>NC_134707.1:144045318-148962318 GCF_043290135.1 Rhipicephalus microplus | reverse complement strand
TGTAGTTTCTAGTTGTGGAGTCTCAATTTTGGAGTTCCTAGTTGTGGAGTCTCTAGTTGTGGAGTTTCTAGTTGTGGAGTGTCTATTTGTGGAGTTTCTAGTTGTGAAGTTTCTAGTTGTATATTTTCTAGTTGGAGTTTTTAGTTTTCGAGTTCCTTGTTGTAGATTTTCTATTTGCAGAGTTCCTAGTTGTGGAGTTTCTAGTTGTGGGGTTTGTATTTGTGGAAATTTTAGCTGTGGAGTTTCTACTTATGGAATCTCTAGTCGTGGAGTTTCTAGTTGTGTAGTCTCTATCTGAGGAGTTTCTAAATGCAAAGTCTCTAGTTGTGCAGTCTCTAGTTGTGGAGTTTCTAGTTGTGGAGTTTCTAGTTGTGGATTTTCGAGTTGCGGAGTTTCTAGTTGCGGAGTTTCTAGTTGCGGAGTTTCCACTTGGGGAGTTTCTACTTGAGTTTAGAGTTGTGGATTTTCTAGTTGCAGAGTTTCGAGTTGCAGAGTTTCAAGTTGTGGAGTTTCTAGTTGCAGAGTTTCTAGTTGCGGAGTTTCTAGTTACGGAGTCTCTAGTTGTGCAGTCTCTAGTTGTTGAGTTTCTAGTTGTGGAGTTTCAAGTTGAGGAATATATAGGTGTGGAGTTTGTAGTTGTTGAGTTTCCAGTTGTCGGGTTTCTAGTTGCGGAGTTTCTAGTTGTGGAGTGTCTAGTTGTGGAGCTTTTAGTTGAGGAGTCTCTAGTTGTTGAGTCTCTAGCTGTGGAAATTCTAGTTGTGCAGTTTCTAGTTGCAGAGCTTGTTGTTTCGGAGTTTCTATATGTGGTTTTTCTAGTTGTAGAGTTTCTGGCTGTGGAGTTTCCAGTTGCGGAGTTTCTAGTTGTGGAGTTTCTAGTTGTGAGGTTTGTAGTTGTGGAATTTCTAGTGGTGGAGTTTCTTGTTGTGGAGTCTCTAGTTGTGGAGTTTCTAGTTGTGGAGTTTCTAGTGGTGAACTCTCAAGTTGTGGAGTTTCTAGTTGTGGAGTTTCTAGCTGTAGAGTTTCTAGTTGTTGAGTTTCTAGTTGACGAGTTTCTATTTGCGAAGTCTCAAGTTGTGGAGTTTCTAGCTGTGGAGTTTCTAGTTGCGGAGTTTGTAGTTGATGAGTTTCTAGTTGCAGAGTTTCTAGTTGTGGAGATTCTAGTTGCCGAGTTTCTTGTTGCGAAGTCTTAAGTTGTGGAGTTTCTAGCTGTGGAGTTTCTAGTTGCGGAGTTTCTAATGTGGAGTTTCTAGTTGTGGAGTTTCTAGTTGTGGAATTTGTAGTTGTGGAGTATCTAGTTGTGGTGTTTCAAGTTGTGGAGTTTCTAGCTGTGGAGTTTCTAGTTGCGGAGTTTCTAGTGGCAGAGTTTCTAGTTGCGGAGTTTTCTAGTTGTGGAGATTCTAGTGGCGGCGTTTCAAGTTGTGGAGTTTCTAGTTGACGAGTTTCTATTTGCGAAGTCTCAAGTTGTGGAGTTTCTAACTGTAAAGTTTGTAGTTGCAGAGTTTCTAGTGTCGGAGTTTCCAGTTGTGGAGTTTCTAGTTGTGGAATTTGTAGTTGTGGATTATCTAGTTGTGGAGTTTCTAGCTGTGGAGTTTCTGGTTGCGGAGTATCTAGTTGCAGAGCTTCTAGTTGTGAAGTATATAGTTGTGGGGTTTCTAGCTGTGGAGTTTCTAGTTGCGGAGTTTCTAGTTGCAAAGTTTCTAGTTGCGGAGTTTCTAGTTGCAGAGATTCTAGTTGTGGAGTTTCTAGTTGGGGTTTTTCTAGTTGCGGAGTTTCTAGTTGTCTAGTTTCTAGTTGCGGAATTTGTAGTTGTGGAGTATCTAGTTGTGGTTTTTCAAGTTGTGGAGTCTGTAGTTGTGGAGTATCTATATGTTGGGTTTCAAGTTGTGGAGTTTCTAGTTGTGGAGTTTCTAGCTGTGGAGTTTCTAGTGGTTGAGTTTCCAGTTGACGAGTTTCTATTTGCGAAGTCTCAAGTTGTGGAGTTTCTAGCTGTAAAGTTTCTAGTTGCAGAGTTTCTAGTTGCGAAGTTTCCAGTTGTGGAGTTTCCAATTGTGGAATTTCAATCTGTGTAGTTTCTAGTTGTGGAGTCTCAATTTTGGAGTTCCTAGTTGTGGATTCTCTAGCTGCGGAGTTTCTAGTTGCGGAGTCTCTAGTTGTGCAGTCTCTAGTTGTTGAGTTTCTAGTTGTGGAGTTTCAAGTTGAGGAATATATAGGTGTGGAGTTTGTAGTTGTTGAGTTTCCAGTTGTCGGGTTTCTAGTTGCGGAGTTTCTAGTTGTGGAGTGTCTAGTTGTGGAGCTTTTAGTTGAGGAGTCTCTAGTTGTTGAGTCTCTAGCTGTGGAAATTCTAGTTGTGCAGTTTCTAGTTGCAGAGCTTGTTGTTTCGGAGTTTCTATATGTGGTTTTTCTAGTTGTAGAGTTTCTGGCTGTGGAGTTTCCAGTTGCGGAGTTTCTAGTTGTGGAGTTTCTAGTTGTGAGGTTTGTAGTTGTGGAATTTCTAGTGGTGGAGTTTCTTGTTGTGGAGTCTCTAGTTGTGGAGTTTCTAGTTGTGGAGTTTCTAGTGGTGAACTCTCAAGTTGTGGAGTTTCTAGTTGTGGAGTTTCTAGCTGTAGAGTTTCTAGTTGTTGAGTTTCTAGTTGACGAGTTTCCATTTGCGAAGTCTCAAGTTGTGGAGTTTCTAGCTGTGGAGTTTCTAGTTGCGGAGTTTGTAGTTGCGGAGTTTCTAGTTGCAGAGTTTCTAGTTGTGGAGATTCTAGTTGCCGAGTTTCTTGTTGCGAAGTCTTAAGTTGTGGAGTTTCTAGCTGTGGAGATTCTAGTTGCGGAGTTTCTAATGTGGAGTTTCTAGATGTGGAGTTTCTAGTTGTGGAATTTGTAGTTGTGGAGTATCTAGTTGTGGTGTTTCAAGTTGTGGAGTTTCTAGCTGTGGAGTTTCTAGTTGCGGAGTTTCTAGTGGCAGAGTTTCTAGTTGCGGAGTTTTCTAGTTGTGGAGATTCTAGTGGCGGCGTTTCAAGTTGTGGAGTTTCTAGTTGACGAGTTTCTATTTGCGAAGTCTCAAGTTGTGGAGTTTCTAACTGTAAAGTTTGTAGTTGCAGAGTTTCTAGTGTCGGAGTTTCCAGTTGTGGAGTTTCTAGTTGTGGAATTTGTAGTTGTGGATTATCTAGTTGTGGAGTTTCTAGCTGTGGAGTTTCTGGTTGCGGAGTATCTAGTTGTGAAGTTTATAGTTGTGGGGTTTCTAGCTGTGGAGTTTCTAGTTGCGGAGTTTCTAGTTGCAAAGTTTCTAGTTGCGGAGTTTCTAGTTGCAGAGATTCTAGTTGTGGAGTTTCTAGTTGGGGTTTTTCTAGTTGCGGAGTTTCTAGTTGTCTAGTTTCTAGTTGCGGAATTTGTAGTTGTGGAGTATCTAGTTGTGGTGTTTCAAGTTGTGGAGTCTGTAGTTGTGGAGTATCTATATGTTGGGTTTCAAGTTGTGGAGTTTCTAGTTGTGGAGTTTCTAGCTGTGGAGTTTATAGTGGTTGAGTTTCCAGTTGACGAGTTTCTATTTGCGAAGTCTCAAGTTGTGGAGTTTCTAGCTGTAAAGTTTCTAGTTGCAGAGTTTATAGTTGCGAAGTTTCCAGTTGTGGAGTTTCCAATTGTGGAATTTCAATCTGTGTAGTTTCTAGTTGTGGAGTCTCAATTTTGGAGTTCCTAGTTGTGGATTCTCTAGTTGTGGAGTTTCTAGTTGTGGAGTGTCTATTTGTGGAGCTTCTAGTTGTGAAGTTTCTAGTTGTGGAGTTTCTAGTTGGAGTTTTAGTTTTCGAGTTTCTAGTTGTAGATTTTTTATTTGCAGAGTTCCTAGTTGTGGGGTTTCTAGTTGTGGAAATTCTAGCTGTGGAGTTTTTACTTATGGAATCTCTAGTCGAGTAGTTTCTAGTTGTGTAGTTTCATTCTGAGGAGTTTCTAAATGCAAAGTCTCTAGTTGTGCAGTCTCAAGTTGTGAAGCTTCTAGTTGTGGAGTTTCTTGTTGGGGAGTTTCTAGTTGTGAAGTTTCTAGTTGCAGAGTTTCTAGTTGTGGAGATTCTAGTTGCTAAGTTTCTTGTTGCGAAGTCTCAAGTTGTGGGGTTTCTAGCTGTGGAGTTTCTAGTCGCGAAGTTTCTAGTTGTGGAGTTTCTAGTTGTGGAGTTTCTAGTTGTGGAATTTGTAGTTGTGGAGAATCTAGTTGTGGAGTTTCTAGTTGTGGAGTTTCTAGTTGGGGAGTTTTAGTTGTGGAGTTTTAGTTGTGGAGTTTCAAGTTGAGGAATTTATAGGTGTGGAGTTTCTAGTTGTTGAGTTTCTAGTTGTGGGGTTTCAAGTTGCGGAGTTTCTAGTTGTGGAGCTTTTAGTTGAGGAGCCTCTAGTTGTTGAGTCTCTAGCTGTGGAAATTCTAGTTGTGGAGTTTCTGGTTGCAGAGTTTGTTGTTGCGGAGTTTCTAGATGTGGTGTTTCTAGTTGTGGAGTTTCTAGTTGTGGAATTTGTAGTTGTGGAGTATGTAGTTGTGGTGTTTCAAGTTGTGGAGTTTCTAGCTGTGGAGTTTCTAGTTGCGGAGTTTCTAGTTGCAAAGTTTGTAGTTGCGGAGTTTTCTAGTTGTGGAGCTTCTAGTGGCGGAGATTCAAGTTGTGGAGTTTCTAGTTGCGGAGTTACTAGCTGTGGAGTTTCTAGTGGCGGAGTCTCTAGTTGTGCAGTCTCTAGTTGTTGAGTTGCTAGTTGTGAAGTTTATAGTTGTGGGGTTTCTAGCTGTGAAGTTTCTAGTTGCGGAGTTTCTAGTTGCAGAGTTTCTAGTTGCGGAGTTTCTAGTTGCAGAGATTCTAGTTGTGAAGTTTCTAGTGGGGAGTTTCTAGTTGAGGAGTTTCTAGTTTTGGAGTTTCTAGTTGTGGAATTTGTAATTGTGGAGTATCTAGTTGAGGTGTTTCAAGTTGTGGAGTCTGTAGTTGTGGATTATCTATTTGTTGGGTTTCAAGTTGTGGAGTTTCTAGTTGTGGAGTTTCTAGCTGTGGAGTTTCTAGTGGTTGAGTTTCAAGTTGACGAGTTTCTATTTGCGAAGTCTCAAGTTGTGAAGTTTCTAGCTGTAAAGTTTCTACTTGAAGAATTTCTAGTTGCGGAGTTTCCAGTTGTGGAGTTTCTAGTTGTGTAATTTCAATCTCGGTAGTTTCTAGTTGTGGAGTCTCAATTTTGGAGTTCCTAGTTGTGGAGTCTCTACTTGTGGAGTTTCTAGTTGTGGAGTGTCTATTTGTGGAGCTTCTAGTTGTGAAGTTTCTAGTTGTAGAGTTTCTAGTTGGAGTTTTTAGATTTCGAGTTCCTTGTTGTAGATTTTCTATTTGCAGAGTTCCTAGTTGTGGAGTTTCTAGTTGTAGGGTTTGTAGTTGTGGAAATTTTAGCTGTGGAGTTTCTACTTATGGAATCTCTAGTCGTTGAGTTTCTAGTTGTGTAGTTTCTATCTGAGGAATTTCTAAATGCAAAGTCTCTAGTTGTGCAGTCTCTAGTTGTGGAGTTTCTAGTTGTGGAGTTTCTTGTTGGGGAGTTTCTAGTTGTGAAGTTTCTGGTTGTGGATTTTCTAGTTGCGGAGTTTCTAGTTGCGGAGTTTCCAGTTGGGGAGTTTCTACTTGAGTTTATAGTTGTGGATTTTCTAGTTGCAGAGTTTCGAGTTGCAGAGTTTCAAGTTGTGGGGTTTCTAGTTCCAGATTTTCTAGCTGCGGAGTTTCTAGTTGCGGAGTCTCTAGTTGTGCAGTCTCTAGTTGTTGAGTTTCTAGTTGTGAAGTTTATAGTTGAGGGGTTTCCAGCTGTGGAGTTTCTAGTTCCGGAGTTTCTATTTGCAGAGTTTCTAGTTAAGAGTTTCTAGCTGCAGAGTTTCTAGTTGTGGAGTTTCTAGTTGGGGAGTTTCTAGTTGCGGAGTTTCTAGTTGTGGAGTTTCTATTTGTGGAGTTTCTAGTTGTGGAATTTATAGGTGCGGAGTTTGTAGTTGTTGAGTTCCTAGTTGTCGGGTTTCTAGTTGCGGAGTTTCTAGTTGTGTAGTTTCATTCTGAGGAGTTTCTAAATGCAAAGTCTCAAGTTGTGCAGTCTCTAGTTGTGGAGTTTCTAGTTGTGGAGTTTCTTGTTGGGGAGTTTCTAGTTGTGAAGTTTCTGGTTGTGGATTTTCTAGTTGCGGAGTTTCTAGTTGGGGAGTTTCCAGTTGGGGAGTTTCTACTTGAGTTTATAGTTGTGGATTTTCTAGTTGCAGAGTTTCGAGTTGCAGAGTTTCAAGTTGTGAGGTTTCTAAGGTCGGAGTTTCTAGCTGCGGAGTTTCAGGTTGCGAAGTCTCTAGTTGTGCAGTCTCTAGTTGTTGAGTTTCTAGTTGTGAAGTTTATATTTGAGGGGTTTCTAGCTGTGGAGTTTCTAGTTGCGGAGTTTCTATTTGCAGAGTTTCTAGTTGCGGAGTTTCTAGTTGCAGAGTTTCTAGTTGTGGAGTTTCTAGTTGGGGAGTTTGTAGTTGCGGAGTTTTTGTTGTGGAGTTTCTAGTAGTGGAGTTTTAGTTGTGGAGTTTCAAGTTGAGGAGTTTATACATGTCAAATTTCTAGTTGTTGAGTTTCTAGTTGTCGGGTTTCTAGTTGCGGAGTTTCTAGTTGTGGAGTGTCTAGTTGTAGAGCTTTTAGTTGAGGAGTTTCTAGTTGTTGAGTCTCTAGCTGTGGAAATTCTAGTTGTGGAGTTTCTAGTTGCAGATTTTGTTGTTGCGGAGTTTCTAGATGTGGTGTTTCTAGTTGTGGAGTTTCTGGCTGTGGAGCTTCCAGTTGCGGAGTTTCTAGTTGTTGAGTTTCTAGTTGTGAGGTTCGTAATTGTGGAGTTTCTAGTGGTGGAGTTTCCAGTTGTGGAGTCTCTAGTTGTGGAGTTTCTAGTTGTGGGGTTTCTAGTTGCAAACTCTCAAGTTGTGGAGTTTCTAGTTGTGGTGTTTCTAGCTGCGGAGTTTCTAGTTATTGAGTTTCTAGTTGACGAGTTTCTATTTGCGAAGTCTCAAGTTGTGGAGTTTCTAGCTGTGGAGTTTCTAGTTGCGGAGTTTGTAGTTGCGAAGTTTCTAGTTGCAGAGTTTCTAGTTGTTGAGATTCAAGTTGCCAAGTTTCTTGTTGCGAAGTCTCAAGTTGTGGAGTTTCTAGCTGTGGAGTTTCTAGTTGTGAGTTTCCAGTTGTGGAGTTTCTAGTTGTGGAGTTTCTAGTTGTGGAATTTGTAGTTGTGGAGAATCTAGTTGTGGAGTTTCTAGTTGTGGTGTTTTAGTTGTGGAGTTTCAAGTTGAGGAATTTATAGGTGTGGAGTTTCTAGTTGTTGAGTTTCTAGTTGTCGGGTTTCAAGTGTCAGAGTTTCTAGTTCTGGGGATTTTAGTTGAGGAGCCTCTAGTTGTTGAGTCTCTAGCTGTGGAAATTCTAGTTGTGGAGTTTCTGGTTGCAGAGTTTGTTGTTGCGGAGTTTCTAGATGTGGTGTTTCTAGTTGTGGAGTTTCTAGTTGTGGAATTTGTAGTTGTGGAGTATCTAGTTGCAGAGTTTCTAGTTGCGGAGTTTCTAGTTGCAGAGATTCTAGTTGTGAAGTTTCTAGTTGAGGAGTTTCTAGTTGTGGTGTTTCTAGTAGCGGAATTTGTAAATGTGGAGTATCTAGTTGTGGTGTTTCAAGTTGTGGAGTCTGTAGTTGTGGAGTATCTATTTGTTGGGTTTTAAATTGTGGAGTTTCTAGTTGTGGAGTTTCTAGCTGTGGAGTTTCTAGTGGTTGAGTTTCCAGTTGACGAATTACATTTGCAAAGTCTCAAGTTGCAGAGTTTCTAGTTGTGGAGTTTCCAGTTGTGGAGTTTCTAGTTGTGGAATTTCAATGTGTGTAGTTTCTAGTTGTGGAGTCTCAATTTTGGAGTTCCTAGTTGTGGAGTCTCTAGTTGTGGAGTTTCTAGTTGTGGAGTGTCTATTTGTGGAGTTTCTAGTTGTGAAGTTTCTAGTTGTATATTTTCTAGTTGGAGTTTTTAGTTTTCGAGTTCCTTGTTGTAGATTTTCTATTTGCAGAGTTCCTAGTTGTGGAGTTTCTAGTTGTGGGGTTTGTAGTTGTGGAAATTTTAGCTCTGGAGTTTCTACTTATGGAATCTCTAGTCGTGGAGTTTCAGTTGTGTAGTTTCTATCTGAGGAGTTTCTAAATGCAAAGTCTCTAGTTGTGCAGTCTCTAGTTGTGGAGTTTCTAGTTGTGGAGTTTCTAGTTGTGGAATTTCTTGTTGGGGAGTTTCTAGTTGTGAAGTTTCTAGTTGTGGATTTTCGAGTTGCGGAGTTTCTAGTTGCGGAGTTTCTAGTTGCGGAGTTTCCAGTTGGGGAGTTTCTACTTGAGTTTAAAGTTGTGGATTTTCTAGTTGCAGAGTTTCGAGTTGCAGAGTTTCAAGTTGTGCAGTTTCTAGTTGCAGAGTTTCTAGCTGTGGAGTTTCAAGTTGCGGAGTCTCTAGTTGTGCAGTCTCTAGTTGTTGAGTTTCTAGTTGTGAAGTTCATAGTTGAGGGGTTTCTAGCTGTGGAGTTTCTAGTTGCGGAGTTTCTATTTGCAGAGTTTCTAGTTGCGGAGTTTCTAGCTGCAAAGTTTCTAGTTGTGGAGTTTCTAGTTGTGGAGTTTGTATTTGTGGAGTTTCTAGTTGTGGAGTTCTAGTTGTGGAGTTTCAAGTTGAGGAATTTATAGGTGTGGAGTTTGTAGTGTTTGAGTTTCCAGTTGTCGGGTTTCTAGTTGCGGAGTTTCTAGTTGTGGAGTGTCTAGTTGTGGAGCTTTTAGTTGAGGAGTCTCTAGTTGTTGAGTCTCTAGCTGTGGAAATTCTAGTTGTGCAGTTTCTAGTTGCAGAGCTTGTTGTTTCGGAGTTTCTATATGTGGTTTTTCTAGTTGTAGAGTTTCTGGCTGTAGAGTCTCCAGTTGCGGAGTTTCTAGTTGTGGAGTTTCTAGTTGTGAGGTTTGTAGTTGTGGAATTTCTAGTGGTGGAGTTTCTTGTTGTGGAGTCTCTAGTTGTGGAGTTTCTAGTTGTGGAGTTTCTAGTGGTGAACTCTCAAGTTGTGGAGTTTCTAGTTGTGGAGTTTCTAGCTGTAGAGTTTCTAGTTGTTGATTTTCTAGTTGACGAGTTTTCATTTGCGAAGTCTCAAGTTGTGGAGTTTCTAGCTGTGGAGTTTCTAGTTGCGGAGTTTGTAGTTGCGGAGTTTCTAGTTGCAGAGTGTCTAGTTGTGGAGTTTCTAGTTGACGAGTTTCTATTTGCGAAGTCTCAAGTTGTGGAGTTTCTAACTGTAAAGTTTGTAGTTGCAGAGTTTCTAGTGTCGGAGTTTCCAGTTGTGGAGTTTCTAGTTGTGGAATTTGTAGTTGTGGATTATTTAGTTGTGGAGTTTCTAGCTGTGGAGTTTCTGGTTGCGGAGTATCTAGTTGCAGAGCTTCTAGTTGTGAAGTTTATAGTTGTGAGGTTTTTAGTTGTGGAGTTTCTAGTTGCGGAGTTTCTAGTTGCAAAGTTTCTAGTTGCGGAGTTTCTAGTTGCAGAGATTCCAGTTGTGGAGTTTCTAGTTGGGGTTTTTCTAGTTGCGGAGTTTCTAGTTGTCTAGTTTCTAGTTGCGGAATTTGTTGTTGTGGAGTATCTAGTTGTGGTGTTTCAAGTTGTGGAGTCTGTAGTTGTGGTGTATCTATATGTTGGGTTTCAAGTTGTGGAGTTTCTAGTTGTGGAGTTTCTAGCTGTGGAGTTTCTAGTGGTTGAGTTTCCAGTTGACGAGTTTCTATTTGCGAAGTGTCAAGTTGTGGAGTTTCTAGCTGTAAAGTTTCTAGTTGCAGAGTTTCTAGTTGCGAAGTTTCCAGTTGTGGAGTTTCCAATTGTGAAATTTCAATCTGTGTAGTTTCTAGTTGTGGAGTCTCAATTTTGGAGTTCCTAGTTGTGGAGTCTCTAGTTGTGGAGTTTCTAGTTGTGGAGTGTCTATTTGTGGAGCTTCTAGTTGTGAAGTTTCTAGTTGTGGAGTTTCTAGTTGGAGTTTTTAGTTTTCGAGTTTCTAGTTGTAGATTTTTTATTTGCAGAGTTCCTAGTTGTGGGGTTTCTAGCTGTGGAAATTCTAGCTGTGGAGTTTTTACTTATGGAATCTCTAGTCGAGGAGTTTCTAGTTGTGTAGTTTCATTCTGAGGAGTTTCTAAATGCAAAGTCTCTAGTTGTGCAGTCTCTAGTTGTGAAGCTTCTAGTTGTGGTGTTTCTTGTTGGGGAGTTTCTAGTTGTGGAATTTGTAGTTGTGGAGAATCTAGTTGTGGAGTTTCTAGTTGTGGAGTTTCTAGTTGTGGAGTTTTAGTTGTGGAGTTTTAGTTGTGGAGTTTATAGTTGAGGAATTTATAGGTGTGGAGTTTCTAGTTGTTGAGTTTGTAGTTGTCGGGTTTCAAGTTGCGGAGTTTCTAGTTGTGGAGCTTTTAGTTGAGGAGCCTCTAGTTGTTGGGTCTCTAACTGTGGAAATTCTAGTTTTGGAGTTTCTGGTTGCAGAGTTTGTTGTTGCGGAGTTTCTAGATGTGGTGTTTCTAGTTGTGGAGTTTCTAGTTGTGGAATTTGTAGTTGTGGAGTATGTAGTTGTGGTGTTTCAAGTTGTGGAGTTTCTTGCTGTGGAGTTTCTAGTTGCGGAGTTTCTAGTTGCAGAGTTTGTAGTTGCGGAGTTTTCTAGTTGTGGAGCTTCTAGTGGCGGAGTTTCATGTTGTGGAGTTTCTAGTTGCGGAGTTTCTAGCTGTGAAGTTTCTAGTTGCGGAGTTTCTAGTTGCAGAGTTTCTAGTTGCGGAGTTTCTAGTTGCAGAGATTCTAGTTGTGAAGTTTCTAGTGGGGAGTTTCTAGTTGAGGAGTTTCTAGTTGTGGAGTTTCTAGTTGCGGAATTTGTAATTGTGGAGTATCTAGTTGTGGTGTTTCAAGTTGTGGAGTCTGTAGTTGTGGATTATCCATTTGTTGAGTTTCAAGTTGTGGAGTTTCTAGTTGTGGAGTTTCTAGCTGTGGAGTTTCTAGTGGTTGAGTTTCAAGTTGACGAGTTTCTATTTGCGAAGTCTCAAGTTGTGAAGTTTCTAGCTGTAAAGTTTCTACTTGCAGAATTTCTAGTTGCGGAGTTTCCAGTTGTTGAGTTTCTAGTTGTGGAATTTCAATCTCTGTAGTTTCTAGTTGTGGAGTCTCAATTTTGGAGTTCCTAGTTGTGGAGTCTCTAGTTGTGGAGTTTCTAGTTGTGGAGTGTCTATTTGTGGAGCTTCTAGTTGTGAAGTTTCTAGTTGTAGAGTTTCTAGTTGGAGTTTTTAGATTTCGAGTTCCTTGTTGTATATTTTCTATTTGCAGAGTTCCTAGTTGTGGAGTTTCTAGTTGTAGGGTTTGTAGTTGTGGAAATTTTAGCTGTGGAGTTTCTACTTATGGAATCTCTAGTCATTGAGTTTCTAGTTGTGTAGTTTCTATCTGAGGAGTTTCTAAATGCAAAGTCTCTAGTTGTGCAGTCTCTAGTTGTGGAGTTTCTAGTTGTGGAGTTTCTAGTTGTGGAGTTTCTTGTTGGGGAGTTTCTAGTTGTCAAGTTTCTAGTTGTGGATTTTCTAGTTGCGGAGTTTCTAGTTGCGGAGTTTCCAGTTGGGGAGTTTCTACTTGAGTTTATAGTTGTGGATTTTCTAGTTGCAGAGTTTCGAGTTGCAGAGTTTCAAGTTGTGGGGTTTCTAGTTGCAGAGTTTCTAGCTGCGGAGTTTCTAGTTGCGGAGTCTCTAGTTGTGCAGTCTCTAGTTGTTGAGTTTATAGTTGTGAAGTTTATAGTTGAGGGGTTTCCAGCTGTGGAGTTTCTAGTTCCGGAGTTTCTATTTGCAGAGTTTCTAGTTGCGGAGTTTCTAGCTGCAGAGTTTCTAGTTGTGGAGTTTCTAGTTGGGGAGTTTCTAGTTGCGGAGTTTCTAGTTGTGGAGTTTCTAGTTGCGCAGTTTCTAGTTGTGGAGTGTCTAGTTGTGGAGCTTTTAGTTGAGGAGTCTCTATTTGTTGAGTCTCTAGCTGTGGAAATTCTAGTTGTGGAGTTTCTAGTTGCAGAGCTTGTTGTTTCGGAGTTTCTATATGTGGTTTTTCTAGTTGTAGAGTTTCTGGCTGTGGAGTTTCCAGTTGCGGAGTTTCTAGTTGTGGAGTTTCTAGTTGTGGAGTTTCTAGTTGTGGAGTTTCTAGTGGTGAACTCTCAAGTTGTGGAGTTTCTAGTTGTGGAGTTTCTAGCTGTAGAGTTTTTAGTTGTTGAGTTTCTAGTGGACGAGTTTCTATTTGCGAAGTCTCAAGTTGTGGAATTTCTAGCTGTGAAGTTTCTAGTTGCGGAGTTTGTAGTTGCGGAGTTTCTAGTTGCAGAGTTTCTAGTTGTGGAGATTCTAGTTGCCGAGTTTCTTGTTGCGAAGTCTTAAGTTGTGGAGTTTCTAGCTGTGGAGTTTCTAGTTGTGGAATTTGTAGTTGTGGAGTATCTAGTTGTGGTGTTTCAAGTTGTGGAGTTTCTAGCTGTGGAGTTTCTAGTTGCGGAGTTTCTAGTGGCAGAGTTTCTAGTTGCGGAGGTTTATAGTTGTGGAGATTCTAGTGGCAGAGTTTCAAGTTGTGGAGTTTCTAGTTGCGGAGACTCTAGTTATGCAGTCTCTAGTTGTTGAGTTGCTAGTTGTGAAGTTTATAGTTGTGGGGTTTCTAGTTGTGGAGTTTCTAGTTGCGGAGTTTCTAGTTGCACAGTTTCTAGTTGTGGAGTTTCTAGTTGCAGAGATTCTAGTTGTGGAGTTTCTAGTTGGGGAGTTTCTAGTTGCGGAGTTTCTAATTGTGGAGTTTCTAGTTGCGGAATTTGTAGTTGTGGAGTATCTAGTTGTTATGTTTCAAGTTGTGGAGTATCTAGTTGTGGAGTCTCAATTTTGGAGTTCCTAGTTGTGGAGTCTCTAGTTGTGGAGTTTCTAGTTGTGGAGTGTCTATTTGTGGAGCTTCTAGTTGTGAAGTTTCTAGTTGTAGAGTTTCTAGTTGGAGTTTTTAGATTTCGAGTTCCTTGTTGTAGATTTTCTATTTGCAGAGTTCCTAGTTGTGGAGTTTCTAGTTGTAGGGTTTGTAGTTGTGGAAATTTTAGCTGTGGAGTTTCTACTTATGGAATCTCTAGTCGTTGAGTTTGTAGTTGTGTAGTTTCTATCTGAGGAATTTCTAAATGCAAAGTCTCTAGTTGTGCAGTCTCTAGTTGTGGAGTTTCTAGTTGTGGAGTTTCTTGTTGGGGAGTTTCTAGTTGTGAAGTTTCTGGTTGTGGATTTTCTAGTTGCGGAGTTTCTAGTTGCGGAGTTTCCAGTTGGGGAGTTTCTACTTGAGTTTATAGTTGTGGATTTTCTAGTTGCAGAGTTTCGAGTTGCAGAGTTTCAAGTTGTGGGGTTTCTAGTTCCAGAGTTTCTAGCTGCGGAGTTTCTAGTTGCGGAGTCTCTAGTTGTGCAGTCTCTAGTTGTTGAGTTTCTAGTTGTGAAGTTTATAGTTGAGGGGTTTCCAGCTGTGGAGTTTCTAGTTCCGGAGTTTCTATTTGCAGAGTTTCTAGTTAAGAGTTTCTAGCTGCAGAGTTTCTTGTTGTGGAGTTTCTAGTTGGGGAGTTTCTAGTTGCGGAGTTTCTAGTTGTGGAGTTTCTATTTGTGGAGTTTCTAGTTGTGGAATTTATAGGTGCGGAGTTTGTAGTTGTTGAGTTCCTAGTTGTCGGGTTTCTAGTTGCGGAGTTTCTAGTTGTGTAGTTTCATTCTGAGGAGTTTCTAAATGCAAAGTCTCAAGTTGTGCAGTCTCTAGTTGTGGAGTTTCTAGTTGTGGGGTTTCTAGTTGCAAACTCTCAAGTTGTGGAGTTTCTAGTTGTGGAGTTTCTAGCTGCGGAGTTTCTAGTTATTGAGTTTCTAGTTGACGAGTTTCTATTTGCGAAGTCTCAAGTTGTGGAGTTTGTAGCTGTGGAGTTTCTAGTTGCGGAGTTTGTAGTTGCGGAGTTTCTAGTTGCAGAGTTTCTAGTTGTTGAGATTCAAGTTGCCAAGTTTCTTGTTGCGAAGTCTCAAGTTGTGGAGTTTCTAGCTGTGGAGTTTCTAGTTGTGAGTTTCCAGTTGTGGAGTTTCTAGTTGTGGAGTTTCTAGTTGTGGAATTTGTAGTTGTGGAGAATCTAGTTGTGGAGTTTCTAGTTGTGGAGTTTCTAGTTGTGGAGTTTTAGTTGTGGAGTTTCAAGTTGAGGAATTTATAGGTGTGGAGTTTCTAGTTGTTGAGTTTCTAGTTGTCGGGTTTCAAGTGTCAGAGTTTCTAGTTCTGGAGATTTTAGTTGAGGAGCCTCTAGTTGTTGAGTCTCTAGCTGTGGAAATTCTAGTTGTGGAGTTTCTGGTTGCAGAGTTTGTTGTTGCGGAGTTTCTAGATGTGGTGTTTCTAGTTGTGGAGTTTCTAGTTGTGGAATTTGTAGTTGTGGAGTATCTAGTTGCAGAGTTTCTAGTTGCGGAGTTTCTAGTTGCAGAGATTCTAGTTGTGAAGTTTCTAGTTGAGGAGTTTCTAGTTGTGGTGTTTCTAGTAGCGGAATTTGTAAATGTGGAGTATCTAGTTGTGGTGTTTCAAGTTGTGGAGTCTGTAGTTGTGGAGTATCTATTTGTTGGGTTTTAAATTGTGGAGTTTCTAGTTGTGGAGTTTCTAGCTGTGGAGTTTCTAGTGGTTGAGTTTCCAGTTGACGAATTTCATTTGCAAAGTCTCAAGTTGCAGAGTTTCTAGTTGTGGAGTTTCCATTTGTGGAGTTTCTAGTTGTGGAATTTCAATGTGTGTAGTTTCTAGTTGTGGACTCTCAATTTTGGAGTTCCTAGTTGTGGAGTCTCTAGTTGTGGAGTTTCTAGTTGTGGAGTGTCTATTTGTGGAGTTTCTAGTTGTGAAGTTTCTAGTTGTATATTTTCTAGTTGGAGTTTTTAGTTTTCGAGTTCCTTGTTGTAGATTTTCTATTTGCAGAGTTCCTAGTTGTGGAGTTTCTAGTTGTGGGGTTTGTAGTTGTGGAAATTTTAGCTGTGGAGTTTCTACTTATGGAATCTCTAGTCGTGGAGTTTCAGTTGTGTAGTTTCTATCTGAGGAGTTTCTAAATGCAAAGTCTCTAGTTGTGCAGTCTCTAGTTGTGGAGTTTCTAGTTGTGGAGTTTCTAGTTGTGGATTTTCTTGTTGGGGAGTTTCTAGTTGTGAAGTTTCTAGTTGTGGATTTTCGAGTTGCGGAGTTTCTAGTTGCGGAGTTTCCAGTTGGGGAGTTTCTACTTGAGTTTAGAGTTGTGGATTTTCTAGTTGCAGAGTTTCGAGTTGCAGAGTTTCAAGTTGTGGAGTTTTTAGTTGCAGAGTTTCTAGCTGCGGAGTTTCAAGTTGCGGAGTCTCTAGTTGTGCAGTCTCTAGTTGTTGAGTTTCTAGTTGTGAAGTTTATAGTTGAGGGGTTTCTAGCTGTGGAGTTTCTAGTTGCGGAGTTTCTATTTGCAGAGTTTCTAGTTGCGGAGTTTCTAGCTGCAAAGTTTCTAGTTGAGGAGTTTCTAGTTGTGGAGTTTGTAGTTGTGGAGTTTCTAGTTGTGGAGTTCTAGTTGTGGAGTTTCAAGTTGAGGAATTTATAGGTGTGGAGTTTGTAGTGTTTGAGTTTCCAGTTGTCGGGTTTCTAGTTGCGGAGTTTCTAGTTGTGGAGTGTCTAGTTGTGGAGCTTTTAGTTGAGGAGTCTCTAGTTGTTGAGTCTCTAGCTGTGGAAATTCTAGTTGTGCAGTTTCTAGTTGCAGAGCGTGTTGTTTCGGAGTTTCTATATGTGGTTTTCCTAGTTGTAGAGTTTCTGGCTGTAGAGTCTCCAGTTGCGGAGTTTCTAGTTGTGGAGTTTCTAGTTGTGAGGTTTGTAGTTGTGGAATTTCTAGTGGTGGAGTTTCTTGTTGTGGAGTCTCTAGTTGTGGAGTTTCTAGTTGTGGAGTTTCTAGTGGTGAACTCTCAAGTTGTGGAGTTTCTAGTTGTGGAGTTTCTAGCTGTAGAGTTTCTAGTTGTTGAGTTTCTAGTTGACGAGTTTTCATTTGCGAAGTCTCAAGTTGTGGAGTTTCTAGCTGTGGAGTTTCTAGTTGCGGAGTTTGTAGTTGCGGAGTTTCTAGTTGCAGAGTGTCTAGTTGTGGAGATTCTAGTTGCCGAGTTTCTTGTTGCGAAGTCTTAAGTTGTGGAGTTTCTAGCTGTGGAGTTTCTAGTTGCGGAGTTTCTAATGTGGAGTTTCTAGTTGAGGAGTTTCTAGTTGTGGAGTTTCTAGTTGCGGAGTTTCTAGTGGCAAAGTTTCTAGTTGCGGAGTTTTCTAGTTGTGGAGATTCTAGTGGCGGCGTTTCAAGTTGTGGAGTTTCTAGTTGACGAGTTTCTATTTGCGAAGTCTCAAGTTGTGGAGTTTCTAACTGTAAAGTTTGTAGTTGCAGAGTTTCTAGTGTCGGAGTTTCCAGTTGTGGAGTTTCTAGTTGTGGAATTTGTAGTTGTGGATTATCTAGTTGTGGAGTTTCTAGCTGTGGAGTTTCTGGTTGCGGAGTATCTAGTTCCAGAGCTTCTAGTTGTGAAGTTTATAGTTGTGAGGTTTTTAGTTGTGGAGTTTCTAGTTGCGGAGTTTCTAGTTGCAAAGTTTCTAGTTGCGGAGTTTCTAGTTGCAGAGATTCCAGTTGTGGAGTTTCTAGTTGGGGTTTTTCTAGTTGCGGAGTTTCTAGTTGTCTAGTTTCTAGTTGCGGAATTTGTTGTTGTGGAGTATCTAGTTGTGGTGTTTCAAGTTGTGGAGTCTGTAGTTGTGGTGTATCTATATGTTGGGTTTCAAGTTGTGGAGTTTCTAGTTGTGGAGTTTCTAGCTGTGGAGTTTCTAGTGGTTGAGTTTCCAGTTGACGAGTTTCTATTTGCGAAGTGTCAAGTTGTGGAGTTTCTAGCTGTAAAGTTTCTAGTTGCAGAGTTTCTAGTTGCGAAGTTTCCAGTTGTGGAGTTTCCAACTGTGGAATTTCAATCTGTGTAGTTTCTAGTTGTGGAGTCTCAATTTTGGAGTTCCTAGTTGTGGAGTCTCTAGTTGTGGAGTTTCTAGTTGTGGAGTGTCTATTTGTGGAGCTTCTAGTTGTGAAGTTTCTAGTTGGGGAGTTTCTAGTTGGAGTTTTTAGTTTTCGAGTTTCTAGTTGTAGATTTTTTATTTGCAGAGTTCCTAGTTGTGGGGTTTCTAGCTGTGGAAATTCTAGCTGTGGAGTTTTTACTTATGGAATCTCTAGTCGAGGAGTTTCTAGTTGTGTAGTTTCATTCTGAGGAGTTTCTAAATGCAAAGTCTCTAGTTGTGCAGTCTCTAGTTGTGAAGCTTCTAGTTGTGGTGTTTCTTGTTGGGGAGTTTCTAGTTGTGGAATTTGTAGTTGTGGAGAATCTAGTTGTGGAGTTTCTAGTTGTGGAGTTTCTAGTTGTGGAGTTTTAGTTGTGGAGTTTTAGTTGTGGAGTTTATAGTTGAGGAATTTATAGGTGTGGAGTTTCTAGTTGTTGAGTTTCTAGTTGTCGGGTTTCAAGTTGCGGAGTTTCTAGTTGTGGAGCTTTTAGTTGAGGAGCCTCTAGTTGTTGGGTCTCTAACTGTGGAAATTCTAGTTGTGGAGTTTCTGGTTGCAGAGTTTGTGTTGCGGAGTTTCTAGATGTGGTGTTTCTAGTTGTGGAGTTTGTAGTTGTGGAATTTGTAGTTGTGGAGTATGTAGTTGTGGTGTTTCAAGTTGTGGAGTTTCTAGCTGTGGAGTTTCTAGTTGCGGAGTTTCTAGTTGCAGAGTTTGTAGTTGCGGAGTTTTCTAGTTGTGGAGCTTCTAGTGGCGGAGTTTCATGTTGTGGAGTTTCTAGTTGCGGAGTTTCTAGCTGTGAAGTTTCTAGTTGCGGAGTTTCTAGTTGCAGAGTTTCTAGTTGCGGAGTTTCTAGTTGCAGAGATTCTAGTTGTGAAGTTTCTAGTTGAGGAGTTTCTAGTTGTGGTGTTTCTAGTAGCGGAATTTGTAAATGTGGAGTATCTAGTTGTGGTGTTTCAAGTTGTGGAGTCTGTAGTTGTGGAGTATCTATTTGTTGGGTTTTAAATTGTGGAGTTTCTAGTTGTGGAGTTTCTAGCTGTGGAGTTTCTAGTGGTTGAGTTTCCAGTTGACGAATTTCATTTGCAAAGTCTCAAGTTGCAGAGTTTCTAGTTGTGGAGTTTCCAGTTGTGGAGTTTCTAGTTGTGGAATTTCAATGTGTGTAGTTTCTAGTTGTGGAGTCTCAATTTTGGAGTTCCTAGTTGTGCAGTCTCTAGTTGTGGAGTTTCTAGTTGTGGAGTGTCTATTTGTGGAGTTTCTAGTTGTGAAGTTTCTAGTTGTATATTTTCTAGTTGGAGTTTTTAGTTTTCGAGTTCCTTGTTCTAGATTTTCTATTTGCAGAGTTCCTAGTTGTGGAGTTTCTAGTTGTGGGGTTTGTAGTTGTGGAAATTTTAGCTGTGGAGTTTCTACTTATGGAATCTCTAGTCGTGGAGTTTCAGTTGTGTAGTTTCTATCTGAGGAGTTTCTAAATGCAAAGTCTCTAGTTGTGCAGTCTCTAGTTGTGGAGTTTCTAGTTGTGGAGTTTCTAGTTGTGGATTTTCTTGTTGGGGAGTTTCTAGTTGTGAAGTTTCTAGTTGTGGATTTTCGAGTTGCGGAGTTTCTAGTTGCGGAGTTTCCAGTTGGGGAGTTTCTACTTGAGTTTAGAGTTGTGGATTTTCTAGTTGCAGAGTTTCGAGTTGCAGAGTTTCAAGTTGTGGAGTTTCTAGTTGCAGAGTTTCTAGCTGCGGAGTTTCAAGTTGCGGAGTCTCTAGTTGTGCAGTCTCTAGTTGTTGAGTTTCTAGTTGTGAAGTTTATAGTTGAGGGGTTTCTAGCTGTGGAGTTTCTAGTTGCGGAGTTTCTATTTGCAGAGTTTCTAGTTGCGGAGTTTCTAGCTGCAAAGTTTCTAGTTGAGGAGTTTCTAGTTGTGGAGTTTGTAGTTGTGGAGTTTCTAGTTGTGGAGTTCTAGTTGTGGAGTTTCAAGTTGAGGAATTTATAGGTGTGGAGTTTGTAGTGTTTGAGTTTCCAGTTGTCGGGTTTCTAGTTGCGGAGTTTCTAGTTGTGGAGTGTCTAGTTGTGGAGCTTTTAGTTGAGGAGTCTCTAGTTGTTGAGTCTCTAGCTGTGGAAATTCTAGTTGTGCAGTTTCTAGTTGCAGAGCTTGTTGTTTCGGAGTTTCTATATGTGGTTTTTCTAGTTGTAGAGTTTCTGGCTGTAGAGTCTCCAGTTGCGGAGTTTCTAGTTGTGGAGTTTCTAGTTGTGAGGTTTGTAGTTGTGGAATTTCTAGTGGTGGAGTTTCTTGTTGTGGAGTCTCTAGTTGTGGAGTTTCTAGTTGTGGAGTTTCTAGTGGTGAACTCTCAAGTTGTGGAGTTTCTAGTTGTGGAGTTTCTAGCTGTAGAGTTTCTAGTTGTTGAGTTTCTAGTTGACGAGTTTTCATTTGCGAAGTCTCAAGTTGTGGAGTTTCTAGCTGTGGAGTTTCTAGTTGCGGAGTTTGTAGTTGCGGAGTTTCTAGTTGCAGAGTGTCTAGTTGTGGAGATTCTAGTTGCCGAGTTTCTTGTTGCGAAGTCTTAAGTTGTGGAGTTTCTAGCTGTGGAGTTTCTAGTTGCGGAGTTTCTAATGTGGAGTTTCTAGTTGAGGAGTTTCTAGTTGTGGAGTTTCTAGTTGCGGAGTTTCTAGTGGCAAAGTTTCTAGTTGCGGAGTTTTCTAGTTGTGGAGATTCTAGTGGCGGCGTTTCAAGTTGTGGAGTTTCTAGTTGACGAGTTTCTATTTGCGAAGTCTCAAGTTGTGGAGTTTCTAACTGTAAAGTTTGTAGTTGCAGAGTTTCTAGTGTCGGAGTTTCCAGTAGTGGAGTTTCTAGTTGTGGAATTTGTAGTTGTGGATTATCTAGTTGTGGAGTTTCTAGCTGTGGAGTTTCTGGTTGCGGAGTATCTAGTTGCAGAGCTTCTAGTTGTGAAGTTTATAGTTGTGAGGTTTTTAGTTGTGGAGTTTCTAGTTGCGGAGTTTCTAGTTGCAAAGTTTCTAGTTGCGGAGTTTCTAGTTGCAGAGATTCCAGTTGTGGAGTTTCTAGTTGGGGTTTTTCTAGTTGCGGAGTTTCTAGTTGTCTAGTTTCTAGTTGCGGAATTTGTTGTTGTGGAGTATCTAGTTGTGGTGTTTCAAGTTGTGGAGTCTGTAGTTGTGGTGTATCTATATGTTGGGTTTCAAGTTGTGGAGTTTCTAGTTGTGGAGTTTCTAGCTGTGGAGTTTCTAGTGGTTGAGTTTCCAGTTGACGAGTTTCTATTTGCGAAGTGTCAAGTTGTGGAGTTTCTAGCTGTAAAGTTTCTAGTTGCAGAGTTTCTAGTTGCGAAGTTTCCAGTTGTGGAGTTTCCAACTGTGGAATTTCAATCTGTGTAGTTTCTAGTTGTGGAGTCTCAATTTTGGAGTTCCTAGTTGTGGAGTCTCTAGTTGTGGAGTTTCTAGTTGTGGAGTGTCTATTTGTGGAGCTTCTAGTTGTGAAGTTTCTAGTTGGGGAGTTTCTAGTTGGAGTTTTTAGTTTTCGAGTTTCTAGTTGTAGATTTTTTAATTGCAGAGTTCCTAGTTGTGGGGTTTCTAGCTGTGGAAATTCTAGCTGTGGAGTTTTTACTTATGGAATCTCTAGTCGAGGAGTTTCTAGTTGTGTAGTTTCATTCTGAGGAGTTTCTAAATGCAAAGTCTCTAGTTGTGCAGTCTCTAGTTGTGAAGCTTCTAGTTGTGGTGTTTCTTGTTGGGGAGTTTCTAGTTGTGGAATTTGTAGTTGTGGAGAATCTAGTTGTGGAGTTTCTAGTTGTGGAGTTTCTAGTTGTGGAGTTTTAGTTGTGGAGTTTTAGTTGTGGAGTTTATAGTTGAGGAATTTATAGGTGTGGAGTTTCTAGTTGTTGAGTTTCTAGTTGTCGGGTTTCAAGTTGCGGAGTTTCTAGTTGTGGAGCTTTTAGTTGAGGAGCCTCTAGTTGTTGGGTCTCTAACTGTGGAAATTCTAGTTGTGGAGTTTCTGGTTGCAGAGTTTGTTGTTGCGGAGTTTCTAGATGTGGTGTTTCTAGTTGTGGAGTTTGTAGTTGTGGAATTTGTAGTTGTGGAGTATGTAGTTGTGGTGTTTCAAGTTGTGGAGTTTCTAGCTGTGGAGTTTCTAGTTGCGGAGTTTCTAGTTGCAGAGTTTGTAGTTGCGGAGTTTTCTAGTTGTGGAGCTTCTAGTGGCGGAGTTTCATGTTGTGGAGTTTCTAGTTGCGGAGTTTCTAGCTGTGAAGTTTCTAGTTGCGGAGTTTCTAGTTGCAGAGTTTCTAGTTGCGGAGTTTCTAGTTGCAGAGATTCTAGTTGTGAAGTTTCTAGTGGGGAGTTTCTAGTTGAGGAGTTTCTAGTTGTGGAATTTGTAATTGTGGAGTATCTAGTTGTGGTGTTTCAAGTTGTGGAGTCTGTAGTTGTGGATTATCCATTTGTTGAGTTTCAAGTTGTGGAGTTTCTAGTTGTGGAGTTTCTAGCTGTGGAGTTTCTAGTGGTTGAGTTTCAAGTTGACGAGTTTCTATTTGCGAAGTCTCAAGTTGTGAAGTTTCTAGCTGTAAAGTTTCTACTTGCAGAATTTCTAGTTGCGGAGTTTCCAGTTGTTGAGTTTCTAGTTGTGGAATTTCAATCTCTGTAGTTTCTAGTTGTGGAGTCTCAATTTTGGAGTTCCTAGTTGTGGAGTCTCTAGTTGTGGAGTTTCTAGTTGTGGAGTGTCTATTTGTGGAGCTTCTAGTTGTGAAGTTTCTAGTTGTAGAGTTTCTAGTTGGAGTTTTTAGATTTCGAGTTCCTTGTTGTATATTTTCTATTTGCAGAGTTCCTAGTTGTGGAGTTTCTAGTTGTAGGGTTTGTAGTTGTGGAAATTTTAGCTGTGGAGTTTCTACTTATGGAATCTCTAGTCATTGAGTTTCTAGTTGTGTAGTTTCTATCTGAGGAGTTTCTAAATGCAAAGTCTCTAGTTGTGCAGTCTCTAGTTGTGGAGTTTCTAGTTGTGGAGTTTCTTGTTGGGGAGTTTCTAGTTGTGAAGTTTCTAGTTGTGGATTTTCTAGTTGCGGAGTTTCGAGTTGCAGAGTTTTAAGTTGTGGGGTTTCTAGTTGCAGAGTTTCTAGCTGCGGAGTTTCTAGTTGCGGAGTCTCTAGTTGTGCAGTCTCTAGTTGTTGAGTTTCTAGTTGTGAAGTTTATAGTTGAGGGGTTTCCAGCTGTGGAGTTTCTAGTTCCGGAGTTTCTATTTGCAGAGTTTCTAGTTGCGGAGTTTCTAGCTGCAGAGTTTCTAGTTGTGGAGTTTCTAGTTGGGGAGTTTCTAGTTGCGGAGTTTCTAGTTGTGGAGTTTCTAGTTGCGCAGTTTCTAGTTGTGGAGTTTCTAGTTGTGGAGTTTCTAGTTGTGGAGTTTCTAGTGGTGAACTCTCAAGTTGTGGAGTTTCTAGTTGTGGAGTTTCTAGCTGTGGAGTTTCTGGTTGTTGAGTTTCTAGTTGACGAGTTTCTATTTGCGAAGTCTCAAGTTGTGGAGTTTCTAGCTGTGGAGTTTCTAGTTGCGGAGTTTGTAGTTGCCGAGTTTCTAGTTGCAGAGTTTCTAGTTGTGGAGATTCTAGTTGACGAGTTTCTTGTTGCGAAGTTTCAAGTTGTGGAGTTTCTAGCTTTGGAGTTTCTAGTTGCGGAGTTTCTAGTTGTGGAGTTTCTAGTTGTGGAGTTTCTAAATGTGGAATTTGTAGTTGTGCAGTATCTAGTTGTGGTGTTTCAAGTTGTGGAGCTTCTAGTTGCGGAGTTACTAGCTGTGGAGTTTCTAGTTGCGGAGTCTCTAGTTGTGCAGTCTCTAGTTGTTGAGTTGCTAGTTGTGAAGTTTATAGTTGTGGGGTTTCTAGCTGTGGAGTTTCTAGTTGCGGAGTTTCTAGTTGTGGAGTTTCAAGTTGCGGAATTTGTAAATGTGGAGTATCTAGTTGTGGTGTTTCAAGTTGTGGAGTATCTATTTGTCGGGTTTCAAGCTGTGGAGTTTCTAGTTGTGGAGTTTCTAGCTGTGGAGTTTCTAGTGGTTGAGTTTCCAGTTGACGAGTTTCTATTTGCGAAGTCTGAAGTTGTGGAGTTTCTAACTGTAAAGTTTGTAGTTGCAGAGTTTCTAGTTGCGGAGTTTCCGGTTGAGGAGTTTCTAGTTGTGGAATTTGTAGTTGTGGATTATTTAGTTGTGGAGTTTCTAGCTGTGGAGTTTCTGGTTGCGGAGTATCTAGTTGCAGAGTTTCTAGTTGCGTAGTTTTCTAGTTGGAGGGTTTGTAGTTGCGGAGTTACTAGCTGTGGAGTTTCTAGTGGCGGAGTCTCTAGTTGTGCAGTCTGTAGTTGTTGAGTTGCTAGTTGTGAAGTTTATAGTTGTGGGGTTTCTAGCTGTGGAGTTTCTAGTTAGGGAGTTTCCAGTTGGGGAGTTTCTACTTGAGTTTATAGTTGTGGATTTTCTAGTTGCAGAGTTTCGAGTTGCAGAGTTTCAAGTTGTGGAGTTTCTAGTTGCGGAGTTTCTAGCTGCGGAGTTTCTGGTTGCGGACTCTCTAGTTGTGCAGTCTCTAGTTGTGGAGTTTCTAGTTGTAGAGCTTTTAGTTGAGGAGCCTCTAGTTGTTGAGTCTGTAGCTGTGGAAATTCTAGTTGTGGAGTTTCTGGTTGCAGAGTTTGTTGTTGCGGAGTTTCTAGGTGTGGTGTTTCTAGTTATGGAGTTTCTAGTTGTGGAATTTGTAGTTGTGGAGTATCTAGCTGTGGTGTTTCAAGTTGTGGAGTTTCTAGCTGTGGAGTTTCTAGTTGCGGAGTTTCTAGTTGCAGAGTTTGTAGTTGCGGAGTTTTCTAGTTGTGGAGCTTCTAGTGGCGGAGTTTCAAGTTGTGGAGTTTCTAGTTGCGGAGTTACCAGCTGTATGTAGTTTCTAGGGGGGGAGTCTCTAGTTGTGCAGTCTCTAGTTGTTGAGTTGCTAGTTGTGAAGTATATAGTTGTGGGGTTTCTAGCTGTGGAGTTTCTAGTTGCGGAGTTTCTAGTTGCAGTGTTTCTAGTTGCGGAGTTTCTAGTTGCAGAGATTCTAGTTGTGAAGTTTCTAGTGGGGAGTTTCTAGTTGAGAAGTTTCTAGTTGTGGAGTTTCTAGTTGCGGAATTTGTAATTGTGGAGTATCTAGTGGTGGTGTTTCAAGTTGTGGAGTCTGTAGTTGTGGAGTATCTAATTGTTGGGTTTCAAGTTGTGGAGTTTCTAGTTGTGGAGTTTGTAGCTGTGGAGTTTCTAGTGGTTTATTTTCCAGTTGACGAGTTTCTAATTGCGAAGTCTCAAGTTGTGGAGTTTGTAGCTGTAAAGTTTCTAGTTGCAGAGTTTCTGGCTGTGGAGTTTCCAGTTGCGGAGTTTCTAGTTGTGGAGTTTCTAGTTGTGAGGTTTGTAGTTGTGGAATTTCTAGTGGTGGAGTTTCTAGTTGTGGAGTCTCTAGTTGTGGAGTTCCTAGTTGTGGAGTTTCTAGTGGTGAACTCTCAAGTTGTGGAGTTTCTAGTTGTGGAGTTTCTAGGTGTGGGGTTTCTAGCTGTGGAGTTTCTAGTTGTTGAGTTTCTAGTTGACGAGTTTCTATTTGCGAAGTCTCAAGTTGTGGAGTTTCTAGCTGTGAAGTTTCTAGTTGCGGAGTTTGTAGTTGCGGAGTTTCTAGTTGCAGAGTTTCTAGTTGTGGAGATTCTAGTTGCCGAGTTTCTTGTTGCGAAGTCTCAAGTTGTGGAGTTTCTAGCTGTGGAGTTTCTAGTTGCGGAGTTTCTAGTTGTGGAGTTTCTAGTTGTGGAGTTTCTAGTTGTGGAATTTGTAGTTGTGGAGTATCTAGTTGTGCTGTTTCAAGTTGTGGAGTTTCTAGCTGTGGAGTTTCTAGTTGCGGAGTTTCTAGTGGCGGAGTTTTCTAGTTGTGGAGATTCTAGCGGCGGAGTTTCAAGTTGTGGAGTTTCTAGTTGCGGAGTTACTAGCTGTGGAGTTTCTAGTTGCGGAGTCTCTAGTTGTGCAGTCTCTAGTTGTTGAGTTGCTAGTTGTGAAGTTTATAGTTGTGGGTATTCTAGCTGTGGAGTTTCCAGTTGCGGAGTTTCTAGTTGCACAGTGTCTAGTTGCGAAGTTTCTAGTTGAAGAGAGTCTAGTTGTGGAGTTTCGAGTTGCGGAATGTGTAGTTGTGGAGTATCTAGTTGTGGTGTTTCAAGTTGTGGAGTATCTATTTGTCGGGTTTCAAGTTGTGGAGTTTCTAGTTGTGGAGTTTCTAGCTGTGGAGTTTCTAGTGGTTGAGTTTCCAGTTGATGAGTTTCTATTTGCGAAGTCTCAAGTTGTGGAGTTTCTAACTGTAAAGTTTGTAGTTGCAGAGTTTCTAGTTGCAGAGTTTCCAGTTGTGGAGTTTCTAGTTGTGGAATTTGTAGTTGTGGATTATTTAGTTGTGGAGTTTCTAGCTGTGGAGTTTCTAGTTGCGGAGTATCTAGTTGTAGAGGTTCTAGTTTCATAGTTTTCTAGTTGGAGGCTTTCTAGTTGCGGAGTTACTAGCTGTGGAGTTTCTAGTGGCGGAGTCTCTAGTTGTGCAGTCTCTAGTTGTTGAGTTGCTAGATGTGAAGTTCATAGTTGTTGGGTTTCTAGCTGTGGAGTTTCTAGTTAGGGAGTTTCCAGTTGGGGAGTTTCTACTTGAGTTTATAGTTGTGGATTTTCTAGTTGCAGAGTTTCGAGTTGCAGAGTTTCAAGTTGTGGAGTTTCTAAGGTCGGAGTTTCTAGCTGCAGAGTTTCTGGTTGCGGAGTCTCTAGTTGTGCAGTCTCTAGTTGTTGAGTTTCTAGTTGTGAAGTTTATGGTTGAGGGGTTTCTAGCTGTGGAGTTTCTAGTGACGGAGTTTCTATTTGCAGATTTTCTAGTTGCGGAGTTTTTAGTTGCAGAGTTTCTAGTTGTGGAGTTTCTAGTTGGGGAGTTTCTAGTTGCGGAGTTTCTAGTTGTGGAGTTTCTAGTAGTGGAGTTTTAGTTGTGGAGTTTCATGTTGAGGAATTTATAGGTGTGGAGTTTCTAGTTGTTGAGTTTCTAGTTGTCGGGTTTCTAGTTGCGGAGTTTTTAGTTGTGGAGTGTCTAGTTGTGGAGCTTTTAGTTGCAGAGTTTCTAGTTGTGGAGATTATAGTTGCCGAGTTTCTTGTTGCGAAGTCTCAAAATGTGGAGTTTCGAGCTGTGGAGTTTCTAGTTGCGGAGTTTCTACTTGTGGAGTTTCTAGTTGTGGATTTTCTAGTTGTGGAATTTGTAGTTGTGGAGTATTTAGTTGCGGTGTGTCAAGTTGTGGAGTTTCTAGCTGTGGATTTTCTAGTTGCAGAGTTTCGAGTTGCAGAGTTTCAAGTTGTGGAGTTTCTAGTTGCGGAGTTTCTAGCTGCGGAGTTTCTAGTTGCGGAGTCTCTAGTTGTGCAGTCTCTAGTTGTTGAGTTTCTATTTGTGAAGTTTATAGTTGAGGGGTTTCTAGTTGTGGAGTTTCTAGTTGCGGAGTTTATATTTGCAGAGTTTCTAGTTGAGGAATTTATAGGTGTGGAGTTTGTAGTTGTTGAGTTTCTAGTTGTCGGGTTTCTAGTTGCGGAGTTTCTAGTTGTGGAGTGACTAGTTGTGGAGCTTTTAGTTGAGGAGCCTCTTGTTGTTGAGTCTCTATCTGTGGAAATTCTAGTTGTGGAGTTTCTAGTTGCAGAGTTTGTTGTTGCGGAGTTTCTAGATGTGGTTTTTCTAGTTGTAGAGTTTCTGGCTGTGGAGTTTCCAGTTGTGGAGTTTCTAGTTGTGGAGTTTCTAGTTGTGAGGTTTGTAGTTGTGGAATTTCTAGTGGTGGAGTTTCTAGTTGTGGAGTCTGTAGTTGTGGAGTTTCTAGTTGTGGAGTTTCTAGTGGTGAACTCTCAAGTTGTGGAGTTTCTAGTTGTGGAGTTTCTAGGTGTGGGGTTTCTAGCTGTGGAGTTTCTAGTTGTTGAGTTTCTAGTTGACGAGTTTTTATTTGCGAAGTCTCAAGTTGTGGAGTTTCTAGCTGTGGAGTTTCTAGTTGCGGAGTTTGTAGTTGCGGAGTTTCTAGTTGCAGAGTTTCTAGTTGTAGAGTTTCTAGTTTGGGAGTTTCTAGTTGCGGAGTTTCCAGTTGTGGAGTGTCTAGTTGTGGAGTTTTTAGTTGTGGAGTTTTAGTTGTGGAGTTTCAAGTTGGGGAATTTATAGGTTTGGAGGTTGTAGTTGTTGAGTTTCTAGTTGTCGGGTTTCTAGTTGCGGAGTTTCTAGTTGTGGAGTGTCTAGTTTTGGAGCTTTTAGTTGAGGAGTCTCTAGTTGTTGAGTCTCTAGCTGTGGAAATTCTAGTTGTGGAGTTTCTAGTTGCAGAGTTTGTTGTTGCGGAGTTTCTCGATGTGGTTTTTCTAGTTGTAGAGTTTCTGGCTGTGGAGTTTCCAGGTGCGGAGTTTCTAGTTATGGAGTTTCTAGTTGTGAGGTTTGTAGTTGTGGAATTTCTAGTGGTGGAGTTTCTAGTTGTGGAGTCTCTAGTTGTGGAGTTTCTAGTTGTGGAGTTTCTAGTGGCGAACTCTCAAGTTGCGGAGTTTCTAGTTGTGAACTTTCTAGCTGTGGAGTTTCTAGTTGTTGAGTTTCTAGTTGACGAGTTTCTATTTGCGAAGTCTCAAGTTGTGGAGTTTCTAGCTGTGGAGTTTCTAGTTGCGGAGTTTCTAGTTGTGGAGTTTCTAGTTGTGGAGTTTCTAGTTGTGGAATTTGTTGTTGTGGAGTATCTAGTTGTGGTGTTTCAAGTTGTGGAGTTTCTAGCTGTGGAGTTTCTAGTTGCGGAGTTTCTAGTGGCAGAGTTTCTAGTTGCGGAGTTTTCTAGTTGTGGAGATTCTAATGGCGGAGTTTCAAGTTTTGGTGTTTCTAGTTGCGGAGTTACTAGCTGTGGAGTTTCTAGTTGCGGAGTCTCTAGTTGTGCAGTCTCTAGTTGTTGAGTTGCTAGTTGTGAAGTTTATAGTTGTGGGTATTCTAGCTGTGGAGTTTCCAGTAGCGGAGTTTCTAGTTGCACAGTGTCTAGTTGCGAAGTTTCTAGTTGCAGAGATTCTAGTTGTGGAGTTTCGAGTTGCGGAATGTGTAGTTGTGGAGTATCTAGTTGTGGTGTTTCAAGTTGTGGAGTATCTATTTGTCGGGTTTCAAGTTGTGGAGTTTCTAGTTGTGGAGTTTCTAGCTGTGGAGTTTCTAGTTGTTGAGTTTCTAGTTGACGAGTTTCTATTTGCGAAGTCTCAAGTTGTGGAGTTTCTAACTGTAAAGTTTGTAGTTGCAGAGTTTCTAGTTGCGGAGTTTCCAGTTGTGGAGTTTCTAGTTGTGGAATTTGTAGTTGTGGGTTATTTAGTTGTGGAGTTTCTAGCTTTGGAGTTTCTAGTTGCGGAGTGTCTAGTTGCAGAGTTTCTAGTTTCATAGTTTTCTAGTTGGAGGGTTTCTAGTTGCGGAGTTACTAGCTGTGGAGTTTCTAGTGGCGGAGTCTCTAGTTGTGCAGTCTCTAGTTGTTGAGTTGCTAGATGTGAAGTTCATAGTTGTGGGGTTTCTAGCTGTAGAGTTTCTAGTTGGGGAGTTTCCAGTTGGGGAGTTTCTACTTGAGTTTATAGTTGTGGATTTTCTAGTTGCAGAGTTTCGAGTTGCAGAGTTTCAAGTTGTGGAGTTTCTAAGGTCGGAGTTTCTAGCTGCGGAGTTTCTGGTTGCGGAGTCTCTAGTTGTGCAGTCTCTAGTTGTTGAGTTTCTAGTTGTGAAGTTTATAGTTGAGGGGTTTCTAGCTGTGGAGTTTCTAGTGACGGAGTTTCTATTTGCAGAGTTTCTAGTTGCGGAGTTTTTAGTTGCAGAGTTTCTAGTTGTGGAGTTTATAGTTGGGGAGTTTCTAGTGGCGGAGTTTCTAGTTGTGGAGTTTCTAGTAGTGGAGTTTTAATTGTGGAGTTTCATGTTGAGGAATTTATAGGTGTGGAGTTTGTAGTTGTTGAGTTTCTAGTGGTCGGGTTTCTAGTTGCGGAGTTTCTAGTTGTGGAGTGTCTAGTTGTGGAGCTTTTAGTTGAGGAGTTTCTAGTTGTTGAGTCTCTAGCTGTGGAAATTCTAGTTGTGGAGTTTCTAGTTGCAGAGTTTGTTGTTGCGGAGTTTCTAGATGTGGTGTTTCTAGTTGTGGAGTTTCTGTCTGTGGAGTTTCCAGTTGCGGAGTTTCTAGTTGTTGATTTTCTAGTTGTGAGGTTCGTAGTTGTGGAGTTTCTAGTGGTGGAGTTTCTAGTTGTGGAGTCTCTAGTGGCGGAGTTTCTAGTTGTGGAGTTTTTAGTGGCGAACTCTCAAGTGTCGGAGTTTCTAGTTGTGGAGTTTCCAGCTGTGGAGTTTCTAGTTGTTGAGTTTATAGTTGACGAGTTTCTATTTGCGAAGTCTCAAGTTGTGGAGTTTCTAGCTGTGGAGTTTCTAGTTGCGGAGTTTCTACTTGTGGAGTTTCTAGTTGTGGATTTTATAGTTGTGGAATTTGTAGTTGCGGAGTATTTAGTTGTGGTGTTTCAAGTTGTGGAGTTTCTAGCTGTGGATTTTCTAGTTGCAGAGTTTCGAGTTGCAGAGTTTCAAGTTGTGGAGTTTCTAGTTGCGGAGTTTCTAGCTGCGGAGTTTCTAGTTGCGGAGTCTCTAGTTGTGCAGTCTCTAGTTGTTGAGCTTCTAGTTGTGAAGTTTATAGTTGAGGGGTTTCTAGTTGTGGAGTTTCTAGTTGCGGAGTTTCTATTTGCAGAGTTTCTAGTCGCGGAGTTTCTAGCTGCAGAGTTTCTAGTTGTGGAGTTCCTAGTTGCGGAGTTTCTAGTTGTGGAGTTTCTAGTTGTGGAGTTTCTAGTTGTGAAGTTTTAGTTGTGGAGTTTCAAGTTGAGGAATTTATAGGTGTGGAGTTTGTAGTTGTTGAGTTTCTAGTTGTCGGGTTTCTAGTTGCGGAGTTTCTAGTTGTGGAGTGTCTAGTTGTGGAGCTTTTAGTTGAGGAGCCTCTTGTTGTTGAGTCTCTAGCTGTGGAAATTCTAGTTGTGGAGTTTCTAGTTGCAGAGTTTGTTGTTGCGGAGTTTCTAGATGTGGTTTTTCTAGTTGTAGAGTTTCTGGTTGTGGAGTTTCCAGTTGCGGAGTTTCTAGTTGTGCAGTTTCTAGTTGTGAGGTTTGTAGTTGTGGAATTTCTAGTGGTGGAGTTTCTAGTTGTGGAGTCTCTAGTTGTGGAGTTTCTAGTTGTGGAGTTTCTAGTGGTGAACTCTCAAGTTGTGGAGTTTCTAGTTGTGGAGTTTCTAGGTGTGGGGTTTCTAGCTGTGGAGTTTCTAGTTGTTGAGTTTCTAGTTGACGAGTTTCTATTTGCGAAGTCTCAAGTCTTGGAGTTTCTAGCTGTGAAGTTTCTAGTTGCGGAGTTTGTAGTTGCGGAGTTTCTAGTTGCAGAGTTTCTAGTTGTGGAGATTCTAGTTGCCGAGTTTCTTGTTGCGAAGTCTCAAGTTGTGGAGTTTCTAGCTGTGGAGTTTCTAGTTGCGGAGTTTCTAGTTGTGGAGTTTCTAGTTGTGGAGTTTCTAGTTGTAGAATTTGTAGTTGTGGAGTATCTAGTTGTGCTGTTTCAAGTTGCGGAGTTTCTAGCTGTGGAGTTTCTAGTTGCGGAGTTTCTAGTGGCGGAGTTTTCTAGTTGTGGAGATTCTAGCGGCGGAGTTTCAAGTTGTGGAGTTTCTAGTTGCGGAGTTACTAGCTGTGGAGTTTCTAGTTGCGGAGTCTCTAGTTGTGCAGTCTCTAGTTGTTGAGTTGCTAGTTGTGAAGTTTATAGTTGTGGGTATTCTAGCTGTGGAGTTTCCAGTTGCGGAGTTTCTAGTTGCACAGTGTCTAGTTGCAAAGTTTCTAGTTGCAGAGATTCTAGTTGTGGAGTTTCGAGTTGCGGAATGTGTAGTTGTGGAGTATCTAGTTGTGGTGTTTCAAGTTGTGGAGTATCTATTTGTCGGGTTTCAAGTTGTGGAGTTTCTAGTTGTGGAGTTTCTAGCTGTGGAGTTTCTAGTGGTTGAGTTTCCAGTTGATGAGTTTCTATTTGCGAAGTCTCAAGTTGTGAAGTTTCTAACTGTAAAGTTTGTAGTTGCGGAGTTTCTACTTGTGGAGTTTCTAGTTGTGGATTTTCTAGTTGTGGAATTTGTAGTTGTGGAGTATTTAGTTGCGGTGTGTCAAGTTGTGGAGTTTCTAGCTGTGGATTTTCTAGTTGCAGAGTTTCGAGTTGCAGAGTTTCAAGTTGTGGAGTTTCTAGTTGCGGAGTTTCTAGCTGCGGAGTTTCTAGTTGCGGAGTCTCTAGTTGTGCAGTCTCTAGTTGTTGAGTTTCTATTTGTGAAGTTTATAGTTGAGGGGTTTCTAGTTGTGGAGTTTCTAGTTGCGGAGTTTCTATTTGCAGAGTTTCTAGTTGAGGAATTTATAGGTGTGGAGTTTGTAGTTGTTGAGTTTCTAGTTGTCGGGTTTCTAGTTGCGGAGTTTCTAGTTGTGGAGTGACTAGTTGTGGAGCTTTTAGTTGAGGAGCCTCTTGTTGTTGAGTCTCTATCTGTGGAAATTCTAGTTGTGGAGTTTCTAGTTGCAGAGTTTGTTGTTGCGGAGTTTCTAGATGTGGTTTTTCTAGTTGTAGAGTTTCTGGCTGTGGAGTTTCCAGTTGTGGAGTTTCTAGTTGTGGAGTTTCTAGTTGTGAGGTTTGTAGTTGTGGAATTTCTAGTGGTGGAGTTTCTAGTTGTGGAGTCTGTAGTTGTGGAGTTTCTAGTTGTGGAGTTTCTAGTGGTGAACTCTCAAGTTGTGGAGTTTCTAGTTGTGGAGTTACTAGGTGTGGGGTTTCTAGCTGTGCAGTTTCTAGTTGTTGAGTTTCTAGTTGACGAGTTTTTATTTGCAAAGTCTCAAGTTGTGGAGTTTCTAGCTGTGGAGTTTCTAGTTGCGGAGTTTGTAGTTGCGGAGTTTCTAGTTGCAGAGTTTCTAGTTGTAGAGTTTCTAGTTTGGGAGTTTCTAGTTGCGGAGTTTCCAGTTGTGGAGTGTCTAGTTGTGGAGTTTTTAGTTGTGGAGTTTTAGTTGTGGAGTTTCAAGTTGAGGAATTTATAGGTTTGGAGGTTGTAGTTGTTGAGTTTCTAGTTGTCGAGTTTCTAGTTGCGGAGTTTCTAGTTGTGGAGTGTCTAGTTTTGGAGCTTTTAGTTGAGGAGTCTCTAGTTGTTGAGTCTCTAGCTGTGGAAATTCTAGTTGTGGAGTTTCTAGTTGCAGAGTTTGTTGTTGCGGAGTTTCTCGATGTGGTTTTTCTAGTTGTAGAGTTTCTGGCTGTGGAGTTTCCAGGTGCGGAGTTTCTAGTTATGGAGTTTCTAGTTGTGAGGTTTGTAGTTGTGGAATTTCTAGTGGTGGAGTTTCTAGTTGTGGAGTCTCTAGTTGTGGAGTTTCTAGTTGTGGAGTTTCTAGTGGCGAACTCTCAAGTTGCGGAGTTTCTAGTTGTGAACTTTCTAGCTGTGGAGTTTCTAGTTGTTGAGTTTCTAGTTGACGAGTTTCTATTTGCGAAGTCTCAAGTTGTGGAGTTTCTAGCTGTGGAGTTTCTAGTTGCGGAGTTTCTAGTTGTGGAGTTTCTAGTTGTGGAGTTTCTAGTTGTGGAATTTGTAGTTGTGGAGTATCTAGTTGTGGTGTTTCAAGTTGTGGAGTTTCTAGCTGTGGAGTTTCTAGTTGCGGAGTTTCTAGTGGCAGAGTTTCTAGTTGCGGAGTTTTCTAGTTGTGGAGATTCTAATGGCGGAGTTTCAAGTTTTGGAGTTTCTAGTTGCGGAGTTACTAGCTGTGGAGTTTCTAGTTGCGGAGTCTCTAGTTGTGCAGTCTCTAGTTGTTGAGTTGCTAGTTGTGAAGTTTATAGTTGTGGGTATTCTAGCTGTGGAGTTTCCAGTAGCGGAGTTTCTAGTTGCACAGTGTCTAGTTGCGAAGTTTCTAGTTGCAGAGATTCTAGTTGTGGAGTTTCGAGTTGCGGAATGTGTAGTTGTGGAGTATCTAGTTGTGGTGTTTCAAGTTGTGGAGTATCTATTTGTCGGGTTTCAAGTTGTGGAGTTTCTAGTTGTGGAGTTTCTAGCTGTGGAGTTTCTAGTTGTTGAGTTTCTAGTTGACGAGTTTCTATTTGCGAAGTCTCAAGTTGTGGAGTTTCTAACTGTAAAGTTTGTAGTTGCAGAGTTTCTAGTTGCGGAGTTTCCAGTTGTGGAGTTTCTAGTTGTGGAATTTGTAGTTGTGGATTATTTAGTTGTGGAGTTTCTAGCTTTGGAGTTTCTAGTTGCGGAGTGTCTAGTTGCAGAGTTTCTAGTTTCATAGTTTTCTAGTTGGAGGGTTTCTAGTTGCGGAGTTACTAGCTGTGGAGTTTCTAGTGGCGGAGTCTCTAGTTGTGCAGTCTCTAGTTGTTGAGTTGCTAGATGTGAAGTTCATAGTTGTGGGGTTTCTAGCTGTAGAGTTTCTAGTTGGGGAGTTTCCAGTTGGGGAGTTTCTACTTGAGTTTATAGTTGTGGATTTTCTAGTTGCAGAGTTTCGAGTTGCAGAGTTTCAAGTTGTGGAGTTTCTAAGGTCGGAGTTTCTAGCTGCGGAGTTTCTGGTTGCGGAGTCTCTAGTTGTGCAGTCTCTAGTTGTTGAGTTTCTAGTTGTGAAGTTTATAGTTGAGGGGTTTCTAGCTGTGGAGTTTCTAGTGACGGAGTTTCTATTTGCAGAGTTTCTAGTTGCGGAGTTTTTAGTTGCAGAGTTTCTAGTTGTGGAGTTTATAGTTGGGGAGTTTCTAGTGGCGGAGTTTCTAGTTGTGGAGTTTCTAGTAGTGGAGTTTTAATTGTGGAGTTTCATGTTGAGGAATTTATAGGTGTGGAGTTTGTAGTTGTTGAGTTTCTAGTGGTCGGGTTTCTAGTTGCGGAGTTTCTAGTTGTGGAGTGTCTAGTTGTGGAGCTTTTAGTTGAGGAGTTTCTAGTTGTTGAGTCTCTAGCTGTGGAAATTCTAGTTGTGGAGTTTCTAGTTGCAGAGTTTGTTGTTGCGGAGTTTCTAGATGTGGTGTTTCTAGTTGTGGAGTTTCTGGCTGTGGAGTTTCCAGTTGCGGAGTTTCTAGTTGTTGATTTTCTAGTTGTGAGGTTCGTAGTTGTGGAGTTTCTAGTGGTGGAGTTTCTAGTTGTGGAGTCTCTAGTGGCGGAGTTTCTAGTTGTGGAGTTTTTAGTGGCGAACTCTCAAGTTGCGGAGTTTCTAGTTGTGGAGTTTCCAGCTGTGGAGTTTCTAGTTGTTGAGTTTATAGTTGACGAGTTTCTATTTGCGAAGTCTCAAGTTGTGGAGTTTCTAGCTGTGGAGTTTCTAGTTGCGGAGTTTCTACTTGTGGAGTTTCTAGTTGTGGATTTTCTAGTTGTGGAATTTGTAGTTGCGGAGTATTTTTTTGTGGTGTTTCAAGTTGTGGAGTTTCTAGCTGTGGATTTTCTAGTTGCAGAGTTTCGAGTTGCAGAGTTTCAAGTTGTGGAGTTTCTAGTTGCGGAGTTTCTAGCTGCGGAGTTTCTAGTTGCGGAGTCTCTAGTTGTGCAGTCTCTAGTTGTTGAGTTTCTAGTTGTGAAGTTTATAGTTGAGGGGTTTCTAGTTGTGGAGTTTCTAGTTGCGGAGTTTCTATTTGCAGAGTTTCTAGTCGCGGAGTTTCTAGCTGCAGAGTTTCTAGTTGTGGAGTTCCTAGTTGCGGAGTTTCTAGTTGTGGAGTTTCTAGTTGTGGAGTTTCTAGTTGTGAAGTTTTAGTTGTGGAGTTTCAAGTTGAGGAATTTATAGGTGTGGAGTTTGTAGTTGTTGAGTTTCTAGTTGTCGGGTTTCTAGTTGCGGAGTTTCTAGTTGTGGAGTGTCTAGTTTTGGAGCTTTTAGTTGAGGAGCCTCTTGTTGTTGAGTCTCTAGCTGTGGAAATTCTAGTTGTGGAGTTTCTAGTTGCAGAGTTTGTTGTTGCGGAGTTTCTAGATGTGGTTTTTCTAGTTGTAGAGTTTCTGGTTGTGGAGTTTCCAGTTGCGGAGTTTCTAGTTGTGCAGTTTCTAGTTGTGAGGTTTGTAGTTGTGGAATTTCTAGTGGTGGAGTTTCTAGTTGTGGAGTCTCTAGTTGTGGAGTTTCTAGTTGTGGAGTTTCTAGTGGTGAACTCTCAAGTTGTGGAGTTTCTAGTTGTGGAGTTCCTAGGTGTTGGGTTTCTAGCTGTGGAGTTTCTAGTTGTTGAGTTTCTAGTTGACGAGTTTCTATTTGCGAAGTCTCAAGTCTTGGAGTTTCTAGCTGTGAAGTTTCTAGTTGCGGAGTTTGTAGTTGCGGAGTTTCTAGTTGCAGAGTTTCTAGTTGTGGAGATTCTAGTTGCCGAGTTTCTTGTTGCGAAGTCTCAAGTTGTGGAGTTTCTAGCTGTGGAGTTTCTAGTTGCGGAGTTTCTAGTTGTGGAGTTTCTAGTTGTGGAGTTTCTAGTTGTGGAATTTGTAGTTGTGGAGTATCTAGTTGTGCTGTTTCAAGTTGTGGAGTTTCTAGCTGTGGAGTTTCTAGTTGCGGAGTTTCTAGTGGCGGAGTTTTCTAGTTGTGGAGATTCTAGCGGCGGAGTTTCAAGTTGTGGAGTTTCTAGTTGCGGAGTTACTAGCTGTGGAGTTTCTAGTTGCGGAGTCTCTAGTTGTGCAGTCTCTAGTTGTTGAGTTGCTAGTTGTGAAGTTTATAGTTGTGGGTATTCTAGCTGTGGAGTTTCCAGTTGCGGAGTTTCTAGTTGCACAGTGTCTAGTTGCGAAGTTTCTAGTTGCAGAGATTCTAGTTGTGGAGTTTCGAGTTGCGGAATGTGTAGTTGTGGAGTATCTAGTTGTGGTGTTTCAAGTTGTGGAGTATCTATTTGTCGGGTTTCAAGTTGTGGAGTTTCGAGTTGTGGAGTTTCTAGCTGTGGAGTTTCTAGTGGTTGAGTTTCCAGTTGATGAGTTTCTATTTGCGAAGTCTCAAGTTGTGGAGTTTCTAACTGTAAAGTTTGTAGTTGCAGAGTTTCTAGTTGCAGAGTTTCCAGTTGTGGAGTTTCTAGTTGTGGAATTTGTAGTTGTGGATTATTTAGTTGTGGAGTTTCTAGCTGTGGAGTTTCTAGTTGCGGAGTGTCTAGTTGCAGAGTTTCTAGTTTCATAGTTTTCTAGTTGGAGGGTTTCTAGTTGCGGAGTTACTAGCTGTGGAGTTTCTAGTGGCGGAGTCTCTAGTTGTGCAGTCTCTAGTTGTTGAGTTGCTAGATGTGAAGTTCATAGTTGTGGGGTTTCTAGCTGTAGAGTTTCTAGTTGGAGAGTTTCCAGTTGGGGAGTTTCTACTTGAGTTTATAGTTGTGGATTTTCTAGTTGCAGAGTTTCGAGTTGCAGAGTTTCAAGTTGTGGAGTTTCTAAGGTCGGAGTTTCTAGCTGCGGAGTTTCTGGTTGCGGAGTCTCTAGTTGTGCAGTCTCTAGTTGTTGAGTTTCTAGTTGTGAAGTTTATAGTTGAGGGGTTTCTAGCTGTGGAGTTTCTAGTGACGGAGTTTCTATTTGCAGAGTTTCTAGTTGCGGAGTTTTTAGTTGCAGAGTTTCTAGTTGTGGAGTTTATAGTTGGGGATTTTCTAGTGGCGGAGTTTCTAGTTGTGGAGTTTCTAGTAGTGGAGTTTTAATTGTGGAGTTTCATGTTGAGGAATTTATAGGTGTGGAGTTTGTAGTTGTTGAGTTTCTAGTGGTCGGGTTTCTAGTTGCGGAGTTTCTAGTTGTGGAGTGTCTAGTTGTGGAGCTTTTAGTTGAGGAGTTTCTAGTTGTTGAGTCTCTAGCTGTGGAAATTCTAGTTGTGGAGTTTCTAGTTGCAGAGTTTGTTGTTGCGGAGTTTCTAGATGTGGTGTTTCTAGTTGTGGAGTTTCTGGCTGTGGAGTTTCCAGTTGCGGAGTTTCTAGTTGTTGATTTTCTAGTTGTGAGGTTCGTAGTTGTGGAGTTTCTAGTGGTGGAGTTTCTAGTTGTGGAGTCTCTAGTGGCGGAGTTTCTAGTTGTGGAGTTTTTAGTGGCGAACTCTCAAGTTGCGGAGTTTCTAGTTGTGGAGTTTCCAGTTGTGGAGTTTCTAGTTGTTGAGTTTATAGTTGACGAGTTTCCATTTGCGAAGTCTCAAGTTGTGGAGTTTCTAGCTGTGGAGTTTCTAGTAGCGGAGTTTCTACTTGTGGAGTTTCTAGTTGTGGATTTTCTAGTTGTGGTATTTGTAGTTGCGGAGTATTTAGTTGTGGTGTTTCAAGTTGTGGAGTTTCTAGCTGTGGATTTTCTAGTTGCAGAGTTTCGAGGTGCAGAGTTTCAAGTTGTGGAGTTTCTAGTTGCGGAGTTTCTAGCTGCGGAGTTTCTAGTTGCGGAGTCTCTAGTTGTGCAGTCTCTAGTTGTTGAGTTTCTAGTTGTGAAGTTTATAGTTGAGGGGTTTCTAGTTGTGGAGTTTCTAGTTGCGGAGTTTCTATTTGCAGAGTTTCTAGTCGCGGAGTTTCTAGCTGCAGAGTTTCTAGTTGTGGAGTTCCTAGTTGCGGAGTTTCTAGTTGTGGAGTTTCTAGTTGTGGAGTTTCTAGTTGTGAAGTTTTAGTTGTGGAGTTTCAAGTTGAGGAATTTATAGGTGTGGAGTTTGTAGTTGTTGAGTTTCTAGTTGTCGGGTTTCTAGTTGCGGAGTTTCTAGTTGTGGAGTGTCTAGTTGTGGAGCTTTTAGTTGAGGAGCCTCTTGTTGTTGAGTCTCTAGCTGTGGAAATTCTAGTTGTGGAGTTTCTAGTTGCAGAGTTTGTTGTTGCGGAGTTTCTAGATGTGGTTTTTCTAGTTGTAGAGTTTCTGGTTGTGGATTTTCCAGTTGCGGAGTTTCTAGTTGTGCAGTTTCTAGTTGTGAGGTTTGTAGTTGTGGAATTTCTAGTGGTGGAGTTTCTAGTTGTGGAGTCTCTAGTTGTGGAGTTTCTAGTTGTGGAGTTTCTAGTGGTGAACTCTCAAGTTGTGGAGTTTCTAGTTGTGGAGTTTCTAGGTGTGGGGTTTCTAGCTGTGGAGTTTCTAGTTGTTGAGTTTCTAGTTGACGAGTTTCTATTTGCGAAGTATCAAGTCTTGGAGTTTCCAGCTGTGAAGTTTCTAGTTGCGGAGTTTGTAGTTGCGGAGTTTCTAGTTGCAGAGTTTCTAGTTGTGGAGATTCTAGTTGCCGAGTTTCTTGTTGCGAAGTCTCAAGTTGTGGAGTTTCTAGCTGTGGAGTTTCTAGTTGCGGAGTTTCTAGTTGTGGAGTTTCTAGTTGTGGAGTTTCTAGTTGTGGAATTTGTAGTTGTGGAGTATCTAGTTGTGCTGTTTCAAGTTGTGGAGTTTCTAGCTGTGGAGTTTCTAGTTGCGGAGTTTCTAGTGGCGAAGTTTTCTAGTTGTGGAGATTCTAGCGGCGGAGTTTCAAGTTGTGGAGTTTCTAGTTGCGGAGTTACTAGCTGTGGAGTTTCTAGTTGCGGAGTCTCTAGTTGTGCAGTCTCTAGTTGTTGAGTTGCTAGTTGTGAAGTTTATAGTTGTGGGTATTCTAGCTGTGGAGTTTCCAGTTGCGGAGTTTCTAGTTGCACAGTGTCTAGTTGCGAAGTTTCTAGTTGCAGAGATTCTAGTTGTGGAGTTTCGAGTTGCGGAATGTGTAGTTGTGGAGTATCTAGTTGTGGTGTTTCAAGTTGTGGAGTATCTATTTGTCGGGTTTCAAGTTGTGGAGTTTCTAGTTGTGGAGTTTCTAGCTGTGGAGTTTCTAGTGGTTGAGTTTCCAGTTGATGAGTTTCTATTTGCGAAGTCTCAAGTTGTGGAGTTTCTAACTGTAAAGTTTGTAGTTGCAGAGTTTCTAGTTGCAGAGTTTCCAGTTGTGGAGTTTCTAGTTGTGGAATTTGTAGTTGTGGATTATTTAGTTGTGGAGTTTCTAGCTGTGGAGTTTCTAGTTGCGGAGTATCTAGTTGCAGAGGTTCTAGTTTCATAGTTTTCTAGTTGGAGGCTTTCTAGTTGCGGAGTTACTAGCTGTGGAGTTTCTAGTGGCGGAGTCTCTAGTTGTGCAGTCTCTAGTTGTTGAGTTGCTAGATGTGAAGTTCATAGTTGTTGGGTTTCTAGCTGTGGAGTTTCTAGTTGGGGAGTTTCTAGTTGGGGAGTTTCTACTTGAGTTTATAGTTGTGGATTTTCTAGTTGCAGAGTTTCGAGTTGCAGAGTTTCAAGTTGTGGAGTTTCTAAGGTCGGAGTTTCTAGCTGCAGAGTTTCTGGTTGCGGAGTCTCTAGTTGTGCAGTCTCTAGTTGTTGAGTTTCTAGTTGTGAAGTTTATGGTTGAGGGGTTTCTAGCTGTGGAGTTTCTAGTGACGGAGTTTCTATTTGCAGATTTTCTAGTTGCGGAGTTTTTAGTTGCAGAGTTTCTAGTTGTGGAGTTTCTAGTTGGGGAGTTTCTAGTTGCGGAGTTTCTAGTTGTGGAGTTTCTAGTAGTGGAGTTTTAGTTGTGGAGTTTCATGTTGAGGAATTTATAGGTGTGGAGTTTCTAGTTGTTGAGTTTCTAGTTGTCGGGTTTCTAGTTGCGGAGTTTTTAGTTGTGGAGTGTCTAGTTGTGGAGCTTTTAGTTGCAGGGTTTCTAGTTGTGGAGATTATAGTTGCCGAGTTTCTTGTTGCGAAGTCTCAAAATGTGGAGTTTCGAGCTGTGGAGTTTCTAGTTGCGGAGTTTCTACTTGTGGAGTTTCTAGTTGTGGATTTTCTAGTTGTGGAATTTGTAGTTGTGGAGTATTTAGTTGCGGTGTGTCAAGTTGTGGAGTTTCTAGCTGTGGATTTTCTAGTTGCAGAGTTTCGAGTTGCAGAGTTTCAAGTTGTGGAGTTTCTAGTTGCGGAGTTTCTAGCTGCGGAGTTTCTAGTTGCGGAGTCTCTAGTTGTGCAGTCTCTAGTTGTTGAGTTTCTATTTGTGAAGTTTATAGTTGAGGGGTTTCTAGTTGTGGAGTTTCTAGTTGCGGAGTTTATATTTGCAGAGTTTCTAGTTGAGGAATTTATAGGTGTGGAGTTTGTAGTTGTTGAGTTTCTAGTTGTCGGGTTTCTAGTTGCGGAGTTTCTAGTTGTGGAGTGACTAGTTGTGGAGCTTTTAGTTGAGGAGCCTCTTGTTGTTGAGTCTCTATCTGTGGAAATTCTAGTTGTGGAGTTTCTAGTTGCAGAGTTTGTTGTTGCGGAGTTTCTAGATGTGGTTTTTCTAGTTGTAGACTTTCTGGCTGTGGAGTTTCCAGTTGTGGAGTTTCTAGTTGTGGAGTTTCTAGTTGTGAGGTTTGTAGTTGTGGAATTTCTAGTGGTGGAGTTTCTAGTTGTGGAGTCTGTAGTTGTGGAGTTTCTAGTTGTGGAGTTTCTAGTGGTGAACTCTCAAGTTGTGGAGTTTCTAGTTGTGGAGTTTCTAGGTGTGGGGTTTCTAGCTGTGGAGTTTCTAGTTGTTGAGTTTCTAGTTGACGAGTTTTTATTTGCGAAGTCTCAAGTTGTGGAGTTTCTAGCTGTGGAGTTTCTAGTTGCGGAGTTTGTAGTTGCGGAGTTTCTAGATGCAGAGTTTCTAGTTGTGGAGATTCTAGTTGCCGAGTTTCTTGTTGCGAAGTCTCAAGTTGTGGAGTTTCTAGCTGTGGAGTTTCTAGTTGCGGAGTTTCTAGTTGTGGAGTTTCTAGTTGTGGAGTTTCTAGTTGTGGAATTTGTAGTTGTGGAGTATCTAGTTGTGGTGTTTCAAGTTGTGGAGTTTCTAGCTGTGGAGTTTCTAGTTGCGGAGTTTCTAGTGGCGGAGTTTTCTAGTTGTGGAGATTCTAGTGGCGGAGTTTCAAGTTGTGGAGTTTCTAGTTGCGGAGTTACTAGCTGTGGAGTTTCTAGTTGCGGAGTCTCTAGTTGTGCAGTCTCTAGTTGTTAAGTTGCTAGTTGTGAAGTTTATAGTTGTGGGGTTTCTACCTGTGGAGTTTCTAGTTGCGGAGTTTCTAGTTGTGGAGTTTCAAGTTGCGGAATTTGTAAATGTGGAGTATCTAGTTGTGGTGTTTCAAGTTGTGGAGTATCTATTTGTCGGGTTTCAAGTTGTGGAGTTTCTAGTTGTGGAGTTTCTAGCTGTGGAGTTTCTAGTGGTTGAGTTTCCAGTTGACGAGTTTCTATTTGCGAAGTCTGAAGTTGTGGAGTTTCTAACTGTAAAGTTTGTAGTTGCAGAGTTTCTAGTTGCGGAGTTTCCGGTTGTGGAGTTTCTAGTTGTGGAATTTGTAGTTGTGGATTATCTAGCTGTGGAGTTTCTAGCTGTGGAGTTTCTAGTTGCGGAGTATCTAGTTGCAGAGTTTCTAGTTGCGTAGTTTTCTAGTTGGAGGGTTTCTAGTTGCGGAGTTACTAGCTGTGGAGTTTCTAGTGGTGGAGTCTCTGGTTGCTGAGTTGCTAGTTGTGAAGTTTATAGTTGTGGGGTTTCTAGCTGTTGAGTTTCTAGTTGGGGAGTTTCCAGTTGGGGAGTTTCTACTTGAGTTTATTGTTGTGGATTTTCTAGTTGCAGAGTTTCGAGTTGCAGAGTTTCAAGTTGCGGTGTTTCTAGCTGCGGAGTTTCTGGTTGCGGAGTCTCTAGTTGTGCAGTCTCTAGTTGTGGAGTTTCCAGTTGTAGAGCTTTTAGTTGAGGAGCCTCTAGTTGTTGAGTCTGCAGCTGTGAAAATTCTAGTTGTGGAGTTGCTGGTTGCCGAGTTTGTTGTTGCGGAGTTTCTAGGTGTGGTGTTTCTAGTTGTGGAGTTTCTAGTTGTGGAATTTGTAGTTGTGGAGTATCTAGTTGGGGTGTTTCAAGTTGTGGAGTTTCTAGCTGTGGAGTTTCTAGTTGCGGAGTTTCTAGTTGCAGAGTTTGTAGTTGCGGAGTTTTCTAGTTGTGGCGCTTCTAGTGGCGGAGTTTCAAGTTGTGGAGTTTCTAGTTGCGGAGTTACCAGCTGTGGAGTTTCTAGTGGGGGAGTCTCTAGTTGTGCAGTCTCTAGTTGTTGAGTTGCTAGTTGTGAAGTATATAGTTGTGGGGTTTCTAGCTGTGGAGTTTCTAGTTGCGGAGTTTCTAGTTGCAGTGTTTCTAGTTGCGGAGTTTCTAGTTGCAGAGATTCTAGTTGTGAAGTTTCTAGTGGGGAGTTTCTAGTTGAGGAGTTTCTAGTTGTGGAATTTCTAGTCGCGGAATTTGTATGTGGAGTATCTAGTTGTGGTGTGTCAAGTTGTGGAGTCTGTAGTTGTGGAGTATCTAATTGTTGGGTTTCAAGTTGTGGAGTTTCTAGTTGTGGAGTTTCTAGCTGTGGAGTTTCTAGTGGTTGATTTTCCAGTTGACGAGTTTCTAATTGCGAAGTCTCAAGTTGTGTAGTTTCTAGCTGTAAAGTTTCTAGTTGCAGAGTTTCTAGTTGCGGTGTTTCCAGTTGTGGAGTTTCTAGTTGTGGAATTTCAATCTGTGTAGTTTCTAGTTGTGGAGTCTCAATTTTGGAGTTCCTAGTTGTGGAGTCTCTAGTTGTGGAGTTTCTAGTTGTGGAGGGTCTATTTGTGGAGTTTCTAGTTGTGAAGTTTCTAGTTGTAGAGTATCTCGTTGGAGTTTTTAGTTTTCGAGTTCCTGGTTGTAGATTTTCTATTTGCAGAGTTTCTAGTTGTGGAGTTTCTAGTTGTGGGGTTTGTAGTTGTGGAATTTGTAGTTGTGGAGTATCTAGTTGTGGAGTTTCAAGTTGCGGAATTTGTAAATGTGGAGTATCTAGTTGTGGTGTTTCAAGTTGTGGAGTATCTATTTGTCGGGTTTCAAGTTGTGGAGTTTCTAGTTGTGGAGTTTCTAGCTGTGGAGTTTCTAGTGGTTGAGTTTCCAGTTGACGAGTTTCTATTTGCGAAGTCTGAAGTTGTGGAGTTTCTAACTGTAAAGTTTGTAGTTGCAGAGTTTCTAGTTGCGGAGTTTCCGGTTGTGGAGTTTCTAGTTGTGGAATTTGTAGTTGTGGATTATCTAGTTGTGGAGTTTCTAGCTGTGGAGTTTCTAGTTGCGGAGTATCTAGTTGCAGAGTTTCTAGTTGCGTAGTTTTCTAGTTGGAGGGTTTCTAGTTGCGGAGTTACTAGCTGTGGAGTTTCTAGTGGTGGAGTCTCTGGTTGCTGAGTTGCTAGTTGTGAAGTTTATAGTTGTGGGGTTTCTAGCTGTTGAGTTTCTAGTTGGGGAGTTTCCAGTTGGGGAGTTTCTACTTGAGTTTATTGTTGTGGATTTTCTAGTTGCAGAGTTTCGAGTTGCAGAGTTTCAAGTTGCGGTGTTTCTAGCTGCGGAGTTTCTGGTTGCGGAGTCTCTAGTTGTGCAGTCTCTAGTTGTGGAGTTTCCAGTTGTAGAGCTTTTAGTTGAGGAGCCTCTAGTTGTTGAGTCTGCAGCTGTGAAAATTCTAGTTGTGGAGTTGCTGGTTGCCGAGTTTGTTGTTGCGGAGTTTCTAGGTGTGGTGTTTCTAGTTGTGGAGTTTCTAGTTGTGGAATTTGTAGTTGTGGAGTATCTAGTTGTGGTGTTTCAAGTTGTGGAGTTTCTAGCTGTGGAGTTTCTAGTTGCGGAGTTTCTAGTTGCAGAGTTTGTAGTTGCGGAGTTTTCTAGTTGTGGCGCTTCTAGTGGCGGAGTTTCAAGTTGTGGAGTTTCTAGTTGCGGAGTTACCAGCTGTGGAGTTTCTAGTGGGGGAGTCTCTAGTTGTGCAGTCTCTAGTTGTTGAGTTGCTAGTTGTGAAGTATATAGTTGTGGGGTTTCTAGCTGTGGAGTTTCTAGTTGCGGAGTTTCTAGTTGCAGTGTTTCTAGTTGCGGAGTTTCTAGTTGCAGAGATTCTAGTTGTGAAGTTTCTAGTGGGGAGTTTCTAGTTGAGGAGTTTCTAGTTGTGGAATTTCTAGTCGCGGAATTTTTATGTGGAGTATCTAGTTGTGGTGTGTCAAGTTGTGGAGTCTGTAGTTGTGGAGTATCTAATTGTTGGGTTTCAAGTTGTGGAGTTTCTAGTTGTGGAGTTTCTAGCTGTGGAGTTTCTAGTGGTTGATTTTCCAGTTGACGAGTTTCTAATTGCGAAGTCTCAAGTTGTGTAGTTTCTAGCTGTAAAGTTTCTAGTTGCAGAGTTTCTAGTTGCGGTGTTTCCAGTTGTGGAGTTTCTAGTTGTGGAATTTCAATCTGTGTAGTTTCTAGTTGTGGAGTCTCAATTTTGGAATTCCTAGTTGTGGAGTCTCTAGTTGTGGAGTTTCTAGTTGTGGAGGGTCTATTTGTGGAGTTTCTAGTTGTGAAGTTTCTAGTTGTAGAGTATCTCGTTGGAGTTTTTAGTTTTCGAGTTCCTGGTTGTAGATTTTCTATTTGCAGAGTTTCTAGTTGTGGAGTTTCTAGTTGTGGGGTTTGTAGTTGTGGAATTTGTAGTTGTGGAGTATCTAGTTGTGGTGTTTCAAGTTGTGGAGTTTCTAGCTGTGGAGTTTCTAGTTGCGGAGTTTCTAGTGGCGGAGTTTTCTAGTTGTGGAGATTCTAGTGGCGGAGTTTCAAGTTGTGGAGTTTCTAGTTGCGGAGTTACTAGCTGTGGAGTTTCTAGTTGCGGAGTCTCTAGTTGTGCAGTCTCTAGTTGTTAAGTTGCTAGTTGTGGAGTTTCTAGTTGTGGAGTTTCTAGCTGTGGAGTTTCTAGTGGTTGAGTTTCCAGTTGACGAGTTTCTATTTGCGAAGTCTCAAGTTGTGGAGTTTCTAACTGTAAAGTTTGTAGTTGCAGAGTTTCTAGTTGCGGAGTTTCCAGTTGTGGAGTTTCTAGTTGTGGAATTTGTAGTTGTGGATTATTTAGTTGTGGAGTTTCTAGCTGTGGAGTTTCTAGTTGCGGAGTCTCTAGTTGCAGAGTTTCTAGTTTCATAGTTTTCTAGTTGGAGGGTTTCTAGTTGCGGAGTCTCTAGTTGTGCAGTCTCTAGCTGTTGAGTTGCTAGATGTGAAGTTCATAGTTGTGGGGTTTCTAGCTGTGGAGTTTCTAGTTGGGGAGTTTCCAGTTGGGGAGTTTCTACTTGAGTTTATAGTTGTGGATTTTCTAGTTGCAGAGTTTCGAGTTGCAGAGTTTCAAGTTGTGGAGTTTCTAAGGTCGGAGTTTCTAGCTGCAGAGTTTCTGGTTGCGGAGTCTCTAGTTGTGCAGTCTCTAGTTGTTGAGTTTCTAGTTGTGAAGTTTATAGTTGAGGGTTTCTAGCTGTGGAGTTTCTAGTGACGAAGTTTCTATTTGCAGAGTTTCTAGTTGCGGAGTTTCTAGCTGCAGAGTTTCTAGTTGTGGAGTTCCTAGTTGCGGAGTTTCTAGCTGTGAAGTTTTAGTTGTGGAGTTTCAAGTTGAGGAATTTATAGGTGTGGAGTTTGTAGTTGTTGAGTTTCTAGTTGTCGGGTTTCTAGTTGCGGAGTTTCTAGTTGTGGAGTGTCTTGTTGTGGAGCTTTTAGTTGAGGAGCCTCTTGTTGTTGAGTCTCTAGCTGTGGAAATTCTAGTTGTGGAGTTTCTAGTTGCAGAGTTTGTTGTTGCGGAGTTTCTAGATGTGGTTTTTCTAGTTGTAGAGTTTCCGGCTCTGGAGTTTCCAGTTGCGGAGTTTCTAGTTGTGGAGTTTCTAGTTGTGAGGTTTGTAGTTGTGGAATTTCTAGTGGTGGAGTTTCTAGTTGTGGAGTCTCTAGTTGTGGAGTTTCTAGTTGTGGAGTTTCTAGTGGTGAACTCTCAAGTTGTGGAGTTTCTAGTTGTGGAGTTTCTAGGTGTGGGGTTTCTAGCTGTGGAGTTTCTAGTTGTTGAGTTTCTAGTTGACGAGTTTCTATTTGCGAAGTCTCAAGTTGTGGAGTTTCTAGCTGTGGAGTTTCTAGTTGCGGAGTTTGTAGTTGCGGAGTTTCTAGTTGCAGAGTTTCTAGTTGTGGAGATTCTAGTTGCCGAGTTTCTTGTTGCGAAGTCTCCAGTTGTGGAGTTTCTAGCTGTGGAGTTTCTAGTTGCGGAGTTTCTAGTTGTGGAGTTTCTAGTTGTGGAGTTTCTAGTTGTGGAATTTGTAGTTGTGGAGTATCTAGTTGTGGTGTTTCAAGTTGTGGAGTTTCTAGCTGTGGAGTTTCTAGTTGCGGAGTTTCTAGTGGCGGAGTTTTCTAGTTGTGGAGATTCTAGTGGCAGAGTTTCAAGTTGTGGAGTTTCTAGTTGCGGAGTTACTAGCTGTGGAGTTTCTAGTTGCGGAGTCTCTAGTTGTGCAGTCTCTAGTTGTTGAGTTGCTAGTTGTGAAGTTTATAGTTGTGGGCATTCTAGCTGTGGAGTTTCCAGTTGCGGAGTTTCTATTTGCAGAGTTTCTAGTTGCGGAGTTTCTAGCTGCAGAGTTTCTAGTTGTAGAATTTCTAGTTTGGGAGTTTCTAGTTGCGGAGTGTCTAGTTGTGGAGTTTCTAGTTGTGGAGTTTTTAGTTGTGGAGTTTTAGTTGTGGAGTTTCAAGTTGAGGAATTGATAGGTTTGGAGGTTGTAGTTGTTGAGTTTCTAGTTGTCGGGTTTCTAGTTGCGGAGTTTCTAGTTGTGGAGTGTCTAGTTGTGGAGCTTTTAGTTGAGGAGTCTCTAGTTGTTGAGTCTCTAGCTGTGGAAATTCTAGTTGTGGAGTTTCTAGTTGCAGAGTTTGTTGTTGCGGAGTTTCTAGATGTGGTTTTTCTAGTTGTAGAGTTTCTGGCTGTGGAGTTTTCAGTTGCGTAGTTTCTAGTTATGGAGTTTCTAGTTGTGAGGTTTGTAGTTGTAGAATTTCTAGTGGTGGAGTTTCTAGTTGTGGAGTCTCTAGTTGTGGAGTTTCTAGTTGTGGAGTTTCTAGTGGCGAACTCTCAAGTTGCGGAGTTTCTAGTTGTGGACTTTCTAGCTGTGGAGTTTCTAGTTGTTGAGTTTCTAGTTGACGAGTTTCTATTTGCGAAGTCTCAAGTTGTGGAGTTTCTAGCTGTGGAGTTTCTAGTTGCGGAGTTTGTAGTTGCGGAGTTTCTAGATGCAGAGTTTCTAGTTGTGGAGATTCTAGTTGCCGAGTTTCTTGTTGCGAAGTCTCAAGTTGTGGAGTTTCTAGCTGTGGAGTTTCTAGTTGCGGAGTTTCTAGTTGTGGAGTTTCTAGTTGTGGAGTTTCTAGTTGTGGAATTTGTAGTTGTGGAGTATCTAGTTGTGGTGTTTCAAGTTGTGGAGTTTCTAGCTGTGGAGTTTCTAGTTGCGGAGTTTCTAGTGGCGGAGTTTTCTAGTTGTGGAGATTCTAGTGGCGGAGTTTCAAGTTGTGGAGTTTCTAGTTGCGGAGTTACTAGCTGTGGAGTTTCTAGTTGCGGAGTCTCTAGTTGTGCAGTCTCTAGTTGTTAAGTTGCTAGTTGTGAAGTTTATAGTTGTGGGGTTTCTACCTGTGGAGTTTCTAGTTGCGGAGTTTCCAGTTGGGGAGTTTCAAGTTGCGGAATTTGTAAATGTGGAGTATCTAGTTGTGGTGTTTCAAGTTGTGGAGTATCTATTTGTCGGGTTTCAAGTTGTGGAGTTTCTAGTTGTGGAGTTTCTAGCTGTGGAGTTTCTAGTGGTTGAGTTTCCAGTTGACGAGTTTCTATTTGCGAAGTCTGAAGTTGTGGAGTTTCTAACTGTAAAGTTTGTAGTTGCAGAGTTTCTAGTTGCGGAGTTTCCGGTTGTGGAGTTTCTAGTTGTGGAATTTGTAGTTGTGGATTATCTAGTTGTGGAGTTTCTAGCTGTGGAGTTTCTAGTTGCGGAGTATCTAGTTGCAGAGTTTCTAGTTGCGTAGTTTTCTAGTTGGAGGGTTTCTAGTTGCGGAGTTACTAGCTGTGGAGTTTCTAGTGGCGGAGTCTCTGGTTGTTGAGTTGCTAGTTGTGAAGTTTATAGTTGTGGGGTTTCTAGCTGTTGAGTTTCTAGTTGGGGAGTTTCCAGTTGGGGAGTTTCTACTTGAGTTTATTGTTGTGGATTTTCTAGTTGCAGAGTTTCGAGTTGCAGAGTTTCAAGTTGCGGTGTTTCTAGCTGCGGAGTTTCTGGTTGCGGAGTCTCTAGTTGTGCAGTCTCTAGTTGTGGAGTTTCCAGTTGTAGAGCTTTTAGTTGAGGAGCCTCTAGTTGTTGAGTCTGCAGCTGTGAAAATTCTAGTTGTGGAGTTGCTGGTTGCCGAGTTTGTTGTTGCGGAGTTTCTAGGTGTGGTGTTTCTAGTTGTGGAGTTTCTAGTTGTGGAATTTGTAGTTGTGGAGTATCTAGTTGTGGTGTTTCAAGTTGTGGAGTTTCTAGCTGTGGAGTTTCTAGTTGCGGAGTTTCTAGTTGCAGAGTTTGTAGTTGCGGAGTTTTCTAGTTGTGGAGCTTCTAGTGGCGCAGTTTCAAGTTGTGGAGTTTCTAGTTGAGGAGTTTCTAGTTGTGGAATTTCTAGTTGCGGAATTTGTATGTGGAGTATCTAGTTGTGGTGTGTCAAGTTGTGGAGTCTGTAGTTGTGGAGTATCTAATTGTTGGGGTTCAAGTTGTGGAGTTTCTAGTTGTGGAGTTTCTAGTTGTGGAGTTTCTAGCTGTGGAGTTTCTAGTGGTTGATTTTCCAGTTGACGAGTTTCTAATTGCGAAGTCTCAAGTTGTGTAGTTTCTAGCTGTAAAGTTTCTAGTTGCAGAGTTTCTAGTTGCGGAGTTTCCAGTTGTGGAGTTTCTAGTTGTGGAATTTCAATCTGTGTAGTTTCTAGTTGTGGAGTCTCAATTTTGGAGTTCCTAGTTGTGGAGTCTCTAGTTGTGGAGTTTCTAGTTGTGGAGGGTCTATTTGTGGAGTTTCTAGTTCTGAAGTTTCTAGTTGTAGAGTATCTCGTTGGAGTTTTTAGTTTTCGAGTTCCTTGTTGTAAATTTTCTATTTGCAGAGTTTCTAGTTGTGGAGTTTCTAGTTGTGGGGTTTGTAGTTGTGGAATTTGTAGTTGTGGAGTATCTAGTTGTGGTGTTTCAAGTTGTGGAGTTTCTAGCTGTGGAGTTTCTAGTTGCGGAGTTTCTAGTGGCGGAGTTTTCTAGTTGTGGAGATTCTAGTGGCGGAGTTTCAAGTTGTGGAGTTTCTAGTTGCGGAGGTACTAGCTGTGGAGTTTCTAGTTGCGGAGTCTCTAGTTGTGCAGTCTCTAGTTGTTAAGTTGCTAGTTGTGAAGTTTATAGTTGTGGGGTTTCTAGCTGTGGAGTTTCTAGTTGCGGAGTTTCTAGTTGTGGAGTTTCAAGTTGCGGAATTTGTAAATGTGGAGTATCTAGTTGTGGTGTTTCAAGTTGTGGAGTATCTATTTGTCGGGTTTCAAGTTGTGGAGTTTCTAGTTGTGGAGTTTCTAGCTGTGGAGTTTCTAGTGGTTGAGTTTCCAGTTGACGAGTTTCTATTTGCGAAGTCTCAAGTTGTGGAGTTTCTAACTGTAGAGTTTGTAGTTGCAGAGTTTCTAGTTGCGGATTTTCCAGTTGTGGAGTTTCTAGTTGTGGAATTTGTAGTTGTGGATTATTTAGTTGTGGAGTTTCTAGCTGTGGAGTTTCTAGTTGCGGAGTCTCTAGTTGTGCAGTCCCTAGTTGTTGAGTTGCTAGATGTGAAGTTCATAGTTGTGGGGTTTCTAGCTGTGGAGTTTCTAGTTGGGGAGTTTCCAGTTGGGGAGTTTCTAGTTGTGGATTTTCTAGTTGTGGAATTTGTAGTTGCGGAGTATTTTTTTGTGGTGTTTCAAGTTGTGGAGTTTCTAGCTGTGGATTTTCTAGTTGCAGAGTTTCGAGTTGCAGAGTTTCAAGTTGTGGAGTTTCTAGTTGCGGAGTTTCTAGCTGCGGAGTTTCTAGTTGCGGAGTCTCTAGTTGTGCAGTCTCTAGTTGTTGAGTTTCTAGTTGTGAAGTTTATAGTTGAGGAGTTTCTAGTTGTGGAGTTTCTAGTTGCGGAGTTTCTATTTGCAGAGTTTCTAGTCGCGGAGTTTCTAGCTGCAGAGTTTCTAGTTGTGGAGTTCCTAGTTGCGGAGTTTCTAGTTGTGGAGTTTCTAGTTGTGGAGTTTCTAGTTGTGAAGTTTTAGTTGTGGAGTTTCAAGTTGAGGAATTTATAGGTGTGGAGTTTGTAGTTGTTGAGTTTCTAGTTGTCGGGTTTCTAGTTGCGGAGTTTCTAGTTGTGGAGTGTCTAGTTTTGGAGCTTTTAGTTGAGGAGCCTCTTGTTGTTGAGTCTCTAGCTGTGGAAATTCTAGTTGTGGAGTTTCTAGTTGCAGAGTTTGTTGTTGCGGAGTTTCTAGATGTGGTTTTTCTAGTTGTAGAGTTTCTGGTTGTGGAGTTTCCAGTTGCGGAGTTTCTAGTTGTGCAGTTTCTAGTTGTGAGGTTTGTAGTTGTGGAATTTCTAGTGGTGGAGTTTCTAGTTGTGGAGTCTCTAGTTGTGGAGTTTCAAGTTGTGGAGTCTGTAGTTGTGGAGTATCTATTTGTTGGGTTTTAAATTGTGGAGTTTCTAGTTGTGGAGTTTCTAGCTGTGGAGTTTCTAGTGGTTGAGTTTCCAGTTGACGAATTTCATTTGCAAAGTCTCAAGTTGCAGAGTTTCTAGTTGTGGAGTTTCCAGTTGTGGAGTTTCTAGTTGTGGAATTTCAATGTGTGTAGTTTCTAGTTGTGGAGTCTCAATTTTGGAGTTCCTAGTTGTGCAGTCTCTAGTTGTGGAGTTTCTAGTTGTGGAGTGTCTATTTGTGGAGTTTCTAGTTGTGAAGTTTCTAGTTGTATATTTTCTAGTTGGAGTTTTTAGTTTTCGAGTTCCTTGTTCTAGATTTTCTATTTGCAGAGTTCCTAGTTGTGGAGTTTCTAGTTGTGGGGTTTGTAGTTGTGGAAATTTTAGCTGTGGAGTTTCTACTTATGCAATCTCTAGTCGTGGAGTTTCAGTTGTGTAGTTTCTATCTGAGGAGTTTCTAAATGCAAAGTCTCTAGTTGTGCAGTCTCTAGTTGTGGAGTTTCTAGTTGTGGAGTTTCTAGTTGTGGATTTTCTTGTTGGGGAGTTTCTAGTTGTGAAGTTTCTAGTTGTGGATTTTCGAGTTGCGGAGTTTCTAGTTGCGGAGTTTCCAGTTGGGGAGTTTCTACTTGAGTTTAGAGTTGTGGATTTTCTAGTTGCAGAGTTTCGAGTTGCAGAGTTTCAAGTTGTGGAGTTTCTAGTTGCAGAGTTTCTAGCTGCGGAGTTTCAAGTTGCGGAGTCTCTAGTTGTGCAGTCTCTAGTTGTTGAGTTTCTAGTTGTGAAGTTTATAGTTGAGGGGTTTCTAGCTGTGGAGTTTCTAGTTGCGGAGTTTCTATTTGCAGAGTTTCTAGTTGCGGAGTTTCTAGCTGCAAAGTTTCTAGTTGAGGAGTTTCTAGTTGTGGAGTTTGTAGTTGTGGAGTTTCTAGTTGTGGAGTTCTAGTTGTGGAGTTTCAAGTTGAGGAATTTATAGGTGTGGAGTTTGTAGTGTTTGAGTTTCCAGTTGTCGGGTTTCTAGTTGCGGAGTTTCTAGTTGTGGAGTGTCTAGTTGTGGAGCTTTTAGTTGAGGAGTCTCTAGTTGTTGAGTCTCTAGCTGTGGAAATTCTAGTTGTGCAGTTTCTAGTTGCAGAGCTTGTTGTTTCGGAGTTTCTATATGTGGTTTTTCTAGTTGTAGAGTTTCTGGCTGTAGAGTCTCCAGTTGCGGAGTTTCTAGTTGTGGAGTTTCTAGTTGTGAGGTTTGTAGTTGTGGAATTTCTAGTGGTGGAGTTTCTTGTTGTGGAGTCTCTAGTTGTGGAGTTTCTAGTTGTGGAGTTTCTAGTGGTGAACTCTCAAGTTGTGGAGTTTCTAGTTGTGGAGTTTCTAGCTGTAGAGTTTCTAGTTGTTGAGTTTCTAGTTGACGAGTTTTCATTTGCGAAGTCTCAAGTTGTGGAGTTTCTAGCTGTGGAGTTTCTAGTTGCGGAGTTTGTAGTTGCGGAGTTTCTAGTTGCAGAGTGTCTAGTTGTGGAGATTCTAGTTGCCGAGTTTCTTGTTGCGAAGTCTTAAGTTGTGGAGTTTCTAGCTGTGGAGTTTCTAGTTGCGGAGTTTCTAATGTGGAGTTTCTAGTTGAGGAGTTTCTAGTTGTGGAGTTTCTAGTTGCGGAGTTTCTAGTGGCAAAGTTTCTAGTTGCGGAGTTTTCTAGTTGTGGAGATTCTAGTGGCGGCGTTTCAAGTTGTGGAGTTTCTAGTTGACGAGTTTCTATTTGCGAAGTCTCAAGTTGTGGAGTTTCTAACTGTAAAGTTTGTAGTTGCAGAGTTTCTAGTGTCGGAGTTTCCAGTTGTGGAGTTTCTAGTTGTGGAATTTGTAGTTGTGGATTATCTAGTTGTGGAGTTTCTAGCTGTGGAGTTTCTGGTTGCGGAGTATCTAGTTGCAGAGCTTCTAGTTGTGAAGTTTATAGTTGTGAGGTTTTTAGTTGTGGAGTTTCTAGTTGCGGAGTTTCTAGTTGCAATGTTTCTAGTTGCGGAGTTTCTAGTTGCAGAGATTCCAGTTGTGGAGTTTCTAGTTGGGGTTTTTCTAGTTGCGGAGTTTCTAGTTGTCTAGTTTCTAGTTGCGGAATTTGTTGTTGTGGAGTATCTAGTTGTGGTGTTTCAAGTTGTGGAGTCTGTAGTTGTGGTGTATCTATATGTTGGGTTTCAAGTTGTGGAGTTTCTAGTTGTGGAGTTTCTAGCTGTGGAGTTTCTAGTGGTTGAGTTTCCAGTTGACGAGTTTCTATTTGCGAAGTGTCAAGTTGTGGAGTTTCTAGCTGTAAAGTTTCTAGTTGCAGAGTTTCTAGTTGCGAAGTTTCCAGTTGTGGAGTTTCCAACTGTGGAATTTCAATCTGTGTAGTTTCTAGTTGTGGAGTCTCAATTTTGGAGTTCCTAGTTGTGGAGTCTCTAGTTGTGGAGTTTCTAGTTGTGGAGTGTCTATTTGTGGAGCTTCTAGTTGTGAAGTTTCTAGTTGGGGAGTTTCTAGTTGGAGTTTTTAGTTTTCGAGTTTCTAGTTGTAGATTTTTTATTTGCAGAGTTCCTAGTTGTGGGGTTTCTAGCTGTGGAAATTCTAGCTGTGGAGTTTTTACTTATGGAATCTCTAGTCGAGGAGTTTCTAGTTGTGTAGTTTCATTCTGAGGAGTTTCTAAATGCAAAGTCTCTAGTTGTGCAGTCTCTAGTTGTGAAGCTTCTAGTTGTGGTGTTTCTTGTTGGGGAGTTTCTAGTTGTGGAATTTGTAGTTGTGGAGAATCTAGTTGTGGAGTTTCTAGTTGTGGAGTTTCTAGTTGTGGAGTTTTAGTTGTGGAGTTTTAGTTGTGGAGTTTATAGTTGAGGAATTTATAGGTGTGGAGTTTCTAGTTGTTGAGTTTCTAGTTGTCGGGTTTCAAGTTGCGGAGTTTCTAGTTGTGGAGCTTTTAGTTGAGGAGCCTCTAGTTGTTGGGTCTCTAACTGTGGAAATTCTAGTTGTGGAGTTTCTGGTTGCAGAGTTTGTTGTTGCGGAGTTTCTAGATGTGGTGTTTCTAGTTGTGGAGTTTGTAGTTGTGGAATTTGTAGTTGTGGAGTATGTAGTTGTGGTGTTTCAAGTTGTGGAGTTTCTAGCTGTGGAGTTTCTAGTTGCGGAGTTTCTAGTTGCAGAGTTTGTAGTTGCGGAGTTTTCTAGTTGTGGAGCTTCTAGTGGCGGAGTTTCATGTTGTGGAGTTTCTAGTTGCGGAGTTTCTAGCTGTGAAGTTTCTAGTTGCGGAGTTTCTAGTTGCAGAGTTTCTAGTTGCGGAGTTTCTAGTTGCAGAGATTCTAGTTGTGAAGTTTCTAGTTGAGGAGTTTCTAGTTGTGGTGTTTCTAGTAGCGGAATTTGTAAATGTGGAGTATCTAGTTGTGGTGTTTCAAGTTGTGGAGTCTGTAGTTGTGGAGTATCTATTTGTTGGGTTTTAAATTGTGGAGTTTCTAGTTGTGGAGTTTCTAGCTGTGGAGTTTCTAGTGGTTGAGTTTCCAGTTGACGAATTTCATTTGCAAAGTCTCAAGTTGCAGAGTTTCTAGTTGTGGAGTTTCCAGTTGTGGAGTTTCTAGTTGTGGAATTTCAATGTGTGTAGTTTCTAGTTGTGGAGTCTCAATTTTGGAGTTCCTAGTTGTGCAGTCTCTAGTTGTGGAGTTTCTAGTTGTGGAGTGTCTATTTGTGGAGTTTCTAGTTGTGAAGTTTCTAGTTGTATATTTTCTAGTTGGAGTTTTTAGTTTTCGAGTTCCTTGTTCTAGATTTTCTATTTGCAGAGTTCCTAGTTGTGGAGTTTCTAGTTGTGGGGTTTGTAGTTGTGGAAATTTTAGCTGTGGAGTTTCTACTTATGGAATCTCTAGTCGTGGAGTTTCAGTTGTGTAGTTTCTATCTGAGGAGTTTCTAAATGCAAAGTCTCTAGTTGTGCAGTCTCTAGTTGTGGAGTTTCTAGTTGTGGAGTTTCTAGTTGTGGATTTTCTTGTTGGGGAGTTTCTAGTTGTGAAGTTTCTAGTTGTGGATTTTCGAGTTGCGGAGTTTCTAGTTGCGGAGTTTCCAGTTGGGGAGTTTCTACTTGAGTTTAGAGTTGTGGATTTTCTAGTTGCAGAGTTTCGAGTTGCAGAGTTTCAAGTTGTGGAGTTTCTAGTTGCAGAGTTTCTAGCTGCGGAGTTTCAAGTTGCGGAGTCTCTAGTTGTGCAGTCTCTAGTTGTTGAGTTTCTAGTTGTGAAGTTTATAGTTGAGGGGTTTCTAGCTGTGGAGTTTCTAGTTGCGGAGTTTCTATTTGCAGAGTTTCTAGTTGCGGAGTTTCTAGCTGCAAAGTTTCTAGTTGAGGAGTTTCTAGTTGTGGAGTTTGTAGTTGTGGAGTTTCTAGTTGTGGAGTTCTAGTTGTGGAGTTTCAAGTTGAGGAATTTATAGGTGTGGAGTTTGTAGTGTTTGAGTTTCCAGTTGTCGGGTTTCTAGTTGCGGAGTTTCTAGTTGTGGAGTGTCTAGTTGTGGAGCTTTTAGTTGAGGAGTCTCTAGTTGTTGAGTCTCTAGCTGTGGAAATTCTAGTTGTGCAGTTTCTAGTTGCAGAGCTTGTTGTTTCGGAGTTTCTATATGTGGTTTTTCTAGTTGTAGAGTTTCTGGCTGTAGAGTCTCCAGTTGCGGAGTTTCTAGTTGTGGAGTTTCTAGTTGTGAGGTTTGTAGTTGTGGAATTTCTAGTGGTGGAGTTTCTTGTTGTGGAGTCTCTAGTTGTGGAGTTTCTAGTTGTGGAGTTTCTAGTGGTGAACTCTCAAGTTGTGGAGTTTCTAGTTGTGGAGTTTCTAGCTGTAGAGTTTCTAGTTGTTGAGTTTCTAGTTGACGAGTTTTCATTTGCGAAGTCTCAAGTTGTGGAGTTTCTAGCTGTGGAGTTTCTAGTTGCGGAGTTTGTAGTTGCGGAGTTTCTAGTTGCAGAGTGTCTAGTTGTGGAGATTCTAGTTGCCGAGTTTCTTGTTGCGAAGTCTTAAGTTGTGGAGTTTCTAGCTGTGGAGTTTCTAGTTGCGGAGTTTCTAATGTGGAGTTTCTAGTTGAGGAGTTTCTAGTTGTGGAGTTTCTAGTTGCGGAGTTTCTAGTGGCAAAGTTTCTAGTTGCGGAGTTTTCTAGTTGTGGAGATTCTAGTGGCGGCGTTTCAAGTTGTGGAGTTTCTAGTTGACGAGTTTCTATTTGCGAAGTCTCAAGTTGTGGAGTTTCTAACTGTAAAGTTTGTAGTTGCAGAGTTTCTAGTGTCGGAGTTTCCAGTAGTGGAGTTTCTAGTTGTGGAATTTGTAGTTGTGGATTATCTAGTTGTGGAGTTTCTAGCTGTGGAGTTTCTGGTTGCGGAGTATCTAGTTGCAGAGCTTCTAGTTGTGAAGTTTATAGTTGTGAGGTTTTTAGTTGTGGAGTTTCTAGTTGCGGAGTTTCTAGTTGCAAAGTTTCTAGTTGCGGAGTTTCTAGTTGCAGAGATTCCAGTTGTGGAGTTTCTAGTTGGGGTTTTTCTAGTTGCGGAGTTTCTAGTTGTCTAGTTTCTAGTTGCGGAATTTGTTGTTGTGGAGTATCTAGTTGTGGTGTTTCAAGTTGTGGAGTCTGTAGTTGTGGTGTATCTATATGTTGGGTTTCAAGTTGTGGAGTTTCTAGTTGTGGAGTTTCTAGCTGTGGAGTTTCTAGTGGTTGAGTTTCCAGTTGACGAGTTTCTATTTGCGAAGTGTCAAGTTGTGGAGTTTCTAGCTGTAAAGTTTCTAGTTGCAGAGTTTCTAGTTGCGAAGTTTCCAGTTATGGAGTTTCCAACTGTGGAATTTCAATCTGTGTAGTTTCTAGTTGTGGAGTCTCAATTTTGGAGTTCCTAGTTGTGGAGTCTCTAGTTGTGGAGTTTCTAGTTGTGGAGTGTCTATTTGTGGAGCTTCTAGTTGTGAAGTTTCTAGTTGGGGAGTTTCTAGTTGGAGTTTTTAGTTTTCGAGTTTCTAGTTGTAGATTTTTTAATTGCAGAGTTCCTAGTTGTGGGGTTTCTAGCTGTGGAAATTCTAGCTGTGGAGTTTTTACTTATGGAATCTCTAGTCGAGGAGTTTCTAGTTGTGTAGTTTCATTCTGAGGAGTTTCTAAATGCAAAGTCTCTAGTTGTGCAGTCTCTAGTTGTGAAGCTTCTAGTTGTGGTGTTTCTTGTTGGGGAGTTTCTAGTTGTGGAATTTGTAGTTGTGGAGAATCTAGTTGTGGAGTTTCTAGTTGTGGAGTTTCTAGTTGTGGAGTTTTAGTTGTGGAGTTTTAGTTGTGGAGTTTATAGTTGAGGAATTTATAGGTGTGGAGTTTCTAGTTGTTGAGTTTCTAGTTGTCGGGTTTCAAGTTGCGGAGTTTCTAGTTGTGGAGCTTTTAGTTGAGGAGCCTCTAGTTGTTGGGTCTCTAACTGTGGAAATTCTAGTTGTGGAGTTTCTGGTTGCAGAGTTTGTTGTTGCGGAGTTTCTAGATGTGGTGTTTCTAGTTGTGGAGTTTGTAGTTGTGGAATTTGTAGTTGTGGAGTATGTAGTTGTGGTGTTTCAAGTTGTGGAGTTTCTAGCTGTGGAGTTTCTAGTTGCGGAGTTTCTAGTTGCAGAGTTTGTAGTTGCGGAGTTTTCTAGTTGTGGAGCTTCTAGTGGCGGAGTTTCATGTTGTGGAGTTTCTAGTTGCGGAGTTTCTAGCTGTGAAGTTTCTAGTTGCGGAGTTTCTAGTTGCAGAGTTTCTAGTTGCGGAGTTTCTAGTTGCAGAGATTCTAGTTGTGAAGTTTCTAGTGGGGAGTTTCTAGTTGAGGAGTTTCTAGTTGTGGAATTTGTAATTGTGGAGTATCTAGTTGTGGTGTTTCAAGTTGTGGAGTCTGTAGTTGTGGATTATCCATTTGTTGAGTTTCAAGTTGTGGAGTTTCTAGTTGTGGAGTTTCTAGCTGTGGAGTTTCTAGTGGTTGAGTTTCAAGTTGACGAGTTTCTATTTGCGAAGTCTCAAGTTGTGAAGTTTCTAGCTGTAAAGTTTCTACTTGCAGAATTTCTAGTTGCGGAGTTTCCAGTTGTTGAGTTTCTAGTTGTGGAATTTCAATCTCTGTAGTTTCTAGTTGTGGAGTCTCAATTTTGGAGTTCCTAGTTGTGGAGTCTCTAGTTGTGGAGTTTCTAGTTGTGGAGTGTCTATTTGTGGAGCTTCTAGTTGTGAAGTTTCTAGTTGTAGAGTTTCTAGTTGGAGTTTTTAGATTTCGAGTTCCTTGTTGTATATTTTCTATTTGCAGAGTTCCTAGTTGTGGAGTTTCTAGTTGTAGGGTTTGTAGTTGTGGAAATTTTAGCTGTGGAGTTTCTACTTATGGAATCTCTAGTCATTGAGTTTCTAGTTGTGTAGTTTCTATCTGAGGAGTTTCTAAATGCAAAGTCTCTAGTTGTGCAGTCTCTAGTTGTGGAGTTTCTAGTTGTGGAGTTTCTTGTTGGGGAGTTTCTAGTTGTGAAGTTTCTAGTTGTGGATTTTCTAGTTGCGGAGTTTCGAGTTGCAGAGTTTTAAGTTGTGGGGTTTCTAGTTGCAGAGTTTCTAGCTGCGGAGTTTCTAGTTGCGGAGTCTCTAGTTGTGCAGTCTCTAGTTGTTGAGTTTCTAGTTGTGAAGTTTATAGTTGAGGGGTTTCCAGCTGTGGAGTTTCTAGTTCCGGAGTTTCTATTTGCAGAGTTTCTAGTTGCGGAGTTTCTAGCTGCAGAGTTTCTAGTTGTGGAGTTTCTAGTTGGGGAGTTTCTAGTTGCGGAGTTTCTAGTTGTGGAGTTTCTAGTTGCGCAGTTTCTAGTTGTGGAGTTTCTAGTTGTGGAGTTTCTAGTTGTGGAGTTTCTAGTGGTGAACTCTCAAGTTGTGGAGTTTCTAGTTGTGGAGTTTCTAGCTGTGGAGTTTCTGGTTGTTGAGTTTCTAGTTGACGAGTTTCTATTTGCGAAGTCTCAAGTTGTGGAGTTTCTAGCTGTGGAGTTTCTAGTTGCGGAGTTTGTAGTTGCCGAGTTTCTAGTTGCAGAGTTTCTAGTTGTGGAGATTCTAGTTGACGAGTTTCTTGTTGCGAAGTTTCAAGTTGTGGAGTTTCTAGCTTTGGAGTTTCTAGTTGCGGAGTTTCTAGTTGTGGAGTTTCTAGTTGTGGAGTTTCTAAATGTGGAATTTGTAGTTGTGCAGTATCTAGTTGTGGTGTTTCAAGTTGTGGAGCTTCTAGTTGCGGAGTTACTAGCTGTGGAGTTTCTAGTTGCGGAGTCTCTAGTTGTGCAGTCTCTAGTTGTTGAGTTGCTAGTTGTGAAGTTTATAGTTGTGGGGTTTCTAGCTGTGGAGTTTCTAGTTGCGGAGTTTCTAGTTGTGGAGTTTCAAGTTGCGGAATTTGTAAATGTGGAGTATCTAGTTGTGGTGTTTCAAGTTGTGGAGTATCTATTTGTCGGGTTTCAAGCTGTGGAGTTTCTAGTTGTGGAGTTTCTAGCTGTGGAGTTTCTAGTGGTTGAGTTTCCAGTTGACGAGTTTCTATTTGCGAAGTCTGAAGTTGTGGAGTTTCTAACTGTAAAGTTTGTAGTTGCAGAGTTTCTAGTTGCGGAGTTTCCGGTTGAGGAGTTTCTAGTTGTGGAATTTGTAGTTGTGGATTATTTAGTTGTGGAGTTTCTAGCTGTGGAGTTTCTGGTTGCGGAGTATCTAGTTGCAGAGTTTCTAGTTGCGTAGTTTTCTAGTTGGAGGGTTTGTAGTTGCGGAGTTACTAGCTGTGGAGTTTCTAGTGGCGGAGTCTCTAGTTGTGCAGTCTGTAGTTGTTGAGTTGCTAGTTGTGAAGTTTATAGTTGTGGGGTTTCTAGCTGTGGAGTTTCTAGTTAGGGAGTTTCCAGTTGGGGAGTTTCTACTTGAGTTTATAGTTGTGGATTTTCTAGTTGCAGAGTTTCGAGTTGCAGAGTTTCAAGTTGTGGAGTTTCTAGTTGCGGAGTTTCTAGCTGCGGAGTTTCTGGTTGCGGACTCTCTAGTTGTGCAGTCTCTAGTTGTGGAGTTTCTAGTTGTAGAGCTTTTAGTTGAGGAGCCTCTAGTTGTTGAGTCTGTAGCTGTGGAAATTCTAGTTGTGGAGTTTCTGGTTGCAGAGTTTGTTGTTGCGGAGTTTCTAGGTGTGGTGTTTCTAGTTATGGAGTTTCTAGTTGTGGAATTTGTAGTTGTGGAGTATCTAGCTGTGGTGTTTCAAGTTGTGGAGTTTCTAGCTGTGGAGTTTCTAGTTGCGGAGTTTCTAGTTGCAGAGTTTGTAGTTGCGGAGTTTTCTAGTTGTGGAGCTTCTAGTGGCGGAGTTTCAAGTTGTGGAGTTTCTAGTTGCGGAGTTACCAGCTGTATGTAGTTTCTAGGGGGGGGAGTCTCTAGTTGTGCAGTCTCTAGTTGTTGAGTTGCTAGTTGTGAAGTATATAGTTGTGGGGTTTCTAGCTGTGGAGTTTCTAGTTGCGGAGTTTCTAGTTGCAGTGTTTCTAGTTGCGGAGTTTCTAGTTGCAGAGATTCTAGTTGTGAAGTTTCTAGTGGGGAGTTTCTAGTTGAGAAGTTTCTAGTTGTGGAGTTTCTAGTTGCGGAATTTGTAATTGTGGAGTATCTAGTGGTGGTGTTTCAAGTTGTGGAGTCTGTAGTTGTGGAGTATCTAATTGTTGGGTTTCAAGTTGTGGAGTTTCTAGTTGTGGAGTTTGTAGCTGTGGAGTTTCTAGTGGTTTATTTTCCAGTTGACGAGTTTCTAATTGCGAAGTCTCAAGTTGTGGAGTTTGTAGCTGTAAAGTTTCTAGTTGCAGAGTTTCTGGCTGTGGAGTTTCCAGTTGCGGAGTTTCTAGTTGTGGAGTTTCTAGTTGTGAGGTTTGTAGTTGTGGAATTTCTAGTGGTGGAGTTTCTAGTTGTGGAGTCTCTAGTTGTGGAGTTCCTAGTTGTGGAGTTTCTAGTGGTGAACTCTCAAGTTGTGGAGTTTCTAGTTGTGGAGTTTCTAGGTGTGGGGTTTCTAGCTGTGGAGTTTCTAGTTGTTGAGTTTCTAGTTGACGAGTTTCTATTTGCGAAGTCTCAAGTTGTGGAGTTTCTAGCTGTGAAGTTTCTAGTTGCGGAGTTTGTAGTTGCGGAGTTTCTAGTTGCAGAGTTTCTAGTTGTGGAGATTCTAGTTGCCGAGTTTCTTGTTGCGAAGTCTCAAGTTGTGGAGTTTCTAGCTGTGGAGTTTCTAGTTGCGGAGTTTCTAGTTGTGGAGTTTCTAGTTGTGGAGTTTCTAGTTGTGGAATTTGTAGTTGTGGAGTATCTAGTTGTGCTGTTTCAAGTTGTGGAGTTTCTAGCTGTGGAGTTTCTAGTTGCGGAGTTTCTAGTGGCGGAGTTTTCTAGTTGTGGAGATTCTAGCGGCGGAGTTTCAAGTTGTGGAGTTTCTAGTTGCGGAGTTACTAGCTGTGGAGTTTCTAGTTGCGGAGTCTCTAGTTGTGCAGTCTCTAGTTGTTGAGTTGCTAGTTGTGAAGTTTATAGTTGTGGGTATTCTAGCTGTGGAGTTTCCAGTTGCGGAGTTTCTAGTTGCACAGTGTCTAGTTGCGAAGTTTCTAGTTGAAGAGAGTCTAGTTGTGGAGTTTCGAGTTGCGGAATGTGTAGTTGTGGAGTATCTAGTTGTGGTGTTTCAAGTTGTGGAGTATCTATTTGTCGGGTTTCAAGTTGTGGAGTTTCTAGTTGTGGAGTTTCTAGCTGTGGAGTTTCTAGTGGTTGAGTTTCCAGTTGATGAGTTTCTATTTGCGAAGTCTCAAGTTGTGGAGTTTCTAACTGTAAAGTTTGTAGTTGCAGAGTTTCTAGTTGCAGAGTTTCCAGTTGTGGAGTTTCTAGTTGTGGAATTTGTAGTTGTGGATTATTTAGTTGTGGAGTTTCTAGCTGTGGAGTTTCTAGTTGCGGAGTATCTAGTTGTAGAGGTTCTAGTTTCATAGTTTTCTAGTTGGAGGCTTTCTAGTTGCGGAGTTACTAGCTGTGGAGTTTCTAGTGGCGGAGTCTCTAGTTGTGCAGTCTCTAGTTGTTGAGTTGCTAGATGTGAAGTTCATAGTTGTTGGGTTTCTAGCTGTGGAGTTTCTAGTTAGGGAGTTTCCAGTTGGGGAGTTTCTACTTGAGTTTATAGTTGTGGATTTTCTAGTTGCAGAGTTTCGAGTTGCAGAGTTTCAAGTTGTGGAGTTTCTAAGGTCGGAGTTTCTAGCTGCAGAGTTTCTGGTTGCGGAGTCTCTAGTTGTGCAGTCTCTAGTTGTTGAGTTTCTAGTTGTGAAGTTTATGGTTGAGGGGTTTCTAGCTGTGGAGTTTCTAGTGACGGAGTTTCTATTTGCAGATTTTCTAGTTGCGGAGTTTTTAGTTGCAGAGTTTCTAGTTGTGGAGTTTCTAGTTGGGGAGTTTCTAGTTGCGGAGTTTCTAGTTGTGGAGTTTCTAGTAGTGGAGTTTTAGTTGTGGAGTTTCATGTTGAGGAATTTATAGGTGTGGAGTTTCTAGTTGTTGAGTTTCTAGTTGTCGGGTTTCTAGTTGCGGAGTTTTTAGTTGTGGAGTGTCTAGTTGTGGAGCTTTTAGTTGCAGAGTTTCTAGTTGTGGAGATTATAGTTGCCGAGTTTCTTGTTGCGAAGTCTCAAAATGTGGAGTTTCGAGCTGTGGAGTTTCTAGTTGCGGAGTTTCTACTTGTGGAGTTTCTAGTTGTGGATTTTCTAGTTGTGGAATTTGTAGTTGTGGAGTATTTAGTTGCGGTGTGTCAAGTTGTGGAGTTTCTAGCTGTGGATTTTCTAGTTGCAGAGTTTCGAGTTGCAGAGTTTCAAGTTGTGGAGTTTCTAGTTGCGGAGTTTCTAGCTGCGGAGTTTCTAGTTGCGGAGTCTCTAGTTGTGCAGTCTCTAGTTGTTGAGTTTCTATTTGTGAAGTTTATAGTTGAGGGGTTTCTAGTTGTGGAGTTTCTAGTTGCGGAGTTTATATTTGCAGAGTTTCTAGTTGAGGAATTTATAGGTGTGGAGTTTGTAGTTGTTGAGTTTCTAGTTGTCGGGTTTCTAGTTGCGGAGTTTCTAGTTGTGGAGTGACTAGTTGTGGAGCTTTTAGTTGAGGAGCCTCTTGTTGTTGAGTCTCTATCTGTGGAAATTCTAGTTGTGGAGTTTCTAGTTGCAGAGTTTGTTGTTGCGGAGTTTCTAGATGTGGTTTTTCTAGTTGTAGAGTTTCTGGCTGTGGAGTTTCCAGTTGTGGAGTTTCTAGTTGTGGAGTTTCTAGTTGTGAGGTTTGTAGTTGTGGAATTTCTAGTGGTGGAGTTTCTAGTTGTGGAGTCTGTAGTTGTGGAGTTTCTAGTTGTGGAGTTTCTAGTGGTGAACTCTCAAGTTGTGGAGTTTCTAGTTGTGGAGTTTCTAGGTGTGGGGTTTCTAGCTGTGGAGTTTCTAGTTGTTGAGTTTCTAGTTGACGAGTTTTTATTTGCGAAGTCTCAAGTTGTGGAGTTTCTAGCTGTGGAGTTTCTAGTTGCGGAGTTTGTAGTTGCGGAGTTTCTAGTTGCAGAGTTTCTAGTTGTAGAGTTTCTAGTTTGGGAGTTTCTAGTTGCGGAGTTTCCAGTTGTGGAGTGTCTAGTTGTGGAGTTTTTAGTTGTGGAGTTTTAGTTGTGGAGTTTCAAGTTGGGGAATTTATAGGTTTGGAGGTTGTAGTTGTTGAGTTTCTAGTTGTCGGGTTTCTAGTTGCGGAGTTTCTAGTTGTGGAGTGTCTAGTTTTGGAGCTTTTAGTTGAGGAGTCTCTAGTTGTTGAGTCTCTAGCTGTGGAAATTCTAGTTGTGGAGTTTCTAGTTGCAGAGTTTGTTGTTGCGGAGTTTCTCGATGTGGTTTTTCTAGTTGTAGAGTTTCTGGCTGTGGAGTTTCCAGGTGCGGAGTTTCTAGTTATGGAGTTTCTAGTTGTGAGGTTTGTAGTTGTGGAATTTCTAGTGGTGGAGTTTCTAGTTGTGGAGTCTCTAGTTGTGGAGTTTCTAGTTGTGGAGTTTCTAGTGGCGAACTCTCAAGTTGCGGAGTTTCTAGTTGTGAACTTTCTAGCTGTGGAGTTTCTAGTTGTTGAGTTTCTAGTTGACGAGTTTCTATTTGCGAAGTCTCAAGTTGTGGAGTTTCTAGCTGTGGAGTTTCTAGTTGCGGAGTTTCTAGTTGTGGAGTTTCTAGTTGTGGAGTTTCTAGTTGTGGAATTTGTTGTTGTGGAGTATCTAGTTGTGGTGTTTCAAGTTGTGGAGTTTCTAGCTGTGGAGTTTCTAGTTGCGGAGTTTCTAGTGGCAGAGTTTCTAGTTGCGGAGTTTTCTAGTTGTGGAGATTCTAATGGCGGAGTTTCAAGTTTTGGTGTTTCTAGTTGCGGAGTTACTAGCTGTGGAGTTTCTAGTTGCGGAGTCTCTAGTTGTGCAGTCTCTAGTTGTTGAGTTGCTAGTTGTGAAGTTTATAGTTGTGGGTATTCTAGCTGTGGAGTTTCCAGTAGCGGAGTTTCTAGTTGCACAGTGTCTAGTTGCGAAGTTTCTAGTTGCAGAGATTCTAGTTGTGGAGTTTCGAGTTGCGGAATGTGTAGTTGTGGAGTATCTAGTTGTGGTGTTTCAAGTTGTGGAGTATCTATTTGTCGGGTTTCAAGTTGTGGAGTTTCTAGTTGTGGAGTTTCTAGCTGTGGAGTTTCTAGTTGTTGAGTTTCTAGTTGACGAGTTTCTATTTGCGAAGTCTCAAGTTGTGGAGTTTCTAACTGTAAAGTTTGTAGTTGCAGAGTTTCTAGTTGCGGAGTTTCCAGTTGTGGAGTTTCTAGTTGTGGAATTTGTAGTTGTGGGTTATTTAGTTGTGGAGTTTCTAGCTTTGGAGTTTCTAGTTGCGGAGTGTCTAGTTGCAGAGTTTCTAGTTTCATAGTTTTCTAGTTGGAGGGTTTCTAGTTGCGGAGTTACTAGCTGTGGAGTTTCTAGTGGCGGAGTCTCTAGTTGTGCAGTCTCTAGTTGTTGAGTTGCTAGATGTGAAGTTCATAGTTGTGGGGTTTCTAGCTGTAGAGTTTCTAGTTGGGGAGTTTCCAGTTGGGGAGTTTCTACTTGAGTTTATAGTTGTGGATTTTCTAGTTGCAGAGTTTCGAGTTGCAGAGTTTCAAGTTGTGGAGTTTCTAAGGTCGGAGTTTCTAGCTGCGGAGTTTCTGGTTGCGGAGTCTCTAGTTGTGCAGTCTCTAGTTGTTGAGTTTCTAGTTGTGAAGTTTATAGTTGAGGGGTTTCTAGCTGTGGAGTTTCTAGTGACGGAGTTTCTATTTGCAGAGTTTCTAGTTGCGGAGTTTTTAGTTGCAGAGTTTCTAGTTGTGGAGTTTATAGTTGGGGAGTTTCTAGTGGCGGAGTTTCTAGTTGTGGAGTTTCTAGTAGTGGAGTTTTAATTGTGGAGTTTCATGTTGAGGAATTTATAGGTGTGGAGTTTGTAGTTGTTGAGTTTCTAGTGGTCGGGTTTCTAGTTGCGGAGTTTCTAGTTGTGGAGTGTCTAGTTGTGGAGCTTTTAGTTGAGGAGTTTCTAGTTGTTGAGTCTCTAGCTGTGGAAATTCTAGTTGTGGAGTTTCTAGTTGCAGAGTTTGTTGTTGCGGAGTTTCTAGATGTGGTGTTTCTAGTTGTGGAGTTTCTGTCTGTGGAGTTTCCAGTTGCGGAGTTTCTAGTTGTTGATTTTCTAGTTGTGAGGTTCGTAGTTGTGGAGTTTCTAGTGGTGGAGTTTCTAGTTGTGGAGTCTCTAGTGGCGGAGTTTCTAGTTGTGGAGTTTTTAGTGGCGAACTCTCAAGTGTCGGAGTTTCTAGTTGTGGAGTTTCCAGCTGTGGAGTTTCTAGTTGTTGAGTTTATAGTTGACGAGTTTCTATTTGCGAAGTCTCAAGTTGTGGAGTTTCTAGCTGTGGAGTTTCTAGTTGCGGAGTTTCTACTTGTGGAGTTTCTAGTTGTGGATTTTATAGTTGTGGAATTTGTAGTTGCGGAGTATTTAGTTGTGGTGTTTCAAGTTGTGGAGTTTCTAGCTGTGGATTTTCTAGTTGCAGAGTTTCGAGTTGCAGAGTTTCAAGTTGTGGAGTTTCTAGTTGCGGAGTTTCTAGCTGCGGAGTTTCTAGTTGCGGAGTCTCTAGTTGTGCAGTCTCTAGTTGTTGAGCTTCTAGTTGTGAAGTTTATAGTTGAGGGGTTTCTAGTTGTGGAGTTTCTAGTTGCGGAGTTTCTATTTGCAGAGTTTCTAGTCGCGGAGTTTCTAGCTGCAGAGTTTCTAGTTGTGGAGTTCCTAGTTGCGGAGTTTCTAGTTGTGGAGTTTCTAGTTGTGGAGTTTCTAGTTGTGAAGTTTTAGTTGTGGAGTTTCAAGTTGAGGAATTTATAGGTGTGGAGTTTGTAGTTGTTGAGTTTCTAGTTGTCGGGTTTCTAGTTGCGGAGTTTCTAGTTGTGGAGTGTCTAGTTGTGGAGCTTTTAGTTGAGGAGCCTCTTGTTGTTGAGTCTCTAGCTGTGGAAATTCTAGTTGTGGAGTTTCTAGTTGCAGAGTTTGTTGTTGCGGAGTTTCTAGATGTGGTTTTTCTAGTTGTAGAGTTTCTGGTTGTGGAGTTTCCAGTTGCGGAGTTTCTAGTTGTGCAGTTTCTAGTTGTGAGGTTTGTAGTTGTGGAATTTCTAGTGGTGGAGTTTCTAGTTGTGGAGTCTCTAGTTGTGGAGTTTCTAGTTGTGGAGTTTCTAGTGGTGAACTCTCAAGTTGTGGAGTTTCTAGTTGTGGAGTTTCTAGGTGTGGGGTTTCTAGCTGTGGAGTTTCTAGTTGTTGAGTTTCTAGTTGACGAGTTTCTATTTGCGAAGTCTCAAGTCTTGGAGTTTCTAGCTGTGAAGTTTCTAGTTGCGGAGTTTGTAGTTGCGGAGTTTCTAGTTGCAGAGTTTCTAGTTGTGGAGATTCTAGTTGCCGAGTTTCTTGTTGCGAAGTCTCAAGTTGTGGAGTTTCTAGCTGTGGAGTTTCTAGTTGCGGAGTTTCTAGTTGTGGAGTTTCTAGTTGTGGAGTTTCTAGTTGTAGAATTTGTAGTTGTGGAGTATCTAGTTGTGCTGTTTCAAGTTGCGGAGTTTCTAGCTGTGGAGTTTCTAGTTGCGGAGTTTCTAGTGGCGGAGTTTTCTAGTTGTGGAGATTCTAGCGGCGGAGTTTCAAGTTGTGGAGTTTCTAGTTGCGGAGTTACTAGCTGTGGAGTTTCTAGTTGCGGAGTCTCTAGTTGTGCAGTCTCTAGTTGTTGAGTTGCTAGTTGTGAAGTTTATAGTTGTGGGTATTCTAGCTGTGGAGTTTCCAGTTGCGGAGTTTCTAGTTGCACAGTGTCTAGTTGCAAAGTTTCTAGTTGCAGAGATTCTAGTTGTGGAGTTTCGAGTTGCGGAATGTGTAGTTGTGGAGTATCTAGTTGTGGTGTTTCAAGTTGTGGAGTATCTATTTGTCGGGTTTCAAGTTGTGGAGTTTCTAGTTGTGGAGTTTCTAGCTGTGGAGTTTCTAGTGGTTGAGTTTCCAGTTGATGAGTTTCTATTTGCGAAGTCTCAAGTTGTGAAGTTTCTAACTGTAAAGTTTGTAGTTGCGGAGTTTCTACTTGTGGAGTTTCTAGTTGTGGATTTTCTAGTTGTGGAATTTGTAGTTGTGGAGTATTTAGTTGCGGTGTGTCAAGTTGTGGAGTTTCTAGCTGTGGATTTTCTAGTTGCAGAGTTTCGAGTTGCAGAGTTTCAAGTTGTGGAGTTTCTAGTTGCGGAGTTTCTAGCTGCGGAGTTTCTAGTTGCGGAGTCTCTAGTTGTGCAGTCTCTAGTTGTTGAGTTTCTATTTGTGAAGTTTATAGTTGAGGGGTTTCTAGTTGTGGAGTTTCTAGTTGCGGAGTTTCTATTTGCAGAGTTTCTAGTTGAGGAATTTATAGGTGTGGAGTTTGTAGTTGTTGAGTTTCTAGTTGTCGGGTTTCTAGTTGCGGAGTTTCTAGTTGTGGAGTGACTAGTTGTGGAGCTTTTAGTTGAGGAGCCTCTTGTTGTTGAGTCTCTATCTGTGGAAATTCTAGTTGTGGAGTTTCTAGTTGCAGAGTTTGTTGTTGCGGAGTTTCTAGATGTGGTTTTTCTAGTTGTAGAGTTTCTGGCTGTGGAGTTTCCAGTTGTGGAGTTTCTAGTTGTGGAGTTTCTAGTTGTGAGGTTTGTAGTTGTGGAATTTCTAGTGGTGGAGTTTCTAGTTGTGGAGTCTGTAGTTGTGGAGTTTCTAGTTGTGGAGTTTCTAGTGGTGAACTCTCAAGTTGTGGAGTTTCTAGTTGTGGAGTTACTAGGTGTGGGGTTTCTAGCTGTGCAGTTTCTAGTTGTTGAGTTTCTAGTTGACGAGTTTTTATTTGCAAAGTCTCAAGTTGTGGAGTTTCTAGCTGTGGAGTTTCTAGTTGCGGAGTTTGTAGTTGCGGAGTTTCTAGTTGCAGAGTTTCTAGTTGTAGAGTTTCTAGTTTGGGAGTTTCTAGTTGCGGAGTTTCCAGTTGTGGAGTGTCTAGTTGTGGAGTTTTTAGTTGTGGAGTTTTAGTTGTGGAGTTTCAAGTTGAGGAATTTATAGGTTTGGAGGTTGTAGTTGTTGAGTTTCTAGTTGTCGAGTTTCTAGTTGCGGAGTTTCTAGTTGTGGAGTGTCTAGTTTTGGAGCTTTTAGTTGAGGAGTCTCTAGTTGTTGAGTCTCTAGCTGTGGAAATTCTAGTTGTGGAGTTTCTAGTTGCAGAGTTTGTTGTTGCGGAGTTTCTCGATGTGGTTTTTCTAGTTGTAGAGTTTCTGGCTGTGGAGTTTCCAGGTGCGGAGTTTCTAGTTATGGAGTTTCTAGTTGTGAGGTTTGTAGTTGTGGAATTTCTAGTGGTGGAGTTTCTAGTTGTGGAGTCTCTAGTTGTGGAGTTTCTAGTTGTGGAGTTTCTAGTGGCGAACTCTCAAGTTGCGGAGTTTCTAGTTGTGAACTTTCTAGCTGTGGAGTTTCTAGTTGTTGAGTTTCTAGTTGACCAGTTTCTATTTGCGAAGTCTCAAGTTGTGGAGTTTCTAGCTGTGGAGTTTCTAGTTGCGGAGTTTCTAGTTGTGGAGTTTCTAGTTGTGGAGTTTCTAGTTGTGGAATTTGTAGTTGTGGAGTATCTAGTTGTGGTGTTTCAAGTTGTGGAGTTTCTAGCTGTGGAGTTTCTAGTTGCGGAGTTTCTAGTGGCAGAGTTTCTAGTTGCGGAGTTTTCTAGTTGTGGAGATTCTAATGGCGGAGTTTCAAGTTTTGGAGTTTCTAGTTGCGGAGTTACTAGCTGTGGAGTTTCTAGTTGCGGAGTCTCTAGTTGTGCAGTCTCTAGTTGTTGAGTTGCTAGTTGTGAAGTTTATAGTTGTGGGTATTCTAGCTGTGGAGTTTCCAGTAGCGGAGTTTCTAGTTGCACAGTGTCTAGTTGCGAAGTTTCTAGTTGCAGAGATTCTAGTTGTGGAGTTTCGAGTTGCGGAATGTGTAGTTGTGGAGTATCTAGTTGTGGTGTTTCAAGTTGTGGAGTATCTATTTGTCGGGTTTCAAGTTGTGGAGTTTCTAGTTGTGGAGTTTCTAGCTGTGGAGTTTCTAGTTGTTGAGTTTCTAGTTGACGAGTTTCTATTTGCGAAGTCTCAAGTTGTGGAGTTTCTAACTGTAAAGTTTGTAGTTGCAGAGTTTCTAGTTGCGGAGTTTCCAGTTGTGGAGTTTCTAGTTGTGGAATTTGTAGTTGTGGATTATTTAGTTGTGGAGTTTCTAGCTTTGGAGTTTCTAGTTGCGGAGTGTCTAGTTGCAGAGTTTCTAGTTTCATAGTTTTCTAGTTGGAGGGTTTCTAGTTGCGGAGTTACTAGCTGTGGAGTTTCTAGTGGCGGAGTCTCTAGTTGTGCAGTCTCTAGTTGTTGAGTTGCTAGATGTGAAGTTCATAGTTGTGGGGTTTCTAGCTGTAGAGTTTCTAGTTGGGGAGTTTCCAGTTGGGGAGTTTCTACTTGAGTTTATAGTTGTGGATTTTCTAGTTGCAGAGTTTCGAGTTGCAGAGTTTCAAGTTGTGGAGTTTCTAAGGTCGGAGTTTCTAGCTGCGGAGTTTCTGGTTGCGGAGTCTCTAGTTGTGCAGTCTCTAGTTGTTGAGTTTCTAGTTGTGAAGTTTATAGTTGAGGGGTTTCTAGCTGTGGAGTTTCTAGTGACGGAGTTTCTATTTGCAGAGTTTCTAGTTGCGGAGTTTTTAGTTGCAGAGTTTCTAGTTGTGGAGTTTATAGTTGGGGAGTTTCTAGTGGCGGAGTTTCTAGTTGTGGAGTTTCTAGTAGTGGAGTTTTAATTGTGGAGTTTCATGTTGAGGAATTTATAGGTGTGGAGTTTGTAGTTGTTGAGTTTCTAGTGGTCGGGTTTCTAGTTGCGGAGTTTCTAGTTGTGGAGTGTCTAGTTGTGGAGCTTTTAGTTGAGGAGTTTCTAGTTGTTGAGTCTCTAGCTGTGGAAATTCTAGTTGTGGAGTTTCTAGTTGCAGAGTTTGTTGTTGCGGAGTTTCTAGATGTGGTGTTTCTAGTTGTGGAGTTTCTGGCTGTGGAGTTTCCAGTTGCGGAGTTTCTAGTTGTTGATTTTCTAGTTGTGAGGTTCGTAGTTGTGGAGTTTCTAGTGGTGGAGTTTCTAGTTGTGGAGTCTCTAGTGGCGGAGTTTCTAGTTGTGGAGTTTTTAGTGGCGAACTCTCAAGTTGCGGAGTTTCTAGTTGTGGAGTTTCCAGCTGTGGAGTTTCTAGTTGTTGAGTTTATAGTTGACGAGTTTCTATTTGCGAAGTCTCAAGTTGTGGAGTTTCTAGCTGTGGAGTTTCTAGTTGCGGAGTTTCTACTTGTGGAGTTTCTAGTTGTGGATTTTCTAGTTGTGGAATTTGTAGTTGCGGAGTATTTTTTTGTGGTGTTTCAAGTTGTGGAGTTTCTAGCTGTGGATTTTCTAGTTGCAGAGTTTCGAGTTGCAGAGTTTCAAGTTGTGGAGTTTCTAGTTGCGGAGTTTCTAGCTGCGGAGTTTCTAGTTGCGGAGTCTCTAGTTGTGCAGTCTCTAGTTGTTGAGTTTCTAGTTGTGAAGTTTATAGTTGAGGGGTTTCTAGTTGTGGAGTTTCTAGTTGCGGAGTTTCTATTTGCAGAGTTTCTAGTCGCGGAGTTTCTAGCTGCAGAGTTTCTAGTTGTGGAGTTCCTAGTTGCGGAGTTTCTAGTTGTGGAGTTTCTAGTTGTGGAGTTTCTAGTTGTGAAGTTTTAGTTGTGGAGTTTCAAGTTGAGGAATTTATAGGTGTGGAGTTTGTAGTTGTTGAGTTTCTAGTTGTCGGGTTTCTAGTTGCGGAGTTTCTAGTTGTGGAGTGTCTAGTTTTGGAGCTTTTAGTTGAGGAGCCTCTTGTTGTTGAGTCTCTAGCTGTGGAAATTCTAGTTGTGGAGTTTCTAGTTGCAGAGTTTGTTGTTGCGGAGTTTCTAGATGTGGTTTTTCTAGTTGTAGAGTTTCTGGTTGTGGAGTTTCCAGTTGCGGAGTTTCTAGTTGTGCAGTTTCTAGTTGTGAGGTTTGTAGTTGTGGAATTTCTAGTGGTGGAGTTTCTAGTTGTGGAGTCTCTAGTTGTGGAGTTTCTAGTTGTGGAGTTTCTAGTTGTGAACTCTCAAGTTGTGGAGTTTCTAGTTGTGGAGTTCCTAGGTGTTGGGTTTCTAGCTGTGGAGTTTCTAGTTGTTGAGTTTCTAGTTGACGAGTTTCTATTTGCGAAGTCTCAAGTCTTGGAGTTTCTAGCTGTGAAGTTTCTAGTTGCGGAGTTTGTAGTTGCGGAGTTTCTAGTTGCAGAGTTTCTAGTTGTGGAGATTCTAGTTGCCGAGTTTCTTGTTGCGAAGTCTCAAGTTGTGGAGTTTCTAGCTGTGGAGTTTCTAGTTGCGGAGTTTCTAGTTGTGGAGTTTCTAGTTGTGGAGTTTCTAGTTGTGGAATTTGTAGTTGTGGAGTATCTAGTTGTGCTGTTTCAAGTTGTGGAGTTTCTAGCTGTGGAGTTTCTAGTTGCGGAGTTTCTAGTGGCGGAGTTTTCTAGTTGTGGAGATTCTAGCGGCGGAGTTTCAAGTTGTGGAGTTTCTAGTTGCGGAGTTACTAGCTGTGGAGTTTCTAGTTGCGGAGTCTCTAGTTGTGCAGTCTCTAGTTGTTGAGTTGCTAGTTGTGAAGTTTATAGTTGTGGGTATTCTAGCTGTGGAGTTTCCAGTTGCGGAGTTTCTAGTTGCACAGTGTCTAGTTGCGAAGTTTCTAGTTGCAGAGATTCTAGTTGTGGAGTTTCGAGTTGCGGAATGTGTAGTTGTGGAGTATCTAGTTGTGGTGTTTCAAGTTGTGGAGTATCTATTTGTCGGGTTTCAAGTTGTGGAGTTTCGAGTTGTGGAGTTTCTAGCTGTGGAGTTTCTAGTGGTTGAGTTTCCAGTTGATGAGTTTCTATTTGCGAAGTCTCAAGTTGTGGAGTTTCTAACTGTAAAGTTTGTAGTTGCAGAGTTTCTAGTTGCAGAGTTTCCAGTTGTGGAGTTTCTAGTTGTGGAATTTGTAGTTGTGGATTATTTAGTTGTGGAGTTTCTAGCTGTGGAGTTTCTAGTTGCGGAGTGTCTAGTTGCAGAGTTTCTAGTTTCATAGTTTTCTAGTTGGAGGGTTTCTAGTTGCGGAGTTACTAGCTGTGGAGTTTCTAGTGGCGGAGTCTCTAGTTGTGCAGTCTCTAGTTGTTGAGTTGCTAGATGTGAAGTTCATAGTTGTGGGGTTTCTAGCTGTAGAGTTTCTAGTTGGAGAGTTTCCAGTTGGGGAGTTTCTACTTGAGTTTATAGTTGTGGATTTTCTAGTTGCAGAGTTTCGAGTTGCAGAGTTTCAAGTTGTGGAGTTTCTAAGGTCGGAGTTTCTAGCTGCGGAGTTTCTGGTTGCGGAGTCTCTAGTTGTGCAGTCTCTAGTTGTTGAGTTTCTAGTTGTGAAGTTTATAGTTGAGGGGTTTCTAGCTGTGGAGTTTCTAGTGACGGAGTTTCTATTTGCAGAGTTTCTAGTTGCGGAGTTTTTAGTTGCAGAGTTTCTAGTTGTGGAGTTTATAGTTGGGGATTTTCTAGTGGCGGAGTTTCTAGTTGTGGAGTTTCTAGTAGTGGAGTTTTAATTGTGGAGTTTCATGTTGAGGAATTTATAGGTGTGGAGTTTGTAGTTGTTGAGTTTCTAGTGGTCGGGTTTCTAGTTGCGGAGTTTCTAGTTGTGGAGTGTCTAGTTGTGGAGCTTTTAGTTGAGGAGTTTCTAGTTGTTGAGTCTCTAGCTGTGGAAATTCTAGTTGTGGAGTTTCTAGTTGCAGAGTTTGTTGTTGCGGAGTTTCTAGATGTGGTGTTTCTAGTTGTGGAGTTTCTGGCTGTGGAGTTTCCAGTTGCGGAGTTTCTAGTTGTTGATTTTCTAGTTGTGAGGTTCGTAGTTGTGGAGTTTCTAGTGGTGGAGTTTCTAGTTGTGGAGTCTCTAGTGGCGGAGTTTCTAGTTGTGGAGTTTTTAGTGGCGAACTCTCAAGTTGCGGAGTTTCTAGTTGTGGAGTTTCCAGTTGTGGAGTTTCTAGTTGTTGAGTTTATAGTTGACGAGTTTCTATTTGCGAAGTCTCAAGTTGTGGAGTTTCTAGCTGTGGAGTTTCTAGTAGCGGAGTTTCTACTTGTGGAGTTTCTAGTTGTGGATTTTCTAGTTGTGGTATTTGTAGTTGCGGAGTATTTAGTTGTGGTGTTTCAAGTTGTGGAGTTTCTAGCTGTGGATTTTCTAGTTGCAGAGTTTCGAGGTGCAGAGTTTCAAGTTGTGGAGTTTCTAGTTGCGGAGTTTCTAGCTGCGGAGTTTCTAGTTGCGGAGTCTCTAGTTGTGCAGTCTCTAGTTGTTGAGTTTCTAGTTGTGAAGTTTATAGTTGAGGGGTTTCTAGTTGTGGAGTTTCTAGTTGCGGAGTTTCTATTTGCAGAGTTTCTAGTCGCGGAGTTTCTAGCTGCAGAGTTTCTAGTTGTGGAGTTCCTAGTTGCGGAGTTTCTAGTTGTGGAGTTTCTAGTTGTGGAGTTTCTAGTTGTGAAGTTTTAGTTGTGGAGTTTCAAGTTGAGGAATTTATAGGTGTGGAGTTTGTAGTTGTTGAGTTTCTAGTTGTCGGGTTTCTAGTTGCGGAGTTTCTAGTTGTGGAGTGTCTAGTTGTGGAGCTTTTAGTTGAGGAGCCTCTTGTTGTTGAGTCTCTAGCTGTGGAAATTCTAGTTGTGGAGTTTCTAGTTGCAGAGTTTGTTGTTGCGGAGTTTCTAGATGTGGTTTTTCTAGTTGTAGAGTTTCTGGTTGTGGATTTTCCAGTTGCGGAGTTTCTAGTTGTGCAGTTTCTAGTTGTGAGGTTTGTAGTTGTGGAATTTCTAGTGGTGGAGTTTCTAGTTGTGGAGTCTCTAGTTGTGGAGTTTCTAGTTGTGGAGTTTCTAGTGGTGAACTCTCAAGTTGTGGAGTTTCTAGTTGTGGAGTTTCTAGGTGTGGGGTTTCTAGCTGTGGAGTTTCTAGTTGTTGAGTTTCTAGTTGACGAGTTTCTATTTGCGAAGTATCAAGTCTTGGAGTTTCCAGCTGTGAAGTTTCTAGTTGCGGAGTTTGTAGTTGCGGAGTTTCTAGTTGCAGAGTTTCTAGTTGTGGAGATTCTAGTTGCCGAGTTTCTTGTTGCGAAGTCTCAAGTTGTGGAGTTTCTAGCTGTGGAGTTTCTAGTTGCGGAGTTTCTAGTTGTGGAGTTTCTAGTTGTGGAGTTTCTAGTTGTGGAATTTGTAGTTGTGGAGTATCTAGTTGTGCTGTTTCAAGTTGTGGAGTTTCTAGCTGTGGAGTTTCTAGTTGCGGAGTTTCTAGTGGCGAAGTTTTCTAGTTGTGGAGATTCTAGCGGCGGAGTTTCAAGTTGTGGAGTTTCTAGTTGCGGAGTTACTAGCTGTGGAGTTTCTAGTTGCGGAGTCTCTAGTTGTGCAGTCTCTAGTTGTTGAGTTGCTAGTTGTGAAGTTTATAGTTGTGGGTATTCTAGCTGTGGAGTTTCCAGTTGCGGAGTTTCTAGTTGCACAGTGTCTAGTTGCGAAGTTTCTAGTTGCAGAGATTCTAGTTGTGGAGTTTCGAGTTGCGGAATGTGTAGTTGTGGAGTATCTAGTTGTGGTGTTTCAAGTTGTGGAGTATCTATTTGTCGGGTTTCAAGTTGTGGAGTTTCTAGTTGTGGAGTTTCTAGCTGTGGAGTTTCTAGTGGTTGAGTTTCCAGTTGATGAGTTTCTATTTGCGAAGTCTCAAGTTGTGGAGTTTCTAACTGTAAAGTTTGTAGTTGCAGAGTTTCTAGTTGCAGAGTTTCCAGTTGTGGAGTTTCTAGTTGTGGAATTTGTAGTTGTGGATTATTTAGTTGTGGAGTTTCTAGCTGTGGAGTTTCTAGTTGCGGAGTATCTAGTTGCAGAGGTTCTAGTTTCATAGTTTTCTAGTTGGAGGCTTTCTAGTTGCGGAGTTACTAGCTGTGGAGTTTCTAGTGGCGGAGTCTCTAGTTGTGCAGTCTCTAGTTGTTGAGTTGCTAGATGTGAAGTTCATAGTTGTTGGGTTTCTAGCTGTGGAGTTTCTAGTTGGGGAGTTTCTAGTTGGGGAGTTTCTACTTGAGTTTATAGTTGTGGATTTTCTAGTTGCAGAGTTTCGAGTTGCAGAGTTTCAAGTTGTGGAGTTTCTAAGGTCGGAGTTTCTAGCTGCAGAGTTTCTGGTTGCGGAGTCTCTAGTTGTGCAGTCTCTAGTTGTTGAGTTTCTAGTTGTGAAGTTTATGGTTGAGGGGTTTCTAGCTGTGGAGTTTCTAGTGACGGAGTTTCTATTTGCAGATTTTCTAGTTGCGGAGTTTTTAGTTGCAGAGTTTCTAGTTGTGGAGTTTCTAGTTGGGGAGTTTCTAGTTGCGGAGTTTCTAGTTGTGGAGTTTCTAGTAGTGGAGTTTTAGTTGTGGAGTTTCATGTTGAGGAATTTATAGGTGTGGAGTTTCTAGTTGTTGAGTTTCTAGTTGTCGGGTTTCTAGTTGCGGAGTTTTTAGTTGTGGAGTGTCTAGTTGTGGAGCTTTTAGTTGCAGGGTTTCTAGTTGTGGAGATTATAGTTGCCGAGTTTCTTGTTGCGAAGTCTCAAAATGTGGAGTTTCGAGCTGTGGAGTTTCTAGTTGCGGAGTTTCTACTTGTGGAGTTTCTAGTTGTGGATTTTCTAGTTGTGGAATTTGTAGTTGTGGAGTATTTAGTTGCGGTGTGTCAAGTTGTGGAGTTTCTAGCTGTGGATTTTCTAGTTGCAGAGTTTCGAGTTGCAGAGTTTCAAGTTGTGGAGTTTCTAGTTGCGGAGTTTCTAGCTGCGGAGTTTCTAGTTGCGGAGTCTCTAGTTGTGCAGTCTCTAGTTGTTGAGTTTCTATTTGTGAAGTTTATAGTTGAGGGGTTTCTAGTTGTGGAGTTTCTAGTTGCGGAGTTTATATTTGCAGAGTTTCTAGTTGAGGAATTTATAGGTGTGGAGTTTGTAGTTGTTGAGTTTCTAGTTGTCGGGTTTCTAGTTGCGGAGTTTCTAGTTGTGGAGTGACTAGTTGTGGAGCTTTTAGTTGAGGAGCCTCTTGTTGTTGAGTCTCTATCTGTGGAAATTCTAGTTGTGGAGTTTCTAGTTGCAGAGTTTGTTGTTGCGGAGTTTCTAGATGTGGTTTTTCTAGTTGTAGACTTTCTGGCTGTGGAGTTTCCAGTTGTGGAGTTTCTAGTTGTGGAGTTTCTAGTTGTGAGGTTTGTAGTTGTGGAATTTCTAGTGGTGGAGTTTCTAGTTGTGGAGTCTGTAGTTGTGGAGTTTCTAGTTGTGGAGTTTCTAGTGGTGAACTCTCAAGTTGTGGAGTTTCTAGTTGTGGAGTTTCTAGGTGTGGGGTTTCTAGCTGTGGAGTTTCTAGTTGTTGAGTTTCTAGTTGACGAGTTTTTATTTGCGAAGTCTCAAGTTGTGGAGTTTCTAGCTGTGGAGTTTCTAGTTGCGGAGTTTGTAGTTGCGGAGTTTCTAGATGCAGAGTTTCTAGTTGTGGAGATTCTAGTTGCCGAGTTTCTTGTTGCGAAGTCTCAAGTTGTGGAGTTTCTAGCTGTGGAGTTTCTAGTTGCGGAGTTTCTAGTTGTGGAGTTTCTAGTTGTGGAGTTTCTAGTTGTGGAATTTGTAGTTGTGGAGTATCTAGTTGTGGTGTTTCAAGTTGTGGAGTTTCTAGCTGTGGAGTTTCTAGTTGCGGAGTTTCTAGTGGCGGAGTTTTCTAGTTGTGGAGATTCTAGTGGCGGAGTTTCAAGTTGTGGAGTTTCTAGTTGCGGAGTTACTAGCTGTGGAGTTTCTAGTTGCGGAGTCTCTAGTTGTGCAGTCTCTAGTTGTTAAGTTGCTAGTTGTGAAGTTTATAGTTGTGGGGTTTCTACCTGTGGAGTTTCTAGTTGCGGAGTTTCTAGTTGTGGAGTTTCAAGTTGCGGAATTTGTAAATGTGGAGTATCTAGTTGTGGTGTTTCAAGTTGTGGAGTATCTATTTGTCGGGTTTCAAGTTGTGGAGTTTCTAGTTGTGGAGTTTCTAGCTGTGGAGTTTCTAGTGGTTGAGTTTCCAGTTGACGAGTTTCTATTTGCGAAGTCTGAAGTTGTGGAGTTTCTAACTGTAAAGTTTGTAGTTGCAGAGTTTCTAGTTGCGGAGTTTCCGGTTGTGGAGTTTCTAGTTGTGGAATTTGTAGTTGTGGATTATCTAGCTGTGGAGTTTCTAGCTGTGGAGTTTCTAGTTGCGGAGTATCTAGTTGCAGAGTTTCTAGTTGCGTAGTTTTCTAGTTGGAGGGTTTCTAGTTGCGGAGTTACTAGCTGTGGAGTTTCTAGTGGTGGAGTCTCTGGTTGCTGAGTTGCTAGTTGTGAAGTTTATAGTTGTGGGGTTTCTAGCTGTTGAGTTTCTAGTTGGGGAGTTTCCAGTTGGGGAGTTTCTACTTGAGTTTATTGTTGTGGATTTTCTAGTTGCAGAGTTTCGAGTTGCAGAGTTTCAAGTTGCGGTGTTTCTAGCTGCGGAGTTTCTGGTTGCGGAGTCTCTAGTTGTGCAGTCTCTAGTTGTGGAGTTTCCAGTTGTAGAGCTTTTAGTTGAGGAGCCTCTAGTTGTTGAGTCTGCAGCTGTGAAAATTCTAGTTGTGGAGTTGCTGGTTGCCGAGTTTGTTGTTGCGGAGTTTCTAGGTGTGGTGTTTCTAGTTGTGGAGTTTCTAGTTGTGGAATTTGTAGTTGTGGAGTATCTAGTTGTGGTGTTTCAAGTTGTGGAGTTTCTAGCTGTGGAGTTTCTAGTTGCGGAGTTTCTAGTTGCAGAGTTTGTAGTTGCGGAGTTTTCTAGTTGTGGCGCTTCTAGTGGCGGAGTTTCAAGTTGTGGAGTTTCTAGTTGCGGAGTTACCAGCTGTGGAGTTTCTAGTGGGGGAGTCTCTAGTTGTGCAGTCTCTAGTTGTTGAGTTGCTAGTTGTGAAGTATATAGTTGTGGGGTTTCTAGCTGTGGAGTTTCTAGTTGCGGAGTTTCTAGTTGCAGTGTTTCTAGTTGCGGAGTTTCTAGTTGCAGAGATTCTAGTTGTGAAGTTTCTAGTGGGGAGTTTCTAGTTGAGGAGTTTCTAGTTGTGGAATTTCTAGTCGCGGAATTTGTATGTGGAGTATCTAGTTGTGGTGTGTCAAGTTGTGGAGTCTGTAGTTGTGGAGTATCTAATTGTTGGGTTTCAAGTTGTGGAGTTTCTAGTTGTGGAGTTTCTAGCTGTGGAGTTTCTAGTGGTTGATTTTCCAGTTGACGAGTTTCTAATTGCGAAGTCTCAAGTTGTGTAGTTTCTAGCTGTAAAGTTTCTAGTTGCAGAGTTTCTAGTTGCGGTGTTTCCAGTTGTGGAGTTTCTAGTTGTGGAATTTCAATCTGTGTAGTTTCTAGTTGTGGAGTCTCAATTTTGGAGTTCCTAGTTGTGGAGTCTCTAGTTGTGGAGTTTCTAGTTGTGGAGGGTCTATTTGTGGAGTTTCTAGTTGTGAAGTTTCTAGTTGTAGAGTATCTCGTTGGAGTTTTTAGTTTTCGAGTTCCTGGTTGTAGATTTTCTATTTGCAGAGTTTCTAGTTGTGGAGTTTCTAGTTGTGGGGTTTGTAGTTGTGGAATTTGTAGTTGTGGAGTATCTAGTTGTGGAGTTTCAAGTTGCGGAATTTGTAAATGTGGAGTATCTAGTTGTGGTGTTTCAAGTTGTGGAGTATCTATTTGTCGGGTTTCAAGTTGTGGAGTTTCTAGTTGTGGAGTTTCTAGCTGTGGAGTTTCTAGTGGTTGAGTTTCCAGTTGACGAGTTTCTATTTGCGAAGTCTGAAGTTGTGGAGTTTCTAACTGTAAAGTTTGTAGTTGCAGAGTTTCTAGTTGCGGAGTTTCCGGTTGTGGAGTTTCTAGTTGTGGAATTTGTAGTTGTGGATTATCTAGTTGTGGAGTTTCTAGCTGTGGAGTTTCTAGTTGCGGAGTATCTAGTTGCAGAGTTTCTAGTTGCGTAGTTTTCTAGTTGGAGGGTTTCTAGTTGCGGAGTTACTAGCTGTGGAGTTTCTAGTGGTGGAGTCTCTGGTTGCTGAGTTGCTAGTTGTGAAGTTTATAGTTGTGGGGTTTCTAGCTGTTGAATTTCTAGTTGGGGAGTTTCCAGTTGGGGAGTTTCTACTTGAGTTTATTGTTGTGGATTTTCTAGTTGCAGAGTTTCGAGTTGCAGAGTTTCAAGTTGCGGTGTTTCTAGCTGCGGAGTTTCTGGTTGCGGAGTCTCTAGTTGTGCAGTCTCTAGTTGTGGAGTTTCCAGTTGTAGAGCTTTTAGTTGAGGAGCCTCTAGTTGTTGAGTCTGCAGCTGTGAAAATTCTAGTTGTGGAGTTGCTGGTTGCCGAGTTTGTTGTTGCGGAGTTTCTAGGTGTGGTGTTTCTAGTTGTGGAGTTTCTAGTTGTGGAATTTGTAGTTGTGGAGTATCTAGTTGTGGTGTTTCAAGTTGTGGAGTTTCTAGCTGTGGAGTTTCTAGTTGCGGAGTTTCTAGTTGCAGAGTTTGTAGTTGCGGAGTTTTCTAGTTGTGGCGCTTCTAGTGGCGGAGTTTCAAGTTGTGGAGTTTCTAGTTGCGGAGTTACCAGCTGTGGAGTTTCTAGTGGGGGAGTCTCTAGTTGTGCAGTCTCTAGTTGTTGAGTTGCTAGTTGTGAAGTATATAGTTGTGGGGTTTCTAGCTGTGGAGTTTCTAGTTGCGGAGTTTCTAGTTGCAGTGTTTCTAGTTGCGGAGTTTCTAGTTGCAGAGATTCTAGTTGTGAAGTTTCTAGTGGGGAGTTTCTAGTTGAGGAGTTTCTAGTTGTGGAATTTCTAGTCGCGGAATTTTTATGTGGAGTATCTAGTTGTGGTGTGTCAAGTTGTGGAGTCTGTAGTTGTGGAGTATCTAATTGTTGGGTTTCAAGTTGTGGAGTTTCTAGTTGTGGAGTTTCTAGCTGTGGAGTTTCTAGTGGTTGATTTTCCAGTTGACGAGTTTCTAATTGCGAAGTCTCAAGTTGTGTAGTTTCTAGCTGTAAAGTTTCTAGTTGCAGAGTTTCTAGTTGCGGTGTTTCCAGTTGTGGAGTTTCTAGTTGTGGAATTTCAATCTGTGTAGTTTCTAGTTGTGGAGTCTCAATTTTGGAATTCCTAGTTGTGGAGTCTCTAGTTGTGGAGTTTCTAGTTGTGGAGGGTCTATTTGTGGAGTTTCTAGTTGTGAAGTTTCTAGTTGTAGAGTATCTCGTTGGAGTTTTTAGTTTTCGAGTTCCTGGTTGTAGATTTTCTATTTGCAGAGTTTCTAGTTGTGGAGTTTCTAGTTGTGGGGTTTGTAGTTGTGGAATTTGTAGTTGTGGAGTATCTAGTTGTGGTGTTTCAAGTTGTGGAGTTTCTAGCTGTGGAGTTTCTAGTTGCGGAGTTTCTAGTGGCGGAGTTTTCTAGTTGTGGAGATTCTAGTGGCGGAGTTTCAAGTTGTGGAGTTTCTAGTTGCGGAGTTACTAGCTGTGGAGTTTCTAGTTGCGGAGTCTCTAGTTGTGCAGTCTCTAGTTGTTAAGTTGCTAGTTGTGGAGTTTCTAGTTGTGGAGTTTCTAGCTGTGGAGTTTCTAGTGGTTGAGTTTCCAGTTGACGAGTTTCTATTTGCGAAGTCTCAAGTTGTGGAGTTTCTAACTGTAAAGTTTGTAGTTGCAGAGTTTCTAGTTGCGGAGTTTCCAGTTGTGGAGTTTCTAGTTGTGGAATTTGTAGTTGTGGATTATTTAGTTGTGGAGTTTCTAGCTGTGGAGTTTCTAGTTGCGGAGTCTCTAGTTGCAGAGTTTCTAGTTTCATAGTTTTCTAGTTGGAGGGTTTCTAGTTGCGGAGTCTCTAGTTGTGCAGTCTCTAGCTGTTGAGTTGCTAGATGTGAAGTTCATAGTTGTGGGGTTTCTAGCTGTGGAGTTTCTAGTTGGGGAGTTTCCAGTTGGGGAGTTTCTACTTGAGTTTATAGTTGTGGATTTTCTAGTTGCAGAGTTTCGAGTTGCAGAGTTTCAAGTTGTGGAGTTTCTAAGGTCGGAGTTTCTAGCTGCAGAGTTTCTGGTTGCGGAGTCTCTAGTTGTGCAGTCTCTAGTTGTTGAGTTTCTAGTTGTGAAGTTTATAGTTGAGGGTTTCTAGCTGTGGAGTTTCTAGTGACGAAGTTTCTATTTGCAGAGTTTCTAGTTGCGGAGTTTCTAGCTGCAGAGTTTCTAGTTGTGGAGTTCCTAGTTGCGGAGTTTCTAGCTGTGAAGTTTTAGTTGTGGAGTTTCAAGTTGAGGAATTTATAGGTGTGGAGTTTGTAGTTGTTGAGTTTCTAGTTGTCGGGTTTCTAGTTGCGGAGTTTCTAGTTGTGGAGTGTCTTGTTGTGGAGCTTTTAGTTGAGGAGCCTCTTGTTGTTGAGTCTCTAGCTGTGGAAATTCTAGTTGTGGAGTTTCTAGTTGCAGAGTTTGTTGTTGCGGAGTTTCTAGATGTGGTTTTTCTAGTTGTAGAGTTTCCGGCTCTGGAGTTTCCAGTTGCGGAGTTTCTAGTTGTGGAGTTTCTAGTTGTGAGGTTTGTAGTTGTGGAATTTCTAGTGGTGGAGTTTCTAGTTGTGGAGTCTCTAGTTGTGGAGTTTCTAGTTGTGGAGTTTCTAGTGGTGAACTCTCAAGTTGTGGAGTTTCTAGTTGTGGAGTTTCTAGGTGTGGGGTTTCTAGCTGTGGAGTTTCTAGTTGTTGAGTTTCTAGTTGACGAGTTTCTATTTGCGAAGTCTCAAGTTGTGGAGTTTCTAGCTGTGGAGTTTCTAGTTGCGGAGTTTGTAGTTGCGGAGTTTCTAGTTGCAGAGTTTCTAGTTGTGGAGATTCTAGTTGCCGAGTTTCTTGTTGCGAAGTCTCCAGTTGTGGAGTTTCTAGCTGTGGAGTTTCTAGTTGCGGAGTTTCTAGTTGTGGAGTTTCTAGTTGTGGAGTTTCTAGTTGTGGAATTTGTAGTTGTGGAGTATCTAGTTGTGGTGTTTCAAGTTGTGGAGTTTCTAGCTGTGGAGTTTCTAGTTGCGGAGTTTCTAGTGGCGGAGTTTTCTAGTTGTGGAGATTCTAGTGGCAGAGTTTCAAGTTGTGGAGTTTCTAGTTGCGGAGTTACTAGCTGTGGAGTTTCTAGTTGCGGAGTCTCTAGTTGTGCAGTCTCTAGTTGTTGAGTTGCTAGTTGTGAAGTTTATAGTTGTGGGCATTCTAGCTGTGGAGTTTCCAGTTGCGGAGTTTCTATTTGCAGAGTTTCTAGTTGCGGAGTTTCTAGCTGCAGAGTTTCTAGTTGTAGAATTTCTAGTTTGGGAGTTTCTAGTTGCGGAGTGTCTAGTTGTGGAGTTTCTAGTTGTGGAGTTTTTAGTTGTGGAGTTTTAGTTGTGGAGTTTCAAGTTGAGGAATTGATAGGTTTGGAGGTTGTAGTTGTTGAGTTTCTAGTTGTCGGGTTTCTAGTTGCGGAGTTTCTAGTTGTGGAGTGTCTAGTTGTGGAGCTTTTAGTTGAGGAGTCTCTAGTTGTTGAGTCTCTAGCTGTGGAAATTCTAGTTGTGGAGTTTCTAGTTGCAGAGTTTGTTGTTGCGGAGTTTCTAGATGTGGTTTTTCTAGTTGTAGAGTTTCTGGCTGTGGAGTTTTCAGTTGCGTAGTTTCTAGTTATGGAGTTTCTAGTTGTGAGGTTTGTAGTTGTAGAATTTCTAGTGGTGGAGTTTCTAGTTGTGGAGTCTCTAGTTGTGGAGTTTCTAGTTGTGGAGTTTCTAGTGGCGAACTCTCAAGTTGCGGAGTTTCTAGTTGTGGACTTTCTAGCTGTGGAGTTTCTAGTTGTTGAGTTTCTAGTTGACGAGTTTCTATTTGCGAAGTCTCAAGTTGTGGAGTTTCTAGCTATGGAGTTTCTAGTTGCGGAGTTTGTAGTTGCGGAGTTTCTAGATGCAGAGTTTCTAGTTGTGGAGATTCTAGTTGCCGAGTTTCTTGTTGCGAAGTCTCAAGTTGTGGAGTTTCTAGCTGTGGAGTTTCTAGTTGCGGAGTTTCTAGTTGTGGAGTTTCTAGTTGTGGAGTTTCTAGTTGTGGAATTTGTAGTTGTGGAGTATCTAGTTGTGGTGTTTCAAGTTGTGGAGTTTCTAGCTGTGGAGTTTCTAGTTGCGGAGTTTCTAGTGGCGGAGTTTTCTAGTTGTGGAGATTCTAGTGGCGGAGTTTCAAGTTGTGGAGTTTCTAGTTGCGGAGTTACTAGCTGTGGAGTTTCTAGTTGCGGAGTCTCTAGTTGTGCAGTCTCTAGTTGTTAAGTTGCTAGTTGTGAAGTTTATAGTTGTGGGGTTTCTACCTGTGGAGTTTCTAGTTGCGGAGTTTCCAGTTGGGGAGTTTCAAGTTGCGGAATTTGTAAATGTGGAGTATCTAGTTGTGGTGTTTCAAGTTGTGGAGTATCTATTTGTCGGGTTTCAAGTTGTGGAGTTTCTAGTTGTGGAGTTTCTAGCTGTGGAGTTTCTAGTGGTTGAGTTTCCAGTTGACGAGTTTCTATTTGCGAAGTCTGAAGTTGTGGAGTTTCTAACTGTAAAGTTTGTAGTTGCAGAGTTTCTAGTTGCGGAGTTTCCGGTTGTGGAGTTTCTAGTTGTGGAATTTGTAGTTGTGGATTATCTAGTTGTGGAGTTTCTAGCTGTGGAGTTTCTAGTTGCGGAGTATCTAGTTGCAGAGTTTCTAGTTGCGTAGTTTTCTAGTTGGAGGGTTTCTAGTTGCGGAGTTACTAGCTGTGGAGTTTCTAGTGGCGGAGTCTCTGGTTGTTGAGTTGCTAGTTGTGAAGTTTATAGTTGTGGGGTTTCTAGCTGTTGAGTTTCTAGTTGGGGAGTTTCCAGTTGGGGAGTTTCTACTTGAGTTTATTGTTGTGGATTTTCTAGTTGCAGAGTTTCGAGTTGCAGAGTTTCAAGTTGCGGTGTTTCTAGCTGCGGAGTTTCTGGTTGCGGAGTCTCTAGTTGTGCAGTCTCTAGTTGTGGAGTTTCCAGTTGTAGAGCTTTTAGTTGAGGAGCCTCTAGTTGTTGAGTCTGCAGCTGTGAAAATTCTAGTTGTGGAGTTGCTGGTTGCCGAGTTTGTTGTTGCGGAGTTTCTAGGTGTGGTGTTTCTAGTTGTGGAGTTTCTAGTTGTGGAATTTGTAGTTGTGGAGTATCTAGTTGTGGTGTTTCAAGTTGTGGAGTTTCTAGCTGTGGAGCTTCTAGTTGCGGAGTTTCTAGTTGCAGAGTTTGTAGTTGCGGAGTTTTCTAGTTGTGGAGCTTCTAGTGGCGCAGTTTCAAGTTGTGGAGTTTCTAGTTGAGGAGTTTCTAGTTGTGGAATTTCTAGTTGCGGAATTTGTATGTGGAGTATCTAGTTGTGGTGTGTCAAGTTGTGGAGTCTGTAGTTGTGGAGTATCTAATTGTTGGGGTTCAAGTTGTGGAGTTTCTAGTTGTGGAGTTTCTAGTTGTGGAGTTTCTAGCTGTGGAGTTTCTAGTGGTTGATTTTCCAGTTGACGAGTTTCTAATTGCGAAGTCTCAAGTTGTGTAGTTTCTAGCTGTAAAGTTTCTAGTTGCAGAGTTTCTAGTTGCGGAGTTTCCAGTTGTGGAGTTTCTAGTTGTGGAATTTCAATCTGTGTAGTTTCTAGTTGTGGAGTCTCAATTTTGGAGTTCCTAGTTGTGGAGTCTCTAGTTGTGGAGTTTCTAGTTGTGGAGGGTCTATTTGTGGAGTTTCTAGTTCTGAAGTTTCTAGTTGTAGAGTATCTCGTTGGAGTTTTTAGTTTTCGAGTTCCTTGTTGTAAATTTTCTATTTGCAGAGTTTCTAGTTGTGGAGTTTCTAGTTGTGGGGTTTGTAGTTGTGGAATTTGTAGTTGTGGAGTATCTAGTTGTGGTGTTTCAAGTTGTGGAGTTTCTAGCTGTGGAGTTTCTAGTTGCGGAGTTTCTAGTGGCGGAGTTTTCTAGTTGTGGAGATTCTAGTGGCGGAGTTTCAAGTTGTGGAGTTTCTAGTTGCGGAGGTACTAGCTGTGGAGTTTCTAGTTGCGGAGTCTCTAGTTGTGCAGTCTCTAGTTGTTAAGTTGCTAGTTGTGAAGTTTATAGTTGTGGGGTTTCTAGCTGTGGAGTTTCTAGTTGCGGAGTTTCTAGTTGTGGAGTTTCAAGTTGCGGAATTTGTAAATGTGGAGTATCTAGTTGTGGTGTTTCAAGTTGTGGAGTATCTATTTGTCGGGTTTCAAGTTGTGGAGTTTCTAGTTGTGGAGTTTCTAGCTGTGGAGTTTCTAGTGGTTGAGTTTCCAGTTGACGAGTTTCTATTTGCGAAGTCTCAAGTTGTGGAGTTTCTAACTGTAGAGTTTGTAGTTGCAGAGTTTCTAGTTGCGGATTTTCCAGTTGTGGAGTTTCTAGTTGTGGAATTTGTAGTTGTGGATTATTTAGTTGTGGAGTTTCTAGCTGTGGAGTTTCTAGTTGCGGAGTCTCTAGTTGTGCAGTCCCTAGTTGTTGAGTTGCTAGATGTGAAGTTCATAGTTGTGGGGTTTCTAGCTGTGGAGTTTCTAGTTGGGGAGTTTCCAGTTGGGGAGTTTCTAGTTGTGGATTTTCTAGTTGTGGAATTTGTAGTTGCGGAGTATTTTTTTGTGGTGTTTCAAGTTGTGGAGTTTCTAGCTGTGGATTTTCTAGTTGCAGAGTTTCGAGTTGCAGAGTTTCAAGTTGTGGAGTTTCTAGTTGCGGAGTTTCTAGCTGCGGAGTTTCTAGTTGCGGAGTCTCTAGTTGTGCAGTCTCTAGTTGTTGAGTTTCTAGTTGTGAAGCTTATAGTTGAGGAGTTTCTAGTTGTGGAGTTTCTAGTTGCGGAGTTTCTATTTGCAGAGTTTCTAGTCGCGGAGTTTCTAGCTGCAGAGTTTCTAGTTGTGGAGTTCCTAGTTGCGGAGTTTCTAGTTGTGGAGTTTCTAGTTGTGGAGTTTCTAGTTGTGAAGTTTTAGTTGTGGAGTTTCAAGTTGAGGAATTTATAGGTGTGGAGTTTGTAGTTGTTGAGTTTCTAGTTGTCGGGTTTCTAGTTGCGGAGTTTCTAGTTGTGGAGTGTCTAGTTTTGGAGCTTTTAGTTGAGGAGCCTCTTGTTGTTGAGTCTCTAGCTGTGGAAATTCTAGTTGTGGAGTTTCTAGTTGCAGAGTTTGTTGTTGCGGAGTTTCTAGATGTGGTTTTTCTAGTTGTAGAGTTTCTGGTTGTGGAGTTTCCAGTTGCGGAGTTTCTAGTTGTGCAGTTTCTAGTTGTGAGGTTTGTAGTTGTGGAATTTCTAGTGGTGGAGTTTCTAGTTGTGGAGTCTCTAGTTGTGGAGTTTCTAGTTGTGGAGTTTCTAGTGGTGAACTCTCAAGTTGTGGAGTTTCTAGTTGTGGAGTTCCTAGGTGTGGGGTTTCTAGCTGTGGAGTTTCCAGTTGTTGAGTTTCTAGTTGACGAGTTTCTATTTGCGAAGTCTCAAGTCTTGGAGTTTCTAGCTGTGAAGTTTCTAGTTGCGGAGTTTGTAGTTGCGGAGTTTCTAGTTGCAGAGTTTCTAGATGTGGAGATTCTAGTTGCCGAGTTTCTTGTTGCGAAGTCTCAAGTTGTGGAGTTTCTAGCTGTGGAGTTTCTAGTTGCGGAGTTTCTAGTTGTGGAGTTTCTAGTTGTGGAGTTTCTAGTTGTGGAATTTGTAGTTGTGGAGTATCTAGTTGTGCTGTTTCAAGTTGTGGAGTTTCTAGCTGTGGAGTTTCTAGTTGCGGAGTTTCTAGTGGCGGAGTTTTCTAGTTGTGGAGATTCTAGCGGCGGAGTTTCAAGTTGTGGAGTTTCTAGTTGCGGAGTTACTAGCTGTGGAGTTTCTAGTTGCGGAGTCTCTAGTTGTGCAGTCTCTAGTTGTTGAGTTGCTAGTTGTGAAGTTTATAGTTGTGGGTATTCTAGCTGTGGAGTTTCCAGTTGCGGAGTTTCTAGTTGCACAGTGTCTAGTTGCGAAGTTTCTAGTTGCAGAGATTCTAGTTGTGGAGTTTCGAGTTGCGGAATGTGTAGTTGTGGAGTATCTAGTTGTGGTGTTTCAAGTTGTGGAGTATCTATTTGTCTGGTTTCAAGTTGTGGAGTTTCTAGTTGTGGAGTTTCTAGCTGTGGAGTTTCTAGTGGTTGAGTTTCCAGTTGATGAGTTTCTATTTGCGAAGTCTCAAGTTGTGGAGTTTCTAACTGTAAAGTTTGTAGTTGCAGAGTTTCTAGTTGCAGAGTTTCCAGTTGTGGAGTTTCTAGTTGTGGAATTTGTAGTTGTGGATTATTTAGTTGTGGAGTTTCTAGCTGTGGAGTTTCTAGTTGCGGAGTGTCTAGTTGCAGAGTTTCTAGTTTCATAGTTTTCTAGTTGGAGGGTTTCTAGTTGCGGAGTTACTAGCTGTGGAGTTTCTAGTGGCGGAGTCTCTAGTTGTGCAGTCTCTAGTTGTTGAGTTGCTAGATGTGAAGTTCATAGTTGTGGGGTTTCTAGCTGTAGAGTTTCTAGTTGGGGAGTTTCCAGTTGGGGAGTTTCTACTTGAGTTTATAGTTGTGGATTTTCTAGTTGCAGAGTTTCGAGTTGCAGAGTTTCAAGTTGTGGAGTTTCTAAGGTCGGAGTTTCTAGCTGCGGAGTTTCTGGTTGCGGAGTCTCTAGTTGTGCAGTCTCTAGTTGTTGAGTTTCTAGTTGTGAAGTTTATAGTTGAGGGGTTTCTAGCTGTGGAGTTTCTAGTGACGGAGTTTCTATTTGCAGAGTTTCTAGTTGCGGAGTTTTTAGTTGCAGAGTTTCTAGTTGTGGAGTTTATAGTTGGGGAGTTTCTAGTGGCGGAGTTTCTAGTTGTGGAGTTTCTAGTAGTGGAGTTTTAATTGTGGAGTTTCATGTTGAGGAATTTATAGGTGTGGAGTTTGTAGTTGTTGAGTTTCTAGTGGTCGGGTTTCTAGTTGCGGAGTTTCTAGTTGTGGAGTGTCTAGTTGTGGAGCTTTTAGTTGAGGAGTTTCTAGTTGTTGAGTCTCTAGCTGTGGAAATTCTAGTTGTGGAGTTTCTAGTTGCAGAGTTTGTTGTTGCGGAGTTTCTAGATGTGGTGTTTCTAGTTGTGGAGTTTCTGGCTGTGGAGTTTCCAGTTGCGGAGTTTCTAGTTGTTGATTTTCTAGTTGTGAGGTTCGTAGTTGTGGAGTTTCTAGTGGTGGAGTTTCTAGTTGTGGAGTCTCTAGTGGCGGAGTTTCTAGTTGTGGAGTTTTTAGTGGCGAACTCTCAAGTTGCGGAGTTTCTAGTTGTGGAGTTTCCAGTTGTGGAGTTTCTAGTTGTTGAGTTTATAGTTGACGAGTTTCTATTTGCGAAGTCTCAAGTTGTGGAGTTTCTAGCTGTGGAGTTTCTAGTAGCGGAGTTTCTACTTGTGGAGTTTCTAGTTGTGGATTTTCTAGTTGTGGAATTTGTAGTTGCGGAGTATTTAGTTGTGGTGTTTCAAGTTGTGGAGTTTCTAGCTGTGGATTTTCTAGTTGCAGAGTTTCGAGGTGCAGAGTTTCAAGTTGTGGAGTTTCTAGTTGCGGAGTTTCTAGCTGCGGAGTTTCTAGTTGCGGAGTCTCTAGTTGTGCAGTCTCTAGTTGTTGAGTTTCTAGTTGTGAAGTTTATAGTTGAGGGGTTTCTAGTTGTGGAGTTTCTAGTTGCGGAGTTTCTATTTGCAGAGTTTCTAGTCGCGGAGTTTCTAGCTGCAGAGTTTCTAGTTGTGGAGTTCCTAGTTGCGGAGTTTCTAGTTGTGGAGTTTCTAGTTGTGGAGTTTCTAGTAGTGGAGTTTTAGTTGTGGAGTTTCAAGTTGAGGAATTTATAGGTGTGGAGTTTGTAGTTGTTGAGTTTCTAGTTGTCGGGTTTCTAGTTGCGGAGTTTCTAGTTGTGGAGTGTCTAGTTGTGGAGCTTTTAGTTGAGGAGCCTCTTGTTGTTGAGTCTCTAGCTGTGGAAATTCTAGTTGTGGAGTTTCTAGTTGCAGAGTTTGTTGTTGCGGAGTTTCTAGATGTGGTTTTTCTAGTTGTAGAGTTTCCGGTTGTGGATTTTCCAGTTGCGGAGTTTCTAGTTGTGCAGTTTCTAGTTGTGAGGTTTGTAGTTGTGGAATTTCTAGTGGTGGAGTTTCTAGTTGTGGAGTCTCTAGTTGTGGAGTTTCTAGTTGTGGAGTTTCTAGTGGTGAACTCTCAAGTTGTGGAGTTTCTAGTTGTGGAGTTTCTAGGTGTGGGGTTTCTAGCTGTGGAGTTTCTAGTTGTTGAGTTTCTAGTTGACGAGTTTCTATTTGCGAAGTCTCAAGTCTTGGAGTTTCTAGCTGTGAAGTTTCTAGTTGCGGAGTTTGTAGTTGCGGAGTTTCTAGTTGCAGAGTTTCTAGTTGTGGAGATTCTAGTTGCCGAGTTTCTTGTTGCGAAGTCTCAAGTTGTGGAGTTTCTAGCTGTGGAGTTTCTAGTTGCGGAGTTTCTAGTTGTGGAGTTTCTAGTTGTGGAGTTTCTAGTTGTGGAATTTGTAGTTGTGGAGTATCTAGTTGTGCTGTTTCAAGTTGTGGAGTTTCTAGCTGTGGAGTTTCTAGTTGCGGAGTTTCTAGTGGCGAAGTTTTCTAGTTGTGGAGATTCTAGCGGCGGAGTTTCAAGTTGTGGAGTTTCTAGTTGCGGAGTTACTAGCTGTGGAGTTTCTAGTTGCGGAGTCTCTAGTTGTGCAGTCTCTAGTTGTTGAGTTGCTAGTTGTGAAGTTTATAGTTGTGGGTATTCTAGCTGTGGAGTTTCCAGTTGCGGAGTTTCTAGTTGCACAGTGTCTAGTTGCGAAGTTTCTAGTTGCAGAGATTCTAGTTGTGGAGTTTCGAGTTGCGGAATGTGTAGTTGTGGAGTATCTAGTTGTGGTGTTTCAAGTTGTGGAGTATCTATTTGTCGGGTTTCAAGTTGTGGAGTTTCTAGTTGTGGAGTTTCTAGCTGTGGAGTTTCTAGTGGTTGAGTTTCCAGTTGATGAGTTTCTATTTGCGAAGTCTCAAGTTGTGGAGTTTCTAACTGTAAAGTTTGTAGTTGCAGAGTTTCTAGTTGCAGAGTTTCCAGTTGTGGAGTTTCTAGTTGTGGAATTTGTAGTTGTGGATTATTTAGTTGTGGAGTTTCTAGCTGTGGAGTTTCTAGTTGCGGAGTATCTAGTTGCAGAGGTTCTAGTTTCATAGTTTTCTAGTTGGAGGCTTTCTAGTTGCGGAGTTACTAGCTGTGGAGTTTCTAGTGGCGGAGTCTCTAGTTGTGCAGTCTCTAGTTGTTGAGTTGCTAGATGTGAAGTTCATAGTTGTTGGGTTTCTAGCTGTGGAGTTTCTAGTTGGGGAGTTTCTAGTTGGGGAGTTTCTACTTGAGTTTATAGTTGTGGATTTTCTAGTTGCAGAGTTTCGAGTTGCAGAGTTTCAAGTTGTGGAGTTTCTAAGGTCGGAGTTTCTAGCTGCAGAGTTTCTGGTTGCGGAGTCTCTAGTTGTGCAGTCTCTAGTTGTTGAGTTTCTAGTTGTGAAGTTTATGGTTGAGGGGTTTCTATCTGTGGAGTTTCTAGTGACGGAGTTTCTATTTGCAGATTTTCTAGTTGCGGAGTTTTTAGTTGCAGAGTTTCTAGTTGTGGAGTTTCTAGTTGGGGAGTTTCTAGTTGCGGAGTTTCTAGTTGTGGAGTTTCTAGTAGTGGAGTTTTAGTTGTGGAGTTTCATGTTGAGGAATTTATAGGTGTGGAGTTTCTAGTTGTTGAGTTTCTAGTTGTCGGGTTTCTAGTTGCGGAGTTTTTAGTTGTGGAGTGTCTAGTTGTGGAGCTTTTAGTTGCAGAGTTTCTAGTTGTGGAGATTATAGTTGCCGAGTTTCTTGTTGCGAAATCTCAAAATGTGGAGTTTCGAGCTGTAAAGTTTCTAGTTGCGGAGTTTCTACTTGTGGAGTTTCTAGTTGTGGATTTTCTAGTTGTGGAATTTGTAGTTGTGGAGTATTTAGTTGCGGTGTGTCAAGTTGTGGAGTTTCTAGCTGTGGATTTTCTAGTTGCAGAGTTTCGAGTTGCAGAGTTTCAAGTTGTGGAGTTTCTAGTTGCGGAGTTTCTAGCTGCGGAGTTTCTAGTTGCGGAGTCTCTAGTTGTGCAGTCTCTAGTTGTTGAGTTTCTATTTGTGAAGTTTATAGTTGAGGGGTTTCTAGTTGTGGAGTTTCTAGTTGCGGAGTTTATATTTGCAGAGTTTCTAGTTGAGGAATTTATAGGTGTGGAGTTTGTAGTTGTTGAGTTTCTAGTTGTCGGGTTTCTAGTTGCGGAGTTTCTAGTTGTGGAGTGACTAGTTGTGGAGCTTTTAGTTGAGGAGCCTCTTGTTGTTGAGTCTCTATCTGTGGAAATTCTAGTTGTGGAGTTTCTAGTTGCAGAGTTTGTTGTTGCGGAGTTTCTAGATGTGGTTTTTCTAGTTGTAGAGTTTCTGGCTGTGGAGTTTCCAGTTGTGGAGTTTCTAGTTGTGGAGTTTCTAGTTGTGAGGTTTGTAGTTGTGGAATTTCTAGTGGTGGAGTTTCTAGTTGTGGAGTCTGTAGTTGTGGAGTTTCTAGTTGTGGAGTTTCTAGTGGTGAACTTTCAAGTTGTGGAGTTTCTAGTTGTGGAGTTTCTAGGTGTGGGGTTTCTAGCTGTGGAGTTTCTAGTTGTTGAGTTTCTAGTTGACGAGTTTTTATTTGCGAAGTCTCAAGTTGTGGAGTTTCTAGCTGTGGAGTTTCTAGTTGCGGAGTTTGTAGTTGCGGAGTTTCTAGATGCAGAGTTTCTAGTTGTGGAGATTCTAGTTGCCGAGTTTCTTGTTGCGAAGTCTCAAGTTGTGGAGTTTCTAGCTGTGGAGTTTCTAGTTGCGGAGTTTCTAGTTGTGGAGTTTCTAGTTGTGGAGTTTCTAGTTGTGGAATTTGTAGTTGTGGAGTATCTAGTTGTGGTGTTTCAAGTTGTGGAGTTTCTAGCTGTGGAGTTTCTAGTTGCGGAGTTTCTAGTGGCGGAGTTTTCTAGTTGTGGAGATTCTAGTGGCGGAGTTTCAAGTTGTGGAGTTTCTAGTTGCGGAGTTACTAGCTGTGGAGTTTCTAGTTGCGGAGTCTCTAGTTGTGCAGTCTCTAGTTGTTAAGTTGCTAGTTGTGAAGTTTATAGTTGTGGGGTTTCTACCTGTGGAGTTTCTAGTTGCGGAGTTTCTAGTTGTGGAGTTTCAAGTTGCGGAATTTGTAAATGTGGAGTATCTAGTTGTGGTGTTTCAAGTTGTGGAGTATCTATTTGTCGGGTTTCAAGTTGTGGAGTTTCTAGTTGTGGAGTTTCTAGCTGTGGAGTTTCTAGTGGTTGAGTTTTCAGTTGACGAGTTTCTATTTGCGAAGTCTGAAGTTGTGGAGTTTCTAACTGTAAAGTTTGTAGTTGCAGAGTTTCTAGTTGCGGAGTTTCCGGTTGTGGAGTTTCTAGTTGTGGAATTTGTAGTTGTGGATTATCTAGTTGTGGAGTTTCTAGCTGTGGAGTTTCTAGTTGCGGAGTATCTAGTTGCAGAGTTTCTAGTTGCGTAGTTTTCTAGTTGGAGGGTTTCTAGTTGCGGAGTTACTAGCTGTGGAGTTTCTAGTGGTGGAGTCTCTGGTTGCTGAGTTGCTAGTTGTGAAGTTTATAGTTGTGGGGTTTCTAGCTGTTGAGTTTCTAGTTGGGGAGTTTCCAGTTGGGGAGTTTCTACTTGAGTTTATTGTTGTGGATTTTCTAGTTGCAGAGTTTCGAGTTGCAGAGTTTCAAGTTGCGGTGTTTCTAGCTGCGGAGTTTCTGGTTGCGGAGTCTCTAGTTGTGCAGTCTCTAGTTGTGGAGTTTCCAGTTGTAGAGCTTTTAGTTGAGGAGCCTCTAGTTGTTGAGTCTGCAGCTGTGAAAATTCTAGTTGTGGAGTTGCTGGTTGCCGAGTTTGTTGTTGCGGAGTTTCTAGGTGTGGTGTTTCTAGTTGTGGAGTTTCTAGTTGTGGAATTTGTAGTTGTGGAGTATCTAGTTGTGGTGTTTCAAGTTGTGGAGTTTCTAGCTGTGGAGTTTCTAGTTGCGGAGTTTCTAGTTGCAGAGTTTGTAGTTGCGGAGTTTTCTAGTTGTGGCGCTTGTAGTGGCGGAGTTTCAAGTTGTGGAGTTTCTAGTTGCGGAGTTACCAGCTGTGGAGTTTCTAGTGGGGGAGTCTCTAGTTGTGCAGTCTCTAGTTGTTGAGTTGCTAGTTGTGAAGTATATAGTTGTGGGGTTTCTAGCTGTGGAGTTTCTAGTTGCGGAGTTTCTAGTTGCAGTGTTTCTAGTTGCGGAGTTTCTAGTTGCAGAGATTCTAGTTGTGAAGTTTCTAGTGGGGAGTTTCTAGTTGAGGAGTTTCTAGTTGTGGAATTTCTAGTCGCGGAATTTGTATGTGGAGTATCTAGTTGTGGTGTGTCAAGTTGTGGAGTCTGTAGTTGTGGAGTATCTAATTGTTGGGTTTCAAGTTGTGGAGTTTCTAGTTGTGGAGTTTCTAGCTGTGGAGTTTCTAGTGGTTGATTTTCCAGTTGACGAGTTTCTAATTGCGAAGTCTCAAGTTGTGTAGTTTCTAGCTGTAAAGTTTCTAGTTGCAGAGTTTCTAGTTGCGGTGTTTCCAGTTGTGGAGTTTCTAGTTGTGGAATTTCAATCTGTGTAGTTTCTAGTTGTGGAGTCTCAATTTTGGAGTTCCTAGTTGTGGAGTCTCTAGTTGTGGAGTTTCTAGTTGTGGAGGGTCTATTTGTGGAGTTTCTAGTTGTGAAGTTTCTAGTTGTAGAGTATCTCGTTGGAGTTTTTAGTTTTCGAGTTCCTGGTTGTAGATTTTCTATTTGCAGAGTTTCTAGTTGTGGAGTTTCTAGTTGTGGGGTTTGTAGTTGTGGAATTTGTAGTTGTGGAGTATCTAGTTGTGGAGTTTCAAGTTGCGGAATTTGTAAATGTGGAGTATCTAGTTGTGGTGTTTCAAGTTGTGGAGTATCTATTTGTCGGGTTTCAAGTTGTGGAGTTTCTAGTTGTGGAGTTTCTAGCTGTGGAGTTTCTAGTGGTTGAGTTTCCAGTTGACGAGTTTCTATTTGCGAAGTCTGAAGTTGTGGAGTTTCTAACTGTAAAGTTTGTAGTTGCAGAGTTTCTAGTTGCGGAGTTTCCGGTTGTGGAGTTTCTAGTTGTGGAATTTGTAGTTGTGGATTATCTAGTTGTGGAGTTTCTAGCTGTGGAGTTTCTAGTTGCGGAGTATCTAGTTGCAGAGTTTCTAGTTGCGTAGTTTTCTAGTTGGAGGGTTTCTAGTTGCGGAGTTACTAGCTGTGGAGTTTCTAGTGGTGGAGTCTCTGGTTGCTGAGTTGCTAGTTGTGAAGTTTATAGTTGTGGGGTTTCTAGCTGTTGAGTTTCTAGTTGGGGAGTTTCCAGTTGGGGAGTTTCTACTTGAGTTTATTGTTGTGGATTTTCTAGTTGCAGAGTTTCGAGTTGCAGAGTTTCAAGTTGCGGTGTTTCTAGCTGTGGAGTTTCTGGTTGCGGAGTCTCTAGTTGTGCAGTCTCTAGTTGTGGAGTTTCCAGTTGTAGAGCTTTTAGTTGAGGAGCCTCTAGTTGTTGAGTCTGCAGCTGTGAAAATTCTAGTTGTGGAGTTGCTGGTTGCCGAGTTTGTTGTTGCGGAGTTTCTAGGTGTGGTGTTTCTAGTTGTGGAGTTTCTAGTTGTGGAATTTGTAGTTGTGGAGTATCTAGTTGTGGTGTTTCAAGTTGTGGAGTTTCTAGCTGTGGAGTTTCTAGTTGCGGAGTTTCTAGTTGCAGAGTTTGTAGTTGCGGAGTTTTCTAGTTGTGGCGCTTCTAGTGGCGGAGTTTCAAGTTGTGGAGTTTCTAGTTGCGGAGTTACCAGCTGTGGAGTTTCTAGTGGGGGAGTCTCTAGTTGTGCAGTCTCTAGTTGTTGAGTTGCTAGTTGTGAAGTATATAGTTGTGGGGTTTCTAGCTGTGGAGTTTCTAGTTGCGGAGTTTCTAGTTGCAGTGTTTCTAGTTGCGGAGTTTCTAGTTGCAGAGATTCTAGTTGTGAAGTTTCTAGTGGGGAGTTTCTAGTTGAGGAGTTTCTAGTTGTGGAATTTCTAGTCGCGGAATTTGTATGTGGAGTATCTAGTTGTGGTGTGTCAAGTTGTGGAGTCTGTAGTTGTGGAGTATCTAATTGTTGGGTTTCAAGTTGTGGAGTTTCTAGTTGTGGAGTTTCTAGCTGTGGAGTTTCTAGTGGTTGATTTTCCAGTTGACGAGTTTCTAATTGCGAAGTCTCAAGTTGTGTAGTTTCTAGCTGTAAAGTTTCTAGTTGCAGAGTTTCTAGTTGCGGTGTTTCCAGTTGTGGAGTTTCTAGTTGTGGAATTTCAATCTGTGTAGTTTCTAGTTGTGGAGTCTCAATTTTGGAGTTCCTAGTTGTGGAGTCTCTAGTTGTGGAGTTTCTAGTTGTGGAGGGTCTATTTGTGGAGTTTCTAGTTGTGAAGTTTCTAGTTGTAGAGTATCTCGTTGGAGTTTTTAGTTTTCGAGTTCCTGGTTGTAGATTTTCTATTTGCAGAGTTTCTAGTTGTGGAGTTTCTAGTTGTGGGGTTTGTAGTTGTGGAATTTGTAGTTGTGGAGTATCTAGTTGTGGTGTTTCAAGTTGTGGAGTTTCTAGCTGTGGAGTTTCTAGTTGCGGAGTTTCTAGTGGCGGAGTTTTCTAGTTGTGGAGATTCTAGTGGCGGAGTTTCAAGTTGTGGAGTTTCTAGTTGCGGAGTTACTAGCTGTGGAGTTTCTAGTTGCGGAGTCTCTAGTTGTGCAGTCTCTAGTTGTTAAGTTGCTAGTTGTGGAGTTTCTAGTTGTGGAGTTTCTAGCTGTGGAGTTTCTAGTGGTTGAGTTTCCAGTTGACGAGTTTCTATTTGCGAAGTCTCAAGTTGTGGAGTTTCTAACTGTAAAGTTTGTAGTTGCAGAGTTTCTAGTTGCGGAGTTTCCAGTTGTGGAGTTTCTAGTTGTGGAATTTGTAGTTGTGGATTATTTAGTTGTGGAGTTTCTAGCTGTGGAGTTTCTAGTTGCGGAGTGTCTAGTTGCAGAGTTTCTAGTTTCATAGTTTTCTAGTTGGAGGGTTTCTAGTTGCGGAGTCTCTAGTTGTGCAGTCTCTAGCTGTTGAGTTGCTAGATGTGAAGTTCATAGTTGTGGGGTTTCTAGCTGTGGAGTTTCTAGTTGGGGAGTTTCCAGTTGGGGAGTTTCTACTTGAGTTTATAGTTGTGGATTTTCTAGTTGCAGAGTTTCGAGTTGCAGAGTTTCAAGTTGTGGAGTTTCTAAGGTCGGAGTTTCTAGCTGCAGAGTTTCTGGTTGCGGAGTCTCTAGTTGTGCAGTCTCTAGTTGTTGAGTTTCTAGTTGTGAAGTTTATAGTTGAGGGTTTCTAGCTGTGGAGTTTCTAGTGACGAAGTTTCTATTTGCAGAGTTTCTAGTTGCGGAGTTTCTAGCTGCAGAGTTTCTAGTTGTGGAGTTCCTAGTTGCGGAGTTTCTAGTTGTGGAGTTTCTAGTTGTGGAGTTTCTAGCTGTGAAGTTTTAGTTGTGGAGTTTCAAGTTGAGGAATTTATAGGTGTGGAGTTTGTAGTTGTTGAGTTTCTAGTTGTCGGGTTTCTAGTTGCGGAGTTTCTAGTTGTGGAGTGTCTTGTTGTGGAGCTTTTAGTTGAGGAGCCTCTTGTTGTTGAGTCTCTAGCTGTGGAAATTCTAGTTGTGGAGTTTCTAGTTGCAGAGTTTGTTGTTGCGGAGTTTCTAGATGTGGTTTTTCTAGTTGTAGAGTTTCCGGCTCTGGAGTTTCCAGTTGCGGAGTTTCTAGTTGTGGAGTTTCTAGTTGTGAGGTTTGTAGTTGTGGAATTTCTAGTGGTGGAGTTTCTAGTTGTGGAGTCTCTAGTTGTGGAGTTTCTAGTTGTGGAGTTTCTAGTGGTGAACTCTCAAGTTGTGGAGTTTCTAGTTGTGGAGTTTCTAGGTGTGGGGTTTCTAGCTGTGGAGTTTCTAGTTGTTGAGTTTCTAGTTGACGAGTTTCTATTTGCGAAGTCTCAAGTTGTGGAGTTTCTAGCTGTGGAGTTTCTAGTTGCGGAGTTTGTAGTTGCGGAGTTTCTAGTTGCAGAGTTTCTAGTTGTGGAGATTCTAGTTGCCGAGTTTCTTGTTGCGAAGTCTCCAGTTGTGGAGTTTCTAGCTGTGGAGTTTCTAGTTGCGGAGTTTCTAGTTGTGGAGTTTCTAGTTGTGGAGTTTCTAGTTGTGGAATTTGTAGTTGTGGAGTATCTAGTTGTGGTGTTTCAAGTTGTGGAGTTTCTAGCTGTGGAGTTTCTAGTTGCGGAGTTTCTAGTGGCGGAGTTTTCTAGTTGTGGAGGTTCTAGTGGCAGAGTTTCAAGTTGTGGAGTTTCTAGTTGCGGAGTTACTAGCTGTGGAGTTTCTAGTTGCGGAGTCTCTAGTTGTGCAGTCTCTAGTTGTTGAGTTGCTAGTTGTGAAGTTTATAGTTGTGGGCATTCTAGCTGTGGCGTTTCCAGTTGCGGAGTTTCTATTTGCAGAGTTTCTAGTTGCGGAGTTTCTAGCTGCAGAGTTTCTAGTTGTAGAATTTCTAGTTTGGGAGTTTCTAGTTGCGGAGTTTCCAGTTGTGGAGTTTCTAGTTGTGGAGTTTTTAGTTGTTGAGTTTTAGTTGTGGAGTTTCAAGTTGAGGAATTGATAGGTTTGGAGGTTGTAGTTGTTGAGTTTCTAGTTGTCGGGTTTCTAGTTGCGGAGTTTCTAGTTGTGGAGTGTCTAGTTGTGGAGCTTTTAGTTGAGGAGTCTCTAGTTGTTGAGTCTCTAGCTGTGGAAATTCTAGTTGTGGAGTTTCTAGTTGCAGAGTTTGTTGTTGCGGAGTTTCTAGATGTGGTTTTTCTAGTTGTAGAGTTTCTGGCTGTGGAGTTTTCAGTTGCGTAGTTTCTAGCTATGGAGTTTCTAGTTGTGAGGTTTGTAGTTGTAGAATTTCTAGTGGTGGAGTTTCTAGTTGTGGAGTCTCTAGTTGTGGAGTTTCTAGTTGTGGAGTTTCTAGTTGTGGAGTTTCTAGTGGCGAACTCTCAAGTTGCGGAGTTTCTAGTTGTGGACTTTCTAGCTGTGGAGTATCTAGTTGTTGAGTTTCTAGTTGACGAGTTTCTATTTGCGAAGTCTCAAGTTGTGGAGTTTCTAGCTGTGGAGTTTCCAGTTGCGGAGTTTGTAGTTGCGGAGTTTCTAGATGCAGAGTTTCTAGTTGTGGAGATTCTAGTTGCCGAGTTTCTTGTTGCGAAGTCTCAAGTTGTGGAGTTTCTAGCTGTGGAGTTTCTAGTTGCGGAGTTTCTAGTTGTGGAGTTTCTAGTTGTGGAGTTTCTAGTTGTGGAATTTGTAGTTGTGGAGTATCTAGTTGTGGTGTTTCAAGTTGTGGAGTTTCTAGCTGTGGAGTTTCTAGTTGCGGAGTTTCTAGTGGCGGAGTTTTCTAGTTGTGGAGATTCTAGTGGCGGAGTTTCAAGTTGTGGAGTTTCTAGTTGCGGAGTTACTAGCTGTGGAGTTTCTAGTTGCGGAGTCTCTAGTTGTGCAGTCTCTAGTTGTTAAGTTGCTAGTTGTGAAGTTTATAGTTGTGGGGTTTCTACCTGTGGAGTTTCTAGTTGCGGAGTTTCTAGTTGTGGAGTTTCAAGTTGCGGAATTTGTAAATGTGGAGTATCTAGTTGTGGTGTTTCAAGTTGTGGAGTATCTATTTGTCGGGTTTCAAGTTGTGGAGTTTCTAGTTGTGGAGTTTCTAGCTGTGGAGTTTCTAGTGGTTGAGTTTCCAGTTGACGAGTTTCTATTTGCGAAGTCTGAAGTTGTGGAGTTTCTAACTGTAAAGTTTGTAGTTGCAGAGTTTCTAGTTGCGGAGTTTCCGGTTGTGGAGTTTCTAGTTGTGGAATTTGTAGTTGTGGATTATCTAGTTGTGGAGTTTCTAGCTGTGGAGTTTCTAGTTGCGGAGTATCTAGTTGCAGAGTTTCTAGTTGCGTAGTTTTCTAGTTGGAGGGTTTCTAGTTGCGGAGTTACTAGCTGTGGAGTTTCTAGTGGCGGAGTCTCTGGTTGTTGAGTTGCTAGTTGTGAAGTTTATAGTTGTGGGGTTTCTAGCTGTTGAGTTTCTAGTTGGGGAGTTTCCAGTTGGGGAGTTTCTACTTGAGTTTATTGTTGTGGATTTTCTAGTTGCAGAGTTTCGAGTTGCAGAGTTTCAAGTTGCGGTGTTTCTAGCTGCGGAGTTTCTGGTTGCGGAGTCTCTAGTTGTGCAGTCTCTAGTTGTGGAGTTTCCAGTTGTAGAGCTTTTAGTTGAGGAGCCTCTAGTTGTTGAGTCTGCAGCTGTGAAAATTCTAGTTGTGGAGTTGCTGGTTGCCGAGTTTGTTGTTGCGGAGTTTCTAGGTGTGGTGTTTCTAGTTGTGGAGTTTCTAGTTGTGGAATTTGTAGTTGTGGAGTATCTAGTTGTGGTGTTTCAAGTTGTGGAGTTTCTAGCTGTGGAGTTTCTAGTTGCGGAGTTTCTAGTTGCAGAGTTTGTAGTTGCGGAGTTTTCTAGTTGTGGAGCTTCTAGTGGCGGAGTTTCAAGTTGTGGAGTTTCTAGTTGAGGAGTTTCTAGTTGTGGAATTTCTAGTTGCGGAATTTGTATGTGGAGTATCTAGTTGTGGTGTGTCAAGTTGTGGAGTCTGTAGTTGTGGAGTATCTAATTGTTGGGGTTCAAGTTGTGGAGTTTCTAGTTGTGGAGTTTCTAGTTGTGGAGTTTCTAGCTGTGGAGTTTCTAGTGGTTGATTTTCCAGTTGACGAGTTTCTAATTGCGAAGTCTCAAGTTGTGTAGTTTCTAGCTGAAAAGTTTCTAGTTGCAGAGTTTCTAGTTGCGGAGTTTCTAGTTGTGGAGTTTCTAGTTGTGGAATTTCAATCTGTGTAGTTTCTAGTTGTGGAGTCTCAATTTTGGAGTTCCTAGTTGTGGAGTCTCTAGTTGTGGAGTTTCTAGTTGTGGAGGGTCTATTTGTGGAGTTTCTAGTTCTGAAGTTTCTAGTTGTAGAGTATCTCGTTGGAGTTTTTAGTTTTCGAGTTCCTTGTTGTAGATTTTCTATTTGCAGAGTTTCTAGTTGTGGAGTTTCTAGTTGTGGGGTTTGTAGTTGTGGAATTTGTAGTTGTGGAGTATCTAGTTGTGGTGTTTCAAGTTGTGGAGTTTCTAGCTGTGGAGTTTCTAGTTGCGGAGTTTCTAGTGGCGGAGTTTTCTAGTTGTGGAGATTCTAGTGGCGGAGTTTCAAGTTGTGGAGTTTCTAGTTGCGGAGTTACTAGCTGTGGAGTTTCTAGTTGCGGAGTCTCTAGTTGTGCAGTCTCTAGTTGTTAAGTTGCTAGTTGTGAAGTTTATAGTTGTGGGGTTTCTAGCTGTGGAGTTTCTAGTTGCGGAGTTTCTAGTTGTGGAGTTTCAAGTTGCGGAATTTGTAAATGTGGAGTATCTAGTTGTGGTGTTTCAAGTTGTGGAGTATCTATTTGTCGGGTTTCAAGTTGTGGAGTTTCTAGTTGTGGAGTTTCTAGCTGTGGAGTTTCTAGTGGTTGAGTTTCCAGTTGACGAGTTTCTATTTGCGAAGTCTCAAGTTGTGGAGTTTCTAACTGTAGAGTTTGTAGTTGCAGAGTTTCTAGTTGCGGAGTTTCCAGTTGTGGAGTTTCTAGTTGTGGAATTTGTAGTTGTGGATTATTTAGTTGTGGAGTTTCTAGCTGTGGAGTTTCTAGTTGCGGAGTCTCTAGTTGTGCAGTCCCTAGTTGTTGAGTTGCTAGATGTGAAGTTCATAGTTGTGGGGTTTCTAGCTGTGGAGTTTCTAGTTGGGGAGTTTCCAGTTGGGGAGTTTCTACTTGAGTTTATAGTTGTGGATTTTCTAGTTGCAGAGTTTCTAGTTTCATAGTTTTCTAGTTGGAGGGTTTCTAGTTGCGGAGTCTCTAGTTGTGCAGTCTCTAGTTGTTGAGTTGCTAGATGTGAAGTTCATAGTTGTGGGGTTTCTAGCTGTGGAGTTTCTAGTTGGGGAGTTTCCAGTTGGGGAGTTTCTACTTGAGTTTATAGTTGTGGATTTTCTAGTTGCAGAGTTTCGAGTTGCAGAGTTTCAAGTTGTGGAGTTTCTAAGGTCGGAGTTTCTAGCTGCAGAGTTTCTGGTTGCGGAGTCTCTAGTTGTGCAGTCTCTAGTTGTTGAGTTTCTAGTTGTGAAGTTTATAGTTGAGGGGTTTCTAGCTGTGGAGTTTCTAGTGACGGAGTTTCTATTTGCAGAGTTTCTAGTTGCGGAGTTTTTAGTTGCAGAGTTTCTAGTTGTGGAGTTTCTAGTTGGGGAGTTTCTAGTGGCGGAGTTTCTAGTTGTGGAGTTTCTAGTAGTGGAGTTTTAGTTGTGGAGTTTCATGTTGAGGAATTTTTAGGTGTGGAGTTTCTAGTTGTTGAGTTTCTAGTGGTCGGGTTTCTAGTTGCGGAGTTTCTAGTTGTGGAGTGTCTAGTTGTGGAGCTTTTAGTTGAGGAGTTTCTAGTTGTTGAGTCTCTAGCTGTGGAAATTCTAGTTGTGGAGTTTCTAGTTGCAGAGTTTGTTGTTGCGGAGTTTCTAGATATGGTGTTTCTAGTTGTGGAGTTTCTGGCCGTGGAGTTTCCAGTTGCGGAGTTTCTAGTTGTTGAGTTTCTAGTTGTGAGGTTCGTAGTTGTGGAGTTTCTAGTGGTGGAGTTTCTAGTTGTGGAGTTTCCAGCTGTGGAGTTTCTAGTTGTTGAGTTTATAGTTGACGAGTTTCTATTTGCGAAGTCTCAAGTTGTGGAGTTTCTAGCTGTGGAGTTTCTAGTTGCGGAGTTTGTAGTTGCGGATTTTCTAGTTGCAGAGTTTCTAGTTGTGGAGATTATAGTTGCCGAGTTTCTTGTTGCGAAGTCTCAAAATGTGGAGTTTCGAGCTGTGGAGTTTCTAGTTGCGGAGTTTCTACTTGTGGAGTTTCTAGTTGTGGATTTTCTAGTTGTGGAATTTGTAGTTGTGGAGTATTTAGTTGTGGTGTTTCAAGTTGTGGAGTTTCTAGCTGTGGATTTTCTAGTTGCAGAGTTTCGAGTTGCAGAGTTTCAAGTTGTGGAGTTTCTAGTTGCGGAGTTTCTAGCTGCGGAGTTTCTAGTTGCGGAGTCTCTAGTTGTGCAGTCTCTAGTTGTTGAGTTTCTAGTTGTGAAGTTTATAGTTGAGGGGTTTCTAGTTGTGGAGTTTCTAGTTGCGGAGTTTCTATTTGCAGAGTTTCTAGTTGCGGAGTTTCTAGCTGCAGAGTTTCTAGTTGTGGAGTTCCTAGTTGCGGAGTTTCTAGTTGTGGAGTTTCTAGTTTTGGAGTTTCTAGTTGTGAAGTTTTAGTTGTGGAGTTTCAAGTTGAGGAATTTATAGGTGTGGAGTTTGTAGTTGTTGAGTTTCTAGTTGTCGGGTTTCTAGTTGCGGAGTTTCTAGTTGTGGAGTGTCTTGTTGTGGAGCTTTTAGTTGAGGAGCCTATTGTTGTTGAGTCTCTAGCTGTGGAAATTCTAGTTGTGGAGTTTCTAGTTGCAGAGTTTGTTGTTGCGGAGTTTCTAGATGTGGTTTTTCTAGTTGTAGAGTTTCTGGCTGTGGAGTTTCCAGTTGCGGAGTTTCTAGTTGTGGAGTTTCTAGTTGTGAGGTTTGTAGTTGTGGAATTTCTAGTGGTGGAGTTTCTAGTTGTGGAGTCTCTAGTTGTGGAGTTTCTAGTTGTGGAGTTTCTGGTGGTAAACTCTCAAGTTGTGGAGTTTCTAGTTGTGGAGTTTCTAGGTGTGGGGTTTCTAGCTGTGGAGTTTCTAGTTGTTGAGTTTCTAGTTGACGAGTTTCTATTTGCGAAGTCTCAAGTTGTGGAGTTTCTAGCTGTGGAGTTTCTAGTTGCGGAGTTTGTAGTTGCGGAGTTTCTAGTTGCAGAGTTTCTAGTTGTGGAGATTCTAGTTGCCGAGTTTCTTGTTGCGAAGTCTCAAGTTGTGGAGTTTCTAGCTGTGGAGTTTCTAGTTGCGGAGTTTCTAGTTGTGGAGTTTCTAGTTGTGGAGTTTCTAGTTGTGGAATTTGTAGTTGTGGAGTATCTAGTTGTGGTGTTTCAAGTTGTGGAGTTTCTAGCTGTGGAGTTTCTAGTTGCGGAGTTTCTAGTGGCGGAGTTTTCTAGTTGTGGAGATTCTAGTGGCGGAGTTTCAAGTTGTGGAGTTTCTAGTTGCGGAGTTACTAGCTGTGGAGTTTCTAGTTGCGGAGTCTCTAGTTGTGCAGTCTCTAGTTGTTGAGTTGCTAGTTGTGAAGTTTATAGTTGTGGGTATTCTAGCTGTGGAGTTTCCAGTTGCGGAGTTTCTAGTTGCACAGTGTCTGGTTGCGAAGTTTCTAGTTGCAGAGATTCTAGTTGTGGAGTTTCGAGTTGCGGAATGTGTAGTTGTGGAGTATCTAGTTGTGGTGTTTCAAGTTGTGGAGTATCTATTTGTCGGGTTTCAAGTTGTGGAGTTTCTAGTTGTGGAGTTTCTAGCTGTGGAGTTTCTAGTGGTTGAGTTTCCAGTTGATGAGTTTCTATTTGCGAAGTCTCAAGTTGTGGAGTTTCTAACTTTAAAGTTTGTAATTGCAGAGTTTCTAGATGCAGAGTTTCCAGTTATGGAGTTTCTAGTTGTGGAATTTGTAGTTGTGGATTATTTAGTTGTGGAGTTTCTAGCTGTGGAGTTTCTAGTTGCGAAGTATCTAGTTGCAGAGGTTCTAGTTTCATAGTTTTCTAGTTGGAGGGTTTCTAGTTGCGGAGTTACTAGCTGTGGAGTTTCTAGTGGCTGAGTCTCTAGTTGTGCAGTCTCTAGTTGTTGAGTTGCTAGATGTGAAGTTCATAGTTGTGGGCTTTCTAGCTGTGGAGTTTCTAGTTGGGGAGTTTCCAGTTGGGGAGTTTCTACTTGAGTTTATAGTTGTGGATTTTCTAGTTGCAGAGTTTCGAGTTGCAGAGTTTCAAGTTGTTGAGTTTCTAAGGTCGGAGTTTCTAGCTGCAGAGTTTCTGGTTGCGGAGTCTCTAGTTGTGCAGTCTCTAGTTGTTGAGTTTCTAGTTGTGAAGCTTATAGTTGAGGGGTTTCTAGCTGTGGAGTTTCTAGTGACGGAGTTTCTATTTGCAGAGTTTCTAGTTGCGGAGTTTTTAGTTGCAGAGTTTCTAGTTGTGGAGTTTCTAGTTGGGGAGTTTCTAGTTGCGGAGTTTCTAGTTGTGGAGTTTCTAGTAGTGGAGTTTTAGTTGTGGAGTTTCATGTTGAGGGATTTATAGGTGTGGAGTTTCTAGTTGTTGAGTTTCTAGTTGTCGGGTTTCTAGTTGCGGAGTTTCTAGTTGTGGAGTGTCTAGTTGTGGAGCTTTTAGTTGCAGAGTTTCTAGTTGTGGAGATTATAGTTGCCGAGTTTCTTGTTGCGAAGTCTCAAAATGTGGAGTTTCGAGCTGTGGAGTTTCTAGTTGCGGAGTTTCTACTTGTGGAGTTTCTAGTTGTGGATTTTCTAGTTGTGGATTTTGTAGTTGTGGAGTATTTAGTGTTGGTGTTTCAAGTTGTGGAGTTTCTAGCTGTGGATTTTCTAGTTGCAGAGTTTCGAGTTGCAGAGTTTCAAGTTGTGGAGTTTCTAATTGCGGAGTTTCTAGCTGCGGAGTTTCTAGTTGCGGAGTCTCTAGTTGTGCAGTCTCTAGTTGTTGAGTTTCTAGTTGTGAAGTTTAGAGTTGAGGGGTTTCTAGTTGTGGAGTTTCTAGTTGCGGAGTTTCTATTTGCAGAGTTTCTAGTTGAGGAATTTATAGGTGTGGAGTTTGTAGTTTTGAGTTTCTAGTTGTCGGGTTTCTAGTTGCGGAGTTTCTAGTTGTGGAGTGTCTAGTTGTGGAGCGTTTAGTTGAGGAGCCTCTTGTTGTTGAGTCTCTATCTGTGGAAATTCTAGTTATGGAGTTTCTAGTTGCAGAGTTTGTTGTTGCGGAGTTTCTAGATGTGGTTTTTCTAGTTGTAGAGTTTCTGGCTGTGGAGTTTCCAGTTGCGGAGTTTCTAGTTGTGGAGTTTCTAGTTGTGAGGTTTGTAGTTGTGGAATTTCTAGTGGTGGAGTTTCTAGTTGTGGAGTCTGTAGTTGTGGAGTTTCTAGTTGTGGAGTTTCTAGTGGTGAACTCTGAAGTTGTGGAGTTTCTAGTTGTGGAGTTTCTAGGTGTGGGGTTTCTAGCTGTGGAGTTTCTAGTTGTTGAGTTTCTAGTTGACGAGTTTCTATTTGCGAAGTCTCAAGTTGTGGAGTTTCTAGCTGTGGAGTTTCTAGTTGCGGAGTTTGTAGTTGCGGAGTTTCTAGTTGCAGAGTTTCTAGTTGTGGAGATTCTAGTTGCCGAGTTTCTTGTTGCGAAGTCTCAAGTTGTGGAGTTTCTAGCTGTGGAGTTTCTAGTTGCGGAGTTTCTAGTTGTGGAGTTTCTAGTTGTGGAGTTTCTAGTTGTGGAATTTGTAGTTGTGGAGTATCTAGTTGTGGTGTTTCAAGTTGTGGAGTTTCTAGCTGTGGAGTTTCTAGTTGCGGAGTTTCTAGTGGCGGAGTTTTCTAGTTGTGGAGATTCTAGTGGCGGAGTTTCAAGTTGTGGAGTTTCTAGTTGCGGAGTTACTAGCTGTGGAGTTTCTAGTTGCGGAGTCTCTAGTTGTGCAGTCTCTAGTTGTTAAGTTGCTAGTTGTGAAGTTTATAGTTGTGGGGTTTCTAGCTGTGGAGTTTCTAGTTGCGGAGTTTCTAGTTGTGGAGTTTCAAGTTGCGGAATTCCTAAATGTGGAGTATCTAGTTGTGGTGTTTCAAGTTGTGGAGTATCTATTTGTCGGGTTTCAAGTTGTGGAGTTTCTAGTTGTGGAGTTTCTAGCTGTGGAGTTTCTAGTGGTTGAGTTTCCAGTTGACGAGTTTCTATTTGCGAAGTCTGAAGTTGTGGAGTTTCTAACTGTAAAGTTTGTAGTTGCAGAGTTTCTAGTTGCGGAGTTTCCGGTTGTGGAGTTTCTAGTTGTGGAATTTGTAGTTGTGGGTTATCTAGTTGTGGAGTTTCTAGCTGTGGAGTTTCTAGTTGCGGAGTATCTAGTTGCAGAGTTTCTAGTTGCGTAGTTTTCTAGTTGGAGGGTTTCTAGTTGCGGAGTTACTAGCTGTGGAGTTTCTAGTGGCGGAGTCTCACTGTGCAGTCTCTAGTTGTTGAGTTGCTAGTTGTGAAGTTTATAGTTGTGAGGTTTCTAGCTGTGGAGTTTCTAGTTGGGGAGTTTCCAGTTGGGGAGTTTCTACTTGAGTTTATTGTTGTGGATTTTCTAGTTGCAGAGTTTCGAGTTGCAGAGTTTCAAGTTGTGGAGTTTCTAGTTGCGGAGTTTCTAGCTGCGGAGTTTCTGGTTGCGGAGTCTCTAGTTGTGCAGTCTCTAGTTGTGGAGTTTCTAGTTGTAGAGCTTTTAGTTGAGGAGCCTCTAGTTGTTGAGTCTGCAGCTGTGGAAATTCTAGTTGTGGAGTTTCTGGTTGCAGAGTTTGTTGTTGCGGAGTTTCTACTTGTGGAGTTTCTAGTTGTGGATTTTCTAGTTGTGGAATTTGTAGTTGTGGAGTATTTAGTGTTGGTGTTTCAAGTTGTGGAGTTTCTAGCTGTGGATTTTCTAGTTGCAGAGTTTCGAGTTGCAGAGTTTCAAGTTGTGGAGTTTCTAATTGCGGAGTTTCTAGCTGCGGAGTTTCTAGTTGCGGAGTCTCTAGTTGTGCAGTCTCTAGTTGTTGAGTTTCTAGTTGTGAAGTTTATAGTTGAGGGGTTTCTAGTTGTGGAGTTTCTAGTTGCGGAGTTTCTATTTGCAGAGTTTCTAGTTGAGGAATTTATAGGTGTGGAGTTTGTAGTTGTTGAGTTTCTAGTTGTCGGGTTTCTAGTTGCGGAGTTTCTAGTTGTGGAGTGTCTAGTTGTGGAGCGTTTAGTTGAGGAGCCTCTTGTCGTTGAGTCTCTATCTGTGGAAATTCTAGTTGTGGAGTTTCTAGTTGCAGAGTTTGTTGTTGCGGAGTTTCTAGATGTGGTTTTTCTAGTTGTAGAGTTTCTGGCTGTGGAGTTTCCAGTTGCGGAGTTTCTAGTTGTGGAGTTTCTAGTTGTGAGGTTTGTAGTTGTGGAATTTCTAGTGGTGGAGTTTCTAGTTGTGGAGTCTGTAGTTGTGGAGTTTCTAGTTGTGGAGTTTCTAGTGGTGAACTCTCAAGTTGTGGAGTTTCTAGTTGTGGAGTTTCTAGGTGTGGGGTTTCTAGCTGTGGAGTTTCTAGTTGTTGAGTTTCTAGTTGACGAGTTTCTATTTGCGAAGTCTCAAGTTGTGGAGTTTCTAGCTGTGGAGTTTCTAGTTGCGGAGTTTGTAGTTGCGGAGTTTCTAGTTGCAGAGTTTCTAGTTGTGGAGATTCTAGTTGCCGAGTTTCTTGTTGCGAAGTCTCAAGTTGTGGAGTTTCTAGCTGTGGAGTTTCTAGTTGCGGAGTTTCTAGTTGTGGAGTTTCTAGTTGTGGAGTTTCTAGTTGTGGAATTTGTAGTTGTGGAGTATCTAGTTGTGGTGTTTCAAGTTGTGGAGTTTCTAGCTGTGGAGTTTCTAGTTGCGGAGTTTCTAGTGGCGGAGTTTTCTAGTTGTGGAGATTCTAGTGGCGGAGTTTCAAGTTGTGGAGTTTCTAGTTGCGGAGTTACAAGCTGTGGAGTTTCTAGTTGCGGAGTCTCTAGTTGTGCAGTCTCTAGTTGTTAAGTTGCTAGTTGTGAAGTTTATAGTTGTGGGGTTTCTAGCTGTGGAGTTTCTAGTTGCGGAGTTTCTAGTTGTGGAGTTTCAAGTTGCGGAATTTGTAAATGTGGAGTATCTAGTTGTGGTGTTTCAAGTTGTGGAGTATCTATTTGTCGGGTTTCAAGTTGTGGAGTTTCTAGTTGTGGAGTTTCTAGCTGTGGAGTTTCTAGTGGTTGAGTTTCCAGTTGACGAGTTTCTATTTGCGAAGTCTGAAGTTGTGGAGTTTCTAACTGTAAAGTTTGTAGTTGCAGAGTTTCTAGTTGCGGAGTTTCCGGTTGTGGAGTTTCTAGTTGTGGAATTTGTAGTTGTGGATTATCTAGTTGTGGAGTTTCTAGCTGTGGAGTTTCTAGTTGCGGAGTATCTAGTTGCAGAGTTTCTAGTTGCGTAGTTTTCTAGTTGGAGGGTTTCTAGTTGCGGAGTTACTAGCTGTGGAGTTTCTAGTGGCGGAGTCCCTAGCTGTGCAGTCTCTAGTTGTTGAGTTGCTAGTTGTGAAGTTTATAGTTGTGGGGTTTCTAGCTGTGGAGTTTCTAGTTGGGGATTTTCCAGTTGGGGAGTTTCTACTTGAGTTTATTGTTGTGGATTTCCTAGTTGCAGAGTTTCGAGTTGCAGAGTTTCAAGTTGCGGTGTTTCTAGCTGCGGAGTTTCTGGTTGCGGAGTCTCTAGTTGTGCAGTCTCTAGTTGTGGAGTTTCCAGTTGTAGAGCTTTTAGTTGAGGAGCCTCTAGTTGTTGAGTCTGCAGCTGTGGAAATTCTAGTTGTGGAGTTTCTGGTTGCAGAGTTTGTTGTTGCGGAGTTTCTAGGTGTGGTGTTTCTAGTTGTGGAGTTTCTAGTTGTGGAATTTGTAGTTGTGGAGTATCTAGTTGTGGTGTTTCAAGTTGTGGAGTTTCTAGCTGTGGAGTTTCTAGTTGCGGAGTTTGTAGTGGCAGAGTTCGTAGTTGCGGAGTTTTCTAGTTGTGGAGCTTCTAGTGGCGGAGTTTCAAGCTGTGGAGTTTCTAGTTGCGGAGTTACCAGCTGTGGAGTTTCTAGTGGGGGAGTCTCTAGTTGTGCGGTCTCTAGTTGTTGAGTTGCTAGTTGTGAAGTATATAGTTGTGGGGTTTCTAGCTGTGGAGTTTCTAGTTGCGGAGTTTCTAGTTGCAGTGTTTCTAGTTGCGGAGTTTCTAGTTGCAGAGATTCTAGTTGTGAAGTTTCTAGTGGGGAGTTTCTAGTTGAGGAGTTTCTAGTTGTGGAGTTTCTAGTTGCGGAATTTGTAATTGTGGAGTATCTAGTTGTGGTGTTTCAAGTTGTGGAGTCTGTAGTTGTGGAGTATCTAATTGTTGGGTTTCAAGTTGTGGAGTTTCTAGTTGTGGAGTTTCTAGCTGTGGAGTTTCTAGTGGTTGATTTTCCAGTTGACGAGTTTCTAATTGCGAAGTCTCAAGTTGTGGAGTTTCTAGCTGTAAAGTTTCTAGTTGCAGAGTTTCTAGTTGTGGAGTTTCCAGTTGTGGAGTTTCTAGTTGTGGAATTTCAATCTGTGTAGTTTCTAGTTGTGGAGTCTCATTTTTGGAGTTCCTAGTTGTGGAGTCTTTAGTTGTGGAGTTTCTAGTTGTGGAGTGTCTATTTGTGGAGTTTCTAGTTGTGAAGTTTCTAGTTGTAGAGTATCTCGTTGGAGTTTTTAGTTTTCGAATTTCTTGTTGTAGATTTTCTATTTGCAGAGTTTCTAGTTGTGGAGTTTCTAGTTGTGGGGTTTGTAGTTGTGGAAATTTTAGCTGTGGAGTTTCTACTTATGGAATCTCTAGTCGTGGAGTTTCTAGTTGTGTAGTTTCTATCTGAGGAGTTTCTAAATGCAAAGTCTCTAGTTGTGCAGTCTCTAGTTGTGGAGTTTCTAGTTGTGGAGTTTCTAGTTGTGGAGTTTTTTGTTGGGGAGTTTCTAGTTGTGAAGTTTCTAGTTGTGGATTTTCTAGTTGCGGAGTTTCTAGTTGCGGAGTTTCAAGTTGGGGAGTTTCTACTTGAGTTTATAGTTGTGGAATTTGTAGTTGCAGAGTTTCGAGTTGCAGAGTTTCAAGTTGTGGAGTTTCTAGTTGCGGAGTTTTTAGCTGCGAAGTTTCTAGTTGCGGAGTCTCTAGTTGTGCAGTCTCTAGTTGTTGAGTTTCTAGTTGTGAAGTTTATAGTCGAGGGGTTTCTAGCTGTGGAGTTTCTAGTTGCGGAGTTTCTATTTGCAGAGTTTCTAGTTGCGGAGTTTCTAGCTGCAGAGTTTCTAGTTGTAGAATTTCTAGTTTGGGAGTTTCTAGTTGCGGAGTTTCCTGTTGTGGAGTTTCTAGTTGTGGAGTTTTTAGTTGTGGAGTTTTAGTTGTGGAGTTTCAAGTTGAGGAATTGATAGGTTTGGAGGTTGTAGTTGTTGAGTTTCTAGTTGTCAGGTTTCTAGTTGCGGAGTTTCTAGTTGTGGAGTGTCTAGTTGTGGAGCTTTTAGTTGAGGAGTCTCTAGTTGTTGAGTCTCTAGCTGTGGAAATTCTAGTTGTGGAGTTTCTAGTTGCAGAGTTTGTTGTTGCGGAGTTTCTGGATGTGGTTTTTCTAGTTGTAGAGTTTCTGGCTGTGGAGTTTTCAGTTGCGGAGTTTCTAGTTATGGAGTTTCTAGTTGTGAGGTTTGTAGTTGTAGAATTTTTAGTGGTGGAGTTTCTAGTTGTGGAGTCTCTAGTTGTCGAGTTTCTAGTTGTGGAGTTTCTAGTGGCGAACTCTCAAGTTGCGGAGTTTCTAGTTGTGGACTTTCTAGGTGTGGAGTTTATAGTTGTTGAGTTTCCAGTTGACGAGTTTCTATTTGCGAAGTCACAAGCTGTGGAGTTTCTAGCTGTGGAGTTTCTAGTTGCGGAGTTTCTAGTTGTGGAGTTTCTAGTTGTGGAGTTTTTAGTTGTGTAATTTGTAGTTGTGGAGTATCTAGTTGTGGTGTTTCAAGTTGTGGAGTTTCTAGCTGTGGAGTTTCTAGTTGCGGAGTTTCTAGTTGCGGAGTTTTCTAGTTGTGGAGATTCTAGTGGCGGAGTTTCAAGTTGTGGAGTTTCTAGTTGCGGAGTTACTAGCTGTGGAGTTTCTATTTGCGGAGTCTCTAGTTGTGCAGTCTCTAGTTGTTGAGTTGCTAGTTGTGAAGTTTATAGTTGTGGGGTTTCTAGCTGTGAAGTTTCTAGTTGCGGAGTTTCTAGTTGTGGAGTTTCAAGTTGCGGAATTTGTAAATGTGGAGTATCTAGTTGTGGTGTTTCAAGTTGTGGAGTATCTATTTGTCGGGTTTCAAGTTGTGGAGTTTCCAGTTGTGGAGTTTCTAGCTGTGGAGTTTCTAGTGGTTGAGTTTCCAGTTGACGAGTTTCTATTTGCGAAGTCTGAAGTTGTGGAGTTTCTAACTGTAAAGTTTGTAGTTGCAGAGTTTCTAGTTGCGGAGTTTCCGGTTGTGGAGTTTCTAGTTGTGGAATTTGTAGTTGTGGATTATCTAGTTGCGGAGTTACTAGCTGTGGAGTTTCTAGTGGCGGAGTCTCTAGTTGTTGAGTTGCTAGTTGTGAAGTTTATAGTTGTGGGGTTTCTAGCTGTGGAGTTTCTAGTTGGGGAGTTTCCAGTTGGGGAGTTTCTACTTGAGTTTATTGTTGTGGATTTTCTAGTTGCAGAGTTTCGAGTTGCAGAGTTTCAAGTTGTGGAGTTTCTAGTTGCGGAGTTTCTAGCTGCGGAGTTTCTGGTTGCGGAGTCTCTAGTTTTGCAGTCTCTAGTTGTGGAGTTTCTAGTTGTAGAGCTTTTAGTTGAGGAGCCTCTAGTTGTTGAGTCTGCAGCTGTGAAAATTCTAGTTGTGGAGTTGCTGGTTGCCGAGTTTGTTGTTGCGGAGTTTCTAGGTGTGGTGTTTCTAGTTGTGGAGTTTCTAGTTGTGGAATTTGTAGTTGTGGAGTATCTAGTTGTGGTGTTTCAAGTTGTGGAGTTTCTAGCTGTGGAGTTTCTAGTTGCGGAGTTTCTAGTTGCAGAGTTTGTAGTTGCGGAGTTTTCTAGTTGTGGAGCTTCTAGTGGCGGAGTTTCAAGTTGTGGAGTTTCTAGTTGCGGAGTTACCAGCTGTGGAGTTTCTAGTGGGGGAGTCTCTAGTTGTGCAGTCTCTAGTTGTTGAGTTGCTAGTTGTGAAGTATATAGTTGTGGGGTTTCTAGCTGTGGAGTTTCTAGTTGCGGAGTTTCTAGTTGCAGTGTTTCTAGTTGCGGAGTTTCTAGTTGCAGAGATTCTAGTTGTGAAGTTTCTAGCGGGGAGTTTCTAGTTGAGGAGTCTCTAGTTGTGGAGTTTCTAGTTGCGGAATTTGTATGTGGAGTATCTAGTTGTGGTGTGTCAAGTTGTGGAGTCTGTAGTTGTGGAGTATCTAATTGTTGGGTTTCAAGTTGTGGAAATTCTAGTTGTGGAGTTTCTAGCTGTGGAGTTTCTAGTGGTTGATTTTCCAGTTGACGAGTTTCTAATTGCGAAGTCTCAAGTTGTGGAGTTTCTAGCTGTAAAGTTTCTAGTTGCAGAGTTTCTAGTGTCGGAGTTTCCAGTTGTGGAGTTTCTAGTTGTGGAATTTCAATCTGTGTAGTTTCTAGTTGTGGAGTCTCAATTTTGGAGTTCCTAGTTGTGGAGTCTCTAGTTGTGGAGTTTCTATTTGTGGAGGGTCTATTTGTGGAGTTTCTAGTTGTGAAGTTTCTAGTTGTAGAGTATCTCGTTGGAGTTTTTAGTTTTCGAGTTCCTTGTTGTAGATTTTCTATTTGCAGAGTTTCTAGTTGTGGAGTTTCTAGTTGTGGGGTTTGTAGTTGTGTAAATTTTAGCTGTGGAGTTTCTACTTATGGAATCTCTAGTCGTGGAATTTCTAGTTGTGTAGTTTCTATCTGAGGAGTTTCTAAATGCAAAGTCTCTAGTTGTGCAGTCTCTAGTTGTGGAGTTTCTAGTTGTGGAGTTTCTAGTTGTGGAGTTTTTTGTTGGGGAGTTTCTAGTTGTGATGTTTCTAGTTGTGGATTTTCTAGTTGCGGAGTTTCTAGTTGCGGAGTTTCCAGTTGTGCAGTCTCTAGTTGTTGAGTTTCTAGTTGTGAAGTTTATAGTTGAGGGGTTTCTAGCTGTGAAGTTTCTAGTTGCGGAGTTTCTAGCTGCAGAGTTTCTAGTTGTAGAGTTTCTAGTTTGGGAGTTTCTAGTTGCGGAGTTTCCAGTTGTGGAGTTTCTAGTTGTGGAGTTTCTAGTTGTGAAGGTTTAGTTGTAGAGTTTCAAGTTGAGGAATTTATAGGTTTGGAGGTTGTAGTTGTTGAGTTTCTAGTTGTCGGGTTTCTAGTTGCGGAGTTTCTAGTTGTGGAGTGTCTAGTTGTGGAGCTTTTAGTTGAGGAGTCTCTAGTTGTTGAGTTTCTAGCTGTGGAAATTCTAGTTGTGGAGTTTCTAGTTGCAGAGTTTGTTGTTGCGGAGTTTCTAGATGTGGTTTTTCTAGCTGTAGAGTTTCTGGCTGTGGAGTTTCCAGTTGCGGAGTTTCTAGTTATGGAGTTTCTAGTTGTGAGGTTTGTAGTTGTGGAATTTCTAGTGGTGGAGTTTCTAGATGTGGAGTCTCTAGTTGTGGAGTTTCTAGTTGTGGAGTTTCTAGTGGCGAACTCTAAGTTGCGTAGTTTCTAGTTGTGGACTTTCTAGCTGCGGAGTTTCTAGTTGTTGAGTTTCTAGTTGACGAGTTTCTATTTGCGAAGTCTCAAGTTGTGGAGTTTCCAGCTGTGGAGTTTCTAGTTGCGGAGTTTGTAGTTGCGGAGTTTCTAGTTGCAGAGTTTCTAGTTGTGGAGATTCTAGTTGCCGAGTTTCTTGTTGCGAAGTCTCAAGTTGTGGGGTTTGTAGCTGTGGAGTTTCTAGTTGTGGAGTTTCTAGTTGTGGAGTTTCTAGTTGTGGAATTTGTAGTTGTGGAGTATTTAGTTGTGGAGTTTCTAGTTGCGGAGTTTCTAGCTGCGGAGTTTCTAGTTGCGGAGTCTCTTGTTGTGCAGTCTCTAGATGTTGAGTTTCTAGTTGTGAAGTTTATAGTTGAGGGTTTTCTAGTTGTGGAGTTTCAAGTTGCGGAGTTTCTATTTGCAGAGTTTCTAGGTGCAGAGTTTCTAGTTGTGGAGTTTCTAGTTGGGGAGTTTCTAGTTGCGGAGTTTCTAGTTGGGGAGTGTCTAGTTGTGGAGTTTCTAGATGTGGAGTTTTAGTTGTGGAGTTTCAAGTTGAGGAATTTAGAGGTGTGGAGTTTGTAGTTGTTGAGTTTCTAGTTGTCGGGTTTCTAGTTGCGGAGTTTCTAGTTGTGGAGTGTCTAGTTGTGGAGCTTTTATTTGAGGGGTCTCTAGTTGTTGAGTCTCTAGCTGTGGAAATTCTAGTTGTGGAGTTTCTAGTTGCAGAGTTTGTTGTTGCGGAGTTTCTAGATGTGGTTTTTCTAGTTGTAGAGTTTCTGGCTGTGGAGTTTCCAGTTGCGGAGTTTCTAGTGGTGGAGTTTCTAGTTGTGAGGTTTGTAGTTGTGGAATTTCTAGTGGTGGAGTTTCTAGTTGTGGAGTTTCTAGTTGTTGAGTTTCTAGTTGTCGAGTTTCTATTTGCGAAGTCTCAAGTTGTGGAGTTTCTAGCTGTGGAGTTTCTAGTTGCGGTGTTTGTAGTTGCGGAGTTTCTAGTTGCTGAGTTTCTAGTTGTGGAGATTCTAGTTGCCGAGTTCCTTGTTGCGAAGTCTCAAGTTGTGGAGTTTCTAGTGGCGGAGTTTCTAGTTGTGGAGTTTCTAGTTGTGGAATTTGTAGTTGTGGAGTATCTAGTTGTGGTGTTTCAAGTTGTGGAGTTTCTTGCTGTGGAGTTTCTAGTTGCGGAGTTTCTAGTGGCAGAGTTTCTAGTTGCGGAGTTTTCTAGTTGTGGAGATTCTAGTGGCGGAGTTTCAAGTTGTGGAGTTTCTAGTTGCGGAGTTACTAGCTGGGGAGTTTCTAGTTGCGGAGTCTCTAGTTGTGCAGTCTTTAGTTGTTGAGTTGCTAGTTATGAAGTTTATAGTTGTGGGGTTTCTAGCTGCGGAGTTTCTAGTTGCGGAGTTTCTAGTTGCACAGTTTCTAGTTGCGGAGTTTCTAGTTGTTGAGTTTCTAGTTGTGAGGTTCGTAGTTGTGGAGTTTCTAGTGGTGGAGTTTCTAGTTGTGGAGTCTCTAGTTGTGGAGTTTCTAGTTGTGGGGTTTCTAGTTGCGAACTCTCAAGTTGTGGAGTTTGTAGTTGTGGAGTTTCTAGCTGTGGAGTTTCTAGTTGTTGAGTTTCTAGTTGACGAGTTTCTATTTGCGAAGTCTCAAGTTGGGAAATTTCTAGCTGTGGAGTTTCTAGTTGCGGAGTTTGTAGTTGCGGAGTTTCTAGTTGCAGAGTTTCTAGTTGCGGAGTTTTCTAGTTGTGGAGATTCTAGTGGCGGAGTTTCAAGTTGTGGAGTTTCTAGTTGCGGAGTTACTAGCTGTGGAGTTTCTAGTTGCGGAGTCTCTAGTTGTGCAGTCTCTAGTTGTTGAGTTGCTAGTGGTGAAGTTTATAGTTGTGGGGTTTCTAGCTGTGGAGTTTCTAGTTGCGGAGTTTCTAGTTGCACAGTTTCCAGTTGCGGAGTTTCTAGTTGTTGAGTTTCTAGTTGTGAGGTTCGTAGTTGGGGAGTTTCTAGTGGTTGAGTTTCTAGTTGTGGAGTCTCTAGTTGTGGAGTTTCTAGCTGTGGGGTTTCTAGTTGCGAACTCTCAAGTTGTGGAGTTTCTAGTTGTGGAGTTTCTAGCTGTGGAGTTTCTAGTTATTGAGTTTCTAGTTGACGAGTTTCTATTTGCGAAGTCTCAAGTTGTGGAGTTTCCAGCTGTGGAGTTTCTAGTTGCGAAGTTTGTAGTTGCGGAGTTTCTAGTTGCAGAGTTTCTAGTTGTAGAGATTCTAGTTGCCGAGTTTCTTGTTGCGAAGTCTCAAGTTGTGGGTTTTGTAGCTGTGGAGTTTCTAGTTGTGGAGTTTCTAGTTGTGGAGTTTCTAGTTGTGGAATTTGTAGTTGTGGAGTATTTAGTTGTGGAGGTTCTAGTTGCGGAGTTTCTAGCTGCGGAGTTTCTAGTTGCGGAGTCTCTAGTTGTGTAGTCTCTAGTTGTTGAGTTTCTAGTTGTGAAGTTTGTAGTTGAGGGTTTTCTAGTTGTGGAGTTTCAAGTTGCGGAGTTTCTATTTGCAGAGTTTCTAGCTGCAGAGTTTCTAGTTGTGGAGTTTCTAGTTGGGGAGTTTCTAGTTGCGTAGTTTCTAGTTGGGGAGTTTCTAGTTGTGGAGTTTCTAGATGTGGAGTTTTAGTTGTGAAGTTTCAAGTTGAGGAATTTAGAGGTGTGGAGTTTGTAGTTGTTGAGTTTCTAGTTGTCGGGTTTCTAGTTGCGGAGTTTCTAGTTGTGGAGCGTCTAGTTGTGGAGCTTTTAGTTGAGGGGTCTCTAGTTGTTGAGTCTATAGCTGTGGAAATTCTAGTTGTGGAGTTTCTAGTTGCAGAGTTTGTTGTTGCGGAGTTTCTAGCTGTGGAGTTTCTAGTTGTTGAGTTTCTAGTTGACGAGTTTCTATTTGCGAAGTCTCAAGTTGTGGAGTTTCTAGCTGTGGAGTTTCTAGTTGCGGAGTTTGTAGTTGCGGAGTTTCTAGTTGCTGAGTTTCTAGTTGTGGAGATTCTAGTTGCCGAGTTTCTTGTTGCGAAGTCTCAAGTTGTGGAGTTTCTAGTAGCGGAGTTTCTAGTTGTGGAGTTTCTAGTTGTGGAATTTGTAGTTGTGGAGTATCTAGTTGTGGTGTTTCAAGTTGTGGAGTTTCTTGCTGTGGAGTTTCTAGTTGCGGAGTTTCTAGTGGCAGAGTTTCTAGTTGCGGAGTTTTCTAGTTGTGGAGATTCTAGTGGCGGAGTTTCAAGTTGTGGAGTTTCTAGTTGCGGAGTTACTAGCTGTGGAGTTTCTAGTTGCGGAGTCTCTAGTTGTGCAGTCTTTAGTTGTTGAGTTGCTAGTTGTGAAGTTTATAGTTATGGGGTTTCTAGCTGTGGAGTTTCTAGTTGCGGAGTTTCTAGTTGCACAGTTTCTAGTTGCGGAGTTTCTAGTTGTTGAGTTTCTAGTTGTGAGGTTCGTAGTTGTGGAATTTCTAGTGGTGGAGTTTCTAGTTGTGGAGTCTCTAGTTGTGGAGTTTCTAGTTGTGGGGTTTCTAGTTGGGAACTCTCAAGTTGTGGAGTTTCTAGTTGTGGAGTTTCTAGCTGTGGAGTTTCTAGTTGTTGAGTTTCTAGTTGACGAGTTTCTATATGCGAAGTCTCAAGTTGGGGAGTTTCAAGTTGTGGAGTTTCTTGCTGTGGAGTTTCTAGTTGCGGAGTTTCTAGTGGCAGAGTTTCTAGTTGCGGAGTTTTCTAGTTGTGGAGATTCTAGTGGCGGAGTTTCAAGTTGTGGAGTTTCTAGTTGCAGAGTTACTAGCTGTGGAGTTTCTAGTTGCGGAGTCTCTAGTTGGGCAGTCTTTAGTTGTTGAGTTGCTAGTTGTGAAGTTTATAGTTGTGGGGTTTCTAGCTGTGGAGTTTCTAGTTGCGGAGTTTCTAGTTGCACAGTTTCAAGTTGCGGAGTTTCTAGTTGTTGAGTTTCTAGTTGTGAGGTTCGTAGTTGTGGAGTTTCTAGTGGTGGAGTTTCTAGTTGTGGAGTCTCTAGTTGTGGAGTTTCTAGTTGTGGGGTTTCTAGTTGCGAACTGTCAAGTTGTGGAGTTTCTAGTTGTGGAGTTTCTAGCTGTGGAGTTTCTAGTTTTGAGTTTCTAGTTGACGAGTTTCTATTTGCGAAGTCTCAAGTTGGGGAGTTTCTAGCTGTGGAGTTTCTAGTTGCGGAGTTTGTAGTTGCGGAGTTTCTAGTTGTGGACTTTCTAGTTGTGGAGTTTTAGTTGTGGAGTTTCAAGTTGAGAAATTTATAGGTGCGGAGTTTCTAGTTGTTGAGTTTCTAGTTGCGGAGTTTCTAGTTATGGAGTTTCTAGTTGTGGAGCTTTTAGTTGAGGAGCCTCTAGTTGTTGAGTCTCTAGCTGTGGAAATTCTAAATGTGGAGTTTCTAGTTGCAGAGTTTGTTGTTGCGGAGTTTCTCGATGTGGTTTTTCTAGTTGTAGAGTTTCTGACTGTGGAGTTTCCAGTGTCGGAGTTTCTAGTTGTGGAGTTTCTAGTTGTGAGGTTTGTAGTTGTGGAATTTCTAGTGGTGGAGTTTCTAGTTGTGGAGTCTCTAGTTGTGTAGTATCTAGTTGTGGAGTTTCTAATTGCGAAGTCTCAAGTTGTGGAGTTTCTAGCTGTGGAGTTTGTAGTAGCGGAGTTTATAGTTGCGGAGTTTCTAGTTGCAGAGTTTCTAGTTGTGGAGATTCTAGTTGCCGAGTTTCTTGTTGCGAAGTCTCAAGTTGTGGAGTTTCTAGCTGTGGAGTTTCTAGTTGCGGAGTTTCTAGTTGTGGAGTTTCTAGTTGTGGAGTTTCTAGTTGTGGAATTTGTAGTTGTGGAGTATCTAGTTGTGGTGTTTCAAGTTGTGCAGTCTCTAGTTGTGGAGTTTCTAGTTGTGGAGTTTCTAGTTGTGGAGTTTTTTGTTGGGGAGTTTCTAGTTGTGAAGTTTCTTGTTGTGGATTTTCTAGTTGCGGAGTTTCTAGTTGCGGAGTTTCCAGTTGTGCAGTCTCTAGTTGTTGAGTTTCTGGTTGTGAAGTTTATAGTTGAGGGGTTTCTAGCTGTGGAGTTTCTAGTTGCGGAGTTTCTATTCGCAGAGTTTCTAGTTGCGGAGTTTCTAGCTGCAGAGTTTCTAGTTGTAGAGTTTCTAGTTTGGTAGTTTCTAGTTGCGGAGTTTCCAGTTGTGGAGTTTCTAGTTGTGGAGTTTTTAGTTGTGGAGTTTTAGTTGTGGAGTTTCAAGTTGAGGAATTTATAGGTTTGGAGGTTGTAGTTGTTGAGTTTCTAGTTGTCGGGTTTCTAGTTGCGGAGTTTCTAGTTGCGGAGTGTCTAGTTGTGGAGCTTTTAGTTGAGGAGTCTCTAGCTGTTGAGTTTCTAGCTGTGGAAATTCTAGTTGTGGAGTTTCTAGTTTGAAAGTTTGAAAGTTTATTGAAATTGATTGGTTACAAATGGTGGTTACAATGGGGTTTACTACTGATACAGAGGGAGGTCCCAAAGTCAAGAGACTGTACAGGGGACCTCCCATAAGAGCTGAGTAAACAAAAGTACTTTAACGCAACAAAGATGTGTACACAAAGTAAACACTCAAAAAGAAGCAATTAACATTGAAACATCGTTGGATTATTTAAAAATTACAAAAAAAGCAGAGATGATGAAATGATGAAATGACTATGCTGAATGCAGAAAATTCCGAAGGTTGATTTTGAATGCGTGGAAATTGGAGATATTTTTAACATGGCATGGTAATGAGTTCCATAGTTGTGTGGCTGAAAAGTTAGTAGTGAACTTACCATAATTAGTTCTGGGTTTCGGTAATAAGAAGCTATTGCTGGATGCGAAACGTGTTGACAAAGAGTAAGGATACTGGCTTTTGATGATTATAGGGAACGGGAGCTTTCCGCTGATGGATTTGTGGATTAGTATTGCGAGGGAATATTTATGTAGTTTTCCCACCGACAGAATACCGTTAGAGGTGAGCAAAGGCAATGCTTCTGATGTGTAGGTGCTATGTGTCATGATGCGAATAGCCTGATTTTGAGTGTGTTGCAATGGAGATAAATGGACTGGATACGTGTTTCCCCATGATGATATGCAATAATTATTTATACGTATGAATGAAAGCGTAATAAAGGGATATTAGTGTGTTCATATGGAAAAAATTGCGAACTTTAATTAATATCCTAATGCCATAAGCTGTCTTCTTTCTTAACGATGAAACATGCTCATCAAATTTTAGGTGCTTATCTAATGTGACTCCGAGAAACATGACACTGTCAGTAGGATAAAGTGTGTTTGAAGCGAAAGTTAAAGATGGTTAACCTGAATAAATCCTATGCTTAGAAGAAAAGATGACGAACTGAGATTTTGTAGCATTTATCTGTAGTTTATTTTGCCGGTACCAGGTAACTATGCTGTCCGCGTCGTGGTTAAGCTTGTAGATTAATGAATCAAGGTGGTTATCTGAGCAGAAAATAGTAGTGTCGTCAGCGTAAAGAATACAGTCAGATGATTTTAGGCATTGTGAAAGATCATTGATGTATATTAAAAATAAGAGAGGTCCTAATATTGATCCCTGCGGTACCCCAATGTTACTTGTTTTAGGGTGTGAGTAAGTGTTAGATATAGACACAATATATTCTCTATCTTTTAAGTAGTTACGTAGTAATTTCAGTGGCGGGCCTGCTATTCCAATAGACTCTAATTTAGCAAATAGTATATTGTGAACAAGTGAATCGAATGCTTTAGATAAATCAATAAAGAGCGCCCCAGTCAAATTACCTGCATCAATTGCCTGCCGGATTTTATCTGTCAAGTAAATTAATGCTAAATCAGTTGAGTATCCCTCCCTAAATCCAAATTGATTTGTTGATAAGACATGAAATTTTGAAAAATAGGAATACAAGCGTGTTACTATTAGTTTTTCAACAACTTTGCTAAAAAATGAGAGTATAGCTATAGGTCGATAATTAGATGTGAGACGCTTATCTCCCTTCTTGAAAACAGGAATTATTTTGGCTTTCTTCAAGGAGCTTGGAAAAATTCCCGTGGTAAAAATAAGGTTTACTATGTGACAAAATGTTTCAGATATTAAACTTGCTATGAGTTTTATGAGAGAGGGGCGGAAATTATCAATACCGGGCCCGGTATTTTTTAGACTAGAAAAGATAGTGACTATTTCTTCAGGTGTCACGGGGTGAAGGAAAAAGCTGTGAGGCATGCGTGGGTAAGGCTGGGTCAGAGGATCGTCTTCCCGTTGCTTGTCTGTACAGAAGAAGTTAATAAAGCGCATATTCGTCTCTCTTCTTGTGTAAGATTTTCCAGCAGTCACTTGACCAAGCAACTTTGCCGCTGGACTGGAAGGTCGGTAAGGTTGTGCCGATACACAAGTCTGGTGATAAACACTCCGCTCTTAACTATCGGCCCATTTCACTAACAAGCATTCCGTGTAAACTAATGGAACATGTACTGCATTCACATATTGCGAAACTTTTAGAATCGAATTCATTTTTTACATCGGCCCAACACGGTTTTAGGCGTACGTTTTCCTGTGAAACCCAGTTGCTTCTTTTCACTCATCACCTGCATACCATTCTTGATAAACAATCTCTAATTGACTGCATTTTCCTGGATTTTGCAAAAGCATTTGAAAAAGTCAATCACGCTTTACTAATGCATAAGCTCTCCTCTCTCAACCTTGACTCGAATGTACTGGCATGGCTCAACTACTTTCTAACAAATCGTCTTCAGTACGTCACTGTTAACGGTCATGACTCGCCGGAAATAAGTGTAACATCGGGTGTCCCGCAAGGCTCAGTTCTGGGACCTCTGCTGTTTTTAATATATATTAATGATCTCCCTGACTGCGTTTCTTCATCCGTTCATTTATATGCCGACGACTGTGTGCTTTACAGGGAAATACGTACCGATGATGATAGGAACATCTTGCAGACAGACTTAAATAACATTAGGAATTGGTGCGATAAATGGCTTATGAAATTAAATCCCAAAAAATGCAAGCTAATGACAGTCTCCCGCCAGCCCAATAACTCCTCAACATACAAACTGGGTGATGTTTATCTTGACCAAGTGTCGTCATACCGGTACTTAGGCGTCACCATTTCTTTCAATCTAACATGGAATGCCCATATTAACGTCATCACGAACAATGCTAACCGTACATTGGGATACATACGTCGAAATTTCAGCAACGCCCCACTTTCCTTGAAGATGCTTCTTTATAAAACCCTCGTGCGCTCGAAATTGGAGTACGCTGCTGCAATCTGGAACCCTCACCACGAAAACTTGATTAGGCACCTTGAGCTAATTCAAAATAACGCTGCACGTTTTATTCTATCGGATTATCACCGTACATCAAGCGTAACAGCAATGAAGCACCACTTGTCACTGCCACCTCTATCACTGCGTCGCAAGTACTTCCGCCTTTGCCTTTTCCATAAGACCTACCATCATCCATCACTGCGTAATGAGCTCATTACGCCTCCCACATATCACTCCTCTCGGATCGACCATGAACACAAGGTTAAAGGTACTTTCTGCTACACAAACACATTTTCTTGCTCCTTCATACCGGTCACATCAAACGATTGGAATCGGCTACCAGGTGACATCGTTTCCATCTCTGATCACTCCCTCTTTCGTCATTCTTTATCAGCTCACCTATTTCGCGATAGCTCTCCTTAGTCATCCGATCTATTCCCCTCCTTACGAAGTTCTGTCTCCACGTGTCAAGATGCCAGCGTTTTCCAGTGGATTCTTGATTTTTTGTGTGTGCGTGTCATTTCCCTTACTTTTACACTTTTTTGCTAGTATTGTATAATTTTACTACATTCACTATTTGCTTATTGTGATTTCCTTATTTTTACGTTTCACTTTTGTTGCGCCTCATTGAGTAGAGGTTTTATTTTTTTTTTTTTTTTTTTTAGTTTTGTTCATGTATAAAATAGCACGTATATTTTCATGTTGTAACCCACTCCCCTCTGTAAAGCTTCGGCGATTGAGGGTAACAAAATAAATAAATAAATAAATAAATAAAAGAGTTAGCAATGTCTAAGGGATTATCGAAAAGTAGGTCTCCCGATTTTATCATTGTTATTTCGCTATGCTGGTTGGATCTACCCAAAAACGAGTTTAAAAGTTCCCACTGTTTTTTTACATCATTACCGGCACACTTAATTTTATTTTCATAGTACTGTGTTTTGGCATGTTTGAGTAGTTTTCCTAAACGATTAGAATATGTTTTATACCTATCATGAAGCGCACTATTGAACGGTTGTTTTTTTGTTTTTCTATAAAGGTTATCTTTTTTCTTCAGGCAATCAAGCAAACTACTAGATAGTCATGGGTTACGAGGAGCTGAGAACGGTTTTTTACAGTTCATTATTTCGGTAGAATCTGCAAGGGCATTGAAAATTATCTTTGAAAATGTATCGTAGGCAGTTTCAGGGTTATCGCACGCGATGACTGGGTTCCAGTCTGTAGCAGATATTAACTCAAAGAACTTTGTTGAATTGAGCTTCTTTCTGGTTAGGCCTGTGACAATAGCGCAAGGAGTGTAATTTAAACGCACAAATATTGGATAGTGATCGGTAACAGAGGCTTCGACAACGCCGCAGTCAGGGTTAGTAAGGAGATTTATAAAACGTGGTCAATAAGTGTACCTTGTTTATTTGCGGGACGTCGAGTTGGAAGTGTAACTAGGTTTTCATACCCAAAGCCATTTAGGCAGTTAACGTATTCATTGAACAGTGTGTTGGATGGATCTAGGAGGTTAATATTGATATCGCCCATGATAATGACATTTTTCTGCTCCAGTGATAATTTGTGCATCAAATTACCAAGGGCCGAGCAATAAGCACTTCCACATGATGACGGTGAACGATAGATGCAACCAACTATAAGGTTTTTTTTTGTCCTGTGAAAAAAATGAATCGTGAAATTCAACCCAAACAGATTCGCAGTTAGCCACTTTGAGTGTCAAGTCAAGTCGTCTATGAAAACGCAGTTCCGAGGACACGAAAAAAGCCGCACCACCATGATTACTATTATCGCGGTGACAGTATTCAGCAGAGTATGAGGGGAAGGTATACAAGTGATTATGAGATGCGGAAAGCCACGTTTCGCTAATACAAATCACAGAAAACCTGTGACTAGTTGATGATAAGAAAGTTGTGATACCATCCATGTTTTTTTGCAGACTGCGTGCATTAAAATGAATTAGTGAACGGCAGGGCAAGGAAAAATAGGTCTGAAGTTCGTGAGGTCGAATGTACGAAGCCATTTCACGTAACTGAAAGATTGACTACTAGACTGATTGAAAAATGTTAGGCAATATTGCATAAATCAGAATCGGAAGCAATGCGAATTACCCGACTGTCGGGAGACTTCCGCACCTTAATCTGGCAGTTTTCCGTCCAGATGAACTGCCATCCTTTTTCTTTCTTTAAGGCAAGTGCCCTAGAGCACAAGCGCTTATTGTCTGGTGATAGGTGCTCATTCACAAATATTGCCTGTGCGTTCTCTCCTGAATACCCTATACTTCGAGTGTTCAGCCGCGCCCTTCTGGCTTTCTTCATGAACTCGTTCTTTTTTTCACGAGAGCAAAACCGCACAATTATATTCCTTTGACCGGACTTTGCAGGTACACGATGTACCGTGTCGACATCGCTAGCCGAGACCTTACAGTTGATTTTGTCGCCAATGGCAGTCAGGATTGCGGAACAATCCTCTCCTTGGGTAGAGGGCACCCCTTTTATTTCCAAGTTATTTAATCTTGAGTACTGCTCGAGGTTGGCGACTTTACTTTGAAGGGCCTCATTTTCTGCTTTTAGAGCGCGATTTGCGGCAGTCAGCTCGAGCTGCTGGGAGCGTGTCGACTCGACCACCTCGTTCAAGAGTTTTAAACTGTCATCCATACGACCAACTTCAGCTCTCAATTCACCGACGTCTAAGCCTGCGTCCTGAAGCTTGGTTTGTATATTAACAACAAGCCGGTCAACCAATTCGTTCAATCTAAGTTTGAATAAATGTTCTAGCTCGTCTAAGCGCTTGCAGAGTTCGGCATTCGTCGGCATCGTGTAAAATGACTAAACACGTGAGTACAAAGTGAGTATACAAGCCGTAACACCAACAGTAGCAGCAGCAGTTGCTAGACTAAGAAATTCTAAGGAAGTGTCAAAAATGAAGCAACCAACCTGTGAAACCAAGGAAGTTCGCTTAGATGCGTGCTTGTGAATGCAACTGCTGCTGCTACAACAGTGATGCTTCCGCTGGGACGGCTTTTATGACAGAGGAACGGGCCGCGTAGAAGCAGCTTGGGGGCGGCTTCAGCGCAATCTGCGCCAAGGCCAGATGAGTGGTCCTTTTCGCGCAGGCACGTGTACGATGCACGGATGAGAACCCAGGTAGTCGCCGCGGCTATCTGTGAAACCAAGGAAGTTCGCTTAGATGCGTGCTTGTGAATGCAACTGCTGCTGCTACAACAGTGATGCTTCCGCTGGGACGGCTTTTATGACATAGGAACGGGCCGCGTAGAAGCAGCTTGGGGGCGGCTTCAGCGCAATCTGCGCCAAGGCCAGATGAGTGGTCCTTTTCGCGCAGGCACGTGTACGATGCACGGATGAGAACCCAGGTAGTCGCCGCGGCTATCTGTGAAACCAAGGAAGTTCGCTTAGATGCGTGCTTGTGAATGCAACTGCTGCTGCTACAACTGCTGCTGCTACAGTTGCAGAGTTTGTTCTTGCGGAGTTTCTAGATGTGGTTTTTCTAGTTGTAGAGTTTCTGGCTGTGGAGTTTCCAGTTGCGGAGTTTCTAGTTATGGAGTTTTAGTTGTGACGTTTGTAGTTGTGGAATTTCTAGTGGTGGAGTTTCTAGTTGTGGAGTCTCTAGTTGTGGAGTTTCTAGTGGCGAACTCTAAGTTGCGGAGTTTCTAGTTGTGGTCTTTCTAGCTGTGGAGTTTCTAGTTGTTGAGTTTCTAGTTGACGAGTTTCTATTTGCGAAGTCTCAAGTTGTGGAGTTTCCAGCTGTGGAGTTTCTAGTTGCGGAGTTTGTAGTTGCGGAGTTTCTAGTTGCAGAGTTTCTAGTTGTGGAGATTCTAGTTGCCGAGTTTCTTGTTGCGAAGTCTCAAGTTGTGGGGTTTGTAGCTGTGGAGCTTCTAGTTGTGGAGTTTCTAGTTGTGGAGTTTCTAGTTGTGGAATTTGTAGTTGTGGAGTATTTAGTTGTGGAGTTTCTAGTTGCGGAGTTTCTAGCTGCGGAGTTTCTAGTTGCGGAGTCTCTAGTTGTGCAGTCTCTAGTTGTTGAGTTTCTAGTTGTGAAGTTTATAGTTGAGGGTTTTCTAGTTGTGGAGTTTCTAGTTGCGGAGTTTCTATTTGCAGAGTTTCTAGCTGCAGAGTTTCTAGTTGTGGAGTTTCTAGTTGGGGAGTTTCTAGTTGCGGAGTTTCTAGTTGTGGAGTTTCTAGTTGTGGAGTTTCTAGATGTGGAGTTTTAGTTGTGGAGTTTCAAGTTGAGGAATTTAGAGGTGTGGAGTTTGTAGTTGTTGAGTTTCTAGTTGTCGGGTTTCTAGTTGCGGAGTTTCTAGTTGTGGAGTGTCTAGTTGTGGAGCTTTTAGTTGAGGGGTCTCTAGTGTTTGAGTTTCTAGCTGTGGAAATTCTAGTTGTGGAGTTTCTAGTTGCAGAGTTTGTTGTTGCGGAGTTTCTAGATGTGGTTTTTCTAGTTGTAGAATTTCTGACTGTGGAGTTTCCAGTGTCGGAGTTTCTAGTTGTGGAGTTTCTAGTTGTGAGGTTTGTAGTTGTGGAATTTCTAGTGGTGGAGTTTCTAGTTGTGGAGTCTCTAGTTGAGAAGTTTCTAGTTGTGGAGTTTCTAATGGTGAACTCTCAAGTTGTGGAGTTTCTAGTTGTGGAGTTTCTAGCTGTGGAGTTTCTAGTTGTTGAGTTTCTAGTTGTCGAGTTTCTATTTGCGAAGTCTCAAGTTGTGGAGTTTCTAGCTGTGGAGTTTCTAGTTGCGGAGTTTGTAGTTGCGGAGTTTCTAGTTGCTGAGTTTCTAGTTGTGGAGATTCGAGTTGCCGAGTTCCTTGTTGCGAAGTCTCAAGTTGTGGAGTTTCTAGTGGCGGAGTTTCTAGTTGTGGAATTTGTAGTTGTGGAGTATCTAGTTGTGGTGTTTCAAGTTGTGGAGTTTCTTGCTGTGGAGTTTCTAGTTGCGGAGTTTCTAGTGGCAGAGTTTCTAGTTGCGGAGTTTTCTAGTTGTGGAGATTCTAGTGGCGGAGTTTCAAGTTGTGGAGTTTCTAGTTGCGGAGTTACTAGCTGGGGAGTTTCTAGTTGCGGAGTCTCTAGTTGTGCAGTCTTTAGTTGTTGAGTTGCTAGTTGTGAAGTTTATAGTTGTGGGGTTTCTAGCTGTGGAGTTTCTAGTTGCGGAGTTTCTAGTTGCACAGTTTCTAGTTGCGGAGTTTCTAGTTGTTGAGTTTCTAGTTGTGAGGTTCGTAGTTGTGGAGTTTCTAGTGGTGGAGTTTCTAGTTGTGGAGTCTCTAGTTGTGGAGTTTCTAGTTGTGGGGTTTCTAGTTGCGAACTCTCAAGTTGTGGAGTTTGTAGTTGTGGAGTTTCTAGCTGTGGAGTTTCTAGTTGTTGAGTTTCTAGTTGACGAGTTTCTATTTGCGAAGTCTCAAGTTGGGGAGTTTCTAGCTGTGGAGTTTCTAGTTGCGGAGTTTGTAGTTGCGGAGTTTCTAGTTGCAGAGTTTCTCGTTGCGGTGTTTTCTAGTTGTGGAGATTCTAGTGGCGGAGTTTCAAGTTGTGGAGTTTCTAGTTGCGGAGTTACTAGCTGTGGAGTTTCTAGTTGCGGAGTCTGTAGTTGTGCAGTCTCTAGTTGTTGAGTTGCTAGTGGTGAAGTTTATAGTTGTGGGGTTTCTAGCTGTGGAGTTTCTAGTTGCGGAGTTTCTAGTTGCACAGTTTCCAGTTGCGGAGTTTCTAGTTGTTGAGTTTCTAGTTGTGAGGTTCGTAGTTGTGGAGTTTCTAGTGGTTGAGTTTCTAGTTGTGGAGTCTCTAGTTGTGGAGTTTCTAGCTGTGGGGTTTCTAGTTGCGAACTCTCAAGTTGTGGAGTTTCTAGTTGTGGAGTTTCTAGCTGTGGAGTTTCTAGTTGTTGAGTTTCTAGTTGACGAGTTTCTATTTGCGAAGTCTCAAGTTGTGGAGTTTCTAGCTGTGGAGTTTCTAGTTGTGGAGTTTGTAGTTGCGGAGTTTCTAGTTGCAGAGTTACTAGTTGTGGAGATTCTAGTTGCCAAGTTTCTTGTTGCGAAGTCTCAAGTTGTGGAGTTTCTAGCAGTGGAGTTTCTAGTTGTGGAGTGTCTAGTTGTGGAGCTTTTAGTTGAGGGGTCTCTAGTGTTTGAGTCTCTAGCTGTGGAAATTCTAGTTGTGGAGTTTCTAGTTGCAGAGTTTGTTGTTGCGGAGTTTCTAGATGTGGTTTTTCTAGTTGTAGAATTTCTGACTGTGGAGTTTCCAGTGTCGGAGTTTCTAGTTGTGGAGTTTCTAGTTGTGAGGTTTGTAGTTGTGGAATTTCTAGTGGTGGAGTTTCTAGTTGTGGAGTCTCTAGTTGAGAAGTTTCTAGTTGTGGAGTTTCTAATGGTGAACTCTCAAGTTGTGGAGTTTCTAGTTGTGGAGTTTCTAGCTGTGGAGTTTCTAGTTGTTGAGTTTCTAGTTGTCGAGTTTCTATTTGCGAAGTCTCAAGTTGTGGAGTTTCTAGCTGTGGAGTTTCTAGTTGCGGAGTTTGTAGTTGCGGAGTTTCTAGTTGCTGAGTTTCTAGTTGTGGAGATTCGAGTTGCCGAGTTCCTTGTTGCGAAGTCTCAAGTTGTGGAGTTTCTAGTGGCAGAGTTTCTAGTTGTGGAATTTGTAGTTGTGGAGTATCTAGTTGTGGTGTTTCAAGTTGTGGAGTTTCTTGCTGTGGAGTTTCTAGTTGCGGAGTTTCTAGTGGCAGAGTTTCTAGTTGCGGAGTTTTCTAGTTGTGGAGATTCTAGTGGCGGAGTTTCAAGTTGTGGAGTTTCTAGCTGCGGAGTTACTAGCTGGGGAGTTTCTAGTTGCGGAGTCTCTAGTTGTGCAGTCTTTAGTTGTTGAGTTGCTAGTTGTGAAGTTTATAGTTGTGGGGTTTCTAGCTGTGGAGTTTCTAGTTGCGGAGTTTCTAGTTGCACAGTTTCTAGTTGCGGAGTTTCTAGTTGTTGAGTTTCTAGTTGTGAGGTTCGTAGTTGTGGAGTTTCTAGTGGTGGAGTTTCTAGTTGTGGAGTCTCTAGTTGTGGAGTTTCTAGTTGTGGGGTTTCTAGTTGCGAACTCTCAAGTTGTGGAGTTTGTAGTTGTGGAGTTTCTAGCTGTGGAGTTTCTAGTTGTTGAGTTTCTAGTTGACGAGTTTCTATTTGCGAAGTCTCAAGTTGGGGAGTTTCTAGCTGTGGAGTTTCTAGTTGCGGAGTTTGTAGTTGCGGAGTTTCTAGTTGCAGAGTTTCTCGTTGCGGTGTTTTCTAGTTGTGGAGATTCTAGTGGCGGAGTTTCAAGTTGTGGAGTTTCTAGTTGCGGAGTTACTAGCTGTGGAGTTTCTAGTTGCGGAGTCTCTAGTTGTGCAGTCTCTAGTTGTTGAGTTGCTAGTGGTGAAGTTTATAGTTGTGGGGTTTCTAGCTGTGGAGTTTCTAGTTGCGGAGTTTCTAGTTGCACAGTTTCCAGTTGCGGAGTTTCTAGTTGTTGAGTTTCTAGTTGTGAGGTTCGTAGTTGTGGAGTTTCTAGTGGTTGAGTTTCTAGTTGTGGAGTCTCTAGTTGTGGAGTTTCTAGCTGTTGGGTTTCTAGTTGCGAACTCTCAAGTTGTGGAGTTTCTAGTTGTGGAGTTTCTAGCTGTGGAGTTTCTAGTTGTTGAGTTTCTAGTTGACGAGTTTCTATTTGCGAAGTCTCAAGTTGTGGAGTTTCTAGCGGTGGAGTTTCTAGTTGTGGAGTTTGTAGTTGCGGAGTTTCTAGTTGCAGAGTTACTAGTTGTGGAGATTCTAGTTGCCAAGTTTCTTGTTGCGAAGTCTCAAGTTGTGGAGTTTCTAGCAGTGGAGTTTCTAGTGGCGGAGTTTCTAGTTGTGGAGTTTCTAGTTGAGGAGCATCTAGTTGTTGAGTCTCTAGCTGTGGAAATTCTAGTTGTGGAGTTTCTGGTTGCAGAGTTTGTTGTTGCGGAGTTTCTAGATGTGGTGTTTCTAGTTGTGGAGTTTCTGGTTGTGGAATTTGTAGTTGTGGAGTATCTAGTTGTGGTGTTTCAAGTTGTGGAGTCTGTAGTTGTGGAGTATCTATTTGTTGGGTTTCAAGTTGTGGAGTTTCTAGTTGTGGAGTTTCTAGTGGTTGAGTTTCCAGTTGACGAGTTTCTATTTGCGAAGTCTCAAGTTGTGGAGTTTCTAGCTATAAAGTTTCTAGTTGCAGAGTTTCTAGTTGTGGAGTTTTCAGTTGTGGAGTTTCTAGTTGTGGAATTTCAATCTGTGTAGTTTCTGGTTGTGGAGTCTCAATTTTGGAGTTCCTAGTTGTGGAGTCTCTAGTTGTGGAGTTTCTAGTTGTGGAGTGTCTATTTGTGGAGTTTCTAGTTGTGAAGTTTCTAGTTGTAGAGTTTCTCGTTGGAGTTTTTAGTTTTCGAGTTCCTTGTTGTACTTTTTCTATTTGCAGAGTTTCTAGCTGTGGAGTTTCTAGTTGTGGGGTTTGTAGTTGTGAAAATTTTAGCTGTGGAGTTTCTACTTATGGAATCTCTAGTCATGGAGTTTCTAGTTGCGTAGTTTCTATCTGAGGAGTTTCTAAATAGAAAGTCTCTAGTTGTGCAGTCTCTAGTTGTGGAGTTTCTAGTTGTGGAGTTTCTAGTTGTGGAGTTTTTTGTTGGGGAGTTTGTAGTTGTGAAGTTTCTAGTTGTGGATTTTCTAGTTGCGGAGTTTCTAGTTGCGGAGTTTCCAGTTGGGGAGTTTCTACTTGAGTTTATAGTTGTGGATTTTCTAGTTGCAGAGTTTCGAGTTGCAGAGTTTCAAGTTGTGGAGTTTCTAGTTGCGGAGTTTCTAGCTGCGGAGTTTCTAGTTGCGGAGTCTCTAGTTGTGCAGTCTCTAGTTGTTGGGTTTCTAGTTGTGAAGTTTATAGTTGAGGGGTTTCTAGCTGTGAAGTTTCTAGTATGGGAGTTTCTATTTGCAGAGTTTCTAGTTGCGGAGTTTCTAGCTGCAGAGTTTCTAGTTGTAGAGTTTCTAGTTTGGGAGTTTCTAGTTGCGGAGTTTCCAGTTGTGGAGTTTCTAGTTGTGGAGTTTCTAGTTGTGGAGTTTTAGTTGTGGATTTTCTAGTTGCAGAGTTTCGAGTTGCAGAGTTTTAAGTTGTGGAGTTTCTAGTTGCGGAGTTTCTAGCTGCGGAGTTTCTAGTTGCGGAGTCTCTAGTTGTGCAGTCTCTAGTTGTTGAGTTTCTAGTTGTGAAGTTTATAGTTGAGGGTTTTCTAGTTGTGGAGTTTCTAGTTGCGGAGTTTCTATTTGCAGAGTTTCTAGCTGCAGAGTTTCTAGTTGTGGAGTTTCTAGTTGGGGAGTTTCTAGTTGCGGAGTTTCTAGTTGTGGAGTTTCTAGTTGTGGAGTTTCTAGTTGTGGAGTTTTAGTTGTGGAATTTCAAGTTGAGGAATTTAAAGGTGTGGAGTTTGTAGTTGTTGAGTTTCTAGTTGTCGGGTTTCTAGTTGCGGAGTTTCTAGTTGTGGAGTGTCTAGTTGTGGAGCTTTTAGTTGAGAAGTCTCTAGTTGTTGAGTCTCTAGCTGTGGAAATTCTAGTTTTGGAGTTTCTAGTTGCAGAGTTTGTTGTTGCGGAGTTTCTAGATGTGGTTTTTCTAGTTGTAGAGTTTCTAGTTGTGGAGTTTCTAATGGTGAACTCTCAAGTTGTGGAGTTTCTAGTTGTGGAGTTTCTAGCTGTGGAGTTTCTAGTTGTTGAGTTTCTAGTTGTCGAGTTTCTATTTGCGAAGTCTCAAGTTGTGGAGTTTCTAGCTGTGGAGTTTCTAGTTGCGGAGTTTGTAGTTGCGGAGTTTCTAGTTGCTGAGTTTCTAGTTGTGGAGATTCTAGTTGCCGAGTTCCTTGTTGCGAAGTCTCAAGTTGTGGAGTTTCTAGTGGCGGAGTTTCTAGTTGTGGAGTTTCTAGTTGTGGAATTTGTAGTTGAGGAGTATCTAGTTGTGGTGTTTCAAGTTGTGGAGTTTCTTGCTGTGGAGTTTCTAGTTGCGGAGTTTCTAGTGGCAGAGTTTCTAGTTGCGGAGTTTTCTAGTTGTGGAGATTCTAGTGGCGGAGTTTCAAGTTGTGGAGTTTCTAGTTGCGGAGTTACTAGCTGTGGAGTTTCTAGTTGCGGAGTCTCTAGTTGTGCAGTCTCTAGTTGTTGAGTTGCTAGTGGTGAAGTTTATAGTTGTGAGGTTTCTAGCTGTGGAGTTTCTAGTTGCGGAGTTTCTAGTTGCACAGTTTCCAGTTGCGGAGTTTCTAGTTGTTGAGTTTCTAGTTGTGAGGTTCGTAGTTGTGGAGTTTCTAGTGGTTGAGTTTCTAGTTGTGGAGTCTCTAGTTGTGGAGTTTCTAGCTGTGGGGTTTCTAGTTGCGAACTCTCAAGTTGTGGAGTTTCTAGTTGTTGAGTTTCTAGCTGTGGAGTTTCTAGTTGTTGAGTTTCTAGTCGACGAGTTTCTATTTGCGAAGTCTCAAGTTGTGGAGTTTCTAGCTGTGGAGTTTCTAGTTGCGGAGTTTGTAGTTGCGGAGTTTCTAGTTGCAGAGTTACTAGTTGTGGAGATTCTAGTTGCCAAGTTTCTTGTTGCGAAGTCTCAAGTTGTGGAGTTTCTAGCTGTGGAGTTTCTAGTTGCGGAGTTTCTAGTTGTGGAGTTTTTAGTTGTGGAGTTTCTTGTTGTGGAATTTGTAGTTGTGGAGAATCTAGTTGTGGAGTTTCTAGTTGGGGAGTTTCTAGTTGCGGAGTTTCTAGTTGTGGACTTTCTAGTTGTGGAGTTTTAGTTGTGGAGTTTCAAGTTGAGAAATTTATAGGTGTGGAGTTTCTAGTTGTTGAGTTTCTAGTTGCGGAGTTTCTAGTTATGGAGTTTCTAGTTGTGGAGCTTTTAGTTGAGGAGCCTCTAGTTGTTGAGTCTCTAGCTGTGGAAATTCTAGTTGTGGAGTTTCTGGTTGCAGAGTTTGTTGTTGCGGAGTTTCTAGATGTGGTGTTTCTAGTTGTGGAGTTTCTGGTTGTGGAATTTGTAGTTGTGGAGTATCTAGTTGTGGTGTTTCAAGTTGTGGAGTCTGTAGTTGTGGAGTATCTATTTGTTGGGTTTCAAGTTGTAGAGTTTCTAGTTGTGGAGTTTCTAGTGGTTGAGTTTCCAGTTGACGAGTTTCTATTTGCGAAGTCTCAAGTTGTGGAGTTTCTAGCTATAAAGTTTCTAGTTGCAGAGTTTCTAGTTGCGGAGTTTTCAGTTGTGGAGTTTCTAGTTGTGGAATTTCAATCTGTGTAGTTTCTGGTTGTGGAGTCTCAATTTTGGAGTTCCTAGTTGTGGAGTCTCTAGTTGTGGAGTTTCTAGTTGTGGAGTGTCTATTTGTGGAGTTTCTAGTTGTGAAGTTTCTAGTTGTAGAGTTTCTCGTTGGAGTTTTTAGTTTTCGAGTTCCTTGTTGTACTTTTTCTATTTGCAGAGTTTCTAGCTGTGGAGTTTCTAGTTGTGGGGTTTGTAGTTGTGAAAATTTTAGCTGTGGAGTTTCTACTTATGGAATCTCTAGTCATGGAGTTTCTAGTTGCGTAGTTTCTATCTGAGGAGTTTCTAAATAGAAAGTCTCTAGTTGTGCAGTCTCTAGTTGTGGAGTTTCTAGTTGTGGAGTTTCTAGTTGTGGAGTTTTTTGTTGGGGAGTTTGTAGTTGTGAAGTTTCTAGTTGTGGATTTTCTAGTTGCGGAGTTTCTAGTTGCGGAGTTTCCAGTTGGGGAGTTTCTACTTGAGTTTATAGTTGTGGATTTTCTAGTTGCAGAGTTTCGAGTTGCAGAGTTTCAAGTTGTGGAGTTTCTAGTTGCGGAGTTTCTAGCTGCGGAGTTTCTAGTTGCGGAGTCTCTAGTTGTGCAGTCTCTAGTTGTTGGGTTTCTAGTTGTGAAGTTTATAGTTGAGGGGTTTCTAGCTGTGAAGTTTCTAGTATGGGAGTTTCTATTTGCAGAGTTTCTAGTTGCGGAGTTTCTAGCTGCAGAGTTTCTAGTTGTAGAGTTTCTAGTTTGGGAGTTTCTAGTTGCGGAGTTTCCAGTTGTGGAGTTTCTAGTTGTGGAGTTTCTAGTTGTGGAGTTTTAGTTGTGGATTTTCTAGTTGCAGAGTTTCGAGTTGCAGAGTTTTAAGTTGTGGAGTTTCTAGTTGCGGAGTTTCTAGCTGCGGAGTTTCTAGTTGCGGAGTCTCTAGTTGTGCAGTCTCTAGTTGTTGAGTTTCTAGTTGTGAAGTTTATAGTTGAGGGTTTTCTAGTTGTGGAGTTTCTAGTTGCGGAGTTTCTATTTGCAGAGTTTCTAGCTGCAGAGTTTCTAGTTGTGGAGTTTCTAGTTGGGGAGTTTCTAGTTGCGGAGTTTCTAGTTGTGGAGTTTCTAGTTGTGGAGTTTCTAGTTGTGGAGTTTTAGTTGTGGAATTTCAAGTTGAGGAATTTAAAGGTGTGGAGTTTGTAGTTGTTGAGTTTCTAGTTGTCGGGTTTCTAGTTGCGGAGTTTCTAGTTGTGGAGTGTCTAGTTGTGGAGCTTTTAGTTGAGAAGTCTCTAGTTGTTGAGTCTCTAGCTGTGGAAATTCTAGTTTTGGAGTTTCTAGTTGCAGAGTTTGTTGTTGCGGAGTTTCTAGATGTGGTTTTTCTAGTTGTAGAGTTTCTAGTTGTGGAGTTTCTAATGGTGAACTCTCAAGTTGTGGAGTTTCTAGTTGTGGAGTTTCTAGCTGTGGAGTTTCTAGTTGTTGAGTTTCTAGTTGTCGAGTTTCTATTTGCGAAGTCTCAAGTTGTGGAGTTTCTAGCTGTGGAGTTTCTAGTTGCGGAGTTTGTAGTTGCGGAGTTTCTAGTTGCTGAGTTTCTAGTGTTGGAGATTCTAGTTGCCGAGTTCCTTGTTGCGAAGTCTCAAGTTGTGGAGTTTCTAGTGGCGGAGTTTCTAGTTGTGGAGTTTCTAGTTGTGGAATTTGTAGTTGAGGAGTATCTAGTTGTGGTGTTTCAAGTTGTGGAGTTTCTTGCTGTGGAGTTTCTAGTTGCGGAGTTTCTAGTGGCAGAGTTTCTAGTTGCGGAGTTTTCTAGTTGTGGAGATTCTAGTGGCGGAGTTTCAAGTTGTGGAGTTTCTAGTTGCGGAGTTACTAGCTGTGGAGTTTCTAGTTGCGGAGTCTCTAGTTGTGCAGTCTCTAGTTGTTGAGTTGCTAGTGGTGAAGTTTATAGTTGTGAGGTTTCTAGCTGTGGAGTTTCTAGTTGCGGAGTTTCTAGTTGCACAGTTTCCAGTTGCGGAGTTTCTAGTTGTTGAGTTTCTAGTTGTGAGGTTCGTAGTTGTGGAGTTTCTAGTGGTTGAGTTTCTAGTTGTGGAGTCTCTAGTTGTGGAGTTTCTAGCTGTGGGGTTTCTAGTTGCGAACTCTCAAGTTGTGGAGTTTCTAGTTGTTGAGTTTCTAGCTGTGGAGTTTCTAGTTGTTGAGTTTCTAGTCGACGAGTTTCTATTTGCGAAGTCTCAAGTTGTGGAGTTTCTAGCTGTGGAGTTTCTAGTTGCGGAGTTTGTAGTTGCGGAGTTTCTAGTTGCAGAGTTACTAGTTGTGGAGATTCTAGTTGCCAAGTTTCTTGTTGCGAAGTCTCAAGTTGTGGAGTTTCTAGCTGTGGAGTTTCTAGTTGCGGAGTTTCTAGTTGTGGAGTTTTTAGTTGTGGAGTTTCTTGTTGTGGAATTTGTAGTTGTGGAGAATCTAGTTGTGGAGTTTCTAGTTGGGGAGTTTCTAGTTGCGGAGTTTCTAGTTGTGGACTTTCTAGTTGTGGAGTTTTAGTTGTGGAGTTTCAAGTTGAGAAATTTATAGGTGTGGAGTTTCTAGTTGTTGAGTTTCTAGTTGCGGAGTTTCTAGTTATGGAGTTTCTAGTTGTGGAGCTTTTAGTTGAGGAGCCTCTAGTTGTTTAGTCTCTAGCTGTGGAAATTCTAGTTGTGGAGTTTCTGGTTGCAGAGTTTGTTGTTGCGGAGTTTCTAGATGTGGTGTTTCTAGTTGTGGAGTTTCTGGTTGTGGAATTTGTAGTTGTGGAGTATCTAGTTGTGGTGTTTCAAGTTGTGGAGTCTGTAGTTGTGGAGAATCTATTTGTTGGGTTTCAAGTTGTGGAGTTTCTAGTTGTGGAGTTTCTAGTGGTTGAGTTTCCAGTTGACGAGTTTCTATTTGCGAAGTCTCAAGTTGTGGAGTTTCTAGCTGTGGAGTTTCTAGTTGCGGAGTTTCTAGTTGTGGAGTTTTTAGTTGTGGAGTTTCTTGTTGTGGAATTTGTAGTTGTGGAGAATCTAGTTGTGGAGTTTCTAGTTGCGGAGTTTCTAGCTGCGGAGTTTCTAGTTGCGGAGTCTCTAGTTGTGCAGTCTCTAGTTGTTGAGTTTCTAGTTGTGAAGTTTATAGTTGAGGGGTTTCTAGCTGTGAAGTTTCTAGTATGGGAGTTTCTATTTGCAGAGTTTCTAGTTGCGGAGTTTCTAGCTGCAGAGTTTCTAGTTGTAGAGTTTCTAGTTTGGGAGTTTCTAGTTGCGGAGTTTCCAGTTGTGGAGTTTCTAGTTGTGGAGTTTCTAGTTGTGGAGTTTTAGTTGTGGATTTTCTAGTTGCAGAGTTTCGAGTTGCAGAGTTTTAAGTTGTGGAGTTTCTAGTTGCGGAGTTTCTAGCTGCGGAGTTTCTAGTTGCGGAGTCTCTAGTTGTGCAGTCTCTAGTTGTTGAGTTTCTAGTTGTGAAGTTTATAGTTGAGGGTTTTCTAGTTGTGGAGTTTCTAGTTGCGGAGTTTCTATTTGCAGAGTTTCTAGCTGCAGAGTTTCTAGTTGTGGAGTTTCTAGTTGGGGAGTTTCTAGTTGCGGAGTTTCTAGTTGTGGAGTTTCTAGTTGTGGAGTTTCTAGTTGTGGAGTTTTAGTTGTGGAATTTCAAGTTGAGGAATTTAAAGGTGTGGAGTTTGTAGTTGTTGAGTTTCTAGTTGTCGGGTTTCTAGTTGCGGAGTTTCTAGTTGTGGAGTGTCTAGTTGTGGAGCTTTTAGTTGAGAAGTCTCTAGTTGTTGAGTCTCTAGCTGTGGAAATTCTAGTTGTGGAGTTTCTAGTTGCAGAGTTTGTTGTTGCGGAGTTTGTAGATGTGGTTTTTCTAGTTGTAGAGTTTCTAGTTGTGGAGTTTCTAATGGTGAACTCTCAAGTTGTGGAGTTTCTAGTTGTGGAGTTTCTAGCTGTGGAGTTTCTATTTGTTGAGTTTCTAGTTGTCGAGTTTCTATTTGCGAAGTCTCAAGTTGTGGAGTTTCTAGCTGTGGAGTTTCTAGTTGCGGAGTTTGTAGTTGCGGAGTTTCTAGTTGCTGAGTTTCTAGTTGTGGAGATTCTAGTTGCCGAGTTCCTTGTTGCGAAGTCTCAAGTTGTGGAGTTTCTAGTGGCGGAGTTTCTAGTTGTGGAGTTTCTAGTTGTGGAATTTGTAGTTGTGGAGTATCTAGTTGTGGTGTTTCAAGTTGTGGAGTTTCTTGCTGTGGAGTTTCTAGTTGCGGAGTTTCTAGTGGCAGAGTTTCTAGTTGCGGAGTTTTCTAGTTGTGGAGATTCTAGTGGCGGAGTTTCAAGTTGTGGAGTTTCTAGTTGCGGAGTTACTAGCTGGGGAGTTTCTAGTTGCGGAGTCTCTAGTTGTGCAGTCTTTAGTTGTTGAGTTGCTAGTTATGAAGTTTATAGTTGTGAGGTTTCTAGCTGTGGAGTTTCTAGTTGCGGAGTTTCTAGTTGCACAGTTTCTAGTTGCGGAGTTTCTAGTTGTTGAGTTTCTAGTTGTGAGGTTCGTAGTTGTGGAGTTTCTAGTGGTGGAGTTTCTAGTTGTTGAGTCTCTAGTTGTGGAGTTTCTGGTTGTGGGGTTTCTAGTTGCGAGCTCTCAAGTTGTGGAGTTTGTAGTTGTGGAGTTTCTAGCTGTGGAGTTTCTAGTTGTTGAGTTTCTAGTTGACGAGTTTCTATTTGCGAAGTCTCAAGTTGGGGAGTTTCTAGCTGTGGAGTTTCTAGTTGCGGAGTTTGTAGTTGCGGAGTTTCTAGTTGCAGAGTTTCTAGTTGCGGAGTTTTCTAGTTGTGGAGATTCTAGTGGCGGAGTTTCAAGTTGTGGAGTTTCTAGTTGCGGAGTTACTAGCTGTGGAGTTTCTAGTTGCGGAGTCTCTAGTTGTGCAGTCTCTAGTTGTTGAGTTGCTAGTGGTGAAGTTTATAGTTGTGGGGTTTCTAGCTGTGGAGTTTCTAGTTGCGGAGTTTCTAGTTGCACAGTTTCCAGTTGCGGAGTTTCTAGTTGTTGAGTTTCTAGTTGTGAGGTTCGTAGTTGTGGAGTTTCTAGTGGTTGAGTTTCTAGTTGTGGAGTCTCTAGTTGTGGAGTTTCTAGCTGTGGGGTTTCTAGTTGCGAACTCTCAAGTTGTGGAGTTTCTAGTTGTGGAGTTTCTAGCTGTGGAGTTTCTAGTTGTTGAGTTTCTAGTTGACGAGTTTCTATTTGCGAAGTCTCAAGTTGTGGAGTTTCCAGCTGTGGAGTTTGTAGTTGCGGAGTTTGTAGTTGCGGAGTTTCTGGTTGCAGAGTTTCTAGTTGTGGAGATTCTAGTTGCCGAGTTTCTTGTTGCGAAGTCTCAAGTTGTGGGGTTTGTAGCTGTGGAGTTTCTAGTTGTCGAGTTTCTAGTTGTGGAGTTTTTAGTTGTGGAATTTGTAGTTGTGGAGTATTTAGTTGTGGAGTTTCTAGTTGCGGAGTTTCTAGCTGCGGAGTTTCTAGTTGCGGAGTCTCTAGTTGTGCAGTCTCTAGTTGTTGAGTTTCTAGTTGTGAAGTTTATAGTTGAGGGTTTTCTAGTTGTGGAGTTTCTAGTTGCGGAGTTTCTATTTGCAGAGTTTCTAGCTGCAGAGTTTCTAGTTGTGGAGTATCTAGTTGGGGAGTTTCTAGTTGCGGAGTTTCTAGTTGTGGAGTTTCTAGTTGTGGAGTTTCTAGATGTGGAGTTTCAGTTGTGGAGTTCCAAGTTGAGGAATTTAGAGGTGTGGAGTTTGTAGTTGTTGAGTTTCTAGTTGTCGGGTTTCTAGTTGCGGAGTTTCTAGTTGTGGAGTGTCTAGTTGTGGAGCTTTTAGTTGAGGGGTCTCTAGTTGTTGAGTCTCTAGCTGTGGAAATTCGAGTTGTGGAGTTTCTAGTTGCAGAGTTTGTTGTTGCGGAGTTTCTAGATGTGGTTTTTCTAGTTGTAGAGTTTCTGGCTGTGGAGTTTCCAGTTGCGGAGTTTCTAGTTGTGGAGTTTCTAGTTGTGAGGTTTGTAGTTGTGGAATTTCTAGTGGTGGAGTTTCTAGTTGTGGAGTCTCTAGTTGAGAAGTTTCTAGTTGTGGAGTTTCTAAAGGTGAACTCTCAAGTTGTGGAGTTTCTAGTTGTGGAGTTTCTAGCTGTGGAGTTTCTAGTTGTTGAGTTTCTAGTTGACGAGTTTCTATTTGCGAAGTCTCAAGTTGTGGAGTTTCTAGCTGTGGAGTTACTAGTTGCGGAGTTTGTAGTTGCGGAGTTTCTAGTTGCTGAGTTTCTAGTTGTGGAGATTCTAGTTGCCGAGTTCCTTGTTGCGAAGTCTCAAGTTGTGGAGTTTCTAGTGGCGGAGTTTCTAGTTGTGGAGTTTCTAGTTGTGGAATTTGTAGTTGTGGAGTATCTAGTTGTGGTGTTTCAAGTTGTGGAGTTTCTTGCTGTGGAGTTTCTAGTTGCGGAGTTTCTAGTGGCAGAGTTTCTAGTTGTGGAGATTCTAGTGGCGGAGTTTCAAGTTGTGGAGTTTCTAGTTGCGGAGTTACTAGCTGGGGAGTTTCTAGTTGCGGAGTCTCTAGTTGTGCAGTCTCTAGTTGTTGAGTTGCTAGTGGTGAAGTTTATAGTTGTGAGGTTTCTAGCTGTGGAGTTTCTAGTTGCGGAGTTTCTAGTTGCACAGTTTCCAGTTGCGGAGTTTCTAGTTGTTGAGTTTCTAGTTGTGAGGTTCGTAGTTGTGGAGTTTCTAGTGGTTGAGTTTCTAGTTGTGGAGTCTCTAGTTGTGGAGTTTCTAGCTGTGGGGTTTCTAGTTGCGAACTCTCAAGTTGTGGAGTTTCAAGTTGTGGAGTTTCTAGCTGTGGAGTTTCTAGTTGTTGAGTTTCTAGTTGACGAGTTTCTATTTGCGAAGTCTCAAGTTGTGGAGTTTCTAGCTGTGGAGTTTCTAGTTGCGGAGTTTGTACTTGCGGAGTTTCTAGTTGCAGAGTTTCTAGTTGTGGAGATTCTAGTTGCCAAGTTTCTTGTTGCGAAGTCTCAAGTTGTGGAGTTTCTAGTGGCGGAGTTTCTAGTTGTGGAGTTTCTAGTTGTGGAGTTTCTAGTTGTGGAGTTTCTAGTTGTGGACTTTCTGGTTGTGGAGTTTTAGTTGTGGAGTTTCAAGTTGAGAAATTTATAGGTGTGGAGTTTCTAGTTGTTTAGTTTCTAGTTGTGGAATTTGTAGTTGTGGAGTATCTAGTTGTGGAACTTTTAGTTGAGGAGCCTCTAGTTGTTGAGTCTCTAGCTGTGGAAATTCTAGTTGTGGAGTTTCTGGTTGCAGAGTTTGTTGTTGCGGAGTTTCTAGATGTGGTGTTTCTAGTTGTGGAGTTTCTGGTTGTGGAATTTGTAGTTGTGGAGTATCTAGTTGTGGTGTTTCAAGTTGTGGAGTCTGTAGTTGTGGAGTATCTATTTGTTGGGTTTCAAGTTGTGGAGTTTCTAGTTGTGGAGTTTCTAGTGGTTGAGTTTCCAGTTGACGAGTTTCTATTTGCGAAGTCTCAAGTTGTGGAGTTTCTAGCTATAAAGTTTCTAGTTGCAGAGTTTCTAGTTGCGGAGTTTCCAGTTGTGGAGTTTCTAGTTGTGGAATTTCAATCTGTGTAGTTTCTAGTTGTGGAGTCTCAATTTTGGAGTTCCTAGTTGTGGAGTCTCTAGTTGTGGAGTTTCTAGTTGTGGAGTGTCTATTTGTGGAGTTTCTAGTTGTGAAGTTTCTAGTTGTAGAGTTTCTCGTTGGAGTTTTTAGTTTTCGAGTTCCTTGTTGTACTTTTTCTATTTGCAGAGTTTGTAGCTGTGGAGTTTCTTGTTGTGGGGTTTGTAGTTGTGAAAATTTTAGCTGTGGAGTTTCTACTTATTGAATCTCTAGTCATGGAGTTTCTAGTTGCGTAGTTTCTATCTGAGGAGTTTCTAAATGGAAAGTCTCTAGTTTTGCAGTCTCTAGTTGTGGAGTTTCTAGTTGTGGAGTTTCTAGTTGTGGAGTTTTTTGTTGGGGAGTTTCTAGTTGTGAAGTTTCTAGTTGTGGATTTTCTAGTTGCGGAGTTTCTAGTAGCGGAGTTTCCAGTTGGGGAGTTTCTACTTGAGTTTATAGTTGTGGATTTTCTAGTTGCAGAGTTTCGAGTTGCAGAGTTTCAAGTTGTGGAGTTTCTAGTTGCGGAGTTTCTAGCTGCGGAGTTTCTAGTTGCGGAGTCTCTAGTTGTGCAGTCTCTAGTTGTTGAGTTTCTAGTTGTGAAGTTTATAGTTGAGGGTTTTCTAGTTGTGGAGTTTCTAGTTGCGGAGTTTCTATTTGCAGAGTTTCTAGCTGCAGAGTTTCTAGTTGTGGAGTTTCTAGTTGGGGAGTTTCTAGTTGCGGAGTTTCTAGTTGTGGAGTTTCTAGTTGTGGAGTTTCTAGATGTGGAGTTTCAGTTGTGGAGTTCCAAGTTGAGGAATTTAGAGGTGTGGAGTTTGTAGTTGTTGAGTTTCTAGTTGTCGGGTTTCTAGTTGCGGAGTTTCTAGTTGTGGAGTGTCTAGTTGTGGAGCTTTTAGTTGAGGGGTCTCTAGTTGTTGAGTCTCTAGCTGTGGAAATTCTAGTTGTGGAGTTTCTAGTTGCAGAGTTTGTTGTTGCGGAGTTTCTAGATGTGGTTTTTCTAGTTGTAGAGTTTCTGGCTGTGGAGTTTCCAGTTGCGGAGTTTCTAGTTGTGGAGTTTCTAGTTGTGAGGTTTGTAGTTGTGGAATTTCTAGTGGTGGAGTTTCTAGTTGTGGAGTCTCTAGTTGAGAAGTTTCTAGTTGTGGAGTTTCTAAAGGTGAACTCTCAAGTTGTGGAGTTTCTAGTTGTGGAGTTTCTAGCTGTGGAGTTTCTAGTTGTTGAGTTTCTAGTTGACGAGTTTCTATTTGCGAAGTCTCAAGTTGTGGAGTTTCTAGCTGTGGAGTTACTAGTTGCGGAGTTTGTAGTTGCGGAGTTTCTAGTTGCTGAGTTTCTAGTTGTGGAGATTCTAGTTGCCGAGTTCCTTGTTGCGAAGTCTCAAGTTGTGGAGTTTCTAGTGGCGGAGTTTCTAGTTGTGGAGTTTCTAGTTGTGGAATTTGTAGTTGTGGAGTATCTAGTTGTGGTGTTTCAAGTTGTGGAGTTTCTTGCTGTGGAGTTTCTAGTTGCGGAGTTTCTAGTGGCAGAGTTTCTAGTTGTGGAGATTCTAGTGGCGGAGTTTCAAGTTGTGGAGTTTCTAGTTGCGGAGTTACTAGCTGGGGAGTTTCTAGTTGCGGAGTTTCTAGTTGCACAGTTTCTAGTTGCGGAGTTTCTAGTTGTTGAGTTTCTAGTTGTGAGGTTCGTAGTTGTGGAACTTCTAGTGGTGGAGTTTCTAGTTGTTGAGTTTCTAGTTGTTGAGTTTCTAGTTGACGAGTTTCTAGTTGTTGAGTTTCTAGTTGTGAGGTTCGTAGTTGTGGAGTTTCTAGTGGTGGAGTTTCTAGTTGTGGAGTCTCTAGTTGTGGGGTTTCTAGTTGCGAACTCTCAAGTTGTGGAGTTTGTAGTTGTGGAGTTTCTAGCTGTGGAGTTTCTAGTTGTTGAGTTTCTAGTTGACGAGTTTCTATTTGCGAAGTCTCAAGTTGGGGAGTTTCTAGCTGTGGAGTTTCTAGTTGCGGAGTTTGTAGTTGCGGAGTTTCTAGTTGCAGAGTTTCTAGTTGCGGAGTTTTCTAGTTGTGGAGATTCTAGTGGCGGAGTTTCAAGTTGTGGAGTTTCTAGTTGCGGAGTTACTAGCTGTGGAGTTTCTAGTTGCGGAGTCTCTAGTTGTGCAGTCTCTAGTTGTTGAGTTGCTAGTGGTGAAGTTTATAGTTGTGAGGTTTCTAGCTGTGGAGTTTCTAGTTGCGGAGTTTCTAGTTGCACAGTTTCCAGTTGCGGAGTTTCTAGTTGTTGAGTTTCTAGTTGTGAGGTTCGTAGTTGTGGAGTTTCTAGTGGTTGAGTTTCTAGTTGTGGAGTCTCTAGTTGTGGAGTTTCTAGCTGTGGGGTTTCTAGTTGCGAACTCTCAAGTTGTGGAGTTTCTAGTTGCGGAGTTTGCAGCTGTGGAGTTTCTAGTTGTGGAGTTTCTAGTTGTGGAATTTGTAGTTGTGGAGTATCTAGTTGTGGTGTTTGAAGTTGTGGAGTTTCTAGCTGTGGAGTTTCTAGTTGCGGAGTTTCTAGTTGCAGAGTTTGTAGTTGCGGAGTTACTAGCTGTGGAGTTTCTAGTGGCGGAGTCTCTAGTTGTGCAGTCTCTAGTTGTTGAGTTGCTAGTTGTGAAGTTTATATTTGTGGGCTTTCTAGCTGTGGAGTTTCTAGTTGCGGAGTTTCTAGTTGCAGAGTTTCTAGTTGCGGAGTTTCTAGTTGCAGAGATTCTAGTTGTGAAGTTTCTAGTGGGGAGTTTCTAGTTGAGGAGTTTCTAGTTGTGGAGTTTCTAGTTGCGGAATTTGTAATTGTGGAGTATCTAGTTGTGGTGTTTCAAGTTGTGGAGTCTGTAGTTGTGGAGTATCTATTTGTTGGGTTTCAAGTTGTGGAGTTTCTAGTTGTGGAGTTTCTAGCTGTGGAGTTTCTAGTGGCTGAGTTTCCAGTTGACGAGTTTCTATTTGCGAAGTCTCAAGTTGTGGAGTTTCTAGCTATAAAGTTTCTAGTTGCAGAGTTTCTAGTTGCGGAGTTTCCAGTTGTGGAGTTTCTAGTTGTGGAATTTCAATCTGTGTAGTTTCTAGTTGTGGAGTCTCAATTTTGGAGTTCCTAGTTGTGGAGTCTCTAGTTGTGGAGTTTCTAGTTGTGGAGTGTCTATTTGTGGAGTTTCTAGTTGTGAAGTTTCTAGTTGTAGAGTTTCTCGTTGGAGTTTTTAGTTTTCGAGTTCCTTGTTGTACTTTTTCTATTTGCAGAGTTTCTAGCTGTGGAGTTTCTAGTTGTGGGGTTTGTAGTTGTGAAAATTTTAGCTGTGGAGTTTCTACTTATGGAATCTCTAGTCATGGAGTTTCTAGTTGCGTAGTTTCTATCTGAGGAGTTTCTAAATGGAAAGTCTCTAGTTGTGCAGTCTCTAGTTGTGGAGTTTCTAGTTGTGGAGTTTCTAGTTGTGGAGTTTTTTGTTGGGGAGTTTCTACTTGAGTTTATAGTTGTGGATTTTCTAGTTGCAGAGTTTCGAGTTGCAGAGTTTCAAGTTGTGGAGTTTCTAGTTGCGGAGTTTCTAGCTGCGGAGTTTCTAGTTGCGGAGTCTCTAGTTGTGCAGTCTCTAGTTGTTGAGTTTCTAGAGTTGAAGTTTATAGTTGAGGGTTTTCTAGTTGTGGAGTTTCTAGTTGCGGAGTTTCTATTTGCAGAGTTTCTAGCTGCAGAGTTTCTAGTTGTGGAGTTTCTAGTTGGGGAGTTTCTAGTTGCGGAGTTTCTAGTTGTGGAGTTTCTAGTTGTGGAGTTTCTAGCTGTGGAGTTTCTAGTTGCGGAGTTTCTAGTTTTGGAGTTTCTAGTTGTGGAGTTTCTAGTTGTGGAATTTGTAGTTGTGGAGAATCTAGTTGTGGTGTTTCAAGTTGTGGAGTTTCTAGCTGTGAAGTTTCTAGTTGCGGAGTTTCTAGTGGCAGAGTTTCTTGTTGCAGAGTTTTCTAGTTGTGGAGAATTTAGGGGCGGAGTTTCAAGTTGTGGAGTTTCTAGTTGCGGAGTTACTAGCTGTGGAGTTTCTAGTTGCGGAGTCTCTAGTTGTGCAGTCTCTAGTTGTGGAGTTGCTAGTTGTGAAGTTTATAGTTGTGGGGTTTCTAGCTGTGGAGTTTCTAGTTGCGGAGTTTCTAGTTGCACAGTTTCTAGTTGCGGAGTTTCTAGTTGTTGAGTTTCTAGTTGTGAGGTTCGTAGTTGTGGAGTTTCTAGTGGTGGAGTTTCTAGTTGTGGAGTCTCTAGTTGTGGAGTTTCTAGTTGTGGGGTTTCTAGTTGCGAACTCTCAAGTTGTGGAGTTTCTAGTTGTGGAGTTTCTAGCTGTGGAGTTTCCAGTTGTTGAGTTTCTAGTTGACGAGTTTCTATTTGCGAAGTCTCAAGTTGTGGAGTTTCTAGCTGTGGAGTTTCTAGTTGCGGAGTTTGTAGTTGCGGAGTTTCTAGTTGTAGAGTTTCTGTTGCGGAGTTTTCTAGTTGTGGAGATTTTAGTGGCGGAGTTTCAAGTTGTGGAGTTTCTAGTTGCGGAGTTACTAGCTGTGGAGTTTCTAGTTGCGGAGTCTCTAGTTGTGCAGTCTCTAGTTGTTGAGTTGCTAGTTGTGAAGTTTATAGCTTTGGGGTTTCTAGCTGTGGAGTTTCCAGTTGCGGAGTTTCCAATTGCACAGTTTCCAGTTGCGGAGTTTCTAGTTGTTGAGTTTCTAGTTGTGAGGTTCGTAGTTGTGGAGTTTCTAGTGGTGGAGTTTCTAGTTGTGGAGTCCCTAGTTGTGGAGTTTCTAGTTGTGGGGTTTCTAGTTGCGAACTCTCAAGTTGTGGAGTTTCTAGTTGTGGAGTTTGCAGCTGTGAAGTTTCTAGTTGTGGAGTTTCTAGTTGTGGAATTTGTAGTTGTGGGGTATCTAGTTGTGGTGTTTGAAGTTGTGGAGTTTCTAGCTGTGGAGTTTCTAGTTGCGGAGTTTCTAGTTGCAGAGTTTGTAGTTGCGGAGTTACTAGCTGTGGAGTTTCTAGTGGCGGAGTCTCTAGTTGTGCAGTCTCTAGTTGTTGAGTTGCTAGTTGTGAAGTTTATATTTGTGGGCTTTCTAGCTGTGGAGTTTCTAGTTGCGGAGTTTCTAGTTGCAGATATTCTAGTTGTGAAGTTTCTAGTGGGGAGTTTCTAGTTGAGGAGTTTCTAGTTGTGGAGTTTCTAGTTGCGGAATTTGTAATTTTGGAGTATCTAGTTGTGGTGTTTCAAGTTGTGGAGTCTGTAGTTGTGGAGTATCTATTTGTTGGGTTTCAAGTTGTGGAGTTTCTAGTTGTGGAGTTTCTAGCTGTGGAGTTTCTAGTGGCTGAGTTTCCAGTTGACGAGTTTCTATTTGCGAAGTCTCAAGTTGTGGAGTTTCTAGCTGTAAAGTTTCTAGTTGCAGAGTTTCTAGTTGCGGAGTTTCCAGTTGTGGAGTTTCTATTTGTGGAATTTTAATCTGTGTAGTTTCTAGTTGTGGAGTCTCAATTTTGGGGTTCCTAGTTGTGGAGTCTCTAGTTGTGGAGTTTCTAGTTGTGGAGTGTCTATTTGTGTAGTTTCTAGTTGTGAAGTTTCTAGTTGTAGAGTTTCTCGTTGGAGTTTTAGTTTTCGAGTTCCTTGTTGTACTTTTTCTATTTGCAGAGTTTCTAGTTGTGGAGTTTCTAGTTGTGGGGTTTGTAGTTGTGAAAATTTTAGCTGTGGAGTTTCTACTTATATAATCTCTAGTCGTGGAGTTTCTAGTTGCGTAGTTTCTATCTGAGGAGTTTCTAAATGGAAAGTCTCTAGTTGTGCAGTCTCTAGTTGTGGAGTTTCTAGTTGTGGAGTTTCTAGTTGTGGGGTTTCTAGTTGCGAACTCTCAAGTTGTGGAGTTTCTAGTTGTGGAGTTTTCAGCTGTGGAATTTCTAGTTTTTGAGTTTCTAGTTGACGAGTTTCTATTTGCGAAGTCTCAAGTTGTGGAGTTTCTCGCTGTGGAGTTTCTAGTTGCGGAGTTTGTAGTTGCGGAGTTTCTAGTTGCAGAGTTTCTAGTTGTGGAGATTCTAGTTGCCAAGTTTCTTGTTGCGAAGTCTCAAGTTGTGGAGTTTCTAGTTGTGGAATTTGTAGTTGTGGAGAATCTAGTTGTGGAGTTTCTAGTTGGGGAGATTCTAGTTGCGGAGTTTCTAGTTGTGGAGTTTCTAGTTGTGGAGTTTTAGTTGTGGAGTTTCAAGTTGAGGAATTTATAGGTGTGGAGTTTCTAGTTGTTGAGTTTCTAGTTGTCGGGTTTCAAGTTGCGGAGTTTCTAGTTATGGAGTTTATAGTTGTGGAGCTTTTAGTTGAGGAGCCTCTAGTTGTTGAGTCTCTAGCTGTGGAAACTCTAGTTGTGGAGTTTCTGGTTGCAGAATTTGTTGTTGCGGAGTTTCTAGATGTGGTGTTTCAAGTTGTGGAGTTTCTAGCTGTGGAGTTTCTAGTTGCGGAGTTTCTAGTTGCAGAGTTTGTAGTTGCGGAGTTTTCTAGTTGTGGAGATTCTAGTGGCGGAGTTTCAAGTTGTGGAGTTTCTAGTTGCGGAGTTACTAGCTGTGGAGTTTCTAGTTGTGGAGTCTCTAGTTGTGCAGTCTCTAGTTGTTTAGTTGCTAGTTGTGAAGTTTATAGTTGTGGGGTTTCTAGCTGTGGAGTTTCTAGTTGCGGAGTTTCTAGTTGCACAGTTTCTAGTTGCGGAGTTTCTAGTTGTTGAGTTTCTAGTTGTGAGGTTCGTAGTTGTGGAACTTCTAGTGGTGGAGTTTCTAGTTGTTGAGTTTCTAGTTGACGAGTTTCTAATTGCGAAGTCTCAAGTTGTGTTTCTAGCTGTGGAGTTTGTAGTAGCGGAGTTTGTAGTTGCGGAGTTTCTAGTTGTGGAGTTTCTAGTTGTGGGGTTTCTAGTTGCGAACTCTCAAGTTGTGGAGTTTCTAGTTGTGGAGTTTCTAGCTGTGGAGTTTCTAGTTGTTGAGTTTCTAGTTGACGAGTTTCTATTTGCGAAGCCTCAAGTTGTGGAGTTTCTAGCTGTGGAGTTTCTAGTTGCGGAGTTTGTAGTTGCGGAGTTTCTAGTTGTAGAGTTTCTTGTTGCGGAGTTTTCTAGTTGTGGAGATTCTAGTTGAGGAGTTTCAAGTTGTGGAGTTTCTAGTTGCGGAGTTACTAGCTGTGGAGTTTCTAGTTGCGGAGTCTCTAGTTGTGCAGTCTCTAGTTGTTGAGTTGCTAGTTGTGAAGTTTATAGTTGTGGGGTTTCTAGCTGTGGAGTTTCCAGTTGCGGAGTTTCTAGTTGCACAGTTTCCAGTTGCGGAGTTTCTAGTTGTTGAGTTTCTAGTTGTGAGGTTCGTAGTTGTGGAGTTTCTAGTGGTGGAGTTTCTAGTTGTGGAGTCTCTAGTTGTGGAGTTTCTAGTTGTGGGGTTTCTAGTTGCGAACTCTCAAGTTGTGGAGTTTCTAGTTGTGGAGTTTGCAGCTGTGGAATTTCTAGTTGTTGCGTTTCTAGTTGACGAGTTTCTATTTGCGAAGTCTCAAGTTGTGGAGTTTCTAGCTGTGGAATTTGTAGTTGTGGAGAATCTAGTTGTGGAGTTTCTAGTTGGGGAGTTTCTAGTTGCGGAGTTTCTAGTTGTGGAGTTTCTAGTTGTGGAGTTTTAGTTGTGGAGTTTCAAGTTGAGGAATTCATAGGTGTGGAGTTTCTAGTTGTTGAGTTTCTAGTTGTCGGGTTTCAAGTTGCGGAGTTTCTAGTTATGGAGTTTCTAGTTGTGGAGCTTTTAGTTGAGGAGCCTCTAGTTGTTGAGTCTCTAGCTGTGGAAATTCTAGTTGTGGAGTTTCTGGTTGCAGAGTTTGTTGTTGCGGAGTTTCTAGATGTGGTGTTTCAAGTTGTGGAGTTTCTAGCTGTGGAGTTTCTAGTGGCGGAGTTTCTAGTTGCAGAGTTTGTAGTTGCGGAGTTTTCTAGTTGTGGAGCTTCTAGTGGCGGAGTTTCAAGTTGTGAAGTTTATAGTTGTGGGCTTTCTAGCTGTGGAGTTTCTAGTTGCGGAGTTTCTAGTTGCTGAGTTTCTAGTTGCGGAGTTTCTAGTTGCAGAGATTCTAGCTGTGAAGTTTCTAGTGGGGAGTTTCTAGTTGAGGAGTTTGTAGTTGTGGAGTTTCTAGTTGTGGGGTTTCTAGTTGCGAACTCTCAAGTTGTGGAGTTTCTAGTTGTGGAGTTTCTAGCTGTGGAGTTTCTAGTTGTTGAGTTTCTAGTGTACGAGTTTCTATTTGCGAAGCCTCAAGTTGTGGAGTTTCTAGCTGTGGAGTTTCTAGTGGCGGAGTTTGTAGTTGAGGAGTTTCTAGTTGCAGAGTTTCTTGTTGCGGAGTTTTCTAGTTGTGGAGATTCTAGTTGAGGAGTTTCAAGTTGTGGAGTTTCTAGTTGCGGAGTTACTAGCTGTGGAGTTTCTAGTTGCGGAGTCTCTAGTTGTGCAGTCTCTAGTTGTTGAGTTGCTAGTTGTGAAGTCTATAGTTGTGGGGTTTCTAGCTGTGGAGTTTCCAGTTGCGGAGTTTCTAGTTGCACAGTTTCCAGTTGCGGAGTTTCTACTTGTTGAGTTTCTAGTTGTGAGGTTCGTAGTTGTGGAGTTTCTAGTGGTGGAGTTTCTAGTTGTGGAGTCTCTAGTTGTGGAGTTTCTAGTTGTGGGGTTTCTAGTTGCGAACTCTCAAGTTGTGGAGTTTCTAGTTGTGGAGTTTGCAGCTGTGGAATTTCTAGTTGTTGAGTTTCTAGTTGACGAGTTTCTATTTGCGAAGTCTCAAGTTGTGGAGTTTCTAGCTGTGGAGTTTCTAGTTGCGGAGTTTGTAGTTGCGGAGTTTCTAGTTGCAGAGTTTCTAGTTGTGGAGATTCTAGTTGCCAAGTTTCTTGTTGCGAAGTCTCAAGTTGTGGAGTTTCTAGTTGTGGAATTTGTAGTTGTGGAGAATCTAGTTGTGGAGTTTCTAGTTGGGGAGTTTCTAGTTGCGGAGTTTCTAGTTGTGGAGTTTCTAGTTGTGGAGTTTTAGTTGTGGAGTTTCAAGTTGAGGAATTTATAGGTGTGGAGTTTCTAGTTGTTGAGTTTCTAGTTGTCGGGTTTCAAGTTGCGGAGTTTCTAGTTATGGAGTTTCTAGTTGTGGAGCTTTTAGTTGAGGAGCCTCTAGTTGTTGAGTCTCTAGCTGTGGAAATTCTAGTTGTGGAGTTTCTGGTTGCAGAGTTTGTTGTTGCGGAGTTTCTAGATGTGGTGTTTCAAGTTGTGGAGTTTCTAGCTGAGGAGTTTCTAGTTGCGGAGTTTCTAGTTGCAGAGTTTGTAGTTGCGGAGTTTTCTAGTTGTGGAGATTCTAGTGGCGGAGTTTCAAGTTGTGGAGTTTCTAGTTGCGGAGTTACTAGCTGTGGAGTTTCTAGTTGCGGAGTCTCTAGTTGTGCAGTCTCTAGTTGTGGAGTTGCTAGTTGTGAAGTTTATAGTTGTGGGGTTTCTAGCTGTGGAGTTTCTAGTTGCGGAGTTTCTAGTTGCACAGTTTCTAGTTGCGGAGTTTCTAGTTGTTGAGTTTCTAGTTGTGAGGTTCGTAGTTGGGGAACTTCTAGTGGTGGAGTTTCTAGTTGTTGAGTTTCTAGTTGACGAGTTTCTAATTGCGAAGTCTCAAGTTGTGGAGTTTCTAGCTGTAGAGTTTGTAGTAGCGGAGTTTGTAGTTGCGGAGTTTCTAGTTGTGGAGTTTCTAGTTGTGGGGTTTCTAGTTGCGAACTCTCAAGTTGTGGAGTTTCTAGTTGTGGAGTTTCTAGCTGTGGAGTTTCTAGTTGTTGAGTTTCTAGTTGACGAGTTTCTATTTGCGAAGCCTCAAGTTGTGGAGTTTCTAGCTGTGGAGTTTCTAGTTGCGGAGTTTGTAGTTGCGGAGTTTCTAGTTGTAGAGTTTCTTGTTGCGGAGTTTTCTAGTTGTGGAGATTCTAGTTGAGGAGTTTCAAGTTGTGGAGTTTCTAGTTGCGGAGTTACTAGCTGTGGAGTTTCTAGTTGCGGAGTCTCTAGTTGTGCAGTCTCTAGTTGTTGAGTTGCTAGTTGTGAAGTTTATAGTTGTGGGGTTTCTAGCTGTGGAGTTTCCAGTTGCGGAGTTTCTAGTTGCACAGTTTCCAGTTGCGGAGTTTCTAGTTGTTGAGTTTCTAGTTGTGAGGTTCGTAGTTGTGGAGTTTCTAGTGGTGGAGTTTCTAGTTTTGGAGTCTCTAGTTGTGGAGTTTCTAGTTGTTGAGTTTCTAGTTGACGAGTTTCTATTTGCGAAGCCTCAAGTTGCGTAGTTTCTAGCTGTGGAGTTTCTAGTTGCGGAGTTTGTAGTTGCGGAGTTTCTAGTTGCAGAGTTTCTAGTTGCGGAGTTTTCTAGTTGTGGAGATTCTAGTTGAGGAGTTTCAAGTTGTGGAGTTTCTAGTTGCGGAGTTACTAGCTGTGGAGTTTCTAGTTGCGGAGTCTCTAGTTGTGCAGTCTCTAGTTGTTGAGTTGCTAGTTGTGAAGTCTATAGTTGTGGGGTTTCTAGCTGTGGAGTTTCCAGTTGCGGAGTTTCTAGTTGCACAGTTTCCAGTTGCGGAGTTTCTAGTTGTTGAGTTTCTAGTTGTGAGGTTCGTAGTTGTGGAGTTTCTAGTGGTGGAGTTTCTAGTTGTGGAGTCTCTAGTTGTGGAGTTTCTAGTTTTGGGGTTTCTAGTTGCGAACTCTCAAGTTGTGGAGTTTCTAGTTGTGGAGTTTGCAGCTGTGGAATTTCTAGTTGTTGAGTTTCTAGTTGACGAGTTTCTATTTGCGAAGTCTCAAGTTGTGGAGTTTCTAGCTGTGGAGTTTCTAGTTGCGGAGTTTGTAGTTGCGGAGTTTCTAGTTGCAGAGTTTCTAGTTGTGGAGATTCTAGTTGCCAAGTTTCTTGTTGCGAAGTCTCAAGTTGTGGAGTTTCTAGTTGTGGAATTTGTAGTTGTGGAGAATCTAGTTGTGGAGTTTCTAGTTGGGGAGTTTCTAGTTGCGGAGTCTCTAGTTGTGGAGTTTCTAGTTGTGGAGTTTTAGTTGTGGAGTTTCAAGTTGAGGAATTTATAGGTGTGGAGTTTCTAGTTGTTGAGTTTCTAGTTGTCGGGTTTCAAGTTGCGGAGTTTCTAGTTATGGAGTTTCTAGTTGTGGAGCTTTTAGTTGAGGAGCCTCTAGTTGTTGAGTCTCTAGCTGTGGAAATTCTAGTTGTGGAGTTTCTGGTTGCAGAGTTTGTTGTTGCGGAGTTTCTAGATGTGGTGTTTCAAGTTGTGGAGTTTCTAGCTGAGGAGTTTCTAGTTGCGGAGTTTCTAGTTGCAGAGTTTGTAGTTGCGGAGTTTTCTAGTTGTGGAGATTCTAGTGGCGCAGTTCCAAGTTGTGGAGTTTCTAGTTGCGGAGTTACTAGCTGTGGAGTTTCTAGTTGCGGAGTCTCTAGTTGTGCAGTCTCTAGTTGTGGAGTTGCTAGTTGTGAAGTTTATAGTTGTGGGGTTTCTAGCTGTGGAGTTTCTAGTTGCGGAGTTTCTAGTTGCACAGTTTCTAGTTGCGGAGTTTCTAGTTGTTGAGTTTCTAGTTGTGAGGTTCGTAGTTGTGGAACTTCTAGTGGTGGAGTTTCTAGTTGTTGAGTTTCTAGTTGACGAGTTTCTAATTGCGAAGTCTCAAGTTGTGGAGTTTCTAGCTGTGGAGTTTGTAGTAGCGGAGTTTGTAGTTGCGGAGTTTCTAGTTGTGGAGTTTCTAGTTGTGGGGTTTCTAGTTGCGAACTCTCAAGATGTGGAGTTTCTAGTTGTGGACTTTCTAGCTGTGGAGTTTCTAGTTGTTGAGTTTCTAGTTGACGAGTTTCTATTTGCGAAGCCTCAAGTTGTGGAGTTTCTAGCTGTGGAGATTCTAGTTGCGGAGTTTGTAGTTGCGGAGTTTCTAGTTGTAGAGTTTCTTGTTGCGAAGTTTTCTAGTTGTGGAGATTCTAGTTGAGGAGTTTCAAGTTGTGGAGTTTCTAGTTGCGGAGTTACTAGCTGTGGAGTTTCTAGTTGCGGAGTCTCTAGTTGTGCAGTCTCTAGTTGTTGAGTTGCTAGTTGGGAAGTTTATAGTTGTGGGGTTTCTAGCTGTGGAGTTTCCAGTTGCGGAGTTTCTAGTTGCACAGTTTCCAGTTGCGGAGTTTCTAGTTGTTGAGTTTCTAGTTGTGAGGTTCGTAGTTGTGGAGTTTCTAGTGGTGGAGTTTCTAGTTTTGGAGTCTCTAGTTGTGGAGTTTCTAGTTGTTGAGTTTCTAGTTGACGAGTTTCTATTTGCGAAGCCTCAAGTTGTGGAGTTTCTAGCTGTGGAGTTTCTAGTTGCGGAGTTTGTAGTTGCGGAGTTTCTAGTTGTAGAGTTTCTTGTTGCGGAGTTTTCTAGTTGTGGAGATTCTAGTTGAGGAGTTTCAAGTTGTGGAGTTTCTAGTTGCGGAGTTACTAGCTGTGGAGTTTCTAGTTGCGGAGTCTCTAGTTGTGCAGTCTCTAGTTGTTGAGTTGCTAGTTGTGAAGTTTATAGTTGTGGGGTTTCTAGCTGTGGAGTTTCCAGTTGCGGAGTTTCTAGTTGCACAGTTTCCAGTTGCGGAGTTTCTAGTTGTTGAGTTTCTAGTTGTGAGGTTCGTAGTTGTGGAGTTTCTAGTGGTGGAGTTTCTAGTTGTGGAGTCTCTAGTTGTGGAGTTTCTAGTTGTTGAGTTTCTAGTTGACGAGTTTCTATTTGCGAAGCCTCAAGTTGTGGAGTTTCTAGCTGTGGAGTTTCTAGTTGCGGAGTTTGTAGTTGCGGAGTTTCTAGTTGCAGAGTTTCTAGTTGCGGAGTTTTCTAGTTGTGGAGATTCTAGTTGAGGAGTTTCAAGTTGTGGAGTTTCTAGTTGCGGAGTTACTAGCTGTGGAGTTTCTAGTTGCGGAGTCTCTAGTGTTGCAGTCTCTAGTTGTTGAGTTGCTAGTTGTGAAGTCTATAGTTGTGGGGTTTCTAGCTGTGGAGTTTCCAGTTGCGGAGTTTCTAGTTGCACAGTTTCCAGTTGCGGAGTTTCTAGTTGTTGAGTTTCTAGTTGTGAGGTTCGTAGTTGTGGAGTTTCTAGTGGTGGAGTTTCTAGTTGTGGAGTCTCTAGTTGTGGAGTTTCTAGTTTTGGGGTTTCTAGTTGCGAACTCTCAAGTTGTGGAGTTTCTAGTTGTGGAGTTTGCAGCTGTGGAATTTCTAGTTGTTGAGTTTCTACTTGACGAGTTTCTATTTGCGAAGTCTCAGGTTGTGGAGTTTCTAGCTGTGGAGTTTCTAGTTGCGGAGTTTGTAGTTGCGGAGTTTCTAGTTGCAGAGTTTCTAGTTGTGGAGATTCTAGTTGCCAAGTTTCTTGTTGCGAAGTCTCAAGTTGTGGAGTTTCTAGTTGTGGAATTTGTAGTTGTGGAGAATCTAGTTGTGGAGTTTCTAGTTGGGGAGTTTCTAGTTGCGGAGTTTCTAGTTGTGGAGTTTCTAGTTGTGGAGTTTTAGTTGTGGAGTTTCAAGTTGAGGAATTTATAGGTGTGGAGTTTCTAGTTGTTGAGTTTCTAGTTGTCGGGTTTCAAGTTGCGGAGTTTCTAGTTATGGAGTTTCTAGTTGTGGAGCTTTTAGTTGAGGAGCCTCTAGTTGTTGAGTCTCTAGCTGTGGAAATTCTAGTTGTGGAGTTTCTGGTTGCAGAATTTGTTGTTGCGGAGTTTCTAGATGTCGTGTTTCAAGTTGTGGAGTTTCTAGCTGTGGAGTTTCTAGTTGCGGAGTTTCTAGTTGCAGAGTTTGTAGTTGCGGAGTTTTCTAGTTGTGGAGATTCTAGTGGCGGAGTTTCAAGTTGTGGAGTTTCTAGTTGTGGGGTTTCTAGCTGTGGAGTTTCTAGTTGCGGAGTTTCTAGTTGCACAGTTTCTAGTTGCGGAGTTTCTAGTTGTTGAGTTTCTAGTTGTGAGGTTCGTAGTTGTGGAACTTCTAGTGGTGGAGTTTCTAGTTGTTGAGTTTCTAGTTGACGAGTTTCTAATTGCGAAGTCTCAAGTTGTGTTTCTAGCTGTGGAGTTTGTAGTAGCGGAGTTTGTAGTTGCGGAGTTTCTAGTTGTGGAGTTTCTAGTTGTGGGGTTTCTAGTTGCGAACTCTCAAGTTGTGGAGTTTCTAGTTGTGGAGTTTCTAGCTGTGGAGTTTCTAGTTGTTGAGTTTCTAGTTGACGAGTTTCTATTTGCGAAGCCTCAAGTTGTGGAGTTTCTAGCTGTGGAGTTTCTAGTTGCGGAGTTTGTAGTTGCGGAGTTTCTAGTTGTAGAGTTTCTTGTTGCGGAGTTTTCTAGTTGTGGAGATTCTAGTTGAGGAGTTTCAAGTTGTGGAGTTTCTAGTTGCGGAGTTACTAGCTGTGGAGTTTCTAGTTGCGGAGTCTCTAGTTGTGCAGTCTCTAGTTGTTGAGTTGCTAGTTGTGAAGTTTATAGTTGTGGGGTTTCTAGCTGTGGAGTTTCCAGTTGCGGAGTTTCTAGTTGCACAGTTTCCAGTTGCGGAGTTTCTAGTTGTTGAGTTTCTAGTTGTGAGGTTCGTAGTTGTGGAGTTTCTAGTGGTGGAGTTTCTAGTTGTGGAGTCTCTAGTTGTGGAGTTTCTAGTTGTGGGGTTTCTAGTTGCGAACTCTCAAGTTGTGGAGTTTCTAGTTGTGGAGTTTGCAGCTGTGGAATTTCTAGTTGTTGCGTTTCTAGTTGACGAGTTTCTATTTGCGAAGTCTCAAGTTGTGGAGTTTCTAGCTGTGGAATTTGTAGTTGTGGAGAATCTAGTTGTGGAGTTTCTAGTTGGGGAGTTTCTAGTTGCGGAGTTTCTAGTTGTGGAGTTTCTAGTTGTGGAGTTTTAGTTGTGGAGTTTCAAGTTGAGGAATTTATAGGTGTGGAGTTTCTAGTTGTTGAGTTTCTAGTTGTCGGGTTTCAAGTTGCGGAGTTTCAAGTTATGGAGTTTCTAGTTGTGGAGCTTTTAGTTGAGGAGCCTCTAGTTGTTGAGTCTCTAGCTGTGGAAATTCTAGTTGTGGAGTTTCTGGTTGCAGAGTTTGTTGTTGCGGAGTTTCTAGATGTGGTGTTTCAAGTTGTGGAGTTTCTAGCTGTGGAGTTTCTAGTGGCGGAGTTTCTAGTTGCAGAGTTTGTAGTTGCGGAGTTTTCTAGTTGTGGAGCTTCTAGTGGCGGAGTTTCAAGTTGTGAAGTTTATAGTTGTGGGCTTTCTAGCTGTGGAGTTTCTAGTTGCGGAGTTTCTAGTTGCTGAGTTTCTAGTTGCGGAGTTTCTAGTTGCAGAGATTCTAGCTGTGAAGTTTCTAGTGGGGAGTTTGTAGTTGCGGAGTTTCTAGTTGCAGAGTTTCTTGTTGCGGAGTTTTCTAGTTGTGGAGATTCTAGTTTAGGAGTTTCAAGTTGTGGAGTTTCTAGTTGCGGAGTTACTAGCTGTGGAGTTTCTAGTTGCGGAGTCTCTAGTTGTGCAGTCTCTAGTTGTTGAGTTGCTAGTTGTGAAGTCTATAGTTGTGGGGTTTCTAGCTGTGGAGTTTCCAGTTGCGGAGTTTCTAGTTGCACAGTTTCCAGTTGCGGAGTTTCTACTTGTTGAGTTTCTAGTTGTGAGGTTCGTAGTTGTGGAGTTTCTAGTGGTGGAGTTTCTAGTTGTGGAGTCTCTAGTTGTGGAGTTTCTAGTTGTGGGGTTTCTAGTTGCGAACTCTCAAGCTGTGGAGTTTCTAGTTGTGAAGTTTGCAGCTGTGGAATTTCTAGTTGTTGAGTTTCTAGTTGACGAGTTTCTATTTGCGAAGTCTCAGGTTGTGGAGTTTCTAGCTGTGGAGTTTCTAGTTGCAGAGTTTGTAGTTGCGGAGTTTCTAGTTGCAGAGTTATAGTTATGGAGATTCTAGTTGCCAAGTTTCTTGTTGCGAAGTCTCAAGTTGTGGAGTTTCTAGTTGTGGAATTTGTAGTTGTGGAGAATCTAGTTGTGGAGTTTCTAGTTGGGGAGTTTCTAGTTGTGGAGTTTCTAGTTGTGGAGTTTCTAGTTGTGGAGTTTTAGTTGTGGAGTTTAGAGTTGAGGAATTTATAGGTGTGGAGTTTCTAGTTGTTGAGTTTCTAGTTGTCGGGTTTCAAGTTGCGGAGTTTCTAGTTATGGAGTTTCTAGTTGTGGAGCTTTTAGTTGAGGAGCCTCTAGTTGTTGAGTCTCTAGCTGTGGAAATTCTAGTTGTGGAGTTTCTGGTTGCAGAATTTGTTGTTGCGGAGTTTCTAGATGTGGTGTTTCAAGTTGTGGAGTTTCTAGCTGTGGAGTTTCTAGTTGCGGAGTTTCTAGTTGCAGAGTTTGTAGTTGCGGAGTTTTCTAGTTGTGGAGATTCTAGTGGCGGAGTTTCAAGTTGTGGAGTTTCTAGTTGTGGGGTTTCTAGCTGTGGAGTTTCTAGTTGCGGAGTTTCTAGTTGCACAGTTTCTAGTTGCGGAGTTTCTAGTTGTTGAGTTTCTAGTTGTGAGGTTCGTAGTTGTGGAACTTCTAGTGGTGGAGTTTCTAGTTGTTGAGTTTCTAGTTGACGAGTTTCTAATTGCGAAGTCTCAAGTTGTGTTTCTAGCTGTGGAGTTTGTAGTAGCGGAGTTTGTAGTTGCGGAGTTTCTAGTTGTGGAGTTTCTAGTTGTGGGGTTTCTAGTTGCGAACTCTCAAGTTGTGGAGTTTCTAGTTGTGGAGTTTCTAGCTGTGGAGTTTCTAGTTGTTGAGTTTCTAGTTGACGAGTTTCTATTTGCGAAGCCTCAAGTTGTGGAGTTTCTAGCTGTGGAGTTTCTAGTTGCGGAGTTTGTAGTTGCGGAGTTTCTAGTTGTAGAGTTTCTTGTTGCGGAGTTTTCTAGTTGTGGAGATTCTAGTTGAGGAGTTTCAAGTTGTGGAGTTTCTAGTTGCGGAGTTACTAGCTGTGGAGTTTCTAGTTGCGGAGTCTCTAGTTGTGCAGTCTCTAGTTGTTGAGTTGCTAGTTGTGAAGTTTATAGTTGTGGGGTTTCTAGCTGTGGAGTTTCCAGTTGCGGAGTTTCTAGTTGCACAGTTTCCAGTTGCGGAGTTTCTAGTTGTGAGGTTCGTAGTTGTGGAGTTTCTAGTGGTGGAGTTTCTAGTTGTGGAGTCTCTAGTTGTGGAGTTTCTAGTTGTGGGGTTTCTAGTTGCGAACTCTCAAGTTGTGGAGTTTCTAGTTGTGGAGTTTGCAGCTGTGGAATTTCTAGTTGTTGCGTTTCTAGTTGACGAGTTTCTATTTGCGAAGTCTCAAGTTGTGGAGTTTCTAGCTGTGGAGTTTCTAGTTGCGGAGTTTGTAGTTGCGGAGTTTCTAGTTGCAGAGTTTCTAGTTGTGGAGATTCTAGTTGCCAAGTTTCTTGTTGCGAAGTCTCAAGTTGTGGAGTTTCTAGTTGTGGAATTTGTAGTTGTGGAGAATCTAGTTGTGGAGTTTCTAGTTGGGGTGTTTCTAGTTGCGGAGTTTCTAGTTGTGGAGTTTCTAGTTGTGGAGTTTTAGTTGTGGAGTTTCAAGTTGAGGAATTTATAGGTGTGGAGTTTCTAGTTGTTGAGTTTCTAGTTGTCGGGTTTCAAGTTGCGGAGTTTCTAGTTATGGAGTTTCTAGTTGTGGAGCTTTTAGTTGAGGAGCCTCTCGTTGTTGAGTCTCTAGCTGTGGAAACTCTAGTTGTGGAGTTTCTGGTTGCAGAGTTTGTTGTTGCGGAGTTTCTAGATGTGGTGTTTCAAGTTGTGGAGTTTCTAGCTGTGGAGTTTCTAGTTGCGGAGTTTCTAGTTGCAGAGTTTGTAGTTGCGGAGTTTTCTAGTTGTGGAGCTTCTAGTGGCGGAGTTTCAAGTTGTGAAGTTTATAGTTGTGGGCTTTCTAGCTGTGGAGTTTCTAGTTGCGGAGTTTCTAGTTGCTGAGTTTCTAGTTGCGGAGTTTCTAGTTGCAGAGATTCTAGTTGTGAAGTTTCTAGTGGGGAGTTTCTAGTTGAGGAGTTTCTAGTTGTGGAGTTTCTAGTTGCGGAATTTGTGATTGTGGAGTATCTAGTTGTGGTGTTTCAAGTTGTGGAGTCTGTAGTTGTGGAGTATCTAATTGTTGGGTTTCAAGTTGTGGAGTTTCCAGTTGTGGAGTTTTAGCTGTGGAGTTTCTAGTGGTTGAGTTTCCAGTTGACGAGTTTCTAATTGCGAAGTCTCAAGTTGTGGAGTTTCTAGCTGTAAAGTTTCTAGTTGCAGAGTTTCTAGTTGTGGAGTTTCCAGTTGTGGAGTTTCTAGTTGTGGAATTTCAATCTGTGTAGTTTCTAGTTGTGGAGTCTCAATTTTGGAGTTCCTAGTTGTGGAGTGTCTATTTGTGGAGTTTCTAGTTGTGGAGTGTCTATTTGTGGAGTTTCTAGTTATGAAGTTTCTAGTTGTAGAGTTTCTCGTTGGAGTTTTTAGTTTTCGAGTTCCTTGTTGTAGATTTTCTATTTGCAGAGTTTCTAGTTGTGGAGTTTCTAGTTGTGGGGTTTGTAGTTGTGGAAAATTTAGCTGTGGAGTTTCTACTTATGGAATCTCCAGTCGTGGAGTTTCTAGTTGTGTAGTTTCTATCTGAGGAGTTTCTAAATGCAAAGTCTCTAGTTGTGCAGTCTCTAGTTGTGCAGTTTCTAGTTTTGGAGTTTCTAGTTGTGGAGATTTTTGTTGGGGAGTTTCTAGTTGTGAAGTTTGTAGTTGTGGATTTTCTAGTTGCGGAGTTTCTAGTTGTTGAGTTTCTAGTTGTGAGGTTCGTAGTTGTTGAGTTTCTAGTGGTGGAGTTTCTAGTTGTGGAGTCTCTAGTTGTGGAGTTTCTAGTTGTGGAGTTTCTAGTTGCGAACTCTGAAGTTGTGGAGTTTCTAGTTGTGGAGTTTGCAGCTGTGGAGTTTCTAGTTGTGGAGTTTCTAGTTGTGGAATTTGTAGTTGTGGAGTATCTAGTTGTGGTGTTTGAAGTTGTGGAGTTTCTAGCTGTGGAGTTTCTAGTTGCGGAGTTTCTAGTTGCAGAGTTTGTAGTTGCGGAGTTACTAGCTGTGGAGTTTCTAGTGGCGGAGTCTCTAGTTGTGCAGTCTCTAGTTGTTGAGTTGCTAGTTGTGAAGTTTATATTTGTGGGCTTTCTATCTGGGGAGTTTCTAGTTGCGGAGTTTCTAGTTGCAGAGTTTCTAGTTGCGGAGTTTCTAGTTGCAGAGATTCTAGTTGTGAAGTTTCTAGTGGGGAGTCTCTAGTTGTGCAGTCTCTAGTTGTGGAGTTGCTAGTTGTGAAGTTTATAGTTGTGGGGTTTCTAGCTGTGGAGTTTCTAGTTGCAGAGTTTCTAGTTGCACAGTTTCTAGTTGCGGAGTTTCTAGTTGTTGAGTTTCTAGTTGTGAGGTTCGTAGTTGTGGAACTTCTAGTGGTGGAGTTTCTAGTTGTTGAGTTTCTAGTTGACGAGTTTCTAATTGCGAAGTCTCAAGTTGTGTTTCTAGCTGTGGAGTTTGTAGTAGCGGAGTTTGTAGTTGCGGAGTTTCTAGTTGTGGAGTTTCTAGTTGTGGGGTTTCTAGTTGCGAACTTTCAAGTTGTGGAGTTTCTAGTTGTGGAGTTTCTAGCTGTGGAGTTTCTAGTTGTTGAGTTTCTAGTTGACGAGTTTCTATTTGCGAAGCCTCAAGTTGTGGAGTTTCTAGCTGTGGAGTTTCTAGTTGCGGAGTTTGTAGTTGCGGAGTTTCTAGTTGTAGAGTTTCTTGTTGCGGAGTTTTCTAGTTGTGGAGATTCTAGTTGAGGAGTTTCAAGTTGTGGAGTTTCTAGTTGCGGAGTTACTAGCTGTGGAGTTTCTAGTTGCGGAGTCTCTAGTTGTGCAGTCTCTAGTTGTTGAGTTGCTAGTTGTGAAGTTTATAGTTGTGGGGTTTCTAGCTGTGGAGTTTCCAGTTGCGGAGTTTCTAGTTGCACAGTTTCCAGTTGCGGAGTTTCTAGTTGTTGAGTTTCTAGTTGTGAGGTTCGTAGTTGTGGAGTTTCTAGTGGTGGAGTTTCTAGTTGTGGAGTCTCTAGTTGTGGAGTTTCTAGTTGTGGGGTTTCTAGTTGCGAACTCTCAAGTTGTGGAGTTTCTAGTTGTGGAGTTTGCAGCTGTGGAATTTCTAGTTGTTGCGTTTCTAGATGACGAGTTTCTATTTGCGAAGTCTCATGTTGTGGAGTTTCTAGCTGTGGAATTTGTAGTTGTGGAGAATCTAGTTGAGGAGCCTCTAGTTGTTGAGTCTCTAGCAGTGGAAATTCTAGTTGTGGAGTTTCTGGTTGCAGAGTTTGTTGTTGTAGAGTTTCTAGATGTGGTGTTTCAAGTTGTGGAGTTTCTAGCTGTGGAGTTTCTAGTGGCGGAGTTTCTAGTTGCAGAGTTTGTAGTTGCGGAGTTTTCTAGTTGTGGAGCTTCTAGTGGCGGAGTTTCAAGTTGTGAAGTTTATAGTTGTGGGCTTTCTAGCTGTGGAGTTTCTAGTTGCGGAGTTTCTAGTTGCTGAGTTTCTAGTTGCGGAGTTTCTAGTTGCAGAGATTCTAGCTGTGAAGTTTCTAGTGGGGAGTTTCTAGTTGAGGAGTTTCTAGTTGTGGAGTTTCTAGTTGTGGGGTTTCTAGTTGCGAACTCTCAAGTTGTGGAGTTTCTAGTTGTGGAGTTTCTAGCTGTGGAGTTTCTAGTTGTTGAGTTTCTAGTGTACGAGTTTCTATTTGCGAAGCCTCAAGTTGTGGAGTTTCTAGCTGTGGAGTTTCTAGTTGCGGAGTTTGTAGTTGCGGAGTTTCTAGTTGTAGAGGTTTTTGTTGCGGAGTTTTCTAGTTGTGGAGATTCTAGTTGAGGAGTTTCAAGTTGTGGAGTTTCTAGTTGTGGAGTTTCTAGTGGTGGAGTTTCTAGTTGTGGAGTCTCTAGTTGTGGAGTTTCTAGTTGTGGGGTTTCTAGTTGCGAACTCTCAAGTTGTGGAGTTTCTAGTTGTGGAGTTTGCAGCTGTGGAATTTCTAGTTGTTGAGTTTCTAGTTGACGAGTTTCTATTTGCGAAGTCTCAAGTTGTGGAGTTTCTAGCTGTGGAGTTTCTAGTTGCGGAGTTTGTAGTTGCGGAGTTTCTAGTTGCAGAGTTTCTAGTTGTGGAGATTCTAGTTGCCAAGTTTCTTGTTGCGAAGTCTCAAGTTGTGGAGTTTCTAGTTGTGGAATTTGTAGTTGTGGAGAATCTAGTTGTGGAGTTTCTTGTTGGGGAGTTTCTAGTTGCGGAGTTTCTAGTTGTGGAGTTTCTAGTTGTGGAGTTTTAGTTGTGGAGTTTCAAGTTGAGGAATTTATAGGTGTGGAGTTTCTAGTTGTTGAGTTTCTAGTTGTCGGGTTTCAAGTTGCGGAGTTTCTAGTTATGGAGTTTCTAGTTGTGGAGCTTTTAGTTGAGGAGCCTCTAGTTGTTGAGTCTCTAGCTGTGGAAATTCTAGTTGTGGAGTTTCTGGTTGCAGAGTTTGTTGTTGCGGAGTTTCTAGATGTGGTGTTTCAAGTTGTAGAGTTTCTAGCTGAGGAGTTTCTAGTTGCGGAGTCTCTAGTTGTGCAGTCTCTAGTTGTTGAGTTGCTAGTTGTGAAGTTTATAGTTGTGGGGTTTCTAGCTGTGGAGTTTCTAGTTGCGGAGTTTCTAGTTGCACAGTTTCTAGTTGCGGAGTTTCTAGTTGTTGAGTTTCTAGTTGTGAGGTTCGTAGTTGTGGAACTTCTAGTGGTGGAGTTTCTAGTTGTTGAGTTTCTAGTTGACGAGTTTCTAATTGCGAAGTCTCAAGTTGTGGAGTTTCTAGCTGTGGAGTTTGTAGTAGCGGAGTTTGTAGTTGCGGAGTTTCTTGTTGTGGAGTTTCTAGTTGTGGGGTTTCTAGTTGCGAACTCTCAAGTTGTGGAGTTTCTAGTTGTGGAGTTTCTAGCTGTGGAGTTTCTAGTTGTTGAGTTTCTAGTTGACGAGTTTCTATTTGCGAAGCCTCAAGTTGTGGAGTTTCTAGCTGTGGAGTTTCTAGTTGCGGAGTTTGTAGTTGCGCAGTTTCTAGTTGTAGAGTTTCTTGTTGCGGAGTTTTCTAGTTGTGGAGATTCTAGTTGAGGAGTTTCAAGTTGTGGAGTTTCTAGTTGCGGAGTTACTAGCTGTGGAGTTTCTAGTTGCGGAGTCTCTAGTTGTGCAGTCTCTAGTTGTTGAGTTGCTAGTTGTGAAGTTTATAGTTGTGGGGTTTCTAGCTGTGGAGTTTCCAGTTGCGGAGTTTCTAGTTGCACAGTTTCCAGTTGCGGAGTTTCTAGTTGTTGAGTTTCTAGTTGTGAGGTTCGTAGTTGTGGAGTTTCTAGTGGTGGAGTTTCTAGTTTTGGAAACTCTAGTTGTGGAGTTTCTAGTTGTTGAGTTTCTAGTTGACGAGTTTCTATTTGCGAAGCCTCAAGTTGTGGAGTTTCTAGCTGTGGAGTTTCTAGTTGCGGAGTTTGTAGTTGCGGAGTTTCTAGTTGTAGAGTTTCTTGTTGCGGAGTTTTCTAGTTGTGGAGATTCTAGTTGAGGAGTTTCAAGTTGTGGAGTTTCTAGTTGCGGAGTTACTAGCTGTGGAGTTTCTAGTTGCGGAGTCTCCAGTTGTGCAGTCTCTAGTTGTTGAGTTGCTAGTTGTGAAGTTTATAGTTGTGGGGTTTCTAGCTGTGGAGTTTCCAGTTGCGGAGTTTCTAGTTGCACAGTTTCCAGTTGCGGAGTTTCTAGTTGTTGAGTTTCTAGTTGTGAGGTTCGTAGTTGTGGAGTTTCTAGTGGTGGAGTTTCTAGTTGTGGAGTCTCTAGTTGTGGAGTTTCTAGTTGTGGGGTTTCTAGTTGCGAACTCTCAAGTTGTGGAGTTTCTAGTTGTGGAGTTTGCAGCTGTGGAATTTCTAGTTGTTGAGTTTCTAGTTGACGAGTTTCTATTTGCGAAGTCTCAAGTTGTGGAGTTTCTAGCTGTGGAGTTTCTAGTTGCGGAGTTTGTAGTTGCGGAGTTTCTAGTTGCAGAGTTTCTAGTTGTGGAGATTCTAGTTGCCAAGTTTCTTGTTGCGAAGTCTCAAGTTGTGGAGTTTCTAGTTGTGGAATTTGTAGTTGTGGAGAATCTAGTTGTGGAGTTTCTAGTTGGGGAGTTTCTAGTGGCGGAGTTTCTAGTTGTGGAGTTTCTAGTTGTGGAGTTTTAGTTGTGGAGTTTCAAGTTGAGGAATTTATAGGTGTGGAGTTTCTAGTTGTTGAGTTTCTAGTTGTCGGGTTTCAAGTTGCGGAGTTTCTAGTTATGGAGTTTCTAGTTGTGGAGCTTTTAGTTGAGGAGCCTCTAGTTGTTGAGTCTCTAGCTGTGGAAATTCTAGTTGTGGAGTTTCTGGTTGCAGAGTTTGTTGTTGCGGAGTTTCTAGATGTGGTGTTTCAAGTTGTGGAGTTTCTAGCTGTGGAGTTTCTAGTTGCGGAGTTTCTAGTTGCAGAGTTTGTAGTTGCGGAGTTTTCTAGTTGTGGAGCTTCTAGTGGCGGAGTTTCAAGTTGTGAAGTTTATAGTTGTGGGCTTTCTAGCTGTGGAGTTTCTAGTTGCGGAGTTTCTAGTTGCAGAGTTTCTAGTTGCGGAGTTTCTAGTTGCAGAGATTCTAGTTGTGAAGTTTCTAGTGGGGAGTTTCTAGTTGAGGAGTTTCTAGTTGTGGAGTCTGTAGTTGTGGAGTATCTAATTGTTGGGTTTCAAGTTGTGGAGTTTCTAGTTGTGGAGTTTTAGCTGTGGAGTTTCTAGTGGTTGAGTTTCCAGTTGACGAGTTTCTAATTGCGAAGTCTCAAGTTGTGGAGTTTCTAGCTGTAAAGTTTCTAGTTGCAGAGTTTCTAGTTGCGGAGTTTCCAGTTGTGGAGTTTCTAGTTGTGGAATTTCAATCTGTGTAGTTTCTAGTTGTGGAGTCTCAATTTTGGAGTTCCTAGTTGTGGAGTCTCTATTTGTGGAGTTTCTAGTTGTGGAGTGTCTATTTGTGGAGTTTCTAGTTATGAAGTTTCTAGTTGTAGAGTTTCTCGTTGGAGTTTTTAGTTTTCGAGTTCCTTGTTGTAGATTTTCTATTTGCAGAGTTTCTAGTTGTGGAGTTTCTAGTTGTGGGGTTTGTAGTTGTGGAAATTTTAGCTGTGGAGTTTCTACTTATGGAATCTCTAGTCGTGGAGTTTCTAGTTGTGTAGTTTCTATCTGAGGAGTTTCTAAATGCAAAGTCTCTAGTTGTGCAGTCTCTAGTTGTGCAGTTTCTAGTTTTGGAGTTTCTAGTTGTGGAGATTTTTGTTGGGGAGTTTCTAGTTGTGAAGTTTGTAGTTGTGGATTTTCTAGTTGCGGAGTTTCTAGTTGTTGAGTTTCTAGTTGTGAGGTTCGTAGTTGTTGAGTTTCTAGTGGTGGAGTTTCTAGTTGTGGAGTCTCTAGTTGTGGAGTTTCTAGTTGTAGGGTTTCTAGTTGCGAACTCTCAAGTTGTGGAGTTTCTAGTTGTGGAGTTTGCAGCTGTGGAGTTTCTAGTTGTGGAGTTTCTAGTTTTGGAATTTGTAGTTCTGGAGTATCTAGTTGTGGTGTTTGAAGTTGTGGAGTTTCTAGCTGTGGAGTTTCTAGTTGCGGAGTTTCTAGTTGCAGAGTTTGTAGTTGCGGAGTTACTAGCTGTGGAGTTTCTAGTGGCGGAGTCTCTAGTTGTGCAGTCTCTAGTTGTTGAGTTGCTAGTTGTGAAGTTTATATTTGTGGGCTTTCTAGCTGTGGAGTTTCTAGTTGCGGAGTTTCTAGTTGCTGAGTTTCTAGTTGCGGAGTTTCTAGTTGCAGAGATTCTAGTTGTGAAGTTTCTAGTGGGGAGTTTCTAGTTGAGGAGTTTCTAGTTGTGGAGTTTCTAGTTGCGGAATTTGTAATTGTGGAGTATCTAGTTGTGGTGTTTCAAGTTGTGGAGTCTGTAGTTGTGGAGTATCTATTTGTTGGGTTTCAAGTTGTGGAGTTTCTAGTTGTGGAGTTTCTAGCTGTGGAGTTTCTAGTGGCTGAGTTTCCAGTTGACGAGTTTCTATTTGCGAAGTCTCAAGTTGTGGAGTTTCTAGCTGTAAAGTTTCTAGTTGCAGAGTTTCTAGTTGCGGAGTTTCCAGTTGTGGAGTTTCTAGTTGTGGAATTTTAATCTGTGTAGTTTCTAGTTGTGGAATCTCAATTTTGGAGTTCCTAGTTGTGGAGTCTCTAGTTGTGTAGTTTCTAGTTGTGGAGTGTCTATTTGTGGAGTTTCTAGTTGTGAAGTTTCTAGTTGTAGAGTTTCTCGTTGGAGTTTAGTTTTCGAGTTCCTTGTTGTACTTTTTCTATTTGCAGAGTTTCTAGTTGTGGAGTTTCTAGTTGTGGGGTTTGTAGTTGTGAAAATTTTAGCTGTGGAGTTTCTACTTATGGAATCTCTAGTCGTGGAGTTTCTAGTTGCGTAGTTTCTATCTGAGGAGTTTCTAAATGGAAAGTCTCTAGTTGTGCAGTCTCTAGTTGTGGAGTTTCTAGTTGTGCAGTTTCTAGTTGTGGGGTTTCTAGTTGCGAACTCTCAAGTTGTGGAGTTTCTAGTTGTGGAGTTTGCAGCTGTGGAATTTCTAGTTGTTGAGTTTGTAGTTGAGGAGTTTCTATTTGCGAAGTCTCAAGTTGTGGAGTTTCTAGCTGTGGAGTTTCTAGTTGCGGAGTTTGTAGTTGCGGAGTTTCTAGTTGCAGAGTTTCTAGTTGTGGAGATTCTAGTTGCCAAGTTTCTTGTTGCGAAGTCTCAAGTTGTGGAGTTTCTAGTTGTGGAATTTGTAGTTGTGGAGAATCTAGTTGTGGAGTTTCTAGTTGGGGAGTTTCTAGTTGCGGAGTTTCTAGTTGTGGAGTTTCTAGTTGTGGAGTTTTAGTTGTGGAGTTTCAAGTTGAGGAATTTATAGGTGTGGAGTTTCTAGTTGTTGAGTTTCTAGTTGTCGGGTTTCAAGTTGCGGAGTTTCTAGTTATGGAGTTTCTAGTTGTGGAGCTTTTAGTTGAGGAGCCTCTAGTTGTTGAGTCTCTAGCTGTGGAAATTCTAGTTGTGGAGTTTCTGGTTGCAGAATTTGTTGTTGCGGAGTTTCTAGATGTGGTGTTTCAAGTTGTGGAGTTTCTAGCTGTGGAGTTTCTAGTTGCGGAGTTTCTAGTTGCAGAGTTTGTAGTTGCGGAGTTTTCTAGTTGTGGAGATTCTAGTGGCGGAGTTTCAAGTTGTGGAGTTTCTAGTTGTGGGGTTTCTAGCTGTGGAGTTTCTAGTTGCGGAGTTTCTAGTTGCACAGTTTCTAGTTGCGGAGTTTCTAGTTGTTGAGTTTCTAGTTGTGAGGTTCGTAGTTGTGGAACTTCTAGTGGTGGAGTTTCTAGTTGTTGAGTTTCTAGTTGACGAGTTTCTAATTGCGAAGTCTCAAGTTGTGTTTCTAGCTGTGGAGTTTGTAGTAGCGGAGTTTGTAGTTGCGGAGTTTGTAGTTGTGGAGTTTCTAGTTGTGGGGTTTCTAGTTGCGAACTCTCAAGTTGTGGAGTTTCTAGCTGTGGAGTTTCTAGTTGTTGAGTTTCTAGTTGACGAGTTTCTATTTGCGAAGCCTCAAGTTGTGGAGTTTCTAGCTGTGGAGTTTCTAGTTGCGGAGTTTGTAGTTGCGGAGTTTCTAGTTGTAGAGTTTCTTGTTGCGGAGTTTTCTAGTTGTGGAGATTCTAGTTGAGGAGTTTCAAGTTGTGGAGTTTCTAGTTGCGGAGTTACTAGCTGTGGAGTTTCTAGTTGCGGAGTCTCTAGTTGTGCAGTCTCTAGTTTTTGAGTTGCTAGTTGTGAAGTTTATAGTTGTGGGGTTTCTAGCTGTGGAGTTTCCAGTTGCGGAGTTTCTAGTTGCACAGTTTCCAGTTGCGGAGTTTCTAGTTGTGAGGTTCGTAGTTGTGGAGTTTCTAGTGGTGGAGTTTCTAGTTGTGGAGTCTCTAGTTGTGGAGTTTCTAGTTGTGGGGTTTCTAGTTGCGAACTCTCAAGTTGTGGAGTTTCTAGTTGTGGAGTTTGCAGCTGTGGAATTTCTAGTTGTTGCGTTTCTAGTTGACGAGTTTCTATTTGCGAAGTCTCAAGTTGTGGAGTTTCTAGCTGTGGAGTTTCTAGTTGCGGAGTTTGTAGTTGCGGAGTTTCTAGTTGCAGAGTTTCTAGTTGTGGAGATTCTAGTTGCCAAGTTTCTTGTTGCGAAGTCTCAAGTTGTGGAGTTTCTAGTTGTGGAATTTGTAGTTGTCGAGAATCTAGTTGTGGAGTTTCTAGTTGGGGAGATTCTAGTTGCGGAGTTTCTAGTTGTGGAGTTTCTAGTTGTGGAGTTTTAGTTGTGGAGTTTCAAGTTGAGGAATTTATAGGTGTGGAGTTTCTAGTTGTTGAGTTTCTAGTTGTCGGGTTTCAAGTTGCGGAGTTTCTAGTTATGGAGTTTCTAGTTGTGGAGCTTTTAGTTGAGGAGCCTCTAGTTGTTGAGTCTCTAGCTGTGGAAATTCTAGTTGTGGAGTTTCTGGTTGCAGAGTTTGTTGTTGCGGAGTTTCTAGATGTGGTGTTTCAAGTTGTGGAGTTTCTAGCTGTGGAGTTTCTAGTTGCGGAGTTTCTAGTTGCAGAGTTTGTAGTTGCGGAGTTTTCTAGTTGTGGAGCTTCTAGTGGCGGAGTTTCAAGTTGTGAAGTTTATAGTTGTGGGCTTTCTAGCTGTGGAGTTTCTAGTTGCGGAGTTTCTAGTTGCTGAGTTTCTAGTTGCGGAGTTTCTAGTTGCAGAGATTCTAGTTGTGAAGATTCTAGTGGAAGTTTCTAGTTGAGGAGTTTCTAGTTGTGGAGTTTCTAGTTGCGGAATTTGTAATTGTGGAGTATCTAGTGGTGGTGTTTCAAGTTGTGGAGTCTGTAGTTGTGGAGTATCTAATTGTTGGGTTTCAAGTTGTGGAGTTTCTAGTTGTGGAGTTTTAGCTGTGGAGTTTCTAGTGGTTGAGTTTCCAGTTGACGAGTTTCTAATTGCGAAGTCTCAAGTTGTGGAGTTTCTAGCTGTAAAGTTTCTAGTTGCAGAGTTTCTAGTTGCGGAGTTTTCAGTTGTGGAGTTTCTAGTTGTGGAATTTCAATCTGTGTAGTTTCTAGTTGTGGAGTCTCAATTTTGGAGTTCATAGTTGTGGAGTCTCTATTTGTGGAGTTTCTAGTTGTGGAGTGTCTATTTGTGGAGTTTCTAGTTATGAAGTTTCTATTTGTAGAGTTTCTCGTTGGAGTTTTTAGTTTTCGAGTTCCTTGTTGTAGATTTTCTATTTGCAGAGTTTCTAGTTGTGGAGTTTCTAGTTGTGGGGTTTGTAGTTGTGAAAAATTTAGCTGTGGAGTTTCTACTTATGGAATCTCTAATCGTGGAGTTTCTAGTTGTGTAGTTTCTATCTGAGGAGTTTCTAAATGCAAAGTCTCTAGTTGTGCAGTCTCTAGTTGTGCAGTTTCTAGTTTTGGAGTTTCTAGTTGTGGAGATTTTTGTTGGGGAGTTTCTAGTTGTGAAGTTTGTAGTTGTGGATTTTCTAGTTGCGGAGTTTCTAGTTGTTGAGTTTCTAGTTGTGAGGTTCGTAGTTGTTGAGTTTCTAGTGGTGGAGTTTCTAGTTGTGGAGTCTCTAGTTGTGGAGTTTCTAGTTGTGGGGTTTCTAGTTGCGAACTCTCAAGTTGTGGATTTCTAGTTGTGGAGTTTGCAGCTGTGGAGTTTCTAGTTGTGGAGTTTCTAGTTGTGGAATTTGTAGTTGTGGAGTATCTAGTTGTGGTGTTTGAAGTTGTGGAGTTTCTAGCTGTGGAGTTTCTAGTTGCGGAGTTTCTAGTTGCAGAGTTTGTAGTTGCGGAGTTACTAGCTGTGGAGTTTCTAGTGGCGGAGTCTCTAGTTGTGCAGTCTCTAGTTGTTGAGTTGCTAGTTGTGAAGTTTATATTTGTGGGCTTTCTAGCTGGGGAGTTTCTAGTTGCGGAGTTTCTAGTTGCAGAGTTTCTAGTTGCGGAGTTTCTAGTTGCAGAGATTCTAGTTGTGAAGTTTCTAGTGGGGAGTTTCTAGTTGAGGAGTTTCTAGTTGAGGAGTTTCTAGTTGTGGAGTTTCTAGTTGCGGAATTTGTAATTGTGGAGTATCTAGTTGTGGTGTTTCAAGTTGTCGAGTCTGTAGTTGTGGAGTATCTATTTGTTGGGTTTCAAGTTGTGGAGTTTCTAGTTGTGGAGTTTCTAGCTGTGGAGTTTCTAGTGGCTGAGTTTCCAGTTGACGAGTTTCTATTTGCGAAGTCTCAAGTTGTGGAGTTTCTAGCTGTAAAGTTTCTAGTTGCAGAGTTTCTAGTTGCGGAGTTTCCTTTTGTGGAGTTTCTAGTTGTGGAATTTTAATCTGTGTAGTTTCTAGTTGTGGAGTCTCAATTTTGGAGTTCCTAGTTGTGGAGTCTCTAGTTGTGGAGTCTCTAGTTGTGGAGTGTCTATTTGTGGAGTTTCTAGTTGTGAAGTTTCTAGTTGTAGAGTTTCTCGTTGGAGTTTTAGTTTTCGAGTTCCTTGTTGTACTTTTTCTATTTGCAGAGTTTCTAGTTGTGGAGTTTCTAGTTGTGGGGTTTGTAGTTGTGAAAATTTTAGCTGTGGAGTTTCTACTTATGGAATCTCTAGTCGTGGAGTTTCTAGTTGCGTAGTTTCTATCTGAGGAGTTTCTAAATGGAAAGTCTCTAGTTGTGCAGTCTCTAGTTGTGGAGTTTCTAGTTGTGGAGTTTCTAGTTGTGGGGTTTCTAGTTGCGAACTCTCAAGTTGTGGAGTTTCTAGTTGTGGAGTTTGCAGCTGTGGAATTTCTAGTTGTTGCGTTTCTAGTTGACGAGTTTCTATTTGCGAAGTCTCAAGTTGTGGAGTTTCTAGCTGTGGAGTTTCTAGTTGCGGAGTTTGTAGTTGCGGAGTTTCTAGTTGCAGAGTTTCTAGTTGTGGAGATTCTAGTTGCCAAGTTTCTTGCTGCGAAGTCTCAAGTTGTGGAGTTTCTAGTTGTGGAATTTGTAGTTGTGGAGAATCTAGTGGCGGAGTCTCTAGTTGTGAAGTCTCTAGTTGTTGAGTTGCTATTTGTGAAGTTTATATTTGTGGGCTTTCTAGCTGTGGAGTTTCTAGTTGCGGAGTTTCTAGTTGCAGATTTTCTAGTTGCGGAGTTTCTAGTTGCAGAGATTCTAGTTGTGAAGTTTCTAGTGGGGAGTTTCTAGTTGAGGAGTTTCTAGTTGTGGAGTTTCTAGTTGCGGAATTTGTAATTGTGGAGTATCTAGTTGTGGTGTTTCAAGTTGTGGAGTCTGTAGTTGTGGAGTATCTATTTGTTGGGTTTCAAGTTGTGGAGTTTCTAGTTGTGGAGTTTCTAGCTGTGGAGTTTCTAGTGGCTGAGTTTCCAGTTGACGAGTTTTTATTTGCGAAGTCTCAAGTTGTGGAGTTTCTAGCTGTAAAGTTTCTAGTTGCAGAGTTTCTAGTTGCAGAGTTTCCAGTTGTGGAGTTTCTAGTTGTGGAATTTTAATCTGTGTAGTTTCTAGTTGTGGAGTCTCAATTTTGGAGTTCCTAGTTGTGGAGTCTCTAGTTGTGGAGTTTCTAGTTGTGGAGTGTCTATTTGTGGAGTTTCTAGTTGTGAAGTTTCTAGTTGTAGAGTTTCTCGTTGGAGTTTTAGTTTTCGAGTTCCTTGTTGTACTTTTTCTATTTGCAGAGTTTCTAGTTGTGGAGTTTCTAGTTGTGGGGTTTGTAGTTGTGAAAATTTTAGCTGTGGAGTTTCTACTTATGGAATCTCTAGTCGTGGAGTTTCTAGTTGCGTAGTTTCTATCTGAGGAGTTTCTAAATGGAAAGTCTCTAGTTGTGCAGTCTCTAGTTGTGGAGTTTCTAGTTGTGGGGTTTCTAGTTGCGAACTCTCAAGTTGTGGAGTTTATAGTTGTGGAGTTTGCAGCTGTGGAATTTCTAGTTGTTGAGTTTCTAGTTGACGAGTTTCTGTTTGCGAAGTCTCAAGTTGTGGAGTTTCTAGCTGTGAAGTTTCTAGTTGCGGAGTTTGTAGTTGCGGAGTTTCTAGTTGCAGAGTTTCTAGTTGTGGAGATTCTAGTTGCCAAGTTTCTTGTTGCGAAGTCTCAAGTTGTGGAGTTTCTAGTTGTGGAATTTGTAGTTGTGGAGAATCTAGTTGTGGAGTTTCTAGTTGGGGAGTTTCTAGTGGCGGAGTTTCTAGTTGTGGAGTTTCTAGTTGTGGAGTTTTAGTTGTGGAGTTTCAAGTTGAGGTATTTATAGGTGTGGAGTTTCTAGTTGTTGAGTTTCTAGTTGTCGGGTTTCAAGTTGCGGAGTTTCTAGTTATGGAGTTTCTAGTTGTGGAGCTTTTAGTTGAGGAGCCTCTAGTTGTTGAGTCTCTAGCTGTGGAAATTCTAGTTGTGGAGTTTCTGGTTGCAGAGTTTGTTGTTGCGGAGTTTCTAGATGTGGTGTTTCAAGTTTTGGAGTTTCTAGCTGTGGAGTTTCTAGTTGCGGAGTTTCTAGTTGCAGAGTTTGTAGTTGTGGAGTTTTCTAGTTGTGGAGATTCTAGTGGCGGAGTTTCAAGTTGTGGAATTTTAATCTGTGTAGTTTCTAGTTGTGGAGTCTCAATTTTGGAGTTCCTAGTTGTGGAGTCTCTAGTTGTGGAGTTTCTAGTTGTGGAGTGTCTATTTGTGGAGTTTCTAGTTGTGAAGTTTCTAGTTGTAGAGTTTCTCGTTGGAGTTTTAGTTTTCGAGTTCCTTGTTGTACTTTTTCTATTTGCAGAGTTTCTAGTTGTGGAGTTTCTAGTTGTGGGGATTGTAGTTGTGAAAATTTTAGCTGTGGAGTTTCTACTTATGGAATCTCTAGTCGTGGAGTTTCTAGTTGCGTAGGTTCTATCTGAGGAGTTTCTAAATGGAAAGTCTCTAGTTGTGGATTTTCTAGTTGCAGAGTTTCGAGTTGCAGAGTTTCAAGTTGTGGAGTTTCTAGTTGCGGAGTTTCTAGCTGCGGAGTTTCTAGTTGCGGAGTCTCTAGTTGTGCAGTCTCTAGTTGTTGAGTTTCTAGTTGTGAAGTTTATAGTTGAGGGGTTTCTAGCTGTGGAGTTTCTAGTATCGGAGTTTCTATTTGCAGAGTTTGTAGTTGCGGAGTTTCTAGCTGCAGAGTTTCTAGTTGCAGAGTTTCCAGTTTGGGAGTTTCTAGTTGCGGAGTTTCCAGTTGTGGAGTTTCTAGTTGTGGAGTTTTTAGTTGTGGGGTTTGTAGTTGTGAAAATTTTAGCTGTGGAGTTTCTACTTATGGAATCTCTAGTCGTGGAGTTTCTAGTTGCGTAGTTTCTATCTGAGGAGTTTCTAAATAGAAAGTCTCTAGTTGTGCAGTCTCTAGTTGTGGAGTTTCTAGTTGTGGAGTTTCTAGTTTTGGGGTTTTTAGTTGCGAACTCTCAAGTTGTGGAGTTTCTAGTTGTGGAGTTTGCAGCTGTGGAATTTCTATTTGTTGAGTTTCTAGTTGACGAGTTTCTATTTGCGAAGTCTCAAGTTTTGGAGTTTCTAGCTGTGGAGTTTCTAGTTGCGGAGTTTGTAGTTGCGGAGTTTCTAGTTGCAGAGTTTCTAGTTGTGGAGATTCTAGTTGCCAAGTTTCTTGTTGCGAAGTCTCAAGTTGTGGAGTTTCTAGTTGTGGAATTTGTAGTTGTGGAGAATCTAGTTGTGGAGTTTCTAGTTGGGGAGTTTCTAGTTGCGGAGTTTCTAGTTGTGGAGTTTCTAGTTGTGGAGTTTTAATTGTGGAGTTTCAAGTTGAGGAATTTATAGGTGTGGAGTTTCTAGTTGTTGAGTTTCTAGTTGTCGGGTTTCAAGTTGCGGAGTTTCTAGTTATGGAGTTTCTAGTTGTGGAGCTTTTAGTTGAGGAGCCTCTAGTTGTTGAGTCTCTAGCTGTGGAAATTCTAGTTGTGGAGTTTCTGGTTGCAGAGTTTGTTGTTGCGGAGTTTCTAGATGTGGTGTTTCAAGTTGTGGAGTTTCTAGCTGTGGAGTTTCTAGTTGCGGAGTTTCTAGTTGCAGAGTTTGTAGTTGCGGAGTTTTCTATTTGTGGAGCTTCTAGTGGCTGAGTTTCAAGTTGTGAAGTTTATAGTTGTGGGGTTTCTAGCTGTGGAGTTTCTAGTTGCGGAGTTTCTAGTTGCAGAGTTTCTAGTTGTGGAGTTTCTAGTTGCGGAATTTGTAATTGTGGAGTATCTAGTTGTCGGGTTTCTAGTTGCGAAGTTTCTAGTTGTGGAGTGTCTAGTTGTGGAGCTTTTAGTTGAGGAGTCTCTAGTTGTTGAGTCTCTAGCTGTGGAAATTCTAGTTGTGGAGTTTCTAGTTGCAGAGTTTGTTGTTGCGGAGTTTCTAGAAGTGGTTTTTCTAGTTGTAGAGTTTCTGGCTGTGGAGTTTCCAGTGTCGGAGTTTGTAGTTGTGGAGTTTCAAGTTGTGAGGTTTGTAGTTGTGGAATTTCTAGTGGTGGAGTTTCTAGTTGTGGAGTCTCTAGTTGTGGAGTTTCTAGTTGTGGAGTTTCTAGTGGTGAGCTCTCAAGTTGTGGAGTTTCTAGTTGTGGAGTTTCTAGTTGCAGAGTTTCTACTTGTGGAGATTCTAGTTGCCGAGTTTCTTGTTGCGAAGTCTCAAGTTGTGGAGTTTCTAGCTGTGGAGTTTCTAGTTGCGGAGTTTCTAGCTGTGGAGTTTGTAGTTGTTGAGTTTCTAGTTGACGAGTTTCTGTTTGCGAAGTCTCAAGTTGTGGAGTTTCTAGCTGTGAAGTTTCTAGTTGCGGAGTTTGTAGTTGCGGAGTTTCTAGTTGCAGAGTTTCTAGTTGTGGAGATTCTAGTTGCCAAGTTTCTTGTTGCGAAGTCTCAAGTTGTGGAGTTTCTAGTTGTGGAATTTGTAGTTGTGGAGAATCTAGTTGTGGAGTTTCTAGTTGGGGAGTTTCTAGTGGCGGAGTTTCTAGTTGTGGAGTTTCTAGTTGTGGAGTTTTAGTTGTGGAGTTTCAAGTTGAGGTATTTATAGGTGTGGAGTTTCTAGTTGTTGAGTTTCTAGTTGTCGGGTTTCAAGTTGCGGAGTTTCTAGTTATGGAGTTTCTAGTTGTGGAGCTTTTAGTTGAGGAGCCTCTAGTTGTTGAGTCTCTAGCTGTGGAAATTCTAGTTGTGGAGTTTCTGGTTGCAGAGTTTGTTGTTGCGGAGTTTCTAGATGTGGTGTTTCAAGTTTTGGAGTTTCTAGCTGTGGAGTTTCTAGTTGCGGAGTTTCTAGTTGCAGAGTTTGTAGTTGTGGAGTTTTCTAGTTGTGGAGATTCTAGTGGCGGAGTTTCAAGTTGTGGAATTTTAATCTGTGTAGTTTCTAGTTGTGGAGTCTCAATTTTGGAGTTCCTAGTTGTGGAGTCTCTAGTTGTGGAGTTTCTAGTTGTGGAGTGTCTATTTGTGGAGTTTCTAGTTGTGAAGTTTCTAGTTGTAGAGTTTCTCGTTGGAGTTTTAGTTTTCGAGTTCCTTGTTGTACTTTTTCTATTTGCAGAGTTTCTAGTTGTGGAGTTTCTAGTTGTGGGGATTGTAGTTGTGAAAATTTTAGCTGTGGAGTTTCTACTTATGGAATCTCTAGTCGTGGAGTTTCTAGTTGCGTAGGTTCTATCTGAGGAGTTTCTAAATGGAAAGTCTCTAGTTGTGCAGTCTCTAGTTGTGGAGTTTCTAGTTGTGGAGTTTCTAGTTGTGGAGTTTTTTGTTGGGGAGTTTCTAGTTGTGAAGTTTCTAGTTGTGGATTTTCTAGTTGCGGAGTTTCTAGTTGCGGAGTTTCCAGTTGGGGAGTTTCTACTTGAGTTTATAGTTGTGGATTTTCTAGTTGCAGAGTTTCGAGTTGCAGAGTTTCAAGTTGTGGAGTTTCTAGTTGCGGAGTTTCTAGCTGCGGAGTTTCTAGTTGCGGAGTCTCTAGTTGTGCAGTCTCTAGTTGTTGAGTTTCTAGTTGTGAAGTTTATAGTTGAGGGGTTTCTAGCTGTGGAGTTTCTAGTATCGGAGTTTCTATTTGCAGAGTTTGTAGTTGCGGAGTTTCTAGCTGCAGAGTTTCTAGTTGTAGAGTTTCCAGTTTGGGAGTTTCTAGTTGCGGAGTTTCCAGTTGTGGAGTTTCTAGTTGTGGAGTTTCTAGTTGTGGAATTTTAGTTGTGGATTTTCTAGTTGCAGAGTTTCGAGTTGCAGAGTTTTAAGTTGGTGAGTTTCTAGTTGCGGAGTTTCTAGCTGCGGAGTTTCTAGTTGCGGAGTCTCTAGTTGCGCAGTCTCTAGTTGTTGAGTTTCTAGTTGTGAAAATTATAGTTGAGGGTTTTCTAGTTGTGGAGTTTCTAGTTGCGGAGTTTCTATTTGCAGAGTTTCTAGCTGCAGAGTTTCTAGTTGGGGAGTTTCTAGTTGTCGGGTTTCTAGTTGCGGAGTTTCTAGTTGTGGAATGTCTAGTTGTGGAGCTTTTAGTTGAGGAGTCTCTAGTTGTTGAGTCTCTAGCTGTAGGAATTCTAGTTGTGGAGTTTCTAGTTGCAGAGTTTGTTGTTGCGGAGTTTCTAGATGTGGTTTTTCTAGTTGTAGAGTTTCTGGCTGTGGAGTTTCCAGTGTCGGAGTTTCTAGTTGTGGAGTTTCTAGTTGTGATGTTTGTAGTTGTGGAATTTCTAGTGGTGGAGTTTCTAGTTGTGGAGTCTCTAGTTGTGTAGTTTCTAGTTGTGGAGTTTCTAGTGGTGAACTCTCAAGTTGTGGAGTTTCTAGTTGTGGAGTTTCTAGTTGTGGAGTTTCTAGTTGTTGAGTTTCTAGTTGACGAGTTTCTAATTGCGAAGTCTCAAGTTGTGGAGTTTCTAGCTGTGGAGTTTGTAGTAGCGGAGTTTGTAGTTGCGGAGTTTCTAGTTGCAGAGTTTCTAGTTGTGGAGATTCTAGTTGCCGAGTTTCTTGTTGCGAAGTCTCAAGTTGTGGATTTTCTAGCTGTGGAGTTTCTAGTTGCGGAGTTTCTAGTGGCAGAGTTTCTTGTTGCGGAGTTTTCTAGTTGTGGAGATTCTAGTGGCGGAGTTTCAAGTTGTGGAGTTTCTAGTTGCGGAGTTACTAGCTGTGGAGTTTCTAGTTGCGGAGTCTCTAGTTGTGCAGTCTCTAGTTGTGGAGTTGCTAGTTGTGAAGTTTATAGTTGTGGGGTTTCTAGCTGTGGAGTTTCTAATTGCGGAGTTTCTAGTTGCACAGTTTCTAGTTGCGGAGTTTCTAGTTTTTGAGTTTCTAGTTGGGAGGTTCGTAGTTGTGGAACTTCTAGTGGTGGAGTTTCTAGTTGTTGAGTTTCTAGTTGACGAGTTTCTAATTGCGAAGTCTCAAGTTGTGGAGTTTCTAGCTGTGGAGTTTGTAGTAGCGGAGTTTGTAGTTGCGGAGTTTCTAGTTGTGGAGTTTGTGGGGTTTCTAGTTGCGAACTCTAGTTGTGGAGTTTCTAGCTGTGGAGTTTCTCGTTGTTGAGTTTCTAGTTGACGAGTTTCTATTTGCGAAGCCTCAAGTTGTGGAGTTTCTAGCTGTGGAGTTTCTAGTTGCGGAGTTTGTAGTTGCGGAGTTTCTAGTTGTAGAGTTTCTTGTTGCGGAGTTTTCTAGTTGTGGAGATTCTAGTTGAGGAGTTTCAAGTTGTGGAGTTTCTAGTTTCGGAGTTACTAGCTGTGGAGTTTCTAGTTGCGGAGTCTCTAGTTGGGCAGTCTCTAGTTGTTGAGTTGCTAGTTGTGAAGTTTATAGTTGTGGGGTTTCTAGCTGTGGAGTTTCCAGTTGCGGAGTTTCTAGTTGCACAGTTTCCAGTTGCGGAGTTTCTAGTTGTTGAGTTTCTAGTTGTGAGGTTCGTAGTTGTGGAGTTTCTAGTGGTGGAGTTTCTAGTTGTGGAGTCTCTTGTTGCGGAGTTTCTAGTTGTGGGGTTTCTCGTTGCGAACTCTCAAGTTGTGGAGTTTCTAGTTGTGGAGTTTGCAGCTGTGGAATTTCTAGTTGTTGAGTTTCTAGTTGACGAGTTTCTATTTGCGAAGTCTCAAGTTGTGGAGTTTCTAGCTGTGGAGTTTCTAGTTGCGGAGTTTGTAGTTGCGGAGTTTCTAGTTGCAGAGTTTCTAGTTGTGGAGATTCTAGTTGCCAAGTTTCTTGTTGCAAAGTCTCAAGTTGTGCAGTTTCTAGCTGTGGAGTTTCTAGTTGCGGAGTTTCTAGTTGTGGAGTTTCTAGTTGTGGAGTTTTTAGTTGTGGGGTTTGTAGTTGTGAAAATTTTAGCTGTGGAGTTTCTACTTATGGAATCTCTAGTCGTGGAGTTTCTAGTTGCGTAGTTTCTATCTGAGGAGTTTCTAAATGGAAAGTCTCTAGTTGTGCAGTCTCAAGTTGTGGAGTTTCTAGTTGTGGAGTTTCTAGTTTTGGGGTTTTTAGTTGCGAACTCTCAAGTTGTGGAGTTTCTAGTTGTGGAGTTTGCAGCTGTGGAATTTCTATTTGTTGAGTTTCTAGTTGACGAGTTTCTATTTGCGAAGTCTCAAGTTGTGGAGTTTCTAGCTGTGGAGTTTCTAGTTGCGAAGTTTGTAGTTGCGGAGTTTCTAGTTGCAGAGTTTCTAGTTGTGGAGATTCTAGTTGCCAAGTTTCTTGTTGCGAAGTCTCAAGTTGTGGAGTTTCTAGTTGTGGAATTTGTAGTTGTGGAGTTTCTAGTTGTGGAGTCTCTAGCTGTGGAGTTTCTAGTTGCGGAGTTACTAGCTGTGGAGTTTCTAGTGGCGGAGTCTCTAGTTGTGCAGTCTCTAGTTGTTGAGTTGCTAGTTGTGAAGTTTATATTTGTGGGCTTTCTAGCTGTGAAGTTTCTAGTTGCGGAGTTTCTAATTGCGGAGTTACTAGCTGTGGAGTTTCTAGTTGCGGAGTCTCTAGTTGTGCAGTCTCTAGTTGTTGAGTTGCTAGTTGTGAAGTTTATAGTTGTGGGGTTTCTAGCTGTGGAGTTTCCAGTTGCGGAGTTTCTAGTTGCACAGTTTCCAGTTGCGGAGTTTCTAGTTGTGAGGTTCGTAGTTGTGGAGTTTCTAGTGGTGGAGTTTCTAGTTGTGGAGTCTCTTGTTGCGGAGTTTCTAGTTGGGGGGTTTCTCGTTGCGAACTCTCTAGTTGTGGAGTTTCTAGTTGTGGAGTTTGCAGCTGTGGAATTTCTAGTTGTTGAGTTTCTAGTTGACGAGTTTCTATTTGCGAAGTCTCAAGTTGTGGAGTTTCTAGCTGTGGAGTTTCTAGTTGCGGAGTTTGTAGTTGCGGAGTTTCTAGTTGCAGAGTTTCTAGTTGTGGAGATTCTAGTTGCCAAGTTTCTTGTTGCAAAGTCTCAAGTTGTGCAGTTTCTATTTGTGGAGTTTCTAGTTGCGGAGTTTCTAGTTGTGGAGTTTCTAGTTGTAGAGTTTTTAGTTGTGGGGTTTGTAGTTGTGAAAATTTTAGCTGTGGAGTTTCTACTTATGGAATCTCTAGTCGTGGAGTTTCTAGTTGCGTAGTTTCTATCTGAGGAGTTTCTAAATGGAAAGTCTCTAGTTGTGCAGTCTCTAGTTGTGGAGTTTCTAGTTGTGGAGTTTCTAGTTTTGGGGTTTTTAGTTGCGAACTCTCAAGTTGTGGAGTTTCTAGTTGTGGAGTTTGCAGCTGTGGAATTTCTATTTGTTGAGTTTCTAGTTGACGAGTTTCTATTTGCGAAGTCTCAAGTTTTGGAGTTTCTAGCTGTGGAGTTTCTAGTTGCGGAGTTTGTAGTTGCGGAGTTTCTAGTTGCAGAGTTTCTAGTTGTGGAGATTCTAGTTGCCAAGTTTCTTGTTGCGAAGTCTCAAGTTGTGGAGTTTCTAGTTGTGGAATTTGTAGTTGTGGAGAATCTAGTTGTGGAGTTTCTAGTTGTCGGGTTTCAAGTTGCGGAGTTTCTAGTTATGGAGTTTCTAGTTGTGGAGCTTTTAGTTGAGGAGCCTCTAGTTGTTGAGTCTCTAGCTGTGGAAATTCTAGTTGTGGAGTTTCTGGTTGCAGAGTTTGTTGTTGCGGAGTTTCTAGATGTGGTGTTTCAAGTTGTGGAGTTTCTAGCTGTGGAGTTTCTAGTTGCGGAGTTTCTAGTTGCAGAGTTTGTAGTTGCGGAGTTTTCTATTTGTGGAGCTTCTAGTGGCTGAGTTTCAAGTTGTGAAGTTTATAGTTGTGGGGTTTCTAGCTGTGGAGTTTCTAGTTGCGGAGTTTCTAGTTGCAGAGTTTCTAGTTGTGGAGTTTCTAGTTGCGGAATTTGTAATTGTGGAGTATCTAGTTGTCGGGTTTCTAGTTGCGAAGTTTCTAGTTGTGGAGTGTCTAGTTGTGGAGCTTTTAGTTGAGGAGTCTCTAGTTGTTGAGTCTCTAGCTGTGGAAATTCTAGTTGTGGAGTTTCTAGTTGCAGAGTTTGTTGTTGCGGAGTTTCTAGAAGTGGTTTTTCTAGTTGTAGAGTTTCTGGCTGTGGAGTTTCCAGTGTCGGAGTTTGTAGTTGTGGAGTTTCAAGTTGTGAGGTTTGTAGTTGTGGAATTTCTAGTGGTGGAGTTTCTAGTTGTGGAGTCTCTAGTTGTGGAGTTTCTAGTTGTGGAGTTTCTAGTGGTGAGCTCTCAAGTTGTGGAGTTTCTAGTTGTGGAGTTTCTAGTTGCAGAGTTTCTACTTGTGGAGATTCTAGTTGCCGAGTTTCTTGTTGCGAAGTCTCAAGTTGTGGAGTTTCTAACTGTGGAGTTTCTAGTTGCGGAGTTTCTAGCTGTGGAGTTTGTAGTTGTTGAGTTTCTAGTTGACGAGTTTCTATTTGCGAAGTCTCAAGTTGTGGAGTTTCTAGCTGTGGAGTTTCTAGTTGCGGAGTTTGTAGTTGCCGAGTTTCTAGTTGCAGAGTTTCTAGTTGCGGAGTTTTCTAGTTGTGGAGATTCTAGTGGCGGAGTTTCAAGTTGTGGAGTTTCTAGTTGCGGAGTTACTAGCTGTGGAGTTAATAGTTGCGGAGTCTCTAGTTGTGCAGTCTCTAGTTGTTGAGTTGCTATTTGTGAAGTTTATAGTTGTGGGGTTTCTAGCTGTGGAGTTTCTAGTTGCGGAGTTTCTAGTTGCACAGTTTCCACTTGCGGAGTTTCTAGTTGTTGAGTTTCTAGTTGTGAGGTTCGTAGTTGTGGAGTTTTTAGTGGTGGAGTTTCTAGTTGTGGAGTCTCTAGTTGTGGAGTTTGTTGTTGTGGGGTTTCTAGTTGCGAACTCTCAAGTTGTGGAGTTTCTAGTTGTGGAGTTTCTACCTGTGGAGTTTCTAGTTGTTGAGTTTCTAGTTGACGAGTTTCTATTTGCGAAGTCTCAAGTTGTGGAGTTTCTAGCTGTGGAGTTTCTAGTTGTGGAGTTTGTAGTTGCGGAGTTTCTAGTTGCAGAGTTTCTAGTTGTGGAGATTCTAGTTGCCAAGTTTCTTGTTGCGAAGTCTCAAGTTGTGGAGTTTCTAGCTGTGGAGTTTCTAGTTGCGGAGTTTCTAGTTGTGGAGTTTCTAGTTGTGGAGTTTCTAGTTGTGGGGTTTGTAGTTGTGAAAATTTTAGCTGTGGAGTTTCTACTTATGGAATCTCTAGTCGTGGAGTTTCTAGTTGCGTAGTTTCTATCTGAGGAGTTTCTAAATGGAAAGTCTCTAGTTGTGCAGTCTCTAGTTGTGGAGTTTCTAGTTGTGGAGTTTCTAGTTTTGGGGTTTTTAGTTGCGAACTCTCAAGTTGTGGAGTTTCTAGTTGTGGAGTTTGCAGCTGTGGAATTTCTATTTGTTGAGTTTCTAGTTGACGAGTTTCTATTTGTGAAGTCTCAAGTTGTGGAGTTTCTAGCTGTGGAGTTTCTAGTTGCGGAGTTTGTAGTTGCGGAGTTTCTAGTTGCAGAGTTTCTAGTTGTGGAGATTCTAGTTGCCAAGTTTCTTGTTGCGAAGTCTCAAGTTGTGGAGTTTCTAGTTGTGGAATTTGTAGTTGTGGAGTTTCTAGTTGGGGAGTTTCTAGTTGCGGAGTTTCTAGTTGTGGAGTTTCTAGTTGTGGAGTTTTAGTTGTGGAGTTTCAAGTTGAGGAATTTATAGGTGTGGAGTTTCTAGTTGTTGAGTTTCTAGTTGTCGGGTTTCAAGTTGCGGAGTTTCTAGTTATGGAGTTTCTAGTTGTGGAGCTTTTAGTTGAGGAGCCTCTAGTTGTTGAGTCTCCAGCTGTGCAAATTCTAGTTGTGGAGTTTCTGGTTGCAGAGTTTGTTGTTGCGGAGTTTCTAGATGTGGTGTTTCAAGTTGTGGAGTCTCTAGCTGTGGAGTTTCTAGTTGCGGAGTTACTAGCTGTGGAGTTTCTAGTGGCGGAGTCTCTAGTTGTGCAGTCTCTAGTTGTTGAGTTGCTAGTTGTGAAGTTTATATTTGTGGGCTTTCTAGCTGTGAAGTTTCTAGTTGCGGAGTTTCTAGTTGCGGAGTTACTAGCTGTGGAGTTTCTAGTTGCGGAGTCTCTAGTTGTGCAGTCTCTAGTTGTTGAGTTGCTAGTTGTGAAGTTTATAGTTGTGGGGTTTCTAGCTGTGGAGTTTCCAGTTGCGGAGTTTCTAGTTGCACAGTTTCCAGTTGCGGAGTTTCTAGTTGTGAGGTTCGTAGTTGTGGAGTTTCTAGTGGTGGAGTTTCTAGTTGTGGAGTCTCTAGTTGTGGAGTTTCTAGTTGTGGGGTTTCTAGTTGCGAACTCTCAAGTTGTGGAGTTTCTAGTTGTGGAGTTTGCAGCTGTGGAATTTCTAGTTGTTGCGTTTCTAGTTGACGAGTTTCTATTTGCGAAGTCTCAAGTTGTGGAGTTTCTAGCTGTGGAGTTTCTAGTTGCGGAGTTTGTAGTTGCGGAGTTTCTAATTGCAGAGTTCCTAGTTGTGGAGATTCTAGTTGCCAAGTTTCTTGTTGCGAAGTCTCAAGTTGTGGAGTTTCTAGTTGTGGAATTTGTAGTTGTGGAGAATCTAGTTGTGGAGTTTCTAGTTGGGGAGTTTCTAGTTGCGGAGTTTCTAGTTGTGGAGTTTCTAGTTGTGGAGTTTTAGTTGTGGAGTTTCAAGTTGAGGAATTTATAGGTGTGGAGTTTCTAGTTGTTGAGTTTCTAGTTGTCGGGTTTCAGGTTGCGGAGTTTCTAGTTATGGAGTTTCTAGTTGTGGAGCTTTTAGTTGAGGAGCCTCTCGTTGTTGAGTCTCTAGCTGTGGAAATTCTAGTTGTGGAGTTTCTGGTTGCAGAGTTTGTTGTTGCGGAGTTTCTAGATGTGGTGTTTCAAGTTGTGGAGTTTCTAGCTGTGGAGTTTCTAGTTGCGGAGTTTCTAGTTGCAGAGTTTGTAGTTGCGGAGTTTTCTAGTTGTGGAGCTTCTAGTGGCGGAGTTTCAAGTTGTGAAGTTTATAGTTGTGGGCTTTCTAGCTGTGGAGTTTCTAGTTGCGGAGTTTCTAGTTGCTGAGTTTCTAGTTGCGGAGTTTCTAGTTGCAGAGATTCTAGTTGTGAAGTTTCTAGTGGGGAGTTTCTAGTTGAGGAGTTTCTAGTTGTGGAGTTTCTAGTTGCGGAATTTGTAATTGTGGAGTATCTAGTTGTGGTGTTTCAAGTTGTGGAGTCTGTAGTTGTGGAGTATCTAATTGTTGGGTTTCAAGTTGTGGAGTTTCTAGTTGTGGAGTTTTAGCTGTGGAGTTTCTAGTGGTTGAGTTTCCAGTTGACGAGTTTCTAATTGCGAAGTCTCAAGTTGTGGAGTTTCTAGCTGTAAAGTTTCTAGTTGCAGAGTTTCTAGTTGCGGAGTTTCCAGTTGTGGAGTTTCTAGTTGTGGAATTTCAATCTGTGTAGTTTCTAGTTGTGGAGTCTCAATTTTGGAGTTCCTAGTTGTGGAGTCTCTATTTGTGGAGTTTCTAGTTGTGGAGTGTCTATTTGTGGAGTTTCTAGTTATGAAGTTTCTAGTTGTAGAGTTTCTCGTTGGAGTTTTTAGTTTTCGAGTTCCTTGTTGTAGATTTTCTATTTGCAGAGTTTCTAGTTGTGGAGTTTCTAGTTGTGGGGTTTGTAGTTGTGGAAAATTTAGCTGTGGAGTTTCTACTTATGGAATCTCTAGTCGTGGAGTTTCTAGTTGTGTAGTTTCTATCTGAGGAGTTTCTAAATGCAAAGTCTCTAGTTGTGCAGTCTCTAGTTGTGCAGTTTCTAGTTTTGGAGTTTCTAGTTGTGGAGATTTTTGTTGGGGAGTTTCTAGTTGTGAAGTTTGTAGTTGTGGATTTTCTAGTTGCGGAGTTTCTAGTTGTTGAGTTTCTAGTTGTGAGGTTCGTAGTTGTTGAGTTTCTAGTGGTGGAGTTTCTAGTTGTGGAGTCTCTAGTTGTGGAGTTTCTAGTTGTGGAGTTTCTAGTTGCGAACTCTCAAGTTGTGGAGTTTCTAGTTGTGGAGTTTGCAGCTGTGCAATTTCTAGTTGTTGAGTTTCTAGTTGACGAGTTTCTATTTGCGAAGTCTCAAGTTGTGGAGTTTCTAGCTGTGGAGTTTCTAGTTGCGGAGTTTGTAGTTGCGGAGTTTCTAGTTGCAGAGTTTCTAGTTGTGGAGATTCTAGTTGCCAAGTTTCTTGTTGCAAAGTCTCAAGTTGTGCAGTTTCTATTTGTGGAGTTTCTAGTTGCGGAGTTTCTAGTTGTGGAGTTTCTAGTTGTGGAGTTTTTAGTTGTGGGGTTTGTAGTTGTGAAAATTTTAGCTGTGGAGTTTCTACTTATGGAATCTCTAGTCGTGGAGTTTCTAGTTGCGTAGTTTCTATCTGAGGAGTTTCTAAATGGAAAGTCTCTAGTTGTGCAGTCTCTAGTTGTGGAGTTTCTAGTTGTGGAGTTTCTAGTTTTGGGGTTTTTAGTTGCGAACTCTCAAGTTGTGGAGTTTCTAGTTGTGGAGTTTGCAGCTGTGGAATTTCTATTTGTTGAGTTTCTAGTTGACGAGTTTCTATTTGCGAAGTCTCAAGTTTTGGAGTTTCTAGCTGTGGAGTTTCTAGTTGCGGAGTTTGTAGTTGCGGAGTTTCTAGTTGCAGAGTTTCTAGTTGTGGAGATTCTAGTTGCCAAGTTTCTTGTTGCGAAGTCTCAAGTTGTGGAGTTTCTAGTTGTGGAATTTGTAGTTGTGGAGAATCTAGTTGTGGAGTTTCTAGTTGGGGAGTTTCTAGTTGCGGAGTTTCTAGTTGTGGAGTTTCTAGTTGTGGAGTTTTAATTGTGGAGTTTCAAGTTGAGGAATTTATAGGTGTGGAGTTTCTAGTTGTTGAGTTTCTAGTTGTCGGGTTTCAAGTTGCGGAGTTTCTAGTTATGGAGTTTCTAGTTGTGGAGCTTTTAGTTGAGGAGCCTCTAGTTGTTGAGTCTCTAGCTGTGGAAATTCTAGTTGTGGAGTTTCTGGTTGCAGAGTTTGTTGTTGCGGAGTTTCTAGATGTGGTGTTTCAAGTTGTGGAGTTTCTAGCTGTGGAGTTTCTAGTTGCGGAGTTTCTAGTTGCAGAGTTTGTAGTTGCGGAGTTTTCTATTTGTGGAGCTTCTAGTGGCTGAGTTTCAAGTTGTGAAGTTTATAGTTGTGGGGTTTTTAGCTGTGGAGTTTCTTGTTGCGGAGTTTCTAGTTGCAGAGTTTCTAGTTGTGGAGTTTCTAGTTGCGGAATTTGTAATTGTGGAGTATCTAGTTGTCGGGTTTCTAGTTGCGAAGTTTCTAGTTGTGGAGTGTCTAGTTGTGGAGCTTTTAGTTGAGGAGTCTCTAGTTGTTGAGTCTCTAGCTGTGGAAATTCTAGTTGTGGAGTTTCTAGTTGCAGAGTTTGTTGTTGCGGAGTTTCTAGAAGTGGTTTTTCTAGTTGTAGAGTTTCTGGCTGTGGAGTTTCCAGTGTCGGAGTTTGTAGTTGTGGAGTTTCAAGTTGTGAGGTTTGTAGTTGTGGAATTTCTAGTGGTGGAGTTTCTAGTTGTGGAGTCTCTAGTTGTGGAGTTTCTAGTTGTGGAGTTTCTAGTGGTGAGCTCTCAAGTTGTGGAGTTTCTAGTTGTGGAGTTTCTAGTTGCAGAGTTTCTACTTGTGGAGATTCTAGTTGCCGAGTTTCTTGTTGCGAAGTCTCAAGTTGTGGAGTTTCTAGCTGTGGAGTTTCTAGTTGCGGAGTTTCTAGCTGTGGAGTTTGTAGTTGTTGAGTTTCTAGTTGACGAGTTTCTATTTGCGAAGTCTCAAGTTGTGGAGTTTCTAGCTGTGGAGTTTCTAGTTGCGGAGTTTGTAGTTGCGGAGTTTCTAGTTGCAGAGTTTCTAGTTGCGGAGTTTTCTAGTTGTGGAGATTCTAGTGGCGGAGTTTCAAGTTGTGGAGTTTCTAGTTGCGGAGTTACTAGCTGTGGAGTTTCTAGTTGCGGAGTCTCTAGTTGTGCAGTCTCTAGTTGTTGAGTTGCTAGTTGTGAAGTTTATAGTTGTGGGGTTTCTAGCTGTGGAGTTTCTAGTTGCGGAGTTTCTAGTTGCACAGTTTCCACTTGCGGAGTTTCTAGTTGTTGAGTTTCTAGTTGTGAGGTTCGTAGTTGTGGAGTTTTTAGTGGTGGAGTTTCTAGTTGTGGAGTCTCTAGTTGTGGAGTTTGTTGTTGTGGGGTTTCTAGTTGCGAACTCTCAAGTTGTGGAGTTTCTAGTTGTGGAGTTTCTACCTGTGGAGTTTCTAGTTGTTGAGTTTCTAGTTGACGAGTTTCTATTTGCGAAGTCTCAAGTTGTGGAGTTTCTAGCTGTGGAGTTTCTAGTTGTGGAGTTTGTAGTTGCGGAGTTTCTAGTTGCAGAGTTTCTAGTTGTGGAGATTCTAGTTGCCAAGTTTCTTGTTGCGAAGTCTCAAGTTGTGGAGTTTCTAGCTGTGGAGTTTCTAGTTGCGGAGTTTCTAGTTGTGGAGTTTCTAGTTGTGGAGTTTCTAGTTGTGGGGTTTGTAGTTGTGAAAATTTTAGCTGTGGAGTTTCTACTTATGGAATCTCTAGTCGTGGAGTTTCTAGTTGCGTAGTTTCTATCTGAGGAGTTTCTAAATGGAAAGTCTCTAGTTGTGCAGTCTCTAGTTGTGGAGTTTCTAGTTGTGGAGTTTCTAGTTTTGGGGTTTTTAGTTGCGAACTCTCAAGTTGTGGAGTTTCTAGTTGTGGAGTTTGCAGCTGTGGAATTTCTATTTGTTGAGTTTCTAGTTGACGAGTTTCTATTTGCGAAGTCTCAAGTTGTGGAGTTTCTAGCTGTGGAGTTTCTAGTTGCGGAGTTTGTAGTTGCGGAGTTTCTAGTTGCAGAGTTTCTAGTTGTGGAGATTCTAGTTGCCAAGTTTCTTGTTGCGAAGTCTCAAGTTGTGGAGTTTCTAGTTGTGGAATTTGTAGTTGTGGAGTTTCTAGTTGGGGAGTTTCTAGTTGCGGAGTTTCTAGTTGTGGAGTTTCTAGTTGTGGAGTTTTAGTTGTGGAGTTTCAAGTTGAGGAATTTATAGGTGTGGAGTTTCTAGTTGTTGAGTTTCTAGTTGTCGGGTTTCAAGTTGCGGAGTTTCTAGTTATGGAGTTTCTAGTTGTGGAGCTTTTAGTTGAGGAGCCTCTAGTTGTTGAGTCTCCAGCTGTGCAAATTCTAGTTGTGGAGTTTCTGGTTGCAGAGTTTGTTGTTGCGGAGTTTCTAGATGTGGTGTTTCAAGTTGTGGAGTCTCTAGCTGTGGAGTTTCTAGTTGCAGAGTTACTAGCTGTGGAGTTTCTAGTGGCGGAGTCTCTAGTTGTGCAGTCTCTAGTTGTTGAGTTGCTAGTTGTGAAGTTTATATTTGTGGGCTTTCTAGCTGTGAAGTTTCTAGTTGCGGAGTTTCTAGTTGCGGAGTTACTAGCTGTGGAGTTTCTAGTTGCGGAGTCTCTAGTTGTGCAGTCTCTAGTTGTTGAGTTGCTAGTTGTGAAGTTTATAGTTGTGGGGTTTCTAGCTGTGGAGTTTCCAGTTGCGGAGATTCTAGTTGCACAGTTTCCAGTTGCGGAGTTTCTAGTTGTGAGGTTCGTAGTTGTGGAGTTTCTAGTGGTGGAGTTTCTAGTTGTGGAGTCTCTAGTTGTGGAGTTTCTAGTTGTGGGGTTTCTAGTTGCGAACTCTCAAGTTGTGGAGTTTCTAGTTGTGGAGTTTGCAGCTGTGGAATTTCTAGTTGTTGCGTTTCTAGTTGACGAGTTTCTATTTGCGAAGTCTCAAGTTGTGGAGTTTCTAGCTGTGGAGTTTCTAGTTGCGGAGTTTGTAGTTGCGGAGTTTCTAATTGCAGAGTTCCTAGTTGTGGAGATTCTAGTTGCCAAGTTTCTTGTTGCGAAGTCTCAAGTTGTGGAGTTTCTAGTTGTGGAATTTGTAGTTGTGGAGAATCTAGTTGTGGAGTTTCTAGTTGGGGAGTTTCTAGTTGCGGAGTTTCTAGTTGTGGAGTTTCTAGTTGTGGAGTTTTAGTTGTGGAGTTTCAAATTGAGGAATTTATAGGTGTGGAGTTTCTAGTTGTTGAGTTTCTAGTTGTCGGGTTTCAAGTTGCGGAGTTTCTAGTTATGGAGTTTCTAGTTGTGGAGCTTTTAGTTGAGGAGCCTCTCGTTGTTGAGTCTCTAGCTGTGGAAATTCTAGTTGTGGAGTTTCTGGTTGCAGAGTTTGTTGTTGCGGAGTTTCTAGATGTGGTGTTTCAAGTTGTGGAGTTTCTAGCTGTGGAGTTTCTAGTTGCGGAGTTTCTAGTTGCAGAGTTTGTAGTTGCGGAGTTTTCTAGTTGTGGAGCTTCTAGTGGCGGAGTTTCAAGTTGTGAAGTTTATAGTTGTGGGCTTTCTAGCTGTGGAGTTTCTAGTTGCGGAGTTTCTAGTTGCTGAGTTTCTAGTTGCGGAGTTTCTAGTTGCAGAGATTCTAGTTGTGAAGTTTCTAGTGGGGAGTTTCTAGTTGAGGAGTTTCTAGTTGTGGAGTTTCTAGTTGCGGAATTTGTAATTGTGGAGTATCTAGTTGTGGTGTTTCAAGTTGTGGAGTCTGTAGTTGTGGAGTATCTAATTGTTGGGTTTCAAGTTGTGGAGTTTCTAGTTGTGGAGTTTTAGCTGTGGAGTTTCTAGTGGTTGAGTTTCCAGTTGACGAGCTTCTAATTGCGAAGTCTCAAGTTGTGGAGTTTCTAGCTGTAAAGTTTCTAGTTGCAGAGTTTCTAGTTGCGGAGTTTCCAGTTGTGGAGTTTCTAGTTGTGGAATTTCAATCTGTGTAGTTTCTAGTTGTGGAGTCTCAATTTTGGAGTTCCTAGTTGTGGAGTCTCTATTTGTGGAGTTTCTAGTTGTGGAGTGTCTATTTGTGGAGTTTCTAGTTATGAAGTTTCTAGTTGTAGAGTTTCTCGTTGGAGTTTTTAGTTTTCGAGTTCCTTGTTGTAGATTTTCTATTTGCAGAGTTTCTAGTTGTGGAGTTTCTAGTTGTGGGGTTTGTAGTTGTGGAAAATTTAGCTGTGGAGTTTCTACTTATGGAATCTCTAGTCGTGGAGTTTCTAGTTGTGTAGTTTCTATCTGAGGAGTTTCTAAATGCAAAGTCTCTAGTTGTGCAGTCTCTAGTTGTGCAGTTTCTAGTTTTGGAGTTTCTAGTTGTGGAGATTTTTGTTGGGGAGTTTCTAGTTGTGAAGTTTGTAGTTGTGGATTTTCTAGTTGCGGAGTTTCTAGTTGTTGAGTTTCTAGTTGTGAGGTTCGTAGTTGTTGAGTTTCTAGTGGTGGAGTTTCTAGTTGTGGAGTCTCTAGTTGTGGAGTTTCTAGTTGTGGAGTTTCTAGTTGCGAACTCTCAAGTTGTGGAGTTTCTAGTTGTGGAGTTTGCAGCTGTGGAGTTTCTAGTTGTGGAGTTTCTAGTTGTGGAATTTGTAGTTGTGGAGTATCTAGTTGTGGTGTTTGAAGTTGTGGAGTTTCTAGCTGTGGAGTTTCTAGTTGCGGAGTTTCTAGTTGCAGAGTTTGTAGTTGCGGAGTTACTAGCTGTGGAGTTTCTAGTGGCGGAGTCTCTAGTTGTGCAGTCTCTAGTTGTTGAGTTGCTAGTTGTGAAGTTTATATTTGTGGGCTTTCTAGCTGGGGAGTTTCTAGTTGCGGAGTTTCTAGTTGCAGAGTTTCTAGTTGCGGAGTTTCTAGTTGCAGAGATTCTAGTTGTGAAGTTTCTAGTGGGGAGTCTCTAGTTGTGCAGTCTCTAGTTGTGGAGTTGCTAGTTGTGAAGTTTATAGTTGTGGGGTTTCTAGCTGTGGAGTTTCTAGTTGCGGAGTTTCTAGTTGCACAGTTTCTAGTTGCGGAGTTTCTAGTTGTTGAGTTTCTAGTTGTGAGGTTCGTAGTTGTGGAACTTCTAGTGGTGGAGTTTCTAGTTGTTGAGTTTCTAGTTGACGAGTTTCTAATTGCGAAGTCTCAAGTTGTGTTTCTAGCTGTGGAGTTTGTAGTAGCGGAGTTTGTAGTTGCGGAATTTCTAGTTGTGGAGTTTCTAGTTGTGGGGTTTCTAGTTGCGAACTCTCAAGTTGTGGAGTTTCTAGTTGTGGAGTTTCTAGCTGTGGAGTTTCTAGTTGTTGAGTTTCTAGTTGACGAGTTTCTATTTGCGAAGCCTCAAGTTGTGGAGTTTCTAGCTGTGGAGTTTCTAGTTGCGGAGTTTGTAGTTGCGGAGTTTCTAGTTGTAGAGTTTCTTGTTGCGGAGTTTTCTAGTTGTGGAGATTCTAGTTGAGGAGTTTCAAGTTGTGGAGTTTCTAGTTGCGGAGTTACTAGCTGTGGAGTTTCTAGTTGCGGAGTCTCTAGTTGTGCAGTCTCTAGTTGTTGAGTTGCTAGTTGTGAAGTTTATAGTTGTGGGGTTTCTAGCTGTGGAGTTTCCAGTTGCGGAGTTTCTAGTTGCACAGTTTCCAGTTGCGGAGTTTCTAGTTGTTGAGTTTCTAGTTGTGAAGTTCGTAGTTGTGGAGTTTCTAGTGGTGGAGTTTCTAGTTGTGGAGTCTCTAGTTGTGGAGTTTCTAGTTGTGGGGTTTCTAGTTGCGAACTCTCAAGTTGTGGAGTTTCTAGTTGTGGAGTTTGCAGCTGTGGAATTTCTAGTTGTTGCGTTTCTAGTTGACGAGTTTCTATTTGCGAAGTCTCAAGTTGTGGAGTTTCTAGCTGTGGAATTTGTAGTTGTGGAGAATCTAGTTGTGGAGTTTCTAGTTGGGGAGTTTCTAGTTGCGGAGTTTCTAGTTGTGGAGTTTCTAGTTGTGGAGTTTTAGTTGTGGAGTTTCAAGTTGAGGAATTTATAGGTGTGGAGTTTCTAGTTGTTGAGTTTCTAGTTGTCGGGTTTCAAGTTGCGGAGTTTCTAGTTATGGAGTTTCTAGTTGTGGAGCTTTTAGTTGAGGAGCCTCTAGTTGTTGAGTCTCTAGCAGTGGAAATTCTAGTTGTGGAGTTTCTGGTTGCAGAGTTTGTTGTTGTGGAGTTTCTAGATGTGGTGTTTCAAGTTGTGGAGTTTCTAGCTGTGGAGTTTCTAGTGGCGGAGTTTCTAGTTGCAGAGTTTGTAGTTGCGGAGTTTTCTAGTTGTGGAGCTTCTAGTGGCGGAGTTTCAAGTTGTGAAGTTTATAGTTGTGGGCTTTCTAGCTGTGGAGTTTCTAGTTGCGGAGTTTCTAGTTGCTGAGTTTCTAGTTGCGGAGTTTCTAGTTGCAGAGATTCTAGCTGTGAAGTTTCTAGTGGGGAGTTTCTAGTTGAGGAGTTTCTAGTTGTGGAGTTTCTAGTTGTGGGGTTTCTAGTTGCGAACTCTCAAGTTGTGGAGTTTCTAGTTGTGGAGTTTCTAGCTGTGGAGTTTCTAGTTGTTGAGTTTCTAGTGTACGAGTTTCTATTTGCGAAGCCTCAAGTTGTGGAGTTTCTAGCTGTGGAGTTTCTAGTTGCGGAGTTTGTAGTTGCGGAGTTTCTAGTTGTAGAGTTTCTTGTTGCGGAGTTTTCTAGTTGTGGAGATTCTAGTTGAGGAGTTTCAAGTTGTGGAGTTTCTAGTTGTGGAGTTTCTAGTGGTGGAGTTTCTAGTTGTGGAGTCTCTAGTTGTGGAGTTTCTAGTTGTGGGGTTTCTAGTTGCGAACTCTCAAGTTGTGGAGTTTCTAGTTGTGGAGTTTGCAGCTGTGGAATTTCTAGTTGTTGAGTTTCTAGTTGACGAGTTTCTATTTGCGAAGTCTCAAGTTGTGGAGTTTCTAGCTGTGGAGTTTCTAGTTGCGGAGTTTGTAGTTGCGGAGTTTCTAGTTGCAGAGTTTCTAGTTGTGGAGATTCTAGTTGCCAAGTTTCTTGTTGCGAAGTCTCAAGTTGTGGAGTTTCTAGTTGTGGAATTTGTAGTTGTGGAGAATCTAGTTGTGGAGTTTCTTGTTGGGGAGTTTCTAGTTGCGGAGTTTCTAGTTGTGGAGTTTCTAGTTGTGGAGTTTTAGTTGTGGAGTTTCAAGTTGAGGAATTTATAGGTGTGGAGTTTCTAGTTGTTGAGTTTCTAGTTGTCGGGTTTCAAGTTGCGGAGTTTCTAGTTATGGAGTTTCTAGTTGTGGAGCTTTTAGTTGAGGAGCCTCTAGTTGTTGAGTCTCTAGCTGTGGAAATTCTAGTTGTGGAGTTTCTGGTTGCAGAGTTTGTTGTTGCGGAGTTTCTAGATGTGGTGTTTCAAGTTGTGGAGTTTCTAGCTGAGGAGTTTCTAGTTGCGGAGTTTCTAGTTGCAGAGTTTGTAGTTGCGGAGTTTTCTAGTTGTGGAGATTCTAGTAGCGGAGTTTCAAGTTGCGGAGTTTCTAGTTGCGGAGTTACTAGCTGTGGAGTTTCTAGTTGCGGAGTCTCTAGTTGTGCAGTCTCTAGTTGTGGAGTTGCTAGTTGTGAAGTTTATAGTTGTGGGGTTTCTAGCTGTGGAGTTTCTAGTTGCGGAGTTTCTAGTTGCACAGTTTCTAGTTGCGGAGTTTCTAGTTGTTGAGTTTCTAGTTGTGAGGTTCGTAGTTGTGGAACTTCTAGTGGTGGAGTTTCTAGTTGTTGAGTTTCTAGTTGACGAGTTTCTAATTGCGAAGTCTCAAGTTGTGGAGTTTCTAGCTGTGGAGTTTGTAGTAGCGGAGTTTGTAGTTGCGGAGTTTCTTGTTGTGGAGTTTCTAGTTGTGGGGTTTCTAGTTGCGAACTCTCAAGTTGTGGAGTTTCTAGTTGTGGAGTTTCTAGCTGTGGAGTTTCTAGTTGTTGAGTTTCTAGTTGACGAGTTTCTATTTGCGAAGCCTCAAGTTGTGGAGTTTCTAGCTGTGGAGTTTCTAGTTGCGGAGTTTGTAGTTGCGGAGTTTCTAGTTGTAGAGTTTCTTGTTGCGGAGTTTTCTAGTTGTGGAGATTCTAGTTGAGGAGTTTCAAGTTGTGGAGTTTCTAGTTGCGGAGTTACTAGCTGTGGAGTTTCTAGTTGCGGAGTCTCTAGTTGTGCAGTCTCTAGTTGTTGAGTTGCTAGTTGTGAAGTTTATAGTTGTGGGGTTTCTAGCTGTGGAGTTTCCAGTTGCGGAGTTTCTAGTTGCACAGTTTCCAGTTGCGGAGTTTCTAGTTGTTGAGTTTCTAGTTGTGAGGTTCGTAGTTGTGGAGTTTCTAGTGGTGGAGTTTCTAGTTGTGGAGTCTCTAGTTGTGGAGTTTCTAGTTGTGGGGTTTCTAGTTGTGAACTCTCAAGTTGTGGAGTTTCTAGTTGTGGAGTTTGCAGCTGTGGAATTTCTAGTTGTTGAGTTTCTAGTTGACGAGTTTCTATTTGCGAAGTCTCAAGTTGTGGAGTTTCTAGCTGTGGAGTTTCTAGTTGCGGAGTTTGTAGTTGCGGAGTTTCTAGTTGCAGAGTTTCTAGTTGTGGAGATTCTAGTTGCCAAGTTTCTTGTTGCGAAGTCTCAAGTTGTGGAGTTTCTAGTTGTGGAATTTGTAGTTGTGGAGAATCTAGTTGTGGAGTTTCTAGTTGGGGAGTTTCTAGTGGCGGAGTTTCTAGTTGTGGAGTTTCTAGTTGTGGAGTTTTAGTTGTGGAGTTTCAAGTTGAGGTATTTATAGGTGTGGAGTTTCTAGTTGTTGAGTTTCTAGTTGTCGGGTTTCAAGTTGCGGAGTTTCTAGTTATGGAGTTTCTAGTTGTGGAGCTTTTAGTTGAGGAGCCTCTAGTTGTTGAGTCTCTAGCTGTGGAAATTCTAGTTGTGGAGTTTCTGGTTGCAGAGTTTGTTGTTGCGGAGTTTCTAGATGTGGTGTTTCAAGTTGTGGAGTTTCTAGCTGTGGAGTTTCTAGTTGCGGAGTTTCTAGTTGCAGAGTTTGTAGTTGCGGAGTTTTCTAGTTGTGGAGCTTCTAGTGGCGGAGTTTCAAGTTGTGAAGTTTATAGTTGTGGGCTTTCTAGCTGTGGAGTTTCTAGTTGCGGAGTTTCTAGTTGCAGAGTTTCTAGTTGCGGAGTTTCTAGTTGCAGAGATTCTAGTTGTGAAGTTTCTAGTGGGGAGTTTCTAGTTGAGGAGTTTCTAGTTGTGGAGTCTGTAGTTGTGGAGTATCTAATTGTTGGGTTTCAAGTTGTGGAGTTTCTAGTTGTGGAGTTTTAGCTGTGGAGTTTCTAGTGGTTGAGTTTCCAGTTGACGAGTTTCTAATTGCGAAGTCTCAAGTTGTGGAGTTTCTAGCTGTAAAGTTTCTAGTTGCAGAGTTTCTAGTTGCGGAGTTTCCAGTTGTGGAGTTTCTAGTTGTGGAATTTCAATCTGTGTAGTTTCTAGTTGTGGAGTCTCAATTTTGGAGTTCCTAGTTGTGGAGTCTCTATTTGTGGAGTTTCTAGTTGTGGAGTGTCTATTTGTGGAGTTTCTAGTTATGAAGTTTCTAGTTGTAGAGTTTCTCGTTGGAGTTTTTAGTTTTCGAGTTCCTTGTTGTAGATTTTCTATTTGCAGAGTTTCTAGTTGTGGAGTTTCTAGTTGTGGGGTTTGTAGTTGTGGAAATTTTAGCTGTGGAGTTTCTACTTATGGAATCTCTAGTCGTGGAGTTTCTAGTTGTGTAGTTTCTATCTGAGGAGTTTCTAAATGCAAAGTCTCTAGTTGTGCAGTCTCTAGTTGTGCAGTTTCTAGTTTTGGAGTTTCTAGTTGTGGAGATTTTTGTTGGGGAGTTTCTAGTTGTGAAGTTTGTAGTTGTGGATTTTCTAGTTGCGGAGTTTCTAGTTGTTGAGTTTCTAGTTGTGAGGTTCGTAGTTGTTGAGTTTCTAGTGGTGGAGTTTCTAGTTGTGGAGTCTCTAGTTGTGGAGTTTCTAGTTGTAGGGTTTCTAGTTGCGAACTCTCAAGTTGTGGAGTTTCTAGTTGTGGAGTTTGCAGCTGTGGAGTTTCTAGTTGTGGAGTTTCTAGTTTTGGAATTTGTAGTTGTGGAGTATCTAGTTGTGGTGTTTGAAGTTGTGGAGTTTCTAGCTGTGGAGTTTCTAGTTGCGGAGTTTCTAGTTGCAGAGTTTGTAGTTGCGGAGTTACTAGCTGTGGAGTTTCTAGTGGCGGAGTCTCTAGTTGTGCAGTCTCTAGTTGTTGAGTTGCTAGTTGTGAAGTTTATATTTGTGGGCTTTCTAGCTGTGGAGTTTCTAGTTGCGGAGTTTCTAGTTGCTGAGTTTCTAGTTGCGGAGTTTCTAGTTGCAGAGATTCTAGTTGTGAAGTTTCTAGTGGGGAGTTTCTAGTTGAGGAGTTTCTAGTTGTGGAGTTTCTAGTTGCGGAATTTGTAATTGTGGAGTATCTAGTTGTGGTGTTTCAAGTTGTGGAGTCTGTAGTTGTGGAGTATCTATTTGTTGGGTTTCAAGTTGTGGAGTTTCTAGTTGTGGAGTTTCTAGCTGTGGAGTTTCTAGTGGCTGAGTTTCCAGTTGACGAGTTTCTATTTGCGAAGTCTCAAGTTGTGGAGTTTCTAGCTGTAAAGTTTCTAGTTGCAGAGTTTCTAGTTGCGGAGTTTCCAGTTGTGTAGTTTCTAGTTGTGGAATTTTAATCTGTGTAGTTTCTAGTTGTGGAATCTCAATTTTGGAGTTCCTAGTTGTGGAGTCTCTAGTTGTGTAGTTTCTAGTTGTGGAGTGTCTATTTGTGGAGTTTCTAGTTGTGAAGTTTCTAGTTGTAGAGTTTCTCGTTGGAGTTTTAGTTTTCGAGTTCCTTGTTGTACTTTTTCTATTTGCAGAGTTTCTAGTTGTGGAGTTTCTAGTTGTGGGGTTTGTAGTTGTGAAAATTTTAGCTGTGGAGTTTCTACTTATGGAATCTCTAGTCGTGGAGTTTCTAGTTGCGTAGTTTCTATCTGAGGAGTTTCTAAATGGAAAGTCTCTAGTTGTGCAGTCTCTAGTTGTGGAGTTTCTAGTTGTGGAGTTTCTAGTTGTGGGGTTTCTAGTTGCGAACTCTCAAGTTGTGGAGTTTCTAGTTGTGGAGTTTGCAGCTGTGGAATTTCTAGTTGTTGAGTTTCTAGTTGAGGAGTTTCTATTTGCGAAGTCTCAAGTTGTGGAGTTTCTAGCTGTGGAGTTTCTAGTTGCGGAGTTTGTAGTTGCGGAGTTTCTAGTTGCAGAGTTTCTAGTTGTGGAGATTCTAGTTGCCAAGTTTCTTGTTGCGAAGTCTCAAGTTGTGGAGTTTCTAGTTGTGGAATTTGTAGTTGTGGAGAATCTAGTTGCGGAGTTTCTAGTTGGGGAGTTTCTAGTTGCGGAGTTTCTAGTTGTGGAGTTTCTAGTTGTGGAGTTTTAGTTGTGGAGTTTCAAGTTGAGGAATTTATAGGTGTGGAGTTTCTAGTTGTTGAGTTTCTAGTTGTCGGGTTTCAAGTTGCGGAGTTTCTAGTTATGGAGTTTCTAGTTGTGGAGCTTTTAGTTGAGGAGCCTCTAGTTGTTGAGTCTCTAGCTGTGGAAATTCTAGTTGTGGAGTTTCTGGTTGCAGAATTTGTTGTTGCGGAGTTTCTAGATGTGGTGTTTCAAGTTGTGGAGTTTCTAGCTGTGGAGTTTCTAGTTGCGGAGTTTCTAGTTGCAGAGTTTGTAGTTGCGGAGTTTTCTAGTTGTGGAGATTCTAGTGGCGGAGTTTCAAGTTGTGGAGTTTCTAGTTGTGGGGTTTCTAGCTGTGGAGTTTCTAGTTGCGGAGTTTCTAGTTGCACAGTTTCTAGTTGCGGAGTTTCAAGTTGTTGAGTTTCTAGTTGTGAGGTTCGTAGTTGTGGAACTTCTAGTGGTGGAGTTTCTAGTTGTTGAGTTTCTAGTTGACGAGTTTCTAATTGCGAAGTCTCAAGTTGTGTTTCTAGCTGTGGAGTTTGTAGTAGCGGAGTTTGTAGTTGCGGAGTTTCTAGTTGTGGAGTTTCTAGTTGTGGGGTTTCTAGTTGCGAACTCTCAAGTTGTGGAGTTTCTAGTTGTGGAGTTTCTAGCTGTGGAGTTTCTAGTTGTTGAGTTTCTAGTTGACGAGTTTCTATTTGCGAAGCCTCAAGTTGTGGAGTTTCTAGCTGTGAAGTTTCTAGTTGCGGAGTTTGTAGTTGCGGAGTTTCTAGTTGTAGAGTTTCTTGTTGCGGAGTTTTCTAGTTGTGGAGATTCTTGTTGAGGAGTTTCAAGTTGTGGAGTTTCTAGTTGCGGAGTTACTAGCTGTGGAGTTTCTAGTTGCGGAGTCTCTAGTTGTGCAGTCTCTAGTTGTTGAGTTGCTAGTTGTGAAGTTTATAGTTGTGGGGTTTCTAGCTGTGGAGTTTCCAGTTGCGGAGTTTCTAGTTGCACAGTTTCCAGTTGCGGAGTTTCTAGTTGTGAGGTTCGTAGTTGTGGAGTTTCTAGTGGTGGAGTTTCTAGTTGTGGAGTCTCTAGTTGTGGAGTTTCTAGTTGTGGGGTTTCTAGTTGCGAACTCTCAAGTTGTGGAGTTTCTAGTTGTGGAGTTTGCAGCTGTGGAATTTCTAGTTGTTGCGTTTCTAGTTGAGGAGTTTCTATTTGCGAAGTCTCAAGTTGTGGAGTTTCTAGCTGTGGAGTTTCTAGTTGCGGAGTTTGTAGTTGCGGAGTTTCTAGTTGCAGAGTTTCTAGTTGTGGAGATTCTAGTTGCCAAGTTTCTTGTTGCGAAGTCTCAAGTTGTGGAGTTTCTAGTTGTGGAATTTGTAGTTGTGGAGAATCTAGTTGTGGAGTTTCTACTTGGGGAGTTTCTAGTTGCGGAGTTTGTAGTTGTGGAGTTTCTAGTTGTGGAGTTTTAGTTGTGGAGTTTCAAGTTGAGGAATTTATAGGTGTGGAGTTTCTAGTTGTTGAGTTTCTAGTTGTCGGGTTTCAAGTTGCGGAGTTTCTAGTTATGGAGTTTCTAGTTGTGGAGCTTTTAGTTGAGGAGCCTCTAGTTGTTGAGTCTCTAGCTGTGGAAATTCTAGTTGTGGAGTTTCCGGTTGCAGAGTTTGTTGTTGCGGAGTTTCTAGATGTGGTGTTTCAAGTTGTGGAGTTTCTAGCTGTGGAGTTTCTAGTGGCGGAGTTTCTAGTTGCAGAGTTTGTAGTTGCGGAGTTTTCTAGTTGTGGAGCTTCTAGTGGCGGAGTTTCAAGTTGTGAAGTTTATAGTTGTGGGCTTTCTAGCTGTGGAGTTTCTAGTTGCGGAGTTTCTAGTTGCTGAGTTTCTAGTTGCGGAGTTTCTAGTTGCAGAGATTCTAGCTGTGAAGTTTCTAGTGGGGAGTTTCTAGTTGAGGAGTTTCTAGTTGTGGAGTTTCTAGTTGTGGGGTTTCTAGTTGCGAACTCTCAAGTTGTGGAGTTTCTAGTTGTGGAGTTTCTAGCTGTGGAGTTTCTAGTTGTTGAGTTTCTAGTGTACGAGTTTCTATTTGCGAAGCCTCAAGTTGTGGAGTTTCTAGCTGTGGAGTTTCTAGTTGCGGAGTTTGTAGTTGCGGAGTTTCTAGTTGTAGAGTTTCTTGTTGCGGAGTTTTCTAGTTGTGGAGATTCTAGTTGAGGAGTTTCAAGTTGTGGAGTTTCTAGTTGTGGAGTTTCTAGTGGTGGAGTTTCTAGTTGTGGAGTCTCTAGTTGTGGAGTTTCTAGTTGTGGGGTTTCTAGTTGCGAACTCTCAAGTTGTGGAGTTTCTAGTTGTGGAGTTTGCAGCTGTGGAATTTCTAGTTGTTGAGTTTCTAGTTGACGAGTTTCTATTTGCGAAGTCTCAAGTTGTGGAGTTTCTAGCTGTGGAGTTTCTAGTTGCGGAGTTTGTAGTTGCGGAGTTTCTAGTTGCAGAGTTTCTAGTTGTGGAGATTCTAGTTGCCAAGTTTCTTGTTGCGAAGTCTCAAGTTGTGGAGTTTCTAGTTGTGGAATTTGTAGTTGTGGAGAATCTAGTTGTGGAGTTTCTTGTTGGGGAGTTTCTAGTTGCGGAGTTTCTAGTTGTGGAGTTTCTAGTTGTGGAGTTTTAGTTGTGGAGTTTCAAGTTGAGGAATTTATAGGTGTGGAGTTTCTAGTTGTTGAGTTTCTAGTTGTCGGGTTTCAAGTTGCGGAGTTTCTAGTTATGGAGTTTCTAGTTGTGGAGCTTTTAGTTGAGGAGCCTCTAGTTGTTGAGTCTCTAGCTGTGGAAATTCTAGTTGTGGAGTTTCTGGTTGCAGAGTTTGTTGTTGCGGAGTTTCTAGATGTGGTGTTTCAAGTTGTGGAGTTTCTAGCTGAGGAGTTTCTAGTTGCGGAGTTTCTAGTTGCAGAGTTTGTAGTTGCGGAGTTTTCTAGTTGTGGAGATTCTAGTAGCGGAGTTTCAAGTTGCGGAGTTTCTAGTTGCGGAGTTACTAGCTGTGGAGTTTCTAGTTGCGGAGTCTCTAGTTGTGCAGTCTCTAGTTGTGGAGTTGCTAGTTGTGAAGTTTATAGTTGTGGGGTTTCTAGCTGTGGAGTTTCTAGTTGCGGAGTTTCTAGTTGCACAGTTTCTAGTTGCGGAGTTTCTAGTTGTTGAGTTTCTAGTTGTGAGGTTCGTAGTTGTGGAACTTCTAGTGGTGGAGTTTCTAGTTGTTGAGTTTCTAGTTGACGAGTTTCTAATTGCGAAGTCTCAAGTTGTGGAGTTTCTAGCTGTGGAGTTTGTAGTAGCGGAGTTTGTAGTTGCGGAGTTTCTTGTTGTGGAGTTTCTAGTTGTGGGGTTTCTAGTTGCGAACTCTCAAGTTGTGGAGTTTCTAGTTGTGGAGTTTCTAGCTGTGGAGTTTCTAGTTGTTGAGTTTCTAGTTGACGAGTTTCTATTTGCGAAGCCTCAAGTTGTGGAGTTTCTAGCTGTGGAGTTTCTAGTTGCGGAGTTTGTAGTTGCGGAGTTTCTAGTTGTAGAGTTTCTTGTTGCGGAGTTTTCTAGTTGTGGAGATTCTAGTTGAGGAGTTTCAAGTTGTGGAGTTTCTAGTTGCGGAGTTACTAGCTGTGGAGTTTCTAGTTGCGGAGTCTCTAGTTGTGCAGTCTCTAGTTGTTGAGTTGCTAGTTGTGAAGTTTATAGTTGTGGGGTTTCTAGCTGTGGAGTTTCCAGTTGCGGAGTTTCTAGTTGCACAGTTTCCAGTTGCGGAGTTTCTAGTTGTTGAGTTTCTAGTTGTGAGGTTCGTAGTTGTGGAGTTTCTAGTGGTGGAGTTTCTAGTTGTGGAGTCTCTAGTTGTGGAGTTTCTAGTTGTGGGGTTTCTAGTTGTGAACTCTCAAGTTGTGGAGTTTCTAGTTGTGGAGTTTGCAGCTGTGGAATTTCTAGTTGTTGAGTTTCTAGTTGACGAGTTTCTATTTGCGAAGTCTCAAGTTGTGGAGTTTCTAGCTGTGGAGTTTCTAGTTGCGGAGTTTGTAGTTGCGGAGTTTCTAGTTGCAGAGTTTCTAGTTGTGGAGATTCTAGTTGCCAAGTTTCTTGTTGCGAAGTCTCAAGTTGTGGAGTTTCTAGTTGTGGAATTTGTAGTTGTGGAGAATCTAGTTGTGGAGTTTCTAGTTGGGGAGTTTCTAGTGGCGGAGTTTCTAGTTGTGGAGTTTCTAGTTGTGGAGTTTTAGTTGTGGAGTTTCAAGTTGAGGAATTTATAGGTGTGGAGTTTCTAGTTGTTGAGTTTCTAGTTGTCGGGTTTCAAGTTGCGGAGTTTCTAGTTATGGAGTTTCTAGTTGTGGAGCTTTTAGTTGAGGAGCCTCTAGTTGTTGAGTCTCTAGCTGTGGAAATTCTAGTTGTGGAGTTTCTGGTTGCAGAGTTTGTTGTTGCGGAGTTTCTAGATGTGGTGTTTCAAGTTGTGGAGTTTCTAGCTGTGGAGTTTCTAATTGCGGAGTTTCTAGTTGCAGAGTTTGTAGTTGCGGAGTTTTCTAGTTGTGGAGCTTCTAGTGGCGGAGTTTCAAGTTGTGAAGTTTATAGTTGTGGGCTTTCTAGCTGTGGAGTTTCTAGTTGCGGAGTTTCTAGTTGCAGAGTTTCTAGTTGCGGAGTTTCTAGTTGCAGAGATTCTAGTTGTGAAGTTTCTAGTGGGGAGTTTCTAGTTGAGGAGTTTCTAGTTGTGGAGTCTGTAGTTGTGGAGTATCTAATTGTTGGGTTTCAAGTTGTGGAGTTTCTAGTTGTGGAGTTTTAGCTGTGGAGTTTCTAGTGGTTGAGTTTCCAGTTGACGAGTTTCTAATTGCGAAGTCTCAAGTTGTGGAGTTTCTAGCTGTAAAGTTTCTAGTTGCAGAGTTTCTAGTTGCGGAGTTTCCAGTTGTGGAGTTTCTAGTTGTGGAATTTCAATCTGTGTAGTTTCTAGTTGTGGAGTCTCAATTTTGGAGTTCCTAGTTGTGGAGTCTCTATTTGTGGAGTTTCTAGTTGTGGAGTGTCTATTTGTGGAGTTTCTAGTTATGAAGTTTCTTGTTGTAGAGTTTCTCGTTGGAGTTTTTAGTTTTCGAGTTCCTTGTTGTAGATTTTCTATTTGCAGAGTTTCTAGTTGTGGAGTTTCTAGTTGTGGGGTTTGTAGTTGTGGAAATTTTAGCTGTGGAGTTTCTACTTATGGAATCTCTAGTCGTGGAGTTTCTAGTTGTGTAGTTTCTATCTGAGGAGTTTCTAAATGCAAAGTCTCTAGTTGTGCAGTCTCTAGTTGTGCAGTTTCTAGTTTTGGAGTTTCTAGTTGTGGAGATTTTTGTTGGGGAGTTTCTAGTTGTGAAGTTTGTAGTTGTGGATTTTCTAGTTGCGGAGTTTCTAGTTGTTGAGTTTCTAGTTGTGAGGTTCGTAGTTGTTGAGTTTCTAGTGGTGGAGTTTCTAGTTGTGGAGTCTCTAGTTGTGGAGTTTCTAGTTGTAGGGTTTCTAGTTGCGAACTCTCAAGTTGTGGAGTTTCTAGTTGTGGAGTTTGCAGCTGTGGAGTTTCTAGTTGTGGAGTTTCTAGTTTTGGAATTTGTAGTTGTGGAGTATCTAGTTGTGGTGTTTGAAGTTGTGGAGTTTCTAGCTGTGGAGTTTCTAGTTGCGGAGTTTCTAGTTGCAGAGTTTGTAGTTGCGGAGTTACTAGCTGTGGAGTTTCTAGTGGCGGAGTCTCTAGTTGTGCAGTCTCTAGTTGTTGAGTTGCTAGTTGTGAAGTTTATATTTGTGGGCTTTCTAGCTGTGGAGTTTCTAGTTGCGGAGTTTCTAGTTGCTGAGTTTCTAGTTGCGGAGTTTCTAGTTGCAGAGATTCTAGTTGTGAAGTTTCTAGTGGGGAGTTTCTAGTTGAGGAGTTTCTAGTTGTGGAGTTTCTAGTTGCGGAATTTGTAATTGTGGAGTATCTAGTTGTGGTGTTTCAAGTTGTGGAGTCTGTAGTTGTGGAGTATCTATTTGTTGGGTTTCAAGTTGTGGAGTTTCTAGTTGTGGAGTTTCTAGCTGTGGAGTTTCTAGTGGCTGAGTTTCCAGTTGACGAGTTTCTATTTGCGAAGTCTCAAGTTGTGGAGTTTCTAGCTGTAAAGTTTCTAGTTGCAGAGTTTCTAGTTGCGGAGTTTCCAGTTGTGGAGTTTCTAGTTGTGGAATTTTAATCTGTGTAGTTTCTAGTTGTGGAATCTCAATTTTGGAGTTCCTAGTTGTGGAGTCTCTAGTTGTGTAGTTTCTAGTTGTGGAGTGTCTATTTGTGGAGTTTCTAGTTGTGAAGTTTCTAGTTGTAGAGTTTCTCGTTGGAGTTTTAGTTTTCGAGTTCCTTGTTGTACTTTTTCTATTTGCAGAGTTTCTAGTTGTGGAGTTTCTAGTTGTGGGGTTTGTAGTTGTGAAAATTTTAGCTGTGGAGTTTCTACTTATGGAATCTCTAGTCGTGGAGTTTCTAGTTGCGTAGTTTCTATCTGAGGAGTTTCTAAATGGAAAGTCTCTAGTTGTGCAGTCTCTAGTTGTGGAGTTTCTAGTTGTGGAGTTTCTAGTTGTGGGGTTTCTAGTTGCGAACTCTCAAGTTGTGGAGTTTCTAGTTGTGGAGTTTGCAGCTGTGGAATTTCTAGTTGTTGAGTTTCTAGTTGAGGAGTTTCTATTTGCGAAGTCTCAAGTTGTGGAGTTTCTAGCTGTGGAGTTTCTAGTTGCGGAGTTTGTAGTTGCGGAGTTTCTAGTTGCAGAGTTTCTAGTTGTGGAGATTCTAGTTGCCAAGTTTCTTGTTGCGAAGTCTCAAGTTGTGGAGTTTCTAGTTGTGGAATTTGTAGTTGTGGAGAATCTAGTTGCGGAGTTTCTAGTTGGGGAGTTTCTAGTTGCGGAGTTTCTAGTTGTGGAGTTTCTAGTTGTGGAGTTTTAGTTGTGGAGTTTCAAGTTGAGGAATTTATAGGTGTGGAGTTTCTAGTTGTTGAGTTTCTAGTTGTCGGGTTTCAAGTTGCGGAGTTTCTAGTTATGGAGTTTCTAGTTGTGGAGCTTTTAGTTGAGGAGCCTCTAGTTGTTGAGTCTCTAGCTGTGGAAATTCTAGTTGTGGAGTTTCTGGTTGCAGAATTTGTTGTTGCGGAGTTTCTAGATGTGGTGTTTCAAGTTGTGGAGTTTCTAGCTGTGGAGTTTCTAGTTGCGGAGTTTCTAGTTGCAGAGTTTGTAGTTGCGGAGTTTTCTAGTTGTGGAGATTCTAGTGGCGGAGTTTCAAGTTGTGGAGTTTCTAGTTGTGGGGTTTCTAGCTGTGGAGTTTCTAGTTGCGGAGTTTCTAGTTGTGCAGTCTCTAGTTGTGGAGTTGCTAGTTGTGAAGTTTATAGTTGTGGGGTTTCTAGCTGTGGAGTTTCTAATTGCGGAGTTTCTAGTGGCACAGTTTCTAGTTGCGGAGTTTCTAGTTTTTGAGTTTCTAGTTGGGAGGTTCGTAGTTGTGGAACTTCTAGTGGTGGAGTTTCTAGTTGTTGAGTTTCTAGTTGACGAGTTTCTAATTGCGAAGTCTCAAGTTGTGGAGTTTCTAGCTGTGGAGTTTGTAGTAGCGGAGTTTGTAGTTGCGGAGTTTCTAGTTGTGGAGTTTCTAGTTGTGGGGTTTCTAGTTGCGAACTCTAGTTGTGGAGTTTCTAGCTGTGGAGTTTCTCGTTGTTGAGTTTCTAGTTGACGAGTTTCTATTTGCGAAGCCTCAAGTTGTGGAGTTTCTAGCTGTGGAGTTTCTAGTTGCGGAGTTTGTAGTTGCGGAGTTTCTAGTTGTAGAGTTTCTTGTTGCGGAGTTTTCTAGTTGTGGAGATTCTAGTTGAGGAGTTTCAAGTTGTGGAGTTTCTAGTTTCGGAGTTACTAGCTGTGGAGTTTCTAGTTGCGGAGTCTCTAGTTGTGCAGTCTCTAGTTGTTGAGTTGCTAGTTGTGAAGTTTATAGTTGTGGGGTTTCTAGCTGTGGAGTTTCCAGTTGCGGAGTTTCTAGTTGCACAGTTTCCAGTTGCGGAGTTTCTAGTTGTTGAGTTTCTAGTTGTGAGGTTCGTAGTTGTGGAGTTTCTAGTGGTGGAGTTTCTAGTTGTGGAGTCTCTTGTTGCGGAGTTTCTAGTTGTGGGGTTTCTCGTTGCGAACTCTCAAGTTGTGGTGTTTCTAGTTGTGGAGTTTGCAGCTGTGGAATTTCTAGTTGTTGAGTTTCTAGTTGACGAGTTTCTATTTGCGAAGTCTCAAGTTGTGGAGTTTCTAGCTGTGGAGTTTCTAGTTGCGGAGTTTGTAGTTGCGGAGTTTCTAGTTGCAGAGTTTCTAGTTGTGGAGATTCTAGTTGCCAAGTTTCTTGTTGCAAAGTCTCAAGTTGTGCAGTTTCTATTTGTGGAGTTTCTAGTTGCGGAGTTTCTAGTTGTGGAGTTTCTAGTTGTGGAGTTTCTAGTTGTGGGGTTTGTAGTTGTGAAAATTTTAGCTGTGGAGTTTCTACTTATGGAATCTCTAGTCGTGGAGTTTCTAGTTGCGTAGTTTCTATCTGAGGAGTTTCTAAATGGAAAGTCTCTAGTTGTGCAGTCTCTAGTTGTGGAGTTTCTAGTTGTGGAGTTTCTAGTTTTGGGGTTTTTAGTTGCGAACTCTCAAGTTGTGGAGTTTCTAGTTGTGGAGTTTGCAGCTGTGGAATTTCTATTTGTTGAGTTTCTAGTTGACGAGTTTCTATTTGCGAAGTCTCAAGTTGTGGAGTTTCTAGCTGTGGAGTTTGTAGTTGCGGAGTTTGTAGTTGCGGAGTTTCTAGTTGCACAGTTTCTAGTTGTGGAGATTCTAGTTGCCAAGTTTCTTGTTGCGAAGTCTCAAGTTGTGGAGTTTCTAGTTGTGGAATTTGTAGTTGTGGAGAATCTAGTTGTGGAGTTTCTAGTTGGGGAGTTTCTAGTTGCGGAGTTTCTAGTTGTGGAGTTTCTAGTTGTGGAGTTTTAATTGTGGAGTTTCAAGTTGAGGAATTTATAGGTGTGGAGTTTCTAGTTGTTGAGTTTCTAGTTGTCGGGTTTCAAGTTGCGGAGTTTCTAGTTATGGAGTTTCTAGTTGTGGAGCTTTTAGTTGAGGAGCCTCTTGTTGTTGAGTCTCTAGCTGTGGAAATTCTAGTTGTGGAGTTTCTGGTTGCAGAGTTTGTTGTTGCGGAGTTTCTAGATGTGGTGTTTCAAGTTGTGGAGTTTCTAGCTGTGGAGTTTCTAGTTGCGGAGTTTCTAGTTGCAGAGTTTGTAGTTGCGGAGTTTTCTATTTGTGGAGCTTCTAGTGGCTGAGTTTCAAGTTGTGAAGTTTATAGTTGTGGGGTTTCTAGCTGTGGAGTTTCTAGTTGCGGAGTTTCTAGTTGCAGAGTTTCTAGTTGCGGAGTTTCTAGTTGCAGAGATTCTAGTTGTGAAGTTTCTAGTGGGGAGTTTCTGGTTGAGGAGTTTCTAGTTGTGGAGTTTCTAGTTGCGGAATTTGTAATTGTGGAGTATCTAGTTGTGGTGTTTCAAGTTGTCGAGTCTGTAGTTGTGGAGTATCTATTTGTTGGGTTTCAAGTTGTGGAGTTTCTAGTTGTGGAGTTTCTAGCTGTGGAGTTTCTAGTGGCTGAGTTTCCAGTTGACGAGTTTCTATTTGCGAAGTCTCAAGTTGTGGAGTTTCTAGCTGTAAAGTTTCTAGTTGCAGAGTTTCTAGTTGCGGAGTTTCCAGTTGTGGAGTTTCTAGTTGTGGAATTTTATTCTGTGTAGTTTCTAGTTGTGGAGTCTCAATTTTGGAGTTCCTAGTTGTGGAGTCTCTAGTTGTGGAGTCTCTAGTTGTGGAGTGTCTATTTGTGGAGTTTCTAGTTGTAGAGTTTCTCGTTGGAGTTTTAGTTTTCGAGTTCCTTGTTGTACTTTTTCTATTTGCAGAGTTTCTAGTTGTGGAGTTTCTAGTTGTGGGGTTTGTAGTTGTGAAAATTTTAGCTGTGGAGTTTCTACTTATGGAATCTCTAGTCGTGGAGTTTCTAGTTGCGTAGTTTCTATCTGAGGAGTTTCTAAACGGAAAGTCTCTAGTTGTGCAGTCTCTAGTTGTGGAGTTTCTAGTTGTGGGGTTTCTAGTTGCGAACTCTCAAGTTGTGGAGTTTCTAGTTGCGGAATTTGTAATTGTGGAGTATCTAGTTGTGGTGTTTCAAGTTGTCGAGTCTGTAGTTGTGGAGTATCTCTTTGTTGGGTTTCAAGTTGTGGAGTTTCTAGTTGTGGAGTTTCTAGCTGTGGAGTTTCTAGTGGCTGAGTTTCCAGTTGACGAGTTTTTATTTGCGAAGTCTCAAGTTGTGGAGTTTCTAGCTGTAAAGTTTCTAGTTGCAGAGTTTCTAGTTGCAGAGTTTCCAGTTGTGGAGTTTCTAGTTGTGGAATTTTAATCTGTGTAGTTTCTAGTTGTGGAGTCTCAATTTTGGAGTTCCTAGTTGTGGAGTCTCTAGTTGTGGAGTTTCTAGTTGTGGAGTGTCTATTTGTGGAGTTTCTAGTTGTGAAGTTTCTAGTTGTAGAGTTTCTCGTTGGAGTTTTAGTTTTCGAGTTCCTTGTTGTACTTTTTCTATTTGCAGAGTTTCTAGTTGTGGAGTTTCTAGTTGTGGGGTTTGTAGTTGTGAAAATTTTAGCTGTGGAGTTTCTACTTATGGAATCTCTAGTCGTGGAGTTTCTAGTTGCGTAGTTTCTATCTGAGGAGTTTCTAAATGGAAAGTCTCTAGTTGTGCAGTCTCTAGTTGTGGAGTTTCTAGTTGTGGGGTTTCTAGTTGCGAACTCTCAAGTTGTGGAGTTTATAGTTGTGGAGTTTGCAGCTGTGGAATTTCTAGTTGTTGAAATTCTAGTTGACGAGTTTCTGTTTGCGAATTCTCAAGTTGTGGAGTTTCTAGCTGTGAAGTTTCTAGTTGCGGAGTTTGTAGTTGCGGAGTTTCTAGTTGCAGAGTTTCTAGTTGTGGAGATTCTAGTTGCCAAGTTTCTTGTTGCGAAGTCTCAAGTTGTGGAGTTTCTAGTTGTGGAATTTGTAGTTGTGGAGAATCTAGTTGTGGAGTTTCTAGTTGGGGAGTTTCTAGTGGCGGAGTTTCTAGTTGTGGAGTTTCTAGTTGTGGAGTTTTAGTTGTGGAGTTTCAAGTTGAGGAATTTATAGGTGTGGAGTTTCTAGTTGTTGAGTTTCTAGTTGTCGGGTTTCAAGTTGCGGAGTTTCTAGTTATGGAGTTTCTAGTTGTGGAGCTTTTAGTTGAGGAGCCTCTAGTTGTTGAGTCTCTAGCTGTGGAAATTCTAGTTGTGGAGTTTCTGGTTGCAGAGTTTGTTGTTGCGGAGTTTCTAGATGTGGTGTTTCAAGTTGTGGAGTTTCTAGCTGTGGAGTTTCTAGTTGCGGAGTTTCTAGTTGCAGAGTTTGTAGTTGCGGAGTTTTCTATTTGTGGAGCTTCTAGTGGCTGAGTTTCAAGTTGTGAAGTTTATAGTTGTGGGGTTTCTAGCTGTGGAGTTTCTAGTTGCGGAGTTTCTAGTTGCAGAGTTTCTAGTTGTGGAGTTTCTAGTTGCGGAATTTGTAATTGTGGAGTATCTAGTTGTCGGGTTTCTAGTTGCGAAGTTTCTAGTTGTGGAGTGTCTAGTTGTGGAGCTTTTAGTTGAGGAGTCTCTAGTTGTTGAGTCTCTAGCTGTGGAAATTCTAGTTGTGGAGTTTCTAGTTGCAGAGTTTGTTGTTGCGGAGTTTCTAGAAGTGGTTTTTCTAGTTGTAGAGTTTCTGGCTGTGGAGTTTCCAGTGTCGGAGTTTGTAGTTGTGGAGTTTCAAGTTGTGAGGTTTGTAGTTGTGGAATTTCTAGTGGTGGAGTTTCTAGTTGTGGAGTCTCTAGTTGTGGAGTTTCTAGTTGTGGAGTTTCTAGTGGTGAGCTCTCAAGTTGTGGAGTTTCTAGTTGTGGAGTTTCTAGTTGCAGAGTTTCTACTTGTGGAGATTCTAGTTGCCGAAATTCTTGTTGCGAAGTCTCAAGTTGTGGAGTTTCTAGCTGTGGAGTTTCTAGTTGCGGAGTTTCTAGCTGTGGAGTTTGTAGTTGTTGAGTTTCTAGTTGACGAGTTTCTATTTGCGAAGTCTCAAGTTGTGGAGTTTCTAGCTGTGGAGTTTCTAGTTGCGGAGTTTGTAGTTGCGGAGTTTCTAGTTGCAGAGTTTCTAGTTGCGGATTTTTCTAGTTGTTGAGTTTCTAGTTGTGAGGTTCGTAGTTGTGGAGTTTTTAGTGGTGGAGTTTCTAGTTGTGGAGTTTCTAGTGGTGAGCTCTCAAGTTGTGGAGTTTCTAGTTGTGGAGTTTCTAGTTGCAGAGTTTCTACTTGTGGAGATTCTAGTTGCCGAAATTCTTGTTGCGAAGTCTCAAGTTGTGGAGTTTCTAGCTGTGGAGTTTCTAGTTGCGGAGTTTCTAGCTGTGGAGTTTGTAGTTGTTGAGTTTCTAGTTGACGAGTTTCTATTTGCGAAGTCTCAAGTTGTGGAGTTTCTAGCTGTGGAGTTTCTAGTTGCGGAGTTTGTAGTTGCGGAGTTTCTAGTTGCAGAGTTTCTAGTTGCGGAGTTTCTAGTTGCAGAGATTCTAGTTGTGAAGTTTCTAGTGGGGAGTTTCTAGTTGAGGAGTTTCTAGTTGTGGAGTTTCTAGTTGCGGAATTTGTAATTGTGGAGTATCTAGTTGTGGTGTTTCAAGTTGTCGAGTCTGTAGTTGTGGAGTATCTATTTGTTGGGTTTCAAGTTGTGGAGTTTCTAGTTGTGGAGTTTCTAGCTGTGGAGTTTCTAGTGGCTGAGTTTCCAGTTGACGAGTTTCTATTTGCGAAGTCTCAAGTTGTGGAGTTTCTAGCTGTAAAGTTTCTAGTTGCAGAGTTTCTAGTTGCGGAGTTTCCAGTTGTGGAGTTTCTAGTTGTGGAATTTTAATCTGTGTAGTTTCTAGTTGTGGAGTCTCAATTTTGGAGTTCCTAGTTGTGGAGTCTCTAGTTGTGGAGTCTCTAGTTGTGGAGTGTCTATTTGTGGAGTTTCTAGTTGTGAAGTTTCTAGTTGTAGAGTTTCTCGTTGGAGTTTTAGTTTTCGAGTTCCTTGTTGTACTTTTTCTATTTGCAGAGTTTCTAGTTGTGGAGTTTCTAGTTGTGGGGTTTGTAGTTGTGAAAATTTTAGCTGTGGAGTTTCTACTTATGGAATCTCTAGTCGTGAAGTTTCTAGTTGCGTAGTTTCTATCTGAGGAGTTTCTAAACGGAAAGTCTCTAGTTGTGCAGTCTCTAGTTGTGGAGTTTCTAGTTGTGGGGTTTCTAGTTGCGAACTCTCAAGTTGTGGAGTTTCTAGTTGTGGAGTTTGCAGCTGTGGAATTTCTAGTTGTTGCGTTTCTAGTTGACGAGTTTCTATTTGCGAAGTCTCAAGTTGTGGAGTTTCTAGCTGTGGAGTTTCTAGTTGCGGAGTTTGTAGTTGCGGAGTTTCTAGTTGCAGAGTTTCTAGTTGTGGAGATTCTAGTTGCCAAGTTTCTTGTTGCGAAGTCTGAAGTTGTGGAGTTTCTAGTTGTGGAATTTGTAGTTGTGGAGAATCTAGTGGCGGAGTCTCTAGTTGTGAAGTCTCTAGTTGTTGAGTTGCTTGTTGTGAAGTTTATATTTGTGGGCTTTCTAGCTGTGGAGTTTCTAGTTGCGGAGTTTCTAGTTGCAGATTTTCTAGTTGCGGAGTTTCTAGTTGCAGAGATTCTAGTTGTGAAGTTTCTAGTGGGGAGTTTCTAGTTGAGGAGTTTCTAGTTGTGGAGTTTCTAGTTGCGGAATTTGTAATTGTGGAGTATCTAGTTGTGGTGTTTCAAGTTGTGGAGTCTGTAGTTGTGGAGTATCTATTTGTTGGGTTTCAAGTTGTGGAGTTTCTAGTTTTGGAGTTTCTAGCTGTGGAGTTTCTAGTGGCTGAGTTTCCAGTTGACGAGTTTTTATTTGCGAAGTCTCAAGTTGTGGAGTTTCTAGCTGTAAAGTTTCTAGTTGCAGAGTTTCTAGTTGCAGAGTTTCCAGTTGTGGAGTTTCTAGTTGTAAAATTTTAATCTGTGTAGTTTCTAGTTGTGGAGTCTCTAGTTGTGGAGTTTCTAGTTGTGGAGTGTCTATTTGTGGAGTTTCTAGTTGTGAAGTTTCTAGTTGTAGAGTTTCTCGTTGGAGTTTTAGTTTTCGAGTTCCTTGTTGTACTTTTTCTATTTGCAGAGTTTCTAGTTGTGGAGTTTCTAGTTGTGGGGTTTGTAGTTGTGAAAATTTTAGCTGTGGAGTTTCTACTTATGGAATCTCTAGTCGTGGAGTTTCTAGTTGCGTAGTTTCTATCTGAGGAGTTTCTAAATGGAAAGTCTCTAGTTGTGCAGTCTCTAGTTGTGGAGTTTCTAGTTGTGGGGTTTCTAGTTGCGAACTCTCAAGTTGTGGAGTTTATAGTTGTGGAGTTTGCAGCTGTGGAATTTCTAGTTGTTGAAATTCTAGTTGACGAGTTTCTGTTTGCGAAGTCTCAAGTTGTGGAGTTTCTAGCTGTGAAGTTTCTAGTTGCGGAGTTTGTAGTTGCGGAGTTTCTAGTTGCAGAGTTTCTAGTTGTGGAGATTCTAGTTGCCAAGTTTCTTGTTGCGAAGTCTCAAGTTGTGGAGTTTCTAGTTGTGGAATTTGTAGTTGTGGAGAATCTAGTTGTGGAGTTTCTAGTTGGGGAGTTTCTAGTGGCGGAGTTTCTAGTTGTGGAGTTTCTAGTTGTGGAGTTTTAGTTGTGGAGTTTCAAGTTGAGGAATTTATAGGTGTGGAGTTTCTAGTTGTTGAGTTTCTAGTTGTCGGGTTTCAAGTTGCGGAGTTTCTAGTTATGGAGTTTCTAGTTGTGGAGCTTTTAGTTGAGGAGCCTCTAGTTGTTGAGTCTCTAGCTGTGGAAATTCTAGTTGTGGAGTTTCTGGTTGCAGAGTTTGTTCTTGCGGAGTTTCTAGATGTGGTGTTTCAAGTTTTGGAGTTTCTAGCTGTGGAGTTTCTAGTTGCGGAGTTTCTAGTTGCAGAGTTTGTAGTTGCGGAGTTTTCTAGTTGTGGAGATTCTAGTGGCGGAGTTTCAAGTTGTGGAATTTTAATCTGTGTAGTTTCTAGTTGTGGAGTCTCAATTTTGGAGTTCCTAGTTGTGGAGTCTCTAGTTGTTGAGTTTCTAGTTGTGGAGTGTCTATTTGTGGAGTTTCTAGTTGTGAAGTTTCTAGTTGTAGAGTTTCTCGTTGGAGTTTTAGTTTTCGAGTTCCTTGTTGTACTTTTTCTATTTGCAGAGTTTCTAGTTGTGGAGTTTCTAGTTGTGGGGTTTGTAGTTGTGAAAATTTTAGCTGTGGAGTTTCTACTTATGGAATCTCTAGTCGTGGAGTTTCTAGTTGCGTAGGTTCTATCTGAGGAGTTTCTAAATGGAAAGTCTCTAGTTGTGCAGTCTCTAGTTGTGGAGTTTCTAGTTGTGGAGTTTCTAGTTGTGGAGTTTTTTGTTGGGGAGTTTCTAGTTGTGAAGTTTCTAGTTGTGGATTTTCTAGTTGCGGAGTTTCTAGTTGCGGAGTTTCCAGTTGGGGAGTTTCTACTTGAGTTTATAGTTGTGGATTTTCTAGTTGCAGAGTTTCGAGTTGCAGAGTTTCAAGTTGTGGAGTTTCTAGTTGCGGAGTTTCTAGCTGCGGAGTTTCTAGTTGCGGAGTCTCTAGTTGTGCAGTCTCTAGTTGTTGAGTTTCTAGTTGTGAAGTTTATAGTTGAGGGGTTTCTAGCTGTGGAGTTTCTAGTATCGGAGTTTCTATTTGCAGAGTTTGTAGTTGCGGAGTTTCTAGCTGCAGAGTTTCTAGTTGTAGAGTTTCCAGTTTGGGAGTTTCTAGTGGCGGAGTTTCCAGTTGTGGAGTTTCTAGTTGTGGAGTTTCTAGTTGTGGAATTTTAGTTGTGGATTTTCTAGTTGCAGAGTTTCGAGTTGCAGAGTTTTAAGTTGGTGAGTTTCTAGTTGCGGAGTTTCTAGCTGCGGAGTTTCTAGTTGCGGAGTCTCTAGTTGCGCAGTCTCTAGTTGTTGAGTTTCTAGTTGTGAAAATTATAGTTGAGGGTTTTCTAGTTGTGGAGTTTCTAGTTGCGGAGTTTCTATTTGCAGAGTTTCTAGCTGCAGAGTTTCTAGTTTGGGAGTTTCTAGTTGTCGGATTTCTAGTTGCGGAGTTTCTAGTTGTGGAATGTCTAGTTGTGGAGCTTTTAGTTGAGGAGTCTCTAGTTGTTGAGTCTCTAGCTGTGGGAATTCTAGTTGTGGAGTTTCTAGTTGCAGAGTTTGTTGTTGCGGAGTTTCTAGATGTGGTTTTTCTAGTTGTAGAGTTTCTGGCTGTGGAGTTTCCAGTGTCGGAGTTTCTAGTTGTGGAGTTTCTAGTTTTGATGTTTGTAGTTGTGGAATTTCTAGTGGTGGAGTTTCTAGTTGTGGAGTCTCTAGTTGTGTAGTTTCTAGTTGTGGAGTTTCTAGTGGTGAACTCTCAAGTTGTGGAGTTTCTAGTTGTGGAGTTTCTAGTTGTGGAGTTTCTAGTTGTTGAGTTCCTAGTTGACGAGTTTCTAATTGCGAAGTCTCAAGTTGTGGAGTTTCTAGCTGTGGAGTTTGTAGCAGCGGAGTTTGTAGTTGCGGAGTTTCTAGTTGCAGAGTTTCTAGTTGTGGAGATTCTAGTTGCCGAGTTTCTTGTTGCGAAGTCTCAAGTTGTGGATTTTCTAGCTGTGGAGTTTCTAGTTGCGGAGTTTCTAGTTGTGGAGTTTCTAGTTGTGGAGTTTCTAGTTGTGGAGTTTCTAGTCGTGGAATTTGTAGTTGTGGAGTATCTAGTTGTGGGGTTTCAAGTTGTGGAGTTTCTAGCTGTGGAGTTTCTAGTTGCGGAGTTTCTAGTGGCAGAGTTTCTTGTTGCGGAGTTTTCTAGTTGTGGAGATTCTAGTGGCGGAGTTTCAAGTTGTGGAGTTTCTAGTTGCGGAGTTACTAGCTGTGGAGTTTCTAGTTGCGGAGTCTCTAGTTGTGCAGTCTCTAGTTGTGGAGTTGCTAGTTGTGAAGTTTATAGTTGTGGGGTTTCTAGCTGTGGAGTTTCTAATTGCGGAGTTTCTAGTGGCACAGTTTCTAGTTGCGGAGTTTCTAGTTTTTGAGTTTCTAGTTGGGAGGTTCGTAGTTGTGGAACTTCTAGTGGTGGAGTTTCTAGTTGTTGAGTTTCTAGTTGACGAGTTTCTAATTGCGAAGTCTCAAGTTGTGGAGTTTCTAGCTGTGGAGTTTGTAGTAGCGGAGTTTGTAGTTGCGGAGTTTCTAGTTGTGGAGTTTCTAGTTGTGGGGTTTCTAGTTGCGAACTCTAGTTGTGGAGTTTCTAGCTGTGGAGTTTCTCGTTGTTGAGTTTCTAGTTGACGAGTTTCTATTTGCGAAGCCTCAAGTTGTGGAGTTTCTAGCTGTGGAGTTTCTAGTTGCGGAGTTTGTAGTTGCGGAGTTTCTAGTTGTAGAGTTTCTTGTTGCGGAGTTTTCTAGTTGTGGAGATTCTAGTTGAGGAGTTTCAAGTTGTGGAGTTTCTAGTTTCGGAGTTACTAGCTGTGGAGTTTCTAGTTGCGGAGTCTCTAGTTGTGCAGTCTCTAGTTGTTGAGTTGCTAGTTGTGAAGTTTATAGTTGTGGGGTTTCTAGCTGTGGAGTTTCCAGTTGCGGAGTTTCTAGTTGCACAGTTTCCAGTTGCGGAGTTTCTAGTTGTTGAGTTTCTAGTTGTGAGGTTCGTAGTTGTGGAGTTTCTAGTGGTGGAGTTTCTAGTTGTGGAGTCTCTTGTTGCGGAGTTTCTAGTTGTGGGGTTTCTCGTTGCGAACTCTCAAGTTGTGGAGTTTCTAGTTGTGGAGTTTGCAGCTGTGGAATTTCTAGTTGTTGAGTTTCTAGTTGACGAGTTTCTATTTGCGAAGTCTCAAGTTGTGGAGTTTCTAGCTGTGGAGTTTCTAGTTGCGGAGTTTGTAGTTGCGGAGTTTCTAGTTGCAGAGTTTCTAGTTGTGGAGATTCTAGTTGCCAAGTTTCTTGTTGCAAAGTCTCAAGTTGTGCAGTTTCTATTTGTGGAGTTTCTAGTTGCGGAGTTTCTAGTTGTGGAGTTTCTAGTTGTGGAGTTTCTAGTTGTGGGGTTTGTAGTTGTGAAAATTTTAGCTGTGGAGTTTCTACTTATGGAATCTCTAGTCGTGGAGTTTCTAGTTGCGTAGTTTCTATCTGAGGAGTTTCTAAATGGAAAGTCTCTAGTTGTGCAGTCTCTAGTTGTGGAGTTTCTAGTTGTGGAGTTTCTAGTTTTGGGGTTTTTAGTTGCGAACTCTCAAGTTGTGGAGTTTCTAGTTGTGGAGTTTGCAGCTGTGGAATTTCTATTTGTTGAGTTTCTAGTTGACGAGTTTCTATTTGCGAAGTCTCAAGTTGTGGAGTTTCTAGCTGTGGAGTTTCTAGTTGCGGAGTTTGTAGTTGCGGAGTTTCTAGTTGCACAGTTTCTAGTTGTGGAGATTCTAGTTGCCAAGTTTCTTGTTGCGAAGTCTCAAGTTGTGGAGTTTCTAGTTGTGGAATTTGTAGTTGTGGAGAATCTAGTTGTGGAGTTTCTAGTTGGGGAGTTTCTAGTTGCGGAGTTTCTAGTTGTGGAGTTTCTAGTTGTGGAGTTTTAATTGTGGAGTTTCAAGTTGAGGAATTTATAGGTGTGGAGTTTCTAGTTGTTGAGTTTCTAGTTGTCGGGTTTCAAGTTGCGGAGTTTCTAGTTGCGGAGTTTCTAGTTGCAGAGATTCTAGTTGTGAAGTTTCTAGTGGGGAGTTTCTGGTTGAGGAGTTTCTAGTTGTGGAGTTTCTAGTTGCGGAATTTGTAATTGTGGAGTATCTAGTTGTGGTGTTTCAAGTTGTCGAGTCTGTAGTTGTGGAGTATCTATTTGTTGGGTTTCAAGTTGTGGAATTTCTAGTTGTGGAGTTTCTAGCTGTGGAGTTTCTAGTGGCTGAGTTTCCAGTTGACGAGTTTCTATTTGCGAAGTCTCAAGTTGTGGAGTTTCTAGCTGTAAAGTTTCTAGTTGCAGAGTTTCTAGTTGCGGAGTTTCCAGTTGTGGAGTTTCTAGTTGTGGAATTTTAATCTGTGTAGTTTCTAGTTGTGGAGTCTCAATTTTGGAGTTCCTAGTTGTGGAGTCTCTAGTTGTGGAGTCTCTAGTTGTGGAGTGTCTATTTGTGGAGTTTCTAGTTGTGAAGTTTCTAGTTGTAGAGTTTCTCGTTGGAGTTTTAGTTTTCGAGTTCCTTGTTGTACTTTTTCTATTTGCAGAGTTTCTAGTTGTGGAGTTTCTAGTTGTGGGGTTTGTAGTTGTGAAAATTTTAGCTGTGGAGTTTCTACTTATGGAATCTCTAGTCGTGGAGTTTCTAGTTGCGTAGTTTCTATCTGAGGAGTTTCTAAACGGAAAGTCTCTAGTTGTGCAGTCTCTAGTTGTGGAGTTTCTAGTTGTGGGGTTTCTAGTTGCGAACTCTCAAGTTGTGGAGTTTCTAGTTGCGGAATTTGTAATTGTGGAGTATCTAGTTGTGGTGTTTCAAGTTGTCGAGTCTGTAGTTGTGGAGTATCTATTTGTTGGGTTTCAAGTTGTGGAGTTTCTAGTTGTGGAGTTTCTAGCTGTGGAGTTTCTAGTGGCTGAGTTTCCAGTTGACGAGTTTTTATTTGCGAAGTCTCAAGTTGTGGAGTTTCTAGCTGTAAAGTTTCTAGTTGCAGAGTTTCTAGTTACAGAGTTTCCAGTTGTGGAGTTTCTAGTTGTGGAATTTTAATCTGTGTAGTTTCTAGTTGTGGAGTCTCAATTTTGGAGTTCCTAGTTGTGGAGTCTCTAGTTGTGGAGTTTCTAGTTGTGGAGTGTCTATTTGTGGAGTTTCTAGTTGTGAAGTTTCTAGTTGTAGAGTTTCTCGTTGGAGTTTTAGTTTTCGAGTTCCTTGTTGTACTTTTTCTCTTGTAGAGTTTCTAGTTGTGGAGTTTCTAGCTGTGGAGTTTCTATTTGTTGAGTTTCTTGTTGACGAGTTTCTAATTGCGAAGTCTCAAGTTGTGGAGTTTCTAGCTGTGGAGTTTGTAGTAGCGGAGTTTGTAGTCGCGGAGTTTCTAGTTGCAGAGTTTCTAGTTTTGGAGATTCTAGTTGCCGAGTTTCTTGTTGCGAAGTCGCAAGTTGTGGAGTTTCTAGCTGTGGAGTTTCTAGTTGCGGAGTTTCTAGTTGTGGAGTTTCTAGTTGTGGAGTTTCTAGTCGTGGAATTTGTAGTTGTGGAGTATCTAGTTGTGGAGTTTCTAGTTGCAGAGTTTGTTGTTGCGGAGTTTCTAGAAGTGGTTTTTGTAGTTGTAGAGTTTCTGGCTGTGGAGTTTCCAGTGTCGGAGTTTGTAGTTGTGGAGTTTCAAGTTGTGAGGTTTGTAGTTGTGGAATTTCTAGTGGTGGAGTTTCTAGTTGTGGAGTCTCTAGTTGTGGAGTTTCTAGTTGTGGAGTTTCTAGTGGTGAGCTCTCAAGTTGTGGAGTTTCTAGTTGTGGAGTTTCTAGTTGCAGAGTTTCTACTTGTGGAGTTTGTAGTTGTTGAGTTTCTAGTTGACGAGTTTCTATTTGCGAAGTCTCAAGTTGTGGAGTTTCTAGCTGTGGAGTTTCTAGTTGCGGAGTTTGTAGTTGCGGAGTTTCTAGTTGCAGAGTTTCTAGTTGCGGAGTTTTCTAGTTGTGGAGATTCTAGTGGCGGAGTTTCAAGTTGTGGAGTTTCTAGTTGCGGAGTTACTAGCTGTGGAGTTTCTAGTTGCGGAGTCTCTAGTTGTGCAGTCTCTAGTTGTTGAGTTGCTAGTTGTGAAGTTTATAGTTGTGGGGTTTCTAGCTGTGGAGTTTCTAGTTGCGGAGTTTCTAGTTGCACAGTTTCCACTTGCGGAGTTTCTAGTTGTTGAGTTTCTAGTTGTGAGGTTCGTAGTTGTGGAGTTTTTAGTGGTGGAGTTTCTAGTTGTGGAGTCTCTAGTTGTGGAGTTTGTTGTTGTGGGGTTTCTAGTTGCGAACTCTCAAGTTGTGGAGTTTCTAGTTGTGGAGTTTCTACCTGTGGAGTTTCTAGTTGTTGAGTTTCTAGTTGACGATTTTCTATTTGCGAAGTCTCAAGTTGTGGAGTTTCTAGCTGTGGAGTTTCTAGTTGTGGAGTTTGTAGTTGCGGAGTTTCTAGTTGCAGAGTTTCTAGTTGTGGAGATTCTAGTTGCCAAGTTTCTTGTTGCGAAGTCTCAAGTTGTGGAGTTTCTAGCTGTGGAGTTTCTAGTTGCGGAGTTTCTAGTTGTGGAGTTTCTAGTTGTGGAGTTTCTAGTTGTGGGGTTTGTAGTTGTGAAAATTTTAGCTGTGGAGTTTCTACTTATGGAATCTCTAGTCGTGGAGTTTCTAGTTGCGTAGTTTCTATCTGAGGAGTTTCTAAATGGAAAGTCTCTAGTTGTGCAGTCTCTAGTTGTGGAGTTTCTAGTTGTGGAGTTTCTAGTTTTGGGGTTTTTAGTTGCGAACTCTCAAGTTGTGGAGTTTCTAGTTGTGGAGTTTGCAGCTGTGGAATTTCTATTTGTTGAGTTTCTAGTTGACGAGTTTCTATTTGCGAAGTCTCAAGTTGTGGAGTTTCTAGCTGTGGAGTTTCTAGTTGCGGAGTTTGTAGTTGCGGAGTTTCTAGTTGCACAGTTTCTAGTTGTGGAGATTCTAGTTGCCAAGTTTCTTGTTGCGAAGTCTCAAGTTGTGGAGTTTCTAGTTGTGGAATTTGTAGTTGTGGAGAATCTAGTTGTGGAGTTTCTAGTTGTGGAGTTTCTAGTTGTGGAGTTTTAATTGTGGAGTTTCAAGTTGAGGAATTTATAGGTGTGGAGTTTCTAGTTGTTGAGTTTCTAGTTGTCGGGTTTCAAGTTGCGGAGTTTCTAGTTATGGAGTTTCTAGTTGTGGAGCTTTTAGTTGAGGAGCCTCTAGTTGTTGAGTCTCTAGCTGTGGAAATTCTAGTTGTGGAGTTTCTGGTTGCAGAGTTTGTTGTTGCGGAGTTTCTAGATGTGGTGTTTCAAGTTGTGGAGTTTCTAGCTGTGGAGTTTCTAGTTGCGGAGTTTCTAGTTGCAGAGTTTGTAGTTGCGGAGTTTTCTATTTGTGGAGCTTCTAGTGGCTGAGTTTCAAGTTGTGAAGTTTATAGTTGTGGGGTTTCTAGCTGTGGAGTTTCTAGTTGCGGAGTTTCTAGTTGCAGAGTTTCTAGTTGCGGAGTTTCTAGTTGCAGAGATTCTAGTTGTGAAGTTTCTAGTGGGGAGTTTCTAGTTGAGGAGTTTCTAGTTGTGGAGTTTCTAGTTGCGGAATTTGTAATTGTGGAGTATCTAGTTGTGGTGTTTCAAGTTGTCGAGTCTGTAGTTGTGGAGTATCTATTTGTTGGGTTTCAAGTTGTGGAGTTTCTAGTTGTGGAGTTTCTAGCTGTGGAGTTTCTAGTGGCTGAGTTTCCAGTTGACGAGTTTCTATTTGCGAAGTCTCAAGTTGTGGAGTTTCTAGCTGTAAAGTTTCTAGTTGCAGAGTTTCTAGTTGCGGAGTTTCCAGTTGTGGAGTTTCTAGTTGTGGAATTTTAATCTGTGTAGTTTCTAGTTGTGGAGTCTCAATTTTGGAGTTCCTAGTTGTGGAGTCTCTAGTTGTGGAGTCTCTAGTTGTGGAGTGTCTATTTGTGGAGTTTCTAGTTGTGAAGTTTCTAGTTGTAGAGTTTCTCGTTGGAGTTTTAGTTTTCGAGTTCCTTGTTGTACTTTTTCTATTTGCAGAGTTTCTAGTTGTGGAGTTTCTAGTTGTGGGGTTTGTAGTTGTGAAAATTTTAGCTGTGGAGTTTCTACTTATGGAATCTCTAGTCGTGGAGTTTCTAGTTGCGTAGTTTCTATCTGAGGAGTTTCTAAACGGAAAGTCTCTAGTTGTGCAGTCTCTAGTTGTGGAGTTTCTAGTTGTGGGGTTTCTAGTTGCGAACTCTCAAGTTGTGGAGTTTCTAGTTGTGGAGTTTGCAGCTGTGGAATTTCTAGTTGTTGCGTTTCTAGTTGACGAGTTTCTATTTGCGAAGTCTCAAGTTGTGGAGTTTCTAGCTGTGGAGTTTCTAGTTGCGGAGTTTGTAGTTGCGGAGTTTCTAGTTGCAGAGTTTCTAGTTGTGGAGATTCTAGTTGCCAAGTTTCTTGTTGCGAAGTCTCAAGTTGTGGAGTTTCTAGTTGTGGAATTTGTAGTTGTGGAGAATCTAGTGGCGGAGTCTCTAGTTGTGAAGTCTCTAGTTGTTGAGTTGCTAGTTGTGAAGTTTATATTTGTGGGCTTTCTAGCTGTGGAGTTTCTAGTTGCGGAGTTTCTAGTTGCAGATTTTCTAGTTGCGGAGTTTCTAGTTGCAGAGATTCTAGTTGTGAAGTTTCTAGTGGGGAGTTTCTAGTTGAGGAGTTTCTAGTTGTGGAGTTTCTAGTTGCGGAATTTGTAATTGTGGAGTATCTAGTTGTGGTGTTTCAAGTTGTGGAGTCTGTAGTTGTGGAGTATCTATTTGTTGGGTTTCAAGTTGTGGAGTTTCTAGTTGTGGAGTTTCTAGCTGTGGAGTTTCTAGTGGCTGAGTTTCCAGTTGACGAGTTTTTATTTGCGAAGTCTCAAGTTGTGGAGTTTCTAGCTGTAAAGTTTCTAGTTGCAGAGTTTCTAGTTGCAGAGTTTCCAGTTGTGGAGTTTCTAGTTGTGGAATTTTAATCTGTGTAGTTTCTAGTTGTGGAGTCTCAATTTTGGAGTTCCTAGTTGTGGAGTCTCTAGTTGTGGAGTTTCTAGTTGTGGAGTGTCTATTTGTGGAATTTCTAGTTGTGAAGTTTCTAGTTGTAGAGTTTCTCGTTGGAGTTTTAGTTTTCGAGTTCCTTGTTGTACTTTTTCTATTTGCAGAGTTTCTAGTTGTGGAGTTTCTAGTTGTGGGGTTTGTAGTTGTGAAAATTTTAGCTGTGGAGTTTCTACTTATGGAATCTCTAGTCGTGGAGTTTCTAGTTGCGTAGTTTCTATCTGAGGAGTTTCTAAATGGAAAGTCTCTAGTTGTGCAGTCTCTAGTTGTGGAGTTTCTAGTTGTGGGGTTTCTAGTTGCGAACTCTCAAGTTGTGGAGTTTATAGTTGTGGAGTTTGCAGCTGTGGAATTTCTAGTTGTTGAAATTCTAGTTGACGAGTTTCTGTTTGCGAAGTCTCAAGTTGTGGAGTTTCTAGCTGTGAAGTTTCTAGTTGCGGAGTTTGTAGTTGCGGAGTTTCTAGTTGCAGAGTTTCTAGTTGTGGAGATTCTAGTTGCCAAGTTTCTTGTTGCGAAGTCTCAAGTTGTGGAGTTTCTAGTTGTGGAATTTGTAGTTGCGGAGAATCTAGTTGTGGAGTTTCTAGTTGGGGATTTTCTAGTGGCGGAGTTTCTAGTTGTGGAGTTTCTAGTTGTGGAGTTTTAGTTGTGGAGTTTCAAGTTGAGGAATTTATAGGTGTGGAGTTTCTAGTTGTTGAGTTTCTAGTTGTCGGGTTTCAAGTTGCGGAGTTTCTAGTTATGGAGTTTCTAGTTGTGGAGCTTTTAGTTGAGGAGCCTCTAGTTGTTGAGTCTCTAGCTGTGGAAATTCTAGTTGTGGAGTTTCTGGTTGCAGAGTTTGTTGTTGCGGAGTTTCTAGATGTGGTGTTTCAAGTTTTGGAGTTTCTAGCTGTGGAGTTTCTAGTTGCGGAGTTTCTAGTTGCAGAGTTTGTAGTTGCGGAGTTTTCTATTTGTGGAGCTTCTAGTGGCTGAGTTTCAAGTTGTGAAGTTTATAGTTGTGGGGTTTCTAGCTGTGGAGTTTCTAGTTGCGGAGTTTCTAGTTGCAGAGTTTCTAGTTGTGGAGTTTCTAGTTGCGGAATTTGTAATTGTGGAGTATCTAGTTGTCGGGTTTCTAGTTGCGAAGTTTCTAGTTGTGGAGTGTCTAGTTGTGGAGCTTTTAGTTGAGGAGTCTCTAGTTGTTGAGTCTCTAGCTGTGGAAATTCTAGTTGTGGAGTTTCTAGTTGCAGAGTTTGTTGTTGCGGAGTTTCTAGAAGTGGTTTTTGTAGTTGTAGAGTTTCTGGCTGTGGAGTTTCCAGTGTCGGAGTTTGTAGTTGTGGAGTTTCAAGTTGTGAGGTTTGTAGTTGTGGAATTTCTAGTGGTGGAGTTTCTAGTTGTGGAGTCTCTAGTTGTGGAGTTTCTAGTTGTGGAGTTTCTAGTGGTGAGCTCTCAAGTTGTGGAGTTTCTAGTTGTGGAGTTTCTAGTTGCAGAGTTTCTACTTGTGGAGTTTGTAGTTGTTGAGTTTCTAGTTGACGAGTTTCTATTTGCGAAGTCTCAAGTTGTGGAGTTTCTAGCTGTGGAGTTTCTAGTTGCGGAGTTTGTAGTTGCGGAGTTTCTAGTTGCAGAGTTTCTAGTTGCGGAGTTTTCTAGTTGTGGAGATTCTAGTGGCGGAGTTTCAAGTTGTGGAGTTTCTAGTTGCGGAGTTACTAGCTGTGGAGTTTCTAGTTGCGGAGTCTCTAGTTGTGCAGTCTCTAGTTGTTGAGTTGCTAGTTGTGAAGTTTATAGTTGTGGGGTTTCTAGCTGTGGAGTTTCTAGTTGCGGAGTTTCTAGTTGCACAGTTTCCACTTGCGGAGTTTCTAGTTGTTGAGTTTCTAGTTGTGAGGTTCGTAGTTGTGGAGTTTTTAGTGGTGGAGTTTCTAGTTGTGGAGTCTCTAGTTGTGGAGTTTGTTGTTGTGGGGTTTCTAGTTGCGAACTCTCAAGTTGTGGAGTTTCTAGTTGTGGAGTTTCTACCTGTGGAGTTCCTAGTTGTTGAGTTTCTAGTTGACGATTTTCTAACTGCGAAGTCTCAAGTTGTGGAGTTTCTAGCTGTGGAGTTTCTAGTTGTGGAGTTTGTAGTTGCGGAGTTTCTAGTTGCAGAGTTTCTAGTTGTGGAGATTCTAGTTCCCAAGTTTCTTGTTGCGAAGTCTCAAGTTGTGGAGTTTCTAGCTGTGGAGTTTCTAGTTGCGGAGTTTCTAGTTGTGGAGTTTCTAGTTGTGGAGTTTCTAGTTGTGGGGTTTGTAGTTGTGAAAATTTTAGCTGTGGAGTTTCTACTTATGGAATCTCTAGTCGTGGAGTTTCTAGTTGCGTAGTTTCTATCTGAGGAGTTTCTAAATGGAAAGTCTCTAGTTGTGCAGTCTCTAGTTGTGGAGTTTCTAGTTGTGGAGTTTCTAGTTTTGGGGTTTTTAGTTGCGAACTCTCAAGTTGTGGAGTTTCTAGTTGTGGAGTTTGCAGCTGTGGAATTTCTATTTGTTGAGTTTCTAGTTGACGAGTTTCTATTTGCGAAGTCTCAAGTTGTGGAGTTTCTAGCTGTGGAGTTTCTAGTTGCGGAGTTTGTAGTTGCGGAGTTTCTAGTTGCACAGTTTCTAGTTGTGGAGATTCTAGTTGCCAAGTTTCTTGTTGCGAAGTCTCAAGTTGTGGAGTTTCTAGTTGTGGAATTTGTAGTTGTGGAGAATCTAGTTGTGGAGTTTCTAGTTGGGGAGTTTCTAGTTGCGGAGTTTCTAGTTGTGGAGTTTCTAGTTGTGGAGTTTTAATTGTGGAGTTTCAAGTTGAGGAATTTATAGGTGTGGAGTTTCTAGTTGTTGAGTTTCTAGTTGTCGGGTTTCAAGTTGCGGAGTTTCTAGTTATGGAGTTTCTAGTTGTGGAGCTTTTAGTTGAGGAGCCTCTAGTTGTTGAGTCTCTAGCTGTGGAAATTCTAGTTGTGGAGTTTCTGGTTGCAGAGTTTGTTGTTGCGGAGTTTCTAGATGTGGTGTTTCAAGTTGTGGAGTTTCTAGCTGTGGAGTTTCTAGTTGCGGAGTTTCTAGTTGCAGAGTTTGTAGTTGCGGAGTTTTCTATTTGTGGAGCTTCTAGTGGCTGAGTTTCAAGTTGTGAAGTTTATAGTTGTGGGGTTTCTAGCTGTGGAGTTTCTAGTTGCGGAGTTTCTAGTTGCAGAGTTTCTAGTTGCGGAGTTTCTAGTTGCAGAGATTCTAGTTGTGAAGTTTCTAGTGGGGAGTTTCTAGTTGAGGAGTTTCTAGTTGTGGAGTTTCTAGTTGCGGAATTTGTAATTGTGGAGTATCTAGTTGTGGTGTTTCAAGTTGTCGAGTCTGTAGTTGTGGAGTATCTATTTGTTGGGTTTCAAGTTGTGGAGTTTCTAGTTGTGGAGTTTCTAGCTGTGGAGTTTCTAGTGGCTGAGTTTCCAGTTGACGAGTTTCTATTTGCGAAGTCTCAAGTTGTGGAGTTTCTAGCTGTAAAGTTTCTAGTTGCAGAGTTTCTAGTTGCGGAGTTTCCAGTTTTGGAGTTTCTAGTTGTGGAATTTTAATCTGTGTAGTTTCTAGTTGTGGAGTCTCAATTTTGGAGTTCCTAGTTGTGGAGTCTCTAGTTGTGGAGTCTCTAGTTGTGGAGTGTCTATTTGTGGAGTTTCTAGTTGTGAAGTTTCTAGTTGTAGAGTTTCTCGTTGGAGTTTTAGTTTTCGAGTTCCTTGTTGTACTTTTTCTATTTGCAGAGTTTCTAGTTGTGGAGTTTCTAGTTGTGGGGTTTGTAGTTGTGAAAATTTTAGCTGTGGAGTTTCTACTTATGGAATCTCTAGTCGTGGAGTTTCTAGTTGCGTAGTTTCTATCTGAGGAGTTTCTAAACGGAAAGTCTCTAGTTGTGCAGTCTCTAGTTGTGGAGTTTCTAGTTGTGGGGTTTCTAGTTGCGAACTCTCAAGTTGTGGAGTTTCTAGTTGTGGAGTTTGCAGCTGTGGAATTTCTAGTTGTTGCGTTTCTAGTTGACGAGTTTCTATTTGCGAAGTCTCAAGTTGTGGAGTTTCTAGCTGTGGAGTTTCTAGTTGCGGAGTTTGTAGTTGCGGAGTTTCTAGTTGCAGAGTTTCTAGTTGTGGAGATTCTAGTTGCCAAGTTTCTTGTTGCGAAGTCTCAAGTTGTGGAGTTTCTAGTTGTGGAATTTGTAGTTGTGGAGAATCTAGTGGCGGAGTCTCTAGTTGTGAAGTCTCTAGTTGTTGAGTTGCTAGTTGTGAAGTTTATATTTGTGGGCTTTCTAGCTGTGGAGTTTCTAGTTGCGGAGTTTCTAGTTGCAGATTTTCTAGTTGCGGAGTTTCTAGTTGCAGAGATTCTAGTTGTGAAGTTTCTAGTGGGGAGTTTCTAGTTGAGGAGTTTCTAGTTGTGGAGTTTCTAGTTGCGGAATTTGTAATTGTGGAGTATCTAGTTGTGGTGTTTCAAGTTGTGGAGTCTGTAGTTGTGGAGTATCTATTTGTTGGGTTTCAAGTTGTGGAGTTTCTAGTTGTGGAGTTTCTAGCTGTGGAGTTTCTAGTGGCTGAGTTTCCAGTTGACGAGTTTTTATTTGCGAAGTTTCAAGTTGTGGAGTTTCTAGCTGTAAAGTTTCTAGTTGCAGAGTTTCTAGTTGCAGAGTTTCCAGTTGTGGAGTTTCTAGTTGTGGAACTTTAATCTGTGTAGTTTCTAGTTGTGGAGTCTCAATTTTGGAGTTCCTAGTTGTGGAGTCTCTAGTTGGGGAGTTTCTAGTTGTGGAGTGTCTATTTGTGGAATTTCTAGTTGTGAAGTTTCTAGTTGTAGAGTTTCTCGTTGGAGTTTTAGTTTTCGAGTTCCTTGTTGTACTTTTTCTATTTGCAGAGTTTCTAGTTGTGGAGTTTCTAGTTGTGGGGTTTGTAGTTGTGAAAATTTTAGCTGTGGAGTTTCTACTTATGGAATCTCTAGTCGTGGAGTTTCTAGTTGCGTAGTTTCTATCTGAGGAGTTTCTAAATGGAAAGTCTCTAGTTGTGCAGTCTCTAGTTGTGGAGTTTCTAGTTGTGGGGTTTCTAGTTGCGAACTCTCAAGTTGTGGAGTTTATAGTTGTGGAGTTTGCAGCTGTGGAATTTCTAGTTGTTGAAATTCTAGTTGACGAGTTTCTGTTTGCGAAGTCTCAAGTTGTGGAGTTTCTAGCTGTGAAGTTTCTAGTTGCGGAGTTTGTAGTTGCGGAGTTTCTAGTTGCAGAGTTTCTAGTTGTGGAGATTCTAGTTGCCAAGTTTCTTGTTGCGAAGTCTCAAGTTGTGGAGTTTCTAGTTGTGGAATTTGTAGTTGTGGAGAATCTAGTTGTGGAGTTTCTAGTTGGGGATTTTCTAGTGGCGGAGTTTCTAGTTGTGGAGTTTCTAGTTGTGGAGTTTTAGTTGTGGAGTTTCAAGTTGAGGAATTTATAGGTGTGGAGTTTCTAGTTGTTGAGTTTCTAGTTGTCGGGTTTCAAGTTGCGGAGTTTCTAGTTATGGAGTTTCTAGTTGTGGAGCTTTTAGTTGAGGAGCCTCTAGTTGTTGAGTCTCTAGCTGTGGAAATTCTAGTTGTGGAGTTTCTGGTTGCAGAGTTTGTTGTTGCGGAGTTTCTAGATGTGGTGTTTCAAGTTTTGGAGTTTCTAGCTGTGGAGTTTCTAGTTGCGGAGTTTCTAGTTGCAGAGTTTGTAGTTGCGGAGTTTTCTAGTTGTGGAGATTCTAGTGGCGGAGTTTCAAGTTGTGGAATTTTAATCTGTGTAGTTTCTAGTTGTGGAGTCTCAATTTTGGAGTTCCTAGTTGTGGAGTCTCTAGTTGTGGAGTTTCTAGTTGTGGAGTGTCTATTTGTGGAGTTTCTAGTTGTGAAGTTTCTAGTTGTAGAGTTTCTCGTTGGAGTTTTAGTTTTCGAGTTCCTTGTTGTACTTTTTCTATTTGCAGAGTTTCTAGTTGTGGAGTTTCTAGTTGTGGGGTTTGTAGTTGTGAAAATTTTAGCTGTGGAGTTTCTACTTATGGAATCTCTAGTCGTGGAGTTTCTAGTTGCGTAGGTTCTATCTGAGGAGTTTCTAAATGGAAAGTCTCTAGTTGTGCAATCTCTAGTTGTGGAGTTTCTAGTTGTGGAGTTTCTAGTTGTGGAGTTTTTTGTTGGGGAGTTTCTAGTTGTGAAGTTTCTAGTTGTGGATTTTCTAGTTGCGGAGTTTCTAGTTGCGGAGTTTCCAGTTGGGGAGTTTCTACTTGAGTTTATAGTTGTGGATTTTCTAGTTGCAGAGTTTCGAGTTGCAGAGTTTCAAGTTGTGGAGTTTCTAGTTGCGGAGTTTCTAGCTGCGGAGTTTCTAGTTGCGGAGTCTCTAGTTGTGCAGTCTCTAGTTGTTGAGTTTCTAGTTGTGAAGTTTATAGTTGAGGGGTTTCTAGCTGTGGAGTTTCTAGTATCGGAGTTTCTATTTGCAGAGTTTGTAGTTGCGGAGTTTCTAGCTGCAGAGTTTCTAGTTGTAGAGTTTCCAGTTTGGGAGTTTCTAGTGGCGGAGTTTCCAGTTGTGGAGTTTCTAGTTGTGGAGTTTCTAGTTGTGGAATTTTAGTTGTGGATTTTCTAGTTGCAGAGTTTCGAGTTGCAGAGTTTTAAGTTGGTGAGTTTCTAGTTGCGGAGTTTCTAGCTGCGGAGTTTCTAGTTGCGGAGTCTCTAGTTGCGCAGTCTCTAGTTGTTGAGTTTCTAGTTGTGAAAATTATAGTTGAGGGTTTTCTAGTTGTGGAGTTTCTAGTTGCGGAGTTTCTATTTGCAGAGTTTCTAGCTGCAGAGTTTCTAGTTTGGGAGTTTCTAGTTGTCGGATTTCTAGTTGCGGAGTTTCTAGTTGTGGAATGTCTAGTTGTGGAGCTTTTAGTTGAGGAGTCTCTAGTTGTTGAGTCTCTAGCTGTGGGAATTCTAGTTGTGGAGTTTCTAGTTGCAGAGTTTGTTGTTGCGGAGTTTCTAGATGTGGTTTTTCTAGTTGTAGAGTTTCTGGCTGTGGAGTTTCCAGTGTCGGAGTTTCTAGTTGTGGAGTTTCTAGTTTTGATGTTTGTAGTTGTGGAATTTCTAGTGGTGGAGTTTCTAGTTGTGGAGTCTCTAGTTGTGTAGTTTCTAGTTGTGGAGTTTCTAGTGGTGAACTCTCAAGTTGTGGAGTTTCTAGTTGTGGAGTTTCTAGTTGTGGAGTTTCTAGTTGTTGAGTTTCTAGTTGACGAGTTTCTAATTGCGAAGTCTCAAGTTGTGGAGTTTCTAGCTGTGGAGTTTGTAGCAGCGGAGTTTGTAGTTGCGGAGTTTCTAGTTGCAGAGTTTCTAGTTGTGGAGATTCTAGTTGCCGAGTTTCTTGTTGCGAAGTCTCAAGTTGTGGATTTTCTAGCTGTGGAGTTTCTAGTTGCGGAGTTTCTAGTTGTGGAGTTTCTAGTTGTGGAGTTTCTAGTCGTGGAATTTGTAGTTGTGGAGTATCTAGTTGTGGGGTTTCAAGTTGTGGAGTTTCTAGCTGTGGAGTTTCTAGTTGCGGAGTTTCTAGTGGCAGAGTTTCTTGTTGCGGAGTTTTCTAGTTGTGGAGATTCTAGTGGCGGAGTTTCAAGTTGTGGAGTTTCTAGTTGCGGAGTTACTAGCTGTGGAGTTTCTAGTTGCGGAGTCTCTAGTTGTGCAGTCTCTAGTTGTGGAGTTGCTAGTTGTGAAGTTTATAGTTGTGGGGTTTCTAGCTGTGGAGTTTCTAATTGCGGAGTTTCTAGTGGCACAGTTTCTAGTTGCGGAGTTTCTAGTTTTTGAGTTTCTAGTTGGGAGGTTCGTAGTTGTGGAACTTCTAGTGGTGGAGTTTCTAGTTGTTGAGTTTCTAGTTGAGGAGTTTCTAATTGCGAAGTCTCAAGTTGTGGAGTTTCTAGCTGTGGAGTTTGTTGTAGCGGAGTTTGTAGTTGCGGAGTTTCTAGTTGTGGAGTTTCTAGTTGTGGGGTTTCTAGTTGCGAACTCTAGTTGTGGAGTTTCTAGCTGTGGAGTTTCTCGTTGTTGAGTTTGTAGTTGCGGAGTTTCTAGTTGCAGAGTTTCTAGTTGTGGAGATTCTAGTTGCCAAGTTTCTTGTTGCAAAGTCTCAAAATGTGCAGTTTCTATTTGTGGAGTTTCTAGTTGCGGAGTTTCTAGTTGTGGAGTTTCTAGTTGTGGAGTTTCTAGTTGTGGGGTTTGTAGTTGTGAAAATTTTAGCTGTGGAGTTTCCACTTATGGAATCTCTAGTCGTGGAGTTTCTAGTTGCGTAGTTTCTATCTGAGGAGTTTCTAAATGGAAAGTCTCTAGTTGTGCAGTCTCTAGTTGTGGAGTTTCTAGTTGTGGAGTTTCTAGTTTTGGGGTTTTTAGTTGCGAACTCTCAAGTTGTGGAGTTTCTAGTTGTGGAGTTTGCAGCTGTGGAATTTCTATTTGTTGAGTTTATAGTTGACGAGTTTCTATTTGCGAAGTCTCAAGTTGTGGAGTTTCTAGCTGTGGAGTTTCTAGTTGCGGAGTTTGTAGTTGCGGAGTTTCTAGTTGCAGAGTTTCTAGTTGTGGAGATTCTAGTTGCCAAGTTTCTTGTTGCGAAGTCTCAAGTTGTGGAGTTTCTAGTTGTGGAATTTGTAGTTGTGGAGAATCTAGTTGTGGAGTTTCTAGTTGGGGAGTTTCTAGTTGCGGAGTTTCTAGTTGTGGAGTTTCTAGTTGTGGAGTTTTAATTGTGGAGTTTCAAGTTGAGGAATTTATAGGTGTGGAGCTTCTAGTTGTTGAGTTTCTAGTTGTCGGGTTTCAAGTTGCGGAGTTTCTAGTTATGGAGTTTCTAGTTGTGGAGCTTTTAGTTGAGGAGCCTCTAGTTGTTGAGTCTCTAGCTGTGGAAATTCTAGTTGTGGAGTTTCTGGTTGCAGAGTTTGTTGTTGCGGAGTTTCTAGATGTGGTGTTTCAAGTTGTGGAGTTTCTAGCTGTGGAGTTTCTAGTTGCGGAGTTTCTAGTTGCAGAGTTTGTAGTTGCGGAGTTTTCTATTTGTGGAGCTTCTAGTGGCTGAGTTTCAAGTTGTGAAGTTTATAGTTGTGGGGTTTCTAGCTGTGGAGTTTCTAGTTGCGGAGTTTCTAGTTGCAGAGTTTCTAGTTGTGGAGTTTCTAGTTGCGGAATTTGTAATTGTGGAGTATCTAGTTGTCGGGTTTCTAGTTGCGAAGTTTCTAGTTGTGGAGTGTCTAGTTGTGGAGCTTTTAGTTGAGGAGTCTCTAGTTGTTGAGTCTCTAGCTGTGGAAATTCTAGTTGTGGAGTTTCTAGTTGCAGAGTTTGTTGTTGCGGAGTTTCTAGAAGTGGTTTTTCTAGTTGTAGAGTTTCTGGCTGTGGAGTTTCCAGTGTCGGAGTTTGTAGTTGTGGAGTTTCAAGTTGTGAGGTTTGTAGTTGTGGAATTTCTAGTGGTGGAGTTTCTAGTTGTGGAGTCTCTAGTTGTGGAGTTTCTAGTTGTGGAGTTTCTAGTGGTGAGCTCTCAAGTTGTGGAGTTTCTAGTTGTGGAGTTTCTAGTTGCAGAGTTTCTAGTTGTGGAGATTCTAGTTGCCGAAATTCTTGTTGCGAAGTCTCAAGTTGTGGAGTTTCTAGCTGTGGAGTTTCTAGTTGCGGAGTTTCTAGCTGTGGAGTTTGTAGTTGTTGAGTTTCTAGTTGACGAGTTTCTATTTGCGAAGTCTCAAGTTGTGGAGTTTCTAGCTGTGGAGTTTCTAGTTGCGGAGTTTGTAGTTGCGGAGTTTCTAGTTGCAGAGTTTCTAGTTGCGGAGTTTTCTAGTTGTGGAGATTCTAGTGGCGGAGTTTCAAGTTGTGGAGTTTCTAGTTGCGGAGTTACTAGCTGTGGAGTTTCTAGTTGCGGAGTCTCTAGTTGTGCAGTCTCTAGTTGTTGAGTTGCTAGTTGTGAAGTTTATAGTTGTGGGGTTTCTAGCTGTGGAGTTTCTAGTTGCACAGTTTCCACTTGCGGAGTTTCTAGTTGTTGAGTTTCTAGTTGTGAGGTTCGTAGTTGTGGAGTTTTTAGTGGTGGAGTTTCTAGTTGTGGAGTCTCTAGTTGTGGAGTTTGTTGTTGTGGGGTTTCTAGTTGCGAACTCTCAAGTTGTGGAGTTTCTAGTTGTGGAGTTTCTACCTGTGGAGTTTCTAGTTGTTGAGTTTCTAGTTGACGAGTTTCTATTTGCGAAGTCTCAAGTTGTGGAGTTTCTAGCTGTGGAGTTTCTAGTTGTGGAGTTTGTAGTTGCGGAGTTTCTAGTTGCAGAGTTTCTAGTTGTGGAGATTCTAGTTGCCAAGTTTCTTGTTGCGAAGTCTCAAGTTGTGGAGTTTCTAGCTGTGGAGTTTCTAGTTGCGGAGTTTCTAGTTGTGGAGTTTCTAGTTGTGGAGTTTCTAGTTGTGGGGTTTGTAGTTGTGAAAATTTTAGCTGTGGAGTTTCTACTTATGGAATCTCTAGTCGTGGAGTTTCTAGTTGCGTAGTTTCTATCTGAGGAGTTTCTAAATGGAAAGTCTCTAGTTGTGCAGTCTCTAGTTGTGGAGTTTCTAGTTGTGGAGTTTCTAGTTTTGGGGTTTTTAGTTGCGAACTCTCAAGTTGTGGAGTTTCTAGTTGTGGAGTTTGCAGCTGTGGAATTTCTATTTGTTGAGTTTCTAGTTGACGAGTTTCTATTTGCGAAGTCTCAAGTTGTGGAGTTTCTAGCTGTGGAGTTTCTAGTTGCGGAGTTTGTAGTTGCGGAGTTTCTAGTTGCACAGTTTCTAGTTGTGGAGATTCTAGTTGCCAAGTTTCTTGTTGCGAAGTCTCAAGTTGTGGAGTTTCTAGTTGTGGAATTTGTAGTTGTGGAGAATCTAGTTGTGGAGTTTCTAGTTGGGGAGTTTCTAGTTGCGGAGTTTCTAGTTGTGGAGTTTCTAGTTGTGGAGTTTTAATTGTGGAGTTTCAAGTTGAGGAATTTATAGGTGTGGAGTTTCTAGTTGTTGAGTTTCTAGTTGTCGGGTTTCAAGTTGCGGAGTTTCTAGTTATGGAGTTTCTAGTTGTGGAGCTTTTAGTTGAGGAGCCTCTAGTTGTTGAGTCTCTAGCTGTGGAAATTCTAGTTGTGGAGTTTCTGGTTGCAGAGTTTGTTGTTGCGGAGTTTCTAGATGTGGTGTTTCAAGTTGTGGAGTTTCTAGCTGTGGAGTTTCTAGTTGCGGAGTTTCTAGTTGCAGAGTTTGTAGTTGCGGAGTTTTCTATTTGTGGAGCTTCTAGTGGCTGAGTTTCAAGTTGTGAAGTTTATAGTTGTGGGGTTTCTAGCTGTGGAGTTTCTAGTTGCGGAGTTTCTAGTTGCAGAGTTTCTAGTTGTGGAGTTTCTAGTTGCGGAATTTGTAATTGTGGAGTATCTAGTTGTCGGGTTTCTAGTTGCGAAGTTTCTAGTTGTGGAGTGTCTAGTTGTGGAGCTTTTAGTTGAGGAGTCTCTAGTTGTTGAGTCTCTAGCTGTGGATATTCTAGTTGTGGAGTTTCTAGTTGCAGAGTTTGTTGTTGCGGATTTTCTAGAAGTGGTTTTTCTAGTTGTAGAGTTTCTGGCTGTGGAGTTTCCAGTGTCGGAGTTTGTAGTTGTGGAGTTTCAAGTTGTGAGGTTTGTAGTTGTGGAATTTCTAGTGGTGGAGTTTCTAGTTGTGGAGTCTCTAGTTGTGGAGTTTCTAGTTGTGGAGTTTCTAGTGGTGAGCTCTCAAGTTGTGGAGTTCCTAGTTGTGGAGTTTCTAGTTGCAGAGTTTCTACTTGTGGAGATTCTAGTTGCCGAGTTTCTTGTTGCGAAGTCTCAAGTTGTGGAGTTTCTAGCTGTGGAGTTTCTAGTTGCGGAGTTTCTAGCTGTGGAGTTTGTAGTTGTTGAGTTTCTAGTTGACGAGTTTCTATTTGCGAAGTCTCAAGTTGTGGAGTTTCTAGCTGTGGAGTTTCTAGTTGCGGAGTTTGTAGTTGCGGAGTTTCTAGTTGCAGAGTTTCTAGTTGCGGAGTTTTCTAGTTGTGGAGATTCTAGTGGCGGAGTTTCAAGTTGTGGAGTTTCTAGTTGCGGAGTTACTAGCTGTGGAGTTTCTAGTTGCGGAGTCTCTAGTTGTGCAGTCTCTAGTTGTTGAGTTGCTAGTTGTGAAGTTTATAGTTGTGGGGTTTCTAGCTGTGGAGTTTCTAGTTGCGGAGTTTCTAGTTGCACAGTTTCCACTTGCGGAGTTTCTAGTTGTTGAGTTTCTAGTTGTGAGGTTCGTAGTTGTGGAGTTTTTAGTGGTGGAGTTTCTAGTTGTGGAGTCTCTAGTTGTGGAGTTTGTTGTTGTGGGGTTTCTAGTTGCGAACTCTCAAGTTGTGGAGTTTCTAGTTGTGGAGTTTCTACCTGTGGAGTTTCTAGTTGTTGAGTTTCTAGTTGACGAGTTTCTATTTGCGAAGTCTCAAGTTGTGGAGTTTCTAGCTGTGGAGTTTCTAGTTGTGGAGTTTGTAGTTGCGGAGTTTCTAGTTGCAGAGTTTCTAGTTGTGGAGATTCTAGTTGCCAAGTTTCTTGTTGCGAAGTCTCAAGTTGTGGAGTTTCTAGCTGTGGAGTTTCTAGTTGCGGAGTTTCTAGTTGTGGAGTTTCTAGTTGTGGAGTTTCTAGTTGTGGGGTTTGTAGTTGTGAAAATTTTAGCTGTGGAGTTTCTACTTATGGAATCTCTAGTCGTGGAGTTTCTAGTTGCGTAGTTTCTATCTGAGGAGTTTCTAAATGGAAAATCTCTAGTTGTGCAGTCTCAAGTTGTGGAGTTTCTAGTTGTGGAGTTTCTAGTTTTGGGGTTTTTAGTTGCGAACTCTCAAGTTGTGGAGTTTCTAGTTGTGGAGTTTGCAGCTGTGGAATTTCTATTTGTTGAGTTTCTAGTTGACGAGTTTCTATTTGCGAAGTCTCAAGTTGTGGAGTTTCTAGCTGTGGAGTTTCTAGTTGCGGAGTTTGTAGTTGCGGAGTTTCTAGTTGCAGAGTTTCTAGTTGTGGAGATTCTAGTTGCCAAGTTTCTTGTTGCGAAGTCTCAAGTTGTGGAGTTTCTAGTTGTGGAATTTGTAGTTGTGGAGAATCTAGTTGTGCAGTTTCTAGTTGGGGAGTTTTAGTTGTGGAGTTTCAAGTTGAGGAATTTATAGGTGTGGAGTTTCTAGTTGTTGAGTTTCTAGTTGTCGGGTTTCAAGTTGCGGAGTTTCTAGTTATGGAGTTTCTAGTTGTGGAGCTTTTAGTTGAGGAGCCTCTAGTTGTTGAGTCTCTAGCTGTGCAAATTCTAGTTGTGGAGTTTCTGGTTGCAGAGTTTGTTGTTGCGGAGTTTCTAGATGTGGTGTTTCAAGTTGTGGAGTCTCTAGCTGTGGAGTTTCTAGTTGCGGAGTTACTAGCTGTGGAGTTTCTAGTGGCGGAGTCTCTAGTTGTGCAGTCTCTAGTTGTTGAGTTGCTAGTTGTGAAGTTTATATTTGTGGGCTTTCTAGCTGTGAAGTTTCTAGTTGCCGAGTTTCTAGTTGCAGAGTTTCTAGTTGCGGAGTTTCTAGTTGCAGAGATTCTAGTTGTGAAGTTTCTAGTGGGGAGTTTCTAGTTGAGGAGTTTCTAGTTGTGGAGTTTCTAGTTGCGGAATTTGTAATTGTGGAGTATCTACTTGTGGTGTTTCAAGTTGTGGAGTCTGTAGTTGTGGAGTATCTATTTGTTGGGTTTCAAGTTGTGGAGTTTCTAGTTGTGGAGTTTCTAGCTGTGGAGTTTCTAGTGGCTGAGTTTCCAGTTGACGAGTTTCTATTTGCGAAGTCTCAAGTTGTGGAGTTTCTAGCTGTAAAGTTTCTAGTTGCAGAGTTTCTAGTTGCGGAGTTTCCAGTTGTGGAGTATCTAGTTGTGGAATTTTAATCTGTGTAGTTTCTAGTTGTGGAGTCTCAATTTTGGAGTTCCTAGTTGTGGAGTCTCTAGTTGTGGAGTTTCTAGTTGTGGAGTGTCTATTTGTGGAGTTTCTAGTTGTGAAGTTTCTAGTTGTAGAGTTTCTCGTTGGAGTTTTAGTTTTCGAGTTCCTTGTTGTACTTTTTCTATTTGCAGAGTTTCTAGTTGTGGAGTTTCTAGTTGTGGGGTTTGTAGTTGTGAAAATTTTAGCTGTGGAGTTTCTACTTATGGAATCTCTAGTCGTGGAGTTTCTAGTTGCGTAGTTTCTATCTGAGGAGTTTCTAAAAGAAAGTCTCTAGTTGTGCAGTCTCTAGTTGTGGAGTTTCTAGTTGTGGAGTTTCTAGTTGTGGAGTTTTTTGTTGGGGAGTTTCTAGTTGTGAAGTTTCTAGTTGTGGATTTTCTAGTTGCGGAGTTTCTAGTTGCGGAGTTTCCAGTTGGGGAGTTTCTACTTGAGTTTATAGTTGTGGATTTTCTAGTTGCAGAGTTTTGAGTTGCAGAGTTTCAAGTTGTGGAGTTTCTAGTTGCGGAGGTTCTAGCTGCGGAGTTTCTAGTTGCGGAGTCTCTAGTTGTGCAGTCTCTAGTTGTTGAGTTTCTAGTTGTGAAGTTTATAGTTGAGGGGTTTCTAGCTGTGGAGTTTCTAGTATCGGAGTTTCTATTTGCAGAGTTTGTAGTTGAGGAGTTTCTAGCTGCAGAGTTTCTAGTTGTAGAGTTTCTGGTTTGGGAGTTTCTAGTTGCGGAGTTTCCAGTTGTGGAGTTTCTAGTTGTGGAGTTTCTAGTTGTGGAATTTTAGTTGTGGATTTTCTAGTTGCAGAGTTTCGAGTTGCAGAGTTTTAAGTTGGTGATTTTCTAGTTGCGGAGTTTCTAGCTGCGGAGTTTCTAGTTGCGGAGTCTCTAGTTGCGCAGTCTCTAGTTGTTGAGTTTCTAGTTGTGAAGTTTATAGTTGAGGGTTTTCTAGTTGTGGAGTTTCTAGTTGCGGAGTTTCTATTTGCAGAGTTTCTAGCTGCAGAGTTTCTAGTTGCGGAGTTTCTAGTTGGGGAGTTTCTAGTTTTCGGGTTTCTAGTTGCGGAGTTTCTAGTTGTGGAATGTCTAGTTGTGGAGCTTTTAGTTGAGGAGTCTCTAGTTGTTGAGTCTCTAGCTGTGGAAATTCTAGTTGTGGAGTTTCTAGTTGCAGAGTTTGTTGTTGCGGAGTTTCTAGATGTGGTTTTTCTAGTTGTAGAGTTTCTGGCTGTGGAGTTTCCAGTGTCGGAGTTTCTAGTTGTGGAGTTTCTAGTTGTGAGGTTTGTAGTTGTGGAATTTCTAGTGGTGGAGTTTCTAGTTGTGGAGTCTCTAGTTGTGTACTTTCTAGTTGTGGAGTTTCTAGTGGTGAACTCTCAAGTTGTGGAGTTTCTAGTTGTGGAGTTTCTAGCTGTGGAGTTTCTATTTGTTGAGTTTCTTGTTGACGAGTTTCTAATTGCGAAGTCTCAAGTTGTGGAGTTTCTAGCTGTGGAGTTTGTAGTAGCGGAGTTTGTAGTCGCGGAGTTTCTAGTTGCAGAGTTTCTAGTTTTGGAGATTCTAGTTGCCGAGTTTCTTGTTGCGAAGTCGCAAGTTGTGGAGTTTCTAGCTGTGGAGTTTCTAGTTGCGGAGTTTCTAGTTGTGGAGTTTCTAGTTGTGGAGTTTCTAGTCGTGGAATTTGTAGTTGTGGAGTATCTAGTTGTGGGGTTTCAAGTTGTGGAGTTTCTAGCTGTGGAGTTTCTAGTTGCGGAGTTTCTATTGGCAGAGTTTCTTGTTGCGGAGTTTTCTAGTTGTGGAGATTCTAGTGGCGGAGTTTCAAGTTGTGGAGTTTCTAGTTGCGGAGTTACTAGCTGTGGAGTTTCTAGTTGCGGAGTCTCTAGTTGTGCAGTCTCTAGTTGTGGAGTTGCTAGTTGTGAAGTTTATAGTTGTGGGGTTTCTAGCTGTGGAGTTTCTAGTTGCGGAGTTTCTAGTTGCACAGTTTCTAGTTGCGGAGTTTCTAGTTGTTGAGTTTCTAGTTGTGAGGTTCGTAGTTGTGGAACTTCTAGTGGTGGAGTTTCTAGTTGTTGAGTTTCTAGTTGACGAGTTTCTAATTGCGAAGTCTCAAGTTGTGGAGTTTCTAGCTGTGGAGTTTGTAGTAGCGGAGTTTGTAGTTGCGGAGTTTCTAGTTGTGGAGTTTCTAGTTATGGGGTTTCTAGTTGCGAACTCTCAAGTTGTGGAGTTTCTAGTTGTGGAGTTTCTAGCTGTGGAGTTTCTAGTTGTTGAGTTTCTAGTTGACGAGTTTCTATTTGCGAAGCCTCAAGTTGTGGAGTTTCTAGCTGTGGAGTTTCTAGTTGCGGAGTTTGTAGTTGCGGAGTTTCTAGTTGTAGAGTTTCTTGTTGCGGAGTTTTCTAGTTGTGGAGATTCTAGTTGAGGAGTTTCAAGTTGTGGAGTTTCTAGTTGCGGAGTTACTAGCTGTGGAGTTTCTAGTTGCGGAGTCTCTAGTTGTGCAGTCTCTAGTTGTTGAGTTGCTAGTTGTGAAGTTTATAGTTGTGGGGTTTCTAGCTGTGGAGTTTCCAGTTGCGGAGTTTCTAGTTGCACAGTTTCCAGTTGCGGAGTTTCTAGTTGTTGAGTTTCTAGTTGTGAGGTTCGTAGTTGTGGAGTTTCTAGTGGTGGAGTTTCTAGTTGTGGAGTCTCTAGTTGTGGAGTTTCTAGTTGTGGGGTTTCTAGTTGCGAACTCTCAAGTTGTGGAGTTTATTGTTGTGGAGTTTGCAGCTGTGGAATTTCTAGTTGTTGAGTTTCTAGTTGACGAGTTTCTATTTGCGAAGTCTCAAGTTGTGGAGTTTCTAGCTGTGGAGTTTCTAGTTGCGGAGTTTGTAGTTGCGGAGTTTCTAGTTGCAGAGTTTCTAGTTGTGGAGATTCTAGTTGCCAAGTTTCTTGTTGCGAAGTCTCAAGTTGTGGAGTTTCTAGTTGTGGAATTTGTAGTTGTGGAGAATCTAGTTGTGGAGTTTCTAGTTGGGGAGTTTCTAGTTGCGGAGTTTCTAGTTGTGGAGTTTCTAGTTGTGGAGTTTTAGTTGTGGAGTTTCAAGTTGAGGAATTTATAGATGTGGAGTTTCTAGTTGTTGAGTTTCTAGTTGTCGGGTTTCAAGTTGCGGAGTTTCTAGTTATGGAGTTTCTAGTTGTGGAGCTTTTAGTTGAGGAGCCTCTAGTTGTTGAGTCTCTAGTTGCAGAGTTTCTAGTTGCGGAGTTTCTAGTTGCAGAGATTCTAGTTGTGAAGTTTCTAGTGGGGAGTTTCTAGTTGAGGAGTTTCTAGTTGTGGAGTTTCTAGTTGCGGAATTTGTAATTGTGGAGTATCTAGTTGTCGGGTTTCTAGTTGCGAAGTTTCTAGTTGTGGAGTGTCTAGTTGTGGAGCTTTTAGTTGAGGAGTCTCTAGTTGTTGAGTCTCTAGCTGTGGAAATTCTAGTTGTGGAGTTTCTAGTTGCAGAGTTTGTTGTTGCGGAGTTTCTAGAAGTGGTTTTTCTAGTTGTAGAGTTTCTGGCTGTGGAGTTTCCAGTGTCGGAGTTTGTAGTTGTGGAGTTTCTAGTTGTGAGGTTTGTAGTTGTGGAATTTCTAGTGGTGGAGTTTCTAGTTGTGGAGTCTCTAGTTGTGGAGTTTCTAGTTGTCGAGTTTCTAATGGTGAGCTCTCAAGTTGTGGAGTTTCTAGTTGTGGAGCTTCTAGTTGCAGAGTTTCTAGTTGTGGAGATTCTAGTTGCCGAGTTTCTTGTTGCGAAGTCTCAAGTTGTGGAGTTTCTAGCTGTGGATTTTCTAGTTGCGGAGTTTCTAGCTGTGGAGTTTGTAGTTGTTGAGTTTCTAGTTGACGAGTTTCTATTTGCGAAGTCTCAAGTTGTGGAGTTTCTAGCTGTGGAGTTTCTAGTTGCGGAGTTTGTAGTTGCGGAGTTTCTAGTTGCAGAGTTTCTAGTTGCGGAGTTTTCTAGTTGTGGAGATTCTAGTGGCGGAGTTTCAAGTTGTGGAGTTTCTAGTTGCGGAGTTACTAGCTGTGGAGTTTCTAGTTGTGGAGTCTCTAGTTGTGCAGTCTCTAGTTGTTGAGTTGCTAGTTGTGAAGTTTATAGTTGTGGGGTTTCTAGCTGTGGAGTTTCTAGTTGCGGAGTTTCTAGTTGCACAGTTCCCACTTGCGGAGTTTCTAGTTGTTGAGTTTCTAGTTGTGAGGTTCGTAGTTGTGGAGTTTTAAGTGGTGGAGTTTCTAGTTGTGGAGTCTCTAGTTGTGGAGTTTGTTGTTGTGGGGATTCCAGTTGCGAACTCTCAAGTTGTGGAGTTTCTAGTTGTGGAGTTTCTACCTGTGGAGTTTCTAGTTGTTGAGTTTCTAGTTGACGAGTTTCTATTTGCGAAGTCTCAAGTTGTGGAGTTTCTAGCTGTGGAGTTTCTAGTTGTGGAGTTTGTAGTTGCGGAGTTTCTAGTTGCAGAGTTTCTAGTTGTGGAGATTCTAGTTGCCAAGTTTCTTGTTGCGAAGTCTCAAGTTGTGGAGTTTCTAGCTGTGGAGTTTCTAGTTGCGGAGTTTCTAGTTGTGGAGTTTCTAGTTGTGGAGTTTCTAGTTGTGGAATTTGTAGTTGTGGAGAATCTAGTTGTGGAGTTTCTTGTTGGGGAGTTTCTAGTTGCGGAGTTTCTAGTTGTGGAGTTTCTAGTTGTGGAGTTTTAGTTGTGGAGTTTCAAGTTGAGGAATTTATAGGTGTGGAGTTTCTAGTTGTTGAGTTTCTAGTTGTCGGGTTTCAAGTTGCGGAGTTTCTAGTTATGGAGTTTCTAGTTGTGGAGCTTTTAGTTTAGGAGCCTGTAGTTGTTGAGTCTCTAGCTGTGGAAATTCGAGTTGTGGAGTTTCTGGTTGCAGAGTTTGTTGTTGCGGAGTTTCTAGATGTGGTGTTTCTAGTTGTGGAGTTTCTAGTTGTGGAATTTGTAGTTGTGGAGTATCTAGTTGCGGTGTTTGAAGTTGTGGAGTTTCTAGCTGTGGAGTTTCTAGTTGCGGAGTTTCTAGTTGCAGAGTTTGTAGTTGCGGAGTTACTAGTTGTGGAGTTTCTAGTGGCGGAGTCTCTAGTTGTGCAGTCTCTAGTTGTTGAGTTGCTAGTTGTGAAGTTTATAGTTGTGGGTTTTCTAGCTGTGGAGTTTCTAGTTGCGGAGTTTCTAGTTGCAGAGTTTCTAGTTGCGGAGTTTCTAGTTGCAGAGATTCTAGTTGTGAAGTTTCTAGTGGGGAGTTTCTAGTTGAGGAGTTTCTAGTTGTGGAGTTTCTAGTTGCGGAATGTGTAGTTGTGGAGTATCTAGTTGTGGTGTTTCACGTTGTGGAGTATCTATTTGTCGGGTTTCAAGTTGTGGAGTTTCTAGTTGTGGAGTTTCTAGCTGTGGAGTTTCTAGTGGTGGAGTTTCCAGTTGACGAGTTTCTATTTGCGAAGTCTCAAGTTGTGGAGTTTCTAGCTGTAAAGTTTCTAGTTGCAGAGTTTCTAGTGGCGGAGTTTCCAGTTGTGGAGTTTCTAGTTGTGGAATTTCAATCTGTGTAGTTTCTAGTTGTGGAGTCTCAATTTTGGAGTTCCTAGTTGTGGAGTCTCTAGTTGTGGAGTTTCTAGTTGTGGAGTGTCTATTTGTGGAGTTTCTAGTTGTGAAGTCTCTAGTTGTAGAGTTTCTAGTTGGAGTTTTTAGTTTTCGAGTTCCTTGTTGTAGATTTTCTATTTGCAGAGTTCCAAGTTGTGGAGTTTCTAGTTGTGGAGTTTGTAGTTGTGGAAATTTTAGCTGTGGAGTTTCTTCTTACAGAATCTCTAGTCGTGGAGTTTCTAGTTGTGTAGTTTCTATCTGAGGAGTTTCTAAATGCAAAGTCTCTAGTTGTGCAGTCTTTAGTTGTGGAGTTTCTAGTTGCGGAGTTTCTAGTTGTGGAGTTTCTTGTTGGGGAGTTTCTAGTTGTGAAGTTTCTAGTTGTGGATTTTCTAGTTGCGGAGTTTCTAGTTGCGGAGTTTCCAGTTGGGGGGATTCTACTTGAGTTTATAGTTGTGGATTTTCTAGTTGCAGAGTTTCGAGTTGTGGAGTTTCTAGTTGCGGAGTTTCTAGCTGCGGAGTTTCTAATAGCGGAGTCTCTAGTTGTGCAGTCTCTAGTTGTTGAGTTTCCAGTTGTGAAGTTTATAGTTGAGGGGTTGCTAGCTGTGGAGTTTCTAGTTGCGGAGTTTCTATTTGCAGAGTTTCTAGTTGCGGAGTTTCTAGCTGCAGAGTTTCTAGTTGTGGAGTTTCTAGTTGGGGAGTTTCTAGTTGCGGAGTTTCTTGTTGTGGAGTTTCTAGTTGTGGAGTTTCTAGTTGTGGAGTTTTAGTTGTGGCGTTTCAAGTTGAGGAATTTATAGGTGTGGAGTTTGTAGTTGTTGAGTTTCTAGTTGTCGGGTTTCTAGTGGCGGAGTTTCTGGTTGTGGAGTGTCTAGTTGTAGAGTTTCTCGTTGGAGTTTTTAGTTTTCGAGTTCCTTGTTGTAGATTTTCTATTTGCAGAGTTTCTAGTTGTGGGGTTTGTAGTTGTGGAAATTTTAGCTGTGGAGTTTCTACTTATGGAATCTCTAGTCGTGGAGTTTCTAGTTGTGTAGTTTCTATCTGAGGAGTTTCTAAATGCAAAGTCTCTAGTTGTGCAGTCTCTAGTTGTGGAGTTTCTAGTTTTGGAGTTTCTAGTTTTGGAGGTTTTTGTTGGGGAGTTTCTAGTTGTGAAGTTTCTAGTTGTGGATTTTCTAGTTGCGGAGTTTCTAGTTGCGGAGTTTCTACTTGAGTTTATAGTTGTGGATTTTCTAGTTGCAGAGTTTCGAGTTGCAGAGTTTCAAGTTGTGGAGTTTCTAGTTGCGGAGTTTCTAGCTGCGGAGTTTCTAGTTGCGGAGTCTCTAGTTGTGCAGTCTCTAGTTGTTGAGTTTCTAGTTGTGAAGTTTATAGTTGAGGGGTTTCTAGCTGTGGAGTTTCTAGTTGCGGAGTTTCAATTTGCAGAGTTTCTAGTTGCGGAGTTTCTAGCTGCAGAGTTTCTAGTTGTAGAGTTTCTAGTTTGGGAGTTTCTAGTTGCGGAGTTTCCAGTTGTGGAGTTTCTAGTTGTGGAGTTTCTAGTTGTGGAGTTTTAGTTGTGGAGTTTCAAGTTGAGGAATTTATAGGTTTGGAGGTTGTAGTTGTTGAGTTTCTAGTTGTCGGAATTCTAGTTGCGGAGTTTTTAGTTGTGGAGTGTCTAGTTGTGGAGCTTTTAGTTGAGGAGTCTCTAGTTGTTGAGTCTCTAGCTGTGGAAGTTCTAGTTGTGAAGTTTCTAGTTGCAGAGTTTGTTGTTGCGGAGTTTCTAGATGTGGTTTGTCTAGTTGTAGAGTATCTGGCTGTGGAGTTTCCAGTTGCGGAGTTTCTAGTTATGGAGTTTCTAGTTGTGAGGTTTGTAGTTGTGGAATTTCTAGCGGTGGAGTTTCTAGTTGTGGAGTCTCTAGTTGTGGAGTTTCTAGTTGTGGAGTTTCTAGTGGCGAACTCCCAAGTTGCGGAGTTTCTAGCTGTGGAGTTTCTAGTTGTTGAGTTTCTAGTTGACGAGTTTCTATTTGCGAAGTCTCAAGTTGTGGAGTTTCTAGCTGTGGAGTTTCTAGTTGCGGAGTTTGTAGTTGCGGAGTTTCTAGTTGCAGAGTTTCTAGTTGTGGAGATTCTAGTTGCCGAGTTTCTTGTTGCGAAGTCTCAAGTTGTGGAGTTTCTAGCTGTGGAGTTTCTAGTTGCGGAGTTTCTAGTTGTTGAGTTTCTAGTTGTGAGGTTCGTAGTTGTGGAGTTTCTAGTGGTGGAGTTTCTAGTTGTGGAGTCTCTAGTTGTGGAGTTTCTAGTTGTGGGGTTTCTAGTTGCGAACTCTCAAGTTGTGGAGTTTCTAGTTGTGGAGTTTCCAGCTGTGGAGTTTCTAGTTGTTGAGTTTCTAGTTGACGAGTTCCTATTTGCGAAGTCTCAAGTTGTGGAGTTTCTAGCTGTGGAGTTTCTAGTTGCGGAGTTTGTAGTTGCGGAGTCTCTGTTTGCAGAGTTTCTAGTTTTGGAAATTCTAGTTGCCAAGTTTCTTGTTGCGAAGTCTCAAGTTGTGGAGTTTCTAGTTGTGGAGTTTCTAGTTGTGGAGTTTCTAGCTGTGGAGTTTCTAGTTGTTGAGTTTCTAGTTGACGAGTTTCTTTTTGCGAAGTCTCAAGTTGTGGAGTTTCTATCTGTGGAGTTTCTAGTTGCGGAGTTTGTAGTTGCGGAGTTTCTAGTTGCAGAGTTTCTAGTTGTGGAGATTCTAGTTACCAAGTTTCTTGTTGCGAAGTCTCAAGTTGTGGAGTTTCTAGCTGTGGAGTTTCTAGTTGCGGAGTTTCTAGTTGTGGAGTTTCTAGTTGTGGAGTTTCTAGTTGTGGAATTTGTAGTTGTGGAGAATCTAGTTGTGGAGTTTCTAGTTGGGGAGTTTCTAGTTGCGGAGTTTCTAGTTGTGGAGTTTCTAGTTGTGGAGTTTTAGCGTGGAGTTTAAGGTTGAGGAATTTATAGGTGTGGAGTTTCTAGTTGTTGAGTTTCTAGTTGTCGGGTTTGAAGTTGCGGAGTTTCTAGTTACGGAGTTTCTAGTTGTGGAGCTTTTTGTTGAGGAGCCTCTAGTTGTTGAGTCTCTAGCTGTGGAGTTTCTAGTTGCGGAGTTTGTAGTTGCGGAGTTTCTAGTTGCAGAGTTTCTAGTTGTGGAGATTCTAGTTGCCAAGTTTCTTGTTGCGAAGTCTCAAGTTGTGGAGTTTCTAGCTGTGGAGTTTCTAGTTGCGGAGTTTCTATTTGCAGAGATTCTAGTTGCGGAGTTTCTAGCTGCAGAGTTTCTAGTTGTAGAGTTTCTAGCTCGGGAGTTTCTAGTTGCGGAGTTTCCAGTTGTGGAGTTTGTAGTTGTGGAGTTTCTAGTTGTGGAGTTTTAGTTGTGGAGTTTCAAGTGGAGGAATTAATAGGTTTGGAGGTTGTAGTTGTTGAGTTTTTAGTTGTCGGGTTTCTAGTTGCGGAGTTTCTAGTTGTGGAGTGTCTAGTTGTGGAGCTTTTAGTTGAGGAGTCTCTAGTTGTTGAGTCTCTAGCTGTGGAAATTCTTGTTGTGGAGTTTCTAGTTGGAGAGTTTGTTGTTGCGGAGTTTCTAGATGTGGTTTTTAGGTTGTAGAGTTTCTGGCTGTGGAGTTTCCAGTTGCGGAGTTTCTAGTTATGGAGTTTCTAGTTGTGAGGTTTGTAGTTGAGGAATTTCTAGTGGTGGAGTTTCTAGTTGTGAAGTCTCTAGTTGTGGAGTTTCTAGTTGTAGAGTTTCTAGTGGCGAACTCTCAAGTTGCGGAGTTTCTAGTTGTGGAGTTTCTAGCTGTTGAGTTTCTAGTTGTTGAGTTTCTAGTTGACGTGTTTCTATTTGCGAAGTCTCAAGTTGTGGAGTTTCTAGCTGTGGAGTTTCTAGTTGCGAGTTTGTAGTTGCGTAGTTTCTAGTTGCAGAGTTTCTAGTTGCGGAGATTCTAGTTGCCGAGTTTCTTGTTGGGAAGTCTCAAGTTGTGGAGTTTCTAGCTGTGGAGTTTCTAGTTGTGGAGTTTCTAGTTGTGGAATTTGTAGTTGTGGAGTATTTAGTTGTGGTGTTTCAAGTTGTGGAGTTTCTAGCTGTGGATTTTCTAGTTGCAGAGTTTCGAGTTGCAGAGTTTTAAGTTGTGGAGTTTCTAGTTGCGGAGTTTCTAGCTGCGGAGTTTCTAGTTGCAGAGTTTCTAGTTGTGCAGTCTCTAGTTGAGTTTCTAGTTGTGAAGTTTATAGCTGAGGGTTTTCTAGTTGTGGAGTTTCTAGTTGCGGAGTTTCTATTTGCAGAGTTTCTAGCTGCAGAGTTTCTAGTTGTGGAGTTTCTAGTTGTGGAGTTTCTAGTTGCGGAGTTTCTAGTTGTGGAGTTTCTAGTTGTGGAGTTTCTAGTTGTGGAGTTTTAGTTGTGGAGTTTCAAGTTGAGGAATTTATAGGTGTGGAGTTTGTAGTTGTTGAGTTTCTAGTTGTCGGGTTTCTAGTTGTGGAGTGTCTAGTTGTGGAGCTTTTAGTTGAGGAGTCTCTAGTTGTTGAGTCTCTAGCTGTGGAAATTCTAGTTGTGGAGTTTCTAGTTGCAGAGTTTGTTGTTGCGGAGTTTCTAGAAGTGGTTTTTCTAGTTGTAGAGTTTCTGGCTGTGGAGTTTCCAGTGTCGGAGTTTCTAGTTGTGGAGTTTCTAGTTGTGAGGTTTGTAGTTGTGGAATTTCTAGTGGTGGAGTTTCTAGTTGTGGAGTCTCTAGTTGTGGAGTTTCTAGTTGTGGAGTTTCTAGTGGTGAGCTCTCAAGTTGTAGAGTTTCTAGTTGTGGAGTTTCTAGCTGTGGAGTTTCTAGTTGTTGAGTTTCTAGTTGACGAGTTTCTATTTGCGAAGTCTCAAGTTGTGGGGTTTCTAGCTGTGGAGTTTGTAGTTGCGGAGTTTGTAGTTGCGGAGTTTGTAGTTGCAGAGTTTCTAGTTTTGGAAATTCTAGTTGCCAAGTTTCTTGTTGCGAAGTCTCAAGTTGTGAAGTTTCTAGTTGTGGAGTTTCTAGTTGTGGAGTTTCTAGCTGTGGAGTTTCTAGTTGTTGAGTTTCTAGCTGACGAGTTTCTTTTTGCGAAGTCTCAAGTTGTGGAGTTTCTAGCTGTGGAGTTTCTAGTTGCGGAGTTTGTAGTTGCGGAGTTTCTAGTTGCAGAGTTTCTAGTTGTGGAGATTCTAGTTGCCAAGTTTCTTGTTGCGAAGTCTCAAGTTGTGGAGTTTCTAGCTGTGGAGTTTCTAGTTGCGGAGTTTCTAGTTGTGGAGTTTCTAGTTGTGGAGAATCTAGTTGTGGAGTTTCTAGTTGGGGAGTTTCTAGTTGCGGAGTTTCTAGTTGTGGAGTTTCTAGTTGTGGAGTTTTAGTTGTGGAGTTTAAGGTTGAGGAATTTATAGGTGTGGAGTTTCTAGTTGTTGAGTTTCTAGTTGTCGGGTTTGAAGTTGCGGAGTTTCTAGTTATGGAGTTTCTAGTTGTGGAGCTTTTTGTTGAGGAGCCTCTAGTTGTTGAGTCTCTAGCTGTGGAGTTTCTAGTTGCGGAGTTTGTAGTTGCGGAGTTTCTAGTTGCAGAGTTTCTAGTTGTGGAGATTCTAGTTGCCAAGTTTCTTGTTGCGAAGTCTCAAGTTGTGGAGTTTCTAGCTGTGGAGTTTCTAGTTGCGGAGTTTCTATTTGCAGAGATTCTAGTTGCGGAGTTTCTAGCTGCAGAGTTTCTAGTTGTAGAGTTTCTAGCTCGGGAGTTTCTAGTTGCGGAGTTTCCAGTTGTGGAGTTTGTAGTTGTGGAGTTTCTAGTTGTGGAGTTTTAGTTGTGGAGTTTCAAGTGGAGGAATTAATAGGTTTGGAGGTTGTAGTTGTTGAGTTTTTAGTTGTCGGGTTTCTAGTTGCGGAGTTTCTAGTTGTGGAGTGTCTAGTTGTGGAGCTTTTAGTTGAGGAGTCTCTAGTTGTTGAGTCTCTAGCTGTGGAAATTCTTGTTGTGGAGTTTCTAGTTGGAGAGTTTGTTGTTGCGGAGTTTCTAGATGTGGTTTTTAGGTTGTAGAGTTTCTGGCTGTGGAGTTTCCAGTTGCGGAGTTTCTAGTTATGGAGTTTCTAGTTGTGAGGTTTGTAGTTGGGGAATTTCTAGTGGTGGAGTTTCTAGTTGTGAAGTCTCTAGTTGTGGAGTTTCTAGTTGTAGAGTTTCTAGTGGCGAACTCTCAAGTTGCGGAGTTTCTAGTTGTGGAGTTTCTAGCTGTTGAGTTTCTAGTTGTTGAGTTTCTAGTTGACGTGTTTCTATTTGCGAAGTCTCAAGTTGTGGAGTTTCTAGCTGTGGAGTTTCTAGTTGCGAGTTTGTAGTTGCGTAGTTTCTAGTTGCAGAGTTTCTAGTTGCGGAGATTCTAGTTGCCGAGTTTCTTGTTGGGAAGTCTCAAGTTGTGGAGTTTCTAGCTGTGGAGTTTCTAGTTGTGGAGTTTCTAGTTGTGGAATTTGTAGTTGTGGAGTATTTAGTTGTGGTGTTTCAAGTTGTGGAGTTTCTAGCTGTGGATTTTCTAGTTGCAGAGTTTCGAGTTGCAGAGTTTTAAGTTGTGGAGTTTCTAGTTGCGGAGTTTCTAGCTGCGGAGTTTCTAGTTGCAGAGTTTCTAGTTGTGCAGTCTCTAGTTGAGTTTCTAGTTGTGAAGTTTATAGCTGAGGGTTTTCTAGTTGTGGAGTTTCTAGTTGCGGAGTTTCTATTTGCAGAGTTTCTAGCTGCAGAGTTTCTAGTTGTGGAGTTTCTAGTTGTGGAGTTTCTAGTTGCGGAGTTTCTAGTTGTGGAGTTTCTAGTTGTGGAGTTTCTAGTTGTGGAGTTTTAGTTGTGGAGTTTCAAGTTGAGGAATTTTAGGTGTGGAGTTTGTAGTTGTTGAGTTTCTAGTTGTCGGGTTTCTAGTTGTGGAGTGTCTAGTTGTGGAGCTTTTAGTTGAGGAGTCTCTAGTTGTTGAGTCTCTAGCTGTGGAAATTCTAGTTGTGGAGTTTCTAGTTGCAGAGTTTGTTGTTGCGGAGTTTCTAGAAGTGGTTTTTCTAGTTGTAGAGTTTCTGGCTGTGGAGTTTCCAGTGTCGGAGTTTCTAGTTGTGGAGTTTCTAGTTGTGAGGTTTGTAGTTGTGGAATTTCTAGTGGTGGAGTTTCTAGTTGTGGAGTCTCTAGTTGTGGAGTTTCTAGTTGTGGAGTTTCTAGTGGTGAGCTCTCAAGTTGTAGAGTTTCTAGTTGTGGAGTTTCTAGCTGTGGAGTTTCTAGTTGTTGAGTTTCTAGTTGACGAGTTTCTATTTGCGAAGTCTCAAGTTGTGGGGTTTCTAGCTGTGGAGTTTGTAGTTGCGGAGTTTGTAGTTGCGGAGTTTGTAGTTGCAGAGTTTCTAGTTGTGGAGATTCTAGTTGCCGAGTTTCTCGTTGCGAAGTCTCAAGTTGTGGAGTTTCTAGCTGTGGAGTTTCTAGTTGCGGAGTTTCTAGCTGTGGAGTTTGTAGTTGTTGAGTTTCTAGTTGACTAGTTTCTATTTGCGAAGTCTCAAGTTGTGGAGTTTCCAGCTGTGGAGTTTCTAGTTGCGGAGTTTGTAGTTGCGGAGTTTCTAGTTGCAGTTTCTAGTTGCGGAGTTTTCTAGTTGTGGAGATTCTAGTGGCGGAGTTTCAAGTTGTGGAGTTTCTAGTTGCGGAGTTACTAGCTGTGGAGTTTCTAGTTGCGGAGTCTCTAGTTATTCAGTCTCTAGTTGTTGAGTTGCTAGTTGTGAAGTTTATAGTTGTGGGGTTTCTAGCTGTGGAGTTTCTAGTTGCGGAGTTTCTAGTTGCACAGTTTCCACTTGCGGAGTTTCTAGTTGTTGAGTTTCTAGTTGTGAGGTTCGTAGTTGTGGAGTTTTTAGTGGTGGAGTTTCTAGTTGTGGAGTCTCTAGTTGTGGAGTTTCTAGTTGTGGGGTTTCTAGTTGCGAACTCTCAAGTTGTGGAGTTTCTAGTTGTGGAGTTTCTAGCTGTGGAGTTTCTAGTTGTTGAGTTTCTAGTTGACGAGTTTCTATTTGCGAAGTCTCAAGTTGTGGAGTTTCTAGCTGTGGAGTTTCTAGTTGCGGAGTTTGTAGTTGCGGAGTTTCTAGTTGCAGAGTTTCTAGTTGTGGAGATTCTAGTTGCCAAGTTTCTTGTTGCGAAGTCTCAAGTTGTGGAGTTTCTAGCTGTGGAGTTTCTAGTTGCGAAGTTTTTAGTTGTGGAGTTTCTAGTTGTGGAGTTTCTAGTTGTGGAATTTGTAGTTGTGGAGAATCTAGTTGTGGAGTTTCTAGTTGGAGAGTTTCTAGTTGCGGAGTTTCTAGTTGTGGAGTTTCTAGTTGTGGAGTTTTAGTTGTGGAGTTTCAAGTTGAGGAATTTATAGGTGTGGAGTTTCTAGTTGTTGAGTTTCTAGTTGTCGGGTTTCAAGTTGCGGAGTTTCTAGTTATGGAGTTTCTAGTTGTGGAGCTTTTAGTTGAGGAGCCTCTAGTTGTTGAGTCTCTAGCTGTGGAAATTCTAGTTGTGGAGTTTCTGGTTGCAGAGTTTGTTGTTGCGGAGTTTCTAGATGTGGTGTTTCTAGTTGTGGAGTTTCTAGTTGTGGAATTTGTAGTTGTGGAGTATCTAGTTGTGGTGTTTGAAGTTGTGGAGTTTTTAGCTGTGGAGTTTCTAGTTGCGGAGTTTCTAGTTGCAGAGTTTGTAGTTGCGGAGTTACTAGTTGTGGAGTTTCTAGTGGCGGAGTCTCTAGTTGTGCAGTCTCTAGTTGTTGAGTTTCTAGTTGTGAAGTTTATAGTTGTGGGGTTTCTAGCTGTGGAGTTTCTAGTTGCGGAGTTTCTAGTTGCAGAGTTTCTAGTTGCGGAGTTTCTAGTTGCAGAGATTCTAGTTGTGAAGTTTCTAGTGGGGAGTTTCTAGTTGAGGAGTTTCTAGTTGTGGAGTTTCTAGTTGCGGAATGTGTAGTTGTGGAGTATCTAGTTGTGGTGTTTCACGTTGTGGAGTATCTATTTGTCGGGTTTCAAGTTGTGGAGGTTCTAGTTGTGGAGTTTCTAGCTGTGGAGTTTCTAGTGGTTGAGTTTCCAGTTGACGAGTTTCTATTTGCGAAGTCTCAAGTTGTGGAGTTTCTAGCTGTAAAGTTTCTAGTTGCAGAGTTTCTAGTTGCGGAGTTTCCAGTTGTGGAGTTTCTAGTTGTGGAATTTCAATCTGTGTAGTTTCTAGTTGTGGAGTCTCAATTTTGGAGTTCCTAGTTGTAGAGTCTCTAGTTGTGGAGTTTCTAGTTGTGGAGTGTCTATTTGTGGAGTTTCTAGTTGTGAAGTCTCTAGTTGTAGAGTTTCTAGTTGGAGTTTTTAGTTTTCGAGTTCCTTGTTGTAGTTTTTCTATTTGCAGAGTTCCAAGTTGTGGAGTTTCTAGTTGTGGAGTTTGTAGTTGTGGAAATTTTAGCTGTGGAGTTTCCTCTTATAGAATCTCTAGTCGTGGAGTTTCTAGTTGTGTAGTTTCTACCTGAGGAGTTTCTAAATGCAAAGTCTCTAGTTGTGCAGTCTCTAGTTGTGGAGTTTCTAGTTGCGGAGTTTCTAGTTGTGGAGTTTCTTGTTGGGAAGTTTCTAGTTGTGAAGTTTCTAGTTGTGGATTTTCTAGTTGCGGAGTTTCCAGTTGCGGAGTTTCCAGTTGGGGGGTTTCTACTTGAGTTTATAGTTGTGGATTTTCTAGTTGCAGAGTTTCGAGTTGTGGAGTTTCTAGTTGCGGAGTTTCTAGCTGCGGAGTTTCTAATAGCGGAGTCTCTAGTTGTGCAGTCTCTAGTTGTTGAGTTTCTAGTTGTGAAGTTTAGAGTTGAGGGGTTTCTAGCTGTGGAGTTTCTAGTTGCGGAGTTTCTATTTGCAGAGTTTCTAGTTGCGGAGTTTATAGCTGCAGAGTTTCTAGTTGCCGAGTTTCTTGTTGCGAAGTCTCAAATTGTAGAGTTTCTAGCTGTGGAGTTTCTAGTTGTGGAGTTTCTAGTTGTTGAGTTTCTAGTTGTGAGGTTCGTAGTTGTGGAGTTTCTAGTGGTGGAGTTTCTAGTTGTGGAGTCTCTAGTTGTGGAGTTTCTAGTTGTGGGGTTTCTAGTTGCGAACTCTCAAGTTGTGGAGTTTCTAGTTGTGGAGTTTCCAGCTGTGGAGTTTCTAGTTGTTGAGTTTCTAGTTGACGAGTTCCTATTCGCGAAGTCTCAAGTTGTGGAGTTTCTAGCTGTGGAGTTTCTAGTTGCGGAGTTTGTAGTTGCGGAGTCTCTAGTTGCAGAGTTTCTAGTTGTGGAGATTCTAGTTGCCAAGTTTCTTGTTGCGAAGTCTCAAGTTGTGGAGTTTCAAGTTGTGGAGTTTCTAGTTGTGGAATTTGTAGTTGTGGAGAATCTAGTTGTGGAGTTTCTAGTTGGGGAGTTTCTAGTTGCGGAGTTTCTAGTTGTGGAGTTTTAGATGTGGAGTTTCTAGTTGCAGAGTTTGTAGTTGCGGAGTTTTCTAGTTGTGGAGCTTCTAGTGGCGGAGTTTCAAGTTGTGGAGTTTCTAGTTGCGGAGTTACTAGCTTTGGAGTTTCTAGTGGGGGAGTCTCTAGTTGTGCAGTCTCTAGTTGTTGAGTTGCTAGTTGTGAAGTATATAGTTGTGGGGTTTCTAGCTGTGGAGTTTCTAGTTGCGGAGTTTCTAGCTGTGGATTTTCTAGTTGCAGAGTTTCGAGTTGCAGAGTTTTAAGTTGTGGAGTTTCTAGTTGCGGAGTTTCTAGCTGCGGAGTTTCTAGTTGCGGAGTTTCTAGTTGTGCAGTCTCTAGTTGAGTTTCTAGTTGTGAAGTTTATAGTTGAGGGTTTTCTAGTTGTGGAGTTTCTAGTTGACGAGTTTCTATTTGCGAAGTCTCAAGTTGTGGAGTTTCTAGCTGTGGAGTTTGTAGTTTCTAGTTGCAGAGTTTCTAGTTGTGGAGATTCTAGTTGCCAAGTTTCTTGTTGCGAAGTCTCAAGTTGTGGAGTTTCTAGTCGTGGAGTTTCTGGTTGCGGAGTTTCTAGTTGTGGAGTTTCTAGTTGTGGAGTTTCTAGTTGTGGAATTTGTAGTTGTGGAGTATCTAGTTGTGGTGTTTCAAGTTGTGGAGTTTCTAGCTGTGGAGTTTCTAGTTGCGGAGTTTCTAGTGGCAGAGTTTCTAGTTGCGGAGTTTTCTAGTTGTGGAGATTCTAGTGGCGGAGTTTCAAGTTGTGGAGTTTCTAGTTGCGGAGTTACTAGCTGTGGAGTTTCTAGTTGCGGAGTCTCTAGTTGTGCAGTCTCTAGTTGTTGAGTTGCTAGTTGTGAAGTTTATAGTTGTGGGGTTTCTAGCTGTGGAGTTTCTAGTTGCGCAGTTTCTAGTTGCTCAGATTCTAGTTGCGGAGTTTCTAGTTGCAGAGATTCTAGTTGTGGAGTTTCTAGTTGGGGAGTTTCTAGTTGCGGAGTTTCCAGTTGTGGAGTTTCTAGTTGTGGAATTTGTAGTTGTGGATTATCTAGTTGTGGAGTTTCTAGTTGCGGAGTATCTAGTTGTAGAGTTTCTTGTTGCGTAGTTTTCTAGTTGGAGGGTTTCTAGTTGCGGAGTTACTAGCTGTGGAGTTTCTAGTGGCGGAGTCTCTATTTGTGTAGTCTCTAGTTGTTGAGTTGCTAGTCGTGAAGTTTATAGTTGTGGGGTTTCTAGCTGTGGAGTTTCTTGTTGGGGAGTTTCCAGTTGTGGAGTTTCTGGGTGTGGAGTTTCCAGTTGCGGAGTTTCTAGTTGTGGAGTTTCTAGTTGTGAGCTTCGTAGTTGTGAAGTTTCTAGTGGTGGAGTTTCTATGTGTGGAGTCTCTAGTTGTGGAGTTTCTAGTTGCGAACTCTCAAGTTGTGGAGTTTCTAGCTGTGGAGTTTCTAGTTGCGGAGTATGTAGTTGCAGAGTTTCTAGTTGCGGAGTTTTCTAGTTGTGGAGATTCTAGTGGCGGAGTTTCAAGTTGTGGAGTTTCTAGTTGCGGAGTTACTAGCTGTGGAGTTTCTAGTTGCGGAGTCTCTAGTTGTGCAGTCTCTAGTTGTTGAGTTGCTAGTTGTGAAGTTTATAGTTGTGGGGTTTCTAGCTGTGGAGTTTCTAGTTGCGCAGTTTCTAGTTGCTCAGATTCTAGTTGCGGAGTTTCTAGTTGCAGAGATTCTAGTTGTGGAGTTTCTAGTTGGGGAGTTTCTAGTTGCGGAGTTTCTAGTTGTGGAGTTTCTAGTTGCGGAATTTGTAGTTGTGGAGTATCTAGTTGTGGTGTTTCAAGTTGTGGAGTTTCTAGTGGTTGAGTTTCCAGTTGACGAGTTTCTATTTGCGAAGTCTCAAGTTGTGGAGTTTCTAACTGTAAAGTTTGTAGTTGCAGAGTTTCTAGTTGCGGAGTTTCCAGTTGTGGAGTTTCTAGTTGTGGAATTTGTAGTTGTGGATTATCTAGTTGTGGAGTTTCTAGTTGCGGAGTATCTAGTTGCAGAGTTTCTTGTTGCGTAGTTTTCTAGTTGGAGGGTTTCTAGTTGCGGAGTTACTAGCTGTGGAGTTTCTAGTGGCGGAGTCTCTATTTGTGTAGTCTCTAGTTGTTGAGTTGCTAGTCGTGAAGTTTATAGTTGTGGGGTTTCTAGCTGTGGAGTTTCTTGTTGGGGAGTTTCCAGTTGTGGAGTTTCTGGGTGTGGAGTTTCCAGTTGCGGAGTTTCTAGTTGTGGAGTTTCTAGTTGTGAGCTTCGTAGTTGTGAAGTTTCTAGTGGTGGAGTTTCTATGTGTGGAGTCTCTAGTTGTGGAGTTTCTAGTTGCGAACTCTCAAGTTGTGGAGTTTCTAGCTGTGGAGTTTCTAGTTGCGGAGTATGTAGTTGCAGAGTTTCTAGTTGCGGAGTTTTCTAGTTGTGGAGTTTCTAGTTGTGCAGTCTCTAGTTGTTGAGTTTCTAGTTGTGAAGTTTATAGTTGTGGGGTTTCTAGCTGTGGAGCTTCGAGTTCCGCAGTTTCTAGTTGCAGAGTTTCTAGTTGCGGAGTTTCTAGTTGCAGAGTTTCTAGTTGTGGAGTTTCTAGTTGGGGAGCTTCGAGTTGCAGAGTTTCTAGTTGTGGAGTTTCTAGTTGGGGAGTTTTAGTTGTAGATTTTCAAGTTGTGGAATTTATAGGTGTGGAATTTCTAGTTGTTGAGTGTCTAGTTGTGGAGTTTCTAGTTGCGGAGTTTCTAGTTGCAGAGTTTCTAGTTGCAGAGTTTCTAGTTGTGGAGTTTCTAGTTGGGGAGTTTTAGTTGTAGATTTTCAAGTTGTGGAATTTATAGGTGTGGAGTTTCTAGTAGTTGAGTGTCTAGTTGTGGAGTTTCTAGCTGTGGAGTTTCTAGTGGTTGAGTTTTAAGTTGACGAGTTTCTATTCGCGAAGTCTCAAGTTGTGGAGTTTCTAGCTGTAAAGTTTCTAGTTGCGGAGTTTCTAGTTGTGGAGTTTCCAGTTGTGGAGTTTCTAGTTGTGGAATTTGTAGTTGTGAAGTACAGAGTTGTGGTGCTTCAAGTTGTGAAGTTTCTAGCTTAGGAGTTTCTAGTTGAGGAGTTTCTAGTGGCAGAGTTTCTAGTTGCAGAGTTTTCTAGTTGTGGAGATTCTAGTGGCGGAGTTTCAAGTTGTGGAGTTTCTAGTTGCGGAGTTACTAGCTGTGGAGTTTCTAGATGCGGAGTCTCTATTTGTGCAGTCTATAGTTGTTGAGTTGCTATTTATGAAGTTTATAGTTGTGGGATTTCTAGCTGTGGAGTTTCTAGTTGCGGAGTTTCTTGTTGCATAGTTTCTAGTTGCGGAGTTTCTAGTTGCAGAGATTCTAGTTGTGGAGTTTCTTGTGGGGAGTTTCTGGCTGTGGTGTTTCCAGTTGCGGAGTTTCTAGTTGTGGAGTTTCTAGTTGTGAGGATCGTAGTTGTGGAGTTTCTAGTGGTGGAGCTTCTAGTTGTGGAGTCTCTAGTTGTGGAGTTTCTAGTTGTGGAGTTTTTAGTTGCGAACTCTCAAGTTTTGGAGTTTCTAGTTGTGGAGGTTCTTGTTTGGGAGTTTCTAGTTGTTGAGTTTCTAGTTGACGAGTTCCTATTTGCGAAGTCTCAAGTTGTGGAGTTCCTAGCTCTGGAGTTTCTAGTTGCGGAGTTTGTAGTTGCGGAGTCTCTAGTTGCAGAGTTTCTAGTTGTGGAGATTCTAGTTGCCAAGTTTCTTGTTGCGAAGTCTCAAGTTGTGGAGTTTCAAGTTGTGGAGTTTCTAGTTGTGGAATTTGTAGTTGTGGAGAATCTAGTTGTGGAGTTTCTAGTTGGGGAGTTTCTAGTTGCGGAGTTTCTAGTTGTGGAGTTTTAGATGTGGAGTTTCTAGTTGCAGAGTTTGTAGTTGCGGAGTTTTCTAGTTGTGGAGCTTCTAGTGGCGGAGTTTCAAGTTGTGGAGTTTCTAGTTGCGGAGTTACTAGCTGTGGAGTTTCTAGTGGGGGAGTCTCTAGTTGTGCAGTCTCTAGTTGTTGAGTTGCTAGTTGTGAAGTATATAGTTGTGGGGTTTCTAGCTGTGGAGTTTCTAGTTGCGGAGTTTCTAGCTGTGGATTTTCTAGTTGCAGAGTTTCGAGTTGCAGAGTTTTAAGTTGTGGAGTTTCTAGTTGCGGAGTTTCTAGCTGCGGAGTTTCTAGTTGCGGAGTTTCTAGTTGTGCAGTCTCTAGTTGAGTTTCTAGTTGTGAAGTTTATAGTTGAGGGTTTTCTAGTTGTGGAGTTTCTAGTTGCGGAGTTTCTATTTGCAGAGTTTCTAGCTGCAGAGTTTCTAGTTGTGGAGTTTCTAGTTGGGGAGTTTCTAGTTGCGGAGTTTCTAGTTGTGGAGTTTCTAGTTGTGGAGTTTTAGTTGTGGAGTTTCAAGTTGAGAAATTTATAGGTGTGGAGTTTGTAGTTGTTGAGTTTCTAGTTGTCGGGTTTCTAGTTGCGAAGTTTCTAGTTGTGGAGTGTCTAGTTGTGGAGCTTTTAGTTGAGGAGTCTCTAGTTGTTGAGTCTCTAGCTGTGGAAATTCTAGTTGTGGAGTTTCTAGTTGCAGAGTTTGTTGTTGCGGAGTTTATAGAAGTGGTTTTTCTAGTTGTACAGTTTCTGGCTGTGGAGTTTCCAGTGTCGGAGTTTCTAGTTGTGGAGTTTTTAGTTGTGAGGTTTGTAGTTGTGGAATTTCTAGTGGTGGAGTTTCTAGTTGTGGAGTCTCTAGTTGTGAAGTTTCTAGTTGTGGAGTTTCTAGTGGTGAGCTCTCAAGTTGTGGAGTTTCTAGTTGTGGAGTTTCTAGCTGTGGAGTTGCTAGTTGTTGAGTTTCTAGTTGACGAGTTTCTATTTGCGAAGTCTCAAGTTGTGGAGTTTCTAGCTGTGGAGTTTGTAGTTGCGGAGTTTGTAGTTGCGGAGTTTCTAGTTGCAGAGTTTCTAGTTGTGGAGATTCTAGTTGCCAAGTTTCTTGTTGCGAAGTCTCAAGTTGTGGAGTTTCTAGTCGTGGAGTTTCTGGTTGCGGAGTTTCTAGTTGTGGAGTTTCTAGTTGTGGAGTTTCTAGTTGTGGAATTTGTAGTTGTGGAGTATCTAGTTCTGGTGTTTCAAGTTGTGGAGTTTCTAGCTGTGGAGTTTCCAGTTGCGGAGTTTCGAGTGGCAGAGTTTCTAGTTGCGGAGTTTTCTAGTTGTGGAGATTCTAGTGGCGGAGTTTCAAGTTGTGGAGTTTCTAGTTGCGGAGTTACTAGCTGTGGAGTTTCAAGTTGCGGAGTCTCTAGTTGTGCAGTCTCTAGTTGTTGAGTTGCTAGTTGTGAAGTTTATAGTTGTGGGGTTTCTAGCTGTGGAGTTTCTAGTTGCGCAGTTTCTAGTTGCTCAGATTCTAGTTGCGGAGTTTCTAGTTGCAGAGATTCTAGTTGTGGAGTTTCTAGTTGGGGAGTTTCTAGTTGCGGAGTTTCTAGTTGTGGAGTTTCTAGTTGCGGAATTTGTAGTTGTGGAGTATCTAGTTGTGGTGTTTCAAGTTGTGGAGTTTCTAGTGGTTGAGTTTCCAGTTGACGAGTTTCTATTTGCGAAGTCTCAAGTTGTGGAGTTTCTAACTGTAAAGTTTGTAGTTGCAGAGTTTCTAGTTGCGGAGTTTCCAGTTGTGGAGTTTCTAGTTGTGGAATTTGTAGTTGTGGATTATCTAGTTGTGGAGTTTCTAGTTGCGGAGTATCTAGTTGCAGAGTTTCTTGTTGCGTAGTTTTCTAGTTGGAGGGTTTCTAGTTGCGGAGTTACTAGCTGTGGAGTTTCTAGTGGCGGAGTCTCTATTTGTGTAGTCTCTAGTTGTTGAGTTGCTAGTCGTGAAGTTTATAGTTGTGGGGTTTCTAGCTGTGGAGTTTCTTGTTGGGGAGTTTCCAGTTGTGGAGTTTCTGGGTGTGGAGTTTCCAGTTGCGGAGTTTCTAGTTGTGGAGTTTCTAGTTGTGAGCTTCGTAGTTGTGAAGTTTCTAGTGGTGGAGTTTCTATGTGTGGAGTCTCTAGTTGTGGAGTTTCTAGTTGCGAACTCTCAAGTTGTGGAGTTTCTAGCTGTGGAGTTTCTAGTTGCGGAGTATGTAGTTGCAGAGTTTCTAGTTGCGGAGTTTTCTAGTTGTGGAGTTTCTAGTTGTGCAGTCTCTAGTTGTTGAGTTTCTAGTTGTGAAGTTTATAGTTGTGGGGTTTCTAGCTGTGGAGCTTCGAGTTCCGCAGTTTCTAGTTGCAGAGTTTCTAGTTGCGGAGTTTCTAGTTGCAGAGTTTCTAGTTTTGGAGTTTCTAGTTGGGGAGCTTCGAGTTGCAGAGTTTCTAGTTGTGGAGCTTCTAGTTGGGGAGTTTTAGTTGTAGATTTTCAAGTTGTGGAATTTATAGGTGTGGAGTTTCTAGTTGCGGAGTTTCTAGTTGCGGAGTTTCTAGTTACAGAGTTTCTAGTTGTGAAGTTTCTAGTTGTGGAGTTTCTAGTTGGGGAGTTTCTAGTTGCGGAGTTTCTAGTTGTGGAGTTTCTAGTTGTGGAGTTTTAGTTGTGGAGTTTCAAGTTGAGAAATTTATAGGTGTGAAGTTTGTAGTTGTTGAGTTTCTAGTTGTCGGGTTTCTAGTTGCGAAGTTTCTAGTTGTGGAGTGTCTAGTTGTGGAGCTTTTAGTTGAGGAGTCTCTAGTTGTTGAGTCTCTAGCTGTGGAAATTCTAGTTGTGGAGTTTCTAGTTGCAAAGTTTGTTGTTGCGGAGTTTATAGAAGTGGTTTTTCTAGTTGTACAGTTTCTGGCTGTGGAGTTTCCAGTGTCGGAGTTTCTAGTTGTGGAGTTTCTAGTTGTGAGGTTTGTAGTTGTGGAATTTCTAGTGGTGGAGTTTCTAGTTGTGGAGTCTCTAGTTGTGGAGTTTCTAGTTGTGGAGTTTCTAGTGGTGAGCTCTCAAGTTGTGGAGTTTCTAGTTGTGGAGTTTCTAGCTGTGGAGTTGCTAGTTGTTGAGTTTCTAGTTGACGAGTTTCTATTTGCGAAGTCTCAAGTTGTGGAGTTTCTAGCTGTGGAGTTTGTAGTTGCGGAGTTTGTAGTTGCGGAGTTTCATGTTGCAGAGTTTCTAGTTGTGGAGATTCTAGTTGCCGAGTTTCTTGTTGCGAAGTCTCAAGTTGTGGAGTTTCTAGTCGTGGAGTTTCTGGTTGCGGAGTTTCTAGTTGTGGAGTTTCTAGTTGTGGAGTTTCTAGTTGTGGAATTTGTAGTTGTGGAGTATCTAGTTGTGGTGTTTCAAGTTGTGGAGTTTCAAGCTGTGGAGTTTCTAGTTGCGGAGTTTCTAGTGGCAGAGTTTCTAGTTGCGGAGTTTTCTAGTTGTGGAGATTCTAGTGGCGGAGTTTCAAGTTGTGGAGTTTCTAGTTGCGGAGTTACTAGCTGTGGAGTTTCTAGTTGCGGAGTCTCTAGTTGTGCAGTCTCTAGTTGTTGAGTTGCTAGTTGTGAAGTTTATAGTTGTGGGGTTTCTAGCTGTGGAGTTTCTAGTTGCGCAGTTTCTAGTTGCTCAGATTCTAGTTGCGGAGTTTCTAGTTGCAGAGATTCTAGTTGTGGAGTTTCTAGTTGGGGAGTTTCTAGTTGCGGAGTTTCTAGTTGTGGAGTTTCTAGTTGCGGAATTTGTAGTTGTGAAGTATCTAGTTGTGGTGTTTCAAGTTGTGGAGTTTCTAGTGGTTGAGTTTCCAGTTGACGAGTTTCTATTTGCGAAGTCTCAAGTTGTGGAGTTTCTAACTGTAAAGTTTGTAGTTGCAGAGTTTCTAGTTGCGGAGTTTCCAGTTGTGGAGTTTCTAGTTGTGGAATTTGTAGTTGTGGATTATCTAGTTGTGGAGTTTCTAGTTGCGGAGTATCTAGTTGCAGAGTTTCTTGTTGCGTAGTTTTCTAGTTGGAGGGTTTCTAGTTGCGGAGTTACTAGCTGTGGAGTTTCTAGTGGCGGAGTCTCTATTTGTGTAGTCTCTAGTTGTTGAGTTGCTAGTCGTGAAGTTTATAGTTGTGGGGTTTCTAGCTGTGGAGTTTCTTGTTGGGGAGTTTCCAGTTGTGGAGTTTCTGGGTGTGGAGTTTCCAGTTGCGGAGTTTCTAGTTGTGGAGTTTCTAGTTGTGAGCTTCGTAGTTGTGAAGTTTCTAGTGGTGGAGTTTCTATGTGTGGAGTCTCTAGTTGTGGAGTTTCTAGTTGCGAACTCTCAAGTTGTGGAGTTTCTAGCTGTGGAGTTTCTAGTTGCGGAGTATGTAGTTGCAGAGTTTCTAGTTGCGGAGTTTTCTAGTTGTGGAGTTTCTAGTTGTGCAGTCTCTAGTTGTTGAGTTTCTAGTTGTGAAGTTTATAGTTGTGGGGTTTCTAGCTGTGGAGCTTCGAGTTCCGCAGTTTCTAGTTGCAGAGTTTCTAGTTGCGGAGTTTCTAGTTGCAGAGTTTCTAGTTGTGGAGTTTCTAGTTGGGGAGCTTCGAGTTGCAGAGTTTCTAGTTGTGGAGCTTCTAGTTGGGGAGTTTTAGTTGTAGATTTTCAAGTTGTGGAATTTATAGGTGTGGAGTTTCTAGTTGCGGAGTTTCTAGTTGCGGAGTTTCTAGTTACAGAGTTTCTAGTTGTGAAGTTTCTAGTTGTGGAGTTTCTAGTTGGGGAGTTTCTAGTTGCGGAGTTTCTAGTTGTGGAGTTTCTAGTTGTGGAGTTTTAGTTGTGGAGTTTCAAGTTGAGAAATTTATAGGTGTGAAGTTTGTAGTTGTTGAGTTTCTAGTTGTCGGGTTTCTAGTTGCGAAGTTTCTAGTTGTGGAGTGTCTAGTTGTGGAGCTTTTAGTTGAGGAGTCTCTAGTTGTTGAGTCTCTAGCTGTGGAAATTCTAGTTGTGGAGTTTCTAGTTGCAAAGTTTGTTGTTGCGGAGTTTATAGAAGTGGTTTTTCTAGTTGTACAGTTTCTGGCTGTGGAGTTTCCAGTGTCGGAGTTTCTAGTTGTGGAGTTTCTAGTTGTGAGGTTTGTAGTTGTGGAATTTCTAGTGGTGGAGTTTCTAGTTGTGGAGTCTCTAGTTGTGGAGTTTCTAGTTGTGGAGTTTCTAGTGGTGAGCTCTCAAGTTGTGGAGTTTCTAGTTGTGGAGTTTCTAGCTGTGGAGTTGCTAGTTGTTGAGTTTCTAGTTGACGAGTTTCTATTTGCGAAGTCTCAAGTTGTGGAGTTTCTAGCTGTGGAGTTTGTAGTTGCAGAGTTTGTAGTTGCGGAGTTTCATGTTGCAGAGTTTCTAGTTGTGGAGATTCTAGTTGCCGAGTTTCTTGTTGCGAAGTCTCAAGTTGTGGAGTTTCTAGTCGTGGAGTTTCTGGTTGCGGAGTTTCTAGTTGTGGAGTTTCTAGTTGTGGAGTTTCTAGTTGTGGAATTTGTAGTCGTGGAGTATCTAGTTGTGGTGTTTCAAGTTGTGGAGTTTCAAGCTGTGGAGTTTCTAGTTGCGGAGTTTCTAGTGGCAGAGTTTCTAGTTGCGGAGTTTTCTAGTTGTGGAGATTCTAGTGGCGGAGTTTCAAGTTGTGGAGTTTCTAGTTGCGGAGTTACTAGCTGTGGAGTTTCTAGTTGCGGAGTCTCTAGTTGTGCAGTCTCTAGTTGTTGAGTTGCTAGTTGTGAAGTTTATAGTTGTGGGGTTTCTAGCTGTGGAGTTTCTAGTTGCGCAGTTTCTAGTTGCTCAGATTCTAGTTGCGGAGTTTCTAGTTGCAGAGATTCTAGTTGTGGAGTTTCTAGTTGGGGAGTTTCTAGTTGCGGAGTTTCTAGTTGTGGAGTTTCTAGTTGCGGAATTTGTAGTTGTGAAGTATCTAGTTGTGGTGTTTCAAGTTGTGGAGTTTCTAGTGGTTGAGTTTCCAGTTGACGAGTTTCTATTTGCGAAGTCTCAAGTTGTGGAGTTTCTAACTGTAAAGTTTGTAGTTGCAGAGTTTCTAGTTGCGGAGTTTCCAGTTGTGGAGTTTCTAGTTGTGGAATTTGTAGTTGTGGATTATCTAGTTGTGGAGTTTCTAGTTGCGGAGTATCTAGTTGCAGAGTTTCTTGTTGCGTAGTTTTCTAGTTGGAGGGTTTCTAGTTGCGGAGTTACTAGCTGTGGAGTTTCTAGTGGCGGAGTCTCTATTTGTGTAGTCTCTAGTTGTTGAGTTGCTAGTCGTGAAGTTTATAGTTGTGGGGTTTCTAGCTGTGGAGTTTCTTGTTGGGGAGTTTCCAGTTGTGGAGTTTCTGGGTGTGGAGTTTCCAGTTGCGGAGTTTCTAGTTGTGGAGTTTCTAGTTGTGAGCTTCGTAGTTGTGAAGTTTCTAGTGGTGGAGTTTCTGTGTGTGGAGTCTCTAGTTGTGGAGTTTCTAGTTGCGAACTCTCAAGTTGTGGAGTTTCTAGCTGTGGAGTTTCTAGTTGCGGAGTATGTAGTTGCAGAGTTTCTAGTTGCGGAGTTTTCTAGTTGTGGAGTTTCTAGTTGTGCAGTCTCTAGTTGTTGAGTTTCTAGTTGTGAAGTTTATAGTTGTGGGGTTTCTAGCTGTGGAGCTTCGAGTTCCGCAGTTTCTAGTTGCAGAGTTTCTAGTTGCGGAGTTTCTAGTTGCAGAGTTTCTAGTTGTGGAGTTTCTAGTTGGGGAGCTTCGAGTTGCAGAGTTTCTAGTTGTGGAGCTTCTAGTTGGGGAGTTTTAGTTGTAGATTTTCAAGTTGTGGAATTTATAGGTGTGGAGTTTCTAGTTGTTGAGTGTCTAGTTGTGGAGTTTCTAGTTGCGGAGTTTCTAGTTGCAGAGTTTCTAGTTGTGGAGTTTCTAGTTGGGGAGCTTCGAGTTGCAGAGTTTCTAGTTGTGGAGTTTCTAGTTGGGGAGTTTTAGTTGTAGATTTTCAAGTTGTGGAATTTATAGGTGTGGAGTTTCTAGTTGTTGAGTGTCTAGTTTGGGAGTTTCTAGCTGTGGAGTTTCTAGTGGTTGAGTTTTAAGTTGACGAGTTTCTATTCGCGAAGTCTCAAGTTGTGGAGTTTCTAGCTGTAAAGTTTCTAGTTGCGGAGTTTCTAGTTGCGGAGTTTCCAGTTGTGGAGTTTCTAGTTGTGAAATTTGTAGTTGTGAAGTACAGAGTTGAGGTGCTTCAAGTTGTGGAGTTTCTAGCTTAGGAGTTTCTAGTTGAGGAGTTTCTAGTGGCAGAGTTTCTAGTTGCAGAGTTTCCTAGTTGTGGAGATTCTAGTGGCGGAGTTTCAAGTTGTGGAGTTTCTAGTTGCGGAGTTACTAGCTGTGGAGTTTCTAGATGCGGAGTCTCTAGTTGTGCAGTCTATAGTTGTTGAGTTGCTATTTGTGAAGTTTATAGTTGTGGGATTTCTAGCTGTGGAGTTTCTAGTTGCGGAGTTTCTTGTTGCATAGTTTCTAGTTGCGGAGTTTCTAGTTGCAGAGATTCTAGTTGTGGAGTTTCTTGTGGGGAGTTTCTGGCTGTGGTGTTTCCAGTTGCGGAGTTTCTAGTTGTGGAGTTTCTAGTTGTGAGGATCGTAGTTGTGGAGTTTCTAGTGGTGGAGCTTCTAGTTGTGGAGTCTCTAGTTGTGGAGTTTCTAGTTGTGGAGTTTTTAGTTGCGAACTCTCAAGTTTTGGAGTTTCTAGTTGTGGAGGTTCTTGTTTGGGAGTTTCTAGTTGTGAAGTTTCTAGTTGTGGATTTTCTAGTTGCGGAGTTTCAAGTTGCGGAGTTTCCAATTGGGGAGTTTCTACTTGAGTTTATAGTTGTGGATTTTCTAGTTGCAGAGTTTCTAGTTGCGGAGTTTCTATTTGCAGAGTTTCTAGTTGCGGAGTTTCTAGTTGTGAAGTTTTTAGTTGAGGGGTTTCTAGCTGTGGAGTTTCTAGTTGCGGAGTTTCTATTTGCAGAGTTTCTAAATGCAAAGTCTCTAGTTGTGCAGTCTCTAGTTGTGGAGTTTCTAGTTGTGGATTTTCTAGTTGCGGAGTTTCTAGTTGCGGAGTTTCCAGTTGGGGAGTTTCTACTTGAGTTTATAGTTGTGGATTTTCTAGTTGCAGAGTTTCGAGTTGCGGAGTTTCAAGTTGAGGAATTTATAGGTGTGGAGTTTCTAGTTGTTGAGTTTCTAGTTGTCGGGTTTCAATTTGCGGAGTTTCTAGTTGTGGAGTTTCTAGTTGTGGAGCTTTTAGTTGAGGAGTCTCTAGTTGTTGAGTCTCTAGCTATGGAAATTCTAGTTGTGGAGTTTCTGGTTGTGGAATTTGTAGTAGTGGAGTATCTAGTTGTGGTGTTTTAAGTTGCGGAGTCTCTAGCGGTGGAGTTTCTAGTTGCGGAGTTTCTAGCTGCAGAGTTTCTAGTTGCGGAGTTTTCTAGTTGTGGAGCTTCTAGTTGCGGAGTTACTAGCTGTGGAGTTTCTTGTGGCGGAGTCTCTAGTTGTGCAGTCTCTAGTTGTTGAGGTGCTAGTTGTGAAGTTCATAGTTGGGGAGTTTCTAGTTGCGGAGTTTCTAGTTGTGGAGTTTCTAGTTGCGGAATTTGTAGTTGTGGAGTATCTAGTTGTGGTGTTTCAAGTTGTGGAGTCTGTAGTTGTGGAGTATCTATTTGTTGGGTTTCAAGTTGTGGAGTTTCTAGTTGTGGAGTTTATAGTTGTGGAATTCGTAGTTGTGGAGTATCTAGTTTTGGTGTTTCAAGTAGCGAAGTTTCTAGCTGTGGAGTTTCTAATTGCGGAGTTTCTAGTTGCAGAGTTTCACGTTGCGGAGTTTTCTAGTTGTGGAGTTTCTAGTAGCGGAGTTTCTAGTTGCGGAGTTTCAAGTTGTGGAGTTTCTAGTTGGGGAGTTTCTAAATGTGAAGTTTGTAGTTGTGGAGTATCTAGTTGTGGAGTTTCAAATTGTGGAGTTTCTAGTTGTGGATTTTGAAGTTGTAGAGTTCCTAGTTGCGGAGTGTCTAGTTGGGAGTTTTCTAGTTGCGGAGTTTTCTAGTTGCGGAGTCTGTAGTTGTGGAGTTGCTAGTTGTGGAGTTTCTAGTGGTTGATTTTCTAGCTGTGGAGTTTCTAGTTGCGGAGTTTCTAGTTGCAGAGTTTCTAGTTGTGGACTTTCTAGCTGTGGAGTTTCCAGTTATGAAATTTCTAGTTGTGGAGTTTCTAGCTGTGGAGTTTCAAGTTGTGGAATTTATAGGTGTGGAGTTTCTACTTGTGGATTTTCTAGTGGTCGGGTTTCTAGTTGCGGAGTTTCTAGTTGTGGAGTTTCTTGTTGTGGATTTTCTAGTGTTGGAGTTTTTAGTTGCGGAGTTTCTAGTTGTGGAGTTTCTGGTTGTGAAGTTTCAAGTTGCGGAGTTTCAATCTGTGTAGTTTCTAGTTGTGGAGTCTCAATTTGTGGAGTTCCTAGTTGTGGAGTCTCTAGTTGTGGAGTTTCTAGTTGTGAAGTTTCTAGTTGTGGAGCTTTTAGTTGAGGAGTCTCTAGTTGTTGAGTCTCTAGCTGTGGAAATTCTAGTTTTGGAGTTTCTGGTTGCAGAGTTTGTTGTTGCGGAGTTTCTAGATGTGGTGTTTCTAGATGTGGAGTTTCGAGTTGCAGAGTTTCAAGTTGTGGAGTTTCTATTTGTGAGGTTCGTAGTTGTGGAGTTTCTAGTGGTGGAGTTTCTAGTTGTTAAGTTTCTAGTTGACGAGTTTCTATTTGCGAAGTCTCAAGTTGTGGAGTTTCTAGCTGTGGAGTTTCTAGTTGCGGAGTTTGTAGTTGCGGAGTTTCTAGTTGCAGAGTTTCTAGTTGCGGAGATTCTAGTTGCCGAGTTTCTTCTTGCGAAGTCTCAAGTTGTGGAGTTTCTAGCTGTGGAGTTTCTAGTGGTTGAGTTTCCAGTTGACGAGTTTCTATTTGCGAAGTCTCAAGTTGTGGAGTTTCTAGCTGTAAAGTTTCTAGTTGCAGAGTTTCTATTTGCGAAGTTTCCAGTTGTTGAGTTTCCAGTTGTGGAATTTCAATCTGTGTAGTTTCTAGTTGTGGAGTCTCAATTTTGGAGTTCCTAGTTGTGGAGTCTCTACTTTTGGAGTTTCTAGTACTGGAGTGTCTATTTGTGGAGTTTCTAGTTGTGCAGTTTCTAGTTGTGGAGTTTCTGGTTGGAGTTTTTTGTTTTCGAGTTTCTGGTTGTAGATATTCTATTTGCAGAGTTCCTAGTTGTGGGGTTTCAAGTTGTGGAAATTCTAGCTGTGGAGTTTCTACTTATGGAATCTCTAGTCATGGAGTTTCTAGTTTTGTAGTTTCTATCTGAGTAGTTTCTAAATGCAAAGTTTCTAGTTGTGCAGTCTCTATTTGTGGAGTTTCTAGTTGTGGAGTTTCTAGTTGTGGAGTTTCTTGTTGGGGAGTTTCTAGTTGTGAAGTTCCTAGTTGTGGATTGTCTGTTTGTGGAGGTTCAAGTTGCGGAGTTTCCAGTTGGTGAGTTTCTACTTGAGTTTATAGTTGTAGATTTTCTAGTTGCAGAGTTTCGAGTTGCAGAGTTTCAAGTTGTGGAGTTTCTAGTTGCGGAGTTTCTAGCTGCAGAGTTTCTAGTTGCGGAGTTTCTAATTGCAGAGTTTCTAGTTGCGGAGTTTCTAGTTGCAGAGTTTCTAGGTGTGGAGTTTCTAGTTGGGGAGTTTCTAGTTGCGGAGTTTCTAGTTGTGGAGTTTCTAGTAGTGGAGTTTTAGTTGTGGATTTTCAAGTGGAGGAATTTATAGGTGTGGAGTTTCTAGTTGTTCTGTTTCTAGTTGGGGAGTTTCTAGTTGCGGAGTTTCTAGTTGTGGAGTTTCTAGTTGCGGAGTTTCTAGTTGTGGAGTGTCTAGTTGTGGAGCTTTTAGTTGAGAAGTCTCCAGTGTTTGAGTCTCTAGCTGTGGAAATTCTAGTTGTGGAGTTTCTAGTTGCAGAGTTTGTTGTTGCGGTGTTTCTAGATGTGGTGTTTCTAGTTGTGAGGTTCGTAGTTGTGGAGTTTCTAGTGGTGGAGTTTCTAGTTGTGGAGTCTCTAGTTGTGGAGTTTCTAGTTGTGGAGTTTCTAGTTGCGAACTCTCAAGTTGTGGAGTTTCTAGTTGTGGAGTTTCTAGCTGTGGAGTTTCTAGTTTTTGAGTTTCTAGTTGACGAGTTTCTATTTGCGAAGTCTGAAGTTGTGGAGTTTCTAGCTGTGGAGTTTCTAGTTGCGGAGTTTGTAGTTGCGGAGTTTCTAGTTGCAGAGTTTCTAGTTGTGGAGATTCTAGTTGCCGAGTTTCTTGTTGCGAAGTCTCAGGTTTTGGAGTTTCTAGCTGTGGAGTTTCTAGTTGCAGAGTTTCTAGTTGTGGAGTTTCTAGTTGTGGAGTTTCTAGTTGTGGAATTTGTAGTTGTGGAGTATCTAGTTGTGGTGTTTCAAGTTGTGGAGTTTCTAGCTGTGGAGTTTCAAGTTGTGGAGTTTCTAGTGGCAGAGTTTCTAGTGGCGGAGTTTTCTAGTTGTGGAGATTCTAGTGGCGGACTTTCAAGTTGTGGAGTTTCTAGTTGCGGAGTTACTAGCTGTGGAGTTTCTAGTTGCGGAGTCTCTAGTTGTGCAGTCTATAGTTGTTATTTGCTAGTTGCAGAGTTTCTAGTTGCGGAGTTTCTAGTTGCAGAGTTTCTAGTTGTGGAGTTTCTAGTTGGAGAGTTCGAGTTACAGAGTTTGTTGTTGTGGAGTTTCTAGTTGTGGAGTTTTAGTTGTGGAGTTTCAAGTTTTGGATTTTATACGTGTGGAGATTCTAGTTGTTGAGTGTCTAGTTGTGGAGTTTCTAGCTGTGGAGTTTCTAGTGGTTGAGTTTCCAGTTGACGAGTTTCTATTCGCGAAGTCTCAAGTTGTGGAGTTTCTAGCTGTAAAGTTTCTAGCTGCGGAGTTTCTAGTCGCGGAGTTTCCATTTGTGGAGTTTCTAGTTGTGGAATTTGTAGTTGTGGAGTATCTAGTTGTGATGTTTCAAGTTGTGGAGTTTGTAGCTGTGGAGTTTCTAGTTGCGGAGTATCTAGTTGCAGAGTTTCTAGTTGCGGAGTTTCTAGTTGTGGAGTTTTTACTTGTGGAGTTTCTAGTTGTGGAGTTTTTAGTTGCGGAGTTTCTGGTTGCGGAGTTTCAGGTTGTGGAGTTTCTAGTTGTGAAGTTTGTAGTTTTGGAGTATCTAGTTGTGGAGTTTCAAGTTGAGGAGTTTTTAGTTGTGAATTTTGAAGCTGTAGAGTTCCTAGTTGTGGAGTTTCTAGTGGTGGAGTTTCTAGTTGTTGAGTTTCTAGTTGCTGAGTTTCCTTTCGCGATGTCTCAAGTTGTGGAGTTTCTAGCTGTGGAGTTTCTAGTTGCGGAGTTTCCAGTTGTGGTGTTTCTAGTTGCGGAATTTGTAGTTGTGGAGTATCTAGTTGTGGTGTTTCAAGTTGTGGAGTCTGTAGTTGTGGAGCATCTATTTGTTGGGTTTCAACTTGTGGAGTTTCTAGTTGTGGAGTTTCTGGTTGTTGGGTTTCTAGCTTCCGAGTTTCCAGTTGCGAAGTATCAAGTTGTGGAGTTTCTAGCTGTGAAAATTCTAGTTGCGGAGCTTCTAGTTGCGGAGTTTCTAGTTGTGGAGTTTCTAGTTGTGGAATTCGTAGTTGAGGAGTATCTAGATGTGGTGTTTCAAGTAGTTAAGTTTCTAGCTGTGGAGTTTCTAGCTGCGGAGTTTCTAGTTGCAGAGTTTCACGTTGCGGAGTTTTCTAGTTGTGGAGTTTCTTGTTGCGGAGTTTCTAGTTGCAGAGTTTCACGTTGCGGAGTTTTCTAGTTGTGGAGTTTCTTGTTGCGGAGTTTCTAGTTGCGGAGTTTCAAGTTGTCGAGTTTCAAATTGTGGAGTTTCTAGTTGTGGATTTTGAAGTTGTAGAGTTCCTAGTTGCAGAGTGTCTAGCTGGGAGTTTCTTGTTGCGGAGTTTTCTAGTTGCGGAGTCTGTAGTTGTGGAGTTGCTAGTTGTGAAGTTTCTAGTGGTGGATTTTCTAGCTGTGGAGTTTCTAGTTGTGGAGTTTCTAGTTGCAGAGTTTCTTGTTGTGGACTTTCTAGCTGTGGAGTTTCCAGTTGTGGAATTTCTAGTTGGGGAATTTGTAGTTGTGGAGTATCTAGTTGTGGTGTTTCAAGTTGTGGGGTTTCTAGCTGTGGAGTTTCTAGTTGCGGAGTTTCTAGTTGCAAAGTTTCTAGTTGCGGAGTTTCTAGTTGCAGAGATTCTAGTTGTGGAGTTTCTAGTTGGGAAGTTTCTAGTTGCGGAGTTTCTAGTTGTGGAGTTTCTAGTTGCGGAATTTGTAGTTGTGGAGTATCTAGTTGTGTTGTTTCAAGTTGTGGAGTCTGTAGTTGTGTAGTATCTATATGTTGGGTTTCAAGTTGTGGAGTTTCTAGCTGTGGAGTTTCTAGTGGTTGATTTTCCAGTTGACGAGTTTCTATTTGCGAAGTCTTAAGTTGTGGAGTTTCTAGCTGTAAAGTTTCTAGTTGCAGAGTTTCTAGTTCGAAGTTTCCAGTTGTGGAGTTTCCAGTTGTGGAATTTCAATCTGTGTAGTTTCTAATTGTGGGGTCTCAATTTTTGAGTTCCTAGTTGTGGAGTCTCTAGTTGTCGAGTTTCTAGTTTTGGAGTGTCTATTTGTGGAGTTTCTACTTGTGAAGTTTTTAGTTGGGGAGTTTTTAGTTGGAGTTTTTAGTTTTCGAGTTTCTAGATGTAGATTTTCTATTTGCAGAGTTCCTAGTTGTTGGGTTTCTAGTTGCCGAAATTCTAGCTGTCGAGTTTCTACTTATGGAATTTCTAGTCGTGGAGTTTCTAGTTGTGTAGTTCCTATCTGAGGAGTTTTTAAATGCAGAGTCTCTAGTTGTGCAGTCTCTAGTTGTGGAGTTTCTAGTTGTGGAGTTTCTAGTTGTGGAGTTTCTTGTTGAGGAGTTTCTAGTTGTGAAGTTTCTAGTTGTGGATTTTCTAGTAGCGGAGTTTCAAGTTGCGGAGTTTCCAGTTGGGGAGTTTCTACTTGAGTTTATAGTTGTGGATTTTCTAGTTGCAGAGTTTCGAGTTGCAGAGTTTCAAGTTGTGGAGTTTCTAGTTTCGGAGTTTCTAGCTGCAGAGTTTCTAGTTGCGGAGTTTCTATTTGCAGAGTTTCTAGTTGCGGAGTTCCTAGTTGCAGAGTTTCTAGTTGTGGAGTTTCTAGTTGCGGAGTTTCTAGTTGTGGAGTTTCTAGTAGTGGAGTTTTAGTTGTGGAGTTTCAAGTTGAGGAATTTATAGTTGTGGAGTTTCTAGTTGTTGAGTTTCTAGTTGTCGGGTTTCTAGTTGCGGAGTTTCTAGTTGTGGAGTGTCTAGTTGTGGAGCTTTTAGTTGAGCAGTCTTTAGTTGTTGAGTCTCTAGCTGTGGAAATTCTAGTTGTGGAGTTTCTAGTTGCAGTGTTTGTTGTTGCGGAGTTTCTAGATGTGGTGTTTCTAGTTGTGAGGTTCGTAGTTGTGGAGTTTCTAGTGGTGGAGTTTCTAGTTGTGGAGTCTCTAGTTGTGGAGTTTCTAGTTGTGGAGTTTCTAGATGCGAACTCTCAAGGTGTGGAGTTTCTAGTTGTGGAGTTTCTAGCTGTGGAGTTTCTAGCTGTGGAGTTTCTAGTTTCTGAGTTTCTAGTTGACGAGTTTCTATTTGCGAAGTCTGAAGTTGTGGAGTTTCTAGTTGCAGAGTTTCTAGTTGTGAAGATTCTAGTTGCCGAGTTTCTTGTTGCGAAGTCTGGAGTTTTGGAGTTTCTAGCTGTGGAGTTTCTAGTTCAGAGTTTCTAGTTGTGGAATTTGTAGTTGTGGAGTATCTAGTTGTGGTGTTTCAAGTTGTGGAGTTTCTAGCTGACGAGTTTCTATTTGCGAAGTCTGAAGTTGTGGAGTTTCTTGCTGTGGAGTTTCTAGTTGCGGAGTTTGTAGTTGCGGAGTTTCTAGTTGCAGAGTTTCTAGTTGTGAAGATTCTAGTTGCCGAGTTTCTTGTTGCGAAGTCTGAAGTTTTGGAGTTTCTAGCTGTGGAGTTTCTAGTGGCAGAGTTTCTAGTTGCGAAGTTTTCTAGTTGTGGAGATTCTAGTGGCGGAGTTTCAAGTTGTGGAGTTTCTAGTTGCGGAGTTACTAGCTGTGGAGTTTCTAGTTGCGGAGTCTGTAGTTGTGCAGTCTTTAGTTGTTGAGTGACTACTTGCAGAGTTTCTAGTTGCGGAGTTTCTAGTTGCAGAGTTTCTAGTTGCGAAGTTTCCAGTTGTTGAGTTTCCAGTTGTGGAATTTCAATCTGTGTAGTTCCTAGTTGTGGAGTCTCAATTTTGGAGTTCCTAGTTGTGGAGTCTCTAGTTTTGGAGTTTCTAGTTGTGGAGTGTCTATTTGTGGAGTTTCTAGTTGTGCAGTTTCTAGTTGTGGAGTTTATAGTTGAGTTTTTTGTTTTCGAGTTTCTAGTTGTAGATTTTCTATTTGCAGAGTCCCTAGTTGTGGGGTTTCTAGTTGTGGAAATTCTAGCTGTGGAGTTTCTACTTATTGAATCTCTAGTCATGGAGTTTCTAGTTGTGTAGTTTCTATCTGAGGAGTTTCTAAATGCAAAGTTTCTAGTTGTGCAGTCTCTATTTGTGGAGTTTCTAGTTGTGGAGTTTCTAGTTGTGGAGTTTCTTGTTGGGGAGTTTCTAGTTGTGAAGTTCCTAGTTGTGGATTTTCTGGTTGCGGAGTTTCTAGTTGCGGAGTTTCCAGTTGGGGAGTTTCTACTTGAGTTTATAGTTGTGGATTTTCTAGTTGCAGAGTTTCGAGTTGCAGAGTTTCAAGTTGTGGAGTTTCTAGTTGCGGAGTTTCTAGTTGTTGAGTTTCTAGTTGTCGGGTTTCAAGTTGCGGAGTTTCTAGTTGTGGAGTTTCGATTTGTGGAGCTTTTAGTTGAGGAGTCTCTAGTTGTTGAGTCTCTAGCTGTGGAAATTCTAATTGTGGAGTTTGTGGTTGCAGAGTTTGTTGTTGCGGAGTTTCCAGATGTGGTGTTTCTAGTTGTGGAGAATCTAGTTGTGGAATTTGTAGTTGTGGAGAATCTAGTTGTGGTGTTTCAAGTTGTGGAGTCTCTAGCTGTGGAGTTTCTGGTTGCGGAGTTTCTAGTTGCAGAGTTTCTAGTTTAGGAGTTTTCTAGTTGTGGAGCTTCTAGTGGCGGAGTTTCAAGTTGTCGAGTTTCTAGTTGCGGAGTTACTAGCTGTGGAGTTTCTAGTGGCGGAGTCTCTAGTTGTGCAGTCTCTAGTTGTTGAGTTGCTAGTTGTGAAGTTTATAGTTGTGGGGTTTCTAGATGTGGAGTTTCTAGTTGCGGAGTTTCTAGTTGCAGAGATTCTAGTTGTGGAGTTTCTAGTTGTGGAGTTTCTAGATGCTGAATTTGTAGTTGTGGAGTATGTAGTTGTGGTGTTTCAAGTTGTGGACTCTGTAGTTGTGGAGTATCTATTTGTCGGGTTTCAAGTTGTGGAGTTTCTAGTTGTGGAGTTTCTAGCTGTGGAGTTTCTAGTGGTTGAGTTTCCAGTTGACGAGTTTCTATTTGCGAAGTCTCAAGTTGTGGAGTTTCTAGCTATAGAGTTTCTAGTTGCAGAGTTTCTAGTTGCGGAGTTTTCAGTTGTGGAGTTTCTTGTTGTGGAGTGTCTATTTGTGGAGTTTCTAGTTGTGAAGTTTCTAGTTGTAGAGTTTCTAGTTGGAGTTTTTAGTTTTCGAGTTTCTAGTTGTAGATTTTCTATTTGCAGATTTCCTAGTTGTGGAGTTTCTAGTTGTGGGGTTTCTAGTTGTGGAAATTCTACCTGTGGAGTTTCTACTTATGAAATCTCTAGTTGTGGAGTTTCTAGTTGTGGAGTTTCTAGTTGTGGAGTTTCTTGTTGGGGAGTTTCTAGTTGCGGAGTTTCCAGTTGGGGAGTTTCTACTTGGGTTTATAGTTGTGGATTTTCTAGTTGCAGAGTTTCTAGTTGCGGAGTTCCAAGTTGTGGAGTTTCTGGTTGCGGAGTTTCTAGTTGCGGAGATTCTAGCTGCGGAGTTTCTAGTTGCGGAGTCTCTAGTTGTGCAGTCTCTAGTTGTTGAGTTTCTAGTTGTGAAGTTTATAGTTGAGCGGTTTCTAGCTGTTGAGTTTCTAGTTGCGGAGTTTCTATTTGCAGAGTTTCTAGTTGCGGAGTTTTTAGCTGCAGAGTTGCTAGTTGTGTAGTTTCTAGTTGTTGAGTTTCTAGTTGTGGAGTTTTAGTTGTGGCGTTTCCAGTTGAGGAATTTATAGGTGTGGAGTTTGTAGTTGTTGAGCTTCTAGTTGTCTGGTTTCTAGTTGCAGAATTTCTAGTTGTGGAGTGTCTAGTTGTGGAGCTTTGAGTTGAAGGGTCTCTAGTTGTTGAGTCTCTAGCTGTGGAAATTCTAGTTGTGGAGTTTCTAGTTGCAGAGTTTGTTGTTGCGGAGTTTCTAGATGTGGTTTTTCTAGCTGTATAGTTTCTGGCTGTGGAGTTTCCAGTTGCGGAGTTTCTAGTTGTGGAGTTTCCAGTTGCGGAGTTTTCTAGTTGTGGAGATTCTAGTGGCAGAGTTTCAAGTTGTGGAGTTTCTAGTTGCGGAGTTACTAGCTGGTGAGTTTCTAGTTGCGGAGTCTCTAGTTGTGCAGTCTCTAGTTGTTGAGTTGCTAGTTGTGAAGTTTCTAGTTGTGGGGTTTGTAGCTGTGGAGTTTCTAGTTGCGGAGTTTCTAGTTGCAGAGTTTCTAGTTGCGGAGTTTCTAGTTGCAGAGATTCTAGCTGTGGAGTTTCTAGTTGGGGAGTTTCTAGTTGTTGAGTTTCTAGTTGTGAAGTTTATAGTTGTGGGGTTTCTAGCTGTGGAGTTTCTAGTTGTGGAGTTTCTAGTTGCAGAGTTTCTAGTTGCGGAGTTTCTAGTTGCAGAGTTTCTAGTTGTGGAGTTTCTAGTTGTGGAGTTTTTAGTTGTGGAGTTTTAGTTGTGGAGTTTCAAGTTGTGGAATTTATAGGTGTCGAGTTTCTAGTTGTTGAGTGTCTAGTTGTGGAGTTTATAAATGCAGAGTTTCTAGTTGTGGAGTTTCTACTTGTGGAGTTTCTAGTTATGGAGTTTTTAGTTGCGGAATTTCTGGTTGTGGAGTTTCAGGTTGTCGAGTTTCTAGTGGTGGAGTTTGTAGTTGTGGAGTATCTAGTTGTGGAGTTTAGGGTTGAGGAGTTTTTAGTTGTGGATTTTGAAGTTGTAGAGTTCCTAGTTGTAGAGTTTCTAGTGGTGGAGTTTCTAGTTGTTGAGTTTCTAGTTGCTGAGTTTCTAGTCGCGAAGTCTCCAATTGTGGAGTTTCTAGCTGTGGATTTTGAAGTTGTAGAGTTCCTAGTTGCGGAGTGTCTAGTTGGGAGTTTCTAGTTGTTGAGTTTCTAGTTGACGAGTTTCTATTTGCGAAGTCTCAAGTTGTGGAGTTTCTAGCTGTGGAGCTTCTAGTTGCGGAGTTTGTAGCTTGGGACTTTCTAGTTGCAGAGTTTCTAGTTGTGGAGAATCAAGTGTCCGAGTTTCTAGTTGCGAAGTCTCAAGTTGTGGAGTTTCTAGCTGTGGAGTTTCTAGTTGCGGAGTTTCTAGTTGCGGAGTTTCTAGTTGTGGAGTTTCTGGTTGCAGAGTTTGTTGTTGCGGAGTTTCTAGATGTGGTGTTTCTAGTTGTGGAGTTTCTAGTTGTGGAATTTGCAGTTGTGGAGTATCTAGTTGTGGTGTTTGTAGTTGCGGAGTTTTCTAGTTGTGGAGCTTCTAGTGGCAGAGTTTCAAGTTGTGGAGTTTCTAGTTGCGGAGTTACCAGCTGTGGAGTTTCTAGTGGGGGAGTCTCTAGTTGTGCAGTCTCTAGTTGTTGAGTTGCTAGTTGTGAAGTATATAGTTGTGGGGTTTCTAGCTGTGGAGTTTCTAGTTGCGGAGTTTCTAGTTGCAGTGTTTCTAGTTGCGGAGTTTCTAGTTGCAGAGATTCTAGTTGTGAAGTTTCTAGTGGGGAGTTTCTAGTTGAGGAGTTTCTAGTTGTGGAGTTTCTAGTTGCGGAATTTGTGATTGTGGAGTATCTAGTTGTGGTGTTTCAAGTTGTGGAGTCTGTAGTTGTGGAGTATCTAATTGTTGGGTTTCAAGTTGTGGAGTTTCTAGTTGTGGAGTTTCTAGCTGTGGAGTTTCTAGTGGTTGATTTTCCAGTTGACGAGTTTCTAATTGCGAAGTCTCAAGTTGTGGAGTTTCTAGCTGTAAAGTTTCTAGTTGCAGAGTTTCTAGTTGCGGAGTTTCCAGTTGTGGAGTTTCTAGTTGTGGAATTTCAATCTGTGTAGTTTCTAGTTGTGGAGTCTCAATTTTGGAGTTCCTAGTTGTGGAGTCTCTAGTTGTGGAGTTTCTAGTTGTGAAGTTTCTAGTTGTAGAGTATCTCGTTGGAGTTTTTAGTTTTCGAGTTCCTTGTTGTAGATTTTCTATTTGCAGAGTTTCTAGTTGTGGAGTTTCTAGTTGTGGGGTTTGTAGTTGTGCAAATTTTAGCTGTGGAGTTTCTACTTATGGAATCTCTAGTCGTGGAGTTTCTAGTTGTGTAGTTTCTATCTGAGGAGTTTCTAAATGCAAAGTCTCTAGTTGTGCAGTCTCTAGTTGTGGAGTTTCTAGTTGTGAAGTTTCTAGTTGTGGAGTTTTTTGTTGGGGAGTTTCTAGTTGTAAAGTTTCCAGTTGTGGAGTTTCTAGTTGTGGAGTTTTTAGTTGTGGAGTTTTAGTTGTGGAGTTTCAAGTTGAGGAATTTATAGGTTTGAAGGTTGTAGTTGTTGAGTTTCTAGTTGTCGGGTTTCTAGTTGCGGAGTTTCTAGTTGTGGAGTGTCTAGTTGTGGAGCTTTTAGTTGAGGAGTCTCTAGTTGTTGAGTCTCTAGCTGTGGAAATTCTAGTTGTGGAGTTTCTAGTTGCAGAGTTTGTTGTTGCGGAGTTTCTAGATGTGGTTCTTCTAGTTGTAGAGTTTCTGGCTGTGGAGTTTCCAGTTGCGGAGTTTCTAGTTATGGAGTTTCTAGCTGCGGAGTTTCTAGTTGCGGAGTCTCTAGTTGTGCAGTCTCTAGTTGTTGAGTTTCTAGTTGTGAAGTTTATAGTTGAGGGGTTTCTAGCTGTGGAGTTTCTAGTTGCGGAGTTTTTTAGTTGTGAAGTTTATAGTTGAGGGGTTTCTAGCTGTGGAGTTTCTAGTTGCGGAGTTTCTATTTGCAGAGTTTCTAGTTGCGGAGTTTCTAGCTGCAGAGTTTCTAGTTGTAGAGTTTCTAGTTTGGAAGTTTCTAGTTGTTGAGTTTCTAGTTGTCGGGTTTCTAGTTGCGGAGTTTCTAGTTGTGGAGTGTCTAGTTGTGGAGCTTTTAGTTGAGCAGTCTTTAGTTGTTGAGTCTCTAGCTGTGGAAATTCTAGTTGTGGAGTTTCTAGTTGCAGTGTTTGTTGTTGCGGAGTTTCTAGATGTGGTGTTTCTAGTTGTGGAGTTTCTAGTTGTGGAATTTGTAGTTGTGGAGTATCTAGTTGTGGTGTTTGAAGTTGTGGAGTTTCTAGCTGTGGAGTTTCTAGTTGCGGAGTTTCTAGTTGCAGAGTTTGTAGTTGCAGAGTTACTAGCTGTGGAGTTTCTAGTGGCGGAGTCTCTAGTTGTACAGTCTCTAGTTGTTGAGTTGCTAGTTGTGAAGTTTATATTTGTGGGCTTTCTAGCTGTGGAGTTTCTAGTTGCGGAGTTTCTAGTTGCAGAGTTTCTAGTTGCGGAGTTTCTAGTTGCAGAGATTCTAGTTGTGAAGTTTCTAGTGAAGAGTTTCTAGTTGAGGAGTTTCTAGTTGTGGAGTTTCTAGTTGCGGAATTTGTAATTGTGGAGTATCTAGTTGTGGTGTTTCAAGTTGTGGAGTCTGTAGTTGTGGAGTATCTATTTGTTGGGTTTCAAGTTGTGGAGTTTCTAGTTGTGGAGTTTATAGTTGTGGAATTCGTAGTTGTGGAGTATCTAGTTTTGGTGTTTCAAGTAGCGAAGTTTCTAGCTGTGGAGTTTCTAATTGCGGAGTTTCTAGTTGCAGAGTTTCACGTTGCGGAGTTTTCTAGTTGTGGAGTTTCTAGTAGCGGAGTTTCTAGTTGCGGAATTTCAAGTTGTGGAGTTTCTAGTTGGGGAGTTTCTAAATGTGAAGTTTGTAGTTGTGGAGTATCTAGTTGTGGAGTTTCAAATTGTGGAGTTTCTAGTTGTGGATTTTGAAGTTGTAGAGTTCCTAGTTGCGGAGTGTCTAGTTGGGAGTTTTCTAGTTGCGGAGTTTTCTAGTTGCGGAGTCTGTAGTTGTGGAGTTGCTAGTTGTGGAGTTTCTAGTGGTTGATTTTCTAGCTGTGGAGTTTCTAGTTGCGGAGTTTCTAGTTGCAGAGTTTCTAGTTGTGGACTTTCTAGCTGTGGAGTTTCCAGTTATGAAATTTCTAGTTGTGGAGTTTCTAGCTGTGGAGTTTCAAGTTGTGGAATTTATAGGTGTGGAGTTTCTACTTGTGGATTTTCTAGTGGTCGGGTTTCTAGTTGCGGAGTTTCTAGTTGTGGAGTTTCTTGTTGTGGATTTTCTAGTGTTGGAGTTTTTAGTTGCGGAGTTTCTAGTTGTGGAGTTTCTGGTTGTGAAGTTTCAAGTTGTGGAGTTTCAATCTGTGTAGTTTCTAGTTGTGGAGTCTCAATTTGTGGAGTTCCTAGTTGTGGAGTCTCTAGTTGTGGAGTTTCTAGTTGTGAAGTTTCTAGTTGTGGAGCTTTTAGTTGAGGAGTCTCTAGTTGTTGAGTCTCTAGCTGTGGAAATTCTAGTTTTGGAGTTTCTGGTTGCAGAGTTTGTTGTTGCGGAGTTTCTAGATGTGGTGTTTCTAGATGTGGAGTTTCGAGTTGCAGAGTTTCAAGTTGTGGAGTTTCTAGTTGTGAGGTTCGTAGTTGTGGAGTTTCTAGTGGTGGAGTTTCTAGTTGTGGAGTCTCTTGTTGTGGAGTTTCTAGTTGCGAACTCTCAAGTTGTGGATTTTCTAGTTGTGGAGTTTCTAGCTGTGGAGTTTCTAGTTGTTAAGTTTCTAGTTGACGAGTTTCTATTTGCGAAGTCTCAAGTTGTGGAGTTTCTAGCTGTGGAGTTTCTAGTTGCGGAGTTTGTAGTTGCGGAGTTTCTAGTTGCAGAGTTTCTAGTTGCGGAGATTCTAGTTGCCGAGTTTCTTCTTGCGAAGTCTCAAGTTGTGGAGTTTCTAGCTGTGGAGTTTCTAGTGGTTGAGTTTCCAGTTGACGAGTTTCTATTTGCGAAGTCTCAAGTTGTGGAGTTTCTAGCTGTAAAGTTTCTAGTTGCAGAGTTTCTATTTGCGAAGTTTCCAGTTGTTGAGTTTCCAGTTGTGGAATTTCAATCTGTGTAGTTTCTAGTTGTGGAGTCTCAATTTTGGAGTTCCTAGTTGTGGAGTCTCTACTTTTGGAGTTTCTAGTTGTGGAGTGTCTATTTGTGGAGTTTCTAGTTGTGCAGTTTCTAGTTGTGGAGTTTCTGGTTGGAGTTTTTTGTTTTCGAGTTTCTGGTTGTAGATATTCTATTTGCAGAGTTCCTAGTTGTGGGGTTTCAAGTTGTGGAAATTTTAGCTGTGGAGTTTCTACTTATGGAATCTCTAGTCATGGAGTTTCTAGTTGTGTAGTTTCTATCTGAGGAGTTTCTAAATGCAAAGTTTCTAGTTGTGCAGTCTCTATTTGTGGAGTTTCTAGTTGTGGAGTTTCTAGTTGTGGAGTTTCTTGTTGGGGAGTTTCTAGTTGTGAAGTTCCTAGTTGTGGATTGTCTGTTTGTGGAGGTTCAAGTTGCGGAGTTTCCAGTTGGGGAGTTTCTACTTGAGTTTATAGTTGTAGATTTTCTAGTTGCAGAGTTTCGAGTTGCAGAGTTTCAAGTTGTGGAGTTTCTAGTTGCGGAGTTTCTAGCTGCAGAGTTTCTAGTTGCGGAGTTTCTAATTGCAGAGTTTCTAGTTGCGGAGTTTCTAGTTGCAGAGTTTCTAGGTGTGGAGTTTCTAGTTGGGGAGTTTCTAGTTGTGGAGTTTCTAGTAGTGGAGTTTTAGTTGTGGATTTTCAAGTGGAGGAATTTATAGGTGTGGAGTTTCTAGTTGTTCTGTTTCTAGTTGGGGAGTTTCTAGTTGCGGAGTTTCTAGTTGTGGAGTTTCTAGTTGCGGAGTTTCTAGTTGTGGAGTGTCTAGTTGTGGAGCTTTTAGTTGAGAAGTCTCCAGTGTTTGAGTCTCTAGCTGTGGAAATTCTAGTTGTGGAGTTTCTAGTTGCAGAGTTTGTTGTTGCGGTGTTTCTAGATGTGGTGTTTCTAGTTGTGAGGTTCGTAGTTGTGGAGTTTCTAGTGGTGGAGTTTCTAGTTGTGGAGTCTCTAGTTGTGGAGTTTCTAGTTGTGGAGTTTCTAGTTGCGAACTCTCAAGTTGTGGAGTTTCTAGTTGTGGAGTTTCTAGCTGTGGAGTTTCTAGTTTTTGAGTTTCTAGTTGACGAGTTTCTATTTGCGAAGTCTGAAGTTGTGGAGTTTCTAGCTGTGGAGTTTCTAGTTGCGGAGTTTGTAGTTGCGGAGTTTCTAGTTGCAGAGTTTCTAGTTGTGGAGATTCTAGTTGCCGAGTTTCTTGTTGCGAAGTCTCAGGTTTTGGAGTTTCTAGCTGTGGAGTTTCTAGTTGCAGAGTTTCTAGTTGTGGAGTTTCTAGTTGTGGAGTTTCTAGTTGTGGAATTTGTAGTTGTGGAGTATCTAGTTGTGGTGTTTCAAGTTGTGGAGTTTCTAGCTGTGGAGTTTCAAGTTGTGGAGTTTTTAGTGGCAGTGTTTCTAGTGGCGGAGTTTTCTAGTTGTGGAGATTCTAGTGGCGGACTTTCAAGTTGTGGAGTTTCTAGTTGCGGAGTTACTAGCTGTGGAGTTTCTAGTTGCGGAGTCTCTAGTTGTGCAGTCTATAGTTGTTATTTGCTAGTTGCAGAGTTTCTAGTTGCGGAGTTTCTAGTTGCAGAGTTTCTAGTTGTGGAGTTTCTAGTTGGAGAGTTCGAGTTGCAGAGTTTGTTGTTGTGGAGTTTCTAGTTGTGGAGTTTCAGTTGTGGAGTTTCAAGTTTTGGATTTTATACGTGTGGAGATTCTAGTTGTTGAGTGTCTAGTTGTGGAGTTTCTAGCTGTGGAGTTTCTAGTGGTTGAGTTTCCAGTTGACGAGTTTCTATTCGCGAAGTCTCAAGTTGTGGAGTTTCTAGCTGTAAAGTTTCTAGCTGCGGAGTTTCTAGTCGCGGAGTTTCCATTTGTGGAGTTTCTAGTTGTGGAATTTGTAGTTGTGGAGTATCTAGTTGTGATGTTTCAAGTTGTGGAGTTTGTAGCTGTGGAGTTTCTAGTTGCGGAGTATCTAGTTGCAGAGTTTCTAGTTGCGGAGTTTCTAGTTGTGGAGTTTTTACTTGTGGAGTTTCTAGTTGTGGAGTTTTTAGTTGCGGAGTTTCTGGTTGCGGAGTTTCAGGTTGTGGAGTTTCCAGTTGTGAAGTTTGTAGTTTTGGAGTATCTAGTTGTGGAGTTTCAAGTTGAGGAGTTTTTAGTTGTGGATTTTGAAGTTGTAGAGTTCCTAGTTGTGGAGTTTCTAGTGGTGGAGTTTCTAGTTGTTGAGTTTCTAGTTGCTGAGTTTCCTTTCGCGATGTCTCAAGTTGTGGAGTTTCTAGCTGTGGAGTTTCTAGTTGCGGAGTTTCCAGTTGTGGTGTTTCTAGTTGCGGAATTTGTAGTTGTGGAATATCTAGTTGTGGTGTTTCAAGTTGTGGAGTCTGTAGTTGTGGAGCATCTATTTGTTGGGTTTCAACTTGTGGAGTTTCTAGTTGTGGAGTTTCTGGTTGTTGGGTTTCTAGCTTCCGAGTTTCCAGTTGCGAAGTATCAAGTTGTGGAGTTTCTAGCTGTGAAAATTCTAGTTGCGGAGCTTCTAGTTGCGGAGTTTCTAGTTGTGGAGTTTCTAGTTGTGGAATTCGTAGTTGAGGAGTATCTAGATGTGGTGTTTCAAGTAGTTAAGTTTCTAGCTGTGGAGTTTCTAGTTGCGGAGTTTCTAGTTGCAGAGTTTCACGTTGCGGAGTTTTCTAGTTGTGGAGTTTCTTGTTGCGGAGTTTCTAGTTGCAGAGTTTCACGTTGCGGAGTTTTCTAGTTGTGGAGTTTCTTGTTGCGGAGTTTCTAGTTGCGGAGTTTCAAGTTGTCGAGTTTCAAATTGTGGAGTTTCTAGTTGTGGATTTTGAAGTTGTAGAGTTCCTAGTTGCAGAGTGTCTAGCTGGGAGTTTCTTGTTGCGGAGTTTTCTAGTTGCGGAGTCTGTAGTTGTGGAGTTGCTAGTTGTGAAGTTTCTAGTGGTGGATTTTCTAGCTGTGGAGTTTCTAGTTGTGGAGTTTCTAGTTGCAGAGTTTCTTGTTGTGGACTTTCTAGCTGTGGAGTTTCCAGTTGTGGAATTTCTAGTTGGGGAATTTGTAGTTGTGGAGTATCTAGTTGTGGTGTTTCAAGTTGTGGGGTTTCTAGCTGTGGAGTTTCTAGTTGCGGAGTTTCTAGTTGCAAAGTTTCTAGTTGCGGAGTTTCTAGTTGCAGAGATTCTAGTTGTGGAGTTTCTAGTTGGGAAGTTTCTAGTTGCGGAGTTTCTAGTTGTGGAGTTTCTAGTTGCGGAATTTGTAGTTGTGGAGTATCTAGTTGTGTTGTTTCAAGTTGTGGAGTCTGTAGTTGTGTAGTATCTATATGTTGGGTTTCAAGTTGTGGAGTTTCTAGCTGTGGAGTTTCTAGTGGTTGATTTTCCAGTTGACGAGTTTCTATTTGCGAAGTCTCAAGTTGTGGAGTTTCTAGCTGTAAAGTTTCTAGCTGCAGAGTTTCTAGTTCGAAGTTTCCAGTTGTGGAGTTTCCAGTTGTGGAATTTCAATCTGTGTAGTTTCTAATTGTGGGGTCTCAATTTTTGAGTTCCTAGTTGTGGAGTCTCTAGTTGTCGAGTTTCTAGTTTTGGAGTGTCTATTTGTGGAGTTTCTACTTGTGAAGTTTTTAGTTGTGGAGTTTTTAGTTGGAGTTTTTAGTTTTCGAGTTTCTAGATGTAGATTTTCTATTTGCAGAGTTCCTAGTTGTTGGGTTTCTAGTTGCCGAAATTCTAGCTGTCGAGTTTCTACTTATGGAATTTCTAGTCGTGGAGTTTCTAGTTGTGTAGTTCCTATCTGAGGAGTTTTTAAATGCAGAGTCTCTAGTTGTGCAGTCTCTAGTTGTGGAGTTTCTAGTTGTGGAGTTTCTAGTTGTGGAGTTTCTTGTTGAGGAGTTTCTAGTTGTGAAGTTTCTAGTTGTGGATTTTCTAGTAGCGGAGTTTCAAGTTGCGGAGTTTCCAGTTGGGGAGTTTCTACTTGAGTTTATAGTTGTGGATTTTCTAGTTGCAGAGTTTCGAGTTGCAGAGTTTCAAGTTGTGGAGTTTCTAGTTGCGGAGTTTCTAGCTGCAGAGTTTCTAGTTGCGGAGTTTCTATTTGCAGAGTTTCTAGTTGCGGAGTTCCTAGTTGCAGAGTTTCTAGTTGTGGAGTTTCTAGTTGGGGAGTTTCTAGTTGCGGAGTTTCTAGTTGTGGAGTTTCTAGTAGTGGAGTTTTAGTTGTGGAGTTTCAAGTTGAGGAATTTATAGTTGTGGAGTTTCTAGTTGTTGAGTTTCTAGTTGTCGGGTTTCTAGTTGCGGAGTTTCTAGTTGTGGAGTGTCTAGTTGTGGAGCTTTTAGTTGAGCAGTCTTTAGTTGTTGAGTCTCTAGCTGTGGAAATTCTAGTTGTGGAGTTTCTAGTTGCAGTGTTTGTTGTTGCGGAGTTTCTAGATGTGGTGTTTCTAGTTGTGAGGTTCGTAGTTGTGGAGTTTCTAGTGGTGGAGTTTCTAGTTGTGGAGTCTCTAGTTGTGGAGTTTCTAGTTGTGGAGTTTCTAGATGCGAACTCTCAAGGTGTGGAGTTTCTAGTGTTGGAGTTTCTAGCTGTGGAGTTTCTAGCTGTGGAGTTTCTAGTTTCTGAGTTTCTAGTTGACGAGTTTCTATTTGCGAAGTCTGAAGTTGTGGAGTTTCTAGTTGCAGAGTTTCTAGTTGTGAAGATTCTAGTTGCCGAGTTTCTTGTTGCGAAGTCTGGAGTTTTGGAGTTTCTAGCTGTGGAGTTTCTAGTTGCAGAGTTTCTAGTTGTGGAATTTGTAGTTGTGGAGTATCTAGTTGTGGTGTTTCAAGTTGTGGAGTTTCTAGCTGACGAGTTTCTATTTGCGAAGTCTGAAGTTGTGGAGTTTCTAGCTGTGGAGTTTCTAGTTGCGGAGTTTGTAGTTGCGGAGTTTCTAGTTGCAGAGTTTCTAGTTGTGAAGATTCTAGTTGCCGAGTTTCTTGTTGCGAAGTCTGAAGTTTTGGAGTTTCTAGCTGTGGAGTTTCTAGTGGCAGAGTTTCTAGTTGCGAAGTTTTCTAGTTGTGGAGATTCTAGTGGCGGAGTTTCAAGTTGTGGAGTTTCTAGTTGCGGAGTTACTAGCTGTGGAGTTTCTAGTTGCGGAGTCTCTAGTTGTGCAGTCTTTAGTTGTTGAGTGACTAGTTGCAGAGTTTCTAGTTGCGGAGTTTCTAGTTGCAGAGTTTCTAGTTGTGGAGTTTCTAGTTGAAGAGTTTCGAGTGGCAGACTTTCTAGTTGTGGAGTTTCTAGTTGTGGAGTTTTAGTTGTGGAGTTTCAAGTTGTGGAATTTATAGGTGTGGAGTTTCTAGTTGTTGAGTGTCTAGTTGTGGAGTTTCTAGCTGTGGAGTTTCTAGTGGTTGAGTTTCCAGTTGACGAGTTTCTATTCGCGAAGTCTCAAGTTGTGGAGTTTCTAGCTGTAAAGTTTCTAGCTGCGGAGTTTCTAGTTGCGGAGTTTCCAGTTGTGGAGTTTCTAGTTGTGGAATTTGTAGTTGTGGATTATCTAGTTGCGGCGTTTCTAGCTGTGGAGTTTCTAGTTGCGGAGTATGTAGTTGCAGAGTTTCTAGTTGCGGAGTTTTCTAGCTGTGGAGTTTCTAGTTGTGGAGTTTCAATCTGTGTAGTTTCTAGTTGTGGAGTCTCAATTTGTGGAGTTCCTAGTTGTGGAGTCTCTAGTTGTGGAGTTTCTAGTTGTGAAGGTTCTAGTTGTGGAGCTTTTAGTTGAGGAGTCTCTAGTTGTTGAGTCTCTAGCTGTGGAAATTTTAGTTGTGGAGTTTCTGGTTGCAGAGTTTGTTGTTGCGGAGTTTCTAGATGTGGTGTTTCTAGTTGTGGAGTTTCTAGTTGTGGAGTTTCCAGTTGTGGAGTGTCTAGTTGTGGAGTTTCTAGTTGTGGATTTTTTAGTTGTGGAGTTTCTAGCTGTGGAGTTTCTAGTTGTTGAGTTTCTAGTTGACGAGTTTCTATTTGCGAAGTCTCAAGTTGTGGAGTTTCTAGCTGTGGAGTTTCTAGTTGCGGAGTTTGTAGTTGCGGAGTTTCTAGTTGCAGAGTTTCTAGTTGCGGAGATTCTAGTTGCCGAGTTTCTTGTTGCGAAGTCTCAAGTTGTGGAGTTTCTAGCTGTGGGGTTTCTAGTGGTTGAGTTTCCAGTTGACGAGTTTCAATTTGCGAAGTCTCAAGTTGTGGAGTTTCTAGCTGTAAAGTTTCTAGTTGCAGAGTTTCTAGTTGCGAAGTTTCCAGTTGTTGAGTTTCCAGTTGTGGAATTTCAATCTGTGTAGTTCCTAGTTGTGGAGTCTCAATTTTGGAGTTCCTAGTTGTGGAGTCTCTAGTTTTGGAGTTTCTAGTTGTGGAGTGTCTATTTGTGGAGTTTCTAGTTGTGCAGTTTCTAGTTGTGGAGTTTATAGTTGAGTTTTTTGTTTTCGAGTTTCTAGTTGTAGATTTTCTATTTGCAGAGTTCCTAGTTGTGGGGTTTCTAGTTGTGGAAATTCTAGCTGTGGAGTTTCTACTTATGGAATCTCTAGTCATGGAGTTTCTAGTTGTGTAGTTTCTATCTGAGGAGTTTCTAAATGCAAAGTTTCTAGTTGTGCAGTCTCTATTTGTGGAGTTTCTAGTTGTGGAGTTTCTAGTTGTGGAGTTTCTTGTTGGGGAGTTTCTAGTTGTGAAGTTCCTAGTTGTGGATTTTCTGGTTGCGGAGTTTCTAGTTGCGGAGTTTCCAGTTGGGGAGTTTCTACTTGAGTTTATAGTTGTGGATTTTCTAGTTGCAGAGTTTCGAGTTGCAGAGTTTCAAGTTGTGGAGTTTCTAGTTGCGGAGTTTCTAGTTGTTGAGTTTCTAGTTGTCGGGTTTCAAGTTGCGGAGTTTTAGTTGTGGAGTTTCGATTTGTGGAGCTTTTAGTTGAGGAGTCTCTAGTTGTTGAGTCTCTAGCTGTGGAAATTCTAGTTGTGGAGTTCGTGGTTGCAGAGTTTGTTGTTGCGGAGTTTCCAGATGTGGTGTTTCTAGTTGTGGAGAATCTAGTTGTGGAATTTGTAGTTGTGGAGAATCTAGTTGTGGTGTTTCAAGTTGTGGAGTCTCTAGCTGTGGAGTTTCTAGTTGCGGAGTTTCTAGTTGCAGAGTTTCTAGTTGCGGAGTTTTCTAGTTGTGGAGCTTCTAGTGGCGGAGTTTCAAGTTGTGGAGTTTCTAGTTGCGGAGTTACTAGCTGTGGAGTTTCTAGTGGCGGAGTCTCTAGTTGTGCAGTCTCTAGTTGTTGAGTTGCTAGTTGTGAAGTTTATAGTTGTGGGGTTTCTAGATGTGGAGTTTCTAGTTGCGGAGTTTCTAGTTGCAGAGATTCTAGTTGTGGAGTTTCTAGTTGTGGAGTTTCTAGATGCTGAATTTGTAGTTGTGGAGTATGTAGTTGTGGTGTTTCAAGTTGTGGACTCTGTAGTTGTGGAGTATCTATTTGTCGGGTTTCAAGTTGTGGAGTTTCTAGTTGTGGAGTTTCTAGCTGTGGAGTTTCTAGTGGTTGAGTTTCCAGTTGACGAGTTTCTATTTGCGAAGTCTCAAGTTGTGGAGTTTCTAGCTATAGAGTTTCTAGTTGCAGAGTTTCTAGTTGCGGAGTTTTCAGTTGTGGAGTTTCTTGTTGTGGAGTGTCTATTTGTGGAGTTTCTAGTTGTGAAGTTTCTAGTTGTAGAGTTTCTAGTTGGAGTTTTTAGTTTTCGAGTTTCTAGTTGTAGATTTTCTTTTTGCAGATTTCCTAGTTGTGGAGTTTCTAGTTGTGGGGTTTCTAGTTGTGGAAATTCTACCTGTGGAGTTTCTACTTATGAAATCTCTAGTTGTGGAGTTTCTAGTTGTGGAGTTTCTAGTTGTGGAGTTTCTTGTTGGGGAGTTTCTAGTTGCGGAGTTTCCAGTTGGGGAGTTTCTACTTGGGTTTATAGTTGTGGATTTTCTAGTTGCAGAGTTTCTAGTTGCGGAGTTCCAAGTTGTGGAGTTTCTGGTTGCGGAGTTTCTAGTTGCGGAGATTCTAGCTGCGGAGTTTCTAGTTGCGGAGTCTCTAGTTGTGCAGTCTCTAGTTGTTGAGTTTCTAGTTGTGAAGTTTATAGTTGAGCGGTTTCTAGCTGTTGAGTTTCTAGTTGCGGAGTTTCTATTTGCAGAGTTTCTAGTTGCGGAGTTTTTAGCTGCAGAGTTGCTAGTTGTGTAGTTTCTAGTTGTTGAGTTTCTAGTTGTGGAGTTTTAGTTGTGGCGTTTCCAGTTGAGGAATTTATAGGTGTGGAGTTTGTAGTTGTTGAGCTTCTAGTTGTCTGGTTTCTAGTTGCAGAATTTCTAGTTGTGGAGTGTCTAGTTGTGGAGCTTTGAGTTGAAGAGTCTCTAGTTGTTGAGTCTCTAGCTGTGGAAATTCTAGTTGTGGAGTTTCTAGTTGCAGAGTTTGTTGTTGCGGAGTTTCTAGATGTGGTTTTTCTAGCTGTATAGTTTCTGGCTGTGGAGTTTCCAGTTGCGGAGTTTCTAGTTGTGGAGTTTCTAGTTGCGGAATTTTCTAGTTGTGGAGATTCTAGTGGCAGAGTTTCAAGTTGTGGAGTTTCTAGTTGCGGAGTTACTAGCTGGTGAGTTTCTAGTTGCGGAGTCTCTAGTTGTGCAGTCTCTAGTTGTTGAGTTGCTAGTTGTGAAGTTTCTAGTTGTGGGGTTTGTAGCTGTGGAGTTTCTAGTTGCGGAGTTTCTAGTTGCAGAGTTTCTAGTTGCGGAGTTTCTAGTTGCAGAGATTCTAGCTGTGGAGTTTCTAGTTGGGGAGTTTCTAGTTGTTGAGTTTCTAGTTGTGAAGTTTATAGTTGTGGGGTTTCTAGCTGTGGAGTTTCTAGTTGTGGAGTTTCTAGTTGCAGAGTTTCTAGTTGCGGAGTTTCTAGTTGCAGAGTTTCTAGTTGTGGAGTTTCTAGTTGTGGAGTTTCTAGTTGTGGAGTTTTAGTTGTGGAGTTTCAAGTTGTGGAATTTATAGGTGTCGAGTTTCTAGTTGTTGAGTGTCTAGTTGTGGAGTTTATAAATGCAGAGTTTCTAGTTGTGGAGTTTCTACTTGTGGAGTTTCTAGTTGTGGAGTTTTTAGTTGCGGAATTTCTGGTTGTGGAGTTTCAGGTTGTCGAGTTTCTAGTGGTGGAGTTTGTAGTTGTGGAGTATCTAGTTGTGGAGTTTAGGGTTGAGGAGTTTTTAGTTGTGGATTTTGAAGTTGTAGAGTTCCTAGTTGTAGAGTTTCTAGTGGTGGAGTTTCTAGTTGTTGAGTTTCTAGTTGCTGAGTTTCTAGTCGCGAAGTCTCCAATTGTGGAGTTTCTAGCTGTGGATTTTGAAGTTGTAGAGTTCCTAGTTGCGGAGTGTCTAGTTGGGAGTTTCTAGTTGTTGAGTTTGTAGTTGACGAGTTTCTATTTGCGAAGTCTCAAGTTGTGGAGTTTCTAGCTGTGGAGCTTCTAGTTGCGGAGTTTGTAGCTTGGGACTTTCTAGTTGCAGAGTTTCTAGTTGTGGAGAATCAAGTGTCCGAGTTTCTAGTTGCGAAGTCTCAAGTTGTGGAGTTTCTAGCTGTGGAGTTTCTAGTTGCGGAGTTTCTAGTTGCGGAGTTTCTAGTTGTGGAGTTTCTGGTTGCAGAGTTTGTTGTTGCGGAGTTTCTAGATGTGGTGTTTCTAGTTGTGGAGTTTCTAGTTGTGGAATTTGTAGTTGTGGAGTATCTAGTTGTGGTGTTTGTAGTTGCGGAGTTTTCTAGTTGTGGAGCTTCTAGTGGCAGAGTTTCAAGTTGTGGAGTTTCTAGTTGCGGAGTTACCAGCTGTGGAGTTTCTAGTGGGGGAGTCTCTAGTTGTGCAGTCTCTAGTTGTTGAGTTGCTAGTTGTGAAGTATATAGTTGTGGGGTTTCTAGCTGTGGAGTTTCTAGTTGCGGAGTTTCTAGTTGCAGTGTTTCTAGTTGCGGAGTTTCTAGTTGCAGAGATTCTAGTTGTGAAGTTTCTAGTGGGGAGTTTCTAGTTGAGGAGTTTCTAGTTGTGGAGTTTCTAGTTGCGGAATTTGTGATTGTGGAGTATCTAGTTGTGGTGTTTCAAGTTGTGGAGTCTGTAGTTGTGGAGTATCTAATTGTTGGGTTTCAAGTTGTGGAGTTTCTAGTTGTGGAGTTTCTAGCTGTGGAGTTTCTAGTGGTTGATTTTCCAGTTGACGAGTTTCTAATTGCGAAGTCTCAAGTTGTGGAGTTTCTAGCTGTAAAGTTTCTAGTTGCAGAGTTTCTAGTTGCGGAGTTTCCAGTTGTGGAGTTTCTAGTTGTGGAATTTCAATCTGTGTAGTTTCTAGTTGTGGAGTCTCAATTTTGGAGTTCCTAGTTGTGGAGTCTCTAGTTGTGGAGTTTCTAGTTGTGAAGTTTCTAGTTGTAGAGTATCTCGTTGGAGTTTTTAGTTTTCGAGTTCCTTGTTGTAGATTTTCTATTTGCAGAGTTTCTAGTTGTGGAGTTTCTAGTTGTGGGGTTTGTAGTTGTGCAAATTTTAGCTGTGGAGTTTCTACTTATGGAATCTCTAGTCGTGGAGTTTCTAGTTGTGTAGTTTCTATCTGAGGAGTTTCTAAATGCAAAGTCTCTAGTTGTGCAGTCTCTAGTTGTGGAGTTTCTAGTTGTGAAGTTTCTAGTTGTGGAGTTTTTTGTTGGGGAGTTTCTAGTTGTAAAGTTTCTAGTTGTGGATTTTCTAGTTGCGGAGTTTTTAGTTGCGGAGTTTCCAGTTGGGAAGTTTCTACTTGAGTTTATAGTTGTGGATTTTCTAGTTGCAGAGTTTCGAGTTGCAGAGTTTCAAGTTGTGGAGTTTCTAGTTGCGGAGTTTCTAGCTGCGGAGTTTCTAGTTGCGGAGTCTCTAGTTGTGCAGTCTCTAGTTGTTGAGTTTCTAGTTGTGAAGTTTATAGTTGAGGGGTTTCTAGCTGTGGAGTTTCTAGTTGCGGAGTTTCTATTTGCAGAGTTTCTAGTTGCGGAGTTTCTAGCTGCAGAGTTTCTAGTTGTAGAGTTTCTAGTTTGGAAGTTTCTAGTTGCGGAGTTTCCAGTTGTGGAGTTTCTAGTTGTGGAGTTTTTAGTTGTGGAGTTTTAGTTGTGGAGTTTCAAGTTGAGGAATTTATAGGTTTGAAGGTTGTAGTTGTTGAGTTTCTAGTTGTCGGGTTTCTAGTTGCGGAGTTTCTAGTTGTGGAGTGTCTAGTTGTGGAGCTTTTAGTTGAGGAGTCTCTAGTTGTTGAGTCTCTAGCTGTGGAAATTCTAGTTGTGGAGTTTCTAGTTGCAGAGTTTGTTGTTGCGGAGTTTCTAGATGTGGTTTTTCTAGTTGTAGAGTTTCTGGCTGTGGAGTTTCCAGTTGCGGAGTTTCTAGTTATGGAGTTTCTAGCTGCGGAGTTTCTAGTTGCGGAGTCTCTAGTTGTGCAGTCTCTAGTTGTTGAGTTTCTAGTTGTGAAGTTTATAGTTGAGGGGTTTCTAGCTGTGGAGTTTCTAGTTGCGGAGTTTCTATTTGCAGAGTTTCTAGTTGCGGAGTTTCTAGCTGCAAAGTTTCTAGTTGTAGAGTTTCTAGTTTGGAAGTTTCTACTTGCGGAGTTTCCAGTTGTGGAGTTTCTAGTTGTGGAGTTTCTAGTAGTGGAGTTTTAGTTGTGGAGTTTCAAGTTGAGGAATTTATAGTTGTGGAGTTTCTAGTTGTTGAGTTTCTAGTTGTCGGGTTTCTAGTTGCGGAGTTTCTAGTTGTGGAGTGTCTAGTTGTGGAGCTTTTAGTTGAGCAGTCTTTAGTTGTTGAGTCTCTAGCTGTGGAAATTCTAGTTGTGGAGTTTCTAGTTGCAGTGTTTGTTGTTGCGGAGTTTCTAGATGTGGTGTTTCTAGTTGTGAGGTTCGTAGTTGTGGAGTTTCTAGTGGTGGAGTTTCTAGTTGTGGAGTCTCTAGTTGTGGAGTTTCTAGTTGTGGAGTTTCTAGATGCGAACTCTCAAGGTTTGGAGTTTCTAGTTGTGGAGTTTCTAGCTGTGGAGTTTCTAGCTGTGGAGTTTCTAGTTTCTGAGTTTCTAGTTGACGAGTTTCTATTTGCGAAGTCTGAAGTTGTGGAGTTTCTAGTTGCAGAGTTTCTAGTTGTGAAGATTCTAGTTGCCGAGTTTCTTGTTGCGAAGTCTGGAGTTTTGGAGTTTCTAGCTGTGGAGTTTCTAGTTGCAGAGTTTCTAGTTGTGGAATTTGTAGTTGTGGAGTATCTAGTTGTGGTGTTTCAAGTTGTGGAGTTTCTAGCTGACGAGTTTCTATTTGCGAAGTCTGAAGTTGTGGAGTTTCTAACTGTGGAGTTTCTAGTTGCGGAGTTTGTAGTTGCGGAGTTTCTAGTTGCAGAGTTTCTAGTTGTGAAGATTCTAGTTGCCGAGTTTCTTGTTGCGAAGTCTGAAGTTTTGGAGTTTCTAGCTGTGGAGTTTCTAGTGGCAGAGTTTCTAGTTGCGAAGTTTTCTAGTTGTGGAGATTCTAGTGGCGGAGTTTCAAGTTGTGGAGTTTCTAGTTGCGGAGTTACTAGCTGTGGAGTTTCTAGTTGCGGAGTCTCTAGTTGCAGAGTTTCTAGTTGTGGAGTTTCTAGTTGAAGAGTTTCGAGTGGCAGACTTTCTAGTTGTGGAGTTTCTAGTTGTGGAGTTTTAGTTGTGGAGTTTCAAGTTGTGGAATTTATAGGTGTGGAGTTTCTAGTTGTTGAGTGTCTAGTTGTGGAGTTTCTAGCTGTGGAGTTTCTAGTGGTTGAGTTTCCAGTTGACGAGTTTCTATTCGCGAAGTCTCAAGTTGTGGAGTTTCTAGCTGTAAAGTTTCTAGCTGCGGAGTTTCTAGTTGCGGAGTTTCCAGTTGTGGAGTTTCTAGTTGTGGAATTTGTAGTTGTGGATTATCTAGTTGCGGCGTTTCTAGCTGTGGAGTTTCTAGTTGCGGAGTATGTAGTTGCAGAGTTTGTAGTTGCGGAGTTTTCTAGTTGTGGAGTTTCTAGTTGTGGAGTTTCAATCTGTGTAGTTTCTAGTTGTGGAGTCTCAATTTGTGGAGTTCCTAGTTGTGGAGTCTCTAGTTGTGGAGTTTCTAGTTGTGAAGTTTCTAGTTGTGGAGCTTTTAGTTGAGGAGTCTCTAGTTGTTGAGTCTCTAGCTGTGGAAATTTTAGTTGTGGAGATTCTGGTTGCAGAGTTTGTTGTTGCGGAGTTTCTAGATGTGGTGTTTCTAGTTGTGGAGTTTCTAGTTGTGGAGTTTCCAGTTGTGGAGTGTCTAGTTGTGGAGTTTCTAGTTGTGGATTTTTTAGTTGTGGAGTTTCTAGCTGTGGAGTTTCTAGTTGTTGAGTTTCTAGTTGACGAGTTTCTATTTGCGAAGTCTCAAGTTGTGGAGTTTCTAGCTGTGGAGTTTCTAGTTGCGGAGTTTGTAGTTGCGGAGTTTCTAGTTGCAGAGTTTCTAGTTGCGGAGATTCTAGTTGCCGAGTTTCTTGTTGCGAAGTCTCAAGTTGTGGAGTTTCTAGCTGTGGGGTTTCTAGTGGTTGAGTTTCCAGTTGACGAGTTTCAATTTGCGAAGTCTCAAGTTGTGGAGTTTCTAGCTGTAAAGTTTCTAGTTGCAGAGTTTCTAGTTGCGAAGTTTCCAGTTGTTGAGTTTCCAGTTGTGGAATTTCAATCTGTGTAGTTCCTAGTTGTGGAGTCTCAATTTTGGAGTTCCTAGTTGTGGAGTCTCTAGTTTTGGAGTTTCTAGTTGTGGAGTGTCTATTTGTGGAGTTTCTAGTTGTGCAGTTTCTAGTTGTGGAGTTTATAGTTGAGTTTTTTGTTTTCGAGTTTCTAGTTGTAGATTTTCTATTTGCAGAGTTCCTAGTTGTGGGGTTTCTAGTTGTGGAAATTCTAGCTGTGGAGTTTCTACTTATGGAATCTCTAGTCATGGAGTTTCTAGTTGTGTAGTTTCTATCTGAGGAGTTTCTAAATGCAAAGTTTCTAGTTGTGCAGTCTCTATTTGTGGAGTTTCTAGTTGTGGAGTTTCTAGTTGTGGAGTTTCTTGTTGGGGAGTTTCTAGTTGTGAAGTTCCTAGTTGTGGATTTTCTGGTTGCGGAGTTTCTAGTTGCGGAGTTTCCAGTTGGGGAGTTTCTACTTGAGTTTATAGTTGTGGATTTTCTAGTTGCAGAGTTTCGAGTTGCAGAGTTTCAAGGTGTGGAGTTTCTAGTTGCGGAGTTTCTAGTTGTTGAGTTTCTAGTTGTCGGGTTTCAAGTTGCGGAGTTTCTAGTTGTGGAGTTTCGATTTGTGGAGCTTTTAGTTGAGGAGTCTCTAGTTGTTGAGTCTCTAGCTGTGGAAATTCTAGTTGTGGAGTTTGTGGTTGCAGAGTTTGTTGTTGCGGAGTTTCCAGATGTGGTGTTTCTAGTTGTGGAGAATCTAGTTGTGGAATTTGTAGTTGTGGAGAATCTAGTTGTGGTGTTTCAAGTTGTGGAGTCTCTAGCTGTGGAGTTTCTAGTTGCGGAGTTTCTAGTTGCAGAGTTTCAAGTTGCGGAGTTTTCTAGTTGTGGAGCTTCTAGTGGCGGAGTTTCAAGTTGTGGAGTTTCTAGTTGCGGAGTTACTAGCTGTGGAGTTTCTAGTGGCGGAGTCTCTAGTTGTGCAGTCTCTAGTTGTTGAGTTGCTAGTTGTGAAGTTTATAGTTGTGGGGTTTCTAGATGTGGAGTTTCTAGTTGCGGAGTTTCTAGTGGCAGAGATTCTAGTTGTGGAGTTTCTAGTTGTGGAGTTTCAGGATGCTGAATTTGTAGTTGTGGAGTATGTAGTTGTGGTGTTTCAAGTTGTGGACTCTGTAGTTGTGGAGTATCTATTTGTCGGGTTTCAAGTTGTGGAGTTTCTAGTTGTGGAGTTTCTAGCTGTGGAGTTTCTAGTGGTTGAGTTTCCAGTTGACAAGTTTCTATTTGCGAAGTCTCAAGTTGTGGAGTTTCTAGCTATAGAGTTTCTAGTTGCAGAGTTTCTAGTTGCGGAGTTTTCAGTTGTGGAGTTTCTTGTTGTGGAGTGTCTATTTGTGGAGTTTCTAGTTGTGAAGTTTCTAGTTGTAGAGTTTCTAGTTGGAGTTTTTAGTTTTCGAGTTTCTAGTTGTAGATTTTCTATTTGCAGATTTCCTAGTTGTGGAGTTTCTAGTTGTGGGGTTTCTAGTTGTGGAAATTCTACCTGTGGAGTTTCTACTTATGAAATCTCTAGTTGTGGAGTTTCTAGTTGTGGAGTTTCTAGTTGTGGAGTTTCTTGTTGGGGAGTTTCTAGTTGCGGAGTTTCCAGTTGGGGAGCTTCTACTTGGGTTTATAGTTGTGGATTTTCTAGTTGCAGAGTTTCTAGTTGCGGAGTTCCAAGTTGTGGAGTTTCTGGTTGCGGAGTTTCTAGTTGCGGAGATTCTAGCTGCGGAGTTTCTAGTTGCGGAGTCTCTAGTTGTGCATTCTCTAGTTGTTGAGTTTCTAGTTGTGAAGTTTATAGTTGAGCGGTTTCTAGCTGTTGAGTTTCTAGTTGCGGAGTTTCTATTTGCAGAGTTTCTAGTTGCGGAGTTTTTAGCTGCAGAGTTGCTAGTTGTGTAGTTTCTAGTTGTTGAGTTTCTAGTTGTGGAGTTTTAGTTGTGGCGTTTCCAGTTGAGGAATTTATAGGTGTGGAGTTTGTAGTTGTTGAGCTTCTAGTTGTCTGGTTTCTAGTTGCAGAATTTCTAGTTGTGGAGTGTCTAGTTGTGGAGCTTTGAGTTGAAGAGTCTCTAGTTGTTGAGTCTCTAGCTGTGGAAATTCTAGTTGTGGAGTTTCTAGTTGCAGAGTTTGTTGTTGCGGAGTTTCTAGATGTGGTTTTTCTAGCTGTATAATTTCTGGCTGTGGAGTTTCCAGTTGCGGAGTTTCTAGTTGTGGAGTTTCTAGTTGCGGAGTTTTCTAGTTGTGGAGATTCTAGTGGCAGAGTTTCAAGTTGTGGAGTTTCTAGTTGCGGAGTTACTAGCTGGTGAGTTTCTAGTTGCGGAGTCTCTAGTTGTGCAGTCTCTAGTTGTTGAGTTGCTAGTTGTGAAGTTTCTAGTTGTGGGGTTTGTAGCTGTGGAGTTTCTAGTTGCGGAGTTTCTAGTTGCAGAGTTTCTAGTTGCGGAGTTTCTAGTTGCAGAGATTCTAGCTGTGGAGTTTCTAGTTGGGGAGTTTCTAGTTGTTGAGTTTCTAGTTGTGAAGTTTATAGTTGTGGGGTTTCTAGCTGTGGAGTTTCTAGTTGTGGAGTTTCTAGTTGCAGAGTTTCTAGTTGCGGAGTTTCTAGTTGCAGAGTTTCTAGTTGTGGAGTTTCTAGTTGTGGAGTTTCTAGTTGTGGAGTTTTAGTTGTGGAGTTTCAAGTTGTGGAATTTATAGGTGTCGAGTTTCTAGTTGTTGAGTGTCTAGTTGTGGAGTTTATAAATGCAGAGTTTCTAGTTGTGGAGTTTCTACTTGTGGAGTTTCTAGTTGTGGAGTTTTTAGTTGCGGAATTTCTGGTTGTGGAGTTTCAGGTTGTCGAGTTTCTAGTGGTGGAGTTTGTAGTTGTGGAGTATCTAGTTGTGGAGTTTAGGGTTGAGGAGTTTTTAGTTGTGGATTTTGAAGTTGTAGAGTTCCTAGTTGTAGAGTTTCTAGTGGTGGAGTTTCTAGTTGTTGAGTTTCTAGTTGCTGAGTTTCTAGTCGCGAAGTCTCCAATTGTGGAGTTTCTAGCTGTGGATTTTGAAGTTGTAGAGTTCCTAGTTGCGGAGTGTCTAGTTGGGAGTTTCTAGTTGTTGAGTTTCTAGTTGACGAGTTTCTATTTGCGAAGTCTCAAGTTGTGGAGTTTCTAGCTGTGGAGCTTCTAGTTGCGGAGTTTGTAGCTTGGGACTTTCTAGTTGCAGAGTTTCTAGTTGTGGAGAATCAAGTGTCCGAGTTTCTAGTTGCGAAGTCTCAAGTTGTGGAGTTTCTAGCTGTGGAGTTTCTAGTTGCGGAGTTTCTAATTGCGGAGTTTCTAGTTGTGGAGTTTCTGGTTGCAGAGTTTGTTGTTGCGGAGTTTCTAGATGTGGTGTTTCTAGTTGTGGAGTTTCTAGTTGTGGAATTTGTAGTTGTGGAGTATCTAGTTGTGGTGTTTGTAGTTGCGGAGTTTTCTAGTTGTGGAGCTTCTAGTGGCAGAGTTTCAAGTTGTGGAGTTTCTAGTTGCGGAGTTACCAGCTGTGGAGTTTCTAGTGGGGGAGTCTCTAGTTGTGCAGTCTCTAGTTGTTGAGTTGCTAGTTGTGAAGTATATAGTTGTGGGGTTTCTAGCTGTGGAGTTTCTAGTTGCGGAGTTTCTAGTTGCACAATTTCTAGTTGCGGAGTTTCTAGTTGTTGAGTTTCTAGTTGTGAGGTTCGTAGTTGTGGAGTTTCTAGTGGTGGAGTTTCTAGTTGCAGAGATTCTAGTTGTGAAGTTTCTAGTGGGGAGTTTCTAGTTGAGGAGTTTCTAGTTGTGGAGTTTCTAGTTGCGGAATTTGTGATTGTGGAGTATCTAGTTGTGGTGTTTCAAGTTGTGGAGTCTGTAGTTGTGGAGTATCTAATTGTTGGGTTTCAAGTTGTGGAGTTTCTAGTTGTGGAGTTTCTAGCTGTGGAGTTTCTAGTGGTTGATTTTCCAGTTGACGAGTTTCTAATTGCGAAGTCTCAAGTTGTGGAGTTTCTAGCTGTAAAGTTTCTAGTTGCAGAGTTTCTAGTTGCGGAGTTTCCAGTTGTGGAGTTTCTAGTTGTGGAATTTCAATCTGTGTAGTTTCTAGTTGTGGAGTCTCATTTTTGGAGTTCCTAGTTGTGGAGTCTCTAGTTGTGGAGTTTCTAGTTGTGAAGTTTCTAGTTGTAGAGTATTTCGTTGGAGTTTTTAGTTTTCGAGTTCCTTGTTGTAGATTTTCTATTTGCAGAGTTTCTAGTTGTGGAGTTTCTAGTTGTGGGGTTTGTAGTTGTGCAAATTTTAGCTGTGGAGTTTCTACTTATGGAATCTCTAGTCGTGGAGTTTCTAGTTGTGTAGTTTCTATCTGAGGAGTTTCTAAATGCAAAGTCTCTAGTTGTGCAGTCTCTAGTTGTAGAGTTTCTAGTTGTGAAGTTTCTAGTTGTGGATTTTCTAGTTGCAGAGTTTCGAGTTGCAGAGTTTCAAGTTGTGGAGTTTCTAGTTGCGGAGTTTCTAGCTGCGGAGTTTCTAGTTGCGGAGTCTCTAGTTGTGCAGTCTCTAGTTGTTGAGTTTCTAGTTGTGAAGTTTATAGTTGAGGGGTTTCTAGCTGTGGAGTTTCTAGTTGCGGAGTTTCTATTTGCAGAGTTTCTAGTTGCAGAGTTTCGAGTTGCAGAGTTTTAAGTTGTGGAGTTTCTAGTTGCGGAGTTTCTAGCTGCGGAGTTTCAAGTTGCGGAGTCTCTAGTTGTGCAGTCTCTAGTTGTTGAGTTTCTAGTTGTGAAGTTTATAGTTGAGGGTTTTCTAGTTGTGGAGTTTCTAGTCTCGGAGTTTCTATTTGCAGAGTTTCTAGCTGCAGAGTTTCTAGTTGTGGAGTTTCTAGTTGGGGAGTTTCTAGTTGCGGAGTTTCTAGTTGTGGAGTTTCTAGTTGTGGAGTTTCTAGTTGCGGAGTTTTAGTTGTGGAGTGTCTAGTTGTGGAGCTTTTAGTTGAGGAGTCTCTAGTTGTTGAGTCTCTAGCTGTGGAAATTCTAGTTGCGGAGTTTCTAGTTGCAGAGTTTGTTGTTGCGGAGTTTCTAGATGTGGTTTTTCTAGTTGTAGAGTTTCTGGCTGTGGAGTTTCCAGTGTCGGAGTTTCTAGTTGTGGAGTTTCTAGTTGTGAGGTTCGTAGTTGTGGAGTTTCTAGTGGTGGAGTTTCTTGTTGTGGAGTCTCTAGTTGTGGAGTTTCTAGTTGTGGGGTTTCTATTTGCGAACTGTCAAGTTGTGGAGTTTCTAGTTGTGGAGTTTCTAGCTGTGGAGTTTCTAGTTGTTGAGTTTCTAGTTGACGAGTTTCTATTTGCGAAGTCTCAAGTTGTGGAGTTTCTAGCTGTGGAGTTTCTAGTTGCGGAGTTTGTAGTTGCGGAGTTTCTAGTTGTAGAGTTTATAGTTGCGGAGTTTTCTAGTTGTGGAGATTCTAGTTGAGGAGTTTCAAGTTGTGGAGTTTCTAGTTGCGGAGTTACTAGCTGTGGAGTTTCTAGTTGCGGAGTCTCTAGTTGTGGAGTCTCTAGTTGTTGAGTTGCTAGTTGTTGAGTTTCTAGTTGTGAGGTTCGAAGTTGTGGAGTTTCTAGTGGTGGAGTTCCTAGTTGTGGAGTCTCTAGTTGTGGAGTTTCTAGTTGTGGGGTTTCTAGCTGCGGAGTTTCTAGTTGCGGAGTCTCTAGTTGTGCAGTCTCTAGTTGTTGAGTTTCTAGTTGTGAAGTTTATAGTTGAGGGGTTACTAGCTGTGGAGTTTCTAGTTGCGGAGTTTCTATTTGCAGAGTTTCTAGTTGCGGAGTTTCTAGCTGCAGAGTTTCTAGTTGTAGAGTTTCTAGTTTGGAAGTTTCTAGTTGCGGAGTTTCCAGTTGTGGAGTTTCTAGTTGTGGAGTTTTTAGTTGTGGAGTTTTAGTTGTGGAGTTTCAAGATGAGGAATTTATAGGTTTGAAGGTTGTAGTTGTTGAGTTTCTAGTTGTCGGGTTTCTAGTTGCGGAGTTTCTAGTTGTGGAGTGTCTAGTTGTGGAGCTTTTAGTTGAGGAGTCTCTAGTTATTGAGTCTCTAGCTGTGGAAATTCTAGTTGTGGAGTTTCTAGTTGCAGAGTTTGTTGTTGCGGAGTTTCTAGATGTGGTTTTTTTAGTTGTAGAGTTTCTGGCTGTGTAGTTTCTAGTTGCGGAGTTTCTAGTTATGGAGTTTCTAGTTGTGAGGTTTGTAGTTGTGGAATTTCTAGTGGTGTAGTTTCTAGTTGTGGAGTCTCTAGTTGTGGAGTTTCTAGTTGTGGAGTTTCTAGTGGCGAAATCTCAAGTTGCGGAGTTTCTAGTTGTGGACTTTCTAGCTGTGGAGTTTCTAGTTGTTGAGTTTCTAGTTGACGAGTTTCTATTTGCGAAGTCTCAAGTTGTGGAGTTTCTAGCTGTGGAGTTTCTAGTTGCGGAGTTTCTAGTTGCGGACTTTCTAGCTGTGGAGTTTCTAGTTGTTGAGTTTCTAGTTGACGAGTTTCTATTTGCGAAGTCTCAAGTTGTGGAGTTTCTAGCTGTGGAGTTTCTAGTTGCGGAGTTTCTAGTTGTGGAGTTTCTAGTTGTGGAATTCGTAGTTGTGGAGTATTTATTTGTGGTGTTTTAAGTTGTGGAGTTTCTAGCTTTGGATTTTCTAGTTGCAGAGTTTCGAGTTGCAGAGTTTTAAGTTGTGGAGTTTCTAGTTGCGGAGTTTCTAGCTGCGGAGTTTCAAGTTGCGGAGTCTCTAGTTGTGCAGTCTCTAGTTGTTGAGTTTCTAGTTGTGAAGTTTATAGTTGAGGGTTTTCTAGTCGTGGAGTTTCTAGTCTCGGAGTTTCTATTTGCAGAGTTTCTAGCTGCAGAGTTTCTAGTTGTGGAGTTTCTAGTTGGGGAGTTTCTAGTTGCGGAGTTTCTAGTTGTGGAGTTTCTAGTTGTGGAGTTTCTAGTTGTGGAGTTTTAGTTGTGGAGTTTCAAGTTGAGGAATTTAGAGGTGTGGAGTTTGTAGTTGTTGAGTTTCTAGTTGTCGGGTTTCTAGTTGCGGAGTTTCTAGTTGTGGAGTGTCTAGTTGTGGAGCTTTTAGTTGAGGGGTCTCTAGTTGTTGAGTCTCTAGCTGTGGAAATTGTAGTTGTGGAGTTTCTAGTTGCAGAGTTTGTTGTTGCGGAGTTTCTAGATGTGGTTTTTCTAGTTGTAGAGTTTCTGGCTGTGGAGTTTCCAGTTGCGGAGTTTCTAGTTGTGGAGTTTCTAGTTGTGAGGTTTGTAGTTGTGGAATTTCTAGTGGTGGAGTTCCAGTTGTGGAGTCTCTAGTTGAGGAGTTTCTAGTTGTGGAGTTTCTAATGGTGAACTCTCAAGTTGTGGAGTTTCTAGTTGTGGAGTTTCTCGCTGTGGAGTTTCTAGTTGTTGAGTTTCTAGTTGACAAGTTTCTATTTGCGAAGTCTCAAGTTGTGGAGTTTCTAGCTGTGGAGTTTCTAGTTGCGGAGTTTGTAGTTGCAGAGTTTCTAGTTGCAGAGTTTCTAGTTGTGGAGATTCTAGTTGCCGATTTTCTTGTTGCGAAGTCTCAAGTTGTGGAGTTTCTAGCTGTGGAGTTTCTAGTGGCGGAGTTTCTCGTTTTGGAGTTTCTAGTTGTGGAATTTGTAGTTGTGGAGTATCTAGTTGTGGTGTTTCAAGTTGTGGAGTTTCTTGCTGTGGAGTTTCTAGTTGCGGAGTTTCTAGTGGCAGAGTTTCTAGTTGCGGAGTTTTCTAGTTGTGGAGATTCTAGTGGCGGAGTTTCAAGTTGTGGAGTTTCTAGTTGCGGAGTTACTAGCTGTGGAGTTTCTAGTTGCGGAGTCTCTAGTTGTGCAGTCTCTAGTTGTTGAGTTGCTAGTGGTGAAGTTTATAGTTGTGGAGTTTCTAGCTGTGGAGTTTCTAGTTGCGGAGTTTCTAGTTGCACAGTTTCCAGTTGCGGAGTTTCTAGTTGTTGAGTTTCTAGTTGTGAGGTTCGTAGTTGTGGAGTTTCTAGTGGTGGAGTTTCTAGTTGTGGAGTCTCAAGTTGTGGAGTTTCTAGTTGTGGGGTTTCTAGTTGCGAAGTCTCAAGTTGTGGAGTTTCTAGCTGTGGAGTTTCTAGTTGCGGAGTTTGTAGTTGTGGAGTTTCTAGTTGCAGAGTTTCTAGTTGTGGAGATTCTAGTTGCCAAGTTTCTTGTTGCGAAGTCTCAAGTTGTGGACTTTCTAGCTGTGGAGTTTCTAGTTGCGGAGTTTCTAGTTGTGGAGTTTCTAGTTGTGGAGTTTCTAGTTGTGGAATTTGTAGTTGTGGAGAATCTAGTTGTGGAGTTTCTAGTTGGGGAGTTTCTAGTTGCGGAGTTTCTAGTTGTGGACTTTCTAGTTGTGGAGTTTTAGTTGTGGAGTTTCAAGTTGAGAAATTTATAGGTGTGGAGTTTCTAGTTGTTGAGTTTCTAGTTGCGGGGTTTCTAGTTATGGAGTTTCTAGTTGTGGAGCTTTTAGTTGAGGAGCCTCTAGTTGTTGAGTCTCTAGCTGTGGAAATTCTAGTTGTGGAGTTTCTGGTTGCAGAGTTTGTTGTGGCGGAGTTTCTAGATGTGGTGTTTCTAGTTGTGGAGTTTCTAGTTGTGGAATTTGTAGTTGTGGAGTATCTAGTTGTGGTGTTTGAAGTTGTGGAGTTTCTAGCTGTGGAGTTTCTAGCTGCGGAGTTTCTAGTTGCAGAGTTTGTAGTTGCAGAGTTACTAGCTGTGGAGTTTCTAGTGGCGGAGTCTCTAGTTGTACAGTCTCTAGTTGTTGAGTTGCTAGTTGTGAAGTTTATATTTGTGGGCTTTCTAGCTGTGGAGTTTCTAGTTGCGGAGTTTCTAGTTGCAGAGTTTCTAGTTGCGGAGTTTCTAGTTGCAGAGATTCTAGTTGTGAAGTTTCTAGTGAAGAGTTTCTAGTTGCGGAGTTTCTAGTTGTGGAGTTTCTAGTTGCGGAATTTGTAATTGTGGAGTATCTAGTTGTGGTGTTTCAAGTTGTGGAGTCTGTAGTTGTGGAGTATCTATTTGTTGGGTTTCAAGTTGTGGAGTTTCTAGTTGTGGAGTTTGTAGCTGTGGAGTTTCTAGTGGTTGAGTTTCCAATTGACAAGTTTCTATTTGCGAAGTCTCAAGTTGTGCAGTTTCTAGCTGTAAAGTTTCTAGTTGCAGAGTTTCTAGTTGCGGAGTTTCCAGTTGTGGAGTTTCTAGTTGTGAAATTTTAATCTGTGTAGTTTCTAGTTGTGGAGTGTCAATTTTGAAGTTCCTAGTTGTGGAGTCTCTAGTTGTGGAGTTTCTAGTTGTGGAGTGTCTATTTGTGGTGTTTCTAGTTGTGAAGTTTCTAGTTGTAGAGTTTCTCGTTGGAGTTTTTAGTTTTCGAGTTCCTTGTTGTACTTTTTCTATTTGCAGAGTTTCTAGTTGTGGAGTTTCTAGTTGTGGGGTTTGTAGTTGTGAAAATTTTAGCTGTGGAGTTTCTACTTATGGAATCTCTAGTCGTGGAGTTTCTAGTTGCGTAGTTTCTATCTGAGGAGTTTCTAAATGGAAAGCCTCTAGTTGTGCAGTCTCTAGTTGTGGAGTTTCTAGTTGTGGAGTTTCTAGTTGTGGAGTTTTTTGTTGGGGAGTTTCTAGTTGTGAAGTTTCTAGTTGTGGTTTTCTAGTTGCGGATTTTCTAGTTGCGGAGTTTCCAGTTGGGGAGTTTCTACTTGAGTTTATAGTTGTGGATTTTCTAGTTGCAGAGTTTCGAGTTGCAGAGTTTCAAGTTGTGGAGTTTCTAGTTGCGGAGTTTCTAGCTGCGGAGTTTCTAGTTGCGGAGTCTCTAGTTGTGCAGTCTCTAGTTGTTGAGTTTCTAGTTGTGAAGTTTATAGTTGAGGGGTTTCTAGCTGTGGAGTTTCTAGTTGCGGAGTTTCTATTTGCAGAGTTTCTAGTTGCGGAATTTCTAGCTGCAGAGTTTCTAGTTGTAGAGTTTCTAGTTTGGTAGTTTCTAGTTGTGAAGTTTGCAGTTATGGAGTTTCTAGTTGTGGAGTTTCTAGTTGTGGAGTTTTAGTTGTGGATTTTCTAGTTGCAGAGTTTCGAGTTGCAGAGTTTTAAGTTGTGGAGTTTCTAGTTGCGGAGTTTCTAGCTGTGGAGTTTCTAGTTGCGGAGTCTCTAGTTGTGCAGTCTCTAGTTGTTGAGTTTCTAGTTGTGAAGTTTATAGTTTAGGGTTTTCTAGTTGCGGAGTTTCTAGTTGTGGAGTTTCTAGTTGTGGAGTTTCTAGTTGTGGAGCTTTAGTTGTGGAGTTTCAAGTTGAGGAATTTAAAGGTGTGGAGTTTGTAGTTGTTGAGTTTCTAGTTGTCGGGTTTCTAGTTGCGGAGTTTCTAGTTGTGGAGTGTCTAGTTGTGGAGCTTTTAGTTGAGGCGTCTCTAGTTGTTGAGTCTCTAGCTGTGGAAATTCGAGTTGCGGAGTTTCCAGTTGCAGAGTTTGTTGTTGCAGAGTTTCTAGATGTGGTTTTTCTAGTTGTAGAGTTTCTGGCTGTGGAGTTTCCAGTGTCGGAGTTTCTAGTTGTGGAGTTTCTAGTTGTGAGGTTTGTAGTTGTGGAATTTCTAGTGGTGGAGTTTCTAGTTGTGGAGCCTCTAGTTGTGTAGTTTCTAGTTGTGGAGTTTCTAGTGGTGAACTCTCAAGTTGTGGAGTTTCTAGTTGTGAAGTTTCTTGCTGTGGAGTTTCTAGTTGTTGAGTTTCTAGTTGACGAGTTTCTAATTGCGAAGTCTCAAGTTGTGGAGTTTCTAGCTGTGGAGTTTGTAGTAGCGGAGTTTGTAGTTGCGGAGTTTCTAGTTGCAGGGTTTCTAGTTGTGGAGATTCTAGTTGCCGAGTTTCTTGTTGCGAAGTCTCAAGTTGTGGAGTTTCTAGCTGTGGAGTTTCTAGTTGCGGAGTTTCTAGTTGTGGAGTTTCTAGTTGTGGAATTTGTAGTTGTGGAGTATCTAGTTGTGGTGTTTCAAGTTGTTGAGTTTCTAGCTGTGGAGTTTCTAGTTGCGGAGTTTCTAGTGGCAGAGTTTCTTGTTGCGGAGTTTTCTAGTTGTGGAGATTCTAGTGGCGGAGTTTCAAGTTGTGGAATTTCTAGTTGCGGAGTTACTAGCTGTGGAGTTTCTAGTTGCGGAGTTTCTAGTTGCACAGTTTCTAGTTGCGGAGTTTCTAGTTGTTGAGTTTCTAGTTGTGAGGTTCGTAGTTGTGGAGTTTCTAGTGGTGGAGTTCCTAGTTGTGGAGTCTTTAGTTGTGGAGTTTCAAGTTGTGGGGTTTCTAGTTGCGAACTCTCAAGTTGTGGAGTTTCTAGTTGTGGAGTTTGCAGCTGTGGAGTTTCTAGTTGTTGAGTTTCTAGTTGACGAGTTTGTATTTGCGAAGTCTCAAGTTGTGGAGTTTCTAGCTGTGGAGTTTCTAGTTGCGGAGTTTGTAGTTGCGGAGTTTCTAGTTGCAGAGTTTCTAGTTGTGGAGATTCTAGTTGCCAAGTTTCTCGTTGCGAAGTCTCAAGTGGTGGAGTTTCTAGTTGTGGAGTTTCTAGTTGTGGAATTTGTAGTTGTGGAGAATCTAGTTGTGGAGTTTCTAGTTGTGGAGTTTCTAGTTGCGGAGTTTCTAGTTGTGGACTTTCTAGTTGTGGAGTTTTATATGTGGAGTTTCAAGTTGAGGAATTTATAGGTGTGGAGTTTCTAGTTGTTGAGTTTCTAGTTGTCAGGTTTCAAGTTGCGGAGTTTCTAGTTATGGAGTTTCTAGTTGTGGAGCTTTAAGTTGAGGAGCCTCTAGTTGTTGAGTCTCTAGCTGTAGAAATTCTAGTTGCGGAGTTTCTAGTTGCAGAGTTTGTTGTTGCGGAGTTTCTAGATGTGGTTTTTCTAGTTGTAGAGTTTCTGGCTGTGGAGTTTCCAGTGTCGGAGTTTCTAGTTGTGGAGTTTCTAGTTGTGAGGTTTGTAGTTGTGGAATTTCTAGAGGTGGAGTTTCTAGTTGTGGAATCTCTAGTTGTGTAGTTTCTAGTTGTGGAGTTTCTAGTGGTGAAATCTCAAGTAGTAGAGTTTCTAGTTGTGGAGTTTCTAGCTGTGGAGTTTCTAGTTGTTGAGTTTCTAGTTGACAAGTTTCTATTTGCGAAGTCTCAAGTTGTGGAGTTTCTAGCTGTGGAGTTTCTAGTTGCGGAGTTTGTAGTTGCGGAGTTTCTAGTTGCAGAGTTTCTAGTTGTGGAGATTCTAGTTGCCGAGTTTCTTGTTGCGAAGTCTCAAGTTGTGGAGTTTCTAGCTGTGGAGTTTCTAGTGGCGGAGTTTCTCGTTTTGGAGTTTCTAGTTGTGGAATTTGTTGTTGTGGAGTATCTAGTTGTGGTGTTTCAAGTTGTGGAGTTTCTTGCTGTGGAGTTTCTAGTTGCGGAGTTTCTAGTGGCAGAGTTTCTAGTTGCGGAGTTTTCTAGTTGTGGAGATTCTAGTGGCGGAGTTTCAAGTTGTGGAGTTTCTAGTTGCGGAGTTACTAGCTGTGGATTTTCTAGTTGCGGAGTCTCTAGTTGTGCAGTCTCTAGTTGTTGAGTTGCTAGTGGTGAAGTTTATAGTTGTGGAGTTTCTAGCTGTGGAGTTTCTAGTTGCGGAGTTTCTAGTTGCACAGTTTCCAGTTGCGGAGTTTCTAGTTGTTGAGTTTCTAGTTGTGAGGTTCGTAGTTGTGGAGTTTCTAGTGGTGGAGTTTCTAGTTGTGGAGTCTCAAGTTGTGGAGTTTCTAGTTGTGGGGTTTCTAGTTGCGAACTCTCAAGTTGTGGAGTTTCTAGTTGTGGAGTTTCTAGCTGTGGAGTTTCTAGTTGTTGGGTTTCTAGTTGACGAGTTTCTATTTGCGAAGTCTCAAGTTGTGGAGTTTCTAGCTGTGGAGTTTCTAGTTGCGGAGTTTGTAGTTGTGGAGTTTCTAGTTGCAGAGTTTCTAGTTGTGGAGATTCTAGTTGCCAAGTTTCTTGTTGCGAAGTCTCAAGTTGTGGACTTTCTAGCTGTGGAGTTTCTAGTTGCGGAGTTTCTAGTTGTGGAGTTTCTAGTTGTGGAGTTTCTAGTTGTGGAATTTGTAGTTGTGGAGAATCTAGTTGTGGAGTTTCTAGTTGGGGAGTTTCTAGTTGCGGAGTTTCTAGTTGTGGACTTTCTAGTTGTGGAGTTTTAGTTGTGGAGTTTCAAGTTGAGAAATTTAGAGGTGTGGAGTTTCTAGTTGTTGAGTTTCTAGTTGCGGGGTTTCTAGTTATGGTGTTTCTAGTTGTGGAGCTTTTAGTTGAGGAGCCTCTAGTTGTTGAGTCTCTAGCTGTGGAAATTCTAGTTGTGGAGTTTCTGGTTGCAGAGTTTGTTGTTGCGGAGTTTCTAGATGTGGTGTTTCTAGTTGTGGAGTTTCTAGTTGTGGAATTTGTAGTTGTGGAGTATCTAGTTGTGGTGTTTGAAGTTGTGGAGTTTCTAGCTGTGGAGTTTCTAGTTGCGGAGTTTCTAGTTGCAGAGTTTGTAGTTGCAGAGTTACTAGCTGTGGAGTTTCTAGTGGCGGAGTCTCTAGTTGTACAGTCTCTAGTTGTTGAGTTGCTAGTTGTGAAGTTTATATTTGTGGGCTTTCTAGCTGTGGAGTTTCTAGTTGCGGAGTTTCTAGTTGCAGAGTTTCTAGTTGCGGAGTTTCTAGTTGCAGAGATTCTAGTTGTGAAGTTTCTAGTGGGGAGTTTCTAGTTGAGGAGTTTCTAGTTGTGGAGTTTCTAGTTGCGGAATTTGTAATTGTGGAGTATCTAGTTGTGGTGTTTCAAGTTGTGGAGTCTGTAGTTGTGGAGTATCTATTTGTTGGGTTTCAAGTTGTGGAGTTTCTAGTTGCAGAGTTTCTAGTTGCGGAGTTTCCAGTTGTGGAGTTTCTAGTTGTGAAATTTTAATCTGTGTAGTTTCTAGTTGTGGAGTGTCAATTTTGAAGTTCCTAGTTGTGGAGTCTCTAGTTGTGGAGTTTCTAGTTGTGGAGTGTCTATTTGTGGAGTTTCTAGTTGTGAAGTTTCTAGTTGTAGAGTTTCTCGTTGGAGTTTTTAGTTTTCGAGTTCCTTGTTGTACTTTTTCTATTTGCAGAGTTTCTAGTTGTGGAGTTTCTAGTTGTGGGGTTTGTAGTTGTGAAAATTTTAGCTGTGGAGTTTCTACTTATGGAATCTCTAGTCGTGGAGTTTCTAGTTGCGTAGTTTCTATCTGAGGAGTTTCTAAATGGAAAGTCTCTAGTTGTGCAGTCTCTAGTTGTGGAGTTTCTAGTTGTGGAGTTTCTAGTTGTAGAGTTTTTTGTTGGGGAGTTTCTAGTTGTGAAGTTTCTAGTTGTGGATTTTCTAGTTGCGGAGTTTCTAGTTGCGGAGTTTCCAGTTGGGGAGTTTCTACTTGAGTTTATAGTTGTGGATTTTCTAGTTGCAGGGTTTCGAGTTGCAGAGTTTCAAGTTGTGGAGTTTCTAGTTTCGGAGTTTCTAGCTGCGGAGTTTCTAGTTGCGGAGTCTGTAGTTGTGCAGTCTCTAGTTGTTGAGTTTCTAGTTGTGAAGTTTATAGTTGAGGGGTTTCTATCTGTGGAGTTTCTAGTTGCGGAGTTTCTATTTGCAGAGTTTCTAGTTGCGGAATTTCTAGCTGCAGAGTTTCTAGTTGTAGAGTTTCTAGTTTGGTAGTTTCTAGTTGCGAAGTTTGCAGTTATGGAGTTTCTAGTTGTGGAGTTTCTAGTTGTGGAGTTTTAGTTGTGGATTTTCTAGTTGCAGAGTTTCGAGTTGCAGAGTTTTAAGTTGTGGAGTTTCTAGTTGCGGAGTTTCTAGCTGCGGAGTTTCTAGTTGCGGAGTCTCTAGTTGTGCAGTCTCTAGTTGTTGAGTTTCTAGTTGTGAAGTTTATAGTTTAGGGTTTCCTAGTTGTGGAGTTTCTAATTGCGGAGTTTCTATTTGCAGAGTTTCTAGCTGCAGAGTTTCTAGTTGTGGAGTTTCTAGTTGGGGAGTTTCTAGTTGCGGAGTTTCTAGTTGTGGAGTTTCTAGTTGTGGAGTTTCTAGTTGTGGAGTTTTAGTTGTGGAGTTTCAAGTTGAGGAATTTAAAGGTGTGGAGTTTGTAGTTGTTGAGTTTCTAGTTGTCGGGTTTCTAGTTGCGGAGTTTCTAGTTGTGGAGTGTCTAGTTGTGGAGCTTTTAGTTGTGGAGTTTCTAGTTGTGGAGTTTCTAGTTGCGGAGTTTCTAGTTGTGGACTTTCTAGTTGTGGAGTTTTATATGTGGAGTTTCAAGTTGAGGAATTTATAGGTGTGGAGTTTCTAGTTGTTGAGTTTCTAGTTGTCAGGTTTCAAGTTGCGGAGTTTCTAGTTATGGAGTTTCTAGTTGTGGAGCTTTAAGTTGAGGAGCCTCTAGTTGTTGAGTCTCTAGCTGTGGAAATTCTAGTTGTGGAGTTTCTGGTTGCAGAGTTTGTTGTTGCGGAGTTTCTAGATGTGGTGTTTCAAGTTGTGGAGTTTCTAGCTGTGGAGTTTCTAGTTGCGGAGTTTGTAGTTGCAGAGTTTGTAGTTGCGGAGTTTTCTAGTTGTGGAGCTTCTAGTGGCGGAGTTTCAAGTTGTGGAGTTTCTAGTTGCGGAGTTACTAGCTGTGGAGTTTCTAGTGGGGGAGTCTCTACTTGTGCAGTCTCTAGTTGTTGAGTTGCTAGTTGTGAAGTTTATAGTTGTGGGGTTTCTAGCTGTGGAGTTTCTAGTTGCGGAGTTTCAAGTTGCAGAGTTTCTAGTTGCGGAGTTTCTAGTTGCAGAGATTCTAGTTGTGAAGTTTCTAGTGGGGAGTTTCTAGTTGAGGAGTTTCTAGTTGCGGAATTTGTAATTGTGGAGTATCTAGTTGTGGTGTTTCAAGTTGTGGAGTCTGTAGTTGTGGAGTATCTAATTGTTGGGTTTCAAGTTGTGGAGTTTCTAGTTGTGGAGTTTCTAGCTGTGGAGTTTCTAGTGGTTGAGTTTCCAGTTGACGAGTTTCTAATTGCGAAGTCTCAAGTTGTGGAGTTTCTAGCTGTAAAGTTTCTAGTTGCAGAGTTTCTAGTTGCGGAGTTTCCAGTTGTGGAGTTTCTAGTTGTGGAATTTCAATCTGTGTAGTTTCTAGTTGTGGAGTCTCAATTTTAGAGTTCCTAGTTGTGGAGTCTCTAGTTGTGGAGTTTCTAGTTGTGGAGTGTCTATTTGTGGAGTTTCTAGTTGTGAAGTTTCTATTTGTAGAGTTTCTCGTTGGAGTTTTTAGTTTTCGAGTTCCTTGTTGTAGATTTTCTATTTGCAGAGTTTCTAGTTGTGGAGTTTCTAGTTGTGGGGTTTGTAGTTGTGCAAATTTTAGCTGTGGAGTTTCTACTTATGGAATCTCTAGTCGTGGAGTTTCTAGTTGTGTAGTTTCTATCTGAGGAGTTTCTAAATGCAAAGTCTCTAGTTGTGCAGTCTCTAGTTGTGGAGTTTCTAGTTTTGGAGTTTCTGGTTGTGGAGTTTTTTGTTGGGGAGTTTCTAGTTGTGAAGTTTCTAGTTGTGGATTTTCTAGTTGCGGAGTTTCTAGTTGCGGAGTTTCTACTTGAGTTTATAGTTGTGGATTTTCTAGTTGCAGAGTTTCGAGTTGCAGAGTTTCAAGTTGTGGAGTTTCTATTTGCCTAGTTTCTAGCTGCGGAGTTTCTAGTTGCGGAGTCTCTAGTTGTGCAGTCTCTAGTTGTTGACTTTCTAGTTGTGAAGTTTATAGTTGATGGTTTTCTAGCTGTGGAGTTTCTAGTTGCGGAGTTTCTATTTGCAGAGTTTCTAGTTGCGGAGTTTCTAGCTGCAGAGTTTCATGTTGTGGAGTTTCTAGTTGCGGAGTTTCTAGCTGCGGAGTTTCTAGTTGCGGAGTCTCTAGTTGTGCAGTCTCTAGTTGTTGAGTTTCTAGTTGTGAAGTTTATAGTTGAGGGGTTTCTAGCTGTGGAGTTTCTAGTTGCGGAGTTTCTATTTGCAGAGTTTCTAGTTGCGGAGTTTCTAGCTGCAGAGTTTCTAGTTGTGGAGTTTCTAGTTGTGGAATTTGTAGTTGTGGAGTATCTAGTTGTGGTGTTTCAAGTTGTGGAGTTTCTAGCTGTGGAGTTTCTAGTTGCGGAGTTTCTAGTGGCAGAGTTTCTTGTTGTGGAGTTTTCTAGTTGTGGAGATTCTAGTGGCGGAGTTTCAAGTTGCGGAGTTTCTAGTTGCAGAGTTTCTAGTTGCGGAGTTTCTAGTTGCAGAGATTCTAGTTGTGAAGTTTCTAGTGGGGAGTTTCTAGTTGAGGAGTTTCTAGTTGTGGAGTTTCTAGTTGCGGAATTTGTAATTGTGGAGTATCTAGTTGTGGTGTTTCAAGTTGTGGAGTCTGTAGTTGTGGAGTATCTATTTGTTGGGTTTCAAGTTGTGGAGTTTCTAGTTGCAGAGTTTCTAGTTGTGGAGTCTCTAGTTGTGGAGTTTCTAGTTGTGGAGTGTCTATTTGTGGAGTTTCTAGTTGTGAAGTTTCTAGTTGTAGAGTTTCTCGTTGGAGTTTTTAGTTTTCGAGTTCCTTGTTGTACTTTTTCTATTTGCAGAGTTTCTAGTTGTGGAGTTTCTAGTTGTGGGGTTTGTAGTTGTGAAAATTTTAGCTGTGGAGTTTCTACTTATGGAATCTCTAGTCGTGGAGTTTCTAGTTGCGTAGTTTCTATCTGAGGAGTTTCTAAATGGAAAGTCTCTAGTTGTGCAGTCTCTAGTTGTGGAGTTTCTAGTTGTGGAGTTTCTAGTTGTAGAGTTTTTTGTTGGGGAGTTTCTAGTTGTGAAGTTTCTAGTTGTGGATTTTCTAGTTGCGGAGTTTCTAGTTGCGGAGTTTCCAGTTGGGGAGTTTCTACTTGAGTTTATAGTTGTGGATTTTCTAGTTGCAGGGTTTCGAGTTGCAGAGTTTCAAGTTGTGGAGTTTCTAGTTTCGGAGTTTCTAGCTGCGGAGTTTCTAGTTGCGGAGTCTGTAGTTGTGCAGTCTCTAGTTGTTGAGTTTCTAGTTGTGAAGTTTATAGTTGAGGGGTTTCTATCTGTGGAGTTTCTAGTTGCGGAGTTTCTATTTGCAGAGTTTCTAGTTGCGGAATTTCTAGCTGCAGAGTTTCTAGTTGTAGAGTTTCTAGTTTGGTAGTTTCTAGTTGCGAAGTTTGCAGTTATGGAGTTTCTAGTTGTGGAGTTTCTAGTTGTGGAGTTTTAGTTGTGGATTTTCTAGTTGCAGAGTTTCGAGTTGCAGAGTTTTAAGTTGTGGAGTTTCTAGTTGCGGAGTTTCTAGCTGCGGAGTTTCTAGTTGCGGAGTCTCTAGTTGTGCAGTCTCTAGTTGTTGAGTTTCTAGTTGTGAAGTTTATAGTTTAGGGTTTCCTAGTTGTGGAGTTTCTAGTTGCGGAGTTTCTATTTGCAGAGTTTCTAGCTGCAGAGTTTCTAGTTGTGGAGTTTCTAGTTGGGGAGTTTCTAGTTGCGGAGTTTCTAGTTGTGGAGTTTCTAGTTGTGGAGTTTCTAGTTGTGGAGTTTTAGTTGTGGAGTTTCAAGTTGAGGAATTTAAAGGTGTGGAGTTTGTAGTTGTTGAGTTTCTAGTTGTCGGGTTTCTAGTTGCGGAGTTTCTAGTTGTGGAGTGTCTAGTTGTGGAGCTTTTAGTTGTGGAGTTTCTAGTTGTGGAGTTTCTAGTTGCGGAGTTTCTAGTTGTGGACTTTCTAGTTGTGGAGTTTTATATGTGGAGTTTCAAGTTGAGGAATTTATAGGTGTGGAGTTTCTAGTTGTTGAGTTTCTAGTTGTCAGGTTTCAAGTTGCGGAGTTTCTAGTTATGGAGTTTCTAGTTGTGGAGCTTTAAGTTGAGGAGCCTCTAGTTGTTGAGTCTCTAGCTGTGGAAATTCTAGTTGTGGAGTTTCTGGTTGCAGAGTTTGTTGTTGCGGAGTTTCTAGATGTGGTGTTTCAAGTTGTGGAGTTTCTAGCTGTGGAGTTTCTAGTTGCGGAGTTTGTAGTTGCAGAGTTTGTAGTTGCGGAGTTTTCTAGTTGTGGAGCTTCTAGTGGCGGAGTTTCAAGTTGTGGAGTTTCTAGTTGCGGAGTTACTAGCTGTGGAGTTTCTAGTGGGGGAGTCTCTACTTGTGCAGTCTCTAGTTGTTGAGTTGCTAGTTGTGAAGTTGATAGTTGTGGGGTTTCTAGCTGTGGAGTTTCTAGTTGCGGAGTTTCAAGTTGCAGAGTTTCTAGTTGCGGAGTTTCTAGTTGCAGAGATTCTAGTTGTGAAGTTTCTAGTGGGGAGTTTCTAGTTGAGGAGTTTCTAGTTGCGGAATTTCTAGTTGCGGAATTTGTAATTGTGGAGTATCTAGTTGTGGTGTTTCAAGTTGTGGAGTCTGTAGTTGTGGAGTATCTATTTGTTGGGTTTCAAGTTGTGGAGTTTCTAGTTGCAGAGTTTCTAGTTGCGGAGTTTCCAGTTGTGGAGTTTCTAGTTGTGAAATTTTAATCTGTGTAGTTTCTAGTTTTGGAGTGTCAATTTTGAAGTTCCTAGTTGTGGAGTCTCTAGTTGTGGAGTTTCTAGTTGTGGAGTGTCTATTTGTGGAGTTTCTAGTTGTGAAGTTTCTAGTTGTAGAGTTTCTCGTTGGAGTTTTTAGTTTTCGAGTTCCTTGTTGTACTTTTTCTATTTGCAGAGTTTCTAGTTGTGGAGTTTCTAGTTGTGGGGTTTGTAGTTGTGAAAATTTTAGCTGTGGAGTTTCTACTTATGGAATCTCTAGTCGTGGAGTTTCTAGTTGCGTAGTTTCTATCTGAGGATTTTCTAAATGGAAAGTCTCTAGTTGTGCAGTCTCTAGTTGTGGAGTTTCTAGTTGTGGAGTTTCTAGTTGTAGAGTTTTTTGTTGGGGAGTTTCTAGTTGTGAAGTTTCTAGTTGTGGATTTTCTAGTTGCGGAGTTTCTAGTTGCGGAGTTTCCAGTTGGGGAGTTTCTACTTGAGTTTATAGTTGTGGATTTTCTAGTTGCAGAGTTTCGAGTTGCAGAGTTTCAAGTTGTGGAGTTTCTAGTTTCGGAGTTTCTAGCTGCGGAGTTTCTAGTTGCGGAGTCTGTAGTTGTGCAGTCTCTAGTTGTTGAGTTTCTAGTTGTGAAGTTTATAGTTGAGGGGTTTCTATCTGTGGAGTTTCTAGTTGCGGAGTTTCTATTTGCAGAGTTTCTAGTTGCGGAATTTCTAGCTGCAGAGTTTCTAGTTGTAGAGTTTCTAGTTTGGTAGTTTCTAGTTGCGAAGTTTGCAGTTATGGAGTTTCTAGTTGTGGAGTTTCTAGTTGTGGAGTTTTAGTTGTGGATTTTCTAGTTGCAGAGTTTCGAGTTGCAGAGTTTTAAGTTGTGGAGTTTCTAGTTGCGGAGTTTCTAGCTGCGGAGTTTCTAGTTGCGGAGTCTCTAGTTGTGCAGTCTCTAGTTGTTGAGTTTCTAGTTGTGAAGTTTATAGTTTAGGGTTTCCTAGTTGTGGAGTTTCTAGTTGCGGAGTTTCTATTTGCAGAGTTTCTAGCTGCAGAGTTTCTAGTTGTGGAGTTTCTAGTTGGGGAGTTTCTAGTTGCGGAGTTTCTAGTTGTGGAGTTTCTAGTTGTGGAGTTTCTAGTTGTGGAGTTTTAGTTGTGGAGTTTCAAGTTGAGGAATTTAAAGGTGTGGAGTTTGTAGTTGTTGAGTTTCTAGTTGTCGGGTTTCTAGTTGCGGAGTTTCTAGTTGTGGAGTGTCTAGTTGTGGAGCTTTTAGTTGTGGAGTTTCTAGTTGTGGAGTTTCTAGTTGCGGAGTTTCTAGTTGTGGACTTTCTAGTTGTGGAGTTTTATATGTGGAGTTTCAAGTTGAGGAATTTATAGGTGTGGAGTTTCTAGTTGTTGAGTTTCTAGTTGTCAGGTTTCAAGTTGCGGAGTTTCTAGTTATGGAGTTTCTAGTTGTGGAGCTTTAAGTTGAGGAGCCTCTAGTTGTTGAGTCTCTAGCTGTGGAAATTCTAGTTGTGGAGTTTCTGGTTGCAGAGTTTGTTGTTGCGGAGTTTCTAGATGTGGTGTTTCAAGTTGTGGAGTTTCTAGCTGTGGAGTTTCTAGTTGCGGAGTTTGTAGTTGCAGAGTTTGTAGTTGCGGAGTTTTCTAGTTGTGGAGCTTCTAGTGGCGGAGTTTCAAGTTGTGGAGTTTCTAGTTGCGGAGTTACTAGCTGTGGAGTTTCTAGTGGGGGAGTCTCTACTTGTGCAGTCTCTAGTTGTTGAGTTGCTAGTTGTGAAGTTTATAGTTGTGGGGTTTCTAGCTGTGGAGTTTCTAGTTGCGGAGTTTCAAGTTGCAGAGTTTCTAGTTGCGGAGTTTCTAGTTGCAGAGATTCTAGTTGTGAAGTTTCTAGTGGGGAGTTTCTAGTTGAGGAGTTTCTAGTTGCGGAATTTGTAATTGTGGAGTATCTAGTTGTGGTGTTTCAAGTTGTGGAGTCTGTAGTTGTGGAGTATCTAATTGTTGGGTTTCAAGTTGTGGAGTTTCTAGTTGTGGAGTTTCTAGCTGTGGAGTTTCTAGTGGTTGAGTTTCCAGTTGACGAGTTTCTAATTGCGAAGTCTCAAGTTGTGGAGTTTCTAGCTGTAAAGTTTCTAGTTGCAGAGTTTCTAGTTGCGGAGTTTCCAGTTGTGGAGTTTCTAGTTGTGGAATTTCAATCTGTGTAGTTTCTAGTTGTGGAGTCTCAATTTTAGAGTTCCTAGTTGTGGAGTCTCTAGTTGTGGAGTTTCTAGTTGTGGAGTGTCTATTTGTGGAGTTTCTAGTTGTGAAGTTTCTATTTGTAGAGTTTCTCGTTGGAGTTTTTAGTTTTCGAGTTCCTTGTTGTAGATTTTCTATTTGCAGAGTTTCTAGTTGTGGAGTTTCTAGTTGTGGGGTTTGTAGTTGTGCAAATTTTAGCTGTGGAGTTTCTACTTATGGAATCTCTAGTCGTGGAGTTTCTAGTTGTGTAGTTTCTATCTGAGGAGTTTCTAAATGCAAAGTCTCTAGTTGTGCAGTCTCTAGTTGTGGAGTTTCTAGTTTTGGAGTTTCTGGTTGTGGAGTTTTTTGTTGGGGAGTTTCTAGTTGTGAAGTTTCTAGTTGTGGATTTTCTAGTTGCGGAGTTTCTAGTTGCGGAGTTTCTACTTGAGTTTATAGTTGTGGATTTTCTAGTTGCAGAGTTTCGAGTTGCAGAGTTTCAAGTTGTGGAGTTTCTATTTGCCTAGTTTCTAGCTGCGGAGTTTCTAGTTGCGGAGTCTCTAGTTGTGCAGTCTCTAGTTGTTGACTTTCTAGTTGTGAAGTTTATAGTTGATGGTTTTCTAGCTGTGGAGTTTCTAGTTGCGGAGTTTCTATTTGCAGAGTTTCTAGTTGCGGAGTTTCTAGCTGCAGAGTTTCATGTTGTGGAGTTTCTAGTTGCGGAGTTTCTAGCTGCGGAGTTTCTAGTTGCGGAGTCTCTAGTTGTGCAGTCTCTAGTTGTTGAGTTTCTAGTTGTGAAGTTTATAGTTGAGGGGTTTCTAGCTGTGGAGTTTCTAGTTGCGGAGTTTCTATTTGCAGAGTTTCTAGTTGCGGAGTTTCTAGCTGCAGAGTTTCTAGTTGTGGAGTTTCTAGTTGTGGAATTTGTAGTTGTGGAGTATCTAGTTGTGGTGTTTCAAGTTGTGGAGTTTCTAGCTGTGGAGTTTCTAGTTGCGGAGTTTCTAGTGGCAGAGTTTCTTGTTGTGGAGTTTTCTAGTTGTGGAGATTCTAGTGGCGGAGTTTCAAGTTGTGGAGTTTCTAGTTGCGGAGTTACTACCTGTGGAGTTTCTAGTTGCGGAGTCTCTAGTTGTGCAGTCTCTATTTGTGGAGTTGCTAGTTGTGAAGTTTATAGTTGTGGGGTTTCTAGCTGTGGAGTTTCTAGTTGCGGAGTTTCTAGTTGCACAATTTCTAGTTGCGGAGTTTCTAGTTGTTGAGTTTCTAGTTGTGAGGTTCGTAGTTGTGGAGTTTCTAGTGGTGGAGTTTCTAGTTGTGGAGTCTCTGGTTGTGGAGTTTCTAGTTGTGGGGTTTCTAGTTGCGAACTCTCAAGTTGTGGAGTTTCTAGTTGTGGAGTTTGTAGCTGTGGAGTTTCTAGTTGTGGAGTTTCTAGTTGACGAGTTTCTATTTGCGAAGTCTCAAGTTGTGGAGTTTCTAGCTGTGGAGTTTCTAGTTGCGGAGTTTGTAGTTGCGGAGTTTCTAGTTGTAGAGTTTCTAGTTGCGGAGTTTTCTAGTTGTGGAGATTCTAGTTGAGGAGTTTCAAGTTGTGGAGTTTCTAGTTGCGGAGTTACTAGCTGTGGAGTTTCTAGTTGTGGAGTCTCTAGTTGTGCAGTCTCTAGTTGTTGAGTTGCTAGTTGTGAAGTTTATAGTTGTGGGGTTTCTAGCTGTGGAGTTTCCAGTTGCGGAGTTTCTAGTTGCACAGTTTCCAGTTGCGGAGTTTCTAGTTGTTGAGTTTCTAGTTGTGAGGTTCGTAGTTGTGGAGTTTCTAGTGGTGGAGTTTCTAGTTGTGGAGTCTCTAGTTGTGGAGTTTCTAGTTTTGGGGTTTCTAGTTGCGAACTCTCAAGTTGTGGAGTTTCTAGTTGTGGAGTTTGCAGCTGTGGAGTTTCTAGTTGTTGAGTTTCTAGTTGACTAGTTTCTATTTGCGAAGTCTCAAGTTGTGGAGTTTCTAGCTGTGGAGTTTCTAGTTGCGGAGTTTGTAGTTGCGGAGTTTCTAGTTGCAGAGTTTCTAGTTGTGGAGATTCTAGTTGCCAAGTTTCTTGTTGCGAAGTCTCAAGTTGTGGAGTTTCTAGTTGTGGAGTTTCTAGTTGTGGAATTTGTAGTTGTGGAGAATCTAGTTGTGGAGTTTCTAGTTGTGGAGTTTCTAGTTGTGGAGTTTCTAGTTGTGGAGTTTCTAGTTGTGGAATTTGTAGTTGTGGAGTATCTAGTTGTGGTGTTTCAAGTTGTGGAGTTTCTAGCTGTGGAGTTTCTAGTTGCGGAGTTTCTAGTGGCAGAGTTTCTTGTTGCGGAGTTTTATAGTTGTGGAGATTCTAGTGGCGGAGTTTCAAGTTGTGGAGTTTCTAGTTGCGGAGTTACTAGCTGTGGAGTTTCTAGTTGCGGAGTCTCTAGTTGTGCAGTCTCTATTTGTGGAGTTGCTAGTTGTGAAGTTTATAGTTGTGGGGTTTCTATCTGTGGAGTTTCTAGTTGCGGAGTTTCTAGTTGCACAATTTCTAGTTGCGGAGTTTCTAGTTGTTGAGTTTCTAGTTGTGAGGTTCGTAGTTGTGGAGTTTCTAGTGGTGGAGTTTCTAGTTGTGGAGTCTCTGGTTGTGGAGTTTCTAGTTGTGGGGTTTCTAGTTGCGAACTCTCAAGTTGTGGAGTTTCTAGTTGTGGAGTTTGTAGCTGTGGAGTTTCTAGTTGTTGAGTTTCTAGTTGACGAGTTTCTATTTGCGAAGTCTCAAGTTGTGGAGTTTCTAGCTGTGGAGTTTCTAGTTGCGGAGTTTGTAGTTGCGGAGTTTCTAGTTGTTGAGTTTCTAGTTGCGGAGTTTTCTAGTTGTGGAGATTCTAGTTGAGGAGTTTCAAGTTGTGGAGTTTCTAGTTGCGGAGTTACTAGCTGTGGAGTTTCTAGTTGCGGAGTCTCTAGTTGTGCAGTCTCTAGTTGTTGAGTTGCTAGTTGTGAAGTTTATAGTTGTGGGGTTTCTAGCTGTGGAGTTTCCAGTTGCGGAGTTTCTAGTTGCACAGTTTCCAGTTGCGGAGTTTCGAGTTGTTGAGTTTCTAGTTGTGAGGTTCGTAGTTGTGGAGTTTCTAGTGGTGGAGTTTCTAGTTGTGGAGTCTCTAGTTGTGGAGTTTCTATTTGTGGGGTTTCTAGTTGCGAACTCTCAAGTTGTGGAGTTTCTAGTTGTGGAGTTTGCAGCTGTGGAGTTTCTAGTTGTTGAGTTTCTAGTTGGCGAGTTTCTATTTGCGAAGTCTCAAGTTGTGGAGTTTCTAGCTGTGGAGTTTCTAGTTGCGGAGTTTGTAGTTGCGGAGTTTCTAGTTGCAGAGTTTCTAGTTGTGGAGATTCTAGTTGCAGAGTTTCTTGTTGCGAAGTCTCAAGTTGTGGAGTTTCTAGTTGTGGAGTTTCTAGTTGTGGAATTTGTAGTTGTGGAGAATCTAGTTGTGGAGTTTCTAGCTGTGGAGTTTCTAGTTGCGGAGTTTCTAGTTGTGGAGTTTCTAGTTGTGGAGTTTTAGTTGTGGAGTTTCAAGTTGAGGAATTTATAGGTGTGGAGTTTCTAGTTGTTGAGTTTCTAGTTGTCGGGTTTCAAGTTGCGGAGTTTCTAGTTATGAAGTTTCTAGTTGTGGAGCTTTTAGTTGATTAGCCTCTAGTTGTTGAGTCTCTAGCTGTGGAAATTCTAGTTGTGAAGTTTCTGGTTGCAGAGTTTGTTGTTGCGGAGTTTCTAGATGTGGTGTTTCAAGTTGTGGAGTTTCTAGCTGTGGAGTTTCTAGTTGCGGAGTTTCTAGTTGCAGAGTTTGCAGTTGCGGAGTTTTCTAATTGTGGAGCTTCTAGTGGCGGAGTTTCAAGTTGTGGAGTTTCTAGTTGCGGAGTTACTAGCTGTGGAGTTTCTAGTGGGGCAGTCTCTACTTGTGCAGTCTCTAGTTGCGGAGTTTCTAGTTGCGGAGTTTCTAGTTGTGGAGTTTCTAATTGTGGAGGTTCTAGTTGTGGAGTTTTAGTTGTGGAGTTTCAAGTTGAGGAATTTAAAGGTGTGGAGTTTGTAGTTGTTGAGTTTCTAGTTGTCGGGTTTCTAGTTGCGGAGTTTCTAGTTGTGGAGTGTCTAGTTGTGGAGCTTTTAGTTGAGGAGTCTCTAGTTGTTGAGTCTCTAGCTGTGGAAATTCTAGTTGTGGAGTTTCTAGTTGCGGAGTTTGTTGTTGCGGAGTTTCTAGATGTGGTTTTTCTAGTTGTAGAGTTTCTGGCTGTGGAGTTTCCAGTGTCGGAGTTTCTAGTTGTGGAGTTTCTAGTTGTGGAATTTCTAGAGGTGGAGTTTCTAGTTGTGGAGTCTCTAGTTGTGTAGTTTCTAGTTGTGGAGTTTCTAGTGGTGAACTCTCAAGTTGTGGAGTTTCTAGTTGTGGAGTTTCTAGCTGTGGAGTTTCTAGTTGTTGAGTTTCTAGTTGACGAGTTTCTAATTGCGAAGTCTCAAGTTGTGGAGTTTCTAGCTGTGGAGTTTGTAGTAGCGGAGTTTGTAGTTGCGAAGTTTCTAGTTGTTGAGTTTCTAGTTGTGAGGTTCGTAGTTGTGGAGTTTCTAGTGGTGGAGTTTCTAGTTGTGGAGGATCTGGTTGTGGAGTTTCTAGTTGTGGGGTTTCTAGTTGCGAACTCTCAAGTTGTGGAGTTTCTAGTTGTGGAGTTCGTAGCTGTGGAGTTTCTAGTTGTTGAGTTTCTAGTTGAAGAGTTTCTATTTGCGAAGTCTCAAGTTGTGGAGTTTCTAGCTGTGGAGTTTCTAGTTGCGGAGTTTGTAGTTGCGGAGTTTCTAGTTGTTGAGTTTCTAGTTGCGGAGTTTTCTAGTTGTGGAGATTCTAGTTGAGGAGTTTCAAGTTGTGGAGTTTCTAGTTGCGGAGTTACTAGCTGTGGAGTTTCTAGTTGCGGAGTCTCTAGTTGTGCAGTCTCTAGTTGTTGAGTTGCTAGTTGTGAAGTTTATAGTTGTGGGGTTTCTAGCTGTGGAGTTTCCAGTTGCGGAGTTTCTAGTTGCACAGTTTCCAGTTGCGGAGTTTCGAGTTGTTGAGTTTCTAGTTGTGAGGTTCGTAGTTGTGGAGTTTCTAGTGGTGGAGTTTCTAGTTGTGGAGTCTCTAGTTGTGGAGTTTCTAGTTGTGGGGTTTCTAGTTGCGAACTCTCAAGTTGTGGAGTTTCTAGTTGTGGAGTTTGCAGCTGTGGAGTTTCTAGTTGTTGAGTTTCTAGTTGACGAGTTTCTATTTGCGAAGTCTCAAGTTGTGGAGTTTCTAGCTGTGGAGTTTCTAGTTGCGGAGTTTGTAGTTGCGGAGTTTCTAGTTGCAGAGTTTCTAGTTGTGGAGATTCTAGTTGCCAAGTTTCTTGTTGCGAAGTCTCAAGTTGTGGAGTTTCTAGTTGTGGAGTTTCTAGTTGTGGAATTTGTAGTTGTGGAGAATCTAGTTGTGGAGTTTCTAGCTGTGGAGTTTCTAGTTGCGGAGTTTCTAGTTGTGGAGTTTCTAGTTGTGGAGTTTTAGTTGTGGAGTTTCAAGTTGAGGAATTTATAGGTGTGGAGTTTCTAGTTGTTGAGTTTCTAGTTGTCGGGTTTCAAGTTGCGGAGTTTCTAGTTGTGGAGTGTCTAGCTGTGGAGCTTTTAGTTGAGGAGTCTCTAGTTGTTGAGTCTCTAGCTGTGGAAATTCTAGTTGTGGAGTTTCTAGTTGCGGAGTTTGTTGTTGCGGAGTTTCTAGATGTGGTTTTTCTAGTTGTAGAGTTTCTGGCTGTGGAGTTTCCAGTGTCGGAGTTTCTAGTTGTGGAGTTTCTAGTTGTGGAATTTCTAGAGGTGGAGTTTCTAGTTGTGGAGTCTCTAGTTGTGTAGTTTCTAGTTGTGGAGTTTCTAGTGGTGAACTCTCAAGTTGTGGAGTTTCTAGTTGTGGAGTTTCTAGCTGTGGAGTTTCTAGTTGTTGAGTTTCTAGTTGACGAGTTTCTAATTGCGAAGTCTCAAGTTGTGGAGTTTCTAGCTGTGGAGTTTGTAGTAGCGGAGTTTGTAGTTGCGGAGTTTCTAGTTGCAGAGTTTCTTGTTGCGAAGTCTCAAGTTGTGGAGTTTCTAGCTGTGGAGTTTCTAGTTGCGGAGTTTCTAGTTGTGGAGTTTCTAGTTGTGGAGTTTCTAGTTGTGGAATTTGTAGTTGTGGAGTATCTAGTTGTGGTGTTTCAAGTTGTGGAGTTTCTAGCTGTGGAGTTTCTAGTTGCGGAGTTTCTAGTTGCAGAGTTTCTTGTTGCGGAGTTTTCTAGTTGTGGAGATTCTAGTGGCGGAGTTTCAAGTTGTGGAGTTTCTAGTTGCGGAGTTACTAGCTGTGGAGTTTCTAGTTGCGGAGTCTCTAGTTGTGCAGTCTCTATTTGTGGAGTTGCTAGTTGTGAAGTTTAATGTTGTGGGGTTTCTAGCTGTGGAGTTTCTAGTTGCGGAGTTTCTAGTTGCACAATTTCTAGTTGCGGAGTTTCTAGTTGTTGAGTTTCTAGTTGTGAGGTTCGTAGTTGTGGAGTTTCTAGTGGTGGAGTTTCTAGTTGTGGAGTCTCTGGTTGTGGAGTTTCTAGTTGTGGGGTTTCTAGTTGCGAACTCTCAAGTTGTGGAGTTTCTAGTTGTGGAGTTTGTAGCTGTGGAGTTTCTAGTTGTTGAGTTTCTAGTTGACGAGTTTCTATTTGCGAAGTCTCAAGTTGTGGAGTTTCTAGCTGTGGAGTTTCTAGTTGCGGAGTTTGTAGTTGCGGAGTTTCTAGTTGTAGAGTTTCTAGTTGCGGAGTTTTCTAGTTGTGGAGATTCTAGTTGAGGAGTTTCAAGTTGTGGAGTTTCTAGTTGCGGAGTTACTAGCTGTGGAGTTTCTAGTTGCGGAGTCTCTAGTTGTGCAGTCTCTAGTTGTTGAGTTGCTAGTTGTGAAGTTTATAGTTGTGGGGTTTCTAGCTGTGGAGTTTCCAGTTGCGGAGTTTCTAGTTGCACAGTTTCCAGTTGCGGAGTTTCTAGTTGTTGAGTTTCTAGTTGTGAGGTTCGTAGTTGTGGAGTTTCTAGTGGTGGAGTTTCTAGTTGTGGAGTCTCTAGTTGTGGAGTTTCTAGTTTTGGGGTTTCTAGTTGCGAACTCTCAAGTTGTGGAGTTTCTAGTTGTGGAGTTTGCAGCTGTGGAGTTTCTAGTTGTTGAGTTTCTAGTTGACGAGTTTCTATTTGCGAAGTCTCAAGTTGTGGAGTTTCTAGCTGTGGAGTTTCTAGTTGCGGAGTTTGTAGTTGCGGAGTTTCTAGTTGCAGAGTTTCTAGTTGTGGAGATTCTAGTTGCCAAGTTTCTTGTTGCGAAGTCTCAAGTTGTGGAGTTTCTAGTTGTGGAGTTTCTAGTTGTGGAATTTGTAGTTGTGGAGAATCTAGTTGTGGAGTTTCTAGTTGTGGAGTTTCTAGTTGCGGAGTTTCTAGTTGTGGAGTTTCTAGTTGTGGAGTTTTAGTTGTGGAGTTTCAAGTTGAGGAATTTATAGGTGTGGAGTTTCTAGTTGTTGAGTTTCTAGTTGTCGGGTTTCAAGTTGCGGAGTTTCTAGTTATGAAGTTTCTAGTTGTGGAGCTTTTAGTTGATGAGCCTCTAGTTGTTGAGTCTCTAGCTGTGGAAATTCTAGTTGTGAAGTTTCTGGTTGCAGAGTTTGTTGTTGCGGAGTTTCTAGATGTGGTGTTTCAAGTTGTGGAGTTTCTAGCTGTGGAGTTTCTAGTTGCGGAGTTTCTAGTTGCAGAGTTTGTAGTTGCGGAGTTTTCTAGTTGTGGAGCTTCTAGTGGCGGAGTTTCAAGTTGTGGAGTTTCTAGTGGGGGAGTCTCTACTTGTGCAGTCTCTAGTTGTTGAGTTGCTAGTTGTGAAGTTTATAGTTGTGGGGTTTCTAGTTGCGGAGTTTCTAGTTGCAGAGATTCTAGTTGTGATGTTTCTAGTGGGGAGTTTCTAGTTGAGGAGTTTCTAGTTGTGGAGTTTCTAGTTGCGGAATTTGTAATTGTGGAGTATCTAGTTGTGGTGTTTCAAGTTGTGGAGTCTGTAGTTGTGGAGTATCTAATTGTTGGGTTTCAAGTTGTGGAGTTTCTAGTTGTGGAGTTTCTAGCTGTGGAGTTTCTAGTGGTTGAGTTTCCACTTGACGAGTTTCTAATTGCGAAGTCTCAAGTTGTGGAGTTTCTAGCTGTAAAGTTTCTAGTTGCAGAGTTTCTAGTTGCGGAGTTTCCAGTTGTGAAGTTTCTAGTTGTGGAATTTCAATCTGTGTAGTTTCTAGTTGTGGAGTCTCAATTTTGGAGTTCCTAGTTGTGGAGTCTCTAGTTGTGGAGTTTCTAGTTGTGGAGTGTCTATTTGTGGAGTTTCTAGTTGTGAAGTTTCTATTTGTAGAGTTTCTCGTTGGAGTTTTTAGTTTTCGAGTTCCTTGTTGTAGATTTTCTATTTGCAGAGTTTCTAGTTGTGGAGTTTCTAGTTGTGGGGTTTGTAGTTGTGGAAATTTTAGCTGTGGAGTTTCTACTTATGGAATCTCTAGTCGTGGAGTTTCTAGTTGTGTAGTTTCTGTCTGAGGAGTTTCTAAATGCAAAGTCTCTAGTTGTGCAGTCTCTAGTTGTGGAGTTTCTAGTTTTGGAGTTTCTAGTTGTGGAGTTTTTTGTTGGGGAGTTTCTAGTTGTGAAGTTTCAAGTTGTGGATTTTCTAGTTGCAGAGTTTCGAGTTGCAGAGTTTCAAGTTGTGGAGTTTCTAGTTGCGGAGTTTCTAGCTGCGGAGTTTCTAGTTGCGGAGTCTCTAGTTGTGAAGTCTCTAGTTGTTGAGTTTCTAGTTGTGAAGTTTATAGTTGAGGGTTTTCTAGCTGTGGAGTTTCTAGTTGCGGAGTTTCTATTTGCAGAGTTTGTAGTTGCGGAGTCTCTAGTTGCAGAGTTTCTAGTTGTGGAGATTCTAGTTGCCAAGTTTCTTGTTGCGAAGTCTCAAGTTGTGGAGTTTCTAGTTGTGGAGTTTCTAGTTGTGGAATTTGTAGTTGTGGAGAATCTAGTTGTGGAGTTTCTAGTTGGGGAGTTTCTAGTTGTGGAGTTTCTAGTTGTGGAGTTCCTAGTTGTGGAGTTTTAGTTGTGGAGTTTAAAGTTGAGGAATTTATAGGTGTGGAGTTTCTAGTTGTTGAGTTTCTAGTTGTCGGGTTTCAAGTTGCGGAGTTTCTAGTTATGGAGTTTCTAGTTGTGGAGCTTTTAGTTGAGGAGCCTCTAGTTGTTGAGTCTCTAGCTGTGGAAATTCTAGTTGTGGAGTTTCTGGTTGCAGAGTTTGTTGTTGCGGAGTTTCTAGATGTGGTGTTTCAAGTTGTGGAGTTTCTAGCTGTGGAGTTTCTAGTTGCGGAGTTTCTAGTTGCAGAGTTTGTAGTTGAGGAGTTTTCTAGTTGTGGAGCTTCTAGTGGCGGAGTTTCAAGTTGTGGAGTTTCTAGTTGCGGAGTTACTAGCTGTGGAGTTTCTAGTGGGGGAGTCTCTAGTTGTGCAGTCTCTAGTTGTTGAGTTGCTAGTTGTGAAGTTTATAGTTGTGGGGTTTCTAGCTGTGGAGTATCTAGTTGCGGAGTTTCTAGTTGCAGAGTTTCTAGTTGCGGAGTTTCTAGTTGCAGAGATTCTAGTTGTGAAGTTTCTAGTGGGGAGTTTCTAGTTGAGGAGTTTCTAGTTGTGGAGTTTCTAGTTGCGGAATTTGTAATTGTGGAGTACCTAGTTGTGGTGTTTCAAGTTGTGGAGTCTGTAGTTGTGGAGTATCTAATTGTTGGGTTTCAAGTTGTGGAGTTTCTAGTTGTGGAGTTTCTAGCTGTGGAGTTTCTAGTGGTTGAGTTTCCAGTTGACGAGTTTCTAATTGCGAAGTCTCAGGTTGTGGAGTTTCTAGCTGTAGAGTTTCTAGTTGCAGAGTTTCTAGTTGCGGAGTTTCCAGTTGTGGAGTTTCTAGTTGGTGAATTTCAATCTGTGTAGTTTCTAGTTGTGGAGTCTCAATTTTGGAGTTCCTAGTTGTGGAGTCTCTAGTTGTGGAGTTTCTAGTTGTGGAGTGTCTATTTGTGGAGTTTCTAGTTGTGAAGTTTCTAGTTGTAGAGTTTCTCGTTGGAGTTTTTAGTTTTCGAGTTCCTTGTTGTATATTTTCTATTTGCCGAGTTTCTAGTTGTGGAGTTTCTAGTTGTGGGGTTTGTAGTTGTGGAAATTTTAGCTGTGGAGTTTCTACTTATGGAATCTCTAGTCGTGGAGTTTCTAGTTGTGTAGTTTCTATGTGAGGAGTTTCTAAATGCAAAGTCTCTAGTTGTGCAGTCTCTAGTTGTGGATTTTCTAGTTGTGGATTTTCTAGTTTCGGAGTTTCTAGTTGGGGAGTTTCCAGTTGGGAAGTTTCTACTTGAGTTTATAGTTGTGGATTTTCTAGTTGCAGATTTTCGAGTTGCATAGTTTCAAGTTGTGGAGTTTCTAGTTGCGGAGTTTCCAGTTGCGGAGTCTCTAGTTGTGCAGTCTCTAGTTGTTGAGTTTCTAGTTTTGAAGTTTATAGTTGAGGGGTTTCTAGCTGTGGAGTTTCTAGTTGCGGAGTTTCTATTTGCAGAGTTTCTAGTTGCGGAGTTTCTAGCTGCAGAGTTTCTAGCTTGGGAGTTTCTAGCTTGGGAGTTTCTAGTTGCGGAGCTTCCAGTTGTGGAGTTTCTAGTTGTGGAGTTTCTAGTTGTGGAGTTTTAGTTGTGGAGTTTCAAGTGGAGGAATTAATAGGTTTGGAGGTTGTAGTTGTTGAGTTTTTAGTTGTCGGGTTTCTAATTGCGGAGTTTCTAGTTGTGGAGTGTCTAGTTGTTGAGCTTTTAGTTGAGGAGTCTCTAGTTGTTGAGTCTCTAGCTGTGGAAATTCTAGTTGTGGAGTTTCTAGTTGCAGAGTTTGTTGTTGCGGAGTTTCTAGATGTGGTTTTTAAGTTGTAGAGTTTCTGGCTGTGGAGTTTCCAGTTGCGGAGTTTCTAGTTATGAATTTTCTAGTTGTGAGGTTTGTAGTTGTGGAATTTCTAGTGGTGGAGTTTCTAGTTGTGAAGTCTCTAGTTGTGGAGTTTCTAGTTGTAGAGTTTCTAATGGCGAACTCTCAAGTTACGGAGTTTCTAGTTGTGGAGTTTCTAGCTGTGGAGTTTCTAGTTGTTGAGTTTCTAGTTGACGAGTTTCTATTTGCGAAGTCTGAAGTTGTGGAGTTTCTAGCTGTGGAGTTTCTAGTTGCGGAGTTTGTAGTTGCGGAGTTTCTAGTTGCAGAGTTTCTAGTTGCGGAGATTCTAGTTGCCGAGATTCTTGTTGGGAAGTCTCAAGTTGTGGAGTTTCTAGCTGTGGAGTTTCTAGTTGTGGAGTTTCTAGTTGTGGAATTTGTAGTTGTGGAGTATTTAGTTGTGGTGTTTCAAGTTGTGTAGTTTCTAGTTGTGGAGTTTCTAGTGGTGAACTCTCAAGTTGTGGAGTTTCTAGTTGTGGAGTTTCTAGCTGTGGAGTTTCTAGTTGTTGAGTTTCTAGTTGACGAGTTTCTAATTGCGAAGTCTCAAGTTGTGGAGTTTCTAGCTGTGGAGTTTGTAGTAGCGGAGTTTGTAGTTGCGGAGTTTCTAGTTGCAGAGTTTCTTGTTGCGAAGTCTCAAGTTGTGGAGTTTCTAGCTGTGGAGTTTCTAGTTGCGGAGTTTCTAGTTGTGGAGTTTCTAGTTGTGGAGTTTCTAGTTGTGGAATTTGTAGTTGTGGAGTATCTAGTTGTGGTGTTTCAAGTTGTGGAGTTTCTAGCTGTGGAGTTTCTAGTTGCGGAGTTTCTAGTGGCAGAGTTTCTTGTTGCGGAGTTTACTAGTTGTGGAGATTCTAGTGGCGGAGTTTCAAGTTGTGGAGATTCTAGTTGCGGAGTTACTAGCTGTGGAGTTTCTAGTGGCGGAGTCTCTAGTTGTGCAGTCTCTATTTGTGGAGTTGCTAGTTGTGAAGTTTATAGTTGTGGGGTTTCTAGCTGTGGAGTTTCTAGTTGCGGAGTTTCTAGTTGCACAATTTCTAGTTGCGTAGTTTCTAGTTGTTGAGTTTCTAGTTGTGAGGTTCGTAGTTGTGGAGTTTCTATTGGTGGAGTTTCTAGTTGTGGAGTCTCTGGTTGTGGAGTTTCTAGTTGTGGGGTTTCTAGTTGCGAACTCTCAAGTTGTGGAGTTTCTAGTTGTGGAGTTTGTAGCTGTGGAGTTTCTAGTTGTTGAGTTTCTAGTTGACGAGTTTCTATTTGCGAAGTCTCAAGTTGTGGAGTTTCTAGCTGTGGAGTTTCTAGTTGCGGAGTTTGTAGTTGCGGAGTTTCTAGTTGTAGAGTTTCTAGTTGCGGAGTTTTCTAGTTGTGGAGATTCTAGTTGAGGAGTTTCAAGTTGTGGAGTTTCTAGTTGCGGAGTTACTAGCTGTGGAGTTTCTAGTTGCGGAGTCTCTAGTTGTGCAGTCTCTAGTTGTTGAGTTGCTAGTTGTGAAGTTTATAGTTGTGGGGTTTCTAGCTGTGGAGTTTCCAGTTGCGGAGTTTCTAGTTGCACAGTTTCCAGTTGCGGAGTTTCTAGTTGTTGAGTTTCTAGTTGTGAGGTTCGTAGTTGTGGAGTTTCTAGTGGTGGAGTTTCTAGTTGTGGAGTCTCTAGTTGTGGAGTTTCTAGTTTTGGGGTTTCTAGTTGCGAACTCTCAAGTTGTGGAGTTTCTAGTTGTGGAGTTTGCAGCTGTTGTTGAGTTTCTAGTTGTTGAGTTTCTAGTTGACGAGTTTCTATTTGCGAAGTCTCAAGTTGTGGAGTTTCTAGCTGTGGAGTTTCTAGTTGCGGAGTTTGTAGTTGCGGAGTTTCTAGTTGCAGAGTTTCTAGTTGTGGAGATTCTAGTTGCCAAGTTTCTTGTTGCGAAGTCTCAAGTTGTGGAGTTTCTAGTTGTGGAGTTTCTAGTTGTGGAATTTGTAGTTGTGGAGAATCTAGTTGTGGAGTTTCTAGTTGTGGAGTTTCTAGTTGCGGAGTTTCTAGTTGTGGAGTTTTTAGTTGTGGAGTTTTAGTTGTGGAGTTTCAAGTTGAGGAATTTATAGGTGTGGAGTTTCTAGTTGTTGAGTTTCTAGTTGTCGGGTTTCAAGTTGCGGAGTTTCTAGTTATGAAGTTTCTAGTTGTGGAGCTTTTAGTTGATGAGCCTCTAGTTGTTGAGTCTCTAGCTGTGGAAATTCTAGTTGTGAAGTTTCTGGTTGCAGAGTTTGTTTTTGCGGAGTTTCTAGATGTGGTGTTTCAAGTTGTGGAGTTTCTAGCTGTGGAGTTTCTAGTTGCGGAGTTTCTAGTTGCAGAGTTTGTAGTTGCGGAGTTTTCTAGTTGTGGAGCTTCTAGTGGCGGAGTTTCAAGTTGTGGAGTTTCTAGTGGGGGAGTCTCTACTTGTGCAGTCTCTAGTTGTTGAGTTGCTAGTTGTGAAGTTTATAGTTGTGGGGTTTCTAGTTGCGGAGTTTCTAGTTGCAGAGTTTCTAGTTGCGGAGTTTCTAGTTGCAGAGTTTCTAGTTGCGGAGTTTCCAGTTGTGAAGTTTCTAGTTGTGGAATTTCAATCTGTGTAGTTTCTAGTTGTGGAGTCTCAATTTTGGAGTTCCTAGTTGTGGAGTCTCTAGTTGTGGAGTTTCTAGTTGTGGAGTGTCTATTTGTGGAGTTTCTAGTTGTGAAGTTTCTAGTTGTAGAGTTTCTCGTTGGAGTTTTTAGTTTTCGAGTTCCTTGTTGTAGATTTTCTATTTGCAGAGTTTCTAGTTGTGGAGTTTCTAGTTGTGGGGTTTGTAGTTGTGGAAATTTTAGCTGTGGAGTTTCTACTTATGGAATCTCTAGTCGTGGAGTTTCTAGTTGTGTAGTTTCTGTCTGAGGAGTTTCTAAATGCAAAGTCTCTAGTTGTGCAGTCTCTAGTTGTGGAGTTTCTTGTTTTGGAGTTTCTAGTTGTGGAGTTTTTTGTTGGGGAGTTTCTAGGTGTGAAGTTTCAAGTTGTGGATTTTCTAGTTGCGGAGTTTCTAGTTGCGGAGTTTCTACTTGAGTTTATAGTTGTGGATTTTCTAGTTGCAGAGTTTTGAGTTGCAGAGTTTCAAGTTGTGGAGTTTCTAGTTGCGGAGTTTCTAGCTGCGGAGTTTCTAGTTGCGGAGTCTCTAGTTGTGCAGTCTCTAGTTGTTGAGTTTCTAGTTGTGAAGTTTATAGTTGAGGGTTTTCTAGCTGTGGAGTTTCTAGTTGCGGAGTTTCTATTTGCAGAGTTTCTAATTGCGGAGTTTCTAGCTGCAGAGTTTCTAGTTGTAGAGTTTCTAGTTTGGGAGTTTCTAGTTGCGAAGTTTCCAGTTGTGGAGTTTCTAGTTGTGGAGTTTCTAGTTGTGGAGTTTTAGTTTTGGAGTTTCAAGTTGAGGAATTTATAGGTTTAGAGGTTGTAGTTGTTGAGTTTCTAGTTGTCGGGTTTCTAGTTGCGGAGTTTCTAGTTGTGGAGTGTCTAGTTGTGAAGCTTTTAGTTGAGGAGTCTCTAGTTGTTGAGTCTCTAGCTGTGCAAGTTCTAGTTGTGGAGTTTCTAGTTGCAGAGTTTGTTGTTGCGGAGTTTCTAGATGTGGTTTTTCTAGTTGTAGAGTTTCTGGCTGTGGAGTTTCCAGTTGCGGAGTTTCTAGTTATGGAGTTTCTAGTTGTGAGGTTCGTAGTTGTGGAATTTCTAGTGGTGGAGTTTCTATTTGTGGAGTCTCTAGTTGTGGAGTTTCTAGTTGTGGAGATCTAGTGGCGAACTCTCAAGTTGCGGAGTTTCTAGTTGTGGAGTTTCTAGCTGTGAAGTTTCTAGTTGTTGAGTTTCTAGTTGACGAGTTTCTATTTGCGAAGTCTCAAGTTGTGGAGTTTCTAGCTGTGGAGTTTCTAGTTGCGGAGTTTGTAGTTGCGGAGTTTCTAGTTGCAGAGTTTCTAGTTGCGGAGATTCTAGTTGCCGAGATTCTTGTTGGGAAGTCTCAAGTTGTGGAGTTTCTAGCTGTGGAGTTTCTAGTTGTGGAGTTTCTAGTTGTGGAGTTTCTAGTTGTGGAATTTGTAGTTGTGGAGTATTTAGTTGTGGTGTTTCAAGTTGTGTAGTTTCTAGTTGTTGAGTTTCTAGTGGTGAACTCTCAAGTTGTGGAGTTTCTAGTTGTGGAGTTTCTAGCTGTGGAGTTTCTAGTTGTTGAGTTTCTAGTTGACGAGTTTCTAATTGCGAAGTCTCAAGTTGTGGAGTTTCTAGCTGTGGAGTTTGTAGTAGCGGAGTTTGTAGTTGCGGAGTTTCTAGTTGCAGAGTTTCTTGTTGCGAAGTCTCAAGTTGTGGAGTTTCTAGCTGTGGAGTTTCTAGTTGCGGAGTTTCTAGTTGTGGAGTTTCTAGTTGTGGAGTTTCTAGTTGTGGAGTTTGTAGTTGTGGAGTATCAAGTGTGGTGTTTCAAGTTGTGGAGTTTCTAGCTGTGGAGTTTCTAGTTGCGGAGTTTCTAGTGGCAGAGTTTCTTGTTGCGGAGTTTTCTAGTTGTGGAGATTCTAGTGGCGGAGTTTCAAGTTGTGGAGTTTCTAGTTGCGGAGTTACTAGCTGTGGAGTTTCTAGTTGCGGAGTCTCTAGTTGTGCAGTCTCTATTTGTGGAGTTGCTAGTTGTGAAGTTTATAGTTGTGGGGTTTCTAGCTGTGGAGTTTCTAGTTGCGGAGTTTCTAGTTGCACAATTTCTAGTTGCGGAGTTTCTAGTTGTTGAGTTTCTAGTTGTGCGGTTCGTAGTTGTGGAGTTTCTAGTGGTGGAGTTTCTAGTTGTGGAGTCTCTGGTTGTGGAGTTTCTAGTTGTGGGGTTTCTAGTTGCGAACTCTCAAGTTGTGGAGTTTCTAGTTGTGGAGTTTGTAGCTGTGGAGTTTCTAGTTGTTGAGTTTCTAGTTGACGAGTTTCTATTTGCGAAGTCTCAAGTTGTGGAGTTTCTAGCTGTGGAGTTTCTAGTTGCGGAGTTTGTAGTTGCGGAGTTTCTAGTTGTAGAGTTTCTAGTTGCGGAGTTTTCTAGTTGTGGAGATTCTAGTTGAGGAGTTTCAAGTTGTGGAGTTTCTAGTTGCGGAGTTACTAGCTGTGGAGTTTCTAGTTGCGGAGTCTCTAGTTGTGCAGTCTCTAGTTGTTGAGTTGCTAGTTGTGAAGTTTATAGTTGTGGGGTTTCTAGCTGTGGAGTTTCCAGTTGCGGAGTTTCTAGTTGCACAGTTTCCAGTTGCGGAGTTTCTAGTTGTTGAGTTTCTAGTTGTGAGGTTCGTAGTTGTGGAGTTTCTAGTGGTGGAGTTTCTAGTTGTGGAGCCTCTAGTTGTGGAGTTTCTAGTTTTGGGGTTTCTAGTTGCGAACTCTCAAGTTGTGGAGTTTCTAGTTGTGGAGTTTGCAGCTGTGGAGTTTCTAGTTGTTGAGTTTCTAGTTGACGAGTTTCTATTTGCGAAGTCTCAAGTTGTGGAGTTTCTAGCTGTGGAGTTTCTAGTTGCGGAGTTTGTAGTTGCGGAGTTTCTAGTTGCAGAGTTTCTAGTTGTGGAGATTCTAGTTGCCAAGTTTCTTGTTGCGAAGTCTCAAGTTGTGGAGTTTCTAGTTGTGGAGTTTCTAGTTGTGGAATTTGTAGTTGTGGAGAATCTAGTTGTGGAGTTTCTAGTTGTGGAGTTTCTAGTTGCGGAGTTTCTAGTTGTGGAGTTTTTAGTTGTGGAGTTTTAGTTGTGGAGTTTCAAGTTGAGGAATTTATAGGTGTGGAGTTTCTAGTTTTTGAGTTTCTAGTTGTCGGGTTTCAAGTTGCAGAGTTTCTAGTTATGAAGTTTCTAGTTGTGGAGCTTTTAGTTGATGAGCCTCTAGTTGTTGAGTCTCTAGCTGTGGAAATTCTAGTTGTGAAGTTTCTGGTTGCAGAGTTTGTTGTTGCGGAGTTTCTAGATGTGGTGTTTCAAGTTGTGGAGTTTCTAGCTGTGGAGTTTCTAGTTGCAAAGTTTCTAGTTGCAGAGTTTGTAGTTGCGGAGTTTTCTAGTTGTGGAGCTTCTAGTGGCGGAGTTTCAAGTTGTGGAGTTTCTAGTTGCGGAGTTACTAGCTGTGGAGTTTCTAGTGGGGGAGTCTCTAGTTGTGCAGTCTCTAGTTGTTGAGTTGCTAGTTGTGAAGTTTATAGTTGTGGGGTTTCTAGCTGTGGAGTATCTAGTTGCGGAGTTTCTAGTTGCAGAGTTTCTAGTTGCGGAGTTTCTAGTTGCAGAGATTCTAGTTGTGAAGTTTCTAGTGGGGAGTTTCTAGTTGAGGAGTTTCTAGTTGTGGAGTTTCTAGTTGCGGAATTTGTAATTGTGGAGTATCTAGTTGTGGTGTTTCAAGTTGTGGAGTCTGTAGTTGTGGAGTATCTAATTGTTGGGTTTCAAGTTGTGGAGTTTCTAGTTGTGGAGTTTCTAGCTGTGGAGTTTCTAGTGGTTGAGTTTCCAGTTGACGAGTTTCTAATTGCGAAGTCTCAGGTTGTGGAGTTTCTAGCTGTAAAGTTTCTAGTTGCAGAGTTTCTAGTTGCGGAGTTTCCAGTTGTGGAGTTTCTAGTTGGTGAATTTCAATCTGTGTAGTTTCTAGTTGTGGAGTCTCAATTTTGGAGTTCCTAGTTGTGGAGTCTCTAGTTGTGGAGTTTCTAGTTGTGGAGTGTCTATTTGTGGAGTTTCTAGTTGTGAAGTTTCTAGTTGTAGAGTTTCTCGTTGGAGTTTTTAGTTTTCGAGTTCCTTGTTGTATATTTTCTATTTGCCGAGTTTCTAGTTGTGGAGTTTCTAGTTGTGGGGTTTGTAGTTGTGGAAATTTTAGCTGTGGAGTTTCTACTTATGGAATCTCTAGTCGTGGAGTTTCTAGTTGTGTAGTTTCTATGTGAGGAGTTTCTAAATGCAAAGTCTCTAGTTGTGTAGTCTCTAGTTGTGGATTTTCTAGTTGTGGAGTTTCTAGTTGTGGAGTTTTTTGTTGGGGAGTTTCTAGTTGTGAAGTTTCTAGTTGTGGATTTTCTAGTTTCGGAGTTTCTAGTTGGGGAGTTTCCAGTTGGGAAGTTTCTACTTGAGTTTATAGTTGTGGATTTTCTAGTTGCAGATTTTCGAGTAGCATAGTTTCAAGTTGTGGAGTTTCTAGTTGCGGAGTTTCTAGTTGCGGAGTCTCTAGTTGTGCAGTCTCTAGTTGTTGAGTTTCTAGTTTTGAAGTTTATAGTTGAGGGGTTTCTAGCTGTGGAGTTTCTAGTTGCGGAGTTTCTATTTGCAGAGTTTCTAGTTGCGGAGTTTTTAGCTGCAGAGTTTCTAGTTGTAGAGTTTCTAGCTTGGGAGTTTCTAGTTGCGGAGCTTCCAGTTGTGGAGTTTCTAGTTGTGGAGTTTCTAGTTGTGGAGTTTTAGTTGTGGAGTTTCAAGTGGAGGAATTAAGAGGTTTGGAGGTTGTAGTTGTTGAGTTTTTAGTTGTCGGGTTTCTAGTTGCGGAGTTTCTAGTTGTGGAGTGTCTAGTTGTTGAGCTTTTAGTTGAGGAGTCTCTAGTTGTTGAGTCTCTAGCTGTGGAAATTCTAGTTGTGGAGTTTCTAGTGGCAGAGTTTGTTGTTGCGGAGTTTCTAGATGTGGTTTTTAAGTTGTAGAGTTTCTGGCTGTGGAGTTTCCAGTTGCGGAGTTTCTAGTTATGGATTTTCTAGTTGTGAGGTTTGTAGTTGTGGAATTTCTAGTGGTGGAGTTTCTAGTTGTGAAGTCTCTAGTTGTGGAGTTTCTAGTTGTAGAGTTTCTAATGGCGAACTCTCAAGTTGCGGAGTTTCTAGTTGTGGAGTTTCTAGCTGTGGAGTTTCTAGTTGTTGAGTTTCTAGTTGACGAGTTTCTATTTGCGAAGTCTGAAGTTGTGGAGTTTCTAGCTGTGGAGTTTCTAGTTGCGGAGTTTGTAGTTGCGGAGTTTCTAGTTGCAGAGTTTCTAGTTGCGGAGATTCTAGTTGCCGAGATTCTTATTGGGAAGTCTCAAGTTGTGGAGTTTCTAGCTGTGGAGTTTCTAGTTGTGGAGTTTCTAGTTGTGGAGTTTCTAGTTGTGGAATTTGTAGTTGTGGAGTATTTAGTTGTGGTGTTTCAAGTTGTGGAGTTTCTAGCTGTGGATTTTCTAGTTGCAGAGTTTCGAGTTGCAGAGTATTAAGTTGTGGAGTTTCTAGTTGCGGAGTTTCTAGTTGTGCAGTCTCTAGTTGTTGAGTTTCTAGTTGTGAAGTTTATAGTTGAGGGTTTTCTAGTTGTGGAGTTTCTAGTTGCGGAGTTTCTATTTGCAGAGTTTCTAGTTGTGGAGTTTCTAGTTGGGAAGTTTCTAGTTGCGAAGTTTCTAGTTGTGGAGTTTCTAGTTGTGGAGTTTCTAGTTGTGGAGTTTCAGTTGTGGAGTTTCAAGTTGAGGAATTTATAGGTGTGGAGTTTGTAGTTGTTGAGTTTCTAGTTGTCGGGTTTCTAGTTGCGGAGTTTCTAGTTGTGGAGTGTCTAGTTGTGGAGCTTTTAGTTGAGGAGTCTCTAGTTGTTGAGTCTCTAGCTGTGGAAATTCTAGTTGTGGAGTTTCCAGTTGCAGAGTTTGTTGTTGCGGAGTTTCTAGAAGTGGTTTCTCTAGTTGTAGAGTTTCTGGCTGTGGAGTTCCAGTGTCGGAGTTTCTAGTTGTGGAGTTTCAAGTTGCGAGGTTTGTAGTTGTGGAATTTCTAGTGGTGGAGTTTCTAGTTGTGGAGTCTCTAGTTGTGGAGTTTCTAGTTGTGGAGTTTCTAGTGGTGAGCTCTCAAGTTGCGGAGTTTCTAGTTGTGGAGTTTCTAGCTGTGGAGTTTCTAGTTGCGGAGTTTCCAGTTGGGGAGTTTCTACTTGAGTTTATAGTTGTGGATTTTCTAGTTGCAGAGTTTCGAGTTGCATAGTTTCAAGTTGTGGAGTTTCTAGTTGCGGAGTTTCTAGTTGCGGAGTCTCTAGTTGTGCAGTCTCTAGTTGTTGAGTTTCTAGTTGTGAAGTTTATAGTTGAGGGGTTTCTAGCTGTGGAGTTTCTAGTTGCGGAGTTTCTATTTGCAGAGTTTCTAGTTGCGGAGTTTTTAGCTGCAGAGTTTCTAGTTGTAGAGTTTCTAGCTTGGGAGTTTCTAGTTGCGGAGTTTCCAGTTGTTGAGTTTCTAGTTGTGGAGTTTCTAGTTGTGGAGTTTTAGTTGTGGAGTTTCAAGTGGAGGAATTAGTAGGTTTGGAGGTTGTAGTTGTTGAGTTTTTAGTTGTCGGGTTTCTAGTTGCGGAGTTTCTAGTTGTGGAGTGTCTAGTTGTGGAGCTTTTAGTTGAGAAGTCTCTAGTTGTTGAGTTTCTAGCTGTGGAAATTCTAGTTGTGGAGTTTCTAGTTGCAGATTTTGTTTTGCGGAGTTTCTAGATGTGGTTTTTAAGTTGTAGAGTTTCTGGCTGTGGAAATTCCAGTTGCGGAGTTTCTAGTTGTGAGGTTTGTAGTTGTGGAAGTTCTAGTGGTGAAGTTTCTAGTTGTGAAGTCTCTAGTTGTGGAGTTTCTAGTTGTAGAGTTTCTAGTGGCGAACTCTCAAGTTGCGGAGTTTCTAGTTGTGGAGTTTCTAGCTGTGGAGTTTCTAGTTGTTGAGTTTCTAGTTGACGAGTTTCTATTTGCGAAGTCTCAAGTTGTGGAGTTTCTAGCTGTGGAGTTTCTAGTTGCGGAGTTTGTAGTTGCGGAGTTTCTAGTTGCAGAGTTTCTAGTTGCGGAGATTCTAGTTGCCGAGTTTCTTGTTGGGAAGTCTCAAGTTGTGGAGTTTCTAGCTGTGGAGTTTCTAATTGTGGAGTTTCTAGTTGTGGAATTTGTAGTTGTGGAGTATTTAGTTGTGGTGTTTTAAGTTGTGGAGTTTCTAGCTGTGGATTTTCTAGTTGCAGAGTTTCGAGTTGCAGAGTATTAAGTTGTGGAGTTTCTAGTTGCGGAGTTTCTAGCTGCGGAGTTTCTAGTTGAGGAGTTTCTAGTTGTGGAGTTTCTAGTTGTGGAGTTTTAGTTGTGGAGTTTCAAGTTGAGGAATTTATAGTTGTGGAGTTTGTAGTTGTTGAGTTTTTAGTTGTCGGGTTTCTAGTTGCGGAGTTTCTAGTTGTGGAGTGTCTAGTTGTGCAGCTTTTAGTTGAGGAGTCTCTAGTTGTTGAGTCTCTAGCTGTGGAAATTCTAGTTGTGGAGTTCCTAGTTGCAGAGTTTGTTGTTGCGGAGTTTCTAGAAGTGGTTTTTCTAGTATTAGAGTTTCTGGCTGTGGAGTTTCCAGTGTCGGAGTTTCTAGTTGTGGAGTTTCTAGTTGTGAGGTTTGTAGTTGTGGAATTTGTAGTGGTGGAGTTTCTAGTTGTGGAGTCTCTAGTTGTGGAGTTTCTAGTTGTGGAGTTTCTAGTGGTGAGCTCTCAAGTTGCGGAGTTTCTAGTTGTGGAGTTTCTAGCTGGGGAGTTTCTAGTTGCGGAGTTTCCAGTTGGGGAGTTTCTACTTGAGTTTATAGTTGTGGATTTTCTAGTTGCAGAGTTTCGAGTTGCATAGTTTCAAGTTGTGGAGTTTCTAGTTGCGGAGTTTCTAGTTGCGGAGTCTGTAGTTGTGCAGTCTCTAGTTGTTGAGTTTCTAGTTGTGAAGTTTATAGTTGAGGGGTTTCTAGCTGTGGAGTTTCTAGTTGCGGAGTTTCTATTTGCAGAAATTCTAGTTGCGGAGTTTCTAGCTGCAGAGTTTCTAGTTGTAGAGTTTCTAGCTTGGGAGTTTCTAGTTGCAGAGTTTCCAGTTGTTGAGTTTCTAGTTGTGGAGTTTCTAGTTGTGGAGTTTAAGTTGTGGAGTTTCTAGTAGAGGAATTAATAGGTTTGGAGGTTGTAGTTGTTGAGTTTTTAGTTGTCGGGTTTCTAGTTGCGGAGTTTCTAGTTGTGGAGTGTCTAGTTGTGGAGCTTTTAGTTGAGAAGTCTCTAGTTGTTGAGTTTCTAGCTGTGGAAATTCTAGTTGTGGAGTTTCTAGTTGCAGATTTTGTTGTTGCGGAGTTTCTAGATGTGGTTTTTAAGTTGTAGAGTTTCTGGCTGTGGAAATTCCAGTTGCAAAGTTTCTAGTTGTGAGGTTTGTAGTTGTGGAATTTCTAGTGGTGGAGTTTCTAGTTGTGAAGTCTCTAGTTGTGGAGTTTCTAGTTGTAGAGTTTCTAGTGGCGAACTCTCAAGTTGCGGAGTTTCTAGTTGTGGAGTTTCTAGCTGTGGAGTTTCTAGTTGTTGAGTTTCTAGTTGACGAGTTTCTATTTGCGAAGTCTCAAGTTGTGGAGTTTCTAGCTGTGGAGTTTCTAGTTGCGGAGTTTGTAGTTGCGGAGTTTCTAGTTGCAGAGTTTCTAGTTGCGGAGATTCTAGTTGCCGAGTTTCTTGTTGGGAAGTCTCAAGTTGTGGAGTTTCTAGCAGTGGAGTTTCTAATTGTGGAGTTTCTAGTTGTGGAATTTGTAGTTGTGGAGTATTTAGTTGTGGTGTTTTAAGTTGTGGAGTTTCTAGCTGTGGATTTTCTAGTTGCAGAGTTTCGAGTTGCAGAGTATTAAGTTGTGGAGTTTCTAGTTGCGGAGTTTCTAGCTGCGGAGTTTTTAGTTGCGGAGTTTCTAGTTGTGGAGTCTCTAGTTGTTGAGTTTTTAGTTGTGAAGTTTATAGTTGAGGGTTTTCTAGTTGTGGAGTTTCTAGTTGCGGAGTTTCTATTTGCAGAGTTTCTAGCTGCAGAGTTTCTAGTTGTGGAGTTTCTAGTTGGGGAGTTTCTAGTTGCGAAGTTTCTAGTTGTGGAGTTTCTAGTTGTGGAGTTTCTAGTTGTGGAGTTTTAGTTGTGGAGTTTCAAGTTGAGGAGTCTCTAGTTGTTGAGTCTCTAGCTGTGGAAATTCTAGTTGTGGAGTTCCTAGTTGCAGAGTTTGTTGTTGCGGAGTTTCTAGAAGTGGTTTTTCTAGTTGTAGAGTTTCTGGCTGTGGAGTTTCCAGTGTCGGAGTTTCTAGTTGTGGAGTTTCTAGTTGTGAGGTTTGTAGTTGTGGAATTTCTAGTGGTGGAGTTTCTAGTTGTGGAGTCTCTAGTTGTGGAGTTTCTAGTTGTGGAGTTTCTAGTGGTGAGCTCTCAAGTTGCGGAGTTTCTAGTTGTGGAGTTTCTAGCTGTGGAGTTTCTAGTTGCGGAGTTTCCAGTTGGGGAGTTTCTACTTGAGTTTATAGTTGTGGATTTTCTAGTTGCAGAGTTTCGAGTTGCATAGTTTCAAGTTGTGGAGTTTCTAGTTGCGGAGTTTCAAGTTGCGGAGTCTCTAGTTGTGCAGTCTCTAGTTGTTGAGTTTCTAGTTGTGAAGTTTATAGTTGAGGGGTTTCTAGCTGTGGAGTTTCTAGTTGCGGAGTTTCTATTTGCAGAGTTTCTAGTTGCGGAGTTTCTAGCTGCAGAGTTTCTAGTTGTAGAGTTTCTAGCTTGGGAGTTTCTAGTTGCAGAGTTTCCAGTTGTTGAGTTTCTAGTTGTGGAGTTTAAGTTGTGGAGTTTCAAGTGGAGGAATTAATAGGTTTGGAGGTTGTAGTTGTTGAGTTTTTAGTTGTCGGGTTTCTAGTTGCGGAGTTTCTAGTTGTGGAGTGTCTAGTTGTGGAGCTTTTAGTTGAGAAGTCTCTAGTTGTTGAGTTTCTAGCTGTGGAAATTCTAGTTGTGGAGTTTCTAGTTGCAGATTTTGTTGTTGCGGAGTTTCTAGATGTGGTTTTTAAGTTGTAGAGTTTCTGGCTGTGGAAATTCCAGTTGCGGAGTTTCTAGTTATGGAGTTTCTAGTTGTGAGGTTTGTAGTTGTGGAATTTCTAGTGGTGGAGTTTCTAGTTGTGAAGTCTCTAGTTGTGGAGTTTCTAGTTGTAGAGTTTCTAGTGGCGAACTCTCAAGTTGCGGAGTTTCTAGTTGTGGAGTTTCTAGCTGTGGAGTTTCTAGTTGTTGAGTTTCTAGTTGACGAGTTTCTACTTGCGAAGTCTCAAGTTGTGGAGTTTCTAGCTGTGGATTTTCTAGTTGCAGAGTTTCGAGTTGCAGAGTATTAAGTTGTGGAGTTTCTAGTTGCGGAGTTTCTAGCTGCGGAGTTTCTAGTTGCGGAGTTTCTAGTTGTGCAGTCTCTAGTTGTTGAGTTTCTAGTTGTGAAGTTTATAGTTGAGGGTTTTCTAGTTGTGGAGTTTCTAGTTGCGGAGTTTCTATTTGCAGAGTTTCTAGCTGCAGAGTTTCTAGTTGCGGAGTTTCTAGTTGGGGAGTTTCTAGTTGCGGAGTTTCTAGTTGTGGAGTTTCTAGTTGTGGAGTTTCTAGTTGTGGAGTTTTAGTTGTGGAGTTTCAAGTTGAGGAATTTATAGGTGTGGAGTTTGTAGTTGTTGAGTTTCTAGTTGTCGGGTTTCTAGTTGCGGAGTTTCTAGTTGTGGAGTGTCTAGTTGTGGAGCTTTTAGTTGAGGAGTCTCTAGTTGTTGAGTCTCTAGCTGTGGAAATTCTAGTTATGGAGTTTCTAGTTGCAGAGTTTGTTGTTGCGGAGTTTCTAGAAGTGGTTTTTCTAGTTGTAGAGTTTCTGGCTGTGGAGTTTCCAGTGTCGGAGTTTCTAGTTGTGGAGTTTCTAGTTGTGAGGTTTGTAGTTGTGGAATTTCTAGTGGTGGAGTTTCTAGTTGTGGAGTTTCTAGTGGTGAGCTCTCAAGTTGTGGAGTTTCTAGTTGTGGACTTTCTAGCTGTGGAGTTTCTAGTTGTTGAGTTTCTAGTTGACGAGTTTCTATTTGCGAAGTCTCAAGATGTGGAGTTTCTAGCTGTGGAGTTTGTAGTTGCGGAGTTTCTAGTTCCAGAGTTTCTAGTTGTGGAGATTCTAGTTGCCGAGTTTCTTGTTGCGAAGTCTCAAGTTGTGGAGTTTCTAGCTGTGGAGTTTCTAGTTGCGGAGTTTCTAGTTGTGGAGTTTCTAGTTGTGGAGTTTCTAGTTGTGGAGTTTCTAGTTGTGGAATTTGTAGTTGTGGAGTATCTAGTTGTGGTGTTTCAAGTTGTGGAGTTTCTAGCTGTGGAGTTTCTAGTTGCGGAGTTTTCTAGTTGTGGAGATTCTAGTGGCGGAGTTTCAAGTTATGGATTTTCTAGTTGCGGAGTTACTAGCTGTGGAGTTTCTAGTTGCGCAATCTCTAGTTGTGCAGTCTCTAGTTGTTGAGTTGCTAGTTGTGAAGTTTATAGTTGTGGGGTTTCTAGCTGTGGAGTTTCTAGTTGCGGAGTTTCTTGTTGCACAGTTTCTAGTGGCGGAGTTTCTAGTTGTTGAGTTTCTAGTTGTGAGGTTCGTAGTTGTGGAGTTTCTAGTGGTGGAGTTTCTAGTTGCGGAGTCTCTAGTTGTGGAGTTTCTAGTTGTGGGGTTTCTAGTTGCGAACTCTAAAGTTGTGGAGTTTCTAGTTGTGGAGTTTCTAGCTGTGGAGTTTGTAGTTGTTGAGTTTCTAGTTGACGAGTTTCTATTTGCGAAGTCTCAAGTTGTGGAGTTTCCAGCTGTGGAGTTTCTAGTTGCGGAGTTTGTAGTTGTGCAGTCTCTAGTTGTTGAGTTGCTAGTTGTGAAGTTTATAGTTGTGGGGTTTCTAGCTGTGGAGTTTCTAGTTGCGGAGTTTCTAGTTGCACAGTTTCTAGTGGCGGAGTTTCTAGTTGTTGAGTTTCTAGTTGTGAGGTTCGTAGTTGTGGAGTTTCTAGTGGTGGAGTTTCTAGTTGCAGAGTTTTTAGTGGCGGAGTTTTCTAGTTGTGGAGATTCTAGTGGCGGAGTTTCAAGCTGTGGAGTTTCTAGTTGCGGAGTTACTAGCTGTGGAGTTTCTAGTTGCGGAGTCTCTAGTTGTGCATTCTCTAGTTGTTCAGTTGCTAGTTGTGAAGTTTATAGTTGTGGGGTTTCTAGCTGTGGAGTTTCTAGTTGCGGAGTTTCTAGTTGCACAGTTTCCACTTGCGGAGTTTCTAGTTGTTGAGTTTCTAGTTGTGAGGTTCGTAGTTGTGGAGTTTTTAGTGGTGGAGTTTCTAGTTGTGGAGTCTCTAGTTGTGGAGTTTCTAGTTGTGGGGTTTCTAGTTGCGAACTCTCAAGTTGTGGAGTTTCTAGTTGTGGAGTTTCTAGCTGTGGAGTTTCTAGTTGCGGAGTTTGTAGTTGCGGAGTTTCTAGTTGCAGAGTTTCTAGTTGTGGAGATTCTAGTTGCAGATTTTGTTGTTGCGGAGTTTCTAGATGTGGTTTTTAAGTTGTAGAGTTTCTGGCTGTGGAAATTCCAGTTGCGGAGTTTCTAGTTATGGAGTTTCTAGTTGTGAGGTTTGTAGTTGTGGAATTTCTAGTGGTGGAGTTTCTAGTTGTGAAGTCTCTAGTTGCGGAGTTTCTAGTTGTAGAGTTTCTAGTGGCGAACTCTCAAGTTGCGGAGTTTCTAGTTGTGGAGTTTCTAGTTGACGAGTTTCTATTTGCGAGGTCTCAAGTTGTGGAGTTTCTAGCTGTGGAGTTTCTAGTTGCGGAGTTTGTAGTTGCGGAGTTTCTAGTTGCAGAGTTTCTAGTTGCGGAGATTCTAGTTGCCGGGTTTCTTGTTGGGAAGTCTCAAGTTGTGGAGTTTCTAGCTGTGGAGTTTCTAGTTGTGGAGTTTCAAGTTGTGGAGTTTCTAGTTGTGGAATTTGTAGTTGTGGAGTATTTAGTTGTGGTGTTTCAAGTTGTGGAGTTTCTAGCTGTGGATTTTCTAGTTGCAGAGTTTCGAGTTGCAGAGTATTAAGTTGTGGAGTTTCTAGTTGCGGAGTTTCTAGCTGCGGAGTTTCTAGTTGCGGAGTTTCTAGTTGTGCAGTCTCTAGTTGTTGAGTTTCTAGTTGTGAAGTTTATAGTTGAGGGTTTTCTAGTTGTGGAGTTTCTAGTTGCGGAGTTTCTATTTGCAGAGTTTCTAGCTGCAGAGTTTCTAGTTGTGGAGTTCCTAGTTGGGGAGTTTCTAGTTGCGGAGTTTCTAGTTGTGGAGTTTCTAGTTGTGGAGTTTCTAGTTGTGGAGTTTCTAGTTGTGGAGTTTTAGTTGTGGAGTTTCAAGTCGAGGAATTTATAGGTGTGGAGTTTGTAGTTGTTGAGTTTCTAGTTGTCGGGTTTCTAGTTGCGGAGTTTCTAGTTGTGGAGTGTCTAGTTGTGGAGCTTTTAGTTGAGGAGTCTCTAGTTGTTGAGTCTCTAGCTGTGGAAATTCTAGTTATGGAGTTTCTAGTTGCAGAGTTTGTTGTTGCGGAGTTTCTAGAAGTGGTTTTTCTAGTTGTAGAGTTTCTGGCTGTGGAGTTTCCAGTGTCGGAATTTCTAGTTGTGGAGTTTCTAGTTGTGAGGTTTGTAGTTGTGGAATTTCTAGTGGTGAAGTTTCTAGTTGTGGAGTCTCTAGTTGTGGAGTTTCTAGTTGTGGAGTTTCTAGTGGTGAGCTCTCAAGTTGTGGAGTTTCTAGTTGTGGAGTTTCTAGCTGTGGAGTTTCTAGTTGCGGAGTTTCCAGTTGGGGAGTTTCTACTTGAGTTTATAGTTGTGGATTTTTTAGTTGCAGAGTTTCGAGTTGCATAGTTTCAAGTTGTGGAGTTTCTAGTTGCGGAGTTTCTAGTTGCGGAGTCTCTAGTTGTGCAGTCTCTAGTTGTTGAGTTTCTAGTTGTGAAGTTTATAGTTGAGGGGTTTCTAGCTGTGGAGTTTCTAGTTGCGGAGTTTCTATTTGCAGAGTTTCTAGTTGCGGAGTTTTTAGCTGCAGAGTTTCTAGTTGTAGAGTTTCTAGCTTGGGAGTTTCTAGTTGCGGAGTTTCCAGTTGTTGAGTTTCTAGTTGTGGAGTTTCTAGTTGTGGAGTTTTAGTTGTGGAGTTTCAAGTGGAGGAATTAATAGGTTTGGAGGTTGTAGTTGTTGAGTTTTTAGTTGTCGGGTTTCTAGTTGCGGAGTTTCTAGTTGTGGAGTGTCTAGTTGTGGAGCTTTTAGTTGAGAAGTCTCTAGTTGTTGAGTTTCTAGCTGTGGAAATTCTAGTTGTGGAGTTTCTAGTTGCAGATTTTGTTTTGCGGAGTTTCTAGATGTGGTTTTTAAGTTGTAGAGTTTCTGGCTGTGGAAATTCCAGTTGCGGAGTTTCTAGTTGTGAGGTTTGTAGTTGTGGAATTTCTAGTGGCTAAGTTTCTAGTTGTGACGTCTCTAGTTGTGGAGTTTCTAGTTGTAGAGTTTCTAGTGGCGAACTCTCAAGTTGCGGAGTTTCTAGTTGTGGAGTTTCTAGCTGTGGAGTTTCTAGTTGTTGAGTTTCTAGTTGACGAGTTTCTATTTGCGAAGTCTCAAGTTCTGGAGTTTCTAGCTGTGGAGTTTCTAGTTGCGGAGTTTGTAGTTGCGGAGTTTCTAGTTGCAGAGTTTCTAGTTGCGGAGATTCTAGTTGCCGAGTTTCTTGTTGGGAAGTCTCAAGTTGTGGAGTTTCTAGCTGTGGAGTTTCTAATTGTGGAGTTTCTAGTTGTGGAATTTGTAGTTGTGGAGTATTTAGTTGTGGTGTTTTAAGTTGTGGAGTTTCTAGCTGTGGATTTTCTAGTTGCAGAGTTTCGAGTTGCAGAGTATTAAGTTGTGGAGTTTCTAGTTGCGGAGTTTCTAGCTGCGGAGTTTTTAGTTGCGGAGTTTCTAGTTGTGGAGTCTCTAGTTGTTGAGTTTCTAGTTGTGAAGTTTATAGTTGAGGGTTTTCTAGTTGTGGAGTTTCTAGTTGCGGAGTTTCTATTTGCAGAGTTTCTAGCTGCAGAGTTTCTAGTTGTGGAGTTTCTAGTTGGGGAGTTTCTAGTTGCGAAGTTTCTAGTTGTGGAGTTTCTAGTTGTGGAGTTTCTAGTTGTGGAGTTTTAGTTGTGGAGTTTCAAGTTGAGGAATTTATAGTTGTGGAGTTTGTAGTTGTTGAGTTTCTAGTTGTCGGGTTTCTAGTTGCGGAGTTTCTAGTTGTGGAGTGTCTAGTTGTGGAGCTTTTAGTTGAGGAGTCTCTAGTTGTTGAGTCTCTAGCTGTGGAAATTCTAGTTGTGGAGTTCCTAGTTGCAGAGTTTGTTGTTGCGGAGTTTCTAGAAGTGGTTTTTCTAGTTGTAGAGTTTCTGGCTGTGGAGTTTCCAGTGTCGGAGTTTCTAGTTGTGGAGTTTCTAGTTGTGAGGTTTGTAGTTGTGGAATTTGTAGTGGTGGAGTTTCTAGTTGTGGAGTCTCTAGTTGTGGAGTTTCTAGTTGTGGAGTTTCTAGTGGTGAGCTCTCAAGTTGCGGAGTTTCTAGTTGTGGAGTTTCTAGCTGTGGAGTTTCTAGTTGCGGAGTTTCCAGTTGGGGAGTTTCTACTTGAGTTTATAGTTGTGGATTTTCTAGTTGCAGAGTTTCGAGTTGCATAGTTTCAAGTTGTGGAGTTTCTAGTTGCGGAGTTTCTAGTTGCGGAGTCTCTAGTTGTGCAGTCTCTAGTTGTTGAGTTTCTAGTTGTGAAGTTTATAGTTGAGGGGTTTCTAGCTGTGGAGTTTCTAGTTGCGGAGTTTCTATTTGCAGAGTTTCTAGTTGCGGAGTTTCTAGCTGCAGAGTTTCTAGTTGTAGAGTTTCTAGCTTGGGAGTTTCTAGTTGCAGAGTTTCCAGTTGTTGAGTTTCTAGTTGTGGAGTTTCTAGTTGTGGAGTTTAAGTTGTGGAGTTTCAAGTGGAGGAATTAATAGGTTTGGAGGTTGTAGTTGTTGAGTTTTTAGTTGTCGGGTTTCTAGTTGCGGAGTTTCTAGTTGTGGAGTGTCTAGTTGTGGAGCTTTTAGTTGAGAAGTCTCTAGTTGTTGAGTTTCTAGCTGTGGAAATTCTAGTTGTGGAGTTTCTAGTTGCAGATTTTGTTGTTGCGGAGTTTCTAGATGTGGTTTTTAAGTTGTAGAGTTTCTGGCTGTGGAAATTCCAGTTGCGGAGTTTCTAGTTGTGAGGTTTGTAGTTGTGGAATTTCTAGTGGTGGAGTTTCTAGTTGTGAAGTCTCTAGTTGTGGAGTTTCTAGTTGTAGAGTTTCTAGTGGCGAACTCTCAAGTTGCGGAGTTTCTAGTTGTGGAGTTTCTAGCTGTGGAGTTTCTAGTTGTTGAGTTTCTAGTTGACGAGTTTCTATTTGCGAAGTCTCAAGTTGTGGAGTTTCTAGCTGTGGAGTTTCTAGTTGCGGAGTTTGTAGTTGCGGAGTTTCTAGTTGCAGAGTTTCTAGTTGCGGAGATTCTAGTTGCCGAGTTTCTTGTTGGGAAGTCTCAAGTTGTGGAGTTTCTAGCTGTGGAGTTTCTAATTGTGGAGTTTCTAGTTGTGGAATTTGTAGTTGTGGAGTATTTAGTTGTGGTGTTTTAAGTTGTGGAGTTTCTAGCTGTGGATTTTCTAGCTGTGGATTTTCTAGTTGCAGAGTTTCGAGTTGCAGAGTATTAAGTTGTGGAGTTTCTAGTTGCGGAGTTTCTAGCTGCGGAGTTTCTAGTTGCGGAGTTTCTAGTTGTGCAGTCTCTAGTTGTTGAGTTTCTAGTTGTGAAGTTTATAGTTGAGGGTTTTCTAGTTGTGGAGTTTCTAGTTGTGGAGTCTCTAGTTGTGGAGTTTCTAGTTGTGGAGTTTCTAGTGGTGAGCTCTCAAGTTGCGGAGTTTCTAGTTGTGGAGTTTCTAGCTGTGGAGTTTCTAGTTGCGGAGTTTCCAGTTGGGGAGTTTCTACTTGAGTTTATAGTTGTGGATTTTCTAGTTGCAGAGTTTCGAGTTGCATAGTTTCAAGTTGTGGAGTTTCTAGTTGCGGAGTTTCTAGTTGCGGAGTCTATAGTTGTGCAGTCTCTAGTTGTTGAGTTTCTAGTTGTGAAGTTTATAGTTGAGGGGTTTCTAGCTGTGGAGTTTCTAGTTGCGGAGTTTCTATTTGCAGAGTTTCTAGTTGCGGAGTTTCTAGCTGCAGAGTTTCTAGTTGTAGAGTTTCTAGCTTGGGAGTTTCTAGTTGCAGAGTTTCCAGTTGTTGAGTTTCTAGTTGTGGAGTTTCTAGTTGTGGAGTTTAAGTTGTGGAGTTTCAAGTGGAGGAATTAATAGGTTTGGAGGTTGTAGTTGTTGAGTTTTTAGTTGTCGGGTTTCTAGTTGCGGAGTTTCTAGTTGTGGAGTGTCTAGTTGTGGAGCTTTTAGTTGAGAAGTCTCTAGTTGTTGAGTTTCTAGCTGTGGAAATTCTAGTTGTGGAGTTTCTAGTTGCAGATTTTGTTGTTGCGGAGTTTCTAGATGTGGTTTTTAAGTTGTAGAGTTTCTGGCTGTGGAAATTCCAGTTGCGGAGTTTCTAGTTGTTAGGTTTGTAGTTGTGGAATTTCTAGTGGTGGAGTTTCTAGTTGTGAAGTCTCTAGTTGTGGAGTTTCTAGTTGTAGAGTTTCTAGTGGCGAACTCTCAAGTTGCGGAGTTTCTAGTTGTGGAGTTTCTAGCTGTGGAGTTTCTAGTTGTTGAGTTTCTAGTTGACGAGTTTCTATTTGCGAAGTCTCAAGTTGTGGAGTTTCTAGCTGTGGAGTTTCTAGTTGCGGAGTTTGTAGTTGCGGAGTTTCTAGTTGCAGAGTATCTAGTTGCGGAGATTCTAGTTGCCGAGTTTCTTGTTGGGAAGTCTCAAGTTGTGGAGTTTCTAGCTGTGGAGTTTCTAATTGTGGAGTTTCTAGTTGTGGAATTTGTAGTTGTGGAGTATTTAGTTGTGGTGTTTTAAGTTGTGGAGTTTCTAGCTGTGGATTTTCTAGCTGTGGATTTTCTAGTTGCAGAGTTTCGAGTTGCAGAGTATTAAGTTGTGGAGTTTCTAGTTGCGGAGTTTCTAGCTGCGGAGTTTCTAGTTGCGGAGTTTCTAGTTGTGCAGTCTCTAGTTGTTGAGTTTCTAGTTGTGAAGTTTATAATTGAGGGTTTTCTAGTTGTGGAGTTTCTAGTTGTGGAGTCTCTAGTTGTGGAGTTTCTAGTTGTGGAGTTTCTAGTGGTGAGCTCTCAAGTTGCGGAGTTTCTAGTTGTGGAGTTTCTAGCTGTGGAGTTTCTAGTTGCGGAGTTTCCAGTTGGGGAGTTTCTACTTGAGTTTATAGTTGTGGATTTTCTAGTTGCAGAGTTTCGAGTTGCATAGTTTCAAGTTGTGGAGTTTCTAGTTGCGGAGTTTCTAGTTGCGGAGTCTCTAGTTGTGCAGTCTCTAGTTGTTGAGTTTCTAGTTGTGAAGTTTATAGTTGAGGGGTTTCTAGCTGTGGAGTTTCTAGTTGCGGAGTTTCTATTTGCAGAGTTTCTAGTTGCGGAGTTTTTAGCTGCAGAGTTTCTAGTTGTAGAGTTTCTAGCTTGGGAGTTTCTAGTTGCGGAGTTTCCAGTTGTTGAGTTTCTAGTTGTGGAGTTTCTAGTTGTGGAGTTTTAGTTGTGGAGTTTCAAGTGGAGGAATTAGTAGGTTTGGAGGTTGTAGTTGTTGAGTTTTTAGTTGTCGGGTTTCTAGTTGCGGAGTTTCTAGTTGTGGAGTGTCTAGTTGTGGAGCTTTTAGTTGAGAAGTCTCTAGTTGTTGAGTTTCTAGCTGTGGAAATTCTAGTTGTGGAGTTTCTAGTTGCAGATTTTGTTTTGCGGAGTTTCTAGATGTGGTTTTTAAGTTGTAGAGTTTCTGGCTGTGGAAATTCCAGTTGCGGAGTTTCTAGTTGTGAGGTTTGTAGTTGTGGAATTTCTAGTGGTGAAGTTTCTAGTTGTGAAGTCTCTAGTTGTGGAGTTTCTAGTTGTAGAGTTTCTAGTGGCGAACTCTCAAGTTGCGGAGTTTCTAGTTGTGGAGTTTCTAGCTGTGGAGTTTCTAGTTGTTGAGTTTCTAGTTGACGAGTTTCTATTTGCGAAGTCTCAAGTTGTGGAGTTTCTAGCTGTGGAGTTTCTAGTTGCGGAGTTTGTAGTTGCGGAGTTTCTAGTTGCAGAGTTTCTAGTTGCGGAGATTCTAGTTGCCGAGTTTCTTGTTGGGAAGTCTCAAGTTGTGGAGTTTCTAGCTGTGGAGTTTCTAATTGTGGAGTTTCTAGTTGTGGAATTTGTAGTTGTGGAGTATTTAGTTGTGGTGTTTTAAGTTGTGGAGTTTCTAGCTGTAGATTTTCTAGTTGCAGAGTTTCGAGTTGCAGAGTATTAAGTTGTGGAGTTTCTAGTTGCGGAGTTTCTAGCTGCGGAGTTTCTAGTTGCGGAGTTTCTAGTTGTGCAGTCTCTAGTTGTTGAGTTTCTAGTTGTGAAGTTTATAGTTGAGGGTTTTCTAGTTGTGGAGTTTCTAGTTGCGGAGTTTCTATTTGCAGAGTTTCTAGCTGCAGAGTTTCTAGTTGTGGAGTTCCTAGTTGGGGAGTTTCTAGTTGCGGAGTTTCTAGTTGGGGAGTTTCTAGTTGTGGAGTTTCTAGTTGTGGAGTTTTAGTTGTGGAGTTTCAAGTCGAGGAATTTATAGGTGTGGAGTTTGTAGTTGTTGAGTTTCTAGTTGTCGGGTTTCTAGTTGCGGAGTTTCTAGTTGTGGAGTGTCTAGTTGTGGAGCTTTTAGTTGAGGAGTCTCTAGTTGTTGAGTCTCTAGCTGTGGAAATTCTAGTTATGGAGTTTCTAGTTGCAGAGTTTGTTGTTGCGGAGTTTCTAGAAGTGGTTTTTCTAGTTGTAGAGTTTCTGGCTGTGGAGTTTCCAGTGTCGGAATTTCTAGTTGTGGAGTTTCTAGTTGTGAGGTTTGTAGTTGTGGAATTTCTAGTGGTGAAGTTTCTAGTTGTGGAGTCTCTAGTTGTGGAGTTTCTAGTTGTGGAGTTTCTAGTGGTGAGCTCTCAAGTTGTGGAGTTTCTAGTTGTGGAGTTTCTAGCTGTGGAGTTTCTAGTTGCGGAGTTTCCAGTTGGGGAGTTTCTACTTGAGTTTATAGTTGTGGATTTTTTAGTTGCAGAGTTTCGAGTTGCATAGTTTCAAGTTGTGGAGTTTCTAGTTGCGGAGTTTCTAGTTGCGGAGTCTCTAGTTGTGCAGTCTCTAGTTGTTGAGTTTCTAGTTGTGAAGTTTATAGTTGAGGGGTTTCTAGCTGTGGAGTTTCTAGTTGCGGAGTTTCTATTTGCAGAGTTTCTAGTTGCGGAGTTTTTAGCTGCAGAGTTTCTAGTTGTAGAGTTTCTAGCTTGGGAGTTTCTAGTTGCGGAGTTTCCAGTTGTTGAGTTTCTAGTTGTGGAGTTTCTAGTTGTGGAGATTTAGTTGTGGAGTTTCAAGTGGAGGAATTAATAGGTTTGGAGGTTGTAGTTGTTGAGTTTTTAGTTGTCGGGTTTCTAGTTGCGGAGTTTCTAGTTGTGGAGTGTCTAGTTGTGGAGCTTTTAGTTGAGAAGTCTCTAGTTGTTGAGTTTCTAGCTGTGGAAATTCTAGTTGTGGAGTTTCTAGTTGCAGATTTTGTTTTGCGGAGTTTCTAGATGTGGTTTTTAAGTTGTAGAGTTTGTGGCTGTGGAAATTCCAGTTGCGGAGTTTCTAGTTGTGAGGTTTGTAGTTGTGGAATTTCTAGTGGTGAAGTTTCTAGTTGTGACGTCTCTAGTTGTGGAGTTTCTAGTTGTAGAGTTTCTAGTGGCGAACTCTCAAGTTGCGGAGTTTCTAGTTGTGGAGTTTCTAGCTGTGGAGTTTCTAGTTGTTGAGTTTCTAGTTGACGAGTTTCTATTTGCGAAGTCTCAAGTTCTGGAGTTTCTAGCTGTGGAGTTTCTAGTTGCGGAGTTTGTAGTTGCGGAGTTTCTAGTTGCAGAGTTTCTAGTTGCGGAGATTCTAGTTGCCGAGTTTCTTGTTGGGAAGTCTCAAGTTGTGGAGTTTCTAGCTGTGGAGTTTCTAATTGTGGAGTTTCTAGTTGTGGAATTTGTAGTTGTGGAGTATTTAGTTGTGGTGTTTTAAGTTGTGGAGTTTCTAGCTGTGGATTTTCTAGTTGCAGAGTTTCGAGTTGCAGAGTATTAAGTTGTGGAGTTTCTAGTTGCGGAGTTTCTAGCTGCGGAGTTTTTAGTTGCGGAGTTTCTAGTTGTGGAGTCTCTAGTTGTTGAGTTTCTAGTTGTGAAGTTTATAGTTGAGGGTTTTCTAGTTGTGGAGTTTCTAGTTGCGGAGTTTCTATTTGCAGAGTTTCTAGCTGCAGAGTTTCTAGTTGTGGAGTTTCTAGTAGGGGAGTTTCTAGTTGCGAAGTTTCTAGTTGTGGAGTTTCTAGTTGTGGAGTTTCTAGTTGTGGAGTTTTAGTTGTGGAGTTTCAAGTTGAGGAATTTATAGTTGTGGAGTTTGTAGTTGTTGAGTTTCTAGTTGTCGGGTTTCTAGTTGCGGAGTTTCTAGTTGTGGAGTGTCTAGTTGTGGAGCTTTTAGTTGAGGAGTCTCTAGTTGTTGAGTCTCTAGCTGTGGAAATTCTAGTTGTGGAGTTCCTAGTTGCAGAGTTTGTTGTTGCGGAGTTTCTAGAAGTGGTTTTTCTAGTTGTAGAGTTTCTGGCTGTGGAGTTTCCAGTGTCGGAGTTTCTAGTTGTGGAGTTTCTAGTTGTGAGGTTTGTAGTTGTGGAATTTGTAGTGGTGGAGTTTCTAGTTGTGGAGTCTCTAGTTGTGGAGTTTCTAGTTGTGGAGTTTCTAGTGGTGAGCTCTCAAGTTGCGGAGTTTCTAGTTGTGGAGTTTCTAGCTGTGGAGTTTCTAGTTGCGGAGTTTCCAGTTGGGGAGTTTCTACTTGAGTTTATAGTTGTGGATTTTCTAGTTGCAGAGTTTCGAGTTGCATAGTTTCAAGTTGTGGAGTTTCTAGTTGCGGAGTTTCTAGTTGCGGAGTCTCTAGTTGTGCAGTCTCTAGTTGTTGAGTTTCTAGTTGTGAAGTTTATAGTTGAGGGGTTTCTAGCTGTGGAGTTTCTAGTTGCGGAGTTTCTATTTGCAGAGTTTCTAGTTGCGGAGTTTCTAGCTGCAGAGTTTCTAGTTGTAGAGTTTCTAGCTTGGGAGTTTCTAGTTGCAGAGTTTCCAGTTGTTGAGTTTCTAGTTGTGGAGTTTCTAGTTGTGGAGTTTAAGTTGTGGAGTTTCAAGTGGAGGAATTAATAGGTTTGGAGGTTGTAGTTGTTGAGTTTTTAGTTGTCGGGTTTCTAGTTGCGGAGTTTCTAGTTGTGGAGTGTCTAGTTGTGGAGCTTTTAGTTGAGAAGTCTCTAGTTGTTGAGTTTCTAGCTGTGGAAATTCTAGTTGTGGAGTTTCTAGTTGCAGATTTTGTTGTTGCGGAGTTTCTAGATGTGGTTTTTAAGTTGTAGAGTTTCTGGCTGTGGAAATTCCAGTTGCGGAGTTTCTAGTTGTGAGGTTTGTAGTTGTGGAATTTCTAGTGGTGGAGTTTCTAGTTGTGAAGTCTCTAGTTGTGGAGTTTCTAGTTGTAGAGTTTCTAGTGGCGAACACTCAAGTTGCGGAGTTTCTAGTTGTGGAGTTTCTAGCTGTGGAGTTTCTAGTTGTTGAGTTTCTAGTTGACGAGTTTCTATTTGCGAAGTCTCAAGTTGTGGAGTTTCTAGCTGTGGAGTTTCTAGTTGCGGAGTTTGTAGTTGCGGAGTTTCTAGTTGCAGAGTTTCTAGTTGCGGAGATTCTAGTTGCCGAGTTTCTTGTTGGGAAGTCTCAAGTTGTGGAGTTTCTAGCTGTGGAGTTTCTAATTGTGGAGTTTCTAGTTGTGGAATTTGTAGTTGTGGAGTATTTAGTTGTGGTGTTTTAAGTTGTGGAGTTTCTAGCTGTGGATTTTCTAGCTGTGGATTTTCTAGTTGCAGAGTTTCGAGTTGCAGAGTATTAAGTTGTGGAGTTTCTAGTTGCGGAGTTTCTAGCTGCGGAGTTTCTAGTTGCGGAGTTTCTAGTTGTGCAGTCTCTAGTTGTTGAGTTTCTAGTTGTGAAGTTTATAGTTGAGGGTTTTCTAGTTGTGGAGTTTCTAGTTGCGGAGTTTCTATTTGCAGAGTTTCTAGCTGCAGAGTTTCTAGTTGTGGAGTTTCTAGTTGGGGAGTTTCTAGTTGCGGAGTTTCTAGTTGTGGAGTTTCTAGTTGTGGAGTTTCTAGTTGTGGAGTTTTAGTTGTGGAGTTTCAAGTTGAGGAATTTATAGGTGTGGAGTTTGTAGTTGTTGAGTTTCTAGTTGTCGGGTTTCTAGTTGCGGAGTTTCTAGTTGTGGAGTGTCTAGTTGTGGAGCTTTTAGTTGAGGAGTCTCTAGTTGTTGAGTCTCTAGCTGTGGAAATTCTAGTTATGGAGTTTCTAGTTGCAGAGTTTGTTGTTGCGGAGTTTCTAGAAGTGGTTTTTCTAGTTGTAGAGTTTCTGGCTGTGGAGTTTCCAGTGTCGGAGTTTCTAGTTGTGGAGTTTCTAGTTGTGAGGTTTGTAGTTGTGGAATTTCTAGTGGTGGAGTTTCTAGTTGTGGAGTTTCTAGTGGTGAGCTCTCAAGTTGTGGAGTTTCTAGTTGTGGACTATCTAGCTGTGGAGTTTCTAGTTGTTGAGTTTCTAGTTGACGAGTTTCTATTTGCGAAGTCTCAAGATGTGGAGTTTCTAGCTGTGGAGTTTGTAGTTGCGGAGTTTCTAGTTCCAGAGTTTCTAGTTGTGGAGATTCTAGTTGCCGAGTTTCTTGTTGCGAAGTCTCAAGTTGTGGAGTTTCTAGCTGTGGAGTTTCTAGTTGTGGAGTTTCTAGTTGTGGAGTTTCTAGTTGTGGAATTTGTAGTTGTGGAGTATCTAGTTGTGGTGTTTCAAGTTGTGGAGTTTCTAGCTGTGGAGTTTCTAGTTGCGGAGTTTTCTAGTTGTGGAGATTCTAGTGGCGGAGTTTCAAGTTATGGATTTTCTAGTTGCGGAGTTACTAGCTGTGGAGTTTCTAGTTGCGGAATCTCTAGTTGTGCAGTCTCTAGTTGTTGAGTTGCTAGTTGTGAAGTTTATAGTTGTGGGGTTTCTAGCTGTGGAGTTTCTAGTTGCGGAGTTTCTAGTTGCACAGTTTCTAGTGGCGGAGTTTCTAGTTGTTGAGTTTCTAGTTGTGAGGTTCGTAGTTGTGGAGTTTCTAGTGGTGGAGTTTCTAGTTGTGGAGTCTCTAGTTGTGGAGTTTCTAGTTGTGGGGTTTCTAGTTGCGAACTCTAAAGTTGTGGAGTTTCTAGTTGTGGAGTTTCTAGCTGTGGAGTTTGTAGTTGTTGAGTTTCTAGTTGACGAGTTTCTATTTGCGAAGTCTCAAGTTGTGGAGTTTCCAGCTGTGGAGTTTCTAGTTGCGGAGTTTGTAGTTGTGCAGTCTCTAGTTGTTGAGTTGCTAGTTGTGAAGTTTATAGTTGTGGGGTTTCTAGCTGTGGAGTTTCTAGTTGCGGAGTTTCTAGTTGCACAGTTTCTAGTGGCGGAGTTTCTAGTTGTTGAGTTTCTAGTTGTGAGGTTCGTAGTTGTGGAGTTTCTAGTGGTGGAGTTTCTAGTTGCAGAGTTTTTAGTGGCGGAGTTTTCTAGTTGTGGAGATTCTAGTGGCGGAGTTTCAAGTTGTGGAGTTTCTAGTTGCGGAGTTACTAGCTGTGGAGTTTCTAGTTGCGGAGTCTCTAGTTGTGCAGTCTCTAGTTGTTGAGTTGCTAGTTGTGAAGTTTATAGTTGTGGGGTTTCTAGCTGTGGAGTTTCTAGTTGCGGAGTTTCTAGTTGCACAGTTTCCACTTGCGGAGTTTCTAGTTGTTGAGTTTCTAGTTGTGAGGTTCGTAGTATGGAGTTTTTAGTGGTGGAGTTTCTAGTTGTGGAGTCTCTAGTTGTGGAGTTTCTAGTTGTGGGGTTTCTAGTTGCGAACTCTCAAGTTGTGGAGTTTCTACTTGTGGAGTTTCTAGCTGTGGAGTTTCTAGTTGCGGAGTTTGTAGTTGCGGAGTTTCTAGTTGCAGAGTTTCTAGTTGTGGAGATTCTAGTTGCAGATTTTGTTGTTGCGGAGTTTCTAGATGTGGTTTTTAAGTTGTAGAGTTTCTGGCTGTGGAAATTCCAGTTGCGGAGTTTCTAGTTATGGAGTTTCTAGTTGTGAGGTTTGTAGTTGTGGAATTTCTAGTGGTGGAGTTTCTAGTTGTGAAGTCTCTAGTTGCGGAGTTTCTAGTTGTAGAGTTTCTAGTGGCGAACTCTCAAGTTGCGGAGTTTCTAGTTGTGGAGTTTCTAGTTGACGAGTTTCTATTTGCGAGGTCTCAAGTTGTGGAGTTTCTAGCTGTGGAGTTTCTAGTTGCGGAGTTTGTAGTTGCGGAGTTTCTAGTTGCAGAGTTTCTAGTTGCGGAGATTCTAGTTGCCGGGTTTCTTGTTGGGAAGTCTCAAGTTGTGGAGTTTCTAGCTGTGGAGTTTCTAGTTGTGGAGTTTCAAGTTGTGGAGTTTCTAGTTGTGGAATTTGTAGTTGTGGAGTATTTAGTTGTGGTGTTTCAAGTTGTGGAGTTTCTAGCTGTGGATTTTCTAGTTGCAGAGTTTCGAGTTGCAGAGTATTAAGTTGTGGAGTTTCTAGTTGCGGAGTTTCTAGCTGCGGAGTTTCTAGTTGCGGAGTTTCTAGTTGTGCAGTCTCTAGTTGTTGAGTTTCTAGTTGTGAAGTTTATAGTTGAGGGTTTTCTAGTTGTGGAGTTTCTAGTTGCGGAGTTTCTATTTGCAGAGTTTCTAGCTGCAGAGTTTCTAGTTGTGGAGTTCCTAGTTGGGGAGTTTCTAGTTGCGGAGTTTCTAGTTGTGGAGTTTCTAGTTGTGGAGTTTCTAGTTGTGGAGTTTTAGTTGTGGAGTTTCAAGTTGAGGAATTTATAGGTGTGGAGTTTGTAGTTGTTGAGTTTCTAGTTGTCGGGTTTCTAGTTGCGGAGTTTCTAGTTGTGGAGTGTCTAGTTGTGGAGCTTTTAGTTGAGGAGTCTCTAGTTGTTGAGTCTCTAGCTGTGGAAATTCTAGTTATGGAGTTTCTAGTTGCAGAGTTTGTTGTTGCGGAGTTTCTAGAAGTGGTTTTTCTAGTTGTAGAGTTTCTGGCTGTGGAGTTTCCAGTGTCGGAGTTTCTAGTTGTGGAGTTTCTAGTTGTGAGGTTTGTAGTTGTGGAATTTGTAGTGGTGGAGTTTCTAGTTGTGGAGTCTCTAGTTGTGGAGTTTTTGTTGTGGAGTTTCTAGTGGTGAGCTCTCAAGTTGCGGAGTTTCTAGTTGTGGAGTTTCTAGCTGTGGAGTTTCTAGTTGCGGAGTTTCCAGTTGGGGAGTTTCTACTTGAGTTTATAGTTGTGGATTTTCTAGTTGCAGAGTTTCGAGTTGCATAGTTTCAAGTTGTGGAGTTTCTAGTTGCGGAGTTTCTAGTTGCGGAGTCTCTAGTTGTGCAGTCTCTAGTTGTTGAGTTTCTAGTTGTGAAGTTTATAGTTGAGGGGTTTCTAGCTGTGGAGTTTCTAGTTGCGGAGTTTCTATTTGCAGAGTTTCTAGTTGCGGAGTTTCTAGCTGCAGAGTTTCTAGTTGTAGAGTTTCTAGCTTGGGAGTTTCTAGTTGCAGAGTTTCCAGTTGTTGAGTTTCTAGTTGTGGAGTTTCTAGTTGTGGAGTTTAAGTTGTGGAGTTTCAAGTGGAGGAATTAATAGGTTTGGAGGTTGTAGTTGTTGAGTTTTTAGTTGTCGGGTTTCTAGTTGCGGAGTTTCTAGTTGTGGAGTGTCTAGTTGTGGAGCTTTTAGTTGAGAAGTCTCTAGTTGTTGAGTTTCTAGCTGTGGAAATTCTAGTTGTGGAGTTTCTAGTTGCAGATTTTGTTGTTGCGGAGTTTCTAGATGTGGTTTTTAAGTTGTAGAGTTTCTGGCTGTGGAAATTCCAGTTGCGGAGTTTCTAGTTGTGAGGTTTGTAGTTGTGGAATTTCTAGTGGTGGAGTTTCTAGTTGTGAAGTCTCTAGTTGTGGAGTTTCTAGTTGTAGAGTTTCTAGTGGCGAACTCTCAAGTTGCGGAGTTTCTAGTTGTGGAGTTTCTAGCTGTGGAGTTTCTAGTTGTTGAGTTTCTAGTTGACGAGTTTCTATTTGCGAAGTCTCAAGTTGTGGAGTTTCTAGCTGTGGAGTTTCTAGTTGCGGAGTTTGTAGTTGCGGAGTTTCTAGTTGCAGAGTTTCTAGTTGCGGAGATTCTAGTTGCCGAGTTTCTTGTTGGGAAGTCTCAAGTTGTGGAGTTTCTAGCTGTGGAGTTTCTAATTGTGGAGTTTCTAGTTGTGGAATTTGTAGTTGTGGAGTATTTATTTGTGGTGTTTTAAGTTGTGGAGTTTCTAGCTGTGGATTTTCTAGCTGTGGATTTTCTAGTTGCAGAGTTTCGAGTTGCAGAGTATTAAGTTGTGGAGTTTCTAGTTGCGGAGTTTCTAGCTGCGGAGTTTCTAGTTGCGGAGTTTCTAGTTGTGCAGTCTCTAGTTGTTGAGTTTCTAGTTGTGAAGTTTATAGTTGAGGGTTTTCTAGTTGTGGAGTTTCTAGTTGCGGAGTTTCTATTTGCAGAGTTTCTAGCTGCAGAGTTTCTAGTTGTGGAATTTCTAGTTGGGGAGTTTCTAGTTGCGGAGTTTCTAGTTGTGGAGTTTCTAGTTGTGGAGTTTCTAGTTGTGGAGTTTTAGTTTTGGGGTTTCAAGTTGAGGAATTTATAGGTGTGGAGTTTGTAGTTGTTGAGTTTCTAGTTGTCGGGTTTCTAGTTGCGGAGTTTCTAGTTGTGGAGTGTCTAGTTGTGGAGCTTTTAGTTGAGGAGTCTCTAGTTGTTGAGTCTCTAGCTGTGGAAATTCTAGTTATGGAGTTTCTAGTTGCAGAGTTTGTTGTTGCGGAGTTTCTAGAAGTGGTTTTTCTAGTTGTAGAGTTTCTGGCTGTGGAGTTTCCAGTGTCGGAGTTTCTAGTTGGGGAGTTTCTAGTTGTGAGGTTTGTAGTTGTGGAATTTCTAGTGGTGGAGTTTCTAGTTGTGGAGTTTCTAGTGGTGAGCTCTCAAGTTGTGGAGTTTCTAGTTGTGGACTTTCTAGCTGTGGAGTTTCTAGTTGTTGAGTTTCTAGTTGACGAGTTTCTATTTGCGAAGTCTCAAGATGTGGAGTTTCTAGCTGTGGAGTTTGTAGTTGCGGAGTTTCTAGTTCCAGAGTTTCTAGTTGTGGAGATTCTAGTTGCCGAGTTTCTTGTTGCGAAGTCTAGAGTTGTGGAGTTTCTAGCTGTGGAGTTTCTAGTTGCGGAGTTTCTAGTTGTGGAGTTTCTAGTTGTGGAGTTTCTAGTTGTGGAATTTGTAGTTGTGGAGTATCTAGTTGTGGTGTTTCAAGTTGTGGAGTTTCTAGCTGTGGAGTTTCTAGTTGCGGAGTTTTCTAGTTGTGGAGATTCTAGTGGCGGAGTTTCAAGTTATGGATTTTCTAGTTGCGGAGTTACTAGCTGTGGAGTTTCTAGTTGCGGAATCTCTAGTTGTGCAGTCTCTATTTGTTGAGTTGCTAGTTGTGAAGTTTATAGTTGTGGGGTTTCTAGCTGTGGAGTTTCTAGTTGCGGAGTTTCTAGTTGCACAGTTTCTAGTGGCGGAGTTTCTAGTTGTTGAGTTTCTAGTTGTGAGGTTCGTAGTTGTGGAGTTTCTAGTGGTGGAGTTTCTAGTTGTGGAGTCTCTAGTTGTGGAGTTTCTAGTTGTGGGGTTTCTAGTTGCGAACTCTAAAGTTGTGGAGTTTCTAGTTGTGGAGTTTCTAGCTGTGGAGTTTGTAGTTGTTGAGTTTCTAGTTGACGAGTTTCTATTTGCGAAGTCTCAAGTTGTGGAGTTTCCAGCTGTGGAGTTTCTAGTTGCGGAGTTTGTAGTTGTGCAGTCTCTAGTTGTTGAGTTGCTAGTTGTGAAGTTTATAGTTGTGGGGTTTCTAGCTGTGGAGTTTCTAGTTGCGGAGTTTCTAGTTGCACAGTTTCTAGTGGCGGAGTTTCTAGTTGTTGAGTTTCTAGTTGTGAGGTTCGTAGTTGTGGAGTTTCTAGTGGTGGAGTTTCTAGTTGCAGAGTTTTTAGTGGCGGAGTTTTCTAGTTGTGGAGATTCTAGTGGCGGAGTTTCAAGTTGTGGAGTTTCTAGTTGCGGAGTTACTAGCTGTGGAGTTTCTAGTTGCGGAGTCTCTAGTTGTGCAGTCTCTAGTTGTTGAGTTGCTAGTTGTGAAGTTTATAGTTGTGGGGTTTCTAGCTGTGGAGTTTCTAGTTGCGGAGTTTCTAGTTGCACAGTTTCCACTTGCGGAGTTTCTAGTTGTTGAGTTTCTAGTTGTGAGGTTCGTAGTATGGAGTTTTTAGTGGTGGAGTTTCTAGTTGTGGAGTCTCTAGTTGTGGAGTTTCTAGTTGTGGGGTTTCTAGTTGCGAACTCTCAAGTTGTGGAGTTTCTACTTGTGGAGTTTCTAGCTGTGGAGTTTCTAGTTGCGGAGTTTGTAGTTGCGGAGTTTCTAGTTGCAGAGTTTCTAGTTGTGGAGATTCTAGTTGCAGATTTTGTTGTTGCGGAGTTTCTAGATGTGGTTTTTAAGTTGTAGAGTTTCTGGCTGTGGAAATTCCAGTTGCGGAGTTTCTAGTTATGGAGTTTCTAGTTGTGAGGTTTGTAGTTGTGGAATTTCTAGTGGTGGAGTTTCTAGTTGTGAAGTCTCTAGTTGCGGAGTTTCTTGTTGTAGAGTTTCTAGTGGCGAACTCTCAAGTTGCGGAGTTTCTAGTTGTGGAGTTTCTAGTTGACGAGTTTCTATTTGCGAGGTCTCAAGTTGTGGAGTTTCTAGCTGTGGAGTTTCTAGTTGCGGAGTTTGTAGTTGCGGAGTTTCTAGTTGCAGAGTTTCTAGTTGCGGAGATTCTAGTTGCCGGGTTTCTTGTTGGGAAGTCTCAAGTTGTGGAGTTTCTAGCTGTGGAGTTTCTAGTTGTGGAGTTTCAAGTTGTGGAGTTTCTAGTTGTGGAATTTGTAGTTGTGGAGTATTTAGTTGTGGTGTTTCAAGTTGTGGAGTTTCTAGCTGTGGATTTTCTAGTTGCAGAGTTTCGAGTTGCAGAGTATTAAGTTGTGGAGTTTCTAGTTGCGGAGTTTCTAGCTGCGGAGTTTCTAGTTGCGGAGTTTCTAGTTGTGCAGTCTCTAGTTGTTGAGTTTCTAGTTGTGAAGTTTATAGTTGAGGGTTTTCTAGTTGTGGAGTTTCTAGTTGCGGAGTTTCTATTTGCAGAGTTTCTAGCTGCAGAGTTTCTAGTTGTGGAGTTCCTAGTTGGGGAGTTTCTAGTTGCGGAGTTTCTAGTTGTGGAGTTTCTAGTTGTGGAGTTTCTAGTTGTGGAGTTTTAGTTGTGGAGTTTCAAGTTGAGGAATTTATAGGTGTGGAGTTTGTAGTTGTTGAGTTTCTAGTTGTCGGGTTTCTAGTTGCGGAGTTTCTAGTTGTGGAGTGTCTAGTTGTGGAGCTTTTAGTTGAGGAGTCTCTAGTTGTTGAGTCTCTAGCTGTGGAAATTCTAGTTATGGAGTTTCTAGTAGCAGAGTTTGTTGTTGCGGAGTTTCTAGAAGTGGTTTTTCTAGTTGTAGAGTTTCTGGCTGTGGAGTTTCCAGTGTCGGAGTTTTTAGTTGTGGAGTTTCTAGTTGTGAGGTTTGTAGTTGTGGAATTTCTAGTGGTGGAGTTTCTAGTTTTGTAGTCTCTAGTTGTGGAGTTTCTAGTTGTGGAGTTTCTAGTGGTGAGCTCTTTAGCTGTGGAGTTTCTAGTTGTTGAGTTTCTAGTTGACGAGTTTCTATTTGCGAAGTCTCAAGTTGTGGAGTTTCTAGCTGTGGAGTTTGTAGTTGCGGAGTTTCTGGTTGCAGAGTTTCTAGTTGTGGAGATTCTAGTTGCCGAGTTTCTTGTTGCGAAGTCTCAAGTTGTGGAGTTTCTAGCTGTGGAGTTTCTAGTTGCGGAGTTTCTAGTTGTGGAGTTTCTAGTTGTGGAGTTTCTAGTTGTGGAATTTGTAGTTGTGGAGTATCTAGTTGTGGTGTTTCAAGTTGTGGAGTTTCTAGCTGTGGAGTTTCTAGTTGCGGAGTTTTCTAGTTGTGGAGATTCTAGTGGCGGAGTTTCAAGTTATGGATTTTCTAGTTGCGGAGTTACTAGCTGTGGAGTTTCTAGTTGCGGAGTCTCTAGTTGTGCAGTCTCTAGTTGTTGAGTTGCTAGTTGTGAAGTTTATAGTTGTGGGGTTTCTAGCTGTGGAGTTTCTAGTTTCGGAGTTTCTAGTTGCACAGTTTCTAGTGGCGGAGTTTCTAGTTGTTGAGTTTCTAGTTGTGAGGTTCGTAGTTGTGGAGTTTATAGTGGTGGAGTTTCTAGTTGCAGAGTTTTTAGTGGCGGAGTTTTCTAGTTGTGGAGATTCTAGTGGCGGAGTTTCAAGTTGTGGAGTTTCTAGTTGCGGAGTTACTAGCTGTGGAGTTTCTAGTTGCGGAGTCTCTAGTTGTGCAGTCTCTAGTTGTTGAGTTGCTAGTTGTGAAGTTTATAGTTGTGGGGTTTCTAGCTGTGGAGTTTCTAGTTGCGGAGTTTCTAGTTGCACAGTTTCCACTTGCGGAGTTTCTAGTTGTTGAGTTTCTAGTTGTGAGGTTCGTAGTTGTGGAGTTTTTAGTGGTGGAGTTTCTAGTTGTGGAGTCTCTAGTTGTGGAGTTTCTAGTTGTGGGGTTTCTAGTTGCGAACTCTCAAGTTGTGGAGTTTCTAGTTGTGGAGTTTCTAGCTGTGGAGTTTCTAGTTGTGGAGTTTTAGTTGGGGAGTTTCAAGTTGAGGAATTTATAGGTGTGGAGTTTGTAGTTGTTGAGTTTCTAGTTGTCGTGTTTCTAGTTGCGGAGTTTCTAGTTGTGGAGTGTCTAGTTGTGGAGCTTTTAGTTGAGGAGTCTCTAGTTGTTGAGTCTCTAGCTGTGGAAATTCTAGTTGTGGAGTTCCTAGTTGCAGAGTTTGTTGTTGCGGAGTTTCTAGAAGTGGTTTTTCTAGTTGTAGAGTTTCTGGCTGTGGAGTTTCCAGTGTCCGAATTTCTAGTTGTGGAGTTTCTAGATGTGCGGTTTGTAGTTGTGGAATTTCTAGTGGTGGAGTTTCTAGTTGTGGAGTCTCTAGTTGTGGAGTTTCTAGTTGTGGAGTTTCTAGTGGTGAGCTCTCAAGTTGCGGAGTTTCTAGTTGTGGAGTTTCTAGCTGTGGAGTTTCTAGTTGCGGAGTTTCCAGTTGGGGAGTTTCTACTTGAGTTTATAGTTGTGGATTTTCTAGTTGCAGAGTTTCGAGTTGCATAGTTTCAAGTTGTGAAGTTTCTAGTTGCGGAGTTTCTAGTTGCGGAGTCTCTAGTTGTGCAGTCTCTAGTTGTTGAGTTTCTAGTTGTGAAGTTTATAGTTGAGGGGTTTCTAGCTGTGGAGTTTCTAGTTGCGGAGTTTCTATTTGCAAAGTTTCTAGTTGCGGAGTTTTTAGCTGCAGAGTTTCTAGTTGTAGAGTTTCTAGCTTGGGAGTTTCTAGTTGCGGAGTTTCCAGTTGTTGAGTTTCTAGTTGTGGAGTTTCTAGTTGTGGAGTTTTAGTTGTGGAGTTTCAAGTGGAGGAATTAATAGGTTTGGAGGTTGTAGTTGTTGAGTTTTTAGTTGTCGGGTTTCTAGTTGCGGAGTTTCTAGTTGTGGAGTGTCTAGTTGTGGAGCTTTTAGTTGAGAAGTCTCTAGTTGTTGAGTTTCTAGCTGTGGAAATTCTAGTTGTGGAGTTTCTAGTTGCAGATTTTGTTTTGCGGAGTTTCTAGATGTGGTTTTTAAGTTGTAGAGTTTCTGGCTGTGGAAATTCCAGTTGCGGAGTTTCTTGTTGTGAGGTTTGTAGTTGTGGAATTTCTAGTGGTGAAGTTTCTAGTTGTGAAGTCTCTAGTTGTGGAGTTTCTAGTTGTAGAGTTTCTAGTGGCGAACTCTCAAGTTGCGGAGTTTCTAGTTGTGGAGTTTCTAGCTGTGGAGTTTCTAGTTGTTGAGTTTCTAGTTGACGAGTTTCTATTTGCGAAGTCTCAAGTTGTGGAGTTTCTAGCTGTGGAGTTTCTAGTTGCGGAGTTTGTAGTTGCGGAGTTTCTAGTTGCAGAGTTTCTAGTTGCGGAGATTCTAGTTGCCGAGTTTCTTGTTGGGAAGTCTCAAGTTGTGGAGTTTCTAGCTGTGGAGTTTCTAATTGTGGAGTTTCTAGTTGTGGAATTTGTAGTTGTGGAGTATTTAGTTGTGGTGTTTTAAGTTGTGGAGTTTCTAGCTGTGGATTTTCTAGTTGCAGAGTTTCGAGTTGCAGAGTATTAAGTTGTGGAGTTTCTAGTTGCGGAGTTTCTAGCTGCGGAGTTTTTAGTTGCGGAGTTTCTAGTTGTGGAGTCTCTAGTTGTTGAGTTTCTAGTTGTGAAGTTTATAGTTGAGGGTTTTCTAGTTGTGGAGTTTCTAGTTGCGGAGTTTCTATTTGCAGAGTTTCTAGCTGCAGAGTTTCTAGTTGTGGAGTTTCTAGTTGGGGAGTTTCTAGTTGCGAAGTTTCTAGTTGTGGAGTTTCTAGTTGTGGAGTTTCTAGTTGTGGAGTTTTAGTTGTGGAGTTTCAAGTTGAGGAATTTATAGTTGTGGAGTTTGTAGTTGTTGAGTTTCTAGTTGTCGGGTTTCTAGTTGCGGAGTTTCTAGTTGTGGAGTGTCTAGTTGTGGAGCTTTTAGTTGAGGAGTCTCTAGTTGTTGAGTCTCTAGCTGTGGAAATTCTAGTTGTGGAGTTCCTAGTTGCAGAGTTTGTTGTTGCGGAGTTTCTAGAAGTGGTTTTTCTAGTTGTAGAGTTTCTGGCTGTGGAGTTTCCAGTGTCGGAGTTTCTAGTTGTGGAGTTTCTAGTTGTGAGGTTTGTAGTTGTGGAATTTGTAGTGGTGGAGTTTCTAGTTGTGGAGTCTCTAGTTGTGGAGTTTTTGTTGTGGAGTTTCTAGTGGTGAGCTCTCAAGTTGCGGAGTTTCTAGTTGTGGAGTTTCTAGCTGTGGAGTTTCTAGTTGCGGAGTTTCCAGTTGGGGAGTTTCTACTTGAGTTTATAGTTGTGGATTTTCTAGTTGCAGAGTTTCGAGTTGCATAGTTTCAAGTTGTGGAGTTTCTAGTTGCGGAGTTTCTAGTTGCGGAGTCTCTAGTTGTGCAGTCTCTAGTTGTTGAGTTTCTAGTTGTGAAGTTTATAGTTGAGGGGTTTCTAGCTGTGGAGTTTCTAGTTGCGGAGTTTCTATTTGCAGAGTTTCTAGTTGCGGAGTTTCTAGCTGCAGAGTTTCTAGTTGTAGAGTTTCTAGCTTGGGAGTTTCTAGTTGCAGAGTTTCCAGTTGTTGAGTTTCTAGTTGTGGAGTTTCTAGTTGTGGAGTTTAAGTTGTGGAGTTTCAAGTGGAGGAATTAATAGGTTTGGAGGTTGTAGTTGTTGAGTTTTTAGTTGTCGGGTTTCTAGTTGCGGAGTGTCTAGTTGTGGAGTGTCTAGTTGTGGAGCTTTTAGTTGAGAAGTCTCTAGTTGTTGAGTTTCTAGCTGTGGAAATTCTAGTTGTGGAGTTTCTAGTTGCAGATTTTGTTGTTGCGGAGTTTCTAGATGTGGTTTTTAAGTTGTAGAGTTTCTGGCTGTGGAAATTTCAGTTGCGGAGTTTCTAGTTGTGAGGTTTGTAGTTGTGGAATTTCTAGTGGTGGAGTTTCTAGTTGTGAAGTCTCTAGTTGTGGAGTTTCTAGTTGTAGAGTTTCTAGTGGCGAACTCTCAAGTTGCGGAGTTTCTAGTTGTGGAGTTTCTAGCTGTGGAGTTTCTAGTTGTTGAGTTTCTAGTTGACGAGTTTCTATTTGCGAAGTCTCAAGTTGTGGAGTTTCTAGCTGTGGAGTTTCTAGTTGCGGAGTTTGTAGTTGCGGAGTTTCTAGTTGCAGAGTTTCTAGTTGCGGAGATTCTAGTTGCCGAGTTTCTTGTTGGGAAGTCTCAAGTTGTGGAGTTTCTAGCTGTGGAGTTTCTAATTGTGGAGTTTCTAGTTGTGGAATTTGTAGTTGTGGAGTATTTAGTTGTGGTGTTTTAAGTTGTGGAGTTTCTAGCTGTGGATTTTCTAGTTGCAGAGTTTCGAGTTGCAGAGTATTAAGTGTTGGAGTTTCTAGCTGCGGAGTTTTAGTTGAGGGTTTTCTAGTTGTGGAGTTTCTAGTTGCGGAGTTTCTATTTGCAGAGTTTCTAGCTGCAGAGTTTCTAGTTGTGGAGTTTCTAGTTGGGGAGTTTCTAGTTGCGAAGTTTCTAGTTGTGGAGTTTCTAGTTGTGGAGTTTCTAGTTGTGGAGTTTTAGTTGTGGAGTTTCAAGTTGAGGAATTTATAGGTGTGGAGTTTGTAGTTGTTGAGTTTCTAGTTGTCGAGTTTCTAGTTGCGGAGTTTCTAGTTGTGGAGTGTCTAGTTGTGGAGCTTTTAGTTGAGGAGTCTCTAGTTGTTGAGTCTCTAGCTGTGGAAATTCTAGTTGTGGAGTTCCTAGTTGCAGAGTTTGTTGTTGAGGAGTTTCTAGAAGTGGTTTTTCTAGTTGTAGAGTTTCTGGCTGTGGAGTTTCCAGTGTCGGAGTTTCTAGTTGTGGAGTTTCTAGTTGTGAGGTTTGTAGTTGTGGAATTTCTAGTGGTGGAGTTTCTAGTTGTGGAGTCTCTAGTTGTGGAGTTTCTAGTTGTGGAGTTTCTAGTGGTGAGCTCTCAAGTTGCGGAGTTTCTAGTTGTGGAGTTTCTAGCTGTGGAGTTTCTAGTTGCGGAGTTTCCAGTTGGGGAGTTTCTACTTGAGTTTATAGTTGTGGATTTTCTAGTTTCAGAGTTTGGAGTTGCTTAGTTTCAAGTTGTGGAGTTTCTAGTTGCGGAGTTTCTAGTTGCGGAGTCTCTAGTTGTGCAGTCTCTAGTTGTTGAGTTTCTAGTTGTGAAGTTTATAGTTGAGGGGTTTCTAGCTGTGGAGTTTCTAGTTGCGGAGTTTCTATTTGCAGAGTTTCTAGTTGTGGGGTTTCTAGTTGCGAACTCTAAAGTTGTGGAGTTTCTAGTTGTGGAGTTTCTAGCTGTGGAGTTTGTAGTTGTTGAGTTTCTAGTTGACGAGTTTCTATTTGCAAAGTCTCAAGTTGTGGAGTTTCCAGCTGTGGAGTTTCTAGTTGCGGAGTTTGTAGTTGTGCAGTCTCTAGTTGTTGAGTTGCTAGTTGTGAAGTTTATAGTTGTGGGGTTTCTAGCTGTGGAGTTTCTAGTTGCGGAGTTTCTAGTTGCACAGTTTCCACTTGCGGAGTTTCTAGTTGTTGAGTTTCTAGTTGTGAGGTTCGTAGTTGTGGAGTTTTTAGTGGTGGAGTTTCTAGTTGTGGAGTCTCTAGTTGTGGAGTTTCTAGTTGTGGGGTTTCTAGTTGCGAACTCTCAAGTTGTGGAGTTTCTAGTTGTGGAGTTTCTAGCTGTGGAGTTTCTAGTTGCGGAGTTTGTAGTTGCGGGGTTTCTAGTTGCAGAGTTTCTAGTTGTGGAGATTCTAGTTGCAGATTTTGTTGTTGCGGAGTTTCTAGATGTGGTTTTTAAGTTGTAGAGTTTCTGGCTGTGGAAATTCCAGTTGCGGAGTTTCTAGTTATGGAGTTTCTAGTTGTGAGGTTTGTAGTTGTGGAATTTCTAGTGGTGGAGTTTCTAGTTGTGAAGTCTCTAGTTGCGGAGTTTCTAGTTGTAGAGTTTCTAGTGGCGAACTCTCAAGTTGCGGAGTTTCTAGTTGTGGAGTTTCTAGTTGACGAGTTTCTATTTGCGAGGTCTCAAGTTGTGGAGTTTCTAGCTGTGGAGTTTATAGTTGCGGAGTTTGTAGTTGCGGAGTTTCTAGTTGCAGAGTTTCTAGTTGCGGAGATTCTAGTTGCCGGGTTTCTTGTTGGGAAGTCTCAAGTTGTGGAGTTTCTAGCTGTGGAGTTTCTAGTTGTGGAGTTTCTAGCTGTGGAGTTTCTAGTTGTGGAATTTGTAGTTGTGGAGTATTTAGTTGTGGTGTTTCAAGTTGTGGAGTTTCTAGCTGTGGATTTTCTAGTTGCAGAGTTTCGAGTTGCAGAGTATTAAGTTGTGGAGTTTCTAGTTGCGGAGTTTCTAGCTGCGGAGTTTCTAGTTGCGGAGTTTCTAGTTGTGCAGTCTCTAGTTGTTGAGTTTCTAGTTGTGAAGTTTATAGTTGAGGGTTTTCTAGTTGTGGAGTTTCTAGTTGCGGAGTTTCTATTTGCAGAGTTTCTAGCTGCAGAGTTTCTAGTTGTGGAGTTCCTAGTTGGGGAGTTTCTAGTTGCGGAGTTTCTAGATGTGGAGTTTCTAGTTGTGGAGTTTCTAGTTGTGGAGTTTTAGTTGTGGAGTTTCAAGTTGAGGAATTTATAGGTGTGGAGTTTGTAGTTGTTGAGTTTCTAGTTGTCGGGTTTCTAGTTGCGGAGTTTCTAGTTGTGGAGTGTCTAGTTGTGGAGCTTTTAGTTGAGGAGTCTCTAGTTGTTGAGTCTCTAGCTGTGGAAATTCTAGTTATGGAGTTTCTAGTTGCGGAGTTTCTAGTTGCAGAGTTTCTAGTTGCGGAGATTCTAGTTGCCGAGTTTCTTGTTGGGAAGTCTCAAGTTGTGGAGTTTCTAGCTGTGGAGTTTCTAATTGTGGAGTTTCTAGTTGTGGAATTTGTAGTTGTGGAGTATTTAGTTGTGGTGTTTTAAGTTGTGGAGTTTCTAGCTGTGGATTTTCTAGTTGCAGAGTTTCGAGTTGCAGAGTATTAAGTTGTGGTTATTCTAGTTGCGGAGTTTCTAGCTGCGGAGTTTTTAGTTGCGGAGTTTCTAGTTGTGGAGTCTCTAGTTGTTGAGTTTCTAGTTGTGAAGTTTATAGTTGAGGGTTTTCTAGTTGTGGAGTTTCTAGTTGCGGAGTTTCTATTTGCAGAGTTTCTAGCTGCAGAGTTTCTAGTTGTGGAGTTTCTAGTTGGGGAGTTTATAGTTGCGAAGTTTCTAGTTGTGGAGTTTCTAGTTGTGGAGTTTCTAGTTGTGGAGTTTTAGTTGTGGAGTTTCAAGTTGAGGAATTTATAGTTGTGGAGTTTGTAGTTGTTGAGTTTCTAGTTGTCGGGTTTCTAGTTGCGGAGTTTCTAGTTGTGGAGTGTCTAGTTGTGGAGCTTTTAGTTGAGGAGTCTAGTTGTTGAGTCTCTAGCTGTGGAAATTCTAGTTGTGGAGTTCCTAGTTGCAGAGTTTGTTGTTGCGGAGTTTCTAGAAGTGGTTTTTCTAGTTGTAGAGTTTCTGGCTGTGGAGTTTCCAGTGTCGGAGTTTCTAGTTGTGGAGTTTCTAGTTGTGAGGTTTGTAGTTGTGGAATTTGTAGTGGTGGAGTTTCTAGTTGTGGAGTCTCTAGTTGTGGAGTTTCTAGTTGTGGAGTTTCTAGTGGTGAGCTCTCAAGTTGCGGAGTTTCTAGTTGTGGAGTTTCTAGCTGTGGAGTTTCTAGTTGCGGAGTTTCCAGTTGGGGAGTTTCTACTTGAGTTTATAGTTGTGGATTTTCTAGTTGCAGAGTTTCGAGTTGCATAGTTTCAAGTTGTGGAGTTTCTAGTTGCGGAGTTTCTAGTTGCGGAGTCTCTAGTTGTGCAGTCTCTAGTTGTTGAGTTTCTAGTTGTGAAGTTTATAGTTGAGGGGTTTCTAGCTGTGGAGTTTCTAGTTGCGGAGTTTCTATTTGCAGAGTTTCTAGTTGCGGAGTTTCTAGCTGCAGAGTTTCTAGTTGTAGAGTTTCTAGCTTGGGAGTTTCTAGTTGCAGAGTTTCCAGTTGTTGAGTTTCTAGTTGTGGAGTTTCTAGTTGTGGAGTTTAAGTTGTGGAGTTTCAAGTGGAGGAATTAATAGGTTTGGAGGTTGTAGTTGTTGAGTTTTTAGTTGTCGGGTTTCTAGTTGCGGAGTTTCTAGTTGTGGAGTGTCTAGTTGTGGAGCTTTTAGTTGAGAAGTCTCTAGTTGTTGAGTTTCTAGCTGTGGAAATTCTAGTTGTGGAGTTTCTAGTTGCAGATTTTGTTGTTGCGGAGTTTCTAGATGTGGTTTTTAAGTTGTAGAGTTTCTGGCTGTGGAAATTCCAGTTGCGGAGTTTCTAGTTGTGAGGTTTGTAGTTGTGGAATTTCTAGTGGTGGAGTTTCTAGTTGTGAAGTCTCTAGTTGTGGAGTTTCTAGTTGTAGAGTTTCTAGTGGCGAACTCTCAAGTTGCGGAGTTTCTAGTTGTGGAGTTTCTAGCTGTGGAGTTTCTAGTTGTTGAGTTTCTAGTTGACGAGTTTCTATTTGCGAAGTCTCAAGTTGTGGAGTTTCTAGCTGTGGAGTTTCTAGTTGCGGAGTTTGTAGTTGCGGAGTTTCTAGTTGCAGAGTTTCTAGTTGCGGAGATTCTAGTTGCCGAGTTTCTTGTTGGGAAGTCTCAAGTTGTGGAGTTTCTAGCTGTGGAGTTTCTAATTGTGGAGTTTCTAGTTGTGGAATTTGTAGTTGTGGAGTATTTAGTTGTGGTGTTTTAAGTTGTGGAGTTTCTAGCTGTGGATTTTCTAGTTGCAGAGTTTCGAGTTGCAGAGTATTAAGTTGTGGAGTTTCTAGTTGCGGAGTTTCTAGCTGCGGAGTTTTTAGTTGCGGAGTTTCTAGTTGTGGAGTCTCTAGTTGTTGAGTTTCTAGTTGTGAAGTTTATAGTTGAGGGTTTTATAGTTGTGGAGTTTCTAGTTGCGGAGTTTCTATTTGCAGAGTTTCTAGCTGCAGAGTTTCTAGTTGTGGAGTTTCTAGTTGGGGAGTTTCTAGTTGCGAAGTTTCTAGTTGTGGAGTTTCTAGTTGTGGAGTTTCTAGTTGTGGAGTTTTAGTTGTGGAGTTTCAAGTTGAGGAATTTATAGGTGTGGAGTTTGTAGTTGTTGAGTTTCTAGTTGTCGGGTTTCTAGTTGCGGAGTTTCTAGTTGTGGAGTGTCTAGTTGTGGAGCTTTTAGTTGAGGAGTCTCTAGTTGTTGAGTCTCTAGCTGTGGAAATTCTAGTTGTGGAGTTCCTAGTTGCAGAGTTTGTTGTTGCGGAGTTTCTAGAAGTGGTTTTTCTAGTTGTAGAGTTTCTGGCTGTAGAGTTTCCAGTGTCGGAGTTTCTAGTTGTGGAGTTTCTAGTTGTGAGGTTTGTAGTTGTGGAATTTCTAGTGGTGGAGTTTCTAGTTGTGGAGTCTCTAGTTGTGGAGTTTCTAGTTGTGGAGTTTCTAGTGGTGAGCTCTCAAGTTGCGGAGTTTCTAGTTGTGGAGTTTCTAGCTGTGGAGTTTCTAGTTGCGGAGTTTCCAGTTGGGGAGTTTCTACTTGAGTTTATAGTTGTGGATTTTCTAGTTGCAGAGTTTCGAGTTGCATAGTTTCAAGTTGTGGAGTTTCTAGTTGCGGAGTTTCTAGTTGCGGAGTCTCTAGTTGTGCAGTCTCTAGTTGTTGAGTTTCTAGTTGTGAAGTTTATAGTTGAGGGGTTTCTAGCTGTGGAGTTTCTAGTTGCGGAGTTTCTATTTGCAGAGTTTCTAGTTGCGGAGTTTCTAGCTGCAGAGTTTCTAGTTGTAGAGTTTCTAGCTTGGGAGTTTCTAGTTGCAGAGTTTCCAGTTGTTGAGTTTCTAGTTGTGGAGTTTCTAGTTGTGGAGTTTAAGTTGTGGAGTTTCAAGTGGAGGAATAAATAGGTTTGGAGGTTGTAGTTGTTGAGTTTTTAGTTGTCGGGTTTCTAGTTTCGGAGTTTCTATTTGTGGAGTGTCTAGTTGTGGAGCTTTTAGTTGAGAAGTCTCTAGTTGTTGAGTTTCTAGCTGTGGAAATTCTAGTTGTGGAGTTTCTAGTTGCAGATTTTGTTGTTGCGGAGTTTCTAGATGTGGTTTTTAAGTTGTAGAGTTTCTGGCTGTGGAAATTCCAGTTGCGGAGTTTCTAGTTATGGAGTTTCTAGTTGTGAGGTTTGTAGTTGTGGAATTTCTAGTGGTGGAGTTTCTAGTTGTGAAGTCTCTAGTTGTGGAGTTTCTAGTTGTAGAGTTTCTAGTGGCGAACTCTCAAGTTGCGGAGTTTCTAGTTGTGGAGTTTCTAGCTGTGGAGTTTCTAGTTGTTGAGTTTCTAGTTGACGAGTTTATACTTGCGAAGTCTCAAGTTGTGGAGTTTCTAGCTGTGGAGTTTCTAGTTGCGGAGTTTGTAGTGGCGGAGTTTCTAGTTGCAGAGTTTCTAGTTGCGGAGATTCTAGTTGCCGGGTTTCTTGTTGGGAAGTCTCAAGTTGTGGAGTTTCTAGCTGTGGAGTTTCTAGTTGTGGAGTTTCTAGTTGTGGAGTTTCTAGTTGTGGAATTTGTAGTTGTGGAGTATTTAGTTGTGGTGTTTCAAGTTGTGGAGTTTCTAGCTGTGGATTTTCTAGTTGCAGAGTTTCGAGTTGCAGAGTATTAAGTTGTGGAGTTTCTAGTTGCGGAGTTTCTAGCTGCGGAGTTTCTAGTTGCGGAGTTTCTAGTTGTGCAGTCTCTAGTTGTTGAGTTTCTAAATGTGAAGTTTATAGTTGAGGGTTTTCTATTTGTGGAGTTTCTAGTTGCGGAGTTTCTATTTGCAGAGTTTCTAGCTGCAGAGTTTCTAGTTGTGGAGTTTCTAGTTGGGGAGTTTCTAGTTGCGGAGTTTCTAGTTGTGGAGTTTCTAGTTGTGGAGTTTCTAGTTGTGGAGTTTTAGTTGTGGAGTTTCAAGTTGAGGAATTTATAGGTGTGGAGTTTGTAGTTGTTGAGTTTCTAGTTGTCGGGTTTCTAGTTGCGGAGTTTCTAGTTGTGGAGTGTCTAGTTGTGGAGCTTTTAGTTGAGGAGTCTCTAGTTGCTGAGTCTCTAGCTGTGGAAATTCTAGTTATGGAGTTTCTAGTTGCAGAGTTTGTTGTTGCGGAGTTTCTAGAAGTGGTTTTTCTAGTTGTAGAGTTTCTGGCTGTGGAGTTTCCAGTGTCGGAGTTTCTAGTTGTGGAGTTTCTAGTTGTGAGGTTTGTAGTTGTGGAATTTCTAGTGGTGGAGTGTCTAGTTGTGGAGTTTCTAGTGGTGAGCTCTCAAGTTGTGGAGTTTCTAGTTGTGGACTTTCTAGCTTTGGAGTTTCTAGTTGTTGAGTTTCTAGTTGACGAGTTTCTATTTGCGAAGTCTCAAGATGTGGAGTTTCTAGCTGTGGAGTTTGTAGTTGCGGAGTTTCTAGTTGCAGAGTTTCTAGTTGTGGAGATTCTAGTTGCCGAGTTTCTTGTTGCGAAGTCTCAAGTTGTGGAGTTTCTAGCTGTAGAGTTTCTAGTTGCGGAGTTTCTAGTTGTGGAGTTTCTAGTTGTGGAGTTTCTAGTTGTGGAATTTGTAGTTGTGGAGTATCTAGTTGTGGTGTTTCAAGTTGTGGAGTTTCTAGCTGTGGAGTTTCTAGATGCGGAGTTTTCTAGTTGTGGAGATTCTAGTGGCGGAGTTTCAAGTTATGGATTTTCTAGTTGCGGAGTTACTAGCTGTGGAGTTTCTAGTTGCGGAGTCTCTAGTTGTGCAGTCTCTAGTTGTTGAGTTGCTAGTTGTGAAGTTTATAGTTGTGGGGTTTCTAGCTGTGGAGTTTCTAGTTTCGGAGTTTCTAGTTGCACAGTTTCTAGTGGCGGAGTTTCTAGTTGTTGAGTTTCTAGTTGTGAGGTTCGTAGTTGTGGAGTTTCTAGTGGTGGAGTTTCTAGTTGTGGAGTCTCTAGTTGTGGAGTTTCTAGTTGTGGGGTTTCTAGTTGCGAACTCTAAAGTTGTGGAGTTTCTAGTTGTGGAGTTTCTAGCTGTGGAGTTTGTAGTTGTTGAGTTTCTAGTTGACGAGTTTCTATTTGCGAAGTCTCAAGTTGTGGAGTTTCTAGCTGTGGAGTTTCTAGTTGCGGAGTTTGTAGTTGTGCAGTCTCTAGTTGTTGAGTTGCTAGTTGAGAAGTTTATAGTTGTGGGGTTTCTAGCTGTGGAGTTTCTAGTTGCGGAGTTTCTAGTTGCACAGTTTCTAGTGGCGGAGTTTCTAGTTGTTGAGTTTCTAGTTGTGAGGTTCGTAGTTGTGGAGTTTCTAGTGGTGGAGTTTCTAGTTGCAGAGTTTTTAGTGGCGGAGCTTTCTAGTTGTGGAGATTCTAGTGGCGGAGTTTCAAGTTGTGGAGTTTCTAGTTGCGGAGTTACTAGCTGTGGAGTTTCTAGTTGCGGAGTCTCTAGTTGTGCAGTCTCTAGTTGCTGAGTTGCTAGTTGTGAAGTTTATAGTTGTGGGGTTTCTAGCTGTGGAGTTTCTAGTTGCGGAGTTTCTAGTTGCACAGTTTCCACTTGCGGAGTTTCTAGTTGTTGAGTTTCTAGTTGTGAGGTTCGTAGTTGTGGAGTTTTTAGTGGTGGAGTTTCTAGTTGTGGAGTCTCTAGTTGTGGAGTTTCTAGTTGTGGGGTTTCTAGTTGCGAACTCTCAAGTTGTGGAGTTTCTAGTTGTGGAGTTTCTAGCTGTGGAGTTTCTAGTTGCGGAGTTTGTAGTTGCGGAGTTTCTAGCTGTGGAGTTTCTAGTTGCGGAGTTTGTAGTTGCGGAGTTTCTAGCTTGGGAGTTTCTAGTTGCAGAGTTTCCAGTTGTTGAGTTTCTAGTTGTGGAGTTTCTAGTTGTGGAGTTTAAGTTGTGGAGTTTCAAGTGGAGGAATTAATAGGTTTGGAGGTTGTAGTTGTTGAGTTTTTAGTTGTCGGGTTTCTAGTTGCGGAGTTTCTAGTTGTGGAGTGTCTAGTTGTGGAGCTTTTAGTTGAGAAGTCTCTAGTTGTTGAGTTTCTAGCTGTGGAAATTCTAGTTGTGGAGTTTCTAGTTGCAGATTTTGTTGTTGCGGAGTTTCTAGATGTGGTTTTTAAGTTGTAGAGTTTCTGGCTGTGGAAATTCCAGTTGCGGAGTTTCTAGTTGTGAGGTTTGTAGTTGTGGAATTTCTAGTGGTGGAGTTTCTAGTTGTGAAGTCTCTAGTTGTGGAGTTTCTAGTTGTAGAGTTTCTAGTGGCGAACTCTCAAGTTGCGGAGTTTCTAGTTGTGGAGTTTCTAGCTGTGGAGTTTCTAGTTGTTGAGTTTCTAGTTGACGAGTTTCTATTTGCGAAGTCTCAAGTTGTGGAGTTTCTAGCTGTGGAGTTTCTAGTTGCGGAGTTTGTAGTTGCGGAGTTTCTAGTTGCAGAGTTTCTAGTTGCGGAGATTCTAGTTGCCGAGTTTCTTGTTGGGAAGTCTCAAGTTGTGGAGTTTCTAGCTGTGGAGTTTCTAATTGTGGAGTTTCTAGTTGTGGAATTTGTAGTTGTGGAGTATTTAGTTGTGGTGTTTTAAGTTGTGGAGTTTCTAGCTGTGGATTTTCTAGTTGCAGAGTTTCGAGTTGCAGAGTATTAAGTTGTGGAGTTTCTAGTTGCGGAGTTTCTAGCTGCGGAGTTTTTAGTTGCGGAGTTTCTAGTTGTGGAGTCTCTAGTTGTTGAGTTTCTAGTTGTGAAGTTTATAGTTGAGGGTTTTATAGTTGTGGAGTTTCTAGTTGCGGAGTTTCTATTTGCAGAGTTTCTAGCTGCAGAGTTTCTAGTTGTGGAGTTTCTAGTTGGGGAGTTTCTAGTTGCGAAGTTTCTAGTTGTGGAGTTTCTAGTTGTGGAGTTTTAGTTGTGGAGTTTCAAGTTGAGGAATTTATAGGTGTGGAGTTTGTAGTTGTTGAGTTTCTAGTTGTCGGGTTTCTAGTTGCGGAGTTTCTAGTTGTGGAGTGTCTAGTTGTGGAGCTTTTAGTTGAGGAGTCTCTAGTTGTTGAGTCTCTAGCTGTGGAAATTCTAGTTGTGGAGTTCCTAGTTGCAGAGTTTGTTGTTGCGGAGTTTCTAGAAGTGGTTTTTCTAGTTGTAGAGTTTCTGGCTGTAGAGTTTCCAGTGTCGGAGTTTCTAGTTGTGGAGTTTCTAGTTGTGAGGTTTGTAGTTGTGGAATTTCTAGTGGTGGAGTTTCTAGTTGTGGAGTCTCTAGTTGTGGAGTTTCTAGTTGTGGAGTTTCTAGTGGTGAGCTCTCAAGTTGCGGAGTTTCTAGTTGTGGAGTTTCTAGCTGTGGAGTTTCTAGTTGCGGAGTTTCCAGTTGGGGAGTTTCTACTTGAGTTTATAGTTGTGGATTTTCTAGTTGCAGAGTTTCGAGTTGCATAGTTTCAAGTTGTGGAGTTTCTAGTTGCGGAGTTTCTAGTTGCGGAGTCTCTAGTTGTGCAGTCTCTAGTTGTTGAGTTTCTAGTTGTGAAGTTTATAGTTGAGGGGTTTCTAGCTGTGGAGTTTCTAGTTGCGGAGTTTCTATTTGCAGAGTTTCTAGTTGCGGAGTTTCTAGCTGCAGAGTTTCTAGTTGTAGAGTTTCTAGCTTGGGAGTTTCTAGTTGCAGAGTTTCCAGTTGTTGAGTTTCTAGTTGTGGAGTTTCTAGTTGTGGAGTTTAAGTTGTGGAGTTTCAAGTGGAGGAATTAATAGGTTTGGAGGTTGTAGTTGTTGAGTTTTTAGTTGTCGGGTTTCTAGTTTCGGAGTTTCTATTTGTGGAGTGTCTAGTTGTGGAGCTTTTAGTTGAGAAGTCTCTAGTTGTTGAGTTTCTAGCTGTGGAAATTCTAGTTGTGGAGTTTCTAGTTGCAGATTTTGTTGTTGCGGAGTTTCTAGATGTGGTTTTTAAGTTGTAGAGTTTCTGGCTGTGGAAATTCCAGTTGCGGAGTTTCTAGTTATGGAGTTTCTAGTTGTGAGGTTTGTAGTTGTGGAATTTCTAGTGGTGGAGTTTCTAGTTGTGAAGTCTCTAGTTGTGGAGTTTCTAGTTGTAGAGTTTCTAGTGGCGAACTCTCAAGTTGCGGAGTTTCTAGTTGTGGAGTTTCTAGCTGTGGAGTTTCTAGTTGTTGAGTTTCTAGTTGACGAGTTTATACTTGCGAAGTCTCAAGTTGTGGAGTTTCTAGCTGTGGAGTTTCTAGTTGCGGAGTTTGTAGTGGCGGAGTTTCTAGTTGCAGAGTTTCTAGTTGCGGAGATTCTAGTTGCCGGGTTTCTTGTTGGGAAGTCTCAAGTTGTGGAGTTTCTAGCTGTGGAGTTTCTAGTTGTGGAGTTTCTAGTTGTGGAGTTTCTAGTTGTGGAATTTGTAGTTGTGGAGTATTTAGTTGTGGTGTTTCAAGTTGTGGAGTTTCTAGCTGTGGATTTTCTAGTTGCAGAGTTTCGAGTTGCAGAGTATTAAGTTGTGGAGTTTCTAGTTGCGGAGTTTCTAGCTGCGGAGTTTCTAGTTGCGGAGTTTCTAGTTGTGCAGTCTCTAGTTGTTGAGTTTCTAAATGTGAAGTTTATAGTTGAGGGTTTTCTATTTGTGGAGTTTCTAGTTGCGGAGTTTCTATTTGCAGAGTTTCTAGCTGCAGAGTTTCTAGTTGTGGAGTTTCTAGTTGGGGAGTTTCTAGTTGCGGAGTTTCTAGTTGTGGAGTTTCTAGTTGTGGAGTTTCTAGTTGTGGAGTTTTAGTTGTGGAGTTTCAAGTTGAGGAATTTATAGGTGTGGAGTTTGTAGTTGTTGAGTTTCTAGTTGTCGGGTTTCTAGTTGCGGAGTTTCTAGTTGTGGAGTGTCTAGTTGTGGAGCTTTTAGTTGAGGAGTCTCTAGTTGCTGAGTCTCTAGCTGTGGAAATTCTAGTTATGGAGTTTCTAGTTGCAGAGTTTGTTGTTGCGGAGTTTCTAGAAGTGGTTTTTCTAGTTGTAGAGTTTCTGGCTGTGGAGTTTCCAGTGTCGGAGTTTCTAGTTGTGGAGTTTCTAGTTGTGAGGTTTGTAGTTGTGGAATTTCTAGTGGTGGAGTGTCTAGTTGTGGAGTTTCTAGTGGTGAGCTCTCAAGTTGTGGAGTTTCTAGTTGTGGACTTTCTAGCTTTGGAGTTTCTAGTTGTTGAGTTTCTAGTTGACGAGTTTCTATTTGCGAAGTCTCAAGATGTGGAGTTTCTAGCTGTGGAGTTTGTAGTTGCGGAGTTTCTAGTTGCAGAGTTTCTAGTTGTGGAGATTCTAGTTGCCGAGTTTCTTGTTGCGAAGTCTCAAGTTGTGGAGTTTCTAGCTGTGGAGTTTCTAGTTGCGGAGTTTCTAGTTGTGGAGTTTCTAGTTGTGGAGTTTCTAGTTGTGGAATTTGTAGTTGTGGAGTATCTAGTTGTGGTGTTTCAAGTTGTGGAGTTTCTAGCTGTGGAGTTTCTAGATGCGGAGTTTTCTAGTTGTGGAGATTCTAGTGGCGGAGTTTCAAGTTATGGATTTTCTAGTTGCGGAGTTACTAGCTGTGGAGTTTCTAGTTGCGGAGTCTCTAGTTGTGCAGTCTCTAGTTGTTGAGTTGCTAGTTGTGAAGTTTATAGTTGTGGGGTTTCTAGCTGTGGAGTTTCTAGTTTCGGAGTTTCTAGTTGCACAGTTTCTAGTGGCGGAGTTTCTAGTTGTTGAGTTTCTAGTTGTGAGGTTCGTAGTTGTGGAGTTTCTAGTGGTGGAGTTTCTAGTTGTGGAGTCTCTAGTTGTGGAGTTTCTAGTTGTGGGGTTTCTAGTTGCGAACTCTAAAGTTGTGGAGTTTCTAGTTGTGGAGTTTCTAGCTGTGGAGTTTGTAGTTGTTGAGTTTCTAGTTGACGAGTTTCTATTTGCGAAGTCTCAAGTTGTGGAGTTTCTAGCTGTGGAGTTTCTAGTTGCGGAGTTTGTAGTTGTGCAGTCTCTAGTTGTTGAGTTGCTAGTTGAGAAGTTTATAGTTGTGGGGTTTCTAGCTGTGGAGTTTCTAGTTGCGGAGTTTCTAGTTGCACAGTTTCTAGTGGCGGAGTTTCTAGTTGTTGAGTTTCTAGTTGTGAGGTTCGTAGTTGTGGAGTTTCTAGTGGTGGAGTTTCTAGTTGCAGAGTTTTTAGTGGCGGAGCTTTCTAGTTGTGGAGATTCTAGTGGCGGAGTTTCAAGTTGTGGAGTTTCTAGTTGCGGAGTTACTAGCTGTGGAGTTTCTAGTTGCGGAGTCTCTAGTTGTGCAGTCTCTAGTTGCTGAGTTGCTAGTTGTGAAGTTTATAGTTGTGGGGTTTCTAGCTGTGGAGTTTCTAGTTGCGGAGTTTCTAGTTGCACAGTTTCCACTTGCGGAGTTTCTAGTTGTTGAGTTTCTAGTTGTGAGGTTCGTAGTTGTGGAGTTTTTAGTGGTGGAGTTTCTAGTTGTGGAGTCTCTAGTTGTGGAGTTTCTAGTTGTGGGGTTTCTAGTTGCGAACTCTCAAGTTGTGGAGTTTCTAGTTGTGGAGTTTCTAGCTGTGGAGTTTCTAGTTGCGGAGTTTGTAGTTGCGGAGTTTCTAGCTGTGGAGTTTCTAGTTGCGGAGTTTGTAGTTGCGGAGTTTCTAGTTGCAGAGTTTCTAGTTGCGGAGATTCTAGTTGCCGGGTTTCTTGTTGGGAAGTCTCAAGTTGTGGAGTTTCTAGCTGTGGAGTTTCTAGTTGTGGAGTTTCAAGTTGTGGAGTTTCTAGTTGTGGAATTTGTAGTTGTGGAGTATTTAGTTGTGGTGTTTCAAGTTGTGGAGTTTCTAGCTGTGGATTTTCTAGTTGCAGAGTTTCGAGTTGCAGAGTATTAAGTTGTGGAGTTTCTAGTTGCGGAGTTTCTAGCTGCGGAGTTTCTAGTTGCGGAGTTTCTAGTTGTGCAGTCTCTAGTTGTTGAGTTTCTAGTTGTGAAGTTTATAGTTGAGGGTTTTCTAGTTGTGGAGTTTCTAGTTGCGGAGTTTCTATTTGCAGAGTTTCTAGCTGCAGAGTTTCTAGTTGTGGAGTTCCTAGTTGGGGAGTTTTTAGTTGCGGAGTTTCTAGTTGTGGAGTTTCTAGTTGTGGAGTTTCTAGTTGTGGAGTTTTAGTTGTGGAGTTTCAAGTTGAGGAATTTATAGGTGTGGAGTTTGTAGTTGTTGAGTTTCTAGTTGTCGGGTTTCTAGTTGCGGAGTTTCTAGTTGTGGAGTGCCTAGTTGTGGAGCTTTTAGTTGAGGAGTCTCTAGTTGTTGAGTCTCTAGCTGTGGAAATTCTAGTTATGGAGTTTCTAGTTGCAGAGTTTGTTGTTGCGGAGTTTCTAGAAGTGGTTTTTCTAGTTGTAGAGTTTCTGGCTGTGGAGATTCCAGTGTCGGAGTTTCTGGTTGTGGAGTTTCTAGTTGTGAGGTTTGTAGTTGTGGAATTTCTAGTGGTGGAGTTTCTAGTTGTGGAGTCTCTAGTTGTGGAGTTTCTAGTTGTGGAGTTTCTAGTGGTGAGCTCTCTAGCTGTGGAGTTTCTAGTTGTTGAGTTTCTAGTTGCCGGGTTTCTTGTTGGGAAGTCTCAAGTTGTGGAGTTTCTAGATGTGGAGTTTGTAGTTGCGGAGTTTCTAGTTGCAGAGTTTCTAGTTGTGGAGATTCTAGTTGCCGAGTTTCTTGTTGCGAAGTCTCAAGTTGTGGAGTTTCTAGCTGTGGAGTTTCTAGTTGCGGAGTTTCTAGTTGTGGAGTTTCTAGTTGTGGAGTTTCTAGTTGTGGAACTTGTAGTTGTGGAGTATCTAGTTGTGGTGTTTCAAGTTGTGGAGTTTCTAGCTGTGGAGTTTCTAGTTGCGGAGTTTTCTAGTTGTGGAGATTCTAGTGGCGGAGTTTCAAGTTATGGATTTTCTAGTTGCGGAGTTACTTGCTGTGGAGTTTCTAGTTGCGGAGTCTCTAGTTGTGCAGTCTCTAGTTGTTGAGTTGCTAGTTGTGAAGTTTATAGTTGTGGGGTTTCTAGCTGTGGAGTTTCTGGTTGCGGAGTTTCTAGTTGCACAGTTTCTAGTGGCGGAGTTTCTAGTTGTTGAGTTTCTAGTTGTGAGGTTCGTAGTTGTGGAGTTTCTAGTGGTGGAGTTTCTAGTTGTGGAGTCTCTAGTTGTGGAGTTTCTAGTTGTGGGGTTTCTAGTTGCGAACTCTAAAGTTGTGGAGTTTCTAGTTGTGGAGTTTCTAGCTGTGGAGTTTGTAGTTGTTGAGTTTCTAGTTGACGAGTTTCTATTTGCGAAGTCTCAAGTTGTGGAGTTTCTAGCTGTGGAGTTTCTAATTGCGGAGTTTTCTAGTTGTAGAGATTCTAGTGGCGGAGTTTCAAGTTATGGATTTTCTAGTTGCGGAGTTACTAGCTGTGGAGTTTCTAGCTGCGGAGTCTCTAGTTGTGCAGTCTCTAGTTGTTGAGTTGCTAGTTGCGAAGTTTATAGTTGTGGGGTTTCTAGCTGTGGAGTTTCTAGTTGCGGAGTTTCTAGTTGCACAGTTTCTAGTGGCGTAGTTTCTAGTTGTTGAGTTTCTAGTTGTGAGGTTCGTAGTTGTGGAGTTTCTAGTGGTGGAGTTTCTAGTTGCAGAGTTTCTAGTGGCGGAGTTTTCTAGTTGTGGAGATTCTAGTGGCGGAGTTTCAAGTTGTGGAGTTTCTAGTTGCGGAGTTACTAGCTGTGGAGTTTCTAGTTGCGGAGTCTCTAGTTGTGCAGTCTCTAGTTGTTGAGTTGCTAGTTGTGAAGTTTATAGTTGTGGGGTTTCTAGCTGTGGAGTTTCTGGTTGCGGAGTTTCTAGTTGCACAGTTTCTAGTGGCGGAGTTTCTAGTTGTTGAGTTTCTAGTTGTGAGGTTCGTAGTTGTGGAGTTTCTAGTGGTGGAGTTTCTAGTTGTGGAGTCTCTAGTTGTGGAGTTTCTAGTTGTGGGGTTTCTAGTTGCGAACTCTAAAGTTGTGGAGTTTCTAGTTGTGGAGTTTCTAGCTGTGGAGTTTGTAGTTGTTGAGTTTCTAGTTGACGAGTTTCTATTTGCGAAGTCTCAAGTTGTGGAGTTTCTAGCTGTGGAGTTTCTAGTTGCGGAGTTTTCTAGTTGTGGAGATTCTAGTGGCGGAGTTTCAAGTTATGGATTTTCTAGTTGCGGAGTTACTAGCTGTGGAGTTTCTAGTTGCGGAGTCTCTAGTTGTGCAGTCTCTAGTTGTTGAGTTGCTAGTTGTGAAGTTTATAGTTGTGGGGTTTCTAGCTGTGGAGTTTCTAGTTGCGGAGTTTCTAGTTGCACAGTTTCTAGTGGCGTAGTTTCTAGTTGTTGAGTTTCTAGTTGTGAGGTTCGTAGTTGTGGAGTTTCTAGTGGTGGAGTTTCTAGTTGCAGAGTTTCTAGTGGCGGAGTTTTCTAGTTGTGGAGATTCTAGTGGCGGAGTTTCAAGTTGTGGAGTTTCTAGTTGCGGAGTTACTAGCTGTGGAGTTTCTAGTTGCGGAGTCTCTAGTTGTGCAGTCTCTAGTTGTTGAGTTGCTAGTTGTGAAGTTTATAGTTGTGGGGTTTCTAGCTGTGGAGTTTCTAGTTGCGGAGTTTCTAGTTGCACAGTTTCTAGTGGCGGAGTTTCTAGTTGTTGAGTTTCTAGTTGTGAGGTTCGTAGTTGTGGAGTTTCTAGTGGTGGAGTTTCTAGTTGTGGAGTCTCTAGTTGTGGAGTTTCTAGTTGTGGGGTTTCTAGTTGCGAACTCTAAAGTTGTGGAGTTTCTAGTTGTGGAGTTTCTAGCTGTGGAGTTTGTAGTTGTTGAGTTTCTAGTTGACGAGTTTCTATTTGCGAAGTCTCAAGTTGTGGAGTTTCTAGCTGTGGAGTTTCTAGTTGCGGAGTTTTCTAGTTGTGGAGATTCTAGTGGCGGAGTTTCAAGTTATGGATTTTCTAGTTGCGGAGTTACTAGCTGTGGAGTTTCTAGTTGCGGAGTCTCTAGTTGTGCAGTCTCTAGTTGTTGAGTTGCTAGTTGTGAAGTTTATAGTTGTGGGGTTTCTAGCTGTGGAGTTTCTAGTTGCGGAGTTTCTAGTTGCACAGTTTCTAGTGGCGTAGTTTCTAGTTGTTGAGTTTCTAGTTGTGAGGTTCGTAGTTGTGGAGTTTCTAGTGGTGGAGTTTCTAGTTGCAGAGTTTCTAGTGGCGGAGTTTTCTAGTTGTGGAGATTCTAGTGGCGGAGTTTCAAGTTGTGGAGTTTCTAGTTGCGGAGTTACTAGCTGTGGAGTTTCTAGTTGCGGAGTCTCTAGTTGTGCAGTCTCTAGTTGTTGAGTTGCTAGTTGTGAAGTTTATAGTTGTGGGGTTTCTAGCTGTGGAGTTTCTGGTTGCGGAGTTTCTAGTTGCACAGTTTCTAGTGGCGGAGTTTCTAGTTGTTGAGTTTCTAGTTGTGAGGTTCGTAGTTGTGGAGTTTCTAGTGGTGGAGTTTCTAGTTGTGGAGTCTCTAGTTGTGGAGTTTCTAGTTGTGGGGTTTCTAGTTGCGAACTCTAAAGTTGTGGAGTTTCTAGTTGTGGAGTTTCTAGCTGTGGAGTTTGTAGTTGTTGAGTTTCTAGTTGACGAGTTTCTATTTGCGAAGTCTCAAGTTGTGGAGTTTCTAGCTGTGGAGTTTCTAGTTGCGGAGTTTTCTAGTTGTGGAGATTCTAGTGGCGGAGTTTCAAGTTATGGATTTTCTAGTTGCGGAGTTACTAGCTGTGGAGTTTCTAGTTGCGGAGTCTCTAGTTGTGCAGTCTCTAGTTGTTGAGTTGCTAGTTGTGAAGTTTATAGTTGTGGGGTTTCTAGCTGTGGAGTTTCTAGTTGCGGAGTTTCTAGTTGCACAGTTTCTAGTGGCGTAGTTTCTAGTTGTTGAGTTTCTAGTTGTGAGGTTCGTAGTTGTGGAGTTTCTAGTGGTGGAGTTTCTAGTTGCAGAGTTTCTAGTGGCGGAGTTTTCTAGTTGTGGAGATTCTAGTGGCGGAGTTTCAAGTTGTGAAGTTTCTAGTTGCGGAGTTACTAGCTGTGGAGTTTCTAGTTGCGGAGTCTCTAGTTGTGCAGTCTCTAGTTGTTGAGTTGCTAGTTGTGAAGTTTATAGTTGTGGGGTTTCTAGCTGTGGAGTTTCTAGTTGCGGAGTTTCTAGTTGCACAGTTTCTAGTGGCGGAGTTTCTAGTTGTTGAGTTTCTAGTTGTGAGGTTCGTAGTTGTGGAGTTTCTAGTGGTGGAGTTTCTAGTTGTGGAGTCTCTAGTTGTGGAGTTTCTAGTTGTGGGGTTTCTAGTTGCGAACTCTAAAGTTGTGGAGTTTCTAGTTGTGGAGTTTCTAGCTGTGGAGTTTGTAGTTGTTGAGTTTCTAGTTGACGAGTTTCTATTTGCGAAGTCTCAAGTTGTGGAGTTTCTAGCTGTGGAGTTTCTAGTTGCGGAGTTTTCTAGTTGTGGAGATTCTAGTGGCGGAGTTTCAAGTTATGGATTTTCTAGTTGCGGAGTTACTAGCTGTGGAGTTTCTAGTTGCGGAGTCTCTAGTTGTGCAGTCTCTAGTTGTTGAGTTGCTAGTTGTGAAGTTTATAGTTGTGGGGTTTCTAGCTGTGGAGTTTCTAGTTGCGGAGTTTCTAGTTGCACAGTTTCTAGTGGCGTAGTTTCTAGTTGTTGAGTTTCTAGTTGTGAGGTTCGTAGTTGTGGAGTTTCTAGTGGTGGAGTTTCTAGTTGCAGAGTTTCTAGTGGCGGAGTTTTCTAGTTGTGGAGATTCTAGTGGCGGAGTTTCAAGTTGTGGAGTTTCTAGTTGCGGAGTTACTAGCTGTGGAGTTTCTAGTTGCGGAGTCTCTAGTTGTGCAGTCTCTAGTTGATGAGTTGCTAGTTGTGAAGTTTATAGTTGTGGGGTTTCTAGCTGTGGAGTTTCTAGTTGCGGAGTTTCTAGTTGCACAGTTTCCACTTGCGGAGTTTCTAGTTGTTGAGTTTCTAGTTGTGAGAATCGTAGTTGTGGAGTTTCTAGTGGTGGAGTTTCTAGTTGTGGAGTCTCTAGTTGTGGAGTTTCTAGTTGTGGGGTTTCCAGTTGCGAACTCTCAAGTTGTGGAGTTTCTAGTTGTGGAGTTTCTAGCTGTGGAGTTTCTAGTTGCGGAGTTTGTAGTTGCGGAGTTTCTAGTTGCAGAGTTTCTAGTTGTGGAGATTCTAGTTGCCAAGCTTCTTGTTGCGAAGTCTCAAGTTGTGGAGTTTCTAGCTGTGGAGTTTCTAGTTGCGGAGTTTCAAGTTGTGGAGTTTCTAGTTGTGGAGTTTCTAGTTGTGGAATTTGTAGTTGTGGAGAATCTAGTTGTGGAGTTTCTAGTTGGGGAGTTTCTAGTTGCGGAGTTTCTAGTTGTGGAGTTTCTAGTTGTGGAGTTTTAGTTGTGGAGTTTCAAGTTGAGGTATTTATAGGTGTGGAGTTTCTAGTTGTTGAGTTTCTAGTTGTCGGGTTTCAAGTGTCAGAGTTTCTAGTTGTGGAGCTTTTAGTTGAGGAGCCTCTAGTTGTTGAGTCTCTAGCTGTGGAAATTCTAGTTGTGGAGTTTCTGGTTGCAGAGTTTGTTGTTGCGGAGTTTCTAGATGTGGTGTTTCTAGTTGTGGAGTCTCTAGTTGTGGAATTTGTAGTTGTGGAGTATCTAGTTGTGGTGTTTGAAGTTGTGGAGTTTCTAGCTGTGGAGTTTCTAGTTGCGGAGTTTCTAGTTGCAGAGTTTGTAGTTGCGGAGTTACTAGTTGTGGAGTTTCTAGTGGCGGAGTCTCTAGTTGTGCAGTCTCTAGTTGTTGAGTTGCTAGTTGTGAAGTTTATAGTTGTGGGGTTTCTAGCTGTGGAGTTTCTAGTTGCGGAGTTTCTAGTTGCAGAGTTTCTAGATGCGGAGTTACTAGTTGCAGAGATTCTAGTTGTGAAGTTTCTAGTGGGGAGTTTCTAGTTGAGGAGTTTCTAGTTGTGGAGTTTCTAGTTGCGGAATTTGTAATTGTGGAGTATCTAGTTGTGGTGCTTCAAGTTGTGGAGTCTGTAGTTGTGTAGTATCTATTTGTTGGGTTTCAAGTTGTGGAGTTTCTAGTTGTGGAGTTTCTAGCTGTGGAATTTCTAGTGGTTGAGTTTCCAGTTGACGAGTTTCTATTTGCGAAGTCTCAAGTTGTGGAGTTTCTAGCTGTAAAGTTTCTAGTTGCAGAGTTTCTAGTTGCGGAGTTTCCAGTTGTGAAGTTTCTAGTTGTGGAATTTCAATCTGTGTAGTTTCTAGTTGTGGAGTCTCAATTTTGGAGTTCCTAGTTGTGGACTCTCTAGTTGTGGAGTTTCTAGTTGTGGAGTGTCTATTTGTGGAGTTTCTAGTTGTGAAGTCTCTAGTTGTAGAGTTTCTAGTTGGAGTTTTTAGTTTTCGAGTTCCTTGTTGTAGATTTTCTATTTGCAGAGTTCCTAGTTGTGGAGTTTCTAGTTGTGGAGTTTGTAGTTGTGGAAATTTTAGCTGCGGAGTTTCTACTTATAGAATCTCTAGTCGTGGAGTTTCTAGTTGTGTAGTTTCTATCTGAGGAGTTTCTAAATGCAAAGTCTCTAGTTGTGCAGTCTCTAGTTGTGGAGTTTCTAGTTGTGGAGTTTCTTGTTGGGGAGTTTCTAGTTGTGAAATTTCTAGTTGTGGATTTTCTAGTTGCGGAGTTTCTAGTTGCGGAGTTTCCAGTTGGGGGGTTTCTACTTGAGTTTATAGTTGTGGATTTTCTAGTTGCAGAGTTTCGTTTTTGAATGCACATGCGCATACCCGTTTTGGAATAAGCACGCGCATACTCGTTTTTGAACGCGCACACGCATACTCGTTTTTGAATGCACACGCGCATATTCGTTTAGAATAGGCACGCGCGTACTCGTTTTTGAATGCGCACGCGCATACTCGTTTTTGAATGAACACGCGCATACTCGTTTTGGAATAGGCACGCGCATACTCGTTTTGGAATGCACACGCGCATACTCTTTTTCGAATAGGCACGTGCATACTCGTTTTTGAATGCGCACGCGTATACGCGTTTTTGAACAGGCACCCGCGTACTCGTTTTTGATTGCGCACGCGTATACTCGTTTAGAATACGCACGCGCATACTCGTTTTTGAATGCACACGCGCATACTCGTTTTGGAATAGGCACGCGCATACTCGTTTTTGAATGCACACGCGCATACTCGTTTTGGAAAAGGCAATCGCATACTCGTTTTTTAATGCGCCCACGCATACTCGTATTTGAATGCACACGCGCATACTCGTTTTTGAATAGGCACGCGCGTGCTCGTTGTCGAATGCGCACGCGCGTACGCGTTTTTGAGCATGGACACGCGTACTCGTTTTTGAATGTGCACGCGTATACTCGTTTTGAATGCACACCCGCATACTCAGTTTTGAATATGCACGCGCGTACTCGTTTTATAATGCGCACGCGTATACTCGTTTCGGAATGCGCACGCGCATACTCGTTTTTGAATGCGCACACGCATACTCGTTTCTGAATGCACACGCGCATACTCGTTTCGGAATACGCACGCGCATACTCGTTTTGGAATGCGCACGCGCATACTCGTTTTGGAATAGGCACGCGCATACTCGTTTTTGAATGCGCACACGCATACTCGTGTTTGAATGCACACGCGCATACTCGTTTTGGAATAGGCACGTGCATACTCGTTTTTGAATGCGTACGCGCATACGCGTTTTTGAACAGGCACATGCGTACTCGTTTTTGAATGCGCACGCGTATACTCGTTTTGAATGGGCACGCGCATACTCGTTTTTGAATGCACATGGGCATACTCGTTTTGGAATAAGCACGCGCATACTCGTTTTTGAACGCGCACACGCATACTCGTTTTTGAATGCACATGCGCATACTCGTTAGGAATAAGCAAGCGCATACTCGTTTTTGAACGCGCAAACGCATACTCGTTTTTGAATGCACACGCGCATACTCGTTTCGAAATAGGCACGCGCATACTCGTTTTGGAATGCGCACACGCATACTCGTTTTTGAATAGGCACGCGCGTACTCGTTTTTTAATGCGCACGCGCATACTCGTTTTTGAATGCACACGCGCATACTCGTTTTGGAATAGGCACGCGCATACTCGTTTTGGAATAGGCACGTGCATACTCGTTTTTGAATGCGTACGCGCATACGCGTTTTTGAACAGGCACACGCGTACTCGTTTTTGAATGCGCACGCGTATACTCTTTTTGAATAGGCACGCGCATACTCGTTTTTGAATGCACATGCGCATACTCGTTTTGGAATAAGCACGCGCATACTCGTTTTTGAATCCGTACGCGCATACTCGTTTTTGAACAGGCACACGCGCATACTCGTTTTGGAATAGGCACGCGCATACTCCTTTTGGAATCGGCACGTGCATACTCGTTTTTGAATGCGTACGCGCATACTCGTTTTTGAACAGGCACACGCGTACTCGTTTTTGAATGCGCACGCGTATACTCTTTTTGAATGGGCACGCGCATACTCGTGTTTGAATGCACATGCGCATACTCGTATTTGAATGCACACGCGCGTACTCGTTTTGGAATAGGCACGTGCATACTCGTTTTTGAATGCGCACGCGCATACGCGTTTTTGAACAGGCACACGCGTACTCGTTTTTGAATGCACACGCGTATACTCGTTTTGAATGCGCACGCGCATACGCGTTTTTAAACAGGCACACGCGTACTCGTTTTTGAATGCGCACGCGTATACTCGTTTAGAATACGCACGCGCATACTCGTTTTTGAATGCCCACGCGCATACTCGTTTTCGATTGCACACGCGCATATTCGTTGAGGAAGAGGCACGCGCATACTCGTTTTTGAATGCGCACACGCATACTCGTATTTGAATGCACACGCGCGTACTCGTTTTAGAATAGGCACGTGCATACTCGTTGTTGAATGCGCACGCGCATACGCGTTTTTGAACAGGCACACGCGTACTCGGTTTTCAATGCGCACGCGTATACTCGTTTTGAATGCGCACGGGCATACTCGTTTTTGAATGCACACGCGCATACTCATTTTGGAATAGGCACGCGCATACTCGTTTTTGAATGCGCACACGCATACTCGTATTTGAATGCACACGCGCATACTCGTTTTGGAATAGGCACATGGGTACTCGTTTTTGAATGCGCACGCGCATACGCGTTTTTGAACAAGCACACGCGTACTAGTTTTTGAATGCGTACGCGTATTCTCGCTTTGAATGCGCACGTGCATACTCGTTTTTGAATGCACACGCGCATTCTCATTTCGGAATACGCACGCGCATACTCGTTTTGGATTGCGCACGCGCATACTCGTTTTTGAATGCACACGCGCATACTCGCTTTGAAATAGGCACGCACATACTCGTTTTTGAATGCGCACACGCATACTCGTTTTCGATTGCACACGCGCATACTCGTTGAGGAAGAGGCACGCGCATACTCGTTTTTGAATGCGCACACGCATACTCGTATTTGAATGCACACGCGCGTACTCGTTTTGGAAAAGGCACGTGCATACTCGTTTTTGAATGCGCACGCGCATACGCGTTTTTCAACAGGCACACGCGTACTCGTTTTTGAATGCGCACGCGTATACTCGTTTTGAATGCGCACGCGCATACGCGTTTTTGAACAGGCACACGCGTTCTCGTTTTTGAATGCGCACGCGTATACTCGTTTAGAGTACGCGCGCGCATACTCGTTTTTGAATGCCCACGCGCATACTCGTTTTCGATTGCACACGCGCATATTCGTTGAGGAAGAGGCACGCGCATACTCGTTTTGGAATAGGCACGCGCATACTCGTTTTTGAATGCACACGCGCATACTCGTTTTGGAATAGGCACGTGCATACTCGTTTTTGAATGCGCACGCGTATACGCGTTTTTGAACAGGCACCCGCGTACTCGTTTTTGAATGCGAACGCGCATACGCGTTTTTGAACATGCACACGCGTACTTTTTTTGAATGCGCACGCGCATACTCGTTTTCGAATAGGCACGCGCGTACTCGTTTTTGAATGCGCACGCGCATACTCGTTTTTGAATGCACACGCGCATACTTGTTTTGGAATAGGCACGCGCATACTCGTTTTTGAATGCGCACACGCATACTCGTGTTTGAATGCACACGCGCATACTCGTTTTGGAATAGGCACGTGCATACTCGTTTTTGAATGCGTACGCGCAAACGCGTTTTTTAACAGGCACACGCGTACTCGTTTTTGAATGCGCATGCGTATACTCTTTTTGAATGGGCACGCGCATACTCGTTTTTGAATGCACATGCGCATACTCGTTTTGGAATAAGCACGCGCATACTTGTTTTTGAACGCGCACACGCATACTCGTTTTTGAATGCACACGCGCATACTCGTTTTTGAATAGGCACGCACGTACTCGTTTTTGAATGCCCACGCGCATACTCGTTTTCGATTGCACACGCGCATACTCGTTGAGGAAGAGGCACGCGCATACTCTTTTTTGAATGCGCACACGCATACTCGTATTTGAATGCACACGCACGTACTCGTTTTGGAATAGGCACGTGCATACTCGTTTTTGAATGCGCACGCGCATACGCGTTTTTGAACAGGCACACGCATACTCGTTTTTGAATGCACACGCGTATACTCGTTTTGAATGCGCACGCGCATACGCGTTTTTGAACGGGCACACGCGTAATCGTTTTTGAATGCGCACGCGTATACTCGTTTAGAATACGCACGCGCATACTCGTTTTTGAATGCCCACGCGCATACTCGTTTTCGATTGCACACGCGCATATTCGTTGAGGAAGAGGCACGCGCATACTCGTTTTTGAATGCGCACACGCATACTCGTATTTGAATGCACACGCGCGTACTCGTTTTAGAATAGGCACGTGCATACTCGTTTTGAATGCGAACGCGCATACTCGTTTTTGAATGCACACGCGCATACTCATTTTGGAATAGGCACGCGCATACTCGTTTTTGAATGCGCACACGCATACTCGTTTTTGAATGCGCACGCGCATACGCGTTTTTGAACAAGCACACGCGTACTAGTTTTTGAATGCGCACGCGTATACTCGTTTAGAATACGTACGCGCATACTCGTTTTTGAATGCACACGCGCATACTCGTTTTGGAATAGGCACGCGCATACGCGTTTTTGAACAGGCACACGCGTACTAGTTTTTGAATGCGTACGCGTATGCTCGCTTTGAATGCGCATGCGCATACTCGTATTTGAATGCGCACGCGCATACTCGTTTTTGAATAGGCACGCGCGTGCTCGTTGTCGAATGCGCACGCGCATACGCGTTTTTGAACATGCACACGCGTACTCGTTTTTGAATGTGCACGCGTATACTCGTTTTGAATGCACACCCGCATACTCATTTTTGAACATGCACACGCGTACTTGTTTTTGAATGCGCACGGGTATACTCGTTTTGAAAGCACACGCGCATACTCGTTTTTCATTGCGCACGCGCGTACTCGTTTTTGAATGCGCATGCGCACATTCGTTTTTGAATGCACATGCGCATACTCGTTAGGAATAAGCAAGCGCATACTCGTTTTTGAACGCGCAAACGCATACACGTTTTTCAATGCACACGCGCATACTCGTTTCGAAATAGGCACGCGCATACTCGTTTTAGAATGCGCACACGCATACTCGTTTTTGAATAGGCACGCGCGTACTCGTTTTTGAATGCGCACGCGCATACTCGTTTTTGAATGCACACGCGCATACTCCTTTTGGAATAGGCACGCGCATACTCGTTTTTGAATGCGCACACGCATACTCGTGTTTGAATGCACACGCGCATACTCGTTTTGGAATAGGCACGTGCATACTCGTTTTTGAATGCGTACGCGCAAACGCGTTTTTGAACAGGCACACGCGTACTCTTTTTTGAATGCGCACGCGTATACTCTTTTTGAATGGGCACGCGCATACTCGTTTTTGAATGCACATGTGCATACTCGTTTTGGAATAAGCACGCGCATACTCGTTTTTGAATGCACACGCGCATACTCGTTTTTGAATAGGCACGCACGTACTCGTTTTTGAATGCCCACGCGCATACTCGTTTTCGATTGCACACGCGCATACTCGTTGAGGAAGAGGCACGCGCATACTCGTTTTTGAATGCGCACACGCATACTCGTATTTGAATGCACACGCACGTACTCGTTTTGGAATAGGCACGTGCATACTCGTTTTTGAATGCGCACGCGCATACGCGTTTTTGAACAGGCACACGCATACTCGTTTTTGAATGCACACGCGTATACTCGTTTTGAATGCGCACGCGCATACGCGTTTTTGAACAGGCACACGCGTAATCGTTTTTGAATGCCCACGCGTATACTCGTTTAGAATACGCACGTGCATACTCGTTTTTGAATGCCCACGCGCATACTCGTTTTCGATTGCACACGCGCATATTCGTTGAGGAAGAGGCACGCGCATACTCGTTTTTGAATGCGCACACGCATACTCGTATTTGAATGCACACGCGCGTACTCGTTTTAGAATAGGCACGTGCATACTCGTTTTGAATGCGAACGCGCATACTCGTTTTTGAATGCACACGCGCATACTCATTTTGGAATAGGCACGCGCATACTCGTTTTTGAATGCGCACACGCATACTCGTATTTGAATGCACACGCGCATACTCGTTTTGGAATAGGCACGTGGGTACTCGTTTTTGAATGCGCACGCGCATACGCGTTTTTGAACAAGCACACGCGTACTAGTTTTTGAATGCGTACGCGTATGCTCGTTTTGAATGCGCACGCGCATACTCGTTTTTGAATGCACACGCGCATTCTCGTTTCGGAATACGCACGCGCATACTCGTTTTGGATTGCGCACGCGCATACTCGTTTTTGAATACACATGCGCATACCCGTTTTGGAATAAGCACGCGCATACTCGTTTTTGAACGCGCACACGCATACTCGTTTTTGAATGCACACGCGCATGCTCGTTTTTGAATAGGCACGCGCGTACTCGTTTTTGAATGCGCACGCGCATACTCGTTTTTGAATGCACACGCGCATACTCGCCTTGAAATAGGCACGCACATACTCGTTTTTCAATGCGCACACGCATACTCGTTTTCCATTGCACAGGCGCATACTCGTTGAGGAAGACACACGCGCATACTCGTTTTTGAATGCGCACACGCATACTCGTATTTGAATGCACACGCGCGTACTCGTATTTGAATGCACACGCGCGTACTCGTTTTGGAATAGGCACGTGCATACTCGTTTTTGAATGCGCACGCGCATACGCGTTTTTGAACAGGCACACGCGTACTCGTTTTTGAATGCGCACGCGTATACTCGTTTTGATTGCGCACGCGCATACGCGTTTTTGAACAGGCACACGCGTACTCGTTTTTGAATGCCCACGCGCATACTCGTTTTCGATTGCACACGCGCATATTCGTTGAGCAAGAGGCACGCGCATACTCGTTTTGGAATAGGCACGCGCATACTCGTTTTTGAATGCACACGCGCATACTCGTTTTGGAATAGGCACGTGCATACTCGTTTTTGAATGCGCCCGCGCATACTCGCTTTGAAATAGGCACGCACATACTCGTTTTTGATTGCGCACACGCATACTCGTTTTCGATTGCACAGGCGCATACTCGTTGAGGAAGACGCACGCGCATACTCGTTTTTGAATGCGCACACGCATACTCGTATTTGAATGCACACGCGCCTACTCGTTTTGGAATAGGCACGTGCATACTCGTTTTTGAATGCGCACGCGCATACGCGTTTTTGAACAGGCACACGCGTACTCGTTTTTGAATGCGAATGCGCATACGCGTTTTTGAACATGCACACGCGTACTTGTTTTTGAATGCGCACGGGTATACTCGTTTTGAATGCGCACACGCATACTCGTGTTTGAATGCACACGCGCATACTCGTTTTAGAATAGGCAAGTGCATACTCGTTTTTGAATGCGTACGCGCATACGCGTTTTTGAACAGGCACACGCGTACTCGTTTTTGAATGCGCACGCGTATACTCTTTTTGAATGGGCACGCGCATACTCGTTTTTGAATGCACATGCGCATACTCGTTTTGGAATAAGCACGCGCATACTCGTTTTTGAACGCGCACGCGCATACTCGTTTTTGAATGCACACGCGCATACTCGCCTTGAAATAGGCACGCACATACTCGTTTTTGAATGCGCACACGCATACTCGTTTTCGATTGCACAGGCGCATACTCGTTGAGGAAGACACACGCGCATACTCGTTTTTGAATGCGCACACGCATACTCGTATTTGAATGCACACGCGCGTACTCGTATTTGAATGCACACGCGCGTACTCGTTTTGGAATAGGCACGTGCATACTCGTTTTTGAATGCGCACGCGCATACGCGTTTTTGAACAGGCACACGCGTACTCGTTTTTGAATGCGCACGCGTATACTCGTTTTGATTGCGCTCGCGCATACGCGTTTTTGAACAGGCACACGCGTACTCGTTTTTGAATGCCCACGCGTATACTCGTTTAGAATACGCACGCGCATACTCGTTTTTGAATGCCCACGCGCATACTCGTTTTCGATCGCACACGCGCATAATCGTTGAGGAAGAGGCACGCGCATACTCGCTTTTGAATGCGCACACGCATACTTGTATTTGAATGCACACGCGCGTACTCGTTTTGGAATAGGCACGTGCATACTCGTTTTTGAATGCGCACGCGCATACTCGTTTTTGAATGCACACGCGCATACTCATTTTGGAATAGGCACGCGCATACTCGTTTTTGAATGCGCACACGCATACTCGTATTTGAATGCACACGCGCTTACTCGTTTTGGAATAGGCACGTGGGTACTCGTTTTTGAATGCGCACGCGCATACGCGTTTTTGAACAAGCACACGCGTACTAGTTTTTGAATGCGTACGCGTATGCTCGCTTTGAATGCGCACGCGCATACTCGTTTTTGAATGCACACGCGCATTCTCGTTTCGGAATACGCACGCGCATACTCGTTTTGGATTGCGCACGCGCATACTCGTTTTTGAATACACATGCGCATACCCGTTTTGGAATAAGCACGCGCATACTCGTTTTTGAACGCGCACACGTATACTCGTTTTTGAATGCACACGCGCATACTCGTTTTTGAATAGGCACGCGCGTACTCGTTTTTGAATGCGCACGCGCATACTCGTTTTTGAATGCACACGCGCATACTCGCTTTGAAATAGGCACGCACACACTCGTTTTTGAATGCGCACACGCATACTCGTTTTCGATTGCACAGGCGCATACTCGTTGAGGAAGACGCACGCGCATACTCGTTTTTGAATGCGCACACGCATACTCGTATTTGAATGCACACGCGCATACTCGTTTTGGAATAGGCACGTGGGTACTCGTTTTTGAATGCGCACGCGCATACGCGTTTTTGAACAAGCATACGCGTACTAGTTTTTGAATGCGTACGCGTATGCTCGCTTTGAATACGCACGCGCATACTCGTTTTTGAATGCACACGCGCATTCTCGTTTCGGAATACGCACGCGCATACTCGTTTTGGAATGCACACGCGCATACTCTTTTTCGAATAGGCACGTGCATACTCGTTTTTGAATGCGCACGCGTATACGCGTTTTTGAACAGGCACCCGCGTACTCGTTTTTGATTGCGCACGCGTATACTCGTTTAGAATACGCACGCGCATACTCGTTTTTGAATGCACACGCGCATACTCGTTTTGGAATAGGCACGCGCATACTCGTTTTTGAATGCACACGCGCATACTCGTTTTGGAAAAGGCAATCGCATACTCGTTTTTTAATGCGCCCACGCATACTCGTATTTGAATGCACACGCACATACTCGTTTTTGAATAGGCACGCGCGTGCTCGTTGTCGAATGCGCACGCGCGTACGCGTTTTTGAGCATGCACACGCGTACTCGTTTTTGAATGTGCACGCGTATACTCGTTTTGAATGCACACCCGCATACTCAGTTTTGAATATGCACGCGCGTACTCGTTTTATAATGCGCACGCGTATACTCGTTTCGGAATGCGCACGCGCATACTCGTTTTTGAATGCGCACACGCATACTCGTTTTTGAATGCACACGCGCATACTCGTTTCGGAATACGCACGCGCATACTCGTTTTGGAATGCGCACGCGCATACTCGTTTTGGAATAGGCACGCGCATACTCGTTTTTGAATGCGCACACGCATACTCGTGTTTGAATGCACACGCGCATACTCGTTTTGGAATAGGCACGTGCATACTCGTTTTTGAATGCGTACGCGCATACGCGTTTTTGAACAGGCACATGCGTACTCGTTTTTGAATGCGCACGCGTATACTCGTTTTGAATGGGCACGCGCATACTCGTTTTTGAATGCACATGGGCATACTCGTTTTGGAATAAGCACGCGCATACTCGTTTTTGAACGCGCACACGCATACTCGTTTTTGAATGCACATGCGCATACTCGTTAGGAATAAGCAAGCGCATACTCGTTTTTGAACGCGCAAACGCATACTCGTTTTTGAATGCACACGCGCATACTCGTTTCGAAATAGGCACGCGCATACTCGTTTTGGAATGCGCACACGCATACTCGTTTTTGAATAGGCACGCGCGTACTCGTTTTTTAATGCGCACGCGCATACTCGTTTTTGAATGCACACGCGCATACTCGTTTTGGAATAGGCACGCGCATACTCGTTTTGGAATAGGCACGTGCATACTCGTTTTTGAATGCGTACGCGCATACGCGTTTTTGAACAGGCACACGCGTACTCGTTTTTGAATGCGCACGCGTATACTCTTTTTGAATAGGCACGCGCATACTCGTTTTTGAATGCACATGCACATACTCGTTTTGGAATAAGCACGCGCATACTCGTTTTTGAATCCGTACGCGCATACTCGTTTTTGAACAGGCACACGCGCATACTCGTTTTGGAATAGGCACGCGCATACTCCTTTTGGAATCGGCACGTGCATACTCGTTTTTGAATGCGTACGCGCATACTCGTTTTTGAACAGGCACACGCGTACTCGTTTTTGAATGCGCACGCGTATACTCTTTTTGAATGGGCACGCGCATACTCGTGTTTGAATGCACATGCGCATACTCGTTTTGGAATAAGCACGCGCATACTCGTTTTTGAACGCGCACACGCATACTCGTTTTTGAATGCACATGCGCATACTCGTTTTTGAATAGGCACGCACGTACTCGTTTTTGAATGCCCTCGCGCATACTCGTTTTCGATTGCACACGCGCATACTCGTTGAGGAAGAGGCACGCGCATACTCGTTTTTGAATGCGCACACGCATACTCGTATTTGAATGCACACGCGCGTACTCGTTTTGGAATAGGCACGTGCATACTCGTTTTTGAATGCGCACGCGCATACGCGTTTTTGAACAGGCACACGCGTACTCGTTTTTGAATGCACACGCGTATACTCGTTTTGAATGCGCACGCGCATACGCGTTTTTAAACAGGCACACGCGTACTCGTTTTTGAATGCGCACGCGTATACTCGTTTAGAATACGCACGCGCATACTCGTTTTTGAATGCCCACGCGCATACTCGTTTTCGATTGCACACGCGCATATTCGTTGAGGAAGAGGCACGCGCATACTCGTTTTTGAATGCGCACACGCATACTCGTATTTGAATGCACACGCGCGTACTCGTTTTAGAATAGGCACGTGCATACTCGTTGTTGAATGCGCACGCGCATACGCGTTTTTGAACAGGCACACGCGTACTCGGTTTTCAATGCGCACGCGTATACTCGTTTTGAATGCGCACGCGCATACTCGTTTTTGAATGCACACGCGCATACTCATTTTGGAATAGGCACGCGCATACTCGTTTTTGAATGCGCACACGCATACTCGTATTTGAATGCACACGCGCATACTCGTTTTGGAATAGGCACATGGGTACTCGTTTTTGAATGCGCACGCGCATACGCGTTTTTGAACAAGCACACGCGTACTAGTTTTTGAATGCGTACGCGTATTCTCGCTTTGAATGCGCACGCGCATACTCGTTTTTGAATGCACACGCGCATTCTCGTTTCGGAATACGCACGCGCATACTCGTTTTGGATTGCGCACGCGCATACTCGTTTTTGAATGCACATGCGCATACCCGTTTTGGAATAAGCACGCGCATACTCGTTTTTGAACGCGCACACGCAAACTCGTTTTTAAATGCACACGCGCATACTCGTTTTTGAATAGGCACGCGCGTGCACGTTTTTGAATGCGCACGCGCATACTCGTTTTTGAATGCACACGCGCATACTCGCTTTGAAATAGGCACGCACATATTCGTTTTTGAATGCGCACACGCATACTCGTTTTCGATTGCACACGCGCATACTCGTTGAGGAAGAGGCACGCGCATACTCGTTTTTGAATGCGCACACGCATACTCGTATTTGAATGCACACGCGCGTACTCGTTTTGGAAAAGGCACGTGCATACTCGTTTTTGAATGCGCACGCGCATACGCGTTTTTGAACAGGCACACGCGTACTCGTTTTTGAATGCGCACGCGTATACTCGTTTTGAATGCGCACGCGCATACGCGTTTTTGAACAGGCACACGCGTTCTCGTTTTTGAATGCGCACGCGTATACTCGTTTAGAGTACGCGCGCGCATACTCGTTTTTGAATGCCCACGCGCATACTCGTTTTCGAGTGCACACGCGCATATTCGTTGAGGAAGAGGCACGCGCATACTCGTTTTGGAATAGGCACGCGCATACTCGTTTTTGAATGCACACGCGCATACTCGTTTTGGAATAGGCACGTGCATACTCGTTTTTGAATGCGCACGCGTATACGCGTTTTTGAACAGGCACCCGCGTACTCGTTTTTGAATGCGAACGCGCATACGCGTTTTTGAACATGCACACGCGTACTTTTTTTGAATGCGCACGCGCATACTTGTTTTCGAATAGGCACGCGCGTACTCGTTTTTGAATGCGCACGCGCATACTCGTTTTTGAATGCACACGCGCATACTCGTTTTGGAATAGGCACGCGCATACTCGTTTTTGAATGCGCACACGCATACTCGTGTTTGAATGCACACGCGCATACTCGTTTTGAAATAGGCACGTGCATACTCGTTTTTGAATGCGTACGCGCAAACGCGTTTTTTAACAGGCACACGCGTACTCGTTTTTGAATGCGCATGCGTATACTCTTTTTGAATGGGCACGCGCATACTCGTTTTTGAATGCACATGCGCATACTCGTTTTGGAATAAGCACGCGCATACTTGTTTTTGAACGCGCACACGCATACTCGTTTTTGAATGCACACGCGCATACTCGTTTTTGAATAGGCACGCACGTACTCGTTTTTGAATGCCCACGCGCATACTCGTTTTCGATTGCACACGCGCATACTCGTTGAGGAAGAGGCACGCGCATACTCGTTTTTGAATGCGCACACGCATACTCGTATTTGAATGCACACGCACGTACTCGTTTTGGAATAGGCACGTGCATACTCGTTTTTGAATGCGCACGCGCATACGCGTTTTTGTACAGGCACACGCATACTCGTTTTTGAATGCACACGCGTATACTCGTTTTGAATGCGCACGCGCATACGCGTTTTTGAACGGGAACACGCGTAATCGTTTTTGAATGCGCACGCGTATACTCGTTTAGAATACGCACGCGCATACTCGTTTTTGAATGCCCACGCGCATACTCGTTTTCGATTGCACACGCGCATATTCGTTGAGGAAGAGGCACGCGCATACTCGTTTTTGAATGCGCACACGCATACTCGTATTTCAATGCACACGCGCGTACTCGTTTTAGAATAGGCACGTGCATACTCGTTTTGAATGCGAACGCGCATACTCGTTTTTGAATGCACACGCGCATACTCATTTTGGAATAGGCACGCGCATACTCGTTTTTGAATGCGCACACGCATACTCGTTTTTGAATGCGCACGCGCATACGCGTTTTTGAACAAGCACACGCGTACTAGTTTTTGAATGCGCACGCGTATACTCGTTTAGAATACGTACGCGCATACTCGTTTTTGAATGCACACGCGCATACTCGTTTTGGAATAGGCACGCGCATACGCGTTTTTGAACAGGCACACGCGTACTAGTTTTTGAATGCGTACGCGTATGCTCGCTTTGAATGCGCACGCGCATACTCGTATTTGAATGCGCACGCGCATACTCGTTTTTGAATAGGCACGCGCGTGCTCGTTGTCGAATGCGCACGCGCATACGCGTTTTTGAACATGCACACGCGTACTCGTTTTTGAATGTGCACGCGTATACTCGTTTTGAATGCACACCCGCATACTCATTTTTGAACATGCACACGCGTACTTGTTTTTGAATGCGCACGGGTATACTCGTTTTGAATGCACACGCGCATACTCGTTTTTCATTGCGCACGCGCGTACTCGTTTTGGAATGCGCATGCGCACATTCGTTTTTGAATGCACATGCGCATACTCGTTAGGAATAAGCAAGCGCATACTCGTTTTTGAACGCGCAAACGCATACACGTTTTTCAATGCACACGCGCATACTCGTTTCGAAATAGGCACGCGCATACTCGTTTTAGAATGCGCACACGCATACTCGTTTTTGAATAGGCACGCGCGTACTCGTTTTTGAATGCGCACGCGCATACTCGTTTTTGAATGCACACGCGCATACTCGTTTTGGAATAGGCACGCGCATACTCGTTTTTGAATGCGCACACGCATACTCGTGTTTGAATGCACACGCGCATACTCGTTTTGGAATAGGCACGTGCATACTCGTTTTTGAATGCGTACGCGCAAACGCGTTTTTGAACAGGCACACGCGTACTCGTTTTTGAATGCGCACGCGTATACTCTTTTTGAATGGGCACGCGCATACTCGTTTTTGAATGCACATGTGCATACTCGTTTTGGAATAAGCACGCGCATACTCGTTTTTGAATGCACACGCGCATACTCGTTTTTGAATAGGCACGCACGTACTCGTTTTTGAATGCCCACGCGCATACTCGTTTTCGATTGCACACGCGCATACTCGTTGAGGAAGAGGCACGCGCATACTCGTTTTTGAATGCGCACACGCATACTCGTATTTGAATGCACACGCACGTACTCGTTTTGGAATAGGCACGTGCATACTCGTTTTTGAATGCGCACGCGCATACGCGTTTTTGAACAGGCACACGCATACTCGTTTTTGAATGCACACGCGTATACTCGTTTTGAATGCGCACGCGCATACGCGTTTTTGAACAGGCACACGCGTAATCGTTTTTGAATGCGCACGCGTATACTCGTTTAGAATACGCACGCGCATACTCGTTTTTGAATGCCCACGCGCATACTCGTTTTCGATTGCACACGCGCATATTCGTTGAGGAAGAGGCACGCGCATACTCGTTTTTGAATGCGCACACGCATACTCGTATTTCAATGCACACGCGCGTACTCGTTTTAGAATAGGCACGTGCATACTCGTTTTGAATGCGAACGCGCATACTCGTTTTTGAATGCACACGCGCATACTCATTTTGGAATAGGCACGCGCATACTCGTTTTTGAATGCGCACACGCATACTCGTATTTGAATGCACACGCGCATACTCGTTTTGGAATAGGCACGTGGGTACTCGTTTTTGAATGCGCACGCGCATACGCGTTTTTGAACAAGCACACGCGTACTAGTTTTTGAATGCGTACGCGTATGCTCGTTTTGAATGCGCACGCGCATACTCGTTTTTGAATGCACACGCGCATTCTCGTTTCGGAATACGCACGCGCATACTCGTTTTGGATTGCGCACGCGCATACTCGTTTTTGAATACACATGCGCATACCCGTTTTGGAATAAGCACGCGCATACTCGTTTTTGAACGCGCACACGCATACTCGTTTTTGAATGCACACGCGCATACTCGTTTTTGAATAGGCACGCGCGTACTCGTTTTTGAATGCGCACGCGCATACTCGTTTTTGAATGCACACGCGCATACTCGCCTTGAAATAGGCACGCACATACTCGTTTTTGAATGCGCTCACGCATAGTCGTTTTCCATTGCACAGGCGCATACTCGTTGAGGAAGACACACGCGCATACTCGTTTTTGAATGCGCACACGCATACTCGTATTTGAATGCACACGCGCGTACTCGTATTTGAATGCACACGCGCGTACTCGTTTTGGAATAGGCACGTGCATACTCGTTTTTGAATGCGCACGCGCATACGCGTTTTTGAACAGGCACACGCGTACTCGTTTTTGAATGCGCACGCGTATACTCGTTTTGATTGCGCACGCGCATACGCGTTTTTGAACAGGCACACGCGTACTCGTTTTTGAATGCCCACGCGCATACTCGTTTTCGATTGCACACGCGCATACGCGTTTTTGAACAGGCACACGCGTACTCGTTTTTGAATGCGAATGCGCATACGCGTTTTTGAACATGCACACGCGTACTTGTTTTTGAATGCGCACGGGTATACTCGTTTTGAATGCGCACACGCATACTCGTGTTTGAATGCACACGCGCATACTCGTTTTAGAATAGGCAAGTGCATACTCGTTTTTGAATGCGTACGCGCAAACGCGTTTTTTAACAGGCACACGCGTACGCGTTTTTGAATGCGCATGCGTATACTCTTTTTGAATGGGCACGCGCATACTCGTTTTTGAATGCACATGCGCATACTCGTTTTGGAATAAGCACGCGCATACTTGTTTTTGAACGCGCACACGCATACTCGTTTTTGAATGCACACGCGCATACTCGTTTTTGAATAGGCACGCACATACTCGTTTTTGAATGCGCACACGCATACTCGTTTTCGATTGCACAGGCGCATACTCGTTGAGGAAGACGCACGCGCATACTCGTTTTTGAATGCGCACACGCATACTCGTATTTGAATGCACACGCGCCTACTCGTTTTGGAATAGGCACGTGCATACTCGTTTTTGAATGCGCACGCGCATACGCGTTTTTGAACAGGCACACGCGTACTCGTTTTTGAATGCGAATGCGCATACGCGTTTTTGAACATGCACACGCGTACTTGTTTTTGAATGCGCACGGGTATACTCGTTTTGAATGCGCACACGCATACTCGTGTTTGAATGCACACGCGCATACTCGTTTTAGAATAGGCAAGTGCATACTCGTTTTTGAATGCGTACGCGCATACGCGTTTTTGAACAGGCACACGCGTACTCGTTTTTGAATGCGCACGCGTATACTCTTTTTGAATGGGCACGCGCATACTCGTTTTTGAATGCACATGCGCATACTCGTTTTGGAATAAGCACGCGCATACTCGTTTTTGAACGCGCACGCGCATACTCGTTTTTGAATGCACACGCGCATACTCGCCTTGAAATAGGCACGCACATACTCGTTTTTGAATGCGCACACGCATACTCGTTTTCGATTGCACAGGCGCATACTCGTTGAGGAAGACACACGCGCATACTCGTTTTTGAATGCGCACACGCATACTCGTATTTGAATGCACACGCGCGTACTCGTATTTGAATGCACACGCGCGTACTCGTTTTGGAATAGGCACGTGCATACTCGTTTTTGAATGCGCACGCGCATACGCGTTTTTGAACAGGCACACGCGTACTCGTTTTTGAATGCGCACGCGTATACTCGTTTTGATTGCGCACGCGCATACGCGTTTTTGAACAGGCACACGCGTACTCGTTTTTGAATGCCCACGCGTATACTCGTTTAGAATACGCACGCGCATACTCGTTTTTGAATGCCCACGCGCATACTCGTTTTCGATCGCACACGCGCATAATCGTTGAGGAAGAGGCACGCGCATACTCGCTTTTGAATGCGCACACGCATACTTGTATTTGAATGCACACGCGCGTACTCGTTTTGGAATAGGCACGTGCATACTCGTTTTTGAATGCGCACGCGCATACTCGTTTTTGAATGCACACGCGCATACTCATTTTGGAATAGGCACGCGCATACTCGTTTTTGAATGCGCACACGCATACTCGTATTTGAATGCACACGCGCATACTCGTTTTGGAATAGGCACGTGGGTACTCGTTTTTGAATGCGCACGCGCATACGCGTTTTTGAACAAGCACACGCGTACTAGTTTTTGAATGCGTACGCGTATGCTCGCTTTGAATGCGCACGCGCATACTCGTTTTTGAATGCACACGCGCATTCTCGTTTCGGAATACGCACGCGCATACTCGTTTTGGATTGCGCACGCGCATACTCGTTTTTGAATACACATGCGCATACCCGTTTTGGAATAAGCACGCGCATACTCGTTTTTGAACGCGCACACGTATACTCGTTTTTGAATGCACACGCGCATACTCGTTTTTGAATAGGCACGCGCGTACTCGTTTTTGAATGCGCACGCGCATACTCGTTTTTGAATGCACACGCGCATACTCGCTTTGAAATAGGCACGCACACACTCGTTTTTGAATGCGCACACGCATACTCGTTTTCGATTGCACAGGCGCATACTCGTTGAGGAAGACGCACGCGCATACTCGTTTTTGAATGCGCACACGCATACTCGTATTTGAATGCACACGCGCATACTCGTTTTGGAATAGGCACGTGGGTACTCGTTTTTGAATGCGCACGCGCATACGCGTTTTTGAACAAGCATACGCGTACTAGTTTTTGAATGCGTACGCATATGCTCGCTTTGAATACGCACGCGCATACTCGTTTTTGAATGCACACGCGCATTCTCGTTTCGGAATACGCACGCGCATACTCGTTTTGGATTGCGCACGCGCATACTCGTTTTTGAATGCACATGCGCATACCCGTTTTGGAATAAGCACGCGCATACTCGTTTTTGAATGCGCACACGCATACTCGTTTTCGATTGCACAGGCGCATACTCGTTGAGGAAGACGCACGCGCATACTCGTTTTTGAATGCGCACACGCATACTCGTATTTGAATGCACACGCGCGTACTCGTTTTGGAATAGGCACGTGCATACTCGTTTTTGAATGCGCACGCGCATACGCGTTTTTGAACAGGCACACGCGTACTCGTTTTTGAATGCGCACGCGTATACTCGTTTCGAATGCGCACGCGCATACGCGTTTTTGAACAGGCACACGCGTACTCGTTTTTGAATGCGCACGCGTATACTCGTTTAGAATACGCACGCGCATACTCGTTTTTGAATGCCCACGCGCATACTCGTTTTTGAATGCACACGCGCATTCTCGTTTCCGAATACGCACGCGCATACTCGTTTTGGATTGCGCACGCGCATACTCGTTTTTGAATGCACATGCGCATACCCGTTTTGGAATAAGCACGTGCATACTCGTTTTTGAACGCGCACACGCATACTCGTTTTTGAACGCACACGCGCATACTCGTTTTTGAATAGGCACGCACATACTCGTTTTTGAATGCGCACACGCATACTCGTATTTCAATGCACACGCGCATACTCGTTTTGGAATTGGCACGTGCATACTCGTTTTTGAATGCGCACGCGCATACTCGTAATTGAATGCACACGCGCGTACTCGTTTGGGAATAGGCACGTGCATACTCGTTTTTGAATGCGCACGCGCATACGCGTTTTTGAACAGGCACACGCGTACTCGTTTTTGAATGCGCACGCGTATACTCGTTTTGAATGCGCACGCGCATACGCGTTTTTGAACAGGCACACGCGTACTCGTTTTTGAATGCGCACGCGTATACTCGTTTAGAATACGCACGCGCATACTCGTTTTGAATGCCCACGCGCATACTCGTTTTCGATTGCACACGCGCATATTCGTTGAGGAAGAGGCACGCGCATACTTGCTTTTGAATGCGCACACGCATACTCGTATTTGAATGCACACGCGCGTACTCGTTTTGGAATAGGCACGTGCATACTCGTTTTTGAATGCACACGCGCATACTCATTTTGGAATAGGCACGCGCATACTCGTTTTTGAATGCGCACACGCATACTCGTATTTGAATGCACACGCGCATACTCGTTTTGGAATAGGCACGTGGGTACTCGTTTTTGAATGCGCACGCACATACGCGTTTTTGAACAAGCACACGCGTACTAGTTTTTGAATGCTTACGCGTATGCTCGCTTTGAATGCGCACGCGCATACTCGTTTTTGAATGCACACGCGCATTCTCGTTTCGGAATACGCACGCGCATACTCGTTTTGGATTGCGCACGCGCATACTCGTTTTTGAATACACATGCGCATACCCGTTTTGGAATAAGCACGCGCATACTCGTTTTTGAACGCGCACACGCATACTCGTTTTTGAATGCACACGCGCATACTTGTTTTTGAATAGGCACGCGCGTACTCGTTTTTGAATGCGCACGCGCATACTCGTTTTTGAATGCACACGCGCATACTCGCTTTGAAATAGGCACGCACGTACTCGTTTTTGAATGCGCACACGCATACTCGTTTTCGATTGCACAGGCGCATACTCGTTGAGGAAGACGCACGCGCATACTCGTTTTTGAATGCGCACACGCATACTCGTATTTGAATGCACACGCGCATACTCGTTTTGGAATAGGCACGTGGGTACTCGTTTTTGAATGCGCACGCGCATACGCGTTTTTGAACAAGCACACGCGTACTAGTTTTTGAATGCGTACGCGTATGCTCGCTTTGAATGCGCACGCGCATACTCGTTTTTGAATGCACACGCGCATTCTCGTTTCGGAATACGCACGCGCATACTCGTTTTGGATTGCGCACGCGCATACTCGTTTTTGAATACACATGCGCATACCCGTTTTGGAATAAGCACGCGCATACTCGTTTTTGAACGCGCACACGTATACTCGTTTTTGAATGCACACGCGCATACTCGTTTTTGAATAGGCACGCGCGTACTCGTTTTTGAATGCGCACGCGCATACTCGTTTTTGAATGCACACGCGCATACTCGCTTTGAAATAGGCACGCACACACTCGTTTTTGAATGCGCACACGCATACTCGTTTTCGATTGCACAGGCGCATACTCGTTGAGGAAGACGCACGCGCATACTCGTTTTTGAATGCGCACACGCATACTCGTATTTGAATGCACACGCGCATACTCGTTTTGGAATAGGCACGTGGGTACTCGTTTTTGAATGCGCACGCGCATACGCGTTTTTGAACAAGCATACGCGTACTAGTTTTTGAATGCGTACGCATATGCTCGCTTTGAATACGCACGCGCATACTCGTTTTTGAATGCACACGCGCATTCTCGTTTCGGAATACGCACGCGCATACTCGTTTTGGATTGCGCACGCGCATACTCGTTTTTGAATGCACATGCGCATACCCGTTTTGGAATAAGCACGCGCATACTCGTTTTTGAATGCGCACACGCATACTCGTTTTCGATTGCACAGGCGCATACTCGTTGAGGAAGACGCACGCGCATACTCGTTTTTGAATGCGCACACGCATACTCGTATTTGAATGCACACGCGCGTACTCGTTTTGGAATAGGCACGTGCATACTCGTTTTTGAATGCGCACGCGCATACGCGTTTTTGAACAGGCACACGCGTACTCGTTTTTGAATGCGCACGCGTATACTCGTTTCGAATGCGCACGCGCATACGCGTTTTTGAACAGGCACACGCGTACTCGTTTTTGAATGCGCACGCGTATACTCGTTTAGAATACGCACGCGCATACTCGTTTTTGAATGCCCACGCGCATACTCGTTTTTGAATGCACACGCGCATTCTCGTTTCCGAATACGCACGCGCATACTCGTTTTGGATTGCGCACGCGCATACTCGTTTTTGAATGCACATGCGCATACCCGTTTTGGAATAAGCACGTGCATACTCGTTTTTGAACGCGCACACGCATACTCGTTTTTGAACGCACACGCGCATACTCGTTTTTGAATAGGCACGCACATACTCGTTTTTGAATGCGCACACGCATACTCGTATTTCAATGCACACGCGCATACTCGTTTTGGAATTGGCACGTGCATACTCGTTTTTGAATGCGCACGCGCATACTCGTAATTGAATGCACACGCGCGTACTCGTTTGGGAATAGGCACGTGCATACTCGTTTTTGAATGCGCACGCGCATACGCGTTTTTGAACAGGCACACGCGTACTCGTTTTTGAATGCGCACGCGTATACTCGTTTTGAATGCGCACGCGCATACGCGTTTTTGAACAGGCACACGCGTACTCGTTTTTGAATGCGCACGCGTATACTCGTTTAGAATACGCACGCGCATACTCGTTTTGAATGCCCACGCGCATACTCGTTTTCGATTGCACACGCGCATATTCGTTGAGGAAGAGGCACGCGCATACTTGCTTTTGAATGCGCACACGCATACTCGTATTTGAATGCACACGCGCGTACTCGTTTTGGAATAGGCACGTGCATACTCGTTTTTGAATGCACACGCGCATACTCATTTTGGAATAGGCACGCGCATACTCGTTTTTGAATGCGCACACGCATACTCGTATTTGAATGCACACGCGCATACTCGTTTTGGAATAGGCACGTGGGTACTCGTTTTTGAATGCGCACGCACATACGCGTTTTTGAACAAGCACACGCGTACTAGTTTTTGAATGCTTTCGCGTATGCTCGCTTTGAATGCGCACGCGCATACTCGTTTTTGAATGCACACGCGCATTCTCGTTTCGGAATACGCACGCGCATACTCGTTTTGGATTGCGCACGCGCATACTCGTTTTTGAATACACATGCGCATACCCGTTTTGGAATAAGCACGCGCATACTCGTTTTTGAACGCGCACACGCATACTCGTTTTTGAATGCACACGCGCATACTTGTTTTTGAATAGGCACGCGCGTACTCGTTTTTGAATGCGCACGCGCATACTCGTTTTTGAATGCACACGCGCATACTCGCTTTGAAATAGGCACGCACGTACTCGTTTTTGAATGCGCACACGCATACTCGTTTTCGATTGCACAGGCGCATACTCGTTGAGGAAGACGCACGCGCATACTCGTTTTTGAATGCGCACACGCATACTCGTATTTGAATGCACACGCGCATACTCGTTTTGGAATAGGCACGTGGGTACTCGTTTTTGAATGCGCACGCGCATACGCGTTTTTGAACAAGCACACGCGTACTAGTTTTTGAATGCGTACGCGTATGCTCGCTTTGAATGCGCACGCGCATACTCGTTTTTGAATGCACACGCGCATTCTCGTTTCGGAATACGCACGCGCATACTCGTTTTGGCTTGCGCACGCGCATACTCGTTTTTGAATGCACATGCGCATACCCGTTTTGGAATAAGCACGCGCATACTCGTTTTTGAACGCGCACACGCATACTCGTTTTTGAATGCACACGCGCATACTCGTTTTGAAATAGGCACGCACATACTCGTTTTTGAATGCGCACACGCATACTCGTTTTCGATTGCACAGGCGCATACTCGTTGAGGAAGACGCACGCGCATACTCGTTTTTGAATGCGCACACGCATACTCGTATTTGAATGCACACGCGCGTACTCGTTTTGGAATAGGCACGTGCATACTCGTTTTTGAATGCGCACGCGCATACGCGTTTTTGAACAGGCACACGCGTACTCGTTTTTGAATGCGCACGCGTATACTCGTTTCGAATGCGCACGCGCATACGCGTTTTTGAACAGGCACACGCGTACTCGTTTTTGAATGCGCACGCGTATACTCGTTTAGAATACGCACGCGCATACTCGTTTTTGAATGCCCACGCGCATACTCGTTTTTGAATGCACACGCGCATTCTCGTTTCCGAATACGCACGCGCATACTCGTTTTGGATTGCGCACGCGCACACTCGTTTTTGAATGCACATGCGCATACCCGTTTTGGAATAAGCACGTGCATACTCGTTTTTGAACGCGCACACGCATACTCGTTTTTGAACGCACACGCGCATACTCGTTTTGGAATTGGCACGTGCATACTCGTTTTTGAATGCGCACGCGCATACGCGTTTTTGAACAGGCACACGCGTACTCGTTTTTGAATGCGCACGCGTATACTCGTTTAGAATACGCACGCGCATACTCGTTTTTGAATGCACACGCGCATACTCGTTTTGGAATGCGCACGCGCGTACTCGTTTTTGAATAGGCACGCGCGTGCTCGTTGTCGAATGCGCACGCGCATACTCGTTTTTGAATAGACACGCGCATACTCGTTTTTGAATGCGCACACGCATACTCGTATTTGAATGCACACGCGCGTACTCGTTTTGGAATAGGCACGTGCATACTCGTTTTTGAATGCGCACGCGCATACGCGTTTTTGAACAGGCACACGCGTAATCGTTTTTGAATGCGCACGCGTATACTCGTTTAGAATACGCACGCGCATACTCGTTTTTGAATGCACACGCGCATACTCGTTTTGGAATGCGCACGCGCATACTCGTTTTTGAATAGGCACGCGCGTGCTCGTTGTCGAATGCGCACGCGCATACGCGTTTTTGAACATGCACACGCGTACTCGTTTTTGAATGCGCGCGCGTATTCGTTTTAGAATAGGCAGGTGCATACTCGTTTTTGAATGCGCACGCGCATACGCGTTTTTGAACAGGCACCCGCGTACTCGTTTTTGAATGCGCACGCGTATACTTGTTTAGAATACGCACGCGCATACTTGTTTTTGAATGCACACGCGCATACTCGTTTTGGAATAGGCACGCGCATACTCGTTTTCGAATGCACACGCGCATACTCGTTTTTCAATGCGCCCACGCATACTCGTATTTGAATGCACACGCGCATACTCGTTTTTGAATAGGCACGCGCGTACTCGTTTTTGAATGCGCACGCGCATACTCGTTTTTGAATGCACACGCGCATACTCGCTTTGAAATAGGCACGCACATACTCGTTTTTGAATGCGCACACGCATACTCGTTTTCGATTGCACAGGCGCATACTCGTTGAGGAAGACGCACGCGCATACTCGTTTTTGAATGCGCACACGCATGCTCGTATTTGAATGCACACGCGCGTACTCGTTTTGGAATAGGCACGTGCATACTCGTTTTTGAATGCGCACGCGCATACGCGTTTTTGAACAGGCACACGCGTACTCGTTTTTGAATGCGCACGCGCATACTCGTTTTTGAATGCACACGCGCATTCTCGTTTCGGAATACGCACGCGCATACTCGTTTTGGATTGCGCACGCGCATACTCGTTTTTGAATGCACATGCGCATACCCGTTTTGGAATAAGCACGCGCATACCTGTTTTTGAACGCGCACACGCATACTCGTTTTTGAATGCACACGCGCATACTCGTTTTTGAATAGGCACGCGCGTACTCGTTTTTGAATGCGCACGCGCATATTCGTTTTTGAATGCACACGCGCATACTCGCTTTGAAATAGGCACGCACATACTCGTTTTTGAATGCGCACACGCATACTCGTTTTCGATTGCACAGGCGCATACTCGTTGAGGAAGACGCACGCGCATACTCGTTTTTGAATGCGCACACGCATACTCGTATTTGAATGCACACGCGCGTACTCGTTTTGGAATAGGCACGTGCATACTCGTTTTTGAATGCGCACGCGCATACGCGTTTTTGAACAGGCACACGCGTACTCGTTTTTGAATGCGCACGCGTATACTCGTTTCGAATGCGCACGCGCATACGCGTTTTTGAACAGGAACACGCGTACTCGTTTTTGAATGCGCACGCGTATACTCGTTTAGAATACGCACGCGCATACTCGTTTTTGAATGCCCACGCGCATACTCGTTTTCGATTGCACACGCGCATATTCGTTGAGGAAGAGGCACGCGCATACTCGTTTTTGAATGCACACGCGCATACTCGTTTTGGAATAGTCACGTGCATACTCGTTTTTGAATGCGCACGCGCATACTCGCTTTGAAATAGGCCCGCACATACTCGTTTTTAATGCGCACACGCATACTCGTTTTCGATTGCACAGGCGCATACTCGTTGAGGAAGACGCACGCGCATACTCGTTTTTGAACGCGCAAACGCATACTCGTTTTTGAAGGCACACGCGCATACTCGTTTCGAAATAGGCACGCGCACACTCGTTTTGGAATGCGCACACGCATACTCGTTTTTGAATAGGCACGCGCATACTCGTTTTTGAATGCACACGCGCATACTCGTTTTGGAATAGGCACGCACATACTCGTTTTTGAATGCGCACACGCATACTCGTGTTTGAACGCACACGCGCATACTCGTTTTAGAATAGGCAAGTGCATACTCGTTTTTGAATGCGTACGCGCATACGCGTTTTTGAACAGGCACCCGCGTACTCGTTTCTGAATGCGCACGCGTATACTCTTTTTGAATGGGCACGCGCATACTCGTTTTTGAATGCACATGCGCATACTCGTTTTGGAATAAGCACGCGCATACTCGTTTTTGAACCCGCACACGCATACTCGTTTTTGAATGCACACGCGCATACTCGTTTTTGAATAGACACGCACGTACTCGTTTTTGAATGCCCACGCGCATACTCGTTTTCGATTGCACACGCGCATACTCGTTTTTGAATGCGCACACGCATACTCGTATTTGAATGCACACGCGCGTACTCGTTTTGGAATAGGCACGTGCATACTCGTTTTTGAATGCGCACGCGCATACGCGTTTTTGAACAGGCACACGCGTACTCGTTTTTGAATGCGCACGCGTATACTCGTTTTGAATGCGCACGCGCATACGCGTTTTTGAACAGGCACACGCGTACTCGTTTTTGAATGCGCACGCGCATACTCGTTTTTGAATAGGCACGCGCGTACTCGTTTTTGAATGCGCACGCGCATACTCCTTTTTGAATGCACACGCGCATACTCGTTTTGGAATAGGCACGTGCATACTCGTTTTTGAATGCGCACGCGCATACGCGTTTTTGAACAGGCACATGCGTACTCGTTTTTGAATGCGCACGCGTATACTCGTTTAGAATACGCACGCGCATACTCGTTTTTGAATGCACACGCGCATACTCATTTTGGAATAGGCACGTGCATACTCGTTTTTGAATGCGCACGCGCATACGCGTTTTTGAACAGGCACATGCGTACTCGTTTTTGAATGCGCACGCGTATACTCGTTTAGAATACGCACGCGCATACTCGTTTTTGAATGCACACGCGCATACTCGTTTTGGAATGTGCACGCGCATACTCGTTTTTGAATAGGCACGCGCGTGCTCGTTGTCGAATGCGCACGCGCATACGCGTTTTTGAACATGCACACGCGTACTCGTTTTTGAATGCGCACGCGTATTCGTTTTAGAATAGGCACGTGCATACTCGTTTTTGAATGCGCACGCGCATACGCGTTTTTGAACAGGCACCCGCGTACTCGTTTTTGAATGCGCACGCGTATACTTGTTTAGAATACGCACGCGCATACTCGTTTTTGAATGCACACGCGCATACTCGTTTTGGAATAGGCACGCGCATACTCGTTTTTGAATGCACACGCGCATACTCGTTTTGGAATAGGCACGCGCATACTCGTTTTTGAACGCGCACACGCATACGAGTTTTTGAATGCACACGCGCGTGCTCGTTGTCGAATGCGCACGCGCATACGCGTTTTTGAACATGCACACACGTACTCGTTTTTGAATGCACACGCGCATACTCGTTTCGGAATACGCACGCGCATACTCGTTTTGGAATGCGCACGCGCATACTCGTTTTTGAATAGGCACGCGCGTGCTCGTTGTCGAATGCGCACGCGCATACGCGTTTTTGAACATGCACACGCGTACTCGTTTTTGAATGTGCACGCGTATACTCGTTTTGAATGCACACCCGCATACTCATTTTTGAATATGCACGCGCGTACTCGTTTTATAATGCGCACGCGTATACTCGTTCCGGAATGCACACGCGCATATTCGTTTTTGAATGCGCACACGCATGCTCGTTTTTGAATGCACATGCGCATACTCGTTTCGGAATACGCACGCGCATACTCGTTTTTGAATGCGAACGCGCATACGCGTTTTTGAACAGGCACACGCGTACTCGTTTTTGAATGCGCACGCGTATACTCTTTTTGAATGGGCACGCGCATACTCGTTTTGAATGCACATGCGCATACTCGTTTTGGAATAAGCACGCGCATACTCGTTTTTGAACGCGCACACGCATACACGTATTTGAATGCACACGCGCATACTCGTTTTGGAATAGGCACGTGGGTACTCGTTTTTGAATGCGCACGCGCATACGCGTTTTTGAACAAGCACACGCGTACTAGTTTTTGAATGCGTACGCGTATGCTCGCTTTGAATGCGCACGCGCATACTCGTTTTTGAATGCACACGCGCATTCTCGTTTCGGAATACGCACGCGCATACTCGTTTTGGATTGCGCACGCGCATACTCGTTTTTGAATGCACATGCGCATACCCGTTTTGGAATAATAACGCGCATTCTCGTTTTTGAACGCGCACACGCATACTCGTTTTTGAATGCACACGCGCATACTCGTATTTGAATGCACACGCGCATACTCGTTTTGGAATTGGCACGTGCATACTCGTTTTTGCATGCGCACGCGCATACGCGTTTTTGAACAGGCACACGCGTACTCGTTTTTGAATGCGCACGCGTATACTCGTTTAGAATACGCACGCGCATACTCGTTTTTGAATGCACACGCGCACACTCGTTTTGGAATGCGCACGCGCATACTCGTTTTTGAATAGGCACGCGCGTGCTCGTTGTCGAATGCGCACGCGCATACGCGTTTTTGAACATGCACACGCGTACTGGTTTTTGAATGCGCACGCGTATTCGTTTTGGAATAGGCACGGGCATACTCGTTTTTGAATGCGCACGCGCATACGCGTTTTTGAACTGGCACACGCGTACTCGTTTTTGAATGCGCACGCGTATACTCGTTTTGAATGCGCACGCGCATACGCGTTTTTGAACAGGCACACGCGTACTTGTTTTTGAATGCGCACGCGTATACATGTTTAGAATACGCACGCGCATACTCGTTTTTGAATGCCCACGCGCATACTCGTTTTCGATTGCACACGTGCATATTCGTTGAGGAAGAGGCACGCGCATACTCGTTTTTGAATGCGCACATGCATACTCGTATTTGAATGCACACGCGCGTACTCGTTTTGGAATAGGCACGTGCATCCTCGTTTTTGAATGCGCACGCGCATACGCGTTTTTGAGCAGGCACACGCGTACTCGTTTTTGAATGCGCACGCGTATACTCATTTTGAATGCGCACGCGCATACTCGTTTTCGAATGCACACGCGCATACTCATTTTGGAATGGGCACGCGCATACTCGTTTTTGAATGCGCACATGCATACTCGTATTTGAATGCACACGCGCATACTCGTTTTGGAATAGGCACGTGGGTACTCGTTTTTGAATGCGCACGCGCATACGCGTTTTTGAACAAGCACACGCGTACTAGTTTTTGAATGCGTACGCGTATGCTCGCTTTGAATGCGCACGCGCATACTCGTTTTTGAATGCACACGCGCATTCTCGTTTCGGAATACGCACGCGCATACTCGTTTTGGATTGCGCACGCGCATACTCGTTTTTGAATGCACATGCGCATACCCGTTTTGGAATAAGCAAGCGCATACTCGTTTTCGAACGCGCACACGCATACTCGTTTTTGAATGCACACGCGCATACTCGTTTTTGAATAGGCACGCACATACTCGTTTTTGAATGCGCACACGCATACTCGTATTTGAATGCACACGCGCATACTCGTTTTGGAATTGGCACGTGCATACTCGTTTTTGAATGCGCACGCGTACTCGTTTTTGAATGCGCACGCGTATACTCGTTTAGAATACGCACGCGCATACTCGTTTTTGAATGCACACGCGCATACTCGTTTTGGAATGCGCACGCGCATACTCGTTTTTGAATAGGCACGCGCGTGCTCGTTGTCGAATGCGCACGCGCATACGCGTTTTTGAACATGCACACACGTACTCGTTTTTGAATGCGCACGCGTATTCGTTTTGGAATAGGCACGTGCATACTCGTTTTTGAATGCGCGCGCGCAAACGCGTTTTTGAACAGGCACCCGCGTACTCGTTTTTGACTGCGCACGCGTATACTTGTTTAGAATACGCACGCGCATACTCGTTTTTGAATGCACACGCGCATACTCGTTTTGGAATAGGCACGCGCATACTCGTTTTTGAATGCACACGCGCATACTCGTTTTGGAATAGGCACGCGCATACTCGTTTTTTAATGCGCCCACGCATACTCGTATTTGAATTCACACTCGCATACTCGTTCCGGAATACACACGCGCATACTCGTTTTGGAATGCGCACGCGCATACTCGTTTTTGAATAGGCACGCGCGTGCTCGTTGTCGAATGCGCACGCGCATACGCGTTTTTGAACATGCACACGCGTACTCGTTTTTGAATGTGCACGCGTATACTCGTTTTGAATGCACACCCGCATACTCGTTTTTGAATATGCACGTGCATACTCGTTTTATAATGCGCACGCGTATACTCGTTTCGGAATGCGCACGCGCATACTCGTTTTCGAATAGGCACGCGCATACTCGTTTTTGAATGCGCACACGCATACTCGTTTTTGAATGCACACGCGCATACTCGTATTTGAATGCACACGCGCGTACTCGTTTTCGAATAGGCACGTGCATACTTGTTTTTGAATGCGCACGCGCATACGCATTTTTGAACAGGCACACGCGTACTCGTTTTTGAATGCGCACGCGTATACTCGTTTTGAATGCGCACGCGCATACTCGTTTTTGAATGCACACGCGCATACTCATTTTGGAAGAGGCACGCGCATACTCGTTTTTGAATGCGCACACGCATACTCGTATTTGAATGCACACGCGCATACTCGTTTTGGAATAGGCACGTGCTTACTCGTTTTTGAATGCGCACGCGCATACGCGTTTTTGAACAGGCACACGCGTACTCGTTTTTTAATGCGTACACGTATACTCGCTTTAAATGCGCACGCGCATACTCGTTTAGAATACGCACGCGCATACTCGTTTTTGAATGCACACGCGCATACTCGTTTTGGAATGCGCACGCGCATACTCGTTTTTGAATAGGCACGCGCGTGCTCGTTGTCGAATGCGCACGCGCATACGCGTTTTTGAACATGCACACACGTACTCGTTTTTGAATGCGCACGCGTATTCGTTTTGGAATAGGCACGTGCATACTCGTTTTTGAATGCGCGCGCGCATACGCGTTTTTGAACAGGCACCCGCGTACTCGTTTTTGAATGCGCAAGCGTATACTTGTTTAGAATACGCACGCGCATACTCGTTTTTGAATGCACACGCGCATACTCGTTTTGGAATAGGCACGCGCATACTCGTTTTTTAATGCGCCCACGCATACTCGTATTTGAATGCACACGCGCATACTCGTTTCGGAATACGCACGCGCATACTCGTTTTGGAATGCGCACGCGCATACTCGTTTTTGAATAGGCACGCGCGTGCTCGTTGTCGAATGCGCACGCGCATACGCGTTTTTGAACATGCACACGCGTACTCGTTTTTGAATGTGCACGCGTATACTCGTTTTGAATGCACACCCGCATACTCGTTTTTGAATATGCACGTGCATACTCGTTTTATAATGCGCACGCGTATACTCGTTTCGGAATGCGCACGCGCATACTCGTTCTCGAATAGGCACGCGCATACTCGTTTTTAATGCGCACACGCATACTTGTTTTTGAATGCACACGCGCATACTCGTTTCGGAATACGCACGCGCATACTCGTTTTGGAATACGCACGCGCATACTCGTTTTGGAATAGGCACGTGCGTACTCGTTTTTGAATGCGAACGCGCATACGCGTTTTTGAATATGCACACGCGTACTTGTTTTTGATTGCGCACGGGTATACTCGTTTTGAATGCACACGCGCATACTCGTTTTTGAATGCGCACGCGCGTACTCGTTTTTGAACGCGCACGCGCACACTCGTTTTTTAATGCACATGCGCATACTCGTTTTGGAATAAGCAGGTGCATACTCGTTTTTGAACGCGCAAACGCATACTCGTATTTGAATGCACACGCGCGTACTCATTTTGGAATAGGCACGTGCATAATCGTTTTTGAATGCGCACGCGCATACGCGTTTTTGAACAGGCACACGCGTACTCCTTTTTGAATGCGCACGCGTATACTCGTTTTGAATGCGCACGCGCATACTCGTTTTTGAATGCACACGCGCATACTCATTTTGGAAGAGGCACGCGCATACTCGTTTTTGAATGCGCACACGCATACTCGTATTTGAACGCACACGCGCATACTCGTTTTGGAATAGGCACGTGCGTACTCGTTTTTGAATGCGCACGTGCATACGCGTTTTTGAACAGGCCCACGCGTACTCGTTTTTGAATGCGTACGCGTATACTCGCTTTAAATGCGCACGCGCATACTCGTTTTTGAATGTACACGCGCATACTCGTTTCGGAATATGCACGCGCATACTCGTTTTGGAATGCGCACGCGCATGCTCGTTTTCGAATGCGAAGCGCATACTCTTTTTGGAATGCGCACGCGCATACTCCTTTTGGAATAGGCACGCGCGTACTCGTTTTTGAATGCGCACGCGCATACGCGTTCTTGAACATGCACACGCGTACTCGTTTTTGAATGCGCACGCGTGTACTTGTTTTGAATGCGCACGCGCATACTAGTTTTCGAATAGGCACGCGCATACTCGTTATTGAGTGCACACACGCGTACTCGTTTTGGAATAGGCACGCGCATACTCGTTTTTGACTGCGCACGTGTATAATCGTTTCGGAATGCGCACGCGCATGATCGTTTTTGAATAGGCACGCGCATACTCGTTTTTTAATGCGCACGCGTACACTCGTTTTGAATGCGCACGCGTATACTCGTTTTTGAATGCACACGTGCATACTCGTTTTCGAATAGGCACGCGCATACTCGTTTTTGAATGCACACGCGCATACTCGTTTTTGAATGCACACGCGCATACTCGTTTGGGAAGGCACACGCGCATACTCGTTTTTGAATAGGCATGCGCGTACTCGTTTTTGAATGCGCACACGCATACTCGTATCTGAATGCGCACACGCATACTCGTATTTGATTGCGCACGCGCATACTCGTTTTGCAATAGGCACGTGCATACTCGTTTTTTAATGCGCACGCGTACACTCGTTTTGAATGCGCACGCGTATACTCGTTTTTGAATGCACACGTGCATACTCGTTTTCGAATAGGCACGCGCATACTCGTTTTTGAATGCACACGCGCATACTTGTTTTTGAATGCACACGCACATACTCGTTTCGAAATAGGCACGCGCATACTCGTTTTTGAATGCACACGCGCATACTCGTTTTGGAATACGCACGCGCATACTCGTTTTGGAATGCGCACGCGCATACTTGTTTTGGAATAGGCAATCGTATACTCGTTTTTTAATGCGCCCACGCATACTCGTTTTGGAATGCGCACGCGCATACTCGTTTTTGAATAGGCACGCGCGTGCTCGTTGTCGAATGCGCACGCGCTTACGCGTTTTTGAACATGCACACGCGTACTCGTTTTTGAGTGTGCACGCGTATACTCGTTTTGAGTGCACACCCGCATACTCGTTTTTGAATATGCACGTGCATACTCGTTTTATAATGCGCACGCGTATACTCGTTTCGGAATGCGCACGCGCATACTCGTTCTCGAATAGGCACGCGCATACTCGTTGTTTTATGCGCACACGCATACTCGTTTTTGAATGCACACGCGCATACTCGTTTCGGAATACGCACGCGCATACTCGTTTTGGAATGCGCACGCGCATACTCGTTTTGGAATAGGCACGTGCGTACTCGTTTTTGAATGCGAACGCGCATACGCGTTTTTGAATATGCACACGCGTACTTGTTTTTGATTGCGCACGGGTATACTCGTTTTGAATGCACACGCGCATACTCGTTTTTGAATGCGCACGCGCGTACTCGTTTTTGAATGCGCACGCGCATACTCGTTTTTGAATGCACATGCGCATACTCGTTTTGGAATAAGCAGGTGCATACTCGTTTTTGAATGCGCAAACGCATACTCGTATTTGAATGCACACGCGCGTACTCGTTTTGGAATAGGCACGTGCATACTCGTTTTTGAATGCGCACGCGCATACGCGTTTTTGAACAGGCACACGCGTACTCGTTTTTGAATGCGCACGCGTATACTCGTTTTGAATGCGCACGCGCATACTCGTTTTTGAATGCACACGCGCATACTCATTTTGGAAGAGGCACGCGCATACTCGTTTTTGAATGCGCACGCGTATACTCGTTTAGAATACGCACGCGCATACTCGTTTTTGAATGCACACGCGCATACTCGTTTTGGAATGCGCACGCGCATACTCGTTTTTGAATAGGCACGCGCGTGCTCGTTGTCGAATGCGCACGCGCATACGCGTTTTTGAACATGCACACACGTACTCGTTTTTGAATGCGCACGCGTATTCGTTTTGGAATAGGCACGTGCATACTCGTTTTTGAATGCGCGCGCGCATACGCGTTTTTGAACAGGCACCCGCGTACTCGTTTTTGACTGCGCACGCGTATACTTGTTTAGAATACGCACGCGCATACTCGTTTTTGAATGCACACGCGCATACTCGTTTTGGAATACGCACGCGCATACTCGTTTTTGAATGCACACGCGCATACTCGTTTTGGAATAGGCACGCGCATACTCGTTTTTTAATGCGCCCACGCATACTCGTATTTGAATGCACACGCGCATACTCGTTTCGGAATACGCACGCGCATACTCGTTTTGGAATGCGCACGCGCATACTCGTTTTTGAATAGGCACGCGCGTGCTCGTTGTCGAATGCGCACGCGCATACGCGTTTTTGAACATGCACACGCGTACTCGTTTTTGAATGTGCACGCGTATACTCGTTTTGAATGCACACCCGCATACTCGTTTTTGAATATGCACGTGCATACTCGTTTTATAATGCGCACGCGTATACTCGTTTCGGAATGCGCACGCGCATACTCGTTCTCGAATAGGCACGCGCATACTCGTTTTTAATGCGCACACGCATACTCGTTTTTGAATGCACACGCGCATACTCGTTTCGGAATACGCACGCGCATACTCGTTTTGGAATGCGCACGCGCATACTCGTTTTGGAATAGGCACGTGCGTACTCGTTTTTGAATGCGAACGCGCATACGCGTTTTTGAATATGCACACGTGTACTTGTTTTTGATTGCGCACGGGTATACTCGTTTTGAATGCACACGCGCATACTCGTTTTTGAATGCGCACGCGCGTACTCGTTTTTGAACGCGCACGCGCACACTCGTTTTTTAATGCACATGCGCATACTCGTTTTGGAATAAGCAGGTGCATACTCGTTTTTGAACGCGCAAACGCATACTCGTATTTGAATGCACACGCGCGTACTCATTTTGGAATAGGCACGTGCATAATCGTTTTTGAATGCGCACGCGCATACGCGTTTTTGAACAGGCACACGCGTACTCCTTTTTGAATGTGCACGCGTATACTCGTTTTGAATGCGCACGCGCATACTCGTTTTTGAATGCACACGCGCATAATCATTTTGGAAGAGGCACGCGCATACTCGTTTTTGAATGCGCACACGCATACTCGTATTTGAACGCACACGCGCATACTCGTTTTGGAATAGGCACGTGCGTACTCGTTTTTGAATGCGCACGTGCATACGCGTTTTTGAACAGGCACACGCGTACTCGTTTTTGAATGCGTACGCGTATACTCGCTTTAAATGCGCACGCGCATACTCGTTTTTGAATGTACACGCGCATACTCGTTTCGGAATATGCACGCGCATACTCGTTTTGGAATGCGCACGCGCATGCTCGTTTTGGAATGCGAAGCGCATACTCTTTTTTGAATGCGCACGCGCATACTCCTTTTGGAATAGGCACGCGCGTACTCGTTTTTGAATGCGCACGCGCATACGCGTTTTTGAACATGCACACGCGTACTCGTTTTTGAATGCGCACGCGTGTACTTGTTTTGAATGCGCACGCGCATACTAGTTTTCGAATAGGCACGCGCATACTCGTTATTGAGTGCACACACGCGTACTCGTTTTGGAATAGGCACGCGCATACTCGTTTTTGACTGCGCACGTGTATAATCGTTTCGGAATGCGCACGCGCATGATCGTTTTTGAATAGGCACGCGCATACTCGTTTTTTAATGCGCACGCGTACACTCGTTTTGAATGCGCACGCGTATACTCGTTTTTGAATGCACACGTGCATACTCGTTTTCGAATAGGCACGCGCATACTCGTTTTTGAATGCACACGCGCATACTCGTTTTTGAATGCACACGCGCATACTCGTTTGGGAAGGCACACGCGCATACTCGTTTTTGAATAGGCATGCGCGTACTCGTTTTTGAATGCGCACACGCATACTCGTATCTGAATGCGCACACGCATACTCGTATTTGATTGCGCACGCGCATACTCGTTTTGCAATAGGCACGTGCATACTCGTTTTTTAATGCGCACGCGTACACTCGTTTTGAATGCGCACGCGTATACTCGTTTTTGAATGCACACGTGCATACTCGTTTTCGAATAGGCACGCGCATACTCGTTTTTGAATGCACACGCGCATACTTGTTTTTGAATGCACACGCACATACTCGTTTCGAAATAGGCACGCGCATACTCGTTTTTGAATGCGCACGCGTACACTCGTTTTGAATGCGCACGCGTATACTCGTTTTTGAATGCACACGCGGATACTCGTTTTCGAATAGGCACGCCCATACTCGTTTTTGAATGCACACGCGCACGCTCGTTTCGAAATAAGCACGCGCATACTCGTTTGGGAAGGCGCACGCGCATACTCGTTTTTGAATAGGCATGCGCGTACTCGTTTTTGAATGCGCACGTGCATAATTGTTTTTGAATGCACACGCGCATACTCGTTTTTGAATGCGCACGCGTATACTCGTTTTGAATGCACAAGCGCATACTCGTTTTTGAATGGGCACGCGCGTACTCGTTTATGAATGCGCACGCGTATACTCGTTTCGGAATGCGCACGCGCATACTCGTTTTCGAATAGGCACGCGCATACTTGTTTTTGAATGCGCACACGCATACTCGTTTTTGAATGCACACGCGCATACTCGTTTCGGAATTCACAGGCACATACTCGTTTTTGATTGCGCACACGCATACTCGTTTTTGAATGCACACGCGCATACTCGTTTTGGAATACGCACGCGCATACTCGTTTTGGAATGCGCACGCGCATACTTGTTTTGGAATAGGCAATCGTATACTCGTTTTTTAATGCGCCCACGCATACTCGTTTTGGAATGCGCACGCGCATACTCGTTTTTGAATAGGCACGCGCGTGCTCGTTGTCGAATGCGCACGCGCTTACGCGTTTTTGAACATGCACACGCGTACTGGTTTTTGAGTGTGCACGCGTATACTCGTTTTGAATGCACACCCGCATACTCGTTTTTGAATATGCACGTGCATACTCGTTTTATAATGCGCACGCGTATACTCGTTTCGGAATGCGCACGCGCATACTCGTTCTCGAATAGGCACGCGCATACTCGTTGTTTTATGCGCACACGCATACTCGTTTTTGAATGCACACGCGCATACTCGTTTCGGAATACGCACGCGCATACTCGTTTTGGAATGCGCACGCGCATACTCGTTTTGGAATAGGCACGTGCGTACTCGTTTTTGAATGCGAACGCGCATACTCGCTTTGAAATAGGCACGCACATACTCGTTTTTGAATGCGCACACGCATACTCGTTTTCGATTGCACAGGCGCATACTCGTTGAGGAAGACGCACGCGCATACTCGTTTTTGAATGCGCACACGCATCTCGTATTTGAATGCACACGCGCCTACTCGTTTTGGAATAGGCGCGTGCATACTCGTTTTTGAATGCGCACGCGCATACGCGTTTTTGAACAGGCACACGCGTACTCGTTTTTGAATGCGAATGCGCATACGCGTTTTTGAACATGCACACGCGTACTTGTTTTTGAATGCGCACGCGTATACTCGTTTTGAATGCGCACACGCATACTCGTGTTTGAATGCACACGCGCATTCTCGTTTTAGAATAGGCAAGTGCATACTCGTTTTTGAATGCGTACGCGCATACGCGTTTTTGAACAGGCACACGCGTACTCGTTTTTGAATGCGCACGCCTATACTCTTTTTGAATGGGCACGCGCATACTCGTTTTTGAATGCACATGCGCATACTCGTTTTGGAATAAGCACGCGCATACTCGTTTTTGAACGCGCACGCGCATACTCGTTTTTGAATGCACACGCGCATACTCGCCTTGAAATAGGCACGCACATACTCGTTTTTGAATGCGCACACGCATACTCGTTTTCGATTGCACAGGCGCATACTCGTTGAGGAAGACACACGCGCATACTCGTTTTTGAATGCGCACACGCATACTCGTATTTGAATGCACACGCGCGTACTCGTATTTGAATGCACACGCGTGTACTCGTTTTGGAATAGGCACGTGCATACTCGTTTTTGAATGCGCACGCGCATACGCGTTTTTGAACAGGCACACGCGTACTCGTTTTTGAATGCGCACGCGTATACTCGTTTTGATTGCGCACGCGCATACGCGTTTTTGAACAGGCACACGCGTACTCGTTTTTGAATGCCCACGCGTATACTCGTTTAGAATACGCACGCGCATACTCGTTTTTGAATGCCCACGCGCATACTCGTTTTCGATCGCACACGCGCATAATCGTTGAGGAAGAGGCACGCGCATACTCGCTTTTGAATGCGCACACGCATACTCGTATTTGAATGCACACGCGCGTACTCGTTTTGGAATAGGCACGTGCATACTCGTTTTTGAATGCGCACGCGCATACTCGTTTTTGAATGCACACGCGCATACTCATTTTGGAATAGGCACGCGCATACTCGTTTTTGAATGCGCACACGCATACTCGTATTTGAATGCACACGCGCATACTCGTTTTGGAATAGGCACGTGGGTACTCGTTTTTGAATGCGCACGCGCATACGCGTTTTTGAACAAGCACACGCGTACTAGTTTTTGAATGCGTACGCGTATGCTCGCTTTGAATGCGCACGCGCATACTCGTTTTTGAATGCACACGCGCATTCTCGTTTCGGAATACGCACGCGCATACTCGTTTTGGATTGCGCACGCGCATACTCGTTTTTGAATACACATGCGCATACCCGTTTTGGAATAAGCACGCGCATACTCGTTTTTGAACGCGCACACGTATACTCGTTTTTGAATGCACACGCGCATACTCGTTTTTGAATAGGCACGCGCGTACTCGTTTTTGAATGCGCACGCGCATACTCGTTTTTGAATGCACACGCGCATACTCGCTTTGAAATAGGCACGCACACACTCGTTTTTGAATGCGCACACGCATACTCGTTTTCGATTGCACAGGCGCATACTCGTTGAGGAAGACGCACGCGCATACTCGTTTTTGAATGCGCACACGCATACTCGTATTTGAATGCACACGCGCATACTCGTTTTGGAATAGGCACGTGGGTACTCGTTTTTGAATGCGCACGCGCATACGCGTTTTTGAACAAGCATACGCGTACTAGTTTTTGAATGCGTACGCGTATGCTCGCTTTGAATACGCACGCGCATACTCGTTTTTGAATGCACACGCGCATTCTCGTTTCGGAATACGCACGCGCATACTCGTTTTGGATTGCGCACGCGCATACTCGTTTTTGAATGCACATGCGCATACCCGTTTTGGAATAAGCACGCGCATACTCGTTTTTGAATGCGCACACGCATACTCGTTTTCGATTGCACAGGCGCATACTCGTTGAGGAAGACGCACGCGCATACTCGTTTTTGAATGCGCACACGCATACTCGTATTTGAATGCACACGCGCGTACTCGTTTTGGAATAGGCACGTGCATACTCGTTTTTGAATGCGCACGCGCATACGCGTTTTTGAACAGGCACACGCGTACTCGTTTTTGAATGCGCACGCGTATACTCGTTTCGAATGCGCACGCGCATACGCGTTTTTGAACAGGCACACGCGTACTCGTTTTTGAATGCGCACGCGTATACTCGTTTAGAATACGCACGCGCATACTCGTTTTTGAATGCCCACGCGCATACTCGTTTTTGAATGCACACGCGCATTCTCGTTTCCGAATACGCACGCGCATACTCGTTTTGGATTGCGCACGCGCATACTCGTTTTTGAATGCACATGCGCATACCCGTTTTGGAATAAGCACGTGCATACTCGTTTTTGAACGCGCACACGCATACTCGTTTTTGAACGCACACGCGCATACTCGTTTTTGAATAGGCACGCACATACTCGTTTTTGAATGCGCACACGCATACTCGTATTTCAATGCACACGCGCATACTCGTTTTGGAATTGGCACGTGCATACTCGTTTTTGAATGCGCACGCGCATACTCGTAATTGAATGCACACGCGCGTACTCGTTTGGGAATAGGCACGTGCATACTCGTTTTTGAATGCGCACGCGCATACGCGTTTTTGAACAGGCACACGCGTACTCGTTTTTGAATGCGCACGCGTATACTCGTTTTGAATGCGCACGCGCATACGCGTTTTTGAACAGGCACACGCGTACTCGTTTTTGAATGCGCACGCGTATACTCGTTTAGAATACGCACGCGCATACTCGTTTTGAATGCCCACGCGCATACTCGTTTTCGATTGCACACGCGCATATTCGTTGAGGAAGAGGCACGCGCATACTTGCTTTTGAATGCGCACACGCATACTCGTATTTGAATGCACACGCGCGTACTCGTTTTGGAATAGGCACGTGCATACTCGTTTTTGAATGCACACGCGCATACTCATTCTGGAATAGGCACGCGCATACTCGTTTTTGAATGCGCACACGCATACTCGTATTTGAATGCACACGCGCATACTCGTTTTGGAATAGGCACGTGGGTACTCGTTTTTGAATGCGCACGCACATACGCGTTTTTGAACAAGCACACGCGTACTAGTTTTTGAATGCTTACGCGTATGCTCGCTTTGAATGCGCACGCGCATACTCGTTTTTGAATGCACACGCGCATTCTCGTTTCGGAATACGCACGCGCATACTCGTTTTGGATTGCGCACGCGCATACTCGTTTTTGAATACACATGCGCATACCCGTTTTGGAATAAGCACGCGCATACTCGTTTTTGAACGCGCACACGCATACTCGTTTTTGAATGCACACGCGCATACTTGTTTTTGAATAGGCACGCGCGTACTCGTTTTTGAATGCGCACGCGCATACTCGTTTTTGAATGCACACGCGCATACTCGCTTTGAAATAGGCACGCACGTACTCGTTTTTGAATGCGCACACGCATACTCGTTTTCGATTGCACAGGCGCATACTCGTTGAGGAAGACGCACGCGCATACTCGTTTTTGAATGCGCACACGCATACTCGTATTTGAATGCACACGCGCATACTCGTTTTGGAATAGGCACGTGGGTACTCGTTTTTGAATGCGCACGCGCATACGCGTTTTTGAACAAGCACACGCGTACTAGTTTTTGAATGCGTACGCGTATGCTCGCTTTGAATGCGCACGCGCATACTCGTTTTTGAATGCCCACGCGCATACTCGTTTTCGATTGCACACGCGCATATTCGTTGAGGAAGAGGCACGCGCATACTCGTTTTTGAATGCACACGCGCATTCTCGTTTCCGAATACGCACGCGCATACTCGTTTTGGATTGCGCACGCGCACACTCGTTTTTGAATGCACATGCGCATACCCGTTTTGGAATAAGCACGTGCATACTCGTTTTTGAACGCGCACACGCATACTCGTTTTTGAACGCACACGCGCATACTCGTTTTGGAATTGGCACGTGCATACTCGTTTTTGAATGCGCACGCGCATACGCGTTTTTGAACAGGCACACGCGTACTCGTTTTTGAATGCGCACGCGTATACTCGTTTAGAATACGCACGCGCATACTCGTTTTTGAATGCACACGCGCATACTCGTTTTGGAATGCGCACGCGCGTACTCGTTTTTGAATAGGCACGCGCGTGCTCGTTGTCGAATGCGCACGCGCATACTCGTTTTTGAATAGACACGCGCATACTCGTTTTTGAATGCGCACACGCATACTCGTATTTGAACAGGCACACGCGTACTCGTTTTTGAATGCGAATGCGCATACGCGTTTTTGAACATGCACACGCGTACTTGTTTTTGAATGCGCACGCGTATACTCGTTTTGAATGCGCACACGCATACTCGTGTTTGAATGCACACGCGCATTCTCGTTTTAGAATAGGCAAGTGCATACTCGTTTTTGAATGCGTACGCGCATACGCGTTTTTGAACAGGCACACGCGTACTCGTTTTTGAATGCGCACGCCTATACTCTTTTTGAATGGGCACGCGCATACTCGTTTTTGAATGCACATGCGCATACTCGTTTTGGAATAAGCACGCGCATACTCGTTTTTGAACGCGCACGCGCATACTCGTTTTTGAATGCACACGCGCATACTCGCCTTGAAATAGGCACGCACATACTCGTTTTTGAATGCGCACACGCATACTCGTTTTCGATTGCACAGGCGCATACTCGTTGAGGAAGACACACGCGCATACTCGTTTTTGAATGCGCACACGCATACTCGTATTTGAATGCACACGCGCGTACTCGTATTTGAATGCACACGCGTGTACTCGTTTTGGAATAGGCACGTGCATACTCGTTTTTGAATGCGCACGCGCATACGCGTTTTTGAACAGGCACACGCGTACTCGTTTTTGAATGCGCACGCGTATACTCGTTTTGATTGCGCACGCGCATACGCGTTTTTGAACAGGCACACGCGTACTCGTTTTTGAATGCCCACGCGTATACTCGTTTAGAATACGCACGCGCATACTCGTTTTTGAATGCCCACGCGCATACTCGTTTTCGATCGCACACGCGCATAATCGTTGAGGAAGAGGCACGCGCATACTCGCTTTTGAATGCGCACACGCATACTCGTATTTGAATGCACACGCGCGTACTCGTTTTGGAATAGGCACGTGCATACTCGTTTTTGAATGCGCACGCGCATACTCGTTTTTGAATGCACACGCGCATACTCATTTTGGAATAGGCACGCGCATACTCGTTTTTGAATGCGCACACGCATACTCGTATTTGAATGCACACGCGCATACTCGTTTTGGAATAGGCACGTGGGTACTCGTTTTTGAATGCGCACGCGCATACGCGTTTTTGAACAAGCACACGCGTACTAGTTTTTGAATGCGTACGCGTATGCTCGCTTTGAATGCGCACGCGCATACTCGTTTTTGAATGCACACGCGCATTCTCGTTTCGGAATACGCACGCGCATACTCGTTTTGGATTGCGCACGCGCATACTCGTTTTTGAATACACATGCGCATACCCGTTTTGGAATAAGCACGCGCATACTCGTTTTTGAACGCGCACACGTATACTCGTTTTTGAATGCACACGCGCATACTCGTTTTTGAATAGGCACGCGCGTACTCGTTTTTGAATGCGCACGCGCATACTCGTTTTTGAATGCACACGCGCATACTCGCTTTGAAATAGGCACGCACACACTCGTTTTTGAATGCGCACACGCATACTCGTTTTCGATTGCACAGGCGCATACTCGTTGAGGAAGACGCACGCGCATACTCGTTTTTGAATGCGCACACGCATACTCGTATTTGAATGCACACGCGCATACTCGTTTTGGAATAGGCACGTGGGTACTCGTTTTTGAATGCGCACGCGCATACGCGTTTTTGAACAAGCATACGCGTACTAGTTTTTGAATGCGTACGCGTATGCTCGCTTTGAATACGCACGCGCATACTCGTTTTTGAATGCACACGCGCATTCTCGTTTCGGAATACGCACGCGCATACTCGTTTTGGATTGCGCACGCGCATACTCGTTTTTGAATGCACATGCGCATACCCGTTTTGGAATAAGCACGCGCATACTCGTTTTTGAATGCGCACACGCATACTCGTTTTCGATTGCACAGGCGCATACTCGTTGAGGAAGACGCACGCGCATACTCGTTTTTGAATGCGCACACGCATACTCGTATTTGAATGCACACGCGCGTACTCGTTTTGGAATAGGCACGTGCATACTCGTTTTTGAATGCGCACGCGCATACGCGTTTTTGAACAGGCACACGCGTACTCGTTTTTGAATGCGCACGCGTATACTCGTTTCGAATGCGCACGCGCATACGCGTTTTTGAACAGGCACACGCGTACTCGTTTTTGAATGCGCACGCGTATACTCGTTTAGAATACGCACGCGCATACTCGTTTTTGAATGCCCACGCGCATACTCGTTTTTGAATGCACACGCGCATTCTCGTTTCCGAATACGCACGCGCATACTCGTTTTGGATTGCGCACGCGCATACTCGTTTTTGAATGCACATGCGCATACCCGTTTTGGAATAAGCACGTGCATACTCGTTTTTGAACGCGCACACGCATACTCGTTTTTGAACGCACACGCGCATACTCGTTTTTGAATAGGCACGCACATACTCGTTTTTGAATGCGCACACGCATACTCGTATTTCAATGCACACGCGCATACTCGTTTTGGAATTGGCACGTGCATACTCGTTTTTGAATGCGCACGCGCATACTCGTAATTGAATGCACACGCGCGTACTCGTTTGGGAATAGGCACGTGCATACTCGTTTTTGAATGCGCACGCGCATACGCGTTTTTGAACAGGCACACGCGTACTCGTTTTTGAATGCGCACGCGTATACTCGTTTTGAATGCGCACGCGCATACGCGTTTTTGAACAGGCACACGCGTACTCGTTTTTGAATGCGCACGCGTATACTCGTTTAGAATACGCACGCGCATACTCGTTTTGAATGCCCACGCGCATACTCGTTTTCGATTGCACACGCGCATATTCGTTGAGGAAGAGGCACGCGCATACTTGCTTTTGAATGCGCACACGCATACTCGTATTTGAATGCACACGCGCGTACTCGTTTTGGAATAGGCACGTGCATACTCGTTTTTGAATGCACACGCGCATACTCATTCTGGAATAGGCACGCGCATACTCGTTTTTGAATGCGCACACGCATACTCGTATTTGAATGCACACGCGCATACTCGTTTTGGAATAGGCACGTGGGTACTCGTTTTTGAATGCGCACGCACATACGCGTTTTTGAACAAGCACACGCGTACTAGTTTTTGAATGCTTACGCGTATGCTCGCTTTGAATGCGCACGCGCATACTCGTTTTTGAATGCACACGCGCATTCTCGTTTCGGAATACGCACGCGCATACTCGTTTTGGATTGCGCACGCGCATACTCGTTTTTGAATACACATGCGCATACCCGTTTTGGAATAAGCACGCGCATACTCGTTTTTGAACGCGCACACGCATACTCGTTTTTGAATGCACACGCGCATACTTGTTTTTGAATAGGCACGCGCGTACTCGTTTTTGAATGCGCACGCGCATACTCGTTTTTGAATGCACACGCGCATACTCGCTTTGAAATAGGCACGCACGTACTCGTTTTTGAATGCGCACACGCATACTCGTTTTCGATTGCACAGGCGCATACTCGTTGAGGAAGACGCACGCGCATACTCGTTTTTGAATGCGCACACGCATACTCGTATTTGAATGCACACGCGCATACTCGTTTTGGAATAGGCACGTGGGTACTCGTTTTTGAATGCGCACGCGCATACGCGTTTTTGAACAAGCACACGCGTACTAGTTTTTGAATGCGTACGCGTATGCTCGCTTTGAATGCGCACGCGCATACTCGTTTTTGAATGCCCACGCGCATACTCGTTTTCGATTGCACACGCGCATATTCGTTGAGGAAGAGGCACGCGCATACTCGTTTTTGAATGCACACGCGCATTCTCGTTTCCGAATACGCACGCGCATACTCGTTTTGGATTGCGCACGCGCACACTCGTTTTTGAATGCACATGCGCATACCCGTTTTGGAATAAGCACGTGCATACTCGTTTTTGAACGCGCACACGCATACTCGTTTTTGAACGCACACGCGCATACTCGTTTTGGAATTGGCACGTGCATACTCGTTTTTGAATGCGCACGCGCATACGCGTTTTTGAACAGGCACACGCGTACTCGTTTTTGAATGCGCACGCGTATACTCGTTTAGAATACGCACGCGCATACTCGTTTTTGAATGCACACGCGCATACTCGTTTTGGAATGCGCACGCGCGTACTCGTTTTTGAATAGGCACGCGCGTGCTCGTTGTCGAATGCGCACGCGCATACTCGTTTTTGAATAGACACGCGCATACTCGTTTTTGAATGCGCACACGCATACTCGTATTTGAATGCACACGCGCGTACTCGTTTTGGAATAGGCACGTGCATACTCGTTTTTGAATGCGCACGCGCATACGCGTTTTTGAACAGGCACACGCGTACTCGTTTTTGAATGCGCACGCGTATACTCGTTTAGAATACGCACGCGCATACTCGTTTTTGAATGCACACGCGCATACTCGTTTTGGAATGCGCACGCGCATACTCGTTTTTGAATAGGCACGCGCGTGCTCGTTGTCGAATGCGCACGCGCATACGCGTTTTTGAACATGCACACGCGTACTCGTTTTTGAATGCGCGCGCGTATTCGTTTTAGAATAGGCAGGTGCATACTCGTTTTTAAATGCGCACGCGCATACGCGTTTTTGAACAGGCACCCGCGTACTCGTTTTTGAATGCGCACGCGTATACTTGTTTAGAATACGCACGCGCATACTTGTTTTTGAATGCACACGCGCATACTCGTTTTGGAATAGGCACGCGCATACTCGTTTTCGAATGCACACGCGCATACTCGTTTTTCAATGCGCCCACGCATACTCGTATTTGAATGCACACGCGCATACTCGTTTTTGAATAGGCACGCGCGTACTCGTTTTTGAATGCGCACGCGCATATTCGTTTTTGAATGCACACGCGCATACTCGCTTTGAAATAGGCACGCACATACTCGTTTTTGAATGCGCACACGCATACTCGTTTTCGATTGCACAGGCGCATACTCGTTGAGGAAGACGCACGCGCATACTCGTTTTTGAATGCGCACACGCATACTCGTATTTGAATGCACACGCGCGTACTCGTTTTGGAATAGGCACGTGCATACTCGTTTTTGAATGCGCACGCGCATACGCGTTTTTGAACAGGCACACGCGTACTCGTTTTTGAATGCGCACGCGTATACTCGTTTCGAATGCGCACGCGCATACGCGTTTTTGAACAGGAACACGCGTACTCGTTTTTGAATGCGCACGCGTATACTCGTTTAGAATACGCACGCGCATACTCGTTTTTGAATGCCCACGCGCATACTCGTTTTCGATTGCACACGCGCATATTCGTTGAGGAAGAGGCACGCGCATACTCGTTTTTGAATGCACACGCGCATACTCGTTTTGGAATAGGCACGTGCATACTCGTTTTTGAATGCGCACGCGCATACTCGCTTTGAAATAGGCACGCACATACTCGTTTTGAATGCGCACACGCATACTCGTTTTCGATTGCACAGGCGCATACTCGTTGAGGAAGACGCACGCGCATACTCGTTTTTGAACGCGCAAACGCATACTCGTTTTTGAATGCACACGCGCATACTCGTTTCGAAATAGGCACGCGCACACTCGTTTTGGAATGCGCACACGCATACTCGTTTTTGAATAGGCACGCGCGTACTCGTTTTTGAATGCGCACGCGCATACTCGTTTTTGAATGCACACGCGCATACTCGTTTTGGAATAGGCACGCACATACTCGTTTTTCAATGCGCACACGCATACTCGTGTTTGAACGCACACGCGCATACTCGTTTTAGAATAGGCAAGTGCATACTCGTTTTTGAATGCGTACGCGCATACGCGTTTTTGAACAGGCACCCGCGTACTCGTTTCTGAATGCGCACGCGTATACTCTTTTTGAATGGGCACGCGCATACTCGTTTTTGAATGCACATGCGCATACTCGTTTTGGAATAAGCACGCGCATACTCGTTTTTGAACCCGCACACGCATACTCGTTTTTGAATGCACACGCGCATACTCGTTTTTGAATAGACACGCACGTACTCGTTTTTGAATGCCCACGCGCATACTCGTTTTCGATTGCACACGCGCATACTCGTTTTTGAATGCGCACACGCATACTCATTTTGGAATAGGCACGTGCATACTCGTTTTTGAATGCGCACGCGCATACGCGTTTTTGAACAGGCACATGCGTACTCGTTTTTGAATGCGCACGCGTATACTCGTTTAGAATACGCACGCGCATACTCGTTTTCGAATGCACACGCGCATACTCGTTTTGGAATGTGCACGCGCATACTCGTTTTTGAATAGGCACGCGCGTGCTCGTTGTCGAATGCGCACGCGCATACGCGTTTTTGAACATGCACACGCGTACTCGTTTTTGAATGCGCACGCGTATTCGTTTTAGAATAGGCACGTGCATACTCGTTTTTGAATGCGCACGCGCATACGCGTTTTTGAACAGGCACCCGCGTACTCGTTTTTGAATGCGCACGCGTATACTTGTTTAGAATACGCACGCGCATACTCGTTTTTGAATGCACACGCGCATACTCGTTTTGGAATAGGCACGCGCATACTCGTTTTTGAATGCACACGCGCATACTCGTTTTGGAATAGGCACGCGCATACTCGTTTTTGAACGCGCACACGCATACGAGTTTTTGAATGCACACGCGCGTGCTCGTTGTCGAATGCGCACGCGCATACGCGTTTTTGAACATGCACACACGTACTCGTTTTTGAATGCACACGCGCATACTCGTTTCGGAATACGCACGCGCATACTCGTTTTGGAATGCGCACGCGCATACTCGTTTTTGAATAGGCACGCGCGTGCTCGTTGTCGAATGCGCACGCGCATACGCGTTTTTGAACATGCACACGCGTACTCGTTTTTGAATGTGCACGCGTATACTCGTTTTGAATGCACACCCGCATACTCATTTTTGAATATGCACGCGCGTACTCGTTTTATAATGCGCACGCGTATACTCGTTCCGGAATGCACACGCGCATATTCGTTTTTGAATGCGCACACGCATGCTCGTTTTTGAATGCACACGCGCATACTCGTTTCGGAATACGCACGCGCATACTCGTTTTGGAATGCGCACGCGCATACTCGTTTTAGAATAGGCACGTGCGTACTCGTTTTTGAATGCGAACGCGCATACGCGTTTTTGAACAGGCACACGCGTACTCGTTTTTGAATGCGCACGCGTATACTCTTTTTGAATGGGCACGCGCATACTCGTTTTGAATGCACATGCGCATACTCGTTTTGGAATAAGCACGCGCATACTCGTTTTTGAACGCGCACACGCATACACGTATTTGAATGCACACGCGCATACTCGTTTTGGAATAGGCACGTGGGTACTCGTTTTTGAATGCGCACGCGCATACGCGTTTTTGAACAAGCACACGCGTACTAGTTTTTGAATGCGTACGCGTATGCTCGCTTTGAATGCGCACGCGCATACTCGTTTTTGAATGCACACGCGCATTCTCGTTTCGGAATACGCACGCGCATACTCGTTTTGGATTGCGCACGCGCATACTCGTTTTTGAATGCACATGCGCATACCCGTTTTGGAATAATAACGCGCATTCTCGTTTTTGAACGCGCACACGCATACTCGTTTTTGAATGCACACGCGCATACTCGTATTTGAATGCACACGCGCATACTCGTTTTGGAATTGGCACGTGCATACTCGTTTTTGCATGCGCACGCGCATACGCGTTTTTGAACAGGCACACGCGTACTCGTTTTTGAATGCGCACGCGTATACTCGTTTAGAATACGCACGCGCATACTCGTTTTTGAATGCACACGCGCACACTCGTTTTGGAATGCGCACGCGCATACTCGTTTTTGAATAGGCACGCGCGTGCTCGTTGTCGAATGGGCACGCGCATACGCGTTTTTGAACATGCACACGCGTACTGGTTTTTGAATGCGCACGCGTATTCGTTTTGGAATAGGCACGGGCATACTCGTTTTTGAATGCGCACGCGCATACGCGTTTTTGAACTGGCACACGCGTACTCGTTTTTGAATGCGCACGCGTATACTCGTTTTGAATGCGCACGCGCATACGCGTTTTTGAACAGGCACACGCGTACTTGTTTTTGAATGCGCACGCGTATACATGTTTAGAATACGCACGCGCATACTCGTTTTTGAATGCCCACGCGCATACTCGTTTTCGATTGCACACGTGCATATTCGTTGAGGAAGAGGCACGCGCATACTCGTTTTTGAATGCGCACATGCATACTCGTATTTGAATGCACACGCGCGTACTCGTTTTGGAATAGGCACGTGCATCCTCGTTTTTGAATGCGCACGCGCATACGCGTTTTTGAACAGGCACACGCGTACTCGTTTTTGAATGCGCACGCGTATACTCATTTTGAATGCGCACGCGCATACTCGTTTTCGAATGCACACGCGCATACTCATTTTGGAATGGGCACGCGCATACTCGTTTTTGAATGCGCACATGCATACTCGTATTTGAATGCACACGCGCATACTCGTTTTGAAATAGGCACGTGGGTACTCGTTTTTGAATGCGCACGCGCATACGCGTTTTTGAACAAGCACACGCGTACTAGTTTTTGAATGCGTACGCGTATGCTCGCTTTGAATGCGCACGCGCATACTCGTTTTTGAATGCACACGCGCATTCTCGTTTCGGAATATGCACGCGCATACTCGTTTTGGATTGCGCACGCGCATACTCGTTTTTGAATGCACATGCGCATACCCGTTTTGGAATAAGCACGCGCATACTCGTTTTCGAACGCGCACACGCATACTCGTTTTTGAATGCACACGCGCATACTCGTTTTTGAATAGGCACGCACATACTCGTTTTTGAATGCGCACACGCATACTCGTATTTGAATGCACACGCGCATACTCGTTTTGGAATTGGCACGTGCATACTCGTTTTTGAATGCGCACGCGTACTCGTTTTTGAATGCGCACGCGTATACTCGTTTAGAATACGCACGCGCATACTCGTTTTTGAATGCACACGCGCATACTCGTTTTGGAATAGGCACGCGCGTGCTCGTTGTCGAATGCGCACGCGCATACGCGTTTTTGAACATGCACACACGTACTCGTTTTTGAATGCGCACGCGTATTCGTTTTGGAATAGGCACGTGCATACTCGTTTTTGAATGCGCGCGCGCAAACGCGTTTTTGAACAGGCACCCGCGTACTCGTTTTTGACTGCGCACGCGTATACTTGTTTAGAATACGCACGCGCATACTCGTTTTTGAATGCACACGCGCATACTCGTTTTGGAATAGGCACGCGCATACTCGTTTTTGAATGCACACGCGCATACTCGTTTTGGAATAGGCACGCGCATACTCGTTTTTTAATGCGCCCACGCATACTCGTATTTGAATTCACACGCGCATACTCGTTCCGGAATACACACGCGCATACTCGTTTTGGAATGCGCACGCGCATACTCGTTTTTGAATAGGCACGCGCGTGCTCGTTGTCGAATGCGCACGCGCATACGCGTTTTTGAACATGCACACGCGTACTCGTTTTTGAATGTGCACGCGTATACTCGTTTTGAATGCACACCCGCATACTCGTTTTTGAATATGCACGTGCATACTCGTTTTATAATGCGCACGCGTATACTCGTTTCGGAATGCGCACGCGCATACTCGTTTTCGAATAGGCACGCGCATACTCGTTTTTGAATGCGCACACGCATACTCGTTTTTGAATGCACACGCGCATACTCGTTTCGGAATACGCACGCGCATACTCGTTTTGGAATAGGCAGGTGCGTACTCGTTTTTGAATGCGAACGCGCATACGCGTTTTTGAATATGCACACGCGTACTTGTTTTTGAATGCGCACGGGTCTACTCGTTTTGAATGCACACGCGCATACTCGTTTTTGAATGCGCACGCGCGTACTCGTTTTTGAATGCGCACGCGCATACTCGTTTTTGAATGCACATGCGCATACTCGTTTTGGAATAAGCAAGTGCATACTCGTTTTTGAACGCGCAAACGCATACTCGTATTTGAATGCACACGCGCGTACTCGTTTTCGAATAGGCACGTGCATACTTGTTTTTGAATGCGCACGCGCATACGCATTTTTGAACAGGCACACGCGTACTCGTTTTTGAATGCGCACGCGTATACTCGTTTTGAATGCGCACGCGCATACTCGTTTTTGAATGCACACGCGCATACTCATTTTGGAAGAGGCACGCGCATACTCGTTTTTGAATGCGCACACGCATACTCGTATTTGAATGCACACGCGCATACTCGTTTTGGAATAGGCACGTGCTTACTCGTTTTTGAATGCGCACGCGCATACGCGTTTTTGAACAGGCACACGCGTACTCGTTTTTTAATGCGTACACGTATACTCGCTTTAAATGCGCACGCGCATACTCGTTTAGAATACGCACGCGCATACTCGTTTTTGAATGCACACGCGCATACTCGTTTTGGAATGCGCACGCGCATACTCGTTTTTGAATAGGCACGCGCGTGCTCGTTGTCGAATGCGCACGCGCATACGCGTTTTTGAACATGCACACACGTACTCGTTTTTGAATGCGCACGCGTATTCGTTTTGGAATAGGCACGTGCATACTCGTTTTTGAATGCGCGCGCGCATACGCGTTTTTGAACAGGCACCCGCGTACTCGTTTTTGAATGCGCAAGCGTATACTTGTTTAGAATACGCACGCGCATACTCGTTTTTGAATGCACACGCGCATACTCGTTTTGGAATAGGCACGCGCATACTCGTTTTTAATGCGCCCACGCATACTCGTATTTGAATGCACACGCGCATACTCGTTTCGGAATACGCACGCGCATACTCGTTTTGGAATGCGCACGCGCATACTCGTTTTTGAATAGGCACGCGCGTGCTCGTTGTCGAATGCGCACGCGCATACGCGTTTTTGAACATGCACACGCGTACTCGTTTTTGAATGTGCACGCGTATACTCGTTTTGAATGCACACCCGCATACTCGTTTTTGAATATGCACGTGCATACTCGTTTTATAATGCGCACGCGTATACTCGTTTCGGAATGCGCACGCGCATACTCGTTCTCGAATAGGCACGCGCATACTCGTTTTTAATGCGCACACGCATACTTGTTTTTGAATGCACACGCGCATACTCGTTTCGGAATACGCACGCGCATACTCGTTTTGGAATGCGCACGCGCATACTCGTTTTGGAATAGGCACGTGCGTACTCGTTTTTGAATGCGAACGCGCATACGCGTTTTTGAATATGCACACGCGTACTTGTTTTTGATTGCGCACGGGTATACTCGTTTTGAATGCACACGCGCATACTCGTTTTTGAATGCGCACGCGCGTACTCGTTTTTGAACGCGCACGCGCACACTCGTTTTTTAATGCACATGCGCATACTCGTTTTGGAATAAGCAGGTGCATACTCGTTTTTGAACGCGCAAACGCATACTCGTATTTGAATGCACACGCGCGTACTCATTTTGGAATAGGCACGTGCATAATCGTTTTTGAATGCGCACGCGCATACGCGTTTTTGAACAGGCACACGCGTACTCCTTTTTGAATGCGCACGCGTATACTCGTTTTGAATGCGCACGCGCATACTCGTTTTTGAATGCACACGCGCATACTCATTTTGGAAGAGGCACGCGCATACTCGTTTTTGAATGCGCACACGCATACTCGTATTTGAACGCACACGCGCATACTCGTTTTGGAATAGGCACGTGCGTACTCGTTTTTGAATGCGCACGTGCATACGCGTTTTTGAACAGGCACACGCGTACTCGTTTTTGAATGCGTACGCGTATACTCGCTTTAAATGCGCACGCGCATACTCGTTTTTGAATGTACACGCGCATACTCGTTTCGGAATATGCACGCGCATACTCGTTTTGGAATGCGCACGCGCATGCTCGTTTTGGAATGCGAAGCGCATACTCTTTTTTGAATGCGCACGCGCATACTCCTTTTGGAATAGGCACGCGCGTACTCGTTTTTGAATGCGCACGCGCATACGCGTTCTTGAACATGCACACGCGTACTCGTTTTTGAATGCGCACGCGTGTACTTGTTTTGAATGCGCACGCGCATACTAGTTTTCGAATAGGCACGCGCATACTCGTTATTGAGTGCACACACGCGTACTCGTTTTGGAATAGGCACGCGCATACTCGTTTTTGACTGCGCACGTGTATAATCGTTTCGGAATGCGCACGCGCATGATCGTTTTTGAATAGGCACGCGCATACTCGTTTTTTAATGCGCACGCGTACACTCGTTTTGAATGCGCACGCGTATACTCGTTTTTGAATGCACACGTGCATACTCGTTTTCGAATAGGCACGCGCATACTCGTTTTTGAATGCACACGCGCATACTCGTTTTTGAATGCACACGCGCATACTCGTTTGGGAAGGCACACGCGCATACTCGTTTTTGAATAGGCATGCGCGTACTCGTTTTTGAATGCGCACACGCATACTCGTATCTGAATGCGCACACGCATACTCGTATTTGATTGCGCACGCGCATACTCGTTTTGCAATAGGCACGTGCATACTCGTTTTTTAATGCGCACGCGTACACTCGTTTTGAATGCGCACGCGTATACTCGTTTTTGAATGCACACGTGCATACTCGTTTTCGAATAGGCACGCGCATACTCGTTTTTGAATGCACACGCGCATACTTGTTTTTGAATGCACACGCACATACTCGTTTCGAAATAGGCACGCGCATACTCGTTTTTGAATGCGCACGCGTACACTCGTTTTGAATGCGCACGCGTATACTCGTTTTTGAATGCACACGCGGATACTCGTTTTCGAATAGGCACGCCCATACTCGTTTTTGAATGCACACGCGCACGCTCGTTTCGAAATAAGCACGCGCATACTCGTTTGGGAAGGCGCACGCGCATACTCGTTTTTGAATAGGCATGCGCGTACTCGTTTTTGAATGCGCACGTGCATAATTGTTTTTGAATGCACACGCGCATACTCGTTTTTGAATGCGCACGCGTATACTCGTTTTGAATGCACACGCGCATACTCGTTTTTGAATGGGCACGCGCGTACTCGTTTATGAATGCGCACGCGTATACTCGTTTCGGAATGCGCACGCGCATACTCGTTTTTGAATAGGCACGCGCATACTTGTTTTTGAATGCGCACACGCATACTCGTTTTTGAATGCACACGCGCATACTCGTTTCGGAATTCACAGGCACATACTCGTTTTTGATTGCGCACACGCATACTCGTTTTTGAATGCACACGCGCATACTCGTTTTGGAATACGCACGCGCATACTCGTTTTGGAATGCGCACGCGCATACTTGTTTTGGAATAGGCAATCGTATACTCGTTTTTTAATGCGCCCACGCATACTCGTTTTGGAATGCGCACGCGCATACTCGTTTTTGAATAGGCACGCGCGTGCTCGTTGTCGAATGCGCACGCGCTTACGCGTTTTTGAACATGCACACGCGTACTCGTTTTTGAGTGTGCACGCGTATACTCGTTTTGAATGCACACCCGCATACTCGTTTTTGAATATGCACGTGCATACTCGTTTTATAATGCGCACGCGTATACTCGTTTCGGAATGCGCACGCGCATACTCGTTCTCGAATAGGCACGCGCATACTCGTTGTTTTATGCGCACACGCATACTCGTTTTTGAATGCACACGCGCATACTCGTTTCGGAATACGCACGCGCATACTCGTTTTGGAATGCGCACGCGCATACTCGTTTTGGAATAGGCACGTGCGTACTCGTTTTTGAATGCGAACGCGCATACGCGTTTTTGAATATGCACACGCGTACTTGTTTTTGATTGCGCACGGGTATACTCGTTTTGAATGCACACGCGCATACTCGTTTTTGAATGCGCACGCGCGTACTCGTTTTTGAATGCGCACGCGCATACTCGTTTTTGAATGCACATGCGCATACTCGTTTTGGAATAAGCAGGTGCATACTCGTTTTTGAATGCGCAAACGCATACTCGTATTTGAATGCACACGCGCGTACTCGTTTTGGAATAGGCACGTGCATACTCGTTTTTGAATGCGCACGCGCATACGCGTTTTTGAACAGGCACACGCGTACTCGTTTTTGAATGCGCACGCGTATACTCGTTTTGAATGCGCACGCGCATACTCGTTTTTGAATGCACACGCGCATACTCATTTTGGAAGAGGCACGCGCATACTCGTTTTTGAATGCGCACGCGTATACTCGTTTAGAATACGCACGCGCATACTCGTTTTTGAATGCACACGCGCATACTCGTTTTGGAATGCGCACGCGCATACTCGTTTTTGAATAGGCACGCGCGTGCTCGTTGTCGAATGCGCACGCGCATACGCGTTTTTGAACATGCACACACGTACTCGTTTTTGAATGCGCACGCGTATTCGTTTTGGAATAGGCACGTGCATACTCGTTTTTGAATGCGCGCGCGCATACGCGTTTTTGAACAGGCACCCGCGTACTCGTTTTTGACTGCGCACGCGTATACTTGTTTAGAATACGCACGCGCATACTCGTTTTTGAATGCACACGCGCATACTCGTTTTGGAATACGCACGCGCATACTCGTTTTTGAATGCACACGCGCATACTCGTTTTGCAATAGGCACGCGCATACTCGTTTTTTAATGCGCCCACGCATACTCGTATTTGAATGCACACGCGCATACTCGTTTCGGAATACGCACGCGCATACTCGTTTTGGAATGCGCACGCGCATACTCGTTTTTGAATAGGCACGCGCGTGCTCGTTGTCGAATGCGCACGCGCATACGCGTTTTTGAACATGCACACGCGTACTCGTTTTTGAATGTGCACGCGTATACTCGTTTTGAATGCACACCCGCATACTCGTTTTTGAATATGCACGTGCATACTCGTTTTATAATGCGCACGCGTATACTCGTTTCGGAATGCGCACGCGCATACTCGTTCTCGAATAGGCACGCGCATACTCGTTTTTAATGCGCACACGCATACTCGTTTTTGAATGCACACGCGCATACTCGTTTCGGAATACGCACGCGCATACTCGTTTTGGAATGCGCACGCGCATACTCGTTTTGGAATAGGCACGTGCGTACTCGTTTTTGAATGCGAACGCGCATACGCGTTTTTGAATATGCACACGCGTACTTGTTTTTGATTGCGCACGGGTATACTCGTTTTGAATGCACACGCGCATACTCGTTTTTGAATGCGCACGCGCGTACTCGTTTTTGAACGCGCACGCGCACACTCGTTTTTTAATGCACATGCGCATACTCGTTTTGGAATAAGCAGGTGCATACTCGTTTTTGAACGCGCAAACGCATACTCGTATTTGAATGCACACGCGCGTACTCATTTTGGAATAGGCACGTGCATAATCGTTTTTGAATGCGCACGCGCATACGCGTTTTTGAACAGGCACACGCGTACTCCTTTTTGAATGCGCACGCGTATACTCGTTTTGAATGCGCAGGCGCATACTCGTTTTTGAATGCACACGCGCATACTCATTTTGGAAGAGGCACGCGCATACTCGTTTTTGAATGCGCACACGCATACTCGTATTTGAACGCACACGCGCATACTCGTTTTGGAATAGGCACGTGCGTACTCGTTTTTGAATGCGCACGTGCATACGCGTTTTTGAACAGGCACACGCGTACTCGTTTTTGAATGCGTACGCGTATACTCGCTTTAAATGCGCACGCGCATACTCGTTTTTGAATGTACACGCGCATACTCGTTTCGGAATATGCACGCGCATACTCGTTTTGGAATGCGCACGCGCATGCTCGTTTTGGAATGCGAAGCGCATACTCTTTTTTGAATGCGCACGCGCATACTCCTTTTGGAATAGGCACGCGCGTACTCGTTTTTGAATGCGCACGCGCATACGCGTTTTTGAACATGCACACGCGTACTCGTTTTTGAATGCGCACGCGTGTACTTGTTTTGAATGCGCACGCGCATACTAGTTTTCGAATAGGCACGCGCATACTCGTTATTGAGTGCACACACGCGTACTCGTTTTGGAATAGGCACGCGCATACTCGTTTTTGACTGCGCACGTGTATAATCGTTTCGGAATGCGCACGCGCATGATCGTTTTTGAATAGGCACGCGCATACTCGTTTTTTAATGCGCACGCGTACACTCGTTTTGAATGCGCACGCGTATACTCGTTTTTGAATGCACACGTGCATACTCGTTTTCGAATAGGCACGCGCATACTCGTTTTTGAATGCACACGCGCATACTCGTTTTTGAATGCACACGCGCATACTCGTTTGGGAAGGCACACGCGCATACTCGTTTTTGAATAGGCATGCGCGTACTCGTTTTTGAATGCGCACACGCATACTCGTATCTGAATGCGCACACGCATACTCGTATTTGATTGCGCACGCGCATACTCGTTTTGCAATAGGCACGTGCATACTCGTTTTTTAATGCGCACGCGTACACTCGTTTTGAATGCGCACGCGTATACTCGTTTTTGAATGCACACGTGCATACTCGTTTTCGAATAGGCACGCGCATACTCGTTTTTGAATGCACACGCGCATACTTGTTTTTGAATGCACACGCACATACTCGTTTCGAAATAGGCACGCGCATACTCGTTTTTGAATGCGCACGCGTACACTCGTTTTGAATGCGCACGCGTATACTCGTTTTTGAATGCACACGCGGATACTCGTTTTCGAATAGGCACGCCCATACTCGTTTTTGAATGCACACGCGCACGCTCGTTTCGAAATAAGCACGCGCATACTCGTTTGGGAAGGCGCACGCGCATACTCGTTTTTGAATAGGCATGCGCGTACTCGTTTTTGAATGCGCACGTGCATAATTTTTTTGAATGCACACGCGCATACTCGTTTTTGAATGCGCACGCGTATACTCGTTTTGAATGCACACGCGCATACTCGTTTTTGAATGGGCACGCGCGTACTCGTTTATGAATGCGCACGCGTATACTCGTTTCGGAATGCGCACGCGCATACTCGTTTTCGAATAGGCACGCGCATACTTGTTTTTGAATGCGCACACGCATACTCGTTTTTGAATGCACACGCGCATACTCGTTTCGGAATTCACAGGCACATACTCGTTTTTGATTGCGCACACGCATACTCGTTTTTGAATGCACACGCGCATACTCGTTTTGGAATACGCACGCGCATACTCGTTTTGGAATGCGCACGCGCATACTTGTTTTGGAATAGGCAATCGTATACTCGTTTTTTAATGCGCCCACGCATACTCGTTTTGGAATGCGCACGCGCATACTCTTTTTTGAATAGGCACGCGCGTGCTCGTTGTCGAATGCGCACGCGCTTACGCGTTTTTGAACATGCACACGCGTACTGGTTTTTGAGTGTGCACGCGTATACTCGTTTTGAATGCACACCCGCATACTCGTTTTTGAATATGCACGTGCATACTCGTTTTATAATGCGCACGCGTATACTCGTTTCGGAATGCGCACGCGCATACTCGTTCTCGAATAGGCACGCGCATACTCGTTGTTTTATGCGCACACGCATACTCGTTTTTGAATGCACACGCGCATACTCGTTTCGGAATACGCACGCGCATACTCGTTTTGGAATGCGCACGCGCATACTCGTTTTGGAATAGGCACGTGCGTACTCGTTTTTGAATGCGAACGCGCATACGCGTTTTTGAATATGCACACGCGTACTTGTTTTTGATTGCGCACGGGTATACTCGTTTTGAATGCACACGCGCATACTCGTTTTTGAATGCGCACGCGCGTACTCGTTTTTGAATGCGCACGCGCATACTCGTTTTTGAATGCACATGTGCATACTCGTTTTGGAATAAGCAGGTGCATACTCGTTTTTGAATGCGCAAACGCATACTCGTATTTGAATGCACACGCGCGTACTCGTTTTGGAATAGGCACGTGCATACTCGTTTTTGAATGCGCACGCGCATACGCGTTTTTGAACAGGCACACGCGTACTCGTTTTTGAATGCGCACGCGTATACTCGTTTTGAATGCGCACGCGCATACTCGTTTTTGAATGCACACGCGCATACTCATTTTGGAAGAGGCATGCGCATACTCGTTTTTGAATGCGCACGTGCATGCTCGTTTTGGAATGCGAAGCGCATACTCGTTTTTGAATGCGCACGCGCATACTCGTTTTTGAATGCGCACGCGCATACTCGTTTTTGAATGCACATGCGCATACTCGTTTTGGAATAAGCAGGTGCATACTCGTTTTTGAATGCGCAAACGCATACTCGTATTTGAATGCACACGCGCATACTCGTTTTGGAATAGGCACGTGCGTACTCGTTTTTGAATGCGCACGTGCATACGCGTTTTTGAACAGGCACACGCGCACTCGTCTTTGATTGCGTACGCGTATACTCGCTTTAAATGCGCACGCGCATACTCGTTTTTGAATGTACACGCGCATACTCGTTTCGGAATACGCACGCGCATACTCGATTTGGAATGCGCACGCGCATGCTCGTTTTGGAATGCGAAGCGCATACTCGTTTTTGAATGCGCACGCGCATACTCGTTTTTGAATTCGCACGCGCATACTCCTTTTGGAATAGGCACGCGCGTACTCGTTTTTGAATGCGCACGCGCATACGCGTTTTTGAACATGCACACGCGTACTCGTTTTTGAATGCGCACGCGTGTACTTGTTTTGAAAGCGCACGCGCATACTAGTTTTCGAATAGGCACGCGCATACTCGTTTTTGAGTGCACACACGCGTACTCGTTTTGGAATAGGCACGCGCATACTCGTTTTTGACTGCGCACGTGTATAATCGTTTCGGAATGCGCACGCGCATGATCGTTTTTGAATAGGCACGCGCATACTCGTTTTTTAATGCGCACGCGTACACTCGTTTTGAATGCGCACGCGTATACTTGTTTTTGAATGCACACGTGCATACTCGTTTTCGAATAGGCACGCGCATACTCGTTTTTGAATGCACACGCGCATACTCGTTTTTGAATGCACACGCGCATACTCGTTTGGGAAGGCACACACGCATACTCGTTTTTGAATAGGCATGCGCGTACTCGTTTTTGAATGCGCACGCGCATACTTGTTTTTGAATGCACACGCGCATACTCGTTTTGGAATGGGCACGCGCATACTCGTTTTTGAATGCGCACACGCATACTCGTATCTGAATGCGCACACGCATACTCGTATTTGATTGCGCACGCGCATACTCGTTTTGCAATAGGCACGTGCATACTCGCTTTTTAATGCGCACGCGTACACTCGTTTTGAATGCGCACGCGTATACTCGTTTTTGAATGCACACGTGCATACTCGTTTTCGAATAGGCACGCGCATACTCGTTTTTGAATGCACACGCGCATACTTGTTTTTGAATGCACACGCACATACTCCTTTCGAAATAGGCACGCGCATACTCGTTTGGGAAGGCGCACGCGCATACGCGTTTTTGAACAGGCACCCGCGTACTCGTTTTTGAATGCGCAAGCGTATACTTGTTTAGAATACGCACGCGCATACTCGTTTTTGAATGCACACGCGCATACTCGTTTTGGAATAGGCACGCGCATACTCGTTTTTTAATGCGCCCACGCATACTCGTATTTGAATGCACACGCGCATACTCGTTTCGGAATACGCACGCGCATACTCGTTTTGGAATGCGCACGCGCATACTCGTTTTTGAATAGGCACGCGCGTGCTCGTTGTCGAATGCGCACGCGCATACGCGTTTTTGAACATGCACACGCGTACTCGTTTTTGAATGTGCACGCGTATACTCGTTTTGAATGCACACCCGCATACTCGTTTTTGAATATGCACGTGCATACTCGTTTTATAATGCGCACGCGTATACTCGTTTCGGAATGCGCACGCGCATACTCGTTCTCGAATAGGCACGCGCATACTCGTTTTTAATGCGCACACGCATACTCGTTTTTGAATGCACACGCGCATACTCGTTTCGGAATACGCACGCGCATACTCGTTTTGGAATGCGCACGCGCATACACGTTTTGGAATAGGCACGTGCGTACTCGTTTTTGAATGCGAACGCGCATACGCGTTTTTGAATATGCACACGCGTACTTGTTTTTGATTGCGCACGGGTATACTCGTTTTGAATGCACACGCGCATACTCGTTTTTGAATGCGCACGCGCGTACTCGTTTTTGAACGCGCACGCGCACACTCGTTTTTTAATGCACATGCGCATACTCGTTTTGGAATAAGCAGGTGCATACTCGTTTTTGAACGCGCAAACGCATACTCGTATTTGAATGCACACGCGCGTACTCATTTTGGAATAGGCACGTGCATAATCGTTTTTGAATGCGCACGCGCATACGCGTTTTTGAACAGGCTCACGCGTACTCCTTTTTGAATGCGCACGCGTATACTCGTTTTGAATGCGCACGCGCATACTCGTTTTTGAATGCACACGCGCATACTCATTTTGGAAGAGGCACGCGCATACTCGTTTTTGAATGCGCACACGCATACTCGTATTTGAACGCACACGCGCATACTCGTTTTGGAATAGGCACGTGCGTACTCGTTTTTGAATGCGCACGTGCATACGCGTTTTTGAACAGGCACACGCGTACTCGTTTTTGAATGCGTACGCGTATACTCGCTTTAAATGCGCACGCACATACTCGTTTTTGAATGTACACGCGCATACTCGTTTCGGAATATGCACGCGCATACTCGTTTTGGAATGCGCACGCGCATGCTCGTTTTGGATTGCGAAGCGCATACTCTTTTTTGAATGCGCACGCGCATACTCCTTTTGCAATAGGCACGCGCGTACTCGTTTTTGAATGCGCACGCGCATACGCGTTTTTGAACATGCACACGCGTACTCGTTTTTGAATGCGCACGCGTGTACTTGTTTTGAATGCGCACGCGCATACTAGTTTTCGAATAGGCACGCGCATACTCGTTATTGAGTGCACACACGCGTACTCGTTTTGGAATAGGCACGCGCATACTCGTTTTTGACTGCGCACGTGTATAATCGTTTCGGAATGCGCACGCGCATGATCGTTTTTGAATAGGCACGCGCATACTCGTTTTTTAATGCGCACGCGTACACTCGTTTTGAATGCGCACGCGTATACTCGTTTTTGAATGCACACGTGCATACTCGTTTTCGAATAGGCACGCGCATACTCGTTTTTGAATGCACACGCGCATACTCGTTTTTGAATGCACACGCGCATACTCGTTTGGGAAGGCACACGCGCATACTCGTTTTTGAATAGGCATGCGCGTACTCGTTTTTGAATGCGCACACGCATACTCGTATCTGAATGCGCACACGCATACTCGTATTTGATTGCGCACGCGCATACTCGTTTTGCAATAGGCACGTGCATACTCGTTTTTTAATGCGCACGCGTACACTCGTTTTGAATGCGCACGCGTATACTCGTTTTTGAATGCACACGTGCATACTCGTTTTCGAATAGGCACGCGCATACTCGTTTTTGAATGCACACGCGCATACTTGTTTTTGAATGCACACGCACATACTCGTTTCGAAATAGGCACGCGCATACTCGTTTTTGAATGCGCACACGTACACTCGTTTTGAATGCGCACGCGTATACTCGTTTTTGAATGCACACGCGGATACTCGTTTTCGAATAGGCACGCCCATACTCGTTTTTGAATGCACACGCGCACGCTCGTTTCGAAATAAGCACGCGCATACTCGTTTGGGAAGGCGCACGCGCATACTCGTTTTTGAATAGGCATGCGCGTACTCGTTTTTGAATGCGCACGTGCATAATATTTTTGAATGCACACGCGCATACTCGTTTTTGAATGCGCACGCGTATACTCGTTTTGAATGCACACGCGCATACTCGTTTTTGAATGGGCACGCGCGTACTCGTTTATGAATGCGCACGCGTATACTCGTTTCGGAATGCGCACGCGCATACTCGTTTTCGAATAGGCACGCGCATACTTGTTTTTGAATGCGCACACGCATACTCGTTTTTGAATGCACACGCGCATACTCGTTTCGGAATTCACAGGCACATACTCGTTTTTGATTGCGCACACGCATACTCGTTTTTGAATGCACACGCGCATACTCGTTTTGGAATACGCACGCGCATACTCGTTTTGGAATGCGCACGCGCATACTTGTTTTGGAATAGGCAATCGTATACTCGTTTTTTAATGCGCCCACGCATACTCGTTTTGGAATGCGCACGCGCATACTCGTTTTTGAATAGGCACGCGCGTGCTCGTTGTCGAATGCGCACGCGCTTACGCGTTTTTGAACATGCACACGCGTACTCGTTTTTGAGTGTGCACGCGTATACTCGTTTTGAATGCACACCCGCATACTCGTTTTTGAATATGCACGTGCATACTCGTTTTATAATGCGCACGCGTATACTCGTTTCGGAATGCGCACGCGCATACTCGTTCTCGAATAGGCACGCGCATACTCGTTGTTTTATGCGCACACGCATACTCGTTTTTGAATGCACACGCGCATACTCGTTTCGGAATACGCACGCGCATACTCGTTTTGGAATGCGCACGCGCATACTCGTTTTGGAATAGGCACGTGCGTACTCGTTTTTGAATGCGAACGCGCATACGCGTTTTTGAATATGCACACGCGTACTTGTTTTTGATTGCGCACGGGTATACTTGTTTTGAATGCACACGCGCATACTCGTTTTTGAATGCGCACGCGCGTACTCGTTTTTGAATGCGCACGCGCATACTCGTTTTTGAATGCACATGCGCATACTCGTTTTGGAATAAGCAGGTGCATACTCGTTTTTGAATGCGCAAACGCATACTCGTATTTGAATGCACACGCGCGTACTCGTTTTGGAATAGGCACGTGCATACTCGTTTTTGAATGCGCACGCGCATACGCGTTTTTGAACAGGCACACGCGTACTCGTTTTTGAATGCGCACGCGTATACTCGTTTTGAATGCGCACGCGCATACTCGTTTTTGAATGCACACGCGCATACTCATTTTGGAAGAGGCACGCGCATACTCGTTTTTGAATGCGCACGTGCATGCTCGTTTTGGAATGCGAAGCGCATACTCGTTTTTGAATGCGCACGCGCATACTCGTTTTTGAATGCGCACGCGCATACTCGTTTTTGAATGCACATGCGCATACTCGTTTTGGAATAAGCAGGTGCATGCTCGTTTTTGAATGCGCAAACGCATACTCGTATTTGAATGCACACGCGCATACTCGTTTTGGAATAGGCACGTGCGTACTCGTTTTTGAATGCGCACGTGCATACGCGTTTTTGAACAGGCACACGCGCACTCGTTTTTGATTGCGTACGCGTATACTCGCTTTAAATGCGCACGCGCATACTCGTTTTTGAATGTACACGCGCATACTCGTTTCGGAATACGCACGCGCATACTCGTTTTGGAATGCGCACGCGCATGCTCGTTTTGGAATGCGAAGCGCATACTCGTTTTTGAATGCGCACGCGCATACTCGTTTTTGAATTCGCACGCGCATACTCCTTTTGGAATAGGCACGCGCGTACTCGTTTTTGAATGCGCACGCGCATACGCGTTTTTGAACATGCACACGCGTACTCGTTTTTGAATGCGCACGCGTGTACTTGTTTTGAAAGTGCACGCGCATACTAGTTTTCGAATAGGCACGCGCACACTCGTTTTTGAGTGCACACACGCGTACTCGTTTTGGAATAGGCACGCGCATACTCGTTTTTGACTGCGCACGTGTATAATCGTTTCGGAATGCGCACGCGCATGATCGTTTTTGAATAGGCACGCGCATACTCGTTTTTTAATGCCCACGCGTACACTCGTTTTGAATGCGCACGCGTATACTTGTTTTTGAATGCACACGTGCATACTCGTTTTCGAATAGGCACGCGCATACTCGTTTTTGAATGCACACGCGCATACTCGTTTTTGAATGCACACGCGCATACTCGTTTGGGAAGGCACACACGCATACTCGTTTTTGAATAGGCAAGCGCGTACTCGTTTTTGAATGCGCACGCGCATACTTGTTTTTGAATGCACACGCGCATACTCGTTTTGGAATGGGCACGCGCATACTCGTTTTTGAATGCGCACACGCATACTCGTATCTGAATGCGCACACGCATACTCGTATTTGATTGCGCACGCGCATACTCGTTTTGCAATAGGCACGTGCATACTCGCTTTTTAATGCGCACGCGTACACTCGTTTTGAATGCGCACGCGTATACTCGTTTTTGAATGCACACGTGCATACTCGTTTTCTAATAGGCACGCGCATACTCGTTTTTGAATGCACACGCGCATACTTGTTTTTGAATGCACACGCACATACTCCTTTCGAAATAGGCACGCGCATACTCGTTTGGGAAGGCGCACGCGCATACTCGTTTTTGAATAGGCATGCGCGTACTCGTTTTTGAATGCGCACGCGCATACTTGTTTTTGAATGCACACGCGCATACTCGTTTTGGAATAGGCACGCGCATACTCGTTTTTGAATGCGCACACGCATACTCGTATTTGAATGCGCACACGCATACTCGTATTTGATTGCGCACGCGCATACTCGTTTTGCGATAGGCACGTGCATACTCGTTTTTGAATGCGCACGCCCATACGCGTTTTTGAACAGGCACACGCGTACTCGTTTTTGAATGCACACGCGCATACTCGTTTCGGAATACGCACGCGCATACTCGTTTTGGAATGCGCACGCGCATACTCCTTTTGGAATAGGCACGTGCGTAATCGTTTTTGAATGCGAAAGCGCATACGCGTTTTTGAACATGCACACGCGTACTTGTTTATGAATGCGCACGGGTATACTCGTTTTGAATGTACACGCGCATACTCGTTTTTGACTGCGCACGTGTATACTCCTTTCGGAATGCGCACGCGCATGTTGTTTTTGAATAGGCACGCGCGTACTCGTTTTTGAATGCGCACGCTTACACTCGTTTTGAATGCGCACGCGTATACTCGTTTTTGAATGCACACGCGGATACTCGTTTTCGAATAGGCACGCGCATACTCGTTTTTGAATGCACATGCGCATACTCGTTTCGAAATAGGCACGCGCATACTCTTTTGGGAAGGCGCACGCGCATACTCGTTTTTGAATAGGCATGCGCGTACTCGTTTTTGAATGCGCACATGCATAATTGTTTTTGAGTGCACACGCGCATACTCGTTTTTGAATGCGCACGCGTATACTCGTTTTGAATGCACACGCGCATACTCGTTTTTGAATGGGCACGCGCGTACTCGTTTTTGATTGCGCACGCGTATACTCGTTTCGGAATGCGCACGCGCATACTCGTTTTCGAATAGGCACGCGCATACTTGTTTTTGAATGCGCACACGCATACTCGTTTTTGAATGCACACGCGCATACTCGTTTCGGAATTCACAAGCGCATACTCGTTTTTGATTGCGCACACGCATACTCGTTTTTGAATGCACACGCGCATACTCGTTTTGGAATACGCACGCGCATACTCGTTTTGGAATGCGCACGCGCATATTCGTTTTGGAATAGGCACGTGCGTACTCGTTTTTGAAAGCGAACGCGCATACGCGTTTTTGAACATGCACACGCATACTTGTTTGTTAATGCGCACGGGTATACTCGTTTGGAATGCACACGCGCATACTCGTTTTTGAATAGGCACGCGCATACTCGTTTTTGACTGCGCACGTGTATTCTTCTTTCGGAATGCGCACGCGCATGCTCGTTTTTGAATAGGCACGCGCGTACTCGTTTTTGAATGCGCACGCGTACACTCGTTTGAATGCACACGCGTATAGTCGTTTTTGAATGCACACGCGCATACTCGTTTTGAATGCGCACGCGCATACTCGTTTTTGAATGCACACGCGCATACTCATTTCGGAATATGCACGCGCATACTCGTTTTTGAATGCGCACGCGCGTACTCGTTTTTGAAAGCACATGCGCATACTCGTTTCGGAATAAGCACGCGCATACTCGTTTTTGAACGCGCACACGCATACTCGTTTTTGAATGCACACGTGCATACTCGTTTTGGAATGCGCACGCGTATACTCGTTTTTGAATAGGCACGCGCGTACTCGTTTTTGATTGCGCACGCGCATACTCGTTTTTGAATGCACACGCGCATACTCGTTTTTGAATGGGCACGGGCGTACTCGTTTTTGAATGCGCACGCGCATACTCGTTTTTGAATGCACACGCGCATACTCGTTTTGGAATAGGCACGCGCATACTCGTTTTTGAATGCGCACACGCAAACGCGTTTTTGAACATGCACACGGGTACTCGTTTTTGAATGCGCACGCGTATACACGTTTTGAATGCGCACGCGCATACTCTTTTTCGAATAGGCATGCGCATACTCGTTTTCCAATGCGCACACACATACTCGTTCTTGAATGCACACGCGCATACTCGTTTCGGAATACGCACGCGCATACTCGTTTTGGAGTGCGCACGCGCGTACTCGTTTTTGAATAGGCACGCGCGTACTCGTTTTTGAACGCGAACGCGCATACGCGTTTTTGAATGCACACGCGCATACTCGTTTTTGAATGCGCACGCGTATACTCGTTTTGAATGCACACGCGCATACTCGTTTTTCAATGGGCACGCGCGTACTCGTTTTTGAATGCGCACGCGTATACTCGTTTCGGAATGCGCACGCGCATACTCGTTTTCGAATAGGCACGCGCATACTTGTTTTTGAATGCGCACACGCATACGCGTTTCGGAATTCGCAGGCGCATACTCGTTTTGGAATAGGCACCTGCGTAATCGTTTTCGAAATGGCGCGCGCATACTCGTTTTTGATTGCACACACGCATACTCGTTTTTGAATGCACACGCGCATACTCGTTTCGGAATACGCACGCGCATACTCGTTTTGGAATGCGCACGCGCATATTCGTTTTGGAATAGGCACGTGCGTACTCGTTTTTGAAAGCGAACGCGCATACGCGTTTTTGAACATGCACACGCGTACTTCTTTATGAATGCGCACGGGTATACTCGTTTTGAATGCACACGCGCATACTCGTTTTTGAATAGGCACGCGCATACTCGTTTTTGACTGCGCACGTGTATTTTCCTTTCGGAATGCGCACGCGCGTGCTCGTTTTTGAATAGGCACGCGCATACTCGTTTTTGAATGCGCACGCGTACACTCGTTTTGAATGCACACGCGTACTTGTTTATGAATGCGCACGGGTATACTCGTTTTGAATGCGCACGCGTATACTCTTTTTCGAATAGGCACGCGCATACGCGTTTTTCAATGCGTGCACACATACTCGTTCTTGAATTCACACGCGCATACTCGTTTCGGAATACGCACGCGCATATTCGTTTTGAATGCACACGCGCATACTCGTTTTTGAATAGGCATGCGCGTACTCGTTTTTGAACGCGCACACGCATACTCGTTTTTGAATGCACACGCGCATACTCGTTTTGGAATGCGCACGCGTATACTCGTTTTTGAATAGGCACGCGCGTACTCGTTTTTGATTGCGTACGCGCATACTCGTTTTTGAATGCACACGCGCATACTCGTTTTTGAATGGGCACGCGCGTACTCGTTTTTGAATGCGCACGCGCATACTCGTTTTTGAATGCGCACACGCATACTCGTATTTGAATGCACACGCGCGTACTCGTTTTGGATTAGGCACGTGCATACTCGTTTTTGAATGCGCACACACATACTCGTATTTGAATGCACACGCGGATACTCGTTTTGAAATAGGCACGTGCATACTCGTTTTTGAATGCGCACGCGCATACGCGTTTTTGAACAGGCACACGCGTACTCGTTTTTGAATGCGCACGCGTATACACGTTTTGAATGCGCACGCACATACTAGGTTTTGAATGCACACGCCCATACTCGTTTTTGAATGCACACGCGCATACTCGTTTCGGAATACGCAGGCGCATACTCGTTTTTGAATGCGCACGCGCATACGCGTTTTTGAACAGGCACACGCGTACTCGTTTTTGAATGCGCACGCGTATACTCGTTTTGAATGCGCACGCGCATACTCGTTTTTGAATGCACACGCGCATACTCATTTTGGAAGAGGCACGCGCATACTCGTTTTTGAATGCGCACACCCATACTCGTATTTGAATGCACACGCGCATACTCGTTTTGGAATAAGCACGTGCGTACTCGTTTTTGAATGCGCACGTGCATACGCGTTTTTGAACAGGCACACGCGCACTCGTTTTTGAATGCGTACGCGTATACTCGCTTTAAATGCGCACGCGCATACTCGTTTTTGAATGTACACGCGCATACTCGTTTCGGAATACGCACGCGCATACTCGTTTTGGAATGCGCACGCGCATGCTCGTTTTGGAATGCGAAGCGCATACTCGTTTTTGAATGCGCACGCGCATACTCGTTTTTGAATTCGCACGCGCATACTCCTTTTGGAATAGGCACGCGCGTACTCGTTTTTGAATGCGCACGCGCATACGCGTTTTTGAACATGCACACGCGTACTCGTTTTTGAATGCGCACGCGTGTACTTGTTTTGAATGCGCACGCGCATACTAGTTTTCGAATAGGCACGCGCATACTCGTTTTTGAGTGCACACACGCGTACTCGTTTTGGAATAGGCACGCGCATACTCGTTTTTGACTGCGCACGTGTATAATCGTTTCGGAATGCGCACGCGCATGATCGTTTTTGAATAGGCACGCGCATACTCGTTTTTTAATGCGCACGCGTACACTCGTTTTGAATGCGCACGCGTATACTCGTTTTTGAATGCACACGTGCATACTCGTTTTCGAATAGGCACGCGCATACTTGTTTTTGAATGCACACGCGCATACTCGTTTTTGAATGCACACGCGCATACTCGTTTGGGAAGGCACACGCGCATACTCGTTTTTGAATAGGCATGCGCGTACTCGTTTTTGAATGCGCACGCGCATACTTGTTTTTGAATGCACACGCACATACTCGTTTTGGAATGGGCACGCGCATAATCGTTTTTGAATGCGCACACGCATACTCGTATCTGAATGCGCACACGCATACTCGTATTTGATTGCGCACGCGCATACTCGTTTTGCAATAGGCACGTGCATACTCGCTTTTTAATGCGCACGCGTACACTCGTTTTGAATGCGCACGCGTATACTCGTTTTTGAATGCACACGTGCATACTCGTTTTCGAATAGGCACGCGCATACTCGTTTTTGAATGCACACGCGCATACTTGTTTTTGAATGCACACGCACATACTCGTTTCGAAATAGGCACGCGCATACTCGTTTGGGAAGGCGCACGCGCATACTCGTTTTTGAATAGGCATGCGCGTACTCGTTTTTGAATGCGCACGCGCATACTTGTTTTTGAATGCACACGCGCATACTCGTTTTGGAATAGGCACGCGCATACTCGTTTTTGAATGCGCACACGCATACTCGTATTTGAATGCGCACACGCATACTCGTATTTGATTGCGCACGCGCATACTCGTTTTGCAATAGGCACGTGCATACTCGTTTTTGAATGCGCACGCCCATACGCGTTTTTGAACATGCACACACGTACTTGTTTATGATTGCGCACGGGTATACTCGTTTTGAATGCACACGCGCATACTCGTTTTTGAATAGGCACGCGCATACTCGTTTTTGACTGCGCACGTGTATACTCCTTTCGGAATGCGCACGCGCATGCTCGTTTTTGAATAGGCACGCGCGTACTCGTTTTTGAATGCGCACGCGTACACTCGTTTTGAATGCGCACGCGTATACTCGTTTTTGAATGCACACGCGGATACTCGTTTTCGAATAGGCACGCGCATACTCGTTTTTGAATGCACACGCGCATACTCGTTTCGAAATAGGCACGCGCATACTCGTTTGGGAAGGCGCACGCGCATACTCGTTTTTGAATAGGCATGCGCGTACTCGTTTTTGAATGCGCACGTGCATAATTGTTTTTGAGTGCACACGCGCATACTCGTTTTTGAATGCGCACGCGTATACTCGTTTTGAATGCACACGCGCATACTCGTTTTTGAATGGGCACGCGCGTACTCGTTTTTGAATGCGCACGCGTATACTCGTTTCGGAATGCGCACGCGCATACTCGTTTTCGAATAGGCACGCGCATACTTGTTTTTGAATGCGCACACGCATACTCGTTTTTGAATGCACACGCGCATACTCGTTTCGGAATTCACAGGCGCATACTCGTTTTTGATTGCGCACACGCATACTCGTTTTTGAATGCACACGCGCATACTCGTTTTGGAATACGCACGCGCATACTCGTTTTGGAATGCGCACGCGCATATTCGTTTTGGAATAGGCACGTGCGTACTCGTTTTTGAAAGCGAACGCGCATACGCGTTTTTGAACATGCACACGCATACTTGTTTGTTAATGCGCACGGGTATAGTCGTTTGGAATGCACACGCGCATACTCGTTTTTGAATAGGCACGCGCATACTCGTTTTTGACTGCGCACGTGTATTCTTCTTTCGGAATGCGCACGCGCATGCTCGTTTTTGAATAGGCACGCGCGTACTCGTTTTTGAATGCGCACGCGTACACTCGTTTTGAATGCACACGCGTATAGTCGTTTTTGAATGCACACGCGCATACTCGTTTTGAATGCGCACGCGCATACTCGTTTTTGAATGCACACGCGCATACTCATTTCGGAATATGCACGCGCATACTCGTTTTTGAATGCGCACGCGCGTACTCGTTTTTGAAAGCACATGCGCATACTCGTTTCGGAATAAGCACGCGCATACTCGTTTTTGAACGCGCACACGCATACTCGTTTTTGAATGCACACGTGCATACTCGTTTTGGAATGCGCACGCGTATACTCGTTTTTGAATAGGCACGCGCGTACTCGTTTTTGATTGCGCACGCGCATACTCGTTTTTGAATGCACACGCGCATACTCGTTTTTGAATGGGCACGCGCGTACTCGTTTTTGAATGCGCACGCGCATACTCGTTTTTGAATGCACACGCGCATACTCGTTTTGGAATAGGCACGCGCATACTTGTTTTTGAATGCGCACACGCATACTCGTATTTGAATGCACACGCACGTACTCGTTTTGGATTAGGCACGTGCATACTCGTTTTTGAATACGCACACAAATACTCGTAATTGAATGCACACGCGCATACTCGTTTTAAAATAGGCACGTGCATACTCGTTTTTGAATGCGCACGCGCAAACGCGTTTTTGAACATGCACACGGGTACTCGTTTTTGAATGCGCACGCGTATACACGTTTTGAATGCGCACGCGCATACTCTTTTTCGAATAGGCATGCGCATACTCGTTTTCCAATGCGCACACACATACTCATTCTTGAATGCACACGCGCATACTCGTTTCGGAATACGCACGCGCATACTCGTTTTGGAGTGCGCACGCGCGTACTCGTTTTTGAATAGGCACGCGCGTACTTGTTTTTGAACGCGAACGCGCATACGCGTTTTTGAATGCGCACGCGCATGCTCGTTTTGGAATGCGAAGCGCATACTCGTTTTTGAATGCGCACGCGCATACTCGTTTTTGAATTCGCACGCGCATACTCCTTTTGGAATAGGCACGCGCGTACTCGTTTTTGAATGCGCACGCGCATACGCGTTTTTGAACATGCACACGCGTACTCGTTTTTGAATGCGCACGCGTGTACTTGTTTTGAAAGTGCACGCGCATACTAGTTTTCGAATAGGCACGCGCACACTCGTTTTTGAGTGCACACACGCGTACTCGTTTTGGAATAGGCACGCGCATACTCGTTTTTGACTGCGCACGTGTATAATCGTTTCGGAATGCGCACGCGCATGATCGTTTTTGAATAGGCACGCGCATACTCGTTTTTTAATGCCCACGCGTACACTCGTTTTGAATGCGCACGCGTATACTTGTTTTTGAATGCACACGTGCATACTCGTTTTCGAATAGGCACGCGCATACTCGTTTTTGAATGCACACGCGCATACTCGTTTTTGAATGCACACGCGCATACTCGTTTGGGAAGGCACACACGCATACTCGTTTTTGAATAGGCAAGCGCGTACTCGTTTTTGAATGCGCACGCGCATACTTGTTTTTGAATGCACACGCGCATACTCGTTTTGGAATGGGCACGCGCATACTCGTTTTTGAATGCGCACACGCATACTCGTATCTGAATGCGCACACGCATACTCGTATTTGATTGCGCACGCGCATACTCGTTTTGCAATAGGCACGTGCATACTCGCTTTTTAATGCGCACGCGTACACTCGTTTTGAATGCGCACGCGTATACTCGTTTTTGAATGCACACGTGCATACTCGTTTTCGAATAGGCACGCGCATACTCGTTTTTGAATGCACACGCGCATACTTGTTTTTGAATGCACACGCACATACTCGTTTCGAAATAGGCACGCGCATACTCGTTTGGGAAGGCGCACGCGCATACTCGTTTTTGAATAGGCATGCGCGTACTCGTTTTTGAATGCGCACGCGCATACTTGTTTTTGAATGCACACGCGCATACTCGTTTTGGAATAGGCACGCGCATACTCGTTTTTGAATGCGCACACGCATACTCGTATTTGAATGCGCACACGCATACTCGTATTTGATTGCGCACGCGCATACTCGTTTTGCAATAGGCACGTGCATACTCGTTTTTGAATGCGCACGCCCATACGCGTTTTTGAACATGCACACACGTACTTGTTTATGATTGCGCACGGGTATACTCGTTTTGAATGCACACGCGCATACTCGTTTTTGAATAGGCACGCGCATACTCGTTTTTGACTGCGCACGTGTATACTCCTTTCGGAATGCGCACGCGCATGCTCGTTTTTGAATAGGCACGCGCGTACTCGTTTTTGAATGCGCACGCGTACACTCGTTTTGAATGCGCACGCGTATACTCGTTTTTGAATGCACACGCGGATACTCGTTTTCGAATAGGCACGCGCATACTCGTTTTTGAATGCACACGCGCATACTCGTTTCGAAATAGGCACGCGCATACTCGTTTGGGAAGGCGCACGCGCATACTCGTTTTTGAATAGGCATGCGCGTACTCGTTTTTGAATGCGCACGTGCATAATTGTTTTTGAGTGCACACGCGCATACTCGTTTTTGAATGCGCACGCGTATACTCGTTTTGAATGCACACGCGCATACTCGTTTTTGAATGGGCACGCGCGTACTCGTTTTTGAATGCGCACGCGTATACTCGTTTCGGAATGCGCACGCGCATACTCGTTTTCGAATAGGCACGCGCATACTTGTTTTTGAATGCGCACACGCATACTCGTTTTTGAATGCACACGCGCATACTCGTTTCGGAATTCACAGGCGCATACTCGTTTTTGATTGCGCACACGCATACTCGTTTTTGAATGCACACGCGCATACTCGTTTTGGAATACGCACGCGCATACTCGTTTTGGAATGCGCACGCGCATATTCGTTTTGGAATAGGCACGTGCGTACTCGTTTTTGAAAGCGAACGCGCATACGCGTTTTTGAACATGCACACGCATACTTGTTTGTTAATGCGCACGGGTATAGTCGTTTGGAATGCACACGCGCATACTCGTTTTTGAATAGGCACGCGCATACTCGTTTTTGACTGCGCACGTGTATTCTTCTTTCGGAATGCGCACGCGCATGCTCGTTTTTGAATAGGCACGCGCGTACTCGTTTTTGAATGCGCACGCGTACACTCGTTTTGAATGCACACGCGTATAGTCGTTTTTGAATGCACACGCGCATACTCGTTTTGAATGCGCACGCGCATACTCGTTTTTGAATGCACACGCGCATACTCATTTCGGAATATGCACGCGCATACTCGTTTTTGAATGCGCACGCGCGTACTCGTTTTTGAAAGCACATGCGCATACTCGTTTCGGAATAAGCACGCGCATACTCGTTTTTGAACGCGCACACGCATACTCGTTTTTGAATGCACACGTGCATACTCGTTTTGGAATGCGCACGCGTATACTCGTTTTTGAATAGGCACGCGCGTACTCGTTTTTGATTGCGCACGCGCATACTCGTTTTTGAATGCACACGCGCATACTCGTTTTTGAATGGGCACGCGCGTACTCGTTTTTGAATGCGCACGCGCATACTCGTTTTTGAATGCACACGCGCATACTCGTTTTGGAATAGGCACGCGCATACTTGTTTTTGAATGCGCACACGCATACTCGTATTTGAATGCACACGCACGTACTCGTTTTGGATTAGGCACGTGCATACTCGTTTTTGAATACGCACACAAATACTCGTAATTGAATGCACACGCGCATACTCGTTTTAAAATAGGCACGTGCATACTCGTTTTTGAATGCGCACGCGCAAACGCGTTTTTGAACATGCACACGGGTACTCGTTTTTGAATGCGCACGCGTATACACGTTTTGAATGCGCACGCGCATACTCTTTTTCGAATAGGCATGCGCATACTCGTTTTCCAATGCGCACACACATACTCATTCTTGAATGCACACGCGCATACTCGTTTCGGAATACGCACGCGCATACTCGTTTTGGAGTGCGCACGCGCGTACTCGTTTTTGAATAGGCACGCGCGTACTTGTTTTTGAACGCGAACGCGCATACGCGTTTTTGAATGCGCACGCGCATGCTCGTTTTGGAATGCGAAGCGCATACTCGTTTTTGAATGCGCACGCGCATACTCGTTTTTGAATTCGCACGCGCATACTCCTTTTGGAATAGGCACGCGCGTACTCGTTTTTGAATGCGCACGCGCATACGCGTTTTTGAACATGCACACGCGTACTCGTTTTTGAATGCGCACGCGTGTACTTGTTTTGAAAGTGCACGCGCATACTAGTTTTCGAATAGGCACGCGCACACTCGTTTTTGAGTGCACACACGCGTACTCGTTTTGGAATAGGCACGCGCATACTCGTTTTTGACTGCGCACGTGTATAATCGTTTCGGAATGCGCACGCGCATGATCGTTTTTGAATAGGCACGCGCATACTCGTTTTTTAATGCCCACGCGTACACTCGTTTTGAATGCGCACGCGTATACTTGTTTTTGAATGCACACGTGCATACTCGTTTTCGAATAGGCACGCGCATACTCGTTTTTGAATGCACACGCGCATACTCGTTTTTGAATGCACACGCGCATACTCGTTTGGGAAGGCACACACGCATACTCGTTTTTGAATAGGCAAGCGCGTACTCGTTTTTGAATGCGCACGCGCATACTTGTTTTTGAATGCACACGCGCATACTCGTTTTGGAATGGGCACGCGCATACTCGTTTTTGAATGCGCACACGCATACTCGTATCTGAATGCGCACACGCATACTCGTATTTGATTGCGCACGCGCATACTCGTTTTGCAATAGGCACGTGCATACTCGCTTTTTAATGCGCACGCGTACACTCGTTTTGAATGCGCACGCGTATACTCGTTTTTGAATGCACACGTGCATACTCGTTTTCTAATAGGCACGCGCATACTCGTTTTTGAATGCACACGCGCATACTTGTTTTTGAATGCACACGCACATACTCCTTTCGAAATAGGCACGCGCATACTCGTTTGGGAAGGCGCACGCGCATACTCGTTTTTGAATAGGCATGCGCGTACTCGTTTTTGAATGCGCACGCGCATACTTGTTTTTGAATGCACACGCGCATACTCGTTTTGGAATAGGCACGCGCATACTCGTTTTTGAATGCGCACACGCATACTCGTATTTGAATGCGCACACGCATACTCGTATTTGATTGCGCACGCGCATACTCGTTTTGCGATAGGCACGTGCATACTCGTTTTTGAATGCGCACGCCCATACGCGTTTTTGAACAGGCACACGCGTACTCGTTTTTGAATGCACACGCGCATACTCGTTTCGGAATACGCACGCGCATACTCGTTTTGGAATGCGCACGCGCATACTCCTTTTGGAATAGGCACGTGCGTAATCGTTTTTGAATGCGAAAGCGCATACGCGTTTTTGAACATGCACACGCGTACTTGTTTATGAATGCGCACGGGTATACTCGTTTTGAATGTACACGCGCATACTCGTTTTTGACTGCGCACGTGTATACTCCTTTCGGAATGCGCACGCGCATGTTGTTTTTGAATAGGCACGCGCGTACTCGTTTTTGAATGCGCACGCTTACACTCGTTTTGAATGCGCACGCGTATACTCGTTTTTGAATGCACACGCGGATACTCGTTTTCGAATAGGCACGCGCATACTCGTTTTTGAATGCACATGCGCATACTCGTTTCGAAATAGGCACGCGCATACTCTTTTGGGAAGGCGCACGCGCATACTCGTTTTTGAATAGGCATGCGCGTACTCGTTTTTGAATGCGCACATGCATAATTGTTTTTGAGTGCACACGCGCATACTCGTTTTTGAATGCGCACGCGTATACTCGTTTTGAATGCACACGCGCATACTCGTTTTTGAATGGGCACGCGCGTACTCGTTTTTGATTGCGCACGCGTATACTCGTTTCGGAATGCGCACGCGCATACTCGTTTTCGAATAGGCACGCGCATACTTGTTTTTGAATGCGCACACGCATACTCGTTTTTGAATGCACACGCGCATACTCGTTTCGGAATTCACAAGCGCATACTCGTTTTTGATTGCGCACACGCATACTCGTTTTTGAATGCACACGCGCATACTCGTTTTGGAATACGCACGCGCATACTCGTTTTGGAATGCGCACGCGCATATTCGTTTTGGAATAGGCACGTGCGTACTCGTTTTTGAAAGCGAACGCGCATACGCGTTTTTGAACATGCACACGCATACTTGTTTGTTAATGCGCACGGGTATACTCGTTTGGAATGCACACGCGCATACTCGTTTTTGAATAGGCACGCGCATACTCGTTTTTGACTGCGCACGTGTATTCTTCTTTCGGAATGCGCACGCGCATGCTCGTTTTTGAATAGGCACGCGCGTACTCGTTTTTGAATGCGCACGCGTACACTCGTTTTGAATGCACACGCGTATAGTCGTTTTTGAATGCACACGCGCATACTCGTTTTGAATGCGCACGCGCATACTCGTTTTTGAATGCACACGCGCATACTCATTTCGGAATATGCACGCGCATACTCGTTTTTGAATGCGCACGCGCGTACTCGTTTTTGAAAGCACATGCGCATACTCGTTTCGGAATAAGCACGCGCATACTCGTTTTTGAACGCGCACACGCATACTCGTTTTTGAATGCACACGTGCATACTCGTTTTGGAATGCGCACGCGTATACTCGTTTTTGAATAGGCACGCGCGTACTCGTTTTTGATTGCGCACGCGCATACTCGTTTTTGAATGCACACGCGCATACTCGTTTTTGAATGGGCACGCGCGTACTCGTTTTTGAATGCGCACGCGCATACTCGTTTTTGAATGCACACGCGCATACTCGTTTTGGAATAGGCACGCGCATACTTGTTTTTGAATGCGCACACGCATACTCGTATTTGAATGCACACGCACGTACTCGTTTTGGATTAGGCACGTGCATACTCGTTTTTGAATACGCACACAAATACTCGTAATTGAATGCACACGCGCATACTCGTTTTAAAATAGGCACGTGCATACTCGTTTTTGAATGCGCACGCGCAAACGCGTTTTTGAACATGCACACGGGTACTCGTTTTTGAATGCGCACGCGTATACACGTTTTGAATGCGCACGCGCATACTCTTTTTCGAATAGGCATGCGCATACTCGTTTTCCAATGCGCACACACATACTCATTCTTGAATGCACACGCGCATACTCGTTTCGGAATACGCACGCGCATACTCGTTTTGGAGTGCGCACGCGCGTACTCGTTTTTGAATAGGCACGCGCGTACTTGTTTTTGAACGCGAACGCGCATACGCGTTTTTGAATGCACACGCGCATACTCGTTTTTGAATGCGCACGCGTATACTCGTTTTGTATGCACACGCGCATACTCGTTTTTCAATGGGCACGCGCGTACTCGTTTTTGAATGCGCACGCGTATACTCGTTTCGGAATGCGCACGCGCATACTCGTTTTCGAATAGGCACGCGCATACTTGTTTTTGAATGCGCACACGCATACGCGTTTCGGAATTCGCAGGCGCATACTCGTTTTGGAATAGGCACGTGCGTAATCGTTTTCGAATAGGCGCGCGCATACTCGTTTTTGATTGCACACACGCATACTCGTTTTTGAATGCACACGCGCATACTCGTTTCGGAATACGCACGCGCATACTCGTTTTGGAATGCGCACGCGCATATTCGTTTTGGAATAGGCACGTGCGTACTCGTTTTTGAAAGCGAACGCGCATACGCGTTTTTGAACATGCACAGGCGTACTTGTTTATGAATGCGCACGGGTATACTCGTTTTGAATGCACACGCGCATACTCGTTTTTGAATAGGCACGCGCATACTCGTTTTTGACTGCGCACGTGTATTCTCCTTTCGGAATGCGCACGCGCATGCTCGTTTTTGAATAGGCACGCGCATACTCGTTTTTGAATGCGCACGCGTACACTCGTTTTGAATGCACACGCGTACTTGTTTATGAATGCGCACGGGTATACTCGTTTTGAATGCGCACGCGTATACTCTTTTTCGAATAGGCACGCGCATACGCGTTTTTCAATGCGTGCACACATACTCGTTCTTGAATTCACACGCGCATACTCGTTTCGGAATACGCACGCGCATACTCGTTTTGAATGCACACGCGCATACTCGTTTTTGAATATGCATGCGCGTACTCGTTTTTGAACGCGCACACGCATACTCGTTTTTGAATGCACACGCGCATACTCGTTTTGGAATGCGCACGCGTATACTCGTTTTTGAATAGGCACGCGCGTACTCGTTTTTGATTGCGTACGCGCATACTCGTTTTTGAATGCACACGCGCATACTCGTTTTTGAATGGGCACGCGCGTACTCGTTTTTGAATGCGCACGCGCATACTCGTTTTTGAATGCGCACACGCATACTCGTATTTGAATGCACACGCGCGTACTCGTTTTGGATTAGGCACGTGCATACTCGTTTTTGAATGCGCACACACATACTCGTATTTGAATGCACACGCGGATACTCGTTTTGAAAAAGGCACGTGCATACTCGTTTTTGAATGCGCATGCGCATACGCGTTTTTGAACAGGCACACGCGTACTCGTTTTTGAATGCGCACGCGTATACACGTTTTGAATGCGCACGCACATACTAGGTTTTGAATGCACACGCCCATACTCGTTTTTGAATGCACACGCGCATACTCGTTTCGGAATACGCAGGCGCATACTCGTTTTGGAATGCGCACGCGCATGCTCGTTTTGGAATGCGAAGCGCATACTCGTTTTTGAATGCGCACGCGCGTACTCGTTTCTGAATTCGCACACACATACTCCTTTTCGAATAGGCACGTGCGTACTCGTTTTTGAATGCACACGCACATACTCGTTTTTGAATAAGCACGCGCGTACTCGTTTTTGAATGCGAACACGCGTACTCGTTTTTGACTGCGCACGTGTATAATCGTTTCGGAATGCGCACGCGCATGCTCGTTTTGGAATAGGCACGCGCGTACTCGTTTTTTAATGCGCACGCGTACACTCGTTTTGAATGCGCACGCGTATACTCGTTTTTGAATGCACACGTGCATACTCGTTTTCGAATAGGCACGCGCATACTCGTTTTTGAATGCACACGCGCATACTCGTTTTTGAATTCACACGCGCATACTCGTTTCGAAATAGGCATGCGCATACTCGTTTGGGAAGGCGCACGCGCATACTCGTTTTTGAATAGGCATGCGCGTACTCGTTTTTGAATGCGCACGCGCATACTTGTTTTTGAATGCACACGCGCATACTCGTTTTGGAATAGGCACGCGCATACTCGTATTTGAATGCGCACACGCATACTCGTATTTGAATGCGCACACGCATACTCGTATTTGATTGCGCACGCGCATACTCGTTTTGCAATAGGCACGTGCATACTCGTTTTTGAATGCGCACGCGCATACGCGTTTTTGAACAGGCACACGCGTACTCGTTTTTGAATGCACACACGCATACTCGTTTTTGAATGCACACGCGCATACCAGGTTTTGAATGCACACGCGCATACTCGTTTCGGAATACGCACGCGCATACTCGTTTTTGAATGCGCACGCGCATGCTCGTTTTGGAATGCGAAGTGCATACGCGTTTTTAAATGCGCACGCGCGTACTCGTTTTTGACTTCGCACGCGCATATTCCTTTTGGAATAGGCACGTGCGTACTCGTTTTTGATTGCGCACGCACATACTCTTTTTTGAATAGGCACGAGCGTACTCGTTTTTGAATGCACACACGCGTACTTGTTTTGGAATAGGCACGCGCATACTCGTTTTTCACTGCGCACTTGTATAATCGTTTCGGAATGCGCACGCGCATGGTCGTTTCTGAATAGGCACGCGCGTACTCGTTTTTTAATGCTCACACGCATACTCGTATTTGAATGCACACGCGCGTACTCGTTTTGGATTAGGCAAGTGCATACTCGTTTTTGAATGCGCACACGCATACTCGTATTTGAATGCACACGTTGATACTCGTTTTGAAATAGGCACGTGCATACTCGTTTTTGAATGCGCACGCGCATACGCGTTTTTGAACATGCACACGCGTACTCGTTTTTGAATGCGCACGCGTATACTCGTATTTGAATGCACACGTTGATACTCGTTTTGAAATAGGCACGTGCATACTCGTTTTTGAATGCGCACGCGTATACTCGTTTCGGAATGCGCACGCGCATACTCCTTTTCGAATAGGCACGCGCATACTTGTTTTTGAATGCGCACACGCATACTCGTTTTGAATGCACACGCGCATATTTGTTTTTGAATGCGCACGCGTACACTCGTTTTGAATGCGCACGCGTATACTCGTTTTTGAATGCGCACGCGCATACTCGTTTTCGAATAGGCACGCGCGTACTCGTTTTTGAACGCGAACGCGCATACGCGTTTTTGAACATGCACACGCGTTCTCGTTTTTCAATGCGCACGCGTAAACTCGTTTGGAATGCACACGCGCATACTCGTTTTTGAATAGGCACGCGCGTACTCGTTTTTTAATGCGCACGCGTATACTCGTTTCGGAATACGCACGCGCATACTGGTTTTTGAATGCGCACGCGTATACTCGTTTTGAATGCACAAGCGCATACTCGTTTTTGAATAGGCACGCGTGTACTCGTTTTTGAATGCGCACGCGTATACTCGTTTTGGAATGTGCATGTGCATACTCGTTTTTGAATGCGCACACGCATACTCGTTTTTGAATGCACACGCGCATACTCGTTTCGGAATACGCATGCGCTTACTCGTTTTGGAATGCGCACGCGTATACTCGTTTTGGAATAGGCACGCGCGTACTCGTTTTTTAATGCGCACGCGTATACTCGTTTCGCAATACGCACGCGCATACTCGTTTTTGAATGCGCACGCGTATACTCGTTTTGAATGCACAAGCGCATACTCGTTTTTGAATAGGCACGCGTGTACTCGTTTTTGAATGCGCACGCGTATACTCGTTTTGGAATGTGCACGTGCATACTCGTTTTTGAATGCGCACACACATACTCGTTTTTGAATGCACACGCGCATACTCGTTTCGGAATACGCATGCGCTTACTCGTTTTGGAATGCGCACGCGTATACTCGTTTTGGAATAGGCACGTGCGTACTCGTTTTTGAATGCGAACGCGCATACGCGTTTTTGCACATGCACACGCGTACTCGTTTTTGAATGCGCACGCGCATACGCGTTTTTGAACATGCACACGCGTACTCGTTTTTGAATGCGCACGCGCATACGCGTTTTTGAACATGCACACGCGTACTCGTTTTTGAATGCGCACGCGCATACTCGTTTTTCACTGCGCACGTGTATAATAGTTTCGGAATGCGCACGCGCATGGTCGTTTTTGAATAGGCACGCGGGTACTCGTTTTTTAATGCTCACATGTACACTCGTTTTGAATGCGCACGCGTATACTCGTTTGGAATGCACACGCGCATACTCGTTTTCGAATAGGCACGCGCGTACTCGTTTTTTAATGCGCACGCGTATACTCGTTTCGGAATACACACGCGCATACTCGTTTTTGAATGCGCACGCGTATACTTGTTTTGAATGCACAAGCGCATACTCGTTTTTGAATAGGCACGCGTGTACTCGTTTTTGAATGCGCACGCGTATACTCGTTTTGGAATGTGCACGTGCATACTCGTTTTTGAATGCGCACACGCATACTCGTTTTTGAATGCACACGCGCATACTCATTTCGGAATACGCATGCGCTTACTCGTTTTGGAATGCGCACGCGTATACTCGTTTCGGAATACGCACGCGCATACTCGTTTTTGAATGCGCTCGCGTATACTCGTTTTGAATGCAAAAGCGCATACTCGTTTTTGAATGCGCACACGCATACTCGTATTTGATTGCGCACGCGCATACTCGTTTTGCAATAGGCACGCGCGTACTCGTTTTTGAACGCGAACGCGCATACGCGTTTTTGAACATGCACACGCGTACTCGTTTTTGAGTGCGCACGCGTAAACTCGTTTGGAATGCACACGCGCATACTCGTTTTTGAATAGGCACGCGCGTACTCGTTTTTTAATGCGCACGCGTATACTCGTTTCGGAATACGCACGCGCATACTCGTTTTTGAATGCGCTCGTGTATACTCGTTTTGAATGCAAAAGCGCATACTCGTTTTTGAATGCGCACACGCATACTCGTATTTGATTGCGCACGCGCATACTCGTTTTGCAATAGGCACGTGCATACTCGTTTTTGAACGCGCACGCGCGTACGCGTTTTTGAACAGGCACACGCGTACTCGTTTTTGAATGCGCACACGCATACTCGTATTTGAATGCACACGCGCGTACTTGTTTTGTATTAGGCACGTGCATACTCGTTTTTGAATGCGCACACGCATACTCGTATTGGAATGCACACGCGCATACTCGTTTTGAAATAGGCACGTGCATACTCGTTTTTGTCTGCGCACGCGTATACTCGTTTTGTATGCACACGCGCATACTAGGTTTTGAATGCACACGCCCATACTCGTTTTTGAATGCACACGCGCATACTCGTTTCGGAATACGCACGCGCATACTCGTTTTTGAATGCGCACGCGCATGCTCGTTTTGGAATGCGAAGTGCATACTCGTTTTTAAATGCGCACGCGCGTACTCGTTTTTGAATTCACACGCGCATATTCCTTTTGGAATAGGCACGTGCGTACTCGTTTTTGATTGCGCACGCACATACTCTTTTTTGAATAGGCACGCGCGTACTCGTTTTGGAATGCACACACGCGTACTTGTTTTGGAATAGGCACGCGCATACTCGTTTTTCACTGCGCACTTGTATAATCGTTTCGGAATGCGCACGCGCATGGTCGTTTCTGAATAGGCACGCGCGTACTCGTTTTTTAATGCTCACAAGCATACTCGTATTTGAATGCACACGCGCGTACTCGTTTCGGATTAGGCAAGTGCATACTCGTTTTTGAATGCGCACACGCATACTCGTATTTGAATGCACACGTTGATACTCGTTTTGAAATAGGCACGTGCATACTCGTTTTTGAATGCGCACGCGCATACGCGTTTTTGAACATGCACACGCGTACTCGTTTTTGAATGCGCACGCGTATACTCGTTTTGAATGCACACGCGCATACCCCTTTTTGAATTTGCACGCGCGTACTCGTTTTTGAATGCGCACGCGTGTACTCGTTTCGGAATGCGCACGCGCATACTCCTTTTCGAATACGCACGCGCATACTTGTTTTTGAATGCGCACACGCATACTCGTTTTGAATGCACACGCGCATATTTGTTTTTGAATGCGCACGCGTACACTCGTTTTGAATGCGCACGCGTATACTCGTTTTTGAATGCGCACGCGCATACTCGTTTTCGAATAGGCACGCGCGTACTCGTTTTTGAACGCGAACGCGCATACGCGTTTTTGAACATGCACACGCGTACTCGTTTTTGAGTGCGCACGCGTAAACTCGTTTGGAATGCACACGCGCATACTCGTTTTTGAATAGGCACGCGCGTACTCGTTTTTTAATGCGCACGCGTATACTCGTTTCGGAATACGCACGCGCATACTCGTTTTTGAATGCGCTCGCGTATACTCGTTTTGAATGCAAAAGCGCATACTCGTTTTTAAATAGGCACGCGTGTACTCGTTTTTGAATGCGCACGCGTATACTCGTTTCGGAATGTGCACGTGCATACTCGTTTTTGAATGCGCACACGCATACTCGTTTTTGAATGCACACGCGCATACTCGTTTCGGAATACGCATGCGCTTACTCGTTTTGGAATGCGCACGCGTATACTCGTTTTGGAATAGGCACGTGCGTACTCGTTTTTGAATGCGAACGCGCATACGCGTTTTTGCACATGCACACGCGTACTCGTTTTTGAATGCGCACGCGCATACGCGTTTTTGAACATGCACACGCGTACTCGTTTTCGAATGCGCACGCGTATACTTGTTTAGAATACGCACGCGCATACTCGTTTTTGAATGCACACGCGCATACTCGTTTTGGAATGCGCACGCGCATACTCGTTTTTGAATAGGCACGCGCGTGCTCGTTGTCGAATGCGCACGCGCATACGCGTTTTTGAACATGCACACGCGTACTCGTTTTTGATTTTTGAATGCGCACGCGTATTCGTTTTAGAATAGGCAAGTGCTTACTCGTTTTTGAATGCGCACGCGCATGCGCGTTTTTGAACAGGCACCCGCGTACTCGTTTTTGAATGCGCACGCGTATACTTGTTTAGAATACGCACGCGCATACTCGTTTTTGAATGCACACGCGCATACTCGTTTTGGAATAGGCACCCGCGTACTGGTTTTTGAATGCACACGCGCATACTCGTTTTGGAATAGGCACGCGCATACTCGTTTTTTAATGCGCCCACGCATACTCGTATTTGAATGCACACGCGCATACTCGTTTCGGAATACGCACGCGCATACTCGTTTTGGAATGCGCACGCGCATACTCGTTTTGGAATGCGCACGCGCATACTCGTTTTTGAATAGGCAAGCGCGTGCTCGTTGTCGAATGCGCACGCGCATACGCATTTTCGAACATGCACACGCGTACTCGTTTTTGAATGCGCACGCGTATTCGTTTTAGAATAGGCACGTGCATACTCGTTTTTGAACAGGTACCCGCGTACTCGTTTTTGAATGCCCACGCGTATACTTGTTTAGAATACGCACGCGCATACTCGTTTTTGAATGGACACGCGCATACTCGTTTTGGAATAGGCACGCGCATACTCGTTTTTGAATGCACACGCGCATACTCGTTTTGCAATAGGCACGCGCATACTCGTTTTTTAATGCGCCCACGCATACTCGTATTTGAATGCACACGCGCATACTCGTTTCGGAATACGCACGCGCATACTCGTTTTGGAATGCGCACGCGCATACTCGTTTTTGAATAGGCACGCGCGTGCTCGTTGTCGAATGCGCACGCGCATACGCGTTTTTTAACATGCACACGCGTACTCGTTTTTGAATGTGCACGCGTATACTCGTTTTGAATGCACACCCGCATACTCATTTTTGAATATGCACGCGCGTACTCGTTTATGAATGCGCACGGGTATACTCGTTTTGAATGCGCACGCGTATACTCTTTTTCGAATAGGCACGCGCATACGCGTTTTTCAATGCGTGCACACATACTCGTTCTTGAATTCACACGCGCATACTCGTTTCGGAATACGCACGCGCATACTCGTTTTGAATGCACACGCGCATACTCGTTTTTGAATAGGCATGCGCGTACTCGTTTTTGAACGCGCACACGCATACTCGTTTTTGAATGCACACGCGCATACTCGTTTTGGAATGCGCACGCGTATACTCGTTTTTGAATAGGCACGCGCGTACTCGTTTTTGATTGCGTACGCGCATACTCGTTTTTGAATGCACACGCGCATACTCGTTTTTGAATGGGCACGCGCGTACTCGTTTTTGAATGCGCACGCGCATACTCGTTTTTGAATGCGCACACGCATACTCGTATTTGAATGCACACGCGCGTACTCGTTTTGGATTAGGCACGTGCATACTCGTTTTTGAATGCGCACACACATACTCGTATTTGAATGCACACGCGGATACTCGTTTTGAAATAGGCACGTGCATACTCGTTTTTGAATGCGCACGCGCATACGCGTTTTTGAACAGGCACACGCGTACTCGTTTTTGAATGCGCACGCGTATACACGTTTTGAATGCGCACGCACATACTAGGTTTTGAATGCACACGCCCATACTCGTTTTTGAATGCACACGCGCATACTCGTTTCGGAATACGCAGGCGCATACTCGTTTTTGAATGCGCACGCGCATACGCGTTTTTGAACAGGCACACGCGTACTCGTTTTTGAATGCGCACGCGTATACTCGTTTTGAATGCGCACGCGCATACTCGTTTTTGAATGCACACGCGCATACTCATTTTGGAAGAGGCACGCGCATACTCGTTTTTGAATGCGCACACCCATACTCGTATTTGAATGCACACGCGCATACTCGTTTTGGAATAGGCACGTGCGTACTCGTTTTTGAATGCGCACGTGCATACGCGTTTTTGAACAGGCACACGCGCACTCGTTTTTGAATGCGTACGCGTATACTCGCTTTAAATGCGCACGCGCATACTCGTTTTTGAATGTACACGCGCATACTCGTTTCGGAATACGCACGCGCATACTCGTTTTGGAATGCGCACGCGCATGCTCGTTTTGGAATGCGAAGCGCATACTCGTTTTTGAATGCGCACGCGCATACTCGTTTTTGAATTCGCACGCGCATACTCCTTTTGGAATAGGCACGCGCGTACTCGTTTTTGAATGCGCACGCGCATACGCGTTTTTGAACATGCACACGCGTACTCGTTTTTGAATGCGCACGCGTGTACTTGTTTTGAATGCGCACGCGCATACTAGTTTTCGAATAGGCAAGCGCATACTCGTTTTTGAGTGCACACACGCGTACTCGTTTTGGAATAGGCACGCGCATACTCGTTTTTGACTGCGCACGTGTATAATCGTTTCGGAATGCGCACGCGCATGATCGTTTTTGAATAGGCACGCGCATACTCGTTTTTTAATGCGCACGCGTACACTCGTTTTGAATGCGCACGCGTATACTCGTTTTTGAATGCACACGTGCATACTCGTTTTCGAATAGGCACGCGCATACTTGTTTTCGAATGCACACGCGCATACTCGTTTTTGAATGCACACGCGCATACTCGTTTGGGAAGGCACACGCGCATACTCGTTTTTGAATAGGCATGCGCGTACTCGTTTTTGAATGCGCACGCGCATACTTGTTTTTGAATGCACACGCGCATACTCGTTTTGGAATGGGCACGCGCATAATCGTTTTTGAATGCGCACACGCATACTCGTATCTGAATGCGCACACGCATACTCGTATTTGATTGCGCACGCGCATACTCGTTTTGCAATAGGCACGTGCATACTCGCTTTTTAATGCGCACGCGCATACTCGTTTTTGAATAGGCATGCGCGTACTCGTTTTTGAATGCGCACGCGCATACTTGTTTTTGAATGCACACGCGCATACTCGTTTTGGAATAGGCACGCGCATACTCGTTTTTGAATGCGCACACGCATACTCGTATTTGAATGCGCACACGCATACTCGTATTTGATTGCGCACGCGCATACTCGTTTTGCAATAGGCACGTGCATACTCGTTTTTGAATGCGCACGCCCATACGCGTTTTTGAACAGGCACACGCGTACTCGTTTTTGAATGCGCACACGCGTACTCGTTTTTGAATGCACACGCGCATACTCGTTTCGGAATACGCACGCGCATACTCGTTTTGGAATGCGCACGCGCATACTCGTTTTGCAATAGGCACGTGCATACTCGTTTTTGAATGCGCACGCCCATACGCGTTTTTGAACAGGCACACGCGTACTCGTTTTTGAATGCGCACACGCGTACTCGTTTTTGAATGCACACGCGCATACTAGTTTCGGAATACGCACGCGCATACTCGTTTTGGAATGCGCACGCGCATACTCCTTTTGGAATAGGCACGTGCGTAATCGTTTTTGAATGCGAAAGCGCATACGCGTTTTTGAACATGCACACACGTACTTGTTTATGATTGCGCACGGGTATACTCGTTTTGAATGCACACTCGCATACTCGTTTTTGAATAGGCACGCGCATACTCGTTTTTGACTGCGCACGTGTATACTCCTTTCGGAATGCGCACGCGCATGCTCGTTTTTGAATAGGCACGCGCGTACTCGTTTTTGAATGCGCACGCGTACACTCGTTTTGAATGCGCACGCGTATACTCGTTTTTGAATGCACACGCGGATACTCGTTTTCGAATACTCGTTTTGGAATAGGCACGTGCATACTCGGTTTTGAATTCACATGCCCATACTCGTTTTTGAATGCACACGCGCATACTCGTTTCGGAATACGCACGCGCATACTCGTTTTGGAAGGCGCTCGCGCATACTCGTTTTTGAATAGGCATGCGCGTACTCGTTTTTGAACGCGAACGCGCATACGCGTTTTTGAACATGCACACGCGTACTCGTTTTTGAATGCACACGCGTATACTCGTTTTGAATGCACACGCGCATACTCGTTTTTGAATAGGCATGCGCGTACTCGTTTTTGAATGCGCACGCATATTTTCGTTTCGGAATGCGCACGCGCATACTCGTTTTCGAATAGGCACGTGCATACTCGTTTTTGAATGCGCACACGCATACTCGTTTTTGAATGCACACGCGCATACTCGTTTCGGAATACGCACGTGACTACTCGTTTTCGAATAGGCACGCGCGTACTCGTTTTTGAACGCGAACGCGCATACGCGTTTTTGAACACGCACATGCGTACTCGTTTTTGAATGCGCACGCGTATACTCGTTTTGAATGCACACGCGCATACTCGTTTTTGAATGGGCACGCGCGTACTCGTTTTTGAATGCGCACGCGTATACTCGTTTCGGAATGCGCACGCGCATACTCGTTTTCGAATAGGCACGCGCATTCTCGTTTTTGAATGCGCACACGCATACTCGTTTCGGAATACGCACGCGCATACTCGTTTTGGAATAGGCACGTGCGTACTCGTTTTTGAATGCGAACGCGCATACGCGTTTTTGAACATGCACACGCGTACTCGTTTTTGATTGCACACGCGCGTACTCGTTTTGGAATAAGCACGTGCGTGCTCGCTTTTGAAAGCGAACGCGCATACGCGTTTTTGAACATGCACACGCGTACTTTGTTATGAATGCGCACGGGTATACTCGTTTTGAATGCACACGCGCATACTCGTTTTTGAATAGGCACGCGCATACTCTTTTTTGACTGCGCACGTGTATACTCGTTTCGGAATGCGCACGCGCATGCTCGTTTTTGAATAGGCACGCGCGTACTCGTTTTTGACTGCGCACGTGTATACTCGTTTTGGAATGCGCACGCGCATGTTCGTTTTTGAATAGGCACGCGCGTACTCGTTTTTGAATGCGCACGCGTACACTCGTTTTGTATGCGCACGCGTATACTTGTTTTTTAATGCACACGCGCATACTCGTTTTCGGATAGGCACGCGCATACTCGTTTTTGAATGCACACGCGCATACTCGTTTTTGAATGCACACGCGCTTACTCGTTTCGAAATGGGCACGCGCATATTTGTTTTTGAATGCACACGCGCATACTCGTTTTGGAATAGGCACGTGCATACTCGGTTTTGAATTCACATGCCCATACTCGTTTTTGAATGCACACGCGCATACTCGTTTCGGAATACGCACGCGCATACTCGTTTTGGAAGGCGCTCGCGCATACTCGTTTTTGAATAGGCATGCGCGTACTCGTTTTTGAACGCGAACGCGCATACGCGTTTTTGAACATGCACACGCGTACTCGTTTTTGAATGCACACGCGTATACTCGTTTTGAATGCACACGCGCATACTCGTTTTTGAATAGGCATGCGCGTACTCGTTTTTGAATGCGCACGCATATACTCGTTTCGGAATGCGCACGCGCATACTCGTTTTCGAATAAACACGCGCATACTCGTTTTTGAATGCGCACACGCATACTCGTTTTTGAATGCACACGCGCATACTCGTTTCGGAATACGCACGTGACTACTCGTTTTTGAATAGGCACGCGCGTACTCGTTTTTGAACGCGAACGCGCATACGCGTTTTTGAACACGCACATGCGTACTCGTTTTTGAATGCGCACGCGTATACTCGTTTTGAATGCACACGCGCATACTCGTTTTTGAATGGGCACGCGCGTACTCGTTTTTGAATGCGCACGCGTATACTCGTTTCGGAATGCGCACGCGCATACTCGTTTTCGAATAGGCACGCGCATTCTCGTTTTTGAATGCGCACACGCATACTCGTTTTTGAATGCAGACGCGCATACTCGTTTCGGAATACGCATGCGCATACTCGTTTCGGAATGCGCACGCGCATACTCGTTTTGGAATAGGCACGTGCGTACTCGTTTTTGAATGCGAACGCGCATACGCGTTTTTGAACATGCACACGCGTACTCGTTTTTGATTGCACACGCGCGTACTCGTTTTGGAATAAGCACGTGCGTGCTCGTTTTTGAAAGCGAACGCGCATACGCGTTTTTGAACATGCACACGCGTACTTTGTTATGAATGCGCACGGGTATACTCGTTTTGAATGCACACGCGCATACTCGTTTTTGAATAGGCACGCGCATACTCGTTTTTGACTGCGCACGTGTATACTCGTTTCGGAATGCGCACGCGCATGCTCGTTTTTGAATAGGCACGCGCGTACTCGTTTTTGACTGCGCACGTGTATACTCGTTTTGGAATGCGCACGCGCATGTTCGTTTTTGAATAGGCACGCGCGTACTCGTTTTTGAATGCGCACGCGTACACTCGTTTTGAATGCGCACGTGTATACTTGTTTTTTAATGCACACGCGCATACTCGTTTTCGAATAGGCACGCGCATACTCGTTTTTGAATGCACACGCGCATACTCGTTTTTGAATGCACACGCGCATACTCGTTTCGAAATGGGCACGCACATACTTGTTTGGGAAGGCGCACGCGCATACTCGTTTTTGAATATGCACACGCATACTCGTATTTGATTGCGCACGCTCATACTCGTTTTGCAATAGACACGTGCATACTCTTTTTTGAATGCACGCGCGCGTACTCGTTTTTGAATGCGCACGCGCAGACTCGTTTTTGAATGCACACGCGCATACTCGTTTTGGAATAGGCACGCACATACTCGTTTTTGAATGCGCACACGCATACTCGTATTTGAATGCACACGCGCGTACTCGTTTTGAAATAGGCACGTGCATACTCGTTTTTGAATGCGCACACGCATACTCGTATTTGAATGCACACGCGCATAATCGTTTTGAAATGGGCACGTGCATACTCGTTTTTTAATGCGCACGCGCATACGCGTTTTTGAACAGGCACACGCGTACTCGTTTTTGAATGCGCACGCGCGTACTCGTTTTTGAATTCGCACGTGCATACTCCTTTCGGAATAGGCACGCGCGTACTCGCTTTTGAATGCGCACGCGCATACGCGTTTTTGAACATGCACACGCGTATTCGTTTTTTAATGCGCACGCAGCGTACTCGTTTTGAATGCGCACGCGCATACTAGTTTTCGAATAGGCACGCGCATACTCGTTTTTGACTGCGCACGCGTACTCGTTTCGAAATAGCCACGCGCATACTTGTTTGAGAAGGCGCACGCGCATACTCGTTTTTGAATATGCATGCGCGTACTCGTTTTTGAGTGCGCACGCGCATACTTGTTTTTGAATGCACACGCGCATACTCGTTCTGGAATAGGCACGTGCATACTCGGTTTTGAAAGCACACGCCCATACTCGTTTTTGAATGCACACGCGCATACTCGTTTCGGAATACGCACGCGCATACTCGTTTTGGAATGCGCACGCGCATGCTCGTTTTGGAATGCGAAGCGCATACTCGTTTTTGAATGTGCACGCGCGTACTCGTTTTTGAATTCGCACGCGCATACTCCTTTTGGAATAGGCACGTGCGTACTCGTTTTTGAATGCGAACGCACATACTCGTTTTTGAAACGGCACGCGCGTACTCGTTTTTGAATGCACACACGCGTACTTGTTTTGGAATAGGCACGCGCGTACTCGTTTTTGACTGCGCACGTGTATACTCGTTTTCGAATAGGCACGCGCATACTCGTTTTTGAATGCACACGCGCATACTCGTTTTTGAATGCACACGCGCATACTCTATTCGAAATAGCCACGCGCATACTCGTTTGGGAAGGCGCACGCGCATACTCGTTTTTGAATATGCATGCGCGTACTCGTTTTTGAATGCGCACGCGCATACTTGTTTTTGAATGCACACGCGCATACTCGTTTTGGAATAGGCACGTGCATACTCGGTTTTGAATGCACACGCCCATACTCGTTTTTGAATGCACACGCGCATACTCGTTTCGGAATACGCACGCGCATACTCGTTTTGGAATGCGCACGCGCATGCTCGTTTTGGAATGCGAAGCGCATACTCGTTTTTGAATGCGCACGCGCGTACTCGTTTTTTAATTCGCACGCGCATACTCGTTTTGGAATAGGCACGTGCGTACTCGTTTTTGAATGCGAACGCGCATACGCGTTTTTGAACATGCACACGCGTACTCGTTTTTGATTGCACACGCGCGTACTCGTTTTTGAATAGGCACGCGCATACTCGTTTTTGACTGCGCACGTGTATACTCGTTTCGGAATGCACACGCGAATGCTCGTTTTTGAATAGGCACGCGTACACTCGTTTTGAATGCACACGCGCATACTTGTTTTTGAATAGGCACGCGCATACTCGTTTTTGACTGCGCACGTGTATACTCGTTTCGGAATGCGCACCCGCATGCTCATTTTGGAATAGGCACGCGCGTACTCGTTTTTGAATGCGCTCGCGTACACTCGTTTTGAATGCGCACGCGTATACCCGTTTGGGAAGGCACACACGCATACTCGTTTTTGAATGCGCACGCACATACTCATTTTTGAATAGGCACGCGCGTACACGTTTTTGAATGCATACACGCGTACTCGTTTTGCAATAGGCACGCGCATACTCGTTTTTGAATGCACACGCGCATACTCGTTTTTGAATGCACACGCGCATACTCGTTTCGAAATAGGCACGCGCATACTCGTTTGGGAAGGCGCACGCGCATACTTGTTTTTGAATAGGCATGCGCCTGCTCGTTTTTGAATGCGCACGCGCATACTCGTTTTTGAATGCACACGCGCATACTCGTTACGGAATACGCACGCGCATACTCGTTTTGGAATGCACATGCGCACACTCATTTTGGAATAAGCACGCGCATACTCGGTTTTGAATGCACACGCCCATACTCGTTTTTGAATGCACACGCGCATACTCGTTTCGGAATACGCACGCGCATACTCGTTTTGGAATGCGCACGCGCATGCTCGTTTTGGAATGCGAAGCGCATACTCGTTTTTGAATGCGCACGCGCGTACTCGTTTTTTAATTCGCACGCGCATACTCCTTTCGGAATAGGCACGCGCGTACTCGTTTTTGAATGCGCACGCGCATACGCGTTTTTGAACATGCACACGCGTACTCGTTTTTAATGCGCACGCGTATACTCGTTTTGAATGCGCACGCGCATACTAGTTTTCAAGTAGGCACGCGCATACTCGTTTTTGAAAGCGCACACGCATACTCATTTTTGAATGCACACGCGCATACTCGTTTCGGAATACGCACGCGCATACTCGTTTTGGAAGGCGCACGCGCATACTCGTTTTTGAATAGGCACGCGCGTACTCGTTTTTGAACGCGAACGCGCATACGCATTTTTGAACATGCACACGCGTACTCGTTTTTGAATGCACACGCGTATACTCGTTTTGAATGCACACGCGCATACTCGTTTTTGAATAGGCACGCGCATACTCGTTTTTGAATGCGCACACGCATACTCGTTTTTGAATGCACACGCGCATACTCGTTTCGGAATACGCACGTGACTACTCGTTTTTGAATAGGCACGCGCGTACTCGTTTTTGAACGCGAACGCGCATACGCGTTTTTGAACACGCACATGCGTACTCGTTTTTGAATGCGCACGCGTATACTCGTTTTGAATGCACACGCGCATACTCGTTTTTGAATGGGCACGCGCGTACTCGTTTTTGAATGCGCACGCGTATACTCGTTTCGGAATGCGCACGCGCATACTCGTTTTCGAATAGGCACACGCATACTCGTTTTTGAATGCACACGCGCATACTCGTTTCGGAATACGCACGCGCATACTCGTTTCGGAATGCGCACGCGCATACTCGTTTTGGAATAGGCACGTGCGTACTCGTTTTTGAATGCGAACGCGCATGCGCGTTTTTGAACATGCACACGCGTACTCGTTTTTGATTGCACACGCGCGTACTCGTTTTGGAATAGGCACGTGCGTGCTCGTTTTTGAAAGCGAACGCGCATACGCGTTTTTGAACATGCACACGCGTACTTTGTTATGAATGCGCACGGGTATACTCGTTTTGAATGCACACGCGCATACTCGTTTTTGAATAGGCACGCGAATACTCGTTTTTGACTGCGCACGTGTATACTCGTTTCGGAATGCGCACGCGCATGCTCGTTTTTGAATAGGCACGCGCGTACTCGTTTTTGACTGCGCACGTGTATACTCGTTTCGGAATGCGCCCACGCATGTTCGTTTTTGAATAGGCACGCGCGTACTCGTTTTTGAATGCGCACGCGTACACTCGTTTTGAATGCGCACGCGTATACTCGTTTTTGAATGCACACGCGCATACTCGTTTTCGAATAGGCACGCGCATACTCGTTTTTGAATGCACACGCGCATACTCGTTTTTGAATGCACACGCGCATACTCGTTTCGAAATGGGCACGCGCATACTCGTTTGGGAAGGCGCACGCGCATACTCGTTTTTGAATAGGCATGCGCGTACTCGTTTTTGAATGCGCACGCGCACACTTGTTTTTGAATGCACACGCGCATACTCGTTTTGGAATAGGCACGCGCATACTCGTTTTTGAATACGCACACGCATACTCGTATTTGATTGCGCACGCGCATACTCGTTTTGCAATAGACACGTGCATACTCGTTTGGGAAGGCGCACGCGGATACTCGTTTTTGAATAGGCATGCGCGTACTCGTTTTTGATTGCGCACGCGCATACTCGTTTTTGAATGCACACGCGCATACTCGTTTTGGAATAGGCACGCACACACTTGTTTTTGAATGCGCACACGCATACTCGTATTTGAATGCACACGCGCGTACTCGTTTTGAAATAGGCACGTGCATACTCGTTTTTGAATGCGCACACGCATACTCGTATTTGAATGCACACGCGCATACTCGTTTTGAAATGGGCACGTGCATACTCGTTTTTTAATGCGCACGCGCATACGCGTTTTTGAACAGGCACACGCGTACTCGTTTTTGAATGCGCACGCGTATAAGCGTTTGAATGCGCACGCGCATACTCGGTTTTGAATGCACACGCCCATACTCGTTTTTGAATGCACACGCGCATACTCGTTTCGGAATACGCACGCGCATACTCGTTTTGGAATGCGCACGCGCATGCTCGTTTTGGAATGCGAAGCGCATACTCGTTTTTGAATGCGCACACGCGTACTCGTTTCGGAATACGCACGTGACTACTCGTTTTTGAATAGGCACGCGCGTACTCGTTTTTGAACGCGAACGCGCATACGCGTTTTTGAACACGCACATGCGTACTCGTTTTTGAATGCGCACGCGTATACTCGTTTTGAATGCACACGCGCATACTCGTTTTTGAATGGGCACGCGCGTACTCGTTTTTGAATGCGCACGCGTATACTCGTTTCGGAATGCGCACGCGCATACTCGTTTTCGAATAGGCACACGCATACTCGTTTTTGAATGCACACGCGCATACTCGTTTCGGAATACGCACGCGCATACTCGTTTCGGAATGCGCACGCGCATACTCGTTTTGGAATAGGCACGTGCGTACTCGTTTTTGAATGCGAACGCGCATGCGCGTTTTTGAACATGCACACGCGTACTCGTTTTTGATTGCACACGCGCGTACTCGTTTTGGAATAGGCACGTGCGTGCTCGTTTTTGAAAGCGAACGCGCACACGCGTTTTTGAACATGCACACGCGTACTTTGTTATGAATGCGCACGGGTATACTCGTTTTGAATGCACACGAGCATACTCGTTTTTGAATAGGCACGCGAATACTCGTTTTTGACTGCGCACGTGTATACTCGTTTCGGAATGCGCACGCGCATGCTCGTTTTTGAATAGGCACGCGCGTACTCGTTTTTGACTGCGCACGTGTATACTCGTTTCGGAATGCGCCCGCGCATGTTCGTTTTTGAATAGGCACGCGCGTACTCGTTTTTGAATGCGCACGCGTACACTCGTTTTGAATGCGCACGCGTATACTCGTTTTTGAATGCACACGCGCATACTCGTTTTCGAATAGGCACGCGCATACTCGTTTTTGAATGCACACGCGCATACTCGTTTTTGAATGCACACGCGCATACTCGTTTCGAAATGGGCACGCGCATACTCGTTTGGGAAGGCGCACGCGCATACTCGTTTTTGAATAGGCATGCGCGTACTCGTTTTTGAATGCGCACGCGCACACTTGTTTTTGAATGCACACGCGCATACTCGTTTTGAAATAGGCACGCGCAAACTCGTTTTTGAATACGCACACGCATACGCGTATTTGATTGCGCACGCGCATACTCGTTTTGCAATAGACACGTGCATACTCGTTTAAGAAGGCGCACGCGGATACTCGCTTTTGAATAGGCATGCGCGTACTCGTTTTTGAATGCGCACGCGCATACTCGTTTTTGAATGCACACGCGCATACTCGTTTTGGAATAGGCACGCACACACTTGTTTTTGAATGCGCACACGCATACTCGTATTTGAATGCACACGCGCGTACTCGTTTTGAAATAGGCACGTGCATACTCGTTTTTGAATGCGCACACGCATACTCGTATTTGAATGCACACGCGCATACTCGTTTTGAAATGGGCACGTGCATACTCGTTTTTTAATGCGCACGCGCATACGCGTTTTTGAACAGGCACACGCGTACTCGTTTTTGAATGCGCACGCGTATAAGCGTTTGAATGCGCACGCGCATACTCGGTTTTGAATGCACACGCCCATACTCGTTTTTGAATGCACACGCGCATACTCGTTTCGGAATACGCACGCGCATACTCGTTTTGGAATGCGCACGCGCATGCTCGTTTTGGAATGCGAAGCGCATACTCGTTTTTGAATGCGCACACGCGTACTCGTTTCAGAATACGCACGTGACTACTCGTTTTTGAATAGGCACGCGCGTACTCGTTTTTGAACGCGAACGCGCATACGCGTTTTTGAACACGCACATGCGTACTCGTTTTTGAATGCGCACGCGTATACTCGTTTTGAATGCACACGCGCATACTCGTTTTTGAATGGGCACGCGCGTACTCGTTTTTGAATGCGCACGCGTATACTCGTTTCGGAATGCGCACGCGCATACTCGTTTTCGAATAGGCACACGCATACTCGTTTTTGAATGCACACGCGCATACTCGTTTCGGAATACGCACGCGCATACTCGTTTCGGAATGCGCACGCGCATACTCGTTTTGGAATAGGCACGTGCGTACTCGTTTTTGAATGCGAACGCGCATGCGCGTTTTTGAACATGCACACGCGTACTCGTTTTTGATTGCACACGCGCGTACTCGTTTTGGAATAGGCACGTGCGTGCTCGTTTTTGAAAGCGAACGCGCATACGCGTTTTTGAACATGCACACGCGTACTTTGTTATGAATGCGCACGGGTATACTCGTTTTGAATGCACACGCGCATACTCGTTTTTGAATAGGCACGCGACTACTCGTTTTTGACTGCGCACGTGTATACTCGTTTCGGAATGCGCACGCGCATGCTCGTTTTTGAATAGGCACGCGCGTACTCGTTTTTGACTGCGCACGTGTATACTCGTTTCGGAATGCGCCCGCGCATGTTCGTTTTTGAATAGGCACGCGCGTACTCGTTTTTGAATGCGCACGCGTACACTCGTTTTGAATGCGCACGCGTATACTCGTTTTTGAATGCACACGCGCATACTCGTTTTCGAATAGGCACGCGCATACTCGTTTTTGAATGCACACGCGCATACTCGTTTCGAAATGGGCACGCGCATACTCGGTTGGGAAGGCGCACGCGCATACTCGTTTTTGAATAGGCATGCGCGTACTCGTTTTTGAATGCGCACGCGCGCACTTGTTTTTGAATGCACACGCGCATACTCGTTTTGGAATAGGCACGCGCATACTCGTTTTTGAATACGCACACGCATACTCGTATTTGATTGCGCACGCGCATACTCGTTTTGCAATAGACACGTGCATACTCGTTTGGGAAGGCGCACGCGGATACTCGTTTTTGAATAGACATGCGCGTACTCGTTTTTGAATGCGCACGCGCATACTCGTTTTTGAATGCACACGCGCATACTCGTTTTGGAATAGGCACGCACACACTTGTTTTTGAATGCGCACACGCATACTCGTATTTGAATGCACACGCGCGTACTCGTTTTGAAATAGGCACGTGCATACTCGTTTTTGAATGCGCACACGCATACTCGTATTTGAATGCACACGCGCATACTCGTTTTGAAATGGGCACGTGCATACTCGTTTTTTAATGCGCACGCGCATACGCGTTTTTGAACAGGCACACGCGTACTCGTTTTTGAATGCGCACGCGTATAAGCGTTTGAATGCGCACGCGCATACTCGGTTTTGAATGCACACGCCCATACTCGTTTTTGAATGCACACGCGCATACTCGTTTCGGAATACGCACGCGCATACTCGTTTTGGAATGCGCACGCGCATGCTCGTTTTGGAATGCGAAGCGCATACTCGTTTTTGAATGCGCACACGCGTACTCGTTTCGGAATACGCACGTGACTACTCGTTTTTGAATAGGCACGCGCGTACTCGTTTTTGAACGCGAACGCGCATACGCGTTTTTGAACACGCACATGCGTACTCGTTTTTGAATGCGCACGCGTATACTCGTTTTGAATGCACACGCGCATACTCGTTTTTGAATGGGCACGCGCGTACTCGTTTTAATGCGCACGCGTATACTCGTTTCGGAATGCGCACGCGCATACTCGTTTTCGAATAGGCACACGCATACTCGTTTTTGAATGCACACGCGCATACTCGTTTCGGAATACGCACGCGCATACTCGTTTCGGAATGCGCACGCGCATACTCGTTTTGGAATAGGCACGGGCGTACTAGTTTTTGAATGCGAACGCGTATGCGCGTTTTTGAACATGCACACGCGTACTCGTTTTTGATTGCACACGCGCGTACTCGTTTTGGAATAGGCACGTGCATGCTCGTTTTTGAAAGCGAACGCGCATACGCGTTTTTGAACATGCACACGCGTACTTTGTTATGAATGCGCACGGGTATACTCGTTTTGAATGCACACGCGCATACTCGTTTTTGAATAGGCACGCGAATACTTGTTTTTAACTGCGCACGTGTATACTCGTTTCGGAATGCGCACGCGCATGCTCGTTTTTGAATAGGCACGCGCGTACTCGTTTTTGACTGCGCACGTGTATACTCGTTTCGGAATGCGCACGCGCATGTTCGTTTTTGAATAGGCACGCGCGTACTCGTTTTTGAATGCGCACGCGTACACTCGTTTTGAATGCGCATGCGTATACTCGTTTTTGAATGCACACGCGCATACTCGTTTTCGAATAGGCACGCGCATACTCGTTTTTGAATGCACACGCGCATACTCGTTTTTGAATGCACACGCGCATACTCGTTTCGAAATGGGCACGCGCATACTCGTTTGGGAAGGCGCACGCGCATACTCGTTTTTGAATAGGCATGCGCGTACTCGTTTTTGAATGCGCACGCGCACACTTGTTTTTGAATGCACACGCGCATACTCGTTTTGGAATAGGCACGCGCATACTCGTTTTTGAATACGCACACGCATACTCGTTTTGCAATAGACACGTGCATACTCGTTTGGGAAGGCGCACGCGGATACTCGTTTTTGAATAGGCATGCGCGTACTCGTTTTTGAATGCGCACGCGCATACTCGTTTTTGAATGCACACGCGCATACTCGTTTTGGAATAGGCACGCACACACTCGTTTTTGAATGCGCACACGCATACTCGTATTTGAATGCACACGCGCGTACTCGTTTTGAAATAGGCACGTGCATACTCGTTTTTGAATGCGCACACGCATACTCGTATTTGAATGCACACGCGCATACTCGTTTTGAAATGGGCACGTGCATACTCGTTTTTTAATGCGCACGCGCATACGCGTTTTTGAACAGGCACACGCGTACTCGTTTTTGAATGCGCACGCGTATAAGCGTTTGAATGCGCACGCGCATACTCGGTTTTGAATGCACACGCCCATACTCGTTTTTGAATGCACACGCGCATACTCGTTTCGGAATACGCACGCGCATACTCGTTTTGGAATGCGCACGCGCATGCTCGTTTTGGAATGCGAAGCGCATACTCGTTTTTGAATGCGCACACGCGTACTCATTTTTGAATTCGCACGCGCATACTCCTTTCGGAATAGGCACGCGCGTACTCGTTTTTGAATGCGTATGCGCATACGCGTTTTTGAACATGCACACGCGTACTCGTTTTTTAATGCGCACGCGCGTAATCGTTTTGAATGCGCACGCGCATACTAGTTTTCGAATAGGCACGCGCATACTCGTTTTTGAATGCGCACACGCACACGCATACTCGTTTTTGAATGCACACGCATACTCGTATTTGAATGCACGCGCGCATACTCGTTTTGAAATAGGCACGTGCATACTCGTTTTTGAATGCGCACGCGCATACGCGTTTTTGAACAGGCACACGCGTACTCGTTTTTGAATGCGCACGCGCATACTCGTTTTGAAACAGGCACGTGCATACTCGTTTTTGAATGCGCACGCGCATACGCGTTTTTGAATGCACTCGCGCATACTCGTTTTGGAATGCGCACGCGCATACCCGTTTTGGAATGCGCACGCGCATGCTCTTTTTTGAATGCGAAGCGCATACTCGTTGTTTAATGCGCACGCGCGTACTCGTTTTTGAATTCGCACGCGCATACTCTTTTTTGAATAGGCACGCGCGTACTCATTTTTGAACGCAAACGCGCATACGCGTTTTTGAACACGCACATGCGTACTCGTTTTTGAATGCGCACGCGTATACTCGTTTTGAATGCACACGCGCATACTCGTTTTTGAATGGGCACGCGCGTACTCGTTTTTGAATGTGCACGCGCATACTCGTTTTTGAACGCACACGCGCATACTCGTTTTGGAATAGGCACGCACATACTCGTTTTTGAATGCGCACACGCATACTCGTATTTGAATGCACACGCGCGTACTCCTTTTGAAATAGGCACGTGCATACTCGTTTTTGAATGCGCACACGCATACTCGTTTTGGAATAGGCACGTGCGTACTCGTTTTTGAATGCGAACGCGCATACGCGTTTTTGAACATGCACACGCGTACTCGTTTTTGATTGCACACGCGCGTACTCGTTTTGGAATAGGCACGTGCGGTCTCGTTTTTGAAATCGAACGCGCATACGCGTTTTTGAACATGCACACGCGTACTTTGTTATGAATGCGCACGGGTATACTCGTTTTGAATGCACACGCGCATACTCGTTTTTGAATAGGCACGCGCATACTCGTTTTTGACTGCGCACGTGTATACTCGTTTCGGAATGCGCACGCGCATGCTCGTTTTTGAATAGGCACGCGCGTACTCGTTTTTGACTGCGCACGTGTATACTCGTTTCGGAATGCGCACGTGCATGTTCGTTTTCGAATAGGCACGCGCGTACTCGTTTTTGAATGCGCACGCGTACACTCGTTTTGAATGCGCACGCGTATACTCGTTTTTGAATGCACACGCGCATACTCGTTTTCGAATAGGCACGCGCATACTCGTTTTTGAATGCACACGCGCATACTCGTTTTTGAATGCACACGCGCATACTCGTTTCGAAATGGGCACGCGCATACTCGTTTGGAAAGGCGCACGCCCATACTCGTTTTTGAATAGGCTTGCGCATACTTGTTTTTGAATGCACACGCGAATACTCGTTTTGGAATAGGCACGCGCATACTCGTTTTTGAATACGCACACGCATACTCGTATTTGATTGCGCACGGGCATACTCGTTTTGCAATAGACACGTGCATGCTTTTTTTGAATGCACACGCGCATACTCGTTTTGGAATAGGCACGCACATACTCGTTTTTGAATGCGCACACGCATACTCGTATTTGAATGCACACGCACGTACTCGTTTTGAAATAGGCACGTGCATACTCGTTTTTGAATGCGCACACGCATACTCGTATTTGAATGCACACGCGCATACTCGTTTTGAAATGGGCACGTGCATACTCGTTTTTTAATGCACACGCGCATACGCGTTTTTGAACAGGCACACGCGTACTCGTTTTTGAATGCGCACGCGTATAAGCGTTTGAATGCGCACGCGCATACTCGGTTTTGAATGCACACGCCCATACTCGTTTTGGAATGCGCACGCGCATGCTCGTTTTGGAATGCGAAGCGCATACTCGTTTTTGAATGCGCACGCGCGTACTCGTTTTTGAATTCGCACGCGCATACTCCTTTCGGAATAGGCACGCGCGTACTCGTTTTTGATTGCGCACGCGCATACGCGTTTTTGAACATGCACACGCGTACTCGTTTTTTAATGCGCACGCGCGTACTCGTTTTGAATGCGCACGCGCATACTAGTTTTCGAATAGGTAAGCGCATACTCGTTTTCGAATAGGCACGCGCATACTCGTTTTCGAATAGGCACACGCATACTCGTTTTTGAATGCACACGCATACTCGTATTTGAATGCACGCGCACATACTCGTTTTGAAATAGGCACGTGCATACTCGTTTTTGAATGCGCACGCGCATACGCGTTTTTGAACAGGCACACGCGTACTCGTTTTTGATTGCGCACGCGCATACTCGTTTTGCAATAGGCACGTGCATACTCGTTTTTGAATGCGCACGCGCATACGCGTTTTTGAACAGGCACACGCGTACTCGTTTTTGAATGCGCACGCGTACACTCGTTTTGAATGCGCACGCGCATACTAGGTTTTGAATGCACACGCCCATACTCGTTTTTGAATGCACTCGCGCATACTCGTTTTGGAATGCGCACGCGCATACTCGTTTTGGAATGCGCACGCGCATGCTCTTTTTTGAATGCGAAGCGCATTCTCGTTGTTGAATGCGCACGCGCGTACTCGTTTTTGAATTCTCACGCGCATACTCTTTTTTGAATAGGCACGAGCGTACTCGTTTTTGAATGCGAACGCGCATACGCGTTTTTGAACATGCACACGCGTACTCGTTTTTGATTGCACACGCGCGTACTCGTTTTTGAATAGGCACGCGCATACTCGTTTTTGACTGCGCACGTGTATACTCGTTTCGGAATGCACACGCGCATGCTCGTTTTTGAATAGGCACGCGTACACTCGTTTTGAATGCACACGCGCATACTCGTTTTTGAATAGGCACGCGCATACTCGTTTTTGACTGCGCACGTGTATACTCGTTTCGGAATGCGCACCCGCATGCTCATTTTTGAATAGGCACGCGCGTACTCGTTTTTGAATGCGCTCGCGTACACTCGTTTTGAATGCGCACGCGTATACCCGTTTGGGAAGGCACACACGCATACTCGTTTTTGAATGCGCACGCACATACTCGTTTTTGAATAGGCACGCGCGTACTCGTTTTTGAATGCATACACGCGTACTCGTTTTGGAATAGGCACGCGCATACTCGTTTTTGAATGCACACGCGCATACTCGTTTTAGAATGCACACGCGCATACTCGTTTCGAAATAGGCACGCGCATACTCGTTTGGGAAGGCGCACGCGCATACTTGTTTTTGAATAGGCATGCGCGTGCTCGTTTTTGAATGCGCACGCGCATACTCGTTTTTGAATGCACACGCGCATACTCGATTCGGAATACGCACGCGCATACTCGTTTTGGAATGCACATGCGCATACTCATTTTGGAATGCGCACGCGCATGCTCGTTTTGGAATGCGAAGCGCATACTCGTTTTTGAATGCGCACGCGCGTACTCGTTTTTTGATTCGCACGCGCATACTCCTTTCGGAATAGGCACGCGCGTACTCGTTTTTGAATGCGCACGCGCATACGCGTTTTTGAACATGCACACGCGTACTCGTTTTTTAATGCGCACGCGTATACTCGTTTTGAATGCGCACGCGCATACTAGTTTTCAAATAGGCACGCGCATACTCGTTTTTGAAAGCGCACACGCAACTCATTTTTGAATGCACACGCGCATACTCGTTTCGGAATACGCACGCGCATACTCGTTTTGGAAGGCGCACTCGCATACTCGTTTTTGAATAGGCACGCGCGTACTCGTTTTTGAACGCAAACGCGCATACGCGTTTTTGAACACGCACATGCGTTCTCGTTTTTGAATGCACACGCGTATACTCGTTTTGAATGCACACGCGCATACTCATTTTTGAATGGGCACGCGCGTACTCGTTTTTGAATGTGCACGCGCATACTCGTTTTTGAACGCACACGCGCATACTCGTTTTGGAATAGGCACGCACATACTCGTTTTTGAATGCGCACACGCATACTCGTATTTGAATGCACACGCGCGTACTCCTTTTGAAATAGGCACGTGCATACTCGTTTTTGAATGCGCACACGCATACTCGTTTTGGAATAGGCACGTGCGTACTCGTTTTTGAATGCGAACGCGCATACGCGTTTTTGAACATGCACACGCGTACTCGTTTTTGATTGCACACGCGCGTACTCGTTTTGGAATGCACACGCGCATACTCGTTTCGAAATGGGCACGCGCATACTCGTTTGGGAAGGCGCACGCCCATACTCGTTTTTGAATAGGCATGCGCATACTTGTTTTTGAATGCACACGCGCATACTCGTTTTGGAATAGGCACGCGCATACTCGTTTTTGAATACGCACACGCATACTCGTATTTGATTGCGCACGGGCATACTCGTTTTGCAATAGACACGTGCATACTTTCTTTTGAATGCACACGCGCGTACTCGTTTTTGAATACGCACGCGCGTACTCGTTTTTGAATGCGCACGTGCATACTCGTTTTTGAACGCACACGCGCATACTCGTTTTGGAATAGGCACGCACATACTCGTTTTTGAATGCGCACACGCATACTCGTATTTGAATGCACACGCACGTACTCGTTTTGAAATAGGCACGTGCATACTCGTTTTTGAATGCGCACACGCATACTCGTATTTGAATGCACACGCGCATACTCGTTTTGAAATGGGCACGTGCATACTCGTTTTTTAATGCACACGCGCATACGCGTTTTTGAACAGGCACACGCGTACTCGTTTTTGAATGCGCCAGCGTATAAGCGTTTGAATGCGCACGCGCATACTCGGTTTTAAATGCACACGCGCATACTCGTTTCGGAATACGCACGCGCATACTCGTTTTGGAATGCGCACGCGCATGCTCGTTTTGGAATGCGAAGCGCGTACTCGTTTTTGAATGCGCACGCGCGTACTCGTTTTTGAATTCGCACGCGCATACTCCTTTCGGAATAGGCACGCGCGTACTCGTTTTTGAATGCGCACGCGCATACGCGTTTTTGAACATGCACACGCGTACTCGTTTTTTAATGCGCACGCGCGTACTCGTTTTGAATGCGCACGCGCATACTAGTTTTCGAATAGGCACGCGCATACTCGTTTTCGAATAGGCACGCGCATACTCGTTTTCGAATAGGCACACGCATACTCGTTTTTGAATGCACACGCATACTCGTATTTGAATGCACACGCACATACTCGTTTTGAAATAGGCACGTGCATACTCGTTTTTGAATGCGCACGCGCATACGCGTTTTTGAACAGGCACACGCGTACTCGTTTTGAATGCGCACGCGCATACTCGTTTTGAAATAGGCACGTGCATACTCGTTTTTGAATGCACACGCGCATACGCATTTTTGAACAGGCACACGCGTACTCGTTTTTGAATGCGCCTGCGTATACTCGTTTTGAATGCGCGCGCGCATACTAGGTTTTGAATGCACACGCCCATACTCGTTTTTGAATGCACTCGCGCATACTCGTTTTGGAATGCGCACGCGCATACTCGTTTTGGAATGCGCACGCGCATGCTCTTTTTTGAATGCGAAGCGCATACTCGTTTTTGAATGCGCACGCGCGTACGCGTTTTTGAATTCGCACGCGCATACTCGTTTTTGAATAGGCACGCGCGTACTCGTTTTTGAATGCACACACGCGTACTCGTTTTGGAATAGGCACGCGCATACTCGTTTTTGACTGCGCACGCGCATACGCGTTTTTGAACAGGCACACGCGTACTCGTTTTTGAATGCGCACGTGTATACTCGTTTTCGAATAGGCACGCGCATACTCGTTTTTGAATGCACACGCGCATACTCGTTTTTGAATGCACACACGCATACTCGTTTCGAAATAGCCACGCGCATACTCGTTTGGGAAGGCGCACGCGCATACTCGTTTTTGAATATGCATGCGCGTACTCGTTTTTGAATGCGCACGCGCATACTTGTTTTTGAATGCACACGCGCATACTCGTTTTGGAATAGGCACGTGCATACTCGGTTTTGAATGCACACGCCCATACTCGTTTTTGAATGCACACGCGCATACTCGTTTCGGAATACGCACGCGCATACTCGCTTTGGAATGCGCACGCGCATGCTCGTTTTGGAATGCGAAGCGCATACTCGTTTTTGAATGTGCACGCGCGTACTCGTTTTTGAATTCGCACGCACATACTCCTTTTGGAATAGGCACGTGCGTACTCGTTTTTGAATGCGCACGCACATACTCGTTTTTGAATAGGCACGCGCGTACTCGTTTTGAATGCACACACGCGTACTTGTTTTGGAATAGGCACGCGCGTACTCGTTTTTGACTGCGCACGTGTATACTCGTTTTCGAATAGGCACGCGCATACTTGTTTTTGAATGCACACGCGCATACTCGTTTTTGAATGCACACGCGCATACTCGTTTCGAAATAGCCACGCGCATACTCGTTTTTGATTGCGCACGCGCATACGCGTTTTTGAACATGCACGCGCGTACTCGTTTTTTAATGCGCACGCGTATACTCGTTTTGAATGCGCACGCGCATACTAGTTTTCGAATAGGCACGCGCTACTCGTTTTTGAATGCGCACACGCATACTCGTTTTTGAATGCACACGCGCATACTCGTTTCGGAATATGCACGCGCATACTCGTTTTGGAAGGCGCACGCGCATACTCGTTTTTGAATAGGCACGCGCGTACTCGTTTTTGAACGCGAACGCGCATACGCCTTTTTGAACATGCACACGCGTACTCGTTTTTGAATGCACACGCGTATACTCGTTTTGAGTGCACACGCGCATACTCGTTTTTGAATAGGCATGCGCTTACTCGTTTTTGAATGCACACGCGTATACTCGTTTTGAATGCACACGCGCATACTCGTTTTTGAATAGGCATGCGCGTACTCGTTTTTGAATGCGCACGCATATACTCGTTTCGGAATGCGCACGCGCATACTGGTTTTCGAATACGCACGCGCATACTCGTTTTTGAATGCGCACACGCATACTCGTTTTTGAATGCACACGCGCATACTCGCTTCGGAATACGCACGCGACTACTCGTTTTTGAATAGGCACGCGCGTACTCGTTTTTGAATGCGCACGCGGATACGCGTTTTTGAACATGCACACGCGTACTCGTTTTTGAATGCGCACGCGTATACTCGTTTTGAATGCACACGCGCATACTCGTTTTTGAATAGGCACGCGCGTACTCGTTTCGGAATGCGCACGCGCATACTCGTTTTCGAATAGGCACGTGCATACTCGTTTTTAATGCGCACGCGTACACTCGTTTTGAATGCACACGCGCATACTCGTTTTTTTATAGGCACGCGCATACTCGTTTCTGACTGCGCACGTGTATACTCGTTTCGGAATGCGCACGCGCGTGCTCGTTTTTGAATAGGCACGCGCGTACTCGTTTTTGAATGCACACGCGCATACTTGTTTTTGAATGGGCACGCGCGAACTCGTTTTTGAATGCGCACGCGTATACTCGTTTCGGAATGCGCACGCGCATACTCGTTTTCGTATAGGCACGCGCATACTCGTTTTTGAATGCGTACACGCATACTCGTTTTTGAATGCACACGCGCATACTCGTTTCAGAATACGCACGCGCATACTCGTTTCGGAATGCGCACGCGCATACTCGTTTTGGAATAGGCACGTGCGTACTCGTTTTTGAATGCGAACACGCATACGCGTTTTTGAATGCACACGCGCATACTCGTTTCGGAATGCGCACGCGCATATTCTTTTTGGAATAGGCACGTGCGTGCTCGTTTTTGAAAGCGAACGCGCATACGCGTTTTTGAACATGCACACGCGTACTTTGTTATGATGCGCACGGGTATACTCGTTTTGAATGCACACGCGCATACTCGTTTCGAAATAGCCACGCGCATACTCGTTTTTGACTGCGCACGTGTATACTTGTTTCGGAAGGCGCACGCGCATGCTCATTTTTGAGTAGGCACGCGCGTACTCGTTTTTGAATGCGCACGCGTACACTCGTTTTGAATGCACACGCGCATACTAGTTTCGAAATGGGCACGCGCATACTCGTTTGGGAAGGCGCACGCGGATACTCGTTTTTGAATAGGCATGCGCGTACTCGTTTTTGAATGCGCACGCGCATACTTGTTTTTGAATGCACACGCGTATACTCGTTTTGGAATAGGCACGCGCATACTCGTTTTTGAATACGCACACGTATACTCGTATTTGATTGCGCACGCGCATACTCGTTTTGGAATAGGCACGCACATACTCGTTTTTGAATGCGCACACGCATACAACTAGCAATTCCACAACTAGAAACTCCACAACTAGAAACTCCACAACTAGAGACTCCACAACTGGAAAACTTCGCAACTAGAAACTCCACCACCAGACACTCCGCAACTAGAAACGCCGCAACTAGAAACTCTACAACAAGAAATTCCACAACTGGAGACTCCACAAAAAGAAAACTCCGCAACTAGAAACTCCACGATTAGACACTCCACAACTTGAGACTCCGCAACGACAGATTCCGCAACTAGAAACTCCGCAACTTGAAACTTCCAACTTGAAACTAAAAAGCTAGAAACTCCACAACTAGAAACTCCACAATTAGAGTCTCCAGAACTAGAAACTCCACAACTAGAAACTCCGCAACTAGAAACTCCACAACTAGAGACTGCACAACTAGAGGCTCCGCAACTAGAAACTCCACAGCTAGAAACTCCGCAACTAGAAACTCCACAACTAGAGACTGCGCAACTAGAAACTCCACAACTTGAAACTCTGCAACTCGAAACTCTGCAACAAGAAAATCCACAACTATTAGCTTAAGTAAAAACTCCCCAACTAGAAACTACACAACTTGAAACTCCGCAACTAGAAAATCCGCAACTAGAAAATCCACAACTAGAAACTTCAAAACTAGAAACTCTACAACTTGAAACTCCACAACTAGAAACTCAACAACTAGAAACTCCACACCTAGAAACTCCAACTACAAACTCCACAACTTCAAACACCGCAACTAGATACTCCACAACTACAAATTCCACAACTAGAAACTCCACTATTAGAAACTTCGCAACTAGAAACTCCACAACTCGAGACTCCATAACTAGGAACTCCACAACTAGAAACTCCACAACTACAGACTCTACAACTACAAACTCCACAACTAGAAACTCCACAACCAGAAACTCAACAATTAGAGACTCCACAACTAGAAACTCTGCAACTAAAAACTCCACAACTAGAAACTCCACAACTAGAAACTCCACAACTAGAATCTTCACAACTAGAAACTCTACAACTAGAAACTATGCAACTAGAAACTCTGCCACTCGAAACTCCACAACTAGAACGTCCGCAACTAGAAAATCTGCAACTAAAAACTCCGCGACAAGAAACTCCACAACTAGAAACTCCCCAGCTAGTGACTCCACAACTAGAAAACTCCGCAACTAGAAACTCCACGACCAGAAACTTTACAACCAGACAGTCCATAACTAGACACTTCGCAACTAGAAACTCCACAACTAAAGACTCCACAACTAGAAAACTCTGCAACTAGAAACTCCGCAACTAGAAACTACACAACTTGAGACTCTATAACTAGGAACTCCACAACTAGAAACTCCACAACTAGAAACTCCAACACCAGAAACTCCGCAACTAGAAAATCCGCAACTAGAAACTCCACAACTAGAAACTTCACAAATAAAAATTCCACAACAAGAGACTCAACAATTAGAGACTCCACAACTAGAAACTCTGCAACTAAAAACTCCACAACTATAAACTCCACAACTAGAAGCTCAACACTAGAATCTTCACAACTAGAAACTCCGCAACTAAAAACTCCACAAGTAGAAACTCTACAACTAGAAACTATGCAACAAGAAACTCTGCAATTAGAAACTCCACAGCTAGAACTTCCGCAACTAGAAACTCTGCAACTAGAAACTCCGCAACAAGAAACTCCACAACTAGAAACTCCACAACTAGAGACTCCACAACTAGAAACTCCACGACTAGACAATCCGCAACTTGAGACTCTGCAACGACAGGCTCCGCAACTAGAAACTCTGCAAATAGAAACTCCGCATCTAGAAACTCCACAGCTAGAAACTTGCAACTAGAAACTCCACAACTAGAAACTTTACAACTAGAAACTCCATAACTAGACACTTCGCAACTAGAAACTCCACAACTAGAGACTCAACTAGAAAACTCTGCAACTCGAAATTCCACGACTAGACACTCTACAACTTGAGACTCCGCTACGAAAGTCTCCGCCACTAGAAACTCTGCAACTAGCAATTCCACAACTAGAAACTCCACAACTAGAAACTCCACAACTAGAGACTCCACAACTAGAAACTCCACAACTAGAGACTGCCAACTAGAGACTCTGCAACTAGAAACTCCAAAGCTAGAAACTCCACAGCTAGAAACTCCGCAACTAGAAACTCCACAACTAGAACCTCCACAACTAGAAACTCTACAACTTGAGACTTTGCAACTAGAAACTCGGCAACTAGAAACTCAACAGCTAGAAACTCCGCAACTAGAAACTCCACAACTAGAAACTCCACAACTTGAAACACCACAACTAGAAACTACGCCACTAGAAACTCTGCAACTAGAAACTGCACAGCTAGAGCGCCCGCAACTAGAAACTCTGGAACTAGAAACTCCACAGCTAGAACGTCCGCAACTAGAAACTCTGCAACTAGAAACTCCCCAACTAGAAACTCCACAGCTAGAAAGTTCCCAACTAGAAGCTCCACAACTAGGATCTCCACAGCAAGAGACTCCACAACTACAGACTGCACATCTAGAGACTCCGCCACTAGAAACTCAACAGCTAGAAACTCCGCAACTAGAAACTCCACAACTAGAAACTTTACAACTAGAAACTCCATAACTAGACACTTCGCAACTAGAAACTCCACAACTAGAAACTCCACAACTAGAGACTCCACAACTAGAAAATTCTGCAACTAGAAACTCCACCACTAGACACTCTACAACTTGAGACTCCGACACGAAAGACTCCGCAACTAGAAAATCTGCAACTAGAAACTGCACAACTAGAAACTCCACAACTAGAAACTCCACAACTAGAGACTCCACAACTAGAAAACTCCGCAACTAGAAACTCCACGACTAGACACTCCACAACTTGAGACTCCGCAACGACAGGCTCCGCATCTAGAAACTCTGCAACTAGAAACTCCGCAACTAGAAACTCCACAGCTCGAAACTTGCAACTAGAAACTCTGCAACTAGAAACTCCGCAACTAGAAACTCCACAACTAGAGTCTCCACAACTATAAACTCCACAACTAGAAACTCCACAACTAGAGACTGCACAACTACAGACTCTGCAACTAGAAACTCCACAGTCAGAAACTCCGCAAATAGAAACTCCACAACTAGAATTTCCACAACTAGAAAACTCCGAAACTAGAAACTCCACGACTAGACATTCCACAACTTGAGACTCTGCAACGACATACTCCACAACTTGAAACTCTGCAACTCAAAACTCGGCAACAAGAAAATCCACTACTATAAACTTAAGTAGAAACTCCCAAACTAGAAACTACACAACTAGAAACTCCGCAACTAGAAACTCTGCAATTAGAAAATCCACAACTAGAAATTTAAAACTAGAAACTCTACAACAAAAAACTCCCCAATTAGAAAACTCCGCAACTAGAAACTCCACGACTAGAGACTCCACAACTTGAGACTCCGCAACGACAGACTCCGCAACTAGAAACTCTGCAACCAGAAACTCCGCCACTATAAACTCCACAGCTAGAAACTTGCAACTAGATACTCTGACACTAGTAAACACCGCAACTAGAAACTCCAAAGCTAGAAACTCCACAGCTAGAAACTCCACAACTAGAGTCTCCACAACTAGAAACTCCCCAACTAGAAACTCCGCAACTAGAAACTCCACAGCTAGAGACTGCCAACTAGAGACTCTGCAACTAGAAACTCCACAGCTAGAAACTCCGCAACTAGAAACTCCACAACTAGAACCTTCACAACTAGAAACTCCACAACTTGAGACTTTGCAACTAGAAACTCGGCAACTAGAAACTCAACAGCTAGAAACTCCGCAACTAGAAACTCCACATCTAGAAACTCCACAACTTGAAACACCACAACCAGATACTCCAAAACTACAGACTCCACAACTAGAAACTCAAGAACTAGAAACTCTACAACTAGAAATTCCACAACTGGAGACTCCACAAAAAGAAAACTCCGCAACTAGAATCTCCACGACTAGACACTCCACCACTTGAGACTCCGCAACGACCGATTCCACAACTAGAAACTCTGCAACTAGAAACTCCGCCACTATAAACTCCACAGCTAGAAACTTGCAACTAGAAACTCCGCAACTAGAAACTCCGCAACTAGAAACTAAAAAGCTAGAAACTCCACAACTAGAAACTCCACAACTAGAGTCTTTACAACTAAAAACTCCACAACTAGAAACTCCACAACGAGAAACTCCACAACTAGAGACTGCACAACTAGAGACTCCGCAACTAGAAACTCCACAGCTAGAAACTCCGCAACTAGAAACTCCACAACTAGAGACTCCGCAACTAGAAACTCCACAACTAGAAACTCCCCCACCAGACTCTCCACAACTAGAAACTCCGCAACAAGAAACTCCACAACTCGAAATTCCACAACCAGAGACTCAACAACCAGAGACTCCACAACTAAAAACTGCACAACTAGAAACTCCACTACTGGAAACTCTGCAACTAGAAACTCGACAACATGCAACTCCACAACTAAAACTCCACACCTCTAAATTCCACAACTTGAAACTCCACAACTAGAAACTGCGCAACTAAAAACTCCACAACTAGAAACTCCACAACTAGAAACTCCGCAACTAGAAACTCCAAAGCTAGAAACTCCACAACTAGAAACTTCACAACTAGAGTCTCCACAACAAGAAACTCCGCAACTAGAAACTCCACAACTAGAGACTGCCAACTAGAGACTCTGCAATTAGAAACTCCTCAGCTAGAACGTCCGCAACTAGAAACTCTGCAACTAGAATCTCCGCAACTAGAAACTCCACAACTCTATACTTTGCAACTAGTAACTTGGCAACTAGAAACTCAACAACTAGAAATTCCACAACTACAAATTCCACAACTACAGACTCCACAACTAGAAACTCCATAACTAGAAACTCCATCACCAGACACTCCGCAACTAGAAACTCCGCCACTAGAAACTCTACAACTAGAAATTTCACAACTGGAGACTCCACAAAAAGAAAACTCCGCCGCTAGAAACTCTACGACTAGACACTCCACAACTTGAGACTCCGCAATGACAGATTCCGCCACTAGAAACTCCACAACTAGAGCCTCCACAACTAGAAACTCCACAACTACAAACTCCACAACTAGAAACTCCACAACTAGAGACGGCACAACTAGAGACTCCGCAACTAGAAACTCCACAGCTAGACACTCCGCAAGTAGAAACTCCACAACTAGAGACTCCGCAACTAGAAACTCCACAACTTGAAACTCTGCAACTCGAAACTCTGCAACAAGAAAATCCACAACTATAAACTCAAGTAGAAACTCCCCAACTAGAAACTACACAACTTGAAACTCCGCAACTAGAAACTCCGCAACTAGAAAATCCACAACTAGATACTTCAAAACTAGAAACTCTACAGCAAGAAACTCCACAACTTCAAACACCGCAATTAGATACTCCACAACCACAAATTCCACAACTAGAAACTCCAAATTCAGAAACTCCGCAACTAGAAACTCCGCAACTAGAAACTCCACAACTTGAGACTCTATAACTAGGAAATCCACAGCTAGAAACTCCACAACTACAGACTCCACAACTACAAACTCCACAACTAGAAATTCCACAACCAGAGACTCAACAATTAGAGACTCCACAACTAGAAACTCTGCAACTAAAAACTCCACAACTAGAAACTCCACAACTAGAAGCTCAACACTAGAATCTTCACAACTAGAAACTCCGCCACTAAAAACTGCACAACTAGAAACTCTACAACTAGAAAATATGCAACTAGAAACTCTGCAATTAGAAACTCCACAGCTAGAACGTCCGCAACTAGAAACTCTGCAACTGAAAACTCCGCAACAAGAAACTCCACAACTAGAAACTCCACAACTAGAGACTCCACAACTAGAACACTCCGCAACTAGAAACTCCACGACTAGACAATCCACAACTTGAGACTCCGCAATGACAGGCTCCGCAACTAGAAACTCTGCAAATTGAAACTCCGCATCTAGAAACTCCACAGCTAGAAACTTGCAACTAGAAATTCCTCAACTAGAAACTTTACAACTAGAAACTCCATAACTAGACACTTCGCAACTAGAAACTCCACAACTAGAGACTCTACAACAAGAAAACTCTGCAACTCGAAACTCCACGACTAGACACTCTACAACTTGAGACTCCGCAACGAAAGTCTCCGCAACTAGAAACTCTGCAACTAGCAATTCCACAACTAGAAACTCCACAACTAGAAACTCCACAAATAGAGACTCCACAACTGGAAAACTTCGCAACTAGAAACTCCACCACCAGACACTCCGCAACCAGAAACTCCGCAACTAGAAACTCTACAACTAGAAATTCCACAACTGGAGACTCCGCAAAAAGAAAACTCCGCAACTAGAAACTCCACGATTAGACACTCCACAACTTGAGACTCCGCAACGACAGATTCCGCAACTAGAAACTCTACAACTAGAAACTCCACAACTAGAGTCTCCAGAACTAGAAACTCCACAACTAGAAACTCCGCTACTAGAAACTCCACAACTAGAGACTGCACAACTAGAGACTCCGCAACTAGAAACTCCACAGCTAGAAACTCCGCAACTAGAAACTCCACAACTAGAGACTCCGCAACTAGAAACTCCACAACTTGAAACTCTGCAACTCGAAACTCTGCAACAAGAAAATCCACAACTATAAACTTAAGTAGAAACTCCCCAACTAGAAACTACACAACTTGAAACTCCGCAACTAGAAACTCCGCAACTAGAAAAACCACAACTAGAAACTTCAAAACTAGAAACTCTACCACTTGAAACTCCACAACTAGAAACTCAACAACTAGAAACTCCACACCTAGAAACTCCAACTACAAACTCCACAACTTCAAACACCGCAACTAGATACTCCACAACTAGAAACTCCACAATTAGAAACTCCGCAACTAGAAACTCCACAACTCGAGACTCCATAACTAGGAACTCCACAACTAGAAACTCCACAACTACAGACTCTACAACTACAAACTCCACAACTAGAAACTCCACAACCAGAAACTCAACAATTAGAGACTCCACAACTAGAAACTCTGCAACTAAAAACTCCACAACTAGAAACTCCACAACTAGAAACTCCACAACTAAAATCTTCACAACTAGAAACTCCGCAACTAAAACTCCACAACTAGAAACTCTACAACCAGAAACTATGAAACTAGAAACTCTGCCACTAGAAACTCCACAGCTAGAACGTCCGCAACTAGAAACTCTGCAACTAAAAACTCCGTAACAAGAAACTCCACAACTAGAAACTCCACAACTAGTGACTCCAAAACTAGAAACTCCGCAACTAGAAACTCCACGACTAGAAACTTTACAACTAGACACTCCATAACTAGACACTTCGCAACTAGAAACTCCACAACTAGAAACTCCACAACTAGAAACTCCACAACTAGAAACTCCACAACTTGAGACTTTGCAACTAGAAACTCGGCAACTAGAAACTCTGCAACTAGAAACTACGCAAGTAGAAACTCCACCGCTAGAAACTCCACAACTAGAAACTCCACAACTAGAGACTGCCAACTAGAGACTGTGCAACTAGAAACTCCACAGCTAGAAACTCCGCAACTAGAAACTCCGCAACTAGAAACTCCACAACTAGAAACTCCACAACTAGAAACTCCACAACTTGAGACTTTGCAACTAGAAACTCGGCAACTAGAAACTCAACAACTAGAAACTCCACAACTAGAAACTCCACAAATAGAAACTCCACAACTTGAAACACCACAACCAGATACTCCACAACTACAAATTCCACAACTACAGACTCCACAAATAGAAACTCCAGAACTAGAAACTCCACCACCAGACACTCCGTAACTAGAAACTCCTCAACTAGAAACTCTACAACTAGAAATTCCACAACTGGTGACTCCACAAAAAGAAAACTCCTCAACTAGAAACTACACGATTAGACACTCCTCAACTTGAGGCTCCGCAACGACAGATTCCGCAACTAGAAACTCCGCAACTAGAAACTTCCAACTAGAAACTCAAAAGCTAGAAACTCCGCAACTAGAAACTCCACAACTAGAGTCTCCACAACTAGAAACTCCACAACTAGAAATTCCGCAACTAGAAACTCCACAACTAGAGACTGCACAACTAGAGACTCCGCAACTAGAAACTCCACAACTTGAAACTCTGCAACTCGAAACTCTGCAACAAGAAAATCCACAACTATAAACTTAAGTAGAAAGTCGCCAACTAAAACTACACAACTTGAAACTCCGCTACTAGAAACTCCGCAACTAGAAAATCCACAACTAGAAACTTCAAAACTAGAAACTCTACAACAAGAAACTCCACAACTTGAAACTCCACAACTAGAAACTCCACAACTAGAGACTGCACAACTTGAGACTTCGCAACTAGAAACTCGGCCACTAGAAACTCAACAACTAGAAACTCCACGACTAGACACTCTACAACTTGAGACTCCGCAACGAAAGTCTCCGCAACTAGAAACTCTGCAACTAGCAATTCCACAACTAGAAACTCCACAACTAGAAACTCCACAACTAGAGACTCCACAACTGGAAAACTTCGCAACTAGAAACTCCACCACCAGACACTCCGCAACCAGAAACTCCGCAACTAGAAACTCTACAACTAGAAATTACACAACTGGAGACTCCACAAAAAGAAAACTCCGCAACTAGAATCTCCACGACTAGACACTCCACCACTTGAGACTCCGCAACGACCGATTCCGCAACTAGAAACTCCGCAACTAGAAACTTCCAACTTGAAACTAAAAAGCTAGAAACTCCACAACTAGAAACTCCACAACTAGAGTCTCCAGAACTAGAAACTCCACAGCTAGAAACTCCGCAACTAGAAACTCCACAACTAGAGACTGCACAACTAGAGACTCCGCAACTAGAAACTCCACAGCTAGAAACTCCGCAACTAGAAACTCCACAACTAGAGACTCCGCAACTAGAAACTCCACAACTTGAAACTCTGCAACTCGAAACTCTGCAACAAGAAAATCCACAACTATAAACTTAAGTAGAAACTCCCCAACCAGAAACTACACAACTTGAAACTCCACAACTAGAAACTCAACAACTAGAAACTCCACACCTAGAAACTCCAACTACAAACTCCACAACTTCAAACACCGCAACTAGATACTCCACAACTACAAATTCCACAACTAAAAACTCCACAATTAGAAACTCCGCAACTAGAAACTCCACAACTCGAGACTCCATAACTAGGAACTCCACAACTAGAAACTCCACAACTACAGACTCTACAACTACAAACTCCACAACTAGAAACTCCACAACCAGAAACTCAACAATTAGAGACTCCACAACTAGAAACTCTGCAACTAAAAACTCCACAACTAGAAACTCCACAACTAGAAACTCCACAACTAAAATCTTCACAACTAGAAACTCCGCAACTAAAACTCCACAACTAGAAACTCTACAACCAGAAACTATGCAACTAGAAACTCTGCCACTGGAAACTCCACAGCTAGAACGTCCGCAACTAGAAACTCTGCAACTAAAAACTCCGCAACAAGAAACTCCACAACTAGAAACTCCACAACTAGAAACTCCACAACTAGTGACTCCACAACTAGAAACTCCGCAACTAGAAACTCCACGACTAGAAACTTTACAACTAGACACTCCATAACTAGACACTTCGCAACTAGAAACTCCACAACTAGAGACTCCACAACTAGAAAACTCTGCAACTAGAAACTCCGCAACTAGAAACTCCACAACTTGAGACTCTATAACTAGGAACTCCACAACTAGAAACTCCACAACTACAGACTCCACAACTAGAAATTCCACAACAAGAGACTCAACAATTAGAGACTCCACAACTAGAAACTCTGCAACTAAAAACTCCACAACTATAAACTCCACAACTAGAAGCTCAACACTAGAATCTTCACAACTAGAAACTCCGCAACTAAAAACTCCACAACTAGAAACTCTACAACTAGAAACTATGCAACTAGAAACTCTGCAATTAGAAACTCCACAGCTAGAACGTCCGCAACTAGAAACTCTGCAACTAGAAACTCCGCAACAAGAAACTCCACAACTAGAAACTCCAAAACTAGAGACTCCACAACTAGAAAACTCCGCAACTAGAAATTCCACGACTAGACACTCTACAACTTGAGACTCCGCTACGAAAGTCTCCGCAACTAGAAACTCTGCAACTAGCAATTCCACAACTAGAAACTCCACAACTAGAAACTCCACAACTAGAGACTCCACAACTAGAAAACTTCGCAACTAGAAACTCCACGACTAGACACTCCACAACTTGAGACTCCGCAACGACAGGCTCCGCAACTAGAAACTCTGCAACTAGAAACTACGGAAGTAGAAACTCCACCGCTAGAAAATCCACAACTAGAAACTTCAAAACTAGAAACTCTACAGCAAGAAACTCCACAACTTGAAACTCCACAACTAGAAACTCTAACTACAAACTCCACAACTTCAAACACCGCAATTAGATACTCCACAACCACAAATTCCACAACTAGAAACTCCACATTCAGAAACTCCGCAACTAGAAACTCCGCAACTAGAAACTCCACAACTTGAGACTCTATAACTAGGAAATCCACAGCTAGAAACTCCACAACTACAGACTCCACAACTACAAACTCCACAACTAGAAATTCCACAACCAGAGACTCAACAATTAGAGACTCCACAACTAGAAACTCTGCAACTAAAAACTCCACAACTAGAAACTCCACAACTAGAAGCTCAACACTAGAATCTTCACAACTAGAAACTCCGCCACTAAAAACTGCACAACTAGAAACTCTACAACTAGAAAATATGCAACTAGAAACTCTGCAATTAGAAACTCCACAGCTAGAACGTCCGCAACTAGAAACTCTGCAACTGAAAACTCCGCAACAAGAAACTCCACAACTAGAAACTCCACAACTAGAGACTCCACAACTAGAACACTCCGCAACTAGAAACTCCACGACTAGACAATCCACAACTTGAGACTCCGCAATGACAGGCTCCGCAACTAGAAACTCTGCAAATTGAAACTCCGCATCTAGAAACTCCACAGCTAGAAACTCCACAAATAGAGACTCCACAACTGGAAAACTTCGCAACTAGAAACTCCACCACCAGACACTCCGCAACCAGAAACTCCGCAACTAGAAACTCTACAACTAGAAATTCCACAACTGGAGACTCCGCAAAAAGAAAACTCCGCAACTAGAAACTCCACGATTAGACACTCCACAACTTGAGACTCCGCAACGACAGATTCCGCAAGTAGAAACTCCACAACTAGAAACTCCACAACTAGAGTCTCCAGAACTAGAAACTCCACAACTAGAAACTCCGCTACTAGAAACTCCACAACTAGAGACTGCACAACTAGAGACTCCGCAACTAGAAACTCCACAGCTAGAAACTCCGCAACTAGAAACTCCACAACTAGAGACTCCGCAACTAGAAACTCCACAACTTGAAACTCTGCAACTCGAAACTCTGCAACAAGAAAATCCACAACTATAAACTTAAGTAGAAACTCCCCAACTAGAAACTACACAACTTGTAACTCCGCAACTAGAAACTCCGCAACTAGAAAAACCACAACTAGAAACTTCAAAACTAGAAACTCTACAACTTGAAACTCCACAACTAGAAACTCAACAACTAGAAACTCCACACCTAGAAACTCCAACTACAAACTCCACAACTTCAAACACCGCAACTAGATACTCCACAACTAGAAACTCCACAATTAGAAACTCCGCAACTAGAAACTCCACAACTCGAGACTCCATAACTAGGAACTCCACAACTAGAAACTCCACAACTACAGACTCTACGACTACAAACTCCACAACTAGAAACTCCACAACCAGAAACTCAACAATTAGAGACTCCACAACTAGAAACTCTGCAACTAAAAACTCCACAACTAGAAACTCCTCAACTAGAAACTCCACAACTAAAATCTTCACAACTAGAAACTCCGCAACTAAAACTCCACAACTAGAAACTCTACAACCAGAAACTATGCAACTAGAAACTCTGCCACTAGAAACTCCACAGCTAGAACGTCCGCAACTAGAAACTCTGCAACTAAAAACTCCGCAACAAGAAACTCCACAACTAGAAACTCCACAACTAGTGACTCCAAAACTAGAAACTCCGCAACTAGAAACTCCACGACTAGAAACTTTACAACTAGACACTCGATAACTAGACACTTCGCAACTAGAAACTCCACAACTAGAAACTCCACAACTAGAAAACTCTGCAACTAGAAACTCCGCAACTAGAAACTCCACAACTTGAGACTCTATAACTAGGAACTCCACAACTAGAAACTCCACAACTACAGACTCCACAACTACAAACTCCACAACTAGAAACTCCAACACCAGAAACTCCGCAACTAGAAACTCCACAACTAGAAACTCCACAACTGGAAATTCCACAACAAGAGACTCAACAATTAGAGACTCCACAACTAGAAACTCTGCAACTAAAAACTCCACAACTATAAACTCCACAACTAGAAGCTCAACACTAGAATCTTCACAACTAGAAACTCCGCAACTAAAAACTCCACAACTAGAAACTCTACAACTAGAAACTATGCAACTAGAAACTCTGCAATTAGAAACTCCACAGCTAGAACGTCCGCAACTAGAAACTCTGCAACTAGAAACTCCGCAACAAGAAACTCCACAACTAGAAACTCCACAACTAGAGACTCCACAACTAGAAAACTCCGCAACTAGAAATTCCACGACTAGACACTCTACAACTTGAGACTCCGCTACGAAAGTCTCCGCAACTAGAAACTCTGCAACTAGCAATTCCACAACTAGAAACTCCACAACTAGAAACTCCACAACTAGAGACTCCACAACTAGAAAACTTCGCAACTAGAAACTCCACGACTAGACACTCCACAACTTGAGACTCCGCAACGACAGGCTCCGCAACTAGAAACTCTGCAACTAGAAACTACGCAAGTAGAAACTCCACCGCTAGAAACTCCACAAATAGAAACTCCACAACTAGAGACTGCCAACTAGAGACTGTGCAACTAGAAACTCCACAGCTAGAAACTCCGCAACTAGAAACTCCGCAACTAGAAACTCCACAACTAGAAACTCCACAACTAGAAACTCCACAACTTGAGACTTTGCAACTAGAAACTCGGCAACTAGAAACTCAACAACTAGAAACTCCACAACTAGAAACTCCACAAATAGAAACTCCACAACTTGAAACACCACAACCAGATACTCCACAACTACAAATTCCACAACTACAGACTCCACAAATAGAAACTCCAGAACTAGAAACTCCACCACCAGACACTCCGCAACTAGAAACTCCTCAACTAGAAACTCTACAACTAGAAATTCCACAACTGGTGACTCCACAAAAAGAAAACTCCTCAACTAGAAACTCCACGATTAGACACTCCTCAACTTGAGGCTCCGCAACGACAGATTCCGCAACTAGAAACTCCGCAACTAGAAACTTCCAACTAGAAACTCAAAAGCTAGAAACTCCGCAACTAGAAACTCCACAACTAGAGTCTCCACAACTAGAAACTCCACAACTAGAAACTCCGCAACTAGAAACTCCACGACTAGAAACTTTACAACTAGACACTCCATAACTAGACACTTCGCAACTAGAAACTCCACAACTAGAGACTCCACAACTAGAAAACTCTGCAACTAGAAACTCCGCAACTAGAAACTCCACAACTTGAGACTCTATAACTAGGAACTCCACAACTAGAAACTCCACAACTACAGACTCCACAACTACAAACTCCACAACTAGAAACTCCAACACCAGAAACTCCGCAACTAGAAACTCCACAACTAGAAACTCCACAACTAGAAATTCCACAACAAGAGACTCAACAATTAGAGACTCCACAACTAGAAACTCTGCAACTAAAAACTCCACAACTATAAACTCCACAACTAGAAGCTCAACACTAGAATCTTCACAACTAGAAACTCCGCAACTAAAAACTCCACAACTAGAAACTCTACAACTAGAAACTATGCAACTAGAAACTCTGCAATTAGAAACTCCACAGCTAGAACGTCCGCAACTAGAAACTCTGCAACTAGAAACTCCGCAACAAGAAACTCCACAACTAGAAACTCCACAACTAGAGACTCCACAACTAGAAAACTCCGCAACTAGAAATTCCACGACTAGACACTCTACAACTTGAGACTCCGCTACGAAAGTCTCCGCAACTAGAAACTCTGCAACTAGCAATTCCACAACTAGAAACTCCCCAACTAGAAACTCCACAACTAGAGACTCCACAACTAGAAAACTTCGCAACTAGAAACTCCACGACTAGACACTCCACAACTTGAGACTCCGCAACGACAGGCTCCGCAACTAGAAACTCTGCAACTAGAAACTACGGAAGTAGAAACTCCACCGCTAGAAAATCCACAACTAGAAACTTCAAAACTAGAAACTCTACAGCAAGAAACTCCACAACTTGAAACTCCACAACTAGAAACTCCACAACTAGAAACTCTAACTACAAACTCCACAACTTCAAACACCGCAATTAGATACTCCACAACCACAAATTCCACAACTAGAAACTCCACATTCAGAAACTCCGCAACTAGAAACTCCGCAACTAGAAACTCCACAACTTGAGACTCTATAACTAGGAAATCCACAGCTAGAAACTCCACAACTACAGACTCCACAACTACAAACTCCACAACTAGAAATTCCACAACCAGACTCAACAATTAGAGACTCCACAACTAGAAACTCTGCAACTAAAAACTCCACAACTAGAAACTCCACAACTAGAAGCTCAACACTAGAATCTTCACAACTAGAAACTCCGCCACTAAAAACTGCACAACTAGAAACTCTACAACTAGAAAATATGCAACTAGAAACTCTGCAATTAGAAACTCCACAGCTAGAACGTCCGCAACTAGAAACTCTGCAACTGAAAACTCCGCAACAAGAAACTCCACAACTAGAAACTCCACAACTAGAGACTCCACAACTAGAACACTCCGCAACTAGAAACTCCACGACTAGACAATCCACAACTTGAGACTCCGCAATGACAGGCTCCGCAACTAGAAACTCTGCAAATTGAAACTCCGCATCTAGAAACTCCACAGCTAGAAACTTGCAACTAGAAATTCCTCAACTAGAAACTTTACAACTAGAAACTCCAACACCAGAAACTCCGCAACTAGAAACTCCACAACTAGAAACTCCACAACTGGAAATTCCACAACAAGAGACTCAACAATTAGAGACTCCACAACTAGAAACTCTGCAACTAAAAACTCCACAACTATAAACTCCACAACTAGAAGCTCAACACTAGAATCTTCACAACTAGAAACTCCGCAACTAAAAACTCCACAACTAGAAACTCTACAACTAGAAACTATGCAACTAGAAACTCTGCAATTAGAAACTCCACAGCTAGAACGTCCGCAACTAGAAACTCTGCAACTAGAAACTCCGCAACAAGAAACTCCACAACTAGAAACTCCACAACTAGAGACTCCACAACTAGAAAACTCCGCAACTAGAAATTCCACGACTAGACACTCTACAACTTGAGACTCCGCTACGAAAGTCTCCGCAACTAGAAACTCTGCAACTAGCAATTCCACAACTAGAAACTCCACAACTAGAAACTCCACAACTAGAGACTCCACAACTAGAAAACTTCGCAACTAGAAACTCCACGACTAGACACTCCACAACTTGAGACTCCGCAACGACAGGCTCCGCAACTAGAAACTCTGCAACTAGAAACTACGCAAGTAGAAACTCCACCGCTAGAAACTCCACAACTAGAAACTCCACAACTAGAGACTGCCAACTAGAGACTGTGCAACTAGAAACTCCACAGCTAGAAACTCCGCAACTAGAAACTCCGCAACTAGAAACTCCACAACTAGAAACTCCACAACTAGAAACTCCACAACTTGAGACTTTGCAACTAGAAACTCGGCAACTGGAAACTCAACAACTAGAAACTCCACAACTAGAAACTCCACAAATAGAAACTCCACAACTTGAAACACCACAACCAGATACTCCACAACTACAAATTCCACAACTACAGACTCCACAAATAGAAACTCCAGAACTAGAAACTCCACCACCAGACACTCCGCAACTAGAAACTCCTCAACTAGAAACTCTACAACTAGAAATTCCACAACTGGTGACTCCACAAAAAGAAAACTCCTCAACTAGAAACTCCACGATTAGACACTCCTCAACTTGAGGCTCCGCAACGACAGATTCCGCAACTAGAAACTCCGCAACTAGAAACTTCCAACTAGAAACTCAAAAGCTAGAAACTCCGCAACTAGAAACTCCACAACTAGAGTCTCCACAACTAGAAACTCCACAACTAGAAACTCCGCAACTAGAAACTCCACGACTAGAAACTTTACAACTAGACACTCCATAACTAGACACTTCGCAACTAGAAACTCCACAACTAGAGACTCCACAACTAGAAAACTCTGCAACTAGAAACTCCGCAACTAGAAACTCCACAACTTGAGACTCTATAACTAGGAACTCCACAACTAGAAACTCCACAACTACAGACTCCACAACTACAAACTCCACAACTAGAAACTCCAACACCAGAAACTCCGCAACTAGAAACTCCACAACTAGAAACTCCACAACTAGAAATTCCACAACAAGAGACTCAACAATTAGAGACTCCACAACTAGAAACTCTGCAACTAAAAACTCCACAACTATAAACTCCACAACTAGAAGCTCAACACTAGAATCTTCACAACTAGAAACTCCGCAACTAAAAACTCCACAACTAGAAACTCTACAACTAGAAACTATGCAACTAGAAACTCTGCAATTAGAAACTCCACAGCTAGAACGTCCGCAACTAGAAACTCTGCAACTAGAAACTCCGCAACAAGAAACTCCACAACTAGAAACTCCACAACTAGAGACTCCACAACTAGAAAACTCCGCAACTAGAAATTCCACGACTAGACACTCTACAACTTGAGACTCCGCAACGACAGGCTCCGCAACTAGAAACTCTGCAACTAGAAACTACGGAAGTAGAAACTCCACCGCTAGAAAATCCACAACTAGAAACTTCAAAACTAGAAACTCTACAGCAAGAAACTCCACAACTTGAAACTCCACAACTAGAAACTCCACAACTAGAAACTCTAACTACAAACTCCACAACTTCAAACACCGCAATTAGATACTCCACAACCACAAATTCCACAACTAGAAACTCCACATTCAGAAACTCCGCAACTAGAAACTCCGCAACTAGAAACTCCACAACTTGAGACTCTATAACTAGGAAATCCACAGCTAGAAACTCCACAACTACAGACTCCACAACTACAAACTCCACAACTAGAAATTCCACAACCAGAGACTCAACAATTAGAGACTCCACAACTAGAAACTCTGCAACTAAAAACTCCACAACTAGAAACTCCACAACTAGAAGCTCAACACTAGAATCTTCACAACTAGAAACTCCGCCACTAAAAACTGCACAACTAGAAACTCTACAACTAGAAAATATGCAACTAGAAACTCTGCAATTAGAAACTCCACAGCTAGAACGTCCGCAACTAGAAACTCTGCAACTGAAAACTCCGCAACAAGAAACTCCACAACTAGAAACTCCACAACTAGAGACTCCACAACTAGAACACTCCGCAACTAGAAACTCCACGACTAGACAATCCACAACTTGAGACTCCGCAATGACAGGCTCCGCAACTAGAAACTCTGCAAATTGAAACTCCGCATCTAGAAACTCCACAGCTAGAAACTTGCAACTAGAAATTCCTCAACTAGAAACTTTACAACTAGAAACTCCATAACTAGACACTTCGCAACTAGAAACTCCACAACTAGAGACTCTACAACAAGAAAACCCTGCAACTCGAAACTCCACGACTAGACACTCTACAACTTGAGACTCCGCAACGAAAGTCTCCGCAACTAGAAACTCTGCAACTAGCAATTCCACAACTAGAAACTCCACAACTAGAAACTCCACAAATAGAGACTCCACAACTGGAAAACTTCGCAACTAGAAACTCCACCACCAGACACTCCGCAACCAGAAACTCCGCAGCTAGAAACTCTACAACTAGAAATTCCACAACTGGAGACTCCGCAAAAAGAAAACTCCGCAACTAGAAACTCCACGATTAGACACTCCACAACTTGAGACTCCGCAACGACAGATTCCGCAAGTAGAAACTCCACAACTAGAAACTCCACAACTAGAGTCTCCAGAACTAGAAACTCCACAACTAGAAACTCCGCTACTAGAAACTCCACAACTAGAGACTGCACAACTAGAGACTCCGCAACTAGAAACTCCACAGCTAGAAACTCCGCAACTAGAAACTCCACAACTAGAGACTCCGCAACTAGAAACTCCACAACTTGAAACTCTGCAACTCGAAACTCTGCAACAAGAAAATCCACAACTATAAACTTAAGTAGAAACTCCCCAACTAGAAACTACACAACTTGTAACTCCGCAACTAGAAACTCCGCAACTAGAAAAACCACAACTAGAAACTTCAAAACTAGAAACTCTACAACTTGAAACTCCACAACTAGAAACTCAACAACTAGAAACTCCACACCTAGAAACTCCAACTACAAACTCCACAACTTCAAACACCGCAACTAGATACTCCACAACTAGAAACTCCACAATTAGAAACTCCGCAACTAGAAACTCCACAACTCGAGACTCCATAACTAGGAACTCCACAACTAGAAACTCCACAACTACAGACTCTACAACTACAAACTCCACAACTAGAAACTCCACAACCAGAAACTCAACAATTAGAGACTCCACAACTAGAAACTCTGCAACTAAAAACTCCACAACTAGAAACTCCACAACTAGAAACTCCACAACTAAAATCTTCACAACTAGAAACTCCGCAACTAAAACTCCACAACTAGAAACTCTACAACCAGAAACTATGCAACTAGAAACTCTGCCACTAGAAACTCCACAGCTAGAACGTCCGCAACTAGAAACTCTGCAACTAAAAACTCCGCAACAAGAAACTCCACAACTAGAAACTCCACAACTAGTGACTCCAAAACTAGAAACTCCGCAACTAGAAACTCCACGACTAGAAACTTTACAACTAGACACTCCATAACTAGACACTTCGCAACTAGAAACTCCACAACTAGAGACTCCACAACTAGAAAACTCTGCAACTAGAAACTCCGCAACTAGAAACTCCACAACTTGAGACTCTATAACTAGGAACTCCACAACTAGAAACTCCACAACTACAGACTCCACAACTACAAACTCCACAACTAGAAACTCCAACACCAGAAACTCCGCAACTAGAAACTCCACAACTAGAAACTCCACAACTGGAAATTCCACAACAAGAGACTCAACAATTAGAGACTCCACAACTAGAAACTCTGCAACTAAAAACTCCACAACTATAAACTCCACAACTAGAAGCTCAACACTAGAATCTTCACAACTAGAAACTCCGCAACTAAAAACTCCACAACTAGAAACTCTACAACTAGAAACTATGCAACTAGAAACTCTGCAATTAGAAACTCCACAGCTAGAACGTCCGCAACTAGAAACTCTGCAAATAGAAACTCCGCAACAAGAAACTCCACAACTAGAAACTCCACAACTAGAGACTCCACAACTAGAAAACTCCGCAACTAGAAATTCCATGACTAGACACTCTACAACTTGAGACTCCGCTACGAAAGTCTCCGCAACTAGAAACTCTGCAACTAGCAATTCCACAACTAGAAACTCCACAACTAGAAACTCCACAACTAGAGACTCCACAACTAGAAAACTTCGCAACTAGAAACTCCACGACTAGACACTCCACAACTTGAGACTCCGCAACGACAGGCTCCGCAACTAGAAACTCTGCAACTAGAAACTACGCAAGTAGAAACTCCACCGCTAGAAACTCCACAACTAGAAACTCCACAACTAGAGACTGCCAACTAGAGACTGTGCAACTAGAAACTCCACAGCTAGAAACTCCGCAACTAGAAACTCCGCAACTAGAAACTCCACAACTAGAAACTCCACAACTAGAAACTCCACAACTTGAGACTTTGCAACTAGAAACTCGGCAACTAGAAACTCAACAACTAGAAACTCCACAACTAGAAACTCCACAAATAGAAACTCCACAACTTGAAACACCACAACCAGATACTCCACAACTACAAATTCCACAACTACAGACTCCACAAATAGAAACTCCAGAACTAGAAACTCCACCACCAGACACTCCGCAACTAGAAACTCCTCAACTAGAAACTCTACAACTAGAAATTCCACAACTGGTGACTCCACAAAAAGAAAACTCCTCAACTAGAAACTCCACGATTAGACACTCCTCAACTTGAGGCTCCGCAACGACAGATTCCGCAACTAGAAACTCCGCAACTAGAAACTTCCAACTAGAAACTCAAAAGCTAGAAACTCCGCAACTAGAAACTCCACAACTAGAGTCTCCACAACTAGAAACTCCACAACTAGAAAGTCCGCAACTAGAAACTCCACAACTAGAGACTGCACAACTAGAGACTCCGCAACTAGAAACTCCACAACTTGAAACTCTGCAACTCGAAACTCTGCAACAAGAAAATCCACAACTATAAACTTAAGTAGAAAGTCGCCAACTAAAACTACACAACTTGAAACTCCGCTACTAGAAACTCCGCAACTAGAAAATCCACAACTAGAAACTTCAAAACTAGAAACTCTACAACAAGAAACTCCACAACTTGAAACTCCACAACTAGAAACTCCACAACTAGAGACTGCACAACTTGAGACTTCGCAACTAGAAACTCGGCCACTAGAAACTCAACAACTAGAAACTCCACGACTAGACACTCTACAACTTGAGACTCCGCAACGAAAGTCTCCGCAACTAGAAACTCTGCAACTAGCAATTCCACAACTAGAAACTCCACAACTAGAAACTCCACAACTAGAGACTCCACAACTGGAAAACTTCGCAACTAGAAACTCCACCACCAGACACTCCGCAACCAGAAACTCCGCAACTAGAAACTCTACAACTAGAAATTACACAACTGGAGACTCCACAAAAAGAAAACTCCGCAACTAGAATCTCCACGACTAGACACTCCACCACTTGAGACTCCGCAACGACCGATTCCGCAACTAGAAACTCCGCAACTAGAAACTTCCAACTTGAAACTAAAAAGCTAGAAACTCCACAACTAGAAACTCCACAACTAGAGTCTCCAGAACTAGAAACTCCACAGCTAGAAACTCCGCAACTAGAAACTCCACAACTAGAGACTGCACAACTAGAGACTCCGCAACTAGAAACTCCACAGCTAGAAACTCCGCAACTAGAAACTCCACAACTAGAGACTCCGCAACTAGAAACTCCACAACTTGAAACTCTGCAACTCGAAACTCTGCAACAAGAAAATCCACAACTATAAACTTAAGTAGAAACTCCCCAACCAGAAACTACACAACTTGAAACTCCACAACTAGAAACTCAACAACTAGAAACTCCACACCTAGAAACTCCAACTACAAACTCCACAACTTCAAACACCGCAACTAGATACTCCACAACTACAAATTCCACAACTAAAAACTCCACAATTAGAAACTCCGCAACTAGAAACTCCACAACTCGAGACTCCATAACTAGGAACTCCACAACTAGAAACTCCACAACTACAGACTCTACAACTACAAACTCCACAACTAGAAACTCTGCAACTAAAAACTCCACAACTAGAAACTCCACAACTAGAAACTCCACAACTAAAATCTTCACAACTAGAAACTCCGCAACTAAAACTCCACAACTAGAAACTCTACAGCCAGAAACTATGCAACTAGAAACTCTGCCACTGGAAACTCCACAGCTAGAACGTCCGCAACTAGAAACTCTGCAACTAAAAACTCCGCAACAAGAAACTCCACAACTAGAAACTCCACAACTAGTGACTCCACAACTAGAAACTCCGCAACTAGAAACTCCACGACTAGAAACTTTACAACTAGACACTCCATAACTAGACACTTCGCAACTAGAAACTCCACAACTAGAGACTCCACAACTAGAAAACTCTGCAACTAGAAACTCCGCAACTAGAAACTCCACAACTTGAGACTCTATAACTAGGAACTCCACAACTAGAAACTCCACAACTACAGACTCCACAACTACAAACTCCACAACTAGAAACTCCAACACCAGAAACTCCGCAACTAGAAACTCCACAACTAGAAACTCCACAACTAGAAATTCCACAACAAGAGACTCAACAATTAGAGACTCCACAACTAGAAACTCTGCAACTAAAAACTCCACAACTATAAACTCCACAACTAGAAGCTCAACACTAGAATCTTCACAACTAGAAACTCCGCAACTAAAAACTCCACAACTAGAAACTCTACAACTAGAAACTATGCAACTAGAAACTCTGCAATTAGAAACTCCACAGCTAGAACGTCCCCAACTAGAAACTCTGCAACTAGAAACTCCGCAACAAGAAACTCCACAACTAGAAACTCCACAACTAGAGACTCCACAACTAGAAAACTCCGCAACTAGAAATTCCACGACTAGACACTCTACAACTTGAGACTCCGCTACGAAAGTCTCCGCAACTAGAAACTCTGCAACTAGCAATTCCACAACTAGAAACTCCACAACTAGAAACTCCACAACTAGAGACTCCACAACTAGAAAACTTCGCAACTAGAAACTCCACGACTAGACACTCCACAACTTGAGACTCCGCAACGACAGGCTCCGCAACTAGAAACTCTGCAACTAGAAAGTACGGAAGTAGAAACTCCACCGCTAGAAACTCCACAACTAGAAACTCCACAACTAGAGACTGCCAACTAGAGACTGTGCAACTAGAAACTCCACAGCTAGAAACTCCGCAACTAGAAACTCCGCAACTAGAAACTCCACAACGAGAAACTCCACAACTAGAAACTCCACAACTTGAGACTTTGCAACTAGAAACTCGGCAACTAGAAACTCAACAACTAGAAACTCCACAACTAGAAACTCTAACTACAAACTCCACAACTTCAAACACCGCAATTAGATACTCCACAACCACAAATTCCACAACTAGAAACTCCACATTCAGAAACTCCGCAACTAGAAACTCCGCAACTAGAAACTCCACAACTTGAGACTCTATAACTAGGAACTCCACATATAGAAACTCCACAACTACAGACTCCACAACTACAAACTCCACAACTAGAAATTCCACAACCAGAGACTCAACAATTAGAGACTCCACAACTAGAAACTCTGCAACTAAAAACTCCACAACTAGAAACTCCACAACTAGAAGCTCAACACTAGAATCTTCAGAACTAGAAACTCCGCCACTAAAAACTGCACAACTAGAAACTCTACAACTAGAAAATATGCAACTAGAAACTCTGCAATTAGAAACTCCACAGCTAGAACGTCCGCAACTAGAAACTCTGCAACTGAAAACTCCGCAACAAGAAACTCCACAACTAGAAACTCCACAACTAGAGACTCCACAACTAGAACACTCCGCAACTAGAAACTCCACGACTAGACAATCCACAACTTGAGACTCCGCAATGACAGGCTCCGCAAGTAGAAACTCTGCAAATTGAAACTCCGCATCTAGAAACTCCACAGCTAGAAACTTGCAACTACAAATTCCTCAACGAGAAACTTTACAACTAGAAACTCCATAACTAGACACTTCGCAACTAGAAACTCCACAACTAGAGACTCCACAACTAGAAAACTCTGCAACTCGAAACTCCACGACTAGACACTCTACAACTTGAGACTCCGCAACGAAAGTCTCCGCAACTAGAAACTCTGCAACTAGCAATTCCACAACTAGAAACTCCACAACTAGAAACTCCACAAATAGAGACTCCACAACTGGAAAACTTCGCAACTAGAAACTCCACCACCAGACACTTTGCAACCAGAAACTCCGCAACTAGAAACTCTACAACTAGAAATTCCACAACTGGAGACTTCACAAAAAGAAAACTCCGCAACTAGAAACTCCACGATTAGACACTCCACAACTTGAGACTCCGCAACGACAGATTCCGCAACTAGAAACTCCACAACTAGAAACTCCACAACTAGAGTCTCCAGAACTAGAAACTCCACAACTAGAAACTCCGCTACTAGAAACTCCACAACTAGAGACTGCACAACTAGAGACTCCGCAACTAGAAACTCCACAGCTAGAAACTCTGCAACTAGAAACTCCACAACTAGAGACTCCGCAACTAGAAACTCCACAACTTGAAACTCGGCAACTCGAAACTCTGCAACAAAAAAATCCACAACTATAAACTTAAGTAGAAACTCCCCAACTAGAAACTACACAACTTGAAACTCCGCAACTAGAAACTCCGCAACTAGAAAATCCACAACTAGAAACTTCAAAACTAGAAACTCTACAACTTGAAACTCCATAACTAGAAACTCAACAACTAGAAACTCCACACCTAGAAACTCCAACTACAAACTCCACAACTTCAAACACCGCAACTAGATACTCCACAACTAGAAACTCCACAATTAGAAACTCCGCAACTAGAAACTCCAAAACTCGAGACTCCATAACTAGGAACTCCACAACTAGAAACTCCACAACTACAGACTCTACAACTACAAACTCCACAACTAGAAACTCCACAACCAGAAACTCAACAATTAGAGACTCCACAACTAGAAACTCTGCAACTAAAAACTCCACAACTAGAAACTCCACAACTAGAAACTCCACAACTAAAATCTTCACAACTAGAAACTCTGCAACTAAAACTCCACAACTATAAACTCTACAACCAGAAACTATGCAACTAGAAACTCTGCCACTAGAGACTCCACAGCTAGAACGTCCGCAACTAGAAACTCTGCAACTAGCAATTCCACAACTAGAAACTCCACAACTAGAAACTCCACAACTAGAGACTCCACAACTGGAAAACTTCGCAACTAGAAACTCCACCACCAGACACTCCGCAACCAGAAACTCCGCAACTAGAAACTCTACAACTAGAAATTACACAACTGGAGACTCCACAAAAAGAAAACTCCGCAACTAGAATCTCCACGACTAGACACTCCACCACTTGAGACTCCGCAACGACCGATTCCGCAACTAGAAACTCCGCAACTAGAAACTTCCAACTTGAAACTAAAAAGCTAGAAACTCCACAACTAGAAACTCCACAACTAGAGTCTCCAGAACTAGAAACTCCACAACTAGAGACTCCGCAACTAGAAACTCCACAACTTGAAACTCTGCAACTCGAAACTCTGCAACAAGAATATCCACAACTATAAACTTAAGTAGAAACTCCCCAACCAGAAACTACACAACTTGAAACTCCACAACTAGAAACTCAACAACTAGAAACTCCACACCTAGAAACTCCAACTACAAACTCCACAACTTCAAACACCGCAACTAGATATTCCACAACTACAAATTCCACAACTAAAAACTCCACAATTAGAAACTCCGCAACTAGAAACTCCACAACTCGAGACTCCATAACTAGGAACTCCACAACTAGAAACTCCACAACTACAGACTCTACAACTACAAACTTCACAACTAGAAACTCCACAACCAGAAACTCAACAATTAGAGACTCCACAACTAGAAACTCTGCAACTAAAAACTCCACAACTAGAAACTCCACAACTAGAAACTCCACAACTAAAATCTTCACAACTAGAAACTCCGCAACTAAAACTCCACAACTAGAAACTCTACAACCAGAAACTATGCAACTAGAAACTCTGCCTTTAGAAACTCCACAGCTAGAACGTCCGCAACTAGAAACTCTGCAACTAAAAACTCCGCAACAAGAAACTCCACAACTAGAAACTCCACAACTAGTGACTCCACAACTAGAAACTCCGCAACTAGAAACTCCACGACTAGAAACTTTACAACTAGACACTCCATAACTAGACACTTCGCAACTAGAAACTCCACAACTAGAGACTCCACAACTAGAAAACTCTGCAACTAGAAACTCCGCAACTAGAGACTCCACAACTAGAAAACTCCGCAACTAGAAATTCCACGACTAGACACTCTACAACTTGAGACTCCGCTACGAAAGTCTCCGCAACTAGAAACTCTGCAACTAGCAATTCCACAACTAGAAACTCCACAACTAGAAACTCCACAACTAGAGACTCCACAACTAGAAAACTTCGCAACTAGAAACTCCACGACTAGACACTCCACAACTTGAGACTCCGCAACGACAGGCTCCGCAACTAGAAACTCTGCAACTAGAAACTACGGAAGTAGAAACTCCACCGCTAAAAACTCCACAATTAGAAACTCCGCAACTAGAAACTCCACAACTCGAGACTCCATAACTAGGAACTCCACAACTAGAAACTCCACAACTACAGACTCTACAACTACAAACTCCACAACTAGAAACTCTGCAACTAAAAACTCCACAACTAGAAACTCCACAACTAGAAACTCCACAACTAAAATCTTCACAACTAGAAACTCCGCAACTAAAACTCCACAACTAGAAACTCTACAGCCAGAAACTATGCAACTAGAAACTCTGCCACTGGAAACTCCACAGCTAGAACGTCCGCAACTAGAAACTCTGCAACTAAAAACTCCGCAACAAGAAACTCCACAACTAGAAACTCCACAACTAGTGACTCCACAACTAGAAACTCCGCAACTAGAAACTCCACGACTAGAAACTTTACAACTAGACACTCCATAACTAGACACTTCGCAACTAGAAACTCCACAACTAGAGACTCCACAACTAGAAAACTCTGCAACTAGAAACTCCGCAACTAGAAACTCCACAACTTGAGACTCTATAACTAGGAACTCCACAACTAGAAACTCCACAACTACAGACTCCACAACTACAAACTCCACAACTAGAAACTCCAACACCAGAAACTCCGCAACTAGAAACTCCACAACTAGAAACTCCACAACTAGAAATTCCACAACAAGAGACTCAACAATTAGAGACTCCACAACTAGAAACTCTGCAACTAAAAACTCCACAACTATAAACTCCACAACTAGAAGCTCAACACTAGAATCTTCACAACTAGAAACTCCGCAACTAAAAACTCCACAACTAGAAACTCTACAACTAGAAACTATGCAACTAGAAACTCTGCAATTAGAAACTCCACAGCTAGAACGTCCCCAACTAGAAACTCTGCAACTAGAAACTCCGCAACAAGAAACTCCACAACTAGAAACTCCACAACTAGAGACTCCACAACTAGAAAACTCCGCAACTAGAAATTCCACGACTAGACACTCTACAACTTGAGACTCCGCTACGAAAGTCTCCGCAACTAGAGACTGTGCAACTAGAAACTCCACAGCTAGAAACTCCGCAACTAGAAACTCCGCAACTAGAAACTCCACAACGAGAAACTCCACAACTAGAAACTCCACAACTTGAGACTTTGCAACTAGAAACTCGGCAACTAGAAACTCAACAACTAGAAACTCCACAACTAGAAACTCTAACTACAAACTCCACAACTTCAAACACCGCAATTAGATACTCCACAACCACAAATTCCACAACTAGAAACTCCACATTCAGAAACTCCGCAACTAGAAACTCCGCAACTAGAAACTCCACAACTTGAGACTCTATAACTAGGAACTCCACATATAGAAACTCCACAACTACAGACTCCACAACTACAAACTCCACAACTAGAAATTCCACAACCAGAGACTCAACAATTAGAGACTCCACAACTAGAAACTCTGCAACTAAAAACTCCACAACTAGAAACTCCACAACTAGAAGCTCAACACTAGAATCTTCAGAACTAGAAACTCCGCCACTAAAAACTGCACAACTAGAAACTCTACAACTAGAAAATATGCAACTAGAAACTCTGCAATTAGAAACTCCACAGCTAGAACGTCCGCAACTAGAAACTCTGCAACTGAAAACTCCGCAACAAGAAACTCCACAACTAGAAACTCCACAACTAGAGACTCCACAACTAGAACACTCCGCAACTAGAAACTCCACGACTAGACAATCCACAACTTGAGACTCCGCAATGACAGGCTCCGCAAGTAGAAACTCTGCAAATTGAAACTCCGCATCTAGAAACTCCACAGCTAGAAACTTGCAACTACAAATTCCTCAACGAGAAACTTTACAACTAGAAACTCCATAACTAGACACTTCGCAACTAGAAACTCCACAACTAGAGACTCCACAACTAGAAAACTCTGCAACTCGAAACTCCACGACTAGACACTCTACAACTTGAGACTCCGCAACGAAAGTCTCCGCAACTAGAAACTCTGCAACTAGCAATTCCACAACTAGAAACTCCACAACTAGAAACTCCACAAATAGAGACTCCACAACTGGAAAACTTCGCAACTAGAAACTCCACCACCAGACACTTTGCAACCAGAAACTCCGCAACTAGAAACTCTACAACTAGAAATTCCACAACTGGAGACTTCACAAAAAGAAAACTCCGCAACTAGAAACTCCACGATTAGACACTCCACAACTTGAGACTCCGCAACGACAGATTCCGCAACTAGAAACTCCACAACTAGAAACTCCACAACTAGAGTCTCCAGAACTAGAAACTCCACAACTAGAAACTCCGCTACTAGAAACTCCACAACTAGAGACTGCACAACTAGAGACTCCGCAACTAGAAACTCCACAGCTAGAAACTCTGCAACTAGAAACTCCACAACTAGAGACTCCGCAACTAGAAACTCCACAACTTGAAACTCGGCAACTCGAAACTCTGCAACAAAAAAATCCACAACTATAAACTTAAGTAGAAACTCCCCAACTAGAAACTACACAACTTGAAACTCCGCAACTAGAAACTCCGCAACTAGAAAATCCACAACTAGAAACTTCAAAACTAGAAACTCTACAACTTGAAACTCCATAACTAGAAACTCAACAACTAGAAACTCCACACCTAGAAACTCCAACTACAAACTCCACAACTTCAAACACCGCAACTAGATACTCCACAACTAGAAACTCCACAATTAGAAACTCCGCAACTAGAAACTCCAAAACTCGAGACTCCATAACTAGGAACTCCACAACTAGAAACTCCACAACTACAGACTCTACAACTACAAACTCCACAACTAGAAACTCCACAACCAGAAACTCAACAATTAGAGACTCCACAACTAGAAACTCTGCAACTAAAAACTCCACAACTAGAAACTCCACAACTAGAAACTCCACAACTAAAATCTTCACAACTAGAAACTCTGCAACTAAAACTCCACAACTATAAACTCTACAACCAGAAACTATGCAACTAGAAACTCTGCCACTAGAGACTCCACAGCTAGAACGTCCGCAACTAGAAACTCTGCAACTAGCAATTCCACAACTAGAAACTCCTCAACTAGAAACTCCACAACTAGAGACTCCACAACTGGAAAACTTCGCAACTAGAAACTCCACCACCAGACACTCCGCAACCAGAAACTCCGCAACTAGAAACTCTACAACTAGAAATTACACAACTGGAGACTCCACAAAAAGAAAACTCCGCAACTAGAATCTCCACGACTAGACACTCCACCACTTGAGACTCCGCAACGACCGATTCCGCAACTAGAAACTCCGCAACTAGAAACTTCCAACTTGAAACTAAAAAGCTAGAAACTCCACAACTAGAAACTCCACAACTAGAGTCTCCAGAACTAGAAACTCCACAACTAGAGACTCCGCAACTAGAAACTCCACAACTTGAAACTCTGCAACTCGAAACTCTGCAACAAGAATATCCACAACTATAAACTTAAGTAGAAACTCCCCAACCAGAAACTACACAACTTGAAACTCCACAACTAGAAACTCAACAACTAGAAACTCCACACCTAGAAACTCCAACTACAAACTCCACAACTTCAAACACCGCAACTAGATATTCCACAACTACAAATTCCACAACTAAAAACTCCACAATTAGAAACTCCGCAACTAGAAACTCCACAACTCGAGACTCCATAACTAGGAACTCCACAACTAGAAACTCCACAACTACAGACTCTACAACTACAAACTTCACAACTAGAAACTCCACAACCAGAAACTCAACAATTAGAGACTCCACAACTAGAAACTCTGCAACTAAAAACTCCACAACTAGAAACTCCACAACTAGAAACTCCACAACTAAAATCTTCACAACTAGAAACTCCGCAACTAAAACTCCACAACTAGAAACTCTACAACCAGAAACTATGCAACTAGAAACTCTGCCTTTAGAAACTCCACAGCTAGAACGTCCGCAACTAGAAACTCTGCAACTAAAAACTCCGCAACAAGAAACTCCACAACTAGAAACTCCACAACTAGTGACTCCACAACTAGAAACTCCGCAACTAGAAACTCCACGACTAGAAACTTTACAACTAGACACTCCATAACTAGACACTTCGCAACTAGAAACTCCACAACTAGAGACTCCACAACTAGAAAACTCTGCAACTAGAAACTCCGCAACTAGAGACTCCACAACTAGAAAACTCCGCAACTAGAAATTCCACGACTAGACACTCTACAACTTGAGACTCCGCTACGAAAGTCTCCGCAACTAGAAACTCTGCAACTAGCAATTCCACAACTAGAAACTCCACAACTAGAAACTCCACAACTAGAGACTCCACAACTAGAAAACTTCGCAACTAGAAACTCCACGACTAGACACTCCACAACTTGAGACTCCGCAACGACAGGCTCCGCAACTAGAAACTCTGCAACTAGAAACTACGGAAGTAGAAACTCCACCGCTAGAAACTCCACAACTAGAAACTCCACAACTAGAGACTGCCAACTAGAGACTGTGCAACTAGAAACTCCACAGCTAGAAACTCCGCAACTAGAAACTCCGCAACTAGAAACTCCACAACGAGAAACTCCACAACTAGAAACTCCACAACTTGAGACTTTGCAACTAGAAACTCGGCAACTAGAAACTCAACAACTAGAAACTCCACAACTAGAAACTCTAACTACAAACTCCACAACTTCAAACACCGCAATTAGATACTCCACAACCACAAATTCCACAACTAGAAGCTCCACATTCAGAAACTCCGCAACTAGAAACTCCGCAACTAGAAACTCCACAACTTGAGACTCTATAACTAGGAACTCCACAACTAGAAACTCCACAACTACAGACTCCACAACTACAAACTCCACAACTAGAAATTCCACAACCAGAGACTCAACAATTAGAGACTCCACAACTAGAAACTCTGCAACTAAAAACTCCACAACTAGAAACTCCACAACTAGAAGCTCAACACTAGAATCTTCACAACTAGAAACTCCGCCACTAAAAACTGCACAACTAGAAACTTTACAACTAGAAAATATGCAACTAGAAACTCTGCAATTAGAAACTCCACAGCTAGAACGTCCGCAACTAGAAACTCTGCAACTGAAAACTCCGCAACAAGAAACTCCACAACTAGAAACTCCACAACTAGAGACTCCACAACTAGAACACTCCGCAACTAGAAACTCCACGACTAGACAATCCACAACTTGAGACTCCGCAATGACAGGCTCCGCAAGTAGAAACTCTGCAAATTGAAACTCCGCATCTAGAAACTCCACAGCTAGAAACTTGCAACTAGAAATTCCTCAACTAGAAACTTTACAACTAGAAACTCCATAACTAGACACTTCGCAACTAGAAACTCCACAACTAGAGACTCAACAACTAGAAAACTCTGCAACTCGAAACTCCGCAACTAGAAACTCCACAACTTGAAACTCTGCAACTCGAAACTCTGCAACAAAAAAATCCACAACTATAAACTTAAGTAGAAACTCCCCAACTAGAAACTACAAAACTTGAAACTCCGCAACTAGAAACTCCGCAACTAGAAAATCCACAACTAGAAACTTCAAAACTAGAAACTCTACAACTTGAAACTCCACAACTAGAAACTCAACAACTAGAAACTCCACACCTAGAAACTCCAACTACAAACTCCACAACTTCAAACACCGCAACTAGATACTCCACAACTAGAAACTCCACAATTAGAAACTCCGCAACTAGAAACTCCAAAACTCGAGACTCCATAACTAGGAACTCCACAACTAGAAACTCCACAACTACAGACTCTACAACTACAAACTCCACAACTAGAAACTCCACAACCAGAAACTCAACAATTAGAGACTCCACAACTAGAAACTCTGCAACTAAAAACTCCACAACTAGAAACTCCACAACTAGAAACTCCACAACTAAAATCTTCACAACTAGAAACTCTGCAACTAAAACTCCACAACTATAAACTCTACAACCAGAAACTATGCAACTAGAAACTCTGCCACTAGAAACTCCACAGCTAGAACGTCCGCAACTAGAAACTCTGCAACTAAAAACTCCGCAACAAGAAACTCCACAACTAGAAACTCCACAACTAGTGACTCCACAACTAGAAACTCCGCAACTAGAAACTCCACGACTAGAAACTTTACAACTAGACACTCCATAACTAGACACTTCGCAACTAGAAACTCCACAACTAGAGACTCCACAACTAGAAAACTCTGCAACTAGAAACTCCGCAACTAGAAACTCCACAACTTGAGACTCTATAACTAGGAACTCCACAACTAGAAACTCCACAACTACAGACTCCACAACTACAAACTCCACAACTAGAAACTCCAACACCAGAAACTCCGCAACTAGAAACTCCACAACTAGAAACTCCACAACTAGAAATTCCACAACAAGAGACTCAACAATTAGAGACTCCACAACTAGAAACTCTGCAACTAAAAATTCCACAACTATAAACTCCACAACTAGAAGCTCCACACTAAAATCTTCACAACTAGAAACTCCGCAACTAAAAACTCCACAACTAGAAACTCTACAACTAGAAACTATGCAACTAGAAACTCTGCAATTAGAAACTCCACAGCTAGAAAGTCCGCAACTAGAAACTCTGCAACTAGAAACTCCGCAACAAGAAACTCCACAACTAGAAACTCCACAACTAGAGACTCCACAACTAGAAAACTCCGCAACTAGAAATTCCACGACTAGACACTCTACAACTTGAGACTCCGCTACGAAAGTCTCCGCAACTAGAAACTCTGCAACTAGCAATTCCACAACTAGAAACTCCACAACTAGAAACTCCACAACTAGAGACTCCACAACTAGAAAACTTCGCAACTAGAAACTCCACGACTAGACACTCCACAACTTGAGACTCCGCAACGACAGGCTCCGCAACTAGAAACTCTGCAACTAGAAACTACGCAAGTAGAAACTCCACCGCTAGAAACTCCACAACTAGAAACTCCACAACTAAAGACTGCCAACTAGAGACTGTGCAACTAGAAACTCCACAGCTAGAAACTCCGCAACTAGAAACTCCGCAACTAGAAACTCCACAACTAGAAACTCCACAACTAGAAACTCCACAACTTGAGACTTTGCAACTAGAAACTCGGCAACTAGAAACTCAACAACTAGAAACTCCACAACTAGAAACTCCACAAATAGAAACTCCACAACTTGAAACACCACAACCAGATACTCCACAACTACAAATTCCACAACTACAGACTCCACAAATAGAAACTCCAGAACTAGAAACTCCACCACCAGACACTCCGCAACTAGAAACTCCTCAACTAGAAACTCTACAACTAGAAATTCCACAACTGGTGACTCCACAAAAAGAAAACTCCTCAACTAGAAACTCCACGATTAGACACTCCTCAACTTGAGGCTCCGCAACGACAGATTCCGCAACTAGAAACTCCGCAACTAGAAACTTCCAACTAGAAACTCAAAAGCTAGAAACTCCGCAACTAGAAACTCCACAACTAGAGTCTCCACAACTAGAAACTCCACAACTAGAAATTCCGCAACTAGAAACTCCACAACTAGAGACTGCACAACTAGAGACTCCGCAACTAGAAACTCAACAGCTAGAAACTCCGCAACTAGAAACTCCACAACTAGAGACTCCGCAACTAGAAACTCCACAACTTGAAACTCTGCAACTCGAAACTCTGCAACAAGAAAATCCACAACTATAAACTTAAGTAGAAACTCGCCAACTAAAACTACACAACTTGAAACTCCGCTACTAGAAACTCCGCAACTAGAAAATCCACAACTAGAAACTTCAAAACTAGAAACTCTACAACAAGAAACTCCACAACTTGAAACTCCACAACTAGAAACTCCACAACTAGAGACTGCACAACTTGAGACTTCGCAACTAGAAACTCGGCCACTAGAAACTCAACAACTAGAAACTCCACGACTAGACACTCTACAACTTGAGACTCCGCAACGAAAGTCTCCGCAACTAGAAACTCTGCAACTAGAAACTCCACAACGAGAAACTCCACAACTAGAAACTCCACAACTTGAGACTTTGCAACTAGAAACTCGGCAACTAGAAACTCAACAACTAGAAACTCCACAACTAGAAACTCTAACTACAAACTCCACAACTTCAAACACCGCAATTAGATACTCCACAACCACAAATTCCACAACTAGAAACTCCACATTCAGAAACTCCGCAACTAGAAACTCCGCAACTAGAAACTCCACAACTTGAGACTCTATAACTAGGAACTCCACAACTAGAAACTCCACAACTACAGACTCCACAACTACAAACTCCACAACTAGAAATTCCACAACCAGAGACTCAACAATTAGAGACTCCACAACTAGAAACTCTGCAACTAAAAACTCCACAACTAGAAACTCCACAACTAGAAGCTCAACACTAGAATCTTCACAACTAGAAACTCCGCCACTAAAAACTGCACAACTAGAAACTTTACAACTAGAAAATATGCAACTAGAAACTCTGCAATTAGAAACTCCACAGCTAGAACGTCCGCAACTAGAAACTCTGCAACTGAAAACTCCGCAACAAGAAACTCCACAACTAGAAACTCCACAACTAGAGACTCCACAACTAGAACACTCCGCAACTAGAAACTCCACGACTAGACAATCCACAACTTGAGACTCCGCAATGACAGGCTCCGCAAGTAGAAACTCTGCAAATTGAAACTCCGCATCTAGAAACTCCACAGCTAGAAACTTGCAACTAGAAATTCCTCAACTAGAAACTTTACAACTAGAAACTCCATAACTAGACACTTCGCAACTAGAAACTCCACAACTAGAGACTCAACAACTAGAAAACTCTGCAACTCGAAACTCCGCAACTAGAAACTCCACAACTTGAAACTCTGCAACTCGAAACTCTGCAACAAAAAAATCCACAACTATAAACTTAAGTAGAAACTCCCCAACTAGAAACTACAAAACTTGAAACTCCGCAACTAGAAACTCCGCAACTAGAAAATCCACAACTAGAAACTTCAAAACTAGAAACTCTACAACTTGAAACTCCACAACTAGAAACTCAACAACTAGAAACTCCACACCTAGAAACTCCAACTACAAACTCCACAACTTCAAACACCGCAACTAGATACTCCACAACTAGAAACTCCACAATTAGAAACTCCGCAACTAGAAACTCCAAAACTCGAGACTCCATAACTAGGAACTCCACAACTAGAAACTCCACAACTACAGACTCTACAACTACAAACTCCACAACTAGAAGCTCCACAACCAGAAACTCAACAATTAGAGACTCCACAACTAGAAACTCTGCAACTAAAAACTCCACAACTAGAAACTCCACAACTAGAAACTCCACAACTAAAATCTTCACAACTAGAAACTCTGCAACTAAAACTCCACAACTATAAACTCTACAACCAGAAACTATGCAACTAGAAACTCTGCCACTAGAAACTCCACAGCTAGAACGTCCGCAACTAGAAACTCTGCAACTAAAAACTCCGCAACAAGAAACTCCACAACTAGAAACTCCACAACTAGTGACTCCACAACTAGAAACTCCGCAACTAGAAACTCCACGACTAGAAACTTTACAACTAGACACTCCATAACTAGACACTTCGCAACTAGAAACTCCACAACTAGAGACTCCAAAACTAGAAAACTCTGCAACTAGAAACTCCGCAACTAGAAACTCCACAACTTGAGACTCTATAACTAGGAACTCCACAACTAGAAACTCCACAACTACAGACTCCACAACTACAAACTCCACAACTAGAAACTCCAACACCAGAAACTCCGCAACTAGAAACTCCACAACTAGAAACTCCACAACTAGAAATTCCACAACAAGAGACTCAACAATTAGAGACTCCACAACTAGAAACTCTGCAACTAAAAATTCCACAACTATAAACTCCACAACTAGAAGCTCCACACTAAAATCTTCACAACTAGAAACTCCGCAACTAAAAACTCCACAACTAGAAACTCTACAACTAGAAACTATGCAACTAGAAACTCTGCAATTAGAAACTCCACAGCTAGAACGTCCGCAACTAGAAACTCTGCAACTAGAAACTCCGCAACAAGAAACTCCACAACTAGAAACTCCACAACTAGAGACTCCACAACTAGAAAACTCCGCAACTAGAAATTCCACGACTAGACACTCTACAACTTGAGACTCCGCTACGAAAGTCTCCGCAACTAGAAACTCTGCAACTAGCAATTCCACAACTAGAAACTCCACAACTAGAAACTCCACAACTAGAGACTCCACAACTAGAAAACTTCGCAACTAGAAACTCCACGACTAGACACTCCACAACTTGAGACTCCGCAACGACAGGCTCCGCAACTAGAAACTCTGCAACTAGAAACTACGCAAGTAGAAACTCCACCGCTAGAAACTCCACAACTAGAAACTCCACAACTAAAGACTGCCAACTAGAGACTGTGCAACTAGAAACTCCACAGCTAGAAACTCCGCAACTAGAAACTCCGCAACTAGAAACTCCACAACTAGAAACTCCACAACTAGAAACTCCACAACTTGAGACTTTGCAACTAGAAACTCGGCAACTAGAAACTCAACAACTAGAAACTCCACAACTAGAAACTCCACAAATAGAAACTCCACAACTTGAAACACCACAACCAGATACTCCACAACTACAAATTCCACAACTACAGACTCCACAAATAGAAACTCCAGAACTAGAAACTCCACCACCAGACACTCCGCAACTAGAAACTCCTCAACTAGAAACTCTACAACTAGAAATTCCACAACTGGTGACTCCACAAAAAGAAAACTCCTCAACTAGAAACTCCACGATTAGACACTCCTCAACTTGAGGCTCCGCAACGACAGATTCCGCAACTAGAAACTCCGCAACTAGAAACTTCCAACTAGAAACTCAAAAGCTAGAAACTCCGCAACTAGAAACTCCACAACTAGAGTCTCCACAACTAGAAACTCCACAACTAGAAATTCCGCAACTAGAAACTCCACAACTAGAGACTGCACAACTAGAGACTCCGCAACTAGAAACTCAACAGCTAGAAACTCCGCAACTAGAAACTCCACAACTAGAGACTCCGCAACTAGAAACTCCACAACTTGAAACTCTGCAACTCGAAACTCTGCAACAAGAAAATCCACAACTATAAACTTAAGTAGAAACTCGCCAACTAAAACTACACAACTTGAAACTCCGCTACTAGAAACTCCGCAACTAGAAAATCCACAACTAGAAACTTCAAAACTAGAAACTCTACAACAAGAAACTCCACAACTTGAAACTCCACAACTAGAAACTCCACAACTAGAGACTGCACAACTTGAGACTTCGCAACTAGAAACTCGGCCACTAGAAACTCAACAACTAGAAACTCCACGACTAGACACTCTACAACTTGAGACTCCGCAACGAAAGTCTCCGCAACTAGAAACTCTGCAACTAGCAATTCCACAACTAGAAACTCCACAACTAGAAACTCCACAACTAGAGACTCCACAACTGGAAAACTTCGCAACTAGAAACTCCACCACCAGACACTCCGCAACCAGAAACTCCGCAACTAGAAACTCTACAACTAGAAATTCCACAACTGGAGACTCCACAAAAAGAAAACTCCGCAACTAGAATCTCCACGACTAGACACTCCACCACTTGAGACTCCGCAACGACCGATTCCGCAACTAGAAACTCCGCAACTGGAAACTTCCAACTTGAAACTAAAAAGCTAGAAACTCCACAACTACAAACTCCACAACTAGAGTCTCCAGAACTAGAAACTCCACAGCTAGAAACTCCGCAACTAGAAACTCCACAACTAGAGACTGCACAACTAGAGACTCCGCAACTAGAAACTCCACAGCTAGAAACTCCGCAACTAGAAACTCCACAACTAGAGACTCCGCAACTAGAAACTCCACAACTTGAAACTCTGCAACTCGAAACTCTGCAACAAGAAAATCCACAACTATAAACTTAAGTAGAAACTCCCCAACCAGAAACTACACAACTTGAAACTCCGCAACTAGAAACTCCGCAACTAGAAAATCCACAACTAGAAACTTCAAAACTAGAAACTCTACAACTTGAAACTCCACAACTAGAAACTCAACAACTAGAAACTCCACACCTAGAAACTCCAACTACAAACTCCACAACTTCAAACACCGCAACTAGATACTCCACAACTACAAATTCCACAACTAGAAACTCCACAATTAGAAACTCCGCAACTAGAAACTCCACAACTCGAGACTCCATAACTAGGAACTCCACAACTAGAAACTCCACAACTACAGACTCTACAACTACAAACTCCACAACTAGAAACTCCACAACCAGAAACTCAACAATTAGAGACTCCACAACTAGAAACTCTGCAACTAAAAACTCCACAACTAGAAACTCCACAACTAGAAACTGCACAACTAAAATCTTCACAACTAGAAACTCCGCAACTAAAACTCCACAACTAGAAACTCTACAACCAGAAACTATGCAACTAGAAACTCTGCCACTAGAAACTCCACAGCTAGAACATCCGCAACTAGAAACTCTGCAACTAAAAACTCCGCAACAAGAAACTCCACAACTAGAAACTCCACAACTAGTGACTCCACAACTAGAAACTCCGCAACTAGAAACTCTACGACTAGAAACTTTACAACTAGACACTCCATAACTAGACACTTCGCAACTAGAAACTCCACAACTAGAGACTCCACAACTAGAAAACTCTGCAACTAGAAACTCCGCAACTAGAAACTCCACAACTTGAGACTCTATAACTAGGAACTCCACAACTAGAAACTCCACAACTACAGACTCCACAACTACAAACTCCACAACTAGAAACTCCAACACCAGAAACTCCGCAACTAGAAACTCCACAACTAGAAACTCCACAACTAGAAATTCCACAACAAGAGACTCAACAATTAGAGACTCCACAACTAGAAACTCTGCAACTAAAAACTCCACAACTATAAACTCCACAACTAGAAGCTCAACACTAGAATCTTCACAACTAGAAACTCCGCAACTAAAAACTCCACAACTAGAAACTCTACAACTAGCAACTATGCAACTAGAAACTCTGCAATTAGAAACTCCACAGCTAGAACGTCCGCAACTAGAAACTCTGCAACTAGAAACTCCGCAACAAGAAACTCCACAACTAGAAACTCCACAACTAGAGACTCCACAACTAGAAAACTCCGCAACTAGAAATTCCACAACTAGACACTCTACAACTTGAGACTCCGCTACGAAAGTCGCCGCAACTAGAAACTCTGCAACTAGCAATTCCACAACTAGAAACTCCACAACTAGAAACTCCACAACTAGAGACTCCACAACTAGAAAACTTCGCAACTAGAAACTCCACGACTAGACACTCCACAACTTGAGACTCCGCAACGACAGGCTCCGCAACTAGAAACTCTGCAACTAGAAACTACGCAAGTAGAAATTCCACCGCTAGAAACTCCACAACTAGAAACTCCACAACTAGAGACTGCCAACTAGAGACTGTGCAACTAGAAACTCCACAGCTAGAAACTCCGCAACTAGAAACTCCGCAACTAGAAACTCCACAACGAGAAACTCCACAACTAGAAACTCAACAACTTGAGACTTTGCAACTAGAAACTCGGCAACTAGAAACTCAACAACTAGAAACTCCACAACTAGAAACTCCACAATTAGAAACTCCACAACTTGAAACACCACAACCAGATACTCCACAACTACAAATTCCACAACTACAGACTCCACAAATAGAAACTCCAGAACTAGAAACTCCACCACCAGACACTCCTCAACTAGAAACTCCTCAACTAGAAACTCTACAACTAGAAATTCCACAACTGGAGACTCCACAAAAAGAAAACTCCTCAACTAGAAACTCCACGATTAGACACTCCTCAACTTGAGGCTCCGCAACGTCAGATTCCGCAACTAGAAACTCCGCAACTAGAAACTTCCAACTAGAAACTCAAAAGCTAGAAACTCCGCAACTAGAAACTCCACAACTAGAGTCTCCACAACTAGAAACTCCACAACTAGAAATTCCGCAACTAGAAACTCCACAACTAGAGACTGCACAACTAGAGACTCCGCAACTAGAAACTCAACAGCTAGAAACTCCGCAACTAGAAACTCCACAACTAGAGACTCCGCAACTAGAAACTCCACAACTTGAAACTCTGCAACTCGAAACTCTGCAACAAGAAAATCCACAACTATAAACTTAAGTAGAAACTCGCCAACTAAAACTACACAACTTGAAACTCCGCTACTAGAAACTCCGCAACTAGAAAATCCACAACTAGAAACTTCAAAACTAGAAACTCTACAACAAGAAACTCCACAACTTGAAACTCCACAACTAGAAACTCCACAACTAGAGACTGCACAACTTGAGACTTCGCAACTAGAAACTCGGCCACTAGAAACTCAACAACTAGAAACTCCACGACTAGACACTCTACAACTTGAGACTCCGCAACGAAAGTCTCCGCAGCTAGAAACTCTGCAACTAGCAATTCCACAACTAGAAACTCCACAACTAGAAACTCCACAACTAGAGACTCCACAACTGGAAAACTTCGCAACTAGAAACTCCACCACCAGACACTCCGCAACCAGAAACTCCGCAACTAGAAACTCTACAACTAGAAATTCCACAACTGGAGACTCCAGAAAAAGAAAACTCCGCAACTAGAATCTCCACGACTAGACACTCCACCACTTGAGACTCCGCAACGACCGATTCCGCAACTAGAAACTCCGCAACTAGAAACTTCCAACTTGAAACTAAAAAGCTAGAAACTCCACAACTAGAAACTCCACAACTAGAGTCTCCAGAACTAGAAACTCCACAGCTAGAAACTCCGCAACTAGAAACTCCACAACTAGAGACTGCACAACTAGAGACTCCGCAACTAGAAACTCCACAGCTAGAAACTCCGCAACTAGAAACTCCACAACTAGAGACTCCGCAACTAGAAACTCCACAACTTGAAACTCTGCAACTCGAAACTCTGCAACAAGAAAATCCACAACTATAAACTTAAGTAGAAACTCCCCAACCAGAAACTACACAACTTGAAACTCCGCAACTAGAAACTCCGCAACTAGAAAATCCACAACTAGAAACTTCAAAACTAGAAACTCTACAACTTGAAACTCCACAACTAGAAACTCAACAACTAGAAACTCCACACCTAGAAACTCCAACTACAAACTCCACAACTTCAAACACCGCAACTAGATACTCCACAACTACAAATTCCACAACCAGAAACTCCACAATTAGAAACTCCGCAACTAGAAACTCCACAACTCGAGACTCCATAACTAGGAACTCCACAACTAGAAACTCCACAACTACAGACTCTACAACTACAAACTCCACAACTAGAAACTCCACAACCAGAATTTCAACAATTAGAGACTCCACAACTAGAAACTCTGCAACTAAAAACTCCACAACTAGAAACTCCACAACTAGAAACTGCACAACTAAAATCTTCACAACTAGAAACTCCGCAACTAAAACTCCACAACTAGAAACTCTACAACCAGAAACTATGCAACTAGAAACTCTGCCACTAGAAACTCCACAGCTAGAACGTCCGCAACTAGAAACTCTGCAACTAAAAACTCCGCAACAAGAAACTCCACAACTAGAAACTCCACAACTAGTGACTCCACAACTAGAAACTCCGCAACTAGAAACTCCACGACTAGAAACTTTACAACTAGACACTCCATAACTAGACACTTCGCAACTAGAAACTCCACAACTAGAGACTCCACAACTAGAAAACTCTGCAACTAGAAACTCCGCAACTAGAAACTCCACAACTTGAGACTCTATAACTAGGAACTCCACAACTAGAAACTTCACAACTACAGACTCCACAACTACAAACTCCACAACTAGAAACTCCAACACCAGAAACTCCGCAACTAGAAACTCCACAACTAGAAACTCCACAACTAGAAATTCCACAACAAGAGACTCAACAATTAGAGACTCCACAACTAGAAACTCTGCAACTAAAAACTCCACAACTATAAACTCCACAACTAGAAGCTCAACACTAGAATCTTCACAACTAGAAACTCCGCAACTAAAAACTCCACAACTAGAAACTCTACAACTAGAAACTATGCAACTAGAAACTCTGCAATTAGAAACTCCACAGCTAGAACGTCCGCAACTAGAAACTCTGCAACTAGAAACTCCGCAACAAGAAACTCCACAACTAGAAACATCACAACTAGAGACTCCACAACTAGAAAACTCCGCAACTAGAAATTCCACGACTAGACACTCTACAACTTGAGACTCCGCTACGAAAGTCTCCGCAACTAGAAACTCTGCAACTAGCAATTCCACAACAAAAACTCCACAACTAGAAACTGCACAACTAGAGACTCCACAACTAGAAAACTTCGCAACTAGAAACTCCACGACTAGACACTCCACAACTTGAGACTCCGCAACGACAGGCTCCGCAACTAGAAACTCTGCAACTAGAAACTACGCAAGTAGAAATTCCACCGCTAGAAACTCCACAACTAGAAACTCCACAACTAGAGACTGCCAACTAGAGACTGTGCAACTAGAAACTCCACAGCTAGAAACTCCGCAACTAGAAACTCCGCAACTAGAAACTCCACAACGAGAAACTCCACAACTAGAAACTCAACAACTTGAGACTTTGCAACTAGAAACTCGGCAACTAGAAACTCAACAACTAGAAACTCCACAACTAGAAACTCCACAAATAGAAACTCCACAACTTGAAACACCACAACCAGATACTCCACAACTACAAATTCCACAACTACAGACTCCACAAATAGAAACTCCAGAACTAGAAACTCCACCACCAGACACTCCGCAACTAGAAACTCCTCAACTAGAAACTCTACAACTAGAAATTCCACAACTGGTGACTCCACAAAAAGAAAACTCCTCAACTAGAAACTCCACGATTAGACACTCCTCAACTTGAGGCTCCGCAAACACAGATTCCGCAACTAGAAACTCCGCAACTAGAAACTTCCAACTAGAAACTCAAAAGCTAGAAACTCCGCAACTAGAAACTCCACAACTAGAGTCTCCACAACTAGAAACTCCACAACTAGAAATTCCGCAACTAGAAACTCCACAACTACAGACTGCACAACTAGAGACTCCGCAACTAGAAACTCAACAGCTAGAAACTCCGCAACTAGAAACTCCACAACTAGAGACTCCGCAACTAGAAACTCCACAACTTGAAACTCTGCAACTCGAAACTCTGCAACAAGAAAATCCACAACTATAAACTTAAGTAGAAACTCGCCAACTAAAACTACACAACTTGAAACTCCGCTACTAAAAATTCCGCAACTAGAAAATCCACAACTAGAAACTTCAAAACTAGAAACTCTACAACAAGAAACTCCACAACTTGAAACTCCACAACTAGAAACTCCACAACTAGAGACTGCACAACTTGAGACTTCGCAACTAGAAACTCGGCCACTAGAAACTCCACGACTAGACACTCTACAACTTGAGACTCCGCAACGAAAGTCTCCGCAACTAGAAACTCTGCAACTAGCAATTCCACAACTAGAAACTCCACAACTAGAAACTCCACAACTAGAGACTCCACAACTGGAAAACTTCGCAACTAGAAACTCCACCACCAGACACTCCGCAACCAGAAACTCTGCAACTAGAAACTCTACAACTAGAAATTCCACAACTGGAGACTCCACAAAAAGAAAACTCCGCAACTAGAATCTCCACGACTAGACACTCCACCACTTAAGACTCCGCAACGACCGATTCCGCAACTAGAAACTCCGCAACTAGAAACTTCCAACTTGAAACTAAAAAGCTAGAAACTCCACAACTAGAAACTCCACAACTAGAGTCTCCAGAACTAGAAACTCCACAGCTAGAAACTCCGCAACTAGAAACTCCACAACTAGAGACTGCACAACTAGAGACTCCGCAACTAGAAACTCCACAGCTAGAAACTCCGCAACTAGAAACTCCACAACTAGAGACTCCGCAACTAGAAACTCCACAACTTGAAACTCTGCAACTCGAAACTCTGCAACAAGAAAATCCACAACTATAAACTTAAGTAGAAACTCCCCAACCAGAAACTACACAACTTGAAACTCCGCAACTAGAAACTCCGCAACTAGAAAATCCACAACTAGAAACTTCAAAACTAGAAACTCTACAACTTGAAACTCCACAACTAGAAACTCAACAACTAGAAACTCCACACCTAGAAACTCCAACTACTAACTCCAAAACTTCAAACACCGCAACTAGATACTCCACAACTACAAATTCCACAACCAGAAACTCCACAATTAGAAACTCCGCAACTAGAAACTCCACAACTCGAGACTCCATAACTAGGAACTCCACAACTAGAAACTCCACAACTACAGACTCTACAACTACAAACTCCACAACTAGAAACTCCACAACCAGAATTTCAACAATTAGAGACTCCACAACTAGAAACTCTGCAACTAAAAACTCCACAACTAGAAACTCCACAACTAGAAACTGCACAACTAAAATCTTCACAACTAGAAACTCCGCAACTAAAACTCCACAACTAGAAACTCTACAACCAGAAACTATGCAACTAGAAACTCTGCCACTAGAAACTCCACAGCTAGAACGTCCGCAACTAGAAACTCTGCAACTAAAAACTCCGCAACAAGAAACTCCACAACTAGAAACTCCACAACTAGTGACTCCACAACTAGAAACTCCGCAACTAGAAACTCCACGACTAGAAACTTTACAACTAGACACTCCATAACTAGACACTTCGCAACTAGAAACTCCACAACTAGAGACTCCACAACTAGAAAACTCTGCAACTAGAAACTCCGCAACTAGAAACTCCACAACTTGAGACTCTATAACTAGGAACTCCACAACTAGAAACTTCACAACTACAGACTCCACAACTACAAACTCCACAACTAGAAACTCCAACACCAGAAACTCCGCAACTAGAAACTCCACAACTAGAAACTCCACAACTAGAAATTCCACAACAAGAGACTCAACAATTAGAGACTCCACAACTAGAAACTCTGCAACTAAAAACTCCACAACTATAAACTCCACAACTAGAAGCTCAACACTAGAATCTTCACAACTAGAAACTCCGCAACTAAAAACTCCACAACTAGAAACTCTACAAATAGAAACTATGCAACTAGAAACTCTGCAATTAGAAACTCCACAGCTAGAACGTCCGCAACTAGAAACTCTGCAACTAGAAACTCCGCAACAAGAAACTCCACAACTAGAAACTCCACAACTAGAGACTCCACAACTAGAAAACTCCGCAACTAGAAATTCCACGACTAGACACTCTACAACTTGAGACTCCGCTACGAAAGTCTCCGCAACTAGAAACTCTGCAACTAGCAATTCCACAACAAAAACTCCACAACTAGAAACTGCACAACAAGAGACTCCACAACTAGAAAACTTCGCAACTAGAAACTCCACGACTAGACACTCCACAACTTGAGACTCCGCAACGACAGGCTCCGCAACTAGAAACTCTGCAACTAGAAACTACGCAAGTAGAAATTCCACCGCTAGAAACTCCACAACTAGAAACTCCACAACTAGAGACTGCCAACTAGAGACTGTGCAACTAGAAACTCCACAGCTAGAAACTCCGCAACTAGAAACTCCGCAACTAGAAACTCCACAACGAGAAACTCCACAACTAGAAACTCAACAACTTGAGACTTTGCAACTAGAAACTCGGCAACTAGAAACTCAACAACTAGAAACTCCACAACTAGAAACTCCACAAATAGAAACTCCACAACTTGAAACACCACAACCAGATACTCCACAACTACAAATTCCACAACTACAGACTCCACAAATAGAAACTCCAGAACTAGAAACTCCACCACCAGACACTCCGCAACTAGAAACTCCTCAACTAGAAACTCTACAACTAGAAATTCCACAACTGGAGACTCCACAAAAAGAAAACTCCTCAACTAGAAACTCCACGATTAGACACTCCTCAAGTTGAGGCTACGCAACGTCAGATTCCGCAACTAGAAACTCCGCAACTAGAAACTTCCAACTAGAAACTCAAAAGCTAGAAACTCCGCAACTAGAAACTCCACAACTAGAGTCTCCACAACTAGAAACTCCACAACTAGAAATTCCGCAACTAGAAACTCCACAACTAGAGACAGCACAACTAGAGACTCCGCAACTAGAAACTCAACAGCTAGAAACTCCGCAACTAGAAACTTCAAAACTAGAAACTCTACAACAAGAAACTCCACAACTTGAAACTCCACAACTAGAAACTCCACAACTAGAGACTGCACAACTAGAGACTCCGCAACTAGAAACTCCACAACTTGAAACTCTGCAACTCGAAACTCTGCAACAAGAAAATCCACAACTATAAACTTAAGTAGAAACTCGCCAACTAAAACTACACAACTTGAAACTCCGCTACTAGAAACTCCGCAACTAGAAAATCCACAACTAGAAACTTCAAAACTAGAAACTCTACAACAAGAAACTCCACAACTTGAAACTCCACAACTAGAAACTCCACAACTAGAGACTGCACAACTTGAGACTTCGCAACTAGAAACTCGGCCACTAGAAACTCAACAACTAGAAACTCCACGACTAGACACTCTACAACTTGAGACTCCGCAACGAAAGTCTCCGCAACTAGAAACTCTGCAACTAGCAATTCCACAACTAGAAACTCCACAACTAGAAACTCCACAACTAGAGACTCCACAACTGGAAAACTTCGCAACTAGAAACTCCACCACCAGACACTCTGCAACCAGAAACTCCGCAACTAGAAACTCTTCAACTAGAAATTCCACAACTGGAGACTCCACAAAAAGAAAACTCCGCAACTAGAATCTCCACGACTAGACACTCCACCACTTGAGACTCCGCAACGACCGATTCCGCAACTAGAAACTCCGCAACTAGAAACTTCCAACTTGAAACTAAAAAGCTAGAAACTCCACAACTAGAAACTCCACAACTAGAGTCTCCAGAACTAGAAACTCCACAGCTAGAAACTCCGCAACTAGAAACTCCACAACTAGAGACTGCACAACTAGAGACTCCGCAACTAGAAACTCCACAGCTAGAAACTCCGCAACTAGATACTCCACAACTAGAGACTCCGCAACTAGAAACTCCACAACTTGAAACTCTGCAACTCGAAACTCTGCAACAAGAAAATCCACAACTATAAACTTAAGTAGACACTCCCCAACCAGAAACTACACAACTTGAAACTCCGCAACTAGAAACTCCGCAACTAGAAAATCCACAACTAGAAACTTCAAAACTAGAAACTCTACAACTTGAAACTCCACAACTAGAAACTCAACAACTAGAAACTCCACACCTAGAAACTCCAACTACAAACTCCACAACTTCAAACACCGCAACTAGATACTCCACAACTACAAATTCCACAACTAGAAACTCCACAATTAGAAACTCCGCAACTAGAAACTCCACAACTCGAGACTCCATAACTAGGAACTCCACAACTAGAAACTCCACAACTACAGACTCTACAACTACAAACTCCACAACTAGAAACTCCACAACCAGAAACTCAACAATTAGAGACTCCACAACTAGAAACTCTGCAACTAAAAACTCCACAACTAGAAACTCCACAACTAGAAACTCCACAACTAGAATCTTCACAACTAGAAACTCCGCAACTAAAACTCCACAACTAGAAACTCTACAACTAGAAACTATGCAACTAGAAACTCTGCCACTAGAAACTCCACAGCTAGAATGTCCGCAACTAGAAACTCTGCAACTAAAAACTTCGCAACAAGAAACTCCACAACTAGAAACTCCACAACGAGTGACTCAACTAGAAAACTCTGCAACTCGAAATTCCACGACTAGACACTCTACAACTTGAGACTCCGCTACGAAAGTCTCCGCAACTAGAAACTCTGCAACTAGCGATTCCACAACTAGAAACTCCACAACTAGAAACTCCACAACTAGAGACTCCACAACTAGAAACTCCACAACAAGAGACTGCCAACTAGAGACTCTGCAACTAGAAACTCCAAAGCTAGAAACTCCACAGCTAGAAACTCCGCAACTAGAAACTCCACAACAGGAACCTCCACAACTAGAAACTCCACAACTTGAGACTTTGCAACTAGAAACTCGGCAACTAGAAACTCAACAGCTAGAAACCCCGCAACTAGAAACTCCACAACTAGAAACTCCACAACTTGAAACACCACAACTAGAAACTACGCCACTAGAAACTCTGCAACTAGAAACTGCACAGCTAGAGCGCCCGCAACTAGAAACTCTGGAACTAGAAACTCCACAGCTAGAACGTCCGCAACTAGAAACTCTGCAACTAGAAACTCCACAACTAGAAACTCCACAGCTAGAAAGTTCCCAACTAGAAGCTCCACAACTAGGATCTCCACAGCAAGAGACTCCACAACTAGAGACTGCACATCTAGAGACTCCGCCACTAGAAACTCAACAGCTACAAACTCCGCAACTAGAAACTCCACAACTAGAAACTTTACAACTAGAAACTCCATAACTAGACACTTCGCAACTAGAAACTCCACAACTAGAGACTCCACAACTAGAAAATTCTGCAACTAGAAACTCCACCACTAGACACTCTACAACTTGAGACTCTGCTACGAAAGTCTCCGCAACTAGAAACTCTGCAACTAGCAATTCCACAACTAGAAACTCCACAACTAGAAACTCCACAACTAGAGACTCCACAACTAGAGACTGCCAACTAGAGACTGTGCAACTAGAAACTCCACGATTAGACACTCCTCAAGTTGAGGCTACGCAACGTCAGATTCCGCAACTAGAAACTCCGCAACTAGAAACTTCCAACTAGAAACTCAAAAGCTAGAAACTCCGCAACTAGAAACTCCACAACTAGAGTCTCCACAACTAGAAACTCCACAACTAGAAATTCCGCAACTAGAAACTCCACAACTAGAGACAGCACAACTAGAGACTCCGCAACTAGAAACTCAACAGCTAGAAACTCCGCAACTAGAAACTTCAAAACTAGAAACTCTACAACAAGAAACTCCACAACTTGAAACTCCACAACTAGAAACTCCACAACTAGAGACTGCACAACTAGAGACTCCGCAACTAGAAACTCCACAACTTGAAACTCTGCAACTCGAAACTCTGCAACAAGAAAATCCACAACTATAAACTTAAGTAGAAACTCGCCAACTAAAACTACACAACTTGAAACTCCGCTACTAGAAACTCCGCAACTAGAAAATCCACAACTAGAAACTTCAAAACTAGAAACTCTACAACAAGAAACTCCACAACTTGAAACTCCACAACTAGAAACTCCACAACTAGAGACTGCACAACTTGAGACTTCGCAACTAGAAACTCGGCCACTAGAAACTCAACAACTAGAAACTCCACGACTAGACACTCTACAACTTGAGACTCCGCAACGAAAGTCTCCGCAACTAGAAACTCTGCAACTAGCAATTCCACAACTAGAAACTCCACAACTAGAAACTCCACAACTAGAGACTCCACAACTGGAAAACTTCGCAACTAGAAACTCCACCACCAGACACTCTGCAACCAGAAACTCCGCAACTAGAAACTCTTCAACTAGAAATTCCACAACTGGAGACTCCACAAAAAGAAAACTCCGCAACTAGAATCTCCACGACTAGACACTCCACCACTTGAGACTCCGCAATGACCGATTCCGCAACTAGAAACTCCGCAACTAGAAACTTCCAACTTGAAACTAAAAAGCTAGAAACTCCACAACTAGAAACTCCACAACTAGAGTCTCCAGAACTAGAAACTCCACAGCTAGAAACTCCGCAACTAGAAACTCCACAACTAGAGACTGCACAACTAGAGACTCCGCAACTAGAAACTCCACAGCTAGAAACTCCGCAACTAGAAACTCCACAACTAGAGACTCCGCAACTAGAAACTCCACAACTTGAAACTCTGCAACTCGAAACTCTGCAACAAGAAAATCCACAACTATAAACTTAAGTAGACACTCCCCAACCAGAAACTACACAACTTGAAACTCCGCAACTAGAAACTCCGCAACTAGAAAATCCACAACTAGAAACTTCAAAACTAGAAACTCTACAACTTGAAACTCCACAACTAGAAACTCAACAACTAGAAACTCCACACCTAGAAACTCCAACTACAAACTCCACAACTTCAAACACCGCAACTAGATACTCCACAACTACAAATTCCACAACTAGAAACTCCACAATTAGAAACTCCGCAACTAGAAACTCCACAACTCGAGACTCCATAACTAGGAACTCCACAACTAGAAACTCCACAACTACAGACTCTACAACTACAAACTCTTTAACTAGAAACTCCACAACCAGAAACTCAACAATTAGAGACTCCACAACTAGAAACTCTGCAACTAAAAACTCCACAACTAGAAACTCCACAACTAGAAACTCCACAACTAGAATCTTCACAACTAGAAACTCCGCAACTAAAACTCCACAACTAGAAACTCTACAACTAGAAACTATGCAACTAGAAACTCTGCCACTAGAAACTCCACAGCTAGAATGTCCGCAACTAGAAACTCTGCAACTAAAAACTTCGCAACAAGAAACTCCACAACTAGAAACTCCACAACTAGTGACTCAACTAGAAAACTCTGCAACTCGAAATTCCACGACTAGACACTCTACAACTTGAGACTCCGCTACGAAAGTCTCCGCAACTAGAAACTCTGCAACTAGCGATTCCACAACTAGAAACTCCACAACTAGAAACTCCACAACTAGAGACTCCACAACTAGAAACTCCACATCTAGAGACTGCCAACTAGAGACTCTGCAACTAGAAACTCCAAAGCTAGAAACTCCACAGCTAGAAACTCCGCAACTAGAAACTCCACAACAGGAACCTCCACAACTAGAAACTCCACAACTTGAGACTTTGCAACTAGAAACTCGGCAACTAGAAACTCAACAGCTAGAAACCCCGCAACTAGAAACTCCACAACTAGAAACTCCACAACTTGAAACACCACAACTAGAAACTACGCCACTAGAAACTCTGCAACTAGAAACTGCACAGCTAGAGCGCCCGCAACTAGAAACTCTGGAACTAGAAACTCCACAGCTAGAACGTCCGCAACTAGAAACTCTGCAACTAGAAACTCCACAACTAGAAACTCCACAGCTAGAAAGTTCCCAACTAGAAGCTCCACAACTAGGATCTCCACAGCAAGAGACTCCACAACTAGAGACTGCACATCTAGAGACTCCGCCACTAGAAACTCAACAGCTACAAACTCCGCAACTAGAAACTCCACAACTAGAAACTTTACAACTAGAAACTCCATAACTAGACACTTCGCAACTAGAAACTCCACAACTAGAGACTCCACAACTAGAAAATTCTGCAACTAGAAACTCCACCACTAGACACTCTACAACTTGAGACTCTGCTACGAAAGTCTCCGCAACTAGAAACTCTGCAACTAGCAATTCCACAACTAGAAACTCCACAACTAGAAACTCCACAACTAGAGACTCCACAACTAGAGACTGCCAACTAGAGACTGTGCAACTAGAAACTCCACAGCTAGAAACTCCGCAACTAGAAACTCCGCAACTAGAAACTCCACAACTAGAAACTCCACAACTAGAAACTCCACAACTTGAGACTTTGCAACTAGAAACTCGGCAACAAGAAACTCAACAACTAGAAACTCCAGAACTAGAAACTCCACAAATAGAAACTCCGCAACTAGAAACTCCACGACCAGAAACTTTACAACTAGACACTCCATAACTAGACACTTCGCAACTATAAACTCCACAACTAGAGACTCCACAACTAGAAAACTCTGCAACTAGAAACTCCGCAACTAGAAACTCCACAACTTGAGACTCTATAACTAGGAACTCCACAACTAGAAACTCCACAACTACAGACTCCACAACTACAAACTCCACAACTAGAAACTCTAACACCAGAAACTCCGCAACTAGAAACTCCACAACTAGAAACTCCACAACTAGAAATTCCACAACAAGAGACTCAACAATTAGAGACTCCACAACTAGAAACTCTGCAACTAAAAACTCCACAACTATAAACTCCACAACTAGAAGCTCAACACTAGAATCTTCACAACTAGAAACTCCGCAACTAAAAACTCCACAACTAGAAACTCTACAACTAGAAACTATGCAACTAGAAACTCTGCAATTAGAAACTCCACAGCTAGAACGTCCGCAACTAGAAACTCTGCAACTAGAAACTCCGCAACAAGAAACTCCAAAACTAGAAACTCCACAACTAGAGACTCCACAACTAGAAAACTCCGCAACTAGAAACTCTACAACCAGAAACTATGCAACTAGAAACTCTGCCACTAGAAACTCCACAGCTAGAACGTCCGCAACTAGAAACTCTGCAACTAAAAACTCCGCAACAAGAAACTCCACAACTAGAAACTCCACAACTAGTGACTCCACAACTAGAAACTCCGCAACTAGAAACTCCACGACTAGAAACTTTACAACTAGACACTCCATAACTAGACACTTCGCAACTAGAACCTCCACAACTAGAGACTCCACAACTAGAAAACTCTGCAACTAGAAACTCCGCAACTAGAAACTCCACAACTTGAGACTCTATAACTAGAAACTCCACAACAAGAAACTCCACAACTACAGACTCCACAACTACAAACTCCACAACTAGAAACTCCAACACCAGAAACTCCGCAACTAGAAACTCCACAACTAGAAACTCCACAACTAGAAATTCCACAACAAGAGACTCAACAATTAGAGACTCCACAACTAGAAACTCTGCAACTAAAAACTCCACAACTATAAACTCCACAACTAGAAGCTCAACACTAGAAACTTCACAACTAGAAACTCCGCAACTAAAAACTCCACAACTAGAAACTCTACAACTAGAAACTATGCAACTAGAAACTCTGCAATTAGAAACTCCACAGCTAGAACGTCCGCAACTAGAAACTCTGCAACTAGAAACTCCGCAACAAGAAACTCCACAACTAGAAACTCCACAACTAGAGACTCCACAACTAGAAAACTCCGCAACTAGAAATTCCACGACTAGACACTCTACAACTTGAGACTCCGCAACGAAAGTCTCCGCAACTAGAAACTCTGCAACTAGCAATTCCACAACTAGAAACTCCACAACTAGAAACTCCACAACTAGAGACTCCACAACTAGAAAACTTCGCAACTAGAAACTCCACGACTAGACACTCCACAACTTGAGACTCCGCAACGACAGGCTCCGCAACTAGAAACTCTGCAACTAGAAACTACGCAAGTAGAAACTCCACAACTAGAAACTCCACAACTTGAGACTTTGCAACTAGAAACTCGGCAACTAGAAACTCAACAGCTAGAAACCCCGCAACTAGAAACTCCACAACTAGAAACTCCACAACTTGAAACACCACAACTAGAAACTACGCCACTAGAAACTCTGCAACTAGAAACTGCACAGCTAGAGCGCCCGCAACTAGAAACTCTGGAACTAGAAACTCCACAGCTAGAACGTCCGCAACTAGAAACTCTGCAACTAGAAACTCCACAACTAGAAACTCCACAGCTAGAAAGTTCCCAACTAGAAGCTCCACAACTAGGATCTCCACAGCAAGAGACTCCACAACTAGAGACTGCACATCTAGAGACTCCGCCACTAGAAACTCAACAGCTACAAACTCCGCAACTAGAAACTCCACAACTAGAAACTTTACAACTAGAAACTCCATAACTAGACACTTCGCAACTAGAAACTCCACAACTAGAGACTCCACAACTAGAAAATTCTGCAACTAGAAACTCCACCACTAGACACTCTACAACTTGAGACTCTGCTACGAAAGTCTCCGCAACTAGAAACTCTGCAACTAGCAATTCCACAACTAGAAACTCCACAACTAGAAACTCCACAACTAGAGACTCCACAACTAGAGACTGCCAACTAGAGACTGTGCAACTAGAAACTCCACAGCTAGAAACTCCGCAACTAGAAACTCCGCAACTAGAAACTCCACAACGAGAAACTCCACAACTAGAAACTCCACAACTTGAGACTTTGCAACTAGAAACTCGGCAACTAGAAACTCAAGAACTAGAAACTCCACAACTAGAAACTCCACAAATAGAAACTCCACAACTTGAAACACCACAACCAGATACTCCACAACTACAAATTCCACAACTACAGACTCCACAAATACAAACTCCAGAACTAGAAACTCCACCACCAGACACTCTGCAACTAGAAACTCCTCAACTAGAAACTCTACAACTAGAAATTCCACAACTGGAGACTCCACAAAAAGAAAACTCCTCAACTAGAAACTCCACGATTAGACACTCCTCAACTTGAGGCTCCGCAACGACAGATTCCGCAACTAGAAACTCCGCAACTAGAAACTTCCAACTAGAAACTCAAAAGCTAGAAACTCCACAACTAGAAACTTAACAACTAGAGTCTCCACAACTAGAAACTCCACAACTAGAAATTCCGCAACTAGAAACTCCACAACTAGAGACTGCACAACTAGAGACTCCGCAACTAGAAACTCAACAGCTAGAAACTCCGCAACTAGAAACTTCACAACTAGAGACTCCGCAACTAGAAACTCCACAACTTGAAACTCTGCAACTCGAAACTCTGCAACAAGAAAATCCACAACTATAAACTTAAGTAGAAACTCGCCAACTAAAACAACACAACTTGAAACTCCGCTACTAGAAACTCCGCAACTAGAAAATCCACAACTAGAAACTTCAAAACTAGAAACTCTACAACAAGAAACTCCACAACTTGAAACTCCACAACTAGGAACTCCACAACTAGAGACTGCACAACTTGAGACTTCGCAACTAGAAACTCGGCCACTAGAAACTCAACAACTAGAAACTCCACGACTAGACACTCTACAACTTGAGACTCCGCAACGAAAGTCTCCGCAACTAGAAACTCTGCAACTAGCAATTCCACAACTAGAAACTCCACAACTAGAAACTCCACAACTAGAGACTCCACAACTGGAAAACTTCGCAACTAGAAACTCCACCACCAGACACTCCGCAACCAGAAACTCCGCAACTAGAAACTCTACAACTAGAAATTCCACAACTGGAGACTCCACAAAAAGAAAGCTCCGCAACTAGAATCTCCACGACTAGACACTCCACCACTTGAGACTCCGCAACGACCGATTCCGCAACTGGAAACTCCGCAACTAGAAACTTCCAACTTGAAACTAAAAAGCTAGAAACTCCACAACTAGAAACTCCACAACTAGAGTCTCCAGAACTAGAAACTCCACAGCTAGAAACTCCGCAACTAGAAACTCCACAACTAGAGACTGCACAACTAGAGACTCCGCAACTAGAAACTCCACAGCTAGAAACTCCGCAACTAGAAACTCCACAACTGGAGACTCCGCAACTAGAAACTCCACAACTTGAAACTCTGCAACTCGAAACTCTGCAACAAGAAAATCCACAACTATAAACTTAAGTAGAAACTCCCCAACCAGAAACTACACAACTTGAAACTCCGCAACTAGAAACTCCGCAACTAGAAAATCCACAACTAGAAACTTCAAAACTAGAAACTCTACAACAAGAAACTCCACAACTTGAAACTCCACAACTAGAAACTCCACAACTAGAGACTGCACAACTTGAGACTTCGCAACTAGAAACTCGGACACTAGAAACTCAACAACTAGAAACTCCACGACTAGACACTCTACAACTTGAGACTCCGCAACGAAAGTCACCGCAACTAGAAACTCTGCAACTAGCAATTCCACAACTAGAAACTCCACAACTAGAAACTCCACAACTAGAGACTCCACAACTGGAAAACTTCGCAACTAGAAACTCCACCACCAGACACTCCGCAACCAGAAACTCCGCAACTAGAAACTCTACAACTGGAAATTCCACAACTGGAGACTCCACAAAAAGAAATCTCCGCAACTAGAAACTCCACGATTAGACACTCCACAACTTGAGACTCCGCAACGACAGATTCCGCAACTAGAAACTCCGCAACTAGAAACTTCCAACTTGAAACTAAAAAGCTAGAAACTCCACAACTAGAAACTCCACAACTAGAGTCTCCAGAACTAGAAACTCCACATCTAGAAACTCCGCAACTAGAAACTCCACAGCTAGAAACTCCGCAACTAGAAACTCCACAACTAGAGACTCCGCAACTAGAAACTCCACAACTTGAAACTCTGCAACTCGAAACTCTGCAACAAGAAAATCCACAACTATAAACTTAAGTAGAAACTCCCCAACTAGAAACTACACAACTTGAAACTCCGCAACTAGAAACTCCGCATCTAGAAAATCCACAACTAGAAACTTCAAAACTAGAAATTCTACATCTTGAAACTCCACAACTAGAAACTCAACAACTAGAAACTCCACACCTAGAAACTCCAACTACAAACTACACAACTTCAAACAAAGCAACTAGATACTCCACAACTACAAATTCCACAACTAGAAACTCCACAATTAGAAACTCCGCAACTAGAAACTCCACAACTCGAGACTCCATAACTAGGAACTCCACAACTAGAAACTCCACAACTACAGACTCTACAACTACAAACTCCACAACTAGAAACTCCACAACGAGAAACTCAACAATTAGAGACTCCACAACTAGAAACTCTGCAACTAAAAACTCCACAACTAGAAACTCCACAACTAGAAACTCCACAACTAGAATCTTCACAACTAGAAACTCCGCAACTAAAACTCCACAACTAGAAACTCTACAACTAGAAACTATGCAACTAGAAACTCTGCCACTAGAAACTCCACAGCTAGAACGTCCGCAACTAGAAACTCTGCAACTAAAAACTTCGCAACAAGAAACTCCACAACTAGAAACTCCACAACTAGTGACTCAACTAGAAAACTCTGCAACTCGAAATTCCACGACTAGACACTCTACAACTTGAGACTCCGCTACGAAAGTCTCCGCAACTAGAAACTCTGCAACTAGCGATTCCACAACTAGAAACTCCACAACTAGAAACTCCACAACTAGAGACTCCACAACTAGAAACTCCACAACTAGAGACTGCCAACTAGAGACTCTGCAACTAGAAACTCCAAAGCTAGAAACTCCACAGCTAGAAACTCCGCAACTAGAAACTCCACAACAGGAACCTCCACAACTAGAAACTCCACAACTTGAGACTTTGCAACTAGAAACTCGGCAACTAGAAACTCAACAGCTAGAAACCCCGCAACTAGAAACTCCACAACTAGAAACTCCACAACTTGAAACACCACAACTAGAAACTACGCCACTAGAAACTCTGCAACTAGAAACTGCACAGCTAGAGCGCCCGCAACTAGAAACTCTGGAACTAGAAACTCCACAGCTAGAACGTCCGCAACTAGAAACTCTGCAACTAGAAACTCCACAACTAGAAACTCCACAGCTAGAAAGTTCCCAACTAGAAGCTCCACAACTAGGATCTCCACAGCAAGAGACTCCACAACTAGAGACTGCACATCTAGAGACTCCGCCACTAGAAACTCAACAGCTACAAACTCCGCAACTAGAAACTCCACAACTAGAAACTTTACAACTAGAAACTCCATAACTAGACACTTCGCAACTAGAAACTCCACAACTAGAGACTCCACAACTAGAAAATTCTGCAACTAGAAACTCCACCACTAGACACTCTACAACTTGAGACTCTGCTACGAAAGTCTCCGCAACTAGAAACTCTGCAACTAGCAATTCCACAACTAGAAACTCCACAACTAGAAACTCCACAACTAGAGACTCCACAACTAGAGACTGCCAACTAGAGACTGTGCAACTAGAAACTCCACAGCTAGAAACTCCGCAACTAGAAACTCCGCAACTAGAAACTCCACAACTAGAAACTCCACAACTAGAAACTCCACAACTTGAGACTTTGCAACTAGAAACTCGGCAACAAGAAACTCAACAACTAGAAACTCCAGAACTAGAAACTCCACAAATAGAAACTCCGCAACTAGAAACTCCACGACCAGAAACTTTACAACTAGACACTCCATAACTAGACACTTCGCAACTATAAACTCCACAACTAGAGACTCACAACTAGAAAACTCTGCAACTAGAAACTCCGCAACTAGAAACTCCACAACTTGAGACTCTATAACTAGGAACTCCACAACTAGAAACTCCACAACTACAGACTCCACAACTACAAACTCCACAACTAGAAACTCTAACACCAGAAACTCCGCAACTAGAAACTCCACAACTAGAAACTCCACAACTAGAAATTCCACAACAAGAGACTCAACAATTAGAGACTCCACAACTAGAAACTCTGCAACTAAAAACTCCACAACTATAAACTCCACAACTAGAAGCTCAACACTAGAATCTTCACAACTAGAAACTCCGCAACTAAAAACTCCACAACTAGAAACTCTACAACTAGAAACTATGCAACTAGAAACTCTGCAATTAGAAACTCCACAGCTAGAACGTCCGCAACTAGAAACTCTGCAACTAGAAACTCCGCAACAAGAAACTCCAAAACTAGAAACTCCACAACTAGAGACTCCACAACTAGAAAACTCCGCAACTAGAAACTCTACAACCAGAAACTATGCAACTAGAAACTCTGCCACTAGAAACTCCACAGCTAGAACGTCCGCAACTAGAAACTCTGCAACTAAAAACTCCGCAACAAGAAACTCCACAACTAGAAACTCCACAACTAGTGACTCCACAACTAGAAACTCCGCAACTAGAAACTCCACGACTAGAAACTTTACAACTAGACACTCCATAACTAGACACTTCGCAACTAGAACCTCCACAACTAGAGACTCCACAACTAGAAAACTCTGCAACTAGAAACTCCGCAACTAGAAACTCCACAACTTGAGACTCTATAACTAGAAACTCCACAACAAGAAACTCCACAACTACAGACTCCACAACTACAAACTCCACAACTAGAAACTCCAACACCAGAAACTCCGCAACTAGAAACTCCACAACTAGAAACTCCACAACTAGAAATTCCACAACAAGAGACTCAACAATTAGAGACTCCACAACTAGAAACTCTGCAACTAAAAACTCCACAACTATAAACTCCACAACTAGAAGCTCAACACTAGAAACTTCACAACTAGAAACTCCGCAACTAAAAACTCCACAACTAGAAACTCTACAACTAGAAACTATGCAACTAGAAACTCTGCAATTAGAAACTCCACAGCTAGAACGTCCGCAACTAGAAACTCTGCAACTAGAAACTCCGCAACAAGAAACTCCACAACTAGAAACTCCACAACTAGAGACTCCACAACTAGAAAACTCCGCAACTAGAAATTCCACGACTAGACACTCTACAACTTGAGACTCCGCTACGAAAGTCTCCGCAACTAGAAACTCTGCAACTAGCAATTCCACAACTAGAAACTCCACAACTAGAAACTCCACAACTAGAGACTCCACAACTAGAAAACTTCGCAACTAGAAACTCCACGACTAGACACTCCACAACTTGAGACTCCGCAACGACAGGCTCCGCAACTAGAAACTCTGCAACTAGAAACTACGCAAGTAGAAACTCCACCGCTAGAAACTCCACAACTAGAAACTCCACAACTAGAGACTGCCAACTAGAGACTGTGCAACTAGAAACTCCACAGCTAGAAACTCCGCAACTAGAAACTCCGCAACTAGAAACTCCACAACGAGAAACTCCACAACTAGAAACTCCACAACTTGAGACTTTGCAACTAGAAACTCGGCAACTAGAAACTCAAGAACTAGAAACTCCACAACTAGAAACTCCACAAATAGAAACTCCACAACTTGAAACACCACAACCAGATACTCCACAACTACAAATTCCACAACTACAGACTCCACAAATAGAAACTCCAGAACTAGAAACTCCACCACCAGACACTCTGCAACTAGAAACTCCTCAACTAGAAACTCTACAACTAGAAATTCCACAACTGGAGACTCCACAAAAAGAAAACTCCTCAACTAGAAACTCCACGATTAGACACTCCTCAACTTGAGGCTCCGCAACGACAGATTCCGCAACTAGAAACTCCGCAACTAGAAACTTCCAACTAGAAACTCAAAAGCTAGAAACTCCACAACTAGAAACTTAACAACTAGAGTCTCCACAACTAGAAACTCCACAACTAGAAATTCCGCAACTAGAAACTCCACAACTAGAGACTGCACAACTAGAGACTCCGCAACTAGAAACTCAACAGCTAGAAACTCCGCAACTAGAAACTTCACAACTAGAGACTCCGCAACTAGAAACTCCACAACTTGAAACTCTGCAACTCGAAACTCTGCAACAAGAAAATCCACAACTATAAACTTAAGTAGAAACTCGCCAACTAAAACAACACAACTTGAAACTCCGCTACTAGAAACTCCGCAACTAGAAAATCCACAACTAGAAACTTCAAAACTAGAAACTCTACAACAAGAAACTCCACAACTTGAAACTCCACAACTAGGAACTCCACAACTAGAGACTGCACAACTTGAGACTTCGCAACTAGAAACTCGGCCACTAGAAACTCAACAACTAGAAACTCCACGACTAGACACTCTACAACTTGAGACTCCGCAACGAAAGTCTCCGCAACTAGAAACTCTGCAACTAGCAATTCCACAACTAGAAACTCCACAACTAGAAACTCCACAACTAGAGACTCCACAACTGGAAAACTTCGCAACTAGAAACTCCACCACCAGACACTCCGCAACCAGAAACTCCGCAACTAGAAACTCTACAACTAGAAATTCCACAACTGGAGACTCCACAAAAAGAAAGCTCCGCAACTAGAATCTCCACGACTAGACACTCCACCACTTGAGACTCCGCAACGACCGATTCCGCAACTGGAAACTCCGCAACTAGAAACTTCCAACTTGAAACTAAAAAGCTAGAAACTCCACAACTAGAAACTCCACAACTAGAGTCTCCAGAACTAGAAAACTCCGCAACTAGAAACTCTACAACCAGAAACTATGCAACTAGAAACTCTGCCACTAGAAACTCCACAGCTAGAACGTCCGCAACTAGAAACTCTGCAACTAAAAACTCCGCAACAAGAAACTCCACAACTAGAAACTCCACAACTAGTGACTCCACAACTAGAAACTCCGCAACTAGAAACTCCACGACTAGAAACTTTACAACTAGACACTCCATAACTAGACACTTCGCAACTAGAAACTCCACAACTAGAGACTCCACAACTAGAAAACTCTGCAACTAGAAACTCCGCAACTAGAAACTCCACAACTTGAGACTCTATAACTAGGAACTCCACAACTAGAAACTCCACAACTACAGACTCCACAACTACAAACTCCACAACTAGAAACTCCAACACCAGAAACTCCGCAACTAGAAACTCCACAACTAGAAACTCCACAACTAGAAATTCCACAACAAGAGACTCAACAATTAGAGACTCCACAACTAGAAACTCTGCAACTAAAAACTCCACAACTATAAACTCCACAACTAGAAGCTCAACACTAGAAACTTCACAACTAGAAACTCCGCAACTAAAAACTCCACAACTAGAAACTCTACAACTAGAAACTATGCAACTAGAAACTCTGCAATTAGAAACTCCACAGCTAGAACGTCCGCAACTAGAAACTCTGCAACTAGAAACTCCGCAACAAGAAACTCCACAACTAGAAACTCCACAACTAGAGACTCCACAACTAGAAAACTCCGCAACTAGAAATTCCACGACTAGACACTCTACAACTTGAGACTCCGCTACGAAAGTCTCCGCAACTAGAAACTCTGCAACTAGCAATTCCACAACTAGAAACTCCACAACTAGAAACTCCACAACTAGAGACTCCACAACTAGAAAACTTCGCAACTAGAAACTCCACGACTAGACACTCCACAACTTGAGACTCCGCAACGACAGGCTCCGCAACTAGAAACTCTGCAACTAGAAACTACGCAAGTAGAAACTCCACCGCTAGAAACTCCACAACTAGAAACTCCACAACTAGAGACTGCCAACTAGAGACTGTGCAACTAGAAACTCCACAGCTAGAAACTCCGCAACTAGAAACTCCGCAACTAGAAACTCCACAACGAGAAACTCCACAACTAGAAACTCCACAACTTGAGACTTTGCAACTAGAAACTCGGCAACTAGAAACTCAAGAACTAGAAACTCCACAACTAGAAACTCCACAAATAGAAACTCCACAACTTGAAACACCACAACCAGATACTCCACAACTACAAATTCCACAACTACAGACTCCACAAATAGAAACTCCAGAACTAGAAACTCCACCACCAGACACTCTGCAACTAGAAACTCCTCAACTAGAAACTCTACAACTAGAAATTCCACAACTGGAGACTCCACAAAAAGAAAACTCCTCAACTAGAAACTCCACGATTAGACACTCCTCAACTTGAGGCTCCGCAACGACAGATTCCGCAACTAGAAACTCCGCAACTAGAAACTTCCAACTAGAAACTCAAAAGCTAGAAACTCCACAACTAGAAACTCCACAACTAGAGTCTCCACAACTAGAAACTCCACAACTAGAAATTCCGCAACTAGAAACTCCACAACTAGAGACTGCACAACTAGAGACTCCGCAACTAGAAACTCAACAGCTAGAAACTCCGCAACTAGAAACTCCACAACTAGAGACTCCGCAACTAGAAACTCCACAACTTGAAACTCTGCAACTCGAAACTCTGCAACAAGAAAATCCACAACTATAAACTTAAGTAGAAACTCGCCAACTAAAACAACACAACTTGAAACTCCGCTACTAGAAACTCCGCAACTAGAAAATCCACAACTAGAAACTTCAAAACTAGAAACTCTACCACAAGAAACTCCACAACTTGAAACTCCACAACTAGGAACTCCACAACTAGAGACTGCACAACTTGAGACTTCGCAACTAGAAACTCGGCCACTAGAAACTCAACAACTAGAAACTCCACGACTAGACACTCTACAACTTGAGACTCCGCAACGAAAGTCTCCGCAACTAGAAACTCTGCAACTAGCAATTCCACAACTAGAAACTCCACAACTAGAAACTCCACAACTAGAGACTCCACAACTGGAAAACTTCGCAACTAGAAACTCCACCACCAGACACTCCGCAACCAGAAACTCCGCAACTAGAAACTCTACAACTAGAAATTCCACAACTGGAGACTCCACAAAAAGAAAGCTCCGCAACTAGAATCTCCACGACTAGACACTCCACCACTTGAGACTCCGCAACGACCGATTCCGCAACTGGAAACTCCGCAACTAGAAACTTCCAACTTGAAACTAAAAAGCTAGAAACTCCACAACTAGAAACTCCACAACTAGAGTCTCCAGAACTAGAAACTCCACAGCTAGAAACTCCGCAACTAGAAACTCCACAACTAGAGACTGCACAACTAGAGACTCCGCAACTAGAAACTCCACAGCTAGAAACTCCGCAACTAGAAACTCCACAACTAGAGACTCCGCAACTAGAAACTCCACAACTTGAAACTCTGCAACTCGAAACTCTGCAACAAGAAAATCCACAACTATAAACTTAAGTAGAAACTCCCCAACCAGAAACTACACAACTTGAAACTCCGCAACTAGAAACTCCGCAACTAGAAAATCCACAACTAGAAACTTCAAAACTAGAAACTCTACAACAAGAAACTCCACAACTTGAAACTCCACAACTAGAAACTCCACAACTAGAGACTGCACAACTTGAGACTTCGCAACTAGAAACTCGGACACTAGAAACTCAACAACTAGAAACTCCACGACTAGACACTCTACAACTTGAGACTCCGCAACGAAAGTCACCGCAACTAGAAACTCTGCAACTAGCAATTCCACAACTAGAAACTCCACAACTAGAAACTCCACAACTAGAGACTCCACAACTGGAAAACTTCGCAACTAGAAACTCCACCACCAGACACTCCGCAACCAGAAACTCCGCAACTAGAAACTCTACAACTGGAAATTCCACAACTGGAGACTCCACAAAAAGAAATCTCCGCAACTAGAAACTCCACGATTAGACACTCCACAACTTGAGACTCCGCAACGACAGATTCCGCAACTAGAAACTCCGCAACTAGAAACTTCCAACTTGAAACTAAAAAGCTAGAAACTCCACAACTAGAAACTCCACAACTAGAGTCTCCAGAACTAGAAACTCCACATCTAGAAACTCCGCAACTAGAAACTCCACAGCTAGAAACTCCGCAACTAGAAACTCCACAACTAGAGACTCCGCAACTAGAAACTCCACAACTTGAAACTCTGCAACTCGAAACTCTGCAACAAGAAAATCCACAACTATAAACTTAAGTAGAAACTCCCCAACTAGAAACTACACAACTTGAAACTCCGCAACTAGAAACTCCGCATCTAGAAAATCCACAACTAGAAACTTCAAAACTAGAAATTCTACATCTTGAAACTCCACAACTAGAAACTCAACAACTAGAAACTCCACACCTAGAAACTCCAACTACAAACTACACAACTTCAAACAAAGCAACTAGATACTCCACAACTACAAATTCCACAACTAGAAACTCCACAATTAGAAACTCCGCAACTAGAAACTCCACAACTCGAGACTCCATAACTAGGAACTCCACAACTAGAAACTCCACAACTACAGACTCTACAACTACAAACTCCACAACTAGAAACTCCACAACCAGAAACTCAACAATTAGAGACTCCACAACTAGAAACTCTGCAACTAAAAACTCCACAACTAGAAACTCCACAACTAGAAACTCCACAACTAGAATCTTCACAACTAGAAACTCCGCAACTAAAACTCCACAACTAGAAACTCTACAACTAGAAACTATGCAACTAGAAACTCTGCCACTAGAAACTCCACAGCTAGAACGTCCGCAACTAGAAACTCTGCAACTAAAAACTTCGCAACAAGAAACTCCACAACTAGAAACTCCACAACTAGTGACTCAACTAGAAAACTCTGCAACTCGAAATTCCACGACTAGACACTCTACAACTTGAGACTCCGCTACGAAAGTCTCCGCAACTAGAAACTCTGCAACTAGCGATTCCACAACTAGAAACTCCACAACTAGAAACTCCACAACTAGAGACTCCACAACTAGAAACTCCACAACTAGAGACTGCGAACTAGAGACTCTGCAACTAGAAACTCCAAAGCTAGAAACTCCACAGCTAGAAACTCCGCAACTAGAAACTCCACAACTAGAACCTCCACAACTAGAAACTCCACAACTTGAGACTTTGCAACTAGAAACTGGGCAACTAGAAACTCAACAGCTAGAAACCCCGCAACTAGAAACTCCACAACTAGAAACTCCACAACTTGAAACACCACAACTAGAAACTACGCCACTAGAAACTCTGCAACTAGAAACTGCACAGCTAGAGCGCCCGCAACTAGAAACTCTGGAACTAGAAACTCCACAGCTAGAACGTCCGCAACTAGAAACTCTGCAACTAGAAAATCCACAACTAGAAACTTCAAAACTAGAAACTCTACAACAAGAAACTCCACAACTTGAAACTCCACAACTAGGAACTCCACAACTAGAGACTGCACAACTTGAGACTTCGCAACTAGAAACTCGGCCACTAGAAACTCAACAACTAGAAACTCCACGACTAGACACTCTACAACTTGAGACTCCGCAACGAAAGTCTCCGCAACTAGAAACTCTGCAACTAGCAATTCCACAACTAGAAACTCCACAACTAGAAACTCCACAACTAGAGACTCCACAACTGGAAAACTTCGCAACTAGAAACTCCACCACCAGACACTCCGCAACCAGAAACTCCGCAACTAGAAACTCTACAACTAGAAATTCCACAACTGGAGACTCCACAAAAAGAAAGCTCCGCAACTAGAATCTCCACGACTAGACACTCCACCACTTGAGACTCCGCAACGACCGATTCCGCAACTGGAAACTCCGCAACTAGAAACTTCCAACTTGAAACTAAAAAGCTAGAAACTCCACAACTAGAAACTCCACAACTAGAGTCTCCAGAACTAGAAAACTCCGCAACTAGAAACTCTACAACCAGAAACTATGCAACTAGAAACTCTGCCACTAGAAACTCCACAGCTAGAACGTCCGCAACTAGAAACTCTGCAACTAAAAACTCCGCAACAAGAAACTCCACAACTAGAAACTCCACAACTAGTGACTCCACAACTAGAAACTCCGCAACTAGAAACTCCACGACTAGAAACTTTACAACTAGACACTCCATAACTAGACACTTCGCAACTAGAAACTCCACAACTAGAGACTCCACAACTAGAAAACTCTGCAACTAGAAACTCCGCAACTAGAAACTCCACAACTTGAGACTCTATAACTAGGAACTCCACAACTAGAAACTCCACAACTACAGACTCCACAACTACAAACTCCACAACTAGAAACTCCAACACCAGAAACTCCGCAACTAGAAACTCCACAACTAGAAACTCCACAACTAGAAATTCCACAACAAGAGACTCAACAATTAGAGACTCCACAACTAGAAACTCTGCAACTAAAAACTCCACAACTATAAACTCCACAACTAGAAGCTCAACACTAGAAACTTCACAACTAGAAACTCCGCAACTAAAAACTCCACAACTAGAAACTCTACAACTAGAAACTATGCAACTAGAAACTCTGCAATTAGAAACTCCACAGCTAGAACGTCCGCAACTAGAAACTCTGCAACTAGAAACTCCGCAACAAGAAACTCCACAACTAGAAACTCCACAACTAGAGACTCCACAACTAGAAAACTCCGCAACTAGAAATTCCACGACTAGACACTCTACAACTTGAGACTCCGCTACGAAAGTCTCCGCAACTAGAAACTCTGCAACTAGCAATTCCACAACTAGAAACTCCACAACTAGAAACTCCACAACTAGAGACTCCACAACTAGAAAACTTCGCAACTAGAAACTCCACGACTAGACACTCCACAACTTGAGACTCCGCAACGACAGGCTCCGCAACTAGAAACTCTGCAACTAGAAACTACGCAAGTAGAAACTCCACCGCTAGAAACTCCACAACTAGAAACTCCACAACTAGAGACTGCCAACTAGAGACTGTGCAACTAGAAACTCCACAGCTAGAAACTCCGCAACTAGAAACTCCGCAACTAGAAACTCCACAACGAGAAACTCCACAACTAGAAACTCCACAACTTGAGACTTTGCAACTAGAAACTCGGCAACTAGAAACTCAAGAACTAGAAACTCCACAACTAGAAACTCCACAAATAGAAACTCCACAACTTGAAACACCACAACCAGATACTCCACAACTACAAATTCCACAACTACAGACTCCACAAATAGAAACTCCAGAACTAGAAACTCCACCACCAGACACTCTGCAACTAGAAACTCCTCAACTAGAAACTCTACAACTAGAAATTCCACAACTGGAGACTCCACAAAAAGAAAACTCCTCAACTAGAAACTCCACGATTAGACACTCCTCAACTTGAGGCTCCGCAACGACAGATTCCGCAACTAGAAACTCCGCAACTAGAAACTTCCAACTAGAAACTCAAAAGCTAGAAACTCCACAACTAGAAACTCCACAACTAGAGTCTCCACAACTAGAAACTCCACAACTAGAAATTCCGCAACTAGAAACTCCACAACTAGAGACTGCACAACTAGAGACTCCGCAACTAGAAACTCAACAGCTAGAAACTCCGCAACTAGAAACTCCACAACTAGAGACTCCGCAACTAGAAACTCCACAACTTGAAACTCTGCAACTCGAAACTCTGCAACAAGAAAATCCACAACTATAAACTTAAGTAGAAACTCGCCAACTAAAACAACACAACTTGAAACTCCGCTACTAGAAACTCCGCAACTAGAAAATCCACAACTAGAAACTTCAAAACTAGAAACTCTACCACAAGAAACTCCACAACTTGAAACTCCACAACTAGGAACTCCACAACTAGAGACTGCACAACTTGAGACTTCGCAACTAGAAACTCGGCCACTAGAAACTCAACAACTAGAAACTCCACGACTAGACACTCTACAACTTGAGACTCCGCAACGAAAGTCTCCGCAACTAGAAACTCTGCAACTAGCAATTCCACAACTAGAAACTCCACAACTAGAAACTCCACAACTAGAGACTCCACAACTGGAAAACTTCGCAACTAGAAACTCCACCACCAGACACTCCGCAACCAGAAACTCCGCAACTAGAAACTCTACAACTAGAAATTCCACAACTGGAGACTCCACAAAAAGAAAGCTCCGCAACTAGAATCTCCACGACTAGACACTCCACCACTTGAGACTCCGCAACGACCGATTCCGCAACTGGAAACTCCGCAACTAGAAACTTCCAACTTGAAACTAAAAAGCTAGAAACTCCACAACTAGAAACTCCACAACTAGAGTCTCCAGAACTAGAAACTCCACAGCTAGAAACTCCGCAACTAGAAACTCCACAACTAGAGACTGCACAACTAGAGACTCCGCAACTAGAAACTCCACAGCTAGAAACTCCGCAACTAGAAACTCCACAACTAGAGACTCCGCAACTAGAAACTCCACAACTTGAAACTCTGCAACTCGAAACTCTGCAACAAGAAAATCCACAACTATAAACTTAAGTAGAAACTCCCCAACCAGAAACTACACAACTTGAAACTCCGCAACTAGAAACTCCGCAACTAGAAAATCCACAACTAGAAACTTCAAAACTAGAAACTCTACAACAAGAAACTCCACAACTTGAAACTCCACAACTAGAAACTCCACAACTAGAGACTGCACAACTTGAGACTTCGCAACTAGAAACTCGGACACTAGAAACTCAACAACTAGAAACTCCACGACTAGACACTCTACAACTTGAGACTCCGCAACGAAAGTCACCGCAACTAGAAACTCTGCAACTAGCAATTCCACAACTAGAAACTCCACAACTAGAAACTCCACAACTAGAGACTCCACAACTGGAAAACTTCGCAACTAGAAACTCCACCACCAGACACTCCGCAACCAGAAACTCCGCAACTAGAAACTCTACAACTGGAAATTCCACAACTGGAGACTCCACAAAAAGAAATCTCCGCAACTAGAAACTCCACGATTAGACACTCCACAACTTGAGACTCCGCAACGACAGATTCCGCAACTAGAAACTCCGCAACTAGAAACTTCCAACTTGAAACTAAAAAGCTAGAAACTCCACAACTAGAAACTCCACAACTAGAGTCTCCAGAACTAGAAACTCCACATCTAGAAACTCCGCAACTAGAAACTCCACAGCTAGAAACTCCGCAACTAGAAACTCCACAACTAGAGACTCCGCAACTAGAAACTCCACAACTTGAAACTCTGCAACTCGAAACTCTGCAACAAGAAAATCCACAACTATAAACTTAAGTAGAAACTCCCCAACTAGAAACTACACAACTTGAAACTCCGCAACTAGAAACTCCGCATCTAGAAAATCCACAACTAGAAACTTCAAAACTAGAAATTCTACATCTTGAAACTCCACAACTAGAAACTCAACAACTAGAAACTCCACACCTAGAAACTCCAACTACAAACTACACAACTTCAAACAAAGCAACTAGATACTCCACAACTACAAATTCCACAACTAGAAACTCCACAATTAGAAACTCCGCAACTAGAAACTCCACAACTCGAGACTCCATAACTAGGAACTCCACAACTAGAAACTCCACAACTACAGACTCTACAACTACAAACTCCACAACTAGAAACTCCACAACCAGAAACTCAACAATTAGAGACTCCACAACTAGAAACTCTGCAACTAAAAACTCCACAACTAGAAACTCCACAACTAGAAACTCCACAACTAGAATCTTCACAACTAGAAACTCCGCAACTAAAACTCCACAACTAGAAACTCTACAACTAGAAACTATGCAACTAGAAACTCTGCCACTAGAAACTCCACAGCTAGAACGTCCGCAACTAGAAACTCTGCAACTAAAAACTTCGCAACAAGAAACTCCACAACTAGAAACTCCACAACTAGTGACTCAACTAGAAAACTCTGCAACTCGAAATTCCACGACTAGACACTCTACAACTTGAGACTCCGCTACGAAAGTCTCCGCAACTAGAAACTCTGCAACTAGCGATTCCACAACTAGAAACTCCACAACTAGAAACTCCACAACTAGAGACTCCACAACTAGAAACTCCACAACTAGAGACTGCGAACTAGAGACTCTGCAACTAGAAACTCCAAAGCTAGAAACTCCACAGCTAGAAACTCCGCAACTAGAAACTCCACAACTAGAACCTCCACAACTAGAAACTCCACAACTTGAGACTTTGCAACTAGAAACTGGGCAACTAGAAACTCAACAGCTAGAAACCCCGCAACTAGAAACTCCACAACTAGAAACTCCACAACTTGAAACACCACAACTAGAAACTACGCCACTAGAAACTCTGCAACTAGAAACTGCACAGCTAGAGCGCCCGCAACTAGAAACTCTGGAACTAGAAACTCCACAGCTAGAACGTCCGCAACTAGAAACTCTGCAACTAGAAACTCCCCAACTAGAAACTCCACAGCTAGAAAGATCCCAACTAGAAGCTCCACAACTAGGATCTCCACAGCAAAAGACTCCACAACTAGAGACTGCACATCTAGAGACTCCGCCACTAGAAACTCAACAGCTACAAACTCCGCAACTAGAAACTCCACAACTAGAAACTTTACAACTAGAAACTCCATAACTAGACACTTCGCAACTAGAAACTCCACAACTAGAGACTCCACAACTAGAAAATTCTGCAACTAGAAACTCCACCACTAGACACTCTACAACTTGAGACTCTGCTACGAAAGTCTCCGCAACTAGAAACTCTGCAACTAGCAATTCCACAACTAGAAACTCCACAACTAGAAACTCCGCAACTAGAGACTCCACAACTAGAGACTGCCAACTAGAGACTGTGCAACTAAAAACTCCACAGCTAGAAACTCCGCAACTAGAAACTCCGCAACTAGAAACTCCACAACTAGAAACTCCACAACTAGAAACTCCACAACTTGAGACTTTGCAACTAGAAACTCGGCAACAAGAAACTCAACAACTAGAAACTCCACAACTAGAAACTCCACAAATAGAAACTCCACAACTTGAAACACCACAACCAGATACTCCACAACTACAAATTCCACAACTACAGACTCCACAAATAGAAACTCCAGAACTAGAAACTCCAGCACCAGACACTCCGCAACTAGAAACTCCGCAACTAGAAACTCTACAACTAGAAATTCCACAACTGGAGACTCCACAAAAAGAAAACTCCTTAACTAGAAACTCCACGATTAGACACTCTACAACTTGAGGCTGCGCAACGACAGATTCCGCAACTAGAAACTCCGCAACTAGAAACTTCCAACTAGAAACTCAAAAGCTAGAAACTCCACAACTAGAAACTCAACAACTAGAGTCTCCACAACTAGAAACTCCACAACTAGAAACTCCGCAACTAGAAACTCCACAACTAGAGACTGCACAACTAGAGTCTCCGCAACTAGAAACTCAACAGCTAGAAACTCCGCAACTAGAAACTCCACAACTAGAGACTCTGCAACTAGAAACTCCACAACTTGAAACTCTGCAACTCGAAACTCTGCAACAAGAAAATCCACAACTATAAACTTAAGTAGAAACTCCCCAACTAAAACTACATAACTTGAAACTCCGCTACTAGAAACTCCGCAACTAGAAAATCCACAACTAGAAACTTCAAAACTAGAAACTCTACAACAAGAAACTCCACAACTTGAAACTCCACAACTAGAAACTCCACAACTAGTGACTGCACAACTTGAGACTTCGCAACTAGAAACTCGGCCACTAGAAACTCAACAACTAGAAACTCCACGACTAGACACTCTACAACTTGAGACTCCGCAACGAAAGTCACCGCAACTAGAAACTCTGCAACTAGCAATTCCACAACTAGAAACTCCACAACTAGAAACTCCACAACTAGAGACTCCACAACTGGAAAACTTCGCAACTAGAAACTCCACCACCAGACACTCCGCAACTAGAAACTCCGCAACTAGAAACTCTACAACTGGAAATTCCACAACTGGAGACTCCACAAAAAGAAAACTCCGCAACTAGAAACTCCACGATTAGACACTCCACAACTTGAGACTCCGCAACGACAGATTCCGCAACTAGAAACTCCGCAACTAGAAACTTCCAACTTGAAACTAAAAAGCTAGAAACTCCACAACTAGAAACTCCACAACTAGAGTCTCCAGAACTAGAAACTCCACAGCTAGAAACTCCGCAACTAGAAACTCCACAGCTAGAAACTCCGCAACTAGAAACTCCACAACTAGAGACTCCGCAACTAGAAACTCCACAACTTGAAACTCTGCAACTCGAAACTCTGCAACAAGAAAATCCACAACTATAAACTTAAGTAGAAACTCCCCAACTAGAAACTACACAACTTGAAACTCCGCAACTAGAAACTCCGCAACTAGAAAATCCACAACTAGAAACTTCAAAACTAGAAATTCTACAACTTGAAACTCCACAACTAGAAACTCAACAACTAGAAACTCCACACCTAGAATTTCCAACTACAAACTACACAACTTCAAACAAAGCAACTAGATACTCCACAACTACAAATTCCACAACTAGAAACTCCACAATTAGAAACTCCGCAACTAGAAACTCCACAACTCGAGACTCCATAACTAGGAACTCCACAACTAGAAACTCCACAACTACAGACTCTACAACTACAAACTCCACAACTAGAAACTCCACAACTAGAAACTCCACAACTAGAATCTTCACAACTAGAAACTCCGCAACTAAAACTCCACAACTAGAAACTCTACAACTAGAAACTATGCAACTAGAAACTCTGCCACTAGAAACTCCACAGCTAGAACGTCCGCAACTAGAAACTCTGCAACTAAAAACTTCGCAACAAGAAACTCCACAACTAGAAACTCCACAACTAGTGACTCAACTAGAAAACTCTGCAACTCGAAATTCCACGACTAGACACTCTACAACTTGAGACTCCGCTACGAAAGTCTCCGCAACTAGAAACTCTGCAACTAGCGATTCCACAACTAGAAACTCCACAACTAGAAACTCCACAACTAGAGACTCCACAACTAGAAACTCCACAACTAGAGACTGCCAACTAGAGACTCTGCAACTAGAAACTCCAAAGCTAGAAACTCCACAGCTAGAAACTCCGCAACTAGAAACTCCACAACTAGAACCTCCACAACTAGAAACTCCACAACTTGAGACTTTGCAACTAGAAACTCGGCAACTAGAAACTCAACAGCTAGAAACCCCGCAACTAGAAACTCCACAACTAGAAACTCCACAACTTGAAACACCACAACTAGAAACTACGCCACTAGAAACTCTGCAACTAGAAACTGCACAGCTAGAGCGCCCGCAACTAGAAACTCTGGAACTAGAAACTCCACAGCTAGAACGTCCGCAACTAGAAACTCTGCAACTAGAAACTCCACAACTAGAAACTCCACAACTAGAAACTCCACAACTTGAGACTTTGCAACTAGAAACTCGGCAACAAGAAACTCAACAACTAGAAACTCCACAACTAGAAACTCCACAAATAGAAACTCCACAACTTGAAACACCACAACCAGATACTCCACAACTACAAATTCCACAACTACAGACTCCACAAATAGAAACTCCAGAACTAGAAACTCCAGCACCAGACACTCCGCAACTAGAAACTCCACAACTAGAAACTCTACAACTAGAAATTCCACAACAGGAGACTCCACAAAAAGAAAACTCCTTAACTAGAAACTCCACGATTAGACACTCCACAACTTGAGGCTGCGCAACGACAGATTCCGCAACTAGAAACTCCGCAACTAGAAACTTCCAACTTGAAACTAAAAAGCTAGAAACTCCACAACTAGAAACTCCACAACTAGAGTCTCCAGAACTAGAAACTCCACAGCTAGAAACTCCGCAACTAGAAACTCCACAGCTAGAAACTCCGCAACTAGAAACTCCACAACTAGAGACTCCGCAACTAGAAACTCCACAACTTGAAACTCTGCAACTCGAAACTCTGCAACAAGAAAATCCACAACTATAAACTTAAGTAGAAACTCCCCAACTAGAAACTACACAACTTGAAACTCCGCAACTAGAAACTCCGCAACTAGAAAATCCACAACTAGAAACTTCAAAACTAGAAATTCTACAACTTGAAACTCCACAACTAGAAACTCAACAACTAGAAACTCCACACCTAGAAACTCCAACTACAAACTACACAACTTCAAACAAAGCAACTAGATACTCCACAACTACAAATTCCACAACTAGAAACTCCACAATTAGAAACTCCGCAACTAGAAACTCCACAACTCGAGACTCCATAACTAGGAACTCCACAACTAGAAACTCCACAACTACAGACTCTACAACTACAAACTCCACAACTAGAAACTCCACAACCAGAAACTCAACAATTAGAGACTCCACAACTAGAAACTCTGCAACTAAAAACTCCACAACTAGAAACTCCACAACTAGAGACTCCGCCACTCAACAACTAGATACTCCACAACTAGAAAAACCACAACTAGAAACTCTACAACTAGAACTCCACAACTAGAGAGTCCACAACTTGAAACTCCACAAGTTTAAACTCCACAACTTGAGACTCCACAGCTTGAAACTCCACAACTAGAATCTCCACAGCTAGAAACTACACAACTAGAGACTCCAGAACTAGAAACTCCACAACTAGAAACTCCACAACTTGAAACCTCACAACCTTAAGTTTCGCAACTAGAAAATCCACAGCTAGAGATTCCACAACTAGAATCTTCACAACTAGAAACTCCGCAACTAAAACTCCACAACTAGAAACTCTACAACTAGAAACTATGCAACTAGAAACTCTGCCACTAGAAACTCCACAGCTAGAACGTCCGCAACTAGAAACTCTGCAACTAAAAACTTCGCAACAAGAAACTCCACAACTAGAAACTCCACAACTAGTGACTCAACTAGAAAACTCTGCAACTCGAAATTCCACGACTAGACACTCTACAACTTGAGACTCCGCTACGAAAGTCTCCGCAACTAGAAACTCTGCAACTAGCGATTCCACAACTAGAAACTCCACAACTAGAGACTCCACAACTAGAGACTGCCAACTAGAGACTGTGAAACTGGAAACTCCACAGCTAGAAACTCCGCAACTAGAAACTCCGCAACTAGAAACTCCACAACTAGAAACTCCACAACTAGAAACTCCACAACTTGAGACTTTGCAACTAGAAACTCGGCAACAAGAAACTCAACAACTAGAAACTCCACAACTAGAAACTCCACAAATAGAAACTCCACAACTTGAAACACCACAACCAGATACTCCACAACTACAAATTCCACAACTACAGACTCCACAAATAGAAACTCCAGAACTAGAAACTTCACCACCAGACACTCCGCAACTAGAAACTCCGCAACTAGAAACTCTAAAACTAGAAATTCCACAACTGGAGACTCCACAAAAAGAAAACTCCTTAACTAGAAACTCCGCGATTAGACACTCCACAACTTGAGGCTGCGCAACGACAGATTCCGCAACTAGAAACTCCGCAACTAGAAACTTCCAACTAGAAACTCAAAAGCTAGAAACTCCACAACTAGAAACTCCACAACTAGAGTCTCCACAACTAGAAACTCCACAACTAGAAACTCCGCAACTAGAAACTCCACAACTAGAGACTGCACAACTAGAGTCTCCGCAACTAGAAACTCAACAGCTAGAAACTCCGCAACTAGAAACTCCACAACTAGAGACTCCGCAACTAGAAACTCCACAACTTGAAACTCTGCATCTCGAAACTCTGCAACAAGAAAATCCACAACTATAAACTTAAGTAGAAACTCCCCAACTAAAACTACACAACTTGAAACTCCGCTACTAAGAAACTCCGCAACTAGAAAATCCACAACTAGAAACTTCAAAACTAGAAACTCTACAACAAGAAACTCCACAACTAGAAACTCCACAACTAGAGACTGCACAACTTGAGACTTCGCAACTAGAAACTCGGACACTAGAAATTCAACAACTAGAAACTCCACGACTAGACACTCTACAACTTGAGACTCCGCAACGAAAGTCATCGCAACTAGAAACTCTGCAACTAGCAATTCCACAACTAGAAACTCCACAACTAGAAACTCCACAACTAGAGTCTCCAGAACTAGAAACTCCACAGCTAGAAACTCTGCAACTAGAAACTCCACAACTAGAGACTGCACAACTAGAGACTCCGCAACTAGAAACTCCACAGCTAGAAACTCCGCAACTAGAAACTCCACAACTAGAGACTCCGCAACTAGAAACTCCACAACTTGAAACTCTGCAACTCGAAACTCTGCAACAAGAAAATCCACAACTATAAACTTAAGTAGAAACTCCCCAACTAGAAACTACACAACTTGAAACTCCGCAACTAGAAACTCCGCAACTAGAAAATCCACAACTAGAAACTTCAAAACTAGAAACTCTACAACTTGAAACTCCACAACTAGAAACTCAACAACTAGAAACTCCACACCTAGAAACTCCAACTACAAACTCCACAACTTCAAACACAGCAACTAGATACTCCACAACTACAAATTCCACAACTAGAAACTCCACAATTAGAAACTCCGCAACTAGAAACTCCACAACTCGAGACTCCATAACTAGGAACTCCACAACTAGAAACTCCACAACTACAGACTCTACAACTACAAACTCCACAACTAGAAACTCCACAACCAGAAACTCAACAATTAGAGACTCCACAACTAGAAACTCTGCAACTAAAAACTCCACAACTAGAAACTCCACAACTAGAAACTCCACAACTAGAATCTTCACAACTAGAAACTCCGCAACTAAAACTCCACAACTAGAAACTCTACAACTATAAACTATGCAACTAGAAACTCTGCCACTAGAAACTCCAAAGCTAGAACGTCCGCAACTAGAAACTCTGCAGCTAAAAACTTCGCAACAAGAAACTCCACAACTAGAAACTCCACAACTAGTGACTCAACTAGAAAACTCTGCAACTCGAAATTCCACGACTAGACACTCTACAACTTGAGACTCCGCTACGAAAGTCTCCGCAACTAGAAACTCTGCAACTATCGATTCCACAACTAGAAACTCCACAACTACAAACTCCACAACTAGAGACTCCACAACTAGAAACTCCACAACTAGAGACTGCCAACTAGAGACTCTGCAACTAGAAACTCCAAAGCTAGAAACTCCACAGCTAGAAACTCCGCAACTAGAAACTCCACAACTAGAACCTCCACAACTAGAAACTCCACAACTTGAGACTTTGCAACTAAAAACTCGGCAACTAGAAACTCAACAGCTAGAAACCCCGCAACTATAAACTCCACAACTAGAAACTCCACAACTTGAAACACCACAACTAGAAACTACGCCACTAGAAACTCTGCAACTAGAAACTGCACAGCTAGAGCGCCCGCAACTAGAAACTCTGGAACTAGAAACTCCACAGCTAGAACGTCCGCAACTAGAAACTCTGCAACTAGAAACTCCCCAACTAGAAACTCCACAGCTAGAAAGTTCCCAACTAGAAGCTCCACAACTAGGATCTCCACAGCAAGAGACTCCACAACTAGAGACTGCACATCTAGAGACTCCGCCACTAGAAACTCAACAGCTACAAACTCCGCAACTAGAAACTCCACAACTAGAAACTTTACAACTAGAAACTCCATAACTAGACACTTCGCAACTAGAAACTCCACAACTAGAGACTCCACAACTAGAAAATTCTGCAACTAGAAACTCCACCACTAGACACTCTACAACTTGAGACTCCGCTACGAAAGTCTCCGCAACTAGAAACTCTGCAATTAGCAATTCCACAACTAGAAACTCCACAACTAGAAACTCCACAACTAGAGACTGCCAACTAGAGACTGTGCAACTAGAAACTCCACAGCTAGAAACTCCGCAACTAGAAACTCCGCAACTAGAAACTCCACAACTAGAAACTCCACAACTAGAAACTCCACAACTTGAGACTTTGCAACTAGAAACTCGGCAACAAGAAACTCAACAACTAGAAACTCCACAACTAGAAACTCCACAAGTAGAAACTCCACAACTTGAAACACCACAACCAGATACTCCACAACTACAAATTCCACAACTACAGACTCCACAAATAGAAGCTCCAGAACTAGAAACTCCACCACCAGACAATCCGCAACTAGAAACTCCGCAACTAGAAACTCTACAACTAGAAATTCCACAACTGGAGACTCCACAAAAAGAAAACTCCTTAACTAGAAACTCCACGATTAGACACTCCACAACTTGAGGCTGCGCAACGACAGATTCCGCAACTAGAAACTCCGCAACTAGAAACTTCCAACTAGAAACTCAAAAGCTAGAAACTCCACAACTAGAAACTCCACAACTAGAGTCTCCACAACTTGAAACTCCACAACTAGAAACTCCGCAACTAGAAACTCCACAACTAGAAACTCCACAACTTGAGACTCCGCAACTAGAAACTCCACAACTTGAAACTCTGCAACTCGAAACTCTGCAACAAGAAAATCCACAACTATAAACTTAAGTAGAAACTCCCCAACTAAAACTACACAACTTGAAACTCCGCTACTAGAAACTCCGCAACTAGAAAATCCACAACTAGAAACTTCAAAACTAGAAACTCTACAACAAGAAACTCCACAACTTGAAACTCCACAACTAGAAACTCCACAACTAGAGACTGCACAACTTGAGACTTCGCAACTAGAAACTCGGACACTAGAAACTCAACAACTAGAAACTCCACGACTAGACACTCTACAACTTGAGACTCCGCAACGAAAGTCACCGCAACTAGAAACTCTGCAACTAGCAATTCCACAACTAGAAACTCCACAACTAGAAACTCCACAACTAGAGACTCCAGAACTGGAAAACTTCGCAACTAGAAACTCCACCACCAGACACTCCGCAACCAGAAACTCCGCAACTAGAAACTCTACAACTAGAAATTCCACAACTGGAGACTCCACAAAAAGAAAACTCCTCAACTAGAAACTCCACGATTAGACACTCCACAACTTGAGACTCCGCAACGACAGATTCCGCAACTAGAAACTCCGCAACTAGAAACTTCCAACTTGAAACTAAAAAGCTAGAAACTCCACAACTAGAAACTCCACAGCTAGAAACTCCGCAACTACAAACTCCACAACTAGAGACTGCACAACTAGAGACTCCGCAACTAGAAACTCCACAACTAGAGACTCCGCAACTAGAAACTCCACAACTTGAAACTCTGCAACTCGAAACTCTGCAACAAGAAAATCCACAACTATAAACTTAAGTAGAAACTCCCCAACTAGAAACTACACAACTTGAAACTCCGCAACTAGAAATTCCGCAACTAGAAAATCCACAACTAGAAACTTCAAAACTAGAAACTCTACAACTTGAAACTCCACAACTAGAAACTCAACAACTAGAAACTCCACACCTAGAAACTCCAACTACAAACTCCACAACTTCAAACACAGCAACTAGATACTCCACAACTACAAATTTCACAACTAGAAACTCCACAATTAGAAACTCCGCAACTAGAAACTCCACAACTCGAGACTCCATAACTAGGAACTCCACAACTAGAAACTCCACAACTACAGACTCCACAACTAGAAACTCTGCAACTAAAAACTCCACAACTAGAAACTCTACAACTAGAAACTATGCAACTAGAAACTCTGCCACTAGAAACTCCACAGCTAGAACGTCCGCAACTAGAAACTCTGCAACTAAAAACTCCGCAACAAGAAACTCCACAACTAGAAACTCCACAACTAGTGACTCCACAACTAGAAAACTCCGCAACTAGAAACTCCACGACTAGAAACTTTACAACTAGACACTCCATAACTAGACACTTCGCAACTAGAAACTCCACAACTAGAGACTCCACAACTAGAAAACTCTGCAACTAGAAACTCCGCAACTAGAAACTCCTCAACTTGAGACTCTATAACTAGGAACTCCACAACTAGAAACTCCACAACTACAGACTCCACAATTACAAACTCCACAACTAGAAACTCCAACACCAGATACTCCGCAACTAGAAAATCCGCAACTAGAAACTCCACAACTAGAAACTCCACAACTAGAAATTCCACAAGAGACTCAACAATTAGAGACTCCACAACTAGAAACTCTGCAACTAAAAACTCCACAACTATAAACTCCACAACTAGAAGCTCAACACTAGAATCTTCACAACTAGAAACTCCGCAACTAAAAACTTCACAACTAGAAACTCTACAACTAGAAACTCTGCAACTAGAAACTCCGCAACAAGAAACTCCACAACTAGAAACTCCACAACTAGAGACTCCAACACTAGAAAACTCCGCAACTAGAAACTCCACGACTAGACAATCCACAACTTGAGACTCTGCAACGACAGGCTCCGCAACTAGAAACTCTGCGAATAGAAACTCCGCATCTAGAAACTCCACAGCTAGAAACTTGCAACTAGATACTCCACAACTAGAAACTTTACAACTAGAAACTCCATAACTAGACACTTCGCAACTAGAAACTCCACAACTAGAGACTCAACTAGAACACTATGCAACTCGAAATTCCACGACTAGACACTCTACAACTTGCGACTCCGCTACGAAAGTCTCCGCAACTAGAAACACTGCAACTAGCAATTCCACAACTAGAAACTCCACAACTAGAAACTCCACAACTAGAGACTCCACAACTAGAAAACTTCGCAACTAGAAACTCCACGACTAGACACTCCACAACTTGAGACTCCGCAACGACAGGCCCCGCAACTAGAAACTCTGCAACTAGAAACTACGCAAGTAGAAACTCCACCGCTAGAAACTCCACAACTAGAAACTCCACAACTAGAGACTGCCAACTAGAGACTGTGCAACTAGAAACTCCACAGCTAGAAACTCCGCAACTAGAAACTCCGCAACTAGAAACTCCACAACTAGAAACTCCACAACTTGAGACTTTGCAACTAAAAACTCGGCAACTAGAAACTCAACAACTAGAAACTCCACAACTAGAAACTCCACAAATAGAAACTCCACAACTTGAAACACCACAACCAGATACTCCACAACTACAAATTCCACAACTACAGACTCCACAAATAGAAACTCCAGAACTAGAAACTCCACCACCAGACACTCCGCAACTAGAAACTCCGCAACTAGAAACTCTACAACTAGTAATTCCACAACTGGAGACTCCACAAAAAGAAAACTCCTCAACTAGAAACTCGACGATTAGACACTCCACAACTTGAGGCTCCGCAACGAGAGATTCCGCAACTAGAAACTCCGCAACTAGAAACTTCCAACTAGAAACTCAAAAGCTAGAAACTCCACAACTAGAAACTCCACAACTAGAGTCTCCACAACTAGAAACTCCACAACTAGAGACTGCACAACTTGAGACTTCGCAACTAGAAACTCGGCCACTAGAAACTCAACAACTAGAAACTCCACGACTCGACACTCTACAACTTGAGACTCCGCAACGAAAGTCACCGCAACTAGAAACTCTGCAACTAGCAATTCCACAACTAGAAACTCCACAACTAGAAACTCCACAACTAGAGACTCCACAACTGGAAAACTTCGCAACTAGAAACTCCATCACCAGACACTCCGCAACCAGAAACTCCGCAACTAGAAACTCTACAACTAGAAATTCCACAACTGGAGACTCCACAAAAAGAAAACTCCGCAACTAGAAACTCCACGATTAGACACTCCACAACTTGAAACTCCGCAACGACAGATTCCGCAACTAGAAACTCCGCAACTAGAAACTTCCAACTTGAAACTAAAAAGCTAGAAACTCCACAACTAGAAACTCCACAACTAGAGTCTCCAGAACTAGAAACTCCACAGCTAGAAACTCCGCAACTAGAAACTCCACAACTAGAGACTGCACAACTAGAGACTCCGCAACTAGAAACTCCACAGCTAGAAACTCCGCAACTAGAAACTCCACAACTAGAGACTCCGCAACTAGAAACTCCACAACTTGAAACTCTGCAACTCGAAACTCTGCAACAAGAAAATCCACAACTATAAACTTAAGTAGAAACTCCCCAACTAGAAACTACACAACTTGAAACTCCGCAACTAGAAACTCCGCAACTAGAAAATCCACAACTAGAAACTTCAAAACTCGAAACTCTACAACTTGAAACTCCACAACTAGAAACTCAACAACTAGAAACTCCACACCTAGAAACTCCAACTACAAACTCCACAACTTCAAACACTGCAACTAGATACTCCACAACTGCAAATTCCACAACTAGAAACTCCACAATTAGAAACTCCGCTACTAGAAACTCCACAACTCGAGACTCCATAACTAGGAACTCCACAACTAGAAACTCCACAGCTACAGACTCTACAACTACAAACTCCACAACTAGAAACTCCACAACCAGAAACTCAACAATTAGAGACTCCACAACTAGAAACTCTGCAACTAAAAACTCCACAACTAGAAACTCCACAACTAGAAACTCCACAACTAGAAACTCCGCAACTAAAACTCCTCAACTAGAAACTCTACAACTAGAAACTATGCAACTAGAAACTCTGCCACTAGAAACTCCACAGCTAGAACGTCCGCAACTAGAAACTCTGCAACTAAAAACTCCGCAACAAGAAACTCCACAACTAGAAACTCCACAACTAGTGACTCCACAACTAGAAAACTCCGCAACTAGAAACTCCACGACTAGAAACTTTACAACTAGACACTCCATAACTAGACACTTCGCGACTAGAAACTCCACAACTAGAGACTCCACAACTAGAAAACTCTGCAACTAGAAACTCCGCAACTAGAAACTCCACAACTTGAGACTCTATAACTAGGAACTCCACAACTAGAAACTCCACAACTACAGACTCCACAATTACAAACTCCACAACTAGAAACTCTAACACCAGATACTCCGCAACTAGAAAATCTGCAACTAGAAACTCCACAACTAGAAACTCCACAACTAGAAACTCCACAAGAGACTCAACAATTAGAGACTCCACAACTAGAAACTCTGCAACTAAAAACTCGACAACTATAAACTCCACAACTAGAAGCTCAACACTAGAATCTTCACAACTAGAAACTCCGCAACTAAAAACTCCACAACTAGAAACTCTACAACTAGAAACTATGCAACTAGAAACTCTGCAATTAGAAACTCCACAGCTAGAACGTCCGCAACTAGAAACTCTGCAACTAGAAACTCCGCAACAAGAAACTCCACAACTAGAAACTCCACAACTAGAGACTCCAACACTAGAAAACTCCGCAACTAGAAACTCCACGACTAGACAATCCACAACTTGAGACTCTGCAACGACAGGCTCCGCAACTAGAAACTCTGCAAATAGAAACTCCGCATCTAGAAACTCCACAGCTAGAAACTTGCAACTAGAAACTCCACAACTAGAAACTTTACAACTAGAAACTCCATAACTAGACACTTCGCAACTAGAAACTCCACAACTAGAGACTCAACTAGAACACTATGCAACTCGAAATTCCACGACTAGACACTCTACAACTTGCGACTCCGCTACGAAAGTCTCCGCAACTAGAAACACTGCAACTAGCAATTCCACAACTAGAAACTCCACAACTTTAAACTCCACAACTAGAGACTCCACCACTAGAAAACTTCGCAACTAGAAACTCCACGACTAGACACTCCACAACTCGAGACTCCGCAACGACAGGCTCCGCAACTAGAAACTCTGCAACTAGAAACTACGCAAGTAGAAACTCCACCGCTAGAAACTCCACAACTAGAAACTCCACAACTAGAGACTGCCAACTAGAGAATGTGCAACTAGAAACTCCACAGCTAGAAACTCCGCAACTAGAAACTCCGCAACTAGAAACTCCACAACTAGAAACTCCACAACTAGAAACTCCACAACTTGAGACTTTGCAACTAAAAACTCGGCAACTAGAAACTCAACAACTAGAAACTCCACAACTAGAAACTCCACAAATAGAAACTCCACAACTTGAAACACCACAACCAGATACTCCACAACTACAAATTCCACAACTACAGACTCCACAAATAGAAACTCCAGAACTAGAAACTCCACCACCAGACACTCCGCAACTAGAAACTCCGAAACTAGAAACTCTACAACTAGTAATTCCACAACTGGAGACTCCACAAAAAGAAAACTCCTCAACTAGAAACTCCACGATTAGACAATCCACAACTTGAGGCTCCGCAACGACAGATTCCGCAACTAGAAACTCCGACACTAGAAACTTCCAACTAGAAACTCAAAAGCTAGAAACTCCACAACTAGAGTCTCCACAACTAGAAACTCCACAACTAGAAACTCCGAAACTAGAAACTCCACAACTAGAGACTGCACAACTAGAGACTCCGCAACTAGAAACTCCACAGCTAGAAACTCCGCAACTAGAAACTCCACAACTAGAGACTCCACAACTAGAAACTCCACAACTTGAAACTCCGCTACTAGAAACTCCGCAACTAGAGACTGCACAACTTGAGACTTAACAACTAGAAACTCGGCCACTAGAAACTCAACAACTAGAAACTCCACACCTAGAAACTCCAACTACAAACTCCACAACTTTAAACACCGCAACTAGATACTCCACAACTACAAATTCCACAACTAGAAACTCCACATTTAGAAACTCCGCAACTAGAAACTCCACAACTTGAGACTCCATAACTAGGAACTCCACAACTAGAAACTCCACAACTACAGACTCTACAACTACAAACTCCACAACTAGAAACTCCACAACCAGAAACTCAACAATTAGAGACTCCACAAGTAGAAACTCTGCAACTAAAAACTCCACAACTAGAAACTTCACAACTAGAAACTCTACAACTAGAATCTTCACAACTAGAAACTCCGCAACTAAAACTCCACAACTAGAAACTCTACAACTAGAAACTATGCAACTAGAAACTCTGCAATTAGAAACTCCACAGCTAGAACGTCCGCAACTAGAAACTCTGCAACTAGAAGCTCCGCAACAAGAAACTCCACAACTAGAAACTCCACAACTAGTGACTCCACAACTAGAAAACTCCGTAACTAGAAACTCCACGACTAGAAACTTTACAACTCGAAACTCCATAACTAGACACTTCGCAACTAAAAACTCCACAACTAGAGACTCCTAAACTAGAAAACTCTGCAACTAGAAACTCCACGACTAGACACTCTACAACTTGAGACTCCGCAACGACAGGCTCCGCAACTAGAAACTCTGCAACTAGAAACTCCACAACTAGAGACTCCACAACTAGAAAACTCCGCAACTAGCAACTCCACGACTAGACACTCTACAACTTGAGACTCCGCAACGACAGACTTCGCAACTAGAAACTCTGCAGCTAGAAACTCCAGAACTATAAACTCAACAACTAGAAACTCCCCAACTAGAGACTTCACATCTAGAGACTCCGCAACTAGAAACTCCACAGCTAGAAACTCCGCAGCTAGAAACTCCACAACTAGAAACTCCACCACCAGACTCTCCGCAACTACAAACTCCGCAACTAGAAACTCCAAAACTTGAAATTCCACAACAAGAGACTCATTAAATAGAGACTCCACAAATAAAAACTGCACAACTAGAAACTCCACTACTGGAAACTCTGCAACTAGAAACTCGACAACATTAAACTGCACAACTAAAAACTCCACACATATAAATTCCACAACTTCAAACTCCACAACTAGAAACTGCGCAACTAAAAACTCCACAACTAGAAACTCCACAACTAGAAACTACGCCACTAGAAACTCTGCAACTAGAAACTCCACAGCTAGAACGTCCGCAACTAGAAACTCTGCAACTAGAAACTCCACAACTAGAAACTCCAAAGCTAGAAACTTCCCAACTAGAAGCTCCAGAACTAGAAACTCTACAGCAAGAGACTGCACAACTAGAGACTGCACAACTAGAGACTGCCCCGCTGCGGTGGTCAAGTGGCTAAGGTACTCGGCTGTTGACCCGCAGGTTGCGGGTTCGAATCCCGGCGGCGGCGGCTGCATTTCCAATGGAGGCGGAAATGTTGTAGGCCGGTGTGATCAGATTTGGGTGCACGTTAAAGAACCCCAGGTGGTCAAAATTTCCGGAGCCCTCCACTACGGTGTCTCTCATAATCATATGGTGGTTTTGAGACGTTAAACCCCACATATCATCAATCAACTAGAGACTCCGCAACTAGAAACTCCACAGCTAGAAACTCCGCAACTAGAAACTCCACAACTAGAAACTTTACAACTAGAAACTCTATAACTAGACACTTTGCAACTAGAAACTCCACAACTAGAGACTCCACAACTAGAAAACTCCGCAACTAGAAGCTCCACGACTAGACACTCTACAACTAGAGACTTCGCAACTAGAAACTCTGCAACTAGAAACTCCAGAACTAGAAACTCCACAACTAGAAACTCCACAACTAGAGACTCCACATCTAGAGACTAAGCAACTAGAAACTCCACAGCTAGAAACTCCGCAACTAGAAACTCCACAACTAGAAACTCCACCACCAGACGCTCCGCAGCTACAAACTCCGCAAATTGAAACTCCACAACTTGAAATTCCACAACAAGAGACTCAACAACTAGAGACTCCACAACTAAAAACTGCACAACTAGAAACTCCACTACTGGAAACTCTGCAACTAGAAACTCGACAACATTAAACTCCACAACTAAAACTCCACACATATAAATTCCACAACTTGAAACTCCACAACTAGAAACTGAGCAACTAAAAACTCCACAACTAGAAACTCCACAACTAAAAACTACGCCACTAGAAAGTCTGCAACTAGAAACTGCACAGCTAGAGCGCCCGCAACTAGAAACTCTGCAACAAGAAAATCCACAACTATAAACTTAAGTAGAAACTCCCCAACTAGAAACTACACAACTTGAAACTCCGCTACTAGAAACTCCGCAACTAGAAAATCTACAACTAGAAACTTCAAAACTAGAAACTCTACAACAAGAAACTCCACAACTTGAAACTCCACAACTAGAAACTCCACAACTAGAGACTGCACAACTTGAGACTTCGCAACTAGAAACTCGGCCACTAGAAACTCAACAACTAGAAACTCCACGACTAGACACTCTACAACTTGAGACTCCGCAACGAAAGTCACCGCAACTAGAAACTCTGCAACTAGCAATTCCACAACTAGAAACTCCACAACTAGGAACTCCACAACTAGAGACTCCACAACTGGAAAACTTCGCAACTAGAAACTCCACCACCAGACACTCCGCAACCAGAAACTCCGCAACTATAAACTCTACAACTAGAAATTCCACAACTGGAGACTCCACAAAAAGAAAACTCCGCAACTAGAAACTCCACGATTAGACACTCCACAACTTTAGACTCCGCAACGACAGATTCCGCAACTAGAAACTCCGCAACTAGAAACTTCCAACTTGAAACTAAAAAGCTAGAAACGCCACAACTAGAAACTCCACAACTAGAGTCACCAGAACTAGAAACTCCACAGCTAGAAACTCCGCAACTAGAAACTCCACAACTAGATACTGCACAACTAGATACTCCGCAACTAGAAACTCCACAGCTAGAAACTCCGCAACTAGAAACTCCACAACTAGAGACTCCGCAACTAGAAACTCCACAACTTGAAACTCTGCAACTCGAAACTCTGCAACAAGAAAATCTACAACTATAAACTTAAGTAGAAACTCCCCAACTAGAAACTACACAACTTGAAACTCCGCAACTAGAAACTCCGCAACTAGAAAATCCACACCTAGAAACTCCAACTACAAACTCCACAACTTCAAACACCGCAACTAGATACTCCACAACTACAAATTCCACAACAAGAAACTCCACAATTAGAATCTCCGCAACTAGAAACTCCACAACTCGAGACTCCATAACTAGGAACTCCACAACTAGAAACTCCACAACTACAGACTCTACAACTACAAACTCCACAACTAGAAACTCCACAACCAGAAACTCAACAATTAGAGACTCCACAACTAGAAACTCTGCAACTAAAAACTCCACAACTAGAAACTCCACAACTAGAAACTCCACAACTAGAATCTTCACAACTAGAAACTCCGCAACTAAAACTCCACAACTAGAAACTCTACAACTAGAAACTATGCAACTAGAAACTCTGCCACTAGAAACTCCACAGCTAGAACGTCCGCAACTAGAAACTCTGCAACTAAAAACTCCGCAACAAGAAACTCCACAACTAGAAACTCCACAACTAGTGACTCCACAACTAGAAAACTCCGCAACTAGAAACTCCACGACTAGAAACTTTACAACTAGACACTCCATAACTAGACACTTCGCAACTAGAAACTCCACAAATAGAGACTCCACAACTAGAAAACTCTGCAACTAGAAACTCCGCAACTAGAAACTCCACAACTTGAGACTCTATAACTAGGAACTCCACAACTAGAAACTCCACAACTACAGACTCCACAATTACAAACTCCACAACTAGAAACTCCAACACCAGATACTCCGCAACTAGAAAATCCGCAACTAGAAACTCCACAACTAGAAACTCCACAACTAGAAATTCCACAAGAGACTCAACAATTAGAGACTCCACAACTAGAAACTCTGCAACTAAAGACTCCACAACTATAAACTCCACAACTAGAAGCTCAACACTAGAATCTTCACAACTAGAAACTCCGCAACTAAAAACTCCGCAACTAGAAACTCTACAACTAGAAACTATGCAACTAGAAACTCTGCAATTAGAAACTCCACAGCTAGAACGTCCGCGACTAGAAACTCTCCAACTAGAAACTCCGCAACAAGAAACTCCACAACTAGAAACTCCACAACTAGAGACTCCAACACTAGAAAACTCCGCAACTAGAAAATCCACGACTAGACAATCCACAACTTGAGACTCTGCAACGACAGGCTCCGAAACTAGAAACTCTGCAAATAGAAACTCCGCATCTAGAAACTCCACAGCTAGAAACTTGCAACTAGAAACTCCACAACTAGAAACTTTACAACTAGAAACTCCATAACTAGACACTTCGCAACTAGAAACTCCACAACTAGAGACTCAACTAGAACACTCTGCAACTCGAAATTCCACGACTAGACACTCTACAACTTGCGACTCCGCTACGAAAGTCTCCGCAACTAGAGAAACACTGCAACTAGCAATTCCACAACTAGAAACTCCACAACTAGAGACTCCACAACTAGAAAACTTCGCAACTAGAAACTCCACGACTAGACACTCCACAACTTGAGACTCCGCAACGACAGGCTCCGTAACTAGAAACTCTGCAACTAGAAACTACGCAAGTAGAAACTCCACCGCTAGAAACTCCACAACTAGAAACTCCACAACTAGAGACTGCCAACTAGAGACTGTGCAACTAGAAACTCCACAGCTAGAAACTCCGCAACTAGAAACTCCGCAACTAATACTCCACAACTAGAAACTCAACAACTAGAAACTCCACAAATAGAAACTCCACAACTTGAAACACCACAACCAGATACTCCACAACTACAAATTCCACAACTACAGACTCCACAAATAGAAACTCCAGAACTAGAAACTCCACCACCAGACACTCCGCAACTAGAAACTCCGCAACTAGAAACTCTACAACTAGAAATTCCACAACTGGAGACTCCACAAAAAGAAAACTCCTCAACTAGAAACTCCACGATTAGACACTCCACAACTTGAGGCTCCGCAACGGCAGATTCCGCAACTAGAAACTCCGCAACTAGAAACTTCCAACTAGAAACTCAAAAGCTAGAAACTCCACAACTAGAAACTCCACAACTAGAGTCTCCACAACAAGAAACTCCACAACTAGAAACTCCGCAACTAGAAACTCCACAACTAGAGACTGCACAACTAGAGACTCCGCAACTAGAAACTCCACAGCTAGAAATTCCGCAACTAGAAACTCCACAACTAGAGACTCCGCAACTAGAAACTCCACAACTTGAAACTCTGCAACTCGAAACTCTGCAACAAGAAAATCCACAACTATAAACTTAAGTAGAAACTCCCCAACTAGAAACTACACAACTTGAAACTCCGCTACTAGAAACTCCGCAACTAGAAAATCCACAACTAGAAACTTCAAAACTAGAAACTCTACAACAAGAAACTCCACAACTTGAAACTCCACCACTAGAAACTCCACAACTAGAGACTGCACAACTTGAGACTTCGCAACTAGAAACTCGGCCACTAGAAACTCAACAACTAGAAACTCCACACCTAGAAACTCCAACTACAAACTCCACAACTTTAAACACCGCAACTAGATACTCCACAACTACAAATTCCACAACTAGAAACTCCACATTTAGAAACTCCGCAACTAGAAACTCCACAACTTGAGACTCCATAACTAGGAACTCCACAACTAGAAACTCCACAACTACAGACTCTAAAACTACAAACTCCACAACTAGAAACTCCACAACCAGAAACTCAACAATTAGAGACTCCACAAGTAGAAACTCTGCAACTAAAAACTCCACAACTAGAAACTCCACAACTAGAAACTCTACAACTAGAATCTTCACAACTAGAAACTCCGCAACTAAAACTCCACAACTAGAAACTCTACAACTAGAAACTATGCAACTAGAAACTCTGCAATTAGAAACTCCACAGCTAGAACGTCCGCAACTAGAAACTCCACAACTAGAAACTCCACAACTAGAAAACTTCGCAACTAGAAACTCCACGACTAGACACTCCACAAATTGAGACTCCGCAACGACAGGCTCCGCAACTAGAAACTCTGCAACTAGAAACTCCACAACTGGAGACTCCACAACTAGAAAACTCCGCAACTAGAAACTCCACGACTAGACACTCTACAACTTGAGACTCCGCAACGACAGACTTCGCAACTAGAAACTCTGCAGCTAGAAACTCCAGAACTAGAAACTCCACAACTAGAAACTCCCCAACTAGAGACTTCACATCTAGAGACTCCGCAACTAGAAACTCCACAGCTAGAAACTCCGCACCTAGAAACTCCACAACTAGAAACTCCACCACCAGACTCTCCGCAACTACAAACTCCGCAACTAGAAACTCCAAAACTTGAAATTCCACAACAAGAGACTCATTAACTAGAGACTCCACAACTAAAAACTGCACAACTAGAAACTCCACTACTGGAAACTCTGCAACTAGAAACTCGACAACATTAAACTGCACAACTAAAAACTCCACACATATAAATTCCACAACTTCAAACTTCACAACTAGAAACTGCGCAACTAAAAACTCCACAACTAGAAACTCCACAACTAGAAACTACGCCACTAGAAACTCTGCAACTAGAAACTGCACAGCTAGAGCGCCCGCAACTAGAAACTCTGCAACTAGAAACTCCACAGCTAGAACGTCCGCAACTAGAAACTCTGCAACTAGAAACTCCGCAACTAGAAACTCCAAAGCTAGAAACTTCCCAACTAGAAGCTCCACAGCTAGAAACTCTACAGCAAGAGACTGCACAACTAGAGACTGCACAACTAGAGACTGCCCCGCTGTGGTGGTCAAGTGGCTAACGTACTCGGCAGTTGACCCGCAGGTCGTGGGTTCGAATCCCAGCGGCGGCTGCATTTCCAATGGAGGCGGAAATGTTGTAGGCCGGTGTGATCAGATTTGAGTGCACGTTAAAGAACCCCAGGTGGTCAAATTTTCCGGAGCCCTCCACTACGGCGTCTCTCATAATCATATGGTGGATTTGAGACGTTAAACCCCACATATCATCAATCAACTAGAGACTCCGCAACTAGAAACTCCGCAGCTAGAAACTCCGCAACTAGAAACTCCACAACTAGAAACTTTACAACTAGAAACTCTATAACTAGACACTTCGCAACTAGAAACTCCACAACTAGAGACTCCACAACTAGAAAACTCCACAACTAGAAACTCCACGACTAGACACTCTACAACTAGAGACTTCGCAATTAGAAACTCTTCAACTAGAAACTCCAGAACTAGAAACTCCACAACTAGAAACTCCACAACTAGAGACTCCACATCTAGAGACTAAGCAACTAGAAACTCCACAGCTAGAAACTCCGCAACTAGAAACTCCACAACTAGAAACTCCACCACCAGACGCTCCGCAACTACAAACTCCGCAACTAGAAACTCCACAACTTGAAATTCCACAACAAGAGACTCAACAACTAGAGACTCCACAACTAAACACTGCACAACTAGAAACTCCACTACTGGAAACTCTGCAACTAGAAACTCGACAACATTAAACTCCACATATAAATTCCACAACTTGAAACTCCACAACTAGAAACGGAGCAACTAAAAACTCCACAACTAGAAACTCCACAACTAAAAAGTACGCCACTAAAAAGTCTGCAACTAGAAACTGCACAGCTAGAGCGCCCGCAACTAGAAACTCTGCAACAAGAAAATCCACAACTATAAACTGAAGTAGAAACTCCCCAACTAGAAACTACACAACTTGAAACTCCGCTACTAGAAACTCCGCAACTAGAAAATCCACAACTAGAAGCTTCAAAACTAGAAACTCTACACCAAGAAACTCCACAACTTGAAACTCCACAACTAGAAACTCCACAACTAGAGACTGCACAACTTGAGACTTCGCAACTAGAAACTCGGCCACTAGAAACTCAACAACTAGAAACTCCACACCTAGAAACTCCAACTACAAACTCCACAACTTCAAACACCGCAACTAGATACTCCACAACTACAAATTCCACAACTAGAAACTCCACATTTAGAAACTCCGCAACTAGAAACTCCACAGCTACAGACTCTACAACTACAAACTCCACAACTAGAAACTCCACAACCAGAAACTCATCAATTAGAGACTCCACAACTAGAAACTCTGCAACTAAAAACTCCACAACTAGAAACTCCACAACTAGAAACTCCACAACTAGAATCTTCACAACTAGAAACTCCGCAACTAAAACTCCACAACTAGAAACTCTACAACTAGAAACTATGCAACTAGAAACTCTGCATTTAGAAACTCCACAGCTAGAACGTCCGCAAATAGAAACTCTGCAACTAGAAACTCCGCAACAAGAAACTCCACAACTAGAAACTCCACAACTAGTGACTCCACAACTAGAAAACTCCGCAACTAGTAACTCCACGACTAAAAGCTTTACAACTAGAAACTCCATAACTAGACACTTCGCAAATAAAAACTCCACAACTAGAGACTCCTCAACTAGAAAACTCTGCAACTAGAAACTCCACGACTAGACACTCTACAACTTGAGACTCCGCAATGAAAGACTCCGCAACTAGAAACTCTGCAACTAGAAACTCCACAACTAGAGACTCCACAACTAGAAAACTCCGCAACTAGAAACTCCACGACTAGACACTCTACAACTTGAGACTCCGCAACGACAGACTTCGCAACTAGAAACTCTGCAGCTAGAAACTCCAGAACTAGAAACTCCACAACTAGAAACTCCCCAACTAGAGACTTCACATCTAGAGACTCCGCAACTAGAAACTCCACAGCTAGAAACTCCGCAACTAGAAACTCCACAACTAGAAACTCCACCACCAGACGCTCTGCAACTACAAACTCCGCCACTAGAAACTCCACAACTTGAAATTCCACAACAAGAGACTCAACAACTAGAGACTCCATAACTAAAAACTGCACAACTAGAAACTCCACTACTGGAAACTCTGAATCTAGAAACTCGACAACATTAAACTCCACAACTAAAAACTCCACACATATAAATTCCACAACTTGAAACTCCACAACTAGAAACTGCGCAACTAAAAACTCCACAACTAGAAACTCCACAACAAGAAACTACGCCACTAGAAAGTCTGCAACTAGAAACTGCACAGCTAGAGCGCCCGCAACTAGAGACTCTGCAACAAGAAAATCCACAACTATAAACTTAGGTAGAAACTCCCCAACTAGAAACTACACAGCTAGAAACTCCGCAACTAGAAACTCCACAACTAGAAACTCCACCACCAGACGCTCCGCAACTACAAACTCCGCAACTAGAAACTCCAAATTTTGAAATTCCACAACAAGAGACTCATTAACTAGAGACTCCACAACTAAAAACTGCACAACTAGAAACTCCACTACTGGAAACTCTGCAACTAGAAACTCGACAACATTAAACTGCACAACTGAAAACTCCACACATATAAATTCCACAACTTCAAACTCCACAACTAGAAACTCCACAACTAGAAACTACGCGACTAAAAACTCTGCAACTAGAAACTGCACAGCTAGAGCGCCCGCAACTAGAAACTCTGCAACTAGAAACTCCACAGCTAGAACGTCCGCAACTAGAAACTCTGCAACTAGAAACTCCGCAACTAGAAACTCCAAAGCTAGAAACTTCCCAACTAGAAGCTCCACAGCTAGAAACTCTACAGCAAGAGACTGCACAACTAGAGACTGCACAACTAGAGACTGCCCCGCTGCGGTGGTCAAGTGGCTAACGTACTCGGCAGTTGACCCGCAGGTCGTGGGTTCGAATTCCAGCGGCGGCTGCATTTCCAATGGAGGCGGAAATGTTGTAGGCCGGTGTGTTCAGATTTGGGTGCACGTTAAAGAACCCAAGGTGGTCAAAATTTCCGGAGCCCTTCACTACGGCGTCTCTCATAATCTTATGGTGGTTTTGAGACGTTAAACCCCACATATCATCAATCAACTAGAGACTCCGCAGCTAGAAACTCCACAGCTAGAAACTCCGCAACTAGAAACTCCACAACTAGAAACTTTACAACTAGAAACTCTATAACTAGACACTTCGATACTAGAAACTCCACAACTAGAGACCCCACAACTAGAAAACTCCGCAACCAGAAACTCCACGACTAGACACTCTACAACTGGAGATTCCGAAACGACAGACTTCGCAACTAGAAACTCTGCAACTAGAAACTCCAGAACTAGAAACTCCACAACTAGAAACTCCACAACTAGAGACTCCACATCTAGAGACTTCGCAACTAGAAACTCCACAGCTAGAAACTCTGCAACTAGAAACTCCACAACTAGAAACTCCACCACCAGACGCTCCGCAACTACAAACTCCGCACCTAGAAACTCCACAACTTGAAATTCCACAACAAGAGACTCAAACACTAGAGACTCCACAACTAAAAACTGCACAACTAGAAACTCCACTACTGGAAACTCTGCAACTAGAAACTCGACAACATTAAACTCCACAACTGAAAACTCCACACATATAAATTCCACAACTTGAAACTCCACAACTAGAAACTGCGCAACTAAAAACTCCACAACTAGAAACTCCACAACTAGAAACTACGCCACTAGAAACTCTGCAACTAGAAACTGCACAGCTAGAGCGCCCGCAGCTAGAAACTCTGCAACTAGAAACTCCACAGCTAGAACGTCCGCAACTAGAAACTTTGCAACTAGACATTCCACAACTTGAGACTCTGCAACTCGAAACTCGGCAACAAGAAAATCCACAACTATAAACTTAAGTAGAAACTCCCCAACTAGAAACAACACAACTAGAAACTCCGCAACTAGAAACTCTGCAATTAGAAAATCCACAACTAGAAATTTAAAACTAGAAACTCTACAACAAGAAACTCCCCAATTAGAAAACTCCGCAACTAGAAACTCCACGACTAGACACTCCACAACTTGAGACTCCGCAACGACAGACTCCGCAACTAGAATCTCTGCAACCAGAAACTCCGCCACTATAAACTCCACAGCTAGAAACTTGCAACTAGATACTCTGCCACTAGTAAACACCGCAACTAGAAACTTTAAAGCTAGAAACTCCACAACTAGAAACTCCACAACTAGAGTCTCCACAACTAGAAACTCCCCAACTAGAAACTCCGCAACTAGAAACTCCACAACTAGAGAATGCCAACTAGAGACTCTGCAACTAGAAACTCCACAGCTAGAAACTCCGCAACTAGAAACTCCACAACTAGAACCTCCACAACTAGAAACTCCACAACTTGAGACTTTGCAACTAGAAACTCGGTAACTAGAAACTCAACAGCTAGAAACTCCGCAACTAGAAACTCCACAACTAGAAACTCCACAACTTGAAACACCACAACTAGAAACTACGCCACTAGAAACTCTGCAACTAGAAACTGCACAGCTAGAGCGCCCGCAACTAGAAATTCTGGAACTAGAAACTCCACAGCTAGAACGTCCGCAACTAGAAACTCTGCAACTAGAAACTCCACAACTAGAAACTCCACAGCTAGAAACTTCCCAACTAGAAGCTCCACAACTAGGAACTCCACAGCAAGTGACTCCACAACTAGAGACTGCACATCTAGAGACTCCGCCACTAGAAACTAAACAGCTAGAAACTCCGCAACTAGAAACTCCACAACTAGAAACTTTACAACTAGAAACTCCAAAACTAGACACTTCGCAACTAGAAACTCCACAACTAGAGACTCCACAATTAGAAAATTCTGCAACTAGAAACTCCACCACTAGACACTCTACAACTTGAGACTCCGCAACGAAAGACTCCGCAACTAGAAACTCTGCAACTAGAAACTCCACAACTAGAAACTCCACAACTAGAAACTCCACAACTAGAGACTCCACAACTAGAAAACTCCGCAGCTAGAAACTCCACGACTAGACACTCCACAACTTGAGACTCCGCAACGACAGGCTCCGCAACTAGAAACTCTGCAACTAGAAACTCCGCAACTAGAAACTCCACAGCTAGAAACTTGCCACTAGAAACTCTGCAACTAGAAACTCCGCAACTAGAAACTCCACAACTAGAGTCTCCACAACTATAAACTCCACAACTAGAAACTCCACAACTAGAGACTGCACAACTAGAGACTCTGCAACTAGAAACTCCACAGTCAGAAACTCCACAACTAGAATTTCCACAACTAGAAAACTCCGAAACTAGAAACTCCACGACTAGACATTCCACAACTTGAGACTCTGCAACGACATACTCCAAAACTTGTAACTCTGCAACTCGAAACTCGGCAACAAGAAAATCCACAACTATAAACTTAAGTAGAAACTCCCAAACTAGAAACAACACAACTAGAAACTCCGCAACTAGAAACTCTGCAATTGGAAAATCCACAACTAGAAATTTAAAACTAGAAACTCTACAACAAAAAACTCCCCAATTAGAAAACTCCGCAACTAGAAACTCCTCGACTAGACTTTCCGCAACGACAGACTCCGCAACTAGAAACTCTACAACCAGAAACTCCGCCACTATAAACTCCACAGCTAGAAACTTGCAACTAGATACTCTGACACTAGTAAACACCGCAACTAGAAACTCCAAAGCTAGAAACTCCACAGCTAGAAACTCCACAACTAGAGTCTCCACAACTAGAAACTCCCCAACCTGAAACTCCGCAACTAGAAACTCCACAGCTAGAAACTGCCAACTAGAGACTCTGCAACTAGAAACTCCACAGCTAGAAACTCCGCAACTAGAAACTCCACAACTAGAACCTCCACAACTAGAAACTCCACAACTTGAGACTTTGCAACTAGAAACTCGGCAACTAGAAACTCAACAGCTAGAAACTCCGCAACTAGAAACTCCACAACTAGAAACTCCACAACTTGAAACACCACAACCAGATACTCCAAAACTACAGACTCCACAACTAGAAACTCAAGAACTAGAAACTCTACAACTAGAAATTCCACAACTGGAGACTCCACAAAAAGAAAACTCCGAAACTAGAATCTCCACGACTAGACACTCCACCACTTGAGACTCCACAATGACCGATTCCACAACTAGAAACTCTGCAACTAGAAACTCCGCCACTAAAAACTCCACAGCTAGAAACTTGCAACTAGAAACTCCGCAACTAGAAACTCCGCAACTAGAAACTCCGCAACTAGAAACTAAAAAGCTAGAAACTCCACAACTAGAAACTCCACAACTAGAGTCTCTACAACTAGAAACTCCACAACTAGAAACTCCACAATGAGAAACTCCACAACTAAAGACTGCACAACTAGAGACTCCGCAACTAGAAACTCCACAGCTAGAAACTCCGCAACTAGAAACTCCACAACTGGAGACTCCGCAACTAGAAACTCCGCAACTTGAAACTCTGCAACTCGAAACTCTGCAACAAGAAAATCCACAACTATAAACTGAAGTAGAAACTCCCTAGCTAGAAACTACACAACTTGAAACTCCGCAACTAGAAAATCCACAACTACAAACTTCAAAACTAGAAACTCTACAACAAGAAACTCCACAACTTGAAACTCCACAACTAGAAACTCCACAACTAGAAAACTCCGAAACCTGAAACTTCACGACTGGACACTCCACAACTTGAGACTATGGAACGACATACTCCACAACTTGAAACTCTGCAACTCTAAACTCTGCAACAAGAAAATTCACAACTATAAACTCAAGTAGAAACTCCCCAACTAGAAACCATACAACTAGAAACTCCGCAACTAGAAACTCTGCAATTAGAAAATCCACAACTAGAAATTTAAAACTAGAAACTCTACAACAAGAAACTCCCCCACTAGAAAACTCCGCAACTAGAAACTCCACGACTAGACACTCCACAACTTGAGACTCCGCAACGACAGACTCCGCAACTAGAAACTCTGCAACCAGAAACTCCGCCACTATAAACTCCACAGCTAGAAACTTGCAACTAGAAACTCTGCAACTAGTAAATTCCGCAACTAGAAACTCCAAAGCTAGAAACTCCACAACTAGAGTCTCCACAACTAGAAACTCCCCAACTAGAAACTCCGCAACTAGAAACTCCACAACTAGAGACTACCAACTAGAGACTCTGAAACTAGAAACTCCACAGCTAGAAACTCCGAAACTAGAAACTCCACAACTAGAACCTCCACAACTAGAAACTTCAGAACTTGAGACTTTGCAACTTGAAACTCGTCAACTAGAAACTCAACAACTAGAAACTCCGCAACTAGAAACTCCACAACTAGAAACTCGACAACTTGAAACACCACAACCAGATACTCCACAACTACAGACTCTACAACTAGAAATTCCACAACTGGAGACTCCACAAAAAGAAAACTCCACAACTAGAATCTTCACGACTAGACACTTCACCACTTGAGACTCCGCAACGACAGATTCCACAACTAGAAACTCTGCAACTAGAAACTCCGCCACTATAAACTCCACAGCTAGAAACTTGCAACTAGAAACTCCGCAACTAGAAACTCCGCAACTAGAAACTCCACAACTAGAAACTCCACAACGAGAAACTCCACTACTATAGACTGCACAACTAGAGACTCCGCAACTAGAAACTCCACAACGAGAAACTCCACTACTATAGACTGCACAACTAGAGACTCCGCAACTAGAAACTCCACAGCTAGAAACTCCGCAACTAGAAACTTCACAACTAGACTCCGCAACTAGAAACTCCACAACTTGAAACTCTGCAACTCGAAACTCTGCAACAAGAAAATCCACAACTATAAACTCAAGTAGAAACTCCCCAACTAGAAACTACACAACTTGAAACTCCGCAACTAGAAAATCCACAACTAGAAACTTCAAAACTAGAAACTCCACAACAAGAAACTGCACAACTTGAAACTCCACAATTAGAAACTCCACAACTAGAAAACTCCGAAACTAGAAACTCCACGACTAGACACTCCACAACTTGAGACTCTGCAACGACATACTCCACAACTTGAAACTCTGCAGCTCTAAACTCTGCAACAAGAAAATCCACAACTATAAACTCAAGTAGAAACTCCCCAACTAGAAACTACACAACTAGAAACTCCGCAACTAGAAACTCTGCAACTAGAAACTACGCAAGTAGAAACTCCACAGCTAGAAACTCCACAACTAGAGACTGCCAACTAGAAACTCCACAACTGGAAACTCCACAACTAGAAACTCTGCAACTAGAAACTCCGTAACTATAAACTCCACAACTAGAGTCTCCACAACTATAAACTCCACAACTAGAAACTCCACAACTAGAGACTGCACAACTAGAGACTCTGCAACTAGAAACTCCACAGTCAGAAACTCCGCAACTAGAAACTCCACAACTAGAATTTCCACAGCTAGAAAACTCCGAAACTAGAAACTCCACGACTAGACATTCCACAACTTGAGACTCTGCAACGACATACTCCACAACTTGAAACTCTGCAACTCGAAACTCGGCAACAAGAAAATCCACAACTATAAACTTAAGTAGAAACTCCCCAACTAGAAACAACACAACTAGAAACTCCGCAACTAGAAACTCTGCAATTAGAAAATCCACAACTAGAAATTTAAAACTAGAAACTCTACAACAAGAAACTCCCCAATTAGAAAACTCCGCAACTAGAAACTCCACGACTAGACACTCCACAACTTGAGACTCCGCAACGACAGACTCCGCAACTAGAATCTCTGCAACCAGAAACTCCGCCACTATAAACTCCACAGCTAGAAACTTGCAACTAGATACTCTGCCACTAGTAAACACCGCATCTAGAAACTTTAAAGCTAGAAACTCCACAACTAGAAACTCCACAACTAGAGTCTCCACAACTAGAAACTCCCCAACTAGAAACTCCGCAACTAGAAACTCCACAACTAGAGACTGCCAACTAGAGACTCTGCAACTAGAAACTCCACAGCTAGAAACTCCGCAACTAGAAACTCCACAACTAGAACCTCCACAACTAGAAACTCCACAACTTGAGACTTTGCAACTAGATACTCGGTAACTAGAAACTCAACAGCTAGAAACTCCGAACTAGAAACTCCACAACTAGAAACTCCACAACTTGAAACACCACAACTAGAAACTACGCCACTAGAAACTCTGCAACTAGAAACTGCACAGCTAGAGCGCCCGCAACTAGAAACTCTGGAACTAGAAACTCCACAGCTAGAACGTCCGCAACTAGAAACTCTGCAACTAGAAACTTCCCAACTAGAAGCTCCACAACTAGGAACTCCACAGCAAGTGACTCCACAACTAGAGACTGCACATCTAGAGACTCCGCCACTAGAAACTCAACAGCTAGAAACTCCGCAACTAGAAACTCCACAACTAGAAACTTTACAACTAGAAACTCCATAACTAGACACTTCGCAACTAGAAACTCCACAACTAGAGACTCCACAATTAGAAAATTCTGCAACTAGAAACTCCACCACTAGACACTCTACAACTTGAGACTCCGCAACGAAAGACTCCGCAACTAGAAACTCTGCAACTAGAAACTCCACAACTAGAAACTCCACAACTAGAAACTCCACAACTAGAGACTCCACAACTAGAAAACTCCGCAGCTAGAAACTCCACGACTAGACACTCCACAACTTGAGACTCCGCAACGACAGGCTCCGCAACTAGAAACTCTGCAACTAGAAACTCCGCAACTAGAAACTCTACAGCTAGAAACTTGCAACTAGAAACTCTGCAACTAGAAACTCCGCAACTAGAAACTCCACAACTAGAGTCTCCACAACTATAAACTCCACAACTAGAAACTCCACAACTAGAGACTGCACAACTAGAGACTCTGCAACTAGAAACTCCACAGTCAGAAACTCCACAACTAGAATTTCCACAACTAGAAAACTCCGAAACTAGAAACTCCACGACTAGACATTCCACAACTTGAGACTCTGCAACGACATACTCCACAACTTGTAACTCTGCAACTCGAAACTCAGCAACAAAAAATCCACTACTATAAACTTAAGTAGAAACTCCCAAACTAGAAACAACACAACTAGAAACTCCGCAACTAGAAACTCTGCAATTGGAAAATCCACAACTAGAAATTTAAAACTAGAAACTCTACAACAAAAAACTCCCCAATTAGAAAACTCCGCATCTAGAAACTCCGCGACTAGACACTCCGCAACGACAGACTCCGCAACTAGAAACTCTGCAACCAGAAACTCCGCCACTATAAACTCCACAGCTAGAAACTTGCAACTAGATACTCTGACACTAGTAAACACCGCAACTAGAAACTCCAAAGCTAGAAACTCCACAGCTAGAAACTCCACAACTAGAGTCTCCACAACTACAAACTCCCCAACCTGAAACTCCGCAACTAGAAACTCCACAGCTAGAAACTGCCAACTAGAGACTCTGCAACTAGAAACTCCACAGCTAGAAACTCCGCAACTAGAAACTCCACAACTAGAACCTCCACAACTAGAAACTCCACAACTTGAGACTTTGCAACTAGAAACTCGGCAACTAGAAACTCAACAGCTAGAAACTCCGCAACTAGAAACTCCACAACTAGAAACTCGACAACTTGAAACACCACAACCAGATACTCCACAACTACAGACTCTACAACTAGAAATTCCACAACTGGAGACTCCACAAAAAGAAAACTCCACAACTAGAATCTTCACGACTAGACACTTCACCACTTGAGACTCCGCAGCGACAGATTCCACAACTAGAAACTCTGCAACTAGAAACTCCGCCACTAGAAACTCCACAGCTAGAAACTTGCAACTAGAAACTCCGCAACTAGAACTTAAAAAAGCTAGAAACTCCACAATTAGAAACTCCACAACTAGAGTCTCTACAACTAGAAACTCCACAACTAGAAACTCCACAACGAGAAACTCCACAACTAAAGACTACACAACTAGAGACTCCGCAACTAGAAACTCCACAGCTAGAAACTCCGCAACTAGAAACTCCACAACTGGAGACTCCGCAACCAGAAACTCCACAACTTGAAACTCTGCAACTCGAAACTCTGCAACAAGAAAATCCACAACTATAAACTGAAGTAGAAACTCCCTAGCTAGAAACTACACAACTTGAAACTCCGCAACTAGAAACTCCGCAACTAGAAAATCCACAACTACAAACTTCAAAACTAGAAACTCTACAACAAGAAACTCCACAACTTGAAACTCCACAACTAGAAACTCCACAACTAGAAAACTCCGAAACCTGAAACTCCACGACTGGACACTCCACAACTTGAGACTCTGGAACGACATACTCCACAACTTGAAACTCTGCAACTCTAAACTCTGCAACAAGAAAATCCACAACTATAAACTCAAGTAGAAACTCCCCAACTAGAAACCATAGAACTAGAAACTCCGAAACTAGAAACTCTGCAATTAGAAAATCCACAACTAGAAATTTAAAACTAGAAACTCTACAACAAGAAACTCCCCAACTAGAAAACTCCGCAACTAGAAACTCCACGACTAGACACTCCACAACTTGAGACTCCGCAACGACAGACTCCGCAACTAGAAACTCAGCAACCAGAAACTCCGCCACTATAAACTCCACAGCTAGAAACTTGCAACTAGAAACTCTGCAACTAGTAAACTCCGCAACTAGAAACTCCAAAGCTAGAAACTCCACAACTAGAGTCTCCACAACTAGAAACTCCCCAACTAGAAACTCCGCAACTAGAAACTCCACAACTGGAGACTACCAACTAGAGACTCTGAAACTAGAAACTCCACAGCTAGAAACTCCGAAACTAGAAACTCCACAACTAGAACCTCCACAACTAGAAACTCCAGAACTTGAGACTTTGCAACTTGAAACTCGTCAACTAGAAATTCAACAACTAGAAACTCCGCAACTAGAAACTCCACAACTAGAAACTCGACAACTTGAAACACCACAACCAGATACTCCACAACTACAGACTCTACAACTAGAAATTCCACAACTGGAGACTCCACAAAAAGAAAACTCCACAACTAGAATCTTCACGACTAGACACTTCACCACTTGAGACTCCGCAACGACAGATTCCACAACTAGAAACTCTGCAACTAGAAACTCCGCCACTATAAACTCCACAGCTAGAAACTTGCAACTAGAAACTCCGCAACTAGAAACTCCGCTACTAGAACTTAAAAAAGCTAGAAACTCCACAATTAGAAACTCCACAACTAGAGTCTCTACAACTAGAAACTCCACAACTAGAAACTCCACAACGAGAAACTCCACAACTAGAGACTGCACAACTAGAGACTCCGCAACTAGAAACTCCACAGCTAGAAACTCCGCAACTAGAAACTCCACAACTAGAGACTCCGCAACTAGAAACTCCACAACATGAAACTCTGCAACTCGAAACTCTGCAACAAGAAAATCCACAACTATAAACTCAAGTAGAAACTCCCCAACTAGAAACTACACAACTTGAAACTGCGCAACTAGAAACTCCGCAACTAGAATATCCACAACTAGAAACTTCAAAACTAGAAACTCTACAACAAGAAACTGCACAACTTGAAACTCCACAATTAGAAACTCCACAACTAGAAAACTCCGAAACTAGAAACTCCACGACTAGACACTCCACAACTTGAGACTCTGCAACGACATACTCCACAACTAGAAACTCCGCAACTAGAAACTCTGCAACTAGAAACTACGCAAGTAGAAACTCCACAGCTAGAAACTCCACAACTAGAAACTCCACAACTAGACACTTCGCAACTAAAAACTCCACAACTGGAAACTCCACAACTAGAAACTCTGCAACTAGAAACTCCGTAACTAGAAACTCCACAACTAGAGTCTCCACAACTATAAACTCCACAACTAGAATCTCCACAACTAGAGACTGCACAACTAGAGACTCTGCAACTAGAAACTCCACAGTCAGAAACTCCGCAACTAGAAACTCCACAACTAGAATTTCCACAGCTAGAAAACTCCGAAACTAGAAACTCCACGACTAGACATTCCACAACTTGAGACTCTGCAACGACATACTCCACAACTTGAAACTCTGAAACTCGAAACTCGGCAACAACAAAATCCACAACTATAAACTTAAGTAGAAACTCCCCAACTAGAAACAACACAACTAGAAACTCCGCAACTAGAAACTCTGCAATTAGAAAATCCACAACTAGAAATTTAAAACTAGAAACTCTACAACAAGAAACTCCCCAATTAGAAAACTCCGCAACTAGAAACTCCACGACTAGACACTCCACAACTTGAGACTCCGCAACGACAGACTCCGCAACTAGAATCTCTGCAACCAGAAACTCCGCCACTATAAACTCCACAGCTAGAAACTTGCAACTAGATACTCTGCAACTAGTAAACACCGCAACTAGAAACTTTAAAGCTAGAAACTCCACAACTAGAAACTCCACAACTAGAGTCTCCACAACTAGAAACTCCCCAACTAGAAACTCCGCAACTAGAAACTCCACAACTAGAACCTCCACAACTAGAAACTCCACAACTTGAGACTTTGCAACTAGAAACTCGGTAACTAGAAACTCAACAGCTAGAAACTCCGCAACTAGAAACTCCACAACTAGAAACTCCACAACTTGAAACACCACAACTAGAAACTACGCCACTAGAAACTCTGCAACTAGAAACTGCACAGCTAGAGCGCCCGCAACTAGAAACTCTGGAACTAGAAACTGCACAGCTAGAACGTCCGCAACTAGAAACTCTGCAACTAGAAACTCCGCAACTAGAAACTCCACAGCTAGAAACTTCCCAACTAGAAGCTCCACAACTAGGAACTCCACAGCAAGTGACTCCACAACTTGAGACTGCACATCTAGAGACTCCGCCACTAGAAACTCAACAGCTAGAAACTCCGCAACTAGAAACTCCACAACTAGAAACTTTACAACTAGAAACTCCATAACTAGACACTTCGCAACTAGAAACTCCACAACTAGAGGCTTCACAATTAGAAACTTCTGCAACTAGAAACTCCACCACTAGACACTCTACAACTTGAGACTCCGCAACGAAAGACTCCGCAACTAGAAACTCTGCAACTAGAAACTCCACAACTAGAAACTCCACAACTAGAAACTCCACAACTAGAGACTCCACAACTAGAAAACTCCGCAGCTAGAAACTCCACGACTAGACACTCCACAACTTGAGACTCCGCAACGACAGGCTCCGCAACTAGAAACTCTGCAACTAGAAACTCCGCAACTAGAAACTCCACAGCTAGAAACTTGCAACTAGAAACTCTGCAACTAGAAACTCCGCAACTAGAAACTCCACAACTAGAGTCTCCACAACTATAAACTCCACAACTAGAAACTCCACAACTAGAGACTGCACAACTAGAGACTCTGCAACTAGAAACTCCACAGTCAGAAACTCCACAACTAGAATTTCCACAACTAGAAAACTCCAAAACTAGGAACTCCACGACTAGACATTCCACAACTTGAGACTCTGCAACGACATACTCCACAACTTGTAACTCTGCAACTCGAAACTCGGCAACAAGAAAATCCACTACTATAAACTTAAGTAGAAACTCCCAAACTAGAAACAACACAACTAGAAACTCCGCAACTAGAAACTCTGCAATTCGAAAATCCACAACTAGAAATTTAAAACTAGAAACTCTACAACAAAAAACTCCCCAATTAGAAAACTCCGCAACTAGAAACTCCATGACTAGACACTCCGCAACGACAGACTCCGCAACTAGAAACTCTGCAACCAGAAACTCCGCCACTATAAACTCCACAGCTAGAAACTTGCAACTAGATACTCTGACACTAGTAAACACCGCAACTAGAAACTCTAAAGCTAGAAACTCCACAGCTAGAAACTCCACAACTAGAGTATCCACAACTAGAAACTCCCCAACCTGAAACTCCGCAACTAGAAACTCCACAGCTAGAAACTGCCAACTAGAGACTCTGCAACTAGAAACTCCACAGCTAGAAACTCCGCAACTAGAAACTCCACAACTAGAACCTCCACAACTAGAAACTCCACAACTTGAGACTTTGCAACTAGAAACTCGGCAACTAGAAACTCAACAGCTAGAAACTCCGCAACTAGAAACTCCACAACTAGAAACTCCACAACTTGAAACACCACAACCAGATACTCCAAAACTACAGACTCCACAACTAGAAACTCAAGAACTAGAAACTCTACAACTAGAAATTCCACAACTGGAGACTCCACAAAAAGAAAACTCCGAAACTAGAATCTCCACGACTAGACACTCCACCACTTGAGACTCCACAATGACCGATTCCACAACTGGAAACTCTGCAACTAGAAACTCCGCCACTAAAAACTCCACAGCTAGAAACTTGCAACTAGAAACTCCGCAACTAGAAACTCCGCAACTAGAAACTAAAAAGCTAGAAACTCCACAACTAGAAACTCCACAACTAGAGTCTCTACAACTAGAAACTCCACAACTAGAAACTCCACAACGAGAAACTCCACAACTAAAGACTGCACAACTAGAGACTCCGCAACTAGAAACTCCGCAGCTAGAAACTCCGCAACTAGAAACTCCACAGCTGGAGACTCCGCAACTAGAAGCTCCACAACTTGAAACTCTGCAACTCGAAACTCTGCAACAAGAAAATCCACAACTATAAACTGAAGTAGAAACTCCCTAGCTAGAAACTACACAACTTGAAACTCCGCAACTAGAAAATCCACAACTAGAAACTCCGCAACTAGAAAATCCACAACTAGAAACTTCAAAACTAGAAACTCTACAACAAGAAACTGCACAACTTGAAACTCCACAATTAGAAACTCCACAACTAGAAAACTCCGAAACTAGAAACTCCACGACTAGACACTCCACAACTTGAGACTCTGCAACGACATACTCCACAACTTGAAACTCTGCAGCTCTAAACTCTGCAACAAGAAAATCCACAACTATAAACTCAAGTAGAAACTCCCCAACTAGAAACTACACAACTAGAAACTCCGCAACTAGAAACTCTGCAACTAGAAACTACGCAAGTAGAAACTCCACAGCTAGAAACTCCACAACTAGAGACTGCCAACTAGAAACTCCACAACTGGAAACTCCACAACTAGAAACTCTGCAACTAGAAACTCCGTAACTATAAACTCCACAACTAGAGTCTCCACAACTATAAACTCCACAACTAGAAACTCCACAACTAGAGACTGCACAACTAGAGACTCTGCAACTAGAAACTCCACAGTCAGAAACTCCGCAACTAGAAACTCCACAACTAGAATTTCCACAGCTAGAAAACTCCGAAACTAGAAACTCCACGACTAGACATTCCACAACTTGAGACTCTGCAACGACATACTCCACAACTTGAAACTCTGCAACTCGAAACTCGGCAACAAGAAAATCCACAACTATAAACTTAAGTAGAAACTCCCCAACTAGAAACAACACAACTAGAAACTCCGCAACTAGAAACTCTGCAATTAGAAAATCCACAACTAGAAATTTAAAACTAGAAACTCTACAACAAGAAACTCCCCAATTAGAAAACTCCGCAACTAGAAACTCCACGACTAGACACTCCACAACTTGAGACTCCGCAACGACAGACTCCGCAACTAGAATCTCTGCAACCAGAAACTCCGCCACTATAAACTCCACAGCTAGAAACTTGCAACTAGATACTCTGCCACTAGTAAACACCGCAACTAGAAACTTTAAAGCTAGAAACTCCACAACTAGAAACTCCACAACTAGAGTCTCCACAAATAGAAACTCCCCAACTAGAAACTCCGCAACTAGAAACTCCACAACTAGAGACTGCCAACTAGAGACTCTGCAACTAGAAACTCCACAGCTAGAAACTCCGCAACTAGAAACTCCACAACTAGAACCTCCACAACTAGAAACTCCACAACTTGAGACTTTGCAACTAGAAACTCGGTAACTAGAAACTCAACAGCTAGAAACTCCTCAACTAGAAACTCCACAACTAGAAACTCCACAACTTGAAACACCACAACTAGAAACTACGCCACTAGAAACTCTGCAACTAGAAACTGCACAGCTAGAGCGCCCGCAACTAGAAACTCTGGAACTAGAAACTCCACAGCTAGAACGTCCGCAACTAGAAACTCTGCAACTAGAAACTCCACAACTAGAAACTCCACAGCTAGAAACTTCCCAACTAGAAGCTCCACAACTAGGAACTCCACAGCAAGTGACTCCACAACTTGAGACTGCACATCTAGAGACTTCGCCACTAGAAACTCAACAGCTAGAAACTCCGCAACTAGAAACTCCACAACTAGAAACTTTACAACTAGAAACTCCATAACTAGACACCTCGCAACTAGAAACTCCACAACTAGAGGCTCCACAATTAGAAAATTCTGCAACTAGAAACTCCACCACTAGACACTCTACAACTTGAGACTCCGCAACGAAAGACTCCGCAACTAGAAACTCTGCAACTAGAAACTCCACAACTAGAAACTCCACAACTAGAAACTCCACAACTAGAGACTCCACAACTAGAAAACTCCGCAGCTAGAAACTCCACGACTAGACACTCCACAACTTGAGACTCCGCAACGACAGGCTCCGCAACTAGAAACTCTGCAACTAGAAACTCCGCAACTAGAAACTCCACAGCCAGAGTCTCCACAACTATAAACTCCACAACTAGAAACTCCACAACTAGAGACTGCACAACTAGAGACTCTGCAACTAGAAACTCCACAGTCAGAAACTCCACAACTAGAATTTCCACAACTAGAAAACTCCGAAACTAGGAACTCCACGACTAGACATTCCACAACTTGAGACTTTGCAACGACATACTCCACAACTTGTAACTCTGCAACTCGAAACTCGGCAACAAGAAAATCCACTACTATAAACTTAAGTAGAAACTCCCAAACTAGAAACAACACAACTAGAAACTCCGCAACTAGAAACTCTGCAATTGGAAAATCCACAACTAGAAATTTAAAACTAGAAACTCTACAACAAAAAATCCCCAATTAGAAAACTCCGCAACTAGAAACTCCACGACTAGACACTCCGCAACGACAGACTCCCCAACTAGAAACTCCGCAACTAGAAACTCCACAACTAGAGACTGCCAACTAGAGACTCTGCAACTAGAAACTCCACAGCTAGAAACTCCGCAACTAGAAACTCCACAACTAGAACCTCCACAACTAGAAACTCCACAACTTGAGACTTTGCAACTAGAAACTCGGTAACTAGAAACTCAACAGCTAGAAACTCCGCAACTAGAAACTCCACAACTAGAAACTCCACAACTTGAAACACCACAACTAGAAACTACGCCACTAGAAACTCTGCAACTAGAAACTGCACAGCTAGAGCGCCCGCAACTAGAAACTCTGGAACTAGAAACTCCACAGCTAGAACGTCCGCAACTAGAAACTCTGCAACTAGAAACTCCACAACTAGAAACTCCACAGCTAGAAACTTCCCAACTAGAAGCTCCACAACTAGGAACTCCACAGCAAGTGACTCCACAACTTGAGACTGCACATCTAGAGACTTCGCCACTAGAAACTCAACAGCTAGAAACTCCGCAACTAGAAACTCCACAACTAGAAATTTTACAACTAGAAACTCCATAACTAGACACTTCGCAACTAGAAACTCCACAACTAGAGGCTCCACAATTAGAAAATTCTGCAACTAGAAACTCCACCACTAGACACTCTACAACTTGAGACTCCGCAACGAAAGACTCCGCAACTAGAAACTCTGCAACTAGAAACTCCACAACTAGAAACTCCACAACTAGAAACTCCACAACTAGAGACTCCACAACTAGAAAACTTCGCAGCTAGAAACTCCACGACTAGACACTCCACAACTTGAGACTCCGCAACGACAGGCTCCGCAACTAGAAACTCTGCAACTAGAAACTCCGCAACTAGAAACTCCACAACTAGAGTCTCCACAACTATAAACTCCACAACTAGAAACTCCACAACTAGAGACTGCACAACTAGAGACTCTGCAACTAGAAACTCCACAGTCAGAAACTCCACAACTAGAATTTCCACAACTAGAAAACTCCGAAACTAGGAACTCCACGACTAGACATTCCACAACTTGAGACTTTGCAACGACATACTCCACAACTTGTAACTCTGCAACTCGAAACTCGGCAACAAGAAAATTCACTACTATAAACTTAAGTAGAAACTCCCAAACTAGAAACAACACAACTAGAAACTCCGCAACTAGAAACTCTGCAACTAGAAACTACGCAAGTAGAAACTCCACAGCTAGAAACTCCACAACTAGAAACTCCACAACTAGAGACTGCCAACTAGAGACTGTGCAACTAAAAACTCCACAGCTAGAAACTCCGCAACTAGAAACTCCGCAACTAGAAACTCCACAACTAGAAACTCCACAACTACAAACTCCACAACTTGAGACTTTGCAACTAGAAACTCGGCCACTAGAAACTCAACAACTAGAAACTTTACAACTAGAAACTCCACAACTTGAAACACCACAACCAGATACTCCACAAGCACAAATTCTACAACTACAGACTCCACAACTAGAAACTCCAGAACTAGAAACTCCACCACCAGACACTCTGCAACTAGAAACTCCGCCACTAGAAACTCTACAACTAGAAATTCCACAACTGGAGACTCCACAAAAAGAAAACTCCGCAACTAGAAACTCTACGATTAGACACTCCACAACTTGAGACTCCGCAACGACAGATTCCGCAACTAGAAACTCCGCAACTAGAAACTTCCAACTTGAAACTAAAAAGCTAGAAACTCCACAACTAGAAACTCCACAACTAGAGTCTCCAGAACTAGAAACTCCACAACTAGAAACTCCGCAACTAGAAACTCCACAACTAGAGACTGCACAACTAGAGACTCCGCAACTAGAAACTCCACAGCTAGAAACTCCGCAACTAGAAACTCCACAACAGGAGACTCCGCAACTAGAAACTCCACAACTTGAAACTCTGCAACTCGAAACTCTGCAACAAGAAAATCCACAACTATAAACTTAAGTAGAAACTCCCCAACTGGAAACTACACAACTTGAAACTCCGCAACTAGAAACTCCGCAACTAGAAAATCCACAACTAGAAACTTAAAAACTAGAAACTCTACAACAAGAAACTCCACAACTTGAAACTCCACAACTAGAAACTCCACAACTAGAGACTGCACAACTTGAGACTTCGCAACTAGAAACACGGCCACCAGAAACTCAACAACTAGAAACTCCACACCTAGAAACTCCAACTACAAACTCCACAACTTCAAACACCGCAACTAGATACTCCACAACTACAAACTCCACAACTAGAAACTCCACATTTAGAAACTCCGCAACTAGAAACTCCACAACTCGAGACTCCATAACTTGGAACTCCACAACTAGAAACTCCACAACTACAGACTCTACAACTACAAACTCCACAACTAGAAACTTGACAACCAGAAACTCAAAAATTAGAGACTCCACAACAAGAAACTCCGCAACTAAAACTCCACAACTAGAAACTCTACAACTAGAAACTATGCAACTAGAAACTCTGCAATTAGAAACTCCACAGCTAGAACGTCCGCAACTAGAAACTCTTAAACTAGAAACTCCGCAACAAGAAACTCCACAACTAGAAACTCCACAACTAGTGACTCCACAACTAGAAAACTCCGCAACTAGAAACTCTACGACTAGAAACTTTACAACTAGAAACTCCATAACTAGACACTTCGCAACTAAAAACTCCACAACTAGAGACTTCTCAACTAGAAAACTCTGCAACTAGAAACTCCACGACTAGACACTCTACAACTTGAGACTCCGCAATGAAAGACTCCGCAACTAGAAACTCTGCAACTAGAAACTCCACAACTAGAAACTCCACAACTAGAAAACTTCGCTACTAGAAACTCCACGACTAGACACTCCACAACTTGAGACTCCGCAACGACAGGCTCCGCAACTAGAAAGTCTGCAACTAGAAACTCCACAACTAGAGACTCCAGAACAGGAAAACTCCACAACTAGAAACTCCACGAATAGACACTCTACAACTTGAGACTCCGCAACGACAGACTTCGCAACTAGAAACTCTGCAGCTAGAAACTCCAGAACTAGAAACTCCACAACTAGAAACTCCCCAACTAGAGACTTCACATCTAGAGACTCCGCAACTAGAAACTCCACAGCTAGAAACTCCGCAACTAGAAATTCCACAACTAGAAACTCCACCACCAGACTCTCCGCAACTACAAACTCCGCAACTAGAAACTCCAAAACTTGAAATTCCACAACAAGAGACTCATTAACTAGAGACTCCACAACTAAAAACTGCACAACTAGAAACTCCACTACTGGAAACTCTGCAACTAGAAACTCGACAACATTAAACTGCACAACTAAAAACTCCACACATATAAATTCCACAACTTCAAACTCCACAACTAGAAACTCCACAACTAGAAACTACGCCACTAGAAACTCTGCAACTAGAAACTGCACAGCTAGAGCGCCCGCAACTAGAAACTCTGCAACTAGAAACTCCCCAGCTAGAACGTCCGCAACTAGAAACTCTGCAACTAGAAACTCCGCAACTAGAAACTCCAAAGCTAGAAACTTCCGAACTAGAAGCTCCACAGCTAGAAACTCTACAGCAAGAGACTGCACAACTAGAGACTGCACAACTAGAGACTGCCCCGCTGCGGTAGTCAAGTGGCTAAGGTACTCGGCTGTTGACCCGCAGGTCGCGGGTTCGAATCCCGGCGGCGGCGGCTGCATTTCCAATGGAGGCGGAAATGTTGTAGGCCGGTGTGTTCAGATTTGGGTGCACGTTAAAGAACCCAAGGTGGTCAAAATTTCCGGAGCCTTCGACTACGGCGTCTCTCATAATCATATGGTGGTTTTGAGACGTTAAACCCCACATATCATCAATCAACTAGAGACTCCGCAACTAGAAACTCTATAACTAGACACTTCGCAACTAGAAACTCCACAACTAGAGACCCCACAACTAGAAAACTCCGCAACTAGAAACTCCACGACTAGACACCCTACAACTGGAGATTCCGAAACGACAGACTTCGCAACTAGAAACTCTGCAACTAGAAACTCCAGAACTAGAAACTCCACAACTAGAAACTCCACAACTAGAGACTCCACATCTAGAGACTCCGCAACTAGAAACTCCACAGCTAGAAACTCCGCAACTAGAAACTCCACAACTAGAAACTCCACCACCAGACGCTCCGCAACTCCAAACTCCGCAACTAGAAACTCCACAACTTCAAATTCCACAACAAGAGACTCAACAACTAGAGACTCCACAACTAAAAACTGCACAACTGGAAACTCCACTACTGGAAACTCTGCAACTAGAAACTCGACAACATTAAACTCCACAACTAAAAACTCCACACATATAAATTCCACAACTTGAAACTCCACAACTAGAAACTGCGCAACTAAAAACTTCACAACTAGAAACTCCACAACTAGAAACTACGCCACTAGAAACTCTGCAACTGGAAACTGCACAGCTAGAGCGCCCGCCACTAGAAACTCTGCAACTAGAAACTCCACAGCTAGAACGTCCGCAACTAGAAACTTTGCAACTAGAATCTCCGCAACTTGAAACTCCACAGCTAGAAACTTCCCAACTAGAAGCTCCACAACTAGGAACTCCACAGCAAGAGACTCCACAACTAGAGACTGCACATCTAGAGACTCCGCCACTAGAAACTCAACAGCTAGAAACTCCGCAACTATAAATTCCACAACTAGAAACTTTACAACTAGAAACTCCATAACTAGACACCTCGCAACTAGAAACTCCACAGCTAGAAACTCCACAACGAGAAACTCCGCCACTAAAGACTGCACAACTAGAGACTCCGCAACTAGAAACTCCACAGCTAGAAACTCCGCAACTAGAAACTCCACAACTGGAGACTCCGCAACTAGAAGCTCCACAACTTGAAACTCTGCATCTCGAAACTCTGCAACAAGAAAATCCACAACTATAAACTGAAGTAGAAACTCCCTAGCTAGAAACTACACAACTTGAAACTCCGCAACTAGAAAATCCACAACTAGAAACTCCGCAACTAGAAAATCCGCAACTAGAAACTTCAAAACTAGAAACTCTACAACAAGAAACTGCACAACTTGAAACTCCACAATTAGAAACTCCACAACTAGAAAACTCCGAAACTAGAAACTCCACGACTAGACACTCCACAACTTGAGACTCTGCAACGACATACTCCACAACTTGAAACTCTGCAACTCTAAACTCTGCAACAAGAAAATCCACAACTATAAACTCAAGTAGAAACTCCCCAACTAGAAACTACACAACTAGAAACTCCGCAACTAGAAACTCTGCAACTAGAAACTACGCAAGTAGAAACTCCACAGCTAGAAACTCCACAACTAGAAACTCCACAACTAGAGACTGCCAACTAGAAACTCCACAACTGGAAACTCCACAACTAGAAACTCTGCAACTAGAAACTCCATAACTAGAAACTCCACAACTAGAGTCTCCACAACTATAAACTCCACAACTAGAAACTCCACAACTAGAGACTGCACAACTAGAGACTCTGCAACTAGAAACTCCACAGTCAGAAACTCCGCAACTAGAAACTCCACAACTAGAATTTCCACAGCTAGAAAACTCCGAAACTAGAAACTCCACGACTAGACATTCCACAACTTGAGACTCTGCAACGACATACTCCACAACTTGAAACTCTGCCACTCGAAACTCGGCAACAAGAAAATCCACAACTATAAACTTAAGTAGAAACTCCCCAACTAGAAACAACACAACTAGAAACTCCGCAACTAGAAACTCTGCAATTAGAAAATCCACAACTAGAAATTTAAAACTAGAAACTCTACAACAAGAAACTCCCCAATTAGAAAACTCCGCAACTACAAACTCCACGACTAGACACTCCACAACTTGAGACTCCGCAACGACAGACTCCGCAACTAGAATCTCTGCAACCAGAAACTCCGCCACTATAAACTCCACAGCTAGAAACTTGCAACTAGATACTCTGCCACTAGTAAACACCGCAACTAGAAACTTTAAAGCTAGAAACTCCACAACTAGAAACTCCACAACTAGAGTCTCCACAACTAGAAACTCCCCAACTAGAAACTCCGCAACTAGAAACTCCACAACTAGAGACTGCCAACTAGAGACTCTGCAACTAGAAACTCCACAGCTAGAAACTCCGCAACTAGAAACTCCACAACTAGAACCTCCACAACTAGAAACTCCACAACTTGAGACTTTGCAACTAGAAACTCGGTAACTAGAAACTCAACAGCTAGAAACTCCGCAACTAGAAACTCCACAACTAGAAACTTCACAACTTGAAACACCACAACTAGAAACTACGCCACTAGAAACTCTGCAACTAGAAACTGCACAGCTAGAGCGCCCGCAACTAGAAACTCTGGAACTAGAAACTCCACAGCTAGAACGTCCGCAACTAGAAACTCTGCAACTAGAAACTCCGCAACTAGAAACTCCACAGCTAGAAACTTCCCAACTAGAAGCTCCACAACTAGGAACTCCACAGCAAGTGACTCCACAACTTGAGACTGCACATCTAGAGACTCCGCCACTAGAAACTCAACAGCTAGAAACTCCGCAACTAGAAACTCCACAACTAGAAACTTTACAACTAGAAACTCCATAACTAGACACTTCGCAACTAGAAACTCCACAACTAGAGACTCCACAATTAGAAAATTCTGCAACTAGAAACTCCACCACTAGACACTCTACAACTTGAGACTCCGCAACGAAAGACTCCGCAACTAGAAACTCTGCAACTAGAAACTCCACAACTAGAAACTCCACAACTAGAAACTCCACAACTAGAAAACTCCGCAGCTAGAAACTCCACGACTAGACACTCCACAACTTGAGACTCCGCAACGACAGGCTCCGCAACTAGGAACTCTGCAACTAGAAACTCCGCAACTAGAAACTCCACAGCTAGAAACTTGCAACTAGAAACTCTGCAACTAGAAACTCCGCAACTAGAAACTCCACAACTAGAGTCTCCACAACTATAAACTCCACAACTAGAAACTCCACAACTAGAGACTGCACAACTAGAGACTCTGCAACTAGAAACTCCACAGTCAGAAACTCCACAACTAGAATTTCCACAACTAGAAAACTCCGAAACTAGGAACTCCACGACTAGACATTCCACAACTTGAGACTCTGCAACGACATACTCCACAACTTGTAACTCTGCAACTCGAAACTCGGCAACAAGAAAATCCACTACTATAAACTTAAGTAGAAACTCCGAAACTAGAAACAACACAACTAGAAACTCCGCAACTAGAAACTCTGCAATTGGAAAATCCACAACTAGAAATTTAAAACTAGAAACTCTACAACAAAAAACTCCCCAATTAGAAAACTCCGCAACTAGAAACTCCACGACTAGACACTCCGCAACGACAGACTCCGCAACTAGAAACTCTGCAACCAGAAACTCCGCCACTATAAACTCCACAGCTAGAAACTTGCAACTAGATACTCTGACACTAGTAAACACCGCAACTAGAAACTCCAAAGCTAGAAACTCCACAGCTAGAATCTCCACAACTAGAGTCTCCACAACTAGAAACTCCCCAACCTGAAACTCCGCAACTAGAAACTCCACAGCTAGAAACTGCCAACTAGAGACTCTGCAACTAGAAACTCCACAGCTAGAAACTCCGCAACTAGAAACTCCACAATTAGAACCTCCACAACTAGAAACTCCACAACTTGAGACTTTGCAACTAGAAACTCGGCAACTAGAAACTCAACAGCTAGAAACTCCGCAACTAGAAACTCCACAACTAGAAACTCCACAACTTGAAACACCACAACCAGATACTCCAAAACTACAGACTCCACAACTAGAAACTCAAGAACTAGAAACTCTACAACTAGAAATTCCAGAACTGGAGACTCCACAAAAAGAAAACTCCGAAACTAGAATCTCCACGACTAGACACTCCACCACTTGAGACTCCACAATGACCGATTCCACAACTAGAAACTCTGCAACTAGAAACTCCGCCACTAAAAACTCCACAGCTAGAAACTTGCAACTAGAAACTCCGCAACTAGAAACTCCGCAACTAGAAACTTAAAAGCTAGAAACTCCACAACTAGAAACTCCACAACTAGAGTCTCTACAACTAGAAACTCCACAACTAGAAACTCCACAACGAGAAACTCCACAACTAAAGACTGCACAACTAGAGACTCCGCAACTAGAAACTCCACAGCTAGAAACTCCGCTACTAGAAACTCCACAACTGGAGACTCCGCAACTAGAAGCTCCACAACTTGAAACTCTGCAACTCGAAACTCTGCAACAAGAAAATCCACAACTATAAACTGAAGTAGAAACTCCCTAGCTAGAAACTACACAACTTGAAACTCTGCAACTAGAAAATCCACAACTACAAACTTCAAAACTAGAAACTCTACAACAAGAAACTCCACAACTTGAAACTCCACAACTAGAAACTCCACAACTAGAAAACTCCGAAACTTGAAACTTCACGACTGGACACTCCACAACTTGAGACTCTGGAACGACATACTCCACAACTTGAAACTCTGCAACTCTAAACTCTGCAAGAAGAAAATCCACAACTATAAACTCAAGTAGAAACTCCCCAACTAGAAACCATACAACTAGAAACTCCGCAACTAGAAACTCTGCAATTAGAAAATCCACAACTAGAAATTTAAAACTAGAAGCTCTACAACAAGAAACTCCCCAACTAGAAAACTCCGCAACTAGAAACTCCACGACTAGACACTCCACAACTTGAGACAACTAGAAAACTCCACAACTAGAAAACTCCGAAACTAGGAACTCCACGACTAGACATTCCACAACTTGAGACTCTGCAACGACATACTCCACAACTTGTAACTCTGCAACTCGAAACTCGGCAACAAGAAAATCCACTACTATAAACTTAAGTAGAAACTCCGAAACTAGAAACAACACAACTAGAAACTCCGCAACTAGAAACTCTGCAATTGGAAAATCCACAACTAGAAATTTAAAACTAGAAACTCTACAACAAAAAACTCCCCAATTAGAAAACTCCGCAACTAGAAACTCCACGACTAGACACTCCGCAACGACAGACTCCGCAACTAGAAACTCTGCAACCAGAAACTCCGCCACTATAAACTCCACAGTTAGAAACTTGCAACTAGATACTCTGACACTAGTAAACACCGCAACTAGAAACTCCAAAGCTAGAAACTCCACAGCTAGAATCTCCACAACTAGAGTCTCCACAACTAGAAACTCCCCAACCTGAAACTCCGCAACTAGAAACTCCACAGCTAGAAACTGCCAACTAGAGACTCTGCAACTAGAAACTCCACAGCTAGAAACTCCGCAACTAGAAACTCCACAACTAGAACCTCCACAACTAGAAACTCCACAACTTGAGACTTTGCAACTAGAAACTCGGCAACTAGAAACTCAACAGCTAGAAACTCCGCAACTAGAAACTCCACAACTAGAAACTCCACAACTTGAAACACCACAACCAGATACTCCAAAACTACAGACTCCACAACTAGAAACTCAAGAACTAGAAACTCTACAACTAGAAATTCCAGAACTGGAGACTCCACAAAAAGAAAACTCCGAAACTAGAATCTCCACGACTAGACACTCCACCACTTGAGACTCCACAATGACCGATTCCACAACTAGAAACTCTGCAACTAGAAACTCCGCCACTAAAAACTCCACAGCTAGAAACTTGCAACTAGAAACTCCGCAACTAGAAACTCCGCAACTAGAAACTTAAAAGCTAGAAACTCCACAACTAGAGTCTCTACAACTAGAAACTCCACAACTAGAAACTCCACAACGAGAAACTCCACAACTAAAGACTGCACAACTAGAGACTCCGCAACTAGAAACTCCACAGCTAGAAACTCCGCTACTAGAAACTCCACAACTGGAGACTCCGCAACTAGAAGCTCCACAACTTGAAACTCTGCAACTCGAAACTCTGCAACAAGAAAATCCACAACTATAAACTGAAGTAGAAACTCCCTAGCTAGAAACTACACAACTTGAAACTCTGCAACTAGAAAATCCACAACTACAAACTTCAAAACTAGAAACTCTACAACAAGAAACTCCACAACTTGAAACTCCACAACTAGAAACTCCACAACTAGAAAACTCCGAAACTTGAAACTTCACGACTGGACACTCCACAACTTGAGACTCTGGAACGACATACTCCACAACTTGAAACTCTGCAACTCTAAACTCTGCAAGAAGAAAATCCACAACTATAAACTCAAGTAGAAACTCCCCAACTAGAAACCATACAACTAGAAACTCCGCAACTAGAAACTCTGCAATTAGAAAATCCACAACTAGAAATTTAAAACTAGAAGCTCTACAACAAGAAACTCCCCAACTAGAAAACTCCGCAACTAGAAACTCCACGACTAGACACTCCACAACTTGAGACTCCGCAACGACAGACTCCGCAACTAGAAACTCTGCAACCAGAAACTCCGCCACTATAAACTCCACAGCTAGAAACTTGCAACTAGAAACTCTGCAACTAGTAAACTCCGCAACTAGAAACTCCAAAGCTAGAAACTCCACAACTAGAGTCTCCACAACTAGAAACTCCCCAACTAGAAACTCCGCAACTAGAAACTCCACAACTAGAGACTACCAACTAGAGACTCTGAAACTAGAAACTCCACAGCTAGAAACTCCGAAACTAGAAACTCCACAACTACAACCTCCACAACTAGAAACTCCAGAACTTGAGACTTTGCAACTTGAAACTCGTCAACTAGAAACTCAACAACTAGAAACTCCGCAACTAGAAACTCCACAACTAGAAACTCGACAACTTGAAACACCACAACCAGATACTCCACAACTACAGACTCTACAACTAGAAATTCCACAACTGGAGACTCCACAAAAAGAAAACTCCACAACTAGAATCTTCACGACTAGACACTTCACCACTTGAGACTCCGCAACGACAGATTCCACAACTAGAAACTCTGCAACTAGAAACTCCGCCACTATAAACTCCACAGCTAGAAACTTGCAACTAGAAACTCCGCAACTAGAAACTCCGCAACTAGAACTTAAAAAAGCTAGAAACTCCACAATTAGAAACTCCACAACTAGAGTCTCTACAACTAGAAACTCCACAACTAGAAACTCCACAACGGGAAACTCCACAACTAAAGACTGCACAACTAGAGACTCCGCAACTAGAAACTCCACAGCTAGAAACTCCGCAACTAGAAACTCCACAACTGGAGACTCCGCAACTAGAAACTCCACAACTTGAAACTCTGCAACTCGAAACTCTGCAACAAGAAAATCCACAACTATAAACTGAAGTAGAAACTCCCTAGCTAGAAACTACACAACTTGAAACTCCGCAACTAGAAACTCCGCAACTAGAAAATCCACAACTACAAACTTCAAAACTAGAAACTCTACAACAAGAAACTCCACAAATTGAAACTCCACAACTAGAAACTCCACAACTAGAAAACTCCGAAACCTGAAACTCCACGACTGGACACTCCACAACTTGAGACTCTGGAACGACATAGTCCACAACTTGAAACTCTGCAACTCTAAACTCTGCAACAAGGAAATCCACAACTATAAACTCAAGTAGAAACTCCCCAACTAGAAACCATACAACTAGAAACTCCGCAACTAGAAACTCTGCAATTAGAAAATCCACAACTAGAAATTTAAAACTAGAAACTCTACAACAAGAAACTCCCCAACTAGAAAACTCCGCAACTAGAAACTCCACGACTAGACACTCCACAACTTGAGACTCCGCAACGACAGACTCCGCAACTAGAAACTCTGCAACCAGAAACTCCGCCACTATAAACTCCACAGCTAGAAACTTGCAACTAGAAACTCTGCAACTAGTAAACTCCGCAACTAGAAACTCCAAAGCTAGAAACTCCACAACTAGAGTCTCCACAACTAGAAACTCCCCAACTAGAAACTCCGCAACTAGAAACTCCACAACTAGAGACTACCAACTAGAGACTCTGCAACTAGAAACTCCACAGCTAGAAACTCCGAAACTAGAAACTCCACAACTAGAACCTCCACAACTAGAAACTCCAGAACTTGAGACTTTGCAACTTGAAACTCGTCAACTAGAAACTCAAAACTAGAAACTCCGCAACTAGAAACTCCACAACTAGAAACTCGACAACTTGAAACACCACAACCAGATACTCCACAACTACAGACTCTACAACTAGAAATTCCACAACTGGAGACTCCACAAAAAGAAAACTCCACAACTAGAATCTTCACGACTAGACACTTCACCACTTGAGACTCCGCAACGACAGATTCCACAACTAGAAACTCTGCAACTAGAAACTCCGCCACTATAAACTCCACAGCTAGAAACTTGCAACTAGAAACTCCGCAACTAGAAACTCCGCTACTAGAGTCTCTACAACTAGAAACTCCACAACTAGAAACTCCACAACGAGAAACTCCACAACTAGAGACTGCACAACTAGAGACTCCGCAACTAGAAACTCCACAGCTAGAAACTCCGCAACTAGAAACTCCACAACTAGAGACTCCGCAACTAGAAACTCCACAACTTGAAACTCTGCAACTCGAAACTCTGCAACAAGAAAATCCACAACTATAAACTCAAGTAGAAACTCCCCAACTAGAAACTACACAACTTGAAACTCCGCAACTAGAAACTCCGCAACTAGAAAATCCACAACTAGAAACTTCAAAACTAGAAACTCTACAACAAGAAACTGCACAACTTGAAACTTCACAATTAGAAACTCCACAACTAGAAAACTCCGAAACTAGAAACTCCACGACTAGACACTCCACAACTTGAGACTCTGCAACGACATACTCCACAACTTGAAACTCTGCCACTCTAAACTCTGCAACAAGAAAATCCACAACTATAAACTCAAGTAGAAACTCCCCAACTAGAAACTACACAACTAGAAACTCCGCAACTAGAAACTCTGCAAGTAGAAACTACGCAAGTAGAAACTCCACAGCTAGAAACTCCACAACTAGAAACTCCACAACTAGAGACTGCCAACTAGAAACTCCACAACTCGAAACTCCACAACTAGAAACTCTGCAACTAGAACTTCCGTAACTAGAAACTCCACAACTAGAGTCTCCACAACTATAAACTCCGCAACTAGAAACTCCACAACTAGAAACTGCACAACTAGAGACTCTGCAACGAGAAACTCCACAGTCAGAACATCCGCAACTAGAAACTCCACAACTAGAATTTCCACAGCTAGAAAACTCCGAAACTAGAAACTCCACGACTAGACATTCCACAACTTGAGACTCTGCAACGACATACTCCACAACTTGAAACTCTGCAACTCGAAACTCGGCAACAAGAAAATCCACAACTATAAACTTAAGTAGAAACTCCCCAACTAGAAACAACACAACTAGAAACTCCGCAACTAGAAACTCTGCAATTAGAAAATCCACAACTAGAAATTTAAAACTAGAAACTCTACAACAAGAAACTCCCCAATTAGAAAACTCCGCAACTAGAAACTCCACGACTAGACACTCCGCAACGACAGACTCCGCAACTAGAAACTCTGCAACCAGAAACTCCGCCACTATAAACTCCACAGCTAGAAACTTGCAACTAGATAATCTGACACTAGTAAACACCGCAACTAGAAACTCCAAAGCTAGAAACTCCACAGCTAGAAACTCCACAACTAGAGTCTCCACAACTAGAAACTCCCCAACCTGAAACTCCACAACTAGAAACTCCACAGCTAGAAACTGCCAACTAGAGACTCTGCAACTAGAAACTCCACAGCTAGAAACTCCGCAACTAGAAACTCCACAACTAGAACCTCCACAACTAGAAACTCCACAACTTGAGACTTTGCAACTAGAAACTCGGCAACTATAAACTCAACAGCTAGAAACTCCGCAACTAGAAACTCCACAACTAGAAACTCCACAACTTGAAACACCACAACCAGATACTCCAAAACTACAGACTCCACAACTAGAAACTCAAGAACTAGAAACTCTACAACTAGAAATTCCACAACTGGAGACTCCACAAAAAGAAAACTCCGAAACTGGAATCTCCACGACTAGACACTCCACCACTTGAGACTCCACAATGACCGATTCCACAACTAGAAACTCTGCAACTAGAAACTCCGCCACTAAAAACTCCACAGCTAGAAACTTGCAACTAGAAACTCCGCAACTAGAAACTCCGCAACTAGAAACTAAAAAGCTAGAAACTCCACAACTAGAAACTCCACAACTAGAGTCTCTACAACTAGAAACTCCACAACTAGAAACTCCACAACGAGAAACTCCACAACTAAAGACTGCACAGCTAGAAACTCCGCAACTAGAAACTCCACAGCTAGAAACTCCGCAACTAGAAACTCTACAACTGGAGACTCCGCAACTAGAAGCTCCACAACTTGAAACTCTGCAACTCGAAACTCTGCAACAAGAAAATCCACAACTATAAACTGAAGTAGAAACTCCCTAGCTAGAAACTACACAACTTGAAACTCCGCAACTAGAAACTCCGCAACTAGAAAATCCACAACTAGAAACTTCAAAACTAGAAACTCTACAACAAGAAACTGCACAACTTGAAACTCCACAATTAGAAACTCCACAACTAGAAAACTCCGAAACTAGAAACTCCACGACTAGACACCCCACAACTTGAGACTCTGCAACGACATACTCCACAACTTGAAACTCTGCAACTCTAAACTCTGCAACAAGAAAATCCACAACTATAAACTCAAGTAGAAACTCCCCAACTAGAAACTACACAACTAGAAACTCCGCAACTAGAAACTCTGCAACTAGAAACTACGCAAGTAGAAACTCCACAGCTAGAAACTTCACAACTAGAAACTCCACAACTAGAGACTGCCAACTAGAGACTGTGCAACTAAAAACTCCACAGCTAGAAACTCCGCAACTAGAAACTCCGCAACTAGAAACTCCACAACTAGAAACTCCACAACTTGAGACTTTGCAACTAGAAACTCGGCCACTAGAAACTCAACAACTAGAAACTCCACAACTAGAAACTCCACAACTTAAAACACCACAACCAGATACTCCACAAGCACAAATTCTACAACTACAGACTCCACAACTAGAAACTCCAGAACTAGAAACTCCACCACCAGACACTCTGCAACTAGAAACTCCGCCACTAGAAACTCTACAACTAGAAATTCCACAACTGGAGACTCCACAAAAAGAAAACTCCGCAACTAGAAACTCTACGATTAGACACTCCACAATTTGAGACTCCGCAACGACAGATTCCGCAACTAGAAACTCCGCAACTAGAAACTTCCAACTTGAAACTAAAAAGCTAGAAACTCCACAACTAGAAACTTCACAACTAGAGTCTCCAGAACTAGAAACTCCACAACTAGAAACTCCGCAACTAGAAACTCCACAACTAGAGACTGCACAACTAGAGACTCCGCAACTAGAAACTCCACAGCTAGAAACTCCGCAACTAGAAACTCCTCAACTAGAGATTCCGCAACTAGAAACTCCACAACTTGAAACTCTGCAACTCGAAACTCTGCAACAAGAAAATCCACAACTATAAACTTAAGTAGAAACTCCCCAACTGGAAACTACACAACTTGAAACTCCGCAACTAGAAACTCCGCAACTAGAAAATCCACAACTAGAAACTTCAAAACTAGAAACTCTAAAACAAGAAACTCCACAACTTGAAACTCCACAAATAGAAACTCCACAACTAGAGACTGCACAACTTGAGACTTCGCAACTAGAAACACGGCCACCAGAAACTCAACAACTAGAAACTCCACACATAGAAACTCCAACTACAAACTCCACAACTTCAAACACCGACTAGATACTCCACAACTACAAACTCCACAACTAGAAACTCCACATTTAGAAACTCCGCAACTAGAAACTCCACAACTCGAGACTCCATAACTTGGAACTCCACAACAAGAAACTCCACAACTACAGACTCTACAACTACAAACTCCACAACTAGAAACTTGACAACCAGAAACTCAAAAATTAGAGACTCCACAACAAGAAACTCCGCAACTAAAACTCCACAACTAGAAACTCTACAACTAGAAACTATGCAACTAGAAACTCTGCAATTAGAAACTCCACAGCTAGAACGTCCGCAACTAGAAACTCTGCAACTAGAAACTCCGCAACAAGAAACTCCACAACTAGAAACTCCACAACTAGTGACTCCACAACTAGAAAACTCAGCAACTAGAAACTCTACGACTAGAAACTTTACAACTAGAAACTCCATAACTAGACACTTCGCAACTAAAAACTCCACAACTAGAGACTCCTCAACTAGAAAACTCTGCAACTAGAAACTCCACGACTAGACACTCTACAACTTGAGACTCCGCAATGAAAGACTCCGCAACTAGAAACTCTGCAACTAGAAACTCCACAACTAGAAACTCCACAACTAGAAAACTTCGCTACTAGAAACTCCACGACTAGACACTCCACAACTTGAGACTCCGCAACGACAGGCTCCGCAACTAGAAAGTCTGCAACTAGAAACTCCACAACTAGAGACTCCAGAACAGGAAAACTCCACATCTAGAAACTCCACGAATAGACACTCTACAACTTGAGACTCCGCAACGACAGACTTCGCAACTAGAAACTCTGCAGCTAGAAACTCCAGAACTAGAAACTCCACAACTAGAAACTCCCCAACTAGAGACTTCACATCTAGAGACTCCGCTACTAGAAACTCCACAGCTAGAAACTCCGCAACTAGAGACTTCACATCTAGAGACTCCGCTACTAGAAACTCCGCAACTACAAACTTCGCAACTAGAAACTCCAAAACTTGAAATTCCACAACAAGAGACTCATTAACTAGAGACTCCACAACTAAAAACTGCACAACTAGAAACTCCACTACTGGAAACTCTGCAACTAGAAACTCGACAACATTAAACTGCACAACTAAAAACTCCACACATATAAATTCCACAACTTCAAACTCCACAACTAGAAACTCCAAAACTAGAAACTACGCCACTAGAAACTCTGCAACTAGAAACTGCACAGCTAGAGCGCCCGCAACTAGAAACTCCGCAACTAGAAACTCCAAAGCTAGAAACTTCCCAACTAGAAGCTCCACAGCTAGAAACTCTACAGCAAGAGACTGCACAACTAGAGACTGCACAACTAGAGACTGCCCCGCTGCGGTGGTCAAGTGGCTAAGGTACTCGGCTGTTGACCCGCAGGTCGCGGGTTCGAATCCCGGCGGCGGCGGCTGCATTTCCAATGGAGGCGGAAATGTTGTAGGCCGGTGTGTTCAGATTTGGGTGCACGTTAAAGAACCCAAGGTGGTCAAAATTTCCGGAGCCCTCGACTACGGCGTCTCTCATAATCATATGGTGGTTTTGAGACGTTAAACCCCACATATCATCAATCAACTAGAGACTCCGCAACTAGAAACTCTATAACTAGACACTTCGCAACTAGAAACTCCACAACTAGAGACCCCACAACTAGAAAACTCCGCAACTAGAAACTCCACGACTAGACACCCTACAACTGGAGATTCCAAAACGACAGACTTCGCAACTAGAAACTCTGCAACTAGAAACTCCAGAACTAGAAACTCCACAACTAGAGACTCCACATCTAGAGACTCCGCAACTAGAAACTCCACAGCTAGAAACTCCGCAACTAGAAACTCCACAACTAGAAACTCCACCACCAGACGCTCCGCAACTCCAAACTCCGCAACTAGAAACTCCACAACTTGAAATTCCACAACAAGAGACTCAACAACTAGAGACTCCACAACTAAAAACTGCACAACTGGAAACTCCACTACTGGAAACTCTGCAACTAGAAACTCGACAACATTAAACTCCACAACTAAAAACTCCACACATATAAATTCCACAACTTGAAACTCCACAACTAGAAACTGCGCAACTAAAAACTTCACAACTAGAAACTCCACAACTAGAAACTACGCCACTAGAAACTCTGCAACTGGAAACTGCACAGCTAGAGCGCCCGCAACTAGAAACTCTGCAACTAGAAATTCCACAGCTAGAACGTCCGCAACTAGAAACTTTGCAACTAGAATCTCCGCAACTTGAAACTCCACAGCTAGAAACTTCCCAACTAGAAGCTCCACAACTAGGAACTCCACAGCAAGAGACTCCACAACTAGAGACTGCACATCTAGAGACTCCGCCACTAGAAACTCAACAGCTAGAAACTCCGCAACTATAAATTCCACAACTAGAAACTTTACAACTAGAAACTCCATAACTAGACACCTCGCAACTAGAAACTCCACAGCTAGAGACTCCACAACTAGAAAATTCTGCAACTAGAAACTCCACCACTAGACACTCTACAACTTGAGACTCCGCAACGAAAGACTCCGCAACTGGAAACTCTGCAACTAGAAACTCCACAACTGGAAACTCCACAACTAGAAACTCTGCAACTAGAAACTCCGTAACTAGAAACTGGACAACTAGAGTCTCCACAACTATAAACTCCACAACTAAAAACTCCACAACTAGAGACTGCACAACTAGAGACTCTGCAACTAGAAACTCCACAGTCAGAAACTCCGAAACTAGAAACTCCACGACTAGACATTCCACAACTTGAGACTCTGCAACGACATACTCCACAACTTGAAACTCTGCAACTCGAAACTCGGCAACAAGAAAATCCACAACTATAAACTTAAGTAGAAACTCCCCAACTAGAAACAACACAACTAGAAACTCCGCAACTAGAAACTCTGCAATTAGAAAATCCACAACTAGAAATAAAAACTAGAAACTCTACAACAAGAAACTCCCCAATTAGAAAACTCCGCAACTAGAAACTCCACGACTAGACACTCCACAACTTGAGACTCCGCAACGACAGACTCCGCAACTAGAAACTCTGCAACCAGAAACTCCGCCACTATAAACTCCACAGCTAGAAACTTGCAACTAGATACTCTGCCACTAGTAAACACCGCAACTAGAAACTCCAAAGCTAGAAACTCCACAACTAGAAACTCCACAACTAGAGTCTCCACAACTAGAAACTCCCCAACTAGAAACTCCGCAACTAGAAACTCCACAACTAGAGACTGCCAACTAGAGACTCTGCAACTAGAAACTCCACAGCTAGAAACTCCGCAACTAGAAACTCCACAACTAGAAACTCCACAACTAGAAACTACGCCACTAGATACTCTGCAACTAGAAACTGCACAGCTAGAGCGCCCGCAACTAGAAACTCTGCAACTAGAAACTCCACAGCTAGAACGTCCGCAACTAGAAACTCTGCAACTAGAAACTCCGCAACTAGAAACTTCAAAGCTAGAAACTTCCCAACTAGAAGCTCCACAGCTAGAAACTCTACAGCAAGAGACTGCACAACTAGAGACTGCACAACTAGAGACTGCCCCGCTGCGGTGGTCAAGTGGCTAAGTTACTCGGCTGTTGACCCGCAGGTCGCGGGTTCGAATCCCGGCGGCGGCAGCATTTCCAATGGAGGCGGAAATGTTGTAGGCCGGTGTGTTCAGATTTGGGTGCACGTTCAAGAACCCAAGGTGGTCAAAATTTCCGGAGCCCTCCACTACGGCGTCTCTCATAATCATATGGTGGTTTTGAGACGTTAAACCCCACATATCATCAATCAACTAGAGACTCCGCAACTAGAAACTCTATAACTAGACACTTCGCAACTAGAAACTCCACAACTAGAGACCCCACAACTAGAAAACTCCGCAACTAGAAACTCCACGACTAGACACCCTACAACTGGAGATTCCGAAACGACAGACTTCGCAACTAGAAACGCTGCAACTAGAAACTCCAGAACTAGAAACTCCACAACTAGAAACTCCACAACTAGAGACTCCACATCTAGAGACTCCGCAACTAGAAACTCCACAGCTAGAAACTCCGCAACTAGAAACTCCACAACTAGAAACTCCACCACCAGACGCTCCGCAACTCCAAACTCCGCAACTAGAAACTCCACAACTTGAAATTCCACAACAAGAGACTCAACAACTAGAGACTCCACAACTAAAAACTGCACAACTGGAAACTCCACTACTGGAAACTCTGCAACTAGAAACTCGACAACATTAAACTCCACAACTAAAAACTCCACACATATAAATTCCACAACTTGAAACTCCACAACTAGAAACTGCGCAACTAAAAACTCCACAACTAGAAACTCCACAACTAGAAACTACGCCACTAGAAACTCTGCAACTAGAAACTGCACAGCTAGAGCGCCCGCAACTAGAAACTCTGCAACTAGAAACTCCACAGCTAGAACGTCCGCAACTAGAAACTTTGCAACTAGAAACTCCGCAACTTGAAACTCCACAGCTAGAAACTTCCCAACTAGAAAACTTCGCTACTAGAAACTCCACGACTAGACACTCCACAACTTGAGACTCCGCAACGACAGGCTCCGCAACTAGAAAGTCTGCAACTAGAAACTCCACAACTAGAGACTCCAGAACAGGAAAACTCCACATCTAGAAACTCCACGAATAGACACTCTACAACTTGAGACTCCGCAACGACAGACTTCGCAACTAGAAACTCTGCAGCTAGAAACTCCAGAACTAGAAACTCCACAACTAGAAACTCCCCAACTAGAGACTTCACATCTAGAGACTCCGCTACTAGAAACTCCACAGCTAGAAACTCCGCAACTAGAAACTCCACAACTAGAAACTCCACCACCAGACTCTCCGCAACTACAAACTTCGCAACTAGAAACTCCAAAACTTGAAATTCCACAACAAGAGACTCATTAACTAGAGACTCCACAACTAAAAACTGCACAACTAGAAACTCCACTACTGGAAACTCTGCAACTAGAAACTCGACAACATTAAACTGCACAACTAAAAACTCCACACATATAAATTCCACAACTTCAAACTCCACAACTAGAAACTCCAAAACTAGAAACTACGCCACTAGAAACTCTGCAACTAGAAACTGCACAGCTAGAGCGCCCGCAACTAGAAACTCCGCAACTAGAAACTCCAAAGCTAGAAACTTCCCAACTAGAAGCTCCACAGCTAGAAACTCTACAGCAAGAGACTGCACAACTAGAGACTGCACAACTAGAGACTGCCCCGCTGCGGTGGTCAAGTGGCTAAGGTACTCGGCTGTTGACCCGCAGGTCGCGGGTTCGAATCCCGGCGGCGGCGGCTGCATTTCCAATGGAGGCGGAATTGTTGTAGGCCGGTGTGTTCAGATTTGGGTGCACGTTAAAGAACCCAAGGTGGTCAAAATTTCCGGAGCCCTCGACTACGGCGTCTCTCATAATCATATGGTGGTTTTGAGACGTTAAACCCCACATATCATCAATCAACTAGAGACTCCGCAACTAGAAACTCTATAACTAGACACTTCGCAACTAGAAACTCCACAACTAGAGACCCCACAACTAGAAAACTCCACAACTAGAAACTCCACGACTAGACACCCTACAACTGGAGATTCCGAAACGACAGACTTCGCAACTAGAAACTCTGCAACTAGAAACTCCAGAACTAGAAACTCCACAACTAGAGACTCCACATCTAGAGACTCCGCAACTAGAAACTCCACAGCTAGAAACTCCGCAACTAGAAACTCCACAACTAGAAACTCCACCACCAGACGCTCCGCAACTCCAAACTCCGCAACTAGAAACTCCACAACTTGAAATTCCACAACAAGAGACTCAACAACTAGAGACTCCACAACTAAAAACTGCACAACTGGAAACTCCACTACTGGAAACTCTGCAACTAGAAACTCGACAACATTAAACTCCACAACTAAAAACTCCACACATATAAATTCCACAACTTGAAACTCCACAACTAGAAACTGCGCAACTAAAAACTTCACAACTAGAAACTCCACAACTAGAAACTACGCCACTAGAAACTCTGCAACTGGAAACTGCACAGCTAGAGCGCCCGCAACTAGAAACTCTGCAACTAGAAATTCCACAGCTAGAACGTCCGCAACTAGAAACTTTGCAACTAGAATCTCCGCAACTTGAAACTCCACAGCTAGAAACTTCCCAACTAGAAGCTCCACAACTAGGAACTCCACAGCAAGAGACTCCACAACTAGAGACTGCACATCTAGAGACTCCGCCACTAGAAACTCAACAGCTAGAAACTCCGCAACTATAAATTCCACAACTAGAAACTTTACAACTAGAAACTCCATAACTAGACACCTCGCAACTAGAAACTCCACAGCTAGAGACTCCACAACTAGAAAATTCTGCAACTAGAAACTCCACCACTAGACACTCTACAACTTGAGACTCCGCAACGAAAGACTCCGCAACTGGAAACTCTGCAACTAGAAACTCCACAACTGGAAACTCCACAACTAGAAACTCTGCAACTAGAAACTCCGTAACTAGAAACTGGACAACTAGAGTCTCCACAACTATAAACTCCACAACTAAAAACTCCACAACTAGAGACTGCACAACTAGAGACTCTGCAACTAGAAACTCCACAGTCAGAAACTCCGAAACTAGAAACTCCACGACTAGACATTCCACAACTTGAGACTCTGCAACGACATACTCCACAACTTGAAACTCTGCAACTCGAAACTCGGCAACAAGAAAATCCACAACTATAAACTTAAGTAGAAACTCCCCAACTAGAAACAACACAACTAGAAACTCCGCAACTAGAAACTCTGCAATTAGAAAATCCACAACTAGAAATAAAAAGTAGAAACTCTACAACAAGAAACTCCCCAATTAGAAAACTCCGCAACTAGAAACTCCACGACTAGACACTCCACAACTTGAGACTCCGCAACGACAGACTCCGCAACTAGAAACTCTGCAACCAGAAACTCCACCACTATAAACTCCACAGCTAGAAACTTGCAACTAGATACTCTGCCACTAGTAAACACCGCAACTAGAAACTCCAAAGCTAGAAACTCCACAACTAGAAACTCCACAACTAGAGTCTCCACAACTAGAAACTCCCCAACTAGAAACTCCGCAACTAGAAACTCCACAACTAGAGACTGCCAACTAGAGACTCTGCAACTAGAAACTCCACAGCTAGAAACTCCGCAACTAGAAACTCCACAACTAGAAACTCCACAACTAGAAACTACGCCACTAGATACTCTGCAACTAGAAACTGCACAGCTAGAGCGCCCGCAACTAGAAACTCTGCAACTAGAAACTCCACAGCTAGAACGTCCGCAACTAGAAACTCTGCAACTAGAAACTCCGCAACTAGAAACTTCAAAGCTAGAAACTTCCCAACTAGAAGCTCCACAGCTAGAAACTCTACAGCAAGAGACTGCACAACTAGAGACTGCACAACTAGAGACTGCCCCGCTGCGGTGGTCAAGTGGCTAAGTTACTCGGCTGTTGACCCGCAGGTCGCGGGTTCGAATCCCGGCGGCGGCAGCATTTCCAATGGAGGCGGAAATGTTGTAGGCCGGTGTGTTCAGATTTGGGTGCACGTTCAAGAACCCAAGGTGGTCAAAATTTCCGGAGCCCTCCACTACGGCGTCTCTCATAATCATATGGTGGTTTTGAGACGTTAAACCCCACATATCATCAATCAACTAGAGACTCCGCAACTAGAAACTCTATAACTAGACACTTCGCAACTAGAAACTCCACAACTAGAGACCCCACAACTAGAAAACTCCGCAACTAGAAACTCCACGACTAGACACCCTACAACTGGAGATTCCGAAACGACAGACTTCGCAACTAGAAACGCTGCAACTAGAAACTCCAGAACTAGAAACTCCACAACTAGAAACTCCACAACTAGAGACTCCACATCTAGAGACTCCGCAACTAGAAACTCCACAGCTAGAAACTCCGCAACTAGAAACTCCACAACTAGAAACTCCACCACCAGACGCTCCGCAACTCCAAACTCCGCAACTAGAAACTCCACAACTTGAAATTCCACAACAAGAGACTCAACAACTAGAGACTCCACAACTAAAAACTGCACAACTGGAAACTCCACTACTGGAAACTCTGCAACTAGAAACTCGACAACATTAAACTCCACAACTAAAAACTCCACACATATAAATTCCACAACTTGAAACTCCACAACTAGAAACTGCGCAACTAAAAACTCCACAACTATAAACTCCACAACTAGAAACTACGCCACTAGAAACTCTGCAACTAGAAACTGCACAGCTAGAGCGCCCGGAACTAGAAACTCTGCAACTAGAAACTCCACAGCTAGAACGTCCGCAACTAGAAACTTTGCAACTAGAAGCTCCGCAACTTGAAACTCCACAGCTAGAAACTTCCCAACTAGAAGCTCCACAACTAGGAACTCGACAGCAAGAGACTCCACAACTAGAGACTGCACATCTAGAGACTCCGCCACTAGAAACTCAACAGCTAGAAACTCCGCAACTATAAATTCCACAACTAGAAACTTTACAACTAGAAACTCCATAACTAGACACCTCGCAACTAGAAACTCCACAGCTAGAGACTCCACAACTAGAAAATTCTGCAACTAGAAACTCCACCACTAGACACTCTACAACTTGAGACTCCGCAACGAAAGACTCCGCAACTGGAAACTCTGCAACTAGAAACTCCACAACTGGAAACTCCACAACTAGAAACTCTGCAACTAGAAACTCCGTAACTAGAAACTGGACAACTAGAGTCTCCACAACTATAAACTCCACAACTAAAAACTCCACAACTAGAGACTGCACAACTAGAGACTCTGCAACTAGAAACTCCACAGTCAGAAACTCCGAAACTAGAAACTCCACGACTAGACATTCCACAACTTGAGACTCTGCAACGACATACTCCACAACTTGAAACTCTGCAACTCGAAACTCGGCAACAAGAAAATCCACAACTATAAACTTAAGTAGAAACTCCCCAACTAGAAACAACACAACTAGAAACTCCGCAACTAGAAACTCTGCAATTAGAAAATCCACAACTAGAAATAAAAACTAGAAACTCTACAACAAGAAACTCCCCAATTAGAAAACTCCGCAACTAGAAACTCCACGACTAGACACTCCACAACTTGAGACTCCGCAACGACAGACTCCGCAACTAGAAACTCTGCAACCAGAAACTCCGCCACTATAAACTCCACAGCTAGAAACTTGCAACTAGATACTCTGCCACTAGTAAACACCGCAACTAGAAACTCCAAAGCTAGAAACTCCACAACTAGAAACTCCACAACTAGAGTCTCCACAACTAGAAACTCCCCAACTAGAAACTCCGCAACTAGAAACTCCACAACTAGAGACTGCCAACTAGAGACTCTGCAACTAGATACTCCACAGCTAGAAACTCCGCAACTAGAAACTCCACAACTAGAAACTCCACAACTAGAAACTACGCCACTAGATACTCTGCAACTAGAAACTGCACAGCTAGAGCGCCCGCAACTAGAAACTCTGCAACTAGAAACTCCACAGCTAGAACGTCCGCAACTAGAAACTCTGCAACTAGAAACTCCGCAACTAGAAACTTCAAAGCTAGAAACTTCCCAACTAGAAGCTCCACAGCTAGAAACTCTACAGCAAGAGACTGCACAACTAGAGACTGCACAACTAGAGACTGCCCCGCTGCGGTGGTCAAGTGGCTAAGTTACTCGGCTGTTGACCCGCAGGTCGCGGGTTCGAATCCCGGCGGCGGCAGCATTTCCAATGGAGGCGGAAATGTTGTAGGCCGGTGTGTTCAGATTTGGGTGCACGTTCAAGAACCCAAGGTGGTCAAAATTTCCGGAGCCCTCCACTACGGCGTCTCTCATAATCATATGGTGGTTTTGAGACGTTAAACCCCACATATCATCAATCAACTAGAGACTCCGCAACTAGAAACTCTATAACTAGACACTTCGCAACTAGAAACTCCACAACTAGAAACCCCACAACTAGAAAACTCCGCAACTAGAAACTCCACGACTAGACACCCTACAACTGGAGATTCCGAAACGACAGACTTCGCAACTAGAAACGCTGCAACTAGAAACTCCAGAACTAGAAACTCCACAACTAGAAACTCCACAACTAGAGACTCCACATCTAGAGACTCCGCAACTAGAAACTCCACAGCTAGAAACTCCGCAACTAGAAACTCCACAACTAGAAACTCCACCACCAGACGCTCCGCAACTCCAAACTCCGCAACTAGAAACTCCACAACTTGAAATTCCACAACAAGAGACTCAACAACTAGAGACTCCACAACTAAAAACTGCACAACTGGAAACTACACTACTGGAAACTCTGCAACTAGAAACTCGACAACATTAAACTCCACAACTAAAAACTCCACACATATAAATTCCACAACTTGAAACTCCACAACTAGAAACTGCGCAACTAAAAACTCCACAACTAGAAACTCCACAACTAGAAACTACGCCACTAGAAACTCTGCAACTAGAAACTGCACAGCTAGAGCGCCCGCAACTAGAAACTCTGCAACTAGAAACTCCACAGCTAGAACGTCCGCAACTAGAAACTTTGCAACTAGAAACTCCGCAACTTGAAACTCCACAGCTAGAAACTTCCCAACTAGAAGCTCCACAACTAGGAACTCGACAGCAAGAGACTCCACAACTAGAGACTGCACATCTAGAGACTCCGCCACTAGAAACTCAACAGCTAGAAACTCCGCAACTATAAATTCCACAACTAGAAACTTTACAACTAGAAACTCCATAACTAGACACCTCGCAACTAGAAACTCCACAGCTAGAGACTCCACAACTAGAAAATTCTGCAACTAGAAACTCCACCACTAGACACTCTACAACTTGAGACTCCGCAACGAAAGACTCCGCAACTAGAAACTCTGCAACTAGAAACTCCACAACTGGAAACTCCACAACTAGAAACTCTGCAACTAGAAACTCCGTAACTTGAAACTGGACAACTAGAGTCTCCACAACTATAAACTCCACAACTAAAAACTCCACAACTAGAGACTGCACAACTATAGACTCTGCAACTAGAAACTCCACAGTCAGAAACTCCGAAACTAGAAACTCCACGACTAGACATTCCACAACTTGAGACTCTGCAACGACATACTCCACAACTTGAAACTCTGCAACTCGAAACTCGGCAACAAGAAAATCCACCATTATAAACTTAAGTAGAAACTCCCCAACTAAAAACAACACAACTAGAAACTCCGCAACTAGAAACTCTGCAATTAGAAAATCCACAACTAGAAATAAAAACTAGAAACTCTACAACAAGAAACTCCCCAATTAGAAAACTCCGCAACTAGAAACTCCACGACTAGACACTCCACAACTTGAGACTCCGCAACGACAGACTCCGCAACTAGAAACTCTGCAACCAGAAACGTCGCCACTATAAACTCCACAGCTAGAAACTTGCAACTAGATACTCTGCCACTAGTAAACACCGCAACTAGAAACTCCAAAGCTAGAAACTCCACAACTAGAAACTCCACAACTAGAGTCTCCACAACTAGAAACTCCCCAACTAGAAACTCCGCAACTAGAAACTCCACAACTAGAGACTGCCAACTAGAGACTCTGCAACTAGAAACTCCACAGCTAGAAACTCCGCAACTAGAAACTCCACAACTAGAACCTCCACAACTAGAAACTCCACAACTTGAGACTTTGCAACTAGAAACTCGGCAACTAGAAACTCAACAGCTAGAAACTCCGCGACTAGAAACTCCACAACTAAAAACTCCACAACTTGAAACACCACAACCAGATACTCCAAAACTACAGACTCCACAACTAGAAACTCAAGAACTAGAAACTCTACAACTGAAAATTCCACAACTGGAGACCCCACAAAAAGACAACTCCGAAACTAGAATCTCCACGACTAGACACTCCACCACTTGAGACTCCGCAATGACCGATTCCACAACTAGAAACTCTGCAACTAGAAACTCCGCCACTAAAAACTCCACAGCTAGAAACTTGCAACTAGAAACTCCGCAACTAGAAACTCCGCAACTAGAAACTAAAAAGCTAGAAACTCCACAACTAGAAACTCCACAACTAGAGTCTCTACAACTAGAAACTCCACAACGAGCAACTCCACAACTAAAGACTGCACAACTAGAGACTCCGCAGCTAGAAACTCCACAGCTAGAAACTCCGCAACTAGAAACTCCACAACTAGAGACTCCGCAACTAGAAACTCCACAACTTGAAACTCTGCAACTCGAAACTCTGCAACAAGAAAATCCACAACTATAAACTGAAGTAGAAACTCCCTAACTAGAAACTACACAACTTGAAACTCCGCAACTAGAAACTCCGCAACTAGAAAATCCACAACTACAAACTTCAAAACTAGAGACTCTACAACAAGAAACTCCACAACTTGAAACTCCACAACTAGAAAATCCACAACTAGAAAACTCCGAAACTAGAAACTCCACGACTGGACACTCCACAACTTGAGACTCTGGAACGACATACTCCACAACTTGAAACTCTGCAACTCTAAACTCTGCAACAAGAAAATCTACAACTATAAACTCAAGTAGAAACTCCCCAACTAGAAACTACACAACTAGAAACTCCGCAACTAGAAACTCTGCAATTAGAAAATCCACAACTAGAAATTTAAAACTAGAAACTCTACAACAAGAAACTCCCCAACCAGAAAACTCCGCAACTAGAAACTCCACGACTAGACACTCCACAACTTGAGACTCCGCAACGACAGACTCCGCAACTAGAAACTCTGCAACCAGAAACTCCGCCACTATAAACTCCACAGCTAGAAACTTGCAACTAGAAACTCCGCAACTAGAAACTCCGCAACTAGAAACTAAAAAGCTAGAAACTCCACAACTAGAAACTCCACAACTAGAGTCTCTACAACTAGAAACTCCACAACTAGAAACTCCACAACGAGCAACTCCACAACTAAAGACTGCACAACTAGAGACTCCGCAGCTAGAAACTCCACAGCTAGAAACTCCGCAACTAGAAACTCCACAACTAGAGACTCCGCAACTAGAAACTCCACAACTTGAAACTCTGCAACTCGAAACTCTGCAACAAGAAAATCCACAACTATAAACTGAAGTAGAAACTCCCTAACTAGAAACTACACAACTTGAAACTCCGCAACTAGAAACTCCGCAACTAGAAAATCCACAACTACAAACTTCAAAACTAGAGACTCTACAACAAGAAACTCCACAACTTGAAACTCCACAACTAGAAAATCCACAACTAGAAAACTCCGAAACTAGAAACTCCACGACTGGACACTCCACAACTTGAGACTCTGGAACGACATACTCCACAACTTGAAACTCTGCAACTCTAAACTCTGCAACAAGAAAATCCACAACTATAAACTCAAGTAGAAACTCCCCAACTAGAAACTACACAACTAGAAACTCCGCAACTAGAAACTCTGCAATTAGAAAATCCACAACTAGAAATTTAAAACTAGAAACTCTACAACAAGAAACTCCCCAACCAGAAAACTCCGCAACTAGAAACTCCACGACTAGACACTCCACAACTTGAGACTCCGCAACGACAGACTCCGCAACTAGAAACTCTGCAACTAGTAAACTCCGCAACTAGAAACTCCAAAGCTAGAAACTCCACAACTAGAGTCTCCACAACTAGAAACTCTCCAACTAGAAACTACGCAACTAGAAACTCCACAACTAGAGACTACCAACTAGAGACTCTGAAACTAGAAACTCCACAGCTAGAAACTCCAAAACTAGAAACTCCATAACTAGAACCTCCACAACTAGAAACTCCAGAACTTGAGACTTTGCAACTTGAAACTCGTCAACTAGAAACTCAACAACTAGAAACTCCGCAACTAGAAACTCGACAACTTGAAACACCACTACCAGATACTCAACAACTACAGACTCTACAACTAGAAATTCCACAACTGGAGACTCCACAAAAAGAAAACTCCACAACTAGAATCTTCACGACTAGACACTTCACCACTTGAGACTCCGCAACGACAGATTCCACAACTAGAAACTCTGCAACTAGAAACTCCGCCACTATAAACTCCACAGCTAGAAACTTGCAACTAGAAACTCCGCAACTAGAAACTCCGCAACTAGAACTTAAAAAAGCTAGAAACTCCACAATTAGAAACTCCACAACTAGAGTCTCTACAACTAGAAACTCCGCAACTAGAAACTCCACAACGAGAAACTCCACAACTAGAGAATGCACAACTAGAGACTCCGCAACTAGAAACTCCACAGCTAGAAACTACGCAACTAGAAAATCCACAACTATAAACTTAAGTAGAAACTCCCCAACTAGAAACTACACAACTTGAAACTCCGCAACTAGAAACTCCGCAACTAGAAAATCCACAACTAGAAACTTCAAAACTAGAAACTCTACAACAAGAAACTCCACAACTTGAAACTCCACAACTAGAAACTCCACAACTAGAGACTCCGCAATGACAGGCTCCGCAACTAGAAACTCTGCAACTAGAAACTCCACAACTAGAGATTCCACAACTAGAAAACTCCGCAACTAGAAACTCCACGACTAGACACTCTACACCTTGAGACTCCGCAACGACAGCCTTCGCAACTAGAAACTCTGCAGCTAGAAACTCCAGAACTAGAAACTCCACAACTAGAAATTCCCCAACTAGAGACTCCACATCTAGAGACTCCGCCACTAGAAACTCCACAGCTAGAAACTCCGCAACTAGAAACTCCACAACTAGAAACTCCACCACCAGACTCTCCGCAACTACAAACTCCGCAACTAGAAACTCCAAAACTTGAAATTCCACAACAAGAGACTCATTAACTAGAGACTCCACAACTAAAAACTGCACAACTAGAAACTCCACTACTGGAAACTCTTTAACTAGAAACTCGACAACATTAAACTGCACAACTAAAAACTCCACACATATAAATTCCACAGCTTCAAACTCCACAACTAGAAACTGCGCAACTAAAAACTCCACAACTAGAAACTCCACAACTAGAAACTACGCCACTAGAAACTCTGCAACTAGAAACTGCACAGCTAGAGCGCCCGCAACTAGAAACTCTGCAACTAGAAACTCCACTGCTAGAACGTCCGCAACTAGAAACTCTGCAACTAGAAACTCCGCAACTAGAAACTCCAAAGCTAGAAACTTCCCAACTAGAAGCTCCACAACTAGAAACTCTACAGCAAGAGACTGCACAACTAGAGACTGCACATTTGCAGCTTAAGGCGCGAAAACGACACGGACGAAGAGAGACAGTACACACACACGGAGCGTTGGCGCTCCGTGTGTGTGCACTGTCTCTCTTCGTCCGTGTCGTTTTCGCGCCTTAAGCTGCAAATATGTTAAACCAACAAGCCCAGTCTGCTATTCTTACATCGTAGAGACTGCACAAGTAGAGACTGCCCCGCTGCGGTGGTCAAGTGGCTAAGGTACTCGGCTGCTGACCCGCAGGTCGCGGGTTCGAATCCCGGTGGCGGCGGCTGCATTTCCAATGGAGGCGGAAATGTGTTAGGCCGGTGTGATCAGATTTGGGTGCACGTTAAAGAACCCCAGGTGGTCAAAATTTCCGGAGCCCTCCACTACGGCGTCTCTCATAATAATATGGTGGTTTTGAGACGTTAAACCCCACATATCATCAATCAACTAGAGACTCCGCAACTAGAAACTCCACAGCTAGAAACTCCGCAACTAGAAACTCCACAACTAGAAACTTTACAACTAGAAACTCTATAACTAGACACTTCGCAACTAGAAACTCCACAACTAGAGACTCCACAACTAGAAAACTCCGCCACTAGAAACTCCACGACTAGACACTCTGCAACTGGAGACTCCGCAACGACAGACTTCGCAACTAGAAACTCTGCAACTAGAAACTCCAGAACTAGAAACTCCACAACTAGAAACTCAACAACTAGACACTCCACATCTAGAGACTCCGCAACTAGAAACTCCACAGCTAGAAACTCCGCAACTAGAAACTCCACAACTAAAAACTCCACCACCAGACGCTCCGCAACTACAAACTCCGCAACTAGAAACTCCACAACTTGAAATTCCACAACAAGAGACTCAACAACTAGAGACTCAACAATTAGAGACTCCACAACTAGAAACTCGACAACAAAAACTCTACAACTATAAACTCCACAACTAGAAGCTCAACACTACAATCTTCACAACTAGAAACTCCGCAACTAAAACTCCACAACTAGAAACTCTACAACTAGAAACTATGCAACTAGAAACTCTGCAATTAGAAACTTCACAGCTAGAACGTCCGCAACTTGAGACTCCGCAACGACAGGCTCCGCAACTAGAAACTCTGCAAATAGAAACTCCGCATCTAGAAACTCCACTGCTAGAAACTTGCAACTAGAAACTCCACAACTAGAAACTTTACAACTACAAAATCCATAACTAGACACTTCGCAACTAGAAACGCCACAACTAGAGACTCCACAAATAGAAAACTCTGCAACTCGAAATTTCACGACTAGACACTCTACAACTTGAGACTCCGCTACGAAAGTCTCCGCAACTAGAAACTCTGCAACTAGCAATTCCACAACTAGAAACTCCACAACTGGAAACTCCACAACTAGAGACTCCACAACTAGAAAACTTCGCAACTAGAAACTCCACGACTAGACACTCCACAACTTGAGACTCCGCAACGACAGGCTCCGCAACTAGAAACTCTGCAACTAGAACCTACGCAAGTAGAAACTCCACACCTAGAAACTTCACAACTAGAAACTCCACAACTAGAGACTGCCAACTAGAGACTGTGCAACTAGAAACTCCACAGCTAGAAACTCCGCAACTAGAAACTCCGCAACTAGAAACTCCACAACTAGAAACTCCACAACTAGAAACTCCACAACTTGAGACTTCGCAACTAGAAACTCGGCAACTAGAAACTCAACAACTAGAAACTCCACAGCTAGAAACTCCACAAATAGAAACTCCACAGCTAGAAACTCCACAAATAGAAACTTCACAACTTAAAACACCACAACCAGATACTCCACAACTACAAATTCCACAACTACAGACTCCACAACTAGAAACTCCAGAACTAGAAACTCCACCACCAGACACTCTACAACTAGAAATCTCACAACTGGAGACTCCACAAAAAGAAAACTCCGCAACTAGAAACTCCACGATTAGACACTCCACAACTTGATGCTCCGCAACGACAGATTCCGCAACTAGAAACTCCGCAACTAGAAACTTCCAACTAGAAACTCAAAAGCTACAAACTCCACAACTAGAAACACCACAACTAGAGTCTCCACAACTAGAAACTCCACAACTAGAAACTCCGCAACTAGAAACTCCACAACTAGAGACTGCACAACTAGAGACTCCGCAACTAGAAACTCCACAGCTAGAAACTCCGCAACTAGAAACTCCACAAATAGAGACTCCGCAACTAGAAACTCCACAACTTGAAACTCTGCAACTCGAAACTCTGCAACAAGAAAATCCACAACTATAAACTTAGGTAGAAACTCCCCAACTAGAAACTACACAACTTGAAACTCAGCAACTAGAAAATCCACAACTAGAAACTTCAAAACTAGAGACTGCACAACTTGAGACTTCGCAACTAGAAACTCGGCCACTAGAAACTCAACAACTAGAAACTCCACACCTAGAAACTCCAACTACAAACTCCACAACTTCAAACACCGCAACTAGATACTCCACAACTACAAATTCCACAACTAGAAACTCCACATTTAGAAACTCCGCAACTAGAAACTCCACAACTCGAGACTCCAAAACTAGGAACTCCACAACTAGAAACTCCACAACTACAGACTCTACAACTACAAACTCCACAACTAGAAACTCCACAACCAGAAACTCAACAATTAGAGACTCCACAACTAAAAACTCTGCAACTAAAAACTCCACAACTAGAAACTCCACAACTAGAAACTCCACAACTAGAATCTTCACAACTAGAAACTCCGCAATTAAAACTCCACAACTAGAAACTCTACAACTAGAAACTATGCAACTAGAAACTCTGCAACTAGAAACTCCACAGCTAGAACGTCCGCAACTAGAAACTCTGCAACTAGAAACTCCGCAACAAGAAACTCCACAACTAGAAACTCCACAACAAGTGACTCCATAACTAGAAAACTCCGCAACTAGAAACTCCACCACTAGAAACTTTACAACTAGAAACTCCATAACTAGACACTTCGCAACTAGAAACTCCACAACTAGAGACTCCACAACTAGAAATTCCACAACCAGAGACTCAACAATCAGAGACTCCACAACTAGAAACTCTGCAACTAAAACTCCACAACTATAAACTCCACAACAAGAAGCTCAACACTAGAATCTTCACAACTAGAAACTCCGCAACTAAAAACTCCACAACTAGAAACTCTACAACTAGAAACTATGCAACTAGAAACTCTGCAATTAGAAACTCCACAGCTAGAACGTCCGCAACTAGAAACTCTGCAACTAGAAACTCCGCAACAAGAAACTCCACAACTAGAAACTCCACAACTAGAGACTCCACAACTAGAAAACTCCGCAACTAGAAACTCCACGACTAGACAATCCACAACTTGAGACTCCGCAACGACAGGCTCCGCAACTAGAAACTCTGCAAATAGAAACTCCGCATCTAGAAACTCCACAGCTAGAAACTTGCTACTAGAAACTCCACAACTAGAAACTTTACAACTAGAAACTCCATAACTAGACACTTCGCAACTAGAAACTCTACAACTAGAGACTCCACAACTAGAAAACTCTGCAACTCGAAATTCCACGACTAGACACTCTACAACTTGAGACTCCGCTACGAAAGTCTCCGCAACTAGAAACTCTGCAACTAGCAATTCCACAACTAGAAACTCCACAACTAGAAAAACCACAACTAGAGACTCCACAACTAGAAAACTTCGCAACTAGAAACTCCACGACTAGACACTCCACAACTTGAGACTCCGCAACGACAGCCTCCGCAACTAGAAACTCTGCAACTAGAACCTACGCAAGTAGAAACTCCACAGCTAGAAACTCCACAACTAGAAACTCCACAACTAGAGACTGCCAACTAGAGACTGTGCAACTAGAAGCTCCACAGCTAGAAACTCCGCAACTAGAAACTCCACAACTAGAAACTCCACAACTTGAGACTTTGCAACTAGAAACTCGGCAACTAGAAACTCAACAACTAGAAACTCCACAACTAGAAACTCCACAAATAGAAACTCCACAACTTGAAACACCACCACCAGATACTCCACAACTACAAATTCCACAACTACAGACTCCACAACTAGAAACTCCAGAACTAGAAACTCCACCACCAGACACTCTGCAACTAGAAACTCCGCCACTAGAAACTCTGCAACTAGAAATTCCACAACTGGAGACTCCACAAAAAGAAAACTCCGCAACTAGAAACTCCACGATTAGACACTCCACAACTTGAGACTCCGCAACGACAGATTCCGCAACTAGAAACTCCGCAACTAGAAACTTCCAACTTGAAACTAAAAAGCTAGAAACTCCACAACTAGAAACTCCGCAACTAGAGTCTCCAGAACTAGAAACTCCACAACTAGAAACTCCGCAACTAGAAACTCCACAACTAGAGACTACACAACTAGAGACTCCGCAACTAGAAACTCCACAGCTAGAAACTCCGCAACTAGAAACTCCACAACTAGAGACTCCGCAACTAGAAACTCCACAACTTGAAACTCTGCAACTCGAAACTCTGCAACAAGAAAATCCACAACTATAAACTTAAGTAGAAACTCCCCAACTAGAAACTACACAACTTGAAACTCCGCAACTAGAAACTCCGCAACTAGAAAATCCACAACTAGAAACTTCAAAACTAGAAACTCTACAACAAGAAACTCCACAACTTGAAACTCCACAACTAGAAACTCCACAACTACAGACTGCACAACTTGAGACTTCGCAACTAGAAACTCGGCCACTAGAAACTCAACAACTAGAAACTCCACACCTAGAAACTCCAACTACAAACTCCACAACTTCAAACACTGCAACTAGATACTCCACAACTACAAATTCCACAACTAGAAACTCCACATTTAGAAACTCCGCAACTAGATACTCCACAACTCGAGACTCCATAACTAGGAACTCCACAACTAGAAACTCCACAACTACAGACTCTACAACTACAAACTCCACAACTAGAAACTCCACAACCAGAAACTCAACAATTAGAGACTCCACAACTAGAAACTCTGCAACTAAAAACTCCACAACTAGAAACTCCACAACTAGAAACTCCACAACTAGAATCTTCACAACTAGAAACTCCGCAACTAAAACTCCACAACTAGAAACTCTACAACTAGAAACTATGCAACTAGAAACTCTGCAACTAGAAACTCCACAGCTAGAACGTCCGCAACTAGAAACTCTGCAACTAGAAACTCCGCAACAAGAAACTCCACAACTAGAAACTCCACAACTAGTGACTCCACAACTAGAAAACTCCGCAACTAGAAACTCCACGACTAGAAACTTTACAACTAGAAACTCCATCACTAGACACTTCGGAACTAGAAACTCCACAACTAGAGACTCCACAACTAGAAAACTCTGCAACTAGAAACTCCGCAACTAGATACTCCACAACTTGAGACTCTATAACTAGGAACTCCACAACTAGAAACTCCAAAACTACAGACTCCACAACTACAATTTCCACAACTAGAAACTTCGACACCAGAAACTCCGCTACTAGAAAATCCGCAACTAGAAACTCCACAACTAGAAACTCCACAACTAGAAATTCCACAACCAGAGACTCAACAATCAGAGACTCCACAACTAGAAACTCTGCAACTAAAAACTCCACAACTATGAACTCCACAATTAGAAGCTCAACACTAGAATCTTCACAACTAGAAACTCCGCAACTAAAAACTCGACAACTAGAATTTCTACAACTAGAAACTATGCAACTAGAAACTCTGCAATTTGAAACTCCACAGCTAGAACGTCCGCAACTAGAAACTCTGCAACTAGAAACTCCCAACAAGAAACTCCACAACTAGAAACTCCACAACTAGAGACTCCACAACTAGAAAACTCCGCAACTAGAAACTCCACGACTAGACAATCCACAACTTGAGACTCCGCAACGACAGGCTCCGCAACTAGAAACTCTGCAAATAGAAACTCCGCATCTAGAAACTCCACAGCTAGAAACTTGTAACTAGAAACTCCACAACTAGAAACTTATAACTAGAAACTCCATAACTAGACACTTCGCAACTAGAAACTCCACAACTAGAGACTCCTTAACTAGAAAACTCTGCAACTCGAAATTCCACGACTAGACACTCTACAACTTGAGACTCCGCTACGAAAGTCTCCGCAACTAGAAACTCTGCAACTAGCAATTCCACAACTAGAAACTCCACAACTAGAAACTCCACAACTAGCGACTTCACAACTAGAAAACTTCGCAACTAGAAACTCCACGACTAGACACTCCACAACTTGAGACTCCGCAACGACAGGCTCCGCAACTAGAAACTCTGCAACTAGAACCTACGCAAGTAGAAACTCCACAGCTAGAAACTCCACAACTAGAAACTCCACAACTAGAGACTGCCAACTAGAGACTGTGCAACTAGAAATTCCACAGCTAGAAACTCCGCAACTAGAAACTCCGCAACTAGAAACTCCACAACTTGAAACTCCACAACTACAAACTCCACAACTTGAGACTTTGCAACTAGAAACTCGGCAACTAGAAACTCAACAACTAGAAACTCCACAACTAGAAATTCCACAAATAGAAACTCCACAACTTGAAACACCACAACCAGATACTCCACAACTACAAATTCCACAACTACAGACTCCACAACTAGAAACTCCAGAACTAGAAACTCCACCACCAGACACTCCGCAACTAGAAACTCCGCAGCTAGAAACTCTACAACTAGAAATTCCACAACTGGAGACTCCACAAAACGAAAACTCCGCAACTAGAAACTCCACGATTAGACACTCCACAAGTTGAGGCTCCGCAACGACAGATTCCGCAACTAGAAACTCCGCAACTAGAAACTTCCAACTAGAAACTCAAAAGCTAGAAACTCCACAACTAGAAACTCCACAACTAGAGTCTCCACAACTAGAAACTCCACAACTAGAAACTCCGCAACTAGAAACTACACAACTAGAGACTGCACTAGAGACTCCGCAATTAGAAACTCCACAGCTAGAAACTCCGCAACTAGAAACTCCACAACTAGAGACTCCGAACCTAGAAACTCCACAACTTGAAACTCTGCAACTCGAAACTCTGCAACAAGAAAATCCACAACTATAAACTTAAGTAGAAACTCCCCAACTAGAAACTACACAACTTGAAACTCCGCAACTAGAAACTCCGCAACTAGAAAATCCACAACTAGAAACTTCAAAACTAGAAATTCTACAACAAGAAACTCCACAACTTGAAACTCCACAACTAGAAACTCCACAACTAGAGACTGCACAACTTGAGACTTCGACTCTAGAAACTCGGCCACTAGAAACTCAGCAACTAGAAACTCCACACCTAGAAACTCCAACTACAAACTCCACAACTTCAAACACCGCAACTAGAGACTCCACAACTACAAATTCCACAACTAGAAACTCCACATTTAGAAACTCCGCAACTAGAAACTCCACAACTCGAGACTCCATAACTAGGAACTCCACAATTAGAAACTCCACAACCAGAAACTCAACAATTAGAGACTCCACAACTAGAAACTCTGCAACTAAAATCTCCACAACTAGAAACTCCACAACTAGAAACTCCACAACTAGAATCTTCACAACTAGAAACTCCGCAACTAAAACTCCACAACTAGAAACTCTTCAACTAGAAACTATGCAACTAGAAACTCTGCAATTAGAAACTCAACAGCTTGAACGTCCGCAACTAGAAACTCTGCAACTAGAAACTCCGCAACAAGAAACTCCACAACTAGAAACTCCACAACTAGTGACTCCACAACTAGAAAACTCCGCAACTAGAAACTCCACGACTAGAAACTTTACAACAAGAAACTCCAAAACTAGACACTTCGCAACTAAAAACTCCACAACTAGAGACTCTTCAACTAGAAAACTCTGCAACTAGAAACTCCACGACTAGACACTCTACAACTTGAGACTCCGCAATGAAAGACTCCGCAACTAGAAACTCTGCAACTAGAAACTCCACAACTAGAAACTCCACAACTAGAAAACTTCGCAACTAGAAACTCCACGACTAGACACTCCACAACTTGAGACTCCGCAATGACAGGCTCCGCAACTAGAAACTCTGCAACTAGACACTCCACAACTAGAGATTCCACAACTAGAAAACTCCGCAACTAGAAACTCCACGACTAGACACTCTACAACTTGAGACTCCGCAACGACAGACTTCGCAACTAGAAACTCTGCAGCTAGAAACTCCAGAACTAGAAACTCCACAACTAGAAATTCCCCAACTAGAGACTCCACATCTAGAGACTCCGCCACTAGAAACTCCACAGCTAGAAACTCCGCAACTAGAAACTCCACAACTAGAAACTCCACCACCAGACTCTCCGCAACAACAAACTCCGCAACTAGATACTCCAAAACTTGAAATTCCACAACAAGAGACTCATTAACTAGAGACTCCACAACTAAAAACTGCACAACTAGAAACTCCACTACTGGAAACTCTTTAACTAGAAACTCGACAACATTAAACTGCACAACTAAAAACTCCACACATATAAATTCCACAGCTTCAAACTCCACAACTAGAAACTGCGCAACTAAAAACTCCACAACTAGAAACTCCACAACTAGAAACTACGCCACTAGAAACTCTGCAACTAGAAACTGCACAGCTAGAGCGCCCGCAACTAGAAACTCTGCAACTAGAAACTCCACTGCTAGAACGTCCGCAACTAGAAACTCTGCAACTAGAAACTCCGCAACTAGAAACTCCAAAGCTAGAAACTTCCCAACTAGAAGCTCCACAACTAGAAACTCTACAGCAAGAGACTGCACAACTAGAGACTGCACAACTAGAGACTGCCCCGCTGCGGTGGTCAAGTGGCTAAGGTACTCGGCTGCTGACCCGCAGGTCGCGGGTTCGAATCCCGGCGGCGGCGGCTGCATTTCCAATGGAGGCGGAAATGTGTTAGGCCGGTGTGATCAGATTTGGGTGCACGTTAAAGAACCCCAGGTGGTCAAAATTTCCGGAGCCCTCCACTACGGCGTCTCTCATAATCATATGGTGGTTTTGAGACGTTAAACCCCACATATCATCAATCAACTAGAGACTCCGCAACTAGAAACTCCACAGCTAGAAACTCCGCAACTAGAAACTCCACAACTAGAAACTTTACAACTAGAAACTCTATAACTAGACACTTCGCAACTAGAAACTCCACAACTAGAGACTCCACAACTAGAAAACTCCGCCACTAGAAACTCCACGACTAGACACTCTGCAACTGGAGACTCCGCAACGACAGACTTCGCAACTAGAAACTCTGCAACTAGAAACTCCAGAACTAGAAACTCCACAACTAGAAACTCAACAACTAGAGACTCCACATCTAGAGACTCCGCAACTAGAAACTCCACAGCTAGAAACTCCGCAACTAGAAACTCCACAACTAAAAACTCCACCACCAGACGCTCCGCAACTACAAACTCCGCAACTAGAAACTCCACAACTTGAAATTCCACAACAAGAGACTCAACAACTAGAGACTCAACAATTAGAGACTCCACAACTAGAAACTCGACAACTAAAAACTCCACAACTATAAACTCCACAACTAGAAGCTCAACACTACAATCTTCACAACTAGAAACTCCGCAACTAAAACTCCACAACTAGAAACTCTACAACTAGAAACTATGCAACTAGAAACTCTGCAATTAGAAACTTCACAGCTAGAACGTCCGCAACTAGAAACGCTGCAACTAGAAACTCCGCAACAAGAAACTCCACAACTAGAAACTCCACAACTAGAGACTCCACAACTAGAAAACTCCGCAACTAGAAACTCCACGACTAGACAATCCACAACTTGAGACTCCGCAACGACAGGCTCCGCAACTAGAAACTCTGCAAATAGAAACTCCGCATCTAGAAACTCCACTGCTAGAAACTTGCAACTAGAAACTCCACAACTAGAAACTTTACAACTACAAAATCCATAACTAGACACTTCGCAACTAGAAACGCCACAACTAGAGACTCCACAAATAGAAAACTCTGCAACTCGAAATTTCACGACTAGACACTCTACAACTTGAGACTCCGCTACGAAAGTCTCCGCAACTAGAAACTCTGCAACTAGCAATTCCACAACTAGAAACTCCACAACTGGAAACTCCACAACTAGAGACTCCACAACTAGAAAACTTCGCAACTAGAAACTCCACGACTAGACACTCCACAACTTGAGACTCCGCAACGACAGGCTCCGCAACTAGAAACTCTGCAACTAGAACCTACGCAAGTAGAAACTCCACAGCTAGAAACTCCACAACTAGAAACTCCACAACTAGAGACTGCCAACTAGAGACTGTGCAACTAGAAACTCCACAGCTAGAAACTCCGCAACTAGAAACTCCGCAACTAGAAACTCCACAACTAGAAACTCCACAACTAGAAACTCCACAACTTGAGACTTTGCAACTAGAAACTCGGCAACTAGAAACTCAACAACTAGAAACTCCACAGCTAGAAACTCCACAAATAGAAACTCCACAACTTAAAACACCACAACCAGATACTCCACAACTACAAATTCCACAACTACAGACTCCACAACTAGAAACTCCAGAACTAGAAACTCCACCACCAGACACTCCGCAACTAGAAACTCCGCAACTAGAAACTCTACAACTAGAAATCTCACAACTGGAGACTCCACAAAAAGAAAACTCCGCAACTAGAAACTCCACGATTAGACACTCCACAACTTGGTGCTCCGCAACGACAGATTCCGCAACTAGAAACTCCGCAACTAGAAACTTCCAACTAGAAACTCAAAAGCTAGAAACTCCACAACTAGAAACTCCACAACTAGAGTCTCCACAACTAGAAACTCCGCAACTAGAAACTCCACAACTAGAGACTGCACAACTAGAGACTCCGCAACTAGAAACTCCACAGCTAGAAACTCCGCAACTAGAAACTCCACAACTAGAGACTCCGCAACTAGAAACTCCACAACTTGAAACTGTGCAACTCGAAACTCTGCAACAAGAAAATCCACAACTATAAACTTAAGTAGAAACTCCCCAACTAGAAACTACACAACTTGAAACTCCGCAACTAGAAAATCCACAACTAGAAACTTCAAAACTAGAGACTGCACAACTTGAGACTTCGCAACTAGAAACTCGGCCACTAGAAACTCAGCAACTAGAAACTCCACACCTAGAAACTCCAACTACAAACTCCACAACTTCAAACACCGCAACAAGATACTCCACAACTACAAATTCCACAACTAGAAACTCCACATTTAGAAACTCCGCAACTAGAAACTCCACAACTCGAGACTCCATAACTAGGAACTCCACAACTAGAAGCTCCATAACTACAGACTCTACAACTACAAACTCCACAACTAGAAACTCCACAACCAGAAACTCAACAATTAGAGACTCCACAACTAGAAACTCTGCAACTAAAAACTCCACAACTAGAAACTCCACAACTAGAAACTCCACAACTAGAATCTTCACAACTAGAAACTCCGCAACTAAAACTCCACAACTAGAAACTCTACAACTAGAAACTATGCAACTAGAAACTCTGCAATTAGAAACTCCACAGCTAGAACGTCCGCAACTAGAAACTCTGCAACTAGAAACTCCGCAACAAGAAACTCCACAACTAAAAACTCCACAACTAGTGACTCCACAACTAGAAAACTCCGCAAGTAGAAACTCCACAACTAGAAACTTTACAGCTAGAAACTCCAAAACTAGACACTTCGCAAATAAAAACTCCACAACTAGAGACTCCTCAACTAGAAAACTCTGCAACTAGAAACTCCACGACTACATACTCTACAACTTGAGTCTCCGCAATGAAAGACTCCGCAACTAGAAACTCTGCAACTAGAAACTCCACAACTAGAAACTCCCCAACTAGAAAACTTCGCAACTAGAAACTCCACGACTAGACACTCCACAACTTGAGACTCCGCAACGACAGGCTCCGCAACTAGAAACTCTGCAACTAGAAACTCCACAACTAGAGACTCCACAACTAGAAAACTCCGCAACTAGAAACTCCACGACTAGACACTCTACAACTTGAGACTCCGCAACTACAGACTTCACAACTAGAAACTCCACAACTAGAAACTCCACCACCAGACTCTCCGCAAGTACAAACTCCAAAACTAGAAACTCCAAAACTCGAAATTCCACAACAAGAGACTCATTAACTAGAGACTCCACAACTAAAAACTGCACAACTAGAAACTCCACTACTGGAAACTCTGCAACTAGAAACTCGACAACATTAAACTGCAGAACTAAAAACTCCACACATATAAATTCCACAACTTCAAACTCCACAACTAGAAACTGCGCAACTAAAAACTCCACAACTAGAAACTCCACAACTAAAAATTACGCCACTAGAAACTCTGCAACTAGAAACTGCACAGCTAGAGCGCCCGCAACTAGAAACTCTGCAACTAGAAACTCCACAGCTAGAACGTCCGCAACTAGAAACTCTGCAACAAGAAACTCCGCAACTAGAAACTCCAAAGCTAGAAACTTCCCAACTAGAAGCTCCACAACTAGAAACTCTACAGCAAGAGACTGCACAACTAGAGACTGCACAACTAGAGACTGCCCCGCTGCGGTGGTCAAGTGGATAAGGTACTCGGCTGCTGACCCGCAGGTCGCGGGTTCGAATCCCGGCGGCGGCGGCTGCATTTCCAATGGAGGCGGAAATGTTGTAGGCCGGTGTGATCAGATTTGGGTGCACGTTAAAGAACCCCAGGTGGTCGAAATTTCCGGAGCCCTCCACTACGGCGTCTCTCATAATCATATGGTGGTTTTGAGACGTTAAACCCACATATCATCAATCAACTAGAGACTCCGCAACTAGAAACTCCACAGCTAGAAACTCCGCAACTAGAAACTCCACAACTAGAAACTTTACAACTAGAAACTCTATAACTAGACACTTCGCAACTAGAAACTCCACAACTAGAGACTCCACAACTAGAAAACTCCGCCACTAGAAACTCCACGACTAGACACTCTGCAACTGGAGACTCCGCAACGACAGACTTCGCAACTAGAAACTCTGCAACTAGAAACTCCAGAACTAGAAACTCCACAACTAGAAACTCAACAACTAGAGACTCCACATCTAGAGACTCCGCAACTAGAAACTCCACAGCTAGAAACTCCGCAACTAGAAACTCCACAACTAAAAACTCCACCACCAGACGCTCTGCAACTACAAACTCCGCAACTAGAAACTCCACAACTTGAAATTCCACAACAAGAGACTCAACAACTAGAGACTCAACAATTAGAGACTCCACAACTAGAAACTCGACAACTAAAAACTCCACAACTATAAACTCCACAACTAGAAGCTCAACACTACAATCTTCACAACTAGAAACTCCGCAACTAAAACTCCACAACTAGAAACTCTACAACTAGAAACTATGCAACTAGAAACTCTGCAATTAGAAACTTCACAGCTAGAACGTCCGCAACTAGAAACGCTGCAACTAGAAACTCCGCAACAAGAAACTCCACAACTAGAAACTCCACAACTAGAGACTCCACAACTAGAAAACTCCGCAACTAGAAACTCCACGACTAGACAATCCACAACTTGAGACTCCGCAACGACAGGCTCCGCAACTAGAAACTCTGCAAATAGAAACTCCGCATCTAGAAACTCCACTGCTAGAAACTTGCAACTAGAAACTCCACAACTAGAAACTTTACAACTACAAAATCCATAACTAGACACTTCGCAACTAGAAACGCCACAACTAGAGACTCCACAAATAGAAAACTCTGCAACTCGAAATTTCACGACTAGACACTCTACAACTTGAGACTCCGCTACGAAAGTCTCCGCAACTAGAAACTCTGCAACTAGCAATTCCACAACTAGAAACTCCACAACTGGAAACTCCACAACTAGAGACTCCACAACTAGAAAACTTCGCAACTAGAAACTCCACGACTAGACACTCCACAACTTGAGACTCCGCAACGACAGGCTCCGCAACTAGAAACTCTGCAACTAGAACCTACGCAAGTAGAAACTCCACAGCTAGAAACTCCACAACTAGAAACTCCACAACTAGAGACTGCCAACTAGAGACTGTGCAACTAGAAACTCCACAGCTAGAAACTCCGCAACTAGAAACTCCGCAACTAGAAACTCCACAACTAGAAACTCCACAACTAGAAACTCCACAACTTGAGACTTTGCAACTAGAAACTCGGCAACTAGAAACTCAACAACTAGAAACTCCACAGCTAGAAACTCCACAAATAGAAACTCCACAACTTAAAACACCACAACCAGATACTCCACAACTACAAATTCCACAACTACAGACTCCACAACTAGAAACTCCAGAACTAGAAACTCCACCACCAGACACTCCGCAACTAGAAACTCCGCAACTAGAAACTCTACAACTAGAAATCTCACAACTGGAGACTCCACAAAAAGAAAACTCCGCAACTAGAAACTCCACGATTAGACACTCCACAACTTGGTGCTCCGCAACGACAGATTCCGCAACTAGAAACTCCGCAACTAGAAACTTCCAACTAGAAACTCAAAAGCTAGAAACTCCACAACTAGAAACTCCACAACTAGAGTCTCCACAACTAGAAACTCTGCAACTAGAAACTCCACAACTAGAGACTGCACAACTAGAGACTCCGCAACTAGAAACTCCACAGCTAGAAACTCCGCAACTAGAAACTCCACAACTAGAGACTCCGCAACTAGAAACTCCACAACTTGAAACTCTGCAACTCGAAACTCTGCAACAAGAAAATCCACAACTATAAACTTAAGTAGAAACTCCCCAACTAGAAACTACACAACTTGAAACTCCGCAACTAGAAAATCCACAACTAGAAACTTCAAAACTAGAGACTGCACAACTTGAGACTTCGCAACTAGAAACTCGGCCACTAGAAACTCAGCAACTAGAAACTCCACACCTAGAAACTCCAACTACAAACTCCACAACTTCAAACACCGCAACAAGATACTCCACAACTACAAATTCCACAACTAGAAACTCCACATTTAGAAACTCCGCAACTAGAAACTCCACAACTCGAGACTCCATAACTAGCAACTCCACAACTAGAAGCTCCATAACTACAGACTCTACAACTACAAACTCCACAACTAGAAACTCCACAACCAGAAACTCAACAATTAGAGACTCCACAACTAGAAACTCTGCAACTAAAAACTCCACAACTAGAAACTCCACAACTAGAAACTCCACAACTAGAATCTTCACAACTAGAAACTCCGCAACTAAAACTCCACAACTAGAAACTCTACAACTAGAAACTATGCAACTAGAAACTCTGCAATTAGAAACTCCACAGCTAGAACGTCCGCAACTAGAAACTCTGCAACTAGAAACTCCGCAACAAGAAACTCCACAACTAGAAACTCCACAACTAGTGACTCCACAACTAGAAAACTCCGCAAGTAGAAACTCCACGACTACATACTCTACAACTTGAGTCTCCGCAATGAAAGACTCCGCAACTAGAAACTCTGCAACTAGAAACTCCACAACTAGAAACTCCCCAACTAGAAAACTTCGCAACTAGAAACTCCACGACTAGACACTCCACAACTTGAGACTCCGCAACGACAGGCTCCGCAACTAGAAACTCTGCAACTAGAAACTCCACAACTAGAGACTCCACAACTAGAAAACTCCGCAACTAGAAACTCCACGACTAGACACTCTACAACTTGAGACTCCGCAACTACAGACTTCACAACTAGAAACTCCACAACTAGAAACTCCACCACCAGACTCTCCGCAAGTACAAACTCCAAAACTAGAAACTCCAAAACTCGAAATTCCACAACAAGAGACTCATTAACTAGAGACTCCACAACTAAAAACTGCACAACTAGAAACTCCACTACTGGAAACTCTGCAACTAGAAACTCGACAACATTAAACTGCAGAACTAAAAACTCCACACATATAAATTCCACAACTTCAAACTCCACAACTAGAAACTGCGCAACTAAAAACTCCACAACTAGAAACTCCACAACTAAAAATTACGCCACTAGAAACTCTGCAACTAGAAACTGCACAGCTAGAGCGCCCGCAACTAGAAACTCTGCAACTAGAAACTCCACAGCTAGAACGTCCGCAACTAGAAACTCTGCAACAAGAAACTCCGCAACTAGAAACTCCAAAGCTAGAAACTTCCCAACTAGAAGCTCCACAACTAGAAACTCTACAGCAAGAGACTGCACAACTAGAGACTGCACAACTAGAGACTGCCCCGCTGCGGTGGTCAAGTGGATAAGGTACTCGGCTGCTGACCCGCAGGTCGCGGGTTCGAATCCCGGCGGCGGCGGCTGCATTTCCAATGGAGGCGGAAATGTTGTAGGCCGGTGTGATCAGATTTGGGTGCACGTTAAAGAACCCCAGGTGGTCGAAATTTCCGGAGCCCTCCACTACGGCGTCTCTCATAATCATATGGTGGTTTTGAGACGTTAAACCCCACATATCATCAATCAACTAGAGACTCCGCAACTAGAAACTCCACAGCTAGAAACTCCGCAACTAGAAACTCCACAACTAGAAACTTTACAACAAGAAACTTTATAACTAGACACTTCGCAACTAGAAACTCCACAGCTAGAAACTCCTCAACTAGAAACTCCGCAACTAGAAACTCCACAACTAGAAACTCCACAACTAGAAACTCCACAACTTGAGACTTTGCAACTAGAAACTTGGCAACTAGAAACTCAACAACTAGAAACTCCACAACTAGAAACTCCACAAATAGAAACTCCACAACTTGAAACACCACAACCAGATACTCCACAACTACAAATTCCACAACTACAGACTCCACAACTAGAAACTCCAGAACTAGAAACTCCACCACCAGACACTCCGCAACTAGAAACTTCGCAACTAGAAACTCTAGAACTAGAAATCTCACAACTGGTGACTCCACAAAAAGAAAACTCCGCAACTAGAAACTCCACGATTAGACAATCCACAACTTGAGGCTCCGCAACGACAGATTCCGCAACTAGAAAGACCGCAACTAGAAACTTCCAACTAGAAACTCAAAAGCTAGAAACTCCACAACTAGAAACTTCACAACTAGAGTCTCCACAACTAGAAACTCCACAACTAGAAACTCCGCAACTAGAAACTCCACAACTAGAGACTGCACAACTAGAGACTCCGCAACTAGAAACTCCACAGCTAGAAACTGCGCAACTAGAAACTCCACAACTAGAGACTCCGGAACTAGAAACTCCACAACTTGAAACTCTACAACTCGAAACTCTGCAACAAGAAAGTAAACAACTATAAACTTAAGTAGAAACTCCCCAACTAGAAACTACACAACTTGAAACTCCGCAACTAGAAACTCCGCAACTAGAAAATCCACAACTAGAAACTTCAAAACTAGAGACTGCACAACTTGAGACTTCGCAACTAGAAACTCGGCCACTAGAAACTCAGCAACTAGAAACTCCACACCTAGAAACTCCAACTACAAACTCCACAACTTCAAACACTGCAACTAGATACTCCACAACTACAAATTCCACAACTAGAAACTCCACACTTAGAAACTCCGCAACTAGAAACTCCACAACTCGAGACTCCATAACTAGGAACTCCACAACTAGAAACTCCACAACTACAGACTCTACAACTACAAACTCCACAACTAGAAACTCCACAACCAGAAACTCAACAATTAGAGACTCCACAACTAGAAACTCTGCAACTAAAAACTCCACAACTAGAAACTCCACAACTAGAAACTCCACAACTAGAATCTTCACAACTAGAAACTCCGCAACTAAAACTCCACAACTAGAAACTCTACAACTAGAAACTATGCAACTAGAAACTCTGCAATTAGAAACTCCACAGCTAGAAACTCCACAACCAGAGACTGCCAACTAGAGACTCCGCAACTAGAAACTCCACAGCTAGAAACTCCGCAACTAGAAACTCCACAACTAGAACCTCCACAACTAGAAACTCCACAACTTGAGACTTTGCAACTAGAAACTCGGCAACTAGAAACTCAACAGCTAGAAACTCCGCAACTAGAAACTCCACAACTAGAAACTCCACAACTTGAAACACCACAACCAGATACTCCAAAACTACAGACTCCACAACTAGAAACTCAAGAACTAGAAACTCTACAACTAGAAATTCCACAACTGGAGACTCCACAAAAAGAAAACTCCGCAACTAGAGTCTCCACGACTAGACACTCCACCACTTGAGACTCCGCAACGACCGATTCCACAACTAGAAACTCTGCAACTAGAATTTCCGCCACTATAAACTCCACAGCTAAAACGTGCAACTAGAAACTCCGCAACTAGAAACTCCGCAACTAGAAACTAAAAAGCTAGAAACTCCACAACTAGAAACTCCACAACTAGAGTCTTTACAACTAAAAACTCCACAACTAGAAACTCCACAATGAGAAACTCCACAACTAGAGACTGCACAACTAGAGACTCCGCAACTAGAAACTCCACAGCTAGAAACTCCGCAACTAGAAACTCCACAACTAGAGACTCCGCAACTAGAACGTCCGCAACTAGAAACTCTGCAACTAGAAACTCCGCAACAAGAAACTCCACAGCTAGAAACTCCCCAACTAGAAACTCCCCAACTAGGAACTCTTCAGCAAGAGACTCCACAAATAGAGACTGCACAACTAGAGACCCCGCAACAAGAAACTCCACAGCTAGAAACTCCGCAACTACAAACTCCACAACTAGAAACTTTACAACTAGAAACTCTATATCTAGACACTTCGCAACTAGAAACTCCACAACTAGAGACTCCACAACTAGAAAACTCCGCCACTAGAAACTCCACGACTAGACACTCTACAATTTGAGACTCCGCAACGACAGACTTCGCAAGTAAAAACTCTTCAACTAGAAACTCCAGAACTAGAAACTCCACAACTAGAGACTCCTCATCTAGAGACTCCACAACTAGAAACTCCACAGCTAGAAACTCCGCAACTTGAAACTCCACAGCTGGAAACTTGCAACTAGAAACTCTGCAACTAGAAACTCCGCAACTAGAAACTCCACAACTAGAGTCACCACAACTATCAACTCCACAACTAGAAACTCCACAACTAGAGACTGCACAACTAGAGACTCTGCAACTACAAACTCCACACTCAGAAACTCCGCAACTAGAAACTCCACAACTAGATACTCCACAACTAGAAAACTCCGAAACTAGAAACTCCACGACTAGACACTACAAAACTTGAGACTCTGCATCGACATACTCCACAACTTGAAACTCTGCAACTCTAAACTCTGCAACAAGAAAATCCACAACTATAAACTCAAGTAGAAACTCCCCAACTAGAATCTACACAACTAGAAACTTCGCAACTAGAAACTCTGCAATTAGAAAATCCACAACTAGAAATTTAAAACTAGATTCTCTACAACAAGAAACTCCCCAACTAGAAAACTCCGCAACTAGAAACTCCACGACTAGACACTCCACAACTTGAGACTCCGCAACGACAGACTCCGCAACTAGAAACTCTGCAACCAGAAACTCCGCCAGTGTAAACTCCACAGCTAGAAACTTGCAACTAGAAACTCTGCAACTAGTAAACTCCGCAACTAGAAACTCCAAAGCTAGAAACTACACAACTAGAAACTCCACAACTAGAGTCTCCACGACTAGAAACTCCCCAACTAGAAACTCCGCAACTAGAAACTCCACAACTAGAGACTGCCAACTAGAGACTCTGAAACTAGAAACTCCACAGCTAGAAACTCCGAAACTAGAAACTCCACAACTAGAACCTCCAAAACTAGAAACTCCACAACTTGAGACATTGCAACTAGAAACTCGGCAACTAGAAACTCAACAACTAGAAACTCCGCAACTAGAAACTCCACAACTAGAAATTCCAAAACTGGAGACTCCTCAAAAAGAAAACTCCGCAACTAGAAACTCCACGACTAGACACTGCACAACTTGAGACTTCGCAACGACAGACTCCGCAACTAGAAACTCCACAGCTAGAAACTCCGCAACTAGAAACTCCACAACTATAACCTCCACAACTAGAAACTCAACAACTTGAGGCTTTGCAACTAGAAACTCGGCCACTAGAACTCAACAGCTAGAAACTCCGCAACTAGAAACTCCACAACTAGAAACTCCACAACTTGAAACACCACAACTAGAAACTACGCCACTAGAAACTCTGCAACTAGAAACTGCACAGCTAGAGCGCCCGCAACTAGAAACTCTGGAACTAGAAACTCCACAGCTAGAACGTCTGCAACTAGAAACTCTGCAACTAGAAACTCCGCAACTAGAAACTCCACAGCTAGAAACTTCCCAACTAGAAGCTCCACAACTAGGAACTCCACAGCAAGAGACTCCACAACTAGAGACTGCACATCTATAGACTCCGCCACTACAAACTCAACAGCTAGAAACTCCGCAACTAGAAACTCCACAACTAGAAAATTTACAACTAGAAACTCCATAACTAGACACTTCGCAACAAGAAACTCCACAACTAGAGACTCCACAACTAGAAAATTCTGCAACTAGAAACTCCACCACTAGACACGCTACAACTTGAGTCTCCGCAACGAAAGACTCCGCAACTAGAAACTCTGCAACCAGAAACTCCACAACTAGAAACTCCACAACTAGAAACTCCACAACTAGAGACTCCACAACCAGAAAACTCCGCAACTAGAAACTCCACGACTAGACACTCCACAACTTGAGACTCCGCAACGACAGGCTCCGCAACTAGAAACTCTGCAACTAGAAACTCCGCAACTAGAAACTCCACAGCTAGAAACTTGCAACTAGAAACTCTGCAACTAGAAACTCCGCAACTAGAAACTCCACAACTAGAGTCTCCAGAACTATAAACTCCGCAAATAGAAACTCCACAACTAGAATTTCCACAACTAGAAAACTCCGAAACTAGAAACTCCACGACTAGACATTCCACAACTTGAGACTCTGCAACGACATACTCCACAACTTGAAACTCTGCAACTCGAAACTCGGCAACAAGAAAATCCACAACTATAAACTTAAGTAGAAACTCCCAAACTAGAAACTACACAACTAGAAACTCCGCAACTAGAAACTCTGCAATTAGAAAATACACAACTAGAAATTTAAAACTAGAAACTCTACAACAAAAAACTCCCCAATTAGAAAACTCCGCAACTAGAAACTCCACGACTAGACACTCCACAACTTGAGACTCCACAACGACAGACTCCGCAACTAGAAACTCTGCAACCAGAAACTCCGCCACTATAAACTCCACAGCTAGAAACTTGCAACTAGATACTCTGACACTAGTAAACACCGCAACTAGAAACTCCGAAGCTAGAAACTCCACAGCTAGAAACTCCACAACTAGAGTCTCCACAACTAGAAACTCCCCAACTAGGAACTCCGCAACTAGAAACTCTACAACAGGAAACTATGCAACTAGAAACTCTGCAAATAGAAACTCCACAGCTAGAACGTCCGCAACTAGAAACTCTGCAACTAGAAACTCCGCAACAAGAAACTCCACAACTAGAAACTCCACAACTAGTGACTCCACAACTAGAAAACTCCGAAACTAGAAACTCCACGACTAGAAACTTTACAACTAGAAACTCCAAAACTAGACACTTCGCAACTAAAAACTCCACAACTAGAGACTCCTCAACTAGAAAACTCTGCAACTAGAAACTCCACGACTAGACACTCTACAACTTGGGACTCCGCAATTTAAGACTCCGCAACTAGAAACTCTGCAACTAGAAACTGCACAACTAGAAACTCCACAACTAGAAACTCAACAACTTGAGACTTTGCAACTAGAAACTCGGCAACTAGAACTCAACACTAGAAACTCCGCAACTAGAAACTCCACAACTAGAAACTCCACAACTTGAAACACCACAACTAGAAACTACGCCACTAGAAACTCTGCAACTAGAAACTGCACAGCTAGAGCGCCCGCAACTAGATACTCTGGAACTAGAAACTCCACAGCTAGAACGTCTGCAACTAGAAACTCTGCAACTAGAAACTCCGCAACTAGAAACTCCACTGCTAGAAACTTCCCAACTAGAAGCTCCACAACTAGGAACTCCACAGCAAGAGACTCCACAACAAGAGACTGCACATCTAGAGACTCCGCCACTAGAAACTCAACAGCTAGAAACTCCGCAACTAAAAACTCCACAACTAGAAACTTTACAACTAGAAACTCCATAACTAGACACTTCGCAACTAGAAACTCCACAACTAGAGACTCCACAACTAGAAAATTGTGCAACTGGAAACTCCACCACTAGACACGCTACAACTTGAGACTCCGCAACGAAAGACTCCGCAACTAGAAACTCTGCAACTAGAAACTCCACAACTAGAAACTCCACAACTAGAAACTCCACAACTAGAGACTCCACAACTAGAAAACTCCGCAACTAGAAACTCCACGACTAGACACTCCACAACTTGAGACTCCGCAACGACAGGCTCCGCAACTAGAAACTCTGCAACTAGAAACTCCGCAACTAGAAACTCCACAGCTAGAAACTTGCAACTAGAAACTCTGCATCTAGAAACTCCGCAACTAGAAACAATCACAACTAGAGTCTCTGCAACTATAAACTCCACAACTAGAAACTCCACAACTAGAGACTGCACAACTAGAGGCTCTGAAACTAGAAACTCCACAGTCAGAAACTCCGCAAATAGAAACTCCACAACTAGAATTTCCACAACTAGAAAACTCCGAAACTAGAAACTCCACGACTAGACATTCCACAACTTGAGACTCTGCAACGACATACTCCACAACTTGAAACTCTGCAACTCGAAACTCGGCAACAAGAAAATCCACAACTATAAACTTAAGTAGAAACTCCCAAACTAGAAACTACACAACTACAAACTCCGCAACTAGAAACTCTGCAATTAGAAAATACACAACTAGAAATTTAAAACTAGAAACTCTACAACAAAAAACTCCCCAATTAGAAAACTCCGCAACTAGAAACTCCACGACTAGACACTCCACTACTTGAGACTCCACAACGACAGACTCCGCAACTAGAAACTCTGCAACCAGAAACTCCGCCACTATAAACTCCACAGCTAGAAACTTGCAACTAGATACTCTGACACTAGTAAACACCGCAACTAGAAACTCCAAAGCTAGAAACTCCACAGCTAGAAACTCCACAACTAGAAACTCCACAACTAGAAACTCCCCAACTAGGAACTCCGCAACTAGAAACACCACAGCTAGAGACTGCCAACTAGAGACTCTGCAACTAGAAACTCCACAGCTAGAAACTGCGCAACTAGAAACTCCACAACTAGAACCTCCACCACTAGAAACTCCACAACTTGAGACTTTGCAACTAGAAACTCGGCATCTAGAAACTCAACAGCTAGAAACTCCGCAACTAGAAACTCCACAACTAGAAACTCCACAACTTGAAACACCACAACCAGATACTCCAAAACTACAGACTCCACAACTAGAAACTCAAAAACTAGAAACTCTACAACTAGAAATTCCACAACTGGAGACTCCACAAAAAGAAAACTCCGCAACTAGAATCTCCACGACTAGACGCTCCACCACTTGAGACTCCGCAACGACCGATTCCACAACTAGAAACTCTGCAACTAGAAACTCCGCCACTATAAACTCCACAGCTAGAAACTTGCAACTAGAAACTCCGCAACTATAAACTAAAAAGCTAGAAACTCCACAACTAGAAACTCCACAACTAGAGTCTTTACAACTAAAAACTCCACAACTAGAAACTCCACAACGAGAAACTCCACAACTAGAGACTGCACAACTAGAGACTCCGCAACTAGAAACTCCACAGCTAGAAACTCCGCAACTAGAAACTCCACCACCAGACTCTCCGCAAGTACAAACTCCAAAACTAGAAACTCCAAAACTCGAAATTCCACAACAAGAGACTCATTAACTAGAGACTCCACAACTAAAAACTGCACAACTAGAAACTCCACTACTGGAAACTCTGCAACTAGAAACTCGACAACATTAAACTGCACAACTAAAAACTCCACACATATAAATTCCACAACTTCAAACTCCACAACTAGAAACTGCGCAACTAAAAACTCCACAACTAGAAACTCCACAACTAAAAATTACGCCACTAGAAACTCTGCAACTAGAAACTGCACAGCTAGAGCGCCCGCAACTAGAAACTCTGCAACTAGAAACTCCACAGCTAGAACGTCCGCAACTAGAAACTCTGCAACAAGAAACTCCGCAACTAGAAACTCCAAAGCTAGAAACTTCCCAACTAGAAGCTCCACAACTAGAAACTCTACAGCAAGAGACTGCACAACTAGAGACTGCACAACTAGAGACTGCCCCGCTGCGGTGGTCAAGTGGATAAGGTACTCGGCTGCTGACCCGCAGGTCGCGGGTTCGAATCCCGGCGGCGGCGGCTGCATTTCCAATGGAGGCGGAAATGTTGTAGGCCGGTGTGATCAGATTTGGGTGCACGTTAAAGAACCCCAGGTGGTCGAAATTTCCGGAGCCCTCCACTACGGCGTCTCTCATAATCATATGGTGGTTTTGAGACGTTAAGCCCCACATATCAGCAATCAACTAGAGACTCCGCAACTAGAAACTCCACAGCTAGAAACTCCGCAACTAGAAACTCCACAACTAGAAACTTTACAACAAGAAACTTTATAACTAGACACTTCGCAACTAGAAACTCCACAGCTAGAAACTCCTCAACTAGAAACTCCGCAACTAGAAACTCCACAACTAGAAACTCCCCAACTAGAAACTCCACAACTTGAGACTTTGCAACTAGAAACTTGGCAACTAGAAACTCAACAACTAGAAACTCCACAACTAGAAACTCCACAAATAGAAACTCCACAACTTGAAACACCACAACCAGATACTCCACAACTACAAATTCCACAACTACAGACTCCACAACTAGAAACTCCAGAACTAGAAACTCCACCACCAGACACTCCGCAACTAGAAACTCCGCAACTAGAAACTCTACAACTAGAAATCTCACAACTGGTGACTCCACAAAAAGAAAACTCCGCAACTAGAAACTCCACGATTAGACAATCCACAACTTGAGGCTCCGCAACGACAGATTCCGCAACTAGAAAGACCGCAACTAGAAACTTCCAACTAGAAACTCAAAAGCTAGAAACTTCACAACTAGAGTCTCCACAACTAGAAACTCCACAACTAGAAACTCCGCAACTAGAAACTCCACAACTAGAGACTGCACAACTAGAGACTCCGCAACTGGAAACTCCACAGCTAGAAACTGCGCAACTAGAAACTCCACAACTAGAGACTCCGGAACTAGAAACTCCACAACTTGAAACTCTACAACTCGAAACTCTGCAACAAGAAAGTAAACAACTATAAACTTAAGTAGAAACTCCCCAACTAGAAACTACACAACTTGAAACTCCGCAACTAGAAACTCCGCAACTAGAAAATCCACAACTAGAAACTTCAAAACTAGAGACTGCACAACTTGAGACTTCGCAACTAGAAACTCGGCCACTAGAAACTCAGCAACTAGAAACTCCACACCTAGAAACTCCAACTACAAACTCCACAACTTCAAACACTGCAACTAGATACTCCACAACTACAAATTCCACAACTAGAAACTCCACACTTAGAAACTCCGCAACTAGAAACTCCACAACTCGAGACTCCATAACTAGGAACTCCACAACTAGAAACTCCACAACTACAGACTCTACAACTACAAACTCCACAACTAGAAACTCCACAACCAGAAACTCAACAATTAGAGACTCCACAACTAGAAACTCTGCAACTAAAAACTCCACAACTAGAAACTCCACAACTAGAAACTCCACAACTAGAATCTTCACAACTAGAAACTCCGCAACTAAAACTCCACAACTAGAAACTCTACAACTAGAAACTATGCAACTAGAAACTCTGCAATTAGAAACTCCACAGCTAGAAACTCCACAACCAGAGACTGCCAACTAGAGACTCTGCAACTAGAAACTCCACAGCTAGAAACTCCGCAACTAGAAACTCCACAACTAGAACCTCCACAACTAGAAACTCCACAACTTGAGACTTTGCAACTAGAAACTCGGCAACTAGAAACTCAACAGCTAGAAACTCCGCAACTAGAAACTCCACAACTAGAAACTCCACAACTTGAAACACCACAACCAGATACTCCAAAACTACAGACTCCACAACTAGAAACTCAAGAACTAGAAACTCTACAACTAGAAATTCCACAACTGGAGACTCCACAAAAAGAAAACTCCGCAACTAGAGTCTCCACGACTAGACACTCCACCACTTGAGACTCCGCAACGACCGATTCCACAACTAGAAACTCTGCAACTAGAAACTCCGCCACTATAAACTCCACAGCTAAAACGTGCAACTAGAAACTCCGCAACTATAAACTAAAAAGCTAGAAACTCCACAACTAGAAACTCCACAACTAGAGTCTTTACAACTAAAAACTCCACAACTAGAAACTCCACAACGAGAAACTCCACAACTAGAGACTGCACAACTAGAGACTCCGCAACTAGAAACTCCACAGCTAGAAACTCCGCAACTAGAAACTCCACCACCAGACTCTCCGCAAGTACAAACTCCAAAACTAGAAACTCCAAAACTCGAAATTCCACAACAAGAGACTCATTAACTAGAGACTCCACAACTAAAAACTGCACAACTAGAAACTCCACTACTGGAAACTCTGCAACTAGAAACTCGACAACATTAAACTGCACAACTAAAAACTCCACACATATAAATTCCACAACTTCAAACTCCACAACTAGAAACTGCGCAACTAAAAACTCCACAACTAGAAACTCCACAACTAAAAATTACGCCACTAGAAACTCTGCAACTAGAAACTGCACAGCTAGAGCGCCCGCAACTAGAAACTCTGCAACTAGAAACTCCACAGCTAGAACGTCCGCAACTAGAAACTCTGCAACAAGAAACTCCGCAACTAGAAACTCCAAAGCTAGAAACTTCCCAACTAGAAGCTCCACAACTAGAAACTCTACAGCAAGAGACTGCACAACTAGAGACTGCACAACTAGAGACTGCCCCGCTGCGGTGGTCAAGTGGATAAGGTACTCGGCTGCTGACCCGCAGGTCGCGGGTTCGAATCCCGGCGGCGGCGGCTGCATTTCCAATGGAGGCGGAAATGTTGTAGGCCGGTGTGATCAGATTTGGGTGCACGTTAAAGAACCCCAGGTGGTCGAAATTTCCGGAGCCCTCCACTACGGCGTCTCTCATAATCATATGGTGGTTTTGAGACGTTAAGCCCCACATATCAGCAATCAACTAGAGACTCCGCAACTAGAAACTCCACAGCTAGAAACTCCGCAACTAGAAACTCCACAACTAGAAACTTTACAACAAGAAACTTTATAACTAGACACTTCGCAACTAGAAACTCCACAGCTAGAAACTCCTCAACTAGAAACTCCGCAACTAGAAACTCCACAACTAGAAACTCCCCAACTAGAAACTCCACAACTTGAGACTTTGCAACTAGAAACTTGGCAACTAGAAACTCAACAACTAGAAACTCCACAACTAGAAACTCCACAAATAGAAACTCCACAACTTGAAACACCACAACCAGATACTCCACAACTACAAATTCCACAACTACAGACTCCACAACTAGAAACTCCAGAACTAGAAACTCCACCACCAGACACTCCGCAACTAGAAACTCCGCAACTAGAAACTCTACAACTAGAAATCTCACAACTGGTGACTCCACAAAAAGAAAACTCCGCAACTAGAAACTCCACGATTAGACAATCCACAACTTGAGGCTCCGCAACGACAGATTCCGCAACTAGAAAGACCGCAACTAGAAACTTCCAACTAGAAACTCAAAAGCTAGAAACTTCACAACTAGAGTCTCCACAACTAGAAACTCCACAACTAGAAACTCCGCAACTAGAAACTCCACAACTAGAGACTGCACAACTAGAGACTCCGCAACTGGAAACTCCACAGCTAGAAACTGCGCAACTAGAAACTCCACAACTAGAGACTCCGGAACTAGAAACTCCACAACTTGAAACTCTACAACTCGAAACTCTGCAACAAGAAAGTAAACAACTATAAACTTAAGTAGAAACTCCCCAACTAGAAACTACACAACTTGAAACTCCGCAACTAGAAACTCCGCAACTAGAAAATCCACAACTAGAAACTTCAAAACTAGAGACTGCACAACTTGAGACTTCGCAACTAGAAACTCGGCCACTAGAAACTCAGCAACTAGAAACTCCACACCTAGAAACTCCAACTACAAACTCCACAACTTCAAACACTGCAACTAGATACTCCACAACTACAAATTCCACAACTAGAAACTCCACACTTAGAAACTCCGCAACTAGAAACTCCACAACTCGAGACTCCATAACTAGGAACTCCACAACTAGAAACTCCACAACTACAGACTCTACAACTACAAACTCCACAACTAGAAACTCCACAACCAGAAACTCAACAATTAGAGACTCCACAACTAGAAACTCTGCAACTAAAAACTCCACAACTAGAAACTCCACAACTAGAAACTCCACAACTAGAATCTTCACAACTAGAAACTCCGCAACTAAAACTCCACAACTAGAAACTCTACAACTAGAAACTATGCAACTAGAAACTCTGCAATTAGAAACTCCACAGCTAGAAACTCCACAACCAGAGACTGCCAACTAGAGACTCTGCAACTAGAAACTCCACAGCTAGAAACTCCGCAACTAGAAACTCCACAACTAGAACCTCCACAACTAGAAACTCCACAACTTGAGACTTTGCAACTAGAAACTCGGCAACTAGAAACTCAACAGCTAGAAACTCCGCAACTAGAAACTCCACAACTAGAAACTCCACAACTTGAAACACCACAACCAGATACTCCAAAACTACAGACTCCACAACTAGAAACTCAAGAACTAGAAACTCTACAACTAGAAATTCCACAACTGGAGACTCCACAAAAAGAAAACTCCGCAACTAGAGTCTCCACGACTAGACACTCCACCACTTGAGACTCCGCAACGACCGATTCCACAACTAGAAACTCTGCAACTAGAAACTCCGCCACTATAAACTCCACAGCTAAAACGTGCAACTAGAAACTCCGCAACTAGAAACTCCGCAACTAGAAACTAAAAAGCTAGAAACTCCACAACTAGAAACTCCACAACTAGAGTCTTTACAACTAAAAACTCCACAACTAGAAACTCCACAACGAGAAACTCCACAACTAGAGACTGCACAACTAGAGACTCCGCAACTAGAAACTCCACAGCTAGAAACTCCGCAACTAGAAACTCCACAACTAGAGATACCGCAACTAGAACGTCCGCAACTAGAAACTCTGCAACTAGAAACTCCGCAACAAGAAACTCCACAGCTAGAAACTCCCCAACTAGAAACTCCTCAACTAGGAACTCTTCAGCAAGAGACTCCACAACTAGAGACTGCACAACTAGAGACCCCGCAACAAGAAACTCCACAGCTAGAAACTCCGCAACTACAAACTCCACAACTAGAAACTTTACAACTAGAAACTCTATATCTAGACACTTCGCAACTAGAAACTCCACAACTAGAGACTCCACAACTAGAAAACTCCGCCACTAGAAACTCCACGACTAGACACTCTACAATTTGAGACTCCGCAACGACAGACTTCGCAAGTAAAAACTCTGCAACTAGAAACTCCAGAACTAGAAACTCCACAACTAGAGACTCCTCATCTAGAGACTCCACAACTAGAAACTCCACAGCTAGAAACTCCGCAACTTGAAACTCCACAGCTGGAAACTTGCAACTAGAAACTCTGCAACTAGAAACTCCGCAACTAGAAACTCCACAACTAGAGTCACCACAACTATCAACTCCACAACTAGAATCTCCACAACTAGAGACTGCACAACTAGAGACTCTGCAACTACAAACTCCACAGTCAGAAACTCCGCAACTAGAAACTCCACAACTAGATACTCCACAACTAGAAAACTCCGAAACTAGAAACTCCACGACTAGACACTCCAAAACTTGAGACTCTGCATCGACATACTCCACAACTTGAAACTCTGCAACTCTAAACTCTGCAACAAGAAAATCCACAACTATAAACTCAAGTAGAAACTCCCCAACTAGAATCTACACAACTAGAAACTTCGCAACTAGAAACTCTGCAATTAGAAAATCCACAACTAGAAATTTAAAACTAGAAACTCTACAACAAGAAACTCCCCAACTAGAAAACTCCGCAACTAGAAACTCCACGACTAGACACTCCACAACTTGAGACTCCGCAACGACAGACTCCGCAACTAGAAACTCTGCAACCAGAAACTCCGCCAGTGTAAACTCCACAGCTAGAAACTTGCAACTAGAAACTCTGCAACTAGTAAACTCCGCAACTAGAAACTCCAAAGCTAGAAACTACACAACTAGAAACTCCACAACTAGAGTCTCCACGACTAGAAACTCCCCAACTAGAAACTCCGCAACTAGAAACTCCACAACTAGAGACTGCCAACTAGAGACTCTGAAACTAGAAACTCCACAGCTAGAAACTCCGAAACTAGAAACTCCACAACTAGAACCTCCAAAACTAGAAACTCCACAACTTGAGACATTGCAACTAGAAACTCGGCAACTAGAAACTCAACAACTAGAAACTCCGCAACTAGAAACTCCACAACTAGAAATACCACAACTGGAGACTCCTCAAAAAGAAAACTCCGCAACTAGAAACTCCACGACTAGACACTCCACAACTTGAGACTCCGCAACGACAGACTCCGCAACTAGAAACTCTGCAACCAGAAACTCCGCCACTATAAACTCCACAGCTAGAAACTTGCAACTAGATACTCTGCACTAGTAAACACCGCAACTAGAAACTCCAAAGCTAGAAACTCCACAACTAGAAACTCCACAACTAGAGTCTCCACAACTAGAAACTCCCCAACTAGAAACTCCGCAACTAGAAACTCCACAACTAGAGACTGCCAACTAGAGACTCTGCAACTAGAAACTCCACAGCTAGAAACTCCGCAACTAGAAACTCCACAACTATAACCTCCACAACTAGAAACTCAACAACTTGAGGCTTTGCAACTAGAAACTCGGCAACTAGAACTCAACAGCTAGAAACTCCGCAACTAGAAACTCCACAACTAGAAACTCCACAACTTGAAACACCACAACTAGAAACTACGCCACTAGAAACTCTGCAACTAGAAACTGCACAGCTAGAGCGCCCGCAACTAGAAACTCTGGAACTAGAAACTCCAAAGCTAGAACGTCTGCAACTAGAAACTCTGCAACTAGAAACTCCGCAACTAGAAACTCCACAGCTAGAAACTTCCCAACTAGAAGCTCCACAACTAGGAACTCCACAGCAAGAGACTCCACAACTAGAGACTGCACATCTAGAGACTCCGCCACTAGAAACTCAACAGCTAGAAACTCCGCAACTAGAAACTCCACAACTAGAAAATTTACAACTAGAAACTCCATAACTAGACACTTCGCAACAAGAAACTCCACAACTAGAGACTCCACAACTAGAAAATTCTGCAACTAGAAACTCCACCACTAGACACGCTACAACTTGAGTCTCCGCAACGAAAGACTCCGCAACTAGAAACTCTGCAACCAGAAACTCCTCAACTAGAAACTCCACAACTAGAAAATCCACAACTAGAGACTCCACAACCAGAAAACTCCGCAACTAGAAACTCCACGACTAGACACTCCACAACTTGAGACTCCGCAACGACAGGCTCCGCAACTAGAAACTCTGCAACTAGAAACTCCGCAACTAGAAACTCCACAGCTAGAAACTTGCAACTAGAAACTCTGCAACTAGAAACTCCGCAACTAGAAACTCCACAACTAGAGTCTCCAGAACTATAAACTCCACAAGTAGAAACTCCGCAACTAGAGACTGCACAACTAGAGGCTCTGAAACTAGAAACTCCACAGTCAGAAACTCCGCAAATAGAAACTCCACAACTAGAATTTCCACAACTAGAAAACTCCGAAACTAGAAACTCCACGACTAGACATTCCACAACTTGAGACTCTGCAACGACATACTCCACAACTTGAAACTCTGCAACTCGAAACTCGGCAACAAGAAAATCCACAACTATAAACTTAAGTAGAAACTCCCAAACTAGAAACTACACAACTAGAAACTCCGCAACTAGAAACTCTGCAATTAGAAAATACACAACTAGAAATTTAAAACTAGAAACTCTACAACAAAAAAGTCCCCAATTAGAAAACTCCGCAACTAGAAACTCCACGACTAGACACTCCACAACTTGAGACTCCACAACGACAGACTCCGCAACTAGAAACTCTGCAACCAGAAACTCCGCCACTATAAACTCCACAGCTAGAAACTTCCAACTAGATACTCTGACACTAGTAAACACCGCAACTAGAAACTCCGAAGCTAGAAACTCCACAGCTAGAAACTCCACAACTAGAGTCTCCACAACTAGAAACTCCCCAACTAGAAACTCCGCAACTAGAAACTCCACAGCTAGAGACTGCCAACTAGAAACTCTGCAACTAGAAACTCCACAGCTAGAAACTGCGCAACTAGAAACTCCACAACTAGAACCTCCACCACTAGAAACTCCACAACTTGAGACTTTGCAACTAGAAACTCGGCAACTAGAAACTCAACAGCTAGAAACTCCGCAACTAGAAACTCCACAACTTGAAACACCACAACCAGATACTCCAAAACTACAGACTCCACAACTAGAAACTCAAGAACTAGAAACTCTACAACTAGAAATTCCACAACTGGAGACTCCACAAAAAGAAAACTCCGCAACTAGAATCTCCACGACTAGACGCTCCACCACTTGAGACTCCGCAACGACCGATTCCACAACTAGAAACTCTGCAACTAGAAACTCCGCCACTATAAACTCCACAGCTAGAAATTTGCAGCTAGAAACTCCGCAACTAGAAACTAAAAAGCTAGAAACTCCACAACTAGAAACTCCACAACTAGAGTCTTTACAACTAAAAACTCCACAACTAGAAACTCCACAACGAGAAACTCCACAACTAGAGACTGCACAACTAGAGACTCCGCAACTAGAAACTCCACAGCTAGAAACTCCGCAACTAGAAACTCCAACTACATACTCCACAACCTCAAACACCGCAACTAGATACTCCACAACTACAAATTCCACAACTAGAAACTCCGCATTTAGAAACTCCGCAACTAGAAACTCCACAACTCGAGACTCCATAACTAGGAACTCCACAACTAGAAACTCCACAACTACAGACTCTACAACTACAAACTCCACAACTAGAAACTCCACAACCAGAAACTCAAGAATTAGAGACTCCACAACTAGAAACTCTGGAACTAAAAACTCCACAACTAGAAACTCCACAACTAGAAACTCCACAACTAGAATCTTCACAACTAGAAACTCCGCAACTAAAACTCCACAACTAGAAACTCTACAACTGGAAACTATGCAACTAGAAACTCTGCAAATAGAAACTCCACAGCTAGAACGTCCGCAACTAGAAACTCTGCAACTAGAAACTCCGCAACAAGAAACTCCACAACTAGAAACTCCACAACTAGTGACTCCACAACTAGAAAACTCCGCAACTAGAAACTCCACGACTAGAAACTTTACAACTAGAAACTCCAAAACTAGACACTTCGCAACTAAAAACTCCACAACTAGAGACTCCTCAACTAGAAAACTCTGCAACTAGAAACTCCACGACTAGACACTCTACAACTTGGGACTCCGCAATTTAAGACTCCGCAACTAGAAACTCTGCAACTAGAAACTCCACAACTAGAAACTCCACAACTAGAAACTCCACAACTAGAAACTCAACAACTTGAGACTTTGCAACTAGAAACTCGGCAACTAGAACTCAACAGCTAGAAACTCCGCAACTAGAAACTCCACAACTAGAAACTCCACAACTTGAAACACCACAACTAGAAACTACGCCACTAGAAACTCTGCAACTAGAAACTGCACAGCTAGAGCGCCCGCAACTAGATACTCTGGAACTAGAAACTCCACAGCTAGAACGTCTGCAACTAGAAACTCTGCAACTAGAAACTCCGCAACTAGAAACTCCACTGCTAGAAACTTCCCAACTAGAAGCTCCACAACTAGGAACTCCACAGCAAGAGACTCCACAACTAGAGACTGCACATCTAGAGACTCCGCCACTAGAAACTCAACAGCTAGAAACTCCGCAACTAAAAACTCCACAACTAGAAACTTTACAACTAGAAACTCCATAACTAGACACTTCGCAACTAGAAACTCCACAACTAGAGACTCCACAACTAGAAAATTCTGCAACTAGAAACTCCACCACTAGACACGCTACAACTTGAGACTCCGCAACGAAAGACTCCGCAACTAGAAACTCCACAACTAGAAACTCCACAACTAGAAACTCCACAACTAGAGACTCCACAACTAGAAAACTCCGCAACTAGAAACTCCACGACTAGACACTCCACAACTTGAGACTCCTCAACGACAGGCTCCGCAACTAGAAACTCTGCAACTAGAAACTCCGCAACTAGAAACTCCACAGCTAGAAACTTGCAACTAGAAACTCTGCATCTAGAAACTCCGCAACTAGAAACAACCACAACTAGAGTCTCCGCAACTATAAACTCCACAACTAGAAACTCCACAACTAGAGACTGCACAACTAGAGGCTCTGAAACTAGAAACTCCACAGTCAGAAACTCCACAAATAGAAACTCCACAACTAGAATTTCCACAACTAGAATACTCCGAAACTAGAAACTCCACGACTAGACATTCCACAACTTGAGACTCTGCAACGACATACTCCACAACTTGAAACTCTGCAACTCGAAACTCGGCAACAAGAAAATCCACAACTATAAACTTAAGTAGAAACTCCCAAACTAGAAACTACACAACTACAAACTCCGCAACTAGAAACTCTGCAATTAGAAAATACACAACTACAAATTTAAAACTAGAAACTCTACAACAAAAAACTCCCCAATTAGAAAACTCCGCAACTAGAAACTCCACGACTAGACACTCCACAACTTGAGACTCCACAACGACAGACTCCGCAACTAGAAACTCTGCAACCAGAAACTCCACCACTATAAACTCCACAGCTAGAAACTTGCAACTAGATACTCTGACACTAGTAAACACCGCAACTAGAAACTCCAAAGCTAGAAACTCCACAGCTAGAAACTCCACAACTAGAGTCTCCACAACTAGAAACTCCCCAACTAGGAACTCCGCAACTAGAAACTCCACAGCTAGAGACTGCCAACTAGAGACTCTGCAACTAGAAACTCCACAGCTAGAAACTGCGCAACTAGAAACTCCACAACTAGAACCTCCACCACTAGAAACTCCACAACTTGAGACTTTGCAACTAGAAACTCGGCATCTAGAAACTCAACAGCTAGAAACTCCGCAACTAGAAACTCCACAACTAGAAACTCCACAACTTGAAACACCACAACCAGATACTCCAAAACTACAGACTCCACAACTAGAAACTCAAGAACTAGAAACTCTACAACTAGAAATTCCACAACTGGAGACTCCACAAAAAGAAAACTCCGCAACTAGAATCTCCACGACTAGACGCTCCACCACTTGAGACTCCGCAACGACCGATTCCACAACTAGAAACTCTGCAACTAGAAACTCCGCCACTATAAACTCCACAGCTAGAAACTTGCAACTAGAAACTCCGCAACTATAAACTAAAAAGCTAGAAACTCCACAACTAGAAACTCCACAACTAGAGTCTTTACAACTAAAAACTCCACAACTAGAAACTCCACAACGAGAAACTCCACAACTAGAGACTGCACAACTAGAGACTCCGCAACTAGAAACTCCACAGCTAGAAACTCCGCAACTAGAAACTCCACAACTAGAGACTCCGCAACTAGAACGTCCGCAACTAGAAACTCTGCAACTAGAAACTCCGCAGCAAGAAACTCCACAGCTAAAAGCTCCCCAACTAGAAACTCCCCAACAAGGAACTCTACAGCAAGAGACTGCACAACTAGAGACTGCACAACTAGAGACTCCGCAACTAGAGACTCCACAGCTAGAAACTCCGCAACTAGAAACTCCAACTACAAACTCCACAACTTCAAACACCGCAACTAGATACTCCACAACTACAAATTCCACAACTAGAAACTCCACATTTAGAAACTCCGCAACTAGAAACTCCACAACTCGAGACTCCATAACTAGGAACTCCACAACTAGAAACTCCACAACTACAGACTCTACAACTACAAACTCCACAACTAGAAACTCCACAACCAGAAACTCAACAATTAGAGACTCCACAACTAGAAACTCTGCAACTAAAAACTCCACAACTAGAAACTCCACAACTAGAATCTTCACAACTAGAAACTCCGCAACTAAAACTCCACAACTAGAAACTCTACAACTAGAAACTATGCAACTAGAAACTCTGCAATTAGAAACTCCACAGCTAGAACGTCCGCAACTAGAAACTCTGCAACTAGAAACTCCACAACAAGAAACTCCACAACTAGAAACTCCACAACTAGTGACTCCACAACTAGAAAACTCCGCAACTAGAAACTCCACGACTAGAAACTTTACAACTAGAAACTCCAAAACTAGACACTTCGCAACTAAAAACTCCACAACTAGAGACTCCTCAACTAGAAAACTCTGCAACTAGAAACTCCACGGCTAGACACTCTACAACTTGAGACTCCGCAATGAAAGACTCCGCAACTAGAAACTCTGCAACTAGAAACTCCACAACTAGAAACTCCACAACTAGAAAACTTCGCAACTAGAAACTCCACGACTAGACACTCCACAACTTGAGACTCCGTAACGACAGGCTCCGCAACTAGAAACTCTGCAACTAGAAACTCCACAACTAGAGACTCCACAACTAGAAAACTCCGCATTTAGAAACTCCACGACTAGACACTCTGCAACGGGAGACTCCGCAACGACAGACTTCGCAACTAGAAACTCTGCAACTAGAAACTCCAGTACTAGAAACTCCACAACTAGAGACTCCACATCTAGAGACTCCGCAACTAGAAACTCCACAGCTAGAAACTCCGCAACTAGAAACTCCACAACTAGAAACTCCAGCACTAGACGCTCCGCAACTACAAACTCCGCAACTAGAAACTCCACAACTTGAAATTCCACAACAAGAGACTCAACAACTAGAGACTCCACAACTAAAAACTGCACAACTAGAAACTCCACTACTGGAAACTCTGCAACTGGAAACTCGACAACTTTGAACTCCACAACTAAAAACTCCACACATATAAATTCCACAACTTGAAACTCCACAACTAGAAACTGCGCAACTAAAAACTTCACAACTAGAAACTCCACAACTAGAAACTACGCCACTAGAAACTCTGCAACTAGAAACTGCACAGCTAGAGCGCCCGCAACTGGAAACTCTGCAACTAGAAACTCCACAGCTAGAACGTCCGCAACTAGAAACTTTGCAACTAGAAACTCCGCAACTTGAAACTCCACAGCTAGAAACTTCCCAACTAGAAGCTCCACAACTAGGAACTCCACAGCAAGAGACTCCACAACTAGAGACTGCACATCTAGAGACTCCGCCACCAACAGCTCAACAACTAGAAACTCCGCAACTAGAAATTCCACAACTAGAAACTTTATAACTAGAAACTCCATAACTAGACACCTCGCAACTAGAAACTCCACAACTAGAGACTCCACAACTAGAAAATTCTGCAACTAGAAACTCCACCACTAGACACTCTACAACTTGAGACTCCGCAACGAAAGACTCCGCAACTAGAAACTCTGCAACTAGAAACTCCAAAACTGGAAACTCCACAACTAGAAACTCTGCAACTAGAAACTCCGTAACTAGAAACTCCACAACTAGAGTCTCCACAACTATAAACTCCACAACTAGAAACTCCACAACTAGAGACTGCACAACTAGAGACTCTGCAACTAGAAACTCCGCAACTAGAAACTCCACAACTAGAGACTGCCAACTAGAGACTCTGAAACTAGAAACTCCACAGCTAGAAACTCTGAAACTAGAAACTCCACAACTAGAACCTCCACAACTAGAAACTCCAGAACTTGAGACTTTGCAACTTGAAACTCGTCAACTAGAAACTCAACAACTAGAAACTCCGCAACTAGAAACTCCACAACTAGAAACTCGACAACTTGAAACACCACAACCAGATACTCCACAACTACAGACTCCACAACTAGAAACTCCAGAACTAGAAACTCTACAACTAGAAATTCCACAACTGGAGACTCCACAAAAAGAAAACCCCACAACTAGAATCTTCACGACTAGACACTTCACCATTTGAGACTCCGCAACGACAGATTCCACAACTAGAAACTCTGCAACTTGAAACTCCGCCACTATAAACTCCACAGCTAGAAACTTGCAACTAGAAACTCCGCAACTAGAACTTGAAAAAGCTAGAAACTCCACAATTAGAAACTCCACAACTAGAGTCTCTACAACTAAACTCCGCAACTAGAAACTCCACAACAAGAAACTCCACAACTAGAGACTGCACAACTAGAGACTCCGCAACTAGAAACTCCACAGCTAGAAACTCCGCAACTAGAAACTCCACAACTAGAGACTCCGCAACTAGAAACTCCACAACTTGAAACTCTGCAACTCGAAACTCTGCAACAAGAAAATCCACAACTATAAGCTCAAGTAGAAACTCGGCCACTAGAAACTCAGCAACTAGAAACTCCACACCTAGAAACTCCAACTACAAACTCCACAGCTTCAAACACCACAACTAGATACTCCACAACCACAAATTCCACAACTAGAAACTCCACATTTAGAAACTCCGCCACTAGAAACTCCACAACTCGAGACTCCATAACTAGGAACTCCGCAACTTGAAACTCCACAACTACAGACTCTACAACTACAAACTCCACAACTAGAAACTCCACAATCAGAAACTCAACAATTAGAGACTCCACAACTAGAAACTCTGCAACTAAAAACTCCACAACTAGAAACTCCACAACTAGAAACTCCACAACTAGAATCTTCACAACTAGAAACTCCGCAACTAAAACTCCACAACTAAAAACTCTACAACTAGAAACTATGCAACTAGAAACTCTGCAATTAGAAACTCCATAGCTAGAACGTCCGCAACTAGAAACTCTGCAACTAGAAACTCCGCAACAAGAAACTCCACAACTAGAAACTCCACAACTAGTGACTCCACAAATAGAAAACTCCGCAACTAGAAACTCCACGACTAGAAACTCCACAACTAAAACCTCCACAACTAGAAACTCCACAACTTGAGACTTTGCAACTAGAAACTCGGCAACTAGAAACTCAACAGCTAGAAACTCCGCAACTAGAAACTCCACAACTTGAAACACCACAACTAGAAACTACGCCACTACAAACTCTGCAACTAGAAACTGCACAGCTAGAGCGCCCGCAACTAGAAACTCTGGAACTAGAAACTCCACAGCTAGAACTTCGGCAACTAGAAACTCTGCAACTAGAAACTCCGCAACTAGAAACTCCACAACTTGAGACTCCGCAACGACAGGCTCCGCAACTAGAAACTCTGCAACTAGAAACTCCACAACTAGAGACTCCACAACTAGAAAACTCCGCAACTAGAAACTCCACGACTAGACACTCTACAACTTGAGACTCCGCAACGACAGACTTCGCAACTAGAAACTCTGCAGCTAGAAACTCCAGAACTAGAAACTCCACAACAAGAAACTCCCCAACTAGAGACTCCACATCTAGAGACTCCGCCACTAGAAACTCCACAGCAAGAAACTCCGCAACTAGAAACTCCACAACTAGAAACTTCACCACCAGACTCTCCGCCACTACAAACTCCGCAACTAGAAACTCCAAAACTTGAAATTCCACAACAAGAGACTCATTAACTAGAGACTCCACAACTAAAAACTGCACAACTAGAAACTCCACTACTGGAAACTCTGCAACTAGAAACTCGACCACATTAAACTGCACAACTAAAAACTCCACACATATAAATTCCACAACTTCAAACTTCACAACTAGAAATTGCGCAACTAAAAACTCCACAACTAGAAACTCCACAACTAGAAACTACGCCACTAGAAACTCTGTAACTAGAAACTGCACAGCTAGAGCGCCCGCAACTAGAAACTCTGCAACTAGAAACTCCACAGCTAGAACGTCCGCAACTAGAAACTTTGCAACTAGAAACTCCGCAACTTGAAACTCCACAGCTAGAAACTTCCCAACTAGATGCTCCACAACTAGGAACTCCACAGCAAGAGACTCCACAACTAGAGACTGCACATCTAGAGACTCCGCCACTAGAAACTCAACAGCTAGAAACTCCGCAACTAGAAATTCCACAACTAGAAACTTTACAACTAGAAACTCCATAACTAGACACCTCGCAACTAGAAACTCCACAACTAGAGACTCCACAACTAGAAAATTCTGCAACTAGATACTCTACCACTAGACACTCTACAACTTGAGACTCCGCAACGAAAGACTCCGCAACTAGAAACTCTGCAACTAGAAACTCCACAACTGGAAACTCCACAACTAGAATCTCTGCAACTAGAAACTCCGTAACTAGAAACTCCACAACTAGAGTCTCCACAACTATAAACTCCACAACTAGAAACTCCACAACTAGAGACTGCACAACTAGAGACTCTGCAACGACATACTCCACAACTTGAAACTCTGCAACTCGAAAGTCGGCAACAAGAAAATCCACAACTATAAACTTAAGTAAAAACTCCCCAACTAGAAACAACACAACTAGAAACTCCGCAACTAGAAACTCTGCAATTGGAAAATCCACAACTAGAAATTTAAAACTAGAAACTCTACAACAAGAAACTCCCCAATTAGAAAACTCCGCAACTAGAAACTCCACGACTAGACACTCCACAACTTGAGACTCCGCAACGACAGACTCCGCAACTAGAAACTCTGCAACCAGAAACTCCGCCACTATAAACTCCACAGCTAGAAACTTGCAACTAGATAATCTGCCACTAGAAAACCACCGCAAATAGAAATTCCAAAGCTAGAAACTCCACAACTAGAAACTCCACAACTAGAGTCTCCACAACTAGAAACTCCCCAACTAGAAACTCCGCAACTAGAAACTCCACAACTAGAGACTGCCAACTAGAGACTCGGCAACTAGAAACTCCACAGCTAGAAACTCCGCAACTAGAAACTCCACAACTAAAACCTCCACAACTAGAAACTCCACAACTTGAGACTTTGCAACTAGAAACTCGGCAACTAGAAACTCAACAGCTAGAAACTCCGCAACTAGAAACTCCACAACTTGAAACACCACAACTAGAAACTACGCCACTACAAACTCTGCAACTAGAAACTGCACAGCTAGAGCGCCCGCAACTAGAAACTCTGGAACTAGAAACTCCACAGCTAGAACTTCGGCAACTAGAAACTCTGCAACTAGAAACTCCGCAACTAGAAACTCCACAGCTAGAAACTTCCCAACTAGAAGCTCCACAACTAGGAACTCCACAGCAAGAGACTCTACAACTAGAGACTGCACATCTAGAGACTCCGCCTCTAGAAACTCAACAGCTAGAAACTCCGCAACTAGAAACTTCACAACTAGAAACTTTACAACTAGAAACTCCATAATTAGACACTTCGCAACTAGAAACTCCACAACTAGAGACTCCACAACTAGAAACTCCACAACTAGAGACTCCACAACTAGAAAACGCCGCAACTAGAAACTCCACGACTAGACACTCCACAACTTGAGACTCCGCAACGACAGGCTCCGCAACTAGAAACTCTGCAACTAGAAACTCCGCAACTAGACTCCACAGCTAGAAACTTGCAACTAGAAACTCTGCAACTAGAAACTCCGGAACTAGAAACTCCGGAACTAGAAACTCCACAACTAGAGTCTCCACAACTATAAACTCCACAACTAGAAACTCCACAACTAGAGACTGCACAACTAGAGACTCTGCAACTAGAAACTCCGTAGTCAGAAACTCTGCAAATAGATACTCCACAACTAGCATTTCCACAACTAGAAAACTCCGAAACTAGAAACTCCACGACTAGACATTCCACAACTTGAGACTCTGCAACGACATACTCCACAACTTGAAACTCTGCAACTCGAAACTCGGCAACAAGAAAATCCACAACTATAAACTTAAGTGGAAACTTCCAAACTAGAAAATACACAACTAGAAACTCCGCAAATAGAAACTCTGCAATTAGAAAATCCACAACTAGAAATTTAAAACTAGAAACTCTACAACAAAAAACTCCCCAATTAGAAAACTCCGCAACTAGAAACTCCACGACTAGACACTCCACAACTTGAGACTCCGCAACGACAGACTCCGCAACTATAAACTCTGCAACCAGAAACTCCGCCACTATAAACTCCACAGCTAGAAACTTGCAACTACATACTCTGACACTAGTAAACACCGCAACTAGAAACTCCAAAGCTAGAAACTCCACAGCTAGAAACTCCACAACTAGAGTCTCCACAACTAGAAACTCCCCAACTAGAAACTCCGCAACTAGAAACTCCACAGCTAGAGACTGCCAACTAGAGACTCTGCAACTAGAAACTCCACAGCTAGAAACTGCGCAACTAGAAACTCCACAACTAGAACCTCCACCACTAGAAACTCCACAACTTGAGACTTTGCAACTAGAAACTCGGCAACTAGAAACTCAACAGCTAGAAACTCCGCAACTAGAAACTCCACAACTAGAAACTCCACAACTTGAAACACCACAACCAGTTACTCCAAAAATACAGACTCCACAACTAGAAACTCCAGAACTAGAAACTCTACAACAAGAAACTCCACAACTTGAAACTCCACAACTAGAAACTCCACAACCTGAAGCACCACAACTATATACTCCACAACTAGAAACTCCGCAACTAGAAACTCCGCAACTAGAAACTCCGCAACTAGAAGCTCCGCAACTAGAAACTCCACAGCTAAAAACTCCACGACTTGAGACGTCGCAACTAGAAACTCGGCAACTAGAAACTCAACTACTAGAAACTCCACAACTAGAAACTCCACAACTAGAAACTTCACAACGAGAAACTCCGCAACTAGAAACTCCACAACTACGAACCCCACAACTACGAACCCCACAACTAGAAGCTCCACAACTAGAAACTCCACAACTAGAAACTCCACAACTTGAGACTTCACAACGAGAAACTCCGCAACTAGAAACTCCACAACTACGAACCCCACAACTACGAACCCCACAACTAGAAGCTCCACAACTAGAAGCTCCACAACTAGAAACTCCACAACTAGAAACTCCACAACTTGAGACTTCGCAACTAGAAACTCCACAACTAGAAACTCCGTAACTAGAAACCCGAAAACTAGAAACTCCACAACTAGAAACTCCACACCTATAAATTCCACAACTTTAAACTCCGCAACTAAAACTCCACAACTAGAAACTCCACAACTAGAAACTATGCAACTACAAATTCCACAACTACAGACTCCACAACTATAAGCTCCAGAACTAGAAACTCCGCCACCAGACTCTCCGCAACTAGAATCTCCACAGCTAGGAATTCCACATTTATAAACTCCACAACCAGAAACTCCACAACTAGAGACTCCAAAACTAGAGACTGCACAATTAGAGACTCCGCAACTAGATACTCCAAAACTAGGAACTCTGCAACTAGAAAATCCACAACTACAAACTCGAAAACTAAAAACTACAAATAGAAACTCCACAACTAGAAACTCCACAAGTAGACACTCCACAACTAGAAACTCCACAACTAGAGACTCCACAACTAAAAACTCCACAACTAGAAACTCCGCAACTAGAAACTCCACAGCTAGAAACTCTACAACTTGAGACTTCGCAACTAAAGAACTCGGCAACTAGAAACTCAACAACTAGAAACTCCACTACTAGAAACACCGCAACTAAAAACTCTGCAACCAGAAATTCCACAGCTAGAAAATCCACAACAAGAAACTCTGCAACTAGAAACTGCGCAAATAGAAACTCCACAGCTAGAAAATCCACAACTAGAAACTCCACAACTAGAAACCCCACAACTACGGACTCCGCAACTAGAAACTCCACAACCAGAAACTCCGCAACTAGAAACTCACTCCGTAACTAGAGACTCCACAACTAGAAATTCCACAACTAGAAACTCCACAACTACAGACTCCCCAACTAGAAAACTCCGCAACTAGAAACTCTACAACTAGAAACTCCACAACTTGAAAGTCCACAACTAGATACTCTACAACTACAAACTCCACAACTAGAAACTCCACAACGAGAAACTCCAACACTTGAAGCTCCACAACTAGAAACTCCGCAACTAGAAACTCCACAACTAGAAAACACCGGAACTAGAAACTCTGCAACTAGAAACTCCGCAACTAGAAACTCCACAACTTGCAACACCACAACTATATACCCCACAACTACAAAATCCTCAACTAGAAACTCCCCAACTAGAAACTCCCTAACTAGAAGCTCCGCAACTATAAACTCCACAGCTAGAAACTCCACGACTTTAGACTTCGCAACTAGAAACTCGACAACTAGAAACTCAACGACTAGAAACTCCACAACTAGAAACTCCACAGCCAGAAACTCCATAACTTGAAACCCAACAAATAGCTACTCCACAACTACAGACTCCACGACTAGAAACTCCACACCTAGAAACTCCACAACTAGAAACTCCACAAGTAGACACTCCACAACTAGAAACTCCACAACTAGAGACTCCACAACTAGAGCCTCCTCAACTAAAAACTCCACAACTAGAAACTCCACAGCTAGAAACTCGACGACTAGAAACTCCACAACTACGAACCTGCAACTAGAAACTCCACAACTAGAAAATCCACAACTAGAAACTCCGTAACTAGAAACCCGAAAACTAGAAACTCCACAACTAGAAACTCCACACCTATAAATTCCACAACTTTAAACTCCACAACTAATACTCCACAACTAGAAACTCCACAACTAGAAACTCTGCAACTAGAAACTCCGCAACTAGAATCTCCACAGCTAGAAATTCCACAACCAGAAACTCCACAACCAGAAACTCCACAACTAGAGACTCCAAAACTAGAGACTGCACAATTAGTGACTCCGCAACTAGATACTCCACAACTAGAAACTCCACACGTAGACACTCCACAACTAGAAACTCCACAACTAGAGACTCCACAACTAAGAACTCCACAACTAGAAACTCCGCAACTAGAAACTCCGCAACTAGAAACTCCACAGCTAGAAAATCTACAACTTGAGACTTCGCAATTAAGAACTCGGCAACTAGAAACTCAACAAGTAGAAACTCCACAACTAGAAACACCGCAACTAAAAACTCTGCAACCAGAAATTCCACAGCTACAAAATCCACAACTAGAAACTCTGCAACTAGAAACTCCGCAACTAGAAACTCCACAGCTAGAAAATCCACAACTAGAAACCCCACAACTACTGACTCCGCAACTACGAACCCCACAACTACGAACCCCGCAACTAGAAGCTCCACAACTTGAAACTCCACAACTAGATACTCCACAACTTGAGACTTCGCAACTAGAAACTCCACAACTAGAAACTCCACAACTAGAAACTCGACAACTAGAAACTTCACAGCTAGAAACTCTAACAACTTGAGACTTCGCAACTAAAGAACTCGGCAACTAGAAATTCAAACACTAGAAACTCCACAACTAGAAACTCCACAACTAGAAACTCCGCAAATAAAAACTTCGCAACTAGAAACTCCACAACTACGAACCCCACAACTACGAACCCCGCAACTAGAAGCTCCACAACTTGAAACTCCACAACTAGAAACTCCACAGCTTGAGACTTCGCAACTAGAAACTCCACAACTAGAAACTCCACAACTAGAAACTCGACAACTAGAAACTCCACAACTACGAACCTGCAACTAGAAACTCCACAACTAGAAACTCCACACCTATAAATTCCACAACTTTAAACTCCACAACTAATACTCCACAACTAGAAACTCCACAACTAGAAACTCTGCAACTAGAAACTCCGCAACTAGAATCTCCACAGCTAGAAATTCCACAACTAAAAACTCCACAACCAGAAACTCCACAACTAGAGACTCCAAAACTAGAGACTGCACAATTAGTGACTCCGCAACTAGATACTCCACAACTAGAAACTCCACAAGTAGACACTCCACAACTAGAAACTCCACAACTAGAGACTCCACAACTAAGAACTCCACAACTAGAAACTCCGCAACTAGAAACTCCGCAACTAGAAACTCCACAGCTAGAAACTCTACAACTTGAGACTTCGCAATTAAGAACTCGGCAACTAGAAACTCAACAAGTAGAAACTCCACAACTAGAAACACCGCAACTAAAAACTCTGCAACCAGAAATTCCACAGCTAGAAAATCCACAACTAGAAACTCTGCAGCTAGAAACTCCGCAACTAGAAACTCCACAGCTAGAAAATCCACAACTAGAAACTCCACAACTACTGACTCCGCAACTAGAAACTCCAAAACCAGAAACTCCGCAACTAGAAACTCACTCCGCAACTAGAGACTCCACAACTAGAAATCCCACAACTAGCAACTCCACAACTACAGACTCCGCAAATAGAAAACTCCGCAACTAGAAATTCCGCAACTAGAAACTCCACGACTTTAGACTTCGCAACTAGAAACTCGACAACTAGAAACTCAACTATTAGAAACTCCACAACTAGAAACTCCACAACTTGAAACTCCGCAACTAGAAACTCCGCCACTAGAAACTCCGCAACTAGAAACTCCGCAACTAGAAACTCCACAGCTAGAAAACTCCGCAACTAGAAACCCTGCAACTTGAAACTCTACAGCTAGAAACTCCACAACTTCAAACTCCGCAAATAGAAACGGGACAACTACAGACTCCACAACTAGAGACTGCACAACTAGAGACTCCGCCACTAGAATCTCCACAGCTAGAAACTCCGCAACTAGAAACTCTACAACTAGAGACTCCGCAACTAGAAAACTCCGCAACTAGAAACTCCACAACTAGAAACTCCACAACTTGAAAGCCCACAACTAGATACTCCACAACTACAAACTCCACAACTAGAAACTCCACAACTAGGAACTCCACAACTTGAAGCTCCACAACTAGAAACTCCGCAACTAGAAACTCTGCAACTAGAAACTCCGCCACTAGAAACTCTACAACTTGAAACACCACAACTATATATTCCACAACTACAAATTCCGCAACTAGAAACTCCACAACTACAAGCTCCACAACTAGAAACTCCACAACTAGAAACTCCACAACTTGAGAATTCACAACGAGAAACTCCGCAACTAGAAACTCCACAACTACGAACCCCACAACTAGGAACCCCACAACTAGAAGCTCCACAACTAGAAACTCCACAACTAGAAACTCCACAACTTGAGACTTCGCAACTAGAAACTCCACAACTAGAAACTCCACAACTAGAGACTCCACAACTAGGAACTCGACAACTAGAAACTCCACAACTACGAACCTCACAACTAGAAACTCCACAACTAGAAACTCCACAACTACGAACCTCACAACTAGAAACTCCACAACTAGAAACTCCACACCTATAAATTCCACAACTTTAAACTCCGCAACTAAAACTCCACAACTAGAAACTCCACAACTAGAAACTATGCAACTACAAATTCCACAACTACAGACTCCACAACTAGAAGCTCCAGAACTAGAAACTCCGCCACCAGACTCTTCGCAACTAGAATCTCCACAGCTAGGAATTCCACATTTATAAACTCCACAACCAGAAACTCCACAACTAGAGACTCCAAAACTAGAGACTGCACAATTAGAGACTCCGCAACTAGATACTCCAAAACTAGGAACTCTGCAACTAGAAAATCCACAACTACAAACTCGAAAACTAAAAACTACAAATAGAAACTCCACAACTAGAAACTCCACAAGTAGACACTCCACAACTAGAAACTCCACAACTAGAGACTCCACAACTAAAAACTCCACAACTAGAAACTCCGCAACTAGAAACTCCACAGCTAGAAACTCTGCAACTAGAAACTCCGCCACTAGAAACTCTACAACTTGAAACACCACAACTATATATTCCACAACTACAAATTCCGCAACTAGAAGCTCCACAACTACAAGCTCCACAACTAGAAACTCCACAACTAGAAACTCCACAACTTGAGAATTCACAACGAGAAACTCCGCAACTAGAAACTCCACAACTACGAACCCCACAACTAGGAACCCCACAACTAGAAGCTCCATGACTAGAAACTCCACAACTAGAAACTCCACAACTTGAGACTTCGCAACTAGAAACTCCACAACTAGAAACTCCACAACTAGAGACTCCACAACTAGAAACTCGACAACTAGAAACTCCACAACTACGAACCTCACAACTAGAAACTCCACAACTAGAAACTCCACAACTACGAACCTCACAACTAGAAACTCCACAACTAGAAACTCCACACCTATAAATTCCACAACTTTAAACTCCGCAACTAAAACTCCACAACTAGAAACTCCACAACTAGAAACTATGCAACTACAAATTCCACTACAGACTCCACAACTAGAAGCTCCAGAACTAGAAACTCCGCCACCAGACTCTCCGCAACTAGAATCTCCACAGCTAGGAATTCCACATTTATAAACTCCACAACCAGAAACTCCACAACTAGAGACTCCAAAACTAGAGACTGCACAATTAGAGACTCCGCAACTAGATACTCCAAAACTAGGAACTCTGCAACTAGAAAATCCACAACTACAAACTCGAAAACTAAAAACTACAAATAGAAACTCCACAACTAGAAACTCCACAAGTAGACACTCCACAACTAGAAACTCCACAACTAGAGACTCCACAACTAAAAACTCCACAACTAGAAACTCCGCAAGTAGAAACTCCACAGCTAGAAACTCTACAACTTGAGACTTCGCAACTAAAGAACTCGGCAACTAGAAACTCAACAACTAGAAACTCCACAACTAGAAACACCGCAACTAAAAACTCTGCAACCAGAAATTCCACAGCTAGAAAATCCACAACTAGAAACTCTGCAACTAGAAACTCCGCAAAAAGAAACTCCACAGCTAGAAAATCTACAACTAGAAACTCCACAACTAGAAACCCCACAACTACTGACTCCGCAACTAGAAACTCCACAACCAGAAACTCCGCAACTAGAAACTCACTCCGTAACTAGGGACTCCACAACTAGAAATTCCACAACTAGAAACTCCACAACTACAGACTCCCCAACTAGAAAACTCTGCAACTAGAAACTCTACAACTAGAAACTCCACAACTTGAAAGTCCACAACTAGATACTCCACAACTACAAACTCCACAACTAGAAACTCCACAACGAGAAACTCCACAACTTGAAGCTCCACAACTAGAAAATCCGCAACTAGAAACTCCACAACTAGAAAACACCGGAACTAGAAACTCTGCAACTAGAAACTCCGCAACTAGAAACTCCACAACTTGCAACACCACAACTATATACCCCACAACTACAAAATCCACAACTAGAAACTCCCCAACTAGAAACTCCCTAACTAGAAGCTCCGCAACTAGAAACTCCACAGCTAGAAACTCAACGACTAGAAACTCCACAACTAGAAACTCCACAGCCAGAAACTCCATAACTTGAAACCCAACAAATAGCTACTCCACAACTACAGACTCCACGACTAGAAACTCCACAACTAGAAACTCCACAACTAGAAACTCCACAAGTAGACACTCCACAACTAGAAACTCCACAACTAGAGACTCCACAACTAGAGCCTCCTCAACTAAAAACTCCACAACTAGAAACTCCGCAACTAAAAACTCCGCAACTAGAAACTTCACAGCTAGAAACTCTAACAACTTGAGACTTCGCAACTAAAGAACTCGGCAACTAGAAATTCAAACACTAGAAACTCCACAACTAGAAACTTCACAACTAGAAACTCCGCAACTAAAAACTCCGCAACTAGAAACTCCACAACTACGAACCCCACAACTACGAACCCCGCAACTAGAAGCTCCACAACTTGAAACTCCACAACTAGAAACTCCACAACTTGAGACTTCGCAACTAGAAACTCCACAACTAGAAACTCCACAACTAGAAACTCGACAACTAGAAACTCCACAACTACGAACCTGCAACAAGAAACTCCACAACTAGAAACTCCACACCTATAAATTCCACAATTTTAAACTCCACAACTAATACTCCACAACTAGAAACTCCACAACTAGAAACTCTGCAACTAGAAACTCCGCAACTAGAATCTCCACAGCTAGAAATTTCACAACTAAAAACTCCACAACCAGAAACTCCACAACTAGAGACTCCAAAACTAGAGACTGCACAATTAGTGACTCCGCAACTAGATACTCCACAACTAGAAACTCCACAAGTAGACACTCCACAACTAGAAACTCCACAACTTGAGACTCCACAACTAAGAACTCCACAACTAGAAACTCCGCAACTAGAAACTCCGCAACTAGAAACTACACAGCTAGAAACTGTACAACTTGAGACTTCGCAATTAAGAACTCGGCAACTAGAAACTCAACAAGTAGAAACTCCACAACTAGAAACACCGCAACTAAAAACTCTGCAACCAGAAATTTCACAGCTAGAAAATCCACAACTAGAAACTCTGCAACTAGAAACTCCGCAACTAGAAACTCCACAGCTAGAAAATCCATAACTAGAAACTCCACAACTACTGACTCCGCAACTAGAAACTCCACAACCAGAAACTCCGCAGCTAGAAACTCACTCCGCAACTAGAGACTCCACAACTAGAAATCCCACAACTAGCAACTCCACAACTACAGACTCCGCATATAGAAAACTCCGCAACTAGAAATTCCGCAACTAGAAACTCCACGACTTTAGACTTCACAACTAGAAACTCGACAACTAGAAACTCAACTATTAGAAACTCCACAACTAGAAACTCCACAACTAGAAACTCCGCAACTAGAAACTCCACAACTAGAAACTCCACAACGAGAAACTCCACAACTTGAAACTCCGCAACTAGAAACTCCGCCACTAGAATCTCCACAACTAGAAAACTCCGCAACTAGAAACTCTGCAACTAGAAACTGCGCCACTAGAAACTCCACAACTAGAACTTCCACAACTAGAGGCTCAACAACTAGAGACCCTACTACTAGAGACTCCTCAACTAAAAGCTCCACAACTAGAAACTCCACTACTAGAAACTCCGTAACTAGAAACCCGAAAACCAGAAACTCCACAACTAGAAACTCCACACCTATAAATTCCACAACTTGAAACTCCACAACCAGAAACTCCACAACTTGAAACTCCGCAACTAGAAACTCCGCAACTAGAAACTCCACAACTAGAAAACTCCGCAACTAGAAACCCTGCAACTAGAAACTCTACAGCTAGAAACTCCACAACTTCAAACTCCGCAAATAGAAACGGGACAACTACAGACTCCACAACTAGAGACTGCACAACTAGAGACTCTGCCACTAGAATCTCCACAGCTAGAAACTCCGCAACTAGAAACTCTACAACTAGAGACTCCGCAACTAGAAACTCCACAACTTGAAACTCTGCAACTAGACACTCCACAACGAGAAATTCCACAACTAGAGACTCAACTAGAGACTCCTCAACTAAAAGCTCCACAACTAGAAACTCCGTAACTAGAAGTTCCACAACTAGAAACTCCACAACTACAGACTCCGCCACTAGAAAACTCCGCAACTAGAAACTCCACAACTAGAAACTCCACAACTTGAAAGCCCAAACTAAATACTCCACAACTACAAACTCCACAACTAGAAACTCCACAACTAAAAACTCCACAACTTGAAGGTCCACAACTAGAAACTCCGCAACTAGAAACTCCACAACTAGAAAACTCCGCAAATAGAAACTCTGCAACTAGAAACTCCGCCACTAGAAACTCCACAACCTGAAACACCACAACTATATACTCCACAACTAAAAATTCCACAACTAGAAACTCCGCAACTAGAAACTCCACAACTAGAAGCTCCGCAACTAGAAACTCCACAGCTAAAAACTCCACGACTTGAGACGTCGCAACTAGAAACTCGGCAACTAGAAACTCAACTACTAGAAACTCCACAACTAGAAACTCCACAACTAGAAACTTCACAACGAGAAACTCCGCAACTAGAAACTCCACAACTACGAACCCGACAACTACGAACCCCACAACTAGAAGCTCTACAACTAGAAACTCCACAACTAGAAACTCCACAACTTGAGACTTCACAACGAGAAACTCCGCAACTAGAAACTCCACAACTACGAACCACACAACTACGAACCCCACAACTAGAAGCTCCACAACTAGAAACTCCACAACTAGAAACTCCACAACTTGAGACTTCACAACTAGAAACTCCACAACTAGAAACTCCACAACTAGAGACTCCACAACCAGAAACTCGACAACTAGAAACTCCACAACTACGAACCTCACAACTAAAAACTCCACAACTAGAAACTCCGCAACTAGAAACTCCACAGCCAGAAACTCCGCAACTAGAAACTCCACAACTAGAACTTCCACAACTAGAAGCTCAACAACTAGAGACTCCTCAACTAAAAGCTCCACAACTAGAAACTCCACAACTAGAAACTCCACAACTAGAAACTCCGTAACTAGAAACCCGAAAACTAGAAACTCCACAACTAGAAACTCCACACCTATAAATTCCACAACTTTAAACTCCGCAACTAAAACTCCACAACTAGAAACTCCACAACTAGAAACTATGCAACTACAAATTCCACAACTACAGACTCCACAACTAGAAGCTCCAGAACTAGAAACTCCGCCACCAGACTCTCCGCAACTAGAATCTCCACAACTAGGAATTCCACATTTATAAACTCCACAACCAGAAACTCCACAACTAGAGATTCCAAAACTAGAGACTGCACAATTAGAGACTCCGCAACTAGATACTCCAAAACTAGGAACTCTGCAACTAGAAAATCCACAACTACAAACTCGAAAACTAAAAACTACAAATAGAAACTCCACAACTAGAAACTCCACAAGTAGACACTCCACAACTAGAAACTCCACAACTAGAGACTCCACAACTAAAAACTCCACAACTAGAAACTCCGCAACTAGAAACTCCGCAACTAGAAACTCCACAGCTAGAAACTCTACAACTTGAGACTTCGCAACTAAAGAACTCGGCAACTAGAAACTCAACAACTAGAAACTCCACAACTAGAAACACCGCAACTAAAAACTCTGCAAGCAGAAATTCCACAGCTAGAAAATCCGCAACTAGAAACTCTGCAACTAGAAACTCCGCAAATAGAAACTCCACAGCTAGAAAATTAACAACTAGAAACTCCACAACTAGAAACTCCACAACTAGAAACTCCACAACTAGAAACTCCACAACTTGAAAGTCCACAACTAGATACTCCACAACTACAAACTACACAACTAGAAACTCCACAACGAGAAACTCCACAACTTGAAGCTACACAGCTAGAAACTCCGCCACTAGAAACTCCACAACTAGAAAACTCCGGAACTTGAAACACCACAACTATATACTCCACAACTACAAAATCTACAACTAGAAACTCCGCAACTAGAAACTCCGCAACTAGAAACTCCACAGCTAGAAACTCCACGACTTGAGATTTTGCAACTAGAAACTCGGCAACTGGAAACTCAACTACTAGAAACTCAACAACTAGAAACTCCACAACTTGAAACCCAACAAATAAATACTCCACAACTACAGACTCCAGAACTAGAAACTCAACAACCAGAAACTCCGCAACTAAAAACTCCGCAACTAGAAACTCCACAGCTAGAAAATCCACAACTAGAAACTCCACAACTTGAAACTCCGCAACTAGAAACTCCGCCACTAGAATCTCCACAACTAGAAAACTCCACAGCTAGAAACTCCACAACTGGAAACTCCCCAACTAGAGACTTCACAACTAGAAACTGCACAACTACGAACCCCACAACAACGAACCCCAGAACTAGAAGCTCCACAACTAGAAACTCCGCAACTAGAAGTTCCGCCACTAGAAACTCCACAGCTAGAAACTCCACGACTTGAGATTTCGCAACTAGAAACTCGGCAACTAGAAACTCAACTACTAGAAATTCAACAAGTAGAAACTCCACAACTAGAAACTCCACAACTTGAAACCCAACAAATAGATACTCCACAACTACAGACTCCACAACTAGAAACTCCACAACCAGAAACTCCGCAACTAAAAACTTCGCAACTAGAAACTCCACAGCTAGAAAATCCACAACTAGAAACTCCACAACGAGAAACTCCACAACTTGAAACTCCGCAACTAGAAACTCCGCCACTAGAATCTCCACAACTAGAAAACTTCACAACTAGAAACTCTGCAACTAGAAACTCCGCAACTAGAAACTCCACAGCTAGAAACTCCACAACTGGAAACTCCACAACTAGGGACTGCAAAACTAGAAACTGCACAACTACGAATCCCACAACTACGAACCCCAGAACTAGAAGCTCCACAACTAGAAACTCCACAACTTGGAACTCCGCAACTAGAAACTCCGCCACTACAATCTCCACAACTAGAAAACTCCGCAACTAGAAACTCTGCATCTAGAAACTTCGCAACAAGAAACTCCACAGCTAGAAACAACACAAATGGAAACTCCTCAACTAGAGACTCCACAACTAGAACTGCACAACTACGAACCCCACAACTACGAACCCCACAACTACGAACCCCACAACTAGAAACTCCACAACTAGAAACTCCACAACTTGAGACTTCGCAACTAGAAACTCTACAACTAGAAACTCCACAACTAGAAACTCCACAACTAGAAACTCCGATACTAGAAACTCCGCAACTCTAAACTCCACAGCCAGAAACTCCACAACTAGAAACTCCACATCTAGAAACTCCGCAACTAGAAACTCCACAACTAGAACTTCCACAACTAGAGACTCAACAACTAGAGACTCCTCAACTAAAAGCTCCACAACTAAAAACTCCACAACTAGAAACTCCGTAACTAGAAACTCGAAAACTAGAAACTCCACAAGTAGACACTCCACAACTAGAAACTCCACAACTAGAGACTCCACAACTAGAGACTCCTCAACTAAAAACTCCACAACTAGAAACTCCGCAACTAGAAACTCCGCAACTAGAAACTTCACAGCTAGAAACTCCACAACTTGAGACTTCGCAACTAAAGAACTCGGCAACTTGAAATTCAAACACTAGAAACTCCACAACTAGAAACTCCACAACTACTGGCTCCGCAACTATAAACTCCACAACCAGAAACTCCGCCACTAGAAACTCACTCCGCCACTAGAGACTCCACAACTTGAAATTCCACAAATAGAAACTCCACAGCTAGAAACTCCACAACTAGATATTCCACAACTAGAGACTCAACAACTAGAGACTCCTCAACTAAAAGCTCCACAACTAGAAACTCCGTAACTAGAAATTCCACAACTAGAAACTCCACAACTACAGACTCCGCGACTAGAAAACTCCGCAACTAGAAACTCCACAACTAGAAACTCCACAACTTGAAAGCCCACAACTAGATACTCCACAACTACAAACTCCACAACTAGAAACTTTACAACTAGAAACTCCGCAACCAGAAACTCCACAACTAGAAAACTCCGCAACTAGAAACTCTGCAACTAGAAACTCCGCCACTAGAAACTCCACAACTAGAAACTCCACAACTTGAGACTTCGCAACTAGAAACTCTACAACTAGAAACTCTACAACTAGAAACTCCACAACTAGAAACTTCGATACTAGAAACTCCGCAACTATAAACTCCACAGCCAGAAACTCCACAACTAGAAACTCCACATCTAGAAACTCCGCAACAAGAAACTCCGCAACTAGAAACTCCACACCTAGAACTTCTACAACTAGAGACTCAACAACTAGAGACTCCTCAACTAGAAACTCCACAACTAGAACTTCCACAACTAGAGACTCAACAACTAGAGACTCCTCAACTAAAAGCTCCACAACTAAAAACTCCACAACTAGAAACTCCGTAACTAGAAACTCGAAAACTAGAAACTCCACAACTTGAAAGCCCACAACTAGATACTCCACAACTACAAACTCCACAGCTAGAAACTCCACAACTCGAAACTCCCCAACTAGAGACTCCACAACTAGAAACTCCACAACTACGAACTCCACAACTACGAACACCACAACTAGAAACTCCGCAACTAGAAACTCCACAGCTAGAAAATCCACAACTAGAAACTCCACAACTAGAAGCTCCACAACTACAGACTCCGCAACTAGAAAACTCAGCAACTAGAAACTCCACAACTAGCAACTTCACAACTTGAAAGTCCACAACTAGATACTCCACAACTACAAACTCCACAACTAGAAACTCCACAACTACAGACTCCGCAACTAGAAAACTCCGCAACTACAAACTCCACAACTAGAAACTCCACAACTTGAAAGCCCACAACTAGATACTCCGCAACTAGAAACTCTGCAACTAGAAACTCCGCCAATAGAAACTCCACAACTTGAAACACCACAACTATATATTCCACAACTACAAATTCCACAAAGAGAAGCTCCGCAACTAGAAACTCCGCAAATAGAAGCTCCGCAACTAGAAATTCCACAGCTAAATACTCCTCGACTTGAGACTTCGCAACTAGAAACTCGGCAACTAGAAACTCAATAACTAGAAAATTCACAACTAGAAACTCCACAACTAGAAACTCCACAACTTGAAACCCAACAAATAGATACTCCACAACTACAAACTCCACAACTGGAAACTCCACAACTAGAAACTTCACAACAAGAAACTCCGCAACTAAAAACTCCGCAACTAGAAACTCCACAGCTAGACAATCCACAACTAGAAACTCCACAACGAGAAACTCCACGACTTGAAACTCCGCAACTAGAAACTCCACAACTACGAACCCCACAACTACGAACCCCACAACTAGAAACTCCACAGCCAGAAACTCCACAACTAGAAACTCCACAACTAGAAACTCCGCAACAAGAAACTCCACAACTAGAACTTCCACAACTAGATACTCAACAACTAGAGACTCCTCAACTAAAAGCTCCACAACTAGAAACTGCACAACTAGAAACTCCACAACTAGAAACTCCGTAACTAGAAACCCGAAAACTAGAAACTCCACAACTAGAAACTCCACACCTATAAATTCCACAACTTTAAACTCCACAACTAAAACTCCACAACTAGAAACTCCACAACTAGAAACTACACAACTAGAAACTCCACAACGAGAAACTCCACAACTTGAAGCTACACAGCTAGAAACTCCGCCACTAGAAACTCCACAACTAGAAAACTCCGGAACTTGAAACACCACAACTATATGCTCCACAACTACAAAATCTACAACTAGAAACTCCGCAACTAGAAACTCCGCAACTAGAAACTCCACAGCTAGAAACTCCACGACTTGAGATTTTGCAACTAGAAACTCGGCAACTGGAAACTCAACTACTAGAAACTCAACAACTAGAAACTCCACAACTTGAAACCCAACAAATAAATACTCCACAACTACAGACTCCAGAACTAGAAACTCAACAACCAGAAACTCCGCAACTAAAAACTCCGCAACTAGAAACTCCACAGCTAGAAAATCCACAACTAGAAACTCCACAACTTGAAACTCCGCAACTAGAAACTCCGCCACTAGAATCTCCACAACTAGAAAACTCCACAGCTAGAAATTCCACAACTGGAAACTCCCCAACTAGAGACTTCACAACTAGAAACTCCACAACTACGAACTCCACAACTAGAAAACTCCGGAACTAGAAATTCTGCAACTAGAAACTCCGCAACTAGAAACTCCACAATTTGAAACACCACAACTATATACTCCACGACTACAAAATCAACAACTAGAATCTCTGCAACTAGAAACTCCGCAACTAGAAACTCCACAGCTAGAAACTCCACAACTGGAAACTCCACAACTAGAGACTCCAAAACTAGAAACTGCACAACTACGAACCCCACAACAACGAACCCCAGAACTAGAAGCTCCACAACTAGAAACTCCGCAACTAGAAGTTCCGCAACTAGAAACTCCACAGCTAGAAACTCCACGACTTGAGATTTCGCAACTAGAAACTCGGCAACTAGAAACTCAACTACTAGAAATTCAACAACTAGAAACTCCACAACTAGAAACTCCACAACTTGAAACCCAACAAATAGATACTCCACAACTACAGACTCCACAACTAGAAACTCCACAACCAGAAACTCCGCAACTAAAAACTTCGCAACTAGAAACTCCACAGCTAGAAAATCCACAACTAGAAACTCCACAACGAGAAACTCCACAACTTGAAACTCCGCAACTAGAAACTCCGCCACTAGAATCTCCACAACTAGAAAACTTCACAACTAGAAACTCTGCAACTAGAAACTCCGCAACTAGAAACTCCACAGCTAGAAACTCCACAACTGGAAACTCCACAACTAGGGACTGCAAAACTAGAAACTGCACAACTACGAATCCCACAACTACGAACCCCAGAACTAGAAGCTCCACAACTAGAAACTCCACAACTTGGAACTCCGCAACTAGAAACTCTGCATCTAGAAACTTCGCAACTAGAAAACTCCGCAACTAGAAACTCTGCATCTAGAAACTTCGCAACTAGAAACTCCACAGCTAGAAACAACACAAATGGAAACTCCTCAACTAGAGACTCCACAACTAGAACTGCACAACTACGAACCCCACAACTACGAGCCCCACAACTAGAAACTCCACAACTAGAAACTCCACAACTTGAGACTTCGCAACTAGAAACTCTACAACTAGAAACTCCACAACTAGAAACTCCACAACTAGAAACTCCGATACTAGAAACTCCGCAACTCTAAACTCCACAGCCAGAAACTCCACAACTAGAAACTCCACAACTTGAAAGCCCACAACTAGATACTCCGCAACTAGAAACTCTGCAACTAGAAACTCCGCCACTAGAAACTCCACAACTTGAAACACCACAACTATATATTACACAACTACAAATTCCACAACTAGAAGCTCCGCAACTAGAAACTCCGCAAATAGAAGCTCCGGAACTAGAAACTCCACAGCTAAAAACTCCTCGACTTGAGACTTCGCAACTAGAAACTCGGCAACTAGAAACTCAACAACTAGAAAATCCACAACTAGAAACTCCACAACTAGAAACTCCTCAACTTGAAACCCAACAAATAGATACTCTACAACTACAAACTCCACAACTGGAAACTCCACAACTAGAAACTCCACAACTCGAAACTCCCCAACTAGAGACTCCACAACTAGAAACTCCACAACTACGAACTCCACAACTACGAACACCAACTCTAGAAACTCCGCAACTAGAAACTCCACAGCTAGAAAATCCACAACTAGAAACTCCACAACTAGAAGCTCCACAACTACAGACTCCGCAACTAGAAAACTCAGCAACTAGAAACTCCACAACTAGCAACTTCACAACTTGAAAGTCCACAACTAGATACTCCACAACTACAAACTCCACAACTAGAAACTCCACAACTACAGACTCCGCAACTAGAAAACTCCGCAACTACAAACTCCACAACTAGAAACTCCACAACTTGAAAGCCCACAACTAGATACTCCGCAACTAGAAACTCTGCAACTAGAAACTCCGCCACTAGAAACTCTACAACTTGAAACACCACAACTATATATTCCACAACTACAAATTCCACAACTAGAAGCTCCGCAACTAGAAACTCCGCAAATAGAAGCTCCGCAACTAGAAATTGCACAGCTAAAAACTCCTCGACTTGAGACTTCGCAACTAGAAACTCGGCAACTAGAAACTCAACAACTAGAAAATCCACATCTAGAAACTCCGCAACTAGAAACTCCACAACTAGAACTTCCACAACTAGAGACTCAACAACTAGAGACTCCTCAACTAAAAGCTCCACAACTAAAAACTCCACAACTAGAAACTCCGTAACTAGAAACTCGAAAACTAGAAACTCCACAAGTAGACACTCCACAACTAGAAACTCCACAACTAGAGACTCCACAACTAGAGACTCGTCAACTAAAAACTCCACAACTAGAAACTCCGCAACTAGAAACTCCGCAACTAAAAACTTCACAGCTAGAAACTCCACAACTTGAGACTTCGCAACTAAAGAACTCGGCAACTTGAAATTCAAACACTAGAAACTCCACAACTAGAAACTCCACAACTACTGGCTCCGCAACTAGAAACTCCACAACCAGAAACTCCGCCACTAGAAACTCACTCCGTCACTAGAGACTCCACAACTTGAAATTCCACAAATAGAAACTCCACAGCTAGAAACTCCACAACTAGAAATTCCACAACTAGAGACTCAACAACTAGAGACTCCTCAACTAAAAGCTCCACAACTAGAAACTCCGTAACTAGAAATCCCACAACTAGAAACTCCACAACTACAGACTCCGCGACTAGAAAACTCCGCAACTAGAAACTCCACAACTAGAAACTCCACAACTTGAAAGCCCACAACTAGATACTCCACAACTACAAACTCCACAGCTAGAAACTCCACAACTCGAAACTCCCCAACTAGAGACTCCACAACTAGAAACTCCACACCTACGAACTCCACAACTACGAACACCAACTCTAGAAACTCCGCAACTAGAAACTCCACAGCTAGAAAATCCACAACTAGAAACTCCACAACTAGAAGCTCCACAACTACAGACTCCGCAACTAGAAAACTCAGCAACTAGAAACTCCACAACTAGCAACTTCACAACTTGAAAGTCCACAACTAGATACTCCACAACTACAAACTCCACAACTAGAAACTCCACAACTACAGACTCCGCAACTAGAAAACTCCGCAACTACAAACTCCACAACTAGAAACTCCACAACTTGAAAGCCCACAACTAGATACTCCGCAACTAGAAACTCTGCAACTAGAAACTCCGCCACTAGAAACTCCACAACTTGAAACACCACAACTATATATTCCACAACTACAAATTCCACAACTAGAAGCTCCGCAACTAGAAACTCCGCAAATAGAAGCTCCGCAACTAGAAATTGCACAGCTAAAAACTCCTCGACTTGAGACTTCGCAACTAGAAACTCGGCAACTAGAAACTCAACAACTAGAAAATCCACATCTAGAAACTCCGCAACTAGAAACTCCACAACTAGAACTTCCACAACTAGAGACTCAACAACTAGAGACTCCTCAACTAAAAGCTCCACAACTAAAAACTCCACAACTAGAAACTCCGTAACTAGAAACTCGAAAACTAGAAACTCCACAAGTAGACACTCCACAACTAGAAACTCCACAACTAGAGACTCCACAACTAGAGACTCCTCAACTAAAAACTCCACAACTAGAAACTCCGCAACTAGAAACTCCGCAACTAGAAACTTCACAGCTAGAAACTCCACAACTTGAGACTTCGCAACTAAAGAACTCGGCAACTTGAAATTCAAACACTAGAAACTCCACAACTAGAAACTCCACAACTACTGGCTCCGCAACTAGAAACTCCACAACCAGAAACTCCGCCACTAGAAACTCACTCCGCCACTAGAGACTCCACAACTTGAAATTCCACAAATAGAAACTCCACAGCTAGAAACTCCACAACTAGATATTCCACAACTAGAGACTCAACAACTAGAGACTCCTCAACTAAAAGCTCCACAACTAGAAACTCCGTAACTAGAAATTCCACAACTAGAAACTCCACAACTACAGACTCCGCGACTAGAAAACTCCGCAACTAGAAACTCCACAACTAGAAACTCCACAACTTGAAAGCCCACAACTAGATACTCCACAACTACAAACTCCACAACTAGAAACTTTACAACTAGAAACTCCGCAACCAGAAACTCCACAACTAGAAAACTCCGCAACTAGAAACTCTGCAACTAGAAACTCCGCCACTAGAAACTCCACAACTAGAAACTCCACAACTTGAGACTTCGCAACTAGAAACTCTACAACTAGAAACTCTACAACTAGAAACTCCACAACTAGAAACTTCGATACTAGAAACTCCGCAACTATAAACTCCACAGCCAGAAACTCCACAACTAGAAACTCCACATCTAGAAACTCCGCAACAAGAAACTCCGCAACTAGAAACTCCACACCTAGAACTTCTACAACTAGAGACTCAACAACTAGAGACTCCTCAACTAGAAACTCCACAACTAGAACTTCCACAACTAGAGACTCAACAACTAGAGACTCCTCAACTAAAAGCTCCACAACTAAAAACTCCACAACTAGAAACTCCGTAACTAGAAACTCGAAAACTAGAAACTCCACAACTTGAAAGCCCACAACTAGATACTCCACAACTACAAACTCCACAGCTAGAAACTCCACAACTCGAAACTCCCCAACTAGAGACTCCACAACTAGAAACTCCACAACTACGAACTCCACAACTACGAACACCACAACTAGAAACTCCGCAACTAGAAACTCCACAGCTAGAAAATCCACAACTAGAAACTCCACAACTAGAAGCTCCACAACTACAGACTCCGCAACTAGAAAACTCAGCAACTAGAAACTCCACAACTAGCAACTTCACAACTTGAAAGTCCACAACTAGATACTCCACAACTACAAACTCCACAACTAGAAACTCCACAACTACAGACTCCGCAACTAGAAAACTCCGCAACTACAAACTCCACAACTAGAAACTCCACAACTTGAAAGCCCACAACTAGATACTCCGCAACTAGAAACTCTGCAACTAGAAACTCCGCCACTAGAAACTCCACAACTTGAAACACCACAACTATATATTCCACAACTACAAATTCCACAAAGAGAAGCTCCGCAACTAGAAACTCCGCAAATAGAAGCTCCGCAACTAGAAATTCCACAGCTAAAAACTCCTCGACTTGAGACTTCGCAACTAGAAACTCGGCAACTAGAAACTCAACAACTAGAAAATCCACAACTAGAAACTCCACAACTAGAAACTCCACAACTTGAAACCCAACAAATAGATACTCCACAACTACAAACTCCACAACTGGAAACTCCACAACTAGAAACTTCACAACAAGAAACTCCGCAACTAAAAACTCCGCAACTAGAAACTCCACAGCTAGACAATCCACAACTAGAAACTCCACAACGAGAAACTCCACGACTTGAAACTCCGCAACTAGAAACTCCACAACTACGAACCCCACAACTACGAACCCCACAACTAGAAACTCCACAGCCAGAAACTCCACAACTAGAAACTCCACAACTAGAAACTCCGCAACAAGAAACTCCACAACTAGAACTTCCACAACTAGATACTCAACAACTAGAGACTCCTCAACTAAAAGCTCCACAACTAGAAACTGCACAACTAGAAACTCCACAACTAGAAACTCCGTAACTAGAAACCCGAAAACTAGAAACTCCACAACTAGAAACTCCACACCTATAAATTCCACAACTTTAAACTCCACAACTAAAACTCCACAACTAGAAACTCCACAACTAGAAACTACACAACTAGAAACTCCACAACGAGAAACTCCACAACTTGAAGCTACACAGCTAGAAACTCCGCCACTAGAAACTCCACAACTAGAAAACTCCGGAACTTGAAACACCACAACTATATGCTCCACAACTACAAAATCTACAACTAGAAACTCCGCAACTAGAAACTCCGCAACTAGAAACTCCACAGCTAGAAACTCCACGACTTGAGATTTTGCAACTAGAAACTCGGCAACTGGAAACTCAACAACTAGAAACTCAACAACTAGAAACTCCACAACTTGAAACCCAACAAATAAATACTCCACAACTACAGACTCCAGAACTAGAAACTCAACAACCAGAAACTCCGCAACTAAAAACTCCGCAACTAGAAACTCCACAGCTAGAAAATCCACAGCTAGAAATTCCACAACTGGAAACTCCCCAACTAGAGACTTCACAACTAGAAACTCCACAACTACGAACTCCACAACTAGAAAACTCCGGAACTAGAAATTCTGCAACTAGAAACTCCGCAACTAGAAACTCCACAACTTGAAACACCACAACTATATACTCCACGACTACAAAATCAACAACTAGAATCTCTGCAACTAGAAACTCCGCAACTAGAAACTCCACAGCTAGAAACTCCACAACTGGAAACTCCACAACTAGAGACTCCAAAACTAGAAACTGCACAACTACGAACCCCACAACAACGAACCCCAGAACTAGAAGCTCCACAACTAGAAACTCCGCAACTAGAAGTTCCGCAACTAGAAACTCCACAGCTAGAAACTCCACGACTTGAGATTTCGCAACTAGAAACTCGGCAACTAGAAACTCAACTACTAGAAATTCAACAACTAGAAACTCCACAACTAGAAACTCCACAACTTGAAACCCAACAAATAGATACTCCACAACTACAGACTCCACAACTAGAAACTCCCCAACCAGAAACTCCGCAACTAAAAACTTCGCAACTAGAAACTCCACAGCTAGAAAATCCACAACTAGAAACTCCACAACGAGAAACTCCACAACTTGAAACTCCGCAACTAGAAACTCCGCCACTAGAATCTCCACAACTAGAAAACTTCACAACTAGAAACTCTGCAACTAGAAACTCCGCAACTAGAAACTCCACAGCTAGAAACTCCACAACTGGAAACTCCACAACTAGGGACTGCAAAACTAGAAACTGCACAACTACGAATCCCACAACTACGAACCCCAGAACTAGAAGCTCCACAACTAGAAACTCCACAACTTGGAACTCCGCAACTAGAAACTCTGCATCTAGAAACTTCGCAACTAGAAAACTCCGCAACTAGAAACTCTGCATCTAGAAACTTCGCAACTAGAAACTCCACAGCTAGAAACAACACAAATGGAAACTCCTCAACTAGAGACTCCACAACTAGAACTGCACAACTACGAACCCCACAACTACGAACCCCACAACTACGAACCCCACAACTAGAAACTCCACAACTAGAAACTCCACAACTTGAGACTTCGCAACTAGAAACTCTACAACTAGAAACTCCACAACTAGAAACTCCACAACTAGAAACTCCGATACTAGAAACTCCGCAACTCTAAACTCCACAGCCAGAAACTCCACAACTAGAAACTCCACAACTTGAAAGCCCACAACTAGATACTCCGCAACTAGAAACTCTGCAACTAGAAACTCCGCCACTAGAAACTCCACAACTTGAAACACCACAACTATATATTCCACAACTACAAATTCCACAACTAGAAGCTCCGCAACTAGAAACTCCGCAAATAGAAGCTCCGGAACTAGAAACTCCACAGCTAAAAACTCCTCGACTTGAGACTTCGCAACTAGAAACTCGGCAACTAGAAACTCAACAACTAGAAAATCCACAACTAGAAACTCCACAACTAGAAACTCCTCAACTTGAAACCCAACAAATAGATACTCTACAACTACAAACTCCACAACTGGAAACTCCACAACTAGAAACTTCACAACGAGAAACTCCGCAACTAAAAACTCCGCAACTAGAAACTCCACAGCTAGAAAATCCACAACTAGAAACTCCACAACGAGAAACTCCACCACTTGAAACTCCGCAACTAGAAACTCCACAACTACGAACCCCACAACTACGAACCCCACAACTAGAAACTCCACAAATAGAGACTCCACAACTAGAAACTCTACAATTAGAAACTCCACAACTACGAACCTCACAACTAGAAACTCCACAACTAGAAACTCTGCAACTAGAAACTCCATAGCCAGAAACTCCACAACTAGAAACTCCACAACTAGAAACTCTGCAACAAGAAACTCTGCAACAAGAAACTCCACAACTAGAACTTCCACAACTAGATACTCAACAACTAGAGACTCCTCAACTAAAAGCTCCACAACTAGAAACTCCACAACTAGAAACTCCACAACTAGAAACTCCGTAACTAGAAACCCGAAAACTAGAAACTCCACAACTAGAAACTCCACAACTATAAATTCCACAACTTTAAACTCCACAACTAGAAACTGCACAACTAGAAACTCTGCAACTAGAAACTCCGCAACTAGAATCTCCACAGTTAGAAATTCCACAACTATAAACTCCACAACTAGAGACTCTAAAACTAGAGACTGCACAATTAGAAACTCCGCAACTAGATACTCCAAAACTAGGAACTCTGCAACTATAAAATCTTCAACTACAAACTCGAAAACTAAAAACTACAAATAGAAACTCCGCAACTAGAAACTCCACAAGTAGACACTCCACAACTAGAAACTCCACAACTAGAGACTCCACAACTAGAAAATCCACAACTAGAAACTCCGCAACTAGAAACTCCGCAACTAGAAACTCCACAGCTAGAAACTCTACAACTTGAGACTTCGCAACTAAAGAACTCGGCAACTAGAAACTCCACAACTAGAAACTCCACAACTAGAAACTCTGCAACTAGAAACTCCGCATTTAGAATCTCCACAGTTAGAAATTCCACAACTATAAACTCCACAACCAGAAACTCCACAACTAGAGACTCCAAAACTAGAGACTGCACAATTAGAGACTCCGCAACTAGATACTCCAAAACTAGGAACTCTGCAACTAGAAAATCTACAACTACAAACTCGAAAACTAAAAACTACAAATAGAAACTCCACAACTAGAAACTCCACAAGTAGACACTCCACAACTAGAAACTCCACAACTAGAGACTCCACAACTAAAAAATCCACAACTAGAAACTCCGCAACTAGAAACTCCGCAACTAGAAACTCCACAGCTAGAAACTCTACAACTTGAGACTTCGCAACTAAAGAACTCGGCAACTAGAAACTAAACAACTAGAAACTCCACAACTAGAAACACCGCAACTGAAAACTCTGCAAGCAGAAATTCCACAGCTAGAAAATCCACAACTAGAAACTCTGCAACTAGAAACTCCTCAAATAGAAACTCCACAGATAGAAAATTAACAACAAAAAACTCCACAACTAGAGACTCCACAACTAAAAACTCCACAACTAGAAACTCCGCAACTAGAAAATCCGCAACTAGAAACTCCACAGCTAGAAACTCTACAACTTGAGACTTCGCAACTAAAAAAAATTGGCAACTAGAAACTCAACAACTAGAAACTCCACAACTATAAACACCGCCACTAAAAACTCTGCAACCAGAAATTCCACAGCTAGAAAATCCACAACTAGAAACTCTGCAACTAGAAACTCCGCAAATAGAAACTCCACAGCTAGAAAATTAACAACTAGAAACTCCACAACTAGAAACTCCACAACTTGAAAGTCCACAACTAGATACTCCACAACTAAAAACTCCACAACTAGAAACTCCACAACGAGAAACTCCACAACTTGAAGCTCCACAACTAGAAACTCCGCAACTAGAAACTCCACAACTAGAAAACTCCGGAACTAGAAACTCTGCAACTAGAAACTCCGCAACTAGAAACTCCACAACTTGAAACACCACATCTATATATTCCACAACTACAAAATCCACAACTAGAAACTCCGCAACTAGAAACTCCGCAACTAGAAACTCCACAGCTAGAAACTCCACGACTTGAGATTTCGCAACTAGAAACTCAACTACTAGAAACTCAACAACTAGAAACTCCACAACTAGAAACTCCACAACTTGAAATCCAACAAATAGATACTCCACAACTACAGACTCCAGAACTAGAAACTCCACAACCAGAAACTCCGCAACTAAAAACTCCGCAACTAGAAACTCCACAGCTAGAAAATCCACAACTAGAAACTCCACAACTTGAAACTCCGCAACTAGAAACTCCGCCACTAGAATCTCCACAACTAGCAAACTCCGCTACTAGAAACTCAGCAACTAGAAACTCCGCGACGAAAAACTCCACAGCTAGAAACTCCACAACTCGAAACTCCCCAACTAGAGACTCCACAACTAGAAACTCCACAACTACGAACTCCACAACTACGAACACCACAACTAGAAACTCCGCAACTAGAAACTCCACAGCTAGAAAATCCACAACTAGAAACTCCACAACTAGAAGCTCCACAACTACAGACTCCGCAACTAAAAAACTCCGCAACTACAAACTCCACAACTAGAAACTCCACAACTTGAAAGCCCACAACTAGATACTCCGCAACTAGAAACTCTGCAAATAGAAACTCCGCCACTAGAAACTCCACAACTTGAAACACCACAACTATATATTCCACAACTACAAATTCCACAACTAGAAGCTCCGCAACTAGAAACTCCGCAAATAGAAGCTCCGCAACTAGAAATTCCACAGCTAAAAACTCCTCGACTTGAGACTTCGCAACTAGAAACTCGGCAACTAGAAACTCAACAACTAGAAAATCCACAACTAGAAACTCCACAACTAGAAACTCCACAACTTGAAACCCAACAAATAGATACTCCACAACTACAAACTCCACAACTGGAAACTCCACAACTAGAAACTTCACAACAAGAAACTCCGCAACTAAAAACTCCGCAACTAGAAACTCCACAGCTAGACAATCCACAACTAGAAACTCCACAACGAGAAACTCCACGACTTGAAACTCCGCAACTAGAAACTCCACAACTACGAACCCCACAACTACGAACCCCACAACTAGAAACTCCACAACTAGAGACTCCACAACTAGAAACTCGACAATTAGAAACTCCACAACTACGAACCTCACAACTAGAAACTCCACAACTAGAAACTCTGCAACTAGAAACTCCACAGCCAGAAACTCCACAACTAGAAACTCCACAACTAGAAACTCCGCAACAAGAAACTCTGCAACAAGAAACTCCACAACTAGAACTTCCACAACTAGATACTCAACAACTAGAGACTCCTCAACTAAAAGCGCCACAACTAGAAACTGCACAACTAGAAACTCCACAACTAGAAACTCCGTAACTAGAAACCCGAAAACTAGAAACTCCACAACTAGAAACTCCACACCTATAAATTCCACAACTTTAAACTCCACAACTAAAACTCCACAACTAGAAACTCCACAACTAGAAACTCTGCAACTAGAAACTCCGCAACTAGAATCTCCACAGTTAGAAATTCCACAACTATAAACTCCACAACCAGAAACACCACAAATAGAGACTCCAAAACTAGAGACTGCACAATTAGAGACTCCGCAACTAGATACTCCAAAACTAGGAACTCTGCAACTAGAAAATCTACAACTACAAACTCGAAAACTAAAAACTACAAATAGAAACTCCACAACTAGAAACTCCACAAGTAGACACTCCACAACTAGAAACTCCACAACTAGAGACTCCACAACTAAAAAATCCACAACTAGAAACTCCGCAACTAGAAACTCCGCAACTAGAAACTCCACAGCTAGAAACTCTACAACTTGAGACTTCGCAACTAAAGAACTCGGCAACTAGAAACTCAACAACTAGAAACTCCACAACTAGAAACACCGCAACTAAAAACTCTGCAAGCAGAAATTCCACAGCTAGAAAATCCGCAACTAGAAACTCTGCAACTAGAAACTCCGCAAATAGAAACTCCACAGCTAGAAAATTAACAACTAGAAACTCCACAACTAGAAACTCCACAACTAGAAACTCCACAACTTGAAAGTCCACAACTAGATACTCCACAACTACAAACTACACAACTAGAAACTCCACAACGAGAAACTCCACAACTTGAAGCTACACAGCTAGAAACTCCGCCACTAGAAACTCCACAACTAGAAAACTCCGGAACTTGAAACACCACAACTATATACTCCACAACTACAAAATCTACAACTAGAAACTCCGCAACTAGAAACTCCGCAACTAGAAACTCCACAGCTAGAAACTCCACGACTTGAGATTTTGCAACTAGAAACTCGGCAACTGGAAACTCAACTACTAGAAACTCAACAACTAGAAACTCCACAACTTGAAACCCAACAAATAAATACTCCACAACTACGGACTCCAGAACTAGAAACTCAACAACCAGAAACTCCGCAACTAAAAACTCCGCAACTAGAAACTCCACAGCTAGAAAATCCACAACTAGAAACTCCACAACTTGAAACTCCGCAACTAGAAACTCCGCCACTAGAATCTCCACAACTAGAAAACTCCACAGCTAGAAATTCCACAACTGGAAACTCCCCAACTAGAGACTTCACAACTAGAAACTCCACAACTACGAACTCCACAACTAGAAAACTCCGGAACTAGAAACTCTGCAACTAGAAACTCCGCAACTAGAAACTCCACAACTTGAAACACCACAACTATATACTCCACGACTACAAAATCAACAACTAGAATCTCTGCAACTAGAAACTCCGCAACTAGAAACTCCACAGCTGGAAACTCCACAACTGGAAACTCCACAACTAGAGACTCCAAAACTAGAAACTGCACAACTACGAACCCCACAACAACGAACCCCAGAACTAGAAGCTCCACAACTAGAAACTCCGCAACTAGAAGTTCCGCAACTAGAAACTCCACAGCTAGAAACTCCACGACTTGAGATTTCGCAACTAGAAACTCGGCAACTAGAAACTCAACTACTAGAAATTCAACAACTAGAAACTCCACAACTAGAAACTCCACAACTTGAAACCCAACAAATAGATACTCCACAACTACAGACTCCACAACTTGAAACTCCACAACCAGAAACTCCGCAACTAAAAACTTCGCAACTAGAAACTCCACAGCTAGAAAATCCACAACTAGAAACTCCACAACGAGAAACTCCACAACTTGAAACTCCACAACTTGAAACTCCGCCACTAGAATCTCCACAACTAGAAAACTTCACAACTAGAAACTCTGCAACTAGAAACTCCGCAACTAGAAACTCCACAGCTAGAAACTCCACAACTGGAAACTCCACAACTAGGGACTGCAAAACTAGAAACTGCACAACTACGAATCCCACAACTACGAACCCCAGAACTAGAAGCTCCACAACAAGAAACTCCACAACTTGGAACTCCGCAACTAGAAACTCCGCCACTACAATCTCCACAACTAGAAAACTCCGCAACTAGAAACTCTGCATCTAGAAACTTCGCAACAAGAAACTCCACAGCTAGAAACAACACAAATGGAAACTCCTCAACTAGAGACTCCACAACTAGAACTGCACAACTACGAACCCCACAACTACGAACCCCACAACTACGAACCCCACAACTAGAAACTCCACTACTAGAAACTCCACAACTTGAGACTTCGCAACTAGAAACTCTACAACTAGAAACTCCACAACTAGAAACTCCACAACTAGAAACTCCGATACTAGAAACTCCGCAACTCTAAACTCCACAGCCAGAAACTCCACAACTAGAAACTCCACATCTAGAAACTCCGCAACTAGAAACTCCACAACTAGAACTTCCACAACTAGAGACTCAACAACTAGAGACTCCTCAACTAAAAGCTCCACAACTAAAAACTCCACAACTAAAAGCTCCACAACTAAAATCTCCACAACTAGAAACTCCGTAACTAGGAACTCGAAAACTAGAAACTCCACAAGTAGACACTCCACAACTAGAAACTCCACAACTAGAGACTCCACAACTAGAGACTCCTCAACTAAAAACTCCACAACTAGAAACTCCGCAACTAGAAACTCCGCAACTAGAAACTTCACAGCTAGAAACTCCACAACTTGAGACTTCGCAACTAAAGAACTCGGCAACTTGAAATTCAAACACTAGAAACTCCACAACTAGAAACTCCACAACTACTGGCTCCGCAACTAGAAACTCCACAACCAGAAACTCCGCCACTAGAAACTCACTCCGCCACTAGAGACTCCACAACTTGAAATTCCACAAATAGAAACTCCACAGCTAGAAACTCCACAACTAGATATTCCACAACTAGAGACTCAACAACTAGAGACTCCTCAACTAAAAGCTCCACAACTAGAAACTCCGTAACTAGAAATTCCACAACTAGAAACTCCACAACTACAGACTCCGCGACTAGAAAACTCCGCAACTAGAAACTCCACAACTAGAAACTCCACAACTTGAAAGCCCACAACTAGATACTCCACAACTACAAACTCCACAACTAGAAACTTTACAACTAGAAACTCCGCAACCAGAAACTCCACAACTAGAAAACTCCGCAACTAGAAACTCTGCAACTAGAAACTCCGCCACTTAACTCCACAACTAGAAACTCCACAACTTGAGACTTCGCAACTAGAAACTCTACAACTAGAAACTCTACAACTAGAAACTCCACAACTAGAAACTTCGATACTAGAAACTCCGCAACTATAAACTCCACAGCCAGAAACTCCACAACTAGAAACTCCACATCTAGAAACTCCGCAACAAGAAACTCCGCAACTAGAAACTCCACACCTAGAACTTCTACAACTAGAGACTCAACAACTAGAGACTCCTCAACTAGAAACTCCACAACTAGAACTTCCACAACTAGAGACTCAACAACTAGAGACTCCTCAACTAAAAGCTCCACAACTAAAAACTCCACAACTAGAAACTCCGTAACTAGAAACTCGAAAACTAGAAACTCCACAACTTGAAAGCCCACAACTAGATACTCCACAACTACAAACTCCACAGCTAGAAACTCCACAACTCGAAACTCCCCAACTAGAGACTCCACAACTAGAAACTCCACAACTACGAACTCCACAACTACGAACACCACAACTAGAAACTCCGCAACTAGAAACTCCACAGCTAGAAAATCCACAACTAGAAACTCCACAACTAGAAGCTCCACAACTACAGACTCCGCAACTAGAAAACTCAGCAACTAGAAACTCCACAACTAGCAACTTCACAACTTGAAAGTCCACAACTAGATACTCCACAACTACAAACTCCACAACTAGAAACTCCACAACTACAGACTCCGCAACTAGAAAACTCCGCAACTACAAACTCCACAACTAGAAACTCCACAACTTGAAAGCCCACAACTTGATACTCCTCAACTAGCAACTCTGCAACTAGAAACTCCGCCACTAGAAACTCCACAACTTGAAACACCACAACTATATATTCCACAACTACAAATTCCACAAAGAGAAGCTCCGCAACTAGAAACTCCGCAAATAGAAGCTCCGCAACTAGAAATTCCACAGCTAAAAACTCCTCGACTTGAGACTTCGCAACTAGAAACTCGGCAACTAGAAACTCAACAACTAGAAAATCCACAACTAGAAACTCCACAACTAGAAACTCCACAACTTGAAACCCAACAAATAGATACTCCACAACTACAAACTCCACAACTGGAATCTCCACAACTAGAAACTTCACAACAAGAAACTCCGCAACTAAAAACTCCGCAACTAGAAACTCCACAGCTAGACAATCCACAACTAGAAACTCCACAACGAGAAACTCCACGACTTGAAACTCCGCAACTAGAAACTCCACAACTACGAACCCCACAACTACGAACCCCACAACTAGAAACTCCACAGCCAGATACTCCACAACTAGAAACTCCACAACTAGAAACTCCGCAACAAGAAACTCTGCAACAAGAAACTCCACAACTAGAACTTCCACAACTAGATACTCAACAACTAGAGACTCCTCAACTAAAAGCTCCACAACTAGAAACTGCACAACTAGAAACTCCACAACTAGAAACTCCGTAACTAGAAACCCGAAAACTAGAAACTCCACAACTAGAAACTCCACACCTATAAATTCCACAACTTTAAACTCCACAACTAAAACTCCACAACTAGAAACTCCACAACTAGAAACTACACAACTAGAAACTCCACAACGAGAAACTCCACAACTTGAAGCTACACAGCTAGAAACTCCGCCACTAGAAACTCCACAACTAGAAAACTCCGGAACTTGAAACACCACAACTATATGCTCCACAACTACAAAATCTACAACTAGAAACTCCGCAACTAGAAACTCCGCAACTAGAAACTCCACAGCTAGAAACTCCACGACTTGAGATTTTGCAACTAGAAACTCGGCAACTGGAAACTCAACTACTAGAAACTCAACAACTAGAAACTCCACAACTTGAAACCCAACAAATAAATACTCCACAACTACAGACTCCAGAACTAGAAACTCAACAACCAGAAACTCCGCAACTAAAAACTCCGCAACTAGAAACTCCACAGCTAGAAAATCCACAACTAGAAACTCCACAACTTGAAACTCCGCAACTAGAAACTCCGCCACTAGAATCTCCACAACTAGAAAACTCCACAGCTAGAAATTCCACAACTGAAAACTCCCCAACTAGAGACTTCACAACTAGAAACTCCACAACTACGAACTCCACAACTAGAAAACTCCGGAACTAGAAATTCTGCAACTAGAAACTCCGCAACTAGAAACTCCACAACTTTAAACACCCCAACTATATACTCCACGACTACAAAATCAACAACTAGAATCTCTGCAACTAGAAACTCCGCAACTAGAAACTCCACAGCTAGAAACTCCACAACTGGAAACTCCACAACTAGAGACTCCAAAACTAGAAACTGCACAACTACGAACCCCACAACAACGAACCCCAGAACTAGAAGCTCCACAACTAGAAACTCCGCAACTAGAAGTTCCGCAACTAGAAACTCCACAGCTAGAAACTCCACGACTTGAGATTTCGCAACTAGAAACTCGGCAACTAGAAACTCAACTACTAGAAATTCAACAACTAGAAACTCCACAACTAGAAACTCCACAACTTGAAACCCAACAAATAGATACTCCACAACTACAGACTCCACAACTAGAAACTCCACAACCAGAAACTCCGCAACTAAAAACTTCGCAACTAGAAACTCCACAGCTAGAAAATCCACAACTAGAAACTCCACAACGAGAAACTCCACAACTTGAAACTCCGCAACTAGAAACTCCGCCACTAGAATCTCCACAACTAGAAAACTTCACAACTAGAAACTCTGCAACTAGAAACTCTGCAACTAGAAACTCCACAGCTAGAAACTCCACAACTGGAAACTCCACAACTAGGGACTGCAAAACTAGAAACTGCACAACTACGAATCCCACAACTACGAACCCCAGAACTAGAAGCTCCACAACTAGAAACTCCACAACTTGGAACTCCGCAACTAGAAACTCTGCATCTAGAAACTTCGCAACTAGAAAACTCCGCAACTAGAAACTCTGCATCTAGAAACTTCGCAACTAGAAACTCCACAGCTAGAAACAACACAAATGGAAACTCCTCAACTAGAGACTCCACAACTAGAACTGCACAACTACGAACCCCACAACTACGAACCCCACAACTACGAACCCCACAACTAGAAACTCCACAACTAGAAACTCCACAACTTGAGACTTCGCAACTAGAAACTCTACAACTAGAAACTCCACAACTAGAAACTCCACAACTAGAAACTCCGATACTAGAAACTCCGCAACTCTAAACTCCACAGCCAGAAACTCCACAACTAGAAACTCCACATCTAGAAACTCCGCAACTAGAAACTCCACAACTAGAACTTCCACAACTAGAGACTCAACAACTAGAGACTCCTCAACTAAAAGCTCCACAACTAAAAACTCCACAACCAGAAACTCCGTAACTAGAAACTCGAAAACTAGAAACTCCACAAGTAGACACTCCACAACTAGAAACTCCACAACTAGAGACTCCACAACTAGAGACTCCTCAACTAAAAACTCCACAACTAGAAACTCCGCAACTAGAAACTCCGCAACTAGAAACTTCACAGCTAGAAACTCCACAACTTGAGACTTCGCAACTAAAGAACTCGGCAACTTGAAATTCAAACACTAGAAACTCCACAACTAGAAACTCCACAACTACTGGCTCCGCAACTAGAAACTCCACAACCAGAAACTCCGCCACTAGAAACTCACTCCGCCACTAGAGACTCCACAACTTGAAATTCCACAAATAGAAACTCCACAGCTAGAAACTCCACAACTAGAAATTCCACAACTAGAGACTCAACAACTAGAGACTCCTCAACTAAAAGCTCCACAACTAGAAACTCCGTAACTAGAAATCCCACAACTAGAAACTCCACAACTACAGACTCCGCGACTAGAAAACTCCGCAACTAGAAACTCCACAACTAGAAACTCCACAACTTGAAAGCCCACAACTAGATACTCCACAACTACAAACTCCACAGCTAGAAACTCCACAACTCGAAACTCCCCAACTAGAGACTCCACAACCAGAAACTCCACAACTACGAACTCCACAACTACGAACACCAACTCTAGAAACTCCGCAACTAGAAACTCCACAGCTAGAAAATCCACAACTAGAAACTCCACAACTAGAAGCTCCACAATTACAGACTCCGCAACTAGAAAACTCAGCAACTAGAAACTCCACAACTAGCAACTTCACAACTTGAAAGTCCACAACTAGATACTCCACAACTACAAACTCCACAACTAGAAACTCCACATTACAGACTCCGCAACTAGAAAACTCCGCAACTACAAACTCCACAACTAGAAACTCCACAACTTGAAAGCCCACAACTAGATACTCCGCAACTAGAAACTCTGCAACTAGAAACTCCGCCACTAGAAACTCCACAACTTGAAACACCACAACTATATATTCCACAACTACAAATTCCACAACTAGAAGCTCCGCAACTAGAAACTCCGCAAATAGAAGCTCCGCAACTAGAAATTGCACAGCTAAAAACTCCTCGACTTGAGACTTCGCAACTAGAAACTCGGCAACTAGAAACTCAACAACTAGAAAATCCACAACTAGAAACTCCACAACTAGAAACTCCACAACTTGAAACCCAACAAATAGATACTCCACAACTACAAACTCCACAACTGGAAACTCCACAACTAGAAACTTCACAACAAGAAACTCCGCAACTAAAAACTCCGCAACTAGAAACTCCACAGCTAGACAATCCACAACTAGAAACTCCACAACGAGAAACTCCACGACTTGAAACTCCGCAACTAGAAACTCCACAACTACGAACCCCACAACTACGAACCCCACAACTAGAAACTCCACAGCCAGAAACTCCACAACTAGAAACTCCACAACTAGAAACTCCGCAACAAGAAACTCTGCAACAAGAAACTCCACAACTAGAACTTCCACAACTAGATACTCAACAACTAGAGACTCCTCAACTAAAAGCTCCACAACTAGAAACTGCACAACTAGAAACACCACAACTAGAAACTCCGTAACTAGAAACCCGAAAACTAGAAACTCCACAACTAGAAACTCCACACCTATAAATTCCACAACTTTAAACTCCACAACTAAAACTCCACAACTAGAAACTCCACAACTAGAAACTCTGCAACTAGAAACTCCGCAACTAGAATCTCCACAGTTAGAAATTCCACAACTATAAACTCCACAACCAGAAACTCCACAACTAGAGACTCCAAAACTAGAGACTGCACAATTAGAGACTCCGCAACTAGATACTCCAAAACTAGGAACTCTGCAACTAGAAAATCTACAACTACAAACTCGAAAACTAAAAACTACAAATAGAAACTCCACAACTAGAAACTCCACAAGTAGACACTCCACAACTAGAAACTCCACAACTAGAGACTCCACAACTAAAAAATCCACAACTAGAAACTCCGCAACTAGAAACTCCGCAACTAGAAACTCCACAGCTAGAAACTCTACAACTTGAGACTTCGCAACTAAAGAACTCGGCAACTAGAAACTCAACAACTAGAAACTCCACAACTAGAAACACCGCAACTAAAAACTCTGCAAGCAGAAATTCCACAGCTAGAAAATCCGCAACTAGAAACTCTGCAACTAGAAACTCCGCAAATAGAAACTCCACAGCTAGAAAATTAACAACTAGAAACTCCACAACTAGAAACTCCACAACTTGAAAGTCCACAACTAGATACTCCACAACTACAAACTACACAACTAGAAACTCCACAACGAGAAACTCCACAACTTGAAGCTACACAGCTAGAAACTCCGCCACTAGAAACTCCCCAACTAGAAAACTCCGGAACTTGAAACACCACAACTATATACTCCACAACTACAAAATCTACAACTAGAAACTCCGCAACTAGAAACTCCGCAACTAGAAACTCCACAGCTAGAAACTCCACGACTTGAGATTTTGCAACTAGAAACTCGGCAACTGGAAACTAAACTACTAGAAACTCAACAACTAGAAACTCCACAACTTGAAACCCAACAAATAAATACTCCACAACTACAGACTCCAGAACTAGAAACTCAACAACCAGAAACTCCGCAACTAAAAACTCCGCAACTAGAAACTCCACAGCTAGAAAATCCACAACTAGAAACTCCACAACTTGAAACTCCGCAACTAGAAACTCCGCCACTAGAATCTCCACAACTAGAAAACTCCACAGCTAGAAATTCCACAACTGGAAACTCCCCAACTAGAGACTTCACAACTAGAAACTCCACAACTACGAACTCCACAACTAGAAAACTCCGGAACTAGAAATTCTGCAACTAGAAACTCCGCAACTAGAAACTCCACAGCTAGAAACTCCACAACTGGAAACTCCACAACTAGAGACTCCAAAACTAGAAACTGCACAACTACGAACCCCACAACGAACCCCAGAACTAGAAGCTCCACAACTAGAAACTCCGCAACTAGAAGTTCCGCAACTAGAAACTCCACAGCTAGAAACTCCACGACTTGAGATTTCGCAACTAGAAACTCGGCAACTAGAAACTCAACTACTAGAAATTCAACAACTAGAAACTCCACAACTAGAAACTCCACAACTTGAAACCCAACAAATAGATACTCCACAACTACAGACTCCACAACTAGAAACTCCACAACCAGAAACTCCGCAACTAAAAACTTCGCAACTAGAAACTCCACAGCTAGAAAATCCACAACTAGAAACTCCACAACGAGAAACTCCACAACTTGAAACTCCGCAACTAGAAACTCCGCCACTAGAATCTCCACAACTAGAAAACTTCACAACTAGAAACTCTGCAACTAGAAACTCCGCAACTAGAAACTCCACAGCTAGAAACTCCACAACTGGAAACTCCACAACTAGGGACTGCAAAACTAGAAACTGCACAACTACGAATCCCACAACTACGAACCCCAGAACTAGAAGCTCCACAACTAGAAACTCCACAACTTGTAACTCCGCAACTAGAAACTCTGCATCTAGAAACTTCGCAACTAGAAAACTCCGCAACTAGAAACTCTGCATCTAGAAACTTCGCAACTAGAAACTCCACAGCTAGAAACAACACAAATGGAAACTCCTCAACTAGAGACTACACAACTAGAACTGCACAACTACGAACCCCACAACTACGAACCCCACAACTAGAAACTCCACAACTAGAAACTCCACAACTTGAGACTTCGCAACTAGAAACTCTACAACTAGAAACTCCACAACTAGAAACTCCACAACTAGAAACTCCGATACTAGAAACTCCGCAACTCTAAACTCCACAGCCAGAAACTCCACAACTAGAAACTCCACATCTAGAAACTCCGCAACTAGAAACTCCACAACTAGAACTTCCACAACTAGAGACTCAACAACTAGAGACTCCTCAACTAAAAGCTCCACAACTAAAAACTCCACAACCAGAAACTCCGTAACTAGAAACTCGAAAACTAGAAACTGCACAAGTAGACACTCCACAACTAGAAACTCCACAACTAGAGACTCCACAACTAGAGACTCCTCAACTAAAAACTCCACAACTAGAAACTCCGCAACTAAAAACTCCGCAACTAGAAACTTCACAGCTAGAAACTCCACAACTTGAGACTTCGCAACTAAAGAACTCGGCAACTTGAAATTCAAACACTAGAAACTCCACAACTAGAAACTCCACAACTACTGGCTCCGCAACTAGAAACTCCACAACCAGAAACTCCGCCACTAGAAACTCACTCCGCCACTAGAGACTCCACAACTTGAAATTTCACAAATAGAAACTCCACAGCTAGAAACTCCACAACTAGAAATTCCACAACTAGAGACTCAACAACTAGAGACTCCTCAACTAAAAGCTCCACAACTAGAAACTCCGTAACTAGAAATCCCACAACTAGAAACTCCACAACTACAGACTCCGCGACTAGAAAACTCCGCAACTAGAAACTCCACAACTAGAAACTCCACAACTTGAAAGCCCACAACTAGATACTCCACAACTACAAACTCCACAGCTAGAAACTCCACAACTCGAAACTCCCCAACTAGAGACTCCACAACTAGAAACTCCACAACTACGAACTCCACAACTACGAACACCAACTCTAGAAACTCCGCAACTAGAAACTCCACAGCTAGAAAATCCACAACTAGAAACTCCACAACTAGAAGCTCCACAACTACAGACTCCGCAACTAGAAAACTCAGCAACTAGAAACTCCACAACTAGCAACTTCACAACTTGAAAGTCCACAACTAGATACTCCACAACTACAAACTCCACAACTAGAAACTCCACATTACAGACTCCGCAACTAGAAAACTCCGCAACTACAAACTCCACAACTAGAAACTCCACAACTTGAAAGCCCACAACTAGATACTCCGCAACTAGAAACTCTGCAACTAGAAACTCCGCCACTAGAAACTCCACAACTTGAAACACCACAACTATATATTCCACAACTACAAATTCCACAACTAGAAGCTCCGCAACTAGAAACTCCGCAAATAGAAGCTCCGCAACTAGAAATTGCACAGCTAAAAACTCCTCGACTTGAGACTTCGCAACTAGAAACTCGGCAACTAGAAACTCAACAACTAGAAAATCCACAACTAGAAACTCCACAACTAGAAACTCCACAACTTGAAACCCAACAAATAGATACTCCACAACTACAAACTCCACAACTGGAAACTCCACAACTAGAAACTTCACAACAAGAAACTCCGCAACTAAAAACTCCGCAACTAGAAACTCCACAGCTAGACAATCCACAACTAGAAACTCCACAACGAGAAACTCCACGACTTGAAACTCCGCAACTAGAAACTCCACAACTACGAACCCCACAACTACGAACCCCACAACTAGAAACTCCACAGCCAGAAACTCCACAACTAGAAACTCCACAACTAGAAACTCCGCAACAAGAAACTCTGCAACAAGAAACTCCACAACTAGAACTTCCACAACTAGATACTCAACAACTAGAGACTCCTCAACTAAAAGCTCCACAACTAGAAACTGCACAACTAGAAACACCACAACTAGAAACTCCGTAACTAGAAACCCGAAAACTAGAAACTCCACAACTAGAAACTCCACACCTATAAATTCCACAACTTTAAACTCCACAACTAAAACTCCACAACTAGAAACTCCACAACTAGAAACTCTGCAACTAGAAACTCCGCAACTAGAATCTCCACAGTTAGAAATTCCACAACTATAAACTCCACAACCAGAAACTCCACAACTAGAGACTCCAAAACTAGAGACTGCACAATTAGAGACTCCGCAACTAGATACTCCAAAACTAGGAACTCTGCAACTAGAAAATCTACAACTACAAACTCGAAAACTAAAAACTACAAATAGAAACTCCACAACTAGAAACTCCACAAGTAGACACTCCACAACTAGAAACTCCACAACTAGAGACTCCACAACCAAAAAATCCACAACTAGAAACTCCGCAACTAGAAACTCCGCAACTAGAAACTCCACAGCTAGAAACTCTACAACTTGAGACTTCGCAACTAAAGAACTCGGCAACTAGAAACTCAACAACTAGAAACTCCACAACTAGAAACACCGCAACTAAAAACTCTGCAAGCAGAAATTCCACAGCTAGAAAATCCGCAACTAGAAACTCTGCAACTAGAAACTCCGCAAATAGAAACTCCACAGCTAGAAAATTAACAACTAGAAACTCCACACCTAGAAACTCCACAACTAGAAACTCCACAACTTGAAAGTCCACAACTAGATACTCCACAACTACAAACTACACAACTAGAAACTCCACAACGAGAAACTCCACAACTTGAAGCTACACAGCTAGAAACTCCGCCACTAGAAACTCCACAACTAGAAAACTCCGGAACTTGAAACACCACAACTATATACTCCACAACTACAAAATCTACAACTAGAAACTCCGCAACTAGAAACTCCGCAACTAGAAACTCCACAGCTAGAAACTCCACGACTTGAGATTTTGCAACTAGAAACTCGGCAACTGGAAACTCAACTACTAGAAACTCAACAACTAGAAACTCCACAACTTGAAACCCAACAAATAAATACTCCACAACTACAGACTCCAGAACTAGAAACTCAACAACCAGAAACTCCGCAACTAAAAACTCCGCAACTAGAAACTCCACAGCTAGAAAATCCACAACTAGAAACTCCACAACTTGAAACTCCGCAACTAGAAACTCCGCCACTAGAATCTCCACAACTAGAAAACTCCACAGCTAGAAATTCCACAACTGGAAACTCCCCAACTAGAGACTTCACAACTAGAAACTCCACAACTACGAACTCCACAACTAGAAAACTCCGGAACTAGAAACTCTGCAACTAGAAACTCCGCAACTAGAAACTCCACAACTTGAAACACCACAACTATATACTCCACGACTACAAAATCAACAACTAGAATCTCTGCAACTAGAAACTCCGCAACTAGAAACTCCACAGCTAGAAACTCCACAACTGGAAACTCCACAACTAGAGACTCCAAAACTAGAAACTGCACAACTACGAACCCCACAACAACGAACCCCAGAACTAGAAGCTCCACAACTAGAAACTCCGCAACTAGAAGTTCCGCAACTAGAAACTCCACAGCTAGAAACTCCACGACTTGAGATTTCGCAACTAGAAACTCGGCAACTAGAAACTCAACTACTAGAAATTCAACAACTAGAAACTCCACAACTAGAAACTCCACAACTTGAAACCCAACAAATAGATACTCCACAACTACAGACTCCACAACTAGAAACTCCACAACCAGAAACTCCGCAACTAAAAACTTCGCAACTAGAAACTCCACAGCTAGAAAATCCACAACTAGAAACTCCACAACGAGAAACTCCACAACTTGAAACTCCGCAACTAGAAACTCCGCCACTAGAATCTCCACAACTAGAAAACTTCACAACTAGAAACTCTGCAACTAGAAACTCCGCAACTAGAAACTCCACAGCTAGAAACTCCACAACTGGAAACTCCACAACTAGGGACTGCAAAACTAGAAACTGCACAACTACGAATCCCACAACTACGAACCCCAGAACTAGAAGCTCCACAACTAGAAACTCCACAACTTGGAACTCCGCAACTAGAAACTCCGCCACTACAATCTCCACAACTAGAAAACTCCGCAACTAGAAACTCTGCATCTAGAAACTTCGCAACAAGAAACTCCACAGCTAGAAACAACACAAATGGAAACTCCTCAACTAGAGACTCCACAACTAGAACTGCACAACTAGAGACTCCACAACTAGAGACTCCTCAACTAAAAACTCCACAACTAGAAACTCCGCAACTAGAAACTCCGCAACTAGAAACTTCACAGCTAGAAACTCCACAACTTTAGACTTCGCAACTAAAGAACTCGGCAACTAGAAATTCAAACACTAGAAACTCCACAACTAGAAACTCCACAACTAGAAACTCCACAACTACTGGCTCCGCAACTAGAAACTCCACAACCAGATACTCCGCAACTAGAAACTCACTCCGCCACTAGAGACTCCACAACTTGAAATTCCACAACTAGAAACTCCACAACTAGAAACTCCACAACTAGAAATTCCACAACTACAGACTCAACAACTAGAGACTCCTCAGCTAAAAGCTCCGCAACTAGAAACTCCGTAACTAGAAATTCCACAACTAGAAACTCCACAACTACAGACTCCGCAACCAGAAAACTCCGCAACTAGAAACTCCACAACTAGAAACTCCACAACTTGAAAGCCCACAACTAGATACTCCACAACTACAAACTCCACAACTAGAAACTCCACAACTTGAAGCTCCGCAACTAGAAACTCCGCAACTAGAAACTCCACAACTAGAAAACTCCGCAACTAGAAACTCTGCAACTAGAAACTCCGCCACTAGAAACTCCACAACTTGAAACACCACAACTATATACTCCACAACTACAAATTCCACAACTAGAAACTCCACAACTAGAAACTCCAAAATTTGGAACTCCGCAACTAGAAACTCCGCCACTAGAATCTCCACAACTAGAAAACTCCGCAACTAGAAACTCTGCATCTAGAAACTCCGCAACTAGAAACTCCACAGCTAGAAACACCACAAATGGAAACTCCACAAGTAGATACTCCACAACTAGAAACTGCACAACTACGAACCCCACAACTACGAACACCGAAACTAGAAACTCCACAACTAGAAACTCAACAACTTGAGACTTCGCAACTAGAAACTCCACAACTAGAAACTCCACAACTAGAGACTCCACAACTAGAAACTCCAAAACTAGAAACTCAACAACTAGAAACTCCACAACTAGAAACTCCGCAACTAGAAACTCCACAGCCAGAAAATCCACAACTAGAAACTCCGCAACAAGAAACTCAGCAAATAGAAACTCCACAACTAGAAAATCCACAACTAGAAACTTCACAACTAGAAACTCCCCATCAAGAAGCTCCACAATTAGAAACTCCACAACTAAAAACTCCACAACTAGAAACTCCACAACTAGAAACTCCACAACTTGAAACTCCGCAACTAGAAACTCCGCAACTAGAAACTCCACAACTAGAAAACTCCGAAACTAGAAACCCTGCAACTAGAAACTCCACAGCTAGAAACTCCACAACTAGAAACTCCACAAGTAGACACTCCACAACTAGAAACTCCACAACTAGAGCTCCACAACTCAACTAAAAGCTCCACAACTAGAAACTCCACAACTAGAAATTCCACAACTAGAAACTCAATAACTAGAGAGTCCTCAACTAAAAGCTCCACAACTAGAAACTCCGTAACTAGAAATTCCACAACTAGAAACTCCACAACTTGAAAGCCTACAACTAGACACTCCACCACTACAAACTCCACAACTAGAAACTCCACAACTAGAAACTCCACAACTTGAAGCTCCACAACTAGAAACTCCGCAACTAGAAACTCCACAACTAGAAAACTCCGCAACTAGAAACTCTGCAACTAGAAACTCCGCCACTAGAAACTCCACAACTTGAAACACCACAACTATATATTCCACAACTACAAATTCCACAACTAGAAGCTCCGCAACTAGAAACTCCGCAAATAGAAGCTCCGCAACTAGAAACTCCACAGCTAAAAACTCCTCGACTTGAGACTTTGCAACTAGAAACTCGGCAACTAGAAACTCAACAACTAGAAAATCCACAACTAGAAACTCCACAACTAGAAACTCCTCAACTTGAAACCCAACAAATAGATACTCCACAACTACAAACTCCACAACTGGAAACTCCACAACTAGAAACTTCACAACAAGAAACTCCGCAACTAAAAACTCCGCAACTAGAAACTCCACAGCTAGACAATCCACAACTAGAAACTCCACAACGAGAAACTCCACGACTTGAAACTCCGCAACTAGAAACTCCACAACTACGAACCCCACAACTACGAACCCCACAACTAGAAACTCCACAACTAGACACTCCACAACTAGAAACTCGACAATTAGAAACTCCACAACTACGAACCTCACAACTAGAAACTCCACAACTAGAAACTCTGCAACTAGAAACTCCACAGCCAGAAACTCCACAACTAGAAACTCCACAACTAAAAACTCCGCAACAAGAAACTCTGCAACAAGAAACTCCACAACTAGAACTTCCACAACTAGATACTCAACAACTAGAGACTCCTCAACTAAAAGCTCCACAACTAGAAACTCCACAACTAGAAACTCCACAACTAGAAACTCCGTAACTAGAAACCCGAAAACTAGAAACTCCACAACTAGAAACTCCACAACTATAAATTCCACAACTTTAAACTCCACAACTAAAACTCCACAACTAGAAACTCCACAACTAGAAACTCCGCAACTAGAATCTCCACAGTTATAAATTCCACAACTATAAACTCCACAACTAGAGACTCCAAAACTAGAGACTGCACAATTAGAAACTCCGCAACTAGATACTCCAAAACTAGGAACTGTGCAACTAGAAAATCTATAACTACAAACTCGAAAACTAAAAACTACAAATAGAAACTCCACAACTAGAAACTCCACAAGTAGACACTCCACAACTAGAAACTCCACAACTAGAGACTCCACAACTAAAAAATCCACAACTAGAAACTCCGCAACTAGAAACTCCGCAACTAGAAACTCCACAGCTAGAAACTCTACAACTTGAGACTTCGCAACTAAAGAACTCGGCAACTAGAAACTAAACAACTAGAAACTCCACAACTAGAAACACCGCCACTAAAAACTCTGCAACCAGAAATTCCACAGCTAGAAAATCCACAACTAGAAACTCTGCAACTAGAAACTCCGCAAATAGAAACTCCACAGCTAGAAAATTACAACTAGAAACTCCACAACTAGAAACTCCACAACTTGAAAGTCCACAACTAGATACTCCACAACTACAAACTCCACAACTAGAAACTCCACAACGAGAAACTCCACAACTTGAAGCTTCACAACTAGAAACTCCGCAACTAGAAACTCCACAACTAGAAAACTCCGCAACTAGAATCTCTGCATCTAGAAACTCCGCAACTAGAAACTCCACAGCTAGAAACAACACAAATGGAAACTTCTCAACTAGAGACTCCACAACTAGAACTGCACAACTACGAACCCCACAACTACAAACCCCACAACTAGAAACTCCACAACTAGAAACTCCACAACTAGAAACTCCACAACTTGAAGCTCCGCAACTAGAAACTCCGCAACTAGAAACTCCACAACTAGAAAACTCCGCAACTAGAAACTCTGCAACTAGAAACTCCGCCACTAGAAACTCCACAGCTAGAAACACCACAACTATATACTCCACAACTACAAAATCCACAACTAGAAACTCTGCAACTAGAAACTCCGCAACTAGAAACTCCACAGCTAGAAACTCCACAACTGGAAACTCCACAACTTGAGACTCCAAAACTAGAAACTGCACAACTACGAACCCCACAACAACGAACCCCAGAACTAGAAGCTCCACAACTAGAAACTCCGCAACTAGAAGCTCCACAGCTAGAAACTCCACAACTGGAAACTCCACGACTTGAGACTCCAAAACTAGAAACTGCACAACTACGAACCCCACAACAACGAACCCCAGAACTAGAAGCTCCACAACTAGAAACTCCGCAACTAGAAGCTCCACAACTAGAAACTCCACAGCTAGAAACTCCACGACTTGAGATTTCGCAACTGGAAACTCGGCAACTAGAAACTCAACTACTAGAAACTCAACAACTAGAAACTCCACAACCAGAAACTCCGCAACTAAAAACTTCGCAACTAGAAACTCCACAGCTAGAAAATCCACAACTAGAAACTCCACAACGAGAAACTCCACAACTTGAAACTCCGCAACTAGAAAACTCCGCAACTAGAAACTCCACAACTAGGAACTTCACAACTTGAAAGTCCACAACTAGATACTCCACAACTACAAACTCCACAACTAGAAACTCCACAACTTGAAACTCCACAACTTGAAGCTCCACAACTAGAAACTTCGCAACTAGAAAACTCCGGAACTAGAAACTCTGCAACTAAAAACTCCACAACTTGAAACACCACAACTATATACTCCACAATTACAAAATCCACAACTAGAAACTCCGCAACTAGAAACTCCGCAACTAGAAACTCCGCAACTAGAAACTTCACAGCTAGAAACTCCACAACTTTAGACTTCGCAACTAAAGAACTCGGCAACTAGAAATTCAAACACTAGAAACTCCACAACTAGAAACTCCACAACTAGAAACTCCACAACTACTGGCTCCGCAACTAGAAACTCCACAACCAGATACTCCGCAACTAGAAACTCACTCCGCCACTAGAGACTCCACAACTTGAAATTCCACAACTAGAAACTCCACAACTAGAAACTCCACAACTAGAAATTCCACAACTACAGACTCAACAACTAGAGACTCCTCAGCTAAAAGCTCCGCAACTAGAAACTCCGTAACTAGAAATTCCACAACTAGAAACTCCACAACTACAGACTCCGCAACCAGAAAACTCCGCAACTAGAAACTCCACAACTAGAAACTCCACAACTTGAAAGCCCACAACTAGATACTCCACAACTACAAACTCCACAACTAGAAACTCCACAACTTGAAGCTCCGCAACTAGAAACTCCGCAACTAGAAACTCCACAACTAGAAAACTCCGCAACTAGAAACTCTGCAACTAGAAACTCCGCCACTAGAAACTCCACAACTTGAAACACCACAACTATATACTCCACAACTACAAATTCCACAACTAGAAACTCCACAACTAGAAACTCCAAAATTTGGAACTCCGCAACTAGAAACTCCGCCACTAGAATCTCCACAACTAGAAAACTCCGCAACTAGAAACTCTGCATCTAGAAACTCCGCAACTAGAAACTCCACAGCTAGAAACACCACAAATGAAAACTCCACAAGTAGATACTCCACAACTAGAAACTGCACAACTACGAACCCCACAACTACGAACACCGAAACTAGAAACTCCACAACTAGAAACTCAACAACTTGAGACTTCGCAACTAGAAACTCCACAACTAGAAACTCCACAACTAGAGACTCCACAACTAGAAACTCCAAAACTAGAAACTCAACAACTAGAAACTCCACAACTAGAAACTCCGCAACTAGAAACTCCACAGCCAGAAAATCCACAACTAGAAACTCCGCAACAAGAAACTCAGCAAATAGAAACTCCACAACTAGAAAATCCACAACTAGAAACTTCACAACTAGAAACTCCCCATCAAGAAGCTCCACAATTAGAAACTCCACAACTAAAAACTCCACAACTAGAAACTCCACAACTAGAAACTCCACAACTTGAAACTCCGCAACTAGAAACTCCGCAACTAGAAACTCCACAACTAGAAAACTCCGAAACTAGAAACCCTGCAACTAGAAACTCCACAGCTAGAAACTCCACAACTAGAAACTCCACAAGTAGACACTCCACAACTAGAAACTCCACAACTAGAGCTCCACAACTCAACTAAAAGCTCCACAACTAGAAACTCCACAACTAGAAATTCCACAACTAGAAACTCAATAACTAGAGAGTCCTCAACTAAAAGCTCCACAACTAGAAACTCCGTAACTAGAAATTCCACAACTAGAAACTCCACAACTTGAAAGCCTACAACTAGACACTCCACCACTACAAACTCCACAACTAGAAACTCCACAACTAGAAACTCCACAACTTGAAGCTCCACAACTAGAAACTCCGCAACTAGAAACTCCACAACTAGAAAACTCCGCAACTAGAAACTCTGCAACTAGAAACTCCGCCACTAGAAACTCCACAACTTGAAACACCACAACTATATATTCCACAACTACAAATTCCACAACTAGAAGCTCCGCAACTAGAAACTCCGCAAATAGAAGCTCCGCAACTAGAAACTCCACAGCTAAAAACTCCTCGACTTGAGACTTTGCAACTAGAAACTCGGCAACTAGAAACTCAACAACTAGAAAATCCACAACTAGAAACTCCACAACTAGAAACTCCTCAACTTGAAACCCAACAAATAGATACTCCACAACTACAAACTCCACAACTGGAAACTCCACAACTAGAAACTTCACAACAAGAAACTCCGCAACTAAAAACTCCGCAACTAGAAACTCCACAGCTAGACAATCCACAACTAGAAACTCCACAACGAGAAACTCCACGACTTGAAACTCCGCAACTAGAAACTCCACAACTACGAACCCCACAACTACGAACCCCACAACTAGAAACTCCACAACTAGACACTCCACAACTAGAAACTCGACAATTAGAAACTCCACAACTACGAACCTCACAACTAGAAACTCCACAACTAGAAACTCTGCAACTAGAAACTCCACAGCCAGAAACTCCACAACTAGAAACTCCACAACTAAAAACTCCGCAACAAGAAACTCTGCAACAAGAAACTCCACAACTAGAACTTCCACAACTAGATACTCAACAACTAGAGACTCCTCAACTAAAAGCTCCACAACTAGAAACTCCACAACTAGAAACTCCACAACTAGAAACTCCGTAACTAGAAACCCGAAAACTAGAAACTCCACAACTAGAAACTCCACAACTATAAATTCCACAACTTTAAACTCCACAACTAAAACTCCACAACTAGAAACTCCACAACTAGAAACTCCGCAACTAGAATCTCCACAGTTAGAAATTCCACAACTATAAACTCCACAACTAGAGACTCCAAAACTAGAGACTGCACAATTAGAAACTCCGCAACTAGATACTCCAAAACTAGGAACTGTGCAACTAGAAAATCTATAACTACAAACTCGAAAACTAAAAACTACAAATAGAAACTCCACAACTAGAAACTCCACAAGTAGACACTCCACAACTAGAAACTCCACAACTAGAGACTCCACAACTAAAAAATCCACAACTAGAAACTCCGCAACTAGAAACTCCGCAACTAGAAACTCCACAGCTAGAAACTCTACAACTTGAGACTTCGCAACTAAAGAACTCGGCAACTAGAAACTAAACAACTAGAAACTCCACAACTAGAAACACCGCCACTAAAAACTCTGCAACCAGAAATTCCACAGCTAGAAAATCCACAACTAGAAACTCTGCAACTAGAAACTCCGCAAATAGAAACTCCACAGCTAGAAAATTACAACTAGAAACTCCACAACTAGAAACTCCACAACTTGAAAGTCCACAACTAGATACTCCACAACTACAAACTCCACAACTAGAAACTCCACAACGAGAAACTCCACAACTTGAAGCTTCACAACTAGAAACTCCGCAACTAGAAACTCCACAACTAGAAAACTCCGCAACTAGAATCTCTGCATCTAGAAACTCCGCAACTAGAAACTCCACAGCTAGAAACAACACAAATGGAAACTTCTCAACTAGAGACTCCACAACTAGAACTGCACAACTACGAACCCCACAACTACAAACCCCACAACTAGAAACTCCACAACTAGAAACTCCACAACTAGAAACTCCACAACTTGAAGCTCCGCAACTAGAAACTCCGCAACTAGAAACTCCACAACTAGAAAACTCCGCAACTAGAAACTCTGCAACTAGAAACTCCGCCACTAGAAACTCCACAGCTAGAAACACCACAACTATATACTCCACAACTACAAAATCCACAACTAGAAACTCTGCAACTAGAAACTCCGCAACTAGAAACTCCACAGCTAGAAACTCCACAACTGGAAACTCCACAACTTGAGACTCCAAAACTAGAAACTGCACAACTACGAACCCCACAACAACGAACCCCAGAACTAGAAGCTCCACAACTAGAAACTCCGCAACTAGAAGCTCCACAGCTAGAAACTCCACAACTGGAAACTCCACGACTTGAGACTCCAAAACTAGAAACTGCACAACTACGAACCCCACAACAACGAACCCCAGAACTAGAAGCTCCACAACTAGAAACTCCGCAACTAGAAGCTCCACAACTAGAAACTCCACAGCTAGAAACTCCACGACTTGAGATTTCGCAACTGGAAACTCGGCAACTAGAAACTCAACTACTAGAAACTCAACAACTAGAAACTCCACAACCAGAAACTCCGCAACTAAAAACTTCGCAACTAGAAACTCCACAGCTAGAAAATCCACAACTAGAAACTCCACAACGAGAAACTCCACAACTTGAAACTCCGCAACTAGAAAACTCCGCAACTAGAAACTCCACAACTAGGAACTTCACAACTTGAAAGTCCACAACTAGATACTCCACAACTACAAACTCCACAACTAGAAACTCCACAACTTGAAACTCCACAACTTGAAGCTCCACAACTAGAAACTTCGCAACTAGAAAACTCCGGAACTAGAAACTCTGCAACTAAAAACTCCACAACTTGAAACACCACAACTATATACTCCACAATTACAAAATCCACAACTAGAAACTCCGCAACTAGAAACTCCGCAACTAGAAACTCCACAGCTAGAAACTCCACGACTTGAGATTTCGCAACTAGAAACTCGGCAACTAGAAACTCAACTACTAGAAACTCAACAACTAGAAACTCCACAACTAGAAACTCCACAACTTGAAACCCAACAAATAGATACTCACAACTACAGACTCCAGAACTAGAAACTCCACAACCAGAAACTCCGCAACTAAAAACTCCGCAACTAGAAACTTCACAGCTAGAAAATCCACAACTAGAAACTCCACAACTTGAAACTCCGCAACTAGAAACTCCGCCACTAGAATCTCCACAACTAGAAAACTCCGCTACTAGAAACTCAGCAACTAGAAACTCCGCGACGAAAAACTCCACAGCTAGAAACTCCACAACTGGAAACTCCCAACTAGAGACTCCACAACTAGAAACTCCACAACTACGAACTCCACAACTACGAACCCCACAACTAGAAACTCCGCAACTAGAAACTCCACAGCTAGAAAATCCACAACTAGAAACTCCACAACTAGAAACTCCACAACTACAGACTCCGCAACTAGAAAACTCCGCAACTAGAAACTGCACAACTAGAAACTTCACAACTTGAAAGTCCACAACTAGATACTCCACAACTACAAACTCCACAACTAAAAACTCCACAACTACAGACTCCGCAACTAGAAAACTCCGCAACTAGAAACTCCACAACTAGAAACTCCACAACTTGAAAGCCCACAACTAGATACTTCACAACTACAAACTCCACAACTAGAAACTCCACAACTAGAAACTCCACAACTTGAAGCTCCACAACTAGAAACTCCGCAACTAAAAACTCCACAACTAGAAAACTCCGCAACTAGAAACTCTGCAACTAGAAACTCTGCCACTAGAAACTCCACAACTTGAAACACCACAACTATATATTCCACAACTACAAATTCCACAACTAGAAGCTCCGCAACTAGAAACTCCGCAAATAGAAGCTCCGCAACTAGAAACTCAACAGCTAAAAACTCCTCGACTTGAGACTTCGCAACTAGAAACTCGGCAACTAGAAACTCAACAACTAGAAAATCCACAACTAGAAACTCCACAACTAGAAACTCCACAACTTGAAACCCAACAAATAGATACTCCACAACTACAAACTCCACAACTGGAAACTCCACAACTAGAAACTTCACAACAAGAAACTCCGCAACTAAAAACTCCGCAACTAGAAACTCCACAGCTAGACAATCCACAACTAGAAACTCCACAACGAGAAACTCCACGACTTGAAACTCCGCAACTAGAAACTCCACAACTACGAACCCCACAACTACGAACCCCACAACTAGAAACTCCACAACTAGAGACTCCACAACTAGAAACTCGACAATTAGAAACTCAGCAACTAGAAACTCCGCGACGAAAAACTCCACAGCTAGAAACTCCACAACTGGATACTCCCCAACTAGAGACTCCACAACTAGAAACTCCACAACTACGAACTCCACAACTACGAACCCCACAACTAGAAACTCCGCAACCAGAAACTCCACAGCTAGAAAATCCACAACTAGAAACTCCGCAACTAGAAAACTCCGCAACTAGAAACTCCACAACTAGAAACTTCACAACTTGAAAATCCACAACTAGATACTCCACAACTACAAACTCCACAACTAGAAACTCCACAACTACAGACTCCGCAACTAGAAAACTCCGCAACTAGAAACTCCACAACTAGAAACTCCACAACTTGAAAGCCCACAACTAGATACTCCACAACTACAAACTCCACAACTAGAAACTCCACAACTAGAAACTCCACAACTTGAAGCTCCACAACTAGAAACTCCGCAACTAAAAACTCCACAAAGAGAAAACTCCGCAACTAGAAACTCCGCAACTAGAAACTCTGCAACTAGAAACTCCGCCACTAGGAACTCCACAACTTGAAACACCACAACTATATATTCCACAACTACAAATTCCACAACTAGAAGCTCCGCAACTAGAAACTCCGCAAATAGAAGCTCCGCAACTAGAAACTCCACAGCTAAAAACTCCTCGACTTGAGACTTCGCAACTAGAAACTCGGCAACTAGAAACTCAACAACTAGAAAATCCACAACTAGAAACTCCACAACTAGAAACTCCACAACTAGAAACTCTACAACTTGAAACCAACAAATAGATACTCCACAACTACAAACTCCACAACTGGAAACTCCACAACTAGAAACTTCACAACAAGAAACTCCGCAACTAAAAACTCCGCAACTAGAAACTCCACAGCTAGACAATCCACAACTAGAAACTCCACAACGAGAAACTCCACGACTTGAAACTCCGCAACTAGAAACTCCACAACTACGAACCCCACAACTACGAACCCCACAACTAGAAACTCCACAATTAGAGACTCCACAACTAGAAACTCGACAATTAGAAACTCCACAACTACGAACCTCACAACTAGAAACTCCACAACTAGAAACTTCGCAACTAGAAACTCCACAGCCAGAAACTCCACAACTAGAAACTCCACAACTAGAAACTCCGCAACAAGAAACTCCGCAACAAGAAACTCCACAACTAGAACTTCCACAACTAGAGACTCAACAACTAGAGACTCCTCAACTAAAAGCTCCACAACTACAAACTCCACAACTAGAAACTCCACAACTAGAAACTCCGTAACTAGAAACCCGAAAACTAGAAACTCCACAACTAGAAACTCCACACCTATAAATTCCACAACTTTAAACTCCACAACTAAAACTTCACAACTAGAAACTCCACAACTAGAAACTCTGCAAATAGAAACTCCGCAACTAGAATCTCCACAGTTAGAAATTCCACAACTATAAACTCCACAACCAGAAACTCCACAACTAGAGACTCCAAAACTAGAGACTGCACAATTAGAGACTCCGCAACTAGATACTCCAAAACTAGGAACTCTGCAACTAGAAAATCTACAACTACAAACTCGAAAACTAAAAACTACAAATAGAAACTCCACAACTAGAAACTCCACAAGTAGACACTCCACAACTAGAAACTCCACAACTAGAGACTCCACAACTAAAAAATCCACAACTAGAAACTCTGCAACTAGAAACTCCGCAACTAGAAACTCCACAGCTAGAAACTCTACAACTTGAGACTTCGCAACTAAAGAACTCGGCAACTAGAAACTAAACAACTAGAAACTCCACAACTAGAAACACCGCAACTAAAAGCTCTGCAAGCAGAAATTCCACAGCTAGAAAATCCACAACTAGAAACTCTGCAACTAGAAACTCCGCAAATAGAAACTCCACAGATAGAAAATTAACAACAACAAACTCCACAACTAGAGACTCCACAACTAAAAACTCCACAACTAGAAACTCCGCAACTAGAAACTCCGCAACTAGAAACTCCACAGCTAGAAACTCTACAACTTGAGACTTCGCAACTAAAAAACTCGGCAACTAGAAACTCAACAACTAGAAACTCCACAACTAGAAACACCGCCACTAAAAACTCTGCAACCAGAAATTCCACAGCTAGAAAATCCACAACTAGAAACTCTGCAACTAGAAACTCCGCAAATAGAAACTCCACAGCTAGAAAATTAACAACTAGAAACTCCACAACTAGAAACTCCACAACTTGAAAGTCCACAACTAGATACTCCACAACTACAAACTCCACAACTAGAAACTCCACAACGAGAAACTCCACAACTTGAAGCTTCACAACTAGAAACTCCGCAACTAGAAACTCCACAACTAGAAAACTCCGCAACTAGAATCTCTGCATCTAGAAACTCCGCAACTAGAAACTCCACAGCTAGAAACAACACAAATGGAAACTTCTCAACTAGAGACTCCACAACTACAACTGCACAACTACGAACCCCACAACTACAAACCCCACAACTAGAAACTCCACAACTAGAAACTCCGCAACTAGAAACTCCGCAACTAGAAACTCCACAACTAGAAAACTCCGCAACTAGAAACTCTGCAACTAGAAACTCCGCCACTAGAAACTCCACAACTTGAAACACCACAACTATATACTCCACAACTACAAATTCCACAACTAGAAACTTCACAACTAGAAACTCCACAACTTGGAACTCCGCAACTAGAAACTCCGCCACTAGAATCTCCACAACTAGAAAACTCCGCAACTAGAAACTCTGCATCTAGAAACTCCGCAACTAGAAACTCCACAGCTAGAAACACCACAACTATATACTCCACAACTACAAAATCCACAACTAGAAACTCTGCAACTAGAAACTCCGCAACTAGAAACTCCACAGCTACAAACTCCACAACTGGAAACTCCACAACTTGAGACTCCAAAACTAGAAACTGCACAACTACGAACCCCACAACAACGAACCCCAGAACTAGAAGCTCCACAACTAGAAACTCCGCAACTAGAAGCTCCACAACTAGAAACTCCACAGCTAGAAACTCCACGACTTGAGATTTCGCAACTAGAAACTCGGCAACTAGAAACTCAACTACTAGAAACTCAACAACTAGAAACTCCACAACTAGAAACTCCACAACTTGAAACCCAACAAATAGATACTAAACAACTACACACTCCAGAACTAGAAACTCCAACCCCAGAAACTCCGCAACTAAAAACTCCACAACTAGAACCTCCACAGCTAGAAACTCCGCCACTAGAACCTCCACAACTAGAAAACTCCGCTACTAGAAACTCTGCAACTAGAAACTCCGCGACGAAAAACTCCACAGCTAGAAACTCCACAACTGGAAACTCCCCAACTAGAGGCTCCACAACTAGAAACTCCACAACTAGAAACTCCACAACAACAGACTCCGCAACTAGAAAACTCCGCAACTAGAAACTCCACAACTAGAAACTTCACAACTTGAAAGTCCACAACTAGATACTCCTCAACTACAAACTCCACAACTAGAAACTCCACAACTAGAAACTCCACAACTTGAAGCTCCACAACTAGAAACTTCGCAACTAGAAATTCCACCACTAGAAAACTCCGGAACTAGAAACTCTGCAACTAGAAACTCCGTAACTAGAAACTCCACAACTTGAAACACCACAACTTTATACTCCACAACTACAAAATCCACAACTAGAGACTCTGCAACTAGAAACTCCGCAACTAGAAACTCCACAGCTAGAAACTCCACAACTGGAAACTCCACAACTAGAGACTCCAAAACTAGAAACTGCACAACTACGAATCCCACAACAACGAACCCCAGAACTAGAAGCTCCACAACTAGAAACTCCGCAACTAGAAGCTCCGCAACTAGAAACTCCACAGCTAGAAACTCCACGACTTGAGATTTCGCAACTAGAAACTCGGCAACTAGAAACTCAACTACTAGAAACTCAACAACTAGAAACTCCACAACTAGAAACTCCACAACTTGAAACCCAACAAATAGATACTCCACAACTACAGACTCCACAACTAGAAACTCCACAACCAGAAACTCCGCAACTAAAAACTTCGCAACTAGAAACTCCACAGCTAGAAAATCCACAACTAGAAACTCCACAACGAGAAACTCCACAACTTGAAACTCCGCAACTAGAAACTCCGCCACTAGAATCTCCACAACTAGAAAACTCCACAACTAGAAACTCTGCAACTAGAAACTCCGCAACTAGAAACTCCACAGCTAGAAACTCCACAACTGGAAACTCCACAACTAGAACTTCCACAACTAGTGACTCAACAACTAGAGACTCAACAACTAGAGACTCCTCAACTAAAAGCTCCACAACTAGAAACTCCACTACTAGAAACTCCGTAACTAGAAACCCGGAAACCAGAAACTCCACAACTAGAAACTCCACACCTATAAATTCCACAACTTGAAACTCCACAACCAGAAACTCCACAACTTGAAACTCCGCAAGTAGAAACTCCGCAACTAGAAACTCCACAACTAGAAAACTCCGCAACTAGAAACCCTGCAACTAGAAACTCCACAGCTAGAAACTTCACAACTTCAAACTCCGCAACTAGAAACTCCACAACTACAGACTCCACAACTAGAGACTGCACAACTAGAGACTCCACCACTAGAATCTCCAAGCTAGAAACTCCGTAACTAGAAACTCTACAACTAGAGACTCCGCAACTAGAAACTCCACAACTGGAAACTCTGCAACTAAACACTCCACAACTAGTAATTCCACAACTAGAGACTCAACAACTAGAGACTCCTCAACTAAAAGCTCCACAACTAGAAACTCCATAACTAGAAATTCCACAACTAGAAACTCCACAACTACAGACTCCGCAACTAGAAAACTCCGCAACTAGAAAACTCCGCAACTAGAAACTCTGCAACTAGAAACTCCGCCACTAAAACTCCACAACCTGAAACACCACAACTATATACTCCACAACTACAAATTCCACAACTAGAAACTCCGCAACTAGAAACTCCGCAACTAGAAGCTCCGCAACTAGAAACTCCACAGCTAAAAACTCCAGTACTTGAGACTTCGCAACTAGAAACTCGGCAACTTGAAACTCAACTACTAGAAACTCCACAACTAGAAACTTCACAACGAGAAACTCCGCAACTAGAAACTCCGCAACTACGAACCCCACAACTACGAACCCCACAAATAGAAGCTCCACAACTAGAAACTCCACAACTAGAAACTCCACAACTTCAGACTTCACAACGAGAAACTCCGCAACTAGAAACTCCACAACTACGAACCCCACAACTACGAACCCCACAACTAGAAGCTCCACAACTAGAAACTCCACAACTAGAAACTCCACAACTTGAGACTTCGCAACTAGCAACTCCACAACTAGAAACTCCACAACTAAAGACTCCACAACTAGAAACTCGACAACTAGAAACTCCACAACTACGAACCTCACAACTAGAAACTCCAAAACTAGAAACTCCGCAACTAGAAACTCCACAGCCAGAAACTCCGCAACTAGAAACTCCACAACTAGAACTTCCACAACTAGAAACTCAACAACTAGAGATTCCTCAACTAAAAGCTCCACAACTAGAAACTCCACAACTAGAAACTCCCCAACTAGAGACTCCACAACTAGAAACTCCACAACTACGAACTCCACAACTACGAACCCCACAACTAGAAACTCCGCAACTAGAAACTCCACAGCTAGGAAATCCACAACTAGAAACTCCACAACTAGAAACTCCACAACTACAGACTCCGCAACTAGAAAACTCCGCAACTAGAAACTCCACAACTAGAAACTTCACAACTTGAAAGTCCACAACTAGATACTCCACAACTACAAACCCCACAACTACGAACCCCACAACTAGAAACTCCACAACTAGAGACTCCACAACTAGAAACTCGACAATTAGAAACTCCACAACTACGAACCTCACAACTAGAAACTCCACAACTAGAAACTTCGCAACTAGAAACTCCACAGCCAGAAACTCCACAACTAGAAATTCCACAACAAGAAACTCCGCAACAAGAAACTCCGCAACAAGAAACTCCACATTTAGAAATTCCACAACTAGAGACTCAACAACTAGAGACTCCTCTCTAAAAGCTCCACAACTAGAAACTCCACAACTAGAAACTCCGTAACTAGAAACCCGAAAACTAGAAACTCCACAACTAGAAACTCCACACCTATAAATTCCACAACTTTAAACTCCACAACTAAAACTCCACAACTAGAAACTCCACAACTAGAAACTCTGCAACTAGAAACTCCGCAACTAGAATCTCCACAGTTAGAAATTCCACAACTATAAACTCCACAACCAGAAACTCCACAACTAGAGACTCCAAAACTAGAGACTGCACAATTAGAGACTCCGCAACTAGATACTCCAAAACTAGGAACTCTGCAACTAGAAAATCTACAACTACAAACTCGAAAACTAAAAACTACAAATAGAAACTCCACAACTAGAAACTCCACAAGTAGACACTCCACAACTAGAAACTCCACAACTAGAGACTGCACAACTAAAAAATCCACAACTAGAAACTCCGCAACTAGAAACTCCGCAACTAGAAACTCCACAGCTAGAAACTCTACAACTTGAGACTTCGCAACTAAAGAACTCGGCAACTAGAAACTCAACAACTAGAAACTTCACAACTAGAAACACCGCAACTAAAAACTCTGCAAGCAGAAATTCCACAGCTAGAAAATCCACAACTAGAAACTCTGCAACTAGAAACTCCGCAAATAGAAACTCCACAGCTAGAAAATTAACAACTAGAAACTCCACAACTAGAAACTCCACAACTTGAAAGTCCACAACTAGATACTCCACAACTACAAACTCCACAACTAGAAACTCCACAACGAGAAACTCCACAACTTGAAGCTCCACAGCTAGAAACTCCGCCATTAGAAACTCCACAACTAGAAAACTCCGGAACTAGAAACTCTGCAACTAGAAACACCGCAACTAGAAAGTCCAAACCTTGAAACACCACAACTATATACTCCACAACTACAAAATCCACAACTAGAAACTCCGCAACTAGAAACTCCGCAACTAGAAACTCCACAGCTAGAAACTCCACGACTTTAGATTTCGCAACTAGAAACTCGGCAACTAGAAACTCAACTACTAGAAACTCAACAACTAGAAACTCCACAACTAGAAACTGCACAACTTGAAACCCAACAAATAGATACTAAACAACAACAGACTCCAGAACTAGAAACTCCACAACCAGAAACTCCGCAACTAAAAACTCCACAACTAGAACCTCCACAGCTAGAAACTCCGCCACTAGAACCTCCACAACTAGAAAACTCCGCTACTAGAAACTCTGCAACTAGAAACTCCGCGACGAAAAACTCCACAGCTAGAAACTCCACAACTGGAAACTCCCCAACTAGAGACTCCACAACTAGAAACTCCACAACTACGAACTCCACAACTACGAACCCCACAACTAGAAACTCCGCAACTAGAAACTCCACAGCTAGAAAATGCACAACTAGAAACTCCACAACTAGAAACTCCACAACTACAGACTCCGCAACTAGAAAACTCCGCAACAAGAAACTCCACAACTAGAAACTTCACAACTTGAAAGTCCACAACTAGATACTCCACAACTACAAACTCCACAACTAGAAACTCCACAACTAGAAACTCCACAACTTGAAGCTCCACAACTAGAAACTTCGCAACTAGAAACTCCACAACTAGAAAACTCCGGAACTAGAAACTCTGCAACTAGAAACTCCGCAACTAGAAACTCCACAACTAGAAACTCCACAACTAGAGACTCCACAACTAGAGACTCCTCAACTAAAAACTCCACAACTAGAAACTCCGCAACTAGAAACTCCGCAACTAGAAACTCCGCAACTTGAAACTTCACACCTAGAATTTCCACAACTTGAGACTTCGCAACTAAAGAACTCGGCAACTAGAAATTCAAACACTAGAAACTCCACAACTAGAAACTCCACAACTAAAAACTCCACAACTACCGGCTCCGCAACTAGAAACTCCACAACCAGAAACTCCGCAACTAGAAACTCACTCCGCCACTAGAGACTCCACAACTTGAAATTCCACAACTAGGAACTCCACAACTACAGACTCCGCAACTAGAAAACTCCGCAACTAGAAGCTCCACAACTAGAAACTGTACAACTTGAAAGTCCACAACTAGATACTCCACAACTACAAATTCCACAACTAGAAACTCCACAACTAGAAAACTCCGGAACTAGAAACTCTGCAACTAGAAACTCCGCAACTAGAAACTCCACAACTTGAAACACCACAACTATATACCCCACAACAACAAAATCCACAACTAGAAACTCCGCAACTAGAAACTCCCTAACTAGAAGCTCCACAACTAGAAACTCCACAGCTAGAAACTCCACGACTTTAGACTTCGCAACTAGAAACTCGACAACTAGAAACTCAACTACTAGAAACTCCACAACTAGAAACTCCACAACTAGAAACTCCGCAACTAGAAACTCCACAACTATAAACTCCACAACTTGAATGCCCACAACTAGACACTCCACAACTACAAACTCCACAACTAGAAACTCCACAACTAGAAACTCCACAACTTGAAGCTCCACAACTAGAAACTCCGCAACTAGAAACTCCACAACTAGAAAACTCCGCAACTAGAAACTCTGCAACTAGAAACTCCGCCACTAAAACTCCACAACCTGAAACACCACAACTATATACTCCACAACTACAAATTCCACAACTAGAATCTCCGCAACTAGAAACTCCGCAACTAGAAACTCCACAACAAGAAAACTCCGCAACTAGAAATCCTGCAACTAGAAACTCCACAGCTAGAAACTCCACAACTTCAAACTCCGCAACTAGAAACTCCACAACTACAGACTCCACAACTAGAGACTGCACAACTAGAGACTCCGCCACTAGAATCTCCACAGCTAGAAACTCCGTAACTAGAAACTCTACAACTAGATACTCCGCAACTAGAAACTCCACAACTGGAAACTCTGCAACTAAACACTCCACAACTAGAAATTCCACAACTAGAGACTCAACAACTAGAGACTCCTCAACTAAAAGCTCCACAACTAGAAACTCCGTAACTAGAAATTCCACAACTAGAAACTCCACAACTACAGACTCCGCAACTAGAAAACTCCGCAACTAGAAACTCCACAACTATAAACTCCACAACTTGAAAGCCCACAACTAGACACTCCACAACTACAAACTCCACAACTAGAAACTCCACAACTAGAAACTCCACAACTAGAAATTCCACAACTTCAGTCTTCACAACATGAAACTCCGCAACTAGAAACTCCACAACTACGAACCCCACAACTACGAACCCCACAACTAGAAGCTCCACAACTAGAAACTCCACAACTAGAAATTCCACAACTTCAGACTTCACAACGTGAAACTCCGCAACTAGAAACTCCACAACTACGAACCCCACAACTAGAAGCTCCACAACTAGAAACTCAACTACTAGAAACTCCACAACTAGAAACTCCGCAACTAGAAACTCCACAACTAGAAACTCCACAACGAGAAACTCCACAACTTAATTTCCGCAACTAGAAACTCCGCCACTAGAATCTCCACAACTAGAAAACTCCGCAACTAGAAACTCTGCAACTAAAAACTCCGGAACTAGAAACTCCACAACTAGAACTTCCACAACTAGAGACTCAACAACTAGAGACTCAACAACTAGAGACTCCTCAACTAAAAGCTCCACAACTAGAAACTCCACTACTAGAAACTCCGTAACTAGAAACCCGGAAACCAGAAACTCCACAACTAGAAACTCCACACCTATAAATTCCACAACTTGAAACTCCACAACCAGAAACTCCACAACTTGAAACTCCGCAAGTAGAAACTCCGCAACTAGAAACTCCACAACTAGAAAACTCCGCAACTAGAAACCCTGCAACTAGAAACTCCACAGCTAGAAACTCCACAACTTCAAACTCCGCAACTAGAAACTCCACAACTACAGACTCCACAACTAGAGACTGCACAACTAGAGACTCCGCCACTAGAATCTCCACAGCTAGAAACTCCGTAACTAGAAACTCTACAACTAGAGACTCCGCAACTAGAAACTCTACAACTGGAAACTCTGCAACTAAACACTCCACAACTAGAAATTCCACAACTAGAGACTCAACAACTAGAGACTCCGCAACTAGAAACTCCACAGCTAGAAACTCCACAACTGGAAACTCCACAACTAGAGACTCCAAAACTAGAAACTGCACAACTACGAACCCCACAACAACGAACACCAGAACTAGAAGCTCCACAACTAGAAACTCCGCAACTAGAAGCTCCGCAACTAGAAACTCCACAGCTAGAAACTCCACGACTTGAGATTTCGCAACTAGAAACTCGGCAACTAGAAACTCAACTACTAGAAATTCAACAACTAGAAACTCCACAACTAGAAACTCCACAACTTGAAACCCAACAAATAGATACTCCACAACTACAGACTCCACAACTAGAAACTCCACAACCAGAAACTCCGCAACTAAAAACTTCGCAACTAGAAACTCCACAGCTAGAAAATCCACAACTAGAAACTCCACAACCAGAAACTCCACAACTTGAAACTCCGCAACTAGAAACTCCGCCACTAGAATCTCCACAACTAGAAAACTTCACAACTAGAAACTCTGCAACTAGAAACTCCGCAACTAGAAACTCCATAGCTAGAAACTCCACAACTGGAAACTCCACAACTAGGGACTGCAAAACTAGAAACTGCACAACTACGAATCCCACAACTACGAACCCCAGAACTAGAAGCTCCACAACTAGAAACTCCACAACTTGGAACTCCGCAACTAGAAACTCCGCCACTACAATCTCCACAACTAGAAAACTCCGCAACTAGAAACTCTGCATCTAGAAACTTCGCAACTAGAAACTCCACAGCTAGAAACAACACAAATGGAAACTCCTCAACTAGAGACTCCACAACTAGAACTGCACAACTACGAACCCCACAACTACGAACCCCACAACTACGAACCCCACAACTAGAAACTCCACAACTAGAAACTCCACAACTTGAGACTTCGCAACTAGAAACTCTACAACTAGAAACTCCACAACTAGAAACTCCACAACTAGAAACTCCGATACTAGAAACTCCGCAACTCTAAACTCCACAGCCAGAAACTCCACAACTAGAAACTCCACAACTAGAACTTCCACAACTAGAGACTCAACAACTAGAGACTCCTCAACTAAAAACTCCACAACTAAAAACTCCACAACTAGAAACTCCGTAACTAGAAACTCGAAAACTAGAAACTCCACAAGTAGACACTCCACAACTAGAAACTCCACAACTAGAGACTCCACAACTGGAGACTCCTCAACTAAAAACTCCACAACTAGAAACTCCGCAACTAGAAACTCCGCAACTAGAAACTTCACAGCTAGAAACTCCACAACTTGAGACTTCGCAACAAAAGAACTCGGCAACTTGAAATTCAAACACTAGAAACTCCACAACTAGAAACTCCACAACTACTGGCTCCGCAACTAGAAACTCCACAACCAGAAACTCCGCCACTAGAAACTCACTCCGCCACTAGAGACTCCACAACTTGAAATTCCACAAATAGAAACTCCACAGCTAGAAACTCCACAACTAGAAATTCCACAACTAGAGACTCAACGACTAGAGACTCCTCAACTAAAAGCTCCACAACTAGAAACTCCGTAACTAGAAATTCCACAACTAGAAACTCCACAACTACAGACTCCGCGACTAGAAAACTCCCCAACTAGAAACTCCACAACTAGAAACTCCACAACTTGAAAGCCCACAACTAGATACTCCACAACTACAAACTCCACAACTAGAAACTTTACAACTAGAAACTCCGCAACCAGAAACTCCACAACTAGAAAACTCCGCAACTAGAAACTCTGCAACTAGAAACTCCGCCACTAGAAACTCCACAACTAGAAACTCCACAACTTGAGACTTCGCAACTAGAAACTCTACAACTAGAAACTCTACAACTAGAAACTCCACAACTAGAAACTTCGATACTAGAAACTCCGCAACTATAAACTCCACAGCCAGAAACTCCACAACTAGAAACTTCGATACTAGAAACTCCGCAACTATAAACTCCACAGCCAGAAACTCCACAACTAGAAACTCAACAACTAGAGACTCCTCAACTAAAAGCTCCACAACTAAAAACTCCACACCTAGAACTTCCACAACTAGAAACTCCGTAACTAGAAACTCGAAAACTAGAAACTCCACAACTAGAAACTCCACACCTATGAATTCCACAACTTGAAACTCCACAACTAAAACTTCACAGCTAGCAACTCCACAACTATAAACTCCACAACTAGAAACTCCACAACTAGAGACTCCAAAACTAGAGACTGCACAATTAGAGACTCCGCAACTAGAAACTCCACAGCTAGCAACTCCGCAACTAGAAACTCCACAACTAGCGACTCCGCAACTACAAACTCGACAACTTGAAACTTTGCAACTCGAAACTGTGACTAGAAAATCCACAACTATAAACTCAAGTAGAAACTCCCCAACTAAAAACGTCGCAACTAGAAATTCCGCAACTAGAAAATCCACAATTAGAAACTTCACAACTAGAAACACCCCAACAAGAAACTCCACAACTAGAAACTCCACAACTAGGAACTCTGCAACTAGAAAATCTACAACTACAAACTCGAAAAATAAAAACTACAAATAGAAACTCTACATCTAGAAACTCCACAACTAGAAACTCCACAAGTAGACACACCACAACTAGAAACTCCACAACTAGAGACTCCACAACTAGAGACTCCACAGCTAAAAACTCCACAACTAGAAACTCCGCAACTAGAAACTCAACAACTAGAAATTCCACAGCTAGAAACTCCACAACTTGAGACTCCGCAACTAGAAACTCCACAGGTAGAAACTCCACAACTTGAAACACCAAAACTAGATACTCCACAACTACAAATTCCACAACTAGAAGCTCCGCCCCTAGAAGCTTCGCAACTAGAAACTCCGCAGCTAGAAACTCCACGACTTGAGACTTCGCAACTAGAAACTCGGCAACTAGAAACTCAACAACTAGAAACTCCACAACTAGAAACTCCACAGCCAGAAACTCCATAATTTGAAACCCAACAAATAGCTACTCCACAACTACAGACTCCACGACTAGAAACTCCACAACTAGAGACTCCTCAACTAAAAACTCCACAACTAGAAACTCTTCAACTAGAAACTCCGCAACTAGAAACTGCACAGCTAGAATCTCCACAACTAGAAACTCCACAAGTAGACACTCCACAACTAGAAACTCCACAACTAGAGCTCCACAACTCAACTAAAAGCTCCACAACTAGAAACTCCACAACTAGAAACTCCGTAACTAGAAACCCGAAAACTAGAAACTCCCCAACTAGAAACTCCACACCTATAAATTCCACAACTTTAAACTCCACAACTAAAACATCACAACTAGAAACTCCACAACTAGAAACTCTGCAACTAGAAACTCCGCAACTAGAATCTCAACAGTTAGAAATTCCACAATTATAAACTCCACAACCAGAAACTCCACAACTAGAGAATCCAAAACTAGAGACTGCACAATTAGAGACTCCGCAACTAGATACTCCAAAACTAGGAACTCTGCAACTAGAAAATCTACAACTACAAACTCGAACACTGAAAACTACAAATAGAAACTCCACAACTAGAAACTCCACAAGTAGACACTCCACAACTAGAAACTCCACAACTAGAGACTCCACAACTAAAAAATCCACAACTTGAAACTCCGCAACTAGAAACTCCGCTACTAGAAACTCCACAGCTAAAAACTCTACAACTTGAGACTTCGCAACTAAAGAACTCGGCAACTAGAAACTCAACAACTAGAAACTCCACAACTAGAAACACCGCAACTAAAAACTCTGCAAGCGGAAATTCCACAGCTAGAAAATCCACAACTAGAAGCTCCGCAACTAGAAACTCCGCAGCTAGAAACTCCACGACTTGAGACTTCGCAACTAGAAACTCGGCAACTAGAAACTCAACAACTAGAAACTCCACAACTAGAAACTCCACAGCCAGAAACTCCATAACTTGAAACCCAACAAATAGCTACTCCACAACTACAGACTCCACGACTAGAAACTCCACAACTAGAAACTCCACAACTAGAAACTCCACAAGTAGACACTCCACAACTAGAAACTCCACAACTAGAGACTCCACAACTAGAGACTCCTCAACTAAAAACTCCACAACTAGAAACTCCGCAACTAGAAACTCCGCAACTAGAAACTTCACAGCTAGAAACTCCACAACTTTAGACTTCGCAACTAAAGAACTCGGCAACTAGAAATTCAAACACTAGAAACTCCACAACTAGAAACTCCACAACTAGAAACTCCACAACTACTGGCTCCGCAACTAGAAACTCCACAACCAGATACTCCGCAACTAGAAACTCACTCCGCCACTAGAGACTCCACAACTTGAAATTCCACAACTAGAAACTCCACAACTAGAAACTCCACAACTAGAAATTCCACAACTACAGACTCAACAACTAGAGACTCCTCAGCTAAAAGCTCCGCAACTAGAAACTCCGTAACTAGAAATTCCACAACTAGAAACTCCACAACTACAGACTCCGCAACCAGAAAACTCCGCAACTAGAAACTCCACAACTAAAAACTCCACAACTGGAAAGCCCACAACTAGATACTCCACAACTACAAACTCCACAACTAGAAACTCCACAACTTGAAGCTCCGCAACTAGAAACTCCGCAACTAGAAACTCCACAACTAGAAAACTCCGCAACTAGAAACTCTGCAACTAGAAACTCCGCCACTAGAAACTCCACAACTTGAAACACCACAACTATATACTCCACAACTACAAATTCCACAACTAGAAACTCCACAACTAGAAACTCCAAAATTTGGAACTCCGCAACTAGAAACTCCGCCACTAGAATCTCCACAACTAGAAAACTCCGCAACTAGAAACTCTGCATCTAGAAACTCCGCAACTAGAAACTCCACAGCTAGAAACACCACAAATGGAAACTCCGCAAGTAGATACTCCACAACTAGAAACTGCACAACTACGAACCCCACAACTACGAACACCGAAACTAGAAACTCCACAACTAGAAACTCAACAACTTGAGACTTCGCAACTAGAAACTCCACAACTAGAAACTCCACAACTAGAGACTCCACAACTAGAAACTCCAAAACTAGAAACTCAACAACTAGAAACTCCACAACTAGAAACTCCGCAACTAGAAACTCCACAGCCAGAAAATCCACAACTAGAAACTCCACAACAAGAAACTCAGCAAATAGAAACTCCACAACTAGAAACTCCACAACTAGAAACTCCACAGCCAGAGACTCCACTGCTAGACTGCACAACTAGAGACTCCGCAACTTGAAACTTCACAGCTAGAAACTCCACAACTAGAAACTCCACAACCAGAGACTCCAAAACCAGAGACTGCAGAACTAGAGACTCCGCAACTAGAAACTCCACAGCTAGAAACTCCGCAACTAGAAACTCCACAACTAGAGACTCCGCAGCTAGAACCTCGACAACTTAAAACTCTGCAACTAGAAAATCCGCAACTATAAACTCAAGTAGAAACTCCCCAACTAGAAACTTCGCAACTAAAAACTCCACAACTCGAAAATCCACAACTAGAAACTTCACAACTAGAAACTCCCCATCAAGAAGCTCCACAATTAGAAACTCCACAACTAAAAACTCCACAACTAGAAACTCCACAACTAGAAACTCCACAACTTGAAACTCCGCAACTAGAAACTCCGCAACTAGAAACTCCACAACTAGAAAACTCCGAAACTAGAAACCCTGCAACTAGAAACTCCACAGCTAGAAACTCCACAACTAGAAACTCCACAAGTAGACACTCCACAACTAGAAACTCCACAACTAGAGCTCCACAACTCAACTAAAAGCTCCACAACTAGAAACTCCACAACTAGAAATTCCACAACTAGAGACTCAATAACTAGAGAGTCCTACACTAAAAGCTCCACAACTAGAAACTCCGTAACTAGAAATTCCACAACTAGAAACTCCACAACTTGAAAGCCTACAACTAGACACTCCACCACTACAAACTCCACAACTAGAAACTCCACAACTAGAAACTCCACAACTTGAAGCTCCACAACTAGAAACTCCGCAACTAGAAACTCCACAACTAGAAAACTCCGCAACTAGAAACTCTGCAACTAGAAACTCCGCCACTAGAAACTCCACAACTTGAAACACCACAACTATATATTCCACAACTACAAATTCCACAACTAGAAGCTCCGCAACTAGAAACTCCGCAAATAGAAGCTCCGCAACTAGAAACTCCACAGCTAAAAACTCCTCGACTTGAGACTTTGCAACTAGAAACTCGGCAACTAGAAACTCAACAACTAGAAAATCCACAACTAGAAACTCCACAACTAGAAACTCCTCAACTTGAAACCCAACAAATAGATACTCCACAACTACAAACTCCACAACTGGAAACTCCACAACTAGAAACTTCACAACAAGAAACTCCGCAACTAAAAACTCCGCAACTAGAAACTCCACAGCTAGACAATCCACAAATAGAAACTCCACAACGAGAAACTCCACGACTTGAAACTCCGCAACTAGAAACTCCACAACTACGAACCCCACAACTACGAACCCCACAACTAGAAACTCCACAACTAGACACTCCACAACTAGAAACTCGACAATTAGAAACTCCACAACTACGAACCTCACAACTAGAAACTCCACAACTAGAAACTCTGCAACTAGAAACTCCACAGCCAGAAACTCCACAACTAGAAACTCCACAACTAGAAACTCCGCAACAAGAAACTCTGCAACAAGAAACTCCACAACTAGAACTTCCACAACTAGATACTCAACAACTAGAGACTCCTCAACTAAAAGCTCCACAACTAGAAACTCCACAACTAGAAACTCCACAACTAGAAACTCCGTAACTAGAAACCCGAAAACTAGAAACTCCACAACTAGAAACTCCACAACTATAAATTCCACAACTTTAAACTCCACAACTAAAACTCCACAACTAGAAACTCCACAACTAGAAACTCCGCAACTAGAATCTCCACAGTTAGAAATTCCACAACTATAAACTCCACAACTAGAGACTCCAAAACTAGAGACTGCACAATTAGAAACTCCGCAACTAGATACTCCAAAACTAGGAACTGTGCAACTAGAAAATCTATAACTACAAACTCGAAAACTAAAAACTACAAATAGAAACTCCACAACTAGAAACTCCACAAGTAGACACTCCACAACTAGAAACTCCACAACTAGAGACTCCACAACTAAAAAATCCACAACTAGAAACTCCGCAACTAGAAACTCCGCAACTAGAAACTCCACAGCTAGAAACTCTACAACTTGAGACTTCGCAACTAAAGAACTCGGCAACTAGAAACTAAACAACTAGAAACTCCACAACTAGAAACACCGCCACTAAAAACTCTGCAACCAGAAATTCCACAGCTAGAAAATCCACAACTAGAAACTCTGCAACTAGAAACTCCGCAAATAGAAACTCCACAGCTAGAAAATTAACAACTAGAAACTCCACAACTAGAAATTCCACAACTTGAAAGTCCACAACTAGATACTCCACAACTACAAACTCCACAACTAGAAACTCCACAACGAGAAACTCCACAACTTGAAGCTTCACAACTAGAAACTCCGCAACTAGAAACTCCACAACTAGAAAACTCCGCAACTAGAATCTCTGCATCTAGAAACTCCGCAACTAGAAACTCCACAGCTAGAAACAACACAAATGGAAACTTCTCAACTAGAGACTCCACAACTAGAACTGCACAACTACGAACCCCACAACTACAAACCCCACAACTAGAAACTCCACAACTAGAAACTCCACAACTAGAAACTCCACAACTTGAAGCTCCGCAACTAGAAACGCCGCAACTAGAAACTCCACAACTAGAAAACTCCGCAACTAGAAACTCTGCAACTAGAAACTCCGCCACTAGAAACTCCACAGCTAGAAACACCACAACTATATACTCCACAACTACAAAATCCACAACTAGAAACTCTGCAACTAGAAACTCCGCAACTAGAAACTCCACAGCTAGAAACTCCACAACTGGAAACTCCACAACTTGAGACTCCAAAACTAGAAACTGCACAACTACGAACCCCACAACAACGAACCCCAGAACTAGAAGCTCCACAACTAGAAACTCCGCAACTAGAAGCTCCACAGCTAGAAACTCCACAACTGGAAACTCCACGACTTGAGACTCCAAAACTAGAAACTGCACAACTACGAACCCCACAACAACGAACCCCAGAACTAGAAGCTCCACAACTAGAAACTCCGCAACTAGAAGCTCCACAACTAGAAACTCCACAGCTAGAAACTCCACGACTTGAGATTTCGCAACTGGAAACTCGGCAACTAGAAACTCAACTACTAGAAACTCAACAACTAGAAACTCCACAACTAGAAACTCCACAACTTGAAACCCAACAAATAGATACTCCACAACTACAGACTCCACAACTAGAAACTCCACAACCAGAAACTCCGCAACTAAAAACTTCGCAACTAGAAACTCCACAGCTAGAAAATCCACAACTAGAAACTCCACAAAGAGAAACTCCACAACTTGAAACTCCGCAACTAGAAAACTCCGCAACTAGAAACTCCACAACTAGGAACTTCACAACTTGAAAGTCCACAACTAGATACTCCACAACTACAAACTCCACAACTAGAAACTCCACAACTTGAAACTCCACAACTTGAAGCTCCACAACTAGAAACTTCGCAACTAGAAAACTCCGGAACTAGAAACTCTGCAACTAAAAACTCCACAACTTGAAACACCACAACTATATACTCCACAATTACAAAATCCACAACTAGAAACTCCGCAACTAGAAACTCCGCAACTAGAAACTCCACAGCTAGAAACTCCACGACTTGAGATTTCGCAACTAGAAACTCGGCAACTAGAAACTCAACTACTAGAAACTCAACAACTAGAAACTCCACAACTAGAAACTCCACAACTTGAAACCCAACAAATAGATACTCACAACTACAGACTCCAGAACTAGAAACTCCACAACCAGAAACTCCGCAACTAAAAACTCCGCAACTAGAAACTCCACAGCTAGAAAATCCACAACTAGAAACTCCACAACTTGAAACTCCGCAACTAGAAACTCCGCCACTAGAATCTTCACAACTAGAAAACTCCGCTACTAGAAACTCAGCAACTAGAAACTCCGCGACGAAAAACTCCACAGCTAGAAACTCCACAACTGGAAACTCCCAACTAGAGACTCCACAACTAGAAACTCCACAACTACGAACTCCACAACTACGAACCCCACAACTAGAAACTCCGCAACTAGAAAATCCACAGCTAGAAAATCCACAACTAGAAACTCCACAACTAGAAACTCCACAACTACAGACTCCGCAACTAGAAAACTCCGCAACTAGAAACTGCACAACTAGAAACTTCACAACTTGAAAGTCCACAACTAGATACTCCACAACTACAAACTCCACAACTAAAAACTCCACAACTACAGACTCCGCAACTAGAAAACTCCGCAACTAGAAACTCCACAACTAGAAACTCCACAACTTGAAAGCCCACAACTAGATACTTCACAACTACAAACTCCACAACTAGAAACTCCACAACTAGAAACTCCACAACTTGAAGCTCCACAACTAGAAACTCCGCAACTAAAAACTCCACAACTAGAAAACTCCGCAACTAGAAACTCTGCAACTAGAAACTCTGCCACTAGAAACTCCACAACTTGAAACACCACAACTATATATTCCACAACTACAAATTTCACAACTAGAAGCTCCGCAACTAGAAACTCCGCAAATAGAAGCTCCGCAACTAGAAACTCAACAGCTAAAAACTCCTCGACTTGAGACTTCGCAACTAGAAACTCGGCAACTAGAAACTCAACAACTAGAAAATCCACAACTAGAAACTCCACAACTAGAAACTCCACAACTTGAAACCCAACAAATAGATACTCCACAACTACAAACTCCACAACTGGAAACTCCACAACTAGAAACTTCACAACAAGAAACTCCGCAACTAAAAACTCCGCAACTAGAAACTCCACAGCTAGACAATCCACAACTAGAAACTCCACAACGAGAAACTCCACGACTTGAAACTCCGCAACTAGAAACTCCACAACTACGAACCCCACAACTACGAACCCCACAACTAGAAACTCCACAACTAGAGACTCCACAACTAGAAACTCGACAATTAGAAACTCAGCAACTAGAAACTCCGCGACGAAAAACTCCACAGCTAGAAACTCCACAACTGGATACTCCCCAACTAGAGACTCCACAACTAGAAACTCCACAACTACGAACTCCACAACTACGAACCCCACAACTAGAAACTCCGCAACCAGAAACTCCACAGCTAGAAAATCCACAACTAGAAACTCCACAACTAGAAACTCCACAACTACAGACTCCGCAACTAGAAAACTCCGCAACTAGAAACTCCACAACTAGAAACTTCACAACTTGAAAATCCACAACTAGATACTCCACAACTACAAACTCCACAACTAGAAACTCCACAACTACAGACTCCGCAACTAGAAAACTCCGCAACTGGAAACTCCACAACTAGAAACTCCACAACTTGAAAGCCCACAACTAGATACTCCACAACTACAAACTCCACAACTAGAAACTCCACAACTAGAAACTCCACAACTTGAAGCTCCACAACTAGAAACTCCGCAACTAAAAACTCCACAACTAGAAAACTCCGCAACTAGAAACTCCGCAACTAGAAACTCTGCAACTAGAAACTCCGCCACTAGGAACTCCACAACTTGAAACACCACAACTATATATTCCACAACTACAAATTCCACAACTAGAAGCTCCGCAACTAGAAACTCCGCAAATAGAAGCTCCGCAACTAGAAACTCCACAGCTAAAAACTCCTCGACTTGAGACTTCGCAACTAGAAACTCGGCAACTAGAAACTCAACAACTAGAAAATCCACAACTAGAAACTCCACAACTAGAAACTCCACAACTAGAAACTCTACAACTTGAAACCAACAAATAGATACTCCACAACTACAAACTCCACAACTGGAAACTCCACAACTAGAAACTTCACAACAAGAAACTCCGCAACTAAAAACTCCGCAACTAGAAACTCCACAGCTAGACAATCCACAACTAGAAACTCCACAACGAGAAACTCCACGACTTGAAACTCCGCAACTAGAAACTCCACAACTACGAACCCCACAACTACGAACCCCACAACTAGAAACTCCACAACTAGAGACTCCACAACTAGAAACTCGACAATTAGAAACTCCACAACTACGAACCTCACAACTAGAAACTCCACAACTAGAAACTTCGCAACTAGAAACTCCACAGCCAGAAACTCCACAACTAGAAACTCCACAACTAGAAACTCCGCAACAAGAAACTCCGCAACAAGAAACTCCACAACTAGAACTTCCACAACTAGAGACTCAACAACTAGAGACTCCTCAACTAAAAGCTCCACAACTACAAACTCCACAACTAGAAACTCCACAACTAGAAATTCCGTAACTAGAAACCCGAAAACTAGAAACTCCACAACTAGAAACTCCACACCTATAAATTCCACAACTTTAAACTCCACAACTAAAACTCCACAACTAGAAACTCCACAACTAGAAACTCTGCAAATAGAAACTCTGCAACTAGAATCTCCACAGTTAGAAATTCCACAACTATAAACTCCACAACCAGAAACTCCACAACTAGAGACTCCAAAACTAGAGACTGCACAATTAGAGACTCCGCAACTAGATACTCCAAAACTAGGAACTCTGCAACTAGAAAATCTACAACTACAAACTCGAAAACTAAAAACTACAAATAGAAACTCCACAACTAGAAACTCCACAAGTAGACACTCCACAACTAGAAACTCCACAACTAGAGACTCCACAACTAAAAAATCCACAACTAGAAACTCTGCAACTAGAAACTCCGCAACTAGAAACTCCACAGCTAGAAACTCTACAACTTGAGACTTCGCAACTAAAGAACTCGGCAACTAGAAACTAAACAACTAGAAACTCCACAACTAGAAACACCGCAACTAAAAACTCTGCAAGCAGAAATTCCACAGCTAGAAAATCCACAACTAGAAACTCTGCAACTAGAAACTCCGCAAATAGAAACTCCACAGATAGAAAATTAACAACAACAAACTCCACAACTAGAGACTCCACAACTAGAAACTCCACAACTAGAAACACCGCCACTAAAAACTCTGCAACCAGAAATATCACAGCTAGAAAATCCACAACTAGAAACTCTGCAACTAGAAACTCCGCAAATAGAAACTCCACAGCTAGAAAATTAACAACTAGAAACTCCACAACTAGAAACTCCACAACTTGAAAGTCCACAACTAGATACTCCACAACTACAAACTCCACAACTAGAAACTCCACAACGAGAAACTCCACAACTTGAAGCTTCACAACTAGAAACTCCGCAACTAGAAACTCCACAACTAGAAAACTCCGCAACTAGAATCTCTGCATCTAGAAACTCCGCAACTAGAAACTCCACAGCTAGAAACAACACAAATGGAAACTTCTCAACTAGAGACTCCACAACTACAACTGCACAACTACGAACCCCACAACTACAAACCCCACAACTAGAAACTCCACAACTAGAAACTCCGCAACTAGAAACTCCGCAACTAGAAACTCCACAACTAGAAAACTCCGCAACTAGAAACTCTGCAACTAGAAACTCCGCCACTAGAAACTCCACAACTTGAAACACCACAACTATATACTCCACAACTACAAATTCCACAACTAGAAACTTCACAACTAGAAACTCCACAACTTGGAACTCCGCAACTAGAAACTCCGCCACTAGAATCTCCACAACTAGAAAACTCCGCAACTAGAAACTCTGCATCTAGAAACTCCGCAACTAGAAACTCCACAGCTAGAAACACCACAACTATATACTCCACAACTACAAAATCCACAACTAGAAACTCTGCAACTAGAAACTCCGCAACTAGAAACTCCACAGCTACAAACTCCACAACTGGAAACTCCACAACTTGAGACTCCAAAACTAGAAACTGCACAACTACGAACCCCACAACAACGAACCCCAGAACTAGAAGCTCCACAACTAGAAACTCCGCAACTAGAAGCTCCACAACTAGAAACTCCACAGCTAGAAACTCCACGACTTGAGATTTCGCAACTAGAAACTCGGCAACTAGAAACTCCACAACTTGAAACCCAACAAATAGATACTCCACAACTACAGACTCCACAACTAGAAACTCCACAACCAGAAACTCCGCAACTAAAAACTTCGTAACTAGAAACTCCACAGCTAGAAAATCCACAACTAGAAACTCCACAACGAGAAACTCCACAACTTGAAACTCCGCAACTAGAAAACTCCGCAACTAGAAACTCCACAACTAGGAACTTCACAACTTGAAAGTCCACAACTAGATACTCCACAACTACAAACTCCACAACTAGAAACTCCACAACTTGAAACTCCACAACTTGAAGCTCCACAACTAGAAACTTCGCAACTAGAAAACGCCGGAACTAGAAACTCTGCAACTAAAAACTCCACAACTTGAAACACCACAACTATATACTCCACAATTACAAAATCCACAACTAGAAACTCCGCAACTAGAAACTCCACAACTAGAAAACTCCGCAACTAGAAACTCTGCAACTAGAAACTCCGCCACTAGAAACTCCACAACTTGAAACACCACAACTATATATTCCACAACTACAAATTCCACAACTAGAAGCTCCGCAACTAGAAACTCCGCAAATAGAAGCTCCGCAACTAGAAACTCCACAGCTAAAAACTCCTCGACTTGAGACTTCGCAACTAGAAACTCGGCAACTAGAAACTCAACAACTAGAAACTCAACAACTAGAAACTCCACAACTAGAAACTCCACAACTTGAAACCCAACAAATAGATACTAAACAACTACACACTCCAGAACTAGAAACTCCACAACCAGAAACTCCGCAACTAAAAACTCCACAACTAGAACCTCCACAGCTAGAAACTCCGCCACTAGAACCTCCACAACTAGAAAACTCCGCTACTAGAAACTCTGCAACTAGAAACTCCGCGACGAAAAACTCCACAGCTAGAAACTCCACAACTGGAAACTCCCCAACTAGAGGCTCCACAACTAGAAACTCCACAACTACGAACTCCACAACTACGAACCCCACAACTAGAAACTCCGCAACTAGAAACTCCACAGCTAGAAAATCCACAACTAGAAACTCCACAACTAGAAACTCCACAACAACAGACTCCGCAACTAGAAAACTCCGCAAGTAGAAACTCCACAACTAGAAACTTCACAACTTGAAAGTCCACAACTAGATACTCCTCAACTACAAACTCCACAACTAGAAACTCCACAACTAGAAACTCCACAACTTGAAGCTCCACAACTAGAAACTTCGCAACTAGAAATTCCACCACTAGAAAACTCCGGAACTAGAAACTCTGCAACTAGAAACTCCGCAACTAGAAACTCCACAACTTGAAACACCACAACTTTATACTCCACAACTACAAAATCCACAACTAGAGACTCTGCAACTAGAAACTCCGCAACTAGAAACTCCACAGCTAGAAACTCCACAACTGGAAACTCCACAACTAGAGACTCCAAAACTAGAAACTGCACAACTACGAATCCCACAACAACGAACCCCAGAACTAGAAGCTCCACAACTAGAAACTCCGCAACTAGAAGCTCCGCAACTAGAAACTCCACAGCTAGAAACTCCACGACTTGAGATTTCGCAACTAGAAACTCGGCAACTAGAAACTCAACTACTAGAAACTCAACAACTAGAAACTCCACAACTAGAAACTCCACAACTTGAAACCCAACAAATAGATACTCCACAACTACAGACTCCACAACTAGAAACTCCACAACCAGAAACTCCGCAACTAAAAACTTCGCAACTAGAAACTCCACAGCTAGAAAATCCACAACTAGAAACTCCACAACGAGAAACTCCACAACTTGAAACTCCGCAACTAGAAACTCCGCCACTAGAATCTCCACAACTAGAAAACTCCACAACTAGAAACTCTGCAACTAGAAACTCCGCAACTAGAAACTCCACAGCTAGAAACTCCACAACTGGAAACTCCACAACTAGAGACTCCAAAACTAGAAACTGCACAACTACGAATCCGACAACTACGAACCCCAGAACTAGAAGCTCCACAACTAGAAACTCCACAACTTGGAACCCCGCAACTAGAAACTCCACCACTACAATCTCCACAACTAGTAAACTCCGCAACTAGAAACTCTGCATCTAGAAACTCCGCAACTAGAAACTCCACAGCTAGAAACAACACAAATGGAAACTCCTCAACTAGAGACTCCACAACTAGAACTGCACAACTACGAACCCCTTTAACTACAAACCCCACAACTAGAAACTCCACAACTAGAAACTCGACAACTAGAAACTCCACAACTTGAGGCTTCGCAACTAGAAACTCTACAACTAGAAACTCCACAACTAGAAACTCCACAACTAGAAACTCCGATACTAGAAACTCCGCAACTATAAACTCCACAGCCAGAAACTCCACAACTGGAAACTCTACATCTAGAAACTCCGCAACAAGAAACTCCGCAACTAGAAACTCCACAACTAGAACTTCCACAACTAGAGACTCAACAACTAGAGACTCCTCAACTAAAAGCTCCACAACTAAAAACTCCACAACTAGAAACTCCGTAACTAGAAACTCGAAAACTAGAAACTCCACAACTAGATACACCACACCTATGAATTCCACAACTTGAAACTCCACAACTAAAACTTCACAACTAGAAACTCCACAACTAGAAACTCTGCAACAAGAAACTCCGCAACTAGAATCTCTGCAACTAGAAACTCCACAACTAGAAACTCCACAAGTAGACACTCCACAACTAGAAACTCCACAACTAGAGACTCCACAACTAGAGACTCCTCAACTAAAAACTCCACAACTAGAAACTCCGCAACTAGAAACTCTGCAACTTGAAACTTCACACCTATAATTTCCACAACTTGAGACTTCGCAACTAAAGAACTCGGCAACTAGAAATTCAAACACTAGAAACTCCACAACTAGAAACTCCACAACTAAAAAATCCACAACTACCGGCTCCGCAACTAGAAACTCCACAACCAGAAACTCCGCAACTAGAAACTCACTCCGCCACTAGAGACTCCACAACTTGAAATTCCACAACTAGATACTCCACAACTACAGACTCCGCAACTAGAAAACTCCGCAACTAGAAGCTCCACAACTAGAAACTGTACAACTTGAAAGTCCACAACTAGATACTCCACAACTACAAATTCCACAACTAGAAACTCCACAACTAGAAAACTCCGGAACTAGAAACTCTGCAACTAGAAACTCCGCAACTAGAAACTCCACAACTTGAAACACCACAACTATTTACCCCACAACAACAAAATCCACAACTAGAAACTCCGCAACTAGAAACTCCCTAACTAGAAGCTCCACAACTAGAAACTCCACAGCTAGAAACGCCACGACTTTAGACTTCGCAACTAGAAACTCGACAACTAGAAACTCAACTACTAGAAACTCCACAACTAGAAACTCCACAACTAGAAACTCCGCAACTAGAAACTCCACAACTAGAAACTCCACAACGAGAAACTCCACAACTTAATTTCCGCAACTAGAAACTCCGCCACTAGAATCTCCACAACTAGAAAACTCCGCAACTAGAAACTCCGGAACTAGAAACTCCACAACTAGAACTTCCACAACTAGTGACTCAACAACTAGAGACTCAACAACTAGAGACTCCTCAACTAAAAGCTCCACAACTAGAAACTCCACTACTAGAAACTCCGTAACTAGAAACCCGGAAACCAGAAACTCCACAACTAGAAACTCCACACCTATAAATTCCACAACTTGAAACTCCACAACCAGAAACTCCACAACTTGAAACTCCGCAAGTAGAAACTCCGCAACTAGAAACTCCACAACTAGAAAACTCCGCAACTAGAAACCCTGCAACTAGAAACTCCACAGCTAGAAACTTCACAACTTCAAACTCCGCAACTAGAAACTCCACAACTACAGACTCCACAACTAGAGACTGCACAACTAGAGACTCCGCCACTAGAATCTCCAAGCTAGAAACTCCGTAACTAGAAACTCTACAACTAGAGACTCCGCAACTAGAAACTCCACAACTGGAAACTCTGCAACTAAACACTCCACAACTAGTAATTCCACAACTAGAGACTCAACAACTAGAGACTCCTCAACTAAAAGCTCCACAACTAGAAACTCCGTAACTAGAAATTCCACAACTAGAAACTCCACAACTACAGACTCCGCAACTAGAAAACTCCGCAACTAGAAAACTCCGCAACTAGAAACTCTGCAACTAGAAGCTCCGCCACTAAAACTCCACAACCTGAAACACCACAACTATATACTCCACAACTACAAATTCCACAACTAGAAACTCCGCAACTAGAAACTCCGCAACTAGAAGCTCCGCAACTAGAAACTCCACAGCTAAAAACTCCAGTACTTGAGACTTCGCAACTAGAAACTCGGCAACTTGAAACTCAACTACTAGAAACTCCACAACTAGAAACTTCACAACGAGAAACTCCGCAACTAGAAACTCCGCAACTACGAACCCCACAACTACGAACCCCACAACTAGAAGCTCCACAACTAGAAACTCCACAACTAGAAACTCCACAACTTCAGACTTCACAACGAGAAACTCCGCAACTAGAAACTCCACAACTACGAACCCCACAACTACGAACCCCACAACTAGAAGCTCCACAACTAGAAACTCCACAACTAGAAACTCCACAACTTGAGACTTCGCAACTGGAAACTCCACAACTAGAAACTCCACAACTAAAGACTCCACAACTAGAAACTCGACAACTAGAAACTCCACAACTACGAACCTCACAACTAGAAACTCCAAAACTAGAAACTCCGCAACTAGAAACTCCACAGCCAGAAACTCCGCAACTAGAAACTCCACAACTAGAACTTCCACAACTAGAAACTCAACAACTAGAGATTCCTCAACTAAAAGCTCCACAACTAGAAACTCCACAACTAGAAACTCCCCAACTAGAGACTCCACAACTAGAAACTCCACAACTACGAACTCCACAACTACGAACCCCACAACTAGAAACTCCGCAACTAGAAACTCCACAGCTAGAAAATCCACAACTAGAAACTCCACAACTAGAAACTCCACAACTACAGACTCCGCAACTAGAAAACTCCGCAACTAGAAACTCCACAACTAGAAACTTCACAACTTGAAAGTCCACAACTAGATACTCCACAACTACAAACCCCACAACTACGAACCCCACAACTAGAAACTCCACAACTAGAGACTCCACAACTAGAAACTCGACAATTAGAAACTCCACAACTACGAACCTCACAACTAGAAACTCCACAACTAGAAACTTCGCAACTAGAAACTCCACAGCCAGAAACTCCACAACTAGAAATTCCACAACAAGAAACTCCGCAACAAGAAACTCCGCAACAAGAAACTTCACATTTAGAACTTCCACAACTAGAGACTCAACAACTAGAGACTCCTCTCTAAAAGCTCCACAACTAGAAACTCCACAACTAGAAACTCCACAACTAGAAACTCCGTAACTAGAAACCCGAAAACTAGAAACTCCACAACTAGAAACTCCACACCTATAAATTCCACAACTTTAAACTCCACAACTAAAACTCCACAACTAGAAACTCCACAACTAGAAACTCTGCAACTAGAAACTCCGCAACTAGAATCTCCACAGTTAGAAATTCCACAACTATAAACTCCACAACCAGAAACTCCACAACTAGAGACTCCAAAACTAGAGACTGCACAATTAGAGACTCCGCAACTAGATACTCCCAAACTAGGAACTCTGCAACTAGAAAATCTACAACTACAAACTCGAAAACTAAAAACTACAAATAGAAACTCCACAACTAGAAACTCCACAAGTAGACACTCCACAACTAGAAACTCCACAACTAGAGACTGCACAACTAAAAAATCCACAACTAGAAACTCCGCAACTAGAAACTCCGCAACTAGAAACTCCACAGCTAGAAACTCTACAACTTGAGACTTCGCAACTAAAGAACTCGGCAACTAGAAACTCAACAACTAGAAACTTCACAACTAGAAACACCGCAACTAAAACTCTGCAAGCAGAAATTCCACAGCTAGAAAATCCACAACTAGAAACTCTGCAACTAGAAACTCCGCAAATAGAAACTCCACAGCTAGAAAATTAACAACTAGAAACTCCACAACTAGAAACTCCACAACTTGAAAGTCCACAACTAGATACTCCACAACTACAAACTCCACAACTAGAAACTCCACAACGAGAAACTCCACAACTTGAAGCTCCACAGCTAGAAACTCCGCCACTAGAAACTCCACAACTAGAAAACTCCGGAACTAGAAACTCTGCAACTAGAAACACCGCAACTAGAAACTCCAAACCTTGAAACACCACAACTATATACTCCACAACTACAAAATCCACAACTAGAAACTCCGCAACTAGAAACTCCGCAACTAGAAACTCCGCAACTAGAAACTCCACAGCTAGAAACTCCACGACTTTAGATTTCGCAACTAGAAACTCGGCAACTAGAAACTCAACTACTAGAAACTCAACAACTAGAAACTCCACAACTAGAAACTCCACAACTTGAAACCCAACAAATAGATACTAAACAACTACAGACTCCAGAACTAGAAACTCCACAACCAGAAACTCCGCAACTAAAAACTCCACAACTAGAACCTCCACAGCTAGAAACTCCGCCACTAGAACCTCCACAACTAGAAAACTCCGCTACTAGAAACTCTGCAACTAGAAACTCCGCGACGAAAAACTCCACAGCTAGAAACTCCACAACTGGAAACTCCCCAACTAGAGACTCCACAACTAGAAACTCCACAACTACGAACTCCACAACTACGAACCCCACAACTAGAAACTCCGCAACTAGAAACTCCACAGCTAGAAAATGCACAACTAGAAACTCCACAACTAGAAACTCCACAACTACAGACTCCGCAACTAGAAAACTCCGCAACTAGAAACTCCACAACTAGAAACTTCACAACTTGAAAGTCCGCAACTAGATACTCCACAACTACAAACTCCACAACTAGAAACTCCACAACTAGAAACTCCACAACTTGAAGCTCCACAACTAGAAACTTCGCAACTAGAAACTCCACAACTAGAAAACTCCGGAACTAGAAACTCTGCCACTAGAAACTCCGCAACTAGAAACTCCACAACTAGAAACTCCACAACTAGAGACTCCACAACTAGAGACTCCTCAACTAAAAACTCCACAACTAGAAACTCCGCAACTAGAAACTCCGCAACTAGAAACTCCGCAACTTGAAACTTCACACCTAGAATTTCCACAACTTGAGACTTCGCAACTAAAGAACTCGGCAACTAGAAATTCAAACACTAGAAACTCCACAACTAGAAACTCCACAACTAAAAACTCCACAACTACCGGCTCCGCAACTAGAAACTCCACAACCAGAAACTCCGCAACTAGAAACTCACTCCGCCACTAGAGACTCCACAACTTGAAATTCCACAACTAGGAACTCCACAACTACAGACTCCGCAACTAGAAAACTCCGCAACTAGAAGCTCCACAACTAGAAACTGTACAACTTGAAAGTCCACAACTAGATACTCCACAACTACAAATTCCACAACTAGAAACTCCACAACTAGAAAACTCCGGAACTAGAAACTCTGCAACTAGAAACTCCGCAACTAGAAACTCCACAACTTGAAACACCACAACTATATACCCCACAACAACAAAATCCACAACTAGAAACTCCGCAACTAGAAACTCCCTAACTAGAAGCTCCAGAACTAGAAACTCCACAGCTAGAAACTCCACGACTTTAGACTTCGCAACTAGAAACTCGACAACTAGAAACTCAACTACTAGAAACTCCACAACTAGAAACTCCACAACTAGAAACTCCGCAACTAGAAACTCCACAACTATAAACTCCACAACTTGAAAGCCCACAACTAGACACTCCACAACTACAAACTCCACAACTAGAAACTCCACAACTAGAAACTCCACAACTTGAAGCTCCACAACTAGAAACTCCGCAACTAGAAACTCCACAACTAGAAAACTCCGCAACTAGAAACTCTGCAACTAGAAACTCCGCCACTAAAACTCCACAACCTGAAACACCACAACTATATACTCCACAACTACAAATTCCACAACTAGAATCTCCGCAACTAGAAACTCCGCAACTAGAAACTCCACAACAAGAAAACTCCGCAACTAGAAATCCTGCAACTAGAAACTCAACAGCTAGAAACTCCACAACTTCAAACTCCGCAACTAGAAACTCCACAACTACAGACTCCACAACTAGAGACTGCACAACTAGAGACTCCGCCACTAGAATCTCCACAGCTAGAAACTCCGTAACTAGAAACTCTACAACTAGAGACTCCGCAACTAGAAACTCCACAACTGGAAACTCTGCAACTAAACACTCCACAACTAGAAATTCCACAACTAGAGACTCAACAACTAGAGACTCCTCAACTAAAAGCTCCACAACTAGAAACTCCGTAACTAGAAATTCCACAACTAGAAACTCCACAACTACAGACTCCGCAACTAGAAAACTCCGCAACTAGAAACTCCACAACTATAAACTCCACAACTTGAAAGCCCACAACTAGACACTCCACAACTACAAACTCCACAACTAGAAACTCCACAACTAGAAACTCCACAACTAGAAATTCCACAACTTCAGACTTCACAACATGAAACTCCGCAACTAGAAACTCCACAACTACGAACCCCACAACTACGAACCCCACAACTAGAAGCTCCACAACTAGAAACTCCACAACTAGAAATTCCACAACTTCAGACTTCACAACGTGAAACTCCGCAACTAGAAACTCCACAACTACGAACCCCACAACTAGAAGCTCCACAACTAGAAACTCAACTACTAGAAACTCCACAACTAGAAACTCCGCAACTAGAAACTCCACAACTAGAAACTCCACAACGAGAAACTCCACAACTTAATTTCCGCAACTAGAAACTCCGCCACTAGAATCTCCACAACTAGAAAACTCCGCAACTAGAAACTCTGCAACTAAAAACTCCGGAACTAGAAACTCCACAACTAGAACTTCCACAACTAGAGACTCAACAACTAGAGACTCAACAACTAGAGACTCCTCAACTAAAAGCTCCACAACTAGAAACTCCACTACTAGAAACTCCGTAACTAGAAACCCGGAAACCAGAAACTCCACAACTAGAAACTCCACACCTATAAATTCCACAACTTGAAACTCCACAACCAGAAACTCCACAACTTGAAACTCCGCAAGTAGAAACTCCGCAACTAGAAACTCCACAACTAGAAAACTCCGCAACTAGAAACCCTGCAACTAGAAACTCCACAGCTAGAAACTCCACAACTTCAAACTCCGCAACTAGAAACTCCACAACTACAGACTCCACAACTAGAGACTGCACAACTAGAGACTCCGCCACTAGAATCTCCACAGCTAGAAACTCCGTAACTAGAAACTCTACAACTAGAGACTCCGCAACTAGAAACTCTACAACTGGAAACTCTGCAACTAAACACTCCACAACTAGAAATTCCACAACTAGAGACTCAACAACTAGAGACTCCTCAACTAAAAGCTCCACAACTAGAAACTCCGTAACTAGAAATTCCACAACTAGAAACTCCACAACTACAGACTCCGCAGCTGGAAAACTCCGCAACTAGAAACTCCACAACTATAAACTCCACAACTTGAAAGCCCACAACTAGACACTCCACAACTACAAACTCCACAACTAGAAACTCCACAATTAGAAACTCCACAACTTGAAGCTCCACAACTAGAAACTCCGCAACTAGAAACTCCACAACTAGAAAACTCCGCAACTAGAAACTCTGCAACTAGAAACTCCGCCACTAAAACTCCACAACCTGAAACACCACAACTATATACTCCACAACTACAAATTTAACAACTAGAAACTCCGCAACTAGAAACTCCGCAACTAGAAGCTCCGCAACTAGAAACTCCACAGCTAAAAACTCCAGTACTTGAGACTTCGCAACTAGAAACTCGGCAACTTGAAACTCAACTACTAGAAACTCCACAACTAGAAACTTCACAACGAGAAACTCCGCAACTAGAAACTCCGCAACTACGAACCCCACAACCACGAACCCCACAACTAGAAGCTCCACAACTAGAAACTCCACAACTAGAAACTCCACAACTTCAGACTTCACAACGAGAAACTCTGCAACTAGAAACTCCACAACTACGAACCCCACAACTACGAACCCCACAACTAGAAGCTCCACAACTAGAAACTCCACAACTAGAAACTCCACAACTTGAGACTTCGCAACTAGAAACTCCACAACTAGAAACTCCACAACTAAAGACTCCACAACTAGAAACTCGACAACTAGAAACTCCACAACTACGAACCTCACAACTAGAAACTCCAAAACTAGAAACTCCGCAACTAGAAACTCCACAGCCAGAAACTCCGCAACTAGAAACTCCACAACTAGAACTTCCACAACTAGAAACTCAACAACTAGAGATTCCTCAACTAAAAGCTCCACAACTAGAAACTCCACAACTAGAAACTCCCCAACTAGAGAATCCACAACTAGAAACTCCACAACTACGAAATCCACAACTACGAACCCCACAACTAGAAACTCCGCAACTAGAAACTCCACAGCTAGAAAATCCACAACTAGAAACTCCACAACTAGAAACTCCACAACTACAGACTCCGCAACTAGAAACTCCACAACTAGAAACTCCACAACCTGAAGCTCCACAACTAGAAACTTCGCAACTAGAAACTCCACAACTAGAAAACTCCGGAACTAGAAAACTCCGCAAGTAGAAACCCTGCAGCTAGAAACTCCACAACTTGAAACACCACAACTATATACTCCACAACTAGAGACTCCAAAACTACAGACTCCACAACTAGAGACTGCACAACTAGAGACTCCGCCACTAGAATCTCCACAGCTAGAAACTCCGTAACTAGAAACTCTACAACTAGAGACTCCGCAACTAGAAACTCCACAACTGGAAACTCTGCAACTAAACACTCCACAACTAGAAATTCCACAACTAGAGACTCAACAACTAGAGACTCCTCAACTAAAAGCTCCACAACTAGAAACTCCGTAACTAGAAATTCCACAACTAGAAACTCCACAACTACAGACTCCGCAACTCGAAAACTCCGCAACTAGAAACTCCACAACTATAAACTCCACAACTTGAAAGCCCACAACTAGACACTCCACAACTACAAACTCCACAACTAGAAACTCCACAACTAGAAACTCCACAACTTGAAGCTCCACAACTAGAAACTCCGCAACTAGAAACTCCACAACCAGAAAACTCCGCAACTAGAAACTCTGCAACTAGAAACTCCGCCACTAAAACTCCACAACCTGAAACACCACAACTATATACTCCACAACTACAAATTCCACAACTAGAAACTCCGCAACTAGAAACTCCGCAAATAGAAGCTCCGCAACTAGAAACTCCACAGCTAAAAACTCCAGTACTTGAGACTTCGCAACTAGAAACTCGGCAACTTGAAACTCAACTACTAGAAACTCCACAACTAGAAACTCCACAACTCGAAACTTCACAACGAGAAACTCCGCAACTAGAAACTCCGCCACTACGAACCCCACAACTACGAACCCCACAACTAGAAGCTCCACAACTAGAAACTCCACAACTAGAAATTCCACAACTTCAGACCTCACAACGAGAAACTCCGCAACTAGAAACTCCACAACTACGAACCCCACAACTAGAAGCTCCACAACTAGAAACTCAACTACTAGAAACTCCACAACTAGAAACTCCGCAACTAGAAACTCCACAACTAGAAACTCCACAACGAGAAACTCCACAACTTAATTTCCGCAACTAGAAACTCCGCCACTAGAATCTCCACAACTAGAAAACTCCGCAACTAGGAACTCTGCAACTAGAAACTCCGGAACTAGAAACTCCACAACTAGAACTTCCACAACTAGAGACTCAACAACTAGAGAGTCAACAACTAGAGACTCCTCAACTAAAAGCTCCACAACTAGAAACTCCACTACTAGAAACTCCGTAACTAGAAACCCGGAAACCAGAAACTCCACAACTAGAAACTCCACACCTATAAATTCCACAACTTGAAACTCCACAACCAGAAACTCCACAACTTGAAACTCCGCAAGTAGAAACTCCGCAACTAGAAACTCCACAACTAGAAAACTCCGCAACTAGAAACCCTGCAACTAGAAACTCCACACCTAGAAACTCCACAACTTCAAACTCCGCAACTAGAAACTCCACAACTACAGACTCCACAACTAGAGACTGCACAACTAGAGACTCCGCAACTAGAATCTCCACAGCTAGAAACTCCGTAACTAGAAACTCTACAACTAGAGACTCCGCAACTAGAACCTCCACAACTGGAAACTCTGCAACTAAACCCTCACAACTAGAAATTCCACAACTAGAGACTCAACAACTAGAGACTCCTCAACTAAAAGTTCCACAACTAGAAACTCCGTAACTAGAAATTCCACAACTAGAAACTCCACAACTACAGACTCCGCAACTAGAAAATTCCGCAACTAGAAACTCCACAACTATAAACTCCACAACTTGAAAGCCCACAACTAGACACTCCACAACTACAAACTCCACAACTAGAAACTCCACAACTAGAAACTCCACAACTTGAAGCTCCACAACTAGAAACTCCGCAACTAGAAACTCCACAACTAGAAAACTCCGCAACTAGAAACTCTGCAACTAGAAACTCCGCCACTAAAACTCCACAACCTGAAACACCACAACTATATACTCCACAACTACAAATTCCACAACTAGAAACTCCGCAACTAGCAACTCCGCAACTAGAAGCTCCGCAACTAGAAACTCCACAGCTAAAAACTCCAGTACTTGAGACTTCGCAACTAGAAACTCGGCAACTTGAAACTCAACTACTAGAAACTCCACAACTAGAAACTTCACAACGAGAAACTCTGCAACTAGAAACTCCGCAACTACGAACCCCACAACTACGAACCCCACAACTAGAAGCTCCACAACTAGAAACTCCACAACTAGAAACTCCACAACTTCAGACTTCACAACGAGAAACTCTGCAACTAGAAACTCCACAACTACGAACCCCACAACTACGAACCCCACAACTAGAAGCTCCACAACTAGAAACTCCACAACTAGAAACTCCACAACTTGAGACTTCGCAACTAGAAACTCCACAACTAGAAACTCCACAACTAAAGACTCCACAACTAGAAACTCGACAACTAGAAACTCCACAACTACGAACCTCACAACTAGAAACTCCAAAACTAGAAACTCCGCAACTAGAAACTCCACAGCCAGAAACTCCGCAACTAGAAACTCCACAACTAGAACTTCCACAACTAGAAACTCAACAACTAGAGATTCCTCAACTAAAAGCTCCACAACTAGAAACTCCACAACTAGAAACTCCCCAACTAGAGACTCCACAACTAGAAACTCCACAACTACGAAATCCACAACTACGAACCCCACAACTAGAAACTCCGCAACTAGAAACTCCACAGCTAGAAAATCCACAACTAGAAACTCCACAACTAGAAACTCCACAACTACAGACTCCGCAACTAGAAAACTCCGCAACTAGAAACTCCACAACTAGAAACTTCACAACTTGAAAGTCCACAACTAGATACTCCACAACTACAAACTCCACAACTAGAAACTCCACAACTACAGACTCCGCAACTAGAAAACTCCGCAACTAGAAACTCCACAACTAGAAACTCCACAACTTGAAAGCCCACAACTAGATACTCCACAACTACAAACTCCACAACTAGAAACTCCACAACTACAAACTCCACAACTTGAAGCTCCACAACTAGAAACTCCGCAACTAAAAACTCCACAACTAGAAAACTCCGCAACTAGAAACTCTGCAACTTGAAACTCCGCCACTAGAAACTCCACAACTTGAAACACCACAACTATATATTCCACAACTACAAATTCCACAACTAGAAGCTCCGCAACTAGAAACTCCTTAAATAGAAGCTCCGCAACTACAAACTCCACAGCTAAAAACTCCTCGACTTGAGACTTCGCAACTAAAAACTCGGCAACTAGAAACTCAACAACTAGAAAATCCACAACTAGAAACTCCACAACTAGAAACTCCACAACTTGAAACCCAACAAATAGATACTTCACAACTACAAACTCCACAACTGGAAACTCCACAACTAGAAACTTCACAACAAGAAACTCCGCAACTAAAAACTCCGCAACTAGAAACTCCACAGCTAGACAATCCACAACTAGAAACTCCACAACGAGAAACTCCACGACTTGAAACTCCGCAACTAGAAACTCCACAACTACGAACCCCACAACTACGAACCCCACAACTACGAACCCCACAACTAGAGACTCCACAACTAGAAACTCGACAATTAGAAACTCCACAACTACGAACCTCACAACTAGAAACTCCACAACTAGAAACTTCGCAACTAGAAACTCCAGAGCCAGAAACTCCACAACTAGAAACTCCACAACTAGAAACTCCGCAACAAGAAACTCCACAACTAGAACTTCCACAACTAGAGACTCAACAACTAGAGACTCCTCAACTAAAAGCTCCACAACTAGAAACTCCACAACTAGAAACTCCACAACTAGAAACTCCGTAACTAGAAACTCCACAACTAGAAACTCCACACCTATAAATTCCACAACTTTAAACTCCACAACTAAAACTCCACAACTAGAAACTCCACAACTAGAAACTCTGCAACTAGAAACTCCGCAACTAGAATCTCCACAGTTAGAAATTCCACAACTATAAACTCCACAACCAGAAACTCCACAACTAGAGACTCCAAAACAAGAGACTGCACAATTAGAGACTCCGCAACTAGATACTCCAAAACTAGGAACTCTGCAACTAGAAAATCTACAACTACAAACTCGAAAACTAAAAACTACAAATAGAAACTCCACAACTAGAAACTCCACAAGTTGACACTCCACAACTAGAAACTCCACAACTAGAGACTCCACAACTAAAAAATCCACAACTAGAAACTCCGCAACTAGAAACTCCGCAACTAGAAACTCCACAGCTAGAAACTCTACAACTTGAGACTTCGCAACTAAAGAACTCGGCAACTAGAAACTCAACAACTAGAAACTCCACAACTAGAAACACCGCAACTAAAAACTCTGCAAGCAGAAATTCCACAGCTAGAAAATCCACAACTAGAAACTCTGCAACTAGAAACTCCGCAAATAGAAACTCCACAGCTAGAAAATTAACAACTAGAAACTCCACAACTAGAAACTCCACAACTTGAAAGTCCACAACTAGATACTCCACAACTACAAACTCCACAACTAGAAACTGCACAACGAGAAACTCCACAACTAGAAAACTCCGGAACTAGAAACTCTGCAACTAGAAACACCGCAACTAGAAACTCCACAACTTGAAACCCAACAAATAGATACTAAACAACTACAGACTCCAGAACTAGAAACTCCACAACCAGAAACTCCGCAACTAAAAACTCCACAACTAGAACCTCCACAGCTAGAAACTCCGCCACTAGAACCTCCACAACTAGAAAACTCCGCTACTAGAAACTCTGCAACTAGAAACTCCGCGACGAAAAACTCCACAGCTAGAAACTCCACAACTGGAAACTCCCCAACTAGAGACTCCACAACTAGAAACTCCACAACTACGAACTCCACAACTACGAACCCCACAACTAGAAACTCCGCAACTAGAATTTCCACAGCTAGAAAATCCACAACTAGAAACTCCACAACTAGAAACTCCACAACTACAGACTCCGCAACTAGAAAACTCCGCAACTAGAAACTCCACAACTAGAAACTTCACAACTTGAAAGTCCACAACTAGATACTCCACAACTACAAAATCCACAACTAGAAACTCTGCAACTAGAAACTCCGCAACTAGAAACTCCACAGCTAGAAACTCCACAACTGGAAACTCCACAACTAGAGACTCCAAAACTAGAAACTGCACAACTACGAATCCCACAACAACGAACCCCAGAACTAGAAGCTCCACAACTAGAAACTCCGCAACTAGAAGCTCCGCAACTAGAAACTCCACAGCTAGAAACTCCACGACTTGAGATTTCGCAACTAGAAACTCGGCAACTAGAAACTCAACTACAAGAAACTCAACAACTAGAAACTCCACAACTAGAAACTCCACAACTTGAAACCCAACAAATAGATACTCCACAACTACAGACTCCACAACTAGAAACTCCACAACCAGAAACTCCGCAACTAAAAACTTCGCAACTAGAAACTCCACAGCTAGAAAATCCACAACTAGAAACTCCACAACGAGAAACTCCACAACTTGAAACTCCGCAACTAGAAACTCCGCCACTAGAATCTCCACAACTAGAAAACTCCACAACTAGAAGCTCCGCAACTAGAAACTCCACAGCTAGAAACTCCACAACTGGAAACTCCACAACTAGAGACTCCAAAACTAGAAACTGCACAACTACGAATCCGATAACTACGAACCCCAGAACTTGAAGCTCCACAACTAGAAACTCCACAACTTGGAACCCCGCAACTAGAAACTCCACCACTACAATCTCCACAACTAGTAAACTCCGCAACTAGAAACTCTGCATCTAGAAACTCCGCAACTAGAAACTCCACAGCTGGAAACAACACAAATGGAAACTCCTCAACTAGAGACTCCACAACTAGAACTGCACAACTACGAACCCCTTTAACTACAAACCCCACAACTAGAAACTCCACAACTAGAAACTCGACAACTAGAAACTCCACAACTTGAGGCTTCGCAACTAGAAACTCTACAACTAGAAACTCCACAACTAGAAACTCCACAACTAGAAACTCCGATACTAGAAACTCCGCAACTCTAAACTCCACAGCCAGAAACTCCACAACTAGAAACTCCACATCTAGAAACTCCGCAACTTCAAACTCCGCAACTAGAAACTCCACAACTACAGACTCCACAACTAGAGACTGCACAACTAGAGACTCCGCCACTAGAATCTCCACAGCTAGAAACTCCGTAACTAGCAACTCTACAACTAGAGACTCCGCAACTAGAAACTCCACAACTGGAAACTCTGCAACTAAACACTCCACAACTAGAAATTCCACAACTAGAGACTCAACAACTAGAGACTCCTCAACTAAAAGCTCCACAACTAGAAACTCCGTAACTAGAAATTCCACAACCAGAAACTCCACAACTACAGACTCCGCAACTAGAAAACTCCGCAACTAGAAACTCCACAACTATAAACTCCACAACTTGAAAGCCCACAACTAGACACTCCACAACTACAAACTCCACAACCAGAAACTCCACAACTAGAAACTCCACAACTTGAAGCTCCACAACTAGAAACTCCGCAACTAGAAACTCCACAACTAGAAAACTCCGCAACTAGAAACTCTGCAACTAGAAACTCCGCCACTAAAACTCCACAACCTGAAACACCACAACTATATACTCCACAACTACAAATTCCACAACTAGAAACTCCGCAACTAGAAACTCCGCAACTAGAAGCTCCGCAACTAGAAACTCCACAGCTAAAAACTCCAGTACTTGAGACTTCGCAACTAGAAACTCGGCAACTTGAAACTCAACTACTAGAAACTCCACAACTAGAAACTTCACAACGAGAAACTCCGCAACTAGAAACTCCGCAACTACGAACCCCACAACTACGAACCCCAAAACTAGAAGCTCCACAACTAGAAACTCCACAACTAGAAACTCCACAACTTCAGACTTCACAACGAGAAACTCCGCAACTAGAAACTCCACAACTACGAACCCCACAACTACGAACCCCACAACTAGAAGCTCCACAACTAGAAACTCCACAACTAGAAACTCCACAACTTGAAACTTCGCAGCTAGAAACTCCACAACTAGAAACTCCACAACTAAAGACTCCACAACTCGACAACTAGAAACTCCACAACTACGAACCTCACAACTAGAAACTCCAAAACTAGAAACTCCGCAACTAGAAACTCCACAGCCAGAAACTCCGCAACTAGAAACTCCACAACTAGAACTTCCACAACTAGAAACTCAACAACTGGAGATTCCTCAACTAAAAGCTCCACAACTAGAAACTCCACAACTAGAAACTCCACAACTAGAAACTCCGTAACTAGAAACCCGAAAACTAGAAGCTCCAACACTAGAAACTCCACACCTATAAATTCCACAACTTTAAACTCCACAACTAAAACTCCACAACTAGAAACTCCCCAACTAGAAACTCTGCAACTAGAAACTCCGCAACTAGAATCTCCACAGTTAGAAATTCCACAACTATAAACTCCACAACCAGAAACTCCACAACTAGAGACTCCAAAACTAGAGACTGCACAATTAGAGACTCCGCAACTAGATACTCCAAAACTAGGAACTCTGCAACTAGAAAATCTACAACTACAAACTCGAAAACTAAAAACTACAAATAGAAACTCCACAACTAGAAACTCCACAGGTAGACACTCCACAACTAGAAACTCCACAAGTAGAGACTCCACAACTAAAAAATCCACAACTAGAAACTCCGCAACTAGAAACTCCGCAACTAGAAACTCCACAGCTAGAAACTCTACAACTTGAGACTTCGCAACTAAAGAACTCGGCAACTAGAAACTCAACAACTAGAAACTCCACAACTAGAAACACCGCAACTAAAAACTCTGCAAGCAGAAATTCCACAGCTAGAAAATCCACAACTAGAAACTCTGCAACTAGAAACTCCGCAAATAGAAAACTCCGCAACTAGAAACCCTGAAACTAGAAACTCCACAGCTAGAAACTCCACAACTTCAAACTCCGCAACTAGAAATTCCACAACTACAGACTCCACAACTAGAGACTGCACAACTAGAGACTCCGCCACTAGAATCTCCACAGCTAGAAACTCCGTAACTAGAAACTCTACAACTAGAGACTCCGCAACTAGAAACTCCACAACTGGAAACTCTGCAACTAAACACTCCACAACTAGAAATTCCACAACTAGAGACTCAACAACTAGAGACTCTTCAACTAAAAGCTCCACAACTAGAAACTCCGTAACTAGAAATTCCACAACTAGAAACTCCACAACTACAGACTCCGCAACTAGAAAACTCCGCAACTAGAAACTCCACAACTTGAAAGCCCACAACTAGACACTTCACAACTACAAACTCCACAACTAGAAACTCCACAACTAGAAACTCCACAACTTGAAGCTCCACAACTAGAAACTCTGCAACTTGAAACTCCACAACTAGAAAACTCCGCAACTAGAAACTCTGCAACTAGAAACTCTGCCACTAGAAACTCCGCAACCAGAAACACCACAACTATATACTCCACAACTACCAATTCCACAACTAGAAACTCCGCAACTAGAAACTCCGCAACTAGAAGCTCCGCAACTAGAACCTCCACAGCTAAAAACTCCACGTCTTGAGACTTCGCAACTAGAAACTCGGCAACTTGAAACTCAACTACTAGAAACTCCACAACTAGAAACACCACAACTAGAAACTCCACAACTACAGACTCCACAACTAGAGACTGCACAACTAGAGACTCCGCCACTAGAATCTCCACAGCTAGAAACTCCGTAACTAGAAACTCTACAACTAGAGACTCCGCAACTAGAAACTGCACAACTGGAAACTCTGCAACTAAACACTCCACAACTAGAAATTCCACAACTAGAGACTCAACAACTAGAGACTCCTCAACTAAAAGCTCCACAACTAGAAACTCCGTAACTAGAAATTCCACAACTAGAAACTCCACAACTACAGACTCCGCAACTAGAAAACTCCGCAACTAGAAACTCCACAACTATAAACTCCACAACTTGAAAGCCCACAACTAGACACTCCACAACTACAAACTCCACAACTAGAAACTCCACAACTAGAAACTCCACAACTTGAAGCTCCACAACTAGAAACTCCGCAACTAGAAACTCTGCAACTAGAAACTCCGCCACTAACACTCCACAACCTGAAACACCTCAACTATATACTCCACAACTAGAAACAACACAAATGGAAACTCCTCAACTAGCAACTCCGCAACTAGAAGCTCCGCAACTAGAAACTCCACAGCTAAAAACTCCAGTACTTGAGACTTCGCAACTAGAAACTCGGCAACTTGAAACTCAACTACTAGAAACTCCACAACTAGAAACTTCACAACGAGAAACTCTGCAACTAGAAACTCCGCAACTACGAACCCCACAACTACGAACCCCACAACTAGAAGCTCCACAACTAGAAACTCCACAACTAGAAACTCCACAACTTCAGACTTCACAACGAGAAACTCTGCAACTAGAAACTCCACAACTACGAACCCCACAACTACGAACCCCACAACTAGAAGCTCCACAACTAGAAACTCCACAACTAGAAACTCCACAACTTGAGACTTCGCAACTAGAAACTCCACAACTAGAAACTCCACAACTAAAGACTCCACAACTAGAAACTCGACAACTAGAAACTCCACAACTACGAACCTCACAACTAGAAACTCCAAAACTAGAAACTCCGCAACTAGAAACTCCACAGCCAGAAACTCCGCAACTAGAAACTCCACAACTAGAACTTCCACAACTAGAAACTCAACAACTAGAGATTCCTCAACTAAAAGCTCCACAACTAGAAACTCCACAACTAGAAACTCCCCAACTAGAGACTCCACAACTAGAAACTCCACAACTACGAAATCCACAACTACGAACCCCACAACTAGAAACTCCGCAACTAGAAACTCCACAGCTAGAAAATCCACAACTAGAAACTCCACAACTAGAAACTCCACAACTACAGACTCCGCAACTAGAAAACTCCGCAACTAGAAACTCCACAACTAGAAACTTCACAACTTGAAAGTCCACAACTAGATACTCCACAACTACAAACTCCACAACTAGAAACTCCACAACTACAGACTCCGCAACTAGAAAACTCCGCAACTAGAAACTCCACAACTATAAACTCCACAACTTGAAAGCCCACAACTAGACACTCCACAACTACAAACTCCACAACCAGAAACTCCACAACTAGAAACTCCACAACTTGAAGCTCCACAACTAGAAACTCCGCAACTAGAAACTCCACAACTAGAAAACTCCGCAACTAGAAACTCTGCAACTAGAAACTCCGCCACTAAAACTCCACAACCTGAAACACCACAACTATATACTCCACAACTACAAATTCCACAACTAGAAACTCCGCAACTAGAAACTCCGCAACTAGAAGCTCCGCAACTAGAAACTCCACAGCTAAAAACTCCAGTACTTGAGACTTCGCAACTAGAAACTCGGCAACTTGAAACTCAACTACTAGAAACTCCACAACTAGAAACTTCACAACGAGAAACTCCGCAACTAGAAACTCCGCAACTACGAACCCCACAGCTACGAACCCCAAAACTAGAAGCTCCACAACTAGAAACTCCACAACTAGAAACTCCACAACTTCAGACTTCACAACGAGAAACTCCGCAACTAGAAACTCCACAACTACGAACCCCACAACTACGAACCCCACAACTAGAAGCTCCACAACTAGAAACTCCACAACTAGAAACTCCACAACTTGAAACTTCGCAGCTAGAAACTCCACAACTAGAAACTCCACAACTAAAGACTCCACAACTCGACAACTAGAAACTCCACAACTACGAACCTCACAACTAGAAACTCCAAAACTAGAAACTCCGCAACTAGAAACTCCACAGCCAGAAACTCCGCAACTAGAAACTCCACAACTAGAACTTCCACAACTAGAAACTCAACAACTGGAGATTCCTCAACTAAAAGCTCCACAACTAGAAACTCCACAACTAGAAACTCCACAACTAGAAACTCCGTAACTAGAAACCCGAAAACTAGAAGCTCCAACACTAGAAACTCCACACCTATAAATTCCACAACTTTAAACTCCACAACTAAAACTCCACAACTAGAAACTCCCCAACTAGAAACTCTGCAACTAGAAACTCCGCAACTAGAATCTCCACAGTTAGAAATTCCACAACTATAAACTCCACAACCAGAAACTCCACAACTAGAGACTCCAAAACTAGAGACTGCACAATTAGAGACTCCGCAACTAGATACTCCAAAACTAGGAACTCTGCAACTAGAAAATCTACAACTACAAACTCGAAAACTAAAAACTACAAATAGAAACTCCACAACTAGAAACTCCACAGGTAGACACTCCACAACTAGAAACTCCACAAGTAGAGACTCCACAACTAAAAAATCCACAACTAGAAACTCCGCAACTAGAAACTCCGCAACTAGAAACTCCACAGCTAGAAACTCTACAACTTGAGACTTCGCAACTAAAGAACTCGGCAACTAGAAACTCAACAACTAGAAACTCCACAACTAGAAACACCGCAACTAAAAACTCTGCAAGCAGAAATTCCACAGCTAGAAAATCCACAACTAGAAACTCTGCAACTAGAAACTCCGCAAATAGAAAACTCCGCAACTAGAAACCCTGAAACTAGAAACTCCACAGCTAGAAACTCCACAACTTCAAACTCCGCAACTAGAAATTCCACAACTACAGACTCCACAACTAGAGACTGCACAACTAGAGACTCCGCCACTAGAATCTCCACAGCTAGAAACTCCGTAACTAGAAACTCTAAAACTAGAGACTCCGCAACTAGAAACTCCACAACTGGAAACTCTGCAACTAAACACTCCACAACTAGAAATTCCACAACTAGAGACTCAACAACTAGAGACTCTTCAACTAAAAGCTCCACAACTAGAAACTCCGTAACTAGAAATTCCACAACTAGAAACTCCACAACTACAGACTCCGCAACTAGAAAACTCCGCAACTAGAAACTCCACAACTTGAAAGCCCACAACTAGACACTTCACAACTACAAACTCCACAACTAGAAACTCCACAACTAGAAACTCCACAACTTGAAGCTCCACAACTAGAAACTCTGCAACTTGAAACTCCACAACTAGAAAACTCCGCAACTAGAAACTCTGCAACTAGAAACTCTGCCACTAGAAACTCCGCAACCAGAAACACCACAACTATATACTCCACAACTACCAATTCCACAACTAGAAACTCCGCAACTAGAAACTCCGCAACTAGAAGCTCCGCAACTAGAACCTCCACAGCTAAAAACTCCACGTCTTGAGACTTCGCAACTAGAAACTCGGCAACTTGAAACTCAACTACTAGAAACTCCACAACTAGAAACACCACAACTAGAAACTCCACAACTACAGACTCCACAACTAGAGACTGCACAACTAGAGACTCCGCCACTAGAATCTCCACAGCTAGAAACTCCGTAACTAGAAACTCTACAACTAGAGACTCCGCAACTAGAAACTGCACAACTGGAAACTCTGCAACTAAACACTCCACAACTAGAAATTCCACAACTAGAGACTCAACAACTAGAGACTCCTCAACTAAAAGCTCCACAACTAGAAACTCCGTAACTAGAAATTCCACAACTAGAAACTCCACAACTACAGACTCCGCAACTAGAAAACTCCGCAACTAGAAACTCCACAACTATAAACTCCACAACTTGAAAGCCCACAACTAGACACTCCACAACTACAAACTCCACAACTAGAAACTCCACAACTAGAAACTCCACAACTTGAAGCTCCACAACTAGAAACTCCGCAACTAGAAACTCTGCAACTAGAAACTCCGCCACTAACACTCCACAACCTGAAACACCTCAACTATATACTCCACAACTAGAAACAACACAAATGGAAACTCCTCAACTAGCAACTCCGCAACTAGAAGCTCCGCAACTAGAAACTCCACAGCTAAAAACTCCAGTACTTGAGACTTCGCAACTAGAAACTCGGCAACTTGAAACTCAACTACTAGAAACTCCACAACTAGAAACTTCACAACGAGAAACTCTGCAACTAGAAACTCCGCAACTACGAACCCCACAACTACGAACCCCACAACTAGAAGCTCCACAACTAGAAACTCCACAACTAGAAACTCCACAACTTCAGACTTCACAACGAGAAACTCTGCAACTAGAAACTCCACAACTACGAACCCCACAACTACGAACCCCACAACTAGAAGCTCCACAACTAGAAACTCCACAACTAGAAACTCCACAACTTGAGACTTCGCAACTAGAAACTCCACAACTAGAAACTCCACAACTAAAGACTCCACAACTAGAAACTCGACAACTAGAAACTCCACAACTACGAACCTCACAACTAGAAACTCCAAAACTAGAAACTCCGCAACTAGAAACTCCACAGCCAGAAACTCCGCAACTAGAAACTCCACAACTAGAACTTCCACAACTAGAAACTCAACAACTAGAGATTCCTCAACTAAAAGCTCCACAACTAGAAACTCCACAACTAGAAACTCCCCAACTAGAGACTCCACAACTAGAAACTCCACAACTACGAAATCCACAACTACGAACCCCACAACTAGAAACTCCGCAACTAGAAACTCCACAGCTAGAAAATCCACAACTAGAAACTCCACAACTAGAAACTCCACAACTACAGACTCCGCAACTAGAAAACTCCGCAACTAGAAACTCCACAACTAGAAACTTCACAACTTGAAAGTCCACAACTAGATACTCCACAACTACAAACTCCACAACTAGAAACTCCACAACTACAGACTCCGCAACTAGAAAACTCCGCAACTAGAAACTCCACAACTAGAAACTCCACAACTTGAAAGCCCACAACTAGATACTCCACAACTACAAACTCCACAACTAGAAACTCCACAACTACAAACTCCACAACTTGAAGCTCCACAACTAGAAACTCCGCAACTAAAAACTCCACAACTAGAAAACTCCGCAACTAGAAACTCTGCAACTTGAAACTCCGCCACTAGAAACTCCACAACTTGAAACACCACAACTATATATTCCACAACTACAAATTCCACAACTAGAAGCTCCGCAACTAGAAACTCCTTAAATAGAAGCTCCGCAACTAGAAACTCCACAGCTAAAAACTCCTCGACTTGAGACTTCGCAACTAAAAACTCGGCAACTAGAAACTCAACAACTAGAAAATCCACAACTAGAAACTCCACAACTAGAAACTCCACAACTTGAAACCCAACAAATAGATACTCCACAACTACAAACTCCACAACTGGAAACTCCACAACTAGAAACTTCACAACAAGAAACTCCGCAACTAAAAACTCCGCAACTAGAAACTCCACAGCTAGACAATCCACAACTAGAAACTCCACAACGAGAAACTCCACGACTTGAAACTCCGCAACTAGAAACTCCACAACTACGAACCCCACAACTACGAACCCCACAACTACGAACCCCACAACTAGAGACTCCACAACTAGAAACTCGACAATTAGAAACTCCACAACTACGAACCTCACAACTAGAAACTCCACAACTAGAAACTTCGCAACTAGAAACTCCAGAGCCAGAAACTCCACAACTAGAAACTCCACAACTAGAAACTCCGCAACAAGAAACTCCACAACTAGAACTTCCACAACTAGAGACTCAACAACTAGAGACTCCTCAACTAAAAGCTCCACAACTAGAAACTCCACAACTAGAAACTCCACAACTAGAAACTCCGTAACTAGAAACTCCACAACTAGAAACTCCACACCTATAAATTCCACAACTTTAAACTCCACAACTAAAACTCCACAACTAGAAACTCCACAACTAGAATCTCCACAGTTAGAAATTCCACAACTATAAACTCCACAACCAGAAACTCCACAACTAGAGACTCCAAAACAAGAGACTGCACAATTAGAGACTCCGCAACTAGATACTCCAAAACTAGGAACTCTGCAACTAGAAAATCTACAACTACAAACTCGAAAACTAAAAACTACAAATAGAAACTCCACAACTAGAAACTCCACAAGTTGACACTCCACAACTAGAAACTCCACAACTAGAGACTCCACAACTAAAAAATCCACAACTAGAAACTCCGCAACTAGAAACTCCGCAACTAGAAACTCCACAGCTAGAAACTCTACAACTTGAGACTTCGCAACTAAAGAACTCGGCAACTAGAAACTCAACAACTAGAAACTCCACAACTAGAAACACCGCAACTAAAAACTCTGCAAGCAGAAATTCCACAGCTAGAAAATCCACAACTAGAAACTCTGCAACTAGAAACTCCGCAAATAGAAACTCCACAGCTAGAAAATTAACAACTAGAAACTCCACAACTAGAAACTCCACAACTTGAAAGTCCACAACTAGATACTCCACAACTACAAACTCCACAACTAGAAACTGCACAACGAGAAACTCCACAACTAGAAAACTCCGGAACTAGAAACTCTGCAACTAGAAACACCGCAACTAGAAACTCCACAACTTGAAACCCAACAAATAGATACTAAACAACTACAGACTCCAGAACTAGAAACTCCACAACCAGAAACTCCGCAACTAAAAACTCCACAACTAGAACCTCCACAGCTAGAAACTCCGCCACTAGAACCTCCACAACTAGAAAACTCCGCTACTAGAAACTCTGCAACTAGAAACTCCGCGACGAAAAACTCCACAGCTAGAAACTCCACAACTGGAAACTCCCCAACTAGAGACTCCACAACTAGAAACTCCACAACTACGAACTCCACAACTACGAACCCCACAACTAGAAACTCCGCAACTAGAATTTCCACAGCTAGAAAATCCACAACTAGAAACTCCACAACTAGAAACTCCACAACTACAGACTCCGCAACTAGAAAACTCCGCAACTAGAAACTCCACAACTAGAAACTTCACAACTTGAAAGTCCACAACTAGATACTCCACAACTACAAAATCCACAACTAGAAACTCTGCAACTAGAAACTCCGCAACTAGAAACTCCACAGCTAGAAACTCCACAACTGGAAACTCCACAACTAGAGACTCCAAAACTAGAAACTGCACAACTACGAATCCCACAACAACGAACCCCAGAACTAGAAGCTCCACAACTAGAAACTCCGCAACTAGAAGCTCCGCAACTAGAAACTCCACAGCTAGAAACTCCACGACTTGAGATTTCGCAACTAGAAACTCGGCAACTAGAAACTCAACTACAAGAAACTCAACAACTAGAAACTCCACAACTAGAAACTCCACAACTTGAAACCCAACAAATAGATACTCCACAACTACAGACTCCACAACTAGAAACTCCACAACCAGAAACTCCGCAACTAAAAACTTCGCAACTAGAAACTCCACAGCTAGAAAATCCACAACTAGAAACTCCACAACGAGAAACTCCACAACTTGAAACTCCGCAACTAGAAACTCCGCCACTAGAATCTCCACAACTAGAAAACTCCACAACTAGAAGCTCCGCAACTAGAAACTCCACAGCTAGAAACTCCACAACTGGAAACTCCACAACTAGAGACTCCAAAACTAGAAACTGCACAACTACGAATCCGATAACTACGAACCCCAGAACTTGAAGCTCCACAACTAGAAACTCCACAACTTGGAACCCCGCAACTAGAAACTCCACCACTACAATCTCCACAACTAGTAAACTCCGCAACTAGAAACTCTGCATCTAGAAACTCCGCAACTAGAAACTCCACAGCTGGAAACAACACAAATGGAAACTCCTCAACTAGAGACTCCACAACTAGAACTGCACAACTACGAACCCCTTTAACTACAAACCCCACAACTAGAAACTCCACAACTAGAAACTCGACAACTAGAAACTCCACAACTTGAGGCTTCGCAACTAGAAACTCTACAACTAGAAACTCCACAACTAGAAACTCTACAACTAGAAACTCCGATACTAGAAACTCCGCAACTCTAAACTCCACAGCCAGAAACTCCACAACTAGAAACTCCACATCTAGAAACTCCGCAACTTCAAACTCCGCAACTAGAAACTCCACAACTACAGACTCCACAACTAGAGACTGCACAACTAGAGACTCCGCCACTAGAATCTCCACAGCTAGAAACTCCGTAACTAGCAACTCTACAACTAGAGACTCCGCAACTAGAAACTCCACAACTGGAAACTCTGCAACTAAACACTCCACAACTAGAAATTCCACAACTAGAGACTCAACAACTAGAGACTCCTCAACTAAAAGCTCCACAACTAGAAACTCCGTAACTAGAAATTCCACAACCAGAAACTCCACAACTACAGACTCCGCAACTAGAAAACTCCGCAACTAGAAACTCCACAACTATAAACTCCACAACTTGAAAGCCCACAACTAGACACTCCACAACTACAAACTCCACAACCAGAAACTCCACAACTAGAAACTCCACAACTTGAAGCTCCACAACTAGAAACTCCGCAACTAGAAACTCCACAACTAGAAAACTCCGCAACTAGAAACTCTGCAACTAGAAACTCCGCCACTAAAACTCCACAACCTGAAACACCACAACTATATACTCCACAACTACAAATTCCACAACTAGAAACTCCGCAACTAGAAACTCCGCAACTAGAAGCTCCGCAACTAGAAACTCCACAGCTAAAAACTCCAGTACTTGAGACTTCGCAACTAGAAACTCGGCAACTTGAAACTCAACTACTAGAAACTCCACAACTAGAAACTTCACAACGAGAAACTCCGCAACTAGAAACTCCGCAACTACGAACCCCACAACTACGAACCCCAAAACTAGAAGCTCCACAACTAGAAACTCCACAACTAGAAACTCCACAACTTCAGACTTCACAACGAGAAACTCCGCAACTAGAAACTCCACAACTACGAACCCCACAACTACGAACCCCACAACTAGAAGCTCCACAACTAGAAACTCCACAACTAGAAACTCCACAACTTGAAACTTCGCAGCTAGAAACTCCACAACTAGAAACTCCACAACTAAAGACTCCACAACTCGACAACTAGAAACTCCACAACTACGAACCTCACAACTAGAAACTCCAAAACTAGAAACTCCGCAACTAGAAACTCCACAGCCAGAAACTCCGCAACTAGAAACTCCACAACTAGAACTTCCACAACTAGAAACTCAACAACTGGAGATTCCTCAACTAAAAGCTCCACAACTAGAAACTCCACAACTAGAAACTCCACAACTAGAAACTCCGTAACTAGAAACCCGAAAACTAGAAGCTCCAACACTAGAAACTCCACACCTATAAATTCCACAACTTTAAACTCCACAACTAAAACTCCACAACTAGAAACTCCCCAACTAGAAACTCTGCAACTAGAAACTCCGCAACTAGAATCTCCACAGTTAGAAATTCCACAACTATAAACTCCACAACCAGAAACTCCACAACTAGAGACTCCAAAACTAGAGACTGCACAATTAGAGACTCCGCAACTAGATACTCCAAAACTAGGAACTCTGCAACTAGAAAATCTACAACTACAAACTCGAAAACTAAAAACTACAAATAGAAACTCCACAACTAGAAACTCCACAGGTAGACACTCCACAACTAGAAACTCCACAAGTAGAGACTCCACAACTAAAAAATCCACAACTAGAAACTCCGCAACTAGAAACTCCGCAACTAGAAACTCCACAGCTAGAAACTCTACAACTTGAGACTTCGCAACTAAAGAACTCGGCAACTAGAAACTCAACAACTAGAAACTCCACAACTAGAAACACCGCAACTAAAAACTCTGCAAGCAGAAATTCCACAGCTAGAAAATCCACAACTAGAAACTCTGCAACTAGAAACTCCGCAAATAGAAAACTCCGCAACTAGAAACCCTGAAACTAGAAACTCCACAGCTAGAAACTCCACAACTTCAAACTCCGCAACTAGAAATTCCACAACTACAGACTCCACAACTAGAGACTGCACAACTAGAGACTCCGCCACTAGAATCTCCACAGCTAGAAACTCCGTAACTAGAAACTCTACAACTAGAGACTCCGCAACTAGAAACTCCACAACTGGAAACTCTGCAACTAAACACTCCACAACTAGAAATTCCACAACTAGAGACTCAACAACTAGAGACTCTTCAACTAAAAGCTCCACAACTAGAAACTCCGTAACTAGAAATTCCACAACTAGAAACTCCACAACTACAGACTCCGCAACTAGAAAACTCCGCAACTAGAAACTCCACAACTTGAAAGCCCACAACTAGACACTTCACAACTACAAACTCCACAACTAGAAACTCCACAACTAGAAACTCCACAACTTGAAGCTCCACAACTAGAAACTCTGCAACTTGAAACTCCACAACTAGAAAACTCCGCAACTAGAAACTCTGCAACTAGAAACTCTGCCACTAGAAACTCCGCAACCAGAAACACCACAACTATATACTCCACAACTACCAATTCCACAACTAGAAACTCCGCAACTAGAAACTCCGCAACTAGAAGCTCCGCAACTAGAACCTCCACAGCTAAAAACTCCACGTCTTGAGACTTCGCAACTAGAAACTCGGCAACTTGAAACTCAACTACTAGAAACTCCACAACTAGAAACACCACAACTAGAAACTCCACAACTACAGACTCCACAACTAGAGACTGCACAACTAGAGACTCCGCCACTAGAATCTCCACAGCTAGAAACTCCGTAACTAGAAACTCTACAACTAGAGACTCCGCAACTAGAAACTGCACAACTGGAAACTCTGCAACTAAACACTCCACAACTAGAAATTCCACAACTAGAGACTCAACAACTAGAGACTCCTCAACTAAAAGCTCCACAACTAGAAACTCCGTAACTAGAAATTCCACAACTAGAAACTCCACAACTACAGACTCCGCAACTAGAAAACTCCGCAACTAGAAACTCCACAACTATAAACTCCACAACTTGAAAGCCCACAACTAGACACTCCACAACTACAAACTCCACAACTAGAAACTCCACAACTAGAAACTCTGCAACTAGAAACTCCGCAACTAGAATCTCCACAGTTAGAAATTCCACAACTATAAACTCCACAACCAGAAACTCCACAACTAGAGACTCCAAAACTAGAGACTGCACAATTAGAGACTCCGCAACTAGATACTCCAAAACTAGGAACTCTGCAACTAGAAAATCTACAACTACAAACTCGAAAACTAAAAACTACAAATAGAAACTCCACAACTAGAAACTCCACAAGTTGACACTCCACAACTAGAAACTCCACAACTAGAGACTCCACAACTAAAAAATCCACAACTAGAAACTCCGCAACTAGAAACTCCGCAACTAGAAACTCCACAGCTAGAAACTCTACAACTTGAGACTTCGCAACTAAAGAACTCGGCAACTAGAAACTCAACAACTAGAAACTCCACAACTAGAAACACCGCAACTAAAAACTCTGCAAGCAGAAATTCCACAGCTAGAAAATCCACAACTAGAAACTCTGCAACTAGAAACTCCGCAAATAGAAACTCCACAGCTAGAAAATTAACAACTAGAAACTCCACAACTAGAAACTCCACAACTTGAAAGTCCACAACTAGATACTCCACAACTACAAACTCCACAACTAGAAACTGCACAACGAGAAACTCCACAACTAGAAAACTCCGGAACTAGAAACTCTGCAACTAGAAACACCGCAACTAGAAACTCCACAACTTGAAACCCAACAAATAGATACTAAACAACTACAGACTCCAGAACTAGAAACTCCACAACCAGAAACTCCGCAACTAAAAACTCCACAACTAGAACCTCCACAGCTAGAAACTCCGCCACTAGAACCTCCACAACTAGAAAACTCCGCTACTAGAAACTCTGCAACTAGAAACTCCGCGACGAAAAACTCCACAGCTAGAAACTCCACAACTGGAAACTCCCCAACTAGAGACTCCACAACTAGAAACTCCACAACTACGAACTCCACAACTACGAACCCCACAACTAGAAACTCCGCAACTAGAATTTCCACAGCTAGAAAATCCACAACTAGAAACTCCACAACTAGAAACTCCACAACTACAGACTCCGCAACTAGAAAACTCCGCAACTAGAAACTCCACAACTAGAAACTTCACAACTTGAAAGTCCACAACTAGATACTCCACAACTACAAAATCCACAACTAGAAACTCTGCAACTAGAAACTCCGCAACTAGAAACTCCACAGCTAGAAACTCCACAACTGGAAACTCCACAACTAGAGACTCCAAAACTAGAAACTGCACAACTACGAATCCCACAACAACGAACCCCAGAACTAGAAGCTCCACAACTAGAAACTCCGCAACTAGAAGCTCCGCAACTAGAAACTCCACAGCTAGAAACTCCACGACTTGAGATTTCGCAACTAGAAACTCGGCAACTAGAAACTCAACTACAAGAAACTCAACAACTAGAAACTCCACAACTAGAAACTCCACAACTTGAAACCCAACAAATAGATACTCCACAACTACAGACTCCACAACTAGAAACTCCACAACCAGAAACTCCGCAACTAAAAACTTCGCAACTAGAAACTCCACAGCTAGAAAATCCACAACTAGAAACTCCACAACGAGAAACTCCACAACTTGAAACTCCGCAACTAGAAACTCCGCCACTAGAATCTCCACAACTAGAAAACTCCACAACTAGAAGCTCCGCAACTAGAAACTCCACAGCTAGAAACTCCACAACTGGAAACTCCACAACTAGAGACTCCAAAACTAGAAACTGCACAACTACGAATCCGATAACTACGAACCCCAGAACTTGAAGCTCCACAACTAGAAACTCCACAACTTGGAACCCCGCAACTAGAAACTCCACCACTACAATCTCCACAACTAGTAAACTCCGCAACTAGAAACTCTGCATCTAGAAACTCCGCAACTAGAAACTCCACAGCTGGAAACAACACAAATGGAAACTCCTCAACTAGAGACTCCACAACTAGAACTGCACAACTACGAACCCCTTTAACTACAAACCCCACAACTAGAAACTCCACAACTAGAAACTCGACAACTAGAAACTCCACAACTTGAGGCTTCGCAACTAGAAACTCTACAACTAGAAACTCCACAACTAGAAACTCTACAACTAGAAACTCCGATACTAGAAACTCCGCAACTCTAAACTCCACAGCCAGAAACTCCACAACTAGAAACTCCACATCTAGAAACTCCGCAACTTCAAACTCCGCAACTAGAAACTCCACAACTACAGACTCCACAACTAGAGACTGCACAACTAGAGACTCCGCCACTAGAATCTCCACAGCTAGAAACTCCGTAACTAGCAACTCTACAACTAGAGACTCCGCAACTAGAAACTCCACAACTGGAAACTCTGCAACTAAACACTCCACAACTAGAAATTCCACAACTAGAGACTCAACAACTAGAGACTCCTCAACTAAAAGCTCCACAACTAGAAACTCCGTAACTAGAAATTCCACAACCAGAAACTCCACAACTACAGACTCCGCAACTAGAAAACTCCGCAACTAGAAACTCCACAACTATAAACTCCACAACTTGAAAGCCCACAACTAGACACTCCACAACTACAAACTCCACAACCAGAAACTCCACAACTAGAAACTCCACAACTTGAAGCTCCACAACTAGAAACTCCGCAACTAGAAACTCCACAACTAGAAAACTCCGCAACTAGAAACTCTGCAACTAGAAACTCCGCCACTAAAACTCCACAACCTGAAACACCACAACTATATACTCCACAACTACAAATTCCACAACTAGAAACTCCGCAACTAGAAACTCCGCAACTAGAAGCTCCGCAACTAGAAACTCCACAGCTAAAAACTCCAGTACTTGAGACTTCGCAACTAGAAACTCGGCAACTTGAAACTCAACTACTAGAAACTCCACAACTAGAAACTTCACAACGAGAAACTCCGCAACTAGAAACTCCGCAACTACGAACCCCACAACTACGAACCCCAAAACTAGAAGCTCCACAACTAGAAACTCCACAACTAGAAACTCCACAACTTCAGACTTCACAACGAGAAACTCCGCAACTAGAAACTCCACAACTACGAACCCCACAACTACGAACCCCACAACTAGAAGCTCCACAACTAGAAACTCCACAACTAGAAACTCCACAACTTGAAACTTCGCAGCTAGAAACTCCACAACTAGAAACTCCACAACTAAAGACTCCACAACTCGACAACTAGAAACTCCACAACTACGAACCTCACAACTAGAAACTCCAAAACTAGAAACTCCGCAACTAGAAACTCCACAGCCAGAAACTCCGCAACTAGAAACTCCACAACTAGAACTTCCACAACTAGAAACTCAACAACTGGAGATTCCTCAACTAAAAGCTCCACAACTAGAAACTCCACAACTAGAAACTCCACAACTAGAAACTCCGTAACTAGAAACCCGAAAACTAGAAGCTCCAACACTAGAAACTCCACACCTATAAATTCCACAACTTTAAACTCCACAACTAAAACTCCACAACTAGAAACTCCCCAACTAGAAACTCTGCAACTAGAAACTCCGCAACTAGAATCTCCACAGTTAGAAATTCCACAACTATAAACTCCACAACCAGAAACTCCACAACTAGAGACTCCAAAACTAGAGACTGCACAATTAGAGACTCCGCAACTAGATACTCCAAAACTAGGAACTCTGCAACTAGAAAATCTACAACTACAAACTCGAAAACTAAAAACTACAAATAGAAACTCCACAACTAGAAACTCCACAGGTAGACACTCCACAACTAGAAACTCCACAAGTAGAGACTCCACAACTAAAAAATCCACAACTAGAAACTCCGCAACTAGAAACTCCGCAACTAGAAACTCCACAGCTAGAAACTCTACAACTTGAGACTTCGCAACTAAAGAACTCGGCAACTAGAAACTCAACAACTAGAAACTCCACAACTAGAAACACCGCAACTAAAAACTCTGCAAGCAGAAATTCCACAGCTAGAAAATCCACAACTAGAAACTCTGCAACTAGAAACTCCGCAAATAGAAAACTCCGCAACTAGAAACCCTGAAACTAGAAACTCCACAGCTAGAAACTCCACAACTTCAAACTCCGCAACTAGAAATTCCACAACTACAGACTCCACAACTAGAGACTGCACAACTAGAGACTCCGCCACTAGAATCTCCACAGCTAGAAACTCCGTAACTAGAAACTCTACAACTAGAGACTCCGCAACTAGAAACTCCACAACTGGAAACTCTGCAACTAAACACTCCACAACTAGAAATTCCACAACTAGAGACTCAACAACTAGAGACTCTTCAACTAAAAGCTCCACAACTAGAAACTCCGTAACTAGAAATTCCACAACTAGAAACTCCACAACTACAGACTCCGCAACTAGAAAACTCCGCAACTAGAAACTCCACAACTTGAAAGCCCACAACTAGACACTTCACAACTACAAACTCCACAACTAGAAACTCCACAACTAGAAACTCCACAACTTGAAGCTCCACAACTAGAAACTCTGCAACTTGAAACTCCACAACTAGAAAACTCCGCAACTAGAAACTCTGCAACTAGAAACTCTGCCACTAGAAACTCCGCAACCAGAAACACCACAACTATATACTCCACAACTACCAATTCCACAACTAGAAACTCCGCAACTAGAAACTCCGCAACTAGAAGCTCCGCAACTAGAACCTCCACAGCTAAAAACTCCACGTCTTGAGACTTCGCAACTAGAAACTCGGCAACTTGAAACTCAACTACTAGAAACTCCACAACTAGAAACACCACAACTAGAAACTCCACAACTACAGACTCCACAACTAGAGACTGCACAACTAGAGACTCCGCCACTAGAATCTCCACAGCTAGAAACTCCGTAACTAGAAACTCTACAACTAGAGACTCCGCAACTAGAAACTGCACAACTGGAAACTCTGCAACTAAACACTCCACAACTAGAAATTCCACAACTAGAGACTCAACAACTAGAGACTCCTCAACTAAAAGCTCCACAACTAGAAACTCCGTAACTAGAAATTCCACAACTAGAAACTCCACAACTACAGACTCCGCAACTAGAAAACTCCGCAACTAGAAACTCCACAACTATAAACTCCACAACTTGAAAGCCCACAACTAGACACTCCACAACTACAAACTCCACAACTAGAAACTCCACAACTAGAAACTCCACAACTTGAAGCTCCACAACTAGAAACTCCGCAACTAGAAACTCTGCAACTAGAAACTCCGCCACTAAAACTCCACAACCTGAAACACCTCAACTATATACTCCACAACTAGAAACAACACAAATGGAAACTCCTCAACTAGAGACTCCACAACTAGAACTGCACAACTACGAACCCCTTTAACTACAAACCCCACAACTAGAAACTCCACAACTAGAAACTCGACAACTAGAAACTCCACAACTTGAGGCTTCGCAACTAGAAGCTCTACAACTAGAAACTCCACAACTAGAAACTCCACAACTAGAAACTCCGATACTAGAAACTCCGCAACTATAAACTCCACAGCCAGAAACTCCACAACTAGAAACTCCACATCTAGAAACTCCGCAACAAGAAACTCCGCAACTAGAAACTCCACAACTAGAACTTCCACAACTAGAGACTCAACAACTAGAGACTCCTCAACTAAAAGCTCCACCACTAAAAACTCCACAACTAGAACCTCCGTAACTAGAAACTCGAAAACTAGAAACTCCACAACTAGAAGCACCACACCTATGAATTCCACAACTTGAAACTCCACAACTAGAACTTCACAACTAGAAACTCAACAACTAGAAACTCTGCAACAAGAAACTCCGCAACTAGAAACTCACTCCGCCACTAGAGACTCCACAACTTGAAATTCCACAACTAGAAACTCCACAACTACAGACTCCGACACTAGAAAACTCCGCAACTAGAAGCTCCACAACTAGAAACTGTACAACTTGAAAGGCCACAACTGGATACTCCACAACTACAAATTCCACAACTAGAAACTCCACAACTAGAAAACTCCGGAACTAGAAACTCTGCAACTAGAAACTCCGCAACTAGAAACTCCACAACTTGAAACACCACAACTATATACCCGACAACAACAAAATCCACAACTAGAAACTCCGCAACTAGAAACTCCCTTACTAGAAGCTCCACAACTAGAAACTCCACAGCTACAAACGCCACGACTTTAGACTTCGCAACTAGAAACTCGACAACTAGAAACTCAAATACTAGAAACTCCACAACTAGAAACTCCACAACTAGAAACTCCGCAACTAGAAACTCCGCAACTAGAAACTCCGCAACTAGAAACTCCACAACGAGAAACTCCACAACTTAATTTCCGCGACTAGAAACTCCGCCACTAGAATCTCCACAACTAGAAAACTCCGCAACTAGAAACTCTGCAACTAGAAACTCCGGTACTAGAAACTCCACAACTAGAACTTCCACAACTAGAGACTCAACAACTAGAGACTCAACAACTAGAGACTCCTCAACTAAAAGCTCCACAACTAGAAACTCCACTACTAGAAACTCCGTAACTAGAAAACTCCGGAACTAGAAACTCTGCAACTAGAAACTCCGCAACTAGAAACTCCACAACTTGAAACACCACAACTATATACTCCACAACTACAAAATCCACAACTAGAAACTCTGCAACTAGAAACTCCGCAACTAGAAACTCCACAGCTAGAAACTCCACAACTGGAAACTCCACAACTAGAGACTCCAAAACTAGAAACTGCACAACTACGAATCCCACAACAACGAACCCCAGAACTAGAAGCTCCACAACTAGAAACTCCGCAACTAGAAACTCCGCAACTAGAAACTCCACAGCTAGAAACTCCACGACTTGAGATTTCGCAACTAGAAACTCGGCAACTAGAAACTCAACTACTAGAAACTCAACAACTAGAAACTCCACAACTAGAAACTCCACAACTTGAAACCCAACAAATAGATACTCCACAACTACAGACTCCACAACTAGAAACTCCACAACCAGAAACTCCGCAACTAAAAACTTCGCAACTAGAAACTCCACAGCTAGAAAATCCACAACTAGAAACTCCGCCACTAGAATCTCCACAACTAGAAAACTCCACAACTAGAAGCTCCGCAACTAGAAACTCCACAGCTAGAAACTCCACAACTGGAAACTCCACAACTAGAGACTCCAAAACTAGAAACTGCACAACTACGAATCCGACAACTACGAACCCCAGAACTAGAAGCTCCACAACTAGAAACTCCACAACTTGGAACCCCGCAACTAGAAACTCCACCACTACAATTTCCACAACTAGTAAACTCCGCAACTAGAAACTCTGCATCTAGAAACTCCGCAACTAGAAACTCCACAGCTGGAAACAACACAAATGGAAACTCCTCAACTAGAGACTCCACAACTAGAACTGCAACACTACGAACCCCTTTAACTACAAACCCCACAACTAGAAACTCCACAACTAGAAACTCGACAACTAGAAACTCCACAACTTGAGGCTTCGCAACTAGAAGCTCTACAACTAGAAACTCCACAACTAGAAACTCCACAACTAGAAACTCCGATACTAGAAACTCCGCAACTATAAACTCCACAGCCAGAAACTCCACAACTAGAAACTCCACATCTAGAAACTCCGCAACAAGAAACTCCGCAACTAGAAACTCCACAACTAGAGACTCAACAACTAGAGACTCCTCAACTAAAAGCTCCACCACTAAAAACTCCACAACTAGAACCTCCGTAACTAGAAACTCGAAAACTAGAAACTCCACAACTAGAAGCACCACACCTATGAATTCCACAACTTGAAACTCCACAACTAGAACTTCACAACTAGAAACTCAACAACTAGAAACTCTGCAACAAGAAACTCCGCAACTAGAAACTCACTCCGCCACTAGAGACTCCACAACTTGAAATTCCACAACTAGAAACTCCACAACTACAGACTCCGACACTAGAAAACTCCGCAACTAGAAGCTCCACAACTAGAAACTGTACAACTTGAAAGGCCACAACTGGATACTCCACAACTACAAATTCCACAACTAGAAACTCCACAACTAGAAAACTCCGGAACTAGAAACTCTGCAACTAGAAACTCCGCAACTAGAAACTCCACAACTTGAAACACCACAACTATATACCCCACAACAACAAAATCCACAACTAGAAACTCCGCAACTAGAAACTCCCTTACTAGAAGCTCCACAACTAGAAACTCCACAGCTACAAACGCCACGACTTTAGACTTCGCAACTAGAAACTCGAAAACTAGAAACTCAAATACTAGAAACTCCACAACTAGAAACTCCACAACTAGAAACTCCGCAACTAGAAACTCCACAACTAGAAACTCCACAACGAGAAACTCCACAACTTAATTTCCGCGACTAGAAACTCCGCCACTAGAATCTCCACAACTAGAAAACTCCGCAACTAGAAACTCTGCAACTAGAAACTCCGGTACTAGAAACTCCACAACTAGAACTTCCACAACTAGAGACTCAACAACTAGAGACTCAACAACTAGAGACTCCTCAACTAAAAGCTCCACAACTAGAAACTCCACTACTAGAAACTCCGTAACTAGAAAACTCCGGAACTAGAAACTCTGCAACTAGAAACTCCGCAACTAGAAACTCCACAACTTGAAACACCACAACTATATACTCCACAACTACAAAATCCACAACTAGAAACTCTGCAACTAGAAACTCCGCAACTAGAAACTCCACAGCTAGAAACTCCACAACTGGAAACTCCACAACTAGAGACTCCAAAACTAGAAACTGCACAACTACGAATCCCACAACAACGAACCCCAGAACTAGAAGCTCCACAACTAGAAACTCCGCAACTAGAAGCTCCGCAACTAGAAACTCCACAGCTAGAAACTCCACGACTTGAGATTTCGCAACTAGAAACTCGGCAACTAGAAACTCAACTACTAGAAACTCAACAACTAGAAACTCCACAACTAGAAACTCCACAACTTGAAACCCAACAAATAGATACTCCACAACTACAGACTCCACAACTAGAAACTCCACAACCAGAAAATCCGCAACTAAAAACTTCGCAACTAGAAACTCCACAGCTAGAAAATCCACAACTAGAAACTCCGCCACTAGAATCTCCACAACTAGAAAACTCCACAACTAGAAGCTCCGCAACTAGAAACTCCACAGCTAGAAACTCCACAACTGGAAACTCCACAACTAGAGACTCCAAAACTAGAAACTGCACAACTACGAATCCGACAACTACGAACCCCAGAACTAGAAGCTCCACAACTAGAAACTCCACAACTTGGAACCCCGCAACTAGAAACTCCACCACTACAATCTCCACAACTAGTAAACTCCGCAACTAGAAACTCTGCATCTAGAAACTCCGCAACTAGAAACTCCACAGCTGGAAACAACACAAATGGAAACTCCTCAACTAGAGACTCCACAACTAGAACTGCAACACTACGAACCCCTTTAACTACAAACCCCACAACTAGAAACTCCACAACTAGAAACTCGACAACTAGAAACTCCACAACTTGAGGCTTCGCAACTAGAAACTCTACAACTAGAAACTCCACAACTAGAAACTCCACAACTAGATACTCCGATACTAGAAACTCCGCAACTATAAACTCCACAGCCAGAAACTCCACAACTAGAAACTCCACATCTAGAAACTCCGCAACAAGAAACTCCGCAACCAGAAACTCCACAACTAGAACTTCCACAACTAGAGACTCAACAACTAGAGACTCCTCAACTAAAAGCTCCACAACTAAAAACTCCACAACTAGAAACTCCGTAAATAGAAACTCGAAAACTAGAAACTCCACAACTAGAAACACCACACCTATGAATTCCACAACTTGAAACTCCACAACTAAAACTTCACAACTAGAAACTCCACAACTAGAAACTCTGCAACAAGAAACTTCGCAACTAGAAACTCTGCAACTAGAAACTCCACAACTAGAAACTCCACAAGTAGACACTCCACAACTAGAAACTCCACAACTAGAGACTCCACAAATAGAGACTCCTCAACTAAAAACTCCACAACTAGAAACTCCGCAACTAGAAACTCCGCAACTTGAAACTTCACACCTAGAATTTCCACAACTTGAGACTTCGCAACTAAAGAACTCGGCAACTAGAAATTCAAACACTAGAAACTCCACAACTAGAAACTCCACAACTAAAAACTCCACAACTACCGGCTCCGCAACTAGAAACTCCACAACCAGAAACTCCGCAACTAGAAACTCACTCCGTCACTAGAGACTCCACAACTTGAAATTCCACAACTAGAAACTCCACAACTACAGACTCCGCAACTAGAAAACTCCGCAACTAGAAGCTCCACAACTAGAAACTGTACAACTTGAAAGTCCACAACTAGATACTCCACAACTACAAATTCCACAACTAGAAACTCCACAACTAGAAAACTCCGGAACTAGAAACTCTGCAACTAGAAACTCCGCAACTAGAAACTCCACAACTTGAAACACGACAACTATATACCCCACAACAACAAAATCCACAACTAGAAACTGCGCAACTAAAAAATCCACAACTAGAAACTCCGCAACTAGAAACTCCGCAACTAGAAACTCCACAGCTAGAAACTCTACAACTTGAGACTTCGCAACTAAAGAACTCGGCAACTAGAAACTCAACAACTAGAAACTCCACAACTAGAAACACCGCAACTAAAAACTCTGCAAGCAGAAATTCCACAGCTAGAAAATCCACAACTAGAAACTCTGCAACTAGAAACTCCGCAAATAGAAAACTCCGCAACTAGAAACCCTGAAACTAGAAACTCCACAGCTAGAAACTCCACAACTTCAAACTCCGCAACTAGAAATTCCACAACTACAGACTCCACAACTAGAGACTGCACAACTAGAGACTCCGCCACTAGAATCTCCACAGCTAGAAACTCCGTAACTAGAAACTCTACAACTAGAGACTCCACAACTAGAAACTCCACAACTGGAAACTCTGCAACTAAACACTCCACAACTAGAAATTCCACAACTAGAGACTCAACAACTAGAGACTCTTCAACTAAAAGCTCCACAACTAGAAACTCCGTAACTAGAAATTCCACAACTAGAAACTCCACAACTACAGACTCCGCAACTAGAAAACTCCGCAACTAGAAACTCCACAACTTGAAAGCCCACAACTAGACACTTCACAACTACAAACTCCACAACTAGAAACTCCACAACTAGAAACTCCACAACTTGAAGCTCCACAACTAGAAACTCTGCAACTTGAAACTCCACAACTAGAAAACTCCGCAACTAGAAACTCTGCAACTAGAAACTCTGCCACTAGAAACTCCGCAACCAGAAACACCACAACTATATACTCCACAACTACCAATTCCACAACTAGAAACTCCGCAACTAGAAACTCCGCAACTAGAAGCTCCGCAACTAGAACCTCCACAGCTAAAAACTCCACGTCTTGAGACTTCGCAACTAGAAACTCGGCAACTTGAAACTCAACTACTAGAAACTCCACAACTAGCAACACCACAACTAGAAACTCCACAACTACAGACTCCACAACTAGAGACTGCACAACTAGAGACTCCGCCACTAGAATCTCCACAGCTAGAAACTCCGTAACTAGAAACTCTACAACTAGAGACTCCGCAACTAGAAACTGCACAACTGGAAACTCTGCAACTAAACACTCCACAACTAGAAATTCCACAACTAGAGACTCAACAACTAGAGACTCCTCAACTAAAAGCTCCACAACTAGAAACTCCGTAACTAGAAATTCCACAACTAGAAACTCCACAACTACAGACTCCGCAACTAGAAAACTCCGCAACTAGAAACTCCACAACTATAAACTCCACAACTTGAAAGCCCACAACTAGACACTCCACAACTACAAACTCCACAACTAGAAACTCCACAACTAGAAACTCCACAACTTGAAGCTCCACAACTAGAAACTCCGCAACTAGAAACTCTGCAACTAGAAACTCCGCCACTAAAACTCCACAACCTGAAACACCTCAACTATATACTCCACAACTAGAAACAACACAAATGGAAACTCCTCAACTAGAGACTCCACAACTAGAACTGCACAACTACGAACCCCTTTAACTACAAACCCCACAACTAGAAACTCCACAACTAGAAACTCGACAACTAGAAACTCCACAACTTGAGGCTTCGCAACTAGAAGCTCTACAACTAGAAACTCCACAACTAGAAACTCCACAACTAGAAACTCCGATACTAGAAACTCCGCATCTATAAACTCCACAGCCAGAAACTCCACAACTAGAAACTCCACATCTAGAAACTCCGCAACAAGAAACTCCGCAACTAGAAACTCCACAACTAGAACTTCCACAACTAGAGACTCAACAACTAGAGACTCCTCAACTAAAAGCTCCACCACTAAAAACTCCACAACTAGAACCTCCGTAACTAGAAACTCGAAAACTAGAAACTCCACAACTAGAAGCACCACACCTATGAATTCCACAACTTGAAACTCCACAACTAGAACTTCACAACTAGAAACTCAACAACTAGAAACTCTGCAACAAGAAACTCCGCAACTAGAAACTCACTCCGCCACTAGAGACTCCACAACTTGAAATTCCACAACTAGAAACTCCACAACTACAGACTCCGACACTAGAAAACTCCGCAACTAGAAGCTCCACAACTGGATACTCCACAACTACAAATTCCACAACTAGAAACTCCACAACTAGAAAACTCCGGAACTAGAAACTCTGCAACTAGAAACTCCGCAACTAGAAACTCCACAACTTGAAACACCACAACTATATACCCGACAACAACAAAATCCACAACTAGAAACTCCGCAACTAGAAACTCCCTTACTAGAAGCTCCACAACTAGAAACTCCACAGCTACAAACGCCACGACTTTAGACTTCGCAACTAGAAACTCGACAACTAGAAACTCAAATACTAGAAACTCCACAACTAGAAACTCCACAACTAGAAACTCCGCAACTAGAAACTCCGCAACTAGAAACTCCACAACGAGAAACTCCACAACTTAATTTCCGCGACTAGAAACTCCGCCACTAGAATCTCCACAACTGGAAAACTCCGCAACTAGAAACTCTGCAACTAGAAACTCCGGTACTAGAAACTCCACAACTAGAACTTCCACAACTAGAGACTCAACAACTAGAGACTCAACAACTAGAGACTCCTCAACTAAAAGCTCCACAACTAGAAACTCCACTACTAGAAACTCCGTAACTAGAAAACTCCGGAACTAGAAACTCTGCAACTAGAAACTCCGCAACTAGAAACTCCACAACTTGAAACACCACAACTATATACTCCACAACTACAAAATCCACAACTAGAAACTCTGCAACTAGAAACTCCGCAACTAGAAACTCCACAGCTAGAAACTCCACAACTGGAAACTCCACAACTAGAGACTCCAAAACTAGAAACTGCACAACTACGAATCCCACAACAACGAACCCCAGAACTAGAAGCTCCACAACTAGAAACTCCGCAACTAGAAGCTCCGCAACTAGAAACTCCACAGCTAGAAACTCCACGACTTGAGATTTCGCAACTAGAAACTCGGCAACTAGAAACTCAACTACTAGAAACTCAACAACTAGAAACTCCACAACTAGAAACTCCACAACTTGAAACCCAACAAATAGATACTCCACAACTACAGACTCCACAACTAGAAACTCCACAACCAGAAACTCCGCAACTATAAAACTTCGCAACTAGAAACTCCACAGCTAGAAAATCCACAACTAGAAACTCCGCCACTAGAATCTCCACAACTAGAAAACTCCACAACTAGAAGCTCCGCAACTAGAAACTCCACAGCTAGAAACTCCACAACTGGAAACTCCACAACTAGAGACTCCAAAACTAGAAACTGCACAACTACGAATCCGACAACTACGAACCCCAGAACTAGAAGCTCCACAACTAGAAACTCCACAACTTGGAACCCCGCAACTAGAAACTCCACCACTAAATTTCCACAACTAGTAAACTCCGCAACTAGAAACTCTGCATCTAGAAACTCCGCAACTAGAAACTCCACAGCTGGAAACAACACAAATGGAAACTCCTCAACTAGAGACTCCACAACTAGAACTGCAACACTACGAACCCCTTTAACTACAAACCCCACAACTAGAAACTCCACAACTAGAAACTCGACAACTAGAAACTCCACAACTTGAGGCTTCGCAACTAGAAGCTCTACAACTAGAAACTCCACAACTAGAAACTCCACAACTAGAAACTCCGATACTAGAAACTCCGCAACTATAAACTCCACAGCCAGAAACTCCACAACTAGAAACTCCACATCTAGAAACTCCGCAACAAGAAACTCCGCAACTAGAAACTCCACAACTAGAACTTCCACAACTAGAGACTCAACAACTAGAGACTCCTCAACTAAAAGCTCCACCACTAAAAACTCCACAACTAGAACCTCCGTAACTAGAAACTCGAAAACTAGAAACTCCACAACTAGAAGCACCACACCTATGAATTCCACAACTTGAAACTCCACAACTAGAACTTCACAACTAGAAACTCAACAACTAGAAACTCTGCAACAAGAAACTCCGCAACTAGAAACTCACTCCGCCACTAGAGACTCCACAACTTGAAATTCCACAACTAGAAACTCCACAACTACAGACTCCGACACTAGAAAACTCCGCAACTAGAAGCTCCACAACTAGAAACTGTACAACTTGAAAGGCCACAACTGGATACTCCACAACTACAAATTCCACAACTAGAAACTCCACAACTAGAAAACTCCGGAACTAGAAACTCTGCAACTAGAAACTCCGCAACTAGAAACTCCACAACTTGAAACACCACAACTATATACCCCACAACAACAAAATCCACAACTAGAAACTCCGCAACTAGAAACTCCCTTACTAGAAGCTCCACAACTAGAAACTCCACAGCTACAAACGCCACGACTTTAGACTTCGCAACTAGAAACTCGACAACTAGAAACTCAAATACTAGAAACTCCACAACTAGAAACTCCACAACTAGAAACTCCGCAACTAGAAACTCCACAACTAGAAACTCCACAACGAGAAACTCCACAACTTAATTTCCGCGACTAGAAACTCCGCCACTAGAATCTCCACAACTAGAAAACTCCGCAACTAGAAACTCTGCAACTAGAAACTCCGGTACTAGAAACTCCACAACTAGAACTTCCACAACTAGAGACTCAACAACTAGAGACTCAACAACTAGAGACTCCTCAACTAAAAGCTCCACAACTAGAAACTCCACTACTAGAAACTCCGTAACTAGAAAACTCCGGAACTAGAAACTCTGCAACTAGAAACTCCGCAACTAGAAACTCCACAACTTGAAACACCACAACTATATACTCCACAACTACAAAATCCACAACTAGAAACTCTGCAACTAGAAACTCCGCAACTAGAAACTCCACAGCTAGAAACTCCACAACTGGAAACTCCACAACTAGAGACTCCAAAACTAGAAACTGCACAACTACGAATCCCACAACAACGAACCCCAGAACTAGAAGCTCCACAACTAGAAACTCCGCAACTAGAAGCTCCGCAACTAGAAACTCCACAGCTAGAAACTCCACGACTTGAGATTTCGCAACTAGAAACTCGGCAACTAGAAACTCAACTACTAGAAACTCAACAACTAGAAACTCCACAACTAGAAACTCCACAACTTGAAACCCAACAAATAGATACTCCACAACTACAGACTCCACAACTAGAAACTCCACAACCAGAAAATCCGCAACTAAAAACTTCGCAACTAGAAACTCCACAGCTAGAAAATCCACAACTAGAAACTCCGCCACTAGAATGTCCACAACTAGAAAACTCCACAACTAGAAGCTCCGCAACTAGAAACTCCACAGCTAGAAACTCCACAACTGGAAACTCCACAACTAGAGACTCCAAAACTAGAAACTGCACAACTACGAATCCGACAACTACGAACCCCAGAACTAGAAGCTCCACAACTAGAAACTCCACAACTTGGAACCCCGCAACTAGAAACTCCACCACTACAATCTCCACAACTAGTAAACTCCGCAACTAGAAACTCTGCATCTAGAAACTCCGCAACTAGAAACTCCACAGCTGGAAACAACACAAATGGAAACTCCTCAACTAGAGACTCCACAACTAGAACTGCAACACTACGAACCCCTTTAACTACAAACCCCACAACTAGAAACTCCACAACTAGAAACTCGACAACTAGAAACTCCACAACTTGAGGCTTCGCAACTAGAAACTCTACAACTAGAAACTCCACAACTAGAAACTCCACAACTAGATACTCCGATACTAGAAACTCCGCAACTATAAACTCCACAGCCAGAAACTCCACAACTAGAAACTCCACATCTAGAAACTCCGCAACAAGAAACTCCGCAACCAGAAACTCCACAACTAGAACTTCCACAACTAGAGACTCAACAACTAGAGACTCCTCAACTAAAAGCTCCACAACTAAAAACTCCACAACTAGAAACTCCGTAAATAGAAACTCGAAAACTAGAAACTCCACAACTAGAAACACCACACCTATGAATTCCACAACTTGAAACTCCACAACTAAAACTTCACAACTAGAAACTCCACAACTAGAAACTCTGCAACAAGAAACTTCGCAACTAGAAACTCTGCAACTAGAAACTCCACAACTAGAAACTCCACAAGTAGACACTCCACAACTAGAAACTCCACAACTAGAGACTCCACAAATAGAGACTCCTCAACTAAAAACTCCACAACTAGAAACTCCGCAACTAGAAACTCCGCAACTTGAAACTTCACACCTAGAATTTCCACAACTTGAGACTTCGCAACTAAAGAACTCGGCAACTAGAAATTCAAACACTAGAAACTCCACAACTAGAAACTCCACAACTAAAAACTCCACAACTACCGGCTCCGCAACTAGAAACTCCACAACCAGAAACTCCGCAACTAGAAACTCACTCCGCCACTAGAGACTCCACAACTTGAAATTCCACAACTAGAAACTCCACAACTACAGACTCCGCAACTAGAAAACTCCGCAACTAGAAGCTCCACAACTAGAAACTGTACAACTTGAAAGTCCACAACTAGATACTCCACAACTACAAATTCCACAACTAGAAACTCCACAACTAGAAAACTCCGGAACTAGAAACTCTGCAACTAGAAACTCCGCAACTAGAAACTCCACAACTTGAAACACGACAACTATATACCCCACAACAACAAAATCCACAACTAGAAACTGCGCAACTAGAAACTCCCTAACTAGAAGCACCACAACTAGAAACTCCACAGCTAGAAACTCCACGACTTTAGACTTCGCAACTAGAAACTCGACAACTAGAAACTCAACTACTAGAAACTCCACAACTAGAAACTCCACAACTAGAAACTCCGCAACTAGAAACTCCACAACTAGAAACTCCACAACGAGAAACTCCACAACTTAATTTCCGCAACTAGAAACTCCGCCACTAGAATCTCCACAACTAGAAAACTCCGCAACTAGAAACTCTGCAACTAGAAACTCCGGAACTAGAAACTCCACAACTAGAACTTCCACAACTAGAGACTCAACATTTAGAGACTCCTCAACTAAAAGCTCCACAACTAGAAACTCCACTACTAGAAACTCCGTAACTAGAAACCCGGACACAAGAAACTCCACAACTAGAAACTCCACACCTATAAATTCCACAACTTGAAACTCCACAACCAGAAACTCCACAACTTGAAACTCCGCAAGTAGAACCTCCGCAACTAGAAACTCCACAACTAGAAAACTCCGCAACTAGAAACCCTGCAACTAGAAACTCCACAGCTAGAAACTCCACAACTTCAAACTCCGCAACTAGAAACTCCACAACTACAGACTCCACAACTAGAGACTGCACAACTAGAGACTCCGCCACTAGAATCTCCACAGCTAGAAACTCCGTAACTAGCAACTCTACAACTAGAGACTCCGCAACTAGAAACTCCACAACTGGAAACTCTGCAACTAAACACTCCACAACTAGAAATTCCACAACTAGAGACTCAACAACTAGAGACTCCTCAACTAAAAGCTCCACAACTAGAAACTCCACAACTAGAAACTCCACAACTTGAAAGCCCACAACTAGACACTCCACAACTACAAACTCCACAACTAGAAACTCCACAACTAGAAACTCCACAACTTGAAGCTCCACAACTAGAAACTCCGCAACTAGAAACTCCACAACTAGAAAACTCCGCAACTAGAAACTCTGCAACTAGAAACTCCGCCACTAAAACTCCACAACCTGAAACACCACAACTATATACTCCACAACTACAAATTCCACAACTAGAAACTCCGCAACTAGAAACTCCGCAACTAGAAGCTCCGCAACTAGAAACTCCACAGCTAAAAACTCCAGTACTTGAGACTTCGCAACTAGAAACTCGGCAACTTGAAACTCAACTACTAGAAACTCCACAACTAGAAACTTCACAACGAGAAACTCCGCAACTAGAAACTCCGCAACTACGAACCCCACAACTACGAACCCCACAACTAGAAGCTCCACAACTAGAAACTCCACAACTAGAAACTCCACAACTTCAGACTTCACAACGAGAAACTCCGCAACTAGAAACTCCACAACTACGAACCCCACAACTACGAACCCCACAACTAGAAGCTCCACAACTAGAAACTCCACAACTTGAGACTTCGCAGCTAGAAACTCCACAACTAGAAACTCCACAACTAAAGACTCCACAACTAGAAACTCGACAACTAGAAACTCCACAACTACGAACCTCACAACTAGAAACTCCAAAACTAGAAACTCCGCAACTAGAAACTCCACAGCCAGAAACTCCGCAACTAGAAACTCCACAACTAGAACTTCCACAACTAGAAACTCAACAACTGGAGATTCCTCAACTAAAAGCTCCACAACTAGAAACTCCACAACTAGAAACTCCACAACTAGAAACTCCGTAACTAGAAACCCGAAAACTAGAAACTCCAACACTAGAAACTCCACACCTATAAATTCCACAACTTTAAACTCCACAACTAAAACTCCACAACTAGAAACTCCCCAACTAGAAACTCTGCAACTAGAAACTCCACAACTAGAATCTCCACAGTTAGAAATTCCACAACTATAAACTCCACAACCAGAAACTCCACAACTAGAGACTCCAAAACTAGAGACTGCACAATTAGAGACTCCGCAACTAGATACTCCAAAACTAGGAACTCTGCAACTAGAAAATCTACAACTACAAACTCGAAAACTAAAAACTACAAATAGAAACTCCACAACTAGAAACTCCACAAGTAGACACTCCACAACTAGAAACTCCACAAGTAGAGACTCCACAACTAAAAAATCCACAACTAGAAACTCCGCAACTAGAAACTCCGCAACTAGAAACTCCACAGCTAGAAACTCTACAACTTGAGACTTCGCAACTAAAGAACTCGGCAACTAGAAACTCAACAGCTAGAAAATCCACAACTAGAAACTCTGCAACTAGAAACTCCGCAAATAGAAACTCCACAGCTAGAAAATTAACAACTAGAAACTCCACAACTAGAAACTCCACAACTTGAAAGTCCACAACTAGATACTCCACAACTACAAACTCCACAACTAGAAACTCCAATACGAGAAACTCCACAACTTGAAGCTCCACAGCTAGAAACTCCGCCACTAGAAACTCCACAACTAGAAAACTCCAGAACTAGAAACTCTGCAACTAGAAACTCCGCAACTAGAAACTCCAAAACTTCAAACACCACAACTATATACTCCACAACTACAAAATCCACAACTAGATACTCCGCAACTAGAAACTCCGCAACTAGAAACTCCACAGCTAGAAACTCCACGACTTGAGATTTCGCAACTACAAACTCGGCAACTAGAAACTCAACTACTAGAAACTCAACAACTAGAAACTCCACAACTAGAAACTCCACAACTTGAAACCCAACAAATAGATACTAAACAACTGCAGACTCCAGAACTAGAAACTCCACAACCAGAAACTCCGCAACTAAAAACCCCGCAACTGGAAACTCCACAGCTAGAAAATCCACAACTAGAAACTCATCAACTTGAAACTCCGCAACTAGAAACTCCGCCACTAGAACCTCCACAACTAGAAAACTCCGCTACTAGAAACTCTGCAACTAGAAACTCCGCGACGAAAAACTCCACAACTGGAAACTCCCCAACTAGAGACTCCACAACTAGAAACTCCACAACTACGAACTCCACAACTACGAACCCCACAACTAGAAACTCCACAGCTAGAAAATCCACAGCTAGAAAATCCACAACTAGAAACTCCACAACTAGAAACTCCAAAACTACAGACTCCGCAACTAGAAAACTCCGCAACTAGAAACTCCACAACTAGAAACTTCACAACTTGAAAGTCCACAACTAGATACTCCACAACTTGAAGCTCCACAACTAGAAACTTCGCAACTAGAAACTCCACAACTAGAAAACTCCGGAACTAGAAACTCTGCAACTAGAAACTCCGCAACTAGAAACTCCACAGCTAGAAACTCCACAACTGGAAACTCCACAACTAGAGACTCCAAAACTAGAAACTGCACAACTACGAATCCCACAACAACGAACCCCAGAACTAGAAGCTCCACAACTAGAAACTCCGCAACTAGAAGCTCCGCAACTAGAAACTCCACAGCTAGAAACTCCACAGCTAGAAACAACACAAACGGAAACTCCTCAACTTGAGGCTTCGCAACTAGAAACTCTACAACTAGAAACTCCACAACTAGAAACTCCGATACTAGAAACTCCGCAACTATAAACTCCACAGCCAGAAACTCCACAACTAGAAACTCCACATCTAGAAACTTCGCAACAAGAAACTCTGCAACTAGAAACTCCACAACTAGAACTTCCACAACTGGAGACTCAACAACTAGAGACTCCTCAACTAAAAGCTCCACAACTAAAAACTCCACAACTAGAAACTCCGTAACTAGAAACTCGAAAACTAGAAACTCCACAACTAGAAACACCACACCTATGAATTCCACAACTTGAAACTCCACAACTAAAAATTCACAACTAGAGACTCCTCAACTAAAAACTCCACAACTAGAAACTCCGCAACTAGAAACTCCGCAACTTGAAAATTCACACCTAGAATTTCCACAACTTGAGACTTCGCAACTAGAGAACTCGGACACTAGAAATTCAAACACTAGAAACTCCACAACTAGAAACTCCACAACTAAAAACTCCACAACTACCGGCTCCGCAACTAGAAACTCCACAACCAGAAACTCCGCAACTAGAAACTCACTCCGCCACTAGAGACTCCACAACTTGAAATTCCACGACTAGAAACTCCACAACTACAGACTCCGCAACTAGAAAACTCCGCAACTAGAAGCTCCACAACTAGAAACTGTACAACTTGAAAGTCCACAACTAGATACTCCACAACTACAAATTCCACAACTAGAAACTCCACAACTAGATAACTCCGGAACTAGAAACTCTGCAACTAGAAACTCCGCCACAAGAAACTCCACAACTTGAAACACCACAACTATATACCCCACAACAACAAAATCCACAACTAGAAACTCCGCAACTAGAAACTCCCTAACTAGAAGTTCCGCAACTAGAAACTCCACAGCTAGAAACTCCACGACTTTAGACTTCGCAACTAGAAACTCGACAACTAGAAACTCCGCCACTAGAAACTCCACAACTAGAAACTCCACAACGAGAAATTCCACAACTTAATTTCCGCAACTAGAAACTCCGCCACTAGAATCTCCACAACTAGAAAACTCCGCAACTAGAAACTCTGCAACTAGAAACTCCGCAACTAGAAACTCCACAACTAGAACTTCCACAACTAGAGACTCAACAACTAGACACTCCTCAACTAAAAGCTCCACAACTAGAAACTCCACTACTAGAAACTCCGTAACTAGAAACCCGGAAACCAGAAACTCCACAACTAGAAACTCCACACCTATAAATTCCACAACTTGAAACTCCACAACCAGAAACTCCACAACTTGAAACTCCGCAACTAGAAACCCTGAAACTAGAAACTCCACAGCTAGAAACTCCACAACTTCAAACTCCGCAACTAGAAATTCCACAACTACAGACTCCACAACTAGAGACTGCACAACTAGAGACTCCACCACTAGAATCTCCACAGCTAGAAACTCCGTAACTAGAAACTCTACAACTAGAGACTCCGCAACTAGAAACTCCACAACTGGAAACTCTGCAACTAAACACTCCACAACTAGAAATTCCACAACTAGAGACTCAACAACTAGAGACTCTTCAACTAAAAGCTCCACAACTAGAAACTCCGTAACTAGAAATTCCACAACTAGAAACTCCACAACTACAGACTCCGCAACTAGAAAACTCCGCAACTAGAAACTCCACAACTAGAAACTCCACAACTTGAAAGCCCACAACTAGACACTTCACAACTACAAACTCCACAACTAGAAACTCCACAACTAGAAACTCCACAACTTGAAGCTCCACAACTAGAAACTCTGCAACTTGAAACTCCACAACTAGAAAACTCCGCAACTAGAAACTCTGCAACTAGAAACTCTGCCACTAGAAACTCCGCAACCAGAAACACCACAACTATATACTCCACAACTACCAATTCCACAACTAGAAACTCCGCAACTAGAAACTCCGCAACTAGAAGCTCCGCAACTAGAACCTCCACAGCTAAAAACTCCACGTCTTGAGACTTCGCAACTAGAAACTCGGCAACTTGAAACTCAACTACTAGAAACTCCACAACTAGAAACTCCACAACTAGAAACTTCACAACGAGAAACTCCGCAACTAGAAACTCCGACACTACGAACCCCACAACTATGAACCCCACAACTAGAAGCTCCACAACTAGAAACTCCACAACTAGAAACTCCACAACTTGAGACTTCACAACGAGAAACTCCGCAACTAGAAACTCCACAACTACGAACCGCACAACTACGAACCCCACAACTAGAAGCTCCACAACTAGAAACTCCACAACTAGAAACTCCACAACTTGAGACTTCGCAACTAGAAACTCCACAACTAGAAACTCCACAACTAGAGACTCCACAACTAGAAACTCGACAACTAGAAACTCCACAACTACGAACCTCACAACTAGAAACTCCAAAACTAGAAACTCCCCAACTAGAAACTCCACAGCCAGAAACTCCGCTACTAGAAACTCCACAACTAGAACTTCCACAACTAGAAACTCAACAACTAGAGATTCCTCAACTAAAAGCTCCACAACTAGAAACTCCACAACTAGAAACTCCACAACTAGAAACTCCGTAACTAGAAACCCGAAAACTAGGAACTCCAACACTAGAAACTCCACACCTATAAATTCCACAACTAGAAACTCAACAACTAGAGATTCCTCAACTAAAAGCTCCACAACTAGAAACTCCACAACTAGAAACTCCACAACTAGAAACTCCAACACTAGAAACTCCACACCTATAAATTCCACAACTTTAAACTCCACAACTAAAACTGCACAACTAGAAACTCCACAACTAGAAACTCTGCAACTAGAAACTCCGCAACTAGAATCTCCACAGTTAGAAATTCCACAACTATAAACTCCACAACCAGAAACTCCACAACTAGAGACTCCAAAACTAGAGACTGCACAATTAGAGACTCCGCAACTAGATGCTCCAAAACTAGGAACTCTGCAACTAGAAAATCTACAACTACAAACTCGAAAACTAAAAACTACAAATAGAAACTCCACAACTAAAAACTCCACAAGTAGACACTCCACAACTAGAAACTCCACAACTAGAGACTCCACAACTAAAAAATCCACAACTAGAAACTCCGCAACTAGAAACTCCGCAACTAGAAACTCCACAGCTAGAAACTCTACAACTTGAGACTTCGCAACTAAAGAACTCGGCAACTAGAAACTCAACAACTAGAAACTCCACAACTAGAAACACCGCAACTAAAAACTCTGCAAGCAGAAATTCCACAGCTAGAAAATCCACAACTAGAAACTCTGCAACTATAAACTCCGCCAATAGAAACTCCACAGCTAGAAAATTAACAACTAGAAGCTCCACAACTAGAAACTCCACAACTTGAAAGTCCACAACTAGATACTCCACAACTACAAACTCCACAACTAGAAATTCCACAACGAGAAACTCCACAACTTGAAGCTCCACAGCTAGAAACTCCGCCACTAGAAACTCCACAACTAGAAAACTCCGGAACTAGAAACTCTGCAACTAGAAACTCCGCAACTAGAAACTCCACAACTTGAAACACCACAACTATATACTCCACAACTACAAAATGCACAACTAGAAACTCCGCAACTAGAAACTCCGCAACTAGAAACTGCGCAACTAGAAACTCCACAGCTAGAAACTCCACGACTTGAGATTTCGCAACTAGAAACTCGGCAACTACAAACTCAACTACTAGAAACTCAACAACTAGAAACTCCACAACTAGAAACTCCACAACTTGAAACCCAACAAATAGATACTAAACAACTACAGACTCCAGAACTAGAAACTCCACAACCAGAAACTCCGCAACTAAAAACTCCGCAACTAGAAACTCCACAGCTAGAAAATCCACAACTAGAAACTCCACAACTTGAAACTCTGCAACTAGAAACTCCGCCACTAGAACCTCCACAACTAGAAAACTCCGCTACTAGAAACTCTGCAACTAGAAACTCCGCGACGAAAAACTCCACAGCTAGAAACTCCACAACTGGAAACTCCCCAACTAGAAACTCCACAACTAGAAACTCCACAACTACGAACTCCACAACTACGAACCCCACAACTAGAAACTCCGCAACTTGAAACTTCACACCTAGAATTTCCACAACTTGAGACTTCGCAACTAAAGAACTCGGCAACTAGAAATTCAAACACTACAAACTCCACAACTAGAAACTCCACAACTAAAAACTCCACAACTACCGGCTCCGCAACTAGAAACTCCACAACCAGAAACTCCACAACTACAGACTCCGCAACTAGAAAACTCCGCAAATCGAAGCTCCACAACTAGAAACTGTACAACTTGAGAGTCCACAACTAGATACTCCACAACTACAAATTCTACAACTAGAAACTCCACAACTAGAAAACTCCGAAACTAGAAACTCTGCAACTAGAAACTCCGCAACTAGAAACTCCACAACTTGAAACACCACAACTATAAACCCCACAACAACAAAATCCACAACTAGAAACTCCGCAACCAGAAACTCCCTAACTAGAAGCTCTGCAACTAGAAACTCCACAGCTAGAAACTCCACGATTTTAGACTTCGCAACTAGAAACTCGACAACTAGAAACTCAACTACTAGAAACTCCACAACTAGAAACTCCACAACTAGAAACTCCGCCACTAGAAACTCCACAACTAGAAACTCCACAACGAGAAACTCCACAACTTAATTTCCGCAACTAGAAACTCCGCCACTAGAATCTCCACAACAAGAAAACTCCGCAACTAGAAACACTGCAACTAGAAACTCCGGAACTAGAAACTTCACAACTAGAACTTCCACAACTAGAGACTCAACATCTAGAGACTCAACAACTAGAGACTCCTCAACTAAAAGCTCTACAACTAGAAAATACACTACTAGAAACTCCGTAACTAGAAACCCGGAAACCAGAAACTCCACAACTATAAACTCCACACCTATAAATTCCACAACTTGAAACTCCACAACCAGAAACTCCACAACTTGAAACTCCGCAACTAGAAACTCCGCAACTAGAAACTCCACAACTAGAAAACTCCGCAACTAGAAACCCTGCAACTAGAAACTCCACAGCTAGAAACTCCACAACTTCAAACTCCGCAACTAGAAACTCCACAACTACAGACTCCACAACTAGAGACTGCACAACTAGAGACTCCGCCACTAGAATCTCCACAGCTAGAAACTCCGTAACTAGAAACTCTACAACTAGAGACTCCGCAACTAGAAACTCCACAACTGGAAACTGCAACTAAACACTCCACAACTAGAAATTCCACAACTAGAGACTCAACAACTAGAGACTGCTCAACTAAAAGCTCCACAACTAGAAACTCCGTAACTAGAAATTCCACAACTAGAAACTCCACAACTAGAAACTCCACAACTAGAAACTCCACAACTTGCAAGCCCACAACTAGACACTCCACAACTACAAACTCCACAACTAGAAACTCCACAACTAGAAACTCCACAACTTGAAGCTCCACAACTAGAAACTCTGCAACTAGAAACTCCACAACTAGAAAACTCCGCAACTAGAAACTCTGCAACTAGAAACTCCGCCACTAGAACCTCCACAACCTGAAACACCACAACTATATACTCCACAACTACAAATTCCACAACTAGAAACTCCGCAACTAGAAACTCTGCAACTAGAAGCTCCGCAACTAGAAACTCCACAGCTAAAAACTCCACGACTTGAGACTTCGCAACTAGAAACTCGGCAACTTGAAACTCAACTACTAGAAACTCCACAACTAGAAACTCCACAACTAGAAACTTCACAACGAGAAACTCCGCAACTAGAAACTCCGCAACTACGAACCCCACAACTACGAACCCCACAACTAGAAGCTCCACAACTATAAACTCCACAACTAGAAACTCCACAACTTGAGACTTCACAACGAGAAACTCCGCAACTAGAAACTCAACAACTACGAACCCCACAACTAGAAGCTCCACAACTAGAAACTCCACAACTAGAAACTCCACAACTTGAGACTTCGCAACTAGAAACTCCACAACTAGAAACTCCACAACTAGAGACTCCACAACTTGAAACTCGACAACTAGAAACTCCACAACTACGAACCTCACAACTAGAAACTCTAAAACTAGAAACTCCGCAACTAGAAACTCCACAGCCAGAAACTCCGCAACTAGAAACTCCACAACTAGAACTTCCACAACTAGAAACTCAACAACTAGAGATTCCTCAACTAAAAGCTCCACAACTAGAAACTCCACAACTAGAAACTCCACAACTAGAAACTCCGTAACTAGAAACCCGAAAACTAGAAACTCCCACACTAGAAACTCCACACCTATAAATTCCACAACTTTAAACTTCACAACCTAAACTCCACAACTAGAAACTCCACAGCCAGAGACTCCACAGCTAGAGACTGCACAACTAGAGACTCCGCAACTTGAAACTCCACAGCTAGAAACTCCACAACTAGAAACTCCACAACCAGAGACTCCAAAACCAGAGACTGCACAACTAGAGACTCAGCAAATAGAAACTCCACAACTAGAAACTCCACAGCCAGAGACTCCACAGCTAGAGACTGCACAACTAGAGACTCCGCAACTTGAAACTCCACAGCTAGAAACTCCACAACTAGAAACTCCACAACCAGAGACTCCAAAACCAGAGACTGCACAACTAGAGACTCCGCAACTAGAAACTCCACAGCTAGAAACTCCGCAACTAGAAACTCCACAACTAGAGACTCCGCAACTAGAAACTCGACAACTTAAAACTCTGCAACTAGAAAATCCGCAACTATAAACTCAAGTAGAAACTCCACAACTAAAAACTCCACAACTAGAAACTCCACAACTACAAACTCCACAACTTGAAACTCCGCAACTAGAAACTCCGCAACTAGAAACTCCACAACTAGAAAACTCCGAAACTAGAAACCCTGCAACTAGAAACTCCACAGCTAGAAACTCCACAACTAGAAACTCCACAAGTAGACACTCCACAACTCAACTAAAAGCTCCACAACTAGAAACTCCACAACTAGAAACTCCACAACTAGAAACTCCGTAATTAGAAACCCGAAAACTAGAAACTCCACAACTAGAAACTCCACACCTATAAATTCCACAACTTTAAACTCCACAACTAAAACTCCACAACAAGAAACTCCACAACTAGAAACTCTGCAACTAGAAACTCCGCAAGTAGAATCTCCACAGTTAGAAATTCCACAACTATAAACTCCACAACCAGAAACTCCACAACTAGAGACTCCAAAACTAGAGACTGCACAATTAGAGACTCCGCTACTAGATACTCCAAAACTAGGAACTCTGCAACTAGAAAATCTACAACTACAAACTCGAAAACTAAAAACAACAAATAGAAACTCCACAACTAGAAACTCAACAAGTAGACACTCCACAACTAGAAAGTCCACAACTAGAGACTCCACAACTAAAAAATTCACAACTAGAAACTCCGCAACTAAAAACTCCACAACTAGAAACTCCACACCTATGAATTCCACAACTTGAAACTCCACAACTAAAACTTCACAACTAGAAACTCCACAACTAGAAACTCTGCAACAAGAAACTCCGCAACTAGAAACTCTGCAACTAGAAACTCAGCAACTAGAATCTTCACAGCTAGAAACTCCACATCTATAAACTCCACAACTAGAAACTCCACAACTAGAGACTCCAAAACTAGAGACTGCACAATTAGAGACTCCGCAGCTAGAAACTCCACAGCTAGCAACTCCGCAACTAGAAACTCCACAACTAGCGACTCCGCAACTACAAACTCGACAACTTGAAACTTTGCAACTCGAAACTGTGGAACTAGAAAATCCGCAGCTATAAACTCAAGTAGAAACTCCCCAACTAGAAACTTCGCAACTAGAAATTCCGCAACTAGAAAATCCACAATTAGAAACTTCACAACTAGAAACTCCCCAACAAGAAACTCCACAACTAGAAACTCCACAACTAGGAACTCTGCTATTAGAAAATCTACAACTACAAACTCGAAAAATAAAAACTACAAATAGAAACTCCACAACTAGAAACTCCACAACTAGAAACTCCGCAACTAGAAACTCTGCAACTAGAAACTCCGCAACTAGAAACTCCACAGCTAGAAACTCCACAACTTGAAACACCAAATCTAGATACTCCACAACTACAAATTCCACAACTAGAAACTCCGCCACTAGAAGCTCCGCAACTAGAAACTCCGCAGCTAGATACTCCACGACTTCAGACTTCGCAACTAGAAACTCGGCAACTAGAAACTCAACAACTAGAGACTCCACAACTAGAGACTGCTCAACTAAAAATTCTGCAACTAGAAACTCCGCAACTAGAAACTCCGCAACTAGAAACTTCGCAGCTAGAAACTCCACAACTTGAGACTTCGCAACTAAAGAACTCAGCAACTAGAAATTCAAACACTAGAAACTCCACAACTAGAAACTCCACAACTAGAAACTCCACAACTACTGGCTCCGCAACTAGAAACTCCACAACCAGAAACTCCGCAACTGGAAACTCACTCCGCCACTAGAGACTCCACAACTTGAAATTCCACAACTTGAAACTCCACAACTAGAAACTCCACAACTAGAAATTCCACAACTAGAGACTCAAGAACTAGAGACTCCTCAACTAAAAGCTCCACAACTAGAAACTCCGTAACTAGAAATTCCACAACTAGAAACTCCACAACTACAGACTCCGCGACTAGAAAACTCCGCAACTAGAAACTCCACAACTAGAAACTCCACAACTTGAAAGCCCACAACTAGATACTCCACAACTACAAACTGCACAACTAGAAACTCCACAACTAGAAACTCCACAACTTGAAGCTCCGCAACTAGAAACTCCGCCACTAGAAACTCCACAACTAGAAAACTCCGCAACTAGAAACTCTGCAACTTGAAATTCCGCCACTAGAAACTCCACAACTAGAAACTCCACAACTTGAGACTTCGCAACTAGAAACTCTACAACTAGAAACTCCACAACTAGAAACTCCGATAATAGAAACTCCGCAACTATAAACTCCACAGCCAGAAACTCCACAACTAGAAACTCCACATCTAGAAACTCCGCAACAAGAAACTCCGCAACTAGAAACTCCACACCTAGAACTTCCACAACTAGAGACTCAACAACTACAGACTCCTCAACTAAAAGCTCCACAACTAAAAACTCCACAACTAGAAACTCCTTAACTAGAAACTCGAAAACTAGAAACTCCACAACTAGAAACTCCACACCTATGAATTCCACAACTTGAAACTCCACAACTAAAACTTCACAACTAGAAACTCCACAACTAGAAACTCTGCAACTAGAAACACCGCAACTAGAATCTCCACAGCTAGAAACTCCACAACTATAAACTCCACAACTAGAAACTCCACAAATAGAGACTCCAAAACTAGAGACTGCACAATTAGAGACTCCGCAACTAGAAACTCCACAGCTAGCAACTCCGCAACTAGAAACTCCACAACTAGCGACTCCGCAACTACAAACTCGACAACTTGAAACTTTGCAACTCGAAACTGTGGAACTAGAAAATCCACAACTATAAATTCAAGTAGAAACTCCCCAACTAGAAACTTCGCAACTAGAAATTCCGCAACTAGAAAATCCACAATTAGAAACTTCACAACTAGAAACACCCCAACAAGAAACTCCACAACTAGAAACTCCACATTTAGGAACTCTGCAACTAGAAAATCTACAACTACGAACTCGAAAAATAAAAACTACAAATAGAAACTCTACAACTAGAATCTCCACAACTAGAAACTCCACAAGTAGACACTCCACAACTAGAAACTCCACAACTAGAAACTCCGCAACTAGAAACTCCGCAACTAGAAACTCCGCAACTAGAAACTCCACAGCTAGAAACTCCACGACTTGAGATTTCGCAACTAGAAACTCGGCAACTACAAACTCAACTACTAGAAACTCAACAACTAGAAACTCCACAACTAGAAACTCCACAACTTGAAACCCAACAAATAGATACTAAACAACTACAGACTCCAGAACTAGAAACTCCACAACCAGAAACTCCGCAACTAAAAACTCCGCAACTAGAAACTCCACAGCTAGAAAATCCACAACTAGAAACTCCACAACTTGAAACTCTGCAACTAGAAACTCCGCCACTAGAACCTCCACAACTAGAAAACTCCGCTACTAGAAACTCTGCAACTAGAAACTCCGCGACGAAAAACTCCACAGCTAGAAACTCCACAACTGGAAACTCCCCAACTAGAGACTCCACAACTAGAAACTCCACAACTACGAACTCCACAACTACGAACCCCACAACTAGAAACTCCGCAACTTGAAACTTCACACCTAGAATTTCCACAACTTGAGACTTCGCAACTAAAGAACTCGGCAACTAGAAATTCAAACACTAGAAACTCCACAACTAGAAACTCCACAACTAAAAACTCCACAACTACCGGCTCCGCAACTAGAAACTCCACAACCAGAAACTCCGCAACTAGAAACTCACTCCGCCACTAGAGACTCCACAACTTGAAATTCCACAACTATAAACTCCACAACTACAGACTCCGCAACTAGAAAACTCCGCAAATCGAAGCTCCACAACTAGAAACTGTACAACTTGAAAGTCCACAACTAGATACTCCACAACTACAAATTCCACAGCTAGAAACTCCACAACTAGAAAACTCCGAAACTAGAAACTCTGCAACTAGAAACTCCGCAACTAGAAACTCCACAACTTGAAACACCACAACTATAAACCCCACAACAACAAAATCCACAACTAGAAACTCCGCAACTAGAAACTCCCTAACTAGAAGCTCTGCAACTAGAAACTCCACAGCTAGAAACTCCACGACTTTAGACTTCGCAACTAGAAACTCGACAACTAGAAACTCAACTACTAGAAACTCCACAACTAGAAACTCCACAACTAGAAACTCCGCCACTAGAAACTCCACAACTAGAAACTCCACAACGAGAAACTCCACAACCTAATTTCCGCAACTAGAAACTCCGCCACTAGAATCTCCACAACAAGAAAACTCCGCAACTAGAAACACTGCAACTAGAAACTCCGGAACTAGAAACTTCACAACTAGAACTTCCACAACTAGAGACTCAACATCTAGAGACTCAACAACTAGAGACTCCTCAACTAAAAGCTCTACAACTAGAAACTCCACTACTAGAAACTCCGTAACTAGAAACCCGGAAACCAGAAACTCCACAACTAGAAACTCCACACCTATAAATTCCACAACTTGAAACTCCACAACCAGAAACTCCACAACTTGAAACTCCGCAACTAGAAACTCCGCAACTAGAAACTCCACAACTAGAAAACTCCGCAACTAGAAACCCTGCAACTAGAAACTCCACAGCTAGAAACTCCACAACTTCAAACTCCGCAACTAGAAACTCCACAACTACAGACTCCACAACTAGAGACTGCACAACTAGAGACTCCGCCACTAGAATCTCCACAGCTAGAAACTCCGTAACTAGAAACTCTACAACTAGAGACTCCGCAACTAGAAACTCCACAACTGGAAACTCTGCAACTAAACACTCCACAACTAGAAATTCCACAACTAGAGACTCAACAACTAGAGACTGCTCAACTAAAAGCTCCACAACTAGAAACTCCGTAACTAGAAATTACACAACTAGAAACTCCACAACTAGAAACTCCACAACTAGAAACTCCACAACTTGCAAGCCCACAACTAGACACTCCACAACTACAAACTCCACAACTAGAAACTCCACAACTAGAAACTCCACAACTTGAAGCTCCACAACTAGAAACTCTGCAACTAGAAACTCCACAACTAGAAAACTCCGCAACTAGAAACTCTGCAACTAGAAACTCCGCCACTAGAACCTCCACAACCTGAAACACCACAACTATATACTCCACAACTACAAATTCCACAACTAGAAACTCCGCAACTAGAAACTCCACAGCTAAAAACTCCACGACTTGAGACTTCGCAACTAGAAACTCGGCAACTTGAAACTCAACTACTAGAAACTCCACAACTAGAAACTCCACAACTAGAAACTTCACAACGAGAAACTCCGCAACTAGAAACTCCGCAACTACGAACCCCACAACTACGAACCCCACAACTAGAAGCTCCACAACTATAAACTCCACAACTAGAAACTCCACAACTTGAGACTTCACAACGAGAAACTCCGCAACTAGAAACTCAACAACTACGAACCCCACAACTACGAACCCCACAACTAGAAGCTCCACAACTAGAAACTCCACAACTAGAAACTCCACAACTTGAGACTTCACAACTAGAAACTCCACAACTAGAAACTCCACAACTAGAGACTCCACAACTTGAAACTCGACAACTAGAAACTCCACAACTACGAACCTCACAACTAGAAACTCTAAAACTAGAAACTCCGCAACTAGAAACTCCACAGCCAGAAACTCCGCAACTAGAAACTCCACAACTAGAACTTCCACAACTAGAAACTCAACAACTAGAGATTCCTCAACTAAAAGCTCCACAACTAGAAACTCCACAACTACAAACTCCACAACTAGAAACTCCGTAACTAGAAACCCAAAAACTAGAAACTCCAACACTAGAAACTCCACACCTATAAATTCCACAACTTTAAACTTCACAACCTAAACTCCACAACTAGAAACTCCACAGCCAGAGACTCCACAGCTAGAGACTGCACAACTAGAGACTCCGCAACTTGAAACTCCACAGCTAGAAACTCCACAACTAGAAACTCCACAACCAGAGACTCCAAAACCAGAGACTGCACAACTAGAGACTCAGCAAATAGAAACTCCACAACTAGAAACTCCACAGCCAGAGACTCCACAGCTAGAGACTGCACAACTAGAGACTCCGCAACTTGAAACTCCACAGCTAGAAACTCCACAACTAGAAACTCCACAACCAGAGACTCCAAAACCAGAGACTGCACAACTAGAGACTCCGCAACTAGAAACTCCACAGCTAGAAACTCCGCAACTAGAAACTCCACAACTAGAGACTCCGCAACTAGAAACTCGACAACTTAAAACTCTGCAACTAGAAAATCCGCAACTATAAACTCAAGTAGAAACTCCACAACTAAAAACTCCACAACTAGAAACTCCACAACTACAAACTCCACAACTTGAAACTCCGCAACTAGAAACTCTGCAACTAGAAACTCCACAACTAGAAAACTCCGAAACTAGAAACCCTGCAACTAGAAACTCCACAGCTAGAAACTCCACAACTAGAAACTCCACAAGTAGACACTCCACAACTAGAAACTCCACAACTAGAGCTCCACAACTCAACTAAAAGCTCCACAACTAGAAACTCCACAACTAGAAACTCCACAACTAGAAACTCCGTAATTAGAAACCCGAAAACTAGAAACTCCACAACTAGAAACTCCACACCTATAAATTCCACAACTTTAAACTCCACAACTAAAACTCCACAACAAGAAACTCCACAACTAGAAACTCTGCAACTAGAAACTCCGCAAGTAGAATCTCCACAGTTAGAAATTCCACAACTATAAACTCCACAACCAGAAACTCCACAACTAGAGACTCCAAAACTAGAGACTGCACAATTAGAGACTCCGCTACTAGATACTCCAAAACTAGGAACTCTGCAACTAGAAAATCTACAACTACAAACTCGAAAACTAAAAACAACAAATAGAAACTCCACAACTAGAAACTCAACAAGTAGACACTCCACAACTAGAAAGTCCACAACTAGAGACTCCACAACTAAAAAATTCACAACTAGAAACTCCGCAACTAAAAACTCCACAACTAGAAACTCCACACCTATGAATTCCACAACTTGAAACTCCACAACTAAAACTTCACAACTAGAAACTCCACAACTAGAAACTCTGCAACAAGAAACTCCGCAACTAGAAACTCTGCAACTGGAAACTCAGCAACTAGAATCTTCACAGCTAGAAACTCCACATCTATAAACTCCACAACTAGAAACTCCACAACTAGAGACTCCAAAACTAGAGACTGCACAATTAGAGACTCCGCAGCTAGAAACTCCACAGCTAGCAACTCCGCAACTAGAAACTCCACAACTAGCGACTCCGCAACTACAAACTCGACAACTTGAAACTTTGCAACTCGAAACTGTGGAACTAGAATCTCCGCAGCGATAAACTCAAGTAGAAACTCCCCAACTAGAAACTTCGCAACTAGAAATTCCGCAACTAGAAAATCCACAATTAGAAACTTCACAACTAGAAACTCCCCAACAAGAAACTCCACAACTAGAAACTCCACAACTAGGAACTCTGCTATTAGAAAATCTACAACTACAAACTCGAAAAATAAAAACTACAAATAGAAACTCCACAACTAGAAACTCCACAACTAGAAACTCCACAAGTAGACACTCCACAACTAGAAACTCCACAACTAGAGACTCCACAACTAGAGACACAACAGCTAAAAACTCCACAACTAGAAACTCCGCAACTAGAAACTCAACATCTAGAAATTCCACAGCTAGAAACTCCACAACTTGACACTTCGCAACTCTAGAACTCGGCGACTAGAAACTCAACAACTAGAAACTCCACAACTAGAAACTCCGCAACTAGAAACTCTGCAACTAGAAACTCCGCAACTAGAAACTCCACAGCTAGAAACTCCACAACTTGAAACACCAAATCTAGATACTCCACAACTACAAATTCCACAACTAGAAACTCCGCCACTAGAAGCTCCGCAACTAGAAACTCCGCAGCTAGATACTCCACGACTTCAGACTTCGCAACTAGAAACTCGGCAACTAGAAACTCAACAACTAGAGACTCCACAACTAGAGACTGCTCAACTAAAAACTCTGCAACTAGAAACTCCGCAACTAGAAACTCCGCAACTAGAAACTTCACAGCTAGAAACTCCACAACTTGAGACTTCGCAACTAAAGAACTCGGCAACTAGAAATTCAAACACTAGAAACTCCACAACTAGAAACTCCACAACTAGAAACTCCACAACTACTGGCTCCGCAACTAGAAACTCCACAACCAGAAACTCTGCAACTAGAAACTCACTCCGCCACTAGAGACTCCACAACTTGAAATTCCACAACTTGAAACTCCACAACTAGAAACTCCACAACTAGAAATTCCACAACTAGAGACTCAACAACTAGAGACTCCTCAACTAAAAGCTCCACAACTAGAAACTGCGTAACTAGAAATTCCACAACTAGAAACTCCACATCTACAGACTCCGCGACTAGAAAACTCCGCAACTAGAAACTCCACAACTAGAAACTCCACAACTTGAAAGCCCACAACTAGATACTCCACAACTACAAACTCCACAACTAGAAACTCCACAACTAGAAACTCCACAACTTGAAGCTCCGCAACTAGAAACTCCGCCACTAGAAACTCCACAACTAGAAAACTCCGCAACTAGAAACTCTGCAACTAGAAATTCCGCCACTAGAAACTCCACAACTAGAAACTCCACAACTTGAGACTTCGCAACTAGAAACTCTACAACTAGAAACTCCACAACTAGAAACTCCGATAATAGAAACTCCGCAACTATAAACTCCACAGCCAGAAACTCCACAACTAGAAACTCCACATCTAGAAACTCCGCAACAAGAAACTCCGCAACTAGAAACTCCACACCTAGAACTTCCACAACTAGAGACTCAACAACTACAGACTCCTCAACTAAAAGCTCCACAACTAAAAACTCCACAACTAGAAACTCCTTAACTAGAAACTCGAAAACTAGAAACTCCACAACTAGAAACTCCACACCTATGAATTCCACAACTTGAAACTCCACAACTAAAACTTCACAACTAGAAACTCCACAACTACAAACTCTGCAACAAGAAACTCCGCAACTAGAAACTCTGCAACTAGAAACTCCGCAACTAGAATCTCCACAGCTAGAAACTCCACAACTATAAACTCCACAACTAGAAACTCCACAAATAGAGACTCCAAAACTAGAGACTGCACAATTAGAGACTCCGCAACTAGAAACTCCACAGCTAGCAACTCCGCAACTAGAAACTCCACAACTAGCGACTCCGCAACTACAAACTCGACAACTTGAAACTTTGCAACTCGAAACTGTGGAACTAGAAAATCCACAACTATAAATTCAAGTAGAAACTCCCCAACTAGAAACTTCGCAACTAGAAATTCCGCAACTAGAAAATCCACAATTAGAAACTTCACAACTAGAAACACCCCAACAAGAAACTCCACAACTAGAAACTCCACATTTAGGAACTCTGCAACTAGAAAATCTACAACTACGAACTCGAAAAATAAAAACTACAAATAGAAACTCTACAACTAGAATCTCCACAACTAGAAACTCCACAAGTAGACACTCCACAACTAGAAACTCCACAACTAGAGACTCCACAACTAGAGACTCCACAGCTAAAAACTCCACAACTAGAAAACTCCGCAACTAGAAACTCTGCATCTAGAAACTCCGCAACTAGAAACTCCACAGCTAGAAACACCACAAATGGAAACTCCACAAGTAGATTCTCCACAACTAGAAACTGCACAACTACGAACCCCACAACTACGAACCCCACAACTAGAAACTCCACAACTAGAAACTCAACAACTTGAGACTTCGCAACTAGAAACTCCACAACTAGAAACTCCACAACTAGAGACTCCACAACTAGAAACTCGAAAACTAGAAACTCAACAACTAAAAACCTCACAACTAGAAACTCCACAACTAGAAACTCCGCAACTAGAAACTCTACAGCCAGAAAATCCACAACTAGAAACTCCGCAACAAGAAACTCAGCAAATAGAAACTCCACAACTAGAAACTCCACAACTAGAAACTCCACAGCCAGAGACTCCACAGCTAGAGACTGCACAACTAGAGACTCCGCAACTTGAAACTCCACAGCTAGAAACTCCACAACTAGAAACTCCACAACCAGAGACTCCAAAACCAGAGACTGCACAACTAGAGACTCAGCAAATAGAAACTCCAACACTAGAAACTCCACAGCCAGAGACTCCACAGCTAGAGACTGCACAACTAGAGACTCCGCAACTTGAAACTCCACAGCTAGAAACTCCACAACTAGAAACTCCACAACCAGAAACTCCAAAACCAGAGACTGCACAACTAGAGACTCCGCAACTAGAAACTCCACAGCTAGAAACTCCGCTACTAGAAACTCCACAACTAGAGACTCCGCAACTAGAAACTCGACAACTTAAAACTCTGCAACTAGAAAATCCGCAACTATAAACTCAAGTAGAAACTCCACAACTAAAAACTCCACAACTAGAAACTCCACAACTAGAAACTCCACAACTTGAAACTCCGCAACTAGAAACTCCGCAACTGGAAACTCCACAACTAGAAAACTCCGAAACTAGAAACCCTGCAACTAGAAACTCCACAGCTAGAAACTCCACAACTAGAAACTCCACAAGTAGACACTCCACAACTAGAAACTCCACAACTAGAGCTCCACAACTCAACTAAAAGCTCCACAACTAGAAACTCCACAACTAGAAACTCCACAACTAGAAACTCCGTAATTAGAAACCCGAAAACTAGAAACTCCACAACTAGAAACTCAACACCTATAAATTCCACAACTTTAAACTCCACAACTAAAACTCCACAACAAGAAACTCCACAACTAGAAACTCTGCAACTAGAAACTCCGCAAGTAGAATCTCCACAGTTAGAAATTCCACAACTATAAACTCCACAACCAGAAACTCCACAACTAGAGACTCCAAAACTAGAGACTGCACAATTAGAGACTCCGCAACTAGATACTCCAAAACTAGGAACTCTGCAACTAGAAAATCTACAACTACAAACTCGAAAACTAAAAACAACAAATAGAAACTCCACAACTAGAAACTCAACAAGTAGACACTCCACAACTAGAAAGTCCACAACTAGAGACTCCACAACTAAAAAATTCACAACTAGAAACTCCGCAACTAGAAACTCCGCAACTAGAAACTCCACAGCTAGAAACTCTACAACTTGAGACTTCGCAACTAAAGAACTCGGCAACTACAAACTCCACAACTAGAAACTCCACAACTAGAAACACCGCAACTAAAAACTCTGCAAGCAGAAATTGCACAGCTAGAAAATCCACAACTAGAAACTCTGCAACTAGAAACTCCGCAAATAGAAACTCCACAGATAGAAAATCAACAACAAGAAACTCCACAACTAGAGACTCCACAACTAAAACTGCACAACTAGAAACTCCGCAACTAGAAACTCCGCAACTAGGAACTCCACAGCTAGAAACTCTACAACTTGAGACTTCGCAACTAAGGAACTCGGCAACTAGAAACTCAACAACTAGAATCTCCACAACTAGAAACACCGCAACTAAAAACTCTGCAACCAGAAATTCCACAGCTAGAAAATCCACAACTAGAAACTCTGCAGCTAGAAACTCCGCAAATAGAAACTCCACAGCTAGAAAATTAACAACTAGAAACTCTACAACTAGAAACTCCACAACTTGAAAGTCCACAACTAGATACTCCACAACTACAAACTCCACAACTAGAAACTCCACAACGAGAAACTCCACAACTTGAAGCTCCACAACTAGAAACTCCGCAACTAGAAACTCCACAACTAGAAAACTCCGGAACTAGAAACTCTGCAACTAGAAACTCCGCAACTAGAAACTCCACAACTTGAAACACCACAACTATATACTCCACAACTACAAAATCCACAACTAGAAACTCCGCAACTAGAAACTCGGCAACTAGAAACTCAACTACTAAAAACTCAACAACTGGAAACTCCACAACTAGAAACTCCACAACTTTAAACCCAACAAATAGATACTCCACAACTACAGACTCCAGAACTAGAAACTCCACAACCAGAAACTCCACAACTAAAAACTCCGCAACTGGAAACTCCACAGCTAGAATGTCCGCAACTAGAAACTCCACAACTTGAAACTCCGCAACTAGAAACTCCGCCACTAGAATCTCCGCAACTAGAAAACTCCGCTACTAGAAACTCTGCAACTAGAAACTCCGCGACGAAAAACTCCACAGCTAGAAACTCCACAACTCGAAACTCCCCAACTAGAGACTCCACAACTAGAAACTCCACAACTAGAGACCCCACAACTAGAGACTCCTCAACGAAAAACTCCACAACTAGAAACTCCGCAACTAGAAACTCCGCAACTAGAAAATCCACAATTAGAAACTTCACAACTAGAAACTCCCCAACAAGAAACTCCACCAGTAGAAACGCCACAACTAGGAACTCTGCAATTAGAAAATCTACAACTACAAACTCGAAAAATAAAAACTACAAATAGAAACTCCACAACTAGAAACTCCACAACTAGAAACTCCACAAGTAGACACTCCACAACTAGAAATTCCACAGCTAGAAACTCCACAACTTGAGACTTCGCAACTAAAGAACTCGGCGACTAGAAACTCAACAACTAGAAACTCCACAACTAGAAACTCCGCAACTAGAAACTCTGCAACTAGAAACTCCGCAACTAGAAACTCCACAGCTAGAAACTCCACAACTTGAGATTTCGCAACTAGAAACTCGGCAACTGGAAACTCAACTACTAGAAACTCAACAACTAGAAACTCCACAACTTGAAACCCAACAAATAGATACTCCACATCTACCGACTCCAGAACTAGAAACTCCACAACCAGAAACTCCGCAACTAAAAACTCCGCAACTAGAAACTCCACAGCTAGAAAATCCACAACTAGAAACTCCACAACTTGAAACTCCGCTACTAGAAACTCCGCCACTGGAATCTCCACAACTAGAAAACTCCGCTACTAGAAACTCTGCAACTAGAAACTCCGCAACGCAAAACTCCACAGCTAGAAACTCCACAACTGGAAACTCCCCAACTAGAGACTCCACAACTAGAACTGCACAACTACGAACCCCACAACTACGAACCCCACAACTAGAAACTCCACAACTAGAAACTCCTCAACTAGAAACTCCACAACTTGAGACTTCGCAACTAGAAACTCTACAACTAGAAACTCCACAACTAGAAACTCCACAACTAGAAACTCCGATACTAGAAACTCCGCAACTATAAACTCCACAGCCAGAAACTCCACAACTAGAAACTCCACATCTAGAAACTGCGCAACTAGAAACTCCACAACTAGAACTTCCACAACTAGAGACTCAACAACTAGAGACTTCTCTTATAAAAGCTCCACAACTAAAAACTCCACAACTAGAAACTGCGTAACTAGAAACTCGAAAACTAGAAACTCCACAACTAGAAACTCCACACCTATGAATTCCACAACTTGACACTCCACAACTAAAACTTCACAACTAGAAACTCCACAACTAGAAACTCTGCAACAAGAAACTCCGCAACTAGAAACTCTGCAACTAGAAACTCCGCAACTAGAATCTCCACAGCTAGAAACTCCACAACTATAAACTCCACAACCAGAAACTCCACAACTAGAGACTCCAAAACTAGGAACTCTGCAACTAGAAAATCTACAACTACAAATTCGAAAACTAAAAACTACAAATAGAAACTCCACAAGTAGACACTCCACAACTAGAAACTCCACAACTAGAGACTCCACAACTAAAAAATCCACAACTAGAAACTCCGCAACTAGAAACTCCGCAACTAGAAACTCCACAGCTAGAAACTCTACAACTTGAGACTTCGCAACTAAAGAACTCGGCAACTAGAAACTCAACAACTAGAAACTCCACAACTAGAAACACCGCAACTAAAAACTCTGCAAGGAGAAATTCCACAGCTAGAAAATCCACAACTAGAAAATCTGCAACTAGAAACTCCGCAATTAGAAACTCCACAGATAGAAACTCCGCAACTAGAAACTCCACAACTAGAAAACTCCGGAACTAGAAACTCTGCAACTAGAAACTCCGCAACTAGAAACTCCACAACTTGAAACACCACAACTATATACTCCGCAACTACAAAATCCACAACTAGAAACTCCGCAACTAGAAACTCCGCAACTAGAAACTCCGCAACTAGAAACTCCACAGCTAGAAAATCCACAACTAGAAACTCCACAACTACTGACTCTGCAACTAGAAACTCCACAACCAGAAACTCCGCAACTGGAAACTCACTCCGCAACTAGAGACTCCACAACTAGAAATTCCACAACTAGAAACTCCACAACTACAGACTCCGCAACTAGAAAACTCCGCAACTAGAAACTCAACAACTAGAAACTTCACAACTTGAAAGTCCACAACTAGATACTCCACAACTACAAACTCCATAACTAGAAACTCCACAACTAGAAACTCCACAACTAGACAATCCACAACTAGAAACTCCACAACGAGAAACTCCACGACTTGAAACTCCGCAACTAGAAACTCCACAACTACCAACCCCACAACTACGAACCCCACAACTAGAAACTCCACAACTAGAGACTCCACAACTAGAAACTCGACAACTAGAAACTCCACAACTACGAACCTCACAACAAGAAACTCCACAACTAGAAACTCCCAAACTAGAAACTCCACAGCCAGAAACTCCACAACTAGAAACTCCACAACTAGAAACTCCGCAACAAGAAACCCTGCAACTAGAAACTCCGCAACTAGAATCTCCACAGTTAGAAATTCCACAACTAAAAACTCCACAGCCAGAAACTCCACAACTAGAGACTCCAAAACTAGAGACTGCACAATTAGAGACTCCGGAACTAGATACTCCAAAACTAGGAACTCTGAACTAGAAAATCTACAACTACAAATTCGAAAACTACAAACTACAAATAGAAACTCCACAACTAGAAACTCCACAAGTAGACACTCCACAACTAGAAACTCCACAACTAGAAACTCCACAAGTAGACACTCCACAACTAGAAACTCCACAACTAGAGACTCCACAACTAAAAAATCCACAACTAGAAACTCCGCAACTAGAAACTCAACAACTAGAAACTCCACAACTAGAAACACCGCAACTAAAAACTCCACAACTGGAAACTCCCCAACTAGAGACTTCACAACTAGAAACTCCACAACTACGAACTCCACAACTACGAAACCCACAACTAGAAACTCCGCAACTAGAAACTCCACAGCTAGAAATTCCACAACTAGAAACTCCACAACTACTGACTCTGCAACTAGAAACTCCACAACCAGAAACTCCGCAACTAGAAACTCACTGCGCAACTAGAGACTGCACAACTAGAAATTCCACAACTAGAAACTCCACAACTACAGACTCCGCAACTAGAAAACTCCGCAACTAGAAACTCCACAACTAGAAACTTCACAACTTGAAAGTCCACAACTAGATACTCCACAACTACAAACTCCATAACTAGAAACTCCACAACTAGAAACTCCACAACTTGAAGCTCCACAACTAGAAACTCCGCAACTAGAAACTCCACAACTAGAAACTCCACAACGAGAAACTCCACAACTTGAAACTCCGCAACTAGAAACTCCGCCACTAGAATTTCCACAACTAGAAAACTCCACAACTATAAACTCCACAACTAGAAACTCCACAACTAGAGACTCCAAAACTAGAGACTGCACAATTAGAGACTCCGCAACTAGAAACTCCACAGCTAGCAACTCCGCAACTAGAAACTCTACAACTAGCGACTCCGCAACTACAAACTCGACAACTTGAAACTTTGCAACTCGAAACTGTGGAACTAGAAAATCCACAACTATAAACTCAAGTAGAAACTCCCCAACAAGAAACTTCGCAACTAGAAATTCCGCAACTAGAAAATCCACAATTAGAAACTTCACAACTAGAAACACCCCAACAAGAAACTCCACAACTAGAAAACTCCGGAACTAGAAACTCTGCAACTAGAAACTCCGCAACTAGAAACTCCACAACTTGAAACACCACAACTATATACTCCACAACTACAAAATCCACAACTAGAAACTCCGCAACTAGAAACTCCACAACTAGAAACTCCGCAACTAGAAACTCCACAGCTAGAAACTCCACGACTTGAGATTTCGCAACTAGAAACTCGGCAACTGGAAACTCAACTACTAGAAACTCAACAACTAGAAACTCCACAACTAGAAACTCCACAACTTGAAACTCCACAGCTAGAAAATCCACAACTAGAAACTCCACAACTACTGACTCTGCAACTAGAAACTCCACAACCAGAAACTCCGCAACTAGAAACTCACTCCGCAACTAGAGACTCCACAACTAGAAATTCCCCAACTAGAAACTCCACAACTACAGACTCCGCAACTAGAAAACTCCGCAACTAGAAACTCCACAACTAGAAACTTCACAACTTGAAAGTCCACAACTAGATACTCCACAACTACAAACTCCATAACCAGAAACTCCACAACTAGAAACTCCACAACTAGACAATCCACAACTAGAAACTCCACAACGAGAAACTCCACGACTTGAAACTCCGCAACTAGAAACTCCACAACTACGAACCCCACAACTACGAACCCCACAACTAGAAACTCCACAACTAGAGACTCCACAACTAGAAACTCGACAACTAGAAACTCCACAACTACGAACCTCACAACAAGAAACTCCACAACTAGAAACTCCTAAACTAGAAACTCCACAGCCAGAAACTCCACAACTAGAAACTCCACAACTAGAAACTCCGCAACAAGAAACCCTGCAACAAGAAACTCCGCAACTAGAATCTCCACAGTTAGAAATTCCACAACTAGAAACTCCACAACCAGAAACTCCACAACTAGAGGCTCCAAAACTAGAGACTGCACAATTAGAGACTCCGCAACTAGATACTCCAAAACTCGGAACTCTGCAACTAGAAAATCTACAACTACAAACTCGAAAACTAAAAACTACAAATAGAAACGCCACAACTAGAAACTCCACAAGTAGACACTCCACAACTAGAAACTCCACAACTAGAGACTCCACAACTAAAAAATCCACAACTAGAAACTCCGCAACTAGACACTCCGCAACTAGAAACTCCACAGCTAGAAACTCCACAACTTGAGACTTCACAACTAAAGAACTCGGCAACTAGAAACTCAACATCTAGAAACTCCACAACTAGAAACACCGCAACTAAAAACTCTGCAAGGAGAAATTCCACAGCTAGAAAATCCACAACTAGAAACTCTGCAACTAGAAACTCCGCAACTAGAAACTCCACAACTTGAAACACCACAACTATATACTCCACAACTACAAAATCCACAACTAGAAACTCCGCAACTTGAAACTCCGCAACTAGAAACTCCGCAACTAGAAACTCCACAGCTAGAAACTCCACGACTTGAGATTTCGCAACTAGAAACTCGGCAACTGGAAACTCCACTACTAGAAACTCAACAACTAGAAACTCCACAACTTGAAACCCAACAAATAGATACTCCACAACTACAGACTCCAGAACTAGAAATTCCACAACCAGAAACTCCGCAACTAAAAACTCCGCAACTAGAAACTCCACAGCTAGAAAATCCACAACTAGAAACTCCACAACTTGAAACTCCGCTACTAGAAACTCCGCCACTAGAATCTCCACAACTAGAAAACTCCGCTACTAAAAACTCTGCAACTAGAAACTCCGCAACGAAAAACTCCACAGCTGGAAACTCCACAACTGGAAACTCCGCAACTAGAGACTTCACAACTAGAAACTCCACAACTACGAACTCCACAACTACGAACCCCACAACTAGAAACTCCGCAACTAGAAACTCCACAGCTAGAAAATCCACAACTAGAAACTCCACAACTACTGACTCTGCAACTAGAAACTCCACAACCAGAAACTTCGCAACTAGAAACTCACTCCGCAACTAGAGACTCCACAACTAGAAATTCCACAACTAGAAGCTCCAACTCTACAGACTCCGCAACTAGAAAACTCCGCAACTAGATACTCCACAACTAGAAACTTCACAACTTGAAAGTCCACAACTAGATACTCCACAACTACAAACTCCATAACTAGAAACTCCACAACTAGAAACTCCACAACTAGACAATCCACAACTAGAAACTCCACAACGAGAAACTCCACGACTTGGAACTCCGCAACTAGAAACTCCACAACTACGAACCCCACAACTACGAACCCCACAACTAGAAACTCCACAACTAGAGACTCCACAACTAGAAACTCGACAACTAGAAACTCCACAACTACGAACCTCACAACTAGAAACTCCACAACTAGAAACTCCCAAACTAAAAACTCCACAGCCAGAAACTCCACAACTAGAAACTCCACAACTAGAAACTCCGCAACAAGAAACCCTGCAACTAGAAACTCCGCAACTAGAATCTCCACAGTTAGAAATTCCACAACTAGAATCTCCACAACCAGAAACTCCACAACTAGAGACTCCAAAACTGGAGACTGCACAATAAGAGACTCCGCAACTAGATACTCCAAAACTAGGAACTCTGCAACTAGAAAATCTACAACTACAAATTCGAAAACTACAAACTACAAATAGAAACTCCACAACTAGAAACTCCACAAGTAGACACTCCACAACTAGAAACTCCACAACTAGAGACTCCACAACTAAAAAATCCACAACTAGAAACTCCGCAACTAGAAACTCCGCAACTAGAAACTCCACAGCTAGAAACTCTACAACTTGAGACTTCGCAACTAAAGAACTCGGCACCTAGAAACTCAACAACTAGAAACTCCACAACTAGAAACACCGCAACTAAAAACTCTGCAGCTAGAAAATCCACAACTAGAAACTCTGCAACTAGAAACTCCGCAATTAGAAACTCCACAGATAGAAACTCCGCAACTAGAAACTCCACAACTAGAAAACTCCGGAACTAGAAACTCTGCAACTAGAAACTCCGCAACTAGAAACTTCACAACTTGAAACACCACAACTATATACTCCACAACTACAAAATCCACAACTAGAAACTCCGCAACTAGAAACTCCACAACTAGAAACTCCGCAACTAGAAACTCCTCAGCTAGAAACTCCACGACTTGAGATTTCGCAACTAGAAACTCGGCAACTGGAAACTCAACTACTAGAAACTCAACAACTAGAAACTCCACAACTAGAAACTCCACAACTTGAAACTCCACAGCTAGAAAATCCACAACTAGAAACTCCACAACTACTGACTCTGCAACTAGAAACTCCACAACCAGAAACTCCGCAACTAGAAACTCACTCCGCAACTAGAGACTCCACAACTAGAAATTCCCCAACTAGAAACTCCACAACTACAGACTCCGCAACTAGAAAACTCCGCAACTAGAAACTCCACAACTAGAAACTTCACAACTTGAAAGTCCACAACTAGATACTCCACAACTACAAACTCCATAACTAGAAACTCCACAACTAGAAACTCCACAACTAGACAATCCACAACTAGAAACTCCACAACGAGAAACTCCACGACTTGAAACTCCGCAACTAGAAACTCCACAACTACGAACCCCACAACTACGAACCCCACAACTAGAAACTCCAGAACTAGAGACTCCACAACTAGAAACTCGACAACTAGAAACTCCACAACTACGAACCTCACAACAAGAAACTCCACAACTAGAAACTCCTAAACTAGAAACTCCACAGCCAGAAACTCCACAACTAGAAACTCCACAACTAGAAACTCCGCAACAAGAAACCCTGCAACAAGAAACTCCGCAACTAGAATCTCCACAGTTAGAAATTCCACAACTAGAAACTCCACAACCAGAAACTCCACAACTAGAGACTCCAAAACTAGAGACTGCACAATTAGAGACTCCGCAACTAGATACTCCAAAACTAGGAACTCTGCAACTAGAAAATCTACAACTACAAATTCGAAAACTAAAAACTACAAATAGAAACGCCACAACTAGAAACTCCACAAGTAGACACTCCACAACTAGAAACTCCACAACTAGAGACTCCACAACTAAAAAATCCACAACTAGAAACTCCGCAACTAGAAACTCCGCAACTAGAAACTCCACAGCTAGAAACTCCACAACTTGAGACTTCGCAACTAAAAATTCTGCAAGGAGAAATTCTACAGCTAGAAAATCCACAACTAGAAACTCTGCAACTAGAAACTCCGCAATTAGAAACTCCACAGATAGAAACTCCGCAACTAGAAACTCCACAACTAGAAAACTCCGGAACTAGAAACTCTGCAACTAGAAACTCCGCAACTAGAAACTCCACAACTTGAAACACCACAACTATATACTCCACAACTACAAAATCCACAACTAGAAACTCCGCAACCAGAAACTCCGCAACTAGAAACTCCGCAACTAGAAACCCAACAAATAGATACTCCACAACTACAGACTCCAGAACTAGAAACTCCAAAACCAGAAACTCCGCAACTAAAAACTCCGCAACTAGAAACTCCACAGCTAGAAAATCCACAACTAGAAACTCCACAACTTGAAACTCCGCAACTAGAAACTCCGCCACTAGAATCTCCACAACAAGAAAACTCCGCTACTAGAAACTCTGCAACTAGAAACTCCACAACGAAAAACTCCACAGCTAGAAACTCCACAACTGCAAACTCCCTAACTACAGACTTCACAACTAGAAACTCCGCAACTACGAACTCCACAACTACGAACCCCACAACTAGAAACTCCGCAACTAGAAACTCCACAGCTAGAAAATCCACAACTAGAAACTTCACAACTAGAAACTCCGGAACGAGAAACTCTGCAACTAGAAACTCCGCAACTAGAAACTCCACAACTTGAAACACCCCAACTATATACTCCACAACTACAAAATCCACAACTAGAAACTCCGCAACTAGAAACTCCGCAACTAGAAACTCCACAGCTAGAAACTCCACGACTTGAGATTTCGCTACTAGAAACTCGGCAACTGGAAACTCAACTACTATAAACTCAACAACTAGAAACTCCACAACTTGAAACCCAACAAATAGATACTCCACAACTACAGACTCCAGAACTAGAAACTCCACAACCAGAAACTCCGCAACTAAAAACTCCGCAACTAGAAACTCCACAGCTAGAAAATCCACAACTAGAAACTCCACAACTTGAAACTCCGCTACTAGAAACTCCGCCACTAGAATCTCCACAACTAGAAAACTCCGCTACTAGAACCTCTGCAACTAGAAACTCCGCAACGAAAAACTCCACAGCTAGAAACTCCACAACTGGAAACTCCCCAACTAGAGACTTCACAACTAGAAACTCCACAACTACGAACTCCACAACTACGAACCCCACAACTAGAAACTCCGCAACTAGAAACTCCACAGCTAGAAATTCCACAACTAGAAACTCCACAACTAGAAAACTCCACAACTAGAAACTCTGCAACTAGAAACTCCGCAACTAGAAACTCCACAGCTAGAAACTCCACAACTGGAAACTCCACAACTAGAGACTGCAAAACTAGAAACTGCACAACTACAAATCCCACAACTACGAACCCCAGAACTAGAAGCTCCACAACTAGAAACTCCACAACTTGGAACTCCGCAACTAGAAACTCCGCCATTACAATCTCCACAACTAGAAAACTCCGCAACTAGAAACTCTGCATCTAGAAACTCCGCAACTTGAAACTCCACAGCTAGAAACACCACAAATGGAAACTCCTCAACTAGAGACTCCACAACTAGAACTGCACAACTACGAACCCCACAACTACGAACCCCACAACTGCGAACCCCACAACTAGAAACTCCACAACTAGAAACTCCACAACTAGAAACTCCACAACTTGAGACTTCGCAACTAGAAACTCTACAACTAGAAACTCCACAACTAGAAACTCCACAACTAGAAACTCCGATACTAGAAACTCCGCAACTAAAAACTCCACAACTAGAAACTCCGTAACTAGAAACTCGAAAACTAGAAACTCCACAACTAGAAACTCCACACCTATGAATTCCACAACTTGAAACTCCACAACTAAAACTTCACAACTAGAAACTCCGCAACTAGAAACTCTGCAACTAGAAACTCCGCAACTAGAATCTCCACAGCTAGAAACTCCACATCTATAAACTCCACAACTAGAAACTCCACAACTAGAGACTCCAAAACTAGAGACTGCACAATTAGAGACTCCGCAGCTAGAAACTCCACAGCTAGCAACTCCGCAACTAGAAACTCCACAACTAGCGACTCCGCAATTACAAACTCGACAACTTGAAACTTTGCAACTCGAAACTGTGGAACTAGAAAATCCGCAGCTATAAACCCAAGTAGAAACTCCCCAACTAGAAACTTCGCAACTAGAAATTCCGCAACTAGAAAATCCACAATTAGAAACTTCACAACTAGAAACTCCCCAACAAGAAACTCCACAACTAGAAACTCCACAACTAGGAACTCTGCAATTAGAAAATCCACAACTACAAACTCGAAAAATAAAAACTACAAATAGAAACTCCACAACTAGAAACTCCACAACTAGAAACTCCACAAGTAGACACTCCACAACTAGAAACTCCACAACTAGAGACTCCACAACTAGAGACTCCACAGCTAAAAACTCCACAACTAGAAACTCCGCAACTAGAAACTCAACAACTAGAAATTCCACAGCTAGAAACTCCACAACTTGAGACTTCGCAACTAAAGAACTCGGCGACTAGAAACTTAACAACTAGAAACTCCACAACTAGAAACTCCGCAACTAGAAACTCTGCAACTAGAAACTCCGCAACTAGAAACTCCACAGCTAGAAACTCCACAACTTGAAACACCAAATCTAGATACTCCACAACTACAAATTCCACAACTAGAAACTCCGCCACTAGAAGCTCCGCAACTAGAAACTCCGCAGCTAGAAACTCCACGACTTGAGACTTCGCAACTAGAAACTCGGCAACTAGAAACTCAACAACTAGAGACTCCACAACTAGAGACTCCTCAACTAAAAACTCCACTAGAAACTCCGCAACTAGAAACTCCGCAACTAGAAACTTCACAGCTAGAAACTCCACAACTTGAGACTTCGCAACTAAAGAACTCGGCAACTAGAAATTCAAACACTAGAAACTCCACAACTAGAAACTCCACAACTAGAAACTCCACAACTACTGGCTCCGCAACTAGAAACTCCACAACCAGAAACTCCGCAACTAGAAACTCACTCCGCCACTAGAGACTCCACAACTTGAAACTCCACAACTAAAACTTCACAACTAGAAACTCCGCAACTAGAAACTCTGCAACTAGAAACTCCGCAACTAGAATCTCCACAGCTAGAAACTCCACATCTATAAACTCCACAACTAGAAACTCCACAACTAGAGACTCCAAAACTAGAGACTGCACAATTGGAGACTCCGCAGCTAGAAACTCCACAGCTAGCAACTCCGCAACTAGAAACTCCACAACTAGCGACTCCGCAATTACAAACTCGACAACTTGAAACTTTGCAACTCGAAACTGTGGAACTAGAAAATCCGCAGCTATAAACTCAAGTAGAAACTCCCCAACTAGAAACTTCGCAACTAGAAATTCCGCAACTAGAAAATCCACAATTAGAAACTTCACAACTAGAAACTCCCCAACAAGAAACTCCACAACTAGAAACTCCACAACTAGGAACTCTGCAATTAGAAAATCCACAACTACAAACTCGAAAAATAAAAACTACAAATAGAAACTCCACAACTAGAAACTCCACAACTAGAAACTCCACAAGTAGACACTCCACAACTAGAAACTCCACAACTAGAGACTCCACAACTAGAGACTCCACAGCTAAAAACTCCACAACTAGAAACTCCGCAACTAGAAACTCAACAACTAGAAATTCCACAGCTAGAAACTCCACAACTTGAGACTTCGCAACTAAAGAACTCGGCGACTAGAAACTTAACAACTAGAAACTCCACAACTAGAAACTCCGCAACTAGAAACTCTGCAACTAGAAACTCCGCAACTAGAAACTCCACAGCTAGAAACTCCACAACTTGAAACACCAAATCTAGATTCTCCACAACTACAAATTCCACAACTAGAAACTCCGCCACTAGAAGCTCCGCAACTAGAAACTCCGCAGCTAGAAACTCCACGACTTGAGACTTCGCAACTAGAAACTCGGCAACTAGAAACTCAACAACTAGAGACTCCACAACTAGAGACTCCTCAACTAAAAACTCCACAACTAGAAACTCCGCAACTAGAAACTCCGCAACTAGAAACTTCACAGCTAGAAACTCCACAACTTGAGACTTCGCAACTAAAGAACTCGGCAACTAGAAATTCAAACAGTAGAAACTCCACAACTAGAAAACTCCGGAACGAGGAACTCTGCAACTAGAAACTCCGCAACTAGAAACTCCACAACTTGAAACACCACAACTATATACTCCACAACTACAAAATCCACAACTAGAAACTCCGCAACTAGAAACTCCGCAACTAGAAACTCCACAGCTAGAAACTCCACGACTTGAGATTTCGCAACTAGAAACTCGGCAACTGGAAACTCAACTACTAGAAACTCAACAACTAGAAACTCCACAACTTGAAACCCAACAAATAGATACTCCACAACTACAGACTCCAGAACTAGAAACTCCACAACCAGAAACTCCGCAACTAAAAACTCCGCAACTAGAAACTCCACAGCTAGAAAATCCACAACTAGAAACTCCACAACTTGAAACTCCGCTACTAGAAACTCCGCCACTAGAATCTCCACAACTAGAAAACTCCGCTACTAGAACCTCTGCAACTAGAAACTCCGCAACGAAAAACTCCACAGCTAGAAACTCCACAACTGGAAACTCCCCAACTAGAGACTTCACAACTAGAAACTCCACAACTACGAACTCCACAACTACGAACCCCACAACTAGAAACTCCGCAACTAGAAACTCCACAGCTAGAAATTCCACAACTAGAAACTCCACAACTAGAAAACTCCACAACTAGAAACTCTGCAACTAGAAACTCCGCAACTAGAAACTCCACAGCTAGAAACTCCACAACTGGAAACTCCACAACTAGAGACTGCAAAACTAGAAACTGCACAACTACAAATCCCACAACTACGAACCCCAGAACTAGAAGCTCCACAACTAGAAACTCCACAACTTGGAACTCCGCAACTAGAAACTCCGCCATTACAATCTCCACAACTAGAAAACTCCGCAACTAGAAACTCTGCATCTAGAAACTCCGCAACTTGAAACTCCACAGCTAGAAACACCACAAATGGAAACTCCTCAACTAGAGACTCCACAACTAGAACTGCACAACTACGAACCCCACAACTACGAACCCCACAACTGCGAACCCCACAACTAGAAACTCCACAACTAGAAACTCCACAACTAGAAACTCCACAACTTGAGACTTCGCAACTAGAAACTCTACAACTAGAAACTCCACAACTAGAAACTCCACAACTAGAAACTCCGATACTAGAAACTCCGCAACTAAAAACTCCACAACTAGAAACTCCGTAACTAGAAACTCGAAAACTAGAAACTCCACAACTAGAAACTCCACACCTATGAATTCCACAACTTGAAACTCCACAACTAAAACTTCACAACTAGAAACTCCGCAACTAGAAACTCTGCAACTAGAAACTCCGCAACTAGAATCTCCACAGCTAGAAACTCCACATCTATAAACTCCACAACTAGAAACTCCACAACTAGAGACTCCAAAACTAGAGACTGCACAATTAGAGACTCCGCAGCTAGAAACTCCACAGCTAGCAACTCCGCAACTAGAAACTCCACAACTAGCGACTCCGCAATTACAAACTCGACAACTTGAAACTTTGCAACTCGAAACTGTGGAACTAGAAAATCCGCAGCTATAAACTCAAGTAGAAACTCCCCAACTAGAAACTTCGCAACTAGAAATTCCACAACTAGAAAATCCACAATAAGAAACTTCACAACTAGAAACTCCCCAACAAGAAACTCCACAACTAGAAACTCCACAACTAGGAACTCTGCAATTAGAAAATCTACAACTACAAACTCGAAAAATAAAAACTACAAATAGAAACTCCACAACTAGAAACTCCACAACTAGAAACTCCACAAGTAGACACTCCACAACTAGAAACTCCACAACTAGAGACTCCACAACTAGAGACTCCACAGCTAAAAACTCCACAACTAGAAGCTCCGCAACTAGAAACTCAACAACTAGAAATTCCACAGCTAGAAACTCCACAACTTGAGACTTCGCAACTAAAGAACTCGGCGACTAGAAACTCAACAACTAGAAACTCCACAACTAGAAACTCCGCAACTAGAAACTCTGCAACTAGAAACTCCGCAACTAGAAACTCCACAGCTAGAAACTCCACAACTTGAAACACCAAATCTAGATACTCCACAACTACAAATTCCACAACTAGAAACTCCGCCACTAGAAGCTCCGCAACTAGAAACTCCGCAGCTAGAAACTCCACGACTTGAGACTTCGCAACTAGAAACTCGGCAACTAGAAACTCAACAACTAGAGACTCCACAACTAGAGACTCCTCAACTAAAAACTCCACAACTAGAAACTCCGCAACTAGAAACTCCGCAACTAGAAACTTCACAGCTAGAAACTCCACAACTTGAGACTTCGCAACTAAAGAACTCGGCAACTAGAAATTCAAACACTAGAAACTCCACAACTAGAAACTCCACAACTAGAAACTCCACAACTACTGGCTCCGCAACTAGAAACTCAACAACCAGAAACTCCGCAACTAGAAACTCACTCCGCCACTAGAGACTCCACAACTTGAAACTCCACAACTAAAACTTCACAACTAGAAACTCCGCAACTAGAAACTCTGCAACTAGAAACTCCGCAACTAGAATCTCCACAGCTAGAAACTCCACATCTATAAACTCCACAACTAGAAACTCCACAACTAGAGACTCCAAAACTAGAGACTGCACAATTGGAGACTCCGCAGCTAGAAACTCCACAGCTAGCAACTCCGCAACTAGAAACTCCACAACTAGCGACTCCGCAATTACAAACTCGACAACTTGAAACTTTGCAACTCGAAACTGTGGAACTAGAAAATCCGCAGCTATAAACTCAAGTAGAAACTCCCCAACTAGAAACTTCGCAACTAGAAATTCCGCAACTAGAAAATCCACAATTAGAAACTTCACAACTAGAAACTCCCCAACAAGAAACTCCACAACTAGAAACTCCACAACTAGGAACTCTGCAATTAGAAAATCCACAACTACAAACTCGAAAAATAAAAACTACAAATAGAAACTCCACAACTAGAAACTCCACAACTAGAAACTCCACAAGTAGACACTCCACAACTAGAAACTCCACAACTAGAGACTCCACAACTAGAGACTCCACAGCTAAAAACTCCACAACTAGAAACTCCGCAACTAGAAACTCAACAACTAGAAATTCCACAGCTAGAAACTCCACAACTTGAGACTTCGCAATTAAAGAACTCGGCGACTAGAAACTTAACAACTAGAAACTCCACAACTAGAAACTCCGCAACTAGAAACTCTGCAACTAGAAACTCCGCAACTAGAAACTCCACAGCTAGAAACTCCACAACTTGAAACACCAAATCTAGATTCTCCACAACTACAAATTCCACAACTAGAAACTCCGCCACTAGAAGCTCCGCAACTAGAAACTCCGCAGCTAGAAACTCCACGACTTGAGACTTCGCAACTAGAAACTCGGCAACTAGAAACTCAACAACTAGAGACTCCACAACTAGAGACTCCTCAACTAAAAACTCCACAACTAGAAACTCCGCAACTAGAAACTCCGCAACTAGAAACTTCACAGCTAGAAACTCCACAACTTGAGACTTCGCAACTAAAGAACTCGGCAACTAGAAATTCAAACAGTAGAAACTCCACAACTAGAAAACTCCGGAACGAGAAACTCTGCAACTAGAAACTCCGCAACTAGAAACTCCACAACTTGAAACACCACAACTATATACTCCACAACTACAAAATCCACAACTAGAAACTCCGCAACTAGAAACTCCGCAACTAGAAACTCCACAGCTAGAAACTCCACGACTTGAGATTTCGCAACTAGAAACTCGGCAACTGGAAACTCAACTACTAGAAACTCAACAACTAGAAACTCCACAACTTGAAACCCAACAAATAGATACTCCACAACTACAGACTCCAGAACTAGAAACTCCACAACCAGAAACTCCGCAACTAAAAACTCCGCAACTAGAAACTCCACAGCTAGAAAATCCACAACTAGAAACTCCACAACTTGAAACTCCGCTACTAGAAACTCCGCCACTAGAATCTCCACAACTAGAAAACTCCGCTACTAGAACCTCTGCAACTAGAAACTCCGCAACGAAAAACTCCACAGCTAGAAACTCCACAACTGGAAACTCCCCAACTAGAGACTTCACAACTAGAAACTCCACAACTACGAACTCCACAACTACGAACCCCACAACTAGAAACTCCGCAACTAGAAACTCCACAGCTAGAAATTCCACAACTAGAAACTCCACAACTAGAAAACTCCACAACTAGAAACTCTGCAACTAGAAACTCCGCAACTAGAAACTCCACAGCTAGAAACTCCACAACTGGAAACTCCACAACTAGAGACTGCAAAACTAGAAACTGCACAACTACAAATCCCACAACTACGAACCCCAGAACTAGAAGCTCCACAACTAGAAACTCCACAACTTGGAACTCCGCAACTAGAAACTCCGCCATTACAATCTCCACAACTAGAAAACTCCGCAACTAGAAACTCTGCATCTAGAAACTCCGCAACTTGAAACTCCACAGCTAGAAACACCACAAATGGAAACTCCTCAACTAGAGACTCCACAACTAGAACTGCACAACTACGAACCCCACAACTGCGAACCCCACAACTAGAAACTCCACAACTAGAAACTCCACAACTAGAAACTCCACAACTTGAGACTTCGCAACTAGAAACTCTACAACTAGAAACTCCACAACTAGAAACTCCGATACTAGAAACTCCGCAACTAAAAACTCCACAACTAGAAACTCCGTAACTAGAAACTCGAAAACTAGAAACTCCACAACTAGAAACTCCACACCTATGAATTCCACAACTTGAAACTCCACAACTAAAACTTCACAACTAGAAACTCCGCAACTAGAAACTCTGCAACTAGAAACTCCGCAACTAGAATCTCCACAGCTAGAAACTCCACATCTATAAACTCCACAACTAGAAACTCCACAACTAGAGACTCCAAAACTAGAGACTGCACAATTAGAGACTCCACAGCTAGAAACTCCACAGCTAGCAACTCCGCAACTAGAAACTCCACAACTAGCGACTCCGCAATTACAAACTCGACAACTTGAAACTTTGCAACTCGAAACTGTGGAACTAGAAAATCCGCAGCTATAAACTCAAGTAGAAACTCCCCAACTAGAAACTTCGCAACTAGAAATTCCGCAACTAGAAAATCCACAATTAGAAACTTCACAACTAGAAACTCCCCAACAAGAAACTCCACAACTAGAAACTCCACAACTAGGAACTCTGCAATTAGAAAATCCACAACTACAAACTCGAAAAATAAAAACTACAAATAGAAACTCCACAACTAGAAACTCCACAACTAGAAACTCCACAAGTAGACACTCCACAACTAGAAACTCCACAACTAGAGACTCCACAACTAGAGACTCCACAGCTAAAAACTCCACAACTAGAAACTCCGCAACTAGAAACTCAACAACTAGAAATTCCACAGCTAGAAACTCCACAACTTGAGACTTCGCAACTAAAGAACTCGGCGACTAGAAACTTAACAACTAGAAACTCCACAACTAGAAACTCCGCAACTAGAAACTCTGCAACTAGAAACTCCGCAACTAGAAACTCCACAGCTAGAAACTCCACAACTTGAAACACCAAATCTAGATTCTCCACAACTACAAATTCCACAACTAGAAACTCCGCCACTAGAAGCTCCGCAACTAGAAACTCCGCAGCTAGAAACTCCACGACTTGAGACTTCGCAACTAGAAACTCGGCAACTAGAAACTCAACAACTAGAGACTCCACAACTAGAGACTCCTCAACTAAAAACTCCACAACTAGAAACTCCGCAAATAGAAACTCCGCAACTAGAAACTTCACAGCTAGAAACTCCACAACTTGAGACTTCGCAACTAAAGAACTCGGCAACTAGAAATTCAAACACTAGAAACTCCACAACTAGAAAACTCCGGAACGAGAAACTCTGCAACTAGAAACTCCGCAACTAGAAACTCCACAACTTGAAACACCACAACTATATACTCCACAACTACAAAATCCACAACTAGAAACTCCGCAACTAGAAACTCCGCAACTAGAAACTCCACAGCTAGAAACTCCACGACTTGAGATTTCGCAACTAGAAACTCGGCAACTGGAAACTCAACTACTAGAAACTCAACAACTAGAAACTCCGCAACTTGAAACCCAACAAATAGATACTCCACAACTACAGACTCCAGAACTAGAAACTCCACAACCAGAAACTCCGCAACTAAAAACTCCGCAACTAGAAACTCCACAGCTAGAAAATCTACAACTAGAAACTCCACAACTTGAAACTCCGCTACTAGAAACTCCGCCACTAGAATCTCCACAACTTGAAAACTCCGCTACTAGAAACTCTGCAACTAGTAACTCCGCAACGAAAAACTCCACAGCTAGAAACTCCACAACTGGAAACTCCCCAACTTGAGACTTCACAACTAGAAACTCTACAACTACGAACTCCACAACTACGAACCCCACAACTAGAAACTCCGCAACTAGAAACTCCACAGCTAGAAAATCCACAACTAGAAACTCCACAACTACTGACTCTGCAACTAGAAACTCCACAACCAGAAACTCCGCAACTATAAACTCACTCCGCAACTAGAGACTCCACAACTAGAAATTCCACAACTAGAAACTCCACAACTACAGACTCCACAACTAGAGACTCCAAAACTAGAGACTGCACAATTAGAGACTCCGCAGCTAGAAACTCCACAGCTAGCAACTCCGCAACTAGAAACTCCACAACTAGCGACTCCGCAATTACAAACTCGACAACTTGAAACTTTGCAACTCGAAACTGTGGAACTAGAAAATCCGCAGCTATAAACTCAAGTAGAAACTCCCCAACTAGAAACTTCGCAACTAGAAATTCCGCAACTAGAAAATCCACAATTAGAAACTTCACAACTAGAAACTCCCCAACAAGAAACTCCACAACTAGAAACTCCACAACTAGGAACTCTGCAATTAGAAAATCCACAACTACAAACTCGAAAAATAAAAACTACAAATAGAAACTCCACAACTAGAAACTCCACAACTAGAAACTCCACAAGTAGACACTCCACAACTAGAAACTCCACAACTAGAGACTCCACAACTAGAGACTCCACAGCTAAAAACTCCACAACTAGAAACTCCGCAACTAGAAACTCAACAACTAGAAATTCCACAGCTAGAAACTCCACAACTTGAGACTTCGCAATTAAAGAACTCGGCGACTAGAAACTTAACAACTAGAAACTCCACAACTAGAAACTCCGCAACTAGAAACTCTGCAACTAGAAACTCCGCAACTAGAAACTCCACAGCTAGAAACTCCACAACTTGAAACACCAAATCTAGATTCTCCACAACTACAAATTCCACAACTAGAAACTCCGCCACTAGAAGCTCCGCAACTAGAAACTCCGCAGCTAGAAACTCCACGACTTGAGACTTCGCAACTAGAAACTCGGCAACTAGAAACTCAACAACTAGAGACTCCACAACTAGAGACTCCTCAACTAAAAACTCCACAACTAGAAACTCCGCAACTAGAAACTCCGCAACTAGAAACTTCACAGCTAGAAACTCCACAACTTGAGACTTCGCAACTAAAGAACTCGGCAACTAGAAATTCAAACAGTAGAAACTCCACAACTAGAAAACTCCGGAACGAGAAACTCTGCAACTAGAAACTCCGCAACTAGAAACTCCACAACTTGAAACACCACAACTATATACTCCACAACTACAAAATCCACAACTAGAAACTCCGCAACTAGAAACTCCGCAACTAGAAACTCCACAGCTAGAAACTCCACGACTTGAGATTTCGCAACTAGAAACTCGGCAACTGGAAACTCAACTACTAGAAACTCAACAACTAGAAACTCCACAACTTGAAACCCAACAAATAGATACTCCACAACTACAGACTCCAGAACTAGAAACTCCACAACCAGAAACTCCGCAACTAAAAACTCCGCAACTAGAAACTCCACAGCTAGAAAATCCACAACTAGAAACTCCACAACTTGAAACTCCGCTACTAGAAACTCCGCCACTAGAATCTCCACAACTAGAAAACTCCGCTACTAGAACCTCTGCAACTAGAAACTCCGCAACGAAAAACTCCACAGCTAGAAACTCCACAACTGGAAACTCCCCAACTAGAGACTTCACAACTAGAAACTCCACAACTACGAACTCCACAACTACGAACCCCACAACTAGAAACTCCGCAACTAGAAACTCCACAGCTAGAAATTCCACAACTAGAAACTCCACAACTAGAAAACTCCACAACTAGAAACTCTGCAACTAGAAACTCCGCAACTAGAAACTCCACAGCTAGAAACTCCACAACTGGAAACTCCACAACTAGAGACTGCAAAACTAGAAACTGCACAACTACAAATCCCACAACTACGAACCCCAGAACTAGAAGCTCCACAACTAGAAACTCCACAACTTGGAACTCCGCAACTAGAAACTCCGCCATTACAATCTCCACAACTAGAAAACTCCGCAACTAGAAACTCTGCATCTAGAAACTCCGCAACTTGAAACTCCACAGCTAGAAACACCACAAATGGAAACTCCTCAACTAGAGACTCCACAACTAGAACTGCACAACTACGAACCCCACAACTGCGAACCCCACAACTAGAAACTCCACAACTAGAAACTCCACAACTAGAAACTCCACAACTTGAGACTTCGCAACTAGAAACTCTACAACTAGAAACTCCACAACTAGAAACTCCGATACTAGAAACTCCGCAACTAAAAACTCCACAACTAGAAACTCCGTAACTAGAAACTCGAAAACTAGAAACTCCACAACTAGAAACTCCACACCTATGAATTCCACAACTTGAAACTCCACAACTAAAACTTCACAACTAGAAACTCCGCAACTAGAAACTCTGCAACTAGAAACTCCGCAACTAGAATCTCCACAGCTAGAAACTCCACATCTATAAACTCCACAACTAGAAACTCCACAACTAGAGACTCCAAAACTAGAGACTCCACAGCTAGAAACTCCACAGCTAGCAACTCCGCAACTAGAAACTCCACAACTAGCGACTCCGCAATTACAAACTCGACAACTTGAAACTTTGCAACTCGAAACTGTGGAACTAGAAAATCCGCAGCTATAAACTCAAGTAGAAACTCCGCAACTAGAAATTCCGCAACTAGAAAATCCACAATTAGAGACTCCACAGCTAGAAACTCCACAGCTAGCAACTCCGCAACTAGAAACTCCACAACTAGCGACTCCGCAATTACAAACTCGACAACTTGAAACTTTGCAACTCGAAACTGTGGAACTAGAAAATCCGCAGCTATAAACTCAAGTAGAAACTCCCCAACTAGAAACTTCGCAACTAGAAATTCCGCAACTAGAAAATCCACAATTAGAAACTTCACAACTAGAAACTCCCCAACAAGAAACTCCACAACTAGAAACTCCACAACTAGGAACTCTGCAATTAGAAAATCCACAACTACAAACTCGAAAAATAAAAACTACAAATAGAAACTCCACAACTAGAAACTCCACAACTAGAAACTCCACAAGTAGACACTCCACAACTAGAAACTCCACAACTAGAGACTCCACAACTAGAGACTCCACAGCTAAAAACTCCACAACTAGAAACTCCGCAACTAGAAACTCAACAACTAGAAATTCCACAGCTAGAAACTCCACAACTTGAGACTTCGCAACTAAAGAACTCGGCGACTAGAAACTTAACAACTAGAAACTCCACAACTAGAAACTCCGCAACTAGAAACTCTGCAACTAGAAACTCCGCAACTAGAAACTCCACAGCTAGAAACTCCACAACTTGAAACACCAAATCTAGATTCTCCACAACTACAAATTCCACAACTAGAAACTCCGCCACTAGAAGCTCCGCAACTAGAAACTCCGCAGCTAGAAACTCCACGACTTGAGACTTCGCAACTAGAAACTCGGCAACTAGAAACTCAACAACTAGAGACTCCACAACTAGAGACTCCTCAACTAAAAACTCCACAACTAGAAACTCCGCAAATAGAAACTCCGCAACTAGAAACTTCACAGCTAGAAACTCCACAACTTGAGACTTCGCAACTAAAGAACTCGGCAACTAGAAATTCAAACACTAGAAACTCCACAACTAGAAAACTCCGGAACGAGAAACTCTGCAACTAGAAACTCCGCAACTAGAAACTCCACAACTTGAAACACCACAACTATATACTCCACAACTACAAAATCCACAACTAGAAACTCCGCAACTAGAAACTCCGCAACTAGAAACTCCACAGCTAGAAACTCCACGACTTGAGATTTCGCAACTAGAAACTCGGCAACTGGAAACTCAACTACTAGAAACTCAACAACTAGAAACTCCGCAACTTGAAACCCAACAAATAGATACTCCACAACTACAGACTCCAGAACTAGAAACTCCACAACCAGAAACTCCGCAACTAAAAACTCCGCAACTAGAAACTCCACAGCTAGAAAATCTACAACTAGAAACTCCACAACTTGAAACTCCGCTACTAGAAACTCCGCCACTAGAATCTCCACAACTTGAAAACTCCGCTACTAGAAACTCTGCAACTAGTAACTCCGCAACGAAAAACTCCACAGCTAGAAACTCCACAACTGGAAACTCCCCAACTTGAGACTTCACAACTAGAAACTCTACAACTACGAACTCCACAACTACGAACCCCACAACTAGAAACTCCGCAACTAGAAACTCCACAGCTAGAAAATCCACAACTAGAAACTCCACAACTACTGACTCTGCAACTAGAAACTCCACAACCAGAAACTCCGCAACTATAAACTCACTCCGCAACTAGAGACTCCACAACTAGAAATTCCACAACTAGAAACTCCACAACTACAGACTCCACAACTAGAGACTCCAAAACTAGAGACTGCACAATTAGAGACTCCGCAGCTAGAAACTCCACAGCTAGCAACTCCGCAACTAGAAACTCCACAACTAGCGACTCCGCAATTACAAACTCGACAACTTGAAACTTTGCAACTCGAAACTGTGGAACTAGAAAATCCGCAGCTATAAACTCAAGTAGAAACTCCCCAACTAGAAACTTCGCAACTAGAAATTCCGCAACTAGAAAATCCACAATTAGAAACTTCACAACTAGAAACTCCCCAACAAGAAACTCCACAACTAGAAACTCCACAACTAGGAACTCTGCAATTAGAAAATCTACAACTACAAACTCGAAAAATAAAAACTACAAATAGAAACTCCACAACTAGAAACTCCACAACTAGAAACTCCACAAGTAGACACTCCACAACTAGAAACTCCACAACTAGAGACTCCACAACTAGAGACTCCACAGCTAAAAACTCCACAACTAGAAGCTCCGCAACTAGAAACTCAACAACTAGAAATTCCACAGCTAGAAACTCCACAACTTGAGACTTCGCAACTAAAGAACTCGGCGACTAGAAACTCAACAACTAGAAACTCCACAACTAGAAACTCCGCAACTAGAAACTCTGCAACTAGAAACTCCGCAACTAGAAACTCCACAGCTAGAAACTCCACAACTTGAAACACCAAATCTAGATACTCCACAACTACAAATTCCACAACTAGAAACTCCGCCACTAGAAGCTCCGCAACTAGAAACTCCGCAGCTAGAAACTCCACGACTTGAGACTTCGCAACTAGAAACTCGGCAACTAGAAACTCAACAACTAGAGACTCCACAACTAGAGACTCCTCAACTAAAAACTCCACAACTAGAAACTCCGCAACTAGAAACTCCGCAACTAGAAACTTCACAGCTAGAAACTCCACAACTTGAGACTTCGCAACTAAAGAACTCGGCAACTAGAAATTCAAACACTAGAAACTCCACAACTAGAAACTCCACAACTAGAAACTCCACAACTACTGGCTCCGCAACTAGAAACTCCACAACCAGAAACTCCGCAACTAGAAACTCACTCCGCCACTAGAGACTCCACAACTTGAAACTCCACAACTAAAACTTCACAACTAGAAACTCCGCAACTAGAAACTCTGCAACTAGAAACTCCGCAACTAGAATCTCCACAGCTAGAAACTCCACATCTATAAACTCCACAACTAGAAACTCCACAACTAGAGACTCCAAAACTAGAGACTGCACAATTGGAGACTCCGCAGCTAGAAACTCCACAGCTAGCAACTCCGCAACTAGAAACTCCACAACTAGCGACTCCGCAATTACAAACTCGACAACTTGAAACTTTGCAACTCGAAACTGTGGAACTAGAAAATCCGCAGCTATAAACTCAAGTAGAAACTCCCCAACTAGAAACTTCGCAACTAGAAATTCCGCAACTAGAAAATCCACAATTAGAAACTTCACAACTAGAAACTCCCCAACAAGAAACTCCACAACTAGAAACTCCACAACTAGGAACTCTGCAATTAGAAAATCCACAACTACAAACTCGAAAAATAAAAACTACAAATAGAAACTCCACAACTAGAAACTCCACAACTAGAAACTCCACAACTAGAGACTCCACAGCTAAAAACTCCACAACTAGAAACTCCGCAACTAGAAACTCAACAACTAGAAATTCCACAGCTAGAAACTCCACAACTTGAGACTTCGCAACTAAAGAACTCGGCGACTAGAAACTTAACAACTAGAAACTCCACAACTAGAAACTCCGCAACTAGAAACTCTGCAACTAGAAACTCCGCAACTAGAAACTCCACAGCTAGAAACTCCACAACTTGAAACACCAAATCTAGATTCTCCACAACTACAAATTCCACAACTAGAAACTCTGCCACTAGAAGCTCCGCAACTAGAAACTCCGCAGCTAGAAACTCCACGACTTGAGACTTCGCAACTAGAAACTCGGCAACTAGAAACTCAACAACTAGAGACTCCACAACTAGAGACTCCTCAACTAAAAACTCCACAACTAGAAACTCCGCAACTAGAAACTCCGCCACTAGAAACTTCACAGCTAGAAACTCCACAACTTGAGACTTCGCATTTAAAGAACTCGGCAACTAGAAATTCAAACACTAGAAACTCCACAACTAGAAAACTCCGGAACGAGAAACTCTGCAACTAGAAACTCCGCAACTAGAAACTCCACAACTTGAAACACCACAACTATATACTCCACAACTACAAAATCCACAACTACAAACTCCGCAACTAGAAACTCCGCAACTAGAAACTCCACAGCTAGAAACTCCACGACTTGAGATTTCGCAACTAGAAACTCGGCAACTGGAAACTCAACTACTAGAAACTCAACAACTAGAAACTCCACAACTTGAAACCCAACAAATAGATACTCCACAACTACAGACTCCAGAACTAGAAACTCCACAACCAGAAACTTCGCAACTAAAAACTCCGCAACTAGAAACTCCACAGCTAGAAAATCTACAACTAGAAACTCCACAACTTGAAACTCCGCTACTAGAAACTCCGCCACTAGAATCTCCACAACTTGAAAACTCCGCTACTAGAAACTCTGCAACTAGTAACTCCGCAACGAAAAACTCCACAGCTAGAAACTCCACAACTGGAAACTCCCCAACTAGAGACTTCACAACTAGAAACTCTACAACTACGAACTCCACAACTACGAACCCCACAACTAGAAACTCCGCAACTAGAAACTCCACAGCTAGAAAATCCACAACTAGAAACTCCACAACTACTGACTCTGCAACTAGAAACTCTACAACCAGAAACTCCGCAACTATAAACTCACTCCGCAACTAGAGACTCCACAACTAGAAATTCCACAACTAGAAACTCCACAACTACAGACTCCACAACTAGAGACTCCAAAACTAGAGACTGCACAATTAGAGACTCCGCAGCTAGAAACTCCACAGCTAGCAACTCCGCAACTAGAAACTCCACAACTAGCGACTCCGCAATTACAAACTCGACAACTTGAAACTTTGCAACTCGAAACTGTGGAACTAGAAAATCCGCAGCTATAAACTCAAGTAGAAACTCCCCAACTAGAAACTTCGCAACTAGAAATTCCGCAACTAGAAAATCCACAATTAGAAACTTCACAACTAGAAACTCCCCAACAAGAAACTCCACAACAAGAAACTCCACAACTAGGAACTCTGCAATTAGAAAATCTACAACTACAAACTCGAAAAATAAAAACTACAAATAGAAACTCCACAACTAGAAACTCCACAACTAGAAACTCCACAAGTAGACACTCCACAACTAGAAACTCCACAACTAGAGACTCCACAACTAGAGACTCCACAGCTAAAAACTCCACAACTAGAAGCTCCGCAACTAGAAACTCAACAACTAGAAATTCCACAGCTAGAAACTTCACAACTAGAAACTCCACAACTAGAAACTCTGCAACAAGAAACTCCGCAACTAGAAAATCTGCAACTAGAAACTCCGCAACTAGAATCTCCACAGCTAGAAACTCCACAACTATAAACTCCACAACCAGAAACTCCACAACTAGAGACTCCAAAACTCGAGACTGCACAATTAGAGACTCCGCAACTAGATACTCCAAAACTAGGAACTCGGTAACTAGAAAATCTACAACTACAAATTCGAAAACTAAAAACTACAAATAGAAACTCCACAACTAGAAACTCCACAAGTAGACACTCCACAACTAGAAACTCCACAACTAGAGACTCCACAACAAAAAAATCCACAACTAGAAACTCCGCAACTAGAAACTCCGCAACTAGAAACTCCACAGCTAGAAACTCTACAACTTGAGACTTCGCAACTAAAGAACTCGGCAACTAGAAACTCAACAACTAGAAACTCCACAACTAGAAACACCGCAACTAAAAACTCTGCAAGGAGAAATTCCACAGCTAGAAAATCCACAACTAGAAACTCTGCAACTAGAAACTCCGCAATTAGAAACTCCACAGATAGAAACTCCGCAACTAGAAACTCCACAACTAGAAAACTCCGGAACTAGAAACTCTGCAAATAGAAACTCCGCAACTAGAAACTCCACAACTTGAAACACCACAACTATATACTCCGCAACTACAAAATCCACAACTAGAAACTCCGCAACTAGAAACTCCGCAACTAGAAACTCCGCAACTAGAAACTCCACAGCTAGAAACTCCACGACTTGAGATTTCGCAACTAGAAACTCGGCAACTGGAAACTCAACTACTAGAAACTCAACAACTAGAAACTCCACAACTAGAAACTCCACAACTTGAAACTCCACAGCTAGAAAATCCACAACTAGAAACTCCACAACTACTGACTCTGCAACTAGAAACTCCACAACCAGAAACTCCGCAACTGGAAACTCACTCCGCAACTAGAGACTCCACAACTAGAAATTCCACAACTAGAAACTCCACAACTACAGACTCCGCAACTAGAAAACTCCGCAACTAGAAACTCCACAACTAGAAACTTCACAACTTGAAAGTCCACATTTAGATACTCCACAACTACAAATTCCATAACTAGAAACTCCACAACTAGAAACTCCACAACTAGACAATCCACAACTAGAAACTCCACAACGAGAAACTCCACGACTTGAAACTCCGCAACTAGAAACTCCACAACTACGAACCCCACAACTACGAACCCCACAACTAGAGACTCCACAACTAGAAACTCGACAACTAGAAACTCCACAACTACGAACCTCACAACAAGAAACTCCACAACTAGAAACTCCCAAACTAGAAACTCCACAGCCAGAAACTCCACAACTAGAAACTCCACAACTAGAAACTCCGCAACAAGAAACCCTGCAACTAGAAACTCCGCAACTAGAATCTCCACAGTTAGAAATTCCACAACTAAAAACTCCACAGCCAGAAACTCCACAACTAGAGACTCCAAAACTAGAGACTGCACAATTAGAGACTCCGGAACTAGATACTCCAAAACTAGGAACTCTGCAACTAGAAAATCTACAACTACAAATTCGAAAACTAAAAACTACAAATAGAAACTCCACAACTAGAAACTCCACAAGTAGACACTCCACAACTAGAAACTCCACAACTAGAGACTCGACAACTAAAAAATCCACAACTAGAAACTCCGCAACTAGAAACTCCGCAACTAGAAACTCCACAGCTAGAAACTCTACAACTTGAGACTTCGCAACTAAAGAACTCGGCAACTAGAAACTCAACAACTAGAAACTCCACAACTAGAAACACCGCAACTAAAAACTCTGCAAGGAGAAATTCCACAGCTAGAAAATCCACAACTAGAAACTCTGCAACTAGAAACTCCGCAATTAGAAACTCCACAGATAGAAACTCCGCAACTAGAAACTCCACAACTAGAAAACTCCGGAACTAGAAACTCCGCAACTAGAAACTCCACAACTTGAAACACCACAACTATATACTCCACAACTACAAAATCCACAACTAGAAACTCCACAACTAGAAACTCCACAACTAGAAACTCCACAACTAGAAACTCCACAACTTGAAACCCAACAAATAGATACTCCACAACTACAGACTCCAGAACTAGAAACTCCAAAACCAGAAACTCCGCAACTAAAAACTCCGCAACTAGAAACTCCACAGCTAGAAAATCCACAACTAGAAACTCCACAACTTGAAACTCCGCAACTAGAAACTCCGCCACTAGAATCTCCACAACAAGAAAACTCCGCTACTAGAAACTCTGCAACTAGAAACTCCACAACGAAAAACTCCACAGCTAGAAACTCCACAACTGGAAACTCCCTAACTACAGACTTCACAACTAGAAACTCCGCAACTACGAACTCCACAACTACGAACCCCACAACTAGAAACTCCGCAACTAGAAACTCCACAGCTAGAAAATCCACAACTAGAAACTTCACAACTAGAAACTCCGGAACGAGAAACTCTGCAACTAGAAACTCCGCAACTAGAAACTCCACAACTTGAAACACCCCAACTATATACTCCACAACTACAAAATCCACAACTAGAAACTCCGCAACTAGAAACTCCGCAACTAGAAACTCCACAGCTAGAAACTCCACGACTTGAGATTTCGCAACTAGAAACTCGGCAACTGGAAACTCAACTACTATAAACTCAACAACTAGAAACTCCACAACTTGAAACCCAACAAATAGATACTCCACAACTACAGACTCCAGAACTAGAAACTCCACAACCAGAAACTCCGCAACTAAAAACTCCGCAACTAGAAATTCCACAGCTAGAAAATCCACAACTAGAAACTCCACAACTTGAAACTCCGCTACTAGAAACTCCGCCACTAGAATCTCCACAACTAGAAAACTCCGCTACTAGAACCTCTGCAACTAGAAACTCCGCAACGAAAAACTCCACAGCTAGAAACTCCACAACTGGAAACTCCCCAACTAGAGACTTCACAACTAGAAACTCCACAACTACGAACTCCACAACTACGAACCCCACAACTAGAAACTCCGCAACTAGAAACTCCACAGCTAGAAATTCCACAACTAGAAACTCCACGACTAGAAAACTCCACAACTAGAAACTCTGCAACTAGAAACTCCGCAACTAGAAACTCCACAGCTAGAAACTCCACAACTGGAAACTCCACAACTAGAGACTGCAAAACTAGAAACTGCACAACTACAAATCCCACAACTACGAACCCCAGAACTAGAAGCTCCACAACTAGAAACTCCACAACTTGGAACTCCGCAACTAGAAACTCCGCCATTACAATCTCCACAACTAGAAAACTCCGCAACTAGAAACTCTGCATCTAGAAACTCCGCAACTTGAAACTCCACAGCTAGAAACACCACAAATGGAAACTCCTCAACTAGAGACTCCACAACTAGAACTGCACAACTACGAACCCCACAACTACGAACCCCACAACTGCGAACCCCACAACTAGAAACTCCACAACTAGAAACTCCACAACTAGAAACTCCACAACTTGAGACTTCGCAACTAGAAACTCTACAACTAGAAACTCCACAACTAGAAACTCCACAACTAGAAACTCCGATACTAGAAACTCCGCAACTAAAAACTCCACAACTAGAAACTCCGTAACTAGAAACTCGAAAACTAGAAACTCCACAACTAGAAACTCCACATCTATGAATTCCACAACTTGAAACTCCACAACTAAAACTTCACAACTAGAAACTCCGCAACTAGAAACTCTGCAACTAGAAACTCCGCAACTAGAATCTCCACAGCTAGAAACTCCACATCTATAAACTCCACAACTAGAAACTCCACAACTAGAGACTCCAAAACTAGAGACTGCACAATTAGAGACTCCGCAGCTAGAAACTCCACAGCTAGCAACTCCGCAACTAGAAACTCCACAACTAGCGACTCCGCAATTACAAACTCGACAACTTGAAACTTTGCAACTCGAAACTGTGGAACTAGAAAATCCGCAGCTATAAACTCAAGTAGAAACTCCCCAACTAGAAACTTCGCAACTAGAAATTCCGCAACTAGAAAATCCACAATTAGAAACTTCACAACTAGAAACTCCCCAACAAGAAACTCCACAACTAGAAACTCCACAACTAGGAACTCTGCAATTAGAAAATTCACAACTACAAACTCGAAAAATAAAAACTACAAATAGAAACTCCACAACTAGAAACTCCACAACTAGAAACTCCACAAGTAGACACTCCACAACTAGAAACTCCACAACTAGAGACTCCACAACTAGAGACTCCACAGCTAAAAACTCCACAACTAGAAACTCCGCAACTAGAAACTCAACAACTAGAAATTCCACAGCTAGAAACTCCACAACTTGAGACTTCGCAACTAAAGAACTCGGCGACTAGAAACTTAACAACTAGAAACTCCACAACTAGAAACTCCGCAACTAGAAACTCTGCAACTAGAAACTCCGCAACTAGAAACTCCACAGCTAGAAACTCCACAACTTGAAACACCAAATCTAGATTCTCCACAACTACAAATTCCACAACTAGAAACTCCGCCACTAGAAGCTCCGCAACTAGAAACTCCGCAGCTAGAAACTCCACGACTTGAGACTTCGCAACTAGAAACTCGGCAACTAGAAACTCAACAACTAGAGACTCCACAACTAGAGACTCCTCAACTAAAAACTCCACAACTAGAAACTCCGCAAATAGAAACTCCGCAACTAGAAACTTCACAGCTAGAAACTCCACAACTTGAGACTTCGCAACTAAAGAACTCGGCAACTAGAAATTCAAACACTAGAAACTCCACAACTAGAAAACTCCGGAACGAGAAACTCTGCAACTAGAAACTCCGCAACTAGAAACTCCACAACTTGAAACACCACAACTATATACTCCACAACTACAAAATCCACAACTAGAAACTCCGCAACTAGAAACTCCGCAACTAGAAACTCCACAGCTAGAAACTCCACGACTTGAGATTTCGCAACTAGAAACTCGGCAACTGGAAACTCAACTACTAGAAACTCAACAACTAGAAACTCCACAACTTGAAACCCAACAAATAGATACTCCACAACTACAGACTCCAGAACTAGAAACTCCACAACCAGAAACTCCGCAACTAAAAACTCCGCAACTAGAAACTCCACAGCTAGAAAATCTACAACTAGAAACTCCACAACTTGAAACTCCGCTACTAGAAACTCCGCCACTAGAATCTCCACAACTTGAAAACTCCGCTACTAGAAACTCTGCAACTAGTAACTCCGCAACGAAAAACTCCACAGCTAGAAACTCCACAACTGGAAACTCCCCAACTAGAGACTTCACAACTAGAAACTCTACAACTACGAACTCCACAACTACGAACCCCACAACTAGAAACTCCGCAACTAGAAACTCCACAGCTAGAAAATCCACAACTAGAAACTCCACAACTACTGACTCTGCAACTAGAAACTCCACAACCAGAAACTCCGCAACTATAAACTCACTCCGCAACTAGAGACTCCACAACTAGAAATTCCACAACTAGAAACTCCACAACTACAGACTCCACAACTAGAGACTCCAAAACTAGAGACTGCACAATTAGAGACTCCGCAGCTAGAAACTCCACAGCTAGCAACTCCGCAACTAGAAACTCCACAACTAGCGACTCCGCAATTACAAACTCGACAACTTGAAACTTTGCAACTCGAAACTGTGGAACTAGAAAATCCGCAGCTATAAACTCAAGTAGAAACTCCCCAACTAGAAACTTCGCAACTAGAAATTCCGCAACTAGAAAATCCACAATTAGAAACTTCACAACTAGAAACTCCCCAACAAGAAACTCCACAACTAGAAACTCCACAACTAGGAACTCTGCAATTAGAAAATCTACAACTACAAACTCGAAAAATAAAAACTACAAATAGAAACTCCACAACTAGAAACTCCACAACTAGAAACTCCACAAGTAGACACTTCACAACTAGAAACTCCACAACTAGAGACTCCACAACTAGAGACTCCACAGCTAAAAACTCCACAACTAGAAGCTCCGCAACTAGAAACTCAACAACTAGAAATTCCACAGCTAGAAACTCCTCAACTTGAGACTTCGCTACTAAAGAACTCGGCGACTAGAAACTCAACAACTAGAAACTCCACAACTAGAAACTCCGCAACTAGAAACTCTGCAACTAGAAACTCCGCAACTAGAAACTCCACAGCTAGAAACTCCACAACTTGAAACACCAGTACTGAAAGTTGGGCGAGTTGGTACTCATTCATGACTTCTTTGCGCAAACACGTACACGGACACAAGAAAAAGAGGCAAACAACACGGGCGCAAACTCACAACTGGTTTATTTTGAACAACGAACTGTACTTATATCTTCACGTAGCCCACACGCCCCCCATCGGTGGATCCAGGAACAAACGAGATAACCCAAAGCAAGCTTATTCAGCGCTACGTCATGATAAGAACCACTGCAAGTCTTGTGGGTGCGTACCAATTTTTACAGACACAAAGATTTTGTCAACTCACAAGAGAAAAATTAACAGGGAGTTGATTGAAGCTTTCCATATTAAAAACTTGGGAGAAAAATGTGTTAGCCAAGCTTCCGTCACCTTGTCCGATAAAGAATTTCACTTTTTGAAAGGCACGTGCTACAATCCGTCTGCAGATGCGTGAACTCTTCAATTTTTTGGTGTTTTTCGTGGTTCTTATCATGACGTAGCGCTGAATAAGCTTGCTTTGGGTTATCTCGTTTGTTCCTGGATCCACCGATGGGGGGCGTGTGGGCTACGTGAAGATATAAGTACAGTTCGTTGTTCAAAATAAACCAGTTGTGAGTTTGCGCCCGTGTTGTTTGCCTCTTTTTCTTGTGTCCGTGTACGTGTTTGCGCAAAGAAGTCATGATTGAAACACCAAATCTAGATACTCCACAACTACAAATTCCACAACTAGAAACTCCGCCACTAGAAGCTCCGCAACTAGAAACTCCGCAGCTAGAAACTCCACGACTTGAGACTTCGCAACTAGAAACTCGGCAACTAGAAACTCAACAACTAGAGACTCCACAACTAGAGACTCCTCAACTAAAAACTCCACAACTAGAAACTCCGCAACTAGAAACTCCGCAACTAGAAACTTCACAGCTAGAAACTCCACAACTTGAGACTTCGCAACTAAAGAACTCGGCAACTAGAAATTCAAACACTAGAAACTCCACAACTAGAAACTCCACAACTAGAAACTCCACAACTACTGGCTCCGCAACTAGAAACTCCACAACCAGAAACTCCGCAACTAGAAACTCACTCCGCCACTAGAGACTCCACAACTTGAAACTCCACAACTAAAACTTCACAACTAGAAACTCCGCAACTAGAAACTCTGCAACTAGAAACTCCGCAACTAGAATCTCCACAGCTAGAAACTCCACATCTATAAACTCCACAACTAGAAACTCCACAACTAGAGACTCCAAAACTAGAGACTGCACAATTGGAGACTCCGCAGCTAGAAACTCCACAGCTAGCAACTCCGCAACTAGAAACTCCACAACTAGCGACTCCGCAATTACAAACTCGACAACTTGAAACTTTGCAACTCGAAACTGTGGAACTAGAAAATCCGCAGCTATAAACTCAAGTAGAAACTCCCCAACTAGAAACTTCGCAACTAGAAATTCCGCAACTAGAAAATCCACAATTAGAAACTTCACAACTAGAAACTCCCCAACAAGAAACTCCACAACTAGAAACTCCACAACTAGAAACTCTGCAATTAGAAAATTCACAACTACAAACTCGAAAAATAAAAACTACAAATAGAAACTCCACAACTAGAAACTCCACAACTAGAAACTCCACAAGTAGACACTCCACAACTAGAAACTCCACAACTAGAGACTCCACAACTAGAGACTCCACAGCTAAAAACTCCACAACTAGAAACTCCGCAACTAGAAACTCAACAACTAGAAATTCCACAGCTAGAAACTCCACAACTTGAGACTTCGCAACTAAAGAACTCGGCGACTAGAAACTTAACAACTAGAAACTCCACAACTAGAAACTCCGCAACTAGAAACTCTGCAACTAGAAACTCCGCAACTAGAAACTCCACAGCTAGAAACTCCACAACTTGAAACACCAAATCTAGATTCTCCACAACTACAAATTCCACAACTAGAAACTCCGCCACTAGAAGCTCCGCAACTAGAAACTCCGCAGCTAGAAACTCCACGACTTGAGACTTCGCAACTAGAAACTCGGCAACTAGAAACTCAACAACTAGAGACTCCACAACTAGAGACTCCTCAACTAAAAACTCCACAACTAGAAACTCCGCAAATAGAAACTCCGCAACTAGAAACTTCACAGCTAGAAACTCCACAACTTGAGACTTCGCAACTAAAGAACTCGGCAACTAGAAATTCAAACACTAGAAACTCCACAACTAGAAAACTCCGGAACGAGAAACTCTGCAACTAGAAACTCCGCAACTAGAAACTCCACAACTTGAAACACCACAACTATATACTCCACAACTACAAAATCCACAACTAGAAACTCCGCAACTAGAAACTCCGCAACTAGAAACTCCACAGCTAGAAACTCCACGACTTGAGATTTCGCAACTAGAAACTCGGCAACTGGAAACTCAACTACTAGAAACTCAACAACTAGAAACTCCACAACTTGAAACCCAACAAATAGATACTCCACAACTACAGACTCCAGAACTAGAAACTCCACAACCAGAAACTCCGCAACTAAAAACTCCGCAACTAGAAACTCCACAGCTAGAAAATCTACAACTAGAAACTCCACAACTTGAAACTCCGCTACTAGAAACTCCGCCACTAGAATCTCCACAACTTGAAAACTCCGCTACTAGAAACTCTGCAACTAGTAACTCCGCAACGAAAAACTCCACAGCTAGAAACTCCACAACTGGAAACTCCCCAACTAGAGACTTCACAACTAGAAACTCTACAACTACGAACTCCACAACTACGAACCCCACAACTAGAAACTCCGCAACTAGAAACTCCACAGCTAGAAAATCCACAACTAGAAACTCCACAACTACTGACTCTGCAACTAGAAACCCCACAACCAGAAACTCCGCAACTAGAAACTCACTCCGCAACTAGAGACTCCACAACTAGAAATTCCACAACTAGAAACTCCACAACTACAGACTCCACAACTAGAGACTCCAAAACTAGAGACTGCACAATTAGAGACTCCGCAGCTAGAAACTCCACAGCTAGCAACTCCGCAACTAGAAACTCCACAACTAGCGACTCCGCAATTACAAACTCGACAACTTGAAACTTTGCAACTCGAAACTGTGGAACTAGAAAATCCGCAGCTATAAACTCAAGTAGAAACTCCCCAACTAGAAACTTCGCAACTAGAAATTCCGCAACTAGAAAATCCACAATTAGAAACTTCACAACTAGAAACTCCCCAACAAGAAACTCCACAACTAGAAACTCCACAACTAGGAACTCTGCAATTAGAAAATCTACAACTACAAACTCGAAAAATAAAAACTACAAATAGAAACTCCACAACTAGAAACTCCACAACTAGAAACTCCACAAGTAGACACTTCACAACTAGAAACTCCACAACTAGAGACTCCACAACTAGAGACTCCACAACTAGAGACTCCACAGCTAAAAACTCCACAACTAGAAGCTCCGCAACTAGAAACTCAACAACTAGAAATTCCACAGCTAGAAACTCCTCAACTTGAGACTTCGCAACTAAAGAACTCGGCGACTAGAAACTCAACAACTAGAAACTCCACAACTAGAAACTCCGCAACTAGAAACTCTGCAACTAGAAACTCCGCAACTAGAAACTCCACAGCTAGAAACTCCACAACTTGAAACACCAGTACTGAAAGTTGGGCGAGTTGGTACTCATTCATGACTTCTTTGCGCAAACACGTACACGGACACAAGAAAAAGAGGCAAACAACACGGGCGCAAACTCACAACTGGTTTATTTTGAACAACGAACTGTACTTATATCTTCACGTAGCCCACACGCCCCCCATCGGTGGATCCAGGAACAAACGAGATAACCCAAAGCAAGCTTATTCAGCGCTACGTCATGATAAGAACCACTGCAAGTCTTGTGGGTGCGTACCAATTTTTACAGACACAAAGATTTTGTCAACTCACAAGAGAAAAATTAACAGGGAGTTGATTGAAGCTTTCCATATTAAAAACTTGGGAGAAAAATGTGTTAGCCAAGCTTCCGTCACCTTGTCCGATAAAGAATTTCACTTTTTGAAAGGCACGTGCTACAATCCGTCTGCAGATGCGTGAACTCTTCAATTTTTTGGTGTTTTTCGTGGTTCTTATCATGACGTAGCGCTGAATAAGCTTGCTTTGGGTTATCTCGTTTGTTCCTGGATCCACCGATGGGGGGCGTGTGGGCTACGTGAAGATATAAGTACAGTTCGTTGTTCAAAATAAACCAGTTGTGAGTTTGCGCCCGTGTTGTTTGCCTCTTTTTCTTGTGTCCGTGTACGTGTTTGCGCAAAGAAGTCATGATTGAAACACCAAATCTAGATACTCCACAACTACAAATTCCACAACTAGAAACTCCGCCACTAGAAGCTCCGCAACTAGAAACTCCGCAGCTAGAAACTCCACGACTTGAGACTTCGCAACTAGAAACTCGGCAACTAGAAACTCAACAACTAGAGACTCCACAGCTAGAAAATCCACAACTAGAAACTCTGCAACTAGAAACTCCGCAATTAGAAACTCCACAGATAGAAACTCCGCAACTAGAAACTCCACAACTAGAAAACTCCGGAACTAGAAACTCTGCAAATAGAAACTCCGCAACTAGAAACTCCACAACTTGAAACACCACAACTATATACTCCGCAACTACAAAATCCACAACTAGAAACTCCGCAACTAGAAACTCCGCAACTAGAAACTCCGCAACTAGAAACTCCACAGCTAGAAACTCCACGACTTGAGATTTCGCAACTAGAAACTCGGCAACTGGAAACTCAACTACTAGAAACTCAACAACTAGAAACTCCACAACTAGAAACTCCACAACTTGAAACTCCACAGCTAGAAAATCCACAACTAGAAACTCCACAACTACTGACTCTGCAACTAGAAACTCCACAACCAGAAACTCCGCAACTGGAAACTCACTCCGCAACTAGAGACTCCACAACTAGAAATTCCACAACTAGAAACTCCACAACTACAGACTCCGCAACTAGAAAACTCCGCAACTAGAAACTCCACAACTAGAAACTTCACAACTTGAAAGTCCACATTTAGATACTCCACAACTACAAATTCCATAACTAGAAACTCCACAACTAGAAACTCCACAACTAGACAATCCACAACTAGAAACTCCACAACGAGAAACTCCACGACTTGAAACTCCGCAACTAGAAACTCCACAACTACGAACCCCACAACTACGAACCCCACAACTAGAGACTCCACAACTAGAAACTCGACAACTAGAAACTCCACAACTACGAACCTCACAACAAGAAACTCCACAACTAGAAACTCCCAAACTAGAAACTCCACAGCCAGAAACTCCACAACTAGAAACTCCACAACTAGAAACTCCGCAACAAGAAACCCTGCAACTAGAAACTCCGCAACTAGAATCTCCACAGTTAGAAATTCCACAACTAAAAACTCCACAGCCAGAAACTCCACAACTAGAGACTCCAAAACTAGAGACTGCACAATTAGAGACTCCGGAACTAGATACTCCAAAACTAGGAACTCTGCAACTAGAAAATCTACAACTACAAATTCGAAAACTAAAAACTACAAATAGAAACTCCACAACTAGAAACTCCACAAGTAGACACTCCACAACTAGAAACTCCACAACTAGAGACTCGACAACTAAAAAATCCACAACTAGAAACTCCGCAACTAGAAACTCCGCAACTAGAAACTCCACAGCTAGAAACTCTACAACTTGAGACTTCGCAACTAAAGAACTCGGCAACTAGAAACTCAACAACTAGAAACTCCACAACTAGAAACACCGCAACTAAAAACTCTGCAAGGAGAAATTCCACAGCTAGAAAATCCACAACTAGAAACTCTGCAACTAGAAACTCCGCAATTAGAAACTCCACAGATAGAAACTCCGCAACTAGAAACTCCACAACTAGAAAACTCCGGAACTAGAAACTCCGCAACTAGAAACTCCACAACTTGAAACACCACAACTATATACTCCACAACTACAAAATCCACAACTAGAAACTCCACAACTAGAAACTCCACAACTAGAAACTCCACAACTAGAAACTCCACAACTTGAAACCCAACAAATAGATACTCCACAACTACAGACTCCAGAACTAGAAACTCCAAAACCAGAAACTCCGCAACTAAAAACTCCGCAACTAGAAACTCCACAGCTAGAAAATCCACAACTAGAAACTCCACAACTTGAAACTCCGCAACTAGAAACTCCGCCACTAGAATCTCCACAACAAGAAAACTCCGCTACTAGAAACTCTGCAACTAGAAACTCCACAACGAAAAACTCCACAGCTAGAAACTCCACAACTGGAAACTCCCTAACTACAGACTTCACAACTAGAAACTCCGCAACTACGAACTCCACAACTACGAACCCCACAACTAGAAACTCCGCAACTAGAAACTCCACAGCTAGAAAATCCACAACTAGAAACTTCACAACTAGAAACTCCGGAACGAGAAACTCTGCAACTAGAAACTCCGCAACTAGAAACTCCACAACTTGAAACACCCCAACTATATACTCCACAACTACAAAATCCACAACTAGAAACTCCGCAACTAGAAACTCCGCAACTAGAAACTCCACAGCTAGAAACTCCACGACTTGAGATTTCGCAACTAGAAACTCGGCAACTGGAAACTCAACTACTATAAACTCAACAACTAGAAACTCCACAACTTGAAACCCAACAAATAGATACTCCACAACTACAGACTCCAGAACTAGAAACTCCACAACCAGAAACTCCGCAACTAAAAACTCCGCAACTAGAAATTCCACAGCTAGAAAATCCACAACTAGAAACTCCACAACTTGAAACTCCGCTACTAGAAACTCCGCCACTAGAATCTCCACAACTAGAAAACTCCGCTACTAGAACCTCTGCAACTAGAAACTCCGCAACGAAAAACTCCACAGCTAGAAACTCCACAACTGGAAACTCCCCAACTAGAGACTTCACAACTAGAAACTCCACAACTACGAACTCCACAACTACGAACCCCACAACTAGAAACTCCGCAACTAGAAACTCCACAGCTAGAAATTCCACAACTAGAAACTCCACGACTAGAAAACTCCACAACTAGAAACTCTGCAACTAGAAACTCCGCAACTAGAAACTCCACAGCTAGAAACTCCACAACTGGAAACTCCACAACTAGAGACTGCAAAACTAGAAACTGCACAACTACAAATCCCACAACTACGAACCCCAGAACTAGAAGCTCCACAACTAGAAACTCCACAACTTGGAACTCCGCAACTAGAAACTCCGCCATTACAATCTCCACAACTAGAAAACTCCGCAACTAGAAACTCTGCATCTAGAAACTCCGCAACTTGAAACTCCACAGCTAGAAACACCACAAATGGAAACTCCTCAACTAGAGACTCCACAACTAGAACTGCACAACTACGAACCCCACAACTACGAACCCCACAACTGCGAACCCCACAACTAGAAACTCCACAACTAGAAACTCCACAACTAGAAACTCCACAACTTGAGACTTCGCAACTAGAAACTCTACAACTAGAAACTCCACAACTAGAAACTCCACAACTAGAAACTCCGATACTAGAAACTCCGCAACTAAAAACTCCACAACTAGAAACTCCGTAACTAGAAACTCGAAAACTAGAAACTCCACAACTAGAAACTCCACATCTATGAATTCCACAACTTGAAACTCCACAACTAAAACTTCACAACTAGAAACTCCGCAACTAGAAACTCTGCAACTAGAAACTCCGCAACTAGAATCTCCACAGCTAGAAACTCCACATCTATAAACTCCACAACTAGAAACTCCACAACTAGAGACTCCAAAACTAGAGACTGCACAATTAGAGACTCCGCAGCTAGAAACTCCACAGCTAGCAACTCCGCAACTAGAAACTCCACAACTAGCGACTCCGCAATTACAAACTCGACAACTTGAAACTTTGCAACTCGAAACTGTGGAACTAGAAAATCCGCAGCTATAAACTCAAGTAGAAACTCCCCAACTAGAAACTTCGCAACTAGAAATTCCGCAACTAGAAAATCCACAATTAGAAACTTCACAACTAGAAACTCCCCAACAAGAAACTCCACAACTAGAAACTCCACAACTAGGAACTCTGCAATTAGAAAATTCACAACTACAAACTCGAAAAATAAAAACTACAAATAGAAACTCCACAACTAGAAACTCCACAACTAGAAACTCCACAAGTAGACACTCCACAACTAGAAACTCCACAACTAGAGACTCCACAACTAGAGACTCCACAGCTAAAAACTCCACAACTAGAAACTCCGCAACTAGAAACTCAACAACTAGAAATTCCACAGCTAGAAACTCCACAACTTGAGACTTCGCAACTAAAGAACTCGGCGACTAGAAACTTAACAACTAGAAACTCCACAACTAGAAACTCCGCAACTAGAAACTCTGCAACTAGAAACTCCGCAACTAGAAACTCCACAGCTAGAAACTCCACAACTTGAAACACCAAATCTAGATTCTCCACAACTACAAATTCCACAACTAGAAACTCCGCCACTAGAAGCTCCGCAACTAGAAACTCCGCAGCTAGAAACTCCACGACTTGAGACTTCGCAACTAGAAACTCGGCAACTAGAAACTCAACAACTAGAGAACCCACAACTAGAGACTCCTCAACTAAAAACTCCACAACTAGAAACTCCGCAAATAGAAACTCCGCAACTAGAAACTTCACAGCTAGAAACTCCACAACTTGAGACTTCGCAACTAAAGAACTCGGCAACTAGAAATTCAAACACTAGAAACTCCACAACTAGAAAACTCCGGAACGAGAAACTCTGCAACTAGAAACTCCGCAACTAGAAACTCCACAACTTGAAACACCACAACTATATACTCCACAACTACAAAATCCACAACTAGAAACTCCGCAACTAGAAACTCCGCAACTAGAAACTCCACAGCTAGAAACTCCACGACTTGAGATTTCGCAACTAGAAACTCGGCAACTGGAAACTCAACTACTAGAAACTCAACAACTAGAAACTCCACAACTTGAAACCCAACAAATAGATACTCCACAACTACAGACTCCAGAACTAGAAACTCCACAACCAGAAACTCCGCAACTAAAAACTCCGCAACTAGAAACTCCACAGCTAGAAAATCTACAACTAGAAACTCCACAACTTGAAACTCCGCTACTAGAAACTCCGCCACTAGAATCTCCACAACTTGAAAACTCCGCTACTAGAAACTCTGCAACTAGTAACTCCGCAACGAAAAACTCCACAGCTAGAAACTCCACAACTGGAAACTCCCCAACTAGAGACTTCACAACTAGAAACTCTACAACTACGAACTCCACAACTACGAACCCCACAACTAGAAACTCCGCAACTAGAAACTCCACAGCTAGAAAATCCACAACTAGAAACTCCACAACTACTGACTCTGCAACTAGAAACTCCACAACCAGAAACTCCGCAACTATAAACTCACTCCGCAACTAGAGACTCCACAACTAGAAATTCCACAACTAGAAACTCCACAACTACAGACTCCACAACTAGAGACTCCAAAACTAGAGACTGCACAATTAGAGACTCCGCAGCTAGAAACTCCACAGCTAGCAACTCCGCAACTAGAAACTCCACAACTAGCGACTCCGCAATTACAAACTCGACAACTTGAAACTTTGCAACTCGAAACTGTGGAACTAGAAAATCCGCAGCTATAAACTCAAGTAGAAACTCCCCAACTAGAAACTTCGCAACTAGAAATTCCGCAACTAGAAAATCCACAATTAGAAACTTCACAACTAGAAACTCCCCAACAAGAAACTCCACAACTAGAAACTCCACAACTAGGAACTCTGCAATTAGAAAATCTACAACTACAAACTCGAAAAATAAAAACTACAAATAGAAACTCCACAACTAGAAACTCCACAACTAGAAACTCCACAAGTAGACACTTCACAACTAGAAACTCCACAACTAGAGACTCCACAACTAGAGACTCCACAGCTAAAAACTCCACAACTAGAAGCTCCGCAACTAGAAACTCAACAACTAGAAATTCCACAGCTAGAAACTCCTCAACTTGAGACTTCGCTACTAAAGAACTCGGCGACTAGAAACTCAACAACTAGAAACTCCACAACTAGAAACTCCGCAACTAGAAACTCTGCAACTAGAAACTCCGCAACTAGAAACTCCACAGCTAGAAACTCCACAACTTGAAACACCAGTACTGAAAGTTGGGCGAGTTGGTACTCATTCATGACTTCTTTGCGCAAACACGTACACGGACACAAGAAAAAGAGGCAAACAACACGGGCGCAAACTCACAACTGGTTTATTTTGAACAACGAACTGTACTTATATCTTCACGTAGCCCACACGCCCCCCATCGGTGGATCCAGGAACAAACGAGATAACCCAAAGCAAGCTTATTCAGCGCTACGTCATGATAAGAACCACTGCAAGTCTTGTGGGTGCGTACCAATTTTTACAGACACAAAGATTTTGTCAACTCACAAGAGAAAAATTAACAGGGAGTTGATTGAAGCTTTCCATATTAAAAACTTGGGAGAAAAATGTGTTAGCCAAGCTTCCGTCACCTTGTCCGATAAAGAATTTCACTTTTTGAAAGGCACGTGCTACAATCCGTCTGCAGATGCGTGAACTCTTCAATTTTTTGGTGTTTTTCGTGGTTCTTATCATGACGTAGCGCTGAATAAGCTTGCTTTGGGTTATCTCGTTTGTTCCTGGATCCACCGATGGGGGGCGTGTGGGCTACGTGAAGATATAAGTACAGTTCGTTGTTCAAAATAAACCAGTTGTGAGTTTGCGCCCGTGTTGTTTGCCTCTTTTTCTTGTGTCCGTGTACGTGTTTGCGCAAAGAAGTCATGATTGAAACACCAAATCTAGATACTCCACAACTACAAATTCCACAACTAGAAACTCCGCCACTAGAAGCTCCGCAACTAGAAACTCCGCAGCTAGAAACTCCACGACTTGAGACTTCGCAACTAGAAACTCGGCAACTAGAAACTCAACAACTAGAGACTCCACAACTAGAGACTCCTCAACTAAAAACTCCACAACTAGAAACTCCGCAACTAGAAACTCCGCAACTAGAAACTTCACAGCTAGAAACTCCACAACTTGAGACTTCGCAACTAAAGAACTCGGCAACTAGAAATTCAAACACTAGAAACTCCACAACTAGAAACTCCACAACTAGAAACTCCACAACTACTGGCTCCGCAACTAGAAACTCCACAACCAGAAACTCCGCAACTAGAAACTCACTCCGCCACTAGAGACTCCACAACTTGAAACTCCACAACTAAAACTTCACAACTAGAAACTCCGCAACTAGAAACTCTGCAACTAGAAACTCCGCAACTAGAATCTCCACAGCTAGAAACTCCACATCTATAAACTCCACAACTAGAAACTCCACAACTAGAGACTCCAAAACTAGAGACTGCACAATTGGAGACTCCGCAGCTAGAAACTCCACAGCTAGCAACTCCGCAACTAGAAACTCCACAACTAGCGACTCCGCAATTACAAACTCGACAACTTGAAACTTTGCAACTCGAAACTGTGGAACTAGAAAATCCGCAGCTATAAACTCAAGTAGAAACTCCCCAACTAGAAACTTCGCAACTAGAAATTCCGCAACTAGAAAATCCACAATTAGAAACTTCACAACTAGAAACTCCCCAACAAGAAACTCCACAACTAGAAACTCCACAACTAGAAACTCTGCAATTAGAAAATTCACAACTACAAACTCGAAAAATAAAAACTACAAATAGAAACTCCACAACTAGAAACTCCACAACTAGAAACTCCACAAGTAGACACTCCACAACTAGAAACTCCACAACTAGAGACTCCACAACTAGAGACTCCACAGCTAAAAACTCCACAACTAGAAACTCCGCAACTAGAAACTCAACAACTAGAAATTCCACAGCTAGAAACTCCACAACTTGAGACTTCGCAACTAAAGAACTCGGCGACTAGAAACTTAACAACTAGAAACTCCACAACTAGAAACTCCGCAACTAGAAACTCTGCAACTAGAAACTCCGCAACTAGAAACTCCACAGCTAGAAACTCCACAACTTGAAACACCAAATCTAGATTCTCCACAACTACAAATTCCACAACTAGAAACTCCGCCACTAGAAGCTCCGCAACTAGAAACTCCGCAGCTAGAAACTCCACGACTTGAGACTTCGCAACTAGAAACTCGGCAACTAGAAACTCAACAACTAGAGACTCCACAACTAGAGACTCCTCAACTAAAAACTCCACAACTAGAAACTCCGCAAATAGAAACTCCGCAACTAGAAACTTCACAGCTAGAAACTCCACAACTTGAGACTTCGCAACTAAAGAACTCGGCAACTAGAAATTCAAACACTAGAAACTCCACAACTAGAAAACTCCGGAACGAGAAACTCTGCAACTAGAAACTCCGCAACTAGAAACTCCACAACTTGAAACACCACAACTATATACTCCACAACTACAAAATCCACAACTAGAAACTCCGCAACTAGAAACTCCGCAACTAGAAACTCCACAGCTAGAAACTCCACGACTTGAGATTTCGCAACTAGAAACTCGGCAACTGGAAACTCAACTACTAGAAACTCAACAACTAGAAACTCCACAACTTGAAACCCAACAAATAGATACTCCACAACTACAGACTCCAGAACTAGAAACTCCACAACCAGAAACTCCGCAACTAAAAACTCCGCAACTAGAAACTCCACAGCTAGAAAATCTACAACTAGAAACTCCACAACTTGAAACTCCGCTACTAGAAACTCCGCCACTAGAATCTCCACAACTTGAAAACTCCGCTACTAGAAACTCTGCAACTAGTAACTCCGCAACGAAAAACTCCACAGCTAGAAACTCCACAACTGGAAACTCCCCAACTAGAGACTTCACAACTAGAAACTCTACAACTACGAACTCCACAACTACGAACCCCACAACTAGAAACTCCGCAACTAGAAACTCCACAGCTAGAAAATCCACAACTAGAAACTCCACAACTACTGACTCTGCAACTAGAAACCCCACAACCAGAAACTCCGCAACTAGAAACTCACTCCGCAACTAGAGACTCCACAACTAGAAATTCCACAACTAGAAACTCCACAACTACAGACTCCACAACTAGAGACTCCAAAACTAGAGACTGCACAATTAGAGACTCCGCAGCTAGAAACTCCACAGCTAGCAACTCCGCAACTAGAAACTCCACAACTAGCGACTCCGCAATTACAAACTCGACAACTTGAAACTTTGCAACTCGAAACTGTGGAACTAGAAAATCCGCAGCTATAAACTCAAGTAGAAACTCCCCAACTAGAAACTTCGCAACTAGAAATTCCGCAACTAGAAAATCCACAATTAGAAACTTCACAACTAGAAACTCCCCAACAAGAAACTCCACAACTAGAAACTCCACAACTAGGAACTCTGCAATTAGAAAATCTACAACTACAAACTCGAAAAATAAAAACTACAAATAGAAACTCCACAACTAGAAACTCCACAACTAGAAACTCCACAAGTAGACACTTCACAACTAGAAACTCCACAACTAGAGACTCCACAACTAGAGACTCCACAACTAGAGACTCCACAGCTAAAAACTCCACAACTAGAAGCTCCGCAACTAGAAACTCAACAACTAGAAATTCCACAGCTAGAAACTCCTCAACTTGAGACTTCGCAACTAAAGAACTCGGCGACTAGAAACTCAACAACTAGAAACTCCACAACTAGAAACTCCGCAACTAGAAACTCTGCAACTAGAAACTCCGCAACTAGAAACTCCACAGCTAGAAACTCCACAACTTGAAACACCAGTACTGAAAGTTGGGCGAGTTGGTACTCATTCATGACTTCTTTGCGCAAACACGTACACGGACACAAGAAAAAGAGGCAAACAACACGGGCGCAAACTCACAACTGGTTTATTTTGAACAACGAACTGTACTTATATCTTCACGTAGCCCACACGCCCCCCATCGGTGGATCCAGGAACAAACGAGATAACCCAAAGCAAGCTTATTCAGCGCTACGTCATGATAAGAACCACTGCAAGTCTTGTGGGTGCGTACCAATTTTTACAGACACAAAGATTTTGTCAACTCACAAGAGAAAAATTAACAGGGAGTTGATTGAAGCTTTCCATATTAAAAACTTGGGAGAAAAATGTGTTAGCCAAGCTTCCGTCACCTTGTCCGATAAAGAATTTCACTTTTTGAAAGGCACGTGCTACAATCCGTCTGCAGATGCGTGAACTCTTCAATTTTTTGGTGTTTTTCGTGGTTCTTATCATGACGTAGCGCTGAATAAGCTTGCTTTGGGTTATCTCGTTTGTTCCTGGATCCACCGATGGGGGGCGTGTGGGCTACGTGAAGATATAAGTACAGTTCGTTGTTCAAAATAAACCAGTTGTGAGTTTGCGCCCGTGTTGTTTGCCTCTTTTTCTTGTGTCCGTGTACGTGTTTGCGCAAAGAAGTCATGATTGAAACACCAAATCTAGATACTCCACAACTACAAATTCCACAACTAGAAACTCCGCCACTAGAAGCTCCGCAACTAGAAACTCCGCAGCTAGAAACTCCACGACTTGAGACTTCGCAACTAGAAACTCGGCAACTAGAAACTCAACAACTAGAGACTCCACAACTAGAGACTCCTCAACTAAAAACTCCACAACTAGAAACTCCGCAACTAGAAACTCCGCAACTAGAAACTTCACAGCTAGAAACTCCACAACTTGAGACTTCGCAACTAAAGAACTCGGCAACTAGAAATTCAAACACTAGAAACTCCACAACTAGAAACTCCACAACTAGAAACTCCACAACTACTGGCTCCGCAACTAGAAACTCCACAACCAGAAACTCCGCAACTAGAAACTCACTCCGCCACTAGAGACTCCACAACTTGAAACTCCACAACTAAAACTTCACAACTAGAAACTCCGCAACTAGAAACTCTGCAACTAGAAACTCCGCAACTAGAATCTCCACAGCTAGAAACTCCACATCTATAAACTCCACAACTAGAAACTCCACAACTAGAGACTCCAAAACTAGAGACTGCACAATTGGAGACTCCGCAGCTAGAAACTCCACAGCTAGCAACTCCGCAACTAGAAACTCCACAACTAGCGACTCCGCAATTACAAACTCGACAACTTGAAACTTTGCAACTCGAAACTGTGGAACTAGAAAATCCGCAGCTATAAACTCAAGTAGAAACTCCCCAACTAGAAACTTCGCAACTAGAAATTCCGCAACTAGAAAATCCACAATTAGAAACTTCACAACTAGAAACTCCCCAACAAGAAACTCCACAACTAGAAACTCCACAACTAGAAACTCTGCAATTAGAAAATCCACAACTACAATCTCGAAAAATAAAAACTACAAATAGAAACTCCACAACTAGAAACTCCACAACTAGAAACTCCACAAGTAGACACTCCACAACTAGAAACTCCACAACTAGAGACTCCACAACTAGAGACTCCACAGCTAAAAACTCCACAACTAGAAACTCCGCAACTAGAAACTCAACAACTAGAAATTCCACAGCTAGAAACTCCACAACTTGAGACTTCGCAACTAAAGAACTCGGCGACTAGAAACTTAACAACTAGAAACTCCACAACTAGAAACTCCGCAACTAGAAACTCTGCAACTAGAAACTCCGCAACTAGAAACTCCACAGCTAGAAACTCCACAACTTGAAACACCAAATCTAGATTCTCCACAACTACAAATTCCACAACTAGAAACTCCGCCACTAGAAGCTCCGCAACTAGAAACTCCGCAGCTAGAAACTCCACGACTTGAGACTTCGCAACTAGAAACTCGGCAACTAGAAACTCAACAACTAGAGACTCCACAACTAGAGACTCCTTAACTAAAAACTCCACAACTAGAAACTCCGCAACTAGAAACTCCGCAACTAGAAACTTCACAGCTAGAAACTCCACAACTTGAGACTTCGCAACTAAAGAACTCGGCAACTAGAAATTCAAACACTAGAAACTCCACAACTAGAAAACTCCGGAACGAGAAACTCTGCAACTAGAAACTCCGCAACTAGAAACTCCACAACTTGAAACACCACAACTATATACTCCACAACTACAAAATCCACAACTAGAAACTCCGCAACTAGAAACTCCGCAACTAGAAACTCCACAGCTAGAAACTCCACGACTTGAGATTTCGCAACTAGAAACTCGGCAACTGGAAACTCAACTACTAGAAACTCAACAACTAGAAACTCCACAACTTGAAACCCAACAAATAGATACTCCACAACTACAGACTCCAGAACTAGAAACTCCACAACCAGAAACTCCGCAACTAAAAACTCCGCAACTAGAAACTCCACAGCTAGAAAATCTACAACTAGAAACTCCACAACTTGAAACTCCGCTACTAGAAACTCCGCCACTAGAATCTCCACAACTTGAAAACTCCGCTACTAGAAACTCTGCAACTAGTAACTCCGCAACGAAAAACTCCACAGCTAGAAACTCCACAACTGGAAACTCCCCAACTAGAGACTTCACAACTAGAAACTCTACAACTACGAACTCCACAACTACGAACCCCACAACTAGAAACTCCGCAACTAGAAACTCCACAGCTAGAAAATCCACAACTAGAAACTCCACAACTACTGACTCTGCAACTAGAAACTCCACAACCAGAAACTCCGCAACTATAAACTCACTCCGCAACTAGAGACTCCACAACTAGAAATTCCACAACTAGAAACTCCACAACTACAGACTCCACAACTAGAGACTCCAAAACTAGAGACTGCACAATTAGAGACTCCGCAGCTAGAAACTCCACAGCTAGCAACTCCGCAACTAGAAACTCCACAACTAGCGACTCCGCAATTACAAACTCGACAACTTGAAACTTTGCAACTCGAAACTGTGGAACTAGAAAATCCGCAGCTATAAACTCAAGTAGAAACTCCCCAACTAGAAACTTCGCAACTAGAAATTCCGCAACTAGAAAATCCACAATTAGAAACTTCACAACTAGAAACTCCCCAACAAGAAACTCCACAACTAGAAACTCCACAACTAGGAACTCTGCAATTAGAAAATCTACAACTACAAACTCGAAAAATAAAAACTACAAATAGAAAGTCCACAACTAGAAACTCCACAACTAGAAACTCCACAAGTAGACACTCCACAACTAGAAACTCCACAACTAGAGACTCCACAACTAGAGACTCCACAGCTAAAAACTCCACAACTAGAAGCTCCGCAACTAGAAACTCAACAACTAGAAATTCCACAGCTAGAAACTCCTCAACTTGAGACTTCGCAACTAAAGAACTCGGCGACTAGAAACTCAACAACTAGAAACTCCACAACTAGAAACTCCGCAACTAGAAACTCTGCAACTAGAAACTCCGCAACTAGAAACTCCACAGCTAGAAACTCCACAACTTGAAACACCAGTACTGAAAGTTGGGCGAGTTGGTACTCATTCATGACTTCTTTGCGCAAACACGTACACGGACACAAGAAAAAGAGGCAAACAACACGGGCGCAAACTCACAACTGGTTTATTTTGAACAACGAACTGTACTTATATCTTCACGTAGCCCACACGCCCCCCATCGGTGGATCCAGGAACAAACGAGATAACCCAAAGCAAGCTTATTCAGCGCTACGTCATGATAAGAACCACTGCAAGTCTTGTGGGTGCGTACCAATTTTTACAGACACAAAGATTTTGTCAACTCACAAGAGAAAAATTAACAGGGAGTTGATTGAAGCTTTCCATATTAAAAACTTGGGAGAAAAATGTGTTAGCCAAGCTTCCGTCACCTTGTCCGATAAAGAATTTCACTTTTTGAAAGGCACGTGCTACAATCCGTCTGCAGATGCGTGAACTCTTCAATTTTTTGGTGTTTTTCGTGGTTCTTATCATGACGTAGCGCTGAATAAGCTTGCTTTGGGTTATCTCGTTTGTTCCTGGATCCACCGATGGGGGGCGTGTGGGCTACGTGAAGATATAAGTACAGTTCGTTGTTCAAAATAAACCAGTTGTGAGTTTGCGCCCGTGTTGTTTGCCTCTTTTTCTTGTGTCCGTGTACGTGTTTGCGCAAAGAAGTCATGATTGAAACACCAAATCTAGATACTCCACAACTACAAATTCCACAACTAGAAACTCCGCCACTAGAAGCTCCGCAACTAGAAACTCCGCAGCTAGAAACTCCACGACTTGAGACTTCGCAACTAGAAACTCGGCAACTAGAAACTCAACAACTAGAGACTCCACAACTAGAGACTCCTCAACTAAAAACTCCACAACTAGAAACTCCGCAACTAGAAACTCCGCAACTAGAAACTTCACAGCTAGAAACTCCACAACTTGAGACTTCGCAACTAAAGAACTCGGCAACTAGAAATTCAAACACTAGAAACTCCACAACTAGAAACTCCACAACTAGAAACTCCACAACTACTGGCTCCGCAACTAGAAACTCCACAACCAGAAACTCCGCAACTAGAAACTCACTCCGCCACTAGAGACTCCACAACTTGAAACTCCACAACTAAAACTTCACAACTAGAAACTCCGCAACTAGAAACTCTGCAACTAGAAACTCCGCAACTAGAATCTCCACAGCTAGAAACTCCACATCTATAAACTCCACAACTAGAAACTCCACAACTAGAGACTCCAAAACTAGAGACTGCACAATTGGAGACTCCGCAGCTAGAAACTCCACAGCTAGCAACTCCGCAACTAGAAACTCCACAACTAGCGACTCCGCAATTACAAACTCGACAACTTGAAACTTTGCAACTCGAAACTGTGGAACTAGAAAATCCGCAGCTATAAACTCAAGTAGAAACTCCCCAACTAGAAACTTCGCAACTAGAAATTCCGCAACTAGAAAATCCACAATTAGAAACTTCACAACTAGAAACTCCCCAACAAGAAACTCCACAACTAGAAACTCCACAACTAGGAACTCTGCAATTAGAAAATCCACAACTACAAACTCGAAAAATAAAAACTACAAATAGAAACTCCACAACTAGAAACTCCACAACTAGAAACTCCACAAGTAGACACTCCACAACTAGAAACTCCACAACTAGAGACTCCACAACTAGAGACTCCACAGCTAAAAACTCCACAACTAGAAACTCCGCAACTAGAAACTCAACAACTAGAAATTCCACAGCTAGAAACTCCACAACTTGAGACTTCGCAACTAAAGAACTCGGCGACTAGAAACTTAACAACTAGAAACTCCACAACTAGAAACTCCGCAACTAGAAACTCTGCAACTAGAAACTCCGCAACTAGAAACTCCACAGCTAGAAACTCCACAACTTGAAACACCAAATCTAGATTCTCCACAACTACAAATTCCACAACTAGAAACTCCGCCACTAGAAGCTCCGCAACTAGAAACTCCGCAGCTAGAAACTCCACGACTTGAGACTTCGCAACTAGAAACTCGGCAACTAGAAACTCAACAACTAGAGACTCCACAACTAGAGACTCCTCAACTAAAAACTCCACAACTAGAAACTCCGCAACTAGAAACTCCGCAACTAGAAACTTCACAGCTAGAAACTCCACAACTTGAGACTTCGCAACTAAAGAACTCGGCAACTAGAAATTCAAACACTAGAAACTCCACAACTAGAAAACTCCGGAACGAGAAACTCTGCAACTAGAAACTCCGCAACTAGAAACTCCACAACTTGAAACACCACAACTATATACTCCACAACTACAAAATCCACAACTAGAAACTCCGCAACTAGAAACTCCGCAACTAGAAACTCCACAGCTAGAAACTCCACGACTTGAGATTTCGCAACTAGAAACTCGGCAACTGGAAACTCAACTACTAGAAACTCAACAACTAGAAACTCCACAACTTGAAACCCAACAAATAGATACTCCACAACTACAGACTCCAGAACTAGAAACTCCACAACCAGAAACTCCGCAACTAAAAACTCCGCAACTAGAAACTCCACAGCTAGAAAATCTACAACTAGAAACTCCACAACTTGAAACTCCGCTACTAGAAACTCCGCCACTAGAATCTCCACAACTTGAAAACTCCGCTACTAGAAACTCTGCAACTAGTAACTCCGCAACGAAAAACTCCACAGCTAGAAACTCCACAACTGGAAACTCCCCAACTAGAGACTTCACAACTAGAAACTCTACAACTACGAACTCCACAACTACGAACCCCACAACTAGAAACTCCGCAACTAGAAACTCCACAGCTAGAAAATCCACAACTAGAAACTCCACAACTACTGACTCTGCAACTAGAAACTCCACAACCAGAAACTCCGCAACTATAGACTCACTCCGCAACTAGAGACTCCACAACTAGAAATTCCACAACTAGAAACTCCACAACTACAGACTCCACAACTAGAGACTCCAAAACTAGAGACTGCACAATTAGAGACTCCGCAGCTAGAAACTCCACAGCTAGCAACTCCGCAACTAGAAACTCCACAACTAGCGACTCCGCAATTACAAACTCGACAACTTGAAACTTTGCAACTCGAAACTGTGGAACTAGAAAATCCGCAGCTATAAACTCAAGTAGAAACTCCCCAACTAGAAACTTCGCAACTAGAAATTCCGCAACTAGAAAATCCACAATTAGAAACTTCACAACTAGAAACTCCCCAACAAGAAACTCCACAACTAGAAACTCCACAACTAGGAACTCTGCAATTAGAAAATCTACAACTACAAACTCGAAAAATAAAAACTACAAATAGAAACTCCACAACTAGAAACTCCACAACTAGAAACTCCACAAGTAGACACTCCACAACTAGAAACTCCACAACTAGAGACTCCACAACTAGAGACTCCACAGCTAAAAACTCCACAACTAGAAGCTCCGCAACTAGAAACTCAACAACTAGAAATTCCACAGCTAGAAACTCCACAACTTGAGACTTCGCAACTAAAGAACTCGGCGACTAGAAACTCAACAACTAGAAACTCCACAACTAGAAACTCCGCAACTAGAAACTCTGCAACTAGAAACTCCTCAACTAGAAACTCCACAGCTAGAAACTCCACAACTTGAAACACCAAATCTAGATACTCCACAACTACAAATTCCACAACTAGAAACTCCGCCACTAGAAGCTCCGCAACTAGAAACTCCGCAGCTAGAAACTCCACGACTTGAGACTTCGCAACTAGAAACTCGGCAACTAGAAACTCAACAACTAGAGACTCCACAACTAGAGACTCCTCAACTAAAAACTCCACAACTAGAAACTCCGCAACTAGAAACTCCGCAACTAGAAACTTCACAGCTAGAAACTCCACAACTTGAGACTTCGCAACTAAAGAACTCGGCAACTAGAAATTCAAACACTAGAAACTCCACAACTAGAAACTCCACAACTAGAAACTCCACAACTACTGGCTCCGCAACTAGAAACTCCACAACCAGAAACTCCGCAACTAGAAACTCACTCCGCCACTAGAGACTCCACAACTTGAAATTCCACAACTAGAAACTCCACAACTAGAAATTCCACAACTAGAGACTCAACAACTAGAGACTACTCAACTAAAAGCTCCACAACTAGAAACTCCGTAACTAGAAATTCCACAACTAGAAACTCCACAACTACAGACTCCGCGACTAGAACTGCACAACTACGAACCCCACAACTACGAACCCCACAACTACGAACCCCACAACTGCGAACCCCACAACTAGAAACTCCACAACTAGAAACTCCACAACTAGAAACTCCACAACTTGAGACTTCGCAACTAGAAACTCTACAACTAGAAACTCCACAACTAGAAACTCCACAACTAGAAACTCCGATACTAGAAACTCCACAACTAGAACTCCACAACTAGAGACTCAACAACTAGAGACTCCTCAACTAATAGCTCCACAACTAAAAACTCCACAACTAGAAACTCCGTAACTAGAAACTCGAAAACTAGAAACTCCACAACTAGAAACTCCACACCTATGAATTCCACAACTTGAAACTCCACAACTAAAACTTCACAACTAGAAACTCCACAACTAGAAACTCTGCAACAAGAATCTCCGCAACTAGAAACTCTGCAACTAGAAACTCCGCAACTAGAATCTACACAGCTAGAAACTCCACATCTATAAACTCCACAACTAGAAACTCCACAACTGGAGACGCCAAAACTAGAGACTGCACAATTAGAGACTCTGCAGCTAGAAACTCCACAGCTAGCAACTCCGCAACTAGAAACTCCACAACTAGCGACTCCGCAACTACAAACTCGACAACTTGAAACTTTGCAACTCGAAACTGTGGAACTAGAAAATCCGCAGCTATAAACTCAAGTAGAAACTCCCCAACTAGAAACTTCGCAACTAGAAATTCCGCAACTAGAAAATCCACAATTAGAAACTTCACAACTAGAAACTCCCCAACAAGAAACTCCACAACTAGAAACTCCACAACTAGGAACTCTGCAATTAGAAAATCTACAACTACAAACTCGAAAAATAAAAACTACAAATACAAACTCCACAACTAGAAACTCCACAACTAGAAACTCCACAAGTAGACACTCCACAACTAGAAACTCCACAACTAGAGACTCCACAACTTGAGACACCACAGCTAAAAACTCCAGAACTAGAAACTCCGCAACTAGAAACTCAACAACTAGAAATTCCACAGCTAGAAACTCCACAACTTGAGACTTCGCAACTCTAGAACTCGGCGACTAGAAACTCAACAACTAGAAACTCCACAACTAGAAACTCCGCAACTAGAAACTCTGTAACTAGAAACTCCGCAACTAGAAACTCCACAGCTAGAAACTCCACAACTTGAAACACCAAATCTAGATACTCCACAACTACAAAATCCACAACTAGAAACTCCGCCACTAGAAGCTCCGCAACTAGAAACTCTGCAGCTAGAAACTCCACGACTTGAGACTTCGCAACTAGAAACTCGGCAACTAGAAACTCAACAACTAGAGACTCCACAACTAGAGACTCCTCAACTAAAAACTCCACAACTAGAAACTCCGCAACTAGAAACTCCGCAACTAGAAACTTCACAGCTAGAAACTCCACAACTTGAGACTTCGCAACTAAAGAACTCGGCAACTAGAAATTCAAACACTAGAAACTCCACAACTAGAAAACTCCGGAACGAGAAACTCTGCAACTAGAAACTCCGCAACTAGAAACTCCACAACTTGAAACACCACAACTATATACTCCACAACTACAAAATCCACAACTAGAAACTCCGCAACTAGAAACTCCGCAACTAGAAACTCCACAGCTAGAAACTCCACGACTTGAGATTTCGCAACTAGAAACTCGGCAACTGGAAACTCAACTACTAGAAACTCAACAACTAGAAACTCCACAACTTGAAACCCAACAAATAGATACTCCACAACTACAGACTCCAGAACTAGAAACTCCACAACCAGAAACTCCGCAACTAAAAACTCCGCAACTAGAAACTCCACAGCTAGAAAATCTACAACTAGAAACTCCACAACTTGAAACTCCGCTACTAGAAACTCCGCCACTAGAATCTCCACAACTTGAAAACTCCGCTAGTAGAAACTCTGCAACTAGAAACTCCGCAACGAAAAACTCCACAGCTAGAAACTCCACAACTGGAAACTCCCCAACTAGAGACTTCACAACTAGAAACTCTACAACTACGAACTCCACAACTACGAACCCCACAACTAGAAACTCCGCAACTAGAAACTCCACAGCTAGAAAATCCACAACTAGAAACTCCACAACTACTGACTCTGCAACTAGAAACTCCACAACCAGAAACTCCGCAACTAGAAACTCACTCCGCAACTAGAGACTCCACAACTAGAAATTCCACAACTAGAAACTCCACAACTACAGACTCCGCAACTAGAAAACTCCGCAACTAGAAACTCCACAGCTAGAAACTCCACAACTGGAAACTCCACAACTAGAGACTGCAAAACTAGAAACTGCACAACTACGAATCCCACAACTACGAACCCCAGAACTAGAAGCTCCACAACTAGAAACTCCACAACTTGGAACTCCGCAACTAGAAACTCCGCCATTATAATCTCCACAACTAGAAAACTCCGCAACTAGAAACTCTGCATCTAGAAACTCCGCAACTAGAAACTCCACAGCTAGAAACACCACAAATGGAAACTCCTCAACTAGAGACTCCACAACTAGAACTGCACAACTACGAACCCCAAAACTACGAACCCCACAACTGCGAACCCCACAACTAGAAACTCCACAACTAGAAACTCCACAACTAGAAACTCCACAACTTGAGACTTCGCAACTAGAAACTCTACAACTAGAAACTCCACAACTAGAAACTCCACAACTAGAAACTCCGATACTAGAAACTCCGCAACTATAAACTCCACAGCCAGAAACTCCACAACTAGAAACTCCACATCAAGAAATTCCGCAACTAGAAACTCCACAACTAGAACTCCACAACTAGAGACTCAACAACTAGAGACTCCTCAACTAAAAGCTCCACAACTAAAAACTCCACAACTAGAAACTCCGTAACTAGAAACTCGAAAACTAGAAACTCCACAACTAGAAACTCCACACCTATGAATTCCACAACTTGAAACTCCACAACTAAAACTTCACAACTAGAAACTCCGCAACTAGAAACTCTGCAACTAGAAACTCCGCAACTAGAATCTCCACAGCTAGAAACTCCACATCTATAAACTCCACAACTAGAAACTCCACAACTAGAGACTCCAAAACTAGAGACTGCACAAATAGAGACTCCGCAGCTAGAAACTCCACAGCTAGCAACTCCGCAACTAGAAACTCCACAACTAGCGACTCCGCAATTACAAACTCGACAACTTGAAACTTTGCAACTCGAAACTGTGGAACTAGAAAATCCGCAGCTATAAACTCAAGTAGAAACTCCCCAACTAGAAACTTCGCAACTAGAAATTCCGCAACTAGAAAATCCACAATTAGAAACTTCACAACTAGAAACTCCCCAACAAGAAACTCCACAACTAGAAACTCCACATTTAGGAACTCTGCAACTAGAAAATCTACAACTACAAACTCGAAAAATAAAAACTACAAATAGAAACTCTACAACTAGATTCTCCACAACTAGAAACTCCACAAGTAGACACTCCACAACTAGAAACTCCACAACTAGAGACTCCACAACTAGAGACTCCACAGCTAAAAACTCCACAACTAGAAACTCCGGATCTAGAAACTCAACAACTAGAAATTCTACAGCTAGAAACTCCACAACTTGAGACTTCGCAACTAAAGAACTCGGCCACTAGAAACTCAACAACTAGAAACTCCACAACTAGAAACTCCGCAACTAGAAACTCCGCAACTAGAAGCTCTGCAACTAGAAACTCCGCAACTAGAAACTCCACAGCTAGAAACTCCACAACTTGAAACACCAAAACTAGATACTCCACAACTACAAATTCCACAACTAGAAACTCCGCCACTAGAAGCTCCGCAACTAGAAACTCCGCAGCTAGAAACTCCACGACTTGAGACTTCGCAACTAGAAACTCGGCAACTAGATACTCAACAACTAGAAACTCCACAACTAGAAACTCCACAGCCAAAAACTCCATAACTTGAAATCCAACAAATAGCTACTCCACAACTACAGACTCCACGACTAGAAACTCCACAACTAGAAACTCCACAACTAGAAACTCCACAAGTAAACACTCCACAACTAGAAACTCCACAACTAGAGACCCCACAACTAGAGACTCCTCAACTAAAAACTCCACAACTAGAAACTCCGCAACTAGAAACTCCGCAACTAGAAACTTCACAGCTAGAAACTCAACAACTTGAGACTTCGCAACTAAAGAATTCGGCAACTAGAAATTCAAACACTAGAAACTCCACAACTAGAAACTCCACAACTACTGGCTCCGCAACTAGAAACTCCACAAACAGAAACTCCGCAACTAGAAACTCACTCCACCACCAGAGACTCCACAACTTGAAATTCCACAACTAGAAACTCCACAACTAGAAACTCCACAACTAGAAATTCCACAACTAGAGACTCAACAACTAGAAACTCCACAACTTGAAAGCCCACAACTAGATACTCCACAACTACAAACTCCACAACTAGAAACTCCACAACTAGAAACTCCACAACTTGAAGCTCCGCAACTAGAAACTCCGCAACTAGAAACTCCACAACTAGAAACTCCACAGCTAGAAACACCACAAATGGAAACTCCACAAGTAGATACTCCACAACTAAAAACTGCACAACTACGAACCCCACAACTACGAACCCCACAACTAGAAACTCCACAACTAGAAACTCAACAACTTGAGACTTCGCAACTAGAAACTCCACAACTAGAAACTCCACAACTAGAGACTCCACAACTAGAAACTCGAAAACTAGAAACTCAACAACTAAAAACCTCACAACTAGAAACTTAACAACTAGAAACTCCGCAACTAGAAACTCCACAGCCAGAAAATCCACAACTAGAAACTCCGCAACAAGAAACTCAGCAAATAGAAACTCCACAACTAGAAACTCCACAACTAGAAACTCCACAGCCAGAGACTCCACAGCTAGAGACTGCACAACTAGAGACTCCGCAACTTGAAACTCCACAGCTAGAAACTCCACAACTAGAAACTCCACAACCAGAGACTCCAAAACCAGAGACTGCACAGCTAGAGACTCAGCAAATAGAAACTCCACAACTAGAAAACTCCGCAACTAGAAACTCTGCATCTAGAAACTCCGCAACTAGAAACTCCACAGCTAGAAACACCACAAATGGAAACTCCACAAGTAGATTCTCCACAACTAGAAACTGCACAACTACGAACCCCACAACTACGAACCCCACAACTAGAAACTCCACAACTAGAAACTCAACAACTTGAGACTTCGCAACTAGAAACTCCACAACTAGAAACTCCACAACTAGAGACTCCACAACTAGAAACTCGAAAACTAGAAACTCAACAACTAAAAACCTCACAACTAGAAACTCCACAACTAGAAACTCCGCAACTAGAAACTCTACAGCCAGAAAATCCACAACTAGAAACTCCGCAACAAGAAACTCAGCAAATAGAAACTCCACAACTAGAAACTCCACAACTAGAAACTCCACAGCCAGAGACTCCACAGCTAGAGACTGCACAACTAGAGACTCCGCAACTTGAAACTCCACAGCTAGAAACTCCACAACTAGAAACTCCACAACCAGAGACTCCAAAACCAGAGACTGCACAGCTAGAGACTCAGCAAATAGAAACTCCACAACTAGAAAACTCCGCAACTAGAAACTCTGCATCTAGAAACTCCGCAACTAGAAACTCCACAGCTAGAAACACCACAAATGGAAACTCCACAAGTAGATTCTCCACAACTAGAAACTGCACAACTACGAACCCCACAACTACGAACCCCACAACTAGAAACTCCACAACTAGAAACTCAACAACTTGAGACTTCGCAACTAGAAACTCCACAACTAGAAACTCCACAACTAGAGACTCCACAACTAGAAACTCGAAAACTAGAAACTCAACAACTAAAAACCTCACAACTAGAAACTCCACAACTAGAAACTCCGCAACTAGAAACTCTACAGCCAGAAAATCCACAACTAGAAACTCCGCAACAAGAAACTCAGCAAATAGAAACTCCACAACTAGAAACTCCACAACTAGAAACTCCACAGCCAGAGACTCCACAGCTAGAGACTGCACAACTAGAGACTCCGCAACTTGAAACTCCACAGCTAGAAACTCCACAACTAGAAACTCCACAACCAGAGACTCCAAAACCAGAGACTGCACAGCTAGAGACTCAGCAAATAGAAACTCCACAACTAGAAAACTCCGCAACTAGAAACTCTGCATCTAGAAACTCCGCAACTAGAAACTCCACAGCTAGAAACACCACAAATGGAAACTCCACAAGTAGATTCTCCACAACTAGAAACTGCACAACTACGAACCCCACAACTACGAACCCCACAACTAGAAACTCCACAACTAGAAACTCAACAACTTGAGACTTCGCAACTAGAAACTCCACAACTAGAAACTCCACAACTAGAGACTCCACAACTAGAAACTCGAAAACTAGAAACTCAACAACTAAAAACCTCACAACTAGAAACTCCACAACTAGAAACTCCGCAACTAGAAACTCTACAGCCAGAAAATCCACAACTAGAAACTCCGCAACAAGAAACTCAGCAAATAGAAACTCCACAACTAGAAACTCCACAACTAGAAACTCCACAGCCAGAGACTCCACAGCTAGAGACTGCACAACTAGAGACTCCGCAACTTGAAACTCCACAGCTAGAAACTCCACAACTAGAAACTCCACAACCAGAGACTCCAAAACCAGAGACTGCACAACTAGAGACTCAGCAAATAGAAACTCCAACACTAGAAACTCCACAGCCAGAGACTCCACAGCTAGAGACTGCACAACTAGAGACTCCGCAACTTGAAACTCCACAGCTAGAAACTCCACAACTAGAAACTCCACAACCAGAAACTCCAAAACCAGAGACTGCACAACTAGAGACTCCGCAACTAGAAACTCCACAGCTAGAAACTCCGCTACTAGAAACTCCACAACTAGAGACTCCGCAACTAGAAACTCGACAACTTAAAACTCTGCAACTAGAAAATCCGCAACTATAAACTCAAGTAGAAACTCCACAACTAAAAACTCCACAACTAGAAACTCCACAACTAGAAACTCCACAACTTGAAACTCCGCAACTAGAAACTCCGCAACTGGAAACTCCACAACTAGAAAACTCCGAAACTAGAAACCCTGCAACTAGAAACTCCACAGCTAGAAACTCCACAACTAGAAACTCCACAAGTAGACACTCCACAACTAGAAACTCCACAACTAGAGCTCCACAACTCAACTAAAAGCTCCACAACTAGAAACTCCACAACTAGAAACTCCACAACTAGAAACTCCGTAATTAGAAACCCGAAAACTAGAAACTCCACAACTAGAAACTCAACACCTATAAATTCCACAACTTTAAACTCCACAACTAAAACTCCACAACAAGAAACTCCACAACTAGAAACTCTGCAACTAGAAACTCCGCAAGTAGAATCTCCACAGTTAGAAATTCCACAACTATAAACTCCACAACCAGAAACTCCACAACTAGAGACTCCAAAACTAGAGACTGCACAATTAGAGACTCCGCAACTAGATACTCCAAAACTAGGAACTCTGCAACTAGAAAATCTACAACTACAAACTCGAAAACTAAAAACAACAAATAGAAACTCCACAACTAGAAACTCAACAAGTAGACACTCCACAACTAGAAAGTCCACAACTAGAGACTCCACAACTAAAAAATTCACAACTAGAAACTCCGCAACTAGAAACTCCGCAACTAGAAACTCCACAACTAGAAACTCCACACCTATGAATTCCACAACTTGAAACTCCACAACTAAAACTTCACAACTAGAAACTCCACAACTAGAAACTCTGCAACAAGAAACTCCGCAACTAGAAACTCTGCAACTAGAAACTCTGCAACTAGAATCTCCACAGCTAGAAACTCCACATCTATAAACTCCACAACTAGAAACTCCACAACTAGAGACTCCAAAACTAGAGACTGCACAATTAGAGACTCCGCAGCTAGAAACTCCACAACTAGCGACTCCGCAACTACAAACTCGACAACTTGAAACTTTGCAACTCGAAACTGTGGAACTAGAAAATCCGCAGCTATAAACTCAAGTAGAAACTCCCCAACTAGAAACTTCGCAACTAGAAATTCCGCAACTAGAAAATCCACAATTAGAAACTTCACAACTAGAGACTGCAAAACTAGAAACTGCACAACTACGAATCCCACAACTACGAACCCCAGAACTAGAAGCTCCACAACTAGAAACTCCACAACTTGGAACTCCGCAACTAGAAACTCCGTCATTATAATCTCCACAACTAGAAAACTCCGCAACTAGAAACTCTGCATCTAGAAACTCCGCAACTAGAAACTCCACAGCTAGAAACACCACAAATGGAAACTCCTCAACTAGAGACTCCACAACTAGAACTGCACAACTACGAACCCCACAACTACGAACCCCACAACTGCGAACCCCACAACTAGAAACTCCACAACTAGAAACTCCACAACTAGAAACTCCACAACTTGAGACTTCGCAACTAGAAACTCTACAACTAGAAACTCCACAACTAGAAACTCCACAACTAGAAACTCCGATACTAGAAACTCCGCAACTATAAACTCCACAGCCAGAAACTCCACAACTAGAAACTCCACATCAAGAAATTCCGCAACTAGAAACTCCACAACTAGAACTCCACAACTAGAGACTCAACAACTAGAGACTCCTCAACTAAAAGCTCCACAACTAAAAACTCTACAACTAGAAACTCCGTAACTAGAAACTCGAAAACTAGAAACTCCACAACTAGAAACTCCACACCTATGAATTCCACAACTTGAAACTCCACAACTAAAACTTCACAACTAGAAACTCCGCAACTAGAAACTCTGCAACTAGAAACTCCGCAACTAGAATCTCCACAGCTAGAAACTCCACATCTATAAACTCCACAACTAGAAACTCCACAACTAGAGACTCCAAAACTAGAGACTGCACAATTAGAGACTCCGCAGCTAGAAACTCCACAGCTAGCAACTCCGCAACTAGAAACTCCACAACTAGCGACTCCGCAATTACAAACTCGACAACTTGAAACTTTGCAACTCGAAACTGTGGAACTAGAAAATCCGCAGCTATAAACTCAAGTAGAAACTCCCCAACTAGAAACTTCGCAACTAGAAATTCCGCAACTAGAAAATCCACAATTAGAAACTTCACAACTAGAAACTCCCCAACAAGAAACTCCACAACTAGAAACTCCACAACTAGGAACTCTGCAATTACAAAATCTACAACTACAAACTCGAAAAATAAAAACTACAAATAGAAACTCCACAACTAGAAACTCCACAACTAGAAACTCCACAAGTAGACACTCCACAACTAGAAACTCCACAACTAGAGACTCCACAACTAGAGACTCCGTAACTAGAAACTCGAAAACTAGAAACTCCACAACTAGAAACTCCACACCTATGAATTCCACAACTTGAAACTCCACAACTAAAACTTCACAACTAGAAACTCCACAACTACAAACTCTGCAACAAGAAACTCCGCAACTAGAAACTCTGCAACTAGAAACTCCGCAACTAGAATCTCCACAGCTAGAAACTCCACAACTATAAACTACACAACTAGAAACTCCACAAATAGAGACTCCAAAACTAGAGACTGCACAATTAGAGACTCCGCAACTAGAAACTCCACAGCTAGCAACTCCGCAACTAGAAACTCCACAACTAGCGACTCCGCAACTACAAACTCGACAACTTGAAACTTTGCAACTCGAAACTGTGGAACTAGAAAATCCACAACTATAAATTCAAGTAGAAACTCCCCAACTAGAAACTTTGCAACTAGAAATTCCGCAACTAGAAAATCCACAATTAGAAACTTCACAACTATAAACACCCCAACAAGAAACTCCACAACTAGAAACTCCACATTTAGGAACTCTGCAACTAGAAAATCTACAACTACAAACTCGAAAAATAAAAACTACAAATAGAAACTCTACAACTAGATTCTCCACAACTAGAAACTCCACAAGTAGACACTCCACAACTAGAAACTCCACAACTAGAGACTCCACAACTAGAGACTCCACAGCTAAAAACTCCACAACTAGAAACTCCGCAACTAGAAACTCTGCAACTAGAAACTCCGCAACTAGAATCTCCACAGCTAGAAACTCCACATCTATAAACTCCACAACTAGAAACTCCACAACTAGAGACTCCAAAACTAGAGACTGCACAATTAGAGACTCCGCAGCTAGAAACTCCACAGCTAGCAACTCCGCAACTAGAAACTCCACAACTAGCGACTCCGCAATTACAAACTCGACAACTTGAAACTTTGCAACTCGAAACTGTGGAACTAGAAAATCCGCAGCTATAAACTCAAGTAGAAACTCCCCAACTAGAAACTTCGCAACTAGAAATTCCGCAACTAGAAAATCCACAATTAGAAACTTCACAACTAGAAACTCCCCAACAAGAAACTCCACAACTAGAAACTCCACAACTAGGAACTCTGCAATTACAAAATCTACAACTACAAACTCGAAAAATAAAAACTACAAATAGAAACTCCACAACTAGAAACTCCACAACTAGAAACTCCACAAGTAGACACTCCACAACTAGAAACTCCACAACTAGAGACTCCACAACTAGAGACTCCGTAACTAGAAACTCGAAAACTAGAAACTCCACAACTAGAAACTCCACACCTATGAATTCCACAACTTGAAACTCCACAACTAAAACTTCACAACTAGAAACTCCACAACTACAAACTCTGCAACAAGAAACTCCGCAACTAGAAACTCTGCAACTAGAAACTCCGCAACTAGAATCTCCACAGCTAGAAACTCCACAACTATAAACTACACAACTAGAAACTCCACAAATAGAGACTCCAAAACTAGAGACTGCACAATTAGAGACTCCGCAACTAGAAACTCCACAGCTAGCAACTCCGCAACTAGAAACTCCACAACTAGCGACTCCGCAACTACAAACTCGACAACTTGAAACTTTGCAACTCGAAACTGTGGAACTAGAAAATCCACAACTATAAATTCAAGTAGAAACTCCCCAACTAGAAACTTTGCAACTAGAAATTCCGCAACTAGAAAATCCACAATTAGAAACTTCACAACTATAAACACCCCAACAAGAAACTCCACAACTAGAAACTCCACATTTAGGAACTCTGCAACTAGAAAATCTACAACTACAAACTCGAAAAATAAAAACTACAAATAGAAACTCTACAACTAGATTCTCCACAACTAGAAACTCCACAAGTAGACACTCCACAACTAGAAACTCCACAACTAGAGACTCCACAACTAGAGACTCCACAGCTAAAAACTCCACAACTAGAAACTCCGGATCTAGAAACTCAACAACTAGAAATTCCACAGCTAGAAACTCCACAACTTGAGACTTCGCAACTAAAGAACTCGGCAACTAGAAATTCAAACACTAGAAACTCCACAACTAGAAAACTCCGGAACGAGAAACTCTGCAACTAGAAACTCCGCAACTAGAAACTCCACAACTTGAAACACCACAACTATATACTCCACAACTACAAAATCCACAACTAGAAACTCCGCAACTAGAAACTCCGCAACTAGAAACTCCACAGCTAGAAACTCCACGACTTGAGATTTCGCAACTAGAAACTCGGCAACTGGAAACTCAACTACTAGAAACTCAACAACTAGAAACTCCACAACTTGAAACCCAACAAATAGATACTCCACAACTACAGACTCCAGAACTAGAAACTCCACAACCAGAAACTCCGCAACTAAAAACTCCGCAACTAGAAACTCCACAGCTAGAAAATCTACAACTAGAAACTCCACAACTTGAAACTCCGCTACTAGAAACTCCGCCACTAGAATCTCCACAACTTGAAAACTCCGCTAGTAGAAACTCTGCAACTAGAAACTCCGCAACGAAAACCTCCACAGCTAGAAACTCCACAACTGGAAACTCCCCAACTAGAGACTTCACAACTAGAAACTCTACAACTACGAACTCCACAACTACGAACCCCACAACTAGAAACTCCGCAACTAGAAACTCCACAGCTAGAAAATCCACAACTAGAAACTCCACAACTACTGACTCTGCAACTAGAAACTCCACAACCAGAAACTCCGCAACTAGAAACTCACTCCGCAACTAGAGACTCCACAACTAGAAATTCCACAACTAGAAACTCCACAACTACAGACTCCGCAACTAGAAAACTCCGCAACTAGAAACTCCACAGCTAGAAACTCCACAACTGGAAACTCCACAACTAGAGACTGCAAAACTAGAAACTGCACAACTACGAATCCCACAACTACGAACCCCAGAACTAGAAGCTCCACAACTAGAAACTCCACAACTTGGAACTCCGCAACTAGAAACTCCGCCATTATAATCTCCACAACTAGAAAACTCCGCAACTAGAAACTCTGCATCTAGAAACTCCGCAACTAGAAACTCCACAGCTAGAAACACCACAAATGGAAACTCCTCAACTAGAGACTCCACAACTAGAACTGCACAACTACGAACCCCACAACTACGAACCCCACAACTGCGAACCCCACAACTAGAAACTCCACAACTAGAAACTCCACAACTAGAAACTCCACAACTTGAGACTTCGCAACTAGAAACTCTACAACTAGAAACTCCACAACTAGAAACTCCACAACTAGAAACTCCGATACTAGAAACTCCGCAACTATAAACTCCACAGCCAGAAACTCCACAACTAGAAACTCCACATCAAGAAATTCCGCAACTAGAAACTCCACAACTAGAACTCCACAACTAGAGACTCAACAACTAGAGACTCCTCAACTAAAAGCTCCACAACTAAAAACTCCACAACTAGAAACTCCGTAACTAGAAACTCGAAAACTAGAAACTCCACAACTAGAAACTCCACACCTATGAATTCCACAACTTGAAACTCCACAACTAAAACTTCACAACTAGAAACTCCGCAACTAGAAACTCTGCAACTAGAAACTCCGCAACTAGAATCTCCACAGCTAGAAACTCCACATCTATAAACTCCACAACTAGAAACTCCACAACTAGAGACTCCAAAACTAGAGACTGCACAAATAGAGACTCCGCAGCTAGAAACTCCACAGCTAGCAACTCCGCAACTAGAAACTCCACAACTAGCGACTCCGCAATTACAAACTCGACAACTTGAAACTTTGCAACTCGAAACTGTGGAACTAGAAAATCCGCAGCTATAAACTCAAGTAGAAACTCCCCAACTAGAAACTTCGCAACTAGAAATTCCGCAACTAGAAAATCCACAATTAGAAACTTCACAACTAGAAACTCCCCAACAAGAAACTCCACAACTAGAAACTCCACATTTAGGAACTCTGCAACTAGAAAATCTACAACTACAAACTCGAAAAATAAAAACTACAAATAGAAACTCTACAACTAGATTCTCCACAACTAGAAACTCCACAAGTAGACACTCCACAACTAGAAACTCCACAACTAGAGACTCCACAACTAGAGACTCCACAGCTAAAAACTCCACAACTAGAAACTCCGGATCTAGAAACTCAACAACTAGAAATTCTACAGCTAGAAACTCCACAACTTGAGACTTCGCAACTAAAGAACTCGGCCACTAGAAACTCAACAACTAGAAACTCCACAACTAGAAACTCCGCAACTAGAAACTCCGCAACTAGAAGCTCTGCAACTAGAAACTCCGCAACTAGAAACTCCACAGCTAGAAACTCCACAACTTGAAACACCAAAACTAGATACTCCACAACTACAAATTCCACAACTAGAAACTCCGCCACTAGAAGCTCCGCAACTAGAAACTCCGCAGCTAGAAACTCCACGACTTGAGACTTCGCAACTAGAAACTCGGCAACTAGATACTCAACAACTAGAAACTCCACAACTAGAAACTCCACAGCCAAAAACTCCATAACTTGAAATCCAACAAATAGCTACTCCACAACTACAGACTCCACGACTAGAAACTCCACAACTAGAAACTCCACAACTAGAAACTCCACAAGTAAACACTCCACAACTAGAAACTCCACAACTAGAGACCCCACAACTAGAGACTCCTCAACTAAAAACTCCACAACTAGAAACTCCGCAACTAGAAACTCCGCAACTAGAAACTTCACAGCTAGAAACTCAACAACTTGAGACTTCGCAACTAAAGAATTCGGCAACTAGAAATTCAAACACTAGAAACTCCACAACTAGAAACTCCACAACTACTGGCTCCGCAACTAGAAACTCCACAAACAGAAACTCCGCAACTAGAAACTCACTCCACCACCAGAGACTCCACAACTTGAAATTCCACAACTAGAAACTCCACAACTAGAAACTCCACAACTAGAAATTCCACAACTAGAGACTCAACAACTAGAAACTCCACAACTTGAAAGCCCACAACTAGATACTCCACAACTACAAACTCCACAACTAGAAACTCCACAACTAGAAACTCCACAACTTGAAGCTCCGCAACTAGAAACTCCGCAACTAGAAACTCCACAACTAGAAACTCCACAGCTAGAAACACCACAAATGGAAACTCCACAAGTAGATACTCCACAACTAAAAACTGCACAACTACGAACCCCACAACTACGAACCCCACAACTAGAAACTCCACAACTAGAAACTCAACAACTTGAGACTTCGCAACTAGAAACTCCACAACTAGAAACTCCACAACTAGAGACTCCACAACTAGAAACTCGAAAACTAGAAACTCAACAACTAAAAACCTCACAACTAGAAACTTAACAACTAGAAACTCCGCAACTAGAAACTCCACAGCCAGAAAATCCACAACTAGAAACTCCGCAACAAGAAACTCAGCAAATAGAAACTCCACAACTAGAAACTCCACAACTAGAAACTCCACAGCCAGAGACTCCACAGCTAGAGACTGCACAACTAGAGACTCCGCAACTTGAAACTCCACAGCTAGAAACTCCACAACTAGAAACTCCACAACCAGAGACTCCAAAACCAGAGACTGCACAGCTAGAGACTCAGCAAATAGAAACTCCACAACTAGAAACTCCACAGCCAGAGACTCCACAGCTAGAGACTGCACAACTAGAGACTCCGCAACTTGAAACTCCGCAGCTAGAAACTCCACAACTAGAAACTCCACAACCAGAGACTCCAAAACCAGAGACTGCACAACTAGAGACTCCGCAACTAGAATCTCCACAGCTAGAAACTCCGCAACTAGAAACTCCACAACTAGAGACTCCGCAACTAGAAACTCGACAACTTAAAACTCTGCAACTAAAAAATCCGCAACTATAAACTCAAGTAGAAACTCCACAACTAAAAACTCCACAACTAGAAACTCCACAACTACAAACTCCACAACTAGAAACTCCACAACCTGAAACTCCGCAACTAGAAACTCCACCACTAGAAAACTCCGAAACTAGAAACCCTGCAACTAGAAACTCCACAGCTAGAAACTCCACAACTAGAAACTCCACAAGTAGACACTCCACAACTAGAAACTCCACAACTAGAGCTCCACAACTCAACTAAAAGCTCCACAACTAGAAACTCCACAACTAGAAACTCCACAAATAGAAACTCCGTAATTAGAAACCCGAAAACTAGAAACTCCACAACTAGAAACTCCACACCTATAAATTCCACAACTTTAAACTCCACAACTAAAACTCCACAACAAGAAACTCCACAACTAGAAACTCTGCAACTAGAAACTACGCAAGTAGAATCTCCACAGTTAGAAATTCCACAACTATAAACTCCACAACCAGAAACTCCACAACTAGAGACTCCAAAACTAGAGACTGCACAATTAGAGACTCCGCAACTAGATACTCCAAAACTAGGAACTCTGCAACTAGAAAATCTACAACTACAAACTCGAAAACTAAAAACAACAAATAGAAACTCCACAACTAGAAACTCAACAAGTAGACACTCCACAACTAGAAAGTCCACAACTAGAGACTCCACAACTAAAAAATTCACAACTAGAAACTCCGCAACTAGAAACTCCGCAACTAGAAACTCCACAACTAGAAACTCCACACCTATGAATTCCACAACTTGAAACTCCACAACTAAAACTTCACAACTAGAAACTCCACAACTAGAAACTCTGCAACAAGAAACTCCGCAACTAGAAACTCTGCAACTAGAAACTCTGCAACTAGAATCTCCACAGCTAGAAACTCCACATCTATAAACTCCACAACTAGAAACTCCACAACTAGAGACTCCAAAACTAGAGACTGCACAATTAGAGACTCCGCAGCTAGAAACTCCACAACTAGCGACTCCGCAACTACAAACTCGACAACTTGAAACTTTGCAACTCGAAACTGTGGAACTAGAAAATCCGCAGCTATAAACTCAAGTAGAAACTCCCCAACTAGAAACTTCGCAACTAGAAATTCCGCAACTAGAAAATCCACAATTAGAAACTTCACAACTAGAGACTGCAAAACTAGAAACTGCACAACTACGAATCCCACAACTACGAACCCCAGAACTAGAAGCTCCACAACTAGAAACTCCACAACTTGGAACTCCGCAACTAGAAACTCCGTCATTATAATCTCCACAACTAGAAAACTCCGCAACTAGAAACTCTGCATCTAGAAACTCCGCAACTAGAAACTCCACAGCTAGAAACACCACAAATGGAAACTCCTCAACTAGAGACTCCACAACTAGAACTGCACAACTACGAACCCCACAACTACGAACCCCACAACTGCGAACCCCACAACTAGAAACTCCACAACTAGAAACTCCACAACTAGAAACTCCACAACTTGAGACTTCGCAACTAGGAACTCTACAACTAGAAACTCCACAACTAGAAACTCCACAACTAGAAACTCCGATACTAGAAACTCCGCAACTATAAACTCCACAGCCAGAAACTCCACAACTAGAAACTCCACATCAAGAAATTCCGCAACTAGAAACTCCACAACTAGAACTCCACAACTAGAGACTCAACAACTAGAGACTCCTCAACTAAAAGCTCCACAACTAAAAACTCTACAACTAGAAACTCCGTAACTAGAAACTCGAAAACTAGAAACTCCACAACTAGAAACTCCACACCTATGAATTCCACAACTTGAAACTCCACAACTAAAACTTCACAACTAGAAACTCCGCAACTAGAAACTCTGCAACTAGAAACTCCGCAACTAGAATCTCCACAGCTAGAAACTCCACATCTATAAACTCCACAACTAGAAACTCCACAACTAGAGACTCCAAAACTAGAGACTGCACAATTAGAGACTCCGCAGCTAGAAACTCCACAGCTAGCAACTCCGCAACTAGAAACTCCACAACTAGCGACTCCGCAATTACAAACTCGACAACTTGAAACTTTGCAACTCGAAACTGTGGAACTAGAAAATCCGCAGCTATAAACTCAAGTAGAAACTCCCCAACTAGAAACTTCGCAACTAGAAATTCCGCAACTAGAAAATCCACAATTAGAAACTTCACAACTAGAAACTCCCCAACAAGAAACTCCACAACTAGAAACTCCACAACTAGGAACTCTGCAATTACAAAATCTACAACTACAAACTCGAAAAATAAAAACTACAAATAGAAACTCCACAACTAGAAACTCCACAACTAGAAACTCCACAAGTAGACACTCCACAACTAGAAACTCCACAACTAGAGACTCCACAACTAGAGACTCCGTAACTAGAAACTCGAAAACTAGAAACTCCACAACTAGAAACTCCACACCTATGAATTCCACAACTTGAAACTCCACAACTAAAACTTCACAACTAGAAACTCCACAACTACAAACTCTGCAACAAGAAACTCCGCAACTAGAAACTCTGCAACTAGAAACTCCGCAACTAGAATCTCCACAGCTAGAAACTCCACAACTATAAACTACACAACTAGAAACTCCACAAATAGAGACTCCAAAACTAGAGACTGCACAATTAGAGACTCCGCAACTAGAAACTCCACAGCTAGCAACTCCGCAACTAGAAACTCCACAACTAGCGACTCCGCAACTACAAACTCGACAACTTGAAACTTTGCAACTCGAAACTGTGGAACTAGAAAATCCACAACTATAAATTCAAGTAGAAACTCCCCAACTAGAAACTTTGCAACTAGAAATTCCGCAACTAGAAAATCCACAATTAGAAACTTCACAACTATAAACACCCCAACAAGAAACTCCACAACTAGAAACTCCACATTTAGGAACTCTGCAACTAGAAAATCTACAACTACAAACTCGAAAAATAAAAACTACAAATAGAAACTCTACAACTAGATTCTCCACAACTAGAAACTCCACAAGTAGACACTCCACAACTAGAAACTCCACAACTAGAGACTCCACAACTAGAGACTCCACAGCTAAAAACTCCACAACTAGAAACTCCGCAACTAGAAACTCTGCAACTAGAAACTCCGCAACTAGAATCTCCACAGCTAGAAACTCCACATCTATAAACTCCACAACTAGAAACTCCACAACTAGAGACTCCAAAACTAGAGACTGCACAATTAGAGACTCCGCAGCTAGAAACTCCACAGCTAGCAACTCCGCAACTAGAAACTCCACAACTAGCGACTCCGCAATTACAAACTCGACAACTTGAAACTTTGCAACTCGAAACTGTGGAACTAGAAAATCCGCAGCTATAAACTCAAGTAGAAACTCCCCAACTAGAAACTTCGCAACTAGAAATTCCGCAACTAGAAAATCCACAATTAGAAACTTCACAACTAGAAACTCCCCAACAAGAAACTCCACAACTAGAAACTCCACAACTAGGAACTCTGCAATTACAAAATCTACAACTACAAACTCGAAAAATAAAAACTACAAATAGAAACTCCACAACTAGAAACTCCACAACTAGAAACTCCACAAGTAGACACTCCACAACTAGAAACTCCACAACTAGAGACTCCACAACTAGAGACTCCGTAACTAGAAACTCGAAAACTAGAAACTCCACAACTAGAAACTCCACACCTATGAATTCCACAACTTGAAACTCCACAACTAAAACTTCACAACTAGAAACTCCACAACTACAAACTCTGCAACAAGAAACTCCGCAACTAGAAACTCTGCAACTAGAAACTCCGCAACTAGAATCTCCACAGCTAGAAACTCCACAACTATAAACTACACAACTAGAAACTCCACAAATAGAGACTCCAAAACTAGAGACTGCACAATTAGAGACTCCGCAACTAGAAACTCCACAGCTAGCAACTCCGCAACTAGAAACTCCACAACTAGCGACTCCGCAACTACAAACTCGACAACTTGAAACTTTGCAACTCGAAACTGTGGAACTAGAAAATCCACAACTATAAATTCAAGTAGAAACTCCCCAACTAGAAACTTTGCAACTAGAAATTCCGCAACTAGAAAATCCACAATTAGAAACTTCACAACTATAAACACCCCAACAAGAAACTCCACAACTAGAAACTCCACATTTAGGAACTCTGCAACTAGAAAATCTACAACTACAAACTCGAAAAATAAAAACTACAAATAGAAACTCTACAACTAGATTCTCCACAACTAGAAACTCCACAAGTAGACACTCCACAACTAGAAACTCCACAACTAGAGACTCCACAACTAGAGACTCCACAGCTAAAAACTCCACAACTAGAAACTCCGGATCTAGAAACTCAACAACTAGAAATTCCACAGCTAGAAACTCCACAACTTGAGACTTCGCAACTAAAGAACTCGGCCACTAGAAACTCAACAACTAGAAACTCCACAACTAGAAACTCCGCAACTAGAAACTCCGCAACTAGAAGCTCTGCAACTAGAAACTCCGCAACTAGAAACTCCACAGCTAGAAACTCCACAACTTGAAACACCAAAACTAGATACTCCACAACTACAAATTCCACAACTAGAAACTCCGCCACTACAAGCTCCGCAACTAGAAACTCCGCAGCTAGAAACTCCACGACTTGAGACTTCGCAACTAGAAACTCGGCAACTAGATACTCAACAACTAGAAACTCCACAACTAGAAACTCCACAGCCAAAAACTCCATAACTTGAAACCCAACAAATAGCTACTCCACAACTACAGACTCCACGACTAGAAACTCCACAACTAGAAACTCCACAACTAGAAACTCCACAAGTAAACACTCCACAACTAGAAACTCCACAACTAGAGACCCCACAACTAGAGACTCCTCAACTAAAAACTCCACAACTAGAAACTCCGCAACTAGAAACTCCGCAACTAGAAACTTCACAGCTAGAAACTCAACAACTTGAGACTTCGCAACTAAAGAATTCGGCAACTAGAAATTCAAACACTAGAAACTCCACAACTAGAAACTCCACAACTACTGGCTCCGCAACTAGAAACTCCACAAACAGAAACTCCGCAACTAGAAACTCACTCCGCCACCAGAGACTCCACAACTTGAAATTCCACAACTAGAAACTCCACAACTAGAAACTCCACAACTTGAAAGCCCACAACTAGATACTCCACAACTACAAACTCCACAACTAGAAACTCCACAACTAGAAACTCCACAACTTGAAGCTCCGCAACTAGAAACTCCGCAACTAGAAACTCCACAACTAGAAACTCCACAGCTAGAAACACCACAAATGGAAACTCCACAAGTAGATACTCCACAACTAGAAACTGCACAACTACGAACCCCACAACTACGAACCCCACAACTAGAAACTCCACAACTAGAAACTCAAAAACTTGAGACTTCGCAACTAGAAACTCCACAACTAGAAACTCCACAACTAGAGACTCCACAACTAGAAACTCGAAAACTAGAAACTCAACAACTAAAAACCTCACAACTAGAAACTTAACAACTAGAAACTCCGCAACTAGAAACTCCACAGCCAGAAAATCCACAACTAGAAACTCCGCAACAAGAAACTCAGCAAATAGAAACTCCACAACTAGAAACTCCACAACTAGAAACTCCACAGCCAGAGACTCCACAGCTAGAGACTGCACAACTAGAGACTCCGCAACTTGAAACTCCACAGCTAGAAACTCCACAACTAGAAACTCCACAACCAGAGACTCCAAAACCAGAGACTGCACAGCTAGAGACTCAGCAAATAGAAACTCCACAACTAGAAACTCCACAGCCAGAGACTCCACAGCTAGAGACTGCACAACTAGAGACTCCGCAACTTGAAACTCCGCATCTAGAAACTCCACAACTAGAAACTCCACAACCAGAGACTCCAAAACCAGAGACTGCACAACTAGAGACTCCGCAACTAGAAACTCCACAGCTAGAAACTCCGCAACTAGAAACTCCACAACTAGAGACTCCGCAACTAGAAACTCGACAACTTAAAACTCTGCAACTAGAAAATCCGCAACTATAAACTCAAGTAGAAACTCCACAACTAAAAACTCCACAACTAGAAACTCCACAACTACAAACTCCACAACTAGAAACTCCACAACCTGAAACTCCGCAACTAGAAACTCCACCACTAGAAAACTCCGAAACTAGAAACCCTGCAACTAGAAACTCCACAGCTAGAAACTCCACAACTAGAAACTCCACAAGTAGACACTCCACAACTAGAAACTCCACAACTAGAGCTCCACAACTCAACTAAAAGCTCCACAACTAGAAACTCCACAACTAGAAACTCCACAACTAGAAACTCCGTAATTAGAAACCCGAAAACTAGAAACTCCACAACTAGAAACTCCACACCTATAAATTCCACAACTTTAAACTCCACAACTAAAACTCCACAACAAGAAACTCCACAACTAGAAACTCTGCAACTAGAAACTACGCAAGTAGAATCTCCACAGTTAGAAATTCCACAACTATAAACTCCACAACCAGAAACTCCACAACTAGAGACTCCAAAACTAGAGACTGCACAATTAGAGACTCCGCAACTAGATACTCCAAAACTAGGAACTCTGCAACTAGAAAATCTACAACTACAAACTCGAAAACTAAAAACAACAAATAGAAACTCCACAACTAGAAACTCAACAAGTAGACACTCCACAACTAGAAAGTCCACAACTAGAGACTCCACAACTACAAAATTCACAACTAGAAACTCCGCAACTAGAAACTCCGCAACTAGAAACTCCACAACTAGAAACTCCACACCTATGAATTCCACAACTTGAAACTCCACAACTAAAACTTCACAACTAGAAACTCCACAACTAGAAACTCTGCAACAAGAAACTCCGCAACTAGAAACTCTGCAACTAGAAACTCTGCAACTAGAATCTCCACAGCTAGAAACTCCACATCTATAAACTCCACAACTAGAAACTCCACAACTAGAGACTCCAAAACTAGAGACTGCACAATTAGAGACTCCGCAGCTAGAAACTCCACAGCTAGCAACTCCGCAACTAGAAACTCCACAACTAGCGACTCCGCAACTACAAACTCGACAACTTGAAACTTTGCAACTCGAAACTGTGGAACTAGAAAATCCGCATCTATAAACTCAAGTAGAAACTCCCCAACTAGAAACTTCGCAACTAGAAATTCCGCAACTAGAAAATCCACAATTAGAAACTTCACAACTAGAAACTCCCCAACAAGAAACTCCACAACTAGAAACTCCACAACTAGGAACTCTGCAATTAGAAAATCTACAACTACAAACTCGAAAAATAAAAACTACAAATAGAAACTCCACAACTAGAAACTCCACAACTAGAAACTCCACAAGTAGACACTCCACAACTAGAAACTCCACAACTAGAGACTCCACAACTAGAGACACCACAGTTAAAACTCCACAACTAGAAACTCCGCAACTAGAAACTCAACAACTAGAAATTCCACAGCTAGAAACTCCACAACTTGAGACTTCGCAACTCTAGAACTCGGCGACTAGAAACTCAACAACTAGAAACTCCACAACTAGAAACTCCGCAACTAGAAACTCTGCAACTAGAAACTCCGCAACTAGAAACTCCACAGCTAGAAACTCCACAACTTGAAACACCAAATCTAGATACTCCACAACTACAAATTCCACAACTAGAAACTCCGCCACTAGAAGCTCCGCAACTAGAAACTCCGCAGCTAGAAACTCCACGACTTGAGACTTCGCAACTAGAAACTCGGCAACTAGAAACTCAACAACTAGAGACTCCACAACTAGAGACTCCTCAACTAAAAACTCCACAACTAGAAACTCCGCAACTAGAAACTCCGCAACTAGAAACTTCACAGCTAGAAACTCCACAACTTGAGACTTCGCAACTAAAGAACTCGGCAACTAGAAATTCAAACACTAGAAACTCCACAACTAGAAACTCCACAACTAGAAACTCCACAACTACTGGCTCCGCAACTAGAAACTCCACAACCAGAAACTCCGCAACTAGAAACTCACTCCGCCACTAGAGACTCCACAACTTGAAATTCCACAACTAGAAACTCCACAACTAGAAACTCCACAACTAGAAATTCCACAACTAGAGACTCAACAACTAGAGACTCCTCAACTAAAAGCTCCTCAACTAGAAACTCCACAACTAGAAACTCCGTAATTAGAAACCCGAAAACTAGAAACTCCACAACTAGAAACTCCACACCTATAAATTCCACAACTTTAAACTCCACAACTAAAACTCCACAACAAGAAACTCCACAACTAGAAACTCTGCAACTAGAAACTCCGCAAGTAGAATCTCCACAGTTAGAAATTCCACAACTATAAACTCCACAACCAGAAACTCCACAACTAGAGACTCCAAAACTAGAGACTGCACAATTAGAGACTCCGCAACTAGATACTCCAAAACTAGGAACTCTGCAACTAGAAAATCTACATTACAAACTCGAAAACTAAAAACAACAAATAGAAACTCCACAACTAGAAACTCAACAAGTAGACACTCCACAACTAGAAAGTCCACAACTAGAGACTCCACAACTAAAAAATTCACAACTAGAAACTCCGCAACTAGAAACTCCGCAACTAGAAACTCCACAACTAGAAACTCCACACCTATGAATTCCACAACTTGAAACTCCACAACTAAAACTTCACAACTAGAAACTCCACAACTAGAAACTCTGCAACAAGAAACTCCGCAACTAGAAACTCTGCAACTAGAAACTCCGCAACTAGAATCTCCACAGCTAGAAACTCCACATCTATAAACTCCACAACTAGAAACTCCACAACTAGAGACTCCAAAACTAGAGACTGCACAATTAGAGACTCCGCAGCTAGAAACTCCACAGCTAGCAACTCCGCAACTAGAAACTCCACAACTAGCGACTCCGCAACTACAAACTCGACAACTTGAAACTTTGCAACTCGAAACTGTGGAACTAGAAAATCCGCAGCTATAAACTCAAGTAGAAACTCCCCAACTAGAAACTTCGCAACTAGAAATTCCGCAACTATAAAATCCACAATTAGAAACTTCACAACTAGAAACTCCCCAACAAGAAACTCCACAACTAGAAACTCCACAACTAGGAACTCTGCAATTAGAAAATCTACAACTACAAACTCGAAAAATAAAAACTACAAATAGAAACTCCACAACTAGAAACTCCACAACTAGAAACTCCACAAGTAGACACTCCACAACTAAAAACTCCACAACTAGAGACTCCACAACTAGAGACACCACAGCTAAAAACTCCACAACTAGAAACTCCGCAACTAGAAACTCAACAACTAGAAATTCCACAGCTAGAAACTCCACAACTTGAGACTTCGCAACTCTAGAACTCGGCGACTAGAAACTCAACAACTAGAAACTCCACAACTAGAAACTCCGCAACTAGAAACTCTGCAACTAGAAACTCCGCAACTAGAAACTCCACAGCTAGAAACTCCACAACTTGAAACACCAAATCTAGATACTCCACAACTACAAATTCCACAACTAGAAACTCCGCCACTAGAAGCTCCGCAACTAGAAACTCCGCAGCTAGAAACTCCACGACTTGAGACTTCGCAACTAGAAACTCGGCAACTAGAAACTCAACAACTAGAGACTCCACAACTAGAGACTCCTCAACTAAAAACTCCACAACTAGAAACTCCGCAACTAGAAACTTCACAGCTAGAAACTTCACAGCTAGAAACTCCACAACTTGAGACTTCGCAACTAAAGAACTCGGCAACTAGAAATTCAAACACTAGAAACTCCACAACTAGAAACTCCACAACTAGAAACTCCACAACTACTGGCTCCGCAACTAGAAACTCCACAACCAGAAACTCCGCAACTAGAAACTCACTCCGCCACTAGAGACTCCACAACTTGAAATTCCACAACTAGAAACTCCACAACTAGAAACTCCACAACTAGAAATTCCACAACTAGAGACTCAACAACTAGAGACTCCTCAACTAAAAGCTCCTCAACTAGAAACTCCACAACTAGAAACTCCGTAATTAGAAACCCGAAAACTAGAAACTCCACAACTAGAAACTCCACACCTATAAATTCCACAACTTTAAACTCCACAACTAAAACTCCACAACAAGAAACTCCACAACTAGAAACTCTGCAACTAGAAACTCCGCAAGTAGAATCTCCACAGTTAGAAATTCCACAACTATAAACTCCACAACCAGAAACTCCACAACTAGAGACTCCAAAACTAGAGACTGCACAATTAGAGACTCCGCAACTAGATACTCCAAAACTAGGAACTCTGCAACTAGAAAATCTACATTACAAACTCGAAAACTAAAAACAACAAATAGAAACTCCACAACTAAAAACTCAACAAGTAGACACTCCACAACTAGAAAGTCCACAACTAGAGACTCCACAACTAAAAAATTCACAACTTGAAACTCCGCAACTAGAAACTCCGCAACTAGAAACTCCACAACTAGAAACTCCACACCTATGAATTCCACAACTTGAAACTCCACAACTAAAACTTCACAACTAGAAACTCCACAACTAGAAACTCTGCCACAAGAAACTCCGCAACTAGAAACTCTGCAACTAGAAACTCCGCAACTAGAATCTCCACAGCTAGAAACTCCACATCTATAAACTCCACAACCAGAAACTCCACAACTAGAGACTCCAAAACTAGAGACTGCACAATTAGAGACTCCGCAGCTAGAAACTCCACAGCTAGCAACTCCGCAACTAGAAACTCCACAACTAGCGACTCCGCAACTACAAACTCGACAACTTGAAACTTTGCAACTCGAAACTGTGGAACTAGAAAATCCGCAGCTATAAACTCAAGTAGAAACTCCCCAACTAGAAACTTCGCAACTAGAAATTCCGCAACTATAAAATCCACAATTAGAAACTTCACAACTAGAAACTCCCCAACAAGAAACTCCACAACTAGAAACTCCACAACTAGGAACTCTGCAATTAGAAAATCTACAACTACAAACTCGAAAAATAAAAACTACAAATAGAAACTCCACAACTAGAAACTCCACAACTAGAAACTCCACAAGTAGACACTCCACAACTAAAAACTCCACAACTAGAGACTCCACAACTAGAGACACCACAGCTAAAAACTCCACAACTAGAAACTCCGCAACTAGAAACTCAACAACTAGAAATTCCACAGCTAGAAACTCCACAACTTGAGACTTCGCAACTCTAGAACTCGGCGACTAGAAACTCAACAACTAGAAACTCCACAACTAGAAACTCCGCAACTAGAAACTCTGCAACTAGAAACTCCGCAACTAGAAACTCCACAGCTAGAAACTCCACAACTTGAAACACCAAATCTAGATACTCCACAACTACAAATTCCACAACTAGAAACTCCGCCACTAGAAGCTCCGCAACTAGAAACTCCGCAGCTAGAAACTCCACGACTTGAGACTTCGCAACTAGAAACTCGGCAACTAGAAACTCAACAACTAGAGACTCCACAACTAGAGACTCCTCAACTAAAAACTCCACAACTAGAAACTCCGCAACTAGAAACTTCACAGCTAGAAACTCCACAACTTGAGACTTCGCAACTAAAGAACTCGGCAACTAGAAATTCAAACACTAGAAACTCCACAACTAGAAACTCCACAACTAGAAACTCCACAACTACTGGCTCCGCAACTAGAAACTCCACAACCAGAAACTCCGCAACTAGAAACTCACTCCGCCACTAGAGACTCCACAACTTGAAATTCCACAACTAGAAACTCCACAACTAGAAACTCCACAACTAGAAATTCCACAACTAGAGACTCAACAACTAGGGGCTCCTCAACTGAAAGCTCCACAACTAGAAACTCCGTAACTAGAAATTCCACAACTAGAAACTCCACAACTACAGACTCCGCGACTAGAAAACTCCGCAACTAGAAACTCCACAACTAGAAACTCCACAACTTGAAAGCCCACAACTAGATACTCCACAACTACAAACTCCACAACTAGAAACTCCACAACTAGAAACTCCACAACTTGAAGCTCCGCAACTAGAAACTCCGCCACTAGAAACTCCACAACTAGAAAACTCCGCAACTAGAAACTCTGCAACTAGAAACTCCGCCACTAGGACCTCCACAACTAGAAACTCCACAACTTGAGACTTCGCAACTAGAAACTCTACAACTAGAAACTCCACAACTAGAAACTCCACAACTAGAAACTCCGATACTAGAAACTCCGCAACTATAAACTCCACAGCCAGAAACTCCACAACTTGAAACTCCACATCTAGAAACTCCGCAACAAGAAACTCCGCAACTAGAAACTCCACACCTAGAACTTCCACAACTAGAGACTCAACAACTAGAGACTCCTCAACTAAAAGCTCCATAACTAAAAACTCCACAACTAGAAACTCCGTAACTAGAAACTCGAAAACTAGAAACTCCACAACTAGAAACTCCACACCTATGAATTCCACAACTTGAAACTCCACAACTAAAACTTCACAACTAGAAACTCCACAACTACAAACTCTGCAACAAGAAACTCCGCAACTAGAAACTCTGCAACTAGAAACTCCGCAACTAGAATCTCCACAGCTAGAAACTCCACAACTATAAACTCCACAACTAGAAACTCCACAAATAGAGACTCCAAAACTAGAGACTGCACAATTAGAGACTCCGCAACTAGAAACTCCACAGCTAGCAACTCCGCAACTAGAAACTCCACAACTAGCGACTCCGCAACTACAAACTCGACAACTTGAAACTTTGCAACTCGAAACTGTGGAACTAGAAAATCCACAACTATAAATTCAAGTAGAAACTCCCCAACTAGAAACTTCGCAACTAGAAATTCCGCAACTAGAAAATCCACAATTAGAAACTTCACAACTAGAAACAGCCCAACAAGAAACTCCACAACTAGAAACTCCACATTTAGAAACTCTGCAACTAGAAAATCTACAACTACAAACTCGAAAAATAAAAACTACAAATAGAAACTCTACAACTAGAATCTCCACAACTAGAAACTCCACAAGTAGACACTCCACAACTAGAAACTCCACAACTAGAGACTCCACAACTTGAGACACCACAGCTAAAAACTCCAGAACTAGAAACTCCGCAACTAGAAACTCAACAACTAGATATTCCACAGCTAGAAACTCCACAACTTGAGACTTCGCAACTCTAGAACTCGGCGACTAGAAACTCAACAACTAGAAACTCCACAACTAGAAACTCCGCAACTAGAAACTCCGCAACTAGAAACTCTGCAACTAGAAACTCCGCAACTAGAAACTCCACAGCTAGAAACTCCACAACTTGAAACACCAAAACTAGATACTCCACAACTACAAATTCCACAACTAGAAACTCCGCCACTAGAAGCTCCGCAACTAGAAACTCCGCAGCTAGAAACTCCACGACTTGAGACTTCGCAACTAGAAACTCGGCAACTAGAAACTCAACAACTAGAAACTCCACAACTAGAAACTCTGCATCTAGAAACTCCGCAACTAGAAACTCCACAGCTAGAAACACCACAAATGGAAACTCCACAAGTAGATACTCCACAACTAGAAACTGCACAACTACGAACCCCACAACTACGAACCCCACAACTAGAAACTCCACAACTAGAAACTCAACAACTTGAGACTTCGCAACTAGAAACTCCACAACTAGAAACTCCACAACTAGAGACTGCACAATTAGAGACTCCGCAACTAGATACTCCAAAACTAGGAACTCTGCAACTAGAAAATCTACAACTACAAACTCGAAAACTAAAAACAACAAATAGAAACTCCACAACTAGAAACTCAACAAGTAGACACTCCACAACTAGAAAGTCCACAACTAGAGACTCCACAACTAAAAAATTCACAACTAGAAACTCCGCAACTAGAAACTCCGCCACTAGAAACTCCACAGCTAGAAACTCTACAACTTGAGACTTCGCAACTAAAGAACTCGGCAACTACAAACTCAACAACTAGAAACTCCACAACTAGAAACACCGCAACTAAAAACTCTGCAAGCAGAAATTCCACAGCTAGAAAATCCACAACTAGAAACTCTGCAACTAGAAACTCCGCAAATAGAAACTCCACAGATAGAAAATCAACAACAAGAAACTCCACAACTAGAGACTCCACAACTAAAACTGCACAACTAGAAACTCCGCAACTAGAAACTCCGCAACTAGAAACTCCACAGCTAGAAACTCTACAACTTGAGACTTCGCAACTAAAGAACTCGGCAACTAGAAACTCAACAACTAGAAACTCTACAACTAGAAACACCGCAACTAAAAACTCTGCAACCAGAAATTCCACAGCTAGAAAATCCACAACTAGAAACTCTGCAGCTAGAAACTCCGCAAATAGAAACTCCACAGCTAGAAAATTAACAACTAGAAACTCCACAACTAGAAACTCCACAACTTGAAAGTCCACAACTAGATACTACACAACTACAAACTCCACAACTAGAAACTCCACAACGAGAAACTCCACAACTTGAAGCTCCACAACTAGAAACTCCGCAACTAGAAACTCCACAACTAGAAAACTCCGGAACTAGAAACTCTGCAACTGGAAACTCCGCAACTAGAAACTCCACAACTTGAAACACCACAACTATATACTCCACAACTACAAAATCCACAACTAGAAACTCCGCAACTAGAAACTCCGCAACTAGAAACTCCACAGCTAGAAACTCCACGACTTGAGATTTCGCAACTAGAAACTCGGCAACTAGAAACTCAACTACTAAAAACTCAACAACTGGAAACTCCACAACTAGAAACTCCACAACTTTAAACCCAACAAATAGATACTCCACAACTACAGACTCCAGAACTAGAAACTCCACAACCAGAAACTCCACAACTAAAAACTCCGCAACTAGAAACTCCACAGCTAGAATGTCCACAACTAGAAACTCCACAACTTGAAACTCCGCAACTAGAAACTCCGCCACTAGAATCTCCACAACTAGAAAACTCCGCTACTAGAAACTCTGCAACTAGAAACTCCGCGACGAAAAACTCCACAGCTAGAAACTCCACAACTCGAAACTCCCCAACTAGAGACTCCACAACTAGAAACTCCACAACTAGAGACCCCACAACTAGAGACTCCTCAACGAAAAACTCCACAACTAGAAACTCCGCAACTAGAAACTCCGCAACTAGAAAATCCACAATTAGAAACTTCACAACTAGAAACTCCCCAACAAGAAACTCCACAACTAGAAACTCCACAACTAGGAACTCTGCAATTAGAAAATCTACAACTACAAACTCGAAAAATAAAAACTACAAATAGAAACTCCACAACTAGAAACTCCACAACTAGAAACTCCACAAGTAGACACTCCACAACTAGAAATTCCACAGCTAGAAACTCCACAACTTGAGACTTCGCAACTAAAGAACTCGGCGACTAGAAACTCAACAACTAGAAACTCCACAACTAGAAACTCCGCAACTAGAAACTCTGCAACTAGAAACTCCGCAACTAGAAACTCCACAGCTAGAAACTCCACAACTTGAGATTTCGCAACTAGAAACTCGGCAACTGGAAACTCAACTACTAGAAACTCAACAACTAGAAACTCCTCAACTTGAAACCCAACAAATAGATACTCCACAACTACAGACTCCAGAACTAGAAACTCCACAACCAGAAACTCCACAACTAAAAACTCCGCAACTAGAAACTCCACAGCTAGAAAATCCACAACTAGAAACTCCACAACTTGAAACTCCGCTACTAGAAACTCCGCCACTAGAATCTCCACAACTAGAAAACTCCGCTACTAGAAACTCTGCAACTAGAAACTCCGCAACGCAAAACTCCACAGCTAGAAACTCCACAACTGGAAACTCCCCAACTAGAGACTCCACAACTAGAACTGCACAACTACGAACCCCACAACTACGAACCCCACAACTAGAAACTCCACAACTAGAAACTCCACAACTAGAAACTCCACAACTAGAAACTCCACAACTAGAAACTCTGTTACTAGAATCTCCGCAAATATGAACTCCACAGCCAGAAACTCCACAACTAGAAACTCCACATCTAGAAACTGTGCAACTAGAAACTCCACAACTAGAACTTCAACAAATAGAGACTCAACAACTAGAGACTTCTCTTATAAAAGCTCCACAACTAAAAACTCCACAACTAGAAACTGCGTAACTAGAAACTCGAAAACTAGAAACTCCACAACTAGAAACTCCACACCTATGAATTCCACAACTTGAAACTCCACAACTAAAACTTCACAACTAGAAACTCCACAACTAGAAACTCTGCAACAAGAAACTCCGCAACTAGAAACTCTGCAACTAGAAACTCCGCAACTAGAATCTCCACAGCTAGAAACTCCACAACTATAAACTCCACAACTAGATACTCCACAACTAGAGACTCCAAAACTAGAGACTGCACAATTAGAGACTCCGCAACTAGAAACTCCACAGCTAGCAACTCCGCAACTAGAAACTCCACAACTAGCGACTCCGCAACTACAAACTCGACAACTTGAAACTTCGCAACTAGAAACTCCACAGCTAGAAACTCCACGACTTGAGATTTCGCAACTAGAAACTCGGCAACTGGAAACTCAACTACTAGAAACTCAACAACTAGAAACTCCACAACTAGAAACTCCACAACTTGAAACCCAACAAATAGATACTCCACAACTACAGACTCCAGAACTAGAAACTCCACAACCAAAAACTCCGCAACTAAAAACTCCGCAACTAGAAACTCCACAGCTAGAAAATCTACAACTAGAAACTCCACAACTTGAAACTCCGCTACTAGAAACTCCGCCACTAGAATCTCCACAACTTGAAAACTCCGCTAGTAGAAACTCTGCAACTAGAAACTCCGCAACGAAAAACTCCACAGCTAGAAACTCCACAACTGGAAACTCCCCAACTAGAGACTTCACAACTAGAAACTCTACAACTACGAACTCCACAACTACGAACCCCACAACTAGAAACTCCGCAACTAGAAACTCCACAGCTAGAAAATCCACAACTAGAAACTCCACAACTACTGACTCTGCAACTAGAAACTCCACAACCAGAAACTCCGCAACTAGAAACTCACTCCGCAACTAGAGACTCCACAACTAGAAATTCCACAACTAGAAACTCCACAACTACAGACTCCGCAACTAGAAAACTCCGCAACTAGAAACTCCACAGCTAGAAACTCCACAACTGGAAACTCCACAACTAGAGACTGCAAAACTAGAAACTGCACAACTACGAATCCCACAACTACGAACCCCAGAACTAGAAGCTCCACAACTAGAAACTCCACAACTTGGAACTCCGCAACTAGAAACTCCGCCATTATAATCTCCACAACTAGAAAACTCCGCAACTAGAAACTCTGCATCTAGAAACTCCGCAACTAGAAACTCCACAGCTAGAAACACCACAAATGGAAACTCCTCAACTAGAGACTCCACAACTAGAACTGCACAACTACGAACCCCACAACTACGAACCCCACAACTGCGAACCCCACAACTAGAAACTCCACAACTAGAAACTCCACAACTAGAAACTCCACAACTTGAGACTTCGCAACTAGAAACTCTACAACTAGAAACTCCACAACTAGAAACTCCACAACTAGAAACTCCGATACTAGAAACTCCGCAACTATAAACTCCACAGCCAGAAACTCCACAACTAGAAACTCCACATCAAGAAATTCCGCAACTAGAAACTCCACAACTAGAACTCCACAACTAGAGACTCAACAACTAGAGACTCCTCAACTAAAAGCTCCACAACTAAAAACTCCACAACTAGAAACTCCGTAACTAGAAACTCGAAAACTAGAAACTCCACAACTAGAAACTCCACACCTATGAATTCCACAACTTGAAACTCCACAACTAAAACTTCACAACTAGAAACTCCGCAACTAGAAACTCTGCAACTAGAAACTCCGCAACTAGAATCTCCACATCTAGAAACTCCACATCTATAAACTCCACAACTAGAAACTCCACAACTAGAGACTCCAAAACTAGAGACTGCACAAATAGAGACTCCGCAGCTAGAAACTCCACAGCTAGCAACTCCGCAACTAGAAACTCCACAACTAGCGACTCCGCAATTACAAACTCGACAACTTGAAACTTTGCAACTCGAAACTGTGGAACTAGAAAATCCGCAGCTATAAACTCAAGTAGAAACTCCCCAACTAGAAACTTCGCAACTAGAAATTCCGCAACTAGAAAATCCACAATTAGAAACTTCACAACTAGAAACTCCCCAACAAGAAACTCCACAACTAGAAACTCCACATTTAGGAACTCTGCAACTAGAAAATCTACAACTACAAACTCGAAAAATAAAAACTACAAATAGAAACTCTACAACTAGATTCTCCACAACTAGAAACTCCACAAGTAGACACTCCACAACTAGAAACTCCACAACTAGAGACTCCACAACTAGAGACTCCACAGCTAAAAACTCCACAACTAGAAACTCCGGATCTAGAAACTCAACAACTAGAAATTCTACAGCTAGAAACTCCACAACTTGAGACTTCGCAACTAAAGAACTCGGCCACTAGAAACTCAACAACTAGAAACTCCACAACTAGAAACTCCGCAACTAGAAACTCCGCAACTAGAAGCTCTGCAACTAGAAACTCCGCAACTAGAAACTCCACAGCTAGAAACTCCACAACTTGAAACACCAAAACTAGATACTCCACAACTACAAATTCCACAACTAGAAACTCCGCCACTAGAAGCTCCGCAACTAGAAACTCCGCAGCTAGAAACTCCACGACTTGAGACTTCGCAACTAGAAACTCGGCAACTAGATACTCAACAACTAGAAACTCCACAACTAGAAACTCCACAGCCAAAAACTCCATAACTTGAAATCCAACAAATAGCTACTCCACAACTACAGACTCCACGACTAGAAACTCCACAACTAGAAACTCCACAACTAGAAACTCCACAAGTAAACACTCCACAACTAGAAACTCCACAACTAGAGACCCCACAACTAGAGACTCCTCAACTAAAAACTCCACAACTAGAAACTCCGCAACTAGAAACTCCGCAACTAGAAACTTCACAGCTAGAAACTCAACAACTTGAGACTTCGCAACTAAAGAATTCGGCAACTAGAAATTCAAACACTAGAAACTCCACAACTAGAAACTCCACAACTACTGGCTCCGCAACTAGAAACTCCACAAACAGAAACTCCGCAACTAGAAACTCACTCCACCACCAGAGACTCCACAACTTGAAATTCCACAACTAGAAACTCCACAACTAGAAACTCCACAACTAGAAATTCCACAACTAGAGACTCAACAACTAGAAACTCCACAACTTGAAAGCCCACAACTAGATACTCCACAACTACAAACTCCACAACTAGAAACTCCACAACTAGAAACTCCACAACTTGAAGCTCCGCAACTAGAAACTCCGCAACTAGAAACTCCACAACTAGAAACTCCACAGCTAGAAACACCACAAATGGAAACTCCACAAGTAGATACTCCACAACTAAAAACTGCACAACTACGAACCCCACAACTACGAACCCCACAACTAGAAACTCCACAACTAGAAACTCAACAACTTGAGACTTCGCAACTAGAAACTCCACAACTAGAAACTCCACAACTAGAGACTCCACAACTAGAAACTCGAAAACTAGAAACTCAACAACTAAAAACCTCACAACTAGAAACTTAACAACTAGAAACTCCGCAACTAGAAACTCCACAGCCAGAAAATCCACAACTAGAAACTCCGCAACAAGAAACTCAGCAAATAGAAACTCCACAACTACAAACTCCACAACTAGAAACTCCACAGCCAGAGACTCCACAGCTAGAGACTGCACAACTAGAGACTCCGCAACTTGAAACTCCACAGCTAGAAACTCCACAACTAGAAACTCCACAACCAGAGACTCCAAAACCAGAGACTGCACAGCTAGAGACTCAGCAAATAGAAACTCCACAACTAGAAACTCCACAGCCAGAGACTCCACAGCTAGAGACTGCACAACTAGAGACTCCGCAACTTGAAACTCCGCAGCTAGAAACTCCACAACTAGAAACTCCACAACCAGAGACTCCAAAACCAGAGACTGCACAACTAGAGACTCCGCAACTAGAATCTCCACAGCTAGAAACTCCGCAACTAGAAACTCCACAACTAGAGACTCCGCAACTAGAAACTCGACAACTTAAAACTCTGCAACTAAAAAATCCGCAACTATAAACTCAAGTAGAAACTCCACAACTAAAAACTCCACAACTAGAAACTCCACAACTACAAACTCCACAACTAGAAACTCCACAACCTGAAACTCCGCAACTAGAAACTCCACCACTAGAAAACTCCGAAACTAGAAACCCTGCAACTAGAAACTCCACAGCTAGAAACTCCACAACTAGAAACTCCACAAGTAGACACTCCACAACTAGAAACTCCACAACTAGAGCTCCACAACTCAACTAAAAGCTCCACAACTAGAAACTCCACAACTAGAAACTCCACAAATAGAAACTCCGTAATTAGAAACCCGAAAACTAGAAACTCCACAACTAGAAACTCCACACCTATAAATTCCACAACTTTAAACTCCACAACTAAAACTCCACAACAAGAAACTCCACAACTAGAAACTCTGCAACTAGAAACTACGCAAGTAGAATCTCCACAGTTAGAAATTCCACAACTATAAACTCCACAACCAGAAACTCCACAACTAGAGACTCCAAAACTAGAGACTGCACAATTAGAGACTCCGCAACTAGATACTCCAAAACTAGGAACTCTGCAACTAGAAAATCTACAACTACAAACTCGAAAACTAAAAACAACAAATAGAAACTCCACAACTAGAAACTCAACAAGTAGACACTCCACAACTAGAAAGTCCACAACTAGAGACTCCACAACTAAAAAATTCACAACTAGAAACTCCGCAACTAGAAACTCCGCAACTAGAAACTCCACAACTAGAAACTCCACACCTATGAATTCCACAACTTGAAACTCCACAACTAAAACTTCACAACTAGAAACTCCACAACTAGAAACTCTGCAACAAGAAACTCCGCAACTAGAAACTCTGCAACTAGAAACTCTGCAACTAGAATCTCCACAGCTAGAAACTCCACATCTATAAACTCCACAACTAGAAACTCCACAACTAGAGACTCCAAAACTAGAGACTGCACAATTAGAGACTCCGCAGCTAGAAACTCCACAACTAGCGACTCCGCAACTACAAACTCGACAACTTGAAACTTTGCAACTCGAAACTGTGGAACTAGAAAATCCGCAGCTATAAACTCAAGTAGAAACTCCCCAACTAGAAACTTCGCAACTAGAAATTCCGCAACTAGAAAATCCACAATTAGAAACTTCACAACTAGAGACTGCAAAACTAGAAACTGCACAACTACGAATCCCACAACTACGAACCCCAGAACTAGAAGCTCCACAACTAGAAACTCCACAACTTGGAACTCCGCAACTAGAAACTCCGTCATTATAATCTCCACAACTAGAAAACTCCGCAACTAGAAACTCTGCATCTAGAAACTCCGCAACTAGAAACTCCACAGCTAGAAACACCACAAATGGAAACTCCTCAACTAGAGACTCCACAACTAGAACTGCACAACTACGAACCCCACAACTACGAACCCCACAACTGCGAACCCCACAACTAGAAACTCCACAACTAGAAACTCCACAACTTGAGACTTCGCAACTAGAAACTCTACAACTAGAAACTCCACAACTAGAAACTCCACAACTAGAAACTCCGATACTAGAAACTCCGCAACTATAAACTCCACAGCCAGAAACTCCACAACTAGAAACTCCACATCAAGAAATTCCGCAACTAGAAACTCCACAACTAGAACTCCACAACTAGAGACTCAACAACTAGAGACTCCTCAACTAAAAGCTCCACAACTAAAAACTCTACAACTAGAAACTCCGTAACTAGAAACTCGAAAACTAGAAACTCCACAACTAGAAACTCCACACCTATGAATTCCACAACTTGAAACTCCACAACTAAAACTTCACAACTAGAAACTCCGCAACTAGAAACTCTGCAACTAGAAACTCCGCAACTAGAATCTCCACAGCTAGAAACTCCACATCTATAAACTCCACAACTAGAAACTCCACAACTAGAGACTCCAAAACTAGAGACTGCACAATTAGAGACTCCGCAGCTAGAAACTCCACAGCTAGCAACTCCGCAACTAGAAACTCCACAACTAGCGACTCCGCAATTACAAACTCGACAACTTGAAACTTTGCAACTCGAAACTGTGGAACTAGAAAATCCGCAGCTATAAACTCAAGTAGAAACTCCCCAACTAGAAACTTCGCAACTAGAAATTCCGCAACTAGAAAATCCACAATTAGAAACTTCACAACTAGAAACTCCCCAACAAGAAACTCCACAACTAGAAACTCCACAACTAGGAACTCTGCAATTACAAAATCTACAACTACAAACTCGAAAAATAAAAACTACAAATAGAAACTCCACAACTAGAAACTCCACAACTAGAAACTCCACAAGTAGACACTCCACAACTAGAAACTCCACAACTAGAGACTCCACAACTAGAGACTCCGTAACTAGAAACTCGAAAACTAGAAACTCCACAACTAGAAACTCCACACCTATGAATTCCACAACTTGAAACTCCACAACTAAAACTTCACAACTAGAAACTCCACAACTACAAACTCTGCAACAAGAAACTCCGCAACTAGAAACTCTGCAACTAGAAACTCCGCAACTAGAATCTCCACAGCTAGAAACTCCACAACTATAAACTACACAACTAGAAACTCCACAAATAGAGACTCCAAAACTAGAGACTGCACAATTAGAGACTCCGCAACTAGAAACTCCACAGCTAGCAACTCCGCAACTAGAAACTCCACAACTAGCGACTCCGCAACTACAAACTCGACAACTTGAAACTTTGCAACTCGAAACTGTGGAACTAGAAAATCCACAACTATAAATTCAAGTAGAAACTCCCCAACTAGAAACTTTGCAACTAGAAATTCCGCAACTAGAAAATCCACAATTAGAAACTTCACAACTATAAACACCCCAACAAGAAACTCCACAACTAGAAACTCCACATTTAGGAACTCTGCAACTAGAAAATCTACAACTACAAACTCGAAAAATAAAAACTACAAATAGAAACTCTACAACTAGATTCTCCACAACTAGAAACTCCACAAGTAGACACTCCACAACTAGAAACTCCACAACTAGAGACTCCACAACTAGAGACTCCACAGCTAAAAACTCCACAACTAGAAACTCCGCAACTAGAAACTCTGCAACTAGAAACTCCGCAACTAGAATCTCCACAGCTAGAAACTCCACATCTATAAACTCCACAACTAGAAACTCCACAACTAGAGACTCCAAAACTAGAGACTGCACAATTAGAGACTCCGCAGCTAGAAACTCCACAGCTAGCAACTCCGCAACTAGAAACTCCACAACTAGCGACTCCGCAATTACAAACTCGACAACTTGAAACTTTGCAACTCGAAACTGTGGAACTAGAAAATCCGCAGCTATAAACTCAAGTAGAAACTCCCCAACTAGAAACTTCGCAACTAGAAATTCCGCAACTAGAAAATCCACAATTAGAAACTTCACAACTAGAAACTCCCCAACAAGAAACTCCACAACTAGAAACTCCACAACTAGGAACTCTGCAATTACAAAATCTACAACTACAAACTCGAAAAATAAAAACTACAAATAGAAACTCCACAACTAGAAACTCCACAACTAGAAACTCCACAAGTAGACACTCCACAACTAGAAACTCCACAACTAGAGACTCCACAACTAGAGACTCCGTAACTAGAAACTCGAAAACTAGAAACTCCACAACTAGAAACTCCACACCTATGAATTCCACAACTTGAAACTCCACAACTAAAACTTCACAACTAGAAACTCCACAACTACAAACTCTGCAACAAGAAACTCCGCAACTAGAAACTCTGCAACTAGAAACTCCGCAACTAGAATCTCCACAGCTAGAAACTCCACAACTATAAACTACACAACTAGAAACTCCACAAATAGAGACTCCAAAACTAGAGACTGCACAATTAGAGACTCCGCAACTAGAAACTCCACAGCTAGCAACTCCGCAACTAGAAACTCCACAACTAGCGACTCCGCAACTACAAACTCGACAACTTGAAACTTTGCAACTCGAAACTGTGGAACTAGAAAATCCACAACTATAAATTCAAGTAGAAACTCCCCAACTAGAAACTTTGCAACTAGAAATTCCGCAACTAGAAAATCCACAATTAGAAACTTCACAACTATAAACACCCCAACAAGAAACTCCACAACTAGAAACTCCACATTTAGGAACTCTGCAACTAGAAAATCTACAACTACAAACTCGAAAAATAAAAACTACAAATAGAAACTCTACAACTAGATTCTCCACAACTAGAAACTCCACAAGTAGACACTCCACAACTAGAAACTCCACAACTAGAGACTCCACAACTAGAGACTCCACAGCTAAAAACTCCACAACTAGAAACTCCGGATCTAGAAACTCAACAACTAGAAATTCCACAGCTAGAAACTCCACAACTTGAGACTTCGCAACTAAAGAACTCGGCCACTAGAAACTCAACAACTAGAAACTCCACAACTAGAAACTCCGCAACTAGAAACTCCGCAACTAGAAGCTCTGCAACTAGAAACTCCGCAACTAGAAACTCCACAGCTAGAAACTCCACAACTTGAAACACCAAAACTAGATACTCCACAACTACAAATTCCACAACTAGAAACTCCGCCACTACAAGCTCCGCAACTAGAAACTCCGCAGCTAGAAACTCCACGACTTGAGACTTCGCAACTAGAAACTCGGCAACTAGATACTCAACAACTAGAAACTCCACAACTAGAAACTCCACAGCCAAAAACTCCATAACTTGAAACCCAACAAATAGCTACTCCACAACTACAGACTCCACGACTAGAAACTCCACAACTAGAAACTCCACAACTAGAAACTCCACAAGTAAACACTCCACAACTAGAAACTCCACAACTAGAGACCCCACAACTAGAGACTCCTCAACTAAAAACTCCACAACTAGAAACTCCGCAACTAGAAACTCCGCAACTAGAAACTTCACAGCTAGAAACTCAACAACTTGAGACTTCGCAACTAAAGAATTCGGCAACTAGAAATTCAAACACTAGAAACTCCACAACTAGAAACTCCACAACTACTGGCTCCGCAACTAGAAACTCCACAAACAGAAACTCCGCAACTAGAAACTCACTCCGCCACCAGAGACTCCACAACTTGAAATTCCACAACTAGAAACTCCACAACTAGAAACTCCACAACTTGAAAGCCCACAACTAGATACTCCACAACTACAAACTCCACAACTAGAAACTCCACAACTAGAAACTCCACAACTTGAAGCTCCGCAACTAGAAACTCCGCAACTAGAAACTCCACAACTAGAAACTCCACAGCTAGAAACACCACAAATGGAAACTCCACAAGTAGATACTCCACAACTAGAAACTGCACAACTACGAACCCCACAACTACGAACCCCACAACTAGAAACTCCACAACTAGAAACTCAAAAACTTGAGACTTCGCAACTAGAAACTCCACAACTAGAAACTCCACAACTAGAGACTCCACAACTAGAAACTCGAAAACTAGAAACTCAACAACTAAAAACCTCACAACTAGAAACTTAACAACTAGAAACTCCGCAACTAGAAACTCCACAGCCAGAAAATCCACAACTAGAAACTCCGCAACAAGAAACTCAGCAAATAGAAACTCCACAACTAGAAACTCCACAACTAGAAACTCCACAGCCAGAGACTCCACAGCTAGAGACTGCACAACTAGAGACTCCGCAACTTGAAACTCCACAGCTAGAAACTCCACAACTAGAAACTCCACAACCAGAGACTCCAAAACCAGAGACTGCACAGCTAGAGACTCAGCAAATAGAAACTCCACAACTAGAAACTCCACAGCCAGAGACTCCACAGCTAGAGACTGCACAACTAGAGACTCCGCAACTTGAAACTCCGCATCTAGAAACTCCACAACTAGAAACTCCACAACCAGAGACTCCAAAACCAGAGACTGCACAACTAGAGACTCCGCAACTAGAAACTCCACAGCTAGAAACTCCGCAACTAGAAACTCCACAACTAGAGACTCCGCAACTAGAAACTCGACAACTTAAAACTCTGCAACTAGAAAATCCGCAACTATAAACTCAAGTAGAAACTCCACAACTAAAAACTCCACAACTAGAAACTCCACAACTACAAACTCCACAACTAGAAACTCCACAACCTGAAACTCCGCAACTAGAAACTCCACCACTAGAAAACTCCGAAACTAGAAACCCTGCAACTAGAAACTCCACAGCTAGAAACTCCACAACTAGAAACTCCACAAGTAGACACTCCACAACTAGAAACTCCACAACTAGAGCTCCACAACTCAACTAAAAGCTCCACAACTAGAAACTCCACAACTAGAAACTCCACAACTAGAAACTCCGTAATTAGAAACCCGAAAACTAGAAACTCCACAACTAGAAACTCCACACCTATAAATTCCACAACTTTAAACTCCACAACTAAAACTCCACAACAAGAAACTCCACAACTAGAAACTCTGCAACTAGAAACTACGCAAGTAGAATCTCCACAGTTAGAAATTCCACAACTATAAACTCCACAACCAGAAACTCCACAACTAGAGACTCCAAAACTAGAGACTGCACAATTAGAGACTCCGCAACTAGATACTCCAAAACTAGGAACTCTGCAACTAGAAAATCTACAACTACAAACTCGAAAACTAAAAACAACAAATAGAAACTCCACAACTAGAAACTCAACAAGTAGACACTCCACAACTAGAAAGTCCACAACTAGAGACTCCACAACTACAAAATTCACAACTAGAAACTCCACAACTAGAAACTCCGCAACTAGAAACTCCACAACTAGAAACTCCACACCTATGAATTCCACAACTTGAAACTCCACAACTAAAACTTCACAACTAGAAACTCCACAACTAGAAACTCTGCAACAAGAAACTCCGCAACTAGAAACTCTGCAACTAGAAACTCTGCAACTAGAATCTCCACAGCTAGAAACTCCACATCTATAAACTCCACAACTAGAAACTCCACAACTAGAGACTCCAAAACTAGAGACTGCACAATTAGAGACTCCGCAGCTAGAAACTCCACAGCTAGCAACTCCGCAACTAGAAACTCCACAACTAGCGACTCCGCAACTACAAACTCGACAACTTGAAACTTTGCAACTCGAAACTGTGGAACTAGAAAATCCGCATCTATAAACTCAAGTAGAAACTCCCCAACTAGAAACTTCGCAACTAGAAATTCCGCAACTAGAAAATCCACAATTAGAAACTTCACAACTAGAAACTCCCCAACAAGAAACTCCACAACTAGAAACTCCACAACTAGGAACTCTGCAATTAGAAAATCTACAACTACAAACTCGAAAAATAAAAACTACAAATAGAAACTCCACAACTAGAAACTCCACAACTAGAAACTCCACAAGTAGACACTCCACAACTAGAAACTCCACAACTAGAGACTCCACAACTAGAGACACCACAGTTAAAACTCCACAACTAGAAACTCCGCAACTAGAAACTCAACAACTAGAAATTCCACAGCTAGAAACTCCACAACTTGAGACTTCGCAACTCTAGAACTCGGCGACTAGAAACTCAACAACTAGAAACTCCACAACTAGAAACTCCGCAACTAGAAACTCTGCAACTAGAAACTCCGCAACTAGAAACTCCACAGCTAGAAACTCCACAACTTGAAACACCAAATCTAGATACTCCACAACTACAAATTCCACAACTAGAAACTCCGCCACTAGAAGCTCCGCAACTAGAAACTCCACAGCTAGAAACTCCACGACTTGAGACTTCGCAACTAGAAACTCGGCAACTAGAAACTCAACAACTAGAGACTCCACAACTAGAGACTCCTCAACTAAAAACTCCACAACTAGAAACTCCGCAACTAGAAACTCCGCAACTAGAAACTTCACAGCTAGAAACTCCACAACTTGAGACTTCGCAACTAAAGAACTCGGCAACTAGAAATTCAAACACTAGAAACTCCACAACTAGAAACTCCACAACTAGAAACTCCACAACTACTGGCTCCGCAACTAGAAACTCCACAACCAGAAACTCCGCAACTAGAAACTCACTCCGCCACTAGAGACTCCACAACTTGAAATTCCACAACTAGAAACTCCACAACTAGAAACTCCACAACTAGAAATTCCACAACTAGAGACTCAACAACTAGAGACTCCTCAACTAAAAGCTCCTCAACTAGAAACTCCACAACTAGAAACTCCGTAATTAGAAACCCGAAAACTAGAAACTCCACAACTAGAAACTCCACACCTATAAATTCCACAACTTTAAACTCCACAACTAAAACTCCACAACAAGAAACTCCACAACTAGAAACTCTGCAACTAGAAACTCCGCAAGTAGAATCTCCACAGTTAGAAATTCCACAACTATAAACTCCACAACCAGAAACTCCACAACTAGAGACTCCAAAACTAGAGACTGCACAATTAGAGACTCCGCAACTAGATACTCCAAAACTAGGAACTCTGCAACTAGAAAATCTACATTACAAACTCGAAAACTAAAAACAACAAATAGAAACTCCACAACTAGAAACTCAACAAGTAGACACTCCACAACTAGAAAGTCCACAACTAGAGACTCCACAACTAAAAAATTCACAACTAGAAACTCCGCAACTAGAAACTCCGCAACTAGAAACTCCACAACTAGAAACTCCACACCTATGAATTCCACAACTTGAAACTCCACAACTAAAACTTCACAACTAGAAACTCCACAACTAGAAACTCTGCAACAAGAAACTCCGCAACTAGAAACTCTGCAACTAGAAACTCCGCAACTAGAATCTCCACAGCTAGAAACTCCACATCTATAAACTCCACAACTAGAAACTCCACAACTAGAGACTCCAAAACTAGAGACTGCACAATTAGAGACTCCGCAGCTAGAAACTCCACAGCTAGCAACTCCGCAACTAGAAACTCCACAACTAGCGACTCCGCAACTACAAACTCGACAACTTGAAACTTTGCAACTCGAAACTGTGGAACTAGAAAATCCGCAGCTATAAACTCAAGTAGAAACTCCCCAACTAGAAACTTCGCAACTAGAAATTCCGCAACTAGAAAATCCACAATTAGAAACTTCACAACTAGAAACTCCCCAACAAGAAACTCCACAACTAGAAACTCCACAACTAGGAACTCTGCAATTAGAAAATCTACAACTACAAACTCGAAAAATAAAAACTACAAATAGAAACTCCACAACTAGAAACTCCACAACTAGAAACTCCACAAGTAGACACTCCACAACTAGAAACTCCACAACTAGAGACTCCACAACTAGAGACACCACAGTTAAAACTCCACAACTAGAAACTCCGCAACTAGAAACTCAACAACTAGAAATTCCACAGCTAGAAACTCCACAACTTGAGACTTCGCAACTCTAGAACTCGGCGACTAGAAACTCAACAACTAGAAACTCCACAACTAGAAACTCCGCAACTAGAAACTCTGCAACTAGAAACTCCGCAACTAGAAACTCCACAGCTAGAAACTCCACAACTTGAAACACCAAATCTAGATACTCCACAACTACAAATTCCACAACTAGAAACTCCGCCACTAGAAGCTCCGCAACTAGAAACTCCGCAGCTAGAAACTCCACGACTTGAGACTTCGCAACTAGAAACTCGGCAACTAGAAACTCAACAACTAGAGACTCCACAACTAGAGACTCCTCAACTAAAAACTCCACAACTAGAAACTCCGCAACTAGAAACTCCGCAACTAGAAACTTCACAGCTAGAAACTCCACAACTTGAGACTTCGCAACTAAAGAACTCGGCAACTAGAAATTCAAACACTAGAAACTCCACAACTAGAAACTCCACAACTAGAAACTCCACAACTACTGGCTCCGCAACTAGAAACTCCACAACCAGAAACTCCGCAACTAGAAACTCACTCCGCCACTAGAGACTCCACAACTTGAAATTCCACAACTAGAAACTCCACAACTAGAAACTCCACAACTAAAAATTCCACAACTAGAGACTCAACAACTAGAGACTCCTCAACTAAAAGCTCCTCAACTAGAAACTCCACAACTAGAAACTCCGTAATTAGAAACCCGAAAACTAGAAACTCCACAACTAGAAACTCCACACCTATAAATTCCACAACTTTAAACTCCACAACTAAAACTCCACAACAAGAAACTCCACAACTAGAAACTCTGCAACTAGAAACTCCGCAAGTAGAATCTCCACAGTTAGAAATTCCACAACTATAAACTCCACAACCAGAAACTCCACAACTAGAGACTCCAAAACTAGAGACTGCACAATTAGAGACTCCGCAACTAGATACTCCAAAACTAGGAACTCTGCAACTAGAAAATCTACATTACAAACTCGAAAACTAAAAACAACAAATAGAAACTCCACAACTAGAAACTCAACAAGTAGACACTCCACAACTAGAAAGTCCACAACTAGAGACTCCACAACTAAAAAATTCACAACTAGAAACTCCGCAACTAGAAACTCCGCAACTAGAAACTCCACAACTAGAAACTCCACACCTATGAATTCCACAACTTGAAACTCCACAACTAAAACTTCACAACTAGAAACTCCACAACTAGAAACTCTGCAACAAGAAACTCCGCAACTAGAAACTCTGCAACTAGAAACTCCGCAACTAGAATCTCCACAGCTAGAAACTCCACATCTATAAACTCCACAACTAGAAACTCCACAACTAGAGACTCCAAAACTAGAGACTGCACAATTAGAGACTCCGCAGCTAGAAACTCCACAGCTAGCAACTCCGCAACTAGAAACTCCACAACTAGCGACTCCGCAACTACAAACTCGACAACTTGAAACTTTGCAACTCGAAACTGTGGAACTAGAAAATCCGCAGCTATAAACTCAAGTAGAAACTCCCCAACTAGAAACTTCGCAACTAGAAATTCCGCAACTATAAAATCCACAATTAGAAACTTCACAACTAGAAACTCCCCAACAAGAAACTCCACAACTAGAAACTCCACAACTAGGAACTCTGCAATTAGAAAATCTACAACTACAAACTCGAAAAATAAAAACTACAAATAGAAACTCCACAACTAGAAACTCCACAACTAGAAACTCCACAAGTAGACACTCCACAACTAAAAACTCCACAACTAGAGACTCCACAACTAGAGACACCACAGCTAAAAACTCCACAACTAGAAACTCCGCAACTAGAAACTCAACAACTAGAAATTCCACAGCTAGAAACTCCACAACTTGAGACTTCGCAACTCTAGAACTCGGCGACTAGAAACTCAACAACTAGAAACTCCACAACTAGAAACTCCGCAACTAGAAACTCTGCAACTAGAAACTCCGCAACTAGAAACTCCACAGCTAGAAACTCCACAACTTGAAACACCAAATCTAGATACTCCACAACTACAAATTCCACAACTAGAAACTCCGCCACTAGAAGCTCCGCAACTAGAAACTCCGCAGCTAGAAACTCCACGACTTGAGACTTCGCAACTAGAAACTCGGCAACTAGAAACTCAACAACTAGAGACTCCACAACTAGAGACTCCTCAACTAAAAACTCCACAACTAGAAACTCCGCAACTAGAAACTTCACAGCTAGAAACTTCACAGCTAGAAACTCCACAACTTGAGACTTCGCAACTAAAGAACTCGGCAACTAGAAATTCAAACACTAGAAACTCCACAACTAGAAACTCCACAACTAGAAACTCCACAACTACTGGCTCCGCAACTAGAAACTCCACAACCAGAAACTCCGCAACTAGAAACTCACTCCGCCACTAGAGACTCCACAACTTGAAATTCCACAACTAGAAACTCCACAACTAGAAACTCCACAACTAGAAATTCCACAACTAGAGACTCAACAACTAGAGACTCCTCAACTAAAAGCTCCTCAACTAGAAACTCCACAACTAGAAACTCCGTAATTAGAAACCCGAAAACTAGAAACTCCACAACTAGAAACTCCACACCTATAAATTCCACAACTTTAAACTCCACAACTAAAACTCCACAACAAGAAACTCCACAACTAGAAACTCTGCAACTAGAAACTCCGCAAGTAGAATCTCCACAGTTAGAAATTCCACAACTATAAACTCCACAACCAGAAACTCCACAACTAGAGACTCCAAAACTAGAGACTGCACAATTAGAGACTCCGCAACTAGATACTCCAAAACTAGGAACTCTGCAACTAGAAAATCTACATTACAAACTCGAAAACTAAAAACAACAAATAGAAACTCCACAACTAAAAACTCAACAAGTAGACACTCCACAACTAGAAAGTCCACAACTAGAGACTCCACAACTAAAAAATTCACAACTTGAAACTCCGCAACTAGAAACTCCGCAACTAGAAACTCCACAACTAGAAACTCCACACCTATGAATTCCACAACTTGAAACTCCACAACTAAAACTTCACAACTAGAAACTCCACAACTAGAAACTCTGCCACAAGAAACTCCGCAACTAGAAACTCTGCAACTAGAAACTCCGCAACTAGAATCTCCACAGCTAGAAACTCCACATCTATAAACTCCACAACCAGAAACTCCACAACTAGAGACTCCAAAACTAGAGACTGCACAATTAGAGACTCCGCAGCTAGAAACTCCACAGCTAGCAACTCCGCAACTAGAAACTCCACAACTAGCGACTCCGCAACTACAAACTCGACAACTTGAAACTTTGCAACTCGAAACTGTGGAACTAGAAAATCCGCAGCTATAAACTCAAGTAGAAACTCCCCAACTAGAAACTTCGCAACTAGAAATTCCGCAACTATAAAATCCACAATTAGAAACTTCACAACTAGAAACTCCCCAACAAGAAACTCCACAACTAGAAACTCCACAACTAGGAACTCTGCAATTAGAAAATCTACAACTACAAACTCGAAAAATAAAAACTACAAATAGAAACTCCACAACTAGAAACTCCACAACTAGAAACTCCACAAGTAGACACTCCACAACTAAAAACTCCACAACTAGAGACTCCACAACTAGAGACACCACAGCTAAAAACTCCACAACTAGAAACTCCGCAACTAGAAACTCAACAACTAGAAATTCCACAGCTAGAAACTCCACAACTTGAGACTTCGCAACTCTAGAACTCGGCGACTAGAAACTCAACAACTAGAAACTCCACAACTAGAAACTCCGCAACTAGAAACTCTGCAACTAGAAACTCCGCAACTAGAAACTCCACAGCTAGAAACTCCACAACTTGAAACACCAAATCTAGATACTCCACAACTACAAATTCCACAACTAGAAACTCCGCCACTAGAAGCTCCGCAACTAGAAACTCCGCAGCTAGAAACTCCACGACTTGAGACTTCGCAACTAGAAACTCGGCAACTAGAAACTCAACAACTAGAGACTCCACAACTAGAGACTCCTCAACTAAAAACTCCACAACTAGAAACTCCGCAACTAGAAACTTCACAGCTAGAAACTCCACAACTTGAGACTTCGCAACTAAAGAACTCGGCAACTAGAAATTCAAACACTAGAAACTCCACAACTAGAAACTCCACAACTAGAAACTCCACAACTACTGGCTCCGCAACTAGAAACTCCACAACCAGAAACTCCGCAACTAGAAACTCACTCCGCCACTAGAGACTCCACAACTTGAAATTCCACAACTAGAAACTCCACAACTAGAAACTCCACAACTAGAAATTCCACAACTAGAGACTCAACAACTAGGGGCTCCTCAACTGAAAGCTCCACAACTAGAAACTCCGTAACTAGAAATTCCACAACTAGAAACTCCACAACTACAGACTCCGCGACTAGAAAACTCCGCAACTAGAAACTCCACAACTAGAAACTCCACAACTTGAAAGCCCACAACTAGATACTCCACAACTACAAACTCCACAACTAGAAACTCCACAACTAGAAACTCCACAACTTGAAGCTCCGCAACTAGAAACTCCGCCACTAGAAACTCCACAACTAGAAAACTCCGCAACTAGAAACTCTGCAACTAGAAACTCCGCCACTAGAAACTCCACAACTAGAAACTCTACAACTTGAGACTTCGCAACTAGAAACTCTACAACTAGAAACTCCACAACTAGAAACTCCACAACTAGAAACTCCGATACTAGAAACTCCGCAACTATAAACTCCACAGCCAGAAACTCCACAACTTGAAACTCCACATCTAGAAACTCCGCAACAAGAAACTCCGCAACTAGAAACTCCACACCTAGAACTTCCACAACTAGAGACTCAACAACTAGAGACTCCTCAACTAAAAGCTCCATAACTAAAAACTCCACAACTAGAAACTCCGTAACTAGAAACTCGAAAACTAGAAACTCCACAACTAGAAACTCCACACCTATGAATTCCACAACTTGAAACTCCACAACTAAAACTTCACAACTAGAAACTCCACAACTACAAACTCTGCAACAAGAAACTCCGCAACTAGAAACTCTGCAACTAGAAACTCCGCAACTAGAATCTCCACAGCTAGAAACTCCACAACTATAAACTCCACAACTAGAAACTCCACAAATAGAGACTCCAAAACTAGAGACTGCACAATTAGAGACTCCGCAACTAGAAACTCCACAGCTAGCAACTCCGCAACTAGAAACTCCACAACTAGCGACTCCGCAACTACAAACTCGACAACTTGAAACTTTGCAACTCGAAACTGTGGAACTAGAAAATCCACAACTATAAATTCAAGTAGAAACTCCCCAACTAGAAACTTCGCAACTAGAAATTCCGCAACTAGAAAATCCACAATTAGAAACTTCACAACTAGAAACAGCCCAACAAGAAACTCCACAACTAGAAACTCCACATTTAGAAACTCTGCAACTAGAAAATCTACAACTACAAACTCGAAAAATAAAAACTACAAATAGAAACTCTACAACTAGAATCTCCACAACTAGAAACTCCACAAGTAGACACTCCACAACTAGAAACTCCACAACTAGAGACTCCACAACTTGAGACACCACAGCTAAAAACTCCAGAACTAGAAACTCCGCAACTAGAAACTCAACAACTAGATATTCCACAGCTAGAAACTCCACAACTTGAGACTTCGCAACTCTAGAACTCGGCGACTAGAAACTCAACAACTAGAAACTCCACAACTAGAAACTCCGCAACTAGAAACTCCGCAACTAGAAACTCTGCAACTAGAAACTCCGCAACTAGAAACTCCACAGCTAGAAACTCCACAACTTGAAACACCAAAACTAGATACTCCACAACTACAAATTCCACAACTAGAAACTCCGCCACTAGAAGCTCCGCAACTAGAAACTCCGCAGCTAGAAACTCCACGACTTGAGACTTCGCAACTAGAAACTCGGCAACTAGAAACTCAACAACTAGAAACTCCACAACTAGAAACTCTGCATCTAGAAACTCCGCAACTAGAAACTCCACAGCTAGAAACACCACAAATGGAAACTCCACAAGTAGATACTCCACAACTAGAAACTGCACAACTACGAACCCCACAACTACGAACCCCACAACTAGAAACTCCACAACTAGAAACTCAACAACTTGAGACTTCGCAACTAGAAACTCCACAACTAGAAACTCCACAACTAGAGACTGCACAATTAGAGACTCCGCAACTAGATACTCCAAAACTAGGAACTCTGCAACTAGAAAATCTACAACTACAAACTCGAAAACTAAAAACAACAAATAGAAACTCCACAACTAGAAACTCAACAAGTAGACACTCCACAACTAGAAAGTCCACAACTAGAGACTCCACAACTAAAAAATTCACAACTAGAAACTCCGCAACTAGAAACTCCGCCACTAGAAACTCCACAGCTAGAAACTCTACAACTTGAGACTTCGCAACTAAAGAACTCGGCAACTACAAACTCAACAACTAGAAACTCCACAACTAGAAACACCGCAACTAAAAACTCTGCAAGCAGAAATTCCACAGCTAGAAAATCCACAACTAGAAACTCTGCAACTAGAAACTCCGCAAATAGAAACTCCACAGATAGAAAATCAACAACAAGAAACTCCACAACTAGAGACTCCACAACTAAAACTGCACAACTAGAAACTCCGCAACTAGAAACTCCGCAACTAGAAACTCCACAGCTAGAAACTCTACAACTTGAGACTTCGCAACTAAAGAACTCGGCAACTAGAAACTCAACAACTAGAAACTCTACAACTAGAAACACCGCAACTAAAAACTCTGCAACCAGAAATTCCACAGCTAGAAAATCCACAACTAGAAACTCTGCAGCTAGAAACTCCGCAAATAGAAACTCCACAGCTAGAAAATTAACAACTAGAAACTCCACAACTAGAAACTCCACAACTTGAAAGTCCACAACTAGATACTACACAACTACAAACTCCACAACTAGAAACTCCACAACGAGAAACTCCACAACTTGAAGCTCCACAACTAGAAACTCCGCAACTAGAAACTCCACAACTAGAAAACTCCGGAACTAGAAACTCTGCAACTGGAAACTCCGCAACTAGAAACTCCACAACTTGAAACACCACAACTATATACTCCACAACTACAAAATCCACAACTAGAAACTCCGCAACTAGAAACTCCGCAACTAGAAACTCCACAGCTAGAAACTCCACGACTTGAGATTTCGCAACTAGAAACTCGGCAACTAGAAACTCAACTACTAAAAACTCAACAACTGGAAACTCCACAACTAGAAACTCCACAACTTTAAACCCAACAAATAGATACTCCACAACTACAGACTCCAGAACTAGAAACTCCACAACCAGAAACTCCACAACTAAAAACTCCGCAACTAGAAACTCCACAGCTAGAATGTCCACAACTAGAAACTCCACAACTTGAAACTCCGCAACTAGAAACTCCGCCACTAGAATCTCCACAACTAGAAAACTCCGCTACTAGAAACTCTGCAACTAGAAACTCCGCGACGAAAAACTCCACAGCTAGAAACTCCACAACTCGAAACTCCCCAACTAGAGACTCCACAACTAGAAACTCCACAACTAGAGACCCCACAACTAGAGACTCCTCAACGAAAAACTCCACAACTAGAAACTCCGCAACTAGAAACTCCGCAACTAGAAAATCCACAATTAGAAACTTCACAACTAGAAACTCCCCAACAAGAAACTCCACAACTAGAAACTCCACAACTAGGAACTCTGCAATTAGAAAATCTACAACTACAAACTCGAAAAATAAAAACTACAAATAGAAACTCCACAACTAGAAACTCCACAACTAGAAACTCCACAAGTAGACACTCCACAACTAGAAATTCCACAGCTAGAAACTCCACAACTTGAGACTTCGCAACTAAAGAACTCGGCGACTAGAAACTCAACAACTAGAAACTCCACAACTAGAAACTCCGCAACTAGAAACTCTGCAACTAGAAACTCCGCAACTAGAAACTCCACAGCTAGAAACTCCACAACTTGAGATTTCGCAACTAGAAACTCGGCAACTGGAAACTCAACTACTAGAAACTCAACAACTAGAAACTCCTCAACTTGAAACCCAACAAATAGATACTCCACAACTACAGACTCCAGAACTAGAAACTCCACAACCAGAAACTCCACAACTAAAAACTCCGCAACTAGAAACTCCACAGCTAGAAAATCCACAACTAGAAACTCCACAACTTGAAACTCCGCTACTAGAAACTCCGCCACTAGAATCTCCACAACTAGAAAACTCCGCTACTAGAAACTCTGCAACTAGAAACTCCGCAACGCAAAACTCCACAGCTAGAAACTCCACAACTGGAAACTCCCCAACTAGAGACTCCACAACTAGAACTGCACAACTACGAACCCCACAACTACGAACCCCACAACTAGAAACTCCACAACTAGAAACTCCACAACTAGAAACTCCACAACTAGAAACTCCACAACTAGAAACTCCGTTACTAGAATCTCCGCAAATATGAACTCCACAGCCAGAAACTCCACAACTAGAAACTCCACATCTAGAAACTGTGCAACTAGAAACTCCACAACTAGAACTTCAACAAATAGAGACTCAACAACTAGAGACTTCTCTTATAAAAGCTCCACAACTAAAAACTCCACAACTAGAAACTGCGTAACTAGAAACTCGAAAACTAGAAACTCCACAACTAGAAACTCCACACCTATGAATTCCACAACTTGAAACTCCACAACTAAAACTTCACAACTAGAAACTCCACAACTAGAAACTCTGCAACAAGAAACTCCGCAACTAGAAACTCTGCAACTAGAAACTCCGCAACTAGAATCTCCACAGCTAGAAACTCCACAACTATAAACTCCACAACTAGATACTCCACAACTAGAGACTCCAAAACTAGAGACTGCACAATTAGAGACTCCGCAACTAGAAACTCCACAGCTAGCAACTCCGCAACTAGAAACTCCACAACTAGCGACTCCGCAACTACAAACTCGACAACTTGAAACTTCGCAACTAGAAACTCCACAGCTAGAAACTCCACGACTTGAGATTTCGCAACTAGAAACTCGGCAACTGGAAACTCAACTACTAGAAACTCAACAACTAGAAACTCCACAACTAGAAACTCCACAACTTGAAACCCAACAAATAGATACTCCACAACTACAGACTCCAGAACTAGAAACTCCACAACCAAAAACTCCGCAACTAAAAACTCCGCAACTAGAAACTCCACAGCTAGAAAATCCACAACTAGAAACTCCAGAACTTGAAACTTCGCAACTAGAAACTCCGCCACTAGAATCTCCACAACTAGAAAACTCCGCTACTAGAAACTCTGCAACTAGAAACTCCACAACGAAAAACTCCACAGCTAGAAACTCCACAACTGGAAACTCCCTAACTAGAGACTTCACAACTAGAAACTCCGCAACTACGAACTCCACAACTTCGAACCCCACAACTAGAAACTCCGCAACTAGAAACTCCACAGCCAGAAAATCCACAACTAGAAACTTCACAACTAGAAAACTCCGGAACGAGAAACTCTGCAACTAGAAACTCCGCAACTAGATACTCCACAACTTGAAACACCACAACTATATACTCCACAACTACAAAATCCACAACTAGAAACTCCGCAACTAGAAACTCCACAGCTAGAAACTCCACGACTTGAGATTTCGCAACTAGAAACTCGGCAACTGGAAACTCAACTACTAGAAACTCAACAACTAGAAACTCCACAACTTGAAACCCAACAAATAGATACTCCACAACTACAGACTCCAGAACTAGAAACTCCACAACCAGAAACTCCGCAACTAAAAACTCCGCAACTAGAAACTCCACAGCTAGAAAATCCAAAACTAGAAACTCCACAACTTGAAACTCCGCAACTAGAAACTCCGCAACTAGAAACTCTGCAACTAGAAACTCCGCAACTAGAAACTCCACAGCTAGAAACTCCACAACTTGAAACACCAAAACTAGATACTCCACAACTACAAATTCCACAACTAGAAACTCCGCCACTAGAAGCTCCGCAACTAGAAACTCCGCAGCTAGAAACTCCACGACTTGAGACTTCGCAACTAGAAACTCGGCAACTAGAAACTCAACAACTAGAAACTCCACAACTAGAAACTCCACAGCCAAAAACTCCATAACTTGAAACCCAACAAATAGCTACTCCACAACTACAGACTCCACGACTAGTAACTCCACAACTAGAAACTCCACAACTAGAAACTCCACAAGTAAACACTCCACAACTAGAAACTCCACAACCAGAGACCCCAAAACTAGAGACTCCTCAACTAAAAACTCCACAACTAGAAACTCCGCAACTAGAAACTCCGCAACTAGAAACTTCAAAGCTAGAAACTCCACAACTTGAGACTTCGCAACTAAAGAATTCGGCAACTAGAAATTCAAACACTAGAAACTCCACAACTAGAAACTCCAGAACTACTGGCTCCGCAACTAGAGACTCCACAAACAGAAACTCCGCAACTAGAAACTCACTCCGCCACCAGAGACTCCACAACTTGAAATTCCACAACTAGAAACTCCACAACTAGAAACTCCACAACTAGAAATTCCACAACTAGAGACTCAACAACTAGAAACTCCACAACTTGAAAGCCCACAACTAGATACTCCACAACTTCAAACTCCACAACTAGAAACTCCACAACTAGAAACTCCACAACTTGAAGCTCCGCAACTAGAAACTCCGCAACTAGAAACTCCACAACTAGAAAACTCCGCAACTAGAAACTCTACAACTAGAAACTCCGCCACTAGAAACTCCACAACTTGAAACACCACAGCTATATACTCCACAACTACAAATTCCACAACTAGAAACTCCACAACTAGAAACTCCACAACTTGGAACTCCGCAACTAGAAACTCCGCCACTAGAATCTCCACAACTAGAAAACTCCGCAACTAGAAACTCTGCATCTAGAAACTCCGCAACTAGAAACTCCACAGCTAGAAACACCACAAATGGAAACTCCACAAGTAGATACTCCACAACTAGAAACTGCACAACTACGAACCCCACAACTACGAACCCCACAACTAGAAACTCCACAACTAGAAACTCAACAACTTGAGACTTCGCAACTAGAAACTCCACAACTAGAAACTCCACAACTAGAGACTGCACAATTAGAGACTCCGCAACTAGATACTCCAAAACTAGGAACTCTGCAACTAGAAAATCTACAACTACAAACTCGAAAACTAAAAACAACAAATAGAAACTCCACAACTAGAAACTCAACAAGTAGACACTCCACAACTAGAAAGTCCACAACTAGAGACTCCACAACTAAAAAATTCACAACTAGAAACTCCGCAACTAGAAACTCCGCCACTAGAAACTCCACAGCTAGAAACTCTACAACTTGAGACTTCGCAACTAAAGAACTCGGCAACTACAAACTCAACAACTAGAAACTCCACAACTAGAAACACCGCAACTAAAAACTCTGCAAGCAGAAATTCCACAGCTTGAAAATCCACAACTAGAAACTCTGCAACTAGAAACTCCGCAAATAGAAACTCCACAGATAGAAAATCAACAACAAGAAACTCCACAACTAGAGACTCCACAACTAAAACTGCACAACTAGAAACTCCGCAACTAGAAACTCCGCAACTAGAAACTCCGCAACTAGAAACTCCACAGCTAGAAACTCTACAACTTGGGACTTCGCAACTAAAGAACTCGGCAACTAGAAACTCAACAACTAGAAACTCCACAACTAGAAACACCGCAACTAAAAACTCTGCAACCAGAAATTCCACAGCTAGAAAATCCACAACTAGAAACTTTGCAGCTAGAAACTCCGCAAATAGAAACTCCACAGCTAGAAAATTAACAACTAGAAACTCCACAACTAGAAACTCCACAACTTGAAAGTCCACAACTAGATACTCCACAACTACAAACTCCACAACTAGAAACTCCACAACGAGAAACTCCACAACTTGAAGCTCCACAACTAGAAACTCCGCAACTAGAAACTCCACAACTAGAAAACTCCGGAACTAGAAACTCTGCAACTAGAAACTCCGCAACTAGAAACTCCACAACTTGAAACACCACAACTATATACTCCACAACTACAAAATCCACAACTAGAAACTCCGCAACTAGAAACTCCGCAACTAGAAACTCCACAGCTAGAAACTCCACGACTTGAGATTTCGCAACTAGAAACTCGGCAACTAGAAACTCAACTACTAAAAACTCAACAACTGGAAACTCCACAACTAGAAACTCCACAACTTTAAACCCAACAAATAGATACTCCACAACTACAAACTCCAGAACTAGAAACTCCACAACCAGAAACTCCACAACTAAAAACTCCGCAACTAGAAACTCCACAGCTAGAATGTCCACAACTAGAAACTCCACAACTTGAAACTCCGCAACTAGAAACTCCGCCACTAGAATCTCCACAACTAGAAAACTCCGCTACTAGAAACTCTGCAACTAGAAACTCCGCGACGAAAAACTCCACAGCTAGAAACTCCACAACTCGAAACTCCCCAACTAGAGACTCCACAACTAGAAACTCCACAACTAGAGACCCCACAACTAGAGACTCCTCAACGAAAAACTCCACAACTAGAAACTCCGCAACTAGAAACTCCGCAACTAGAAAATCCACAATTAGAAACTTCACAACTAGAAACTCCCCAACAAGAAACTCCACAACTAGAAACTCCACAACTAGGAACTCTGCAATTAGAAAATCTACAACTACAAACTCGAAAAATAAAAACTACAAATAGAAACTCCACAACTAGAAACTCCACAACTAGAGACTCCACAAGTAGACACTCCACAACTAGAAACTCCACAGCTAGAAACTCCACAACTTGAGATTTCGCAACTAGAAACTCGGCAACTGGAAACTCAACTACTAGAAACTCAACAACTAGAAACTCCTCAACTTGAAACCCAACAAATAGATACTCCACAACTACAGACTCCAGAACTAGAAACTCCACAACCAGAAACTCCGCAACTAAAAACTCCGCAACTAGAAACTCCACAGCTAGAAAATCCACAACTAGAAACTCCACAACTTGAAACTCCGCTACTAGAAACTCCGCCACTAGAATCTCCACAACTAGAAAACTCCGCTACTAGAAACTCTGCAACTAGAAACTCCGCAACGCAAAACTCCACAGCTAGAAACTCCACAACTGGAAACTCCCCAACTAGAGACTCCACAACTAGAACTGCACAACTACGAACCCCACAACTACGAACCCCACAACTAGAAACTCCACAACTAGAAACTCCACAACTAGAAACTCCACAACTTGAAACTTCGCAACTAGAAACTCTACAACTAGAAACTCCACAACTAGAAACTCCACAACTAGAAACTCCGTTACTAGAAACTCCGCAACTATAAACTCCACAGCCAGAAACTCCACAACTAGAAACTCCACATCTAGAAACTGCGCAACTAGAAACTCCACAACTAGAACTTCCACAACTAGAGACTCAACAACTAGAGACTTCTCTTATAAAAGCTCCACAACTAAAAACTCCACAACTAGAAACTGCGTAACTAGAAACTCGAAAACTAGAAACTCCACAACTAGAAACTCCACACCTATGAATTCCACAACTTGAAACTCCACAACTAAAACTTCACAACTAGAAACTCCACAAATAGAAACTCTGCAACAAGAAACTCCGCAACTAGAAACTCTGCAACTAGAAACTCCGCAACTAGAGACTCCAAAACTAGAGACTGCACAATTAGAGACTCCGCAACTAGAAACTCCACAGCTAGCAACTCCGCAACTAGAAACTCCACAACTAGCGACTCCGCAACTACAAACTCGACAACTTGAAACTTCGCAACTAGAAACTCCACAGCTAGAAACTCCACGACTTGAGATTTCGCAACTAGAAACTCGGCAACTGGAAACTCAACTACTAGAAACTCAACAACTAGAAACTCCACAACTAGAAACTCCACAACTTGAAACCCAACAAATAGATACTCCACAACTACAGACTCCAGAACTAGAAACTCCACAACCAGAAACTCCGCAACTAAAAACTCTGCAACTAGAAACTCCACAGCTAGAAAATCCACAACTAGAAACTCCAGAACTTGAAACTTCGCAACTAGAAACTCCGCCACTAGAATCTCCACAACTAGAAAACTCCGCTACTAGAAACTCTGCAACTAGAAACTCCACAACGAAAAACTCCACAGCTAGAAACTCCACAACTGGAAACTCCCTAACTAGAGACTTCACAACTAGAAACTCCGCAACTACGAACTCCACAACTACGAACCCCACAACTAGAAACTCCGCAACTAGAAACTCCACAGCTGGAAAATCCACAACTAGAAACTTCACAACTAGAAAACTCCGGAACGAGAAACTCTGCAACTAGAAACTCCGCAACTAGATACTCCACAACTTGAAACACCACAACTATATACTCCACAACTACAAAATCCACAACTAGAAACTCCGCAACTAGAAACTCCACAGCTAGAAACTCCACGACTTGAGATTTCGCAACTAGAAACTCGGCAACTGGAAACTCAACTACTAGAAACTCAACAACTAGAAACTCCACAACTTGAAACCCAACAAATAGATACTCCACAACTACAGACTCCAGAACTAGAAACTCCACAACCAGAAACTCCGCAACTAAAAACTCCGCAACTAGAAACTCCACAGCTAGAAAATCCAAAACTAGAAACTCCACAACTTGAAACTCCGCTACTAGAAACTCCGCCACTAGAATCTCCACAACTAGAAAACTCCGCTACTAGAAACTCTGCAACTAGAAACTCCGCAGCGAAAAACTCCACAGCTAGAAACTCCACAACTGGAAACTCCCCAACTAGAGACTTCACAACTAGAAACTCCACAACTACGAACTCCACAACTACGAACCCCACAACTAGAAACTCCGCAACTAGAAACTCCACAGCTGAAAAATCCACAACTAGAAACTCCACAACTACTGACTCTGCAACTAGAAACTCCACAACCTGAAACTCCGCAACTAGAAACTCACTCCGCAACTAGAGACTCCACAACTAGAAATTCCACAACTAGAAACTCCAACTCTACAGACTCCGCAACTAGAAAACTCCGCAACTAGAAACTACACAACTAGAAACTTCACAACTTGAAAGTCCACAACTAGATACTCCACAACTACAAACTCCATAACTAGAAACTCCACAACTAGAAACTCCACAACTAGACAATCCACAACTAGAAACTCCACAACGAGAAACTCCACGACTTGAAACTCCGCAACTAGAAACTCCACAACTACGAACCCCACAACTAGAAACTCCACAACTAGAGACTCCACAACTAGAAACTCGACAACTAGAAACTCCACAACTACGAACCTCACAACTAGAAACTCCACAACTAGAAACTCCACAACTAGAAACTCCCAAACTAGAAACTCCACAGCCAGAAACTCCACAACTAGAAACTCCACAACTAGAAACTCCGCAACAAGAAACCCTGAAGTAGAAACTCCGCAACTAGAATCTCCACAGTTAGAAATTCCACAACTAAAAACTCCACAACCAGAAACTCCACAACTAGAGACTCCAAAACTAGAGACTGCACAATTAGAGACTCCGCAACTAGATACTCCAAAACTAGGAACTCTGCAACTAGAAAATCTACAACTACAAATTCGAAAACTAAAAACTACAAATAGAAACTCCACAACTAGAAACTCCACAAGTAGACACTCCACAACTAGAAACTCCACAACTAGAGACTCCACAACTAAAAAATCCACAACTAGAAACTCCGCAACTAGAAACTCCGCAACTAGAAACTCCACAGCTAGAAACTCTACAACTTGAGACTTCGCAACTAAAGAACTCGGCAACTAGAAACTCAACAACTAGAAACTCCACAACTAGAAACACCGCAACTAAAAACTCTGCAAGGAGAAATTCCACAGCTAGAAAATCCACAACTAGAAACTCTGCAACTAGAATCTCCGCAAATAGAAACTCCACAGATAGAAAATCAACAACAAGAAACTCCACAACTAGAGACTCCACAACTAAAACTGCACAACTAGAAACTCCGCAACTAGAAACTCCGAAACTAGAAACTCCGCAACTAGAAACTCCACAGCTAGAAACTCTACAACTTGAGACTTCGCAACTAAAGAACTCGGCAACTAGAAACTCAACAACTAGAAACTCCACAACTAGAAACACCGCAACTAAAAACTCTGCAACCAGAAATTCCACAGCTAGAAAATCCACAACCAGAAACTCTGCAGCTAGAAACTCCGCAAATAGAAACTCCACAGCTAGAAAATTAACAACTAGAAACTCCACAACTAGAAACTCCACAACTTGAAAGTCCACAACTAGATACTCCACAACTACAAACTCCACAACTAGAAACTCCACAACGAGAAACTCCACAACTTGAAGCTCCACAACTAGAAACTCCGCAACTAGAAACTCCACAACTAGAAAACTCCGGAACTAGAAACTCTGCAACTAGAAACTCCGCAACTAGAAACTCCACAACTTGAAACACCACAACTATATACTCCACAACTACAAAATCCACAACTAGAAACTCCGCAACTAGAAACTCCACCACTAGAAACTCCACAGCTAGAAACTCCACGACTTGAGATTTCGCAACTAGAAACTCGGCAACTAGAAACTCAACTACTAAAAACTCAACAACTGGAAACTCCACAACTAGAAACTCCACAACTAGAAACTCCACAACTAGAAACTCCACAAATAGAGACTCCAAAACTAGAGACTGCACAATTAGAGACTCCGCAACTAGAAACTCCACAGCTAGCAACTCCGCAACTAGAAACTCCACAACTAGCGACTCCGCAACTACAAACTCGACAACTTGAAACTTTGCAACTCGAAACTGTGGAACTAGAAAATCCACAACTATAAATTCAAGTAGAAACTCCCCAACTAGGAACTTCGCAACTAGAAATTCCGCAACTAGAAAATCCACAATTAGAAACTTCACAACTAGAAACACCCCAACAAGAAACTCCACAACTAGAAACTCCACATTTAGGAACTCTGCAACTAGAAAATCTACAACTACAAACTCGAAAAATAAAAACTACAAATAGAAACTCTACAACTAGAATCTCCACAACTAGAAACTCCACAAGTAGACACTCCACAACTAGAAACTCCACAACTAGAGACTCCACAACTAGAGACTCCACAGCTAAAAACTCCACAACTAGAAACTCCGGATCTAGAAACTCAACAACTAGAAATTCCACAGCTAGAAACTCCACAACTTGAGACTTCGCAACTAAAGAACTCGGCCACTAGAAACTCAACAACTAGAAACTCCACAACTAGAAACTCCGCAACTAGAAACTCCGCAACTAGAAACTCTGCAACTAGAAACTCCGCAACTAGAAACTCCACAGCTAGAAACTCCACAACTTGAAACACCAAAACTAGATACTCCACAACTACAAATTCCACAACTAGAAACTCCGCCACTAGAAGCTCCGCAACTAGAAACTCCGCAGCTAGAAACTCCACGACTTGAGACTTTGCAACTAGAAACTCGGCAACTAGAAACTCAACAACTAGAAACTCCACAACTAGAAACTCCACAGCCAAAAACTCCATAACTTGAAACCCAACAAATAGCTACTCCACAACTACAGACTCCACGACTAGTAACTCCACAACTAGAAACTCCACAACTAGAAACTCCACAAGTAAACACTCCACAACTAGAAACTCCACAACCAGAGACCCCACAACTAGAGACTCCTCAACTAAAAACTCCACAACTAGAAACTCCGCAACTAGAAACTCCGCAACTAGAAACTTCACAGCTAGAAACTCCACAACTTGAGACTTTGCAACTAAAGAATTCGGCAACTAGAAATTCAAACACTAGAAACTCCACAACTAGAAACTCCAGAACTACTGGCTCCGCAACTAGAGACTCCACAAACAGAAACTCCGCAACTAGAAACTCACTCCGCCACCAGAGACTCCACAACTTGAAATTCCACAACTAGAAACTCCACAACTAGAAACTCCACAACTAGAAATTCCACAACTAGAGACTCAACAACTAGAAACTCCACAACTTGAAAGCCCACAACTAGATACTCCACAACTTCAAACTCCACAACTAGAAACTCCACAACTAGAAACTCCACAACTTGAAGCTCCGCAACTAGAAACTCCGCAACTAGAAACTCCACAACTAGAAAACTCCGCAACTAGAAACTCTACAACTAGAAACTCCGCCACTAGAAACTCCACAACTTGAAACACCACAGCTATATACTCCACAACTACAAATTCCACAACTAGAAACTCCACAACTAGAAACTCCACAACTTGGAACTCCGCAACTAGAAACCCTGCCACTAGAATCTCCACAACTAGAAAGCTCCGCAACTAGAAACTCTTCATCTAGAAACTCCGCAACTAGAAACTCCACAGCTAGAAACACCACAAATGGAAAATCCACAAGTAGATACTCCACAACTAGAAACTGCACAACTACGAACCCCACAACTACGAACCCCACAACTAGAAACTCCACAACTAGAAACTCAACAACTTGAGACTTCGCAACTAGAAACTCCACAACTAGAAACTCCACAACTAGAGACTGCACAATTAGAGACTCCGCAACTAGATACTCCAAAACTAGGAACTCTGCAACTAGAAAATCTACAACTACAAACTCAAAAACTAAAAACAACAAATAGAAACTCCACAACTAGAAACTCAACAAGTAGACACTCCACAACTAGAAAGTCCACAACTAGAGACTCCACAACTAAAAATTCACAACTAGAAACTCCGCAACTAGAAACTCCGCAACTAGAAACTCCACAGCTAGAAACTCTACAACTTGAGACTTCGCAACTAAAGAACTCGGCCACTACAAACTCAACAACTAGAAACTCCACAACTAGAAACACCGCAACTAAAAACTCTGCAAGCAGAAATTCCACAGCTAGAAAATCCACAACTAGAAACTCTGCAACTAGAAACTCCGCAAATAGAAACTCCACAGATAGAAAATCAACAACAAGAAACTCCACAACTAGAGACTCCACAACTAAAACTGCACAACTAGAAACTCCACAACTACAAACTCCACAACTAGAAACTCCACAACGAGAAACTCCACAACTTGAAGCTCCACAACTAGAAACTCCGCAACTAGAAACTCCACAACTAGAAAACTCCGGAACTAGAAACTCTGCAACTAGAAACTCCGCAACTAGAAACTCCACAACTTGAAACACCACAACTATACACTCCACAACTACAAAATCCACAACTAGAAACTCCGCAACTAGAAACTCCGCAACTAGAAACTCCACAGCTAGAAACTCCACGACTTGAGATTTCGCAACTAGAAACTCGGCAACTAGAAACTCAACTACCAAAAACTCAACAACTGGAAACTCCACAACTAGAAACTCCACAACTTTAAACCCAACAAATAGATACTCCACAACTACAGACTCCAGAACTAGAAACTCCACAACCAGAAACTCCACAACTAAGAACTCCGCAACTAGAAACTCCACAGCTAGAATGTCCACAACTAGAAACTCCACAACTTGAAACTCCGCAACTAGAAACTCCGCCACTAGAATCTCCACAACTAGAAAACTCCGCTACTAGAAACTCTGCAACTAGAAACTCCGCGACGAAAAACTCCACAGCTAGAAACTCCACAACTCGAAACTCCCCAACTAGAGACTCCACAACTAGAAACTCCACAACTAGAGACCCCACAACTAGAGACTCCTCAACGAAAAACTCCACAACTAGAAACTCCGCAACTAGAAACTCCACAACTAGAAACTCCACAACGAGAAACTCCACAACTTGAAACTCCGCAACTAGAAACTCCGCCACTAGAATCTCTACAACTAGAAAACTCCGCTACTAGAAACTCTGCAACTAGAAACTCCACAACGAAAAACTCCACAGCTAGAAACTCCACAACGGGAAACTCCCTAACTAGAGACTTCACAACTAGAATCTCCGCAACTACGAACTCCACAACTACGAACCCCACAACTAGAAACTCCGCAACTAGAAACTCCACAGCAAGAAAAATCCACAACTAGAAACTCCGCAACTAGAAAATCCACAATTAGAAACTTCACAACTAGAAACTCCCCAACAAGAAACTCCACAACTAGAAACTCCACAACTAGGAACTCTGCAATTAGAAAATCTACAACTACAAACTCGAAAAATAAAAACTACAAATAGAAACTCCACAACTAGAAACTCCACAACTAGAAACTCCACAAGTAGACACTCCACAACTAGAAATTCCACAGCTAGAAACTCCACAACTTGAGACTTCGCAACTAAAGAACTCGGCGACTAGAAACTCAACAACTAGAAACTCCACAACTAGAAACTCCGCAACTAGAAACTCTGCAACTAGAAACTCCGCAACTAGAAACTCCACAGCTAGAAACTCCACAACTTGAGATTTCGCAACTAGAAACTCGGCAACTGGAAACTCAACTACTAGAAACTCAACAACTAGAAACTCCACAACTTGAAACCCAACAAATAGATACTCCACAACTACAGACTCCAGAACTAGAAACTCCACAACCAGAAACTCCGCAACTAAAATCTCCGCAACTAGAAACTCCACAGCTAGAAAATCCACAACTAGAAACTCCACAACTTGAAACTCCGCTACTAGAGACTCCGCCACTAGAATCTCCACAACTAGAAAACTCCGCTACTAGAAACTCTGCAACTAGAAACTCTGCAACGCAAAACTCCACAGCTAGAAACTCCACAACTGGAAACTCCCCAACTAGAGACTCCACAACTAGAACTGCACAACTACGAACCCCACAACTACGAACCCCACAACTAGAAACTCCACAACTAGACACTCCACAACTAGAAACTCCACAACTTGAAACTTCGCAACTAGAAACTCTACAACTAGAAACTCCACAACTAGAAACTCCACAACTAGAAACTCCGATACTAGAAACTCCGCAACTATAAACTCCACAGCCAGAAACTCCACAACTAGAAACTCCACATCTAGAAACTGCGCAACTAGAAACTCCACAACTAGAACTTCCACAACTAGAGACTCAACAATTAGAGACTTCTCTTATAAAAGCTCCACAACTAAAAACTCCACAACTAGAAACTGCGTAACTAGAAACTCGAAAACTAGAAACTCCACATTTAGAAACTCCACACCTATGAATTCCACAACTTGAAACTCCACAACTAAAACTTCACAACTAGAAACTCCACAACTAGAAACTCTGCAACAAGAAACTCCGCAACTAGAAACTCTGCAACTAGAAACTCCGCAACTAGAATCTCCACAGCTAGAAACTCCACAACTATAAACTCCACAACTAGAAACTCCACAACTAGAGACTCCAAAACTAGAGACTGCACAATTAGAGACTCCGCAACTAGAAACTCCACAGCTAGCAACTCCGCAACTAGAAACTCCACAACTAGCGACTCCGCAACTACAAAATCGACAACTTGAAACTTCGCAACTAGAAACTCCACAGCTAGAAACCCCATGACTTGAGATTTCGCAACTAGAAACTCGGCAACTGGAAACTCAACTACTAGAAACTCAACAACTAGAAACTCCACAACTAGAAACTCCACAACTTGAAACCCAACAAATAGATACTCCACAACTACAGACTCCAGAACTAGAAACTCCACAACCAGAAACTCCGCAACTAAAAACTCCGCAACTAGAAACTCCACAGCTAGAAAATCCACAACTAGAAACTCCAGAACTTGAAACTTCGCAACTAGAAACTCCGCCACTAGAATCTCCACAACTAGAAAACACCGCTACTAGAAACTCTGCAACTAGAAACTCCACAACGAAAAACTCCACAGCTAGAAACTCCACAACTGGAAACTCCCTAACTAGAGACTTCACAACTAGAAACTCCGCAACTACGAACTCCACAACTACGAACCCCACAACTAGAAACTCCGCAACTAGAAACTCCACAGCTAGAAAATCCACAACTAGAAACTTCACAACTAGAAAACTCCGGAACGAGAAACTCTGCAACTAGAAACTCCGCAACTAGATACTCCACAACTTGAAACACCACAACTATATACTCCACAACTACAAAATCCACAACTAGAAACTCCGCAACTAGAAACTCCACAGCTAGAAACTCCACGACTTGAGATTTCGCAACTAGAAACTCGGCAACTGGAAACTCAACTACTAGAAACTCAACAACTAGAAACTCCACAACTTGAAACCCAACAAATAGATACTCCACAACTACAGACTCCAGAACTAGAAACTCCACAACCAGAAACTCCGCAACTAAAAACTCCGCAACTAGAAACTCCACAGCTAGAAAATCCAAAAGTAGAAACTCCACAACTTGAAACTCCGCTACTAGAAACTCCGCCACTAGAATCTCCACAACTAGAAAACTCCGCTACTAGAAACTCTGCAACTAGAAACTCCGCAACGAAAAACTCCACAGCTAGAAACTCCACAACTGGAAACTCCCCAACTAGAGACTTCACAACTAGAAACTCCACAACTACGAACTCCACAACTACGAACCCCACAACTAGAAACTCCGCAACTAGAAACTCCACAGCTGGAAAATCCACAACTAGAAACTCCACAACTACTGACTCTGCAACTAGAAACTCCACAACCAGAAACTCCGCAACTAGAAACTCACTCCGCAACTAGAGACTCCACAACTAGAAATTCCACAACTAGAAACTCCAACTCTACAGACTCCGCAACTAGAAAACTCCGCAACTAGAAACTCCACAACTAGAAACTTCACAACTTGAAAGTCCACAACTAGATACTCCACAACTACAAACTCCATAACTAGAAACTCCACAACTAGAAACTCCACAACTAGACAATCCACAACTAGAAACTCCACAACGAGAAACTCCACGACTTGAAACTCCGCAACTAGAAACTCCACAACTACGAACCCCACAACTACGAACCCCACAACTAGAAACTCCACAACTAGAGACTCCACAACTAGAAACTCGACAACTAGAAACTCCACAACAACGAACCTCACAACTAGAAACTCCACAACTAGAAACTCCCAAACTAGAAACTCCACAGCCAGAAACTCCACAACTATAAACTCCACAACTAGAAACTCCGCAACAAGAAACCCTGCAACTAGAAACTCCGCAACTAGAATCTCCACAGTTAGAAATTCCACAACTAAAAACTCCACAACCAGAAACTCCACAACTAGAGACTCCAAAACTAGAGACTGCACAATTAGAGACTCCGCAACTAGATACTCCAAAACTAGGAACTCTGCAACTAGAAAATCTACAACTACAAATTCGAAAACTAAAAACTACAAATAGAAACTCCACAACTAGAAACTCCACAAGTAGACACTCCACAACTAGAAACTCCACAACTAGAGACTCCACAACTAAAACATCCACAACTAGAAACTCCGCAACTAGAAACTCCGCAACTAGAAACTCCACAGCTAGAAACTCTACAACTTGAGACTTCGCAACTAAAGAACTCGGCAACTAGAAACTCAACAACTAGAAACTCCACAACTAGAAACACCGCAACTAAAAACTCTGCAAGGAGAAATTCCACAGCTAGAAAATCCACAACTAGAAACTCTGCAACTAGAAACTCCGCAATTAGAAACTCCACAGATAAAAACTCCGCAACTAGAAACTCCACAACTAGAAAACTCCGGAACTAGAAACTCTGCAACTAGAAACTCCGCAACTAGAAACTCCACAACTTGAAACACCACAACTATACACTCCACAACTACAAAATCCACAACTAGAAACTCCGCAACTAGAAACTCCGCAACTAGAAACTCCGCAACTAGAAACTCCACAGCTAGGAACTCCACGACTTGAGATTTCGCAACTAGAAACTCGGCAACTGGAAACTCAACTACTAGAAACTCAACAACTAGAAACTCCACAACTAGAAACTCCACAACTTGAAACTCCACAGCTAGAAAATCCACAACTAGAAAATCCACAACTAGAAACTCCACAACTACTGACTCTGCAACTAGAAACTCCACAACTGGAAACTCACTCCGCAACTAGAGACTCCACAACTAGAAATTCCACAACTAGAAACTCCACAACTACAGACTCCGCAACTAGAAAACTCCGCAACTAGAAACTCCACAACTAGAAACTTCACAACTTGAAAGTCCACAACTAGATACTCCACAACTACAAACTCCATAACTAGAAACTCCACAACTAGAAACTCCACAACTAGACAATCCACAACTAGAAACTCCACAACGAGAAACTCAACGACTTGAAACTCCGCAACTAGAAACTCCACAACTACGAACCCCACAACTACGAACCCCACAACTAGAAACTCCACAACTAGAGACTCCACAACTAGAAACTCGACAACTAGAAACTCCACAACTACGAACCTCACAACAAGAAACTCCACAACTAGAAACTCCCAAACTAGAAACTCCACAGCCAGAAACTCCACAACTAGAAACTCCACAACTAGAAACTCCGCAACAAGAAACCCTGCAACTAGAAACTCCGCAACTAGAATCTCCACAGTTAGAAATTCCACAACTAAAAACTCCACAACCAGAAACTCCACAACAAGAGACTCCAAAACTAGAGACTGCACAATTAGAGACTCCGGAACTAGATACTCCAAAACTAGGAACTCTGCAACTAGAAAATCTACAACTACAAATTCGAAAACTAAAAACTACAAATAGAAACTCCACAACTAGAAACTCCACAAGTAGACACTCCACAACTAGAGACTCCACAACTAAAAAATCCACAACTAGAAACTCCGCAACTAGAAACTCCGCAACTAGAAACTCCACAGCTAGAAACTCTACAACTTGAGACTTCGCAACTAAAGAACTCGGCAACTAGAAACTCAACAACTAGAAACTCCACAACTAGAAACACCGCAAACAAAAACTCTGCAAGGAGAAATTCCACAGCTAGAAAATCCACAACTAGAAACTCTGCAACTAGAAACTCCGCAATTAGAAACTCCACAGATAGAAACTCCGCAACTAGAAACTCCACAACTAGAAAACTCCGGAACTAGAAACTCTGCAACTAGAAACTCCGCAACTAGAAACTCCACAACTTGAAACACCACAACTATATACTCCACAACTACAAAATCCACAACTAGAAACTCCGCAACTAGAAACTCCGCAACTAGAAACTCCACAGCTAGAAACTCCACGACTTGAGATTTCGCAACTAGAAACTCGGCAACTGGAAACTCAACTACTAGAAACTCAACAACTAGAAACTCCACAACTAGAAACTCCACAACTTGAAACCCAACAAATAGATACTCCACAACTACAGACTCCAGAACTAGAAACTCCACAACCAGAAACTCCGCAACTAAAAACTCCGCAACTAGAAACTCCACAGCTAGAAAATCCACAAGTAGAAACTCCACAACTTGAAACTCCGCAACTAGAAACTCCGCCACTAGAATCTCCACAACTAGAAAACTCCGCTACTAGAAACTCTGCAACTAGAAACTCCACAACGAAAAACTCCACAGCTAGAAACTCCACAACTGGAAACTCCCTAACTAGAGACTTCACAACTAGAAACTCCGCAACTACGAACTCCACAACTACGAACCCCACAACTAGAAACTCCGCAACTAGAAACTCCACAGCTAGAAAATCCACAGCTAGAAACTTCACAACTAGAAAACTCCGGAACGAGAAACTCTGCAACTGGAAACTCCGCAACTAGAAACTCCACAACTTGAAACACCACAACTATATACTCCACAACTACAAAATCCACCACTAGAAACTCCGCAACTAGAAACTCCGCAACTAGAAACTCCACAGCTAGAAACTCCACGACTGGAGATTTCGCAACTAGAAACTCGGCAACTGGAAACTCAACTACTAGAAACTCAACAACTAGAAACTCCACAACTTGAAACCCAACAAATAGATACTCCACAACTACAGACTCCAGAACTAGAAACTCCACAACCAGAAACTCCGCAACTAAAAACTCCGCAACTAGAAACTCCACAGCTAGAAAATCCACAACTAGAAACTCCACAACTTGAATCTCCGCTACTAGAAACTCCGCCACTAGAATCTACACAACTAGAAAACTCCGCTACTAGAAACTCTGCAACAAGAAACTCCGCAACGAAAAACTCCACAGCATGAAACTCCACAACTGGAAACTCCCCAACTAGAGACTTCACAACTAGAAACTCCACAACTACGAACTCCACAACTACGAACCCCACAACTAGAAACTCCGCAACTAGAAACTCCACAGCTAGAAAATCCACAACTAGAAACTCCACAACTACTGACTCTGCAACTAGAAACTCCACAACCAGAAACTCCGCAACTAGAAACTCACTCCGCAACTAGATACTCCACAACTAGAAATTCCACAACTAGAAACTCCACAACTACAGACTCCGCAACTAGAAAACTCCGCAACTAGAAACTCCACAACTAGAAACTCCACAACTTGAAAGTCCACAACTAGATACTCCACAACTACAAACTCCAAAACTAGAAACTCCACAACTAGAAACTCCACCACTAGAAACTCCACAACTTGAAGCTCCACAACTAGAAACTCCGCAACTAGAAACTCCACAACTAGAAACTCCACAACGAGAAACTCCACAACTTGAAACTCCGCAACTAGAAACTCCGCCACTAGAATTTCCACAACTAGAAAACTTCACAACTAGAAACTCTGCAACTAGAAACTCCGCAACTAGAAACTCCACAGCTAGAAACTCCACAACTGGAAACTCCACAACTAGAGACTGCAAAACTAGAAACTGCACAACTACGAATCCCACAACTACGAACCCCAGAACTAGAAGCTCCACAACTAGAAACTCCACAACTTGGAACTCCGCAACTAGAAACTCGAAAACTAGAAACTCCACAACTAGAAACTCCACACCTATGAATTCCACAACTTGAAACTCCACAACTAAAACTTCACAACTAGAAACTCCACAACTAGAAACTCTGCAACAAGAAACTCCGCAACTAGAAACTCTGCAACTAGAAACTCCGCAACTAGAAACTCCACAGCTAGAAACTCCACAACTATAAACTCCACAACTAGAAACTCCACAACGAGAAACTCCACGACTTGAAACTCCGCAACTAGAAACTCCACAACTACGAACCCCACAACTACGAACCCCACAACTAGAAACTCCACAACTAGAGACTCCACAACAAGAAACTCGACAACTAGAAACTCCACAACTACGAACCTCACAACAAGAAACTCCACAACTAGAAACTCCCAAACTAGAAACTCCACAGCCAGAAACTCCACAACTAGAAACTCAACAACTAGAAACTCCGCAACAAGAAACCCTGCAACTAGAAACTCCGCAACTAGAATCTCCACAGTTAGAAATTCCACAACTAAAAACTCCACAACCAGAAACTCCACAACTAGAGACTCCAAAACTAGAGACTGCACAATTAGAGACTCCGCAACTAGATACTCCAAAACTAGGAACTCTGCAACTAGAAAATCTACAACTACAAATTCGAAAACTAAAAACAACAAATAGAAACTCCACAACTAGAAACTCCACAAGTAGACACTCCACAACTAGAAACTCCACAACTAGAGACTCCACAACTAAAAAATCCACAACTAGAAACTCCGCAACTAGAAACTCCGCAACTAGAAACTCCACAGCTAGAAACTCTACAACTTGAGACTTCGCAACTAAAGAACTCGGCAACTAGAAACTCAACAACTAGAAACTCCACAACTAGAAACACCGCAACTAAAAACTCTGCAAGGAGAAATTCCACAGCTAGAAAATCCACAACTAGAAACTATGCAACTAGAAACTCCGCAATTAGAAACTCCACAGATAGAAACTCCGCAACTAGAAACTCCACAACTAGAAAACTCCGGAACTAGAAACTCTGCAACTAGAAACTCCGCAACTAGAAACTCCACAACTTGAAACACCACAACTATATACTCCACAACTACAAAATCCACAACTAGAAACTCCGCAACTAGAAACTCCGCAACTAGAAACTCCGCAACTAGAAACTCCACAGCTAGAAACTCCACGACTTGAGATTTCGCAACTAGAAACTCGGTAACTGGGAACTCAACAACTAGAAACTCAACAACTAGAAACTCCACAACTAGAAACTCCACAACTTGAAACCCTACAAATAGATACTCCACAACTACAGACTCCAGAACTAGAAACTCCACAACCAGAAACTCTGCAACTAAAAACTCCGCAACTAGAAACTCCACAGCTAGAAAATCCACAACTAGAAACTCCACAACTTGAAACTCCGCAACTAGAAACTCCGCCACTAGAATCTCTACAACTAGAAAACTCCGCTACTAGAAACTCTGCAACTAGAAACTCCACAACGAAAAACTCCACAGCTAGAAACTCCACAACTGGAAACTCCCTAACTAGAGACTTCACAACTAGAAACTCCGCAACTACGAACTCCACAACTACGAACCCCACAACTAGAAACTCCGCAACTAGAAACTCCACAGCTAGAAAATCCACAACTAGAAACTTCACAACTAGAAAACTCCGGAACGAGAAACTCTGCAACTAGAAACTCCGCAACTAGAAACTCAACAACTTGAAACACCACAACTATATACTCCACAACTACAAAATCCACAACTAGAAACTCCGCAACTAGAGACTCCGCAACTAGAAACTCCACAGCTAGAAACTCCACGACTGGAGATTTCGCAACTAGAAACTCGGCAACTGGAAACTCAACTACTAGAAACTCAACAACTAGAAACTCCACAACTTGAAACCCAACAAATAGATACTCCACAACTACAGACTCCAGAACTAGAAACTCCACAACCAGAAACTCCGCAACTAAAAACTCCGCAACTAGAAACTCCACAGCTAGAAAATCCACAACTAGAAACTCCACAACTTGAAACTCCGCTACTAGAAACTCCGCCACTAGAATCTCCACAACTAGAAAACTCCGCTACTAGAAACTCTGCAACTAGAAACTCCGCAACGAAAAACTCCACAGCTAGAAACTCCACAACTGGAAACTCCCTAACTAGAGTCTTCACAACTAGAAACTCCGCAACTACGAACTCCACAACTACGAACCCCACAACTAGAAACTCCGCAACTAGAAACTCCACAGCTAGAAAATCCACAACTAGAAACTTCACAACTAGAAAACTCCGGAACGAGAAACTCTGCAACTAGAAACTCCGCAACTAGAAACTCCACAACTTGAAACACCACAACTATATACTCCACAACTACAGAATCCACAACTAGAAACTCCGCAACTAGAAACTCCGCAACTAGAAACTCCGCAACTAGAAACTCCGCAACTAGAAACTCCGCAACTAGAAACTACACAGCTAGAAATTCCACGACTTGAGATTTCGCAACTAGAAACTCGGCAACTAGAAACTTCACAACTTGAAAGTCCACAACTAGATACTCCACAACTACAAACTCCATAACAAGAAACTCCACAACTAGAAACTCCACAACTTGAAGCTCCACAACTAGAAACTCCGCAACTAGAAACTCCACAATTGAAACTCCACAACGAGAAACTCCACAACTTGAAACTCCGCAACTAGAAACTCCGCCACTAGAATTTCCACAACTAGAAAACTCCACAACTAGAAACTCTGCAACTAGAAACTCCGCAACTAGAAACTCCACAGCTAGAAACTCCACAACTGGAAACTCCACAACTAGAGACTGCAAAACTAGAAACTGCACAACTACGAATCCCACAACTACGAACCCCAGAACTAGAAGCTCCACAACTAGAAACTCCACAACTTGGAACTCCGCAACTAGAAACTCGAAAACTAGAAACTGCACAACTAGAAACTCCACACCTATGAATTCCACAACTTGAAACTCCACAACTAAAACTTCACAACTAGAAACTCCACAACTAGAAACTCTGCAACAAGAAACTCCGCAACTGGAAACTCTGCAACTAGAAACTCCGCAACTAGAAACTCCACAGCTAGAAACTCAACAACTATAAACTCCACAACTAGAAACTCAACAACTAGAGACTCCAAAACTAGAGACTGCACAATTAGAGACTCCGCAACTAGAAACTCCACAGCTAGCAACTCCGCAACTAGAAACTCTACAACTAGCGACTCCGCAACTACAAACTCGACAACTTGAAACTTTGCAACTCGAAACTGTGGAACTAGAAAATCCACAACTATAAACTCAAGTAGAAACTCCCCAACTAGAAACTTCGCAACTAGAAATTCCGCAACTAGAAAATCCACAATTAGAAACTTCACAACTAGAAACACCCCAACAAGAAACTCCACAACTAGAAACTCCACAACTAGGAACTCTGCAACTAGAAAATCTACAACTACAAACTCAAAAAATAAAAACTACAAATAGAAACTCTACAACTAGAAACTCCACAACTAGAAACTCTGCAACTAGAAACTCCGCAATTAGAAACTCCACAGATAGAAACTCCGCAACTAGAAACTCCACAACTAGAAAACTCCGGAACTAGAAACTCTGCAACTAGAAACTCCGCAACTAGAAACTCCACAACTTGAAACACCACAACTATATACTCCACAACTTCAAAATCCACAACTAGAAACTCCGCAACTAGAAACTCCGCAACTAGAAACTCCGCAACTAGAAACTCCACAGCTAGAAATTCCACGACTTGAGATTTCGCAACTAGAAACTCGGCAACTGGAAACTCAACTACTAGAAACTCAACAACTAGAAACTCCACAACTAGAAACTCCACAACTTGAAACCCAACAAATAGATACTCCACAACTACAAACTCCAGAACTAGAAACTCCACAACCAGAAACTCCGCAACTAAAACTCCGCAACTAGAAACTCCACAGCTAGAAAATCCACAACTAGAAACTCCACAACTTGAAACTTCGCAACTAGAAACTCCGCCACTAGAATCTCCACAACTAGAAAACTCCGCTACTAGAAACTCTGCAACTAGAAACTCCACAACGAAAAACTCCACAGCTAGAAACTCCACAACTGGAAACTCCCTAACTAGAGACTTCACAACTAGAAACTCCGCAACTACGAACTCCACAACTACGAACCCCACAACTAGAAACTCCACAACTAGAGACTCCACAACTAGAAACTCGACAACTAGAAACTCCACAACTACGAACCTCACAACAAGAAACTCCACAACTAGAAACTCCCAAACTAGAAACTCCACAGCCAGAAACTCCACAACTAGAAACTCCACAACTAGAAACTCCGCAACAAGAAACCCTGCAACTAGAAACTCCGCAACTAGAATCTCCACAGTTAGAAATTCCACAACTAAAAACTCCACAACCAGAAACTCCACAACAAGAGACTCCAAAACTAGAGACTGCACAATTAGAGACTCCGGAACTAGATACTCCAAAACTAGGAACTCTGCAACTAGAAAATCTACAACTACAAATTCGAAAACTAAAAACTACAAATAGAAACTCCACAACTAGAAACTCCACAAGTAGACACTCCACAACTAGAGACTCCACAACTAAAAATCCACAACTAGAAACTCCGCAACTAGAAACTCCGCAACTAGAAACTCCACAGCTAGAAACTCTACAACTTGAGACTTCGCAACTAAAGAACTCGGCAACTAGAAACTCAACAACTAGAAACTCCACAACTAGAAACACCGCAAACAAAAACTCTGCAAGGAGAAATTCCACAGCTAGAAAATCCACAACTAGAAACTCTGCAACTAGAAACTCCGCAATTAGAAACTCCACAGATAGAAACTCCGCAACTAGAAACTCCACAACTAGAAAACTCCGGAACTAGAAACTCTGCAACTAGAAACTTCGCAACTAGAAACTCCACAACTTGAAACACCACAACTATATACTCCACAACTACAAAATCCACAACTAGAAACTCCGCAACTAGAAACTCCGCAACTAGAAACTCCGCAACTAGAAACTCCACAGCTAGAAACTCCACGACTTGAGATTTCGCAACTAGAAACTCGGCAACTGGAAACTCAACTACTAGAAACTCAACAACTAGAAACTCCACAACTAGAAACTCCACAACTTGAAACCCAACAAATAGATACTCCACAACTACAGACTCCAGAACTAGAAACTCCACAACCAGAAACTCCGCAACTAAAAACTCCGCAACTAGAAACTCCACAGCTAGAAAATCCACAACTAGAAACTCCACAACTTGAAACTCCGCAACTAGAAACTCCGCCACTAGAATCTCCACAACTAGAAAACTCCGCTACTAGAAACTCTGCAACTAGAAACTCCACAACGAAAAACTCCACAGCTAGAAACTCCACAACTGGAAACTCCCTAACTAGAGACTTCACAACTAGAAACTCCGCAACTACAAACTCCACAACTACGAACCCCACAACAAGAAACTCCGCAACTAGAAACTCCACAGCTAGAAAATCCACAACTAGAAACTTCACAACTAGAAAACTCCGGAACGAGAAACTCTGCAACTGGAAACTCCGCAACTAGAAACTCCACAACTTGAAACACCACAACTATATACTCCACAACTACAAAATCCACCACTAGAAACTCCGCAACTAGAAACTCCGCAACTAGAAACTCCACAGCTAGAAACTCCACGATTGGAGATTTCGCAACTAGAAACTCGGCAACTGGAAACTCAACTACTAGAAACTCAACAACTAGAAACTCCACAACTTGAAACCCAACAAATAGATACTCCACAACTACAGACTCCAGAACTAGAAACTCCACAACCAGAAACTCCGCAACTAAAAACTCCGCAACTAGAAACTCCACAGCTAGAAAATCCACAACTAGAAACTCCACAACTTGAATCTCCGCTACTAGAAACTCCGCCACTAGAATCTACACAACTAGAAAACTCCGCTACTAGAAACTCTGCAACTAGAAACTCCGCAACGAAAAACTCCACAGCTAGAAACTCCACAACTGGAAACTCCCCAACTAGAGACTTCACAACTAGAAACTCCACAACTACGAACTCCACAACTACGAACCCCACAACTAGAAACTCCGCAACTAGAAACTCCACAGCTAGAAAATCCACAACTAGAAACTCCACAACTACTGACTCTGCAACTAGAAACTCCACAACCAGAAACTCCGCAACTAGAAACTCACTCCGCAACTAGATATTCCACAACTAGAAATTCCACAACTAGAAACTCCACAACTACAGACTCCGCAACTAGAAAACTCCGCAACTAGAAACTCCACAACTAGAAACTCCACAACTTGAAAGTCCACAACTAGATACTCCACAACTACAAACTCCATAACTAGAAACTCCACAACTAGAAACTCCACAACTTGAAGCTCCACAACTAGAAACTCCGCAACTAGAAACTCCACAACTAGAAACTCCACAACGAGAAACTCCACAACTTGAAACTCCGCAACTAGAAACTCCGCCACTAGAATTTCCACAACTAGAAAACTTCACAACTAGAAACTCTGCAACTAGAAACTTCGCAACTAGAAACTCCACAGCTAGAAACTCCACAACTGGAAACTCCACAACTAGAGACTGCAAAACTAGAAACTGCACAACTACGAATCCCACAACTACGAACCCCAGAACTAGAAGCTCCACAACTAGAAACTCCACAACTTGGAACTCCGCAACTAGAAACTCGAAAACTAGAAACTCCACAACTAGAAACTCCACACCTATGAATTCCACAACTTGAAACTCCACAACAAAAACTTCACAACTAGAAACTCCACAACTAGAAACTCTGCAACAAGAAACTCCGCAACTAGAAACTCTGCAACTAGAAACTCCGCAACTAGAAACTCCACAGCTAGAAACTCCACAACTATAAACTCCACAACTAGAAACTCCACAACGAGAAACTCCACGACTTGAAACTCCGCAACTAGAAACTCCACAACTACGAACCCCACAACTAGAAACTCCACAACTAGAAACTCCCAAACTAGAAACTCCACAGCCAGAAACTCCACAACTAGAAACTCAACAACTAGAAACTCCGCAACTAGAAACTCAACAACTAGAAACTCCGCAACAAGAAACCCTGCAACTAGAAACTCCGCAACTAGAATCTCCACAGTTAGAAATTCCACAACTAAAAACTCCACAACCAGAAACTCCACAACTAGAGACTCCAAAACTAGAGACTGCACAATTAGAGACTCCGCAACTAGATACTCCAAAACTAGGAACTCTGCAACTAGAAAATCTACAACTACAAATTCGAAAACTAAAAACTACAAATAGAAACTCCACAACTAGAAACTCCACAAGTAGACACTCCACAACTAGAAACTCCACAACTAGAGACTCCACAACTAAAAAATCCACAACTAGAAACTCCGCAACTAGAAACTCCGCAACTAGAAACTCCACAGCTAGAAACTCTACAACTTGAGACTTCGCAACTAAAGAACTCGGCAACTAGAAACTCAACAACTAGAAACTCCACAACTAGAAACACCGCAACTAAAAACTCTGCAAGGAGAAATTCCACAGCTAGAAAATCCACAACTAGAAACTATGCAACTAGAAACTCCGCAATTAGAAACTCCACAGATAGAAACTCCGCAACTAGAAACTCCACAACTAGAAAACTCCGGAACTAGAAACTCTGCAACTAGAAACTCCGCAACTAGAAACTCCACAACTTGAAACACCACAACTATATACTCCACAACTACAAAATCCACAACTAGAAACTCCGCAACTAGAAACTCCGCAACTAGAAACTCCGCAACTAGAAACTCCGCAACTAGAAACTCCACAGCTAGAAATTCCACGACTTGAGATTTCGCAACTAGAAACTCGGCAACTGGAAACTCAACTACTAGAAACTCAACAACTAGAAACTCCACAACTAGAAACTCCACAACTTGAAACCCAACAAATAGATACTCCACAACTACAGACTCCAGAAGTAGAAACTCCACAACCAGAAACTCCGCAACTAAAACTCCGCAACTAGAAACTCCACAGCTAGAAAATCCACAACTAGAAACTCCACAACTTGAAACTTCGCAACTAGAAACTCCGCCACTAGAATCTCCACAACTAGAAAACTCCGCTACTAGAAACTCTGCAACTAGAAACTCCACAACGAAAAACTCCACAGCTAGAAACTCCACAACTGGAAACTCCCTAACTAGAGACTTCACAACTAGAAACTCCGCAACTACGAACTCCACAACTACGAACCCCACAACTAGAAACTCCGCAACTAGAAACTCCACAGCTAGAAAATCCACAACTAGAAACTTCACAACTAGAAAACTCCGGAACGAGAAACTCTGCAACTAGAAACTCCGCAACTAGAAACTCCAAAACTTGAAACACCACAACTATATACTCCACAACTACAGAATCCACAACTAGAAACTCCGCAACTAGAAACTCCGCAACTAGAAACTCCACAGCTAGAAACTCCACGACTTGAGATTTCGCAACTAGAAACTCGGCAACTGGAAACTCAACTACTAGAAACTCAACAACTAGAAACTCCACAACTTGAAACCCAACAAATAGATACTCCACAACTACAGACTCCAGAACTAGAAACTCCACAACCAGAAACTCCGCAACTAAAAACTCCGCAACTAGAAACTCCACAGCTAGAAAATCCACAACTAGAAACTCCACAACTTGAAACTCCGCTACTAGAAACTCCGCCACTAGAATCTCCACAACTAGAAAACTCCGCTACTAGAAACTCTGCAACTAGAAACTCCGCAACAAAAAACTCCACAGCTAGAAACTCCACAACTGGAAACTCCCCAACTAGAGACTTCACAACTAGAAACTCCACAACTACGAACTCCACAACTACGAACCCCAAAACTAGAAACTCCGCAACTAGAAACTCCACAGCTAGAAAATCCACAACTAGAAACTCCACAACTACTGACTCTGCAACTAGAAACTCCACAACCAGAAACTCCGCAACTAGAAACTCACTCCGCAACTAGAGACTCAACAACTAGAAATTCCACAACTAGAAACTCCAACTCTACAGACTCCGCAACTAGAAAACTCCGCAACTAGAAACTCCACAACTAGAAACTTCACAACTTGAAAGTCCACAACTAGACACTCCACAACTACAAACTCCATAACTAGAAACTCCACAACTAGAAACTTCACAACTAGACAATCCGAAACTAGAAACTCCACAACGAGAAACTCCACGACTTGGAACTCCGCAACTAGAAACCCCACAACTACGAACCCCACAACTAGAAACTCCACAACTAGAGACTCCACAACTAGAAACTCGACAACTAGAAACTCCACAACTACGAACCTCACAACTAGAAACTCCACAACTAGAAACTCCCAAACTAGAAACTCCACAGCCAGAAACTCCACAACTAGAAACTCCACAACTAGAAACTCCGCAACAAGAAACCCTGCAACTAGAAACTCCGCAACTAGAATCTCCACAGTTAGAAATTCCACAACTAAAAACTCCACAACCAGAAACTCCACAACTAGAGACTCCAAAACTAGAGACTGCACAATTAGAGACTCCGCAACTAGATACTCCAAAACTAGGAACTCTGCAACTAGAATATCTACAACTACAAATTCGAAAACTAAAAACTACAAATATAAACTCCACAACTAGAAACTCCACAAGTAGACACTCCACAACTAGAAACTCCACAACTAGAGACTCCACAACTAAAGAATCCACAACTAGAAACTCCGCAACTAGAAACTCCGCAACAAGAATCTCCACACCTAGAAACTCTACAACTTGAGACTTCGCAACTAAAGAACTCGGCACCTAGAAACTCAACAACTAGAAACTCCACAACTAGAAACACCGCAACTAAAAACTCTGCAAGGAGATATTCCACAGCTAGAAAATCCACAACTAGAAACTATGCAACTAGAAACTCCGCAATTAGAAACTCCACAGATAGAAACTCTGCAACTAGAAACTCCACAACTAGAAAACTCCGGAACTAGAAACTCTGCAACTAGAAACTCCGCAACTAGAAACTCCACAACTTGAAACACCACAACTATATACTCCACAACTACAAAATCCACAACTAGAAACTCCGCAACTAGAAACTCCGCAACTAGAAACTCCGCAACTAGAAACTCCACAGCTAGAAACTCCACGACTTGAGATTTCGCAACTAGAAACTCGGCAACTGGAAACTCAACAACTAGAAACTCAACAGCTAGAAACTCCACAACTAGAAACTCCACAACTTGAAACCCTACAAATAGATACTCCACAACTACAGACTCCAGAACTAGAAACTCCACAACCAGAAACTCTGCAACTAAAAACTCCGCAACTAGAAACTCCACAGCTAGAAAATCCACAACTAGAAACTCCACAACTTGAAACTCCGCAACTAGAAACTCCGCCACTAGAATCTCTACAACTAGAAAACTCCGCTACTAGAAACTCTGCAACTAGAAACTCCACAACGAAAAACTCCACAGCTAGAAACTCCACAACTGGAAACTCCCTAACTAGAGACTTCACAACTAGAAACTCCGCAACTACGAACTCCACAACTACGAACCCCACAACTAGAAACTCCGCAACTAGAAACTCCACAGCTAGAAAATCCACAACTAGAAACTTCACAACTAGAAAACTCCGGAACGAGAAACTCTGCAACTAGAAACTCCGCAACTAGAAACTCAACAACTTGAAACACCACAACTATATACTCCACAACTACAAAATCCACAACTAGAAACTCCGCAACTAGAAACTCCGCAACTAGAAACTCCACAGCTAGAAACTCCACGACTGGAGATTTCGCAACTAGAAACTCGGCAACTGGAAACTCAACTACTAGAAACTCAACAACTAGAAACTCCACAACTTGAAACCCAACAAATAGATACTCCACAACTACAGACTCCAGAACTAGAAACTCCACAACCAGAAACTCCGCAACTAAAAACTAAGCAACTAGAAACTCCACAGCTAGAAAATCCACAACTAGAAACTCCACAACTTGAAACTCCGCTACTAGAAACTTCGCCACTAGAATCTCCACAACTAGAAAACTCCGCTACTAGAAACTCTGCAACTAGAAACTCCGCAACGAAAAACTCCACAGCTAGAAACTCCACAACTGGAAACTCCCTAACTAGAGACTTCACAACTAGAAACTCCGCAACTACGAACTCCACAACTACGAACCCCACAACTAGAAACTCCGCAACTAGAAACTCCACAGCTAGAAAATCCACAACTAGAAACTTCACAACTAGAAAACTCCGGAACGAGAAACTCTGCAACTTGAAACTCCGCAACTAGAAACTCCACAACTTGAAACACCACAACTATATACTCCACAACTACAAAATCCACAACTAGAAACTCCGCAACTAGAAACTCCGCAACTAGAAACTCCACAGCTAGAAACTCCACGACTTGAGATTTCGCAACTAGAAACTCGGCAACTGGAAACTCAACTACTAGAAACTCAACAACTAGAAACTCCACAACTTGAAACCCAACAAATAGATACTCCACAACTACAGACTCCAGAACTAGAAACTCCACAACCAGAAACTCCGCAACTAAAAACTCCGCAACTAGAAACTCCACAGCTAGAAAATCCACAACTAGAAACTCCACAACTTGAAACTCCGCTACTAGAAACTCCGCCACTAGAATCTCCACAACTAGAAAACTCCGCTACTAGAAACTCTGCAACTAGAAACTCCGCAACGAAAAACTCCACAGCTAGAAACTCCACAACTGGAAACTCCCCAACTAGAGACTTCACAACTAGAAACTCCACAACTACGAACTCCACAACTACGAACCCCACAACTAGAAACTCCGCAACTAGAAACTCCACAGCTAGAAAATCCACAACTAGAAACTCCACAACTACTGACTCTGCAACTAGAAACTCCACAACCAGAAACTCCGCAACTAGAAACTCACTCCGCAACTAGAGACTCCACAACTAGAAATTCCACAACTAGAAACTCCACAACTACAGACTCCGCAACTAGAAAACTCCGCAACTAGAAACTCCACAACTAGAAACTTCACAACTTGAAAGTCCACAACTAGATACTCCACAACTACAAACTCCATAACTAGAAACTCCACAACTAGAAACTCCACAACTTGAAGCTCCACAACTAGAAACTCCGCAACTAGAAACTCCACAACTAGAAACTCCACAACGAGAAACTCCACAACTTGAAACTCCGCAACTAGAAACTCCGCCACTAGAATTTCCACAACTAGAAAACTCCACAACTAGAAACTCTGCAACTAGAAACTCCGCAACTAGAAACTCCACAGCTAGAAACTCCACAACTGGAAATTCCACAACTAGAGACTGCAAAACTAGAAACTGCACAACTACGAATCCCAAAACTACGAACCCCAGAACTAGAAGCTCCACAACTAGAAACTCCACAACTTGGAACTCCGCAACTAGAAACTCCGCCATTACAATCTCCACAACTACAAAACTCCGCAACTAGAAACTCTGCATCTAGAAACTCCGCAACTAGAAACTCCACAGCTAGAAACACCACAAATGGAAACTCCTCAACTAGAGACTCCACAACTAGAACTGCACAACTACGAACCCCACAACTGCGAACCCCACAACTAGAAACTCCACAACTAGAAACTCCACAACTAGAAACTCCACAACTTGAGACTTCGCAACTAGAAACTCTACAACTAGAAACTCCACAACTAGAAACTCCACAACTAGAAACTCCGATACTAGAAACTCCGCAACTATAAACTCCACAGCCAGAAACTCCACAACTAGAAACTCCACATCAAGAAATTCCGCAACTAGAAACTCCACAACTAGAACTCCACAACGAGAGACTCAACAACTAGAGACTCCTCAACTAAAAGCTCCACAACTAAAAACTCCACAACTAGAAACTCCGTAACTAGAAACTCGAAAACTAGAAACTCCACAACTAGAAACTCCACACCTATGAATTCCACAACTTGAAACTCCACAACTAAAACTTCACAACTAGAAACTCCACAACTAGAAACTCTGCAACAAGAAACTCCGCAACTAGAAACTCTGCAACTAGAAACTCTGCAACTAGAATCTCCACAGCTAGAAACTCCACATCTATAAACTCCACAACTAGAAACTCCACAACTAGAGACTCCAAAACTAGAGACTGCACAATTAGAGACTCCGCAGCTAGAAACTCCACAGCTAGCAACTCCGCAACTAGAAACTCCACAACTAGCGACTCCGCAATTACAAACTCGACAACTTGAAACTTTGCAACTCGAAACTGTGGAACTAGAAAATCCACAGCTATAAACTCAAGTAGAAACTCCCCAACTAGAAACTTCGCAACTAGAAATTCCGCAACTAGAAAATCCACAATTAGAAACTTCACAACTAGAAACTCCACAACTAGGAACTCTGCAATTAGAAAATCTACAACTACAAACTCGAAAAATAAAAACTACAAAGAGAAACTCCACAACTAGAAACTCCACAACTAGAAACTCCACAAGTAGACACTCCACAACTAGAAACTCCACAACTAGAGACTCCACAACTAGAGTCTCCACAGCTAAAAACTCCACAACTAGAAACTCCGCAACTAGAAACTCAACAACTAGAAATTCCACAGCTAGAAACTCCACAACTTGAGACTTCGCAACTAAAGAACTCGGCGACTAGAAACTCCGCAACTAGAAACTCAACAACTTGAAACACCACAACTATATACTCCACAACTACAAAATCCACAACTAGAAACTCCGCAACTAGAAACTCCGCAACTAGAAACTCCACAGCTAGAAACTCCACGACTGGAGATTTCGCAACTAGAAACTCGGCAACTGGAAACTCAACTACTAGAAACTCAACAACTAGAAACTCCACAACTTGAAACCCAACAAATAGATACTCCACAACTACAGACTCCAGAACTAGAAACTCCACAACCAGAAACTCCGCAACTAAAAACTCCGCAACTAGAAACTCCACAGCTAGAAAATCCACAACTAGAAACTCCACAACTTGAAACTCCGCTACTAGAAACTTCGCCACTAGAATCTCCACAACTAGAAAACTCCGCTACTAGAAACTCTGCAACTAGAAACTCCGCAACGAAAAACTCCACAGCTAGAAACTCCACAACTGGAAACTCCCTAACTAGAGACTTCACAACTAGAAACTCCGCAACTACGAACTCCACAACTACGAACCCCACAGCTAGAAACTCCGCAACTAGAAACTCCACAGCTAGAAAATCCACAACTAGAAACTTCACAACTAGAAAACTCCGGAACGAGAAACTCTGCAACTAGAAACTCCGCAACTAGAAACTCCACAACTTGAAACACCACAACTATATACTCCACAACTACAGAATCCACAACTAAAAACTCCGCAACTAGAAACTCCGCAACTAGAAACTCCGCAACTAGAAACTCCACAGCTAGAAATTCCACGACTTGAGATTTCGCAACTAGAAACTCGGCAACTAGAAACTTCACAACTTGAAAGTCCACAACTAGATACTCCACAACTACAAACTCCATAACAAGAAACTCCACAACTAGAAACTCCTCAACTGGAAGCTCCACAACTAGAAACTCCGCAACTAGAAACTCCACAACTAGAAACTCCACAACGAGAAACTCCACAACTTGAAACTCCGCAACTAGAAACTCCGCCACTAGAATTTCCACAACTAGAAAACTCCACAACTAGAAACTCTGCAACTAGAAACTCCGCAACTAGAAACTCCACAGCTAGAAACTCCACAACTGGAAACTCCACAACTAGAGACTGCAAAACTAGAAACTGCACAACTACGAATCCCACAACTACGAACCCCAGAACTAGAAGCTCCACAACTAGAAACTCCACAACTTGGAACTCCGCAACTAGAAACTCGAAAACTAGAAACTGCACAACTAGAAACTCCACACCTATGAATTCCACAACTTGAAACTCCACAACTAAAACTTCACAACTAGAAACTCCACAACTAGAAACTCTGCAACAAGAAACTCCGCAACTGGAAACTCTGCAACTAGAAACTCCGCAACTAGAAACTCCACAGCTAGAAACTCCACAACTATAAACTCCACAACTAGAGACTCCAAAACTAGAGACTGCACAATTAGAGACTCCGCAACTAGAAACTCCACAGCTAGCAACTCCGCAACTAGAAACTCTACAACTAGCGACTCCGCAACTACAAACTCGACAACTTGAAACTTTGCAACTCGAAACTGTGGAACTAGAAAATCCGCAACTATAAACTCAAGTAGAAACTCCCCAACTAGAAACTTCGCAACTAGAAATTCCGCAACTAGAAAATCCACAATTAGAAACTTCACAACTAGAAACACCCCAACAAGAAACTCCACAACTAGAAACTCCACAACTAGGAACTCTGCAACTAGAAAATCTACAACTACAAACTCAAAAAATAAAAACTACAAATAGAAACTCTACAACTAGAAACTCCACAACTAGAAACTTTGCAACTAGAAACTCCGCAATTAGAAACTCCACAGATAGAAACTCCGCAACTAGAAACTCCACAACTAGAAAACTCCGGAACTAGAAACTCTGCAACTAGAAACTCCGCAACTAGAAACTCCACAACTTGAAACACCACAACTATATACTCCACAACTACAAAATCCACAACTAGAAACTCCGCAACTAGAAACTCCGCAACTAGAAACTCCGCAACTAGAAACTCCACAGCTAGAAACTCCACGACTTGAGATTTCGCAACTAGAAACTCGGCAACTGGAAACTCAACTACTAGAAACTCAACAACTAGAAACTCCACAACTTGAAACCCAACAAATAGATACTCCACAACTACAGACTCCAGAACTAGAAACTCCACAACCAGAAACTCGGCAACTAAAAACTCCGCAACTAGAAACTCCACAGCTAGAAAATCCACAACTAGAAACTCCACAACTTGAAACTCCGCTACTAGAAACTCCGCCACTAGAATCTCCACAACTAGAAAACTCCGCTACTAGAAACTCTGCAACTAGAAACTCCACAACGAAAAACTCCACAGCTAGAAACTCCACAACTGGAAACTCCCTAACTAGAGACTTCACAACTAGAAACTCCGCAACTACGAACTCCACAACTACGAACCCCACAACTAGAAACTCCGCAACTAGAAACTCCGCAACGAAAAACTCCACAGCTAGAAACTCCACAACTAGAGACTTCACAACTAGAAACTCCACAACTACGAACTCCACAACTACGAACCCCAAAACTAGAAACTCCGCAACTAGAAACTCCACAGCTAGAAAATCCACAAGTAGAAACTCCACAACTACTGACTCTGCAACTAGAAACTCCACAACCAGAAACTCCGCAACTAGAAACTCACTCCGCAACTAGAGACTCCACAACTAGAAATTCCACAACTAGAAACTCCAACTCTACAGACTCCGCAACTAGAAAACTCCGCAACTAGAAACTCCACAACTAGAAACTTCACAACTTGAAAGTCCACAACTAGACACTCCACAACTACAAACTCCATAACTAGAAACTCCACAACTAGAAACTTCACAACTAGACAATCCGAAACTAGAAACTCCACAACGAGAAACTCCACGACTTGGAACTCCGCAACTAGAAACTCCACAACTACGAACCCCACAACTACGAACCCCACAACTAGAAACTCCACAACTAGAGACTCCACAACTAGAAACTCGACAACTAGAAACTCCACAACTACGAACCTCACAACTAGAAACTCCACAACTAGAAACTCCCAAACTAGAAACTCCACAGCCAGAAACTCCACAACTATAAACTCCACAACTAGAAACTCCACAACTAGAGACTCCAAAACTAGAGACTGCACAATTAGAGACTCCGCAACTGGAAACTCCACAGCTAGCAACTCCGCAACTAGAAACTCTACAACTAGCGACTCCGCAACTACAAACTCGACAACTTGAAACTTTGCAACTCGAAACTGTGGAACTAGAAAATCCACAACTATAAACTCAAGTAGAAACTCCCCAACTAGAAACTTCGCAACTAGAAATTCCGCAACTAAAAAATCCACAATTAGAAACTTCACAACTAGAAACACCCCAACAAGAAACTCCACAACTAGAAACTCCACAACTAGGAACTCTGCAACTAGAAAATCTACAACTACAAACTCAAAAAATAAAAACTACAAATAGAAACTCTACAACTAGAAACTCCACAACTAGAAACTTTGCAACTAGAAACTCCGCAATTAGAAACTCCACAGATAGAAACTCCGCAACTAGAAACTCCACAACTAGAAAACTCCGGAACTAGAAACTCTGCAACTAGAAACTCCGCAACTAGAAACTCCACAACTTGAAACACCACAACTATATACTCCACAACTACAAAATCCACAACTAGAAACTCCGCAACTAGAAACTCCGCAACTAGAAACTCCGCAACTAGAAACTCCACAGCTAGAAATTCCAGGACTTGAGATTTCGCAACTAGAAACTCGGCAACTGGAAACTCAACTACTAGAAACTCAACAACTAGAAACTCCACAACTAGAAACTCCACAACTTGAAACCCAACAAATAGATACTCCACAACTACAGACTCCAGAACTAGAAACTCCACAACCAGAAACTCCGCAACTAAAACTCCGCAACTAGAAACTCCACAGCTAGAAAATCCACAACTAGAAACTCCACAACTTGAAACTTCGCAACTAGAAACTCCGCCACTAGAATCTCCACAACTAGAAAACTCCGCTACTAGAAACTCTGCAACTAGAAACTCCACAACGAAAAACTCCACAGCTAGAAACTCCACAACTGGAAACTCCCTAACTAGAGACTTCACAACTAGAAACTCCGCAACTACGAACTCCACAACTACGAACCCCACAACTAGAAACTCCGCAACTAGAAACTCCACAGCTAGAAAATCCACAACTAGAAACTTCACAACTAGAAAACTCCGGAACGAGAAACTCTGCAGCTAGAAACTCCGCAACTAGAAACTCCACAACTTGAAACACCACAACTATATACTCCACAACTACAGAATCCACAACTAGAAACTCCGCAACTAGAAACTCCGCAACAAGAAACTCCACAGCTAGAAACTCCACGACTTGAGATTTCGCAACTAGAAACTCGGCAACTGGAAACTCAACTACTAGAAACTCAACAACTAGAAACTCCACAACTTGAAACCCAACAAATTGATACTCCACAACTACAGACTCCAGAACTAGAAACTCCACAACCAGAAACTCCGCAACTAAAAACTCCGCAACTAGAAACTCCACAGCTAGAAAATCCAGAACTAGAAACTCCACAACTGGAAACTCCGCTACTAGAAACTCCGCCACTAGAATCTCCACAACTAGAAAACTCCGCTACTAGAAACTCTGCAACTAGAAACTCCGCAACGAAAAACTCCACAGCTAGAAACTCCACAACTAGAGACTTCACAACTAGAAACTCCACAACTACAAACTCCACAACTACGAACCCCAAAACTAGAAACTCCGCAACTAGAAACTCCACAGCTAGAAAATCCACAACTAGAAACTCCACAACTACTGACTCTGCAACTAGAAACTCCACAACCAGAAACTCCGCAACTAGAAACTCACTCCGCAACTAGAGACTCCACAACTAGAAATTCCACAACTAGAAACTCCAACTCTACAGACTCCGCAACTAGAAAACTCCGCAACTAGAAACTCCACAACTAGAAACTTCACAACTTGAAAGTCCACAACTAGACACTCCACAACTACAAACTCCATAACTAGAAACTCCACAACTAGAAACTTCACAACTAGACAATCCGAAACTAGAAACTCCACAACGAGAAACTCCACGACTTGGAACTCCGCAACTAGAAACTCCACAACTACGAACCCCACAACTACGAACCCCACAACTAGAAACTCCACAACTAGAGACTCCACAACTAGAAACTCGACAACTAGAAACTCCACAACTACGAACCTCACAACTAGAAACTCCACAACTAGAAACTCCCAAACTAGAAACTCCACAGCCAGAAACTCCACAACTAGAAACTCCACAACTAGAAACTCCGCAACAAGAAACCCTGCAACTAGAAACTCCGCAACTAGAATCTCCACAGTTAGAAATTCCACAACTAAAAACTCCACAACCAGAAACTCCACAACTAGAGACTCCAAAACTAGAGACTGCACAATTAGAGACTCCGCAACTAGATACTCCAAAACTAGGAACTCTGCAACTAGAATATCTACAACTACAAATTCGAAAACTAAAAACTACAAATAGAAACTCCACAACTAGAAACTCCACAAGTAGACACTCCACAACTAGAAACTCCACAACTAGAGACTCCACAACTAAAAAATCCACAACTAGAAACTCCGCAACTAGAAACTCCGCAACTAGAAACTCCACAGCTAGAAACTCTACAACTTGAGACTTCGCAACTAAAGAACTCGGCACCTAGAAACTCAACAACTAGAAACTCCACAACTAGAAACACCGCAACTAAAAACTCTGCAAGGAGAAATTCCACAGCTAGAAAATCCACAACTAGAAACTCTGCAACTAGAAACTCCGCAATTAGAAACTCCACAGATAGATACTCCGCAACTAGAAACTCCACAACTAGAAAACTCCGGAGCTAGAAACTCTGCAACTAGAAACTCCGCAACTACAAACTCCACAACTTGAAACACCACAACTATATACTCCACAACTACACGATCCACAACTAGAAACTCCGCAACTAGAAACTCCGCAACTAGAAACTCCGCAACTAGAAACTCCACAGCTAGAAACTCCACGACTTGAGATTTCGCAACTAGAAACTCGGCAACTGGAAACTCAACTACTAGAAACTCAACAACTAGAAACTCCACAACTAGAAACTCCACAACTTGAAACTCCACAGCTAGAAAATCCACAACTAGAAACTCCACAACTACTTACTCTGCAACTAGAAACTCCACAACCAGAAACTCCGCAACTAGAAACTCACTCCGCAACTAGAGACTCCACAACTAGAAATTCCACAACTAGAAACTCCACAACTACAGACTCCGCAACTAGAAAACTCCGCAACTAGAAACTCCCCAACTAGAAACTTCACAACTTGAAAGTCCACAACTAGATACTCCACAACTACAAACTCCATAACTAGAAACTCCACAACTAGAAACTCCACAACTAGACAATCCACAACTAGAAACTCCACAACGAGAAACTCCACGACTTGAAACTCCGCAACTAGAAACTCCACAACTACGAACCCCACAACTACGAACCCCACAACTAGAAACTCCACAACTAGAGACTCCACAACTAGAAACTCGACAACTACGAACCCCACAACTACGAACCTCACAACAAGAAACTCCACAACTAGAAACTCCCAAACTAGAAACTCCACAGCCAGAAACTCCACAACTAGAAACTCAACAACTAGAAACTCCGCAACAAGAAACCCTGCAACTAGAAACTCCGCAACTAGAATCTCCACAGTTAGAAATTCCACAACTAAAAACTCCACAACGAGAAACTCCACAAGTAGACACTCCACAACTAGAAACTCCACAACTAGAGACTCCACAACTAAAGAACTCGGCAACTAGACACTCAACAACTAGAAACTCCACAACTAGAAACACCGCAACTAAAAACTCTGCAAGGAGAAATTCCACAGCTAGAAAATCCACAACTAGAAACTACGCAACTAGAAACTCCGCAATTAGAAACTCCACAGATAGAAACTCCGCAACTAGAAACTCCACAACTAGAAAACTCCGGAACTAGAAACTCTGCAACTAGAAACTCCGCAACTAGAAACTCCACAACTTGAAACACCACAACTATATACTCCACAACTACAAAATCCACAACTAGAAACTCCGCAACTAGAAACTCCGCAACTAGAAACTCCGCAACTAGAAACTCCACAGCTAGAAACTCCACGACTTGAGATTTCGCAACTAGAAACTCGGCAACTGGAAACTCAACAACTAGAAACTCAACAACTAGAAACTCCACAACTAGAAACTCCACAACTTGAAACCCTACAAATAGATACTCCACAACTACAGACTCCAGAACTAGAAACTCCACAACCAGAAACTCCGCAACTAAAAACTCCGCAACTAGAAACTCCACAGCTAGAAAAACCACAACTAGAAACTCCACAACTTGAAACTCCGCAACTAGAAACTCCGCCACTAGAATCTCTACAACTAGAAAACTCCGCTACTAGAAACTCTGCAACTAGAAACTCCACAACGAAAAACTCCACAGCTAGAAACTCCACAACGGGAAACTCCCTAACTAGAGACTTCACAACTAGAATCTCCGCAACTACGAACTCCACAACTACGAACCCCACAACTAGAAACTCCGCAACTAGAAACTCCACAGCAAGAAAAATCCACAACTAGAAACTTCACAACTAGAAAACTCCGGAACGAGAAACTCTGCAACTAGAAACTCCGCAACTAGAAACTCCACAACTTGAAACACCACAACTATATACTCCACAACTACAAAATCCACAACTAGAAACTCCGCAACTAGAAACTCCGCAACTAGAAACTCCACAGCTAGAAACTCCACGACTTGAGATTTCGCAACTAGAAACTCGGCAACTGGAAACTCAACTACTAGAAACTCAACAACTAGAAACTCCACAACTTGAAACCCAACAAATAGATACTCCACAACTACAGACTCCAGAACTAGAAACTCCACAACCAGAAACTCCGCAACTAAAAACTCCGCAACTAGAAACTCCACAGCTAGAAAATCCACAACTAGAAACTCCACAACTTGAAACTCCGCTACTAGAAACTCCGCCACTAGAATCTCCACAACTAGAAAACTCCGCTACTAGAAACTCTGCAACTAGAAACTCCGCAACGAAAAACTCCACAGCTAGAAACTCCACAACTGGAAACTCCCCAACTAGAGACTTCACAACTAGAAACTCCACAACTACGAACTCCACAACTACGAACCCCACAACTAGAAACTCCGCAACTAGAAACTCCACAGCTAGAAAATCCACAACTAGAAACTCCACAACTACTGACTCTGCAACTAGAAACTCCACAACCAGAAACTCCGCAACTAGAAACTCACTCCGCAACTAGAGACTCCACAACTAGAAATTCCACAACTAGAAACTCCACAACTACAGACTCCGCAACTAGAAAACTCCGCAACTAGAAACTCCACAACTAGAAACTTCACAACTTGAAAGTCCACAACTAGATACTCCACAACTACAAACTCCATAACTAGAAACTCCACAACTAGAAACTCCACAACTTGAAGCTCCACAACTAGAAACTCCGCAACTAGAAACTCCACAACTAGAAACTCCACAACGAGAAACTCCACAACTTGAAACTCCGCAACTAGAAACTCCGCCACTAGAATTTCCACAACTAGAAAACTCCACAACTAGAAACTCTGCAACTAGAAACTCCGCAACTAGAAACTCCACAGCTAGAAACTCCACAACTGGAAATTCCACAACTAGAGACTGCAAAACTAGAAACTGCACAACTACGAATCCCAAAACTACGAACCCCAGAACTAGAAGCTCCACAACTAGAAACTCCACAACTTGGAACTCCGCAACTAGAAACTGCGCCATTACAATCTCCACAACTAGAAAACTCCGCAACTAGAAACTCTGCATCTAGAAACTCCGCAACTAGAAACTCCACAGCTAGAAACACCACAAATGGAAACTCCTCAACTAGAGACTCCACAACTAGAACTGCACAACTACGAACCCCACAACTACGAACCCCACAACTGCGAACCCCACAACTAGAAACTCCACAACTAGAAACTCCACAACTTGAGACTTCGCAACTAGAAACTCTACAACTAGAAACTCCACAACTAGAAACTCCACAACTAGAAACTCCGATACCAGAAACTCCGCAACTATAAACTCCACAGCCAGAAACTCCACAACTAGAAACTCCACATCAAGAAATTCCGCAACTAGAAACTCCACAACTAGAACTCCACAACGAGAGACTCAACAACTAGAGACTCCTCAACTAAAAGCTCCACGACTAAAAACTCCACAACTAGAAACTCCGTAACTAGAAACTCGAAAACTAGAAACTCCACAACTAGAAACTCTGCAACAAGAAACTCCGCAACTAGAAACTCTGCAACTAGAAACTCCGCAACTAGAATCTCCACAGCTAGAAACTCCACATCTATAAACTCCACAACTAGAAACTCCACAACTAGAGACTCCAAAACTAGAGACTGCACAATTAGAGACTCCGCAGCTAGAAACTCCACAGCTAGCAACTCCGCAACTAGAAACTCCACAACTAGCGACTCCGCAATTACAAACTCGACAACTTGAAACTTTGCAACTCGAAACTGTGGAACTAGAAAATCCACAGCTATAAACTCAAGTAGAAACTCCCCAACTAGAAACTTCGCAACTAGAAATTCCGCAACTAGAAAATCCACAATTAGAAACTTCACAACTAGAAACTCCACAACTAGGAACTCTGCAATTAGAAAATCTACAACTACAAACTCGAAAAATAAAAACTACAAATAGAAACTCCACAACTAGAAACTCCACAACTAGAAACTCCACAAGTAGACACTCCACAACTAGAAACTCCACAACTAGAGACTCCACAACTAGAGTCTCCACAGCTAAAAACTCCACAACTAGAAACTCCGCAACTAGAAACTCAACAACTAGAAATTCCACAGCTAGAAACTCCACAACTTGAGACTTCGCAACTAAAGAACTCGGCGACTAGAAACTCCGCAACTAGAAACTCAACAACTTGAAACACCACAACTATATACTCCACAACTACAAAATCCACAACTAGAAACTCCGCAACTAGAAACTCCGCAACTAGAAACTCCACAGCTAGAAACTCCACGACTGGAGATTTCGCAACTAGAAACTCGGCAACTGGAAACTCAACTACTAGAAACTCAACAACTAGAAACTCCACAACTTGAAACCCAACAAATAGATACTCCACAACTACAGACTCCAGAACTAGGAACTCCACAACCAGAAACTCCGCAACTAAAAACTCCGCAACTAGAAACTCCACAGCTAGAAAATCCACAACTAGAAACTCCACAACTTGAAACTCCGCTACTAGAAACTTCGCCACTAGAATCTCCACAACTAGAAAACTCCGCTACTAGAAACTCTGCAACTAGAAACTCCGCAACGAAAAACTCCACAGCTAGAAACTCCACAACTGGAAACTCCCTAACTAGAGACTTCACAACTAGAAACTCCGCAACTACGAACTCCACAACTACGAACCCCACAACTAGAAACTCCGCAACTAGAAACTCCACAGCTAGAAAATCCACAACTAGAAACTTCACAACTAGAAAACTCCGGAACGAGAAACTCTGCAACTAGAAACTCCGCAACTAGAAACTCCACAACTTGAAACACCACAACTATATACTCCACAACTACAGAATCCACAACTAGAAACTCCGCAACTAGAAACTCCGCAACTAGAAACTCCGCAACTAGAAACTCCACAGCTAGAAATTCCACGACTTGAGATTTCGCAACTAGAAACTCGGCAACTAGAAACTTCACAACTTGAAAGTCCACAACTAGATACTCCACAACTACAAACTCCATAACAAGAAACTCCACAACTAGAAACTCCACAACTGGAAGCTCCACAACTAGAAACTCCGCAACTAGAAACTCCACAACTAGAAACTCCACAACGAGAAACTCCACAACTTGAAACTCCGCAACTAGAAACTCCGCCACTAGAATTTCCACAACTAGAAAACTCCACAACTAGAAACTCTGCAACTAGAAACTCCGCAACTAGAAACTCCACAGCTAGAAACTCCACAACTGGAAACTCCACAACTAGAGACTGCAAAACTAGAAACTGCACAACTACGAATCCCACAACTACGAACCCCAGAACTAGAAGCTCCACAACTAGAAACTCCACAACTTGGAACTCCGCAACTAGAAACTCGAAAACTAGAAACTGCACAACTAGAAACTCCACACCTATGAATTCCACAACTTGAAACTCCACAACTAAAACTTCACAACTAGAAACTCCACAACTAGAAACTCTGCAACAAGAAACTCCGCAACTGGAAACTCTGCAACTAGAAACTCCGCAACTAGAAACTCCACAGCTAGAAACTCCACAACTATAAACTCCACAACTAGAAACTCCACAACTAGAGACTCCAAAACTAGAGACTGCACAATTAGAGACTCCGCAACTAGAAACTCCACAGCTAGCAACTCCGCAACTAGAAACTCTACAACTAGCGACTCCGCAACTACAAACTCGACAACTTGAAACTTTGCAACTCGAAACTGTGGAACTAGAAAATCCGCAACTATAAACTCAAGTAGAAACTCCCCAACTAAAAACTTCGCAACTAGAAATTCCGCAACTAGAAAATCCACAATTAGAAACTTCACAACTAGAAACACCCCAACAAGAAACTCCACAACTAGAAACTCCACAACTAGGAACTCTGCAACTAGAAAATCTACAACTACAAACTCAAAAAATAAAAACTACAAATAGAAACTCTACAACTAGAAACTCCACAACTAGAAACTTTGCAACTAGAAACTCCGCAATTAGAAACTCCACAGATAGAAACTCCGCAACTAGAAACTCCACAACTAGAAAACTCCGGAACTAGAAACTCTGCAACTAGAAACTCCGCAACTAGAAACTCCACAACTTGAAACACCACAACTATATACTCCACAACTACAAAATCCACAACTAGAAACTCCGCAACTAGAAACTCCGCAACTAGAAACTCCGCAACTAGAAACTCCACAGCTAGAAATTCCAGGACTTGAGATTTCGCAACTAGAAACTCGGCAACTGGAAACTCAACTACTAGAAACTCAACAACTAGAAACTCCACAACTAGAAACTCCACAACTTGAAACCCAACAAATAGATACTCCACAACTACAGACTCCAGAACTAGAAACTCCACAACCAGAAACTCCGCAACTAAAACTCCGCAACTAGAAACTCCACAGCTAGAAAATCCACAACTAGAAACTCCACAACTTGAAACTTCGCAACTAGAAACTCCGCCACTAGAATCTCCACAACTAGAAAACTCCGCTACTAGAAACTCTGCAACTAGAAACTCCGCAACGAAAAACTCCACAGCTAGAAACTCCACAACTGGAAACTCCCCAACTAGAGACTTCACAACTAGAAACTCCACAACTACGAACTCCACAACTACGAACCCCACAACTAGAAACTCCGCAACTAGAAACTCCACAGCTAGAAAATCCACAACTAGAAACTCCACAACTACTGACTCTGCAACTAGAAACTCCACAACCAGAAACTCCGCAACTAGAAACTCACTCCGCAACTAGAGACTCCACAACTAGAAATTCCACAACTAGAAACTCCACAACTACAGACTCCGCAACTAGAAAACTCCGCAACTAGAAACTCCACAACTAGAAACTTCACAACTTGAAAGTCCACAACTAGATACTCCACAACTACAAACTCCATAACTAGAAACTCCACAACTAGAAACTCCACAACTTGAAGCTCCACAACTAGAAACTCCGCAACTAGAAACTCCACAACTAGAAACTCCACAACGAGAAACTCCACAACTTGAAACTCCGCAACTAGAAACTCCGCCACTAGAATTTCCACAACTAGAAAACTCCACAACTAGAAACTCTGCAACTAGAAACTCCGCAACTAGAAACTCCACAGCTAGAAACTCCACAACTGGAAATTCCACAACTAGAGACTGCAAAACTAGAAACTGCACAACTACGAATCCCAAAACTACGAACCCCAGAACTAGAAGCTCCACAACTAGAAACTCCACAACTTGGAACTCCGCAACTAGAAACTGCGCCATTACAATCTCCACAACTAGAAAACTCCGCAACTAGAAACTCTGCATCTAGAAACTCCGCAACTAGAAACTCCACAGCTAGAAACACCACAAATGGAAACTCCTCAACTAGAGACTCCACAACTAGAACTGCACAACTACGAACCCCACAACTACGAACCCCACAACTGCGAACCCCACAACTAGAAACTCCACAACTAGAAACTCCACAACTTGAGACTTCGCAACTAGAAACTCTACAACTAGAAACTCCACAACTAGAAACTCCACAACTAGAAACTCCGATACCAGAAACTCCGCAACTATAAACTCCACAGCCAGAAACTCCACAACTAGAAACTCCACATCAAGAAATTCCGCAACTAGAAACTCCACAACTAGAACTCCACAACGAGAGACTCAACAACTAGAGACTCCTCAACTAAAAGCTCCACGACTAAAAACTCCACAACTAGAAACTCCGTAACTAGAAACTCGAAAACTAGAAACTCCACAACTAGAAACTCCACACCTATGAATTCCACAACTTGAAACTCCACAACTAAAACTTCACAACTAGAAACTCCACAACTAGAAACTCTGCAACAAGAAACTCCGCAACTAGAAACTCTGCAACTAGAAACTCCGCAACTAGAATCTCCACAGCTAGAAACTCCACATCTATAAACTCCACAACTAGAAACTCCACAACTAGAGACTCCAAAACTAGAGACTGCACAATTAGAGACTCCGCAGCTAGAAACTCCACAGCTAGCAACTCCGCAACTAGAAACTCCACAACTAGCGACTCCGCAATTACAAACTCGACAACTTGAAACTTTGCAACTCGAAACTGTGGAACTAGAAAATCCACAGCTATAAACTCAAGTAGAAACTCCCCAACTAGAAACTTCGCAACTAGAAATTCCGCAACTAGAAAATCCACAATTAGAAACTTCACAACTAGAAACTCCACAACTAGGAACTCTGCAATTAGAAAATCTACAACTACAAACTCGAAAAATAAAAACTACAAATAGAAACTCCACAACTAGAAACTCCACAACTAGAAACTCCACAAGTAGACACTCCACAACTAGAAACTCCACAACTAGAGACTCCACAACTAGAGTCTCCACAGCTAAAAACTCCACAACTAGAAACTCCGCAACTAGAAACTCAACAACTAGAAATTCCACAGCTAGAAACTCCACAACTTGAGACTTCGCAACTAAAGAACTCGGCGACTAGAAACTCCGCAACTAGAAACTCAACAACTTGAAACACCACAACTATATACTCCACAACTACAAAATCCACAACTAGAAACTCCGCAACTAGAAACTCCGCAACTAGAAACTCCACAGCTAGAAACTCCACGACTGGAGATTTCGCAACTAGAAACTCGGCAACTGGAAACTCAACTACTAGAAACTCAACAACTAGAAACTCCACAACTTGAAACCCAACAAATAGATACTCCACAACTACAGACTCCAGAACTAGGAACTCCACAACCAGAAACTCCGCAACTAAAAACTCCGCAACTAGAAACTCCACAGCTAGAAAATCCACAACTAGAAACTCCACAACTTGAAACTCCGCTACTAGAAACTTCGCCACTAGAATCTCCACAACTAGAAAACTCCGCTACTAGAAACTCTGCAACTAGAAACTTTGCAACGAAAAACTCCACAGCTAGAAACTCCACAACTGGAAACTCCCTAACTAGAGACTTCACAACTAGAAACTCCGCAACTACGAACTCCACAACTACGAACCCCACAACTAGAAACTCCGCAACTAGAAACTCCACAGCTAGAAAATCCACAACTAGAAACTTCACAACTAGAAAACTCCGGAACGAGAAACTCTGCAACTAGAAACTCCGCAACTAGAAACTCCACAACTTGAAACACCACAACTATATACTCCACAACTACAGAATCCACAACTAGAAACTCCGCAACTAGAAACTCCGCAACTAGAAACTCCGCAACTAGAAACTCCACAGCTAGAAATTCCACGACTTGAGATTTCGCAACTAGAAACTCGGCAACTAGAAACTTCACAACTTGAAAGTCCACAACTAGATACTCCACAACTACAAACTCCATAACAAGAAACTCCACAACTAGAAACTCCACAACTGGAAGCTCCACAACTAGAAACTCCGCAACTAGAAACTCCACAACTAGAAACTCCACAACGAGAAACTCCACAACTTGAAACTCCGCAACTAGAAACTCCGCCACTAGAATTTCCACAACTAGAAAACTCCACAACTAGAAACTCTGCAACTAGAAACTCCGCAACTAGAAACTCCACAGCTAGAAACTCCACAACTGGAAACTCCACAACTAGAGACTGCAAAACTAGAAACTGCACAACTACGAATCCCACAACTACGAACCCCAGAACTAGAAGCTCCACAACTAGAAACTCCACAACTTGGAACTCCGCAACTAGAAACTCGAAAACTAGAAACTGCACAACTAGAAACTCCACACCTATGAATTCCACAACTTGAAACTCCACAACTAAAACTTCACAACTAGAAACTCCACAACTAGAAACTCTGCAACAAGAAACTCCGCAACTGGAAACTCTGCAACTAGAAACTCCGCAACTAGAAACTCCACAGCTAGAAACTCCACAACTATAAACTCCACAACTAGAAACTCCACAACTAGAGACTCCAAAACTAGAGACTGCACAATTAGAGACTCCGCAACTAGAAACTCCACAGCTAGCAACTCCGCAACTAGAAACTCTACAACTAGCGACTCCGCAACTACAAACTCGACAACTTGAAACTTTGCAACTCGAAACTGTGGAACTAGAAAATCCGCAACTATAAACTCAAGTAGAAACTCCCCAACTAAAAACTTCGCAACTAGAAATTCCGCAACTAGAAAATCCACAATTAGAAACTTCACAACTAGAAACACCCCAACAAGAAACTCCACAACTAGAAACTCCACAACTAGGAACTCTGCAACTAGAAAATCTACAACTACAAACTCAAAAAATAAAAACTACAAATAGAAACTCTACAACTAGAAACTCCACAACTAGAAACTTTGCAACTAGAAACTCCGCAATTAGAAACTCCACAGATAGAAACTCCGCAACTAGAAACTCCACAACTAGAAAACTCCGGAACTAGAAACTCTGCAACTAGAAACTCCGCAACTAGAAACTCCACAACTTGAAACACCACAACTATATACTCCACAACTACAAAATCCACAACTAGAAACTCCGCAACTAGAAACTCCGCAACTAGAAACTCCGCAACTAGAAACTCCACAGCTAGAAATTCCAGGACTTGAGATTTCGCAACTAGAAACTCGGCAACTGGAAACTCAACTACTAGAAACTCAACAACTAGAAACTCCACAACTAGAAACTCCACAACTTGAAACCCAACAAATAGATACTCCACAACTACAGACTCCAGAACTAGAAACTCCACAACCAGAAACTCCGCAACTAAAACTCCGCAACTAGAAACTCCACAGCTAGAAAATCCACAACTAGAAACTCCACAACTTGAAACTTCGCAACTAGAAACTCCACCACTAGAATCTCCACAACTAGAAAACTCCGCTACTAGAAACTCTGCAACTAGAAACTCCACAACGAAAAACTCCACAGCTAGAAACTCCACAACTGGAAACTCCCTAACTAGAGACTTCACAACTAGAAACTCCGCAACTACGAACTCCACAACTACGAACCCCACAACTAGAAACTCCGCAACTAGAAACTCCACAGCTAGAAAATCCACAACTAGAAACTTCACAACTAGAAAACTCCGGAACGAGAAACTCTGCAGCTAGAAACTCCGCAACTAGAAACTCCACAACTTGAAACACCACAACTATATACTCCACAACTACAGAATCCACAACTAGAAACTCCGCAACTAGAAACTCCGCAACTAGAAACTCCACAGCTAGAAACTCCACGACTTGAGATTTCGCAACTAGAAACTCGGCAACTGGAAACTCAACTACTAGAAACTCAACAACTAGAAACTCCACAACTTGAAACCCAACAAATAGATACTCCACAACTACAGACTCCAGAACTAGAAACTCCACAACCAGAAACTCCGAAACTAAAAACTCCGCAACTAGAAACTCCACAGCTAGAAAATCCACAACTAGAAACTCCACAACTTGAAACTCCGCTACTAGAAACTCCGCCACTAGAATCTCCACAACTAGAAAACTCCGCTACTAGAAACTCTGCAACTATAAACTCCGCAACGAAAAACTCCACAGCTAGAAACTCCACAACTAGAGACTTCAAAACTAGAAACTCCACAACTACGAACTCCACAACTACGAACCCCAAAACTAGAAACTCCGCAACTAGAAACTCCACAGCTAGAAAATCCACAACTAGAAACTCCACAACTACTGACTCTGCAACTAGAAACTCCACAACCAGAAACTCCGCAACTAGAAACTCACTCCGCAACTAGAGACTCCACAACTAGAAATTCCACAACTAGAAACTCCAACTCTACAGACTCCGCAACTAGAAAACTCCGCAACTAGAAACTCCACAACTAGAAACTTCACAACTTGAAAGTCCACAACTAGACACTCAACAACTACAAACTCCATAACTAGAAACTCCACAACTAGAAACTTCACAACTAGACAATCCGATACTAGAAACTCCACAACGAGAAACTCCACGACTTGGAACTCCGCAACTAGAAACTCCACAACTACGAACCCCACAACTACGAACCCCACAACTAGAAACTCCACAACTAGAGACTCCACAACTAGAAACTCGACAACTAGAAACTCCACAACTACGAACCTCACAACTAGAAACTCCACAACTAGAAACTCCCAAACTAGAAACTCCACAGCCAGAAACTCCACAACTAGAAACTCCACAACTAGAAACTCCGCAACAAGAAACCCTGCAACTAGAAACTCCGCAACTAGAATCTCCACAGTTAGAAATTCCACAACTAAAAACTCCACAACCAGAAACTCAACAACTAGAGACTCCAAAACTAGAGACTGCACAATTAGAGACTCCGCAACTAGATACTCCAAAACTAGGAACTCTGCAACTAGAATATCTACAACTACAAATTCGAAAACTAAAAACTACAAATAGAAACTCCACAACTTGAAACTCCACAAGTAGACACTCCACAACTAGAAACTCCACAACTAGAGACTCCACAACTAAAAAATCCACAACTAGAAACTCCGCAACTAGAAACTCCGCAACTAGAAACTCCACAGCTAGAAACTCTACAACTTGAGACTTCGCAACTAAAGAACTCGGCACCTAGAAACTCAACAACTAGAAACTCCACAACTAGAAACACCGCAACTAAAAACTCTGCAAGGAGAAATTCCACAGCTAGAAAATCCACAACTAGAAACTCTGCAACTAGAAACTCCGCAATTAGAAACTCCACAGATAGAAACTCCGCAACTAGAAACTCCACAACTAGAAAACTCCGGAACTAGAAACTCTGCAACTAGAAACTCCGCAACTAGAAACTCCACAACTTGAAACACCACAACTATATACTCCACAACTACAAGATCCACAACTAGAAACTCCGCAACTAGAAACTCCGCAACTAGAAACTCCGCAACTAGAAACTCCACAGCTAGAAACTCCACGACTAGAAACTCCACAACTACTTACTCTGCAACTAGAAACTCCACAACCAGAAACTCCGCAACTAGAAACTCACTCCGCAACTAGAGACTCCACAACTAGAAATTCCACAACTAGAAACTCCACAACTACAGACTCCGCAACTAGAAAACTCCGCAACTAGAAACTCCACAACTAGAAACTTCACAACTTGAAAGTCCACAACTAGATACTCCACAACTACAAACTCCATAACTAGAAACTCCACAACTAGAAACTCCACAACTAGACAATCCACAACTAGAAACTCCACAACGAGAAACTCCACGACTTGAAACTCCGCAACTAGAAACTCGACAACTACGAACCCCACAACTACGAACCTCACAACAAGAAACTCCACAACTAGAAACTCCCAAACTAGAAACTCCACAGCCAGAAACTCCACAACTAGAAACTCAACAACTAGAAACTCCGCAACAAGAAACCCTGCAACTAGAAACTCCGCAACTAGAATCTCCACAGTTAGAAATTCCACAACTAAAAACTCCACAACCAGAAACTCCACAACTAGAGACTCCAAAACTAGAGACTGCACAATTAGAGACTCCGCAACTAGATACTCCAAAACTAGGAACTCTGCAACTAGAAAATCTACAACTACAAATTCGAAAACTAAAAACTACAAATAGAAACTCCACAACGAGAAACTCCACAAGTAGACACTCCACAACTAGAAACTCCACAACTAGAGACTCCACAACTAAAGAACTCGGCAACTAGACACTCAACAACTAGAAACTCCACAACTAGAAACACCGCAACTAAAAACTCTGCAAGGAGAAATTCCACAGCTAGAAAATCCACAACTAGAAACTATGCAACTAGAAACTCCGCAATTAGAAACTCCACAGATAGAAACTCCGCAACTAGAAACTCCACAACTAGAAAACTCCGGAACTAGAAACTCTGCAACTAGAAACTCCGCAACTAGAAACTCCACAACTTGAAACACCACAACTATATACTCCACAACTACAAAATCCACAACTAGAAACTCCGCAACTAGAAACTCCGCAACTAGAAACTCCGCAACTAGAAACTCCACAGCTAGAAACTCCACGACTTGAGATTTCGCAACTAGAAACTCGGCAACTGGAAACTCAACAACTAGAAACTCAACAACTAGAAACTCCACAACTAGAAACTCCACAACTTGAAACCCTACAAATAGATACTCCACAACTACAGACTCCAGAACTAGAAACTCCACAACCAGAAACTCCGCAACTAAAAACTCCGCAACTAGAAACTCCACAGCTAGAAAATCCACAACTAGAAACTCCACAACTTGAAACTCCGCCACTAGAAACTCCGCCACTAGAATCTCTACAACTAGAAAACTCCGCTACTAGAAACTCTGCAACTAGAAACTCCACAACGAAAAACTCCACAGCTAGAAACTCCACAACGGGAAACTCCCTAACTAGAGACTTCACAACTAGAATCTCCGCAACTACGAACTCCACAACTACGAACCCCACAACTAGAAACTCCGCAACTAGAAACTCCACAGCTAGAAAATCCACAACTAGAAACTTCACAACTAGAAAACTCCGGAACGAGAAACTCTGCAACTAGAAACTCCGCAACTAGAAACTCCACAACTTGAAACACCACAACTATATACTCCACAACTACAAAATCCACAACTAGAAACTCCGCAACTAGAAACTCCGCAACTAGAAACTCCACAGCTAGAAACTCCACGACTTGAGATTTCGCAACTAGAAACTCGGCAACTGGAAACTCAACTACTAGAAACTCAACAACTAGAAACTCCACAACTTGAAACCCAACAAATAGATACTCCACAACTACAGACTCCAGAACTAGAAACTCCACAACCAGAAACTCCGCAACTAAAAACTCCGCAACTAGAAACTCCACAGCTAGAAAATCCACAACTAGAAACTCCACAACTTGAAACTCCGCTACTAGAAACTCCGCCACTAGAATCTCCACAACTAGAAAACTCCGCTACTAGAAACTCTGCAACTAGAAACTCCGCAACGAAAAACTCCACAGCTAGAAACTCCACAACTAGAGACTTCAAAACTAGAAACTCCACAACTACGAACTCCACAACTACGAACCCCAAAACTAGAAACTCCGCAACTAGAAACTCCACAGCTAGAAAATCCACAACTAGAAACTCCACAACTACTGACTCTGCAACTAGAAACTCCACAACCAGAAACTCCGCAACTAGAAACTCACTCCGCAACTAGAGACTCCACAACTAGAAATTCCACAACTAGAAACTCCAACTCTACAGACTCCGCAACTAGAAAACTCCGCAACTAGAAACTCCACAACTAGAAACTTCACAACTTGAAAGTCCACAACTAGACACTCCACAACTACAAACTCCATAACTAGAAACTCCACAACTAGAAACTTCACAACTAGACAATCCGATACTAGAAACTCCACAACGAGAAACTCCACGACTTGGAACTCCGCAACTAGAAACTCCACAACTACGAACCCCACAACTACGAACCCCACAACTAGAAACTCCACAACTAGAGACTCCACAACTAGAAACTCGACAACTAGAAACTCCACAACTACGAACCTCACAACTAGAAACTCCACAACTAGAAACTCCCAAACTAGAAACTCCACAGCCAGAAACTCCACAACTAGAAACTCCACAACTAGAAACTCCGCAACAAGAAACCCTGCAACTAGAAACTCCGCAACTAGAATCTCCACAGTTAGAAATTCCACAACTAAAAACTCCACAACCAGAAACTCCACAACTAGAGACTCCAAAACTAGAGACTGCACAATTAGAGACTCCGCAACTAGATACTCCAAAACTAGGAACTCTGCAACTAGAATATCTACAACTACAAATTCGAAAACTAAAAACTACAAATAGAAACTCCACAACTTGAAACTCCACAAGTAGACACTCCACAACTAGAAACTCCACAACTAGAGACTCCACAACTAAAAAATCCACAACTAGAAACTCCGCAACTAGAAACTCCGCAACTAGAAACTCCACAGCTAGAAACTCTACAACTTGAGACTTCGCAACTAAAGAACTCGGCACCTAGAAACTCAACAACTAGAAACTCCACAACTAGAAACACCGCAACTAAAAACTCTGCAAGGAGAAATTCCACAGCTAGAAAATCCACAACTAGAAACTCTGCAACTAGAAACTCCGCAATTAGAAACTCCACAGATAGAAACTCCGCAACTAGAAACTCCACAACTAGAAAACTCCGGAACTAGAAACTCTGCAACTAGAAACTCCGCAACTAGAAACTCCACAACTTGAAACACCACAACTATATACTCCACAACTACAAGATCCACAACTAGAAACTCCGCAACTAGAAACTCCGCAACTAGAAACTCCGCAACTAGAAACTCCACAGCTAGAAACTCCACGACTAGAAACTCCACAACTACTTACTCTGCAACTAGAAACTCCGCAACCAGAAACTCCGCAACTAGAAACTCACTCCGCAACTAGAGACTCCACAACTAGAAATTCCACAACTAGAAACTCCACAACTACAGACTCCGCAACTAGAAAACTCCGCAACTAGAAACTCCACAACTAGAAACTTCACAACTTGAAAGTCCACAACTAGATACTCCACAACTACAAACTCCATAACTAGAAACTCCACAACTAGAAACTCCACAACTAGACAATCCACAACTAGAAACTCCACAACGAGAAACTCCACGACTTGAAACTCCGCAACTAGAAACTCCACAACTACGAACCCCACAACTACGAACCCCACAACTAGAAACTCCACAACTAGAGACTCCACAACTAGAAACTCGACAACTACGAACCCCACAACTACGAACCTCACAACAAGAAACTCCACAACTAGAAACTCCCAAACTAGAAACTCCACAGCCAGAAACTCCACAACTAGAAACTCAACAACTAGAAACTCCGCAACAAGAAACCCTGCAACTAGAAACTCCGCAACTAGAATCTCCACAGTTAGAAATTCCACAACTAAAAACTCCACAACCAGAAACTCCACAACTAGAGACTCCAAAACTAGAGACTGCACAATTAGAGACTCCGCAACTAGATACTCCAAAACTAGGAACTCTGCAACTAGAAAATCTACAACTACAAATTCGAAAACTAAAAACTACAAATAGAAACTCCACAACGAGAAACTCCACAAGTAGACACTCCACAACTAGAAACTCCACAACTAGAGACTCCACAACTAAAGAACTCGGCAACTAGACACTCAACAACTAGAAACTCCACAACTAGAAACACCGCAACTAAAAACTCTGCAAGGAGAAATTCCACAGCTAGAAAATCCACAACTAGAAACTATGCAACTAGAAACTCCGCAATTAGAAACTCCACAGATAGAAACTCCGCAACTAGAAACTCCACAACTAGAAAACTCCGGAACTAGAAACTCTGCAACTAGAAACTCCGCAACTAGAAACTCCACAACTTGAAACACCACAACTATATACTCCACAACTACAAAATCCACAACTAGAAACTCCGCAACTAGAAACTCCGCAACTAGAAACTCCGCAACTAGAAACTCCACAGCTAGAAACTCCACGACTTGAGATTTCGCAACTAGAAACTCGGCAACTGGAAACTCAACAACTAGAAACTCAACAACTAGAAACTCCACAACTAGAAACTCCACAACTTGAAACCCTACAAATAGATACTCCACAACTACAGACTCCAGAACTAGAAACTCCACAACCAGAAACTCCGCAACTAAAAACTCCGCAACTAGAAACTCCACAACTTGAAACTCCGCAACTAGAAACTCCGCCACTAGAATCTCTACAACTAGAAAACTCCGCTACTAGAAACTCTGCAACTAGAAACTCCACAACGAAAAACTCCACAGCTAGAAACTCCACAACGGGAAACTCCCTAACTAGAGACTTCACAACTAGAATCTCCGCAACTACGAACTCCACAACTACGAACCCCACAACTAGAAACTCCGCAACTAGAAACTCCACAGCTAGAAAATCCACAACTAGAAACTTCACAACTAGAAAACTCCGGAACGAGAAACTCTGCAACTAGAAACTCCGCAACTAGAAACTCCACAACTTGAAACACCACAACTATATACTCCACAACTACAAAATCCACAACTAGAAACTCCGCAACTAGAAACTCCGCAACTAGAAACTCCACAGCTAGAAACTCCACGACTTGAGATTTCGCAACTAGAAACTCGGCAACTGGAAACTCAACTACTAGAAACTCAACAACTAGAAACTCCACAACTTGAAACCCAACAAATAGATACTCCACAACTACAGACTCCAGAACTAGAAACTCCACAACCAGAAACTCCGCAACTAAAAACTCCGCAACTAGAAACTCCACAGCTAGAAAATCCACAACTAGAAACTCCACAACTTGAAACTCCGCTACTAGAAACTCCGCCACTAGAATCTCCACAACTAGAAAACTCCGCTACTAGAAACTCTGCAACTAGAAACTCCGCAACGAAAAACTCCACAGCTAGAAACTCCACAACTGGAAACTCCCCAACTAGAGACTTCACAACTAGAAACTCCACAACTACGAACTCCACAACTACGAACCCCACAACTAGAAACTCCGCAACTAGAAACTCCACAGCTAGAAAATCCACAACTAGAAACTCCACAACTACTGACTCTGCAACTAGAAACTCCACAACCAGAAACTCCGCAACTAGAAACTCACTCCGCAACTAGAGACTCCACAACTAGAAATTCCACAACTAGAAACTCCACAACTACAGACTCCGCAACTAGAAAACTCCGCAACTAGAAACTCCACAACTAGAAACTTCACAACTTGAAAGTCCACAACTAGATACTCCACAACTACAAACTCCATAACTAGAAACTCCACAACTAGAAACTCCACAACTTGAAGCTCCACAACTAGAAACTCCGCAACTAGAAACTCCACAACTAGAAACTCCACAACGAGAAACTCCACAACTTGAAACTCCGCAACTAGAAACTCCGCCACTAGAATTTCCACAACAAGAAAACTCCACAACTAGAAACTCTGCAACTAGAAACTCCGCAACTAGAAACTCCACAGCTAGAAACTCCACAACTGGAAATTCCACAACTAGAGACTGCAAAACTAGAAACTGCACAACTACGAATCCCAAAACTACGAACCCCAGAACTAGAAGCTCCACAACTAGAAACTCCACAACTTGGAACTCCGCAACTAGAAACTCCGCCATTACAATCTCCACAACTAGAAAACTCCGCAACTAGAAACTCTGCATCTAGAAACTCCGCAACTAGAAACTCCACAGCTAGAAACACCACAAATGGAAACTCCTCAACTAGAGACTCCACAACTAGAACTGCACAACTACGAACCCCACAACTACGAACCCCACAACTGCGAACCCCACAACTAGAAACTCCACACCTAGAAACTCCACAACTAGAAACTCCACAACTTGAGACTTCGCAACTAGAAACTCTACAACTAGAAACTCCACAACTAGAAACTCCACAACTAGAAACTCCGATACTAGAAACTCCGCAACTATAAACTCCACAGCCAGAAACTCCACAACTAGAAACTCCACATCAAGAAATTCCGCAACTAGAAACTCCACAACTAGAACTCCACAACTAGAGACTCAACAACTAGAGACTCCTCAACTAAAAGCTCCACAACTAAAAACTCCACAACTAGAAACTCCGTAACTAGAAACTCGAAAACTAGAAACTCCACAACTAGAAACTCCACACCTATGAATTCCACAACTTGAAACTCCACAACTAAAACTTCACAACTAGAAACTCCACAACTAGAAACTCTGCAACAAGAAACTCCGCAACTAGAAACTCTGCAACTAGAAACTCTGCAACTAGAATCTCCACAGCTAGAAACTCCACATCTATAAACTCCACAACTAGAAACTCCACAACTAGAGACTCCAAAACTAGAGACTGCACAATTAGAGACTCCGCAGCTAGAAACTCCACAGCTAGCAACTCCGCAACTAGAAACTCCACAACTAGCGACTCCGCAATTACAAACTCGACAACTTGAAACTTTGCAACTCAAAACTGTGGAACTAGAAAATCCACAGCTATAAACTCAAGTAGAAACTCCCCAACTAGAAACTTCGCAACTAGAAATTCCGCAACTAGAAAATCCACAATTAGAAACTTCACAACTAGAAACTCCCCAACAAGAAACTCCACAACTAGAAACTCCACAACTAGGAACTCTGTAATTAGAAAATCTACAACTACAAACTCGAAAAATAAAAACTACAAATAGAAACTCCACAACTAGAAACTCCACAACTAGAAACTCCACAAGTAGACACTCCACAACTAGAAACTCCACAACTAGAGACTCCACAACTAGAGACTCCACAGCTAAAAACTCCACAACTAGAAACTCCGCAACTAGAAACTCAACAACTAGAAATTCCACAGCTAGAAACTCCACAACTTGAGACTTCGCAACTAAAGAACTCGGCGACTAGAAACTCAACAACTAGAAACTCCACAACTAGAAACTCCGCAACTAGAAACTCTGCAACTAGAAACTCCGCAACTAGAAACTCCACAGTTAGAAACTCCACAACTTGAAACACCAAATCTAGATACTCCACAACTACAAATTCCACAACTAGAAACTCCGCCACTAGAAGCTCCGCAACTTGAGACTTCGCAACTAGAGACTCCACAACTAGAGACTCCTCAACTAAAAACTCCACAACTAGAAACTCCGCAACTAGAAACTCCGCAACTAGAAACTTCACAGCTAGAAACTCCACAACTTGAGACTTCGCAACTAAAGAACTCGGCAACTAGAAATTCAAACACTAGAAATTGCACAACTAGAAACTCCAACTCAAGAAACTCCACAACTACTGGCTCCGCAACTAGAAACTCCACAACTACTGGCTCCGCAACTAGAAACTCACTCCGCCACTAGAGACTCCACAACTTGAAATTCCACAACTAGAAACTCCACAACTAGAAACTCCACAACTAGAAATTCCACAACTAGAGACTCAACAACTAGAGACTACTCAACTAAAAGCTCCACAACTAGAAACTCCGTAACTAGAAATTCCACAACTAGAAACTCCACAACTACAGACTCCGCGACTAGAAAACTCCGCAACTAGAACTCCACAACTAGAAACTCCACAACTTGAAAGCCCACAACTAGATACTCCACAACTACAAACTCCACAACTAGAAACTCCACAACTAGAAACTCCACAACTTGAAGCTCCGCAACTAGAAACTCCGCCACTAGAAACTCCACAACTAGAAAACTCCGAAACTAGAAACTCTGCAACTAGAAACTCCGCAACTAGAAACTCCACAGCTAGAAACTCCACGACTTGAGATTTCGCAACTAGAAACTCGGCAACTGGAAACTCAACTACTAGAAACTCAACAACTAGAAACTCCACAACTTGAAACCCAACAAATAGATACTCCACAACTACAGACTCCAGAACTAGAAACTCCACAACCAGAAACTCCGCAACTAAAAACTCCGCAACTAGAAACTCCACAGCTAGAAAATCCACAACTAGAAACTCCACAACTTGAAACTCCGCTACTAGAAACTCCGCCACTAGAATCTCCACAACTAGAAAACTCCGCTACTAGAAACTCTGCAACTAGAAACTCCGCAACGAAAAACTCCACAGCTAGAAACTCCACAACTGGAAACTCCCCAACTAGAGACTTCACAACTAGAAACTCCACAACTACGAACTCTACAACTAGGAACCCCACAACTAGAAACTCCGCAACTAGAAACTCCACAGCTAGAAAATCCACAACTAGAAACTCCACAACTACTGACTCTGCCACTAGAAACTCCACAACCAGAAACTCCGCAACTAGAAACTCACTCCGCAACTAGAGACTCCACAACTAGAAATTCCACAACTAGAAACTCCAACTCTACAGACTCCGCAACTAGAAAACTCCGCAACTAGAAACTCCACAACTAGAAACTTCACAACTTGAAAGTCCACAACTAGATACTCCACAACTACAAACTCCATAACTAGAAACTCCACAACTAGAAACTTCACAACTAGACAATCCACAACTAGAAACTCCACAACGAGAAACTCCACGACTTGGAACTCCGCAACTAGAAACTCCACAACTACGAACCCCACAACTACGAACCCCACAACTAGAAACTCCACAACTAGAGACTCCACAACTAGAAACTCGACAACTAGAAACTCCACAACTACGAACCTCACAACTAGAAACTCCACAACTAGAAACTCCCAAACTAGAAACTCCACAGCCAGAAACTCCACAACTAGAAACTCCACAACTAGAAACTCCGCAACAAGAAACCCTGCAACTAGAAACTCCGCAACTAGAATCTCCACAGTTAGAAATTCCACAACTAAAAACTCCACAACCAGAAACTCCACAACTAGAGACTCCAAAACTAGAGACTGCACAATTAGAGACTCCGCAACTAGATACTCCAAAACTAGGAACTCTGCAACTAGAAAATCTACAACTACAAATTCGAAAACTAAAAACTACAAATAGAAACTCCACAACTAGAAACTCCACAAGTAGACACTCCACAACTAGAAACTCCACAACTAGAGACTCCACAACTAAAAAATCCACAACTAGAAACTCCGCAACTAGAAACTCCGCAACTACAAACTCCACAGCTAGAAACTCTCAACTTGAGACTTCGCAACTAAAGAACTCGGCACCTAGAAACTCAACAACTAGAAACTCCACAACTAGAAACACCGCAACTAAAAACTCTGCAAGGAGAAATTCCACAGCTAGAAAATCCACAACTAGAAACTCTGCAACTAGAAACTCCGCAATTAGAAACTCCACAGATAGAAACTCCGCAACTAGAAACTCCACATCTAGAAAACTCCGGAACTAGAAACTCTGCAACTAGAAACTCCGCAACTAGAAACTCCACAACTTGAAACACCACAACTATATACTCCACAACTACAAAATCCACAACTAGAAACTCCGCAACTAGAAACTCCGCAACTAGAAACTCCGCAACTAGAAACTCCACAGCTAGAAACTCCACGACTTGAGATTTCGCAACTAGAAACTCGACAACTGGAAACTCAACTACTAGAAACTCAACAACTAGAAACTCCACAACTAGAAATTCCACAACTTGAAACTCCACAGCTAGAAAATCCACAACTAGAAACTCCACAACTACTGACTCTGCAACTAGAAACTCCACAACCAGAAACTCCGCCACTAGAAACTCACTCCGCAACTAGAGACTCCACAACTAGAAATTCCACAACTAGAAACTCCACAACTACAGACTCCGCAACTAGAAAACTCCGCAACTAGAAACTCCACAACTAGAAACTTCACAACTTGAAAGTCCACAACTAGATACTCCACAACTACAAACTCCATAACTAGAAACTCCACAACTAGAAACTCCACAACTAGACAATCCACAACTAGAAACTCCACAACGAGAAACTCCACGACTTGAAACTCCGCAACTAGAAACTCCACAACTACGAACCCCACAACTACGAACCCCACAACTAGAAACTCCACAACTAGAGACTCCACAACTAGAAACTCGACAACTAGAAACTCCACAACTACGAACCTCACAACAAGAAACTCCACAACTAGAAACTCCCAAACTAGAAACTCCACAGCCAGAAACTCCACAACTAGAAACTCAACAACTAGAAACTCCGCAACAAGAAACCCTGCAACTAGAAACTCCGCAACTAGAATCTCCACAGTTAGAAATTCCACAACTAAAAACTCCACAACCAGAAACTCCACAACTAGAGACTCCAAAACTAGAGACTGCACAATTAGAGACTCCGCAACTAGATACTCCAAAACTAGGAACTCTGCAACTAGAAAATCTACAACTACAAATTCGAAAACTAAAAACTACACATAGAAACTCCACAACTAGAAACTCCACAAGTAGACACTCCACAACTAGAAACTCCACAACTAGAGACTCCACAACTAAAAAATCCACAACTAGAAACTCCGCAACTAGAAACTCCGCAACTAGAAACTCCACAGCTAGAAACTCTACAACTTGAGACTTCGCAACTAAAGAACTCGGCAACTAGAAACTCAACAACTAGAAACTCCACAACTAGAAACACCGCAACTAAAAACTCTGCAAGGAGAAATTCCACAGCTAGAAAATCCACAACTAGAAACTATGCAACTAGAAACTCCGCAATTAGAAACTCCACAGATAGAAACTCCACAACTAGAAAACTCCGAAACTAGAAACTCTGCAACTAGAAACTCCGCAACTAGAAACTCCACAGCTAGAAACTCCACGACTTGAGATTTCGCAACTAGAAACTCGGCAACTGGAAACTCAACTACTAGAAACTCAACAACTAGAAACTCCACAACTAGAAACTCCACAACTTGAAACCCAACAAATAGATACTCCACAACTACAGACTCCAGAACTAGAAACTCCACAATCAGAAACTCCGCCACTAAAACTCCGCAACTAGAAACTCCACAGCTAGAAAATCCACAACTAGAAACTCCACAACTTGAAACTTCGCAACTAGAAACTCCGCCACTAGAATCTCCACAACTAGAAAACTCCGCTACTAGAAACTCTGCAACTAGAAACTCCACAACGAAAAACTCCACAGCTAGAAACTCCACAACTGGAAACTCCCTAACTAGAGACTTCACAACTAGAAACTCCGCAACTACGAACCCCACAACTTGAAACTCCGCAACTAGAAACTCCACAGCTAGAAAATCCACAACTAGAAACTTCACAACTAGAAAACTCCGGAACGAGAAACTCTGCAACTAGAAACTCCGCAACTAGAAACTCCACAACTTGAAACACCACAACTATATACTCCACAACTACAGAATCCACAACTAGAAACTCCGCAACTAGAAACTCCGCAACTAGAAACTCCACAGCTAGAAACTCCACGACTTGAGATTTCGCAACTAGAAACTCGGCAACTGGAAACTCAACTACTAGAAACTCGAAAACTAGAAACTCCACAACTAGAAACTCCACACCTATGAATTCCACAACTTGAAACTCCACAACTAAAACTTCACAACTAGAAACTCCACAACTAGAAACTCTGCAACAAGAAACTCCGCAACTAGAAACTCTGCAACTAGAAACTCTGCAACTAGAATCTCCACAGCTAGAAACTCCACATCTATAAACTCCACAACTAGAAACTCCACAACTAGAGACTCCAAAACTAGAGACTGCACAATTAGAGACTCCGCAGCTAGAAACTCCACAGCTAGCAACTCCGCAACTAGAAACTCCACAACTAGCGACTCCGCAATTACAAACTCGACAACTTGAAACTTTGCAACTCAAAACTGTGGAACTAGAAAATCCACAGCTATAAACTCAAGTAGAAACTCCCCAACTAGAAACTTCGCAACTAGAAATTCCGCAACTAGAAAATCCACAATTAGAAACTTCACAACTAGAAACTCCCCAACAAGAAACTCCACAACTAGAAACTCCACAACTAGGAACTCTGCAATTAGAAAATCTACAACTACAAACTCGAAAAATAAAAACTACAAATAGAAACTCCACAACTAGAAACTCCACAACTAGAAACTCCACAAGTAGACACTCCACAACTAGAAACTCCACAACTAGAGACTCCACAACTAGAGACTCCACAGCTAAAAACTCCACAACTAGAAACTCCGCAACTAGAAACTCAACAACTAGAAATTCCACAGCTAGAAACTCTACAACTTGAGACTTCGCAACTAAAGAACTCGGCGACTAGAAACTCAACAACTAGAAACTCCACAACTAGAAACTCCGCAACTAGAAACTCTGCAACTAGAAACTCCGCAACTAGAAACTCCACAGTTAGAAACTCCACAACTTGAAACACCAAATCTAGATACTCCACAACTACAAATTCCACAACTAGAAACTCCGCCACTAGAAGCTCCGCAACTAGAAACTCCGCAGCTAGAAACTCCACGACTTGAGACTTCGCAACTAGAAACTCGGCAACTAGAAACTCAACAACTAGAGACTCCACAACTAGAGACTCCTCAACTAAAAACTCCACAACTAGAAACTCCGCAACTAGAAACTCCGCAACTAGAAACTTCACAGCTAGAAACTCCACAACTTGAGACTTCGCAACTAAAGAACTCGGCAACTAGAAATTCAAACACTAGAAATTCCACAACTAGAAACTCCAACTCTAGAAACTCCACAACTACTGGCTCCGCAACTAGAAACTCCACAACTACTGGCTCCGCAACTAGAAACTCACTCCGCCACTAGAGACTCCACAACTTGAAATTCCACAACTAGAAACTCCACAACTAGAAACTCCACAACTAGAAATTCCACAACTAGAGACTCAACAACTAGAGACTACTCAACTAAAAGCTCCACAACTAGAAACTCCGTAACTAGAAATTCCACAACTAGAAACTCCACAACTACAGACTCCGCGACTAGAAAACTCCGCAACTAGAACTCCACAACTAGAAACTCCACAACTTGAAAGCCCACAACTAGATACTCCACAACTACAAACTCCACAACTAGAAACTCCACAACTAGAAACTCCACAACTTGAAGCTCCGCAACTAGAAACTCCGCCACTAGAAACTCCACAACTAGAAAACTCCGAAACTAGAAACTCTGCAACTAGAAACTCCGCAACTAGAAACTCCACAGCTAGAAACTCCACGACTTGAGATTTCGCAACTAGAAACTCGGCAACTGGAAACTCAACTACTAGAAACTCAACAACTAGAAACTCCACAACTTGAAACCCAACAAATAGATACTCCACAACTACAGACTCCAGAACTAGAAACTCCACAACCAGAAACTCCGCAACTAAAAACTCCGCAACTAGAAACTCCACAGCTAGAAAATCCACAACTAGAAACTCCACAACTTGAAACTCCGCTACTAGAAACTCCGCCACTAGAATCTCCACAACTAGAAAACTCCGCTACTAGAAACTCTGCAACTAGAAACTCCGCAACGAAAAACTCCACAGCTAGAAACTCCACAACTGGAAACTCCCCAACTAGAGACTTCACAACTAGAAACTCCACAACTACGAACTCTACAACTAGGAACCCCACAACTAGAAACTCCGCAACTAGAAACTCCACAGCTAGAAAATCCACAACTAGAAACTCCACAACTACTGACTCTGCCACTAGAAACTCCACAACCAGAAACTCCGCAACTAGAAACTCACTCCGCAACTAGAGACTCCACAACTAGAAATTCCACAACTAGAAACTCCAACTCTACAGACTCCGCAACTAGAAAACTCCGCAACTAGAAACTCCACAACTAGAAACTTCACAACTTGAAAGTCCACAACTAGATACTCCACAACTACAAACTCCATAACTAGAAACTCCACAACTAGAAACTTCACAACTAGACAATCCACAACTAGAAACTCCACAACGAGAAACTCCACGACTTGGAACTCCGCAACTAGAAACTCCACAACTACGAACCCCACAACTACGAACCCCACAACTAGAAACTCCACAACTAGAGACTCCACAACTAGAAACTCGACAACTAGAAACTCCACAACTACGAACCTCACAACTAGAAACTCCACAACTAGAAACTCCCAAACTAGAAACTCCACAGCCAGAAACTCCACAACTAGAAACTCCACAACTAGAAACTCCGCAACAAGAAACCCTGCAACTAGAAACTCCGCAACTAGAATCTCCACAGTTAGAAATTCCACAACTAAAAACTCCACAACCAGAAACTCCACAACTAGAGACTCCAAAACTAGAGACTGCACAATTAGAGACTCCGCAACTAGATACTCCAAAACTAGGAACTCTGCAACTAGAAAATCTACAACTACAAATTCGAAAACTAAAAACTACAAATAGAAACTCCACAACTAGAAACTCCACAAGTAGACACTCCACAACTAGAAACTCCACAACTAGAGACTCCACAACTAAAAAATCCACAACTAGAAACTCCGCAACTAGAAACTCCGCAACTACAAACTCCACAGCTAGAAACTCTCAACTTGAGACTTCGCAACTAAAGAACTCGGCACCTAGAAACTCAACAACTAGAAACTCCACAACTAGAAACACCGCAACTAAAAACTCTGCAAGGAGAAATTCCACAGCTAGAAAATCCACAACTAGAAACTCTGCAACTAGAAACTCCGCAATTAGAAACTCCACAGATAGAAACTCCGCAAGTAGAAACTCCACATCTAGAAAACTCCGGAACTAGAAACTCTGCAACTAGAAACTCCGCAACTAGAAACTCCACAACTTGAAACACCACAACTATATACTCCACAACTGCAAAATCCACAACTAGAAACTCCGCAACTAGAAACTCCGCAACTAGAAACTCCGCAACTAGAAACTCCACAGCTAGAAACTCCACGACTTGAGATTTCGCAACTAGAAACTCGACAACTGGAAACTCAACTACTAGAAACTCAACAACTAGAAACTCCACAACTAGAAATTCCACAACTTGAAACTCCACAGCTAGAAAATCCACAACTAGAAACTCCACAACTACTGACTCTGCAACTAGAAACTCCACAACCAGAAACTCCGCCACTAGAAACTCACTCCGCAACTAGAGACTCCACAACTAGAAATTCCACAACTAGAAACTCCACAACTACAGACTCCGCAACTAGAAAACTCCGCAACTAGAAACTCCACAACTAGAAACTTCACAACTTGAAAGTCCACAACTAGATACTCCACAACTACAAACTCCATAACTAGAAACTCCACAACTAGAAACTCCACAACTAGACAATCCACAACTAGAAACTCCACAACGAGAAACTCCACGACTTGAAACTCCGCAACTAGAAACTCCACAACTACGAACCCCACAACTACGAACCCCACAACTAGAAACTCCACAACTAGAGACTCCACAACTAGAAACTCGACAACTAGAAACTCCACAACTACGAACCTCACAACAAGAAACTCCACAACTAGAAACTCCCAAACTAGAAACTCCACAGCCAGAAACTCCACAACTAGAAACTCAACAACTAGAAACTCCGCAACAAGAAACCCTGCAACTAGAAACTCCGCAACTAGAATCTCCACAGTTAGAAATTCCACAACTAAAAACTCCACAACCAGAAACTCCACAACTAGAGACTCCAAAACTAGAGACTGCACAATTAGAGACTCCGCAACTAGATACTCCAAAACTAGGAACTCTGCAACTAGAAAATCTACAACTACAAATTCGAAAACTAAAAACTACACATAGAAACTCCACAACTAGAAACTCCACAAGTAGACACTCCACAACTAGAAACTCCACAACTAGAGACTCCACAACTAAAAAATCCACAACTAGAAACTCCGCAACTAGAAACTCCGCAACTAGAAACTCCACAGCTAGAAACTCTACAACTTGAGACTTCGCAACTAAAGAACTCGGCAACTAGAAACTCAACAACTAGAAACTCCACAACTAGAAACACCGCAACTAAAAACTCTGCAAGGAGAAATTCCACAGCTAGAAAATCCACAACTAGAAACTATGCAACTAGAAACTCCGCAATTAGAAACTCCACAGATAGAAACTCCACAACTAGAAAACTCCGAAACTAGAAACTCTGCAACTAGAAACTCCGCAACTAGAAACTCCACAGCTAGAAACTCCACGACTTGAGATTTCGCAACTAGAAACTCGGCAACTGGAAACTCAACTACTAGAAACTCAACAACTAGAAACTCCACAACTAGAAACTCCACAACTTGAAACCCAACAAATAGATACTCCACAACTACAGACTCCAGAACTAGAAACTCCACAATCAGAAACTCCGCCACTAAAACTCCGCAACTAGAAACTCCACAGCTAGAAAATCCACAACTAGAAACTCCACAACTTGAAACTTCGCAACTAGAAACTCCGCCACTAGAATCTCCACGACTAGAAAACTCCGCTACTAGAAACTCTGCAACTAGAAACTCCACAACGAAAAACTCCACAGCTAGAAACTCCACAACTGGAAACTCCCTAACTAGAGACTTCACAACTAGAAACTCCGCAACTACGAACCCCACAACTAGAAACTCCGCAACTAGAAACTCCACAGCTAGAAAATCCACAACTAGAAACTTCACAACTAGAAAACTCCGGAACGAGAAACTCTGCAACTAGAAACTCCGCAACTAGAAACTCCACAACTTGAAACACCACAACTATATACTCCACAACTACAGAATCCACAACTAGAAACTCCGCAACTAGAAACTCCGCAACTAGAAACTCCACAGCTAGAAACTCCACGACTTGAGATTTCGCAACTAGAAACTCAACAACTAGAAACTCCACAACTTGAAACCCAACAAATAGATACTCCACAACTACAGACTCCAGAACTAGAAACTCCACAACCAGAAACTGCGCAACTAAAAACTCCGCAACTAGAAACTCCACAGCTAGAAAATCCACAACTAGAAACTCCACAACTTGAAACTCCGCTACTAGAAACTCCGCCACTAGAATCTCCACAACTAGAAAACTCCGCTACTAGAAACTCTGCAACTAGAAACTCCGCAACGAAAAACTCCACAGCTAGAAACTCCACAACTGGAAACTCCCCAACTAGAGACTTCACAACTAGAAACTCCACAACTACGAACTCCACAACTACGAACCCCACAACTAGAAACTCCGCAACTAGAAACTCCACAGCTAGAAAATCCACAACTAGAAACTCCACAACTACTGACTCTGCCACTAGAAACTCCACAACCAGAAAGTCCGCAACTAGAAACTCACTCCGCAACTAGAGACTCCACAACTAGAAATTCCACAACTAGAAACTCCAACTCTACAGACTCCGCAACTAGAAAACTCCGCAACTAGAAACTCCACAACTAGAAACTTCACAACTTGAAAGTCCACAACTAGATACTCCACAACTACAAACTCCATAACTAAAAACTCCACAACTAGAAACTTCACAACTAGACAATCCACAACTAGAAACTCCACAACGAGAAACTCCACGACTTGGAACTCCGCAACTAGAAACTCCACAACTACGAACCCCACAACTACGAACCCCACAACTAGAAACTCCACAACTAGAGACTCCACAACTAGAAACTCGACAACTAGAAACTCCACAACTACGAACCTCACAACTAGAAACTCCACAACTAGAAACTCCCAAACTAGAAACTCCACAGCCAGAAACTCCACAACTAGAAACTCCACAACTAGAAACTCCGCAACAAGAAACCCTGCAACTAGAAACTCCGCAACTAGAATCTCCACAGTTAGAAATTCCACAACTAAAAACTCCACAACCAGAAACTCCACAACTAGAGACTCCAAAACTAGAGACTGCACAATTAGAGACTCCGCAACTAGATACTCCAAAACTAGGAACTCTGCAACTAGAAAATCTACAACTACAAATTCGAAAACTAAAAACTACACATAGAAACTCCACAACTAGAAACTCCACAAGTAGACACTCCACAACTAGAAACTCCACAACTAGAGACTCCACAACTAAAAAATCCACAACTAGAAACTCCGCAACTAGAAACTCCGCAACTAGAAACTCCACAGCTAGAAACTCTACAACTTGAGACTTCGCAACTAAAGAACTCGGCAACTAGAAACTCAACAACTAGAAACTCCACAACTAGAAACACCGCAACTAAAAACTCTGCAAGGAGAAATTCCACAGCTAGAAAATCCACAACTAGAAACTATGCAACTAGAAACTCCGCAATTAGAAACTCCACAGATAGAAACTCCACAACTAGAAAACTCCGAAACTAGAAACTCTGCAACTAGAAACTCCGCAACTAGAAACTCCACAGCTAGAAACTCCACGACTTGAGATTTCGCAACTAGAAACTCGGCAACTGGAAACTCAACTACTAGAAACTCAACAACTAGAAACTCCACAACTAGAAACTCCACAACTTGAAACCCAACAAATAGATACTCCACAACTACAGACTCCAGAACTAGAAACTCCACAATCAGAAACTCCGCCACTAAAACTCCGCAACTAGAAACTCCACAGCTAGAAAATCCACAACTAGAAACTCCACAACTTGAAACTTCGCAACTAGAAACTCCGCCACTAGAATCTCCACGACTAGAAAACTCCGCTACTAGAAACTCTGCAACTAGAAACTCCACAACGAAAAACTCCACAGCTAGAAACTCCACAACTGGAAACTCCCTAACTAGAGACTTCACAACTAGAAACTCCGCAACTACGAACCCCACAACTAGAAACTCCGCAACTAGAAACTCCACAGCTAGAAAATCCACAACTAGAAACTTCACAACTAGAAAACTCCGGAACGAGAAACTCTGCAACTAGAAACTCCGCAACTAGAAACTCCACAACTTGAAACACCACAACTATATACTCCACAACTACAGAATCCACAACTAGAAACTCCGCAACTAGAAACTCCGCAACTAGAAACTCCACAGCTAGAAACTCCACGACTTGAGATTTCGCAACTAGAAACTCAACAACTAGAAACTCCACAACTTGAAACCCAACAAATAGATACTCCACAACTACAGACTCCAGAACTAGAAACTCCACAACCAGAAACTGCGCAACTAAAAACTCCGCAACTAGAAACTCCACAGCTAGAAAATCCACAACTAGAAACTCCACAACTTGAAACTCCGCTACTAGAAACTCCGCCACTAGAATCTCCACAACTAGAAAACTCCGCTACTAGAAACTCTGCAACTAGAAACTCCGCAACGAAAAACTCCACAGCTAGAAACTCCACAACTGGAAACTCCCCAACTAGAGACTTCACAACTAGAAACTCCACAACTACGAACTCCACAACTACGAACCCCACAACTAGAAACTCCGCAACTAGAAACTCCACAGCTAGAAAATCCACAACTAGAAACTCCACAACTACTGACTCTGCCACTAGAAACTCCACAACCAGAAAGTCCGCAACTAGAAACTCACTCCGCAACTAGAGACTCCACAACTAGAAATTCCACAACTAGAAACTCCAACTCTACAGACTCCGCAACTAGAAAACTCCGCAACTAGAAACTCCACAACTAGAAACTTCACAACTTGAAAGTCCACAACTAGATACTCCACAACTACAAACTCCATAACTAAAAACTCCACAACTAGAAACTTCACAACTAGACAATCCACAACTAGAAACTCCACAACGAGAAACTCCACGACTTGGAACTCCGCAACTAGAAACTCCACAACTACGAACCCCACAACTACGAACCCCACAACTAGAAACTCCACAACTAGAGACTCCACAACTAGAAACTCGACAACTAGAAACTCCACAACTACGAACCTCACAACTAGAAACTCCACAACTAGAAACTCCCAAACTAGAAACTCCACAGCCAGAAACTCCACAACTAGAAACTCCACAACTAGAAACTCCGCAACAAGAAACCCTGCAACTAGAAACTCCGCAACTAGAATCTCCACAGTTAGAAATTCCACAACTAAAAACTCCACAACCAGAAACTCCACAACTAGAGACTCCAAAACTAGAGACTGCACAATTAGAGACTCCGCAACTAGATACTCCAAAACTAGGAACTCTGCAACTAGAAAATCTACAACTACAAATTCGAAAACTAAAAACTACAAATAGAAACTCCACAACTAGAAACTCCACAAGTAGACACTCCACAACTAGAAACTCCACAACTAGAGACTCCACAACTAAAAAATCCACAACTAGAAACTCCGCAACTAGAAACTCCGCAACTAGAAACTCCACAGCTAGAAACTCTACAACTTGAGACTTCGCAACTAAAGAACTCGGCACCTAGAAACTCAACAACTAGAAACTCCACAACTAGAAACACCGCAACTAAAAACTCTGCAAGGAGAAATTCCACAGCTAGAAAATCCACAACTAGAAACTCTGCAACTAGAAACTCCGCAATTAGAAACTCCACAGATAGAAACTCCGCAACTAGAAACTCCACAACTAGAAAACTCCGGAACTAGAAACTCTGCAACTAGAAACTCCGCAACTAGAAACTCCACAACTTGAAACACCACAACTATATACTCCACAACTACAAAATCCACCACTAGAAACTCCGCAACTAGAAACTCCGCAACTAGAAACTCCACAGCTAGAAACTCCACGACTTGAGATTTCGCAACTAGAAACTCGGCAACTGGAAACTCAACTACTAGAAACTCAACAACTAGAAACTCCACAACTAGAAATTCCACAACTTGAAACTCCACAGCTAGAAAATCCACAACTAGAAACTCCACAACTACTGACTCTGCAACTAGAAACTCCACAACCAGAAACTCCGCCACTAGAAACTCACTCCGCAACTAGAGACTCCACAACTAGAAATTCCACAACTAGAAACTCCACAACTACAGACTCCGCAACTAGAAAACTCCGCAACTAGAAACTCCACAACTAGAAACTTCACAACTTGAAAGTCCACAACTAGATACTCCACAACTACAAACTCCATAACTAGAAACTCCACAACTAGAAACTCCACAACTAGACAATCCACAACTAGAAACTCCACAACGAGAAACTCCACGACTTGAAACTCCGCAACTAGAAACTCCACAACTACGAACCCCACAACTACGAACCCCACAACTAGAAACTCCACAACTAGAGACTCCACAACTAGAAACTCGACAACTAGAAACTCCACAACTACGAACCTCACAACAAGAAACTCCACAACTAGAAACTCCCAAACTAGAAACTCCACAGCCAGAAACTCCACAACTAGAAACTCAACAACTAGAAACTCCGCAACAAGAAACCCTGCAACTAGAAACTCCGCAACTAGAATCTCCACAGTTAGAAATTCCACAACTAAAAACTCCACAACCAGAAACTCCACAACTAGAGACTCCAAAACTAGAGACTGCACAATTAGAGACTCCGCAACTAGATACTCCAAAACTAGGAACTCTGCAACTAGAAAATCTACAACTACAAATTCGAAAACTAAAAACTACAAATAGAAACTCCACAACTAGAAACTCCACAAGTAGACACTCCACAACTAGAAACTCCACAACTAGAGACTCCACAACTAAAAAATCCACAACTAGAAACTCCGCAACTAGAAACTCCGCAACTAGAAACTCCACAGCTAGAAACTCTACAACTTGAGACTTCGCAACTAAAGAACTCGGCAACTAGAAACTCAACAACTAGAAACTCCACAACTAGAAACACCGCAACTAAAAACTCTGCAAGGAGAAATTCCACAGCTAGAAAATCCACAACTAGAAACTATGCAACTAGAAACTCCGCAATTAGAAACTCCACAGATAGAAACTCCGCAACTAGAAACTCCACAACTAGAAAACTCCGGAACTAGAAACTCTGCAACTAGAAACTCCGCAACTAGAAACTCCACAACTTGAAACACCACAACTATATACTCCACAACTACAAAATCCACAACTAGAAACTCCGCAACTAGAAACTCCGCAACTAGAAACTCCGCAACTAGAAACTCCACAGCTAGAAACTCCACGACTTGAGATTTCGCAACTAGAAACTCGGCAACTGGAAACTCAACAACTAGAAACTCAACAACTAGAAACTCCACAACTAGAAACTCCACAACTTGAAACCCTACAAATAGATACTCCACAACTACAGACTCCAGAACTAGAAACTCCACAACCAGAAACTCTGCAACTAAAAACTCCGCAACTAGAAACTCCACAGCTAGAAAATCCACAACTAGAAACTCCACAACTTGAAACTCCGCAACTAGAAACTCCGCCACTAGAATCTCTACAACTAGAAAACTCCGCTACTAGAAACTCTGCAACTAGAAACTCCACAACGAAAAACTCCACAGCTAGAATCTCCACAACTGGAAACTCCCTAACTAGAGACTTCACAACTAGAAACTCCGCAACTACGAACTCCACAACTACGAACCCCACAACTAGAAACTCCGCAACTAGAAACTCCACAGCTAGAAAATCCACAACTAGAAACTTCACAATTAGAAAACTCCGGAACGAGAAACTCTGCAACTAGAAACTCCGCAACTAGAAACTCAACAACTTGAAACACCACAACTATATACTCCACAACTACAAAATCCACAACTAGAAACTCCGCAACTAGAAACTCCGCAAATAGAAACTCCACAGCTAGAAACTCCACGACTGGAGATTTCGCAACTAGAAACTCGGCAACTGGAAACTCAACTACTAGAAACTCAACAACTAGAAACTCCACAACTTGAAACCCAACAAATAGATACTCCACAACTACAGACTCCAGAACTAGAAACTCCACAACCAGAAACTCCGCAACTAAAAACTCCGCAACTAGAAACTCCACAGCTAGAAAATCCACAACTAGAAACTCCACAACTTGAAACTCCGCTACTAGAAACTCCGCCACTAGAATCTCCACAACTAGAAAACTCCGCTACTAGAAACTCTGCAACTAGAAACTCCGCAACGAAAAACTCCACAGCTAGAAACTCCACAACTGGAAACTCCCCAACTAGAGACTTCACAACTAGAAACTCCACAACTACGAACTCCACAACTACGAACCCCACAACTAGAAACTCCGCAACTAGAAACTCCACAGCTAGAAAATCCACAACTAGAAACTCCACAACTACTGACTCTGCAACTAGAAACTCCACAACCAGAAACTCCGCAACTAGAAACTCACTCCGCAACTAGAGACTCCACAACTAGAAATTCCACAACTAGAAACTCCACAACTACAGACTCCGCAACTAGAAAACTCCGCAACTAGAAACTCCACAACTAGAAACTTCACAACTTGAAAGTCCACAACTAGATACTCCACAACTACAAACTCCATAACTAGAAACTCCACAACTAGAAACTCCACAACTTGAAGCTCCACAACTAGAAACTCCGCAACTAGAAACTCCACAACTAGAAACTCCACAACGAGAAACTCCACAACTTGAAACTCCGCAACTAGAAACTCCGCCACTAGAATTTCCACAACTAGAAAACTCCACAACTAGAAACTCTGCAACTAGAAACTCCGCAACTAGAAACTCCACAGCTAGAAACTCCACAACTGGAAACTCCACAACTAGAGACTGCAAAACTAGAAACTGCACAACTACGAATCCCACAACTACGAACCCCAGAACTAGAAGCTCCACAACTAGAAACTCCACAACTTGGAATTCCGCAACTAGAAACTCGAAAACTAGAAACTGCACAACTAGAAACTCCACACCTATGAATTCCACAACTTGAGACTTCGCAACTAGAAACTCTACAACTAGAAACTCCACAACTAGAAACTCCACAACAAGAAACTCCGATACTAGAAACTCCGCAACTATAAACTCCACAGCCAGAAACTCCACAACTAGAAACTCCACATCAAGAAATTCCGCAACTAGAAACTCCACAACTAGAACTCCACAACTAGAGACTCAACAACTAGAGACTCCTCAACTAAAAGCTCCACAACTAAAAACTCCACAACTAGAAACTCCGTAACTAGAAACTCGAAAACTAGAAACTCCACAACTAGAAACTCCACACCTATGAATTCCACAACTTGAAACTCCACAACTAAAACTTCACAACTAGAAACTCCACATTTAGAAACTCTGCAACAAGAAACTCCGCAACTAGAAACTCTGCAACTAGAAACTCCGCAACTAGAATCTCCACAGCTAGAAACTCCACATCTATAAACTCCACAACTAGAAACTCCACAACTAGAGACTCCAAAACTAGAGACTGCACAATTAGAGACTCCGCAGCTAGAAACTCCACAGCTAGCAACTCCGCAACTAGAAACTCCACAACTAGCGAATCCGCAATTACAAACTCGACAACTTGAAACTTTGCAACTCGAAACTGTGGAACTAGAAAATCCGCAGCTATAAACTCAAGTAGAAACTCTTCAACTAGAAACTTCGCAACTAGAAATTCCGCAACTAGAAAATCCACAATTAGAAACTTCACAACTAGAAACTCCCCAACAAGAAACTCCACAACTAGAAACTCCACAACTAGGAACTCTGCAATTAGAAAATCTACAACTACAAACTCGAAAAATAAAAACTACAAATAGAAACTCCACAACTAGAAACTCCACAACTAGAAACTCCACAAGTAGACACTCCACAACTAGAAACTCCACAACTAGAGACTCCACAACTAGAGACTCCACAGCTAAAAACTCCACAACTAGAAACTCCGCAACTAGAAACTCAACAACTAGAAATTCCACAGCTAGAAACTCCACAACTTGAGACTTCGCAACTAAAGAACTCGGCGACTAGAAACTCAACAACTAGAAACTCCACAACTAGAAACTCCGCAACTAGAAACTCTGCAACTAGAAACTCCGCAACTAGAAACTCCACAGCTAGAAACTCCACAACTTGAAACACCAAATCTAGATACTCCACAACTACAAATTCCACAACTAGAAACTCCGCCACTAGAAGCTCCGCAACTAGAAACTCCGCAGCTAGAAACTCCCCGACTTGAGACTTCGCAACTAGAAACTCGGCAACTAGAAACTCAACAACTAGAGACTCCACAACTAGAGACTCCTCAACTAAAAACTCCACAACTAGAAACTCCGCAACTAGAAACTCCGCAACTAGAAACTTCACAGCTAGAAACTCCACAACTTGAGACTTCGCAACTAAAGAACTCGGCAACTAGAAATTCAAACACTAGAAATTCCACAACTAGAAACTCCAACTCTAGAAACTCCACAACTACTGGCTCCGCAACTAGAAACTCCACAACTACTGGCTCCGCAACTAGAAACTCACTCCGCCACTAGAGACTCCACAACTTGAAATTCCACAACTCGAAACTCCACAACTAGAAACTCCACAACTAGAAATTCCACAACTAGAGACTCAACAACTAGAGACTACTCAACTAAAAGCTCCACAACTAGAAACTCCGTAACTAGAAATTCCACAACTAGAAACTCCACAACTACAGACTCCGCGACTAGAAAACTCCGCAACTAGAACTCCACAACTAGAAACTCCACAACTTGAAAGCCCACAACTAGATACTCCACAACTACAAACTCCACAACTAGAAACTCCGAAACATGAAACTCTGCAACTAGAAACTCCGCCACTAGAAACTCCACAACTAGAAACTCCACAACTTGAGACTTCGCAACTAGAAACTCTACAACTAGAAACTCCACAACTAGAAATTCCACAACTAGAAACTCCGATACTAGAAACTCCGCAACTATAAACTCCACAGCCAAAAACTCCACAACTAGAAACTCCACATCTAGAAACTCCGCAACAAGAAACTCCGCAACTAGAAACTCCACACCTAGAACTTCCACAACTAGAGACTCAACAACTAGAGACTCCTCAACTAAAAGCTCCACAACTAAAAACTCCACAACTAGAAACTCCGTAACTAGAAACTCGAAAACTAGAAACTCCACAACTAGAAACTCCACACCTATGAATTCCACAACTTGAAACTCCACAACTAAAACTTCACAACTAGAAACTCCACAACTACAAACTCTGCAACTAGAAACTCTGCAACTAGAAACTCCGCAACTAGAAACTCCACAACTTGAAACACCACAACTATATACTCCACAACTACAAAATCCACAACTAGAAACTCCGCAACTAGAAACTCCGCAACTAGAAACTCCACAGCTAGAAACTCCACGACTTGAGATTTCGCAACTAGAAACTCGGCAACTGGAAACTCAACAACTAGAAACTCAACAACTAGAAACTCCACAACTAGAAACTCCACAACTTGAAACCCTACAAATAGATACTCCACAACTACAGACTCCAGAACTAGAAACTCCACAACCAGAAACTCTGCAACTAAAAACTCCGCAACTAGAAACTCCACAGCTAGAAAATCCACAACTAGAAACTCCACAACTTGAAACTCCGCAACTAGAAACTCCGCCACTAGAAACTCTACAACTAGAAAACTCCGCTACTAGAAACTCTGCAACTAGAAACTCCACAACGAAAAACTCCACAGCTAGAAACTCCACAACTGGAAACTCCCTAACTAGAGACTTCACAACTAGAAACTCCGCAACTACGAACTCCACAACTACGAACCCCACAACTAGAAACTCCGCAACTAGAAACTCCACAGCTAGAAAATCCACAACTAGAAACTTCACAACTAGAAAACTCCGGAACGAGAAACTCTGCAACTAGAAACTCCGCAACTAGAAACTCAACAACTTGAAACACCACAACTATATACTCCACAACTACAAAATCCACAACTAGAAACTCCGCAACTAGAAACTCCGCAACTAGAAACTCCACAGCTAGAAACTCCACGACTGGAGATTTCGCAACTAGAAACTCGGCAACTGGAAACTCAACTACTAGAAACTCAACAACTAGAAACTCCACAACTTGAAACCCAACAAATAGATACTCCACAACTACAGACTCCAGAACTAGAAACTCCACAACCAGAAACTCCGCAACTAAAAACTCCGCAACTAGAAACTCCACAGCTAGAAAATCCACAACTAGAAACTCCACAACTTGAAACTCCGCTACTAGAAACTTCGCCACTAGAATCTCCACAACTAGAAAACTCCGCTACTAGAAACTCTGCAACTAGAAACTCCGCAACGAAAAACTCCACAGCTAGAAACTCCACAACTGGAAACTCCCTAACTAGAGACTTCACAACTAGAAACTCCGCAACTACGAACTCCACAACTACGAACCCCACAACTAGAAACTCCGCAACTAGAAACTCCACAGCTAGAAAATCCACAACTAGAAACTTCACAACTAGAAAACTCCGGAACGAGAAACTCTGCAACTAGAAACTCCGCAACTAGAAACTCCACAACTTGAAACACCACAACTATATACTCCACAACTACAGAATCCACAACTAGAAACTCCGCAACTAGAAACTCCGCAACTAGAAACTCCGCAACTAGAAACTCCACAGCTAGAAATTCCACGACTTGAGATTTCGCAACTAGAAACTCGGCAACTAGAAACTTCACAACTTGAAAGTCCACAACTAGATACTCCACAACTACAAACTCCATAACAAGAAACTCCACAACTAGAAACTCCACAACTGGAAGCTCCACAACTAGAAACTCCGCAACTAGAAACTCCACAACTAGAAACTCCACAACGAGAAACTCCACAACTTGAAACTCCGCAACTAGAAACTCCGCCACTAGAATTTCCACAACTAGAAAACTCCACAACTAGAAACTCTGCAACTAGAAACTCCGCAACTAGAAACTCCACAGCTAGAAACTCCACAACTGGAAACTCCACAACTAGAGACTGCAAAACTAGAAACTGCACAACTACGAATCCCACAACTACGAACCCCAGAACTAGAAGCTCCACAACTAGAAACTCCACAACTTGGAACTCCGCAACTAGAAACTCGAAAACTAGAAACTGCACAACTAGAAACTCCACACCTATGAATTCCACAACTTGAAACTCCACAACTAAAACTTCACAACTAGAAACTCCACAACTAGAAACTCTGCAACAAGAAACTCCGCAACTGGAAACTCTGCAACTAGAAACTCCGCAACTAGAAACTCCACAGCTAGAAACTCCACAACTATAAACTCCACAACTAGAAACTCCACAACTAGACACTCCAAAACTAGAGACTGCACAATTAGAGACTCCGCAACTAGAAACTCCACAGCTAGCAACTCCGCAACTAGAAACTCTACAACTAGCGACTCCGCTACTACAAACTCGACAACTTGAAACTTTGCAACTCGAAACTGTGGAACTAGAAAATCCACAACTATAAACTCAAGTAGAAACTCCCCAACTAGAAACTTCGCAACTAGAAATTCCGCAACTAGAAAATCCACAATTAGAAACTTCACAACTAGAAACACCCCAACAAGAAACTCCACAACTAGAAACTCCACAACTAGGAACTCTGCAACTAGAAAATCTACAACTACAAACTCAATAAATAAAAACTACAAATAGAAACTCTACAACTAGAAACTCCACAACTAGAAACTCTGCAACTAGAAACTCCGCAATTAGAAACTCCACAGATAGAAACTCCGCAACTAGAAACTCCACAACTAGAAAACTCCGGAACTAGAAACTCTGCAACTAGAAACTCCGCAACTAGAAACTCCACAACTTGAAACACCACAACTATATACTCCACAACTACAAAATCCACAACTAGAAACTCCGCAACTAGAAACTCCGCAACTAGAAACTCCGCAACTAGAAACTCCACAGCTAGAAATTCCAGGACTTGAGATTTCGCAACTAGAAACTCGGCAACTGGAAACTCAACTACTAGAAACTCAACAACTAGAAACTCCACAACTAGAAACTCCACAACTTGAAACCCAACAAATAGATACTCCACAACTACAGACTCCAGAACTAGAAACTCCACAACCACAAACTCCGCAACTAAAACTCCGCAACTAGAAACTCCACAGCTAGAAAATCCACAACTAGAAACTCCACAACTTGAAACTTCGCAACTAGAAACTCCGCCACTAGAATCTCCACAACAAGAAAACTCCGCTACTAGAAACTCTGCAACTAGAAACTCCACAACGAAAAACTCCACAGCTAGAAACTCCACAACTGGAAACTCCCTAACTAAAGACTTCACAACTAGAAACTCCGCAACTACGAACTCCACAACTACGAACCCCACAACTAGAAACTCCGCAACTAGAAACTCCACAGCTAGAAAATCCACAACTAGAAACTTCACAACTAGAAAACTCCGGAACGAGAAACTCTGCAGCTAGAAACTCCGCAACTAGAAACTCCACAACTTGAAACACCACAACTATATACTCCACAACTACAGAATCCACAACTAGAAACTCCGCAACTAGAAACTCCGCAACTAGAGACTCCACAGCTAGAAACTCCACGACTTGAGATTTCGCAACTAGAAACTCGGCAACTGGAAACTCAACTACTAGAAACTCAACAACTAGAAACTCCACAACTTGAAACCCAACAAATAGATACTCCACAACTACAGACTCCAGAACTAGAAAATCCACAACCAGAAACTCCGCAACTAAAAACTCCGCAACTAGAAACTCCACAGCTAGAAAATCCACAACTAGAAACTCCACAACTTGAAACTCCGCTACTAGAAACTCCGCCACTAGAATCTCCACAACTAGAAAACTCCGCTACTAGAAACTCTGCAACTAGAAACTCCGCAACGAAAAACTCCACAGCTAGAAACTCCACAACTGTAAACTCCCCAACTAGAGACTTCACAACTAGAAACTCCACAACTACGAACTCCACAACTACGAACCACAAAACTAGAAACTCCGCAACTAGAAACTCCACAGCTAGAAAATCCACAACTAGAAACTCCACAACTACTGACTCTGCAACTAGAAACTCCACAACCAGAAACTCCGCAACTAGAAACTCACTCCGCAACTAGAGACTCCACAACTAGAAATTCCACAACTAGAAACTCCAACTCTACAGACTCCGCAACTAGAAAACTCCGCAACTAGAAACTCCACAACTAGAAACTTCACAACTTGAAAGTCCACAACTAGACACTCCACAACTACAAACTCCATAACTAGAAACTCCACAACTAGAAACTTCACAACTAGACAATCCGAAACTAGAAAATCCACAACGAGAAACTCCACGACTTGGAACTCCGCAACTAGAAACTCCACAACTACGAACCCCACAACTACGAACCCCACAACTAGAAACTCCACAACTAGAGACTCCACAACTAGAAACTCGACAACTAGAAACTCCACAACTACGAACCTCACAACTAGAAACTCCACAACTAGAAACTCCCAAACTAGAAACTCCACAGCCAGAAACTCCACAACTAGAAACTCCACAACTAGAAACTCCGCAACTAGAATCTCCACAGTTAGAAATTCCACAACTAAAAACTCCACAACCAGAAACTCCACAACTAGAGACTCCAAAACTAGAGACTGCACAATTAGAGACTCCGCAACTAGATACTCCAAAACTAGGAACTCTGCAACTAGAATATCTACAACTACAAATTCGAAAACTAAAAACTACAAATAGAAACTCCACAACTAGAAACTCCACAAGTAGACACTCCACAACTAGAAACTCCACAACTAGAGACTCCACAACTAAAAAATCCACAACTAGAAACTCCGCAACTAGAAACTCCGCAACTAGAAACTCCACAGCTAGAAACTCTACAACTTGAGACTTCGCAACTAAAGAACTCGGCACCTAGAAACTCAACAACTAGAAACTCCACAACTAGAAACACCGCAACTAAAAACTCTGCAAGGAGAAATTCCACAGCTAGAAAATCCACGACTAGAAACTCTGCAACTAGAAACTCCGCAATTAGAAACTCCACAGATAGAAACTCCGCAACTAGAAACTCCACAACTAGAAAACTCCGGAACTAGAAACTCTGCAACTAGAAACTCCGCAACTAGAAACTCCACAACTTGAAACACCACAACTATATACTCCACAACTACAAGATCCACAACTAGAAACTCCGCAACTAGAAACTCCGCAACTAGAAACTCCGCAACTAGAAACTCCACAGCTAGAAACTCCACGACTTGAGATTTCGCAACTAGAAACTCGGCAACTGGAAACTCAACTACTAGAAACTCAACAACTAGAAACTCCACAACTAGAAACTCCACAACTTGAAACTCCACAGCTAGAAAATCCACAACTAGAAACTCCACAACTACTTACTCTGCAACTAGAAACTCCACAACCAGAAACTCCGCAACTAGAAACTCACTCCGCAACTAGAGACTCCACAACTAGAAATTCCACAACTAGAAACTCCACAACTACAGACTCCGCAACTAGAAAACTCCGCAACTAGAAACTCCACAACTAGAAACTTCACAACTTGAAAGTCCACAACTAGATACTCCACAACTACAAACTCCATAACTAGAAACTCCACAACTAGAAACTCCACAACTAGACAATCCACAACTAGAAACTCCACAACGAGAAACTCCACGACTTGAAACTCCGCAACTAGAAACTCCACAACTACGAACCCCACAACTACGAACCCCACAACTAGAAACTCCACAACTAGAGACTCCACAACTAGAAACTCGACAACTACGAACCCCACAACTACGAACCTCACAACAAGAAACTCCACAACTAGAAACTCCCAAACTAGAAACTCCACAGCCAGAAACTCCACAACTAGAAACTCAACAACTAGAAACTCCGCAACAAGAAACCCTGCAACTAGAAACTCCGCAACTAGAATCTCCACAGTTAGAAATTCCACAACTAAAAACTCCACAACCAGAAACTCCACAACTAGAGACTCCAAAACTAGAGACTGCACAATTAGAGACTCCGCAACTAGATACTCCAAAACTAGGAACTCTGCAACTAGAAAATCTACAACTACAAATTCGAAAACTAAAAACTACAAATAGAAACTCCACAACGAGAAACTCCACAAGTAGACACTCCACAACTAGAAACTCCACAACTAGAGACTCCACAACTAAAGAACTCGGCAACTAGACACTCAACAACTAGAAACTCCACAACTAGAAACACCGCAACTAAAAACTCTGCAAGGAGAAATTCCACAGCTAGAAAATCCACAACTAGAAACTATGCAACTAGAAACTCCGCAATTAGAAACTCCACAGATAGAAACTCCGCAACTAGAAACTCCACAACTAGAAAACTCCTGAACTAGAAACTCTGCAACTAGAAACTCCGCAACTAGAAACTCCACAACTTGAAACACCACAACTATATACTCCACAACTACAAAATCCACAACTAGAAACTCCGCAACTAGAAACTCCGCAACTAGAAACTCCGCAACTAGAAACTCCACAGCTAGAAACTCCACGACTTGAGATTTCGCAACTAGAAACTCGGCAACTGGAAACTCAACAACTAGAAACTCAACAACTAGAAACTCCACAACTAGAAACTCCACAACTTGAAACCCTACAAATAGATACTCCACAACTACAGACTCCAGAACTAGAAGCTCCACAACCAGAAACTCCGCAACTAAAAACTCCGCAACTAGAAACTCCACAGCTAGAAAATCCACAACTAGAAACTCCACAACTTGAAACTCCGCAACTAGAAACTCCGCCACTAGAATCTCTACAACTAGAAAACTCCGCTACTAGAAACTCTGCAACTAGAAACTCCACAACGAAAAACTCCACAGCTAGAAACTCCACAACGGGAAACTCCCTAACTAGAGACTTCACAACTAGAATCTCCGCAACTACGAACTCCACAACTACGAACCCCACAACTAGAAACTCCGCAACTAGAAACTCCACAGCTAGAAAATCCACAACTAGAAACTTCACAACTAGAAAACTCCGGAACGAGAAACTCTGCAACTAGAAACTCCGCAACTAGAAACTCCACAACTTGAAACACCACAACTATATACTCCACAACTACAAAATCCACAACTAGAAACTCCGCAACTAGAAACTACGCAACTAGAAACTCCACAGCTAGAAACTCCACGACTTGAGATTTCGCAACTAGACACTCGGCAACTGGAAACTCAACTACTAGAAACTCAACAACTAGAAACTCCACAACTTGAAACCCAACAAATAGATACTCCACAACTACAGACTCCAGAACTAGAAACTCCACAACCAGAAACTCCGCAACTAAAAACTCCGCAACTAGAAACTCCACAGCTAGAAAATCCACAACTAGAAACTCCACAACTTGAAACTCCGCTACTAGAAACTCCGCCACTAGAATCTCCACAACTAGAAAACTCCGCTACTAGAAACTCTGCAACTAGAAACTCCGCAACGAAAAACTCCACAGCTAGAAACTCCACAACTGGAAACTCCCCAACTAGAGACTTCACAACTAGAAACTCCACAACTACGAACTCCACAACTACGAACCCCACAACTAGAAACTCCGCAACTAGAAACTCCACAGCTAGAAAATCCACAACTAGAAACTCCACAACTACTGACTCTGCAACTAGAAACTCCACAACCAGAAACTCCGCAACTAGAAACTCACTCCGCAACTAGAGACTCCACAACTAGAAATTCCACAACTAGAAACTCCACAACTACAGACTCCGCAACTAGAAAACTCCGCAACTAGAAACTCCACAACTAGAAACTTCACAACTTGAAAGTCCACAACTAGATACTCCACAACTACAAACTCCATAACTAGAAACTCCACAACTAGAAACTCCACAACTTGAAGCTCCACAACTAGAAACTCCGCAACTAGAAACTCCACAACTAGAAACTCCACAACGAGAAACTCCACAACTTGAAACTCCGCAACTAGAAACTCCGCCACTAGAATTTCCACAACTAGAAAACTCCACAACTAGAAACTCTGCAACTAGAAACTCCGCAACTAGAAACTCCACAGCTAGAAACTCCACAACTGGAAATTCCACAACTAGAGACTGCAAAACTAGAAACTGCACAACTACGAATCCCAAAACTACGAACCCCAGAACTAGAAGCTCCACAACTAGAAACTCCACAACTTGGAACTCCGCAACTAGAAACTCCGCCATTACAATCTCCACAACTAGAAAACTCCGCAACTAGAAACTCTGCATCTAGAAACTCCGCAACTAGAAACTCCACAGCTAGAAACACCACAAATGGAAACTCCTCAACTAGAGACTCCACAACTAGAACTGCACAACTACGAACCCCACAACTACGAACCCCACAACTGCGAACCCCACAACTAGAAACTCCACAACTAGAAACTCCACAACTAGAAACTCCACAACTTGAGACTTCGCAACTAGAAACTCTACAACTAGAAACTCCACAACTAGAAACTCCACAACTAGAAACTCCGATACTAGAAACTCCGCAACTATAAACTCCACAGCCAGAAACTCCACAACTAGAAACTCCACATCAAGAAATTCCGCAACTAGAAACTCCACAACTAGAACTCCACAACTAGAGACTCAACAACTAGAGACTCCTCAACTAAAAGCTCCACAACTAAAAACTCCACAACTAGAAACTCCGTAACTAGAAACTCGAAAACTAGAAACTCCACAACTAGAAACTCCACACCTATGAATTCCACAACTTGAAACTCCACAACTAAAACTTCACAACTAGAAACTCCACAACTAGAAACTCTGCAACAAGAAACTCCGCAACTAGAAACTCTGCAACTAGAAACTCCGCAACTAGAATCTCCACAGCTAGAAACTCCACATCTATAAACTCCACAACTAGAAACTCCACAACTAGAGACTCCAAAACTAGAGACTGCACAATTAGAGACTCCGCAGCTAGAAACTCCACAGCTAGCAACTCCGCAACTAGAAACTCCACAACTAGCGACTCCGCAATTACAAACTCGACAACTTGAAACTTTGCAACTCGAAACTGTGGAACTAGAAAATCCACAGCTATAAACTCAAGTAGAAACTCCCCAACTAGAAACTTCGCAACTAGAAATTCCGCAACTAGAAAATCCACAATTAGAAACTTCACAACTAGAAACTCCCCAACAAGAAACTCCACAACTAGAAACTCCACAACTAGGAACTCTGCAATTAGAAAATCTACAACTACAAACTCGAAAAATAAAAACTACAAATAAAAACTCCACAACTAGAAACTCCACAACTAGAAACTCCACAAGTAGACACTCCACAACTAGAAACTCCACAACTAGAGACTCCACAACTAGAGACTCCACAGCTAAAAACTCCACAACTAGAAACTCCGCAACTAGAAACTCAACAACTAGAAATTCCACAGCTAGAAACTCCACAACTTGAGACTTCGCAACTAAAGAACTCGGCGACTAGAAACTCAACAACTAGAAACTCCACAACTAGAAACTCCGCAACTAGAAACTCTGCAACTAGAAACTCCGCAACTAGAAACTCCACAGTTAGAAACTCCACAACTTGAAACACCAAATCTAGATACTCCACAACTACAAATTCCACAACTAGAAACTCCGCCACTAGAAGCTCCGCAACTAGAAACTCCGCAGCTAGAAACTCCACGACTTGAGACTTCGCAACTAGAAACTCGGCAACTAGAAACTCAACAACTAGAGACTCCACAACTAGAGACTCCTCAACTAAAAACTCCACAACTAGAAACTCCGCAACTAGAAACTCCGCAACTAGAAACTTCACAGCTAGAAACTCCACAACTTGAGACTTCGCAACTAAAGAACTCGGCAACTAGAAATTCAAACACTAGAAATTCCACAACTAGAAACTCCAACTCTAGAAACTCCACAACTACTGGCTCCGCAACTAGAAACTCCACAACTAGAGACTGAACAACTAGAGACTACTCAACTAAAAGCTCCACAACTAGAAACTCCGTAACTAGAAATTCCACAACTAGAAACTCCACAACTACAGACTCCGCGACTAGAAAACTCCGCAATTAGAACTCCACAACTAGAAACTCCACAACTTGAAAGCCCACAACTAGATACTCCACAACTACAAACTCCACAACTAGAAACTCCACAACTAGAAACTCCACAACTTGAAGCTCCGCAACTAGAAACTCCGCCACTAGAAACTCCACAACTAGAAAACTCCGAAACTAGAAACTCTGCAACTAAAAACTCCGCAACTAGAAACTCCACAGCTAGAAACTCCACGACTTGAGATTTCGCAACTAGAAACTCGGCAACTGGAAACTCAACTACTAGAAACTCAACAACTAGAAACTCCACAACTTGAAACCCAACAAATAGATACTCCACAACTACAGACTCCAGAACTAGAAACTTCACAACCAGAAACTCCGCAACTAAAAACTCCGCAACTAGAAACTCCACAGCTAGAAAATCCACAACTAGAAACTCCACAACTTGAAACTCCGCTACTAGAAACTCCGCCACTAGAATCTCCACAACTAGAAAACTCCGCTACTAGAAACTCTGCAACTAGAAACTCCGCAACGAAAAACTCCACAGCTAGAAACTCCACAACTGGAAACTCCCCAACTAGAGACTTCACAACTAGAAACTCCACAACTACGAACTCCACAACTACGAACCCCACAACTAGAAACTCCGCAACCAGAAACTCCACAGCTAGAAAATCCACAACTAGAAACTCCACAACTACTGACTCTGCCACTAGAAACTCCACAACCAGAAACTCCGCAACTAGAAACTCACTCCGCAACTAGAGACTCCACAACTAGAAATTCCACAACTAGAAACTCCAACTCTACAGACTCCGCAACTAGAAAACTCCGCAACTAGAAACTCCACAACTAGAAACTTCACAACTTGAAAGTCCACAACTAGATACTCCACAACTACAAACTCCATAACTAGAAACTCCACAACTAGAAACTTCACAACTAGACAATCCACAACTAGATACTCCACAACTACAAACTCCATAACTAGAAACTCCACAACTAGAAACTTCACAACTAGACAATCCACAACTAGAAACTCCACAACGAGAAACTCCACGACTTGGAACTCCGCAACTAGAAACTCCACAACTACGAACCCCACAACTACGAACCCCACAACTAGAAACTCCACAACTAGAGACTCCACAACTAGAAACTCGACAACTAGAAACTCCACAACTACGAACCTCACAACTAGAAACTCCACAACTAGAAACTCCCAAACTAGAAACTCCACAGCCAGAAACTCCACAACTAGAAACTCAACAACTAGAAACTCCGCAACAAGAAACCCTGCAACTAGAAACTCCGCAACTAGAATCTCCACAGTTAGAAATTCCACAACTAAAAACTCCACAACCAGAAACTCCACAACTAGAGACTCCAAAACTAGAGACTGCACAATTAGAGACTCCGCAACTAGATACTCCAAAACTAGGAACTCTGCAACTAGAAAATCTACAACTACAAATTCGAAAACTAAAAACTACAAATAGAAACTCCACAACTAGAAACTCCACAAGTAGACACTCCACAACTAGAAACTCCACAACTAGAGACTCCACAACTAAAAAATCCACAACTAGAAACTCCGCAACTAGAAACTCCGCAACTAGAAACTCCACAGCTAGAAACTCTACAACTTGAGACTTCGCAACTAAAGAACTCGGCAACTAGAAACTCAACAACTAGAAACTCCACAACTAGAAACACCGCAACTAAAAACTCTGCAAGGAGAAATTCCACAGCTAGAAAATCCACAACTAGAAACTATGCAACTAGAAACTCCGCAATTAGAAACTCCACAGATAGAAACTCCGCAACTAGAAACTCCACAACTAGAAAACTCCGGAACTAGAAACTCTGCAACTAGAAACTCCGCAACTAGAAACTCCACAACTTGAAACACCACAACTATATACTCCACAACTACAAATTCCACAACTAGAAACTCCGCAACTAGAAGCTCCGCAACTAGAAACTCCGCAACTAGAAACTCCACAGCTAGAAACTCCACGACTTGAGATTTCGCAACTAGAAACTCGGCAACTGGAAACTCAACAACTAGAAACTCAACAACTAGAAACTCCACAACTAGAAACTCCACAACTTGAAACCCTACAAATAGATACTCCACAACTACAGACTCCAGAACTAGAAACTCCACAACCAGAAACTCTGCAACTAAAAACTCCGCAACTAGAAACTCCACAGCTAGAAAATCCACAACTAGAAACTCCACAACTTGAAACTCCGCAACTAGAAACTCCGCCACTAGAATCTCTACAACTAGAAAACTCCGCTACTAGAAACTCTGCAACTAGAAACTCCACAACGAAAAACTCCACAGCTAGAAACTCCACAACTGGAAACTCCCTAACTAGAGACTTCACAACTAGAAACTCCGCAACTACGAACTCCACAACTACGAACCCCACAACTAGAAACTCCGCAACTAGAAACTCCACAGCTAGAAAATCCACAACTAGAAACTTCACAACTAGAAAACTCCGGAACGAGAAACTCTGCAACTAGAAACTCCGCAACTAGAAACTCAACAACTTGAAACACCACAACTATATACTCCACAACTACAAAATCCACAACTAGAAACTCCGCAACTAGAAACTCCGCAACTAGAAACTCCACAGCTAGAAACTCCACGACTGGAGATTTCGCAACTAGAAACTCGGCAACTGGAAACTCAACTACTAGAAACTCAACAACTAGAAACTCCACAACTTGAAACCCAACAAATAGATACTCCACAACTACAGACTCCAGAACTAGAAACTCCACAACCAGAAACTCCGCAACTAAAAACTCCGCAACTAGAAACTCCACAGCTAGAAAATCCACAACTAGAAACTCCACAACTTGAAACTCCGCTACTAGAAACTCCGCCACTAGAATCTCCACAACTAGAAAACTCCGCTACTAGAAACTCTGCAACTAGAAACTCCGCAACGAAAAACTCCACAGCTAGAAACTCCACAACTGGAAACTCCCCAACTAGAGACTTCACAACTAGAAACTCCACAACTACGAACTCCACAACTACGAACCCCACAACTAGAAACTCCGCAACTAGAAACTCCACAGCTAGAAAATCCACAACTAGAAACTCCACAACTACTGACTCTGCAACTAGAAACTCCACAACCAGAAACTCCGCAACTAGAAACTCACTCCGCAACTAGAGACTCCACAACTAGAAATTCCACAACTAGAAACTCCACAACTACAGACTCCGCAACTAGAAAACTCCGCAACTAGAAACTCCACAACTAGAAACTTCACAACTTGAAAGTCCACAACTAGATACTCCACAACTACAAACTCCATAACTAGAAACTCCACAACTAGAAACTCCACAACTTGAAGCTCCACAACTAGAAACTCCGCAACTAGAAACTCCACAACTAGAAACTCCACAACGAGAAACTCCACAACTTGAAACTCCGCAACTAGAAACTCCGCCACTAGAATTTCCACAACTAGAAAACTCCACAACTAGAAACTCTGCAACTAGAAACTCCGCAACTAGAAACTCCACAGCTAGAAACTCCACAACTGGAAACTCCACAACTAGAGACTGCAAAACTAGAAACTGCACAACTACGAATCCCACAACTACGAACCCCAGAACTAGAAGCTCCACAACTAGAAACTCCACAACTTGGAACTCCGCAACTAGAAACTCGAAAACTAGAAACTGCACAACTAGAAACTCCACACCTATGAATTCCACAACTTGAAACTCCACAACTAAAACTTCACAACTAGAAACTCCACAACTAGAAACTCTGCAACAAGAAACTCCGCAACTGGAAACTCTGCAACTAGAAACTCCGCAACTAGAAACTCCACAGCTAGAAACTCCACAACTATAAACTCCACAACTAGAAACTCCACAACTAGAGACTCCAAAACTAGAGACTGCACAATTAGAGACTCCGCAACTAGAAACTCCACAGCTAGCAACTCCGCAATTAGAAACTCTACAACTAGCGACTCCGCAACTACAAACTCGACAACTTGAAACATTGCAACTCGAAACTGTTGAACTAGAAAATATACAACTATAAACTCAAGTAGAAACTCCCCAACTAGAAACTTCGCAACTAGAAATTCCGCAACTAGAAAATCCACAATTAGAAACTTCACAACTAGAAACACCCCAACAAGAAACTCCACAACTAGAAACTCCACAACTAGGAACTCTGCAACTAGAAAATCTACAACTACAAACTCAAAAAATAAAAACTACAAATAGAAACTCTACAACTAGAAACTCCACAACTAGAAACTCTGCAACTAGAAACTCCGCAATTAGAAACTCCACAGATAGAAACTCCGCAACTAGAAACTCCACAACTAGAAAACTCCGGAACTAGAAACTCTGCAACTAGAAACTCCGCAACTAGAAACTCCACAACTTGAAACACCACAACTATATACTCCACAACTACAAAATCCACAACTAGAAACTCCGCAACTAGAAACTCCGACTAGAAACTCCGCAACTAGAAACTCCACAGCTAGAAATTCCACGACTTGAGATTTCGCAACTAGAAACTCGGCAACTGGAAACTCAACTACTAGAAGCTCAACAACTAGAAACTCCACAACTAGAAACTCCACAACTTGAAACCCAACAAATAGATACTCCACAACTACAGACTCCAGAACTAGAAACTCCACAACCAGAAACTCCGCAACTAAAACTCCGCAACTAGAAACTCCACAGCTAGAAAATCCACAACTAGAAACTCCACAACTTGAAACTTCGCCACTAGAAACTCCGCCACTAGAATCTCCACAACTAGAAAACTCCGCTACTAGAAACTCTGCAACTAGAAACTCCACAACGAAAAACTCCACAGCTAGAAACTCCACAACTGGAAACTCCCTAACTAGAGACTTCACAACTAGAAACTCCGCAACTACGAACTCCACAACTACGAACCCCACAACTAGAAACTCCGCAACTAGAAACTCCACAGCTAGAAAATCCATAACTAGAAACTTCACAACTAGAAAACTCCGGAACGAGAAACTCTGCAACTAGAAACTCCGCAACTAGAAATTCCACAACTTGAAACACCACAACTATATACTCCACAACTACAGAATCCACAACTAGAAACTCCGCAACTAGAAACTCCGCAACTAGAAACTCCACAGCTAGAAACTCCACGACTTGAGATTTCGCAACTAGAAACTCGGCAACTGGAAACTCAACTACTAGAAACTCAACAACTAGAAACTCCACAACTTGAAACCCAACAAATAGATACTCCACAACTACAGACTCCAGATCTAGAAACTCCACAACCAGAAACTCCGCAACTAAAAACTCCGCAACTAGAAACTCCACAGCTAGAAAATCCACAACTAGAAACTCCACAACTTGAAACTCCGCTACTAGAAACTCCGCCACTAGAATCTCCACAACTAGAAAACTCCGCTACTAGAAACTCTGCAACTAGAAACTCCGCAACGAAAAACTCCACAGCTAGAAACTCCACAACTGGAAACTCCCCAACTAGAGACTTCACAACTAGAAACTCCACAACTACGAACTCCACAACTACGAACCCCAAAACTAGAAACTCCGCAACTAGAAACTCCACAGCTAGAAAATCCACAACTAGAAACTCCACAACTACTGACTCTGCAACTAGAAACTCCACAACCAGAAACTCCGCAATTAGAAACTCACTCCGCAACTAGAGACTCCACAACTAGAAATTCCACAACTAGAAACTCCAACTCTACAGACTCCGCAACTAGAAAACTCCGCAACTAGAAACTCCACAACTAGAAACTTCACAACTTGAAAGTCCACAACTAGATACTCCACAACTACAAACTCCATAACTAGAAACTCCACAACTAGAAACTTCACAACTAGACAATCCGAAACTAGAAACTCCACAACGAGAAACTCCACGACTTGGAACTCCGCAACTAGAAACTCCACAACTACGAACCCCACAACTACGAACCCCACAACTAGAAACTCCACAACTAGAGACTCCACGACTAGAAACTCGACAACTAGAAACTCCACAACTACGAACCTCACAACTAGAAACTCCACAACTAGAAACTCCCAAACTAGAAACTCCACAGCCAGAAACTCCACAACTAGAAACTCCACAACTAGAAACTCCGCAACAAGAAACCCTGCAACTAGAAACTCCGCAACTAGAATCTCCACAGTTAGAAATTCCACAACTAAAAACTCCACAACCAGAAACTCCACAACTAGAGACTCCAAAACAAGAGACTGCACAATTAGAGACTCCGCAACTAGATACTCCAAAACTAGGAACTCTGCAACTAGAATATCTACAACTACAAATTCGAAAACTAAAAACTACAAATAGAAACTCCACAACTAGAAACTCCACAAGTAGACACTCCACAACTAGAAACTGCACAACTAGAGACTCCACAACTAAAAAATCCACAACTAGAAACTCCGCAACTAGAAACTCCACAGCTATAAACTCTACAACTTGAGACTTCGCAACTAAAGAACTCGGCACCTAGAAACTCAACAACTAGAAACTCCACAACTAGAAACACCGCAACTAAAAACTCTGCAAGGAGAAATTCCACAGCTAGAAAATCCACAACTAGAAACTCTGCAACTAGAAACTTTGCAATTAGAAACTCCACAGATAGAAACTCCGCAACTAGAAACTCCACAACTAGAAAACTCCGGAACTAGAAACTCTGCAACTAGAAACTCCGCAACTAGAAACTCCACAACTTGAAACACGACAACTATATACTCCACAACTACAAAATCCACAACTAGAAACTCCGCAACTAGAAACTCCGCAACTAGAAACTCCGCAACTAGAAACTCCACAGCTAGAAACTCCACGACTTGAGATTTCGCAACTAGAAACTCGGCAACTGGAAACTCAACTACTAGAAACTCAACAACTAGAAACTCCACAACTAGAAACTCCACAACTTGAAACTCCACAGCTAGAAAATCCACAACTAGAAACTCCACAACTACTTACTCTGCAACTAGAAACTCCACAACCAGAAACTCCGCAACTAGAAACTCACTCCGCAACTAGAGACTCCACAACTAGAAATTCCACAACTAGAAACTCCACAACTACAGACTCCGCAACTAGAAAACTCCGCAACTAGAAACTCCACAACTAGAAACTTCACAACTTGAAAGTCCACAACTAGATACTCCACAACTACAAACTCCATAACTAGAAACTCCACAACTAGAAACTCCACAACTAGACAATCCACAACTAGAAACTCCACAACGAGAAACTCCACGACTTGAAACTCCGCAACTAGAAACTCCACAACTACGAACCCCACAACTACGAACCCCACAACTAGAAACTCCACAACTAGAGACTCCACAACTAGAAACTCGACAACTACGAACCCCACAACTACGAACCCCACAACTAGAAACTCCACAACTAGAGACTCCACAACTAGAAACTCGACAACTAGAAACTCCACAACTACGAACCTCACAACAAGAAACTCCACAACTAGAAACTCCCAAACTAGAAACTCCACAGCCAGAAACTCCACAACTAGAAACTCAACAACTAGAAACTCCGCAACAAGAAACCCTGCAACTAGAAACTCCGCAACTAGAATCTCCACAGTTAGAAATTCCACAACTAAAAACTCCACAACCAGAAACTCCACAACTAGAGACTCCAAAACTAGAGACTGCACAATTAGAGACTCCGCAACTAGATACTCCAAAACTAGGAACTCTGCAACTAGAAAATCTACAACTACAAATTCGAAAACTAAAAACTACAAATAGAAACTCCACAACGAGAAACTCCACAAGTAGACACTCCACAGCTAGAAACTCTACAACTTGAGACTTCGCAACTAAAGAACTCGGCAACTAGACACTCAACAACTAGAAACTCCACAACTAGAAACACCGCAACTAAAAACTCTGCAAGGAGAAATTCCACAGCTAGAAAATCCACAACTAGAAACTATGCAACTAGAAACTCCGCAATTAGAAACTCCACAGATAGAAACTCCGCAACTAGAAACTCCACAACTAGAAAACTCCGGAACTAGAAACTCTGCAACTAGAAACTCCGCAACTAGAAACTCCACAACTTGAAACACCACAACTATATACTCCACAACTACAAAATCCACAACTAGAAACTCCGCAACTAGAAACTCCGCAACTAGAAACTCCGCAACTAGAAACTCCACAGCTAGAAACTCCACGACTTGAGATTTCGCAACTAGAAACTCGGCAACTGGAAACTCAACAACTAGAAACTCAACAACTAGAAACTCCACAACTAGAAACTCCACAACTTGAAACCCTACAAATAGATACTCCACAACTACAGACTCCAGAACTAGAAACTCCACAACCAGAAACTCCGCCACTAGAATCTCTACAACTAGAAAACTCCGCTACTAGAAACTCTGCAACTAGAAACTCCACAACGAAAAACTCCACAGCTAGAAACTCCACAACTGGAAACTTCCTAACTAGAGACTTCACAACTAGAAACTCCGCAACTACGAACTCCACAACAACGAACCCCACAACTAGAAACTCCGCAACTAGAAACTCCACAGCTAGAAAATCCACAACTAGAAACTTCACAACTAGAAAACTCCGGAACGAGAAACTCTGCAACTAGAAACTCCGCAACTAGAAACTCCACAACTTGAAACACCACAACTATATACTCCACAACTACAAAATCCACAACTAGAAACTCCGCAACTAGAAACTCCGCAACTAGAAACTCCACAGCTAGAAACTCCACGACTTGAGATTTCGCAACTAGAAACTTGGCAACTGGAAACTCAACTACTAGAAACTCAACAACTAGAAACTCCACAACTTGAAACCCAACAAATGGATACTCCACAACTACAGACTCCAGAACTAGAAACTCCACAACCAGAAACTCCGCAACTAAAAACTCCGCAACTAGAAACTCCACAGCTAGAAAATCCACAACTAGAAACTCCACAACTTGAAACTCCGCTACTAGAAACTCCGCCACTAGAATCTCCACAACTAGAATACTCCGCTACTAGAAACTCTGCAACTAGAAACTCCGCAACGAAAAACTCCACAGCTAGAAACTCCACAACTGGAAACTCCCCAACTAGAGACTTCACAACTAGAAACTCCACAACTACGAACTCCACAACTACGAACCCCACAACTAGAAACTCCGCAACTAGAAACTCCACAGCTAGAAAATCCACAACTAGAAACTCCACAACTACTGACTCTGCAACTAGAAACTCCACAACCAGAAACTCCGCAACTAGAAACTCACTCCGCAACTAGAGACTCCACAACTAGAAATTCCACAACTAGAAACTCCACAACTACAGACTCCGCAACTAGAAAACTCCGCAACTAGAAACTCCACAACTAGAAACTTCACAACTTGAAAGTCCACAACTAGATACTCCACAACTACAAACTCCATAACTAGAAATTCCACAACTAGAAACTCCACAACTTGAAGCTCCACAACTAGAAACTCCGCAACTAGAAACTCCACAACTAGAAACTCCACAACGAGAAACTCCAAAACTTGAAACTCCGCAACTAGAAACTCCGCCACTAGAATTTCCACAACTAGAAAACTCCACAACTAGAAACTCTGCAACTAGAAACTCCGCAACTAGAAACTCCACAGCTAGAAACTCCACAACTGGAAATTCCACAACTAGAGACTGCAAAACTAGAAACTGCACAACTACGAATCCCAAAACTACGAACCCATGAACTAGAAGCTCCACAACTAGAAACTCCACAACTTGGAACTCCGCAACTAGAAACTCCGCCATTACAATCTCCACAACTAGAAAACTCCGCAACTAGAAACTCTGCATCTAGAAACTCCGCTACTAGAAACTCCACAGCTAGAAACACCACAAATGGAAACTCCTCAACTAGAGACTCCACAACTAGAACTGCACAACTACGAACCCCACAACTACGAACCCCACAACTGCGAACCCCACAACTAGAAACTCCACAACTAGAAACTCCACAACTAGAAACTCCACAACTTGAGACTTCGCAACTAGAAACTCTACAACTAGAAACTCCACAACTAGAAACTCCACAACTAGAAACTCCGATACTAGAAACTCTGCAACTAGAATCTCCGCAACTAGAAACTCCACAGCTAGAAACTCCACAACTTGAAACACCAAATCTAGATACTCCACAACTACAAATTCCACAACTAGAAACTCCGCCACTAGAAGCTCCGCAACTAGAAACTCCGCAGCTAGAAACTCCACGACTTGAGACTTCGCAACTAGAAACTCGGCAACTAGAAACTCAACAACTAGAGACTCCACAACTAGAGACTCCTCAACTAAAAACTCCACAACTAGAAACTCCGCAACTAGAAACTCCGCAACTAGAAACTTCACAGCTAGAAACTCCACAACTTGAGACTTCGCAACTAAAGAACTCGGCAACTAGAAAATCAAACACTAGAAATTCCACAACTAGAAACTCCAACTCTAGAAACTCCACAACTACTGGCTCCGCAACTAGAAACTCCACAACTACTGGCTCCGCAACTAGAAACTCACTCCGCCACTAGAGACTCCACAACTTGAAATTCCACAACTCGAAACTCCACAACTAGAAACTCCACAACTAGAAATTCCACAACTAGAGACTCAACAACTAGAGACTACTCAACTAAAAGCTCCACAACTAGAAACTCCGTAACTAGAAATTCCACAACTAGAAACTCCACAACTACAGACTCCGCGACTAGAAAACTCCGCAACTAGAACTCCACAACTAGAAACTCCACAACTTGAAAGCCCACAACTAGATACTCCACAACTACAAACTCCACAACTAGAAACTCCGAAACATGAAACTCTGCAACTAGAAACTCCGCCACTAGAAACTCCACAACTATAAACTCCACAGCCAGAAACTCCACAACTAGAAACTCCACATCAAGAAATTCCGCAACTAGAAACTCCACAACTAGAACTCCACAACTAGAGACTCAACAACTAGAGACTCCTCAACTAAAAGCTCCACAACTAAAAACTCCACAACTAGAAACTCCGTAACTAGAAACTCGAAAACTAGAAACTCCACAACTAGAAACTCCACACCTATGAATTCCACAACTTGAAACTCCACAACTAAAACTTCACAACTAGAAACTCCACAACTAGAAACTCTGCAACAAGAAACTCCGCAACTAGAAACTCTGCAACTAGAAACTCCGCAACTAGAATCTCCACAGCTAGAAACTCCACATCTATAAACTCCACAACTAGAAACTCCACAACTAGAGACTCCAAAACTAGAGACTGCACAATTAGAGACTCCGCAGCTAGAAACTCCACAGCTAGCAACTCCGCAACTAGAAACTCCACAACTAGCGAATCCGTAATTACAAACTCGACAACTTGAAACTTTGCAACTCGAAACTGTGGAACTAGAAAATCCGCAGCTATAAACTCAAGTAGAAACTCTTCAACTAGAAACTTCGCAACTAGAAATTCCGCAACTAGAAAATCCACAATTAGAAACTTCACAACTAGAAACTCCCCAACAAGAAACTCCACAACTAGAAACTCCACAACTAGGAACTCTGCAATTAGAAAATCTACAACTACAAACTCGAAAAATAAAAACTACAAATAGAAACTCCACAACTAGAAACTCCACAACTAGAAACTCCACAAGTAGACACTCCACAACTAGAAACTCCACAACTAGAGACTCCACAACTAGAGACTCCACAGCTAAAAACTCCACAACTAGAAACTCCGCAACTAGAAACTCAACAACTAGAAATTCCACAGCTAGAAACTCCACAACTTGAGACTTCGCAACTAAAGAACTCGGCGACTAGAAACTCAACAACTAGAAACTCCACAACTAGAAACTCCGCAACTAGAAACTCTGCAACTAGAATCTCCGCAACTAGAAACTCCACAGCTAGAAACTCCACAACTTGAAACACCAAATCTAGATACTCCACAACTACAAATTCCACAACTAGAAACTCCGCCACTAGAAGCTCCGCAACTAGAAACTCCGCAGCTAGAAACTCCACGACTTGAGACTTCGCAACTAGAAACTCGGCAACTAGAAACTCAACAACTAGAGACTCCACAACTAGAGACTCCTCAACTAAAAACTCCACAACTAGAAACTCCGCAACTAGAAACTCCGCAACTAGAAACTTCACAGCTAGAAACTCCACAACTTGAGACTTCGCAACTAAAGAACTCGGCAACTAGAAATTCAAACACTAGAAATTCCACAACTAGAAACTCCAACTCTAGAAACTCCACAACTACTGGCTCCGCAACTAGAAACTCCACAACTACTGGCTCCGCAACTAGAAACTCACTCCGCCACTAGAGACTCCACAACTTGAAATTCCACAACTCGAAACTCCACAACTAGAAACTCCACAACTAGAAATTCCACAACTAGAGACTCAACAACTAGAGACTACTCAACTAAAAGCTCCACAACTAGAAACTCCGTAACTAGAAATTCCACAACTAGAAACTCCACAACTACAGACTCCGCGACTAGAAAACTCCGCAACTAGAACTCCACAACTAGAAACTCCACAACTTGAAAGCCCACAACTAGATACTCCACAACTACAAACTCCACAACTAGAAACTCCGAAACATGAAACTCTGCAACTAGAAACTCCGCCACTAGAAACTCCACAACTAGAAACTCCACAACTTGAGACTTCGCAACTAGAAACTCTACAACTAGAAACTCCACAACTAGAAATTCCACAACTAGAAACTCCGATACTAGAAACTCCGCAACTATAAACTCCACAGCCAGAAACTCCACAACTAGAAACTCCACATCTAGAAACTCCGCAACAAGAAACTCCGCAACTAGAAACTCCACACCTAGAACTTCCACAACTAGAGACTCAACAACTAGAGACTCCTCAACTAAAAGCTCCACAACTAAAAACTCCACAACTAGAAACTCCGTAACTAGAAACTCGAAAACTAGAAACTCCACAACTAGAAACTCCACACCTATGAATTCCACAACTTGAAACTCCACAACTAAAACTTCACAACTAGAAACTCCACAACTACAAACTCTGCAACTAGAAACTCTGCAACTAGAAACTCCGCAACTAGAAACTCCACAACTTGAAACACCACAACTATATACTCCACAACTACAAAATCCACAACTAGAAACTCCGCAACTAGAAACTCCGCAACTAGAAACTCCGCAACTAGAAACTCCACAGCTAGAAACTCCACGACTTGAGATTTCGCAACTAGAAACTCGGCAACTGGAAACTCAACAACTAGAAACTCAACAACTAGAAACTCCACAACTAGAAACTCCACAACTTGAAACCCTACAAATAGATACTCCACAACTACAGACTCCAGAACTAGAAACTCCACAACCAGAAACTCCGCCACTAGAATCTCTACAACTAGAAAACTCCGCTACTAGAAACTCTGCAACTAGAAACTCCACAACGAAAAACTCCACAGCTAGAAACTCCACAACTGGAAACTTCCTAACTAGAGACTTCACAACTAGAAACTCCGCATTTACGAACTCCACAACTACGAACCCCACAACTAGAAACTCCGCAACTAGAAACTCCACAGCTAGAAAATCCACAACTAGAAACTTCACAACTAGAAAACTCCGGAACGAGAAACTCTGCAACTAGAAACTCCGCAACTAGAAACTCCACAACTTGAAACACCACAACTATATACTCCACAACTACAAAATCCACAACTAGAAACTCCGCATCTAGAAACTCCGCAACTAGAAACTCCACAGCTAGAAACTCCACGACTTGAGATTTCGCAACTAGAAACTTGGCAACTGGAAACTCAACTACTAGAAACTCAACAACTAGAAACTCCACAACTTGAAACCCAACAAATAGATACTCCACAACTACAGACTCCAGAACTAGAAACTCCACAACCAGAAACTCCGCAACTAAAAACTCCGCAACTAGAAACTCCACAGCTAGAAAATCCACAACTAGAAACTCCACAATTTGAAACTCCGCTACTAGAAACTCCGCCACTAGAATCTCCACAACTAGAATACTCCGCTACTAGAAACTCTGCAACTAGAAACTCCGCAACGAAAAACTCCACAGCTAGAAACTCCACAACTGGAAACTCCCCAACTAGAGACTTCACAACTAGAAACTCCACAACTACGAACTCCACAACTACGAACCCCACAACTAGAAACTCCGCAACTAGAAACTCCACAGCTAGAAAATCCACAACTAGAAACTCCACAACTACTGACTCTGCAACTAGAAACTCCACAACCAGAAACTCCGCAACTAGAAACTCACTCCGCAACTAGAGACTCCACAACTAGAAATTCCACAACTAGAAACTCCACAAGTACAGACTCCGCAACTAGAAAACTCCGCAACTAGAAACTCCACAACTAGAAACTTCACAACTTGAAAGTCCACAACTAGATACTCCACAACTACAAACTCCATAACTAGAAACTCCACAACTAGAAATTCCACAACTTGAAGCTCCACAACTAGAAACTCCGCAACTAGAAACTCCACAACTAGAAACTCCACAACGAGAAACTCCACAACTTGAAACTCCGCAACTAGAAACTCCGCCACTAGAATTTCCACAACTAGAAAACTCCACAACTAGAAACTCTGCAACTAGAAACTCCGCAACTAGAAACTCCACAGCTAGAAACTCCACAACTGGAAATTCCACAACTAGAGACTGCAAAACTAGAAACTGCACAACTACGAATCCCAAAACTACGAACCCCAGAACTAGAAGCTCCACAACTAGAAACTCCACAACTTGGAACTCCGCAACTAGAAACTCCGCCATTACAATCTCCACAACTAGAAAACTCCGCAACTAGAAACTCTGCATCTAGAAACTCCGCTACTAGAAACTCCACAGCTAGAAACACCACAAATGGAAACTCCTCAACTAGAGACTCCACAACTAGAACTGCACAACTACGAACCCCACAACTACGAACCCCACAACTGCGAACCCCACAACTAGAAACTCCACAACTAGAAACTCCACAACTAGAAACTCCACAACTTGAGACTTCGCAACTAGAAACTCTACAACTAGAAACTCCACAACTAGAAACTCCACAACTAGAAACTCCGATACTAGAAACTCCGCAACTATAAACTCCACAGCCAGAAACTCCACAACTAGAAACTCCACATCAAGAAATTCCGCAACTAGAAACTCCACAACTAGAACTCCACAACTAGAGACTCAACAACTAGAGACTCCTCAACTAAAAGCTCCACAACTAAAAACTCCACAACTAGAAACTCCGTAACTAGAAACTCGAAAACTAGAAACTCCACAACTAGAAACTCCACACCTATGAATTCCACAACTTGAAACTCCACAACTAGAGACTCCAAAACTAGAGACTGCACAATTAGAGACTCCGCAGCTAGAAACTCCACAGCTAGCAACTCCGCAACTAGAAACTCCACAACTAGCGACTCCGCAATTACAAACTCGACAACTTGAAACTTTGCAACTCGAAACTGTGGAACTAGAAAATCCGCAGCTATAAACTCAAGTAGAAACTCTTCAACTAGAAACTTCGCAACTAGAAATTCCGCAACTAGAAAATCCACAATTAGAAACTTCACAACTAGAAACTCCCCAACAAGAAACTCCACAACTAGAAACTCCACAACTAGGAACTCTGCAATTAGAAAATCTACAACTACAAACTCGAAAAATAAAAACTACAAATAGAAACTCCACAACTAGAAACTCCACAACTAGAAACTCCACAAGTAGACACTCCACAACTAGAAACTCCACAACTAGAGACTCCACAACTAGAGACTCCACAGCTAAAAACTCCACAACTAGAAACTCCGCAACTAGAAACTCAACAACTAGAAATTCCACAGCTAGAAACTCCACAACTTGAGACTTCGCAACTAAAGAACTCGGCGACTAGAAACTCAACAACTAGAAACTCCACAACTAGAAACTCCGCAACTAGAAACTCTGCAACTAGAAACTCCGCAACTAGAAACTCCACAGCTAGAAACTCCACAACTTGAAACACCAAATCTAGATACTCCACAACTACAAATTCCACAACTAGAAACTCCGCCACTAGAAGCTCCGCAACTAGAAACTCCGCAGCTAGAAACTCCACGACTTGAGACTTCGCAACTAGAAACTCGGCAACTAGAAACTCAACAACTAGAGACTTCACAACTAGAGACTCCTCAACTAAAAACTCCACAACTAGAAACTCCGCAACTAGAAACTCCGCAACTAGAAACTTCACAGCTAGAAACTCCACAGCTTGAGACTTCGCAACTAAAGAACTCGGCAACTAGAAATTCAAACACTAGAAATTCCACAACTAGAAACTCCAACTCTAGAAACTCCACAACTACTGGCTCCGCAACTAGAAACTCCACAACTACTGGCTCCGCAACTAGAAACTCACTCCGCCACTAGAGACTCCACAACTTGAAATTCCACAACTAGAAACTCCACAACTAGAAACTCCACAACTAGAAATTCCACAACTAGAGACTCAACAACTAGAGACTACTCAACTAAAAGCTCCACAACTAGAAACTCCGTAACTAAAAATTCCACAACTAGAAACTCCACAACTACAGACTCCGCGACTAGAAAACTCCGCAACTAGAACTCCACAACTAGAAACTCCACAACTTGAAAGCCCACAACTAGATACTCCACAACTACAAACTCCACAACTAGAAACTCCGAAACATGAAACTCTGCAACTAGAAACTCCGCCACTAGAAACTCCACAACTAGAAACTCCACAACTTGAGACTTCGCAACTAGAAACTCTACAACTAGAAACTCCACAACTAGAAATTCCACAACTAGAAACTCCGATACTAGAAACTCCGCAACTATAAACTCCACAGCCAGAAACTCCACAACTAGAAACTCCACATCTAGAAACTCCGCAACAAGAAACTCCGCAACTAGAAACTCCACACCTAGAACTTCCACAACTAGAGACTCAACAACTAGAGACTCCTCAACTAAAAGCTCCACAACTAAAAACTCCACAACTAGAAACTCCGTAACTAGAAACTCGAAAACTAGAAACTCCACAACTAGAAACTCCACACCTATGAATTCCACAACTTGAAACTCCACAACTAAAACTTCACAACTAGAAACTCCACAACTACAAACTCTGCAACAAGAAACTCCGCAGCTAGAAACTCTGCAACTAGAAACTCCGCAACTAGAATCTCCACAGCTAGAAACTCCACAACTATAAACTCCACAACTAGAAACTCCACAAATAGAGACTCCAAAACTAGAGACTGCACAATTAGAGACTCCGCAACTAGAAACTCCACAGCTAGCAACTCCGCAACTAGAAACTCCACAACTAGCGACTCCGCAACTACAAACTCGACAACTTGAAACTTTGCAACTCGAAACTGTGGAACTAGAAAATCCACAACTATAAATTCAAGTAGAAACTCCCCAACTAGAAACTTCGCAACTAGAAATTCCGCAACTAGAAAATCCACAATTGGAAACTTCACAACTAGAAACACCCCAACAAGAAACTCCACAACTAGAAACTCCACATTTAGGAACTCTGCAACTAGAAAATCTACAACTACAAACTCGAAAAATAAAAACTACAAATAGAAACTCTACAACTAGTATCTCCACAACTAGAAACTCCACAAGTAGACACTCCACAACTAGAAACTCCACAACTAGAGACTCCACAACTAGAGACTCCACAGCTAAAAACTCCACAACTAGAAACTCCACAACTAGAGACTCCAAAACTAGAGACTGCACAATTAGAGACTCCGCAGCTAGAAACTCCACAGCTAGCAACTCCGCAACTAGAAACTCCACAACTAGCGACTCCGGAATTACAAACTCGACCACTTGAAACTTTGCAACTCGAAACTGTGGAACTAGAAAATCCGCAGCTATAAACTCAAGTAGAAACTCCCCAACTAGAAACTTCGCAACTAGAAATTCCGCAACTAGAAAATCCACAATTAGAAATTTCACAACTAGAAACTCCCCAACAAGAAACTCCACAACTAGGAACTCTGCAATTAGAAAATCTACAACTACAAACTCGAAAAATAAAAACTACAAATAGAAACTCCACAACTAGAAACTCCACAAGTAGACACTCCACAACTAGAAACTCCACAACTAGAGACTCCACAGCTAAAAACTCCACAACTAGAAACTCCGCAACTAGAAACTCAACAACTAGAAATTCCACAGCTAGAAACTCCACAACTTGAGACTTCGCAACTAAAGAACTCGGCGACTAGAAACTCAACAACTAGAAACTCCACAACTAGAAACTCCGCAACTAGAAACTCTGCAACTAGAAACTCCGCAACTAGAAACTCCACAGCTAGAAACTCCACAACTTGAAACACCAAATCTAGATACTCCACAACTACAAATTCCACAACTAGAAACTCCGCCACTAGAAGCTCCGCAACTAGAAACTCCGCAGCTAGAAACTCCACGACTTGAGACTTCGCAACTAGAAACTCGGCAACTAGAAACTCAACAACTAGAGACTCCACAACTAGAGACTCCTCAACTAAAAACTCCACAACTAGAAACTCCGCAACTAGAAACTCCGCAACTAGAAACTTCACAGCTAGAAACTCCACAACTTCAGACTTCGCAACTAAAGAACTCGGCAACTAGAAATTCAAACACTAGAAACTCCACAACTAGAAACTCCACAACTAGAAACTCCACAACTACTGGCTCCGCAACTAGAAACTCCACAACCAGAAACTCCGCAACTAGAAACTCACTCCGCCACTAGAGACTCCACAACTTGAAATTCCACAACTAGAAACTCCACAACTAGAAACTCCACAACTAGAAATTCCACAACTAGAGACTCAACAACTAGAGACTACTCAACTAAAAGCTCCACAACTAGAAACTCCGTAACTAGAAATTCCACAACTAGAAACTCCACAACTACAGACTCCGCGACTAGAAAACTCCGCAACTAGAACTCCACAACTAGAAACTCCACAACTTGAAAGCCCACAACTAGATACTCCACAACTACAAACTCCACAACTAGAAACTCCGCAACTAGAAACTCCACAACTTGAAGCTCCGCAACTAGAAACTCCGCCACTAGAAACTCCACAACTAGAAAACTCCGCAACTAGAAACTCTGCAACTAGAAACTCCGCCACTAGAAACTCCACAACTAGAAACTCCACAACATGAGACTTCGCAACTAGAAACTCTACAACTAGAAACTCCACAACTAGAAACTCCGATACTAGAAACTCCGCAACTATAAACTCCACAGCCAGAAACTCCACAACTAGAAACTCCACATCTAGAAACTCCGCAACAAGAAACTCCGCAACTAGAAACTTCACACCTAGAACTTCCACAACTAGAGACTCCACAACTAGAGACTCCTCAACTAAAAGCTCCACAACTAAAAACTCCACAACTAGAAACTCCGTAACTAGAAACTCGAAAACTAGAAACTCCACAACTAGAAACTCCACACCTATGAATTCCACAACTTGAAACTCCACAACTAAAACTTCACAACTAGAAACTCCACAACTACAAACTCTGCAACAAGAAACTCCGCAGCTAGAAACTCTGCAACTAGAAACTCCGCAACTAGAATCTCCACAGCTAGAAACTCCACAACTATAAACTCCACAACTAGAAACTCCACAAATAGAGACTCCAAAACTAGAGACTGCATAATTAGAGACTCCGCAACTAGAAACTCCACAGCTAGCAACTCCGCAACTAGAAACTCCACAACTAGCGACTCCGCAACTACAAACTCGACAACTTGAAACTTTGCAACTCGAAACTGTGGAACTAGAAAATCCACAACTATAAATTCAAGTAGAAACTCCCCAACTAGAAACTTCGCAACTAGAAATTCCGCAACTAGAAAATCCACAATTGGAAACTTCACAACTAGAAACACCCCAACAAGAAACTCCACAACTAGAAACTCCACATTTAGGAACTCTGCAACTAGAAAATCTACAACTACAAATTCGAAAAATAAAAACTACAAATAGAAACTCTACAACTAGTATCTCCACAACTAGAAACTCCACAAGTAGACACTCCACAACTAGAAACTCCACAACTAGACACTCCACAACTAGAGACTCCACAGCTAAAAACTCCACAACTAGAAACTCCACAACTAGAGACTCCAAAACTAGAGACTGCACAATTAGAGACTCCGCAGCTAGAAACTCCACAGCTAGCAACTCCGCAACTAGAAACTCCACAACTAGCGACTCCGCAATTCCAAACTCGACAACTTGAAACTTTGCAACTCGAAACTGTGGAACTAGAAAATCCGCAGCTATAAACTCAAGTAGAAACTCCCCAACTAGAAACTTCGCAACTAGAAATTCCGCAACTAGAAAATCCACAATTAGAAATTTCACAACTAGAAACTCCCCAACAAGAAACTCCACAACTAGGAACTCTGCAATTAGAAAATCTACAACTACAAACTCGAAAAATAAAAACTACAAATAGAAACTCCACAACTAGAAACTCCACAAGTAGACACTCCACAACTAGAAACTCCACAACTAGAGACTCCACAACTAGAGACTCCACAGCTAAAAACTCCACAACTAGAAACTCCGCAACTAGAAACTCAACAACTAGAAATTCCACAGCTAGAAACTCCACAACTTGAGACTTCGCAACTAAAGAACTCGGCGACTAGAAACTCAACAACTAGAAACTCCACAACTAGAAACTCCGCAACTAGAAACTCTGCAACTAGAAACTCCGCAACTAGAAACTCCACAGCTAGAAACTCCACAACTTGAAACACCAAATCTAGATACTCCACAACTACAAATTCCACAACTAGAAACTCCGCCACTAGAAGCTCCGCAACTAGAAACTCCGCAGCTAGAAACTCCACGACTTGAGACTTCGCAACTAGAAACTCGGCAACTAGAAACTCAACAACTAGAGACTCCACAACTAGAGACTCCTCAACTAAAAACTCCACAACTAGAAACTCCGCAACTAGAAACTCCGCAACTAGAAACTTCACAGCTAGAAACTCCACAACTTCAGACTTCGCAACTAAAGAACTCGGCAACTAGAAATTCAAACACTAGAAACTCCGCAACTAGAAACTTCACAGCTAGAAACTCCACAACTTCAGACTTCGCAACTAAAGAACTCGGCAACTAGAAATTCAAACACTAGAAATTCCACAACTAGAAACTCCAACTCTAGAAACTCCACAACTACTGGCTCCGCAACTAGAAACTCCACAACTACTGGCTCCGCAACTAGAAACTCACTCCGCCACTAGAGACTCCACAACTTGAAATTCCACAACTCGAAACTCCACAACTAGAAACTCCACAACTAGAAATTCCACAACTAGAGACTCAACAACTAGAGACTACTCAACTAAAAGCTCCACAACTAGAAACTCCGTAACTAGAAATTCCACAACTAGAAACTCCACAACTACAGACTCCGCGACTAGAAAACTCCGCAACTAGAACTCCACAACTAGAAACTCCACAACTTGAAAGCCCACAACTAGATACTCCACAACTACAAACTCCACAACTAGAAACTCTGAAACATGAAACTCTGCAACTAGAAACTCCGCCACTAGAAACTCCACAACTAGAAACTCCACAACTTGAGACTTCGCAACTAGAAACTCTACAACTAGAAACTCCACAACTAGAAATTCCACAACTAGAAACTCCGATACTAGAAACTCCGCAACTATAAACTCCACAGCCAGAAACTCCACAACTAGAAACTCCACATCTAGAAACTCCGCAACAAGAAACTCCGCAACTAGAAACTCCACACCTAGAACTTCCACAACTAGAGACTCAACAACTAGAGACTCTTCAACTAAAAGCTCCACAACTAAAAACTCCACAACTAGAAACTCCGTAACTAGAAACTCGAAAACTAGAAACTCCACAACTAGAAACTCCGCACCTATGAATTCCACAACTTGAAACTCCACAACTAAAACTTCACAACTAGAAACTCCACAACTACAAACTCTGCAACTAGAAACTCTGCAACTAGAAACTCCGCAACTAGAAACTCCACAACTTGAAACACCACAACTATATACTCCACAACTACAAAATCCACAACTAGAAACTCCGCAACTAGAAACTCCGCAACTAGAAACTCCGCAACTAGAAACTCCACAGCTAGAAACTCCACGACTTGAGATTTCGCAACTAGAAACTCGGCAACTGGAAACTCAACAACTAGAAACTCAACAACTAGAAACTCCACAACTAGAAACTCCACAACTTGAAACCCTACAAATAGATACTCCACAACTACAGACTCCAGAACTAGAAACTCCACAACCAGAAACTCCGCCACTAGAATCTCTACAACTAGAAAACTCCGCTACTAGAAACTCTGCAACTAGAAACTCCACAACGAAAAACTCCACAGCTATAAACTCCACAACTGGAAACTTCCTAACTAGAGACTTCACAACTAGAAACTCCGCATTTACGAACTCCACAACTACGAACCCCACAACTAGAAACTCCGCAACTAGAAACTCCACAGCTAGAAAATCCACAACTAGAAACTTCACAACTAGAAAACTCCGGAACGAGAAACTCTGCAACTAGAAACTCCGCAACTAGAAACTCCACAACTTGAAACACCACAACTATATACTCCACAACTACAAAATCCACAACTAGAAACTCCGCAACTAGAAACTCCGCAACTAGAAACTCCACAGCTAGAAACTCCACGACTTGAGATTTCGCAACTAGAAACTTGGCAACTGGAAACTCAACTACTAGAAACTCAACAACTAGAAACTCCACAACTTGAAACCCAACAAATAGATACTCCACAACTACAGACTCCAGAACTAGAAACTCCACAACCAGAAACTCCGCAACTAAAAACTCCGCAACTAGAAACTCCACAGCTAGAAAATCCACAACTAGAAACTCCACAACTTGAAACTCCGCTACTAGAAACTCCGCCACTAGAATCTCCACAACTAGAATACTCCGCTACTAGAAACTCTGCAACTAGAAACTCCGCAACGAAAAACTCCACAGCTAGAAACTCCACAACTGGAAACTCCCCAACTAGAGACTTCACAACTAGAAACTCCACAACTACGAACTCCACAACTACGAACCCCACAACTAGAAACTCCGCAACTAGAAACTCCACAGCTAGAAAATCCACAACTAGAAACTCCACAACTACTGACTCTGCAACTAGAAACTCCACAACCAGAAACTCCGCAACTAGAAACTCACTCCGCAACTAGAGACTCCACAACTAGAAATTCCACAACTAGAAACTCCACAAGTACAGACTCCGCAACTAGAAAACTCCGCAACTAGAAACTCCACAACTAGAAACTTCACAACTTGAAAGTCCACAACTAGATACTCCACAACTACAAACTCCATAACTAGAAACTCCACAACTAGAAACTCCACAACTTGAAGCTCCACAACTAGAAACTCCGCAACTAGAAACTCCACAACTAGAAACTCCACAACGAGAAACTCCACAACTTGAAACTCCGCAACTAGAAACTCCGCCACTAGAATTTCCACAACTAGAAAACTCCACAACTAGAAACTCTGCAACTAGAAACTCCGCAACTAGAAACTCCACAGCTAGAAACTCCACAACTGGAAATTCCACAACTAGAGACTGCAAAACTAGAAACTGCACAACTACGAATCCCAAAACTACGAACCCCAGAACTAGAAGCTCCACAACTAGAAACTCCACAACTTGGAACTCCGCAACTAGAAACTCCGCCATTACAATCTCCACAACTAGAAAACTCCGCAACTAGAAACTCTGCATCTAGAAACTCCGCTACTAGAAACTCCACAGCTAGAAACACCACAAATGGAAACTCCTCAACTAGAGACTCCACAACTAGAACTGCACAACTACGAACCCCACAACTACGAACCCCACAACTGCGAACCCCACAACTAGAAACTCCACAACTAGAAACTCCACAACTTGAGACTTCGCAACTAGAAACTCTACAACTAGAAACTCCACAACTAGAAACTCCACAACTAGAAACTCCGATACTAGAAACTCCGCAACTATAAACTCCACAGCCAGAAACTCCACAACTAGAAACTCCACATCAAGAAATTCCGCAACTAGAAACTCCACAACTAGAACTCCACAACTAGAGACTCAACAACTAGAGACTCCTCAACTAAAAGCTCCACAACTAAAAACTCCACAACTAGAAACTCCGTAACTAGAAACTCGAAAACTAGAAACTCCACAACTAGAAACTCCACACCTATGAATTCCACAACTTGAAACTCCACAACTAAAACTTCACAACTAGAAACTCCACAACTAGAAACTCTGCAACAAGAAACTCCGCAACTAGAAACTCTGCAACTAGAAACTCCGCAACTAGAATCTCCACAGCTAGAAACTCCACATCTATAAACTCCACAACTAGAAACTCCACAACTAGAGACTCCAAAACTAGAGACTGCACAATTAGAGACTCCGCAACTAGAAACTCCACAGCTAGCAACTCCGCAACTAGAAACTCCACAACTAGCGACTCCGCAACTACAAACTCGACAACTTGAAACTTTGCAACTCGAAACTGTGGAACTAGAAAATCCACAACTATAAATTCAAGTAGAAACTCCCCAACTAGAAACTTCGCAACTAGAAATTCCGCAACTAGAAAATCCACAATTGGAAACTTCACAACTAGAAACACCCCAACAAGAAACTCCACAACTAGAAACTCCACATTTAGGAACTCTGCAACTAGAAAATCTACAACTACAAACTCGAAAAATAAAAACTACAAATCGAAACTCTACAACTAGTATCTCCACAACTAGAAACTCCACAAGTAGACACTCCACAACTAGAAACTCCACAACTAGAGACTCCACAACTAGAGACTCCTCAGCTAAAAACTCCACAACTAGAAACTCCACAACTAGAGACTCCAAAACTAGAGACTGCACAATTAGAGACTCCGCAGCTAGAAACTCCACAGCTAGCAACTCCGCAACTAGAAACTCCACAACTAGCGACTCCGCAATTACAAACTCGACCACTTGAAACTTTGCAACTCGAAACTGTGGAACTAGAAAATCCGCAGCTATAAACTCAAGTAGAAACTCCCCAACTAGAAACTTCGCAACTAGAAATTCCGCAACTAGAAAATTCACAATTAGAAATTTCACAACTAGAAACTCCCCAACAAGAAACTCCACAACTAGGAACTCTGCAATTAGAAAATCTACAACTACAAACTCGAAAAATAAAAACTACAAATAGAAACTCCACAACTAGAAACTCCACAAGTAGACACTCCACAACTAGAAACTCCACAACTAGAGACTCCACAACTAGAGACTCCACAGCTAAAAACTCCACAACTAGAAACTCCGCAACTAGAAACTCAACAACTAGAAATTCCACAGCTAGAAACTCCACAACTTGAGACTTCGCAACTAAAGAACTCGGCGACTAGAAACTCAACAACTAGAAACTCCACAACTAGAAACTCCGCAACTAGAAACTCTGCAACTAGAAACTCCGCAACTAGAAACTCCACAGCTAGAAACTCCACAACTTGAAACACCAAATCTAGATACTCCACAACTACAAATTCCACAACTAGAAACTCCGCCACTAGAAGCTCCGCAACTAGAAACTCCGCAGCTAGAAACTCCACGACTTGAGACTTCGCAACTAGAAACTCGGCAACTAGAAACTCAACAACTAGAGACTCCACAACTAGAGACTCCTCAACTAAAAACTCCACAACTAGAAACTCCGCAACTAGAAACTTCGCAACTAGAAACTTCACAGCTAGAAACTCCACAACTTCAGACTTCGCAACTAAAGAACTCGGCAACTAGAAATTCAAACACTAGAAACTCCACAACTAGAAACTCCACAACTAGAAACTCCACAACTACTGGCTCCGCAACTAGAAACTCCACAACCAGAAACTCCGCAACTAGAAACTCACTCCGCCACTAGAGACTCCACAACTTGAAATTCCACAACTAGAAACTCCACAACTAGAAACTCCACAACTAGAAATTCCACAACTAGAGACTCAACAACTAGAGACTACTCAACTAAAAGCTCCACAACTAGAAACTCCGTAACTAGAAATTCCACAACTAGAAACTCCACAACTACAGACTCCGCGACTAGAAAACTCCGCAACTAGAACTCCACAACTAGAAACTCCACAACTTGAAAGCCCACAACTAGATACTCCACAACTACAAACTCCACAACTAGAAACTCCACAACTAGAAACTCCACAACTTGAAGCTCCGCAACTAGAAACTCCGCCACTAGAAACTCCACAACTAGAAAACTCCGCAACTAGAAACTCTGCAACTAGAAACTCCGCCACTAGAAACTCCACAACTAGAAACTCCACAACTTGAGACTTCGCAACTAGAAACTCTACAACTAGAAACTCCACAACTAGAAACTCCGATACTAGAAACTCCGCAACTATAAACTCCACAGCCAGAAACTCCACAACTAGAAACTCCACATCTAGAAACTCCGCAACAAGAAACTCCGCAACTAGAAACTTCACACCTAGAACTTCCACAACTAGAGACTCCACAACTAGAGACTCCTCAACTAAAAGCTCCACAACTAAAAACTCCACAACTAGAAACTCCGTAACTAGAAACTCGAAAACTAGAAACTCCACAACTAGAAACTCCACACCTATGAATTCCACAACTTGAAACTCCACAACTAAAACTTCACAACTAGAAACTCCACAACTACAAACTCTGCAACAAGAAACTCCGCAGCTAGAAACTCTGCAACTAGAAACTCCGCAACTAGAATCTCCACAGCTAGAAACTCCACAACTATAAACTCCACAACTAGAAACTCCACAAATAGAGACTCCAAAACTAGAGACTGCATAATTAGAGACTCCGCAACTAGAAACTCCACAGCTAGCAACTCCGCAACTAGAAACTCCACAACTAGCGACTCCGCAACTACAAACTCGACAACTTGAAACTTCGCAACTCGAAACTGTGGAACTAGAAAATCCACAACTATAAATTCAAGTAGAAACTCCCCAACTAGAAACTTCGCAACTAGAAATTCCGCGACTAGAAAATCCACAATTGGAAACTTCACAACTAGAAACACCCCAACAAGAAACTCCACAACTAGAAACTCCACATTTAGGAACTCTGCAACTAGAAAATCTACAACTACAAATTCGAAAAATAAAAACTACAAATAGAAACTCTACAACTAGTATCTCCACAACTAGAAACTCCACAAGTAGACACTCCACAACTAGAAACTCCACAACTAGAGACTCCACAACTAGAGACTCCACAGCTAAAAACTCCACAACTAGAAACTCCACAACTAGAGACTCCAAAACTAGAGACTGCACAATTAGAGACTCCGCAGCTAGAAACTCCACAGCTAGCAACTCCGCAACTAGAAACTCCACAACTAGCGACTCCGCAATTCCAAACTCGACAACTTGAAACTTTGCAACTCGAAACTGTGGAACTAGAAAATCCGCAGCTATAAACTCAAGTAGAAACTCCCCAACTAGAAACTTCGCAACTAGAAATTCCGCAACTAGAAAATCCACAATTAGAAATTTCACAACTAGAAACTCCCCAACAAAGAAACTCCACAACTAGGAACTCTGCAATTAGAAAATCTACAACTACAAACTCGAAAAATAAAAACTACAAATAGAAACTCTACAACTAGAAACTCCACAAGTAGACACTCCACAACTAGAAACTCCACAACTAGAGACTCCACAACTAGAGACTCCACAGCTAAAAACTCCACAACTAGAAACTCCGCAACTAGAAACTCAACAACTAGAAATTCCACAGCTAGAAACTCCACAACTTGAGACTTCGCAACTAAAGAACTCGGCGACTAGAAACTCAACAACTAGAAACTCCACAACTAGAAACTCCGCAACTAGAAACTCTGCAACTAGAAACTCCGCAACTAGAAACTCCACAGCTAGAAACTCCACAACTTGAAACACCAAATCTAGATACTCCACAACTACAAATTCCACAACTAGAAACTCCGCCACTAGAAGCTCCGCAACTAGAAACTCCGCAGCTAGAAACTCCACGACTTGAGACTTCGCAACTAGAAACTCGGCAACTAGAAACTCAACAACTAGAGACTCCACAACTAGAGACTCCTCAACTAAAAACTCCACAAGTAGAAACTCCGCAACTAGAAACTCCGCAACTAGAAACTTCACAGCTAGAAACTCCACAACTTGAGACTTCGCAACTAAAGAACTCGGCAACTAGAAATTCAAACACTAGAAACTCCACAACTAGAAACTCCAAACTAGAAACTCCACAACTACTGGCTCCGCAACTAGAAACTCCACAACCAGAAACTCCGCAACTAGAAACTCACTCCGCCACTAGAGACTCCACAACTTGAAATTCCACAACTAGAAACTCCACAACTAGAGACTACTCAACTAAAAGCTCCACAACTAGAAACTCCGTAACTAGAAATTCCACAACTAGAAACTCCACAACTACAGACTCCGCGACTAGAAAACTCCGCAACTAGAACTCCACAACTAGAAACTCCACAAATTGAAAGCCCACAACTAGATACTCCACAACTACAAACTCCACAACTAGAAACTCCACAACTAGAAACTCCACAACTTGAAGCTCCGCAACTAAAAACTCCGCCACTAGAAACTCCACAACTAGAAAACTCCGCAACTAGAAACTCTGCAACTAGAAACTCCGCCACTAGAAACTCCACAACTAGAAACTCCACAACTTGAGACTTCGCAACTAGAAACTCTACAACTAGAAACTCCACAACTGGAAACTCCACAACTAGAAACTCCGATACTAGAAACTCCGCAACTATAAACTCCACAGCCAGAAACTCCACAACTAGAAACTCCACATCTAGAAACTCCGCAACAAGAAACTCCGCAACTAGAAACTCCACAACTAGAACTTCCACAACTAGGGACTCAACAACTAGAGACTCCTCAACTAAAAGCTCCACAACTAAAAACTCCACAACTAGAAACTCCGTAACTAGAAACTCGAAAACTAGAAACTCCACAACTAGAAACTCAACACCTATGAATTCCACAACTTGAAACTCCACAACTAAAACTTCACAACTAGAAACTCCACAACTACAAACTCTGCAACAAGAAACTCCGCAGCTAGAAACTCTGCAACTAGAAACTCCGCAACTAGAATCTCCACAGCTAGAAACTCCACAACTATAAACTCTACAACCAGAAACTCCACAAATAGAGACTCCAAAACTAGAGACTGCATAATTAGAGACTCCGCAACTAGAAACTCCACAGCTAGCAACTCCACAACTAGAAACTCCACAAGTAGCGACTCCGCAACTACAAACTCGAAAACTTGAAACTTTGCAACTCGAAACTGTGGAACTAGAAAATCCACAACTATAAATTCAAGTAGAAACTCCCCAACTAGAAACTTCGCAACTAGAAATTCCGCAACTAGAAAATCCACAATTGGAAACTTCACAACTAGAAACACCCCAACAAGAAACTCCACAACTAGAAACTCCACATTTAGGAACTCTGCAACTAGAAAATCTACAACTACAAACTCGAAAAATAAAAACTACAAATAGAAACTCTACAACTAGTATCTCCAAAACTAGAAACTCCACAAGTAGACACTCCACAACTAGAAACTTCACAACTAGAGACTCCACAACTAGAGACTCCACAGCTAAAAACTCCACAACTAGAAACTCCGGATCTAGAAACTCAACAACTAGAAATTCCACAGCTAGAAACTCCACAACTTGAGACTTCGCAACTAAAGAACTCGGCCACTAAAAACTCAACAACTAGAAACTCCACAACTAGAAACTCCGCAACTAGAAACTCCGCAACTAGAAACTCTGCAACTAGAAACCCCGCAACTAGAAACTCCACAGCTAGAAACTCCACAACTTGAAACACCAAAACTAGATACTCCACAACTACAAATTCCACAACTAGAAACTCCGCCACTTGAAGCTCCGCAACTAGAAACTCCGCAGCTAGAAACTCCACGACTTGAGACTTCGCAACTAGAAACTCGGCAACTAGAAACTCAACAACTAGAAACTCCACAACTAGAAACTCCACAGCCAAAAACTCCATAACTTGAAACCCAACAAATAGCTACTCCTCAACTACAGACTCCACGACTAGAAACTCCACAACTAGAAACTACACAACTAGAAACTCCACAAGTAGACACTCCACAACTAGAAACTCCACAACTAGAGACCCCACAACTAGAGACTCCTCAACTAAAAACTCCACAACTAGAAACTCCGCAACTAGAAACTCCGCAACTAGAAACTTCACAGCTAGAAACTCCACAACTTGAGACTTCGCAACTAAAAAATTTGGCAACTAGAAATTCAAACACTAGAAACTCCACAACTAGAAACTCCACAACTACTGGCTCCGCAACTAGAAACTCCACAAACAGAAACTACGCAACTAGAAACTCAATCCGCCACCAGAGACTCCACAACTTGAAATTCCACAACTAGAAACTCCACAACTAGAAACTCCACAACTAGAAATTCCACAACTAGAGACTCAACAACTAGAAACTCCACAACTTGAAAGCCCACAACTAGATACTCCACAACTACAAACTCCACAACTAGAAACTCCACAACTAGAAACTCCACAACTTGAAGCTCCGCAACTAGAAACTCCGCAACTAGAAACTCCACAACTAGAAAACTCCGCAACTAGAAACTCTACAACTAGAAACTCCGCCACTAGAAACGCCACAACTTGAAACACCACAGCTATATACTCCACAACTACAAATTCCACAACTAGAAACTCCACAACAAGAAACTCCACAACTTGGAACTCCGCAACTAGAAACTCCGCCACTAGAATCTCCACAACTAGAAAACTCCGCAACTAGAAACTCTGCATCTAGAAACTCCGCAACTAGAAACTCCACAGCTAGAAACACCACAAATGGAAACTCCACAAGTAGATACTCCACAACTAGAAACTCCACGACTTGAGACTTCGCAACTAGAAACTCGGCAACTAGAAACTCAACAACTAGAGACTCCACAACTAGAGACTCCTCAACTAAAAACTCCACAACTAGAAACTCCGCAACTAGAAACTCCGCAACTAGAAACTTCACAGCTAGAAACTCCACAACTTGAGACTTCGCAACTAAAGAACTCGGCAACTAGAAACTCAACAACTAGAAACTCCACAACTAGAAACTCCGCAACTAGAAACTCTGCAACTAGAAACTCCGCAACTAGAAACTCCACAGCTAGAAACTCCACAACTTGAAACACCAAATCTAGATACTCCACAACTACAAATTCCACAACTAGAAACTCCGCCACTAGAAGCTCCGCAACTAGAAACTCCGCAGCTAGAAACTCCACGACTTGAGACTTCGCAACTAGAAACTCGGCAACTAGAAACTCAACAACTAGAGACTCCACAACTAGAGACTCCTCAACTAAAAACTCCACAACTAGAAACTCCAACTCTAGAAACTCCACAACTACTGGCTCCGCAACTAGAAACTCCACAACTACTGGCTCCGCAACTAGAAACTCACTCCGCCACTAGAGACTCCACAACTTGAAATTCCACAACTCGAAACTCCACAACTAGAAACTCCACAACTAGAAATTCCACAACTAGAGACTCAACAACTAGAGACTACTCAACTAAAAGCTCCACAACTAGAAACTCCGTAACTAGAAATTCCACAACTAGAAACTCCACAACTACAGACTCCGCGACTAGAAAACTCCGCAACTAGAACTCCACAACTAGAAACTCCACAACTTGAAAGCCCACAACTAGATACTCCACAACTACAAACTCCACAACTAGAAACTCCGAAACATGAAACTCTGCAACTAGAAACTCCGCCACTAGAAACTCCACAACTAGAAACTCCACAACTTGACACTTCGCAACTAGAAACTCTACAACTAGAAACTCCACAACTAGAAATTCCACAACTAGAAACTCCGATACTAGAAACTCCGCAACTATAAACTCCACAGCCAGAAACTCCACAACTAGAAACTCCACATCTAGAAACTCCGCAACAAGAAACTCCGCAACTAGAAACTCCACACCTAGAACTTCCACAACTAGAGACTCAACAACTAGAGACTCCTCAACTAAAAGCTCCACAACTAAAAACTCCACAACTAGAAACTCCGTAACTAGAAACTCGAAAACTAGAAACTCCACAACTAGAAACTCCACACCTATGAATTCCACAACTTGAAACTCCACAACTAAAACTTCACAACTAGAAACTCCACAACTACAAACTCTGCAACTAGAAACTCTGCAACTAGAAACTCCGCAACTAGAAACTCCACAACTTGAAACACCACAACTATATACTCCACAACTACAAAATCCACAACTAGAAACTCCGCAACTAGAAACTCCGCAACTAGAAACTCCGCAACTAGAAACTCCACAGCTAGAAACTCCACGACTTGAGATTTCGCAACTAGAAACTCGGCAACTGGAAACTCAACAACTAGAAACTCAACAACTAGAAACTCCACAACTAGAAACTCCACAACTTGAAACCCTACAAATAGATACTCCACAACTACAGACTCCAGAACTAGAAACTCCATAACCAGAAACTCCGCCACTAGAATCTCTACAACTAGAAAACTCCGCTACTAGAAACTCTGCAACTAGAAACTCCACAACGAAAAACTCCACAGCTAGAAACTCCACAACTGGAAACTTCCTAACTAGAGACTTCACAACTAGAAACTCCGCATTTACGAACTCCACAACTACGAACCCCACAACTAGAAACTCCGCAACTAGAAACTCCACAGCTAGAAAATCCACAACTAGAAACTTCACAACTAGAAATTTCCGGAACGAGAAACTCTGCAACTAGAAACTCCGCAACTAGAAACTCCACAACTTGAAACACCACAACTATATACTCCACAACTACAAAATCCACAACTAGAAACTCCGCAACTAGAAACTCCGCAACTAGAAACTCCACAGCTAGAAACTCCACGACTTGAGATTTCGCAACTAGAAACTTGGCAACTGGAAACTCAACTACTAGAAACTCAACAACTAGAAACTCCACAACTTGAAACCCAACAAATAGATACTCCACAACTACAGACTCCAGAACTAGAAACTCCACAACCAGAAACTCCGCAACTAAAAACTCCGCAACTAGAAACTCCACAGCTAGAAAATCCACAACTAGAAACTCCACAACTTGAAACTCCGCTACTAGAAACTCCGCCACTAGAATCTCCACAACTAGAATACTCCGCTACTAGAAACTCTGCAACTAGAAACTCCGCAACGAAAAACTCCACAGCTAGAAACTCCACAACTGGAAACTCCCCAACTAGAGACTTCACAACTAGAAACTCCACAACTACGAACTCCACAACTACGAACCCCACAACTAGAAACTCCGCAACTAGAAACTCCACAGCTAGAAAATCCACAACTAGAAACTCCACAACTACTGACTCTGCAACTAGAAACTCCACAACCAGAAACTCCGCAACTAGAAACTCACTCCGCAACTAGAGACTCCACATTTAGAAATTCCACAACTAGAAACTACACAACTACAGACTCCGCAACTAGAAAACTCCGCAACTAGAAACTCCACAACTAGAAACTTCACAACTTGAAAGTCCACAACTAGATACTCCACAACTACAAACTCCATAACTAGAAACTCCACAACTAGAAACTCCACAGCTTGAAGCTCCACAACTAGAAACTCCGCAACTAGAAACTCCACAACTAGAAACTCCACAACGAGAAACTCCACAACTTGAAACTCCGCAACTAGAAACTCCGCCACTAGAATTTCCACAACTAGAAAACTCCACAACTAGAAACTCTGCAACTAGAAACTCCGCAACTAGAAACTCCACAGCTAGAAACTCCACAACTGGAAATTCCACAACTAGAGACTGCAAAACTAGAAACTGCACAACTACGAATCCCAAAACTACGAACCCCAGAACTAGAAGCTCCACAACTAGAAACTCCACAACTTGGAACTCCGCAACTAGAAACTCCGCCATTACAATCTCCACAACTAGAAAACTCCGCAACTAGAAACTCTGCATCTAGAAACTCCGCTACTAGAAACTCCACAGCTAGAAACACCACAAATGGAAACTCCTCAACTAGAGACTCCACAACTAGAACTGCACAACTACGAACCCCACAACTACGAACCCCACAACTGCGAACCCCACAACTAGAAACTCCACAACTAGAAACTCCACAACTAGAAACTCCACAACTTGAGACTTCGCAACTAGAAACTCTACAACTAGAAACTCCACAACTAGAAACCCCACAACTAGAAACTCCGATACTAGAAACTCCGCAACTATAAACTCCACAGCCAGAAACTCCACAACTAGAAACTCCACATCAAGAAATTCCGCAACTAGAAACTCCACATCTAGAACTCCACAACTAGAGACTCAACAACTAGAGACTCCTCAACTAAAAGCTCCACAACTAAAAACTCCACAACTAGAAACTCCGTAACTAGAAACTCGAAAACTAGAAACTCCACAACTAGAAACTCCACACCTATGAATTCCACAACTTGAAACTCCACACCTAAAACTTCACAACTAGAAACTCCACAACTAGAAACTCTGCAACAAGAAACTCCGCAACTAGAAACTCTGCAACTAGAAACTCCGCAACTAGAATCTCCACAGCTAGAAACTCCACATCTATAAACTCCACAACTAGAAACTCCACAACTAGAGACTCCAAAACTAGAGACTGCACAATTAGAGACTCCGCAGCTAGAAACTCCACAGCTAGCAACTCCGCAACTAGAAACTCCACAACTAGCGACTCCGCAATTACAAACTCGACAACTTGAAACTTTGCAACTCGAAACTGTGGAACTAGAAAATCCGCAGCTATAAACTCAAGTAGAAACTCTTCAACTAGAAACTTCGCAACTAGAAATTCCGCAACTAGAAAATCCACAATTAGAAACTTCACAACTAGAAACTCCCCAACAAGAAACTCCACAACTAGAAACTCCACAACTAGGAACTCTGCAATTAGAAAATCTACAACTACAAACTCGAAAAATAAAAACTACAAATAGAAACTCCACAACTAGAAACTCCACAACTAGAAACTCCACAAGTAGACACTCCACAACTAGAAACTCCACAACTAGAGACTCCACAACTAGAGACTCCACAGCTAAAAACTCCACAACTAGAAACTCCGCAACTAGAAACTCAACAACTAGAAATTCCACAGCTAGAAACTCCACAACTTGAGACTTCGCAACTAAAGAACTCGGCGACTAGAAACTCAACAACTAGAAACTCCACAACTAGAAACTCCGCAACTAGAAACTCTGCAACTAGAAACTCCGCAACTAGAAACTCCACAGCTAGAAACTTCACAACTTGAAACACCAAATCTAGATACTCCACAACTACAAATTCCACAACTAGAAACTCCGCCACTAGAAGCTCCGCAACTAGAAACTCCGCAGCTAGAAACTCCACGACTTGAGACTTCGCAACTAGAAACTCGGCAACTAGAAACTCAACAACTAGAGACTCCACAACTAGAGACTCCTCAACTAAAAACTCCACAACTAGAAACTCCGCAACTAGAAACTCCGCAACTAGAAACTTCACAGCTAGAAACTCCACAGCTTGAGACTTCGCAACTAAAGAACTCGGCAACTAGAAATTCAAACACTAGAAATTCCACAACTAGAAACTCCAACTCTAGAAACTCCACAACTACTGGCTCCGCAACTAGAAACTCCACAACTACTGGCTCCGCAACTAGAAACTCACTCCGCCACTAGAGACTCCACAACTTGAAATTCCACAACTAGAAACTCCACAACTAGAAACTCCACAACTAGAAATTCCACAACTAGAGACTCAACAACTAGAGACTACTCAACTAAAAGCTCCACAACTAGAAACTCCGTAACTAGAAATTCCACAACTAGAAACTCCACAACTACAGATTCCGCGACTAGAAAACTCCGCAACTAGAACTCCACAACTAGAAACTCCACAACTTGAAAGCCCACAACTAGATACTCCACAACTACAAACTCCACAACTAGAAACTCCGAAACATGAAACTCTGCAACTAGAAACTCCGCCACTAGAAACTCCACAACTAGAAACTCCACAACTTGAGACTTCGCAACTAGAAACTCTACAACTAGAAACTCCACAACTAGAAATTCCACAACTAGAAACTCCGATACTAGAAACTCCGCAACTATAAACTCCACAGCCAGAAACTCCACAACTAGAAACTCCGTAACTAGAAACTCGAAAACTAGAAACTCCACAACTAGAAACTCCACACCTATGAATTCCACAACTTGAAACTCCACAACTAAAACTTCACAACTAGAAACTCCACAACTACAAACTCTGCAACAAGAAACTCCGCAGCTAGAAACTCTGCAACTCGAAACTCCGCAACTAGAATCTCCACAGCTAGAAACTCCACAACTATAAACTCCACAACTAGAAACTCCACAAATAGAGACTTCAAAACTAGAGACTGCACAATTAGAGACTCCGCAACTAGAAACTCCACAGCTAGCAACTCCGCAACTAGAAACTCCACAACTAGCGACTCCGCAACTACAAACTCGACAACTTGAAACTTTGCAACTCGAAACTGTGGAACTAGAAAATCCACAACTATAAATTCAAGTAGAAACTCCCCAACTAGAAACTTCGCAACTAGAAATTCCGCAACTAGAAAATCCACAATTGGAAACTTCACAACTAGAAACACCCCAACAAGAAACTCCACAACTAGAAACTCCACATTTAGGAACTCTGCAACGAGAAAATCTACAACTACAAACTCGAAAAATAAAAACTACAAATAGAAACTCTACAACTAGTATCTCCACAACTAGAAACTCCACAAGTAGACACTCCACAACTAGAAACTCCACAACTAGAGACTCCACAACTAGGGACTCCACAGCTAAAAACTCCACAACTAGAAACTCCACAACTAGAGACTCCAAAACTAGAGACTGCACAATTAGAGACTCCGCAGCTAGAAACTCCACAGCTAGCAACTCCGCAACTAGAAACTCCACAACTAGCGACTCCGCAATTACAAACTCGACCACTTGAAACTTTGCAACTCGAAACTGTGGAACTAGAAAATCCGCAGCTATAAACTCAAGTAGAAACTCCCCAACTAGAAACTTCGCAACTAGAAATTCCGCAACTAGAAAATCCACAATTAGAAATTTCACAACTAGAAACTCCCCAACAAGAAACTCCACATCTAGGAACTCTGCAATTAGAAAATCTACAACTACAAACTCGAAAAATAAAAACTACAAATAGAAACTCCACAACTAGAAACTCCACAAGTAGACACTCCACAACTAGAAACTCCACAACTAGAGACTCCACAACTAGAGACTCCACAGCTAAAAACTCCACAACTAGAAACTCCGCAACTAGAAACTCAACAACTAGAAATTCCACAGCTAGAAACTCCACAACTTGAGACTTCGCAACTAAAGAACTCGGCGACTAGAAACTCAACAACTAGAAACTCCACAACTAGAAACTCCGCAACTAGAAACTCTGCAACTAGAAACTCCGCAACTAGAAACTCCACAGCTAGAAACTCCACAACTTGAAACACCAAATCTAGATACTCCACAACTACAAATTCCACAACTAGAAACTCCGCCACTAGAAGCTCCGCAACTAGAAACTCCGCAGCTAGAAACTCCACGACTTGAGACTTCGCAACTAGAAACTCGGCAACTAGAAACTCAACAACTAGAGACTCCACAACTAGAGACTCCTCAACTAAAAACTCCACAACTAGAAACTCCGCAACTAGAAACTCCGCAACTAGAAACTTCACAGCTAGAAACTCCACAACTTCAGACTTCGCAACTAAAGAACTCGGCAACTAGAAATTCAAACACTAGAAACTCCACAACTAGAAACTCCACAACTAGAAACTCCACAACTACTGGCTCCGCAACTAGAAACTCCACAACCAGAAACTCCGCAACTAGAAACTCACTCCGCCACTAGAGACTCCACAACTTGAAATTCCACAACTAGAAACTCCACAACTAGAAACTCCACAACTAGAAATTCCACAACTAGAGACTCAACAACTAGAGACTACTCAACTAAAAGCTCCACAACTAGAAACTCCGTAACTAGAAATTCCACAACTAGAAACTCCACAACTACAGACTCCGCGACTAGAAAACTCCGCAACTAGAACTCCACAACTAGAAACTCCACAACTTGAAAGCCCACAACTAGATACTCCACAACTACAAACTCCACAACTAGAAACTCCACAACTAGAAACTCCACAACTTGAAGCTCCGCAACTAGAAACTCCGCCACTAGAAACTCCACAACTAGAAAACTCCGCAACTAGAAACTCTGCAACTAGAAACTCCGCCACTAGAAACTCCACAACTAGAAACTCCACAACTTGAGACTTCGCAACTAGAAACTCTACAACTAGAAACTCCACAACTAGAAACTCAGATACTAGAAACTCCGCAACTATAAACTCCACAGCCAGAAACTCCACAACTAGAAACTCCACATCTAGAAACTCCGCAACAAGAAACTCCGCAACTAGAAACTTCACACCTAGAACTTCCACAACTAGAGACTCCACAACTAGAGACTCCTCAACTAAAAGCTCCACAACTAAAAACTCCACAACTAGAAACTCCGTAACTAGAAACTCGAAAACTAGAAACTCCACAACTAGAAACTCCACACCTATGAATTCCACAACTTGAAACTCCACAACTAAAACTTCACAACTAGAAACTCCACAACTACAAACTCTGCAACAAGAAACTCCGCAGCTAGAAACTCTGCAACTAGAAACTCCGCAACTAGAATCTCCACAGCTAGAAACTCCACAACTATAAACTCCACAACTAGAAACTCCACAAATAGAGACTCCAAAACTAGAGACTGCATAATTAGAGACTCCGCAACTAGAAACTCCACAGCTAGCAACTCCGCAACAAGAAACTCCACAACTAGCGACTCCGCAACTACAAACTCGACAACTTGAAACTTTGCAACTCGAAACTGTGGAACTAGAAAATCCACAACTATAAATTCAAGTAGAAACTCCCCAACTAGAAACTTCGCAACTAGAAATTCCGCAACTAGAAAATCCACAATTGGAAACTTCACAACTAGAAACACCCCAACAAGAAACTCCACAACTAGAAACTCCACATTTAGGAACTCTGCAACTAGAAAATATACAACTACAAATTCGAAAAATAAAAACTACAAATAGAAACTCTACAACTAGTATCTCCACAACTAGAAACTCCACAAGTAGACACTCCACAACTAGAAACTCCACAACTAGAGACTCCACAACTAGAGACTCCACAGCTAAAAACTCCACAACTAGAAACTCCACAACTAGAGACTCCAAAACTAGAGACTGCACAATTAGAGACTCCGCAGCTAGAAACTCCACAGCTAGCAACTCCGCAACTAGAAACTCCACAACTAGCGACTCCGCAATTACAAACTCGACAACTTGAAACTTTGCAACTCGAAACTGTGGAACTAGAAAATCCGCAGCTATAAACTCAAGTAGAAACTCCCAAACTAGAAACTTCGCAACTAGAAATTCCGCAACTAGAAAATCCACTATTAGAAACTTCACAACTAGAAACTCCCCAACAAGAAACTCCACAACTAGAAACTCCACAACTAGGAACTCTGCAATTAGAAAATCTACAACTACAAACTCGAAAAATAAAAACTACAACTAGAAACTCCACAACTAGAAACTCCACAACTAGAAACTCCACAAGTAGACACTCCACAACTAGAAACTCCACAACTAGAGACTCCACAACTAGATACTCCACAGCTAAAAACTCCACAACTAGAAACTCCGCAACTAGAAACTCAACAACTAGAAATTCCACAGCTAGAAACTCCACAACTTGAGACTTCGCAACTAAAGAACTCGGTGACTAGAAACTCAACAACTAGAAACTCCACAACTAGAAACTCCTCAACTAAAAGCTCCACAACTAAAAACTCCACAACTAGAAACTCCGTAACTAGAAACTCGAAAACTAGAAACTCCACAACTAGAAACTCCACACCTATGAATTCCACAACTTGAAACTCCACAACTAAAACTTCACAACTAGAAACTCCACAACTAGAAACTCTGCAACAAGAAACTCCGCAACTAGAAACTCTGCAACTAGAAACTCCGCAACTAGAATCTCCACAGCTAGAAACTCCACATCTATAAACTCCACAACTAGAAACTCCACAACTAGAGACTCCAAAACTAGAGACTGCACAATTAGAGACTCCTCAGCTAAAAACTCCACAGCTAGCAACTCCGCAACTAGAAACTCCACAACTAGCGACTCCGCAATTACAAACTCGACAACTTGAAACTTTGCAACTCGAAACTGTGGAACTAGAAAATCCGCAGCTATAAACTCAAGTAGAAACTCTTCAACTAGAAACTTCGCAACTAGAAATTCCGCAACTAGAAAATCCACAATTAGAAACTTCACAACTAGAAACTCCCCAACAAGAAACTCCACAACTAGAAACTCCACAACTAGGAACTCTGCAATTAGAAAATCTACAACTACAAACTCGAAAAATAAAAACTACAAATAGAAACTCCACAACTAGAAACTCCACAACTAGAAACTCCACAAGTAGACACTCCACAACTAGAAACTCCACAACTAGAGACTCCACAACTAGAGACTCCACAGCTAAAAACTCCACAACTAGAAACTCCGCAACTAGAAACTCAACAACTAGAAATTCCACAGCTAGAAACTCCACAACTTGAGACTTCGCAACTAAAGAACTCGGCGACTAGAAACTCAACAACTAGAAACTCCACAACTAGAAACTCCGCAACTAGAAACTCTGCAACTAGAAACTCCGCAACTAGAAACTCCACAGCTAGAAACTCCACAACTTGAAACACCAAATCTAGATACTCCACAACTACAAATTCCACAACTAGAAACTCCGCCACTAGAAGCTCCGCAACTAGAAACTCCGCAGCTAGAAACTCCACGACTTGAGACTTCGCAACTAGAAACTCGGCAACTAGAAACTCAACAACTAGAGACTCCACAACTAGAGACTCCTAAACTAAAAACTCCACAACTAGAAACTCCGCAACTAGAAACTCCGCAACTAGAAACTTCACAGCTAGAAACTCCACAGCTTGAGACTTCGCAACTAAAGAACTCGGCAACTAGAAATTCAAACACTAGAAATTCCACAACTAGAAACTCCAACTCTAGAAACTCCACAACTACTGGCTCCGCAACTAGAAACTCCACAACTACTGGCTCCGCAACTAGAAACTCACTCCGCCACTAGAGACTCCACAACTTGAAATTCCACAACTAGAAACTCCACAACTAGAAACTCCACAACTAGAAATTCCACAACTAGAGACTCAACAACTAGAGACTACTCAACTAAAAGCTCCACAACTAGAAACTCCGTAACTAGAAATTCCACAACTAGAAACTCCACAACTACAGACTCCGCGACTAGAAAACTCCGCAACTAGAACTCCACAACTAGAAACTCCACAAATTGAAAGCCCACAACTAGATACTCCACAACTACAAACTCCACAACTAGAAACTCCGAAACATGAAACTCTGCAACTAGAAACTCCGCCACTAGAAACTCCACAACTAGAAACTCCACAACTTGAGACTTCGCAACTAGAAACTCTACAACTAGAAACTCCACAACTAGAAATTCCACAACTAGAAACTCCGATACTAGAAACTCCGCAACTATAAACTCCACAGCCAGAAACTCCACAACTAGAAACTCCACATCTAGAAACTCCGCAACAAGAAACTCCGCAACTAGAAACTCCACACCTAGAACTTCCACAACTAGAGACTCAACAACTAGAACTCCTCAACTAAAAGCTCCACAACTAAAAACTCCACAACTAGAAACTCCGTAACTAGAAACTCGAAAACTAGAAACTCCACAACTAGAAACTCCACACCTATGAATTCCACAACTTGAAACTCCACAACTAAAACTTCACAACTAGAAACTCCACAACTACAAACTCTGCAACAAGAAACTCCGCAGCTAGAAACTCTGCAACTAGAAACTCCGCAACTAGAATCTCCACAGCTAGAAACTCCACAACTATAAACTCCACAACTAGAAACTCCACAAATAGAGACTCCAAAACTAGAGACTGCATAATTAGAGACTCCGCAGCTAGAAACTCCACAGCTAGCAACTCCGCAACTAGAAACTCCACAACTAGCGACTCCGCAATTACAAACTCGACAACTTGAAACTTTGCAACTCGAAACTGTGGAACTAGAAAATCCGCAGCTATAAACTCAAGTAGAAACTCCCAAACTAGAAACTTCGCAACTAGAAATTCCGCAACTAGAAAATCCACTATTAGAAACTTCACAACTAGAAACTCCCCAACAAGAAACTCCACAACTAGAAACTCCACAACTAGGAACTCTGCAATTAGAAAATCTACAACTACAAACTCGAAAAATAAAAACTACAACTAGAAACTCCACAACTAGAAACTCCACAACTAGAAACTCCACAAGTAGACACTCCACAACTAGAAACTCCACAACTAGAGACTCCACAACTAGATACTCCACAGCTAAAAACTCCACAACTAGAAACTCCGCAACTAGAAACTCAACAACTAGAAATTCCACAGCTAGAAACTCCACAACTTGAGACTTCGCAACTAAAGAACTCGGTGACTAGAAACTCAACAACTAGAAACTCCACAACTAGAAACTCCGCAACTAGAAACTCTGCAACTAGAAACTCCGCAACTAGAAACTCCACAGCGAGAAACTCCACAACTTGAAACACCAAATCTAGATACTCCACAACAACAAATTCCACAACTAGAAACTCCGCCACTAGAAGCTCCGCAACTAGAAACTCCGCAGCTAGAAACTCCACGACTTGAGACTTCGCAACTAGAAACTCGGCAACTAGAAACTCAACAACTAGAGACTCCACAACTAGAGACTCCTCAACTAAAAACTCCACAACTAGAAACTCCGCAACTAGAAACTCCGCAACTAGAAACTTCACAGCTAGAAACTCCACAACTTGAGACTTCGCAACTAAAGAACTCGGCAACTAGAAATTCAAACACTAGAAACTCCACAACTAGAAACTCCAAACTAGAAACTCCACAACTACTGGCTCCGCAACTAGAAACTCCACAACCAGAAACTCCGCAACTAGAAACTCACTCCGCCACTAGAGACTCCACAACTTGAAATTCCACAACTAGAAACTCCACAACTAGAAACTCCACAACTAGAAATTCCACAACTAGAGACTCAACAACTATAGACTACTCAACTAAAAGCTCCACAACTAGAAACTCCGTAACTAGAAATTCCACAACTAGAAACTCCACAACTACAGACTCCGCGACTAGAAAACTCCGCAACTAGAACTCCACAACTAGAAACTCCACAACTTGAAAGCCCACAACTAGATACTCCACAACTACAAACTCCACAACTAGAAACTCCACAACTAGAAACTCCACAACTTGAAGCTCCGCAACTAAAAACTCCGCCACTAGAAACTCCACAACTAGAAAACTCCGCAACTAGAAACTCTGCAACTAGAAACTCCGCCACTAGAAACTCCACAACTAGAAACTCCACAACTTGAGACTTCGCAACTAGAAACTCTACAACTAGAAACTCCACAACTGGAAACTCCACAACTAGAAACTCCGATACTAGAAACTCCGCAACTATAAACTCCACAGCCAGAAACTCCACAACTAGAAACTCCACATCTAGAAACTCCGCAACAAGAAACTCCGCAACTAGAAACTCCACAACTAGAACTTCCACAACTAGAGACTCAACAACTAGAGACTCCTCAACTAAAAGCTCCACAACTAAAAACTCCACAACTAGAAACTCCGTAACTAGAAACTCGAAAACTAGAAACTCCACAACTAGAAACTCAACACCTATGAATTCCACAACTTGAAACTCCACAACTAAAACTTCACAACTAGAAACTCCACAACTACAAACTCTGCAACAAGAAACTCCGCAGCTAGAAACTCTGCAACTAGAAACTCCGCAACTAGAATCTCCACAGCTAGAAACTCCACAACTATAAACTCCACAACCAGAAACTCCACAAATAGAGACTCCAAAACTAGAGACTGCATAATTAGAGACTCCGCAACTAGAAACTCCACAGCTAGCAACTCCACAACTAGAAACTCCACAACTAGCGACTCCGCAACTACAAACTCGACAACTTGAAACTTTGCAACTCGAAACTGTGGAACTAGAAAATCCACAACTATAAATTCAAGTAGAAACTCCCCAACTAGAAACTTCGCAACTAGAAATTCCGCAACTAGAAAATCCACAATTGGAAACTTCACAACTAGAAACACCCCAACAAGAAACTCCACAACTAGAAACTCCACATTTAGGAACTCTGCAACTAGAAAATCTACAACTACAAACTCGAAAAATAAAAACTACAAATAGAAACTCTACAACTAGTATCTCCACAACTAGAAACTCCACAAGTAGACACTCCACAACTAGAAACTTCACAACTAGAGACTCCACAACTAGAGACTCCACAGCTAAAAACTCCACAACTAGAAACTCCGGATCTAGAAACTCAACAACTAGAAATTCCACAGCTAGAAACTCCACAACTTGAGACTTCGCAACTAAAGAACTCGGCCACTAGAAACTCAACAACTAGAAACTCCACAACTAGAAACTCCGCAACTAGAAACTCCGCAACTAGAAACTCTGCAACTAGAAACTCCGCAACTAGAAACTCCACAGCTAGAAACTCCACAACTTGAAACACCAAAACTAGATACTCCACAACTACAAATTCCACAACTAGAAACTCCGCCACTTGAAGCTCCGCAACTAGAAACTCCGCAGCTAGAAACTCCACGACTTGAGACTTCGCAACTAGAAACTCGGCAACTAGAAACTCAACAACTAGAAACTCCACAACTAGAAACTCCACAGCCAAAAACTCCATAACTTGAAACCCAACAAATAGCTACTCCTCAACTACAGACTCCACGACTAGAAACTCCACAACTAGAAACTACACAACTAGAAACTCCACAAGTAGACACTCCACAACTAGAAACTCCACAACCATAGACCCCACAACTAGAGACTCCTCAACTAAAAACTCCACAACTAGAAACTCCGCAACTAGAAACTCCGCAACTAGAAACTTCACAGCTAGAAACTCCACAACTTGAGACTTCGCAACTAAAGAATTCGGCAACTAGAAATTCAAACACTAGAAACTCCACAACTAGAAACTCCACAACTACTGGCTCCGCAACTAGAAACTCCACAAACAGAAACTACGCAACTAGAAACTCAATCCGCCACCAGAGACTCCACAACTTGAAATTCCACAACTAGAAACTCCACAACTAGAAACTCCACAACTAGAAATTCCACAACTAGAGACTCAACAACTAGAAACTCCACAACTTGAAAGCCCACAACTAGATACTCCACAACTACAAACTCCACAACTAGAAACTCCACAACTAGAAACTCCACAACTTGAAGCTCCGCAACTAGAAACTCCGCAACTAGAAACTCCACAACTAGAAAACTCCGCAACTAGAAACTCTACAACTAGAAACTCCGCCACTAGAAACTCCACAACTTGAAACACCACAGCTATATACTCCACAACTACAAATTCCACAACTAGAAACTCCACAACAAGAAACTCCACAACTTGGAACTCCGCAACTAGAAACTCCGCCACTAGAATCTCCACAACTAGAAAACTCCGCAACTAGAAACTCTGCATCTAGAAACTCCGCAACTAGAAACTCCACAGCTAGAAACACCACAAATGGAAACTCCACAAGTAGATACTCCACAACTAGAAACTGCACAACTACGAACCCCACAACTAGAAACTCCACAACTAGAAACTCAACAACTTGAGACTTCGCAACTAGAAACTCCACAACTAGAAACTCCACAACTAGAGACTCCACAACTAGAAACTCGAAAACTAGAAACTCAACAACTAAAAACCTCACAACTAGAAACTCCACAACTACAAACTCCGCAACTAGAAACTCCACAGCCAGAAAATCCACAACTAGAAACTCCGCAACAAGAAACTCAGCAAATAGAAACTCCACAAGTAGAAACTCCACAACTAGAAACTCCACAGCCAGAGACTCCACAGCTAGAGACTGCACAACTAGAGACTCCGCAACTTGAAACTCCACAGCTAGAAACTCCACAACTAGAAACTCCACAACCAGAGACTCCAAAACGAGAGACTGCACAACTAGAGACTCAGCAAATAGAAACTCCACAACTAGAAACTCCACAACTAGAAACTCCACAGCCAGAGACTCCACAGCTAGAGACTGCACAACTAGAGACTCCGCAACTTGAAACTGCACAGCTAGAAACTCCACAACTAGAAACTCCACAACCAGAGACTCCAAAACCAGAGACTGCGCAACTAGAGACTCCGCAACTAGAAACTTCACAGCTAGAAACTCCACAACTAGAGACTCCGCAACTAGAAACTCGACAACTTAAAACTCTGCAACTAGAAAATCCGCAACTATAAACTCAAGTAGAAACTCCACAACTAAAAACTCGACAACTAGAAACTCCACAACTAGAAACTCCACAACTTGAAACTCCGCAACTAGAAACTCCGCAACTAGAACCTCCACAACTAGAAAACTCCGAAACTAGAAACCCTGCAACTAGAAACTCCACAGCTAGAAACTCCACAACTTGAAACTCCACAAGTAGACACTCCACAACTAGAAACTCCACAACTAGAGCTCCACAACTCAACTAAAAGCTCCACAACTAGAAACTCCACAACTAGAAACTCCACACCTATAAATTCCACAACTTTAAACTCCACAACTAAAACTCCACAACAAGAAACTCCAGAACTAGAAACTGCGCAAGTAGAATCTCCACAGTTAGAAATTCCACAACTATAAACTCCACAACCAGAAACTCCGCAACTAGAAACTCCGCAACTAGAAACTCCACAGCTAGAAACTCCACGACTTGAGATTACGCAACTAGAAACTCGGCAACTAGAAACTCAACTACTAGAAACTCAACAACTGGAAACTCCACAACTAGAAACTCCACAACTTTAAACCCAACAACTAGATACTCCACAACTACAAACTCCACAACTAGAAACTCCACAACGAGAAACTCCACAACTTGAAGCTCCACAACGAGAAACTCCGCAACTTGAAACTCCACAACTAGAAACTCCACAACTAGAAAACTCCGCAACTAGAAACTCTGCAACTAGAAACTCCGCCACTAGAAACTCCACAACTAGAAACTCCACAACTTGAGACTTCGCAACTAGAAACTCTACAACTAGAAACTCCACAACTAGAAACTCCGATACTAGAAACTCCGCAACTATAAACTCCACAGCCAGAAACTCCACAACTAGAAACTCCACATCTAGAAACTCCGCAACAAGAAACTCCGCAACTAGAAACTCCACACCTAGAACTTCCACAACTAGAGACTCAACAACTAGAGACTCCTCAACTAAAAGCTCCACAACTAAAAACTCCACAACTAGAAACTCCGTAACTAGAAACTCGAAAACTAGAAACTCCACAACTAGAAACTCCACACCTATGAATTCCACAACTTGAAACTCCCCAACTAAAACTTCACAACTAGAAACTCAACAACTACAAACTCTGCAACAAGAAACTCCGCAACTAGAAACTCTGCAACTAGAAACTCCGCAACTAGAATCTCCACAGATAGAAACTCCACAACTATAAACTTCACAACTAGAAACTCCACAAATAGAGACTCCAAAACTAGAGACTGCACAATTAGAGACTCCGCAACTAGAAACTCCACAGCTAGCAACTCCGCAACTAGAAACTCCACAACTAGCGACTCCGCAACTACAAACTCGACAACTTGAAACTTTGCAACTCGAAACTGTGGAACTAGAAAATCCACAACTATTAATTCAAGTAGAAACTCCCCAACTAGAAACTTCGCAACTAGAAACTCCGCAACTAGAAAATCCACAATTAGAAACTTCGCAACTAGAAACACCCCAACAAGAAACTCCACAACTAGAAACTCCACATTTAGGAACTCTGCAACTAGAAAATCTACAACTACAAACTCGAAAAATAAAAACTACAAATAGAAACTCTACAACTAGAATCTCCACAACTAGAAACTCCACAAGTAGACACTCCACAACTAGAAACTCCACAACTAGAGACTCCACAACTAGAGACTCCACAGCTAAAAACTCCACAACTAGAAACTCCGGATCTAGAAACTCAACAACTAGAAATTCCACAGCTAGAAACTCCACAACTTGAGACTTCGCAACTAAAGAACTCGGCCACTAGAAACTCAACAACTAGAAACTCCACAACTAGAAACTCCCCAACTAGAAACTCCGCAACTAGAAACTCTGCAACTAGAAACCCCGCAACTAGAAACCCCACAGCTAGAAACTCCACAACTTGAAACAAAAAAACTAGATACTCCACAACTAAAAATTCCACAACTAGAAACTCCGCCACTAGAAGCTCCGCAACTAGAAACTCCGCAGCTAGAAACTCCACGACTTGAGACTTCGCAACTAGAAACTCGGCAACTAGAAACTCAACTACTAGAAACTCAACAACTGGAAACTCCACAACTAGAAACTCCACAACTTTAAACCCAACAAATAGATACTCCACAACTACAGACTCCAGAACTAGAAACTCCACAACCAGAAACTCCACAACTAAAAACTCCGCAACTAGAAACTCCACAGCTAGAAAGTCCACAACTAGAAACTCCGCAACTAAAAACTCTGCAACTAGAAACTCCGCCACTAGAAACTCCACAACTTGAAACACCACAACTATATATTCCATAACTACAAATTCCACAACTAGAAGCTCCGCAACTAGAAACTCCGCAAATAGAAGCTCCGCAACTAGAAACTCCACAGCTAAAAACTCCACGACCTGAGACTTCGCAACTAGATACTTGGCAACTAGAAACTCAACTACTAGAAAATCCACAACTAGAAACTTCACAACTAGAAACTCCACAACTTGAAACCCAACAAATAGATACTCCACAACTACAAACTCCACAACTGGAAACTCCGCAACTAGAAACTCCACAGCTAGACAATCCACAACTAGAAACTCCACAAGGAGAAACTCCACGACTTGAAACTCCGCAACTAGAAACTCCACAACTACGAACCCAACAACTACGAACCCCACAACTAGAAACTCCACAACTAGAGACTCCACAACTTGAAACTCGACAACTAGAAACTCCACAACTACGAACCTCACAACTAGAAACTCCACAACTAGAAACTCCCAAACTAGAATCTCCACAGTTAGAAATTCCACAACTAAAAACTCCACAACCAGAAACTCCACAACTAGAGACTCCAAAACTAGAGACTGCACAATTAGAGACTCCGCAACTAGATACTCCAAAACTAGGAACTCTGTAACTAGAAAATCTACAACTACAAATTCGAAAACTAAAAACTAAAAATAGAAACTCCACAACTAGAAACTCCACAACTAGAGACTCCACAACTAAAAAATCCACAACTAGAAACTCCGCAACTAGAAACTCCACAGCTAGAAACTCTACAACTTGAGACTTCGCAACTAAAGAACTCGGCAACTAGAAACTCAACAACTAGAAACTCCACAACAAAAACACCGCAACTAAAAACTCTGCAAGGAGAAATTCCACAGCTAGAAAATCCACAACTAGAAACTCTGCAACTAGAAACTCCGCAATTAGAAACTCCACAGATAGAAACTCCGCAACTAGAAACTCAACAACTAGAAAACTCCGGAACTAGAAACTCTGCAACTAGAAACTCCACAACTACGAACCTCACAACTAGAAACTCCACAACTAGAAACTCCCAAACTAGAATCTCCACAGTTAGAAATTCCACAACTAAAAACTCCACAACCAGAAACTCCACAACTAGAGACTCCAAAACTAGAGACTGCACAATTAGAGACTCCGCAACTAGATACTCCAAAACTAGGAACTCTGTAACTAGAAAATCTACAACTACAAATTCGAAAACTAAAAACTAAAAATAGAAACTCCACAACTAGAAACTCCACAACTAGAGACTCCACAACTAAAAAATCCACAACTAGAAACTCCGCAACTAGAAACTCCACAGCTAGAAACTCTACAACTTGAGACTTCGCAACTAAAGAACTCGGCAACTAGAAACTCAACAACTAGAAACTCCACAACAAAAACACCGCAACTAAAAACTCTGCAAGGAGAAATTCCACAGCTAGAAAATCCACAACTAGAAACTCTGCAACTAGAAACTCCGCAATTAGAAACTCCACAGATAGAAACTCCGCAACTAGAAACTCAACAACTAGAAAACTCCGGAACTAGAAACTCTGCAACTAGAAACTCCGCAACTAGAAACTCCACAACTTGAAACACCACAACTATATACTCCACAACTACAAAATCCACAACTAGAAACTCCGCAACTAGAAAATCCTCAACTAGAAACTCCACAGCTAGAAACTCCACGACTTGAGATTTCGCAACTAGAAACTCGGCAACTGGAAACTCAACTACTAGAAACTCAACAACTAGAAACTCCACAACTAGAAACTCCACAACTTGAAACCCAACAAATAGATACTCCACAACTACAGACTCCAGAACTAGAAACTCCACAACCAGAAACTCCGCAACTAAAAACTCCGCAGCTAGAAACTCCACAGCTAGAAAATCCACAACTAGAAACTCCACAACTTGAAACTCCGCAACTAGAAACTCCGCCACTAGAATCTCCACAACTAGAAAACTCCGCTACTAGAAACTCTGCAACTAGAAACTCCGCAACGAAAAACTCCACAGCTAGAAACTCCACAACTGGAAACTCCCTAACTAGAGACTTCACAACTAGAAACTCCACAACTACGAACTCCACAACTACGAACCCCACAACTAGAAACTCCGCAACTAGAAACTCCACAGCTAGAAAATCCACAACTAGAAACTCCACAACTAGAAAACTCCGGAACGAGAAACTCTGCAACTAGAAACTCCGCAACTAGAAACTCCACAACTTGAAACAACACAACTATATACTCCACAACTACAAAATCCACAACTAGAAACTCCGCAACTAGAAACTCCGCAACTAGAAACTCCACAGCTAGAAACTCCCCGACTTGAGATTTCGCAACTAGATACTCGGCAACTGGAAACTCAACTACTAGAAACTCAACAACTAGAAACTCCACAGCTAGAAACACCACAAATGGAAACTCCACAAGTAGATACTCCACAACTAGAAACTGCACAACTACGAACCCCACAACTACGAACCCCAGAACTAGAAACTCCACAACTAGAAACTCAACAACTTGAGACTTCGCAACTAGAAACTCCACAACTAGAAACTCCACAACTAGAGACTCCACAACTAGAAACTCAAAAACTAGAAACTCAACAACTGAAAACCTCACAACTAGAAACTCCACAACTAGAAACTCCGCAACTAGAAACTCCACAGCCACAAAATCCACAACTAGAAACTCCGCAACAAGAAACTCAGCAAATAGAAACTCCGCAACTAGAAACTCCACAACTAGAAACTCCACAGCCAGAGACTCCACAGCTAGAGACTGCACAACTAGAGACTCCGCAACTTGAAACTCCACAGCTAGAAACTCCACAACTAGAAACTCCACAACCAGAGACTCCAAAACCAGAGACTGCACAACTAGAGACTCAGCAAATAGAAACTCCACAACTAGAAACTCCACAACTAGAAACTCCACAGCCAGAGACTCCACAGCTAGAGACTGCACAACTAGAGACTCCGCAACTTGAAACTCCACAGCTAGAAACTCCACAACTAGAAACTCCACAACCAGAGACTCCAAAACCAGAGACTGCACAACTAGAGACTCCGAAACTAGAAACTCCACAACTAGAGACTCCGCAACTAGAAACTCGACAACTTAAAACTCTGCAACTAGAAAATCCGCAACTATAAACTCAAGTAGAAACTCCACAACTAAAAACTCCACAACTAGAAACTCCACAACTAGAAACTCCACAACTTGAAACTCCGCAACTAGAAACTCCGCAACTAGAAACTCCACAACTAGAAAACTCCGAAACTAGAAACCCTGCAACTAGAAACTCCACAGCTAGAAACTCCACAACTAGAAACTTCACAAGTAGACACTCCACAACTAGAAACTCCACAACTAGAGCTCCACAACTCAACTAAAAGCTCCACAACTAGAAACTCCACAACTAGAAACTCCACAACTAGAAACTCCGTAATTAGAAACCCGAAAACTAGAAACTCCACAACTAGAAACTCCACACCTATAAATTCCACAACTTTAAACTCCACAACTAAAACTCCACAACAAGAAACTCCACAACTAGAAACTCCGCAAGTAGAATCTCCACAATTAGAAATTCCACAACTATAAACTCCACAACCAGAAACTCCACAACTAGAGACTCCAAAACTAGAGACTGCACAATTAGAGACTCCGCCACTAGATACTCCAAAACTAGGAACTCTGCAACTAGAAAATCTACAACTACAAACTCGAAAAATAAAAACAACAAATAGAAACTCCACAACTAGAAACTCAACAAGTAGACACTCCACAACTAGAAAGTCCACAACTAGAGACTCCACAACTAAAAAATCCACAACTAGAAACTCCGCAACTAGAAACTCCACAGCTAGAAACTCTACAACTTGAGACTTCGCAACTAAAGAACTCGGCAACTACAAACTCAACAACTAGAAACTCCGCAACTAGAAACACCGCAACTAAAAACTCTGCAAGCAGAAATTCCACAGCTAGAAAATCCACAACTAGAAACTCTGCAACTAGTAACTCCGCAAATAGAAACTCCGCAGATAGAAAATCAACAACAAGAAACTCCACAACTAGAGACTCCACAACTAAAACTGCACAACTAGAAACTCCGCAACTAGAAACTCCGCAACTAGAAACTCCGCAACTAGAAACTCTACAACTTGAGACTTCGCAACTAAAGAACTCGGCAACTAGAAACTCAACAACTAGAAACTCCACAACTAGAAACACCGCAACTAAAAACTCTGCAACCAGAAATTCCACAGCTAGAAAATCCACAACTAGAAACTCTGCAGCTAGAAACTCCGCAAATAGAAACTCCACAGCTAGAAAATTAACAACTAGAAACTCCACAACTAGAAACTCCACAACTTGAAAGTCCACAACTAGATACTCCACAACTACAAACTCCACAACTAGAAACTCCACAACGAGAAACTCCACAACTTGAAGCTCCACGACGAGAAACTCCGCAACTAGAAACTTCACAACTAGAAAACTCCGGAACTAGAAACTCTGCAACTATAAACTCCGCAACTAGAAACTCCACAACTTGAAACACCACAACTATATACTCCACAACTACAAAATCCACAACTAGAAACTCCGCAACTAGAAACTCCGCAACTAGAAACTCCACAGCTAGAAACTCCACGACTTGAGATTTCGCAACTAGAAACTCGGCAACTAGAAACTCAACTACTAGAAACTCAACAACTGGAAACTCCACAACTAGAAACTCCACAACTTTAAACCCAACAAATAGATACTCCACAACTACAGACTCCAGAACTGGAAACTCCACAACCAGAAACTCCACAACTAAAAACTCCGCAACTAGAAACTCCACAGCTAGAATGTCCACAACTAGAAACTCTGCAACTAGAAACTCCGCAAATAGAAACTCCACAGATAGAAAATCAACAACAAGAAACTCCACAACTAGAGACTCCACAACTAAAACTGCACAACTAGAAACTCCACAACTAGAAACTCGAAAACTAGAAACTCAACAACTAAAAACCTCACAACTAGAAACTCCACAACTAGAAACTCCGCAACTAGAAACTCCACAGCCAGAAAATCCACAACTAGAAACTCCGCAACAAGAAACTCAGCAAATAGAAACTCCGCAACTAGAAACTCCACAACTAGAAACTCCACAGCCAGAGACTCCACAGCTAGAGACTGCACAACTAGAGACTCCGCAACTTGAAACTCCACAGCTAGAAACTCCACAACTAGAAACTCCACAACCAGAGACTCCAAGACCAGAGACTGCACAACTAGAGACTCAGCAAATAGAAACTCCACAACCAGAAACTCCACAACTAGAAACTCCACAGCCAGAGACTCCACAGCTAGAGACTGCACAACTAGAGACTCCGCAACTTGAAACTCCACAGCTAGAAACTCCACAACTGGAAACTCCACAACCAGAGACTCCAAAACCAGAGACTGCACAACTAGAGACTCCGCAACTAGAAACTCCACAGCTAGAAACTCCGCAACTAGAAACTCCACAACTACAGACTCCGCAACTAGGAACTCGACAACTTAAAACTCTGCAACTAGAAAATCCGCAACTATAAACTCAAGTAGAAACTCCACAACTAAAAACTCCACAACTAGAAACTCCACAACTAGAAACTCCACAACTTGAAACTCCGCAACTAGAAACTCCGCAACTAGAAACTCCACAACTAGAAAACTCCGAAACTAGAAACCCTGCAACTAGAAACTCCACAGCTAGAAACTCCACAACTAGAAACTCCACAAGTAGACACTCCACAACTAGAAACTCCACAACTAGAGCTCCACAACTCAACTAAAAGCTCCACAACTAGAAACTCCACAACTAGAAACTCCACAACTAGAAACTCCGTAATTAGAAACCCGAAAACTAGAAACTCCACAACTAGAAACTCCACACCTATAAATTCCACAACTTTAAACTCCACAACTAAAACTCCACAACAAGAAACTCCACAACTAGAAACTCCGCAAGTAGAATCTCCACAATTAGAAATTCCACAACTATAAACTCCACAACCAGAAACTCCACAACTAGAGACTCCAAAACTAGAGACTGCACAATTAGAGACCCCGCAACTAGATACTCCAAAACTAGGAACTCTGCAACTAGAAAATCTACAACTACAAACTCGAAAACTAAAAACAACAAATAGAAACTCCACAACTAGAAACTCAACAAGTAGACACTCCACAACTAGAAAGTCCACAACTAGAGACTCCACAACTAAAAAATCCACAACTAGAAACTCCGCAACTAGAAACTCCACAGCTAGAAACTCTACAACTTGAGACTTCGCAACTAAAGAACTCGGCAACTACAAACTCAACAACTAGAAACTCCGCAACTAGAAACACCGCAACTAAAAACTCTGCAAGCAGAAATTCCACAGCTAGAAAATCCACAACTAGAAACTCTGCAACTAGAAACTCCGCAAATAGAAACTCCACAGATAGAAAATCAACAACAAGAAACTCCACAACTAGAGACTCCACAACTAAAACTGCACAACTAGAAACTCCGCAACTAGAAACTCCGCAACTAGAAACTCCGCAACTAGAAACTCCGCAACTAGAAACTCCGCAACTAGAAACTCCACAGCTAGAAACTCTACAACTTGAGCCTTCGCAACTAAAGAACTCGGCAACTAGAAACTCAACAACTAGAAACTCCACAACTAGAAACACCGCAACTAAAAACTCTGCAACCAGAAATTCCACAGCTAGAAAATCCACAACTAGAAACTCTGCAGCTAGAAACTCCGCAAATAGAAACTCCACAGCTAGAAAATTAACAACTAGAAACTCCACAACTAGAAACTCCACAACTTGAAAGTCCACAACTAGATACTCCACAACTACAAACTCCACAACTAGAAACTCCACAACGAGAAACTTCACAACTTGAAGCTCCACAACGAGAAACTCCGCAACTAGAAACTTCACAACTAGAAAACTCCGGAACTAGAAACTCTGCAACTATAAACTCCGCAACTAGAAACTCCACAACTTGAAACACCACAACTATATACTCCACAACTACAAAATCCACAACTAGAAACTCCGCAACTAGAAACTCCGCAACTAGAAACTCCACAGCTAGAAACTCCACGACTTGAGATTTCGCAACTAGAAACTCGGCAACTAGAAACTCAACTACTAGAAACTCAACAACTGGAAACTCCACAACTAGAAACTCCACAACTTTAAACCCAACAAATAGATACTCCACAACTACAGACTCCAGAACTAGAAACTCCACAACCAGAAACTCCACAACTAAAAACTCCGCAACTAGAAACTCCACAGCTAGAATGTCCACAACTAGAAACTCTGCAACTAGAAACTCCGCAAATAGAAACTCCACAGATAGAAAATCAACAACAAGAAACTCCACAACTAGAGACTCCACAACTAAAACTGCACAACTAGAAACTCCACAACTAGAAACTCGAAAACTAGAAACTCAACAACTAAAAACCTCACAACTAGAAACTCCACAACTAGAAACTCCGCAACTAGAAACTCCACAGCCAGAAAATCCACAACTAGAAACTCCGCAACAAGAAACTCAGCAAATAGAAACTCCGCAACTAGAAACTCCACAACTAGAAACTCCACAGCCAGAGACTCCACAGCTAGAGACTGCACAACTAGAGACTCCGCAACTTGAAACTCCACAGCTAGAAACTCCACAACTAGAAACTCCACAACCAGAGACTCCAAAACCAGAGACTGCACAACTAGAGACTCAGCAAATAGAAACTCCACAACTAGAAACTCCACAACTAGAAACTCCACAGCCAGACTCCACAGCTAGAGACTGCACAACTAGAGACTCCGCAACTTGAAACTCCACAGCTAGAAACTCCACAACTAGAAACTCCACAACCAGAGACTCCAAAACCAGAGACTGCACATCTAGAGACTCCGCAACTAGAAACTCCACAGCTAGAAACTCCGCAACTAGAAACTCCACAACTACAGACTCCGCAACTAGAAACTCGACAACTTAAAACTCTGCAACTAGAAAATCCGCAACTATAAACTCAAGTAGAAACTCCACAACTAAAAACTCCACAACTAGAAACTCCACAACTAGAAACTCCACAACTTGAAACTCCGCAACTAGAAACTCCGCAACTAGAAACTCCACAACTAGAAAACTCCGAAACTAGAAACCCTGCAACTAGAAACTCCACAGCTAGAAACTCCACAACTAGAAACTCCACAAGTAGACACTCCACAACTAGAAACTCCACAACTAGAGCTCCACAACTCAACTAAAAGCTCCACAACTAGAAACTCCACAACTAGAAACTCCACAACTAGAAACTCCGTAATTAGAAACCCGAAAACTAGAAACTCCACAACTAGAAACTCCACACCTATAAATTCCACAACTTTAAACTCCACAACTAAAACTCCACAACAAGAAACTCCACAACTAGAAACTCCGCAAGTAGAATCTCCACAATTAGAAATTCCACAACTATAAACTCCACAAACAGAAACTCCACAACTAGAGACTCCAAAACTAGAGACTGCACAATTAGAGACTCCGCAACTAGATACTCCAAAACTAGGAACTCTGCAACTAGAAAATCTACAACTACAAACTCGAAAACTAAAAACAACAAATAGAAACTCCACAACTAGAAACTCAACAAGTAGACACTCCACAACTAGAAAGTCCACAACTAGAGACTCCACAACTAAAAAATCCACAACTAGAAACTCCGCAACTAGAAACTCCACAGCTAGAAACTCTACAACTTGAGACTTCGCAACTAAAGAACTCGGCAACTACAAACTCAACAACTAGAAACTCCGCAACTAGAAACACCGCAACTAAAAACTCTGCAAGCAGAAATTCCACAGCTAGAAAATCCACAACTAGAAACTCTGCAACTAGAAACTCCGCAAATAGAAACTCCACAGATAGAAAATCAACAACAAGAAACTCCACAACTAGAGACTCCACAACTAAAACTTCACAACTAGAAACTCCGCAACTAGAAATTCCGCAACTAGAAACTCCGCAACTAGAAACTCCGCAACTAGAAACTCCACAGCTAGAAACTCTACAACTTGAGACTTCGCAACTAAAGAACTCGGCAACTAGAAACTCAACAACTAGAAACTCCACAACTAGAAACACCGCAACTAAAAACTCTGCAACCAGAAATTCCACAGCTTGAAAATCCACAACTAGAAACTCTGCAGCTAGAAACTCCACAAATAGAAACTCCACAGCTAGAAAATTAACAACTAGAAACTCCACAACTAGAAACTCCACAACTTGAAAGTCACAACTAGATACTCCACAACTACAAACTCCACAACTAGAAACTCCACAACGAGAAACTCCACAACTTGAAGCTCCACAACGAGAAACTCCGCAACTAGAAACTTCACAACTAGAAAACTCCGGAACTAGAAACTCTGCAACTAGAAACTCCGCAACTAGAAACTCCACAACTTGAAACACCACAACTATATACTCCACAACTACAAAATCCACAACTAGAAACTCCGCAACTAGAAACTCCGCAACTAGAAACTCCACAGCTAGAAACTCCACGACTTGAGATTTCGCAACTAGAAACTCGGCAACTAGAAACTCAACTACTAGAAACTCAACAACTGGAAACTCCACAACTAGAAACTCCACAACTTTAAACCCAACAAATAGATACTCCACAACTACAGACTCCAGAACTAGAAACTCCACAACCAGAAACTCCACAACTAAAAACTCCGCAACTAGAAACTCCACAGCTAGAATGTCCACAACTAGAAACTCTGCAACTAGAAACTCCGCAAATAGAAACTCCACAGATAGAAAATCAACAACAAGAAACTCCACAACTAGAGACTCCACAACTAAAACTGCACAACTAGAAACTCCACAACTAGAAACTCGAAAACTAGAAACTCAACAACTAAAAACCTCACAACTAGAAACTCCACAACTAGAAACTCCGCAACTAGAAACTCCACAGCCAGAAAATCCACAACTAGAAACTCCGCAACAAGAAACTCAGCAAATAGAAACTCCGCAACTAGAAACTCCACAGCCAGAGACTCCACAGCTAGAGACTGCACAACTAGAGACTCCGCAACTTGAAACTCCACAGCTAGAAACTCCACAACTAGAAACTCCACAACCAGAGACTCCAAAACCAGAGACTGCACAACTAGAGACTCAGCAAATAGAAACTCCACAACTAGAAACTCCACAACTAGAAACTCCACAGCCAGAGACTCCACAGCTAGAGACTGCACAACTAGAGACTCCGCAACTTGAAACTCCACAGCTAGAAACTCCACAACTAGAAACTCCACAACAGAGACTCCAAAACCAGAGACTGCACAACTAGAGACTCCGCAACTAGAAACTCCACAGCTAGAAACTCCGCAACTAGAAACTCCACAACTACAGACTCCGCAACTAGAAACTCGACAACTTAAAACTCTGCAACTAGAAAATCCGCAACTATAAACTCAAGTAGAAACTCCACAACTAAAAACTCCACAACTAGAAACTCCACAACTAGAAACTCCACAACTTGAAACTCCGCAACTAGAAACTCCGCAACTAGAAACTCCACAACTAGAAAACTCCGAAACTAGAAACCCTGCAACTAGAAACTCCACAGCTAGAAACTCCACAACTAGAAACTCCACAAGTAGACACTCCACAACTAGAAACTCCACAACTAGAGCTCCACAACTCAACTAAAAGCTCCACAACTAGAAACTCCACAACTAGAAACTCCACAACTAGAAACTCCACAACTAGAAACTCCGTAATTAGAAACCCGAAAACTAGAAACTCCACAACTAGAAACTCCACAACTTGAAACTCCACAACTAAAACTCCACAACAAGAAACTCCACAACTAGAAACTCCGCAAGTAGAATCTCCACAATTAGAAATTCCACAACTATAAACTCCACAACCAGAAACTCCACAACTAGAGACTCCAAAACTAGAGACTGCACAATTAGAGACTCCGCAACTAGATACTCCAAAACTAGGAACTCTGCAACTAGAAAATCTACAACTACAAACTCGAAAACTAAAAACAACAAATAGAAACTCCACAACTAGAAACTCAACAAGTAGACACTTCACAACTAGAAAGTCCACAACTAGAGACTCCACAACTAAAAAATCCACAACTAGAAACTCCGCAACTAGAAACTCCACAGCTAGAAACTCTACAACTTGAGACTTCGCAACTAAAGAACTCGGCAACTACAAACTCAACAACTAGAAACTCCGCAACTAGAAACACCGCAACTAAAAACTCTGCAAGCAGAAATTCCACAGCTAGAAAATCCACAACTAGAAACTCTGCAACTAGAAACTCCGCAAATAGAAACTCCACAGATAGAAAATCAACAACAAGAAACTCCACAACTAGAGACTCCACAACTAAAACTTCACAACTAGAAACTCCGCAACTAGAAACTCCGCTACTAGAAACTCCGCAACTAGAAACTCCGCAACTAGAAACTCCACAGCTAGAAACTCTACAACTTGAGACTTCGCAACTAAAGAACTCGGCAACTAGAAACTCAACAACTAGAAACTCCACAACTAGAAACACCGCAACTAAAAACTCTGCAACCAGAAATTCCACAGCTTGAAAATCCACAACTAGAAACTCTGCAGCTAGAAACTCCGCAAATAGAAACTCCACAGCTAGAAAATTAACAACTAGAAACTCCACAACTAGAAACTCCACAACTTGAAAGTCCACAACTAGATACTCCACAACTACAAACTCCACAACTAGAAACTCCACAACGAGATACTCCACAACTTGAAGCTCCACAACGAGAAACTCCGCAACTAGAAACTTCACAACTAGAAAACTCCGGAACTAGAAACTCTGCAACTTGAAACTCCGCAACTAGAAACTCCACACCTATAAATTCCACAACTTTAAACTCCACAACTAAAACTCCACAACAAGAAACTCCACAACTAGAAACTCCGCAAGTAGAATCTCCACAATTAGAAATTCCACAAATATAAACTCCACAAACAGAAACTCCACAACTAGAGACTCCAAAACTAGAGACTGCACAATTAGAGACTCCGCAACTAGATACTCCAAAACTAGGAACTCTGCAACTAGAAAATCTACAACTACAAACTCGAAAACTAAAAACAACAAATAGAAACTCCACAACTAGAAACTCAACAAGTAGACACTCCACAACTAGAAAGTCCACAACTAGAGACTCCACAACTAAAAAATCCACAACTAGAAACTCCGCAACTAGAAACTCCACAGCTAGAATATCTACAACTTGAGACTTCGCAACTAAAGAACTCGGCAACTACAAACTCAACAACTAGAAACTCCGCAACTAGAAACACCGCAACTAAAAACTCTGCAAGCAGAAATTCCACAGCTAGAAAATCCACAACTAGAAACTCTGCAACTAGAAACTCCGCAAATAGAAACTCCACAGATAGAAAATCAACAACAAGAAACTCCACAACTAGAGACTCCACAACTAAAACTTCACAACTAGAAACTCCGCAACTAGAAATTCCGCAACTAGAAACTCCGCAACTAGAAACTCCGCAACTAGAAACTCCACAGCTAGAAACTCTACAACTTGAGACTTCGCAACTAAAGAACTCGGCAACTAGAAACTCAACAACTAGAAACTCCACAACTAGAAACACCGCAACTAAAAACTCTGCAACCAGAAATTCCACAGCTTGAAAATCCACAACTAGAAACTCTGCAGCTAGAAACTCCGCAAATAGAAACTCCACAGCTAGAAAATTAACAACTAGAAACTCCACAACTAGAAACTCCACAACTTGAAAGTCCACAACTAGATACTCCACAACTACAAACTCCACAACTAGAAACTCCACAACGAGAAACTCCACAACTTGAAGCTCCACAACGAGAAACTCCGCAACTAGAAACTTCACAACTAGAAAACTCCGGAACTAGAAACTCTGCAACTAGAAACTCCGCAACTAGAAACTCCACAACTTGAAACACCACAACTATATACTCCACAAATACAAAATCCACAACTAGAAACTCCGCAACTAGAAACTCCGCAACTAGAAACTCCACAGCTAGAAACTCCACGACTTGAGATTTCGCAACTAGAAACTCGGCAACTAGAAACTCAACTACTAGAAACTCAACAACTGGAAACTCCACAACTAGAAACTCCACAACTTTAAACCCAACAAATAGATACTCCACAACTACAGACTCCAGAACTAGAAACTCCACAACCAGAAACTCCACAACTAAAAACTCCGCAACTAGAAACTCCACAGCTAGAAAGTCCACAACTAGAAACTCTGCAACTAGAAACTCCGCAACTAGAAACTCCGCAACTAGAAACTCCACAGCTAGAAACTCCACGACTTGAGATTTCGCAACTAGAAACTCGGCAACTAGAAACTCAACTACTAGAAACTCAACAACTGGAAACTCCACAACTAGAAACTCCACAACTTTAAACCCAACAAATAGATACTCCACAACTACAGACTCCAGAACTAGAAACTCCACAACCAGAAACTCAAAAACTGAAAACTCCGCAACTAGAAACTCCACAGCTAGAAAGTCCACAACTAGAAACTCCACAACTTGAAACTCCGCAACTAGAAACTCCGCCACTAGAATCTCCACAACTAGAAAACTCCGCTACTAGAAACTCTGCAACTAGAAACTCCGCGACGAAAAACTCCACAGCTAGAAACTCCACAACTCGAAACTCCCCAACTAGAGACTCCACAACTAGAAACTCCACAACTAGAGACCCCACAACCAGAGACTCCTCAACTAAAAACTCCACAACTAGAAACTCCGCAACTAGAAACTCCGCAACTAGAAACTTCACAGCTAGAAACTCCACAACTTGAGACTTCGCAAATAAAGAACTCGACAACTAGAAATTCAAACACTAGAAACTCCACAACTAGAAACTCCACAACTAGAAACTCCACAACTAGAAACTCCGCAAACAGAAACTCCGCAACTAGAAACTCACTCCGCCACTAGAGACTCCACAACTTGAAATTCCACAACTAGAAACTCCACAACTAGAAACTCCACAACTAGAAATTCCACAACTAGAGACTCAACAACTAGAGACTCCTCAACTAAAAGCTCAACAACTAGAAACTCCGTAACTAGAAATTCCACAACTAGAAACTCCACAACTACAGACTCCGCAACTAGAAAACTCCGCAACTAGAAACTCCACAACTAGAAACTCCGCAACTAGAAACTCCGCAACTAGAAACTCTGCAACTAGAAACTTCGCAACTAGAAACTCCACAGCTAGAAACTCCACAACTTGAAACACCAAAACTAGATACTCCACAACTACAAATTCCACAACTAGAAACTCCGCCACTAGAAGCTCCGCAACTAGAAACTCCGCAACTAAAGAACTCCGCAATTAGAAACTCCACAGATAGAAACTCCGCAACTAGAAACTCCACAACTAGAAAACTCCGGAACTAGAAACTCTGCAACCAGAAATTCCACAGCTAGAAAATCCACAACTAGAAACTCTGCAGCTAGAAACTCCGCAAATAGAAACTCCACAGCTAGAAAATTAACAACTAGAAACTCCACAACTAGAAACTCCACAACTTGAAAGTCCACAACTAGATACTCCACAACTACAAACTCCACAACTAGAAACTCCACAACGAGAAACTCCACAACTTGAAGCTCCACAACGAGAAACTCCGCAACTAGAAACTTCACAACTAGAAAACTCCGGAACTAGAAACTCTGCAACTATAAACTCCGCAACTAGAAACTCCACAACTTGAAACACCACAACTATATACTCCACAACTACAAAATCCACAACTAGAAACTCCGCAACTAGAAACTCCGCAACTAGAAACTCCACAGCTAGAAACTCCACGACTTGAGATTTCGCAACTAGAAACTCGGCAACTAGAAACTCAACTACTAGAAACTCAACAACTGGAAACTCCACAACTAGAAACTCCACAACTTTAAACCCAACAAATAGATACTCCACAACTACAGACTCCAGAACTAGAAACTCCACAACCAGAAACTCCACAACTAAAAACTCCGCAACTAGAAACTCCACAGCTAGAATGTCCACAACTAGAAACTCTGCAACTAGAAACTCCGCAAATAGAAACTCCACAGATAGAAAATCAACAACAAGAAACTCCACAACTAGAGACTCCACAACTAAAACTGCACAACTAGAAACTCCACAACTAGAAACTCGAAAACTAGAAACTCAACAACTAAAAACCTCACAACTAGAAACTCCACAACTAGAAACTCCGCAACTAGAAACTCCACAGCCAGAAAATCCACAACTAGAAACTCCGCAACAAGAAACTCAGCAAATAGAAACTCCGCAACTAGAAACTCCACAGCCAGAGACTCCACAGCTAGAGACTGCACAACTAGAGACTCCGCAACTTGAAACTCCACAGCTAGAAACTCCACAACTAGAAACTCCACAACCAGAGACTCCAAAACCAGAGACTGCACAACTAGAGACTCAGCAAATAGAAACTCCACAACTAGAAACTCCACAACTAGAAACTCCACAGCCAGAGACTCCACAGCTAGAGACTGCACAACTAGAGACTCCGCAACTTGAAACTTCACAGCTAGAAACTCCACAACTAGAAACTCCACAACCAGAGACTCCAAAACCAGAGACTGCACAACTAGAGACTCCGCAACTAGAAACTCCACAGCTAGAAACTCCGCAACTAGAAACTCCACAACTACAGACTCCGCAACTAGAAACTCGACAACTTAAAACTCTGCAACTAGAAAATCCGCAACTATAAACTCAAGTAGAAACTCCACAACTAAAAACTCCACAACTAGAAACTCCACAACTAGAAACTCCACAACTTGAAACTCCGCAACTAGAAACTCCGCAACTAGAAACTCCACAACTAGAAAACTCCGAAACTAGAAACCCTGCAACTAGAAACTCCACAGCTAGAAACTCCACAACTAGAAACTCCACAAGTAGACACTCCACAACTAGAAACTCCACAACTAGAGCTCCACAACTCAACTAAAAGCTCCACAACTAGAAACTCCACAACTAGAAACTCCGCAACTAGAAACTCCACAACTAGAAATTCCGTAATTAGAAACCCGAAAACTAGAAACTCCACAACTAGAAACTCCACAACTTGAAACTCCACAACTAAAACTCCACAACAAGAAACTCCACAACTAGAAACTCCGCAAGTAGAATCTCCACAATTAGAAATTCCACAACTATAAACTCCACAACCAGAAACTCCACAACTAGAGACTCCAAAACTAGAGACTGCACAATTAGAGACTCCGCAACTAGATACTCCAAAACTAGGAACTCTGCAACTAGAAAATCTACAACTACAAACTCGAAAACTAAAAACAACAAATAGAAACTCCACAACTAGAAACTCAACAAGTAGACACTCCACAACTAGAAAGTCCACAACTAGAGACTCCACAACTAAAAAATCCACAACTAGAAACTCCGCAACTAGAAACTCCACAGCTAGAAACTCTACAACTTGAGACTTCGCAACTAAAGAACTCGGCAACTACAAACTCAACAACTAGAAACTCCGCAACTAGAAACACCGCAACTAAAAACTCTGCAAGCAGAAATTCCACAGCTAGAAAATCCACAACTAGAAACTCTGCAACTAGAAACTCCGCAAATAGAAACTCCACAGATAGAAAATCAACAACAAGAAACTCCACAACTAGAGACTCCACAACTAAAACTTCACAACTAGAAACTCCGCAACTAGAAACTCCGCAACTAGAAACTCCGCAACTAGAAACTCCGCAACTAGAAACTCCACAGCTAGAAACTCTACAACTTGAGACTTCGCAACTAAAGAACTCGGCAACTAGAAACTCAACAACTAGAAACTCCACAACTAGAAACACCGCAACTAAAAACTCTGCAACCAGAAATTCCACAGCTTGAAAATCCACAACTAGAAACTCTGCAGCTAGAAACTCCGCAAATAGAAACTCCACAGCTAGAAAATTAACAACTAGAAACTCCACAACTAGAAACTCCACAACTTGAAAGTCCACAACTAGATACTCCACAACTACAAACTCCACAACTAGAAACTCCACAACGAGAAACTCCACAACTTGAAGCTCCACAACGAGAAACTCCGCAACTAGAAACTTCACAACTAGAAAACTCCGGAACTAGAAACTCTGCAACTTGAAACTCCGCAACTAGAAACTCCACAACTTGAAACACCACAACTATATACTCCACAACTACAAAATCCACAACTAGAAACTCCGCAACTAGAAACTCCGCAACTAGAAACTCCACAGCTAGAAACTCCACGACTTGAGATTTCGCAACTAGAAACTCGGCAACTAGAAACTCAACTACTAGAAACTCAACAACTGGAAACTCCACAACTAGAAACTCCACAACTTTAAACCCAACAAATAGATACTCCACAACTACAGACTCCAGAACTAGAAACTCCACAACCAGAAACTCCACAACTAAAAACTCCGCAACTAGAAACTCCACAGCTAGAAAGTCCACAACTAGAAACTCTGCAACTAGAAACTCCGCAAATAGAAACTCCACAGATAGAAAATCAACAACAAGAAACTCCACAACTAGAGACTCCACAACTAAAACTGCACAACTAGAAACTCCACAACTAGAAACTCGAAAACTAGAAACTCAACAACTAAAAACCTCACAACTAGAAACTCCACAACTAGAAACTCCGCAACTAGAAACTCCACAGCCAGAAAATCCACAACTAGAAACTCCGCAACAAGAAACTCAGCAAATAGAAACTCCGCAACTAGAAACTCCACAGCTAGAAACTCTACAACTTGAGACTTCGCAACTAAAGAACTCGGCAACTAGAAACTCAACAACTAGAAACTCCACAACTAGAAACACCGCAACTAAAAACTCTGCAACCAGAAATTCCACAGCTTGAAAATCCACAACTAGAAACTCTGCAGCTAGAAACTCCGCAAATAGAAACTCCACAGCTAGAAAATTAACAACTAGAAACTCCACAACTAGAAACTCCACAACTTGAAAGTCCACAACTAGATACTCCACAACTACAAACTCCACAACTAGAAACTCCACAACGAGAAACTCCACAACTTGAAGCTCCACAACGAGAAACTCCGCAACTAGAAACTTCACAACTAGAAAACTCCGGAACTAGAAACTCTGCAACTAGAAACTCCGCAACTAGAAACTCCACAACTTGAAACACCACAACTATATACTCCACAACTACAAAATCCACAACTAGAAACTCCGCAACTAGAAACTCCACAGCTAGAAACTCCACGACTTGAGATTTCGCAACTAGAAACTCGGCAACTAGAAACTCAACTACTAGAAACTCAACAACTGGAAACTCCACAACTAGAAACTCCACAACTTTAAACCCAACAAATAGATACTCCACAACTACAGACTCCAGAACTAGAAACTCCACAACCAGAAACTCCACAACTAAAAACTCCGCAACTAGAAACTCCACAGCTAGAAAGTCCACAACTAGAAACTCTGCAACTAGAAACTCCGCAACTAGAAACTCCGCAACTAGAAACTCCACAGCTAGAAACTCCACGACTTGAGATTTCGCAACTAGAAACTCGGCAACTAGAAACTCAACTACTAGAAACTCAACAACTGGAAACTCCACAACTAGAAACTCCACAACTTTAAACCCAACAAATAGATACTCCACAACTACAGACTCCAGAACTAGAAACTCCACAACCAGAAACTCAAAAACTGAAAACTCCGCAACTAGAAACTCCACAGCTAGAAAGTCCACAACTAGAAACTCCACAACTTGAAACTCCGCAACTAGAAACTCCGCCACTAGAATCTCCACAACTAGAAAACTCCGCTACTAGAAACTCTGCAACTAGAAACTCCGCGACGAAAAACTCCACAGCTAGAAACTCCACAACTCGAAACTCCCCAACTAGAGACTCCACAACTAGAAACTCCACAACTAGAGACCCCACAACCAGAGACTCCTCAACTAAAAACTCCACAACTAGAAACTCCGCAACTAGAAACTCCGCAACTAGAAACTTCACAGCTAGAAACTCCACAACTTGAGACTTCGCAACTAAAGAACTCGGCAACTAGAAATTCAAACACTAGAAACTCCACAACTAGAAACTCCACAACTAGAAACTCCACAACTAGAAACTCCGCAAACAGAAACTCCGCAACTAGAAACTCACTCCGCCACTAGAGACTCCACAACTTGAAATTCCACAACTAGAAACTCCACAACTAGAAACTCCACAACTAGAAATTCCACAACTAGAGACTCAACAACTAGAGACTCCTCAACTAAAAGCTCAACAACTAGAAACTCCGTAACTAGAAATTCCACAACTAGAAACTCCACAACTACAGACTCCGCAACTAGAAAACTCCGCAACTAGAAACTCCACAACTAGAAACTCCGCAACTAGAAACTCCGCAACTAGAAACTCTGCAACTAGAAACTTCGCAACTAGAAACTCCACAGCTAGAAACTCCACAACTTGAAACACCAAAACTAGATACTCCACAACTACAAATTCCACAACTAGAAACTCCGCCACTAGAAGCTCCGCAACTAGAAACTCCGCAACTAAAGAACTCCGCAATTAGAAACTCCACAGATAGAAACTCCGCAACTAGAAACTCCACAACTAGAAAACTCCGGAACTAGAAACTCTGCAACCAGAAATTCCACAGCTAGAAAATCCACAACTAGAAACTCTGCAGCTAGAATCTCCGCAAATAGAAACTCCACAGCTAGAAAATTAACAACTAGAAACTCCACAACTAGAAACTCCACAACTTGAAAGTCCACAACTAGATACTCCACAACTACAAACTCCACAACTAGAAACTCCACAACGAGAAACTCCACAACTTGAAGCTCCACAACGAGAAACTCCGCAACTAGAAACTTCACAACTAGAAAACTCCGGAACTAGAAACTCTGCAACTATAAACTCCGCAACTAGAAACTCCACAACTTGAAACACCACAACTATATACTCCACAACTACAAAATCCACAACTAGAAACTCCGCAACTAGAAACTCCGCAACTAGAAACTCCACAGCTAGAAACTCCACGACTTGAGATTTCGCAACTAGAAACTCGGCAACTAGAAACTCAACTACTAGAAACTCAACAACTGGAAACTCCACAACTAGAAACTCCACAACTCTAAACCCAACAAATAGATACTCCACAACTACAGACTCCAGAACTAGAAACTCCACAACCAGAAACTCCACAACTAAAAACTCCGCAACTAGAAACTCCACAGCTAGAATGTCCACAACTAGAAACTCTGCAACTAGAAACTCCGCAAATAGAAACTCCACAGATAGAAAATCAACAACAAGAAACTCCACAACTAGAGACTCCACAACTAAAACTGCACAACTAGAAACTCCACAACTAGAAACTCGAAAACTAGAAACTCAACAACTAAAAACCTCACAACTAGAAACTCCACAACTAGAAACTCCGCAACTAGAAACTCCACAGCCAGAAAATCCACAACTAGAAACTCCGCAACAAGAAACTCAGCAAATAGAAACTCCGCAACTAGAAACTCCACAGCCAGAGACTCCACAGCTAGAGACTGCACAACTAGAGACTCCGCAACTTGAAACTCCACAGCTAGAAACTCCACAACTAGAAACTCCACAACCAGAGACTCCAAAACCAGAGACTGCACAACTAGAGACTCAGCAAATAGAAACTCCACAACTAGAAACTCCACAACTAGAAACTCCACAGCCAGAGACTCCACAGCTAGAGACTGCACAACTAGAGACTCCGCAACTTGAAACTTCACAGCTAGAAACTCCACAACTAGAAACTCCACAACCAGAGACTCCAAAACCAGAGACTGCACAACTAGAGACTCCGCAACTAGAAACTCCACAGCTAGAAACTCCGCAACTAGAAACTCCACAACTACAGACTCCGCAACTAGAAACTCGACAACTTAAAACTCTGCAACTAGAAAATCCGCAACTATAAACTCAAGTAGAAACTCCACAACTAAAAACTCCACAACTAGAAACTCCACAACTAGAAACTCCACAACTTGAAACTCCGCAACTAGAAACTCCGCAACTAGAAACTCCACAACTAGAAAACTCCGAAACTAGAAACCCTGCAACTAGAAACTCCACAGCTAGAAACTCCACAACTAGAAACTCCACAAGTAGACACTCCACAACTAGAAACTCCACAACTAGAGCTCCACAACTCAACTAAAAGCTCCACAACTAGAAACTCCACAACTAGAAACTCCACAACTAGAAACTCCACAACTAGAAACTCCGTAATTAGAAACCCGAAAACTAGAAACTCCACAACTAGAAACTCCACAACTTGAAACTCCACAACTAAAACTCCACAACAAGAAACTCCACAACTAGAAACTCCGCAAGTAGAATCTCCACAATTAGAAATTCCACAACTATAAACTCCACAACCAGAAACTCCACAACTAGAGACTCCAAAACTAGAGACTGCACAATTAGAGACTCCGCAACTAGATACTCCAAAACTAGGAACTCTGCAACTAGAAAATCTACAACTACAAACTCGAAAACTAAAAACAACAAATAGAAACTCCACAACTAGAAACTCAACAAGTAGACACTCCACAACTAGAAAGTCCACAACTAGAGACTCCACAACTAAAAAATCCACAACTAGAAACTCCGCAACTAGAAACTCCACAGCTAGAAACTCTACAACTTGAGACTTCGCAACTAAAGAACTCGGCAACTACAAACTCAACAACTAGAAACTCCGCAACTAGAAACACCGCAACTAAAAACTCTGCAAGCAGAAATTCCACAGCTAGAAAATCCACAACTAGAAACTCTGCAACTAGAAACTCCGCAAATAGAAACTCCACAGATAGAAAATCAACAACAAGAAACTCCACAACTAGAGACTCCACAACTAAAACTTCACAACTAGAAACTCCGCAACTAGAAACTCCGCAACTAGAAACTCCGCAACTAGAAACTCCGCAACTAGAAACTCCACAGCTAGAAACTCTACAACTTGAGACTTCGCAACTAAAGAACTCGGCAACTAGAAACTCAACAACTAGAAACTCCACAACTAGAAACACCGCAACTAAAAACTGTGCAACCAGAAATTCCACAGCTTGAAAATCCACAACTAGAAACTCTGCAGCTAGAAACTCCGCAAATAAAAACTCCACAGCTAGAAAATTAACAACTAGAAACTCCACAACTAGAAACTCCACAACTTGAAAGTCCACAACTAGATACTCCACAACTACAAACTCCACAACTAGAAACTCCACAACGAGAAACTCCACAACTTGAAGCTCCACAACGAGAAACTCCGCAACTAGAAACTTCACAACTAGAAAACTCCGGAACTAGAAACTCTGCAACTTGAAACTCCGCAACTAGAAACTCCACAACTTGAAACACCACAACTATATACTCCACAACTACAAAATCCACAACTAGAAACTCCGCAACTAGAAACTCCGCAACTAGAAACTCCACAGCTAGAAACTCCACGACTTGAGATTTCGCAACTAGAAACTCGGCAACTAGAAACTCAACTACTAGAAACTCAACAACTGGAAACTCCACAACTAGAAACTCCACAACTTTAAACCCAACAAATAGATACTCCACAACTACAGACTCCAGAACTAGAAACTCCACAACCAGAAACTCCACAACTAAAAACTCCGCAACTAGAAACTCCACAGCTAGAAAGTCCACAACTAGAAACTCTGCAACTAGAAACTCCGCAAATAGAAACTCCACAGATAGAAAATCAACAACAAGAAACTCCACAACTAGAGACTCCACAACTAAAACTGCACAACTAGAAACTCCGCAACTAGAAACTCCGCAACTAGAAACTCCGCAACTAGAAACTCCGCAACTAGAAACTCCACAGCTAGAAACTCTACAACTTGAGACTTCGCAACTAAAGAACTCGGCAACTAGAAACTCAACAACTAGAAACTCCACAACTAGAAACACCGCAACTAAAAACTCTGCAACCAGAAATTCCACAGCTAGAAAATCCACAACTAGAAACTCTGCAGCTAGAAACTCCGCAAATAGAAACTCCACAGCTAGAAAATTAACAACTAGAAACTCCACAACTAGAAACTCCACAACTTGAAAGTCCACAACTAGATACTCCACAACTACAAACTCCACAACTAGAAACTCCACAACGAGAAACTCCACAACTTGAAGCTCCACAACGAGAAACTCCGCAACTTGAAACTCCACAACTAGAAAACTCCGGAACTAGAAACTCTGCAACTAGAAACTCCGCAACTAGAAACTCCACAACGTGAAACACCACAACTATATACTCCGCAACTACAAAATCCACAACTAGAAATTCCGCAACTAGAAACTCCGCAACTAGAAACTCCACAGCTAGAAACTCCACGACTTGAGATTTCGCAACTAGAAACTCGGCAACTAGAAACTCAACTACTAGAAACTCAACAACTGGAAACTCCACAACTAGAAACTCCACAACTTTAAACTCAACAAATAGATACTCCACAACTACAGACTCCAGAACTAGAAACTCCACAACCAGAAACTCAAAAACTGAAAACTCCGCAACTAGAAACTCCACAGCTAGAAAGTCCACAACTAGAAACTCCACAACTTGAAACTCCGCAACTAGAAACTCCGCCACTAGAATCTCCACAACTAGAAAACTCCGCTACTAGAAACTCTGCAACTAGAAACTCCGCGACGAAAAACTCCACAGCTAGAAACTCCACAACTCGAAACTCCCCAACTAGAGACTCTACAACTAGAAACTCCACAACTTGAGACCCCACAACCAGAGACTCCTCAACTAAAAACTCCACAACTAGAAACTCCGCAACTAGAAACTCCGCAACTAGAAACTTCACAGCTAGAAACTCCACAACTTGAGACTTCGCAACTAAAGAACTCGGCAACTAGAAATTCAAACACTAGAAACTCCACAACTAGAAACTCTACAACTAGAAACTCCACAACTAGAAACTCCACAAACAGAAACTCCGCAACTAGAAACTCACTCCGCCACTAGAGACTCCACAACTTGAAATTCCACAACTAGAAACTCCACAACTAGAAACTCCACAACTAGAAATTCCACAACTAGAGACTCAACAACTAGAGACTCCTCAACTAAAAGCTCCACAACTAGAAACTCCGTAACTAGAAATTCCACAACTAGAAACTCCACAACTACAGACTCCGCAACTAGAAAACTCCGCAACTAGAAACTCCACAACTAGAAACTCCGCAACTAGAAACTCCGCAACTAGAAACTCTGCAACTAGAAACTCCGCAACTAGAAACTCCACAGCTAGAAACTCCACAACTTGAAACACCAAAACTAGATACTCCACAACTACAAATTCCACAACTAGAAACTCCGCCTCTAGAAGCTCCGCAACTAGAAACTCCGCAACTAAAGAACTCCGCAATTAGAAACTCCACAGATAGAAACTCCGCAACTAGAAACTCCACAACTAGAAAACTCCGGAACTAGAAACTCTGCAACCAGAAATTCCACAGCTAGAAAATCCACAACTAGAAACTCTGCAGCTAGAAACTCCGCAAATAGAAACTCCACAGCTAGAAAATTAACAACTAGAAACTCCACAACTAGAAACTCCACAAATTGAAAGTCCACAACTAGATACTCCACAACTACAAACTCCACAACTAGAAACTCCACAACGAGAAACTCCACAACTTGAAGCTCCACAACGAGAAACTCCGCAACTAGAAACTTCACAACTAGAAAACTCCGGAACTAGAAACTCTGCAACTATAAACTCCGCAACTAGAAACTCCACAACTTGAAACACCACAACTATATACTCCACAACTACAAAATCCACAACTAGAAACTCCGCAACTAGAAACTCCGCAACTAGAAACTCCACAGCTAGAAACTCCACGACTTGAGATTTCGCAACTAGAAACTCGGCAACTAGAAACTCAACTACTAGAAACTCAACAACTGGAAACTCCACAACTAGAAACTCCACAACTTTAAACCCAACAAATAGATACTCCACAACTACAGACTCCAGAACTAGAAACTCCACAACCAGAAACTCCACAACTAAAAACTCCGCAACTAGAAACTCCACAGCTAGAATGTCCACAACTAGAAACTCTGCAACTAGAAACTCCGCAAATAGAAACTCCACAGATAGAAAATCAACAACAAGAAACTCCACAACTAGAGACTCCACAACTAAAACTGCACAACTAGAAACTCCACAACTAGAAACTCGAAAACTAGAAACTCAACAACTAAAAACCTCACAACTAGAAACTCCACAACTAGAAACTCCGCAACTAGAAACTCCACAGCCAGAAAATCCACAACTAGAAACTCCGCAACAAGAAACTCAGCAAATAGAAACTCCGCAACTAGAAACTCCACAGCCAGAGACTCCACAGCTAGAGACTGCACAACTAGAGACTCCGCAACTTGAAACTCCACAGCTAGAAACTCCACAACTAGAAACTCCACAACCAGAGACTCCAAAACCAGAGACTGCACAACTGGAGACTCAGCAAATAGAAACTCCACAACTAGAAACTCCACAACTAGAAACTCCACAGCCAGAGACTCCACAGCTAGAGACTGCACAACTAGAGACTCCGCAACTTGAAACTTCACAGCTAGAAACTCCACAACTAGAAACTCCACAACCAGAGACTCCAAAACCAGAGACTGCACAACTAGAGACTCCGCAACTAGAAACTCCACAGCTAGAAACTCCGCAACTAGAAACTCCACAACTACAGACTCCGCAACTAGAAACTCGACAACTTAAAACTCTGCAACTAGAAAATCCGCAACTATAAACTCAAGTAGAAACTCCACAACTAAAAACTCCACAACTAGAAACTCCACAACTAGAAACTCCACAACTTGAAACTCCGCAACTAGAAACTCCGCAACTAGAAACTCCACAACTAGAAAACTCCGAAACTAGAAACCCTGCAACTAGAAACTCCACAGCTAGAAACTCCACAACTAGAAACTCCACAAGTAGACACTCCACAACTAGAAACTCCACAACTAGAGCTCCACAACTCAACTAAAAGCTCCACAACTAGAAACTCCACAACTAGAAACTCCACAACTAGAAACTCCACAAATAGAAATTCCGTAATTAGAAACCCGAAAACTAGAAACTCCACAACTAGAAACTCCACAACTTGAAACTCCACAACTAAAACTCCACAACAAGAAACTCCACAACTAGAAACTCCGCAAGTAGAATCTCCACAATTAGAAATTCCACAACTATAAACTCCACAACCAGAAACTCCACAACTAGAGACTCCAAAACTAGAGACTGCACAATTAGAGACTCCGCAACTAGATACTCCAAAACTAGGAACTCTGCAACTAGAAAATCTACAACTACAAACTCGAAAACTAAAAACAACAAATAGAAACTCCACAACTAGAAACTCAACAAGTAGACACTCCACAACTAGAAAGTCCACAACTAGAGACTCCACAACTAAAAAATCCACAACTAGAAACTCCGCAACTAGAAACTCCACAGCTAGAAACTCTACAACTTGAGACTTCGCAACTAAAGAACTCGGCAACTACAAACTCAACAACTAGAAACTCCGCAACTAGAAACACCGCAACTAAAAACTCTGCAAGCAGAAATTCCACAGCTAGAAAATCCACAACTAGAAACTCTGCAACTAGAAACTCCGCAAATAGAAACTCCACAGATAGAAAATCAACAACAAGAAACTCCACAACTAGAGACTCCACAACTAAAACTTCACAACTAGAAACTCCGCAACTAGAAACTCCGCAACTAGAAACTCCGCAACTAGAAACTCCGCAACTAGAAACTCCACAGCTAGAAACTCTACAACTTGAGACTTCGCAACTAAAGAACTCGGCAACTAGAAACTCAACAACTAGAAACTCCACAACTAGAAACACCGCAACTAAAAACTCTGCAACCAGAAATTCCACAGCTTGAAAATCCACAACTAGAAACTCTGCAGCTAGAAACTCCGCAAATAGAAACTCCACAGCTAGAAAATTAACAACTAGAAACTCCACAACTAGAAACTCCACAACTTGAAAGTCCACAACTAGATACTCCACAACTACAAACTCCACAACTAGAAACTCCACAACGAGAAACTCCACAACTTGAAGCTCCACAACGAGAAACTCCGCAACTAGAAACTTCACAACTAGAAAACTCCGGAACTAGAAACTCTGCAACTTGAAACTCCGCAACTAGAAACTCCACAACTTGAAACACCACAACTATATACTCCACAACTACAAAATCCACAACTAGAAATTCCGCAACTAGAAACTCCGCAACTAGAAACTCCACAGCTAGAAACTCCACGACTTGAGATTTCGCAACTAGAAACTCGGCAACTAGAAACTCAACTACTAGAAACTCAACAACTGGAAACTCCACAACTAGAAACTCCACAACTTTAAACCCAACAAATAGATACTCCACAACTACAGACTCCAGAACTAGAAACTCCACAACCAGAAACTCCACAACTAAAAACTCCGCAACTAGAAACTCCACAGCTAGAAAGTCCACAACTAGAAACTCTGCAACTAGAAACTCCGCAAATAGAAACTCCACAGATAGAAAATCAACAACAAGAAACTCCACAACTAGACACTCCACAACTAAAACTGCACAACTAGAAACTCCACAACTAGAAACTCGAAAACTAGAAACTCAACAACTAAAAACCTCACAACTAGAAACTCCACAACTAGAAACTCCGCAACTAGAAACTCCACAGCCAGAAAATCCCCAACTAGAAACTCCGCAACAAGAAACTCAGCAAATAGAAACTCCGCAACTAGAAACTCCACAGCTAGAAACTCTACAACTTGAGACTTCGCAACTAAAGAACTCGGCAACTAGAAACTCAACAACTAGAAACTCCACAACTAGAAACACCGCAACTAAAAACTCTGCAACCAGAAATTCCACAGCTTGAAAATCCACAACTAGAAACTCTGCAGCTAGAAACTCCGCAAATAGAAACTCCACAGCTAGAAAATTAACAACTAGAAACTCCACAACTAGAAACTCCACAACTTGAAAGTCCACAACTAGATACTCCACAACTACAAACTCCACAACTAGAAACTCCACAACGAGAAACTCCACAACTTGAAGCTCCACAACGAGAAACTCCGCAACTAGAAACTTCACAACTAGAAAACTCCGGAACTAGAAACTCTGCAACTAGAAACTCCGCAACTAGAAACTCCACAACTTGAAACACCACAACTATATACTCCACACCTACAAAATCCACAACTAGAAACTCCGCAACTAGAAACTCCGCAACTAGAAACTCCACAGCTAGAAACTCCACAACTTGAGATTTCGCAACTAGAAACTCGGCAACTAGAAACTCAACTACTAGAAACTCAACAACTGGAAACTCCACAACTAGAAACTCCACAACTTTAAACCCAACAAATAGATACTCCACAACTACAGACTCCAGAACTAGAAACTCCACAACCAGAAACTCCACAACTAAAAACTCCGCAACTAGAAACTCCACAGCTAGAAAGTCCACAACTAGAAACTCTGCAACTAGAAACTCCGCAACTAGAAACTCCGCAACTAGAAACTCCACAGCTAGAAACTCCACGACTTGAGATTTCGCAACTAGAAACTCGGCAACTAGAAACTCAACTACTAGAAACTCAACAACTGGAAACTCCACAACTAGAAACTCCACAACTTTAAACCCAACAAATAGATACTCCACAACTACAGACTCCAGAACTAGAAACTCCACAACCAGAAACTCAAAAACTGAAAACTCCGCAACTAGAAACTCCACAGCTAGAAAGTCCACAACTAGAAACTCCACAACTTGAAACTCCGCAACTAGAAACTCCGCCACTAGAATCTCCACAACTAGAAAACTCCGCTACTAGAAACTCTGCAACTAGAAACTCCGCGACGAAAAACTCCACAGCTAGAAACTCCACAACTCGAAACTCCCCAACTAGAGACTCCACAACTAGAAACTCCACAACTAGAGACCCCACAACCAGAGACTCCTCAACTAAAAACTCCACAACTAGAAACTCCGCAACTAGAAACTCCGCAACTAGAAACTTCACAGCTAGAAACTCCACAACTTGAGACTTCGCAACTAAAGAACTCGGCAACTAGAAATTCAAACACTAGAAACTCCACAACTAGAAACTCCACAACTAGAAACTCCACAACTAGAAACTCCGCAAACAGAAACTCCGCAACTAGAAACTCACTCCGCCACTAGAGACTCCACAACTTGAAATTCCACAACTAGAAACTCCACAACTAGAAACTCCACAACTAGAAATTCCACAACTAGAGACTCAACAACTAGAGACTCCTCAACTAAAAGCTCAACAACTAGAAACTCCGTAACTAGAAATTCCACAACTAGAAACTCCACAACTACAGACTCCGCAACTAGAAAACTCCACAACTAGAAACTCCACAACTAGAAACTCCGCAACTAGAAACTCCGCAACTAGAAACTCTGCAACTAGAAACTTCGCAACTAGAAACTCCACAGCTAGAAACTCCACAACTTGAAACACCAAAACTAGATACTCCACAACTACAAATTCCACAACTAGAAACTCCGCCACTAGAAGCTCCGCAACTAGAAACTCCGCAACTAAAGAACTCCGCAATTAGAAACTCCACAGATAGAAACTCCGCAACTAGAAACTCCACAACTAGAAAACTCCGGAACTAGAAACTCTGCAACCAGAAATTCCACAGCTAGAAAATCCACAACTAGAAACTCTGCAGCTAGAAACTCCGCAAATAGAAACTCCACAGCTAGAAAATTAACAACTAGAAACTCCACAACTAGAAACTCCACAACTTGAAAGTCCACAACTAGATACTCCACAACTACAAACTCCACAACTAGAAACTCCACAACGAGAAACTCCACAACTTGAAGCTCCACAACGAGAAACTCCGCAACTAGAAACTTCACAACTAGAAAACTCCGGAACTAGAAACTCTGCAACTATAAACTCCGCAACTAGAAACTCTACAACTTGAAACACCACAACTATATACTCCACAACTACAAAATCCACAACTAGAAACTCCGCAACTAGAAACTCCGCAACTAGAAACTCCACAGCTAGAAACTCCACGACTTGAGATTTCGCAACTAGAAACTCGGCAACTAGAAACTCAACTACTAGAAACTCAACAACTGGAAACTCCACAACTAGAAACTCCACAACTCTAAACCCAACAAATAGATACTCCACAACTACAGACTCCAGAACTAGAAACTCCACAACCAGAAACTCCACAACTAAAAACTCCGCAACTAGAAACTCCACAGCTAGAATGTCCACAACTAGAAACTCTGCAACTAGAAACTCCGCAAATAGAAACTCCACAGATAGAAAATCAACAACAAGAAACTCCACAACTAGAGACTCCACAACTAAAACTGCACAACTAGAAACTCCACAACTAGAAACTCGAAAACTAGAAACTCAACAACTAAAAACCTCACAACTAGAAACTCCACAACTAGAAACTCCGCAGCTAGAAACTCCACAGCCAGAAAATCCACAACTAGAAACTCCGCAACAAGAAACTCAGCAAATAGAAACTCCGCAACTAGAAACTCCACAGCCAGAGACTCCACAGCTAGAGACTGCACAACTAGAGACTCCGCAACTTGAAACTCCACAGCTAGAAACTCCACAACTAGAAACTCCACAACCAGAGACTCCAAAACCAGAGACTGCACAACTAGAGACTCAGCAAATAGAAACTCCACAACTAGAAACTCCACAACTAGAAACTCCACAGCCAGAGACTCCACAGCTAGAGACTGCACAACTAGAGACTCCGCAACTTGAAACTTCACAGCTAGAAACTCCACAACTAGAAACTCCACAACCAGAGACTCCAAAACCAGAGACTGCACAACTAGAGACTCCGCAACTAGAAACTCCACAGCTAGAAACTCCGCAACTAGAAACTCCACAACTACAGACTCCGCAACTAGAAACTCGACAACTTAAAACTCTGCAACTAGAAAATCCGCAACTATAAACTCAAGTAGAAACTCCACAACTAAAAACTCCACAACTAGAAACTCCACAACTAGAAACTCCACAACTTGAAACTCCGCAACTAGAAACTCCGCAACTAGAAACTCCACAACTAGAAAACTCCGAAACTAGAAACCCTGCAACTAGAAACTCCACAGCTAGAAACTCCACAACTAGAAACTCCACAAGTAGACACTCCACAACTAGAAACTCCACAACTAGAGCTCCACAACTCAACTAAAAGCTCCACAACTAGAAACTCCACAACTAGAAACTCCACAACTAGAAACTCCACAACTAGAAACTCCGTAATTAGAAACCCGAAAACTAGAAACTCCACAACTAGAAACTCCACAACTTGAAACTCCACAACTACTAAAACTCCACAACAAGAAACTCCACAACTAGAAACTCCGCAAGTAGAATCTCCACAATTAGAAATTCCACAACTATAAACTCCACAACCAGAAACTCCACAACTAGAGACTCCAAAACTAGAGACTGCACAATTAGAGACTCCGCAACTAGATACTCCAAAACTAGGAACTCTGCAACTAGAAAATCTACAACTACAAACTCGAAAACTAAAAACAACAAATAGAAACTCCACAACTAGAAACTCAACAAGTAGACACTCCACAACTAGAAAGTCCACAACTAGAGACTCCACAACTAAAAAATCCACAACTAGAAACTCCGCAACTAGAAACTCCACAGCTAGAAACTCTACAACTTGAGACTTCGCAACTAAAGAACTCGGCAACTACAAACTCAACAACTAGAAACTCCGCAACTAGAAACACCGCAACTAAAAACTCTGCAAGCAGAAATTCCACAGCTAGAAAATCCACAACTAGAAACTCTGCAACTAGAAACTCCGCAAATAGAAACTCCACAGATAGAAAATCAACAACAAGAAACTCCACAACTAGAGACTCCACAACTAAAACTTCACAACTAGAAACTCCGCAACTAGAAACTCCGCAACTAGAAACTCCGCAACTAGAAACTCCGCAACTAGAAACTCCACAGCTAGAAACTCTACAACTTGAGACTTCGCAACTAAAGAACTCGGCAACTAGAAACTCAACAACTAGAAATTCCACAACTAGAAACACCGCAACTAAAAACTGTGCAACCAGAAATTCCACAGCTTGAAAATCCACAACTAGAAACTCTGCAGCTAGAAACTCCGCAAATAAAAACTCCACAGCTAGAAAATTAACAACTAGAAACTCCACAACTAGAAACTCCACAACTTGAAAGTCCACAACTAGATACTCCACAACTACAAACTCCACAACTAGAAACTCCACAACGAGAAACTCCACAACTTGAAGCTCCACAACGAGAAACTCCGCAACTAGAAACTTCACAACTAGAAAACTCCGGAACTAGAAACTCTGCAACTTGAAACTCCGCAACTAGAAACTCCACAACTTGAAACACCACAACTATATACTCCACAACTACAAAATCCACAACTAGAAACTCCGCAACTAGAAACTCCGCAACTAGAAACTCCACAGCTAGAAACTCCACGACTTGAGATTTCGCAACTAGAAACTCGGCAACTAGAAACTCAACTACTAGAAACTCAACAACTGGAAACTCCACAACTAGAAACTCCACAACTTTAAACCCAACAAATAGATACTCCACAACTACAGACTCCAGAACTAGAAACTCCACAACCAGAAACTCCACAACTAAAAACTCCGCAACTAGAAACTCCACAGCTAGAAAGTCCACAACTAGAAACTCTGCAACTAGAAACTCCGCAAATAGAAACTCCACAGATAGAAAATCAACAACAAGAAACTCCACAACTAGAGACTCCACAACTAAAACTGCACAACTAGAAACTCCGCAACTAGAAACTCCGCAACTAGAAACTCCGCAACTAGAAACTCCGCAACTAGAAACTCCACAGCTAGAAACTCTACAACTTGAGACTTCGCAACTAAAGAACTCGGCAACTAGAAACTCAACAACTAGAAACTCCACAACTAGAAACACCGCAACTAAAAACTCTGCAACCAGAAATTCCACAGCTAGAAAATCCACAACTAGAAACTCTGCAGCTAGAAACTCCGCAAATAGAAACTCCACAGCTAGAAAATTAACAACTAGAAACTCCACAACTAGAAACTCCACAACTTGAAAGTCCACAACTAGATACTCCACAACTACAAACTCCACAACTAGAAACTCCACAACGAGAAACTCCACAACTTGAAGCTCCACAACGAGAAACTCCGCAACTTGAAACTCCACAACTAGAAAACTCCGGAACTAGAAACTCTGCAACTAGAAACTCCGCAACTAGAAACTCCACAACGTGAAACACCACAACTATATACTCCGCAACTACAAAATCCACAACTAGAAACTCCGCAACTAGAAACTCCGCAACTAGAAACTCCACAGCTAGAAACTCCACGACTTGAGATTTCGCAACTAGAAACTCGGCAACTAGAAACTCAACTACTAGAAACTCAACAACTGGAAACTCCACAACTAGAAACTCCACAACTTTAAACTCAACAAATAGATACTCCACAACTACAGACTCCAGAACTAGAAACTCCACAACCAGAAACTCAAAAACTGAAAACTCCGCAACTAGAAACTCCACAGCTAGAAAGTCCACAACTAGAAACTCCACAACTTGAAACTCCGCAACTAGAAACTCCGCCACTAGAATCTCCACAACTAGAAAACTGCGCTACTAGAAACTCTGCAACTAGAAACTCCGCGACGAAAAACTCCACAGCTAGAAACTCCACAACTCGAAACTCCCCAACTAGAGACTCTACAACTAGAAACTCCACAACTTGAGACCCCACAACCAGAGACTCCTCAACTAAAAACTCCACAACTAGAAACTCCGCAACTAGAAACTCCGCAACTAGAAACTTCACAGCTAGAAACTCCACAACTTGAGACTTCGCAACTAAAGAACTCGGCAACTAGAAATTCAAACACTAGAAACTCCACAACTAGAAACTCTACAACTAGAAACTCCACAACTAGAAACTCCACAAACAGAAACTCCGCAACTAGAAACTCACTCCGCCACTAGAGACTCCACAACTTGAAATTCCACAACTAGAAACTCCACAACTAGAAACTCCACAACTAGAAATTCCACAACTAGAGACTCAACAACTAGAGACTCCTCAACTAAAAGCTCCACAACTAGAAACTCCGTAACTAGAAATTCCACAACTAGAAACTCCACAACTACAGACTCCGCAACTAGAAAACTCCGCAACTAGAAACTCCACAACTAGAAACTCCGCAACTAGAAACTCCGCAACTAGAAACTCTGCAACTAGAAACTCCGCAACTAGAAACTCCACAGCTAGAAACTCCACAACTTGAAACACCAAAACTAGATACTCCACAACTACAAATTCCACAACTAGAAACTCCGCCTCTAGAAGCTCCGCAACTAGAAACTCCACAACTAGAAACTCCCAAACTAGAAACTCCACAGCCAGAAACTCCACAACTAGAAACTCCACAACTAGAAACTCCGCAACAAGAAACCCTGCAACTAGAAACTCCGCAACTAGAATCTCCACAGTTAGAAATTCCACAAACTAAAAACTCTACAACCAGAAACTCCACAACTAGAGACTCCAAAACTAGAGACTGCACAATTAGAGACTCCGCCACTAGATACTCCAAAACTAGGAACTCTGCAACTAGAAAATCTACAACCACAAATTCGAAAACTAAAAACTACAAATAGAAACTCCACAACTAGAAACTCCACAAGTAGACACTCCACAACTAGAAACTCCACAACTAGAGACTCCACAACTAAAAAATACACAACTAGGAACTCCGCAACTAGAAACTCCGCAACTAGAAACTCCACAGCTAGAAACTCTACAACTTGAGACTTCGCAACTAAAGAACTCGGCAACTAGAAACTCAACAACTAGAAACTCCACAACAAAAACACCGCAACTAAAAACTCTGCAAGGAGAAATTCCACAGCTAGAAAATCCACAACTAGAAACTCTGCAACTAGAAACTCCGCAATTAGAAACTCCACAGATAGAAACTCCGCAACTAGAAACTCCACAACTAGAAAACTCTGGAACTAGAAACTCTGCAACTAGAAACTCCGCAACTAGAAACTCCACAACTTGAAACACCACAAGTATATACTCCACAACTACAAAATCAACAACTAGAAAGTCCGCAACTAGAAAATCCGCAACTAGAAACTCCACAGCTAGAAACTCCACGACTTGAGATTTCGCAACTAGAAACTCGGCAACTGGAAACTCAACTACTAGAAACTCAACAACTAGAAACTCTACAACTAGAAATTCCACAACTTGAAACCCAACAAATAGATACTCCACAACTACAGACTCCAGAACTAGAAACTCCATAACCAGAAACTCCGCAACTGAAAACTCCGCAACCAGAAACTCCACAGCTAGAAAATCCACAACTAGAAACTCCACAACTTGAAACTCCGCAACTAGAAACTCCGCCACTAGAATCTCCACAACTAGAAAACTCCGCTACTAGAAACTCTGCAACTAGAAACTCCGCGACGAAAAACTCCACAGCTAGAAACTCCACAACTCGAAACTCCCCAACTAGAGACTCCACAACTAGAAACTCCACAACTAGAGACCCCACAACTAGAGACTCCTCAACTAAAAACTCCACAACTAGAAACTCCGCAACTAGAAACTCCGCAACTAGAAACTTCACAGCTAGAAACTCCACAACTTGAGACTTCGCAACTAAAGAACTCGGCAACTAGAAATTCAAACACTAGAAACTACACAACTAGAAACTCCACAACTAGAAACTCCACAACTACTGGCTCCGCAACTAGAAACTCCACAAACAGAAACTCCGCAACTAGAAACTCACTCCGCCACTAGAGACTCCACAACTTGAAATTCCACAACTAGAAACTCCACAACTAGAAACTCCACAACTAGAAATTCCACAACTAGAGACTCAACAACTAGAGACTCCTCAACTAAAAGCTCCACAACTAGAAACTCCGTAACTAGAAATTCCACAACTAGAAACTCCACAACTACAGACTCCGCAACTAGAAAACTCCGCAACTAGAAACTCCACAACTAGAAACTCCGCAACTAGAAACTCCGCAACTAGAAACTCTGCAACTAGAAACTCCGCAACTAGAAACTCCACAGCTAGAAACTCCACAACTTGAAACACCAAAACTAGATACTCCACAACTACAAATTCCAGAACTAGAAACTCCGCCACTAGAAGCTCCGCAACTAGAAACTCCGCAACTAAAGAACTCCACAACTTGAAGCTCCACAACTAGAAACTCCGCAACTAGAAACTCCACAACTAGAAAACTCCGCAACTAGAAACTCTGCAACTAGAAACTCCGCCACTAGAAACTCCACAACTTGAAACACCACAACTATATATTCCCCAACTAAAAATTCCACAACTAGAAGCTCCGCAACTAGAAACTCCGCAAATAGAAGCTCCGCAACTAGAAACTCCACAGCTAAAAACTCCACGACTTGAGACTTCGCAACTAGATACTTGGCAACTAGAAACTCAACTACTAGAAAATCCACAACTAGAAACTCCACAACTAGAAACTCCACAACTTGAAACCCAACAAATAGATACTCCACAACTACAAACTCCCCAACTGGAAACTCCGCAACTAGAAACTCCACAGCTAGACAATCCACAACTAGAAACTCCACAACGAGAAACTCGACGACTTGAAACTCCGCAACTAGAAACTCCACAACTACGAACCCCACAACTACGAACCCCACAACTAGAAACTCCACAACTAGAGACTCCACAACTAGAAACTCGACAACTAGAAACTCCACAACTACGAACCTCACAACTAGAAACTCCACAACTAGAAACTCCCAAACTAGAAACTCCACAGCCAGAAACTCCACAACTAGAAACTCCGCCACTAGAAACTCCACAGCTAGAAACTCTACAACTTGAGACTTCGCAACTAAAGAACTCGGCAACTAGAAACTCAACAACTAGAAACTCCACAACAAAAACACCGCAACTAAAAACTCTGCAAGGAGAAATTCCACAGCTAGAAAATCCACAACTAGAAACTCTGCAACTAGAAACTCCGCAATTAGAAACTCCACAGATAGAAACTCCGCAACTAGAAACTCCACAACTAGAAAACTCTGGAACTAGAAACTCTGCAACTAGAAACTCCGCAACTAGAAACTCCACAACTTGAAACACCACAAGTATATACTCCACAACTACAAAATCAACAACTAGAAAGTCCGCAACTAGAAAATCCGCAACTAGAAACTCCACAGCTAGAAACTCCACGACTTGAGATTTCGCAACTAGAAACTCGGCAACTGGAAACTCAACTACTAGAAACTCAACAACTAGAAACTCTACAACTAGAAATTCCACAACTTGAAACCCAACAAATAGATACTCCACAACTACAGACTCCAGAACTAGAAACTCCATAACCAGAAACTCCGCAACTGAAAACTCCGCAACCAGAAACTCCACAGCTAGAAAATCCACAACTAGAAACTCCACAACTTGAAACTCCGCAACTAGAAACTCCGCCACTAGAATCTCCACAACTAGAAAACTCCGCTACTAGAAACTCTGCAACTAGAAACTCCGCGACGAAAAACTCCACAGCTAGAATCTCCACAACTCGAAACTCCCCAACTAGAGACTCCACAACTAGAAACTCCACAACTAGAGACCCCACAACTAGAGACTCCTCAACTAAAAACTCCACAACTAGAAACTCCGCAACTAGAAACTCCGCAACTAGAAACTTCACAGCTAGAAACTCCACAACTTGAGACTTCGCAACTAAAGAACTCGGCAACTAGAAATTCAAACACTAGAAACTACACAACTAGAAACTCCACAACTAGAAACTCCACAACTACTGGCTCCGCAACTAGAAACTCCACAAACAGAAACTCCGCAACTAGAAACTCACTCCGCCACTAGAGACTCCACAACTTGAAATTCCACAACTAGAAACTCCACAACTAGAAACTCCACAACTAGAAATTCCACAACTAGAGACTCAACAACTAGAGACTCCTCAACTAAAAGCTCCACAACTAGAAACTCCGTAACTAGAAATTCCACAACTAGAAACTCCACAACTACAGACTCCGCAACTAGAAAACTCCGCAACTAGAAACTCCACAACTAGAAACTCCGCAACTAGAAACTCCGCAACTAGAAACTCTGCAACTAGAAACTCCGCAACTAGAAACTCCACAGCTAGAAACTCCACAACTTGAAACACCAAAACTAGATACTCCACAACTACAAATTCCACAACTAGAAACTCCGCCACTAGAAGCTCCGCAACTAGAAACTCCGCAACTAAAGAACTCCACAACTTGAAGCTCCACAACTAGAAACTCCGCAACTAGAAACTCCACAACTTGAAACACCACAACTATATATTCCCCAACTAAAAATTCCACAACTAGAAGCTCCGCAACTAGAAACTCCGCAAGTAGAAGCTCCGCAACTAGAAACTCCACAGCTAAAAACTCCACGACTTGAGACTTCGCAACTAGATACTTGGCAACTAGAAACTCAACTACTAGAAAATCCACAACTAGAAACTCCACAACTAGAAACTCCACAACTTGAAACCCAACAAATAGATACTCCACAACTACAAACTCCCCAACTGGAAACTCCGCAACTAGAAACTCCACAGCTAGACAATCCACAACTAGAAACTCCACAACGAGAAACTCGACGACTTGAAACTCCGCAACTAGAAACTCCACAACTACGAACCCCACAACTACGAACCCCACAACTAGAAACTCCACAACTAGAGACTCCACAACTAGAAACTCGACAACTAGAAACTCCACAACTACGAACCTCACAACTAGAAACTCCACAACTAGAAACTCCCAAACTAGAAACTCCACAGCCAGAAACTCCACAACTAGAAACTCCGCCACTAGAAACTCCACAGCTAGAAACTCTACAACTTGAGACTTCGCAACTAAAGAACTCGGCAACTAGAAACTCAACAACTAGAAACTCCACAACAAAAACACCGCAACTAAAAACTCTGCAAGGAGAAATTCCGCAGCTAGAAAATCCACAACTAGAAACTCTGCAACTAGAAACTCCGCAATTAGAAACTCCACAGATAGAAACTCCGCAACTAGAAACTCCACAACTAGAAAACTCCGGAACTAGAAACTCTGCAACTAGAAACTCCGCAACTAGAAACTCCACAACTTGAAACACCACAACTATATACTCCACAACTACAAAATCCACAACTAGAAACTCCGCAACTAGAAACTCCGCAACTAGAAACTCCACAGCTAGAAACTCCACGACTTGAGACTTCGCAACTAGAAACTCGGCAACTGGAAACTCAACTACTAGAAACTCAACAACTAGAAACTCCACAACTAGAAACTCCACAACTTGAAACCCAACAAATAGATACTCCACAACTACAGACTCCAGAACTAGAAACTCCACAACCAGAAACTCCGCAACTATAAACTCCACAGCTAGAAAATCCACAACTAGAAACTCCACAACTTGAAACTCCGCAACTAGAAACTCCGCCACTAGAATCTCCACAACTAGAAAACTCCGCTACTAGAAACTCTGCAACTAGAAACTCCGCAACGAAAAACTCCACAGCTAGAAACTGCACAACTGGAAACTCCCCAACTAGAGACTTCACAACTAGAAACTCCACAACTACGAACTCCACAACTACGAACCCCACAACTAGAAACTCCGCAACTAGAAACTCCACAGCTATAAATTCCACAACTAGAAACTCCACAACTACTGACTCTGCAACTAGAAACTCCGCAACTAGAAAACTCCGCGACTAGAAACTCCACAACTAGAAACTTCACAACTTGAAAGTCCACAACTAGATACTCCACAACTACAAACTCCATAACTAGAAACTCCACAACTAGAAACTGCACAACTACGAATCCCACAACTACGAACCCCAGAACTAGAAGCTCGACAACTAGAAACTCCACAACTTGGAACTCCGCAACTAGAAACTCCGCCATTACAATCTGCACAACTAGAAAACTCCGCAACTAGAAACTCTGCATCTAGAAACTCCGCAACTAGAAACTCCACAGCTAGAAACAACACAAATGGAAACTCCTCAACTAGAGACTCCACAACTAGAACTGCACAACTACGAACCCCACAACTAGAAACTCCACAACTAGAAACTCCACAACTAGAAACTCCACAACTAGAAACTCCACGACTTGAGACTTCGCAACTAGAAACTCTACAACTAGAAACTCCACAACTAGAAACTCCACAACTAGAAACTCCTATACTAGAAACTCCGCAACTATAAACTCCACAGCCAGAAACTCCACAACTAGAAACTCCACATCAAGAAACTCCGCAACTAGAAACTCCACAACTAGAACTTCCACAACTAGAGAATCAACAACTAGAGACTCCTCAACTAAAAGCTCCACAACTAAAAACTCCACAACTAGAAACTCCGTAACTAGAAACTCGAAAACTAGAAACTCCACAACTAGAAACTCCACACCTATGAATTCCACAGCTTGAAACTCCACAACTAAAACTTCACAACTAGAAACTCCACAACTAGAAACTCTGCAACAAGAAACTCCGCAAAGAGAAACTCTGCAACTCGAAACCCCGCAACTAGAATCTCCAGAGCTAGAAACTCCACATCTATAAACTCCACAACTTGAAACTCCACAACTAGAGACTCCAAAACTAGAGACTGCACAATTAGAGACTCCGCAACTAGAAACTCCACAGCTAGCAACTCCGCAACTAGAAACTCCACAACTAGCGACTCCGCAACTACAAACTCGACAACTTGAAACTTTGCAACTCGAAACTGTGGAACTAGAAAATCCGCAGCTATAAACTCAAGTAGAAACTCCCCAACTAGAAACTTCGCAACTAGAAATTCCGCCACTAGAAAATCCACAATTAGAAACTTCACAACTAGAAACTCCCCAACAAGAAACTCCACAACTAGAAACTCCACAACTAGGAACTCTGCAATTAGAAAATCTACAACTACAAACTCGAAAAATAAAAACTACAAATAGAAACTCCACAACTAGAAACTCCACAACTAGAAACTCCACAAGTAGACACTCCACAACTAGAAACTCCACAACTAGAGACTCCACAACTAGAGACTCCACAGCTAAACACTCCACAACTAGAAACTCCGCAACTAGAAACTCAACAACTAGAAATTCCACAGCTAGAAACTCCACAACTTGAGACTTGGCAACTAAAGAACTCGGCGACTAGAAACTCAACAACTAGAAACTCCACAACTAGAAACTCCGCAACTAGAAACTCTGAAACTAGAAACTCCGCAACTAGAAACTCCACAGCTAGAAACTCCACAACTTGAAACACCAAAACTAGATACTCCACAACTACAAATTCCACAACTAGAAACTCCGCCACTTGAAGCTCCGCAACTAGAAACTCCGCAGCTAGAAACTCCACGACTTGAGACTTCGCAACTAGAAACTCGGCAACTACAAACTCAACAACTAGAAACTCCACAACTAGAAACTCCACAGCCATAAACTCCATAGCTTGAAACCCAACAAATAGATACTCCACAACTACAGACTCCACGACTAGAAACTCCACAACTAGAAACTCCACAAGTAGACACTCCACAACTAGAAACTCCACAACTAGACACTCCACAACTAGAGACTCCTCAACTAAAAACTCCACAACTAGAAACTCCGCAACTAGAAACTCCGCAACTAGAAACTTCACAGCTAGAAACTCCACAACTTGAGACTTCGCAACTAAAGAACTCGGCAACTAGAAATTCAAACACTAAAAACTCCACAACTAGAAACTCCACAACTAGAAACTCCACAACTACTGGCTCCGCAACTAGAAACTCCACAACCAGAAACTCCGCAACTAGAAACTCACTCCGCCACTAGAGACTCCACAACTTGAAATTCCACAACTAGAAACTCCACAACTACAAACTCCACAACTAGAAACTCCACAACTAGGAACTCTGCAATTAGAAAATCTACAACTACAAACTCGAAAAATAAAAACTACAAATAGAAACTCCACAACTAGAAACTCCACAAGTAGACACTCCACAACTAGAAACTCCACAACTAGAGACTCCACAACTAGAGACTCCACAGCTAAAAACTCCACAACTAGAAACTCCGCAACTAGAAACTCAACAACTAGAAATTCCACAGCTAGAAACTCCACAACTTGAGACTTGGCAACTAAAGAACTCGGCGACTAGAAACTCAACAACTACAAACTCCACAACTAGAAACTCCACAACTAGAAACTCTGAAACTAGAAACTCCGCAACTAGAAACTCCACAGCTAGAAACTCCACAACTTGAAACACCAAAACTAGATACTCCACAACTACAAATTCCACAACTAGAAACTCCGCCACTTGAAGCTCCGCAACTAGAAACTCCGCAGCTAGAAACTCCACGACTTGAGACTTCGCAACTAGAAACTCGGCAACTACAAACTCAACAACTAGAAACTCCACAACTAGAAACTCCACAGCCATAAACTCCATAACTTGAAACCCAACAAATAGATACTCCACAACTACAGACTCCACGACTAGAAACTCCACAACTAGAAACTCCACAAGTAGACACTCCACGACTAGAAACTCCACAACTAGACACTCCACAACTAGAGACTCCTCAACTAAAAACTCCACAACTAGAAACTCCGCAACTAGAAACTCCACAACTAGAAACTTCACAGCTAGAAACTCCACAACTTGAGACTTCGCAACTAAAGAACTCGGCAACTAGAAATTCAAACACTAAAAACTCCACAACTAGAAACTCCACAACTAGAAACTCCACAACTACTGGCTCCGCAACTAGAAACTCCACAACCAGAAACTCCGCAACTAGAAACTCACTCCGCCACTAGAGACTCCACAACTTGAAATTCCACAACTAGAAACTCCACAACTAGAAACTCCACAACTAGAAATTCCACAACTAGAGACTCAACAACTAGAGACTCCTCAACTAAAAGCTCCACAACTAGAAACTCCGTAACTAGAAATTCCACAACTAGAAACTCCACAACTACAGACTCCGCGACTAGAAAACTCAGCAACTAGAAACTCCACAACTAGAAACTCCACAACTTGAAAGCCCACAACTAGATACTCCACAACTACAAACTCCACAACTAGGAACTCCACAACTAGAAACTCCACAACTTGAAGCTCCGAGACTAGAAACTCCGCCACTAGAAACTCCACAACTAGAAAACTCCGCAACTAGAAACTCTGCAACTAGAAACTCCGCCACTAGAAACTCCACAACTAGAAACTCCACAACTTGAGACTTCGCAACTAGAAACTCTGCAACTAGAAACTCCACAACTAGAAACTCCACAACTAGAAACTCCGATACTAGAAACTCCGCCACTGGAATCTCCACAACTAGAAAACTCCGCAACTAGAAACTCTGCATCTAGAAACTCCGCAACTAGAAACTCCACAGCTAGAAACACCACAAATGGAAACTCCACAAGTAGATACTCCACAACTAGAAACTGCACAACTACGAACCCCACAACAACGAACCCCACAACTAGAAACTCCACAACTAGAAACTCAACAACTTGAGACTTCGCAACTAGAAACTTCACAACTAGAAACTCCACAACTAGAGACTCCACAACTAGAAACTCGAAAACTATAAACTCCACAGCCAGAAACTCCACAACTAGAAACTCCACATCTAGAAACTCCGCAACAAGAAACTCCGCAACTAGAAACTCCACACCTAGATCTTCCACAACTAGAGACTCAACAACTAGAAACTCCTCAACTAAAAGCTCCACAACTAAAAACTCCACAACTAGAAACTCCGTAACTAGAAACTCGAAAACTAGAAACTCCACAACTAGAAACTCCACACCTATGAATTCCACAACTTGAAACTCCACAACTAAAACTTCACAACTAGAAACTCCACAACTACAAACTCTGCAACAAGAAACTCCGCAACTGGAAACTCTGCAACTAGAAACTCCGCAACTAGAATCTCCACAGCTAGAAACTCCACAACTATAAACTCCACAACTAGAAACTCCACAAATAGAGACTCCAAAACTAGAGACTGCACAATTAGAGACTCCGCAACTAGAAACTCCACAGCTAGCAACTCCGCAACTAGAAACTCCACAACTAGCGACTCCGCAACTACAAACTCGACAACTTGAAACTTTGCAACTCGAAACTGTGGAACTATAAAATCCACAACTATAAATTCAAGTAGAAACTCCCCAACTAGAAACTTCGCAACTAGAAATTCCGCAACTAGAAAATCCACAATTAGAAACTTCACAACTAGAAACACCCCAACAAGAAACTCCACAACTAGAAACTCCACATTTAGGAACTCTGCAACTAGAAAATCTACAACTACAAACTCGAAAAATAAAAACTACAAATAGAAACTCTACAACTAGAATCTCCACAACTAGAAACTCCACAATTAGACACTCCACAACTAGAAACTCCACAACTAGAGACTCCACAACTAGAGACTCCACAGCTAAAAACTCCACAACTAGAAACTCCGGATCTAGAAACTCAACAACTAGAAATTCCACAGCTAGAAACTTCACAACTTGAGACTTCGCAACTAAAGAACTCGGCCACTAGAAACTCAACAACTAGAAACTCCACAACTAGAAACTCCGCAACTAGAAACTCCGCAACTAGAAACTGTGCAACTAGAAACTCCGCAACTAGAAACTCCACAGCTAGAAACTCCACAACTTGAAACACCAAAACTAGATACTCCACAACTACAAATTCCACAACTAGAAACTCCGCCACTAGAAGCTCCGCAACTAGAAACTCCGCAGCTAGAAACTCCACGACTTGAGACTTCGCAACTAGAAACTCGGCAACTAGAAACTCAACTACTAGAAACTCCACAACTAGAAACTCCACAGCCAAAAACTCCATAACTTGAAACCCAACAAATAGCTACTCCACAACTACAGACTCCACGACTAGAAACTCCACAACTAGAAACTCTACAACTAGAAACTCCACAAGTAGACACTCCACAACTAGAAACTCCACAACTAGAGACCCCACAACTAGAGACTCCTCCACTAAAAACTCCACAACTAGAAACTCCGCCACTAGAAACTCCACAACTTGAGACTTCGCAACTAAAGAACTCGGCAACTAGAAATTCAAACACTAGAAACTCCACAACTAAAAACTCCACAACTAGAAACTGCACAACTACTGGCTCCGCAACTAGAAACTCCACAAACAGAAACTCCGCAACTAGAAACTCACTCCGCCACTAGAGACTCCACAACTTGAAATTCCACAACTATAAACTCCACAACTAGAAACTCCACAACTAGAAATTCCACAACTAGAGACTCAACAACTAGAGACTCCTCAACTAAAAGCTCCACAATTAGAAACTCCGTAACTAGAAATTCCACAACTAGAAACTCCACAACTACAGACTCCGCAACTAGAAAACTCCGCAACTAGAAACTCCACAACTAGAAACTCCACAACTTGAAAGCCCACTACTAGATACTCCACAACTACAAATTCAACAACTAGAAACTCCACAACTAGAAACTCCACAACTTGGAACTCCGCAACTAGAAACTCCGCCACTGGAATCTCCACAACTAGAAAACTCCGCAACTAGAAACTCTGCATCTAGAAACTCCGCAACTAGAAACTCCACAGCTAGAAACACCACAAATGGAAACTCCACAAGTAGATACTCCACAACTAGAAACTGCACAACTACGAACCCCACAACTACGAACCCCACAACTAGAAACTCCACAACTAGAAACTCAACAACTTGAGACTTCGCAACTAGAAACTTCACAACTAGAAACTCCACAACTAGAGACTCCACAACTAGAAACTCGAAAACTAGAAACTCAACAACTACAAACCTCACAACTAGAAACTCCACAACTAGAGACTCCACAACTAGAAACTCCACAGCCAGAAAATCCACAACTAGAAACTCCGCAACAAGAAACTCAGCAACTAGAAACTCCACAGCTAGAAACTCCACAACTTGAAACACCAAAACTAGATACTCCACAACTAGAAACTCCGCCTCTAGAAGCTCCGCAACTAGAAACTCCACAACTAGAAACTCCCAAACTAGAAACTCCACAGCCAGAAACTCCACAACTAGAAACTCCACAACTAGAAACTCCGCAACAAGAAACCCTGCAACTAGAAACTCCGCAACTAGAATCTCCACAGTTAGAAATTCCACAACTAAAAACTCTACAACCAGAAACTCCACAACTAGAGACTCCAAAACTAGAGACTGCACAATTAGAGACTCCGCCACTAGATACTCCAAAACTAGGAACTCTGCAACTCGAAAATCTACAACCACAAATTCGAAAACTAAAAACTACAAATAGAAACTCCACAACTAGAAACTCCACAAGTAGACACTCCACAACTAGAAACTCCACAACTAGAGACTCCACAACTAAAAAATACACAACTAGGAACTCCGCAACTGGAAACTCCGCAACTAGAAACTCCACAGCTAGAAACTCTACAACTTGAGACTTCGCAACTAAAGAACTCGGCAACTAGAAACTCAACAACTAGAAACTCCACAACAAAAACACCGCAACTAAAAACTCTGCAAGGAGAAATTCCACAGCTAGAAAATCCACAACTAGAAACTCTGCAACTAGAAACTCCGCAATTAGAAACTCCACAGATAGAAACTCCGCAACTAGAAACTCCACAACTAGGAAACTCTGGAACTAGAAACTCTGCAACTAGAAACTCCACAACTAGAAACTCCACACCTATGAATTCCACAACTTGAAACTCCACAACTAAAACTTCACAACTAGAAACTCCACAACTACAAACTCTGCAACAAGAAACTCCGCAACTGGAAACTCTGCAACTAGAAACTCCGCAACTAGAATCTCCACAGCTAGAAACTCCACAACTATAAACTCCACAACTAGAAACTCCACAAATAGAGACTCCAAAACTAGAGACTGCACAATTAGAGACTCCGCAACTAGAAACTCCACAGCTAGCAACTCCGCAACTAGAAACTCCACAACTAGCGACTCCGCAACTACAAACTCGACAACTTGAAACTTTGCAACTCGAAACTGTGGAACTATAAAATCCACAACTATAAATTCAAGTAGAAACTCCCCAACTAGAAACTTCGCAACTAGAAATTCCGCAACTAGAAAATCCACAATTAGAAACTTCACAACTAGAAACACCCCAACAAGAAACTCCACAACTAGAAACTCCACATTTAGGAACTCTGCAACTAAAAAATCTACAACTACAAACTCGAAAAATAAAAACTACAAATAGAAACTCTACAACTAGAATCTCCACAACTAGAAACTCCACAATTAGACACTCCACAACTAGAAACTCCACAACTAGAGACTCCACAACTAGAGACTCCACAGCTAAAAACTCCACAACTAGAAACTCCGGATCTAGAAACTCAACAACTAGAAAGTCCACAGCTAGAAACTTCACAACTTGAGACTTCGCAACTAAAGAACTCGGCCACTAGAAACTCAACAACTAGAAACTCCACAACTAGAAACTCCGCAACTAGAAACTCCGCAACTAGAAACTCCACAGCTAGAAGCTCCACAACTTAAAACACCAAAACTAGATACTCCACAACTACAAATTCCACAACTAGAAACTCCGCCACTAGAAGCTCCGCAACTAGAAACTCCGCAGCTAGAAACTCCACGACTTGAGACTTCGCAACTAGAAACTCGGCAACTAGAAACTCAACTACTAGAAACTCCACAACTAGAAACTCCACAGCCAAAAACTCCATAACTTGAAACCCAACAAATAGCTACTCCACAACTACAGACTCCACGACTAGAAACTCCACAACTAGAAACTCTACAACTAGAAACTCCACAAGTAGACACTCCACAACTAGAAACTCCACAACTAGAGACCCCACAACTAGAGACTCCTCCACTAAAAACTCCACAACTAGAAACTCCGCCACTAGAAACTCCACAACTTGAAACTTCGCAACTAAAGAACTCGGCAAGTAGAAATTCAAACACTAGAAACTCCACAACTAAAAACTCCACAACTAGAAACTGCACAACTACTGGCTCCGCAACTAGAAACTCCACAAACAGAAACTCCGCAACTAGAAACTCACTCCGCCACTAGAGACTCCACAACTTGAAATTCCACAACTATAAACTCCACAACTAGAAACTCCACAACTAGAAATTCCACAACTAGAGACTCAACAACTAGAGACTCCTCAACTAAAAGCTCCACAATTAGAAACTCCGTAACTAGAAATTCCACAACTAGAAACTCCACAACTTGAAAGCCCACTACTAGATACTCCACAACTACAAATTCAACAACTAGAAACTCCACAACTAGAAACTCCACAACTTGGAACTCCGCAACTAGAAACTCCGCCACTGGAATCTCCACAACTAGAAAACTCCGCAACTAGAAACTCTGCATCTAGAAACTCCGCAACTAGAAACTCCACAGCTAGAAACACCACAAATGGAAACTCCACAAGTAGATACTCCACAACTAGAAACTGCACAACTACGAACCCCACAACTACGAACCCCACAACTAGAAACTCCACAACTAGAAACTCAACAACTTGAGACTTCGCAACTAGAAACTTCACAACTAGAAACTCCACAACTAGAAACTCCGTAACTAGAAATTCCACAACTAGAAACTCCACAACTACAGACTCCGCAACTAGAAAACTCCGCAACTAGAAACTCCACAACTAGAAACTCCGCAACTAGAAACTCCGCAACTAGAAACTCTGCAACTAGAAACTCCGCAACTAGAAACTCCACAGCTAGAAACTCCACAACTTGAAACACCAAAACTAGATACTCCACAACTACAAATTCCACAACTAGAAACTCCGCCTCTAGAAGCTCCGCAACTAGAAACTCCACAACTAGAAACTCCCAAACTAGAAACTCCACAGCCAGAAACTCCACAACTAGAAACTCCACAACTAGAAACTCCGCAACAAGAAACCCTGCAACTAGAAACTCCGCAACTAGAATCTCCACAGTTAGAAATTCCACAACTAAAAACTCTACAACCAGAAACTCCACAACTAGAGACTCCAAAACTAGAGACTGCACAATTAGAGACTCCGCCACTAGATACTCCAAAACTAGGAACTCTGCAACTAGAAAATCTACAACCACAAATTCGAAAACTAAAAACTACAAATAGAAACTCCACAACTAGAAACTCCACAAGTAGACACTCCACAACTAGAAACTCCACAACTAGAGACTCCACAACTAAAAAATACACAACTAGGAACTCCGCAACTAGAAACTCCGCAACTAGAAACTCCACAGCTAGAAACTCTACAACTTGAGACTTCGCAACTAAAGAACTCGGCAACTAGAAACGCAACAACTAGAAACTCCACAACAAAAACACCGCAACTAAAAACTCTGCAAGGAGAAATTCCACAGCTAGAAAATCCACAACTAGAAACTCTGCAACTAGAAACTCCGCAATTAGAAACTCCACAGATAGAAACTCCGCAACTAGAAACTCCACAACTAGAAAACTCTGGAACTAGAAACTCTGCAACTAGAAACTCCGCAGCTAGAAACTCCACAACTTGAAACACCACAAGTATATACTCCACAACTACAAAATCAACAACTAGAAAGTCCGCAACTAGAAAATCCGCAACTAGAAACTCCACAGCTAGAAACTCCACGACTTGAGATTTCGCAACTAGAAACTCGGCAACTGGAAACTCAACTACTAGAAACTCAACAACTAGAAACTCTACAACTAGAAATTCCACAACTTGAAACCCAACAAATAGATACTCCACAACTACAGACTCCAGAACTAGAAACTCCACAACCAGAAACTCCGCAACTGAAAACTCCGCAACCAGAAACTCCACAGCTAGAAAATCCACAACTAGAAACTCCACAACTTGAAACTCCGCAACTAGAAACTCCGCCACTAGAATCTCCACAACTAGAAAACTCCGCTACTAGAAACTCTGCAACTAGAAACTCCGCGACGAAAAACTCCACAGCTAGAAACTCCACAACTCGAAACTCCCCAACTAGAGACTCCACAACTAGAAACTCCACAACTAGATACCCCACAACTAGAGACTCCTCAACTAAAAACTCCACAACTAGAAACTCCGCAACTAGAAACTCCGCAACTAGAAACTTCACAGCTAGAAACTCCACAACTTGAGACTTCGCAACTAAAGAACTCGGCAACTAGAAATTCAAACACTAGAAACTCCACAACTAGAAACTCCACAACTAGAAACTCCACAACTACTGGCTCCGCAACTAGAAACTCCACAAACAGAAACTCCGCAACTAGAAACTCACTCCGCCGCTAGAGACTCCACAACTTGAAATTCCACAACTAGAAACTCCACAACTAGAAACTCCACAACTAGAAATTCCACAACTAGAGACTCAACAACTAGAGACTCCTCAACTAAAAGCTCCACAACTAGAAACTCCGTAACTAGAAATTCCACAACCAGAAACTCCACAACTACAGACTCCGCAACTAGAAAACTCCGCAACTAGAAACTCCACAACTGGAAACTCCGCAACTAGAAACTCCGCAACTAGAAACTCTGCAACTAGAAACTCCGCAACTAGAAACTCCACAGCTAGAAACTCCACAACTTGAAACACCAAAACTAGATACTCCACAACTACAAATTCCACAACTAGAAACTCCGCCACTAGAAGCTCCGCAACTAGAAACTCCGCAACTAAAGAACTCCACAACTTGAAGCTCCACAACTAGAAACTCCGCAACTAGAAACTCCACAACTAGAAAACTCCGCAACTAGAAACTCTGCAACTAGAAACTCCGCCACTAGAAACTCCACAACTTGAAACACCACAACTATATATTCCCCAACTAAAAATTCCACAACTAGAAGCTCCGCAACTAGAAACTCCGCAAATAGAAGCTCCGCAACTAGAAACTCCACAGCTAAAAACTCCACGACTTGAGACTTCGCAACTAGATACTTGGCAACTAGAAACTCAACTACTAGAAAATCCACAACTAGAAACTCCACAACTAAAAACTCCACAACTTGAAACCCAACAAATAGATACTCCACAACTACAAACTCCCCAACTGGAAACTCCGCAACTAGAAACTCCACAGCTAGACAATCCACAACTAGAAACTCCACAACGAGAAACTCGACGACTTGAAACTCCGCAACTAGAAACTCCACAACTACGAACCCCACAACTACGAACCCCACAACTAGAAACTCCACAACTAGAGACTCCACAACTAGAAACTCGACAACTAGAAACTCCACAACTAGGAACCTCACAACTAGAAACTCCACAACTAGAAACTCCCAAACTAGAAACTCCACAGCCAGAAACTCCACAACTAGAAACTCCGCCACTAGAAACTCCACAGCTAGAAACTCTACAACTTGAGACTTCGCAACTAAAGAACTCGGCAACTAGAAACTCAACAACTAGAAACTCCACAACAAAAACACCGCAACTAAAAACTCTGCAAGGAGAAATTCCACAGCTAGAAAATCCACAACTAGAAACTCTGCAACTAGAAACTCCGCAATTAGAAACTCCACAGATAGAAACTCCGCAACTAGAAACTCCACAACTAGAAAACTCCGGAACTAGAAACTCTGCAACTAGAAACTCCGCAACTAGAAACTCCACAACTTGAAACACCACAACTATATACTCCACAACTACAAAATCCACAACTAGAAACTCCGCAACTAGAAACTCCGCAACTAGAAACTCCACAGCTAGAAACTCCACGACTTGAGACTTCGCAACTAGAAACTCGGCAACTGGAAACTCAACTACTAGAAACTCAACAACTAGAAACTCCACAACTAGAAACTCCACAACTTGAAACCCAACAAATAGATACTCCACAACTACAGACTCCAGAACTAGAAACTCCACAACCAGAAACTCCGCAACTAAAAACTCCGCAACTATAAACTCCACAGCTAGAAAATCCACAACTAGAAACTCCACAACTTGAAACTCCGCAACTAGAAACTCCGCCACTAGAATCTCCACAACTAGAAAACTCCGCTACTAGAAACTCTGCAACTAGAAACTCCGCAACGAAAAACTCCACAGCTAGAAACTGCACAACTGGAAACTCCCCAACTAGAGACTTCACAACTAGAAACTCCACAACTACGAACTCCACAACTACGAACCCCACAACTAGAAACTCCGCAACTAGAAACTCCACAGCTATAAATTCCACAACTAGAAACTCCACAACTACTGACTCTGCAACTAGAAACTCCACAACCAGAAACTCCGCAACTAGAAACTCACTCCGCAACTAGAGAATCCACAACTAGAAACTCCACAACTACAGACTCCGCAACTAGAAAACTCCGCGACTAGAAACTCCACAACTAGAAACTTCACAACTTGAAAGTCCACAACTAGATACTCCACAACTACAAACTCCATAACTAGAAACTCCACAACTAGAAACTGCACAACTACGAATCCCACAACTACGAACCCCAGAACTAGAAGCTCGACAACTAGAAACTCCACAACTTGGAACTCCGCAACTAGAAACTCCGCCATTACAATCTCCACAACTAGAAAACTCCGCAACTAGAAACTCTGCATCTAGAAACTCCGCAACTAGAAACTCCACAGCTAGAAACAACACAAATGGAAACTCCTCAACTAGAGACTCCACAACTAGAACTGCACAACTACGAACCCCACAACTACGAACCCCACAACTAGAAACTCCACAACTAGAAACTCCACAACTAGAAACTCCACAACTAGAAACTCCACGACTTGAGACTTCGCAACTAGAAACTCTACAACTAGAAACTCCACAACTAGAAACTCCACAACTAGAAACTCCTATACTAGAAACTCCGCAACTATAAACTCCACAGCCAGAAACTCCACAACTAGAAACTCCACATCAAGAAACTCCGCAACTAGAAACTCCACAACTAGAACTTCCACAACTAGAGAATCAACAACTAGAGACTCCTCAACTAAAAGCTCCACAACTAAAAACTCCACAACTAGAAACTCCGTAACTAGAAACTCGAAAACTAGAAACTCCACAACTAGAAACTCCACACCTATGAATTCCACAGCTTGAAACTCCACAACTAAAACTTCACAACTAGAAACTCCACAACTAGAAACTCTGCAACAAGAAACTCCGCAAAGAGAAACTCTGCAACTCGAAACCCCGCAACTAGAATCTCCAGAGCTAGAAACTCCACATCTATAAACTCCACAACTAGAAACTCCACAACTAGAGACTCCAAAACTAGAGACTGCACAATTAGAGACTCCGCAACTAGAAACTCCACAGCTAGCAACTCCGCAACTAGAAACTCCACAACTAGCGACTCCGCAACTACAAACTCGACAACTTGAAACTTTGCAACTCGAAACTGTGGAACTAGAAAATCCGCAGCTATAAACTCAAGTAGAAACTCCCCAACTAGAAACTTCGCAACTAGAAATTCCACCACTAGAAAATCCACAATTAGAAACTTCACAACTAGAAACTCCCCAACAAGAAACTCCACAACTAGAAACTCCACAACTAGGAACTCTGCAATTAGAAAATCTACAACTACAAACTCGAAAAATAAAAACTACAAATAGAAACTCCACAACTAGAAACTCCACAACTAGAAACTCCACAAGTAGACACTCCACAACTAGAAACTCCACAACTAGAGACTCCACAACTAGAGACTCCACAGCTAAACACTCCACAACTAGAAACTCCGCAACTAGAAACTCAACAACTAGAAATTCCACAGCTAGAAACTCCACAACTTGAGACTTGGCAACTAAAGAACTCGGCGACTAGAAACTCAACAACTAGAAACTCCACGACTAGAAACTCCGCAACTAGAAACTCGGAAACTAGAAACTCCGCAACTAGAAACTCCACAGCTAGAAACTCCACAACTTGAAACACCAAAACTAGATACTCCACAACTACAAATTCCACAACTAGAAACTCCGCCACTTGAAGCTCCGCAACTAGAAACTCCGCAGCTAGAAACTCCACGACTTGAGACTTCGCAACTAGAAACTCGGCAACTACAAACTCAACAACTAGAAACTCCACAACTAGAAACTCCACAGCCATAAACTCCATAACTTGAAACCCAACAAATAGATACTCCACAACTACAGACTCCACGACTAGAAACTCCACAACTAGAAACTCCACAAGTAGACACTCCACAACTAGAAACTCCACAACTAGACACTCCACAACTAGAGACTCCTCAACTAAAAACTCCACAACTAGAAACTCCGCAACTAGAAACTCCGCAACTAGAAACTTCACAGCTAGAAACTCCACAACTTGAGACTTCGCAACTGAAGAACTCGGCAACTAGAAATTCAAACACTAAAAACTCCACAACTAGAAACTCCACAACTAGAAACTCCACAACTACTGGCTCCGCAACTAGAAACTCCACAACCAGAAACTCCGCAACTAGAAACTCACTCCGCCACTAGAGACTCCACAACTTGAAATTCCACAACTAGAAACTCCACAACTAGAAACTCCACAACTAGAAACTCCACAACTAGGAACTCTGCAATTAGACAATCTACAACTACAAACTCGAAAAATAAAAACTACAAATAGAAACTCCACAACTAGAAACTCCACAACTAGAAACTCCACAAGTAGACACTCCACAACTAGAAACTCCACAACTAGAGACTCCACAACTAGAGACTCCACAGCTAAAAACTCCACAACTAGAAACTCCGCAACTAGAAACTCAACAACTAGAAATTCCACAGCTAGAAACTCCACAACTTGAGACTTGGCAACTAAAGAACTCGGCGACTAGAAACTCAACAACTAGAAACTCCACAACTAGAAACTCCGCAACTAGAAACTCTGAAACTAGAAACTCCGCAACTAGAAACTCCACAGCTAGAAACTCCACAACTTGAAACACCAAAACTAGATACTCCACAACTACAAATTCCACAACTAGAAACTCCGCCACTTGAAGCTCCGCAACTAGAAACTCCGCAGCTAGAAACTCCACGACTTGAGACTTCGCAACTAGAAACTCGGCAACTACAAACTCAACAACTAGAAACTCCACAACTAGAAACTCCACAGCCATAAACTCCATAACTTGAAACCCAACAAATAGATACTCCACAACTACAGACTCCACGACTAGAAACTCCACAACTAGAAACTCCACAAGTAGACACTCCACAACTAGAAACTCCACAACTAGACACTCCACAACTAGAGACTCCTCAACTAAAAACTCCACAACTAGAAACTCCGCAACTAGAAACTCCGCAACTAGAAACTTCACAGCTAGAAACTCCACAACTTGAGACTTCGCAACTTAAGAACTCGGCAACTAGAAATTCAAACACTAAAAACTCCACAACTAGAAACTCCACAACTAGAAACTCCACAACTACTGGCTCCGCAACTAGAAACTCCACAACCAGAAACTCCGCAACTAGAAACTCACTCCGCCACTAGAGACTCCACAACTTGAAATTCCACAACTAGAAACTCCACAACTAGAAACTCCACAACTAGAAATTCCACAACTAGAGACTCAACAACTAGAGACTCCTCAACTAAAAGCTCCACAACTAGAAACTCCGTAACTAGAAATTCCACAACTAGAAACTCCACAAATACAGACTCCGCGACTAGAAAACTCCGCAACTAGAAACTCCACAACTAGAAACTCCACAACTTGAAAGCCCACAACTAGATACTCCACAACTACAAACTCCACAACTAGGAACTCCACAACTAGAAACTCCACAACTTGAAGCTCCGAGACGAGAAACTCCGCCACTAGAAACTCCACAACTAGAAAACTCCGCAACTAGAAACTCTGCAACTAGAAACTCCGCCACTAGAAACTCCACAACTAGAAACTCCACAACTTGAGACTTCGCAACTAGAAACTCTGCAACTAGAAACTCCACAACTAGAAACTCCACAACTAGAAACTCCGATACTAGAAACTCCGCCACTGGAATCTCCACAACTAGAAAACTCCGCAACTAGAAACTCTGCATCTAGAAACTCCGCAACTAGAAACTCCACAGCTAGAAACACCACAAATGGAAACTCCACAAGTAGATACTCCACAACTAGAAACTGCACAACTACGAACCCCACAACAACGAACCCCACAACTAGAAACTCCACAACTAGAAACTCAACAACTTGAGACTTCGCAACTAGAAACTTCACAACTAGAAACTCCACAACTAGAGACTCCACAACTAGAAACTCGAAAACTATAAACTCCACAGCCAGAAACTCCACAACTAGAAACTCCACATCTAGAAACTCCGCAACAAGAAACTCCGCAAGTAGAAACTCCACACCTAGATCTTCCACAACTAGAGACTCAACAACTAGAAACTCCTCAACTAAAAGCTCCACAACTAAAAACTCCACAACTAGAAACTCCGTAACTAGAAACTCGAAAACTAGAAACTCCACAACTAGAAACTCCACACCTATGAATTCCACAACTTGAAACTCCACAACTAAAACTTCACAACTAGAAACTCCACAACTACAAACTCTGCAACAAGAAACTCCGCAACTGGAAACTCTGCAACTAGAAACTCCGCAACTAGAATCTCCACAGCTAGAAACTCCACAACTATAAACTCCACAACTAGAAACTCCACAAATAGAGACTCCAAAACTAGAGACTGCACAATTAGAGACTCCGCAACTAGAAACTCCACAGCTAGCAACTCCGCAACTAGAAACTCCACAACTAGCGACTCCGCAACTACAAACTCGACAACTTGAAACTTTGCAACTCGAAACTGTGGAACTATAAAATCCACAACTATAAATTGAAGTAGAAACTCCCCAACTAGAAACTTCGCAACTAGAAATTCCGCAACTAGAAAATCCACAATTAGAAACTTCACAACTAGAAACACCCCAACAAGAAACTCCACAACTAGAAACTCCACATTTAGGAACTCTGCAACTAGAAAATCTACAACTACAAACTCGAAAAATAAAAACTACAAATAGAAACTCTACAACTAGAATCTCCACAACTAGAAACTCCACAATTAGACACTCCACAACTAGAAACTCCACAACTAGAGACTCCACAACTAGAGACTCCACAGCTAAAAACTCCACAACTAGAAACTCCGGATCTAGAAACTCAACAACTAGAAATTCCACAGCTAGAAACTTCACAACTTGAGACTTCGCAACTAAAGAACTCGGCCACTAGAAACTCAACAACTAGAAACTCCACAACTAGAAACTCCGCAACTAGAAACTCCGCAACTAGAAACTCTGCAACTAGAAACTCCGCAACTAGAAACTCCACAGCTAGAAACTCCACAACTTGAAACACCAAAACTAGATACTCCACAACTACAAATTCCACAACTAGAAACTCCGCCACTTGAAGCTCCGCAACTAGAAACTCCGCAGCTAGAAACTCCACGACTTGAGACTTCGCAACTAGAAACTCGGCAACTACAAACTCAACAACTAGAAACTCCACAACTAGAAACTCCACAGCCATAAACTCCATAACTTGAAACCCAACAAATAGATACTCCACAACTACAGACTCCACGACTAGAAACTCCACAACTAGAAACTCCACAAGTAGACACTCCACAACTAGAAACTCCACAACTAGACACTCCACAACTAGAGACTCCTCAACTAAAAACTCCACAACTAGAAACTCCGCAACTAGAAACTCCGCAACTAGAAACTTCACAGCTAGAAACTCCACAACTTGAGACTTCGCAACTGAAGAACTCGGCAACTAGAAATTCAAACACTAAAAACTCCACAACTAGAAACTCCACAACTAGAAACTCCACAACTACTGGCTCCGCAACTAGAAACTCCACAACCAGAAACTCCGCAACTAGAAACTCACTCCGCCACTAGAGACTCCACAACTTGAAATTCCACAACTAGAAACTCCACAACTAGAAACTCCACAACTAGAAACTCCACAACTAGGAACTCTGCAATTAGACAATCTACAACTACAAACTCGAAAAATAAAAACTACAAATAGAAACTCCACAACTAGAAACTCCACAACTAGAAACTCCACAAGTAGACACTCCACAACTAGAAACTCCACAACTAGAGACTCCACAACTAGAGACTCCACAGCTAAAAACTCCACAACTAGAAACTCCGCAACTAGAAACTCAACAACTAGAAATTCCACAGCTAGAAACTCCACAACTTGAGACTTGGCAACTAAAGAACTCGGCGACTAGAAACTCAACAACTAGAAACTCCACAACTAGAAACTCCGCAACTAGAAACTCTGAAACTAGAAACTCCGCAACTAGAAACTCCACAGCTAGAAACTCCACAACTTGAAACACCAAAACTAGATACTCCACAACTACAAATTCCACAACTAGAAACTCCGCCACTTGAAGCTCCGCAACTAGAAACTCCGCAGCTAGAAACTCCACGACTTGAGACTTCGCAACTAGAAACTCGGCAACTACAAACTCAACAACTAGAAACTCCACAACTAGAAACTCCACAGCCATAAACTCCATAACTTGAAACCCAACAAATAGATACTCCACAACTACAGACTCCACGACTAGAAACTCCACAACTAGAAACTCCACAAGTAGACACTCCACAACTAGAAACTCCACAACTAGACACTCCACAACTAGAGACTCCTCAACTAAAAACTCCACAACTAGAAACTCCGCAACTAGAAACTCCGCAACTAGAAACTTCACAGCTAGAAACTCCACAACTTGAGACTTCGCAACTTAAGAACTCGGCAACTAGAAATTCAAACACTAAAAACTCCACAACTAGAAACTCCACAACTAGAAACTCCACAACTACTGGCTCCGCAACTAGAAACTCCACAACCAGAAACTCCGCAACTAGAAACTCACTCCGCCACTAGAGACTCCACAACTTGAAATTCCACAACTAGAAACTCCACAACTAGAAACTCCACAACTAGAAATTCCACAACTAGAGACTCAACAACTAGAGACTCCTCAACTAAAAGCTCCACAACTAGAAACTCCGTAACTAGAAATTCCACAACTAGAAACTCCACAAATACAGACTCCGCGACTAGAAAACTCCGCAACTAGAAACTCCACAACTAGAAACTCCACAACTTGAAAGCCCACAACTAGATACTCCACAACTACAAACTCCACAACTAGGAACTCCACAACTAGAAACTCCACAACTTGAAGCTCCGAGACTAGAAACTCCGCCACTAGAAACTCCACAACTAGAAAACTCCGCAACTAGAAACTCTGCAACTAGAAACTCCGCCACTAGAAACTCCACAACTAGAAACTCCACAACTTGAGACTTCGCAACTAGAAACTCTGCAACTAGAAACTCCACAACTAGAAACTCCACAACTAGAAACTCCGATACTAGAAACTCCGCCACTGGAATCTCCACAACTAGAAAACTCCGCAACTAGAAACTCTGCATCTAGAAACTCCGCAACTAGAAACTCCACAGCTAGAAACACCACAAATGGAAACTCCACAAGTAGATACTCCACAACTAGAAACTGCACAACTACGAACCCCACAACAACGAACCCCACAACTAGAAACTCCACAACTAGAAACTCAACAACTTGAGACTTCGCAACTAGAAACTTCACAACTAGAAACTCCACAACTAGAGACTCCACAACTAGAAACTCGAAAACTATAAACTCCACAGCCAGAAACTCCACAACTAGAAACTCCACATCTAGAAACTCCGCAACAAGAAACTCCGCAACTAGAAACTCCACACCTAGATCTTCCACAACTAGAGACTCAACAACTAGAAACTCCTCAACTAAAAGCTCCACAACTAAAAACTCCACAACTAGAAACTCCGTAACTAGAAACTCGAAAACTAGAAACTCCACAACTAGAAACTCCACACCTATGAATTCCACAACTTGAAACTCCACAACTAAAACTTCACAACTAGAAACTCCACAACTACAAACTCTGCAACAAGAAACTCCGCAACTGGAAACTCTGCAACTAGAAACTCCGCAACTAGAATCTCCACAGCTAGAAACTCCACAACTATAAACTCCACAACTAGAAACTCCACAAATAGAGACTCCAAAACTAGAGACTGCACAATTAGAGACTCCGCAACTAGAAACTCCACAGCTAGCAACTCCGCAACTAGAAACTCCACAACTAGCGACTCCGCAACTACAAACTCGACAACTTGAAACTTTGCAACTCGAAACTGTGGAACTATAAAATCCACAACTATAAATTGAAGTAGAAACTCCCCAACTAGAAACTTCGCAACTAGAAATTCCGCAACTAGAAAATCCACAATTAGAAACTTCACAACTAGAAACACCCCAACAAGAAACTCCACAACTAGAAACTCCACATTTAGGAACTCTGCAACTAGAAAATCTACAACTACAAACTCGAAAAATAAAAACTACAAATAGAAACTCTACAACTAGAATCTCCACAACTAGAAACTCCACAATTAGACACTCCACAACTAGAAACTCCACAACTAGAGACTCCACAACTAGAGACTCCACAGCTAAAAACTCCACAACTAGAAACTCCGGATCTAGAAACTCAACAACTAGAAATTCCACAGCTAGAAACTTCACAACTTGAGACTTCGCAACTAAAGAACTCGGCCACTAGAAACTCAACAACTAGAAACTCCACAACTAGAAACTCCGCAACTAGAAACTCCGCAACTAGAAACTCTGCAACTAGAAACTCCGCAACTAGAAACTCCACAGCTAGAAACTCCACAACTTGAAACACCAAAACTAGATACTCCACAACTACAAATTCCACAACTAGAAACTCCGCCACTAGAAGCTCCGCAACTAGAAACTCCGCAGCTAGAAACTCCACGACTTGAGACTTCGCAACTAGAAACTCGGCAACTAGAAACTCAACTACTAGAAACTCCACAACTAGAAACTCCACAGCCAAAAACTCCATAACTTGAAACCCAACAAATAGCTACTCCACAACTACAGACTCCAGGACTAGAAACTCCACAACTAGAAACTCTACAACTAGAAACTTCACAAGTAGACACTCCACAACTAGAAACTCCACAACTAGAGACCCCACAACTAGAGACTCCTCCACTAAAAACTCCACAACTAGAAACTCCGCCACTAGAAACTCCACAACTTGAGACTTCGCAACTAAAGAACTCGGCAACTAGAAATTCAAACACTAGAAACTCCACAACTAAAAACTCCACAACTAGAAACTGCACAACTACTGGCTCCGCAACTAGAAACTCCACAAACAGAAACTGCGCAACTAGAAACTCACTCCGCCACTAGAGACTCCACAACTTGAAATTCCACAACTATAAACTCCACAACTAGAAACTCCACAACTAGAAATTCCACAACTAGAGACTCAACAACTAGAGACTCCTCAACTAAAAGCTCCACAATTAGAAACTCCGTAACTAGAAATTCCACAACTAGAAACTCCACAACTACAGACTCCGCAACTAGAAAACTCCGCAACTAGAAACTCCACAACTAGAAACTCCACAACTTGAAAGCCCACTACTAGATACTCCACAACTACAAATTCAACAACTAGAAACTCCACAACTAGAAACTCCACAACTTGGAACTCCGCAACTAGAAACTCCGCCACTGGAATCTCCACAACTAGAAAACTCCGCAACTAGAAACTCTGCATCTAGAAACTCCGCAACTAGAAACTCCACAACTAAAAACTCCCCAACTTGAAACCCAACAAATAGATACTCCACAACTACAAACTCCCCAACTGGAAACTCCGCAACTAGAAACTCCACAGCTAGACAATCCACAACTAGAAACTCCACAACGAGAAACTCGACGACTTGAAACTCCGCAACTAGAAACTCCACAACTACGAACCCCACAACTACGAACCCCACAACTAGAAACTCCACAACTAGAGACTCCACAACTAGAAACTCGACAACTAGAAACTCCACAACTACGAACCTCACAACTAGAAACTCCACAACTAGAAACTCCCAAACTAGAAACTCCACAGCCAGAAACTCCACAACTAGAAACTCCACAACTAGAAACTCCACAGCCATAAACTCCATAACTTGAAACCCAACAAATAGATACTCCACAACTACAGACTCCACGACTAGAAACTCCACAACTAGAAACTCCACAAGTAGACACTCCACAACTAGAAACTCCACAACTAGACACTCCACAACTAGAGACTCCTCAACTAAAAACTCCACAACTAGAAACTCCGCAACTAGAAACTCCGCAACTAGAAACTTCACAGCTAGAAACTCCACAACTTGAGACTTCGCAACTTAAGAACTCGGCAACTAGAAATTCAAACACTAAAAACTCCACAACTAGAAACTCCACAACTAGAAACTCCACAACTACTGGCTCCGCAACTAGAAACTCCACAACCAGAAACTCCGCAACTAGAAACTCACTCCGCCACTAGAGACTCCACAACTTGAAATTCCACAACTAGAAACTCCACAACTAGAAACTCCACAACTAGAAATTCCACAACTAGAGACTCAACAACTAGAGACTCCTCAACTAAAAGCTCCACAACTAGAAACTCCGTAACTAGAAATTCCACAACTAGAAACTCCACAAATACAGACTCCGCGACTAGAAAACTCCGCAACTAGAAACTCCACAACTAGAAACTCCACAACTTGAAAGCCCACAACTAGATACTCCACAACTACAAACTCCACAACTAGGAACTCCACAACTAGAAACTCCACAACTTGAAGCTCCGAGACTAGAAACTCCGCCACTAGAAACTCCACAACTAGAAAACTCCGCAACTAGAAACTCTGCAACTAGAAACTCCGCCACTAGAAACTCCACAACTAGAAACTCCACAACTTGAGACTTCGCAACTAGAAACTCTGCAACTAGAAACTCCACAACTAGAAACTCCACAACTAGAAACTCCGATACTAGAAACTCCACCACTGGAATCTCCACAACTAGAAAACTCCGCAACTAGAAACTCTGCATCTAGAAACTCCGCAACTAGAAACTCCACAGCTAGAAACACCACAAATGGAAACTCCACAAGTAGATACTCCACAACTAGAAACTGCACAACTACGAACCCCACAACAACGAACCCCACAACTAGAAACTCCACAACTAGAAACTCAACAACTTGAGACTTCGCAACTAGAAACTTCACAACTAGAAACTCCACAACTAGAGACTCCACAACTAGAAACTCGAAAACTATAAACTCCACAGCCAGAAACTCCACAACTAGAAACTCCACATCTAGAAACTCCGCAACAAGAAACTCCGCAAGTAGAAACTCCACACCTAGATCTTCCACAACTAGAGACTCAACAACTAGAAACTCCTCAACTAAAAGCTCCACAACTAAAAACTCCACAACTAGAAACTCCGTAACTAGAAACTCGAAAACTAGAAACTCCACAACTAGAAACTCCACACCTATGAATTCCACAACTTGAAACTCCAAAACTAAAACTTCACAACTAGAAACTCCACAACTACAAACTCTGCAACAAGAAACTCCGCAACTGGAAACTCTGCAACTAGAAACTCCGCAACTAGAATCTCCACAGCTAGAAACTCCACAACTATAAACTCCACAACTAGAAACTCCACAAATAGAGACTCCAAAACTAGAGACTGCACAATTAGAGACTCCGCAACTAGAAACTCCACAGCTAGCAACTCCGCAACTAGAAACTCCACAACTAGCGACTCCGCAACTACAAACTCGACAACTTGAAACTTTGCAACTCGAAACTGTGGAACTATAAAATCCACAACTATAAATTGAAGTAGAAACTCCCCAACTAGAAACTTCGCAACTAGAAATTCCGCAACTAGAAAATCCACAATTAGAAACTTCACAACTAGAAACACCCCAACAAGAAACTCCACAACTAGAAACTCCACATTTAGGAACTCTGCAACTAGAAAATCTACAACTACAAACTCGAAAAATAAAAACTACAAATAGAAACTCTACAACTAGAATCTCCACAACTAGAAACTCCACAATTAGACACTCCACAACTAGAAACTCCACAACTAGAGACTCCACAACTAGAGACTCCACAGCTAAAAACTCCACAACTAGAAACTCCGGATCTAGAAACTCAACAACTAGAAATTCCACAGCTAGAAACTTCACAACTTGAGACTTCGCAACTAAAGAACTCGGCCACTAGAAACTCAACAACTAGAAACTCCACAACTAGAAACTCCGCAACTAGAAACTCCGCAACTAGAAACTCTGCAACTAGAAACTCCGCAACTAGAAACTCCACAGCTAGAAACTCCACAACTTGAAACACCAAAACTAGATACTCCACAACTACAAATTCCACAACTAGAAACTCCGCCACTTGAAGCTCCGCAACTAGAAACTCCGCAGCTAGAAACTCCACGACTTGAGACTTCGCAACTAGAAACTCGGCAACTACAAACTCAACAACTAGAAACTCCACAACTAGAAACTCCACAGCCATAAACTCCATAACTTGAAACCCAACAAATAGATACTCCACAACTACAGACTCCACGACTAGAAACTCCACAACTAGAAACTCCACAAGTAGACACTCCACAACTAGAAACTCCACAACTAGACACTCCACAACTAGAGACTCCTCAACTAAAAACTCCACAACTAGAAACTCCGCAACTAGAAACTCCGCAACTAGAAACTTCACAGCTAGAAACTCCACAACTTGAGACTTCGCAACTGAAGAACTCGGCAACTAGAAATTCAAACACTAAAAACTCCACAACTAGAAACTCCACAACTAGAAACTCCACAACTACTGGCTCCGCAACTAGAAACTCCACAACCAGAAACTCCGCAACTAGAAACTCACTCCGCCACTAGAGACTCCACAACTTGAAATTCCACAACTAGAAACTCCACAACTAGAAACTCCACAACTAGAAACTCCACAACTAGGAACTCTGCAATTAGACAATCTACAACTACAAACTCGAAAAATAAAAACTACAAATAGAAACTCCACAACTAGAAACTCCACAACTAGAAACTCCACAAGTAGACACTCCACAACTAGAAACTCCACAACTAGAGACTCCACAACTAGAGACTCCACAGCTAAAAACTCCACAACTAGAAACTCCGCAACTAGAAACTCAACAACTAGAAATTCCACAGCTAGAAACTCCACAACTTGAGACTTGGCAACTAAAGAACTCGGCGACTAGAAACTCAACAACTAGAAACTCCACAACTAGAAACTCCGCAACTAGAAACTCTGAAACTAGAAACTCCGCAACTAGAAACTCCACAGCTAGAAACTCCACAACTTGAAACACCAAAACTAGATACTCCACAACTACAAATTCCACAACTAGAAACTCCGCCACTTGAAGCTCCGCAACTAGAAACTCCGCAGCTAGAAACTCCACGACTTGAGACTTCGCAACTAGAAACTCGGCAACTACAAACTCAACAACTAGAAACTCCACAACTAGAAACTCCACAGCCATAAACTCCATAACTTGAAACCCAACAAATAGATACTCCACAACTACAGACTCCACGACTAGAAACTCCACAACTAGAAACTCCACAAGTAGACACTCCACAACTAGAAACTCCACAACTAGACACTCCACAACTAGAGACTCCTCAACTAAAAACTCCACAACTAGAAACTCCGCAACTAGAAACTCCGCAACTAGAAACTTCACAGCTAGAAACTCCACAACTTGAGACTTCGCAACTTAAGAACTCGGCAACTAGAAATTCAAACACTAAAAACTCCACAACTAGAAACTCCACAACTAGAAACTCCACAACTACTGGCTCCGCAACTAGAAACTCCACAACCAGAAACTCCGCAACTAGAAACTCACTCCGCCACTAGAGACTCCACAACTTGAAATTCCACAACTAGAAACTCCACAACTAGAAACTCCACAACTAGAAATTCCACAACTAGAGACTCAACAACTAGAGACTCCTCAACTAAAAGCTCCACAACTAGAAACTCCGTAACTAGAAATTCCACAACTAGAAACTCCACAAATACAGACTCCGCGACTAGAAAACTCCGCAACTAGAAACTCCACAACTAGAAACTCCACAACTTGAAAGCCCACAACTAGATACTCCACAACTACAAACTCCACAACTAGGAACTCCACAACTAGAAACTCCACAACTTGAAGCTCCGAGACTAGAAACTCCGCCACTAGAAACTCCACAACTAGAAAACTCCGCAACTAGAAACTCTGCAACTAGAAACTCCGCCACTAGAAACTCCACAACTAGAAACTCCACAACTTGAGACTTCGCAACTAGAAACTCTGCAACTAGAAACTCCACAACTAGAAACTCCACAACTAGAAACTCCGATACTAGAAACTCCGCCACTGGAATCTCCACAACTAGAAAACTCCGCAACTAGAAACTCTGCATCTAGAAACTCCGCAACTAGAAACTCCACAGCTAGAAACACCACAAATGGAAACTCCACAAGTAGATACTCCACAACTAGAAACTGCACAACTACGAACCCCACAACAACGAACCCCACAACTAGAAACTCCACAACTAGAAACTCAACAACTTGAGACTTCGCAACTAGAAACTTCACAACTAGAAACTCCACAACTAGAGACTCCACAACTAGAAACTCGAAAACTATAAACTCCACAGCCAGAAACTCCACAACTAGAAACTCCACATCTAGAAACTCCGCAACAAGAAACTCCGCAACTAGAAACTCCACACCTAGATCTTCCACAACTAGAGACTCAACAACTAGAAACTCCTCAACTAAAAGCTCCACAACTAAAAACTCCACAACTAGAAACTCCGTAACTAGAAACTCGAAAACTAGAAACTCCACAACTAGAAACTCCACACCTATGAATTCCACAACTTGAAACTCCACAACTAAAACTTCACAACTAGAAACTCCACAACTACAAACTCTGCAACAAGAAACTCCGCAACTGGAAACTCTGCAACTAGAAACTCCGCAACTAGAATCTCCACAGCTAGAAACTCCACAACTATAAACTCCACAACTAGAAACTCCACAAATAGAGACTCCAAAACTAGAGACTGCACAATTAGAGACTCCGCAACTAGAAACTCCACAGCTAGCAACTCCGCAACTAGAAACTCCACAACTAGCGACTCCGCAACTACAAACTCGACAACTTGAAACTTTGCAACTCGAAACTGTGGAACTATAAAATCCACAACTATAAATTGAAGTAGAAACTCCCCAACTAGAAACTTCGCAACTAGAAATTCCGCAACTAGAAAATCCACAATTAGAAACTTCACAACTAGAAACACCCCAACAAGAAACTCCACAACTAGAAACTCCACATTTAGGAACTCTGCAACTAGAAAATCTACAACTACAAACTCGAAAAATAAAAACTACAAATAGAAACTCTACAACTAGAATCTCCACAACTAGAAACTCCACAATTAGACACTCCACAACTAGAAACTCCACAACTAGAGACTCCACAACTAGAGACTCCACAGCTAAAAACTCCACAACTAGAAACTCCGGATCTAGAAACTCAACAACTAGAAATTCCACAGCTAGAAACTTCACAACTTGATACTTCGCAACTAAAGAACTCGGCCACTAGAAACTCAACAACTAGAAACTCCACAACTAGAAACTCCGCAACTAGAAACTCCGCAACTAGAAACTCTGCAACTAGAAACTCCGCAACTAGAAACTCCACAGCTAGAAACTCCACAACTTGAAACACCAAAACTAGATACTCCACAACTACAAATTCCACAACTAGAAACTCCGCCACTAGAAGCTCCGCAACTAGAAACTCCGCAGCTAGAAACTCCACGACTTGAGACTTCGCAACTAGAAACTCGGCAACTAGAAACTCAACTACTAGAAACTCCACAACTAGAAACTCCACAGCCAAAAACTCCATAACTTGAAACCCAACAAATAGCTACTCCACAACTACAGACTCCAGGACTAGAAACTCCACAACTAGAAACTCTACAACTAGAAACTCCACAAGTAGACACTCCACAACTAGAAACTCCACAACTAGAGACCCCACAACTAGAGACTCCTCCACTAAAAACTCCACAACTAGAAACTCCGCCACTAGAAACTCCACAACTTGAGACTTCGCAACTAAAGAACTCGGCAACTAGAAATTCAAACACTAGAAACTCCACAACTAAAAACTCCACAACTAGAAACTGCACAACTACTGGCTCCGCAACTAGAAACTCCACAAACAGAAACTGCGCAACTAGAAACTCACTCCGCCACTAGAGACTCCACAACTTGAAATTCCACAACTATAAACTCCACAACTAGAAACTCCACAACTAGAAATTCCACAACTAGAGACTCAACAACTAGAGACTCCTCAACTAAAAGCTCCACAATTAGAAACTCCGTAACTAGAAATTCCACAACTAGAAACTCCACAACTACAGACTCCGCAACTAGAAAACTCCGCAACTAGAAACTCCACAACTAGAAACTCCACAACTTGAAAGCCCACTACTAGATACTCCACAACTACAAATTCAACAACTAGAAACTCCACAACTAGAAACTCCACAACTTGGAACTCCGCAACTAGAAACTCCGCCACTGGAATCTCCACAACTAGAAAACTCCGCAACTAGAAACTCTGCATCTAGAAACTCCGCAACTAGAAACTCCACAACTAAAAACTCCACAACTTGAAACCCAACAAATAGATACTCCACAACTACAAACTCCCCAACTGGAAACTCCGCAACTAGAAACTCCACAGCTAGACAATCCACAACTAGAAACTCCACAACGAGAAACTCGACGACTTGAAACTCCGCAACTAGAAACTCCACAACTACGAACCCCACAACTACGAACCCCACAACTAGAAACTCCACAACTAGAGACTCCACAACTAGAAACTCGACAACTAGAAACTCCACAACTACGAACCTCACAACTAGAAACTCCACAACTAGAAACTCCCAAACTAGAAACTCCACAGCCAGAAACTCCACAACTAGAAACTCCACAACTAGAAACTCCACAGCCATAAACTCCATAACTTGAAACCCAACAAATAGATACTCCACAACTACAGACTCCACGACTAGAAACTCCACAACTAGAAACTCCACAAGTAGACACTCCACAACTAGAAACTCCACAACTAGACACTCCACAACTAGAGACTCCTCAACTAAAAACTCCACAACTAGAAACTCCGCAACTAGAAACTCCGCAACTAGAAACTTCACAGCTAGAAACTCCACAACTTGAGACTTCGCAACTTAAGAACTCGGCAACTAGAAATTCAAACACTAAAAACTCCACAACTAGAAACTCCACAACTAGAAACTCCACAACTACTGGCTCCGCAACTAGAAACTCCACAACCAGAAACTCCGCAACTAGAAACTCACTCCGCCACTAGAGACTCCACAACTTGAAATTCCACAACTAGAAACTCCACAACTAGAAACTCCACAACTAGAAATTCCACAACTAGAGACTCAACAACTAGAGACTCCTCAACTAAAAGCTCCACAACTAGAAACTCCGTAACTAGAAATTCCACAACTAGAAACTCCACAAATACAGACTCCGCGACTAGAAAACTCCGCAACTAGAAACTCCACAACTAGAAACTCCACAACTTGAAAGCCCACAACTAGATACTCCACAACTACAAACTCCACAACTAGGAACTCCACAACTAGAAACTCCACAACTTGAAGCTCCGAGACTAGAAACTCCGCCACTAGAAACTCCACAACTAGAAAACTCCGCAACTAGAAACTCTGCAACTAGAAACTCCGCCACTAGAAACTCCACAACTAGAAACTCCACAACTTGAGACTTCGCAACTAGAAACTCTGCAACTAGAAACTCCACAACTAGAAACTCCACAACTAGAAACTCCGATACTAGAAACTCCGCCACTGGAATCTCCACAACTAGAAAACTCCGCAACTAGAAACTCTGCATCTAGAAACTCCGCAACTAGAAACTCCACAGCTAGAAACACCACAAATGGAAACTCCACAAGTAGATACTCCACAACTAGAAACTGCACAACTACGAACCCCACAACAACGAACCCCACAACTAGAAACTCCACAACTAGAAACTCAACAACTTGAGACTTCGCAACTAGAAACTTCACAACTAGAAACTCCACAACTAGAGACTCCACAACTAGAAACTCGAAAACTATAAACTCCACAGCCAGAAACTCCACAACTAGAAACTCCACATCTAGAAACTCCGCAACAAGAAACTCCGCAACTAGAAACTCCACACCTAGATCTTCCACAACTAGAGACTCAACAACTAGAAACTCCTCAACTAAAAGCTCCACAACTAAAAACTCCACAACTAGAAACTCCGTAACTAGAAACTCGAAAACTAGAAACTCCACAACTAGAAACTCCACACCTATGAATTCCACAACTTGAAACTCCACAACTAAAACTTCACAACTAGAAACTCCACAACTACAAACTCTGCAACAAGAAACTCCGCAACTGGAAACTCTGCAACTAGAAACTCCGCAACTAGAATCTCCACAGCTAGAAACTCCACAACTATAAACTCCACAACTAGAAACTCCACAAATAGAGACTCCAAAACTAGAGACTGCACAATTAGAGACTCCGCAACTAGAAACTCCACAGCTAGCAACTCCGCAACTAGAAACTCCACAACTAGCGACTCCGCAACTACAAACTCGACAACTTGAAACTTTGCAACTCGAAACTGTGGAACTATAAAATCCACAACTATAAATTGAAGTAGAAACTCCCCAACTAGAAACTTCGCAACTAGAAATTCCGCAACTAGAAAATCCACAATTAGAAACTTCACAACTAGAAACACCCCAACAAGAAACTCCACAACTAGAAACTCCACATTTAGGAACTCTGCAACTAGAAAATCTACAACTACAAACTCGAAAAATAAAAACTACAAATAGAAACTCTACAACTAGAATCTCCACAACTAGAAACTCCACAATTAGACACTCCACAACTAGAAACTCCACAACTAGAGACTCCACAACTAGAGACTCCACAGCTAAAAACTCCACAACTAGAAACTCCGGATCTAGAAACTCAACAACTAGAAATTCCACAGCTAGAAACTTCACAACTTGAGACTTCGCAACTAAAGAACTCGGCCACTAGAAACTCAACAACTAGAAACTCCACAACTAGAAACTCCGCAACTAGAAACTCCGCAACTAGAAACTCTGCAACTAGAAACTCCGCAACTAGAAACTCCACAGCTAGAAACTCCACAACTTGAAACACCAAAACTAGATACTCCACAACTACAAATTCCACAACTAGAAACTCCGCCACTAGAAGCTCCGCAACTAGAAACTCCGCAGCTAGAAACTCCACGACTTGAGACTTCGCAACTAGAAACTCGGCAACTAGAAACTCAACTACTAGAAACTCCACAACTAGAAACTCCACAGCCAAAAACTCCATAACTTGAAACCCAACAAATAGCTACTCCACAACTACAGACTCCAGGACTAGAAACTCCACAACTAGAAACTCTACAACTAGAAACTCCACAAGTAGACACTCCACAACTAGAAACTCCACAACTAGAGACCCCACAACTAGAGACTCCTCCACTAAAAACTCCACAACTAGAAACTCCGCCACTAGAAACTCCACAACTTGAGACTTCGCAACTAAAGAACTCGGCAACTAGAAATTCAAACACTAGAAACTCCACAACTAAAAACTCCACAACTAGAAACTGCACAACTACTGGCTCCGCAACTAGAAACTCCACAAACAGAAACTGCGCAACTAGAAACTCACTCCGCCACTAGAGACTCCACAACTTGAAATTCCACAACTATAAACTCCACAACTAGAAACTCCACAACTAGAAATTCCACAACTAGAGACTCAACAACTAGAGACTCCTCAACTAAAAGCTCCACAATTAGAAACTCCGTAACTAGAAATTCCACAACTAGAAACTCCACAACTACAGACTCCGCAACTAGAAAACTCCGCAACTAGAAACTCCACAACTAGAAACTCCACAACTTGAAAGCCCACTACTAGATACTCCACAACTACAAATTCAACAACTAGAAACTCCACAACTAGAAACTCCACAACTTGGAACTCCGCAACTAGAAACTCCGCCACTGGAATCTCCACAACTAGAAAACTCCGCAACTAGAAACTCTGCATCTAGAAACTCCGCAACTAGAAACTCCACAACTAAAAACTCCACAACTTGAAACCCAACAAATAGATACTCCACAACTACAAACTCCCCAACTGGAAACTCCGCAACTAGAAACTCCACAGCTAGACAATCCACAACTAGAAACTCCACAACGAGAAACTCGACGACTTGAAACTCCGCAACTAGAAACTCCACAACTACGAACCCCACAACTACGAACCCCACAACTAGAAACTCCACAACTAGAGACTCCACAACTAGAAACTCGACAACTAGAAACTCCACAACTACGAACCTCACAACTAGAAACTCCACAACTAGAAACTCCCAAACTAGAAACTCCACAGCCAGAAACTCCACAACTAGAAACTCCGCCACTAGAAACTCCACAGCTAGAAACTCTACAACTTGAGACTTCGCAACTAAAGAACTCGGCAACTAGAAACTCAACAACTAGAAACTCCACAACAAAAACACCGCAACTAAAAACTCTGCAAGGAGAAATTCCACAGCTAGAAAATCCACAACTAGAAACTCTGCAACTAGAAACTCCGCAATTAGAAACTCCACAGATAGAAACTCCGCAACTAGAAACTCCACAACTAGAAAACTCCGGAACTAGAAACTCTGCAACTAGAAACTCCGCAACTAGAAACTCCACAACTTGAAACACCACAACTATATACTCCACAACTACAAAATCCACAACTAGAAACTCCGCAACTAGAAACTCCGCAACTAGAAACTCCACAGCTAGAAACTCCACGACTTGAGACTTCGCAACTAGAAACTCGGCAACTGGAAACTCAACTACTAGAAACTCAACAACTAGAAACTCCACAACTAGAAACTCCACAACTTGAAACCCAACAAATAGATACTCCACAACTACAGACTCCAGAACTAGAAACTCCACAACCAGAAACTCCGCAACTAAAAACTCCGCAACTATAAACTCCACAGCTAGAAAATCCACAACTAGAAACTCCACAACTTGAAACTCCGCAACTAGAAACTCCGCCACTAGAATCTCCACAACTAGAAAACTCCGCTACTAGAAACTCTGCAACTAGAAACTCCGCAACGAAAAACTCCACAGCTAGAAACTGCACAACTGGAAACTCCCCAACTAGAGACTTCACAACTAGAAACTCCACAACTACGAACTCCACAACTACGAACCCCACAACTAGAAACTCCGCAACTAGAAACTCCACAGCTATAAATTCCACAACTAGAAACTCCACAACTACTGACTCTGCAACTAGAAACTCCACAACCAGAAACTCCGCAACTAGAAACTCACTCCGCAACTAGAGAATCCACAACTAGAAACTCCACAACTACAGACTCCGCAACTAGAAAACTCCGCGACTAGAAACTCCACAACTAGAAACTTCACAACTTGAAAGTCCACAACTAGATACTCCACAACTACAAACTCCATAACTAGAAACTCCACAACTAGAAACTGCACAACTACGAATCCCACAACTACGAACCCCAGAACTAGAAGCTCGACAACTAGAAACTCCACAACTTGGAACTCCGCAACTAGAAACTCCGCCATTACAATCTCCACAACTAGAAAACTCCGCAACTAGAAACTCTGCATCTAGAAACTCCGCAACTAGAAACTCCACAGCTAGAAACAACACAAATGGAAACTCCTCAACTAGAGACTCCACAACTAGAACTGCACAACTACGAACCCCACAACTACGAACCCCACAACTAGAAACTCCACAACTAGAAACTCCACAACTAGAAACTCCACAACTAGAAACTCCACGACTTGAGACTTCGCAACTAGAAACTCTACAACTAGAAACTCCACAACTAGAAACTCCACAACTAGAAACTCCTATACTAGAAACTCCGCAACTATAAACTCCACAACCAGAAACTCCACAACTAGAAACTCCACATCAAGAAACTCCGCAACTAGAAACTCCACAACTAGAACTTCCACAACTAGAGAATCAACAACTAGAGACTCCTCAACTAAAAGCTCCACAACTAAAAACTCCACAACTAGAAACTCCGTAACTAGAAACTCGAAAACTAGAAACTCCACAACTAGAAACTCCACACCTATGAATTCCACAGCTTGAAACTCCACAACTAAAACTTCACAACTAGAAACTCCACAACTAGAAACTCTGCAACAAGAAACTCCGCAAAGAGAAACTCTGCAACTCGAAACCCCGCAACTAGAATCTCCAGAGCTAGAAACTCCACATCTATAAACTCCACAACTAGAAACTCCACAACTAGAGACTCCAAAACTAGAGACTGCACAATTAGAGACTCCGCAACTAGAAACTCCACAGCTAGCAACTCCGCAACTAGAAACTCCACAACTAGCGACTCCGCAACTACAAACTCGACAACTTGAAACTTTGCAACTCGAAACTGTGGAACTAGAAAATCCGCAGCTATAAACTCAAGTAGAAACTCCCCAACTAGAAACTTCGCAACTAGAAATTCCGCCACTAGAAAATCCACAATTAGAAACTTCACAACTAGAAACTCCCCAACAAGAAACTCCACAACTAGAAACTCCACAACTAGGAACTCTGCAATTAGAAAATCTACAACTACAAACTCGAAAAATAAAAACTACAAATAGAAACTCCACAACTAGAAACTCCACAACTAGAAACTCCACAAGTAGACACTCCACAACTAGAAACTCCGCAACTAGAAACTCAACAACTAGAAATTCCACAGCTAGAAACTCCACAACTTGAGACTTGGCAACTAAAGAACTCGGCGACTAGAAACTCAACAACTAGAAACTCCACGACTAGAAACTCCGCAACTAGAAACTCGGAAACTAGAAACTCCGCAACTAGAAACTCCACAGCTAGAAACTCCACAACTTGAAACACCAAAACTAGATACTCCACAACTACAAATTCCACAACTAGAAACTCCGCCACTTGAAGCTCCGCAACTAGAAACTCCGCAGCTAGAAACTCCACGACTTGAGACTTCGCAACTAGAAACTCGGCAACTACAAACTCAACAACTAGAAACTCCACAACTAGAAACTCCACAGCCATAAACTCCATAACTTGAAACCCAACAAATAGATACTCCACAACTACAGACTCCACGACTAGAAACTCCACAACTAGAAACTCCACAAGTAGACACTCCACAACTAGAAACTCCACAACCAGACACTCCACAACTAGAGACTCCTCAACTAAAAACTCCACAACTAGAAACTCCGCAACTAGAAACTTCACAGCTAGAAACTCCACAACTTGAGACTTCGCAACTAAAGAAGTCGGCAACTAGAAATTCAAACACTAAAAACTCCACAACTAGAAACTCCACAACTAGAAACTCCACAACTACTGGCTCCGCAACTAGAAACTCCACAACCAGAAACTCCGCAACTAGAAACTCACTCCGCCACTAGAGACTCAACAACTTGAAATTCCACAACTAGAAACTCCACAACTAGAAACTCCACAACTAGAAATTCCACAACTAGAGACTCAACAACTAGAGACTCCTCAACTAAAAGCTCCACAACTAGAAACTCCGTAACTAGAAATTCCAAAACTAGAAACTCCACAAATACAGACTCCGCGACTAGAAAACTCCGCAACTAGAAACTCCACAACTAGAAACTCCACAACTTGAAAGCCCACAACTAGATACTCCACAACTACAAACTCCACAACTAGGAACTCCACAACTAGAAACTCCACAACTTGAAGCTCCGAGACTAGAAACTCCGCCACTAGAAACTCCACAACTAGAAAACTCCGCAACTAGAAACTCTGCAACTAGAAACTCCGCCACTAGAAACTCCACAACTAGAAACTCCACAACTCGAGACTTCGCAACTAGAAACTCTGCAACTAGAAACTCCACAACTAGAAACTCCACAACTAGAAACTCCGATACTAGAAACTCCGCCACTGGAATCTCCACAACTAGAAAACTCCGCAACTAGAAACTCTGCATCTAGAAACTCCGCAACTAGAAACTCCACAGCTAGAAACACCACAAATGGAAACTCCACAAGTAGATACTCCACAACTAGAAACTGCACAACTACGAACCCCACAACAACGAACCCCACAACTAGAAACTCCACAACTAGAAACTCAACAACTTGAGACTTCGCAACTAGAAACTTCACAACTAGAAACTCCACAACTAGAGACTCCACAACTAGAAACTCGAAAACTATAAACTCCACAGCCAGAAACTCCACAACTAGAAACTCCACATCTAGAAACTCCGCAACAAGAAACTCCGCAACTAGAAACTCCACACCTAGATCTTCCACAACTAGAGACTCAACAACTAGAAACTCCTCAACTAAAAGCTCCACAACTAAAAACTCCACAACTAGAAACTCCGTAACTAGAAACTCGAAAACTAGAAACTCCACAACTAGAAACTCCACACCTATGAATTCCACAACTTGAAACTCCACAACTAAAACTTCACAACTAGAAACTCCACAACTACAAACTCTGCAACAAGAAACTCCGCAACTGGAAACTCTGCAACTAGAAACTCCGCAACTAGAATCTCCACAGCTAGAAACTCCACAACTATAAACTCCACAACTAGAAACTCCACAAATAGAGACTCCAAAACTAGAGACTGCACAATTAGAGACTCCGCAACTAGAAACTCCACAGCTAGCAACTCCGCAACTAGAAACTCCACAACTAGCGACTCCGCAACTACAAACTCGACAACTTGAAACTTTGCAACTCGAAACTGTGGAACTATAAAATCCACAACTATAAATTCAAGTAGAAACTCCCCAACTAGAAACTTCGCAACTAGAAATTCCGCAACTAGAAAATCCACAATTAGAAACTTCACAACTAGAAACACCCCAACAAGAAACTCCACAACTAGAAACTCCACATTTAGGAACTCTGCAACTAGAAAATCTACAACTACAAACTCGAAAAATAAAAACTACAAATAGAAACTCTACAACTAGAATCTCCACAACTAGAAACTCCACAATTAGACACTCCACAACTAGAAACTCCACAACTAGAGACTCCACAACTAGAGACTCCACAGCTAAAAACTCCACAACTAGAAACTCCGGATCTAGAAACTCAACAACTAGAAATTCCACAGCTAGAAACTTCACAACTTGAGACTTCGCAACTAAAGAACTCGGCCACTAGAAACTCAACAACTAGAAACTCCACAACTAGAAACTCCGCAACTAGAAACTCCGCAACTAGAAACTCTGCAACTAGAAACTCCGCAACTAGAAACTCCACAGCTAGAAACTCCACAACTTGAAACACCAAAACTAGATACTCCACAACTACAAATTCCACAACTAGAAACTCCGCCACTAGAAGCTCCGCAACTAGAAACTCCGCAGCTAGAAACTCCACGACTTGAGACTTCGCAACTAGAAACTCGGCAACTAGAAACTCAACTACTAGAAACTCCACAACTAGAAACTCCACAGCCAAAAACTCCATAACTTGAAACCCAACAAATAGCTACTCCACAACTACAGACTCCAGGACTAGAAACTCCACAACTAGAAACTCTACAACTAGAAACTCCACAAGTAGACACTCCACAACTAGAAACTCCACAACTAGAGACCCCACAACTAGAGACTCCTCCACTAAAAACTCCACAACTAGAAACTCCGCCACTAGAAACTCCACAACTTGAGACTTCGCAACTAAAGAACTCGGCAACTAGAAATTCAAACACTAGAAACTCCACAACTAAAAACTCCACAACTAGAAACTGCACAACTACTGGCTCCGCAACTAGAAACTCCACAAACAGAAACTCCGCAACTAGAAACTCACTCCGCCACTAGAGACTCCACAACTTGAAATTCCACAACTATAAACTCCACAACTAGAAACTCCACAACTAGAAATTCCACAACTAGAGACTCAACAACTAGAGACTCCTCAACTAAAAGCTCCACAATTAGAAACTCCGTAACTAGAAATTCCACAACTAGAAACTCCACAACTACAGACTCCGCAACTAGAAAACTCCGCAACTAGAAACTCCACAACTAGAAACTCCACAACTTGAAAGCCCACTACTAGATACTCCACAACTACAAATTCAACAACTAGAAACTCCACAACTAGAAACTCCACAACTTGGAACTCCGCAACTAGAAACTCCGCCACTGGAATCTCCACAACTAGAAAACTCCGCAACTAGAAACTCTGCATCTAGAAACTCCGCAACTAGAAACTCCACAGCTAGAAACACCACAAATGGAAACTCCACAAGTAGATACTCCACAACTAGAAACTGCACAACTACGAACCCCACAACTACGAACCCCACAACTAGAAACTCCACAACTAGAAACTCAACAACTTGAGACTTCGCAACTAGAAACTTCACAACTAGAAACTCCACAACTAGAGACTCCACAACTAGAAACTCGAAAACTAGAAACTCAACAACTACAAACCTCACAACTAGAAACTCCACAACTAGAGACTCCACAACTAGAAACTCCACAGCCAGAAAATCCACAGCCAGAGACTCCACAGCTAGAGACTGCACAACTAGAGACTCCGCAACTTGAAACTCCACAGCTAGAAACTCCACAACTAGAAACTGCACAACCAGAGACTCCAAAACCAGAGACTGCACAACTATAGAATCCGGAACTAGAAACTCCACAGCTAGAAACTCCGCAACTAGAAACTCCACAACTAGAGACTTTGCAACTAGAAACTCGACAACTTAAAACTCTGCAACTAGAAAATCCGCAACTATAAACTCAAGTAGAAACTCCCCAACTAGAAACTTCGCAACTAGAAACTCCACAACTCGAAAATCCACAACTAGAAACTTCACAACTAGAAACTCCCCATCAAGAAGCTCCACAATTAGAAACTCCACAACTAAAAACTCCACAACTAGAAACTCCACAACTAGAAACTCCACAACTTGAAACTCCGCAACTAGAAACTCCGCAACTAGAAACTCCACAACTAGAAAACTCTGAAACTAGAAACCCTGCAACTAGAAACTCCACAGCTACAAACTCCACAACTAGAAACTCCCCAAGTAGACACTCCACAACTAGAAACTCCACAACTAGAGCTCCACAACTCAACTATAAGCTTCACAACTAGAAACTCCACAACTAGAAACTCCACAACTAGAAACTCCGTAACTAGAAACCCGAAAACTAGAAACTCCACAACTAGAAACTCCACACCTATAAATTCCACAACTTTAAACTCCACAACTAAAACTCCACAACTAGAAACTCCACAACTAGAAACTCTGCAACTAGAAACTCCGCAAGTAGAATCTCCACAGTTAGAAATTCCACAACTATAAACTCCACAACCAGAAACTCCACAACTAGAGACTCCAAAACTAGAGACTGCACAATTAGAGACTCCGCAACTAGATACTCCAAAACTAGGAACTCTGCAACTAGAAAATCTACAACTACAAATTTGAAAACTAAAAACAACAAATAGAAACTCCACAACTAGAAACTCAACAAGTAGACACTCCACAACTAGAAAGTCCACAACTAGAGACTCCACAACTAAAAAATCCACAACTAGAAACTCCGCAACTAGAAACTCTGCAACTAGAAACTCCACAGCTAGAAACTCTACAACTTGAGACTTCGCAACTAAAGAACTCGGCAACTACAAACTCAACAACTAGAAACTCCACAACTAGAAACACCGCAACTAAAAACTCTGCAAGCAGAAACTCCACAGCTAGAAAATCCACAACAAGAAACTCTGCAACTAGAAACTCCGCAAATAGAAACTCCACAGATAGAAATTCAACAACAAGAAACTCCACAACTAGAGACTCCACAACTAAAACTGCACAACTAGAAACTCCGCAACTAGAAACTCCGCAACTAGAAACTCCGCAACTAGAAACTCCACAGCTAGAAACTCTACAACTTGAGACTTCGCAACTAAAGAACTCGGCAACTAGAAACTCAACAACTAGAAACTCCACAACTAGAAACACCGCAACTAAAAAATCTGCAACCAGAAATTCCACAGCTAGAAAATCCACAACTAGAAACTCTGCAGCTAGAATCTCCGCAAATAGAAACTCCACAACTTGAAAGTCCACAACTAGATACTCCACAACTACAAACTCCACAACTTGAAAGTCCACAACTAGATACTCCACAACTACAAACTCCACAACAAGAAACTCCACAACGAGTAACTCCACAACTTGAAGCTCCACAACTAGAAAATCCGCAACTAGAAACTCCACAACTAGAAAACTCCGGAACTAGAAACTCTGCAACTAGAAACTCCGCAACTAGAAACTCCACAACTAGAAACTCCACAGCCAGAGACTCCACAGCTAGAGACTGCACAACTAGAGACTCCGCAACTTGAAACTCCACAGCTAGAAACTCCACAACTAGAAACTCCACAACCAGAGACTCCAAAACCAGAGACTGCACAACTAGAGACTCCGCAACTAGAAACTCCACAGCTAGAAACTCCGTAACTAGAAACTCCAAAACTAGAGACTCCGCAACTAGAAACTCGACAACTTAAAACTCTGCAACTAGAAAATCCGCAACTATAAACTCAAGTAGAAACTCCCCAACTAGAAACTTCGCAACTAGAAACTCCACAACTCGAAAATCCACAACTAGAAACTTCACAACTAGAAACTCCCCATCAAGAAGCTCCACAATTAGAAACTCCACAACTAAAAACTCCACAACTAGAAACTCCACAACTAGAAACTCCACAACTTGAAACTCCGCAACTAGAAACTCCGCAACTAGAAACTCCACAACTAGAAAACTCCGAAACTAGAAACCCTGCAACTAGAAACTCCACAGCTAGAAACTCCACAACTAGAAACTCCACAAGTAGACACTCCACAACTAGAAACTCCACAACTAGAGCTCCACAACTCAACTAAAAGCTCCACAACTAGAAACTCCACAACTAGAAACTCACAACTAGAAACTCCACAACTAGAAACTCCGTAACTAGAAACCCGAAAACTAGAAACTCCACAACTAGAAACTCCACACCTATAAATTCCACAACTTTAAACTCCACAACTAAAACTCCACAACTAGAAACTCCACAACTAGAAACTCTGCAACTAGAAACTCCGCAATTAGAAACTCCACAGATAGAAACTCCGCAACTAGAAACTCCACAACTAGAAAACTCCGGAACTAGAAACTCTGCAACTAGAAACTCCGCAACTAGAAACTCCACAACTTGAAACACCACAACTATATACTCCACAACTACAAAATCCACAACTAGAAACTCCGCAACTAGAAACTCCGCAACTAGAAACTCCACAGCTAGAAACTCCACGACTTGAGACTTCGCAACTAGAAACTCGGCAACTGGAAACTCAACTACTAGAAACTCAACAACTACAAACTCCACAACTAGAAACTCCACAACTTGAAACCCAACAAATAGATACTCCACAACTACAGACTCCAGAACTAGAAACTCCACAACCAGAAACTCCGCAACTAAAAACTCCGCAACTAGAAACTCCACAGCTAGAAAATCCACAACTAGAAACTCCACAACTTGAAACTCCGCAACTAGAAACTCCGCCACTAGAATCTCCACAACTAGAAAACTCCGCTACTAGAAACTCTGCAACTAGAAACTCCGCAACGAAAAACTCCACAGCTAGAAACTCCACAACTGGAAACTCCCTAACTAGAGACTTCACAACTAGAAACTCCACAACTACGAACTCCACAACTACGAACCCCCCAACTAGAAACTCCGCAACTAGAAACTCCACAGCTAGAAAATCCACAACTAGAAACTCCACAACTAGAAATCTCCGGAACGAGAAACTCTGCAACTAGAAACTCCGCAACTAGAAACTCCACAACTTGAAACACCACAACTATATACTCCACAACTACAAAATCCACAACAAGAAACTCCGCAACTAGAAACTCCGCAACTAGAAACTCCACAGCTAGAAACTCCACGACTTGAGATTTCGCAACTAGAAACTCGGCAACTGGAAACTCAACTACTAGAAACTCAACAACTAGAAACTCCACAACTAGAAACTCCACAACTTGAAACCCAACAAATAGATACTCCACAACTACAGACTCCAGAACTAGAAACTCCACAACCAGAAACTCCGCAACTAAAAACTCCGCAACTATAAACTCCACAGCTAGAAAATCCACAACTAGAAACTCCACAACTTGAAACTCCGCAACTAGAAACTCCGCCACTAGAATCTCCACAACTAGAAAACTCCGCTACTAGAAACTCTGCAACTAGAAACTCCGCAACGAAAAACTCCACAGCTAGAAACTGCACAACTGGAAACTCCCCAACTAGAGACTTCACAACTAGAAACTCCACAACTACGAACTCCACAACTACGAACCCCACAACTAGAAACTCCGCAACTAGAAACTCCACAGCTATAAATTCCACAACTAGAAACTCCACAACTACTGACTCTGCAACTAGAAACTCCACAACCAGAAACTCCGCAACTAGAAACTCACTCCGCAACTAGAGAATCCACAACTAGAAATTCCACAACTAGAAACTCCACAACTACAGACTCCGCAACTAGAAAACTCCGCGACTAGAAACTCCACAACTAGAAACTTCACAACTTGAAAGTCCACAACTAGATACTCCACAACTACAAACTCCATAACTAGAAACTCCACAACTAGAAACTGCACAACTACGAATCCCACAACTACGAACCCCAGAACTAGAAGCTCGACAACTAGAAACTCCACAACTTGGAACTCCGCAACTAGAAACTCCGCCATTACAATCTCCACAACTAGAAAACTCCGCAACTAGAAACTCTGCATCTAGAAACTCCGCAACTAGAAACTCCACAGCTAGAAACAACACAAATGGAAACTCCTCAACTAGAGACTCCACAACTAGAACTGCACAACTACGAACCCCACAACTACGAACCCCACAACTAGAAACTCCACAACTAGAAACTCCACAACTAGAAACTCCACAACTAGAAACTCCACGACTTGAGACTTCGCAACTAGAAACTCTACAACTAGAAACTCCACAACTAGAAACTCCACAACTAGAAACTCCTATACTAGAAACTCCGCAACTATAAACTCCACAGCCAGAAACTCCACAACTAGAAACTCCACATCAAGAAACTCCGCAACTAGAAACTCCACAACTAGAACTTCCACAACTAGAGAATCAACAACTAGAGACTCCTCAACTAAAAGCTCCACAACTAAAAACTCCACAACTAGAAACTCCGTAACTAGAAACTCGAAAACTAGAAACTCCACAACTAGAAACTCCACACCTATGAATTCCACAACTTGAAACTCCACAACTAAAACTTCACAACTAGAAACTCCACAACTAGAAACTCTGCAACAAGAAACTCCGCAAAGAGAAACTCTGCAACTCGAAATCCCGCAACTAGAATCTCCAGAGCTAGAAACTCCACATCTATAAACTCCACAACTAGAAACTCCACAACTAGAGACTCCAAAACTAGAGACTGCACAATTAGAGACTCCGCAACTAGAAACTCCACAGCTAGCAACTCCGCAACTAGAAACTCCACAACTAGCGACTCCGCAACTACAAACTCGACAACTTGAAACTTTGCAACTCGAAACTGTGGAACTAGAAAATCCGCAGCTATAAACTCAAGTAGAAACTCCCCAACTAGAAACTTCGCAACTAGAAATTCCGCCACTAGAAAATCTACAATTAGAAACTTCACAACTAGAAACTCCCCAACAAGAAACTCCACAACTAGAAACTCCACAACTAGGAACTCTGCAATTAGAAAATCTACAACTACAAACTCGAAAAATAAAAACTACAAATAGAAACTCCACAACTAGAAACTCCACAACTAGAAACTCCACAAGTAGACACTCCACAACTAGAAACTCCACAACTAGAGACTCCACAACTAGAGACTCCACAGCTAAAAACTCCACAACTAGAAACTCCGCAACTAGAAACTCAACAACTAGAAATTCCACAGCTAGAAACTCCAGAACTTGAGACTTGGCAAGTAAAGAACTCGGCGACTAGAAACTCAACAACTAGAAACTCCACAACTAGAAACTCCGCAACTAGAAACTCTGAAATTAGAAACTCCACAACTTGAAAACGCAAAACTAGATACTCCACAACTACAAATTCCACAACTAGAAACTCCGCCACTTGAAGCTCCGCAACTAGAAACTCCGCAGCTAGAAACTCCACGACTTGAGACTTCGCAACTAGAAACTCGGCAACTACAAACTCAACAACTAGAAACTCCACAACTAGAAACTCCACAGCCATAAACTCCATAACTTGAAACCCAACAAATAGATACTCCACAACTACAGACTCCACGACTAGAAACTCCACAACTAGAAACTCCACAACTAGAAACTCCACAAGTAGACACTCCACAACTAGAAACTCCACAACTAGACACTCCACAACTAGAGACTCCTCAACTAAAAACTCCACAAATAGAAACTCCGCAACTAGAAACTCCGCAACTAGAAACTTCACAGCTAGAAACTCCACAACTTGAGACTTCGCAACTAAAGAACTCGGCAACTAGAAATTCAAACACTAAAAACTCCACAACTAGAAACTCCACAACTAGAAACTCCACAACTACTGGCTCCGCAACTAGAAACTTCACAACGAGAAACTCCGCAACTAGAAACTCACTCCGCCACTAGAGACTCCACAACTTGAAATTCCACAACTAGAAACTCCACAACTAGAAACTCCACAACTAGAAATTCCACAACTAGAGACTCAACAACTAGAGACTCCTCAACTAAAAGCTCCACAACTAGAAACTCCGTAACTAGAAATTCCACAACTAGAAACTCCACAACTACAGACTCCGCGACTAGAAAACTCCGCAACTAGAAACTCCACAACTAGAAACTCCACAACTTGAAAGCCCACAACTAGATACTCCACAACTACAAACTCCACAACTAGAAACTCCACAACTAGAAACTCCACAACTTGAAGCTCCGAGACTAGAAACTCCGCCACTAGAAACTCCACAACTAGAAAACTCCGCAACTAGAAACTCTGCAACTAGAAACTCCGCCACTAGAAACTCCACAACTAGAAACTCCACAACTTGAGACTTCGCAACTAGAAACTCTGCAACTAGAAACTCCACAACTAGAAACTCCACAACTAGAAACTCCGATACTAGAAACTCCGCCACTGGAATCTCCACAACTAGAAAACTCCGCAACTAGAAACTCTGCATCTAGAAACTCCGCAACTAGAAACTCCACAGCTAGAAACACCACAAATGGAAACTCCACAAGTAGATACTCCACAACTAGAAACTGCACAACTACGAACCCCACAACTACGAACCCCACAACTAGAAACTCCACAACTAGAAACTCAACAACTTGAGACTTCGCAACTAGAAACTTCACAACTAGAAACTCCACAACTAGAGACTCCACAACTAGAAACTCGAAAACTATACACTCCACAGCCAGAAACTCCACAACTAGAAACTCCACATCTAGAAACTCCGCAACAAGAAACTCCGCAACTAGAAACTCCACACCTAGATCTTCCACAACTAGAGACTCAACAACTAGAGACTCCTCAACTAAAAGCTCCACAACTAAAAACTCCACAACTAGAAACTCCGTAACTAGAAACTCGAAAACTAGAAACTCCGCAACTAGAATCTCCACAAATAGAGACTCCAAAACTAGAGACTGCACAATTAGAGACTCCGCAACTAGAAACTCCACAGCTAGCAACTCCGACACTAGAAACTCCACAACTAGCGACTCCGCAACTACAAACTCGACAACTTGAAACTTTGCAACTCGAAACTGTGGAACTAGAAAATCCACAACTATAAATTCAAGTAGAAACTCCCCAACTAGAAACTTCGCAACTAGAAATTCCGCAACTAGAAAATCCACAATTAGAAACTTCACAACTAGAAACACCCCAACAAGAAACTCCACAACTAGAAACTCCACATTTAGGAACTCTGCAACTAGAAAATCTACAACTACAAACTCGAAAAATAAAAACTACAAATAGAAACTCTACAACTAGAATCTCCACAACTAGAAACTCCACAGCTAGAAACTCCACAACTAGAAACTCCACAACCAGAGACTCCAAAACCAGAGACTGCACAACTAGAGACTCCGCAACTAGAAACTCCACAGCTAGAAACTCCGCAACTAGAAACTCCAAAACTAGAGACTCCCAACTAGAAACTCGACAACTTAAAACTCTGCAACTAGAAAATCCGCAACTATAAACTCAAGTAGAAACTCCCCAACTAGAAACTTCGCAACTAGAAACTCCACAACTCGAAAATCCACAACTAGAAACTTCACAACTAGAAACTCCCCATCAAGAAGCTCCACAATTAGAAACTCCACAACTAAAAACTCCACAACTAGAAACTCCACAACTAGAAACTCCACAACTTGAAACTCCGCAACTAGAAACTCCGCAACTAGAAACTCCACAACTAGAAAACTCCGAAACTAGAAACCCTGCAACTAGAAACTCCACAGCTAGAAACTCCACAACTAGAAACTCCACAAGTAGACACTCCACAACTAGAAACTCCACAACTAGAGCTCCACAACTCAACTAAAAGCTCCACAAATAGAAACTCCACAACTAGAAACTCACAACTAGAAACTCCACAACTAGAAACTCCGTAACTAGAAACCCGAAAACTAGAAACTCCACAACTAGAAACTCCACACCTATAAATTCCACAACTTTAAACTCCACAACTAAAACTCCACAACTAGAAACTCCACAACTAGAAACTCTGCAACTAGAAACTCCGCAATTAGAAACTCCACAGATAGAAACTCCGCAACTAGAAACTCCACAACTAGAAAACTCCGGAACTAGAAACTCTGCAACTAGAAACTCCGCAACTAGAAACTCCACAACTTGAAACACCGCAACTATATACTCCACAACTACAAAATCCACAACTAGAAACTCCGCAACTAGAAACTCCGCAACTAGAAACTCCACAGCTAGAAACTCCACGACTTGAGACTTCGCAACTAGAAACTCGGCAACTGGAAACTCAACTACTAGAAACTCAACAACTGGAAACTCCACAACTAGAAACTCCACAACTTGAAACCCAACAAATAGATACTCCACAACTACAGACTCCAGAACTAGAAACTCCACAACCAGAAACTCCGTACCTAAAAACTCCGCAACTAGAAACTCCACAGCTAGAAAATCCACAACTAGAAACTCCACAACTTGAAACTCCGCAACTAGAAACTCCGCCACTAGAATCTCCACAACTAGAAAACTCCGCTACTAGAAACTCTGCAACTAGAAACTCCGCAACGAAAAACTCCACAGCTAGAAACTCCACAACTGGAAACTCCCTAACTAGAGACTTCACAACTAGAAACTCCACAACTACGAACTCCACAACTACGAACCCCCCAACTAGAAACTCCACAACTAGAAACTCCACAGCTAGAAAATCCACAACTAGAAACTCCACAACTAGAAATCTCCGAAACGAGAAACTCTGCAACTAGAAACTCCGCAACTAGAAACTCCACAACTTGAAACACCACAACTATATACTCCACAACTACAAAATCCACAACAAGAAACTCCGCAACTAGAAACTCCGCAACTAGAAACTCCACAGCTAGAAACTCCACGACTTGAGATTTCGCAACTAGAAACTCGGCAACTGGAAACTCAACTACTAGAAACTCAACAACTAGAAACTCCACAACTAGAAACTCCACAACTTGAAACCCAACAAATAGATACTCCACAACTACAGACTCCAGAACTAGAAACTCCACAACCAGAAACTCCGCAACTAAAAACTCCGCAACTATAAACTCCACAGCTAGAAAATCCACAACTAGAAACTCCACAACTTGAAACTCCGCAACTAGAAACTCCGCCACTAGAATCTCCACAACTAGAAAACTCCGCTACTAGAAACTCTGCAACTAGAAACTCCGCAACGAAAAACTCCACAGCTAGAAACTGCACAACTGGAAACTCCCCAACTAGAGACTTCACAACTAGAAACTCCACAACTACGAACTCCACAACTACGAACCCCACAACTAGAAACTCCGCAACTAGAAACTCCACAGCTATAAATTCCACAACTAGAAACTCCACAACTACTGACTCTGCAACTAGAAACTCCACAACCAGAAACTCCGCAACTAGAAACTCACTCCGCAACTAGAGAATCCACAACTAGAAATTCCACAACTAGAAACTCCACAACTACAGACTCCGCAACTAGAAAACTCCGCGACTAGAAACTCCACAACTAGAAACTTCACAACTTGAAAGTCCACAACTAGATACTCCACAACTACAAACTCCATAACTAGAAACTCCACAACTAGAAACTGCACAACTACGAATCCCACAACTACGAACCCCAGAACTAGAAGCTCGACAACTAGAAACTCCACAACTTGGAACTCCGCAACTAGAAACTCCGCCATTACAATCTCCACAACTAGAAAACTCCGCAACTAGAAACTCTGCATCTAGAAACTCCGCAACTAGAAACTCCACAGCTAGAAACAACACAAATGGAAACTCCTCAACTAGAGACTCCACAACTAGAACTGCACAACTACGAACCCCACAACTACGAACCCCACAACTAGAAACTCCACAACTAGAAACTCCACAACTAGAAACTCCACAACTAGAAACTCCACGACTTGAGACTTCGCAACTAGAAACTCTACAACTAGAAACTCCACAACTAGAAACTCCACAACTAGAAACTCCTATACTAGAAACTCCGCAACTATAAACTCCACAGCCAGAAACTCCACAACTAGAAACTCCACATCAAGAAACTCCGCAACTAGAAACTCCATAACTAGAACTTCCACAACTAGAGAATCAACAACTAGAGACTCCTCAACTAAAAGCTCCACAACTAAAAACTCCACAACTAGAAACTCCGTAACTAGAAACTCTAAAACTAGAAACTCCAGAACTAGAAACTCCACACCTATGAATTCCACAACTTGAAACTCCACAACTAAATTTCACAACTAGAAACTCCACAACTAGAAACTCTGCAACAAGAAACTCCGCAAAGAGAAACTCTGCAACTCGAAACCCTGCAACTAGAATCTCCAGAGCTAGAAACTCCACATCTATAAACTCCACAACTAGAAACTCCACAACTAGAGACTCCAAAACTAGAGACTGCACAATTAGAGACTCCGCAACTAGAAACTCCACAGCTAGCAACTCCGCAACTAGAAACTCCACAACTAGCGACTGCGCAACTACAAACTCGACAACTTGAAACTTTGCAACTCGAAACTCTGGAACTAGAAAATCCGCAGCTATAAACTCAAGTAGAAACTCCCCAACTAGAAACTTCGCAACTAGAAATTCCGCCACTAGAAAATCTACAATTAGAAACTTCACAACTAGAAACTCCCCAACAAGAAACTCCACAACTAGAAACTCCACAACTAGGAACTCTGCAATTAGAAAATCTACAACTACAAACTCGAAAAATAAAAACTACAAATAGAAACTCCACAACTAGAAACTCCACAACTAGAAACTCCACAAGTAGACACTCCACAACTAGAAACTCCACAACTAGAGACTCCACAACTAGAGACTCCACAGCTAAAAACTCCACAACTAGAAACTCCGCAACTAGAAACTCAACAACTAGAAATTCCACAGCTAGAAACTCCAGAACTTGAGACTTGGCAAGTAAAGAACTCGGCGACTAGAAACTCAACAACAAGAAACTCCACAACTAGAAACTCCGCAACTAGAAACTCTGAAACTAGAAACTCCGCAACTAGAAACTCCACAGCTAGAAACTCCACAACTTGAAAAACCAAAACTAGATACTCCACAACTACAAATTCCACAACTAAAAACTCCGCCACTTGAAGCTCCGCAACTAGAAACTCCGCAGCTAGAAACTCCACGACTTGAGACTTCGCAACTAGAAACTCGGCAACTACAAACTCAACAACTAGAAACTCCACAACTAGAAACTCCACAGCCATAAACTCCATAACTTGAAACCCAACAAATAGATACTCCACAACTACAGACTCCACGACTAGAAACTCCACAACTAGAAACTCCACAACTAGAAACTCCACAAGTAGACACTCCACAACTAGAAACTCCACAACTAGACACTCCACAACTAGAGACTCCTCAACTAAAAACTCCACAACTAGAAACTCCGCAACTAGAAACTCCGCAACTAGAAACTTCACAGCTAGAAACTCCACAACTTGAGACTTCGCAACTAAAGAACTCGGCAACTAGAAATTCAAACACTAAAAACTCCACAACTAGAAACTCCACAACTAGAAACTCCACAACTACTGGCTCCGCAACTAGAAACTCCACAACGAGAAACTCCGCAACTAGAAACTCACTCCGCCACTAGAGACTCCACAACTTGAAATTCCACAAGTAGAAACTCCACAACTAGAAACTCCACAACTAGAAATTCCACAACTAGAGACTCAACAACTAGAGACTCCTCAACTAAAAGCTCCACAACTAGAAACTCCGTAACTAGAAATTCCACAACTGGAAACTCCACAACTACAGACTCCGCGACTAGAAAACTCCGCAACTAGAAACTCCACAACTAGAAACTCCACAACTTGAAAGCCCACAACTAGATACTCCACAACTACAAACTCCACAACTAGAAACTCCACAACTAGAAACTCCACAACTTGAAGCTCCGAGACTAGAAACTCCGCCACTAGAAACTCCACAACTAGAAAACTCCGCAACTAGAAACTCTGCAACTAGAAACTCCGCCACTAGAAACTCCACAACTAGAAACTCCACAACTTGAGACTTCGCAACTAGAAACTCTGCAACTAGAAACTTCACAACTAGAAACTCCGTTACTAGAAACTCCGCCACTGGAATCTCCACAACTAGAAAACTCCGCAACTAGAAACTCTGCATCTAGAAACTCCGCAACTAGAAACTCCACAGCTAGAAACACCACAAATGGAAACTCCACAAGTAGATACTCCACAACTAGAAACTGCACAACTACGAACCCCACAACTACGAACCCCACAACTAGAAACTCCACAACTAGAAACTCAACAACTTGAGACTTCGCAACTAGAAACTTCACAACTAGAAACTCCACAACTAGAGACTCCACAACTAGAAACTCGAAAACTATACACTCCACAGCCAGAAACTCCACAACTAGAAACTCCACATCTAGAAACTCCGCAACAAGAAACTCCGCAACTAGAAACTCCACACCTAGATCTTCCACAACTAGAGACTCAACAACTAGAGACTCCTCAACTAAAAGCTCCACAACTAAAAACTCCACAACTAGAAACTCCGTAACTAGAAACTCGAAAACTAGAAACTCCACAACTAGAAACTCCACACCTATGAATTCCACAACTTGAAACTCCACAAATAAAACTTCACAACTAGAAACTCCACAACTACAAACTCTGCAACAAGAAACTCCGCAACTAGAAACTCTGCAACTAGAAACTCCGCAACTAGAATCTCCACAAATAGAGACTCCAAAACTAGAGACTGCACAATTAGAGACTCCGCAACTAGAAACTCCACAGCTAGCAACTCCGACACTAGAAACTCCACAACTAGCGACTCCGCAACTACAAACTCGACAACTTGAAACTTTGCAACTCGAAACTGTGGAACTAGAAAATCCACAACTATAAATTCAAGTAGAAACTCCCCAACTAGAAACTTCGCAACTAGAAATTCCGCAACTAGAAAATCCACAATTAGAAACTTCACAACTAGAAACACCCCAACAAGAAACTCCACAACTAGAAACTCCACATTTAGGAACTCTGCAACTAGAAAGTCTACAACTACAAACTCGAAAAATAAAAACTACAAATAGAAACTCTACAACTAGAATCTCCACAACTAGAAACTCCACAAGTAGACACTCCACAACTAGAAACTCCACAACTAGAGACTCCACAACTAGAGACTCCACAGCTAAAAACTCCACAACTAGAAACTCCGGATCTGGAAACTCAACAACTAGAAAATCCACAGCTAGAAACTTCACAACTTGAGACTTCGCAACTAAAGAACTCGGCCACTAGAAACTCAACAACTAGAAACTCCACAACTAGAAACTCCGCAACTAGAAACTCCGCAACTAGAAACTCTGCAACTAGAAACTCCGCAACTAGAAACTCCACAGCTAGAAACTCCACAACTTGAAACACCAAAACTAGATACTCCACAACTACAAATTCCACAACTAGAAACTCAACTACTAGAAACTCCACAACTAGAAACTCCACAGCCAAAAACTCCATAACTTGAAACCCAACAAATAGCTACTCCACAACTACAGACTCCACGACTAGAAACTCCACAACTAGAAACTCCACAACTAGAAACTCCACAAGTAGACACTCCACAACTAGAAACTCCACAACTAGAGACCCCACAACTAGAGACTCCTCAACTAAAAACTCCACAACTAGAAACTCCGCCACTAGAAACTCCGCAACTAGAAACTTCACAGCTAGAAACTCCACAACTACTGGCTCCGCAACTAGAAACTCCACAAACAGAAACTCCGCAACTAGAAACTCACTCCGCCACTAAAGACTCCACAACTTGAAATTCCACAACTATAAACTCCACAACTAGAAACTCCACAACTAGAAATTCCACAACTAGAGACTCAACAACTAGAGACTCCTCAACTAAAAGCTCCACAATTAGAAACTCCGTAACTAGAAATTCCACAACTAGAAACTCCACAACTACAGACTCCGCAACTAGAAAACTCCGCAACTAGAAACTCCACAACTAGAAACTCCACAACTTGAAAGCCCACTACTAGATACTCCACAACTACAAACTCCACAACTAGAAACTCCACAACTAAAAACTCCACGACTTGAAGCTCCGCAACTAGAAACTCCGCAACTAGAAACTCCACAACTAAAAAACTCCGCAACTAGAAACTCTACAACTAAAACCTCCGCCACTAGAAACTCCACAACTTGAAACACCACAGCTATATACTCCACAACTACAAATTCCACAACTAGAAACTCCACAACTAGAAACTCCACAACTTGGAACTCCGCAACTAGAAACTCCGCCACTGGAATCTCCACAACTAGAAAACTCCGCAACTAGAAACTCTACATCTAGAAACTCCGCAACTAGAAACTCCACAGCTAGAAACACCACAAATGGAAACTCCACAAGTAGATACTCCACAACTAGAAACTGCACAACTACGAACCCCACAACTACGAACCCCACAACTAGAAACTCCACAACTAGAAACTCAACAACTTGAGACTTCGCAACTAGAAACTTCACAACTAGAAACTCCACAACTAGAGACTCCACAACTAGAAACTCGAAAACTAGAAACTCAACAACTACAAACCTCACAACTAGAAACTCCACAACTAGAGACTCCACAACTAGAAACTCCACAGCCAGAAAATCCACAACTAGAAACTCCACAACTAGAAACTCCACAGCCAGAGACTCCACAGCTAGAGACTGCACAACTAGAGACTCCGCAACTTGAAACTCCACAGCTAGAAACTCCACAACTAGAAACTGCACAACCAGAGACTCCAAAACCAGAGACTGCACAACTAGAAACTCCGCAACTAGAAACTCCACAGCTAGAAACTCCGCAACTAGAAACTCCACAACTAGAGACTTTGCAACTAGAAACTCGACAACTTAAAACTCTGCAACTAGAAAATCCGCAACTATAAACTCAAGTAGAAACTCCCCAACTAGAAACTTCGCAACTAGAAACTCCACAACTCGAAAATCCACAACTAGAAACTTCACAACTAGAAACTCCCCATCAAGAAGCTCCACAATTAGAAACTCCACAACTAAAAACTCCACAACTAGAAACTCCACAACTAGAAACTCCACAACTTGAAACTCCGCAACTAGAAACTCCGCAACTAGAAACTCCACAACTAGAAAACTCTGAAACTAGAAACCCTGCAACTGGAAACTCCACAGCTAGAAACTCCACAACTAGAAACTCCCCAAGTAGACACTCCACAACTAGAAACTCCACAACTAGAGCTCCACAACTCAACTAAAAGCTCCACAACTAGAAACTCCACAACTAGAAACTCCACAACTAGAAACTCCGTAACTAGAAACCCGAAAACTAGAAACTCCACAACTAGAAACTCCACACCTATAAATTCCACAACTTTAAACTCCACAACTAAAACTCCACAACTAGAAACTCTACAACTAGAAACTCTGCAACTAGAAACTCCGCAAGTAGAATCTCCACAGTTAGAAATTCCACAACTATAAACTCCACAACCAGAAACTCCACAACTAGAGACTCCAAAACTAGAGACTGCACAATTAGAGACTCCGCAATTAGATACTCCAAAACTAGGAACTCTGCAACTAGAAAATCTACAACTACAAATTTGAAAACTAAAAATAACAAATCGAAACTCCACAACTAGAAACTCAACAAGTAGACACTCCACAACTAGAAAGTCCACAACTAGAGACTCCACAACTAAAAGATCCACAACTAGAAACTCCGCAACTAGAAACTCTGCAACTAGAAACTCCACAGCTAGAAACTCTACAACTTGAGACTTCGCAACTAAAGAACTCGGCAACTACAAACTCAACAACTAGAAACTCCACAACTAGAAACACCGCAACTAAAAACTCTGCAAGCAGAAACTCCACAGCTAGAAAATCCACAACTAGAAACTCTGCAACTAGAAACTCCGCAAATAGAAACTCCACAGATAGAAAATCAACAACAAGAAACTCCACAACTAGAGACTCCACAACTAAAACTGCACAACTAGAAACTCCACAACTAGAAACTCCACAACTAGAGACTCCAAAACTAGAGACTGCACAATTAGAGACTCCGCAACTAGAAACTCCACAGCTAGCAACTCCGCAACTAGAAACTCCACAACTAGCGACTCCGCAACTACAAACTCGACAACTTGAAACTTTGCAACTCGAAACTGTGGAACTAGAAAATCCGCAGCTATAAACTCAAGTAGAAACTCCCCAACTAGAAACTTCGCAACTAGAAATTCCGCCACTAGAAAATCTACAATTAGAAACTTCACAACTAGAAACTCCCCAACAAGAAACTCCACAACTAGAAACTCCACAACTAGGAACTCTGCAATTAGAAAATCTACAACTACAAACTCGAAAAATAAAAACTACAAATAGAAACTCCACAACTAGAAACTCCACAACTAGAAACTCCACAAGTAGACACTCCACAACTAGAAACTCCACAACTAGAGACTCCACAACTAGAGACTCCACAGCTAAAAACTCCACAACTAGAAACTCCGCAACTAGAAACTCAACAACTAGAAATTCCACAGCTAGAAACTCCAGAACTTGAGACTTGGCAAGTAAAGAACTCGGCGACTAGAAACTCAACAACTAGAAACTCCACAACTAGAAACTCCGCAACTAGAAACTCTGAAATTAGAAACTCCACAACTTGAAAACGCAAAACTAGATACTCCACAACTACAAATTCCACAACTAGAAACTCCGCCACTTGAAGCTCCGCAACTAGAAACTCCGCAGCTAGAAACTCCACGACTTGAGACTTCGCAACTAGAAACTCGGCAACTACAAACTCAACAACTAGAAACTCCACAACTAGAAACTCCACAGCCATAAACTCCATAACTTGAAACCCAACAAATAGATACTCCACAACTACAGACTCCACGACTAGAAACTCCACAACTAGAAACTCCACAACTAGAAACTCCACAAGTAGACACTCCACAACTAGAAACTCCACAACTAGACACTCCACAACTAGAGACTCCTCAACTAAAAACTCCACAACTAGAAACTCCGCAACTAGAAACTCCGCAACTAGAAACTTCACAGCTAGAAACTCCACAACTTGAGACTTCGCAACTAAAGAACTCGGCAACTAGAAATTCAAACACTAAAAACCCCACAACTAGAAACTCCACAACTAGAAACTCCACAACTACTGGCTCCGCAACTAGAAACTTCACAACGAGAAACTCCGCAACTAGAAACTCACTCCGCCACTAGAGACTCCACAACTTGAAATTCCACAACTAGAAACTCCACAACTAGAAACTCCACAACTAGAAATTCCACAACTAGAGACTCAACAACTAGAGACTCCTCAACTAAAAGCTCCACAACTAGAAACTCCGTAACTAGAAATTCCACAACTAGAAACTCCACAACTACAGACTCCGCGACTAGAAAACTCCGCAACTAGAAACTCCACAACTAGAAAACTCTGAAACTAGAAACCCTGCAACTGGAAACTCCACAGCTAGAAACTCCACAACTAGAAACTCCCCAAGTAGACACTCCACAACTAGAAACTCCACAACTAGAGCTCCACAACTCAACTAAAAGCTCCACAACTAGAAACTCCACAACTAGAAACTCCACAACTAGAAACTCCGTAACTAGAAACCCGAAAACTAGAAACTCCACAACTAGAAACTCCACACCTATAAATTCCACAACTTTAAACTCCACAACTAAAACTCCACAACTAGAAACTCTACAACTAGAAACTCTGCAACTAGAAACTCCGCAAGTAGAATCTCCACAGTTAGAAATTCCACAACTATAAACTCCACAACCAGAAACTCCACAACTAGAGACTCCAAAACTAGAGACTGCACAATTAGAGACTCCGCAATTAGATACTCCAAAACTAGGAACTCTGCAACTAGAAAATCTACAACTACAAATTTGAAAACTAAAAATAACAAATCGAAACTCCACAACTAGAAACTCAACAAGTAGACACTCCACAACTAGAAAGTCCACAACTAGAGACTCCACAACTAAAAGATCCACAACAAGAAACTCCGCAACTAGAAACTCTGCAACTAGAAACTCCACAGCTAGAAACTCTACAACTTGAGACTTCGCAACTAAAGAACTCGGCAACTACAAACTCAACAACTAGAAACTCCACAACTAGAAACACCGCAACTAAAAACTCTGCAAGCAGAAACTCCACAGCTAGAAAATCCACAACTAGAAACTCTGCAACTAGAAACTCCGCAAATAGAAACTCCACAGATAGAAAATCAACAACAAGAAACTCCACAACTAGAGACTCCACAACTAAAACTGCACAACTAGAAACTCCACAACTAGAAACTCCACAACTAGAGACTCCAAAACTAGAGACTGCACAATTAGAGACTCCGCAACTAGAAACTCCACAGCTAGCAACTCCGCAACTAGAAACTCCACAACTAGCGACTCCGCAACTACAAACTCGACAACTTGAAACTTTGCAACTCGAAACTGTGGAACTAGAAAATCCGCAGCTATAAACTCAAGTAGAAACTCCCCAACTAGAAACTTCGCAACTAGAAATTCCGCCACTAGAAAATCTACAATTAGAAACTTCACAACTAGAAACTCCCCAACAAGAAACTCCACAACTAGAAACTCCACAACTAGGAACTCTGCAATTAGAAAATCTACAACTACAAACTCGAAAAATAAAAACTACAAATAGAAACTCCACAACTAGAAACTCCACAACTAGAAACTCCACAAGTAGACACTCCACAACTAGAAACTCCACAACTAGAGACTCCACAACTAGAGACTCCACAGCTAAAAACTCCACAACTAGAAACTCCGCAACTAGAAACTCAACAACTAGAAATTCCACAGCTAGAAACTCCAGAACTTGAGACTTGGCAAGTAAAGAACTCGGCGACTAGAAACTCAACAACTAGAAACTCCACAACTAGAAACTCCGCAACTAGAAACTCTGAAATTAGAAACTCCACAACTTGAAAACGCAAAACTAGATACTCCACAACTACAAATTCCACAACTAGAAACTCCGCCACTTGAAGCTCCGCAACTAGAAACTCCGCAGCTAGAAACTCCACGACTTGAGACTTCGCAACTAGAAACTCGGCAACTACAAACTCAACAACTAGAAACTCCACAACTAGAAACTCCACAGCCATAAACTCCATAACTTGAAACCCAACAAATAGATACTCCACAACTACAGACTCCACGACTAGAAACTCCACAACTAGAAACTCCACAACTAGAAACTCCACAAGTAGACACTCCACAACTAGAAACTCCACAACTAGACACTCCACAACTAGAGACACCTCAACTAAAAACTCCACAACTAGAAACTCCGCAACTAGAAACTCCGCAACTAGAAACTTCACAGCTAGAAACTCCACAACTTGAGACTTCGCAACTAAAGAACTCGGCAACTAGAAATTCAAACACTAAAAACTCCACAACTAGAAACTCCACAACTAGAAACTCCACAACTACTGGCTCCGCAACTAGAAACTTCACAACGAGAAACTCCGCAACTAGAAACTCACTCCGCCACTAGAGACTCCACAACTTGAAATTCCACAACTAGAAACTCCACAACTAGAAACTCCACAACTAGAAATTCCACAACTAGAGACTCAACAACTAGAGACTCCTCAACTAAAAGCTCCACAACTAGAAACTCCGTAACTAGAAATTCCACAACTAGAAACTCCACAACTACAGACTCCGCGACTAGAAAACTCCGCAACTAGAAACTCCACAACTAGAAACTCCACAACTTGAAAGCCCACAACTAGATACTCCACAACTACAAACTCCACAACTAGAAACTCCACAACTAGAAACTCCACAACTTGAAGCTCCGAGACTAGAAACTCCGCCACTAGAAACTCCACAACTAGAAAACTCCGCAACTAGAAACTCTGCAACTAGAAACTCCGCCACTAGAAACTCCACAACTAGAAACTCCACAACTTGAGACTTCGCAACTAGAAACTCTGCAACTAGAAACTCCACAACTAGAAACTCCACAACTAGAAACTCCGATACTAGAAACTCCGCCACTGGAATCTCCACAACTAGAAAACTCCGCAACTAGAAACTCTGCATCTAGAAACTCCGCAACTAGAAACTCCACAGCTAGAAACACCACAAATGGAAACTCCACAAGTAGATACTCCACAACTAGAAACTGCACAACTACGAACCCCACAACTACGAACCCCACAACTAGAAACTCCACAACTACAAACTCAACAACTTGAGACTTCGCAACTAGAAACTTCACAACTAGAAACTCCACAACTAGAGACTCCACAACTAGAAACTCGAAAACTATACACTCCACAGCCAGAAACTCCACAACTAGAAACTCCACATCTAGAAACTCCGCAACAAGAAACTCCGCAACTAGAAACTCCACACCTAGATCTTCCACAACTAGAGACTCAACAACTAGAGACTCCTCAACTAAAAGCTCCACAACTAAAAACTCCACAACTAGAAACTCCGTAACTAGAAACTCGAAAACTAGAAACTCCGCAACTAGAATCTCCACAAATAGAGACTCCAAAACTAGAGACTGCACAATTAGAGACTCCGCAACTAGAAACTCCACAGCTAGCAACTCCGACACTAGAAACTCCACAACTAGCGACTCCGCAACTACAAACTCGACAACTTGAAACTTTGCAACTCGAAACTGTGGAACTAGAAAATCCACAACTATAAATTCAAGTAGAAACTCCCCAACTAGAAACTTCGCAACTAGAAATTCCGCAACTAGAAAATCCACAATTAGAAACTTCACAACTAGAAACACCCCAACAAGAAACTCCACAACTAGAAACTCCACATTTAGGAACTCTGCAACTAGAAAATCTACAACTACAAACTCGAAAAATAAAAACTACAAATAGAAACTCTACAACTAGAATCTCCACAACTAGAAACTCCTCAGCTAGAAACTCCACAACTAGAAACTCCACAACCAGAGACTCCAAAACCAGAGACTGCACAACTAGAGACTCCGCAACTAGAAACTCCACAGCTAGAAACTCCGCAACTAGAAACTCCAAAACTAGAGACTCCCAACTAGAAACTCGACAACTTAAAACTCTGCAACTAGAAAATCCGCAACTATAAACTCAAGTAGAAACTCCCCAACTAGAAACTTCGCAACTAGAAACTCCACAACTCGAAAATCCACAACTAGAAACTTCACAACTAGAAACTCCCCATCAAGAAGCTCCACAATTAGAAACTCCACAACTAAAAACTCCACAACTAGAAACTCCACAACTAGAAACTCCACAACTTGAAACTCCGCAACTAGAAACTCCGCAACTAGAAACTCCACAACTAGAAAACTCCGAAACTAGAAACCCTGCAACTAGAAACTCCACAGCTAGAAACTCCACAACTAGAAACTCCACAAGTAGACACTCCACAACTAGAAACTCCACAACTAGAGCTCCACAACTCAACTAAAAGCTCCACAACTAGAAACTCCACAACTAGAAACTCACAACTAGAAACTCCACAACTAGAAACTCCGTAACTAGAAACCCGAAAACTAGAAACTCCACAACTAGAAATTCCACACCTATAAATTCCACAACTTTAAACTCCACAACTAAAACTCCACAACTAGAAACTCTGCAACTAGAAACTCCGCAATTAGAAACTCCACAGATAGAAACTCCGCAACTAGAAACTCCACAACTAGAAAACTCCGGAACTAGAACTCTGCAACTAGAAACTCCGCAACTAGAAACTCCACAACTTGAAACACCGCAACTATATACTCCACAACTACAAAATCCACAACTAGAAACTCCGCAACTAGAAACTCCGCAACTAGAAACTCCACAGCTAGAAACTCCACGACTTGAGACTTCGCAACTAGAAACTCGGCAACTGGAAACTCAACTACTAGAAACTCAACAACTAGAAACTCCACAACTAGAAACTCCACAACTTGAAACCCAACAAATAGATACTCCACAACTACAGACTCCAGAACTAGAAACTCCACAACCAGAAACTCCGTACCTAAAAACTCCGCAACTAGAAACTCCACAGCTAGAAAATCCACAACTAGAAACTCCACAACTTGAAACTCCGCAACTAGAAACTCCGCCACTAGAATCTCCACAACTAGAAAACTCCGCTACTAGAAACTCTGCAACTAGAAACTCCGCAACGAAAAACTCCACAGCTAGAAACTCCACAACTGGAAACTCCCTAACTAGAGACTTCACAACTAGAAACTCCACAACTACGAACTCCACAACTACGAACCCCCCAACTAGAAACTCCACAACTAGAAACTCCACAGCTAGAAAATCCACAACTAGAAACTCCACAACTAGAAATCTCCGGAACGAGAAACTCTGCAACTAGAAACTCCGCAACTAGAAACTCCACAAGTTGAAACACCACAACTATATACTCCACAACTACAAAATCCACAACAAGAAACTCCGCAACTAGAAACTCCGACACTAGAAACTCCACAGCTAGAAACTCCACGACTTGAGATTTCGCAACTAAAAACTCCGCAACTATAAACTCCACAGCTAGAAAATCCACAACTAGAAACTCCACAACTTGAAACTCCGCAACTAGAAACTCCGCCACTAGAATCTCCACAGCTAGAAACTGCACAACTGGAAACTCCCCAACTAGAGACTTCACAACTAGAAACTCCACAACTACGAACTCCACAACTACGAACCCCACAACTAGAAACTCCGCAACTAGAAACTCCACAGCTATAAATTCCACAACTAGAAACTCCACAACTACTGACTCTGCAACTAGAAACTCCACAACCAGAAACTCCGCAACTAGAAACTCACTCCGCAACTAGAGAATCCACAACTAGAAATTCCACAACTAGAAACTCCACAACTACAGACTCCGCAACTAGAAAACTCCGCGACTAGAAACTCCACAACTAGAAACTTCACAACTTGAAAGTCCACAACTAGATACTCCACAACTACAAACTCCATAACTAGAAACTCCACAACTAGAAACTGCACAACTACGAATCCCACAACTACGAACCCCAGAACTAGAAGCTCGACAACTAGAAACTCCACAACTTGGAACTCCGCAACTAGAAACTCCGCCATTACAATCTCCACAACTAGAAAACTCCGCAACTAGAAACTCTGCATCTAGAAACTCCGCAACTAGAAACTCCACAGCTAGAAACAACACAAATGGAAACTCCTCAACTAGAGACTCCACAACTAGAACTGCACAACTACGAACCCCACAACTACGAACCCCACAACTAGAAACTCCACAACTAGAAACTCCACAACTAGAAACTCCACAACTAGAAACTCCACGACTTGAGACTTCGCAACTAGAAACTCTACAACTAGAAACTCCACAACTAGAAACTCCACAACTAGAAACTCCTATACTAGAAACTCCGCAACTATAAACTCCACAGCCAGAAACTCCACAACTAGAAACTCCACATCAAGAAACTCCGCAACTAGAAACTCCACAACTAGAACTTCCACAACTAGAGAATCAACAACTAGAGACTCCTCAACTAAAAGCTCCACAACTAAAAACTCCACAACTAGAAACTCCGTAACTAGAAACTCTAAAACTAGAAACTCCAGAACTAGAAACTCCACACCTATGAATTCCACAACTTGAAACTCCACAACTAAATTTCACAACTAGAAACTCCACAACTAGAAACTCTGCAACAAGAAACTCCGCAAAGAGAAACTCTGCAACTCGAAACCCTGCAACTAGAATCTCCAGAGCTAGAAACTCCACATCTATAAACTCCACAACTAGAAACTCCACAACTAGAGACTCCAAAACTAGAGACTGCACAATTAGAGACTCCGCAACTAGAAACTCCACAGCTAGCAACTCCGCAACTAGAAACTCCACAACTAGCGACTCCGCAACTACAAACTCGACAACTTGAAACTTTGCAACTCGAAACTCTGGAACTAGAAAATCCGCAGCTATAAACTCAAGTAGAAACTCCCCAACTAGAAACTTCGCAACTAGAAATTCCGCCACTAGAAAATCTACAATTAGAAACTTCACAACTAGAAACTCCCCAACAAGAAACTCCACAACTAGAAACTCCACAACTAGGAACTCTGCAATTAGAAAATCTACAACTACAAACTCGAAAAATAAAAACTACAAATAGAAACTCCACAACTAGAAACTCCACAACTAGAAACTCCACAAGTAGACACTCCACAACTAGAAACTCCACAACTAGAGACTCCACAACTAGAGACTCCACAGCTAAAAACTCCACAACTAGAAACTCCGCAACTAGAAACTCAACAACTAGAAATTCCACAGCTAGAAACTCCAGAACTTGAGACTTGGCAAGTAAAGAACTCGGCGACTAGAAACTCAACAACTAGAAACTCCACAACTAGAAACTCCGCAACTAGAAACTCTGAAACTAGAAACTCCGCAACTAGAAACTCCACAGCTAGAAACTCCACAACTTGAAAAACCAAAACTAGATACTCCACAACTACAAATTCCACAACTAAAAACTCCGCCACTTGAAGCTCCGCAACTAGAAACTCCGCAGCTAGAAACTCCACGACTTGAGACTTCGCAACTAGAAACTCGGCAACTACAAACTCAACAACTAGAAACTCCACAACTAGAAACTCCACAGCCATAAACTCCATAACTTGAAACCCAACAAATAGATACTCCACAACTACAGACTCCACGACTAGAAACTCCACAACTAGAAACTCCACAACTAGAAACTCCACAAGTAGACACTCCACAACTAGAAACTCCACAACTAGACACTCCACAACTAGAGACTGCTCAACTAAAAACTCCACAACTAGAAACTCCGCAACTAGAAACTCCGCAACTAGAAACTTCACAGCTAGAAACTCCACAACTTGAGACTTCGCAACTAAAGAACTCGGCAACTAGAAATTCAAACACTAAAAACTCCACAACTAGAAACTCCACAACTAGAAACTCCACAACTACTGGCTCCGCAACTAGAAACTCCACAACGAGAAACTCCGCAACTAGAAACTCACTCCGCCACTAGAGACTCCACAACTTGAAATTCCACAAGTAGAAACTCCACAACTAGAAACTCCACAACTAGAAATTCCACAACTAGAGACTCAACAACTAGAGACTCCTCAACTAAAAGCTCCACAACTAGAAACTCCGTAACTAGAAATTCCACAACTGGAAACTCCACAACTACAGACTCCGCGACTAGAAAACTCCGCAACTAGAAACTCCACAACTAGAAACTCCACAACTTGAAAGCCCACAACTAGATACTCCACAACTACAAACTCCACAACTAGAAACTCCACAACTAGAAACTCCACAACTTGAAGCTCCGAGACTAGAAACTCCGCCACTAGAAACTCCACAACTAGAAAACTCCGCAACTAGAAACTCTGCAACTAGAAACTCCGCCACTAGAAACTCCACAACTAGAAACTCCACAACTTGAGACTTCGCAACTAGAAACTCTGCAACTAGAAACTCCACAACTAGAAACTCCACAGCTAGAAACACCACAAATGGAAACTCCACAAGTAGATACTCCACAACTAGAAACTGCACAACTACGAACCCCACAACTACGAACCCCACAACTAGAAACTCCACAACTAGAAACTCAACAACTTGAGACTTCGCAACTAGAAACTTCACAACTAGAAACTCCACAACTAGAGACTCCACAACTAGAAACTCGAAAACTATACACTCCACAGCCAGAAACTCCACAACTAGAAACTCCACATCTAGAAACTCCGCAACAAGAAACTCCGCAACTAGAAACTCCACACCTAGATCTTCCACAACTAGAGACTCAACAACTAGAGACTCCTCAACTAAAAGCTCCACAACTAAAAACTCCACAACTAGAAACTCCGTAACTAGAAACTCGAAAACTAGAAACTCCACAACTAGAAACTCCACACCTATGAATTCCACAACTTGAAACTCCACAAATAAAACTTCACAACTAGAAACTCCACAACTACAAACTCTGCAACAAGAAACTCCGCAACTAGAAACTCTGCAACTAGAAACTCCGCAACTAGAATCTCCACAAATAGAGACTCCAAAACTAGAGACTGCACAATTAGAGACTCCGCAACTAGAAACTCCACAGCTAGCAACTCCGACACTAGAAACTCCACAACTAGCGACTCCGCAACTACAAACTCGACAATTTGAAACTTTGCAACTCGAAACTGTGGAACTAGAAAATCCACAACTATAAATTCAAGTAGAAACTCCCCAACTAGAAACTTCGCAACTAGAAATTCCGCAACTAGAAAATCCACAATTAGAAACTTCACAACTAGAAACACCCCAACAAGAAACTCCACAACTAGAAACTCCACATTTAGGAACTCTGCAACTAGAAAATCTACAACTACAAACTCGAAAAATAAAAACTACAAATAGAAACTCTACAACTAGAATCTCCACAACTAGAAACTCCACAAGTAGACACTCCACAACTAGAAACTCCACAACTAGAGACTCCACAACTAGAGACTCCACAGCTAAAAACTCCACAACTAGAAACTCCGGATCTGGAAACTCAACAACTAGAAATTCCACAGCTAGAAACTTCACAACTTGAGACTTCGCAACTAAAGAACTCGGCCACTAGAAACTCAACAACTAGAAACTCCACAACTAGAAACTCCGCAACTAGAAACTCCGCAACTAGAAACTCTGCAACTAGAAACTCCGCAACTAGAAACTCCACAGCTAGAAACTCCACAACTTGAAACACCAAAACTAGATACTCCACAACTACAAATTCCACAACTAGAAACTCAACTACTAGAAACTCCACAACTAGAAACTCCACAGCCAAAAACTCCATAACTTGAAACCCAACAAATAGCTACTCCACAACTACAGACTCCACGACTAGAAACTCCACAACTAGAAACTCCACAACTAGAAACTCCACAAGTAGACACTCCACAACTAGAAACTCCACAACTAGAGACCCCACAACTAGAGACTCCTCAACTAAAAACTCCACAACTAGAAACTCCGCCACTAGAAACTCCGCAACTAGAAACTTCACAGCTAGAAACTCCACAACTTGAGACTTCGCAACTAAAGAACTCGGCAACTAGAAATTCAAACACTAGAAACTCCACAACTAAAAACTCCACAACTAGAAACTCCACAACTACTGGCTCCGCAACTAGAAACTCCACAAACAGAAACTCCGCAACTAGAAACTCACTCCGCCACTAAAGACTCCACAACTTGAAATTCCACAACTATAAACTCCACAACTAGAAACTCCACAACTAGAAATTCCACAACTAGAGACTCAACAACTAGAGACTCCTCAACTAAAAGCTCCACAATTAGAAACTCCGTAACTAGAAATTCCACAACTAGAAACTCCACAACTACAGACTGCGCAACTAGAAAACTCCGCAACTAGAAACTCCACAACTAGAAACTCCACAACTTGAAAGCCCACTACTAGATACTCCACAACTACAAACTCCACAACTAGAAACTCCACAACTAAAAACTCCACGACTTGAAGCTCCGCAACTAGAAACTCCGCAACTAGAAACTCCACAACTAAAAAACTCCGCAACTAGAAACTCTACAACTAAAACCTCCGCCACTAGAAACTCCACAACTTGAAACACCACAGCTATATACTCCACAACTACAAATTCCACAACTAGAAACTCCACAACTAGAAACTCCACAACTTGGAACTCCGCAACTAGAAACTCCGCCACTGGAATCTCCACAACTAGAAAACTCCGCAACTAGAAACTCTACATCTAGAAACTCCGCAACTAGAAACTCCACAGCTAGAAACACCACAAATGGAAACTCCACAAGTAGATACTCCACAACTAGAAACTGCACAACTACGAACCCCACAACTACGAACCCCACAACTAGAAACTCCACAACTAGAAACTCAACAACTTGAGACTTCGCAACTAGAAACTTCACAACTAGAAACTCCACAACTAGAGACTCCACAACTAGAAACTCGAAAACTAGAAACTCAACAACTACAAACCTCACAACTAGAAACTCCACAACTAGAGACTCCACAACTAGAAACTCCACAGCCAGAAAATCCACAACTAGAAACTCCACAACTAGAAACTCCACAGCCAGAGACTCCACAGCTAGAGACTGCACAACTAGAGACTCCGCAACTTGAAACTCCACAGCTAGAAACTCCACAACTAGAAACTGCACAACCAGAGACTCCAAAACCAGAGACTGCACAACTAGAGACTCCGCAACTAGAAACTCCACAGCTAGAAACTCCGCAACTAGAAACTCCACAACTAGAGACTTTGCAACTAGAAACTCGACAACTTAAAACTCTGCAACTAGAAAATCCGCAACTATAAACTCAAGTAGAAACTCCCCAACTAGAAACTTCGCAACTAGAAACTCCACAACTCGAAAATCCACAACTAGAAACTTCACAACTAGAAACTCCCCATCAAGAAGCTCCACAATTAGAAACTCCACAACTAAAAACTCCACAACTAGAAACTCCACAACTAGAAACTCCACAACTTGAAACTCCGCAACTAGAAACTCCGCAACTAGAAACTCCACAACTAGAAAACTCTGAAACTAGAAACCCTGCAACTAGAAACTCCACAGCTAGAAACTCCACAACTAGAAACTCCCCAAGTAGACACTCCACAACTAGAAACTCCACAACTAGAGCTCCACAACTCAACTAAAAGCTCCACAACTAGAAACTCCACAACTAGAAACTCCACAACTAGAAACTCCGTAACTAGAAACCCGAAAACTAGAAACTCCACAACTAGAAACTCCACACCTATAAATTCCACAACTTTAAACTCCACAACTAAAACTCCACAACTAGAAACTCTACAACTAGAAACTCTGCAACTAGAAACTCCGCAAGTAGAATCTCCACAGTTAGAAATTCCACAACTATAAACTCCACAACCAGAAACTCCACAACTAGAGACTCCAAAACTAGAGACTGCACAATTAGAGACTCCGCAATTAGATACTCCAAAACTAGGAACTCTGCAACTAGAAAATCTACAACTACAAATTTGAAAACTAAAAATAACAAATCGAAACTCCACAACTAGAAACTCAACAAGTAGACACTCCACAACTAGAAAGTCCACAACTAGAGACACCACAACTAAAAGATCCACAACTAGAAACACCGCAACTAAAAACTCTGCAAGCAGAAACTCCACAGCTAGAAAATCCACAACTAGAAACTCTGCAACTAGAAACTCCGCAAATAGAAACTCCACAGATAGAAAATCAACAACAAGAAACTCCACAACTAGAGACTCCACAACTAAAACTGCACAACTAGAAACTCCGCAACTAGAAACTCCGCAACTAGAAACTCCGCAACTAGAAACTCCACAGCTAGAAACTCTACAACTTGAGACTTCGCAACTAAAGAACTCGGCAACTAGAAACTCAACAACTAGAAACTCCAGAACTAGAAACACCGCAACTAAAAAATCTGCAACCAGAAATTCCACAGCTAGAAAATCCACAACTAGAAACTCTGCAGCTAGAATCTCCGCAAATAGAAACTCCACAACTTGAAAGTCCACAACTAGATACTCCACAACTACAAACTCCACAACTTGAAAGTCCACAACTAGATACTCCACAACTACAAACTCCACAACAAGAAACTCCACAACGAGTAACTCCACAACTTGAAGCTCCACAACTAGAAAATCCGCAACTAGAAACTCCACAACTAGAAAACTCCGGAACTAGAAACTCTGCAACTAGAAACTCCGCAACTAGAAACTCCACAACTAGAAACTCCACACCTATGAATTCCACGACTTGAAACTCCACAACTAAAACTTCACAACTAGAAACTCCACAACTAGAAACTCTGCAACAAGAAACTCCGCAAAGAGAAACTCTGCAACTCGAAACCCCGCAACTAGAATCTCCAGAGCTAGAAACTCCACATCTATAAACTCCACAACTAGAAACTCCACAACTAGAGACTCCAAAACTAGAGACTGCACAATTAGAGACTCCGCAACTAGAAACTCCACAGCTAGCAACTCCGCAACTAGAAACTCCACAACTAGCGACTCCGCAACTACAAACTCGACAACTTGAAACTTTGCAACTCGAAACTCTGGAACTAGAAAATCCGCAGCTATAAACTCAAGTAGAAACTCCCCAACTAGAAACTTCGCAACTAGAAATTCCGCCACTAGAAAATCTACAATTAGAAACTTCACAACTAGAAACTCCCCAACAAGAAACTCCACAACTAGAAACTCCACAACTAGGAACTCTGCAATTAGAAAATCTACAACTACAAACTCGAAAAATAAAAACTACAAATAGAAACTCCACAACTAGAAACTCCACAACTAGAAACTCCACAAGTAGACACTCCACAACTAGAAACTCCACAACTAGAGACTCCACAACTAGAGACTCCACAGCTAAAAACTCCACAACTAGAAACTCCGCAACAAGAAACTCAACAACTAGAAATTCCACAGCTAGAAACTCCAGAACTTGAGACTTGGCAAGTAAAGAACTCGGCGACTAGAAACTCAACAACTAGAAACTCCACAACTAGAAACTCCGCAACTAGAAACTCTGAAACTAGAAACTCCGCAACTAGAAACTCCACAGCTAGAAACTCCACAACTTGAAAAACCAAAACTAGATACTCCACAACTACAAATTCCACAACTAGAAACTCCGCCACTTGAAGCTCCGCAACTAGAAACTCCGCAGCTAGAAACTCCACGACTTGAGACTTCGCAACTAGAAACTCGGCAACTACAAACTCAACAACTAGAAACTCCACAACTAGAAACTCCACAGCCATAAACTCCATAACTTGAAACCCAACAAATAGATACTCCACAACTACAGACTCCACGACTAGAAACTCCACAACTAGAAACTCCACAACTAGAAACTCCACAAGTAGACACTCCACAACTAGAAACTCCACAACTAGACACTCCACAACTAGAGACTCCTCAACTAAAAACTCCACAACTAGAAACTCCGCAACTAGAAACTCCGCAACTAGAAACTTCACAGCTAGAAACTCCACAACTTGAGACTTCGCAACTAAAGAACTCGGCAACTAGAAATTCAAACACTAAAAACTCCACAACTAGAAACTCCACAACTAGAAACTCCACAACTACTGGCTCCGCAACTAGAAACTCCACAACGAGAAACTCCGCAACTAGAAACTCACTCCGCCACTAGAGACTCCACAACCTGAAATTCCACAAGTAGAAACTCCACAACTAGAAACTCCACAACTAGAAATTCCACAACTAGAGACTCAACAACTAGAGACTCCTCAACTAAAAGCTCCACAACTAGAAACTCCGTAACTAGAAATTCCACAACTAGAAACTCCACAACTACAGACTCCGCGACTAGAAAACTCCGCAACTAGAAACTCCACAACTAGAAACTCCACAACTTGAAAGCCCACAACTAGATACTCCACAACTACAAACTCCACAACTAGAAACTCCACAACTAGAAACTCCACAACTTGAAGCTCCGAGACTAGAAACTCCGCCACTAGAAACTCCACAACTAGAAAACTCCGCAACTAGAAACTCTGCAACTAGAAACTCCGCCACTAGAAACTCCACAACTAGAAACTCCACAACTTGAGACTTCGCAACTAGAAACTCTGCAACTAGAAACTCCACAACTAGAAACTCCGATACTAGAAACTCCGCCACTGGAATCTCCACAACTAGAAAACTCCGCAACTAGAAACTCTGCATCTAGAAACTCCGCAACTAGAAACTCCACAGCTAGAAACACCACAAATGGAAACTCCACAAGTAGATACTCCACAACTAGAAACTGCACAACTACGAACCCCACAACTACGAACCCCACAACTAGAAACTCCACAACTAGAAACTCAACAACTTGAGACTTCGCAACTAGAAACTTCACAACTAGAAACTCCACAACTAGAGACTCCACAACTAGAAACTCGAAAACTATACACTCCACAGCCAGAAACTCCACAACTAGAAACTCCACATCTAGAAACTCCGCAACTAGAAACTCCACACCTAGATCTTCCACAACTAGAGACTCAACAACTAGAGACTCCTCAACTAAAAGCTCCACAACTAAAAACTCCACAACTAGAAACTCCGTAACTAGAAACTCGAAAACTAGAAACTCCACACCTATGAATTCCACAACTTGAAACTCCACAACTAAAACTTCACAACTAGAAACTCCACAACTACAAACTCTGCAACAAGAAACTCCGCAACTAGAAACTCTGCAACTAGAAACTCCGCAACTAGAATCTCCACAAATAGAGACTCCAAAACTAGAGACTGCACAATTAGAGACTCCGCAACTAGAAACTCCACAGCTAGCAACTCCGACACTAGAAACTCCACAACTAGCGACTCCGCAACTACAAACTCGACAACTTGAAACTTTGCAACTCGAAACTGTGGAACTAGAAAATCCACAACTATAAATTCAAGTAGAAACTCCCCAACTAAAAACTTCGCAACTAGAAATTCCGCAACTAGAAAATCCACAATTAGAAACTTCACAACTAGAAACACCCCAACAAGAAACTCCACAACTAGAAACTCCACATTTAGGAACTCTGCAACTAGAAAATCTACAACTACAAACTCGAAAAATAAAAACTACAAATAGAAACTCTACAACTAGAATCTCCACAACTAGAAACTCCACAAGTAGACACTCCACAACTAGAAACTCCACAACTAGAGACTCCACAACTAGAGACTCCACAGCTAAAAACTCCACAACTAGAAACTCCGGATCTAGAAACTCAACAACTAGAAATTCCACAGCTAGAAACTTCACAACTTGAGACTTCGAAACTAAAGAACTCGGCCACTAGAAACTCCACATCTAGAAACTCCGCAACAAGAAACTCCGCAACTAGAAACTCCACACCTAGATCTTCCACAACTAGAGACTCAACAACTAGAGACTCCTCAACTAAAAGCTCCACAACTAAAAACTCCACAACTAGAAACTCCGTAACTAGAAACTCGAAAACTAGAAACTCCGCAACTAGAATCTCCACAAATAGAGACTCCAAAACTAGAGACTGCACAATTAGAGACTCCGCAACTAGAAACTCCACAGCTAGCAACTCCGACACTAGAAACTCCACAACTAGCGACTCCGCAACTACAAACTCGACAACTTGAAACTTTGCAACTCGAAACTGTGGAACTAGAAAATCCACAACTATAAATTCAAGTAGAAACTCCCCAACTAGAAACTTCGCAACTAGAAATTCCGCAACTAGAAAATCCACAATTAGAAACTTCACAACTAGAAACACCCCAACAAGAAACTCCACAACTAGAAACTCCACATTTAGGAACTCTGCAACTAGAAAATCTACAACTACAAACTCGAAAAATAAAAACTACAAATAGAAACTCTACAACTAGAATCTCCACAACTAGAAACTCCACAGCTAGAAACTCCACAACTAGAAACTCCACAACCAGAGACTCCAAAACCAGAGACTGCACAACTAGAGACTCCGCAACTAGAAACTCCACAGCTAGAAACTCCGCAACTAGAAACTCCAAAACTAGAGACTCCCAACTAGAAACTCGACAACTTAAAACTCTGCAACTAGAAAATCCGCAACTATAAACTCAAGTAGAAACTCCCCAACTAGAAACTTCGCAACTAGAAACTCCACAACTCGAAAATCCACAACTAGAAACTTCACAACTAGAAACTCCCCATCAAGAAGCTCCACAATTAGAAACTCCACAACTAAAAACTCCACAACTAGAAACTCCACAACTAGAAACTCCACAACTTGAAACTCCGCAACTAGAAACTCCGCAACTAGAAACTCCACAACTAGAAAACTCCGAAACTAGAAACCCTGCAACTAGAAACTCCACAGCTAGAAACTCCACAACTAGAAACTCCACAAGTAGACACTCCACAACTAGAAACTCCACAACTAGAGCTCCACAACTCAACTAAAAGCTCCACAACTAGAAACTCCACAACTAGAAACTCACAACTAGAAACTCCACAACTAGAAACTCCGTAACTAGAAACCCGAAAACTAGAAACTCCACAACTAGAAATTCCACACCTATAAATTCCACAACTTTAAACTCCACAACTAAAACTCCACAACTAGAAACTCCACAACTAGAAACTCTGCAACTAGAAACTCCGCAATTAGAAACTCCACAGATAGAAACTCCGCAACTAGAAACTCCACAACTAGAAAACTCCGGAACTAGAAACTCTGCAACTAGAAACTCCGCAACTAGAAACTCCACAACTTGAAACACCGCAACTATATACTCCACAACTACAAAATCCACAACTAGAAACTCCGCAACTAGAAACTCCGCAACTAGAAACTCCACAGCTAGAAACTCCACGACTTGAGACTTCGCAACTAGAAACTCGGCAACTGGAAACTCAACTACTAGAAACTCAACAACTAGAAACTCCACAACTAGAAACTCCACAACTTGAAACCCAACAAATAGATACTCCACAACTACAGACTCCAGAACTAGAAACTACACAACCAGAAACTCCGTACCTAAAAACTCCGCAACTAGAAACTCCACAGCTAGAAAATCCACAACTAGAAACTCCACAACTTGAAACTCCGCAACTAGAAACTCCGCCACTAGAATCTCCACAACTAGAAAACTCCGCTACTAGAAACTCTGCAACTAGAAACTCCGCAACGAAAAACTCCACAGCTAGAAACTCCACAACTGGAAACTCCCTAACTAGAGACTTCACAACTAGAAACTCCACAACTACGAACTCCACAACTACGAACCCCCCAACTAGAAACTCCACAACTAGAAACTCCACAGCTAGAAAATCCACAACTAGAAACTCCACAACTAGAAATCTCCGGAACGAGAAACTCTGCAACTAGAAACTCCGCAACTAGAAACTCCACAAGTTGAAACACCACAACTATATACTCCACAACTACAAAATCCACAACAAGAAACTCCGCAACTAGAAACTCCGACACTAGAAACTCCACAGCTAGAAACTCCACGACTTGAGATTTCGCAACTAGAAACTCGGCAACTGGAAACTCAACTACTAGAAACTCAACAACTAGAAACTCCACAACTAGAAACTCCACAACTTGAAACCCAACAAATAGATACTCCACAACTACAGACTCCAGAACTAGAAACTCCACAACCAGAAACTCCGCAACTAAAAACTCCGCAACTATAAACTCCACAGCTAGAAAATCCACAACTAGAAACTCCACAACTTGAAACTCCGCAACTAGAAACTCCGCCACTAGAATCTCCACAACTAGAAAACTCCGCTACTAGAAACTCTGCAACTAGAAACTCCGCAACGAAAAACTCCACAGCTAGAAACTGCACAACTGGAAACTCCCCAACTAGAGACTTCACAACTAGAAACTCCACAACTACGAACTCCACAACTACGAACCCCACAACTAGAAACTCCGCAACTAGAAACTCCACAGCTATAAATTCCACAACTAGAAACTCCACAACTACTGACTCTGCAACTAGAAACTCCACAACCAGAAACTCCGCAACTAGAAACTCACTCCGCAACTAGAGAATCCACAACTAGAAATTCCACAACTAGAAACTCCACAACTACAGACTCCGCAACTAGAAAACTCCGCGACTAGAAACTCCACAACTAGAAACTTCACAACTTGAAAGTCCACAACTAGATACTCCACAACTACAAACTCCATAACTAGAAACTCCACAACTAGAAACTGCACAACTACGAATCCCACAACTACGAACCCCAGAACTAGAAGCTCGACAACTAGAAACTCCACAACTTGGAACTCCGCAACTAGAAACTCCGCCATTACAATCTCCACAACTAGAAAACTCCGCAACTAGAAACTCTGCATCTAGAAACTCCGCAACTAGAAACTCCACAGCTAGAAACAACACAAATGGAAACTCCTCAACTAGAGACTCCACAACTAGAACTGCACAACTACGAACCCCACAACTACGAACCCCACAACTAGAAACTCCACAACTAGAAACTCCACAACTAGAAACTCCACAACTAGAAACTCCACGACTTGAGACTTCGCAACTAGAAACTCTACAACTAGAAACTCCACAACTAGAAACTCCACAACTAGAAACTCCTATACTAGAAACTCCGCAACTATTAACTCCACAGCCAGAAACTCCACAACTAGAAACTCCACATCAAGAAACTCCGCAACTAGAAACTCCACAACTAGAACTTCCACAACTAGAGAATCAACAACTAGAGACTCCTCAACTAAAAGCTCCACAACTAAAAACTCCACAACTAGAAACTCCGTAACTAGAAACTCTAAAACTAGAAACTCCAGAACTAGAAACTCCACACCTATGAATTCCACAACTTGAAACTCCACAACTAAATTTCACAACTAGAAACTCCACAACTAGAAACTCTGCAACAAGAAACTCCGCAAAGAGAAACTCTGCAACTCGAAACCCTGCAACTAGAATCTCCAGAGCTAGAAACTCCACATCTATAAACTCCACAACTAGAAACTCCACAACTAGAGACTCCAAAACTAGAGACTGCACAATTAGAGACTCCGCAACTAGAAACTCCACAGCTACCAACTCCGCAACTAGAAACTCCACAACTAGCGACTCCGCAACTACAAACTCGACAACTTGAAACTTTGCAACTCGAAACTCTGGAACTAGAAAATCCGCAGCTATAAACTCAAGTAGAAACTCCCCAACTAGAAACTTCGCAACTAGAAATTCCGCCACTAGAAAATCTACAATTAGAAACTTCACAACTAGAAACTCCCCAACAAGAAACTCCACAACTAGAAACTCCACAACTAGGAACTCTGCAATTAGAAAATCTACAACTACAAACTCGAAAAATAAAAACTACAAATAGAAACTCCACAACTAGAAACTCCACAACTAGAAACTCCACAAGTAGACACTCCACAACTAGAAACTCCACAACTAGAGACTCCACAACTAGAGACTCCACAGCTAAAAACTCCACAACTAGAAACTCCGCAACTAGAAACTCAACAACTAGAAATTCCACAGCTAGAAACTCCAGAACTTGAGACTTGGCAAGTAAAGAACTCGGCGACTAGAAACTCAACAACTAGAAACTCCACAACTAGAAACTCCGCAACTAGAAACTCTGAAACTAGAAACTCCGCAACTAGAAACTCCACAGCTAGAAACTCCACAACTTGAAAAACCAAAACTAGATACTCCACAACTACAAATTCCACAACTAAAAACTCCGCCACTTGAAGCTCCGCAACTAGAAACTCCGCAGCTAGAAACTCCACGACTTGAGACTTCGCAACTAGAAACTCGGCAACTACAAACTCAACAACTAGAAACTCCACAACTAGAAACTCCACAACTAGAAACTCCACAAGTAGACACTCCACAACTAGAAACTCCACAACTAGACACTCCACAACTAGAGACTCCTCAACTAAAAACTCCACAACTAGAAACTCCGCAACTAGAAACTCCGCAACTAGAAACTTCACAGCTAGAAACTCCACAACTTGAGACTTCGCAACTAAAGAACTCGGCAACTAGAAATTCAAACACTAAAAACTCCACAACTAGAAACTCCACAACTAGAAACTCCACAACTACTGGCTCCGCAACTAGAAACTCCACAACGAGAAACTCCGCAACTAGAAACTCACTCCGCCACTAGAGACTCCACAACTTGAAATTCCACAAGTAGAAACTCCACAACTAGAAACTCCACAACTAGAAATTCCACAACTAGAGACTCAACAACTAGAGACTCCTCAACTAAAAGCTCCACAACTAGAAACTCCGTAACTAGAAATTCCACAACTGGAAACTCCACAACTACAGACTCCGCGACTAGAAAACTCCGCAACTAGAAACTCCACAACTAGAAACTCCACAACTTGAAAGCCCACAACTAGATACTCCACAACTACAAACTCCACAACTAGAAACTCCACAACTAGAAACTCCACAACTTGAAGCTCCGAGACTAGAAACTCCGCCACTAGAAACTCCACAACTAGAAAACTCCGCAACTAGAAACTCTGCAACTAGAAACTCCGCCACTAGAAACTCCACAACTAGAAACTCAACAACTTGAGACTTCGCAACTAGAAACTTCACAACTAGAAACTCCACAACTAGAGACTCCACAACTAGAAACTCGAAAACTATACACTCCACAGCCAGAAACTCCACAACTAGAAACTCCACATCTAGAAACTCCGCAACAAGAAACTCCGCAACTAGAAACTCCACACCTAGATCTTCCACAACTAGAGACTCAACAACTAGAGACTCCTCAACTAAAAGCTCCACAACTAAAAACTCCACAACTAGAAACTCCGTAACTAGAAACTCGAAAACTAGAAACTCCACAACTAGAAACTCCACACCTATGAATTCCACAACTTGAAACTCCACAAATAAAACTTCACAACTAGAAACTCCACAACTACAAACTCTGCAACAAGAAACTCCGCAACTAGAAACTCTGCAACTAGAAACTCCGCAACTAGAATCTCCACAAATAGAGACTCCAAAACTAGAGACTGCACAATTAGAGACTCCGCAACTAGAAACTCCACAGCTAGCAACTCCGACACTAGAAACTCCACAACTAGCGACTCCGCAACTACAAACTCGACAACTTGAAACTTTGCAACTCGAAAGTGTGGAACTAGAAAATCCACAACTATAAATTCAAGTAGAAACTCCCCAACTAGAAACTTCGCAACTAGAAATTCCGCAACTAGAAAATCCACAATTAGAAACTTCACAACTAGAAACACCCCAACAAGAAACTCCACAACTAGAAACTCCACATTTAGGAACTCTGCAACTAGAAAATCTACAACTACAAACTCGAAAAATAAAAACTACAAATAGAAACTCTACAACTAGAATCTCCACAACTAGAAACTCCACAAGTAGACACTCCACAACTAGAAACTCCACAACTAGAGACTCCACAACTAGAGACTCCACAGCTAAAAACTCCACAACTAGAAACTCCGGATCTGGAAACTCAACAACTAGAAATTCCACAGCTAGAAACTTCACAACTTGAGACTTCGCAACTAAAGAACTCGGCCACTAGAAACTCAACAACTAGAAACTCCACAACTAGAAACTCCGCAACTAGAAACTCCGCAACTAGAAACTCTGCAACTAGAAACTCCGCAACTAGAAACTCCACAGCTAGAAACTCCACAACTTGAAACACCAAAACTAGATACTCCACAACTACAAATTCCACAACTAGAAACTCAACTACTAGAAACTCCACAACTAGAAACTCCACAGCCAAAAACTCCATAACTTGAAACCCAACAAATAGCTACTCCACAACTACAGACTCCACGACTAGAAACTCCACAACTAGAAACTCCACAACTAGAAACTCCACAAGTAGACACTCCACAACTAGAAACTCCACAACTAGAGACCCCACAACTAGAGACTCCTCAACTAAAAACTCCACAACTAGAAACTCCGCCACTAGAAACTCCGCAACTAGAAACTTCACAGCTAGAAACTCCACAACTTGAGACTTCGCAACTAAAGAACTCGGCAACTAGAAATTCAAACACTAGAAACTCCACAACTAAAAACTCCACAACTAGAAACTCCACAACTACTGGCTCCGCAACTAGAAACTCCACAAACAGAAACTCCGCAACTAGAAACTCACTCCGCCACTAAAGACTCCACAACTTGAAATTCCACAACTATAAACTCCACAACTAGAAACTCCACAACTAGAAATTCCACAACTAGAGACTCAACAACTAGAGACTCCTCAACTAAAAGCTCCACAATTAGAAACTCCGTAACTAGAAATTCCACAACTAGAAACTCCACAACTACAGACTCCGCAACTAGAAAACTCCGCAACTAGAAACTCCACAACTAGAAACTCCACAACTTGAAAGCCCACTACTAGATACTCCACAACTACAAACTCCACAACTAGAAACTCCACAACTAAAAACTCCACGACTTGAAGCTCCGCAACTAGAAACTCCGCAACTAGAAACTCCACAACTAAAAAACTCCGCAACTAGAAACTCTACAACTAAAACCTCCGCCACTAGAAACTCCACAACTTGAAACACCACAGCTATATACTCCACAACTACAAATTCCACAACTAGAAACTCCACAACTAGAAACTCCACAACTTGGAACTCCGCAACTAGAAACTCCGCCACTGGAATCTCCACAACTAGAAAACTCCGCAACTAGAAACTCTACATCTAGAAACTCCGCAACTAGAAACTCCACAGCTAGAAACACCACAAATGGAAACTCCACAAGTAGATACTCCACAACTAGAAACTGCACAACTACGAACCCCACAACTACGAACCCCACAACTAGAAACTCCACAACTAGAAACTCAACAACTTGAGACTTCGCAACTAGAAACTTCACAACTAGAAACTCCACAACTAGAGACTCCACAACTAGAAACTCGAAAACTAGAAACTCAACAACTACAAACCTCACAACTAGAAACTCCACAACTAGAGACTCCACAACTAGAAACTCCACAGCCAGAAAATCCACAACTAGAAACTCCACAACTAGAAACTCCACAGCCAGAGACTCCACAGCTAGAGACTGCACAACTAGAGACTCCGCAACTTGAAACTCCACAGCTAGAAACTCCACAACTAGAAACTGCACAACCAGAGACTCCAAAACCAGAGACTGCACAACTAGAGACTCCGCAACTAGAAACTCCACAGCTAGAAACTCCGCAACTAGAAACTCCACAACTAGAGACTTTGCAACTAGAAACTCGACAACTTAAAACTCTGCAACTAGAAAATCCGCAACTATAAACTCAAGTAGAAACTCCCCAACTAGAAACTTCGCAACTAGAAACTCCACAACTCGAAAATCCACAACTAGAAACTTCACAACTAGAAACTCCCCATCAAGAAGCTCCACAATTAGAAACTCCACAACTAAAAACTCCACAACTAGAAACTCCACAACTAGAAACTCCACAACTTGAAACTCCGCAACTAGAAACTCCGCAACTAGAAACTCCACAACTAGAAAACTCTGAAACTAGAAACCCTGCAACTAGAAACTCCACAGCTAGAAACTCCACAAATAGAAACTCCCCAAGTAGACACTCCACAACTAGAAACTCCACAACTAGAGCTCCACAACTCAACTAAAAGCTCCACAACTAGAAACTCCACAACTAGAAACTCCACAACTAGAAACTCCGTAACTAGAAACCCGAAAACTAGAAACTCCACAACTAGAAACTCCACACCTATAAATTCCACAACTTTAAACTCCACAACTAAAACTCCACAACTAGAAACTCTACAACTAGAAACTCTGCAACTAGAAACTCCGCAAGTAGAATCTCCACAGTTAGAAATTCCACAACTATAAACTCCACAACCAGAAACTCCACAACTAGAGACTCCAAAACTAGAGACTGCACAATTAGAGACTCCGAAATTAGATACTCCAAAACTAGGAACTCTGCAACTAGAAAATCTACAACTACAAATTTGAAAACTAAAAACAACAAATAGAAACTCCACAACTAGAAACTCAACAAGTAGACACTCCACAACTAGAAAGTCCACAACTAGAGACTCCACAACTAAAAGATCCAAAACTAGAAACTCCGCAACTAGAAACTCTGCAACTAGAAACTCCACAGCTAGAAACTCTACAACTTGAGACTTCGCAACTAAAGAACTCGGCAACTACAAACTCAACAACTAGAAACTCCACAACTAGAAACACCGCAACTAAAAACTCTGCAAGCAGAAACTCCACAGCTAGAAAATCCACAACTAGAAACTCTGCAACTAGAAACTCCGCAAATAGAAACTCCACAGATAGAAAATCAACAACAAGAAACTCCACAACTAGAGACTCCACAACTAAAACTGCACAACTAGAAACTCCGCAACTAGAAACTCCGCAACTAGAAACTCCGCAACTAGAAACTCCACAGCTAGAAACTCTACAACTTGAGACTTCGCAACTAAAGAACTCGGCAACTAGAAACTCAACAACTAGAAACTCCACAACTAGAAACACCGCAACTAAAAAATCTGCAAACAGAAATTCCACAGCTAGAAAATCCACAACTAGAAACTCTGCAGCTAGAATCTCCGCAAATAGAAACTCCACAACTTGAAAGTCCACAACTAGATACTCCACAACTACAAACTCCACAACTTGAAAGTCCACAACTAGATACTCCACAACTACAAACTCCACAACAAGAAACTCCACAACGAGTAACTCCACAACTTGAAGCTCCACAACTAGAAAATCCGCAACTAGAAACTCCACAACTAGAAAACTCCGGAACTAGAAACTCTGCAACTAGAAACTCCGCAACTAGAAACTCCACAACTAGAAACTCCACAGCCAGAGACTCCACAGCTAGAGACTGCACAACTAGAGACTCCGCAACTTGAAACTCCACAGCTAGAAACTCCACAACTAGAAACTCCACAACCAGAGACTCCAAAACCAGAGACTGCACAACTAGAGACTCCGCAACTGGAAACTCCACAGCTAGAAACTCCGCAACTAGAAACTCCAAAACTAGAGACTCCGCAACTAGAAACTCGACAACTTAAAACTCTGCAACTAGAAAATCCGCAACTATAAACTCAAGTAGAAACTCCCCAACTAGAAACTTCGCAACTAGAAACTCCACAACTCGAAAATCCACAACTAGAAACTTCACAACTAGAAACTCCCCATCAAGAAGCTCCACAATTAGAAACTCCACAACTAAAAACTCCACAACTAGAAACTCCACAACTAGAAACTCCACAACTTGAAACTCCGCAACTAGAAACTCCGCAACTAGAAACTCCACAAGTAGACACTCCACAACTAGAAACTCCACAAGTAGACACTCCACAACTAGAAACTCCACAACTAGAGCTCCACAACTCAACTAAAAGCTCCACAACTAGAAACTCAACAACTAGAAACTCACAACTACAAACTCCACAACTAGAAACTCCGTAACTAGAAACCCGAAAACTAGAAACTCCACAACTAGAAACTCCACACCTATAAATTCCACAACTTTAAACTCCACAACTAAAACTCCACAACTAGAAACTCCACAACTAGAAACTCTGCAACTAGAAACTCCGCAATTAGAAACTCCACAGATAGAAACTCCGCAACTAGAAACTCCACAACTAGAAAACTCCGGAACTAGAAACTCTGCAACTAGAAACTCCGCAACTAGAAACTCCACAACTTGAAACACCACAACTATATACTCCACAACTACAAAATCCACAACTAGAAACTCCGCAACTAGAAACTCCGCAACTGGAAACTCCACAGCTAGAAACTCCACGACTTGAGACTTCGCAACTAGAAACTCGGCAACTGGAAACTCAACTACTAGAAACTCAACAACTAGAAACTCCACAACTAGAAACTCCACAACTTGAAACCCAACAAATAGATACTCCACAACTACAGACTCCAGAACTAGAAACTCCACAACCAGAAACTCCGCAACTAAAAACTCCGCAACTAGAAACTCCACAGCTAGAAAATCCACAACTAGAAACTCCACAACTTGAAACTCCGCAACTAGAAACTCCGCCACTAGAATCTCCACAACTAGAAAACTCCGCTACTAGAAACTCTGCAACTAGAAACTCCGCAACGAAAAAGTCCACAGCTAGAAACTCCACAACTGGAAACTCCCTAACTAGAGACTTCACAACTAGAAACTCCACAACTACGAACTCCACAACTACGAACCCCCCAACTAGAAACTCCGCAACTAGAAACTCCACAGCTAGAAAATCCACAACTAGAAACTCCACAACTAGAAATCTCCGGAACGAGAAACTCTGCAACTAGAAACTCCGCAACTAGAAACTCCACAACTTGAAACACCACAACTATATACTCCACAACTACAAAATCCACAACAAGAAACTCCGCAACTAGAAACTCCGCAACTAGAAACTCCACAGCTAGAAACTCCACGACTTGAGATTTCGCAACTAGAAACTCGGCAACTGGAAACTCAACTACTAGAAACTCAACAACTAGAAACTCCACAACTAGAAACTCCACAACTTGAAACCCAACAAATAGATACTCCACAACTACAGACTCCAGAACTAGAAACTCCACAACCAGAAACTCCGCAACTAAAAACTCCGCAACTATAAACTCCACAGCTAGAAAATCCACAACTAGAAACTCCACAACTTGAAACTCCGCAACTAGAAACTCCGCCACTAGAATCTCCACAACTAGAAAACTCCGCTACTAGAAACTCTGCAACTAGAAACTCCGCAACGAAAAACTCCACAGCTAGAAACTGCACAACTGGAAACTCCCCAACTAGAGACTTCACAACTAGAAACTCCACAACTACGAACTCCACAACTACGAACCCCACAACTAGAAACTCCGCAACTAGAAACTCCACAGCTATAAATTCCACAACTAGAAACTCCACAACTACTGACTCTGCAACTAGAAACTCCACAACCAGAAACTCCGCAACTAGAAACTCACTCCGCAACTAGAGAATCCACAACTAGAAATTCCACAACTAGAAACTCCACAACTACAGACTCCGCAACTAGAAAACTCCGCGACTAGAAACTCCACAACTAGAAACTTCACAACTTGAAAGTCCACAACTAGATACTCCACAACTACAAACTCCATACCTAGAAACTCCACAACTAGAAACTGCACAACTACGAATCCCACAACTACGAACCCCAGAACTAGAAGCTCGACAACTAGAAACTCCACAACTTGGAACTCCTCAACTAGAAACTCCGCCATTACAATCTCCACAACTAGAAAACTCCGCAACTAGAAACTCTGCATCTAGAAACTCCGCAACTAGAAACTCCACAGCTAGAAACAACACAAATGGAAACTCCTCAACTAGAGACTCCACAACTAGAACTGCACAACTACGAACCCCACAACTACGAACCCCACAACTAGAAACTCCACAACTAGAAACTCCACAACTAGAAACTCCACAACTAGAAACTCCACGACTTGAGACTTCGCAACTAGAAACTCTACAACTAGAAACTCCACAACTAGAAACTCCACAACTAGAAACTCCTATACTAGAAACTCCGCAACTATAAACTCCACAGCCAGAAACTCCACAACTAGAAACTCCACATCAAGAAACTCCGCAACTAGAAACTCCACAACTAGAACTTCCACAACTAGAGAATCAACAACTAGAGACTCCTCAACTAAAAGCTCCACAACTAAAAACTCCACAACTAGAAACTCCGTAACTAGAAACTCGAAAACTAGAAACTCCACAACTAGAAACTCCACACCTATGAATTCCACAACTTGAAACTCCACAACTAAAACTTCACAAATAGAAACTCCACAACTAGAAACTCGGCAACAAGAAACTCCGCAAAGAGAAACTCTGCAACTCGAAACCCCGCCACTAGAATCTCCAGAGCTAGAAACTCCACATCTATAAACTCCACAACTAGAAACTCCACAACTAGAGACTCCAAAACTAGAGACTGCACAATTAGAGACTCCGCAACTAGAAACTCCACAGCTAGCAACTCCGCAACTAGAAACTCCACAACTAGCGACTCCGCAACTACAAACTCGACAACTTGAAACTTTGCAACTCGAAACTGTGGAACTAGAAAATCCGCAGCTATAAACTCAAGTAGAAACTCCCTAACTAGAAACTTCGCAACTAGAAATTCCGCCACTAGAAAATCTACAATTAGAAACTTCACAACTAGAAACTCCCCAACAAGAAACTCCACAACTAGAAACTCCACAACTAGGAACTCTGCAATTAGAAAATCTACAACTACAAACTCGAAAAATAAAAACTACAAATAGAAACTCCACAACTAGAAACTCCACAACTAGAAACTCCACAAGTAGACACTCCACAACTAGAAACTCCACAACTAGAGACTCCACAACTAGAGACTCCACAGCTAAAAACTCCACAACTAGAAACTCCGCAACTAGAAACTCAACAACTAGAAATTCCACAGCTAGAAACTCCAGAACTTGAGACTTGGCAAGTAAAGAACTCGGCGACTAGAAACTCAACAACTAGAAACTCCACAACTAGAAACTCCGCAACTAGAAACTCTGAAACTAGAAACTCCGCAACTAGAAACTCCGCAACTAGAAACTCCGCAACTAGAGACTCGGCAACTACAAACTCAACAACTAGAAACTCCACAACTAGAAACTCCACAGCCATAAACTCCATAACTTGAAACCCAACAAATAGATACTCCACAACTACAGACTCCACGACTAGAAACTCCACAACTAGAAACTCCACAACTAGAAACTCCACAAGTAGACACTCCACAACTAGAAACTCCACAACTAGACACTCCACAACTAGAGACTCCTCAACTAAAAACTCCACAACTAGAAACTCCGCAACTAGAAACTCCGCAACTAGAAACTTCACAGCTAGAAACTCCACAACTTGAGACTTCGCAACTAAAGAACTCGGCAACTAGAAATTCAAACACTAAAAACTCCACAACTAGAAACTCCACAACTAGAAACTCCACAACTACTGGCTCCGCAACTAGAAACTCCACAACGAGAAACTCCGCAACTAGAAACTCACTCCGCCACTAGAGACTCCACAACTTGAAATTCCACAACTAGAAACTCCACAACTAGAAACTCCACAACTAGAAATTCCACAACTAGAGACTCAAGAACTAGAGACTCCTCAACTAAAAGCTCCACAACTAGAAACTCCGTAACTAGAAATTTCACAACTAGAAACTCCACAACTACAGACTCCGCGACTAGAAAACTCCGCAACTAGAAACTCCACAACTAGAATCTCCACAACTTGAAAGCCCACAACTAGATACTCCACAACTACAAACTCCACAACTAGAAACTCCACAACTAGAAACTCCACAACTTGAAGCTCCGAGACTAGAAACTCCGCCACTAGAAACTCCACAACTAGAAAACTCCGCAACTAGAAACTCTGCAACTAGAAACTCCGCCACTAGAAACTCCACAACTAGAAACTCCACAACTTGAGACTTCGCAACTAGAAACTCTGCAACTAGAAACTCCACAACTAGAAACTCCACAACTAGAAACTCCGATACTAGAAACTCCGCCACTGGAATCTCCACAACTAGAAAACTCCGCAACTAGAAACTCTGCATCTAGAAACTCCGCAACTAGAAACTCCACAGCTAGAAACACCACAAATGGAAACTCCACAAGTAGATACTCCACAACTAGAAACTGCACAACTACGAACCCCACAACTACGAACCCCACAACTAGAAACTCCACAACTAGAAACTCAACAACTTGAGACTTCGCAACTAGAAACTTCACAACTAGAAACTCCACAACTAGAGACTCCACAACTAGAAACTCGAAAACTATACACTCCACAGCCAGAAACTCCACAACTAGAAACTCCACATCTAGAAACTCCGCAACAAGAAACTCCGCAACTAGAAACTCCACACCTAGATCTTCCACAACTAGAGATTCAACAACTAGAGACTCCTCAACTAAAAGCTCCACAACTAAAAACTCCACAACTAGAAACTCCGTAACTAGAAACTCGAAAACTAGAAACTCCACAACTAGAAACTCCACACCTATGAATTCCACAACTTGAAACTCCACAACTAAAACTTCACAACTAGAAACTCCACAACTACAAACTCTGCAACAAGAAACTCCGCAACTAGAAACTCTGCAACTAGAAACTCCGCAACTAGAATCTCCACAAATAGAGACTCCAAAACTAGAGACTGCACAATTAGAGACTCCGCAACTAGAAACTCCACAGCTAGCAACTCCGACACTAGAAACTCCACAACTAGCGACTCCGCAACTACAAACTCGACAACTTGAAACTTTGCAACTCGAAACTGTGGAACTAGAAAATCCACAACTATAAATTCAAGTAGAAACTCCCCAACTAGAAACTTCGCAACTAGAAATTCCGCAACTAGAAAATCCACAATTAGAAACTTCACAACTAGAAACACCCCAACAAGAAACTCCACAACTAGAAACTCCACATTTAGGAACTCTGCAACTAGAAAATCTACAACTACAAACTCGAAAAATAAAAAATTCAAATAGAAACTCTACAACTAGAATCTCCACAACTAGAAACTCCACAAGTAGACACTCCACAACTAGAAACTCCACAACTAGAGACTCCACAACTACAGACTCCACAGCTAAAAACTCCACAACTAGAAACTCCGGATCTAGAAACTCAACAACTAGAAATTCCACAGCTAGAAACTTCACAACTTGAGACTTCGCAACTAAAGAACTCGGCCACTAGAAACTCAACAACTAGAAACTCCACAACTAGAAACTCCGCAACTAGAAACTCAACTACTAGAAACTCCACAACTAGAAACTCCACAGCCAAAAACTCCATAACTTGAAACCCAACAAATAGCTACTCCACAACTACAGACTCCACGACTAGAAACTCCACAACTAGAAACTCCACAACTAGAAACTCCACAAGTAGACACTCCACAACTAGAAACTCCACAACTAGAGACCCCACAACTAGAGACTCCTCAACTAAAAACTCCACAACTAGAAACTCCGCCACTAGAAACTCCGCAACTAGAAACTTCACAGCTAGAAACTCCACAACTTGAGACTTCGCAACTAAAGAATTCGGCAACTAGAAATTCAAACACTAGAAACTCCACAACTAAAAACTCCACAACTAGAAACTCCACAACTACTGGCTCCGCAACTAGAAACTCCACAAACAGAAACTCCGCAACTAGAAACTCACTCCGCCACTAGAGACTCCACAACTTGAAATTCCACAACTATAAACTCCACAACTAGAAACTCCACAACTAGAAATTCCACAACTAGAGACTCAACAACTAGAGACTCCTCAACTAAAAGCTCCGCAACTAGAAAACTCCGCAACTAGAAACTCCACAACTAGAAACTCCACAACTTGAAAGCCCACTACTAGATACTCCACAACTACAAACTCCACAACTAGAAACTCCACAACTAGAAACTCCACAACTTGAAGCTCCGCAACTAGAAACTCCGCAACTAGAAACTCCACAACTAAAAAACTCCGCAACTAGAAACTCTACAACTAGAAACTCCGCCACTAGAAACTCCACAACTTGAAACACCACAGCTATATACTCCACAACTACAAATTCCACAACTAGAAACTCCACAACTAGAAACTCCACAACTTGGAACTCCGCAACTAGAAACTCCGCCACTGGAATCTCCACAACTAGAAAACTCCGCAACTAGAAACTCTGCATCTAGAAACTCCGCAACTAGAAACTCCACAGCTAGAAACACCACAAATGGAAACTCCACAAGTAGATACTCCACAACTAGAAACTGCACAACTACGAACCCCACAACTACGAACCCCACAACTAGAAACTCCACAACTAGAAACTCAACAACTTGAGACTTCGCAACTAGAAACTTCACAACTAGAAACTCCACAACTAGAGACTCCACAACTAGAAACTCGAAAACTAGAAACTCAACAACTACAAACCTCACAACTAGAAACTCCACAACTAGAGACTCCACAACTAGAAACTCCACAGCCAGAAAATCCACAACTAGAAACTCCGCCACAAGAAACTCAGCAAATAGAAACTCCACAACTAGAAACTCCACAACTAGAAACTCCACAGCCAGAGACTCCACAGCTAGAGACTGCACAACTAGAGACTCCGCAACTTGAAACTCCACAGCTAGAAACTCCACAACTAGAAACTGCACAACCAGAGACTCCAAAACCAGAGACTGCACAACTAGAGACTCCGCAACTAGAAACTCCACAGCTAGAAACTCCGCAACTAGAAACTCCACAACTAGAGACTTTGCAACTAGAAACTCGACAACTTAAAACTCTGCAACTAGAAAATCCGCAACTATAAACTCAAGTAGAAACTCCCCAACTAGAAACTTCGCAACTAGAAACTCCACAACTCGAAAATCCACAACTAGAAACTTCACAACTAGAAACTCCCCATCAAGAAGCTCCACAATTAGAAACTCCACAACTAAAAACTCCACAACAAGAAACTCCACAACTAGAAACTCCACAACTTGAAACTCCGCAACTAGAAACTCCGCAACTAGAAACTCCACAACTAGAAAACTCTGAAACTAGAAACCCTGCAACTAGAAACTCCACAGCTAGAAACTCCACAACTAGAAACTCCCCAAGTAGACACTCCACAACTAGAAACTCCACAACTAGAGCTCCACAACTCAACTAAAAGCTCCACAACTAGAAACTCCACAACTAGAAACTCCACAACTAGAAACTCCGTAACTAGAAACCCGAAAACTAGAAACTCCACAACTAGAAACTCCACACCTATAAATTCCACAACTTTAAACTCCACAACTAAAACTCCACAACTAGAAACTCTACAACTAGAAACTCTGCAACTAGAAACTCCGCAAGTAGAATCTCCACAGTTAGAAATTCCACAACTATAAACTCCACAACCAGAAACTCCACAACTAGAGACTCCAAAACTAGAGACTGCACAATTAGAGACTCCGCAATTAGATACTCCAAAACTAGGAACTCTGCAACTAGAAAATCTACAACTACAAATTTGAAAACTAAAAACAACAAATAGAAACTCCACAACTAGAAACTCAACAAGTAGACACTCCACAACTAGAAAGTCCACAACTAGAGACTCCACAACTAAAAGATCCACAACTAGAAACTCCGCAACTAGAAACTCTGCAACTAGAAACTCCACAGCTAGAAACTCTACAACTTGAGACTTCGCAACTAAAGAACTCGGCAACTACAAACTCAACAACTAGAAACTCCACAACTAGAAACACCGCAACTAAAAACTCTGCAAGCAGAAACTCCACCGCTAGAAAATCCACAACTAGAAACTCTGCAACTAGAAACTCCGCAAATAGAAACTCCACAGATAGAAAATCAACAACAAGAAACTCCACAACTAGAGACTCCACAACTAAAACTGCACAACTAGAAACTCCGCAACTGGAAACTCCGCAACTAGAAACTCCGCAACTAGAAACTCCACAGCTAGAAACTCTACAACTTGAGACTTCGCAACTAAAGAACTCGGCAACTAGAAACTCAACAACTAGAAACTCCACAACTAGAAACACCGCAACTAAAAACTCTGCAACCAGAAATTCCACAGCTAGAAAATCCACAACTAGAAACTCTGCAGCTAGAATCTCCGCAAATAGAAACTCCACAACTTGAAAGTCCACAACTAGGTACTCCACAACTACAAACTCCACAACTTGAAAGTCCACAACTAGATACTCCACAACTACAAACTCCACAACAAGAAACTCCACAACGAGTAACTCCACAACTTGAAGCTCCACAACTAGAAAATCCGCAACTTGAAACTCCACAACTAGAAAACTCCGGAACTAGAAACTCTGCAACTAGAAACTCCGCAACTAGAAACTCCACAACTAGAAACTCCACAACCAGAGACTCCGAAACCAGAGACTGCACAACTAGAGACTCCGCAACTAGAAACTCCACTGCTAGAAACTCCACAGCTAGAAACTCCACAACTAGAAACTCCACAACCAGAGACTCCGAAACCAGAGACTGCACAACTAGAGACTCCGCAACTAGAAACTCCACAGCTAGAAACTCCGCAACTAGAAACTCCAAAACTAGAGACTCCGCAACTAGAAACTCGACAACTTAAAACTCTGCAACTAGAAAATCCGCAACTATATACTCAAGTAGAAACTCCCCAACTAGAAACTTCGCAACTAGAAACTCCACAACTCGAAAATCCACAACTAGAAACTTCACAACTAGAAACTCCCCATCAAGAAGCTCCACAATTAGAAACTCCACAACTAAAAACTCCACAACTAGTAACTCCACAACTAGAAACTCCACAACTTGAAACTCCGCAACTAGAAACTCCGCAACTAGAAACTCCACAACTAGAAAACTCCGAAACTAGAAACCCTGCAACTAGAAACTCCACAGCTAGAAACTCCACAACTAGAAACTCCACAAGTAGACACTCCACAACTAGAAACTCCACAACTAGAAACTCCACAACTCAACTAAAAGCTCCACAACTAGAAACTCCACAACTAGAAACTCACAACTAGAAACTCCACAACTAGAAACTCCGTAACTAGAAACCCGAAAACTAGAAACTCCACAACTAGAAACTCCACACCTATAAATGCCACAACTTTAAACTCCACAACTAAAACTCCACAACTAGAAACTCCACAACTAGAAACTCTGCAACTAGAAACTCCGCAAGTAGAATCTCCACAGATAGAAATTCCACAACTCTAAACTCCACAACCAGAAACTCCACAACTAGAGACTCCAAAACTAGAGACTGCACAATTACAGACTCCGCAACTAGATACTCCAAAACTAGGAACTCTGCAACTAGAAAATCTACAACTACAAACTCGAAAACTAAAAACAACAAATAGAAACTCCACAACTAGAAACTCAACAAGTAGACACTCCACAACTAGAAAGTCCACAACTACAGACTCCAGAACTAGAAACTCCACAACCAGAAACTCCGCAACTAAAAACTCCGCAACTAGAAACTCCACAGCTAGAAAATCCACAACTAGAAACTCCACAACTTGAAACTCCGCAACTAGAAACTCCGCCACTAGAATCTCCACAACTAGAAAACTCCGCTACTAGAAACTCTGCAACTAGAAACTCCGCAACGAAAAACTCCACAGCTAGAAACTCCACAACTGGAAACTCCCCAACTAGAGACTTCACAACTACAAACTCCACAACTAGGAACTCCACAACTACGAACCCCACAACTAGAAACTCCGCAACTAGAAACTCCACAGCTAGAAAATCAACAACTAGAAACTCCACAACTTGAAAACTCCGGAACTAGAAACTCTGCAACTAGAAACTCCGCAACTAGAAACTCCACAACTAGAAACTCCACAGCCAGAGACTCCACAGCTAGAGACTGCACAACTAGAGACTCCACAACTACTGGCTCCGCAACTAGAAAATCCACAAACAGAAACTCCGCAACTAGAAACTCACTCCGCCACTAGAGACTCCACAACTTGAAATTCCACAACTAGAAACTCCACAACTAGATACTCCACAACTAGAAATTCCACAACTAGAGACTCAACAACTAGAGACTCCTCAACTAAAAGCTCCACAACTAGAAACTCCGCAACTAGAAACTCCACAGCTAGAAACTCCACAACTTGAAACACCAAAACTAGATACTCCACAACTACAAATTCCACAACAAGAAACTCCGCCACTAGAAGCTCCGCAACTAGAAACTCCGCAGCTAGAAACTCCACGACTTGAGACTTCGCAACTAGAAACTCGGCAACTAGAAACTCAACAACTAGAAACTCCACAACTAGAAACTCCACAGCCAAAAACTCCATAACTTGAAACCCAACAAATAGCTACTCCACAACTACAGACTCCACGACTAGAAACTCCACAACTAGAAACTCCACAACTAGAAACTCCACAAGTAGACACTCCACAACTAGAAACTCCACAACTAGAGACCCCACAACTAGAGACTCCTCAACTAAAATTCCACAACTAGAAACTCCGCAGCTAGAAACTCCGCAACTAGAAACTTCACAGCTAGAAACTCCACAACTTGAGACTTCCAACTAAAGAACTCGGCAACTAGAAATTCAAACACTAGAAACTCCACAACTAGAAACTCCACAACTAGAAACTCCACAACTACTGGCTCCGCAACTAGAAACTCCACAAACAGAAACTCCGCAACTAGAAACTCACTCCGCCACTAGAGACTCCACAACTTGAAATTCCACAACTAGAAACTCCACAACTAGAAATTCCACAACTAGAGACTCAACAACTAGAGACTCCTTAACTAAAAGCTCCACAACTAGAAACTCCGTAACTAGAAATTCCACAACTAGAAACTCCACAACTACAGACTCCGCAACTAGAAAACTCCGCAACTAGAAACTCCACAACTAGAAACTCCACAACTTGAAAGCCCACTACTAGATACTCCACAACTACAAACTCCACAACTAGAAACTCAACAACTAGAAACTCCACAACTTGAAGCTCCGCAACTAGAAACTCCGCAACTAGAAACTCCACAACTAAAAAACTCCGCAACTAGAAACTCTACAACTAGAAACTCCGCCACTATAAACTCCACAACTTGAAACACCAAAGCGATATACTCCACAACTACAAATTCCACAACTAGAAACTCCACAACTAGAAACTCCACAACTTGGAACTCCGCAACTAGAAACTCCGCCACTACAATCTCCACAACTAGAAAACTCCGCAACTAGAAACTCTGCATCTAGAAACTCCGCAACTAGAAACTCCACAACGAGAAACTCCACAACTTGAAACTCCGCAACTAGAATCTCCGCCACTAGAATCTCCACAACTAGAAAACTCCACAACTAGAAACTCTGCAACTAGAAACTCCGCAACTAGAAACTCCACAGCTAGAAACTCCACAACTGGAAACTCCACAACTAGAGACTGCAAAACTAGAAACTGCACAACTACGAATCCCACAACTACGAACCCCAGAACTAGAAGCTCCACAACTAGAAACTCCACAACTTGGAACTCTGCAACTAGAAACTCCGCAACTAGAAACTCTACAACTAGAAACTCCACAACTAGAAACTCCACAACTAGAAACTCCGATACTAGAAACTCCGCAACTATAAACTCCACAGCCAGAAACTCCACAACTAGAAACTCCACATCTAGAAACTCCGCAACTAGAAACTCCACAACTAGAACTTCTACAACTAGAGACTCAACAACTAGAGACTCCTCAACTAAAAGCTCCACAACTAAAAACTCCACAACTAGAAACTCCACACCTATGAATTCCACAACTTGAAACTCCACAACTAAAACTTCACAACTAGAAACTCCACATCTAGAAACTCTGCAACCAGAAACTCCGCAACTAGAAACTCTGCAACTAGAAACTCCACAACTAGAAACTCCAAAACTAGAGACTGCACAATTAGAGACTCCGCAACTAGAAACTCCACAGCTAGCAACTCCGCAACTAGAAACTCCACAACTAGCGACTCCGCAACTACAAACTCGACAACTTGAAACTTTGCAACTCGAAACTGTGGAACTTGAAAATCCGCAGCTATAAACTCAAGTAGCAACTCCCCAACTAGAAACTGCGCAACTAGAAATTCCGCAACTAGAAAATCCACAATTAGAAACTTCACAACTAGAAACTCTCCAACAAGAAACTCCACAATTAGAAACTCCAAAACTAGAAACTCTGCAACTAGAAAATCTACAACTACAAACTCGAAAAATAAAAACTACAAATAGAAACTCCACAACTAGAAACTCCACAACTAGAAACTCCACAACTAGAAACTCCACAAGTAGACACTCTAAAACTAGAAACTCCACAACTAGAGACTCCACAACTAGAGACTCCACAGCTAAAAACTCCACAACTAGAAACTCCGCAACTAGAAACTCAACAACTAGAAATTACACATCTAGAAACTCCACAACTTGAGACTTCGCAACTAATGAACTCGGCGACTAGAAACTCAACAACTAGAAACTCCACAACTAGAAACTCCGCAACTAGAAACTCCGCAACTAGAAACTCTGCAACTAGAAACTCCGCAACTAGACACTCCACAGCTAGAAACTCCACAACTTGAAACACCAAAACTAGATACTCCACAACTACAAATTCCACAACTAGAAACTCCGTCACTAGAAGCTCCGCAACTAGAAACTCCGCAGCTAGAAACTCCACGACTTGAGACTTCGCAACTAGAAACTCGGCAACTAGAAACTCCACAGCCAGAAACTCCATAACTTGAAACCCAACAAATAGATACTCCACAACTACAGACTCAACGACTAGAAACTCCACAACTAGAAACTCCACAACTCGAAACTCCACAAGTAGACACTCCACAACTAGAAACTCTACAACTAGAGACTCCACAACTAGAGACTCCTCAACTAAAAACTCCACAACTAGAAACTCCGCAACTAGAAACTCCGCAACTAGAAACTTCACAGCTAGAAACTCCACAACTTGAGACTTCGCAACTAAAGAACTCGGCAACTAGAAATTCAAACACTAGAAACTCCACAACTAGAAACTCCACAACTAAAAACTCCACAACTACTGGCACAACTTGAAACTCCACAACTTGAAAGCCCACAACTAGATACTCCACAACTACAAACTCCACAACTACAAACTCCACAACTAGAAACTCCACAACTTGAAGCTCCGCAACTAGAAACTCCGCAACTAGAAACTCCACAACTAGAAAACTCCGCAACTAGAAACTCTGCAACTAGAAAATCCGCCACTAGAAACGCCACAACTAGAAACTCCACAACTTGAGACTTCGCAACTAGAAACTCTACAACTAGAAACTCCACAACTAGAAACTCCGATACTAGAAACTCCGCAACTATAAACTCCACAGCCAGAAACTCCACAACTAGAAACTCCACATCTAGAAACTCCGCAACAAGAAACTCCGCAACTAGAAACTCCACACCTAGAACTTCCACAACTAGAGACTCAACAACTAGAGACTCCTCAACTAAAAGCTCCACAACTAAAAACTCCACAACTAGAAACTCCGTAACTAGAAACTCGAAAACTAGAAACTCCACAACTAGAAACTCCACACCTATGAATTCCACAACTTGAAACTCCACAACTAAAACTCCACAACTAGAAACTCCACAACTAGAAACTCCACAACCAGGAACTCCGCAACTAGAAACTCCACAGCTAGAAAATCCACAACTAGAAACTCCATAACTAGAAACTCCACAACTACAGACTCCGCAACTACAAAACTCCGCAACTAGAAACTCCACAACTAGACAATTCGCAACTATTACCTCTACAACTTCAAAATCCAAAACTATCAACTCCACAACTTGAAAGGCCGCTACTAGATACTCCACAACTACAAACTCCACAACTACAAACTCCACAACTAGAAACTCCACAACTTGGAACTCCGCAACTAGAAACTCCGCCACTAGAATCTACACAACTAGAAACTCCGCAACTAGAAACTGCATCTAGAAACTCCGCAACTAGAAACTCCACAGCTAGAAACACCACAAATGGAAACTCCACAAGTAGATACTCCACAACTAGAAACTGCACAACTACGAACCCCACAACTACGAACCCCACCACTAGAAACTCCACAACTAGAAACTCAACAACTTGAGACTTCGCAACTAGAAACTCCACAACTAGAAACTCCACAACTAGAGACTCCACAACTAGAAACTCGACAACTAGAAACTCAACAACTACAAACCTCACAACTAGAAACTCCACAACTACAAACTCCGCCACTAGAAACTCCACAGCTAGAAAATCCACAACTAGAAACTCCGCAACGAGAAACTCAGCAAATAGAAACTCCACAACTAGAAACTCCACAACTAAAACTCCACAGCCAGAGACTCTACAACTAGAGACTGCACATTTAGAGACTCCGCAACTTGAAACTCCACAGCTAGAAACTCCGCCACTAGAAACTCCACAACTAGAAACTTTACAACTAGAAACTCCTTAACTGGACACTTCGGAACTAGAAACTCCACAACTAGAAACTCCACAACCAGAGACTCCAAAACCAGAGACTGCACAACTAGAGACTCCGCAACTAGAAACTCCACAGCTAGAAACTCCGCAACTAGAAACTCCACAAATAGAGACTCCGCAACTAGAAACTCCACACCTATAAATTCCACAACTTTAAATTCCACAACTATAAACTCCACAACCAGAAACTCCACAACTAGAGACTCTAAAACTAGAGACTGCACAATTAGAGACTCCGCAAATAGATACTCCAAAACTAGGAACTCTGCAACTAGAAAACCTACAACTACAAACTCGAAAACTAAAAACTACAAATAGAAACTCCACAACTAGAAACTCCACAAGTAGACACTCCACAACTAGAAACTCCACAACTAGAGACTCCACAACTAAAAACTCCACAACTAGAAACTCCGCAACTAAAAACTCCACAGCTAGAAGCTCTACAACTTGAGACTTCGCAACTAAAGAACTCGGCAACTAGAAACTCAACAACTAGAAACTCCACAACTAGAAACACCGCAACTAGAAACTCCGCAAATAGAAACTCCACAGCTAGAAAATCCACAACTATAAACTCCACAACTAGAAACTCCACAACTACTGACTCCGCAACTAGAAACTCCGCAACCAGAAACTCCGCAACTAGAAACTCACTCCGCAACTAGAGACTCCACAACTAGAAATTCCACAACTAGAAACTCCACAACTACCGACTGCGCAACTAGAAAACTCCGCAACTAGAAACTCCACAACTAGAAACTCCACAACTTGAAAGTCCACAACTAGATACTCCACAACTACAAATTCCACAACTAGAAACTCCGCAACTAGAAATTCCGCAACTAGAAGCTCCGCAACTAGAAACTCCGCAGCAAGAAACTACACGACTCGAGACTTCGCAACTAGAAACTCGGCAACCAGAAACTCAACAACTAGAAACTCCACAACTAGAAACTCCACAGCCAGAAACTCCACAACTTCAAACCCAACAAATAGATACTCCACAACTCCGCAGCAAGAAACTACACGACTTGAGACTTCGCAACTAAAAAGTCGGCAACCAGAAACTCAACAACTAGAAACTCCACAACTAGAAACTCCACAACGAGAAACTCCACAACTTGAAACTCCGCAACTAGAAACTCCACAACTACGAACCCCACAACTACGAACCCCACCACTAGAAACTCCACAACTAGAAACTCCGCAACTAGAAAGTTCACAGCCAGAAACTCCACAACTAAAAACTCCACATCTAGAAGCTCCGCAACAAGAAACTCCGCAACTAGAAACTCCACAACTAGAACTTCCACAACTAGAGACTCAAACACTAGAAAACTCCACAACTAAAAACTCCACAACTAGAAACTCCACAACTAGAAACTCCACAAATAGAGACTCCGCAACTAGAAACTCCACAACTTGAAACTCTGCAACTAGAATCTCCACAACTAGAAATTCCACAACTAGAGACTCAACAACTAGAGACTCCTCAACTAAAAGCGCCACAACTAGAAACTCCGTAACTAGAATTTCCACAACTATAACTCCACAACTACAGACTCCGCAACTAGAAAACTCCGCAACTAGAAACTCCACAGGTAGAAACTCCACAACTTGAAAGCCCACAACTAGATACTCCACAACTACAAACTCCACAATTAGAAACTCCACGACTAGAAACTCCACAACTTGAAGCTCCACAACTAGGAACTCCGCAACTAGGAACTCCACAGCTAGAAAACTTCGCAACTAGAAACTCTGCAACTAGAAACTCCGCCACTAGAAACTCTACAACTTAAGACTTCGCAACTAAAGAACTCGGCAACTAGAAACTCAACAACTAGAAACTCCACATTAGAAACACCGCAACTAAAAACTCTGCAACCAGAAATTCCACAGCTAGAAAATCCACAATTAGAAACTCTGCAACTAGAAACTCCGCAAATAGAAACTCCACAGCTAGAAAATTCACAACTAGAAACTCCACAACTAGAAACTCCACAACTACTGACTCCGCAACTAGAAACTCACTCCGCAACTAGAGACTCCACAACTAGAAATTCAACAACTAGAAACTCCACAACTACAGACTCCGCAACTAGAAAACTCCGCAACTAGAAACTCCACAACCAGAAACTCAACAACTAGACACTCCACAACTAGAAACTCCACAGCCAGAAACTCCACAACTTCAAACCCAACAAATAGATACTCCACAACTACAGACTCCACAACTAGAAACTCCACAACTAGAAACTCCACAACCAGAAACTCCGCAACTAGAAACTCCACAGCTAGAAAATCCACAACTAGAAACTCTGCAACTAGAAACTCTGCAAATAGAAACTCCACAGCTAGAAAATCTACAACTAGAAACTCCACAACTAGAAACTCCACAACTACTGACTCCGCAACTAGAAACTCCACAACCAGAAGCTCCGCAACTAGAAACTCCGCAGCAAGAAACTACACGACTTGAGACTTCGCAACTAGAAACTCGGCAACCAGAAACTCAACAACTAGAAACTCCACAACTAGAAACTCCACAACGAGAAACTCCACAACTTGAAACTCCGCAACTAGAAACTCCACAACTACGAACCCCACAACTACGAACCCCACCACTAGAAACTCCACAACTAGAAACTCCGCAACTAGAAAGTTCACAGCCAGAAACTCCACAACTAAAAACTCCACATCTAGAAGCTCCGCAACAAGAAACTCCGCAACTAGAAACTCCACAACTAGAACTTCCACAACTAGAGGCTCAAACACTAGAAAACTCCACAACTAAAAACTCCACAACTAGAAACTCCACAACTAGAAACTCCACAAATAGAGACTCCGCAACTAGAAACTCCACAACTTGAAACCCTGCAACTAGAATCTCCACAACTAGAAATTCCACAACTAGAGACTCAACAACTAGAGACTCCTCAACTAAAAGCGCCACAACTAGAAACTCCGTAACTAGAATTTCCACAACTATAACTCCACAACTACAGACTCCGCAACTAGAAAACTCCGCAACTAGAAACTCCACAACTAGAAACTCCACAACTTGAAAGCCCACAACTAGATACTCCACAACTACAAACTCCACAACTAGAAACTCCACGACTAGAAACTCCACAACTTGAAGCTCCACAACTAGGAACTCCGCAACTAGGAACTCCACAGCTAGAAAACTTCGCAACTAGAAACTCTGCAACTAGAAACTCCGCCACTAGAAACTCTACAACTTAAGACTTCGCAACTAAAGAACTCGGCAACTAGAAACTCAACAACTAGAAACTCCACATTAGAAACACCGCAACTAAAAACTCTGCAACCAGAAATTCCACAGCTAGAAAATCCACAATTAGAAACTCTGCAACTAGAAACTCCGCAAATAGAAACTCCACAGCTAGAAAATTCACAACTAGAAACTCCACAACTAGAAACTCCACAACTACTGACTCCGCAACTAGAAACTCACTCCGCAACTAGAGACTCCACAACTAGAAATTCAACAACTAGAAACTCCACAACTACAGACTCCGCAACTAGAAAACTCCGCAACTAGAAACTCCACAACCAGAAACTCAACAACTAGACACTCCACAACTAGAAACTCCACAGCCAGAAACTCCACAACTTCAAACCCAACAAATAGATACTCCACAACTACAGACTCCACAACTAGAAACTCCACAACTAGAAACTCCACAACCAGAAACTCCGCAACTAGAAACTCCACAGCTAGAAAATCCACAACTAGAAACTCTGCAACTAGAAACTCTGCAAATAGAAACTCCACAGCTAGAAAATCTACAACTAGAAACTCCACAACTAGAAACTCCACAACTACTGACTCCGCAACTAGAAACTCCACAACCAGAAGCTCCGCAACTAGAAACTCCGCAGCAAGAAACTACACGACTTGAGACTTCGCAACTAGAAACTCGGCAACCAGAAACTCAACAACTAGAAACTCCACAACTAGAAACTCCACAACGAGAAACTCCACAACTTGAAACTCCGCAACTAGAAACTCCACAACTACGAACCCCACAACTACGAACCCCACAACTAGAAACTCCACAACTAGAAACTCCGCAACTAGAAACTCCACAGCCAGAAACTCCACAACTAGAAACTCCACATCTAGAAACTCCGCAACAAGAAACTCCGCAACTAGAAACTCCACAACTAGAACTTCCACAACTAGAGACTCATCAACTAGAAAACTCCACAACTCAAAACTCCACAACTAGAAACTCCACAACTAGAGACTCCGCAACTAGAAACTCCACAACTTGAAACTCTGCAACTAGAAACTCCACAACTAGAAATTCCACAACCAGAAGCTCCGCAACTAGAAACTCCGCAGCAAGAAACTACACGACTTGAGACTTCGCAACTAGAAACTCGGCAACCAGAAACTCAACAACTAGAAACTCCACAACTAGAAACTCCACAACGAGAAACTCCACAACTTGAAACTCCGCAACTAGAAACTCCACAACTACGAACCCCACAACTACGAACCCCACAACTAGAAACTCCACAACTAGAAACTCCGCAACTAGAAACTCCACAGCCAGAAACTCCACAACTAGAAACTCCACATCTAGAAACTCCGCAACAAGAAACTCCGCAACTAGAAACTCCACAACTAGAACTTCCACAACTAGAGACTCAACAACTAGAAAACTCCACAACTCAAAACTCCACAACTAGAAACTCCACAACTAGAAATTCCACAACTAGAGACTCCGCAACTAGAAACTCCACAACTTGAAACTCTGCAACTAGAAACTCCACAACTAGAAATTCCACAACTAGAGACTCAACAACTAGAGACTCCTCAACTAAAAGCTCCACAACTAGAAACTCCGTAACTAGAAATTCCACAACTAGAAACTCCACAACTACAGACTCCGCAACTAGAAAACTCCGCAACTAGAAACTCCACAACTAGAAACTCCACAACTTGGAAGCCCACAACTAGATACTCCACAACTACAAAGTCCACAACTAGAAACTCCACAACTAGAAACTCCACAACTTGAAGCTCCACAACTAGAAACTCCGCAACTAGAAACTCCACAACTAGAAAACTTCGCAACTAGAAACTCTGCAACTAGAAACTCCGCCACTAGAAACTCCACAACTTGAAACACCACAACTATATACTCCACAACTACAAATTCCACAACTAGAAACTCCGCAACTCGAAACTCCGCAAATAGAAGCTCCGCAACTAGAAACTCCCCAGCTAAAAACTCCACGACTTGAGACTTCGCAACTAGAAACTCGGCAACTAGACACTCAACTACTAGAAACTCCACAACTAGAAACTCCACAACTAGAAATCCCACAATTTGAAACCCAACAAATAGATACTCCACAACTACAAACTCCACAACTAGAAACTCCACAACTAGAAACTTCACAACGAGAAACTCCGCAACTAAAAACTCCGCAACTAGAAACTCTACAGCTAGACAATCCACAACTGGAAACTCCACAACGAGAAACTACACAACTTGAAACTCCGCAACTAGAAACTCCACAACTACGAACCCCACAACTACGAACCCCACAACTAGAAACTCCACAACTAGAGACTGCACAACTAGAAACTCGACAACTAGAAACTCCACAACTACGAACCTCACAACTAGAAACTCCACAACTAGAAACTCCGCAACTAGAAGCTCCAGAGCCAGAAACTCCACAGCTAGAAACTCCACAACTAGAAACTCCACAACTTGAAACTCCGCAACTAGAAACTCCGCAACTAGAAACTCCACAACTAGAAAACTTCGACACTAGAAACCCTGCAACTAGAAACTCCACAGCTAGAAACTCCACAACTAGAAACTCCACAAGTAGACACTCCACAACTAGAAACTCCACAACTAGAGACTCCACAACAAGAGACTCCGCAACTAGAAACTCCACAACTTGAAACTCTGCAACTAGAAACTCCATAACTAGAGACTCAACAACTAGAGACTCCTCAACTAAAAGCTCCACAACTAGAAACTCCGTAAGTAGAAATTCCACAACTAGAAACTCCACAACTACAGACTCCGCCACTAGAAAACTCCGCAACTAGAAACTCCACAACTAGAAACTCCACAACTTGAAAGCCCACAACTAGATACTCCACAACTACAAACTCCACAACTAGAAACTCCACAACTAGAAACTCCACAACTTGAAGCTCCACAAGTAGAAACTCCACAACTATAAACTCCACAACTAGAAAACTCCGCAACTAGAAACTCTTCAACTAGAACCTCCGCCACTAGAAACTCCACAACTTGAAACACCACAACTATATACTGCACAACTACAAATTCCACAACTCGAAACTCCGCAACTAGAAACTCCGCAAATTGAAGCTTCGCAACTAGAAACTCCACAGCTAAAAACTCCACGACTTGAGACTTCGCAACTAGAAACTCGGCAACTAGAAACTCCGCAACTAGAAACTTCACAACTAGTACTTCCACAACTAGAGACTCAACAACTAGAAAACTCCACAACTCAAAACTCCACAAATAGAAACTCCACAACTAGAAACTCCACAACTAGAGACTCCGCAACGAGAAACTCCGCAACTAAAAACTCCGCAACTAGAAACTCCACATCTAGACAATCCACAACTAGAAACTCCACAACGAGAAACTCCACAACTTGAAACTCCGCAACTAGAAACTCCACAACTACGAACCCCACAACTACGAACCCCACACTTAGAAACTCCACAACTAGAGACTCCACAACTAGAAACTCGACAACTAGAAACTCCACAACTACGAACCTCACAACTAGAAACTCCACAACTCGAAACTCCGACCTTAGAAACTCCACAGCCAGAAACTCCACAACTTGAAAGCCCACAACTAGATACTCCACAACTACAAAGTCCACAACTAGAAACTCCACAACTTGAAGCTCCACAACTAGAAACTCCGCAACTAGAAACTCCACAACTAGAAAACTTCGCAACTAGAAACTCTGCAACTAGAAACTCCGCCACTAGAAACTCCACAACTTGAAACACCACAACTATATACTCCACAACTACAAATTCCACAACTAGAAACTCCGCAACTAGAAACTCCGCAAATAGAAGCTCCGCAACTAGAAACTCCCCAGCTAAAAACTCCACGACTTGAGACATCGCAACTAGAAACTCGGCAACTAGAAACTCAACTACTAGAAACTCCACAACTTGAAGCTCCACAACTAGGAACTCCGCAACTAGAAACTCCACAACTAGAAAACTTCGCAACTAGAAACTCTGCAACTAGAAACTCCGCCACTAGAAACTCTACAACTTAAGACTTCGCAACTAAAGAACTCGGCAACTAGAAACTCAACAACTAGAAACTCCACAACTAGAAACACCACAACTAGAAACTCCGCAACTAGAAGCTCCAGAGCCAGAAACTCCACAGCTAGAAACTCCACAACTAGAAACTCCACAACTTGAAACTCCGCAACTAGAAACTCCGCAACTAGAAACTCCACAACTAGAAAACTTCGACACTAGAAACCCTGCAACTAGAAACTCCACAGCTAGAAACTCCACAACTAGAAACTCCACAAGTAGACACTCCACAACTAGAAACTCCACAACTAGAGACTCCACAACAAGAGACTCCGCAACTACAAACTCCACAACTTGAAACTCTGCAACTAGAAACTCCACAACTAGAGACTCAACAACTAGAGACTCCTCAACTAAAAGCTCCAAAACTAGAAACTCCGTAACTAGAAATTCCACAACTAGAAACTCCACAACTACAGACTCCGCCACTAGAAAACTCCCCAACTAGAAACTCCACAACTAGAAACTCTACAACTTGAAAGCCCACAACTAGATACTCCACAACTACAAACTCCACAACTAGAAACTCCGCAACTAGAAACTCCACAACTAGAAAACTTCGCAACTAGAAACTCTGCAACTAGAAACTCCGCCACTAGAAACTCCACAACTTGAAACACCACAACTATATACTCCACAACTACAAATTCCACAACTAGAAACTCCGCAACTAGAAACTCCGCAAATAGAAGCTCCGCAACTAGAAACTCCCCAGCTAAAAACTCCACGACTTGAGACTTCGCAACTAGAAACTCGGCAACTAGAAACTCAACTACTAGAAACTCCACAACTAGAAACTCCACAACTAGAAACTCCACAAGTTGAAACCCAACAAATAGATACTCCACAACTACAGACTCCACAACTAGAAACTCCACAACTAGAGACTTCACAACGAGAAACTCCGCAACTAAAAACTCCGCAACTAGAAACTCCACAGCTAGACAATCCACAACTGGAAACTCCACAACGAGAAACTACACAACTTGAAACTCCGCAACTAGAAACTCCACAACTACGAACCCCACAACTACGAAACCCCACAACTAGAAACTCCACAACTAGAGACTGCACAACTAGAAACTCGACAACAAGGAACTCCACAACTACGAACCTCACAACTAGAAACTCCACAACTAGAAACTCCGCAACTAGAAGCTCCAGAGCCAGAAACTCCACAGCTAGAAACTCCACAACTAGAAACTCCACAACTTGAAACTCCGCAACTAGAAACTCCGCAACTAGAAACTCCACAACTAGAAAACTTCGACACTAGAAACCCTGCAACTAGAAACTCCACAGCTAGAAACTCCACAACTAGAAACTCCACAAGTAGACACTCTACAACTAGAAACTCCACAACTAGAGACTCCACAACTAGAGACTCCGCAACTAGAAACTCCACAACTTGAAACTCTGCAACTAGTAACTCCACAACTAGAGACTCAACAACTAGAGACTCCTCAACTAAAAGCTCCACAACTAGAAACTCCGTAACTAGAAATTCCACAACTAGAAACTCCACAACTACAGACTCCGCCACTAGAAAACTCCGCATCTAGAAACTCCACAACTAGAAACTCCACAACTTGAAAGCCCACAACTACATACTCCACAACTACAAACTCCACAACTAGAAACTCCACAACTAGAAACTCCACAACTTGAAGCTCCACAACTAGAAACTCCACAACTAGAAACTCCACAACTAGAAAACTCCGCAACTAGAAACTCTTCAACTAGAAACTCCGCCACTAGAAACTCCACAACTTGAAACACCACAACTATATACTCCACAACTACAAATTCCACAACTCGAAACTCCGCAACTAGAAACTCCGCAAATTGAAGCTCCGCAACTAGAAACTCCACAGCTAAAAACTCCACGACTTGAGACTTCGCAACTAGAAACTCGGCAACTAGAAACTCCACAACTAGAAACTTCACAACTAGTACTTCCACAACTAGAGACTCAACAACTAGAAAACTCCACAACTTAAAACTCCACAAATAGAAACTCCACAACTAGAAACTCCACAACTAGAGACTCCGCAACGAGAAACTCCGCAACTAAAAACTCCGCAACCAGAAACTCCACAGCTAGACAATCCACAACTAGAAACTCCACAACGAGAAACTCCACAACTTGAAACTCCGCAACTAGAAACTCCACATCTACGAACCCCACAACTACGAACCCCACAATTTGAAACTCCGCAACTAGAGACACAACTAGAAACTCGACAACTAGAAACTCCACAACTACGAACCTCACAACTAGAAACTCCACAACTCGAAACTCCGACCTTAGAAACTCCACAGCCAGAAACTCCACAACTAGAAACTCCACATCTAGAAACTCCGCAACAAGAAACTCCGCAACTAGAAACTCCACAACTAGAACTTCCACAACTAGAGACTCAACAACTAGAGACTCCTCAACTAAAAGCTCCACAACTAGAAACTCCACAACTAGAAACTCCACAACTAGAAACTCCATAACTAGAAACCCGAAAACTAGAAACTCCACAACTAGAAACTCCACACCTATAAATTCCACAACTTTAAACTCCACAACTAAAACTCCACAACTAGAAACTCCACAACTAGAAACTCTGCAACTACAAACTCCGCAACTAGAATCTCTACAGTTAGAAATTCCACAACTATAAACTCCACAACCAGAAACTCCACAACTAGAGACTCCAAAACTAGAGACTGCACAATTAGAGACTCCGCAACTAGATACTCCAAAACTAGGAACTCTGCAACTAGAAAATCCACAATTAGAAACTTCACAACTAGAAACTCCCCAACAAGAAACTCCACAACTAGAAACTCCACAACTAGGAACTCTGCAATTAGAAAATCTACAACTACAAACTCGAAAACTAAAAACTACAAATAGAAACTCCACAACTAAAAATTCCACAAATAGACACTCCACAACTAGAAACTCCACAACTAGAGACTCCACAACTAAAACCTCCACAACTAGAAACTCCGCAACTAGAAACTCCACAGCTAGATACTCTACAACTAGAAAACTCCACAACTAAAACTCCACAAGTAGAAACTCCACAACTAGAAACTCCGCAACTAGAAACTCCCCAACTAGAAACTCCACAACTAGATTCTCCACAACTATAAATTCCACAACTAGAAACTTCACAACTTGAGACTTCGCAACAAGAAACTTGGCAACTAGAATCTCCACAACTAGAAACTCTGCAACTAGAAACTCCGCAACTACAAACTCCGCAACTAGAAACTCCAAAGCTAGAAACTCTACAACTAGAAAACTCCGAAACTAGAAACCCTGCAACTAGAAACTCCACAGCTAGAAACTCCACAACTAGAAACTCCACAACTAGAGACTCCGCAACTAGAAACTCCACAACTTGAAAGTCTGCAACTAGAAACTCCACAACTAGAAATTCCACAACCAGAAGCTCCGCAACTAGAAACTCCGCAGCAAGAAACTACACGACTTGAGACTTCGCAACTAGAAACTCGGCAACCAGAAACTCAACAACTAGAAACTCCACAACTAGAAACTCCACAACGAGAAACTCCACAACTTGAAACTCCACAACTAGAAACTCCGTAACTAGAAATTTCACAACTAGAAACTCAACAACTACAGACTCCGCAACTAGAAAACTCCGCAACTAGAAACTCCACAACTAGAAACTCCACAACTTGAAAGCCCACAACTAGATACTCCACAACTAAAAACTCCACAACTAGAAACTCCACAACTAGAAACTCCACAACTTGAAGCTCCACAACTAGAAACTCCGCAACTAGAAACTCCACAACTAGAAAACTCCACAACTAGAAACTCCACAACTAGAAAACTTCGCAACTAGAAACTCTGCAACTAGAAACTCCGCCACTAGAAACTCTACAACTTAAGACTTCGCAACTAAAGAACTCGGCAACTAGAAACTCAACAACTAGAAACTCCACAACTAGAAACACCACAACTAGAAACTCCGCAACTAGAAGCTCCAGAGCCAGAAACTCCACAGCTAGAAACTCCACAACTAGAAACTCCACAACTTGAAACTCCGCAACTAGAAACTCCGCAACGAGAAACTCCGCAACTAGAAACTCCACAACTAGAAAACTTCGACACTAGAAACCCTGCCACTAAAAACTCCACAGCTAGAAACTCCACAACTAGAAACTCCACAAGTAGACACTCCACAACTAGAAACTCCACAACTAGAGACTCCACAACAAGAGACTCCGCAACTAGAAACTCCACAACTTGAAGCTCCACAACTTGAAAGCCCACAACTAGATACTCCACAACTACAAACTCCACAACTGGAAACTCCGCAACTAGAAACTCCACAACTAGAAAACTTCGCAACTAGAAACTCTGCAACTAGAAACTCCGCCACTAGAAACTCCACGACTTGAAACACCACAACTATATACTCCACAACTACAAATTCCACAACTAGAAACTCCGAAACTAGAAACTCCGCAAATAGAAGCTCCGCAACTAGAAACTCCCCAGCTAAAAACTCCACGACTTGAGACTTCGCAACTAGAAACTCGGCAACTAGAAACTCAACTACTAGAAACTCCACAACTAGAAACTCCACAACTAGAAACTCCACAATTTGAAACCCAACAAATAGATACTCCACAACTACAGACTCCACAACTAGAAACTCCACAACTAGAAACTCCACAACTAGAAACTGCACAACTTGAAGCTCCACAACTAGAAACTCCGCAACTAGAAACTCCACAACTAGAAAACTCCGCAACTAGAAACTCTGCAACTAGAAACTGCGCCACTAGAAACTCCACAACTAGAACTTCCACAACTAGAGACTCAACAACTAGAGACTCCTCAACTAAAAGCTCCACAACTAGAAACACCACAACTAGAAACACCACAACTAGAAACTCCGTAACTAGAAACCCGAAAACTAGAAACTCCACACCTATAAATTCCACAACTTTAAACTCCACAACTAAAACTCCACAACTAGAAACTCCACAACTAGAAACTCTGCAACTAGAAACTCCGCAACTAGAATCTCCACAGTTAGAAATTCCACAACAATAAACTCCACAACCAGAAACTCCTCAACTAGAGACTCCAAAACTAGAGACTGCACAATTAGACACTACGCAACTAGATACTCAAAAACTAGGAACTCTGCAACTAGAAATTCTACAACTACAAACTCGAAAACTAAAAACTACAAATAGAAACTCCACAACTAGAAACTCCAAGAGTAGACACGCCACAACTAGAAACTCCAGAACTAGAGACTCCACAACTAAAAGCTCCACAACTAGAAACTCCGCAACTAGAAACTCAACAGCTAGAAACTCTACAACTTGAGACTTTGCAACTAAAGAACTCGGCAACTAGAAACTCAACAACTAGAAACACCGCAACTAAAAACTCTGCAACCAGAAATTCCACAGCTAGAAAATCCACAACTAGAAAGTCCACATCTTGAAAGTCCACAACTAGATACTCCACAACTACAAACTCTGCAACTAGAAACTCCGCAACTAGAAACTCTGCAACTAGAAACTCCGCAACTTGAAACTCCACAGCTAGAAACTCCACAACTTGAAACACCACAACTAGATACTCCACAGCTACAAATTCCACAACTAGAAACTCCGCAACTAGAAATTCCGCAACCAGAAGCTCCGCAACTAGAAACTCCGCAGCAAGAAACTACACGACTTGAGACTTCGCAACTAAAAAGTCGGCAACCAGAAACTCAACAACTAGAAACTCCACAACTAGAAACTCCACAACGAGAAACTTCACATTTTGAAACTCCGCAACTAGAAACTCCACAACTACGAACCCCACAACTACGAACCCCACCACTAGAATCTCCACAACTAGAAACTCCGCAACTAGAAAGTTCACAGCCAGAAACTCCACAACTAAAAACTCCACATCTAGAAGCTCCGCAACAAGAAACTCCGCAACTAGAAACTCCACAACTAGAACTTCCACAACTAGAGACTCAAACACTAGAAAACTCCACAACTAAAAACTCCACAACTAGAAACTCCACAACTAGAAACTCCACAAATAGAGACTCCGCAACTAGAAACTCCACAACTTGAAACTCTGCAACTAGAAACTCCACAACTAGAAATTCCACAACTAGAGACTCAACAACTAGAGACTCCTCAACTAAAAGCGCCACAACTAGAAACTCCGTAACTAGAATTTCCACAACTATAACTCCACAACTACAGACTCCGCAACTAGAAAACTCCGCAACTAGAAACTCCACAACTAGAAACTCCACAACTTGAAAGCCCACAACTAGATACTCCACAACTACAAACTCCACAACTAGAAACTCCACGACTAGAAACTTCACATCTTGAAGCTCCACAACTAGGAACTCCGCAACTAGAAACTCCACAACTAGAAAACTTCGCAACTAGAAACTCTGCAACTAGAAACTCCGCCACTAGAAACTCTACAACTTAAGACTTCGCAACTAAAGAACTCGGCAACTAGAAACTCAACAACTAGAAACTCCACAACTAGAAACACCGCAACTAAAAACTCTGCAACCAGAAATTCCACAGCTAGAAAATCCACAATTAGAAACTCTGCAACTAGAAACTCCGCAAATAGAAACTCCACAGCTAGAAAATTCACAACTAGAAACTCCACAACTAGAAGCTCCACAACTACTGACTCCGCAACTAGAAACTCACTCCGCAACTAGAGACTCCACAACTAGAAATTCAACAACTAGAAACTCCACAACTACAGACTCCGCAACTAGAAAACTCCGCAACTAGAAACTCCACAACCAGAAACTCAACAACTACAGACTCCACAACTAGAAACTCCACAACTAGAAACTCCACAACCAGAAACTCCGCAACTAGAAACTCCACAGCTAGAAAATCCACAACTAGAAACTCTGCAACTAGAAACTCTGCAAATAGAAACTCCACAGCTAGAAAATCTACAACTAGAAACTCCACAACTAGAAACTCCACAACTACTGACTCCGCAACTAGAAACTCCACAACCAGAAGCTCCGCAACTAGAAACTCCGCAGCAAGAAACTACACGACTTGAGACTTCGCAACTAGAAACTCGGCAACCAGAAACTCAACAACTAGAAACTCCACAACTAGAAACTCCACAACGAGAAACTCCACAACTTGAGACTTCGCAACTAGAAACTCGGCAACCAGAAACTCAACAACTAGAAACTCCACAACTAGAAACTCCACAACGAGAAACTCCACAACTTGAAACTCCGCAACTAGAAACTCCACAACTACGAACCCCACAACTACGAACCCCACAACTAGAAACTCCACAACTAGAAACTCCGCAACTAGAAACTCCACAGCCAGAAACTCCACAACTAGAAACTCCACATCTAGAAACTCCGCAACAAGAAACTCCGCAACTCGAAACTCCACAACTAGAACTTCCACAACTAGAGACTCAACAACTAGAAAACTCCACAACTCAAAACTCCACAACTAGAAACTCCACAACTAGAAACTCCACAACTAGAGACTCCGCAACTAGAAACTCCACAACTTGAAAGTCTGCAACTAGAAACTCCACAACTAGAAATTCCACAACCAGAAGCTCCGCAACTAGAAACTCCGCAGCAAGAAACTACACGACTTGAGACTTCGCAACTAGAAACTCGGCAACCAGAAACTCAACAACTAGAAACTCCACAACTAGAAACACCACAACGAGAAACTCCACAACTTGAAACTCCGCAACTAGAAACTCCACAACTAGAAACTCCACAACTAGAAATTCCACAACTAGAGACTCCGCAACTAGAAACTCCACAACTTGAAACTCTGCAACTAGAAACTCCACAACTAGAAATTCCACAACTAGAGACTCAACAACTAGAGACTCCTCAACTCAAAGCTCCACAACTAGAAACTCCATAACTAGAAATTCCACAACTAGAAACTCCACAACTACAGACTCCGCAACTAGAAAACTCCGCAACTAGAAACTCCACAACTAGAAACTCCACAACTTGGAAGCCCACAACTAGATACTCCACAACTACAAAGTCCACAACTAGAAACTCCACAACTAGAAACTCCACAACTTGAAGCTCCACAACTAGAAACTCCGCAACTAGAAACTCCGCAACTAGAAAACTTCGCAACTAGAAACTCTGCAATTAGAAACTCCGCCACTAGAAACTCCACAACTTGAAACACCACAACTGTATACTCCACAACTACAAATTCCACAACTAGAAACTCCGCAACTAGAAACTCCGCAAATAGAAGCTCCGCCACTAGAAACTCCCCAGCTAAAAACTCCACGACTTGAGACTTCGCAACTAGAAACTCGGCAACTAGAAACTCAACTACTAGAAACTCCACAACTAGAAACTCCACAACTAGAAACTCCACAATTTGAAACCCAACAAATAGATACTCCACAACTACAGACTCCACAACTAGAAACTCCACAACTAGAAACTTCACAACGAGAAACTCCGCAACTAAAAACTCCGCAACTAGAAACTCTACAGCTAGACAATCCACAACTGGAAACTCCACAACGAGAAACTACACAACTTGAAACTCCGCAACTAGAAACTCCACAACTACGAAACCCACATCTACGAACCCCACAACTAGAAACTCCACAACTAGAGACTGCACAACTAGAAACTCGACAACTAGAAACTCCACAACTACGAACCTCACAACTAGAAACTCCACAACTAGAAACTCCGCAACTAGAAGCTCCAGAGCCAGAAACTCCACAGCTAGAAACTCCACAACTAGAAACTCCACAACTTGAAACTCCGCAACTAGAAACTCCGCAACTAGAAACTCCACAACTAGAAAACTTCGACACTACAAACCCTGCAACTAGAAACTCCACAGCTAGAAACTCCACAACTAGAAACTCCACAAGTAGACACTCCACAACTAGAAACTCCACAACTAGAGACTCCACAACAAGAGACTCCGCAACTAGAAACTCCACAACTTGAAACTCTGCAACTAGAAACTCCATAACTAGAGACTCAACAACTAGAGACTCCTCAACTAAAAGCTCCACAACTAGAAACTCCGTAACTACAAATTCCACAACTAGAAACTCCACAACTACAGACTCCGCCACTAGAAAACTCCGCAACTAGAAACTCCACAACTAGAAACTCCACAACTTGAAAGCCCACAACTAGATACTCCACAACTACAAACTCCACAACTAGAAACTCCACAACTAGAAACTCCACAACTTGAAGCTCCACAAGTAGAAACTCCACAACTATAAACTCCACAACTAGAAAACTCCGCAACTAGAAACTCTTCAACTAGAAACTCCGCCACTAGAAACTCCACAACTTGAAACACCACAACTATATACTCCACAACTACAAATTCCACAACTCGAAACTCCGCAACTAGAAACTCCGCAAATTGAAGCTTCGCAACTAAAAACTCCACAGCTAAAAACTCCACGACTTGAGACTTCGCAACTAGAAACTCGGCAACTAGAAACTCCGCCACTAGAAACTCTACAACTTAAGACTTCGCAACTAAAGAACTCGGCAACTAGAAACTCAACAACTAGAAACTCCACAACTAGAAACACCGCAACTAAAAACTCTGCAACCAGAAATTCCACAGCTAGAAAATCCACAATTAGAAACTCTGCAACTAGAAACTCCGCAAACAGAAACTCCACAGCTAGAAGCTCCGCAACAAGAAACTCTGCAACTAGAAACTCCGCCACTAGAAACTCTACAACTTAAGACTTCGCAACTAAAGAACTCGGCAACTAGAAACTCAACAACTAGAAACTCCACAACTAGAAACACCGCAACTAAAAACTCCGCAACCAGAAATTCCACAGCTAGAAAATCCACAATTAGAAACTCTGCAACTAGAAACTCCGCAAATAGAAACTCCACAGCTAGAAAATTCACAACTAGAAACTCCACAACTAGAAACTCCACAACTACTGACTCCGCAACTAGAAACTCACTCCGCAACTAGAGACTCCACAACTAGAAATTCAACAACTAGAAACTCCACAACTACAGACTCCGCAACTAGAAAACTCCGCAACTAGAAACTCCACAACCAGAAACTCAACAACTACAGACTCCACAACTAGAAACTCCACAACTAGAAACTCCACAACCAGAAACTCCGCAACTAGAAACTCCACAACTAGAAACTCTGCAACTAGAAACTCTGCAAATAGAAACTCCACAGCTAGAAAATCTACAACTAGACACTCCGCAACTAGAAACTCCACAACTACTGACTCCGCAACTAGAAACTCCACAACTACTGACTCCGCAACTAGAAACTCCACAACCAGAAGCTCCGCAACTAGAAACTCCGCAGCAAGAAACTACACGACTTGAGACTTCGCAACTAGAAACTCGGCAACCAGAAACTCAACAACTAGAAACTCCACAACTAGAAACTCCACAACGAGAAACTCCACAACTTGAAACTCCGCAACTAGAAACTCCACAACTACGAACCCCACAACTACGAACCCCACAACTAGAAACTCCACAACTAGAAACTCCGCAACTAGAAACTCCACAGCCAGAAACTCCACAACTAGAAACTCCACATCTAGAAACTCCGCAACAAGAAACTCCGCAACTCGAAACTCCACAACTAGAACTTCCACAACTAGAGACTCAACAACTAGAAAACTCCACAACTCAAAACTCCACAACTAGAAACTCCACAACTAGAAACTCCACAACTAGAGACTCCGCAACTAGAAACTCCACAACTTGAAAGTCTGCAACTAGAAACTCCACAACTAGAAATTCCACAACCAGAAGCTCCGCAACTAGAAACTCCGCAGCAAGAAACTACACGACTTGAGACTTCGCAACTAGAAACTCGGCAACCAGAAACTCAACAACTAGAAACTCCACAACTAGAAACTCCACAACGAGAAACTCCACAACTTGAAACTCCGCAACTAGAAACTCCACAACTACGAACCCCACAACTACGAACCCCACAACTAGAAACTCCACAACTAGAAACTCCGCAACTAGAAACTCCACAGCCAGAAACTCCACAACTAGAAACTCCACATCTAGAAACTCCGCAACAAGAAACTCCGCAACTAGAAACTCCACAACTAGAACTTCCACAACTAGAGACTCAACAACTAGAAAACTCCACAACTCAAAACTCCACAACTAGAAACTCCACAACTAGAAATTCCACAACTAGAGACTCCGCAACTAGAAACTCCACAACTTGAAACTCTGCAACTAGAAACTCCACAACTAGAAATTCCACAACTAGAGACTCAACAACTAGAGACTCCTCAACTAAAAGCTCCACAACTAGAAACTCCATAACTAGAAATTCCACAACTAGAAACTCCACAACTACAGACTCCGCAACTAGAAAACTCCGCAACTAGAAACTCCACAACTAGAAACTCCACAACTTGGAAGCCCACAACTAGATACTCCACAACTACAAAGTCCACAACTAGAAACTCCACAACTAGAAACTCCACAACTTGAAGCTCCACAACTAGAAACTCCGCAACTAGAAACTCCACAACTAGAAAACTTCGCAACTAGAAACTCTGCAACTAGAAACTCCGCCACTAGAAACTCCACAACTTGAAACACCACAACTATATACTCCACAACTACAAATTCCACAACTAGAAACTCCGCAACTAGAAACTCCGCAAATAGAAGCTCCGCCACTAGAAACTCCCCAGCTAAAAACTCCACGACTTGAGACTTCGCAACTAGAAACTCGGCAACTAGAAACTCAACTACTAGAAACTCCACAACTAGAAACTCCACAACTAGAAACTCCACAATTTGAAACCCAACAAATAGATACTCCACAACTACAGACTCCACAACTAGAAACTCCACAACTAGAAACTTCACAACGAGAAACTCCGCAACTAAAAACTCCGCAACTAGAAACTCTACAGCTAGACAATCCACAACTGGAAACTCCACAACGAGAAACTACACAACTTGAAACTCCGCAACTAGAAACTCCACAACTACGAAACCCACATCTACGAACCCCACAACTAGAAACTCCACAACTAGAGACTGCACAACTAGAAACTCGACAACTAGAAACTCCACAACTACGAACCTCACAACTAGAAACTCCACAACTAGAAACTCCGCAACTAGAAGCTCCAGAGCCAGAAACTCCACAGCTAGAAACTCCACAACTAGAAACTCCACAACTTGAAACTCCGCAACTAGAAACTCCGCAACTAGAAACTCCACAACTAGAAAACTTCGACACTAGAAACCCTGCAACTAGAAACTCCACAGCTAGAAACTCCACAACTAGAAACTCCACAAGTAGACACTCCACAACTAGAAACTCCACAACTAGAGACTCCACAACAAGAGACTCCGCAACTAGAAACTCCACAACTTGAAACTCTGCAACTAGAAACTCCATAACTAGAGACTCAACAACTAGAGACTCCTCAACTAAAAGCTCCACAACTAGAAACTCCGTAACTACAAATTCCACAACTAGAAACTCCACAACTACAGACTCCGCCACTAGAAAACTCCGCAACTAGAAACTCCACAACTAGAAACTCCACAACTTGAAAGCCCACAACTAGATTCTCCACAACTACAAACTCCACAACTAGAAACTCCACAACTAGAAACTCCACAACTTGAAGCTCCACAAGTAGAAACTCCACAACTATAAACTCCACAACTAGAAAACTCCGCAACTAGAAACTCTTCAACTAGAAACTCCGCCACTAGAAACTCCACAACTTGAAACACCACAACTATATACTCCACAACTACAAATTCCACAACTCGAAACTCCGCAACTAGAAACTCCGCAAATTGAAGCTTCGCAACTAAAAACTCCACAGCTAAAAACTCCACGACTTGAGACTTCGCAACTAGAAACTCGGCAACTAGAAACTCCGCCACTAGAAACTCTACAACTTAAGACTTCGCAACTAAAGAACTCGGCAACTAGAAACTCAACAACTAGAAACTCCACAACTAGAAACACCGCAACTAAAAACTCTGCAACCAGAAATTCCACAGCTAGAAAATCCACAATTAGAAACTCTGCAACTAGAAACTCCGCAAACAGAAACTCCACAGCTAGAAAATTCACAACTAGAAACTCCACAACTAGAAACTCCACAACTACTGACTCCGCAACTAGAAACTCACTCCGCAACTAGAGACTCCACAACTAGAAATTCAACAACTAGAAACTCCACAACTACAGACTCCGCAACTAGAAAACTCCGCAACTAGAAACTCCACAACCAGAAACTCAACAACTAGAAACTCCACAACTAGAAACTCCACAGCCAGAAACTCCACAACTTCAAACCCAACAAATAGATACTCCACAACTACAGACTCCACAACTAGAAACTCCACAACTAGAAACTCCACAACCAGAAACTCCGCAACTAGAAACTCCACAGCTAGAAAATCCACAACTAGAAACTCTGCAACTAGAAACTCTGCAAATAGAAACTCCACAGCTAGAAAATCTACAACTAGAAACTCCACAACTAGAAACTCCACAACTACTGACTCCGCAACTAGAAACTCCACAACCAGAAGCTCCGCAACTAGAAACTCCGCAGCAAGAAACTACACGACTTGAGACTTCGCAACTAGAAACTCGGCAACCAGAAACTCAACAACTAGAAACTCCACAACTAGAAACTCCACAACGAGAAACTCCACAACTTGAAACTCCGCAACTAGAAACTCCACAACTACGAACCCCACAACTACGAACCCCACAACTAGAAACTCCACAACTAGAAACTCCGCAACTAGAAACTCCACAGCCAGAAACTCCACAACTAGAAACTCCACATCTAGAAACTCCGCAACAAGAAACTCCGCAACTAGAAACTCCACAACTAGAACTTCCACAACTAGAGACTCAACAACTAGAAAACTCCACAACTCAAAACTCCACAACTAGAAACTCCACAACTAGAAACTCCACAACTAGAGACTCCGCAACTAGAAACTCCACAACTTGAAACTCTGCAACTAGAAACTCCACAACTAGAAATTCCACAACCAGAAGCTCCGCAACTAGAAACTCCGCAGCAAGAAACTACACGACTTGAGACTTCGCAACTAGAAACTCGGCAACCAGAAACTCAACAACTAGAAACTCCACAACTAGAAACTCCACAACGAGAAACTCCACAGCTTGAAACTCCGCAACTAGAAACTCCACAACTACGAACCCCACAACTACGAACCCCACAACTAGAAACTCCACAACTAGAAACTCCGCAACTAGAAACTCCACAGCCAGAAACTCCACAACTAGAAACTCCACATCTAGAAACTCCGCAACAAGAAACTCCGCAACTAGAAACTCCACAACTAGAACTTCCACAACTAGAGACTCAACAACTAGAAAACTCCACAACTCAAAACTCCACAACTAGAAACTCCATAACTAGAAATTCCACAACTAGAGACTCCGCAACTAGAAACTCCACAACTTGAAACTCTGCAACTAGAAACTCGACAACTAGAAATTCCACAACTAGAGACTCAACAACTAGAGACTCCTCAACTAAAAGCTCCACAACTACAAACTCCGTAACTAGAAATTCCACAACTAGAAACTCCACAACTACAGACTCCGCAACTTGAAAACTCCGCAACTAGAAACTCCACAACTAGAAACTCCACAACTTGGAAGCCCACAACTAGATACTCCACAACTACAAAGTCCACAACTAGAAACTCCACAACTAGAAACTCCACAACTTGAAGCTCCACAACTAGAAACTCCGCAACTAGAAACTCCACAACTAGAAAACTTCGCAACTAGAAACTCTGCAACTAGAAACTCCGCCACTAGAAACTCCACAACTTGAAACACCACAACTATATACTCCACAACTACAAATTCCACAACTAGAAGCTCCGCAACTAGAAACTCCCCAGCTAAAAACTCCACGACTTGAGACTTCGCAACTAGAAACTCGGCAACTAGAAACTCAACTACTAGAAACTCCACAACTAGAAACTCCACAACTAGAAACTCCACAATTTGAAACCCAACAAATAGATACTCCACAACTACAGACTCCACAACTAGAAACTCCACAACTAGAAACTTCACAACGAGAAACTCCGCAACTAAAAACTCCGCAACTAGAAACTCTACAGCTAGACAATCCACAACTGGAAACTCCACAACGAGAAACTACACAACTTGAAACTCCGCAACTAGAAACTCCACAACTACGAACCCCACAACTACGAACCCCACAACTAGAAACTCCACAACTAGAGACTGCACAACTAGAAACTCGACAACTAGAAACTCCACAACTACGAACCTCACAACTAGAAACTCCACAACTAGAAACTCCGCAACTAGAAGCTCCAGAGCCAGAAACTCCACAGCTAGAAACTCCACAACTAGAAACTCCACAACTTGAAACTCCGCAACTAGAAACTCCGCAACTAGAAACTCCACAACTAGAAAACTTCGACACTAGAAACCCTGCAACTAGAAACTCCACAGCTAGAAACTCCACAACTAGAAACTCCACAAGTAGACACTCCACAACTAGAAACTCCACAACTAGAGACTCCACAACAAGAGACTCCGCAACTAGAAACTCCACAACTTGAAACTCTGCAACTAGAAACTCCATAACTAGAGACTCAACAACTAGAGACTCCTCAACTAAAAGCTCCGCAACTAGAAACTCCGTAACTAGAAATTCCACAACTAGAAACTCCACAACTACAGACTCCGCCACTAGAAAACTCCGCAACTAGAAACTCCACAACTAGAAACTCCACAACTTGAAAGCCCACAACTAGATACTCCACAACTACAAACTCCACAGCTAGAAACTCCACAACTAGAAACTCCACAACTTGAAGCTCCACAACTATAAACTCCACAACTATAAACTCCACAACTAGAAAACTCCGCAACTAGAAACTCTTCAACTAGAAACTCCGCCACTAGAAACTCCACAACTTGAAACACCACAACTATATACTCCACAACTACAAATTCCACAACTCGAAACTCCGCAACTAGAAACTCCGCAAATTGAAGCTTCGCAACTAAAAACTCCACAGCTAAAAACTCCACGACTTGAGACTTCGCAACTAGAAACTCGGCAACTAGAAACTCCGCAACTAGAAACTTCACAACTAGTACTTCCACAACTAGAGACTCAACAACTAGAAAACTCCACAACTCAAAACTCCACAAATAGAAACTCCACAACTAGAAACTCCACAACTAGAAACTCCACATCTAGACAATCCACAACTGGAAACTCCACAACGAGAAACTCCACAACTTGAAACTCCGCAACTAGAAACTCCACAACTACGAACCCCACAACTACGAACCCCACAATTAGAAACTCCACAACTAGAGACTCCACAACTAGAAACTCGACAACTAGAAACTCCACAACTACGAACCTCACAACTAGAAACTCCACAACTCGAAACTCCGACCTTAGAAACTCCACAGCCAGAAACTCCACAACTTGAAAGCCCACAACTAGATACTCCACAACTACAAAGTCCACAACTAGAAACTCCACAACTTGAAGCTCCACAACTAGAAACTCCGCAACTAGAAACTCCACAACTAGAAAACTTCGCAACTAGAAACTCTGCAACTAGAAACTCCGCCACTAGAAACTCCACAACTTGAAACACCACAACTATATACTCCACAACTACAAATTCCACAACTAGAAACTCCGCAACTAGAAACTCCGCAAATAGAAGCTCCGCAACTAGAAACTCCCCAGCTAAAAACTCCACGACTTGAGACTTCGCAACTAGAAACTCGGCAACTAGAAACTCAACTACTAGAAACTCCACAACTTGAAGCTCCACAACTAGGAACTCCGCAACTAGAAACTCCACAACTAGAAAACTTCGCAACTAGAAACTCTGCAACTAGAAACTCCGCCACTAGAAACTCTACAACTTAAGACTTCGCAACTAAAGAACTCGGCAACTAGAAACTCAACAACTAGAAACTCCACAGCTAGAAACTCGACAACTAGAAACTCCACAACTTGAAACTCCGCAACTAGAAACACCGCAACTAGAAACTCCACAACTTGAAAACTTCGACACTAGAAACCCTGCCACTAAAAACTCCACAGCTAGAAACTCCACAACTAGAAACTCCACAAGTAGACACTCCACAACTAGAAACTCCACAACTAGAGACTCCACAACAAGAGACTCCGCAACTAGAAACTCCACAACTTGAAACTCTGCAACTAGAAACTCCACAACTAGAGACTCAACAACTAGAGATTCCTCAACTAAAAGCTCCAAAACTAGAAACTCCGTAACTAGAAATTCCACAACTAGAAACTCCACAACTACAGACTCCGCCACTAGAAATCTCCCCAACTAGAAACTCTACAACTAGAAACTCCACAACTTGAAAGCCCACAACTAGATACTCCACAACTACAAACTCCACAACTAGAAACTCCGCAACTAGAAACTCCACAACTAGAAAACTTCGCAACTAGAAACTCTGCAACTAGAAACTCCGCCACTAGAAACTCCACGACTTGAAACACCACAACTATATACTCCACAACTACAAATTCCACAACTAGAAACTCCGCAACTAGAAACTCCGCAAATAGAAGCTCCGCAACTAGAAACTCCCCAGCTAAAAACTCCACGACTTGAGACTTCGCAACTAGAAACTCGGCAACTAGAAACTCAACTACTAGAAACTCCACAACTAGAAACTCCACAACTAGAAACTCCACAATTTGAAACCCAACAAATAGATACTCCACAACTACAGACTCCACAACTAGAAACTCCACAACTAGAAACTCCACAACTAGAAACTGCACAACTTGAAGCTCCACAACTAGAAACTCCGAAACTAGAAACTCCACAACTAGAAAACTCCGCAACTAGAAACTCTGCAACTAGAAACTGCGCCACTAGAAACTCCACAACTAGAACTTCCACAACTAGAGACTCAACAACTAGAGACTCCTCAACTAAAAGCTCCACAACTAGAAACACCACAACTAGAAACACCACAACTAGAAACTCCGTAACAAGAAACCCGAAAACTAGAAACTCCACACCTATAAATTCCACAACTTTAAACTCCACAACTAAAACTCCACAACTAGAAACTCCACAACTAGAAACTCTGCAACTAGAAACTCCGCAACTAGAATCTCCACAGTTAGAAATTCCACAACAATAAACTCCACAACCAGAAACTCCACAACTAGAGACTCCAAAACTAGAGACTGCACAATTAGACACTACGCAACTAGATACTCCAAAACTAAGAACTCTGCAACTAGAAATTCTACAACTACAAACTCGAAAACTAAAAACTACGAATAGAAACTCCACAACTAGAAACTCCAAGAGTAGACACGCCACAACTAGAAACTCCACAACTAGAGACTCCACAACTAAAAGCTCCACAACTAGAAACTCCGCAACTAGAAACTCAACAGCTAGAAACTCTACAACTTGAGACTTCGCGACTAAAGAACTCGGCAACTAGAAACTCAACAACTAGAAACTCCACAACTAGAAACACCGCAACTAAAAACTCTGCAACCAGAAATTCCACAGCTAGAAAATCCACAACTAGAAAGTCCACATCTTGAAAGTCCGCAACTAGAAACTCCACAACTTGAAAGTCTGCAACTAGAAACTCCACAACTAGAAATTCCACAACCAGAAGCTCCGCAACTAGAAACTCCGCAGCAAGAAACTACACGACTTGAGACTTCGCAACTAGAAACTCGGCAACCAGAAACTCAACAACTAGAAACTCCACAACTAGAAACTCCACAACGAGAAACTCCACAACTTGAAACTCCGCAACTAGAAACTCCACAACTACGAACCCCACAACTACGAACCCCACAACTAGAAACTCCACAACTAGAAACTCCGCAACTAGAAACTCCACAGCCAGAAACTCCACAACTAGAAACTCCACATCTAGAAACTCCGCAACAAGAAACTCCGCAACTAGAAACTCCACAACTAGAACTTCCACAACTAGAGACTCAACAACTAGAAAACTCCACAACTCAAAACTCCACAACTAGAAACTCCACAACTAGAAATTCCACAACTAGAGACTCCGCAACTAGAAACTCCACAACTTGAAACTCTGCAACTAGAAACTCCACAACTAGAAATTCCACAACTAGAGACTCAACAACTAGAGACTCCTCAACTAAAAGCTCCACAACTAGAAACTCCATAACTAGAAATTCCACAACTAGAAACTCCACAACTACAGACTCCGCAACTAGAAAACTCCGCAACTAGAAACTCCACAACTAGAAACTCCACAACTTGGAAGCCCACAACTAGATACTCCACAACTACAAAGTCCACAACTAGAAACTCCACAACTAGAAACTCCACAACTTGAAGCTCCACAACTAGAAACTCCGCAACTAGAAACTCCACAACTAGAAAACTTCGCAACTAGAAACTCTGCAACTAGAAACTCCGCCACTAGAAACTCCACAACTTGAAACACCACAACTATATACTCCACAACTACAAATTCCACAACTAGAAACTCCGCAACTAGAAACTCCGCAAATAGAAGCTCCGCCACTAGAAACTCCCCAGCTAAAAACTCCACGACTTGAGACTTCGCAACTAGAAACTCGGCAACTAGAAACTCAACTACTAGAAACTCCACAACTAGAAACTCCACAACTAGAAACTCCACAATTTGAAACCCAACAAATAGATACTCCACAACTACAGACTCCACAACTAGAAACTCCACAACTAGAAACTTCACAACGAAAAACTCCGCAACTAAAAACTCCGCAACTAGAAACTCTACAGCTAGACAATCCACAACTGGAAACTCCACAACGAGAAACTACACAACTTGAAACTCCGCAACTAGAAACTCCACAACTACGAAACCCACATCTACGAACCCCACAACTAGAAACTCCACAACTAGAGACTGCACAACTAGAAACTCGACAACTAGAAACTCCACAACTACGAACCTCACAACTAGAAACTCCACAACTAGAAACTCCGCAACTAGAAGCTCCAGAGCCAGAAACTCCACAGCTAGAAACTCCACAACTAGAAACTCCACAACTTGAAACTCCGCAACTAGAAACTCCGCAACTAGAAACTCCACAACTAGAAAACTTCGACACTAGAAACCCTGCAACTAGAAACTCCACAGCTAGAAACTCCACAACTAGAAACTCCACAAGTAGACACTCCACAACTAGAAACTCCACAACTAGAGACTCCACAACAAGAGACTCCGCAACTAGAAACTCCACAACTTGAAACTCTGCAACTAGAAACTCCATAACTAGAGACTCAACAACTAGAGACTCCTCAACTAAAAGCTCCACAACTAGAAACTCCGTAACTACAAATTCCACAACTAGAAACTCCACAACTACAGACTCCGCCACTAGAAAACTCCGCAACTAGAAACTCCACAACTAGAAACTCCACAACTTGAAAGCCCACAACTAGATACTCCACAACTACAAACTCCACAACTAGAAACTCCACAACTAGAAACTCCACAACTTGAAGCTCCACAAGTAGAAACTCCACAACTATAAACTCCACAACTAGAAAACTCCGCAACTAGAAACTTTTCAACTAGAAACTCCGCCACTAGAAACTCCACAACTTGAAACACCACAACTATATACTCCACAACTACAAATTCCACAACTCGAAACTCCGCAACTAGAAACTCCGCAAATTGAAGCTTCGCAACTAAAAACTCCACAGCTAAAAACTCCACGACTTGAGACTTCGCAACTAGAAACTCGGCAACTAGAAACTCCGCCACTAGAAACTCTACAACTTAAGACTTCGCAACTAAAGAACTCGGCAACTAGAAACTCAACAACTAGAAACTCCACAACTAGAAACACCGCAACTAAAAACTCTGCAACCAGAAATTCCACAGCTAGAAAATCCACAATTAGAAACTCTGCAACTAGAAACTCCGCAAATAGAAACTCCACAGCTAGAAAATTCACAACTAGAAACTCCACAACTAGAAACTCCACAACTACTGACTCCGCAACTAGAAACTCACTCCGCAACTAGAGACTCCACAACTAGAAATTCAACAACTAGAAACTCCACAACTACAGACTCCGCAACTAGAAAACTCCGCAACTAGAAACTCCACAACCAGAAACTCAACAACTAGAAACTCCACAACTAGAAACTCCACAGCCAGAAACTCCACAACTTCAAACCCAACAAATAGATACTCCACAACTACAGACTCCACAACTAGAAACTCCACAACTAGAAACTCCACAACCAGAAACTCCGCAACTAGAAACTCCACAGCTAGAAAATCCACAACTAGAAACTCTGCAACTAGAAACTCTGCAAATAGAAACTCCACAGCTAGAAAATCTACAACTAGAAACTCCACAACTAGAAACTCCACAACTACTGACTCCGCAACTAGAAACTCCACAACCAGAAGCTCCGCAACTAGAAACTCCGCAGCAAGAAACTACACGACTTGAGACTTCGCAACTAGAAACTCGGCAACCAGAAACTCAACAACTAGAAACTCCACAACTAGAAACTCCACAACGAGAAACTCCACAACTTGAAACTCCGCAACTAGAAACTCCACAACTACGAACCCCACAACTACGAACCCCACAACTAGAAACTCCACAACTAGAAACTCCGCAACTAGAAACTCCACAGCCAGAAACTCCACAACTAGAAACTCCACATCTAGAAACTCCGCAACAAGAAACTCCGCAACTAGAAACTCCACAACTAGAACTTCCACAACTAGAGACTCAACAACTAGAAAACTCCACAACTCAAAACTCCACAACTAGAAACTCCACAACTAGAAATTCCACAACTAGAGACTCCGCAACTAGAAACTCCACAACTTGAAACTCTGCAACTAGAAACTCGACAACTAGAAATTCCACAACTAGAGACTCAACAACTAGAGACTCCTCAACTAAAAGCTCCACAACTACAAACTCCGTAACTAGAAATTCCACAACTAGAAACTCCACAACTACAGACTCCGCAACTTGAAAACTCCGCAACTAGAAACTCCACAACTAGAAACTCCACAACTTGGAAGCCCACAACTAGATACTCCACAACTACAAAGTCCACAACTAGAAACTCCACAACTAGAAACTCCACAACTTGAAGCTCCACAACTAGAAACTCCGCAACTAGAAACTCCACAACTAGAAAACTTCGCAACTAGAAACTCTGCAACTAGAAACTCCGCCACTAGAAACTCCACAACTTGAAACACCACAACTATATACTCCACAACTACAAATTCCACAACTAGAAGCTCCGCAACTAGAAACTCCCCAGCTAAAAACTCCACGACTTGAGACTTCGCAACTAGAAACTCGGCAACTAGAAACTCAACTACTAGAAACTCCACAACTAGAAACTCCACAACTAGAAACTCCACAATTTGAAACCCAACAAATAGATACTCCACAACTAGAAACTTCACAACGAGAAACTCCGCAACTAAAAACTCCGCAACTAGAAACTCTACAGCTAGACAATCCACAACTGGAAACTCCACAACGAGAAACTACACAACTTGAAACTCCGCAACTAGAAACTCCACAACTACGAACCCCACAACTACGAACCCCACAACTAGAAACTCCACAACTAGAGACTGCACAACTAGAAACTCGACAACTAGAAACTCCACAACTACGAACCTCACAACTAGAAACTCCACAACTAGAAACTCCGCAACTAGAAGCTCCAGAGCCAGAAACTCCACAGCTAGAAACTCCACAACTAGAAACTCCACAACTTGAAACTCCGCAACTAGAAACTCCGCAACTAGAAACTCCACAACTAGAAAACTTCGACACTAGAAACCCTGCAACTAGAAACTCCACAGCTAGAAACTCCACAACTAGAAACTCCACAAGTAGACACTCCACAACTAGAAACTCCACAACTAGAGACTCCACAACAAGAGACTCCGCAACTAGAAACTCCACAACTTGAAACTCTGCAACTAGAAACTCCATAACTAGAGACTCAACAACTAGAGACTCCTCAACTAAAAGCTCCGCAACTAGAAACTCCGTAACTAGAAATTCCACAACTAGAAACTCCACAACTACAGACTCCGCCACTAGAAAACTCCGCAACTAGAAACTCCACAACTAGAAACTCCACAACTTGAAAGCCCACAACTAGATACTCCACAACTACAAACTCCACAACTAGAAACTCCACAACTAGAAACTCCACAACTTGAAGCTCCACAAGTAGAAACTCCACAACTATAAACTCCACAACTAGAAAACTCCGCAACTAGAAACTCTTCAACTAGAAACTCCGCCACTAGAAACTCCACAACTTGAAACACCACAACTATATACTCCACAACTACAAATTCCACAACTCGAAACTCCGCAACTAGAAACTCCGCAAATTGAAGCTTCGCAACTAAAAACTCCACAGCTAAAAACTCCACGACTTGAGACTTCGCAACTAGAAACTCGGCAACTAGAAACTCCGCAACTAGAAACTTCACAACTAGTACTTCCACAACTAGAGACTCAACAACTAGAAAACTCCACAACTCAAAACTCCACAAATAGAAACTCCACAACTAGAAACTCCACAACTAGAAACTCCACATCTAGACAATCCACAACTAGAAACTCCACAACGAGAAACTCCACAACTTGAAACTCCGCAACTAGAAACTCCACAACTACGAACCCCACAACTACGAACCCCACAATTAGAAACTCCACAACTAGAGACTCCACAACTAGAAACTCGAAAACTAGAAACTCCACAACTACGAACCTCACAACTAGAAACTCCACAACTCGAAACTCCGACCTTAGAAACTCCACAGCCAGAAACTCCACAACTTGAAAGCCCACAACTAGATACTCCACAACTACAAAGTCCACAACTAGAAACTCCACAACTTGAAGCTCCACAACTAGAAACTCCGCAACTAGAAACTCCACAACTAGAAAACTTCGCAACTAGAAACTCTGCAACTAGAAACTCCGCCACTAGAAACTCCACAACTTGAAACACCACAACTATATACTCCACAACTACAAATTCCACAACTAGAAACTCCGCAACTAGAAACTCCGCAAATAGAAGCTCCGCAACTAGAAACTCCCCAGCTAAAAACTCCACGACTTGAGACTTCGCAACTAGAAACTCGGCAACTAGAAACTCAACTACTAGAAACTCCACAACTTGAAGCTCCACAACTAGGAACTCCGCAACTAGAAACTCCACAACTAGAAAACTTCGCAACTAGAAACTCTGCAACTAGAAACTCCGCCACTATAAACTCTACAACTTAAGACTTCGCAACTAAAGAACTCGGCAACTAGAAACTCAACAACTAGAAACTCCACAACTAGAAACACCACAACTAGAAACTCCGCAACTAGAAGCTCCAGAGCCAGAAACTCCACAGCTAGAAACTCCACAACTAGAAACTCCACAACTTGAAACTCCGCAACTAGAAACTCCGCAACTAGAAACTCCACAACTTGAAAACTTCGACACTAGAAACCCTGCCACTAAAAACTCCACAGCTAGAAACTCCACAACTAGAAACTCCACAAGTAGACACTCCACAACTAGAAACTCCACAACTAGAGACTCCACAACAAGAGACTCCGCAACTAGAAACTCCACAACTTGAAACTCTGCAACTAGAAACTCCACAACTAGAGACTCAACAACTAGAGATTCCTCAACTAAAAGCTCCAAAACTAGAAACTCCGTAACTAGAAATTCCACAACTAGAAACTCCACAACTACAGACTCCGCCACTAGAAATCTCCCCAACTAGAAACTCCACAACTAGAAACTCCACAACTTGAAAGCGCACAACTAGATACTCCACAACTACAAACTCCACAACTAGAAACTCCGCAACTAGAAACTCCACAACTAGAAAACTTCGCAACTAGAAACTCTGCAACTAGAAACTCCGCCACTAGAAACTCCACGACTTGAAACACCACAACTATATACTCCACAACTACAAATTCCACAACTAGAAACTCCGCAACTAGAAACTCCGCAAATAGAAGCTCCGCAACTAGAAACTCCCCAGCTAAAAACTCCACGACTTGAGACTTCGCAACTAGAAACTCGGCAACTAGAAACTCAACTACTAGAAACTCCACAACTAGAAACTCCACAACTAGAAACTCCACAATTTGAAACCCAACAAATAGATACTCCACAACTACAGACTCCACAACTAGAAACTCCACAACTAGAAACTCCACAACTAGAAACTGCACAACTTGAAGCTCCACAACTAGAAACTCCGCAACTAGAAACTCCACAACTAGAAAAGTCCGCAACTAGAAACTCTGCAACTAGAAACTGCGCCACTAGAAACTCCACAACTAGAACTTCCACAACTAGAGACTCAACAACTAGAGACTCCTCAACTAAAAGCTCCACAACTAGAAACACCACAACTAGAAACACCACAACTAGAAACTCCGTAACTAGAAACCCGAAAACTAGAAACTCCACACCTATAAATTCCACAACTTTAAACTCCACAACTAAAACTCCACAACTAGAAACTCCACAACTAGAAACTCTGCAACTAGAAACTCCGCAACTAGAATCTCCACAGTTAGAAATTCCACAACAATAAACTCCACAACCAGAAACTCCACAACTAGAGACTCCAAAACTAGAGACTGCACAATTAGACACTACGCAACTAGATACTCCAAAACTAGGAACTCTGCAACTAGAAATTCTACAACTACAAACTCGAAAACTAAAAACTACGAATAGAAACTCCACAACTAGAAACTCCAAGAGTAGACACGCCACAACTAGAAACTCCACAACTAGAGACTCCACAACTAAAAGCTCCACAACTAGAAACTCCGCAACTAGAAACTCAACAGCTAGAAACTCTACAACTTGAGACTTCGCAACTAAAGAACTCGGCAACTAGAAACTCAACAACTAGAAACTCCACAACTAGAAACACCGCAACTAAAAACTCTGCAACCAGAAATTCCACAGCTAGAAAATCCACAACTAGAAAGTCCACATCTTGAAAGTCCACAACTAGATACTCCACAACTACAAACTCTGCAACTAGAAACTCCGCAACTAGAAACTCTGCAACTAGAAACTCCGCAACTAGAAACTCCACAGCTAGAAACTCCACAACTTGAAACACCACAACTAGATACTCCACAGCTACAAATTCCACAACTAGAAACTCCGCAACTAGAAATTCCGCAACCAGAAGCTCCGCAACTAGAAACTCCGCAGCAAGAAACTACACGACTTGAGACTTCGCAACTAAAAAGTCGGCAACCAGAAACTCAACAACTAGAAACTCCACAACTAGAAACTCCACAACGAGAAACTCCACAACTTGAAACTCCGCAACTAGAAACTCCACAACTACGTACCCCACAACTACGAACCCCACCACTAGAAACTCCACAACTAGAAACTCCGCAACTAGAAAGTTCACAGCCAGAAACTCCACAACTAAAAACTCCACATCTAGAAGCTCCACAACAAGAAACTCCGCAACTAGAAACTCCACAACTAGAACTTCCACAACTAGAGACTCAAACACTAGAAAACTCTACAACTAAAAACTCCACAACTAGAAACTCCACAACTAGAAACTCCACAAATAGAGACTCCGCAACTAGAAACTCCACAACTTGAAACTCTGCAACTAGAAACTCCACAACTAGAAATTCCACAACTAGAGACTCAACAACTAGAGACTCCTCAACTAAAAGCGCCACAACTAGAAACTCCGTAACTAGAATTTCCACAACTATAACTCCACAACTACAGACTCCGCAACTAGAAAACTCCGCAACTTGAAAGCCCACAACTAGATACTCCACAACTACAAACTCCACAACTAGAAACTCCACGACTAGAAACTTCACATCTTGAAGCTCCACAACTAGGAACTCCGCAACTAGAAACTCCACAACTAGAAAACTTCGCAACTAGAAACTCTGCAACTAGAAACTCCGCCACTAGAAACTCTACAACTTAAGACTTCGCAACTAAAGAACTCGGCAACTAGAAACTCAACAACTAGAAACTCCACAACTAGAAACACCGCAACTAAAAACTCTGCAACCAGAAATTCCACAGCTAGAAAATCCACAATTAGAAACTCTGCAACTAGAAACTCCGCAAATAGAAACTCCACAGCTAGAAAATTCACAACTAGAAACTCCACAACTAGAAACTCCACAACTACTGACTCCGCAACTAGAAACTCCACAACCAGAAGCTCCGCAACTAGAAACTCCGCAGCAAGAAACTACACGACTTGAGACTTCGCAACTAGAAACTCGGCAACCAGAAACTCAACAACTAGAAACTCCACAACTAGAAACTCCACAACGAGAAACTCCACAACTTGAAACTCCGCAACTAGAAACTCCACAACTACGAACCCCACAACTACGAACCCCACAACTAGAAACTCCACAACTAGAAACTCCGCAACTAGAAACTCCACAGCCAGAAACTCCACAACTAGAAACTCCACATCTAGAAACTCCGCAACAAGAAACTCCGCAACTCGAAACTCCACAACTAGAACTTCCACAACTAGAGACTCAACAACTAGAAACTCTGCAAATAGAAACTCCACAGCTAGAAAATCTACAACTAGAAACTCCACAACTAGAAACTCCACAACTACTGACTCCGCAACTAGAAACTCCACAACCAGAAGCTCCGCAACTAGAAACTCCGCAGCAAGAAACTACACGACTTGAGACTTCGCAACTAGAAACTCGGCAACCAGAAACTCAACAACTAGAAACTCCACAACTAGAAACTCCACAACGAGAAACTCCACAACTTGAAACTCCGCAACTAGAAACTCCACAACTACGAACCCCACAACTACGAACCCCACAACTAGAAACTCCACAACTAGAAACTCCGCAACTAGAAACTCCACAGCCAGAAACTCCACAACTAGAAACTCCACATCTAGAAACTCCGCAACAAGAAACTCCGCAACTCGAAACTCCACAACTAGAACTTCCACAACTAGAGACTCAACAACTAGAAAACTCCACAACTCAAAACTCCACAACTAGAAACTCCACAACTAGAAACTCCACAACTAGAGACTCCGCAACTAGAAACTCCACAACTTGAAAGTCTGCAACTAGAAACTCCACAACTAGAAATTCCACAACCAGAAGCTCCGCAACTAGAAACTCCGCAGCAAGAAACTACACGACTTGAGACTTCGCAACTAGAAACTCGGCAACCAGAAACTCAACAACTAGAAACTCCACAACTAGAAACTCCACAACGAGAAACTCCACAACTTGAAACTCCGCAACTAGAAACTCCACAACTACGAACCCCACAACTACGAACCCCACAACTAGAAACTCCACAACTAGAAACTCCGCAACTAGAAACTCCACAGCCAGAAACTCCACAACTAGAAACTCCACATCTAGAAACTCCGCAACAAGAAACTCCGCAACTAGAAACTCCACAACTAGAACTTCCACAACTAGAGACTCAACAACTAGAAAACTCCACAACTCAAAACTCCACAACTAGAAACTCCACAACTAGAAATTCCACAACTAGAGACTCCGCAACTAGAAACTCCACAACTTGAAACTCTGCAACTAGAAACTCCACAACTAGAAATTCCACAACTAGAGACTCAACAACTAGAGACTCCTCAACTAAAAGCTCCACAACTAGAAACTCCATAACCAGAAATTCCACAACTAGAAACTCCACAACTACAGACTCCGCAACTAGAAAACTCCGCAACTAGAAACTCCACAACTAGAAACTCCACAACTTGGAAGCCCACAACTAGATACTCCACAACTACAAAGTCCACAACTAGAAACTCCACAACTAGAAACTCCACAACTTGAAGCTCCACAACTAGAAACTCCGCAACTAGAAACTCCACAACTAGAAAACTTCGCAACTAGAAACTCTGCAACTAGAAACTCCGCCACTAGAAACTCCACAACTTGAAACACACAACTATATACTCCACAACTACAAATTCCACAACTAGAAACTCCGCAAATAGAAGCTCCGCAACTAGAAACTCCCCAGCTAAAAACTCCACGACTTGAGACTTCGCAACTAGAAACTCGGCATCTAGAAACTCAACTACTAGAAACTCCACAACTAGAAACTCCACAACTAGAAACTCCACAATTTGAAACCCAACAAATAGATACTCCACAACTACAGACTCCACAACTAGAAACTCCACAACTAGAAACTTCACAACGAGAAACTCCGCAACTAGAAACTCTACAGCTAGACAATCCACAACTGGAAACTCCACAACGAGAAACTACACAACTTGAAACTCCGCAACTAGAAACTCCACAACTACGAAACCCACATCTACGAACCCCACAACTAGAAACTCCACAACTAGAGACTGCACAACTAGAAACTCGACAACTAGAAACTCCACAACTACGAACCTCACAACTAGAAACTCCACAACTAGAAACTCCGCAACTAGAAGCTCCAGAGCCAGAAACTCCACAGCTAGAAACTCCACAACTAGAAACTCCACAACTTGAAACTCCGCAACTAGAAACTCCGCAACTAGAAACTCCACAACTAGAAAACTTCGACACTAGAAACCCTGCAACTAGAAACTCCACAGCTAGAAACTCCACAACTAGAAACTCCACAAGTAGACACTCCACAACTAGAAACTCCACAACTAGATTCTCCACAACAAGAGACTCCGCAACTAGAAACTCCACAACTTGAAACTCTGCAACTAGAAACTCCATAACTAGAGACTCAACAACTAGAGACTCCTCAACTAAAAGCTCCGCAACTAGAAACTCCGTAACTAGAAATTCCACAACTAGAAACTCCACAACTACAGACTCCGCCACTAGAAAACTCCGCAACTAGAAACTCCACAACTAGAAACTCCACAACTTGAAAGCCCACAACTAGATACTCCACAACTACAAACTCCACAACTAGAAACTCCACAACTAGAAACTCCACAACTTGAAGCTCCACAAGTAGAAACTCCACAACTATAAACTCCACAACTAGAAAACTCCGCAACTAGAAACTCTTCAACTAGAAACTCCGCCACTAGAAACTCCACAACTTGAAACACCACAACTATATACTCCACAACTACAAATTCCACAACTCGAAACTCCGCAACTAGAAACTCCGCAAATTGAAGCTTCGCAACTAAAAACTCCACAGCTAAAAACTCCACGACTTGAGACTTCGCAACTAGAAACTCGGCAACTAGAAACTCCGCAACTAGAAACTTCACAACTAGTACTTCCACAACTAGAGACTCAACAACTAGAAAACTCCACAACTCAAAACTCCACAAATAGAAACTCCACAACTAGAAACTCCACAACTAGAAACTCCACATCTAGACAATCCACAACTAGAAACTCCACAACGAGAAACTCCACAACTTGAAACTCCGCAACTAGAAACTCCACAACTACGAACCCCACAACTACGAACCCCACAATTAGAAACTCCACAACTAGAGACTCCACAACTAGAAACTCGACAACTAGAAACTCCACAACTACGAACCTCACAACTAGAAACTCCACAACTCGAAACTCCGACCTTAGAAACTCCACAGCCAGAAACTCCACAACTTGAAAGCCCACAACTAGATACTCCACAACTAAAAAGTCCACAACTAGAAACTCCACAACTTGAAGCTCCACAACTAGAAACTCCGCAACTAGAAACTCCACAACTAGAAAACTTCGCAACTAGAAACTCTGCAACTAGAAACTCCGCCACTAGAAACTCCACAACTTGAAACACCACAACTATATACTCCACAACTACAAATTCCACAACTAGAAACTCCGCAACTAGAAACTCCGCAAATAGAAGCTCCGCAACTAGAAACTCCCCAGCTAAAAACTCCACGACTTGAGACTTCGCAACTAGAAACTCGGCAACTAGAAACTCAACTACTAGAAACTCCACAACTTGAAGCTCCACAACTAGGAACTCCGCAACTAGAAACTCCACAACTAGAAAACTTCGCAACTAGAAACTCTGCAACTAGAAACTCCGCCACTAGAAACTCTACAACTTAAGACTTCGCAACTAAAGAACTCGGCAACTAGAAACTCAACAACTAGAAACTCCACAACTAGAAACACCACAACTAGAAACTCCGCAACTAGAAGCTCCAAAGCCAGAAACTCCAAAGCTAGAAACTCCACAACTAGAAACTCCACAACTTGAAACTCCGCAACTAGAAACTCCGCAACTAGAAACTCCACAACTAGAAAACTTCGACACTAGAAACCCTGCCACTGAAAACTCCACAGCTAGAAACTCCACAACTAGAAACTCCACAAGTAGACACTCCACAACTAGAAACTCCACAACTAGAGACTCCACAACTTGAAACTCTGCAACTAGAAACTCCACAACTTGAAACTCTGCAACTAGAAACTCCACAACTAGAGACTCAACAACTAGAGATTCCTCAACTAAAAGCTCCAAAACTAGAAACTCCGTAACTAGAAATTCCACAACTAGAAACTCCACAACTACAGACTCCGCCACTAGAAATCTCCCCAACTAGAAACTCCACAACTAGAAACTCCACAACTTGAAAGCCCACAACTAGATACTCCACAACTACAAACTCCACAACTAGAAACTCCACAACTAGAAACTCCACAACTAGAAAACTTCGCAACTAGAAACTCTGCAACTAGAAACTCCGCCACTAGAAACTCCACGACTTGAAACACCACAACTATATACTCCACAACTACAAATTCCACAACTAGAAACTCCGCAACTAGAAACTCCGCAAATAGAAGCTCCGCAACTAGAAACTCCCCAGCTAAAAACTCCACGACTTGAGACTTCGCAACTAGAAACTCGGCAACTAGAAACTCAACTACTAGAAACTCCACAACTCAAAACTCCACAACTAGAAACTCCACAACTAGAAATTCCACAACTAGAGACTCCGCAACTAGAAACTCCACAACTTGAAACTCTGCAACTAGAAACTCCACAACTAGAAATTCCACAACTAGAGACTCAACAACTAGAGACTCCTCAACTAAAAGCTCCACAACTAGAAACTCCATAACCAGAAATTCCACAACTAGAAACTCCACAACTACAGACTCCGCAACTAGAAAACTCCGCAACTAGAAACTCCACAACTAGAAACTCCACAACTTGGAAGCCCACAACTAGATACTCCACAACTACAAAGTCCACAACTAGAAACTCCACAACTAGAAACTCCACAACTTGAAGCTCCACAACTAGAAACTCCGCAACTAGAAACTCCACAACTAGAAAACTTCGCAACTAGAAACTCTGCAACTAGAAACTCCGCCACTAGAAACTCCACAACTTGAAACACACAACTATATACTCCACAACTACAAATTCCACAACTAGAAACTCCGCAACTAGAAACTCCGCAAATAGAAGCTCCGCAACTAGAAACTCCCCAGCTAAAAACTCCACGACTTGAGACTTCGCAACTAGAAACTCGGCATCTAGAAACTCAACTACTAGAAACTCCACAACTAGAAACTCCACAACTAGAAACTCCACAATTTGAAACCCAACAAATAGATACTCCACAACTACAGACTCCACAACTAGAAACTCCACAACTAGAAACTTCACAACGAGAAACTCCGCAACTAGAAACTCTACAGCTAGACAATCCACAACTGGAAACTCCACAACGAGAAACTACACAACTTGAAACTCCGCAACTAGAAACTCCACAACTACGAAACCCACATCTACGAACCCCACAACTAGAAACTCCACAACTAGAGACTGCACAACTAGAAACTCGACAACTAGAAACTCCACAACTACGAACCTCACAACTAGAAACTCCACAACTAGAAACTCCGCAACTAGAAGCTCCAGAGCCAGAAACTCCACAGCTAGAAACTCCACAACTAGAAACTCCTCAACTTGAAACTCCGCAACTAGAAACTCCGCAACTAGAAACTCCACAACTAGAAAACTTCGACACTAGAAACCCTGCAACTAGAAACTCCACAGCTAGAAACTCCACAACTAGAAACTCCACAAGTAGACACTCCACAACTAGAAACTCCACAACTAGAGACTCCACAACAAGAGACTCCGCAACTAGAAACTCCACAACTTGAAACTCTGCAACTAGAAACTCCATAACTAGAGACTCAACAACTAGAGACTCCTCAACTAAAAGCTCCGCAACTAGAAACTCCGTAACTAGAAATTCCACAACTAGAAACTCCACAACTACAGACTCCGCCACTAGAAAACTCCGCAACTAGAAACTCCACAACTAGAAACTCCACAACTTGAAAGCCCACAACTAGATACTCCACAACTACAAACTCCACAACTAGAAACTCCACAACTAGAAACTCCACAACTTGAAGCTCCACAAGTAGAAACTCCACAACTATAAACTCCACAACTAGAAAACTCCGCAACTAGAAACTCTTCAACTAGAAACTCCGCCACTAGAAACTCCACAACTTGAAACACCACAACTATATACTCCACAACTACAAATTCCACAACTCGAAACTCCGCAACTAGAAACTCCGCAAATTGAAGCTTCGCAACTAAAAACTCCACAGCTAAAAACTCCACGACTTGAGACTTCGCAACTAGAAACTCGGCAACTAGAAACTCCGCAACTAGAAACTTCACAACTAGTACTTCCACAACTAGAGACTCAACAACTAGAAAACTCCACAACTCAAAACTCCACAAATAGAAACTCCACAACTAGAAACTCCACAACTAGAAACTCCACATCTAGACAATCCACAACTAGAAACTCCACAACGAGAAACTCCACAACTTGAAACTCCGCAACTAGAAACTCCACAACTACGAACCCCACAACTACGAACCCCACAATTAGAAACTCCACAACTAGAGACTCCACAACTAGAAACTCGACAACTAGAAACTCCACAACTACGAACCTCACAACTAGAAACTCCACAACTCGAAACTCCGACCTTAGAAACTCCACAGCCAGAAACTCCACAACTTGAAAGCCCACAACTAGATACTCCACAACTAAAAAGTCCACAACTAGAAACTCCACAACTTGAAGCTCCACAACTAGAAACTCCGCAACTAGAAACTCCACAACTAGAAAACTTCGCAACTAGAAACTCTGCAACTAGAAACTCCGCCACTAGAAACTCCACAACTTGAAACACCACAACTATATACTCCACAACTACAAATTCCACAACTAGAAACTCCGCAACTAGAAACTCCGCAAATAGAAGCTCCGCAACTAGAAACTCCCCAGCTAAAAACTCCACGACTTGAGACTTCGCAACTAGAAACTCGGCAACTAGAAACTCAACTACTAGAAACTCCACAACTTGAAGCTCCACAACTAGGAACTCCGCAACTAGAAACTCCACAACTAGAAAACTTCGCAACTAGAAACTCTGCAACTAGAAACTCCGCCACTAGAAACTCTACAACTTAAGACTTCGCAACTAAAGAACTCGGCAACTAGAAACTCAACAACTAGAAACTCCACAACTAGAAACACCACAACTAGAAACTCCGCAACTAGAAGCTCCAAAGCCAGAAACTCCAAAGCTAGAAACTCCACAACTAGAAACTCCACAACTTGAAACTCCGCAACTAGAAACTCCGCAACTTGAAACTCCACAACTAGAAAACTTCGACACTAGAAACCCTGCCACTGAAAACTCCACAGCTAGAAACTCCACAACTAGAAACTCCACAAGTAGACACTCCACAACTAGAAACTCCACAACTAGAGACTCCACAACTTGAAACTCTGCAACTAGAAACTCCACAACTTGAAACTCTGCAACTAGAAACTCCACAACTAGAGACTCAACAACTAGAGATTCCTCAACTAAAAGCTCCAAAACTAGAAACTCCGTAACTAGAAATTCCACAACTAGAAACTCCACAACTACAGACTCCGCCACTAGAAATCTCCCCAACTAGAAACTCCACAACTAGAAACTCCGCAACTTGAAAGCCCACAACTAGATACTCCACAACTACAAACTCCACAACTAGAAACTCCACAACTAGAAACTCCACAACTAGAAAACTTCGCAACTAGAAACTCTGCAACTAGAAACTCCGCCACTAGAAACTCCACGACTTGAAACACCACAACTATATACTCCACAACTACAAATTCCACAACTAGAAACTCCGCAACTAGAAACTCCGCAAATAGAAGCTCCGCAACTAGAAACTCCCCAGCTAAAAACTCCACGACTTGAGACTTCGCAACTAGAAACTCGGCAACTAGAAACTCAACTACTAGAAACTCCACAACTAGAAACTCCACAACTAGAAACTCCACAATTTGAAACCCAACAAATAGATACTCCACAACTACAGACTCCACAACTAGAAACTCCACAACTAGAAACTCCACAACTAGAAACTGCACAACTTGAAGCTCCACAACTAGAAACTCCGCAACTAGAAACTCCACAACTAGAAAACTCCGCAACTAGAAACTCTGCAACTAGAAACTGCGCCACTAGAAACTCCACAACTAGAACTTCCACAACTGGAGACTCAACAACTAGAGACTCCTCAACTAAAAGCTCCACAACTAGAAACACCAACTAGAAACACCACAACTAGAAACTCCGTAACTAGAAACCCGAAAACTAGAAACTCCACACCTATAAATTCCACAACTTTAAACTCCACAACTAAAACTCCACAACTAGAAACTCCACAACTAGAAACTCTGCAACTAGAAACTCCGCAACTAGAATCTCCACAGTTAGAAATTCCACAACAATAAACTCCACAACCAGAAACTCCACAACTAGAGACTCCAAAACTAGAGACTGCACAATTAGACACTACGCAACTAGATACTCCAAAACTAGGAACTCTGCAACTAGAAATTCTACAACTACAAACTCGAAAACTAAAAACTACAAATAGAAACTCCACAACTAGAAACTCCAAGAGTAGACACGCCACAACTAGAAACTCCACAACTAGAGACTCCACAACTAAAAGCTCCACAACTAGAAACTCCGCAACTAGAAACTCAACAGCTAGAAACTCTACAACTTGAGACTTCGCAACTAAAGAACTCGGCAACTAGAAACTCAACAACTAGAAACTCCACAACTAGAAACACCGCAACTAAAAACTCTGCAACCAGAAATTCCACAGCTAGAAAATCCACAACTAGAAAGTCCACATCTTGAAAGTCCACAACTAGATACTCCACAACTACAAACTCTGCAACTAGAAACTCCGCAACTAGAAACTCTGCAACTAGAAACTCCGCAACTAGAAACTCCACAGCTAGAAACTCCACAACTTGAAACACCACAACTAGATACTCCACAGCTACAAATTCCACAATTAGAAACTCCGCAACTAGAAATTCCGCAACCAGAAGCTCCGCAACTAGAAACTCCGCAGCAAGAAACTACACGACTTGAGACTTCGCAACTAAAAAGTCGGCAACCAGAAACTCAACAACTAGAAACTCCACAACTAGAAACTCCACAACGAGAAACTCCACAACTTGAAACTCCGCAACTAGAAACTCCACAACTACGAACCCCACAACTACGAACCCCACCACTAGAAACTCCACAACTAGAAACTCCGCAACTAGAAAGTTCACAGCCAGAAACTCCACAACTAAAAACTCCACATCTAGAAGCTCCGCAACAAGAAACTCCGCAACTAGAAACTCCACAACTAGAACTTCCACAACTAGAGACTCAAACACTAGAAAACTCCACAACTAAAAACTCCACAGCTAGAAACTCCACAACTAGAAACTCCACAAATAGAGACTCCGCAACTAGAAACTCCACAACTTGAAACTCTGCAACTAGAAACTCCACAACTAGAAATTCCACAACTAGAGACTCAACAACTAGAGACTCCTCAACTAAAAGCGCCACAACTAGAAACTCCGTAACTAGAATTTCCACAACTATAACTCCACAACTACAGACTCCGCAACTAGAAAACTCCGCAACTAGAAACTCCACAACTAGAAACTCCACAACTTGAAAGCCCACAACTAGATACTCCACAACTACAAACTCCACAACTAGAAACTCCACGACTAGAAACTTCACATCTTGAAGCTCCACAACTAGGAACTCCGCAACTAGAAACTCCACAACTAGAAAACTTCGCAACTAGAAACTCTGCAACTAGAAACTCCGCCACTAGAAACTCTACAACTTAAGACTTCGCAACTAAAGAACTCGGCAACTAGAAACTCAACAACTAGAAACTCCACAACTAGAAACACCGCAACTAAAAACTCTGCAACCAGAAATTCCACAGCTAGAAAATCCACAATTAGAAACTCTGCAACTAGAAACTCCGCAAATAGAAACTCCACAGCTAGAAAATTCACAACTAGAAACTCCACAACTAGAAAATCCACAACTACTGACTCCGCAACTAGAAACTCACTCCGCAACTAGAGACTCCACAACTAGAAATTCAACAACTAGAAACTCCACAACTACAGACTCCGCAACTAGAAAACTCCGCAACTAGAAACTCCACAACCAGAAACTCAACAACTAGAAACTCCACAACTAGAAACTCCACAGCCAGAAACTCCACAACTTCAAACCCAACAAATAGATACTCCACAACTACAGACTCCACAACTAGAAACTCCACAACTAGAAACTCCACAACCAGAAACTCCGCAACTAGAAACTCCACAGCTAGAAAATCCACAACTAGAAACTCTGCAACTAGAAACTCTGCAAATAGAAACTCCACAGCTAGAAAATCTACAACTAGAAACTCCACAACTAGAAACTCCACAACTACTGACTCCGCAACTAGAAACTCCACAACCAGAAGCTCCGCAACTAGAAACTCCGCAGCAAGAAACTACACGACTTGAGACTTCGCAACTAGAAACTCGGCAACCAGAAACTCAACAACTAGAAACTCCACAACTAGAAACTCCACAACGAGAAACTCCACAACTTGAAACTCCGCAACTAGAAACTCCACAACTACGAACCCCACAACTACGAACCCCACAACTAGAAACTCCACAACTAGAAACTCCGCAACTAGAAACTCCACAGCCAGAAACTCCACAACTAGAAACTCCACATCTAGAAACTCCGCAACAAGAAACTCCGCAACTCGAAACTCCACAACTAGAACTTCCACAACTAGAGACTCAACAACTAGAAAACTCCACAACTCAAAACTCCACAACTAGAAACTCCACAACTAGAAACTCCACAACTAGAGACTCCGCAACTAGAAACTCCACAACTTGAAAGTCTGCAACTAGAAACTCCACAACTAGAAATTCCACAACCAGAAGCTCCGCAACTAGAAACTCCGCAGCAAGAAACTACACGACTTGAGACTTCGCAACTAGAAACTCGGCAACCAGAAACTCAACAACTAGAAACTCCACAACTAGAAACTCCACAACGAGAAACTCCACAACTTGAAACTCCGCAACTAGAAACTCCACAACTACGAACCCCACAACTACGAACCCAACAACTAGAAACTCCACAACTAGAAACTCCGCAACTAGAAACTCCACAGCCAGAAACTCCACAACTAGAAACTCCACATCTAGAAACTTCGCAACAAGAAACTCCGCAACTAGAAACTCCACAACTAGAACTTCCACAACTAGAGACTCAACAACTAGAAAACTCCACAACTCAAAACTCCACAACTAGAAACTCCACAACTAGAAATTCCACAACTAGAGACTCCGCAACTAGAAACTCCACAACTTGAAACTCTGCAACTAGAAACTCCACAACTAGAAATTCCACAACTAGAGACTCAACAACTAGAGACTCCTCAACTAAAAGCTCCACAACTAGAAACTCCATAACTAGAAATTCCACAACTAGAAACTCCACAACTACAGACTCCGCAACTAGAAAACTCCGCAACTAGAAACTCCACAACTAGAAACTCCACAACTTGGAAGCCCACAACTAGATACTCCACAACTACAAAGTCCACAACTAGAAACTCCACAACTAGAAACTCCACAACTTGAAGCTCCACAACTAGAAACTCCGCAACTAGAAACTCCACAACTAGAAAACTTCGCAACTAGAAACTCTGCAACTAGAAACTCCGCCACTAGAAACTCCACAACTTGAAACACCACAACTATATACTCCACAACTACAAATTCCACAACTAGAAACTCCGCAACTAGAAACTCCGCAAATAGAAGCTCCGCAACTAGAAACTCCCCAGCTAAAAACTCCACGACTTGAGACTTCGCAACTAGAAACTCGGCAACTAGAAACTCAACTACTAGAAACTCCACAACTAGAAACTCCACAACTAGAAACTCCACAATTTGAAACCCAACAAATAGATACTCCACAACTACAGACTCCACAACTAGAAACTCCACAACTAGAAACTTCACAACGAGAAACTCCGCAACTAAAAACTCCGCAACTAGAAACTCTACAGCTAGACAATCCACAACTGGAAACTCCACAACGAGAAACTACACAACTTGAAACTCCGCAACTAGAAACTCCACAACTACGAAACCCACATCTACGAACCCCACAACTAGAAACTCCACAACTAGAGACTGCACAACTAGAAACTCGACAACTAGAAACTCCACAACTACGAACCTCACAACTAGAAACTCCACAACTAGAAACTCCGAAACTAGAAGCTCCAGAGCCAGAAACTCCACAGCTAGAAACTCCACAACTAGAAACTCCACAACTTGAAACTCCGCAACTAGAAACTCCGCAACTAGAAACTCCACAACTAGAAAACTTCGACACTAGAAACCCTGCAACTAGAAACTCCACAGCTAGAAACTCCACAACTAGAAACTCCACAAGTAGACACTCCACAACTAGAAACTCCACAACTAGAGACTCCACAACAAGAGACTCCGCAAATAGAAACTCCACAACTTGAAACTCTGCAACTAGAAACTCCATAACTAGAGACTCAACAACTAGAGACTCCTCAACTAAAAGCTCCACAACTAGAAACTCCGTAACTACAAATTCCACAACTAGAAACTCCACAACTACAGACTCCGCCACTAGAAAACTCCGCAACTAGAAACTCCACAACTAGAAACTCCACAACTTGAAAGCCCACAACTAGATACTCCACAACTACAAACTCCACAACTAGAAACTCCACAACTTGAAGCTCCACAAGTAGAAACTCCACAACTATAAACTCCACAACTAGAAAACTCCGCAACTAGAAACTCTTCAACTAGAAACTCCGCCACTAGAAACTCCACAACTTGAAACACCACAACTATATACTCCACAACTACAAATTCCACAACTCGAAACTCCGCAACTAGAAACTCCGCAAATTGAAGCTTCGCAACTAGAAACTCCACAGCTAAAAACTTCACGACTTGAGACTTCGCAATTAGAAACTCGGCAACTAGAAACTCCACAACTAGAAACTTCACAAATAGTACTTCCACAACTAGAGACTCAACAACTAGAAAACTCCACAACTCAAAACTCCACAAATAGAAACTCCACAACTAGAAACTCCACAACTTGAAACTCCGCAACTAGAAACTCCACAACTACGAACCCCACAACTACGAACCCCACAATTAGAAACTCCACAACTAGAGACTCCACAACTAGAAACTCGGCAACTAGAAACTCCACAACTACGAACCCCACAACTAGAAACTCCACAACTCGAAACTCCGACCTTAGAAACTCCACAGCCAGAAACTCCACAACTTGAAAGCCCACAACTAGATACTCCACAACTACAAAGTGCACAACTAGAAACTCCACAACTTGAAGCTCCACAACTAGAAACTCCGCAACTAGAAACTCCACAACCAGAAAACTTCGCAACTAGAAACTCTGCAACTAGAAACTCCGCCACTAGAAACTCCACAACTTGAAACACCACAACTATATACTCCACAACTACAAATTCCACAACTAGAAACTCCGCAACTAGAAACTCCGCAAATAGAAGCTCCACAACTAGGAACTCCGCAACTAGAAACTCCACAACTAGAAAACTTCGCAACTAGAAACTCTGCAACTAGAAACTCCGCCACTAGAAACTCTACAACTTAAGACTTCGCAACTAAAGAACTCGGCAACTAGAAACTCAACAACTAGAAACTCCACAACTAGAAACACCACAACTAGAAACTCCGCAACATGAAGCTCCAGAGCCAGAAACTCCACAGCTAGAAACTCCACAACTAGAAACTCCACAACTTGAAACTCCGCAACTAGAAACTCCGCAACTAGAAACTCCACAACTAGAAATCTTCGACACTAGAAACCCTGCAACTAGAAACTCCACAGCTAGAAACTCCGTAACTAGAAATTCCACAACTAGAAACTCCACAACTACAGACTCCGCCACTAGAAAACTCCCCAACTAGAAACTCCACAACTAGAAACTCCACAACTTGAAAGCCCACAACTAGATACTCCACAACTACAAACTCCACAACTAGAAACTCCGCAACTAGAAACTCCACAACTAGAAAACTTCGCAACTAGAAACTCTGCAACTAGAAACTCCGCCACTAGAAACTCCACGACTTGAAACACCACAACTATATACTCCACAACTACAAATTCCACAACTAGAAACTCCGCAACTAGAAACTCCGCAAATAGAAGCTCCGCAACTAGAAACTCCCCAGCTAAAAACTCCACGACTTGAGACTTCGCAACTAGAAACTCGGCAACTAGAAACTCAACTACTAGAAACTCCACAACTAGAAACTCCACAACTAGAAACTCTACAATTTGAAACACAACAAATAGATACTCCACAACTACAGACTCCACAACTAGAAACTCCACAACTAGAAACTTCACAACGAGAAACTCCGCAACTAAAAACTCCGCAACTAGAAACTCCACAGCTAGACAATCCACAACTGGAAACTCCACAACGAGAAACTACACAACTTGAAACTCCGCAACTAGAAACTCCACAACTACGAACCCCACAACTACGAAACCCCACAACTAGAAACTCCACAACTAGAGACTGCACAACTAGAAACTCGACAACAAGGAACTCCACAACTACGAACCTCACAACTAGAAACTCCACAACTAGAAACTCCGCAACTAGAAGCTCCAGAGCCAGAAACTCCACAGCTAGAAACTCCACAACTAGAAACTCCACAACTTGAAACTCCGCAACTAGAAACTCCGCAACTAGAAACTCCACAACTAGAAAACTTCGACACTAGAAACCCTGCAACTAGAAACTCCACAGCTAGAAACTCCACAACTAGAAACTCCACAAGTAGACACTCCACAACTAGAAACTCCACAACTAGAGACTCCACAACTAGAGACTCCGCAACTAGAAACTCCACAACTTGAAACTCTGCAACTAGAAACTCCACAACTAGAGACTCAACAACTAGAGACTCCTCAACTAAAAGCTCCACAACTAGAAACTCCGTAATTAGAAATTCCACAACTAGAAACTCCACAACTACAGACTCCGCCACTAGAAAACTCCGCAACTAGAAACTCCGCAACTAGAAACTCCACAACTAGAAAACTTCGACACTAGAAACCCTGCAACTAGAAACTCCACAGCTAGAAACTCCACAACTAGAAACTCCACAACTAGAAACTCCACAACTTGAAAGCCCACAACTACATACTCCACAACTACAAACTCCACAACTAGAAACTCCACAACTAGAAACTCCACAACTTGAAGCTCCACAACTAGAAACTCCACAACTAGAAACTCCACAACTAGAAACTACGCAACTAGAAACTCCGCGAATTGAAGCTCCGCAACTAGAAACTCCACAGCTAAAAACTCCACGACTTGAGACTTCGCAACTAGAAACTCGGCAACTAGAAACTCCGCAACTAGAAACTTCACAACTAGTACTTCCACAACTAGAGACTCAACAACTAGAAAACTCCACAACTCAAAACTCCACAAATAGAAACTCCACAACTAGAAACTCCACAACTAGAGACTCCGCAACGAGAAACACCGCAACTAAAAACTCCGCAACCAGAAACTCCACAGCTAGACAATCCACAACTAGAAACTCCACAACGAGAAACTCCACAACTTGAAACTCCGCAACTAGAAACTCCACATCTACGAACCCCACAACTACGAACCCCACAATTAGAAACTCCACAACTAGAGACACAACTAGAAACTCGACAACTAGAAACTCCACAACTACGAACCTCACAACTAGAAACTCCACAACTCGAAACTCCGACCTTAGAAACTCCACAGCCAGAAACTCCACAACTAGAAACTCCACATCTAGAAACTCCGCAACAAGAAACTCCACAACTAGAAACTCCACAACTAGAACTTCCACAACTAGAGACTCAACAACTAGAGACTCCTCAACTAAAAGCTCCACAACTAGAAACTCCACAACTAGAAACTCCACAACTAGAAACTCCGTAACTAGAAACCCGAAAACAAGAAACTCCACAACTAGAAACTCCACACCTATAAATTCCACAACTTTAAACTCCACAACTAAAACTCCACAACTAGAAACTCCACAACTAGAAACTCTGCAACTACAAACTCCGCAACTAGAATCTCTACAGTTAGAAATTCCACAACTATAAACTCCACAACCAGAAACTCCACAACTAGAGACTCCAAAACTAGAGACTGCACAATTAGAGACTCCGCAACTAGATACTCCAAAACTAGGAACTCTGCAATTAGAAAATCCACAATTAGAAACTTCACAACTAGAAACTCCCCAACAAGAAACTCCACAACTAGAAACTCCACAACTAGGAACTCTGCAATTAGAAAATCTACAACTACAAACTCGAAAACTAAAAACTACAAATAGAAACTCCACAACTAAAAACTCCACAAATAGACACTCCACAACTAGAAACTCCACAACTAGAGACTCCACAACTAAAAACTCCACAACTAGAAACTCCGCAACTAGAAACTCCACAGCTAGAAACTCTACAACTAGAAAACTCCGAAACTAGAAACCCTGCAACTAGAAACTCCACAGCTAGAAACTCCACAACTAGAAACTCCACAACTAGAAACTCCACAAGTAGACACTCCACAACTAGAAACTCCACAACTAGAGACTCCACAACTAGAGACTCCACAACTAAAAACTCCACAACTAGAAACTCCCCAACTAGAAACTCCACAACTAGAGACTCCGCAACTAGAAACTCCACAACTTGAAACTTTGCAACTAGAAACTCCACAACTAGAAATTCCACAACTAGAGACTCAACAACTAGAGACTCCTCAACTAAAAGCTCCACAACTAGAAACTCCGTAACTAGAAATTCCACAACTAGAAACTCCACAACTACAGACTCCGCAACTAGAAAACTCCGCAACTAAAAACTCCACAACTAGAAACTCCACAACTTGAAAGCCCACAACTAGATACTCCACAACTAAAAACTCCACAACTAGAAACTCCACAACTAGAAACTCCACAACTTGAAGCTCCACAACTAGAAACTCCGCAACTAGAAACTCCACAACTAGAAAACTCCGCAAATAGAAACTCTGCAACTAGAAACTTCGCCACTAGAAACTCCAAAACTATAACTTCCACAACTAGAGACTCAACAACTAGAGACTCCTCAACTAAAAGCTCCACAACTAGAAACACCACAACTAGAAACACCACAACTAGAAACTCCGTAACTAGAAACCCGAAAACTAGAAACTCCACACCTATAAATTCCACAACTTTAAACTCCACAACTAAAACTCCACAACTAGAAACTCCACAACTAGAAACTCTGCAACTAGAAACTCCGCAACTAGAATCTCCACAGTTAGAAATTCCACAACAATAAACTCCACAACCAGAAACTCCACAACTAGAGACTCCAAAACTAGAGACTGCAGAATTAGACACTACGCAACTAGATACTCCAAAACTAGGAACTCTGCAACTAGAAATTCTACAACTACAAACTCGAAAACTAAAAACTACAAATAGAAACTCCACAACTAGAATCTCCAAGAGTAGACACGCCACAACTAGAAACTCCACAACTAGAGACTCCACAACTAGAAACTCCACAACCAGAAACTCCGCAACTAGAAACTCACTCCGCAACTAGAAACTCCACAACTAGAAATTCCACGACTAGAAACTCCACAACTACAGACTTCGCAACTAGAAAACTCCGCAACTAGAAACTCCACAACTAGAAACTCCACAACTTGAAAGTCCACAACTAGATACTCCACAAATACATACTCTGCAACTAGAAACTCCGCAACTAGAAACTCTGCAACTAGAAACTCCACAGCTGGACTTCACAACTTGAAACACCACAACTAGATACTCCACAGCTACAAATTCCACAACTAGAAACTCCGCAACTAGAAATTCCGCAACTAGAAGCTCCGCAACTAGAAACTCCGCAGCAAGAAACTACACGACTTGAGACTTCGCAACTAGAAACTCCACAGCCAGAAACTCCACAACTTCAAACCCAACAAATAGATACTCTACAACTAAAGACTCCACAACTATAAACTCCACAACTAGAAACTCCACAACCAGAAACTCCGCAACTAGAAACTCCACAGCTAGAAAATCCACAACTAGAAACTCCAAAACTAGAAACTCCACAACTACAAAACTCCGCAACTACAAAACTCCGCAACTAGAAACTCCACAACTAGACGATTCGCAACTATTAACTCTACAACTTCAAAATCCAAAACTATCAACTCCACAACTTGAAACGCCGCTACTAGATACTCCACAACTACAAACTCCACAACTAGAAACTCCACAACTTGGAACTCCGCAACTAGAAACTCCGCCACTAGAATCTCCACAACTAGAAACTCCGCAACTAGAAACTCTGCATCTAGAAACTCCGCAACTAGAAACTCCACAGCTAGAAACACCACAAATGGAAACCCCACAAGTAGATACTCCACAACTAGAAACTGCACAACTACGAACCCCACAACTAAGAACCCCACAACTAGAAACTCCACAACTAGAAACTCAACAACTTGAGACTCCGCAACTAGAAACTCCACAACTAGAAACTCCACAACTAGAGACTCCACAACTAGAAACTCGACAACTAGAAACTCAACAACTACAAACCTCACAACTAGAAACTCCACAACTAGAAACTCCGCAACTGGAAACTCCACAGCTAGAAATTCCACAACTAGAAACTCCGCAACTAGAGACTGCACATTTAGAGATGCCGCAACTTGAAACTCCACAGCTAGAAACTCCGCAACTAGAAACTCCACAACTAGAAACTTTACAACTAGAAACTCCATAACTAGACACTTCGGAACTAGAAACTCCACAACTAGAAACTCCACAACCAGAGAATCCAAAACCAGAGACTGCACAACTAGAGACTCCGCAACTAGAAACTACACAGCTAGAAACTCCGCAACTAGAAACTCCACAAATAGAGAATCCGCCACTAGAAACTCGACAACTTAAAACTCTGCAACTAGAAAATCCGCAACTATAAACTCAAGTAAAAACTCCCCAACTAGAAACTTCGCAACTAAAAACTCCACAACTAGAAAATCCACAACTAGAAACTCCGTAACTAGAAACCCGAAAACTAGAAACTTCACAACTAGAAACTCCACACCTATAAATTCCACAACTTTAAACTCCACAACTAAAACTCCACATTTAGAAACTCCACAACTAGAAACTCTGCAACTAGAAACTCCTCAACTAGAATCTCCACAGTTAGAAATTCCACAACTATAAACTCCACAACCAGAAACTCCACAACTAGAGACTCCAAAACTAGAGACTGCACAATTAGAGACTCCGCAACTAGATACTCCAAAACTAGGAACTCTGCAACTAGATAATCTACAACTACAAACTCGAAAACTAAAAACTACAAATAGAAACTCCACAACTAGAGACTTCACAACTAAAAACTCCACAACTTGAAACTCCACAGCTAGAAACTCAACAACTAGAGACTCAACAACTAGAGACTCCTCAACTAAAAGCTCCACAACTAGAAACTCCATTACTAGAAACTCCGTAAGTAAAAACCCGAAAACCAGAAACTCCACACCTATAAATTCCACAACCAGAAACTCCACAACCAGAAACTCCACAACTTGAAACTCCGCAACTAGAAACTCCACAACTAGAAAACTCCGCAACTAGAAACCCTGCAACTAGAAACTCCACAGCTAGAAACTCCACAACTAGAAACTGCACAACTACAGACTCCACAACTAGAAACTCCACAACTACAGACTCCACAGCTAGAGACTGCACAACTAGAGACTCCACCACTAGAATCTCCACAGCTAGAAACAACGCAAGTAGAAACTCTACAACTAGAGACTCCGCAACTAGAAACTCCACAACTTGAAACTCCACAACTAGAAACTCCACAACTAGAAATTCCACAACTAGAGACTCAACAACTAGAGGCTCCTCAACTAGAAACTCCGTAACTAGAAATTCCACAACTAGAAACTCCACAACTACAGACTCCGCAACTAGAAAACTCCGCAACCAGAAACTCCACAACTAGAAACTCCACAACTTGAAAGCCCACAACTAGATACTCCACAACTACAAACTCCACAACTAGAATCTCCACAACTACAAACTCCACAACTTGAAGCTCCACAACTAGAAACTCCGCAACTAGAAACTCCACAACTAGAAAACTCCGCAACTAGAAACTCTGCAACTAGAAACTCCGCAACTAGAAACTCCAGAACTTGAAACACCACAACTATATACTCCACAACTACAAATTCCACAACTAGAAACTCCACAACTAGAAACTCCACAACTTGGAACTCCGCGACTAGAAACTCCGCCACTAGAATCTCCACAAATAGAAAACTCCGCAACTAGAAACTCTGCATCTAGAAACTCAACAACTACAAACCTCACAACTAGAAACTCCACAACTAGAAACTCCGCAACTAGAAACTCCACAGACAGAAAATCCACAACTAGAAGCTCCGCAACAAGAAACTCCACAGCCAGAGACTCCACAGCTAGAGACTGCACAACTAGAGACTCCGCCACTTGAAACTCCACAGCTAGAAACTCCACAACTAGAAACTCCACAACCAGAGACTCCAAAACCAGAAACTGCACAACTAGAGACTCCGCCACTAGAAACTCCACAACTAGAAACTCCACAACCAGAAACTCCAAAACCAGAGACTGCACAACTAGAGACTCCGCAACTAGAAACTCCACAGCTAGAAACTCCGCAACTAGAAACTCCACAACTAGACACTCCGCAACTAGAAACTCGACAACTTAAAACTCTGCAACTCGAAAATCCGCAACTATAAACTCAAGTAGAAACTCCCCAACTAGAAACTTCGCAACTAGAAACTCCACAACTCGAAAATCCACAACTAGAAACTTCACAACTAGAAACTCCCCATCAAGAAGCTCCACAATTAGAAACTCCACAACTAAAAACTCCACAACTAGAAACTCCACAACTAGAAACTCCACAACTTGAAACTCCGCAACTAGAAACTCCGCAACTAGAAACTCCACAACTAGAAAACTCCGAAACTAGAAACCCTGCAACTAGAAACTCCACAACTAGAAACTCCACAAATAGACACTCCACAAGTAGACACTCCACAACTAGCAACTCCACAACTAGAGACTCCACAACTAAAAACTCCACAACTAGAAACTCCACGACTTGAAACTCCACAACTTGAAACACCACAACTATATACTCCACAACTACAAATTCCACAACTCGAAACTCCGCAACTAGAAACTCCGCAAATTGAAGCTTCGCAACTAGAAACTCTACAGCTAAAAACTTCACGACTTGAGACTTCGCAATTAGAAACTCGGCAACTAGAAACTCCACAACTAGAAACTTCACAAATAGTACTTCCACAACTAGAGACTCAACAACTAGAAAACTCCACAACTCAAAACTCCACAAATAGAAACTCCACAACTAGAAACTCCACATTTAGAGACTCCGCAACGAGAAACTCCGCAACTAAAAACTCCGCAACTAGAAACTTCATATCTAGACAATCCACAACTAGAAACTCCACAACGAGAAACTCCACAACTTGAAACTCCGCAACTAGAAACTCCACAACTACGAACCCCACAACTACGAACCCCACAATTAGAAACTCCACAACTAGAGACTCCACAACTAGAAACTCGACAACTAGAAACTCCACAACTACGAACCCCACAACTAGAAACTCCACAGCCAGAAACTCCACAACTTGAAAGCCCACAACTAGATACTCCACAACTACAAAGTCCACAACTAGAAACTCCACAACTTGAAGCTCCACAACTAGAAACTCCGCAACTAGAAACTCCACAACCAGAAAACTTCGCAACTAGAAACTCTGCAACTAGAAACTCCGCCACTAGAAACTCCACAACTTGAAACACCACAACTATATACTCCACAACTACAAATTCCACAACTAGAAACTCCGCAACTAGAAACTCCGCAAATAGAAGCTCCGCAACTAGAAACTCCCCAGCTAAAAACTCCACGACTTGAGACTTCGCAACTAGAAACTCGGCAACTAGAAACTCAACTACTAGAAACTCCACAACTTGAAGCTCCACAACTAGGAACTCCGCAACTAGAAACTCCACAACTAGAAAACTTCGCAACTAGAAACTCTGCAACTAGAAACTCCGCCACTAGAAACTCTACAACTTAAGACTTCGCAACTAAAGAACTCGGCAACTAGAAACTCAACAACTAGAAACTCCACAACTAGAAACTCCACAACTAGAAACACCACAACTAGAAACTCCGCAACTAGAAGCTCCAGAGCCAGAAACTCCACAGCTAGAAACTCCACAACTAGAAACTCCACAACTTGAAACTCCGCAACTAGAAACTCCGCAACTAGAAACTCCACAACTAGAAATCTTCGACACTAGAAACCCTGCAACTAGAAACTCCACAGCTAGAAACTCCGTAACTAGAAATTCCACAACTAGAAACTCCACAACTACAGACTCCGCCACTAGAAAACTCCCCAACTAGAAACTCCACAACTAGAAACTCCACAACTTGAAAGCCCACAACTAGATACTCCACAACTACAAACTCCACAACTAGAAACTCCGCAACTAGAAACTCCGCAAATTGAAGCTCCGCAACTAGAAACTCCACAGCTAAAAACTCCACGACTTGAGACTTCGCAACTAGAAACTCGGCAACTAGAAACTCCGCAACTAGAAACTTCACAACTAGTACTTCCACAACTAGAGACTCAACAACTAGAAAACTCCACAACTCAAAACTCCACAAATAGAAACTCCACAACTAGAAACTCCACAACTAGAGACTCTGCAACGAGAAACTCCGCAACTAAAAACTCCGCAACTAGAAACTCCACAGCTAGACAATCCACAACTAGAAACTCCACAACGAGAAACTCCACAACTTGAAACTCCGCAACTAGAAACTCCACAACTACGAACCCCACAACTACGAACCCCACAATTAAAAACTCCACAACTAGAGACTCCACAACTAGAAACTCGACAACTAGAAACTCCACAACTACAAACCTCACAACTAGAAACTCCACAACTCGAAACTCCGACCTTAGAAACTCCACAGCCAGAAACTCCACAACTTGAAAGCCCACAACTAGATACTCCACAACTACAAAGTCAACAACTAGAAACTCCACAACTAGAAACTCCACAACTTGAAGCTCCACAACTAGAAACTCCGCAACTAGAAACTCCACAACTAGAAAACTTCGCAACTAGAAACTCTGCAACTAGAAACTCCGCCACTAGAAACTCCACAACTTGAAACACCACAACTATATACTCCACAACTACAAATTCCACAACTAGAAACTCCGCAACTAGAAACTCCGCAAATAGAAGCTCCGCAACTAGAAACTCCCCAGCTAAAAACTCCACGACTTGAGACTTCGCAACTAGAAACTCGGCAACTAGAAACTCAACTACTAGAAACTCCACAACTAGAAACTCCACAACTAGAAACTCCACAATTTGAAACCCAACAAATAGATACTCCACAACTACAGACTCCACAACTAGAAACTCCACAACTAGAAACTTCACAACGAGAAACTCCGAAACTAAAAACTCCGCAACTAGAAACTCCACAGCTAGACAATCCACAACTGGAAACTCCACAACGAGAAACTACAAAACTTGAAACTCCGCAACTAGAAACTCCACAACTACGAACCCCACAACTACGAACCCCACAACTAGAAACTCCACAACTAGAGACTGCACAACTAGAAACTCGACAACAAGGAACTCCACAACTACGAACCTCACAACTAGAAACTCCACAACTAGAAACTCCGCAACTAGTAGCTCCAGAGCCAGAAACTCCACAGCTAGAAACTCCACAACTAGAAACTCCACAACTTGAAACTCCGCAACTAGAAACTCCGCAACTAGAAACTCCACAACTAGAAAACTTCGACACTAGAAACCCTGCAACTAGAAACTCCACAGCTAGAAACTCCACAACTAGAAACTCCACAAGTAGACACTCCACAACTAGAAACTCCACAACTAGAGACTCCACAACTAGAGACTCCGCAACTAGAAACTCCACAACTTGAAACTCTGCAACTAGAAACTCCACAACTAGAGACTCAACAACTAGAGACTCCTCAACTAAAAGCTCCACAACTAGAAACTCCGTAACTAGAAATTCCACAACTAGAAACTCCACAACTACAGACTCCGCCACTAGAAAACTCCGCAACTAGAAACTCCACAACTAGAAACTCCACAACTTGAAAGCCCACAACTACATACTCCACAACTACAAACTCCACAACTAGAAACTCCACAACTAGAAACTCCACAACTTGAAGCTCCACAACTAGAAACTCTACAACTAGAAACTCCACAACTAGAAAACTCCGCAACTAGAAACTCTTCAACTAGAAACTCCGCCACTAGAAACTCCACAACTTGAAACACCACAACTATATACTCCACAACTACAAATTCCACAACTCGAAACTCCGCAACTAGAAACTCCGCAAATTGAAGCTCCGCAACTAGAAACTCCACAGCTAAAAACTCCACGACTTGAGACTTCGCAACTAGAAACTCGGCAACTTGAAACTCCGCAACTAGAAACTTCACAACTAGTACTTCCACAACTAGAGACTCAACAACTAGAAAACTCCACAACTCAAAACTCCACAAATAGAAACTCCACAACTAGAAACTCCACAACTAGAGACTCCGCAACGAGAAACTCCGCAACTAAAAACTCCGCAACCAGAAACTCCACAGCTAGACAATCCACAACTAGAAACTCCACAACGAGAAACTCCACAACTTGAAACTCCGCAACTAGAAACTCCACATCTACGAACCCCACAACTACGAACCCCACAATTAGAAACTCCACAACTAGAGACACAACTAGAAACTCGACAACTAGAAACTCCACAACTACGAACCTCACAACTAGAAACTCCACAACTCGAAACTCCGACCTTAGAAACTCCACAGCCAGAAACTCCACAACTAGAAACTCCACATCTAGAAACTCCGCAACAAGAAACTCCGCAACTAGAAACTCCACAACTAGAACTTCCACAACTAGAGACTCAACAACTAGAGACTCCTCAACTAAAAGCTCCACAACTAGAAACTCCACAACTAGAAACTCCGTAACTAGAAACCCGAAAACTAGAAACTCCACAACTAGAAACTCCACACCTATAAATTCCACAACTTTAAACTCCACAACTAAAACTCCACAACTAGAAACTCCACAACTAGAAACTCTGCAACTAGAAACTCCGCAACTAGAATCTCTACAGTTAGAAATTCCACAACTATAAACTCCACAACCAGAAACTCCACAACTAGAGACTCCAAAACTAGAGACTGCACAATTAGAGACTCCGCAACTAGATACTCCAAAACTAGGAACTCTGCAACTAGAAAATCCACAATTAGAAACTTCACAACTAGAAACTCCCCAACAAGAAACTCCACAACTAGAAACTCCACAACTAGGAACTCTGCAATTAGAAAATCTACAACTACAAACTCGAAAACTAAAAACTACAAAAAGAAACTCCACAACTAAAAACTCCACAAATAGACACTCCACAACTAGAAACTCCACAACTAGAGACTCCACAACTAAAAACTCCACAACTAGAAACTCCGCAACTAGAAACTCCACAGCTAGAAACTCCACAACTAGAAAACTCCGAAACTAGAAACCCTGCAACTAGAAACTCCACAGCTAGAAACTCCACAACTAGAAACTCCACAAGTAGACACTCCACAACTAGAAACTCCACAACTAGAGACTCCACAACTAGAGACTCCACAACTAAAAACTCCACTAGAAACTCCACAACTAGAAACTCCACAACTAGAGACTCCGCAACTAGAAACTCCACAACTAGAAATTCCACAACTAGAGACTCAACAACTAGAGACTCCTCAACTAAAAGCTCCACAACTAGAAACTCCGTAACTAGAAATTCCACAACTAGAAACTCCACAACTACAGTCTCCGCAACTAGAAAACTCCGCAACTAGAAACTCCACAACTAGAAACTCCACAACTTGAAAGCCCACAACTAGATACTCCACAACTAAAAACTCCACAACTAGAAACTCCACAACTAGAAACTCCACAACTTGAAGCTCCACAACTAGAAACTCCGCAACTAGAAACTCCACAACTAGAAAACTCCGCAACTAGAAACTCTGCAACTAGAAACTCCGCCACTAGAAACTCCACAACTAGAAACTCCACAACTTGAGACTTCGCAACTAGAAACTCTACAACTAGAAACTCCACAACTAGAAACTCCACAACTAGAAACTCCGATATCAGAAACTCCGCAACTATAAACTCCACAGCCAGAAACTCCACAACTAGAAACTCCACATCTAGAAACTCCGCAACAAGAAACTCCACAACTAGAAACTCCACACCTAGAACTTCCACAACTAGAGACTCAACAACTAGAGACTCCTCAACTAAAAGCTCCACAACTAAAAACTCCACAACTAGAAACTCCGTAACTAGAAACTCGAAAACTAGAAACTCCACAACTAGAAACTCCACACCTATGAATTTTTCAACTTGAAACTCCACAACTAAAACTTCAAAACTAGAAACTCCACAACTAGAAACTCTGCAACAAGAAACTCCGCAACTAGAAACTCTGCAACTAGAAACTCCGCAACTAGAAACTCCACAGCTAGAAACTCCACAACTAGAAACTCCACAACTAGAAACTCCACAACTAGAGACTCCAAAACTAGAGACTGCACAATTAGAGACTCCGCAACTAGAAACTCCACAGCTAGCAACTACGCAACTAGAAACTCCACAACTAGCGACTCCGCAACTACAAACTCGACAACTTGAAACTTTGCAACTCGAAACTGTGGAACTAGAAAATCCACAACTATAAACTCAAGTAGAAACTCCCCAACTAGAAACTTCGCAAGTAGAAATTCCGCAACTAGAAAATCCACAATTAGAAACTTCACAACTAGAAACACCCCAACAAGAAACTCCACAACTAGAAACTCCACAACTAGAAACTCTGCAACTAGAAAATCTACAACTACAAACTCAAAAAATAAAAACTACAAATAGAAACTCTACAACTAGAAACTCCACAACTAGAAACTCCACAAGTAGATACTCCACAACTAGAAACTCCACAACTAGAGACTCCACAACTAGAGACTCCACAGCTAAAAACTCCACAACTAGAAACTCCGCAACTAGAAACTCAACCACTAGAAATTCCAGAGCTAGAAACTCCACAACTTGAAACACCAAAACTAGATACTCCACAACTACAAATTCCACAACTAGAAACTCCGCCACTAGAAGCTCCGCAACTAGAAACTCCGCAGCTAGAAACTCCACGACTTGAGACTTCGCAACTAGAAACTCGGCAACTAGAAACTCAACAACTAGAAACTCCACAACTAGAAACTCCACAGCCAGAAACTCCATAACTTGAAACCCAACAAATAGCTACTACACAACTACAGACTTCACGACTAGAAACTCCACAACTAGAAACTCCACAACTAGAAACTCCACAACTAGAAACTCCACAAGTAGACACTCCACAACTAGAAACTCGACAACTAGAGACTCCTTAACTAAAAACTCCACAACTAGAAACTCCACAACTAGAAACTCCACAACTACTGGCTCCGCAACTAGAAACTCCACAACCAGAAACTCCGCAACTAGAAACTCACTCCACAACTTGAAATTCCACAACTAGAAACTCCACAACTAGAAATTCCGCAACTAGAAACTCCACAGCTAGAAACTCCACAACTTGAAACACCAAAACTAGATACTCCACAACTACAAATTCCACAACTAGAAACTCCGCCACTAGAAGCTCCGCAACTAGAAACTCCGCAACTAAAGAACTCCACAACTTGAAGCTCCACAACTAGAAACTCCGCAACTAGAAACTCCACAACTAGAAAACTCCGCAACTAGAAACTCTGCAACTAGAAACTCCGCCACTAGAAACTCCACAACTTGAAACACCACAACTATATATTCCACAACTACAAATTCCACAAATAGAAGCTCCACGACTAGAAACTTCACATCTTGAAGCTCCACAACTAGGAACTCCGCAACTAGAAACTCCACAACTAGAAAACTTCGCAACTAGAAACTCTGCAACTAGAAACTCCGCCACTAGAAACTCTACAACTTAAGACTTCGCAACTAAAGAACTCGGCAACTAGAAACTCAACAACTAGAAACTCCACAACTAGAAACACCGCAACTAAAAACTCTGCAACCAGAAATTCCACAGCTAGAAAATCCACAATTAGAAACTCTGCAACTAGAAACTCCGCAAATAGAAACTCCACAGCTAGAAAATTCACAACTAGAAACTCCACAACTAGAAAATCCACAACTACTGACTCCGCAACTAGAAACTCACTCCGCAACTAGAGACTCCACAACTAGAAATTCAACAACTAGAAACTCCACAACTACAGACTCCGCAACTAGAAAACTCCGCAACTAGAAACTCCACAACCAGAAACTCAACAACTAGAAACTCCACAACTAGAAACTCCACAGCCAGAAACTCCACAACTTCAAACCCAACAAATAGATACTCCACAACTACAGACTCCACAACTAGAAACTCCACAACTAGAAACTCCACAACCAGAAACTCCGCAACTAGAAACTCCACAGCTAGAAAATCCACAACTAGAAACTCTGCAACTAGAAACTCTGCAAATAGAAACTCCACAGCTAGAAAATCTACAACTAGAAACTCCACAACTAGAAACTCCACAACTACTGACTCCGCAACTAGAAACTCCACAACCAGAAGCTCCGCAACTAGAAACTCCGCAGCAAGAAACTACACGACTTGAGACTTCGCAACTAGAAACTCGGCAACCAGAAACTCAACAACTAGAAACTCCACAACTAGAAACTCCACAACGAGAAACTCCACAACTTGAAACTCCGCAACTAGAAACTCCACAACTACGAACCCCACAACTACGAACCCCACAACTAGAAACTCCACAACTAGAAACTCCGCAACTAGAAACTCCACAGCCAGAAACTCCACAACTAGAAACTCCACATCTAGAAACTCCGCAACAAGAAACTCCGCAACTCGAAACTCCACAACTAGAACTTCCACAACTAGAGACTCAACAACTAGAAAACTCCACAACTCAAAACTCCACAACTAGAAACTCCACAACTAGAAACTCCACAACTAGAGACTCCGCAACTAGAAACTCCACAACTTGAAAGTCTGCAACTAGAAACTCCACAACTAGAAATTCCACAACCAGAAGCTCCGCAACTAGAAACTCCGCAGCAAGAAACTACACGACTTGAGACTTCGCAACTAGAAACTCGGCAACCAGAAACTCAACAACTAGAAACTCCACAACTAGAAACTCCACAACGAGAAACTCCACAACTTGAAACTCCGCAACTAGAAACTCCACAACTACGAACCCCACAACTACGAACCCAACAACTAGAAACTCCACAACTAGAAACTCCGCAACTAGAAACTCCACAGCCAGAAACTCCACAACTAGAAACTCCACATCTAGAAACTTCGCAACAAGAAACTCCGCAACTAGAAACTCCACAACTAGAACTTCCACAACTAGAGACTCAACAACTAGAAAACTCCACAACTCAAAACTCCACAACTAGAAACTCCACAACTAGAAATTCCACAACTAGAGACTCCGCAACTAGAAACTCCACAACTTGAAACTCTGCAACTAGAAACTCCACAACTAGAAATTCCACAACTAGAGACTCAACAACTAGAGACTCCTCAACTAAAAGCTCCACAACTAGAAACTCCATAACTAGAAATTCCACAACTAGAAACTCCACAACTACAGACTCCGCAACTAGAAAACTCCGCAACTAGAAACTCCACAACTAGAAACTCCACAACTTGGAAGCCCACAACTAGATACTCCACAACTACAAAGTCCACAACTAGAAACTCCACAACTAGAAACTCCACAACTTGAAGCTCCACAACTAGAAACTCCGCAACTAGAAACTCCACAACTAGAAAACTTCGCAACTAGAAACTCTGCAACTAGAAACTCCGCCACTAGAAACTCCACAACTTGAAACACCACAACTATATACTCCACAACTACAAATTCCACAACTAGAAACTCCGCAACTAGAAACTCCGCAAATAGAAGCTCCGCAACTAGAAACTCCCCAGCTAAAAACTCCACGACTTGAGACTTCGCAACTAGAAACTCGGCAACTAGAAACTCAACTACTAGAAACTCCACAACTAGAAACTCCACAACTAGAAACTCCACAATTTGAAACCCAACAAATAGATACTCCACAACTACAGACTCCACAACTAGAAACTCCACAACTAGAAACTTCACAACGAGAAACTCCGCAACTAAAAACTCCGCAACTAGAAACTCTACAGCTAGACAATCCACAACTGGAAACTCCACAACGAGAAACTACACAACTTGAAACTCCGCAACTAGAAACTCCACAACTACGAAACCCACATCTACGAACCCCACAACTAGAAACTCCACAACTAGAGACTGCACAACTAGAAACTCGACAACTAGAAACTCCACAACTACGAACCTCACAACTAGAAACTCCACAACTAGAAACTCCGAAACTAGAAGCTCCAGAGCCAGAAACTCCACAGCTAGAAACTCCACAACTAGAAACTCCACAACTTGAAACTCCGCAACTAGAAACTCCGCAACTAGAAACTCCACAACTAGAAAACTTCGACACTAGAAACCCTGCAACTAGAAACTCCACAGCTAGAAACTCCACAACTAGAAACTCCACAAGTAGACACTCCACAACTAGAAACTCCACAACTAGAGACTCCACAACAAGAGACTCCGCAAATAGAAACTCCACAACTTGAAACTCTGCAACTAGAAACTCCATAACTAGAGACTCAACAACTAGAGACTCCTCAACTAAAAGCTCCACAACTAGAAACTCCGTAACTACAAATTCCACAACTAGAAACTCCACAACTACAGACTCCGCCACTAGAAAACTCCGCAACTAGAAACTCCACAACTAGAAACTCCACAACTTGAAAGCCCACAACTAGATACTCCACAACTACAAACTCCACAACTAGAAACTCCACAACTTGAAGCTCCACAAGTAGAAACTCCACAACTATAAACTCCACAACTAGAAAACTCCGCAACTAGAAACTCTTCAACTAGAAACTCCGCCACTAGAAACTCCACAACTTGAAACACCACAACTATATACTCCACAACTACAAATTCCACAACTCGAAACTCCGCAACTAGAAACTCCGCAAATTGAAGCTTCGCAACTAGAAACTCCACAGCTAAAAACTTCACGACTTGAGACTTCGCAATTAGAAACTCGGCAACTAGAAACTCCACAACTAGAAACTTCACAAATAGTACTTCCACAACTAGAGACTCAACAACTAGAAAACTCCACAACTCAAAACTCCACAAATAGAAACTCCACAACTAGAAACTCCACAACTTGAAACTCCGCAACTAGAAACTCCACAACTACGAACCCCACAACTACGAACCCCACAATTAGAAACTCCACAACTAGAGACTCCACAACTAGAAACTCGGCAACTAGAAACTCCACAACTACGAACCCCACAACTAGAAACTCCACAACTCGAAACTCCGACCTTAGAAACTCCACAGCCAGAAACTCCACAACTTGAAAGCCCACAACTAGATACTCCACAACTACAAAGTGCACAACTAGAAACTCCACAACTTGAAGCTCCACAACTAGAAACTCCGCAACTAGAAACTCCACAACCAGAAAACTTCGCAACTAGAAACTCTGCAACTAGAAACTCCGCCACTAGAAACTCCACAACTTGAAACACCACAACTATATACTCCACAACTACAAATTCCACAACTAGAAACTCCGCAACTAGAAACTCCGCAAATAGAAGCTCCACAACTAGGAACTCCGCAACTAGAAACTCCACAACTAGAAAACTTCGCAACTAGAAACTCTGCAACTAGAAACTCCGCCACTAGAAACTCTACAACTTAAGACTTCGCAACTAAAGAACTCGGCAACTAGAAACTCAACAACTAGAAACTCCACAACTAGAAACACCACAACTAGAAACTCCGCAACATGAAGCTCCAGAGCCAGAAACTCCACAGCTAGAAACTCCACAACTAGAAACTCCACAACTTGAAACTCCGCAACTAGAAACTCCGCAACTAGAAACTCCACAACTAGAAATCTTCGACACTAGAAACCCTGCAACTAGAAACTCCACAGCTAGAAACTCCGTAACTAGAAATTCCACAACTAGAAACTCCACAACTACAGACTCCGCCACTAGAAAACTCCCCAACTAGAAACTCCACAACTAGAAACTCCACAACTTGAAAGCCCACAACTAGATACTCCACAACTACAAACTCCACAACTAGAAACTCCGCAACTAGAAACTCCACAACTAGAAAACTTCGCAACTAGAAACTCTGCAACTAGAAACTCCGCCACTAGAAACTCCACGACTTGAAACACCACAACTATATACTCCACAACTACAAATTCCACAACTAGAAACTCCGCAACTAGAAACTCCGCAAATAGAAGCTCCGCAACTAGAAACTCCCCAGCTAAAAACTCCACGACTTGAGACTTCGCAACTAGAAACTCGGCAACTAGAAACTCAACTACTAGAAACTCCACAACTAGAAACTCCACAACTAGAAACTCTACAATTTGAAACACAACAAATAGATACTCCACAACTACAGACTCCACAACTAGAAACTCCACAACTAGAAACTTCACAACGAGAAACTCCGCAACTAAAAACTCCGCAACTAGAAACTCCACAGCTAGACAATCCACAACTGGAAACTCCACAACGAGAAACTACACAACTTGAAACTCCGCAACTAGAAACTCCACAACTACGAACCCCACAACTACGAAACCCCACAACTAGAAACTCCACAACTAGAGACTGCACAACTAGAAACTCGACAACAAGGAACTCCACAACTACGAACCTCACAACTAGAAACTCCACAACTAGAAACTCCGCAACTAGAAACTTCACAACTAGTACTTCCACAACTAGAGACTCAACAACTAGAAAACTCCACAACTCAAAACTCCACAAATAGAAACTCCACAACTAGAAACTCCACAACTAGAGACTCCGCAACGAGAAACACCGCAACTAAAAACTCCGCAACCAGAAACTCCACAGCTAGACAATCCACAACTAGAAACTCCACAACGAGAAACTCCACAACTTGAAACTCCGCAACTAGAAACTCCACATCTACGAACCCCACAACTACGAACCCCACAATTAGAAACTCCACAACTAGAGACACAACTAGAAACTCGACAACTAGAAACTCCACAACTACGAACCTCACAACTAGAAACTCCACAACTCGAAACTCCGACCTTAGAAACTCCACAGCCAGAAACTCCACAACTAGAAACTCCACATCTAGAAACTCCGCAACAAGAAACTCCACAACTAGAAACTCCACAACTAGAACTTCCACAACTAGAGACTCAACAACTAGAGACTCCTCAACTAAAAGCTCCACAACTAGAAACTCCACAACTAGAAACTCCACAACTAGAAACTCCGTAACTAGAAACCCGAAAACAAGAAACTCCACAACTAGAAACTCCACACCTATAAATTCCACAACTTTAAACTCCACAACTAAAACTCCACAACTAGAAACTCCACAACTAGAAACTCTGCAACTACAAACTCCGCAACTAGAATCTCTACAGTTAGAAATTCCACAACTATAAACTCCACAACCAGAAACTCCACAACTAGAGACTCCAAAACTAGAGACTGCACAATTAGAGACTCCGCAACTAGATACTCCAAAACTAGGAACTCTGCAATTAGAAAATCCACAATTAGAAACTTCACAACTAGAAACTCCCCAACAAGAAACTCCACAACTAGAAACTCCACAACTAGGAACTCTGCAATTAGAAAATCTACAACTACAAACTCGAAAACTAAAAACTACAAATAGAAACTCCACAACTAAAAACTCCACAAATAGACACTCCACAACTAGAAACTCCACAACTAGAGACTCCACAACTAAAAACTCCACAACTAGAAACTCCGCAACTAGAAACTCCACAGCTAGAAACTCTACAACTAGAAAACTCCGAAACTAGAAACCCTGCAACTAGAAACTCCACAGCTAGAAACTCCACAACTAGAAACTCCACAACTAGAAACTCCACAAGTAGACACTCCACAACTAGAAACTCCACAACTAGAGACTCCACAACTAGAGACTCCACAACTAAAAACTCCACAACTAGAAACTCCCCAACTAGAAACTCCACAACTAGAGACTCCGCAACTAGAAACTCCACAACTTGAAACTTTGCAACTAGAAACTCCACAACTAGAAATTCCACAACTAGAGACTCAACAACTAGAGACTCCTCAACTAAAAGCTCCACAACTAGAAACTCCGTAACTAGAAATTCCACAACTAGAAACTCCACAACTACAGACTCCGCAACTAGAAAACTCCGCAACTAAAAACTCCACAACTAGAAACTCCACAACTTGAAAGCCCACAACTAGATACTCCACAACTAAAAACTCCACAACTAGAAACTCCACAACTAGAAACTCCACAACTTGAAGCTCCACAACTAGAAACTCCGCAACTAGAAACTCCACAACTAGAAAACTCCGCAAATAGAAACTCTGCAACTAGAAACTTCGCCACTAGAAACTCCAAAACTATAACTTCCACAACTAGAGACTCAACAACTAGAGACTCCTCAACTAAAAGCTCCACAACTAGAAACACCACAACTAGAAACACCACAACTAGAAACTCCGTAACTAGAAACCCGAAAACTAGAAACTCCACACCTATAAATTCCACAACTTTAAACTCCACAACTAAAACTCCACAACTAGAAACTCCACAACTAGAAACTCTGCAACTAGAAACTCCGCAACTAGAATCTCCACAGTTAGAAATTCCACAACAATAAACTCCACAACCAGAAACTCCACAACTAGAGACTCCAAAACTAGAGACTGCAGAATTAGACACTACGCAACTAGATACTCCAAAACTAGGAACTCTGCAACTAGAAATTCTACAACTACAAACTCGAAAACTAAAAACTACAAATAGAAACTCCACAACTAGAATCTCCAAGAGTAGACACGCCACAACTAGAAACTCCACAACTAGAGACTCCACAACTAGAAACTCCACAACCAGAAACTCCGCAACTAGAAACTCACTCCGCAACTAGAAACTCCACAACTAGAAATTCCACGACTAGAAACTCCACAACTACAGACTTCGCAACTAGAAAACTCCGCAACTAGAAACTCCACAACTAGAAACTCCACAACTTGAAAGTCCACAACTAGATACTCCACAAATACATACTCTGCAACTAGAAACTCCGCAACTAGAAACTCTGCAACTAGAAACTCCACAGCTGGACTTCACAACTTGAAACACCACAACTAGATACTCCACAGCTACAAATTCCACAACTAGAAACTCCGCAACTAGAAATTCCGCAACTAGAAGCTCCGCAACTAGAAACTCCGCAGCAAGAAACTACACGACTTGAGACTTCGCAACTAGAAACTCCACAGCCAGAAACTCCACAACTTCAAACCCAACAAATAGATACTCTACAACTAAAGACTCCACAACTATAAACTCCACAACTAGAAACTCCACAACCAGAAACTCCGCAACTAGAAACTCCACAGCTAGAAAATCCACAACTAGAAACTCCAAAACTAGAAACTCCACAACTACAAAACTCCGCAACTACAAAACTCCGCAACTAGAAACTCCACAACTAGACGATTCGCAACTATTAACTCTACAACTTCAAAATCCAAAACTATCAACTCCACAACTTGAAACGCCGCTACTAGATACTCCACAACTACAAACTCCACAACTAGAAACTCCACAACTTGGAACTCCGCAACTAGAAACTCCGCCACTAGAATCTCCACAACTAGAAACTCCGCAACTAGAAACTCTGCATCTAGAAACTCCGCAACTAGAAACTCCACAGCTAGAAACACCACAAATGGAAACCCCACAAGTAGATACTCCACAACTAGAAACTGCACAACTACGAACCCCACAACTAAGAACCCCACAACTAGAAACTCCACAACTAGAAACTCAACAACTTGAGACTCCGCAACTAGAAACTCCACAACTAGAAACTCCACAACTAGAGACTCCACAACTAGAAACTCGACAACTAGAAACTCAACAACTACAAACCTCACAACTAGAAACTCCACAACTAGAAACTCCGCAACTGGAAACTCCACAGCTAGAAATTCCACAACTAGAAACTCCGCAACTAGAGACTGCACATTTAGAGATGCCGCAACTTGAAACTCCACAGCTAGAAACTCCGCAACTAGAAACTCCACAACTAGAAACTTTACAACTAGAAACTCCATAACTAGACACTTCGGAACTAGAAACTCCACAACTAGAAACTCCACAACCAGAGAATCCAAAACCAGAGACTGCACAACTAGAGACTCCGCAACTAGAAACTACACAGCTAGAAACTCCGCAACTAGAAACTCCACAAATAGAGAATCCGCCACTAGAAACTCGACAACTTAAAACTCTGCAACTAGAAAATCCGCAACTATAAACTCAAGTAAAAACTCCCCAACTAGAAACTTCGCAACTAAAAACTCCACAACTAGAAAATCCACAACTAGAAACTCCGTAACTAGAAACCCGAAAACTAGAAACTTCACAACTAGAAACTCCACACCTATAAATTCCACAACTTTAAACTCCACAACTAAAACTCCACATTTAGAAACTCCACAACTAGAAACTCTGCAACTAGAAACTCCTCAACTAGAATCTCCACAGTTAGAAATTCCACAACTATAAACTCCACAACCAGAAACTCCACAACTAGAGACTCCAAAACTAGAGACTGCACAATTAGAGACTCCGCAACTAGATACTCCAAAACTAGGAACTCTGCAACTAGATAATCTACAACTACAAACTCGAAAACTAAAAACTACAAATAGAAACTCCACAACTAGAGACTTCACAACTAAAAACTCCACAACTTGAAACTCCACAGCTAGAAACTCAACAACTAGAGACTCAACAACTAGAGACTCCTCAACTAAAAGCTCCACAACTAGAAACTCCATTACTAGAAACTCCGTAAGTAAAAACCCGAAAACCAGAAACTCCACACCTATAAATTCCACAACCAGAAACTCCACAACCAGAAACTCCACAACTTGAAACTCCGCAACTAGAAACTCCACAACTAGAAAACTCCGCAACTAGAAACCCTGCAACTAGAAACTCCACAGCTAGAAACTCCACAACTAGAAACTGCACAACTACAGACTCCACAACTAGAAACTCCACAACTACAGACTCCACAGCTAGAGACTGCACAACTAGAGACTCCACCACTAGAATCTCCACAGCTAGAAACAACGCAAGTAGAAACTCTACAACTAGAGACTCCGCAACTAGAAACTCCACAACTTGAAACTCCACAACTAGAAACTCCACAACTAGAAATTCCACAACTAGAGACTCAACAACTAGAGGCTCCTCAACTAGAAACTCCGTAACTAGAAATTCCACAACTAGAAACTCCACAACTACAGACTCCGCAACTAGAAAACTCCGCAACCAGAAACTCCACAACTAGAAACTCCACAACTTGAAAGCCCACAACTAGATACTCCACAACTACAAACTCCACAACTAGAATCTCCACAACTACAAACTCCACAACTTGAAGCTCCACAACTAGAAACTCCGCAACTAGAAACTCCACAACTAGAAAACTCCGCAACTAGAAACTCTGCAACTAGAAACTCCGCAACTAGAAACTCCAGAACTTGAAACACCACAACTATATACTCCACAACTACAAATTCCACAACTAGAAACTCCACAACTAGAAACTCCACAACTTGGAACTCCGCGACTAGAAACTCCGCCACTAGAATCTCCACAAATAGAAAACTCCGCAACTAGAAACTCTGCATCTAGAAACTCAACAACTACAAACCTCACAACTAGAAACTCCACAACTAGAAACTCCGCAACTAGAAACTCCACAGACAGAAAATCCACAACTAGAAGCTCCGCAACAAGAAACTCCACAGCCAGAGACTCCACAGCTAGAGACTGCACAACTAGAGACTCCGCCACTTGAAACTCCACAGCTAGAAACTCCACAACTAGAAACTCCACAACCAGAGACTCCAAAACCAGAAACTGCACAACTAGAGACTCCGCCACTAGAAACTCCACAACTAGAAACTCCACAACCAGAAACTCCAAAACCAGAGACTGCACAACTAGAGACTCCGCAACTAGAAACTCCACAGCTAGAAACTCCGCAACTAGAAACTCCACAACTAGACACTCCGCAACTAGAAACTCGACAACTTAAAACTCTGCAACTCGAAAATCCGCAACTATAAACTCAAGTAGAAACTCCCCAACTAGAAACTTCGCAACTAGAAACTCCACAACTCGAAAATCCACAACTAGAAACTTCACAACTAGAAACTCCCCATCAAGAAGCTCCACAATTAGAAACTCCACAACTAAAAACTCCACAACTAGAAACTCCACAACTAGAAACTCCACAACTTGAAACTCCGCAACTAGAAACTCCGCAACTAGAAACTCCACAACTAGAAAACTCCGAAACTAGAAACCCTGCAACTAGAAACTCCACAACTAGAAACTCCACAAATAGACACTCCACAAGTAGACACTCCACAACTAGCAACTCCACAACTAGAGACTCCACAACTAAAAACTCCACAACTAGAAACTCCACGACTTGAAACTCCACAACTTGAAACACCACAACTATATACTCCACAACTACAAATTCCACAACTCGAAACTCCGCAACTAGAAACTCCGCAAATTGAAGCTTCGCAACTAGAAACTCTACAGCTAAAAACTTCACGACTTGAGACTTCGCAATTAGAAACTCGGCAACTAGAAACTCCACAACTAGAAACTTCACAAATAGTACTTCCACAACTAGAGACTCAACAACTAGAAAACTCCACAACTCAAAACTCCACAAATAGAAACTCCACAACTAGAAACTCCACATTTAGAGACTCCGCAACGAGAAACTCCGCAACTAAAAACTCCGCAACTAGAAACTTCATATCTAGACAATCCACAACTAGAAACTCCACAACGAGAAACTCCACAACTTGAAACTCCGCAACTAGAAACTCCACAACTACGAACCCCACAACTACGAACCCCACAATTAGAAACTCCACAACTAGAGACTCCACAACTAGAAACTCGACAACTAGAAACTCCACAACTACGAACCCCACAACTAGAAACTCCACAGCCAGAAACTCCACAACTTGAAAGCCCACAACTAGATACTCCACAACTACAAAGTCCACAACTAGAAACTCCACAACTTGAAGCTCCACAACTAGAAACTCCGCAACTAGAAACTCCACAACCAGAAAACTTCGCAACTAGAAACTCTGCAACTAGAAACTCCGCCACTAGAAACTCCACAACTTGAAACACCACAACTATATACTCCACAACTACAAATTCCACAACTAGAAACTCCGCAACTAGAAACTCCGCAAATAGAAGCTCCGCAACTAGAAACTCCCCAGCTAAAAACTCCACGACTTGAGACTTCGCAACTAGAAACTCGGCAACTAGAAACTCAACTACTAGAAACTCCACAACTTGAAGCTCCACAACTAGGAACTCCGCAACTAGAAACTCCACAACTAGAAAACTTCGCAACTAGAAACTCTGCAACTAGAAACTCCGCCACTAGAAACTCTACAACTTAAGACTTCGCAACTAAAGAACTCGGCAACTAGAAACTCAACAACTAGAAACTCCACAACTAGAAACTCCACAACTAGAAACACCACAACTAGAAACTCCGCAACTAGAAGCTCCAGAGCCAGAAACTCCACAGCTAGAAACTCCACAACTAGAAACTCCACAACTTGAAACTCCGCAACTAGAAACTCCGCAACTAGAAACTCCACAACTAGAAATCTTCGACACTAGAAACCCTGCAACTAGAAACTCCACAGCTAGAAACTCCGTAACTAGAAATTCCACAACTAGAAACTCCACAACTACAGACTCCGCCACTAGAAAACTCCCCAACTAGAAACTCCACAACTAGAAACTCCACAACTTGAAAGCCCACAACTAGATACTCCACAACTACAAACTCCACAACTAGAAACTCCGCAACTAGAAACTCCGCAAATTGAAGCTCCGCAACTAGAAACTCCACAGCTAAAAACTCCACGACTTGAGACTTCGCAACTAGAAACTCGGCAACTAGAAACTCCGCAACTAGAAACTTCACAACTAGTACTTCCACAACTAGAGACTCAACAACTAGAAAACTCCACAACTCAAAACTCCACAAATAGAAACTCCACAACTAGAAACTCCACAACTAGAGACTCTGCAACGAGAAACTCCGCAACTAAAAACTCCGCAACTAGAAACTCCACAGCTAGACAATCCACAACTAGAAACTCCACAACGAGAAACTCCACAACTTGAAACTCCGCAACTAGAAACTCCACAACTACGAACCCCACAACTACGAACCCCACAATTAAAAACTCCACAACTAGAGACTCCACAACTAGAAACTCGACAACTAGAAACTCCACAACTACAAACCTCACAACTAGAAACTCCACAACTCGAAACTCCGACCTTAGAAACTCCACAGCCAGAAACTCCACAACTTGAAAGCCCACAACTAGATACTCCACAACTACAAAGTCAACAACTAGAAACTCCACAACTAGAAACTCCACAACTTGAAGCTCCACAACTAGAAACTCCGCAACTAGAAACTCCACAACTAGAAAACTTCGCAACTAGAAACTCTGCAACTAGAAACTCCGCCACTAGAAACTCCACAACTTGAAACACCACAACTATATACTCCACAACTACAAATTCCACAACTAGAAACTCCGCAACTAGAAACTCCGCAAATAGAAGCTCCGCAACTAGAAACTCCCCAGCTAAAAACTCCACGACTTGAGACTTCGCAACTAGAAACTCGGCAACTAGAAACTCAACTACTAGAAACTCCACAACTAGAAACTCCACAACTAGAAACTCCACAATTTGAAACCCAACAAATAGATACTCCACAACTACAGACTCCACAACTAGAAACTCCACAACTAGAAACTTCACAACGAGAAACTCCGAAACTAAAAACTCCGCAACTAGAAACTCCACAGCTAGACAATCCACAACTGGAAACTCCACAACGAGAAACTACAAAACTTGAAACTCCGCAACTAGAAACTCCACAACTACGAACCCCACAACTACGAACCCCACAACTAGAAACTCCACAACTAGAGACTGCACAACTAGAAACTCGACAACAAGGAACTCCACAACTACGAACCTCACAACTAGAAACTCCACAACTAGAAACTCCGCAACTAGTAGCTCCAGAGCCAGAAACTCCACAGCTAGAAACTCCACAACTAGAAACTCCACAACTTGAAACTCCGCAACTAGAAACTCCGCAACTAGAAACTCCACAACTAGAAAACTTCGACACTAGAAACCCTGCAACTAGAAACTCCACAGCTAGAAACTCCACAACTAGAAACTCCACAAGTAGACACTCCACAACTAGAAACTCCACAACTAGAGACTCCACAACTAGAGACTCCGCAACTAGAAACTCCACAACTTGAAACTCTGCAACTAGAAACTCCACAACTAGAGACTCAACAACTAGAGACTCCTCAACTAAAAGCTCCACAACTAGAAACTCCGTAACTAGAAATTCCACAACTAGAAACTCCACAACTACAGACTCCGCCACTAGAAAACTCCGCAACTAGAAACTCCACAACTAGAAACTCCACAACTTGAAAGCCCACAACTACATACTCCACAACTACAAACTCCACAACTAGAAACTCCACAACTAGAAACTCCACAACTTGAAGCTCCACAACTAGAAACTCTACAACTAGAAACTCCACAACTAGAAAACTCCGCAACTAGAAACTCTTCAACTAGAAACTCCGCCACTAGAAACTCCACAACTTGAAACACCACAACTATATACTCCACAACTACAAATTCCACAACTCGAAACTCCGCAACTAGAAACTCCGCAAATTGAAGCTCCGCAACTAGAAACTCCACAGCTAAAAACTCCACGACTTGAGACTTCGCAACTAGAAACTCGGCAACTTGAAACTCCGCAACTAGAAACTTCACAACTAGTACTTCCACAACTAGAGACTCAACAACTAGAAAACTCCACAACTCAAAACTCCACAAATAGAAACTCCACAACTAGAAACTCCACAACTAGAGACTCCGCAACGAGAAACTCCGCAACTAAAAACTCCGCAACCAGAAACTCCACAGCTAGACAATCCACAACTAGAAACTCCACAACGAGAAACTCCACAACTTGAAACTCCGCAACTAGAAACTCCACATCTACGAACCCCACAACTACGAACCCCACAATTAGAAACTCCACAACTAGAGACACAACTAGAAACTCGACAACTAGAAACTCCACAACTACGAACCTCACAACTAGAAACTCCACAACTCGAAACTCCGACCTTAGAAACTCCACAGCCAGAAACTCCACAACTAGAAACTCCACATCTAGAAACTCCGCAACAAGAAACTCCGCAACTAGAAACTCCACAACTAGAACTTCCACAACTAGAGACTCAACAACTAGAGACTCCTCAACTAAAAGCTCCACAACTAGAAACTCCACAACTAGAAACTCCGTAACTAGAAACCCGAAAACTAGAAACTCCACAACTAGAAACTCCACACCTATAAATTCCACAACTTTAAACTCCACAACTAAAACTCCACAACTAGAAACTCCACAACTAGAAACTCTGCAACTAGAAACTCCGCAACTAGAATCTCTACAGTTAGAAATTCCACAACTATAAACTCCACAACCAGAAACTCCACAACTAGAGACTCCAAAACTAGAGACTGCACAATTAGAGACTCCGCAACTAGATACTCCAAAACTAGGAACTCTGCAACTAGAAAATCCACAATTAGAAACTTCACAACTAGAAACTCCCCAACAAGAAACTCCACAACTAGAAACTCCACAACTAGGAACTCTGCAATTAGAAAATCTACAACTACAAACTCGAAAACTAAAAACTACAAAAAGAAACTCCACAACTAAAAACTCCACAAATAGACACTCCACAACTAGAAACTCCACAACTAGAGACTCCACAACTAAAAACTCCACAACTAGAAACTCCGCAACTAGAAACTCCACAGCTAGAAACTCCACAACTAGAAAACTCCGAAACTAGAAACCCTGCAACTAGAAACTCCACAGCTAGAAACTCCACAACTAGAAACTCCACAAGTAGACACTCCACAACTAGAAACTCCACAACTAGAGACTCCACAACTAGAGACTCCACAACTAAAAACTCCACTAGAAACTCCACAACTAGAAACTCCACAACTAGAGACTCCGCAACTAGAAACTCCACAACTAGAAATTCCACAACTAGAGACTCAACAACTAGAGACTCCTCAACTAAAAGCTCCACAACTAGAAACTCCGTAACTAGAAATTCCACAACTAGAAACTCCACAACTACAGTCTCCGCAACTAGAAAACTCCGCAACTAGAAACTCCACAACTAGAAACTCCACAACTTGAAAGCCCACAACTAGATACTCCACAACTAAAAACTCCACAACTAGAAACTCCACAACTAGAAACTCCACAACTTGAAGCTCCACAACTAGAAACTCCGCAACTAGAAACTCCACAACTAGAAAACTCCGCAACTAGAAACTCTGCAACTAGAAACTCCGCCACTAGAAACTCCACAACTAGAAACTCCACAACTTGAGACTTCGCAACTAGAAACTCTACAACTAGAAACTCCACAACTAGAAACTCCACAACTAGAAACTCCGATATCAGAAACTCCGCAACTATAAACTCCACAGCCAGAAACTCCACAACTAGAAACTCCACATCTAGAAACTCCGCAACAAGAAACTCCACAACTAGAAACTCCACACCTAGAACTTCCACAACTAGAGACTCAACAACTAGAGACTCCTCAACTAAAAGCTCCACAACTAAAAACTCCACAACTAGAAACTCCGTAACTAGAAACTCGAAAACTAGAAACTCCACAACTAGAAACTCCACACCTATGAATTTTTCAACTTGAAACTCCACAACTAAAACTTCAAAACTAGAAACTCCACAACTAGAAACTCTGCAACAAGAAACTCCGCAACTAGAAACTCTGCAACTAGAAACTCCGCAACTAGAAACTCCACAGCTAGAAACTCCACAACTAGAAACTCCACAACTAGAAACTCCACAACTAGAGACTCCAAAACTAGAGACTGCACAATTAGAGACTCCGCAACTAGAAACTCCACAGCTAGCAACTACGCAACTAGAAACTCCACAACTAGCGACTCCGCAACTACAAACTCGACAACTTGAAACTTTGCAACTCGAAACTGTGGAACTAGAAAATCCACAACTATAAACTCAAGTAGAAACTCCCCAACTAGAAACTTCGCAAGTAGAAATTCCGCAACTAGAAAATCCACAATTAGAAACTTCACAACTAGAAACACCCCAACAAGAAACTCCACAACTAGAAACTCCACAACTAGAAACTCTGCAACTAGAAAATCTACAACTACAAACTCAAAAAATAAAAACTACAAATAGAAACTCTACAACTAGAAACTCCACAACTAGAAACTCCACAAGTAGATACTCCACAACTAGAAACTCCACAACTAGAGACTCCACAACTAGAGACTCCACAGCTAAAAACTCCACAACTAGAAACTCCGCAACTAGAAACTCAACCACTAGAAATTCCAGAGCTAGAAACTCCACAACTTGAGACTTCGCAACTAAAGAACTCGGCGACTAGAAACTCAACAACTAGAAACTCCACAACTAGAAACTCCGCAACTAGAAACTCCGCAACTAGAAACTCTGGAACTAGATACTCCGAAACTAGAAACTCCACAGCTAGAAACTCCACAACTTGAAACACCAAAACTAGATACTCCACAACTACAAATTCCACAACTAGAAACTCCGCCACTAGAAGCTCCGCAACTAGAAACTCCGCAGCTAGAAACTCCACGACTTGAGACTTCGCAACTAGAAACTCGGCAACTAGAAACTCAACAACTAGAAACTCCACAACTAGAAACTCCACAGCCAGAAACTCCATAACTTGAAACCCAACAAATAGCTACTACACAACTACAGACTTCACGACTAGAAACTCCACAACTAGAAACTCCACAACTAGAAACTCCACAACTAGAAACTCCACAAGTAGACACTCCACAACTAGAAACTCGACAACTAGAGACTCCTTAACTAAAAACTCCACAACTAGAAACTCCACAACTAGAAACTCCACAACTACTGGCTCCGCAACTAGAAACTCCACAACCAGAAACTCCGCAACTAGAAACTCACTCCACAACTTGAAATTCCACAACTAGAAACTCCACAACTAGAAACTCCGCAACTAGAAACTCCACAGCTAGAAACTCCACAACTTGAAACACCAAAACTAGATACTCCACAACTACAAATTCCACAACTAGAAACTCCGCCACTAGAAGCTCCGCAACTAGAAACTCCGCAACTAAAGAACTCCACAACTTGAAGCTCCACAACTAGAAACTCCGCAACTAGAAACTCCACAACTAGAAAACTCCGCAACTAGAAACTCTGCAACTAGAAACTCCGCCACTAGAAACTCCACAACTTGAAACACCACAACTATATATTCCACAACTACAAATTCCACAAATAGAAGCTCCGCAACTAGAAACTCCGCAAATAGAAGCTCCGCAACTAGAAACTCCACAGCTGAAAACTCCACGACTTGAGACTTCGCAACTAGATACTTGGCAACTAGAAACTCAACTACTAGAAAATCCACAACTAGAAACTCCACAACTTGAAACCCAACAAATAGATACTCCACAACTACAAACTCCCCAACTGGAAACTCCGCAACTAGAAACTCCACAGCTAGACAATCCACAACTAGAAACTCCACAACGAGAAACTCCACGACTTGAAACTCCGCAACTAGAAACTCCACAACTACGAACCCCACAACTTCGAACCCCACAACTAGAAACTCCACAACTAGAGACTCCACAACTAGAAACTCGACAACTAGAAACTCCACAACTACGAACCTCACAACTAGAAACTCCACAACTAGAAACTCCCAAACTAGAAACTCCACAGCCAGAAACTCCACAACTAGAAACTCCACAACTAGAAACTCCGCAACAAGAAACCCTGCAACTAGAAACTCCGCAACTAGAATCTCCACAGTTAGAAATTCCGCAACTAAAACTCCACAACCTGAAACTCCACAACTAGAGACTCCAAAACTAGAGACTGCACAATTAGAGACTCCGCAACTAGATACTCCAAAACTAGGAACTCTGCAACTAGAAAATCTACATCTACAAATTCGAAAACTAAAAACTACAAATAGAAACTCCACAACTAGAAACTCCACAAGTAGACACTCCACAACTTGAAACTCCACAACTAGAGACTCCACAACTAAAAAATCCACAACTAGAAACTCCGCAACTAGAAACTCCGCAACTAGAAACTCCACAGCTAGAAACTCTACAACTTGAGACTTCGCAACTAAAGAACTCGGCAACTAGAAACGCAACAACTAGAAACTCCACAACAAAAACACCGCAACTAAAAACTCTGCAAGGAGAAATTCCACAGCTAGAAAATCCACAACTAGAAACTCTGCAACAAGAAACTCCGCAACTAGAAACTCTGCAACTAGAAACTCCGCAACTAGAAACTCCACAGCTAGAAACTCCACAACTAGAAACTCCACAACTTGAGACTCCGTAACTTGAAACTTCACAACTAGAAACTCCACTATTAAAAACTCCGCAACTAGAAACTCCACATCTAGATACTCCACAACTGGAAACTCCACAACTAGATACTTCACAACTGGAAACTCCACAACTAGATACTCCACAACTGGAAAATCCACAACTAGAAACTCCACAACTAGAAACTCCACAACCAGAGACTCCTCAACTCCACAACTAGAAACTCCACAACTGGAAACTCCACAACTAGATACTCTGCAACTAGAAACTCCACAACTAGAGACTCCACAACTTTAAACTCCACAACTTGAGACTCCACAACTAGAAACTCCACAACTTGAAACTCCACAACTAGAAACTCCACAACCAGAAACTCCACAACTAGAAACACCACAACCAAACACTCCACAACTAGAAACTCTGCAACTAGAGACTCCACAACTAGAAACTCAACAACTAGAAAGTCCACAACTACAAGCTCCACAAATAGATATTCGGCTACAAGAAATTTCATGTCTAGAAAGTCCACAACTATAACTCCACAACTGGAAACCCCACAACTAGAAACTCCACAACTAGAAACTCCACAACTAGAGACTCCGCAACTAGAAACTCCACAATCAGAGACTCTGCAACTAGAAACTCCGCAGCTAGATACTCCACAAATAGAAACTCCACAACTAGACACTCCACAACAAAAAACTCTTCAACTAGAAACTCCTAAACTAGAGACTCCACAACTAGAGAATCTACAACTAGAGACTTCAAAATAGAAACTCAACAACTAGAAACTCCACAACTAAAAACTCAACAACTAGAAACTCCACAGCTTGAGACTCCACAACTGGAAACTCGACAACTAGAAACTCCACATCTAGAGACTCCACAACTTGAAACTCCACAACTAGAGACTCTGCAACTAGAAACTCAACAACTAGAGACTCCGCAACTCAACAACTAGAAACTCCACAACTGGAAAATCTACAACTAGAAACTCCGCAACTAGAGACTCCACAATTAGAGACTCCACAACTAGAAACTCCACAACTTGAAACTCCTCAACTAGAAGCTCCACAACCAGAAACTCCACAACTAGAAATTCCGCAACTAGAAACTCCGCAACTCCACAACTAGAAACTCCACAACTGGAAACTCCACAACTAGATACTCTGCAACTAGAAACTCCACAACTAGAGACTCCACAACTAGAAACTCCACAACTAGAAACTCCTCAACTTCAAACTTCACAAATACAGACTCGCCATCTAGAAATTCCATATCTAGAAACTCCACGACTAGAAACTGCAAAACTAGATACTTCACAACTAGAAACTCAACAACTAGAAACTCCACAACTAAAAACTCCACAACTTGAGACTCCGTAACTTGAAACTTCACAACTAGAAACTCCACTATTAAAAACTCCGCAACTAGAAACTCCACAACTTAAAACTCCACATCAAGATACTCCACAACTGGAAACTCCACAACTAGATACTTCACAACTGGAAACTCCACAACTAGATACTCCACAACTGGAAAATCCACAACTAGAAACTCCACAACTAGAGACTCCAAAACTCGAAACTTCACAACTAGAAACTCAACAACTAGAAACTCCACAACCAGAGACTCCACAACTCCACAACTAGAAACTCCACAACTGGAAACTCCACAACTAGATACTCTGCAACTAGAAACTCCACAACTAGAGACTCCACAACTTTAAACTCCACAACTCGAGACTCCACAACTAGAAACTCCACAACTTGAAACTCCTCAACCAGAAACTCCACAACTGGAAACACCACAACCAGACACTCCACAACTAGAAACTCTGCAACTAGAGACTCTAACTAGAAACTCAACAACTTGAAAGTCCACAACTACAAGCTCCACAACTACAAGCTCCACAAATAGAGATTCGGCTACAAGAAATTTCATGTCTAGAAAGTCCACAACTATAACTCCACAACTGGAAACCCCACAACTAGAAACTCCACAACTAGAAACTCCACAACTAGAGACTCCGCAACTAGAAACTCCACAATCAGAGACTCTGCAACTAGAAACTCCGCTGCTAGATACTCCACAAATAGAAACTCCGCAACTAGAAACTCCGCAGCTAGAAACTACACAACTAGAGATCCACAACTAGAAACTCCACAACTAGAAACTCCACAAATAAAAACTCCACAACTTGAAACCTCACGACCTTAAGTTACGCAACTAGAAAATCCACAGCTAGAAAATCCGCAACTAGTAACTCCACAACTAGAAACTCCACAACTCTACATTCCACAACTAGAAACTCCACAACTAGAGACTCCACAACTCGAAACTCCACAACTAGAAACTCCACAACTAAAAACTCACAACCAGAGACTCCGCAACTTCACAACTGGAAACTCCACAACTGGAAACTCCACAACTAGACACTCCACAACAAAAAACTCTTCAACTAGAAACTCCTAAACTAGAGACTCCACAACTAGAAACTCCACAACTAGAAACTCCACAACTACAAACTCCACAAATACAGACTCGGCAACTAGAAATTCCATATCTAGAAACTCCAAAACTAGAAACTGCAAAACTAGAGACTTCACAACTGGGAACTCAACAACTAGAAACTCCACAACCAAAAACTCCACAACTGGAAACTCCACAACTTGAGACTCCGCAACTTGAAACTTCACAACTAGAAACTCCGCTATTAAAAACTCCGCAACTAGAAACTCCACAACTTCAAACTCCACAACTAGATACTCCACAACTGGAAATTCCACAGCTAGATACTCCACAACTAAAAACTCCACAACTAGAAACTTCACAACTAGAGACTCCACAACTCGAAACTCCACAACTAGAAACTCCACAACTAAAAACTCCACAACCATAGACTCCGCAACTTCACAACTACAAACTCCACAACTGGAAACTCCATAACTAGATACTCTGCAACTAGAAACTTCACAACTAGAGACTCCACAACTTGAAACTCCACAACTTGAAACTCCACCACTAGATACTCCACAACTGGAAACTCGGCAACTAGACACTCCACAACTAGAGACTCCACAACTTGAAACTCCACAACTAGAGACTCTGCAACTAGAAACTCCACAACTCGAAACTCCACAGCTGGAAACTCCACAACTAGACACTCCACATCAAAAAACTCTTCAACTAGAAACTCCTAAACTAGAGAATCTACAACTAGAGACTTCAAACTAGAAACTCAACAACTAGAAACTCAACAACTAAAAATTCAACAACTAGAAACTCCCCAGCTTGAGACTCCGCAACTTGAAACTCCACAGGAAGAAACTCCGCAAATAGAAACTGCACAACTGGGGACTCCACAACTAGAAACTCCACAAATAGAAACTCCACAACCCGAAACTCCACTACTAGATACTCCACAACTGGAAACTCGACAACTAGAAACTCCACATCTAGAGACTCCACAACTTGAAACTCCACAACTAGAGACTCTGCAACTAGAAACTCAACAACTAGAGACTCCGCAACTCAACAACTAGAAACTCCACAACTGGAAACTCCACAACTAGAAACTCCGCAACTAGAGACTCCACAATCAGAGACTCTGCAACTAGAAACTCCGCCGCTAGATACTCCACAAATAGAAACTCCGCAACTAGAAACTCCGCAGCTAGAAACTACACAACTAGAGACTCCGCAACTAGAAACTCCACAAATAGAAACTCCACAACTTGAAACCTCACGACCTTAAGTTACGCAACTAGAAAATCCACAGCTAGAAAATCCACAACTAGTAACTCCACAACTAGAAGCTCCACAACTCTACATTCCACAACTAGAAACTCCACAACTAGAGACTCCACAACTCGAAACTCCACAACTAGAAACTCCACAACTAAAAACTCACAACCAGAGACTCTGCAACTTCACAACTAGAAACTCCACAACTGGAAACTCCACAACTAGATACTCTGCAACTAAAAACTCCACAACTAGAGACTCCACAACTTAAAACTCCACAACTTTAAACTCCACAACTTGAGAGTCCACAACTAGAAACTTCACAACTTGAAACTCCACAGCTTGGGACTCCGCAACTAGAAACTCCACAACTAGGGACTCCACAACTGGAAACTCCACTACTATATACTCCACAACTGGAAACTCGGCCACTAGAAACTCCACAACTAGAGACTCCACAACTTGAAACTCCACAACTAGACACTCCACAACAAAATCTCTTCAACTAGAAACTCCTAAACTAGAGACTCCAAAACTAGAGAATCTACTACTAGAGACTTCAAACTAGAAACTCAACAACTAGAGACTCCACAACTCGAAACTTCACAACTAGAAACTCCACAACTAGAAACTCCACAACCAGAGACTCCACAACTCCACAACTAGAAACTCCACAACTGGAAACTCCACAACTAGATACTCTGCAACTAGAAACTCCACAACTAGAGACTCCACAACTTTAAACTCCACAACTCGAGACTCCACAACTAGAAACTCCACAACTTGAAACTCCTCAACCAGAAACTCCACAACTGGAAACACCACAACCAGACACTCCACAACTAGAAACTCTGCAACTAGAGACTCTACAACTATGAACTCAACAACTAGAAAGTCCACAACTACAAGCTCCACAACTACAAGCTCCACAAATAGAGATTCGGCTACAAGAAATTTCATGTCTAGAAAGTCCACAACTATAACTCCACAACTGGAAACCCCACAACTAGAAACTCCACAACTAGAAACTCCACAACTAGAGACTCCGCAACTAGAAACTCCACAATCAGAGACTCTGCAACTAGAAACTCCGCTGCTAGATACTCCACAAATAGAAACTCCGCAACTAGAAACTCCGCAGCTAGAAACTACACAACTAGAGATCCACAACTAGAAACTCCACAACTAGAAACTCCACAAATGAAAACTCCACAACTTGAAACCTCACGACCTTAAGTTACGCAACTAGAAAATCCACAGCTAGAAAATCCGCAACTAGTAACTCCACAACTAGAAACTCCACAACTCTACATTCCACAACTAGAAACTCCACAACTAGAGACTCCACAACTCGAAACTCCACAACTAGAAACTCCACAACTAAAAACTCACAACCAGAGACTCCGCAACTTCACAACTAGAAACTTCACAACTAGAAACTCCGCTATTAAAAACTCCGCAACTAGAAACTCCGCAACTAGAGACTCCACAACCTAAAACTCCACAACTAGATACTCCACAACTGGAAATTCCACAGCTAGATACTCCACAACTAAAACCTCCACAACTAGAAACTCCACAACTAGAGACTCCACAACTCGAAACTCCATAACTAGAAACTCCACAACTAAAAACTCCACAACCATAGACTCCACAACTTCACAACTACAAACTCCACAACTGGAAACTCCATAACTAGATACTCTGCAACTAGAAACTCCACAACTAGAGACTCCACACCTTGAAACTCCACAACTTGAAACTCCACTACTAGATACTCCACAACAGGAAACTCGGCAACTAGAAACTCCACAACTAGAGACTCCACAACTTGAAACTCCACAAATAGAGACTCTGCAACTAGAAACTCCACAACTCGAAACTCCACAGCTGGAAACTCCACAACTAGACACTCCACATCAAAAACCTCTTCAACTAGAAACTCCTAAACTAGAGAATCTACAACTAGAGACTTCAAACTAGAAACTCAACAACTAGAAACTCAACAACTAAAAATTCAACAACTAGAAACTCCCCAGCTTGAGACTCCGCAACTTGAAACTCCACAGGAAGAAACTCCGCAAATAGAAACTGCACAACTAGGGACTCCACAACTAGAAACTCCACAACTAGAAACTCCACAACCCGAAATTCCACTACTAGATACTCCACAACTGGAAACTCGACAACTAGAAACTCCACATCTAGAGACTCCACAACTTGAAACTCCACAACTAGAGACTCTGCAACTAGAAACTCAACAACTAGAGACTCCGCAACTCAACAACTAGAAACTCCACAACTGGAAAATCTACAACTAGAAACTCCGCAACTAGAAACTCCACAATCAGAGACTCTGCAACTAGAAACTCCGCCGCTAGATACTCCACAAATAGAAACTCCGCAACTAGAAACTCCGCAGCTAGAAACTACACAACTAGAGACTCCGCAACTAGAAACTCCACAAATAGAAACTCCACAACTTGAAACCTCACGACCTTAAGTTACGCAACTAGAAAATCCACAGCTAGAAAATCCACAACTAGTAACTCCACAACTAGAAGCTCCACAACTCTACATTCCACAACTAGAAACTCCACAACTAGAGACTCCACAACTCGAAACTCCACAACTAGAAACTCCACAACTAAAAACTCACAACCAGAGACTCTGCAACTTCACAACTAGAAACTCCACAACTGGAAACTCCACAACTAGATACTCTGCAACTAAAAACTCCACAACTAGAGACTCCACAACTTAAAACTCCACAACTTTAAACTCCACAACTTGAGAGTCCACAACTAGAAACTTCACAACTTGAAACTCCACAGCTTGGGACTCCGCAACTAGAAACTCCACAACTAGGGACTCCACAACTGGAAACTCCACTACTATATACTCCACAACTGGAAACTCGGCCACTAGAAACTCCACAACTAGAGACTCCACAACTTGAAACTCCACAAGTAGACACTCCACTACAAAATCTCTTCAACTAGAAACTCCTAAACTAGAGACTCCAAAACTAGAGAATCTACTACTAGAGACTTCAAACTAGAAACTCAACAACTAGAAACTCCACAACTAAAAACTCAACAACTAGAAACTCCACAAATACAGACTCGGCAACTAGAAATTCCATATCTAGAAACTCCACAGCTAGAAACTGCAAAACTAGAGACTTCACAACTAGAAACTCAACAACTAGAAACTCCACAACCAAAAACTCCACAACTGGAAACTCCACAACTTGAGACTCCACAACTAGAAACTCCGCTATTAAAAACTCCGCAACTAGAAACTCCGCAACTAGAAACTCCACAACTTAAAACTCCACAACTAGATACTCCACAACTGGAAACTCCACAGCTAGATACTTCACAACTGGAAACTCCACAACTAGAAACTCCACAACTGGAAACTCCATAACTAGATACTCTGAAACTAGAAACTCCACAACTAGAGACTCCACAACTTGAAACTCCACAACTTTAAACTCCACAACTTGAGACTCCACAACTAAAAACTCCACAACTTGAAACTCCACTACTAGATACTCCAAAACTGGAAACTCGGCAACTAGAAACTCCTCAACTAGAGACTCCACAACTTGAAACTCCACAACTAGAGACTCTGCAACTAGAAACTCCACAACTCGAAACTCCACAACTGGAAACTCCACAACTAGACACTCCACAACAAAAAACTCTTCAACTAGAAACTCCTAAACTTGAGACTCCACAACTAGAGAATCTACAACTAGAGACTTAAAACTAAAAACTCAACAACTAGAAACTCCACAACTAAAAACTCAACAACTAGAAACTCCACAGCTTGAGACTCCACAACTGGAAACTCGACAACTTGAAACTCCACATCTAGAGACTCCACAACTTGAAACTCCACAACTAGAGACTCTGCAACTAGAAACTCAACAACTAGATACTCCGCAACTCAACAACTAGAAACTCCACAACTGGAAAATCTACAACTAGAAACTCCGCAACTAGAGACTCCACAACCAGAAACTCCACAACTAGAAACTCCGCAACTAGAAACTCCGCAACTCCACAACTAGAAACTGCACAACTACAAACTCCACAAATACAGACTCGGCAACTAGAAATTCCATATCTAGAAACTCCAAAACTAGAAACTGCAAAACTAGAGACTTCACAACTAGAAACTCAAAAACTATAAACTCCACAACTAAAAACTCCACAACTGGAAACTCCACAACGTGAGACTCCGCAACTTGAAACTTCACAACTAGAAACTCCGCTATTAAAAACTCCGCAACTAGAAACTCCGCAACTAGAAACTCCACAACTTAAAACTCCACAACTAGATACTCCACAACTGGAAACTCCACAGCTAGAGACTCCACAACTAAAAACTCCACAACTAGAAACTCCACAACTAGAGACTCCACAACTCGAAACTCCACAACTAGAAACTCCACAACTAAAAACTCCACAACCATAGACTCCGCAACTTCACAACTACAAACTCCACAACTGGAAACTCCATAACTAGATACTCTGCAACTAGAAACTTCACAACTAGAGACTCCACAACTTGAAACTCCACAACTTGAAACTCCACCACTAGATACTCCACAACTGGAAACTCGGCAACTAGACACTCCACAACTAGAGACTCCACAACTTGAAACTCCACAACTAGAGACTCTGCAACTAGAAACTCCACAACTCGAAACTCCACAGCTGGAAACTCCACAACTAGACACTCCACATCAAAAAACTCTTCAACTAGAAACTCCTAAACTAGAGAATCTACAACTAGAGACTTCAAACTAGAAACTCAACAACTAGAAACTCAACAACTAAAAATTCAACAACTAGAAACTCCCCAGCTTGAGACTCCGCAACTTGAAACTCCACAGGAAGAAACTCCGCAAATAGAAACTGCACAACTGGGGACTCCACAACTAGAAACTCCACAAATAGAAACTCCACAACCCGAAACTCCACTACTAGATACTCCACAACTGGAAACTCGACAACTAGAAACTCCACATCTAGAGACTCCACAACTTGAAACTCCACAACTAGAGACTCTGCAACTAGAAACTCAACAACTAGAGACTCCGCAACTCAACAACTAGAAACTCCACAACTGGAAACTCCACAACTAGAAACTCCGCAACTAGAGACTCCACAATCAGAGACTCTGCAACTAGAAACTCCGCCGCTAGATACTCCACAAATAGAAACTCCGCAACTAGAAACTCCGCAGCTAGAAACTACACAACTAGAGACTCCGCAACTAGAAACTCCACAAATAGAAACTCCACAACTTGAAACCTCACGACCTTAAGTTACGCAACTAGAAAATCCACAGCTAGAAAATCCACAACTAGTAACTCCACAACTAGAAGCTCCACAACTCTACATTCCACAACTAGAAACTCCACAACTAGAGACTCCACAACTCGAAACTCCACAACTAGAAACTCCACAACTAAAAACTCACAACCAGAGACTCTGCAACTTCACAACTAGAAACTCCACAACTGGAAACTCCACAACTAGATACTCTGCAACTAAAAACTCCACAACTAGAGACTCCACAACTTAAAACTCCACAACTTTAAACTCCACAACTTGAGAGTCCACAACTAGAAACTTCACAACTTGAAACTCCACAGCTTGGGACTCCGCAACTAGAAACTCCACAACTAGGGACTCCACAACTGGAAACTCCACTACTATATACTCCACAACTGGAAACTCGGCCACTAGAAACTCCACAACTAGAGACTCCACAACTTGAAACTCCACAACTAGACACTCCACAACAAAATCTCTTCAACTAGAAACTCCTAAACTAGAGACTCCAAAACTAGAGAATCTACTACTAGAGACTTCAAACTAGAAACTCAACAACTAGAGACTCCACAACTCGAAACTTCACAACTAGAAACTCCACAACTAGAAACTCCACAACCAGAGACTCCACAACTCCACAACTAGAAACTCCACAACTGGAAACTCCACAACTAGATACTCTGCAACTAGAAACTCCACAACTAGAGACTCCACAACTTTAAACTCCACAACTCGAGACTCCACAACTAGAAACTCCACAACTTGAAACTCCTCAACCAGAAACTCCACAACTGGAAACACCACAACCAGACACTCCACAACTAGAAACTCTGCAACTAGAGACTCTACAACTATGAACTCAACAACTAGAAAGTCCACAACTACAAGCTCCACAACTACAAGCTCCACAAATAGAGATTCGGCTACAAGAAATTTCATGTCTAGAAAGTCCACAACTATAACTCCACAACTGGAAACCCCACAACTAGAAACTCCACAACTAGAAACTCCACAACTAGAGACTCCGCAACTAGAAACTCCACAATCAGAGACTCTGCAACTAGAAACTCCGCTGCTAGATACTCCACAAATAGAAACTCCGCAACTAGAAACTCCGCAGCTAGAAACTACACAACTAGAGATCCACAACTAGAAACTCCACAACTAGAAACTCCACAAATGAAAACTCCACAACTTGAAACCTCACGACCTTAAGTTACGCAACTAGAAAATCCACAGCTAGAAAATCCGCAACTAGTAACTCCACAACTAGAAACTCCACAACTCTACATTCCACAACTAGAAACTCCACAACTAGAGACTCCACAACTCGAAACTCCACAACTAGAAACTCCACAACTAAAAACTCACAACCAGAGACTCCGCAACTTCACAACTAGAAACTTCACAACTAGAAACTCCGCTATTAAAAACTCCGCAACTAGAAACTCCGCAACTAGAGACTCCACAACCTAAAACTCCACAACTAGATACTCCACAACTGGAAATTCCACAGCTAGATACTCCACAACTAAAACCTCCACAACTAGAAACTCCACAACTAGAGACTCCACAACTCGAAACTCCATAACTAGAAACTCCACAACTAAAAACTCCACAACCATAGACTCCACAACTTCACAACTACAAACTCCACAACTGGAAACTCCATAACTAGATACTCTGCAACTAGAAACTCCACAACTAGAGACTCCACACCTTGAAACTCCACAACTTGAAACTCCACTACTAGATACTCCACAACAGGAAACTCGGCAACTAGAAACTCCACAACTAGAGACTCCACAACTTGAAACTCCACAAATAGAGACTCTGCAACTAGAAACTCCACAACTCGAAACTCCACAGCTGGAAACTCCACAACTAGACACTCCACATCAAAAACCTCTTCAACTAGAAACTCCTAAACTAGAGAATCTACAACTAGAGACTTCAAACTAGAAACTCAACAACTAGAAACTCAACAACTAAAAATTCAACAACTAGAAACTCCCCAGCTTGAGACTCCGCAACTTGAAACTCCACAGGAAGAAACTCCGCAAATAGAAACTGCACAACTAGGGACTCCACAACTAGAAACTCCACAACTAGAAACTCCACAACCCGAAATTCCACTACTAGATACTCCACAACTGGAAACTCGACAACTAGAAACTCCACATCTAGAGACTCCACAACTTGAAACTCCACAACTAGAGACTCTGCAACTAGAAACTCAACAACTAGAGACTCCGCAACTCAACAACTAGAAACTCCACAACTGGAAAATCTACAACTAGAAACTCCGCAACTAGAAACTCCACAATCAGAGACTCTGCAACTAGAAACTCCGCCGCTAGATACTCCACAAATAGAAACTCCGCAACTAGAAACTCCGCAGTAGAAACTACACAACTAGAGACTCCGCAACTAGAAACTCCACAAATAGAAACTCCACAACTTGAAACCTCACGACCTTAAGTTACGCAACTAGAAAATCCACAGCTAGAAAATCCACAACTAGTAACTCCACAACTAGAAGCTCCACAACTCTACATTCCACAACTAGAAACTCCACAACTAGAGACTCCACAACTCGAAACTCCACAACTAGAAACTCCACAACTAAAAACTCACAACCAGAGACTCTGCAACTTCACAACTAGAAACTCCACAACTGGAAACTCCACAACTAGATACTCTGCAACTAAAAACTCCACAACTAGAGACTCCACAACTTAAAACTCCACAACTTTAAACTCCACAACTTGAGAGTCCACAACTAGAAACTTCACAACTTGAAACTCCACAGCTTGGGACTCCGCAACTAGAAACTCCACAACTAGGGACTCCACAACTGGAAACTCCACTACTATATACTCCACAACTGGAAACTCGGCCACTAGAAACTCCACAACTAGAGACTCCACAACTTGAAACTCCACAAGTAGACACTCCACAACAAAATCTCTTCAACTAGAAACTCCTAAACTAGAGACTCCAAAACTAGAGAATCTACTACTAGAGACTTCAAACTAGAAACTCAACAACTAGAAACTCCACAACTAAAAACTCAACAACTAGAAACTCCACAAATACAGACTCGGCAACTAGAAATTCCATATCTAGAAACTCCACAGCTAGAAACTGCAAAACTAGAGACTTCACAACTAGAAACTCAACAACTAGAAACTCCACAACCAAAAACTCCACAACTGGAAACTCCACAACTTGAGACTCCACAACTAGAAACTCCGCTATTAAAAACTCCGCAACTAGAAACTCCGCAACTAGAAACTCCACAACTTAAAACTCCACAACTAGATACTCCACAACTGGAAACTCCACAGCTAGATACTTCACAACTGGAAACTCCACAACTAGATACTCCACAACTAAAAACTCCACAACTAGAAACTCCAAAACTTCACAACTAGAAACTCCACAACTGGAAACTCCATAACTAGATACTCTGAAACTAGAAACTCCACAACTAGAGACTCCACAACTTGAAACTCCACAACTTTAAACTCCACAACTTGAGACTCCACAACTAAAAACTCCACAACTTGAAACTCCACTACTAGATACTCCAAAACTGGAAACTCGGCAACTAGAAACTCCACAACTAGAGACTCCACAACTTGAAACTCCACAACTAGAGACTCTGCAACTAGAAACTCCACAACTCGAAACTCCACAACTGGAAACTCCACAACTAGACACTCCACAACAAAAAACTCTTCAACTAGAAACTCCTAAACTTGAGACTCCACAACTAGAGAATCTACAACTAGAGACTTAAAACTAAAAACTCAACAACTAGAAACTCCACAACTAAAAACTCAACAACTAGAAACTCCACAGCTTGAGACTCCACAACTGGAAACTCGACAACTTGAAACTCCACATCTAGAGACTCCACAACTTGAAACTCCACAACTAGAGACTCTGCAACTAGAAACTCAACAACTAGATACTCCGCAACTCAACAACTAGAAACTCCACAACTGGAAAATCTACAACTAGAAACTCCGCAACTAGAGACTCCACAACCAGAAACTCCACAACTAGAAACTCCGCAACTAGAAACTCCGCAACTCCACAACTAGAAACTGCACAACTACAAACTCCACAAATACAGACTCGGCAACTAGAAATTCCATATCTAGAAACTCCAAAACTAGAAACTGCAAAACTAGAGACTTCACAACTAGAAACTCAAAAACTATAAACTCCACAACTAAAAACTCCACAACTGGAAACTCCACAACGTGAGACTCCGCAACTTGAAACTTCACAACTAGAAACTCCGCTATTAAAAACTCCGCAACTAGAAACTCCGCAACTAGAAACTCCACAACTTAAAACTCCACAACTAGATACTCCACAACTGGAAACTCCACAGCTAGAGACTCCACAACTAAAAACTCCACAACTAGAAACTCCACAACTAGAGACTCCACAACTCGAAACTCCACAACTAGAAACTCCACAACTAAAAACTCCACAACCATAGACTCCGCAACTTCACAACTACAAACTCCACAACTGGAAACTCCATAAGTAGATACCCTGCAACTAGAAACTCCACAACTAGAGACTCCACAACTTGAAACTCCACAACTTTAAACTCCACAACTTGAGACTCCACAACTAGAAACTCCACAACTTGAAACTCCACTACTAGATACTCCACAACTGGAAACTCGGCAACTAGAAACTCCACAACTAGAGACTCCACAACTTGAAACTCCACAACTAGAGACTCTGCAACTAGAAACTCCACAACTAGACACTCCACATCAAAAAACGCTTCAACTAGAAACTCCTAAACTATAGACTCCACAACTAGAGAATCTACAACTAGAGACTTCAAACTAGAAACTCAACAACTAGAAACTCAATAACTAAAAATTCAACAACTAGAAACTCCCCAGCTTGAGACTCCACAACTTGAAAATCCACAACTAGAAACTCCGCAAATAGAAACTCCACAACTAGGGACTCCACACTAGAAACTCCACAACTAGAAACTCCACAACCCGAAACTCCACTACTAGATACTCCACAACTGGAAACTCGACAACTAGAAACTCCACATCTAGAGACTCCACAACTTGAAACTCCACAAATAGAGACTCTGCAACTAGAAACTCAACAACTAGAGACTCCGCAACTCAACAACTAGAAACTCCACAACTGGAAAATCTACAACTAGAAACTCCACAACTAGAAACTCCACAACTGGAAACTCCACAACTAGATACTCTGCAACTAGAAACTCCACAACTAGAGACTCCAGAACTTTAAACTCCACAACTTGAGACTCCACAACTAGAAACTCCACAACTTCAAACTCCACAACCAGAAACTCCACAACTAGAAACACCACAACCAGACACTCCACAACTAGAAACTCTGCAACTAGAGACTCCACAACTAGAAGCTCAACAACTAGAAAGTCCACAACTACAAGCTCCACAAATAGAGATTCGGCTACAAGAAATTTCAGGTCTAGAAAGTCCACAACTAAAACTCCACAACTGGAAACCCCACAACTAGAAACTCCACAACTAGAAACTCCACAACTAGAGACTCCGCAACTAGAAACTCCACAATCAGAGACTCTGCAACTAGAAACTCCGCAGCTAGATACTCCACAAATAGAAACTCCGCAACTAAAAACTCCGCAGCTAGAAACTACACAACTAGAGACTCCACAACTACAAACTCAACAACTAGAAACTCCACAAATAGAAACTCCACAACTTAAAACCTCACGACCTTAAGTTACGCAACTAGAAAATCCACAGCTATAAAATCCGCAACTAGTAACTCCACAACTGGAAGCTCCACAACTCTACATTCCACAACTAGAAACTCCACAACTAGAGACTCCACAACTCGAAACTCCACAACTCGAAACTCCACAACTAAAAACTCACAACCAGAGACTCTGCAACTTCACAACTAGAAACTCCACAACTGGAAACTCCACAACTAGATACTCTGCAACTAAAAACTCCACAACTAGAGACTCCACAACTTAAAACTCCACAACTTTAAACTCCACAACTTGAGAGTCCACAACTAGAAACTTCACAACTTGAAACTCCACAGCTTGGGACTCCGCAACTAGAAACTCCACAACTAGGGACTCCACAACTGGAAACTCCACTACTATAAACTCCACAACTGGAAACTCGGCAACTAGAAACTCCACAACTAGAGACTCCACAACTTGAAACTCCACAACTAGAGAGTCTGCAACTAGAAACTCCACAACTCGAAACTCCACAACTGGAAACTCTACAACTAGACACTCCACAACAAAATCTCTTCAACTAGAAACTCCTAAACTAGAGACTCCAAAACTAGAGAATCTACTACTAGAGACTTCAAACTAGAAACTCAACAACTAGAAACTCAACAACTAAAAATTCAACAACTAGAAACTCCCCAGCTTGAGACTCCGCAACTTGAAACTCCACAACTAGAAACTCCGCAAATAGAAACTCCACAACTAGGGACTCCACAACTAGAAACTCCACAACTAGAAACTCCACAACCCGAAACTCCACTACTAGATACTCCACAACTGGAAACTCGACAACTAGAAACTCCACATCCAGAGACTCCACAACTTGAAACTCCACAACTAGAGACTCTGCAACTAGAAACTCAACAACTAGAGACTCCGCAACTCAACAACTAGAAACTCCACAACTGGAAAATCTACAACTAGAAACTCCGCAACTAGAGACTCCACAACTAGAGACTCCACAACTAGAAACTCCACAACTTCAAACTCCTCAACTAGAAACTCCACAACCAGAAACTCCACAACTAGAAACTCCGCAACTCCACAACTAGAAACTCCACAACTGGAAACTCCACAACTAGATACTCTGCAACTAGAAACTCCACAACTAGAGACTCCACAACTGGAAACTCCACAACTAGAAACTCCTCAACTTCAAACTTCACAAATACAGACTCGGCAACTAGAAATTCTATATCTAGAAACTCCACGACTAGAAACTGCAAAACTAGATACTTCACAACTAGAAACTCAACAACTAGAAACTCCACAACTAAAAACTCCACAACTGGAAACTCCACAACATGAGATTCCGCAACTTGAAACTTCACAACTAGAAACTCCACTATTAAAAACTCCGCAACTAGAAACTCCGCAACTAGAAACTCCACAACTTAAAACTCCACAACTAGATACCCCACAACTGGAAACTCCACAACTAGATACTTCACAACTGGAAACTCCACAACTAGATACTCCACAACTGGAAAATCCACAACTAGAAACTCCACAACTAGAGACTCCACAACTCGAAACTTCACAACTAGAAACTCCACAACTAGAAACTCCACAACCAGAGACTCCACAACTCCACAACTAGAAACTCCACAACTGGAAACTCCACAACTAGATACTCTGCAACTAGAAACTCCACAACTAGAGACTCCACAACTTTAAACTCCACAACTTTAGACTCCACAACTAGAAACTCCACAACTTGAAACTCCACAACTAGAAACTCCACAACCAGAAACTCCACAACTAGAAACACCACAACCAGACACTCCACAACTACAAACTCTGCAACTAGAGACTCCACAACTAGAAACTCAACAACTAGAAAGTCCACAACTACAAGCTCCACAAATAGAGATTCGGCTACAAGAAATTTCATGTCTAGAAAGTCCACAACTATAACTCCATAACTGGAAACCCCACAACTAGAAACTCCACAAATAGAAACTCCACAACTAGAGACTCCGCAACTAGAAACTCCACAATCAGAGACTCTGCAACTAGAAACTCTGCAGCTGGATACTCCACAAATAGAAACTCCGCAACTAGAAACTCCGCAGCTAGAAACTACACAACTAGAGACTCCACAACTAGAAACTCCACAACTAGAAACTCCACAAATAGAAACTCCACAACTTGAAACCTCACGACCTTAAGTTACGCAACTAGAAAATCCACAGCTAGAAAATCCGCAACTAGTAACTCCACAACTAGAAGCTCCACAACTCTACATTCCAAAACTAGAAACTCCACAACTAGAGACTCCACAACTCGAAACTCCACAACTAGAAACTCCACAACTAAAAACTCACAACTAGAGACTCTGCAACTTCACAACTAACTCCACAACTGGAAACTCCACAACTAGATACTCTGCAACTAAAAACTCCACAACTAGAGACTCCACAACTTAAAACTCCACAACTTTAAACTCCACAACTAGAGAGTCCACAACTAGAAACTTCACAACTTGAAACTCCACAGCTTGGGACTCCGCAACTAGAAACTCCACAACTAGGGACTCCACAACTGGAAACTCCACTACTATATACTCCACAACTGGAAACTCGGCAACTAGTAACTCCACAACTAGAGACTCCACAACTTGAAACTCCACAACTAGAGACTCTGCAACTAGAAACTCCACAACTCGAAACTCCACAACTGGAAACTCCACAACTAGACACTCCACAACAAAATCTCTTCAACTGGAAACTCCTAAACTAGAGACTCCAAAACTAGAGAATCTACTACTAGAGACTTCAAACTAGAAACTCAACAACTAGAAACTCCAGAACTAAAAACTCAACAACTAGAAACTCCACAAATACAGACTCGGCAACTAGAAATTCCATATCTAAAAACTCGACAGCTAGAAACTGCAAAACTAGAGACTTCACAACTAGAAACTCAACAACTAGAAACTCCACAACTAAAAACTCCACAACTGGAAACTCCACAACTTGAGACTCCGCAACTTCAAACTTCACAACTAGAAACTCCGCTATTAAAAACTCCGCAACTAGAAACTCCACAACTTCACAACTAGAAACTCAACAACTGGAAACTCCATAACTAGATACTCTGAAACTAGAAACTCCACAACTAGAGACTCCACAACTTGAAACTCCACAACTTTAAACTCCACAACTTGAGACTCCACTACTAGATACTCCACAACTGGAAACTCGGCAACTAGAAACTCCACAACTAGAGACTCCACAACTTGAAACTCCACAACTAGAGACTCTGCAACTAGAAACTCCACAACTCGAAACTCCACAACTGGAAACTCCACAACTAGACACTCCACAACAAAAAACTCTTCAACTAGAAACTCCTAAACTAGAGACTCCACAACTATAGAATCTACAACTAGAGACTTAAAACTAGAAACTACACAACTAGAAACTCCACAACTAAAAACTCAACAACTAGAAACTCCACAGCTTGAGACTTCACAACTGGAAACTCGACAACTAGAAACTCCACTTCTAGAGACTCCACAACTTGAAACTCCACAACTAGAGACTCTGCAACTAGAAACTCAACAACTAGAGACTCCGCAACTCAACAACTAGAAACTCCACAACTTGAAAATCTACAACTAGAAACTCCGCAACCAGAGACTCCACAACTAGAGACTGCGCAACTAGAAACTCCGCAACTCCACAACTAGAAACTCCACAACTGGAAACTCCACAACTAGATACTCTGCAACTAGAAGCTCCACAACTAGAGACTCCACAACTAGAAACTCCACAACTAGAAACTCCTCAACTTCAAACTTCACAAATACAGACTCGGCAACTAGAAATTCCATATCTAGAAACTCCACGACTAGAAACTGCAAAACTAGATACTTCACAACTAGAAACTCAACAACTAGAAACTCCACAACTGAAAACTCCACAACTTGAGACTCCGTAACTTGAAACTTCACAACTAGAAACTCCACCATTAAAAACTCCACATCTAGATACTCCACAACTGGAAACTCCACAGCTAGATACTTCGCAACTGGAAACTCCACAACTAGATACTCCACAACTAAAAACTCCACAACTAGAAACTCCACAACTAGAGACTCCACAACTCAAAACTCCACAACTAGAAACTCCACAACTAAAAACTCCACAACCATAGACTCCGCAACTTCACAACTAGAAACTCCACAACTGGAAACTCCATATCTAGATACTCTGAAACTAGGAACTCCACAACTAGAGACTCCACAACTTGAAACTCCACAACTTTAAACTCCACAACTTGAGACTCCACAACTAAAAACTCCACAACTTGAAACTCCACTACTAGATACTCCACAACTGGAAACTCGGCAACTACAAACTCCACAACTAGAGACTCCACAACTTGAAACTCCACAACTAGAGACTCTGCAACTAGAAACTCCACAACTCGAAACTCCACAACTGGAAACTCCACAACTAGACACTCCACAACAAAAAACTACTCAACTAGAAACTCCTAAACTAGAGACTCCACAACTAGAAAATCTACAACTAGAGACTTCAAACTAGAAACTCAACAACTAGAAACTCCACAACTAAAAACTCCCCAACTCGAAACTCCACTACTAGATACTCCACAACTGGAAACTCAACAACTAGAAACTCAACATCTAGAGACTCCACAACTTGAAACTCCACAACTAGAGACTCTGCAACTAAAAACTCAACAAATAGAGACTCCGCAACTCAACAACTAGAAACTCCACAACTGGAAAATCCACAACTAGATACTCCACAACTAGAAAATCTACAACTAGAAACTCCGCAACTAGAGACTCCACAACTAGAAACTCCACAACTAGAAACTCCACAACTACAAACTCCACAAATACAGACTCGGCAACTAGAAATTCCATATCTAGAAACTCCAAAACTAGAAACTGCAAAACTAGAGACTTCACAACTAGAAACTCAAAAACTAGAAACTCCACAACTAAAAACTCCACAACTGGAAACTCCACAACTTGAGACTCCGCAACTTGAAACTTCACAACTAGAAACTCCGCTATTAAAAACTCCGCAACTAGAAACTCCGCAACTAGAAACTCCACAACTTAAAACTCCACAACTAGATACTCCACAACTGGAAACTCCACAGCTAGAGACTCCACAACTAAAAACTCCACAACTAGAAACTCCACAACTAGAGACTCCACAACTCGAAACTCCACAACTAGAAACTCCACAACTAAAAACTCCACAACCATAGACTCCGCAACTTCACAACTACAAACTCCACAACTGGAAACTCCATAACTAGATACTCTGCAACTAGAAACTCCACAACTAGAGACTCCACAACTTGAAACTCCACAACTTTAAACTCCACAACTTGAGACTCCACAACTAGAAACTCCACAACTTGAAACTCCACTACTAGATACTCCACAACTGGAAACTCGGCAACTAGAAACTTCACAACTAGAGACTCCACAACTTGAAACTCCACAACTAGAGACTCTGCAACTAGAAACTCCACAACTCGAAACTCCACAGCTGGAAACTCCACAACTAGACACTCCACATCAAAAAACGCTTCAACTAGAAACTCCTAAACTTGAGACTCCACAACTAGAGAATCTACAACTAGAGACTTCAAACTAGAAACTCAACAACTAGAAACTCAACAACTAAAAATTCAACAACTAGAAACTCCCCAGCTTGAGACTCCGCAACTTGAAACTCCACAACTAGAAACTCCGCAAATAGAAACTCCACAACTAGGGACTCCACAACTAGAAACTCCACAACTAGAAACTCCACAACCCGAAACTCCACTACTAGATACTCCACAACTGGAAACTCGACAACTAGAAACTCCACATCTAGAGACTCCACAACTTGAAACTCCACAACTAGAGACTCTGCAACTAGAAACTCAACAACTAGAGACTCCGCAACTCAACAACTAGAAACTCCACAACTGGAAAATCTACAACTAGAAACTCCGCAACTGGAGACTCCACAACTAGAGACTCCACAACTAGAAACTCCTCAACTTGAAACTCCTCAACTAGAAACTCCACAACCAGAAACTCCACAACTAGAAACTCGGCAACTAGAAACTCCGCAACTCCACACCTAGAAACTCCACAACTGGAAACTCCACAACTAGATACTCTGCAACTAGAAACTCCACAACTAGAGACTCCACAACTAGAAACTCCACAACTAGAAACTCCTCAACTTCAAACTTCACAAATACAGAGTCGGCAACTAGAAATTCCATATCTAGAAACTCCACGACTAGAAACTGCAAAACTAGATACTTCACAACTAGAAACTCAACAACTAGAATCTCCACAACTAAAAACTCCACAACTGGAAACTCCACAACTTGAGACTCCGCAACTTGAAACTTCACAACTAGAAACTCCACTATTAAAAACTCCGCAACTAGAAACTCCGCAACTAGAAACTCCACAACTTAAAACTCCACAACTAGATACTCCACAACTGGAAACTCCACAACTAGATACTTCACAACTGGAAACTCCACAACTAGATACTCCACAACTGGAAAATCCACAACTAGAAACTCCCCAACTAGAGACTCCACAACTCGAAACTCCACAACTAGAAACTCCACAACTGGAAACTCCACAACTAGATACTCTGCAACTAGAAACTCCACAACTAGAGACTCCAGAACTTTAAACTCCACAACTTGAGACTCCACAACTAGAAAATCCACAACTTGAAACTCCACAACCAGAAACTCCACAACTAGAAACACCACAACCAGACACTCCACAACTAGAAACTCTGCAACTAGAGACTCCACAACTAGAAACTCAACAACTAGAAAGTCCACAACTACAAGCTCAACAAATAGAGATTCGGCTACAAGAAATTTCATGTCTAGAAATTCCACAACTAAAACTCCACAACTGGAAACTCCACAATCAGAGACTCTGCAACTAGAAACTCCGCAGCTAGATACTCCACAAATAGAAACTCCGCAACTAGAAACTCCGCAGCTAGAAACTACACAACTAGAGACCCTACAACTAGAAACTCCACAACTAGAAACTCCACAAATAGAAACTCCACAACTTGAAACCTCACGACCTTAAGTTACGCAACTAGAAAATCCACAGCTAGAAAATCCGCAACTAGTAACTCCACAACTAGAAGCTCCACAACTCTACATTCCACAACTAGAAACTCCACAACTAGAGACTCCACAACTCGAAACTCCACAACTAGAAACTCCACAACTAAAAACTCACAACCAGAGACTCTGCAACTTCACAACTAGAAACTCCACAACTGGAAACTCCACAACTAGATACTCTGCAACTAAAAACTCCACAACTAGAGGCTCCACAACTTAAAACACCACAACTTTAAACTCCACATCTTGAGAGTCCACAACTAGAAACTTCACAACTTGAAACTCCACAGCTTGGGACTCCGCAACTAGAAACTCCACAACTAGGGACTCCACAACTGGAAACTCCACTACTATATACTCCACAACTGGAAACTCGGCAACTAGAAACTCCACAACTAGAGACTCCACAACTTGAAACTCCACAACTAGAGGCTCTGCAACTAGAAACTCCACAACTCGAAACTCCACAACTGGAAACTCCACAACTAGACTCTCCACAACAAAATCTCTTCAACTAGAAACTCCTAATTTTGAGACTCCAAAACTAGAGAATCTACTACTAGAGACTTCAAACTAGAAATTCAACAACTAGAAACTCAACAACTAAAAATTCAACAACTAGAAACTCCCCAGCTTGAGACTCCGCAACTTGAGACTCCACAACTAGAAACTCCGCAAATAGAAACTCCACAACTAGGGACTCCACAACTAGAAACTCCACAATTAGAAACTCCACAACCCGAAACTCCACTACTAGATACTCCACAACTGGAAACACGACAACTAGAAACTCCACATCTAGAGACTCCACAACTTGAAACTCCACAACTAGAGACTCTGCAACTAGAAACTCAACAACTAGAGACTCCGCAACTCAACAACTAAAAACTCCACAACTGGAAAATCTACAACTAGAAACTCCGCAACTGGAGACTCCACAACTAGAGACTCCACAACTAGAAACTCCTCAACTTGAAACTCCTCAAGTAGAAACTCCACAACCAGAAACTCCACAACTAGAAACTCGGCAACTAGAAACTCCGCAACTCCACACCTAGAAACTCCACAACTGGAAACTCCACAACTAGATACTCTGCAACTAGAAACTCCACAACTAGAGACTCCACAACTAGAAACTCCACAACTAGAAACTCCTCAACTTCAAACTTCACAAATACAGACTCGGCAACTAGAAATTCCATATCTAGAAACTCCACGACTAGAAACTGCAAAACTAGATACTTCACAACTAGAAACTCAACAACTAGAATCTCCACAACTAAAAACTCCACAACTGGAAACTCCACAACTTGAGACTCCGCAACTTGAAACTTCACAACTAGAAACTCCACTATTAAAAACTCCGCAACTAGAAACTCCGCAACTAGAAACTCCACAACTTAAAACTCCACAACTAGATACTCCACAACTGGAAACTCCACAACTAGATACTCTGCAACTAGAAACTCCACAACTAGAGACTCCAGAACTTTAAACTCCACAACTTGAGGCTCCACAACTAGAAACTCCACAACTTGAAACTCCTCAACCAGAAACTCCACAACTGAAAACACCACAACCAGACACTCCACAACTAGAAACTCTGCAACTAGAGACTCTAACTAGAAACTCAACAACTAGAAAGTCCACAACTACAAGCTCCACAACTACAAGCTCCACAAATAGAGATTCGGCTAAAAGAAATTTCATGTCTAGAAAGTCCACAACTATAACTCCACAACTGGAAACCCCACAACTAGAAACTCCACAACTAGAAACTCCACAACTAGAGACTCCGCAACTAGAAACTCCACAATCAGAGACTCTGCAACTAGAAACTCCGCTGCTAGATACTCCACAAATAGAAACTCCGCAACTAGAAACTCCGCAGCTAGAAACTACACAACTAGAGATCCACAACTAGAAACTCCACAACTAGAAGCTCCACAAATAAAAACTCCACAACTTGAAACCTCACGACCTTAAGTTACGCAACTAGAAAATCCACAGCTAGAAAATCCGCAACTAGTAACTCCACAACTAGAAACTCCACAACTCTACATTCCACAACTAGAAACTCCACAACTAGAGACTCCACAACTCGAAACTCCACAACTAGAAACTCCACAACTAAAAACTCACAACCAGAGACTCCGCAACTTCACAACTGGAAACTCCACAACTGGAAACTCCACAACTAGACACTCCACAACAAAAAACTCTTCAACTAGAAACTCCTAAACTAGAGACTCCACAACTAGAAACTCCACAACTAGAAACTCCACAACTACAAACTCCACAAATACAGACTCGGCAACTAGAAATTCCATATCTAGAAACTCCAAAACTAGAAACTGCAAAACTAGAGACTTCACAACTAGGAACTCAACAACTAGAAACTCCACAACCAAAAACTCCACAACTGGAAACTCCACAACTTGAGACTCCGCAACTTGAAACTTCACAACTAGAAACTCCGCTATTAAAAACTCCGCAACTAGAAACTCCACAACTTCAAACTCCACAACTAGATACTCCACAACTGGAAATTCCACAGCTAGATACTCCACAACTAAAAACTCCACAACTAGAAACTCCACAACTAGAGACTCCACAACTCGAAACTCCACAACTAGAAACTCCACAACTAAAAACTCCACAACCATAGACTCCGCAACTTCACAACTACAAACTCCACAACTGGAAACTCCATAACTAGATACTCTGCAACTAGAAACTTCACAACTAGAGACTCCACAACTTGAAACTCCACAACTTGAAACTCCACCACTAGATACTCCACAACTGGAAACTCGGCAACTAGACACTCCACAACTAGAGACTCCACAACTTGAAACTCCACAACTAGAGACTCTGCAACTAGAAACTCCACAACTCGAAACTCCACAGCTGGAAACTCCACAACTAGACACTCCACATCAAAACACTCTTCAACTAGAAACTCCTAAACTAGAGAATCTACAACTAGAGACTTCAAACTAGAAACTCAACAACTAGAAACTCAACAACTAAAAATTCAACAACTAGAAACTCCCCAGCTTGAGACTCCGCAACTTGAAACTCCACAGGAAGAAACTCCGCAAATAGAAACTGCACAACTGGGGACTCCACAACTAGAAACTCCACAACTAGAAACTCCACAACCCGAAACTCCACTACTAGATACTCCACAACTGGAAACTCGACAACTAGAAACTCCACATCTAGAGACTCCACAACTTGAAACTCCACAACTAGAGACTCTGCAACTAGAAACTCAACAACTAGAGACTCCGCAACTCCACAACTAGAAACTCCACAACTGGAAACTCCACAACTAGAAACTCCACAACTGGAAACTCCACAACTAGATACTCTGCAACTAGAAACTCCACAACTAGAGACTCCACAACTAGAAACTCCACAACTAGAAACTCCTCAACTTCAAACTTCACAAATACAGACTCGCCAACTAGAAATTCCATATCTAGAAACTCCACGACTAGAAACTGCAAAACTAGATACTTCACAACTAGAAACTCAACAACTAGAAACTCCACAACTAAAAACTCCACAACTTGAGACTCCGTAACTTGAAACTTCACAACTAGAAACTCCACATCTAGATACTCCACAACTAACAAACTCCACAACTAGATACTTCACAACTGGAAACTCCACAACTAGATACTCCACAACTGGAAAATCCACAACTAGAAACTCCACAACTAGAGACTCCAAAACTCGAAACTTCACAACTCCACAACTAGAAACTCCACAACTGGAAACTCCACAACTAGATACTCTGCAACTAGAAACTCCACAACTAGAGACTCCACAACTTTAAACTCCACAACTTGAGACTCCACAACTAGAAACTCCACAACTTGAAACTCCACAACTAGAAACTCCACAACCAGAAACTCCACAACTAGAAACACCACAACCAAACACTCCACAACTAGAAACTCTGCAACTAGAGACTCCACAACTAGAAACTCAACAACTAGAAAGTCCACAACTACAAGCTCCACAAATAGAGATTCGGCTACAAGAAATTTCATGTCTAGAAAGTCCACAACTATAACTCCACAACTGGAAACCCCACAACTAGAAACTCCACAACTTGAAACTCCACAACTAGAGACTCCGCAACTAGAAACTCCACAATCAGAGACTCTGCAACTAGAAACTCCGCAGCTAGATACTTCACAAATAGAAACTCCGCAGCTAGAAACTACACAACTAGAGACTCTGCAACTAGAAACTCCACAACTCGAAACTCCACAACTGGAAACTCCACAACTAGACACTCCACAACAAAAAACTCTTCAACTAGAAACTCCTAAACTAGAGACTCCACAACTAGAGAATCTACAACTAGAGACTTCAAAATAGAAACTCAACAACTAGAAACTCCACAACTAAAAACTCAACAACTAGAAACTCCACAGCTTGAGACTCCACAACTGGAAACTCGACAACTAGAAACTCCACATCTAGAGACTCCACAACTTGAAACTCCACAACTAGAGACTCTGCAACTAGAAACTCAACAACTAGAGACTCCGCAACTCAACAACTAGAAACTCCACAACTGGAAAATCTAACACTAGAAACTCCGCAACTAGAGACTCCACAATTAGAGACTCCACAACTAGAAACTCCACAACTTGAAACTCCTCAACTAGAAACTCCACAACCAGAAACTCCACAACTAGAAACTCCGCAACTAGAAACTCCGCAACTCCACAACTAGAAACTCCACAACTGGAAACTCCACAACTAGATACTCTGCAACTAGAAACTCCACAACTAGAGACTCCACAACTAGAAACTCCACAACTAGAAACTCCTCAACTTCAAACTTCACAAATACAGACTCGCCAACTAGAAATTCCATATCTAGAAACTCCACGACTAGAAACTGCAAAACTAGATACTTCACAACTAGAAACTCAACAACTAGAAACTCCACAACTAAAAACTCCACAACTTGAGACTCCGTAACTTGAAACTTCACAACTAGAAACTCCACTATTAAAAACTCCGCAACTAGAAACTCCACAACTTAAAACTCCACATCTAGATACTCCACAACTGGAAACTCCACAACTAGATACTTCACAACTGGAAACTCCACAACTAGATACTCCACAACTGGAAAATCCACAACTAGAAACTCCACAACTAGAGACTCCACAACTCGAAACTTCACAACTAGAAACTCCACAACTAGAAACTCCACAACCAGAGACTCCACAACTCCACAACTAGAAACTCCACAACTGGAAACTCCACAACTAGATACTCTGCAACTAGAAACTCCACAACTAGAGACTCCACAACTTTAAACTCCACAACTCGAGACTCCACAACTAGAAACTCCACAACTTGAAACTCCTCAACCAGAAACTCCACAACTGGAAACACCACAACCAGACACTCCACAACTAGAAACTCTGCAACTAGAGACTCTACAACTAGAAACTCAACAACTAGAAAGTCCACAACTACAAGCTCCACAACTACAAGCTCCACAAATAGAGATTCGGCTACAAGAAATTTCATGTCTAGAAAGTCCACAACTATAACTCCACAACTGGAAACCCCACAACTAGAAACTCCACAACTAGAAACTCCACAACTAGAGACTCCGCAACTAGAAACTCCACAATCAGAGACTCTGCAACTAGAAACTCCGCTGCTAGATACTCCACAAATAGAAACTCCGCAACTAGAAACTCCGCAGCTAGAAACTACACAACTAGAGATCCACAACTAGAAACTCCACAACTAGAAACTCCACAAATGAAAACTCCACAACTTGAAACCTCACGACCTTAAGTTACGCAACTAGAAAATCCACAGCTAGAAAATCCGCAACTAGTAACTCCACAACTAGAAACTCCACAACTCTACATTCCACATCTAGAAACTCCACAACTAGAGACTCCACAACTCGAAACTCCACAACTAGAAACTCCACAACTAAAAACTCACAACCAGAGACTCCGCAACTTCACAACTAGAAACTTCACAACTAGAAACTCCGCTATTAAAAACTCCGCAACTAGAAACTCCGCAACTAGAGACTCCACAACTTAAAACTCCACAACTAGATACTCCACAACTGGAAATTCCACAGCTAGATACTCCACAAATAAAAACTCCACAACTAGAAACTCCACAACTAGAGACTCCACAACTCGAAACTCCATAACTAGAAACTCCACAACTAAAAACTCCACAACCATAGACTCCACAACTTCACAACTACAAACTCCACAACTGGAAACTCCATAACTAGATACTCTGCAACTAGAAACTCCACAACTAGAGACTCCACAACTTGAAACTCCACAACTTGAAACTCCACTACTAGATACTCCACAACTGGAAACTCGGCAACTAGAAACTCCACAACTAGAGACTCCACAACTTGAAACTCCACAAATAGAGACTCTGCAACTAGAAACTCCACAACTCGAAACTCCACAGCTGGAAACTCCACAACTAGACACTCCACATCAAAAACCTCTTCAACTAGAAACTCCTAAACTAGAGAATCTACAACTAGAGACTTCAAACTAGAAACTCAACAACTAGAAACTCAACAACTAAAAATTCAACAACTAGAAACTCCCCAGCTTGAGACTCCGCAACTTGAAACTCCACAGGAAGAAACTCCGCAAATAGAAACTGCACAACTAGGGACTCCACAACTAGAAACTCCACAACTAGAAACTCCACAACCCGAAATTCCACTACTAGATACTCCACAACTGGAAACTCGACAACTAGAAACACCACATCTAGAGACTCCACAACTTGAAACTCCACAACTAGAGACTCTGCAACTAGAAACTCAACAACTAGAGACTCCGCAACTCAACAACTAGAAACTCCACAACTGGAAAATCTACAACTAGAAACTCCGCAACTAGAAACTCCACAATCAGAGACTCTGCAACTAGAAACTCCGCCGCTAGATACTCCACAAATAGAAACTCCGCAACTAGAAACTCCGCAGCTAGAAACTACACAACTAGAGACTCCGCAACTAGAAACTCCACAAATAGAAACTCCACAACTTGAAACCTCACGACCTTAAGTTACGCAACTAGAAAATCCACAGCTAGAAAATCTACAACTAGTAACTCCACAACTAGAAGCTCCACAACTCTACATTCCACAACTAGAAACTCCACAACTAGAGACTCCACAACTCGAAACTCCACAACTAGAAACTCCACAACTAAAAACTCACAACCAGAGACTCTGCAACTTCACAACTATAAACTCCACAACTGGAAACTCCACAACTAGATACTCTGCAACTAAAAACTCCACAACTAGAGACTCCACAACTTAAAACTCCACAACTTTAAACTCCACAACTTGAGAGTCCACAACTAGAAACTTCACAACTTGAAACTCCACAGCTTGGGACTCCGCAACTAGAAACTCCACAACTAGGGACTCCACAACTGGAAACTCCACTACTATATACTCTACAACTGGAAACTCGGCCACTAGAAACTCCACAACTAGAGACTCCACAACTTGAAACTCCACAACTAGACACTCCACAACAAAATCTCTTCAACTAGAAACTCCTAAACTAGAGACTCCAAAACTAGAGAATCTACTACTAGAGACTTCAAACTAGAAACTCAACAACTAGAGACTCCACAACTCGAAACTTCACAACTAGAAACTCCACAACTAGAAACTCCACAACCAGAGACTCCACAACTCCACAACTAGAAACTCCACAACTGGAAACTCCACAACTAGATACTCTGCAACTAGAAACTCCACAACTAGAGACTCCACAACTTTAAACTCCACAACTCGAGACTCCACAACTAGAAACTCCACAACTTGAAACTCCTCAACCAGAAACTCCACAACTGGAAACACCACAACCAGACACTCCACAACTAGAAACTCTGCAACTAGAGACTCTACAACTAGAAACTCAACAACTAGAAAGTCCACAACTACAAGCTCCACAACTACAAGCTCCACAAATAGAGATTCGGCTACAAGAAATTTCATGTCTAGAAAGTCCACAACTATAACTCCACAACTGGAAACCCCACAACTAGAAACTCCACAACTAGAAACTCCACAACTAGAGACTCCGCAACTAGAAACTCCACAATCAGAGACTCTGCAACTAGAAACTCCGCTGCTAGATACTCCACAAATAGAAACTTCGCAACTAGAAACTCCGCAGCTAGAAACTACACAACTAGAGATCCACAACTAGAAACTCCACAAATGAAAACTCCACAACTTGAAACCTCACGACCTTAAGTTACGCAACTAGAAAATCCACAGCTAGAAAATCCGCAACTAGTAACTCCACAACTAGAAACTCCACAACTCTACATTCCACAACTAGAAACTCCACAACTAGAGACTCCACAACTCGAAACTCCACAACTAGAAACTCCACAACTAAAAACTCACAACCAGAGACTCCGCAACTTCACAACTAGAAACTTCACAACTAGAAACTCCGCTATTAAAAACTCCGCAACTAGAAACTCCGCAACTAGAGACTCCACAACTTAAAACTCCACAACTAGATACTCCACAACTGGAAATTCCACAGCTAGATACTCCACAACTAAAAACTCCACAACTAGAAACTCCACAACTAGAGACTCCACAACTCGAAACTCCATAACTAGAAACTCCACAACTAAAAACTCCACAACCATAGACTCCACAACTTCACAACTACAAACTCCACAACTGGAAACTCCATAACTAGATACTCTGCAACTAGAAACTCCACAACTAGAGACTCCACAACTTGAAACTCCACAACTTGAAACTCCACTACTAGATACTCCACAACTGGAAACTCGGCAACTAGAAACTCCACAACTAGAGACTCCACAACTTGAAACTCCACAAATAGAGACTCTGCAACTAGAAACTCCACAACTCGAAACTCCACAGCTGGAAACTCCACAACTAGACCCTCCACATCAAAAACCTCTTCAACTAGAAACTCCTAAACTAGAGAATCTACAACTAGAGACTTCAAACTAGAAACTCAACAACTAGAAACTCAACAACTAAAAATTCAACAACTAGAAACTCCCCAGCTTGAGACTCCGCAACTTGAAACTCCACAGGAAGAAACTCCGCAAATAGAAACTGCACAACTAGGGACTCCACAACTAGAAACTCCACAACTAGAAACTCCACAACCCGAAATTCCACTACTAGATACTCCACAACTGGAAACTCGACAACTAGAAACTCCACATCTAGAGACTCCACAACTTGAAACTCCACAACTAGAGACTCTGCAACTAGAAACTCAACAACTAGAGACTCCGCAACTCAACAACTAGAAACTCCACAACTGGAAAATCTACAACTAGAAACTCCGCAACTAGAAACTCCACAATCAGAGACTCTGCAACTAGAAACTCCGCCGCTAGATACTCCACAAATAGAAACTCCGCAACTAGAAACTCCGCAGCTAGAAACTACACAACTAGAGACTCCGCAACTAGAAACTCCACAAATAGAAACTCCACAACTTGAAACCTCACGACCTTAAGTTACGCAACTATAAAATCCACAGCTAGAAAATCTACAACTAGTAACTCCACAACTAGAAGCTCCACAACTCTACATTCCACAACTAGAAACTCCACAACTAGAGACTCCACAACTCGAAACTCCACAACTAGAAACTCCACAACTAAAAACTCACAACCAGAGACTCTGCAACTTCACAACTATAAATTCCACAACTGGAAACTCCACAACTAGATACTCTGCAACTAAAAACTCCACAACTAGAGACTCCACAACCCAAAACTCCACAACTTTAAACTCCACAACTTGAGAGTCCACAACTAGAAACTTCACAACTTGAAACTCCACCGCTTGGGACTCCGCAACTAGAAACTCCACAACTAGGGACTCCACAACTGGAAACTCCACTAATATATACTCCACAACTGGAAACTCGGCCTCTAGAAACTCCACAACTAGAGACTCCACAACTTGAAACTCCACAACTAGACACTCCACAACAAAATCTCTTCAACTAGAAACTCCTAAACTAGAGACTCCAAAACTAGAGAATCTACTACTAGAGACTTCAAACTAGAAACTCAACAACTAGAGACTCCACAACTCGAAACTTCACAACTAGAAACTCCACAACTAGAAACTCCACAACCAGAGACTCCACAACTCCACAACTAGAAACTCCACAACTGGAAACTCCACAACTAGATACTCTGCAACTAGAAACTCCACAACTAGAGACTCCACAACTTTAAACTCCACAACTCGAGACTCCACAACTAGAAACTCCACAACTTGAAACTCCTCAACCAGAAACTCCACAATTGGAAACACCACAACCAGACACTCCACAACTAGAAACTCTGCAACTAGAGACTCTACAACTAGAAACTCAACAACTAGAAAGTCCACAACTACAAGCTCCACAACTACAAGCTCCACAAATAGAGATTCGGCTACAAGAAATTTCATGTCTAGAAAGTCCACAACTATAACTCCACAACTGGAAACCCCACAACTAGAAACTCCACAACTAGAAACTCCACAACTAGAGACTCCGCAACTAGAAACTCCACAATCAGAGACTCTGCAACTAGAAACTCCGCTGCTAGATACTCCACAAATAGAAACTTCGCAACTAGAAACTCCGCAGCTAGAAACTACACAACTAGAGATCCACAACTAGAAACTCCACAACTAGAAACTCCACAAATGAAAACTCCACAACTTGAAACCTCACGACCTTAAGTTACGCAACTAGAAAATCCACAGCTAGAAAATCCGCAACTAGTAACTCCACAACTAGAAACTCCACAACTCTACATTCCACAACTAGAAACTCCACAACTAGAGACTCCACAACTCGAAACTCCACAACTAGAAACTCCACAACTAAAAACTCACAACCAGAGACTCCGCAACTTCACAACTAGAAACTTCACAACTAGAAACTCCGCTATTAAAAACTCCGCAACTAGAAACTCCGCAACTAGAGACTCCACAACTTAAAACTCCACAACTAGATACTCCACAACTGGAAATTCCACAGCTAGATACTCCACAACTAAAAACTCCACAACTAGAAACTCCACAACTAGAGACTCCACAACTCGAAACTCCATAACTAGAAACTCCACAACTAAAAACTCCACAACCATAGACTCCACAACTTCACAACTACAAACTCCACAACTGGAAACTCCATAACTAGATACTCTGCAACTAGAAACTCCACAACTAGAGACTCCACAACTTGAAACTCCACAACTTGAAACTCCACTACTAGATACTCCACAACTGGAAACTCGGCAACTAGAAACTCCACAACTAGAGACTCCACAACTTGAAACTCCACAAATAGAGACTCTGCAACTAGAAACTCCACAACTCGAAACTCCACAGCTGGAAACTCCACAACTAGACACTCCACATCAAAAACCTCTTCAACTAGAAACTCCTAAACTAGAGAATCTACAACTAGAGACTTCAAACTAGAAACTCAACAACTAGAAACTCAACAACTAAAAATTCAACAACTAGAAACTCCCCAGCTTGAGACTCCGCAACTTGAAACTCCACAGGAAGAAACTCCGCAAATAGAAACTGCACAACTAGGGACTCCACAACTAGAAACTCCACAACTAGAAACTCCACAACCCGAAATTCCACTACTAGATACTCCACAACTGGAAACTCGACAACTAGAAACTCCACATCTAGAGACTCCACAACTTGAAACTCCACAACTAGAGACTCTGCAACTAGAAACTCAACAACTAGAGACTCCGCAACTCAACAACTAGAAACTCCACAACTGGAAAATCTACAACTAGAAACTCCGCAACTAGAAACTCCACAATCAGAGACTCTGCAACTAGAAACTCCGCCGCTAGATACTCCACAAATAGAAACTCCGCAACTAGAAACTCCGCAGCTAGAAACTACACAACTAGAGACTCCGCAACTAGAAACTCCACAAATAGAAACTCCACAACTTGAAACCTCACGACCTTAAGTTACGCAACTAGAAAATCCACAGCTAGAAAATCCACAACTAGTAACTCCACAACTAGAAGCTCCACAACTCTACATTCCACAACTAGAAACTCCACAACTAGAGACTCCACAACTCGAAACTCCACAACTCGAAACTCCACAACTAAAAACTCACAACCAGAGACTCTGCAACTTCACAACTAGAAACTCCACAACTGGAAACTCCACAACTAGATACTCTGCAACTAAAAACTCCACAACTAGAGACTCCACAACTTAAAACTCCGCAACTTTAAACTCCACAACTTGAGAGTCCCCAACTAGAAACTTCACAACTTGAAACTCCACAGCTTGGGACTCCGCAACTAGAAACTCCACAACTAGGGACTCCACAACTGGAAACTCCACTACTATATACTCCACAACTGGAAACTCGGCCACTAGAAACTCCTAAACTAGAGACTCCAAAACTAGAGAATCTACTACTAGAGACTTCAAACTAGAAACTCAACAACTAGAAACTCCACAACTAAAAACTCAACAACTAGAAACTCCACAAATACAGACTCGGCAACTAGAAATTCCATATCTAGAAACTCCACAGCTAGAAACTGCAAAACTAGAGACTTCACCAATAGAAACTCAACAACTAGAAACTCCACAACCAAAAACTCCACAACTGGAAACTCCACAACTTGAGACTCCACAACTAGAAACTCCGCTATTAAAAACTCCGCAACATGAAACTCCGCAACTAGAAACTCCACAACTTAAAACTCCACAACTAGATACTCCACAACTGGAAACTCCACAGCTAGATACTTCACAACTGGAAACTCCACAACTAGATACTCCACAACTAAAAACTCCACAACTAGAAACTCCACAACTTCACAACTAGAAACTCCACAACTGGAAACTCCATAACTAGATACTCTGAAACTAGAAACTCCACAACTAGAGACTCCACAACTTGAAACTCCACAACTTTAAACTCCACAACTTGAGACTCCACAACTAAAAACTCCACAACTTGAAACTCCACTACTAGATACTCCAAAACTGGAAACTCGGCAACTAGAAACTCCACAACTAGAGACTCCACAACTTGAAACTCCACAACTAGAGACTCTGCAACTAGAAACTCCACAACTCGAAACTCCACAACTGGAAACTCCACAACTAGACACTCCACAACAAAAAACTCTTCAACTAGAAACTCCTAAACTAGAGACTCCACAACTAGAGAATCTACAACTAGAGACTTAAAACTAAAAACTGAACAACTAGAAACTCCACAACTAAAAACTCAACAACTAGAAACTCCACAGCTTGAGACTCCACAACTGGAAACTCGACAACTTGAAACTCCACATCTAGAGACTCCACAACTTGAAACTCCACAACTAGAGACTCTGCAACTAGAAACTCAACAACTAGATACTCCGCAACTCAACAACTAGAAACTCCACAACTGGAAAATCTACAACTAGAAACTCCGCAACTAGAGACTCCACAACCAGAAACTCCACAACTAGAAACTCCGCAACTAGAAACTGCACAACTACAAACTCCACAAATACAGACTCGGCAACTAGAAATTCCATATCTAGAAACTCCAAAACTAGAAACTGCAAAACTAGAGACTTCACAACTAGAAACTCAAAAACTATAAACTCCACAACAAAAAACTCCACAACTGGAAACTCCACAACGTGAGACTCCGCAACTTGAAACTTCACAACTAGAAACTCCGCTATTAAAAACTCCGCAACTAGAAACTCCGCAGCTAGAAACTACACAACTAGAGACTCCGCAACTAGAAACTCCACAAATAGAAACTCCACAACTTGAAACCTCACGACCTTAAGTTACGCAACTAGAAAATCCACAGCTAGAAAATCCACAACTAGTAACTCCACAACTAGAAGCTCCACAACTCTACATTCCACAACTAGAAACTCCACAACTAGAGACTCCACAACTCGAAACTCCACAACTCGAAACTCCACAACTAAAAACTCACAACCAGAGACTCTGCAACTTCACAACTAGAAACTCCACAACTGGAAACTCCACAACTAGATACTCTGCAACTAAAAACTCCACAACTAGAGACTCCACAACTTAAAACTCCACAACTTTAAACTCCACAACTTGAGAGTCCACAACTAGAAACTTCACAACTTGAAACTCCACAGATTGGGACTCCGCAACTAGAAACTCCACAACTAGGGACTCCACAACTGGAAACTCCACTACTATATACTCCACAACTGGAAACTCGGCCACTAGAAACTCCTAAACTAGAGACTCCAAAACTAGAGAATCTACTACTAGAGACTTCAAACTAGAAACTCAACAACTAGAAACTCCACAACTAAAAACTCAACAACTAGAAACTCCACAAATACAGACTCGGCAACTAGAAATTCCATATCTAGAAACTCCACAGCTAGAAACTGCAAAACTAGAGACTTCACAACTAGAAACTCAACAACTAGAAACTCCACAACCAAAAACTCCACAACTGGAAACTCCACAACTTGAGACTCCACAACTAGAAACTCCGCTATTAAAAACTCCGCAACTAGAAACTCCGCAACTAGAAACTCCACAACTTAAAACTCCACAACTAGATACTCCACAACTGGAAACTCCACAGCTAGATACTTCACAACTGGAAACTCCACAACTAGATACTCCACAACTAAAAACTCCACAACTAGAAACTCCACAACTTCACAACTAGAAACTCCACAACTGGAAACTCCATAACTAGATACTCTGAAACTAGAAACTCCACAACTAGAGACTCCACAACTTGAAACTCCACAACTTTAAACTCCACAACTTGAGACTCCACAACTAAAAACTCCACAACTTGAAACTCCACTACTAGATACTCCAAAACTGGAAACTCGGCAACTAGAAACTCCACAACTAGAGACTCCACAACTTGAAACTCCACAACTAGAGACTCTGCAACTAGAAACTCCACAACTCGAAACTCCACAACTGGAAACTCCACAACTAGACACTCCACAACAAAAAACTCTTCAACTAGAAACTCCTAAACTAGAGACTCCACAACTAGAGAATCTACAACTAGAGACTTAAAACTAAAAACTGAACAACTAGAAACTCCACAACTAAAAACTCAACAACTAGAAACTCCACAGCTTGAGACTCCACAACTGGAAACTCGACAACTTGAAACTCCACATCTAGAGACTCCACAACTTGAAACTCCACAACTAGAGACTCTGCAACTAGAAACTCAACAACTAGATACTCCGCAACTCAACAACTAGAAACTCCACAACTGGAAAATCTACAACTAGAAACTCCGCAACTAGAGACTCCACAACCAGAAACTCCACAACTAGAAACTCCGCAACTAGAAACTCCGCAACTCCACAACTAGAAACTGCACAACTACAAACTCCACAAATACAGACTCGGCAACTAGAAATTCCATATCTAGAAACTCCAAAACTAGAAACTGCAAAACTAGAGACTTCACAACTAGAAACTCAAAAACTATAAACTCCACAACAAAAAACTCCACAACTGGAAACTCCACAACGTGAGACTCCGCAACTTGAAACTTCACAACTAGAAACTCCGCTATTAAAAACTCCGCAACTAGAAACTCCGCAACTAGAAACTCCACAACTTAAAACTCCACAACTGGAAACTCCACAGCTAGAGACTCCACAACTAAAAACTCCACAACTAGAAACTCCACAACTAGAGACTCCACAACTCGAAACTCCACAACTAGAAACTCCACAACTAAAAACTCCACAACCATAGACTCCGCAACTTCACAACTACAAACTCCACAACTGGAAACTCCATAAGTAGATACCCTGCAACTAGAAACTCCACAACTAGAGACTCCACAACTTGAAACTCCACAACTTTAAACTCCACAACTTGAGACTCCACAACTAGAAACTCCACAACTTGAAACTCCACTACTAGATACTCCACAACTGGAAACTCGGCAACTAGAAACTCCACAACTAGAGACTCCACAACTTGAAACTCCACAACTAGAGACTCTGCAACTAGAAACTCCACAACTAGACACTCCACATCAAAAAACGCTTCAACTAGAAACTCCTAAACTAGAGACTCCACAACTAGAGAATCTACAACTAGAGACTTCAAACTAGAAACTCAACAACTAGAAACTCAATAACTAAAAATTCAACAACTAGAAACTCCCCAGCTTGAGACTCCACAACTTGAAACTCCGCAACTAGAAACTCCGCAAATAGAAACTCCACAACTAGGGACTCCACAACTAGAAACTCCACAACTAGAAACTCCACAACCCGAAACTCCACTACTAGATACTCCACAACTGGAAACTCGACAACTAGAAACTCCACATCTAGAGACTCCACAACTTGAAACTCCACAAATAGAGACTCTGCAACTAGAAACTCAACAACTAGAGACTCCGCAACTCAACAACTAGAAACTCCACAACTGGAAAATCTACAACTAGAAACTCCACAACTAGAAACTCCACAACTGGAAACTCCACAACTAGATACTCTGCAACTAGAAACTCCACAACTAGAGACTCCAGAACTTTAAACTCCACAACTTGAGACTCCACAACTAGAAACTCCACAACTTCAAACTCCACAACCAGAAACTCCACAACTAGAAACACCACAACCAGACACTCCACAACTAGAAACTCTGCAACTAGAGACTCCACAACTAGAAACTCAACAACTAGAAAGTCCACAAATACAAGCTCCACAAATAGAGATTCGGCTACAAGAAATTTCAGGTCTAGAAAGTCCACAACTAAAACTCCACAACTGGAAACCCCACAACTAGAAACTCCACAACTAGAAACTCCACAACTAGAGACTCCGCAACTAGAAACTCCACAATCAGAGACTCTGCAACTAGAAACTCCGCAGCTAGATACTCCACAAATAGAAACTCCGCAACTAAAAACTCCGCAGCTAGAAACTACACAACTAGAGACTCCACAACTACAAACTCCACAACTAGAAACTCCACAAATAGAAACTCCACAACTTGAAACCTCACGACCTTAAGTTACGCAACTAGAAAATCCACAGCTAGAAAATCCGCAACTAGTAACTCCACAACTGGAAGCTGCACAACTCTACATTCCACAACTAGAAACTCCACAACTAGAGACTCCACAACTCGAAACTCCACAACTCGAAACTCCACAACTAAAAACTCACAACCAGAGACTCTGCAACTTCACAACTAGAAACTCCACAACTGGAAACTCCACAACTAGATACTCTGCAACTAAAAACTCCACAACTAGAGACTCCACAACTTAAAACTCCACAACTTTAAACTCCACAACTTGAGAGTCCACAACTAGAAACTTCACAACTTGAAACTCCACAGCTTGGGACTCCGCAACTAGAAACTCCACAACTAGGGACTACACAACTGGAAACTCCACTACTATATACTCCACAACTGGAAACTCGGCAACTAGAAACTCCACAACTAGAGACTCCACAACTTGAAACTCCACAACTAGAGACTCTGCAACTAGAAACTCCACAACTGGAAACTCCACAACTAGACACTCCACAACAAAATCTCTTCAACTAGAAACTCCTAAACTAGAGACTCCAAAACTAGAGAATCTACTACTATAGACTTCAAACTAGAAACTCAACAACTAGAAACTCAACAACTAAAAATTCAACAACTAGAAACTCCCCAGCTTGAGACTCCGCAACTTGAAACTCCACAACTAGAAACTCCGCAAATAGAAACTCCACAACTAGGGACTCCACAACTAGAAACTCCACAACTAGAAACTCCACAACCCGAAACTCCACTACTAGATACTCCACAACTGGAAACTCGACAACTAGAAACTCCACATCCAGAGACTCCACAACTTGAAACTCCACAACTAGAGACTCTGCAACTAGAAACTCAACAACTAGAGACTCCGCAACTCAACAACTAGAAACTCGACAACTGAAAAATCTACAACTAGAAACTCCGCAACTAGAGACTCCACAACTAGAGACTCCACAACTAGAAACTCCACAACTTGAAACTCCTCAACTAGAAACTCCACAACCAGAAACTCCACAACTAGAAACTCCGCAACTCCACAACTAGAAACTCCACAACTGGAAACTCCACAACTAGATACTCTGCAACTAGAAACTCCACAACTAGAGACTCCACAACTGGAAACTCCACAACTAGAAACTCCTCAACTTCAAACTTCACAAATACAGACTCGGCAACTAGAAATTCTATATCTAGAAACTCCACGACTAGAAACTGCAAAACTAGATACTTCACAACTAGAAACTCAACAACTAGAAACTCCGCAACTAAAAACTCCACAACTGGAAACTCCACAACATGAGACTCCGCAACTTGAAACTTCACAACTAGAAACTCCACTATTAAAAACTCCGCAACTAGAAACTCCGCAACTAGAAACTCCACAACTTAAAACTCCACAACTAGATACCCCACAACTGGAAACTCCACAACTAGATACTTCACAACTGGAAACTCCACAACTAGATACTCCACAACTGGAAAATCCACAACTAGAAACTCCACAACTAGAGACTCCACAACTCGAAACTTCACAACTAGAAACTCCACAACTAGAAACTCCACAACCAGAGACTCCACAACTCCACAACTAGAAACTCCACAACTGGAAACTCCACAACTAGATACTCTGCAACTAGAAACTCCACAACTAGAGACTCCACAACTTTAAACTCCACAACTTTAGACTCCACAACTAGAAACTCCACAACTTGAAACTCCACAACTAGAAACTCCACAACCAGAAACTCCACAACTAGAAACACCACAACCAGACACTCCACAACTACAAACTCTGCAACTAGAGACTCCACAACTAGAAACTCAACAACTAGAAAGTCCACAACTACAAGCTCCACAAATAGAGATTCGGCTACAAGAAATTTCATGTCTAGAAAGTCCACAACTATAACTCCATAACTGGAAACCCCACAACTAGAAACTCCACAAATAGAAACTCCACAACTAGAGACTCCGCAACTAGAAACTCCACAATCAGAGACTCTGCAACTAGAAACTCTGCAGCTAGATACTCCACAAATAGAAACTCCGCAACTAGAAACTCCGCAGCTAGAAACTACACAACTAGAGACTCCACAACTAGAAACTCCACAACTAGAAACTCCACAAATAGAAACTCCACAACTTGAAACCTCACGACCTTAAGTTACGCAACTAGAAAATCCACAGCTAGAAAATCCGCAACTAGTAACTCCACAACTAGAAGCTCCACAACTCTACATTCCACAACTAGAAACTCCACAACTAGAGATTCCACAACTCGAAACTCCAAAACTAGAAACTCCACAACTAAAAACTCACAACTAGAGACTCTGCAACTTCACAACTAACTCCACAACTGGAAACTCCACAACTAGATACTCTGCAACTAAAAACTCCACAACTAGAGACTCCACAACTTAAAACTCCACAACTTTAAACTCCACAACTAGAGAGTCCACAACTAGAAACTTCACAACTTGAAACTCCACAGCTTGGGACTCCGCAACTAGAAACTCCACAACTAGGGACTCCACAACTGGAAACTCCACTACTATATACTCCACAACTGGAAACTCGGCAACTAGAAACTCCACAACTAGAGACTCCACAACTTGAAACTCCACAACTAGAGACTCTGCAACTAGAAACTCCACAACTCGAAACTCCACAACTGGAAACTCCACAACTAGACACTCCACAACAAAATCTCTTCAACTGGAAACTCCTAAACTAGAGACTCCAAAACTAGAGAATCTACTACTAGAGACTTCAAACTAGAAACTCAACAACTAGAAACTCCAGAACTAAAAACTCAACAACTAGAAACTCCACAAATACAGACTCGGCAACTAGAAATTCCATATCTAAAAACTCGACAGCTAGAAACTGCAAAACTAGAGACTTCACAACTAGAAACTCAACAACTAGAAACTCCACAACTAAAAACTCCCCAACTGGAAACTCCACAACTTGAGACTCCGCAACTTCAAACTTCACAACTAGAAACTCCGCTATTAAAAACTCCGCAACTAGAAACTCCGCAACTAGAAACTCCACAACTTAAAACTCCACAACTAGATACTCCACAACTGGAAACTCCACAGCTAGATACTTCACAACTGGAAACTCCACAACTAGATACTCCACAACTAAAAACTCCACAACTAGAAACTCCACAACTTCACAACTAGAAACTCCACAACTGGAAACTCCATAACTAGATACTCTGAAACTAGAAACTCCACAACTAGAGACTCCACAACTTGAAACTCCACAACTAGAGACTCTTCAACTAGAAACTCAACAACTAGAGACTCCGCAACTCAACAACTAGAAACTCCACAACTGGAAAATCTACAACTAGAAACTCCGCAACTAGAGACTCCACAACTAGAGACTCCACAACTAGAAACTCCACAACTTGAAACTCCTCAACTAGAAACTCCACAACCAGAAACTCCACAACTAGAAACTCCGCAACTCCACAACTAGAAACTCCACAACTGGAAACTCCACAACTAGATACTCTGCAACTAGAAACTTCACAACTAGAGACTCCACAACTGGAAACTCCACAACTAGAAACTCCTCAACTTCAAACTTCACAAATACAGACTCGGCAACTAGAAATTCCATATCTAGAAACTCCACGACTAGAAACTGCAAAACTAGATACTTCACAACTAGAAACTCAACAACTAGAAACTCCACAACTAAAAACTTTACAACTGGAAACTCCACAACTTGAGACTCCGCAACTTGAAACTTCACAACTAGAAACTCCACTATTAAAAACTCCGCAACTAGAAACTCCGCAACTAGAAACTCCACAACTTAAAAATCCACAACTAGATACCCCACAACTGGAAACTCCACAACTAGATACTTCACAACTGGAAACTCCACAACTAGATACTCCACAACTGGAAAATCCACAACTAGAAACTCCACAACTAGAGACTCCACAACTCGAAACTTCACAACTAGAAACTCCACATCTAGAGACTCCACAACTTGAAACTCCACAAATAGAGACTCTGCAACTAGAAACTCAACAACTAGAGACTCCGCAACTCAACAACTAGAAACTCCACAACTGGAAAATCTACAACTAGAAACTCCACAACTAGAAACTCCACAACTGGAAACTCCACAACTAGATACTCTGCAACTAGAAACTCCACAACTAGAGACTCCAGAACTTTAAACTCCACAACTTGAGACTCCACAACTAGAAACTCCACAACTTCAAACTCCACAACCAGAAACTCCACAACTAGAAACACCACAACCAGACACTCCACAACTAGAAACTCTGCAACTAGAGACTCCACAACTAGAAACTCAACAACTAGAAAGTCCACAACTACAAGCTTCACAAATAGAGATTCGGCTACAAGAAATTTCAGGTCTAGAAAGTCCACAACTAAAACTCCACAACTGGAAACCCCACAACTAGAAACTCCACAACTAGAAACTCCACAACTAGAGACTCCGCAACTAGAAACTCCACAATCAGAGACTCTGCAACTAGAAACTCCGCAGCTAGATACTCCACAAATAGAAACTCCGCAACTAAAAACTCCGCAGCTAGAAACTACACAACTAGAGACTCCACAACTACAAACTCCACAACTAGAAACTCCACAAATAGAAACTCCACAACTTGAAACCTCACGACCTTAAGTTACGCAACTAGAAAATCCACAGCTAGAAAATCCGCAACTAGTAACTCCACAACTGGAAGCTGCACAACTCTACATTCCACAACTAGAAACTCCACAACTAGAGACTCCACAACTCGAAACTCCACAACTCGAAACTCCACAACTAAAAACTCACAACCAGAGACTCTGCAACTTCACAACTAGAAACTCCACAACTGGAAACTCCACAACTAGATACTCTGCAACTAAAAACTCCACAACTAGAGACTCCACAACTTAAAACTCCACAACTTTAAACTCCACAACTTGAGAGTCCACAACTAGAAACTTCACAACTTGAAACTCCACAGCTTGGGACTCCGCAACTAGAAACTCCACAACTAGGGACTACACAACTGGAAACTCCACTACTATATACTCCACAACTGGAAACTCGGCAACTAGAAACTCCACAACTAGAGACTCCACAACTTGAAACTCCACAACTAGAGACTCTGCAACTAGAAACTCCACAACTGGAAACTCCACAACTAGACACTCCACAACAAAATCTCTTCAACTAGAAACTCCTAAACTAGAGACTCCAAAACTAGAGAATCTACTACTATAGACTTCAAACTAGAAACTCAACAACTAGAAACTCAACAACTAAAAATTCAACAACTAGAAACTCCCCAGCTTGAGACTCCGCAACTTGCAACTCCACAACTAGAAACTCCGCAAATAGAAACTCCACAACTAGGGACTCCACAACTAGAAACTCCACAACTAGAAACTCCACAACCCGAAACTCCACTACTAGATACTCCACAACTGGAAACTCGACAACTAGAAACTCCACATCCAGAGACTCCACAACTTGAAACTCCACAACTAGAGACTCTGCAACTAGAAACTCAACAACTAGAGACTCCGCAACTCAACAACTAGAAACTCGACAACTGAAAAATCTACAACTAGAAACTCCGCAACTAGAGACTCCACAACTAGAGACTCCACAACTAGAAACTCCACAACTTGAAACTCCTCAACTAGAAACTCCACAACCAGAAACTCCACAACTAGAAACTCCGCAACTCCACAACTAGAAACTCCACAACTGGAAACTCCACAACTAGATACTCTGCAACTAGAAACTCCACAACTAGAGACTCCACAACTGGAAACTCCACAACTAGAAACTCCTCAACTTCAAACTTCACAAATACAGACTCGGCAACTAGAAATTCTATATCTAGAAACTCCACGACTAGAAACTGCAAAACTAGATACTTCACAACTAGAAACTCAACAACTAGAAACTCCGCAACTAAAAACTCCACAACTGGAAACTCCACAACATGAGACTCCGCAACTTGAAACTTCACAACTAGAAACTCCACTATTAAAAACTCCGCAACTAGAAACTCCGCAACTAGAAACTCCACAACTTAAAACTCCACAACTAGATACCCCACAACTGGAAACTCCACAACTAGATACTTCACAACTGGAAACTCCACAACTAGATACTCCACAACTGGAAAATCCACAACTAGAAACTCCACAACTAGAGACTCCACAACTCGAAACTTCACAACTAGAAACTCCACAACTAGAAACTCCACAACCAGAGACTCCACAACTCCACAACTAGAAACTCCACAACTGGAAACTCCACAACTAGATACTCTGCAACTAGAAACTCCACAACTAGAGACTCCACAACTTTAAACTCCACAACTTTAGACTCCACAACTAGAAACTCCACAACTTGAAACTCCACAACTAGAAACTCCACAACCAGAAACTCCACAACTAGAAACACCACAACCAGACACTCCACAACTACAAACTCTGCAACTAGAGACTCCACAACTAGAAACTCAACAACTAGAAAGTCCACAACTACAAGCTCCACAAATAGAGATTCGGCTACAAGAAATTTCATGTCTAGAAAGTCCACAACTATAACTCCATAACTGGAAACCCCACAACTAGAAACTCCACAAATAGAAACTCCACAACTAGAGACTCCGCAACTAGAAACTCCACAATCAGAGACTCTGCAACTAGAAACTCTGCAGCTAGATACTCCACAAATAGAAACTCCGCAACTAGAAACTCCGCAGCTAGAAACTACACAACTAGAGACTCCACAACTAGAAACTCCACAACTAGAAACTCCACAAATAGAAACTCCACAACTTGAAACCTCACGACCTTAAGTTACGCAACTAGAAAATCCACAGCTAGAAAATCCGCAACTAGTAACTCCACAACTAGAAGCTCCACAACTCTACATTCCACAACTAGAAACTCCACAACTAGAGACTCCACAACTCGAAACTCCACAACTAGAAACTCCACAACTAAAAACTCACAACTAGAGACTCTGCAACTTCACAACTAACTCCACAACTGGAAACTCCACAACTAGATACTCTGCAACTAAAAACTCCACAACTAGAGACTCCACAACTTAAAACTCCACAACTTTAAACTCCACAACTAGAGAGTCCACAACTAGAAACTTCACAACTTGAAACTCCACAGCTTGGGACTCCGCAACTAGAAACTCCACAACTAGGGACTCCACAACTGGAAACTCCACTACTATATACTCCACAACTGGAAACTCGGCAACTAGAAACTCCACAACTAGAGACTCCACAACTTGAAACTCCACAACTAGAGACTCTGCAACTAGAAACTCCACAACTCGAAACTCCACAACTGGAAACTCCACAACTAGACACTCCACAACAAAATCTCTTCAACTGGAAACTCCTAAACTAGAGACTCCAAAACTAGAGAATCTACTACTAGAGACTTCAAACTAGAAACTCAACAACTAGAAACTCCAGAACTAAAAACTCAACAACTAGAAACTCCACAAATACAGACTCGGCAACTAGAAATTCCATATCTAAAAACTCGACAGCTAGAAACTGCAAAACTAGAGACTTCACAACTAGAAACTCAACAACTAGAAACTCCACAACTAAAAACTCCCCAACTGGAAACTCCACAACTTGAGACTCCGCAACTTCAAACTTCACAACTAGAAACTCCGCTATTAAAAACTCCGCAACTAGAAACTCCGCAACTAGAAACTCCACAACTTAAAACTCCACAACTAGATACTCCACAACTGGAAACTCCACAGCTAGATACTTCACAACTGGAAACTCCACAACTAGATACTCCACAACTAAAAACTCCACAACTAGAAACTCCACAACTTCACAACTAGAAACTCCACAACTGGAAACTCCATAACTAGATACTCTGAAACTAGAAACTCCACAACTAGAGACTCCACAACTTGAAACTCCACAACTAGAGACTCTTCAACTAGAAACTCAACAACTAGAGACTCCGCAACTCAACAACTAGAAACTCCACAACTGGAAAATCTACAACTAGAAACTCCGCAACTAGAGACTCCACAACTAGAGACTCCACAACTAGAAACTCCACAACTTGAAACTCCTCAACTAGAAACTCCACAACCAGAAACTCCACAACTAGAAACTCCGCAACTCCACAACTAGAAACTCCACAACTGGAAACTCCACAACTAGATACTCTGCAACTAGAAACTTCACAACTAGAGACTCCACAACTGGAAACTCCACAACTAGAAACTCCTCAACTTCAAACTTCACAAATACAGACTCGGCAACTAGAAATTCCATATCTAGAAACTCCACGACTAGAAACTGCAAAACTAGATACTTCACAACTAGAAACTCAACAACTAGAAACTCCACAACTAAAAACTTTACAACTGGAAACTCCACAACTTGAGACTCCGCAACTTGAAACTTCACAACTAGAAACTCCACTATTAAAAACTCCGCAACTAGAAACTCCGCAACTAGAAACTCCACAACTTAAAAATCCACAACTAGATACCCCACAACTGGAAACTCCACAACTAGATACTTCACAACTGGAAACTCCACAACTAGATACTCCACAACTGGAAAATCCACAACTAGAAACTCCACAACTAGAGACTCCACAACTCGAAACTTCACAACTAGAAACTCCACATCTAGAGACTCCACAACTTGAAACTCCACAAATAGAGACTCTGCAACTAGAAACTCAACAACTAGAGACTCCGCAACTCAACAACTAGAAACTCCACAACTGGAAAATCTACAACTAGAAACTCCACAACTAGAAACTCCACAACTGGAAACTCCACAACTAGATACTCTGCAACTAGAAACTCCACAACTAGAGACTCCAGAACTTTAAACTCCACAACTTGAGACTCCACAACTAGAAACTCCACAACTTCAAACTCCACAACCAGAAACTCCACAACTAGAAACACCACAACCAGACACTCCACAACTAGAAACTCTGCAACTAGAGACTCCACAACTAGAAACTCAACAACTAGAAAGTCCACAACTACAAGCTTCACAAATAGAGATTCGGCTACAAGAAATTTCAGGTCTAGAAAGTCCACAACTAAAACTCCACAACTGGAAACCCCACAACTAGAAACTCCACAACTAGAAACTCCACAACTAGAGACTCCGCAACTAGAAACTCCACAATCAGAGACTCTGCAACTAGAAACTCCGCAGCTAGATACTCCACAAATAGAAACTCCGCAACTAAAAACTCCGCAGCTAGAAACTACACAACTAGAGACTCCACAACTACAAACTCCACAACTAGAAACTCCACAAATAGAAACTCCACAACTTGAAACCTCACGACCTTAAGTTACGCAACTAGAAAATCCACAGCTAGAAAATCCGCAACTAGTAACTCCACAACTGGAAGCTGCACAACTCTACATTCCACAACTAGAAACTCCACAACTAGAGACTCCACAACTCGAAACTCCACAACTCGAAACTCCACAACTAAAAACTCACAACCAGAGACTCTGCAACTTCACAACTAGAAACTCCACAACTGGAAACTCCACAACTAGATACTCTGCAACTAAAAACTCCACAACTAGAGACTCCACAACTTAAAACTCCACAACTTTAAACTCCACAACTTGAGAGTCCACAACTAGAAACTTCACAACTTGAAACTCCACAGCTTGGGACTCCGCAACTAGAAACTCCACAACTAGGGACTACACAACTGGAAACTCCACTACTATATACTCCACAACTGGAAACTCGGCAACTAGAAACTCCACAACTAGAGACTCCACAACTTGAAACTCCACAACTAGAGACTCTGCAACTAGAAACTCCACAACTGGAAACTCCACAACTAGACACTCCACAACAAAATCTCTTCAACTAGAAACTCCTAAACTAGAGACTCCAAAACTAGAGAATCTACTACTATAGACTTCAAACTAGAAACTCAACAACTAGAAACTCAACAACTAAAAATTCAACAACTAGAAACTCCCCAGCTTGAGACTCCGCAACTTGCAACTCCACAACTAGAAACTCCGCAAATAGAAACTCCACAACTAGGGACTCCACAACTAGAAACTCCACAACTAGAAACTCCACAACCCGAAACTCCACTACTAGATACTCCACAACTGGAAACTCGACAACTAGAAACTCCACATCCAGAGACTCCACAACTTGAAACTCCACAACTAGAGACTCTGCAACTAGAAACTCAACAACTAGAGACTCCGCAACTCAACAACTAGAAACTCGACAACTGAAAAATCTACAACTAGAAACTCCGCAACTAGAGACTCCACAACTAGAGACTCCACAACTAGAAACTCCACAACTTGAAACTCCTCAACTAGAAACTCCACAACCAGAAACTCCACAACTAGAAACTCCGCAACTCCACAACTAGAAACTCCACAACTGGAAACTCCACAACTAGATACTCTGCAACTAGAAACTCCACAACTAGAGACTCCACAACTGGAAACTCCACAACTAGAAACTCCTCAACTTCAAACTTCACAAATACAGACTCGGCAACTAGAAATTCTATATCTAGAAACTCCACGACTAGAAACTGCAAAACTAGATACTTCACAACTAGAAACTCAACAACTAGAAACTCCGCAACTAAAAACTCCACAACTGGAAACTCCACAACATGAGACTCCGCAACTTGAAACTTCACAACTAGAAACTCCACTATTAAAAACTCCGCAACTAGAAACTCCGCAACTAGAAACTCCACAACTTAAAACTCCACAACTAGATACCCCACAACTGGAAACTCCACAACTAGATACTTCACAACTGGAAACTCCACAACTAGATACTCCACAACTGGAAAATCCACAACTAGAAACTCCACAACTAGAGACTCCACAACTCGAAACTTCACAACTAGAAACTCCACAACTAGAAACTCCACAACCAGAGACTCCACAACTCCACAACTAGAAACTCCACAACTGGAAACTCCACAACTAGATACTCTGCAACTAGAAACTCCACAACTAGAGACTCCACAACTTTAAACTCCACAACTTTAGACTCCACAACTAGAAACTCCACAACTTGAAACTCCACAACTAGAAACTCCACAACCAGAAACTCCACAACTAGAAACACCACAACCAGACACTCCACAACTACAAACTCTGCAACTAGAGACTCCACAACTAGAAACTCAACAACTAGAAAGTCCACAACTACAAGCTCCACAAATAGAGATTCGGCTACAAGAAATTTCATGTCTAGAAAGTCCACAACTATAACTCCATAACTGGAAACCCCACAACTAGAAACTCCACAAATAGAAACTCCACAACTAGAGACTCCGCAACTAGAAACTCCACAATCAGAGACTCTGCAACTAGAAACTCTGCAGCTAGATACTCCACAAATAGAAACTCCGCAACTAGAAACTCCGCAGCTAGAAACTACACAACTAGAGACTCCACAACTAGAAACTCCACAACTAGAAACTCCACAAATAGAAACTCCACAACTTGAAACCTCACGACCTTAAGTTACGCAACTAGAAAATCCACAGCTAGAAAATCCGCAACTAGTAACTCCACAACTAGAAGCTCCACAACTCTACATTCCACAACTAGAAACTCCACAACTAGAGACTCCACAACTCGAAACTCCACAACTAGAAACTCCACAACTAAAAACTCACAACTAGAGACTCTGCAACTTCACAACTAACTCCACAACTGGAAACTCCACAACTAGATACTCTGCAACTAAAAACTCCACAACTAGAGACTCCACAACTTAAAACTCCACAACTTTAAACTCCACAACTAGAGAGTCCACAACTAGAAACTTCACAACTTGAAACTCCACAGCTTGGGACTCCGCAACTAGAAACTCCACAACTAGGGACTCCACAACTGGAAACTCCACTACTATATACTCCACAACTGGAAACTCGGCAACTAGAAACTCCACAACTAGAGACTCCACAACTTGAAACTCCACAACTAGAGACTCTGCAACTAGAAACTCCACAACTCGAAACTCCACAACTGGAAACTCCACAACTAGACACTCCACAACAAAATCTCTTCAACTGGAAACTCCTAAACTAGAGACTCCAAAACTAGAGAATCTACTACTAGAGACTTCAAACTAGAAACTCAACAACTAGAAACTCCAGAACTAAAAACTCAACTAGAAACTCCACAAATACAGACTCGGCAACTAGAAATTCCATATCTAAAAACTCGACAGCTAGAAACTGCAAAACTAGAGACTTCACAACTAGAAACTCAACAACTAGAAACTCCACAACTAAAAACTCCCCAACTGGAAACTCCACAACTTGAGACTCCGCAACTTCAAACTTCACAACTAGAAACTCCGCTATTAAAAACTCCGCAACTAGAAACTCCGCAACTAGAAACTCCACAACTTAAAACTCCACAACTAGATACTCCACAACTGGAAACTCCACAGCTAGATACTTCACAACTGGAAACTCCACAACTAGATACTCCACAACTAAAAACTCCACAACTAGAAACTCCACAACTTCACAACTAGAAACTCCACAACTGGAAACTCCATAACTAGATACTCTGAAACTAGAAACTCCACAACTAGAGACTCCACAACTTGAAACTCCACAACTAGAGACTCTGCAACTAGAAACTCAACAACTAGAGACTCCGCAACTCAACAACTAGAAACTCCACAACTGGAAAATCTACAACTAGAAACTCCGCAACTAGAGACTCCACAACTAGAGACTCCACAACTAGAAACTCCACAACTTGAAACTCCTCAACTAGAAACTCCACAACCAGAAACTCCACAACTAGAAACTCCGCAACTCCACAACTAGAAACTCCACAACTGGAAACTCCACAACTAGATACTCTGCAACTAGAAACTTCACAACTAGAGACTCCACAACTGGAAACTCCACAACTAGAAACTCCTCAACTTCAAACTTCACAAATACAGACTCGGCAACTAGAAATTCCATATCTAGAAACTCCACGACTAGAAACTGCAAAACTAGATACTTCACAACTAGAAACTCAACAACTAGAAACTCCACAACTAAAAACTTTACAACTGGAAACTCCACAACTTGAGACTCCGCAACTTGAAACTTCACAACTAGAAACTCCACTATTAAAAACTCCGCAACTAGAAACTCCGCCACTAGAAACTCCACAACTTAAAAATCCACAACTAGATACCCCACAACTGGAAACTCCACAACTAGATACTTCACAACTGGAAACTCCACAACTAGATACTCCACAACTGGAAAATCCACAACTAGAAACTCCACAACTAGAGACTCCACAACTCGAAACTTCACAACTAGAAACTCCACAACTAGAAACTCCACAACCAGAGACTCCACAACTCCACAACTAGAAACTCCACAACTGGAAACTCCACAACTAGATTCTCTGCAACTAGAAACTCCACAACTAGAGACTCCACAACTTTAAACTCCACAACTTGAGACTCCACAACTAGAAACTCCACAACTTGAAACTCCACAACTAGAAACTCCACAACCAGAAACTCCACAACTAGAAACACCACAACCAGACACTCCACAACTACAAACTCTGCAACTAGAGACTCCACAACTAGAAACTCAACAACTAGAAAGTCCACAACTACAAGCTCCACAAATAGAGATTCGGCTACAAGGAATTTCATGTCTAGAAAGTCCACAACTATAACTCCACAACTGGAAACCCCACAACAAGAAACTCCACAAATAGAAACTCCACAACTAGAGACTCCGCAACTAGAAACTCCACAATCAGAGACTCTGCAACTGGAAACTCTGCAGCTAGATACTCCACAAATAGAAACTCCGCAACTAGAAACTCCGCAGCTAGAAACTACACAACTAGAGACTCCACAACTAGAAACTCCACAACTAGAAACTCCACAAATAGAAACTCCACAACTTGAAACCTCACGACCTTAAGTTACGCAACTAGAAAATCCACAGCTAGAAAATCCGCAACTAGTAACTCCACAACTAGAAGCTCCACAACTCTACATTCCACAACTAGAAACTCCACAACTAGAGACTCCACAACTCGAAACTCCACAACTAGAAACTCCACAACCAAAAACTCACAACTAGAGACTCTGCAACTTCACAACTAACTCCACAACTGGAAACTCCACAACTAGATACTCTGCAACTAAAAACTCCACAACTAGAGACTCCACAACTTAAAACTCCACAACTTTAAACTCCACAACTTGAGAGTCCACAACTAGAAACTTCACAACTTGAAACTCCACAGCTTGGGACTCCGCAACTAGAAACTCCACAACTAGGGACTCCACAACTGGAAACTCCACTACTATATACTCCACAACTGGAAACTCGCCAACTAGAAACTCCACAACTAGAGACTCCACAACTTGAAACTCCACAACTAGAGACTCTGCAACTAGAAACTCCACAACTCGAAACTCCACAACTGGAAACTCCACAACTAGACACTCCACAACAAAATCTCTTCAACTGGAAACTCCTAAACTAGAGACTCCAAAACTAGAGAATCTAATACTAGAGACTTCAAACTAGAAACTCAACAACTAGAAACTCCAGAACTAAAAACTCAACAACTAGAAACTCCACAAATACAGACTCGGCAACTAGAAATTCTATATCTAAAAACTCGACAGCTAGAAACTGCAAAACTAAAGACTTCACAACTAGAAACTCAACAACTAGAAACTCCACAACTAAAAACTCCACAACTTGAGACTCCGCAACTTCAAACTTCACAACTAGAAACTCCGCTATTAAAAACTCCGCAACTAGAAACTCCGCAACTAGAAACTCCACAACTTAAAACTCCACAACTAGATACTCCACAACTAAAAACTCCACAACTAGAAACTCCACAACTTCACAACTAGAAACTCCACAACTGGAAACTCCATAACTAGATACTCTGAAACTAGAAACTCCACAACTAGAGACTCCACAACTTGAAACTCCACAACTTTAAACTCCACAACTTGAGACTCCACTACTAGATACTCCACAACTGGAAACTCGGCAACTAGAAACTCCACAACTAGAGACTCCACAACTTGAAACTCCACAACTAGAGACTCTGCAACTAGAAACTCCACAACTCGAAACTCCACAACTGGAAACTCCACAACTAGACACTCCACAACAAAAAACTCTTCAACTAGAAACTCCTAAACTAGAGACTCCACAACTAGAGAATCTACAACTAGAGACTTAAAACTAGAAGCTACACAACTAGAAACTCCACAACTAAAAACTCAACAACTAGAAACTCCACAGCTTGAGACTCCACAACTGGAAACTCGACAACTAGAAACTCCACATCTAGAGACTCCACAACTTGAAACTCCACAACTAGAGACTCTGCAACTAGAAACTCAACAACTAGAGACTCCGCAACTCAACAACTAGAAACTCCACAACTTGAAAATCTACAACTAGAAACTCCGCAACCAGAGACTCCACAACTAGAGACTGCGCAACTAGAAACTCCGCAACTCCACAACTAGAAACTCCACAACTGGAAACTCCACAACTAGATACTCTGCAACTAGAAACTCCACAACTAGAAACTCCACAACTAAAAACTCCACAACCATAGACTCCGCAACTTCACAACTACAAACTCCACAACTGGAAACTCCATAAGTAGATACCCTGCAACTAGAAACTCCACAACTAGAGACTCCACAACTTGAAACTCCACAACTTTAAACTCCACAACTTGAGACTCCACAACTAGAAACTCCACAACTTGAAACTCCACTACTAGATACTCCACAACTGGAAACTCGGCAACTAGAAACTCCACAACTAGAGACTCCACAACTTGAAACTCCACAACTAGAGACTCTGCAACTAGAAACTCCACAACTAGACACTCCACATCAAAAAACGCTTCAACTAGAAACTCCTAAACTAGAGACTCCACAACTAGAGAATCTACAACTAGAGACTTCAAACTAGAAACTCAACAACTAGAAACTCAATAACTAAAAATTCAACAACTAGAAACTCCCCAGCTTGAGACTCCACAACTTGAAACTCCGCAACTAGAAACTCCGCAAATAGAAACTCCACAACTAGGGACTCCACAACTAGAAACTCCACAACTAGAAACTCCACAACCCGAAACTCCACTACTAGATACTCCACAACTGGAAACTCGACAACTAGAAACTCCACATCTAGAGACTCCACAACTTGAAACTCCACAAATAGAGACTCTGCAACTAGAAACTCAACAACTAGAGACTCCGCAACTCAACAACTAGAAACTCCACAACTGGAAAATCTACAACTAGAAACTCCACAACTAGAAACTCCACAACTGGAAACTCCACAACTAGATACTCTGCAACTAGAAACTCCACAACTAGAGACTCCAGAACTTTAAACTCCACAACTTGAGACTCCACAACTAGAAACTCCACAACTTCAAACTCCACAACCAGAAACTCCACAACTAGAAACACCACAACCAGACACTCCACAACTAGAAACTCTGCAACTAGAGACTCCACAACTAGAAACTCAACAACTAGAAAGTCCACAAATACAAGCTCCACAAATAGAGATTCGGCTACAAGAAATTTCAGGTCTAGAAAGTCCACAACTAAAACTCCACAACTGGAAACCCCACAACTAGAAACTCCACAACTAGAAACTCCACAACTAGAGACTCCGCAACTAGAAACTCCACAATCAGAGACTCTGCAACTAGAAACTCCGCAGCTAGATACTCCACAAATAGAAACTCCGCAACTAAAAACTCCGCAGCTAGAAACTACACAACTAGAGACTCCACAACTACAAACTCCACAACTAGAAACTCCACAAATAGAAACTCCACAACTTGAAACCTCACGACCTTAAGTTACGCAACTAGAAAATCCACAGCTAGAAAATCCGCAACTAGTAACTCCACAACTGGAAGCTGCACAACTCTACATTCCACAACTAGAAACTCCACAACTAGAGACTCCACAACTCGAAACTCCACAACTCGAAACTCCACAACTAAAAACTCACAACCAGAGACTCTGCAACTTCACAACTAGAAACTCCACAACTGGAAACTCCACAACTAGATACTCTGCAACTAAAAACTCCACAACTAGAGACTCCACAACTTAAAACTCCACAACTTTAAACTCCACAACTTGAGAGTCCACAACTAGAAACTTCACAACTTGAAACTCCACAGCTTGGGACTCCGCAACTAGAAACTCCACAACTAGGGACTACACAACTGGAAACTCCACTACTATATACTCCACAACTGGAAACTCGGCAACTAGAAACTCCACAACTAGAGACTCCACAACTTGAAACTCCACAACTAGAGACTCTGCAACTAGAAACTCCACAACTGGAAACTCCACAACTAGACACTCCACAACAAAATCTCTTCAACTAGAAACTCCTAAACTAGAGACTCCAAAACTAGAGAATCTACTACTATAGACTTCAAACTAGAAACTCAACAACTAGAAACTCAACAACTAAAAATTCAACAACTAGAAACTCCCCAGCTTGAGACTCCGCAACTTGAAACTCCACAACTAGAAACTCCGCAAATAGAAACTCCACAACTAGGGACTCCACAACTAGAAACTCCACAACTAGAAACTCCACAACCCGAAACTCCACTACTAGATACTCCACAACTGGAAACTCGACAACTAGAAACTCCACATCCAGAGACTCCACAACTTGAAACTCCACAACTAGAGACTCTGCAACTAGAAACTCAACAACTAGAGACTCCGCAACTCAACAACTAGAAACTCGACAACTGAAAAATCTACAACTAGAAACTCCGCAACTAGAGACTCCACAACTAGAGACTCCACAACTAGAAACTCCACAACTTGAAACTCCTCAACTAGAAACTCCACAACCAGAAACTCCACAACTAGAAACTCCGCAACTCCACAACTAGAAACTCCACAACTGGAAACTCCACAACTAGATACTCTGCAACTAGAAACTCCACAACTAGAGACTCCACAACTGGAAACTCCACAACTAGAAACTCCTCAACTTCAAACTTCACAAATACAGACTCGGCAACTAGAAATTCTATATCTAGAAACTCCACGACTAGAAACTGCAAAACTAGATACTTCACAACTAGAAACTCAACAACTAGAAACTCCGCAACTAAAAACTCCACAACTGGAAACTCCACAACATGAGACTCCGCAACTTGAAACTTCACAACTAGAAACTCCACTATTAAAAACTCCGCAACTAGAAACTCCGCAACTAGAAACTCCACAACTTAAAACTCCACAACTAGATACCCCACAACTGGAAACTCCACAACTAGATACTTCACAACTGGAAACTCCACAACTAGATACTCCACAACTGGAAAATCCACAACTAGAAACTCCACAACTAGAGACTCCACAACTCGAAACTTCACAACTAGAAACTCCACAACTAGAAACTCCACAACCAGAGACTCCACAACTCCACAACTAGAAACTCCACAACTGGAAACTCCACAACTAGATACTCTGCAACTAGAAACTCCACAACTAGAGACTCCACAACTTTAAACTCCACAACTTTAGACTCTACAACTAGAAACTCCACAACTTGAAACTCCACAACTAGAAACTCCACAACCAGAAACTCCACAACTAGAAACACCACAACCAGACACTCCACAACTACAAACTCTGCAACTAGAGACTCCACAACTAGAAACTCAACAACTAGAAAGTCCACAACTACAAGCTCCACAAATAGAGATTCGGCTACAAGAAATTTCATGTCTAGAAAGTCCACAACTATAACTCCATAACTGGAAACCCCACAACTAGAAACTCCACAAATAGAAACTCCACAACTAGAGACTCCGCAACTAGAAACTCCACAATCAGAGACTCTGCAACTAGAAACTCTGCAGCTAGATACTCCACAAATAGAAACTCCGCAACTAGAAACTCCGCAGCTAGAAACTACACAACTAGAGACTCCACAACTAGAAACTCCACAACTAGAAACTCCACAAATAGAAACTCCACAACTTGAAACCTCACGACCTTAAGTTACGCAACTAGAAAATCCACAGCTAGAAAATCCGCAACTAGTAACTCCACAACTAGAAGCTCCACAACTCTACATTCCACAACTAGAAACTCCACAACTAGAGACTCCACAACTCGAAACTCCACAACTAGAAACTCCACAACTAAAAACTCACAACTAGAGACTCTGCAACTTCACAACTAACTCCACAACTGGAAACTCCACAACTAGATACTCTGCAACTAAAAACTCCACAACTAGAGACTCCACAACTTAAAACTCCACAACTTTAAACTCCACAACTAGAGAGTCCACAACTAGAAACTTCACAACTTGAAACTCCACAGCTTGGGACTCCGCAACTAGAAACTCCACAACTAGGGACTCCACAACTGGAAACTCCACTACTATATACTCCACAACTGGAAACTCGGCAACTAGAAACTCCACAACTAGAGACTCCACAACTTGAAACTCCACAACTAGAGACTCTGCAACTAGAAACTCCACAACTCGAAACTCCACAACTGGAAACTCCACAACTAGACACTCCACAACAAAATCTCTTCAACTGGAAACTCCTAAACTAGAGACTCCAAAACTAGAGAATCTACTACTAGAGACTTCAAACTAGAAACTCAACAACTAGAAACTCCAGAACTAAAAACTCAACAACTAGAAACTCCACAAATACAGACTCGGCAACTAGAAATTCCATATCTAAAAACTCGACAGCTAGAAACTGCAAAACCAGAGACTTCACAACTAGAAACTCAACAACTAGAAACTCCACAACTAAAAACTCCCCAACTGGAAACTCCAGAACTTGAGACTCCGCAACTTCAAACTTCACAACTAGAAACTCCGCTATTAAAAACTCCGCAACTAGAAACTCCGCAACTAGAAACTCCACAACTTAAAACTCCACAACTAGATACTCCACAACTGGAAACTCCACAGCTAGATACTTCACAACTGGAAACTCCACAACTAGATACTCCACAACTAAAAACTCCACAACTAGAAACTCCACAACTTCACAACTAGAAACTCCACAACTGGAAACTCCATAACTAGATACTCTGAAACTAGAAACTCCACAACTAGAGACTCCACAACTTGAAACTCCACAACTAGAGACTCTGCAACTAGAAACTCAACAACTAGAGACTCCGCAACTCAACAACTAGAAACTCCACAACTGGAAAATCTACAACTAGAAACTCCGCAACTAGAGACTCCACAACTAGAGACTCCACAACTAGAAACTCCACAACTTGAAACTCCTCAACTAGAAACTCCACAACCAGAAACTCCACAACTAGAAACTCCGCAACTCCACAACTAGAAACTCCACAACTGGAAACTCCACAACTAGATACTCTGCAACTAGAAACTTCACAACTATAGACTCCACAACTGGAAACTCCACAACTAGAAACTCCTCAACTTCAAACTTCACAAATACAGACTCGGCAACTAGAAATTCCATATCTAGAAACTCCACGACTAGAAACTGCAAAACTAGATACTTCACAACTAGAAACTCAACAACTAGAAACTCCACAACTAAAAACTTTACAACTGGAAACTCCACAACTTGAGACTCCGCAACTTGAAACTTCACAACTAGAAACTCCACTATTAAAAACTCCGCAACTAGAAACTCCGCAACTAGAAACTCCACAACTTAAAAATCCACAACTAGATACCCCACAACTGGAAACTCCACAACTAGATACTTCACAACTGGAAACTCCACAACTAGATACTCCACAACTGGAAAATCCACAACTAGAAACTCCACAACTAGAGACTCCACAACTCGAAACTTCACAACTAGAAACTCCACAACTAGAAACTCCACAACCAGAGACTCCACAACTCCACAACTAGAAACTCCACAACTGGAAACTCCACAACTAGATTCTCTGCAACAAGAAACTCCACAACTAGAGACTCCACAACTTTAAACTCCACAACTTGAGACTCCACAACTAGAAACTCCACAACTTGAAACTCCACAACTAGAAACTCCACAACCAGAAACTCCACAACTAGAAACACCACAACCAGACACTCCACAACTACAAACTCTGCAACTAGAGACTCCACAACTAGAAACTCAACAACTAGAAAGTCCACAACTACAAGCTCCACAAATAGAGATTCGGCTACAAGGAATTTCATGTCTAGAAAGTCCACAACTATAACTCCACAACTGGAAACCCCACAACAAGAAACTCCACAAATAGAAACTCCACAACTAGAGACTCCGCAACTAGAAACTCCACAATCAGAGACTCTGCAACTAGAAACTCTGCAGCTAGATACTCCACAAATAGAAACTCCGCAACTAGAAACTCCGCAGCTAGAAACTACACAACTAGAGACTCCACAACTAGAAACTCCACAACTAGAAACTCCACAAATAGAAACTCCACAACTTGAAACCTCACGACCTTAAGTTACGCAACTAGAAAATCCACAGCTAGAAAATCCGCAACTAGTAACTCCACAACTAGAAGCTCCACAACTCTACATTCCACAACTAGAAACTCCACAACTAGAGACTCCACAACTCGAAACTCCACAACTAGAAACTCCACAACCAAAAACTCACAACTAGAGACTCTGCAACTTCACAACTAACTCCACAACTGGAAACTCCACAACTAGATACTCTGCAACTAAAAACTCCACAACTAGAGACTCCACAACTTAAAACTCCACAACTTTAAACTCCACAACTTGAGAGTCCACAACTAGAAACTTCACAACTTGAAACTCCACAGCTTGGGACTCCGCAACTAGAAACTCCACAACTAGGGACTCCACAACTGGAAACTCCACTACTATATACTCCACAACTGGAAACTCGCCAACTAGAAACTCCACAACTAGAGACTCCACAACTTGAAACTCCACAACTAGAGACTCTGCAACTAGAAACTCCACAACTCGAAACTCCACAACTGGAAACTCCACAACTAGACACTCCACAACAAAATCTCTTCAACTGGAAACTCCTAAACTAGAGACTCCAAAACTAGAGAATCTAATACTAGAGACTTCAAACTAGAAACTCAACAACTAGAAACTCCAGAACTAAAAACTCAACAACTAGAAACTCCACAAATACAGACTCGGCAACTAGAAATTCTATATCTAAAAACTCGACAGCTAGAAACTGCAAAACTAAAGACTTCACAACTAGAAACTCAACAACTAGAAACTCCACAACTAAAAACTCCACAACTTGAGACTCCGCAACTTCAAACTTCACAACTAGAAACTCCGCTATTAAAAACTCCGCAACTAGAAACTCCGCAACTAGAAACTCCACAACTTAAAACTCCACAACTAGATACTCCACAACTAAAAACTCCACAACTAGAAACTCCACAACTTCACAACTAGAAACTCCACAACTGGAAACTCCATAACTAGATACTCTGAAACTAGAAACTCCACAACTAGAGACTCCACAACTTGAAACTCCACAACTTTAAACTCCACAACTTGAGACTCCACTACTAGATACTCCACAACTGGAAACTCGGCAACTAGAAACTCCACAACTAGAGACTCCACAACTTGAAACTCCACAACTAGAGACTCTGCAACTAGAAACTCCACAACTCGAAACTCCACAACTGGAAACTCCACAACTAGACACTCCACAACAAAAAACTCTTCAACTAGAAACTCCTAAACTAGAGACTCCACAACTAGAGAATCTACAACTAGAGACTTAAAACTAGAAGCTACACAACTAGAAACTCCACAACTAAAAACTCAACAACTAGAAACTCCACAGCTTGAGACTCCACAACTGGAAACTCGACAACTAGAAACTCCACATCTAGAGACTCCACAACTTGAAACTCCACAACTAGAGACTCTGCAACTAGAAACTCAACAACTAGAGACTCCGCAACTCAACAACTAGAAACTCCACAACTTGAAAATCTACAACTAGAAACTCCGCAACCAGAGACTCCACAACTAGAGACTGCGCAACTAGAAACTCCGCAACTCCACAACTAGAAACTCCACAACTGGAAACTCCACAACTAGATACTCTGCAACTAGAAACTCCACAACTAGAAACTCCACAACTAAAAACTCCACAACCATAGACTCCGCAACTTCACAACTACAAACTCCACAACTGGAAACTCCATAAGTAGATACCCTGCAACTAGAAACTCCACAACTAGAGACTCCACAACTTGAAACTCCACAACTTTAAACTCCACAACTTGAGACTCCACAACTAGAAACTCCACAACTTGAAACTCCACTACTAGATACTCCACAACTGGAAACTCGGCAACTAGAAACTCCACAACTAGAGACTCCACAACTTGAAACTCCACAACTAGAGACTCTGCAACTAGAAACTCCACAACTAGACACTCCACATCAAAAAACGCTTCAACTAGAAACTCCTAAACTAGAGACTCCACAACTAGAGAATCTACAACTAGAGACTTCAAACTAGAAACTCAACAACTAGAAACTCAATAACTAAAAATTCAACAACTAGAAACTCCCCAGCTTGAGACTCCACAACTTGAAACTCCGCAACTAGAAACTCCGCAAATAGAAACTCCACAACTAGGGACTCCACAACTAGAAACTCCACAACTAGAAACTCCACAACCCGAAACTCCACTACTAGATACTCCACAACTGGAAACTCGACAACTAGAAACTCCACATCTAGAGACTCCACAACTTGAAACTCCACAAATAGAGACTCTGCAACTAGAAACTCAACAACTAGAGACTCCGCAACTCAACAACTAGAAACTCCACAACTGGAAAATCTACAACTAGAAACTCCACAACTAGAAACTCCACAACTGGAAACTCCACAACTAGATACTCTGCAACTAGAAACTCCACAACTAGAGACTCCAGAACTTTAAACTCCACAACTTGAGACTCCACAACTAGAAACTCCACAACTTCAAACTCCACAACCAGAAACTCCACAACTAGAAACACCACAACCAGACACTCCACAACTAGAAACTCTGCAACTAGAGACTCCACAACTAGAAACTCAACAACTAGAAAGTCCACAAATACAAGCTCCACAAATAGAGATTCGGCTACAAGAAATTTCAGGTCTAGAAAGTCCACAACTAAAACTCCACAACTGGAAACCCCACAACTAGAAACTCCACAACTAGAAACTCCACAACTAGAGACTCCGCAACTAGAAACTCCACAATCAGAGACTCTGCAACTAGAAACTCCGCAGCTAGATACTCCACAAATAGAAACTCCGCAACTAAAAACTCCGCAGCTAGAAACTACACAACTAGAGACTCCACAACTACAAACTCCACAACTAGAAACTCCACAAATAGAAACTCCACAACTTGAAACCTCACGACCTTAAGTTACGCAACTAGAAAATCCACAGCTAGAAAATCCGCAACTAGTAACTCCACAACTGGAAGCTGCACAACTCTACATTCCACAACTAGAAACTCCACAACTAGAGACTCCACAACTCGAAACTCCACAACTCGAAACTCCACAACTAAAAACTCACAACCAGAGACTCTGCAACTTCACAACTAGAAACTCCACAACTGGAAACTCCACAACTAGATACTCTGCAACTAAAAACTCCACAACTAGAGACTCCACAACTTAAAACTCCACAACTTTAAACTCCACAACTTGAGAGTCCACAACTAGAAACTTCACAACTTGAAACTCCACAGCTTGGGACTCCGCAACTAGAAACTCCACAACTAGGGACTACACAACTGGAAACTCCACTACTATATACTCCACAACTGGAAACTCGGCAACTAGAAACTCCACAACTAGAGACTCCACAACTTGAAACTCCACAACTAGAGACTGTGCAACTAGAAACTCCACAACTGGAAACTCCACAACTAGACACTCCACAACAAAATCTCTTCAACTAGAAACTCCTAAACTAGAGACTCCAAAACTAGAGAATCTACTACTATAGACTTCAAACTAGAAACTCAACAACTAGAAACTCAACAACTAAAAATTCAACAACTAGAAACTCCCCAGCTTGAGACTCCGCAACTTGAAACTCCACAACTAGAAACTCCGCAAATAGAAACTCCACAACTAGGGACTCCACAACTAGAAACTCCACAACTAGAAACTCCACAACCCGAAACTCCACTACTAGATACTCCACAACTGGAAACTCGACAACTAGAAACTCCACATCCAGAGACTCCACAACTTGAAACTCCACAACTAGAGACTCTGCAACTAGAAACTCAACAACTAGAGACTCCGCAACTCAACAACTAGAAACTCGACAACTGAAAAATCTACAACTAGAAACTCCGCAACTAGAGACTCCACAACTAGAGACTCCACAACTAGAAACTCCACAACTTGAAACTCCTCAACTAGAAACTCCACAACCAGAAACTCCACAACTAGAAACTCCGCAACTCCACAACTAGAAACTCCACAACTGGAAACTCCACAACTAGATACTCTGCAACTAGAAACTCCACAACTAGAGACTCCACAACTGGAAACTCCACAACTAGAAACTCCTCAACTTCAAACTTCACAAATACAGACTCGGCAACTAGAAATTCTATATCTAGAAACTCCACGACTAGAAACTGCAAAACTAGATACTTCACAACTAGAAACTCAACAACTAGAAACTCCGCAACTAAAAACTCCACAACTGGAAACTCCACAACATGAGACTCCGCAACTTGAAACTTCACAACTAGAAACTCCACTATTAAAAACTCCGCAACTAGAAACTCCGCAACTAGAAACTCCACAACTTAAAACTCCACAACTAGATACCCCACAACTGGAAACTCCACAACTAGATACTTCACAACTGGAAACTCCACAACTAGATACTCCACAACTGGAAAATCCACAACTAGAAACTCCACAACTAGAGACTCCACAACTCGAAACTTCACAACTAGAAACTCCACAACTAGAAACTCCACAACCAGAGACTCCACAACTCCACAACTAGAAACTCCACAACTGGAAACTCCACAACTAGATACTCTGCAACTAGAAACTCCACAACTAGAGACTCCACAACTTTAAACTCCACAACTTTAGACTCTACAACTAGAAACTCCACAACTTGAAACTCCACAACTAGAAACTCCACAACCAGAAACTCCACAACTAGAAACACCACAACCAGACACTCCACAACTACAAACTCTGCAACTAGAGACTCCACAACTAGAAACTCAACAACTAGAAAGTCCACAACTACAAGCTCCACAAATAGAGATTCGGCTACAAGAAATTTCATGTCTAGAAAGTCCACAACTATAACTCCATAACTGGAAACCCCACAACTAGAAACTCCACAAATAGAAACTCCACAACTAGAGACTCCGCAACTAGAAACTCCACAATCAGAGACTCTGCAACTAGAAACTCTGCAGCTAGATACTCCACAAATAGAAACTCCGCAACTAGAAACTCCGCAGCTAGAAACTACACAACTAGAGACTCCACAACTAGAAACTCCACAACTAGAAACTCCACAAATAGAAACTCCACAACTTGAAACCTCACGACCTTAAGTTACGCAACTAGAAAATCCACAGCTAGAAAATCCGCAACTAGTAACTCCACAACTAGAAGCTCCACAACTCTACATTCCACAACTAGAAACTCCACAACTAGAGACTCCACAACTCGAAACTCCACAACTAGAAACTCCACAACTAAAAACTCACAACTAGAGACTCTGCAACTTCACAACTAACTCCACAACTGGAAACTCCACAACTAGATACTCTGCAACTAAAAACTCCACAACTAGAGACTCCACAACTTAAAACTCCACAACTTTAAACTCCACAACTAGAGAGTCCACAACTAGAAACTTCACAACTTGAAACTCCACAGCTTGGGACTCCGCAACTAGAAACTCCACAACTAGGGACTCCACAACTGGAAACTCCACTACTATATACTCCACAACTGGAAACTCGGCAACTAGAAACTCCACAACTAGAGACTCCACAACTTGAAACTCCACAACTAGAGACTCTGCAACTAGAAACTCCACAACTCGAAACTCCACAACTGGAAACTCCACAACTAGACACTCCACAACAAAATCTCTTCAACTGGAAACTCCTAAACTAGAGACTCCAAAAGAGTACTGAACGCTGGGCGAGTTGGTAAATCATCACTACAAAACTGCGCGAAAAATCGACAAGAAACAGAGAAGGCACACACACAAGCGCAGACTAGCAACTGACAGTTTATTGAAAGAAAACACTTATATACCTAAAGAAAAACTATGACGTGAAAGATTAGAAGTTGGCAGTGAGATAATCAATCTCTAGTTGGTGCAAAGTCACCGAAGGCCTCGCAACACACGTGTCGCCATACTTGTGTATATAAAAAGCCTCCGCAACTTCTCTCGCTGTCCTATCTCTGTGCCGTGACAACACCCTTGTTTCATGAAATAAAGGGGAACACTTGCAATCCCTGCAATGTAGGCACAGATTCGACGAAGGGTGGGCCTTCAGCGATGCCCTGTGATCCATTAGTCGGTTGTTCAAACATCTTCCAGTTTGCCCAATATAGCACCTACCACATGATAAGGGGATAAGATACACCGCACCAATTCCACACTCTACAAACGTTTCCCGGTGTTTGACCACACAAACATACCACTTTTTTTCTTTTCCTTCAGCTTTCCTATCCACCATTGCGCACACTCGGCCCAACTTATTCCTGGACGAAAAAACGACATTAACACCGAATCTATGTCCCACCTTTTTCATGCGGTGGGAGAAGGCATGAAGATAAGGAATGCACGTGTAAGGCAAACGTTTATCTATGCCCGCTCTGTCATTACCTTCCCGTTTTAGTTTCTTCAATAATCTTTCACTTAGAAGACCCAGCCTTCCTTCTGGGAAGTTCGATAACCTAAGCCTAGTAAGCTGGTCATGAAAAGCCTCCGACATCTGATGCGGGCACGATTTGCACAAAGCAGATTCGAGACACGAAGTGGCGACACCATTCTTGACCAGCTTTGAGTTACAGGAATGAAAATCAAGAATGGGCTTAATCGACCTCGGCGAATACCGCCAGCACGTGTGCTCCTGCCCAATCCTAATTTTCAAATCAAGAAACTGAATGCAGCCATCTTTCGGGACCTCAAAGGTAAATTTCAAACCCCGTCCTTTCTCATTAAACATTTTCAGCACATCGACCCTGGACCTGACACAGTTGTCCATTTCAACAAACACCAGATAGTCATCAACGTATCTCATTGTCTTAAGCGCTAAACTTTCTAAGCCTCCCTCAAGGTCTCGATCTATCCTCCCCAAGTATACCTCACTCAGTTTAGGGGCAACCCGGGAACCTATGCACACACCCGATTTCTGCCTATACACACCACCTTTCCAAGATGTTTGAACAACCGACTAATGGATCACAGGGCATCGCTGAAGGCCCACCCTTCGTCGAATCTGTGCCTACATTGCAGGGATTGCAAGTGTTCCCCTTTATTTCATGAAACAAGGGTGTTGTCACGGCACAGAGATAGGACAGCGAGAGAAGTTGCGGAGGCTTTTTATATACACAAGTATGGCGACACGTGTGTTGCGAGGCCTTCGGTGACTTTGCACCAACTAGAGATTGATTATCTCACTGCCAACTTCTAATCTTTCACGTCATAGTTTTTCTTTAGGTATATAAGTGTTTTCTTTCAATAAACTGTCAGTTGCTAGTCTGCGCTTGTGTGTGTGCCTTCTCTGTTTCTTGTCGATTTTTCGCGCAGTTTTGTAGAGACTCCAAAACTAGAGAATCTACTACTAGAGACTTCAAACTAGAAACTCAACAACTAGAAACTCCAGAACTAAAAACTCAACAACTAGAAACTCCACAAATACAGACTCGGCAACTAGAAATTCCATATCTAAAAACTCGACAGCTAGAAACTGCAAAACCAGAGACTTCACAACTAGAAACTCAACAACTAGAAACTCCACAACTAAAAACTCCCCAACTGGAAACTCCAGAACTTGAGACTCCGCAACTTCAAACTTCACAACTAGAAACTCCGCTATTAAAAACTCCGCAACTAGAAACTCCGCAACTAGAAACTCCACAACTTAAAACTCCACAACTAGATACTCCACAACTGGAAACTCCACAGCTAGATACTTCACAACTGGAAACTCCACAACTAGATACTCCACAACTAAAAACTCCACAACTAGAAACTCCACAACTTCACAACTAGAAACTCCACAACTGGAAACTCCATAACTAGATACTCTGAAACTAGAAACTCCACAACTAGAGACTCCACAACTTGAAACTCCACAACTAGAGACTCTGCAACTAGAAACTCAACAACTAGAGACTCCGCAACTCAACAACTAGAAACTCCACAACTGGAAAATCTACAACTAGAAACTCCGCAACTAGAGACTCCACAACTAGAGACTCCACAACTAGAAACTCCACAACTTGAAACTCCTCAACTAGAAACTCCACAACCAGAAACTCCACAACTAGAAACTCCGCAACTCCACAACTAGAAACTCCACAACTGGAAACTCCACAACTAGATACTCTGCAACTAGAAACTTCACAACTATAGACTCCACAACTGGAAACTCCACAACTAGAAACTCCTCAACTTCAAACTTCACAAATACAGACTCGGCAACTAGAAATTCCATATCTAGAAACTCCACGACTAGAAACTGCAAAACTAGATACTTCACAACTAGAAACTCAACAACTAGAAACTCCACAACTAAAAACTTTACAACTGGAAACTCCACAACTTGAGACTCCGCAACTTGAAACTTCACAACTAGAAACTCCACTATTAAAAACTCCGCAACTAGAAACTCCGCAACTAGAAACTCCACAACTTAAAAATCCACAACTAGATACCCCACAACTGGAAACTCCACAACTAGATACTTCACAACTGGAAACTCCACAACTAGATACTCCACAACTGGAAAATCCACAACTAGAAACTCCACAACTAGAGACTCCACAACTCGAAACTTCACAACTAGAAACTCCACAACTAGAAACTCCACAACCAGAGACTCCACAACTCCACAACTAGAAACTCCACAACTGGAAACTCCACAACTAGATTCTCTGCAACAAGAAACTCCACAACTAGAGACTCCACAACTTTAAACTCCACAACTTGAGACTCCACAACTAGAAACTCCACAACTTGAAACTCCACAACTAGAAACTCCACAACCAGAAACTCCACAACTAGAAACACCACAACCAGACACTCCACAACTACAAACTCTGCAACTAGAGACTCCACAACTAGAAACTCAACAACTAGAAAGTCCACAACTACAAGCTCCACAAATAGAGATTCGGCTACAAGGAATTTCATGTCTAGAAAGTCCACAACTATAACTCCACAACTGGAAACCCCACAACAAGAAACTCCACAAATAGAAACTCCACAACTAGAGACTCCGCAACTAGAAACTCCACAATCAGAGACTCTGCAACTAGAAACTCTGCAGCTAGATACTCCACAAATAGAAACTCCGCAACTAGAAACTCCGCAGCTAGAAACTACACAACTAGAGACTCCACAACTAGAAACTCCACAACTAGAAACTCCACAAATAGAAACTCCACAACTTGAAACCTCACGACCTTAAGTTACGCAACTAGAAAATCCACAGCTAGAAAATCCGCAACTAGTAACTCCACAACTAGAAGCTCCACAACTCTACATTCCACAACTAGAAACTCCACAACTAGAGACTCCACAACTCGAAACTCCACAACTAGAAACTCCACAACCAAAAACTCACAACTAGAGACTCTGCAACTTCACAACTAACTCCACAACTGGAAACTCCACAACTAGATACTCTGCAACTAAAAACTCCACAACTAGAGACTCCACAACTTAAAACTCCACAACTTTAAACTCCACAACTTGAGAGTCCACAACTAGAAACTTCACAACTTGAAACTCCACAGCTTGGGACTCCGCAACTAGAAACTCCACAACTAGGGACTCCACAACTGGAAACTCCACTACTATATACTCCACAACTGGAAACTCGCCAACTAGAAACTCCACAACTAGAGACTCCACAACTTGAAACTCCACAACTAGAGACTCTGCAACTAGAAACTCCACAACTCGAAACTCCACAACTGGAAACTCCACAACTAGACACTCCACAACAAAATCTCTTCAACTGGAAACTCCTAAACTAGAGACTCCAAAACTAGAGAATCTAATACTAGAGACTTCAAACTAGAAACTCAACAACTAGAAACTCCAGAACTAAAAACTCAACAACTAGAAACTCCACAAATACAGACTCGGCAACTAGAAATTCTATATCTAAAAACTCGACAGCTAGAAACTGCAAAACTAAAGACTTCACAACTAGAAACTCAACAACTAGAAACTCCACAACTAAAAACTCCACAACTTGAGACTCCGCAACTTCAAACTTCACAACTAGAAACTCCGCTATTAAAAACTCCGCAACTAGAAACTCCGCAACTAGAAACTCCACAACTTAAAACTCCACAACTAGATACTCCACAACTAAAAACTCCACAACTAGAAACTCCACAACTTCACAACTAGAAACTCCACAACTGGAAACTCCATAACTAGATACTCTGAAACTAGAAACTCCACAACTAGAGACTCCACAACTTGAAACTCCACAACTTTAAACTCCACAACTTGAGACTCCACTACTAGATACTCCACAACTGGAAACTCGGCAACTAGAAACTCCACAACTAGAGACTCCACAACTTGAAACTCCACAACTAGAGACTCTGCAACTAGAAACTCCACAACTCGAAACTCCACAACTGGAAACTCCACAACTAGACACTCCACAACAAAAAACTCTTCAACTAGAAACTCCTAAACTAGAGACTCCACAACTAGAGAATCTACAACTAGAGACTTAAAACTAGAAGCTACACAACTAGAAACTCCACAACTAAAAACTCAACAACTAGAAACTCCACAGCTTGAGACTCCACAACTGGAAACTCGACAACTAGAAACTCCACATCTAGAGACTCCACAACTTGAAACTCCACAACTAGAGACTCTGCAACTAGAAACTCAACAACTAGAGACTCCGCAACTCAACAACTAGAAACTCCACAACTTGAAAATCTACAACTAGAAACTCCGCAACCAGAGACTCCACAACTAGAGACTGCGCAACTAGAAACTCCGCAACTCCACAACTAGAAACTCCACAACTGGAAACTCCACAACTAGATACTCTGCAACTAGAAACTCCACAACTAGAGACTCCACAACTAGAAACTCCACAACTAGAAACTCCTCAACTTCAAACTTCACAAATACAGACTCGGCAACTAGAAATTCCATATCTAGAAACTCCACGACTAGAAACTGCAAAACTAGATACTTCACAACTAGAAACTCAACAACTAGAAACTCCACAACTGAAAACTCCACAACTTGAGACTCCGTAACTTGAAACTTCACAACTAGAAACTCCACTATTAAAAACTCCACATCTAGATACTCCACAACTGGAAACTCCACAGCTAGATACTTCGCAACTGGAAACTCCACAACTAGATACTCCACAACTAAATACTCCACAACTAGAAACTCCACAACTAGAGACTCCACAACTCAAAACTCCACAACTAGAAACTCCACAACTAAAAACTCCACAACCATAGACTCCGCAACTTCACAACTAGAAACTCCACAACTGGAAACTCCATATATAGATACTCTGAAACTAGGAACTCCACAACTAGAGACTCCACAACTTGAAACTCCACAACTTTAAACTCCACAACTTGAGACTCCACAACTAAAAACTCCACAACTTGAAACTCCTCTACTAGAAACTCCACAACTGGAAACTCGGCAACTACAAACTCCACAACTAGAGACTCCACAACTTGAAACTCCACAACTAGAGACTCTGCAACTAGAAACTCCACAACTCGAAACTCCACAACTGGAAACTCCACAACTAGACACTCCACAACAAAAAACTATTCAACTAGAAACTCCTAAACTAGAGACTCCACAACTAGAAAATCTACAACTAGAGACTTAAAACTAGAAGCTACACAACTAGAAACTCCACAACTAAAAACTCAACAACTAAAAACTCCACAGCTTGAGACTCCACAACTGGAAACTCGACAACTAGAAACTCACTAGAGTTCGGCAGCGGTGCTTCGAAGGACGCACACGTTAGGGAAATTCACTTTGTCTTACAGATATCGCAAGACGACTGGTGTGGTTTCCGCAGCATCTTGCAGCGGGAGGTGGGCTTCGTGTGGCCATTACCGGACATCAAGGACGGTACCAGCCCAAGCGACTAGCGAACCTGCGTGACGGATCTGCGCAGACCCAACGGACACAAACGCCACCAGGGAACCGTCTGTGATATATACCTGCAGCAACTCGTCTATCGCTCAGTTCGGCAGCGGTGCTTCGAAGGACGCACACGTTAGGGAAATTCACTTTGTCTTACAGATATCGCAAGACGACTGGTGTGGTTTCCGCAGCATCTTGCAGCGGGAGGTGGGCTTCGTGTGGCCATTACCGGACATCAAGGACGGTACCAGCCCAAGCGAATTCTGAATTCTCACTTCCTGCAAAACGTTTTTCGCTTCTACATATCAATAGCAGAAGCCTTAAGAACAAAGTTGACGCGATTACCAATTTTCTTCACTCTTGTACCGTATCATTTGACGTGATAATGTTCTCAGAAACTTGGATTCACGGAAATGCAGTGCCCTATATATCTGGGTACCATTCTGAGCACCTGTGCCGCAGCGCTAAGAAGGGAGGGGGCGTTGCTATATACTTCAAAGACACGCTTACTTGTGAAAAGTTGCCTCACCTTTCCGTCATAAATGATGACGTCGAGTGCTTAGCTCTACGCATTGGCAAGGTGCTCGCAGTGGTTGTGTATAGGCCACCTCTTGGAAAGGAAGTAAACTTTCTTCATTTTTTCGAGACGCTACTGTGTGATAATTCTTTCACTTTGGGTTCATTTGTTATTATGGGTGACATAAACATTGATCTGAAATCATCACACACGTACTCTAGGGAATTCACTACCATGTTGGACACGTATGCCTGTAAAAATTACGTAGATATACCCACTAGAATCACAACACACAGTGCCACGTTACTGGACGTCTGCATTACAAACCTTCGCACAGACTACATAAAAACGGGCGTTTTCTCTTCCGATATTAGTGACCACCTGCCGGTATTTTTACTGGCCACCTTATATGAAAATAAGCCTCAAGAGCAAATGTGTTCTCGACGTAACCTAAATGACATCTCGCGCGAAGTATTTAGAAACTTAGTCCAAGGACTTGACTGGAGCATTATATTAGACCAGGCAGACGCCAACACTGCCTATGACATGTTTTTCGAGATGATCCATAAATGTTTTGACAATGCATTTCCGCTCAAGAAAATCATGGTGCAGCGAAACAAAAAATATAGGAAACCATGGATAAACAAAGGTCTATATCAACGCATAAAGGCTAAGAATAAATTATACCACGAATTCATTAGTTGTCGGGACCCTGAAGTGTTTTGTAGATACAAAAAAATTCGAAATACTCTGAATGCTGATTTAAGAAAAGCCAAGAAAAATTACTACACAGCAAAGTTTGAGAGCATTTACGATAACCCAAAGAAGGTATGGCAAATGGTAAATGCTCTAACTAATAGAATGGAACAGTGCAGTGATATAAAAGAAATGACTATAAACGGTACAACTATATGTGGTGAAGATTTGGCTAACTCAATAAATACACATTTCATAAATGCCGGTTGTTATGAAGAGCCAAATGACATTGACCGTGATACTAATATCCCGGATACACCTATGATAGAACACACAATATTCTTACAACCAACATCTCCTGCTGAAGTGGAGGCATCAATAAGGCTACTGAAAAGTAATGTCGCACCAGGCATTGATGAGATTGGTGCGAAAGAATTAAAACAAGTATCCCACCTTATTTCGGAGGCAGTTGCTCACATTGTTAATCTCATGTTGTCAACTGGTGTTTTTCCACAAAAACTCAAAGTAGCACGGGTGACAGCTATATTTAAAGGTGGCCTTAGAAATAATTTATCAAATTACCGACCGATATCGGTCCTCCCCATTATGTCGAAAATATTTGAAAGTGTGATTAACCAAAGACTGGTTTCTTTCTTTGACAAACACAAAATTCTTTCTAATAGCCAATATGGTTTTCGGAAAAACAGATCAACTGAAAAAGCATTGTGCTACATCAAAGATAGTATACTTACGAACATAGATAGCAAAAATTTCACACTTGGTTTATTTCTAGATTTGAAGAAAGCTTTCGATTCCATAAAATATAATATTTTATACGACAAACTATCTAGGTATGGGGTGCGGGGAGTAGCATTAGAGCTCATTAAAAACTATCTGAGTCACCGTTCTCAAATTGTGCAAATACAAAACGCAAAATCATCGAAACTAAAGCTAACACAAGGAGTTCCTCAGGGGTCCATACTGGGGCCATTTTTATTTCTTGTTTATATTAACGATATTGTAACTATAGCAAACTCTCCTGAAATTATTATGTATGCCGATGACACTAATGTTTTTTTTAAATCCACAGACTTAACTGATTTGGAAACTAAGGCCAACGAGTACCTTGCGTTGCTCTCGACTTGGCTAGGCCAAAATAGACTGCAGCTTAATATAGCAAAGACAAACTATGTCATATTTCGTGCTCTGAACAAACAACTTAGCCGGGAAATAGTTCTAACTTTCCAAGGGCATGAGTTAACCAGGGTTAAAGAGCAAAAGTTTCTTGGTGTCTGGTTCCAAGAGCATCTTTCGTGGAACGTTCATGTTAATAATTTAGTTGTTGAACTCTCCCGAGCTGTTGGCTGCTTGTATAAAATTGCATCCTTGATACCTATCTGGTTGAAGCAAAACCTATATAATTCATTGTTCTACTCTAGACTATGCTACGGAATACTGGTCTGGGGTACCACTACAAAAACCAACTACAATAGGATTATTCGTCTACAAAAAATGATATTGCGCATTTATGAAAGTTATCAGGGGCCATGGTACCAATTAAGCACGTCACCGTTATTTTTAAAATATCAAATGCTTCAAGCAAACAAAGTTTATGACTTCAAACTACTGCAGTATATACATTCCAATGCACTATATCTAGACGACAGCAGCAGTAATGAAGTCCCATACGACATGAGACTGAAGAGAAGACGAACATTAAAAACCAGGACTAACTATGGTACACAAACAACCAGCCACCAAGTACTAATGATCCTGAATAAGCTAGAAGGTCATATTGAATTCTTCACGACTAGAAATGCATTTAAAAATAAGGTGAAGGAACTGTTACTTGCACAGGCTTTGAGAGAATGACTATTGCAACACATGTGTGTGTGGGTATATGTGTGTGTATGTGTGTATATATGTGTATGTGTATATATGTGTATGTATGTGTGTGTATATATATGTGTGTATACATGTGTATGTAGGTGTATATATGTGTGTATATATGTGTGTGTATGTGTGTGTGTATGTATATATATGTGTGTATGTATATATGTGTGTATGTGTATATATGTGTGTATGTATATATGTATGTATATATATATATGTATATATATATGGATGTATGTGTATGTATCTATGTATACTATTGCATTCCATGCGTTTGATTGAGCTTGATTGTGTGCTGATATCAATACTCCTTTTGTTATCTTATACCTCTGTCTATTAAAAGGAAAAAATAGCACAGTAACTATGTGGACGTACGAATGCGAAAGACTTTGTATTCCTAACGCATTGTATATCAAATGTGTAACGATTTTTTTTATATTTTTGTTTACTGCCAATGAACTACTATTATGCCATGTAATATGATGTAACATGTTACGGGTACCGGGGCCCCTGTCAGGCGTTGTTCGCCTTTAGCTCCAGTACCTTTCTTGAAGTTGTCAAGATCAAATAAATCTTATTGTTATTGTTATTGTTCAACATCTAGAGACTCCACAACTTGAAACTCCACAACTAGAGACTCTGCAACTAAAAACTCAACAACTAGAGACTCCGCAACTCAACAACTAGAAACTCCACAACTGGAAAATCCACAACTAGATACTCCACAACTAGAAAATCTACAACTAGAAACTCCGCAACTAGAGACTCCACAACTAGAAACTCCACAACTAGAAACTCCACAACTACAAACTCCACAAATACAGACTCGGCAACTAGAAATTCCATATCTAGAAACTCCAAAACTAGAAACTGCAAAACTAGAGACTTCACAACTAGAAACTCAAAAACTAGAAACTCCACAACTAAAAACTCCACAACTGGAAACTCCACAACTTGAGACTCCGCAACTTGAAACTTCACAACTAGAAACTCCGCTATTAAAAACTCCGCAACTAGAAACTCCGCAACTAGAAACTCCACAACTTAAAACTCCACAACTAGATACTCCACAACTGGAAACTCCACAGCTAGAGACTCCACAACTAAAAACTCCACAACTAGAAACTCCACAACTAGAGACTCCACAACACGAAACTCCACAACTAGAAACTCCACAACTAAAAACTCCACAACCATAGACTCCGCAACTTCACAACTACAAACTCCACAACTGGAAACTCCATAACTAGATACTCTGCAACTAGAAACTCCACAACTAGAGACTCCACAACTTGAAACTCCACAACTTTAAACTCCACAACTTGAGACTCCACAACTAGAAACTCCACAACTTGAAACTCCACTACTAGATACTCCACAACTGGAAACTCGGCAACTAGAAACTCCACAACTAGAGACTCCACAACTTGAAACTCCACAACTAGAGACTCTGCAACTAGAAACTCCACAACTCGAAACTCCACAGCTGGAAACTCCACAACTAGACACTCCACATCAAAAAACGCTTCAACTAGAAACTCCTAAACTTGAGACTCAACAACTAGAGAATCTACAACTAGAGACTTCAAACTAGAAACTCAACAACTAGAAACTCAACAACTAAAAATTCAACAACTAGAAACTCCCCAGCTTGAGACTCCGCAACTTGAAACTCCACAACTAGAAACTCCGCAAATAGAAACTCCACAACTAGGGACTCCACAACTAGAAACTCCACAACTAGAAACTCCACAACCCGAAACTCCACTACTAGATACTCCACAACTGGAAACTCGACAACTAGAAACTCCACATCTAGAGACTCAACAACTTGAAACTCCACAACTAGAGACTCTGCAACTAGAAACTCAACAACTAGAGACTCCGCAACTCAACAACTAGAAACTCCACAACTGGAAAATCTACAACTAGAAACTCCGCAACTGGAGACTCCACAACTAGAGACTCCACAACTAGAAACTCCTCAACTTGAAACTCCTCAACTAGAAACTCCACAACCAGAAACTCCACAACTAGAATCTCGGCAACTAGAAACTCCGCAACTCCACACCTAGAAACTCCACAACTGGAAACTCCACAACTAGATACTCTGCAACTAGAAACTCCACAACTAGAGACTCCACAACTAGAAACTCCACAACTAGAAACTCCTCAACTTCAAACTTCACAAATACAGACTCGGCAACTAGAAATTCCATATCTAGAAACTCCACGACTAGAAACTGCAAAACTAGGTACTTCACAACTAGAAACTCAACAACTAGAATCTCCACAACTAAAAACTCCACAACTGGAAACTCCACAACTTGAGACTCCGCAACTTGAAACTTCACAACTAGAAACTCCACTATTAAAAACTCCACAACTAGAAACTCCGCAACTAGAAACTCCACAACTTCAAACTCCACAACTAGATACTCCACAACTGGAAACTCCACAACTAGATACTTCACAACTGGAAACTCCACAACTAGATACTCCACAACTGGAAAATCCACAACTAGAAACTCGACAACTAGAGACTCCACAACTCGAAACTCCACAACTAGAAACTCCACAACTGGAAACTCCACAACTAGATACTCTGCAACTAGAAACTCCACAACTAGAGACTCCAGAACTTTAAACTCCACAACTTGAGACTCCACAACTAGAAAATCCACAACTTGAAACTCCACAACCAGAAACTCCACAACTAGAAACACCACAACCAGACACTCCACAACTAGAAACTCTGCAACTAGAGACTCCACAACTAGAAACTCAACAACTAGAAAGTCCACAACTACAAGCTCCACAAATAGAGATTCGGCTACAAGAAATTTCATGTCTAGAAATTCCACAACTAAAACTCCACAACTGGAAACTCCACAATCAGAGACTCTGCAACTAGAAACTCCGCAGCTAGATACTCCACAAATAGAAACTCCGCAACTAGAAACTCCGCAGCTAGAAACTACACAACTAGAGACTCCACAACTAGAAACTCCACAACTAGAAACTCCACAAATAGAAACTCCACAACTTGAAACCTCACGACCTTAAGTTACGCAACTAGAAAATCCACAGCTAGAAAATCCGCAACTAGTAACTTCACAACTAGAAGCTCCACAACTCTACATTCCACAACTAGAAACTCCACAACTAGAGACTCCACAACTCGAAACTCCACAACTAGAAACTCCACAACTAAAAACTCACAACCAGAGACTCTGCAACTTCACAACTAGAAACTCCACAACTGGAAACTCCACAACTAGATACTCTGCAACTAAAAACTCCACAACTAGAGACTCCACAACTTAAAACACCACAACTTTAAACTCCACAACTTGAGAGTCCACAACTAGAAACTTCACAACTTGAAACTCCACAGCTTGGGACTCCGCAACTAAAACTCCACAACTAGGGACTCCACAACTGGAAACTCCACTACTATATACTCCACAACTGGAAACTCGGCAACAAGAAACTCCACAACTAGAGACTCCACAACTTGAAACTCCACAACTAGAGACTCTGCAACTAGAAACTCCACAACTCGAAACTCCACAACTGGAAACTCCACAACTAGACACTCCACAACAAAATCTCTTCAACTAGAAACTCCTAAACTTGAGACTCCAAAACTAGAGAATCTACTACTAGAGACTTCAAACTAGAAATTCAACAACTAGAAACTCAACAACTAAAAATTCAACAACTAGAAACTCCCCAGCTTGAGACTCCGCAACTTGAAACTCCACAACTAGAAACTCCGCAAATAGAAACTCCACAACTAGGGACTCCACAACTAGAAACTCCTCAACTTGAAACTCCTCAACAAGAAACTCCACAACCAGAAACTCCACAACTAGAAACTCGGCAACTAGAAACTCCGCAACTCCACACCTAGAAACTCCACAACTGGAAACTCCACAACTAGATACTCTGCAACTAGAAACTCCACAACTAGAGACTCCACAACTAGAAACTCCACAACTAGAAACTCCTCAACTTCAAACTTCACAAATACAGACTCGGCAACTAGAAATTCCATATCTAGAAACTCCACGACTAGAAACTGCAAAACTAGATACTTCACAACTAGAAACTCAACAACTAGAATCTCCACAACTAAAAACTCCACAACTGGAAACTCCACAACTTGAGACTCCGCAACTTGAAACTTCACAACTAGAAACTCCACTATTAAAAACTCCGCAACTAGAAACTCCGCAACTAGAAACTCCACAACTTAAAACTCCACAACTAGATACTCCACAACTGGAAACTCCACAACTAGATACTTCACAACTGGAAACTCCACAACTAGATACTCCACAACTGGAAAATCCACAACTAGAAACTCCACAACTAGAGACTCCACAACTCGAAACTCCACAACTAGAAACTCCACAACTGGAAACTCCACAACTAGATACTCTGCAACTAGAAACTCCACAACTAGAGACTCCAGAACTTTAAACTCCACAACTTGAGACTCCACAACTAGAAACTCCACAACTTGAAACTCCACAACCAGAAACTCCACAACAAGAAACACCACAACCAGACACTCCACAACTAGAAACTCTGCAACTAGAGACTCCACAACTAGAAACTCAACAACTAGAAAGTCCACAACTACAAGCTCCACAAATAGAGATTCGGCTACAAGAAATTTCATGTCTAGAAAGTCCACAACTAAAACTCCACAACTGGAAACCCCACAACTAGAAACTCCACAACTAGAAACTCCACAACTAGAGACTCCGCAACTAGAAACTCCACAATCAGAGACTCTGCAACTAGAAACTCCGCAGCTAGTTACTCCACAAATAGAAACTCCGCAACTAGAAACTCCGGAGCTAGAAACTACACAACTAGAGACTCCACAACTAGAAACTCCACAACTAGAAACTCCACAAATAGAAACTCCACAACTTGAAACCTCACGACCTTAAGTTACGCAACTAGAAAATCCACAGCTAGAAAATCCGCAACTAGTAACTCCACAACTAGAAGCTCCACAACTCTACATTCCACAACTAGAAACTCCACAACTAGAGACTCCACAACTCGAAACTCCACAACTAGAAACTCCACAACTAAAAACTCACAACCAGAGACTCTGCAACTTCACAACTAGAAACTCCACAACTGGAAACTCCACAACTAGATACTCTGCAACTAAAAACTCCACAACTAGAGACTCCACAACTTAAAACTCCACAACTTTAAACTCCACAACTTGAGAGTCCACAACTAGAAACTTCACAACTTGAAACTCCACAGCTTGGGACTCCGCAACTAGAAACTCCACAACTAGGGACTCCACAACTGGAAACTCCACTACTATATACACCACAACTGGAAACTCGGCAACTAGAAACTCCACAACTAGAGACTCCACAACTTGAAACTCCACAACTAGAGACTCTGCAACTAGAAACTCCACAACTCGAAACTCCACAACTGGAAACTCCACAACTAGACACTCCACAACAAAATCTCTTCAACTAGAAACTCCTAAACTTGAGACTCCAAAACTAGAGAATCTACTACTAGAGACTTCAAACTAGAAACTCAACAACTAGAAACTCAACAACTAAAAATTCAACAACTAGAAACTCCCCAGCTTGAGACTCCGCAACTTGAAACTCCACAACTAGAAACTCCGCAAATAGAAACTCCACAACTAGGGACTCCACAACTAGAAACTCCACAACTAGAAACTCCACAACCCGAAACTCCACTACTAGATACTCCACAACTGGAAACTCGACAACTAGAAACTCCACATCCAGAGACTCCACAACTTGAATCTCCACAACTAGAGACTCTGCAACTAGAAACTCAACAACTAGAGACTCCGCAACTCAACAACTAGAAACTCCACAACTGGAAAATCTACAACTAGAAACTCCGCAACTAGAGACTCCACAACTAGAGACTCCACAACTAGAAACTCCACAACTTGAAACTCCTCAACTAGAAACTCCACAACCAGAAACTCCACAACTAGAAACTCCGCAACTCCACAACTAGAAACTCCACAACTGGAAACTCCACAACTAGATACTCTGCAACTAGAAACTCCACAACTAGAGACTCCACAACTGGAAACTCCACAACTAGAAACTCCTAAACTTCAAACTTCACAAATACAGACTCGGCAACTAGAAATTTCATATCTAGAAACTCCACGACTAGAAACTGCAAAACTAGATACTTCACAACTAGAAACTCAACAACTAGAAACTCCACAACTAAAAACTCCACAACTGGAAACTCCACAACTTGAGACTCCGCAACTTGAAACTTCACAACTAGAAACTCCACTATTAAAAACTCCGCAACTAGAAACTCCGCAACTAGAAACTCCACAACTTAAAACTCCACAACTTAAAACTCCACAACTAGATACCCCACAACAGGAAACTCCACAACTAGATACTTCACAACTGGAAACTCCACAACTAGATACTCCACAACTGGAAAATCCACAACTAGAAACTCCACAACTCGAAACTTCACAACTAGAAACTCCACAACTAGAAACTCCACAACCAGAGAGTCCACAACTCCACAACTAGAAACTCCACAACTGGAAACTCCACAACTAGATACTCTGCAACTAGAAACTCCACAACTAGAGACTCCACAACTTTAAACTCCACAACTTGAGACTCCACAACTAGAAACTCCACAACTTGAAACTCCACAACTAGAAACTCCACAACCAGAAACTCCACAACTAGAAACACCACAACCAGACACTCCACAACTAGAAACTCTGCAACTAGAGACTCCACAACTAGAAACTCAACAACTAGAAAGTCCACAACTACAAGCTCCACAAATAGAGATTCGGCTACAAGAAATTTCATGTCTAGAAAGTCCACAACTATAACTCCACAACTGGAAACCCCACAACTAGAAACTCCACAAATAGAAACTCCACAACTAGAGACTCCGCAACTAGAAACTCCACAATCAGAGACTCTGCAACTAGAAACTCTGCAGCTAGATACTCCACAAATAGAAACTCCGCAACTAGAAATTCCGCAGCTAGAAACTACACAACTAGAGACTCCACAACTAGAAACTCCACAACTAGAAACTACACAAATAGAAACTCCACAACTTGAAACCTCACGACCTTAAGTTACGCAACTAGAAAATCCACAGCTAGAAAATCCGCAACTAGTAACTCCACACTTAGAAGCTCCACAACTCTACATTCCACAACTAGAAACTCCACAACTAAAAACTCACAACCAGAGACTCTGCAACTTCACAACTAGAAACTCCACAACTGGAAACTCCACAACTAGATACTCTGCAACTAAAAACTCCACAACTAGAGACTCCACAACTTAAAACTCCACAACTTTAAACTCCACAACTTGAGAGTCCACAACTAGAAACTTCACAACTTGAAACTCCACAGCTTGGGACTCCGCAACTAGAAACTCCACAACTAGGGACTCCACAACTGGAAACTCCACTACTATATGCACCACAACTGGAAACTCGGCAACTAGAAACTCCACAACTAGAGACTCCACAACTTGAAACTCCACAACTAGAGACTCTGCAACTAGAAACTCCACAACTCGAAACTCCACAACTGGAAACTCCACAACTAGACACTCCACAACCAAATCTCTTCAACTAGAAACTCCTAAACTTGAGACTCCAAAACTAGAGAATCTTCTACTAGAGACTTCAAACTAGAAACTCAACAACTAGAAACTCAACAACTAAAAATTCAACAACTAGAAACTCCCCAGCTTGAGACTCCGCAACTTGAAACTCCACAACTAGAAACTCCGCAAATAGAAACTCCACAACTAGGGACTCCACAACTAGAAACTCCACAACTAGAAACTCCACAACCCGAAACTCCACTACTAGATACTCCACAACTGGAAACTCGACAACTAGAAACTCCACATCCAGAGACTCCACAACTTGAATCTCCACAACTAGAGACTCTGCAACTAGAAACTCAACAACTAGAGACTCCGCAACTCAACAACTAGAAACTCCACAACTGGAAAATCTACAACTAGAAACTCCGCAACTAGAGACTCCACAACTAGAGACTCCACAACTAGAAACTCCACAACTTGAAACTCCTCAACTAGAAACTCCACAACCAGAAACTCCACAACTAGAAACTCCGCAACTCCACAACTAGAAACTCCACAACTGGAAACTCCACAACTAGATACTCTGCAACTAAAAACTCCGCAACTAGAGACTCCACAACTTAAAACTCCACAACTTTAAACTCCACAACTTGAGAGTCCACAACTAGAAACTTCACAACTTGAAACTCCACAGCTTGGGACTCCGCAACTAGAAACTCCACAACTAGGGACTCCACAACTGGAAACTCCACTACTATATACTCCACAACTGGAAACTCGGCAACTAGAAACTCCACAACTAGAGACTCCACAACTTGAAACTCCACAACTAGAGACTCTGCGACTAGAAACTCCACAACTCGAAACTCCACATCTGGAAACTCCACAACTAGACACTCCACAACAAAATCTCTTCAACTAGAAACTCCTAAACTAGAGACTCCAAAACTAGAGAATCTACTACTAGAGACTTCAAACTAGAAACTCAAAAACTAGAAACTCCACAACTAAAAACTCAACAACTAGAAACTCCACAAATACAGACTCGGCAACTAGAAATTCCATATCTAGAAACTCGACAGCTAGAAACTGCAAAACTAGAGACTTCACAACTAGAAACTCAACAACTAGAAACTCCACAACTAAAAACTCCACAACTGGAAACTCCACAACTTGAGACTCCGCAACTTGAAACTTCACAACTAGAAGCTCCGCTATTAAAAACTCCGCAACTAGGAACTCCGCAACTAGAAACTCCACAACTTAAAACTCCACAACTAGATACTCCACAACTGGAAACTCCACAACTAGATACTCCACAACTAAAAACTCCACAACTAGAAACTCCACAACTTCACAACTAGAAACTCCACAACTGGAAACTCCATAACTAGATACTCTGAAACTAGAAACTCCACAACTAGAGACTCCACAACTTGAAACTCCACAACTTGAAACTCCACAACTTGAGACTCCACAACTAAAAACTCCACAACTTGAAACTCCACTACTAGATACTCCACAACTGGAAACTCGGCAACTAGAAACTCCACAACTAGAGACTCCACAACTTGAAACTCCACAACTAGAGAATCTGCAACTAGAAACTCCACAACTCGAAACTCCACAACTGGAAACTCCACAACTAGACACTCCACAACAAAACACTCTTCAACTAGAAACTCCTAAACTAGAGACTCCACAACTAGAGAATCTACAACTAGAGACTTAAAACTAGAAACTCAACAACTAGAAACTCCACAACTAAAAACTCAACAACTAGAAACTCCACAGCTTGAGACTCCACAACTGGAAACTCGAACACTAGAAACTCCACATCTAGAGACTCCACAACTTGAAACTCCACAACTAGAGACTCTGCAACTAGAAACTCAACAACTAGAGACTCCGCAACTCAACAACTAGAAACTCCACAACTGGAAACTCGGCAACTTGAAACTCCACAACTAGAGACTCCACAACTTGAAACTCCACAACTAGAGACTCTGAGACTAGAAACTCCACAACTCGAAACTCCACAACTCGAAACTCCACAACTAGACACTCCACAACAAAATCTTTTCAACTAGAAACTCCTAAACTAGAGACTCCAAAACTAGAGAATCTACTACTAGAGACTTCAAACTAGAAACTCAACAACTAGAAACTCAACAACTAAAAATTCAACAACTAGAAACTCCCCAGCTTGAGACTCCGCAACTTGAAACTCCACAACTAGAAACTCCGCAAATAGAAACTCCACAACTAGGGACTCCACAACTAGAAACTCCACAACTAAAAACTCCCCAACTCGAAAATCCACAACTAGATACTCCACAACTAGAAAATCTACAACTAGAAACTCCGCAACTAGAGACTCCACAACTAGAAACTCCACAACTAGAAACTCCACAACTACAAACTCCACAAATACAGACTCGGCAACTAGAAATTCCATATCTAGAAACTCCAAAACTAGAAACTGCAAAACTAGAGACTTCACAACTAGAAACTCAAAAACTAGAAACTCCACAACTAAAAACTCTACAACTGGAAACTCCACAACTTGAGACTCCGCAACTTGAAACTTCACAACTAGAAACTCCGCTATTAAAAACTCCGCAACTAGAAACTCCGCAACTAGAAACTCCACAACTTAAAACTCCACAACTAGATACTCCACAACTGGAAACTCCACAGCTAGAGACTCCACAACTAAAAACTCCACAACTAGAAACTCCACAACTAGAGACTCCACAACTCGAAACTCCACAACTAGAAACTCCACAACTAAAAACTCCACAACCATAGACTCCGCAACTTCACAACTACAAACTCCACAACTGGAAACTCCATAACTAGATACTCTGCAACTAGAAACTCCACAACTAGAGACTCCACAACTTGAAACTCCACAACTTTAAACTCCACAACTTGAGACTCCTCAACTAGAAACTCCACAACTTGAAACTCCACTACTAGATACTCCACAACTGGAAACTCGGCAACTAGAAACTCCACAACTAGAGACTCCACAACTTGAAACTCCACAACTAGAGACTCTGCAACTAGAAACTCTAAAACTCGAAACTCCACAGCTGGAAACTCCACAACTAGACACTCCACATCAAAAAACGCTTCAACTAGAAACTCCTAAACTAGAGACTCCACAACTAGAGACTCCACAACTAGAAACTCCTCAACTTGAAACTCCTCAACTAGAAACTCCACAACCAGAAACTCCACAACTAGAAACTCGGCAACTAGAAACTCCGCAACTCCACACCTAGAAACTCCACAACTGGAAACTCCACAACTAGATACTCTGCAACTAGAAACTCCACAACTAGAGACTCCACAACTAGAAACTCCACAACTAGAAACTCCTCAACTTCAAACTTCACAAATACAGACTCGGCAACTAGAAATTCCATATCTAGAAACTCCACGACTAGAAACTGCAAAACTAGATACTTCACAACTAGAAACTCAACAACTAGAATCTCCACAACTAAAAACTCCACAACTGGAAACTCCACAACTTGAGACTCCGCAACTTGAAACTTCACAACTAGAAACTCCACTATTAAAAACCCCGCAACTAGAAACTCCGCAACTAGAAACTCCACAACTTAAAACTCCACAACTAGATACTCCACAACTGGAAACTCCACAACTAGATACTTCACAACTGGAAACTCCACAACTTGATACTCCACAACCAGAAACTCCACAACTAGAAACACCACAACCAGACACTCCACAACTAGAAACTCTGCAACTAGAGACTCCACAACTAGAAACTCAACAACTAGAAAGTCCACAACTACAAGCTCCACAAATAGAGATTCGGCTACAAGAAATTTCACGTCTAGAAAGTCCACAACTAAAACTCCACAACTAGAAACTCCGCAGCTAGATACTCCACAAATAGAAACTCCGCAACTAGAAACTCCGCAGCTAGAAACTACACAACTAGAGACTCCACAACTAGAAACTCCACAACTAGAAACTCCACAAATAGAAACTCCACAACTTGAAACCTCACGACCTTAAGTTACGCAACTAGAAAATCCACAGCTAGAAAATCCGCAACTAGTAACTCCACAACTAGAAGCTCCACAACTCTACATTCCACAACTAGAAACTCCACAACTAGAGACTCCACAACTCGAAGCTCCACAACTAGAAACTCCACAACTAAAAACTCACAACCAGAGACTCTGCAACTTCACAACTAGAAACTCCACAACTGGAAACTCCACAACTAGATACTCTGCAACTAAAAACTCCACAACTAGAGACTCCACAACTTAAAACTCCCCAACTTTAAACTCCACAACTTGAGAGTCCACAACTAGAAACTTCACAACTTGAAACTCCACAGCTTGGGACTCCGCAACTAGAAACTCCACAACTAGGGACTCCACAACTGGAAACTCCACTACTATATACTCCACAACTGGAAACTCGGCAACTAGAAACTCCACAACTAGAGACTCCACAACTTGAAACTCCACAACTAGAGACTCTGCAACTAGAAACTCCACAACTCGAAACTCCACAACTGGAAATTCCACAACTAGACACTCCACAACAAAATCTCTTCAACTAGAAACTCCTAAACTTGAGACTCCAAAACTAGAGAATCTACTACTAGAGACTTCAAACTAGAAACTCAACAACTAGAAACTCAACAACTAAAAATTCAACAACTAGAAACTCCCCAGCTTGAGACTCCGCAACTTGAAACTCCACAACTAGAAACTCCGCAAATAGAAACTCCACAACTAGGGACTCCACAACTAGAAACTCCACAACTAGAAACTCCACAACCTGAAACTCCACTACTAGATACTCCACAACTGGAAACTCGACAACTAGAAACTCCACATCCAGAGACTCCCCAACTTGAAACTCCACAACTAGAGACTCTGCAACTAGAAACTCAACAACTAGAGACTCCGCAACTCAACAACTAGAAACTCCACAACTGGAAAATCTACAACTAGAAACTCCGCAACTAGAGACTCCACAACTAGAGACTCCACAACTAGAAACTCCACAACTTGAAACTCCTCAACTAGAAACTCCACAACCAGAAACTCCACAACTAGAAACTCCGCAACTCCACAACTAGAAACTCCACAACTGGAAACTCCACAACTAGATACTCTGCAACTAGAAACTCCACAACTAGAGACTCCACAACTGGAAACTCCACAACTAGAAACTCCTCAACTTCAAACTTCACAAATACAGACTCGGCAACTAGAAATTTCATATCTAGAAACTCCACGACTAGAAACTGCGAAACTAGATACTTCACAACTAGAAACTCAACAACTAGACACTCCACAACTAAAAACTCCACAACTGGAAACTCCACAACTTGAGACTCCGCAACTTGAAACTTCACAACTAGAAACTCCACTATTAAAAACTCCGCAACCAGAAACTCCGCAACTAGAAACTCCACAACTTAAAACTCCACAACTAGATACCCCACAACTGGAAACTCCACAACTAGATACTTCACAACTGGAAACTCCACAACTAGATACTCCACAACTGGAAAATCCACAACTAGAAACTCCACAACTAGAGACTCCACAACTCGAAACTTCACAACTAGAAACTCCACAACTAGAAACTCCACAACCAGAGAGTCCACAACTCCACAACTAGAAACTCCACAACTGGAAACTCCACAACTAGATACTCTGCAACTAGAAACTCCACAACTAGAGACTCCACAACTTTAAACTCCACAACTTGAGACTCCACAACTAGAAACTCCACAACTTGAAACTCCACAACTAGAAACTCCACAACCAGAAACTCCACAACTAGAAACACCACAACCAGACACTCCACAACTAGAAACTCTGCAACTAGAGACTCCACAACTAGAAACTCAACAACTAGAAAGTCCACAACTACAAGCTCCACAAATAGAGATTCGGCTACAAGAAATTTCATGTCTAGAAAGTCCACAACTATAACTCCACAACTGGAAACCCCACAACTAGAAACTCCACAAATAGAAACTCCACAACTAGAGACTCCGCAACTAGAAACTCCACAATCAGAGACTCTGCAACTAGAAACTCTGCAGCTAGATACTCCACAAATAGAAACTCCGCAACTAGAAATTCCGCAGCTAGAAACTACACAACTAGAGACTCCACAACTAGAAACTCCACAACTAGAAACTACACAAATAGAAACTCCACAATTTGAAACCTCACTACCTTAAGTTACGCAACTAGAAAATCCACAGCTAGAAAATCCGCAACTAGTAACTCCACACTTAGAAGCTCCACAACTCTACATTCCACAACAAGAAACTCCACAACTAGAGACTCCACAACTCGAAACTCCATAACTAGAAACTCCACAACTAAAAACTCACAACCAGAGACTCTGCAACTTCACAACTAGAAACTCCACAACTGGAAACTCCACAACTAGATACTCTGCAACTAAAACTCCACAACTAGAGACTCCACAACTTTAAACTCCACAACTTGAGAGTCCACAACTAGAAACTTCACAACTTGAAACTCCACAGCTTGGGACTCCGCAACTAGAAACTCCACAACTAGGGACTCCACAACTGGAAACTCCACTACTATATACTCCACAACTGGAAACTCGGCAACTAGAAACTCCACAACTAGAGACTCCACAACTTGAAACTCCACAACTAGAGACTCTGCAACTAGAAACTCCACAACTCGAAACTCCACAACTGGAAACTCCACAACTAGACACTCCACAACAAAATCTCTTCAACTAGAAACTCCTAAACTAGAGACTCCAAAACTAGAGAATCTACTACTAGAGACTTCAAACTAGAAACTCAACAACTAGAAACTCCACAACTAAAAACTCAACAACTAGAAACTCCACAAATACAGACTCGGCAACTAGAAATTCCATATCTAGAAACTCGACAGCTAGAAACTGCAAAACTAGAGACTTCACAACTAGAAACTCAACAACTAGAAACTCCACAACTAAAAACTCCACAACTGGAAACTCCACAGCTTGAGACTCCGCAACTTGAAACTTCACAACTAGAAGCTCCGCTATTAAAAACTCCGCAACTAGAAACTCCGCAACTAGAAACTCCACAACTTAAAACTCCACAACTAGATACTCCACAACTGGAAACTCCACAACTAGATACTCCACAACTAAAAACTCCACAACTAGAAACTCCACAACTTCACAACTAGAAACTCCACAACTGGAAACTCCATAACTAGATACTCTGAAACTAGAAACTCCACAACTAGAGACTCCACAACTTGAAACTCCACAACTTTAAACTCCACAACTTGAGACTCCACAACTAAAAACTCCACAACTTGAAACTCCACTACTAGATACTCCACAACTGGAAACTCGGCAACTAGAAACTCCACAACTAGAGACTCCACAACTTGAAACTCCACAACTAAAGAATCTGCAACTAGAAACTCCACAACTCGAAACTCCACAACTGGAAACTCCACAACTAGACACTCCACAACAAAAAACTCTTCAACTAGAAACTCCTAAACTAGAGACTCCACAACTAGAGAATCTACAACTAGAGACTTAAAACTAGAAACTCAACAACTAGAAACTCCACAACTAAAAACTCAACAACTAGAAACTCCACAGCTTGAGACTCCACAACTGCAAACTCGAACACTAAAAACTCCACATCTAGAGACTCCACAACTTGAAGCTCCACAACTAGAGACTCTGCAACTAGAAACTCTACAACTAGAGACTCCGCAACTCAACAACTAGAAACTCCACAACTGGAAACTCGGCAACTAGAAACTCCACAACTAGAGACTCCACAACTTGAAACTCCACAACTAGAGACTCTGCAACTAGAAACTCCACAACTCGAAACTCCACAACTGGAAACTCCACAACTAGTCACTCCACAACAAAATCTCTTCAACTAGAAACTCCTAAAATAGAGACTCCAAAACTAGAGAATCTACTACTAGAGCCTTCAAACTAGAAACTCAACAACTAGAAACTCAACAACTAAAAATTCAACAACTAGAAACTCCCCAGCTTGAGACTCCGCAACTTGAAACTCCACAACTAGAAACTCCGCAAATAGAAACTCCACAACTAGGGACTCCACAACTAGAAACTCCACAACTAGAAACTCCACAACCCGAAACTCCACTACTAGATATTCCACAACTGGAAACTCGACAACTAGAAACTCCACATCCAGAGACTCCACAACTTGAAACTCCACAACTAGAGACTCTGCAACTAGAAACTCAACAACTAGAGACTCCGCAACTCAACAACTAGAAACTCCACAACTGGAAAATCTACAACTAGAAACTCCGCAACTAGAGACTCCACAACTAGAGACTCCACAACTAGAAACTCCACAACTTGAAACTCCTCATCTAGAAACTCCACAACCAGAAACTCCACAACTAGAAACTCGACAACTCCACAACTAGAAACTCCACAACTGGAAACTCCACAACTAGATACTCTGCAACTAGAAACTCCACAACTAGAGACTCCACAACTGGAAACTCCACAACTAGAAACTCCTCAACTTCAAACTTCACAAATACAGACTCGGCAACTAGAAATTTCATATCTAGAAACTCCACGACTAGAAACTGCAAAACTAGATACTTCACAACTAGAAACTCAACAACTAGAAACTCCACAACTAAAAACTCCCCAACTGGAAACTCCACAACTTGAGACTCCGCAACTTTAAACTTCACAACTAGAAACTCCACTATTAAAAACTCCGCAACTAGAAACTCCGCAACTACAAACTCCATAACTTAAAACTCCACAACTAGATACCCCACAACTGGAAACTCCACAACTAGATACTTCACAACTGGAAACTCCACAACTAGATACTCCACAACTGGAAAATCCACAACTAGAAACTCCACAACTAGAGACTCCACAACTCGAAACTTCACAACTAGAAACTCCACAACTAGAAACTCCACTACCAGAGAGTCCACAACTCCACAACTAGAAACTCCACAACTGGAAACTCCACAACTAGATACTCTGCAACTAGAAACTCCACAACTAGAGACTCCACAACTTTAAACTCCACAACTTGAGACTCCACAACTAGAAACTCCACAACTTGAAACTCCATAACTAGAAACTCCACAACCAGAAACTCCACAACTAGAAACACCACAACCAGACACTCCACAACTAGAAACTCTGCAACTAGAGACTCCACAACTAGAAACTCAACAACTAGAAAGTCCACAACTACAAGCTCCACAAATAGAGATTTGGCTACAAGAAATTTCATGTCTAGAAAGTCCACAACTATAACTCCACAACTGGAAACCCCACAACTAGAAACTCCACAAATAGAAACTCCACAACTAGAGACTCCGCAACTAGAAACTCCACAATCAGAGACTCTGCAACTAGAAACTCTGCAGCTAGATACTCCACAAATAGAAACTCCGCAACTAGAAATTCCGCAACTAGAAACTACACAACTAGAGACTCCACAACTAGAAACTCCACAACTAGAAACTCCACAAATAGAAACTCCACAACTTGAAACCTCACGACCTTAAGTTACGCAACTAGAAAATCCACAGCTAGAAAATCCGCAACTAGTAACTCCACAACTAGAAGCTCCAGAACTCTACATTCCACAACTAGAAACTCCACAACCAGAGACTCTGCAACTTCACAACTAGAAACTCCACAACTGGAAACTCCACAACTAGATACTCTGCAACTAGGGACTCCACAACTGGAAACTCCACTACTATATACTCCACAACTGGAAACTCGGCAACTAGAAACTCCACAACTAGAGACTCCACAACTTGAAACTCCACAACTAGAGACTCTGCAACTAGAAACTCCACAACTCGAAACTCCACAACTGGAAACTCCACAACTAGACACTCCACAACAAAATCTCTTCAACTAGAAACTCCTAAACTAGAGACTCCAAAACTAGAGAATCTACTACTAGAGACTTCAAACTAGAAATTCAACAACTAGAAACTCCACAACTAAAAACTCAACAACTAGAAACTCCACAAATACAGACTCGGCAACTAGAAATTCCATATCTAGAAACTCGACAGCTAGAAACTGCAAAACTAGAGACTTCACAACTAGAAACTCAACAACTAGAAACTCCACAACTAAAAACTCCACAACTGGAAACTCCACAACTTGAGACTCCGCAACTTGAAACTTCAACACTAGAAGCTCCGCTATTAAAAACTCCGCAACTAGAAACTCCGCAACTAGAAACTCCACAACTTAAAACTCCAGAACTAGATACTCCACAACTGGAAACTCCACAACTTCACAACTAGAAACTCCACAACTGGAAACTCCATAACTAGATACTCTGAAACTAGAAACTCCACAACTAGAGACTCCACAACTTGAAACTCCACAACTTTAAACTCCACAACTTGAGACTCCACAACTAAAAACTCCACAACTTGAAACTCCACTACTAGATACTCCACAACTGGAAACTCGGCAACTAGAAACTCCACAACTAGAGACTCCACAACTCTAAACTCCACAACTAGAAACTCCACAACTAAAAGGTTTCAAGTTGAGGAGTATCAAGTTGTGGAGTTTCTAGTTGTGGAATTTATAGTTGTGGAGTATCTAGTTGTGGAGTCTCTAGTTGTGCAATTTCTAGTTGTGGATTTTTTAGTGGCGGAGTTTCTGGCTGTGGAGTTTCTAGTTGTGGAGTTTCTAGTTGTGGAGTCTGTAGTTGTGGAGTCTGTAGTTGTGGAGTTTCTAGTTGTGGAGTTCCTAGTTATGGAGTCTCTAGATGTGGAGTTTCTAGTTGCGGAGTTTGTAGTTGCGGAGTTTCAAGTTGTGGAGTTTCTAGTTGAGGAGTTTCTAGTTGGGGAGTTTCTGGTGGTTGAGTTTCTAGTTGCCGACTTTCCAGTTGCAAAATCTCAAGTTGTGGAGTTTCTAGCTAAGGCGTTTCTAGTTGCGGAGTTTCTAGTGGCAGAGTTTCTAGTTGTGGAGTTTCTAGTTCTGAAATTTGTAGTTGTTGAGTTTCTAGTTGTGGTGTTTCAAGTTATGGAGTTTGTGTGGAATTTCTAGTTGTGGAATTTCTAGCTGTAGATTTTTTAGCTGTGGAGTTTCTAGTTGTGGAGTTTTCTAGTAGTGGAGTTTATAGTTATGGAGTTACAAAATTGTGGAGTTTCTAGTAGTGGAGTTTCTAGTTGTGGAGTTTCTAGTTGTGGAGTTTCTAGTTGTGGAGTTTGTAGTTGTGGAGTATCTAGTTGTGGTGTTTCAAGTTGTGGAGTTTTTAGTTGAGAAGTTTCTTGTTGTGGAGTTTCTAGTGGTTGAGTTTCTAGTTGCCGAGTTTCTAGTAGCAAAATCTCAAGTTGTGGAGTTTCTAGCTGTGGAGTTTCTAGTTGCGGAGTTTCTAGTGCGGAATTTCTAGTTGCGGAGTTTCTAGTTGCGGAGTTTTTAGTTGCGGAGTTTCTGGTTGTGGAGTTTCTAGTGTTAGAGTTTCTAGTTGTGGAGTCTATAGTTGTGGAGTTTGTAGTTGTGGAGTATCTAGTTGCGGAGTTTCAAGTTGGGGAGTTTCTAGTTGTGGATTTTGAAGTTGTAGAGTTCCTAGTTGCGGAGTGTCTGGTTGGGAGCTTCTAGTTGCGGAGTTTTCTAGTTGCGGAGTCTGTAGTTGTGGCGTTGCTAGTTGTGGAGTTTCTAGTGGTCGAATTTCTAGCTGTGGAGTTTCTAGTTGCGGAGTTTCTAGTTGCAGAGTTTCTAGTTGCGGACTTTCTAGCTGTGGAGTTTCTAGTTGCGGAGTTTATAGTTGCGGAGTTTTTAGTTGTGGAGTTTCTAGTTGTGAAGTATCTAACTGTGGAGTTTCTAGTTGCCGATTTTCTAGTTGCGGAGTTTATTAGTTGTGGAGTTTCAAGTTGTGGAGTTTCTAGTTGTGGAGTTTGTTGTTGTGGAGTTTCTAGTTGCGGAGTTTTTAGGTCGGAGTTTCTGGTTGTGGAGTTTCTAGTGTTGGAGTTTCTAGTTTTGGAGTCCGTAGTTGTGGAGTATCTATTTGTTGGGTTTCAAGTTGTGGAGTTTCTAGTTGTGGAATATTTAGTTGCGGAGTTTCAAGTTGTGGAGTTTCTAGTTGTGGAGTTTCTAGAGTATCTAGTTGTGGTGTTTCAAGTTGTGGAGTTTCTAGTTGAGGAGTTTCTAGTTGTGGAGTTTCTAGTTGCGGAGTTTCTAGTGTTGGAGTTTATTGTTGTGGAATTCGTAGTTTCGGAGTATCTAGTTGTAGTGTTTCAAGTAGTAAAGTTTCTAGCTGTGGAGTTTCTAGTTGTGGAGTTTTCTAGTAGTGGAGTTTCTAGTTATGGAGTTTCAAGTTGTGGAGTTTCTAGTTGTGGAATTTGTAGTTGTGTAGTATCTAGTTGTGGTAATTCAAGTTTTGTAGTTTCTAGCTGTGGAGTTTCTAGTTGTGGAGTTTCTAGTTGCGGAGTTTCTAGTTGTAAATCTCTAGTTGTGGAGTTTATAGCTGTGGAGTTTCTGGTTGTGGAACCTCTAGTTGTGGAGTTCCTAGTTGTGGAGTCTCTAGTTGTGGAGTTTGTAGTTTTGGGGTTCGTAGTTGTGGAGTTCGTAGTTGTGGAGTTTCTAGTTGTGGAGTCTCTAGTTGTGGAGTTTGTAGTTGTGGAGTTTCTAGCTGTGTAGTTTATAGTTGCGGAGTTTCTAGTTGCAGAGTTTTCCAGTTGTGAAGATTGCAGTGGCGGAGTTCTAGTGGCGGACTTTCTAGCTGTGGAGTTTTTAGTTGCGGAGTTTCTAGTTGCGGAGTTTTTAGTTGTGGAGTTTCTAGTTGGGAAATTTGTAGTTGTGGAGTATCTAGTTGTGGTGTTTCAAGTTGTGGAGTTTCTAGTTGTGGAGTTTCTAGTTGTGGAGTTTCTAGTTGTTGAGTTTCTAGTTGCCGAATCTCTAAATGCGAAGTCTCAAGTTGTGGAGTTTCTAGCTGTGGAGTTTCTGGTTGTGGAGTCTCTAGTTGTGGAGTTCCTAGTTGTGGAGTCTCTAGTTGTGGAGTTTGTAGTTGTGGAGTTTCTAGCTGTGGAGTTTGTAGTTGCGGAGTTTCTAGTTGCAGAGTTTTCCAGTTGTGAAGATTGCAGTGGCGGAGTTTCTAGTTGCGGACTTTCTAGCTGTGGAGTTTCTAGTTGCGGAGTTTTCTAGTTGCGAAGTCTGTAGTTGTGGAGTTTCTAGTTGTGGAATTTCTTGCTGTGGATTTTCTAGCTGTGGAGTTTCTAGTTGCGGAGTTTTTAGTTCATAGTTTCTGGTTGTGGAGTTTCTAGTGTTGGAGTTTCTAGTTGTGGAGTCCGTAGTTGTGGAGTATCTATTTGTTGGGTTTCAAGTTGTGGAGTTTCAAGTTGTGGAGTTTCCAGTTGTGGAATTTGTAGTTGTGAAGTATCTAGTTGTGGTGTTTCAGGTTGTGGAGTTTCTAGTTGTGGAGTTTCTAGTTGCGGAGTTTCTAGTTGTGAAGTCTCTAGTTGTGGAGTCTCTAGTTGTGGGATTTCTAGTTGCGGAGTTTCTGGTTGTGGAGTTTCTAGTTGTGGAGTTTCTAGTTGTGGAGTCTGTAGTTGTGGAGTCTGCAGTTTTGGAGTTTCTAGTTGTGGAGTTCCTAGTTATGGAGTCTCTTGTTGTGGAGTTTCTAGTTGCGGAGTTTCAAGTTGTGGAGTTTCTAGTTGTGGAGTTTGTAGTTGTGGAGTATCTAGTTGTGGTGTTTCAAGTTGTGGAGTTTCTAGTTGTGGAGTTTCTAGTTGCGGAGTTTCTAGTTGTAGAGTTTCTAGTTGTGGAATTCGTAGTTTTGGAGTATCTAGTTGTGTTTCATGTAGTGAAGTTTCTAGCTGTGGAGTTTCTAGTTGCGGAGTTTCCAACTGCAAATTTTGTAGTTGTGGAGTTTTCTAGTAGTGGAGTTTCTAGTTATGGAGTTTCTAGTTGCAGAGTTTAAAGTTGTGGAGTTGATAGTTGTGGAGTTTCTAGTTGTGGAGTTTGTAGTTGTGGAGTATCTAGTTCTGGAGTTTCAAGTTGTGGAGTTTCTAGTTGTGGATTTTGAAGGTGTAGAGTTCCTAGTTCCGGAGTTTGAAGTTGGGAGTTTCTAGTTTAGGAGTTGTCTAGTTGCGGAGTCTGTAGTTGTGGAGTTGCTAGTTGTGGAGTTTCTAGTGTTGGATTTTCTAGCTGTGGAGTTTCTAGTTGCGGAGTTTCTAGTTGCAGAGTTTCTAGTTGCGGACTTTCTAGCTGTGGAGTTTCTAGTTGCGGTGTTTCTAGTTGTGGAGTTTCTAGTTATGGAGTTTCTAGTTGTGGAGTTTTTAGTTTTGGAGCATCTAGTTGTGGAGTTTCAAGTTGAGGAGTTTCTAGTTGTGGATTTTGAAGTTGCAGAGTTCCAAGTTGAAGAGTGTCTGGTTGGGAGTTTCTAGATGCGGAGTTTTCTAGTTGCGGAGTCTGTATTTGTGGAGTTGCTAGTTGTGGAGTTTCTAGTGGTGGATTTTCTACCTGTGGAGTTTCTAGCTGTGGAGTTTCTAGTTGCGGAGTTTCAAGTTGCAGAGTTTCTAGTTGCAGAGTTTTCCAGTTGTGGAGATTGTAGTGGCGGAGTTTCTAGTTGCGGAGTTTCAAGTTGTGGAGTTTCTAAATGTGGAGTATGTAGTTGTGGAGTTTCAAGTTGTGGAGTTTTTAGTTGTGGATTTTGAAGTTGTAGAGTTCCCAGTTGCGGATTGTCTAGTATGGAGTTTATAGTTGCGGAGTTTTCTAGTTGCGGAGTCTGTAGTTGAGGAGTTTCAAGTTGTGGAATTTCTAGCTGTGGATTTTCTATTTGTGGAGTTTCTGGTTGCGGAGTTTTTAGTTGCGGAGTTTCTGGTTGTGGAGTTTCTAGTGTTGGAGTTTCTAGTTGTGGAGTCCATAGTTGTGGAGTATCTATTTGGTGGGTTTCAAGTTGTGGAGTTTCAAGTCGTGGAGTTTCTAGTTGTGGAACTTGTAGTTGTGAAGATTGTAGTTGTGGAGTTTCCAGTTGTGGAGTTCCTAGTTATGGAGTCTCTAGTTGTGGAGTTTCTAGTGGCGGAGTTTCAAGTTGTGGAGTTTCTAGTGGTGGATTTTCTAGCTTTGGAGTTTCTACTTGCGGAGTTTCTGGTTGTGGTGTTTCTAGTTGTGGAGTTTCTAGTTGCGAAGTTTCAAGTTGTGGAGTTTCTAGTTGCGGAGTTTCTTGTTGCCGAGTTTCTGGTTGTGGGGTTTCTGGTGATGGAGTTTCTAGTTGCGGAGTTTCTAGTTGCGGAGTTTCTATTTGTGGAGTTTCTAGTTGTGGAGTTTCTAGTTGTTGGGTTTCTAGTTGCCGAGTTTCTAGTTGCAAAATATCAAGTTGTGGAGTTTTTAGCTGTGGAGCTTCTAGTTGCGGAGTTTCTAGTTGCGGAGTTTCTAGTTGTGGAGTTTCTAGTTGTGGAATTCGTAGTTGTGGAGTATCTATTAGTTGTAGAGTTTCTAGTTGAAGAGTTTCTAGTTGTGGAGTTTCTAGTTGTTGGGTTTCTAGTTGCCGAGTTTCTAGTTGCAAAGTCTCAAGTTGTGGAGTTTCTAGCTGTGGAGTTTCTAGTTGCGGAGTTTCTAGTTGCGGAGTTTCTAGTTGTGGAGTTTCTAGTTGTGGAATTCGTAGTTTGGGAGTATCTAGTTGTGGTGTTTTAAGTAGTGAAGTTTCTAGCTGTGGAGTTTCTAGTTGCGGAGTTTCTAGTTGAAAAGTTTCTAGTTGCGGAGTTTTCTAGTAGTGGAATTTCTAGTTGTGGATTTTGAAGTTGTAGAGTTCCTAGTTGCGGAGTGTCTAGCTGGGAGTTTCTAGTTGCGGAGTTTTCTAGTCTCGGAATCTGTAGTTGTGGAGTTGCTAGTTGTGGAGTTTCTAGTGGTGGATTTTCTAGCCGTGGAGTTTCTAGTTGCGGAGTTTTTAGTTGCAGAGTTTCTAGTTGTGGAGTTTCTAGTTGTGGAGTTTCTAGTTGCGGAGTTTGCAGTTGTGGAGTATCTAGTTGTGGAGTTTCAAGTTGGGGAGTTTCTAGTTGTGGATTTTGAAGTTGTGGAGTTCCTAGTTGCAGAGTGTCTGGTTGGGAGTTTCTAGTTGCGGAGTTTTCTAGTGGCGGAGTCTGTAGTTGTGGAGTTGCAAGTTGTGGAGTTTCTAGTGGTGGATTTTCTAGCTGTGGAGTTTCTAGTTGCGGAATTTCTAGTTGCAGAGTTTCTAGTTGCGGACTTTCTAGCTGTGGAGTTTCTAGTTGCGGAGTTTATAGTTGCGGAGTTTTTAGTTGTGGAGTTTCTAGTTGTGAAATTTGTAGCTGTGGAGTATCTAGTTGTGGTGTTTCAAGTTGTGGAAATTCTAGTTGTGGAGTTTCTATTTGTGGAGTTTCTAGTTGTTGAGTTTCTAGTTGCCGTGTCTCTAAATGCGAAGTCTCAAGTTGTGGAGTTTCTAGCTGTGGAGTTTATGGTTGTTGAGTTTCTAGTTGTGGAGTTCCTAGTTGTGGAGTCTCTAGTTGTGGAGTTTCTAGTTGCGAAGACTAAAGTTGTGGAGTTTCTAGTTGTGGAGTCTCAAGTTGTGGAGTTTGTAGTTGTGGAGTTTCTAGCTGTGGAGTTTCTAGTTGCGGAGTTTCTAGTTGCAGAGTTTCTAATTGCAGAGTTTTCCAGTTGTGGAAAATGTAGTGGTGGAGTTTCTAGTGGCGGAGTTTCAAGTTGTGGAGTTTCTAGCTGTGGAGTTTGTAGTTGTGGAGTATCTTGTTGTGGAGTTTCATGTTGTGGAGTTTTTAGTTGTGGATTTTGAAGTTGTAGAGTTCCTAGTTGCAGATTGTCTAGTATGGAGTTTTCTAGTTGCGGAGTTTTCTAGTTGTGGAATTTCTAGCTGTGGATTTTCTAGCTGTGGAGTTTCTAGTTGCAGAGTTTTTAGTTCATAGTTTCTGGTTGTGGAGTTTCTAGTGTTGGAGTTTCTAGTTGTAGAGTCCGTAGTTGTGGAGTATCTATTTGTTTGGTTTCAAGTTGGGGAGTTTCAAGTTGTGGAGTTTCTAGTTGTGGAATTGGTAGTTGTGAAGTATCTAGTTGTGGTGTTTCAAGTTGTGGAGTTTCTAGTTGCGGAGTTTCTAGTTGTGGAATTCGTAGTTTTGGAGTATCTAGTTGTGTTTCATGTGGTGAAGTTTCCAGCTGTGGAGTTTCTAGTTGCGGAGTTTCCAGTTGCAGAGTTTCTAGTTGTGGAGTTTTCTAGTAGTGGAGTTTCTAGTTATGGAGTTTCTAGTTGCAGAGTTTCAAGTTGCGGAGTTTATAGTTGTGGAGTTTTTAGTTGTGGAGTTTGTAGTTGTGGAGTATCTAGTTCTGGAGTTTCAAGCTGTGGAGTTTCTAGTGGATTTTGAAGGTGTAGAGTTCCTAGTTGCGGAGTTTGAAGTTGGGAGTTTCTAGTTCGGGAGTTTTCTAGTTGCGGAGTCTGTAGTTGTGGAGTTGCTAGTTGTGGAGTTTCTAGTGTTGGATTTTCTAGCTCTGGAGTTTCTAGTTTCGGAGTTTCTAGTTGCAGAGTTTCTAGTTGCGGACTTTCTAGCAGTGGAGTTTCTAGTTGCGGAGTTTCTGGTTGAGGAGTTTCTAGTTGTGGAGTTTCTTGTTGTGAAGTCTGTAGTTGTGGAGTCTGTAGTCGTGGAGTTTCTAGTCGGAGATTTTCTAGCTGTGCAGATTCTAGTTGTAGAGTTTCTAGTTGCGGAGTTTCTAGTTGTGGAATTCGTAGTTGTGGAGTATCTAGTTGTGGTGTTTCAAGTAGTGAAGTTTCTAGCTGTGGAATTTCTAGTTGCAGAGTTTCTAGTTGCAGGTTTTCTAGTTGCGGAGTTTATTAAATGTGGAGTTTCAAGTTGGGGAGTTTGTAGTTGTGGAGTATCTAGTTGCGGAGTTTCAAGTTGGGGAGTTTCTAGTTGTGGATTTTGAAGTTGTAGAGTTCCTAGTTGCGGAGTGTCTGGTTGGGAGTTTCTAGTTGCAGAGTTTTCTAGTTGCGGAGTCTGTAGTTGTGGCGTTGCTAGTTGTGGAGTTTCTAGTGGTGGATTTTCTAGCTGTGGAGTTTCTAGTTGCGGAGTTTCTAGTTGCAGAGTTTCTAGTTGCGGACTTTCTAGCTGTGGAGTTTCTAGTTGCGGAGTTTATAGTTGCGGAGTTTTTAGTTGTGGAGTTTCTAGTTGTGAAGTATCTAACTGTGGAGTTTCTAGTTGCAGATTTTCTAGTTGCGGAGTTTATTAGTTGTGGAGTTTCAAGTTGTGGAGTTTCTAGTTGTGGAGTTTCTTGTTGTGGAGTCTCCAGTTGTGGAGTTTGTAGTTGTGGAGTTTCTAGTTGCGGAGTTTTTAGGTCGGAGTTTCTGGTTGTGGAGTTTCTAGTGTTGGAGTTTCTAGTTTTGGAGTCCGTAGTTGTGGAGTATCCATTTGTTGGGTTTCAAGTTGTGGAGTTTCTAGTTGTGGAATATGTAGTTGCGGAGTTTCAAGTTTTGGAGTTTCTAGTTGTGGAGTTTCTAGAGTATCTAGTTGTGGTGTTTCAAGTTGTGGAGTTTCTAGTTGAGGAGTTTCTAGTTGTGGAGTTTCTAGTTGCGGAGTTTCTAGTGTTGGAGTTTATTGTTGTGGAATTCGTAGTTTCGGAGTATCTAGTTGTAGTGTTTCAAGTAGTGAAGTTTCTAGCTGTGGAGTTTCTAGTTGTGGAGTTTTCTAGTAGTGGAGTTTCTAGTTATGGAGTTTCAAGTTGTGGAGTTTCTAGTTGTGGAATTTGTAGTTGTGTAGTATCTAGTTGTGGTAATTCAAGTTTTGTAGTTTCTAGCTGTGGAGTTTCTAGTTGTGGAGTTTCTAGTTGCGGAGTTTCTAGTTGTAAATCTCTAGTTGTGGAGTTTATAGCTGTGGAGTTTCTGGTTGTGGAACCTCTAGTTGTGGAGTTCCTAGTTGTGGAGTCTCTAGTTGTGGAGTTTGTAGTTTTGGGGTTCGTAGTTGTGGAGTTCGTAGTTGTGGAGTTTCTAGTTGTGGAGTCTCTAGTTGTGGAGTTTGTAGTTGTGGAGTTTCTAGCTGTGGAGTTTATAGTTGAGGAGTTTCTAGTTGCAGAGTTTTCCAGTTGTGAAGATTGCAGTGGCGGAGTTCTAGTGGCGGACTTTCTAGCTGTGGAGTTTCTAGTTGCGGAGTTTATAGTTGCGGAGTTTTTAGTTGTGGAGTTTCTAGTTGTGAAATTTGTAGTTGTGGAGTATCTAGTTGTGGTGTTTCAAGTTGTGGAGTTTCTAGTTGTGGAGTTTCTAGTTGCGGAGTTTGCAGTTGTGGAGTATCTAGTTGTGGAGTTTCAAGTTGGGGAGTTTCTAGTTGTGGATTTTGAAGTTGTGGAGTTCCTAGTTGCAGAGTGTCTGGTTGGGAGTTTCAAGTTGCGGAGTTTTCTAGTGGCGGAGTCTGTAGTTGTGGAGTTGCAAGTTGTGGAGTTTCTAGTGGTGGATTTTCTAGCTGTGGAGTTTCTAGTTGCGAAATTTCTAGTTGCAGAGTTTCTAGTTGCGGACTTTCTAGCTGTGGAGTTTCTAGTTGCGGAGTTTATAGTTGCGGAGTTTTTACTTGTGAAATTTGTAGCTGTGGAGTATCTAGTTGTGGTGTTTCAAGTTGTGGAAATTCTAGTTGTGGAGTTTCTATTTGTGGAGTTTCTAGTTGTTGAGTTTCTAGTTGCCGAGTCTCTAAATGCGAAGTCTCAAGTTGTGGAGTTTCTAGCTGTGGAGTTTATGGTTGTTGAGTTTCTAGTTGTGGAGTTCCTAGTTGTGGAGTCTCTAGTTGTGGAGTTTCTAGTTGCGAAGACTAAAGTTGTGGAGTTTCTAGTTGTGGAGTCTCAAGTTGTGGAGTTTGTAGTTGTGGAGTTTCTAGCTGTGGAGTTTCTAGTTGCGGAGTTTCTAGTTGCAGAGTTTCTAATTGCAGAGTTTTCCAGTTGTGGAAAATGTAGTGGTGGAGTTTCTAGTGGCGGAGTTTCAAGTTGTGGAGTTTCTAGCTGTGGAGTTTGTAGTTGTGGAGTATCTTGTTGTGGAGTTTCAAGTTGTGGAGTTTTTAGTTGTGGATTTTGAAGTTGTAGAGTTCCTAGTTGCAGATTGTCTAGTATGGAGTTTTCTAGTTGCGGAGTTTTCTAGTTGTGGAATTTCTAGCTGTGGATTTTCTAGCTGTGGAGTTTCTAGTTGCAGAGTTTTTAGTTCATAGTTTCTGGTTGTGGAGTTTCTAGTGTTGGAGTTTTTAGTTGTAGAGTCCGTAGTTGTGGAGTATCTATTTGTTTGGTTTCAAGTTGGGGAGTTTCAAGTTGTGGAGTTTCTAGTTGTGGAATTGGTAGTTGTGAAGTATCTAGTTGTGGTGTTTCAAGTTGTGGAGTTTCTAGTTGTGGAGTTTCTAGTTGCGGAGTTTCTAGTTGTGGAATTCGTAGTTTTGGAGTATCTAGTTGTGTTTCATGTGGTGAAGTTTCTAGCTGTGGAGTTTCTAGTTGCGGAGTTTCCAGTTGCAGAGTTTCTAGTTGTGGAGTTTTCTAGTAGTGGAGTTTCTAGTTATGGAGTTTCTAGTTGCAGAGTTTCAAGTTGCGGAGTTTAAAGTTGTGGAGTTTTTAGTTGTGGAGTTTGTAGTTGTGGAGTATCTAGTTCTGGAGTTTCAAGCTGTGGAGTTTCTAGTGGATTTTGAAGGTGTAGAGTTCCTAGTTGCGGAGTTTGAAGTTGGGAGTTTCTAGTTCGGGAGTTTTCTAGTTGCGGAGTCTGTAGTTGTGGAGTTGCTAGTTGTGGAGTTTCTAGTGTTGGATTTTCTAGCTCTGGAGTTTCTAGTTGCGGAGTTTCTAGTTGCTGAGTTTCTAGTTGCGGACTTTCTAGCAGTGGAGTTTCCAGTTGCGGAGTTTCTGGTTGAGGAGTTTCTAGTTGTGGAGTTTCTTGTTGTGAAGTCTGTAGTTGTGGAGTCTGTAGTCGTGGAGTTTCTAGTGGGAGATTTTCTAGCTGTGCAGCTTCTAGTTGTAGAGTTTCTAGTTGCAGAGTTTCTAGTTGCGAACTTTCTAGCTGTGGAGTTTCTAGTTGTGGAATTCGTAGTTGTGGAGTATCTAGTTGTGGTGTTTCAAGTAGTGAAGTTTCTAGCTGTGGAGTTTCTAGTGGCAGAGTTTCTAGTTGCAGGTTTTCTAGTTGCGGAGTTTATTAGTTGTGGAGTTTCAAGTTGTGGAGTTTCTAGTTGTGGAGTTTGTAGTTGTGGAGTATCTAGTTGCGGAGTTTCAAGTTGGGGAGTTTCTAGTTGTGGATTTTGAAGTTGTAGAGTTCCTAGTTGCGGAGTGTCTGGTTGGGAGTTTCTAGTTGCAGAGTTTTCTAGTTGCGGAGTCTGTAGTTGTGGCGTTGCTAGTTGTGGAGTTTCTAGTGGTGGATTTTCTAGCTGTGGAGTTTCTAGTTGCGGAGTTTCTAGTTGCAGAGTTTCTAGTTGCGGACTTTCTAGCTGTGGAGTTTCTAGTTGCGGAGTTTATAGTTGCGGAGTTTTTAGTTGTGGAGTTTCTAGTTGTGAAGTATCTAACTGTGGAGTTTCTAGTTGCAGATTTTCTAGTTGCGGAGTTTATTAGTTGTGGAGTTTCAAGTTGTGGAGTTTCTAGTTGTGGAGTTTCTTGTTGTGGAGTCTCCAGTTGTGGAGTTTGTAGTTGTGGAGTTTCTAGTTGCGGAGTTTTTAGGTCGGAGTTTCTGGTTGTGGAGTTTCTAGTGTTGGAGTTTCTAGTTTTGGAGTCCGTAGTTGTGGAGTATCTATTTGTTGGGTTTCAAGTTGTGGAGTTTCTAGTTGTGGAATATGTAGTTGCGGAGTTTCAAGTTGTGGAGTTTCTAGTTGTGAAGTTTCTAGAGTATCTGGTTGTGGTGTTTCAAGTTGTGGAGTTTCTAGTTGAGGAGTTTCTAGTTGTGGAGTTTCTAGTTGCGGAGTTTCTAGTGTTGGAGTTTATTGTTGTGGAATTCGTAGTTTCGGAGTATCTAGTTGTAGTGTTTCAAGTAGTGAAGGTTCTAGCTGTGGAGTTTCTAGTTGTGGAGTTTTCTAGTAGTGGAGTTTCTAGTTATGGAGTTTCAAGTTGTGGAGTTTCTAGTTGTGGAATTTGTAGTTGTGTAGTATCTAGTTGTGGTAATTCAAGTTTTGTAGTTTCTAGCTGTGGAGTTTCTAGTTGTGGAGTTTCTAGTTGCGGAGTTTCTAGTTGTAAATCTCTAGTTGTGGAGTTTATAGCTGTGGAGTTTCTGGTTGTGGAACCTCTAGTTGTGGAGTTCCTAGTTGTGGAGTCTCTAGTTGTGGAGTTTGTAGTTTTGGGGTTCGTAGTTGTGGAGTTCGTAGTTGTGGAGTTTCTAGTTGTGGAGTCTCTAGTTGTGGAGTTTGTAGTTGTGGAGTTTCTAGCTGTGGAGTTTATAGTTGCGGAGTTTCAAGTTGCAGAGTTTTCCAGTTGTGAAGATTGCAGTGGCGGAGTTCTAGTGGCGGACTTTCTAGCTGTGGAGTTTCAAGTTGTGGAGTTTCTAGTTGTGGAGTTTTTAGTTGTGGAGTTTCTAGTGGTGGAGTTTGTAGTTGTGGAGTATCTAGTTGTGGTGTTTCAAGTTGTGGAGTTTCTAGTTGAGGAGTTTCTAGTTGTGGAGTTTGTAGTTGTGGATTTTGAAGTTGTAGAGTTCCTAGTTGCGGAGTGTCTAGATGGGAGTTGCTAGTTGTGGAGTTTCTAGTGGTGGATTTTCTAGCTGTGGAGTTTCTAGTTGCGGAGTTTCTAGTTGCAGAGTTTCTAGTTGCGGACTTTCTAGCTGTGGAGTTTCTAGTTGCGGAGTTTCTAGTTGTGGAGTTTCTAGTTGTGGAGTTTCTAGTTGTGGAGTTTCTAGTTGTGGAGTTTGTAGTTTCGAAGTATCAAGTTGTGGAGTTTCTAGTTGCGGAGTTTCTTGTTGCGGAAAGTCTAGTTGGGAGTTTCTAGTTGCGCAGTTTTCTAGTTCCGTAGTCTTTAGTTGTGGAGTAGCTAGTTGTGGAGTTTTTAGTGGTGGATTTTCTAGCTGTGCAGTTTCTAGTTGTGGAGTTTCTAGTTGCTGTGTTTCTAGTTGCGGACTTCCTAGCTGTGGAGTTTCTAGTTGTGGAATTCTTAGTTGTGGAGTATCTAGTTGTGGTGTTTCAAGTAGTGAAGTTTCTAGCTGTGGAGTTTCTAGTTGTGGAGTTTCTAGTTGCGGAGTTTAATAGTTGTGGAGTTTCTAGTTGTGGAGTTTCTAGTTGCGGAGTTTCTAGTTGTGGAGTTTGTAGTTGTGGAGTATCTAGTTGTGGTGTTTCAAGTTGGGGAGTTTCTAGTTGTGGATTTTGAAGTTGTAGAGTTCCTAGTTGCGGAGTGTCTGGTTGGGAGTTTCTAGTTGCGGAGTTTTCTAGTTGCGGAGTCTGTAGTTGTGGAGTTGCTAGTTGTCGAGTTTCTAGTGGTGGATTTTCTAGCTGTGGAGATTCTAGTTGCAGAGTTTCTAGTTGCAGAGTTTCTAGTGGCGGACTTTCTAGCTGTGGAGTTTCTAGTTATGAAATTTGTTTTTGTGGAGTATCTAGTTGTGGTGTTTCAAGTTGTGGAGTTTCTAGTTTTGGAGTTTCTCGTTGTGGAGTTTCTAGTTGTTGTGTTTCTAGTTGCCGAGTCTCTACATACGAAGTCTCAAGCTGTGGAATTTCTAGCTGTGGAGTTGCTGGTTGTGGAGTCTCTAGTTGTGGAGTTCATAGTTGTGGAGTCTCTAGTTGTGGAGTTTGTAGTTGTGGAGTTTCTAGCTCTAGAGTTTCTAGTTGCAGAGTTTCTAGTTGCGGAGTTTTCCAGTTGTGGAGATTGCAGTGGCGGAGTTTCCAGTTTCGGAGTTTCAAGTTGTGGAGTTTCTAGTTGTGGAGTTTGTAGTTGTGGAGTATCTAGTTGTGGAGTTTCAAGTTGTGAAGTTTTTAGTTGTGGATTTTGAAGTTGTAGAGTTCCTAGTTGCGGATTGTCTAGTTGTGGAGTTTATAGTTGCGGAGTCTGAAGTTGTGGAGTTTCTCGTTGTGGAATTTCTAGCTGTGGGTTTTCTAGCTGTGGAGTTTCTAGTTGCGGAGTTTTTAGTTGCGGAGTTTCTGGTTGTGGAGTTTCTAGTGTTAGAGTTTCTAGTTGTGGAGTCCATAGTTGTGGAGTATCTAATTGTTGAGTTTCAAGTTGTGGAGTTTTTAGTTATGGAATTTCTAGTTGCGGAGTTTCTAGTTGTGAAGTCTCTAGTTGTGGAGTCTCTAGTTGTGGGATTTCCAGTTGCGGCGTTTCTAGTTGCGGAGTTTCTGGTTGTGGAGTTCTAGTTGTGGAGTTTCTAGTTGTGGAGTTCCCAGTTATGGAGTCTCTAGTTGTGGAGTTTCTAGTTGCGGAGTTTCAAGTTGTGGAGTTTTTAGTTGTGGAGTTTCTAGTTGTGGAGTTTGTAGTTGTGGAGTATCTAGTTGTGGTGTTTCAAGTTGTGGAGTTTCTAGTTGAGTTTCTAGTTGTGGAGTTTCTAGTTGCGGAGCTTCTAGTTTTGGAGTTTATTGTTGTATAATTCGTAGTTTTGGAGTATCTAGTTGTAGTGTTTCAAGTAGTGAAGTTTCTAGCTGTGGAGTTTCTAATTGCGGAGTTTCTAGTTGCAGAGTTTCTAGTTGCGGAGTTTTCTAGTAGTGGAGTTTCTAGTTATGGAGTCTCTAGTTGTGGGATTTCTAGTTGCGGAGTTTCTAGTTGCGGAGTTTCTAGTTGCAGAGTTTCTAGTTGTGGAGTTTCTTGTTGTGAAGTCTGTAGTTGTGGAGTCTGTAGTCGTGGAGTTTCTAGTGGGAGATTTTCTAGCTGTGCAGCTTCTAGTTGTAGAGTTTCTAGTTGCGAACTTTCTAGCTGTGGAGTTTCTAGTTGTGGAATTCGTAGTTGTGGAGTATCTAGTTGTGGTGTTTCAAGTAGTGAAGTTTCTAGCTGTGGAGTTTCTAGTTGCAGAGTTTCTAGTTGCAGATTTTCTAGTTGCGGAGTTTATTAGTTGTGGAGTTTCAAGTTGTGGAGTTTCTAGTTGTGGAGTTTCTAGTTGTGGAGTTTCTAATTGCAGAGTTTAAAGTTGTGGAGTTGATAGTTGTGGAGTTTCTAGTTGTGGAGTTTTTAGTTGTGGAGTATCTAGTTCTGGAGTTTCAAGTTGTGGAGTTTCTAGTTGTGGATTTTGAAGGTGTAGAGTTCCTAATTCCGGAGTTTGAAGTTGGGAGTTTCTAGTTTGGGAGTTGTCTAGTTGCGGAGTCTGTAGTTGTGGAGTTGCTAGTTGTGGAGTTTCTAGTGTTGGATTTTCTAGCTGTGGAGTTTCTAGTTGCGGAGTTTCTAGTTGCAGAGTTTCTAGTTGCGGACTTTCTAGCTGTGGAGTTTCTAGTTGCGGTGTTTCTAGTTGTGGAGTTTCTAGTTATGGAGTTTCTAGTTGTGGAGTTTTTAGTTTTGGAGCATCTAGTTGTGGAGTTTCAAGTTGAGGAGTTTCTAGTTGTGGATTTTGAAGTTCCAGAGTTCCTAGTTGAAGAGTGTCTGGTTGGGAGTTTCTAGATGCGGAGTTTTCTAGTTGCGGAGTCTGTATTTGTGGAGTTGCTAGTTGTGGAGTTTCTAGTGGTGGATTTTCTAGCTGTGGAGTTTCTAGCTGTGGAGTTTCTAGTTGCGGAGTTTCAAGTTGCAGAGTTTCTAGTTGCAGAGTTTTCCAGTTGTGGAGATTGTAGTGGCGGAGTTTCTAGTTGCGGAGTTTCAAGTTGTGGAGTTTCTAAATGTGGAGTATCTAGTTGTGGAGTTTCAAGTTGTGGAGTTTTTAGTTGTGGATTTTGAAGTTGTAGAGTTCCCAGTTGCGGATTGTCTAGTATGGAGTTTATAGTTGCGGAGTCTGTAGTTGAGGAGTTTCAAGTTGTGGAATTTCTAGCTGTGGATTTTCTATTTGTGGAGTTTCTGGTTGCGGAGTTTTTAGTTGCGGAGTTTCTGGTTGTGGAGTTTCTAGTGTTGGAGTTTCTAGTTGTGGAGTCCATAGTTGTGGAGTATCTATTTGGTGGGTTTCAAGTTGTGGAGTTTCAAGTCGTGGAGTTTCTAGTTGTGGAACTTGTAGTTGTGAAGATTCTAGTTGTGGAGTTTCCAGTTGTGGAGTTCCTAGTTATGGAGTCTCTAGTTGTGGAGTTTCTAGTGGCGGAGTTTCAAGTTGTGGAGTTTCTAGTGGTGGATTTTCTAGCTTTGGAGTTTCTAGTTGCGGAGTTTCTGGTTGTGGTGTTTCTAGTTGTGGAGTTTCTAGTTGCGAAGTTTCAAGTTGTGGAGTTTCTAGTTGCGGAGTTTCTTGTTGCCGAGTTTCTGGTTGTGGGGTTTCTGGTGATGGAGTTTCTAGTTGCGGAGTTTCTAGTTGCGGAGTTTCTATTTGTGGAGTTTCTAGTTGTGGAGTTTCTAGTTGTTGGGTTTCTAGTTGCCGAGTTTCTAGTTGCAAAATATCAAGTTGTGGAGTTTCTAGCTGTGGAGCTTCTAGTTGCGGAGTTTCTAGTTGCGGAGTTTCTAGTTGTGGAGTTTCTAGTTGTGGAATTCGTAGTTGTGGAGTATCTATTAGTTGTAGAGTTTCTAGTTGAAGAGTTTCTAGTTGTGGAGTTTCTAGTTGTTGGGTTTCTAGTTGCCGAGTTTCTAGTTGCAAAGTCTCAAGTTGTGGAGTTTCTAGCTGTGGAGTTTCTAGTTGCGGAGTTTCTAGTTGCGGAGTTTCTAGTTGTGGAGTTTCTAGTTGTGGAATTCGTAGTTTGGGAGTATCTAGTTGTGGTGTTTTTAAGTAGTGAAGTTTCTAGCTGTGGAGTTTCTAGTTGCGGAGTTTCTAGTTGAAAAGTTTCTAGTTGCGGAGTTTTCTAGTAGTGGAATTTCTAGTTGTGGATTTTGAAGTTGTAGAGTTCCTAGTTGCGGAGTGTCTAGCTGGGAGTTTCTAGTTGCGGAGTTTTCTAGTATCGGAATCTGTAGTTGTGGAGTTGCTAGTTGTGGAGTTTCTAGTGGTGGATTTTCTAGCCGTGGAGTTTCTAGTTGCGGAGTTTTTAGTTGCAGAGTTTCTAGTTGTGGAGTTTCTAGTTGTGGAGTTTCTAGTTGCGGAGTTTGCAGTTGTGGAGTATCTAGTTGTGGAGTTTCAAGTTGGGGAGTTTCTAGTTGTGGATTTTGAAGTTGTGGAGTTCCTAGTTGCAGAGTGTCTGGTTGGGAGTTTCTAGTTGCGGAGTTTTCTAGTGGCGGAGTCTGTAGTTGTGGAGTTGCAAGTTGTGGAGTTTCTAGTGGTGGATTTTCTAGCTGTGGAGTTTCTAGTTGCGGAATTTCTAGTTGCAGAGTTTCTAGTTGCGGACTTTCTAGCTGTGGAGTTTCTAGTTGCGGAGTTTATAGTTGCGGAGTTTTTAGTTGTGGAGTTTCTAGTTGTGAAATTTGTAGCTGTGGAGTATCTAGTTGTGGTGTTTCAAGTTGTGGAAATTCTAGTTGTGGAGTTCCTATTTGTGGAGTTTCTAGTTGTTGAGTTTCTAGTTGCCGAGTCTCTAAATGCGAAGTCTCAAGTTGTGGAGTTTCTAGCTGTGGAGTTTATGGTTGTTGAGTTTCTAGTTGTGGAGTTCCTAGTTGTGGAGTCTCTAGTTGTGGAGTTTCTAGTTGCGAAGACTAAAGTTGTGGAGTTTCTAGTTGTGGAGTCTCTAGTTGTGGAGTTTGTAGTTGTGGAGTTTCTAGCTGTGGAGTTTCTAGTTGCGGAGTTTCTAGTTGCAGAGTTTCTAATTGCAGAGTTTTCCAGTTGTGGAAAATGTAGTGGTGGAGTTTCTAGTGGCGGAGTTTCTAGTTGTGGAGTCTCTAGTTGTGGAGTTTGTAGTTGTGGAGTTTCTAGCTGTGGAGTTTATAGTTGCGGAGTTTCAAGTTGCAGAGTTTTCCAGTTGTGAAGATTGCAGTGGCGGAGTTCTAGTGGCGGACTTTCTAGCTGTGGAGTTTCAAGTTGTGGAGTTTCTAGTTGTGGAGTTTTTAGTTGTGGAGTTTCTAGTGGTGGAGTTTGTAGTTGTGGAGTATCTAGTTGTGGTGTTTCAAGTTGTGGAGTTTCTAGTTGAGGAGTTTCTAGTTGTGGAGTTTGTAGTTGTGGATTTTGAAGTTGTAGAGTTCCTAGTTGCGGAGTGTCTAGATGGGAGTTGCTAGTTGTGGAGTTTCTAGTGGTGGATTTTCTAGCTGTGGAGTTTCTAGTTGCGGAGTTTCTAGTTGCAGAGTTTCTAGTTGCGGACTTTCTAGCTGTGGAGTTTCTAGTTGCGGAGTTTCTAGTTGTGGAGTTTCTAGTTGTGGAGTTTCTAGTTGTGGAGTTTCTAGTTGTGGAGTTTGTAGTTTCGAAGTATCAAGTTGTGGAGTTTCTAGTTGCGGAGTTTCTTGTTGCGGAAAGTCTAGTTGGGAGTTTCTAGTTGCGCAGTTTTCTAGTTCCGTAGTCTTTAGTTGTGGAGTAGCTAGTTGTGGAGTTTTTAGTGGTGGATTTTCTAGCTGTGCAGTTTCTAGTTGTGGAGTTTCTAGTTGCTGTGTTTCTAGTTGCGGACTTCCTAGCTGTGGAGTTTCTAGTTGTGGAATTCTTAGTTGTGGAGTATCTAGTTGTGGTGTTTCAAGTAGTGAAGTTTCTAGCTGTGGAGTTTCTAGTTGTGGAGTTTCTAGTTGCGGAGTTTAATAGTTGTGGAGTTTCTAGTTGTGGAGTTTCTAGTTGCGGAGTTTCTAGTTGTGGAGTTTGTAGTTGTGGAGTATCTAGTTGTGGTGTTTCAAGTTGGGGAGTTTCTAGTTGTGGATTTTGAAGTTGTAGAGTTCCTAGTTGCGGAGTGTCTGGTTGGGAGTTTCTAGTTGCGGAGTTTTCTAGTTGCGGAGTCTGTAGTTGTGGAGTTGCTAGTTGTCGAGTTTCTAGTGGTGGATTTTCTAGCTGTGGAGATTCTAGTTGCAGAGTTTCTAGTTGCAGAGTTTCTAGTGGCGGACTTTCTAGCTGTGGAGTTTCTAGTTATGAAATTTGTTTTTGTGGAGTATCTAGTTGTGGTGTTTCAAGTTGTGGAGTTTCTAGTTTTGGAGTTTCTCGTTGTGGAGTTTCTAGTTGTTGTGTTTCTAGTTGCCGAGTCTCTACATACGAAGTCTCAAGCTGTGGAATTTCTAGCTGTGGAGTTGCTGGTTGTGGAGTCTCTAGTTGTGGAGTTCATAGTTGTGGAGTCTCTAGTTGTGGAGTTTGTAGTTGTGGAGTTTCTAGCTCTAGAGTTTCTAGTTGCAGAGTTTCTAGTTGCGGAGTTTTCCAGTTGTGGAGATTGCAGTGGCGGAGTTTCCAGTTTCGGAGTTTCAAGTTGTGGAGTTTCTAGTTGTGGAGTTTGTAGTTGTGGAGTATCTAGTTGTGGAGTTTCAAGTTGTGAAGTTTTTAGTTGTGGATTTTGAAGTTGTAGAGTTCCTAGTTGCGGATTGTCTAGTTGTGGAGTTTATAGTTGCGGAGTCTGAAGTTGTGGAGTTTCTCGTTGTGGAATTTCTAGCTGTGGGTTTTCTAGCTGTGGAGTTTCTAGTTGCGGAGTTTTTAGTTGCGGAGTTTCTGGTTGTGGAGTTTCTAGTGTTAGAGTTTCTAGTTGTGGAGTCCATAGTTGTGGAGTATCTAATTGTTGAGTTTCAAGTTGTGGAGTTTTTAGTTATGGAATTTCTAGTTGCGGAGTTTCTAGTTGTGAAGTCTCTAGTTGTGGAGTCTCTAGTTGTGGGATTTCCAGTTGCGGCGTTTCTAGTTGCGGAGTTTCTGGTTGTGGAGTTCTAGTTGTGGAGTTTCTAGTTGTGGAGTTCCCAGTTATGGAGTCTCTAGTTGTGGAGTTTCTAGTTGCGGAGTTTCAAGTTGTGGAGTTTTTAGTTGTGGAGTTTCTAGTTGTGGAGTTTGTAGTTGTGGAGTATCTAGTTGTGGTGTTTCAAGTTGTGGAGTTTCTAGTTGAGTTTCTAGTTGTGGAGTTTCTAGTTGCGGAGCTTCTAGTTTTGGAGTTTATTGTTGTATAATTCGTAGTTTTGGAGTATCTAGTTGTAGTGTTTCAAGTAGTGAAGTTTCTAGCTGTGGAGTTTCTAATTGCGGAGTTTCTAGTTGCAGAGTTTCTAGTTGCGGAGTTTTCTAGTAGTGGAGTTTCTAGTTATGGAGTCTCTAGTTGTGGGATTTCTAGTTGCGGAGTTTCTAGTTGCGGAGTTTCTAGTTGCAGAGTTTCTAGTTGTGGAGTTTCTTGTTGTGAAGTCTGTAGTTGTGGAGTCTGTAGTCGTGGAGTTTCTAGTGGGAGATTTTCTAGCTGTGCAGCTTCTAGTTGTAGAGTTTCTAGTTGCGAACTTTCTAGCTGTGGAGTTTCTAGTTGTGGAATTCGTAGTTGTGGAGTATCTAGTTGTGGTGTTTCAAGTAGTGAAGTTTCTAGCTGTGGAGTTTCTAGTTGCAGAGTTTCTAGTTGCAGATTTTCTAGTTGCGGAGTTTATTAGTTGTGGAGTTTCAAGTTGTGGAGTTTCTAGTTGTGGAGTTTCTAGTTGTGGAGTTTCTAATTGCAGAGTTTAAAGTTGTGGAGTTGATAGTTGTGGAGTTTCTAGTTGTGGAGTTTTTAGTTGTGGAGTATCTAGTTCTGGAGTTTCAAGTTGTGGAGTTTCTAGTTGTGGATTTTGAAGGTGTAGAGTTCCTAATTCCGGAGTTTGAAGTTGGGAGTTTCTAGTTTGGGAGTTGTCTAGTTGCGGAGTCTGTAGTTGTGGAGTTGCTAGTTGTGGAGTTTCTAGTGTTGGATTTTCTAGCTGTGGAGTTTCTAGTTGCGGAGTTTCTAGTTGCAGAGTTTCTAGTTGCGGACTTTCTAGCTGTGGAGTTTCTAGTTGCGGTGTTTCTAGTTGTGGAGTTTCTAGTTATGGAGTTTCTAGTTGTGGAGTTTTTAGTTTTGGAGCATCTAGTTGTGGAGTTTCAAGTTGAGGAGTTTCTAGTTGTGGATTTTGAAGTTCCAGAGTTCCTAGTTGAAGAGTGTCTGGTTGGGAGTTTCTAGATGCGGAGTTTTCTAGTTGCGGAGTCTGTATTTGTGGAGTTGCTAGTTGTGGAGTTTCTAGTGGTGGATTTTCTAGCTGTGGAGTTTCTAGCTGTGGAGTTTCTAGTTGCGGAGTTTCAAGTTGCAGAGTTTCTAGTTGCAGAGTTTTCCAGTTGTGGAGATTGTAGTGGCGGAGTTTCTAGTTGCGGAGTTTCAAGTTGTGGAGTTTCTAAATGTGGAGTATCTAGTTGTGGAGTTTCAAGTTGTGGAGTTTTTAGTTGTGGATTTTGAAGTTGTAGAGTTCCCAGTTGCGGATTGTCTAGTATGGAGTTTATAGTTGCGGAGTCTGTAGTTGAGGAGTTTCAAGTTGTGGAATTTCTAGCTGTGGATTTTCTATTTGTGGAGTTTCTGGTTGCGGAGTTTTTAGTTGCGGAGTTTCTGGTTGTGGAGTTTCTAGTGTTGGAGTTTCTAGTTGTGGAGTCCATAGTTGTGGAGTATCTATTTGGTGGGTTTCAAGTTGTGGAGTTTCAAGTCGTGGAGTTTCTAGTTGTGGAACTTGTAGTTGTGAAGATTCTAGTTGTGGAGTTTCCAGTTGTGGAGTTCCTAGTTATGGAGTCTCTAGTTGTGGAGTTTCTAGTGGCGGAGTTTCAAGTTGTGGAGTTTCTAGTGGTGGATTTTCTAGCTTTGGAGTTTCTAGTTGCGGAGTTTCTGGTTGTGGTGTTTCTAGTTGTGGAGTTTCTAGTTGCGAAGTTTCAAGTTGTGGAGTTTCTAGTTGCGGAGTTTCTTGTTGCCGAGTTTCTGGTTGTGGGGTTTCTGGTGATGGAGTTTCTAGTTGCGGAGTTTCTAGTTGCGGAGTTTCTATTTGTGGAGTTTCTAGTTGTGGAGTTTCTAGTTGTTGGGTTTCTAGTTGCCGAGTTTCTAGTTGCAAAATATCAAGTTGTGGAGTTTCTAGCTGTGGAGCTTCTAGTTGCGGAGTTTCTAGTTGCGGAGTTTCTAGTTGTGGAGTTTCTAGTTGTGGAATTCGTAGTTGTGGAGTATCTATTAGTTGTAGAGTTTCTAGTTGAAGAGTTTCTAGTTGTGGAGTTTCTAGTTGTTGGGTTTCTAGTTGCCGAGTTTCTAGTTGCAAAGTCTCAAGTTGTGGAGTTTCTAGCTGTGGAGTTTCTAGTTGCGGAGTTTCTAGTTGCGGAGTTTCTAGTTGTGGAGTTTCTAGTTGTGGAATTCGTAGTTTGGGAGTATCTAGTTGTGGTGTTTTTAAGTAGTGAAGTTTCTAGCTGTGGAGTTTCTAGTTGCGGAGTTTCTAGTTGAAAAGTTTCTAGTTGCGGAGTTTTCTAGTAGTGGAATTTCTAGTTGTGGATTTTGAAGTTGTAGAGTTCCTAGTTGCGGAGTGTCTAGCTGGGAGTTTCTAGTTGCGGAGTTTTCTAGTATCGGAATCTGTAGTTGTGGAGTTGCTAGTTGTGGAGTTTCTAGTGGTGGATTTTCTAGCCGTGGAGTTTCTAGTTGCGGAGTTTTTAGTTGCAGAGTTTCTAGTTGTGGAGTTTCTAGTTGTGGAGTTTCTAGTTGCGGAGTTTGCAGTTGTGGAGTATCTAGTTGTGGAGTTTCAAGTTGGGGAGTTTCTAGTTGTGGATTTTGAAGTTGTGGAGTTCCTAGTTGCAGAGTGTCTGGTTGGGAGTTTCTAGTTGCGGAGTTTTCTAGTGGCGGAGTCTGTAGTTGTGGAGTTGCAAGTTGTGGAGTTTCTAGTGGTGGATTTTCTAGCTGTGGAGTTTCTAGTTGCGGAATTTCTAGTTGCAGAGTTTCTAGTTGCGGACTTTCTAGCTGTGGAGTTTCTAGTTGCGGAGTTTATAGTTGCGGAGTTTTTAGTTGTGGAGTTTCTAGTTGTGAAATTTGTAGCTGTGGAGTATCTAGTTGTGGTGTTTCAAGTTGTGGAAATTCTAGTTGTGGAGTTCCTATTTGTGGAGTTTCTAGTTGTTGAGTTTCTAGTTGCCGAGTCTCTAAATGCGAAGTCTCAAGTTGTGGAGTTTCTAGCTGTGGAGTTTATGGTTGTTGAGTTTCTAGTTGTGGAGTTCCTAGTTGTGGAGTCTCTAGTTGTGGAGTTTCTAGTTGCGAAGACTAAAGTTGTGGAGTTTCTAGTTGTGGAGTCTCTAGTTGTGGAGTTTGTAGTTGTGGAGTTTCTAGCTGTGGAGTTTCTAGTTGCGGAGTTTCTAGTTGCAGAGTTTCTAATTGCAGAGTTTTCCAGTTGTGGAAAATGTAGTGGTGGAGTTTCTAGTGGCGGAGTTTCAAGTTGTGGAGTTTCTAGCTGTGGAGTTTGTAGTTGTGGAGTATCTTGTTGTGGAGTTTCAAGTTGTGGAGTTTTTAGTTGTGGATTTTGAAGTTGTAGAGTTCCTAGTTGCAGATTGTCTAGTATGGAGTTTTCTAGTTGCGGAGTTTTCTAGTTGTGGAATTTCTAGCTGTGGATTTTCTAGCTGTGGAGTTTCTAGTTGCAGAGTTTTTAGTTCATAGTTTCTGGTTGTGGAGTTTCTAGTGTTGAAGTTTCTAGTTGTAGAGTCCGTAGTTGTGGAGTATCTATTTGTTTGGTTTCAAGTTGGGGAGTTTCAAGTTGTGGAGTTTCTAGTTGTGGAATTGGTAGTTGTGAAGTATCTAGTTGTGGTGTTTCAAGTTGTGGAGTTTCAAGTTGTGGAGTTTCTTGTTGTGGAGTCTCCAGTTGTGGAGTTTGTAGTTGTGGAGTTTCTAGTTGCGGAGTTTTTAGGTCGGAGTTTCTGGTTGTGGAGTTTCTAGTGTTGGAGTTTCTAGTTTTGGAGTCCGTAGTTGTGGAGTATCAATTTGTTGGGTTTCAAGTTGTGGAGTTTTTAGTTGTGGAATATGTAGTTGCGGAGTTTCAAGTTGTGGAGTTTCTAGTTGTGGAGTTTCTAGAGTATCTAGTTGTGGTGTTTCAAGTTGTGGAGTTTCTAGTTGAGGAGTTTCTAGTTGTGGAGTTTCTAGTTGCGGAGTTTCTAGTGTTGGAGTTTATTGTTGTGGAATTCGTAGTTTCGGAGTATCTAGTTGTAGTGTTTCAAGTAGTGAAGTTTCTAGCTGTGGAGTTTCTAGTTGTGGAGTTTTCTAGTAGTGGAGTTTCTAGTTATGGAGTTTCAAGTTGTGGAGTTTCTAGTTGTGGAATTTGTAGTTGTGTAGTATCTAGTTGTGGTAATTCAAGTTTTGTAGTTTCTAGCTGTGGAGTTTCTAGTTGTGGAGTTTCTAGTTGCGGAGTTTCTAGTTGTAAATCTCTAGTTGTGGAGTTTATAGCTGTGGAGTTTCTGGTTGTGGAACCTCTAGTTGTGGAGTTCCTAGTTGTGGAGTCTCTAGTTGTGGAGTTCGTAGTTTTGGGGTTCGTAGTTGTGGAGTTCGTAGTTGTGGAGTTTCTAGTTGTGGAGTCTCTAGTTGTGGAGTTTATAGTTGCGGAGTTTCTAGTTGCAGAGTTTTCCAGTTGTGAAGATTGCAGTGGCGGAGTTCTAGTGGCGCACTTTCTAGCTGTGGAGTTTCTAGTTGCGGAGTTTATAGTTGCGGAGTTTTTAGTTGTGGAGTTTCTAGTTGTGAACTTTGTAGTTGTGGAGAATCTAGTTGTGGTGTTTCAAGTTGTGGAGTTTCTAGTTGTGGAGTTTCTAGTTGCGGAGTTTGCAGTTGTGGAGTATCTAGTTGTGGAGTTTCAAGTTGGGGAGTTTCTAGTTGTGGATTTTGAAGTTGTGGAGTTCCTAGTTGCAGAGTGTCTGGTTGGGAGTTTCTAGTTGCGGAGTTTTCTAGTGGCGGAGTCTGTAGTTGTGGAGTTGCAAGTTGTGGAGTTTCTAGTGGTGGATTTTCTAGCTGTGGAGTTTCTAGTTGCGAAATTTCTTGTTGCAGAGTTTCTAGTTGCGGACTTTCTAGCTGTGGAGTTTCTAGTTGCGGAGTTTATAGTTGCGGAGTTTTTAGTTGTGAAATTTGTAGCTGTGGAGTATCTAGTTGTGGTGTTTCAAGTTGTGGAAATTCTAGTTGTGGAGTTTCTATTTGTGGAGTTTCTAGTTGTTGAGTTTCTATTGCCGAGTCTCTAAATGCGAAGTCTCAAGTTGTGGAGTTTCTAGCTGTGGAGTTTATGGTTGTTGAGTTTCTAGTTGTGGAGTTCCTAGTTGTGGAGTCTCTAGTTGTGGAGTTTCTAGTTGCGAAGACTAAAGTTGTGGAGTTTCTAGTTGTGGAGTCTCAAGTTGTGGAGTTTGTAGTTGTGGAGTTTCTAGCTGTGGAGTTTCTAGTTGCGGAGTTTCTAGTTGCAGAGTTTCTAATTGCAGAGTTTTCCAGTTGTGGAAAATGTAGTGGTTGAGTTTCTAGTGGCGGAGTTTCAAGTTGTGGAGTTTCTAGCTGTGGAGTTTGTAGTTGTGGAGTATCTTGTTGTGGAGTTTCAAGTTGTGGAGTTTTTAGTTGTGGATTTTGAAGTTGTAGAGTTCCTAGTTACAGATTGTCTAGTATGGAGTTTTCTAGTTGCGGAGTTTTCTAGTTGTGGAATTTCTAGCTGTGGATTTTCTAGCTGTGGAGTTTCTAGTTGCAGAGTTTTTAGTTCATAGTTTCTGGTTGTGGAGTTTCTAGTGTTGGAGTTTCTAGTTGTAGAGTCCGTAGTTGTGGAGTATCTATTTGTTTGGTTTCAAGTTGGGGAGTTTCAAGTTGTGGAGTTTCTAGTTGTGGAATTGGTAGTTGTGAAGTATCTAGTTGTGGTGTTTCAAGTTGTGGAGTTTCAAGTTGTGGAGTTTCTAGTTGCGGAGTTTCTAGTTGTGGAATTCGTAGTTTTGGAGTATCTAGTTGTGTTTAATGTGGTGAAGTTTCTAGCTGTGGAGTTTCTAGTTGCGGAGTTTCCAGTTGCAGAGTTTCTAGTTGTGGAGTTTTCTAGTAGTGGAGTTTCTAGTTATGGAGTTTCTAGTTGCAGAGTTTCAAGTTGCGGAGTTTATAGTTGTGGAGTTTTTAGTTGTGGAGTTTGTAGTTGTGGAGTATCTAGTTCTGGAGTTTCAAGCTGTGGAGTTTCTAGTGGATTTTGAAGGTGTAGAGTTCCTAGTTGCGGAGTTTGAAGTTGGGAGTTTCTAGTTCGGGAGTTTTCTAGTTGCGGAGTCTGTAGTTGTGGAGTTGCTAGTTGTGGAGTTTCTAGTGTTGGATTTTCTAGCTCTGGAGTTTCTAGTTGCGGAGTTTCTAGTTGCAGAGTTTCTAGTTGCGGACTTTCTAGCAGTGGAGTTTCTAGTTGCGGAGTTTCTGGTTGAGGAGTTTCTAGTTGTGGAGTTTCTTGTTGTGAAGTCTGTAGTTGTGGAGTGTGTAGTCGTGGAGTTTCTAGTCGGAGATTTTCTAGCTGTGCAGCTTCTAGTTGTAGAGTTTCTAGTTGCAGAGTTTCTAGTTGCGAACTTTCTAGCTGTGGAGTTTCTAGTTGTGGAATTCGTAGTGGTGGAGTATCTAGTTGTGGTGTTTCAAGTAGTGAAGTTTCTAGCTGTGGAGTTTCTAGTTGCAGAATTTCTAGTTGCAGGTTTTCTAGTTGCGGAGTTTATTAAATGTGGAGTTTCAAGTTGTGGAGTTTGTAGTTGTGGAGTATCTAGTTGCGGAGTTTCAAGTTGGGGAGTTTCTAGTTGTGGATTTTGAAGTTGTAGAGTTCCTAGTTGCGGAGTGTCTGGTTGGGAGTTTCTAGTTGCAGAGTTTTCTAGTTGCGGAGTCTGTAGTTGTGGCGTTGCTAGTTGTGGAGTTTCTAGTGGTGGATTTTCTAGCTGTGGAGTTTCTAGTTGCGGAGTTTCTAGTTGCAGAGTTTCTAGTTGCGGACTTTCTAGCTGTGGAGTTTCTAGTTGCGGAGTTTATAGTTGCGGAGTTTTTAGTTGTGGAGTTTCTAGTTGTGAAGTATCTAACTGTGGAGTTTCTAGTTGCAGATTTTCTAGTTGCGGAGTTTATTAGTTGTGGAGTTTCAAGTTTCGGAGTTTCTAGTTGTGGAGTTTCTTGTTGTGGAGTCTCCAGTTGTGGAGTTTGTAGTTGTGTAGTTTCTAGTTGCGGAGTTTTTAGGTCGGAGTTTCTGGTTGTGGAGTTTCTAGTGTTGGAGTTTCTAGTTTTGGAGTCCGTAGTTGTGGAGTATCAATTTGTTGGGTTTCAAGTTGTGGAGTTTTTAGTTGTGGAATATGTAGTTGCGGAGTTTCAAGTTGTGGAGTTTCTAGTTGTGGAGTTTCTAGAGTATCTAGTTGTGGTGTTTCAAGTTGTGGAGTTTCTAGTTGAGGAGTTTCTAGTTGTGGAGTTTCTAGTTGCGGAGTTTCTAGTGTTGGAGTTTATTGTTGTGGAATTCGTAGTTTCGGAGTATCTAGTTGTAGTGTTTCAAGTAGTGAAGTTTCTAGCTGTGGAGTTTCTAGTTGTGGAGTTTTCTAGTAGTGGAGTTTCTAGTTATGGAGTTTCAAGTTGTGGAGTTTCTAGTTGTGGAATTTGTAGTTGTGTAGTATCTAGTTGTGGTAATTCAAGTTTTGTAGTTTCTAGCTGTGGAGTTTCTAGTTGTGGAGTTTCTAGTTGCGGAGTTTCTAGTTGTAAATCTCTAGTTGTGGAGTTTATAGCTGTGGAGTTTCTGGTTGTGGAACCTCTAGTTGTGGAGTTCCTAGTTGTGGAGTCTCTAGTTGTGGAGTTCGTAGTTTTGGGGTTCGTAGTTGTGGAGTTCGTAGTTGTGGAGTTTCTAGTTGTGGAGTCTCTAGTTGTGGAGTTTATAGTTGCGGAGTTTCTAGTTGCAGAGTTTCTAATTGCAGAGTTTTCCAGTTGTGGAAAATGTAGTGGTGGAGTTTCTAGAGGCGGAGTTTCAAGTTGTGGAGTTTCTAGCTGTGGAGTTTGTAGTTGTGGAGTATCTTGTTGTGGAGTTTCAAGTTGTGGAGTTTTTAGTTGTGGATTTTGAAGTTGTAGAGTTCCTAGTTGCAGATTGTCTAGTATGGAGTTTTCTAGTTGCGGAGTTTTCTAGTTGTGGAATTTCTAGCTGTGGATTTTCTAGCTGTGGAGTTTCTAGTTGCAGAGTTTTTAGTTCATAGTTTCTGGTTGTGGAGTTTCTAGTGTTGGAGTTTCTAGTTGTAGAGTCCGTAGTTGTGGAGTATCTATTTGTTTGGTTTCAAGTTGGGGAGTTTCAAGTTGTGGAGTTTCTAGTTGTGGAATTGGTAGTTGTGAAGTATCTAGTTGTGGTGTTTCAAGTTGTGGAGTTTCAAGTTGTGGAGTTTCTAGTTGCGGAGTTTCTAGTTGTGGAATTCGTAGTTTTGGAGTATCTAGTTGTGTTTCATGTGGTGAAGTTTCTAGCTGTGGAGTTTCTAGTTGCGGAGTTTCCAGTTGCAGAGTTTCTAGTTGTGGAGTTTTCTAGTAGTGGAGTTTCTAGTTATGGAGTTTCTAGTTGCAGAGTTTCAAGTTGCGGAGTTTATAGTTGTGGAGTTTTTAGTTGTGGAGTTTGTAGTTGTGGAGTATCTAGTTCTGGAGTTTCAAGCTGTGGAGTTTCTAGTGGATTTTGAAGGTGTAGAGTTCCTAGTTGCGGAGTTTGAAGTTGGGAGTTTCTAGTTCGGGAGTTTTCTAGTTGCGGAGTCTGTAGTTGTGGAGTTGCTAGTTGTGGAGTTTCTAGTGTTGGATTTTCTAGCTCTGGAGTTTCTAGTTGCGGAGTTTCTAGTTGCAGAGTTTCTAGTTGCGGACTTTCTAGCAGTGGAGTTTCTAGTTGCGGAGTTTCTGGTTGAGGAGTTTCTAGTTGTGGAGTTTCTTGTTGTGAAGTCTGTAGTTGTGGAGTCTGTAGTCGTGGAGTTTCTAGTCGGAGATTTTCTAGCTGTGCAGCTTCTAGTTGTAGAGTTTCTAGTTGCAGAGTTTCTAGTTGCGAACTTTCTAGCTGAGGAGTTTCTAGTTGTGGAATTCGTAGTGGTGGAGTATCTAGTTGTGGTGTTTCAAGTAGTGAAGTTTCTAGCTGTGGAGTTTCTAGTTGCAGAGTTTCTAGTTGCAGGTTTTCTAGTTGCGGAGTTTATTAAATGTGGAGTTTCAAGTTGTGGAGTTTGTAGTTGTGGAGTATCTAGTTGCGGAGTTTCAAGTTGGGGAGTTTCTAGTTGTGGATTTTGAAGTTGTAGAGTTCCTAGTTGCGGAGTGTCTGGTTGGGAGTTTCTAGTTGCAGAGTTTTCTAGTTGCGGAGTCTGTAGTTGTGGCGTTGCTAGTTGTGGAGTTTCTAGTGGTGGATTTTCTAGCTGTGGAGTTTCTAGTTGCGGAGTTTCGAGTTGCAGAGTTTCTAGTTGCGGACTTTCTAGCTGTGGAGTTTCTAGTTGCGGAGTTTATAGTTGCGGAGTTTTTAGTTGTGGTGTTTCTAGTTGTGAAGTATCTAACTGTGGAGTTTCTAGTTGCAGATTTTCTAGTTGCGGAGTTTATTAGTTGTGGAGTTTCAAGTTGTGGAGTTTCTAGTTGTGGAGTTTCTTGTTGTGGAGTCTCCAGTTGTGGAGTTTGTAGTTGTGGAGTTTCTAGTTGCGGAGTTTTTAGGTCGGAGTTTCTGGTTGTGGAGTTTCTAGTGTTGGAGTTTCTAGTTTTGGAGTCCGTAGTTGTGGAGTATCAATTTGTTGGGTTTCAAGTTGTGGAGTTTTTAGTTGTGGAATATGTAGTTGCGGAGTTTCAAGTTGTGGAGTTTCTAGTTGTGGAGTTTCTAGAGTATCTAGTTGTGGTGTTTCAAGTTGTGGAGTTTCTAGTTGAGGAGTTTCTAGTTGTGGAGTTTCTAGTTGCGGAGTTTCTAGTGTTGGAGTTTATTGTTGTGGAATTCGTAGTTTCGGAGTATCTAGTTGTAGTGTTTCAAGTAGTGAAGTTTCTAGCTGTGGAGTTTCTAGTTGTGGAGTTTTCTAGTAGTGGAGTTTCTAGTTATGGAGTTTCAAGTTGTGGAGTTTCTAGTTGTGGAATTTGTAGTTGTGTAGTATCTAGTTGTGGTAATTCAAGTTTTGTAGTTTCTAGCTGTGGAGTTTCTAGTTGTGGAGTTTCTAGTTGCGGAGTTTCTAGTTGTAAATCTCTAGTTGTGGAGTTTATAGCTGTGGAGTTTCTGGTTGTGGAACCTCTAGTTGTGGAGTTCCTAGTTGTGGAGTCTCTAGTTGTGGAGTTCGTAGTTTTGGGGTTCGTAGTTGTGGAGTTCGTAGTTGTGGAGTTTCTAGTTGTGGAGTCTCTAGTTGTGGAGTTTATAGTTGCGGAGTTTCTAGTTGCAGAGTTTTCCAGTTGTGAAGATTGCAGTGGCGGAGTTCTAGTGGCGGACTTTCTAGCTGTGGAGTTTCTAGTTGCGGAGTTTATAGTTGCGGAGTTTTTAGTTGTGGAGTTTCTAGTTGTGAAATTTGTAGTTGTGGAGTATCTAGTTGTGGTGTTTCAAGTTGTGGAGTTTCTAGTTGTGGAGTTTCTAGTTGCGGAGTTTGCAGTTGTGGAGTATCTAGTTGTGGAGTTTCAAGTTGGGGAGTTTCTAGTTGTGGATTTTGAAGTTGTGGAGTTCCTAGTTGCAGAGTGTCTGGTTGGGAGTTTCTAGTTGCGGAGTTTTCTAGTGGCGGAGTCTGTAGTTGTGGAGTTGCAAGTTGTGGAGTTTCTAGTGGTGGATTTTCTAGCTGTGGAGTTTCTAGTTGCGAAATTTCTAGTTGCAGAGTTTCTAGTTGCGGACTTTCTAGCTGTGGAGTTTCTAGTTGCGGAGTTTATAGTTGCGGAGTTTTTAGTTGTGAAATTTGTAGCTGTGGAGTATCTAGTTGTGGTGTTTCAAGTTGTGGAAATTCTAGTTGTGGAGTTTCTATTTGTGCAGTTTCTAGTTGTCGAGTTTCTATTGCCGAGTCTCTAAATGCGAAGTCTCAAGTTGTGGAGTTTCTAGCTGTGGAGTTTATGGTTGTTGAGTTTCTAGTTGTGGAGTTCCTAGTTGTGGAGTCTCTAGTTGTGGAGTTTCTAGTTGCGAAGACTAAAGTTGTGGAGTTTCTAGTTGTGGAGTCTCAAGTTGTGGAGTTTGTAGTTGTGGAGTTTCTAGCTGTGGAGTTTCTAGTTGCGGAGTTTCTAGTTGCAGAGTTTCTAATTGCAGAGTTTTCCAGTTGTGGAAAATGTAGTGGTTGAGTTTCTAGTGGCGGAGTTTCAAGTTGTGGAGTTTCTAGCTGTGGAGTTTGTAGTTGTGGAGTATCTTGTTGTGGAGTTTCAAGTTGTGGAGTTTTTAGTTGTGGATTTTGAAGTTGTAGAGTTCCTAGTTACAGATTGTCTAGTATGGAGTTTTCTAGTTGCGGAGTTTTCTAGTTGTGGAATTTCTAGCTGTGGATTTTCTAGCTGTGGAGTTTCTAGTTGCAGAGTTTTTAGTTCATAGTTTCTGGTTGTGGAGTTTCTAGTGTTGGAGTTTCTAGTTGTAGAGTCCGTAGTTGTGGAGTATCTATTTGTTTGGTTTCAAGTTGGGGAGTTTCAAGTTGTGGAGTTTCTAGTTGTGGAATTGGTAGTTGTGAAGTATCTAGTTGTGGTGTTTCAAGTTGTGGAGTTTCTAGTTGTGGAGTTTCTAGTTGCGGAGTTTCTAGTTGCGGAATTCGTAGTTTTGGAGTATCTAGTTGTGTTTCATGTGGTGAAGTTTCTAGCTGTGGAGTTTCTAGTTGCGGAGTTTCCAGTTGCAGAGTTTCTAGTTGTGGAGTTTTCTAGTAGTGGAGTTTCTAGTTATGGAGTTTCTAGTTGCAGAGTTTCAAGTTGCGGAGTTTATAGTTGTGGAGTTTTAGTTGTGGAGTTTGTAGTTGTGGAGTATCTAGTTCTGGAGTTTCAAGCTGTGGAGTTTCTAGTGGATTTTGAAGGTGTAGAGTTCCTAGTTGCGGAGTTTGAAGTTGAGAGTTTCTAGTTCGGGAGTTTTCTAGTTGCGGAGTCTGTAGTTGTGGAGTTGCTAGTTGTGGAGTTTTTAGTGTTGGATTTTCTAGCTCAGGGGTTTCTAGTTGCGGAGTTTCTAGTTGCAGTTTCTAGTTGCGGACTTTCTAGCAGTGGAGTTTCTAGTTGCGGAGTTTCTGGTTGAGGAGTTTCTAGTTGTGGAGTTTCTTGTTGTGAAGTCTGTAGTTGTGGAGTCTGTAGTCGTGGAGTTTCTAGTGGGAGATTTTCTAGCTGTGCAGCTTCTAGTTGTAGAGTTTCTAGTTGCAGAGTTTCTAGTTGCGAACTTTCTAGCTGTGGAGTTTCTAGTTGTGGAATTCGTAGTTGTGGAGTATCTAGTTGTGGTGTTTCAAGTAGTGAAGTTTCTAGCTGTGGAGTTTCTAGTTGCAGAGTTTCTAGTTGCAGGTTTTCTAGTTGCGGAGTTTATTAGTTGTGGAGTTTCAAGTTGTGGAGTTTCTAGTTGTGGAGTTTGTAGTTGTGGAGTATCTAGTTGCGGAGTTTCAAGTTGGGGAGTTTCTAGTTGTGGATTTTGAAGTTGTAGAGTTCCTAGTTGCGGAGTGTCTGGTTGGGAGTTTCTAGTAGCGGAGTTTTCTAGTTGCGGAGTCTGTAGTTGTGGCGTTGCTAGTTGTGGAGTTTCTAGTGGTGGATTTTCTAGCTGTGGAGTTTCTAGTTGCGGAGTTTCTAGTTGCAGAGTTTCTAGTTGCGGACTTTCTAGCTGTGGAGTTTCTAGTTGCGGAGTTTATAGTTGCGGAGTTTTTAGTTGTGGAGTTTCTAGTTGTGAAGTATCTAACTGTGGAGTTTCTAGTTGCAGATTTTCTAGTTGCGGAGTTTATTAGTTGTGGAGTTTCAAGTTGTGGAGTTTCTAGTTGTGGAGTTTCTTGTTGTGGAGTCTCTAGTTGTGGAGTTTGTAGTTGTGGAGTTTCTAGTTGCGGAGTTTTTAGGTCGGAGTTTCTGGTTGTGGAGTTTCTAGTGTTGGAGTTTCTAGTTTTGGAGTCCGTAGTTGTGGAGTATCTATTTGTTGGGTTTCAAGTTGTGGAGTTTCTAGTTGTGGAATATGTAGTTGCGGAGTTTCAAGTTGTGGAGTTTCAAGTTGTGGAGTTTCTAGTTGTGGAGTTTCTAGAGTATCTAGTTGTGGTGTTTCAAGTTGTGGAGTTTCTAGTTGAGGAGTTTCTAGTTGTGGAGTTTCTAGTTGCGGAGTTTCTAGTGTTGGAGTTTATTGTTGTGGAATTCGTAGTTTCGGAGTATCTAGTTGTAGTGTTTCAAGTAGTGAAGTTTCTAGCTGTGGAGTTTCTAGTTGTGGAGTTTTCTAGTAGTGGAGTTTCTAGTTATGGAGTTTCAAGTTGTGGAGTTTCTAGTTGTGGAATTTGTAGTTGTGTAGTATCTAGTTGTGGTAATTCAAGTTTTGTAGTTTCTAGCTGTGGAGTTTCTAGTTGTGGAGTTTCTAGTTGCGGAGTTTCTAGTTGTAAATCTCTAGTTGTGGAGTTTCTAGCTGTGGAGTTTCTGGTTGTGGAACCTCTAGTTGTGGAGTTCCTAGTTGTGGAGTCTCTAGTTGTGGAGTTTGTAGTTTTGGGGTTCGTAGTTGTGGAGTTCGTAGTTGTGGAGTTTCTAGTTGTGGAGTCTCTAGTTGTGGAGTTTCTAGTTGCGGACTTTCTAGCTGTGGAGTTTCTAGTTGCGGAGTTTTCTAGTTGCGAAGTCTGTAGTTGTGGAGTTTCTAGATGTGGAATTTCTCGCTGTGGATTTTCTAGCTGTGGAGTTTCTAGTTGCGGAGTTTTTAGTTCATAGTTTCTGGTTGTGGAGTTTCTAGTGTTGGTGTTTCTAGTTGTGGAGTCCGTAGTTGTGGAGTATCTAATTGTTGAGTTTCAAGTTGTGGAGTTTTTAGTTATGGAATTTCTAGTTGCGGAGTTTCTAGTTGTGAAGTCTCTAGTTGTGGAGTCTCTAGTTGTGGGATTTCCAGTTGCGGCGTTTCTAGTTGCGGAGTTTCTGGTTGTGGAGTTCTAGTTGTGGAGTTTCTAGTTGTGGAGTTCCCAGTTATGGAGTCTCTAGTTGTGGAGTTTCTAGTTGCGGAGTTTCAAGTTGTGGAGTTTTTAGTTGTGGAGTTTCTAGTTGTGGAGTTTGTAGTTGTGGAGTATCTAGTTGTGGTGTTTCAAGTTGTGGAGTTTCTAGTTGAGTTTCTAGTTGTGGAGTTTCTAGTTGCGGAGCTTCTAGTTTTGGAGTTTATTGTTGTATAATTCGTAGTTTTGGAGTATCTAGTTGTAGTGTTTCAAGTAGTGAAGTTTCTAGCTGTGGAGTTTCTAATTGCGGAGTTTCTAGTTGCAGAGTTTCTAGTTGCGGAGTTTTCTAGTAGTGGAGTTTCTAGTTATGGAGTCTCTAGTTGTGGGATTTCTAGTTGCGGAGTTTCTAGTTGCGGAGTTTCTAGTTGCAGAGTTTCTAGTTGTGGAGTTTCTTGTTGTGAAGTCTGTAGTTGTGGAGTCTGTAGTCGTGGAGTTTCTAGTGGGAGATTTTCTAGCTGTGCAGCTTTTAGTTGTAGAGTTTCTAGTTGCGAACTTTCTAGCTGTGGAGTTTCTAGTTGTGGAATTCGTAGTTGTGGAGTATCTAGTTGTGGTGTTTCAAGTGGTGAAGTTTCTAGCTGTGGAGTTTCTAGTTGCAGAGTTTCTAGTTGCAGATTTTCTAGTTGCGGAGTTTATTAGTTGTGGAGTTTCAAGTTGTGGAGTTTCTAGTTGTGGAGTTTCTAGTTGTGGAGTTTCTAATTGCAGAGTTTAAAGTTGTGGAGTTGATAGTTGTGGAGTTTCTAGTTGTGGAGTTTTTAGTTGTGGAGTATCTAGTTCTGGAGTTTCAAGTTGTGGAGTTTCTAGTTGTGGATTTTGAAGGTGTAGAGTTCCTAATTCCGGAGTTTGAAGTTGGGAGTTTCTAGTTTGGGAGTTGTCTAGTTGCGGAGTCTGTAGTTGTGGAGTTGCTAGTTGTGGAGTTTCTAGTGTTGGATTTTCTAGCTGTGGAGTTTCTAGTTGCGGAGTTTCTAGTTGCAGAGTTTCTAGTTGCGGACTTTCTAGCTGTGGAGTTTCTAGTTGCGGTGTTTCTAGTTGTGGAGTTTCTAGTTATGGAGTTTCTAGTTGTGGAGTTTTTAGTTTTGGAGCATCTAGTTGTGGAGTTTCAAGTTGAGGAGTTTCTAGTTGTGGATTTTGAAGTTGCAGAGTTCCTAGTTGAAGAGTGTCTGGTTGGGAGTTTCTAGATGCGGAGTTTTCTAGTTGCGGAGTCTGTATTTGTGGAGTTGCTAGTTGTGGAGTTTCTAGTGGTGGATTTTCTAGCTGTGGAGTTTCTAGCTGTGGAGTTTCTAGTTGCGGAGTTTCAAGTTGCAGAGTTTCTAGTTGCAGAGTTTTCCAGTTGTGGAGATTGTAGTGGCGGAGTTTCTAGTTGCGGAGTTTCAAGTTGTGGAGTTTCTAAATGTGGAGTATCTAGTTGTGGAGTTTCAAGTTGTGGAGTTTTTAGTTGTGGATTTTGAAGTTGTAGAGTTCCCAGTTGCGGATTGTCTAGTATGGAGTTTATAGTTGCGGAGTCTGTAGTTGAGGAGTTTCAAGTTGCGGAGTTTTTAGGTCGGAGTTTCTGGTTGTGGAGTTTCTAGTGTTGGAGTTTCTAGTTTTGGAGTCCGTAGTTGTGGAGTATCAATTTGTTGGGTTTCAAGTTGTGGAGTTTTTAGTTGTGGAATATGTAGTTGCGGAGTTTCAAGTTGTGGAGTTTCTAGTTTTGGAGTTTCTAGAGTATCTAGTTGTGGTGTTTCAAGTTGTGGAGTTTCTAGTTGAGGAGTTTCTAGTTGTGGAGTTTCTAGTTGCGGAGTTTCTAGTGTTGGAGTTTATTGTTGTGGAATTCGTAGTTTCGGAGTATCTAGTTGTAGTGTTTCAAGTAGTGAAGTTTCTAGCTGTGGAGTTTCTAGTTGTGGAGTTTTCTAGTAGTGGAGTTTCTAGTTATGGAGTTTCAAGTTGTGGAGTTTCTAGTTGTGGAATTTGTAGTTGTGTAGTATCTAGTTGTGGTAATTCAAGTTTTGTAGTTTCTAGCTGTGGAGTTTCTAGTTGTGGAGTTTCTAGTTGCGGAGTTTCTAGTTGTAAATCTCTAGTTGTGGAGTTTATAGCTGTGGAGTTTCTGGTTGTGGAACCTCTAGTTGTGGAGTTCCTAGTTGTGGAGTCTCTAGTTGTGGAGTTCGTAGTTTTGGGGTTCGTAGTTGTGGAGTTCGTAGTTGTGGAGTTTCTAGTTGTGGAGTCTCTAGTTGTGGAGTTTATAGTTGCGGAGTTTCTAGTTGCAGAGTTTTCCAGTTGTGAAGATTGCAGTGGCGGAGTTCTAGTGGCGGACTTTCTAGCTGTGGAGTTTCTAGTTGCGGAGTTTATAGTTGCGGAGTTTTTAGTTGTGGAGTTTCTAGTTGTGAAATTTGTAGTTGTGGAGTATCTAGTTGTGGTGTTTCAAGTTGTGGAGTTTCTAGTTGTGGAGTTTCTAGTTGCGGAGTTTGCAGTTGTGGAGTATCTAGTTGTGGAGTTTCAAGTTGGGGAGTTTCTAGTTGTGGATTTTGAAGTTGTGGAGTTCCTAGTTGCAGAGTGTCTGGTTGGGAGTTTCTAGTTGCGGAGTTTTCTAGTGGCGGAGTCTGTAGTTGTGGAGTTGCAAGTTGTGGAGTTTCTAGTGGTGGATTTTCTAGCTGTGGAGTTTCTAGTTGCGAAATTTCTAGTTGCAGAGTTTCTAGTTGCGGACTTTCTAGCTGTGGAGTTTCTAGTTGCGGAGTTTATAGTTGCGGAGTTTTTAGTTGTGAAATTTGTAGCTGTGGAGTATCTAGTTGTGGTGTTTCAAGTTGTGGAAATTCTAGTTGTGGAGTTTCTATTTGTGCAGTTTCTAGTTGTCGAGTTTCTATTGCCGAGTCTCTAAATGCGAAGTCTCAAGTTGTGGAGTTTCTAGCTGTGGAGTTTATGGTTGTTGAGTTTCTAGTTGTGGAGTTCCTAGTTGTGGAGTCTCTAGTTGTGGAGTTTCTAGTTGCGAAGACTAAAGTTGTGGAGTTTCTAGTTGTGGAGTCTCAAGTTGTGGAGTTTGTAGTTGTGGAGTTTCTAGCTGTGGAGTTTCTAGTTGCGGAGTTTCTAGTTGCAGAGTTTCTAATTGCAGAGTTTTCCAGTTGTGGAAAATGTAGTGGTTGAGTTTCTAGTGGCGGAGTTTCAAGTTGTGGAGTTTCTAGCTGTGGAGTTTGTAGTTGTGGAGTATCTTGTTGTGGAGTTTCAAGTTGTGGAGTTTTTAGTTGTGGATTTTGAAGTTGTAGAGTTCCTAGTTACAGATTGTCTAGTATGGAGTTTTCTAGTTGCGGAGTTTTCTAGTTGTGGAATTTCTAGCTGTGGATTTTCTAGCTGTGGAGTTTCTAGTTGCAGAGTTTTTAGTTCATAGTTTCTGGTTGTGGAGTTTCTAGTGTTGGAGTTTCTAGTTGTAGAGTCCGTAGTTGTGGAGTATCTATTTGTTTGGTTTCAAGTTGGGGAGTTTCAAGTTGTGGAGTTTCTAGTTGTGGAATTGGTAGTTGTGAAGTATCTAGTTGTGGTGTTTCAAGTTGTGGAGTTTCTAGTTGTGGAGTTTCTAGTTGCGGAGTTTCTAGTTGCGGAATTCGTAGTTTTGGAGTATCTAGTTGTGTTTCATGTGGTGAAGTTTCTAGCTGTGGAGTTTCTAGTTGCGGAGTTTCCAGTTGCAGAGTTTCTAGTTGTGGAGTTTTCTAGTAGTGGAGTTTCTAGTTATGGAGTTTCTAGTTGCAGAGTTTCAAGTTGCGGAGTTTATAGTTGTGGAGTTTTAGTTGTGGAGTTTGTAGTTGTGGAGTATCTAGTTCTGGAGTTTCAAGCTGTGGAGTTTCTAGTGGATTTTGAAGGTGTAGAGTTCCTAGTTGCGGAGTTTGAAGTTGAGAGTTTCTAGTTCGGGAGTTTTCTAGTTGCGGAGTCTGTAGTTGTGGAGTTGCTAGTTGTGGAGTTTTTAGTGTTGGATTTTCTAGCTCAGGGGTTTCTAGTTGCGGAGTTTCTAGTTGCAGTTTCTAGTTGCGGACTTTCTAGCAGTGGAGTTTCTAGTTGCGGAGTTTCTGGTTGAGGAGTTTCTAGTTGTGGAGTTTCTTGTTGTGAAGTCTGTAGTTGTGGAGTCTGTAGTCGTGGAGTTTCTAGTGGGAGATTTTCTAGCTGTGCAGCTTCTAGTTGTAGAGTTTCTAGTTGCAGAGTTTCTAGTTGCGAACTTTCTAGCTGTGGAGTTTCTAGTTGTGGAATTCGTAGTTGTGGAGTATCTAGTTGTGGTGTTTCAAGTAGTGAAGTTTCTAGCTGTGGAGTTTCTAGTTGCAGAGTTTCTAGTTGCAGGTTTTCTAGTTGCGGAGTTTATTAGTTGTGGAGTTTCAAGTTGTGGAGTTTCTAGTTGTGGAGTTTGTAGTTGTGGAGTATCTAGTTGCGGAGTTTCAAGTTGGGGAGTTTCTAGTTGTGGATTTTGAAGTTGTAGAGTTCCTAGTTGCGGAGTGTCTGGTTGGGAGTTTCTAGTAGCGGAGTTTTCTAGTTGCGGAGTCTGTAGTTGTGGCGTTGCTAGTTGTGGAGTTTCTAGTGGTGGATTTTCTAGCTGTGGAGTTTCTAGTTGCGGAGTTTCTAGTTGCAGAGTTTCTAGTTGCGGACTTTCTAGCTGTGGAGTTTCTAGTTGCGGAGTTTATAGTTGCGGAGTTTTTAGTTGTGGAGTTTCTAGTTGTGAAGTATCTAACTGTGGAGTTTCTAGTTGCAGATTTTCTAGTTGCGGAGTTTATTAGTTGTGGAGTTTCAAGTTGTGGAGTTTCTAGTTGTGGAGTTTCTTGTTGTGGAGTCTCTAGTTGTGGAGTTTGTAGTTGTGGAGTTTCTAGTTGCGGAGTTTTTAGGTCGGAGTTTCTGGTTGTGGAGTTTCTAGTGTTGGAGTTTCTAGTTTTGGAGTCCGTAGTTGTGGAGTATCTATTTGTTGGGTTTCAAGTTGTGGAGTTTCTAGTTGTGGAATATGTAGTTGCGGAGTTTCAAGTTGTGGAGTTTCAAGTTGTGGAGTTTCTAGTTGTGGAGTTTCTAGAGTATCTAGTTGTGGTGTTTCAAGTTGTGGAGTTTCTAGTTGAGGAGTTTCTAGTTGTGGAGTTTCTAGTTGCGGAGTTTCTAGTGTTGGAGTTTATTGTTGTGGAATTCGTAGTTTCGGAGTATCTAGTTGTAGTGTTTCAAGTAGTGAAGTTTCTAGCTGTGGAGTTTCTAGTTGTGGAGTTTTCTAGTAGTGGAGTTTCTAGTTATGGAGTTTCAAGTTGTGGAGTTTCTAGTTGTGGAGTCTCAAGTTGTGGAGTTTGTAGTTGTGGAGTTTCTAGCTGTGGAGTTTCTAGTTGCGGAGTTTCTAGTTGCAGAGTTTCTAATTGCAGAGTTTTCCAGTTGTGGAAAATGTAGTGGTTGAGTTTCTAGTGGCGGAGTTTCAAGTTGTGGAGTTTCTAGCTGTGGAGTTTGTAGTTGTGGAGTATCTTGTTGTGGAGTTTCAAGTTGTGGAGTTTTTAGTTGTGGATTTTGAAGTTGTAGAGTTCCTAGTTACAGATTGTCTAGTATGGAGTTTTCTAGTTGCGGAGTTTTCTAGTTGTGGAATTTCTAGCTGTGGATTTTCTAGCTGTGGAGTTTCTAGTTGCAGAGTTTTTAGTTCATAGTTTCTGGTTGTGGAGTTTCTAGTGTTGGAGTTTCTAGTTGTAGAGTCCGTAGTTGTGGAGTATCTATTTGTTTGGTTTCAAGTTGGGGAGTTTCAAGTTGTGGAGTTTCTAGTTGTGGAATTGGTAGTTGTGAAGTATCTAGTTGTGGTGTTTCAAGTTGTGGAGTTTCTAGTTGTGGAGTTTCTAGTTGCGGAGTTTCTAGTTGCGGAATTCGTAGTTTTGGAGTATCTAGTTGTGTTTCATGTGGTGAAGTTTCTAGCTGTGGAGTTTCTAGTTGCGGAGTTTCCAGTTGCAGAGTTTCTAGTTGTGGAGTTTTCTAGTAGTGGAGTTTCTAGTTATGGAGTTTCTAGTTGCAGAGTTTCAAGTTGCGGAGTTTATAGTTGTGGAGTTTTAGTTGTGGAGTTTGTAGTTGTGGAGTATCTAGTTCTGGAGTTTCAAGCTGTGGAGTTTCTAGTGGATTTTGAAGGTGTAGAGTTCCTAGTTGCGGAGTTTGAAGTTGAGAGTTTCTAGTTCGGGAGTTTTCTAGTTGCGGAGTCTGTAGTTGTGGAGTTGCTAGTTGTGGAGTTTTTAGTGTTGGATTTTCTAGCTCAGGGGTTTCTAGTTGCGGAGTTTCTAGTTGCAGTTTCTAGTTGCGGACTTTCTAGCAGTGGAGTTTCTAGTTGCGGAGTTTCTGGTTGAGGAGTTTCTAGTTGTGGAGTTTCTTGTTGTGAAGTCTGTAGTTGTGGAGTCTGTAGTCGTGGAGTTTCTAGTGGGAGATTTTCTAGCTGTGCAGCTTCTAGTTGTAGAGTTTCTAGTTGCAGAGTTTCTAGTTGCGAACTTTCTAGCTGTGGAGTTTCTAGTTGTGGAATTCGTAGTTGTGGAGTATCTAGTTGTGGTGTTTCAAGTAGTGAAGTTTCTAGCTGTGGAGTTTCTAGTTGCAGAGTTTCTAGTTGCAGGTTTTCTAGTTGCGGAGTTTATTAGTTGTGGAGTTTCAAGTTGTGGAGTTTCTAGTTGTGGAGTTTGTAGTTGTGGAGTATCTAGTTGCGGAGTTTCAAGTTGGGGAGTTTCTAGTTGTGGATTTTGAAGTTGTAGAGTTCCTAGTTGCGGAGTGTCTGGTTGGGAGTTTCTAGTAGCGGAGTTTTCTAGTTGCGGAGTCTGTAGTTGTGGCGTTGCTAGTTGTGGAGTTTCTAGTGGTGGATTTTCTAGCTGTGGAGTTTCTAGTTGCGGAGTTTCTAGTTGCAGAGTTTCTAGTTGCGGACTTTCTAGCTGTGGAGTTTCTAGTTGCGGAGTTTATAGTTGCGGAGTTTTTAGTTGTGGAGTTTCTAGTTGTGAAGTATCTAACTGTGGAGTTTCTAGTTGCAGATTTTCTAGTTGCGGAGTTTATTAGTTGTGGAGTTTCAAGTTGTGGAGTTTCTAGTTGTGGAGTTTCTTGTTGTGGAGTCTCTAGTTGTGGAGTTTGTAGTTGTGGAGTTTCTAGTTGCGGAGTTTTTAGGTCGGAGTTTCTGGTTGTGGAGTTTCTAGTGTTGGAGTTTCTAGTTTTGGAGTCCGTAGTTGTGGAGTATCTATTTGTTGGGTTTCAAGTTGTGGAGTTTCTAGTTGTGGAATATGTAGTTGCGGAGTTTCAAGTTGTGGAGTTTCAAGTTGTGGAGTTTCTAGTTGTGGAGTTTCTAGAGTATCTAGTTGTGGTGTTTCAAGTTGTGGAGTTTCTAGTTGAGGAGTTTCTAGTTGTGGAGTTTCTAGTTGCGGAGTTTCTAGTGTTGGAGTTTATTGTTGTGGAATTCGTAGTTTCGGAGTATCTAGTTGTAGTGTTTCAAGTAGTGAAGTTTCTAGCTGTGGAGTTTCTAGTTGTGGAGTTTTCTAGTAGTGGAGTTTCTAGTTATGGAGTTTCAAGTTGTGGAGTTTCTAGTTGTGGAATTTGTAGTTGTGTAGTATCTAGTTGTGGTAATTCAAGTTTTGTAGTTTCTAGCTGTGGAGTTTCTAGTTGTGGAGTTTCTAGTTGCGGAGTTTCTAGTTGTAAATCTCTAGTTGTGGAGTTTCTAGCTGTGGAGTTTCTGGTTGTGGAACCTCTAGTTGTGGAGTTCCTAGTTGTGGAGTCTCTAGTTGTGGAGTTTGTAGTTTTGGGGTTCGTAGTTGTGGAGTTCGTAGTTGTGGAGTTTCTAGTTGTGGAGTCTCTAGTTGTGGAGTTTCTAGTTGCGGACTTTCTAGCTGTGGAGTTTCTAGTTGCGGAGTTTTCTAGTTGCGAAGTCTGTAGTTGTGGAGTTTCTAGATGTGGAATTTCTCGCTGTGGATTTTCTAGCTGTGGAGTTTCTAGTTGCGGAGTTTTTAGTTCATAGTTTCTGGTTGTGGAGTTTCTAGTGTTGGTGTTTCTAGTTGTGGAGTCCGTAGTTGTGGAGTATCTAATTGTTGAGTTTCAAGTTGTGGAGTTTTTAGTTATGGAATTTCTAGTTGCGGAGTTTCTAGTTGTGAAGTCTCTAGTTGTGGAGTCTCTAGTTGTGGGATTTCCAGTTGCGGCGTTTCTAGTTGCGGAGTTTCTGGTTGTGGAGTTCTAGTTGTGGAGTTTCTAGTTGTGGAGTTCCCAGTTATGGAGTCTCTAGTTGTGGAGTTTCTAGTTGCGGAGTTTCAAGTTGTGGAGTTTTTAGTTGTGGAGTTTCTAGTTGTGGAGTTTGTAGTTGTGGAGTATCTAGTTGTGGTGTTTCAAGTTGTGGAGTTTCTAGTTGAGTTTCTAGTTGTGGAGTTTCTAGTTGCGGAGCTTCTAGTTTTGAAGTTTATTGTTGTATAATTCGTAGTTTTGGAGTATCTAGTTGTAGTGTTTCAAGTAGTGAAGTTTCTAGCTGTGGAGTTTCTAATTGCGGAGTTTCTAGTTGCAGAGTTTCTAGTTGCGGAGTTTTCTAGTAGTGGAGTTTCTAGTTATGGAGTCTCTAGTTGTGGGATTTCTAGTTGCGGAGTTTCTAGTTGCGGAGTTTCTAGTTGCAGAGTTTCTAGTTGTGGAGTTTCTTGTTGTGAAGTCTGTAGTTGTGGAGTCTGTAGTCGTGGAGTTTCTATTGGGAGATTTTCTAGCTGTGCAGCTTTTAGTTGTAGAGTTTCTAGTTGCGAACTTTCTAGCTGTGGAGTTTCTAGTTGTGGAATTCGTAGTTGTGGAGTATCTAGTTGTGGTGTTTCAAGTGGTGAAGTTTCTAGCTGTGGAGTTTCTAGTTGCAGAGTTTCTAGTTGCAGATTTTCTAGTTGCGGAGTTTATTAGTTGTGGAGTTTCAAGTTGTGGAGTTTCTAGTTGTGGAGTTTCTAGTTGTGGAGTTTCTAATTGCAGAGTTTAAAGTTGTGGAGTTGATAGTTGTGGAGTTTCTAGTTGTGGAGTTTTTAGTTGTGGAGTATCTAGTTCTGGAGTTTCAAGTTGTGGAGTTTCTAGTTGTGGATTTTGAAGGTGTAGAGTTCCTAATTCCGGAGTTTGAAGTTGGGAGTTTCTAGTTTGGGAGTTGTCTAGTTGCGGAGTCTGTAGTTGTGGAGTTGCTAGTTGTGGAGTTTCTAGTGTTGGATTTTCTAGCTGTGGAGTTTCTAGTTGCGGAGTTTCTAGTTGCAGAGTTTCTAGTTGCGGACTTTCTAGCTGTGGAGTTTCTAGTTGCGGTGTTTCTAGTTGTGGAGTTTCTAGTTATGGAGTTTCTAGTTGTGGAGTTTTTAGTTTTGGAGCATCTAGTTGTGGAGTTTCAAGTTGAGGAGTTTCTAGTTGTGGATTTTGAAGTTGCAGAGTTCCTAGTTGAAGAGTGTCTGGTTGGGAGTTTCTAGATGCGGAGTTTTCTAGTTGCGGAGTCTGTATTTGTGGAGTTGCTAGTTGTGGAGTTTCTAGTGGTGGATTTTCTAGCTGTGGAGTTTCTAGCTGTGGAGTTTCTAGTTGCGGAGTTTCAAGTTGCAGAGTTTCTAGTTGCAGAGTTTTCCAGTTGTGGAGATTGTAGTGGCGGAGTTTCTAGTTGCGGAGTTTCAAGTTGTGGAGTTTCTAAATGTGGAGTATCTAGTTGTGGAGTTTCAAGTTGTGGAGTTTTTAGTTGTGGATTTTGAAGTTGTAGAGTTCCCAGTTGCGGATTGTCTAGTATGGAGTTTATAGTTGCGGAGTCTGTAGTTGAGGAGTTTCAAGTTGTGGAATTTCTAGCTGTGGATTTTCTATTTGTGGAGTTTCTGGTTGCGGAGTTTTTAGTTGCGGAGTTTCTGGTTGTGGAGTTTCTAGTGTTGGAGTTTCTAGTTGTGGAGTCCATAGTTGTTTAGTATCTATTTGGTGGGTTTCAAGTTGTGGAGTTTCAAGTCGTGGAGTTTCTAGTTGTGGAACTTGTAGTTGTGAAGATTCTAGTTGTGGAGTTTCCAGTTGTGGAGTTCCTAGTTATGGAGTCTCTAGTTGTGGAGTTTCTAGTGGCGGAGTTTCAAGTTGTGGAGTTTCTAGTGGTGGATTTTCTAGCTTTGGAGTTTCTAGTTGCGGAGTTTCTGGTTGTGGTGTTTCTAGTTGTGGAGTTTCTAGTTGCGAAGTTTCAAGTTGTGGAGTTTCTAGTTGCGGAGTTTCTTGTTGCCGAGTTTCTGGTTGTGGGGTTTCTGGTGATGGAGTTTCTAGTTGCGGAGTTTCTAGTTGCGGAGTTTCTATTTGTGGAGTTTCTAGTTGTGGAGTTTCTAGTTGTTGGGTTTCTAGTTGCCGAGTTTCTAGTTGCAAAATATCAAGTTGTGGAGTTTCTAGCTGTGGAGCTTCTAGTTGCGGAGTTTCTAGTTGCGGAGTTTCTAGTTGTGGAGTTTCTAGTTGTGGAATTCGTAGTTGTGGAGTATCTATTAGTTGTAGAGTTTCTAGTTGAAGAGTTTCTAGTTGTGGAGTTTCTAGTTGTTGGGTTTCTAGTTGCCGAGTTTCTAGTTGCAAAGTCTCAAGTTGTGGAGTTTCTAGCTGTGGAGTTTCTAGTTGCGGAGTTTCTAGTTGCGGAGTTTCTAGTTGTGGAGTTTCTAGTTGTGGAATTCGTAGTTTGGGAGTATCTAGTTGTGGTGTTTTTAAGTAGTGAAGTTTCTAGCTGTGGAGTTTCTAGTTGCGGAGTTTCTAGTTGAAAAGTTTCTAGTTGCGGAGTTTTCTAGTAGTGGAATTTCTAGTTGTGGATTTTGAAGTTGTAGAGTTCCTAGTTGCGGAGTGTCTAGCTGGGAGTTTCTAGTTGCGGAGTTTTCTAGTATCGGAATCTGTAGTTGTGGAGTTGCTAGTTGTGGAGTTTCTAGTGGTGGATTTTCTAGCCGTGGAGTTTCTAGTTGCGGAGTTTTTAGTTGCAGAGTTTCTAGTTGTGGAGTTTCTAGTTGTGGAGTTTCTAGTTGCGGAGTTTGCAGTTGTGGAGTATCTAGTTGTGGAGTTTCAAGTTGGGGAGTTTCTAGTTGTGGATTTTGAAGTTGTGGAGTTCCTAGTTGCAGAGTGTCTGGTTGGGAGTTTCTAGTTGCGGAGTTTTCTAGTGGCGGAGTCTGTAGTTGTGGAGTTGCAAGTTGTGGAGTTTCTAGTGGTGGATTTTCTAGCTGTGGAGTTTCTAGTTGCGGAATTTCTAGTTGCAGAGTTTCTAGTTGCGGACTTTCTAGCTGTGGAGTTTCTAGTTGCGGAGTTTATAGTTGCGGAGTTTTTAGTTGTGGAGTTTCTAGTTGTGAAATTTGTAGCTGTGGAGTATCTAGTTGTGGTGTTTCAAGTTGTGGAAATTCTAGTTGTGGAGTTCCTATTTGTGGAGTTTCTAGTTGTTGAGTTTCTAGTTGCCGAGTCTCTAAATGCGAAGTCTCAAGTTGTGGAGTTTCTAGCTGTGGAGTTTATGGTTGTTGAGTTTCTAGTTGTGGAGTTCCTAGTTGTGGAGTCTCTAGTTGTGGAGTTTCTAGTTGCGAAGACTAAAGTTGTGGAGTTTCTAGTTGTGGAGTCTCTAGTTGTGGAGTTTGTAGTTGTGGAGTTTCTAGCTGTGGAGTTTCTAGTTGCGGAGTTTCTAGTTGCAGAGTTTCTAATTGCAGAGTTTTCCAGTTGTGGAAAATGTAGTGGTGGAGTTTCTAGTGGCGGAGTTTCAAGTTGTGGAGTTTCTAGCTGTGGAGTTTGTAGTTGTGGAGTATCTTGTTGTGGAGTTTCAAGTTGTGGAGTTTTTAGTTGTGGATTTTGAAGTTGTAGAGTTCCTAGTTGCAGATTGTCTAGTATGGAGTTTTCTAGTTGCGGAGTTTTCTAGTTGTGGAATTTCTAGCTGTGGATTTTCTAGCTGTGGAGTTTCTAGTTGCAGAGTTTTTAGTTCATAGTTTCTGGTTGTGGAGTTTCTAGTGTTGAAGTTTCTAGTTGTAGAGTCCGTAGTTGTGGAGTATCTATTTGTTTGGTTTCAAGTTGGGGAGTTTCAAGTTGTGGAGTTTCTAGTTGTGGAATTGGTAGTTGTGAAGTATCTAGTTGTGGTGTTTCAAGTTGTGGAGTTTCAAGTTGTGGAGTTTCTTGTTGTGGAGTCTCCAGTTGTGGAGTTTGTAGTTGTGGAGTTTCTAGTTGCGGAGTTTTTAGGTCGGAGTTTCTGGTTGTGGAGTTTCTAGTGTTGGAGTTTCTAGTTTTGGAGTCCGTAGTTGTGGAGTATCAATTTGTTGGGTTTCAAGTTGTGGAGTTTTTAGTTGTGGAATATGTAGTTGCGGAGTTTCAAGTTGTGGAGTTTCTAGTTGTGGAGTTTCTAGAGTATCTAGTTGTGGTGTTTCAAGTTGTGGAGTTTCTAGTTGAGGAGTTTCTAGTTGTGGAGTTTCTAGTTGCGGAGTTTCTAGTGTTGGAGTTTATTGTTGTGGAATTCGTAGTTTCGGAGTATCTAGTTGTAGTGTTTCAAGTAGTGAAGTTTCTAGCTGTGGAGTTTCTAGTTGTGGAGTTTTCTAGTAGTGGAGTTTCTAGTTATGGAGTTTCAAGTTGTGGAGTTTCTAGTTGTGGAATTTGTAGTTGTGTAGTATCTAGTTGTGGTAATTCAAGTTTTGTAGTTTCTAGCTGTGGAGTTTCTAGTTGTGGAGTTTCTAGTTGCGGAGTTTCTAGTTGTAAATCTCTAGTTGTGGAGTTTATAGCTGTGGAGTTTCTGGTTGTGGAACCTCTAGTTGTGGAGTTCCTAGTTGTGGAGTCTCTAGTTGTGGAGTTCGTAGTTTTGGGGTTCGTAGTTGTGGAGTTCGTAGTTGTGGAGTTTCTAGTTGTGGAGTCTCTAGTTGTGGAGTTTATAGTTGCGGAGTTTCTAGTTGCAGAGTTTTCCAGTTGTGAAGATTGCAGTGGCGGAGTTCTAGTGGCGCACTTTCTAGCTGTGGAGTTTCTAGTTGCGGAGTTTATAGTTGCGGAGTTTTTAGTTGTGGAGTTTCTAGTTGTGAACTTTGTAGTTGTGGAGAATCTAGTTGTGGTGTTTCAAGTTGTGGAGTTTCTAGTTGTGGAGTTTCTAGTTGCGGAGTTTGCAGTTGTGGAGTATCTAGTTGTGGAGTTTCAAGTTGGGGAGTTTCTAGTTGTGGATTTTGAAGTTGTGGAGTTCCTAGTTGCAGAGTGTCTGGTTGGGAGTTTCTAGTTGCGGAGTTTTCTAGTGGCGGAGTCTGTAGTTGTGGAGTTGCAAGTTGTGGAGTTTCTAGTGGTGGATTTTCTAGCTGTGGAGTTTCTAGTTGCGAAATTTCTTGTTGCAGAGTTTCTAGTTGCGGACTTTCTAGCTGTGGAGTTTCTAGTTGCGGAGTTTATAGTTGCGGAGTTTTTAGTTGTGAAATTTGTAGCTGTGGAGTATCTAGTTGTGGTGTTTCAAGTTGTGGAAATTCTAGTTGTGGAGTTTCTATTTGTGGAGTTTCTAGTTGTTGAGTTTCTATTGCCGAGTCTCTAAATGCGAAGTCTCAAGTTGTGGAGTTTCTAGCTGTGGAGTTTATGGTTGTTGAGTTTCTAGTTGTGGAGTTCCTAGTTGTGGAGTCTCTAGTTGTGGAGTTTCTAGTTGCGAAGACTAAAGTTGTGGAGTTTCTAGTTGTGGAGTCTCAAGTTGTGGAGTTTGTAGTTGTGGAGTTTCTAGCTGTGGAGTTTCTAGTTGCGGAGTTTCTAGTTGCAGAGTTTCTAATTGCAGAGTTTTCCAGTTGTGGAAAATGTAGTGGTTGAGTTTCTAGTGGCGGAGTTTCAAGTTGTGGAGTTTCTAGCTGTGGAGTTTGTAGTTGTGGAGTATCTTGTTGTGGAGTTTCAAGTTGTGGAGTTTTTAGTTGTGGATTTTGAAGTTGTAGAGTTCCTAGTTACAGATTGTCTAGTATGGAGTTTTCTAGTTGCGGAGTTTTCTAGTTGTGGAATTTCTAGCTGTGGATTTTCTAGCTGTGGAGTTTCTAGTTGCAGAGTTTTTAGTTCATAGTTTCTGGTTGTGGAGTTTCTAGTGTTGGAGTTTCTAGTTGTAGAGTCCGTAGTTGTGGAGTATCTATTTGTTTGGTTTCAAGTTGGGGAGTTTCAAGTTGTGGAGTTTCTAGTTGTGGAATTGGTAGTTGTGAAGTATCTAGTTGTGGTGTTTCAAGTTGTGGAGTTTCAAGTTGTGGAGTTTCTAGTTGCGGAGTTTCTAGTTGTGGAATTCGTAGTTTTGGAGTATCTAGTTGTGTTTAATGTGGTGAAGTTTCTAGCTGTGGAGTTTCTAGTTGCGGAGTTTCCAGTTGCAGAGTTTCTAGTTGTGGAGTTTTCTAGTAGTGGAGTTTCTAGTTATGGAGTTTCTAGTTGCAGAGTTTCAAGTTGCGGAGTTTATAGTTGTGGAGTTTTTAGTTGTGGAGTTTGTAGTTGTGGAGTATCTAGTTCTGGAGTTTCAAGCTGTGGAGTTTCTAGTGGATTTTGAAGGTGTAGAGTTCCTAGTTGCGGAGTTTGAAGTTGGGAGTTTCTAGTTCGGGAGTTTTCTAGTTGCGGAGTCTGTAGTTGTGGAGTTGCTAGTTGTGGAGTTTCTAGTGTTGGATTTTCTAGCTCTGGAGTTTCTAGTTGCGGAGTTTCTAGTTGCAGAGTTTCTAGTTGCGGACTTTCTAGCAGTGGAGTTTCTAGTTGCGGAGTTTCTGGTTGAGGAGTTTCTAGTTGTGGAGTTTCTTGTTGTGAAGTCTGTAGTTGTGGAGTGTGTAGTCGTGGAGTTTCTAGTCGGAGATTTTCTAGCTGTGCAGCTTCTAGTTGTAGAGTTTCTAGTTGCAGAGTTTCTAGTTGCGAACTTTCTAGCTGTGGAGTTTCTAGTTGTGGAATTCGTAGTGGTGGAGTATCTAGTTGTGGTGTTTCAAGTAGTGAAGTTTCTAGCTGTGGAGTTTCTAGTTGCAGAATTTCTAGTTGCAGGTTTTCTAGTTGCGGAGTTTATTAAATGTGGAGTTTCAAGTTGTGGAGTTTGTAGTTGTGGAGTATCTAGTTGCGGAGTTTCAAGTTGGGGAGTTTCTAGTTGTGGATTTTGAAGTTGTAGAGTTCCTAGTTGCGGAGTGTCTGGTTGGGAGTTTCTAGTTGCAGAGTTTTCTAGTTGCGGAGTCTGTAGTTGTGGCATTGCTAGTTGTGGAGTTTCTAGTGGTGGATTTTCTAGCTGTGGAGTTTCTAGTTGCGGAGTTTCTAGTTGCAGAGTTTCTAGTTGCGGACTTTCTAGCTGTGGAGTTTCTAGTTGCGGAGTTTATAGTTGCGGAGTTTTTAGTTGTGGAGTTTCTAGTTGTGAAGTATCTAACTGTGGAGTTTCTAGTTGCAGATTTTCTAGTTGCGGAGTTTATTAGTTGTGGAGTTTCAAGTTTCGGAGTTTCTAGTTGTGGAGTTTCTTGTTGTGGAGTCTCCAGTTGTGGAGTTTGTAGTTGTGTAGTTTCTAGTTGCGGAGTTTTTAGGTCGGAGTTTCTGGTTGTGGAGTTTCTAGTGTTGGAGTTTCTAGTTTTGGAGTCCGTAGTTGTGGAGTATCAATTTGTTGGGTTTCAAGTTGTGGAGTTTTTAGTTGTGGAATATGTAGTTGCGGAGTTTCAAGTTGTGGAGTTTCTAGTTGTGGAGTTTCTAGAGTATCTAGTTGTGGTGTTTCAAGTTGTGGAGTTTCTAGTTGAGGAGTTTCTAGTTGTGGAGTTTCTAGTTGCGGAGTTTCTAGTGTTGGAGTTTATTGTTGTGGAATTCGTAGTTTCGGAGTATCTAGTTGTAGTGTTTCAAGTAGTGAAGTTTCTAGCTGTGGAGTTTCTAGTTGTGGAGTTTTCTAGTAGTGGAGTTTCTAGTTATGGAGTTTCAAGTTGTGGAGTTTCTAGTTGTGGAATTTGTAGTTGTGTAGTATCTAGTTGTGGTAATTCAAGTTTTGTAGTTTCTAGCTGTGGAGTTTCTAGTTGTGGAGTTTCTAGTTGCGGAGTTTCTAGTTGTAAATCTCTAGTTGTGGAGTTTATAGCTGTGGAGTTTCTGGTTGTGGAACCTCTAGTTGTGGAGTTCCTAGTTGTGGAGTCTCTAGTTGTGGAGTTCGTAGTTTTGGGGTTCGTAGTTGTGGAGTTCGTAGTTGTGGAGTTTCTAGTTGTGGAGTCTCTAGTTGTGGAGTTTATAGTTGCGGAGTTTCTAGTTGCAGAGTTTCTAATTGCAGAGTTTTCCAGTTGTGGAAAATGTAGTGGTGGAGTTTCTAGAGGCGGAGTTTCAAGTTGTGGAGTTTCTAGCTGTGGAGTTTGTAGTTGTGGAGTATCTTGTTGTGGAGTTTCAAGTTGTGGAGTTTTTAGTTGTGGATTTTGAAGTTGTAGAGTTCCTAGTTGCAGATTGTCTAGTATGGAGTTTTCTAGTTGCGGAGTTTTCTAGTTGTGGAATTTCTAGCTGTGGATTTTCTAGCTGTGGAGTTTCTAGTTGCAGAGTTTTTAGTTCATAGTTTCTGGTTGTGGAGTTTCTAGTGTTGGAGTTTCTAGTTGTAGAGTCCGTAGTTGTGGAGTATCTATTTGTTTGGTTTCAAGTTGGGGAGTTTCAAGTTGTGGAGTTTCTAGTTGTGGAATTGGTAGTTGTGAAGTATCTAGTTGTGGTGTTTCAAGTTGTGGAGTTTCAAGTTGTGGAGTTTCTAGTTGCGGAGTTTCTAGTTGTGGAATTCGTAGTTTTGGAGTATCTAGTTGTGTTTCATGTGGTGAAGTTTCTAGCTGTGGAGTTTCTAGTTGCGGAGTTTCCAGTTGCAGAGTTTCTAGTTGTGGAGTTTTCTAGTAGTGGAGTTTCTAGTTATGGAGTTTCTAGTTGCAGAGTTTCAAGTTGCGGAGTTTATAGTTGTGGAGTTTTTAGTTGTGGAGTTTGTAGTTGTGGAGTATCTAGTTCTGGAGTTTCAAGCTGTGGAGTTTCTAGTGGATTTTGAAGGTGTAGAGTTCCTAGTTGCGGAGTTTGAAGTTGGGAGTTTCTAGTTCGGGAGTTTTCTAGTTGCGGAGTCTGTAGTTGTGGAGTTGCTAGTTGTGGAGTTTCTAGTGTTGGATTTTCTAGCTCTGGAGTTTCTAGTTGCGGAGTTTCTAGTTGCAGAGTTTCTAAGATGTAAGAATAGCAGACTGGGCTTGTTGGTTTAACATATTTGCAGCTTAAGGCGCGAAAACGACACGGACGAAGAGAGACAGTACACACACACGGAGCGCCTCCGTGTGTGTGTACTGTTTCTGGCGCTCCGTGTGTGTGTACTGTCTCTCTTCGTCCGTGTCGTTTTCGCGCCTTAAGCTGCAAACAGAGTTTCTAGTTGCGGACTTTCTAGCAGTGGAGTTTCTAGTTGCGGAGTTTCTGGTTGAGGAGTTTCTAGTTGTGGAGTTTCTTGTTGTGAAGTCTGTAGTTGTGGAGTCTGTAGTCGTGGAGTTTCTAGTCGGAGATTTTCTAGCTGTGCAGCTTCTAGTTGTAGAGTTTCTAGTTGCAGAGTTTCTAGTTGCGAACTTTCTAGCTGAGGAGTTTCTAGTTGTGGAATTCGTAGTGGTGGAGTATCTAGTTGTGGTGTTTCAAGTAGTGAAGTTTCTAGCTGTGGAGTTTCTAGTTGCAGAGTTTCTAGTTGCAGGTTTTCTAGTTGCGGAGTTTATTAAATGTGGAGTTTCAAGTTGTGGAGTTTGTAGTTGTGGAGTATCTAGTTGCGGAGTTTCAAGTTGGGGAGTTTCTAGTTGTGGATTTTGAAGTTGTAGAGTTCCTAGTTGCGGAGTGTCTGGTTGGGAGTTTCTAGTTGCAGAGTTTTCTAGTTGCGGAGTCTGTAGTTGTGGCGTTGCTAGTTGTGGAGTTTCAAGTGGTGGATTTTCTAGCTGTGGAGTTTCTAGTTGCGGAGTTTCGAGTTGCAGAGTTTCTAGTTGCGGACTTTCTAGCTGTGGAGTTTCTAGTTGCGGAGTTTATAGTTGCGGAGTTTTTAGTTGTGGTGTTTCTAGTTGTGAAGTATCTAACTGTGGAGTTTCTAGTTGCAGATTTTCTAGTTGCGGAGTTTATTAGTTGTGGAGTTTCAAGTTGTGGAGTTTCTAGTTGTGGAGTTTCTTGTTGTGGAGTCTCCAGTTGTGGAGTTTGTAGTTGTGGAGTTTCTAGTTGCGGAGTTTTTAGGTCGGAGTTTCTGGTTGTGGAGTTTCTAGTGTTGGAGTTTCTAGTTTTGGAGTCCGTAGTTGTGGAGTATCAATTTGTTGGGTTTCAAGTTGTGGAGTTTTTAGTTGTGGAATATGTAGTTGCGGAGTTTCAAGTTGTGGAGTTTCTAGTTGTGGAGTTTCTAGAGTATCTAGTTGTGGTGTTTCAAGTTGTGGAGTTTCTAGTTGAGGAGTTTCTAGTTGTGGAGTTTCTAGTTGCGGAGTTTCTAGTGTTGGAGTTTATTGTTGTGGAATTCGTAGTTTCGGAGTATCTAGTTGTAGTGTTTCAAGTAGTGAAGTTTCTAGCTGTGGAGTTTCTAGTTGTGGAGTTTTCTAGTAGTGGAGTTTCTAGTTATGGAGTTTCAAGTTGTGGAGTTTCTAGTTGTGGAATTTGTAGTTGTGTAGTATCTAGTTGTGGTAATTCAAGTTTTGTAGTTTCTAGCTGTGGAGTTTCTAGTTGTGGAGTTTCTAGTTGCGGAGTTTCTAGTTGTAAATCTCTAGTTGTGGAGTTTATAGCTGTGGAGTTTCTGGTTGTGGAACCTCTAGTTGTGGAGTTCCTAGTTGTGGAGTCTCTAGTTGTGGAGTTCGTAGTTTTGGGGTTCGTAGTTGTGGAGTTCGTAGTTGTGGAGTTTCTAGTTGTGGAGTCTCTAGTTGTGGAGTTTATAGTTGCGGAGTTTCTAGTTGCAGAGTTTTCCAGTTGTGAAGATTGCAGTGGCGGAGTTCTAGTGGCGGACTTTCTAGCTGTGGAGTTTCTAGTTGCGGAGTTTATAGTTGCGGAGTTTTTAGTTGTGGAGTTTCTAGTTGTGAAATTTGTAGTTGTGGAGTATCTAGTTGTGGTGTTTCAAGTTGTGGAGTTTCTAGTTGTGGAGTTTCTAGTTGCGGAGTTTGCAGTTGTGGAGTATCTAGTTGTGGAGTTTCAAGTTGGGGAGTTTCTAGTTGTGGATTTTGAAGTTGTGGAGTTCCTAGTTGCAGAGTGTCTGGTTGGGAGTTTCTAGTTGCGGAGTTTTCTAGTGGCGGAGTCTGTAGTTGTGGAGTTGCAAGTTGTGGAGTTTCTAGTGGTGGATTTTCTAGCTGTGGAGTTTCTAGTTGCGAAATTTCTAGTTGCAGAGTTTCTAGTTGCGGACTTTCTAGCTGTGGAGTTTCTAGTTGCGGAGTTTATAGTTGCGGAGTTTTTAGTTGTGAAATTTGTAGCTGTGGAGTATCTAGTTGTGGTGTTTCAAGTTGTGGAAATTCTAGTTGTGGAGTTTCTATTTGTGCAGTTTCTAGTTGTCGAGTTTCTATTGCCGAGTCTCTAAATGCTAAGTCTCAAGTTGTGGAGTTTCTAGCTGTGGAGTTTATGGTTGTTGAGTTTCTAGTTGTGGAGTTCCTAGTTGTGGAGTCTCTAGTTGTGGAGTTTCTAGTTGCGAAGACTAAAGTTGTGGAGTTTCTAGTTGTGGAGTCTCAAGTTGTGGAGTTTGTAGTTGTGGAGTTTCTAGCTGTGGAGTTTCTAGTTGCGGAGTTTCTAGTTGCAGAGTTTCTAATTGCAGAGTTTTCCAGTTGTGGAAAATGTAGTGGTTGAGTTTCTAGTGGCGGAGTTTCAAGTTGTGGAGTTTCTAGCTGTGGAGTTTGTAGTTGTGGAGTATCTTGTTGTGGAGTTTCAAGTTGTGGAGTTTTTAGTTGTGGATTTTGAAGTTGTAGAGTTCCTAGTTACAGATTGTCTAGTATGGAGTTTTCTAGTTGCGGAGTTTTCTAGTTGTGGAATTTCTAGCTGTGGATTTTCTAGCTGTGGAGTTTCTAGTTGCAGAGTTTTTAGTTCATAGTTTCTGGTTGTGGAGTTTCTAGTGTTGGAGTTTCTAGTTGTAGAGTCCGTAGTTGTGGAGTATCTATTTGTTTGGTTTCAAGTTGGGGAGTTTCAAGTTGTGGAGTTTCTAGTTGTGGAATTGGTAGTTGTGAAGTATCTAGTTGTGGTGTTTCAAGTTGTGGAGTTTCTAGTTGTGGAGTTTCTAGTTGCGGAGTTTCTAGTTGCGGAATTCGTAGTTTTGGAGTATCTAGTTGTGTTTCATGTGGTGAAGTTTCTAGCTGTGGAGTTTCTAGTTGCGGAGTTTCCAGTTGCAGAGTTTCTAGTTGTGGAGTTTTCTAGTAGTGGAGTTTCTAGTTATGGAGTTTCTAGTTGCAGAGTTTCAAGTTGCGGAGTTTATAGTTGTGGAGTTTTAGTTGTGGAGTTTGTAGTTGTGGAGTATCTAGTTCTGGAGTTTCAAGCTGTGGAGTTTCTAGTGGATTTTGAAGGTGTAGAGTTCCTAGTTGCGGAGTTTGAAGTTGAGAGTTTCTAGTTCGGGAGTTTTCTAGTTGCGGAGTCTGTAGTTGTGGAGTTGCTAGTTGTGGAGTTTTTAGTGTTGGATTTTCTAGCTCAGGGGTTTCTAGTTGCGGAGTTTCTAGTTGCAGTTTCTAGTTGCGGACTTTCTAGCAGTGGAGTTTCTAGTTGCGGAGTTTCTGGTTGAGGAGTTTCTAGTTGTGGAGTTTCTTGTTGTGAAGTCTGTAGTTGTGGAGTCTGTAGTCGTGGAGTTTCTAGTGGGAGATTTTCTAGCTGTGCAGCTTCTAGTTGTAGAGTTTCTAGTTGCAGAGTTTCTAGTTGCGAACTTTCTAGCTGTGGAGTTTCTAGTTGTGGAATTCGTAGTTGTAGAGTATCTAGTTGTGGTGTTTCAAGTAGTGAAGTTTCTAGCTGTGGAGTTCCTAGTTGCAGAGTTTCTAGTTGCAGGTTTTCTAGTTGCGGAGTTTATTAGTTGTGGAGTTTCAAGTTGTGGAGTTTCTAGTTGTGGAGTTTCTAGTTGTGGAGTTTCTAGTTGTGGAGTTTGTAGTTGTGGAGTATCTAGTTGCGGAGTTTCAAGTTGGGGAGTTTCTAGTTGTGGATTTTGAAGTTGTAGAGTTCCTAGTTGCGGAGTGTCTGGTTGGGAGTTTCTAGTAGCGGAGTTTTCTAGTTGCGGAGTCTGTAGTTGTGGCGTTGCTAGTTGTGGAGTTTCTAGTGGTGGATTTTCTAGCTGTGGAGTTTCTAGTTGCGGAGTTTCTAGTTGCAGAGTTTCTAGTTGCGGACTTTCTAGCTGTGGAGTTTCTAGTTGCGGAGTTTATAGTTGCGGAGTTTTTAGTTGTGGAGTTTCTAGTTGTGAAGTATCTAACTGTGGAGTTTCTAGTTGCAGATTTTCTAGTTGCGGAGTTTATTAGTTGTGGAGTTTCAAGTTGTGGAGTTTCTAGTTGTGGAGTTTCTTGTTGTGGAGTCTCTAGTTGTGGAGTTTGTAGTTGTGGAGTTTCTAGTTGCGGAGTTTTTAGGTCGGAGTTTCTGGTTGTGGAGTTTCTAGTGTTGGAGTTTCTAGTTTTGGAGTCCGTAGTTGTGGAGTATCTATTTGTTGGGTTTCAAGTTGTGGAGTTTCTAGTTGTGGAATATGTAGTTGCGGAGTTTCAAGTTGTGGAGTTTCAAGTTGTGGAGTTTCTAGTTGTGGAGTTTCTAGAGTATCTAGTTGTGGTGTTTCAAGTTGTGGAGTTTCTAGTTGAGGAGTTTCTAGTTGTGGAGTTTCTAGTTGCGGAGTTTCTAGTGTTGGAGTTTATTGTTGTGGAATTCGTAGTTTCGGAGTATCTAGTTGTAGTGTTTCAAGTAGTGAAGTTTCTAGCTGTGGAGTTTCTAGTTGTGGAGTTTTCTAGTAGTGGAGTTTCTAGTTATGGAGTTTCAAGTTGTGGAGTTTCTAGTTGTGGAATTTGTAGTTGTGTAGTATCTAGTTGTGGTAATTCAAGTTTTGTAGTTTCTAGCTGTGGAGTTTCTAGTTGTGGAGTTTCTAGTTGCGGAGTTTCTAGTTGTAAATCTCTAGTTGTGGAGTTTCTAGCTGTGGAGTTTCTGGTTGTGGAACCTCTAGTTGTGGAGTTCCTAGTTGTGGAGTCTCTAGTTGTGGAGTTTGTAGTTTTGGGGTTCGTAGTTGTGGAGTTCGTAGTTGTGGAGTTTCTAGTTGTGGAGTCTCTAGTTGTGGAGTTTCTAGTTGCGGACTTTCTAGCTGTGGAGTTTCTAGTTGCGGAGTTTTCTAGTTGCGAAGTCTGTAGTTGTGGAGTTTCTAGATGTGGAATTTCTCGCTGTGGATTTTCTAGCTGTGGAGTTTCTAGTTGCGGAGTTTTTAGTTCATAGTTTCTGGTTGTGGAGTTTCTAGTGTTGGTGTTTCTAGTTGTGGAGTCCGTAGTTGTGGAGTATCTATTTGTTGGGTTTCAAGTTGTGGAGTTTCAAGTTGTGGAGTTTCTAGTTGTGGAATTTGTAGTTGTGAAGTATCTAGTTGTGGTGTTTCAGGTTGTGGAGTTTCTAGTTGTGGAGTTTCTAGTTGCGGAGTTTCTAGTTGTGAAGTCTCTAGTTGTGGAGTCTCTAGTTGTGGGATTTTTAGTTGCGGAGATTCTGGTTGTGGAGTTTCTAGTTGTGGAGTTTCTAGTTGTGGAGTCTGTAGTTGTGGAGTCTGCAGTTTTGGAGTTTCTAGTTGTGGAGTTCCTAGTTATGGAGTCTCTAGTTGTGGAGTTTCTAGTTGCGGAGTTTCAAGTTGTGGAGTTTCTAGTTGTGGAGTATCTAGTTGTGGTGTTTCAAGTTGTGGAGTTTCTAGTTGTGGAGTTTCTAGTTGCGGAGTTTCTAGTTGTAGAGTTTCTAGTTGTGGAATTCGTAGTTTTGGAGTATCTAGTTGTGTTTCATGTAGTGAAGTTTCTAGCTGTGGAGTTTCGAGTTGCGGAGTTTCCAACTGCAAATTTTCTAGTTGTGGAGTTTTCTAGTAGTGGAGTTTCTAGTTATGGAGTTTCTAGTTGCAGAGTTTAAAGTTGTGGAGTTTATAGTTGTGGAGTTTCTAGTTGTGGAGTTTGTAGTAGTGGAGTTTCTAGTTATGGAGTTTCAAGTTGTGGAGTTTCTAGTTGTGGAATTTGTAGTTGTGTAGTATCTAGTTGTGGTAATTCAAGTTTTGTAGTTTCTAGCTGTGGAGTTTCTAGTTGTGGAGTTTCTAGTTGCGGAGTTTCTAGTTGTAAATCTCTAGTTGTGGAGTTTATAGCTGTGGAGTTTCTGGTTGTGGAACCTCTAGTTGTGGAGTTCCTAGTTGTGGAGTCTCTAGTTGTGGAGTTTGTAGTTTTGGGGTTCGTAGTTGTGGAGTTCGTAGTTGTGGAGTTTCTAGTTGTGGAGTCTCTAGTTGTGGAGTTTGTAGTTGTGGAGTTTCTAGCTGTGGAGTTTATAGTTGCGGAGTTTCTAGTTGCAGAGTTTTCCAGTTGTGAAGATTGCAGTGGCGGAGTTCTAGTGGCGGACTTTCTAGCTGTGGAGTTTCTAGTTGCGGAGTTTATAGTTGCGGAGTTTTTAGTTGTGGAGTTTCTAGTTGTGAAATTTGTAGTTGTGGAGTATCTAGTTGTGGTGTTTCAAGTTGTGGAGTTTCTAGTTGTGGAGTTTCTAGTTGCGGAGTTTGCAGTTGTGGAGTATCTAGTTGTGGAGTTTCAAGTTGGGGAGTTTCTAGTTGTGGATTTTGAAGTTGTGGAGTTCCTAGTTGCAGAGTGTCTGGTTGGGAGTTTCTAGTTGCGGAGTTTTCTAGTGGCGGAGTCTGTAGTTGTGGAGTTGCAAGTTGTGGAGTTTCTAGTGGTGGATTTTCTAGCTGTGGAGTTTCTAGTTGCGGAATTTCTAGTTGCAGAGTTTCTAGTTGCGGACTTTCTAGCTGTGGAGTTTCTAGTTGCGGAGTTTATAGTTGGGGAGTTTTTAGTTGTGGAGTTTCTAGTTGTGAAATTTGTAGCTGTGGAGTATCTAGTTGTGGTGTTTCAAGTTGTGGAAATTCTAGTTGTGGAGTTTCTATTTGTGGAGTTTCTAGTTGTTGAGTTTCTAGTTGCCGAGTCTCTAAATGCGAAGTCTCAAGTTGTGGAGTTTCTAGCTGTGGAGTTTATGGTTGTTGAGTTTCTAGTTGTGGAGTTCCTAGTTGTGGAGTCTCTAGTTGTGGAGTTTCTAGTTGCGAAGACTAAAGTTGTGGAGTTTCTAGTTGTGGAGTCTCAAGTTGTGGAGTTTGTAGTTGTGGAGTTTCTAGCTGTGGAGTTTCTAGTTGCGGAGTTTCTAGTTGCAGAGTTTCTAATTGCAGAGTTTTCCAGTTGTGGAAAATGTAGTGGTGTAGTTTCTAGTGGCGGAGTTTCAAGTTGTGGAGTTTCTAGCTGTGGAGTTTGTAGTTGTGGAGTATCTTGTTGTGGAGTTTCAAGTTGTGGAGTTTTTAGTTGTGGATTTTGAAGTTGTAGAGTTCCTAGTTACAGATTGTCTAGTATGGAGTTTTCTAGTTGCGGAGTTTTCTAGTTGTGGAATTTCTAGCTGTGGATTTTCTAGCTGTGGAGTTTCTAGTTGCAGAGTTTTTAGTTCATAGTTTCTGGTTGTGGAGTTTCTAGTGTTGGAGTTTCTAGTTGTAGAGTCCGTAGTTGTGGAGTATCTATTTGTTTGGTTTCGAGTTGGGGAGTTTCAAGTTGTGGAGTTTCTAGTTGTGGAATTGGTAGTTGTGAAGTATCTAGTTGTGGTGTTTCAAGTTGTGGAGTTTCTAGTTGTGGAGTTTCTAGTTGCGGAGTTTCTAGTTGTGGAATTCGTAGTTTTGGAGTATCTAGTTGTGTTTCATGTGGTGAAGTTTCTAGCTGTGGAGTTTCTAGTTGCGGAGTTTCCAGTTGCAGAGTTTCTAGTTGTGGAGTTTTCTAGTAGTGGAGTTTCTAGTTATGGAGTTTCTAGTTGCAGAGTTTCAAGTTGCGGAGTTTATAGTTGTGGAGTTTTTAGTTGTGGAGTTTGTAGTTGTGGAGTATCTAGTTCTGGAGTTTCAAGCTGTGGAGTTTCTAGTGGATTTTGAAGGTGTAGAGTTCCTAGTTGCGGAGTTTGAAGTTGGGAGTTTCTAGTTCGGGAGATTTCTAGTTGCGGAGTCTGTAGTTGTGGAGTTGCTAGTTGTGGAGTTTCTAGTGTTGGATTTTCTAGCTCTGGGGTTTCTAGTTGCGGAGTTTCTAGTTGCAGTTTCTAGTTGCGGACTTTCTAGCAGTGGAGTTTCTAGTTGCGGAGTTTCTGGTTGAGGAGTTTCTAGTTGTGGAGTTTCTTGTTGTGAAGTCTGTAGTTGTGGAGTCTGTAGTCGTGGAGTTTCTAGTGGGAGATTTTCTAGCTGTGCAGCTTCTAGTTGTAGAGTTTCTAGTTGCAGAGTTTCTAGTTGCGAACTTTCTAGCTGTGGAGTTTCTAGTTGTGGAATTCGTAGTTGTGGAGTATCTAGTTGTGGTGTTTCAAGTAGTGAAGTTTCTAGCTGTGGAGTTTCTAGTTGCAGAGTTTCTAGTTGCAGGTTTTCTAGTTGCGGAGTTTATTAGTTGTGGAGTTTCAAGTTGTGGAGTTTCTAGTTGTGGAGTTTCTAGTTGTGGAGTTTGTAGTTGTGGAGTATCTAGTTGCGGAGTTTCAAGTTGGGGAGTTTCTAGTTGTGGATTTTGAAGTTGTAGAGTTCCTAGTTGCGGAGTGTCTGGTTGGGAGTTTCTAGTTGCAGAGTTTTCTAGTTGCGGAGTCTGTAGTTGTGCCGTTGCTAGTTGTGGAGTTTCTAGTGGTGGATTTTCTAGCTGTGGAGTTTCTAGTTGCGGAGTTTCTAGTTGCAGAGTTTCTAGTTGCGGACTTTCTAGCTGTGGAGTTTCTAGTTGCGGAGTTTATAGTTGCGGAGTTTTTAGTTGTGGAGTTTCTAGTTGTGAAGTATCTAACTGTGGAGTTTCTAGTTGCAGATTTTCTAGTTGCGGAGTTTATTAGTTGTGGAGTTTCAAGTTGTGGAGTTTCTAGTTGTGGAGTTTCTTGTTGTGGAGTCTCCAGTTGTGGAGTTTGTAGTTGTGGAGTTTCTTGTTGCGGAGTTTTTAGGTCGGAGTTTCTGGTTGTGGAGTTTCTAGTGTTGGAGTTTCTAGTTTTGGAGTCCGTAGTTGTGGAGTATCTATTTGTTGGGTTTCAAGTTGTGGAGTTTCTAGTTGTGGAATATGTAGTTGCGGAGTTTCAAGTTGTGGAGTTTCTAGTTGTGGAGTTTCTAGAGTATCTAGTTGTGGTGTTTCAAGTTGTGGAGTTTCTAGTTGAGGAGTTTCTAGTTGTGGAGTTTCTAGTTGCGGAGTTTCTAGTGTTGGAGTTTATTGTTGTGGAATTCGTAGTTTCGGAGTATCTAGTTGTAGTGTTTCAAGTAGTGAAGTTTCTAGCTGTGGAGTTTCTAGTTGTGGAGTTTTCTAGTAGTGGAGTTTCTAGTTATGGAGTTTCAAGTTGTGGAGTTTCTAGTTGTGGAATTTGTAGTTGTGTAGTATCTAGTTGTGGTAATTCAAGTTTTGTAGTTTCTAGCTGTGGAGTTTCTAGTTGTGGAGTTTCTAGTTGCGGAGTTTCTAGTTGTAAATCTCTAGTTGTGGAGTTTATAGCTGTGGAGTTTCTGGTTGTGGAACCTCTAGTTGTGGAGTTCCTAGTTGTGGAGTCTCTAGTTGTGGAGTTCGTAGTTTTGGGGTTCGTAGTTGTGGAGTTCGTAGTTGTGGAGTTTCTAGTTGTGGAGTCTCTAGTTGTGGAGTTTATAGTTGCGGAGTTTCTAGTTGCAGAGTTTTCCAGTTGTGAAGATTGCAGTGGCGGAGTTCTAGTGGCGGACTTTCTAGCTGTGGAGTTTCTAGTTGCGGAGTTTATAGTTGCGGAGTTTTTAGTTGTGGAGTTTCTAGTTGTGAAATTTGTAGTTGTGGAGTATCTAGTTGTGGTGTTTCAAGTTGTGGAGTTTCTAGTTGTGGAGTTTCTAGTTGCGGAGTTTGCAGTTGTGGAGTATCTAGTTGTGGAGTTTCAAGTTGGGGAGTTTCTAGTTGTGGATTTTGAAGTTGTGGAGTTCCTAGTTGCAGAGTGTCTGGTTGGGAGTTTCTAGTTGCGGAGTTTTCTAGTGGCGGAGTCTGTAGTTGTGGAGTTGCAAGTTGTGGAGTTTCTAGTGGTGGATTTTCTAGCTGTGGAGTTTCTAGTTGCGAAATTTCTAGTTGCAGAGTTTCTAGTTGCGGACTTTCTAGCTGTGGAGTTTCTAGTTGCGGAGTTTATAGTTGCGGAGTTTTTAGTTGTGAAATTTGTAGCTGTGGAGTATCTAGTTGTGGTGTTTCAAGTTGTGGAAATTCTAGTTGTGGAGTTTCTATTTGTGCAGTTTCTAGTTGTTGAGTTTCTATTGCCGAGTCTCTAAATGCGAAGTCTCAAGTTGTGGAGTTTCTAGCTGTGGAGTTTATGGTTGTTGAGTTTCTAGTTGTGGAGTTCCTAGTTGTGGAGTCTCTAGTTGTGGAGTTTCTAGTTGCGAAGACTAAAGTTGTGGAGTTTCTAGTTGTGGAGTCTCAAGTTGTGGAGTTTGTAGTTGTGGAGTTTCTAGCTGTGGAGTTTCTAGTTGCGGAGTTTCTAGTTGCAGAGTTTCTAATTGCAGAGTTTTCCAGTTGTGGAAAATGTAGTGGTTGAGTTTCTAGTGGCGGAGTTTCAAGTTGTGGAGTTTCTAGCTGTGGAGTTTGTAGTTGTGGAGTATCTTGTTGTGGAGTTTCAAGTTGTGGAGTTTTTAGTTGTGGATTTTGAAGTTGTAGAGTTCCTAGTTACAGATTGTCTAGTATGGAGTTTTCTAGTTGCGGAGTTTTCTAGTTGTGGAATTTCTAGCTGTGGATTTTCTAGCTGTGGAGTTTCTAGTTGCAGAGTTTTTAGTTCATAGTTTCTGGTTGTGGAGTTTCTAGTGTTGGAGTTTCTAGTTGTAGAGTCCGTAGTTGTGGAGTATCTATTTGTTTGGTTTCAAGTTGGGGAGTTTCAAGTTGTGGAGTTTCTAGTTGTGGAATTGGTAGTTGTGAAGTATCTAGTTGTGGTGTTTCAAGTTGTGGAGTTTCTAGTTGTGGAGTTTCTAGTTGCGGAGTTTCTAGTTGCGGAATTCGTAGTTTTGGAGTATCTAGTTGTGTTTCATGTGGTGAAGTTTCTAGCTGTGGAGTTTCTAGTTGCGGAGTTTCCAGTTGCAGAGTTTCTAGTTGTGGAGTTTTCTAGTAGTGGAGTTTCTAGTTATGGAGTTTCTAGTTGCAGAGTTTCAAGTTGCGGAGTTTATAGTTGTGGAGTTTTAGTTGTGGAGTTTGTAGTTGTGGAGTATCTAGTTCTGGAGTTTCAAGCTGTGGAGTTTCTAGTGGATTTTGAAGGTGTAGAGTTCCTAGTTGCGGAGTTTGAAGTTGAGAGTTTCTAGTTCGGGAGTTTTCTAGTTGCGGAGTCTGTAGTTGTGGAGTTGCTAGTTGTGGAGTTTTTAGTGTTGGATTTTCTAGCTCAGGGGTTTCTAGTTGCGGAGTTTCTAGTTGCAGTTTCTAGTTGCGGACTTTCTAGCAGTGGAGTTTCTAGTTGCGGAGTTTCTGGTTGAGGAGTTTCTAGTTGTGGAGTTTCTTGTTGTGAAGTCTGTAGTTGTGGAGTCTGTAGTCGTGGAGTTTCTAGTGGGAGATTTTCTAGCTGTGCAGCTTCTAGTTGTAGAGTTTCTAGTTGCAGAGTTTCTAGTTGCGAACTTTCTAGCTGTGGAGTTTCTAGTTGTGGAATTCGTAGTTGTGGAGTATCTAGTTGTGGTGTTTCAAGTAGTGAAGTTTCTAGCTGTGGAGTTTCTCGTTGCAGAGTTTCTAGTTGCAGGTTTTCTAGTTGCGGAGTTTATTAGTTGTGGAGTTTCTAGTTGTGGAGTTTCTAGTTGTGGAGTTTGTAGTTGTGCAGTATCTAGTTGCGGAGTTTCAAGTTGGGGAGTTTCTAGTTGTGGATTTTGAAGTTGTAGAGTTCCTAGTTGCGGAGTGTCTGGTTGGGAGTTTCTAGTTGCAGAGTTTTCTAGTTGCGGAGTCTGTAGTTGTGCCGTTGCTAGTTGTGGAGTTTCTAGTGGTGGATTTTCTAGCTGTGGAGTTTCTAGTTGCGGAGTTTCTAGTTGCAGAGTTTCTAGTTGCGGACTTTCTAGCTGTGGAGTTTCTAGTTGCGGAGTTTATAGTTGCGGAGTTTTTAGTTGTGGAGTTTCTAGTTGTGAAGTATCTAACTGTGGAGTTTCTAGTTGCAGATTTTCTAGTTGCGGAGTTTATTAGTTGTGGAGTTTCAAGTTGTGGAGTTTCTAGTTGTGGAGTTTCTTGTTGTGGAGTCTCCAGTTGTGGAGTTTGTAGTTGTGGAGTTTCTTGTTGCGGAGTTTTTAGGTCGGAGTTTCTGGTTGTGGAGTTTCTAGTGTTGGAGTTTCTAGTTTTGGAGTCCGTAGTTGTGGAGTATCTATTTGTTGGGTTTCAAGTTGTGGAGTTTCTAGTTGTGGAATATGTAGTTGCGGAGTTTCAAGTTGTGGAGTTTCTAGTTGTGGAGTTTCTAGAGTATCTAGTTGTGGTGTTTCAAGTTGTGGAGTTTCTAGTTGAGGAGTTTCTAGTTGTGGAGTTTCTAGTTGCGGAGTTTCTAGTGTTGGAGTTTATTGTTGTGGAATTCGTAGTTTCGGAGTATCTAGTTGTAGTGTTTCAAGTAGTGAAGTTTCTAGCTGTGGAGTTTCTAGTTGTGGAGTTTTCTAGTAGTGGAGTTTCTAGTTATGGAGTTTCAAGTTGTGGAGTTTCTAGTTGTGGAATTTGTAGTTGTGTAGTATCTAGTTGTGGTAATTCAAGTTTTGTAGTTTCTAGCTGTGGAGTTTCTAGTTGTGGAGTTTCTAGTTGCGGAGTTTCTAGTTGTAAATCTCTAGTTGTGGAGTTTAGAGCTGTGGAGTTTCTGGTTGTGGAACCTCTAGTTGTGGAGTTCCTAGTTGTGGAGTCTCTAGTTGTGGAGTTTGTAGTTTTGGGGTTCGTAGTTGTGGAGTTCGTAGTTGTGGAGTTTCTAGTTGTGGAGTCTCTAGTTGTGGAGTTTGTAGTTGTGGAGTTTCTAGCTGTGGAGTTTATAGTTGCGGAGTTTCTAGTTGCAGAGTTTTCCAGTTGTGAAGATTGCAGTGGCGGAGTTCTAGTGGCGGACTTTCTAGCTGTGGAGTTTCTAGTTGCGGAGTTTATAGTTGCGGAGTTTTTAGTTGTGGAGTTTCTAGTTGTGAAATTTGTAGTTGTGGAGTATCTAGTTGTGGTGTTTCAAGTTGTGGAGTTTCTAGTTGTGGAGTTTCTAGTTGTGGAGTTTCTAGTTGTTGAGTTTCTAGTTGCCAAATCTCTAAATGCGAAGTCTCAAGTTGTGGAGTTTCTAGCTGTGGAGTTTCTGGTTGTGGAGTCTCTAGTTGTGGAGTTCCTAGTTGTGGAGTTTCTAGTTGTGGATTTTGAAGTTGTAGAGTTCCTAGTTGCGGAGTGTCAAGTTGGGAGTTTCTAGTTGCGGAGTTTTCTTATTGCGGAGTCTGTAGTTGTGGAGTTGCTAGTTGTGGAGTTTCTAGTGGTGGATTTTCAAGCTGTGGAGTTTCTTTCTAGTTGCGGAGTTTCTAGTTGCAGAGTTTCTAGTTGCGGACTTTCTAGTTGTGGAGTCTCTAGTTGTGGAGTTTGTAGTTGTGGAGTTTCTAGCTGTGAAGTTTCTAGCTGTGGAGTTTCTAGTTGCGGAGTTCGTAGTTGTGGAATTTCTAGTTGTTGAGTTTGTAGTTGTGGGGTTCGTAGTTGTGGTACTCGTAGTTGTGGAGTTTCTAGTTGTGGAGTCTCTAGTTGTGGAGTTTGTAGTTGTTTTGAGTTTCTAGCTCTGGAGTTTCTAGCTCTGGAGTTTCTAGTTGCGGAGTGTCTAGTTGCAGAGTTTCTAGTTGAAGAGTTTTCCAGTTGTGGAGATTGTAGTGGCGGAGTTTCTAGTTGCGGAGTTTCAAGTTGTGGAGTTTCTAGTTGTGGAGTTTGTAGTTGTGGAGTATCTAGTTGTGGAGTTTCAAGTTGTGAAGTTTTTAGTTGTGGATTTTGAAGTTGTAGAGTTCCTAGTGGCTGATTGTCTAGTTGTGGAGTTTATAGTTGCGGAGTTTTCTAGTTGCGGAATCTGTAGTTGTGGAGTTTCTAGTTGTGCAATTTCTAGCTGTGGATTTTTTAGCTGTGGAGTTTCTAGTTGCGGAGTTTTTAGTTCCGGAGTTTCTGGTTGTGGAGTTTCTAGTGTTGGAGTTTCTAGTTGTGGAGTCCGTAGTTGTGGAGTATCTATTTGTTGGGTTTCAAGTTGTGGAGTTTCTAGTTGTGGAATTTGTAGTTGCAGAGTTTCTAGTTGTGGAATTTGTAGTTGCAGAGTTTCAAGTTGTGGAGTTTCTAGAGAATCTAGTTGTGGTGTTTCAAGTTGTGGAGTTTCTAGTTGAGGAGTTTCTAGTTGCAGAGTTTCTAGTTGCGGACTTCCTAGCTGTGGAGTTTCTAGTTGTGGAATTCTTAGTTGTGGAGTATCTAGTTGTGGTGTTTCAAGTAGTGAAGTTTCTAGCTGTGGAGTTTCTAGTTGCGGAGTTTCTAGTTGCAGATTTTCTAGTTGCGGAGTTTAATAGTTGTGGAGTTTCTAGTGGCGGAGTTTCTGGTTGCGGAGTTTCTAGTTGTGGAGTTTGTAGTTGTGGAGTATCTAGTTGTGGTGTTTCAAGTTGGGGAGTTTCTATTTGTGGATTTTGAAGTTGTAGAGTTCCTAGTTGCGGAGTGTCTGGTTGGGAGTTTCTAGTTGCGGAGTTTTCTAGTTGCGGAGTCTGTAGTTGTGGAGTTGCTAGTTGTCGAGTTTCTAGTGGTGGATTTTCTAGCTGTGGAGATTCTAGTTGCAGAGTTTCTAGTTGCAGAGTTTCTAGTGGCGGACTTTCTAGCTGTGGAGTTTCTAGTTATGAAATTTGTTTTTGTGGAGTATCTAGTTGTGGTGTTTCAAGTTGTGGAGTTTCTAGTTTTGGAGTTTCTCGTTGTGGAGTTTCTAGTTGTTGTGTTTCTAGTTGCCGAGTCTCTACATACGAAGTCTCAAGCTGTGGAATTTCTAGCTGTGGAGTTGCTGGTTGTGGAGTCTCTAGTTGTGGAGTTCCTAGTTGTGGAGTCTCTAGTTGTGGAGTTTGTAGTTGTGGAGTTTCTAGCTCTAGAGTTTCTAGTTGCAGAGTTTCTAGTTGCGGAGTTTTCCAGTTGTGGAGATTGCAGTGGCGGAGTTTCTAGTTTCGGAGTTTCAAGTTGTGGAGTTTCTAGTTGTGGAGTTTGTAGTTGTGGAGTATCTAGTTGTGGAGTTTCAAGTTGTGAAGTTTTTAGTTGTGGATTTTGAAGTTGTAGAGTTCCTAGTTGCGGATTGTCTAGTTGTGGAGTTTATAGTTGCGGAGTCTGAAGTTGTGGAGTTTCTCGTTGTGGAATTTCTAGCTGTGGGTTTTCTAGCTGTGGAGTTTCTAGTTGCGGAGTTTTTAGTTGCGGAGTTTCTGGTTGTGGAGTTTCTAGTGTTAGAGTTTCTAGTTGTGGAGTCTATAGTTGTGGAGTATCTATTTGTTGAGTTTCAAGTTGTGGAGTTTTTAGTTATGGAATTTCTAGTTGCGGAGTTTCTAGTTGTGAAGTCTCTAGTTGTGGAGTCTCTAGTTCTGGGATTTCCAGTTGCGGCGTTTCTAGTTGCGGAGTTTCTGGTTGTGGAGTTCTAGTTGTGGAGTTTCTAGTTGTGGAGTTCCTAGTTATGGAGTCTCTAGTTGTGGAGTTTCTAGTTGCGGAGTTTCAAGTTGTGGAGTTTTTAGTTGTGGAGTTTCTAGTTGTGGAGTTTGTAGTTGTGGAGTATCTAGTTGTGGTGTTTCAAGTTGTGGAGTTTCTAGTTGAGTTTCTAGTTGTGGAGTTTCTAGTTGCGGAGTTTCTAGTTTTGGAGTTTATTGTTGTATAATTCGTAGTTTTGGAGTATCTAGTTGTAGTGTTTCAAGTAGTGAAGTTTCTAGCTGTGGAGTTTCTAATTGCGGAGTTTCTAGTTCCAGAGTTTCTAGTTGCGGAGTTTTCTAGTAGTGGAGTTTCTAGTTATGGAGTCTCTAGTTGTGGGATTTCTAGTTGCGGAGTTTCTAGTTGCAGAGTTTCTGGTTGAGGAGTTTCTAGTTGTGGAGTTTCTTGTTGTGAAGTCTGTAGTTGTGGAGTCTGTAGTCGTGGAGTTTCTAGTGGGAGATTTTCTAGCTGTGCAGCTTCTAGTTGTAGAGTTTCTAGTGGCAGAGTTTCTAGTTGCGATGCGAACTTTTTAGCTGTGGAGTTTCTAGTTGTGGAATTCGTAGTTGTGGAGTATCTAGTTGTGGTGTTTCAAGTAGTGAAGTTTCTAGCTGTGGAGTTTCTAGTTGCAGAGTTTCTAGTTGCAGATTTTCTAGTTGCGGAGTTTATTAGTTGTGGAGTTTCAAGTTGTGGAGTTTCTAGTTGTGGAGTTTCTAGTTGTGGAGTTTCTAGTTGTGGAGTATCTAGTTGCGGAGTTTCAAGTTGGGGAGTTTCTAGTTGTGGATTTTGAAGTTGTAGAGTTCCTAGTTGCGGAGTGTCTGGTTGGGAGTTTCTAGTTGCGGAGTTTTCTAGTTGCGGAGTCTGTAGTTGTGGCGTTGCTAGTTGTGGAGTTTCTAGTGGTGGATTTTCTAGCTGTGGAGTTTCTAGTTGCGGAGTTTCTAGTTGCAGAGTTTCTAGTTGCGGACTTTCTAGCTGTGGAGTTTCTAGTTGCGGAGTTTATAGTTGCGGAGTTTTTAGTTGTGGAGTTTCTAGTTGTGAAGTATCTAACTGTGGAGTTTCTAGTTGCCGATTTTCTAGTTGCGGAGTTTATTAGTTGTGGAGTTTCAAGTTGTGGAGTTTCTAGTTGTGGAGTTTCTTGTTGTGGAGTCTCTAGTTGTGGAGTTTGTAGTTGTGGAGTTTCTAGTTGCGGAGTTTTTAGGTCGGAGTTTCTGGTTGTGGAGTTTCTAGTGTTGGAGTTTCTAGTTTTGGAGGCCGTAGTTGTGGAGTATCTATTTGTTGGGTTTCAAGTTGTGGAGTTTCTAGTTGTGGAATATGTAGTTGCGGAGTTTCAAGTTGTGGAGTTTCTAGTTGTGGTGTTTCAAGTTGTGGAGTTTCTAGTTGAGGAGTTTCTAGTTGTAGAGTTCCTAGTTATGGAGTCTCTAGTTGTGGAGTTTCTAGTGGCGGAGTTTCAAGTTGTGGAGTTTCTAGTGGTGGATTTTCTAGCTTTGGAGTTTCTAGTTGCGGAGTTTCTGGTTGTGGTGTTTCTAGTTGTGGAGTTTCTAGTTGCGAAATTTCAAGTTGTGGAGTTTCTAATTTCGGAGTTTCTTGTTGCCGAGTTTCTGGTTGTGGGGTTTCTGGTGATGGAGTTTCTAGTTGCGGAGTTTCTAGTTGCGGAGTTTCTATTTGTGGAGTTTCTAGTTGTGAAGTGTCTAGTTGTTGGGTTTCTAGTTGCCGAGTTTCTAGTTGCAAAATATCAAGTTGTGGAGTTTCTAGCTGTGGAGCTTCTAGTTGCGGAGTTTCTAGTTGCGGAGTTTCTAGTTGTGGAGTTTCTAGTTGTGGAATTCGTAGTTGTGGAGTATCTATTAGTTGTAGAGTTTCTAGTTGAAGAGTTTCTAGTTGTTGAGTTTCTAGTTGTTGGGTTTCTAGTTGCCGAGTTTCTAGTTGCAAAGTCTCAAGTTGTGGAGTTTCTAGCTGTGGAGTTTCTAGTTGCGGAGTTTCTAGTTGCGGAGTTTCTAGTTGTGGAGTTTCTAGTTGTGGAATTCGTAGTTTGGGAGTATCTAGTTGTGGTGTTTTAAGTACTGAAGTTTCTAGCTGTGGAGTTTCTAGTTGCGGAGTTTCTAGTTGAAAAGTTTCTAGTTGCGGAGTTTTCTAGTAGTGGAATTTCTAGTTGTGGATTTTGAAGTTGTAGAGTTCCTAGTTGCGGAGTGTCTAGCTGGGAGTTTCTAGTTGCGGAGTTTTCTAGTCTCGGAGTCTGTAGTTGTGGAGTTGCTAGTTGTGGAGTTTCTAGTGGTGGATTTTCTAGCCGTGGAGTTTCTAGTTGCGGAGTTTTTAGTTGCAGAGTTTCTAGTTGTGGAGTTTCTAGTTGTGGAGTTTCTAGTTGCGGAGTTTGCAGTTGTGGAGTATCTAGTTTTGGAGTTTCAAGTTGGGGAGTTTCTAGTTGTGGATTTTGAAGTTGTGGAGTTCCTAGTTGCAGAGTGTCTGGTTGGGAGTTTCTAGTTGCGGAGTTTTCTAGTGGCGGAATCTGTAGTTGTGGAGTTGCTAGTTGTGGAGTTTCTAGTGGTGGATTTTCTAGCTGTGGAGTTTCTAGTTGCGGAATTTCTAGTTGCAGAGTTTCTAGTTGCGGACTTTCTAGCTGTGGAGTTTCTAGTTGCGGAGTTTAAAGTTGCGGAGTTTTTAGTTGTGGAGTTTCTATTTGTGAAATTTGTAGCTGTGGAGTATCTAGATGTGGTGTTTCAAGTTGTGGAAATTCTAGTTGTGGAGTTTCTATTTGTGGAGTTTCTAGTTGTTGAGTTTCTAGTTGCCGAGTCTCTAAATGCGAAGTCTCAAGTTGTGGAGTTTCTAGCTGTGGAGTTTATGGTTGTTGAGTTTCTAGTTGTGGAGTTCCTGGTTGTGGAGTCTCTAGTTGTGGAGTTTCTAGTTGCGAAGACTAAAGTTGTGGAGTTTCTAGTTGTGGAGTCTCAAGTTGTGGAGTTTGTAGTTGTGGAGTTTCTAGCTGTGGAGTTTCTAGTTGCGGAGTTTCTAGTTGCAGAGTTTCTAATTGCAGAGTTTTCCAGCTGTGGAAAATGTAGTGGTGGAGTTTCTAGTTGCGGAGTTTCAAGTTGTGGAGTTTCTAGCTGTGGAGTTTGTAGTTGTGGAGTATCTTGTTGTGGAGTTTCAAGTTGTGGAGTTTTTAGTTGTGGATTTTGAAGTTGTAGAGTTCCTAGTTGCAGATTGTCTAGTATGGAGTTTTCTAGTTGCGGAGTTTTCTAGTTGTGGAATTTCTAGCTGTGGATTTTCTAGCTGTGGAGTTTCTAGTTGCAGAGTTTTTAGTTCATAGTTTCTGGTTGTGGAGTTTCTAGTGTTGGAGTTTCTAGTTGTAGAGTCCGTAGTTGTGGAGTATCTATTTGTTTGGTTTCAAGTTGGGGAGTTTCAAGTTGTGGAGTTTCTAGTTGTGGAATTGGTAGTTGTGAAGTATCTAGTTGTGGTGTTTCAAGTTGTGGAGTTTCTAGTTGTGGAGTTTCTAGTTGCGGAGTTTCTAGTTGTGGAATTCGTAGTTTTGGAGTATCTAGTTGTGTTTCATGTGGTGAAGTTTCTAGCTGTGGAGTTTCTAGTTGCGGAGTTTCCAGTTGCAGAGTTTCTAGTTGTGGAGTTTTCTAGTAGTGGAGTTTCTAGTTATGGAGTTTCTAGTTGCAGAGTTTCAAGTTGCGGAGTTTATAGTTGTGGAGTTTTTAGTTGTGGAGTTTGTAGTTGTGGAGTATCTAGTTCTGGAGTTTCAAGCTGTGGAGTTTCTAGTGGATTTTGAAGGTGTAGAGTTCCTAGTTGCGGAGTTTGAAGTTGGGAGTTTCTAGTTCGGGAGTTTTCTAGTTGCGGAGTCTGTAGTTGTGGAGTTGCTAGTTGTGGAGTTTCTAGTGTTGGATTTTCTAGCTCTGGAGTTTCTAGATGCGGAGTTTCTAGTTGCTGAGTTTCTAGTTGCGGACTTTCTAGCAGTGGAGTTTCTGGTTGAGGAGTTTCTAGTTGTGGAGTTTCTTGTTGTGAAGTCTGTAGTTGTGGAGTCTGTAGTCGTGGAGTTTCTAGTGGGAGATTTTCTAGCTGTGCAGCTTCTAGTTGTAGAGTTTCTAGTTGCAGAGTTTCTAGTTGCGAACTTTCTAGCTGAGGAGTTTCTAGTTGTGGAATTCGTAGTTGTGGAGTATCTAGTTGTGGTGTTTCAAGTAGTGAAGTTTCTAGCTGTGGAGTTTCTAGTGGCAGAGTTTCTAGTTGCAGGTTTTCTAGTTGCGGAGTTTATTAGTTGTGGAGTTTCAAGTTGTGGAGTTTCTAGTTGTGGAGTTTGTAGTTGTGGAGTATCTAGTTGCGGAGTTTCAAGTTGGGGAGTTTCTAGTTGTGGATTTTGAAGTTGTAGAGTTCCTAGTTGCGGAGTGTCTGGTTGGGAGTTTCTAGTTGCAGAGTTTTCTAGTTGCGGAGTCTGTAGTTGTGGCGTTGCTAGTTGTGGAGTTTCTAGTGGTGGATTTTCTAGCTGTGGAGTTTCTAGTTGCGGAGTTTCTAGTTGCAGAGTTTCTAGTTGCGGACTTTCTAGCTGTGGAGTTTCTAGTTGCGGAGTTTATAGTTGCGGAGTTTTTAGTTGTGGAGTTTCTAGTTGTGAAGTATCTAACTGTGGAGTTTCTAGTTGCAGATTTTCTAGTTGCGGAGTTTATTAGTTGTGGAGTTTCAAGTTGTGGAGTTTCTAGTTGTGGAGTTTCTTGTTGTGGAGTCTCCAGTTGTGGAGTTTGTAGTTGTGGAGTTTCTAGTTGCGGAGTTTTTAGGTCGGAGTTTCTGGTTGTGGAGTTTCTAGTGTTGGAGTTTCTAGTTTTGGAGTCCGTAGTTGTGGAGTATCTATTTGTTGGGTTTCAAGTTGTGGAGTTTCTAGTTGTGGAATATGTAGTTGCGGAGTTTCAAGTTGTGGAGTTTCTAGTTGTGAAGTTTCTAGAGTATCTGGTTGTGGTGTTTCAAGTTGTGGAGTTTCTAGTTGAGGAGTTTCTAGTTGTGGAGTTTCTAGTTGCGGAGTTTCTAGTGTTGGAGTTTATTGTTGTGGAATTCGTAGTTTCGGAGTATCTAGTTGTAGTGTTTGAAGTAGTGAAGTTTCTAGCTGTGGAGTTTCTAGTTGTGGAGTTTTCTAGTAGAGGAGTTTCTAGTTATGGAGTTTCAAGTTGTGGAGTTTCTAGTTGTGGAATTTGTAGTTGTGTAGTATCTAGTTGTGGTAATTCAAGTTTTGTAGTTTCAAGCTGTGGAGTTTCTAGTTGTGGAGTTTCTAGTTGCGGAGTTTCTAGTTGTAAATCTCTAGTTGTGGAGTTTATTGCTGTGGAGTTTCTGGTTGTGGAACCTCTAGTTGTGGAGTTCCTAGTTGTGGAGTCTCTAGTTGTGGAGTTTGTAGTTTTGGGGTTCGTAGTTGTGGAGTTCGTAGTTGTGGAGTTTCTAGTTGTGGAGTCTCTAGTTGTGGAGTTTGTAGTTGTGGAGTTTCTAGCTGTGGAGTTTATAGTTGCGGAGTTTCAAGTTGCAGAGTTTTCCAGTTGTGAAGATTGCAGTGGCGGAGTTCTAGTGGCGGACTTTCTAGCTGTGGAGTTTCTAGTTGCGGAGTTTATAGTTGCGGAGTTTTTAGTTGTGGAGTTTCTAGTTGTGAAATTTGTAGTTGTGGAGTATCTAGTTGTGGTGTTTCAAGTTGTGGAGTTTCTAGTTGTGGAGTTTCTAGTTGTGGAGTTTCTAGTTGTTGAGTTTCTAGTTGCTGATTCTCTAAATGCGAAGTCTCAAATTGTGGAGTTTCTAGCTGTGGAGTTTCTGTTTGTGGAGTCTCTAGTTGTGGAGTTCCTAGTTGTGGAGTTTCTAGTTGTGGATTTTGAAGTTGTAGAATTCCTAGTTGCGGAGTGTCAAGTTGGGAGTTTCTAGTTGTGGAGTTTTCTTATTGCGGAGTCTGTAGTTGTGGAGTTGCTAGTTGTGGATTTTCTAGTGGTGGATTTTCAAGCTGTGGAGTTTCTTTCTAGTTGCGGAGTTTCTAGTTGCAGAGTTTCTAGTTGCGGACTTTCTAGTTGTGGAGTCTCTAGTTGTGGAGTTTGCAGTTGTGGAGTTTCTAGCTGTGGAGTTTCTAGCTGTGGAGTTTCTAGTTGCGGAGTTCGTAGTTGTGGAATTTCTAGTTGTTGAGTTTGTAGTTGTGGGGTTCGTAGTTGTGGTACTCGTAGTTGTGGAGTTTCTAGTTGTGGAGTCTCTACTTGTGGAGTTTGTAGTTGTTTTGAGTTTCTAGCTCGGGAGTTTCTAGCTCTGGAGTTTCTAGTTGCGGAGTGTCTAGTTGCAGAGTTTCTAGTTGAAGAGTTTTCCAGTTGTGGAGATTGTAGTGGCGGAGTTTCTAGTTGCGGAGTTTCAAGTTGTGGAGTTTCTAGTTGTGGAGTTTGTAGTTGTGGAGTATCTAGTTGTGGAGTTTCAAGTTGTGAAGTTTATAGTTGTGGATTTTGAAGTTGTAGAGTTCCTAGTGGCTGATTGTCTAGTTGTGGAGTTTATAGTTGCGGAGTTTTCTAGTTGCGGAATCTGTAGTTGTGGAGTTTCTAGTTGTGCAATTTCTAGCTGTGGATTTTTTAGCTGTGGAGTTTCTAGTTGCGGAGTTTTTAGTTCCGGAGTTTCTGGTTGTGGAGTTTCTAGTGTTGGAGTTTCTAGTTGTGGAGTATCTATTTGTTGGGTTTCATGTTGTGGAGTTTCTAGTTGTGGAATTTGTAGTTGCAGAGTTTCAAGTTGTGGAGTTTCTAGAGAATCTAGTTGTGGTGTTTCAAGTTGTGGAGTTTCTAGTTGAGAAGTTTCTAGTTGTGGAGTTTCTAGTTGTGGAGTTTGTAGTGTTGGAGTTCATTGTTGTGGAATTCGTAGTTTTGGAGTATCTAGTTGTAGTGTTTCAAGTAGTGAAGTTTCTAGCTGTGGAGTTTCTAGTTGCGCAGTTTCTACTTGCAGAGTTTCTAGTTGTGGAGTTTTCTAGTAGTGGAGTTTCTAGTTATGGAGTTTCAAGTTGTGGAGTTTCTAGTTGTGGAGTTTTTAGTTGTGGAGTTTCTAGTTGTGGAGTTTGTAGTTGTGGAGTATCTAGTTGTGGTGTTTCAAGTTGTGGAGTTTCTAGTTGAGGAGTTTCTAGTTGTGGAGTTTGTAGTTGTGGATTTTGAAGTTGTAGAGTTCCTAGTTGCGGAGTGTCTAGATGGGAGTTGCTAGTTGTGGAGTTTCTAGTGGTGGATTTTCTAGCTGTGGAGTTTCTAGTTGCGGAGTTTCTAGTTGCAGTGTTTCTAGTTGCGGACTTTCTAGCTGTGGAGTTTCTAGTTGCGGAGTTTCTAGTTGTGGAGTTTCTAGTTGTGGAGTTTCTAGTTGTGGAGTTTCTAGTTGCGGAGTTTTTAGGTCGGAGTTTCTGGTTGTGGAGTTTCTAGTGTTGGAGTTTCTAGTTTTGGAGGCCGTAGTTGTGGAGTATCTATTTGTTGGGTTTCAAGTTGTGGAGTTTCTAGTTGTGGAATATGTAGTTGCGGAGTTTCAAGTTGTGGAGTTTCTAGTTGTGGTGTTTCAAGTTGTGGAGTTTCTAGTTGAGGAGTTTCTAGTTGTAGAGTTCCTAGTTATGGAGTCTCTAGTTGTGGAGTTTCTAGTGGCGGAGTTTCAAGTTGTGGAGTTTCTAGTGGTGGATTTTCTAGCTTTGGAGTTTCTAGTTGCGGAGTTTCTGGTTGTGGTGTTTCTAGTTGTGGAGTTTCTAGTTGCGAAATTTCAAGTTGTGGAGTTTCTAATTTCGGAGTTTCTTGTTGCCGAGTTTCTGGTTGTGGGGTTTCTGGTGATGGAGTTTCTAGTTGCGGAGTTTCTAGTTGCGGAGTTTCTATTTGTGGAGTTTCTAGTTGTGAAGTGTCTAGTTGTTGGGTTTCTAGTTGCCGAGTTTCTAGTTGCAAAATATCAAGTTGTGGAGTTTCTAGCTGTGGAGCTTCTAGTTGCGGAGTTTCTAGTTGCGGAGTTTCTAGTTGTGGAGTTTCTAGTTGTGGAATTCGTAGTTGTGGAGTATCTATTAGTTGTAGAGTTTCTAGTTGAAGAGTTTCTAGTTGTTGAGTTTCTAGTTGTTGGGTTTCTAGTTGCCGAGTTTCTAGTTGCAAAGTCTCAAGTTGTGGAGTTTCTAGCTGTGGAGTTTCTAGTTGCGGAGTTTCTAGTTGCGGAGTTTCTAGTTGTGGAGTTTCTAGTTGTGGAATTCGTAGTTTGGGAGTATCTAGTTGTGGTGTTTTAAGTACTGAAGTTTCTAGCTGTGGAGTTTCTAGTTGCGGAGTTTCTAGTTGAAAAGTTTCTAGTTGCGGAGTTTTCTAGTAGTGGAATTTCTAGTTGTGGATTTTGAAGTTGTAGAGTTCCTAGTTGCGGAGTGTCTAGCTGGGAGTTTCTAGTTGCGGAGTTTTCTAGTCTCGGAGTCTGTAGTTGTGGAGTTGCTAGTTGTGGAGTTTCTAGTGGTGGATTTTCTAGCCGTGGAGTTTCTAGTTGCGGAGTTTTTAGTTGCAGAGTTTCTAGTTGTGGAGTTTCTAGTTGTGGAGTTTCTAGTTGCGGAGTTTGCAGTTGTGGAGTATCCAGTTGTGGAGTTTCAAGTTGGGGAGTTTCTAGTTGTGGATTTTGAAGTTGTGGAGTTCCTAGTTGCAGAGTGTCTGGTTGGGAGTTTCTAGTTGCGGAGTTTTCTAGTGGCGGAGTCTGTAGTTGTGGAGTTGCAAGTTGTGGAGTTTCTAGTGGTGGATTTTCTAGCTGTGGAGTTTCTAGTTGCGGAATTTCTAGTTGCAGAGTTTCTAGTTGCGGACTTTCTAGCTGTGGAGTTTCTAGTTGCGGAGTTTATAGTTGCGGAGTTTTTAGTTGTGGAGTTTCTAGTTGTGAAATTTGTAGCTGTGGAGTATCTAGTTGTGGTGTTTCAAGTTGTGGAAATTCTAGTTGTGGAGTTTCTATTTGTGGAGTTTCTAGTTGTTGAGTTTCTAGTTGCCGAGTCTCTAAATGCGAAGTCTCAAGTTGTGGAGTTTCTAGCTGTGGAGTTTATGGTTGTTGAGTTTCTAGTTGTGGAGTTCCTAGTTGTGGAGTCTCTAGTTGTGGAGTTTCTAGTTGCGAAGACTAAAGTTGTGGAGTTTCTAGTTGTGGAGTCTCAAGTTGTGGAGTTTGTAGTTGTGGAGTTTCTAGCTGTGGAGTTTCTAGTTGCGGAGTTTCTAGTTGCAGAGTTTCTAATTGCAGAGTTTTCCAGTTGTGGAAAATGTAGTGGTGGAGTTTCTAGTGGCGGAGTTTCAAGTTGTGGAGTTTCTAGCTGTGGAGTTTGTAGTTGTGGAGTATCTTGTTGTGGAGTTTCAAGTTGTGGAGTTTTTAGTTGTGGATTTTGAAGTTGTAGAGTTCCTAGTTGCAGATTGTCTAGTATGGAGTTTTTTAGTTGCGGAGTTTTCTAGTTGTGGAATTTCTAGCTGTGGATTTTCTAGCTGTGGAGTTTCTAGTTGCAGAGTTTTTAGTTCATAGTTTCTGGTTGTGGAGTTTCTAGTGTTGGAGTTTCTAGTTGTAGAGTCCGTAGTTGTGGAGTATCTATTTGTTTGGTTTCAAGTTGGGGAGTTTCAAGTTGTGGAGTTTCTAGTTGTGGAATTGGTAGTTGTGAAGTATCTAGTTGTGGTGTTTCAAGTTGTGGAGTTTCAAGTTGTGGAGTTTCTAGTTGCGGAGTTTCTAGTTGTGGAATTCGTAGTTTTGGAGTATCTAGTTGTGTTTCATGTGGTGAAGTTTCTAGCTGTGGAGTTTCTAGTTGCGGAGTTTCCAGTTGCAGAGTTTCTAGTTGTGGAGTTTTCTAGTAGTGGAGTTTCTAGTTATGGAGTTTCTAGTTGCAGAGTTTCAAGTTGCGGAGTTTATAGTTGTGGAGTTTTTAGTTGTGGAGTTTGTAGTTGTGGAGTATCTAGTTCTGGAGTTTCAAGCTGTGGAGTTTCTAGTGGATTTTGAAGGTGTAGAGTTCCTAGTTGCGGAGTTTGAAGTTGGGAGTTTCTAGTTCGGGAGTTTTCTAGTTGCGGAGTCTGTAGTTGTGGAGTTGCTAGTTGTGGAGTTTCTAGTGTTGGATTTTCTAGCTCTGGAGTTTCTAGTTGCGGAGTTTCTAGTTGCAGAGTTTCTAGTTGCGGACTTTCTAGCAGTGGAGTTTCTAGTTGCGGAGTTTCTGGTTGAGGAGTTTCTAGTTGTGGAGTTTCTTGTTGTGAAGTCTGTAGTTGTGGAGTCTGTAGTCGTGGAGTTTCTAGTCGGAGATTTTCTAGCTGTGCAGCTTCTAGTTGTAGAGTTTCTAGTTGCAGAGTTTCTAGTTGCGAACTTTCTAGCTGTGGAGTTTCTAGTTGTGGAATTCGTGGTGGTGGAGTATCTAGTTGTGGTGTTTCAAGTAGTGAAGTTTCTAGCTGTGGAGTTTCTAGTTGCAGAGTTTCTAGTTGCAGGTTTTCTAGTTGCGGAGTTTATTAAATGTGGAGTTTCAAGTTGTGGAGTTTGTAGTTGTGGAGTATCTAGTTGCGGAGTTTCAATTTGGGGAGTTTCTAGTTGTGGATTTTGAAGTTGTAGAGTTCCTAGTTGCGGAGTGTCTGGTTGGGAGTTTCTAGTTGCAGAGTTTTCTAGTTGCGGAGTCTGTAGTTGTGGCGTTGCTAGTTGTGGAGTTTCTAGTGGTGGATTTTCTAGCTGTGGAGTTTCTAGTTGCGGAGTTTCTAGTTGCAGAGTTTCTAGTTGCGGACTTTCTAGCTGTGGAGTTTCTAGTTGCGGAGTTTATAGTTGCGGAGTTTTTAGTTGTGGAGTTTCTAGTTGTGAAGTATCTAACCGTGGAGTTTCTAGTTGCAGATTTTCTAGTTGCGGAGTTTATTAGTTGTGGAGTTTCAAGTTGTGGAGTTTCTAGTTGTGGAGTTTCTTGTTGTGGAGTCTCCAGTTGTGGAGTTTGTAGTTGTGGAGTTTCTAGTTGCGGAGTTTTTAGGTCGGAGTTTCTGGTTGTGGAGTTTCTAGTGTTGGAGTTTCTAGTTTTGGAGTCCGTAGTTGTGGAGTATCAATTTGTTGGGTTTCAAGTTGTGGAGTTTTTAGTTGTGGAATATGTAGTTGCGGAGTTTCAAGTTGTGGAGTTTCTAGTTGTGGAGTTTCTAGAGTATCTAGTTGTGGTGTTTCAAGTTGTGGAGTTTCTAGTTGAGGAGTTTCTAGTTGTGGAGTTTCTAGTTGCGGAGTTTCTAGTGTTGGAGTTTATTGTTGTGGAATTCGTAGTTTCGGAGTATCTAGTTGTAGTGTTTCAAGTAGTGAAGTTTCTAGCTGTGGAGTTTCTAGTTGTGGAGTTTTCTAGTAGTGGAGTTTCTAGTTATGGAGTTTCAAGTTGTGGAGTTTCTAGTTGTGGAATTTGTAGTTGTGTAGTATCTAGTTGTGGTAATTCAAGTTTTGTAGTTTCTAGCTGTGGAGTTTCTAGTTGTGGAGTTTCTAGTTGCGGAGTTTCTAGTTGTAAATCTCTAGTTGTGGAGTTTATAGCTGTGGAGTTTCTGGTTGTGGAACCTCTAGTTGTGGAGTTCCTAGTTGTGGAGTCTCTAGTTGTGGAGTTCGTAGTTTTGGGGTTCGTAGTTGTGGAGTTCGTAGTTGTGGAGTTTCTAGTTGTGGAGTCTCTAGTGGTGGAGTTTATAGTTGCGGAGTTTCTAGTTGCAGAGTTTTCCAGTTGTGAAGATTGCAGTGGCGGAGTTCTAGTGGCGGACTTTCTAGCTGTGGAGTTTCTAGTTGCGGAGTTTATAGTTGCGGAGTTTTTAGTTGTGGAGTTTCTAGTTGTGAAATTTGTAGTTGTGGAGTATCTAGTTGTGGTGTTTCAAGTTGTGGAGTTTTTAGTTGTGGAGTTTCTAGTTGCGGAGTTTGCAGTTGTGGAGTATCTAGTTGTGGAGTTTCAAGTTGGGGAGTTTCTAGTTGTGGATTTTGAAGTTGTGGAGTTCCTAGTTGCAGAGTGTCTGGTTGGGAGTTTCTAGTTGCGTAGTTTTCTAGTGGCGGAGTCTGTAGTTGTGGAGTTGCAAGTTGTGGAGTTTCTAGTGGTGGATTTTCTAGCTGTGGAGTTTCTAGTTGCGAAATTTCTAGTTGCAGAGTTTCTAGTTGCGGACTTTCTAGCTGTGGAGTTTCTAGTTGCGGAGTTTATAGTTGCGGAGTTTTTAGTTGTGAAATTTGTAGCTGTGGAGTATCTAGTTGTGGTGTTTCAAGTTGTGGAAATTCTAGTTGTGGAGTTTCTATTTGTGGAGTTTCTAGTTGTTGAGTTTCTATTGCCGAGTCTCTAAATGCGAAGTCTCAAGTTGTGGAGTTTCTAGCTGTGGAGTTTATGGTTGTTGAGTTTCTAGTTGTGGAGTTCCTAGTTGTGGAGTCTCTAGTTGTGGAGTTTCTAGTTGCGAAGACTAAAGTTGTGGAGTTTCTAGTTGTGGAGTCTCAAGTTGTGGAGTTTGTAGTTGTGGAGTTTCTAGCTGTGGAGTTTCTAGTTGCGGAGTTTCTAGTTGCAGAGTTTCTAATTGCAGAGTTTTCCAGTTGTGGAAAATGTAGTGGTTGAGTTTCTAGTGGCGGAGTTTCAAGTTGTGGAGTTTCTAGCTGTGGAGTTTGTAGTTGTGGAGTATCTTGTTGTGGAGTTTCAAGTTGTGGAGTTTTTAGTTGTGGATTTTGAAGTTGTAGAGTTCCTAGTTACAGATTGTCTAGTATGGAGTTTTCTAGTTGCGGAGTTTTCTAGTTGTGGAATTTCTAGCTGTGGATTTTCTAGCTGTGGAGTTTCTAGTTGCAGAGTTTTTAGTTCATAGTTTCTGGTTGTGGAGTTTCTAGTGTTGGAGTTTCTAGTTGTAGAGTCCGTAGTTGTGGAGTATCTATTTGTTTGGTTTCAAGTTGGGGAGTTTCAAGTTGTGGAGTTTCTAGTTGTGGAATTGGTAGTTGTGAAGTATCTAGTTGTGGTGTTTCAAGTTGTGGAGTTTCTAGTTGTGGAGTTTCTAGTTGCGGAGTTTCTAGTTGTGGAATTCGTAGTTTTGGAGTATCTAGTTGTGTTTCATGTGGTGAAGTTTCTAGCTGTGGAGTTTCTAGTTGCGGAGTTTCCAGTTGCAGAGTTTCTAGTTGTGGAGTTTTCTAGTAGTGGAGTTTCTAGTTATGGAGTTTCTAGTTGCAGAGTTTCAAGTTGCGGAGTTTATAGTTGTGGAGTTTTAGTTGTGGAGTTTGTAGTTGTGGAGTATCTAGTTCTGGAGTTTCAAGCTGTGGAGTTTCTAGTGGATTTTGAAGGTGTAGAGTTCCTAGTTGCGGAGTTTGAAGTTGAGAGTTTCTAGTTCGGGAGTTTTCTAGTTGCGGAGTCTGTAGTTGTGGAGTTGCTAGTTGTGGAATTTCTAGTGTTGGATTTTCTAGCTCTGGGGTTTCTAGTTGCGGAGTTTCTAGTTGCAGTTTCTAGTTGCGGACTTTCTAGCAGTGGAGTTTCTAGTTGCGGAGTTTCTGGTTGAGGAGTTTCTAGTTGTGGAGTTTCTTGTTGTGAAGTCTGTAGTTGTGGAGTCTCTAGTCGTGGAGTTTCTAGTGGGAGATTTTCTAGCTGTGCAGCTTCTAGTTGTAGAGTTTCTAGTTGCAGAGTTTCTAGTTGCGAACTTTCTAGCTGTGGAGTTTCTAGTTGTGGAATTCGTAGTTGTGGAGTATCTAGTTGTGGTGTTTCAAGTAGTGAAGTTTCTAGCTGTGGAGTTTCTAGTTGCAGAGTTTCTAGTTGCAGGTTTCCTAGTTGCGGAGTTTATTAGTTGTGGAGTTTCAAGTTGTGGAGTTTCTAGTTGTGGAGTTTGTAGTTGTGGAGTATCTAGTTGCGGAGTTTCAAGTTGGGGAGTTTCTAGTTGTGGATTTTGAAGTTGTAGAGTTCCTAGTTGCGGAGTGTCTGGTTGGGAGTTTCTAGTTGCAGAGTTTTCTAGTTGCGGAGTCTGTAGTTGTGGCGTTGCTAGTTGTGGAGTTTCTAGTGGTGGATTTTCTAGCTGTGGAGTTTCTAGTTGCGGAGTTTCTAGTTGCAGAGTTTCTAGTTGCGGACTTTCTAGCTGTGGAGTTTCTAGTTGCGGAGTTTATAGTTGCGGAGTTTTTAGTTGTGGAGTTTCTAGTTGTGAAGTATCTAACTGTGGAGTTTCTAGTTGCAGATTTTCTAGTTGCGGAGTTTATTAGTTGTGGAGTTTCAAGTTGTGGAGTTTCTAGTTGTGGAGTTTCTTGTTGTGGAGTCTCCAGTTGTGGAGTTTGTAGTTGTGGAGTTTCTAGTTGCGGAGTTTTTAGGTCGGAGTTTCTGGTTGTGGAGTTTCTAGTGTTGGAGTTTCTAGTTTTGGAGTCCGTAGTTGTGGAGTATCTATTTGTTGGGTTTCAAGTTGTGGAGTTTCTAGTTGTTGAATATGTAGTTGCGGAGTTTCAAGTTGTGGAGTTTCTAGTTGTGAAGTTTCTAGAGTATCTGGTTGTGGTGTTTCAAGTTGTGGAGTTTCTAGTTGAGGAGTTTCTAGTTGTGGAGTTTCTAGTTGCGGAGTTTCTAGTGTTGGAGTTTATTGTTGTGGAATTCGTAGTTTCGGAGTATCTAGTTGTAGTGTTTCAAGTAGTGAAGTTTCTAGCTGTGGAGTTTCTAGTTGTGGAGTTTTCTAGTAGTGGAGTTTCTAGTTATGGAGTTTCAAGTTGTGGAGTTTCTAGTTGTGGAATTTGTAGTCGTGTAGTATCTAGTTGTGGTAATTCAAGTTTTGTAGTTTCTAGCTGTGGAGTTTCTAGTTGTGGAGTTTCTAGTTGCGGAGTTTCTAGTTGTAAATCTCTAGTTGTGGAGTTTATAGCTGTGGAGTTTCTGGTTGTGGAACCTCTAGTTGTGGAGTTCCTAGTTGTGGAGTCTCTAGTTGTGGAGTTTGTAGTTTTGGGGTTCGTAGTTGTGGAGTTCGTAGTTGTGGAGTTTCTAGTTGTGGAGTCTCTAGTTGTGGAGTTTGTAGTTGTGGAGTTTCTAGCTGTGGAGTTTATAGTTGCGGAGTTTCAAGTTGCAGAGTTTTCCAGTTGTGAAGATTGCAGTGGCGGAGTTCTAGTGGCGGACTTTCTGGCTGTGGAGTTTCTAGTTGCGGAGTTTATAGTTGCGGAGTTTTTAGTTGTGGAGTTTCTAGTTGTGAAATTTGTAGTTGTGGAGTATCTAGTTGTGGTGTTTCAAGTTGTGGAGTTTCTAGTTGTGGAGTTTCTAGTTGTGGAGTTTCTAGTTGTTGAGTTTCTAGTTGCCGAATCTCTAAATGCGAAGTCTCAAGTTGTGGAGTTTCTAGCTGTGGAGTTTCTGTTTGTGGAGTCTCTAGTTGTGGAGTTCCTAGTTGTGGAGTTTCTAGTTGTGGATTTTGAAGTTGTAGAATTCCTGGTTGCGGAGTGTCAAGTTGGGAGTTTCTAGTTGCGGAGTTTTCTTATTGCGGAGTCTGTAGTTGTGGAGTTGCTAGTTGTGGAGTTTCTAGTGGTGGATTTTCAAGCTGTGGAGTTTCTTTCTAGTTGCGGAGTTTTTAGTTGCAGAGTTTCTAGTTGCGGACTTTCTAGTTGTGGAGTCTCTAGTTGTGGAGTTTGTAGTTGTGGAGTTTCTAGCTGTGGAGTTTCTAGCTGTGGAGTTTCTAGTTGCGGAGTTCGTAGTTGTGGAATTTCTAGTTGTTGAGTTTGTAGTTGTGGGGTTCGTAGTTGTGGTACTCGTAGTTGTGGAGTTTCTAGTTGTGGAGTCTCTACTTGTGGAGTTTGTAGTTGTTTTGAGTTTCTAGCTCGGGAGTTTCTAGCTCTGGAGTTTCTAGTTGCGGAGTGTCTAGTTGCAGAGTTTCTAGTTGAAGAGTTTTCCAGTTGTGGAGATTGTAGTGGCGGAGTTTCTAGTTGCGGAGTTTCAAGTTGTGGAGTTTCTAGTTGTGGAGTTTGTAGTTGTGGAGTATCTAGTTGTGGAGTTTCAAGTTGTGAAGTTTTTAGTTGTGGATTTTGAAGTTGTAGAGTTCCTAGTGGCTGATTGTCTAGTTGTGGAGTTTATAGTTGCGGAGTTTTCTAGTTGCGGAATCTGTAGTTGTGGAGTTTCTAGTTGTGCAATTTCTAGCTGTGGATTTTTTAGCTGTGGAGTTTCTAGTTGCGGAGTTTTTAGTTCCGGAGTTTCTGGTTGTGGAGTTTCTAGTGTTGGAGTTTCTAGTTGTGGAGTCCGTAGTTGTGGAGTATCTATTTGTTGGGTTTCATGTTGCAGAGTTTCAAGTTGTGGAGTTTCTAGAAAATCTAGTTGTGGTGTTTCAAGTTGTGGAGTTTCTAGTTGAGGAGTTTCTAGTTGTGGAGTTTCTAGTTGTGGAGTTTGTAGTGTTGGAGTTCATTGTTGTGGAATTCGTAGTTTTGGAGTATCTAGTTGTAGTGTTTCAAGTAGTGAAGTTTCTAGCTGTGGAGTTTCTAGTTGCGCAGTTTCTACTTGCAGAGTTTCTAGTTGTGGAGTTTTCTAGTAGTGGAGTTTCTAGTTATGGAGTTTCAAGTTGTGGAGTTTCTAGTTGTGGAGTTTTTAGTTGTGGAGTTTCTAGTTGTGGAGTTTGTAGTTGTGGAGTATCTAGTTGTGGTGTTTCAAGTTGTGGAGTTTCTAGTTGAGGAGTTTCTAGTTGTGGAGTTTGTAGTTGTGGATTTTGAAGTTGTAGAATTCCTAGTTGCGGAGTGTCTAGATGGGAGTTGCTAGTTGTGGAGTTTCTAGTGGTGGATTTTCTAGCTGTGGAGTTTCTAGTTGCGGAGTTTCTAGTTGCAGAGTTTCTAGTTGAGGACTTTCTAGCTGTGGAGTTTCTAGTTGCGGAGTTTCTAGTTGTGGAGTTTCTAGTTGTGGAGTTTCTAGTTGTGGAGTTTCTAGTTGTGGAGTTTGTAGTTTCGAAGTATCAAGTTGTGGAGTTTCTAGTTGCGGAGTTTCTTGTTGCGGAAAGTCTAGTTGGGAGTTTCTAGTTGCGCAGTTTTCTAGTTCCGTAGTCTTTAGTTGTGGAGTAGCTAGTTGTGGAGTTTTTAGTGGTGGATTTTCTAGCTGTGCAGTTTCTAGTTGTGGAGTTTCTAGTTGCTGTGTTTCTAGTTGCGGACTTCCTAGCTGTGGAGTTTCTAGTTGTGGAATTCTTAGTTGTGGAGTATCTAGTTGTGGTGTTTCAAGTAGTGATGTTTCTAGCTGTGGAGTTTCTAGTTGTGGAGTTTCTAGTTGCAGATTTTCTAGTTGCGGAGTTTAATAGTTGTGGAGTTTCTAGTGGCGGAGTTTCTAGTTGCGGAGTTTCTAGTTGTGGAGTTTGTAGTTGTGGAGTATCTAGTTGTGGTGTTTCAAGTTGGGGAGTTTCTAGTTGTGGATTTTGAAGTTGTAGAGTTCCTAGTTGCGGAGTGTCTGGTTGGGAGTTTCTAGTTGCGGAGTTTTCTAGTTGCGGAGTCTGTAGTTGTGGAGTTGCTAGTTGTCGAGTTTCTAGTGGTGGATTTTCTAGCTGTGGAGATTCTAGTTGCAGAGTTTCTAGTTGCAGAGTTTCTAGTGGCGGACTTTCTAGCTGTGGAGTTTCTAGTTATGAAATTTGTTTTTGTGGAGTATCTAGTTGTGGTGTTTCAAGTTGTGGAGTTTCTAGTTTTGGAGTTTCTCGTTGTGGAGTTTCTAGTTGTTGTGTTTCTAGTTGCCGAGTCTCTACATACGAAGTCTCAAGCTGTGGAATTTCTAGCTGTGGAGTTGCTGGTTGTGGAGTCTCTAGTTGTGGAGTTCATAGTTGTGGAGTCTCTAGTTGTGGAGTTTGTAGTTGTGGAGTTTCTAGCTCTAGAGTTTCTAGTTGCAGAGTTTCTAGTTGCGGAGTTTTCCAGTTGTGGAGATTGCAGTGGCGGAGTTTCCAGTTTCGGAGTTTCAAGTTGTGGAGTTTCTAGTTGTGGAGTTTGTAGTTGTGGAGTATCTAGTTGTGGAGTTTCAAGTTGTGAAGTTTTTAGTTGTGGATTTTGAAGTTGTAGAGTTCCTAGTTGCGGATTGTCTAGTTGTGGAGTTTATAGTTGCGGAGTCTGAAGTTGTGGAGTTTCTCGTTGTGGAATTTCTAGCTGTGGGTTTTCTAGCTGTGGAGTTTCTAGTTGCGGAGTTTTTAGTTGCGGAGTTTCTGGTTGTGGAGTTTCTAGTGTTAGAGTTTCTAGTTGTGGAGTCTATAGTTGTGGAGTATCTAATTGTTGAGTTTCAAGTTGTGGAGTTTTTAGTTATGGAATTTCTAGTTGCGGAGTTTCTAGTTGTGAAGTATCTAGTTGTGGAGTCTCTAGTTGTGGGATTTCCAGTTGCGGCGTTTCTAGTTGCGGAGTTTCTGGTTGTGGAGTTCTAGTTGTGGAGTTTCTAGTTGTGGAGTTCCTAGTTATGGAGTCTCTAGTTGTGGAGTTTCTAGTTGCGGAGTTTCAAGTTGTGGAGTTTTTAGTTGTGGAGTTTCTAGTTGTGGAGTTTGTAGTTGTGGAGTATCTAGTTGTGGTGTTTCAAGTTGTGGAGTTTCTAGTTGAGTTTCTAGTTGTGGAGTTTCTAGTTGCGGAGCTTCTAGTTTTGGAGTTTATTGTTGTATAATTCGTAGTTTTGGAGTATCTAGTTGTAGTGTTTCAAGTAGTGAAGTTTCTAGCTGTGGAGTTTCTAATTGCGGAGTTTCTAGTTGCAGAGTTTCTAGTTGCGGAGTTTTCTAGTAGTGGAGTTTCTAGTTATGGAGTCTCTAGTTGTGGGATTTCTAGTTGCGGAGTTTCTAGTTGCGGAGTTTCTAGTTGCAGAGTTTCTAGTTGTGGAGTTTCTTGTTGTGAAGTCTGTAGTTGTGGAGTCTGTAGTCGTGGAGTTTCTAGTGGGAGATTTTCTAGCTGTGCAGCTTCTAGTTGTAGAGTTTCTAGTTGCGAACTTTCTAGCTGTGGAGTTTCTAGTTGTGGAATTCGTAGTTGTGGAGTATCTAGTTGTGGTGTTTCAAGTAGTGAAGTTTCTAGCTGTGGAGTTTCTAGTTGCAGAGTTTCTAGTTGCAGATTTTCTAGTTGCGGAGTTTATTAGTTGTGGAGTTTCAAGTTGTGGAGTTTCTAGTTGTGTTGTTTCTAGTTGTGGAGTTTGTAGTTGTGGAGTATCTAGTTGCGGAGTTTCAAGTTGGGGAGTTTCTAGTTGTGGATTTTGAAGTTGTAGAGTTCCTAGTTGCGGAGTGTCTGGTTGGGAGTTTCTAGTTGCGGAGTTTTCTAGTTGCGGAGTCTGTAGTTGTGGCGTTGCTAGTTGTGGAGTTTCTAGTGGTGGATTTTCTAGCTGTGGAGTTTCTAGTTGCGGAGTTTCTAGTTGCAGAGTTTCTAGTTGCGGACTTTCTAGCTGTGGAGTTTCTAGTTGCGGAGTTTATAGTTGCGGAGTTTTTAGTTGTGGAGTTTCTAGTTGTGAAGTATCTAACTGTGGAGTTTCTAGTTGCCATTTTTCTAGTTGCGGAGTTTATTAGTTGTGGAGTTTCAAGTTGTGGAGTTTCTAGTTGTGGAGTTTCTTGTTGTGGAGTCTCTAGTTGTGGAGTTTGTAGTTGTGGAGTTTCTAGTTGCGGAGTTTTTAGGTCGGAGTTTCTGGTTGTGGAGTTTCTAGTGTTGGAGTTTCCAGTTTTGGAGGCCGTAGTTGTGGAGTATCTATTTGTTGGGTTTCAAGTTGTGGAGTTTCTAGTTGTGGAATATGTAGTTGCGGAGTTTCAAGTTGTGGAGTTTCTAGTTGTGGAGTTTCTAGAGTATCTAGTTGTGGTGTTTCAAGTTGTGGAGTTTCTAGTTGAGGAGTTTCTAGTTGTGGAGTTCCTAGTTATGGAGTCTCTAGTTGTGGAGTTTCTAGTGGCGGAGTTTCAAGTTGTGGAGTTTCTAGTGGTGGATTTTCTAGCTTTGGAGTCTCTAGTTGCGGAGTTTCTGGTTGTGGTGTTTCTAGTTGTGGAGTTTGTAGTTTCGAAGTATCAAGTTGTGGAGTTTCTAGTTGCGGAGTTTCTTGTTGCGGAAAGTCTAGTTGGGAGTTTCTAGTTGCGCAGTTTTCTAGTTCCGTAGTCTTTAGTTGTGGAGTAGCTAGTTGTGGAGTTTTTAGTGGTGGATTTTCTAGCTGTGCAGTTTCTAGTTGTGGAGTTTCTAGTTGCTGTGTTTCTAGTTGCGGACTTCCTAGCTGTGGAGTTTCTAGTTGTGGAATTCTTAGTTGTGGAGTATCTAGTTGTGGTGTTTCAAGTAGTGAAGTTTCTAGCTGTGGAGTTTCTAGTTGTGGAGTTTCTAGTTGCAGATTTTCTAGTTGCGGAGTTTAATAGTTGTGGAGTTTCTAGTGGCGGAGTTTCTAGTTGCGGAGTTTCTAGTTGTGGAGTTTGTAGTTGTGGAGTATCTAGTTGTGGTGTTTCAAGTTGGGGAGTTTCTAGTTGTGGATTTTGAAGTTGTAGAGTTCCTAGTTGCGGAGTGTCTGGTTGGGAGTTTCTAGTTGCGGAGTTTTCTAGTAGCGGAGTCTGTAGTTGTGGAGTTGCTAGTTGTCGAGTTTCTAGTGGTGGATTTTCTAGCTGTGGAGATTCTAGTTGCAGAGTTTCTAGTTGCAGAGTTTCTAGTGGCGGACTTTCTAGCTGTGGAGTTTCTAGTTATGAAATTTGTTTTTGTGGAGTATCTAGTTGTGGTGTTTCAAGTTGTGGAGTTTCTAGTTTTGGAGTTTCTCGTTGTGGAGTTTCTAGTTGTTGTGTTTCTAGTTGCCGAGTCTCTACATACGAAGTCTCAAGCTGTGGAATTTCTAGCTGTGGAGTTGCTGGTTGTGGAGTCTCTAGTTGTGGAGTTCATAGTTGTGGAGTCTCTAGTTGTGGAGTTTGTAGTTGTGGAGTTTCTAGCTCTAGAGTTTCTAGTTGCAGAGTTTCTAGTTGCGGAGTTTTCCAGTTGTGGAGATTGCAGTGGCGGAGTTTCCAGTTTAGGAGTTTCAAGTTGTGGAGTTTCTAGTTGTGGAGTTTGTAGTTGTGGAGTATCTAGTTGTGGAGTTTCAAGTTGTGAAGTTTTTAGTTGTGGATTTTGAAGTTGTAGAGTTCCTAGTTGCGGATTGTCTAGTTGTGGAGTTTATAGTTGCGGAGTCTGAAGTTGTGGAGTTTCTCGTTGTGGAATTTCTAGCTGTGGGTTTTCTAGCTGTGGAGTTTCTAGTTGCGGAGTTTTTAGTTGCGGAGTTTCTGGTTGTGGAGTTTCTAGTGTTAGAGTTTCTAGTTGTGGAGTCTATAGTTGTGGAGTATCTAATTGTTGAGTTTCAAGTTGTGGAGTTTTTAGTTATGGAATTTCTAGTTGCGGAGTTTCTAGTTGTGAAGTCTCTAGTTGTGGAGTCTCTAGTTGTGGGATTTCCAGTTGCGGCGTTTCTAGTTGCGGAGTTTCTGGTTGTGGAGTTCTAGTTGTGGAGTTTCTAGTTGTGGAGTTCCTAGTTATGGAGTCTCTAGTTGTGGAGTTTCTAGTTGCGGAGTTTCAAGTTGTGGAGTTTTTAGTTGTGGAGTTTCTAGTTGTGGAGTTTGTAGTTGTGGAGTATCTAGTTGTGGTGTTTCAAGTTGTGGAGTTTCTAGTTGAGTTTCTAGTTGTGGAGTTTCTAGTTGCGGAGCTTCTAGTTTTGGAGTTTATTGTTGTATAATTCGTAGTTTTGGAGTATCTAGTTGTAGTGTTTCAAGTAGTGAAGTTTCTAGCTGTGGAGTTTCTAATTGCGGAGTTTCTAGTTGCAGAGTTTCTAGTTGCGGAGTTTTCTAGTAGTGGAGTTTCTAGTTATGGAGTCTCTAGTTGTGGGATTTCTAGTTGCGGAGTTTCTAGTTGCGGAGTTTCTAGTTGCAGAGTTTCTAGTTGTGGAGTTTCTTGTTGTGAAGTCTGTAGTTGTGGAGTCTGTAGTCGTGGAGTTTCTAGTGGGAGATTTTCTAGCTGTGCAGCTTCTAGTTGTAGAGTTTCTAGTTGCGAACTTTCTAGCTGTGGAGTTTCTAGTTGTGGAATTCGTAGTTGTGGAGTATCTAGTTGTGGTGTTTCAAGTAGTGAAGTTTCTAGCTGTGGAGTTTCTAGTTGCAGAGTTTCTAGTTGCAGATTTTCTAGTTGCGGAGTTTATTAGTTGTGGAGTTTCAAGTTGTGGAGTTTCTAGTTGTGGAGTTTCTAGTTGTGGAGTTTGTAGTTGTGGAGTATCTAGTTGCGGAGTTTCAAGTTGGGGAGTTTCTAGTTGTGGATTTTGAAGTTGTAGAGTTCCTAGTTGCGGAGTGTCTGGTTGGGAGTTTCTAGTTGCGGAGTTTTCTAGTTGCGGAGTCTGTAGTTGTGGCGTTGCTAGTTGTGGAGTTTCTAGTGGTGGATTTTCTAGCTGTGGAGTTTCTAGTTGCGGAGTTTCTAGTTGCAGAGTTTCTAGTTGCGGACTTTCTAGCTGTGGAGTTTCTAGTTGCGGAGTTTCTAGTTGCGGAGTTTTTAGTTGTGGAGTTTCTAGTTGTGAAGTATCTAACTGTGGAGTTTCTAGTTGCCATTTTTCTAGTTGCGGAGTTTATTAGTTGTGGAGTTTCAAGTTGTGGAGTTTCTAGTTGTGGAGTTTCTTGTTGTGGAGTCTCTAGTTGTGGAGTTTGTAGTTGTGGAGTTTCTAGTTGCGGAGTTTTTAGGTCGGAGTTTCTGGTTGTGGAGTTTCTAGTGTTGGAGTTTCTAGTTTTGGAGGCCGTAGTTGTGGAGTATCTATTTGTTGGGTTTCAAGTTGTGGAGTTTCTAGTTGTGGAATATGTAGTTGCGGAGTTTCAAGTTGTGGAGTTTCTAGTTGTGGAGTTTCTAGAGTATCTAGTTGTGGTGTTTCAAGTTGTGGAGTTTCTAGTTGAGGAGTTTCTAGTTGTGGAGTTCCTAGTTATGGAGTCTCTAGTTGTGGAGTTTCTAGTGGCGGAGTTTCAAGTTGTGGAATTTCTAGTGGTGGATTTTCTAGCTTTGGAGTCTCTAGTTGCGGAGTTTCTGGTTGTGGTGTTTCTAGTTGTGGAGTTTCTAGTTGCGAAGTTTCAAGTTGTGGAGTTTCTAGTTGCGGAGTTTCTTGTTGCCGAGTTTCTGGTTGTGGGGTTTCTGGTGATGGAGTTTCTAGTGGCGGAGTTTCTAGTTGCGGAGTTTCTATTTGTGGAGTTTCTAGTTGTGGAGTGTCTAGTTGTTGGGTTTCTAGTTGCCGAGTTTCTAGTTGCAAAATATCAAGTTGTGGAGTTTCTAGCTGTGGAGCTTGTAGTTGCGGAGTTTCTAGTTGCGGAGTTTCTAGTTGTGGAGTTTCTAGTTGTGGAATTCGTAGTTGTGGAGTATCTATTAGTTGTAGAGTTTCTAGTTGGAGAGTTTCTAGTTGTTGAGTTTCTAGTTGTTGGGTTTCTAGTTGCCGAGTTTCTAGTTGCAAAGTCTCAAGTTGTGGAGTTTCTAGCTGTGGAGTTTCTAGTTGCGGAGTTTCTAGTTGCGGAGTTTCTAGTTGTGGAGTTTCTAGTTGTGGAATCCGTAGTTTGGGAGTATCTAGTTGTGGTGTTTTAAGTAGTGAAGTTTCTAGCTGTGGAGTTTCTAGTTGCGGAGTTTCTAGTTGAAAAGTTTCTAGTTGCGGAGTTTTCTAGTAGTGGAATTTCTAGTTGTGGATTTTGAAGTTGTAGAGTTCCTAGTTGCGGAGTGTCTAGCTGGGAGTTTCTAGTTGCGGAGTTTTCTAGTCTCGGAGTCTGTAGTTGTGGAGTTGCTAGTTGTGGAGTTTCTAGTGGTGGATTTTCTAGCCGTGGAGTTTCTAGTTGCGGAGTTTTTAGTTGCAGAGTTTCTAGTTGTGGAGTTTCTAGTTGTGGAGTTTCTAGTTGCGGAGTTTGCAGTTGTGGAGTATCTAGTTGTGGAGTTTCAAGTTGAGGAGTTTCTAGTTGTGGATTTTGAAGTTGTGGAGTTCCTAGTTGCAGAGTGTCTGGTTGGGAGTTTCTAGTTGCGGAGTTTTCTAGTGGCGGAGTCTGTAGTTGTGGAGTTGCTAGTTGTGGAGTTTCTAGTGGTGGATTTTCTAGCTGTGGAGTTTCTAGTTGCGGAATTTCTAGTTGCAGAGTTTCTAGTTGCGGACTTTCTAGCTGTGGAGTTTCTAGTTGCGGAGTTTATAGTTGCGGAGTTTTTAGTTGTGGAGTTTCTAGTTGTGAAATTTGTAGCTGTGGAGTATCTAGTTGTGGTGTTTCAAGTTGTGGAAATTCTAGTTGTGGAGTTTCTATTTGTGGAGTTTCTAGTTGTTGAGTTTCTAGTTGCTGAGTCTCTAAATGCGAAGTCTCAAGTTGTGGAGTTTCTAGCTGTGGAGTTTATGGTTGTTGAGTTTCTAGTTGTGGAGTTCCTGGTTGTGGAGTCTCTAGTTGTGGAGTTTCTAGTTGCGAAGACTAAAGTTGTGGAGTTTCTAGTTGTGGAGTCTCAAGTTGTGGAGTTTGTAGTTGTGAAGTTTCTAGCTGTGGAGTTTCTAGTTGCGGAGTTTCTAGTTGCAGAGTTTCTAATTGCAGAGTTTTCCAGCTGTGGAAAATGTAGTGGTGGAGTTTCTAGTTGCGGAGTTTCAAGTTGTGGAGTTTCTAGCTGTGGAGTTTGTAGTTGTGGAGTATCTTGTTGTGGAGTTTCAAGTTGTGGAGTTTTTAGTTGTGGATTTTGAAGTTGTAGAGTTCCTAGTTGCAGATTGTCTAGTATGGAGTTTTCTAGTTGCGGAGTTTTCTAGTTGTGGAATTTCTAGCTGTGGATTTTCCAAATGTGGAGTTTCTAGTTGCAGAGTTTTTAGTTCATAGTTTCTGGTTGTGGAGTTTCTAGTGTTGGAGTTTCTAGTTGTAGAGTCCGTAGTTGTGGAGTATCTATTTGTTTGGTTTCAAGTTGGGGAGTTTCAAGTTGTGGAGTTTCTAGTTGTGGAATTGGTAGTTGTGAAGTATCTAGTTGTGGTGTTTCAAGTTGTGGAGTTTCTAGTTGTGGAGTTTCTAGTTGCGGAGTTTCTAGTTGTGGAATTCGTAGTTTTGGAGTATCTAGTTGTGTTTCATGTGGTGAAGATTCTAGCTGTGGAGTTTCTAGTTGCGGAGTTTCCAGTTGCAGAGTTTCTAGTTGTGGAGTTTTCTAGTAGTGGAGTTTCTAGTTATGGAGTTTCTAGTTGCAGAGTTTCAAGTTGCGGAGTTTATAGTTGTGGAGTTTTTAGTTGTGGAGTTTGTAGTTGTGGAGTATCTAGTTCTGGAGTTTCAAGCTGTGGAGTTTCTAGTGGATTTTGAAGGTGTAGAGTTCCTAGTTGCGGAGTTTGAAGTTGGGAGTTTCTAGTTCGGGAGTTTTCTAGTTGCAGAGTCTGTAGTTGTGGAGTTGCTAGTTGTGGAGTTTCTAGTGTTGGATTTTCTAGCTGTGGAGTTTCTAGTTGCGGAGTTTCTAGTTGCAGAGTTTCTAGTTGCGGACTTTCTAGCAGTGGAGTTTCTAGTTGCGGAGTTTCTGGTTGAGGAGTTTCTAGTTGTAGAGTTTCTTGTTGTGAAGTCTGTAGTTGTGGAGTCTGTAGTCGTGGAGTTTCTAGTGGGAGATTTTCTAGCTGTGCAGCTTCTAGTTGTAGAGTTTCTAGTTGCAGAGTTTCTAGTTGCGAACTTTCTAGCTGTGGAGTTTCTAGTTGTGGAATTCGTAGTTGTGGAGTATCTAGTTGTGGTGTTTCAAGTAGTGAAGTTTCTAGCTGTGGAGTTTCTAGTTGCAGAGTTTCTAGTTGCAGATTTTCTAGTTGCGGAGTTTATTAGTTGTGGAGTTTCAAGTTGTGGAGTTTCTAGTTGTGGAGTTTCTAGTTGTGGAGTTTCTAGTTGTGGAGTTTGTAGTTGTGGAGTATCTAGTTGCGGAGTTTCAAGTTGGGGAGTTTCTAGTTGTGGATTTTGAAGTTGTAGAGTTCCTAGTTGCGGAGTGTCTGGTTGGGAGTTTCTAGTAGCGGAGTTTTCTAGTTGCGGAGTCTGTAGTTGTGGCGTTGCTAGTTGTGGAGTTTCTAGTGGTGGATTTTCTAGCTGTGGAGTTTCTAGTTGCGGAGTTTCTAGTTGCAGAGTTTCTAGTTGCGGACTTTCTAGCTGTGGAGTTTCTAGTTGCGGAGTTTATAGTTGCGGAGTTTTTAGTTGTGGAGTTTCTAGTTGTGAAGTATCTAACTGTGGAGTTTCTAGTTGCAGATTTTCTAGTTGCGGAGTTTATTAGTTGTGGAGTTTCAAGTTGTGGAGTTTCTAGTTGTGGAGTTTCTTGTTGTGGAGTCTCTAGTTGTGGAGTTTGTAGTTGTGGAGTTTCTAGTCGCGGAGTTTTTAGGTCGGAGTTTCTGGTTGTGGAGTTTCTAGTGTTGGAGTTTCTAGTTTTGGAGTCCGTAGTTGTGGAGTATCTATTTGTTGGGTTTCAAGTTGTGGAGTTTCTAGTTGTGGAATATGTAGTTGCGGAGTTTCAAGTTGTGGAGTTTCTAGTTGTGGAGTTTCTAGTTGTGGAGTTTCTAGAGTATCTAGTTGTGGTGTTTCAAGTTGTGGAGTTTCTAGTTGAGGAGTTTCTAGTTGTGGAGTTTCTAGTTGCGGAGTTTCTAGTGTTGGAGTTTATTGTTGTGGAATTCGTTGTTTCGGAATATCTAGTTGTAGTGTTTCAAGTAGTGAAGTTTCTAGCTGTGGAGTTTCTAGTTGTGGAGTTTTCTAGTAGTGGAGTTTCTAGTTATGGAGTTTCAAGTTGTGGAGTTTCTAGTTGTGGAATTTGTAGTTGTGTAGTATCTAGTTGTGGTAATTCAAGTTTTGTAGTTTCTAGCTGTGGAGTTTCTAGTTGTGGAGTTTCTAGTTGCGGAGTTTCTAGTTGTAAATCTCTAGTTGTGGAGTTTCTAGCTGTGGAGTTTCTGGTTGTGGAACCTCTAGTTGTGGAGTTCCTAGTTGTGGAGTCTCTAGTTGTGGAGTTTGTAGTTTTGGGGTTCGTAGTTGTGGAGTTCGTAGTTGTGGAGTTTCTAGATGTGGAGTCTCTAGTTGTGGAGTTTGTAGTTGTGGAGTTTCTAGCTGTGGAGTTTATAGTTGCAGAGTTTGTAGTTGCAGAGTTTTCCAGTTGTGAAGATTGCAGTGGCGGAGTTCTAGTTGCGGACTTTCTAGCTTCGGAGTTTCTAGTTGCGGAGTTTATAGTTGCGGAGTTTTTAGTTGTGGAGTTTCTAGTTGTGAAATTTGTAGTTGTGGAGTATCTAGTTGTGGCGTTTCAAGTTGTGGAGTTTCTAGTTGTGGAGTTACTAGTTGTGGAGTTTCTAGTTGTTGATTTTCTAGTTGACGAATCTCTAAATGCGAAGTCTCAAGTTGTGGAGTTTCTAGCTGTGGAGTTTCTGGTTGTGGAGTCTCTAGTTGTGGAGTTCCTAGTTGTGGAGTCTCTAGTTGTGGAGTTTGTAGTTGTGGAGTTTCTAGCTGTGGAGTTTGTAGTTGCGGAGTTTCTAGTTGCAGAGTTTTCCAGTTGTGAAGATTGCAGTGGCGGAGTTTCTAGTTGCGGACTTTCTAGCTGTGGAGTTTCTAGTTGCGGAGTTTTCTAGTTGCGAAGTCTGTAGTTGTGGAGTTTCTAGTTGTGGAATTTCTCGCTGTGGATTTTCTAGCTGTGGAGTTTCTAGTTGCGGAGTTTTTAGTTCATAGTTTCTGGTTGTGGAGTTTCTAGTGTTGGTGTTTCTAGTTGTGGAGTCCGTAGTTGTGGAGTATCTATTTGTTGGGTTTCAAGTTGTGGTGTTTCAGGTTGTGGAGTTTCTAGTTGTGGAGTTTCTAGTTGCGGAGTTTCTAGTTGTGAAGTCTCTAGTTGTGGAGTCTCTAGTTGTGGGATTTCTAGTTGCGGAGTTTCTGGTTGTGGAGTTTCTAGTTGTGGAGTTTCTAGTTGTGGAGTCTGTAGTTGTGGAGTCTGCAGTTTTGGAGTTTCTAGTTGTGGAGTTCCTAGTTATGGAGTCTCTAGTTGTGGAGTTTCTAGTTGCGGAGTTTCAAGTTGTGGAGTTTCTAGTTGTGGAGTATCTAGTTGTGGTGTTTCAAGTTGTGGAGTTTCTAGTTGTGGAGTTTCTAGTTGCGGAGTTTCTGGTTGTAGAGTTTCTAGTTGTGGAATTCGTAGTTTTGGAGTATCTAGTTGTGTTTCATGTAGTGAAGTTTCTAGCTGTGGAGTTTCGAGTTGCGGAGTTTCCAACTGCAAATTTTCTAGTTGTGGAGTTTTCTAGTAGTGGAGTTTCTAGTTATGGAGTTTCTAGTTGCAGAGTTTAAAGTTGTGGAGTTTATAGTTGTGGAGTTTCTAGTTGTGGAGTTTGTAGTTGTGGAGTATCTAGTTCTGGAGTTTCAAGTTGTGGAGTTTCTAGTTGTGGATTTTGAAGGTGTAGAGTTCCTAGTTGCGGAGTTTGAAGTTGGGAGTTTCTAGTTTGGGAGTTTTCTAGTTGCGGAGTCTGTAGTTGTGGAGTTGCTAGTTGTGGAGATTCTAGTGTTGGATTTTCTAGCTGTGGAGTTTCTAGTTGCGGAGTTTCTAGTTGCAGAGTTTCTAGTTGCGGACTTTCTAGCTGTGGAGTTTCTAGTTGCGGTGTTTCTAGTTGTGGAGTTTCTAGTTATGGAGTTTCTAGTTGTGGAGTTTCTAGTTTTGGAGCATCTAGTTGTGGAGTTTCAAGTTGAGGAGTTTCTAGTTGTGGATTTTGAAGTTGCAGAGTTCCTAGTTGAAGAGTGTCTGGTTGGGAGTTTCTAGATGCGGAGTTTTCTAGTTGCGGAGTCTGTATTTGTGGAGTTGCTAGTTGTGGAGTTTCTAGTGGTGGATTTTCTAGCTGTGGAGTTTCTAGCTGTGGAGTTTCTAGTTGCGGAGTTTCTAGTTGCAGAGTTTCTAGTTGCAGAGTTTTCCAGTTGTGGAGATTGTAGTGGCGGAGTTTCTAGTTGCGGAGTTTCAAGTTGTGGAGTTTCTAAATTTGGAGTATCTAGTTGTGGAGTTTCAAGTTGTGGAGTTTTTAGTTGTGGATTTTGAAGTTGTAGAGTTCCCAGTTGCGGATTGTCTAGTATGGAGTTTATAGTTGCGGAGTTTTCTAGTTGCGGAGTCTGTAGTTGAGGAGTTTGTAGTTGTGGAATGTCTAGCTGTGGATTTTCTATTTGTGGAGTTTCTAGTGGCGGAGTTTTTAGTTGCGGAGTTTCTGGTTGTGGAGTATCTATTTGGTGGGTTTCAAGTTGTGGAGTTTCAAGTTGTGGAGTTTCTAGTTGTGGAACTTGTAGTTGTGAAGATTCTAGTTGTGGAGTTTCCAGTTGTGGAGTTCCTAGTTATGGAGTCTCTAGTTGTGGAGTTTCTAGTGGCGGAGTTTCAAGTTGTGGAGTTTCTAGTGGTGGATTTTCTAGCTTTGGAGTTTCTAGTTGCGGAGTTTCTGGTTGTGGTGGTTTTCTAGTTGTGGAGTTTCTAGTTGCGAAGTTTCAAGTTGTGGAGTTTCTAGTTGCGGAGTTTCCCTTTGCCGAGTTTCTGGTTGTGGGGTTTCTGGTGATGGAGTTTCTAGTTTCGGAGTTTCTAGTTGCGGAGTTTCTATTTGGGAGTTTCTAGTTGTGGAGTGTCTAGTTGTTGGGTTTCTAGTTGCCGAGTTTCTAGTTGCAAAATATCAAGTTGTGGAGTTTCTAGCTGTGGAGCTTCTAGTTGCGGAGTTTCTAGTTGCGAACTTTCTAGCTGTGGAGTTTCTAGTTGTGGAATTCGTAGTTGTGGAGTATCTAGTTGTGGTGTTTCAAGTAGTGAAGTTTCTAGCTGTGGAGTTTCTAGTTGCAGAGTTTCTAGTTGCAGATTTTCTAGTTGCGGAGTTTATTAGTTGTGGAGTTTCAAGTTGTGGAGTTTCTAGTTGTGGAGTTTCTAGTTGTGGAGTTTGTAGTTGTGGAGTATCTAGTTGCGGAGTTTCAAGTTGGGGAGTTTCTAGTTGTGGATTTTGAAGTTGTAGAGTTCCTAGTTGCGGAGTGTCTGGTTGGGAGTTTCTAGTTGCGGAGTCTGTAGTTGTGGCGTTGCTAGTTGTGGAGTTTCTAGTGGTGGATTTTCTAGCTGTGGAGTTTCTAGTTGCCGAGTTTCTAGTTGCAGAGTTTCTAGTGGCGGACTTTCTAGCTGTGGAGTTTCTAGTTGCGGAGTTTATAGTTGCGGAGTTTTTAGTTGTGGAGTTTCTAGTTGTGAAGTATCTAACTGTGGAGTTTCTAGTTGCAGATTTTCTAGTTGCGGAGTTTATTAGTTGTGGAGTTTCAAGTTGTGGAGTTTCTAGTTGTGGAGTTTCTTGTTGTGGAGTCTCTAGTTGTGGAGTTTGTAGTTGTGGAGTTTCTAGTTGCGGAGATTTTAGGTCGGAGTTTCTGGTTGTGGAGTTTCTAGTGCTGGAGTTTCTAGTTTTGGAGTCCGTAGTTGTGGAGTATCTATTTGTTGGGTTTCAAGTTGTGGAGTTTCTAGTTGTGGAATATGTAGTTGCGGAGTTTATAGTTGCGGAGTTTTTAGTTGTGGAGTTTCTAGTTGTGAAATTTGTATTGTAGTTGTGGAGTATCTAGTTGTGATGTTTCAAGTTGTGGAGTTTCTAGTTGTGGAGTTTCTAGTTGTGGAGTTTCTAGTTGTTGAGTTTCTAGTTGCAGAGTTTCTAGTTGCGGAATTTCTAGCTGTGGAGTTTCTAGTTGCGGAGTTTATAGTTGCGGAGTTTTTAGTTGTGGAGTTTCTAGTTGTGAAGTATCTAACTGTGGAGTTTCTAGTTGCAGATTTTCTAGTTGCGGAGTTTATTAGTTGTGGAGTTTCAAGTTGTGGAGTTTCTAGTTGTGGAGTTTCTTGTTGTGGAGTCTCTAGTTGTGGAGTTTGTAGTTGTGGAGTTTCTAGTCGCGGAGTTTTTAGGTCGGAGTTTCTGGTTGTGGAGTTTCTAGTGTTGGAGTTTCTAGTTTTGGAGTCCGTAGTTGTGGAGTATCTATTTGTTGGGTTTCAAGTTGTGGAGTTTCTAGTTGTGGAATATGTAGTTGCGGAGTTTCAAGTTGTGGAGTTTCTAGTTGTGGAGTTTCTAGTTGTGGAGTTTCTAGAGTATCTAGTTGTGGTGTTTCAAGTTGTGGAGTTTCTAGTTGAGGAGTTTCTAGTTGTGGAGTTTCTAGTTGCGGAGTTTCTAGTGTTGGAGTTTATTGTTGTGGAATTCGTTGTTTCGGAGTATCTAGTTGTAGTGTTTCAAGTAGTGAAGTTTCTAGCTGTGGAGTTTCTAGTTGTGGAGTTTTCTAGTAGTGGAGTTTCTAGTTATGGAGTTTCAAGTTGTGGAGTTTCTAGTTGTGGAATTTGTAGTTGTGTAGTATCTAGTTGTGGTAATTCAAGTTTTGTAGTTTCTAGCTGTGGAGTTTCTAGTTGTGGAGTTTCTAGTTGCGGAGTTTCTAGTTGTAAATCTCTAGTTGTGGAGTTTCTAGCTGTGGAGTTTCTGGTTGTGGAACCTCTAGTTGTGGAGTTCCTAGTTGTGGAGTCTCTAGTTGTGGAGTTTGTAGTTTTGGGGTTCGTAGTTGTGGAGTTCGTAGTTGTGGAGTTTCTAGATGTGGAGTCTCTAGTTGTGGAGTTTGTAGTTGTGGAGTTTCTAGCTGTGGAGTTTATAGTTGCAGAGTTTCTAGTTGCAGAGTTTTCCAGTTGTGAAGATTGCAGTGGCGGAGTTCTAGTTGCGGACTTTCTAGCTTCGGAGTTTCTAGTTGCGGAGTTTATAGTTGCGGAGTTTATAGTTGTGGAGTTTCTAGTTGTGAAATTTGTAGTTGTGGAGTATCTAGTTGTGGCGTTTCAAGTTGTGGAGTTTCTAGTTGTGGAGTTACTAGTTGTGGAGTTTCTAGTTGTTGATTTTCTAGTTGACGAATCTCTAAATGCGAAGTCTCAAGTTGTGGAGTTTCTAGCTGTGGAGTTTCTGGTTGTGGAGTCTCTAGTTGTGGAGTTCCTAGTTGTGGAGTCTCTAGTTGTGGAGTTTGTAGTTGTGGAGTTTCTAGCTGTGGAGTTTGTAGTTGCGGAGTTTCTAGTTGCAGAGTTTTCCAGTTGTGAAGATTGCAGTGGCGGAGTTTCTAGTTGCGGACTTTCTAGCTGTGGAGTTTCTAGTTGCGGAGTTTTCTAGTTGCGAAGTCTGTAGTTGTGGAGTTTCTAGTTGTGGAATTTCTCGCTGTGGATTTTCTAGCTGTGGAGTTTCTAGTTGCGGAGTTTTTAGTTCATAGTTTCTGGTTGTGGAGTTTCTAGTGTTGGTGTTTCTAGTTGTGGAGTCCGTAGTTGTGGAGTATCTATTTGTTGGGTTTCAAGTTGTGGTGTTTCAGGTTGTGGAGTTTCTAGTTGTGGAGTTTCTAGTTGCGGAGTTTCTAGTTGTGAAGTCTCTAGTTGTGGAGTCTCTAGTTGTGGGATTTCTAGTTGCGGAGTTTCTGGTTGTGGAGTTTCTAGTTGTGGAGTTTCTAGTTGTGGAGTCTGTAGTTGTGGAGTCTGCAGTTTTGGAGTTTCTAGTTGTGGAGTTCCTAGTTATGGAGTCTCTAGTTGTGGAGTTTCTAGTTGCGGAGTTTCAAGTTGTGGAGTTTCTAGTTGTGGAGTATCTAGTTGTGGTGTTTCAAGTTGTGGAGTTTCTAGTTGTGGAGTTTCTAGTTGCGGAGTTTCTAGTTGTAGAGTTTCTAGTTGTGGAATTCGTAGTTTTGGAGTATCTAGTTGTGTTTCATGTAGTGAAGTTTCTAGCTGTGGAGTTTCGAGTTGCGGAGTTTCCAACTGCAAATTTTCTAGTTGTGGAGTTTTCCAGTAGTGGAGTTTCTAGTTATGGAGTTTCTAGTTGCAGAGTTTAAAGTTGTGGAGTTTATAGTTGTGGAGTTTCTAGTTGTGGAGTTTGTAGTTGTGGAGTATCTAGTTCTGGAGTTTCAAGTTGTGGAGTTTCTAGTTGTGGATTTTGAAGGTGTAGAGTTCCTAGTTGCGGAGTTTGAAGTTGGGAGTTTCTAGTTTGGGAGTTTTCTAGTTGCGGAGTCTGTAGTTGTGGAGTTGCTAGTTGTGGAGATTCTAGTGTTGGATTTTCTAGCTGTGGAGTTTCTAGTTGCGGAGTTTCTAGTTGCAGAGTTTCTAGTTGCGGACTTTCTAGCTGTGGAGTTTCTAGTTGCGGTGTTTCTAGTTGTGGAGTTTCTAGTTATGGAGTTTCTAGTTGTGGAGTTTCTAGTTTTGGAGCATCTAGTTGTGGAGTTTCAAGTTGAGGAGTTTCTAGTTGTGGATTTTGAAGTTGCAGAGTTCCTAGTTGAAGAGTGTCTGGTTGGGAGTTTCTAGATGCGGAGTTTTCTAGTTGCGGAGTCTGTATTTGTGGAGTTGCTAGTTGTGGAGTTTCTAGTGGTGGATTTTCTAGCTGTGGAGTTTCTAGCTGTGGAGTTTCTAGTTGCGGAGTTTCTAGTTGCAGAGTTTCTAGTTGCAGAGTTTTCCAGTTGTGGAGATTGTAGTGGCGGAGTTTCTAGTTGCGGAGTTTCAAGTTGTGGAGTTTCTAAATTTGGAGTATCTAGTTGTGGAGTTTCAAGTTGTGGAGTTTTTAGTTGTGGATTTTGAAGTTGTAGAGTTCCCAGTTGCGGATTGTCTAGTATGGAGTTTATAGTTGCGGAGTTTTCTAGTTGCGGAGTCTGTAGTTGAGGAGTTTGTAGTTGTGGAATGTCTAGCTGTGGATTTTCTATTTGAGGAGTTTCTAGTGGCGGAGTTTTTAGTTGCGGAGTTTCTGGTTGTGGAGTTTCTAGTGTTGGAGTTTCTAGTTGTGGAGTCCATAGTTGTGGAGTATCTATTTGGTGGGTTTCAAGTTGTGGAGTTTCAAGTCGTGGAGTTTCTAGTTGTGGAACTTGTAGTTGTGAAGATTCTAGTTGTGGAGTTTCCAGTTGTGGAGTTCCTAGTTATGGAGTCTCTAGTTGTGGAGTTTCTAGTGGCGGAGTTTCAAGTTGTGGAGTTTCTAGTGGTGGATTTTCTAGCTTTGGAGTTTCTAGTTGCGGAGTTTCTGGTTGTGGTGGTTTTCTAGTTGTGGAGTTTCTAGTTGCGAAGTTTCAAGTTGTGGAGTTTCTAGTTGCGGAGTTTCCCTTTGCCGAGTTTCTGGTTGTGGGGTTTCTGGTGATGGAGTTTCTAGTTGCGGAGTTTCTATTTGGGAGTTTCTAGTTGTGGAGTGTCTAGTTGTTGGGTTTCTAGTTGCCGAGTTTCTAGTTGCAAAATATCAAGTTGTGGAGTTTCTAGCTGTGGAGCTTCTAGTTGCGGAGTTTCTAGTTGCGAACTTTCTAGCTGTGGAGTTTCTAGTTGTGGAATTCGTAGTTGTGGAGTATCTAGTTGTGGTGTTTCAAGTAGTGAAGTTTCTAGCTGTGGAGTTTCTAGTTGCAGAGTTTCTAGTTGCAGATTTTCTAGTTGCGGAGTTTATTAGTTGTGGAGTTTCAAGTTGTGGAGTTTCTAGTTGTGGAGTTTCTAGTTGTGGAGTTTGTAGTTGTGGAGTATCTAGTTGCGGAGTTTCAAGTTGGGGAGTTTCTAGTTGTGGATTTTGAAGTTGTAGAGTTCCTAGTTGCGGAGTGTCTGGTTGGGAGTTTCTAGTTGCGGAGTCTGTAGTTGTGGCGTTGCTAGTTGTGGAGTTTCTAGTGGTGGATTTTCTAGCTGTGGAGTTTCTAGTTGCCGAGTTTCTAGTTGCAGAGTTTCTAGTGGCGGACTTTCTAGCTGTGGAGTTTCTAGTTGCGGAGTTTATAGTTGCGGAGTTTTTAGTTGTGGAGTTTCTAGTTGTGAAGTATCTAACTGTGGAGTTTCTAGTTGCAGATTTTCTAGTTGCGGAGTTTATTAGTTGTGGAGTTTCAAGTTGTGGAGTTTCTAGTTGTGGAGTTTCTTGTTGTGGAGTCTCTAGTTGTGGAGTTTGTAGTTGTGGAGTTTCTAGTTGCGGAGTTTTTAGGTCGGAGTTTCTGGTTGTGGAGTTTCTAGTGTTGGAGTTTCTAGTTTTGGAGTCCGTAGTTGTGGAGTATCTATTTGTTGGGTTTCAAGTTGTGGAGTTTCTAGTTGTGGAATGTGTAGTTGCGGAGTTTATAGTTGCGGAGTTTTTAGTTGTGGAGTTTCTAGTTGTGAAATTTGTATTGTAGTTGTGGAGTATCTAGTTGTGATGTTTCAAGTTGTGGAGTTTCTAGTTGTGGAGTTTCTAGTTGTGGAGTTTCTAGTTGTTGAGTTTCTAGTTGACGAATCTCTAAATGCGAAGTCTCAAGTTGTGGAGTTTCTAGCTGTGGAGTTTCTGGTTGTGGAGTCTCTAGTTGTGGAGTTCCTAGTTGTGGAGTCTCTAGTTGTGGACTTTGTAGTTGTGGAGTTTCTAGCTGCGGAGTTTGTAGTTGCGGAGTTTCTAGTTGCAGAGTTTTCCAGTTGTGAAGATTTAAGTGGCGGAGTTTCTAGTTGCGGACTTCCTAGCTGTGGAGTTTCTAGTTGCGGAGTTTTCTAGTTGCGAAATCTGTAGTTGTGGAGTTTCTAGTTGTGGAGTTTCTAGTTGCGGAGTTTCCAGTTGCAGAGTTTCTAGTTGTGGAGTTTTCTAGTAGTGGAGTTTCTAGTTATGGAGTTTCTAGTTGCAGAGTTTCAAGTTGCGGAGTTTATAGTTGTGGAGTTTTTAGTTGTGGAGTTTGTAGTTGTGGAGTATCTAGTTCTGGAGTTTCAAGCTGTGGAGTTTCTAGTGGATTTTGAAGGTGTAGAGTTCCTAGTTGCGGAGTTTGAAGTTGGGAGTTTCTACTTCGGGAGTTTTCTAGTTGCAGAGTCTGTAGTTGTGGAGTTGCTAGTTGTGGAGTTTCTAGTGTTGGATTTTCTAGCTGTGGAGTTTCTAGTTGCGGAGTTTCTAGTTGCAGAGTTTCTAGTTGCGGACTTTCTAGCAGTGGAGTTTCTAGTTGCGGAGTTTCTGGTTGAGGAGTTTCTAGTTGTGGAGTTTCTTGTTTTGAAGTCTGTAGTTGTGGAGTCTGTAGTCGTGGAGTTTCTAGTGGGAGATTTTCTAGCTGTGCAGCTTCTCGTTGTAGAGTTTCTAGTTGTAGAGTTTCTAGTTGCGAACTTTCTAGCTGTGGAGTTTCTAGTTGTGGAATTCGTAGTTGTGGAGTATCTAGTTGTGGTGTTTCAACTAGTAAAGTTTCTAGCTGTGGAGTTTCTAGTTGCAGAGTTTCTAGTTGCAGATTTTCTAGTTGCGGAGTTTATTAGTTGTGGAGTTTCAAGTTGTGGAGTTTCTAGTTGTGGAGTTTCTAGTTGTGGAGTTTGTAGTTGTGGAGTATCTAGTTGCGGAGTTTCAAGTTGGGGAGTTTCTAGTTGTGGATTTTGAAGTTGTAGAGTTCCTAGTTGCGGAGTGTCTGGTTGGGAGTTTCTAGTTGCGGAGTTTTCTAGTTGCGGAGTCTGTAGTTGTGGCGTTGCTAGTTGTGGAGTTTCTGGTGGTGGATTTTCTAGCTGTGGAGTTTCTAGTTGCGGAGTTTCTAGTTGCAGAGTTTCTAGTTGCGGACTTTCTAGCTGTGGAGTTTCTAGTTGCGGAGTTTATAGTTGCGGAGTTTTTAGTTGTTGAGTTTCTAGTTGTGGAGTATCTAACTGTGGAGTTTCTAGTTGCAGATTTTCTAGTTGCGGAGTTTATTAGTTGTGGAGTTTCAAGTTGTGGAGTTTCTAGTTGTGGAGTTTCTTGTTGTGGAGCCTCTAGTTGTGGAGTTTGTAGTTGTGGAGTTTCTAGTTGCGGAGTTTTTAGGTCGGAGTTTCTGGTTGTGGAGTTTCTAGTGTTGGAGTTTCTAGTTTTGGAGTCCGTAGTTGTGGAGTATCTATTTGTTGGGTTTCAAGTTGTGGAGTTTCTAGTTGTGGAATATGTAGTTGCGGAGTTTCAAGTTGTGGAGTTTCTAGTTGTGGAGTTTCTAGAGTATCTAGTTGTGGTGTTTCAAGTCGTGGAGTTTCTTGTTGAGGAGTTTCTAGTTGTGGAGTTTCTAGTTGCGGAGTTTCTAGTGTTGGAGTTTATTGTTGTGGAATTCGTAGTTTCGGAGTATCTAGTTGTAGTGTTTCAAGTAGTGAAGTTTCTAGCTGTGGAGTTTCTAGTTGTGGAGTTTTCTAGTAGTGGAGTTTCTAGTTATGGAGTTTCAAGTTGTGGAGTTTCTAGTTGTGGAATTTGTAGTTGTGTAGTATCTAGTTGTGGTAATTCAAGTTTTGTAGTTTCTAGCTGTGGAGTTTCTAGTTGTGGAGTTTCTAGTTGCGGAGTTTCTAGTTGTAAATCTCTAGTTGTGGAGTTTCTAGCTGTGGAGTTTCTGGTTGTGGAACCTCTAGTTGTGGAGTTCCTAGTTGTGGAGTCTCTAGTTGTGGAGTTTGTAGTTTTGGGGTTCGTAGTTGTGGAGTTCGTAGTTGTGGAGTTTCTAGTTGTGGAGTCTCTAGTTGTGGAGTTTGTAGTTGTGGAGTTTCTAGCTGTGGAGTTTATAGTTGCAGAGTTTCTAGTTGCAGAGTTTTCCAGTTGTGAAGATTGCAGTGGCGGAGTTCTAGTTGCGGACTTTCTAGCTGCGGAGTTTCTAGTTGCGGAGATTATAGTTGCGGAGTTTTTAGTTGTGGAGTTTCTAGTTGTGAAATTTGTAGTTGTGGAGTATCTAGTTGTGGCGTTTCAAGTTGTGGAGTTTCTAGTTGTGGAGTTTCAGGTTGTGGAGTTTCTAGTTGTTGAGTTTCTAGTTGACGAATCTCTAAATGCGAAGTCTCAAGTTGTGGAGTTTCTAGCTGTGGAGTTTCTGGTTGTGGAGTCTCTAGTTGTGGAGTTTGTAGTTGTGGAGTTTCTAGCTGTGGAGTTTCTAGTTGCGGAGTTTCTAGTGTTGGAGTTTATTGTTGTGGAATTCGTAGTTTCGGAGTATCTAGTTGTAGTGTTTCAAGTAGTGAAGTTTCTAGCTGTGGAGTTTCTAGTTGTGGAGTTTTCTAGTAGTGGAGTTTCTAGTTATGGAGTTTCAAGTTGTGGAGTTTCTAGTTGTGGAATTTGTAGTTGTGTAGTATCTAGTTGTGGTAATTCAAGTTTTGTAGTTTCTAGCTGTGGAGTTTCTAGTTGTGGAGTTTCTAGTTGCGGAGTTTCTAGTTGTAAATCTCTAGTTGTGGAGTTTCTAGCTGTGGAGTTTCTGGTTGTGGAACCTCTAGTTGTGGAGTTCCTAGTTGTGGAGTCTCTAGTTGTGGAGTTTGTAGTTTTGGGGTTCGTAGTTGTGGAGTTCGTAGTTGTGGAGTTTCTAGTTGTGGAGTCTCTAGTTGTGGAGTTTGTAGTTGTGGAGTTTCTAGCTGTGGAGTTTATAGTTGCAGAGTTTCTAGTTGCAGAGTTTTCCAGTTGTGAAGATTGCAGTGGCGGAGTTCTAGTTGCGGACTTTCTAGCTGCGGAGTTTCTAGTTGCGGAGATTATAGTTGCGGAGTTTTTAGTTGTGGAGTTTCTAGTTGTGAAATTTGTAGTTGTGGAGTATCTAGTTGTGGCGTTTCAAGTTGTGGAGTTTCTAGTTGTGGAGTTTCAGGTTGTGGAGTTTCTAGTTGTTGAGTTTCTAGTTGACGAATCTCTAAATGCGAAGTCTCAAGTTGTGGAGTTTCTAGCTGTGGAGTTTCTGGTTGTGGAGTCTCTAGTTGTGGAGTTCCTAGTTGTGGAGTCTCTAGTTGTGGAGTTTGTAGTTGTGGAGTTTCTAGCTGTGGAGTTTGTAGTTGCGGAGTTTCTAGTTGCAGAGTTTTCCAGTTGTGAAGATTTAAGTGGCGGAGTTTCTAGTTGCGGACTTCCTAGCTGTGGAGTTTCTAGTTGCGGAGTTTTCTAGTTGCGAAATCTGTAGTTGTGGAGTTTCTAGTTGTGGAGTTTCTAGTTGCGGAGTTTCTAGTTGTGGAATTCGTAGTTGTGGAGTATCTAGTTGTGTTTCATGTGGTGAAGTTTCTAGCTGTGGAGTTTCTAGTTGCGGAGTTTCCAGTTGCAGAGTTTCTAGTTGTGGAGTTTTCTAGTAGTGGAGTTTCTAGTTATGGAGTTTCTAGTTGCAGAGTTTCAAGTTGCGGAGTTTATAGTTGTGGAGTTTTAGTTGTGGAGTTTGTAGTTGTGGAGTATCTAGTTCTGGAGTTTCAAGCTGTGGAGTTTCTAGTGGATTTTGAAGGTGTAGAGTTCCTAGTTGCGGAGTTTGAAGTTGGGAGTTTCTAGTTCGGGAGTTTTCTAGTTGCAGAGTCTGTAGTTGTGGAGTTGCTAGTTGTGGAGTTTCTAGTGTTGGATTTTCTAGCTGTGGAGTTTCTAGTTGCGGAGTTTCTAGTTGCAGAGTTTCTAGTTGCGGACTTTCTAGCAGTGGAGTTTCTAGTTGCGGAGTTTCTGGTTGAGGAGTTTCTAGTTGTGGAGTTTCTTGTTGTGAAGTCTGTAGTTGTGGAGTCTGTAGTCGTGGAGTTTCTAGTGGGAGATTTTCTAGCTGTGCAGCTTCTCGTTGTAGAGTTTCTAGTTGCAGAGTTTTTAGTTGCGAACTTTCTAGCTGTGGAGTTTCTAGTTGTGGAATTCGTAGTTGTGGAGTATCTAGTTGTGGTGTTTCAAGTAGTAAAGTTTCTAGCTGTGGAGTTTCTAGTTGCAGAGTTTCTAGTTGCAGATTTTCTAGTTGCGGAGTTTATTAGTTGTGGAGTTTCAAGTTGTGGAGTTTCTAGTTGTGGAGTTTCTAGTTGTGGAGTTTGTAGTTGTTGAGTATCTAGTTGCGGAGTTTCAAGTTGGGGAGTTTCTAGTTGTGGATTTTGAAGTTGTAGAGTTCCTAGTTGCGGAGTGTCTGGTTGGGAGTTTCTAGTTGCGGAGTTTTCTAGTTGCGGAGTCTGTAGTTGTGGCGTTGCTAGTTGTGGAGTTTCTGGTGGTGGATTTTCTAGCTGTGGAGTTTCTAGTTGCGGAGTTTCTAGTTGCAGAGTTTCTAGTTGCGGACTTTCTAGCTGTGGAGTTTCTAGTTGCGGAGTTTATTGTTGCGGAGTTTTTAGTTGTTGAGTTTCTAGTTGTGGAGTATCTAACTGTGGAGTTTCTAGTTGCAGATTTTCTAGTTGCGGAGTTTATTAGTTGTGGAGTTTCAAGTTGTGGAGTTTCTAGTTGTGGAGTTTCTTGTTGTGGAGCCTCTAGTTGTGGAGTTTGTAGTTGTGGAGTTTCTAGTTGCGGAGTTTTTAGGTCGGAGTTTCTGGTTGTGGAGTTTCTAGTGTTGGAGTTTCTAGTTTTGGAGTCCGTAGTTGTGGAGTATCTATTTGTTGGGTTTCAAGTTGTGGAGTTTCTAGTTGTGGAATATGTAGTTGCGGAGTTTCAAGTTGTGGAGTTTCTAGTTGTGGAGTTTCTAGAGTATCTAGTTGTGGTGTTTCAAGTTGTGGAGTTTCTTGTTGAGGAGTTTCTAGTTGTGGAGTTTCTAGTTGCGGAGTTTCTAGTGTTGGAGTTTATTGTTGTGGAATTCGTAGTTTCGGAGTATCTAGTTGTAGTGTTTCAAGTAGTGAAGTTTCTAGCTGTGGAGTTTCTAGTTGTGGAGTTTTCTAGTAGTGGAGTTTCTAGTTATGGAGTTTCAAGTTGTGGAGTTTCTAGTTGTGGAATTTGTAGTTGTGTAGTATCTAGTTGTGGTAATTCAAGTTTTGTAGTTTCTAGCTGTGGAGTTTCTAGTTGTGGAGTTTTTAGTTGCGGAGTTTCTAGTTGTAAATCTCTAGTTGTGGAGTTTCTAGCTGTGGAGTTTCTGGTTGTGGAACCTCTAGTTGTGGAGTTCCTAGTTGTGGAGTCTCTAGTTGTGGAGTTTGTAGTTTTGGGGTTCGTAGTTGTGGAGTTCGTAGTTGTGGAGTTTCTAGTTGTGGAGTCTCTAGTTGTGGAGTTTGTAGTTGTGGAGTTTCTAGCTGTGGAGTTTATAGTTGCAGAGTTTCTAGTTGCAGAGTTTTCCAGTTGTGAAGATTGCAGTGGCGGAGTTCTAGTTGCGGACTTTCTAGCTGCGGAGTTTCTAGTTGCGGAGATTATAGTTGCGGAGTTTTTAGTTGTGGAGTTTCTAGTTGTGAAATTTGTAGTTGTGGAGTATCTAGTTGTGGCGTTTCAAGTTGTGGAGTTTCTAGTTGTGGAGTTTCAGGTTGTGGAGTTTCTAGTTGTTGAGTTTCTAGTTGACGAATCTCTAAATGCGAAGTCTCAAGTTGTGGAGTTTCTAGCTGTGGAGTTTCTGGTTGTGGAGTCTCTAGTTGTGGAGTTTGTAGTTGTGGAGTTTCTAGCTGTGGAGTTTGTAGTTGCGGAGTTTCTAGTTGCAGAGTTTTCCAGTTGTGAAGATTGCAGTGGCGGAGTTTCTAGTTGCGGACTTTCTAGCTGTGGAGTTTATAGTTGCGGAGTTTTCTAGTTGCGAAGTCTGTAGTTGTGGAGTTTCTAGTTGTGGAATTTCTCGCTGTGGATTTTCTAGCTGTGGAGTTTCTAGTTGCGGAGTTTTTAGTTCATAGTTTCTGGTTGTGGAGTTTCTAGTGTTGGAGTTTCTAGTTGTGGAGTCCGTAGTTGTGGAGTATCTATTTGTTGGGTTTCAAGTTGTGGAGTTTCAAGTTGTGGAGTTTCTAGTTGTGGAATTTGTAGTTGTGAAGTATCTAGTTGTGGTGTTTCAGGTTGTGGAGTTTCTAGTTGTGGAGTTTCTAGTTGCGGAGTTTCTAGTTGTGAAGTCTCTAGTTGTGGAGTCTCTAGTTGTGGGATTTCTAGTTGCGGAGTTTCTGGTTGTGGAGTTTCTAGTTGTGGAGTTTCTAGTTGTGGAGTCTGTAGTTGTGGAGTCTGCAGTTTTGGAGTTTCTAGTTGTGGAGTTCCTAGTTATGGAGTCTCTAGTTGTGGAGTTTCTAGTTGCGGAGTTTCAAGTTGTGGAGTTTCTAGTTGTGAAGTATCTAACTGTGGAGTTTCTAGTTGCAGATTTTCTAGTTGCGGAGTTTATTAGTTGTGGAGTTTCAAGTTGTGGAGTTTCTAGTTGTGGAGTTTCTTGTTGTGGAGTCTCTAGTTGTGGAGTTTGTAGTTGTGGAGTTTCTAGTTGCGGAGTTTTTAGGTCGGAGTTTCTGGTTGTGGAGTTTCTAGTGTTGGAGTTTCTAGTTTTGGAGTCCGTAGTTGTGGAGTATCTATTTGTTGGGTTTCAAGTTGTGGAGTTTCTAGTTGTGGAATATGTAGTTGCGGAGTTTATAGTTGCGGAGTTTTTAGTTGTGGAGTTTCTAGTTGTGAAATTTGTATTGTAGTTGTGGAGTATCTAGTTGTGATGTTTCAAGTTGTGGAGTTTCTAGTTGTGGAGTTTCTAGTTGTGGAGTTTCTAGTTGTTGAGTTTCTAGTTGACGAATCTCTAAATGCGAAGTCTCAAGTTGTGGAGTTTCTAGCTGTGGAGTTTCTGGTTGTGGAGTCTCTAGTTGTGGAGTTCCTAGTTGTGGAGTCTCTAGTTGTGGAGTTTGTAGTTGTGGAGTTTCTAGCTGTGGAGTTTGTAGTTGCGGAGTTTCTAGTTGCAGAGTTTTCCAGTTGTGAAGATTTAAGTGGCGGAGTTTCTAGTTGCGGACTTCCTAGCTGTGGAGTTTCTAGTTGCGGAGTTTTCTAGTTGCGAAATCTGTAGTTGTGGAGTTTCTAGTTGTGGAGTTTCTAGTTGCGGAGTTTCCAGTTGCAGAGTTTCTAGTTGTGGAGTTTTCTAGTAGTGGAGTTTCTAGTTATGGAGTTTCTAGTTGCAGAGTTTCAAGTTGCGGAGTTTATAGTTGTGGAGTTTTTAGTTGTGGAGTTTGTAGTTGTGGAGTATCTAGTTCTGGAGTTTCAAGCTGTGGAGTTTCTAGTGGATTTTGAAGGTGTAGAGTTCCTAGTTGCGGAGTTTGAAGTTGGGAGTTTCTACTTCGGGAGTTTTCTAGTTGCAGAGTCTGTAGTTGTGGAGTTGCTAGTTGTGGAGTTTCTAGTGTTGGATTTTCTAGCTGTGGAGTTTCTAGTTGCGGAGTTTCTAGTTGCAGAGTTTCTAGTTGCGGACTTTCTAGCAGCGGAGTTTCTAGTTGCGGAGTTTCTGGTTGAGGAGTTTCTAGTTGTGGAGTTTCTTGTTGTGAAGTCTGTAGTTGTGGAGTCTGTAGTCGTGGAGTTTCTAGTGGGAGATTTTCTAGCTGTGCAGCTTCTCGTTGTAGAGTTTCTAGTTGTAGAGTTTCTAGTTGCGAACTTTCTAGCTGTGGAGTTTCTAGTTGTGGAATTCGTAGTTGTGGAGTATCTAGTTGTGGTGTTTCAACTAGTAAAGTTTCTAGCTGTGGAGTTTCTAGTTGCAGAGTTTCTAGTTGCAGATTTTCTAGTTGCGGAGTTTATTAGTTGTGGAGTTTCAAGTTGTGGAGTTTCTAGTTGTGGAGTTTCTAGTTGTGGAGTTTGTAGTTGTGGAGTATCTAGTTGCGGAGTTTCAAGTTGGGGAGTTTCTAGTTGTGGATTTTGAAGTTGTAGAGTTCCTAGTTGCGGAGTGTCTGGTTGGGAGTTTCTAGTTGCGGAGTTTTCTAGTTGCGGAGTCTGTAGTTGTGGCGTTGCTAGTTGTGGAGTTTCTGGTGGTGGATTTTCTAGCTGTGGAGTTTCTAGTTGCGGAGTTTCTAGTTGCAGAGTTTCTAGTTGCGGACTTTCTAGCTGTGGAGTTTCTAGTTGCGGAGTTTATAGTTGCGGAGTTTTTAGTTGTTGAGTTTCTAGTTGTGGAGTATCTAACTGTGGAGTTTCTAGTTGCAGATTTTCTAGTTGCGGAGTTTATTAGTTGTGGAGTTTCAAGTTGTGGAGTTTCTAGTTGTGGAGTTTCTTGTTGTGGAGCCTCTAGTTGTGGAGTTTGTAGTTGTGGAGTTTCTAGTTGCGGAGTTTTTAGGTCGGAGTTTCTGGTTGTGGAGTTTCTAGTGTTGGAGTTTCTAGTTTTGGAGTCCGTAGTTGTGGAGTATCTATTTGTTGGGTTTCAAGTTGTGGAGTTTCTAGTTGTGGAATATGTAGTTGCGGAGTTTCAAGTTGTGGAGTTTCTAGTTGTGGAGTTTCTAGAGTATCTAGTTGTGGTGTTTCAAGTCGTGGAGTTTCTTGTTGAGGAGTTTCTAGTTGTGGAGTTTCTAGTTGCGGAGTTTCTAGTGTTGGAGTTTATTGTTGTGGAATTCGTAGTTTCGGAGTATGTAGTTGTAGTGTTTCAAGTAGTGAAGTTTCTAGCTGTGGAGTTTCTAGTTGTGGAGTTTTCTAGTAGTGGAGTTTCTAGTTATGGAGTTTCAAGTTGTGGAGTTTCTAGTTGTGGAATTTGTAGTTGTGTAGTATCTAGTTGTGGTAATTCAAGTTTTGTAGTTTCTAGCTGTGGAGTTTCTAGTTGTGGAGTTTCTAGTTGCGGAGTTTCTAGTTGTAAATCTCTAGTTGTGGAGTTTCTAGCTGTGGAGTTTCTGGTTGTGGAACCTCTAGTTGTGGAGTTCCTAGTTGTGGAGTCTCTAGTTGTGGAGTTTGTAGTTTTGGGGTTCGTAGTTGTGGAGTTCGTAGTTGTGGAGTTTCTAGTTGTGGAGTCTCTAGTTGTGGAGTTTGTAGTTGTGGAGTTTCTAGCTGTGGAGTTTATAGTTGCAGAGTTTCTAGTTGCAGAGTTTTCCAGTTGTGAAGATTGCAGTGGCGGAGTTCTAGTTGCGGACTTTCTAGCTGCGGAGTTTCTAGTTGCGGAGATTATAGTTGCGGAGTTTTTAGTTGTGGAGTTTCTAGTTGTGAAATTTGTAGTTGTGGAGTATCTAGTTGTGGCGTTTCAAGTTGTGGAGTTTCTAGTTGTGGAGTTACAGGTTGTGGAGTTTCTAGTTGTTGAGTTTCTAGTTGACGAATCTCTAAATGCGAAGTCTCAAGTTGTGGAGTTTCTAGCTGTGGAGTTTCTGGTTGTGGAGTCTCTAGTTGTGGAGTTTGTAGTTGTGGAGTTTCTAGCTGTGGAGTTTCTAGTTGCGGAGTTTCTAGTGTTGGAGTTTATTGTTGTGGAATTCGTAGTTTCGGAGTATCTAGTTGTAGTGTTTCAAGTAGTGAAGTTTCTAGCTGTGGAGTTTCTAGTTGTGGAGTTTTCTAGTAGTGGAGTTTCTAGTTATGGAGTTTCAAGTTGTGGAGTTTCTAGTTGTGGAATTTGTAGTTGTGTAGTATCTAGTTGTGGTAATTCAAGTTTTGTAGTTTCTAGCTGTGGAGTTTCTAGTTGTGGAGTTTCTAGTTGCGGAGTTTCTAGTTGTAAATCTCTAGTTGTGGAGTTTCTAGCTGTGGAGTTTCTGGTTGTGGAACCTCTAGTTGTGGAGTTCCTAGTTGTGGAGTCTCTAGTTGTGGAGTTTGCAGTTTTGGGGTTCGTAGTTGTGGAGTTCGTAGTTGTGGAGTTTCTAGTTGTGGAGTCTCTAGTTGTGGAGTTTGTAGTTGTGGAGTTTCTAGCTGTGGAGTTTATAGTTGCAGAGTTTCTAGTTGCAGAGTTTTCCAGTTGTGAAGATTGCAGTGGCGGAGTTCTAGTTGCGGACTTTCTAGCTGCGGAGTTTCTAGTTGCGGAGATTATAGTTGCGGAGTTTTTAGTTGTGGAGTTTCTAGTTGTGAAATTTGTAGTTGTGGAGTATCTAGTTGTGGCGTTTCAAGTTGTGGAGTTTCTAGTTGTGGAGTTTCAGGTTGTGGAGTTTCTAGTTGTTGAGTTTCTAGTTGACGAATCTCTAAATGCGAAGTCTCAAGTTGTGGAGTTTCTAGCTGTGGAGTTTCTGGTTGTGGAGTCTCTAGTTGTGGAGTTCCTAGTTGTGGAGTCTCTAGTTGTGGAGTTTGTAGTTGTGGAGTTTCTAGCTGTGGAGTTTGTAGTTGCGGAGTTTCTAGTTGCAGAGTTTTCCAGTTGTGAAGATTTAAGTGGCGGAGTTTCTAGTTGCGGACTTCCTAGCTGTGGAGTTTCTAGTTGCGGAGTTTTCTAGTTGCGAAATCTGTAGTTGTGGAGTTTCTAGTTGTGGAGTTTCTAGTTGCGGAGTTTCTAGTTGTGGAATTCGTAGTTGTGGAGTATCTAGTTGTGTTTCATGTGGTGAAGTTTCTAGCTGTGGAGTTTCTAGTTGCGGAGTTTCCAGTTGCAGAGTTTCTAGTTGTGGAGTTTTCTAGTAGTGGAGTTTCTAGTTATGGAGTTTCTAGTTGCAGAGTTTCAAGTTGCGGAGTTTATAGTTGTGGAGTTTTTAGTTGTGGAGTTTGTAGTTGTGGAGTATCTAGTTCTGGAGTTTCAAGCTGTGGAGTTTCTAGTGGATTTTGAAGGTGTAGAGTTCCTAGTTGCGGAGTTTGAAGTTGGGAGTTTCTAGTTCGGGAGTTTTCTAGTTGCAGAGTCTGTAGTTGTGGAGTTGCTAGTTGTGGAGTTTCTAGTGTTGGATTTTCTAGCTGTGGAGTTTCTAGTTGCGGAGTTTCTAGTTGCAGAGTTTCTAGTTGCGGACTTTCTAGCAGTGGAGTTTCTAGTTGCGGAGTTTCTGGTTGAGGAGTTTCTAGTTGTGGAGTTTCTTGTTGTGAAGTCTGTAGTTGTGGAGTCTGTAGTCGTGGAGTTTCTAGTGGGAGATTTTCTAGCTGTGCAGCTTCTCGTTGTAGAGTTTCTAGTTGCAGAGTTTTTAGTTGCGAACTTTCTAGCTGTGGAGTTTCTAGTTGTGGAATTCGTAGTTGTGGAGTATCTAGTTGTGGTGTTTCAAGTAGTAAAGTTTCTAGCTGTGGAGTTTCTAGTTGCAGAGTTTCTAGTTGCAGATTTTCTAGTTGCGGAGTTTATTAGTTGTGGAGTTTCAAGTTGTGGAGTTTCTAGTTGTGGAGTTTCTAGTTGTGGAGTTTGTAGTTGTGGAGTATCTAGTTGCGGAGTTTCAAGTTGGGGAGTTTCTAGTTGTGGATTTTGAAGTTGTAGAGTTCCTAGTTGCGGAGTGTCTGGTTGGGAGTTTCTAGTTGCGGAGTTTTCTAGTTGCGGAGTCTGTAGTTGTGGCGTTGCTAGTTGTGGAGTTTCTGGTGGTGGATTTTCTAGCTGTGGAGTTTCTAGTTGCGGAGTTTCTAGTTGCAGAGTTTCTAGTTGCGGACTTTCTAGCTGTGGAGTTTCTAGTTGCGGAGTTTATTGTTGCGGAGTTTTTAGTTGTTGAGTTTCTAGTTGTGGAGTATCTAACTGTGGAGTTTCTAGTTGCAGATTTTCTAGTTGCGGAGTTTATTAGTTGTGGAGTTTCAAGTTGTGGAGTTTCTAGTTGTGGAGTTTCTTGTTGTGGAGCCTCTAGTTGTGGAGTTTGTAGTTGTGGAGTTTCTAGTTGCGGAGTTTTTAGGTCGGAGTTTCTGGTTGTGGAGTTTCTAGTGTTGGAGTTTCTAGTTTTGGAGTCCGTAGTTGTGGAGTATCTATTTGTTGGGTTTCAAGTTGTGGAGTTTCTAGTTGTGGAATATGTAGTTGCGGAGTTTCAAGTTGTGGAGTTTCTAGTTGTGGAGTTTCTAGAGTATCTAGTTGTGGTGTTTTAAGTTGTGGAGTTTCTTGTTGAGGAGTTTCTAGTTGTGGAGTTTCTAGTTGCGGAGTTTCTAGTGTTGGAGTTTATTGTTGTGGAATTCGTAGTTTCGGAGTATCTAGTTGTAGTGTTTCAAGTAGTGAAGTTTCTAGCTGTGGAGTTTCTAGTTGTGGAGTTTTCTAGTAGTGGAGTTTCTAGTTATGGAGTTTCAAGTTGTGGAGTTTCTAGTTGTGGAATTTGTAGTTGTGTAGTATCTAGTTGTGGTAATTCAAGTTTTGTAGTTTCTAGCTGTGGAGTTTCTAGTTGTGGAGTTTTTAGTTGCGGAGTTTCTAGTTGTAAATCTCTAGTTGTGGAGTTTCTAGCTGTGGAGTTTCTGGTTGTGGAACCTCTAGTTGTGGAGTTCCTAGTTGTGGAGTCTCTAGTTGTGGAGTTTGTAGTTTTGGGGTTCGTAGTTGTGGAGTTCGTAGTTGTGGAGTTTCTAGTTGTGGAGTCTCTAGTTGTGGAGTTTGTAGTTGTGGAGTTTCTAGCTGTGGAGTTTATAGTTGCAGAGTTTCTAGTTGCAGAGTTTTCCAGTTGTGAAGATTGCAGTGGCGGAGTTCTAGTTGCGGACTTTCTAGCTGCGGAGTTTCTAGTTGCGGAGATTATAGTTGCGGAGTTTTTAGTTGTGGAGTTTCTAGTTGTGAAATTTGTAGTTGTGGAGTATCTAGTTGTGGCGTTTCAAGTTGTGGAGTTTCTAGTTGTGGAGTTTCAGGTTGTGGAGTTTCTAGTTGTTGAGTTTCTAGTTGACGAATCTCTAAATGCGAAGTCTCAAGTTGTGGAGTTTCTAGCTGTGGAGTTTCTGGTTGTGGAGTCTCTAGTTGTGGAGTTTGTAGTTGTGGAGTTTCTAGCTGTGGAGTTTGTAGTTGCGGAGTTTCTAGTTGCAGAGTTTTCCAGTTGTGAAGATTGCAGTGGCGGAGTTTCTAGTTGCGGACTTTCTAGCTGTGGAGTTTATAGTTGCGGAGTTTTCTAGTTGCGAAGTCTGTAGTTGTGGAGTTTCTAGTTGTGGAATTTCTCGCTGTGGATTTTCTAGCTGTGGAGTTTCTAGTTGCGGAGTTTTTAGTTCATAGTTTCTGGTTGTGGAGTTTCTAGTGTTGGAGTTTCTAGTTGTGGAGTCCGTAGTTGTGGAGTATCTATTTGTTGGGTTTCAAGTTGTGGAGTTTCAAGTTGTGGAGTTTCTAGTTGTGGAATTTGTAGTTGTGAAGTATCTAGTTGTGGTGTTTCAGGTTGTGGAGTTTCTAGTTGTGGAGTTTCCAGTTGCGGAGTTTCTAGTTGTGAAGTCTCTAGTTGTGGAGTCTCTAGTTGTGGGATTTCTAGTTGCGGAGTTTCTGGTTGTGGAGTTTCTAGTTGTGGAGTTTCTAGTTGTGGAGTCTGTAGTTGTGGAGTCTGCAGTTTTGGAGTTTCTAGTTGTGGAGTTCCTAGTTATGGAGTCTCTAGTTGTGGAGTTTCTAGTTGCGGAGTTTCAAGTTGTGGAGTTTCTAGTTGTGGAGTTTGCAGTTGTGGAGTATCTAGTTGTGGTGTTTCAAGTTGTGGAGTTTCTAGTTGTGGAGTTTCTAGTTGCGGAGTTTCTAGTTGTAGAGTTTCTAGTTGTGGAATTCGTAGTTTTGGAGTATCTAGTTGTGTTTCATGTAGTGAAGTTTCTAACTGTGGAGTTTCTAGTTGCGGAGTTTCCAACTGCAAATTTTCTAGTTGTGGAGTTTTCTAGTAGTGGAGTTTCTAGTTATGTAGTTTCTAGTTGCAGAGTTTAAAGTTGTGGAGTTTATAGTTGTGGAGTTTCTAGTTGTGGAGTTTGTAGTTGTGGAGTATCTAGTTCTGGAGTTTCAAGTTGTGGAGTTTCTAGTTGTGGATTTTGAAGGTGTAGAGTTCCTAGTTGCGGAGTTTGAAGTTGGGAGTTTCTAGTTTGGGAGTTTTCTAGTTGCGGAGTCTGTAGTTGTGGAGTTGCTAGTTGTGGAGTTTCTAGTGTTGGATTTTCTAGCTGTGGAGTTTCTAGTTGCGGAGTTTCAAGTTGCAGAGTTTCTAGTTGCTGACTTTCTAGCTGTGGAGTTTCTAGTTGCGGTGTTTCTAGTTGTGGAGTTTCTAGTTATGGAGTTTCCAGTTGTGGAGTTTCTAGTTTTGGAGCATCTAGTTGTGGAGTTTCAAGTTGAGGAGTTTCTAGTTGTGGATTTTGAAGTTGCAGAGTTCCTAGTTGAAGAGTGTCTGGTTGGGAGTTTCTAGATGCGGAGTTTTCTAGTTGCGGAGTCTGTATTTGTGGAGTTGCTAGTTGTGGAGTTTCTAGTGGTGGATTTTCTAGCTGTGGAGTTTCTAGCTGTGGAGTTTCTAGTTGCGGAGTTTCTAGTTGCAGAGTTTCTAGTTGCAGAGTTTTTCAGTTGTGGAGAATGTAGTGGCGGAGTTTCTAGTTGCGGAGTTTCAAGTTGTGGAGTTTCTAAATGTGGAGTATCTAGTTGTGGAGTTTCAAGTTGTGGAAAATTTAGTTGTGGATTTTGAAGTTGTAGAGTTCCCAGTGGCGGATTGTCTAGTATGGAGTTTATAGTTGCGGAGTTTTCTAGTTGCGGAGTCTGTAGTTGAGGAGTTTCTAGTTGTGGAATTTCTAGCTGTGGATTTTCTATTTGTGGAGTTTCTAGTGGCGGAGTTTTTAGTTGCGGAGTTTCTGGTTGTGGAGTTTCTAGTGTTGGAGTTTCTAGTTGTGGAGTCCATAGTTGTGGAGTATCTATTTGGTGGGTTTCAAGTTGTGGAGTTTCAAGTCGTGGAGTTTCTAGTTGTGGAACTTGTAGTTGTGAAGATTCTAGTTGTGAAGTTTCCAGTTGAGGAGTTCCTAGTTATGGAGTCTCTAGTTGTAGAGTTCCTAGTTGCGGAGTGTCAAGTTGGGAGTTTCTAGTTGCGGAGTTTTCTTATTGCGGAGTCTGTAGTTGTGGAGTTGCTAGTTGTGGAGTTTCTAGTGGTGGATTTTCAAGCTGTGGAGTTTCTTTCTAGTTGCGGAGTTTCTAGTTGCAGAGTTTCTAGTTGCGGACTTTCTAGTTGTGGAGTCTCTAGTTGTGGAGTTTGTAGTTGTGGAGTTTCTAGCTGTGGAGTTTCTAGCTGTGGAGTTTCTAGTTGCGGAGTTCGTAGTTGTGGAATTTCTAGTTGTTGAGTTTGTAGTTGTGGGGTTCGTAGTTGTGGTACTCGTAGTTGTGGAGTTTCTAGTTGTGGAGTCTCTAGTTGTGGAGTTTGTAGTTGTTTTGAGTTTCTAGCTCTGGAGTTTCTAGCTCTGGAGTTTCTAGTTGCGGAGTGTCTAGTTGCAGAGTTTCTAGTTGAAGAGTTTTCCAGTTGTGGAGATTGTAGTGGCGGAGTTTCTAGTTGCGGAGTTTCAAGTTGTGGAGTTTCTAGTTGTGGAGTTTGTAGTTGTGGAGTATCTAGTTGTGGAGTTTCAAGTTGTGAAGTTTTTAGTTGTGGATTTTGAAGTTGTAGAGTTCCTAGTGGCTGATTGTCTAGTTGTGGAGTTTATAGTTGCGGAGTTTTCTAGTTGCGGAATCTGTAGTTGTGGAGTTTCTAGTTGTGCAATTTCTAGCTGTGGATTTTTTAGCTGTGGAGTTTCTAGTTGCGGAGTTTTTAGTTCCGGAGTTTCTGGTTGTGGAGTTTCTAGTGTTGGAGTTTCTAGTTGTGGAGTCCGTAGTTGTGGAGTATCTATTTGTTGGGTTTCAAGTTGTGGAGTTTCTAGTTGTGGAATTTGTAGTTGCAGAGTTTCTAGTTGTGGAATTTGTAGTTGCAGAGTTTCAAGTTGTGGAGTTTCTAGAGAATCTAGTTGTGGTGTTTCAAGTTGTGGAGTTTCTAGTTGAGGAGTTTCTAGTTGTGGAGTTTCTAGTTGTGGAGTTTGTAGTGTTGGAGTTCATTGTTGTGGAATTCGTAGTTTTGGAGTATCTAGTTGTAGTGTTTCAAGTAGTGAAGTTTCTAGCTGTGGAGTTTCTAGTTGCGCAGTTTCTACTTGCAGAGTTTCTAGTTGTGGAGTTTTCTAGTAGTGGAGTTTCTAGTTATAGAGTTTCAAGTTGTGGAGTTTCTAGTTGTGGAGTTTTTAGTTGTGGAGTTTTTAGTTGTGGAGTTTGTAGTTGTGGAGTATCTAGTTGTGGTGTTTCAAGTTGTGGAGTTTCTAGTTGAGGAGTTTCTAGTTGTGGAGTTTGTAGTTGTGGATTTTGAAGTTGTAGAGTTCCTAGTTGCGGAGTGTCTAGATGCGAGTTGCTAGTTGTGGAGTTTCTAGTGGTGGATTTTCTAGCTGTGGAATTTCTAGTTGCGGAGTTTCTAGTTGCAGAGTTTCTAGTTGCGGACTTTCTAGCTGTGGAGTTTCTAGTTGCGGAGTTTCTAGTTGTGGAGTTTCTAGTTGTGGAGTTTCTAGTTGTGGAGTTTCTAGTTGTGGAGTTTGTAGTTTCGAAGTATCAAGTTGTGGAGTTTCTAGTTGCGGAGTTTCTTGTTGCGGAAAGTCTAGTTGGGAGTTTCTAGTTGCGCAGTTTTCTAGTTCCGTAGTCTTTAGTTGTGGAGTAGCTAGTTGTGGAGTTTTTAGTGGTGGATTTTCTAGCTGTGCAGTTTCTAGTTGTGGAGTTTCTAGTTGCAGAGTTTCTAGTTGCGGACTTCCTAGCTGTGGAGTTTCTAGTTGTGGAATTCTTAGTTGTGGAGTATCTAGTTGTGGTGTTTCAAGTAGTGAAGTTTCTAGCTGTGGAGTTTCTAGTTGCGGAGTTTCTAGTTGCAGATTTTCTAGTTGCGGAGTTTAATAGTTGTGGAGTTTCTAGTGGCGGAGTTTCTAGTTGCGGAGTTTCTAGTTGTGGAGTTTGTAGTTGTGGAGTATCTAGTTGTGGTGTTTCAAGTTGGGGAGTTTCTATTTGTGGATTTTGAAGTTGTAGAGTTCCTAGTTGCGGAGTGTCTGGTTGGGAGTTTCTAGTTGCGGAGTTTTCTAGTTGCGGAGTCTGTAGTTGTGGAGTTGCTAGTTGTCGAGTTTCTAGTGGTGGATTTTCTAGCTGTGGAGATTCTAGTTGCAGAGTTTCTAGTTGCAGAGTTTCTAGTGGCGGACTTTCTAGCTGTGGAGTTTCTAGTTATGAAATTTGTTTTTGTGGAGTATCTAGTTGTGGTGTTTCAAGTTGTGGAGTTTCTAGTTTTGGAGTTTCTCGTTGTGGAGTTTCTAGTTGTTGTGTTTCTAGTTGCCGAGTCTCTACATACGAAGTCTCAAGCTGTGGAATTTCTAGCTGTGGAGTTGCTGGTTGTGGAGTCTCTAGTTGTGGAGTTCCTAGTTGTGGAGTCTCTAGTTGTGGAGTTTGTAGTTGTGGAGTTTCTAGCTCTAGAGTTTCTAGTTGCAGAGTTTCTAGTTGCGGAGTTTTCCAGTTGTGGAGATTGCAGTGGCGGAGTTTCTAGTTTCGGAGTTTCAAGTTGTGGAGTTTCTAGTTGTGGAGTTTCTAGTTGTGGAGTATCTAGTTGTGGAGTTTCAAGTTGTGAAGTTTTTAGTTGTGGATTTTGAAGTTGTAGAGTTCCTAGTTGCGGATTGTCTAGTTGTGGAGTTTATAGTTGCGGAGTCTGAAGTTGTGGAGTTTCTCGTTGTGGAATTTCTAGCTGTGGGTTTTCTAGCTGTGGAGTTTCTAGTTGCGGAGTTTTTAGTTGCGGAGTTTCTGGTTGTGGAGTTTCTAGTGTTAGAGTTTCTAGTTGTGGAGTCTATAGTTGTGGAGTATCTATTTGTTGAGTTTCAAGTTGTGGAGTTTTTAGTTATGGAATTTCTAGTTGCGGAGTTTCTAGTTGTGAAGTCTCTAGTTGTGGAGTCTCTAGTTCTGGGATTTCCAGTTGCGGCGTTTCTAGTTGCGGAGTTTCTAGTTGCGGAGTTTCTGGTTGAGGAGTTTCTAGTTGTGGAGTTTCTTGTTGTGAAGTCTGTAGTTGTGGAGTCTGTAGTCGTGGAGTTTCTAGTGGGAGATTTTCTAGCTGTGCAGCTTCTAGTTGTAGAGTTTCTAGTCGCAGAGTTTCTAGTTGCGATGCGAACTTTTTAGCTGTGGAGTTTCTAGTTGTGGAATTCGTAGTTGTGGAGTATCTAGTTGTGGTGTTTCAAGTAGTGAAGTTTCTAGCTGTGGAGTTTCTAGTTGCAGAGTTTCTAGTTGCAGATTTTCTAGTTGCGGAGTTTATTAGTTGTGGAGTTTCAAGTTGTGGAGTTTCTAGTTGTGGAGTTTCTAGTTGTGGAGTTTCTAGTTGTGGAGTATCTAGTTGCGGAGTTTCAAGTTGGGGAGTTTCTAGTTGTGGATTTTGAAGTTGTAGAGTTCCTAGTTGCGGAGTGTCTGGTTGGGAGTTTCTAGTTGCGGAGTTTTCTAGTTGCGGAGTCTGTAGTTGTGGCGTTGCTAGTTGTGGAGTTTCTAGTGGTGGATTTTCTAGCTATGGAGTTTCTAGTTGCGGAGTTTCTAGTTGCAGAGTTTCTAGTTGCGGACTTTCTAGCTGTGGAGTTTCTAGTTGCGGAGTTTAGAGTTGCGGAGTTTTTAGTTGTGGAGTTTCTAGTTGTGAAGTATCTAACTGTGGAGTTTCTAGTTGCCGATTTTCTAGTTGCGGAGTTTCAAGTTGTGGAGTTTCTAGTGGTGGATTTTCTAGCTTTGGAGTTTCTAGTTGCGGAGTTTCTGGTTGTGGTGTTTCTAGTTGTGGAGTTTCTAGTTGCGAAGTTTCAAGTTGTGGAGTTTCTAATTTCGGAGTTTCTTGTTGCCGAGTTTCTGGTTGTGGGGTTTCTGGTGATGGAGTTTCTAGTTGCGGAGTTTCTAGTTGCGGAGTTTCTATTTGTGGAGTTTCTAGTTGTGAAGTGTCTAGTTGTTGGGTTTCTAGTTGCCGAGTTTCTAGTTGCAAAGTCTCAAGTTGTGGAGTTTCTAGCTGTGGAGTTTCTAGTTGCGGAGTTTCTAGTTGCGGAGTTTCTAGTTGTGGAGTTTCTAGTTGTGGAATTCGTAGTTTGGGAGTATCTAGTTGTGGTGTTTTAAGTAGTGAAGTTTCTAGCTGTGGAGTTTCTAGTTGCGGAGTTTCTAGTTGAAAAGTTTCTAGTTGCGGAGTTTTCTAGTAGTGGAATTTCTACTTGTGGATTTTGAAGTTGTAGAGTTCCTAGTTGCGGAGTGTCTAGCTGGGAGTTTCTAGTTGCGGAGTTTTCTAGTCTCGGAGTCTGTAGTTGTGGAGTTGCTAGTTGTGTAGTTTCTAGTGGTGGATTTTCTAGCCGTGGAGTTTCTAGTTGCGGAGTTTTTAGTTGCAGAGTTTCTAGTTGTGGAGTTTCTAGTTGTGGAGTTTCTAGTTGCGGAGTTTGCAGTTGTGGAGTATCTAGTTGTGGAGTTTCAAGTTGGGGAGTTTCTAGTTGTGGATTTTGAAGTTGTGGAGTTCCTAGTTGCAGAGTGTCTGGTTGGGAGTTTCTAGTTGCGGAGTTTTCTAGTGGCGGAGTCTGTAGTTGTGGAGTTGCTAGTTGTGGAGTTTCTAGTGGTGGATTTTCTAGCTGTGGAGTTTCTAGTTGCGGAATTTCTAGTTGCAGAGTTTCTAGTTGCGGACTTTCTAGCTGTGGAGTTTCTAGTTGCGGAGTTTATAGTTGCGAAGTTTTTAGTTGTGGAGTTTCTAGTTGTGAAATTTGTAGCTGTGGAGTATCTAGTTGTGGTGTTTCAAGTTGTGGAAATTCTAGTTGTGGAGTTTCTATTTGTGGAGTTTCTAGTTGTTGAGTTTCTAGTTGCCGAATCTCTAAATGCGAAGTCTCAAGTTGTGGAGTTTCTAGCTGTGGAGTTTATGGTTGTTGAGTTTCTAGTTGTGGAGTTCCTAGTTGTGGAGTCTCTAGTTGTGGAGTTTCTAGTTGCGAAGACTAAAGTTGTGGAGTTTCTAGTTGTGGAGTCTCAAGTTGTGGAGTTTGTAGTTGTGGAGTTTCTAGCTGTGGAGTTTCTAGTTGCGTAGTTTCTAGTTGCAGAGTTTCTAATTGCAGAGTTTTCCAGTTGTGGAAAATGTAGTGGTGGAGTTTCTAGTTGCGGAGTTTCAAGTTGTGGAGTTTCCAGCTGTGGAGTTTGTAGTTGTGGAGTATCTTGTTGTGGAGTTTCAAGTTGTGGAGTTTTTAGTTGTGGATTTTGAAGTTGTAGAGTTCCTAGTTGCAGATTGTCTAGTATGGAGTTTTCTAGTTGCGGAGTTTTCTAGTTGTGGAATTTCTAGCTGTGGATTTTCTAGCTGTGGAGTTTCTAGTTGCAGAGTTTTTAGTTCATAGTTTCTGGTTGTGGAGTTTCTAGTGTTGGAGTTTCTAGTTGTAGAGTCCGTAGTTGTGGAGTATCTATTTGTTTGGTTTCAAGTTGGGGAGTTTCAAGTTGTGGAGTTTCTAGTTGTGGAATTGGTAGTTGTGAAGTATCTAGTTGTGGTGTTTCAAGTTGTGGAGTTTCTAGTTGTGGAGTTTCTAGTTGCGGAGTTTCTAGTTGTGGAATTCGTAGTTTTGGAGTATCTAGTTGTGTTTCATGTGGTGAAGTTTCTAGCTGTGGAGTTTCTAGTTGCGGAGTTTCCAGTTGCAGAGTTTCTAGTTGTGGAGTTTTCTAGTAGTGGAGTTTCTAGTTATGGAGTTTCTAGTTGCAGAGTTTCAAGTTGCGGAGTTTATAGTTGTGGAGTTTTTAGTTGTGGAGTTTGTAGTTGTGGAGTATCTAGTTCTGGAGTTTCAAGCTGTGGAGTTTCTAGTGGATTTTGAAGGTGTAGAGTTCCTAGTTGCGGAGTTTGAAGTTGGGAGTTTCTAGTTCGGGAGTTTTCTAGTTGCGGAGTCTGTATTTGTGGAGTTGCTAGTTGTGGAGTTTCTAGTGTTGGATTTTCTAGCTGTGGAGTTTCTAGTTGCGGAGTTTCTAGTTGCAGAGTTTCTAGTTGTGGACTTTCTAGCAGTGGAGTTTCTAGTTGCGGTGTTTCTAGTTGTGGAGTTTCTAGTTTTGGAGTTTCTAGTTGTGGAGTTTCTAGTTTTGGAGTTTCTAATTGTGGAGTTTCTAGTTTTGGAGTTTCTAGTTGTGGAGATCTAGTTGCGGAGTTTCTTGTTGCGGAAAGTCTAGTTGGGAGTTTCTAGTTTTGGAGTTTCTAGTTGCGGAGTTTGTAGTTGTGGAGTATCAAGTTGTGGAGTTTCAAGTTGGGGAGTTTCTAGTTGTGGACTTTGAAGTTGTAGAGTTCCTAGTTGCAGAGTGTCTGGTTGGGAGTTTCTAGATGCGGAGTTTTCTAATTGCGGAGTCTGTATTTGTGGAGTTGCTAGTTGTGGAGTTTCTAGTGGTGGATTTTCTAGCTGTGGAGTTTCTAGCTGTGGAGTTTGTAGTTGAGGAGTTTCTAGTTGCAGAGTTTCTAGTTGCAGAGTTTTCCAGTTGTGGAGATTGTAGTGGCGAAGTTTCTAGTTGCGGAGTTTCAAGTTGTGGAGTTTCTAGTTGTGGAGTATCTAGTTGTGGAGTTTCAAGTTGTGGAGTTTTTAGTTGTGGATTTTGAAGTTGTAGAGTTCCTAGTTGCGGATTGTCTAGTTGTGGAGTTTATAGTTGCGGAGTTTTCTAGTTGCGGAGTTTCTAGTTGTGAAGTTTCTAGTTGTTAAGTCTCTAGTTGTGGAGTCTCTAGTTGCGGAGTTTCTAGTTGCGGAGTTACTGGTTGTGGAGTTTCTAGTTGTGGAGTTTCTAGTTGTGGAGTCTGTAGTTGTGGAGTCTGTAGTTGTGGAGTTTCCAGTTGTGGAGTTCCTAGTTTTGGAGTCTCTAGTTGTGGAGTTTCTAGCGGCGGAGTTTCAAGTTGTGGAGTTTCTAGTGGTGGATTTTCTAGCTTTGGAGTTTCTAGTTGTGCAGTCTCTAGTTGTGGAGTTTCTAGTTGTGGAGTTTCTAGTTGCGAAGTTTCAAGTTGTGGAGTTTCTAGTTGCGGATTTTCTTGTTGCCGAGTTTCTGGTTGTGGGGTTTCTGGTTATGGAGTTTCTAGTTGCGGAGTTTCCAGTTGCGGAGTTTCTAGTTGTGGAGTTTCTAGTTGTGGAGTTTCTAGTTGTTGGGTTTCTAGTTGCCGAGTTTCTAGTTGCAAAATCTCAAGTTGTGGAGTTTCTAGCTGTGGAGTTTCTAGTTGCGGAGTTTCTAGTTGCGGAGTTTCTAGTTGTGGAGTTTCTAGTTGTGGAATTCGTAGTTGTGGAGTATTTATTAGTTGTGGAGTTTCTAGTTGAAGAGTTTCTAGTTGTGGAGTTTCTAGTTTCCGAGTTTCTAGTTGCAAAGTCTCAACTTGTGGAGTTTCTAGCTGTGGAGTTTCTAGTGGGGGAGTTTCCAGTTGTGGAGTTTCTAGTTGTGGAGTTTTCTAGTAGTGGAGTTTCTAGTTATGGAGTTTCTAGTTGCAGAGTTTCAAGTTGTGGAGTTTATAGTTGTGAAGTTTCTCGTTGTGGAATTTCTAGCTGTGGGTTTTCTAGCTGTGGAGTTTCTAGTTGCGGAGTTTTTAGTTGCGGAGTTTCTGGTTGTGGAGTTTCTAGTGTTAGAGTTTCTAGTTGTGGAGTCTATAGTAGTGGAGTACCTATTTGTTGAGTTTCAAGTTGTGCAGTTTCTAGTTATGGAATTTCTAGTTGCGGAGTTTCTAGTTGTGAAGTCTCTAGTTGTGGAGTCTCTAGTTGTGGGATTTCCAGTTGGGGAGTTTCTAGTTGCGGAGTTTCTGGTTTTGGAGTTTCTAGTTGTGGAGTTTCTTGTTGTGAAGTCTGTAGTTGTGGAGTCTGTAGTCGTGGAGTTTATAGTGGGAGATTTTCTAGCTGTGCAGTTTCTAGTTGCAGAGTTTCTAGTTGCGAACTTTCTAGCTGAGGAGTTTCTAGTTGTGGAATTCGTAGTTGTGGAGTATCTAGTTGTGGTGTTTCAAGTAGTGAAGTTTCTAGCTGTGGAGTTTCTAGTTGCAGAGTTTCTAGTTGCAGATTTTCTAGTTGCGGAGTTTATTAGTTGTGGAGTTTCAAGTTGTGGAGTTTCTAGTTGTGGAGTTTCTAGTTGTGGAGTTTGTAGTTGTGGAGTATCTAGTTGCGGAGTTTCATGTTGGGGAGTTTCTAGTTGTGGATTTTGAAGTTGTAGAGTTCCTAGTTGCGGAGTGTCTGGTTGGGAGTTTCTAGTTGCGGAGTTTTCTAGTTGCGGAGTCTGCAGTTGTGGCGTTGCTAGTTGTGGAGTTTCTAGTGGTGGATTTTCTAGCTGTGGAGTTTCTAGTTGCGGAGTTTCTGGTTGCAGAGTTTCTAGTTGCGGACTTTCTAGCTGTGGAGTTTCTAGTTGCGGAGTTAATAGTTGCGGAGTTTTTAGTTGTGGAGTTTCTAGTTGTGAAGTATCTAACTGTGGAGTTTCTAGTTGCAGATTTTCTAGTTGCGGAGATTATTAGTTGTGGAGTTTCAAGTTGTGGAGTTTCTAGTTGTGGAGTTTCTTGTTGTGGAGTCTCTAGTTGTGGAGTTTGGAGTTGTGGAGTTTCTAGTTGCGGAGTTTTTAGGTCGGAGTTTCTGGTAGTGGAGTTTCTAGTGTTGGAGTTTCTAGTTTTGGAGTCCGTAGTTGTGGAGTATCTATTTGTTGGGTTTCAAGTTGTGGAGTTTCTAGTTGTGGAATATGTAGTTGCGGAGTTTCAAGTTGTGGAGTTTCTAGTTGTGGAGTTTCTAGAGTATCTAGTTGTGGTGTTTCAAGTTGTGGAATTCGTAGTTTCGGAGTATCTAGTTGTAGTGTTTCAAGTAGTGAAGTTTCTAGCTGTGGAGTTTCTAGTTGTGAAGTTTTCTAGTTGTGGAGTTTCTAGTTGTGGAATTTGTAGTTGTGTAGTATCTAGTTGTGGTAATTCAAGTTTTGTAGTTTCTAGCTGTGGAGTTTCTAGTTGTGGAGTTTCTAGTTGCGGAGTTTCTAGTTGTAAATCCCTAGTTGTGGAGTTTCTAGCTGTGGAGTTTCTGGTTGTGGAACCTCTAGTTGTGGAGTTTGTAGTTTTGGGGTTCGTAGTTGTGGAGTTTGTAGTTTTGGGGTTCGTAGTTGTGGAGTTCGTAGTTGTGGAGTTTCTAGTTGTGGAGTCTCTAGTTGTGGAGTTTGTAGTTGTGGAGTTTCTAGCTGTGGAGTTTATAGTTGCAGAGTTTCTAGTTGCAGAGTTTTCCAGTTGTGAAGATTGCAGTGGCGGAGTTCTAGTTGCGGACTTTCTAGCTGCGGAGTTTCTAGTTGCGGAGTTTATAGTTGCGGAGTTTTTAGTTGTGGAGTTTCTAGTTGTGAAATTTGTAGTTGTGGAGTATCTAGTTGTGATGTTTCAAGTTGTGGAGTTTCTAGTTGTGGAGTTTCTAGTTGTGGAGTTTCTAGTTGTTGAGTTTCTAGTTGACGAATCTCTAAATGCGAAGTCTCAAGTTGTGGAGTTTCTAGCTGTGGAGTTTCTGGTTGTGGAGTCTCTAGTTGTGGAGTTCCTAGTTGTGGAGTCTCTAGTTGTGGAGTTTGTAGTTGTGGAGTTTCTAGCTGTGGAGTTTGTAGTTGCGGAGTTTCTAGTTGCAGAGTTTTCCAGTTGTGAAGATTTAAGTGGCGGAGTTTCTAGTTGCGGACTTCCTAGCTGTGGAGTTTCTAGTTGCGGAGTTTTCTAGTTGCGAAATCTGTAGTTGTGGAGTTTCTAGTTGTGGAGTTTCTAGTTGCGGAGTTTCTAGTTGTGGAATTCGTAGTTGTGGAGTATCTAGTTGTGTTTCATGTGGTGAAGTTTCTAGCTGTGGAGTTTCTAGTTGCGGAGTTTCCAGTTGCAGAGTTTCTAGTTGTGGAGTTTTCTAGTAGTGGAGTTTCTAGTTATGGAGTTTCTAGTTGCAGAGTTTCAAGTTGCGGAGTTTATAGTTGTGGAGTTTTTAGTTGTGGAGTTTGTAGTTGTGGAGTATCTAGTTCTGGAGTTTCAAGCTGTGGAGTTTCTAGTGGATTTTGAAGGTGTAGAGTTCCTAGTTGCGGAGTTTGAAGTTGGGAGTTTCTAGTTCGGGAGTTTTCTAGTTGCAGAGTCTGTAGTTGTGGAGTTGCTAGTTGTGGAGTTTCTAGTGTTGGATTTTCTAGCTGTGGAGTTTCTAGTTGCGGAGTTTCTAGTTGCAGAGTTTCTAGTTGCGGACTTTCTAGCAGTGGAGTTTCTAGTTGCGGAGTTTCTGGTTGAGGAGTTTCTAGTTGTGGAGTTTCTTGTTGTGAAGTCTGTAGTTGTGGAGTCTGTAGTCGTGGAGTTTCTAGTGGGAGATTTTCTAGCTGTGCAGCTTCTCGTTGTAGAGTTTCTAGTTGCAGAGTTTCTAGTTGCGAACTTTCTAGCTGTGGAGTTTCTAGTTGTGGAATTCGTAGTTGTGGAGTATCTAGTTGTGGTGTTTCAAGTAGTAAAGTTTCTAGCTGTGGAGTTTCTAGTTGCAGAGTTTCTAGTTGCAGATTTTCTAGTTGCGGAGTTTATTAGTTGTGGAGTTTCAAGTTGTGGAGTTTCTAGTTGTGGAGTTTCTAGTTGTGGAGTTTGTAGTTGTGGAGTATCTAGTTGCGGAGTTTCAAGTTGGGGAGTTTCTAGTTGTGGATTTTGAAGTTGTAGAGTTCCTAGTTGCGGAGTGTCTGGTTGGGAGTTTCTAGTTGCGGAGTTTTCTAGTTGCGGAGTCTGTAGTTGTGGCGTTGCTAGTTGTGGAGTTTCTGGTGGTGGATTTTCTAGCTGTGGAGTTTCTAGTTGCGGAGTTTCTAGTTGCAGAGTTTCTAGTTGCGGACTTTCTAGCTGTGGAGTTTCTAGTTGCGGAGTTTATAGTTGCGGAGTTTTTAGTTGTTGAGTTTCTAGTTGTGGAGTATCTAACTGTGGAGTTTCTAGTTGCAGATTTTCTAGTTGCGGAGTTTATTAGTTGTGGAGTTTCAAGTTGTGGAGTTTCTAGTTGTGGAGTTTCTTGTTGTGGAGCCTCTAGTTGTGGAGTTTGTAGTTGTGGAGTTTCTAGTTGCGGAGTTTTTAGGTCGGAGTTTCTGGTTGTGGAGTTTCTAGTGTTGGAGTTTCTAGTTTTGGAGTCCGTAGTTGTGGAGTATCTATTTGTTGGGTTTCAAGTTGTGGAGTTTCTAGTTGTGGAATATGTAGTTGCGGAGTTTCAAGTTGTGGAGTTTCTAGTTGTGAAGTTTCTAGAGTATCTAGTTGTGGTGTTTCAAGTTGTGGAGTTTCTTGTTGAGGAGTTTCTAGTTGTGGAGTTTCTAGTTGCGGAGTTTCTAGTGTTGGAGTTTATTGTTGTGGAATTCGTAGTTTCGGAGTATCTAGTTGTAGTGTTTCAAGTAGTGAAGTTTCTAGCTGTGGAGTTTCTAGTTGTGGAGTTTTCTAGTAGTGGAGTTTCTAGTTATGGAGTTTCAAGTTGTGGAGTTTCTAGTTGTGGAATTTGTAGTTGTGTAGTATCTAGTTGTGGTAATTCAAGTTTTGTAGTTTCTAGCTGTGGAGTTTCTAGTTGCGGAGTTTCTAGTTGTAAATCTCTAGTTGTGGAGTTTCTAGCTGTGGAGTTTCTGGTTGTGGAACCTCTAGTTGTGGAGTTCCTAGTTGTGGAGTCTCTAGTTGTGGAGTTTGTAGTTTTGGGGTTCGTAGTTGTGGAGTTCGTAGTTGTGGAGTTTCTAGTTGTGGAGTCTCCAGTTGTGGAGTTTGTAGTTGTGGAGTTTCTAGCTGTGGAGTTTATAGTTGCAGAGTTTCTAGTTGCAGAGTTTTCCAGTTGTGAAGATTGCAGTGGCGGAGTTCTAGTTGCGGACTTTCTAGCTGCGGAGTTTCTAGTTGCGGAGATTATAGTTGCGGAGTTTTTAGTTGTGGAGTTTCTAGTTGTGAAATTTGTAGTTGTGGAGTATCTAGTTGTGGCGTTTCAAGTTGTGGAGTTTCTAGTTGTGGAGTTTCAGGTTGTGGAGTTTCTAGTTGTTGAGTTTCTAGTTGACGAATCTCTAAATGCGAAGTCTCAAGTTGTGGAGTTTCTAGCTGTGGAGTTTCTGGTTGTGGAGTCTCTAGTTGTGGAGTTTGTAGTTGTGGAGTTTCTAGCTGTGGAGTTTGTAGTTGCGGAGTTTCTAGTTGCAGAGTTTTCCAGTTGTGAAGATTGCAGTGGCGGAGTTTCTAGTTGCGGACTTTCTAGCTGTGGAGTTTATAGTTGCGGAGTTTTCTAGTTGCGAAGTCTGTAGTTGTGGAGTTTCTAGTTGTGGAATTTCTCGCTGTGGATTTTCTAGCTGTGGAGTTTCTAGTTGCGGAGTTTTTAGTTCATAGTTTCTGGTTGTGGAGTTTCTAGTGTTGGAGTTTCTAGTTGTGGAGTCCGTAGTTGTGGAGTATCTATTTGTTGGGTTTCAAGTTGTGGAGTTTCAAGTTGTGGAGTTTCTAGTTGTGGAATTTGTAGTTGTGAAGTATCTAGTTGTGGTGTTTCAGGTTGTGGAGTTTCTAGTTGTGGAGTTTCTAGTTGCGGAGTTTCTAGTTGTGAAGTCTCTAGTTGTGGAGTCTCTAGTTGTGGGATTTCTAGTTGCGGAGTTTCTGGTTGTGGAGTTTCTAGTTGTGGAGTTTCTAGTTGTGGAGTCTGTAGTTGTGGAGTCTGCAGTTTTGGAGTTTCTAGTTGTGGAGTTCCTAGTTATGGAGTCTCTAGTTGTGGAGTTTCTAGTTGCGGAGTTTCAAGTTGTGGAGTTTCTAGTTGTGGAGTTTGCAGTTGTGGAGTATCTAGTTGTGGTGTTTCAAGTTGTGGAGTTTCTAGTTGTGGAGTTTCTAGTTGCGGAGTTTCTAGTTGTAGAGTTTCTAGTTGTGGAATTCGTAGTTTTGGAGTATCTAGTTGTGTTTCATGTAGTGAAGTTTCTAGCTGTGGAGTTTCTAGTTGCGGAGTTTCCAACTGCAAATTTTCTAGTTGTGGAGTTTTCTAGTAGTGGAGTTTCTAGTAGTGGAGTTTCTAGTTATGGAGTTTCTAGTTGCAGAGTTTAAAGTTGTGGAGTTTATAGTTGTGGAGTTTCTAGTTGTGGAGTTTGTAGTTGTGGAGTATCTAGTTCTGGAGTTTCAAGTTGTGGAGTTTCTAGTTGTGGATTTTGAAGGTGTAGAGTTCCTAGTTGCGGAGTTTGAAGTTTGGAGTTTCTAGTTTGGGAGTTTTCTAGTTGCGGAGTCTGTAGTTGTGGAGTTGCTAGTTGTGGAGTTTCTAGTGTTGGATTTTCTAGCTGTGGAGTTTCTAGTTGCGGAGTTTCAAGTTGCAGAGTTTCTAGTTGCGGACTTTCTAGCTGTGGAGTTTCTAGTTGCGGTGTTTCTAGTTGTGGAGTTTCTAGTTATGGAGTTTCCAGTTGTGGAGTTTCTAGTTTTGGAGCATCTAGTTGTGGAGTTTCAAGTTGAGGAGTTTCTAGTTGTGGATTTTGAAGTTGCAGAGTTCCTAGTTGAAGAGTGTCTGGTTGGGAGTTTCTAGATGCGGAGTTTTCTAGTTGCGGAGTCTGTATTTGTGGAGTTGCTAGTTGTGGAGTTTCTAGTGGTGGATTTTCTAGCTGTGGAGTTTCTAGCTGTGGAGTTTCTAGTTGCGGAGTTTCTAGTTGCAGAGTTTCTAGTTGCAGAGTTTTTCAGTTGTGGAGATTGTAGTGGCGGAGTTTCTAGTTGCGGAGTTTCAAGTTGTGGAGTTTCTAAATGTGGAGTATCTAGTTTTGGAGTTTCAAGTTGTGGAGTTTTTAGTTGTGGATTTTGAAGTTGTAGAGTTCCCAGTGGCGGATTGTCTAGTATGGAGTTTATAGTTGCGGAGTTTTCTAGTTGCGGAGTCTGTAGTTGAGGAGTTTCTAGTTGTGGAATTTCTAGCTGTGGATTTTCTATTTGTGGAGTTTCTAGTGGCGGAGTTTTTAGTTGCGGAGTTTCTGGTTGTGGAGTTTCTAGTGTTGGAGTTTCTAGTTGTGGAGTCCATAGTTGTGGAGTATCTATTTGGTGGGTTTCAAGTTGTGGAGTTTCAAGTCGTGGAGTTTCTAGTTGTGGAACTTGTAGTTGTGAAGATTCTAGTTGTGAAGTTTCCAGTTGAGGAGTTCCTAGTTATGGAGTCTCTAGTTGTAGAGTTCCTAGTTGCGGAGTGTCAAGTTGGGAGTTTCTAGTTGCGGAGTTTTCTTATTGCGGAGTCTGTAGTTGTGGAGTTGCTAGTTGTGGAGTTTCTAGTGGTGGATTTTCAAGCTGTGGAGTTTCTTTCTAGTTGCGGAGTTTCTAGTTGCAGAGTTTCTAGTTGTGGAGTCTCTAGTTGTGGAGTTTGTAGTTGTGGAGTTTCTAGCTGTGGAGTTTCTAGCTGTGGAGTTTCTAGTTGCGGAGTTCGTAGTTGTGGAATTTCTAGTTGTTGAGTTTGTAGTTGTGGGGTTCGTAGTTGTGGTACTCGTAGTTGTGGAGTTTCTAGTTGTGGAGTCTCTAGTTGTGGAGTTTGTAGTTGTTTTGAGTTTCTAGCTCTGGAGTTTCTAGCTCTGGAGTTTCTAGTTGCGGAGTGTCTAGTTGCAGAGTTTCTAGTTGAAGAGTTTTCCAGTTGTGGAGATTGTAGTGGCGGAGTTTCTAGTTGCAGAGTTTCAAGTTGTGGAGTTTCTAGTTGTGGAGTTTGTAGTTGTGGAGTATCTAGTTGTGGAGTTTCAAGTTGTGAAGTTTTTAGTTGTGGATTTTGAAGTTGTAGAGTTCCTAGTGGCTGATTGTCTAGTTGTGGAGTTTATAGTTGCGGAGTTTTCTAGTTGCGGAATCTGTAGTTGTGGAGTTTCTAGTTGTGCAATTTCTAGCTGTGGATTTTTTAGCTGTGGAGTTTCTAGTTGCGGAGTTTTTAGTTCCGGAGTTTCTGGTTGTGGAGTTTCTAGTGTTGGAGTTTCTGGTTGTGGAGTCCGTAGTTGTGGAGTATCTATTTGTTGGGTTTCAAGTTGTGGAGTTTCTAGTTGTGGAATTTGTAGTTGCAGAGTTTCTAGTTGTGGAATTTGTAGTTGCAGAGTTTCAAGTTGTGGAGTTTCTAGAGAATCTAGTTGTGGTGTTTCAAGTTGTGGAGTTTCTAGTTGAGGAGTTTCTAGTTGTGGAGTTTCTAGTTGTGGAGTTTGTAGTGTTGGAGTTCATTGTTGTGGAATTCGTAGTTTTGGAGTATCTAGTTGTAGTGTTTCAAGTAGTGAAGTTTCTAGCTGTGGAGTTTCTAGTTGCGCAGTTTCTACTTGCAGAGTTTCTAGTTGTGGAGTTTTCTAGTAGTGGAGTTTCTAGTTATAGAGTTTCAAGTTGTGGAGTTTCTAGTGGTGGAGTTTTTAGTTGTGGAGTTTTTAGTTGTGGAGTTTGTAGTTGTGGAGTATCTAGTTGTGGTGTTTCAAGTTGTGGAGTTTCTAGTTGAGGAGTTTCTAGTTGTGGAGTTTGTAGTTGTGGATTTTGAAGTTGTAGAGTTCCTAGTTGCGGAGTGTCTAGATGCGAGTTGCTAGTTGTGGAGTTTCTAGTTGTGGATTTTCTAGCTGTGGAATTTCTAGTTGCGGAGTTTCTAGTTGCAGAGTTTCTAGTTGCGGACTTTCTAGCTGTGGAGTTTCTAGTTGCGGAGTTTCTAGTTGTGGAGTTTCTAGTTGTGGAGTTTCTAGTTGTGGAGTTTCTAGTTGTGGAGTTTGTAGTTTCGAAGTATCAAGTTGTGGAGTTTCTAGTTGCGGAGTTTCTTGTTGCGGAAAGTCTAGTTGGGAGTTTCTAGTTGCGCAGTTTTCTAGTTCCGTAGTCTTTAGTTGTGGAGTAGCTAGTTGTGGAGTTTTTAGTGGTGGATTTTCTAGCTGTGCAGTTTCTAGTTGTGGAGTTTCTAGTTGCAGAGTTTCTAGTTGCGGGCTTCCTAGCTGTGGAGTTTCTAGTTTTGGAATTCTTAGTTGTGGAGTATCTAGTTGTGGTGTTTCAAGTAGTGAAGTTTCTAGCTGTGGAGTTTCTAGTTGCGGAGTTTCTAGTTGCAGATTTTCTAGTTGCGGAGTTTAATAGTTGTGGAGTTTCTAGTGGCGGAGTTTCTAGTTGCGGAGTTTCTAGTTGTGGAGTTTGTAGTTGTGGAGTATCTAGTTGTGGTGTTTCAAGTTGGGGAGTTTCTATTTGTGGATTTTGAAGTTGTAGAGTTCCTAGTTGCGGAGTGTCTGGTTGGGAGTTTCTAGTTGCGGAGTTTTCTAGTTGCGGAGTCTGTAGTTGTGGAGTTGCTAGTTGTCGAGTTTCTAGTGGTGGATTTTCTAGCTGTGGAGATTCTAGTTGCAGAGTTTCTAGTTGCAGAGTTTCTAGTGGCGGACTTTCTAGCTGTGGAGTTTCTAGTTATGAAATTTGTTTTTGTGGAGTATCTAGTTGTGGTGTTTCAAGTTGTGGAGTTTCTAGTTTTGGAGTTTCTCGTTGTGGAGTTTCTAGTTGTTGTGTTTCTAGTTGCCGAGTCTCTACATACGAAGTCTCAAGCTGTTGAGACTCACACCGCGCTGGAATTAAACACACAAATAAAAGACACACTGAAGCACAGGTAGGACACACACGAGCGCGAACTAACAACTGTTTATTCGATGGAAATGTGACGATGGAAATGTAGGTGCCTTAACTCACGTTTACGCGAGCATGATTATAACTGCAAGCAAATCAGTCACCCCAGTAACTTAGCTACCCATTGCATGAAGTGTCATTGTAAGCCGAACTTTGAAAAGACCATTGTTTTATCCAGATCAGAAGACAAAAGGGAAAGAGAAATCATTGAAGCTTTCATGATGCGCAGGTTTGGTGAGGACAAATGTGTTAGTGTGCCATCTATTCATTTGTCAAACAATGAATATACTTTTTTACGTAGACATTTTAGATAGTTGACAAGGCTGGATTTGATTAGCACTGATGGGCGCTTTATCTTGGTGGGCAGTGCGCATGTTCACGCTCTTTCTTTTTCTTCTTTTTCTCTCCTTTCAACCTATATATGTGTGTGTCACATTTCCATCGAATAAACAGTTGTTAGTTCGCGCTCGTGTGTGTCCTACCTGTGCTTCAGTGTGTCTTTTATTTGTGTGTTTAATTCCAGCGCGGTGTGAGTCTCAACAATGTTCAACCAACTAGCCCCCACTCTTGCCCTTCTCAAGCTGTGGAATTTCTAGCTGTGGAGTTGCTGGTTGTGGAGTCTCTAGTTGTGGAGTTCCTAGTTGTGGAGTCTCTAGTTGTGGAGTTTGTAGTTGTGGAGTTTCTAGCTCTAGAGTTTCTAGTTGCAGAGTTTCTAGTTGCGGAGTTTTCCAGTTGTGGAGATTGCAGTGGCGGAGTTTCTAGTTTCGGAGTTTCAAGTTGTGGAGTTTCTAGTTGTGGAGTTTGTAGTTGTGGAGTATCTAGTTGTGGAGTTTCAAGTTGTGAAGTTTTTAGTTGTGGATTTTGAAGTTGTAGAGTTCCTAGTTGCGGATTGTCTAGTTGTGGAGTTTATAGTTGCGGAGTCTGAAGTTGTGGAGTTTCTCGTTGTGGAATTTCTAGCTGTGGGTTTTCTAGCTGTGGAGTTTCTAGTTGCGGAGTTTTTAGTTGCGGAGTTTCTAGTGTTAGAGTTTCTAGTTGTGGAGTCTATAGTTGTGGAGTATCTATTTGTTGAGTTTCAAGTTGTGTAGTTTTTAGTTATGGAATTTCTAGTTGCGGAGTTTCTAGTTGTGAAGTCTCTAGTTGTGGAGTCTCTAGTTCTGGGATTTCCAGTTGCGGCGTTTCTAGTTGCGGAGTTTCTGGTTGTGGAGTTCTAGTTGTGGAGTTTCTAGTTGTGGAGTTCCTAGTTATGGAGTCTCTAGTTGTGGAGTTTCTAGTTGCGGAGTTTCAAGTTGTGGAGTTTTTAGTTGTGGAGTTTCTAGTTGTGGAGTTTGTAGTTGTGGAGTATCTAGTTGTGGTGTTTCAAGTTGTGGAGTTTCTAGTTGAGTTTCTAGTTGTGGAGTTTCTAGTTGCGGAGTTTCTAGTTTTGGAGTTTATTGTTGTATAATTCGTAGTTTTGGAGTATCTAGTTGTAGTGTTTCAAGTAGTGAAGTTTCTAGCTGTGGAGTTTCTAATTGCGGAGTTTCTAGTTCCAGAGTTTCTAGTTGCGGAGTTTTCTAGTAGTGGAGTTTCTAGTTATGGAGTCTCTAGTTGTGGGATTTCTAGTTGCGGAGTTTCTAGTTGCGGAGTTTCTGGTTGAGGAGTTTCTAGTTGTGGAGTTTCTTGTTGTGAAGTCTGTAGTTGTGGAGTCTGTAGTCGTGGAGTTTCTAGTGGGAGATTTTCTAGCTGTGCAGCTTCTAGTTGTAGAGTTTCTAGTCGCAGAGTTTCTAGTTGCGATGCGAACTTTTTAGCTGTGGAGTTTCTAGTTGTGGAATTCGTAGTTGTGGAGTATCTAGTTGTGGTGTTTCAAGTAGTGAAGTTTCTAGCTGTGGAGTTTCTAGTTGCAGAGTTTCTAGTTGCAGATTTTCTAGTTGCGGAGTTTATTAGTTGTGGAGTTTCAAGTTGTGGAGTTTCTAGTTGTGGAGTTTCTAGTTGTGGAGTTTCTAGTTGTGGAGTATCTAGTTGCGGAGTTTCAAGTTGGGGAGTTTCTAGTTGTGGATTTTGAAGTTGTAGAGTTCCTAGTTGCGGAGTGTCTGGTTGGGAGTTTCTAGTTGCGGAGTTTTCTAGTTGCGGAGTCTGTAGTTGTGGCGTTGCTAGTTGTGGAGTTTCTAGTGGTGGATTTTCTAGCTGTGGAGTTTCTAGTTGCGGAGTTTCTAGTTGCAGAGTTTCTAGTTGCGGACTTTCTAGCTGTGGAGTTTCTAGTTGCGGAGTTTAGAGTTGCGGAGTTTTTAGTTGTGGAGTTTCTAGTTGTGAAGTATCTAACTGTGGAGTTTCTAGTTGCCGATTTTCTAGTTGCGGAGTTTATTAGTTGTGGAGTTTCAAGTTGTGGAGTTTCTAGTTGTGGAGTTTCTTGTTGTGGAGTCTCTAGTTGTGGAGTTTGTAGTTGTGGAGTTTCTAGTTGCGGAGTTTTTAGGTCGGAGTTTCTGGTTGTGGAGTTTCTAGTGTTGGAGTTTCTAGTTTTGGAGGCCGTAGTTGTGGAGTATCTATTTGTTGGGTTTCAAGTTGTGGAGTTTCTAGTTGTGGAATATGTAGTGGCGGAGTTTCAAGTTGTGGAGTTTCTAGTTGTGGTGTTTCAAGTTGTGGAGTTTCTAGTTGAGGAGTTTCTAGTTGTAGAGTTCCTAGTTATGGAGTCTCTAGTTGTGGAGTTTCTAGTGGCGGAGTTTCAAGTTGTGGAGTTTCTAGTGGTGGATTTTCTAGCTTTGGAGTTTCTAGTTGCGGAGTTTCTGGTTGTGGTGTTTCTAGTTGTGGAGTTTCTAGTTGCGAAGTTTCAAGTTGTGGAGTTTCTAATTTCGGAGTTTCTTGTTGCCGAGTTTCTGGTTGTGGGGTTTCTGGTGATGGAGTTTCTAGTTGCGGAGTTTCTAGTTGCGGAGTTTCTATTTGTGGAGTTTCTAGTTGTGAAGTGTCTAGTTGTTGGGTTTCTAGTTGCCGAGTTTCTAGTTGCAAAATATCAAGTTGTGGAGTTTCTAGCTGTGGAGCTTCTAGTTGCGGAGTTTCTAGTTGCGGAGTTTCTAGTTGTGGAGTTTCTAGTTGTGGAATTCGTAGTTTTGGAGTATCTATTAGTTGTAGAGTTTCTAGTTGAAGAGTTTCTAGTTGTTGAGTTTCTAGTTGTTGGGTTTCTAGTTGCCGAGTTTCTAGTTGCAAAGTCTCAAGTTGTGGAGTTTCTAGCTGTGGAGTTTCTAGTTGCGGAGTTTCTAGTTGCGGAGTTTCTAGTTGTGGAGTTTCTAGTTGTGGAATTCGTAGTTTGGGAGTATCTAGTTGTGGTGTTTTAAGTAGTGAAGTTTCTAGCTGTGGAGTTTCTAGTTGCGGAGTTTCTAGTTGAAAAGTTTCTAGTTGCAGAGTTTTCTAGTAGTGGAATTTCTAGTTGTGGATTTTGAAGTTGTAGAGTTCCTAGTTGCGGAGTGTCTAGCTGGGAGTTTCTAGTTGCGGAGTTTTCTAGTCTCGGAGTCTGTAGTTGTGGAGTTGCTAGTTGTGGAGTTTCTAGTGGTGGATTTTCTAGCCGTGGAGTTTCTAGTTGCGGAGTTTTTAGTTGCAGAGTTTCTAGTTGTGGAGTTTCTAGTTGTGGAGTTTCTAGTTGCGGAGTTTGCAGTTGTGGAGTATCTAGTTGTGGAGTTTCAAGTTGGGGAGTTTCTAGTTGTGGATTTTGAAGTTGTGGAGTTCCTAGTTGCAGAGTGTCTGGTTGGGAGTTTCTAGTTGCGGAGTTTTCTAGTTGCGGAGTCTGTAGTTGTGGAGTTGCTAGTTGTGGAGTTTCTAGTGTTGGATTTTCTAGCTCTGGAGTTTCTAGTTGCGGAGTTTCTAGTTGCTGAGTTTCTAGTTGCGGACTTTCTAGCAGTAGAGTTTCCAGTTGCGGAGTTTCTGGTTGAGGAGTTTCTAGTTGTGGAGTTTCTTGTTGTGAAGTCTGTAGTTGTGGAGTCTGTAGTCGTGGAGTTTCTAGTGGGAGATTTTCTAGCTGTGCAGCTTCTAGTTGTAGAGTTTCTAGTTGCAGAGTTTCTAGTTGCGAACTTTCTAGCTGTGGAGTTTCTAGTTGTGGAATTCGTAGTTGTGGAGTATCTAGTTGTGGTGTTTCAAGTAGTGAAGTTTCTAGCTGTGGAGTTTCTAGTGGCAGAGTTTCTAGTTGCAGGTTTTCTAGTTGCGGAGTTTATTAGTTGTGGAGTTTCAAGTTGTGGAGTTTCTAGTTGTGGAGTTTGTAGTTGTGGAGTATCTAGTTGCGGAGTTTCAAGTTGGGGAGTTTCTAGTTGTGGATTTTGAAGTTGTAGAGTTCCTAGTTGCGGAGTGTCTGGTTGGGAGTTTCTAGTTGCAGAGTTTTCTAGTTGCGGAGTCTGTAGTTGTGGCGTTGCTAGTTGTGGAGTTTCTAGTGGTGGATTTTCTAAGTGTGGAGTTTCTAGTTGCGGAGTTTCTAGTTGCAGAGTTTCTAGTTGCGGACTTTCTAGCTGTGGAGTTTCTATTTGCGGAGTTTATAGTTGCGGAGTTTTTAGTTGTGGAGTTTCTAGTTGTGAAGTATCTAACTGTGGAGTTTCTAGTTGCAGATTTTCTAGTTGCGGAGTTTATTAGTTGTGGAGTTTCAAGTTGTGGAGTTTCTAGTTGTGGAGTTTCTTGTTGTGGAGTCTCCAGTTGTGGAGTTTGTAGTTGTGGAGTTTCTAGTTGCGGAGTTTTTAGGTCGGAGTTTCTGGTTGTGGAGTTTCTAGTGTTGGAGTTTCTAGTTTTGGAGTCCGTAGTTGTTGAGTATCTATTTGTTGGGTTTCAAGTTGTGGAGTTTCTAGTTGTGGAATATGTAGTTGCCGAGTTTCAAGTTGTGGAGTTTCTAGTTTTGAAGTTTCTAGAGTATCTGGTTGTGGTGTTTCAAGTTGTGGAGTTTCTAGTTGAGGAGTTTCTAGTTGTGGAGTTTCTAGTTGCGGAGTTTCTAGTGTTGGAGTTTATTGTTGTGGAATTCGTAGTTTCGGAGTATCTAGTTGTAGTGTTTCAAGTAGTGAAGTTTCTAGCTGTGGAGTTTCTAGTTGTGGAGTTTTCTAGTAGTGGAGTTTCTAGTTATGGAGTTTCAAGTTGTGGAGTTTCTAGTTGTGGAATTTGTAGTTGTGTAGTATCTAGTTGTGGTAATTCAAGTTTTGTAGTTTCTAGCTGTGGAGTTTCTAGTTGTGGAGTTTCTAGTTGCGGAGTTTCTAGTTGTAAATCTCTAGTTGTGGAGTTTATAGCTGTGGAGTTTCTGGTTGTGGAACCTCTAGTTGTGGAGTTTCTAGTTGTGAAATTTGTAGTTGTGGAGTATCTAGTTGTGGTGTTTCAAGTTGTGGAGTTTCTAGTTGTGGAGTTTCTAGTTGTGGAGTTTCTAGTTGTTGAGTTTCTAGTTGCCGATTCTCTAAATGCGAAGTCTCAAGTTGTGGAGTTTCTAGCTGTGGAGTTTCTGTTTGTGGAGTCTCTAGTTGTGGAGTTCCTAGTTGTGGAGTTTCTAGTTGTGGATTTTGAAGTTGTAGAATTCCTAGTTGCGGAGTGTCAAGTTGGGAGTTTCTAGTTGCGGAGTTTTCTTATTGCGGAGTCTGTAGTTGTGGAGTTGCTAGTTGTGGAGTTTCTAGTGGTGGATTTTCAAGCTGTGGAGTTTCTTTCTAGTTGCGGAGTTTCTAGTTGCAGAGTTTCTAGTTGCGGACTTTCTAGTTGTGAAGTCTCTAGTTGTGGAGTTTGTAGTTGTGGAGTTTCTAGCTGTGGAGTTTCTAGCTGTGGAGTTTCTAGTTGCGGAGTTCGTAGTTGTGGAATTTCTAGTTGTTGAGTTTGTAGTTGTGGGGTTCGTAGTTGTGGTACTCGTAGTTGTGGAGTTTCTAGTTGTGGAGTCTCTACTTGTGGAGTTTGTAGTTGTTTTGAGTTTCTAGCTCGGGAGTTTCTAGCTCTGGAGTTTCTAGTTGCGGAGTGTCTAGTTGCAGAGTTTCTAGTTGAAGAGTTTTCCAGTTGTGGAGATTGTAGTGGCGGAGTTTCTAGTTGCGGAGTTTCAAGTTGTGGAGTTTCTAGTTGTGGAGTTTGTAGTTGTGGAGTATCTAGTTGTGGAGTTTCAAGTTGTGAAGTTTTTAGTTGTGGATTTTGAAGTTGTAGAGTTCCTAGTGGCTGATTGTCTAGTTGTGGAGTTTATAGTTGCGGAGTTTTCTAGTTGCGGAATCTGTAGTTGTGGAGTTTCTAGTTGTGCAATTTCTAGCTGTGGATTTTTTAGCTGTGGAGTTTCTAGTTGCGGAGTTTTTAGTTCCGGAGTTTCTGGTTGTGGAGTTTCTAGTTTTGGAGTTTCTAGTTGTGGAGTCCGTAGTTGTGGAGTATCTATTTGTTGGGTTTCATGTTGTGGAGTTTCTAGTTGTGGAATTTGTAGTTGCAGAGTTTCAAGTTGTGGAGTTTCTAGAGAATCTAGTTGTGGTGTTTCAAGTTGTGGAGTTTCTAGTTGAGGAGTTTCTAGTTGTGGAGTTTCTAGTTGTGGAGTTTGTAGTGTTGGAGTTCATTGTTGTGGAATTCGTAGTTTTGGAGTATCTAGTTGTAGTGTTTCAAGTAGTGAAGTTTCTAGCTGTGGAGTTTCTAGTTGCGCAGTTTCTACTTGCAGAGTTTCTAGTTGTGGAGTTTTCTAGTAGTGGAGTTTCTAGTTATGGAGTTTCAAGTTGTGGAGTTTCTAGTTGTGGAGTTTTTAGTTGTGGAGTTTCTAGTTGTGGAGTTTGTAGTTGTGGAGTATCTAGTTGTGGTGTTTCAAGTTGTGGAGTTTCTAGTTGAGGAGTTTCTAGTTGTGGAGTTTGTAGTTGTGGATTTTGAAGTTGTAGAGTTCCTAGTTGCGGAGTGTCTAGATGGGAGTTGCTAGTTGTGGAGTTTCTAGTGGTGGATTTTCTAGCTGTGGAGTTTCTAGTTGCGGAGTTTCTAGTTGCAGAGTTTCTAGTTGCGGACTTTCTAGCTGTGGAGTTTCTAGTTGCGGAGTTTCTAGTTGTGGAGTTTCTAGTTGTGGAGTTTCTAGTTGTGGAGTTTCTAGTTGTGGAGTTTGTAGTTTCGAAGTATCAAGTTGTGGAGTTTCTAGTTGCGGAGTTTCTTGTTGCGGAAAGTCTAGTTGGGAGTTTCTAGTTGCGCAGTTTTCTAGTTCCGTAGTCTTTAGTTGTGGAGTAGCTAGTTGTGGAGTTTTTAGTGGTGGATTTTCTAGCTGTGCAGTTTCTAGTTGTGGAGTTTCTAGTTGCTGTGTTTCTAGTTGCGGACTTCCTAGCTGTGGAGTTTCTAGTTGTGGAATTCTTAGTTGTGGAGTATCTAGTTGTGGTGTTTCAAGTAGTGAAGTTTCTAGCTGTGGAGTTTCTAGTTGTGGAGTTTCTAGTTGCAGATTTTCTAGTTGCGGAGTTTAATAGTTGTGGAGTTTCTAGTGGCGGAGTTTCTAGTTGCGGAGTTTCTAGTTGTGGAGTTTGTAGTTGTGGAGTATTTAGTTGTGGTGTTTCAAGTTGGGGAGTTTCTAGTTGTGGATTTTGAAGTTGTAGAGTTCCTAGTTGCGGAGTGTCTGGTTGGGAGTTTCTAGTTGCGGAGTTTTCTAGTTGCGGAGTCTGTAGTTGTGGAGTTGCTAGTTGTCGAGTTTCTAGTGGTGGATTTTCTAGCTGTGGAGATTCTAGTTGCAGAGTTTCTAGTTGCAGAGTTTCTAGTGGCGGACTTTCTAGCTGTGGAGTTTCTAGTTATGAAATTTGTTTTTGTGGAGTATCTAGTTGTGGTGTTTCATGTTGTGGAGTTTCTAGTTTTGGAGTTTCTCGTTGTGGAGTTTCTAGTTGTTGTGTTTCTAGTTGCCGAGTCTCTACATACGAAGTCTCAAGCTGTGGAATTTCTAGCTGTGGAGTTGCTGGTTGTGGAGTCTCTAGTTGTGGAGTTCATAGTTGTGGAGTCTCTAGTTGTGGAGTTTGTAGTTGTGGAGTTTCTAGCTCTAGAGTTTCTAGTTGCAGAGTTTCTAGTTGCGGAGTTTTCCAGTTGTGGAGATTGCAGTGGCGGAGTTTCCAGTTTCGGAGTTTCAAGTTGTGGAGTTTCTAGTTGTGGAGTTTGTAGTTGTGGAGTATCTAGTTGTGGAGTTTCAAGTTGTGAAGTTTTTAGTTGTGGATTTTGAAGTTGTAGAGTTCCTAGTTGCGGATTGTCTAGTTGTGGAGTTTATAGTTGCGGAGTCTGAAGTTGTGGAGTTTCTAGTTGTGGAATTTCTAGCTGTGGGTTTTCTAGCTGTGGAGTTTCTAGTTGCGGAGTTTTTAGTTGCGGAGTTTCTGGTTGTGGAGTTTCTAGTGTTAGAGTTTCTAGTTGTGGAGTGTATAGTTGTGGAGTATCTAATTGTTGAGTTTCAAGTTGTGGAGTTTTTAGTTATGGAATTTCTAGTTGCGGAGTTTCTAGTTGTGAAGTCTCTAGTTGTGGAGTCTCTAGTTGTGGGATTTCCAGTTGCGGCGTTTCTAGTTGCGGAGTTTCTGGTTGTGGAGTTCTAGTTGTGGAGTTTCTAGTTGTGGAGTTCCTAGTTATGGAGTCTCTAGTTGTGGAGTTTCTAGTTGCGGAGTTTCAAGTTGTGGAGTTTTTAGTTGTGGAGTTTCTAGTTGTGGAGTTTGTAGTTGTGGAGTATCTAGTTGTGGTGTTTCAAGTTGTGGAGTTTCTAGTTGAGTTTCTAGTTGTGGAGTTTCTAGTTGCGGAGCTTCTAGTTTTGGAGTATATTGTTGTATAATTCGTAGTTTTGGAGTATCTAGTTGTAGTGTTTCAAGTAGTGAAGTTTCTAGCTGTGGAGTTTCTAATTGCGGAGTTTCTAGTTGCAGAGTTTCTAGTTGCGGAGTTTTCTAGTAGTGGAGTTTCTAGTTATGGAGTCTCTAGTTGTGGGATTTCTAGTTGCGGAGTTTCTAGTTGCGGAGTTTCTAGTTGCAGAGTTTCTAGTTGTGGAGTTTCTTGTTGTGAAGTCTGTAGTTGTGGAGTCTGTAGTCGTGGAGTTTCTAGTGGGAGATTTTCTAGCTGTGCAGCTTCTAGTTGTAGAGTTTCTAGTTGCGAACTTTCTAGCTGTGGAGTTTCTAGTTGTGGAATTCGTAGTTGTGGAGTATCTAGTTGTGGAGTTTCTAGTGTTGGATTTTCTAGCTGTGGAGTTTCTAGTTGCGGAGTTTCTAGTTGCAGAGTTTCTAGTTGCGGACTTTCTAGCTGTGGAGTTTCTAGTTGCGGTGTTTCTAGTTGTGGAGTTTCTAGTTATGGAGTTTCTAGTTGTGGAGTTTTTAGTTTTGGAGCATCTAGTTGTGGAGTTTCAAGTTGAGGAGTTTCTAGTTGTGGATTTTGAAGTTGCAGAGTTCCTAGTTGAAGAGTGTCTGGTTGGGAGTTTCTAGATGCGGAGTTTTCTAGTTGCGGAGTCTGTATTTGTGGAGTTGCTAGTTGTGGAGTTTCTAGTGGTGGATTTTCTAGCTGTGGAGTTTCTAGCTGTGGAGTTTCTAGTTGCGGAGTTTCAAGTTGCAGAGTTTCTAGTTGCGGAGTTTTCCAGTTGTGGAGATTGTAGTGGCGGAGTTTCTAGTTGTGGAGTCTCTAGTTGTGGAGTTTATAGTTGCGGAGTTTCTAGTTGCAGAGTTTTCCAGTTGTGAAGATTGCAGTGGCGGAGTTCTAGTGGCGGACTTTCTAGCTGTGGAGTTTCTAGTTGCGGAGTTTATAGTTGCGGAGTTTTTAGTTGTGGAGTTTCTAGTTGTGAAATTTGTAGTTGTGGAGTATCTAGTTGTGGTGTTTCAAGTTGTGGAGTTTCTAGTTGTGGAGTTTCTAGTTGCGGAGTTTGCAGTTGTGGAGTATCTAGTTGTGGAGTTTCAAGTTGGGGAGTTTTTAGTTGTGGATTTTGAAGTTGTAGAGTTCCTAGTTGCTGATTGTCTAGTTGTGGAGTTTATAGTTGCGGAGTTTTCTAGTTGCGGAGTTTCTAGTTGTGAAGTTTCTAGTTGTTAAGTCTCTAGTTGTGGAGTCTCTAGTTGCGGAGTTTCTAGTTGCGGAGTTACTGGTTGTGGAGTTTCTAGTTGTGGAGTTTCTAGTTGTGGAGTCTGTAGTTGTGGAGTCTGTAGTTGTGGAGTTTCCAGTTGTGGAGTTCCTAGTTTTGGAGTCTCTAGTTGTGGAGTTTCTAGCGGCGGAGTTTCAAGTTGTGGAGTTTCTAGTGGTGGATTTTCTACCTTTGGAGTTTCTAGTTGTGCAGTCTCTAGTTGTGGAGTTTCTAGTTGTGGAGTTTCTAGCTGTGGAGTTTCTGGTTGTGGAGTCTCTAGTTGTGGAGTTCCTAGTTGTGGAGTCTCTAGTTGTGGAGTTTGTAGTTGTGGAGTTTCTAGCTGTGGAGTTTGTAGTTGCGGAGTTTCTAGTTGCAGAGTTTTCCAGTTGTGAAGATTTAAGTGGCGGAGTTTCTAGTTGCGGACTTCCTAGCTGTGGAGTTTCTAGTTGCGGAGTTTTCTAGTTGCGAAATCTGTAGTTGTGGAGTTTCTAGTTGTGGAGTTTCTAGTTGCGGAGTTTCTAGTTGTGGAATTCGTAGTTGTGGAGTATCTAGTTGTGTTTCATGTGGTGAAGTTTCTAGCTGTGGAGTTTCTAGTTGCGGAGTTTCCAGTTGCAGAGTTTCTAGTTGTGGAGTTTTCTAGTAGTGGAGTTTCTAGTTATGGAGTTTCTAGTTGCAGAGTTTCAAGTTGCGGAGTTTATAGTTGTGGAGTTTTTAGTTGTGGAGTTTGTAGTTGTGGAGTATCTAGTTCTGGAGTTTCAAGCTGTGGAGTTTCTAGTGGATTTTGAAGGTGTAGAGTTCCTAGTTGCGGAGTTTGAAGTTGGGAGTTTCTAGTTCGGGAGTTTTCTAGTTGCAGAGTCTGTAGTTGTGGAGTTGCTAGTTGTGGAGTTTCTAGTGTTGGATTTTCTAGCTGTGGAGTTTCTAGTTGCGGAGTTTCTAGTTGCAGAGTTTCTAGTTGCGGACTTTCTAGCAGTGGAGTTTCTAGTTGGGGAGTTTCTGGTTGAGGAGTTTCTAGTTGTGGAGTTTCTTGTTGTGAAGTCTGTAGTTGTGGAGTCTGTAGTCGTGGAGTTTCTAGTGGGAGATTTTCTAGCTGTGCAGCTTCTCGTTGTAGAGTTTCTAGTTGCAGAGTTTCTAGTTGCGAACTTTCTAGCTGTGGAGTTTCTAGTTGTGGAATTCGTAGTTGTGGAGTATCTAGTTGTGGTGTTTCAAGTAGTAAAGTTTCTAGCTGTGGAGTTTCTAGTTGCAGAGTTTCTAGTTGCAGATTTTCTAGTTGCGGAGTTTATTAGTTGTGGAGTTTCAAGTTGTGGAGTTTCTAGTTGTGGAGTTTCTAGTTGTGGAGTTTGTAGTTGTGGAGTATCTAGTTGCGGAGTTTCAAGTTGGGGAGTTTCTAGTTGTGGATTTTGAAGTTGTAGAGTTCCTAGTTGCGGAGTGTCTGGTTGGGAGTTTCTAGTTGCGGAGTTTTCTAGTTGCGGAGTCTGTAGTTGTGGCGTTGCTAGTTGTGGAGTTTCTGGTGGTGGATTTTCTAGCTGTGGAGTTTCTAGTTGCGGAGTTTCTAGTTGCAGAGTTTCTAGTTGCGGACTTTCTAGCTGTGGAGTTTCTAGTTGCGGAGTTTATAGTTGCGGAGTTTTTAGTTGTTGAGTTTCTAGTTGTGGAGTATCTAACTGTGGAGTTTCTAGTTGCAGATTTTCTAGTTGCGGAGTTTATTAGTTGTGGAGTTTCAAGTTGTGGAGTTTCTAGTTGTGGAGTTTCTTGTTGTGGAGCCTCTAGTTGTGGAGTTTGTAGTTGTGGAGTTTCTAGTTGCGGAGTTTTTAGGTCGGAGTTTCTGGTTGTGGAGTTTCTGGTTGTGGAGTTTCTAGTGTTGGAGTTTCTAGTTTTGGAGTCCGTAGTTGTGGAGTATCTATTTGTTGGGTTTCAAGTTGTGGAGTTTCTAGTTGTGGAATATGTAGTTGCGGAGTTTCAAGTTGTGGAGTTTCTAGTTGTGGAGTTTCTAGAGTATCTAGTTGTGGTGTTTCAAGTTGTGGAGTTTCTTGTTGAGGAGTTTCTAGTTGTGGAGTTTCTAGTTGCGGAGTTTCTAGTGTTGGAGTTTATTGTTGTGGAATTCGTAGTTTCGGAGTATCTAGTTGTAGTGTTCCAAGTAGTGAAGTTTCTAGCTGTGGAGTTTCTAGTTGTGGAGTTTTCTAGTAGTGGAGTTTCTAGTTATGGAGTTTCAAGTTGTGGAGTTTCTAGTTGTGGAATTTGTAGTTGTGATGTATCTAGTTGTGGTAATTCAAGTTTTGTAGTTTCTAGCTGTGGAGTTTCTAGTTGTGGAGTTTCTAGTTGCGGAGTTTCTAGTTGTAAATCTCTAGTTGTGGAGTTTCTAGCTGTGGAGTTTCTGGTTGTGGAACCTCTAGTTGTGGAGTTCCTAGTTGTGGAGTCTCTAGTTGTGGAGTTTGTAGTTTTGGGGTTCGTAGTTGTGGAGTTCGTAGTTGTGGAGTTTCTAGTTGTGGAGTCTCTAGTTGTGGAGTTTGTAGTTGTGGAGTTTCTAGCTGTGGAGTTTATAGTTGCAGAGTTTCTAGTTGCAGAGTTTTCCAATTGTGAAGATTGCAGTGGCGGAGTTCTAGTTGCGGACTTTCTAGCTGCGGAGTTTCTAGTTGCGGAGATTATAGTTGCGGAGTTTTTAGTTGTGGAGTTTCTAGTTGTGAAATTTGTAGTTGTGGAGTATCTAGTTGTGGCGTTTCAAGTTGTGGAGTTTCTAGTTGTGGAGTTTCAGGTTGTGGAGTTTCTAGTTGTTGAGTTTCTAGTTGACGAATCTCTAAATGCGAAGTCTCAAGTTGTGGAGTTTCTAGCTGTGGAGTTTCTGGTTGTGGAGTCTCTAGTTGTGGAGTTCCTAGTTGTGGAGTCTCTAGTTGTGGAGTTTGTAGTTGTGGAGTTTCTAGCTGTGGAGTTTGTAGTTGCGGAGTTTCTAGTTGCAGAGTTTTCCAGTTGTGAAGATTGCAGTGGCGGAGTTTCTAGTTGCGGACTTTCTAGCTGCGGAGTTTATAGTTGCGGAGTTTTCTAGTTGCGAAGTCTGTAGTTGTGGAGTTTCTAGTTGTGGAATTTCTCGCTGTGGATTTTCTAGCTGTGGAGTTTCTAGTTGCGGAGTTTTTAGTTTATAGTTTCTGGTTGTGGAGTTTCTAGTGTTGGAGTTTCTAGTTGTGGAGTCCGTAGTTGTGGAGTATCTATTTGTTGGGTTTCAAGTTGTGGAGTTTCAAGTTGTGGAGTTTCTAGTTGTGGAATTTGTAGTTGTGAAGTATCTAGTTGTGGTATTTCAGGTTGTGGAGTTTCTAGTTGTGGAGTTTCTAGTTGCGGAGTTTCTAGTTGTGAAGTCTCTAGTTGTGGAGTCTCTAGTTGTGGGATTTCTAGTTGCGGAGTTTCTGGTTGTGGAGTTTCTAGTTGTGGAGTTTCTAGTTGTGGAGTCTGTAGTTGTGGAGTCTGCAGTTTTGGAGTTTCTAGTTGTGGAGTTCCTAGTTATGGAGTCTCTAGTTGTGGAGTTTCTAGTTGCGGAGTTTCAAGTTGCAGAGTTTCAAGTTGTGGAGTTTCTAGTTGTGGAGTTTGCAGTTGTGGAGTATCTAGTTGTGGTGTTTCAAGTTGTGGAGTTTCTAGTTGTGGAGTTTCTAGTTGCGGAGTTTCTAGTTGTAGAGTTTCTAGTTGTGGAATTCGTAGTTTTGGAGTATCTAGTTGTGTTTCATGTAGTGAAGTTTCTAGCTGTGGAGTTTGCAGTTGGAAATTTGCAGTTGGAAACTGCAAATTTTCCAGTTGTGGAGTTTTCTAGTAGTGGAGTTTCTAGTTATGGAGTTTCTAGTTGCAGAGTTTAAAGTTGTGGAGTTTATAGTTGTGGAGTTCCTAGTTGTGGAGTTTGTAGTTGTGAAGTATCTAGTTCTGGAGTTTCAAGTTGTGGAGTTTCTAGTTGTGGATTTTGAAGGTGTAGAGTTCCTAGTTGCGGAGTTTGAAGTTGGGAGTTTCTAGTTTGGGAGTTTTCTAGTTGCGGAGTCTGTAGTTGTGGAGTTGCTAGTTGTGGAGTTTCTAGTGTTGGATTTTCTAGCTGTGGAGTTTCTAGTTGCGGAGTTTCAAGTTGCAGAGTTTCTAGTTGCGGACTTTCTAGCTGTGGAGTTTCTAGTTGCGGTGTTTCTAGTTGTGGAGTTTCTAGTTATGGAGTTTCCAGTTGTGGAGTTTCTAGTTTTGGAGCATCTAGTTGTGGAGTTTCAAGTTGAGGAGTTTCTAGTTGTGGATTTTGAAGTTGCAGAGTTCCTAGTTGAAAAGTGTCTGGTTGGGAGTTTCTAGATGCGGAGTTTTCTAGTTGCGGAGTCTGTATTTGTGGAGTTGCTAGTTGTGGAGTTTCTAGTGGTGGATTTTCTAGCTGTGGAGTTTCTAGCTGTGGAGTTTCTAGTTGCGGAGTTTCTAGTTGCAGAGTTTCTAGTTGCAGAGTTTTTCAGTTGTGGAGATTGTAGTGGCGGAGTTTCTAGTTGCGGAGTTTCAAGTTGTGGAGTTTCTAAATGTGGAGTATCTAGTTGTGGAGTTTCAAGTTGTGGAGTTTTTAGTTGTGGATTTTGAAGTTGTAGAGTTCCCAGTGGCGGATTGTCTAGTATGGAGTTTATAGTTGCGGAGTTTTCTAGTTGCAGAGTCTGTAGTTGAGGAGTTTCTAGTTGTAAAATTTCTAGCTGTGGATTTTCTATTTGTGAAGTTTCAAGTGGCGGAGTTTTTAGTTGCGGAGTTTCTGGTTGTGGAGTTTCTAGTGTTGGAGTTTCTAGTTGTGGAGTCCATAGTTGTGGAGTATCTATTTGGTGGGTTTCAAGTTGTGGAGTTTCAAGTCGTGGAGTTTCTAGTTGTGGAACTTGTAGTTGTGAAGATTCTAGTTGTGAAGTTTCCAGTTGAGGAGTTCCTAGTTATGGAGTCTCTAGTTGTAGAGTTCCTAGTTGCGGAGTGTCAAGTTGGGAGTTTCTAGTTGCGGAGTTTTCTTATTGCGGAGTCTGTAGTTGTGGAGTTGCTAGTTGTGGAGTTTCTAGTGGTGGATTTTCAAGCTGTGGAGTTTCTTTCTAGTTGCGGAGTTTCTAGTTGCAGAGTTTCTAGTTGCGGACTTTCTAGTTGTGGAGTCTCTAGTTGTGGAGTTTGTAGTTGTGGAGTTTCTAGCTGTGGAGTTTCTAGCTGTGGAGTTTCTAGTTGCGGAGTTCGTAGTTGTGGAATTTCTAGTTGTTGAGTTTGTAGTTGTGGGGTTCGTAGCTGTGGTACTCGTAGTTGTGGAGTTTCTAGTTGTGGAGTCTCTAGTTGTGGAGTTTGTAGTTGTTTTGAGTTTCTAGCTCTGGAGTTTCTAGCTCTGGAGTTTCTAGTTGCGGAGTGTCTAGTTGCAGAGTTTCTAGTTGAAGAGTTTTCCAGTTGTGGAGATTGTAGTGGCGGAGTTTCTAGTTGCGGAGTTTCAAGTTGTGGAGTTTCTAGTTGTGGAGTTTCTAGTTGTGAAGTATCTAACTGTGGAGTTTCTAGTTGCGGAGTTAATAGTTGCGAAGTTTTTAGTTGTGGAGTTTCTAGTTGTGAAGTATCTAACTGTGGAGTTTCTAGTTGCAGATTTTCTAGTTGCGGAGTTTATTAGTTGTGGAGTTTCAAGTTGTGGAGTTTCTAGTTGTGGAGTTTCTTGTTGTGGAGTCTCTAGTTGTGGAGTTTGGAGTTGTGGAGTTTCTAGTTGCGGAGTTTTTAGGTCGGAGTTTCTGGTAGTGGAGTTTCTAGTGTTGGAGTTTCTAGTTTTGGAGTCCGTAGTTGTGGAGTATCTATTTGTTGGGTTTCAAGTTGTGGAGTTTCTAGTTGTGGAATATGTAGTTGCGGAGTTTCAAGTTGTGGAGTTTCTAGTTGTGGAGTTTCTAGAGTATCTAGTTGTGGTGTTTCAAGTTGTGGAATTCGTAGTTTCGGAGTATCTAGTTGTAGTGTTTCAAGTAGTGAAGTTTCTAGCTGTGGAGTTTCTAGTTGTGAAGTTTTCTAGTTGCGGAGTTTCTAGTTGTGGAATTTGTAGTTGTGGAGTATATAGTTGTGGTGTTTCAAGTTTTGTAGTTTCTAGCTGTGGAGTTTCTAGTTGTGGAGTTTCTAGTTGCGGAGTTTCTAGTTGTAAATCCCTAGTTGTGGAGTTTCTAGCTGTGGAGTTTCTGGTTGTGGAACCTTTAGTTGTGGAGTTTGTAGTTTTGGGGTTCGTAGTTGTGGAGTTTGTAGTTTTGGGGTTCGTAGTTGTGGAGTTCGTAGTTGTGGAGTTTCTAGTTGTGGAGTCTCTAGTTGTGGAGTTTGTAGTTGTGGAGTTTCTAGCTGTGGAGTTTATAGTTGCAGAGTTTCTAGTTGCAGAGTTTTCCAGTTGTGAAGATTGCAGTGGCGGAGTTCTAGTTGCGGACTTTCTAGCTGCGGAGTTTCTAGTTGCGGAGATTATAGTTGCGGAGTTTTTAGTTGTGGAGTTTCTAGTTGTGAAATTTGTAGTTGTGGAGTATCTAGTTGTGGCGTTTCAAGTTGTGGAGTTTCTAGTTGTGGAGTTTCTAGTTGTGAAGTTTCTAGTTGTTGAGTTTCTAGTTGACGAATCTCTAAATGCGAAGTCTCAAGTTGTGGAGTTTCTAGCTGTGGAGTTTCTGGTTGTGGAGTCTCTAGTTGTGGAGTTCCTAGTTGTGGAGTCTCTAGTTGTGGAGTTTGTAGTTGTGGAGTTTCTAGCTGTGGAGTTTGTAGTTGCGGAGTTTCAAGTTGGGGAGTTTCTAGTTGTGGATTTTGAAGTTGTAGAGTTCCTAGTGGCTGATTGTCTAGTTGTGGAGTTTATAGTTGCGGAGTTTTCTAGTTGCGGAATCTGTAGTTGTGGAGTTTCTAGTTGTGCAATTTCTAGCTGTGGATTTTTTAGCTGTGGAGTTTCTAGTTGCGGAGTTTTTAGTTCCGGAGTTTCTGGTTGTGGAGTTTCTAGTGTTGGAGTTTCTAGTTGTGGAGTCCGTAGTTGTGGAGTATCTATTTGTTGGGTTTCAAGTTGTGGAGTTTCTAGTTGTGGAATTTGTAGTTGCAGAGTTTCTAGTTGTGGAATTTGTAGTTGCAGAGTTTCAAGTTGTGGAGTTTCTAGAGAATCTAGTTGTGGTGTTTCAAGTTGTGGAGTTTCTAGTTGAGGAGTTTCTAGTTGTGGAGTTTCTAGTTGTGGAGTTTGTAGTGTTGGAGTTCATTGTTGTGGAATTCGTAGTTTTGGAGTATCTAGTTGTAGTGTTTCAAGTAGTGAAGTTTCTAGCTGTGGAGTTTCTAGTTGCGCAGTTTCTACTTGCAGAGTTTCTAGTTGTGGAGTTTTCTAGTAGTGGAGTTTCTAGTTATAGAGTTTCAAGTTGTGGAGTTTCTAGTTGTGGAGTTTTTAGTTGTGGAGTTTTTAGTTGTGGAGTTTGTAGTTGTGGAGTATCTAGTTGTGGTGTTTCAAGTTGTGGAGTTTCTAGTTGAGGAGTTTCTAGTTGTGGAGTTTGTAGTTGTGGATTTTGAAGTTGTAGAGTTCCTAGTTGCGGAGTGTCTAGATGCGAGTTGCTAGTTGTGGAGTTTCTAGTGGTGGATTTTCTAGCTGTGGAATTTCTAGTTGCGGAGTTTCTAGTTGCAGAGTTTCTAGTTGCGGACTTTCTAGCTGTGGAGTTTCTAGTTGCGGAGTTTCTAGTTGTGGAGTTTCTAGTTGTGGAGTTTCTAGTTGTGGAGTTTCTAGTTGTGGAGTTTGTAGTTTCGAAGTATCAAGTTGTGGAGTTTCTAGTTGCGGAGTTTCTTGTTGCGGAAAGTCTAGTTGGGAGTTTCTAGTTGCGCAGTTTTCTAGTTCCGTAGTCTTTAGTTGTGGAGTAGCTAGTTGTGGAGTTTTTAGTGGTGGATTTTCTAGCTGTGCAGTTTCTAGTTGTGGAGTTTCTAGTTGCAGAGTTTCTAGTTGCGGACTTCCTAGCTGTGGAGTTTCTAGTTGTGGAATTCTTAGTTGTGGAGTATCTAGTTGTGGTGTTTCAAGTAGTGAAGTTTCTAGCTGTGGAGTTTCTAGTTGCGGAGTTTCTAGTTGCAGATTTTCTAGTTGCGGAGTTTAATAGTTGTGGAGTTTCTAGTGGCGGAGTTTCTAGTTGCGGAGTTTCTAGTTGTGGAGTTTGTAGTTGTGGAGTATCTAGTTGTGGTGTTTCAAGTTGGGGAGTTTCTATTTGTGGATTTTGAAGTTGTAGAGTTCCTAGTTGCGGAGTGTCTGGTTGGGAGTTTCTAGTTGCGGAGTTTTCTAGTTGCGGAGTCTGTAGTTGTGGAGTTGCTAGTTGTCGAGTTTCTAGTGGTGGATTTTCTAGCTGTGGAGATTCTAGTTGCAGAGTTTCTAGTTGCAGAGTTTCTAGTGGCGGACTTTCTAGCTGTGGAGTTTCTAGTTATGAAATTTGTTTTTGTGGAGTATCTAGTTGTGGTGTTTCAAGTTGTGGAGTTTCTAGTTTTGGAGTTTCTCGTTGTGGAGTTTCTAGTTGTTGTGTTTCTAGTTGCCGAGTCTCTACATACGAAGTCTCAAGCTGTGGAATTTCTAGCTGTGGAGTTGCTGGTTGTGGAGTCTCTAGTTGTGGAGTTCCTAGTTGTGGAGTCTCTAGTTGTGGAGTTTGTAGTTGTGGAGTTTCTAGCTCTAGAGTTTCTAGTTGCAGAGTTTCTAGTTGCGGAGTTTTCCAGTTGTGGAGATTGCAGTGGCGGAGTTTCTAGTTTCGGAGTTTCAAGTTGTGGAGTTTCTAGTTGTGGAGTTTGTAGTTGTGGAGTATCTAGTTGTGGAGTTTCAAGTTGTGAAGTTTTTAGTTGTGGATTTTGAAGTTGTAGAGTTCCTAGTTGCGGATTGTCTAGTTGTGGAGTTTATAGTTGCGGAGTCTGAAGTTGTGGAGTTTCTCGTTGTGGAATTTCTAGCTGTGGGTTTTCTAGCTGTGGAGTTTCTAGTTGCGGAGTTTTTAGTTGCGGAGTTTCTAGTGTTAGAGTTTCTAGTTGTGGAGTCTATAGTTGTGGAGTATCTATTTGTTGAGTTTCAAGTTGTGGAGTTTTTAGTTATGGAATTTCTAGTTGCGGAGTTTCTAGTTGTGAAGTCTCTAGTTGTGGAGTCTCTAGTTGTGGAGTTTCTAGTTGCGGAGTTTCAAGTTGTGGAGTTTTTAGTTGTGGAGTTTCTAGTTGTGGAGTTTGTAGTTGTGGAGTATCTAGTTGTGGTGTTTCAAGTTGTGGAGTTTCTAGTTGAGTTTCTAGTTGTGGAGTTTCTAGTTGCGAAGTTTCAAGTTGTGGAGTTTCTAATTTCGGAGTTTCTTGTTGCCGAGTTTCTGGTTGTGGGGTTTCTGGTGATGGAGTTTCTAGTTGCGGAGTTTCTAGTTGCGGAGTTTCTATTTGTGGAGTTTCTAGTTGTGAAGTGTCTAGTTGTTGGGTTTCTAGTTGCCGAGTTTCTAGTTGCAAAATATCAAGTTGTGGAGTTTCTAGCTGTGGAGCTTCTAGTTGCGGAGTTTCTAGTTGCGGAGTTTCTAGTTGTGGAGTTTCTAGTTGTGGAATTCGTAGTTTTGAGTATCTATTAGTTGTAGAGTTTCTAGTTGAAGAGTTTCTAGTTGTTGAGTTTCTAGTTGTTGGGTTTCTAGTTGCCGAGTTTCTAGTTGCAAAGTCTCAAGTTGTGGAGTTTCTAGCTGTGGAGTTTCTAGTTGCGGAGTTTCTAGTTGCGGAGTTTCTAGTTGTGGAGTTTCTAGTTGTGGAATTCGTAGTTTGGGAGTATCTAGTTGTGGTGTTTTAAGTAGTGAAGTTTCTAGCTGTGGAGTTTCTAGTTGCGGAGTTTCTAGTTGAAAAGTTTCTAGTTGCAGAGTTTTCTAGTAGTGGAATTTCTAGTTGTGGATTTTGAAGTTGTAGAGTTCCTAGTTGCGGAGTGTCTAGCTGGGAGTTTCTAGTTGCGGAGTTTTCTAGTCTCGGAGTCTGTAGTTGTGGAGTTGCTAGTTGTGGAGTTTCTAGTGGTGGATTTTCCAGCCGTGGAGTTTCTAGTTGCGGAGTTTTTAGTTGCAGAGTTTCTAGTTGTGGAGTTTCTAGTTGTGGAGTTTCTAGTTGCGGAGTTTGCAGTTGTGGAGTATCTAGTTGTGGAGTTTCAAGTTGGGGAGTTTCTAGTTGTGGATTTTGAAGTTGTGGAGTTCCTAGTTGCAGAGTGTCTGGTTGGGAGTTTCTAGTTGCGGAGTTTTCTAGTGGCGGAATCTGTAGTTGTGGAGTTGCTAGTTGTGGAGTTTCTAGTGGTGGATTTTCTAGCTGTGGAGTTTCTAGTTGCGGAATTTCTAGTTGCAGAGTTTCTAGTTGCGGACTTTCTAGCTGTGGAGTTTCTAGTTGCGGAGTTTAAAGTTGCGGAGTTTTTAGTTGTGGAGTTTCTATTTGTGAAATTTGTAGCTGTGGAGTATCTAGTTGTGGTGTTTCAAGTTGTGGAAATTCTAGTTGTGGAGTTTCTATTTGTGGAGTTTCTAGTTGTGGAGTTTCTAGTTGTTGAGTTTCTAGTTGCCGAGTCTCTAAATGCGAAGTCTCAAGTTGTGGAGTTTCTAGCTGTGGAGTTTATGGTTGTTGAGTTTCTAGTTGTGGAGTTCCTGGTTGTGGAGTCTCTAGTTGTGGAGTTTCTAGTTGCGAAGACTAAAGTTGTGGAGTTTCTAGTTGTGGAGTCTCAAGTTGTGGAGTTTGTAGTTGTGGAGTTTCTAGCTGTGGAGTTTCTAGTTGCGGAGTTTCTAGTTGCAGAGTTTCTAATTGCAGAGTTTTCCAGCTGTGGAAAATGTAGTGGTGGAGTTTCTAGTTGCGGAGTTTCAAGTTGTGGAGTTTCTAGCTGTGGAGTTTGTAGTTGTGGAGTATCTTGTTGTGGAGTTTCAAGTTGTGGAGTTTTTAGTTGTGGATTTTGAAGTTGTAGAGTTCCTAGTTGCAGATTGTCTAGTATGGAGTTTTCTAGTTGCGGAGTTTTCTAGTTGTGGAATTTCTAGCTGTGGATTTTCTAGCTGTGGAGTTTCTAGTTGCAGAGTTTTTAGTTCATAGTTTCTGGTTGTGGAGTTTCTAGTGTTGGAGTTTCTAGTTGTAGAGTCCGTAGTTGTGGAGTATCTATTTGTTTGGTTTCAAGTTGGGGAGTTTCAAGTTGTGGAGTTTCTAGTTGTGGAATTGGTAGTTGTGAAGTATCTAGTTGTGGTGTTTCAAGTTGTGGAGTTTCTAGTTGTGGAGTTTCTAGTTGCGGAGTTTCTAGTTGTGGAATTCGTAGTTTTGGAGTATCTAGTTGTGTTTCATGTGGTGAAGTTTCTAGCTGTGGAGTTTCTAGTTGCGGAGTTTCCAGTTGCAGAGTTTCTAGTTGTGGAGTTTTCTAGTAGTGGAGTTTCTAGTTATGGAGTTTCTAGTTGCAGAGTTTCAAGTTGCGGAGTTTATAGTTGTGGAGTTTTTAGTTGTGGAGTTTGTAGTTGTGGAGTATCTAGTTCTGGAGTTTCAAGCTGTGGAGTTTCTAGTGGATTTTGAAGGTGTAGAGTTCCTAGTTGCGGAGTTTGAAGTTGGGAGTTTCTAGTTCGGGAGTTTTCTAGTTGCGGAGTCTGTAGTTGTGGAGTTGCTAGTTGTGGAGTTTCTAGTGTTGGATTTTCTAGCTCTGGAGTTTCTAGTTGCGGAGTTTCTAGTTGCTGAGTTTCTAGTTGCGGACTTTCTAGCAGTAGAGTTTCCAGTTGCGGAGTTTCTGGTTGAGGAGTTTCTAGTTGTGGAGTTTCTTGTTGTGAAGTCTGTAGTTGTGGAGTCTGTAGTCGTGGAGTTTCTAGTGGGAGATTTTCTAGCTGTGCAGCTTCTAGTTGTAGAGTTTCTAGTTGCAGAGTTTCTAGTTGCGAACTTTTTAGCTGTGGAGTTTCTAGTTGTGGAATTCGTAGTTGTGGAGTATCTAGTTGTGGTGTTTCAAGTAGTGAAGTTTCTAGCTGTGGAGTTTCTAGTGGCAGAGTTTCTAGTTGCAGGTTTTCTAGTTGAGGAGTTTATTAGTTGTGGAGTTTCAAGTTGTGGAGTTTCTAGTTGTGGAGTTTGTAGTTGTGGAGTATCTAGTTGCGGAGTTTCAAGTTGGGGAGTTTCTAGTTGTGGATTTTGAAGTTGTAGAGTTCCTAGTTGCGGAGTGTCTGGTTGGGAGTTTCTAGTTGCAGAGTTTTTAGTTGCGGAGTTTGTAGTTGTGGCGTTGCTAGTTGTGGAGTTTCTAGTGGTGGATTTTGTAGCTGTGGAGTTTCTAGTTGCGGAGTTTCTAGTTGCAGAGTTTCTAGTTGCGGACTTTCTAGCTGTGGAGTTTCTAGTTGCGGAGTTTATAGTTGCGGAGTTTTTAGTTGTGGAGTTTCTAGTTGTGAAGTATCTAACTGTGGAGTTTCTAGTTGCAGATTTTCTAGTTGCGGAGTTTATTAGTTGTGGAGTTTCAAGTTGTGGAGTTTCTAGTTGTGGAGTTTCTTGTTGTGGAGTCTCCAGTTGTGGAGTTTGTAGTTGTGGAGTTTCTAGTTGCGGAGTTTTTAGGTCGGAGTTTCTGGTTGTGGAGTTTCTAGTTTTGGAGTTTCTAGTTTTGGAGTCCGTAGTTGTGGAGTATCTATTTGTTGGGTTTCAAGTTGTGGAGTTTCTAGTTGTGGAATATGTAGTTGCCGAGTTTCAAGTTGTGGAGTTTCTAGTTGTGAAGTTTCTAGAGTATCTGGTTGTGGTGTTTCAAGTTGTGGAGTTTCTAGTTGAGGAGTTTCTAGTTGTGGAGTTTCTAGTTGCGGAGTTTCTAGTGTTGGAGTTTATTGTTGTGGAATTCGTAGTTTCGCAGTATCTAGTTGTAGTGTTTTAAGTAGTGAAGTTTCTAGCTGTGGAGTTTCTAGTTGTGGAGTTTTCTAGTAGTGGAGTTTCTAGTTATGGAGTTTCAAGTTGTGGAGTTTCTAGTTGTGGAATTTGTAGTTGTGTAGTATCTAGTTGTGGTAATTCAAGTTTTGTAGTTTCTAGCTGTGGAGTTTCTAGTTGTGGAGTTTCTAGTTGCGGAGTTTCTAGTTGTAAATCTCTAGTTGTGGAGTTTATAGCTGTGGAGTTTCTGGTTGTGGAACCTCTAGTTGTGGAGTTCCTAGTTGTGGAGTCTCTAGTTGTGGAGTTTGTAGTTTTGGGGTTCGTAGTTGTGGAGTTCGTAGTTGTGGAGTTTCTAGTTGTGGAGTTCTAGTGGCGGACTTTCTAGCTGTGGAGTTTCTAGTTGCGGAGTTTATAGTTGCGGAGTTTTTAGTTGTGGAGTTTCTAGTTGTGAAATTTGTAGTTGTGGAGTATCTAGTTGTGGTGTTTCAAGTTGTGGAGTTTCTAGTTGTGGAGTTTCTAGTTGTGGAGTTTCTAGTTGTTGAGTTTCTAGTTGCCGATTCTCTAAATGCGAAGTCTCAAGTTGTGGAGTTTCTAGCTGTGGAGTTTCTGTTTGTGGAGTCTCTAGTTGTGGAGTTCCTAGTTGTGGAGTTTCTAGTTGTGGATTTTGAAGTTGTAGAATTCCTAGTTGCGGAGTGTCAAGTTGGGAGTTTCTAGTTGCGGAGTTTTCTTATTGCGGAGTCTGTAGTTGTGGAGTTGCTAGTTGTGGAGTTTCTAGTGGTGGATTTTCAAGCTGTGGAGTTTCTTTCTAGTTGCGGAGTTTCTAGTTGCAGAGTTTCTAGTTGCGGACTTTCTAGTTGTGGAGTCTCTAGTTGTGGAGTTTGTAGTTGTGGAGTTTCTAGCTGTGGAGTTTCTAGCTGTGGAGTTTCTAGTTGCGGAGTTCGTAGTTGTGGAATTTCTAGTTGTTGAGTTTGTAGTTGTGGGGTTCGTAGTTGTGGTACTCGTAGTTGTGGAGTTTCTAGTTGTGGAGTCTCTACTTGTGGAGTTTGTAGTTGTTTTGAGTTTCTAGCTCGGGAGTTTCTAGCTCTGGAGTTTCTAGTTGCGGAGTGTCTAGTTGCAGAGTTTCTAGTTGAAGAGTTTTCCAGTTGTGGAGATTGTAGTGGCGGAGTTTCTAGTTGCGGAGTTTCAAGTTGTGGAGTTTCTAGTTGTGGAGTTTGTAGTTGTGGAGTATCTAGTTGTGGAGTTTCAAGTTGTGAAGTTTTTAGTTGTGGATTTTGAAGTTGTAGAGTTCCTAGTGGCTGATTGTCTAGTTGTGGAGTTTATAGTTGCGGAGTTTTCTAGTTGCGGAATCTGTAGTTGTGGAGTTTCTAGTTGTGCAATTTCTAGCTGTGGATTTTTTAGCTGTGGAGTTTCTAGTTGCGGAGTTTTTAGTTCCGGAGTTTCTGGTTGTGGAGTTTCTAGTTTTGGAGTTTCTAGTTGTGGAGTCCGTAGTTGTGGAGTATCTATTTGTTGGGTTTCATGTTGTGGAGTTTCTAGTTGTGGAATTTGTAGTTGCAGAGTTTCAAGTTGTGGAGTTTCTAGAGAATCTAGTTGTGGTGTTTCAAGTTGTGGAGTTTCTAGTTGAGGAGTTTCTAGTTGTGGAGTTTCTAGTTGTGGAGTTTGTAGTGTTGGAGTTCATTGTTGTGGAATTCGTAGTTTTGGAGTATCTAGTTGTAGTGTTTCAAGTAGTGAAGTTTCTAGCTGTGGAGTTTCTAGTTGCGCAGTTTCTACTTGCAGAGTTTCTAGTTGTGGAGTTTTCTAGTAGTGGAGTTTCTAGTTATGGAGTTTCAAGTTGTGGAGTTTCTAGTTGTGGAGTTTTTAGTTGTGGAGTTTCTAGTTGTGGAGTTTGTAGTTGTGGAGTATCTAGTTGTGGTGTTTCAAGTTGTGGAGTTTCTAGTTGAGGAGTTTCTAGTTGTGGAGTTTGTAGTTGTGGATTTTGAAGTTGTAGAGTTCCTAGTTGCGGAGTGTCTAGATGGGAGTTGCTAGTTGTGGAGTTTCTAGTGGTGGATTTTCTAGCTGTGGAGTTTCTAGTTGCGGAGTTTCTAGTTGCAGAGTTTCTAGTTGCGGACTTTCTAGCTGTGGAGTTTCTAGTTGCGGAGTTTCTAGTTGTGGAGTTTCTAGTTGTGGAGTTTCTAGTTGTGGAGTTTCTAGTTGTGGAGTTTGTAGTTTCGAAGTATCAAGTTGTGGAGTTTCTAGTTGCGGAGTTTCTTGTTGCGGAAAGTCTAGTTGGGAGTTTCTAGTTGCGCAGTTTTCTAGTTCCGTAGTCTTTAGTTGTGGAGTAGCTAGTTGTGGAGTTTTTAGTGGTGGATTTTCTAGCTGTGCAGTTTCTAGTTGTGGAGTTTCTAGTTGCTGTGTTTCTAGTTGCGGACTTCCTAGCTGTGGAGTTTCTAGTTGTGGAATTCTTAGTTGTGGAGTATCTAGTTGTGGTGTTTCAAGTAGTGAAGTTTCTAGCTGTGGAGTTTCTAGTTGTGGAGTTTCTAGTTGCAGATTTTCTAGTTGCGGAGTTTAATAGTTGTGGAGTTTCTAGTGGCGGAGTTTCTAGTTGCGGAGTTTCTAGTTGTGGAGTTTGTAGTTGTGGAGTATTTAGTTGTGGTGTTTCAAGTTGGGGAGTTTCTAGTTGTGGATTTTGAAGTTGTAGAGTTCCTAGTTGCGGAGTGTCTGGTTGGGAGTTTCTAGTTGCGGAGTTTTCTAGTTGCGGAGTCTGTAGTTGTGGAGTTGCTAGTTGTCGAGTTTCTAGTGGTGGATTTTCTAGCTGTGGAGATTCTAGTTGCAGAGTTTCTAGTTGCAGAGTTTCTAGTGGCGGACTTTCTAGCTGTGGAGTTTCTAGTTATGAAATTTGTTTTTGTGGAGTATCTAGTTGTGGTGTTTCATGTTGTGGAGTTTCTAGTTTTGGAGTTTCTCGTTGTGGAGTTTCTAGTTGTTGTGTTTCTAGTTGCCGAGTCTCTACATACGAAGTCTCAAGCTGTGGAATTTCTAGCTGTGGAGTTGCTGGTTGTGGAGTCTCTAGTTGTGGAGTTCATAGTTGTGGAGTCTCTAGTTGTGGAGTTTGTAGTTGTGGAGTTTCTAGCTCTAGAGTTTCTAGTTGCAGAGTTTCTAGTTGCGGAGTTTTCCAGTTGTGGAGATTGCAGTGGCGGAGTTTCCAGTTTCGGAGTTTCAAGTTGTGGAGTTTCTAGTTGTGGAGTTTGTAGTTGTGGAGTATCTAGTTGTGGAGTTTCAAGTTGTGAAGTTTTTAGTTGTGGATTTTGAAGTTGTAGAGTTCCTAGTTGCGGATTGTCTAGTTGTGGAGTTTATAGTTGCGGAGTCTGAAGTTGTGGAGTTTCTAGTTGTGGAATTTCTAGCTGTGGGTTTTCTAGCTGTGGAGTTTCTAGTTGCGGAGTTTTTAGTTGCGGAGTTTCTGGTTGTGGAGTTTCTAGTGTTAGAGTTTCTAGTTGTGGAGTGTATAGTTGTGGAGTATCTAATTGTTGAGTTTCAAGTTGTGGAGTTTTTAGTTATGGAATTTCTAGTTGCGGAGTTTCTAGTTGCGGAGTTTCTGGTTGTGGAGTTCTAGTTGTGGAGTTTCTAGTTGTGGAGTTCCTAGTTATGGAGTCTCTAGTTGTGGAGTTTCTAGTTGCGGAGTTTCAAGTTGTGGAGTTTTTAGTTGTGGAGTTTCTAGTTGTGGAGTTTGTAGTTGTGGAGTATCTAGTTGTGGTGTTTCAAGTTGTGGAGTTTCTAGTTGAGTTTCTAGTTGTGGAGTTTCTAGTTGCGGAGCTTCTAGTTTTGGAGTATATTGTTGTATAATTCGTAGTTTTGGAGTATCTAGTTGTAGTGTTTCAAGTAGTGAAGTTTCTAGCTGTGGAGTTTCTAATTGCGGAGTTTCTAGTTGCAGAGTTTCTAGTTGCGGAGTTTTCTAGTAGTGGAGTTTCTAGTTATGGAGTCTCTAGTTGTGGGATTTCTAGTTGCGGAGTTTCTAGTTGCGGAGTTTCTAGTTGCAGAGTTTCTAGTCGTGGAGTTTCTTGTTGTGAAGTCTGTAGTTGTGGAGTCTGTAGTCGTGGAGTTTCTAGTGGGAGATTTTCTAGCTGTGCAGCTTCTAGTTGTAGAGTTTCTAGTTGCGAACTTTCTAGCTGTGGAGTTTCTAGTTGTGGAATTCGTAGTTGTGGAGTATCTAGTTGTGGAGTTTCTAGTGTTGGATTTTCTAGCTGTGGAGTTTCTAGTTGCGGAGTTTCTAGTTGCAGAGTTTCTAGTTGCGGACTTTCTAGCTGTGGAGTTTCTAGTTGCGGTGTTTCTAGTTGTGGAGTTTCTAGTTATGGAGTTTCTAGTTGTGGAGTTTTTAGTTTTGGAGCATCTAGTTGTGGAGTTTCAAGTTGAGGAGTTTCTAGTTGTGGATTTTGAAGTTGCAGAGTTCCTAGTTGAAGAGTGTCTGGTTGGGAGTTTCTAGATGCGGAGTTTTCTAGTTGCGGAGTCTGTATTTGTGGAGTTGCTAGTTGTGGAGTTTCTAGTGGTGGATTTTCTAGCTGTGGAGTTTCTAGCTGTGGAGTTTCTAGTTGCGGAGTTTCAAGTTGCAGAGTTTCTAGTTGCGGAGTTTTCCAGTTGTGGAGATTGTAGTGGCGGAGTTTCTAGTTGTGGAGTCTCTAGTTGTGGAGTTTATAGTTGCGGAGTTTCTAGTTGCAGAGTTTTCCAGTTGTGAAGATTGCAGTGGCGGAGTTCTAGTGGCGGACTTTCTAGCTGTGGAGTTTCTAGTTGCGGAGTTTATAGTTGCGGAGTTTTTAGTTGTGGAGTTTCTAGTTGTGAAATTTGTAGTTGTGGAGTATCTAGTTGTGGTGTTTCAAGTTGTGGAGTTTCTAGTTGTGGAGTTTCTAGTTGCGGAGTTTGCAGTTGTGGAGTATCTAGTTGTGGAGTTTCAAGTTGGGGAGTTTTTAGTTGTGGATTTTGAAGTTGTAGAGTTCCTAGTTGCTGATTGTCTAGTTGTGGAGTTTATAGTTGCGGAGTTTTCTAGTTGCGGAGTTTCTAGTTGTGAAGTTTCTAGTTGTTAAGTCTCTAGTTGTGGAGTCTCTAGTTGCGGAGTTTCTAGTTGCGGAGTTACTGGTTGTGGAGTTTCTAGTTGTGGAGTTTCTAGTTGTGGAGTCTGTAGTTGTGGAGTCTGTAGTTGTGGAGTTTCCAGTTGTGGAGTTCCTAGTTTTGGAGTCTCTAGTTGTGGAGTTTCTAGCGGCGGAGTTTCAAGTTTTGGAGTTTCTAGTGGTGGATTTTCTACCTTTGGAGTTTCTAGTTGTGCAGTCTCTAGTTGTGGAGTTTCTAGTTGTGGAGTTTCTAGCTGTGGAGTTTCTGGTTGTGGAGTCTCTAGTTGTGGAGTTCCTAGTTGTGGAGTCTCTAGTTGTGGAGTTTGTAGTTGTGGAGTTTCTAGCTGTGGAGTTTGTAGTTGCGGAGTTTCTAGTTGCAGAGTTTTCCAGTTGTGAAGATTTAAGTGGCGGAGTTTCTAGTTGCGGACTTCCTAGCTGTGGAGTTTCTAGTTGCGGAGTTTTCTAGTTGCGAAATCTGTAGTTGTGGAGTTTCTAGTTGTGGAGTTTCTAGTTGCGGAGTTTCTAGTTGTGGAATTCGTAGTTGTGGAGTATCTAGTTGTGTTTCATGTGGTGAAGTTTCTAGCTGTGGAGTTTCTAGTTGCGGAGTTTCCAGTTGCAGAGTTTCTAGTTGTGGAGTTTTCTAGTAGTGGAGTTTCTAGTTATGGAGTTTCTAGTTGCAGAGTTTCAAGTTGCGGAGTTTATAGTTGTGGAGTTTTTAGTTGTGGAGTTTGTAGTTGTGGAGTATCTAGTTCTGGAGTTTCAAGCTGTGGAGTTTCTAGTGGATTTTGAAGGTGTAGAGTTCCTAGTTGCGGAGTTTGAAGTTGGGAGTTTCTAGTTCGGGAGTTTTCTAGTTGCAGAGTCTGTAGTTGTGGAGTTGCTAGTTGTGGAGTTTCTAGTGTTGGATTTTCTAGCTGTGGAGTTTCTAGTTGCGGAGTTTCTAGTTGCAGAGTTTCTAGTTGCGGACTTTCTAGCAGTGGAGTTTCTAGTTGGGGAGTTTCTGGTTGAGGAGTTTCTAGTTGTGGAGTTTCTTGTTGTGAAGTCTGTAGTTGTGGAGTCTGTAGTCGTGGAGTTTCTAGTGGGAGATTTTCTAGCTGTGCAGCTTCTCGTTGTAGAGTTTCTAGTTGCAGAGTTTCTAGTTGCGAACTTTCTAGCTGTGGAGTTTCTAGTTGTGGAATTCGTAGTTGTGGAGTATCTAGTTGTGGTGTTTCAAGTAGTAAAGTTTCTAGCTGTGGAGTTTCTAGTTGCAGAGTTTCTAGTTGCAGATTTTCTAGTTGCGGAGTTTATTAGTTGTGGAGTTTCAAGTTGTGGAGTTTCTAGTTGTGGAGTTTCTAGTTGTGGAGTTTGTAGTTGTGGAGTATCTAGTTGCGGAGTTTCAAGTTGGGGAGTTTCTAGTTGTGGATTTTGAAGTTGTAGAGTTCCTAGTTGCGGAGTGTCTGGTTGGGAGTTTCTAGTTGCGGAGTTTTCTAGTTGCGGAGTCTGTAGTTGTGGCGTTGCTAGTTGTGGAGTTTCTGGTGGTGGATTTTCTAGCTGTGGAGTTTCTAGTTGCGGAGTTTCTAGTTGCAGAGTTTCTAGTTGCGGACTTTCTAGCTGTGGAGTTTCTAGTTGCGGAGTTTATAGTTGCGGAGTTTTTAGTTGTTGAGTTTCTAGTTGTGGAGTATCTAACTGTGGAGTTTCTAGTTGCAGATTTTCTAGTTGCGGAGTTTATTAGTTGTGGAGTTTCAAGTTGTGGAGTTTCTAGTTGTGGAGTTTCTTGTTGTGGAGCCTCTAGTTGTGGAGTTTGTAGTTGTGGAGTTTCTAGTTGCGGAGTTTTTAGGTCGGAGTTTCTGGTTGTGGAGTTTCTGGTTGTGGAGTTTCTAGTGTTGGAGTTTCTAGTTTTGGAGTCCGTAGTTGTGGAGTATCTATTTGTTGGGTTTCAAGTTGTGGAGTTTCTAGTTGTGGAATATGTAGTTGCGGAGTTTCAAGTTGTGGAGTTTCTAGTTGTGGAGTTTCTAGAGTATCTAGTTGTGGTGTTTCAAGTTGTGGAGTTTCTTGTTGAGGAGTTTCTAGTTGTGGAGTTTCTAGTTGCGGAGTTTCTAGTGTTGGAGTTTATTGTTGTGGAATTCGTAGTTTCGGAGTATCTAGTTGTAGTGTTCCAAGTAGTGAAGTTTCTAGCTGTGGAGTTTCTAGTTGTGGAGTTTTCTAGTAGTGGAGTTTCTAGTTATGGAGTTTCAAGTTGTGGAGTTTCTAGTTGTGGAATTTGTAGTTGTGATGTATCTAGTTGTGGTAATTCAAGTTTTGTAGTTTCTAGCTGTGGAGTTTCTAGTTGTGGAGTTTCTAGTTGCGGAGTTTCTAGTTGTAAATCTCTAGTTGTGGAGTTTCTAGCTGTGGAGTTTCTGGTTGTGGAACCTCTAGTTGTGGAGTTCCTAGTTGTGGAGTCTCTAGTTGTGGAGTTTGTAGTTTTGGGGTTCGTAGTTGTGGAGTTCGTAGTTGTGGAGTTTCTAGTTGTGGAGTCTCTAGTTGTGGAGTTTGTAGTTGTGGAGTTTCTAGCTGTGGAGTTTATAGTTGCAGAGTTTCTAGTTGCAGAGTTTTCCAATTGTGAAGATTGCAGTGGCGGAGTTCTAGTTGCGGACTTTCTAGCTGCGGAGTTTCTAGTTGCGGAGATTATAGTTGCGGAGTTTTTAGTTGTGGAGTTTCTAGTTGTGAAATTTGTAGTTGTGGAGTATCTAGTTGTGGCGTTTCAAGTTGTGGAGTTTCTAGTTGTGGAGTTTCAGGTTGTGGAGTTTCTAGTTGTTGAGTTTCTAGTTGACGAATCTCTAAATGCGAAGTCTCAAGTTGTGGAGTTTCTAGCTGTGGAGTTTCTGGTTGTGGAGTCTCTAGTTGTGGAGTTCCTAGTTGTGGAGTCTCTAGTTGTGGAGTTTGTAGTTGTGGAGTTTCTAGCTGTGGAGTTTGTAGTTGCGGAGTTTCTAGTTGCAGAGTTTTCCAGTTGTGAAGATTGCAGTGGCGGAGTTTCTAGTTGCGGACTTTCTAGCTGCGGAGTTTATAGTTGCGGAGTTTTCTAGTTGCGAAGTCTGTAGTTGTGGAGTTTCTAGTTGTGGAATTTCTCGCTGTGGATTTTCTAGCTGTGGAGTTTCTAGTTGCGGAGTTTTTAGTTTATAGTTTCTGGTTGTGGAGTTTCTAGTGTTGGAGTTTCTAGTTGTGGAGTCCGTAGTTGTGGAGTATCTATTTGTTGGGTTTCAAGTTGTGGAGTTTCAAGTTGTGGAGTTTCTAGTTGTGGAATTTGTAGTTGTGAAGTATCTAGTTGTGGTATTTCAGGTTGTGGAGTTTCTAGTTGTGGAGTTTCTAGTTGCGGAGTTTCTAGTTGTGAAGTCTCTAGTTGTGGAGTCTCTAGTTGTGGGATTTCTAGTTGCGGAGTTTCTGGTTGTGGAGTTTCTAGTTGTGGAGTTTCTAGTTGTGGAGTCTGTAGTTGTGGAGTCTGCAGTTTTGGAGTTTCTAGTTGTGGAGTTCCTAGTTATGGAGTCTCTAGTTGTGGAGTTTCTAGTTGCGGAGTTTCAAGTTGCAGAGTTTCAAGTTGTGGAGTTTCTAGTTGTGGAGTTTGCAGTTGTGGAGTATCTAGTTGTGGTGTTTCAAGTTGTGGAGTTTCTAGTTGTGGAGTTTCTAGTTGCGGAGTTTCTAGTTGTAGAGTTTCTAGTTGTGGAATTCGTAGTTTTGGAGTATCTAGTTGTGTTTCATGTAGTGAAGTTTCTAGCTGTGGAGTTTGCAGTTGGAAATTTGCAGTTGGAAACTGCAAATTTTCCAGTTGTGGAGTTTTCTAGTAGTGGAGTTTCTAGTTATGGAGTTTCTAGTTGCAGAGTTTAAAGTTGTGGAGTTTATAGTTGTGGAGTTTCTAGTTGTGGAGTTTGTAGTTGTGAAGTATCTAGTTCTGGAGTTTCAAGTTGTGGAGTTTCTAGTTGTGGATTTTGAAGGTGTAGAGTTCCTAGTTGCGGAGTTTGAAGTTGGGAGTTTCTAGTTTGGGAGTTTTCTAGTTGCGGAGTCTGTAGTTGTGGAGTTGCTAGTTGTGGAGTTTCTAGTGTTGGATTTTCTAGCTGTGGAGTTTCTAGTTGCGGAGTTTCAAGTTGCAGAGTTTCTAGTTGCGGACTTTCTAGCTGTGGAGTTTCTAGTTGCGGTGTTTCTAGTTGTGGAGTTTCTAGTTATGGAGTTTCCAGTTGTGGAGTTTCTAGTTTTGGAGCATCTAGTTGTGGAGTTTCAAGTTGAGGAGTTTCTAGTTGTGGATTTTGAAGTTGCAGAGTTCCTAGTTGAAGAGTGTCTGGTTGGGAGTTTCTAGATGCGGAGTTTTCTAGTTGCGGAGTCTGTATTTGTGGAGTTGCTAGTTGTGGAGTTTCTAGTGGTGGATTTTCTAGCTGTGGAGTTTCTAGCTGTGGAGTTTCTAGTTGCGGAGTTTCTAGTTGCAGAGTTTCTAGTTGCAGAGTTTTTCAGTTGTGGAGATTGTAGTGGCGGAGTTTTTAGTTGCGGAGTTTCAAGTTGTGGAGTTTCTAAATGTGGAGTATCTAGTTGTGGAGTTTCAAGTTGTGGAGTTTTTAGTTGTGGATTTTGAAGTTGTAGAGTTCCCAGTGGCGGATTGTCTAGTATGGAGTTTATAGTTGCGGAGTTTTCTAGTTGCAGAGTCTGTAGTTGAGGAGTTTCTAGTTGTAAAATTTCTAGCTGTGGATTTTCTATTTGTGAAGTTTCAAGTGGCGGAGTTTTTAGTTGCGGAGTTTCTGGTTGTGGAGTTTCTAGTGTTGGAGTTTCTAGTTGTGGAGTCCATAGTTGTGGAGTATCTATTTGGTGGGTTTCAAGTTGTGGAGTTTCAAGTCGTGGAGTTTCTAGTTGTGGAACTTGTAGTTGTGAAGATTCTAGTTGTGAAGTTTCCAGTTGAGGAGTTCCTAGTTATGGAGTCTCTAGTTGTAGAGTTCCTAGTTGCGGAGTGTCAAGTTGGGAGTTTCTAGTTGCGGAGTTTTCTTATTGCGGAGTCTGTAGTTGTGGAGTTGCTAGTTGTGGAGTTTCTAGTGGTGGATTTTCAAGCTGTGGAGTTTCTTTCTAGTTGCGGAGTTTCTAGTTGCAGAGTTTCTAGTTGCGGACTTTCTAGTTGTGGAGTCTCTAGTTGTGGAGTTTGTAGTTGTGGAGTTTCTAGCTGTGGAGTTTCTAGCTGTGGAGTTTCTAGTTGCGGAGTTCGTAGTTGTGGAATTTCTAGTTGTTGAGTTTGTAGTTGTGGGGTTCGTAGTTGTGGTACTCGTAGTTGTGGAGTTTCTAGTTGTGGAGTCTCTAGTTGTGGAGTTTGTAGTTGTTTTGAGTTTCTAGCTCTGGAGTTTCTAGCTCTGGAGTTTCTAGTTGCGGAGTGTCTAGTTGCAGAGTTTCTAGTTGAAGAGTTTTCCAGTTGTGGAGATTGTAGTGGCGGAGTTTCTAGTTGCGGAGTTTCAAGTTGTGGAGTTTCTAGTTGTGGAGTTTCTAGTTGTGAAGTATCTAACTGTGGAGTTTCTAGTTGCGGAGTTAATAGTTGCGAAGTTTTTAGTTGTGGAGTTTCTAGTTGTGAAGTATCTAACTGTGGAGTTTCTAGTTGCAGATTTTCTAGTTGCGGAGTTTATTAGTTGTGGAGTTTCAAGTTGTGGAGTTTCTAGTTGTGGAGTTTCTTGTTGTGGAGTCTCTAGTTGTGGAGTTTGGAGTTGTGGAGTTTCTAGTTGCGGAGTTTTTAGGTCGGAGTTTCTGGTAGTGGAGTTTCTAGTGTTGGAGTTTCTAGTTTTGGAGTCCGTAGTTGTGGAGTATCTATTTGTTGGGTTTCAAGTTGTGGAGTTTCTAGTTGTGGAATATGTAGTTGCGGAGTTTCAAGTTGTGGAGTTTCTAGTTGTGGAGTTTCTAGAGTATCTAGTTGTGGTGTTTCAAGTTGTGGAATTCGTAGTTTCGGAGTATCTAGTTGTAGTGTTTCAAGTAGTGAAGTTTCTAGCTGTGGAGTTTCTAGTTGTGAAGTTTTCTAGTTGCGGAGTTTCTAGTTGTGGAATTTGTAGTTGTGGAGTATATAGTTGTGGTGTTTCAAGTTTTGTAGTTTCTAGCTGTGGAGTTTCTAGTTGTGGAGTTTCTAGTTGCGGAGTTTCTAGTTGTAAATCCCTAGTTGTGGAGTTTCTAGCTGTGGAGTTTCTGGTTGTGGAACCTTTAGTTGTGGAGTTTGTAGTTTTGGGGTTCGTAGTTGTGGAGTTTGTAGTTTTGGGGTTCGTAGTTGTGGAGTTCGTAGTTGTGGAGTTTCTAGTTGTGGAGTCTCTAGTTGTGGAGTTTGTAGTTGTGGAGTTTCTAGCTGTGGAGTTTATAGTTGCAGAGTTTCTAGTTGCAGAGTTTTCCAGTTGTGAAGATTGCAGTGGCGGAGTTCTAGTTGCGGACTTTCTAGCTGCGGAGTTTCTAGTTGCGGAGATTATAGTTGCGGAGTTTTTAGTTGTGGAGTTTCTAGTTGTGAAATTTGTAGTTGTGGAGTATCTAGTTGTGGCGTTTCAAGTTGTGGAGTTTCTAGTTGTGGAGTTTCTAGTTGTGAAGTTTCTAGTTGTTGAGTTTCTAGTTGACGAATCTCTAAATGCGAAGTCTCAAGTTGTGGAGTTTCTAGCTGTGGAGTTTCTGGTTGTGGAGTCTCTAGTTGTGGAGTTCCTAGTTGTGGAGTCTCTAGTTGTGGAGTTTGTAGTTGTGGAGTTTCTAGCTGTGGAGTTTGTAGTTGCGGAGTTTCAAGTTGGGGAGTTTCTAGTTGTGGATTTTGAAGTTGTAGAGTTCCTAGTGGCTGATTGTCTAGTTGTGGAGTTTATAGTTGCGGAGTTTTCTAGTTGCGGAATCTGTAGTTGTGGAGTTTCTAGTTGTGCAATTTCTAGCTGTGGATTTTTTAGCTGTGGAGTTTCTAGTTGCGGAGTTTTTAGTTCCGGAGTTTCTGGTTGTGGAGTTTCTAGTGTTGGAGTTTCTAGTTGTGGAGTCCGTAGTTGTGGAGTATCTATTTGTTGGGTTTCAAGTTGTGGAGTTTCTAGTTGTGGAATTTGTAGTTGCAGAGTTTCTAGTTGTGGAATTTGTAGTTGCAGAGTTTCAAGTTGTGGAGTTTCTAGAGAATCTAGTTGTGGTGTTTCAAGTTGTGGAGTTTCTAGTTGAGGAGTTTCTAGTTGTGGAGTTTCTAGTTGTGGAGTTTGTAGTGTTGGAGTTCATTGTTGTGGAATTCGTAGTTTTGGAGTATCTAGTTGTAGTGTTTCAAGTAGTGAAGTTTCTAGCTGTGGAGTTTCTAGTTGCGCAGTTTCTACTTGCAGAGTTTCTAGTTGTGGAGTTTTCTAGTAGTGGAGTTTCTAGTTATAGAGTTTCAAGTTGTGGAGTTTCTAGTTGTGGAGTTTTTAGTTGTGGAGTTTTTAGTTGTGGAGTTTGTAGTTGTGGAGTATCTAGTTGTGGTGTTTCAAGTTGTGGAGTTTCTAGTTGAGGAGTTTCTAGTTGTGGAGTTTGTAGTTGTGGATTTTGAAGTTGTAGAGTTCCTAGTTGCGGAGTGTCTAGATGCGAGTTGCTAGTTGTGGAGTTTCTAGTGGTGGATTTTCTAGCTGTGGAATTTCTAGTTGCGGAGTTTCTAGTTGCAGAGTTTCTAGTTGCGGACTTTCTAGCTGTGGAGTTTCTAGTTGCGGAGTTTCTAGTTGTGGAGTTTCTAGTTGTGGAGTTTCTAGTTGTGGAGTTTCTAGTTGTGGAGTTTGTAGTTTCGAAGTATCAAGTTGTGGAGTTTCTAGTTGCGGAGTTTCTTGTTGCGGAAAGTCTAGTTGGGAGTTTCTAGTTGCGCAGTTTTCTAGTTCCGTAGTCTTTAGTTGTGGAGTAGCTAGTTGTGGAGTTTTTAGTGGTGGATTTTCTAGCTGTGCAGTTTCTAGTTGTGGAGTTTCTAGTTGCAGAGTTTCTAGTTGCGGACTTCCTAGCTGTGGAGTTTCTAGTTGTGGAATTCTTAGTTGTGGAGTATCTAGTTGTGGTGTTTCAAGTAGTGAAGTTTCTAGCTGTGGAGTTTCTAGTTGCGGAGTTTCTAGTTGCAGATTTTCTAGTTGCGGAGTTTAATAGTTGTGGAGTTTCTAGTGGCGGAGTTTCTAGTTGCGGAGTTTCTAGTTGTGGAGTTTGTAGTTGTGGAGTATCTAGTTGTGGTGTTTCAAGTTGGGGAGTTTCTATTTGTGGATTTTGAAGTTGTAGAGTTCCTAGTTGCGGAGTGTCTGGTTGGGAGTTTCTAGTTGCGGAGTTTTCTAGTTGCGGAGTCTGTAGTTGTGGAGTTGCTAGTTGTCGAGTTTCTAGTGGTGGATTTTCTAGCTGTGGAGATTCTAGTTGCAGAGTTTCTAGTTGCAGAGTTTCTAGTGGCGGACTTTCTAGCTGTGGAGTTTCTAGTTATGAAATTTGTTTTTGTGGAGTATCTAGTTGTGGTGTTTCAAGTTGTGGAGTTTCTAGTTTTGGAGTTTCTCGTTGTGGAGTTTCTAGTTGTTGTGTTTCTAGTTGCCGAGTCTCTACATACGAAGTCTCAAGCTGTGGAATTTCTAGCTGTGGAGTTGCTGGTTGTGGAGTCTCTAGTTGTGGAGTTCCTAGTTGTGGAGTCTCTAGTTGTGGAGTTTGTAGTTGTGGAGTTTCTAGCTCTAGAGTTTCTAGTTGCAGAGTTTCTAGTTGCGGAGTTTTCCAGTTGTGGAGATTGCAGTGGCGGAGTTTCTAGTTTCGGAGTTTCAAGTTGTGGAGTTTCTAGTTGTGGAGTTTGTAGTTGTGGAGTATCTAGTTGTGGAGTTTCAAGTTGTGAAGTTTTTAGTTGTGGATTTTGAAGTTGTAGAGTTCCTAGTTGCGGATTGTCTAGTTGTGGAGTTTATAGTTGCGGAGTCTGAAGTTGTGGAGTTTCTCGTTGTGGAATTTCTAGCTGTGGGTTTTCTAGCTGTGGAGTTTCTAGTTGCGGAGTTTTTAGTTGCGGAGTTTCTAGTGTTAGAGTTTCTAGTTGTGGAGTCTATAGTTGTGGAGTATCTATTTGTTGAGTTTCAAGTTGTGGAGTTTTTAGTTATGGAATTTCTAGTTGCGGAGTTTCTAGTTGTGAAGTCTCTAGTTGTGGAGTCTCTAGTTCTGGGATTTCCAGTTGCGGCGTTTCTAGTTGCGGAGTTTCTGGTTGTGGAGTTCTAGTTGTGGAGTTTCTAGTTGTGGAGTTCCTAGTTATGGAGTCTCTAGTTGTGGAGTTTCTAGTTGCGGAGTTTCAAGTTGTGGAGTTTTTAGTTGTGGAGTTTCTAGTTGTGGAGTTTGTAGTTGTGGAGTATCTAGTTGTGGTGTTTCAAGTTGTGGAGTTTCTAGTTGAGTTTCTAGTTGTGGAGTTTCTAGTTGCGAAGTTTCAAGTTGTGGAGTTTCTAATTTCGGAGTTTCTTGTTGCCGAGTTTCTGGTTGTGGGGTTTCTGGTGATGGAGTTTCTAGTTGCGGAGTTTCTAGTTGCGGAGTTTCTATTTGTGGAGTTTCTAGTTGTGAAGTGTCTAGTTGTTGGGTTTCTAGTTGCCGAGTTTCTAGTTGCAAAATATCAAGTTGTGGAGTTTCTAGCTGTGGAGCTTCTAGTTGCGGAGTTTCTAGTTGCGGAGTTTCTAGTTGTGGAGTTTCTAGTTGTGGAATTCGTAGTTTTGAGTATCTATTAGTTGTAGAGTTTCTAGTTGAAGAGTTTCTAGTTGTTGAGTTTCTAGTTGTTGGGTTTCTAGTTGCCGAGTTTCTAGTTGCAAAGTCTCAAGTTGTGGAGTTTCTAGCTGTGTAGTTTCTAGTTGCGGAGTTTCTAGTTGCGGAGTTTCTAGTTGTGGAGTTTCTAGTTGTGGAATTCGTAGTTTGGGAGTATCTAGTTGTGGTGTTTTAAGTAGTGAAGTTTCTAGCTGTGGAGTTTCTAGTTGCGGAGTTTCTAGTTGAAAAGTTTCTAGTTGCAGAGTTTTCTAGTAGTGGAATTTCTAGTTGTGGATTTTGAAGTTGTAGAGTTCCTAGTTGCGGAGTGTCTAGCTGGGAGTTTCTAGTTGCGGAGTTTTCTAGTCTCGGAGTCTGTAGTTGTGGAGTTGCTAGTTGTGGAGTTTCTAGTGGTGGATTTTCCAGCCGTGGAGTTTCTAGTTGCGGAGTTTTTAGTTGCAGAGTTTCTAGTTGTGGAGTTTCTAGTTGTGGAGTTTCTAGTTGCGGAGTTTGCAGTTGTGGAGTATCTAGTTGTGGAGTTTCAAGTTGGGGAGTTTCTAGTTGTGGATTTTGAAGTTGTGGAGTTCCTAGTTGCAGAGTGTCTGGTTGGGAGTTTCTAGTTGCGGAGTTTTCTAGTGGCGGAATCTGTAGTTGTGGAGTTGCTAGTTGTGGAGTTTCTAGTGGTGGATTTTCTAGCTGTGGAGTTTCTAGTTGCGGAATTTCTAGTTGCAGAGTTTCTAGTTGCGGACTTTCTAGCTGTGGAGTTTCTAGTTGCGGAGTTTAAAGTTGCGGAGTTTTTAGTTGTGGAGTTTCTATTTGTGAAATTTGTAGCTGTGGAGTATCTAGTTGTGGTGTTTCAAGTTGTGGAAATTCTAGTTGTGGAGTTTCTATTTGTGGAGTTTCTAGTTGTGGAGTTTCTAGTTGTTGAGTTTCTAGTTGCCGAGTCTCTAAATGCGAAGTCTCAAGTTGTGGAGTTTCTAGCTGTGGAGTTTATGGTTGTTGAGTTTCTAGTTGTGGAGTTCCTGGTTGTGGAGTCTCTAGTTGTGGAGTTTCTAGTTGCGAAGACTAAAGTTGTGGAGTTTCTAGTTGTGGAGTCTCAAGTTGTGGAGTTTGTAGTTGTGGAGTTTCTAGCTGTGGAGTTTCTAGTTGCGGAGTTTCTAGTTGCAGAGTTTCTAATTGCAGAGTTTTCCAGCTGTGGAAAATGTAGTGGTGGAGTTTCTAGTTGCGGAGTTTCAAGTTGTGGAGTTTCTAGCTGTGGAGTTTGTAGTTGTGGAGTATCTTGTTGTGGAGTTTCAAGTTGTGGAGTTTTTAGTTGTGGATTTTGAAGTTGTAGAGTTCCTAGTTGCAGATTGTCTAGTATGGAGTTTTCTAGTTGCGGAGTTTTCTAGTTGTGGAATTTCTAGCTGTGGATTTTCTAGCTGTGGAGTTTCTAGTTGCAGAGTTTTTAGTTCATAGTTTCTGGTTGTGGAGTTTCTAGTGTTGGAGTTTCTAGTTGTAGAGTCCGTAGTTGTGGAGTATCTATTTGTTTGGTTTCAAGTTGGGGAGTTTCAAGTTGTGGAGTTTCTAGTTGTGGAATTGGTAGTTGTGAAGTATCTAGTTGTGGTGTTTCAAGTTGTGGAGTTTCTAGTTGTGGAGTTTCTAGTTGCGGAGTTTCTAGTTGTGGAATTCGTAGTTTTGGAGTATCTAGTTGTGTTTCATGTGGTGAAGTTTCTAGCTGTGGAGTTTCTAGTTGCGGAGTTTCCAGTTGCAGAGTTTCTAGTTGTGGAGTTTTCTAGTAGTGGAGTTTCTAGTTATGGAGTTTCTAGTTGCAGAGTTTCAAGTTGCGGAGTTTATAGTTGTGGAGTTTTTAGTTGTGGAGTTTGTAGTTGTGGAGTATCTAGTTCTGGAGTTTCAAGCTGTGGAGTTTCTAGTGGATTTTGAAGGTGTAGAGTTCCTAGTTGCGGAGTTTGAAGTTGGGAGTTTCTAGTTCGGGAGTTTTCTAGTTGCGGAGTCTGTAGTTGTGGAGTTGCTAGTTGTGGAGTTTCTAGTGTTGGATTTTCTAGCTCTGGAGTTTCTAGTTGCGGAGTTTCTAGTTGCTGAGTTTCTAGTTGCGGACTTTCTAGCAGTAGAGTTTCCAGTTGCGGAGTTTCTGGTTGAGGAGTTTCTAGTTGTGGAGTTTCTTGTTGTGAAGTCTGTAGTTGTGGAGTCTGTAGTCGTGGAGTTTCTAGTGGGAGATTTTCTAGCTGTGCAGCTTCTAGTTGTAGAGTTTCTAGTTGCAGAGTTTCTAGTTGCGAACTTTCTAGCTGTGGAGTTTCTAGTTGTGGAATTCGTAGTTGTGGAGTATCTAGTTGTGGTGTTTCAAGTAGTGAAGTTTCTAGCTGTGGAGTTTCTAGTGGCAGAGTTTCTAGTTGCAGGTTTTCTAGTTGAGGAGTTTATTAGTTGTGGAGTTTCAAGTTGTGGAGTTTCTAGTTGTGGAGTTTGTAGTTGTGGAGTATCTAGTTGCGGAGTTTCAAGTTGGGGAGTTTCTAGTTGTGGATTTTGAAGTTGTAGAGTTCCTAGTTGCGGAGTGTCTGGTTGGGAGTTTCTAGTTGCAGAGTTTTTAGTTGCGGAGTTTGTAGTTGTGGCGTTGCTAGTTGTGGAGTTTCTAGTGGTGGATTTTCTAGCTGTGGAGTTTCTAGTTGCGGAGTTTCTAGTTGCAGAGTTTCTAGTTGCGGACTTTCTAGCTGTGGAGTTTCTAGTTGCGGAGTTTATAGTTGCGGAGTTTTTAGTTGTGGAGTTTCTAGTTGTGAAGTATCTAACTGTGGAGTTTCTAGTTGCAGATTTTCTAGTTGCGCAGTTTATTAGTTGTGGAGTTTCAAGTTGTGGAGTTTCTAGTTGTGGAGTTTCTTGTTGTGGAGTCTCCAGTTGTGGAGTTTGTAGTTGTGGAGTTTCTAGTTGCGGAGTTTTTAGGTCGGAGTTTCTGGTTGTGGAGTTTCTAGTTTTGGAGTTTCTAGTTTTGGAGTCCGTAGTTGTGGAGTATCTATTTGTTGGGTTTCAAGTTGTGGAGTTTCTAGTTGTGGAATATGTAGTTGCCGAGTTTCAAGTTGTGGAGTTTCTAGTTGTGAAGTTTCTAGAGTATCTGGTTGTGGTGTTTCAAGTTGTGGAGTTTCTAGTTGAGGAGTTTCTAGTTGTGGAGTTTCTAGTTGCGGAGTTTCTAGTGTTGGAGTTTATTGTTGTGGAATTCGTAGTTTCGCAGTATCTAGTTGTAGTGTTTTAAGTAGTGAAGTTTCTAGCTGTGGAGTTTCTAGTTGTGGAGTTTTCTAGTAGTGGAGTTTCTAGTTATGGAGTTTCAAGTTGTGGAGTTTCTAGTTGTGGAATTTGTAGTTGTGTAGTATCTAGTTGTGGTAATTCAAGTTTTGTAGTTTCTAGCTGTGGAGTTTCTAGTTGTGGAGTTTCTAGTTGCGGAGTTTCTAGTTGTAAATCTCTAGTTGTGGAGTTTATAGCTGTGGAGTTTCTGGTTGTGGAACCTCTAGTTGTGGAGTTCCTAGTTGTGGAGTCTCTAGTTGTGGAGTTTGTAGTTTTGGGGTTCGTAGTTGTGGAGTTCGTAGTTGTGGAGTTTCTAGTTGTGGAGTTCTAGTGGCGGACTTTCTAGCTGTGGAGTTTCTAGTTGCGGAGTTTATAGTTGCGGAGTTTTTAGTTGTGGAGTTTCTAGTTGTGAAATTTGTAGTTGTGGAGTATCTAGTTGTGGTGTTTCAAGTTGTGGAGTTTCTAGTTGTGGAGTTTCTAGTTGTGGAGTTTCTAGTTGTTGAGTTTCTAGTTGCCGATTCTCTAAATGCGAAGTCTCAAGTTGTGGAGTTTCTAGCTGTGGAGTTTCTGTTTGTGGAGTCTCTAGTTGTGGAGTTCCTAGTTGTGGAGTTTCTAGTTGTGGATTTTGAAGTTGTAGAATTCCTAGTTGCGGAGTGTCAAGTTGGGAGTTTCTAGTTGCGGAGTTTTCTTATTGCGGAGTCTGTAGTTGTGGAGTTGCTAGTTGTGGAGTTTCTAGTGGTGGATTTTCAAGCTGTGGAGTTTCTTTCTAGTTGCGGAGTTTCTAGTTGCAGAGTTTCTAGTTGCGGACTTTCTAGTTGTGGAGTCTCTAGTTGTGGAGTTTGTAGTTGTGGAGTTTCTAGCTGTGGAGTTTCTAGCTGTGGAGTTTCTAGTTGCGGAGTTCGTAGTTGTGGAATTTCTAGTTGTTGAGTTTGTAGTTGTGGGGTTCGTAGTTGTGGTACTCGTAGTTGTGGAGTTTCTAGTTGTGGAGTCTCTACTTGTGGAGTTTGTAGTTGTTTTGAGTTTCTAGCTCGGGAGTTTCTAGCTCTGGAGTTTCTAGTTGCGGAGTGTCTAGTTGCAGAGTTTCTAGTTGAAGAGTTTTCCAGTTGTGGAGATTGTAGTGGCGGAGTTTCTAGTTGCGGAGTTTCAATTTGTGGAGTTTCTAGTTGTGGAGTTTGTAGTTGTGGAGTATCTAGTTGTGGAGTTTCAAGTTGTGAAGTTTTTAGTTGTGGATTTTGAAGTTGTAGAGTTCCTAGTGGCTGATTGTCTAGTTGTGGAGTTTATAGTTGCGGAGTTTTCTAGTTGCGGAATCTGTAGTTGTGGAGTTTCTAGTTGTGCAATTTCTAGCTGTGGATTTTTTAGCTGTGGAGTTTCTAGTTGCGGAGTTTTTAGTTCCGGAGTTTCTGGTTGTGGAGTTTCTAGTGTTGGAGTTTCTAGTTGTGGAGTCCGTAGTTGTGGAGTATCTATTTGTTGGGTTTCATGTTGTGGAGTTTCTAGTTGTGGAATTTGTAGTTGCAGAGTTTCAAGTTGTGGAGTTTCTAGAGAATCTAGTTGTGGTGTTTCAAGTTGTGGAGTTTCTAGTTGAGGAGTTTCTAGTTGTGGAGTTTCTAGTTGTGGAGTTTGTAGTGTTGGAGTTCATTGTTGTGGAATTCGTAGTTTTGGAGTATCTAGTTGTAGTGTTTCAAGTAGTGAAGTTTCTAGCTGTGGAGTTTCTAGTTGCGCAGTTTCTACTTGCAGAGTTTCTAGTTGTGGAGTTTTCTAGTAGTGGAGTTTCTAGTTATGGAGTTTCAAGTTGTGGAGTTTCTAGTTGTGGAGTTTTTAGTTGTGGAGTTTCTAGTTGTGGAGTTTGTAGTTGTGGAGTATCTAGTTGTGGTGTTTCAAGTTGTGGAGTTTCTAGTTGAGGAGTTTCTAGTTGTGGAGTTTGTAGTTGTGGATTTTGAAGTTGTAGAGTTCCTAGTTGCGGAGTGTCTAGATGGGAGTTGCTAGTTGTGGAGTTTCTAGTGGTGGATTTTCTAGCTGTGGAGTTTCTAGTTGCGGAGTTTCTAGTTGCAGAGTTTCTAGTTGCGGACTTTCTAGCTGTGGAGTTTCTAGTTGCGGAGTTTCTAGTTGTGGAGTTTCTAGTTGGGGAGTTTCTAGTTGTGGAGTTTCTAGTTGTGGAGTTTGTAGTTTCGAAGTATCAAGTTGTGGAGTTTCTAGTTGCGGAGTTTCTTGTTGCGGAAAGTCTAGTTGGGAGTTTCTAGTTGCGCAGTTTTCTAGTTCCGTAGTCTTTAGTTGTGGAGTAGCTAGTTGTGGAGTTTTTAGTGGTGGATTTTCTAGCTGTGCAGTTTCTAGTTGTGGAGTTTCTAGTTGCTGTGTTTCTAGTTGCGGACTTCCTAGCTGTGGAGTTTCTAGTTGTGGAATTCTTAGTTGTGGAGTATCTAGTTGTGGTGTTTCAAGTAGTGAAGTTTCTAGCTGTGGAGTTTCTAGTTGTGGAGTTTCTAGTTGCAGATTTTCTAGTTGCGGAGTTTAATAGTTGTGGAGTTTCTAGTGGCGGAGTTTCTAGTTGCGGAGTTTCTAGTTGTGGAGTTTGTAGTTGTGGAGTATCTAGTTGTGGTGTTTCAAGTTGGGGAGTTTCTAGTTGTGGATTTTGAAGTTGTAGAGTTCCTAGTTGCGGAGTGTCTGGTTGGGAGTTTCTAGTTGCGGAGTTTTCTAGTTGCGGAGTCTGTAGTTGTGGAGTTGCTAGTTGTCGAGTTTCTAGTGGTGGATTTTCTAGCTGTGGAGATTCTAGTTGCAGAGTTTCTAGTTGCAGAGTTTCTAGTGGCGGACTTTCTAGCTGTGGAGTTTCTAGTTATGAAATTTGTTTTTGTGGAGTATCTAGTTGTGGTGTTTCAAGTTGTGGAGTTTCTAGTTTTGGAGTTTCTCGTTGTGGAGTTTCTAGTTGTTGTGTTTCTAGTTGCCGAGTCTCTACATACGAAGTCTCAAGCTGTGGAATTTCTAGCTGTGGAGTTGCTGGTTGTGGAGTCTCTAGTTGTGGAGTTCATAGTTGTGGAGTCTCTAGTTGTGGAGTTTGTAGTTGTGGAGTTTCTAGTTGCAGAGTTTCTAGTTGCGGAGTTTTCCAGTTGTGGAGATTGCAGTGGCGGAGTTTCCAGTTTCGGAGTTTCAAGTTGTGGAGTTTCTAGTTGTGGAGTTTGTAGTTGTGGAGTATCTAGTTGTGGAGTTTCAAGTTGTGAAGTTTTTAGTTGTGGATTTTGAAGTTGTAGAGTTCCTAGTTGCGGATTGTCTAGTTGTGGAGTTTATAGTTGCGGAGTCTGAAGTTGTGGAGTTTCTCGTTGTGGAATTTCTAGCTGTGGGTTTTCTAGCTGTGGAGTTTCTAGTTGCGGAGTTTTTAGTTGCGGAGTTTCTGGTTGTGGAGTTTCTAGTGTTAGAGTTTCTAGTTGTGGAGTCTATAGTTGTGGAGTATCTAATTGTTGAGTTTCAAGTTGTGGAGTTTTTAGTTATGGAATTTCTAGTTGCGGAGTTTCTAGTTGTGAAGTCTCTAGTTGTGGAGTCTCTAGTTGTGGGATTTCCAGTTGCGGCGTTTCTAGTTGCGGAGTTTCTGGTTGTGGAGTTCTAGTTGTGGAGTTTCTAGTTGTGGAGTTCCTAGTTATGGAGTCTCTAGTTGTGGAGTTTCTAGTTGCGGAGTTTCAAGTTGTGGAGTTTTTAGTTGTGGAGTTTCTAGTTGTGGAGTTTGTAGTTGTGGAGTATCTAGTTGTGGTGTTTCAAGTTGTGGAGTTTCTAGTTGAGTTTCTAGTTGTGGAGTTTCTAGTTGCGGAGCTTCTAGTTTTGGAGTTTATTGTTGTATAATTCGTAGTTTTGGAGTATCTAGTTGTAGTGTTTCAAGTAGTGAAGTTTCTAGCTGTGGAGTTTCTAATTGCGGAGTTTCTAGTTGCAGAGTTTCTAGTTGCGGAGTTTTCTAGTAGTGGAGTTTCTAGTTATGGAGTCTCTAGTTGTGGGATTTCTAGTTGCGGAGTTTCTAGTTGCGGAGTTTCTAGTTGCAGAGTTTCTAGTTGTGGAGTTTCTTGTTGTGAAGTCTGTAGTTGTGGAGTCTGTAGTCGTGGAGTTTCTAGTGGGAGATTTTCTAGCTGTGCAGCTTCTAGTTGTAGAGTTTCTAGTTGCGAACTTTCTAGCTGTGGAGTTTCTAGTTGTGGAATTCGTAGTTGTGGAGTATCTAGTTGTGGTGTTTCAAGTAGTGAAGTTTCTAGCTGTGGAGTTTCTAGTTGCAGAGTTTCTAGTTGCAGATTTTCTAGTTGCGGAGTTTATTAGTTGTAGAGTTTCAAGTTGTGGAGTTTCTAGTTGTGGAGTTTCTAGTTGTGGAGTTTCTAATTGCAGAGTTTAAAGTTGTGGAGTTGATAGTTGTGGAGTTTCTGGTTTTGGAGTTTGTAGTTGTGGAGTATCTAGTTCTGGAGTTTCAAGTTGTGGAGTTTCTAGTTGTGGATTTTGAAGGTGTAGAGTTCCTAGTTCCGGAGTTGGAAGTTGGGAGTTTCTAGTTTGGGAGTTGTCTAGTTGCGGAGTCTGTAGTTGTGGAGTTGCTAGTTGTGGAGTTTCTAGTGTTGGATTTTCTAGCTGTGGAGTTTCTAGTTGCGGAGTTTCTAGTTGCAGAGTTTCTAGTTGCGGACTTTCTAGCTGTGGAGTTTCTAGTTGCGGTGTTTCTAGTTGTGGAGTTTCTAGTTATGGAGTTTCTAGTTGTGGAGTTTTTAGTTTTGGAGCATCTAGTTGTGGAGTTTCAAGTTGAGGAGTTTCTAGTTGTGGATTTTGAAGTTGCAGAGTTCCTAGTTGAAGAGTGTCTGGTTGGGAGTTTCTAGATGCGGAGTTTTCTAGTTGCGGAGTCTGTATTTGTGGAGTTGCTAGTTGTGGAATTTCTAGTGGTGGATTTTCTAGCTGTGGAGTTTCTAGCTGTGGAGTTTCTAGTTGCGGAGTTTCAAGTTGCAGAGTTTCTAGTTGCAGAGTTTTCCAGTTGTGGAGATTGTAGTGGCGGAGTTTCTAGTTGCGGAGTTTCAAGTTGTGGAGTTTCTAAATGTGGAGTATCTAGTTGTGGAGTTTCAAGTTGTGGAGTTTTTAGTTGTGGATTTTGAAGTTGTAGAGTTCCCAGATGCGGATTGTCTAGTATGGAGTTTATAGTTGCGGAGTTTTCTAGTTGCGGAGTCTGTAGTTGAGGAGTTTCAAGTTGTGGAATTTCTAGCTGTGGATTTTCTATTTGTGGAGTTTCTGGTTGCGGAGTTTTTAGTTGCGGAGTTTCTGGTTGTGGAGTTTCTAGTGTTGGAGTTTCTAGTTGTGGAGTCCATAGTTGTGGAGTATCTATTTGGTGGGTTTCAAGTTGTGGAGTTTCAAGTCGTGGAGTTTCTAGTTGTGGAACTTGTAGTTGTGAAAATTCTAGTTGTGGAGTTTCCAGTTGTGGAGTTCCTAGTTATGGAGTCTCTAGTTGTGGAGTTTCTAGTGGCGGAGTTTCAAGTTGTGGAGTTTCTAGTGGTGGATTTTCTAGCTTTGGAGTTTCTAGTTGCGGAGTTTCTGGTTGTGGTGTTTCTAGTTGTGGAGTTTCTAGTTGCGAAGTTTCAAGTTGTGGAGTTTCTAGTTGCGGAGTTTCTTGTTGCCGAGTTTCTGGTTGTGGGGTTTCTGGTGATGGAGTTTCTTGTTGCGGAGTTTCTAGTTGCGGAGTTTCTATTTGTGGAGTTTCTAGTTGTGGAGTTTCTAGTTGTTGGGTTTCTAGTTGCCGAGTTTCTAGTTGCAAAATATCAAGTTGTGGAGTTTCTAGCTGTGGAGCTTCTAGTTGCGGAGTTTCTAGTTGCGGAGTTTCTAGTTGTGGAGTTTCTAGTTGTGGAATTCGTAGTTGTGGAGTATCTATTAGTTGTAGAGTTTCTAGTTGAAGAGTTTCTAGTTGTGGAGTTTCTAGTTGTTGGGTTTCTAGTTGCCGAGTTTCTAGTTGCAAAGTCTCAAGTTGTGGAGTTTCTAGCTGTGGAGTTTCTAGTTGCGGAGTTTCTAGTTGCGGAGTTTCTAGTTGTGGAGTTTCTAGTTGTGGAATTCGTAGTTTGGGAGTATCTAGTTGTGGTGTTTTAAGTAGTGAAGTTTCTAGCTGTGGAGTTTCTAGTTGCGGAGTTTCTAGTTGAAAAGTTTCTAGTTGCGGAGTTTTCTAGTAGTGGAATTTCTAGATGTGGATTTTGAAGTTGTAGAGTTCCTGGTTGCGGAGTGTCTAGCTGGGAGTTTCTAGTTGCGGAGTTTTCTAGTCTCGGAATCTGTAGTTGTGGAGTTGCTAGTTGTGGAGTTTCTAGTGGTGGATTTTCTAGCCGTGGAGTTTCTAGTTGCGGAGTTTTTAGTTGCAGAGTTTCTAGTTGTGGAGTTTCTAGTTGTGGAGTTTCTAGTTGCGGAGTTTGCAGTTGTGGAGTATCTAGTTGTGAAGTATCTAACTGTGGAGTTTCTAGTTGCAGATTTTCTAGTTGCGGAGTTTATTAGTTGTGGAGTTTCAAGTTGTGGAGTTTCTAGTTGTGGAGTTTCTTGTTGTGGAGTCTCCAGTTGTGGAGTTTGTAGTTGTGGAGTTTCTAGTTGCGGAGTTTTTAGGTCGGAGTTTCTGGTTGTGGAGTTTCTAGTGTTGGAGTTTCTAGTTTTGGAGTCCGTAGTTGTGGAGTATCCATTTGTTGGGTTTCAAGTTGTGGAGTTTTTAGTTGTGGAATATGTAGTTGCGGAGTTTCAAGTTGTGGAGTTTCTAGTTGTGGAGTTTCTAGAGTATCTAGTTGTGGTGTTTCAAGTTGTGGAGTTTCTAGTTGAGGAGTTTCTAGTTGTGGAGTTTCTAGTTGCGGATTTTCTAGTGTTGGAGTTTATTGTTGTGGAATTCGTAGTTTCGGAGTATCTAGTTGTAGTGTTTCAAGTAGTGAAGTTTCTAGCTGTGGAGTTTCTAGTTGTGGAGTTTTCTAGTAGTGGAGTTTCTAGTTATGGAGTTTCAAGTTGTGGAGTTTCTAGTTGTGGAATTTGTAGTTGTGTAGTATCTAGTTGTGGTAATTCAAGTTTTGTAGTTTCTAGCTGTGGAGTTTCTAGTTGTGGAGTTTCTAGTTGCGGAGTTTCTAGTTGTAAATCTCTAGTTGTGGAGTTTATAGCTGTGGAGTTTCTGGTTGTGGAACCTCTAGTTGTGGAGTTCCTAGTTGTGGAGTCTCTAGTAGTGGAGTTTGTAGTTTTGGGGTTCGTAGTTGTGGAGTTCGTAGTTGTGGAGTTTCTAGTTGTGGAGTCTCTAGTTGTGGAGTTTATAGTTGCGGAGTTTCTAGTTGCAGAGTTTTCCAGTTGTGAAGATTGCAGTGGCGGAGTTCTAGTGGCGGACTTTCTAGCTGTGGAGTTTCTAGTTGCGGAGTTTATAGTTGCGGAGTTTTTAGTTGTGGAGTTTCTAGTTGTGAAATTTGTAGTTGTGGAGTATCTAGTTGTGGTGTTTCAAGTTGTGGAGTTTCTAGTTGTGGAGTTTCTAGTTGCGGAGTTTGCAGTTGTGGAGTATCAAGTTGTGGAGTTTCAAGTTGGGGAGTTTCTAGTTGTGGATTTTGAAGTTGTGGAGTTCCTAGTTGCAGAGTGTCTGGTTGGGAGTTTCTAGTTGCGGAGTTTTCTAGTGGCGGAGTCTGTAGTTGTGGAGTTGCAAGTTGTGGAGTTTCTAGTGGTGGATTTTCTAGCTGTGGAGTTTCTAGTTGCGAAATTTCTAGTTGCAGAGTTTCTAGTTGCGGACTTTCTAGCTGTGGAGTTTCTAGTTGCGGAGTTTCTAGTTGCGGAGTTTTTAGTTGTGAAATTTGTAGCTGTGGAGTATCTAGTTGTGGTGTTTCAAGTTGTGGAAATTCTAGTTGTGGAGTTTCTATTTGTGGAGTTTCTAGTTGTTGAGTTTCTATTGCCGAGTCTCTAATTGCGAAGTCTCAAGTTGTGGAGTTTCTAGCTGTGGAGTTTATGGTTGTTGAGTTTCTAGTTGTGGAGTTCCTAGTTGTGGAGTCTCTAGTTGTGGAGTTTCTAGTTGCGAAGACTAAAGTTGTGGAGTTTCTAGTTGTGGAGTCTCAAGTTGTGGAGTTTGTAGTTGTGGAGTTTCTAGCTGTGGAGTTTCTAGTTGCGGAGTTTCTAGTTGCAGAGTTTCTAATTGCAGAGTTTTCCAGTTGTGGAAAATGTAGTGGTGGAGTTTCTAGTGGCGGAGTTTCAAGTTGTGGAGTTTCTAGCTGTGGAGTTTGTAGTTGTGGAGTATCTTGTTGTGGAGTTTCAAGTTGTGGAGTTTTTAGTTGTGGATTTTGAAGTTGTAGAGTTCCTAGTTACAGATTGTCTAGTATGGAGTTTTCTAGTTGCGGAGTTTTCTAGTTGTGGAATTTCTAGCTGTGGATTTTCTAGCTGTGGAGTTTCTAGTTGCAGAGTTTTTAGTTCATAGTTTCTGGTTGTGGAGTTTCTAGTGTTGGAGTTTCTAGTTGTAGAGTCCGTAGTTGTGGAGTATCTATTTGTTTGGTTTCAAGTTGGGGAGTTTCAAGTTGTGGAGTTTCTAGTTGTGGAATTGGTAGTTGTGAAGTATCTAGTTGTGGTGTTTCAAGTTGTGCAGTTTCTAGTTGTGGAGTTTCTAGTTGCGGAGTTTCTAGTTGTGGAATTCGTAGTTTTGGAGTATCTAGTTGTGTTTCATGTGGTGAAGTTTCTAGCTGTGGAGTTTCTAGTTGCGGAGTTTCCAGTTGCAGAGTTTCTAGTTGTGGAGTTTTCTAGTAGTGGAGTTTCTAGTTATGGAGTTTCTAGTTGCAGAGTTTCAAGTTGCGGAGTCTATAGTTGTGGAGTTTTAGTTGTGGAGTTTGTAGTTGTGGAGTATCTAGTTCTGGAGTTTCAAGCTGTGGAGTTTCTAGTGGATTTTGAAGGTGTAGAGTTCCTAGTTGCGGAGTTTGAAGTTGAGAGTTTCTAGTTCGGGAGTTTTCTAGTTGCGGAGTCTGTAGTTGTGGAGTTGCTAGCTGTGGAGTTTCTAGTGTTGGATTTTCTAGCTCTGGGGTTTCTAGTTGCGGAGTTTCTAGTTGCAGTTTCTAGTTGCGGACTTTCTAGCAGTGGAGTTTCTAGTTGCGGAGTTTCTGGTTGAGGAGTTTCTTGTTGTGGAGTTTCTTGTTGTGAAGTCTGTAGTTGTGGAGTCTGTAGTCGTGGAGTTTCTAGTGGGAGATTTTCTAGCTGTGCAGCTTCTAGTTGTAGAGTTTCTAGTTGCAGAGTTTCTAGTTGCGAACTTTCTAGCTGTGGAGTTTCTAGTTGTGGAATTCGTAGTTGTGGAGTATCTAGTTGTGGTGTTTCAAGTAGTGAAGTTTCTAGCTGTGGAGTTTCTAGTTGCAGAGTTTCTAGTTGCAGGTTTTCTAGTTGCGGAGTTTATTAGTTGTGGAGTTTCAAGTTGTGGAGTTTCTAGTTGTGGAGTTTGTAGTTGTGGAGTATCTAGTTGCGGAGTTTCAAGTTGGGGAGTTTCTAGTTGTGGATTTTGAAGTTGTAGAGTTCCTAGTTGCGGAGTGTCTGGTTGGGAGTTTCTAGTTGCAGAGTTTTCTAGTTGCGGAGTCTGTAGTTGTGGCGTTGCTAGTTGTGGAGTTTCTAGTGGTGGATTTTCTAGCTGTGGAGTTTCTAGTTGCGGAGTTTCTAGTTGCAGAGTTTCTAGTTGCGGACTTTCTAGCTGTGGAGTTTCTAGTTGCGGAGTTTATAGTTGCGGAGTTTTTAGTTGTGGAGTTTCTAGTTGTGAAGTATCTAACTGTGGAGTTTCTAGTTGCAGATTTTCTAGTTGCGGAGTTTATTAGTTGTGGAGTTTCAAGTTGTGGAGTTTCTAGTTGTGGAGTTTCTTGTTGTGGAGTCTCCAGTTGTGGAGTTTGTAGTTGTGGAGTTTCTAGTTGCGGAGTTTTTAGGTCGGAGTTTCTGGTTGTGGAGTTTCTAGTGTTGGAGTTTCTAGTTTTGGAGTCCGTAGTTGTGGAGTATCTATTTGTTGGGTTTCAAGTTGTGGAGTTTCTAGTTGTGGAATATGTAGTTGCGGAGTTTCAAGTTGTGGAGTTTCTAGTTGTGAAGTTTCTAGAGTATCTGGTTGTGGTGTTTCAAGTTGTGGAGTTTCTAGTTGAGGAGTTTCTAGTTGTGGAGTTTCTAGTTGCGGAGTTTCTAGTGTTGGAGTTTATTGTTGTGGAATTCGTAGTTTCGGAGTATCTAGTTGTAGTGTTTCAAGTAGTGAAGTTTCTAGCTGTGGAGTTTCTAGTTGTGGAGTTTTCTAGTAGTGGAGTTTCTAGTTATGGAGTTTCAAGTTGTGGAGTTTCTAGTTGTGGAATTTGTAGTTGTGTAGTATCTAGTTGTGGTAATTCAAGTTTTGTAGTTTCTAGCTGTGGAGTTTCTAGTTGTGGAGTTTCTAGTTGCGGAGTTTCTAGTTGTAAATCTCTAGTTGTGGAGTTTATAGCTGTGGAGTTTCTGGTTGTGGAACCTCTAGTTGTGGAGTTCCTAGTTGTGGAGTCTCTAGTTGTGGAGTTTGTAGTTTTGGGGTTCGTAGTTGTGGAGTTCGTAGTTGTGGAGTTTCTAGTTGTGGAGTCTCTAGTTGTGGAGTTTGTAGATGTGGAGTTTCTAGCTGTGGAGTTTATAGTTGCGGAGTTTCAAGTTGCAGAGTTTTCCAGTTGTGAAGATTGCAGTGGCGGAGTTCTAGTGGCGGACTTTCTAGCTGTGGAGTTTCTAGTTGCGGAGTTTATAGTTGCGGAGTTTTTAATTGTGGAGTTTCTAGTTGTGAAATTTGTAGTTGTGGAGTATCTAGTTGTGGTGTTTCAAGTTGTGGAGTTTCTAGTTGTGGAGTTTCTAGTTGTGGAGTTTCTAGTTGTTGAGTTTCTAGTTGCCGAATCTCTAAATGCGAAGTCTCAAGTTGTGGAGTTTCTAGCTGTGGAGTTTCTGTTTGTGGAGTCTCTAGTTGTGGAGTTCCTAGTTGTGGAGTTTCTAGTTGTGGATTTTGAAGTTGTAGAATTCCTAGTTGCGGAGTGTCAAGTTGGGAGTTTCTAGTTGCGGAGTTTTCTTATTGCGGAGTCTGTAGTTGTGGAGTTGCTAGTTGTGGAGTTTCTAGTGGTGGATTTTCAAGCTGTGGAGTTTCTTTCTAGTTGCGGAGTTTTTAGTTGCAGAGTTTCTAGTTGCGGACTTTCTAGTTGTGGAGTCTCTAGTTGTGGAGTTTGTAGTTGTGGAGTTTCTAGCTGTGGAGTTTCTAGCTGTGGAGTTTCTAGTTGCGGAGTTCGTAGTTGTGGAATTTCTAGTTGTTGAGTTTGTAGTTGTGGGGTTCGTAGTTGTGGTACTCGTAGTTGTGGAGTTTCTAGTTGTGGAGTCTCTACTTGTGGAGTTTGTAGTTGTTTTGAGTTTCTAGCTCGGGAGTTTCTAGCTCTGGAGTTTCTAGTTGCGGAGTGTCTAGTTGCAGAGTTTCTAGTTGAAGAGTTTTCCAGTTGTGGAGATTGTAGTGGCGGAGTTTCTAGTTGCGGAGTTTCAAGTTGTGGAGTTTCTAGTTGTGGAGTTTGTAGTTGTGGAGTATCTAGTTGTGGAGTTTCAAGTTGTGAAGTTTTTAGTTGTGGATTTTGAAGTTGTAGAGTTCCTAGTGGCTGATTGTCTAGTTGTGGAGTTTATAGTTGCGGAGTTTTCTAGTTGCGGAATCTGTAGTTGTGGAGTTTCTAGTTGTGCAATTTCTAGCTGTGGATTTTTTAGCTGTGGAGTTTCTAGTTGCGGAGTTTTTAGTTCCGGAGTTTCTGGTTGTGGAGTTTCTAGTGTTGGAGTTTCTAGTTGTGGAGTCCGTAGTTGTGGAGTATCTATTTGTTGGGTTTCATGTTGCTGAGTTTCAAGTTGTGGAGTTTCTAGAGTTTCTAGTTGAGGAGTTTCTAGTTGTGGAGTTTCTAGTTGTGGAGTTTGTAGTGTTGGAGTTCATTGTTGTGGAATTCGTAGTTTTGGAGTATCTAGTTGTAGTGTTTCAAGTAGTGAAGTTTCTAGCTGTGGAGTTTGTAGTTGCGCAGTTTCTACTTGCAGAGTTTCTAGTTGTGGAGTTTTCTAGTAGTGGAGTTTCTAGTTATGGAGTTTCAAGTTGTGGAGTTTCTAGTTGTGGAGTTTTTAGTTGTGGAGTTTCTAGTTGTGGAGTTTGTAGTTGTGGAGTATCTAGTTGTGGTGTTTCAAGTTGTGGAGTTTCTAGTTGAGGAGTTTCTAGTTGTGGAGTTTGTAGTTGTGGATTTTGAAGTTGTAGAGTTCCTAGTTGCGGAGTGTCTAGATGGGAGTTGCTAGTTGTGGAGTTTCTAGTGGTGGATTTTCTAGCTGTGGAGTCTCTAGTTGCGGAGTTTCTAGTTGCAGAGTTTCTAGTTGCGGACTTTCTAGCTGTGGAGTTTCTAGTTGCGGAGTTTCTAGTTGTGGAGTTTCTAGTTGTGGAGTTTCTAGTTGTGGAGTTTCTAGTTGTGGAGTTTGTAGTTTCGAAGTATCAAGTTGTGGAGTTTCTAGTTGCGGAGTTTCTTGTTGCGGAAAGTCTAGTTGGGAGTTTCTAGTTGCGCAGTTTTCTAGTTCCGTAGTCTTTAGTTGTGGAGTAGCTAGTTGTGGAGTTTTTAGTGGTGGATTTTCTAGCTGTGCAGTTTCTAGTTGTGGAGTTTCTAGTTGCTGTGTTTCTAGTTGCGGACTTCCTAGCTGTGGAGTTTCTAGTTGTGGAATTCTTAGTTGTGGAGTATCTAGTTGTGGTGTTTCAAGTAGTGAAGTTTCTAGCTGTGGAGTTTCTAGTTGTGGAGTTTCTAGTTGCAGATTTTCTAGTTGCGGAGTTTAATAGTTGTGGAGTTTCTAGTGGCGGAGTTTCTAGTTGCGGAGTTTCTAGTTGTGGAGTTTGTAGTTGTGGAGTATCTAGTTGTGGTGTTTCAAGTTGGGGAGTTTCTAGTTGTGGATTTTGAAGTTGTAGAGTTCCTAGTTGCGGAGTGTCTGGTTGGGAGTTTCTAGTTGCGGAGTTTTCTAGTTGCGGAGTCTGTAGTTGTGGAGTTGCTAGTTGTCGAGTTTCTAGTGGTGGATTTTCTTGCTGTGGAGATTCTAGTTGCAGAGTTTCTAGTTGCAGAGTTTCTAGTGGCGGACTTTCTAGCTGTGGAGTTTCTAGTTATGAAATTTGTTTTTGTGGAGTATCTAGTTGTGTTGTTTCAAGTTGTGGAGTTTCTAGTTTTGGAGTTTCTCGTTGTGGAGTTTCTAGTTGTTGTGTTTCTAGTTGCCGAGTCTCTACATACGAAGTCTCAAGCTGTGGAATTTCTAGCTGTGGAGTTGCTGGTTGTGGAGTCTCTAGTTGTGGAGTTCATAGTTGTGGAGTCTCTAGTTGTGGAGTTTCTAGCTCTAGAGTTTCTAGTTGCAGAGTTTCTAGTTGCGGAGTTTTCCAGTTGTGGAGATTGCAGTGGCGGAGTTTCCAGTTTCGGAGTTTCAAGTTGTGGAGTTTCTAGTTGTGGAGTTTGTAGTTGTGGAGTATCTAGTTGTGGAGTTTCAAGTTGTGAAGTTTTTAGTTGTGGATTTTGAAGTTGTAAAGTTCCTAGTTGCGGATTGTCTAGTTGTGGAGTTTATAGTTGCGGAGTCTGAAGTTGTGGAGTTTCTCGTTGTGGAATTTCTAGCTGTGGGTTTTCTAGCTGTGGAGTTTCTAGTTGCGGAGTTTTTAGTTGCGGAGTTTCTGGTTGTGGAGTTTCTAGTGTTAGAGTTTCTAGTTGTGGAGTCTATAGTTGTGGAGTATCTAATTGTTGAGTTTCAAGTTGTGGAGTTTTTAGTTATGGAATTTCTAGTTGCGGAGTTTCTAGTTGTGAAGTCTCTAGTTGTGGAGTCTCTAGTTGTGGGATTTCCAGTTGCGGCGTTTCTAGTTGCGGAGTTTCTGGTTGTGGAGTTCTAGTTGTGGAGTTTCTAGTTGTGGAGTTCCTAGTTATGGAGTCTCTAGTTGTGGAGTTTCTAGTTGCGGAGTTTCAAGTTGTGGAGTTTTTAGTTGTGGAGTTTCTAGTTGTGGAGTTTGTAGTTGTGGAGTATCTAGTTGTGGTGTTTCAAGTTGTGGAGTTTCTAGTTGAGTTTCTAGTTGTGGAGTTTCTAGTTGCGGAGCTTCTAGTTTTGGAGTTTATTGTTGTATAATTCGTAGTTTTGGAGTATCTAGTTGTAGTGTTTCAAGTAGTGAAGTTTCTGGCTGTGGAGTTTCTAATTGCGGAGTTTCTAGTTGGAGAGTTTCTAGTTGCGGAGTTTTCTAGTAGTGGAGTTTCTAGTTATGGAGTCTCTAGTTGTGGGATTTCTAGTTGCGGAGTTTCTAGTTGCGGAGTTTCTAGTTGCAGAGTTTCTAGTTGTGGAGTTTCTTGTTGTGAAGTCTGTAGTTGTGGAGTCTGTAGTCGTGGAGTTTCTAGTGGGAGATTTTCTAGCTGTGCAGCTTCTAGTTGTAGAGTTTCTAGTTGCGAACTTTCTAGCTGTGGAGTTTCTAGTTGTGGAATTCGTAGTTGTGGAGTATCTAGTTGTGGTGTTTCAAGTAGTGAAGTTTCTAGCTGTGGAGTTTCTAGTTGCAGAGTTTCTAGTTGCAGATTTTCTAGTTGCGGAGTTTATTAGTTGTGGAGTTTCAAGTTGTGGAGTTTCTAGTTGTGGAGTTTCTAGTTGTGGAGTTTGTAGTTGTGGAGTATCTAGTTGCGGATTTTCAAGTTGGGGAGTTTCTAGTTGTGGATTTTGAAGTTGTAGAGTTCCTAGTTGCGGAGTGTCTGGTTGGGAGTTTCTAGTTGCGGAGTTTTCTAGTTGCGGAGTCTGTAGTTGTGGCGTTGCTAGTTGTGGAGTTTCTAGTGGTGGATTTTCTAGCTGTGGAGTTTCTAGTTGCGGAGTTTCTAGTTGCAGAGTTTCTAGTTGCGGACTTTCTAGCTGTGGAGTTTCTAGTTGCGGAGTTTATAGTTGCGGAGTTTTTAGTTGTGGAGTTTCTAGTTGTGAAGTATCTAACTGTGGAGTTTCTAGTTGCCAATTTTCTAGTTGCGGAGTTTATTAGTTGTGGAGTTTCAAGTTGTGGAGTTTTTAGTTGTGGAGTTTCTTGTTGTGGAGTCTCTAGTTGTGGAGTTTGTAGTTGTGGAGTTTCTAGTTGCGGAGTTTTTAGGTCGGAGTTTCTGGTTGTGGAGTTTCTAGTGTTGGAGTTTCTAGTTTTGGAGGCCGTAGTTGTGGAGTATCTATTTGTTGGGTTTCAAGTTGTGGAGTTTCTAGTTGTGGAATATGTAGTTGCGGAGTTTCAAGTTGTGGAGTTTCTAGTTGTGGAGTTTCTAGAGTATCTAGTTGTGGTGTTTCAAGTTGTGGAGTTTCTAGTTGAGGAGTTTCTAGTTGTGGAGTTCCTAGTTATGGAGTCTCTAGTTGTGGAGTTTCTAGTGGCGGAGTTTCAAGTTGTGGAGTTTCTAGTGGTGGATTTTCTAGCTTTGGAGTCTCTAGTTGCGGAGTTTCTGGTTGTGGTGTTTCTAGTTGTGGAGTTTCTAGTTGCGAAGTTTCAAGTTGTGGAGTTTCTAGTTGCGGAGTTTCTTGTTGCCGAGTTTCTGGTTGTGGGGTTTCTGGTGATGGAGTTTCTAGTGGCGGAGTTTCTAGTTGCGGAGTTTCTATTTGTGGAGTTTCTAGTTGTGGAGTGTCTAGTTGTTGGGTTTCTAGTTGCCGAGTTTCTAGTTGCAAAATATCAAGTTGTGGAGTTTCTAGCTGTGGTGCTTGTAGTTGCGGAGTTTCTAGTTGCGGAGTTTCTAGTTGTGAAGTTTCTAGTTGTGGAATTCGTAGTTGTGGAGTATCTATTAGTTGTAGAGTTTCTAGTTGAAGAGTTTCTAGTTGTTGAGTTTCTAGTTGTTGGGTTTCTAGTTGCCGAGTTTCTAGTTGCAAAGTCTCAAGTTGTGGAGTTTCTAGCTGTGGAGTTTCTAGTTGCGGAGTTTCTAGTTGCGGAGTTTCTAGTTGTGGAGTTTCTAGTTGTGGAATTCGTAGTTTGGGAGTATCTAGTTGTGGTGTTTTAAGTAGTGAAGTTTCTAGCTGTGGAGTTTCTAGTTGCGGAGTTTCTAGTTGAAAAGTTTCTAGTTGCGGAGTTTTCTAGTAGTGGAATTTCTAGTTGTGGATTTTGAAGTTGTAGAGTTCCTAGTTGCGGAGTGTCTAGCTGGGAGTTTCTAGTTGCGGAGTTTTCTAGTCTCGGAGTCTGTAGTTGTGGAGTTGCTAGTTGTGGAGTTTCTAGTGGTGGATTTTCTAGCCGTGGAGTTTCTAGTTGCGGAGTTTTTAGTTGCAGAGTTTCTAGTTGTGGAGTTTCTAGTTGTGGAGTTTATAGTTGCGGAGTTTGCAGTTGTGGAGTATCTAGTTGTGGAGTTTCAAGTTGAGGAGTTTCTAGTTGTGGATTTTGAAGTTGTGGAGTTCCTAGTTGCAGAGTGTCTGGTTGGGAGTTTCTAGTTGCGGAGTTTTCTAGTGGCGGAGTCTGTAGTTGTGGAGTTGCTAGTTGTGGAGTTTCTAGTGGTGGATTTTCTAGCTGTGGAGTTTCTAGTTGCGGAATTTCTAGTTGCAGAGTTTCTAGTTGCGGACTTTCTAGCTGTGGAGTTTCTAGTTGCGGAGTTTATAGTTGCGGAGTTTTTAGTTGTGGAGTTTCTAGTTGTGAAATTTGTAGCTGTGGAGTATCTAGTTGTGGTGTTTCAAGTTGTGGAAATTCTAGTTGTGGAGTTTCTATTTGTGGAGTTTCTAGTTGTTGAGTTTCTAGTTGCCGAGTCTCTAAATGCGAAGTCTCAAGTTGTGGAGTTTCTAGCTGTGGAGTTTATGGTTGTTGAGTTTCTAGTTGTGGAGTTCCTGGTTGTGGAGTCTCTAGTTATGGAGTTTCTAGTTGCGAAGACTAAAGTTGTGGAGTTTCTAGTTGTGGAGTCTCAAGTTGTGGAGTTTGTAGTTGTGAAGTTTCTAGCTGTGGAGTTTCTAGTTGCGGAGTTTCTAGTTGCAGAGTTTCTAATTGCAGAGTTTTCCAGCTGTGGAAAATGTAGTGGTGGAGTTTCTAGTTGCGGAGTTTCAAGTTGTGGAGTTTCTAGCTGTGGAGTTTGTAGTTGTGGAGTATCTTGTTGTGGAGTTTCAAGTTGTGGAGTTTTTAGTTGTGGATTTTGAAGTTGTAGAGTTCCTAGTTGCAGATTGTCTAGTATGGAGTTTTCTAGTTGCGGAGTTTTCTAGTTGTGGAATTTCTAGCTGTGGATTTTCCAGATGTGGAGTTTCTAGTTGCAGAGTTTTTAGTTCATAGTTTCTGGTTGTGGAGTTTCTAGTGTTGGAGTTTCTAGTTGTAGAGTCCGTAGTTGTGGAGTATCTATTTGTTTGGTTTCAAGTTGGGGAGTTTCAAGTTGTGGAGTTTCTAGTTGTGGAATTGGTAGTTGTGAAGTATCTAGTTGTGGTGTTTCTAGTTGTGGAATTCGTAGTTGTGGAGTATCTAGTTGTGGTGTTTCAAGTAGTGAAGTTTCTAGCTGTGGAGTTTCTAGTTGCAGAGTTTCTAGTTGCAGATTTTCTAGTTGCGGAGTTTATTAGTTGTGGAGTTTCAAGTCGTGGAGTTTCTAGTTGTGGAGTTTCTAGTTGTGGAGTTTCTAGTTGTGGAGTTTGTAGTTGTGGAGTATCTAGTTGCGGAGTTTCAAGTTGGGGAGTTTCTAGTTGTGGATTTTGAAGTTGTAGAGTTCCTAGTTGCGGAGTGTCTGGTTGGGAGTTTCTAGTAGCGGAGTTTTCTAGTTGCGGAGTCTGTAGTTGTGGCGTTGCTAGTTGTGGAGTTTCTAGTGGTGGATTTTCTAGCTGTGGAGTTTCTAGTTGCGGAGTTTCTAGTTGCAGAGTTTCTAGTTGCGGACTTTCTAGCTGTGGAGTTTCTAGTTGCGGAGTTTATAGTTGCGGAGTTTTTAGTTGTGGAGTTTCTAGTTGTGAAGTATCTAACTGTGGAGTTTCTAGTTGCAGATTTTCTAGTTGCGGAGTTTATTAGTTGTGGAGTTTCAAGTTGTGGAGTTTCTAGTTGTGGAGTTTCTTGTTGTGGAGTCTCTAGTTGTGGAGTTTGTAGTTGTGGAGTTTCTAGTTGCGGAGTTTTTAGGTCGGAGTTTCTGGTTGTGGAGTTTCTAGTGTTGGAGTTTCTAGTTTTGGAGTCCGTAGTTGTGGAGTATCTATTTGTTGGGTTTCAAGTTGTGGAGTTTCTAGTTGTGGAATATGTAGTTGCGGAGTTTCAAGTTGTGGAGTTTCTAGTTGTGGAGTTTCTAGAGTATCTAGTTGTGGTGTTTCAAGTTGTGGAGTTTCTAGTTGAGGAGTTTCTAGTTGTGGAGTTTCTAGTTGCGGAGTTTCTAGTGTTGGAGTTTATTGTTGTGGAATTCGTAGTTTCGGAGTATCTAGTTGTAGTGTTTCAAGTAGTGAAGTTTCTAGCTGTGGAGTTTCTAGTTGTGGAGTTTTCTAGTAGTGGAGTTTCTAGTTATGGAGTTTCAAGTTGTGGAGTTTCTAGTTGTGGAATTTGTAGTTGTGTAGTATCTAGTTGTGGTAATTCAAGTTTTGTAGTTTCTAGCTGTGGAGTTTCTAGTTGTGGAGTTTCTAGTTGCGGAGTTTCTAGTTGTAAATCTCTAGTTGTGGAGTTTCTAGCTGTGGAGTTTCTGGTTGTGGAACCTCTAGTTGTGGAGTTCCTAGTTGTGGAGTCTCTAGTTGTGGAGTTTGTAGTTTTGGGGTTCGTAGTTGTGGAGTTCGTAGTTGTGGAGTTTCTAGTTGTGGAGTCTCTAGTTGTGGAGTTTGTAGTTGTGGAGTTTCTAGCTGTGGAGTTTATAGTTGCAGAGTTTCTAGTTGCAGAGTTTTCCAGTTGTGAAGATTGCAGTGGCGGAGTTCTAGTTGCGGACTTTCTAGCTGCGGAGTTTCTAGTTGCGGAGTTTATAGTTGCGGAGTTTTTAGTTGTGGAGTTTCTAGTTGTGAAATTTGTAGTTGTGGAGTATCTAGTTGTGGCGTTTCTAGCTGTGGAGTTTCTGGTTGTGGAGTCTCTAGTTGTGGAGTTCCTAGTTGTGGAGTCTCTAGTTGTGGAGTTTGTAGTTGTGGAGTTTCTAGCTGTGGAGTTTGTAGTTGCGGAGTTTCTAGTTGCAAAGTTTTCCAGTTGTGAAGATTGCAGTGGCGGAGTTTCTAGTTGCGGACTTTCTAGCTGTGGAGTTTCTAGTTGCGGAGTTTTCTAGTTGCGAAGTCTGTAGTTGTGGAGTTTCTAGTTGTGGAATTTCTCGCTGTGGATTTTCTAGCTGTGGAGTTTCTAGTTGCGGAGTTTTTAGTTCATAGTTTCTGGTTGTGGAGTTTCTAGTGTTGGTGTTTCTAGTTGTGGAGTCCGTAGTTGTGGAGTATCTATTTGTTGGGTTTCAAGTTGTGGAGTTTCAAGTTGTGGAGTTTCTAGTTGTGGAATTTGTAGTTGTGAAGTATCTAGTTGTGGTGTTTCAGGTTGTGGAGTTTCTAGTTGAGGAGTTTCTAGTTGCGGAATTTCTAGTTGTGAAGTCTCTAGTTGTGGAGTCTCTAGTTGTGGGATTTCTAGTTGCGGAGTTTCTGGTTGTGGAGTTTCTAGTTGTGGAGTTTCTAGTTGTGGAGTCTGTAGTTGTGGAGTCTGCAGTTTTGGAGTTTCTAGTTGTGGAGTTCCTAGTTATGGAGTCTCTAGTTGTGGAGTTTCTAGTTGCGGAGTTTCAAGTTGTGGAGTTTCTAGTTGTGGAGTATCTAGTTGTGGTGTTTCAAGTTGTGGAGTTTCTAGTTGTGGAGTTTCTAGTTGCGGAGTTTCTAGTTGTAGAGTTTCTAGTTGTGGAATTCGTAGTTTTGGAGTATCTAGTTGTGTTTCATGTAGTGAAGTTTCTAGCTGTGGAGTTTCGAGTTGCGGAGTTTCCAACTGCAAATTTTCTAGTTGTGGAGTTTTCTAGTAGTGGAGTTTCTAGTTATGGAGTTTCTAGTTGCAGAGTTTAAAGTTGTGGAGTTTATAGTTGTGGAGTTTCTAGTTGTGGAGTTTGTAGTTGTGGAGTATCTAGTTCTGGAGTTTCAAGTTGTGGAGTTTCTAGTTGTGGATTTTGAAGGTGTAGAGTTCCTAGTTGCGGAGTTTGAAGTTGGGAGTTTCTAGTTTGGGAGTTTTCTAGTTGCGGAGTCTGTAGTTGTGGAGTTGCTAGTTGTGGAGATTCTAGTGTTGGATTTTCTAGCTGTGGAGTTTCTAGTTGCGGAGTTTCTAGTTGCAGAGTTTCTAGTTGCGGACTTTCTAGCTGTGGAGTTTCTAGTTGCGGTGTTTCTAGTTGTGGAGTTTCTAGTTATGGAGTTTCTAGTTGTGGAGTTTCTAGTTTTGGAGCATCTAGTTGTGGAGTTTCAAGTTGAGGAGTTTCTAGTTGTGGATTTTGAAGTTGCAGAGTTCCTAGTTGAAGAGTGTCTGGTTGGGAGTTTCTAGATGCGGAGTTTTCTAGTTGCGGAGTCTGTATTTGTGGAGTTGCTAGTTGTGGAGTTTCTAGTGGTGGATTTTCTAGCTGTGGAGTTTCTAGCTGTGGAGTTTCTAGTTGCGGAGTTTCTAGTTGCAGAGTTTCTAGTTGCAGAGTTTTCCAGTTGTGGAGATTGTAGTGGCGGAGTTTCTAGTTGCGGAGTTTCAAGTTGTGGAGTTTCTAAATTTGGAGTATCTAGTTGTGGAGTTTCAAGTTGTGGAGTTTTTAGTTGTGGATTTTGAAGTTGTAGAGTTCCCAGTTGCGGATTGTCTAGTATGGAGTTTATAGTTGCGGAGTTTTCTAGTTGCGGAGTCTGTAGTTGAGGAGTTTGTAGTTGTGGAATGTCTAGCTGTGGATTTTCTATTTGTGGAGTTTCTAGTGGCGGAGTTTTTAGTTGCGGAGTTTCTGGTTGTGGAGTTTCTAGTGTTGGAGTTTCTAGTTGTGGAGTCCATAGTTGTGGAGTATCTATTTGGTGGGTTTCAAGTTGTGGAGTTTCAAGTCGTGGAGTTTCTAGTTGTGGAACTTGTAGTTGTGAAGATTCTAGTTGTGGAGTTTCCAGTTGTGGAGTTCCTAGTTATGGAGTCTTTAGTTGTGGAGTTTCTAGTGGCGGAGTTTCAAGTTGTGGAGTTTCTAGTGGTGGATTTTCTAGCTTTGGAGTTTCTAGTTGCGGAGTTTCTGGTTGTGGTGGTTTTCTAGTTGTGGAGTTTCTAGTTGCGAAGTTTCAAGTTGTGGAGTTTCTAGTTGCGGAGTTTCCCTTTGCCGAGTTTCTGGTTGTGGGGTTTCTGGTGATGGAGTTTCTAGTTGCCTAGTTTCTAGTTGCGGAGTTTCTATTTGGGAGTTTCTAGTTGTGGAGTGTCTAGTTGTTGGGTTTCTAGTTGCCGAGTTTCTAGTTGCAAAATATCAAGTTGTGGAGTTTCTAGCTGTGGAGCTTCTAGTTGCGGAGTTTCTAGTTGCGGAGTTTCTAGTTGTGGAGTTTCTAGTTGTGGAATTCGTGGTTGTGGAGTATCTATTAGTTGTAGAGTTTCTAGTTGAAGAGTTTCTAGTTGTGGAGTTTCTAGTTGTTGGGTTTCTAGTTGCCGAGTTTCTAGTTGCAAAGTCTCAAGTTGTGGAGTTTCTAGCTGTGGAGTTTCTAGTTGCGGAGTTTCTAGTTGCGGAGTTTCTAGTTGTGGAGTTTCTAGTTGTGGAATTCGTAGTTTGGGAGTATCTAGTTGTGGTGTTTTAAGTAGTGAAGTTTCTAGCTGTGGAGTTTCTAGTTGCGGAGTTTCTAGTTGAAAAGTTTCTAGTTGTGGAGTTTTCTAGTAGTGGAATTTCTTGTTGTGGATTTTGAAGTTGTAGAGTTCCTAGTTGCGGAGTGTCTAGCTGGGAGTTTCTAGTTGCGGAGTTTTCTAGTCTCGGAGTCTGTAGTTGTGGAGTTGCTAGTTGTGGAGTTTCTAGTGGTGGATTTTCTAGCCGTGGAGTTTATAGTTGCGGAGTTTTTAGTTGCAGAGTTTCTAGTTGCAGAGTTTCTAGTTGCAGATTTTCTAGTTGCGGAGTTTATTAGTTGTGGAGTTTCAAGTTGTGGAGTTTCTAGTTGTGGAGTTTCTAGTTGTGGAGTTTCTAGTTGTGGAGTTTGTAGTTGTGGAGTATCTAGTTGCGGAGTTTCAAGTTGGGGAGTTTCTAGTTGTGGATTTTGAAGTTGTAGAGTTCCTAGTTGCGGAGTGTCTGGTTGGGAGTTTCTAGTAGCGGAGTTTTCTAGTTGCGGAGTCTGTAGTTGTGGCGTTGCTAGTTGTGGAGTTTCTAGTGGTGGATTTTCTAGCTGTGGAGTTTCTAGTTGCGGAGTTTCTAGTTGCAGAGTTTCTAGTTGCGGACTTTCTAGCTGTGGAGTTTCTAGTTGCGGAGTTTATAGTTGCGGAGTTTTTAGTTGTGGAGTTTCTAGTTGTGAAGTATCTAACTGTGGAGTTTCTAGTTGCAGATTTTCTAGTTGCGGAGTTTATTAGTTGTGGAGTTTCAAGTTGTGGAGTTTCTAGTTGTGGAGTTTCTTGTTGTGGAGTCTCTAGTTGTGGAGTTTGTAGTTGTGGAGTTTCTAGTTGCGGAGTTTTTAGGTCGGAGTTTCTGGTTGTGGAGTTTCTAGTGTTGGAGTTTCTAGTTTTGGAGTCCGTAGTTGTGGAGTATCTATTTGTTGGGTTTCAAGTTGTGGAGTTTCTAGTTGTGGAATATGTAGTTGCGGAGTTTCAAGTTGTGGAGTTTCTAGTTGTGGAGTTTCTAGAGTATCTAGTTGTGGTGTTTCAAGTTGTGGAGTTTCTAGTTGAGGAGTTTCTAGTTGTGGAGTTTCTAGTTGCGGAGTTTCTAGTGTTGGAGTTTATTGTTGTGGAATTCGTAGTTTCGGAGTATCTAGTTGTAGTGTTTCAAGTAGTGAAGTTTCTAGCTGTGGAGTTTCTAGTTGTGGAGTTTTCTAGTAGTGGAGTTTCTAGTTATGGAGTTTCAAGTTGTGGAGTTTCTAGTCGTGGAATTTGTAGTTGTGTAGTATCTAGTTGTGGTAATTCAAGTTTTGTAGTTTCTAGCTGTGGAGTTTCTAGTTGTGGAGTTTCTAGTTGCGGAGTTTCTAGTTGTAAATCTCTAGTTGTGGAGTTTCTAGCTGTGAAGTTTCTGGTTGTGGAACCTCTAGTTGTGGAGTTCCTAGTTGTGGAGTCTCTAGTTGTGGAGTTTGTAGTTTTGGGGTTCGTAGTTGTGGAGTTCGTAGTTGTGGAGTTTCTAGTTGTGGAGTCTCTAGTTGTGGAGTTTGTAGTTGTGGAGTTTCTAGCTGTGGAGTTTATAGTTGCAGAGTTTCTAGTTGCAGAGTTTTCCAGTTGTGAAGATTGCAGTGGCGGAGTTCTAGTTGCGGACTTTCTAGCTGCGGAGTTTCTAGTTGCGGAGTTTATAGTTGCGGAGTTTTTAGTTGTGGAGTTTCTAGTTGTGAAATTTGTAGTTGTGGAGTATCTAGTTGTGGCGTTTCAAGTTGTGGAGTTTCTAGTTGTGGAGTTACTAGTTGTGGAGTTTCTAGTTGTTGATTTTCTAGTTGACGAATCTCTAAATGCGAAGTCTCAAGTTGTGGAGTTTCTAGCTGTGGAGTTTCTGGTTGTGGAGTCTCTAGTTGTGGAGTTCCTAGTTGTGGAGTCTCTAGTTGTGGAGTTTGTAGTTGTGGAGTTTCAAGCTGTGGAGTTTGTAGTTGCGGAGTTTCTAGTTGCAGAGTTTTCCAGTTGTGAAGATTGCAGTGGCGGAGTTTCTAGTTGCGGACTTTCTAGCTGTGGAGTTTCTAGTTGCGGAGTTTTCTAGTTGCGAAGTCTGTAGTTGTGGAGTTTCTAGTTGTGGAATTTCTCGCTGTGGATTTTCTAGCTGTGGAGTTTCTAGTTGCGGAGTTTTTAGTTCATAGTTTCTGGTTGTGGAGTTTCTAGTGTTGGTGTTTCTAGTTGTGGAGTCCGTAGTTGTGGAGTATCTATTTGTTGGGTTTCAAGTTGTGGAGTTTCAAGTTGTGGAGTTTCTAGTTGTGGAATTTGTAGTTGTGAAGTATCTAGTTGTGGTGTTTCAGGTTGTGGAGTTTCTAGTTGAGGAGTTTCTAGTTGCGGAATTTCTAGTTGTGAAGTCTCTAGTTGTGGAGTCTCTAGTTGTGGGATTTCTAGTTGCGGAGTTTCTGGTTGTGGAGTTTCTAGTTGTGGAGTTTCTAGTTGTGGAGTCTGTAGTTGTGGAGTCTGCAGTTTTGGAGTTTCTAGTTGTGGAGTTCCTAGTTATGGAGTCTCTAGTTGTGGAGTTTCTAGTTGCGGAGTTTCAAGTTGTGGAGTTTCTAGTTGTGGAGTATCTAGTTGTGGTGTTTCAAGTTGTGGAGTTTCTAGTTGTGGAGTTTCTAGTTGCGGAGTTTCTAGTTGTAGAGTTTCTAGTTGTGGAATTCGTAGTTTTGGAGTATCTAGTTGTGTTTCATGTAGTGAAGTTTCTAGCTGTGGAGTTTCGAGTTGCGGAGTTTCCAACTGCAAATTTTCTAGTTGTGGAGTTTTCTAGTAGTGGAGTTTCTAGTTATGGAGTTTCTAGTTGCAGAGTTTAAAGTTGTGGAGTTTATAGTTGTGGAGTTTCTAGTTGTGGAGTTTGTAGTTGTGGAGTATCTAGTTCTGGAGTTTCAAGTTGTGGAGTTTCTAGTTGTGGATTTTGAAGGTGTAGAGTTCCTAGTTGCGGAGTTTGAAGTTGGGAGTTTCTAGTTTGGGAGTTTTCTAGTTGCGGAGTCTGTAGTTGTGGAGTTGCTAGTTGTGGAGATTCTAGTGTTGGATTTTCTAGCTGTGGAGTTTCTAGTTGCGGAGTTTCTAGTTGCAGAGTTTCTAGTTGCGGACTTTCTAGCTGTGGAGTTTCTAGTTGCGGTGTTTCTAGTTGTGGAGTTTCTAGTTATGGAGTTTCTAGTTGTGGAGTTTCTAGTTTTGGAGCATCTAGTTGTGGAGTTTCAAGTTGAGGAGTTTCTAGTTGTGGATTTTGAAGTTGCAGAGTTCCTAGTTGAAGAGTGTCTGGTTGGGAGTTTCTAGATGCGGAGTTTTCTAGTTGCGGAGTCTGTATTTGTGGAGTTGCTAGTTGTGGAGTTTCTAGTGGTGGATTTTCTAGCTGTGGAGTTTCTAGCTGTGGAGTTTCTAGTTGCGGAGTTTCTAGTTGCAGAGTTTCTAGTTGCAGAGTTTTCCAGTTGTGGAGATTGTAGTGGCGGAGTTTCTAGTTGCGGAGTTTCAAGTTATGGAGTTTCTAAATTTGGAGTATCTAGTTGTGGAGTTTCAAGTTGTGGAGTTTTTAGTTGTGGATTTTGAAGTTGTAGAGTTCCCAGTTGCGGATTGTCTAGTATGGAGTTTATAGTTGCGGAGTTTTCTAGTTGCGGAGTCTGTAGTTGAGGAGTTTGTAGTTGTGGAATGTCTAGCTGTGGATTTTCTATTTGTGGAGTTTCTAGTGGCGGAGTTTTTAGTTGCGGAGTTTCTGGTTGTGGAGTTTCTAGTGTTGGAGTTTCTAGTTGTGGAGTCCATAGTTGTGGAGTATCTATTTGGTGGGTTTCAAGTTGTGGAGTTTCAAGTCGTGGAGTTTCTAGTTGTGGAACTTGTAGTTGTGAAGATTCTAGTTGTGGAGTTTCCAGTTGTGGAGTTCCTAGTTATGGAGTCTTTAGTTGTGGAGTTTCTAGTGGCGGAGTTTCAAGTTGTGGAGTTTCTAGTGGTGGATTTTCTAGCTTTGGAGTTTCTAGTTGCGGAGTTTCTGGTTGTGGTGGTTTTCTAGTTGTGGAGTTTCTAGTTGCGAAGTTTCAAGTTGTGGAGTTTCTAGTTGCGGAGTTTCCCTTTGCCGAGTTTCTGGTTGTGGGGTTTCTGGTGATGGAGTTTCTAGTTGCCTAGTTTCTAGTTGCGGAGTTTCTATTTGGGAGTTTCTAGTTGTGGAGTGTCTAGTTGTTGGGTTTCTAGTTGCCGAGTTTCTAGTTGCAAAATATCAAGTTGTGGAGTTTCTAGCTGTGGAGCTTCTAGTTGCGGAGTTTCTAGTTGCGGAGTTTCTAGTTGTGGAGTTTCTAGTTGTGGAATTCGTGGTTGTGGAGTATCTATTAGTTGTAGAGTTTCTAGTTGAAGAGTTTCTAGTTGTGGAGTTTCTAGTTGTTGGGTTTCTAGTTGCCGAGTTTCTAGTTGCAAAGTCTCAAGTTGTGGAGTTTCTAGCTGTGGAGTTTCTAGTTGCGGAGTTTCTAGTTGCGGAGTTTCTAGTTGTGGAGTTTCTAGTTGTGGAATTCGTAGTTTGGGAGTATCTAGTTGTGGTGTTTTAAGTAGTGAAGTTTCTAGCTGTGGAGTTTCTAGTTGCGGAGTTTCTAGTTGAAAAGTTTCTAGTTGTGGAGTTTTCTAGTAGTGGAATTTCTAGTTGTGGATTTTGAAGTTGTAGAGTTCCTAGTTGCGGAGTGTCTAGCTGGGAGTTTCTAGTTGCGGAGTTTTCTAGTCTCGGAGTCTGTAGTTGTGGAGTTGCTAGTTGTGGAGTTTCTAGTGGTGGATTTTCTAGCCGTGGAGTTTATAGTTGCGGAGTTTTTAGTTGCAGAGTTTCTAGTTGTGGAGTTTCTAGTTGTGGAGTTTCTAGTTGCGGAGTTTGCAGTTGTGGAGTATCTAGTTGTGGAGTTTCAAGTTGGGGAGTTTCTAGTGGTGGATTTTGAAGTTGTGGAGTTCCTAGTTGCAGAGTGTCTGGTTGGGAGTTTCTAGTTGCGGAGTTTTCTAGTGGCGGAGTCTGTAGTTGTGGAGTTGCTAGTTGTGGAGTTTCTAGTGGTGGATTTTCTAGCTGTGGAGTTTCTAGTTGCGGAATTTCTAGTTGCAGAGTTTCTAGTTGCGGACTTTCTAGCTGTGGAGTTTCTAGTTGCGGAGTTTATAGTTGCGGAGTTCTTAGTTGTGGAGTTTCTAGTTGTGAAATTTGTAGCTGTGGAGTATCTAGTTGTGGTGTTTCAAGTTGTGGAAATTCTAGTTGTGGAGTTTCTATTTGTGGAGTTTCTAGTTGTTGAGTTTCTAGTTGCCGAGTCTCTAAATGCGAAGTCTCAAGTTGTGGAGTTTCTAGCTGTGGAGTTTATGGTTGTTGAGTTTCTAGTTGTGGAGTTCCTAGTTGGGGAGTCTCTAGTTGTGGAGTTTCTAGTTGCGAAGACTAAAGTTGTGGAGTTTCTAGTTGTGGAGTCTCAAGTTGTGGAGTTTGTAGTTGTGGAGTTTCTAGCTGTGGAGTTTCTAGTTGCGGAGTTTCTAGTTGCAGAGTTTCTAATTGCAGAGTTTTCCAGCTGTGGAAAATGTAGTGGTGGAGTTTCTAGTTGCGGAGTTTCAAGTTGTGGAGTTTCTAGCTGTGGAGTTTGTAGTTGTGGAGCATCTTGTTGTGGAGTTTCAAGTTGTGGAGTTTTTAGTTGTGGATTTCGAAGTTGTAGAGTTCCTAGTTGCAGATTGTCTAGTATGGAGTTTTCTAGTTGCGGAGTTTTCTAGTTGTGGAATTTCTAGCTGTGGATTTTCTAGCTGTGGAGTTTCTAGTTGCAGAGTTTTAGTACGTAGTTTCTGTTTGTGGAGTTTCTAGTGTTGGAGTTTCTAGTTGTAGAGTCCGTAGTTGTGGAGTATCTATTTGTTTTGTTTCAAGTTGGGGAGTTTCAAGTTGTGGAGTTTCTAGTTGTGGAATTGGTAGTTGTGAAGTATCTAGTTGTGGTGTTTCAAGTTGTGGAGTTTCTAGTTGTGGAGTTTCTAGTTGCGGAGTTTCTAGTTGTGGAATTCGTAGTTTTGGAGTATCTAGTTGTGTTTCATGTGGTGAAGTTTCTAGCTGTGGAGTTTCTAGTTGCGGAGTTTCCAGTTGCAGAGTTTCTAGTTGTGGAGTTTTCTAGTAGTGGAGTTTCTAGTTATGGAGTTTCTAGTTGCAGAGTTTCAAGTGGCGGAGTTTATAGTTGTGGAGTTTTTAGTTGTGGAGTTTGTAGTTGTGGAGTATCTAGTTCTGGAGTTTCAAGCTGTGGAGTTTCTAGTGGATTTTGAAGGTGTAGAGTTCCTAGTTGCGGAGTTTGAAGTTGGGAGTTTCTAGTTCGGGAGTTTTCTAGTTGCAGAGTCTGTAGTTGTGGAGTTGCTAGTTGTGGAGTTTCTAGTGTTGGATTTTCTAGCTGTGGAGTTTCTAGTTGCGGAGTTTCTAGTTGCAGAGTTTCTAGTTGCGGACTTTCTAGCAGTGGAGTTTCTAGTTGCGGAGTTTCTGGTTGAGGAGTTTCTAGTTGTGGAGTTTCTTGTTGTGAAGTCTGTAGTTGTGGAGTCTGTAGTCGTGGAGTTTCTAGTGGGAGATTTTCTAGCTGTGCAGCTTCTAGTGTAGAGTTTCTAGTTGCAGAGTTTCTAGTTGCGATCTTTCTAGCTGTGGAGTTTCTAGTTGTGGAATTCGTAGTTGTGGAGTATCTAGTTGTGGTGTTTCAAGTAGTGAAGTTTCTAGCTGTGGAGTTTCTAGTTGCAGAGTTTCTAGTTGCAGATTTTCTAGTTGCGGAGTTTATTAGTTGTGGAGTTTCAAGTTGTGGAGTTTCTAGTTGTGGAGTTTCTAGTTGTGGAGTTTGTAGTTGTGGAGTATCTAGTTGCGGAGTTTCAAGTTGGGGAGTTTCTAGTTGTGGATTTTGAAGTTGTAGAGTTCCTAGTTGCGGAGTGTCTGGTTGGGAGTTTCTAGTTGCGGAGCTTTCTAGTTGCGGAGTCTGTAGTTGTGGCGTTGCTAGTTGTGGAGTTTCTAGTGGTGGATTTTCTAGCTGTGGAGTTTCTAGTTGCGGAGTTTCTAGTTGCAGAGTTTCTAGTGGCGGACTTTCTAGCTGTGGAGTTTCTAGTTGCGGAGTTTATAGTTGCGGAGTTTTTAGTTGTGGAGTTTCTAGTTGTGAAGTATCTAACTGTGGAGTTTCTAGTTGCAGATTTTCTAGTTGCGGAGTTTATTAGTTGTGGAGTTTCAAGTTGTGGAGTTTCTAGTTGTGGAGTTTCTTGTTGTGGAGTCTCTAGTTGTGGAGTTTGTAGTTGTGGAGTTTCTAGTTGCGGAGTTTTTAGGTCGGAGTTTCTGGTTGTGGAGTTTCTAGTGTTGGAGTTTCTAGTTTTGGAGTCCGTAGTTGTGGAGTATCTATTTGTTGGGTTTCAAGTTGTGGAGTTTCTAGTTGTGGAATATGTAGTTGCGGAGTTTCAAGTTGTGGAGTTTCTAGTTGTGGAGTTTCTAGAGTATCTAGTTGTGGTGTTTCAAGTTGTGGAGTTTCTAGTTGAGGAGTTTCTAGTTGTGGAGTTTCTAGTTGCGGAGTTTCTAGTGTTGGAGTTTATTGTTGTGGAATTCGTAGTTTCGGAGTATCTAGTTGTAGTGTTTCAAGTAGTGAAGTTTCTAGCTGTGGAGTTTCTAGTTGTGGAGTTTTCTAGTAGTGGAGTTTCTAGTTTTGGAGTTTCAAGTTGTGGAGTTTCTAGTTGTGGAATTTGTAGTTGTGTAGTACCTAGTTGTGGTAATTCAAGTTTTGTAGTTTCTAGCTGTGGAGTTTCTAGTTGTGGAGTTTCTAGTTGCGGAGTTTCTAGTTGTAAATCTCTAGTTGTGGAGTTTCTAGCTGTGGAGTTTCTGGTTGTGGAACCTCTAGTTGTGGAGTTCCTAGTTGTGGAGTCTCTAGTTGTGGAGTTTGTAGTTTTGGCGTTCGTAGTTGTGGAGTTCGTAGTTGTGGAGTTTCTAGTTGTGGAGTCTCTAGTTGTGGAGTTTGTAGTTGTGGAGTTTCTAGCTGTGGAGTTTATAGTTGCAAAGTTTCTAGTTGCAGAGTTTTCCAGTTGTGAAGATTCAGTGGCGGAGTTCTAGTTGCGGACTTTCTAGCTGCGGAGTTTCTAGTTGCGGAGATTATAGTTGCGGAGTTTTTAGTTGTGGAGTTTCTAGTTGTGAAATTTGTAGTTGTGGAGTATCTAGTTGTGGCGTTTCAAGTTGTGGAGTTTCTAGTTGTGGAGTTTCTAGTTGTGAAGTTTCTAGTTGTTGAGTTTCTAGTTGACGAATCTCTAAATGCGAAGTCTCAAGTTGTGGAGTTTCTAGCTGTGGAGTTTCTGGTTGTGGAGTCTCTAGTTGTGGAGTTCCTAGTTGTGGAGTCTCTAGTTGTGGAGTTTGTAGTTGTGGAGTTTCTAGCTGTGGAGTTTGTAGTTGCGGAGTTTCTAGTTGCAGAGTTTTCCAGTTGTGAAGATTGCAGTGGCGGAGTTTCTAGTTGCGGACTTTCTAGCTGTGGAGTTTCTAGTTGCGGAGTTTTCTAGTTGCGAAGTCTGTAGTTGCGGAGTTTCTAGTTGTGGAATTTCTCGCTGTGGATTTTCTAGCTGTGGAGTTTCTAGTTGCGGAGTTTTTAGTTCATAGTTTCTGGTTGTGGAGTTTCTAGTGTTGGAGTTTCTAGTTGTGGAGTCCGTAGTTGTGGAGTATCTATTTGTTGGGTTTCAAGTTGTGGAGTTTCAAGTTGTGGAGTTTCTAGTTGTGGAATTTGTAGTTGTGAAGTATCTAGTTGTGGTGTTTCAGGTTGTGGAGTTTCTAGTTGTGGAGTTTCTAGTTGCGGAGTTTCTAGTTGTGAAGTCTCTAGTTGTGGAGTCTCTAGTTGTGGGATTTCTAGTTGCGGAGTTTCTGGTTGTGGAGTTTCTAGTTGTGGAGTTTCTAGTTGTGGAGTCTGTAGTTGTGGAGTCTGCAGTTTTGGAGTTTCTAGTTGTGGAGTTCCTAGTTATGGAGTCTCTAGTTGTGGAGTTTCTAGTTGCGGAGTTTCAAGTTGTGGAGTTTCTAGTTGTGGAGTTTGTAGTTGTGGAGTATCTAGTTGTGGTGTTTCAAGTAGTGAAGTTTCTAGCTGTGGAGTTTCTAGTTGTGGAGTTTTCTAGTAGTGGAGTTTCTAGTTATGGAGTTTCAAGTTGTGGAGTTTCTAGTTGTGGAATTTGTAGTTGTGTAGTATCTAGTTGTGGTAATTCAAGTTTTGTAGTTTCTAGCTGTGGAGTTTCTAGTTGTGGAGTTTCTAGTTGCGGAGTTTCTAGTTGTAAATCTCTAGTTGTGGAGTTTCTAGCTGTGGAGTTTCTGGTTGTGGAACCTCTAGTTGTGGAGTTCCTTGTTGTGGAGTCTCTAGTTGTGGAGTTTGTAGTTTTGGGGTTCGTAGTTGTGGAGTTCGTAGTTGTGGAGTTTCTAGTTGTGGAGTCTCTAGTTGTGGAGTTTGTATTTTTGGAGTTTCTAGCTGTGGAGTTTATAGTTGCAGAGTTTCTAGTTGCAGAGTTTTCCAGTTGTGAAGATTGCAGTGGCGGAGTTCTAGTTGCGGACTTTCTAGCTGCGGAGTTTCTAGTTGCGGAGATTATAGTTGCGGAGTTTTTAGTTGTGGAGTTTCTAGTTGTGAAATTTGTAGTTGTGGAGTATCTAGTTGTGGCGTTTCAAGTTGTGGAGTTTCTAGTTGTGGAGTTTCTAGTTGTGAAGTTTCTAGTTGTTGAGTTTCTAGTTGACGAATCTCTAAATGCGAAGTCTCAAGTTGTGGAGTTTCTTGCTGTGGAGTTTCTGGTTGTGGAGTCTCTAGTTGTGGAGTTCCTAGTTGTGGAGTCTCTAGTTGTGGAGTTTGTAGTTGTGGAGTTTCTAGCTGTGGAGTTTGTAGTTGCGGAGTTTCTAGTTGCAGAGTTTTCCAGTTGTGAAGATTGCAGTGGCGGAGTTTCTAGTTGCGGACTTTCTAGCTGTGGAGTTTCTAGTTGCGGAGTTTTCTAGTTGCGAAGTCTGTAGTTGCGGAGTTTCTAGTTGTGGAATTTCTCGCTGTGGATTTTCTAGCTGTGGAGTTTCTAGTTGCGGAGTTTTTAGTTCATAGTTTCTGGTTGTGGAGTTTCTAGTGTTGGAGTTTCTAGTTGTGGAGTCCGTAGTTGTGGAGTTTCTAGTTGCAGAGTTTAAAGTTGTGGAGTTTATAGTTGTGGAGTTTCTAGTTGTGGAGTTTGTAGTTGTGGAGTATCTAGTTCTGGAGTTTCAAGTTGTGGAGTTTCTAGTTGTGGATTTTGAAGGTGTAGAGTTCCTAGTTGCGGAGTTTGAAGTTGGGAGTTTCTAGTTTGGGAGTTTTCTAGTTGCGGAGTCTGTAGTTGTGGAGTTGCTAGTTGTGGAGTTTCTAGTGTTGGATTTTCTAGCTGTGGAGTTTCTAGTTGCGGAGTTTCTAGTTGCAGAGTTTCTAGTTGCGGACTTTCTAGCTGTGGAGTTTCTAGTTGCAGTGTTTCTAGTTGTGGAGTTTCTAGTTATGAAGTTTCTAGTTGTGGAGTTTCTAGTTTTGGAGCATCTAGTTGTGGAGTTTCAAGTTTAGGAGTTTCTAGTTGTGGATTTTGAAGTTGCAGAGTTCCTAGTTGAAGAGTGTCTGGTTGGGAGTTTCTAGATGCGGAGTTTTCTAGTTGCGGAGTCTGTATTTGTGGAGTTGATAGTTGTGGAGTTTCTAGTGGTGGATTTTCTAGCTGTGGAGTTTCTAGCTGTGGAGTTTCTAGTTGGGGAGTTTCTAGTTGCAGAGTTTCTAGTTGCAGAGTTTTCCAGTTGTGGAGATTGTAGTGGCGGAGTTTCTAGTTGCGGAGTTTCAAGTTGTGGAGTTTCTAAATGTGGAGTATCTAGTTGTGGAGTTTCAAGTTGTGGAGTTTTTAGTTGTGGATTTTGAAGTTGTAGAGTTCCCAGTTGCGGATTGTCTAGTATGGAGTTTATAGTTGCGGAGTTTTCTAGTTGCGGAGTCTGTAGTTGAGGAGTTTCTAGTTGTGGAATTTCTAGCTGTGGATTTTCTATTTGTGGAGTTTCTAGTGGCGGAGTTTTTAGTTGCGGAGTTTCTGGTTGTGGAGTTTCTAGTGTTGGAGTTTCTAGTTGTGGAGTCCATAGTTGTGGAGTATCTATTTGGTGGGTTTCAAGTTGTGGAGTTTCAAGTCGTGGAGTTTCTAGTTGTGGAACTTGTTGTTGTGAAGATTCTAGTTGTGGAGTTTCCAGTTGTGGAGTTCCTAGTTATGGAGTCTCTAGTTGTGGAGTTTCTAGTGGCGGAGTTTCAAGTTGTGGAGTTTCTAGTGGTGGATTTTCTAGCTTTGGAGTTTCTAGTTGCGGAGTTTCTGGTTGTGGTGTTTCTAGTTGTGGAGTTTCTAGTTGCGAAGTTTCAAGTTGTGGAGTTTCTAGTTGCGGAGTTTCTAGTTGTTGGGTTTCTAGTTGCCGAGTTTCTAGTTGCAAAATATCAAGTTGTGGAGTTTCTAGCTGTGGAGCTTCTAGTTGCGGAGTTTCTAGTTGCGGAGTTTCTAGTTGTGGAGTTTCTAGTTGTGGAATTCGTAGTTGTGGAGTATCTATTAGTTGTAGAGTTTCTAGTTGAAGAGTTTCTAGTTGTGGAGTTTCTAGTTGTTGGGTTTCTAGTTGCCGAGTTTCTAGTTGCAAAGTCTCAAGTTGTGGAGTTTCTAGCTGTGGAGTTTCTAGTTGCGGAGTTTCTAGTTGCGGAGTTTCTAGTTGTGGAGTTTCTAGTTGTGGAATTCGTAGTTTGGGAGTATCTAGTTGTGGTGTTTTAAGTAGTGAAGTTTCTAGCTGTGGAGTTTCTAGTTGCGGAGTTTCTAGTTGAAAAGTTTCTTGTTGCGGAGTTTTCTAGTAGTGGAATTTCTACTTGTGGATTTTGAAGTTGTAGAGTTCCTAGTTGCGAAGTGTCTAGCTGGGAGTTTCTAGTTGCGGAGTTTTCTAGTCTCGGAGTCTGTAGTTGTGGAGTTGCTAGTTGTGTAGTTTCTAGTGGTGGATTTTCTAGCCGTGGAGTTTCTAGTTGCGGAGTTTTTGGTTGCAGAGTTTCTAGTTGTGGAGTTTCTAGTTGTGGAGTTTCTAGTTGCGGAGTTTGCAGTTGTGGAGTATCTAGTTGTGGAGTTTCAAGTTGGGGAGTTTCTAGTTGTGGATTTTGAAGTTGTGGAGTTCCTAGTTGCAGAGTGTCTGGTTGGGAGTTTCTAGTTGCGGAGTTTTCTAGTTGCGGAGTCTGTAGTTGTGGAGTTGCTAGTTGTGGAGTTTCTAGTGGTGGATTTTCTAGCTGTGGAGTTTCTAGTTGCGGAATTTCTAGTTGCAGAGTTTCTAGTTGCGGACTTTCTAGCTGTGGAGTTTCTAGTTGCGGAGTTTATAGTTGCGAAGTTTTTAGTTGTGGAGTTTCTAGTTGTGAAATTTTTAGCTGTGGAGTATCTAGTTGTGGTGTTTCAAGTTGTGGAAATTCTAGTTGTGGAGTTTCTATTTGTGGAGTTTCTAGTTGTTGAGTTTCTAGTTGCCGAATCTCTAAATGCGAAGTCTCAAGTTGTGGAGTTTCTAGCTGTGGAGTTTATGGTTGTTGAGTTTCTAGTTGTGGAGTTCCTAGTTGTGGAGTCTCTAGTTGTGGAGTTTCTAGTTGCGAAGACTAAAGTTGTGGAGTTTCTAGTTGTGGAGTCTCAAGTTGTGGAGTTTGTAGTTGTGGAGTTTCTAGCTGTGGAGTTTCTAGTTGCGTAGTTTCTAGTTGCAGAGTTTCTAATTGCAGAGTTTTCCAGTTGTGGAAAATGTAGTGGTGGAGTTTCTAGTTGCGGAGTTTCAAGTTGTGGAGTTTCCAGCTGTGGAGTTTGTAGTTGTGGAGTATCTTGTTGTGGAGTTTCAAGTTGTGGAGTTTTTAGTTGTGGATTTTGAAGTTGTAGAGTTCCTAGTTGCAGATTGTCTAGTATGGAGTTTTCTTGTTGCGGAGTTTTCTAGTTGTGGAATTTCTAGCTGTGGATTTTCTAGCTGTGGAGTTTCTAGTTGCAGAGTTTTTAGTTCATAGTTTCTGGTTGTGGAGTTTCTAGTGTTGGAGTTTCTAGTTGTAGAGTCCGTAGTTGTGGAGTATCTATTTGTTTGGTTACAAGTTGGGGAGTTTCAAGTTGTGGAGTTTCTAGTTGTGGAATTGGTAGTTGTGAAGTATCTAGTTGTGGTGTTTCAAGTTGTGGAGTTTCTAGTTGTGGAGTTTCTAGTTGCGGAGTTTCTAGTTGTGGAATTCGTAGTTTTGGAGTATCTAGTTGTGTTTCATGTGGTGAAGTTTCTAGCTGTGGAGTTTCTAGTTGCGGAGTTTCCAGTTGCAGAGTTTCTAGTTGTGGAGTTTTCTAGTAGTGGAGTTTCTAGTTATGGAGTTTCTAGTTGCAGAGTTTCAAGTTGCGGAGTTTATATTTGTGGAGTTTCTAGTTCGGGAGTTTTCTAGTTGCGGAGTCTGTAGTTGTGGAGTTGCTAGTTGTGGAGTTTCTAGTGTTGGATTTTCTAGCTGTGGAGTTTCTAGTTGCGGAGTTTCAAGCAGTGGAGTTTCTAGTTGCGGTGTTTCTAGTTGTGGAGTTTCTAGTTTTGGAGTTTCTAGTTGTGGAGTTTCTAGTTTTGGAGTTTCTAGTTTTGGAGTTTCTAATTGTGGAGTTTCTAGTTTTGGAGTTTCTAGTTGTGGAGATCTAGTTGCGAAGTCTCAAGTTGTGGAGTTTCTAGTTGCGGAGTTTCTTGTTGCGGAAAGTCTAGTTGGGAGTTTCTAGTTTTGGAGTTTCTAGTTGCGGAGTTTGTAGTTGTGGAGTATCAAGTTGTGGAGTTTCAAGTTGGGGAGTTTCTAGTTGTGGACTTTGAAGTTGTAGAGTTCCTAGTTGCAGAGTGTCTGGTTGGGAGTTTCTAGATGCGGAGTTTTCTAATTGCGGAGTCTGTATTTGTGGAGTTGCTAGTTGTGGAGTTTCTAGTGGTGGATTTTCTAGCTGTGGAGTTTCTAGCTGTGGAGTTTCTAGTTGAGGAGTTTCTAGTTGCAGAGTTTCTAGTTGCAGAGTTTTCCAGTTGTGGAGATTGTAGTGGCGAAGTTTCTAGTTGCGGAGTTTCAAGTTGTGGAGTTTCTAGTTGTGGAGTATCTAGTTGTGGAGTTTCAAGTTGTGGAGTTTTTAGTTGTGGATTTTGAAGTTGTAGAGTTCCTAGTTGCGGATTGTCTAGTTGTGGAGTTTATAGTTGCGGAGTTTTCTAGTTGCGGAGTTTCTAGTTGTGAAGTTTCTAGTTGTTAAGTCTCTAGTTGTGGAGTCTCTAGTTGCGGAGTTTCTAGTTGCGGAGTTACTGGTTGTGGAGTTTCTAGTTGTGGAGTTTCTAGTTGTGGAGTCTGTAGTTGTGGAGTCTGTAGTTGTGGAGTTTCCAGTTGTGGAGTTCCTAGTTTTGGAGTCTCTAGTTGTGGAGTTTCTAGCGGCGGAGTTTCAAGTTGTGGAGTTTCTAGTGGTGGATTTTCTAGCTTTGGAGTTTCTAGTTGTGCAGTCTCTAGTTGTGGAGTTTCTAGTTGTGGAGTTTCTAGTTGCGAAGTTTCAAGTTGTGGAGTTTCTAGTTGCGGATTTTCTTGTTGCCGAGTTTCTGGTTGTGGGGTTTCTGGTTATGGAGTTTCTAGTTGCGGAGTTTCCAGTTGCGGAGTTTCTAGTTGTGGAGTTTCTAGTTGTGGAGTTTCTAGTTGTTGGGTTTCTAGTTGCCGAGTTTCTGGTTGCAAAATCTCAAGTTGTGGAGTTTCTAGCTGTGGAGTTTCTAGTTGCGGAGTTTCTAGTTGCGGAGTTTCTAGTTGTGGAGTTTCTAGTTGTGGAATTCGTAGTTGTGGAGTATTTATTAGTTGTGGAGTTTCTAGTTGAAGAGTTTCTAGTTGTGGAGTTTCTAGTTGTTGGGTTTCTAGTTGCCGAGTTTCTAGTTGCAAAGTCTCAACTTGTGGAGTTTCTAGCTGTGGAGTTTCTAGTGGCGGAGTTTCCAGTTGTGGAGTTTCTAGTTGTGGAGTTTTCTAGTAGTGGAGTTTCTAGTTATGGAGTTTCTAGTTGCAGAGTTTCAAGTTGTGGAGTTTATAGTTGTGAAGTTTCTCGTTGTGGAATTTCTAGCTGTGGGTTTTCTAGCTGTGGAGTTTCTAGTTGCGGAGTTTTTAGTTGCGGAGTTTCTGGTTGTGGAGTTTCTAGTGTTAGAGTTTCTAGTTGTGGAGTCTATAGTAGTGGAGTACCTATTTGTTGAGTTTCAAGTTGTGCAGTTTCTAGTTATGGAATTTCTAGTTGCGGAGTTTCTAGTTGTGAAGTCTCTAGTTGTGGAGTCTCTAGTTGTGGGATTTCCAGTTGGGGAGTTTCTAGTTGCAGAGTTTCTGGTTTTGGAGTTTCTAGTTGTGGAGTTTCTTGTTATGAAGTCTGTAGTTGTGGAGTCTGTAGTCGTGGAGTTTATAGTGGGAGATTTTCTAGCTGTGCAGTTTCTAGTTGCAGAGTTTCTAGTTGCGAACTTTCTAGCTGAGGAGTTTCTAGTTGTGGAATTCGTAGTTGTGGAGTATCTAGTTGTGGTGTTTCAAGTAGTGAAGTTTCTAGCTGTGGAGTTTCTAGTTGCAGAGTTTCTAGTTGCAGATTTTCTAGTTGCGGAGTTTATTAGTTGTGGAGTTTCAAGTTGTGGAGTTTCTAGTTGTGGAGTTTCTAGTTGTGGAGTTTGTAGTTGTGGAGTATCTAGTTGCGGAGTTTCATGTTGGGGAGTTTCTAGTTGTGGATTTTGAAGTTGTAGAGTTCCTAGTTGCGGAGTGTCTGGTTGGGAGTTTCTAGTTGCGGAGTTTTCTAGTTGCGGAGTCTGTAGTTGTGGCGTTGCTAGTTGTGGAGTTTCTAGTGGTGGATTTTCTAGCTGTGGAGTTTCTAGTTGCGGAGTTTCTGGTTGCAGAGTTTCTAGTTGCGGACTTTCTAGCTGTGGAGTTTCTAGTTGCGGAGTTAATAGTTGCGAAGTTTTTAGTTGTGGAGTTTCTAGTTGTGAAGTATCTAACTGTGGAGTTTCTAGTTGCAGATTTTCTAGTTGCGGAGTTTATTAGTTGTGGAGTTTCAAGTTGTGGAGTTTCTAGTTGTGGAGTTTCTTGTTGTGGAGTCTCTAGTTGTGGAGTTTGGAGTTGTGGAGTTTCTAGTTGCGGAGTTTTTAGGTCGGAGTTTCTGGTAGTGGAGTTTCTAGTGTTGGAGTTTCTAGTTTTGGAGTCCGTAGTTGTGGAGTACCTATTTGTTGGGTTTCAAGTTGTGGAGTTTCTAGTTGTGGAATATGTAGTTGCGGAGTTTCAAGTTGTGGAGTTTCTAGTTGTGGAGTTTCTAGAGTATCTAGTTGTGGTGTTTCAAGTTGTGGAATTCGTAGTTTCGGAGTATCTAGTTGTAGTGTTTCAAGTAGTGAAGTTTCTAGCTGTGGAGTTTCTAGTTGTGAAGTTTTCTAGTTGTGGAGTTTCTAGTTGTGGAATTTGTAGTTGTGTAGTATCTAGTTGTGGTAATTCAAGTTTTGTAGTTTCTAGCTGTGGAGTTTCTAGTTGTGGAGTTTCTAGTTGCGGAGTTTCTAGTTGTAAATCCCTAGTTGTGGAGTTTCTAGCTGTGGAGTTTCTGGTTGTGGAACCTTTAGTTGTGGAGTTTGTAGTTTTGGGGTTCGTAGTTGTGGAGTTTGTAGTTTTGGGGTTCGTAGTTGTGGAGTTCGTAGTTGTGGAGTTTCTAGTTGTGGAGTCTCTAGTTGTGGAGTTTGTAGTTGTGGAGTTTCTAGCTGTGGAGTTTATAGTTGCAGAGTTTCTAGTTGCAGAGTTTTCCAGTTGTGAAGATTGCAGTGGCGGAGTTCTAGTTGCGGACTTTCTAGCTGCGGAGTTTCTAGTTGCGGAGTTTATAGTTGCGGAGTTTTTAGTTGTGGAGTTTCTAGTTGTGAAATTTGTAGTTGTGGAGTATCTAGTTGTGATGTTTCAAGTTGTGGAGTTTCTAGTTGTGGAGTTTCTAGTTGTGGAGTTTCTAGTTGTTGAGTTTCTAGTTGACGAATCTCTAAATGCGAAGTCTCAAGTTGTGGAGTTTCTAGCTGTGGAGTTTCTGGTTGTGGAGTCTCTAGTTGTGGAGTTCCTAGTTGTGGAGTCTCTAGTTGTGGAGTTTGTAGTTGTGGAGTTTCTAGCTGTGGAGTTTGTAGTTGCGGAGTTTCTAGTTGCAGAGTTTTCCAGTTGTGAAGATTTAAGTTGCGGAGTTTCTAGTTGCGGACTTCCTAGCTGTGGAGTTTCTAGTTGCGGAGTTTTCTAGTTGCGAAATCTGTAGTTGTGGAGTTTCTAGTTGTGGAGTTTCTAGTTGCGGAGTTTCTAGTTGTGGAATTCGTAGTTGTGGAGTATCTAGTTGTGTTTCATGTGGTGAAGTTTCTAGCTGTGGAGTTTCTAGTTGCGGAGTTTCCAGTTGCAGAGTTTCTAGTTGTGGAGTTTTCTAGTAGTGGAGTTTCTAGTTATGGAGTTTCTAGTTGCAGAGTTTCAAGTTGCGGAGTTTATAGTTGTGGAGTTTTTAGTTGTGGAGTTTGTAGTTGTGGAGTATCTAGTTCTAGAGTTTCAAGCTGTGGAGTTTCTAGTGGATTTTGAAGGTGTAGAGTTCCTAGTTGCGGAGTTTGAAGTTGGGAGTTTCTAGTTCGGGAGTTTTCTAGTTGCAGAGTCTGTAGTTGTGGAGTTGCTAGTTGTGGAGTTTCTAGTGTTGGATTTTCTAGCTGTGGAGTTTCTAGTTGCGGAGTTTCTAGTTGCAGAGTTTCTAGTTGCGGACTTTCTAGCAGTGGAGTTTCTAGTTGCGGAGTTTCTGGTTGAGGAGTTTCTAGTTGTGGAGTTTCTTGTTGTGAAGTCTGTAGTTGTGGAGTCTGTAGTCGTGGAGTTTCTAGTGGGAGATTTTCTAGCTGTGCAGCTTCTAGTTGTAGAGTTTCTAGTTGCAGAGTTTCTAGTTGCGAACTTTCTAGCTGTGGAGTTTCTAGTTGTGGAATTCGTAGTTGTGGAGTATCTAGTTGTGGTGTTTCAAGTAGTGAAGTTTCTAGCTGTGGAGTTTCTAGTTGCAGAGTTTCTAGTTGCAGATTTTCTAGTTGCGGAGTTTATTAGTTGTGGAGTTTCAAGTTGTGGAGTTTCTAGTTGTGGAGTTTCTAGTTGTGGAGTTTGTAGTTGTGGAGTATCTAGTTGCGGAGTTTCAAGTTGGGGAGTTTCTAGTTGTGGATTTTGAAGTTGTAGAGTTCCTAGTTGCAGAGTGTCTGGTTGGGAGTTTTCTAGTTGCGGAGTTTTCTAGTTGCGGAGTCTGTAGTTGTGGCGTTGCTAGTTGTGGAGTTTCTAGCGGTGGATTTTCTAGCTGTGGAGTTTCTAGTTGCGGAGTTTCTAGTTGCAGAGTTTCTAGTTGCGGACTTTCTAGCTGTGGAGTTTCTAGTTGCGGAGTTTATAGTTGCGGAGTTTTTAGTTTTGGGGTTCGTAGTTGTGGAGTTCGTAGTTGTGGAGTTTCTAGTTGTGGAGTCTCTAGTTGTGGAGTTTGTAGTTGTGGAGTTTCTAGCTGTGGAGTTTAGAGTTGCAGAGTTTCTAGTTGCAGAGTTTTCCAGTTGTGAAGATTGCAGTGGCGGAGTTCTAGTTGCGGACTTTCTAGCTGCGGAGTTTCTAGTTGCGGAGATTATAGTTGCGGAGTTTTTAGTTGTGGAGTTTCTAGTTGTGAAATTTGTACTTGTGGAGTATCTAGTTGTGGCGTTTCAAGTTGTGGAGTTTCTAGTTGTGGAGTTTCTAGTTGTGGAGTTTCTAGTTGTTGAGTTTCTAGTTGACGAATCTCTAAATGCGAAGTCTCAAGTTGTGGAGTTTCTAGCTGTGGAGTTTCTGGTTGTGGAGTCTCTAGTTGTGGAGTTCCTAGTTGTGGGGTCTCTAGTTGTGGAGTTTGTAGTTGTGGAGTTTCTAGCTGTGGAGTTTGTAGTTGCGGAGTTTCTAGTTGCAGAGTTTTCCAGTTGTGAAGATTGCAGTGGCAGAGTTTCTAGTTGCGGACTTTCTAGCTGTGGAGTTTCTAGTTGCGGAGTTTTCTAGTTGCGAAGTCTGTAGTTGTGGAGTTTCTAGTTGTGGAATTTCTCGCTGTGGATTTTCTAGCTGTGGAGTTTCTAGTTGCGGAGTTTTTAGTTCATAGTTTCTGGTTGTGGAGTTTCTAGTGTTGGAGTTTCTAGTTGTGGAGTCCGTAGTTGTGGAGTATCTATTTGTTGGGTTTCAAGTTGTGGAGTTTCAAGTTGTGGAGTTTCAAGTTGTGGAGTTTCTAGTTGTGGAATTTGTAGTTGTGAAGTATCTAGTTGTGGTGTTTCAGGTTGTGGAGTTTCTAGTTGTGGAGTTTCTAGTTGCGGAGTTTCTAGTTGTGAAGTCTCTAGTTGTGGAGTCTCTAGTTGTGGGATTTCTAGTTGCGGAGTTTCTGGTTGTGGAGTTTCTAGTTGTGGAGTTTCTAGTTGTGGAGTCTGTAGTTGTGGAGTCTGCAGTTTTGGAGTTTCTAGTTGTGGAGTTCCTAGTTATGGAGTCTCTAGTTGTGGAGTTTCTAGTTGCGGAGTTTCAAGTTGTGGAGTTTCTAGTTGTGGAGTTTGTAGAGCTGGAGTATCTAGTTGTGGTGTTTCAAGTTGTGGAGTTTCTAGTTGTGGAGTTTCTAGTTGCGGAGTTTCTAGTTGTAGAGTTTCTAGTTGTGGAATTCGTAGTTTTGGAGTATCTAGTTGTGTTTCATGTAGTGAAGTTTCTAGCTGTAGAGTTTCTAGTTGCGGAGTTTCCAACTGCAAATTTTCTAGTTGTGGAGTTTTCTAGTAGTGGAGTTTCTAGTTATGGAGTTTCTAGTTGCAGAGTTTAAAGTTGTGGAGTTTATAGTTGTGGAGTTTCTAGTTGTGGAGTTTGTAGTTGTGGAGTATCTAGTTCTGGATTTTCAAGTTGTGGAGTTTCTAGTTGTGGATTTTGAAGGTGTAGAGTTCCTAGTTGCGGAGTTTGAAGTTGGGAGTTTCTAGTTTGGGAGTTTTCTAGTTGCGGAGTCTGTAGTTGTGGAGTTGCTAGTTGTGGAGTTTCTAGTGTTGGATTTTCTAGCTGTGGAGTTTCTAGTTGCGGAGTTTCTAGTTGCAGAGTTTCTAGTTGCGGACTTTCTAGCTGTGGAGTTTCTAGTTGCGGTGTTTCTAGTTGTGGAGTTTCTAGTTATGGAGTTTCTAGTTGTGGAGTTTCTAGTTTTGGAGCATCTAGTTGTGGAGTTTCAAGTTGAGGAGTTTCTAGTTGTGGATTTTGAAGTTGCAGAGTTCCTAGTTGAAGAGTGTCTGGTTGGGAGTTTTAAGATGCGGAGTTTTCTAGTTGCGGAGTCTGTATTTGTGGAGTTGCTAGTTGTGGAGTTTCTAGTGGTGGATTTTCTAGCTGTGGAGTTTCTAGCTGTGGAGTTTCTAGTTGCGGAGTTTCTAGTTGCAGAGTTTCTAGTTGCAGAGTTTTTCAGTTGTGGAGATTGTAGTGGCGGAGTTTCTAGTTGCGGAGTTTCAAGTTGTGGAGTTTCTAAATGTGGAGTATCTAGTTGTGGAGTTTCAAGTTGTGGAGTTTTTAGTTGTGGATTTTGAAGTTGTAGAGTTCCCAGTGGCGGATTGTCTAGTATGGAGTTTATAGTTGCGGAGTTTTCTAGTTGCGGAGTCTGTAGTTGAGGAGTTTCTAGTTGTGGAATTTCTAGCTGTGGATTTTCTATTTGTGGAGTTTCTAGTGGCGGAGTTTTAGTTGCGGAGTTTCTGGTTGTGGAGTTTCTAGTGTTGGAGTTTCTAGTTTGGAGTCCATAGTTGTGGAGTATCTATTTGGTGGGTTTCAAGTTGTGGAGTTTCAAGTCGTGGAGTTTCTAGTTGTGGAACTTGTAGTTGTGAAGATTCTAGTTGTGGAGTTTCCAGTTGTGGAGTTCCTAGTTATGGAGTCTCTAGTTGTGGAGTTTCTAGTGGCGGAGTTTCAAGTTGTGGAGTTTCTACTGGTGGATTTTCTAGCTTTGGAGTTTCTAGTTGCGGAGTTTCTGGTTGTGGTGTTTCTAGTTGTGGAGTTTCTAGTTGCGAAGTTTCAAGTTGTGGAGTTTCTAGTTGCGGAGTTTCTAGTTGTTGGGTTTCTAGTTGCCGAGTTTCTAGTTGCAAAATATCAAGTTGTGGAGTTTCTAGCTGTGGAGCTTCTAGTTGCGGAGTTTCTAGTTGCGGAGTTTCTAGTTGTGGAGTTTATAGTTGTGGAATTCGTAGTTGTGGAGTATCTATTAGTTGTAGAGTTTCTAGTTGAAGAGTTTCTAGTTGTGGAGTTTCTAGTTGCAGATTTTCTAGTTGCGGAGTTTATTAGTTGTGGAGTTTCAAGTTGTGGAGTTTCTAGTTGTGGAGTTTCTTGTTGTGGAGTCTCTAGTTGTGGAGTTTGTATATGTGGAGTTTCTAGTTGCGGAGTTTTTAGGTCGGAGTTTCTGGTTGTGGAGTTTCTAGCTGTGGAGTTTCTAGTTGCGGAGTTTCTAGTTGCGGAGTTTCTAGTTGTGGAGTTTCTAGTTGTGGAATTCGTAGTTTGGGAGTATCTAGTTGTGGTGTTTTAAGTAGTGAAGTTTCTAGCTGTGGAGTTTCTAGTTGCGGAGTTTCTAGTTGAAAAGTTTCTAGTTGCGGAGTTTTCTAGTAGTGGAATTTCTAGTTGTGGATTTTGAAGTTGTAGAGTTCCTAGTTGCGGAGTGTCTAGCTGGGAGTTTCTAGTTGCGGAGTTTTCTAGTCTCGGAGTCTGTAGTTGTGGAGTTGCTAGTTGTGGAGTTTCTAGTGGTGGATTTTCTAGCCGTGGAGTTTCTAGTTGCGGAGTTTTTAGTTGCAGAGTTTCTAGTTGTGGAGTTTCTAGTTGTGGAGTTTCTAGTTGCGGAGTTTGCAGTTGTGGAGTATCTAGTTGTGGAGTTTCAAGTTGGGGAGTTTCTAGTTGTGGATTTTGAAGTTGTGGAGTTCCTAATTGCAGAGTGTCTGGTTGGGAGTTTCTAGTTGCGGAGTTTTCTAGTGGCGGAGTCTGTAGTTGTGGAGTTGCTAGTTGTGGAGTTTCTAGTGGTGGATTTTCTAGCTGTGGAGTTTCTAGTTGCGGAATTTCTAGTTGCAGAGTTTCTAGTTGCGGACTTTCTAGCTGTGGAGTTTCTAGTTGCGGAGTTTATAGTTGCGGAGTTTTTAGTTGTGGAGTTTCTAGTTGTGAAATTTGTAGCTGTGGAGTATCTAGTTGTGGTGTTTCAAGTTGTGGAAATTCTAGTTGTGGAGTTTCTATTTGTGGAGTTTCTAGTTGTTGAGTTTCTAGTTGCCGAGTCTCTAAATGCGAAGTCTCAAGTTGTGGAGTTTCTAGCTGTGGAGTTTATGGTTGTTGAGTTTCTAGTTGTGGAGTTCCTAGTTGTGGAGTCTCTAGTTGTGGAGTTTCTAGTTGCGAAGACTAAAGTTGTGGAGTTTCTAGTTGTGGAGTCTCAAGTTGTGGAGTTTGTAGTTGTGGAGTTTCTAGCTGTGGAGTTTCTAGTTGCGTAGTTTCTAGTTGCAGAGTTTCTAATTGCAGAGTTTTCCAGTTGTGGAAAATGTAGTGGTGGAGTTTCTAGTTGCGGAGTTTCAAGTTGTGGAGTTTCCAGCTGTGGAGTTTGTAGTTGTGGAGTATCTTGTTGTGGAGTTTCAAGTTGTGGAGTTTTTAGTTGTGGATTTTGAAGTTGTAGAGTTCCTAGTTGCAGATTGTCTAGTATGGAGTTTTCTAGTTGCGGAGTTTTCTAGTTGTGGAATTTCTAGCTGTGGATTTTCTAGCTGTGGAGTTTCTAGTTGCAGAGTTTTTAGTTCATAGTTTCTGGTTGTGGAGTTTCTAGTGTTGGAGTTTCTAGTTGTAGAGTCCGTAGTTGTGGAGTATCTATTTGTTTGGTTTCAAGTTGGGGAGTTTCAAGTTGTGGAGTTTCTAGTTGTGGAATTGGTAGTTGTGAAGTATCTAGTTGTGGTGTTTCAAGTTGTGGAGTTTCTAGTTGCGGAGTTTCTAGTTGTGGAATTCGTAGTTTTGGAGTATCTAGTTGTGTTTCATGTGGTGAAGTTTCTAGCAGTGGAGTTTCTAGTTGCGGAGTTTCCAGTTGCAGAGTTTCTAGTTGTGGAGTTTTCTAGTAGTGGAGTTTCTAGTTATGGAGTTTCTAGTTGCCGAGTTTCAAGTTGCGGAGTTTATAGTTGTGGAGTTTTTAGTTGTGGAGTTTGTAGTTGTGGAGTATCTAGTTCTGGAGTTTCAAGCTGTGGAGTTTCTAGTGGATTTTGAAGGTGTAGAGTTCCTAGTTGCGGAGTTTGAAGTTGGGAGTTTCTAGTTCGGGAGTTTTCTAGTTGCGGAGTCTGTAGTTGTGGAGTTGCTAGTTGTGGAGTTTCTAGTGTTGGATTTTCTAGCTGTGGAGTTTCTAGTTGCGGAGTTTCTAGTTGCAGAGTTTCTAGTTGCGGACTTTCTAGCAGTGGAGTTTCTAGTTGCGGTGTTTCTAGTTGTGGAGTTTCTAGTTTTGGAGTTTCTAGTTGTGGAGTTTCTAGTTTTGGAGTTTCTAATTGTGGAGTTTCTAGTTTTGGAGTTTCTAGTTGTGGAGATCTAGTTGCGAAGTCTCAAGTTGTGGAGTTTCTAGTTGCGGAGTTTCTTGTTGCGGAAAGTCTAGTTGGGAGTTTCTAGTTTTGGAGTTTCTAGTTGCGGAGTTTGTAGTTGTGGAGTATCTAGTTGTGGAGTTTCAAGTTGATGAGTTTCTAGTTGTGGATTTTGAAGTTGTAGAGTTCCTAGTTGCAGAGTGTCTGGTTGGGAGTTTCTAGATGCGGAGTTTTCTAGTTGCGGAGTCTGTATTTGTGGAGTTGCTAGTTGTGGAGTTTCTAGTGGTGGATTTTCTAGCTGTGGAGTTTCTAGCTGTGGAGTGTCTAGTTGCGGAGTTTCTAGTTGCACAGTTTCTAGTTGCAGAGTTTTCCAGTTGTGGAGATTGTAGTGGCGGAGTTTCTAGTTGCGGAGTTTCAAGTTGTGGAGTTTCTAAATGTGGAGTATCTAGTTGTGGAGTTTCAAGTTGTGGAGTTTTTAGTTGTGGATTTTGAAGTTGTAGAGTTCCCAGTTGCGGATTGTCTAGTATGGAGTTTATAGTTGCGGAGTTTTCTAGTTGCGGAGTCTGTAGTTGAGGAGTTTCTAGTTGTGGAATTTCTAGCTGTGGATTTTCTATTTGTGGAGTTTCTAGTGGCGGAGTTTTTAGTTGCGGAGTTTCTGGTTGTGGAGTTTCTAGTGTTGGAGTTTCTAGTTGTGGAGTCCATAGTTGTGGAGTATCTATTTGGTGGGTTTCAAGTTGTGGAGTTTCAAGTCGTGGAGTTTCTAGTTGTGGAACTTGTAGTTGTGAAGATTCTAGTTGTGGAGTTTCCAGTTGTGGAGTTCCTAGTTATGGAGTCTCTAGTTGTGGAGTTTCTAGTGGCGGAGTTTCAAGTTGTGGAGTTTCTACTGGTGGATTTTCTAGCTTTGGAGTTTCTAGTTGCGGAGTTTCTGGTTGTGGTGTTTCTAGTTGTGGAGTTTCTAGTTGCGAAGTTTCAAGTTGTGGAGTTTCTAGTTGCGGAGTTTCTAGTTGTTGGGTTTCTAGTTGCCGAGTTTCTAGTTGCAAAGTCTCAAGTTGTGGAGTTTCCAGCTGTGGAGTTTCTAGTTGCGGAGTTTCTAGTTGCGGAGTTTCTAGTTGTGGAGTTTCTAGTTGTGGAATTCGTAGTTTGGGAGTATCTAGTTGTGGTGTTTCAAGTAGTGAAGTTTCTAGCTGTGGAGTTTCTAGTTGCAGAGTTTCTAGTTGCAGATTTTCTAGTTGCGTAGTTTATTAGTTGTGGAGTTTCAAGTTGTGGAGTTTCTAGTTGTGGAGTTTCTAGTTGTGGAGTTTGTAGTTGTGGAGTATCTAGTTGCGGAGTTTCAAGTTGGGGAGTTTCTAGTTGTGGATTTTGAAGTTGTAGAGTTCCTAGTTGCAGAGTGTCTGGTTGGGAGTTTCTAGTTGCGGAGTTTTCTAGTTGCGGAGTCTGTAGTTGTGGCGTTGCTAGTTGTGGAGTTTCTAGTGGTGGATTTTCTAGCTGTGGAGTTTCTAGTTGCGGAGTTTCTAGTTGCAGAGTTTCTAGTTGCGGACTTTCTAGCTGTGGAGTTTCTAGTTGCGGAGTTTATAGTTGCGGAGTTTTTAGTTGTGGAGTTTCTAGTTGTGAAGTATCTAACTGTGGAGTTTCTAGTTGCAGATTTTCTAGTTGCGGAGTTTATTAGTTGTGGAGTTTCAAGTTGTGGAGTTTCTAGTTGTGGAGTTTCTTGTTGTGGAGTCTCTAGTTGTGGAGTTTGTATATGTGGAGTTTCTAGTTGCGGAGTTTTTAGGTCGGAGTTTCTGGTTGTGGAGTTTCTAGTGTTGGAGTTTCTAGTTTTGGAGTCCGTAGTTGTGGAGTATCTATTTGTTGGGTTTCAAGTTGTGGAGTTTCTAGTTGTGGAATATGAAGTTGCGGAGTTTCAAGTTGTGGAGTTTCTAGTTGTGGAGTTTCTAGAGTATCTAGTTGTGGTGTTTCAAGTTGTGGAGTTTCTAGTTGAGGAGTTTCTAGTTGTGGAGTTTCTAGTTGCGGAGTTTCTAGTGTTGGAGTTTATTGTTGTGGAATTCGTAGTTTCGGAGTATCTAGTTGTAGTGTTTCAAGTAGTGAAGTTTCTAGCTGTGGAGTTTCTAGTTGTGGAGTTTTCTAGTAGTGGAGTTTCTAGTTATGGAGTTTCAAGTTGTGGAGTTTCTAGTTGTGGAATTTGTAGTTGTGTAGTATCTAGTTGTGGTAATTCAAGTTTTGTAGTTTCTAGCTGTGGAGTTTCTAGTTGTGGAGTTTCTAGTTGCGGAGTTTCTAGTTGTAAATCTCTAGTTGTGGAGTTTCTAGCTGTGGAGTTTCTGGTTGTGGAATCTCTAGTTGTGGAGTTCCTAGTTGTGGAGTCTCTAGTTGTGGAGTTTGTAGTTTTGGGGTTCGTAGTTGTGGAGTCTCTAGTTGTGGAGTTCCTAGTTGTGGGGTCTCTAGTTGTGGAGTTTGTAGTTGTGGAGTTTCTAGCTGTGGAGTTTGTAAGCGGAGTTTCTAGTTGCAGAGTTTTCCAGTTGTGAAGATTGCAGTGGCAGAGTTTCTAGTTGCGGACTTTCTAGCTGTGGAGTTTCTAGTTGCGGAGTTTTCTAGTTGCGAAGTCTGTAGTTGTGGAGTTTCTAGTTGTGGAATTTCTCGCTGTGGATTTTCTAGCTGTGGAGTTTCTAGTTGCGGAGTTTTTAGTTCATAGTTTCTGGTTGTGGAGTTTCTAGTGTTGGAGTTTCTAGTTGTGGAGTCCGTAGTTGTGGAGTATCTATTTGTTGGGTTTCAAGTTGTGGAGTTTCAAGTTGTGGAGTTTCTAGTTGTGGAATTTGTAGTTGTGAAGTATCTAGTTGTGGTGTTTCAGGTTGTGGAGTTTCTAGTTGTGGAGTTTCTAGTTGCGGAGTTTCTAGTTGTGAAGTCTCTAGTTGTGGAGTCTCTGGTTGTGGGATTTCTAGTTGTGGAGTTTCTGGTTGTGGAGTTTCTAGTTGTGGAGTTTCTAGTTGTGGAGTCTGTAGTTGTGGAGTCTGCAGTTTTGGAGTTTCTAGTTGTGGAGTTCCTAGTTATGGAGTCTCTAGTTGTGGAGTTTCTAGTTGCGGAGTTTCAAGTTGTGGAGTTTCTAGTTGTGGAGTTTGTAGTTGTGGAGTATCTAGTTGTGGTGTTTCAAGTTGTGGAGTTTCTAGTTGTGGAGTTTCTAGTTGCGGAGTTTCTAGTTGTAGAGTTTCTAGTTGTGGAATTCGTAGTTTTGGAGTATCTAGTTGTGTTTCATGTAGTGAAGTTTCTAGCTGTGGAGTTTCTAGTTGCGGAGTTTCCAACTGCAAATTTTCTAGTTGTGGAGTTTTCTAGTAGTGGATTTTCTAGTTATGGAGTTTCTAGTTGCAGAGTTTAAAGTTGTGGAGTTTATAGTTGTGGAGTTTCTAGTTGTGGAGTTTGTAGTTGTGGAGTATCTAGTTCTGGAGTTTCAAGTTGTGGAGTTTCTAGTTGTGGATTTTGAAGGTGTAGAGTTCCTAGTTGCGGAGTTTGAAGTTGGGAGTTTCTAGTTTGGGAGTTTTCTAGTTGCGGAGTCTGTAGTTGTGGAGTTGCTAGTTGTGGAGTTTCTAGTGTTGGATTTTCTAGCTGTGGAGTTTCTAGTTGCGGAGTTTCTAGTTGCAGAGTTTCTAGTTGCGGACTTTCTAGCTGTGGAGTTTCTAGTTGCGGTGTTTCTAGTTGTGGAGTTTCTAGTTATGGAGTTTCTAGTTGTGGAGTTTCTAGTTTTGGAGCATCTAGTTGTGGAGTTTCAAGTTGAGGAGTTTCTAGTTGTGGATTTTGAAGTTGCAGAGTTCCTAGTTGAAGAGTGTCTGGTTGGGAGTTTCTAGATGCGGAGTTTTCTAGTTGCGGAGTCTGTATTTGTGGAGTTGCTAGTTGTGGAGTTTCTAGTGGTGGATTTTCTAGCTGTGGAGTTTCTAGCTGTGGAGTTTCTAGTTGCGGAGTTTCTAGTTGCAGAGTTTCTAGTTGCAGAGTTTTTCAGTTGTGGAGATTGTAGTGGCGGAGTTTCTAGTTGCGGAGTTTCAAGTTGTGGAGTTTCTAAATGTGGAGTATCTAGTTGTGGAGTTTCAAGTTGTGGAGTTTTTAGTTGTGGATTTTGAATTGTAGAGTTCCCAGTGGCGGATTGTCTAGTATGGAGTTTATAGTTGTGGAGTTTTCTAGTTGCGGAGTCTGTAGTTGAGGAGTTTCTAGTTGTGGAATTTCTAGCTGTGGATTTTCTATTTGTGGAGTTTCTAGTGGCGGAGTTTTTAGTTGCGGAGTTTCTGGTTGTGGAGTTTCTAGTGTTGGAGTTTCTAGTTGTGGAGTCCATAGTTGTGGAGTATCTATTTGGTGGGTTTCAAGTTGTGGAGTTTCAAGTCGTGGAGTTTCTAGTTGTGGAACTTGTAGTTGTGAAGATTCTAGTTGTGGAGTTTCCAGTTGTGGAGTTCCTAGTTATGGAGTCTCTAGTTGTGGAGTTTCTAGTGGCGGAGTTTCAAGTTGTGGAGTTTCTAGTGGTGGATTTTCTAGCTTTGGAGTTTCTAGTTGCGGAGTTTCTGGTTGTGGTGTTTCTAGTTGTGGAGTTTCTAGTTGCGAAGTTTCAAGTTGTGGAGTTTCTAGTTGCGGAGTTTCTAGTTGTTGGGTTTCTAGTTGCCGAGTTTCTATTTGCAAAATATCAAGTTGTGGAGTTTCTAGCTGTGGAGCTTCTAGTTGCGGAGTTTCTAGTTGCGGAGTTTCTAGTTGTGGAGTTTCTAGTTGTGGAATTCGTAGTTGTGGAGTATCTATTAGTTGTAGAGTTTCTAGTTGAAGAGTTTCTAGTTGTGGAGTTTCTAGTTGTTGGGTTTCTAGTTGCCGAAATTCTAGTTGCAAAGTCTCAAGTTGTGGAGTTTCCAGCTGTGGAGTTTCTAGTTGCGGAGTTTCTAGTTGCGGAGTTTCTAGTTGTGGAGTTTCTAGTTGTGGAATTCGTAGTTTGGGAGTATCTAGTTGTGGTGTTTCAAGTAGTGAAGTTTCTAGCTGTGGAGTTTCTAGTTGCAGAGTTTCTAGTTGCAGATTTTCTAGTTGCGGAGTTTATTAGTTGTGGAGTTTCAAGTTGTGGAGTTTCTAGTTGTGGAGTTTCTAGTTGTGGAGTTTGTAGTTGTGGAGTATCTAGTTGCGGAGTTTCAAGTTGGGGAGTTTCTAGTTGTGGATTTTGAAGTTGTAGAGTTCCTAGTTGCAGAGTGTCTGGTTGGGAGTTTCTAGTTGCGGAGTTTTCTAGTTGCGGAGTCTGTAGTTGTGGCGTTGCTAGTTGTGGAGTTTCTAGTGGTGGATTTTGTAGCTGTGGAGTTTCTAGTTGCGGAGTTTCTAGTTGCAGAGTTTCTAGTTGCGGACTTTCTAGCTGTGGAGTTTCTAGTTTCGGAGTTTATAGTTGCGGAGTTTTTAGTTGTGGAGTTTCTAGTTGTGAAGTATCTAACTGTGGAGTTTCTAGTTGCAGATTTTCTAGTTGCGGAGTTTATTAGTTGTGGAGTTTCAAGTTGTGGAGTTTCTAGTTGTGGAGTTTCTTGTTGTGGAGTCTCTAGTTGTGGAGTTTGTATATGTGGAGTTTCTAGTTGCGGAGTTTTTAGGTCGGAGTTTCTGGTTGTGGAGTTTCTAGCTGTGGAGTTTCTAGTTGCGGAGTTTCTAGTTGCGGAGTTTCTAGTTGTGGAGTTTCTAGTTGTGGAATTCGTAGTTTGGGAGTATCTAGTTGTGGTGTTTTAAGTAGTGAAGTTTCTAGCTGTGGAGTTTCTAGTTGCGGAGTTTCTAGTTGAAAAGTTTCTAGTTGCGGAGTTTTCTAGTAGTGGAATTTCTAGTTGTGGATTTTGAAGTTGTAGAGTTCCTAGTTGCGGAGTGTCTAGCTGGGAGTTTCTAGTTGCGGAGTTTTCTAGTCTCGGAGTCTGTAGTTGTGGAGTTGCTAGTTGTGGAGTTTCTAGTGGTGGATTTTCTAGCCGTGGAGTTTCTAGTTGCGGAGTTTTTAGTTGCAGAGTTTCTAGTTGTGGAGTTTCTAGTTGTGGAGTTTCTAGTTGCGGAGTTTGCAGTTGTGGAGTATCTAGTTGTGGAGTTTCAAGTTGGGGAGTTTCTAGTTCTGGATTTTGAAGTTGTGGAGTTCCTAATTGCAGAGTGTCTGGTTGGGAGTTTCTAGTTGCGGAGTTTTCTAGTGGCGGAGTCTGTAGTTGTGGAGTTGCTAGTTGTGGAGTTTCTAGTGGTGGATTTTCTAGCTGTGGAGTTTCTAGTTGCGGAATTTCTAGTTGCAGAGTTTCTATTGCGGACTTTCTAGCTGTGGAGTTTCTAGTTGCGGAGTTTATAGTTGCGGAGTTTTTAGTTGTGGAGTTTCTAGTTGTGAAATTTGTAGCTGTGGAGTATCTAGTTGTGGTGTTTCAAGTTGTGGAAATTCTAGTTGTGGAGTTTCTATTTGTGGAGTTTCTAGTTGTTGAGTTTCTAGTTGCCGAGTCTCTAAATGCGTAGTCTCAAGTTGTGGAGTTTCTAGCTGTGGAGTTTATGGTTGTTGAGTTTCTAGTTGTGGAGTTCCTAGTTGTGGAGTCTCTAGTTGTGGAGTTTCTAGTTGCGAAGACTAAAGTTGTGGAGTTTCTAGTTGTGGAGTCTCAAGTTGTGGAGTTTGTAGTTGTGGAGTTTCTAGCTGTGGAGTTTCTAGTTGCGTAGTTTCTAGTTGCAGAGTTTCTAATTGCAGAGTTTTCCAGTTGTGGAAAATGTAGTGGTGGAGTTTCTAGTTGCGGAGTTTCAAGTTGTGGAGTTTCCAGCTGTTGAGTTTGTAGTTGTGGAGTATCTTGTTGTGGAGTTTCAAGTTGTGGAGTTTTTAGTTGTGGATTTTGAAGTTGTAGAGTTCCTAGTTGCAGATTGTCTAGTATGGAGTTTTCTAGTTGCGGAGTTTTCTAGTTGTGGAATTTCTAGCTGTGGATTTTCTAGCTGTGGAGTTTCTAGTTGCAGAGTTTTTAGTTCATAGTTTCTGGTTGTGGAGTTTCTAGTGTTGGAGTTTCTAGTTGTAGAGTCCGTAGTTGTGGAGTATCTATTTGTTTGGTTTCAAGTTGGGGAGTTTCAAGTTGTGGAGTTTCTAGTTGTGGAATTGGTAGTTGTGAAGTATCTAGTTGTGGTGTTTCAAGTTGTGGAGTTTCTAGTTGCGGAGTTTCTAGTTGTGGAATTCGTAGTTTTGGAGTATCTAGTTGTGTTTCATGTGGTGAAGTTTCTAGCAGTGGAGTTTCTAGTTGCGGAGTTTCCAGTTGCAGAGTTTCTAGTTGTGGAGTTTTCTAGTAGTGGAGTTTCTAGTTATGGAGTTTCTAGTTGCCGAGTTTCAAGTTGCGGAGTTTATAGTTGTGGAGTTTTTAGTTGTGGAGTTTGTAGTTGTGGAGTATCTAGTTCTGGAGTTTCAAGCTGTGGAGTTTCTAGTGGATTTTGAAGGTGTAGAGTTCCTAGTTGCGGAGTTTGAAGTTGGGAGTTTCTAGTTCGGGAGTTTTCTAGTTGCGGAGTCTGTAGTTGTGGAGTTGCTAGTTGTGGAGTTTCTAGTGTTGGATTTTCTAGCTGTGGAGTTTCTAGTTGCGGAGTTTCTAGTTGCAGAGTTTCTAGTTGCGGACTTTCTAGCAGTGGAGTTTCTAGTTGCGGTGTTTCTAGTTGTGGAGTTTCTAGTTTTGGAGTTTCTAGTTGTGAAGTTTCTAGTTTTGGAGTTTCTAATTGTGGAGTTTCTAGTTTTGGAGTTTCTAGTTGTGGAGATCTAGTTGCGAAGTCTCAAGTTGTGGAGTTTCTAGTTGCGGAGTTTCTTGTTGCGGAAAGTCTAGTTGGGAGTTTCTAGTTTTGGAGTTTCTAGTTGCGGAGTTTGTAGTTGTGGAGTATCTAGTTGTGGAGTTTCAAGTTGGGGAGTTTCTAGTTGTGGATTTTGAAGTTGTAGAGTTCCTAGTTGCAGAGTGTCTGGTTGGGAGTTTCTAGATGCGGAGTTTTCTAGTTGCGGAGTCTGTATTTGTGGAGTTGCTAGTTGTGGAGTTTCTAGTGGTGGATTTTCTAGCTGTGGAGTTTCTAGCTGTGGAGTTTCTAGTTGCGGAGTTTCTAGTTGCACAGTTTCTAGTTGCAGAGTTTTCCAGTTGTGGAGATTGTAGTGGCGGAGTTTCTAGTTGCGGAGTTTCAAGTTGTGGAGTTTCTAAATGTGGAGTATCTAGTTGTGGAGTTTCAAGTTGTGGAGTTTTTAGTTGTGGATTTTGAAGTTGTAGAGTTCCCAGTTGCGGATTGTCTAGTATGGAGTTTATAGTTGCGGAGTTTTCTAGTTGCGGAGTCTGTAGTTGAGGAGTTTCTAGTTGTGGAATTTCTAGCTGTGGATTTTCTATTTGTGGAGTTTCTAGTGGCGGAGTTTTTAGTTGCGGAGTTTCTGGTTGTGGAGTTTCTAGTGTTGGAGTTTCTAGTTGTGGAGTCCATAGTTGTGGAGTATCTATTTGGTGGGTTTCAAGTTGTGGAGTTTCAAGTCGTGAAGTTTCTAGTTGTGGAACTTGTAGTTGTGAAGATTCTAGTTGTGGAGTTTCCAGTTGTGGAGTTCCTAGTTATGGAGTCTCTAGTTGTGGAGTTTCTAGTGGCGGAGTTTCAAGTTGTGGAGTTTCTAGTGGTGGATTTTCTAGCTTTGGAGTTTCTAGTTGCGGAGTTTCTGGTTGTGGTGTTTCTAGTTGTGGAGTTTCTAGTTGCGAAGTTTCAAGTTGTGGAGTTTCTAGTTGCGGAGTTTCTAGTTGTTGGGTTTCTAGTTGCCGAGTTTCTAGTTGCAAAATATCAAGTTGTGGAGTTTCTAGCTGTGGAGCTTCTAGTTGCGGAGTTTCTAGTTGCGGAGTTTCTAGTTGTGGAGTTTCTAGTTGTGAAATTCGTAGTTGTGGAGTATCTATTAGTTGTAGAGTTTCTAGTTGAAGAGTTTCTAGTTGTGGAGTTTCTAGTTGTTGGGTTTCTAGTTGCCGAGTTTCTAGTTGCAAAGTCTCAAGTTGTGGAGTTTCTAGCTGTGGAGTTTCTAGTTGCGGAGTTTCTAGTTGCGGAGTTTCTAGTTGTGGAGTTTCTAGTTGTGGAATTCGTAGTTTGGGAGTATCTAGTTTTGGTGTTTTAAGTAGTGAAGTTTCTAGCTGTGGAGTTTCTAGTTGCGGAGTTTCTAGTTGAAAAGTTTCTAGTTGCGGAGTTTTCTAGTAGTGGAATTTCTAGTTGTGGATTTTGAAGTTGTAGAGTTCCTAGTTGCGGAGTGTCTAGCTGGGAGTTTCTAGTTGCGGAGTTTTCTAGTCTCGGAGTCTGTAGTTGTGGAGTTGCTAGTTGTGGAGTTTCTAGTGGTGGATTTTCTAGCCGTGGAGTTTCTAGTTGCGGAGTTTTTAGTTGCAGAGTTTCTAGTTGTGGAGTTTCTAGTTGTGGAGTTTCTAGTTGCGGAGTTTGCAGTTGTGGAGTATCTAGTTGTGGAGTTTCAAGTTGGGGAGTTTCTAGTTGTGGATTTTGAAGTTGTGGAGTTCCTAGTTGCAGAGTGTCTGGTTGGGAGTTTCTAGTTGCGGAGTTTTCTAGTGGCGGAGTCTGTAGTTGTGGAGTTGCTAGTTGTGGAGTTTCTAGTGGTGGATTTTCTAGCTGTGGAGTTTCTAGTTGCGGAATTTCTAGTTGCAGAGTTTCTAGTTGCGGACTTTCTAGCTGTGGAGTTTCTAGTTGCGGAGTTTATAGTTGCGGAGTTTTTAGTTGTGGAGTTTCTAGTTGTGAAATTTGTAGCTGTGGAGTATCTAGTTGTGGTGTTTCAAGTTGTGGAAATTCTAGTTGTGGAGTTTCTATTTGTGGAGTTTCTAGTTGTTGAGTTTCTAGTTGCCGAGTCTCTAAATGCGAAGTCTCAAGTTGTGGAGTTTCTAGCTGTGGAGTTTATGGTTGTTGAGTTTCTAGTTGTGGAGTTCCTAGTTGTGGAGTCTCTAGTTGTGGAGTTTCTAGTTGCGAAGACTAAAGTTGTGGAGTTTCTAGTTGTGGAGTCTCAAGTTGTGGAGTTTGTAGTTGTGGAGTTTCTAGCTGTGGAGTTTCTAGTTGGGTAGTTTCTAGTTGCAGAGTTTCTAATTGCAGAGTTTTCCAGTTGTGGAAAATGTAGTGGTGGAGTTTCTAGTTGCGGAGTTTCAAGTTGTGGAGTTTCCAGCTGTGGAGTTTGTAGTTGTGGAGTATCTTGTTGTGGAGTTTCAAGTTGTGGAGTTTTTAGTAGTGGATTTTGAAGTTGTAGAGTTCCTAGTTGCAGATTGTCTAGTATGGAGTTTTCTAGTTGCGGAGTTTTCTAGTTGTGGAATTTCTAGCTGTGGATTTTCTAGCTGTGGAGTTTCTAGTTGCAGAGTTTTTAGTTCATAGTTTCTGGTTGTGGAGTTTCTAGTGTTGGAGTTTCTAGTTGTAGAGTCCGTAGTTGTGGAGTATCTATTTGTTTGGTTTCAAGTTGGGGAGTTTCAAGTTGTGGAGTTTCTAGTTGTGGAATTGGTAGTTGTGAAGTATCTAGTTGTGGTGTTTCAAGTTGTGGAGTTTCTAGTTGCGGAGTTTCTAGTTGTGGAATTCGTAGTTTTGGAGTATCTAGTTGTGTTTCATGTGGTGAAGTTTCTAGCAGTGGAGTTTCTAGTTGCGGAGTTTCCAGTTGCAGAGTTTCTAGTTGTGGAGTTTTCTAGTAGTGGAGTTTCTAGTTATGGAGTTTCTAGTTGCCGAGTTTCAAGTTGCGGAGTTTATAGTTGTGGAGTTTTTAGTTGTGGAGTTTGTAGTTGTGAAGTATCTAGTTCTGGAGTTTCAAGCTGTGGAGTTTCTAGTGGATTTTGAAGGTGTAGAGTTCCTAGTTGCGGAGTTTGAAGTTGGGAGTTTCTAGTTCGGGAGTTTTCTAGTTTCGGAGTCTGTAGTTGTGGAGTTGCTAGTTGTGGAGTTTCTAGTGTTGGATTTTCTAGCTGTGGAGTTTCTAGTTGCGGAGTTTCTAGTTGCAGAGTTTCTAGTTGCGGACTTTCTAGCAGTGGAGTTTCTAGTTGCGGTGTTTCTAGTTGTGGAGTTTCTAGTTTTGGAGTTTCTAGTTGTGGAGTTTCTAGTTTTGGAGTTTCTAATTGTGGAGTTTCTAGTTTTGGAGTTTCTAGTTGTGGAGATCTAGTTGCGAAGTCTCAAGTTGTGGAGTTTCTAGTTGCGGAGTTTCTTGTTGCGGAAAGTCTAGTTGGGAGTTTCTAGTTTTGGAGTTTCTAGTTGCGGAGTTTGTAGTTGTGGAGTATCTAGTTGTGTAGTTTCAAGTTGGGGAGTTTCTAGTTGTGGATTTTGAAGTTGTAGAGTTCCTAGTTGCAGAGTGTCTGGTTGGGAGTTTCTAGATGCGGAGTTTTCTAGTTGCGGAGTCTGTATTTGTGGAGTTGCTAGTTGTGGAGTTTCTAGTGGTGGATTTTCTAGCTGTGGAGTTTCTAGCTGTGGAGTTTCTAGTTGCGGAGTTTCTAGTTGCACAGTTTCTAGTTGCAGAGTTTTCCAGTTGTGGAGATTGTAGTGGCGGAGTTTCTAGTTGCGGAGTTTCAAGTTGTGGAGTTTCTAAATGTGGAGTATCTAGTTGTGGAGTTTCAAGTTGTGGAGTTTTTAGTTGTGGATTTTGAAGTTGTAGAGTTCCCAGTTGCGGATTGTCTAGTATGGAGTTTATAGTTGCGGAGTTTTCTAGTTGCGGAGTCTGTAGTTGAGGAGTTTCTAGTTGTGGAATTTCTAGCTGTGGATTTTCTATTTGTGGAGTTTCTAGTGGCGGAGTTTTTAGTTGCGGAGTTTCTGGTTGTGGAGTTTCTAGTGTTGGAGTTTCTAGTTGTGGAGTCCATAGTTGTGGAGTATCTATTTGGTGGGTTTCAAGTTGTGGAGTTTCAAGTCGTGAAGTTTCTAGTTGTGGAACTTGTAGTTGTGAAGATTCTAGTTGTGGAGTTTCCAGTTGTGGAGTTCCTAGTTATGGAGTCTCTAGTTGTGGAGTTTCTAGTGGCGGAGTTTCAAGTTGTGGAGTTTCTAGTGGTGGATTTTGTAGCTTTGGAGTTTCTAGTTGCGGAGTTTCTGGTTGTGGTGTTTCTAGTTGTGGAGTTTCTAGTTGCGAAGTTTCAAGTTGTGGAGTTTCTAGTTGCGGAGTTTCTAGTTGTTGGGTTTCTAGTTGCCGAGTTTCTAGTTGCAAAATATCAAGTTGTGGAGTTTCTAGCTGTGGAGCTTCTAGTTGCGGAGTTTCTAGTTGCGGAGTTTCTAGTTGTGGAGTTTCTAGTTGTGAAATTCGTAGTTGTGGAGTATCTATTAGTTGTAGAGTTTCTAGTTGAAGAGTTTCTAGTTGTGGAGTTTCTAGTTGTTGGGTTTCTAGTTGCCGAGTTTCTAGTTGCAAAGTCTCAAGTTGTGGAGTTTCTAGCTGTGGAGTTTCTAGTTGCGGAGTTTCTAGTTGCGGAGTTTCTAGTTGTGGAGTTTCTAGTTGTGGAATTCGTAGTTTGGGAGTATCTAGTTGTGGTGTTTTAAGTAGTGAAGTTTCTAGCTGTGGAGTTTCTAGTTGCGGAGTTTCTAGTTGAAAAGTTTCTAGTTGCGGAGTTTTCTAGTAGTGGAATTTCTAGTTGTGGATTTTGAAGTTGTAGAGTTCCTAGTTGCGGAGTGTCTAGCTGGGAGTTTCTAGTTGCGGAGTTTTCTAGTCTCGGAGTCTGTAGTTGTGGAGTTGCTAGTTGTGGAGTTTCTAGTGGTGGATTTTCTAGCCGTGGAGTTTCTAGTTGCGGAGTTTTTAGTTGCAGAGTTTCTAGTTGTGGAGTTTCTAGTTGTGGAGTTTCTAGTTGCGGAGTTTGCAGTTGTGGAGTATCTAGTTGTGGAGTTTCAAGTTGGGGAGTTTCTAGTTGTGGATTTTGAAGTTGTGGAGTTCCTAGTTGCAGAGTGTCTGGTTGGGAGTTTCTAGTTGCGGAGTTTTCTAGTGGCGGAGTCTGTAGTTGTGGAGTTGCTAGTTGTGGAGTTTCTAGTGGTGGATTTTCTAGCTGTGGAGTTTCTAGTTGCGGAATTTCTAGTTGCAGAGTTTCTAGTTGCGGACTTTCTAGCTGTGGAGTTTCTAGTTGCGGAGTTTATAGTTGCGGAGTTTTTAGTTGTGGAGTTTCTAGTTGTGAAATTTGTAGCTGTGGAGTATCTAGTTGTGGTGTTTCAAGTTGTGGAAATTCTAGTTGTGGAGTTTCTATTTGTGGAGTTTCTAGTTGTTGAGTTTCTAGTTGCCGAGTCTCTAAATGCGAAGTCTCAAGTTGTGGAGTTTCTAGCTGTGGAGTTTATGGTTGTTGAGTTTCTAGTTGTGGAGTTCCTAGTTGTGGAGTCTCTAGTTGTGGAGTTTCTAGTTGCGAAGACTAAAGTTGTGGAGTTTCTAGTTGTGGAGTTTGTAGTTGTGGAGTTTCTAGCTGTGGAGTTTCTAGTTGCGTAGTTTCTAGTTGCAGAGTTTCTAATTGCAGAGTTTTCCAGTTGTGGAAAATGTAGTGGTGGAGTTTCTAGTTGCGGAGTTTCAAGTTGTGGAGTTTCCAGCTGTGGAGTTTGTAGTTGTGGAGTATCTTGTTGTGGAGTTTCAAGTTGTGGAGTTTTTAGTTGTGGATTTTGAAGTTGTAGAGTTCCTAGTTGCAGATTGTCTAGTATGGAGTTTTCTAGTTGCGGAGTTTTCTAGTTGTGGAATTTCTAGCTGTGGATTTTCTAGCTGTGGAGTTTCTAGTTGCAGAGTTTTTAGTTCATAGTTTCTGGTTGTGGAGTTTCTAGTGTTGGAGTTCTAGTTGTAGAGTCCGTAGTTGTGGAGTATCTATTTGTTTGGTTTCAAGTTGGGGAGTTTCAAGTTGTGGAGTTTCTAGTTTTGGAATTGGTAGTTGTGAAGTATCTAGTTGTGGTGTTTCAAGTTGTGGAGTTTCTAGTTGTGGAGTTTCTAGTTGCGGAGTTTCTAGTTGTGGAATTCGTAGTTTTCGAGTATCTAGTTGTGTTTCATGTGGTGAAGTTTCTAGCTGTGGAGTTTCTAGTTGCGGAGTTTCCAGTTGCAGAGTTTCTAGTTGTGGAGTTTTCTAGTAGTGGAGTTTCTAGTTATGGAGTTTCTAGTTGCAGAGTTTCAAGTTGCGGAGTTTATAGTTGTGGAGTTTTTAGTTGTGGAGTTTGTAGTTGTGGAGTATCTAGTTCTGGAGTTTCAAGCTGTGGAGTTTCTAGTGGATTTTGAAGGTGTAGAGTTCCTAGTTGCGGAGTTTGAAGTTGGGAGTTTCTAGTTCGGGAGTTTTCTAGTTGCGGAGTCTGTAGTTGTGGAGTTGCTAGTTGTGGAGTTTCTAGTGTTGGATTTTCTAGCTGTGGAGTTTCTAGTTGCGGAGTTTCTAGTTGCAGAGTTTCTAGTTGCGGACTTTCTAGCAGTGGAGTTTCTAGTTGCGGTGTTTCTAGTTGTGGAGTTTCTAGTTTTGGAGTTTCTAGTCGTGGAGTTTCTAGTTTTGGAGTTTCTAATTGTGGAGTTTCTAGTTTTGGAGTTTCTAGTTGTGGAGATCTAGTTGCGAAGTCTCAAGTTGTGGAGTTTCTAGTTGCGGAGTTTCTTGTTGCGGAAAGTCTAGTTGGGAGTTTCTAGTTTTGGAGTTTCTAGTTGCGGAGTTTGTAGTTGTGGAGTATCAAGTTGTGGAGTTTCAAGTTGGGGAGTTTCTAGTTGTGGATTTTGAAGTTGTAGAGTTCCTAGTTGCAGAGTGTCTGGTTGGGAGTTTCTAGATGCGGAGTTTTCTAATTGCGGAGTCTGTATTTGTGGAGTTGCTAGTTGTGGAGTTTCTAGTGGTGGATTTTCTGGCTGTGGAGTTTCTAGCTGTGGAGTTTCTAGTTGAGGAGTTTCTAGTTGCAGAGTTTCTAGTTGCAGAGTTTTCCAGTTGTGGAGATTGTAGTGGCGAAGTTTCTAGTTGCGGAGTTTCAAGTTGTGGAGTTTCTAGTTGTGGAGTATCTAGTTGTGGAGTTTCAAGTTGTGGAGTTTTTAGTTGTGGATTTTGAAGTTGTAGAGTTCCTAGTTGCGGATTGTCTAGTTGTGGAGTTTATAGTTGCGGAGTTTTCTAGTTGCGGAGTTTCTAGTTGTGAAGTTTCTAGTTGTTAAGTCTCTAGTTGTGGAGTCTCTAGTTGCGGAGTTTCTAGTTGCGGAGTTACTGGTTGTGGAGTTTCTAGTTGTGGAGTTTCTAGTTGTGGAGTCTGTAGTTGTGGAGTCTGTAGTTGTGGAGTTTCCAGTTGTGGAGTTCCTAGTTTTGGAGTCTCTAGTTGTGGAGTTTCTAGCAGCGGAGTTTCAAGTTGTGGAGTTTCTAGTGGTGGATTTTCTAGCTTTGGAGTTTCTAGTTGTGCAATCTCTAGTTGTGGAGTTTCTAGTTGTGGAGTTTCTAGTTGCGAAGTTTCAAGTTGTTGAGTTTCTAGTTGCGGATTTTCTTGTTGCCGAGTTTCTGGTTGTGGGGTTTCTGGTTATGGAGTTTCTAGTTGCGGAGTTTCCAGTTGCGGAGTTTCTAGTTGTGGAGTTTCTAGTTGTGGAGTTTCTAGTTGTTGGGTTTCTAGTTGCCGAGTTTCTAGTTGCAAAATCTCAAGTTGTGTAGTTTCTAGCTGTGGAGTTTCTAGTTGCGGAGTTTCTAGTTTCGGAGTTTCTAGTTGTGGAGTTTCTAGTTGTGGAATTCGTAGTTGTGGAGTATTTATTAGTTGTGGAGTTTCTAGTTGAAGAGTTTCTAGTTGTGGAGTTTCTAGTTGTTGGGTTTCTAGTTGCCGAGTTTCTAGTTGCAAAGTCTCAACTTGTGGAGTTTCTAGCTAAGGAGTTTCTAGTTGCGGAGTTTCTAGTTGTGGAGTTTCTAGTTGTGGAATTCGTAGTTTTGATGTATCTAGTTGTGTTTCATGTAGTGAAGTTTCTAGCTGTGGAGTTTCTAGTGGCGGAGTTTCCAGTTGCAGAGTTTCTAGTTGTGGAGTTTTCTAGTAGTGGAGTTTCTAGTTATGGAGTTTCTAGTTGCAGAGTTTCAAGTTGTGGAGTTTATAGTTGTGAAGTTTCTCGTTGTGGAATTTCTAGCTGTGGGTTTTCTAGCTGTGCAGTTTCTAGTTGCGGAGTTTTTAGTTGCGGAGTTTCTGGTTGTGGAGTTTCTAGTGTTAGAGTTTCTAGTTGTGGAGTCTATAGTAGTGGAGTACCTATTTGTTGAGTTTCAAGTTGTGCAGTTTCTAGTTATGGAATTTCTAGTTGCGGAGTTTCTAGTTGTGAAGTCTCTAGTTGTGGAGTCTCTAGTTGTGGGATTTCCAGTTGGGGAGTTTCTAGTTGCGGAGTTTCTGGTTGTGGAGTTTCTAGTTGTGGAGTTTCTTGTTGTGAAGTCTGTAGTTGTGGAGTCTGTAGTCGTGGAGTTTATAGTGGGAGATTTTCTAGCTGTGCAGTTTCTAGTTGCAGTTTCTAGTTGCGAACTTTCTAGCTGAGGAGTTTCTAGTTGTGGAATTCGTAGTTGTGGAGTATCTAGTTGTGGTGTTTCAAGTAGTGAAGTTTCTAGCTGTGGAGTTTCTAGTTGCAGAGTTTCTAGTTGCAGATTTTCTAGTTGCGGAGTTTATTAGTTGTGGAGTTTCAAGTTGTGGAGTTTCTAGTTGTAGAGTTTCTAGTTGTGGAGTTTGTAGTTGTGGAGTATCTAGTTGCGGAGTTTCAAGTTGGGGAGTTTCTAGTTGTGGATTTTGAAGTTGTAGAGTTCCTAGTTGCGGAGTGTCTGGTTGGAAGTTTCTAGTTGCGGAGTTTTCTAGTAGTGGAATTTCTAGTTGTGGATTTTGAAGTTGTAGAGTTCCTAGTTGCGGAGTGTCTAGCTGGGAGTTTCTAGTTGCGGAGTTTTCTAGTCTCGGAGTCTGTAGTTGTGGAGTTGCTAGTTGTGGAGTTTCTAGTGGTGGATTTTCTTGCCGTGGAGTTTCTAGTTGCGGAGTTTTTAGTTGCAGAGTTTCTAGTTGTGGAGTTTCTAGTTGTGGAGTTTCTAGTTGCGGAGTTTGCAGTTGTGGAGTATCTAGTTGTGGAGTTTCAAGTTGGGGAGTTTCTAGTTGTGGATTTTGAAGTTGTGGAGTTCCTAGTTGCAGAGTGTCTGGTTGGGAGTTTCTAGTTGCGGAGTTTTCTAGTGGCGGAGTCTGTAGTTGTGGAGTTGCTAGTTGTGGAGTTTCTAGTGGTGGATTTTCTAGCTGTGGAGTTTCTAGTTGCGGAATTTCTAGTTGCAGAGTTTCTAGTTGCGGACTTTCTAGCTGTGGAGTTTCTAGTTGCGGAGTTAATAGTTGCGAAGTTTTTAGTTGTGGAGTTTCTAGTTGTGAAATTTGTAGCTGGGGAGTATCTAGTTGTGGTGTTTCAAGTTGTGGAAATTCTAGTTGTGGAGTTTCTATTTGTGGAGTTTCTAGTTGTTGAGTTTCTAGTTGCCGAATCTCTAAATGCGAAGTCTCAAGTTGTGGAGTTTCTAGCTGTGGAGTTTATGGTTGTTGAGTTTCTAGTTGTGGAGTTCCTAGTTGTGGAGTCTCTAGTTGTGGAGTTTCTAGTTGCGAAGACTAAAGTTGTGGAGTTTCTAGTTGTGGAGTTTGTAGTTGTGGAGTTTCTAGCTGTGGAGTTTCTAGTTGCGTAGTTTCTAGTTGCAGAGTTTCTAATTGCAGAGTTTTCCAGTTGTGGAAAATGTAGTGGTGGAGTTTCTACTTGCGGAGTTTCAAATTGTGGAGTTTCCAGCTGTGGAGTTTGTAGTTGTGGAGTATCTTGTTGTGGAGTTTCTAGTTTTCGAGTTTCTAGTTACGGAGTTTCTAGTTGTGGAGTTTTTAGTTGTGGAGCTTTTAGTTGAGGAGTCTCTAGTTGCGGAGTTTCTGGTTGTGGTGTTTCTAGTTGTGGAGTTTCTAGTTGCGAAGTTTCAAGTTGTGGAGTTTCTAGTTGCGGAGTTTCTAGTTGTTGGGTTTCTAGTTGCCGAGTTTCTAGTTGCAAAATATCAAGTTGTGGAGTTTCTAGCTGTGGAGCTTCTAGTTGCGGAGTTTCTAGTTGCGGAGTTTCTAGTTGTGGAGTTTCTAGTTGTGAAATTCGTAGTTTAGGAGTATCTATTAGTTGTAGAGTTTCTAGTTGAAGAGTTTCTAGTTGTGGAGTTTCTAGTTGTTGGGTTTCTAGTTGCCGAGTTTCTAGTTGCAAAGTCTCAAGTTGTGGAGTTTCTAGCTGTGGAGTTTCTAGTTGCGGAGTTTCTAGTTGCGGAGTTTCTAGTTGTGGAGTTTCTAGTTGTGGAATTCGTAGTTTGGGAGTATCTAGTTGTGGTGTTTTAAGTAGTGAAGTTTCTAGCTGTGGAGTTTCTAGTTGCGGAGTTTCTAGTTGAAAAGTTTCTAGTTGCGGAGTTTTCTAGTAGTGGAATTTCTAGTTGTGGATTTTGAAGTTGTAGAGTTCCTAGTTGCGGAGTGTCTAGCTGGGAGTTTCTAGTTGCGGAGTTTTCTAGTCTCGGAGTCTGTAGTTGTGGAGTTGCTAGTTGTGGAGTTTCTAGTGGTGGATTTTCTAGCCGTGGAGTTTCTAGTTGCGGAGTTTTTAGTTGCAGAGTTTCTAGTTGTGGAGTTTCTAGTTGTGGAGTTTCTAGTTGCGGAGTTTGCAGTTGTGGAGTATCTAGTTGTGGAGTTTCAAGTTGGGGAGTTTCTAGTTGTGGATTTTGAAGTTGTGGAGTTCCTAGTTGCAGAGTGTCTGGTTGGGAGTTTCTAGTTGCGGAGTTTTCTAGTGGCGGAGTCTGTAGTTGTGGAGTTGCTAGTTGTGGAGTTTCTAGTGGTGGATTTTCTAGCTGTGGAGTTTCTAGTTGCGGAATTTCTAGTTGCAGAGTTTCTAGTTGCGGACTTTCTAGCTGTGGAGTTTCTAGTTGCGGAGTTTATAGTTGCGGAGTTTTTAGTTGTGGAGTTTCTAGTTGTGAAATTTGTAGCTGTGGAGTATCTAGTTGTGGTGTTTCAAGTTGTGGAAATTCTAGTTGTGGAGTTTCTATTTGTGGAGTTTCTAGTTGTTGAGTTTCTAGTTGCCGAGTCTCTAAATGCGAAGTCTCAAGTTGTGGAGTTTCTAGCTGTGGAGTTTATGGTTGTTGAGTTTCTAGTTGTGGAGTTCCTAGTTGTGGAGTCTCTAGTTGTGGAGTTTCTAGTTGCGAAGACTAAAGTTGTGGAGTTTCTAGTTGTGGAGTCTCAAGTTGTGGAGTTTGTAGTTGTGGAGTTTCTAGCTGTGGAGTTTCTAGTTGCGTAGTTTCTAGTTGCAGAGTTTCTAATTGCAGAGTTTTCCAGTTGTGGAAAATGTAGTGGTGGAGTTTCTAGTTGCGGAGTTTCAAGTTGTGGAGTTTCCAGCTGTGGAGTTTGTAGTTGTGGAGTATCTTGTTGTGGAGTTTCAAGTTGTGGAGTTTTTAGTTGTGGATTTTGAAGTTGTAGAGTTCCTAGTTGCAGATTGTCTAGTATGGAGTTTTCTAGTTGCGGAGTTTTCTATTTGTGGAATTTCTAGCTGTGGATTTTCTAGCTGTGGAGTTTCTAGTTGCAGAGTTTTTAGTTCATAGTTTCTGGTTGTGGAGTTTCTAGTGTTGGAGTTTCTAGTTTTAGAGTCCGTAGTTGTGGAGTATCTATTTGTTTGGTTTCAAGTTGGGGAGTTTCAAGTTGTGGAGTTTCTAGTTGTGGAATTGGTAGTTGTGAAGTATCTAGTTGTGGTGTTTCAAGTTGTGGAGTTTCTAGTTGCGGAGTTTCTAGTTGTGGAATTCGTAGTTTTGGAGTATCTAGTTGTGTTTCATGTGGTGAAGTTTCTAGCAGTGGAGTTTCTAGTTGGGGAGTTTCCAGTTGCAGAGTTTCTAGTTGTGGAGTTTTCTAGTAGTGGAGTTTCTAGTTATGGAGTTTCTAGTTGCAGAGTTTCAAGTTGCGGAGTTTATAGTGGTGGAGTTTTTAGTTGTGGAGTTTGTAGTTGTGGAGTATCTAGTTCTGGAGTTTCAAGCTGTGGAGTTTCTAGTGGATTTTGAAGGTGTAGAGTTCCTAGTTGCGGAGTTTGAAGTTGGGAGTTTCTAGTTCGGGAGTTTTCTAGTTGCGGAGTGTGTAGTTGTGGAGTTGCTAGTTGTGGAGTTTCTAGTGTTGGATTTTCTAGCTGTGGAGTTTCTAGTTGCGGAGTTTCTAGTTGCAGAGTTTCTAGTTGCGGACTTTCTAGCAGTGGAGTTTCTAGTTGCGGTGTTTCTAGTTGTGGAGTTTCTAGTTTTGGAGTTTCTAGTTTTGGAGTTTCTAGTTTTGGAGTTTCTAATTGTGGAGTTTCTAGTTTTGGAGTTTCTAGTTGTGGAGATCTAGTTGCGAAGTCTCAAGTTGTGGAGTTTCTAGTTGCGGAGTTTCTTGTTGCGGAAAGTCTAGTTGGGAGTTTCTAGTTTTGGAGTTTCTAGTTGCGGAGTTTGTAGTTGTGGAGTATCTAGTTGTGGAGTTTCAAGTTGGGGAGTTTCTAGTTGTGGATTTTGAAGTTGTAGAGTTCCTAGTTGCAGAGTGTCTGGTTGGGAGTTTCTAGATGCGGAGTTTTCTAATTGCGGAGTCTGTATTTGTGGAGTTGCTAGTTGTGGAGTTTCTAGTGGTGGATTTTCTAGCTGTGGAGTTTCTAGCTGTGGAGTTTCTAGTTGAGGAGTTTCTAGTTGCAGAGTTTCTAGTTGCAGAGTTTTCCAGTTGTGGAGATTGTAGTGGCGAAGTTTCTAGTTGCGGAGTTTCAAGTTGTGGAGTTTCTAGTTGTGGAGTATCTAGTTGTGGAGTTTCAAGTTGTGGAGTTTTTAGTTGTGGATTTTGAAGTTGTAGAGTTCCTAGTTGCGGATTGTCTAGTTGTGGAGTTTATAGTTGCGGAGTTTTCTAGTTGCGGAGTTTCTAGTTGTGAAGTTTCTAGTTGTTAAGTCTCTAGTTGTGGAGTCTCTAGTTGCGGAGTTTCTAGTTGCGGAGTTACTGGTTGTGGAGTTTCTAGTTGTGGAGTTTCTAGTTGTGGAGTCTGTAGTTGTGGAGTCTGTAGTTGTGGAGTTTCCAGTTTTGGAGTTCCTAGTTTTGGAGTCTCTAGTTGTGGAGTTTCTAGCGGCGGAGTTTCAAGTTGTGGAGTTTCTAGTGGTGGATTTTCTAGCTTTGGAGTTTCTAGTTGTGCAGTCTCTAGTTGTGGAGTTTCTAGTTGTGGAGTTTCTAGTTGCGAAGTTTCAAGTTGTGGAGTTTCTAGTTGCGGATTTTCTTGTAGCCGAGTTTCTGGTTGTGGAGTTTCTAGTTGCGGAGTTTCTAGTTGCAGAGTTTCTAGTTGCAGAGTTTTCCAGTTGTGGAGATTGTAGTGGCGGAGTTTCTAGTTGCGGAGTTTCAAGTTGTGGAGTTTCTAAATGTGGAGTATCTAGTTGTGGAGTTTCAAGTTGTGGAGTTTTTAGTTGTGGATTTTGAAGTTGTAGAGTTCCCAGTTGCGGATTGTCTAGTATGGAGTTTATAGTTGCGGAGTTTTCTAGTTGCGGAGTCTGTAGTTGAGGAGTTTCTAGTTGTAGAATTTCTAGCTGTGGATTTTCTATTTGTGGAGTTTCTAGTGGCGGAGTTTTTAGTTGCGGAGTTTCTGGTTGTGGAGTTTCTAGCGTTGGAGTTTCTAGTTGTGGAGTCCATAGTTGTGGAGTATCTATTTGGTGGGTTTCAAGTTGTGGAGTTTCAAGTCGTGGAGTTTCTAGTTGTGGAACTTGTAGTTGTGAAGATTCTAGTTGTGGAGTTTCCAGTTGTGGAGTTCCTAGTTATGGAGTCTCTAGTTGTGGAGTTTCTAGTGGCGGAGTTTCAAGTTGTGGAGTTTCTAGTGGTGGATTTTCTAGCTTTGGAGTTTCTAGTTGCGGAGTTTCTGGTTGTGGTGTTTCTAGTTGTGGAGTTTCTAGTTGCGAAGTTTCAAGTTGTGGAGTTTCTAGTTGCGGAGTTTCTAGTTGTTGGGTTTCTAGTTGCCGAGTTTCTAGTTGCAAAATATCAAGTTGTGGAGTTTCTAGCTGTGGAGCTTCTAGTTGCGGAGTTTCTAGTTGTGGAGTTTCTAGTTGTGGAATTCGTAGTTGTGGAGTATCTATTAGTTGTAGAGTTTCTAGTTGAAGAGTTTCTAGTTGTGGAGTTTCTAGTTGTTGGGTTTCTAGTTGCCGAGTTTCTAGTTGCAAAGTCTCAAGTTGTGGAGTTTCTAGCTGTGGAGTATCTAGTTGCGGATTTTCTAGTTGCGGAGTTTCTAGTTGTGGAGTTTGTAGTTGTGGAATTCGTAGTTTGGGAGTATCTAGTTGTGGTGTTTTAAGTAGTGAAGTTTCTAGCTGTGGAGTTTCTAGTTGCGGAGTTTCTAGTTGAAAAGTTTCTAGTTGCGGAGTTTTCTAGTAGTGGAATTTGTAGTTGTGGATTTTGAAGTTGTAGAGTTCCTAGTTGCGGAGTGTCTAGCTGGGAGTTTCTAGTTTCGGAGTTTTCTAGTCTCGGAGTCTGTAGTTGTGGAGTTGCTAGTTGTGGAGTTTCTAGTGGTGGATTTTCTAGCCGTGGAGTTTCTAGTTGCGGAGTTTTTAGTTGCAGAGTTTCTAGTTGTGGAGTTTCTAGTTGTGGAGTTTCTAGTTGCGGAGTTTGCAGTTGTGGAGTATCTAGTTGTGGAGTTTCAAGTTGGGGAGTTTCTAGTTGTAGATTTTGAAGTTGTGGAGTTCCTAGTTGCAGAGTGTCTGGTTGGGAGTTTCTAGTTGCGGAGTTTTCTAGTGGCGGAGTCTGTAGTTGTGGAGTTGCTAGTTGTGGAGTTTCTAGTGGTGGATTTTCTAGCTGTGGAGTTTCTAGTTGCGGAATTTCTAGTTGCAGAGTTTCTAGTTGCGGACTTTCTAGCTGTGGAGTTTCTAGTTGCGGAGTTAATAGTTGCGAAGTTTTTAGTTGTGGAGTTTCTAGTTGTGAAATTTGTAGCTGTGGAGTATCTAGTTGTGGTGTTTCAAATTGTGGAATTTCTAGTTGTGGAGTTTCTATTTGTGGAGTTTCTAGTTGTTGAGTTTATAGTTGCCGAATCTCTAAATGCGAAGTCTCAAGTTGTGGAGTTTCTAGCTGTGGAGTTTATGGTTGTTGAGTTTCTAGTTGTGGAGTTCCTAGTTGTGGAGTCTCTAGTTGTGGAGTTTCTAGTTGCGAAGACTAAAGTTGTGGAGTTTCTAGTTGTGGAGTTTGTAGTTGTGGAGTTTCTAGCTGTGGAGTTTCTAGTTGCGTAGTTTCTAGTTGCAGAGTTTCTAATTGCAGAGTTTTCCAGTTGTGGAAAATGTAGTGGTGGAGTTTCTAGTTGCGGAGTTTCAAGTTGTGGAGTTTCCAGCTGTGGAGTTTGTAGTTGTGGAGTATCTTGTTGTGGAGTTTCAAGTTGTGGAGTTTTTAGTTGTGGATTTTGAAGTTGTAGAGTTCCTAGTTGCAGATTGTCTAGTATGGAGTTTTCTAGTTGCGGAGTTTTCTAGTTGTGGAATTTCTAGCTGTGGATTTTCTAGCTGTGGAGTTTCTAGTTGCAGAGTTTTTAGTTCATAGTTTCTGGTTGTGGAGTTTCTAGTGTTGGAGTTTCTAGTTGTAGAGTCCGTAGTTGTGGAGTATCTATTTGTTTGGTTTCAAGTTGGGGAGTTTCAAGTTGTGGAGTTTCTAGTTTTGGAATTGGTAGTTGTGAAGTATCTAGTTGTGGTGTTTCAAGTTGTGGAGTTTCTAGTTGTGGAGTTTCTAGTTGCGGAGTTTCTAGTTGTGGAATTCGTAGTTTTGGAGTATCTAGTTGTGTTTCATGTGGTGAAGTTTCTAGCTGTGGAGTTTCTAGTTGCGGAGTTTCCAGTTGCAGAGTTTCTAGTTGTGGAGTTTTCTAGTAGTGGAGTTTCTAGTTATGGAGTTTCTAGTTGCAGAGTTTCAAGTTGCGGAGTTTATAGTTGTGGAGTTTTTAGTTGTGGAGTTTGTAGTTGTGGAGTATCTAGTTCTGGAGTTTCAAGCTGTGGAGTTTCTAGTGGATTTTGAAGGTGTAGAGTTCCTAGTTGCGGAGTTTGAAGTTGGGAGTTTCTAGTTCGGGAGTTTTCTAGTTGCGGAGTCTGTAGTTGTGGAGTTGCTAGTTGTGGAGTTTCTAGTGTTGGATTTTCTAGCTGTGGAGTTTCTAGTTGCGGAGTTTCTAGTTGCAGAGTTTCTAGTTGCGGACTTTCTAGCAGTGGAGTTTCTAGTTGCGGTGTTTCTAGTTGTGGAGTTTCTAGTTTTGGAGTTTCTAGTCGTGGAGTTTCTAGTTTTGGAGTTTCTAATTGTGGAGTTTCTAGTTTTGGAGTTTCTAGTTGTGGAGATCTAGTTGCGAAGTCTCAAGTTGTGGAGTTTCTAGTTGCGGAGTTTCTTGTTGCGGAAAGTCTAGTTGGGAGTTTCTAGTTTTGGAGTTTCTAGTTGCGGAGTTTGTAGTTGTGGAGTATCAAGTTGTGGAGTTTCAAGTTGGGGAGTTTCTAGTTGTGGATTTTGAAGTTGTAGAGTTCCTAGTTGCAGAGTGTCTGGTTGGGAGTTTCTAGATGCGGAGTTTTCTAATTGCGGAGTCTGTATTTGTGGAGTTGCTAGTTGTGGAGTTTCTAGTGGTGGATTTTCTGGCTGTGGAGTTTCTAGCTGTGGAGTTTCTAGTTGAGGAGTTTCTAGTTGCAGAGTTTCTAGTTGCAGAGTTTTCCAGTTGTGGAGATTGTAGTGGCGAAGTTTCTAGTTGCGGAGTTTCAAGTTGTGGAGTTTCTAGTTGTGGAGTATCTAGTTGTGGAGTTTCAAGTTGTGGAGTTTTTAGTTGTGGATTTTGAAGTTGTAGAGTTCCTAGTTGCGGATTGTCTAGTTGTGGAGTTTATAGTTGCGGAGTTTTCTAGTTGCGGAGTTTCTAGTTGTGAAGTTTCTAGTTGTTAAGTCTCTAGTTGTGGAGTCTCTAGTTGCGGAGTTTCTAGTTGCGGAGTTACTGGTTGTGGAGTTTCTAGTTGTGGAGTTTCTAGTTGTGGAGTCTGTAGTTGTGGAGTCTGTAGTTGTGGAGTTTCCAGTTGTGGAGTTCCTAGTTTTGGAGTCTCTAGTTGTGGAGTTTCTAGCAGCGGAGTTTCAAGTTGTGGAGTTTCTAGTGGTGGATTTTCTAGCTTTGGAGTTTCTAGTTGTGCAATCTCTAGTTGTGGAGTTTCTAGTTGTGGAGTTTCTAGTTGCGAAGTTTCAAGTTGTTGAGTTTCTAGTTGCGGATTTTCTTGTTGCCGAGTTTCTGGTTGTGGGGTTTCTGGTTATGGAGTTTCTAGTTGCGGAGTTTCCAGTTGCGGAGTTTCTAGTTGTGGAGTTTCTAGTTGTGGAGTTTCTAGTTGTTGGGTTTCTAGTTGCCGAGTTTCTAGTTGCAAAATCTCAAGTTGTGGAGTTTCTAGCTGTGGAGTTTCTAGTTGCGGAGTTTCTAGTTGTGGAGTTTCTAGTTGTGGAATTCGTAGTTTTGATGTATCTAGTTGTGTTTCATGTAGTGAAGTTTCTAGCTGTGGAGTTTCTAGTGGCGGAGTTTCCAGTTGCAGAGTTTCTAGTTGTGGAGTTTTCTAGTAGTGGAGTTTCTAGTTATGGAGTTTCTAGTTGCAGAGTTTCAAGTTGTGGAGTTTATAGTTGTGAAGTTTCTCGTTGTGGAATTTCTAGCTGTGGGTTTTCTAGCTGTGGAGTTTCTAGTTGCGGAGTTTTTAGTTGCGGAGTTTCTGGTTGTGGAGTTTCTAGTGTTAGAGTTTCTAGTTGTGGAGTCTATAGTAGTGGAGTACCTATTTGTTGAGTTTCAAGTTGTGCAGTTTCTAGTTATGGAATTTCTAGTTGCGGAGTTTCTAGTTGTGAAGTCTCTAGTTGTGGAGTCTCTAGTTGTGGGATTTCCAGTTGGGGAGTTTCTAGTTGCGGAGTTTCTGGTTGTGGAGTTTCTAGTTGTGGAGTTTCTTGTTGTGAAGTCTGTAGTTGTGGAGTCTGTAGTCGTGGAGTTTATAGTGGGAGATTTTCTAGCTGTGCAGTTTCTAGTTGCAGTTTCTAGTTGCGAACTTTCTAGCTGAGGAGTTTCTAGTTGTGGAATTCGTAGTTGTGGAGTATCTAGTTGTGGTGTTTCAAGTAGTGAAGTTTCTAGCTGTGGAGTTTCTAGTTGCAGAGTTTCTAGTTGCAGATTTTCTAGTTGCGGAGTTTATTAGTTGTGGAGTTTCAAGTTGTGGAGTTTCTAGTTGTAGAGTTTCTAGTTGTGGAGTTTGTAGTTGTGGAGTATCTAGTTGCGGAGTTTCAAGTTGGGGAGTTTCTAGTTGTGGATTTTGAAGTTGTAGAGTTCCTAGTTGCGGAGTGTCTGGTTGGAAGTTTCTAGTTGCGGAGTTTTCTAGTAGTGGAATTTCTAGTTGTGGATTTTGAAGTTGTAGAGTTCCTAGTTGCGGAGTGTCTAGCTGGGAGTTTCTAGTTGCGGAGTTTTCTAGTCTCGGAGTCTGTAGTTGTGGAGTTGCTAGTTGTGGAGTTTCTAGTGGTGGATTTTCTAGCCGTGGAGTTTCTAGTTGCGGAGTTTTTAGTTGCAGAGTTTCTAGTTGTGGAGTTTCTAGTTGTGGAGTTTCTAGTTGCGGAGTTTGCAGTTGTGGAGTATCTAGTTGTGGAGTTTCAAGTTGGGGAGTTTCTAGTTGTGGATTTTGAAGTTGTGGAGTTCCTAGTTGCAGAGTGTCTGGTTGGGAGTTTCTAGTTGCGGAGTTTTCTAGTGGCGGAGTCTGTAGTTGTGGAGTTGCTAGTTGTGGAGTTTCTAGTGGTGGATTTTCTAGCTGTGGAGTTTCTAGTTGCGGAATTTCTAGTTGCAGAGTTTCTAGTTGCGGACTTTCTAGCTGTGGAGTTTCTAGTTGCGGAGTTAATAGTTGCGAAGTTTTTAGTTGTGGAGTTTCTAGTTGTGAAATTTGTAGCTGTGGAGTATCTAGTTGTGGTGTTTCAAGTTGTGGAAATTCTAGTTGTGGAGTTTCTATTTGTGGAGTTTCTAGTTGTTGAGTTTCTAGTTGCCGAATCTCTAAATGCGAAGTCTCAAGTTGTGGAGTTTCTAGCTGTGGAGTTTATGGTTGTTGAGTTTCTAGTTGTGGAGTTCCTAGTTGTGGAGTCTCTAGTTGTGGAGTTTCTAGTTGCGAAGACTAAAGTTGTGGAGTTTCTAGTTGTGGAGTTTGTAGTTGTGGAGTTTCTAGCTGTGGAGTTTCTAGTTGCGTAGTTTCTAGTTGCAGAGTTTCTAATTGCAGAGTTTTCCAGTTGTGGAAAATGTAGTGGTGGAGTTTCTAGTTGCGGAGTTTCAAATTGTGGAGTTTCCAGCTGTGGAGTTTGTAGTTGTGGAGTATCTTGTTGTGGAGTTTCAAGTTGTGGAGTTTTTAGTTGTGGATTTTGAAGTTGTAGAGTTCCTAGTTGCAGATTGTCTAGTATGGAGTTTTCTAGTTGCGGAGTTTTCTAGTTGTGGAATTTCTAGCTGTGGATTTTCTAGCTGTGGAGTTTCTAGTTGCAGAGTTTTTAGTTCATAGTTTCTGGTTGTGGAGTTTCTAGTGTTGGAGTTTCTAGTTGTAGAGTCCGTAGTTGTGGAGTATCTATTTGTTTGGTTTCAAGTTGGGGAGTTTCAAGTTGTGGAGTTTCTAGTTGTGGAATTGGTAGTTGTGAAGTATCTAGTTGTGGTGTTTCAAGTTGTGGAGTTTCTAGTTGTGGAGTTTCTAGTTGCGGAGTTTCTAGTTGTGGAATTCGTAGTTTTGGAGTATCTAGTTGTGTTTCATGTGGTGAAGTTTCTAGCTGTGGAGTTTCTAGTTGCGGAGTTTCCAGTTGCAGAGTTTCTAGTTGTGGAGTTTTCTAGTAGTGGAGTTTCTAGTTATGGAGTTTCTAGTTGCAGAGTTTCAAGTTGCGGAGTTTATAGTTGTGGAGTTTTTAGTTGTGGAGTTTGTAGTTGTGGAGTATCTAGTTCTGGAGTTTCAAGCTGTGGAGTTTCTAGTGGATTTTGAAGGTGTAGAGTTCCTAGTTGCGGAGTTTGAAGTTGGGAGTTTCTAGTTCGGGAGTTTTCTAGTTGCGGAGTCTGTAGTTGTGGAGTTGCTAGTTGTGGAGTTGCTAGTTGTGGAGTTTCTAGTGTTGGATTTTCTAGCTGTGGAGTTTCTAGTTGCGGAGTTTCTAGTTGCAGAGTTTCTAGTTGCGGACTTTCTAGCAGTGGAGTTTCTAGTTGCGGTGTTTCTAGTTGTGGAGTTTCTAGTTTTGGAGTTTCTAGTCGTGGAGTTTCTAGTTTTGTAGTTTCTAATTGTGGAGTTTCTAGTTTTGGAGTTTCTAGTTGTGGAGATCTAGTTGCGAAGTCTCAAGTTGTGGAGTTTCTAGTTGCGGAGTTTCTTGTTGCGGAAAGTCTAGTTGGGAGTTTCTAGTTTTGGAGTTTCTAGTTGCGGAGTTTGTAGTTGTGGAGTATCAAGTTGTGGAGTTTCAAGTTGGGGAGTTTCTAGTTGTGGATTTTGAAGTTGTAGAGTTCCTAGTTGCAGAGTGTCTGGTTGGGAGTTTCTAGATGCGGAGTTTTCTAATTGCGGAGTCTGTATTTGTGGAGTTGCTAGTTGTGGAGTTTCTAGTGGTGGATTTTCTAGCTGTGGAGTTTCTAGCTGTGGAGTTTCTAGTTGAGGAGTTTCTAGTTGCAGAGTTTCTAGTTGCAGAGTTTTCCAGTTGTGGAGATTGCAGTGGCGAAGTTTCTAGTTGCGGAGTTTCAAGTTGTGAAGTTTCTAGTTGTGGAGTATCTAGTTGTGGAGTTTCAAGTTGTGGAGTTTTTAGTTGTGGATTTTGAAGTTGTAGAGTTCCTAGTTGCGGATTGTCTAGTTGTGGAGTTTATAGTTGCGGAGTTTTCTAGTTGCGGAGTTTCTAGTTGTGAAGTTTCTAGTTGTTAAGTCTCTAGTTGTGGAGTCTCTAGTTGCGGAGTTTCTAGTTGCGGAGTTACTGGTTGTGGAGTTTCTAGTTGTGGAGTTTCTAGTTGTGGAGTCTGTAGTTGTGGAGTCTGTAGTTGTGGAGTTTCCAGTTGTGGAGTTCCTAGTTTTGGAGTCTCTAGTTGTGGAGTTTCTAGCAGCGGAGTTTCAAGTTGTGGAGTTTCTAGTGGTGGATTTTCTAGCTTTGGAGTTTCTAGTTGTGCAATCTCTAGTTGTGGAGTTTCTAGTTGTGGAGTTTCTAGTTGCGAAGTTTCAAGTTGTTGAGTTTCTAGTTGCGGATTTTCTTGTTGCCGAGTTTCTGGTTGTGGGGTTTCTGGTTATGGAGTTTCTAGTTGCGGAGTTTCCAGTTGCGGAGTTTCTAGTTGTGGAGTTTCTAGTTGTGGAGTTTCTAGTTGTTGGGTTTCTAGTTGCCGAGTTTCTAGTTGCAAAATCTCAAGTTGTGGAGTTTCTAGCTGTGGAGTTTCTAGTTGCGGAGTTTCTAGTTTCGGAGTTTCTAGTTGTGGAGTTTCTAGTTGTGGAATTCGTAGTTGTGGAGTATTTATTAGTTGTGGAGTTTCTAGTTGAAGAGTTTCTAGTTGTGGAGTTTCTAGTTGTTGGGTTTCTAGTTGCCGAGTTTCTAGTTGCAAAGTCTCAACTTGTGGAGTTTCTAGCTGTGGAGTTTCTAGTTGCGGAGTTTCTAGTTGTGGAGTTTCTAGTTGTAGAATTCGTAGTTTTGATGTATCTAGTTGTGTTTCATGTAGTGAAGTTTCTAGCTGTGGAGTTTCTAGTGGCGGAGTTTCCAGTTGCAGAGTTTCTAGTTGTGGAGTTTTCTAGTAGTGGAGTTTCTAGTTATGGAGTTTCTAGTTGCAGAGTTTCAAGTTGTGGAGTTTATAGTTGTGAAGTTTCTCGTTGTGGAATTTCTAGCTGTGGGTTTTCTAGCTGTGGAGTTTATAGTTGCGGAGTTTTTAGTTGCGGAGTTTCTGGTTGTGGAGTTTCTAGTGTTAGAGTTTCTAGTTGTGGAGTCTATAGTAGTGGAGTACCTATTTGTTGAGTTTCAAGTTGTGCAGTTTCTAGTTATGGAATTTCTAGTTGCGGAGTTTCTAGTTGTGAAGTCTCTAGTTGTGGAGTCTCTAGTTGTGGGATTTCCAGTTGGGGAGTTTCTAGTTGCGGAGTTTCTGGTTGTGGAGTTTCTAGTTGTGGAGTTTCTTGTTGTGAAGTCTGTAGTTGTGGAGTCTGTAGTCGTGGAGTTTATAGTGGGAGATTTTCTAGCTGTGCAGTTTCTAGTTGCAGTTTCTAGTTGCGAACTTTCTAGCTGAGGAGTTTCTAGTTGTGGAATTCGTAGTTCTGGAGTATCTAGTTGTGGTGTTTCAAGTAGTGAAGTTTCTAGCTGTGGAGTTTCTAGTTGCAGAGTTTCTAGTTGCAGATTTTCTAGTTGCGGAGTTTATTAGTTGTGGAGTTTCAAGTTGTGGAGTTTCTAGTTGTAGAGTTTCTAGTTGTGGAGTTTGTAGTTGTGGAGTATCTAGTTGCGGAGTTTCAAGTTGGGGAGTTTCTAGTTGTGGATTTTGAAGTTGTAGAGTTCCTAGTTGCGGAGTGTCTGGTTGGAAGTTTCTAGTTGCGGAGTTTTCTAGTAGTGGAATTTCTAGTTGTGGATTTTGAAGTTGTAGAGTTCCTAGTTGCGGAGTGTCTAGCTGGGAGTTTCTAGTTGCGGAGTTTTCTAGTCTCGGAGTCTGTAGTTGTGGAGTTGCTAGTTGTGGAGTTTCTAGTGGTGCATTTTCTAGCCGTGGAGTTTCTAGTTGCGGAGTTTTTAGTTGCAGAGTTTCTAGTTGTGGAGTTTCTAGTTGTGGAGTTTCTAGTTGCGGAGTTTGCAGTTGTGGAGTATCTAGTTGTGGAGTTTCAAGTTGGGGAGTTTCTAGTTGTGGATTTTGAAGTTGTGGAGTTCCTAGTTGCAGAGTGTCTGGTTGGGAGTTTCTAGTTGCGGAGTTTTCTAGTGGCGGAGTCTGTAGTTGTGGAGTTGCTAGTTGTGGAGTTTCTAGTGGTGGATTTTCTAGCTGTGGAGTTTCTAGTTGCGGAATTTCTAGTTGCAGAGTTTCTAGTTGCGGACTTTCTAGCTGTGGAGTTTGTAGTTGCGGAGTTAATAGTTGCGAAGTTTTTAGTTGTGGAGTTTCTAGTTGTGAAATTTGTAGCTGTGGAGTATCTAGTTGTGGTGTTTCAAGTTGTGGAAATTCTAGTTGTGGAGTTTCTATTTGTGGAGTTTCTAGTTGTTGAGTTTCTAGTTGCCGAATCTCTAAATGCGAAGTCTCAAGTTGTGGAGTTTCTAGCTGTGGAGTTTATGGTTGTTGAGTTTCTAGTTGTGGAGTTCCTAGTTGTGGAGTCTCTAGTTGTGGAGTTTCTAGTTGCGAAGACTAAAGTTGTGGAGTTTCTAGTTGTGGAGTTTGTAGTTGTGGAGTTTCTAGCTGTGGAGTTTCTAGTTGCGTAGTTTCTAGTTGCAGAGTTTCTAATTGCAGAGTTTTCCAGTTGTGGAAAATGTAGTGGTGGAGTTTCTAGTTGCGGAGTTTCAAGTTGTGGAGTTTCCAGCTGTGGAGTTTGTAGTTGTGGAGTATCTTGTTGTGGAGTTTCAAGTTGTGGAGTTTTTAGTTGTGGATTTTGAAGTTGTAGAGTTCCTAGTTGCAGATTGTCTAGTATGGAGTTTTCTAGTTGCGGAGTTTTCTAGTTGTGGAATTTCTAGCTGTGGATTTTCTAGCTGTGGAGTTTCTAGTTGCAGAGTTTTTAGTTCATAGTTTCTGGTTGTGGAGTTTCTAGTGTTGGAGTTTCTAGTTGTAGAGTCCGTAGTTGTGGAGTATCTATTTGTTTGGTTTCAAGTTGGGGAGTTTCAAGTTGTGGAGTTTCTAGTTGTGGAATTGGTAGTTGTGAAGTATCCAGTTGTGGTGTTTCAAGTTGTGGAGTTTCTAGTTGTGGAGTTTCTAGTTGCGGAGTTTCTAGTTGTGGAATTCGTAGTTTTGGAGTATCTAGTTGTGTTTCATGTGGTGAAGTTTCTAGCTGTGGAGTTTCTAGTTGCGGAGTTTCCAGTTGCAGAGTTTCTAGTTGTGGAGTTTTCTAGTAGTGGAGTTTCTAGTTATGGAGTTTCTAGTTGCAGAGTTTCAAGTTGCGGAGTTTATAGTTGTGGAGTTTTTAGTTGTGGAGTTTGTAGTTGTGGAGTATCTAGTTCTGGAGTTTCAAGCTGTGGAGTTTCTAGTGGATTTTGAAGGTGTAGAGTTCCTAGTTGCGGAGTTTGAAGTTGGGAGTTTCTAGTTCGGGAGTTTTCTAGTTGCGGAGTCTGTAGTTGTGGAGTTGCTAGTTGTGGAGTTTCTAGTGTTGGATTTTCTAGCTGTGGAGTTTCTAGTTGCGGAGTTTCTAGTTGCAGAGTTTCTAGTTGCGGACTTTCTAGCAGTGGAGTTTCTAGTTGCGGTGTTTCTATTTGTGGAGTTTCTAGTTTTGGAGTTTCTAGTCGTGGAGTTTCTAGTTTTGGAGTTTCTAATTGTGGAGTTTCTAGTTTTGGAGTTTCTAGTTGTGGAGATCTAGTTGCGAAGTCTCAAGTTGTGGAGTTTCTAGTTGCGGAGTTTCTTGTTGCGGAAAGTCTAGTTGGGAGTTTCTAGTTTTGGAGTTTCTAGTTGCGGAGTTTGTAGTTGTGGAGTATCAAGTTGTGGAGTTTCAAGTTGGGGAGTTTCTAGTTGTGGATTTTGAAGTTGTAGAGTTCCTAGTTGCAGAGTGTCTGGTTGGGAGTTTCTAGATGCGGAGTTTTCTAATTGCGGAGTCTGTATTTGTGGAGTTGCTAGTTGTGGAGTTTCTAGAGGTGGATTTTCTAGCTGTGGAGTTTCTAGCTGTGGAGTTTCTAGTTGAGGAGTTTCTAGTTGAAGAGTTTCTAGTTGCAGTGTTTTCCAGTTGTGGAGATTGTAGTGGCGAAGTTTCTAGTTGCGGAGTTTCAAGTTGGGGAGTTTCTAGTTGTGGAGTATCTAGTTGTGGAGTTTCAAGTTGTGGAGTTTTTAGTTGTGGATTTTGAAGTTGTAGAGTTCCTAGTTGCGGATTGTCTAGTTGTGGAGTTTATAGTTGCAGAGTTTTCTAGTTGCGGAGTTTCTAGTTGTGAAGTTTCTAGTTGTTAAGTCTCTAGTTGTGGAGTCTCTAGTTGCGGAGTTTCTAGTTGCGGAGTTACTGGTTGTGGAGTTTCTAGTTGTGGAGTTTCTAGTTGTGGAGTCTGTAGTTGTGGAGTCTGTAGTTGTGGAGTTTCCAGTTGTGGAGTTCCTAGTTTTGGAGTCTCTAGTTGTGGAGTTTCTAGCGGCGGAGTTTCAAGTTGTGGAGTTTCTAGTGGTGGATTTTCTAGCTTTGGAGTTTCTAGTTGTGCAGTCTCTAGTTGTGGAGTTTCTAGTTGTGGAGTTTCTAGTTGCGAAGTTTCAAGTTGTGGAGTTTCTAGTTGCGGATTTTCTTGTTGCCGAGTTTCTGGTTGTGGGGTTTCGGGTTATGGAGTTTCTAGTTGCGGAGTTTCCAGTTGCGGAGTTTCTAGTTGTGGAGTTTCTAGTTGTGGAGTTTCTAGTTGTTGGGTTTCTAGTTGCCGAGTTTCTAGTTGCAAAATCTCAAGTTGTGGAGTTTCTAGCTGTGGAGTTTCTAGTTGCGGAGTTTCTAGTTTCGGAGTTTCTAGTTGTGGAGTTTCTAGTTGTGGAATTCGTAGTTGTGGAGTATTTATTAGTTGTGGAGTTTCTAGTTGAAGAGTTTCTAGTTGTGGAGTTTCTAGTTGTTGGGTTTCTAGTTGCCGAGTTTCTAGTTGCAAAGTCTCAACTTGTGGAGTTTCTAGCTGTGGAGTTTCTAGTTGCGGAGTTTCTAGTTGTGGAGTTTCTAGTTGTGGAATTCGTAGTTTTGATGTATCTAGTTGTGTTTCATGTAGTGAAGTTTCTAGCTGTGGAGTTTCTAGTGGCGGAGTTTCCAGTTGCAGAGTTTCTAGTTGTGGAGTTTTCTAGTAGTGGAGTTTCTAGTTATGGAGCTTCTAGTTGCAGAGTTTCAAGTTGTGGAGTTTATAGTTGTGAAGTTTCTCGTTGTGGAATTTCTAGCTGTGGGTTTTCTAGCTGTGGAGTTTCTAGTTGCGGAGTTTTTAGTTGCGGAGTTTCTGGTTGTGGAGTTTCTAGTGTTAGAGTTTCTAGTTGTGGAGTCTATAGTAGTGGAGTACCTATTTGTTGAGTTTCAAGTTGTGCAGTTTCTAGTTATGGAATTTCTAGTTGCGGAGTTTCTAGTTGTGAAGTCTCTAGTTGTGGAGTCTCTAGTTGTGGGATTTCCAGTTGGGGAGTTTCTAGTTGCGGAGTTTCTGGTTGTGGAGTTTCTAGTTGTGGAGTTTCTTGTTGTGAAGTCTGTAGTTGTGGAGTCTGTAGTCCTGGAGTTTATAGTGGGAGATTTTCTAGCTGTGCAGTTTCTAGTTGCAGTTTCTAGTTGCGAACTTTCTAGCTGAGGAGTTTCTAGTTGTGGAATTCGTAGTTGTGGAGTATCTAGTTGTGGTGTTTCAAGTAGTGAAGTTTCTAGCTGTGGAGTTTCTAGTTGCAGAGTTTCTAGTTGCAGATTTTCTAGTTGCGGAGTTTATTAGTTGTGGAGTTTCAAGTTGTGGAGTTTCTAGTTGTAGAGTTTCTAGTTGTGGAGTTTGTAGTTGTGGAGTATCTAGTTGCGGAGTTTCAAGTTGGGGAGTTTCTAGTTGTGGATTTTGAAGTTGTAGAGTTCCTAGTTGCGGAGTGTCTGGTTGGAAGTTTCTAGTTGCGGAGTTTTCTAGTAGTGGAATTTCTAGTTGTGGATTTTGAAGTGGTAGAGTTCCTAGTTGCGGAGTGTCTAGCTGGGAGTTTCTAGTTGCGGAGTTTTCTAGTCTCGGAGTCTGTAGTTGTGGAGTTGCTAGTTGTGGAGTTTCTAGTGGTGGATTTTCTAGCCGTGGAGTTTCTAGTTGCGGAGTTTTTAGTTGCAGAGTTTCTAGTTGTGGAGTTTCTAGTTGTGGAGTTTCTAGTTGCGGAGTTTGCAGTTGTGGAGTATCTAGTTGTGGAGTTTCAAGTTGGGGAGTTTCTAGTTGTGGATTTTGAAGTTGTGGAGTTCCTAGTTGCAGAGTGTCTGGTTGGGAGTTTCTAGTTGCGGAGTTTTCTAGTGGCGGAGTCTGTAGTTGTGGAGTTGCTAGTTGTGGAGTTTCTAGTGGTGGATTTTCTAGCTGTGGAGTTTCTAGTTGCGGAATTTCTAGTTGCAGAGTTTCTAGTTGCGGACTTTCTAGCTGTGGAGTTTCTAGTTGCGGAGTTAATAGTTGCGAAGTTTTTAGTTGTGGAGTTTCTAGTTGTGAAATTTGTAGCTGTGGAGTATCTAGTTGTGGTGTTTCAAGTTGTGGAAATTCTAGTTGTGGAGTTTCTATTTGTGGAGTTTCTAGTTGTTGAGTTTCTAGTTGCCGAATCTCTAAATGCGAAGTCTCAAGTTGTGGAGTTTCTAGCTGTGGAGTTTATGGTTGTTGAGTTTCTAGTTGTGGAGTTCCTAGTTGTGGAGTCTCTAGTTGTGGAGTTTCTAGTTGCGAAGACTAAAGTTGTGGAGTTTCTAGTTGTGGAGTTTGTAGTTGTGGAGTTTCTAGCTGTGGAGTTTCTAGTTGCGTAGTTTCTAGTTGCAGAGTTTCTAATTGCAGAGTATTCCAGTTGTGGAAAATGTAGTGGTGGAGTTTCTAGTTGCGGAGTTTCAAGTTGTGGAGTTTCCAGCTGTGGAGTTTGTAGTTGTGGAGTATCTTGTTGTGGAGTTTCAAGTTGTGGAGTTTTTAGTTGTGGATTTTGAAGTTGTAGAGTTCCTAGTTGCAGATTGTCTAGTATGGAGTTTTCTAGTTGCGGAGTTTTCTAGTTGTGGAATTTCTAGCTGTGGATTTTCTAGCTGTGGAGTTTCTAGTTGCAGAGTTTTTAGTTCATAGTTTCTGGTTGTGGAGTTTCTAGTGTTGGAGTTTCTAGTTGTAGAGTCCGTAGTTGTGGAGTATCTATTTGTTTGGTTTCAAGTTGGGGAGTTTCAAGTTGTGGAGTTTCTAGTTGTGGAATTGGTAGTTGTGAAGTATCTAGTTGTGGTGTTTCAAGTTGTGGAGTTTCTAGTTGTGGAGTTTCTAGTTGCGGAGTTTCTAGTTGTGGAATTCGTAGTTTTGGAGTATCTAGTTGTGTTTCATGTGGTGAAGTTTCTAGCTGTGGAGTTTCTAGTTGCGGAGTTTCCAGTTGCAGAGTTTCTAGTTGTGGAGTTTTCTAGTAGTGGAGTTTCTAGTTATGGAGTTTCTAGTTGCAGAGTTTCAAGTTGCGGAGTTTCTAGCTGTGGAGTTTCTAGTTGCGGAGTTAATAGTTGCGAAGTTTTTAGTTGTGGAGTTTCTAGTTGTGAAATTTGTAGCTGTGGAGTATCTAGTTGTGGTGTTTCAAGTTGTGGAAATTCTAGTTGTGGAGTTTCTATTTGTGGAGTTTCTAGTTGTTGAGTTTCTAGTTGCCGAATCTCTAAATGCGAAGTCTCAAGTTGTGGAGTTTCTAGCTGTGGAGTTTATGGTTGTTGAGTTTCTAGTTGTGGAGTTCCTAGTTGTGGAGTCTCTAGTTGTGGAGTTTCTAGTTGCGAAGACTAAAGTTGTGGAGTTTCTAGTTGTGGAGTTTGTAGTTGTGGAGTTTCTAGCTGTGGAGTTTCTAGTTGCGTAGTTTCTAGTTGCAGAGTTTCTAATTGCAGAGTATTCCAGTTGTGGAAAATGTAGTGGTGGAGTTTCTAGTTGCGGAGTTTCAAGTTGTGGAGTTTCCAGCTGTGGAGTTTGTAGTTGTGGAGTATCTTGTTGTGGAGTTTCAAGTTGTGGAGTTTTTAGTTGTGGATTTTGAAGTTGTAGAGTTCCTAGTTGCAGATTGTCTAGTATGGAGTTTTCTAGTTGCGGAGTTTTCTAGTTGTGGAATTTCTAGCTGTGGATTTTCTAGCTGTGGAGTTTCTAGTTGCAGAGTTTTTAGTTCATAGTTTCTGGTTGTGGAGTTTCTAGTGTTGGAGTTTCTAGTTGTAGAGTCCGTAGTTGTGGAGTATCTATTTGTTTGGTTTCAAGTTGGGGAGTTTCAAGTTGTGGAGTTTCTAGTTGTGGAATTGGTAGTTGTGAAATATCTAGTTGTGGTGTTTCAAGTTGTGGAGTTTCTAGTTGTGGAGTTTCTAGTTGCGGAGTTTCTAGTTGTGGAATTCGTAGTTTTGGAGTATCTAGTTGTGTTTCATGTGGTGAAGTTTCTACCTGTGGAGTTTCTAGTTGCGGAGTTTCCAGTTGCAGAGTTTCTAGTTGTGGAGTTTTCTAGTAGTGGAGTTTCTAGTTATGGAGTTTCTAGTTGCAGAGTTTCAAGTTGCGGAGTTTATAGTTGTGGAGTTTTTAGTTGTGGAGTTTGTAGTTGTGGAGTATCTAGTTCTGGAGTTTCAAGCTGTGGAGTTTCTAGTGGATTTTGAAGGTGTAGAGTTCCTAGTTGCGGAGTTTGAAGTTGGGAGTTTCTAGTTCGGGAGTTTTCTAGTTGCGGAGTCTGTAGTTGTGGAGTTGCTAGTTGTGGAGTTTCTAGTGTTGGATTTTCTAGCTGTGGAGTTTCTAGTTGCGGAGTTTCTAGTTGCAGAGTTTCTAGTTGCGGACTTTCTAGCAGTGGAGTTTCTAGTTGCGGTGTTTCTAGTTGTGGAGTTTCTAGTTTTGGAGTTTCTAGTCGTGGAGTTTCCAGTTTTGGAGTTTCTAATTGTGGAGTTTCTAGTTTTGGAGTTTCTAGTTGTGGAGATCTAGTTGCGAAGTCTCAAGTTGTGGAGTTTCTAGTTGCGGAGTTTCTTGTTGCGGAAAGTCTAGTTGGGAGTTTCTAGTTTTGGAGTTTCTAGTTGCGGAGTTTGTAGTTGTGGAGTATCAAGTTGTGGAGTTTCAAGTTGGGGAGTTTCTAGTTGTGGATTTTGAAGTTGTAGAGTTCCTAGTTGCAGAGTGTCTGGTTGGGAGTTTCTAGATGCGGAGTTTTCTAATTGCGGAGTCTGTATTTGTGGAGTTGCTAGTTGTGGAGTTTCTAGTGGTGGATTTTCTAGCTGTGGAGTTTCTAGCTGTGGAGTTTCTAGTTGAGGAGTTTCTAGTTGAAGAGTTTCTAGTTGCAGAGTTTTCCAGTTGTGGAGATTGTAGTGGCGAAGTTTCTAGTTGCGGAGTTTCAAGTTGGGGAGTTTCTAGTTGTGGAGTATCTAGTTGTGGAGTTTCAAGTTGTGGAGTTTTTAGTTGTGGATTTTGAAGTTGTAGAGTTCCTAGTTGCGGATTGTCTAGTTGTGGAGTTTATAGTTGCGGAGTTTTCTAGTTGCGGAGTTTCCAGTTGTGAAGTTTCTAGTTGTTAAGTCTCTAGTTGTGGAGTCTCTAGTTGCGGAGTTTCTAGTTGCGGAGTTACTGGTTGTGGAGTTTCTAGTTGTGGAGTTTCTAGTTGTGGAGTCTGTAGTTGTGGAGTCTGTAGTTGTGGAGTTTCCAGTTGTGGAGTTCCTAGTTTTGGAGTCTCTAGTTGTGGAGTTTCTAGCGGCGGAGTTTCAAGTTGTGGAGTTTCTAGTGGTGGATTTTCTAGCTTTGGAGTTTCTAGTTGTGCAGTCTCTAGTTGTGGAGTTTCTAGTTGTGGAGTTTCTAGTTGCGAAGTTTCAAGTTGTGGAGTTTCTAGTTGCGGATTTTCTTGTTGCCGAGTTTCTGGTTGTGGGGTTTCTGGTTATGGAGTTTCTAGTTGCGGAGTTTCCAGTTGCGGAGTTTCTAGTTGTGGAGTTTCTAGTTGTGGAGTTTCTAGTTGTTGGGTTTCTAGTTGCCGAGTTTCTAGTTGCAAAATCTCAAGTTGTGGAGTTTCTAGCTGTGGAGTTTCTAGTTGCGGAGTTTCTAGTTTCGGAGTTTCTAGTTGTTGGGTTTCTAGTTGCCGAGTTTCTAGTTGCAAAGTCTCAACTTGTGGAGTTTCTAGCTGTGGAGTTTCTAGTTGCGGAGTTTCTAGTTGTGGAGTTTCTAGTTGTGGAATTCGTAGTTTTGGAGTATCTAGTTGTGTTTCATGTAGTGAAGTTTCTAGCTGTGGAGTTTCTAGTGGCGGAGTTTCCAGTTGCAGAGTTTCTAGTTGTGGAGTTTTCTAGTAGTGGAGTTTCTAGTTATGGAGTTTCTAGTTGCAGAGTTTCAAGTTGTGGAGTTTATAGTTGTGAAGTTTCTCGTTGTGGAATTTCTAGCTGTGGGTTTTCTAGCTGTGGAGTTTCTAGTTGCGGAGTTTTTAGTTGCGGAGTTTCTGGTTGTGGAGTTTCTAGTGTTAGAGTTTCTAGTTGTGGAGTCTATAGTAGTGGAGTACCTATTTGTTGAGTTTCAAGTTGTGCAGTTTCTAGTTATGGAATTTCTAGTTGCGGAGTTTCTAGTTGTGAAGTCTCTAGTTGTGGAGTCTCTAGTTGTGGGATTTCCAGTTGGGGAGTTTCTAGTTGCGGAGTTTCTGGTTGTGGAGTTTCTAGTTGTGGAGTTTCTTGTTGTGAAGTCTGTAGTTGTGGAGTCTGTAGTCGTGGAGTTTATAGTGGGAGATTTTCTAGCTGTGCAGTTTCTAGTTGCAGTTTCTAGTTGCGAACTTTCTAGCTGAGGAGTTTCTAGTTGTGGAATTCGTAGTTGTGGAGTATCTAGTTGTGGTGTTTCAAGTAGTGAAGTTTCTAGCTGTGGAGTTTCTAGTTGCAGAGTTTCTAGTTGCAGATTTTCTAGTTGCGGAGTTTATTAGTTGTGGAGTTTCAAGTTGTGGAGTTTCTAGTTGTGGAGTTTCTAGTTGTGGAGTTTGTAGTTGTGGAGTATCTAGTTGCGGAGTTTCAAGTTGGGGAGTTTCTAGTTGTGGATTTTGAAGTTGTAGAGTTCCTAGTTGCGGAGTGTCTGGTTGGAAGTTTCTAGTTGCGGAGTTTTCTAGTTGCGGAGTCTGTAGTTGTGGCGTTGCTAGTTGTGGAGTTTCTAGTGGTGGATTTTCTAGCTGTGGAGTTTCTAGTTGCGGAGTTTCTAGTTGCAGAGTTTATAGTTGCGGACTTTCTAGCTGTGGAGTTTCTAGTTGCGGAGTTAATAGTTGCGGAGTTTTTAGTTGTGGGGTTTCTAGTTGTGAAGTATCTAACTGTGGAGTTTCTAGTTGCAGATTTTCTAGTTGCGGAGTTTATTAGTTGTGGAGTTTCAAGTTGTGGAGCTTCTAGTTGTGGAGTTTCTTGTTGTGGAGTCTCTAGTTGTGGAGTTTGTAGTTGTGGAGTTTCTAGTTGCGGAGTTTTTAGGTCGGAGTTTCTGGTAGTGGAGTTTCTAGTGTTGGAGTTTCTAGTTTTGGAGTCCGTAGTTGTGGAGTATCTATTTGTTGGGTTTCAAGTTGTGGAGTTTCTAGTTGTGGAATATGTAGTTTCGGAGTTTCAAGTTGTGGAGTTTCTAGTTGTGGAGTTTCTAGAGTATCTAGTTGTGGTGTTTCAAGTTGTGGAATTCGTAGTTTCGGAGTATCTAGTTGTAGTGTTTCAAGTAGTGAAGTTTCTAGCTGTGGAGTTTCTAGTTGTGGAGTTTTTTAGTTGTGAAGTTTCTAGTTGTGGAATTTGTAGTTGTGTAGTATCTAGTTGTGGTAATTCAAGTTTTGTAGTTTCTAGCTGTGGAGTTTCTAGTTGTGGAGTTTCTAGTTGCGGAGTTTCTAGTTGTAAATCCCTAGTTGTGGAGTTTAATAGTGGTGGAGTTTCAAGTTGTGGAGTTTCTAGTTGTGGAGTTTCTAGTTGTGGAGTTTGTAGTTGTGGAGTATCTAGTTGCGGAGTTTCAAGTTGGGGAGTTTCTAGTTGTGGATTTTGAAGTTGTAGAGTTCCTAGTTGCGGAGTGTCTGGTTGGGAGTTTCTAGTTGCGGAGTTTTCTAGTTGCGCAGTCTGTAGTTGTGGCGTTGCTAGTTGTGGAGTTTCTAGTGGTGGATTTTCTAGCTGTGGAGTTTCTAGTTGCGGAGTTTCTAGTTGCAGAGTTTCTAGTTGCGGACTTTCTAGCTGTGGAGTTTCTAGTTGCGGAGTTAATAGTTGCGGAGTTTTTAGTTGTGGAGTTTCTAGTTGTGAAGTATCTAACTGTGGAGTTTCTAGTTGCAGATTTTCTAGTTGCGGAGTTTATTAGTTGTGGAGTTTCATGTTGTGGAGTTTCTAGTTGTGGAGTTTCTTGTTGTGGAGTCTCTAGTTGTGGAGTTTGTAGTTGTGGAGTTTCTAGTTGCGGAGTTTTTAGGTCGGAGTTTCTGGTAGTGGAGTTTCTAGTGTTGGAGTTTCTAGTTTTGGAGTCCGTAGTTGTGGAGTATCTATTTGTTGGGTTTCAAGTTGTGGAGTTTCTAGTTGTGGAATATGTAGTTGCGGAGTTTCAAGTTGTGGAGTTTCTAGTTGTGGAGTTTCTAGAGTATCTAGTTGTGGTGTTTCAAGTTGTGGAATTCGTAGTTTCGGAGTATCTAGTTGTAGTGTTTCAAGTAGTGAAGTTTCTAGATGTGGAGTTTCTAGTTGTGGAGTTTTCTAGTTGAGGAGTTTCTAGTTGTGGAATTTGTAGTTGTGTAGTATCTAGTTGTGGTAATTCAAGTTTTGTAGTTTCTAGCTGTGGAGTTTCTAGTTGTGGAGTTTCTAGTTGCGGAGTTTCTAGTTGTAAATCCCTAGTTGTGGAGTTTCTAGCTGTGGAGTTTCTGGTTGTGGAACCTCTAGTTGTGGAGTTTGTAGTTTTGGGGTTCGTAGTTGTGGAGTTTGTAGTTTTGGGGTTCGTAGTTGTGGAGTTCGTAGTTGTGGAGTTTCTAGTTGTGGAGTCTCTAGTTGTGGAGTTTGTAGTTGTGGAGTTTCTAGCTGTGGAGTTTATAGTTGCAGAGTTTCTAGTTGCAGAGTTTTCCAGTTGTGAAGATTGCAGTGGCGGAGTTCTAGTTGCGGACTTTCTAGCTGCGGAGTTTCTAGTTGCGGAGTTTATAGTTGCGGAGTTTTTAGTTGTGGAGTTTCTAGTTGTGAAATTTGTAGTTGTGGAGTATCTAGTTGTGGTGTTTCAAGTTGTGGAGTTTCTAGTTGTGGAGTTTCTAGTTGTGGAGTTTCTAGTTGTTGAGTTTCTAGTTGACGAATCTCTAAATGCGAAGTCTCAAGTTGTGGAGTTTCTAGCTGTGGAGTTTCTGGTTGTGGAGTCTCTAGTTGTGGAGTTCCTAGTTGTGGAGTCTCTAGTTGTGGAGTTTGTAGTTGTGGAGTTTCTAGCTGTGGAGTTTGTAGTTGCGGAGTTTCTAGTTGCAGAGTTTTCCAGTTGTGAAGATTTCAGTGGCGGAGTTTCTAGTTGCGGACTTCCTAGCTGTGGAGTTTCTAGTTGCGGAGTTTTCTAGTTGCGAAATCTGTAGTTGTGGAGTTTCTAGTAGTGGAATTTCTAGTTGTGGATTTTGAAGTTGTAGAGTTCCTAGTTGCGGAGTGTCTAGCTGGGAGTTTCTAGTTGCGGAGTTTTCTAGTCTCGGAGTCTGTAGTTGTGGAGTTGCTAGTTGTGGAGTTTCTAGTGGTGGATTTTCTAGCCGTGGAGTTTCTAGTTATGGAGTTTCTAGTTGCAGAGTTTCAAGTTGCGGAGTTTATAGTTGTGGAGTTTTTAGTTGTGGAGTTTGTAGTTGTGGAGTATCTAGTTCTGGAGTTTCAAGCTGTGGAGTTTCTAGTGGATTTTGAAGGTGTAGAGTTTCTAGTTGCGGAGTTTGAAGTTGGGAGTTTCTAGTTCGGGAGTTTTCTAGTTGCAGAGTCTGTAGTTGTGGAGTTGCTAGTTGTGGAGTTTCTAGTGTAAGATTTTCTAGCTGTGGAGTTTCTAGTTGCGGAGTTTCTAGTTGCAGAGTTTCTAGCTGCGGACTTTCTAGCAGTGGAGTTTCTAGTTGCGGAGTTTCTGGTTGAGGAGTTTCTAGTTGTGGAGTTTCTTGTTGTGAAGTCTGTAGTTGTGGAGTCTGTAGTCATGGAGTTTCTAGTGGGAGATTTTCTAGCTGTGCAGCTTCTAGTTGTAGAGTTTCTAGTTGCAGAGTTTCTAGTTGCGAACTTTCTAGCTGTGGAGTTTCTAGTTGTGGAATTCGTAGTTGTGGAGTATCTAGTTGTGGTGTTTCAAGTAGTGAAGTTTCTAGCTGTGGAGTTTCTAGTTGCAGAGTTTCTAGTTGCAGATTTTCTAGTTGCGGAGTTTATTAGTTGTTGAGTTTCAAGTTGTGGAGTTTCTAGTTGTGGAGTTTCTAGTTGTGGAGTTTGTAGTTGTGGAGTATCTAGTTGCGGAGTTTCAAGTTGGGGAGTTTCTAGTTGTGGATTTTGAAGTTGTAGAGTTCCTAGTTGCGGAGTGTCTGGTTGGGAGTTTCTAGTTGCGGAGTTTTCTAGATGCGGAGTCTGTAGTTGTGGCGTTGCTAGTTGTGGAGTTTCTAGTGGTGGATTTTCTAGCTGTGGAGTTTCTAGTTGCGGAGTTTCTAGTTGCAGAGTTTCTAGTTGCGGACTTTCTAGCTGTGGAGTTTCTAGTTGCGGAGTTTATAGTTGCGGAGTTTTTAGTTGTGGAGTTTCTAGTTGTGAAGTATCTAACTGTGGAGTTTCTAGTTGCAGATTTTCTAGTTGCGGAGTTTATTAGTTGTGGAGTTTCAAGTTGTGGAGTTTCTAGTTGTGGAGTTTCTTGTTGTGGAGTCTCTAGTTGTGGAGTTTGTAGTTGTGGAGTTTCTAGTTGCGGAGTTTTTAGGTCGGAGTTTCTGGTTGTGGAGTTTCTAGTGTTGGAGTTTCTAGTTTTGGAGTCCGTAGTTGTGGAGTATCTATTTGTTGGGTTTCAAGTTGTGGAGTTTCTAGTTGTTGAATATGTAGTTGCGGAGTTTCAAGTTGTGGAGTTTCTAGTTGTGGAGTTTCTAGAGTATCTAGTTGTGGTGTTTCAAGTTGTGGAGTTTCTCGTTGAGGAGTTTCTAGTTGTGGAGTTTCTAGTTGCGGAGTTTCTAGTGTTGGAGTTTATTGTTGTGGAATTCGTAGTTTCGGAGTAACTAGTTGTAGTGTTTCAAGTAGTGAAGTTTCTAGCTGTGTAGTTTCTAGTTGTGGAGTTTTCTAGTAGTGGAGTTTCTAGTTATGGAGTTTCAAGTTGTGGAGTTTCTAGTTGTGGAATTTGTAGTTGTGTAGTATCTAGTTGTGGTAATTCAAGTTTTGTAGCTTCTAGCTGTGGAGTTTCTAGTTGTGGAGTTTCTAGTTGCGGAGTTTCTAGTTGTAAATCTCTAGTTGTGGAGTTTCTAGCTGTGGAGTTTCTGGTTGTGGAACCTCTAGTTGTGGAGTTCCTAGTTGTGGAGTCTCTAGTTGTGGAGTTTGTAGTTTTGGGGTTCGTAGTTGTGGAGTTCGTAGTTGTGGAGTTTCTAGTTGTGGAGTCTCTAGTTGTGGAGTTTGTAGTTGTGGAGTTTCTAGCTGTGGAGTTTATAGTTGCAGAGTTTCTAGTTGCAGAGTTTTCCAGTTGTGAAGATTGCAGTGGCGGAGTTCTAGTTGCGGACCTTCTAGCTGCGGAGTTTCTAGTTGCGGAGATTATAGTTGCGGAGTTTTTAGTTGTGGAGTTTCTAGTTGTGAAATTTGTAGTTGTGGAGTATCTAGTTGTGGCGTTTCAAGTTGTGGAGTTTCTAGTTGTGGAGTTTCTAGTTGTGGAGTTTCTAGTTGTGGAATTTGTAGTTGTGTAGTATCTAGTTGTGGTAATTCAAGTTTTGTAGTTTCTAGCTGTGGAGTTTCTAGTTGTGGAGTTTCTAGTTGTGGAGTTTCTAGTTGTAAATCCGTAGTTGTGGAGTTTAATAGTGGTGGAGTTTCAAGTTGTGGAGTTTCTAGTTGTGGAGTTTCTAGTTGTGGAGTTTGTAGTTGTGGAGTATCTAGTTGCGGAGTTTCAAGTTGGGGAGTTTCTAGTTGTGGATTTTGAAGTTGTAGAGTTCCTAGTTGCGGAGTGTCTGGTTGGGAGTTTCTAGTTGCGGAGTTTTCTAGTTGCGGAGTCTGTAGTTGTGGCGTTGCTAGTTGTGGAGTTTCTAGTGGTGGATTTTCTAGCTGTGGAGTTTCTAGTTGCGGAGTTTCTAGTTGCAGAGTTTCTAGTTGCGGACTTTCTAGCTGTGGAGTTTCTAGTTGCGGAGTTAATAGTTGCGGAGTTTTTAGTTGTGGAGTTTCTAGTTGTGAAGTATCTAACTGTGGAGTTTCTAGTTGCAGATTTTCTAGTTGCGGAGTTTATTAGTTGTGGAGTTTCATGTTGTGGAGTTTCTAGTTGTGGAGTTTCTTGTTGTGGAGTCTCTAGTTGTGGAGTTTGTAGTTGTGGAGTTTCTAGTTGCGGAGTTTTTAGGTCGGAGTTTCTGGTAGTGGAGTTTCTAGTGTTGGAGTTTCTAGTTTTGGAGTCCGTAGTTGTGGAGTATCTATTTGTTGGGTTTCAAGTTGTGGAGTTTCTAGTTGTGGAATATGTAGTTGCGGAATTTCAAGTTGTGGAGTTTCTAGTTGTGGAGTTTCTAGAGTATCTAGTTGTGGTGTTTCAAGTTGTGGAATTCGTAGTTTCGGAGTATCTAGTTGTAGTGTTTCAAGTAGTGAAGTTTCTAGATGTGGAGTTTCTAGTTGTGGAGTTTTCTAGTTGTGGAGTTTCTAGTTGTGGAATTTGTAGTTGTGTAGTATCTAGTTGTGGTAATTCAAGTTTTGTAGTTTCTAGCTGTGGAGTTTCTAGTTGTGGAGTTTCTAGTTGCGGAGTTTCTAGTTGTAAATCCCTAGTTGTGGAGTTTCTAGCTGTGGAGTTTCTGGTTGTGGAACCTCTAGTTGTGGAGTTTGTAGTTTTGGGGTTCATAGTTGTGGAGTTTGTAGTTTTGGGGTTCGTAGTTGTGGAGTTCGTAGTTGTGGAGTTTCTAGTTGTGGAGTCTCTAGTTGTGGAGTTTGTAGTTGTGGAGTTTCTAGCTGTGGAGTTTATAGTTGCAGAGTTTCTAGTTGCAGAGTTTTCCAGTTGTGAAGATTGCAGTGGCGGAGTTCTAGTTGCGGACTTTCTAGCTGCGGAGTTTCTAGTTGCGGAGTTTATAGTTGCGGAGTTTTTAGTTGTGGAGTTTCTAGTTGTGAAATTTGTAGTTGTGGAGTATCTAGTTGTGGTGTTTCAAGTTGTGGAGTTTCTAGTTGTGGAGTTTCTAGTTGTGGAGTTTCTAGTTGTTGAGTTTCTAGTTGACGAATCTCTAAATGCGAAGTCTCAAGTTGTGGAGTTTCTAGCTGTGGAGTTTCTGGTTGTGGAGTCTCTAGTTGTGGAGTTTCTAGCTGTGGAGTTTGTAGTTGCGGAGTTTCTAGTTGCAGAGTTTTCCAGTTGTGAAGATTTCAGTGGCGGAGTTTCTAGTTGCGGACTTCCTAGCTGTGGAGTTTCTAGTTGCGGAGTTTTCTAGTTGCGAAATCTGTAGTTGTGGAGTTTCTAGTAGTGGAATTTCTAGTTGTGGATTTTGAAGTTGTAGAGTTCCTAGTTGCGGAGTGTCTAGCTGGGAGTTTCTAGTTGCGGAGTTTTCTAGTCTCGGAGTCTGTAGTTGTGGAGTTGCTAGTTGTGGAGTTTCTAGTGTTGGATTTTCTAGCTGTGGAGTTTCTAGTTGCGGAGTTTCTAGTTGCAGAGTTTCTAGTTGCGGACTTTCTAGCAGTGGAGTTTCTAGTTGCGGAGTTTCTGGTTGAGGAGTTTCTAGTTGTGGAGTTTCTTGTTGTGAAGTCTGTAGTTGTGGAGTCTGTAGTCGTGGAGTTTCTAGTGGGAGATTTTCTAGCTGTGCAGCTTCTAGTTGTAGAGTTTCTAGTTGCAGAGTTTCTAGTTGCGAACTTTCTAGCTGTGGAGTTTCTAGTTGTGGAATTCGTAGTTGTGGAGTATCTAGTTGTGGTGTTTCAAGTAGTGAAGTTTCTAGCTGTGGAGTTTCTAGTTGCAGAGTTTCTAGTTGCAGATTTTCTAGTTGCGGAGTTTATTAGTTGTTGAGTTTCAAGTTGTGGAGTTTCTAGTTGTGGAGTTTCTAGTTGTGGAGTTTGTAGTTGTGGAGTATCTAGTTGCGGAGTTTCAAGTTGGGGAGTTTCTAGTTGTGGATTTTGAAGTTGTAGAGTTCCTAGTTGCGGAGTGTCTGGTTGGGAGTTTCTAGTTGCGGAGTTTTCTAGATGCGGAGTCTGTAGTTGTGGCGTTGCTAGTTGTGGAGTTTCTAGTGGTGGATTTTCCAGCTGTGGAGTTTCTAGTTGCGGAGTTTCTAGTTGCAGAGTTTCTAGTTGCGGACTTTCTAGCTGTGGAGTTTCTAGTTGCGGAGTTTATAGTTGCGGAGTTTTTAGTTGTGGAGTTTCTAGTTGTGAAGTATCTAACTGTGGAGTTTCTAGTGTCAGATTTTCTAGTTGCGGAGTTTATTAGTTGTGGAGTTTCAAGTTGTGGAGTTTCTAGTTGTGGAGTCTCTAGTTGTGGAGTCTCTAGTTGTGGAGTTTGTAGTTGTGGAGTTTCTAGTTGCGGAGTTTTTAGGTCGGAGTTTCTGGTTGTGGAGTTTCTAGTGTTGGAGTTTCTAGTTTTGGAGTCCGTAGTTGTGGAGTATCTATTTGTTGGGTTTCAAGTTGTGGAGTTTCTAGTTGTTGAATATGTAGTTGCGGAGTTTCAAGTTGTGGAGTTTCTAGTTGTGGAGTTTCTAGAGTATCTAGTTGTGGTGTTTCAAGTTGTGGAGTTTCTCGTTGAGGAGTTTCTAGTTGTGGAGTTTCTAGTTGCGGAGTTTCTAGTGTTGGAGTTTATTGTTGTGGAATTCGTAGTTTCGGAGTATCTAGTTGTAGTGTTTCAAGTAGTGAAGTTTCTAGCTGTGTAGTTTCTAGTTGTGGAGTTTTCTAGTAGTGGAGTTTCTAGTTATGGAGTTTCAAGTTGTGGAGTTTCTAGTTGTGGAATTTGTAGTTGTGTAGTATCTAGTTGTGGTAATTCAAGTTTTGTAGTTTCTAGCTGTGGAGTTTCTAGTTGTGGAGTTTCTAGTTGCGGAGTTTCTAGTTGTAAATCTCTAGTTGTGGAGTTTCTAGCTGTGGAGTTTCTGGTTGTGGAACCTCTAGTTGTGGAGTTCCTAGTTGTGGAGTCTCTAGTTGTGGAGTTTGTAGTTTTGGGGTTCGTAGTTGTGGAGTTCGTAGTTGTGGAGTTTCTAGTTGTGGAGTCTCTAGTTGTGGAGTTTGTAGTTGTGGAGTTTCTAGCTGTGGAGTTTATAGTTGCAGAGTTTCTAGTTGCAGAGTTTTCCAGTTGTGAAGATTGCAGTGGCGGAGTTCTAGTTGCGGACCTTCTAGCTGCGGAGTTTCTAGTTGCGGAGATTATAGTTGCGGAGTTTTTAGTTGTGGAGTTTCTAGTTGTGAAATTTGTAGTTGTGGAGTATCTAGTTGTGGCGTTTCAAGTTGTGGAGTTTCTAGTTGTGGAGTTTCTAGTTGTGGAGTTTCTAGTTGTGGAATTTGTAGTTGTGTAGTATCTAGTTGTGGTAATTCAAGTTTTGTAGTTTCTAGCTGTGGAGTTTCTAGTTGTGGAGTTTCTAGTTGCGGAGTTTCTAGTTGTAAATCCCTAGTTGTGGAGTTTAATAGTGGTGGAGTTTCAAGTTGTGGAGTTTCTAGTTGTGGAGTTTCTAGTTGTGGAGTTTGTAGTTGTGGAGTATCTAGTTGCGGAGTTTCAAGTTGGGGAGTTTCTAGTTGTGGATTTTGAAGTTGTAGAGTTCCTAGTTGCGGAGTGTCTGGTTGGGAGTTTCTAGTTGCGGAGTTTTCTAGTTGCGGAGTCTGTAGTTGTGGCGTTGCTAGTTGTGGAGTTTCTAGTGGTGGATTTTCTAGCTGTGGAGTTTCTAGTTGCGGAGTTTCTAGTTGCAGAGTTTCTAGTTGCGGACTTTCTAGCTGTGGAGTTTCTAGTTGCGGAGTTAATAGTTGCGGAGTTTTTAGTTGTGGAGTTTCTAGTTGTGAAGTATCTAACTGTGGAGTTTCTAGTTGCAGATTTTCTAGTTGCGGAGTTTATTAGTTGTGGAGTTTCATGTTGTGGAGTTTCTAGTTGTGGAGTTTCTTGTTGTGGAGTCTCTAGTTGTGGAGTTTGTAGTTGTGGAGTTTCTAGTTGCGGAGTTTTTAGGTCGGAGTTTCTGGTAGTGGAGTTTCTAGTGTTGGAGTTTCTAGTTTTGGAGTCCGTAGTTGTGGAGTATCTATTTGTTGGGTTTCAAGTTGTGGAGTTTCTAGTTGTGGAATATGTAGTTGCGGAATTTCAAGTTGTGGAGTTTCTAGTTGTGGAGTTTCTAGAGTATCTAGTTGTGGTGTTTCAAGTTGTGGAATTCGTAGTTTCGGAGTATCTAGTTGTAGTGTTTCAAGTAGTGAAGTTTCTAGATGTGGAGTTTCTAGTTGTGGAGTTTTCTAGTTGTGGAGTTTCTAGTTGTGGAATTTGTAGTTGTGTAGTATCTAGTTGTGGTAATTCAAGTTTTGTAGTTTCTAGCTGTGGAGTTTCTAGTTGTGGAGTTTCTAGTTGCGGAGTTTCTAGTTGTAAATCCCTAGTTGTGGAGTTTCTAGCTGTGGAGTTTCTGGTTGTGGAACCTCTAGTTGTGGAGTTTGTAGTTTTGGGGTTCATAGTTGTGGAGTTTGTAGTTTTGGGGTTCGTAGTTGTGGAGTTCGTAGTTGTGGAGTTTCTAGTTGTGGAGTCTCTAGTTGTGGAGTTTGTAGTTGTGGAGTTTCTAGCTGTGGAGTTTATAGTTGCAGAGTTTCTAGTTGCAGAGTTTTCCAGTTGTGAAGATTGCAGTGGCGGAGTTCTAGTTGCGGACTTTCTAGCTGCGGAGTTTCTAGTTGCGGAGTTTATAGTTGCGGAGTTTTTAGTTGTGGAGTTTCTAGTTGTGAAATTTGTAGTTGTGGAGTATCTAGTTGTGGTGTTTCAAGTTGTGGAGTTTCTAGTTGTGGAGTTTCTAGTTGTGGAGTTTCTAGTTGTTGAGTTTCTAGTTGACGAATCTCTAAATGCGAAGTCTCAAGTTGTGGAGTTTCTAGCTGTGGAGTTTCTGGTTGTGGAGTCTCTAGTTGTGGGGTTTCTAGCTGTGGAGTTTGTAGTTGCGGAGTTTCTAGTTGCAGAGTTTTCCAGTTGTGAAGATTTCAGTGGCGGAGTTTCTAGTTGCGGACTTCCTAGCTGTGGAGTTTCTAGTTGCGGAGTTTTCTAGTTGCGAAATCTGTAGTTGTGGAGTTTCTAGTAGTGGAATTTCTAGTTGTGGATTTTGAAGTTGTAGAGTTCCTAGTTGCGGAGTGTCTAGCTGGGAGTTTCTAGTTGCGGAGTTTTCTAGTCTCGGAGTCTGTAGTTGTGGAGTTGCTAGTTGTGGAGTTTCTAGTGTTGGATTTTCTAGCTGTGGAGTTTCTAGTTGCGGAGTTTCTAGTTGCAGAGTTTCTAGTTGCGGACTTTCTAGCAGTGGAGTTTCTAGTTGTGGAGTTTCTGGTTGAGGAGTTTCTAGTTGTGGAGTTTCTTGTTGTGAAGTCTGTAGTTGTGGAGTCTGTAGTCGTGGAGTTTCTAGTGGGAGATTTTCTAGCTGTGCAGCTTCTAGTTGTAGAGTTTCTAGTTGCAGAGTTTCTAGTTGCGAACTTTCTAGCTGTGGAGTTTCTAGTTGTGGAATTCGTAGTTGTGGAGTATCTAGTTGTGGTGTTTCAAGTAGTGAAGTTTCTAGCTGTGGAGTTTCTAGTTGCAGAGTTTCTAGTTGCAGATTTTCTAGTTGCGGAGTTTATTAGTTGTTGAGTTTCAAGTTGTGGAGTTTCTAGTTGTGGAGTTTCTAGTTGTGGAGTTTGTAGTTGTGGAGTATCTAGTTGCGGAGTTTCAAGTTGGGGAGTTTCTAGTTGTGGATTTTGAAGTTGTAGAGTTCCTAGTTGCGGAGTGTCTGGTTGGGAGTTTCTAGTTGCGGAGTTTTCTAGATGCGGAGTCTGTAGTTGTGGCGTTGCTAGTTGTGGAGTTTCTAGTGGTGGATTTTCCAGCTGTGGAGTTTCTAGTTGCGGAGTTTCTAGTTGCAGAGTTTCTAGTTGCGGACATTCTAGCTGTGGAGTTTCTAGTTGCGGAGTTTATAGTTGCGGAGTTTTTAGTTGTGGAGTTTCTAGTTGTGAAGTATCTAACTGTGGAGTTTCTAGTGTCAGATTTTCTAGTTGCGGAGTTTATTAGTTGTGGAGTTTCAAGTTGTGGAGTTTCTAGTTGTGGAGTCTCTAGTTGTGGAGTCTCTAGTTGTGGAGTTTGTAGTTGTGGAGTTTCTAGTTGCGGAGTTTTTAGGTCGGAGTTTCTGGTTGTGGAGTTTCTAGTGTTGGAGTTTCTAGTTTTGGAGTCCGTAGTTGTGGAGTATCTATTTGTTGGGTTTCAAGTTGTGGAGTTTCTAGTTGTTGAATATGTAGTTGCGGAGTTTCAAGTTGTGGAGTTTCTAGTTGTGGAGTTTCTAGAGTATCTAGTTGTGGTGTTTCAAGTTGTGGAGTTTCTCGTTGAGGAGTTTCTAGTTGTGGAGTTTCTAGTTGCGGAGTTTCTAGTGTTGGAGTTTATTGTTGTGGAATTCGTAGTTTCGGAGTATCTAGTTGTAGTGTTTCAAGTAGTGAAGTTTCTAGCTGTGTAGTTTCTAGTTGTGGAGTTTTCTAGTAGTGGAGTTTCTAGTTATGGAGTTTCAAGTTGTGGAGTTTCTAGTTGTGGAATTTGTAGTTGTGTAGTATCTAGTTGTGGTAATTCAAGTTTTGTAGTTTCTAGCTGTGGAGTTTCTAGTTGTGGAGTTTCTAGTTGCGGAGTTTCTAGTTGTAAATCTCTAGTTGTGGAGTTTCTAGCTGTGGAGTTTCTGGTTGTGGAACCTCTAGTTGTGGAGTTCCTAGTTGTGGAGTCTCTAGTTGTGGAGTTTGTAGTTTTGGGGTTCGTAGTTGTGGAGTTCGTAGTTGTGGAGTTTCTAGTTGTGGAGTCTCTAGTTGTGGAGTTTGTAGTTGTGGAGTTTCTAGCTGTGGAGTTTATAGTTGCAGAGTTTCTAGTTGCAGAGTTTTCCAGTTGTGAAGATTGCAGTGGCGGAGTTCTAGTTGCGGACCTTCTAGCTGCGGAGTTTCTAGTTGCGGAGATTATAGTTGCGGAGTTTTTAGTTGTGGAGTTTCTAGTTGTGAAATTTGTAGTTGTGGAGTATCTAGTTGTGGCGTTTCAAGTTGTGGAGTTTCTAGTTGTGGAGTTTCTAGTTGTGGAGTTTCTAGTTGTTGAGTTTCTAGTTGACGAATCTCTAAATGCGAAGTCTCAAGTTGTGGAGTTTCTAGCTGTGGAGTTTCTGGTTGTGGAGTCTCTAGTTGTGGAGTTCCTAGTTGTGGAGTCTCTAGTTGTGGAGTTTTTAGTTGTGGAGTTTCTAGCTGTGGAGTTTGTAGTTGCGGAAATTCTAGTTGCAGAGTTTTCCAGTTGTGAAGATTGCAGTGGCGGAGTTTCTAGTTGCGGACTTTCTAGCTGTGGAGTTTCTAGTTGCGGAGTTTTCTAGTTGCGAAGTCTGTAGTTGTGGAGTTTCTAGTTGTGGAATTTCTCGCTGTGGATTTTCTAGCTGTGGAGTTTCTAGTTGCGGAGTTTTTAGTTCATAGTTTCTGGTTGTGGAGTTTCTAGTGTTGGAGTTTCTAGTTGTGGAGTCCGTAGTTGTGGAGTATCTATTTGTTGGGTTTCAAGTTGTGGAGTTTCAAGTTGTGGAGTTTCTAGTTGTGGAATTTGTAGTTGTGAAGTATCTAGTTGTGGTGTTTCAGGTTGTGGAGTTTCTAGTTGTGGAGTTTCTAGATGCGGAGTTTCTAGTTGTGGAGTCTCTAGTTGTGGAGTCTCTAGTTGTGGAGTCTCTAGTTGTGGGATTTCTAGTTGCGGAGTTTCTGGTTGTGGAGTTTCTAGTTGTGGAGTTTCTAGTTGTGGAGTCTGTAGTTTTGGAGTCTGCAGTTTTGGAGTTTCTAGTTGTGGAGTTCCTAGTTATGGAGTCTCTAGTTGTGGAGTTTCTAGTTGCGGAGTTTCAAGTTGTGGAGTTTCTAGTTGTGGAGTTTGTAGTTGTGGAGTATCTAGTTGTGGTGTTTCAAGTTGTGGAGTTTCTAGTTGTGGAGTTTCTAGTTGCGGAGTTTCTAGTTGTAGAGTTTCTAGTTATGGAGTTTCAAGTTGTGGAGTTTCTAGTTGTGGAATTTGTAGTTGTGTAGTATCTAGTTGTGGTAATTCAAGTTTTGTAGCTTCTAGCTGTGGAGTTTCTAGTTGTGGAGTTTCTAGTTGCGGAGTTTCTAGTTGTAAATCTCTAGTTGTGGAGTTTCTAGCTGTGGAGTTTCTGGTTGTGGAACCTCTAGTTGTGGAGTTCCTAGTTGTGGAGTCTCTAGTTGTGGAGTTTGTAGTTTTGGGGTTCGTAGTTGTGGAGTTCGTAGTTGTGGAGTTTCTAGTTGTGGAGTCTCTAGTTGTGGAGTTTGTAGTTGTGGAGTTTCTAGCTGTGGAGTTTCTAGTTGCAGAGTTTCTAGTTGCAGAGTTTTCCAGTTGTGAAGATTGCAGTGGCGGAGTTCTAGTTGCGGACCTTCTAGCTGCGGAGTTTCTAGTTGCGGAGATTATAGTTGCGGAGTTTTTAGTTGTGGAGTTTCTAGTTGTGAAATTTGTAGTTGTGGAGTATCTAGTTGTGGCGTTTCAAGTTGTGGAGATTCTAGTTGTGGAGTTTCTAGTTGTGGAGTTTCTAGTTGTGGAATTTGTAGTTGTGTTGTATCTAGTTGTGGTAATTCAAGTTTTGTAGTTTCTAGCTGTGGAGTTTCTAGTTGTGGAGTTTCTAGTTGCGGAGTTTCTAGTTGTAAATCCCCAGTTGTGCAGTTTAATAGTGGTGGAGTTTCAAGTTGTGGAGTTTCTAGTTGTGGAGTTTCTAGTTGTGGAGTTTGTAGTTGTGGAGTATCTAGTTGCGGAGTTTCAAGTTGGGGAGTTTCTAGTTGTGGATTTTGAAGTTGTAGAGTTCCTAGTTGCGGAGTGTCTGGTTGGGAGTTTCTAGTTGCGGAGTTTTCTAGTTGCGGAGTCTGTAGTTGTGGCGTTGCTAGTTGTGGAGTTTCTAGTGGTGGATTTTCTAGCTGTGGAGTTTCTAGTTGCGGAGTTTCTAGTTGCAGAGTTTCTAGTTGCGGACTTTCTAGCTGTGGAGTTTCTAGTTGCGGAGTTAATAGTTGCGGAGTTTTTAGTTGTGGAGTTTCTAGTTGTGAAGTATCTAACTGTGGAGTTTCTAGTTGCAGATTTTCTAGTTGCGGAGTTTATTAGTTGTGGAGTTTCATGTTGTGGAGTTTCTAGTTGTGGAGTTTCTTGTTGTGGAGTCTCTAGTTGTGGAGTTTGTAGTTGTGGAGTTTCTAGTTGCGGAGTTTTTAGGTCGGAGTTTCTGGTAGTGGAGTTTCTAGTGTTGGAGTTTCTAGTTTTGGAGTCCGTAGTTGTGGAGTATCTATTTGTTGGGTTTCAAGTTGTGGAGTTTCTAGTTGTGGAATATGTAGTTGCGGAATTTCAAGTTGTGGAGTTTCTAGTTGTGGAGTTTCTAGAGTATCTAGTTGTGGTGTTTCAAGTTGTGGAATTCGTAGTTTCGGAGTATCTAGTTGTAGTGTTTCAAGTAGTGAAGTTTCTAGATGTGGAGTTTCTAGTTGTGGAGTTTTCTAGTTGTGGAGTTTCTAGTTGTGGAATTTGTAGTTGTGTAGTATCTAGTTGTGGTAATTCAAGTTTTGTAGTTTCTAGCTGTGGAGTTTCTAGTTGTGGAGTTTCTAGTTGCGGAGTTTCTAGTTGTAAACCCCTAGTTGTGGAGTTTCTAGCTGTGGAGTTTCTGGTTGTGGAACCTCTAGTTGTGGAGTTTGTAGTTTTGGGGTTCATAGTTGTGGAGTTTGTAGTTTTGGGGTTCGTAGTTGTGGAGTTCGTAGTTGTGGAGTTTCTAGTTGTGGAGTCTCTAGTTGTGGAGTTTGTAGTTGTGGAGTTTCTAGCTGTGGAGTTTATAGTTGCAGAGTTTCTAGTTGCAGAGTTTTCCAGTTGTGAAGATTGCAGTGGCGGAGTTCTAGTTGCGGACTTTCTAGCTGCGGAGTTTCTAGTTGCGGAGTTTATAGTTGCGGAGTTTTTAGTTGTGGAGTTTCTAGTTGTGAAATTTGTAGTTGTGGAGTATCTAGTTGTGGTGTTTCAAGTTGTGGAGTTTCTAGTTGTGGAGTTTCTAGTTGTGGAGTTTCTAGTTGTTGAGTTTCTAGTTGACGAATCTCTAAATGCGAAGTCTCAAGTTGTGGAGTTTCTAGCTGTGGAGTTTCTGGTTGTGGAGTCTCTAGTTGTGGAGTTTCTAGCTGTGGAGTTTGTAGTTGCGGAGTTTCTAGTTGCAGAGTTTTCCAGTTGTGAAGATTTCAGTGGCGGAGTTTCTAGTTGCGGACTTCCTAGCTGTGGAGTTTCTAGTTGCGGAGTTTTCTAGTTGCGAAATCTGTAGTTGTGGAGTTTCTAGTAGTGGAATTTCTAGTTGTGGATTTTGAAGTTGTAGAGTTCCTAGTTGCGGAGTGTCTAGCTGGGAGTTTCTAGTTGCGGAGTTTTCTAGTCTCGGAGTCTGTAGTTGTGGAGTTGCTAGTTGTGGAGTTTCTAGTGTTGGATTTTCTAGCTGTGGAGTTTCTAGTTGCGGAGTTTCTAGTTGCAGAGTTTCTAGTTGCGGACTTTCTAGCAGTGGAGTTTCTAGTTGCGGAGTTTCTGGTTGAGGAGTTTCTAGTTGTGGAGTTTCTTGTTGTGAAGTCTGTAGTTGTGGAGTCTGTAGTCGTGGAGTTTCTAGTGGGAGATTTTCTAGCTGTGCAGCTTCTAGTTGTAGAGTTTCTAGTTGCAGAGTTTCTAGTTGCGAACTTTCTAGCTGTGGAGTTTCTAGTTGTGGAATTCGTAGTTGTGGAGTATCTAGTTGTGGTGTTTCAAGTAGTGAAGTTTCTAGCTGTGGAGTTTCTAGTTGCAGAGTTTCTAGTTGCAGATTTTCTAGTTGCGGAGTTTATTAGTTGTTGAGTTTCAAGTTGTGGAGTTTCTAGTTGTGGAGTTTCTAGTTGTGGAGTTTGTAGTTGTGGAGTATCTAGTTGCGGAGTTTCAAGTTGGGGAGTTTCTAGTTGTGGATTTTGAAGTTGTAGAGTTCCTAGTTGCGGAGTGTCTGGTTGGGAGTTTCTAGTTGCGGAGTTTTCTAGATGCGGAGTCTGTAGTTGTGGCGTTGCTAGTTGTGGAGTTTCTAGTGGTGGATTTTCCAGCTGTGGAGTTTCTAGTTGCGGAGTTTCTAGTTGCAGAGTTTCTAGTTGCGGACATTCTAGCTGTGGAGTTTCTAGTTGCGGAGTTTATAGTTGCGGAGTTTTTAGTTGTGGAGTTTCTAGTTGTGAAGTATCTAACTGTGGAGTTTCTAGTGTCAGATTTTCTAGTTGCGGAGTTTATTAGTTGTGGAGTTTCAAGTTGTGGAGTTTCTAGTTGTGGAGTCTCTAGTTGTGGAGTCTCTAGTTGTGGAGTTTGTAGTTGTGGAGTTTCTAGTTGCGGAGTTTTTAGGTCGGAGTTTCTGGTTGTGGAGTTTCTAGTGTTGGAGTTTCTAGTTTTGGAGTCCGTAGTTGTGGAGTATCTATTTGTTGGGTTTCAAGTTGTGGAGTTTCTAGTTGTTGAATATGTAGTTGGGGAGTTTCAAGTTGTGGAGTTTCTAGTTGTGGAGTTTCTAGAGTATCTAGTTGTGGTGTTTCAAGTTGTGGAGTTTCTCGTTGAGGAGTTTCTAGTTGTGGAGTTTCTAGTTGCGGAGTTTCTAGTGTTGGAGTTTATTGTTGTGGAATTCGTAGTTTCGGAGTATCTAGTTGTAGTGTTTCAAGTAGTGAAGTTTCTAGCTGTGTAGTTTCTAGTTGTGGAGTTTTCTAGTAGTGGAGTTTCTAGTTATGGAGTTTCAAGTTGTGGAGTTTCTAGTTGTGGAATTTGTAGTTGTGTAGTATCTAGTTGTGGTAATTCAAGTTTTGTAGTTTCTAGCTGTGGAGTTTCTAGTTGTGGAGTTTCTAGTTGCGGAGTTTCTAGTTGTAAATCTCTAGTTGTGGAGTTTCTAGCTGTGGAGTTTCTGGTTGTGGAACCTCTAGTTGTGGAGTTCCTAGTTGTGGAGTCTCTAGTTGTGGAGTTTGTAGTTTTGGGGTTCGTAGTTGTGGAGTTCGTAGTTGTGGAGTTTCTAGTTGTGGAGTCTCTAGTTGTGGAGTTTGTAGTTGTGGAGTTTCTAGCTGTGGAGTTTATAGTTGCAGAGTTTCTAGTTGCAGAGTTTTCCAGTTGTGAAGATTGCAGTGGCGGAGTTCTAGTTGCGGACCTTCTAGCTGCGGAGTTTCTAGTTGCGGAGATTATAGTTGCGGAGTTTTTAGTTGTGGAGTTTCTAGTTGTGAAATTTGTAGTTGTGGAGTATCTAGTTGTGGCGTTTCAAGTTGTGGAGTTTCTAGTTGTGGAGTTTCTAGTTGTGGAGTTTCTAGTTGTTGAGTTTCTAGTTGACGAATCTCTAAATGCGAAGTCTCAAGTTGTGGAGTTTCTAGCTGTGGAGTTTCTGGTTGTGGAGTCTCTAGTTGTGGAGTTCCTAGTTGTGGAGTCTCTAGTTGTGGAGTTTTTAGTTGTGGAGTTTCTAGCTGTGGAGTTTGTAGTTGCGGAAATTCTAGTTGCAGAGTTTTCCAGTTGTGAAGATTGCAGTGGCGGAGTTTCTAGTTGCGGACTTTCTAGCTGTGGAGTTTCTAGTTGCGGAGTTTTCTAGTTGCGAAGTCTGTAGTTGTGGAGTTTCTAGTTGTGGAATTTCTCGCTGTGGATTTTCTAGCTGTGGAGTTTCTAGTTGCGGAGTTTTTAGTTCATAGTTTCTGGTTGTGGAGTTTCTAGTGTTGGAGTTTCTAGTTGTGGAGTCCGTAGTTGTGGAGTATCTATTTGTTGGGTTTCAAGTTGTGGAGTTTCAAGTTGTGGAGTTTCTAGTTGTGGAATTTGTAGTTGTGAAGTATCTAGTTGTGGTGTTTCAGGTTGTGGAGTTTCTAGTTGTGGAGTTTCTAGATGCGGAGTTTCTAGTTGTGGAGTCTCTAGTTGTGGAGTCTCTAGTTGTGGAGTCTCTAGTTGTGGGATTTCTAGTTGCGGAGTTTCTGGTTGTGGAGTTTCTAGTTGTGGAGTTTCTAGTTGTGGAGTCTGTAGTTTTGGAGTCTGCAGTTTTGGAGTTTCTAGTTGTGGAGTTCCTAGTTATGGAGTCTCTAGTTGTGGAGTTTCTAGTTGCGGAGTTTCAAGTTGTGGAGTTTCTAGTTGTGGAGTTTGTAGTTGTGGAGTATCTAGTTGTGGTGTTTCAAGTTGTGGAGTTTCTAGTTGTGGAGTTTCTAGTTGCGGAGTTTCTAGTTGTAGAGTTTCTAGTTATGGAGTTTCAAGTTGTGGAGTTTCTAGTTGTGGAATTTGTAGTTGTGTAGTATCTAGTTGTGGTAATTCAAGTTTTGTAGCTTCTAGCTGTGGAGTTTCTAGTTGTGGAGTTTCTAGTTGCGGAGTTTCTAGTTGTAAATCTCTAGTTGTGGAGTTTCTAGCTGTGGAGTTTCTGGTTGTGGAACCTCTAGTTGTGGAGTTCCTAGTTGTGGAGTCTCTAGTTGTGGAGTTTGTAGTTTTGGGGTTCGTAGTTGTGGAGTTCGTAGTTGTGGAGTTTCTAGTTGTGGAGTCTCTAGTTGTGGAGTTTGTAGTTGTGGAGTTTCTAGCTGTGGAGTTTCTAGTTGCAGAGTTTCTAGTTGCAGAGTTTTCCAGTTGTGAAGATTGCAGTGGCGGAGTTCTAGTTGCGGACCTTCTAGCTGCGGAGTTTCTAGTTGCGGAGATTATAGTTGCGGAGTTTTTAGTTGTGGAGTTTCTAGTTGTGAAATTTGTAGTTGTGGAGTATCTAGTTGTGGCGTTTCAAGTTGTGGAGATTCTAGTTGTGGAGTTTCTAGTTGTGGAGTTTCTAGTTGTGGAATTTGTAGTTGTGTTGTATCTAGTTGTGGTAATTCAAGTTTTGTAGTTTCTAGCTGTGGAGTTTCTAGTTGTGGAGTTTCTAGTTGCGGAGTTTCTAGTTGTAAATCCCCAGTTGTGCAGTTTAATAGTGGTGGAGTTTCAAGTTGTGGAGTTTCTAGTTGTGGAGTTTCTAGTTGTGGAGTTTGTAGTTGTGGAGTATCTAGTTGCGGAGTTTCAAGTTGGGGAGTTTCTAGTTGTGGATTTTGAAGTTGTAGAGTTCCTAGTTGCGGAGTGTCTGGTTGGGAGTTTCTAGTTGCGGAGTTTTCTAGTTGCGGAGTCTGTAGTTGTGGCGTTGCTAGTTGTGGAGTTTCTAGTGGTGGATTTTCTAGCTGTGGAGTTTCTAGTTGCGGAGTTTCTAGTTGCAGAGTTTCTAGTTGCGGACTTTCTAGCTGTGGAGTTTCTAGTTGCGGAGTTAATAGTTGCGGAGTTTTTAGTTGTGGAGTTTCTAGTTGTGAAGTATCTAACTGTGGAGTTTCTAGTTGCAGATTTTCTAGTTGCGGAGTTTATTAGTTGTGGAGTTTCATGTTGTGGAGTTTCTAGTTGTGGAGTTTCTTGTTGTGGAGTCTCTAGTTGTGGAGTTTGTAGTTGTGGAGTTTCTAGTTGCGGAGTTTTTAGGTCGGAGTTTCTGGTAGTGGAGTTTCTAGTGTTGGAGTTTCTAGTTTTGGAGTCCGTAGTTGTGGAGTATCTATTTGTTGGGTTTCAAGTTGTGGAGTTTCTAGTTGTGGAATATGTAGTTGCGGAATTTCAAGTTGTGGAGTTTCTAGTTGTGGAGTTTCTAGAGTATCTAGTTGTGGTGTTTCAAGTTGTGGAATTCGTAGTTTCGGAGTATCTAGTTGTAGTGTTTCAAGTAGTGAAGTTTCTAGATGTGGAGTTTCTAGTTGTGGAGTTTTCTAGTTGTGGAGTTTCTAGTTGTGGAATTTGTAGTTGTGTAGTATCTAGTTGTGGTAATTCAAGTTTTGTAGTTTCTAGCTGTGGAGTTTCTAGTTGTGGAGTTTCTAGTTGCGGAGTTTCTAGTTGTAAATCCCTAGTTGTGGAGTTTCTAGCTGTGGAGTTTCTGGTTGTGGAACCTCTAGTTGTGGAGTTTGTAGTTTTGGGGTTCATAGTTGTGGAGTTTGTAGTTTTGGGGTTCGTAGTTGTGGAGTTCGTAGTTGTGGAGTTTCTAGTTGTGGAGTCTCTAGTTGTGGAGTTTGTAGTTGTGGAGTTTCTAGCTGTGGAGTTTATAGTTGCAGAGTTTCTAGTTGCAGAGTTTTCCAGTTGTGAAGATTGCAGTGGCGGAGTTCTAGTTGCGGACTTTCTAGCTGCGGAGTTTCTAGTTGCGGAGTTTATAGTTGCGGAGTTTTTAGTTGTGGAGTTTCTAGTTGTGAAATTTGTAGTTGTGGAGTATCTAGTTGTGGTGTTTCAAGTTGTGGAGTTTCTAGTTGTGGAGTTTCTAGTTGTGGAGTTTCTAGTTGTTGAGTTTCTAGTTGACGAATCTCTAAATGCGAAGTCTCAAGTTGTGGAGTTTCTAGCTGTGGAGTTTCTGGTTGTGGAGTCTCTAGTTGTGGAGTTTCTAGCTGTGGAGTTTGTAGTTGCGGAGTTTCTAGTTGCAGAGTTTTCCAGTTGTGAAGATTTCAGTGGCGGAGTTTCTAGTTGCGGACTTCCTAGCTGTGGAGTTTCTAGTTGCGGAGTTTTCTAGTTGCGAAATCTGTAGTTGTGGAGTTTCTAGTAGTGGAATTTCTAGTTGTGGATTTTGAAGTTGTAGAGTTCCTAGTTGCGGAGTGTCTAGCTGGGAGTTTCTAGTTGCGGAGTTTTCTAGTCTCGGAGTCTGTAGTTGTGGAGTTGCTAGTTGTGGAGTTTCTAGTGTTGGATTTTCTAGCTGTGGAGTTTCTAGTTGCGGAGTTTCTAGTTGCAGAGTTTCTAGTTGCGGACTTTCTAGCAGTGGAGTTTCTAGTTGCGGAGTTTCTGGTTGAGGAGTTTCTAGTTGTGGAGTTTCTTGTTGTGAAGTCTGTAGTTGTGGAGTCTGTAGTCGTGGAGTTTCTAGTGGGAGATTTTCTAGCTGTGCAGCTTCTAGTTGTAGAGTTTCTAGTTGCAGAGTTTCTAGTTGCGAACTTTCTAGCTGTGGAGTTTCTAGTTGTGGAATTCGTAGTTGTGGAGTATCTAGTTGTGGTGTTTCAAGTAGTGAAGTTTCTAGCTGTGGAGTTTCTAGTTGCAGAGTTTCTAGTTGCAGATTTTCTAGTTGCGGAGTTTATTAGTTGTTGAGTTTCAAGTTGTGGAGTTTCTAGTTGTGGAGTTTCTAGTTGTGGAGTTTGTAGTTGTGGAGTATCTAGTTGCGGAGTTTCAAGTTGGGGAGTTTCTAGTTGTGGATTTTGAAGTTGTAGAGTTCCTAGTTGCGGAGTGTCTGGTTGGGAGTTTCTAGTTGCGGAGTTTTCTAGATGCGGAGTCTGTAGTTGTGGCGTTGCTAGTTGTGGAGTTTCTAGTGGTGGATTTTCCAGCTGTGGAGTTTCTAGTTGCGGAGTTTCTAGTTGCAGAGTTTCTAGTTGCGGACTTTCTAGCTGTGGAGTTTCTAGTTGCGGAGTTTATAGTTGCGGAGTTTTTAGTTGTGGAGTTTCTAGTTGTGAAGTATCTAACTGTGGAGTTTCTAGTGTCAGATTTTCTAGTTGCGGAGTTTATTAGTTGTGGAGTTTCAAGTTGTGGAGTTTCTAGTTGTGGAGTCTCTAGTTGTGGAGTCTCTAGTTGTGGAGTTTGTAGTTGTGGAGTTTCTAGTTGCGGAGTTTTTAGGTCGGAGTTTCTGGTTGTGGAGTTTCTAGTGTTGGAGTTTCTAGTTTTGGAGTCCGTAGTTGTGGAGTATCTATTTGTTGGGTTTCAAGTTGTGGAGTTTCTAGTTGTTGAATATGTAGTTGCGGAGTTTCAAGTTGTGGAGTTTCTAGTTGTGGAGTTTCTAGAGTATCTAGTTGTGGTGTTTCAAGTTGTGGAGTTTCTCGTTGAGGAGTTTCTAGTTGTGGAGTTTCTAGTTGCGGAGTTTCTAGTGTTGGAGTTTATTGTTGTGGAATTCGTAGTTTCGGAGTATCTAGTTGTAGTGTTTCAAGTAGTGAAGTTTCTAGCTGTGTAGTTTCTAGTTGTGGAGTTTTCTAGTAGTGGAGTTTCTAGTTATGGAGTTTCAAGTTGTGGAGTTTCTAGTTGTGGAATTTGTAGTTGTGTAGTATCTAGTTGTGGTAATTCAAGTTTTGTAGTTTCTAGCTGTGGAGTTTCTAGTTGTGGAGTTTCTAGTTGCGGAGTTTCTAGTTGTAAATCTCTAGTTGTGGAGTTTCTAGCTGTGGAGTTTCTGGTTGTGGAACCTCTAGTTGTGGAGTTCCTAGTTGTGGAGTCTCTAGTTGTGGAGTTTGTAGTTTTGGGGTTCGTAGTTGTGGAGTTCGTAGTTGTGGAGTTTCTAGTTGTGGAGTCTCTAGTTGTGGAGTTTGTAGTTGTGGAGTTTCTAGCTGTGGAGTTTATAGTTGCAGAGTTTCTAGTTGCAGAGTTTTCCAGTTGTGAAGATTGCAGTGGCGGAGTTCTAGTTGCGGACCTTCTAGCTGCGGAGTTTCTAGTTGCGGAGATTATAGTTGCGGAGTTTTTAGTTGTGGAGTTTCTAGTTGTGAAATTTGTAGTTGTGGAGTATCTAGTTGTGGCGTTTCAAGTTGTGGAGTTTCTAGTTGTGGAGTTTCTAGTTGTGGAGTTTCTAGTTGTTGAGTTTCTAGTTGACGAATCTCTAAATGCGAAGTCTCAAGTTGTGGAGTTTCTAGCTGTGGAGTTTCTGGTTGTGGAGTCTCTAGTTGTGGAGTTCCTAGTTGTGGAGTCTCTAGTTGTGGAGTTTTTAGTTGTGGAGTTTCTAGCTGTGGAGTTTGTAGTTGCGGAAATTCTAGTTGCAGAGTTTTCCAGTTGTGAAGATTGCAGTGGCGGAGTTTCTAGTTGCGGACTTTCTAGCTGTGGAGTTTCTAGTTGCGGAGTTTTCTAGTTGCGAAGTCTGTAGTTGTGGAGTTTCTAGTTGTGGAATTTCTCGCTGTGGATTTTCTAGCTGTGGAGTTTCTAGTTGCGGAGTTTTTAGTTCATAGTTTCTGGTTGTGGAGTTTCTAGTGTTGGAGTTTCTAGTTGTGGAGTCCGTAGTTGTGGAGTATCTATTTGTTGGGTTTCAAGTTGTGGAGTTTCAAGTTGTGGAGTTTCTAGTTGTGGAATTTGTAGTTGTGAAGTATCTAGTTGTGGTGTTTCAGGTTGTGGAGTTTCTAGTTGTGGAGTTTCTAGATGCGGAGTTTCTAGTTGTGGAGTCTCTAGTTGTGGAGTCTCTAGTTGTGGAGTCTCTAGTTGTGGGATTTCTAGTTGCGGAGTTTCTGGTTGTGGAGTTTCTAGTTGTGGAGTTTCTAGTTGTGGAGTCTGTAGTTTTGGAGTCTGCAGTTTTGGAGTTTCTAGTTGTGGAGTTCCTAGTTATGGAGTCTCTAGTTGTGGAGTTTCTAGTTGCGGAGTTTCAAGTTGTGGAGTTTCTAGTTGTGGAGTTTGTAGTTGTGGAGTATCTAGTTGTGGTGTTTCAAGTTGTGGAGTTTCTAGTTGTGGAGTTTCTAGTTGCGGAGTTTCTAGTTGTAGAGTTTCTAGTTATGGAGTTTCAAGTTGTGGAGTTTCTAGTTGTGGAATTTGTAGTTGTGTAGTATCTAGTTGTGGTAATTCAAGTTTTGTAGCTTCTAGCTGTGGAGTTTCTAGTTGTGGAGTTTCTAGTTGCGGAGTTTCTAGTTGTAAATCTCTAGTTGTGGAGTTTCTAGCTGTGGAGTTTCTGGTTGTGGAACCTCTAGTTGTGGAGTTCCTAGTTGTGGAGTCTCTAGTTGTGGAGTTTGTAGTTTTGGGGTTCGTAGTTGTGGAGTTCGTAGTTGTGGAGTTTCTAGTTGTGGAGTCTCTAGTTGTGGAGTTTGTAGTTGTGGAGTTTCTAGCTGTGGAGTTTCTAGTTGCAGAGTTTCTAGTTGCAGAGTTTTCCAGTTGTGAAGATTGCAGTGGCGGAGTTCTAGTTGCGGACCTTCTAGCTGCGGAGTTTCTAGTTGCGGAGATTATAGTTGCGGAGTTTTTAGTTGTGGAGTTTCTAGTTGTGAAATTTGTAGTTGTGGAGTATCTAGTTGTGGCGTTTCAAGTTGTGGAGATTCTAGTTGTGGAGTTTCTAGTTGTGGAGTTTCTAGTTGTGGAATTTGTAGTTGTGTTGTATCTAGTTGTGGTAATTCAAGTTTTGTAGTTTCTAGCTGTGGAGTTTCTAGTTGTGGAGTTTCTAGTTGCGGAGTTTCTAGTTGTAAATCCCCAGTTGTGCAGTTTAATAGTGGTGGAGTTTCAAGTTGTGGAGTTTCTAGTTGTGGAGTTTCTAGTTGTGGAGTTTGTAGTTGTGGAGTATCTAGTTGCGGAGTTTCAAGTTGGGGAGTTTCTAGTTGTGGATTTTGAAGTTGTAGAGTTCCTAGTTGCGGAGTGTCTGGTTGGGAGTTTCTAGTTGCGGAGTTTTCTAGTTGCGGAGTCTGTAGTTGTGGCGTTGCTAGTTGTGGAGTTTCTAGTGGTGGATTTTCTAGCTGTGGAGTTTCTAGTTGCGGAGTTTCTAGTTGCAGAGTTTCTAGTTGCGGACTTTCTAGCTGTGGAGTTTCTAGTTGCGGAGTTAATAGTTGCGGAGTTTTTAGTTGTGGAGTTTCTAGTTGTGAAGTATCTAACTGTGGAGTTTCTAGTTGCAGATTTTCTAGTTGCGGAGTTTATTAGTTGTGGAGTTTCATGTTGTGGAGTTTCTAGTTGTGGAGTTTCTTGTTGTGGAGTCTCTAGTTGTGGAGTTTGTAGTTGTGGAGTTTCTAGTTGCGGAGTTTTTAGGTCGGAGTTTCTGGTAGTGGAGTTTCTAGTGTTGGAGTTTCTAGTTTTGGAGTCCGTAGTTGTGGAGTATCTATTTGTTGGGTTTCAAGTTGTGGAGTTTCTAGTTGTGGAATATGTAGTTGCGGAATTTCAAGTTGTGGAGTTTCTAGTTGTGGAGTTTCTAGAGTATCTAGTTGTGGTGTTTCAAGTTGTGGAATTCGTAGTTTCGGAGTATCTAGTTGTAGTGTTTCAAGTAGTGAAGTTTCTAGATGTGGAGTTTCTAGTTGTGGAGTTTTCTAGTTGTGGAGTTTCTAGTTGTGGAATTTGTAGTTGTGTAGTATCTAGTTGTGGTAATTCAAGTTTTGTAGTTTCTAGCTGTGGAGTTTCTAGTTGTGGAGTTTCTAGTTGCGGAGTTTCTAGTTGTAAATCCCTAGTTGTGGAGTTTCTAGCTGTGGAGTTTCTGGTTGTGGAACCTCTAGTTGTGGAGTTTGTAGTTTTGGGGTTCATAGTTGTGGAGTTTGTAGTTTTGGGGTTCGTAGTTGTGGAGTTCGTAGTTGTGGAGTTTCTAGTTGTGGAGTCTCTAGTTGTGGAGTTTGTAGTTGTGGAGTTTCTAGCTGTGGAGTTTATAGTTGCAGAGTTTCTAGTTGCAGAGTTTTCCAGTTGTGAAGATTGCAGTGGCGGAGTTCTAGTTGCGGACTTTCTAGCTGCGGAGTTTCTAGTTGCGGAGTTTATAGTTGCGGAGTTTTTAGTTGTGGAGTTTCTAGTTGTGAAATTTGTAGTTGTGGAGTATCTAGTTGTGGTGTTTCAAGTTGTGGAGTTTCTAGTTGTGGAGTTTCTAGTTGTGGAGTTTCTAGTTGTTGAGTTTCTAGTTGACGAATCTCTAAATGCGAAGTCTCAAGTTGTGGAGTTTCTAGCTGTGGAGTTTCTGGTTGTGGAGTCTCTAGTTGTGGAGTTTCTAGCTGTGGAGTTTGTAGTTGCGGAGTTTCTAGTTGCAGAGTTTTCCAGTTGTGAAGATTTCAGTGGCGGAGTTTCTAGTTGCGGACTTCCTAGCTGTGGAGTTTCTAGTTGCGGAGTTTTCTAGTTGCGAAATCTGTAGTTGTGGAGTTTCTAGTAGTGGAATTTCTAGTTGTGGATTTTGAAGTTGTAGAGTTCCTAGTTGCGGAGTGTCTAGCTGGGAGTTTCTAGTTGCGGAGTTTTCTAGTCTCGGAGTCTGTAGTTGTGGAGTTGCTAGTTGTGGAGTTTCTAGTGTTGGATTTTCTAGCTGTGGAGTTTCTAGTTGCGGAGTTTCTAGTTGCAGAGTTTCTAGTTGCGGACTTTCTAGCAGTGGAGTTTCTAGTTGCGGAGTTTCTGGTTGAGGAGTTTCTAGTTGTGGAGTTTCTTGTTGTGAAGTCTGTAGTTGTGGAGTCTGTAGTCGTGGAGTTTCTAGTGGGAGATTTTCTAGCTGTGCAGCTTCTAGTTGTAGAGTTTCTAGTTGCAGAGTTTCTAGTTGCGAACTTTCTAGCTGTGGAGTTTCTAGTTGTGGAATTCGTAGTTGTGGAGTATCTAGTTGTGGTGTTTCAAGTAGTGAAGTTTCTAGCTGTGGAGTTTCTAGTTGCAGAGTTTCTAGTTGCAGATTTTCTAGTTGCGGAGTTTATTAGTTGTTGAGTTTCAAGTTGTGGAGTTTCTAGTTGTGGAGTTTCTAGTTGTGGAGTTTGTAGTTGTGGAGTATCTAGTTGCGGAGTTTCAAGTTGGGGAGTTTCTAGTTGTGGATTTTGAAGTTGTAGAGTTCCTAGTTGCGGAGTGTCTGGTTGGGAGTTTCTAGTTGCGGAGTTTTCTAGATGCGGAGTCTGTAGTTGTGGCGTTGCTAGTTGTGGAGTTTCTAGTGGTGGATTTTCCAGCTGTGGAGTTTCTAGTTGCGGAGTTTCTAGTTGCAGAGTTTCTAGTTGCGGACTTTCTAGCTGTGGAGTTTCTAGTTGCGGAGTTTATAGTTGCGGAGTTTTTAGTTGTGGAGTTTCTAGTTGTGAAGTATCTAACTGTGGAGTTTCTAGTGTCAGATTTTCTAGTTGCGGAGTTTATTAGTTGTGGAGTTTCAAGTTGTGGAGTTTCTAGTTGTGGAGTCTCTAGTTGTGGAGTCTCTAGTTGTGGAGTTTGTAGTTGTGGAGTTTCTAGTTGCGGAGTTTTTAGGTCGGAGTTTCTGGTTGTGGAGTTTCTAGTGTTGGAGTTTCTAGTTTTGGAGTCCGTAGTTGTGGAGTATCTATTTGTTGGGTTTCAAGTTGTGGAGTTTCTAGTTGTTGAATATGTAGTTGCGGAGTTTCAAGTTGTGGAGTTTCTAGTTGTGGAGTTTCTAGAGTATCTAGTTGTGGTGTTTCAAGTTGTGGAGTTTCTCGTTGAGGAGTTTCTAGTTGTGGAGTTTCTAGTTGCGGAGTTTCTAGTGTTGGAGTTTATTGTTGTGGAATTCGTAGTTTCGGAGTATCTAGTTGTAGTGTTTCAAGTAGTGAAGTTTCTAGCTGTGTAGTTTCTAGTTGTGGAGTTTTCTAGTAGTGGAGTTTCTAGTTATGGAGTTTCAAGTTGTGGAGTTTCTAGTTGTGGAATTTGTAGTTGTGTAGTATCTAGTTGTGGTAATTCAAGTTTTGTAGTTTCTAGCTGTGGAGTTTCTAGTTGTGGAGTTTCTAGTTGCGGAGTTTCTAGTTGTAAATCTCTAGTTGTGGAGTTTCTAGCTGTGGAGTTTCTGGTTGTGGAACCTCTAGTTGTGGAGTTCCTAGTTGTGGAGTCTCTAGTTGTGGAGTTTGTAGTTTTGGGGTTCGTAGTTGTGGAGTTCGTAGTTGTGGAGTTTCTAGTTGTGGAGTCTCTAGTTGTGGAGTTTGTAGTTGTGGAGTTTCTAGCTGTGGAGTTTATAGTTGCAGAGTTTCTAGTTGCAGAGTTTTCCAGTTGTGAAGATTGCAGTGGCGGAGTTCTAGTTGCGGACCTTCTAGCTGCGGAGTTTCTAGTTGCGGAGATTATAGTTGCGGAGTTTTTAGTTGTGGAGTTTCTAGTTGTGAAATTTGTAGTTGTGGAGTATCTAGTTGTGGCGTTTCAAGTTGTGGAGTTTCTAGTTGTGGAGTTTCTAGTTGTGGAGTTTCTAGTTGTTGAGTTTCTAGTTGACGAATCTCTAAATGCGAAGTCTCAAGTTGTGGAGTTTCTAGCTGTGGAGTTTCTGGTTGTGGAGTCTCTAGTTGTGGAGTTCCTAGTTGTGGAGTCTCTAGTTGTGGAGTTTTTAGTTGTGGAGTTTCTAGCTGTGGAGTTTGTAGTTGCGGAAATTCTAGTTGCAGAGTTTTCCAGTTGTGAAGATTGCAGTGGCGGAGTTTCTAGTTGCGGACTTTCTAGCTGTGGAGTTTCTAGTTGCGGAGTTTTCTAGTTGCGAAGTCTGTAGTTGTGGAGTTTCTAGTTGTGGAATTTCTCGCTGTGGATTTTCTAGCTGTGGAGTTTCTAGTTGCGGAGTTTTTAGTTCATAGTTTCTGGTTGTGGAGTTTCTAGTGTTGGAGTTTCTAGTTGTGGAGTCCGTAGTTGTGGAGTATCTATTTGTTTGGTTTCAAGTTGTGGAGTTTCAAGTTGTGGAGTTTCTAGTTGTGGAATTTGTAGTTGTGAAGTATCTAGTTGTGGTGTTTCAGGTTGTGGAGTTTCTAGTTGTGGAGTTTCTAGATGCGGAGTTTCTAGTTGTGGAGTCTCTAGTTGTGGAGTCTCTAGTTGTGGAGTCTCTAGTTGTGGGATTTCTAGTTGCGGAGTTTCTGGTTGTGGAGTTTCTAGTTGTGGAGTTTCTAGTTGTGGAGTCTGTAGTTGTGGAGTCTGCAGTTTTGGAGTTTCTAGTTGTGGAGTTCCTAGTTATGGAGTCTCTAGTTGTGGAGTTTCTAGTTGCGGAGTTTCAAGTTGTGGAGTTTCTAGTTGTGGAGTTTGTAGTTGTGGAGTATCTAGTTGTGGTGTTTCAAGTTGTGGAGTTTCTAGTTGTGGAGTTTCTAGTTGCGGAGTTTCTAGTTGTAGAGTTTCTAGTTATGGAGTTTCAAGTTGTGGAGTTTCTAGTTGTGGAATTTGTAGTTGTGTAGTATCTAGTTGTGGTAATTCAAGTTTTGTAGCTTCTAGCTGTGGAGTTTCTAGTTGTGGAGTTTCTAGTTGCGGAGTTTCTAGTTGTAAATCTCTAGTTGTGGAGTTTCTAGCTGTGGAGTTTCTGGTTGTGGAACCTCTAGTTGTGGAGTTCCTAGTTGTGGAGTCTCTAGTTGTGGAGTTTGTAGTTTTGGGGTTCGTAGTTGTGGAGTTCGTAGTTGTGGAGTTTCTAGTTGTGGAGTCTCTAGTTGTGGAGTTTGTAGTTGTGGAGTTTCTAGCTGTGGAGTTTATAGTTGCAGAGTTTCTAGTTGCAGAGTTTTCCAGTTGTGAAGATTGCAGTGGCGGAGTTCTAGTTGCGGACCTTCTAGCTGCGGAGTTTCTAGTTGCGGAGATTATAGTTGCGGAGTTTTTAGTTGTGGAGTTTCTAGTTGTGAAATTTGTAGTTGTGGAGTATCTAGTTGTGGCGTTTCAAGTTGTGGAGTTTCTAGTTGTGGAGTTTCTAGTTGTGGAGTTTCTAGTTGTGGAATTTGTAGTTGTGTAGTATCTAGTTGTGGTAATTCAAGTTTTGTAGTTTCTAGCTGTGGAGTTTCTAGTTGTGGAGTTTCTAGTTGCGGAGTTTCTAGTTGTAAATCCCTAGTTGTGGAGTTTAATAGTGGTGGAGTTTCAAGTTGTGGAGTTTCTAGTTGTGGAGTTTCTAGTTGTGGAGTTTGTAGTTGTGGAGTATCTAGTTGCGGAGTTTCAAGTTGGGGAGTTTCTAGTTGTGGATTTTGAAGTTGTAGAGTTCCTAGTTGCGGAGTGTCTGGTTGGGAGTTTCTAGTTGCGGAGTTTTCTAGTTGCGGAGTCTGTAGTTGTGGCGTTGCTAGTTGTGGAGTTTCTAGTGGTGGATTTTCTAGCTGTGGAGTTTCTAGTTGCGGAGTTTCTAGTTGCAGAGTTTCTAGTTGCGGACTTTCTAGCTGTGGAGTTTCTAGTTGCGGAGTTAATAGTTGCGGAGTTTTTAGTTGTGGAGTTTCTAGTTGTGAAGTATCTAACTGTGGAGTTTCTAGTTGCAGATTTTCTAGTTGCGGAGTTTATTAGTTGTGGAGTTTCATGTTGTGGAGTTTCTAGTTGTGGAGTTTCTTGTTGTGGAGTCTCTAGTTGTGGAGTTTGTAGTTGTGGAGTTTCTAGTTGCGGAGTTTTTAGGTCGGAGTTTCTGGTAGTGGAGTTTCTAGTGTTGGAGTTTCTAGTTTTGGAGTCCGTAGTTGTGGAGTATCTATTTGTTGGGTTTCAAGTTGTGGAGTTTCTAGTTGTGGAATATGTAGTTGCGGAATTTCAAGTTGTGGAGTTTCTAGTTGTGGAGTTTCTAGAGTATCTAGTTGTGGTGTTTCAAGTTGTGGAATTCGTAGTTTCGGAGTATCTAGTTGTAGTGTTTCAAGTAGTGAAGTTTCTAGATGTGGAGTTTCTAGTTGTGGAGTTTTCTAGTTGTGGAGTTTCTAGTTGTGGAATTTGTAGTTGTGTAGTATCTAGTTGTGGTAATTCAAGTTTTGTAGTTTCTAGCTGTGGAGTTTCTAGTTGTGGAGTTTCTAGTTGCGGAGTTTCTAGTTGTAAATCCCTAGTTGTGGAGTTTCTAGCTGTGGAGTTTCTGGTTGTGGAACCTCTAGTTGTGGAGTTTGTAGTTTTGGGGTTCATAGTTGTGGAGTTTGTAGTTTTGGGGTTCGTAGTTGTGGAGTTCGTAGTTGTGGAGTTTCTAGTTGTGGAGTCTCTAGTTGTGGAGTTTGTAGTTGTGGAGTTTCTAGCTGTGGAGTTTATAGTTGCAGAGTTTCTAGTTGCAGAGTTTTCCAGTTGTGAAGATTGCAGTGGCGGAGTTCTAGTTGCGGACTTTCTAGCTGCGGAGTTTCTAGTTGCGGAGTTTATAGTTGCGGAGTTTTTAGTTGTGGAGTTTCTAGTTGTGAAATTTGTAGTTGTGGAGTATCTAGTTGTGGTGTTTCAAGTTGTGGAGTTTCTAGTTGTGGAGTTTCTAGTTGTGGAGTTTCTAGTTGTTGAGTTTCTAGTTGACGAATCTCTAAATGCGAAGTCTCAAGTTGTGGAGTTTCTAGCTGTGGAGTTTCTGGTTGTGGAGTCTCTAGTTGTGGAGTTTCTAGCTGTGGAGTTTGTAGTTGCGGAGTTTCTAGTTGCAGAGTTTTCCAGTTGTGAAGATTTCAGTGGCGGAGTTTCTAGTTGCGGACTTCCTAGCTGTGGAGTTTCTAGTTGCGGAGTTTTCTAGTTGCGAAATCTGTAGTTGTGGAGTTTCTAGTAGTGGAATTTCTAGTTGTGGATTTTGAAGTTGTAGAGTTCCTAGTTGCGGAGTGTCTAGCTGGGAGTTTCTAGTTGCGGAGTTTTCTAGTCTCGGAGTCTGTAGTTGTGGAGTTGCTAGTTGTGGAGTTTCTAGTGTTGGATTTTCTAGCTGTGGAGTTTCTAGTTGCGGAGTTTCTAGTTGCAGAGTTTCTAGTTGCGGACTTTCTAGCAGTGGAGTTTCTAGTTGCGGAGTTTCTGGTTGAGGAGTTTCTAGTTGTGGAGTTTCTTGTTGTGAAGTCTGTAGTTGTGGAGTCTGTAGTCGTGGAGTTTCTAGTGGGAGATTTTCTAGCTGTGCAGCTTCTAGTTGTAGAGTTTCTAGTTGCAGAGTTTCTAGTTGCGAACTTTCTAGCTGTGGAGTTTCTAGTTGTGGAATTCGTAGTTGTGGAGTATCTAGTTGTGGTGTTTCAAGTAGTGAAGTTTCTAGCTGTGGAGTTTCTAGTTGCAGAGTTTCTAGTTGCAGATTTTCTAGTTGCGGAGTTTATTAGTTGTTGAGTTTCAAGTTGTGGAGTTTCTAGTTGTGGAGTTTCTAGTTGTGGAGTTTGTAGTTGTGGAGTATCTAGTTGCGGAGTTTCAAGTTGGGGAGTTTCTAGTTGTGGATTTTGAAGTTGTAGAGTTCCTAGTTGCGGAGTGTCTGGTTGGGAGTTTCTAGTTGCGGAGTTTTCTAGATGCGGAGTCTGTAGTTGTGGCGTTGCTAGTTGTGGAGTTTCTAGTGGTGGATTTTCCAGCTGTGGAGTTTCTAGTTGCGGAGTTTCTAGTTGCAGAGTTTCTAGTTGCGGACTTTCTAGCTGTGGAGTTTCTAGTTGCGGAGTTTATAGTTGCGGAGTTTTTAGTTGTGGAGTTTCTAGTTGTGAAGTATCTAACTGTGGAGTTTCTAGTGTCAGATTTTCTAGTTGCGGAGTTTATTAGTTGTGGAGTTTCAAGTTGTGGAGTTTCTAGTTGTGGAGTCTCTAGTTGTGGAGTCTCTAGTTGTGGAGTTTGTAGTTGTGGAGTTTCTAGTTGCGGAGTTTTTAGGTCGGAGTTTCTGGTTGTGGAGTTTCTAGTGTTGGAGTTTCTAGTTTTGGAGTCCGTAGTTGTGGAGTATCTATTTGTTGGGTTTCAAGTTGTGGAGTTTCTAGTTGTTGAATATGTAGTTGCGGAGTTTCAAGTTGTGGAGTTTCTAGTTGTGGAGTTTCTAGAGTATCTAGTTGTGGTGTTTCAAGTTGTGGAGTTTCTCGTTGAGGAGTTTCTAGTTGTGGAGTTTCTAGTTGCGGAGTTTCTAGTGTTGGAGTTTATTGTTGTGGAATTCGTAGTTTCGGAGTATCTAGTTGTAGTGTTTCAAGTAGTGAAGTTTCTAGCTGTGTAGTTTCTAGTTGTGGAGTTTTCTAGTAGTGGAGTTTCTAGTTATGGAGTTTCAAGTTGTGGAGTTTCTAGTTGTGGAATTTGTAGTTGTGTAGTATCTAGTTGTGGTAATTCAAGTTTTGTAGTTTCTAGCTGTGGAGTTTCTAGTTGTGGAGTTTCTAGTTGCGGAGTTTCTAGTTGTAAATCTCTAGTTGTGGAGTTTCTAGCTGTGGAGTTTCTGGTTGTGGAACCTCTAGTTGTGGAGTTCCTAGTTGTGGAGTCTCTAGTTGTGGAGTTTGTAGTTTTGGGGTTCGTAGTTGTGGAGTTCGTAGTTGTGGAGTTTCTAGTTGTGGAGTCTCTAGTTGTGGAGTTTGTAGTTGTGGAGTTTCTAGCTGTGGAGTTTATAGTTGCAGAGTTTCTAGTTGCAGAGTTTTCCAGTTGTGAAGATTGCAGTGGCGGAGTTCTAGTTGCGGACTTTCTAGCTGCGGAGTTTCTAGTTGCGGAGTTTATAGTTGCGGAGTTTTTAGTTGTGGAGTTTCTAGTTGTGAAATTTGTAGTTGTGGAGTATCTAGTTGTGGTGTTTCAAGTTGTGGAGTTTCTAGTTGTGGAGTTTCTAGTTGTGGAGTTTCTAGTTGTTGAGTTTCTAGTTGACGAATCTCTAAATGCGAAGTCTCAAGTTGTGGAGTTTCTAGCTGTGGAGTTTCTGGTTGTGGAGTCTCTAGTTGTGGAGTTTCTAGCTGTGGAGTTTGTAGTTGCGGAGTTTCTAGTTGCAGAGTTTTCCAGTTGTGAAGATTTCAGTGGCGGAGTTTCTAGTTGCGGACTTCCTAGCTGTGGAGTTTCTAGTTGCGGAGTTTTCTAGTTGCGAAATCTGTAGTTGTGGAGTTTCTAGTAGTGGAATTTCTAGTTGTGGATTTTGAAGTTGTAGAGTTCCTAGTTGCGGAGTGTCTAGCTGGGAGTTTCTAGTTGCGGAGTTTTCTAGTCTCGGAGTCTGTAGTTGTGGAGTTGCTAGTTGTGGAGTTTCTAGTGTTGGATTTTCTAGCTGTGGAGTTTCTAGTTGCGGAGTTTCTAGTTGCAGAGTTTCTAGTTGCGGACTTTCTAGCAGTGGAGTTTCTAGTTGCGGAGTTTCTGGTTGAGGAGTTTCTAGTTGTGGAGTTTCTTGTTGTGAAGTCTGTAGTTGTGGAGTCTGTAGTCGTGGAGTTTCTAGTGGGAGATTTTCTAGCTGTGCAGCTTCTAGTTGTAGAGTTTCTAGTTGCAGAGTTTCTAGTTGCGAACTTTCTAGCTGTGGAGTTTCTAGTTGTGGAATTCGTAGTTGTGGAGTATCTAGTTGTGGTGTTTCAAGTAGTGAAGTTTCTAGCTGTGGAGTTTCTAGTTGCAGAGTTTCTAGTTGCAGATTTTCTAGTTGCGGAGTTTATTAGTTGTTGAGTTTCAAGTTGTGGAGTTTCTAGTTGTGGAGTTTCTAGTTGTGGAGTTTGTAGTTGTGGAGTATCTAGTTGCGGAGTTTCAAGTTGGGGAGTTTCTAGTTGGGGATTTTGAAGTTGTAGAGTTCCTAGTTGCGGAGTGTCTGGTTGGGAGTTTCTAGTTGCGGAGTTTTCTAGATGCGGAGTCTGTAGTTGTGGCGTTGCTAGTTGTGGAGTTTCTAGTGGTGGATTTTCCAGCTGTGGAGTTTCTAGTTGCGGAGTTTCTAGTTGCAGAGTTTCTAGTTGCGGACTTTCTAGCTGTGGAGTTTCTAGTTGCGGAGTTTATAGTTGCGGAGTTTTTAGTTGTGGAGTTTCTAGTTGTGAAGTATCTAACTGTGGAGTTTCTAGTGTCAGATTTTCTAGTTGCGGAGTTTATTAGTTGTGGAGTTTCAAGTTGTGGAGTTTCTAGTTGTGGAGTCTCTAGTTGTGGAGTCTCTAGTTGTGGAGTTTGTAGTTGTGGAGTTTCTAGTTGCGGAGTTTTTAGGTCGGAGTTTCTGGTTGTGGAGTTTCTAGTGTTGGAGTTTCTAGTTTTGGAGTCCGTAGTTGTGGAGTATCTATTTGTTGGGTTTCAAGTTGTGGAGTTTCTAGTTGTTGAATATGTAGTTGCGGAGTTTCAAGTTGTGGAGTTTCTAGTTGTGGAGTTTCTAGAGTATCTAGTTGTGGTGTTTCAAGTTGTGGAGTTTCTCGTTGAGGAGTTTCTAGTTGTGGAGTTTCTAGTTGCGGAGTTTCTAGTGTTGGAGTTTATTGTTGTGGAATTCGTAGTTTCGGAGTATCTAGTTGTAGTGTTTCAAGTAGTGAAGTTTCTAGCTGTGTAGTTTCTAGTTGTGGAGTTTTCTAGTAGTGGAGTTTCTAGTTATGGAGTTTCAAGTTGTGGAGTTTCTAGTTGTGGAATTTGTAGTTGTGTAGTATCTAGTTGTGGTAATTCAAGTTTTGTAGTTTCTAGCTGTGGAGTTTCTAGTTGTGGAGTTTCTAGTTGCGGAGTTTCTAGTTGTAAATCTCTAGTTGTGGAGTTTCTAGCTGTGGAGTTTCTGGTTGTGGAACCTCTAGTTGTGGAGTTCCTAGTTGTGGAGTCTCTAGTTGTGGAGTTTGTAGTTTTGGGGTTCGTAGTTGTGGAGTTCGTAGTTGTGGAGTTTCTAGTTGTGGAGTCTCTAGTTGTGGAGTTTGTAGTTGTGGAGTTTCTAGCTGTGGAGTTTATAGTTGCAGAGTTTCTAGTTGCAGAGTTTTCCAGTTGTGAAGATTGCAGTGGCGGAGTTCTAGTTGCGGACCTTCTAGCTGCGGAGTTTCTAGTTGCGGAGATTATAGTTGCGGAGTTTTTAGTTGTGGAGTTTCTAGTTGTGAAATTTGTAGTTGTGGAGTATCTAGTTGTGGCGTTTCAAGTTGTGGAGTTTCTAGTTGTGGAGTTTCTAGTTGTGGAGTTTCTAGTTGTTGAGTTTCTAGTTGACGAATCTCTAAATGCGAAGTCTCAAGTTGTGGAGTTTCTAGCTGTGGAGTTTCTGGTTGTGGAGTCTCTAGTTGTGGAGTTCCTAGTTGTGGAGTCTCTAGTTGTGGAGTTTTTAGTTGTGGAGTTTCTAGCTGTGGAGTTTGTAGTTGCGGAAATTCTAGTTGCAGAGTTTTCCAGTTGTGAAGATTGCAGTGGCGGAGTTTCTAGTTGCGGACTTTCTAGCTGTGGAGTTTCTAGTTGCGGAGTTTTCTAGTTGCGAAGTCTGTAGTTGTGGAGTTTCTAGTTGTGGAATTTCTCGCTGTGGATTTTCTAGCTGTGGAGTTTCTAGTTGCGGAGTTTTTAGTTCATAGTTTCTGGTTGTGGAGTTTCTAGTGTTGGAGTTTCTAGTTGTGGAGTCCGTAGTTGTGGAGTATCTATTTGTTGGGTTTCAAGTTGTGGAGTTTCAAGTTGTGGAGTTTCTAGTTGTGGAATTTGTAGTTGTGAAGTATCTAGTTGTGGTGTTTCAGGTTGTGGAGTTTCTAGTTGTGGAGTTTCTAGATGCGGAGTTTCTAGTTGTGGAGTCTCTAGTTGTGGAGTCTCTAGTTGTGGAGTCTCTAGTTGTGGGATTTCTAGTTGCGGAGTTTCTGGTTGTGGAGTTTCTAGTTGTGGAGTTTCTAGTTGTGGAGTCTGTAGTTGTGGAGTCTGCAGTTTTGGAGTTTCTAGTTGTGGAGTTCCTAGTTATGGAGTCTCTAGTTGTGGAGTTTCTAGTTGCGGAGTTTCAAGTTGTGGAGTTTCTAGTTGTGGAGTTTGTAGTTGTGGAGTATCTAGTTGTGGTGTTTCAAGTTGTGGAGTTTCTAGTTGTGGAGTTTCTAGTTGCGGAGTTTCTAGTTGTAGAGTTTCTAGTTGTGGAATTCGTAGTTTTGGAGTACTAGTTGTGTTTGATGTAGTGAAGTTTCTAGCTGTGGAGTTTCTAGTTGCGGAGTTTCCAACTGCAAATTTTCTAGTTGTGGAGTTTTCTAGTAGTGGAGTTTCTAGTTATGGAGTTTCTAGTTGCAGAGTTTAAAGTTGTGGAGTTTATAGTTGTGGAGTTTCTAGTTGTGGAGTTTGTAGTTGTGGAGTATCTAGTTCTGGAGTTTGAAGTTGGGAGTTTCTAGTTTGGGAGTTTTCTAGTTGCGGAGTCTGTAGTTGTGGAGTTGCTAGTTGTGGAGTTTCTAGTGTTGGATTTTCTAGCTGTGGAGTTTCTAGTTGCGGAGTTTCTAGTTGCAGAGTTTCTAGTTGCGGACTTTCTAGCTGTGGAGTTTCTAGTTGCGGTGTTTCTAGTTGTGGAGTTTCTAGTTATGGAGTTTCTAGTTGTGGAGTTTCTAGTTTTGGAGCATCTAATTGTGGAGTTTCAAGTTGAGGAGTTTCTAGTTGTGGATTTTGAAGTTGCAGAGTTCCTAGTTGAAGAGTGTCTGGTTGGGAGTTTCTAGATGCGGAAATTTCTAGTTGCGGAGTCTGTATTTGTGGAGTTGCTAGTTGTGGAGTTTCTAGTGGTGGATTTTCTAGCTGTGGAGTTTCTAGCTGTGGAGTTTCTAGTTGCGGAGTTTCTAGTTGCAGAGTTTCTAGTTGCAGAGTTTTCCAGTTGTGGAGATTGTAGTGGCGGAGTTTCTAGTTGCGGAGTTTCAAGTTGTGGAGTTTCTAAATGTGGAGTATATAGTTGTGGAGTTTCAAGTTGTGGAGTTTTTAGTTGTGGATTTTGAAGTTGTAGAGTTCCCAGTTGCGGATTGTCTAGTATGGAGTTTATAGTTGCGGAGTTTTCTAGTTGCGGAGTCTGTAGTTGAGGAGTTTCTAGTTGTGGAATTTCTAGCTGTGGATTTTCTATTTGTGGAGTTTCTAGTGGCGGAGTTTTTAGTTGCGGAGTTTCTGGTTGTGGAGTTTCTAGTGTTGGAGTTTCTAGTTGTGGAGTCCATAGTTGTGGAGTATCTATTTGGTGGGTTTCAAGTTGTGGAGTTTCAAGTCGTGGAGTTTCTAGTTGTGGAACTTGTAGTTGTGAAGATTCTAGTTGTGGAGTTTCCAGTTGTGGAGTTCCTAGTTATGGAGTCTCTAGTTGTGGAGTTTCTAGTGGCGGAGTTTCAAGTTGTGGAGTTTCTAGTGGTGGATTTTCTAGCTTTGGAGTTTCTAGTTGCGGAGTTTCTGGTTGTGGTGTTTCTAGTTGTGGAGTTTCTAGTTGCGAAGTTTCAAGTTGTGGAGTTTCTAGTTGCGGAGTATCTAGTTTTTGGGTTTCTAGTTGCCGAGTTTCTAGTTGCAAAATATCAAGTTGTGGAGTTTCTAGCTGTGGAGCTTCTAGTTGCGGAGTTTCTAGTTGCGGAGTTTCTAGTTGTGGAGTTCGTAGTTGTGGAGTATCTATTAGTTGTAGAGTTTCTAGTTGAAGAGTTTCTAGTTGTGGAGTTTCTAGTTGTTGGGTTTCTAGTTGCCGAGTTTCTAGTTGCAAAGTCTCAAGTTGTGGAGTTTCTAGCTGTGGAGTTTCTAGTTGCGGAGTTTCTAGTTGCGGAGTTTCTAGTTGTGGACTTTCTAGTTGTGGAATTCGTAGTTTGGGAGTATCTAGTTGTGGTGTTTTAAGTAGTGAAGTTTCTAGCTGTGGAGTTTCTAGTTGAGGAGTTTCTAGTTGAAAAGTTTCTAGTTGCGGAGTTTTCTAGTAGTGGAATTTCTAGTTGTGGATTTTGAAGTTGTAGAGTTCCTAGTTGCGGAGTGTCTAGCTGGGAGTTTCTAGTTGCGGAGTTTTCTAGTCTCGGAGTCTGTAGTTGTGGAGTTGCTAGTTGTGGAGTTTCTAGTGGTGGATTTTCTAGCCGTGGAGTTTCTAGTTGCGTAGTTTTTAGTTGCAGAGTTTCTAGTTGTGGAGTTTCTAGTTGTGGAGTTTCTAGTTGCGGAGTTTGCAGTTGTGGAGTATCTAGTTGTGGAGTTTCAAGTTGGGGAGTTTCTAGTTGTGGATTTTGAAGTTGTGGAGTTCCTAGTTGCAGAGTGTCTGGTTGGGAGTTTCTAGTTGCGGAGTTTTCTAGTGGCGGAGTCTGTAGTTGTGGAGTTGCTAGTTGTGGAGTTTCTAGTGGTGGATTTTCTAGCTGTGGAGTTTCTAGTTGCGGAATTTCTAGTTGCAGAGTTTCTAGTTGCGGACTTTCTAGCTGTGGAGTTTCTAGTTGCGGAGTTTATAGTTGCGGAGTTTTTAGTTGTGGAGTTTCTAGTTGTGAAATTTGTAGCTGTGGAGTATCTAGTTGTGGTGTTTCAAGTTGTGGAAATTCTAGTTGTGGAGTTTCTATTTGTGGAGTTTCTAGTTGTTGAGTTTCTAGTTGCCGAGTCTCTAAATGCGAAGTCTCAAGTTGTGAAGTTTCTAGCTGTGGAGTTTATGGTTGTTGAGTTTCTAGTTGTGGAGTTCCTAGTTGTGGAGACTCTAGTTGTGGAGTTTCTAGTTGCGAAGACTAAAGTTGTGGAGTTTCTAGTTGTGGAGTCTCAAGTTGTGGAGTTTGTAGTTGTGGAGTTTCTAGCTGTGGAGTTTCTAGTTGCGCAGTTTCTAGTTGCAGAGTTTCTAATTGCAGAGTTTTCCAGTTGTGGAAAATGTAGTGGTGGAGTTTCGAGTTGCGGAGTTTCAAGTTGTGGAGTTTCCAGCTGTGGAGTTTGTAGTTGTGGAGTATCTTGTTGTGGAGTTTCAAGTTGTGGAGTTTTTAGTTGTGGATTTTGAAGTTGTAGAGTTCCTAGTTGCAGATTGTCTAGTATGGAGTTTTCTAGTTGCGGAGTTTTCTAGTTGTGGAATTTCTAGCTGTGGATTTTCTAGCTGTGGAGTTTCTAGTTGCAGAGTTTTTAGTTCATAGTTTCTGGTTGTGGAGTTTCTAGTGTTGGAGTTTCTAGTTGTAGAGTCCGTAGTTGTGGAGTATCTATTTGTTTGGTTTCAAGTTGGGGAGTTTCAAGTTGTGGAGTTTCTAGTTGTGGAATTGGTAGTTGTGAAGTATCTAGTTGTGGTGTTTCAAGTTGTGGAGTTTCTAGTTGTGGAGTTTCTAGTTGCGAAGTTTCTAGTTGTGGAATTCGTAGTTTTGGAGTATCTAGTTGTGTTTCATGTGGTGAAGTTTCTAGCTGTGGAGTTTCTAGTTGCGGAGTTTCCAGTTGAAGAGTTTCTAGTTGTGGAGTTTTCTAGTAGTGGAGTTTCTAGTTATGGAGTTTCTAGTTGCAGAGTTTCAAGTTGCGGAGTTTATAGTTGTGGAGTTTTTAGTTGTGGAGTTTGTAGTTGTGGAGTATCTAGTTCTGGAGTTTCAAGCTGTGGAGTTTCTAGTGGATTTTGAAGGTGTAGAGTTCCTAGTTGCGGAGTTTGAAGTTGGGAGTTTCTAGTTCGGGAGTTTTCTAGTTGCGGAGTCTGTAGTTGTGGAGTTGCTAGTTGTGGAGTTTCTAGTGTTGGATTTTCTAGCTGTGGAGTTTCTAGTTGCGGAGTTTCTAGTTGCAGAGTTTCTAGTTGCGGACTTTCTAGCTGTGGAGTTTCTAGTTGCGGTGTTTCTAGTTGTGGAGTTTCTAGTTTTGGAGTTTCTAGTTGCGGTGCTTCTAGTTGTGGAGTTTCTAGTTTTGGAGTTTCTAGTTGTGGAGATCTAGTTGCGAAGTCTCAAGTTGTGGAGTTTCTAGTTGCGGAGTTTCTTGTTGCGGAAAGTCTAGTTGGGAGTTTCTAGTTTTGGAGTTTCTAGTTGCGGAGTTTGTAGTTGTGGAGTATCTAGTTGTGGAGTTTCAAGTTGGGGAGTTTCTAGTTGTGGATTTTGAAGTTGTAGAGTTCCTAGTTGCAGAGTGTCTGGTTGGGAGTTTCTAGATGCGGAGTTTTCTAATTGCGGAGTCTGTATTTGTGGAGTTGCTAGTTGTGGAGTTTCTAGTGGTGGATTTTCTAGCTGTGGAGTTTCTAGCTGTGGAGTTTCCAGTTGAGGAGTTTCTAGTTGCAGAGTTTCTAGTTGCAGAGTTTTCCAGTTGTGGAGATTGTAGTGGCGAAGTTTCTAGTTGCGGAGTTTCAAGTTGTGGAGTTTCTAGTTGTGGAGTATCTAGTTGTGGAGTTTCAAGTTGTGGAGTTTTTAGTTGTGGATTTTGAAGTTGTAGAGTTCCTAGTTGCGGATTGTCTCGTTGTGGAGTTTATAGTTGCGGAGTTTTCTAGTTGCGGAGTTTCTAGTTGTGAAGTTTCTAGTTGTTAAGTCTCTAGTTGTGGAGTCTCTAGTTGCGGAGTTTCTAGTTGCGGAGTTACTGGTTGTGGAGTTTCTAGTTGTGGAGTTTCTAGTTGTGGAGTCTGTAGTTGTGGAGTCTGTAGTTGTGGAGTTTCCAGTTGTGGAGTTCCTAGTTTTGGAGTCTCTAGTTGTGGAGTTTCTAGCGGCGGAGTTTCAAGTTGTGGAGTTTCTAGTGGTGGATTTTCTAGCTTTGGAGTTTCTAGTTGTGCAGTCTCTAGTTGTGGAGTTTCTAGTTGTGGAGTTTCTAGTTGCGAAGTTTCAAGTTGTGGAGTTTCTAGTTGCGGATTTTCTTGTTGCCGAGTTTCTGGTTGTGGGGTTTCTGGTTATGGAGTTTCTAGTTGCGGAGTTTCCAGTTGCAGAGTTTCTAGTTGTGGAGTTTCTAGTTGTGGAGTTTCTAGTTGTTGAGTTTCTAGTTGCCGAGTTTCTAGTTGCAAAATCTCAAGTTGTGGAGTTTCTAGCTGTGGAGTTTCTAGTTGCGGAGTTTCTAGTTGCGGAGTTTCTAGTTGTGGAGTTTCTAGTTGTGGAATTCGTAGTTGTGGAGTATTTATTAGTTGTGGAGTTTCTAGTTGAAGAGTTTCTAGTTGTGGAGTTTCTAGTTGTTGGGTTTCTAGTTGCCGAGTTTCTAGTTGCAAAGTCTCAACTTGTGGAGTTTCTAGCTGTGGAGTTTCTAGTTGCGGAGTTTCTAGTTGTGCAGTTTCTAGTTGTGGAATTCGTAGTTTTGGAGTATCTAGTTGTGTTTCAAGTAGTGAAGTTTCTAGCTGTGGAGTTTCTAGTGGCGGAGTTTCCAGTTGCAGAGTTTCTAGTTGTGGAGTTTTCTAGTAGTGGAGTTTCTAGTTATGGAGTTTCTAGTTGCAGAGTTTCAAGTTGTGGAGTTTATAGTTGTGAAGTTTCTCGTTGTGGAATTTCTAGCTGTGGGTTTTCTAGCTGTGGAGTTTCTAGTTGCGGAGTTTTTAGTTGCGGAGTTTCTGGTTGTGGAGTTTCTAGTGTTAGAGTTTCTAGTTGTGGAGTCTATAGTAGTGGAGTACCTATTTGTTGAGTTTCAAGTTGTGCAGTTTGTAGTTATGGAATTTCTAGTTGCGGAGTTTCTAGTTGTGAAGTCTCTAGTTGTGGAGTCTCTAGTTGTGGGATTTCCAGTTGGGGAGTTTCTAGTTGCGGAGTTTCTGGTTGTGGAGTTTCTAGTTGTGGAGTTTCTTGTTGTGAAGTCTGTAGTTGTGGAGTCTGTAGTCGTGGAGTTTATAGTGGGAGATTTTCTAGCTGTGCAGTTTCTAGTTGCAGAGTTTCTAGTTGCGAACTTTCTAGCTGAGGAGTTTCTAGTTGTGGAATTCGTAGTTGTGGAGTATCTAGTTGTGGTGTTTCAAGTAGTGAAGTTTCTAACTGTGGAGTTTCTAGTTGCAGAGTTTCTAGTTGCAGATTTTCTAGTTGCGGAGTTTATTAGTTGTGGAGTTTCAAGTTGTGGAGTTTCTAGTTGTGGAGTTTCTAGTTGTGGAGTTTGTAGTTGTGGAGTTTCTAGTTGCGGAGTTTTTAGGTCGGAGTTTCTGGTAGTGGAGTTTCTAGTGTTGGAGTTTCTAGTTTTGGAGTCCGTAGTTTTGGAGTATCTATTTGTTGGGTTTCAAGTTGTGGAGTTTCTAGTTGTGGAATATGTAGTTGCGGAGTTTCAAGTTGTGGAGTTTCTAGTTGTGGAGTTTCTAGGGTATCTAGTTGTGGTGTTTCAAGTTGTGGAATTCGTAGTTTCGGAGTATCTAGTTGTAGTGTTTCAAGTAGTGAAGTTTCTAGCTGTGGAGTTTCTAGTTGTGGAGTTTTCTAGTTGTGGAGTTTCTAGTTGTGGAATTTGTAGTTGTGTAGTATCTAGTTGTGGTAATTCAAGTTTTGTAGTTTCTAGTTGTGGAGTTTCTAGTTGTGGAGTTTCTAGTTGTGGAGTTTGTAGTTGTGGAGTATCTAGTTGCGGAGTTTCAAGTTGTGAGTTTCTAGTTGTGGATTTTGAAGTTGTAGAGTTCCTAGTTGCGGAGTGTCTGGTTGGGAGTTTCTAGTTGCGGAGTTTTCTAGTTGCGGAGTCTGTAGTTGTGGCGTTGCTAGTTGTGGAGTTTCTAGTGGTGGATTTTCTAGCTGTGGAGTTTCTAGTTGCGGAGTTTCTAGTTGCAGAGTTTCTAGTTGCGGACTTTCTAGCTGTGGAGTTTTTAGTTGCGGAGTTTATAGTTGCGGAGTTTTTAGTTGTGGAGTTTCTAGTTGTGAAGTATCTAACTGTGGAGTTTCTAGTTGCAGATTTTCTAGTTGAGGAGTTTATTAGTTGTGGAGTTTCAAGTTGTGGAGTTTCTAGTTGTGGAGTTTCTTGTTGTGGAGTCTCTAGTTGTGGAGTTTGTAGTTGTGGAGTTTCTAGTTGCGGAGTTTTTAGGTCGGAGTTTCTGGTAGTGGAGTTTCTAGTGTTGGAGTTTCTAGTTTTGGAGTCCGTAGTTGTGGAGTATCTATTTGTTGGGTTTCAAGTTGTGGAGTGTCTAGTTGTGGAATATGTAGTTGCGGAGTTTCAAGTTGTGGAGTTTCTAGTTGTGGAGTTTCTAGAGTATCTAGTTGTGGTGTTTCAAGTTGTGGAATTCGTAGTTTCGGAGTATCTAGTTGTAGTGTTTCAAGTAGTGAAGTTTCTAGCTGTGGAGTTTCTAGTTGTGGAGTTTTCTAGTTGTGGAGTTTCTAGTTGTGGAATTTGTAGTTGTGTAGTATCTAGTTGTGGTAATTCAAGTTTTGTAGTTTGTAGCTGTGGAGTTTCTAGTTGTGGAGTTTCTAGTTGCGGAGTTTCTAGTTGTAAATCTCTAGTTGTGGAGTTTCTAGCTGTGGAGTTTCTGGTTGTGGAACCTCTAGTTGTGGAGTTTGTAGTTTTGGGGTTCGTAGTTGTGGAGTTTGTAGTTTTAGGGTTCGTAGTTGTGGAGTTCGTAGTTGTGGAGTTTCTAGTTGTGGAGTCTCTAGTTGTGGAGTTTGTAGTTGTGGAGTTTCTAGCTGTGGAGTTTATAGTTGCAGAGTTTCTAGTTGCAGAGTTTTCCAGTTGTGAAGATTGCAGTGGCGGAGTTCTAGTTGCGGACTTTCTAGCTGCGGAGTTTCTAGTTGCGGAGTTTATAGTTGCGGAGTTTTTAGTTGTGGAGTTTCTAGTTGTGAAATTTGTAGTTGTGGAGTATCTAGTTGTGGTGTTTCAAGTTGTGGAGTTTCTAGTTGTGGAGTTTCTAGTTGTGGAGTTTCTAGTTGTTGAGTTTCTAGTTGACGAATCTCTAAATGCGAAGTCTCAAGTTGTGGAGTTTCTAGCTGTGGAGTTTCTGGTTGTGGAGTCTCTAGTTGTGGAGTTCCTAGTTGTGGAGTCTCTAGTTGTGGAGTTTGTAGTTGTGGAGTTTCTAGCTGTGGAGTTTGTAGTTGCGGAGTTTCTAGTTGCAGAGTTTTCCAGTTGTGAAGATTTCAGTGGCGGAGTTTCTAGTTGCGGACTTCCTAGCTGTGGAGTTTCTAGTTGCGGAGTTTTCTAGTTGCGAAATCTGTAGTTGTGGAGTTTCTAGTTGTGGAATTTCTAGCTGTGGATTTTCTAGCTGTGGAGGTTCTAGTTGCGGAGTTTTTAGTTCATAGTTTCTGGTTGTGGAGTTTCTAGTGTTGGAGTTTCTAGTTTTCGAGTCCGTAGTTGTGGAGTATCTATTTGTTGGATTTCAAGTTGTGGAGTTTCAAGTTGTGGAGTTTCTAGTTGTGGAATTTGTAGTTGTGAAGTATCTAGTTCTGGTGTTTCAGGTTGTGGAGTTTCTAGTTGTGGAGTTTCTAGTTGCGGAGTTTCTAGTTGTGAAGTCTCTAGTTGTGGAGTCTCTAGTTGTGGGATTTCTAGTTGCGGAGTTTCTGGTTGTGGAGTTTCTAATTGTGGAGTTTCTAGTTGTGGAGTCTGTAGTTGTGGAGTCTGCAGTTTTGGAGTTTCTAGTTGTGGAGTTCCTAGTTATGGAGTCTCTAGTTGTGGAGTTTCTAGTTGTGGAGTTTCAAGTTGTGGAGTTTCTAGTTGTGGAGTTTGTAGTTGTGGAGTATCTAGTTGTGGTGTTTCAAGTTCTGGAGTTTCTAGTTGTGGAGTTTCTAGTTGCGGAGTTTCTAGTTGTAGAGTTTCTAGTTGTGGAATTCGTAGTTTTGGAGTATCTAGTTGTGTTTCATGTAGTGAAGTTTCTAGCTGTGGAGTTTCTAGTTGCGGAGTTTCCAGTTGCAAATTTTCTAGTTGTGGAGTTTTCTAGTAGTGGAGTTTCTGATTATAGAGTTTCTAGTTGCAGAGTTTAAAGTTGTGGAGTTTATAGTTGTGGAGTTTCTAGTTGTGGAGTTTGTAGTTGTGGAGTATCTAGTTGTGGAGTTTCAAGTTGTGGAGTTTCTAGTTGGATTTTGAAGGTGTAGAGTTCCTAGTTGCGGAGTTTGAAGTTGGGAGTTTCTAGTTTGGGAGTTTTCTAGTTGCGGAGTCTGTAGTTGTGGAGTTGCTAGTTGTGTTTCTAGTGTTGGATTTTCTAGCTGTGGAGTTTCTAGTTGCGGAGTTTCTAGTTGCAGAGTTTCTAGTTGCGGACTTTCTAGCTGTGGAGTTTCTAGTTGCGGTGTTTCTAGTTGTGGAGTTTCTAGTTGCGGTGTTTCTAGTTTTGGAGTTTCTAGTTGTGGAATTCGTAGTTTTGTAGTATCTAATTGTGTTTCATGTAGTGAAGTTTCTAGCTGTGGAGTTTCTAGTTGCGGAGTTTCCAGTTGCAGAGTTTCTAGTTGTGGAGTTTTCTAGTAGTGGAGTTTCTAGTTATGGAGTTTCTAGCTGTGGAGTTTCTAGTTGCAGAGTTTTTAGTTCATAGTTTCTGGTTGTGGAGTTTCTAGTGTTGGAGTTTATAGTTGTGGAGTCCGTAGTTGTGGAGTATCTATTTGTTGGGTTTCAAGTTGCGGAGTTTCTGGTTGTGGAGTTTCTAGTGTTAGAGTTTCTAGTTGTGGAGTATCTATTTGTTGAGTTTCAAGTTCTGGAGTTTCTAGTTATGGAATTTCTAGTTGCGGAGTTTCTAGTTGTGAAGTCTCTAGTTGTGGAGTCTCTAGTTGTGGGATTTCCAGTTGCGGAGTTTCTAGTTGCGGAGTTTCTGGTTGTGGAGTTCTAGTTGTGGAGTTTCTAGTTGTGGAGTCTGTAGTTGTGGAGTCTGTAGTTGCGGAGTTTCTAGTTGTGGAGTTCCTAGTTATGGAGTCTCTAGTTGTGGAGTTTCTAGTTGCGGAGTTTCAAGTTGTGGAGTTTTTAGTTGTGGAGTTTCTAGTTGTGGAGTTTGTAGTTGTGGAGTATCTAGTTGTGGTGTTTCAAGTTGTGGAGTTTCTAGTTGAGGAGTTTCTAGTTGCGGAGTTCCTTGTTGCGGAAAGTCTAGTTGGGAGTTTCTAGTTTTGGAGTTTCTAGTTGCGGAGTTTGTAGTTGTGGAGTATCTAGTTGTGGAGTTTCAAGTTGGGGAGTTTCTAGTTGTGGATTTTGAAGTTGTAGAGTTCCTAGTTGCAGAGTGTCTGGTTGGGAGTTTCTAGATGCGGAGTTTTCTAATTGCGGAGTCTGTATTTGTGGAGTTGCTAGTTGTGGAGTTTCTAGTGGTGGATTTTCTAGCTGTGGAGTTTCTAGCTGTGGAGTTTCTAGTTGAGGAGTTTCTAGTTGCAGAGTTTCTAGTTGCAGAGTTTTCCAGTTGTGGAGATTGTAGTGGCGAAGTTTCTAGTTGCGGAGTTTCAAGTTGTGGAGTTTCTAGTTGTGGAGTATCTAGTTGTGGAGTTTCAAGTTGTGGAGTTTTAAGTTGTGGATTTTGAAGTTGTAGAGTTCCTAGTTGCGGATTGTCTAGTTGTGGAGTTTATAGTTGCGGAGTTTTCTAGTTGCGGAGTTTCTAGTTGTGAAGTTTCTAGTTGTTAAGTCTCTAGTTGTGGAGTCTCTAGTTGCGGAGTTTCTAGTTGCGGAGTTACTGGTTGTGGAGTTTCTAGTTGTGGAGTTTTTAGTTGTGGAGTCTGTAGTTGTGGAGTTTCCAGTTGTGGAGTTCCTAGTTATGGAGTCTCTAGTTGTGGAGTTTCTAGTGGCGGAGTTTCAAGTTGTGGAGTTTCTAGTGGTGGATTTTCTAGCTTTGGAGTTTCTAGTTGTGGAGTCTCTAGTTGTGGAGTTTCTAGTTGTGGAGTTTCTAGTTGCGAAGTTTCAAGTTGTGGAGTTTCTAGTTGCGGATTTTCTTGTTGCCGAGTTGCTGGTTGTGGGGTTTTTGGTTATGGAGTTTCTAGTTGCGGAGTTTCTAGTTGCGGAGTTTCTAGTTGTGGAGTTTCTAGTTGTGGAGTTTCTAGTTGTTGGGTTTCTAGTTGCCGAGTTTCTAGTTGCAAAATCTCAAGTTGTGGAGTTTCTAGCTGTGGAGTTTCTAGTTGCGGAGTTTCTAGTTGCGGAGTTTCTAGTTGTGGAGTTTCTAGTTGTGGAATTCGTAGTTGTGGAGTATTTATTAGTTGTGGAGTTTCTAGTTGAAGAGTTTCTAGTTGTGGAGTTTCTAGTTGTTGGGTTTCTAGTTGCCGAGTTTCTAGTTGCAAAGTCTCAACTTGTGGAGTTTCTAGCTGTGGAGTTTCTAGTTGCGGAGTTTCTAGTTGTGGAGTTTCTAGTTGTGGAATTCGTAGTTTTCGAGTATCTAGTTGTGTTTCATGTAGTGAAGTTTCTAGCTGTGAAGTTTCTAGTGGCGGAGTTTTCAGTTGCAGAGTTTCTAGTTGTGGAGTTTTCTAGTAGTGGAGTTTCTAGTTATGGAGTTTCTAGTTGCAGAGTTTCAAGTTGTGGAGTTTATAGTTGTGGAGTTTCTCGTTGTGGAATTTCTAGCTGTGGGTTTTCTAGCTGTGGAGTTTCTAGTTGCGGAGTTTTTAGTTGCGGAGTTTCTGGTTGTGGAGTTTCTAGTGTTAGAGTTTCTAGTTGTGGAGTCTATAGTTGTGGAGTATCTATTTGTTGAGTTTCAAGTTGTGGAGTTTCTAGTTATGGAATTTCTAGTTGCGGAGTTTGTAGTTGTGAAGTCTCTAGTTGTGGAGTCTCTAGTTGTGGGATTTCCAGTTGGGGAGTTTCTAGTTGCGGAGTTTCAGGTTGTGGAGTTCTAGTTGTGGAGTTCCTAGTTATGGAGTCTCTAGTTGTGGAGTTTCTAGTTGCGGAGTTTCAAGTTGTGGAGTTTTTAGTTGTGGAGTTTCTAGTTGTGGAGTTTGTAGGTGTGGAGTATCTAGTTGTGGTGTTTCAAGTTGTGGAGTTTCTAGTTGAGTTTCTAGTTGTGGAGTTTCTAGTTGCGGAGTTTCTAGTCTTGGAGTTTATTGTTGTATAATTCGTAGTTTTGGAGTATCTAGTTGTAGTGTTTCAAGTAGTGAAGTTTCTAGCTGTGGAGTTTCTAGTTGCGGAGTTTCCAGTTGCAGAGTTTCTAGTTGCGGAGTTTTCTAGTAGTGGAGTTTCGAGTTATGGAGTCTCTAGTTGTGGGATTTCTAGTTGCGGAGTTTCTAGTTGCGGAGTTTCTGGTGTTGGAGTTTCTAGTTGTGGAGTTTCTTGTTGTGAAGTCTGTAGTTGTGGAGTTTGTAGTCGTGGAGTTTCTAGTGGGAGATTTTCAAGCTGTGCAGTTTCTAGTTGTAGAGTTTCTAGTTGCAGAGTTTCTAGTTGCGAACTTTCTAGCTGTGCAGTTTCTAGTTGTGGATTTCGTAGTTGTTTAGTATCTAGTTGTGGTGTTTCAAGTAGTGAAGTTTCTAGCTGTGGAGTTTCTAGTTGCAGAGTTTCTAGTTGCAGATTTTCTAGTTGCGGAGTTTATTAGTTGTGGAGTTTCAAGTTGTGGAGTTTCTAGTTGTGGAGTTTCTAGTTGTGGAGTTTGTAGTTGTGAAGTATCTAGTTGCGGAGTTTCAAGTTGGGGAGTTTCTAGTTGTGGATTTTGAAGTTGTAGAGTTCTTAGTTGCGGAGTGTCTGGTTGGGAGTTTCTAGTTGCGGAGTTTTCTAGTTGCGGAGTCTGTAGTTGTGGCGTTGCTTGTTGTGGAGTTTCTAGTGGTGGATTTTCTAGCTGTGGAGTTTCTAGTTGCGGAGTTTCTAGTTGCAGAGTTTCTAGTTGCGGACTTTCTAGCTGTGAAGTTTCTAGTTGCGGAGTTTATAGTTGCGGAGTTTTTAGTTGTGGAGTTTCTAGTTGTGAAGAATCTAACTGTGGAGTTTCTAGTTTCAGATTTTCTAGTTGCGGAGTTTATTAGTTGTGGAGTTTCAAGTTGTGTAGTTTCTAGTTGTGGAGTTTCTTGTTGTGGTGTCTCTAGTTGTGGAGTTTGTAGTTGTGGAGTTTCTAGTTGCGGAGTTTTTAGGTCGGAGTTTCTGGTTGTGGAGTTTCTAGTGTTGGAGTTTCTAGTTTTGGAGTCCGTAGTTGTGGAGTATCTATTTGTTGGGTTTCAAGTGGTGGAGTTTCTAGTTGTGGAATATGTAGTTGCGGAGTTTCAAGTTGTGGAGTTTCTAGTTGTGGAGTTTCTAGAGTATCTAGTTGTGGTGTTTCAAGTTGTGGAGTTTCTAGTTGAGGAGTTTCTAGTTGTGGAGTTTCTAGTTGCGGAGTTTCTAGTGTTGGAGTTTATTGTTGTGGAATTCGTAGTTTCGGAGTATCTAGTTGTAGTGTTTCAAGTAGTGAAGTTTCTAGCTGTGGAGTTTCTAGTTGTGGAGTTTTCTAGTAGTGGAGTTTCTAGTTATGGAGTTTCAAGTTGTGGAGTTTCTAGTTGTGGAATTTGTAGTTGTGTAGTATCTAGTTGTGGTAATTCAAGTTTCGTATTTTCTAGCTGTGGAGTTTCTAGTTGTGGAGTTTCTAGTTGCGGAGTTTCTAGTTGTAAATCTCTAGTTGTGGAGTTTCTAGCTGTGGAGTTTCTGGTTGTGGAGTCTCTAGTTGTGGAGTTTGTAGTTTTGGGGTTCGTAGTTGTGGAGTTCGTAGTTGTGGAGTTTCTAGTTGTGGAGTCTCTAGTTTTGGAGTTTGTAGATGCGGAGTTTCTAGTTGCAGAGTTTTCCAGTTGTGAAAATTGCAGTGGCGGAGTTCTAGTTGCGGACTTTCTAGCTGCGGAGTTTCTAGTTGCGGAGATTATAGTTGCGGAGTTTTTAGTTGTGGAGTTTCTAGTTGTGAAATTTGTAGTTGTGGAGTATCTAGTTGTGGCGTTTCAAGTTGTGGAGTTTCTAGTTGTAGAGTTTCTAGTTGTGAAGTTTCTAGTTGTTGAGTTTCTAGTTGACGAATCTCTAAATGCGAAGTCTTAAGTTGTGGAGTTTCTAGCTGTGGAGTTTCTGGTTGTGGAGTCTCTAGTTGTGGAGTTCCTAGTTGTGGAGTCTCTAGTTGTGGAGTTTGTAGTTGTGGAGTTTCTAGCTGTGGAGTTTGTAGTTGCGGAGTTTCTAGTTGCAGAGTTTTCCAGTTGTGAAGATTGCAGTGGCGGAGTTTCTAGTTGCGGACTTTCTAGCTGTGGAGTTTCTAGTTGCGGAGTTTTCTAGTTGCGAAGTCTGTAGTTGCGGAGTTTCTAGTTGTGGAATTTCTCGCTGTGGATTTTCTAGCTGTGGAGTTTCTAGTTGCGGAGTTTTTAGTTCATAGTTTCTGGTTGTGGAGTTTCTAGTGTTGGAGTTTCTAGTTGTGGAGTCCGTAGTTGTGGAGTTTCTAGTTGCAGAGTTTAAAGTTGTGGAGTTTATAGTTGTGGAGTTTCTAGTTGTGGAGTTTGTAGTTGTGGAGTATCTAGTTCTGGAGTTTCAAGTTGTGGAGTTTCTAGTTGTGGATTTTGAAGGTGTAGAGTTCCTAGTTGCGGAGTTTGAAGTTGGGAGTTTCTAGTTTGGGAGTTTTCTAGTTGCGGAGTCTGTAGTTGTGGAGTTGCTAGTTGTGGAGTTTCTAGTGTTGGATTTTCTAGCTGTGGAGTTTCTAGTTGCGGAGTTTCTAGTTGCAGAGTTTCTAGTGTCGGACTTTCTAGCTGTGGAGTTTCTAGTTGCGGTGTTTCTAGTTGTGGAGTTTCTAGTTATGGAGTTTCTAGTTGTGGAGTTTCTAGTTTTGGAGCATCTAGTTGTGGAGTTTCAAGTTTAGGAGTTTCTAGTTGTGGATTTTGAAGTTGCAGAGTTCCTAGTTGAAGAGTGTCTGGTTGGGAGTTTCTAGATGCGGAGTTTTCTAGTTGCGGAGTCTGTATTTGTGGAGTTGCTAGTTGTGGAGTTTCTAGTGGTGGATTTTCTAGCTGTGGAGTTTCTAGCTGTGGAGTTTCTAGTTGGGGAGTTTCTAGTTGCAGAGTTTCTAGTTGCAGAGTTTTCCAGTTGTGGAGATTGTAGTGGCGGAGTTTCTAGTTGCGGAGTTTCAAGTTGTGGAGTTTCTAAATGTGGAGTATCTAGTTGTGAAGTTTCAAGTTGTGGAGTTTTTAGTTGTGGATTTTGAAGTTGTAGAGTTCCCAGTTGCGGATTGTCTAGTATAGAGTTTATAGTTGCGGAGTTTTCTAGTTGCGGAGTCTGTAGTTGAGGAGTTTCTAGTTGTGGAATTTCTAGCTGTGGATTTTCTATTTGTGGAGTTTCTAGTGGCGGAGTTTTTAGTTGCGGAGTTTCTGGTTGTGGAGTTTCTAGTGTTGGAGTTTCTAGTAGTGGAGTCCATAGTTGTGGAGTATCTATTTGGTGGGTTTCAAGTTGTGGAGTTTCAAGTCGTGTAGTTTCTAGTTGTGGAACTTGTTGTTGTGAAGATTCTAGTTGTGGAGTTTCCAGTTGTGGAGTTCCTAGTTATGGAGTCTCTAGTTGTGGAGTTTCTAGTGGCAGAGTTTCAAGTTGTGGAGTTTCTAGTGGTGGATTTTCTAGCTTTGGAGTTTCTAGTTGCGGAGTTTCTGGTTGTGGTGTTTCTAGTTGTGGAGTTTCTAGTTGCAAAGTTTCAAGTTGTGGAGTTTCTAGTTGCGGAGTTTCTAGTTGTTGGGTTTCTAGTTGCCGAGTTTCTAGTTGCAAAATATCAAGTTGTGGAGTTTCTAGCTGTGGAGCTTCTAGTTGCGGAGTTTCTAGTTGCGGAGTTTCTAGTTGTGGAGTTTCTAGTTGTGGAATTCGTAGTTGTGGAGTATCTATTAGTTGTAGAGTTTCTAGTTGAAGAGTTTCTAGTTGTGGAGTTTCTAGTTGTTGGGTTTCTAGTTGCCGAGTTTCTAGTTGCAAAGTCTCAAGTTGTGGAGTTTCTAGCTGTGGAGTTTCTAGTTGCGGAGTTTCTAGTTGCGGAGTTTCTAGTTGTGGAGTTTCTAGTTGTGGAATTCGTAGTTTGGGAGTATCTAGTTGTGGTGTTTTAAGTAGTGAAGTTTCTAGCTGTGGAGTTTCTAGTTGCGGAGTTTCTAGTTGAAAAGTTTCTAGTTGCGGAGTTTTCTAGTAGTGGAATTTCTACTTGTGGATTTTGAAGTTGTAGAGTTCCTAGTTGCGGAGTGTCTAGCTGGGAGTTTCTAGTTGCGGAGTTTTCTAGTCTCGGAGTCTGTAGCTGTGGAGTTGCTAGTTGTGTAGTTTCTAGTGGTGGATTTTCTAGCCGTGGAGTTTCTAGTTGCGGAGTTTTTAGTTGCAGAGTTTCTAGTTGTGGAGTTTCTAGTTGTGGAGTTTCTAGTTGCGGAGTTTGCAGTTGTGGAGTATCTAGTTGTGGAGTTTCAAGTTGGGGAGTTTCTAGTTGTGGATTTTGAAGTTGTGGAGTTCCTAGTTGCAGAGTGTCTGGTTGGGAGTTTCTAGTTGCGGAGTTTTCTAGTGGCGGAGTCTGTAGTTGTGGAGTTGCTAGTTGTGGAGTTTCTAGTGGTGGATTTTCTAGCTGTGGAGTTTCTAGTTGCGGAATTTCTAGTTGCAGAGTTTCTAGTTGCGGACTTTCTAGCTGTGGAGTTTCTAGTTGCGGAGTTTATAGTTGCGAAGTTTTTAGTTGTGGAGTTTCTAGTTGTGAAATTTGTAGCTGTGGAGTATCTAGTTGTGGTGTTTCAAGTTGTGGAAATTCTAGTTGTGGAGTTTCTATTTGTGGAGTTTCTAGTTGTTGAGTTTCTAGTTGCCGAATCTCTAAATGCGAAGTCTCAAGTTGTGGAGTTTCTAGCTGTGGAGTTTATGGTTGTTGAGTTTCTAGTTGTGGAGTTCCTAGTTGTGGAGTCTCTAGTTGTGGAGTTTCTAGTTGCGAAGACTAAAGTTGTGGAGTTTCTAGTTGTGGAGTCTCAAGTTGTGGAGTTTGTAGTTGTGGAGTTTCTAGCTGTGGAGTTTCTAGTTGCGTAGTTTCTAGTTGCAGAGTTTCTAATTGCAGAGTTTTCCAGTTGTGGAAAATGTAGTGGTGGAGTTTCTAGTTGCGGAGTTTCAAGTTGTGGAGTTTCCAGCTGTGGAGTTTGTAGTTGTGGAGTATCTTGTTGTGGAGTTTCAAGTTGTGGAGTTTTTAGTTGTGGATTTTGAAGTTGTAGAGTTCCTAGTTGCAGATTGTCTAGTATGGAGTTTTCTAGTTGCGGAGTTTTCTAGTTGTGGAATTTCTAGCTGTGGATTTTCTAGCTGTGCAGTTTCTAGTTGCAGAGTTTTTAGTTCATAGTTTCTGGTTGTGGAATTCCTAGTGTTGGAGTTTCTAGTTGTAGAGTCCGTAGTTGTGGAGTATCTATTTGTTTGGTTTCAAGTTGGGGAGTTTCAAGTTGTGGAGTTTCTAGTTGTGGAATTGGTAGTTGTGAAGTATATAGTTGTGGTGTTTCAAGTTGTGGAGTTTCTAGTTGTGGAGTTTCTAGTTGCGGAGTTTCTAGTTGTGGAATTCGTAGTTTTGGAGTATCTAGTTGTGTTTCATGTGGTGAAGTTTCTAGCTGTGGAGTTTCTAGTTGCGGAGTTTCCAGTTGCAGAGTTTCTAGTTGTGGAGTTTTCTAGTAGTGGAGTTTCTAGTTATGGAGTTTCTAGTTGCAGAGTTTCAAGTTGCGGAGTTTATAGTTGTGGAGTTTTTAGTTGTGGAGTTTGTAGTTGTGGAGTATCTAGTTCTGGAGTTTCAAGCTGTGGAGTTTCTAGTGGATTTTGAAGGTGTAGAGTTCCTAGTTGCGGAGTTTGAAGTTGGGAGTTTCTAGTTCGGGAGTTTTCTAGTTGCGGAGTCTGTAGTTGTGGAGTTGCTAGTTGTGGAGTTTCTAGTGTTGGATTTTCTAGCTGTGGAGTTTCTAGTTGCGGAGTTTCTAGTTGCAGAGTTTCTAGTTGTGGACTTTCTAGCAGTGGAGTTTCTAGTTGCGGTGTTTCTAGTTGTGGAGTTTCTAGTTTTGGAGTTTCTAGTTGTGGAGTTTCTAGTTTTGGAGTTTCTAATTGTGGAGTTTCTAGTTTTGGAGTTTCTAGTTGTGGAGATCTAGTTGCGAAGTCTCAAGTTGTGGAGTTTCTAGTTGCGGAGTTTCTTGTTGCGGAAAGTCTAGTTGGGAGTTTCTAGTTTTGGAGTTTCTAGTTGCGGAGTTTGTAGTTGTGGAGTATCAAGTTGTGGAGTTTCAAGTTGGGGAGTTTCTAGTTGTGGATTTTGAAGTTGTAGAGTTCCTAGTTGCAGAGTGTCTGGTTGGGAGTTTCTAGATGGGGAGTTTTCTAATTGCGGAGTCTGTATTTGTGGAGTTGCTAGTTGTGGAGTTTCTAGTGGTGGATTTTCTAGCTGTGGAGTTTCTAGCTGTGGAGTTTCTAGTTGAGGAGTTTCTAGTTGCAGAGTTTCTAGTTGCAGAGTTTTCCAGTTGTGGAGATTGTAGTGGCGAAGTTTCTAGTTGCGGAGTTTCAAGTTGTGGAGTTTCTAGTTGTGGAGTATCTAGTTGTGGAGTTTCAAGTTGTGGAGTTTTTAGTTGTGGATTTTGAAGTTGTAGAGTTCCTAGTTGCGGATTGTCTAGTTGTGGAGTTTATAGTTGCGGAGTTTTCTAGTTGCGGAGTTTCTAGTTGTGAAGTTTCTAGTTGTTAAGTCTCTAGTTGTGGAGTCTCTAGTTGCGGAGTTTCTAGTTGAGGAGTTACTGGTTGTGGAGTTTCTAGTTGTGGAGTTTCTAGTTGTGGAGTCTGTAGTTGTGGAGTCTGTAGTTGTGGAGTTTCCAGTTGTGGAGTTCCTAGTTTTGGAGTCTCTAGTTGTGGAGTTTCTAGCGGCGGAGTTTCAAGTTGTGGAGTTTCTAGTGGTGGATTTTCTAGCTTTGGAGTTTCTAGTTGTGCAGTCTCTAGTTGTGGAGTTTCTAGTTGTGGAGTTTCTAGTTGCGAAGTTTCAAGTTGTGGAGTTTCTAGTTGCGGATTTTCTTGTTGCCGAGTTTCTGGTTGTGGGGTTTCTGGTTATGGAGTTTCTAGTTGCGGAGTTTCCAGTTGCGGAGTTTCTAGTTGTGGAGTTTCTAGTTGTGGAGTTTCTAGTTGTTGGGTTTCTAGTTTCCGAGTTTCTAGTTGCAAAATTACAAGTTGCGGAGTTTCTAGCTGTGGAGTTTCTAGTTGCGGAGTTTCTAGTTGCGGAGTTTCTAGTTGTGGAGTTTCTAGTTGTGGAATTCGTAGTTGTGGAGTATTTATTAGTTGTGGAGTTTCTAGTTGAAGAGTTTCTAGTTGTGGAGTTTCTAGTTGTTGGGTTTCTAGTTGCCGAGTTTCTAGTTGCAAAGTCTCAACTTGTGGAGTTTCTAGCTGTGGAGTTTCTAGTGGCGGAGTTTCCAGTTGTGGAGTTTCTAGTTGTGGAGTTTTCTAGTAGTGGAGTTTCTAGTTATGGAGTTTCTAGTTGCAGAGTTTCAAGTTGTGGAGTTTATAGTTGTGAAGTTTCTCGTTGTGGAATTTCTAGCTGTGGGTTTTCTAGCTGTGGAGTTTCTAGTTGCGGAGTTTTTAGTTGCGGAGTTTCTGGTTGTGGAGTTTCTAGTGTTAGAGTTTCTAGTTGTGGAGTCTATAGTAGTGGAGTACCTATTTGTTGAGTTTCAAGTTGTGCAGTTTCTAGTTATGGAATTTCTAGTTGCGGAGTTTCTAGTTGTGAAGTCTCTAGTTGTGGAGTCTCTAGTTGTGGGATTTCCAGTTGGGGAGTTTCTAGTTGCGGAGTTTCTGGTTGTGGAGTTTCTAGTTGTGGAGTTTCTTGTTGTGAAGTCTGTAGTTGTGGAGTCTGTAGTCGTGGAGTTTATAGTGGGAGATTTTCTAGCTGTGCAGTTTCTAGTTGCAGAGTTTCTAGTTGCGAACTTTCTAGCTGAGGAGTTTCTAGTTGTGGAATTCGTAGTTGTGGAGTATCTAGTTGTGGTGTTTCAAGTAGTGAAGTTTCTAGCTGTGGAGTTTCTAGTTGCAGAGTTTCTAGTTGCAGATTTTCTAGTTGCGGAGTTTATTAGTTGTGGAGTTTCAAGTTGTGGAGTTTCTAGTTGTGGAGTTTCTAGTTGTGGAGTTTGTAGTTGTGGAGTATCTAGTTGCGGAGTTTCATGTTGGGGAGTTTCTAGTTGTGGATTTTGAAGTTGTAGAGTTCCTAGTTGCGGAGTGTATGGTTGGGAGTTTCTAGTTGCGGAGTTTTCTAGTTGCGGAGTCTGTAGTTGTGGCGTTGCTAGTTGTGGAGTTTCTAGTGGTGGATTTTCTAGCTGTGGAGTTTCTAGTTGCGGAGTTTCTGGTTGCAGAGTTTCTAGTTGCGGACTTTCTAGCTGTGGAGTTTCTAGTTGCGGAGTTAATAGTTGCGGAGTTTTTAGTTGTGGAGTTTCTAGTTGTGAAGTATCTAACTGTGGAGTTTCTAGTTGCAGATTTTCTAGTTGCGGAGTTTATTAGTTGTGGAGTTTCAAGTTGTGGAGTTTCTAGTTGTGGAGTTTCTTGTTGTGGAGTCTCTAGTTGTGGAGTTTGGAGTTGTGGAGTTTCTAGTTGCGGAGTTTTTAGGTCGGAGTTTCTGGTAGTGGAGTTTCTAGTGTGGGAGTTTCTAGTTTTGGAGTCCGTAGTTGTGGAGTATCTATTTGTTGGGTTTCAAGTTGTGGAGTTTCTAGTTGTGGAATATGTAGTTGCGGAGTTTCAAGTTGTGGAGTTTCTAGTTGTGGAGTTTCTAGAGTATCTAGTTGTGGTGTTTCAAGTTGTGGAATTCGTAGTTTCGGAGTATCTAGTTGTAGTGTTTCAAGTAGTGAAGTTTCTAGCTGTGGAGTTTCTAGTTGTGAAGTTTTCTAGTTGTGGAGTTTCTAGTTGTGGAATTTGTAGTTGTGTAGTATCTAGTTGTGGTAATTCAAGTTTTGTAGTTTCTAGCTGTGGAGTTTCTAGTTGTGGAGTTTCTAGTTGCGGAGTTTCTAGTTGTAAATCCCTAGTTGTGGAGTTTCTAGCTGTGGAGTTTCTGGTTTTGGAACCTCTAGTTGTGGAGTTTGTAGTTTTGGGGTTCGTAGTTGTGGAGTTTGTAGTTTTGGGGTTCGTAGTTGTGGAGTTCGTAGTTGTGGAGTTTCTAGTTGTGGAGTCTCTAGTTGTGGAGTTTGTAGTTGTGGAGTTTCTAGCTGTGGAGTTTATAGTTGCAGAGTTTCTAGTTGCAGAGTTTTCCAGTTGTGAAGATTGCAGTGGCGGAGTTCTAGTTGCGGACTTTCTAGCTGCGGAGTTTCTAGTTGCGGAGTTTATAGTTGCGGAGTTTTCTAGTTGCGGAGTTTCTAGTTGTGAAGTTTCTAGTTGTTAAGTCTCTAGTTGTGGAGTCTCTAGTTGCGGAGTTTCTAGTTGCGGAGTTACTGGTTGTGGAGTTTCTAGTTGTGGAGTTTCTAGTTGTGGAGTCTGTAGTTGGGGAGTTTCCAGTTGTGGAGTTCCTAGTTATGGAGTCTCTAGTTGTGGAGTTTCTAGTGGCGGAGTTTCAAGTTGTGGAGTTTCTAGTGGTGGATTTTCTAGCTTTGGAGTTTCTAGTTGTGGAGTCTCTAGTTGTGGAGTTTCTAGTTGTGGAGTTTCTAGTTGCGAAGTTTCAAGTTGTGGAGTTTCTAGTTGCGGATTTTCTTGTTGCCGAGTTTCTGGTTGTGGGGTTTTTAGTTATGGAGTTTCTAGTTGCGGAGTTTCTAGTTGCGGAGTTTCTAGTTGTGGAGTTTCTAGTTGTGGAGTTTCTAGTTGTTGGGTTTCTAGTTGCCGAGTTTCTAGTTGCAAAATCTCAAGTTGTGGAGTTTCTAGCTGTGGAGTTTCTAGTTGCAGAGTTTCTAGTTGCGGAGTTTCTCGTTGTGGAGTTTCTAGTTGTGGAATTCGTAGTTGTGGAGTATTTATTAGTTGTGGAGTTTCTAGTTGAAGAGTTTCTAGTTGTGGAGTTTCTAGTTGTTGGGTTTCTAGTTGCCGAGTTTCTAGTTGCAAAGTCTCAACTTGTGGAGTTTCTAGCTGTGGAGTTTCTAGTTGCGGAGTTTCTAGTTGTGGAGTTTCTAGTTGTGGAATTCGTAGTTTTCGAGTATCTAGTTGTGTTTCATGTAGTGAAGTTTCTAGCTGTGAAGTTTCTAGTGGCGGAGTTTTCAGTTGAAGAGTTTCTAGTTGTGGAGTTTTCTAGTAGTGGAGTTTCTAGTTATGGAGTTTCTAGTTGCAGAGTTTCAAGTTGTGGAGTTTATAGTTGTGGAGTTTCTCGTTGTGGAATTTCTAGCTGTGGGTTTTCTAGCTGTGGAGTTTCTAGTTGAGGAGTTTTTAGTTGCGGAGTTTCTGGTTGTGGAGTTTCTAGTGTTAGAGTTTCTAGTTGTGGAGTCGATAGTTGTGGAGTATCTATTTGTTGAGTTTCAAGTTGTGGAGTTTCTAGTTATGGAATTTCTAGTTGCGGAGTTTGTAGTTGTGAAGTCTCTAGTTGTGGAGTCTCTAGTTGTGGGATTTCCAGTTGGGGAGTTTCTAGTTGCGGAGTTTCTGGTTGTGGAGTTCTAGTTGTGGAGTTCCTAGTTATGGAGTCTCTAGTTGTGGAGTTTCTAGTTGCGGAGTTTCAAGTTGTGGAGTTTTTAGTTGTGGAGTTTCTAGTTGTGGAGTTTGTAGTTGTGGAGTATCTAGTTGTGGTGTTTCAAGTTGTGGAGTTTCTAGTTGAGTTTCTAGTTGTGGAGTTTCTAGTTGCGGAGTTTCTAGTCTTGGAGTTTATTGTTGTATAATTCGTAGTTTTGGAGTATCTAGTTGTAGTGTTTCAAGTAGTGAAGTTTCTAGCTGTGGAGTTTCTAGTTGCGGAGTTTCCAGTTGCAGAGTTTCTAGTTGCGGAGTTTTCTAGTAGTGGAGTTTCGAGTTATGGAGTCTCTAGTTGTGGGATTTCTAGTTGCGGAGTTTCTAGTTGCGGAGTTTCTGGTGTTGGAGTTTCTAGTTGTGGAGTTTCTTGTTGTGAAGTCTGTAGTTGTGGAGTTTGTAGTCGTGGAGTTTCTAGTGGGAGATTTTCAAGCTGTGCAGTTTCTAGTTGTAGAGTTTCTAGTTGCAGAGTTTCTAGTTGCGAACTTTCTAGCTGTGGAGTTTCTAGTTGTGGAATTCGTAGTTGTTTAGTATCTAGTTGTGGTGTTTCAAGTAGTGAAGTTTCTAGCTGTGGAGTTTCTAGTTGCAGATTTTCTAGTTGCGGAGTTTATTAGTTGTGGAGTTTCAAGTTGTGGAGTTTCTAGTTGTGGAGTTTCTAGTTGTGGAGTTTGTAGTTGTGAAGTATCTAGTTGCGGAGTTTCAAGTTGGGGAGTTTCTAGTTGTGGATTTTGAAGTTGTAGAGTTCCTAGTTGCGGAGTGTCTGGTTGGGAGTTTCTAGTTGCGGAGTTTTCTAGTTGCGGAGTCTGTAGTTGTGGCGTTGCTAGTTGTGGAGTTTCTAGTGGTGGATTTTCTAGCTGTGGAGTTTCTAGTTGCGGAGTTTCTAGTTGCAGAGTTTCTAGTTGCGGACTTTCTAGCTGTGAAGTTTCTAGTTGCAGAGTTTATAGTTGCGGAGTTTTTAGTTGTGGAGTTTCTAGTTGTGAAGAATCTAACTGTGGAGTTTCTAGTTTCAGATTTTCTAGTTGCGGAGTTTATTAGTTGTGGAGTTTCAAGTTGTGTAGTTTCTAGTTGTGGAGTTTCTTGTTGTGGTGTCTCTAGTTGTGGAGTTTGTAGTTGTGGAGTTTCTAGTTGCGGAGTTTTTAGGTCGGAGTTTCTGGTTGTGGAGTTTCTAGTGTTGGAGTTTCTAGTTTTGGAGTCCGTAGTTGTGGAGTATCTATTTGTTGGGTTTCAAGTGGTGGAGTTTCTAGTTGTGGAATATGTAGTTGCGGAGTTTCAAGTTGTGGAGTTTCTAGTTGTGGAGTTTCTAGAGTATCTAGTTGTGGTGTTTCAAGTTGTGGAGTTTCTAGTTGAGGAGTTTCTAGTTGTGGAGTTTCTAGTTGCGGAGTTTCTAGTGTTGGAGTTTATTGTTGTGGAATTCGTAGTTTCGGAGTATCTAGTTGTAGTGTTTCAAGTAGTGAAGTTTCTAGCTGTGGAGTTTCTAGTTGTGGAGTTTTCTAGTAGTGGAGTTTCTAGTTATGGAGTTTCAAGTTGTGGAGTTTCTAGTTGTGGAATTTGTAGTTGTGTAGTATCTAGTTGTGGTAATTCAAGTTTCGTATTTTCTAGCTGTGGAGTTTCTAGTTGTGGAGTTTCTAGTTGCGGAGTTTCTAGTTGTAAATCTCTAGTTGTGGAGTTTCTAGCTGTGGAGTGTCTGGTTGTGGAGTCTCTAGTTGTGGAGTTTGTAGTTTTGGGGTTCGTAGTTGTGGAGTTCGTAGTTGTGGAGTTTCTAGTTGTGGAGTCTCTAGTTTTGGAGTTTGTAGTTGCGGAGTTTCTAGTTGCAGAGTTTTCCAGTTGTGAAAATTGCAGTGGCGGAGTTCTAGTTGCGGACTTTCTAGCTGCGGAGTTTCTAGTTGCGGAGATTATAGTTGCGGAGTTTTTAGTTGTGGAGTTTCTAGTTGTGAAATTTGTAGTTGTGGAGTATCTAGTTGTGGCGTTTCAAGTTGTGGAGTTTCTAGTTGTGGAGTTTCTAGTTGTGAAGTTTCTAGTTGTTGAGTTTCTAGTTGACGAATCTCTAAATGCGAAGTCTTAAGTTGTGGAGTTTCTAGCTGTGGAGTTTCTGGTTGTGGAGTCTCTAGTTGTGGAGTTCCTAGTTGTGGAGTCTCTAGTTGTGGAGTTTGTAGTTGTGGAGTTTCTAGCTGTGGAGTTTGTAGTTGCGGAGTTTCTAGTTGCAGAGTTTTCCAGTTGTGAAGATTGCAGTGGCGGAGTTTCTAGTTGCGGACTTTCTAGCTGTGGAGTTTCTAGTTACGGAGTTTTCTAGTTGCGAAGTCTGTAGTTGCGGAGTTTCTAGTTGTGGAATTTCTCGCTGTGGATTTTCTAGCTGTGGAGTTTCTAGTTGCGGAGTTTTTAGTTCATAGTTTCTGGTTGTGGAGTTTCTAGTGTTGGAGTTTCTAGTTGTGGAGTCCGTAGTTGTGGAGTTTCTAGTTGCAGAGTTTAAAGTTGTGGAGTTTATAGTTGTGGAGTTTCTAGTTGTGGAGTTTGTAGTTGTGGAGTATCTAGTTCTGGAGTTTCAAGTTGTGGAGTTTCTAGTTGTGGATTTTGAAGGTGTAGAGTTCCTAGTTGCGGAGTTTGAAGTTGGGAGTTTCTAGTTTGGGAGTTTTCTAGTTGCGGAGTCTGTAGTTGTGGAGTTGCTAGTTGTGGAGTTTCTAGTGTTGGATTTTCTAGCTGTGGAGTTTCTAGTTGCGGAGTTTCTAGTTGCAGAGTTTCAAGTTTAGGAGTTTCTAGTTGTGGATTTTGAAGTTGCAGAGTTCCTAGTTGAAGAGTGTCTGGTTGGGAGTTTCTAGATGCGGAGTTTTCTAGTTGCGGAGTCTGTATTTGTGGAGTTGCTAGTTGTGGAGTTTCTAGTGGTGGATTTTCTAGCTGTGGAGTTTCTAGCTGTGGAGTTTCTAGTTGGGGAGTTTCTAGTTGCAGAGTTTCTAGTTGCAGAGTTTTCCAGTTGTGGAGATTGTAGTGGCGGAGTTTCTAGTTGCGGAGTTTCAAGTTGTGGAGTTTCTAAATGTGGAGTATCTAGTTGTGAAGTTTCAAGTTGTGGAGTTTTTAGTTGTGGATTTTGAAGTTGTAGAGTTCCCAGTTGCGGATTGTCTAGTATAGAGTTTATAGTTGCGGAAATTTCTAGTTGCGGAGTCTGTAGTTGAGGAGTTTCTAGTTGTGGAATTTCTAGCTGTGGATTTTCTATTTGTGGAGTTTCTAGTGGCGGAGTTTTTAGTTGCGGAGTTTCTGGTTGTGGAGTTTCTAGTGTTGGAGTTTCTAGTTGTGGAGTCCATAGTTGTGGAGTATCTATTTGGTGGGTTTCAAGTTGTGGAGTTTCAAGTCGTGGAGTTTCTAGTTGTGGAACTTGTTGTTGTGAAGATTCTAGTTGTGGAGTTTCCAGTTGTGGAGTTCCTAGTTATGGAGTCTCTAGTTGTGGAGTTTCTAGTGGCAGAGTTTCAAGTTGTGGAGTTTCTAGTGGTGGATTTTCTAGCTTTGGAGTTTCTAGTTGCGGAGTTTCTGGTTGTGGTGTTTCTAGTTGTGGAGTTTCTAGTTGCAAAGTTTCAAGTTGTGGAGTTTCTAGTTGCGGAGTTTCTAGTTGTTGGGTTTCTAGTTGCCGAGTTTCTAGTTGCAAAATATCAAGTTGTGGAGTTTCTAGCTGTGGAGCTTCTAGTTGCGGAGTTTCTAGTTGCGGAGTTTCTAGTTGTGGAGTTTCTAGTTGTGGAATTCGTAGTTGTGGAGTATCTATTAGTTGTAGAGTTTCTAGTTGAAGAGTTTCTAGTTGTGGAGTTTCTAGTTGTTGGGTTTCTAGTTGCCGAGTTTCTAGTTGCAAAGTCTCAAGTTGTGGAGTTTCTAGCTGTGGAGTTTCTAGTTGCGGAGTTTCTAGTTGCGGAGTTTCTAGTTGTGGAGTTTCTAGTTGTGGAATTCGTAGTTTGGGAGTATCTAGTTGTGGTGTTTTAAGTAGTGAAGTTTCTAGCTGTGGAGTTTTTAGTTGCGGAGTTTCTAGTTGAAAAGTTTCTAGTTGCGGAGTTTTCTAGTAGTGGAATTTCTACTTGTGGATTTTGAAGTTGTAGAGTTCCTAGTTGCGGAGTGTCTAGCTGGGAGTTTCTAGTTGCGGAGTTTTCTAGTCTCGGAGTCTGTAGCTGTGGAGTTGCTAGTTGTGTAGTTTCTAGTGGTGGATTTTCTAGCCGTGGAGTTTCTAGTTGCGGAGTTTTTAGTTGCAGAGTTTCTAGTTGTGGAGTTTCTAGTTGTGGAGTTTCTAGTTGCGGAGTTTGCAGTTGTGGAGTATCTAGTTGTGGAGTTTCACGTTGGGGAGTTTCTAGTTGTGGATTTTGAAGTTGTGGAGTTCCTAGTTGCAGAGTGTCTGGTTGGGAGTTTCTAGTTGCGGAGTTTTCTAGTGGCGGAGTCTGTAGTTGTGGAGTTGCTAGTTGTGGAGTTTCTAGTGGTGGATTTTCTAGCTGTGGAGTTTCTAGTTGCGGAATTTCTAGTTGCAGAGTTTCTAGTTGCGGACTTTCTAGCTGTGGAGTTTCTAGTTGCGGAGTTTATAGTTGCGAAATTTTTAGTTGTGGAGTTTCTAGTTGTGAAATTTGTAGCTGTGGAGTATCTAGTGGTGTTTCAAGTTGTGGAAATTCTAGTTGTGGAGTTTCTATTTGTGGAGTTTCTAGTTGTTGAGTTTCTAGTTGCCGAATCTCTAAATGCGAAGTCTCAAGTTGTGGAGTTTCTAGCTGTGGAGTTTATGGTTGTTGAGTTTCTAGTTGTGGAGTTCCTAGTTGTGGAGTCTCTAGTTGTGGAGTTTCTAGTTGCGAAGACTAAAGTTGTGGAGTTTCTAGTTGTGGAGTCTCAAGTTGTGGAGTTTGTAGTTGTGGAGTTTCTAGCTGTGGAGTTTCTAGTTGCGTAGTTTCTAGTTGCAGAGTTTCTAATTGCAGAGTTTTCCAGTTGTGGAAAATGTAGTGGTGGAGTTTCTAGTTGCGGAGTTTCAAGTTGTGGAGTTTCCAGCTGTGGAGTTTGTAGTTGTGGAGTATCTTGTTGTGGAGTTTCAAGTTGTGGAGTTTTTAGTTGTGGATTTTGAAGTTGTAGAGTTCCTAGTTGCAGATTGTCTAGTATGGAGTTTTCTAGTTGCGGAGTTTTCTAGTTGTGGAATTTCTAGCTGTGGATTTTCTAGCTGTGGAGTTTCTAGTTGCAGAGTTTTTAGTTCATAGTTTCTGGTTGTGGAATTTCTAGTGTTGGAGTTTCTAGTTGTAGAGTCCGTAGTTGTGGAGTATCTATTTGTTTGGTTTCAAGTTGGGGAGTTTCAAGTTGTGGAGTTTCTAGTTGTGGAATTGGTAGTTGTGAAGTATCTAGTTGTGGTGTTTCAAGTTGTGGAGTTTCTAGTTGTGGAGTTTCTAGTTGCGGAGTTTCTAGTTGTGGAATTCGTAGTTTTGGAGTATCTAGTTGTGTTTCATGTGGTGAAGTTTCTAGCTGTGGAGTTTCTAGTTGCGGAGTTTCCAGTTGCAGAGTTTCTAGTTGTGGAGTTTTCTAGTAGTGGAGTTTCTAGTTATGGAGTTTCTAGTTGCAGAGTTTCAAGTTGCGGAGTTTATAGTTGTGGAGTTTTTAGTTGTGGAGTTTGTAGTTGTGGAGTATCTAGTTCTGGAGTTTCAAGCTGTGGAGTTTCTAGTGGATTTTGAAGGTGTAGAGTTCCTAGTTGCGGAGTTTGAAGTTGGGAGTTTCTAGTTCGGGAGTTTTCTAGTTGCGGAGTCTGTAGTTGTGGAGTTGCTAGTTGTGGAGTTTCTAGTGTTGGATTTTCTAGCTGTGGAGTTTCTAGTTGCGGAGTTTCTAGTTGCAGAGTTTCTAGTTGTGGACTTTCTAGCAGTGGAGTTTCTAGTTGCGGTGTTTCTAGTTGTGGAGTTTCTAGTTTTGGAGTTTCTAGTTGTGGAGTTTCTAGTTTTGGAGTTTCTAATTGTGGAGTTTCTAGTTTTGGAGTTTCTAGTTGTGGAGATCTAGTTGCGAAGTCTCAAGTTGTGGAGTTTCTAGTTGCGGAGTTTCTTGTTGCGGAAAGTCTAGTTGGGAGTTTCTAGTTTTGGAGTTTCTAGTTGCGGAGTTTGTAGTTGTGGAGTATCAAGTTGTGGAGTTTCAAGTTGGGGAGTTTCTAGTTGTGGATTTTGAAGTTGTAGAGTTCCTAGTTGCAGAGTGTCTGGTTGGGAGTTTCTAGATGCGGAGTTTTCTAATTGCGGAGTCTGTATTTGTGGAGTTGCTAGTTGTGGAGTTTCTAGTGGTGGATTTTCTAGCTGTGGAGTTTCTAGCTGTGGAGTTTCTAGTTGAGGAGTTTCTAGTTGCAGAGTTTCTAGTTGCAGAGTTTTCCAGTTGTGGAGATTGTAGTGGCGAAGTTTCTAGTTGCGGAGTTTCAAGTTGTGGAGTTTCTAGTTGTGGAGTATCTAGTTGTGGAGTTTCAAGTTGTGGAGTTTTTAGTTGTGGATTTTGAAGTTGTAGAGTTCCTAGTTGCGGATTGTCTAGTTGTGGAGTTTATAGTTGCGGAGTTTTCTAGTTGCGGAGTTTTTAGTTGTGAAGTTTCTAGTTGTTAAGTCTCTAGTTGTGGAGTCTCTAGTTGCGGAGTTTCTAGTTGAGGAGTTACTGGTTGTGGAGTTTCTAGTTGTGGAGTTTCTAGTTGTGGAGTCTGTAGTTGTGGAGTCTGTAGTTGTGGAGTTTCCAGTTGTGGAGTTCCTAGTTTTGGAGTCTCTAGTTGTGGAGTTTCTAGCGGCGGAGTTTCAAGTTGTGGAGTTTCTAGTGGTGGATTTTCTAGCTTTGGAGTTTCTAGTTGTGCAGTCTCTAGTTGTGGAGTTTCTAGTTGTGGAGTTTCTAGTTGCGAAGTTTCAAGTTGTGGAGTTTCTAGTTGCGGATTTTCTTGTTGCCGAGTTTCTGGTTGTGGGGTTTCTGGTTATGGAGTTTCTAGTTGCGGAGTTTCCAGTTGCGGAGTTTCTAGTTGTGGAGTTTCTAGTTGTGGAGTTTCTAGTTGTTGGGTTTCTAGTTGCCGAGTTTCTAGTTGCAAAATTACAAGTTGCGGAGTTTCTAGCTGTGGAGTTTCTAGTTGCGGAGTTTCTAGTTGCGGAGTTTCTAGTTGTGGAGTTTCTAGTTGTGGAATTCGTAGTTGTGGAGTATTTATTAGTTGTGGAGTTTCTAGTTGAAGAGTTTCTAGTTGTGGAGTTTCTAGTTGTTGGGTTTCTAGTTGCCGAGTTTCTAGTTGCAAAGTCTCAACTTGTGGAGTTTCTAGCTGTGGAGTTTCTAGTGGCGGAGTTTCCAGTTGTGGAGTTTCTAGTTGTGGAGTTTTCTAGTAGTGGAGTTTCTAGTTATGGAGTTTCTAGTTGCAGAGTTTCAAGTTGTGGAGTTTATAGTTGTGAAGTTTCTCGTTGTGGAATTTCTAGCTGTGGATTTTCTAGCTGTGGAGTTTCTAGTTGCGGAGTTTTTAGTTGCGGAGTTTCTGGTTGTGGAGTTTCTAGTGTTAGAGTTTCTAGTTGTGGAGTCTATAGTACTGGAGTACCTATTTGTTGAGTTTCAAGTTGTGCAGTTTCTAGTTATGGAATTTCTAGTTGCGGAGTTTCTAGTTGTGAAGTCTCTAGTTGTGGAGTCTCTAGTTGTGGGATTTCCAGTTGGGGAGTTTCTAGTTGCGGAGTTTCTGGTTGTGGAGTTTCTAGTTGTGGAGTTTCTTGTTGTGAAGTCTGTAGTTGTGGAGTCTGTAGTCGTGGAGTTTATAGTGGGAGATTTTCTAGCTGTGCAGTTTCTAGTTGCAGAGTTTCTAGTTGCGAACTTTCTAGCTGAGGAGTTTCTAGTTGTGGAATTCGTAGTTGTGGAGTATCTAGTTGTGGTGTTTCAAGTAGTGAAGTTTCTAGCTGTGGAGTTTCTAGTTGCAGAGTTTCTAGTTGCAGATTTTCTAGTTGCGGAGTTTATTAGTTGTGGAGTTTCAAGTTGTGGAGTTTCTAGTTGTGGAGTTTCTAGTTGTGGAGTTTGTAGTTGTGGAGTATCTAGTTGCGGAGTTTCATGTTGGGGAGTTTCTAGTTGTGGATTTTGAAGTTGTAGAGTTCCTAGTTGCGGAGTGTCTGGTTGGGAGTTTCTAGTTGCGGAGTTTTCTAGTTGCGGAGTCTGTAGTTGTGGCGTTGCTAGTTGTGGAGTTTCTAGTGGTGGATTTTCTAGCTGTGGAGTTTCTAGTTGCGGAGTTTCTAGTTGCAGAGTTTCTAGTTGCGGACTTTCTAGCTGTGGAGTTTCTAGTTGCGGAGTTAATAGTTGCGGAGTTTTTAGTTGTGGAGTTTCTAGTTGTGAAGTATCTAACTGTGGAGTTTCTAGTTGCAGATTTTCTAGTTGCGGAGTTTATTAGTTGTGGAGTTTCAAGTTGTGGAGTTTCTAGTTGTGGAGTTTCTTGTTGTGGAGTCTCTAGTTGTGGAGTTTGGAGTTGTGGAGTTTCTAGTTGCGGAGTTTTTAGGTCGGAGTTTCTGGTAGTGGAGTTTCTAGTGTTGGAGTTTCTAGTTTTGGAGTCCGTAGTTGTGGAGTATCTATTTGTTGGGTTTCAAGTTGTGGAGTTTCTAGTTGTGGAATATGTAGTTGCGGAGTTTCAAGTTGTGGAGTTTCTAGTTGTGGAGTTTCTAGAGTATCTAGTTGTGGTGTTTCAAGTTGTGGAATTCGTAGTTTCGGAGTATCTAGTTGTAGTGTTTCAAGTAGTGAAGTTTCTAGCTGTGGAGTTTCTAGTTGTGAAGTTTTCTAGTTGTGGAGTTTCTAGTTGTGGAATTTGTAGTTGTGTAGTATCTAGTTGTGGTAATTCAAGTTTTGTAGTTTCTAGCTGTGGAGTTTCTAGTTGTGGAGTTTCTAGTTGCGGAGTTTCTAGTTGTAAATCCCTAGTTGTGGAGTTTCTAGCTGTGGAGTTTCTGGTTGTGGAACCTCTAGTTGTGGAGTTTGTAGTTTTGGGGTTCGTAGTTGTGGAGTTTGTAGTTTTGGGGTTCGTAGTTGTGGAGTTCGTAGTTGTGGAGTTTCTAGTTGTGGAGTCTCTAGTTGTGGAGTTTGTAGTTGTGGAGTTTCCAGCTGTGGAGTTTATAGTTGCAGAGTTTCTAGTTGCAGAGTTTTCCAGTTGTGAAGATTGCAGTGGCGGAGTTCTAGTTGCGGACTTTCTAGCTGCGGAGTTTCTAGTTGCGGAGTTTATAGTTGCGGAGTTTTTAGTTGTGGAGTTTCTAGTTGTGAAATTTGTAGTTGTGGAGTATCTAGTTGTGGTGTTTCAAGTTGTGAAGTTTCTAGTTGTGGAGTTTCTAGTTGTGGAGTTTCTAGTTGTTGAGTTTCTAGTTGACGAATCTCTAAATGCGAAGTCTCAAGTTGTGGAGTTTCTAGCTGTGGAGTTTCTGGTTGTGGAGTCTCTAGTTGTGGAGTTCCTAGTTGTGGAGTCTCTAGTTGTGGAGTTTGTAGTTGTGGAGTTTCTAGCTGTGGAGTTTGTAGTTGCGGAGTTTCTAGTTGCAGAGTTTTCCAGTTGTGAAGATTTAAGTGGCGGAGTTTCTAGTTGCGGACTTCCTAGCTGTGGAGTTTCTAGTTGCGGAGTTTTCTAGTTGCGAAATCTGTAGTTGTGGAGTTTGTAGTTGTGGAGTTTCTAGTTGCGGAGTTTCTAGTTGTGGAATTCGTAGTTGTGGAGTATCTAGTTGTGTTTCATGTGGTGAAGTTTCTAGCTGTGGAGTTTCTAGTTGCGGAGTTTCCAGTTGCAGAGTTTCTAGTTGTGGAGTTTTCTAGTGGTGGAGTTTCTAGTTATGGAGTTTCTAGTTGCAGAGTTTCAAGTTGCGGAGTTTATAGTTGTGGAGTTTTTAGTTCTGGAGTTTGTAGTTGTGGAGTATCTAGTTCTGGAGTTTCAAGCTGTGGAGTTTCTAGTGGATTTTGAAGGTGTAGAGTTCCTAGTTGCGGAGTTTGAAGTTGGGAGTTTCTAGTTCGGGAGTTTTCTAGTTGCAGAGTCTGTAGTTGTGGAGTTGCTAGTTGTGGAGTTTCTAGTGTTGGATTTTCTAGCTGTGGAGTTTCTAGTTGCGGAGTTTCTAGTTGCAGAGTTTCTAGTTGCGGAATTTCTAGCAGTGGAGTTTCTAGTTGCGGAGTTTCTGGTTGAGGAGTTTCTAGTTGTGGAGTTTCTTGTTGTGAAGTCTGTAGTTGTGGAGTCTGTAGTCGTGGAGTTTCTAGTGGGAGATTTTCTAGCTGTGCAGCTTCTAGTTGTAGAGTTTCTAGTTGCAGAGTTTCTAGTTGCGAACTTTCTAGCTGTGGAGTTTCTAGTTGTGGAATTCGTAGTTGTGGAGTATCTAGTTGTGGTGTTTCAAGTAGTGAAGTTTCTAGCTGTGGAGTTTCTAGTTGCAGAGTTTCTAGTTGCAGATTTTCTAGTTGCGGAGTTTATTAGTTGTGGAGTTTCAAGTTGTGGAGTTTCTAGTTGTGGAGTTTCTAGTTGTGGAGTTTGTAGTTGTGGAGTATCTAGTTGCGGAGTTTCAAGTTGGGGAGTTTCTAGTTGTGGATTTTGAAGTTGTAGAGTTCCTAGTTGCGGAGTGTCTGGTTGGGAGTTTTTAGTTGCGGAGTTTTCTAGTTGCGGAGTCTGTAGTTGTGGCGTTGCTAGTTGTGGAGTTTCTGGTGGTGGATTTTCTAGCTGTGGAGTTTCTAGTTGCGGAGTTTCTAGTTGCAGAGTTTCTAGTTGCGGACTTTCTAGCTGTGGAGTTTCTAGTTGCGGAGTTTATAGTTGCGGAGTTTTTAGTTGTTGAGTTTCTAGTTGTGAAGTATCTAACTGTGGAGTTTCTAGTTGCAGATTTTCTAGTTGCGGAGTTTATTAGTTGTGGAGTTTCAAGTTGTGGAGTTTCTAGTTGTGGAGTTTCTTGTTGTGGAGCCTCTAGTTGTGGAGTTTGTAGTTGTGGAGTTTCTAGTTGCGGAGTTTTTAGGTCGGAGTTTCTGGTTGTGGAGTTTCTAGTGTTGGAGTTTCTAGTTTTGGAGTCCGTAGTTGTGGAGTATCTATTTGTTGGGTTTCAAGTTGTGGAGTTTCTAGTTGTGGAATATGTAGTTGCGGAGTTTCAAGTTGTGGAGTTTCTAGTTGTGGAGTTTCTAGAGTATCTAGTTGTGGTGTTTCAAGTTGTGGAGTTTCTAGTTGAGGAGTTTCTAGTTGTGGAGTTTCTAGTTGCGGAGTTTCTAGTGTTGGAGTTTATTGTTGTGGAATTCGTAGTTTCGGAGTATCTAGTTGTAGTGTTTCAAGTAGTGAAGTTTCTAGCTGTGGAGTTTCTAGTTGTGGAGTTTTCTAGTAGTGGAGTTTCTAGTTATGGAGTTTCAAGTTGTGGAGTTTCTAGTTGTGGAATTTGTAGTTGTGTAGTATCTAGTTGTGGTAATTCAAGTTTTGTAGTTTCTAGCTGTGGAGTTTCTAGTTGTGGAGTTTCTAGTTGCGGAGTTTCTAGTTGTGGAGTTTGTAGTTGTGGAGTTTCTAGCTGTGGAGTTTATAGTTGCAGAGTTTCTAGTTGCAGAGTTTTCCAGTTGTGAAGATTGCAGTGGCGGAGTTCTAGTTGCGGACTTTCTAGCTGCGGAGTTTCTAGTTGCGGAGATTATAGTTGCGGAGTTTTTAGTTGTGGAGTTTCTAGTTGTGAAATTTGTAGTTGTGGAGTATCTAGTTGTGGCGTTTCAAGTTGTGGAGTTTCTAGTTGTGGAGTTTCTAGTTGTGGAGTTTCTAGTTGTTGAGTTTCTAGTTGACGAATCTCTAAATGCGAAGTCTCAAGTTGTGGAGTTTCTAGCTGTGGAGTTTCTGGTTGTGGAGTCTCTAGTTGTGGAGTTCCTAGTTGTGGAGTCTCTAGTTGTGGAGTTTGTAGTTGTGGAGTTTCTAACTGTGGAGTTTGTAGTTGCGGAGTTTCTAGTTGCAGAGTTTTCCAGTTGTGAAGATTGCAGTGGCGGAGTTTCTAGTTGCGGACTTTCTAGCTGTGGAGTTTCTAGTTGCGGAGTTTTCTAGTTGCGAAGTCTGTAGTTGTGGAGTTTCTAGTTGTGGAATTTCTCGCTGTGGATTTTCTAGCTGTGGAGTTTCTAGTTGCGGAGTTTTTAGTTCATAGTTTCTGGTTGTGGAGTTTCTATTGTTGGAGTTTCTAGTTGTGGAGTCCGTAGTTGTGGAGTATCTATTTGTTGGGTTTCAAGTTGTGGAGTTTCAAGTTGTGGAGTTTCTAGTTGTGGAATTTGTAGTTGTGAAGTATCTAGTTGTGGTGTTTCAGGTTGTGGAGTTTCTAGTTGTGGAGTTTCTAGTTGCGGAGTTTCTAGTTGTGAAGTCTCTAGTTGTGGAGTCTCTAGTTGTGGGATTTCTAGTTGCGGAGTTTCTGGTTGTGGAGTTTCTAGTTGTGGAGTTTCTAGTTGTGGAGTCTGTAGTTGTGGATTCTGCAGTTTTGGAGTTTCTAGTTGTGGAGTTCCTAGTTATGGAGTCTCTAGTTGTGGAGTTTCTAGTTGCGGAGTTTCAAGTTGTGGAGTTTCTAGTTGTGGAGTTTGTAGTTGTGGAGTATCTAGTTGTGGTGTTTCAAGTTGTGGAGTTTCTAGTTGTGGAGTTTCTAGTTGCGGAGTTTCTAGTTGTAGAGTTTCTAGTTGTGGAATTCGTAGTTTTGGAGTATCTAGTTGTGTTTCATGTAGTGAAGTTTCTAGCTGTGGAGTTTCTAGTTGCGGAGTTTCCAACTGCAAATTTTCTAGTTGTGGAGTTTTCTAGTAGTGGAGTTTCTAGTTATGGAGTTTCTAGTTGCAGAGTTTAAAGTTGTGGAGTTTATAGTTGTGGAGTTTCTAGTTGTGGAGTTTGTAGTTGTGGAGTATCTAGTTCTGGAGTTTCAAGTTGTGGAGTTTCTAGTTGTGGATTTTGAAGGTGTAGAGTTCCTAGTTGCGGAGTTTGAAGTTGGGAGTTTCTAGTTTGGGAGTTTTCTAGTTGCGGAGTCTGTAGTTGTGGAGTTGCTAGTTGTGGAGTTTCTAGTGTTGGATTTTCTAGCTGTGGAGTTTCTAGTTGCGGAGTTTCTAGTTGCAGAGTTTCTAGTTGCGGACTTTCTAGCTGTGGAGTTTCTAGTTGCGGTGTTTCTAGTTGTGGAGTTTCTAGTTATGGAGTTTCTAGTTGTGGAGTTTCTAGTTTTGGAGCATCTAGTTGTGGAGTTTCAAGTTGAGGAGTTTCTAGTTGTGGATTTTGAAGTTGCAGAGTTCCTAGTTGAAGAGTGTCTGGTTGGGAGTTTCTAGATGCGGAGTTTTCTAGTTGCGGAGTCTGTATTTGTGGAGTTGCTAGTTGTGGAGTTTCTAGTGGTGGATTTTCTAGCTGTGGAGTTTCTAGCTGTGGAGTTTCTAGTTGCGGAGTTTCTAGTTGCAGAGTTTCTAGTTGCAGAGTTTTTCAGTTGTGGAGATTGTAGTGGCGGAGTTTCTAGTTGCGGAGTTTCAAGTTGTGGAGTTTCTAAATGTGGAGTATCTAGTTGTGGAGTTTCAAGTTGTGGAGTTTTTAGTTGTGGATTTTGAAGTTGTAGAGTTCCCAGTGGCGGATTGTCTAGTATGGAGTTTATAGTTGCGGAGTTTTCTAGTTGCGGAGTCTGTAGTTGAGGAGTTTCTAGTTGTGGAATTTCTAGCTGTGGATTTTCTATTTGTGAAGTTTCTAGTGGCGGAGTTTTTAGTTGCGGAGTTTCTGGTTGTGGAGTTTCTAGTGTTGGAGTTTCTAGTTGTGGAGTCCATAGTTGTGGAGTAACTATTTGGTGGGTTTCAAGTTGTGGAGTTTCAAGTCGTGGAGTTTCTAGTTGTGGAACTTGTAGTTGTGAAGATTCTAGTTGTGGAGTTTCCAGTTGTGGAGTTCCTAGTTATGGAGTCTCTAGTTGTGGAGTTTCTAGTGGTGGAGTTTCAAGTTGTGGAGTTTCTAGTGGTGGATTTTCTAGCTTTGGAGTTTCTAGTTGCGGAGTTTCTGGTTGTGGTGTTTCTAGTTGTGGAGTTTCTAGTTGCGACGTTTCAAGTTGTGGAGTTTCTAGTTGCGGAGTTTCTAGTTGTTGGGTTTCTAGTTGCCGAGTTTCTAGTTGCAAAATATCAAGTTGTGGAGTTTCTAGCTGTGGAGCTTCTAGTTGCGGAGTTTCTAGTTGCGGAGTTTCTAGTTGGGGAGTTTCTAGTTGTGGAATTCGTAGTTGTGGAGTATCTATTAGTTGTAGAGTTTCTAGTTGAAGAGTTTCTAGTTGTGGAGTTTCTAGTTGTTGGGTTTCTAGTTGCCAAGTTTCTAGTTGCAAAGTCTCAAGTTGTGGAGTTTCCAGCTGTGGAGTTTCTAGTTGCGGAGTTTCTAGTTGTGGAGTTTCTAGTTGTGGAATTCGTAGTTTGGGAGTATCTAGTTGTGGTGTTTCAAGTAGTGAAGTTTCTAGCTGTGGAGTTTCTAGTTGCAGAGTTTCTAGTTGCAGATTTTCTAGTTGCGGAGTTTATTAGTTGTGGAGTTTCAAGTTGTGGAGTTTCTAGTTGTGGAGTTTGTAGTTGTGGAGTTTGTAGTTGTGGAGTATCTAGTTGCGGAGTTTCAAGTTGGGGAGTTTCTAGTTGTGGATTTTGAAGTTGTAGAGTTCCTAGTTGCAGAGTGTCTGGTTGGGAGTTTCTAGTTGCGGAGTTTTCTAGTTGCGGAGTCTGTAGTTGTGGCGTTGCTAGTTGTGGAGTTTCTAGTGGTGGATTTTCTAGCTGTGGAGTTTCTAGTTGCGGAGTTTCTGGTTGCAGAGTTTCTAGTTGCGGACTTTCTAGCTGTGGAGTTTCTAGTTGCGGAGTTAATAGTTGCGGAGTTTTTAGTTGTGGAGTTTCTAGTTGTGAAGTATCTAACTGTGGAGTTTCTAGTTGCAGATTTTCTAGTTGCGGAGTTTATTAGTTGTGGAGTTTCAAGTTGTGGAGTTTCTAGTTGTGGAGTTTCTTGTTGTGGAGTCTCTAGTTGTGGAGTTTGGAGTTGTGGAGTTTCTAGTTGCGGAGTTTTTAGGTCGGAGTTTCTGGTAGTGGAGTTTCTAGTGTTGGAGTTTCTAGTTTTGGAGTCCGTAGTTGTGGAGTATCTATTTGTTGGGTTTCAAGTTGTGGAGTTTCTAGTTGTGGAATATGTAGTTGCGGAGTTTCAAGTTGTGGAGTTTCTAGTTGTGGAGTTTCTAGAGTATCTAGTTGTGCTGTTTCAAGTTGTGGAATTCGTAGTTTCGGAGTATCTAGTTGTAGTGTTTCAAGTAGTGAAGTTTCTAGCTGTGGAGTTTCTAGTTGTGAAGTTTTCTAGTTGTGGAGTTTCTAGTTGTGGAATTTGTAGTTGTGTAGTATCTAGTTGTGGTAATTCAAGTTTTGTAGTTTCTAGCTGTGGAGTTTCTAGTTGTGGAGTTTCTAGTTGCGGAGTTTCTAGTTGTAAATCCCTAGTTGTGGAGTTTCTAGCTGTGGAGTTTCTGGTTGTGGAACCTCTAGTTGTGGAGTTTGTAGTTTTGGGGTTCGTAGTTGTGGAGTTTGTAGTTTTGGGGTTCGTAGTTGTGGAGTTCGTAGTTGTGGAGTTTCTAGTTGTGGAGTCTCTAGTTGTGGAGTTTGTAGTTGTGGAGTTTCCAGCTGTGGAGTTTATAGTTGCAGAGTTTCTAGTTGCAGAGTTTTCCAGTTGTGAAGATTGCAGTGGCGGAGTTCTAGTTGCGGACTTTCTAGCTGCGGAGTTTCTAGTTGCGGAGTTTATAGTTGCGGAGTTTTTAGTTGTGGAGTTTCTAGTTGTGAAATTTGTAGTTGTGGAGTATCTAGTTGTGGTGTTTCAAGTTGTGGAGTTTCTAGTTGTGGAGTTTCTAGTTGTGGAGTTTCTAGTTGTTGAGTTTCTAGTTGACGAATCTCTAAATGCGAAGTCTCAAGTTGTGGAGTTTCTAGCTGTGGAGTTTCTGGTTGTGGAGTCTCTAGTTGTGGAGTTCCTAGTTGTGGAGTCTCTAGTTGTGGAGTTTGTAGTTGTGGAGTTTCTAGCTGTGGAGTTTGTAGTTGCGGAGTTTCTAGTTGCAGAGTTTTCCAGTTGTGAAGATTTAAGTGGCGGAGTTTCTAGTTGCGGACTTCCTAGCTGTGGAGTTTCTAGTTGCGGAGTTTTCTAGTTGCGAAATCTGTAGTTGTGGAGTTTCTAGTTGTGGAGTTTCTAGTTGCGGAGTTTCTAGTTGTGGAATTCGTAGTTGTGGAGTATCTAGTTGTGTTTCATGTGGTGAAGTTTCTAGCTGTGGAGTTTCTAGTTGCGGAGTTTCCAGTTGCAGAGTTTCTAGTTGTGGAGTTTTCTAGTAGTGGAGTTTCTAGTTATGGAGTTTCTAGTTGCAGAGTTTCAAGTTGCGGAGTTTATAGTTGTGGAGTTTTTAGTTGTGGAGTTTGTAGTTGTGGAGTATCTAGTTCTGGAGTTTCAAGCTGTGGAGTTTCTAGTGGATTTTGAAGGTGTAGAGTTCCTAGTTGCGGAGTTTGAAGTTGGGAGTTTCTAGTTTGGGAGTTTTCTAGTTGCAGAGTCTGTAGTTGTGGAGTTGCTAGTTGTGGAGTTTCTAGTGTTGGATTTTCTAGCTGTGGAGTTTCTAGTTGCGGAGTTTCTAGTTGCAGAGTTTCTAGTTGCGGACTTTCTAGCAGTGGAGTTTCTAGTTGCGGAGTTTCTGGTTGAGGAGTTTCTAGTTGTGGAGTTTCTTGTTGTGAAGTCTGTAGTTGTGGAGTCTGTAGTCGTGGAGTTTCTAGTGGGAGATTTTCTAGCTGTGCAGCTTCTAGTTGTAGAGTTTCTAGTTGCAGAGTTTCTAGTTGCGAACTTTCTAGCTGTGGAGTTTCTAGTTGTGGAATTCGTAGTTGTGGAGTATCTAGTTGTGGTGTTTCAAGTAGTGAAGTTTCTAGCTGTGGAGTTTCTAGTTGCAGAGTTTCTAGTTGCAGATTTTCTAGTTGCGGAGTTTATTAGTTGTGGAGTTTCAAGTTGTGGAGTTTCTAGTTGTGGAGTTTCTAGTTGTGGATTTTGTAGTTGTGGAGTATCTAGTTGCGGAGTTTCAAGTTGGGGAGTTTCTAGTTGTGGATTTTGAAGTTGTAGAGTTCCTAGTTGCGGAGTGTCTGGTTGGGAGTTTCTAGTTGCGGAGTTTTCTAGTTGCGGAGTCTGTAGTTGTGGCGTTGCTAGTTGTGGAGTTTCTAGTGGTGGATTTTCTAGCTGTGGAGTTTCTAGTTGCGGAGTTTCTAGTTGCAGAGTTTCTAGTTGCGGACTATCTAGCTGTGGAGTTTCTAGTAGCGGAGTTTATAGTTGCGGAGTTTTTAGTTGTGGAGTTTCTAGTTGTGAAGTTTCTAACTGTGGAGTTTCTAGTTGCAGATTTTCTAGTTGCGGAGTTTATTAGTTGTGGAGTTTCAAGTTGTGGAGTTTCTAGTTGTGGAGTTTCTTGTTGTGGAGCCTCTATTTGTGGAGTTTGTAGTTGTGGAGTTTCTAGTTGCGGAGTTTTTAGGTCGGAGTTTCTGGTTGTGGAGTTTCTAGTGTTGGAGTTTCTAGTTTTGGAGTCCGTAGTTGTGGAGTATCTATTTGTTGGGTTTCAAGTTGTGGAGTTTCTAGTTGTGGAATATGTAGTTACGGAGTTTCAAGTTGTGGAGTTTCTAGTTGTGGAGTTTCTAGAGTATCTAGTTGTGGTGTTTCAAGTTGTGGAGTTTCTAGTTGAGGAGTTTCTAGTTGTGGAGTTTCTAGTTGCGGAGTTTCTAGTGTTGGAGTTTATTTTTGTGGAATTCGTAGTTTCGGAGTATCTAGTTGTAGTGTTTCAAGTAGTGAAGTTTCTAGCTGTGGAGTTTCTAGTTGTGGAGTTTTCTAGTAGTGGAGTTTCTAGTTATGGAGTTTCAAGTTGTGGAGTTTCTAGTTGTGGAATTTGTAGTTGTGTAGTATCTAGTTGTGGTAATTCAAGTTTTGTAGTTTCTAGCTGTGGAGTTTCTAGTTGTGGAGTTTCTAGTTGCGGAGTTTCTAGTTGTAAATCTCTAGTTGTGGAGTTTCTAGCTGTGGAGTTTCTGGTTGTGGAACCTCTAGTTGTGGAGTTCCTAGTTGTGGAGTCTCTAGTTGTGGAGTTTGTAGTTTTGGGGTTCGTAGTTGTGGAGTTCGTAGTTGTGGAGTTTCTAGTTGTGGAGTCTCTAGTTGTGGAGTTTGTAGTTGTGGAGTTTCTAGCTGTGGAGTTTATAGTTGCAGAGTTTCTAGTTGCAGAGTTTTCCAGTTGTGAAGATTGCAGTGGCGGAGTTCTAGTTGCGGACTTTCTAGCTGCGGAGTTTCTAGTTGCGGAGATTATAGTTGCGGAGTTTTTAGTTGTGGAGTTTCTAGTTGTGAAATTTGTAGTTGTGGAGTATCTAGTTGTGGCGTTTCAAGTTGTGGAGTTTCTAGTTGTGGAGTTTCTAGTTGTGGAGTTTCTAGTTGTTGAGTTTCTAGTTGACGAATCTCTAAATGCGAAGTCTCAAGTTGTGGAGTTTCTAGCTGTGGAGTTTCTGGTTGTGGAGTCTCTAGTTGTGGAGTTCCTAGTTGTGGAGTCTCTAGTTGTGGAGTTTGTAGTTGTGGAGTTTCTAGCTGTGGAGTTTGTAGTTGCGGAGTTTCTAGTTGCAGAGTTTTCCAGTTGTGAAGATTGCAGTGGCGGAGTTTCTAGTTGCGGACTTTCTAGCTGTGGAGTTTCTAGTTGCGGAGTTTTCTAGTTGCGAAGTCTGTAGTTGTGGAGTTTCTAGTTGTGGAATTTCTCGCTGTGGATTTTCTAGCTGTGGAGTTTCTAGTTGCGGAGTTTTTAGTTCATAGTTTCTGGTTGTGGAGTTTCTAGTGTTGGAGTTTCTAGTTGTGGAGTCCGTAGTTGTGGAGTATCTATTTGTTGGGTTTCAAGTTGTGGAGTTTCAAGTTGTGGAGTTTCTAGTTGTGGAATTTGTAGTTGTGAAGTATCTAGTTGTGGTGTTTCAGGTTGTGGAGTTTCTAGTTGTGGAGTTTCTAGTTGCGGAGTTTCTAGTTGTGAAGTCTCTAGTTGTGGAGTCTCTAGTTGTGGGATTTCTAGTTGCGGAGTTTCTGGTTGTGGAGTTTCTAGTTGTGGAGTTTCTAGTTGTGGAGTCTGTAGTTGTGGAGTCTGCAGTTTTGGAGTTTCTAGTTGTGGAGTTCCTAGTTATGGAGTCTCTAGTTGTGGAGTTTCTAGTTGCGGAGTTTCAAGTTGTGGAGTTTCTAGTTGTGGAGTTTGTAGTTGTGGAGTATCTAGTTGTGGTGTTTCAAGTTGTGGAGTTTCTAGTTGTGGAGTTTCTAGTTGCGGAGTTTCTAGTTGTAGAGTTTCTAGTTGTGGAATTCGTAGTTTTGGAGTATCTAGTTGTGTTTCATGTAGTGAAGTTTCTAGCTGTGGAGTTTCTAGTTGCGGAGTTTCCAACTGCAAATTTTCTAGTTGTGGAGTTTTCTAGTAGTGGAGTTTCTAGTTATGGAGTTTCTAGTTGCAGAGTTTAAAGTTGTGGAGTTTATAGTTGTGGAGTTTCTAGTTGTGGAGTTTGTAGTTGTGGAGTATCTAGTTCTGGAGTTTCAAGTTGTGGAGTTTCTAGTTGTGGATTTTGAAGGTGTAGAGTTCCTAGTTGCGGAGTTTGAAGTTGGGAGTTTCTAGTTTGGGAGTTTTCTAGTTGCGGAGTCTGTAGTTGTGGAGTTGCTAGTTGTGGAGTTTCTAGTGTTGGATTTTCTAGCTGTGGAGTTTCTAGTTGCGGAGTTTCTAGTTGCAGAGTTTCTAGTTGCGGACTTTCTAGCTGTGGAGTTTCTAGTTGCGGTGTTTCTAGTTGTGGAGTTTCTAGTTATGGAGTTTCTAGTTGTGGAGTTTCTAGTTTTGGAGCATCTAGTTGTGGAGTTTCAAGTTGAGGAGTTTCTAGTTGTGGATTTTGAAGTTGCAGAGTTCCTAGTTGAAGAGTGTCTGGTTGGGAGTTTCTAGATGCGGAGTTTTCTAGTTGCGGAGTCTGTATTTGTGGAGTTGCTAGTTGTGGAGTTTCTAGTGGTGGATTTTCTAGCTGTGGAGTTTCTAGCTGTGGAGTTTCTAGTTGCAGAGTTTCTAGTTGCAGAGTTTCTAGTTGCAGAGTTTTTCAGTTGTGGAGATTGTAGTGGCGGAGTTTCTAGTTGCGGAGTTTCAAGTTGTGGAGTTTCTAAATGTGGAGTATCTAGTTGTGGAGTTTCAAGTTGTGGAGTTTTTAGTTGTGGATTTTGAAGTTGTAGAGTTCCCAGTGGCGGATTGTCTAGTATGGACTTTATAGTTGCGGAGTTTTCTAGTTGCGGAGTCTGTAGTTGAGGAGTTTCTAGTTGTGGAATTTCTAGCTGTGGATTTTCTATTTGTGGAGTTTCTAGTGGCGGAGTTTTTAGTGGCGGAGTTTCTGGTTGTGGAGTTTCTAGTGTTGGAGTTTCTAGTTGTGGAGTCCATAGTTGTGGAGTATCTATTTGGTGGGTTTCATGTTGTGGAGTTTCAAGTCGTGGAGTTTCTAGTTGTGGAACTTGTAGTTGTGAAGATTCTAGTTGTGGAGTTTCCAGTTGTGGAGTTCCTAGTTATGGAGTCTCTAGTTGTGGAGTTTCTAGTGGCGGAGTTTCAAGCTGTGGAGTTTCTAGTGGTGGATTTTCTAGCTTTGGAGTTTCTAGTTGCGGAGTTTCTGGTTGTGGTGTTTCTAGTTGTGGAGTTTCTAGTTGCGAAGTTTCAAGTTGTGGAGTTTCTAGTTGCGGAGTTTCTAGTTGTTGGGTTTCTAGTTGCCGAGTTTCTAGTTGCAAAATATCAAGTTGTGGAGTTTCTAGCTGTGGAGCTTCTAGTTGCGGAGTTTCTAGTTGCGGAGTTTCTAGTTGTGGAGTTTCTAGTTGTGGAATTCGTAGTTGTGGAGTATCTATTAGTTGTAGAGTTTCTAGTTGAAGAGTTTCTAGTTGTGGAGTTTCTAGTTGTTGGGTTTCTAGTTGCCGAGTTTCTAGTTGCAAAGTCTCAAGTTGTGGAGTTTCCAGCTGTGGAGTTTCTAGTTGCGGAGTTTCTAGTTGTGGAGTTTCTAGTTGTGGAATTCGTAGTTTGGGAGTATCTAGTTGTGGTGTTTCAAGTAGTGAAGTTTCTAGCTGTGGAGTTTCTAGTTGCAGAGTTTCTAGTTGCAGATTTTCTAGTTGCGGAGTTTATTAGTTGGGGAGTTTCAAGTTGTGGAGTTTCTAGTTGTGGAGTTTCTAGTTGTGGAGTTTGTAGTTGTGGAGTATCTAGTTGCGGAGTTTCAAGTTGGGGAGTTTCTAGTTGTGGATTTTGAAGTTGTAGAGTTCATAGTTGCAGAGTGTCTGGTTGGGAGTTTCTAGTTGCGGAGTTTTCTAGTTGCGGAGTTTTTAGTTGTGGAGTTTCTAGTTGTGAAGTATCTAACTGTGGAGTTTCTAGTTGCAGATTTTCTAGTTGCGGAGTTTATTAGTTGTGGAGTTTCAAGTTGTGGAGTTTCTAGTTGTGGAGTTTCTTGTTGTGGAGTCTCTAGTTGTGGAGTTTGTAGTTGTGGAGTTTCTAGTTGCGGAGTTTTTAGGTCGGAGTTTCTGGTTGTGGAGTTTCTAGTGTTGGAGTTTCTAGTTTTGGAGTCCGTAGTTGTGGAGTATCTATTTGTTGGGTTTCAAGTTGTGGAGTTTCTAGTTGTGGAATATGTAGTTGCGGAGTTTCAAGTTGTGGAGTTTCTAGTTGTGGAGTTTCTAGAGTATCTAGTTGTGGTGTTTCAAGTTGTGGAGTTTCTAGTTGAGGAGTTTCTAGTTGTGGAGTTTCTAGTTGCGGAGTTTCTAGTGTTGGAGTTTATTGTTGTGTTATTCGTAGTTTCGGAGTATCTAGTTGTAGTGTTTCAAGTAGTGAAGTTTCTAGCTGTGGAGTTTCTAGTTGTGGAGTTTTCTAGTAGTGGAGTTTCTAGTTATGGAGTTTCAAGTTGTGGAGTTTCTAGTTGTGGAATTTGTAGTTGTGTAGTATCTAGTTGTGGTAATTCAAGTTTTGTAGTTTCTAGCTGTGGAGTTTCTAGTTGTGGAGTTTCTAGTTGCGGAGTTTCTAGTTGTAAATCTCTAGTTGTGGAGTTTCTAGCTGTGGAGTTTCTGGTTGTGGAACCTCTAGTTGTGGAGTTCCTAGTTGTGGAGTCTCTAGTTGTGGAGTTTGTAGTTTTGGGGTTCGTAGTTGTGGAGTCTCTAGTTGTGGAGTTCCTAGTTGTGGGGTCTCTAGTTGTGGAGTTTGTAGTTGTGGAGTTTCTAGCTGTGGAGTTTGTAGTTGCGGAGTTTCTAGTTGCAGAGTTTTCCAGTTGTGAAGATTGCAGTGGCAGAGTTTCTAGTTGCGGACTTTCTAGCTGTGGAGTTTCTAGTTGCGGAGTTTTCTAGTTGCGAAGTCTGTAGTTGTGGAGTTTCTAGTTGTGGAATTTCTCGCTGTAGATTTTCTAGCTGTGGAGTTTCTAGTTGCGGAGTTTTTAGTTCATAGTTTTTGGTTGTGGAGTTTCTAGTGTTGGAGTTTCTAGTTGTGGAGTCCGTAGTTGTGGAGTATCTATTTGTTGGGTTTCAAGTTGTGGAGTTTCAAGTTGTGGAGTTTCTAGTTGTGGAATTTGTAGTTGTGAAGTATCTAGTTGTGGTGTTTCAGGTTGTGGAGTTTCTAGTTGTGGAGTTTCTAGTTGCGGAGTTTCTAGTTGTGAAGTCTCTAGTTGTGGAGTCTCTGGTTGTGGGATTTCTAGTTGTGGAGTTTCTGGTTGTGGAGTTTCTAGTTGTGGAGTTTCTAGTTGTGGAGTCTGTAGTTGTGGAGTATGCAGTTTTGGAGTTTCTAGTTGTGGAGTTCCTAGTTATGGAGTCTCTAGTTGTGGAGTTTCTAGTTGCGGAGTTTCAAGTTGTGGAGTTTCTAGTTGTGGAGTTTGTAGTTGTGGAGTATCTAGTTGTGGTGTTTCAAGTTGTGGAGTTTCTAGTTGTGGAGTTTCTAGTTGCGGAGTTTCTAGTTGTAGAGTTTCTAGTTGTGGAATTCGTAGTTTTGGAGTATCTAGTTGTGTTTCATGTAGTGAAGTTTCTAGCTGTGGAGTTTCTAGTTGCGGAGTTTCCAACTGCAAATTTTCTAGTTGTGGAGTTTTCTAGTAGTGGATTTTCTAGTTATGGAGTTTCTAGTTGCAGAGTTTAAAGTTGTGGAGTTTATAGTTGTGGAGTTTCTAGTTGTGGAGTTTGTAGTTGTGGAGTATCTAGTTCTGGAGTTTCAAGTTGTGGAGTTTCTAGTTGTGGATTTTGAAGGTGTAGAGTTCCTAGTTGCGGAGTTTGAAGTTGGGAGTTTCTAGTTTGGGAGTTTTCTAGTTGCGGAGTCTGTAGTTGTGGAGTTGCTAGTTGTGGAGTTTCTAGTGTTGGATTTTCTAGCTGTGGAGTTTCTAGTTGCGGAGTTTCTAGTTGCAGAGTTTCTAGTTGCGGACTTTCTAGCTGTGGAGTTTCTAGTTGCGGTGTTTCTAGTTGTGGAGTTTCTAGTTATGGAGTTTCTAGTTGTGGAGTTTCTAGTTTTGGAGCATCTAGTTGTGGAGTTTCAAGTTGAAGAGTTTCTAGTTGTGGATTTTGAAGTTGCAGAGTTCCTAGTTGAAGAGTGTCTGGTTGGGAGTTTCTAGATGCGGAGTTTTCTAGTTGCGGAGTCTGTATTTGTGGAGTTGCTAGTTGTGGAGTTTCTAGTGGTGGATTTTCTAGCTGTGGAGTTTCTAGCTGTGGAGTTTCTAGTTGCGGAGTTTCTAGTTGCAGAGTTTCTAGTTGCAGAGTTTTCCAGTTGTGGAGATTGTAGTGGCGGAGTTTCTAGTTGCGGAGTTTCAAGTTGTGGAGTTTCTAAATGTGGAGTATCTAGTTGTGGAGTTTCAAGTTGTGGAGTTTTTAGTTGTGGATTTTGAAGTTGTAGAGTTCCCAGTTGCGGATTGTCTAGTATGGAGTTTATAGTTGCGGAGTTTTCTAGTTGCGGAGTCTGTAGTTGAGGAGTTTCTAGTTGTGGAATTTCTAGCTGTGGATTTTCTATTTGTGGAGTTTCTAGTGGCGGAGTTTTTAGTTGCGGAGTTTCTGGTTGTGGAGTTTCTAGTGTTGGAGTTTCTAGTTGTGGAGTCCATAGTTGTGGAGTATCTATTTGGTGGGTTTCAAGTTGTGGAGTTTCAAGTCGTGAAGTTTCTAGTTGTGGAACTTGTAGTTGTGAAGATTCTAGTTGTGGAGTTTCCAGTTGTGGAGTTCCTAGTTATGGAGTCTCTAGTTGTGGAGTTTCTAGTGGAGGAGTTTCAAGTTGTGGAGTTTCTAGTGGTGGATTTTCTAGCTTTGGAGTTTCTAGTTGCGGAGTTTCTGGTTGTGGTGTTTCTAGTTGTGGAGTTTCTAGTTGCGAAGTTTCAAGTTGTGGAGTTTCTAGTTGCGGAGTTTCTAGTTGTTGGGTTTCTAGTTGCCGAGTTTCTAGTTGCAAAATATCAAGTTGTGGAGTTTCTAGCTGTGGAGCTTCTAGTTGCGGAGTTTCTAGTTGCGGAGTTTCTAGTTGTGGAGTTTCTAGTTGTGAAATTCGTAGTTGTGGAGTATCTATTAGTTGTAGAGTTTCTAGTTGAAGAGTTTCTAGTTGTTGGGTTTCTAGTTGCCGAGTTTCTAGTTGCAAAGTCTCAAGTTGTGGAGTTTCTAGCTGTGGAGTTTCTAGTTGCGGAGTTTCTAGTTGCGGAGTTTCTAGTTGTGGAGTTTCTAGTTGTAGAATTCGTAGTTTGGGAGTATCTAGTTGTGGTGTTTCAAGTAGTGAAGTTTCTAGCTGTGGAGTTTCTAGTTGCAGAGTTTCTAGTTGCAGATTTTCTAGTTGCGGAGTTCATTAGTTGTGGAGTTTCAAGTTGTGGAGTTTCTAGTTGTGGAGTTTCTAGTTGCGGAGTTTGTAGTTGTGGAGTATCTAGTTGCGGAGTTTCAAGTTGGGGAGTTTCTAGTTGTGGATTTTGAAGTTGTAGAGTTCCTAGTTGCAGAGTGTCTGGTTGGGAGTTTCTAGTTGCGGAGTTTTCTAGTTGCGGAGTCTGTAGTTGTGGCGTTGCTAGTTGTGGAGTTTCTAGTGGTGGATTTTCTAGCTGTGGAGTTTCTAGTTGCGGAGTTTCTAGTTGCAGAGTTTCTAGTTGCGGACTTTCTAGCTGTGGAGTTTCTAGTTGCGGAGTTTATAGTTGCGGAGTTTTTAGTTGTGGAGTTTCTAGTTGTGAAGTATCTAACTGTGGAGTTTCTAGTTGCAGATTTTCTAGTTGCGGAGTTTATTAGTTGTGGAGTTTCAAGTTGTGGAGTTTCTAGTTGTGGAGTTTCTTGTTGTGGAGTCTCTAGTTGTGGAGTTTGTAGTTGTGGAGTTTCTAGTTGCGGAGTTTTTAGGTCGGAGTTTCTGGTTGTGGAGTTTCTAGTGTTGGAGTTTCTAGTTTTGGAGTCCGTAGTTGTGGAGTATCTATTTGTTGGGTTTCAAGTTGTGGAGTTTCTAGTTGTGGAATATGTAGTTGCGGAGTTTCAAGTTGTGGAGTTTCTAGTTGTGGAGTTTCTAGAGTATCTAGTTGTGGTGTTTCAAGTTGTGGAGTTTCTAGTTGAGGAGTTTCTAGTTGTGGAGTTTCTAGTTGCGGAGTTTCTAGTGTTGGAGTTTATTGTTGTGGAATTCGTAGTTTCGGAGTATCTAGTTGTAGTGTTTCAAGTAGTGAAGTTTCTAGCTGTGGAGTTTCTAGTTGTGGAGTTTTCTAGTAGTGGAGTTTTTAGTTATGGAGTTTCAAGTTGTGGAGTTTGTAGTTGTGGAATTTGTAGTTGTGTAGTATCTAGTTGTGGTAATTCAAGTTTTGTAGTTTCTAGCTGTGGAGTTTCTAGTTGTGGAGTTTCTAGTTGCGGAGTTTCTAGTTGTAAATCTCTAGTTGTGGAGTTTCTAGCTGTGGAGTTTCTGGTTGTGGAACCTCTAGTTGTGGAGTTCCTAGTTGTGGAGTCTCTAGTTGTGGAGTTTGTAGTTTTGGGGTTCGTAGTTGTGGAGTTCGTAGTTGTGGAGTTTCTAGTTGTGGAGTCTCTAGTTGTGGAGTTTGTAGTTGTGGAGTTTCTAGCTGTGGAGTTTAGAGTTGCAGAGTTTCTAGTTGCAGAGTTTTCCAGTTGTGAAGATTGCAGTGGCGGAGTTCTAGTTGCGGACTTTCTAGCTGCGGAGTTTCTAGTTGCGGAGATTATAGTTGCGGAGTTTTTAGTTGTGGAGTTTCTAGTTGTGAAATTTGTAGTTGTGGAGTATCTAGTTGTGGCGTTTCAAGTTGTGGAGTTTCTAGTTGTGGAGTTTCTAGTTGTGGAGTTTCTAGTTGTTGAGTTTCTAGTTGACGAATCTCTAAATGCGAAGTCTCAAGTTGTGGAGTTTCTAGCTGTGGAGTTTCTGGTTGTGGAGTCTCTAGTTGTGGAGTTCCTAGTTGTGGGGTCTCTAGTTGTGGAGTTTGTAGTTGTGGAGTTTCTAGCTGTGGAGTTTGTAGTTGCGGAGTTTCTAGTTGCAGAGTTTTCCAGTTGTGAAGATTGCAGTGGCAGAGTTTCTAGTTGCGGACTTTCTAGCTGTGGAGTTTCTAGTTGCGGAGTTTTCTAGTTGCGAAGTCTGTAGTTGTGGAGTTTCTAGTTGTGGAATTTCTCGCTGTGGATTTTCTAGCTGTGGAGTTTCTAGTTGCGGAGTTTTTAGTTCATAGTTTCTGGTTGTGGAGTTTCTAGTGTTGGAGTTTCTAGTTGTGGAGTCCGTAGTTGTGGAGTATCTATTTGTTGGGTTTCAAGTTGTGGAGTTTCAAGTTGTGGAGTTTCTAGTTGTGGAATTTGTAGTTGTGAAGTATCTAGTTGTGGTGTTTCAGGTTGTGGAGTTTCTAGTTGTGGAGTTTCTAGTTGCGGAGATTCTAGTTGTGAAGTCTCTAGTTGTGGAGTCTCTAGTTGTGGGATTTCTAGTTGCGGAGTTTCTGGTTGTGGAGTTTCTAGTTGTGGAGTTTCTAGTTGTGGAGTCTGTAGTTGTGGAGTCTGCAGTTTTGGAGTTTCTAGTTGTGGAGTTCCTAGTTATGAAGTCTCTAGTTGTGGAGTTTCTAGTTGCGGAGTTTCAAGTTGTGGAGTTTCTAGTTGTGGAGTTTGTAGTTGTGGAGTATCTAGTTGTGGTGTTTCAAGTTGTGGAGTTTCTAGTTGTGGAGTTTCTAGTTGCGGAGTTTCTAGTTGTAGAGTTTCTAGTTGTGGAATTCGTAGTTTTGGAGTATCTAGTTGTGTTTCATGTAGTGAAGTTTCTAGCTGTAGAGTTTCTAGTTTCGGAGTTTCCAACTGCAAATTTTCTAGTTGTGGAGTTTTCTAGTAGTGGAGTTTCTAGTTATGGAGTTTCTAGTTGCAGAGTTTAAAGTTGTGGAGTTTATAGTTGTGGAGTTTCTAGTTGTGGAGTTTGTAGTTGTGGAGTATCTAGTTCTGGAGTTTCAAGTTGTGGAGTTTCTAGTTGTGGATTTTGAAGGTGTAGAGTTCCTAGTTGCGGAGTTTGAAGTTGGGAGTTTCTAGTTTGGGAGTTTTCTAGTTGCGGAGTCTGTAGTTGTGGAGTTGCTAGTTGTGGAGTTTCTAGTGTTGGATTTTCTAGCTGTGGAGTTTCTAGTTGCGGAGTTTCTAGTTGCAGAGTTTCTAGTTGCGGACTTTCTAGCTGTGGAGTTTCTAGTTGCGGTGTTTCTAGTTGTGGAGTTTCTAGTTATGGAGTTTCTAGTTGTGGAGTTTCTAGTTTTGGAGCATCTAGTTGTGGAGTTTCAAGTTGAGGAGTTTCTAGTTGTGGATTTTGAAGTTGCAGAGTTCCTAGTTGAAGAGTGTCTGGTTGGGAGTTTCTAGATGCGGAGTTTTCTAGTTGCGGAGTCTGTACTTGTGGAGTTGCTAGTTGTGGAGTTTCTAGTGGTGGATTTTCTAGCCGTGGAGTTTCTAGCTGTGGAGTTTCTAGTTGCGGAGTTTCTAGTTGCAGAGTTTCTAGTTGCAGAGTTTTTCAGTTGTGGAGATTGTAGTGGCGGAGTTTCTAGTTGCGGAGTTTCAAGTTGTGGAGTTTCTAAATGTGGAGTATCTAGTTGTGGAGTTTCAAGTTGTGGAGTTTTTAGTTGTGGATTTTGAAGTTGTAGAGTTCCCAGTGGCGGATTGTCTAGTATGGAGTTTATAGTTGCGGAGTTTTCTAGTTGCGGAGTCTGTAGTTGAGGAGTTTCTAGTTGTGGAATTTCTAGCTGTGGATTTTCTATTTGTGGAGTTTCTAGTGGCGGAATTTTTAGTTGCGGAGTTTCTGGTTGTGGAGTTTCTAGTGTTGGAGTTTCTATTTGTGGAGTCCATAGTTGTGGAGTATCTATTTGGTGGGTTTCAAGTTGTGGAGTTTCAAGTCGTGGAGTTTCTAGTTGTGGAACTTGTAGTTGTGAAGATTCTAGTTGTGGAGTTTCCAGTTGTGGAGTTCCTAGTTATGGAGTCTCTAGTTGTGGAGTTTCTAGTGGCGGAGTTTCAAGTTGTGGAGTTTCTAGTGGTGGATTTTCTAGCTTTGGAGTTTCTAGTTGCGGAGTTTCTGGTTGTGGTGTTTCTAGTTGTGGAATTCGTAGTTGTGGAGTATCTATTAGTTGTAGAGTTTCTAGTTGAAGAGTTTCTAGTTGTGGAGTTTCTAGTTGTTGGGTTTCTAGTTGCCGAGTTTCTAGTTGCAAAGTCTCAAGTTGTGGAGTTTCCAGCTGTGGAGTTTCTAGTTGCGGAGTTTCTAGTTGCGGAGTTTCTAGTTGTGGAGTTTCTAGTTGTGGAATTCGTAGTTTGGGAGTATCTAGTTGTGGTGTTTCAAGTAGTGAAGTTTCTAGCTGTGGAGTTTCTAGTTGCAGAGTTTCTAGTTGCAGATTTTCTAGTTGCGGAGTTTATTAGTTGTGGAGTTTCAAGTTGTGGAGTTTCTAGTTGTGGAGTTTCTAGTTGTGGAGTTTGTAGTTGTGGAGTATCTAGTTGCGGAGTTTCAAGTTGGGGAGTTTCTAGTTGTGGATTTTGAAGTTGTAGAGTTCCTAGTTGCAGAGTGTCTGGTTGGGAGTTTCTAGTTGCGGAGTTTTCTAGTTGCGGAGTCTGTAGTTGTGGCGTTGCTAGTTGTGGAGTTTCTAGTGGTGGATTTTCTAGCTGTGGAGTTTCTAGTTGCGGAGTTTCTAGTTGCAGAGTTTCTAGTTGCGGACTTTCTAGCTGTGGAGTTTCTAGTTGCGGAGTTTATAGTTGCGGAGTTTTTAGTTGTGGAGTTTCTAGTTGTGAAGTATCTAACTGTGGAGTTTCTAGTTGCAGATTTTCTAGTTGCGGAGTTTATTAGTTGTGGAGTTTCAAGTTGTGGAGTTTCTAGTTGTGGAGTTTCTTGTTGTGGAGTCTCTAGTTGTGGAGTTTGTAGTTGTGGAGTTTCTAGTTGCGGAGTTTTTAGGTCGGAGTTTCTGGTTGTGGAGTTTCTAGTGTTGGAGTTTCAAGTTTTGGAGTCCGTAGTTGTGGAGTATCTATTTGTTGGGTTTCAAGTTGTGGAGTTTGTAGTTGTGGAATATGTAGTTGCGGAGTTTCAAGTTGTGGAGTTTCTAGTTGTGGAGTTTCTAGAGTATCTAGTTGTGGTGTTTCAAGTTGTGGAGTTTCTAGTTGAGGAGTTTCTAGTTGTGGAGTTTCTAGTTGCGGAGTTTCTAGTGTTGGAGTTTATTGTTGTGGAATTCGTAGTTTCGGAGTATCTAGTTGTAGTGTTTCAAGTAGTGAAGTTTCTAGTTGTGGAGTTTCTAGTTGTGGAGTTTTCTAGTTGTGGAGTTTCTAGTTATGGAGTTTCAAGTTGTGGAGTTTCTAGTTGTGGAATTTGTAGTTGTGTAGTATCTAGTTGTGGTAATTCAAGTTTTGTAGTTTCTAGCTGTGGAGTTTCTAGTTGTGGAGTTTCTAGTTGCGGAGTTTCTAGTTGTAAATCTCTAGTTGTGGAGTTTCTAGCTGTGGAGTTTCTGGTTGTGGAACCTCTAGTTGTGGAGTTCCTAGTTTTGGAGTCTCTAGTTGTGGAGTTTGTAGTTTTGGGGTTCGTAGTTGTGGAGTCTCTAGTTGTGGAGTTCCTAGTTGTGGGGTCTCTAGTTGTGGAGTTTGTAGTTGTGGAGTTTCTAGCTGTGGAGTTTGTAGTTGCGGAGTTTCTAGTTGCAGAGTTTTCCAGTTGTGAAGATTGCAGTGGCAGAGTTTCTAGTTGCGGACTTTCTAGCTGTGGAGTTTCTAGTTGCGGAGTTTTCTAGTTGCGAAGTCTGTAGTTGTGGAGTTTCTAGTTGTGGAATTTCTCGCTGTGGATTTTCTAGCTGTGGAGTTTCTAGTTGCCGAGTTTTTAGTTCATAGTTTCTGGTCCTGGAGTTACTAGTGTTGGAGTTTCTAGTTGTGGAGTCCGTAGTTGTGGAGTATCTATTTGTTGGGTTTCAAGTTGTGGAGTTTCAAGTTGTGGAGTTTCTAGTTGTGGAATTTGTAGTTGTGAAGTATCTAGTTGTGGTGTTTCAGGTTGTGGAGTTTCTATTTGTGGAGTTTCTAGTTGCGGAGTTTCTAGTTGTGAAGTCTCTAGTTGTGGAGTCTCTGGTTGTGGGATTTCTAGTTGTGGAGTTTCTGGTTGTGGAGTTTCTAGTTGTGGAGTTTCTAGTTGTGGAGTCTGTAGTTGTGGAGTCTGCAGTTTTGGAGTTTCTAGTTGTGGAGTTCCTAGTTATGGAGTCTCTAGTTGTGGAGTTTCTAGTTGCGGAGTTTCAAGTTGTGGAGTTTCTAGTTGTGGAGTTTGTAGTTGTGGAGTATCTAGTTGTGGTGTTTCAAGTTGTGGAGTTTCTAGTTGTGGAGTTTCTAGTTGCGGAGTTTCTAGTTGTAGAGTTTCTAGTTGTGGAATTCGTAGTTTTGGAGTATCTAGTTGTGTTTCATGTAGTGAAGTTTCTAGCTGTGGAGTTTCTAGTTGCGGAGTTTCCAACTGCAAATTTTCTAGTTGTGGAGTTTTCTAGTAGTGGATTTTCTAGTTATGGAGTTTCTAGTTGCAGAGTTTAAAGTTGTGGAGTTTATAGTTGTGGAGTTTCTAGTTGTGGAGTTTGTAGTTGTGGAGTATCTAGTTCTGGAGTTTCAAGTTGTGGAGTTTCTAGTTGTGGATTTTGAAGGTGTAGAGTTCCTAGTTGCGGAGTTTGAAGTTGGGAGTTTCTAGTTTGGGAGTTTTCTAGTTGCGGAGTCTGTAGTTGTGGAGTTGCTAGTTGTGGAGTTTCTAGTGTTGGATTTTCTAGCTATGGAGTTTCTAGTTGCGGAGTTTCTAGTTGCAGAGTTTCTAGTTGCGGACTTTCTAGCTGTGGAGTTTCTAGTTGCGGTGTTTCTAGTTGTGGAGTTTCTAGTTATGGAGTTTCTAGTTGTGGAGTTTCTAGTTTTGGAGCATCTAGTTGTGGAGTTTCAAGTTGAGGAGTTTCTAGTTGTGGATTTTGAAGTTGCAGAGTTCCTAGTTGAAGAGTGTCTGGTTGGGAGTTTCTAGATGCGGAGTTTTCTAGTTGCGGAGTCTGTATTTGTGGAGTTGCTAGTTGTGGAGTTTCTAGTGGTGGATTTTCTAGCTGTGGAGTTTCTAGCTGTGGAGTTTCTAGTTGCGGAGTTTCTAGTTGCAGAGTTTCTAGTTGCAGAGTTTTCCAGTTGTGGAGATTGTAGTGGCGGAGTTTCTAGTTGCGGAGTTTCAAGTTGTGGAGTTTCTAAATGTGGAGTATCTAGTTGTGGAGTTTCAAGTTGTGGAGTTTTTAGTTGTGGATTTTGAAGTTGTAGAGTTCCCAGTTGCGGATTGTCTAGTATGGAGTTTATAGTTGCGGAGTTTTCTAGTTGCGGAGTCTGTAGTTGAGGAGTTTCTAGTTGTGGAATTTCTAGCTGTGGATTTTCTATTTGTGGAGTTTCTAGTGGCGGAGTTTTTAGTTGCGGAGTTTCTGGTTGTGGAGTTTCTAGTGTTGGAGTTTCTAGTTGTGGAGTCCATAGTTGTGGAGTATCTATTTGGTGGGTTTCAAGTTGTGGAGTTTCAAGTCGTGAAGTTTCTAGTTGTGGAACTTGTAGTTGTGAAGATTCTAGTTGTGGAGTTTCCAGTTGTGGAGTTCCTAGTTATGGAGTCTCTAGTTGTGGAGTTTCCAGTGGCGGAGTTTCAAGTTGTGGAGTTTCTAGTGGTGGATTTTCTAGCTTTGGAGTTTCTAGTTGCGGAGTTTCTGGTTGTGGTGTTTCTAGTTGTGGAGTTTCGAGTTGCGAAGTTTCAAGTTGTGGAGTTTCTAGTTGCGGAGTTTCTAGTTGTTGGGTTTCTAGTTGCCGAGTTTCTAGTTGCAAAATATCAAGTTGTGGAGTTTCTAGCTGTGGAGCTTCTAGTTGCGGAGTTTCTAGTTGCGGAGTTTCTAGTTGTAGAGTTTCTAGTTGTGAAATTCGTAGTTGTGGAGTATCTATTAGTTGTAGAGTTTCTAGTTGAAGAGTTTCTAGTTGTGGAGTTTCTAGTTGTTGGGTTTCTAGTTGCCGAGTTTCTAGTTGCAAAGTCTCAAGTTGTGGAGTTTCTAGCTGTGGAGTTTCTAGTTGCGGAGTTTCTAGTTGCGGAGTTTCTAGTTGTGGAGTTTCTAGTTGTGGAATTCGTAGTTTGGGAGTATCTAGTTGTGGTGTTTTAAGTAGTGAAGTTTCTAGCTGTGGAGTTTCTAGTTGCGGAGTTTCTAGTTGAAAAGTTTCTAGTTGCGGAGTTTTCTAGTAGTGGAATTTCTAGTTGTGGATTTTGAAGTTGTAGAGTTCCTAGTTGCGGAGTGTCTAGCTGGGAGTTTCTAGTTGCGGAGTTTTCTAGTCTCGGAGTCTGTAGTTGTGGAGTTGCTAGTTGTGGAGTTTCTAGTGGTGGATTTTCTAGCCGTGGAGTTTCTAGTTGCGGAGTTTTTAGTTGCAGAGTTTGTAGTTGTGGAGTATCTTGTTGTGGAGTTTCAAGTTGTGGAGTTTTTAGTTGTGGATTTTGAAGTTGTAGAGTTCCTAGTTGCAGATTGTCTAGTATGGAGTTTTCTAGTTGCGGAGTTTTCTAGTTGTGGAATTTCTAGCTGTGGATTTTCTAGCTGTGGAGTTTCTAGTTGCAGAGTTTTTAGTTCATAGTTTCTGGTTGTGGAGTTTCTAGTGTTGGAGTTTCTAGTTGTAGAGTCCGTAGTTGTGGAGTATCTATTTGTTTGGTTTCAAGTTGGGGAGTTTCAAGTTGTGGAGTTTCTAGTTGTGGAATTGGTAGTTGTGAAGTATCTAGTTGTGGTGTTTCAAGTTGTGGAGTTTCTAGTTGCGGAGTTTCTAGTTGTGGAATTCGTAGTTTTGGAGTATCTAGTTGTGTTTCATGTGGTGAAGTTTCTAGCAGTGGAGTTTCTAGTTGCGGAGTTTCCAGTTGCAGAGTTTCTAGTTGTGGAGTTTTCTAGTAGTGGAGTTTCTAGTTATGGAGTTTCTAGTTGCCGAGTTTCAAGTTGCGGAGTTTATAGTTGTGGAGTTTTTAGTTGTGGAGTTTGTAGTTGTGGAGTATCTAGTTCTGGAGTTTCAAGCTGTGGAGTTTCTAGTGGATTTTGAAGGTGTAGAGTTCCTAGTTGCGGAGTTTGAAGTTGGGAGTTTCTAGTTCGGGAGTTTTCTAGTTGCGGAGTCTGTAGTTGTGGAGTCCATAGTTGTGGAGTATCTATTTGGTGGGTTTCAAGTTGTGGAGTTTCAAGTCGTGAAGTTTCTAGTTGTGGAACTTGTAGTTGTGAAGATTCTAGTTGTGGAGTTTCCAGTTGTGGAGTTCCTAGTTATGGAGTCTCTAGTTGTGGAGTTTCTAGTGGCGGAGTTTCAAGTTGTGGAGTTTCTAGTGGTGGATTTTCTAGCTTTGGAGTTTCTAGTTGCGGAGTTTCTGGTTGTGGTGTTTCTAGTTGTGGAGTTTCTAGTTGCGAAGTTTCAAGTTGTGGAGTTTCTAGTTGCGGAGTTTCTAGTTGTTGGGTTTCTAGTTGCCGAGTTTCTAGTTGCAAAATATCAAGTTGTGGAGTTTCTAGCTGTGGAGCTTCTAGTTGCGGAGTTTCTAGTTGCGGAGTTTCTAGTTGTGGAGTTTCTAGTTGTGGAGTTTCAAGTTGTTGAGTCTCTAGTTGTGGAGTTTCTAGTTGCAGAGTATCTAGTTGCGGAGTTTTCAGTTGTGGAGTTTCTAGTTGTGGAGTTGCGGAGTCTCTGGTTGTGGAGTTTTAGTTGTGGAGTTTCTAGTTGTGGAGTTTCGAGTTGTGGAGTCTCTAGTTGTTGGGTTTCTAGTTGCCGAGTTTCTAGTTGCAAAGTCTCAAGTTGTGGAGTTTCTAGCTGTGGAGTTTCTAGTTGCGGAGTTTCTAGTTGCGGAGTTTCTAGTTGTGGAGTTTCTAGTTGTGGAATTCGTAGTTTGGGAGTATCTAGTTGTGGTGTTTCAAGTAGTGAAGTTTCTAGCTGTGGAGTTTCTAGTTGCAGAGTTTCTAGTTGCAGATTTTCTAGTTACGGAGTTTATTAGTTGTGGAGTTTCAAGTTGTGGAGTTTCTAGTTGTGGAGTTTCTAGTTGTGGAGTTTGTAGTTGTGGAGTATCTAGTTGCGGAGTTTCAAGTTGGGGAGTTTCTAGTTGTGGATTTTGAAGTTGTAGAGTTCCTAGTTGCAGAGTGTCTGGTTGGGAGTTTCTAGTTGCGGAGTTTTCTAGTTGCGGAGTCTGTAGTTGTGGCGTTGCTAGTTGTGGAGTTTCTAGTGGTGTATTTTCTAGCTGTGGAGTTTCTAGTTGCGGAGTTTCTAGTTGCAGAGTTTCTAGTTGCGGACTTTATAGCTGTGGAGTTTCTAGTTGCGGAGTTTATAGTTGCGGAGTTTTTAGTTGTGGAGTTTCTAGTTGTGAAGTATCTAACTGTGGAGTTTCTAGTTGCAGATTTTCTAGTTGCGGAGTTTATTAGTTGTGGAGTTTCAAGTTGTGGAGTTTCTAGTTGTGGAGTTTCTTGTTGTGGAGTCTCTAGTTGTGGAGTTTGTAGTTGTGGAGTTTCTAGTAGCGGAGTTTTTAGGTCGGAGTTTCTGGTTGTGGAGTTTCTAGTGTTGGAGTTTCTAGTTTTGGAGTCCGTAGTTGTGGAGTATCTATTTGTTGGGTTTCAAGTTGTGGAGTTTCTAGTTGTGGAATATGTAGTTGCGGAGTTTCAAGTTGTGGAGTTTCTAGTTGTGGAGTTTCTAGAGTATCTAGTTGTGGTGTTTCAAGTTGTGGAGTTTCTAGTTGAGGAGTTTCTAGTTGTGGAGTTTCTAGTTGCGGAGTTTCTAGTGTTGGAGTTTATTGTTGTGGAATTCGTAGTTTCGGAGTATCTAGTTGTAGTGTTTCAAGTAGTGAAGTTTCTAGCTGTGGAGTTTCTAGTTGTGGAGTTTTCTAGTAGAGGAGTTTCTAGTTATGGAGTTTCAAGTTGTGGAGTTTGTAGTTGTGGAATTTGTAGTTGTGTAGTATCTAGTTGTGGTAATTCAAGTTTTGTAGTTTCTAGCTGTGGAGTTTCTAGTTGTGGAGTTTCTAGTTGCGGAGTTTCTAGTTGTAAATCTCTAGTTGTGGAGTTTCTAGCTGTGGAGTTTCTGGTTGTGGAACCTCTAGTTGTGGAGTTCCTAGTTGTGGAGTCTCTAGTTGTGGAGTTTGTAGTTTTGGGGTTCGTAGTTGTGGAGTTCGTAGTTGTGGAGTTTCTAGTTGTGGAGTCTCTAGTTGTGGAGTTTGTAGTTGTGGAGTTTCTAGCTGTGGAGTTTAGAGTTGCAGAGTTTCTAGTTGCAGAGTTTTCCAGTTGTGAAGATTGCAGTGGCGGAGTTCTAGTTGCGGACTTTCTAGCTGCGGAGTTTCTAGTTGCGGAGATTATAGTTGCGGAGTTTTTAGTTGTGGAGTTTCTAGTTGTGAAACTTGTAGTTGTGGAGTATCTAGTTGTGGCGTTTCAAGTTGTGGAGTTTCTAGTTGTGGAGTTTCTAGTTGTGGAGTTTCTAGTTGTTGAGTTTCTAGTTGACGAATCTCTAAATGCGAAGTCTCAAGTTGTGGAGTTTCTAGCTGTGGAGTTTCTGGTTGTGGAGTCTCTAGTTGTGGAGTTCCTAGTTGTGGGGTCTCTAGTTGTGGAGTTTGTAGTTGTGGAGTTTCTAGCTGTGGAGTTTGTAGTTGCGGAGTTTCTAGTTGCAGAGTTTTCCAGTTGTGAAGATTGCAGTGGCAGAGTTTCTAGTTGCGGACTTTCTAGCTGTGGAGTTTCTAGTTGCGGAGTTTTCTAGTTGTGAAGTCTGTAGTTGTGGAGTTTCTAGTTGTGGAATTTCTCGCTGTGGATTTTCTAGCTGTGGAGTTTCTAGTTGCAGAGTTTTTAGTTCATAGTTTCTGGTTGTGGAGTTTCTAGTGTTGGAGTTTCTAGTTGTGGAGTCCGTAGTTGTGGAGTATCTATTTGTTGGGTTTCAAGTTGTGGAGTTTCAAGTTGTGGAGTTTCTAGTTGTGGAATTTGTAGTTGTGAAGTATCTAGTTGTGGTGTTTCAGGTTGTGGAGTTTCTAGTTGTGGAGTTTCTAGTTGCGGAGTTTCTAGTTTTGAAGTCTCTAGTTGTGGAGTCTCTAGTTGTGGGATTTCTAGTTGCGGAGTTTCTGGTTGTGGAGTTTCTAGTTGTGGAGTTTCTAGTTGTGGAGTCTGTAGTTGTGGAGTCTGCAGTTTTGGAGTTTCTAGTTGTGGAGTTCCTAGTTATGGAGTCTCTAGTTGTGGAGTTTCTAGTTGCGGAGTTTCAAGTTGTGGAGTTTCTAGTTGTGGAGTTTGTAGTTGTGGAGTATCTAGTTGTGGTGTTTCAAGTTGTGGAGTTTCTAGTTGTGGAGTTTCTAGTTGCGGAGTTTCTAGTTGTAGAGTTTCTAGTTGTGGAATTCGTAGTTTTGGAGTATCTAGTTGTGTTTCATGTAGTGAAGTTTCTAGCTGTAGAGTTTCTAGTTTCGGAGTTTCCAACTGCAAATTTTCTAGTTGTGGAGTTTTCTAGTAGTGGAGTTTCTAGTTATGGAGTTTCTAGTTGCAGAGTTTAAAGTTGTGGAGTTTATAGTTGTGGAGTTTCTAGTTGTGGAGTTTGTAGTTGTGGAGTATCTAGTTCTGGAGTTTCAAGTTGTGGAGTTTCTAGTTGTGGATTTTGAAGGTGTAGAGTTCCTAGTTGCGGAGTTTGAAGTTGGGAGTTTCTAGTTTGGGAGTTTTCTAGTTGCGGAGTCTGTAGTTGTGGAGTTGCTAGTTGTGGAGTTTCTAGTGTTGGATTTTCTAGCTGTGGAGTTTCTAGTTGCGGAGTTTCTAGTTGCAGAGTTTCTAGTTGCGGACTTTCTAGCTGTGGAGTTTCTAGTTGCGGTGTTTCTAGTTGTGGAGTTTCTAGTTATGGAGTTTCTAGTTGTGGAGTTTCTAGTTTTGGAGCATCTAGTTGTGGAGTTTCAAGTTGAGGAGTTTCTAGTTGTGGATTTTGAAGTTGCAGAGTTCCTAGTTGAAGAGTGTCTGGTTGGGAGTTTCTAGATGCGGAGTTTTCTAGTTGCGGAGTCTGTATTTGTGGAGTTGCTAGTTGTGGAGTTTCTAGTGGTGGATTTTCTAGCTGTGGAGTTTCTAGCTGTGGAGTTTCTAGTTGCGTAGTTTCTAGTTGCAGAGTTTCTAGTTGCAGAGTTTTTCAGTTGTGGAGATTGTAGTGGCGGAGTTTCTAGTTGCGGAGTTTCAAGTTGTGGAGTTTCTAAATGTGGAGTATCTAGTTGTGGAGTTTCAAGTTGTGGAGTTTTTAGTTGTGGATTTTGAAGTTGTAGAGTTCCCAGTGGCGGATTGTCTAGTATGGAGTTTGTAGTTGCGGAGTTTTCTAGTTGCGGAGTCTGTAGTTGAGGAGTTTCTAGTTGTGGAATTTCTAGCTGTGGATTTTCTATTTGTGGAGTTTCTAGTGGCGGAGTTTTTAGTTGCGGAGTTTCTGGTTGTGGAGTTTCTAGTGTTGGAGTTTCTATTTGTGGAGTCCATAGTTGTGGAGTATCTATTTGGTGGGTTTCAAGTTGTGGAGTTTCAAGTCGTGGAGTTTCTAGTTGTGGAACTTGTAGTTGTGAAGATTCTAGTTGTGGAGTTTCCAGTTGTGGAGTTCCTAGTTATGGAGTCTCTAGTTGTGGAGTTTCTAGTGGCGGAGTTTCAAGTTGTGGAGTTTCTAGTGGTGGATTTTCTAGCTTTGGAGTTTCTAGTTGCGGAGTTTCTGGTTGTGGTGTTTCTAGTTGTGGAGTTTCTAGTTGCGAAGTTTCAAGTTGTGGAGTTTCTAGTTGCGGAGTTTCTAGTTGTTCGGTTTCTAGTTGCCGAGTTTCTAGTTGCAAAATATCAAGTTGTGGAGTTTCTAGCTGTGGAGCTTCTAGTTGCGGAGTTTCTAGTTGCGGAGTTTCTAGTTGTGGAGTTTCTAGTTGTGGAATTCGTAGTTGTGGAGTATCTATTAGTTGTAGAGTTTCTAGTTGAAGAGTTTCTAGTTGTGGAGTTTCTAGTTGTTGGGTTTCTAGTTGCCGAGTTTCTAGTTGCAAAGTCTCAAGTTGTGGAGTTTCCAGCTGTGGAGTTTCTAGTTGCGGAGTTTCTAGTTGCGGAGTTTCTAGTTGTGGAGTTTCTAGTTGTGGAATTCGTAGTTTGGGAGTATCTAGTTGTGGTGTTTCAAGTAGTGAAGTTTCTAGCTGTGGAGTTTCTAGTTGCAGAGTTTCTAGTTGCAGATTTTCTAGTTGCGGAGTTTATTAGTTGTGGAGTTTCAAGTTGTGGAGTTTCTAGTTGTGGAGTTTCTAGTTGTGGAGTTTGTAGTTGTGGAGTATCTAGTTGCGGAGTTTCAAGTTGGGGAGTTTCTAGTTGTGGATTTTGAAGTTGTAGAGTTCCTAGTTGCAGAGTGTCTGGTTGGGAGTTTCTAGTTGCGGAGTTTTCTAGTTGCGGAGTCTGTAGTTGTGGCGTTGCTAGTTGTGGAGTTTCTAGTGGTGGATTTTCTAGCTGTGGAGTTTCTAGTTGCGGAGTTTCTAGTTGCAGAGTTTCTAGTTGCGGACTTTCTAGCTGTGGAGTTTCTAGTTGCGGAGTTTATAGTTGCGGAGTTTTTAGTTGTGGAGTTTCTAGTTGTGAAGTATCTAACTGTGGAGTTTCTAGTTGCAGATTTTCTAGTTGCGGAGTTTATTAGTTGTGGAGTTTCAAGTTGTGGAGTTTCTAGTTGTGGAGTTTCTTGTTGTGGAGTCTCTAGTTGTGGAGTTTGTAGTTGTGGAGTTTCTAGTTGCGGAGTTTTTAGGTCGGAGTTTCTGGTTGTGGAGTTTCTAGTGTTGGAGTTTCTAGTTTTGGAGTCCGTAGTTGTGGAGTATCTATTTGTTGGGTTTCAATTTGTGGATTTTCTAGTTGTGGAATATGTAGTTGTGGAGTTTCAAGTTGTGGAGTTTCTAGTTGTGGAGTTTCTAGAGTATCTAGTTGTGGTGTTTCAAGTTGTGGAGTTTCTAGTTGAGGAGTTTCTAGTTGTGGAGTTTCTAGTTGCGGAGTTTCTAGTGTTGGAGTTTATTGTTGTGGAATTCGTAGTTTCAGAGTATCTAGTTGTAGTGTTTCAAGTAGTGAAGTTTCTAGCTGTGGAGTTTCTAGTTGTGGAGTTTTCTAGTTGTGGAGTTTCTAGTTATGGAGTTTCAAGTTGTGGAGTTTCTAGTTGTGGAATTTGTAGTTGTGTAGTATCTAGTTGTGGTAATTCAAGTTTTGTAGTTTCTAGCTGTGGAGTTTCTAGTTGTGGAGTTTCTAGTTGCGGAGTTTCTAGTTGTAAATCTCTAGTTGTGGAGTTTCTAGCTGTGGAGTTTCTGGTTGTGGAACCTCTAGTTGTGGAGTTCCTAGTTGTGAAGTCTCTAGTTGTGGAGTTTGTAGTTTTGGGGTTCGTAGTTGTGGAGTCTCTAGTTGTGGAGTTCCTAGTTGTGGGGTCTCTAGTTGTGGAGTTTGTAGTTGTGGAGTTTCTAGCTGTGGAGTTTGTAGTTGCGAAGTTTCTAGTTGCAGAGTTTTCCAGTTGTGAAGATTGCAGTGGCAGAGTTTCTAGTTGCGGACTTTCTAGCTGTGGAGTTTCTAGTTGCGGAGTTTTCTAGTTGCGAAGTCTGTAGTTGTGGAGTTTCTAGTTGTGGAATTTCTCGCTGTGGATTTTCTAGCTGTGGAGTTTCTAGTTGCGGAGTTTTTAGTTCATAGTTTCTGGTTGTGGAGTTTCTAGTGTTGGAGTTTCTAGTTGTGGAGTCCGTAGTTGTGGAGTATCTATTTGTTGGGTTTCAAGTTGTGGAGTTTCAAGTTGTGGAGGTTCTAGTTGTGGAATTTGTAGTTGTGAAGTATCTAGTTGTGGTGTTTCAGGTTGTGGAGTTTCTAGTTGTGGAGTTTCTAGTTGCGGAGTTTCTAGTTGTGAAGTCTCTAGTTGTGGAGTCTCTGGTTGTGGGAGTTCTAGTTGTGGAGTTTCTGGTTGTGGAGTTTCTAGTTGTGGAGTTTCTAGTTGTGGAGTCTGTAGTTGTGGAGTCTGCAGTTTTGGAGTTTCTAGTTGTGGAGTTCCTAGTTATGGAGTCTCTAGTTGTGGAGTTTCTAGTTGCGGAGTTTCAAGTTGTGGAGTTTCTAGTTGTGGAGTTTGTAGTTGTGGAGTATCTAGTTGTGGTGTTTCAAGTTGTGGAGTTTCTAGTTGTGGAGTTTCTAGTTGCGGAGTTTCTAGTTGTAGAGTTTCTAGTTGTGGAATTCGTAGTTTTGGAGTATCTAGTTGTGTTTCATGTAGTGAAGTTTCTAGCTGTGGAGTTTCTAGTTGCGGAGTTTCCAACTGCAAATTTTCTAGTTGTGGAGTTTTCTAGTAGTGGATTTTCTAGTTATGGAGTTTCTAGTTGCAGAGTTTAAAGTTGTGGAGTTTATAGTTGTGGAGTTTCTAGTTGTGGAGTTTGTAGTTGTGGAGTATCTAGTTCTGGAGTTTCAAGTTGTGGAGTTTCTAGTTGTGGATTTTGAAGGTGTAGAGTTCCTAGTTGCGGAGTTTGAAGTTGGGAGTTTCTAGTTTGGGAGTTTTCTAGTTGCGGAGTCTGTAGTTGTGGAGTTGCTAGTTGTGGAGTTTCTAGTGTTGGATTTTCTAGCTGTGGAGTTTCTAGTTGCGGAGTTTCTAGTTGCAGAGTTTCTAGTTGCGGACTTTCTAGCTGTGGAGTTTCTAGTTGCGGTGTTTCTAGTTGTGGAGTTTCTAGTTATGGAGTTTCTAGTTGTGGAGTTTCTAGTTTTGGAGCATCTAGTTGTGGAGTTTCAAGTTGAGGAGTTTCTAGTTGTGGATTTTGAAGTTGCAGAGTTCCTAGTTGAAGAGTGTCTGGTTGGGAGTTTCTAGATGCGGAGTTTTCTAGTTGCGGAGTCTGTATTTGTGGAGTTGCTAGTTGTGGAGTTTCTAGTGGTGGATTTTCTAGCTGTGGAGTTTCTAGCTGTGGAGTTTCTAGTTGCGGAGTTTCTAGTTGCAGAGTTTCTAGTTGCAGAGTTTTCCAGTTGTGGAGATTGTAGTGGCGGAGTTTCTAGTTGCGGAGTTTAAAGTTGTGGAGTTTCTAAATGTGGAGTATCTAGTTGTGGAGTTTCAAGTTGTGGAGTTTTTAGTTGTGGATTTTGAAGTTGTAGAGTTCCCAGTTGCGGATTGTCTAGTATGGAGTTTATAGTTGCGGAGTTTTCTAGTTGCGGAGTCTGTAGTTGAGGAGTTTCTAGTTGTGGAATTTCTAGCTGTGGATTTTCTATTTGTGGAGTTTCTAGTGGCGGAGTTTTTAGTTGCGGAGTTTCTGGTTGTGGAGTTTCTAGTGTTGGAGTTTCTAGTTGTGGAGTCCATAGTTGTGGAGTATCTATTTGGTGGGTTTCAAGTTGTGGAGTTTCAAGTCGTGAAGTTTCTAGTTGTGGAACTTGTAGTTGTGAAGATTCTAGTTGTGGAGTTTCCAGTTGTGGAGTTCCTAGTTATGGAGTCTCTAGTTGTGGAGTTTCTAGTGGCGGAGTTTCAAGTTGTGGAGTTTCTAGTGGTGGATTTTCTAGCTTTGGAGTTTCTAGTTGCGGAGTTTCTGGTTGTGGTGTTTGTAGTTGTGGAGTTTCTAGTTGCGAAGTTTCAAGTTGTGGAGTTTCTAGTTGCGGAGTTTCTAGTTGTTGGGTTTCTAGTTGCCGAGTTTCTAGTTGCAAAATATCAAGTTGTGGAGTTTCTAGCTGTGGAGCTTCTAGTTGCGGAGTTTCTAGTTGCGGAGTTTCTAGTTGTGGAGTTTCTAGTTGTGAAATTCGTAGTTGTGGAGTATCTATTAGTTGTAGAGTTTCTAGTTGAAGAGTTTCTAGTTGTGGAGTTTCTAGTTGTTGGGTTTCTAGTTGCCGAGTTTCTAGTTGCAAAGTCTCAAGTTGTGGAGTTTCTAGCTGTGGAGTTTCTAGTTGCGGAGTTTCTAGTTGCGGAGTTTCTAGTTGTGGAGTTTCTAGTTGTGGAATTCGTAGTTTGGGAGTATCTAGTTGTGGTGTTTTAAGTAGTGAAGTTTCTAGCTGTGGAGTTTCTAGTTGCGGAGTTTCTAGTTGAAAAGTTTCTAGTTGCGGAGTTTTCTAGTAGTGGAATTTCTAGTTGTGGATTTTGAAGTTGTAGAGTTCCTAGTTGCGGAGTGTCTAGCTGGGAGTTTCTAGTTGCGGAGTTTTCTAGTCTCGGAGTCTGTAGTTGTGGAGTTGCTAGTTGTGGAGTTTCTAGTGGTGGATTTTCTAGCCGTGGAGTTTCTAGTTGCGGAGTTTTTAGTTGCAGAGTTTCTAGTTGTGGAGTTTCTAGTTGTGGAGTTTCTAGTTGCGGAGTTTGCAGTTGTGGAGTATCTAGTTGTGGAGTTTCAAGTTGGGGAGTTTCTAGTTGGGGATTTTGAAGTTGTGGAGTTCCTAATTGCAGAGTGTCTGGTTGGGAGTTTCTAGTTGCGGAGTTTTCTAGTGGCGGAGTCTGTAGTTGTGGAGTTGCTAGTTGTGGAGTTTCTAGTGGTGGATTTTCTAGCTGTGGAGTTTCTAGTAGCGGAATTTCTAGTTGCAGAGTTTCTAGTTGCGGACTTTCTAGCTGTGGAGTTTCTAGCTGCGGAGTTTATAGTTGCGGAGTTTTTAGTTGTGGAGTTTCTAGTTGTGAAATTTGTAGCTGTGGAGTATCTAGTTGTGGTGTTTCAAGTTGTGGAAATCCTAGTTGTGGAGTTTCTATTTGTGGAGTTTCTAGTTGTTGAGTTTCTAGTTGCCGAGTCTCTAAATGCGAAGTCTCAAGTTGTGGAGTTTCTAGCTGTGGAGTTTATGGTTGTTGAGTTTCTAGTTGTGGAGTTCCTAGTTGTGGAGTCTCTAGTTGTGGAGTTTCTAGTTGCGAAGACTAAAGATGTGGAGTTTCTAGTTGTGGAGTCTCAAGTTGTGGAGTTTGTAGTTGTGGAGTTTCTAGCAGTGGAGTTTCTAGTTGCGTAGTTTCTAGTTGCAGAGTTTCTAATTGCAGAGTTTTCCAGTTGTGGAAAATGTAGTGGTGGAGTTTCTAGTTGCGGAGTTTGAAGTTGTGGAGTTTCCAGCTGGGGAGTTTGTAGTTGTGGAGTATCTTGTTGTGGAGTTTCAAGTTGTGGAGCTTTTAGTTGTGGATTTTGAAGTTGTAGAGTTCCTAGTTGCACATTGTCTAGTATGGAGTTTTCTAGTTGCGGAGTTTTCTAGTTGTGGAATTTCTAGCTGTGGATTTTCTAGCTGTGGAGTTTCTAGTTGCAGAGTTTTTAGTTCATAGTTTCTGGTTGTGGAGTTTCTAGTGTTGGAGTTTGTAGTTGTGGAGTCCGTAGTTGTGGAGTATCTATTTGTTGGGTTTCAAGTTGTGGAGTTTCAAGTTGTGGAGTTTCTAGTTGTGGAATTTGTAGTTGTGAAGTATCTAGTTGTGGTGTTTCAGGTTGTGGAGTTTCTAGTTGTGGAGTTTCTAGTTGCGGAGTTTCTAGTTGTGAAGTCTCTAGTTGTGGAGTCTCTAGTTGTGGGATTTCTAGTTGCGGAGTTTCTGGTTGTGGAGTTTCTAGTTGTGGAGTTTCTAGTTGTGGAGTCTGTAGTTGTGGAGTCTGCAGTTTTGGAGTTTCTAGTTGTGGAGTTCCTAGTTATGGAGTCTCTAGTTGTGGAGTTTCTAGTTGCGGAGTTTCAAGTTGTGGAGTTTCTAGTTGTGGAGTTTGTAGTTGTGGAGTATCTAGTTGTGGTGTTTCAAGTTGTGGAGTTTCTAGTTGTGGAGTTTCTAGTTGCGGAGTTTCTAGTTGTAGAGTTTCTAGTTGTGGAATTCGTAGTTTTGGAGTATCTAGTTGTGTTTCATGTAGTGAAGTTTCTAGCTGTAGAGTTTCTAGTTTCGGAGTTTCCAACTGCAAATTTTCTAGTTGTGGAGTTTTCTAGTAGTGGAGTTTCTAGTTATGGAGTTTCTAGTTGCAGAGTTTAAAGTTGTGGAGTTTATAGTTGTGGAGTTTCTAGTTGTGGAGTTTGTAGTTGTGGAGTATCTAGTTCTGGAGTTTCAAGTTGTGGAGTTTCTAGTTGTGGATTTTGAAGGTGTAGAGTTCCTAGTTGCGGAGTTTGAAGTTGGGAGTTTCTAGTTTGGGAGTTTTCTAGTTGCGGAGTCTGTAGTTGTGGAGTTGCTAGTTGTGGAGTTTCTAGTGTTGGATTTTCTAGCTGTGGAGTTTCTAGTTGCGGAGTTTCTAGTTGCAGAGTTTCTAGTTGCGGACTTTCTAGCTGTGGAGTTTCTAGTTGCGGTGTTTCTAGTTGTGGAGTTTCTAGTTATGGAGTTTCTAGTTGTGGAGTTTCTAGTTTTGGAGCATCTAGTTGTGGAGTTTCAAGTTGAGGAGTTTCTAGTTGTGGATTTTGAAGTTGCAGAGTTCCTAGTTGAAGAGTGTCTGGTTGGGAGTTTCTAGATGCGGAGTTTTCTAGTTGCGGAGTCTGTATTTGTGGAGTTGCTAGTTGTGGAGTTTCTAGTGGTGGATTTTCTAGCTGTGGAGTTTCTAGCTGTGGAGTTTCTAGTTGCGTAGTTTCTAGTTGCAGAGTTTCTAGTTGCAGAGTTTTTCAGTCGTGGAGATTGTAGTGGCGGAGTTTCTAGTTGCGGAGTTTCAAGTTGTGGAGTTTCTAAATGTGGAGTATCTAGTTGTGGAGTTTCAAGTTGTGGAGTTTTTAGTTGTGGATTTTGAAGTTGTAGAGTTCCCAGTGGCGGATTGTCTAGTATGGAGTTTATAGTTGCGGAGTTTTCTAGTTGCGGAGTCTGTAGTTGAGGAGTTTCTAGTTGTGGAATTTCTAGCTGTGGATTTTCTATTTGTGGAGTTTCTAGTGGCGGAGTTTTTAGTTGCGGAGTTTCTGGTTGTGGAGTTTCTAGTGTTGGAGTTTCTATTTGTGGAGTCCATAGTTGTGGAGTATCTATTTGGTGGGTTTCAAGTTGTGGAGTTTCAAGTCGTGGAGTTTCTAGTTGTGGAGTTTCCAGTTGTGGAGTTCCTAGTTATGGAGTCTCTAGTTGTGGAGTTTCTAGTGGCGGAGTTTCAAGTTGTGGAGTTTCTAGTGGTGGATTTTCTAGCTTTGGAGTTTCTAGTTGCGGAGTTTCTGGTTGTGGTGTTTCTAGTTGTGGAGTTTCTAGTTGCGAAGTTTCAAGTTGTGGAGTTTCTAGTTGCGGAGTTTCTAGTTGTTGGGTTTCTAGTTGCCGAGTTTCTAGTTGCAAAATATCAAGTTGTGGAGTTTCTAGCTGTGGAGCTTCTAGTTGCGGAGTTTCTAGTTGCGGAGTTTCTAGTTGTGGAGTTTCTAGTTGTGGAATTCGTAGTTGTGGAGTATCTATTAGTTGTAGAGTTTCTAGTTGAAGAGTTTCTAGTTGTGGAGTTTCTAGTTGTTGGGTTTCTAGTTGCCGAGTTTCTAGTTGCAAAGTCTCAAGTTGTGGAGTTTCCAGCTGTGGAGTTTCTAGTTGCGGAGTTTCTAGTTGCGGAGTTTCTAGTTGTGGAGTTTCTAGTTGTGGAATTCGTAGTTTGGGAGTATCTAGTTGTGGTGTTTCAAGTAGTGAAGTTTCTAGCTGTGGAGTTTCTAGTTGCAGAGTTTCTAGTTGCAGATTTTCTAGTTGCGGAGTTTATTAGTTGTGGAGTTTCAAGTTGTGGAGTTTCTAGTTGTGGAGTTTCTAGTTGTGGAGTTTGTAGTTGTGGAGTATCTAGTTGCGGAGTTTCAAGTTGGGGAGTTTCTAGTTGTGGATTTTGAAGTTGTAGAGTTCCTAGTTGCAGAGTGTCTGGTTGGGAGTTTCTAGTTGCGGAGTTTTCTAGTTGCGGAGTCTGTAGTTGTGGCGTTGCTAGTTGTGGAGTTTCTAGTGGTGGATTTTCTAGCTGTGGAGTTTCTAGTTGCGGAGTTTCTAGTTGCAGAGTTTCTAGTTGCGGACTTTCTAGCTGTGGAGTTTCTAGTTGCGGAGTTTATAGTTGCGGAGTTTTTAGTTGTGGAGTTTCTAGTTGTGAAGTATCTAACTGTGGAGTTTCTAGTTGCAAATTTTCTAGTTGCGGAGTTTATTAGCTGTGGAGTTTCAAGTTGTGGAGTTTCTAGTTGTGGAGTTTCTTGTTGTGGAGTCTCTAGTTGTGGAGTTTGTAGTTGTGGAGTTTCTAGTTGCGGAGTTTTTAGGTCGGAGTTTCTGGTTGTGGAGTTTCTAGTGTTGGAGTTTCTAGTTTTGGAGTCCGTAGTTGTGGAGTATCTATTTGTTGGGTTTCAAGTTGTGGAGTTTCTAGTTGTGGAATATGTAGTTGCGGAGTTTCAAGTTGTGGAGTTTCTAGTTGTGGAGTTTCTAGAGTATCTAGTTGTGGTGTTTCAAGTTGTGGAGTTTCTAGTTGAGGAGTTTCTAGTTGTGGAGTTTCTAGTTGCGGAGTTTCTAGTGTTGGAGTTTATTGTTGTGGAATTCGTAGTTTCAGAGTATCTAGTTGTAGTGTTTCAAGTAGTGAAGTTTCTAGCTGTGGAGTTTCTAGTTGTGGAGTTTTCTAGTTGTGGAGTTTCTAGTTATGGAGTTTCAAGTTGTGGAGTTTCTAGTTGTGGAATTTGTAGTTGTGTAGTATCTAGTTGTGGTAATTCAAGTTTTGTAGTTTCTAGCTGTGGAGTTTCTAGTTGTGGAGTTTCTAGTTGCGGAGTTTCTAGTTGTAAATCTCTAGTTGTGGAGTTTCTAGCTGTGGAGTTTCTGGTTGTGGAACCTCTAGTTGTGGAGTTCCTAGTTGTGGAGTCTCTAGTTGTGGAGTTTGTAGTTTTGGGGTTCGTAGTTGTGGAGTCTCTAGTTGTGGAGTTCCTAGTTGTGGGGTCTCTAGTTGTGGAGTTTGTAGTTGTGGAGTTTCTAGCTGTGGAGTTTGTAGTTGCGGAGTTTCTAGTTGCAGAGTTTTCCAGTTGTGAAGATTGCAGTGGCAGAGTTTCTAGTTGCGGACTTTCTAGCTGTGGAGTTTCTAGTTGCGGAGTTTTCTAGTTGCGAAGTCTGTAGTTGTGGAGTTTCTAGTTGTGGAATTTCTCGCTGTGGATTTTCTAGCTGTGGAGTTTCTAGTTGCGGAGTTTTTAGTTCATAGTTTCTGGTTGTGGAGTTTCTAGTGTTGGAGTTTCTAGTTGTGGAGTCCGTAGTTGTGGAGTATCTATTTGTTGGGTTTCAAGTTGTGGAGTTTCAAGTTGCGGAGTTTCTAGTTGTGGAATTTGTAGTTGTGAAGTATCTAGTTGTGGTGTTTCAGGTTGTGGAGTTTCTAGTTGTGGAGTTTCTAGTTGCGGAGTTTCTAGTTGTGAAGTCTCTAGTTGTGGAGTCTCTGGTTGTGGGATTTCTAGTTGTGGAGTTTCTGGTTGTAAAGTTTCTAGTTGTGGAGTTTCTAGTTGTGGAGTCTGTAGTTGTGGAGTCTGCAGTTTTGGAGTTTCTAGTTGTGGAGTTCCTAGTTATGGAGTCTCTAGTTGTGGAGTTTCTAGTTGCGGAGTTTCAAGTTGTGGAGTTTCTAGTTGTGGAGTATCTATTTGTTGGGTTTCAAGTTGTGGTGTTTCAAGTTGTGGAGTTTCTAGTTGTGGAGTTTCTAGTTGCGGAGTTTCTAGTTGTAGAGTTTCTAGTTGTGGAATTCGTAGTTTTGGAGTATCTAGTTGTGTTTCATGTAGTGAAGTTTCTAGCTGTGGAGTTTCTAGTTGCGGAGTTTCCAACTGCAAATTTTCTAGTTGTGGAGTTTTCTAGTAGTGGATTTTCTAGTTATGGAGTTTCTAGTTGCAGAGTTTAAAGTTGTGGAGTTTATAGTTGTGGAGTTTCTAGTTGTGGAGTTTGTAGTTGTGGAGTATCTAGTTCTGGAGTTTCAAGTTGTGGAGTTTCTAGTTGTGGATTTTGAAGGTGTAGAGTTCCTAGTTGCGGAGTTTGAAGTTGGGAGTTTCTAGTTTGGGAGTTTTCTAGTTGCGGAGTCTGTAGTTGTGGAGTTGCTAGTTGTGGAGTTTCTAGTGTTGGATTTTCTAGCTGTGGAGTTTCTAGTTGCGGAGTTTCTAGTTGCAGAGTTTCTAGTTGCGGACTTTCTAGCTGTGGAGTTTCTAGTTGCGGTGTTTCTAGTTGTGGAGTTTCTAGTTATGGAGTTTCTAGTTGTGGAGTTTCTAGTTTTGGAGCATCTAGTTGTGGAGTTTCAAGTTGAGGAGTTTCTAGTTGTGGATTTTGAAGTTGCAGAGTTCCTAGTTGAAGAGTGTCTGGTTGGGAGTTTCTAGATGCGGAGTTTTCTAGTTGCGGAGTCTGTATTTGTGGAGTTGCTAGTTGTGGAGTTTCTAGTGGTGGATTTTCTAGCTGTGGAGTTTCTAGCTGTGGAGTTTCTAGTTGCGGAGTTTCTAGTTGCAGAGTTTCTAGTTGCAGAGTTTTCCAGTTGTGGAGATTGTAGTGGCGGAGTTTCTAGTTGCGGAGTTTCAAGTTGTGGAGTTTCTAAATGTGGAGTATCTAGTTGTGGAGTTTCAAGATGTGGAGTTTTTAGTTGTGGATTTTGAAGTTGTAGAGTTCCCAGTTGCGGATTGTCTAGTATGGAGTTTATAGTTGCGGAGTTTTCTAGTTGCGGAGTCTGTAGTTGAGGAGTTTCTAGTTGTGGAATTTCTAGCTGTGGATTTTCTATTTGTGGAGTTTCTAGTGGCGGAGTTTTTAGTTGCGGAGTTTCTGGTTGTGGAGTTTCTAGTGTTGGAGTTTCTAGTTGTGGAGTCCATAGTTGTGGAGTATCTATTTGGTGGGTTTCAAGTTGTGGAGTTTCAAGTCGTGAAGTTTCTAGTTGTGGAACTTGTAGTTGTGAAGATTCTAGTTGTGGAGTTTCCAGTTGTGGAGTTCCTAGTTATGGAGTCTCTAGTTGTGGAGTTTCTAGTGGCGGAGTTTCAAGTTGTGGAGTTTCTAGTGGTGGATTTTCTAGCTTTGGAGTTTCTAGTTGCGGAGTTTCTGGTTGTGGTGTTTGTAGTTGTGGAGTTTCTAGTTGCGAAGTTTCAAGTTGTGGAGTTTCTAGTTGCGGAGTTTCTAGTTGTTGGGTTTCTAGTTGCCGAGTTTCTAGTAGCAAAATATCAAGTTGTGGAGTTTCTAGCTGTGGAGCTTCTAGTTGCGGAGTTTCTAGTTGCGGAGTTTCTAGTTGTGGAGTTTCTAGTTGTGAAATTCGTAGTTGTGGAGTATCTATTAGTTGTAGAGTTTCTAGTTGAAAAGTTTCTAGTTGCGGAGTTTTCTAGTAGTGGAATTTCTAGTTGTGGATTTTGAAGTTGTAGAGTTCCTAGTTGCGGAGTGTCTAGCTGGGAGTTTCTAGTTGCGGAGTTTTCTAGTCTCGGAGTCTGTAGTTGTGGAGTTGCTAGTTGTGGAGTTTCTAGTGGTGGATTTTCTAGCCGTGGAGTTTCTAGTTGCGGAGTTTTTAGTTGCAGAGTTTCTAGTTGTGGAGTTTCTAGTTGTGGAGTTTCTAGTTGCGGAGTTTGCAGTTGCGGAGTATCTAGTTGTGGAGTTTCAAGTTGGGGAGTTTCTAGTTGGGGATTTTGAAGTTGTGGAGTTCCTAATTGCAGAGTGTCTGGTTGGGAGTTTCTAGTTGCGGAGTTTTCTAGTGGCGGAGTCTGTAGTTGTGGAGTTGCTAGTTGTGGAGTTTCTAGTGGTGGATTTTCTAGCTGTGGAGTTTCTAGTTGCGGAATTTCTAGTTGCAGAGTTTCTAGTTGCGGACTTTCTAGCTGTGGAGTTTCTAGTTGCGGAGTTTATAGTTGCGGAGTTTTTAGTTGTGGAGTTTCTAGTTGTGAAATTTGTAGCTGTGGAGTATCTAGTTGTGGTGTTTCAAGTTGTGGAAATTCTAGTTGTGGAGTTTCTATTTGTGGAGTTTCTAGTTGTTGAGTTTCTAGTTGCCGAGTCTCTAAATGCGAAGTCTCAAGTTGTGGAGTTTCTAGCTGTGGAGTTTATGGTTGCTGAGTTTCTAGTTGTGGAGTTCCTAGTTGTGGAGTCTCTAGTTGTGGAGTTTCTAGTTGCGAAGACTAAAGTTGTGGAGTTTCTAGTTGTGGAGTCTCAAGTTGTGGAGTTTGTAGTTGTGGAGTTTCTAGCAGTGGAGTTTCTAGTTGCGTAGTTTCTAGTTGCAGAGTTTCTAATTGCAGAGTTTTCCAGTTGTGGAAAATGTAGTGGTGGAGTTTCTAGTTGCGGAGTTTCAAGTTGTGGAGTTTCCAGCTGGGGAGTTTGTAGTTGTGGAGTATCTTGTTGTGGAGTTTCAAGTTGTGGAGTTTTTAGTTGTGGATTTTGAAGTTGTAGAGTTCCTAGTTGCAGATTGTCTAGTATGGAGTTTTCTAGTTGCGGAGTTTTCTAGTTGTGGAATTTCTAGCTGTGGATTTTCTAGCTGTGGAGTTTCTAGTTGCAGAGTTTTTAGTTCATAGTTTCTGGTTGTGGAGTTTCTAGTGTTGGAGTTTCTAGTTGTAGAGTCCGTAGTTGTGGAGTATCTATTTGTTTGGTTTCAAGTTGGGGAGTTTCAAGTTGTGGAGTTTCTAGTTGTGGAATTGGTAGTTGTGAAGTATCTAGTTGTGGTGTTTCAAGTTGTGGAGTTTCTAGTTGCGGAGTTTCTAGTTGTGGAATTCGTAGTTTTGGAGTATCTAGTTGTGTTTCATGTGGTGAAGTTTCTAGCAGTGGAGTTTCTAGTTGCGGAGTTTCCAGTTGCAGAGTTTCTAGTTGTGGAGTTTTCTAGTAGTGGAGTTTCTAGTTATGGAGTTTCTAGTTGCCGAGTTTCAAGTTGCGGAGTTTATAGTTGTGGAGTTTTTAGTTGTGGAGTTTGTAGTTGTGGAGTATCTAGTTCTGGAGTTTCAAGCTGTGGAGTTTCTAGTGGATTTTGAAGGTGTAGAGTTCCTAGTTGCGGAGTTTGAAGTTGGGAGTTTCTAGTTCGGGAGTTTTCTAGTTGCGGAGTCTGTAGTTGTGGAGTTGCTAGTTGTGGAGTTTCTAGTGTTGGATTTTCTAGCTGTGGAGTTTCTAGTTGCGGAGTTTCTAGTTGCAGAGTTTCTAGTTGCGGACTTTCTAGCAGTGGAGTTTCTAGTTGCGGTGTTTCTAGTTGTGGAGTTTCTAGTTTTGGAGTTTCTAGTTGTGGAGTTTCTAGTTTTGGAGTTTCTAATTGTGGAGTTTCTAGTTTTGGAGTTTCTAGTTGTGGAGATCTAGTTGCGAAGTCTCAAGTTGTGGAGTTTCTAGTTGCGGAGTTTCTTGTTGCGGAAAGTCTAGTTGGGAGTTTCTAGTTTTGGAGTTTCTAGTTGCGGAGTTTGTAGTTGTGGAGTATCTAGTTGTGGAGTTTCAAGTTGGGGAGTTTCTAGTTGTGGATTTTGAAGTTGTAGAGTTCCTAGTTGCAGAGTGTCTGGTTGGGAGTTTCTAGATGCGGAGTTTTCTAGTTGCGGAGTCTGTATTTGTGGAGTTGCTAGTTGTGGAGTTTCTAGTGGTGGATTTTCTAGCTGTGGAGTTTCTAGCTGTGGAGTTTCTAGTTGCGGAGTTTCTAGTTGCACAGATTCTAGTTGCAGAGTTTTCCAGTTGTGGAGATTGTAGTGGCGGAGTTTCTAGTTGCGGAGTTTCAAGTTGTGGAGTTTCTAAATGTGGAGTATCTAGTTGTGGAGTTTCAAGTTGTGGAGTTTCTAGTTGTGGATTTTGAAGTTGTAGAGTTCCCAGTTGCGGATTGTCTAGTATGGAGTTTATAGTTGCGGAGTTTTCTAGTTGCGGAGTCTGTAGTTGAGGAGTTTCTAGTTGTGGAATTTCTAGCTGTGGATTTTCTATTTGTGGAGTTTCTAGTGGCGGAGTTTTTAGTTGCGGAGTTTCTGGTTGTGGAGTTTCTAGTGTTGGAGTTTCTAGTTGTGGAGTCCTTAGTTGTGGAGTATCTATTTGGTGGGTTTCAAGTTGTGGAGTTTCAAGTCGTGAAGTTTCTAGTTGTGGAACTTGTAGTTGTGAAGATTCTAGTTGTGGAGTTACCAGTTGTGGAGTTCCTAGTTATGGAGTCTCTAGTTGTGGAGTTTCTAGTGGCGGAGTTTCAAGTTGTGGAGTTTCTAGTGGTGGATTTTCTAGCTTTGGAGTTTCTAGTTGCGGAGTTGCTGGTTGTGGTGTTTCTAGTTGTGGAGTTTCTAGTTGCGAAGTTTCAAGTTGTGGAGTTTCTAGTTGCGGAGTTTCTAGTTGTTGGGTTTCTAGTTGCCGAGTTTCTAGTTGCAAAATATCAAGTTGTGGAGTTTCTAGCTGTGGAGCTTCTAGTTGCGGAGTTTCTAGTTGCGGAGTTTCTAGTTGTGGAGTTTCTAGTTGTGAAATTCGTAGTTGTGGAGTATCTATTAGTTGTAGAGTTTCTAGTTGAAGAGTTTCTAGTTGTGGAGTTTCTAGTTGTTGGGTTTCTAGTTGCCGAGTTTCTAGTTGCAAAGTCTCAAGTTGTGGAGTTTCTAGCTGTGGAGTTTCTAGTTGCGGAGTTTCTAGTTGCGGAGTTTTCTAGTCTCGGAGTCTGTAGTTGTGGAGTTGCTAGTTGTGGAGTTTCTAGTGGTGGATTTTCTAGCCGTGGAGTTTCTAGTTGCGGAGTTTTTAGTTGCAGAGTTTCTAGTTGTGGAGTTTCTAGTTGTGGAGTTTCTAGTTGCGGAGTTTGCAGTTGCGGAGTATCTAGTTGTGGAGTTTCAAGTTGGGGAGTTTCTAGTTGGGGATTTTGAAGTTGTGGAGTTCCTAATTGCAGAGTGTCTGGTTGGGAGTTTCTAGTTGCGGAGTTTTCTAGTGGCGGAGTCTGTAGTTGTGGAGTTGCTAGTTGTGGAGTTTCTAGTGGTGGATTTTCTAGCTGTGGAGTTTCTAGTTGCGGAATTTCTAGTTGCAGAGTTTCTAGTTGCGGACTTTCTAGCTGTGGAGTTTCTAGTTGCGGAGTTTATAGTTGCGGAGTTTTTAGTTGTGGAGTTTCTAGTTGTGAAATTTGTAGCTGTGGAGTATCTAGTTGTGGTGTTTCAAGTTGTGGAAATTCTAGTTGTGGAGTTTCTATTTGTGGAGTTTCTAGTTGTTGAGTTTCTAGTTGCCGAGTCTCTAAATGCGAAGTCTCAAGTTGTGGAGTTTCTAGCTGTGGAGTTTATGGTTGTTGAGTTTCTAGTTGTGGAGTTCCTAGTTGTGGAGTCTCTAGTTGTGGAGTTTCTAGTTGCGAAGACTAAAGTTGTGGAGTTTCTAGTTGTGGAGTCTCAAGTTGTGGAGTTTGTAGTTGTGGAGTTTCTAGCAGTGGAGTTTCTAGTTGCGTAGTTTCTAGTTGCAGAGTTTCTAATTGCAGAGTTTTCCAGTTGTGGAAAATGTAGTGGTGGAGTTTCTAGTTGTGGAGTTTCAAGTTGTGGAGTTTCCAGCTGGGGAGTTTGTAGTTGTGGAGTATCTTGTTGTGGAGTTTCAAGTTGTGGAGTTTTTAGTTGTGGATTTTGAAGTTGTAGAGTTCCTAGTTGCAGATTGTCTAGTATGGAGTTTTCTAGTTGCGGAGTTTTCTAGTTGTGGAATTTCTAGCTGTGGATTTTCTAGCTGTGGAGTTTCTAGTTGCAGAGTTTTTAGTTCATAGTTTCTGGTTGTGGAGTTTCTAGTGTTGGAGTTTCTAGTTGTAGAGTCCGTAGTTGTGGAGTATCTATTTGTTTGGTTTCAAGTTGGGGAGTTTCAAGTTGTGGAGTTTCTAGTTGTGGAATTGGTAGTTGTGAAGTATCTAGTTGTGGTGTTTCAAGTTGTGGAGTTTCTAGTTGCGGAGTTTCTAGTTGTGGAATTCGTAGTTTTGGAGTATCTAGTTGTGTTTCATGTGGTGAAGTTTCTAGCAGTGGAGTTTCTAGTTGCGGAGTTTCCAGTTGCAGAGTTTCTAGTTGTGGAGTTTTCTAGTAGTGGAGTTTCTAGTTATGGAGTTTCTAGTTGCCGAGTTTCAAGTTGCGGAGTTTATAGTTGTGGAGTTTTTAGTTGTGGAGTTTGTAGTTGTGGAGTATCTAGTTCTGGAGTTTCAAGCTGTGGAGTTTCTAGTGGATTTTGAAGGTGTAGAGTTCCTAGTTGCGGAGTTTGAAGTTGGGAGTTTCTAGTTCGGGAGTTTTCTAGTTGCGGAGTCTGTAGTTGTGGAGTTGCTAGTTGTGGAGTTTCTAGTGTTGGATTTTCTAGCTGTGGAGTTTCTAGTTGCGGAGTTTCTAGTTGCAGAGTTTCTAGTTGCGGACTTTCTAGCAGTGGAGTTTCTAGTTGCGGTGTTTCTAGTTGTGGAGTTTCTAGTTTTGGAGTTTCTAGTTGTGGAGTTTCTAGTTTTGGAGTTTCTAATTGTGGAGTTTCTAGTTTTGGAGTTTCTAGTTGTGGAGATCTAGTTGCGAAGTCTCAAGTTGTGGAGTTTCTAGTTGCGGAGTTTCTTGTTGCGGAAAGTCTAGTTGGGAGTTTCTAGTTTTGGAGTTTCTAGTTGCGGAGTTTGTAGTTGTGGAGTATCTAGTTGTGGAGTTTCAAGTTGGGGAGTTTCTAGTTGTGGATTTTGAAGTTGTAGAGTTCCTAGTTGCAGAGTGTCTGGTTGGGAGTTTCTAGATGCGGAGTTTTCTAGTTGCGGAGTCTGTATTTGTGGAGTTGCTAGTTGTGGAGTTTCTAGTGGTGGATTTTCTAGCTGTGGAGTTTCTAGCTGTGGAGTTTCTAGTTGCGGAGTTTCTAGTTGCACAGTTTCTAGTTGCAGAGTTTTCCAGTTGTGGAGATTGTAGTGGCGGAGTTTCTAGTTGCGGAGTTTCAAGTTGTGGAGTTTCTAAATGTGGAGTATCTAGTTGTGGAGTTTCAAGTTGTGGAGTTTCTAGTTGTGGATTTTGAAGTTGTAGAGTTCCCAGTTGCGGATTGTCTAGTATGGAGTTTATAGTTGCGGAGTTTTCTAGTTGCGGAGTCTGTAGTTGAGGAGTTTCTAGTTGTGGAATTTCTAGCTGTGGATTTTCTATTTGTGGAGTTTCTAGTGGCGGAGTTTTTAGTTGCGGAGTTTCTGGTTGTGGAGTTTCTAGTGTTGGAGTTTCTAGTTGTGGAGTCCATAGTTGTGGAGTATCTATTTGGTGGGTTTCAAGTTGTGGAGTTTCAAGTCGTGAAGTTTCTAGTTGTGGAACTTGTAGTTGTGAAGATTCTAGTTGTGGAGTTTCCAGTTGTGGAGTTCCTAGTTATGGAGTCTCTAGTTGTGGAGTTTCTAGTGGCGGAGTTTCAAGTTGTGGAGTTTCTAGTGGTGGATTTTCTAGCTTTGGAGTTTCTAGTTGCGGAGTTTCTGGTTGTGGTGTTTCTAGTTGTGGAGTTTCTAGTTGCGAAGTTTCAAGTTGTGGAGTTTCTAGTTGCGGAGTTTCTAGTTGTTGGGTTTCTAGTTGCCGAGTTTCTAGTTGCAAAATATCAAGTTGTGGAGTTTCTAGCTGTGGAGCTTCTAGTTGCGGAGTTTCTAGTTGCGGAGTTTCTTGTTGTGGAGTTTCTAGTTGTGAAATTCGTAGTTGTGGAGTATCTATTAGTTGTAGAGTTTCTAGTTGAAGAGTTTCTAGTTGTGGAGTTTCTAGTTGTTGGGTTTCTAGTTGCCGAGTTTCTAGTTGCAAAGTCTCAAGTTGTGGAGTTTCTAGCTGTGGAGTATCTAGTTGCGGAGTTTCTAGTTGCGGAGTTTCTAGTTGTGGAGTTTCTAGTTGTGGAATTCGTAGTTTGGGAGTATCTAGTTGTGGTGTTTTAAGTAGTGAAGTTTCTAGCTGTGGAGTTTCTAGTTGCGGAGTTTCTAGTTGAAAAGTTTCTAGTTGTGGAGTTTTCTAGTAGTGGAATTTCTAGTTGTGGATTTTGAAGTTGTAGAGTTCCTAGTTGCGGAGTGTCTAGCTGGGAGTTTCTAGTTGCGGAGTTTTCTAGTCTCGGAGTCTGTAGTTGTGGAGTTGCTAGTTGTGGAGTTTCTAGTGGTGGATTTTCTAGCCGTGGAGTTTCTAGTTGCGGAGTTTTTAGTTGCAGAGTTTCTAGTTGTGGAGTTTCTAGTTGTGGAGTTTCTAGTTGCGGAGTTTGCAGTTGTGGAGTATCTAGTTGTGGAGTTTCAAGTTGGGGAGTTTCTAGTTGTGGATTTTGAAGTTGTGGAGTTCCTAGTTGCAGAGTGTCTGGTTGGGAGTTTCTAGTTGCGGAGTTTTCTAGTGGCGGAGTCTGTAGTTGTGGAGTTGCTAGTTGTGGAGTTTCTAGTGGTGGATTTTCTAGCTGTGGAGTTTCTAGTTGCGGAATTTCTAGTTGCAGAGTTTCTAGTTGCGGACTTTCTAGCTGTGGAGTTTCTAGTTGCGGAGTTAATAGTTGCGAAGTTTTTAGTTGTGGAGTTTCTAGTTGTGAAATTTGTAGCTGTGGAGTATCTAGTTGTGGTGTTTCAAGTTGTGGAAATTCTAGTTGTGGAGTTTCTATTTGTGGAGTTTCTAGTTGTTGAGTTTCTAGTTGCCGAATCTCTAAATGCGAAGTCTCAAGTTGTGGAGTTTCTAGCTGTGGAGTTTATGGTTGTTGAGTTTCTAGTTGTGGAGTTCCTAGTTGTGGAGTCTCTAGTTGTGGAATTTCTAGTTGCGAAGACTAAAGTTGTGGAGTTTCTAGTTGCGGAGTTTTCTAGTTGTGGAATTTCTAGCTGTGGATTTTCTAGCTGTGGAGTTTCTAGTTGCAGAGTTTTTAGTTCATAGTTTCTGGTTGTGGAGTTTCTAGTGTTGGAGTTTCTAGTTGTAGAGTCCGTAGTTGTGGAGTATCTATTTGTTTGGTTTCAAGTTGGGGAGTTTCAAGTTGTGGAGTTTCTAGTTGTGGAATTGGTAGTTGTGAAGTATCTAGTTGTGGTGTTTCAAGTTGTGGAGTTTCTAGTTGTGGAGTTCTAGTTGCGGAGTTTCTAGTTGTGGAATTCGTAGTTTTGGAGTATCTAGTTGTGTTTCATGTGGTGAAGTTTCTAGCTATGGAGTTTCTAGTTGCGGAGTTTCCAGTTGCAGAGTTTCTAGTTGTGGAGTTTTCTAGTAGTGGAGTTTCTAGTTATGGAGTTTCTAGTTGCAGAGTTTCAAGTTGCGGAGTTTATAGTTGTGGAGTTTTTAGTTGTGGAGTTTGTAGTTGTGGAGTATCTAGTTCTGGAGTTTCAAGCTGTGGAGTTTCTAGTGGATTTTGAAGGTGTAGAGTTCCTAGTTGCGGAGTTTGAAGTTGGGAGTTTCTAGTTCGGGAGTTTTCTAGTTGCGGAGTCTGTAGTTGTGGAGTTGCTAGTTGTGGAGTTTCTAGTGTTGGATTTTCTAGCTGTGGAGTTTCTAGTTGCGGAGTTTATAGTTGCAGAGTTTCTAGTTGCGGACTTTCTAGCAGTGGAGTTTCTAGTTGCGGTGTTTCTAGTTGTGGAGTTTCTAGTTTTGGAGTTTCTAGTCGTGGAGTTTCTAGTTTTGGAGTTTCTAATTGTGGAGTTTCTAGTTTTGGAGTTTCTAGTTGTGGAGATCTAGTTGCGAAGTCTCAAGTTGTGGAGTTTCTAGTTGCGGAGTTTCTTGTTGCGGAAAGTCTAGTTGGGAGTTTCTAGTTTTGGAGTTTCTAGTTGCGGAGTTTGTAGTTGTGGAGTATCAAGTTGTGGAGTTTCAAGTTGGGGAGTTTCTAGTTGTGGATTTTGAAGTTGTAGAGTTCCTAGTTGCAGAGTGTCTGGTTGGGAGTTTCTAGATGCGGAGTTTTCTAATTGCGGAGTCTGTATTTGTGGAGTTGCTAGTTGTGGAGTTTCTAGTGGTGGATTTTCTAGCTGTGGAGTTTCTAGCTGTGGAGTTTCTAGTTGAGGAGTTTCTAGTTGCAGAGTTTCTAGTTGCAGAGTTTTCCAGTTGTGGAGATTGTAGTGGCGAAGTTTCTAGTTGCGGAGTTTCAAGTTGTGGAGTTTCTAGTTGTGGAGTATCTAGTTGTGGAGTTTCAAGTTGTGGAGTTTTTAGTTGTGGATTTTGAAGTTGTAGAGTTCCTAGTTGCGGATTGTCTAGTTGTGGAGTTTATAGTTGCGGAGCTTTCTAGTTGCGGAGTTTCTAGTTGTGAAGTTTCTAGTTGTTAAGTCTCTAGTTGTGGAGTCTCTAGTTGCGGAGTTTCTAGTTGCGGAGTTACTGGTTGTGGAGTTTCTAGTTGTGGAGTTTCTAGTTGTGGAGTCTGTAGTTGTAGAGTGTAGTTGTGGAGTTTCCAGTTGTGGAGTTCCTAGTTTTGGAGTCTCTAGTTGTGGAGTTTCTAGCGGCGGAGTTTCAAGTTGTGGAGTTTCTAGTGGTGGATTTTCTAGCTTTGGAGTTTCTAGTTGTGCAGTCTCTAGTTGTGGAGTTTCTAGTTGTGGAGTTTCTAGTTGCGAAGTTTCAAGTTGTGGAGTTTCTAGTTGCGGATTTTCTTGTTGCCGAGTTTCTGGTTGTGGGGTTTCTGGTTATGGAGTTTCTAGTTGCGGAGTTTCCAGTTGCGGAGTTTCTAGTTGTGGAGTTTCTAGTTGTGGAGTTTCTAGTTGTTGGGTTTCTAGTTGCCGAGTTTCTAGTTGCAAAATCTCAAGTTGTGGAGTTTCTAGCTGTGGAGTTTCTAGTTGCGGAGTTTCTAGTTTCGGAGTTTCTAGTTGTTGGGTTTCTAGTTGCCGAGTTTCTAGTTGCAAAGTCTCAACTTGTGGAGTTTCTAGCTGTGGAGTTTCTAGTTGCGGAGTTTCTAGTTGTGGAGTTTCTAGTTGTGGAATTCGTAGTTTTGGAGTATCTAGTTGTGTTTCATGTAGTGAAGTTTCTAGCTGTGGAGTTTCTAGTGGCGGAGTTTCCAGTTGCAGAGTTTCTAGTTGTGGAGTTTTCTAGTAGTGGAGTTTCTAGTTATGGAGTTTCTAGTTGCAGAGTTTCAAGTTGTGGAGTTTATAGTTGTGAAGTTTCTCGTTGTGGAATTTCTAGCTGTGGGTTTTCTAGCTGTGGAGTTTCTAGTTGCGGAGTTTTTAGTTGCGGAGTTTCTGGTTGTGGAGTTTCTAGTGTTAGAGTTTCTAGTTGTGGAGTCTATAGTAGTGGAGTATTTATTTGTTGAGTTTCAAGTTGTGCAGTTTCTAGTTATGGAATTTCTAGTTGCGGAGTTTCTAGTTGTGAAGTCTCTAGTTGTGGAGTCTCTAGTTGTGGGATTTCCAGTTGGGGAGTTTCTAGTTGCGGAGTTTCTGGTTGTGAAGTTTCTAGTTGTGGAGTTTCTTGTTGTGAAGTCTGTAGTTGTGGTGTTTCAAGTAGTGAAGTTTCTAGCTGTGGAGTTTCTAGTTGCAGAGTTTCTAGTTGCAGATTTTCTAGTTGCGGAGTTTATTAGTTGTGGAGTTTCAAGTTGTGGAGTTTCTAGTTGTGGAGTTTCTAGTTGTGGAGTTTGTAGTTGTGGAGTATCTAGTTGCGGAGTTTCAAGTTGGGGAGCTTCTAGTTGTGGATTTTGAAGTTGTAGAGTTCCTAGTTGCGGAGTGTCTGGTTGGGAGTTTCTAGTTGCGGAGTTTTCTAGTTGCGGAGTCTGTAGTTGTGGCGTTGCTAGTTGTGGAGTTTCTAGTGGTGGATTTTCTAGCTGTGGAGTTTCTAGTTGCGGAGTTTCTAGTTGCAGAGTTTCTAGTTGCGGACTTTCTAGCTGTGGAGTTTCTAGTTGCGGAGTTAATAGTTGCGGAGTTTTTAGTTGTGGAGTTTCTAGTTGTGAAGTATCTAACTGTGGAGTTTCTAGTTGCAGATTTTCTAGTTGCGGAGTTTATTAGTTGTGGAGTTTCATGTTGTGGAGTTTCTAGTTGTGGAGTTTCTTGTTGTGGAGTCTCTAGTTGTGGAGTTTGTAGTTGTGGAGTTTCTAGTTGCGGAGTTTTTAGGTCGGAGTTTCTGGTAGTGGAGTTTCTAGTGTTGGAGTTTCTAGTTTTGGAGTCCGTAGTTGTGGAGTATCTATTTGTTGGGTTTCAAGTTGTGGAGTTTCTAGTTGTGGAATATGTAGTTGTGGAGTTTCAAGTTGTGGAGTTTCTAGTTGTGGAGTTTCTAGAGTATCTAGTTGTGGTGTTTCAAGTTGTGGAATTCGTAGTTTCGGAGTATCTAGTTGTAGTGTTTCAAGTAGTGAAGTTTCTAGCTGTGGAGTTTCTAGTTGTGGAGTTTTCTAGTTGTGGAGTTTCTAGTTGTGGAATTTGTAGTTGTGTAGTATCTAGTTGTGGTAATTCAAGTTTTGTAGTTTCTAGCTGTGGAGTTTCTAGTTGTGGAGTTTCTAGTTGCGGAGTTTCTAGTTGTAAATCCCTAGTTGTGGAGTTTCTAGCTGTGGAGTTTCTGGTTGTGGAACCTCTAGTTGTGGAGTTTGTAGTTTTGGGGTTCGTAGTTGTGGAGTTTGTAGTTTTGGGGTTCGTAGTTGTGGAGTTCGTAGTTGTGGAGTTTCTAGTTGTGGAGTCTCTAGTTGTGGAGTTTGTAGTTGTGGAGTTTCTAGCTGTGGAGTTTATAGTTGCAGAGTTTCTAGTTGCAGAGTTTTCCAGTTGTGAAGATTGCAGTGGCGGAGTTCTAGTTGCGGACTTTCTAGCTGCGGAGTTTCTAGTTGCGGAGTTTATAGTTGCGGAGTTTTTAGTTGTGGAGTTTCTAGTTGTGAAATTTGTAGTTGTGGAGTATCTAGTTGTGGTGTTTCAAGTTGTGGAGTTTCTAGTTGTGGAGTTTCTAGTTGTGGAGTTTCTAGTTGTTGAGTTTCTAGTTGACGAATCTCTAAATGCGAAGTCTCAAGTTGTGGAGTTTCTAGCTGTGGAGTTTCTGGTTGTGGAGTCTCTAGTTGTGGAGTTCCTAGTTGTGGAGTCTCTAGTTGTGGAGTTTGTAGTTGTGGAGTTTATAGCTGTGGAGTTTGTAGTTGCGGAGTTTCTAGTTGCAGAGTTTTCCAGTTGTGAAGATTTCAGTGGCGGAGTTTCTAGTTGCGGACTTCCTAGCTGTGGAGTTTCTAGTTGCGGAGTTTTCTAGTTGCGAAATCTGTAGTTGTGGAGTTTCTAGTAGTGGAATTTCTAGTTGTGGATTTTGAAGTTGTAGAGTTCCTAGTTGCGGAGTGTCTAGCTGGGAGTTTCTAGTTGCGGAGTTTTCTAGTCTCGGAGTCTGTAGTTGTGGAGTTGCTAGTTGTGGAGTTTCTAGTGGTGGATTTTCTAGCCGTGGAGTTTCTAGTTATGGAGTTTCTAGTTGCAGAGTTTCAAGTTGCGGAGTTTATAGTTGTGGAGTTTTTAGTTGTGGAGTTTGTAGTTGTGGAGTATCTAGTTCTGGAGTTTCAAGCTGTGGAGTTTCTAGTGGATTTTGAAGGTGTAGAGTTCCTAGTTGCGGAGTTTGAAGTTGGGAGTTTCTAGTTCGGGAATTTTCTAGTTGCAGAGTCTGTAGTTGTGGAGTTGCTAGTTGTGGAGTTTCTAGTGTTGGATTTTCTAGCTGTGGAGTTTCTAGTTGCGGAGTTTCTAGTTGCAGAGTTTCTAGTTGCGGACTTTCTAGCAGTGGAGTTTCTAGTTGCGGAGTTTCTGGTTGAGGAGTTTCTAGTTGTGGAGTTTCTTGTTGTGAATTCTGCAGTTGTGGAGTCTGTAGTCGTGGAGTTTCTAGTGGGAGATTTTCTAGCTGTGCAGCTTCTAGTTGTAGAGTTTCTAGTTGCAGAGTTTCTAGTTGCGAACTTTCTAGCTGTGGAGTTTCTAGTTGTGGAATTCGTAGTTGTGGAGTATCTAGTTGTGGTGTTTCAAGTAGTGAAGTTTCTAGCTGTGGAGTTTCTAGTTGCAGAGTTTCTAGTTGCAGATTTTCTAGTTGCGGAGTTTATTAGTTGTTGAGTTTCAAGTTGTGGAGTTTCTAGTTGTGGAGTTTCTAGTTGTGGAGTTTGTAGTTGTGGAGTATCTAGTTGCGGAGTTTCAAGTTGGGGAGTTTCTAGTTGTGGATTTTGAAGTTGTAGAGTTCCTAGTTGCGGAGTGTCTGGTTGGGAGTTTCTAGTTGCGGAGTTTTCTAGATGCGGAGTCTGTAGTTGTGGCGTTGCTAGTTGTGGAGTTTCTAGTGGTGGATTTTCTAGCTGTGGAGTTTCTAGTTGCGGAGTTTCTAGTTGCAGAGTTTCTAGTTGCGGACTTTCTAGCTGTGGAGTTTCTAGTTGCGGAGTTTATAGTTGCGGAGTTTTTAGTTGTGGAGTTTCTAGTTTTGAAGTATCTAACTGTGGAGTTTCTAGTTGCAGATTTTCTAGTTGCGGAGTTTATTAGTTGTGGAGTTTCAAGTTGTGGAGTTTCTAGTTGTGGAGTTTCTTGTGGAGTCTCTAGTTGTGGAGTTTGTAGTTGTGGAGTTTCTAGTTGCGGAGTTTTTAGGTCGGAGTTTCTGGTTGTGGAGTTTCTAGTGTTGGAGTTTCTAGTTTTGGAGTCCGTAGTTGTGAAGTATCTATTTGTTGGGTTTCAAGTTGTGGAGTTTCTAGTTGTTGAATATGTAGTTGCGGAGTTTCAAGTTGCGGAGTTTCTAGTTGTGGAGTTTCTAGAGTATCTAGTTGTGGTGTTTCAAGTTGTGGAGTTTCTAGTTGAGGAGTTTCTAGTTGTGGAGTTTCTAGTTGCGGAGTTTCTAGTGTTGGAGTTTATTGTTGTGGAATTCGTAGTTTCGGAGTATCTAGTTGTAGTGTTTCAAGTAGTGAAGTTTCTAGCTGTGTAGTTTCTAGTTGTGGAGTTTTCTAGTAGTGGAGTTTCTAGTTATGGAGTTTCAAGTTGTGGAGTTTCTAGTTGTGGAATTTGTAGTTGTGTAGTATCTAGTTGTGGTAATTCAAGTTTTGTAGTTTGTAGCTGTGGAGTTTCTAATTGTGGAGTTTCTAGTTGCGGAGTTTCTAGTTGTAAATCTCTAGTTGTGGAGTTTCTAGCTGTGGAGTTTCTGGTTGTGGAACCTCTAGTTGTGGAGTTTGTAGTTTTGGGGTTCGTAGTTGTGGAAATTGTAGTTTTGGGGTTCGTAGTTGTGGAGTTCGTAGTTGTGGAGTTTTTAGTTGTGGAGTCTCTAGTTGTGGAGTTTGTAGTTGTGAAGTTTCTAGCTGTGGAGTTTATAGTTGCAGAGTTTCTAGTTGCAGAGTTTTCCAGTTGTGAAGATTGCAGTGGCGGAGTTCTAGTTGCGGACTTTCTAGCTGCGGAGTTTCTAGTTGCGGAGTTTATAGTTGCGGAGTTTTTAGTTGTGGAGTTTCTAGTTGTGAAATTTGTAGTTGTGGAGTATCTAGTTGTGGTGTTTCAAGTTGTGGAGTTTCTAGTTGTGGAGTTTCTAGTTGTGGAGTTTCTAGTTGTTGAGTTTCTAGTTGACGAATCTCTAAATGCGAAGTCTCAAGTTGTGGAGTTTCTAGCTGTGGAGTTTCTGGTTGTGGAGTTTCTAGTTGTGGAGTTTGTAGTTGTGGAGTATCTAGTTCTGGAGTTTCAAGTTGTGGAGTTTCTAGTTGTGGAGTTTGTAGTTGCGGAGTTTCTAGTTGCAGAGTTTTCCAGTTGTGAAGATTTCAGTGGCGGAGTTTCTAGTTGTGGAATTTCTAGCTGTGGATTTTCTAGCTGTGGAGGTTCTAGTTGCGGAGTTTTTAGTTCATAGTTTCTGGTTGTGGAGTTTCTAGTGTTGGAGTTTCTAGTTTTCGAGTCCGTAGTTGTGGAGTATCTATTTGTTGGATTTCAAGTTGTGGAGTTTCAAGTTGTGGAGTTTCTAGTTGTGGAATTTGTAGTTGTGAAGTATCTAGTTCTGGTGTTTCAGGTTGTGGAGTTTCTAGTTGTGGAGTTTCTAGTTGCGGAGTTTCTAGTTGTGAAGTCTCTAGTTGTGGAGTCTCTAGTTGTGGGATTTCTAGTTGCGGAGTTTCTAGTTGTGGAGTTTCTAATTGTGGAGTTTCTAGTTGTGGAGTCTGTAGTTGTGGAGTCTGCAGTTTTGGAGTTTCTAGTTGTGGAGTTCCTAGTTATGGAGTCTCTAGTTGTGGAGTTTCTAGTTGCGGAGTTTCAAGTTGTGGAGTTTCTAGTTGTGGAGTTTGTAGTTGTGGAGTATCTAGTTGTGGTGTTTCAAGTTCTGGAGTTTCTAGTTGTGGAGTTTCTAGTTGCGGAGTTTCTAGTTGTAGAGCTTCTAGTTGTGGAATTCGTAGTTTTGGAGTATCTAGTTGTGTTTCATGTAGTGAAGTTTCTAGCTGTGGAGTTTCTAGTTGCGGAGTTTCCAGTTGCAAATTTTCTAGTTGTGGAGTTTTCTAGTAGTGGAGTTTCTGATTATGGAGTTTCTAGTTGCAGAGTTTAAAGTTGTGGAGTTTATAGTTGTGGAGTTTCTAGTTGTGGAGTTTGTAGTTGTGGAGTATCTAGTTGTGGAGTTTCAAGTTGTGGAGTTTCTAGTTGGATTTTGAAGGTGTAGAGTTCCTAGTTGCGGAGTTTGAAGTTGGGAGTTTCTAGTTTGGGAGTTTTCTAGTTGCGGAGTCTGTAGTTGTGGAGTTGCTAGTTGTGTTTCTAGTGTTGGATTTTCTAGCTGTGGAGTTTCTAGTTTCGGAGTTTCTAGTTGCAGAGTTTCTAGTTGCGGACTTTCTAGCTGTGGAGTTTCTAGTTGCGGTGTTTCTAGTTGTGGAGTTTCTAGTTGCGGTGTTTCTAGTTGTGGAGTTTCTAGTTGTGGAATTCGTAGTTTTGGAGTATCTAGTTGTGTTTCATGTAGTGAAGTTTCTAGCTGTGGAGTTTCTAGTTGCGGAGTTTCCAGTTGCAGAGTTTCTAGTTGTGGAGTTTTCTAGTAGTGGAGTTTCTAGTTATGGAGTTTCTAGCTGTGGAGTTTCTAGTTGCAGAGTTTTTAGTTCATAGTTTCTGGTTGTGGAGTTTCTAGTGTTGGAGTTTATAGTTGTGGAGTCCGTAGTTGTGGAGTATCTATTTGTTGGGTTTCAAGTTGCGGAGTTTCTGGTTGTGGAGTTTCTAGTGTTAGAGTTTCTAGTTGTGGAGTATCTATTTGTTGAGTTTCAAGTTGTGGAGTTTCTAGTTATGGAATTTCTAGTTGCGGAGTTTCTAGTTGTGAAGTCTCTAGTTGTGGAGTCTCTAGTTGTGGGATTTCCAGTTGCGGAGTTTCTAGTTGCGGAGTTTCTGGTTGTGGAGTTCTAGTTGTGGAGTTTCTAGTTGTGGAGTCTGTAGTTGTGGAGTCTGTAGTTGCGGAGTTTCTAGTTGTGGAGTTCCTAGTTATGGAGTCTCTAGTTGTGGAGTTTCTAGTTGCGGAGTTTCAAGTTGTGGAGTTTTTAGTTGTGGAGTTTCTAGTTGTGGAGTTTGTAGTTGTGGAGTATCTAGTTGTGGTGTTTCAAGTTGTGGAGTTTCTAGTTGAGGAGTTTCTAGTTGCGGAGTTCCTTGTTGCGGAAAGTCTAGTTGGGAGTTTCTAGTTTTGGAGTTTCTAGTTGCGGAGTTTGTAGTTGTGGAGTATCTAGTTGTGGAGTTTCAAGTTGGGGAGTTTCTAGTTGCGGATTTTGAAGTTGTAGAGTTCCTAGTTGCAGAGTGTCTGGTTGGGAGTTTCTAGATGCGGAGTTTTCTAATTGCGGAGTCTGTATTTGTGGAGTTGCTAGTTGTGGAGTTTCTAGTGGTGGATTTTCTAGCTGTGGAGTTTCTAGCTGTGGAGTTTCTAGTTGAGGAGTTTCTAGTTGCAGAGTTTCTAGTTGCAGAGTTTTCCAGTTGTGGAGATTGTAGTGGCGAAGTTTCTAGTTGCGGAGTTTCAAGTTGTGGAGTTTCTAGTTGTGGAGTATCTAGTTGTGGAGTTTCAAGTTGTGGAGTTTTAAGTTGTGGATTTTGAAGTTGTAGAGTTCCTAGTTGCGGATTGTCTAGTTGTGGAGTTTATAGTTGCGGAGTTTTCTAGTTGCGGAGTTTCTAGTTGTGAAGTTTCTAGTTGTTAAGTCTCTAGTTGTGGAGTCTCTAGTTGCGGAGTTTCTAGTTGCGGAGTTACTGGTTGTGGAGTTTCTAGTTGTGGAGTTTCTAGTTGTGGAGTCTGTAGTTGTGGAGTTTCCAGTTGTGGAGTTCCTAGTTATGGAGTCTCTAGTTGTGGAGTTTCTAGTGGCGGAGTTTCAAGTTGTGGAGTTTCTAGTGGTGGATTTTCTAGCTTTGGAGTTTCTAGTTGTGGAGTCTCTAGTTGTGGAGTTTCTAGTTGTGGAGTTTCTAGTTGCGAAGTTTCAAGTTGTGGAGTTTCTAGTTGCGGATTTTCTTGTTGCCGAGTTTCTGGTTGTGGGGTTTTTGGTTATGGAGTTTCTAGTTGCGGAGTTTCTAGTTGCGGAGTTTCTAGTTGTGGAGTTTCTAGTTGTGGAGTTTCTAGTTGTTGGGTTTCTAGTTGCCGAGTTTCTAGTTGCAAAATCTCAAGTTGTGGAGTTTCTAGCTGTGGAGTTTCTAGTTGCGGAGTTTCTAGTTGCGGAGTTTCTAGTTGTGGAGTTTCTAGTTGTGGAATTCGTAGTGATGGAGTATTTATTAGTTGTGGAGTTTCTAGTTGAAGAGTTTCTAGTTGTGGAGTTTCTAGTTGTTGGGTTTCTAGTTGCCGAGTTTCTAGTTGCAAAGTCTCAACTTGTGGAGTTTCTAGCTGTGGAGTTTCTAGTTGCGGAGTTTCTAGTTGTGGAGTTTCTAGTTGTGGAATTCGTAGTTTTCGAGTATCTAGTTGTGTTTCATGTAGTGAAGTTTCTAGCTGTGAAGTTTCTAGTGGCGGAGTTTTCAGTTGCAGAGTTTCTAGTTGTGGAGTTTTCTAGTAGTGGAGTTTCTAGTTATGGAGTTTCTAGTTGCAGAGTTTCAAGTTGTGGAGTTTATAGTTGTGGAGTTTCTCGTTGTGGAATTTCTAGCTGTGGGTATTCTAGCTGTGGAGTTTCTAGTTGCGGAGTTTTTAGTTGCGGAGTTTCTGGTTGTGGAGTTTCTAGTGTTAGAGTTTCTAGTTGTGGAGTCTATAGTTGTGGAGTATCTATTTGTTGAGTTTCAAGTTGTGGAGTTTCTAGTTATGGAATTTCTAGTTGCGGAGTTTGTAGTTGTGAAGTCTCTAGTTGTGGAGTCTCTAGTTGTGGGATTTCCAGTTGGGGAGTTTCTAGTTGCGGAGTTTCTGGTTGTGGAGTTCTAGTTGTGGAGTTCCTAGTTATGGAGTCTCTAGTTGTGGAGTTTCTAGTTGCGGAGTTTCAAGTTGTGGAGTTTTTAGTTGTGGAGTTTCTAGTTGTGGAGTTTGTAGTTGTGGAGTATCTAGTTGTGGTGTTTCAAGTTGTGGAGTTTCTAGTTGAGTTTCTAGTTGTGGAGTTTCTAGTTGCGGAGTTTCTAGTCTTGGAGTTTATTGTTGTATAATTCGTAGTTTTGGAGTATCTAGTTGTAGTGTTTCAAGTAGTGAAGTTTCTAGCTGTGGAGTTTCTAGTTGCGGAGTTTCCAGTTGCAGAGTTTCTAGTTGCGGAGTTTTCTAGTAGTGGAGTTTCTAGTTATGGAGTCTCTAGTTGTGGGATTTCTAGTTGCGGAGTTTCTAGTTGCGGGGTTTCTGGTGTTGGAGTTTCTAGTTGTGGAGTTTCTTGTTGTGAAGTCTGTAGTTGTGGAGTCTGTAGTCGTGGAGTTTCTAGTGGGAGATTTTCAAGCTGTGCAGTTTCTAGTTGTAGAGTTTCTAGTTGCAGAGTTTCTAGTTGCGAACTTTCTAGCTGTGGAGTTTCTAGTTGTGAAATTCGTAGTTGTTGAGTATCTAGTTGTGGTGTTTCAAGTAGTGAAGTTTCTAGCTGTGGAGTTTCTAGTTGCAGAGTTTCTAGTTGCAGATTTTCTAGTTGCGGAGTTTATTAGTTGTGGAGTTTCAAGTTGTGGAGTTTCTAGTTGTGGAGTTTCTAGTTGTGGAGTTTGTAGTTGTGAAGTATCTAGTTGCGGAGTTTCAAGTTGGGGAGTTTCTAGTTGTGGATTTTGAAGTTGTAGAGTTCCTAGTTGCGGAGTGTCTGGTTGGGAGTTTCTAGTTGCGGAGTTTTCTAGTTGCGGAGTCTGTAGTTGTGGCGTTGCTAGTTGTGGAGTTTCTAGTGGTGGATTTTCTAGCTGTGGAGTTTCTAGTTGCGGAGTTTCTAGTTGCAGAGTTTCTAGTTGCGGACTTTCTAGCTGTGGAGTTTCTAGTTGCGGAGTTTATAGTTGCGGAGTTTTTAGTTGTGGAGTTTCTAGTTGTGAAGAATCTAACTGTGGAGTTTCTAGTTTCAGATTTTCTAGTTGCGGAGTTTATTAGTTGTGGAGTTTCAAGTTGTGTAGTTTCTAGTTGTGGAGTTTCTTGTTGTGGTGTCTCTAGTTGTGGAGTTTGTAGTTGTGGAGTTTCTAGTTGCGGAGTTTTTAGGTCGGAGTTTCTGGTTGTGGAGTTTCTAGTGTGGGAGTTTCTAGTTTTGGAGTCCGTAGTTGTGGAGTATCTATTTGTTGGGTTTCAAGTGGTGGAGTTTCTAGTTGTGGAATATGTAGTTGCGGAGTTTCAAGTTGTGGAGTTTCTAGTTGTGGAGTTTCTAGAGTATCTAGTTGTGGTGTTTCAAGTTGTGGAGTTTCTAGTTGAGGAGTTTCTAGTTGTGGAGTTTCTAGTTGCGGAGTTTCTAGTGTTGGAGTTTATTGTTGTGGAATTCGTAGTTTCGGAGTATCTAGTTGTAGTGTTTCAAGTAGTGAAGTTTCTAGCTGTGGAGTTTCTAGTTGTGGAGTTTTCTAGTAGTGGAGTTTCTAGTTATGGAGTTTCAAGTTGTGGAGTTTCTAGTTGTGGAATTTGTAGTTGTGTAGTATCTAGTTGTGGTAATTCAAGTTTCGTATTTTCTAGCTGTGGAGTTTCTAGTTGTGGAGTTTCTAGTTGAGGAGTTTCTAGTTGTAAATCTCTAGTTGTGGAGTTTCTAGCTGTGGAGTTTCTGGTTGTGGAGTCTCTAGTTGTGGAGTTTGTAGTTTTGGGGTTCGTAGTTGTGGAGTTCGTAGTTGTGGAGTTTCTAGTTGTGGAGTCTCTAGTTTTGGAGTTTGTAGTTGCGGAGTTTCTAGTTGCAGAGTTTTCCAGTTGTGAAAATTGCAGTGGCGGAGTTCTAGTTGCGGACTTTCTAGCTGTGGAGTTTCTAGTTGCGGAGTTTATAGTTGCGGAGTTTTTAGTTGTGGAGTTTCTAGTTGTGAAATTTTTAGTTGTGGAGTATCTAGTTGTGGTGTTTCAAGTTGTGGAGTTTCTAGTTGTGCAGTTTCTAGTTGTGGAGTTTCTAGTTGTTGAGTTTCTAGTTGCCGAATCTCTAAATGCGAAGTCTGAAGTTGTGGAGTTTCTAGCTGTGGAGTTTCTGGTTGTGGAGTCTCTAGTTGTGGAGTTCCTAGTTGTGGAGTATCTAGTTCTGGAGTTTCAAGTTGTGGAGTTTCTAGCTGTGGAGTTTGTAGTTGCGGAGTTTCTAGTTGCAGAGTTTTCCAGTTGTGAAGATTGCAGTGGCGGAGTTTCTAGTTGCGGACTTTCTAGCTGTGGAGTTTCTAGTTGCGGAGTTTTCTAGTTGCGAAGTCTGTAGTTGTGGAGTTTCTAGTTGTGGAATTTCTAGCTGTGGATTTTCGAGCTGTGGAGTTTCTAGTTGCGGAGTTTTTAGTTCAGAGTTTCTGGTTGTGGAGTTTCTAGTGTTGGAGTTTCTAGTTGTGGAGTCCGTAGTTGTGGAGTATCTATTTGTTGGGTTTCAAGTTGTGGAGTTTCAAGTTGTGGAGTTTCTAGTTGTGGAGTTTGTGGTTGTGGAGTATCTAGTTGTGGTGTTTCAAGTTGTGGAGTTTCTAGTTGTGGAGTTTCTAGTTGCGGAGTTTCTAGTTGTAGAGTTTCTAGTTGTGGAATTCGTAGTTTTGGAGTATCTAGTTGTGTTTCATGTAGTGGAGTTTCTAGCTGTGGAGTTTCTAGTTGTGGAGTTTCCAGTTGCAAATTTTCTAGTTGTGGAGTTTTCTAGTAGTGGAGTTTGTAGTTATGGAGTTTCTAGTTGCAGAGTTTCAAGTTGTGGAGTTTATAGTTGTGGAGTTTCTAGTTGTGGAGTTTGTAGTTGTGGAGTATCTAGTTCTGGAGTTTCAAGTTGTGGAGTTTCTAGTTGCGGAGTCTGCAGTTGTGGAGTTGTTAGTTTTGGAGTTTCTAGTGGTGGATTTTCTAGCTGTGAAGTTTCTAGCTGTGGAGTTTCCAGTTGCGGAGTTTCTAGTTGCAGATTTTCTAGTTGCGGAGTTTATTAGTTGTGGAGTTTCAAGTTGTGGAGTTTCTAGTTTTGGAGTTTCTAGTTGCGGAGTTTGTAGTTGTGGAGCATCTGGTTGTGGAGTTTCAAGTTGGGGAGTTTCTAGTTGTGGATTTTGAAGTTGTAGAGTTCCTAGTTGCAGAGTGTCTGGTTGGGAGTTTCTAGACGCGGAGTTTTCTAGTTGCGGAGTCTGTATTTGTGGAGTTGCTAGTTGTGGAGTTTCTAGTGGTGGATTTTCTAGCTGTGGAGTTTCTAGCTGTGGAGTTTCTAGTTGCAGAGTTTCTAGTTGCAGAGTTTCTAGTTGCAGAGTTTTCCAGTTGTGGAGATTGTAGTGGCGGAGTTTCTAGTTGCGGAGTTTCAAGTTGTGGTGTTTCTAAATGTGGAGTATCTAGTTGTGGAGTTTCAAGTTGTGGTGTTTTTAGTTGTGGATTTTGAAGTTGTAGAGTTCCCAGTTGCGGATTGTCTAGTATGGAGTTTATAGTTGCGGAGTTTTCTAGTTGCGGAGTCTGTAGTTGAGGAGTTTCTAGTTGTGGAATTTCTAGCTGTGGATTTTCTAGCTGTGGAGTTTCTAGTTGCGGAGTTTTTAGTTGCGGAGTTTCTGGTTGTGGAGTTTCTAGTGTTGGAGTTTCTAGTTGTGGAGTTCGTAGTTGTGGAGTTTCTTGTCGCCGAGTTTCTAGTTGTGGGGTTTCTGGTGATGGAGTTTCTAGTTGTGGAGTTTCTAGTTGCGGAGTTTCTAGTTGTGGAGTTTCTAGTTGTTGAGTTTCTAGTTGTTGGGTTTCTAGTTGCCGAGTTTCTAGTTGCAAAATCTCAAGTTGTGGAGTTTCTAGCTGTGGAGTTTCTAGTTGCGGAGTTTCTAGTTGCAGAGTTTCTAGTTGCGGAGTTTTCTAGTAGTGGAGTTTTTAGTTATGGAGTCTCTAGTTGTGGGATTTCTAGTTGCGGAGTTTCTAGTTGCGGAGTTTCTGGTGTTGGAGTTTCTAGTTGTGGAGTTTCTTGTTGTGAAGTCTGTAGTTGTGGAGTCTGTAGTCGTGGAGTTTCTAGTGGGAGATTTTCAAGCTGTGCAGTTTCTAGTTGTAGAGTTTCTAGTTGCAGAGTTTCTAGTTGCGAACTTTCTAGCTGTGGAGTTTCTAGTTGTGGAATTCGTAGTTGTGGCGTTGCTAGTTGTGGAGTTTCTAGTGGTGGATTTTCTAGCTGTGGAGTTTCTAGTTGCGGAGTTTCTAGTTGCAGAGTTTCTAGTTGCGGACTTTCTAGCTGTGGAGTTTCTAGTTGCGGAGGTTATAGTTGCGGAGTTTTTAGTTGTGGAGTTTCTAGTTTCAGATTTTCTAGTTGCGGAGTTTATTAGTTGTGGAGTTTCAAGTTGTGTAGTTTCTAGTTGTGGAGTTTCTTGTTGTGGTGTCTCTAGTTGTGGAGTTTGTAGTTGTGGAGTTTCTAGTTGCGGAGTTTTTAGGTCGGAGTTTCTGGTTGTGGAGTTTCTAGTGTTGGAGTTTCTAGTTTTGGAGTCCGTAGTTGTGGAGTATGTATTTGTTGGGTTTCAAGTGGTGGAGTTTCTAGTTGTGGAATATGTAGTTGCGGAGTTTCAAGTTGTGGAGTTTCTAGTTGTGGAGTTTCTAGAGTATCTAGTTGAGGTGTTTCTAGTTGTGGAGTTTCTAGTTGCGGAGTTTCTAGTGTTGGAGTTTATTGTTGTGGAATTCATAGTTTCGGAGTATCTAGTTGTAGTGTTTCAAGTAGTGAAGTTTCTAGCTGTGGAGTTTCTAGTTGTGGAGTTTTCTAGTAGTGGAGTTTCTAGTTATGGAGTTTCAAGTTGTGGAGTTTCTAGTTGTGGAATTTGTAGTTGTGTAGTATCTAGTTGTGGTAATTCAAGTTTCGTATTTTCTAGCTGTGGAGTTTCTAGTTGTGGAGTTTCTAGTTGCGGAGTTTATAGTTGTAAATCTCTAGTTGTGGAGTTTCTAGCTGTGGAGTTTCTGGTTGTGGAGTCTCTAGTTGTGGAGTTTGTAGTTTTGGGGTTCGTAGTTGTGGAGTTCTTAGTTGTGGAGTTTCTAGTTGTGGAGTCTCTAGTTTTGGAGTTTGTAGTTGCAGAGTTTCTAGTTGCAGAGTTTTCCAGTTGTGAAAATTGCAGTGGCGGAGTTCTAGTTGCGGACTTTCTAGCTGTGGAGTTTCTAGTTGCGGAGTTTATAGTTGCGGAGTTTTTAGTTGTGGAGTTTCTAGTTGTGAAATTTTTAGTTGTGGAGTATCTAGTTGTGGTGTTTCAAGTTGTGGAGTTTCTAGTTGTGCAGTTTCTAGTTGTGGAGTTTCTAGTTGTTGAGTTTCTAGTTGCCGAATCTCTAAATGCGAAGTCTGAAGTTGTGGAGTTTCTAGCTGTGGAGTTTCTGGTTGTGGAGTCTCTAGTTGTGGAGTTCCTAGTTGTGGAGTCTCTAGTTGTGGAGTTTGTAGTTGTGGAGTTTCTAGCTGTGGAGTTTGTAGTTGCGGAGTTTCTAGTTGCAGAGTTTTCCAGTTGTGAAGATTGCAGTGGCGGAGTTTCTAGTTGCGGACTTTCTAGCTGTGGAGTTTCTAGTTGCGGAGTTTTCTAGTTGCGAAGTCTGTAGTTGTGGAGTTTCTAGTTGTGGATTTTCTAGCTGTGGATTTTCGAGCTGTGGAGTTTCTAGTTGCGGAGTTTTTAGTTCAGAGTTTCTGGTTGTGGAGTTTCTAGTGTTGGAGTTTCTAGTTGTGGAGTCCGTAGTTGTGGAGTATCTATTTGTTGGGTTTCAAGTTGTGGAGTTTCAAGTTGTGGAGTTTCTAGTTGTGGAGTTTGTGGTTGTGGAGTATCTAGTTGTGGTGTTTCAAGTTGTGGAGTTTCTAGTTGTGGAGTTTCTAGTTGCGGAGTTTCTAGTTGTAGAGTTTCTAGTTGTGGAATTCGTAGTTTTGGAGTATCTAGTTGTGTTTCATGTAGTGGAGTTTCTAGCTGTGGAGTTTCTAGTTGTGGAGTTTCCAGTTGCAAATTTTCTAGTTGTGGAGTTTTCTAGTAGTGGAGTTTGTAGTTATGGAGTTTCTAGTTGCAGAGTTTCAAGTTGTGGAGTTTATAGTTGTGGAGTTTCTAGTTGTGGAGTTTGTAGTTGTGGAGTATCTAGTTCTGGAGTTTCAAGTTGTGGAGTTTCTAGTTGTGGATTTTGGAGGTGTAGAGTTCCTAGTTGCGGAGTTTGAAGTTGGGAGTTTCTAGTTCGGGAGTTTTCTAGTTGCGGAGTCTGTGGAGTTTCTAGTTGCGGAGTTTCTTGTTGCGGAAAGTCTAGTTTGGAGTTTCTAGTTGCGCAGTTTTCTAGTTGCGGAGTCTGCAGTTGTGGAGTTGTTAGTTTTGGAGTTTCTAGTGATGGATTTTCTAGCTGTGAAGTTTCTAGCTGTGGAGTTTCCAGTTGCGGAGTTTCTAGTTGCAGATTTTCTAGTTGCGGAGTTTATTAGTTGTGGAGTTTCAAGTTGTGGAGTTTCTAGTTTTGGAGTTTCTAGTTGCGGAGTTTGTAGTTGTGGAGCATCTAGTTGTGGAGTTTCAAGTTGGGGAGTTTCTAGTTGTGGATTTTGAAGTTGTAGAGTTCCTAGTTGCAGAGTGTCTGGTTGGGAGTTTCTAGACGCGGAGTTTTCTAGTTGCGGAGTCTGTATTTGTGGAGTTGCTAGTTGTGGAGTTTCTAGTGGTGGATTTTCTAGCTGTGGAGTTTCTAGCTGTGGAGTTTCTAGTTGCAGAGTTTCTAGTTGCAGAGTTTCTAGTTGCAGAGTTTTCCAGTTGTGGAGATTGTAGTGGCGGAGTTTCTAGTTGCGGAGTTTCAAGTTGTGGTGTTTCTAAATGTGGAGTATCTAGTTGTGGAGTTTGAAGTTGTGGTGTTTTTAGTTGTGGATTTTGAAGTTGTAGAGTTCCCAGTTGCGGATTGTCTAGTATGGAGTTTATAGTTGCGGAGTTTTCTAGTTGCGGAGTCTGTAGTTGAGGAGTTTCTAGTTGTGGGATTTCTAGCTGTGGATTTTCTAGCTGTGGAGTTTCTAGTTGCGGAGTTTTTAGTTGCGGAGTTTCTGGTTGTGGAGTTTCTAGTGTTGGAGTTTCTAGTTGTGGAGTCCGTAGTTTTGGAGTATCTATTTGTTGGGTTTCAAGTTGTGGAGTTTCAAGTCGTGGAGTTTCTAGTTGTGGAACTTGTAGTTGTGAAGATTCTAGTTGTGAAGTTTCCAGTTGTGGAGTTCCTAGTTATGGAGTCTCTAGTTGTGGAGTTTCTAGTGGCGGAGTTTCAAGTTGTGGAGTTTCTAGTGGTGGATTTTCTAGCTTTCGAGTTTCTAGTTGCGGAGTTTCTGGTTGTGGTGTTTCTAGTTGTGGAGTTTCTAGTTGCGAAGTTTCAAGTTGTGGAGTTTCTAGTTGTGGAGTTTCTTGTCGCCGAGTTTCTGGTTGTGGGGTTTCTGGTGATGGAGTTTCTAGTTGTGGAGTTTCTAGTTGCGGAGTTTCTAGTTGTGGAGTTTCTAGTTGTTGAGTTTCTAGTTGTTGGGTTTCTAGTTGCCGAGTTTCTAGTTGCAAAATCTCAGGTTGTGGAGTTTCTAGCTGTGGAGTTTCTAGTTGCGGAGTTTCTAGTTGCGGAGTTTCTCGTTGTGGAGTTTCTAGTTGTGGAATTCGTAGTTGTGGAGTATCTATTAGTTGTGGAGTTTCTAGTTGAAGAGTTTCTAGTTGTGGAGTTTCTAGTTTTGGAGTTTCTAGTTGCGGAGTTTGTAGTTGTGGAGCATCTAGTTGTGGAGTTTCAAGTTGGGGAGTTTCTAGTTGTGGATTTTGAAGTTGTAGAGTTCCTAGTTGCAGAGTGTCTGGTTGGGAGTTTCTAGACGCGGAGTTTTCTAGTTGCGGAGTCTGTATTTGTGGAGTTGCTAGTTGTGGAGTTTCTAGTGGTGGATTTTCTAGCTGTGGAGTTTCTAGCTGTGGAGTTTCTAGTTGCAGAGTTTCTAGTTGCAGAGTTTCTAGTTGCAGAGTTTTCCAGTTGTGGAGATTGTAGTGGCGGAGTTTCTAGTTGCGGAGTTTCAAGTTGTGGTGTTTCTAAATGTGGAGTATCTAGTTGTGGAGTTTCAAGTTGTGGTGTTTTTAGTTGTGGATTTTGAAGTTGTAGAGTTCCCAGTTGCGGATTGTCTAGTATGGAGTTTATAGTTGCGGAGTTTTCTAGTTGCGGAGTCTGTAGTTGAGGAGTTTCTAGTTGTGGAATTTCTAGCTGTGGATTTTCTAGCTGTGGAGTTTCTTGTTGCGGAGTTTTTAGTTGCGGAGTTTCTGGTTGTGGAGTTTCTAGTGTTGGAGTTTCTAGTTGTGGAGTTCGTAGTTGTGGAGTTTCTTGTCGCCGAGTTTCTAGTTGTGGGGTTTCTGGTGATGGAGTTTCTAGTTGTGGAGTTTCTAGTTGCGGAGTTTCTAGTTGTGGAGTTTCTAGTTGTTGAGTTTCTAGTTGTTGGGTTTCTAGTTGCCGAGTTTCTAGTTGCAAAATCTCAAGTTGTGGAGTTTCTAGCTGTGGAGTTTCTAGTTGCGGAGTTTCTAGTTGCAGAGTTTCTAGTTGCGGAGTTTTCTAGTAGTGGAGTTTTTAGTTATGGAGTCTCTAGTTGTGGGATTTCTAGTTGCGGAGTTTCTAGTTGCGAAGTTTCTGGTGTTGGAGTTTCTAGTTGTGGAGTTTCTTGTTGTGAAGTCTGTAGTTGTGGAGTCTGTAGTCGTGGAGTTTCTAGTGGGAGATTTTCAAGCTGTGCAGTTTCTAGTTGTAGAGTTTCTAGTTGCAGAGTTTCTAGTTGCGAACTTTCTAGCTGTGGAGTTTCTAGTTGTGGAATTCGTAGTTGTGGCGTTGCTAGTTGTGGAGTTTCTAGTGGTGGATTTTCTAGCTGTGGAGTTTCTAGTTGCGGAGTTTCTAGTTGCAGAGTTTCTAGTTGCGGACTTTCTAGCTGTGGAGTTTCTAGTTGCGGAGGTTATAGTTGCGGAGTTTTTAGTTGTGGAGTTTCTAGTTTCAGATTTTCTAGTTGCGGAGTTTATTAGTTGTGGAGTTTCAAGTTGTGTAGTTTCTAGTTGTGGAGTTTCTTGTTGTGGTGTCTCTAGTTGTGGAGTTTGTAGTTGTGGAGTTTCTAGTTGCGGAGTTTTTAGGTCGGAGTTTCTGGTTGTGGAGTTTCTAGTGTTGGAGTTTCTAGTTTTGGAGTCCGTAGTTGTGGAGTATGTATTTGTTGGGTTTCAAGTGGTGGAGTTTCTAGTTGTGGAATATGTAGTTGCGGAGTTTCAAGTTGTGGAGTTTCTAGTTGTGGAGTTTCTAGAGTATCTAGTTGAGGTGTTTCTAGTTGTGGAGTTTCTAGTTGCGGAGTTTCTAGTGTTGGAGTTTATTGTTGTGGAATTCATAGTTTCGGAGTATCTAGTTGTAGTGTTTCAAGTAGTGAAGTTTCTAGCTGTGGAGTTTCTAGTTGTGGAGTTTTCTAGTAGTGGAGTTTCTAGTTATGGAGTTTCAAGTTGTGGAGTTTCTAGTTGTGGAATTTGTAGTTGTGTAGTATCTAGTTGTGGTAATTCAAGTTTCGTATTTTCTAGCTGTGGAGTTTCTAGTTGTGGAGTTTCTAGTTGCGGAGTTTATAGTTGTAAATCTCTAGTTGTGGAGTTTCTAGCTGTGGAGTTTCTGGTTGTGGAGTCTCTAGTTGTGGAGTTTGTAGTTTTGGGGTTCGTAGTTGTGGAGTTCTTAGTTGTGGAGTTTCTAGTTGTGGAGTCTCTAGTTTTGGAGTTTGTAGTTGCAGAGTTTCTAGTTGCAGAGTTTTCCAGTTGTGAAAATTGCAGTGGCGGAGTTCTAGTTGCGGACTTTCTAGCTGTGGAGTTTCTAGTTGCGGAGTTTATAGTTGCGGAGTTTTTAGTTGTGGAGTTTCTAGTTGTGAAATTTTTAGTTGTGGAGTATCTAGTTGTGGTGTTTCAAGTTGTGGAGTTTCTAGTTGTGCAGTTTCTAGTTGTGGAGTTTCTAGTTGTTGAGTTTCTAGTTGCCGAATCTCTAAATGCGAAGTCTGAAGTTGTGGAGTTTCTAGCTGTGGAGTTTCTGGTTGTGGAGTCTCTAGTTGTGGAGTTCCTAGTTGTGGAGTCTCTAGTTGTGGAGTTTGTAGTTGTGGAGTTTCTAGCTGTGGAGTTTGTAGTTGCGGAGTTTCTAGTTGCAGAGTTTTCCAGTTGTGAAGATTGCAGTGGCGGAGTTTCTAGTTGCGGACTTTCTAGCTGTGGAGTTTCTAGTTGCGGAGTTTTCTAGTTGCGAAGTCTGTAGTTGTGGAGTTTCTAGTTGTGGATTTTCTAGCTGTGGATTTTCGAGCTGTGGAGTTTCTAGTTGCGGAGTTTTTAGTTCAGAGTTTCTGGTTGTGGAGTTTCTAGTGTTGGAGTTTCTAGTTGTGGAGTCCGTAGTTGTGGAGTATCTATTTGTTGGGTTTCAAGTTGTGGAGTTTCAAGTTGTGGAGTTTCTAGTTGTGGAGTTTGTGGTTGTGGAGTATCTAGTTGTGGTGTTTCAAGTTGTGGAGTTTCTAGTTGTGGAGTTTCTAGTTGCGGAGTTTCTAGTTGTAGAGTTTCTAGTTGTGGAATTCGTAGTTTTGGAGTATCTAGTTGTGTTTCATGTAGTGGAGTTTCTAGCTGTGGAGTTTCTAGTTGTGGAGTTTCCAGTTGCAAATTTTCTAGTTGTGGAGTTTTCTAGTAGTGGAGTTTGTAGTTATGGAGTTTCTAGTTGCAGAGTTTCAAGTTGTGGAGTTTATAGTTGTGGAGTTTCTAGTTGTGGAGTTTGTAGTTGTGGAGTATCTAGTTCTGGAGTTTCAAGTTGTGGAGTTTCTAGTTGTGGATTTTGGAGGTGTAGAGTTCCTAGTTGCGGAGTTTGAAGTTGGGAGTTTCTAGTTCGGGAGTTTTCTAGTTGCGGAGTCTGTGGAGTTTCTAGTTGCGGAGTTTCTTGTTGCGGAAAGTCTAGTTTGGAGTTTCTAGTTGCGCAGTTTTCTAGTTGCGGAGTCTGCAGTTGTGGAGTTGTTAGTTTTGGAGTTTCTAGTGATGGATTTTCTAGCTGTGAAGTTTCTAGCTGTGGAGTTTCCAGTTGCGGAGTTTCTAGTTGCAGATTTTCTAGTTGCGGAGTTTATTAGTTGTGGAGTTTCAAGTTGTGGAGTTTCTAGTTTTGGAGTTTCTAGTTGCGGAGTTTGTAGTTGTGGAGCATCTAGTTGTGGAGTTTCAAGTTGGGGAGTTTCTAGTTGTGGATTTTGAAGTTGTAGAGTTCCTAGTTGCAGAGTGTCTGGTTGGGAGTTTCTAGACGCGGAGTTTTCTAGTTGCGGAGTCTGTATTTGTGGAGTTGCTAGTTGTGGAGTTTCTAGTGGTGGATTTTCTAGCTGTGGAGTTTCTAGCTGTGGAGTTTCTAGTTGCAGAGTTTCTAGTTGCAGAGTTTCTAGTTGCAGAGTTTTCCAGTTGTGGAGATTGTAGTGGCGGAGTTTCTAGTTGCGGAGTTTCAAGTTGTGGTGTTTCTAAATGTGGAGTATCTAGTTGTGGAGTTTCAAGTTGTGGTGTTTTTAGTTGTGGATTTTGAAGTTGTAGAGTTCCCAGTTGCGGATTGTCTAGTATGGAGTTTATAGTTGCGGAGTTTTCTAGTTGCGGAGTCTGTAGTTGAGGAGTTTCTAGTTGTGGGATTTCTAGCTGTGGATTTTCTAGCTGTGGAGTTTCTAGTTGCGGAGTTTTTAGTTGCGGAGTTTCTGGTTGTGGAGTTTCTAGTGTTGGAGTTTCTAGTTGTGGAGTCCGTAGTTTTGGAGTATCTATTTGTTGGGTTTCAAGTTGTGGAGTTTCAAGTCGTGGAGTTTCTAGTTGTGGAACTTGTAGTTGTGAAGATTCTAGTTGTGAAGTTTCCAGTTGTGGAGTTCCTAGTTATGGAGTCTCTAGTTGTGGAGTTTCTAGTGGCGGAGTTTCAAGTTGTGGAGTTTCTAGTGGTGGATTTTCTAGCTTTCGAGTTTCTAGTTGCGGAGTTTCTGGTTGTGGTGTTTCTAGTTGTGGAGTTTCTAGTTGCGAAGTTTCAAGTTGTGGAGTTTCTAGTTGTGGAGTTTCTTGTCGCCGAGTTTCTGGTTGTGGGGTTTCTGGTGATGGAGTTTCTAGTTGTGGAGTTTCTAGTTGCGGAGTTTCTAGTTGTGGAGTTTCTAGTTGTTGAGTTTCTAGTTGTTGGGTTTCTAGTTGCCGAGTTTCTAGTTGCAAAATCTCAGGTTGTGGAGTTTCTAGCTGTGGAGTTTCTAGTTGCGGAGTTTCTAGTTGCGGAGTTTCTCGTTGTGGAGTTTCTAGTTGTGGAATTCGTAGTTGTGGAGTATCTATTAGTTGTGGAGTTTCTAGTTGAAGAGTTTCTAGTTGTGGAGTTTCTAGTTTTGGAGTTTCTAGTTGCGGAGTTTGTAGTTGTGGAGCATCTAGTTGTGGAGTTTCAAGTTGGGGAGTTTCTAGTTGTGGATTTTGAAGTTGTAGAGTTCCTAGTTGCAGAGTGTCTGGTTGGGAGTTTCTAGACGCGGAGTTTTCTAGTTGCGGAGTCTGTATTTGTGGAGTTGCTAGTTGTGGAGTTTCTAGTGGTGGATTTTCTAGCTGTGGAGTTTCTAGCTGTGGAGTTTCTAGTTGCAGAGTTTCTAGTTGCAGAGTTTCTAGTTGCAGAGTTTTCCAGTTGTGGAGATTGTAGTGGCGGAGTTTCTAGTTGCGGAGTTTCAAGTTGTGGTGTTTCTAAATGTGGAGTATCTAGTTGTGGAGTTTCAAGTTGTGGTGTTTTTAGTTGTGGATTTTGAAGTTGTAGAGTTCCCAGTTGCGGATTGTCTAGTATGGAGTTTATAGTTGCGGAGTTTTCTAGTTGCGGAGTCTGTAGTTGAGGAGTTTCTAGTTGTGGAATTTCTAGCTGTGGATTTTCTAGCTGTGGAGTTTCTTGTTGCGGAGTTTTTAGTTGCGGAGTTTCTGGTTGTGGAGTTTCTAGTGTTGGAGTTTCTAGTTGTGGAGTTCGTAGTTGTGGAGTTTCTTGTCGCCGAGTTTCTAGTTGTGGGGTTTCTGGTGATGGAGTTTCTAGTTGTGGAGTTTCTAGTTGCGGAGTTTCTAGTTGTGGAGTTTCTAGTTGTTGAGTTTCTAGTTGTTGGGTTTCTAGTTGCCGAGTTTCTAGTTGCAAAATCTCAAGTTGTGGAGTTTCTAGCTGTGGAGTTTCTAGTTGCGGAGTTTCTAGTTGCAGAGTTTCTAGTTGCGGAGTTTTCTAGTAGTGGAGTTTTTAGTTATGGAGTCTCTAGTTGTGGGATTTCTAGTTGCGGAGTTTCTAGTTGCGAAGTTTCTGGTGTTGGAGTTTCTAGTTGTGGAGTTTCTTGTTGTGAAGTCTGTAGTTGTGGAGTCTGTAGTCGTGGAGTTTCTAGTGGGAGATTTTCAAGCTGTGCAGTTTCTAGTTGTAGAGTTTCTAGTTGCAGAGTTTCTAGTTGCGAACTTTCTAGCTGTGGAGTTTCTAGTTGTGGAATTCGTAGTTGTGGAGTATCTAGTTGTGGTGTTTCAAGTAGTGAAGTTTCTAGCTGTGGAGTTTCTAGTTGCAGAGTTTCTAGTTGCAGATTTTCTAGTTGCGGAGTTTATTAGTTGTGGAGTTTCAAGTTGTGGAGTTTCTAGTTGTGGAGTTTCTAGTTGTGGAGTTTGTAGTTGTGAAGTATCTAGTTGCGGAGTTTCAAGTTGGGGAGTTTCTAGTTGTGGATTTTGAAGTTGTAGAGTTCCTAGTTGCGGAGTGTCTGGTTGGGAGTTTCTAGTTGCGGAGTTTTCTAGTTGCGGAGTCTGTAGTTGTGGCGTTGCTAGTTGTGGAGTTTCTAGTGGTGGATTTTCTAGCTGTGGAGTTTCTAGTTGCGGAGTTTCTAGTTGCAGAGTTTCTAGTTGCGGACTTTCTAGCTGTGGAGTTTCTAGTTGCGGAGGTTATAGTTGCGGAGTTTTTAGTTGTGGAGTTTCTAGTTGTGAAGAATCTAACTGTGGAGTTTCTAGTTTCAGATTTTCTAGTTGCGGAGTTTATTAGTTGTGGAGTTTCAAGTTGTGTAGTTTCTAGTTGTGGAGTTTCTTGTTGTGGTGTCTCTAGTTGTGGAGTTTGTAGTTGTGGAGTTTCTAGTTGCGGAGTTTTTAGGTCGGAGTTTCTGGTTGTGGAGTTTCTAGTGTTGGAGTTTCTAGTTTTGGAGTCCGTAGTTGTGGAGTATGTATTTGTTGGGTTTCAAGTGGTGGAGTTTCTAGTTGTGGAATATGTAGTTGCGGAGTTTCAAGTTGTGGAGTTTCTAGTTGTGGAGTTTCTAGAGTATCTAGTTGAGGTGTTTCTAGTTGTGGAGTTTCTAGTTGCGGAGTTTCTAGTGTTGGAGTTTATTGTTGTGGAATTCGTAGTTTCGGAGTATCTAGTTGTAGTGTTTCAAGTAGTGAAGTTTCTAGCTGTGGAGTTTCTAGTTGTGGAGTTTTCTAGTAGTGGAGTTTCTAGTTATGGAGTTTCAAGTTGTGGAGTTTCTAGTTGTGGAATTTGTAGTTGTGTAGTATCTAGTTGTGGTAATTCAAGTTTCGTATTTTCTAGCTGTGGAGTTTCTAGTTGTGGAGTTTCTAGTTGCGGAGTTTATAGTTGTAAATCTCTAGTTGTGGAGTTTCTAGCTGTGGAGTTTCTGGTTGTGGAGTCTCTAGTTGTGGAGTTTGTAGTTTTGGGGTTCGTAGTTGTGGAGTTCTTAGTTGTGGAGTTTCTAGTTGTGGAGTCTCTAGTTTTGGAGTTTGTAGTTGCAGAGTTTCTAGTTGCAGAGTTTTCCAGTTGTGAAAATTGCAGTGGCGGAGTTCTAGTTGCGGACTTTCTAGCTGTGGAGTTTCTAGTTGCGGAGTTTATAGTTGCGGAGTTTTTAGTTGTGGAGTTTCTAGTTGTGAAATTTTTAGTTGTGGAGTATCTAGTTGTGGTGTTTCAAGTTGTGGAGTTTCTAGTTGTGCAGTTTCTAGTTGTGGAGTTTCTAGTTGTTGAGTTTCTAGTTGCCGAATCTCTAAATGCGAAGTCTGAAGTTGTGGAGTTTCTAGCTGTGGAGTTTCTGGTTGTGGAGTCTCTAGTTGTGGAGTTCCTAGTTGTGGAGTCTCTAGTTGTGGAGTTTGTAGTTGTGGAGTTTCTAGCTGTGGAGTTTGTAGTTGCGGAGTTTCTAGTTGCAGAGTTTTCCAGTTGTGAAGATTGCAGTGGCGGAGTTTCGTTTCTAGTTGCGGACTTTCTAGCTGTGGAGTTTCTAGTTGCGGAGTTTTCTAGTTGCGAAGTCTGTAGTTGTGGAGTTTCTAGTTGTGGATTTTCTAGCTGTGGATTTTCGAGCTGTGGAGTTTCTAGTTGCGGAGTTTTTAGTTCAGAGTTTCTGGTTGTGGAGTTTCTAGTGTTGGAGTTTCTAGTTGTGGAGTCCGTAGTTGTGGAGTATCTATTTGTTGGGTTTCAAGTTGTGGAGTTTCAAGTTGTGGAGTTTCTAGTTGTGAAGTTTGTGGTTGTGGAGTATCTAGTTGTGGTGTTTCAAGTTGTGGAGTTTCTAGTTGTGGAGTTTCTAGTTGCGGAGTTTCTAGTTGTAGAGTTTCTAGTTGTGGAATTCGTAGTTTTGGAGTATCTAGTTGTGTTTCATGTAGTGGAGTTTCTAGCTGTGGAGTTTCTAGTTGTGGAGTTTCCAGTTGCAAATTTTCTAGTTGTGGAGTTTTCTAGTAGTGGAGTTTGTAGTTATGGAGTTTCTAGTTGCAGAGTTTCAAGTTGTGGAGTTTATAGTTGTGGAGTTTCTAGTTGTGGAGTTTGTAGTTGTGGAGTATCTAGTTCTGGAGTTTCAAGTTGTGGAGTTTCTAGTTGTGGATTTTGGAGGTGTAGAGTTCCTAGTTGCGGAGTTTGAAGTTGGGAGTTTCTAGTTCGGGAGTTTTCTAGTTGCGGAGTCTGTGGAGTTTCTAGTTGCGGAGTTTCTTGTTGCGGAAAGTCTAGTTTGGAGTTTCTAGTTGCGCAGTTTTCTAGTTGCGGAGTCTGCAGTTGTGGAGTTGTTAGTTTTGGAGTTTCTAGTGATGGATTTTCTAGCTGTGAAGTTTCTAGCTGTGGAGTTTCCAGTTGCGGAGTTTCTAGTTGCAGATTTTCTAGTTGCGGAGTTTATTAGTTGTGGAGTTTCAAGTTGTGGAGTTTCTAGTTTTGGAGTTTCTAGTTGCGGAGTTTGTAGTTGTGGAGCATCTAGTTGTGGAGTTTCAAGTTGGGGAGTTTCTAGTTGTGGATTTTGAAGTTGTAGAGTTCCTAGTTGCAGAGTGTCTGGTTGGGAGTTTCTAGACGCGGAGTTTTCTAGTTGCGGAGTCTGTATTTGTGGAGTTGCTAGTTGTGGAGTTTCTAGTGGTGGATTTTCTAGCTGTGGAGTTTCTAGCTGTGGAGTTTCTAGTTGCAGAGTTTCTAGTTGCAGAGTTTCTAGTTGCAGAGTTTTCCAGTTGTGGAGATTGTAGTGGCGGAGTTTCTAGTTGCGGAGTTTCAAGTTGTGGTGTTTCTAAATGTGGAGTATCTAGTTGTGGAGTTTCAAGTTGTGGTGTTTTTAGTTGTGGATTTTGAAGTTGTAGAGTTCCCAGTTGCGGATTGTCTAGTATGGAGTTTATAGTTGCGGAGTTTTCTAGTTGCGGAGTCTGTAGTTGAGGAGTTTCTAGTTGTGGAATTTCTAGCTGTGGATTTTCTAGCTGTGGAGTTTCTAGTTGCGGAGTTTTTAGTTGCGGAGTTTCTGGTTGTGGAGTTTCTAGTGTTGGAGTTTCTAGTTGTGGAGTCCGTAGTTTTGGAGTATCTATTTGTTGGGTTTCAAGTTGTGGAGTTTCAAGTCGTGGAGTTTCTAGTTGTGGAACTTGTAGTTGTGAAGATTCTAGTTGTGAAGTTTCCAGTTGTGGAGTTCCTAGTTATGGAGTCTCTAGTTGTGGAGTTTCTAGTGGCGGAGTTTCAAGTTGTGGAGTTTCTAGTGGTGGATTTTCTAGCTTTCGAGTTTCTAGTTGCGGAGTTTCTGGTTGTGGTGTTTCTAGTTGTGGAGTTTCTAGTTGCGAAGTTTCAAGTTGTGGAGTTTCTAGTTGTGGAGTTTCTTGTCGCCGAGTTTCTGGTTGTGGGGTTTCTGGTGATGGAGTTTCTAGTTGTGGAGTTTCTAGTTGCGGAGTTTCTAGTTGTGGAGTTTCTAGTTGTTGAGTTTCTAGTTGTTGGGTTTCTAGTTGCCGAGTTTCTAGTTGCAAAATCTCAGGTTGTGGAGTTTCTAGCTGTGGAGTTTCTAGTTGCGGAGTTTCTAGTTGCGGAGTTTCTCGTTGTGGAGTTTCTAGTTGTGGAATTCGTAGTTGTGGAGTATCTATTAGTTGTGGAGTTTCTAGTTGAAGAGTTTTAGTTGTGGAGTTTCTAGTTGTTGGGTTTCTAGTTGCCGAGTTTCTAGTTGCAAAGTCTCAAGTTGTGGAGTTTCTAGCTGTGGAGTTTCTAGTTGCGGAGTTTCTAGTTGCGGAGTTTCTAGTTGTGGAGTTTCTAGTTGTGGAACTCGTAGTTTGGGAGTATCTAGTTGTGGTGTTTTAAGTAGTGAAGTTTCTAGCTGTGGAGTTTCTAGTTGCGGAGTTTCTAGTTGAAAAGTTTCTAGTTGCGGAGTTTTCTAGTAGTGGAATTTCTAGTTGTGGATTTTGAAGTTGTAGAGTTCCTAGTTGCGGAGTGTCTAGCTGGGAGTTTCTAGTTGCGGAGTTTTGTAGTCTCGGAGTCTGTAGTTGTGGAGTTGCTAGTTGTGGAGTTTCTAGTGGTGGATTTTCTAGCTGTGGAGTTTCTAGTTGCGGAGTTTTTAGTTGCAGAGTTTCTAGTTGTGGAGTTTCTAGTTGTGGAGTTTCTAGTTGCGGAGTTTGTAGTTGTGGAGTATCTAGTTGTGGAGTTTCAAGTTGGGGAGTTTCTAGTTGTGGATTTTGAAGTTGTGGAGTTCCTAGTTGCAGAGTGTCTGGTTGGGAGTTTCTAGTTGCGGAGTTTTCTAGTGGCGGAGTCTGTAGTTGTGGAGTTGCTAGTTGTGGAGTTTCTAGTGGTGGATTTTCTAGCTGTGGAGTTTCTATTTGCGGAATTTCTATTTGCAGAGTTTCTAGTTGCGGACTTTCTAGCTGTGGAGTTTCTAGTTGCGGAGTTTATAGTTGCGGAGTTTTTAGTTGTGGAGTTTGTAGTTGTGAAATTTGTAGTTGTGGAGTATCTAGTTGTGGTGTTTCAAGTTGTGGAAATTCTGGTTGTGGAGTTTCTATTTGTTGAGTTTCTAGTTGTTGAGTTTCTAGTTGCCGAGTCTCTAAATGCGAAGTCTCAAGTTGTGGAGTTTCTAGCTGTGGAGTTTCTTGTTGTTGAGTCTCTAGTTGTGGAGTACCTAGTTGTGGAGTCTCTAGTTGTGGAGTTTCTAGTTGCGAAGACTAAAGTTGTGGAGTTTCTAGTTGTGGAGTCTCAAGTTGTGGAGTTTGTAGTTGTGGAGTTTCTAGCTGTGGAGTTTCTAGTTGCGGAGTTTCTAGTGTCAGAGTTTCTAATTGCAGAGTTTTCCAGTTGTGGAGATTGTAGTGGTGGAGTTTCTAGTTGCGGAGTTTTAAGTTGTGGAGTTTCTAGATGTAGAGTTTGTAGTTGTGGAGTATCTTGTTGTGGAGGTTCAAGTTGTTGAGTTTTTAGCTGTGGATTTTGAAGTTGTAGAGTTCCTAGTTGCGGATTGTCTAGTATGGAGTTTTCTAGTTGTGGAATTTCTAGCTGTGTATTTTCTAGCTGTGGAGTTTCTAGTTGCAGAGTTTTTAGTTCATAGTTTCTGGTTGTGGAGTTTCTAGTGTTGGAGTTTCTAGTTGTGGAGTCCGTAGTTGTGGAGTATCTATTTGTTGGGTTTCAAGTTGTGGGGTTTCAAGTTGTGGAGTTTCTAGTACTGGAATTTGTAGTTGTGAAGTATCTAGTTGTGGTGTTTCAAGTTGTGGAGTTTCTAGTTGTGGAGTTTCTAGTTGCGGAGTTTCTAGTTGTGTAGTCTCTAGTTGTGGAGTCTCTAGTTGTGGGATTTCTAGTTGCGGAGTTTCTGGTTGTGGAGTTTCTAGTTGTGGAGTTTCTAGTTGTGGAGTCTGTAGTTATGGAGTCTGCAGTTTTGGAGTTTCTAGTTGTGGAGTTCCTAGTTATGGAGTCTCTAGTTGTGGAGTTTCTAGTTGCGGAGTTTGAAGTTGTGGAGTTTCTAGTTGTGGAGTTTGTAGTTGTGGAGTATTTAGTTGTGGTGTTTCAAGTTGTGGAGTTTCTAGTTGTGGAGTTTCTAGTTGCGGAGTTTCTAGTTGTGGAGTTTCTAGTTGTGGAATTCGTAGTTTTGGAGTATCTAGTTGTGTTTCATGTAGTGAAGTTTCTAGCTGTGGAGTTTCTAGTTGCGGAGTTTCCAGTTGCAGAGTTTCTAGTTGTGGAGTTTTCTAGTAGTGGAGTTTCTAGTTATGGAGTTTCTAGTTGCAGAGTTTCAAGTTGCGGAGTTTATAGTTGTGGAGTTTGTAGTTGTGGAGTTTGTAGTTGTGGAGTATCTAGTTCTGGAGTTTCAAGCTGTGGAGTTTCTAGTGGATTTTGAAGGTGTAGAGTTCCTAGTTGCGGATTTTGAAGTTGGGAGTTTCTAGTGCGGGAGTTTTCTAGTTGCGGAGTCTGTAGTTGTGGAGTTGCTAGTTGTGGAGTTTCTAGTGTTGGATTTTCTAGCTGTGGAGTTTCTAGTTGCGGAGTTTCTAGTTGCAGAGTTTCTAGTTGCGGACTTTCTAGCAGTGGAGTTTCTAGTTGCGGTGTTTCTAGTTGTGGAGTTTCTAGTTTTGGAGTTTCTAGTTGTGGAGTTTCTAGTTTTGGAGTTTCTAACTGTGGAGTTTCTAGTTTTGGAGTTTCTAGTTGTGGAGATCTAGTTGCGAAGTCTCAAGTTGTGGAGTTTCTAGTTGCGGAGTTTCTTGTTGCGGAAAGTCTAGTTGGGAGTTTCTAGTTTTGGAGTTTCTAGTGGTGGATTTTCTAGCTGTGGAGTTTCTAGCAGTGGAGTTTCTAGTTGAGGAGTTTCTAGTTGCAGAGTTTCTAGTTGCAGAGTTTTCCAGTTGTGGAGATTGCAGTGGCGAAGTTACTCGTTGCGGAGTTTCAAGTTGTGGAGTTTCTAGTTGTGGAGTATCTAGTTGTGGAGTTTCAAGTTGTGGAGTTTTTAGTTGTGGATTTTGAAGTTGTAGAGTTCCTAGTTGCGGATTGTCTAGTTGTGGAGTTTATAGTTGCGGAGTTTTCTAGTTGCGGAGTTTCTAGTTGTGAAGTTTCTAGTTGTTAAGTCTCTAGTTGTGTAGTCTCTAGTTGCGGAGTTTCTAGTTGCGGAGTTACTGGTTGTGGAGTTTCTAGTTGTGGAGTTTCTAGTTGCGGAGTTACTGGTTGTGGAGTTTCTAGTTGTGGAGTTTCTAGTTGTGGAGTTCCTAGTTATGGAGTCTCTAGTTGTGGAGTTTCTAGTGGCGGAGTTTCAAGTTGTGGAGTTTCTAGTGGTGGATTTTCTAGCTTTGGAGTTTCTAGTTGTGGAGTCTCTAGTTGTGGAGTTTCTAGTTGTGGAGTTTCTAGTTGCGAAGTTTCAAGTTGTGGAGTTTCTAGTTGCGGATTTTCTTGTTGCCGAGTTTCTGGTTGTGGGGTTTCTGGTTATGGAGTTTCTAGTTGCGGAGTTTCTAGTTGCGGAGTTTCTAGTTGTGGAGTTTCTAGTTGTGGAGTTTCTAGTTGTTGGGTTTCTAGTTGCCGAGTTTCTAGTTGCAAAATCTCAAGTTGTGGAGTTTCTAGCTGTGGAGTTTCTAGTTGCGGAGTTTCTAGTTGCGGAGTTTCTAGTTGTGGAGTTTCTATTTGTGGAATTCGTAGTTATGGAGTATTTATTAGTTGTGGAGTTTCTAGTTGAAGAGTTTCTAGTTGTGGAGTTTCTAGTTGTTGGGTTTCTAGTTGCCGAGTTTCTAGTTGCAAAGTCTCAACTTGTGGAGTTTCTAGCTGTGGAGTTTCTAGTTGCGGAGTTTCTAGTTGTGGAGTTTCTAGTTGTGGAATTCGTAGTTTTGCAGTATCTAGTTGTGTTTCATGTAGTGAAGTTTCTAGCTGTGGAGTTTCTAGTGGCGGAGTTTCCAGTTGCAGAGTTTCTAGTTGTGGAGTTTTCTAGTAGTGGAGTTTCTAGTTATGGAGTTTCTAGTTGCAGAGTTTCAAGTTGTGGAGTTTTTAGTTGTGGAGTTTCTCGTTGTGGAATTTCTAGCGGTGGGTTTTCTAGCTGTGGAGTTTCTAGTTGCGGAGTTTCTGGTTGTGGAGTTTCTAGTGTTAGAGTTTCTAGTTGTGGAGTCTATAGTTGTGGAGTATCTATTTGTTGAGTTTCAAGTTGTGGAGTTTCTAGTTATGGAATTTCTAGTTGCGGAGTTTCTAGTTGTGAAGTCTCTGGTTGTGGAGTCTCTAGTTGTGGGATTTCCAGTTGGGGAGTTTCTAGTTGCGGAGTTTCTGGTTGTGGAGTTCTAGTTGTGGAGTTTCTAGTTGTGGAGTCTGTAGTTGTGGAGCCTGTAGTTGTGGAGTTTCTAGTTGTGGAGTTCCTAGTTATGGAGTCTCTAGTTGTGGAGTTTCTAGTTGCGGAGTTTCAAGTTGTGGAGTTTTTAGTTGTGAAGTTTCTAGTTGTGGAGTATCTAGTTGTGGTGTTTCAAGTTGTGGAGTTTCTAGTTCAGTTTCTAGTTGTGGAGTTTCTAGTTGCGGAGTTTCTAGTTTTGGAGTTTATTGTTGTATAATTCGTAGTTTTGGAGTATCTAGTTGTAGTGTTTCAAGTAGTGAAGTTTCTAGCTGTGGAGTTTCTAGTTGCGGAGTTTCTAGTTGCAGAGTTTCTAGTTGCGGAGTTTTCTAGTAGTGGAGTTTCTAGTTATGGAGTCTCTAGTTGTGGGATTTCTAGTGGCGGAGTTTCTAGTTGCGGAGTTTCTGATTGTGGAGTTTCTAGTTGTGGAGTTTCTTGTTGTGAAGTCTGTGGTTGTGGAGTCTGTAGTCGTGGAGTTTCTAGTGGGAGATTTTCTAGCTGTGCAGTTTCTAGTTGTAGAGTTTCTAGTTGCAGAGTTTCTAGTTGCGAACTTTCTAGCTGTGGAGTTTCTAGTTGTGGAATTCGTAGTTGTGGAGTATCTAGTTGTGGTGTTTCAAGTAGTGAAGTTTCTAGTTGTGGAGTTTCTAGTTGCAGAGTTTCTAGTTGCAGATTTTCTAGTTGCAGAGTTTATTAGTTGTGGAGTTTCAAGTTGTGGAGTTTCTAGTTGTGGAGTTTCTAGTTGTGGAGTTTGTAGTTGTGGAGTTTATTGTTGTGGAATTCGTAGTTTCGGAGTATCTAGTTGTAGTGTTTCAAGTAGTGAAGTTTCTAGCTGTGGAGTTTCTAGTTGTGGAGTTTTCTAGTAGTGGAGTTTCTAGTTATGGAGTTTCAAGTTGTGGAGTTTCTAGTTGTGGAATTTGTAGTTGTGTAGTATCTAGTTGTGGTAATTCAAGTTTTGTAGTTTCTAGCTGTGGAGTTTCTAGTTGTGGAGTTTCTAGTTGCGGAGTTTCTAGTTGTAAATCTCTAGTTGTGGAGTTTCTAGCTGTGGAGTTTCTGCTTGTGGAACCTCTAGTTGTGGAGTTCCTTGTTGTGGAGTCTCTAGTTGTGGAGTTTGTAGTTTTGGGGTTCGTAGTTGTGGAATTCGTAGTTGTGGACTTTCTAGTTGTGGAGTCTCTAGTTGTGGAGTTTGTAGTTTTGGGGTTCGTAGTTGTGGAGTTTATAGTTGCAGAGTTTCTAGTTGCAGAGTTTTCCAGTTGTGAAGATTGCAGTGGCGGAGTTCTAGTTGCGGACTTTCTAGCTGTGGAGTTTCTAGTTGCGGAGTTTATAGTTGCGGAGTTTTTAGTTGTGGAGTTTCTAGTTGTGAAATTTGTAGTTGTGGAGTATCTGGTTGTGGTGTTTCAAGTTGTGGAGTTTCTAGTTGTGGAGTTTCTAGTTGTGGAGTTTCTAGTTGTTGAGATTCTAGTTGCCGAATCTCTAAATGCGAAGTCTCAAGTTGTGGAGTTTCTAGCTGTGGAGTTTCTGGTTGTGGAGTCTCTAGTTGTGGAGTTCCTAGTAGTGGAGTCTCTAGTTGTGGAGTTTGTAGTTGTGGAGTTTCTAGCTGTGGAGTTTGTAGTTGCGGAGTTTCTAGTTGCAGAGTTTTCCAGTTGTGAAGATTGCAGTGGTGGAGTTTCTAGTTGCGGACTTTCTAGCTGTGGAGTTTCTAGTTGCGGAGTTTTCTAGTTGCGAAGTCTGTAGTTGTGGAGTTTTTAGTTGTAGAATTTCTAGCTGTGGATTTTCTAGCTTTGGAGTTTCTAGTTGCGGAGTTTTTAGTTCATAGTTTCTGGTTGTGGAGTTTCTAGTGTTGGAGTTTCTAGTTGTGGAGTCCGTAGTTGTGGAGTATCTATTTGTTGGGTTTCAAGTTGTGGAGTTTCAAGTCGTGGAGTTTCTAGTTGTGGATTTTCTAGCTTTGGAGTTTCTGGTTGCGGAGTTTCTGGTTGTGGTGTTTCTAGTTGTGGAGTTTCTAGTTGCGAAGTTTCAAGTTGTGGAGTTTCTAGTTGCGGAGTTTCTTGTCGCCGAGTTTCTGGTTGTGGGGTTTCTGGTGATGGAGTTTCTAGTTGCGGAGTTTCTAGTTGCGGAGTTTCTAGTTGTGGAGTTTCTAGTTGTGGAGTTTCTAGTTGTGGGGTTTCTAGTTGCCGAGTTTCTAGTTGCAAAATCTCAAGTTGTGGAGTTTCTAGCTGTGGAGTTTCTAGTTGCGGAGTTTCTAGTTGCGGAGTTTCTAGTTGTGGAGTTTCTAGTTGTGGAACTCGTAGTTTGGGAGTATCTAGTTGTGGTGTTTTAAGTAATGAAGTTTCTAGCTGTGGAGTTTCTAGTTGCGGAGTTTCTAGTTGAAAAGTTTCTAGTTGCGGAGTTTTCTAGTAGTGGAATTTCTAGTTGTGGATTTTGAAGTTGTAGAGTTCCTAGTTGCGGAGTGTCTAGCTGGGAGTTTCTAGTTGCGGAGTTTTCTAGTCTCGGAGTCTGTAGTTGTGGAGTTGCTAGTTGTGGAGTTTCTAGTGGTGGATTTTCTAGCTGTGGAGTTTCTAGTTGCGGAGTTTTTAGTTGCAGAGTTTCTAGTTGTGGAGTTTCTAGTTGTGGAGTTTCTAGTTGCGGAGTTTCTAGTTGTGGAGTATCTAGTTGTGAAGTTTCAAGTTGGGGAGTTTCTAGTTGTGGATTTTGAAGTTGTGGAGTTCCTAGTTGCAGAGTGTCTGGTTGGGAGTTTCTAGTTGCGGAGTTTTCTAGTGGCGGAGTCTGTAGTTGTGGAGTTGCTAGTTGTGGAGTTTCTAGTGGTGGATTTTCTAGCTGTGGAGTTTCTAGTTGCGGAATTTCTAGTTGCAAAGTTTCTAGTTGCGGACTTTCTAGCTGTGGAGTTTCTAGTTGCGGAGTTTATAGTTGCGGAGTTTTTAGTTGTGGAGTTTCTAGTTGTGAAATTTGTAGTTGTGGAGTATCTAGTTGTGGTGTTTCAAGTTGTGGAAATTCTAGTTCTGGAGTTTCTATTTGTGGAGTTTCTAGTTGTTGAGTTTCTAGTTGCCGGGTCTCTAAATGCGAAGTCTCAAGTTGTGGAGTTTCTAGCTGTGGAGTTTCTGGTTGTTGAGTCTCTAGTTGTGGAGTACCTAGTTGTGGAGTCTCTAGTTGTGGAGTTTCTAGTTGCGAAGACTAAAGTTGTGGAGTTTCTAGTTGTGGAGTCTCAAGTTGTGGAGTTTGTAGTTGTGGAGTTTCTAGCTGTGGAGTTTCTAGTTGCGGAGTTTCTAGTTGCAGAGTTTCTAATTGCAGAGTTTTCCAGTTGTGGAGATGTAGTGGTGGAGTTTCTAGTTGTGGAGTATCTTGTTGTGGAGTTTCAAGTTGTGGAGTTTTAGCTGTGGATTTTGAAGTTGTACAGTTCCTAGTTGCGGATTGTCTAGTATGGAGTTTTCTAGTTGTGGAATTTCTAGCTGTGGATTTTCTAGCTGTGGAGTTTCTAGTTGCAGAGTTTTTAGTTCATAGTTTCTGGTTGTGGAGTTTCTAGTGTTGGAGTTTCTAGTTGTGGAGTCCATAGTTGTGGAGTATCTATTTGTTGGGTTTCACGTTGTGGAGTTTCTAGTTGTGGAATTTGTAGTTGTGAAGTATCTAGTTGTGGTGTTTCAAGTTGTGGAGTTTCTAGTTGCGGAGTTTCTAGTTGTGAAGTCTCTAGTTGTGGAGTCTCTAGTTGTGGGATTTCTAGTTGCGGAGTTTCTGGTTGTGGAGTTTCTAGTTGTGGAGTTTCTAGTTGTGGAGTCTGTAGTTATGGAGTCTGCATTTTTGGAGTTTCTAGTTGTGGAGTTCCTAGTTATGGAGTCCCTAGTTGTGGAGTTTCTAGTTGCGGAGTTTCAAGTTGTGGAGTTTCTAGTTGTGGAGTTTGTAGTTGTGGAGTATTTAGTTGTGGTGTTTCAAGTTGTGGAGTTTCTAGTTGTGGAGTTTCTAGTTGCGGAGTTTCTAGTTGTGGAGTTTCTAGTTGTGGAATTCGTAGTTTTGGAGTATCTAGTTGTGTTTCATGTAGTGAAGTTTCTAGCTGTGGAGTTTCTAGTTGCGGAGTTTCCAGTTGCAGAGTTTCTAGTTGTGGAGTTTTATAGTAGTGGAGTTTCTAGTTATGGAGTTTCTTGTTGCAGAGTTTCAAGTTGCGGAGTTTATAGTTGTGGAGTTTGTAGTTGTGGAGTTTGTAGTTGTGGAGTATCTAGTTCTGGAGTTTCAAGCTGTGGAGTTTCTAGTGGATTTTGAAGGCATAGAGTTCCTAGTTGCGGAGTTTTCTAGTTGTGGAGTTTCTAGTTGTGCAGTCTCTAGTTGTTGAGTTTCTAGTTGTGAAGTTTATTGTTGTGGGGTTTCTAGCTGTGGAGTTTCTAGTTGCGGAGTTTCTAGTTGCAGAGTTTCTAGTTGCGGAGTTTCTAGTTGCAGAGTTTCTAGTTGTGGAGTTTCTAGTTGGAGAGTTTCGAGTTGCAGAGTTTCTAGTTTTGGAGTTTCTAGTTGTGGAGTTTTAGTTGCGGAGTTTCAAGTTGTGGAATTTATAGGTGTGGAGTTTCTAGTTGTTGAGTGTCTAGTTGTGGAGTTTCTAGCTGTGGAGTTTCTAGTGGTTGAGTTTCCAGTTGACGAGTTTCTATTCGCGAAGTCTCAAGTTGTGGAGTTTCTAGCTGTAAAGTTTCTAGCTGCGGAGTTTCTAGTTGCGGAGTTTCCAGTTGTGGAGTTTCTAGTTGTGGAATTTGTAGTTGTGGAGTATCTAGTTGTGGTGTTTCAAGTTGTGGTTTTTCTAGCTTTGGAGTTTCTAGTTGCGGAGTATCTAGTTGCAGAGTTTCTAGTTTCGGAGTTTCTAGTTGTGGAGTTTCTAATTGTGGTGTTTCTAGTTGTGGAGTTTATAGTTGCGGAGTTTCGGGTTGCGGAGTTTCAGGTCGTCGAGTTTCTAGTTGTGAAGTTTGTAGTTGTGGAGTATCTAGTTGTGGAGTTTCAAGTTGAGGAGTTTTTAGTTGTGGATTTTGAAGTTGTAGAGTTCCTAGTTGTGGAGTTTCTAGTGGTGGAGTTTCTAGTTGTTGAGTTTCTAGTTGCTGAGTTTCTAGTCGCGAAGTCTCAAGTTGTGGAGTTTCTAGCTGTGGAGTTTCTAGTTGCGGAGTTTCCAGTTGTGGTGTTTCTAGTTGCGGAATTTGTAGTTGTGGAGTATCTATTTGTTGAGTTTCAACTTGTGGAGTTTCTAGTTGTGGAGTATCTGGTTGTTGGGTTTCTAGCTGCCGAGTTTCCAGTTGCGAAGTCTCAAGTTGTGGAGTTTCTAGCTGTGAAAATTCTAGTTGCGGAGCTTCTAGTTGTGGAATTCGTAGTTGTGGAGTATCTAGTTGTGGTGTTTCAAGTAGTTAAGTTTCTAGCTGTGGAGTTTCTAGTTGCGGAGTTTCTAGTTGCAGAGTTTCACGTTGCCGAGTTTTCTAGTTGTGGAGTTTCTAGTTGCGGAGTTTCTAGTTGCGGAGTTTCAAGTTGTGGAGTTTCAAGTTGTGGAGTTTCTAGTTGTGGAGTTTGTAGTTGTGGAGTATCTAGTTGTGGAGTTTATAGTGGTGGATTTTCTAGCTGTGGAGTTTCTAGTTGCGGAGTTTCTAGTTGCAGAGTTTCTAGTTGTGGACTTTCTAGCTGTGGAGTTTCCAGTTGTGGAATTTCTAGTTGTGGAATTTCTAGTTGTGGAGTATCTAGTTGTGGTGTTTCAAGTTGTGGAGTTTCTAGTGGCAGAGTTTCTAGTTGTGGATTTTTCTAGTTGTGGAGATTCTAGTGGCGGAGTTTCAAGTTGTGGAGTTTCTAGTTGCGGAGTTACTAGCTGTGGAGTTTCTAGTTGCGTAGTCTCTAGTTGTGCAGTCTATAGTTGTTGAGTTGCTAGTTGTGAAGTTAATAGTTGTGGGGTTTCTAGCTGTGAAGTTTCTAGTAGTGGAGTTTGTAGTTGCAGAGTTTCTATTTGCGCAGTTTCTAGTTGCAGAGACTCTAGTTGCGGAGTTTCTAGTTGTGGTGTTTCTAGTTGCAGAATTTGTAGTTTTGGAGTATCTAGTTGTGGTGTTTCAAGTTGTGGAGTATCTATTTGTCGGGTTTCAAGTTGTGGAGTTTCTAGTTGTGGAGTTTCTAGCTGTGGAGTTTCTAGTGGATGAGTTTCCAGTTGACGAGTTTCTATTTGCGAAGTCTCAAGTTGTGGAGTTTCAAACTGTAAAGTTTGTAGTTGCAGAGTTTCTAGTTGCGGAGTTTCCAGTTGTGGAGTTTCTAGTTGTGGAATTTGTAGTTGTGGATTATCTAGTTGTGCAGTTTCTAGCTGTGGAGTTTGTAGTTGCGGAGTATGTAGTTGCAGAGTTTCTAGTTGCGGAGTTTTCTAGTTGTGGAGTTTCAAGTTGTGCAGTCTCTAGTTGTTGAGTTTCTAGTTGTGAAGTTTATAGTTGTGGGGTTTCTAGCTGTGGAGTTTCTAGTTGCGGAGTTTCTAGTTGCAGAGTTTCTAGTTTCGGAGTTTCTAGTTGCAGAGTTTATAGTTGTGGAGTTTCTAGTTGGGGAGTTTAGAGTTGCAGAGTTTCTAGTTGTGGAGTTTCTAGTTGTGGAGTTTTAGTTGCGGAATTTCAAGTTGTGGAATTTATAGGTGTGGAGTTTCTAGTTGTTGAGTGTCTAGTTGTGGAGTTTCTAGCTGTGGAGTTTCTAGTGGTTGAGTTTCCAGTTGACGAGTTTCTATTCACGAAGTCTCAAGTTGTGGAGTTTCTAGCTGTAAAGTTTCTAGCTGCGGAGTTTCTAGTTGCGGAGTTTCCAGTTCTCGAGTTTCTAGTTGTGGAGTTTCTAATTGTGGAGTTTCTAGTTTTGGAGTTTTTAGTTGCGGAGTTTCTGGTTGCGGAGTATCAGGTCGTCGAGTTTCTAGTTGTGAAGTTTGTAGTTGTGGAGTATCTAGTTGTGGAGTTTCAAGTTGAGGAGTTTTTAGTTGTGGATTTTGAAGTTTTAGAGTTCCTAGTTGTGGAGTTTCTAGTGGTGGAGATTCTAGTTGCGGAGTTTCCAGTTGTGGTGTTTCTAGTTGCGGAATTTGTAGTTGTGGAGTATCTATTTGTTGGGTTTCAACCTGTGGAGTTTCTAGTTGTGGAGTTTCTGGTTGTTGGGTTTCTAGCTGCCGAGTTTCCAGTTGCGAAGTCTCAAGTTGTGCAGATTCTAGCTGTGAAAATTCTAGTTGCGGAGCTTCTAGTTGTGGAATTCGTAGTTGTGGAGTATCTAGTTGTGGTGTTTCAAGTAGTTAAGTTTCTAGCTGTGGAGTTTCTAGTTGCGGAGTTTCTAGTTGCAGAGTTTCACGTTGCCGAGTTTTCTAGTTGTGGAGTTTCTAGTTGCGGAGTTTCTAGTTGCGGAGTTTCAAGTTGTGGAGTTTCAAGTTGGGGAGTTTCTAGTTGTGGAGTTTGTAGTTGTGGAGTATCTAGTGGCGGAGTTTCAAGTTGTGGTGTTTCAAGTTGTGGAGTTTCTAGCTGTGGAGTTTCTAGCTGTGGAGTTTCTCGTTGCGGAGTTTCTAGTTGCACAGTTTCTAGTTGCGGAGTTTCTAGTTGCAGAGATTCTAGTTTTGGAGTTTCTAGTTGGGGAGTTTCGAGTTGTGGAGTTTCTAGTTGCGGAATTTGTAGTTGTGGAGTATCTAGTTGTGGTGTTTCAAGTTGTGGAGTACCTATTTGTCGGGTTTCAAGTTGTGGAGTTTCAAGTTGTGGAGTTTCAAGTTGTGGAGTTTCTAGCTGTGGAGTTTCTAGTGGTTGAGTTTCCAGTTGACGAGTTTCTATTTGCAAAGTCTCAAGTTGTGGAGTTTGTAACTGTAATGTTTGTAGTTGCAGAGTTTCTAGATGTGGAGTTTCCAGTTGTGGAGTTTCTAGTTGTGGAATTTGTAGTTGTGGATTATCTAGTTGTGGAGTTTCTAGCTGTGGAGTTTCTAGTTGCGGAGTATGTAGTTGCACAGTTTCTAGTTGCGCAGTTTTCTAGTTGTGGAGTTTCTAGTTGTGCAGTCTCTAGTTGTTGAGTTTCTAGTTGTGAAGTTTATTGTTGTGGGGTTTCTAGCTGTGGAGTTTCTAGTTGCGGAGTTTTTAGTTGCAGAGTTTCTAGTTGCGGAGTTTCTAGTTGCAGAGTTTCTAGTTGTGGAGTTTCTAGTTGGAGAGTTTCGAGTTGCAGAGTTTCTAGTTTTGGAGTTTCTAGTTGTGGAGTTTTAGTTGCGGAGTTTCAAGTTGTGGAATTTATAGGTGTGGAGCTTCTAGTTGTTGAGTGTCTAGTTGTGGAGTTTCTAGCTGTGGAGTTTCTAGTGGTTGAGTTTCCAGTTGACGAGTTTCTATTCGCGAAGTCTCAAGTTGTGGAGTTTCTAGCTGTAAAGTTTCTAGCTGCGGAGTTTCTAGTTGCGGAGTTTCCAGTTGTGGAGTTTCTAGTTGTGGAATTTGTAGTTGTGGAGTTTCTAGTTGTGGTGTTTCAAGTTGTGGTTTTTCTAGCTGTGGAGTTTCTAGTTGCGGAGTATCTAGTTGCAGAGTTTCTAGTTTAGGAGTTTCTAGTTGTGGAGTTTCTAATTGTGGAGTTTCTAGTTGTGGAGTTTATAGTTGCGGAGTTTCGGGTTGCGGAGTTTCAGGTCGTCGAGTTTCTAGTTGTGAAGTTTGTAGTTGTGGAGTATCTAGTTGTGGAGTTTCAAGTTGACGAGTTTTTAGTTGTGGATTTTGAAGTTGTAGAGTTCCTAGTTGTGAAGTTTCAAGTGGTGGAGTTTCTAGTTGTTGAGTTTCTAGTCGCGAAGTGTCAAGTTGTGGAGAGTTTCTAGTTGTGGAGTTTCCAGTTGTGATAATTCTAGTTGCGGAATTTGTAGTTGTGGAGTATCTATTTGTTAGGTTTCAACTTGTGGAGTTTCTAGTTGTGGAGTTTCTGGTTGTTGGGTTTATAGCTGCCGAGTTTCCAGTTGCGAAGTCTCAAGTTGTGGAGTTTCTAGCTGTGAAAATTCTAGTTGCGGAGCTTCTAGTTGTGGAATTCGTAGTTGTGGAGTATCTAGTTGTGGTGTTTCAAGTAGTTAAGTCTCTAGCTGTGGAGTTTCTAGTTGCGGAGTTTCTAGTTGCAGAGTTTCACGTTGCCGAGTTTTCTAGTTGCGGAGTCTTCTAGTTGTGGAGATTCTAGTGGCGGAGTTTCAAGTTGTGGAGTTTCTAGTTGCGGAGTTACTAGCTGTGGAGTTTCTAGTTCCGGAGTCTCTAGTTGTGCAGTCTATAGTTGTTGAGTTGCTAGTTGTGAAGTTTATAGTTCTGGGGTTTCTAGCTGTGGAGATTCTAGTTGCGGAGTTTCTAGTTGCACAGTTTCTAGTTGCGGAGTTTCTAGTTGTGGAGTATCTAGTTGTGGTGTTTCAAGTTGTGGAGTTTCTAACTGTAATGTTTGTAGTTGCAGAGATTCTAGTTGCGGAGTTTCCAGTTGTGGAGTTTCTAGTTGTGGAATTTGTAGTTGTGGATTATCTAGTTGTGGAGTTTCTAGCTGTGGAGTTTCTAGTTGCGGAGTATGTAGTTGCAGAGTTTCTAGTCGGAGTTTTCTAGTTGTGGAGTTTCTAGTTGTGCAGTCTCTAGTTGTTGAGTTTCTAGTTGTGAAGTTTATTGTTGTGGGGTTTCTAGCTGTGGAGTTTCTAGTTGCGGAGTTTCTAGTTGCAGAGTTTCTAGCTGTGGAGTTTCTAGTTGCGGAGTATCTAGTTGCAGAGTTTCTAGTTTCGGAGTTTCTAGTTGTGGAGTTTCTACTTGTGGAGTTTCTAGTTGCGGAGTTTTTAGTTGCGGAGTTTCTGGTTGCAGAGTTTCAGGTTGTGGAGTTTCTAGCTGTGGAGTTTGTAGTTGTGGAGTATCTAGTTGTGGAATTCGTAGTTGTGGAGTATCTTGTTGTGGTGTTTCAAGTAGTTAAGTTTCTAGCTGTGGAGTTTCTAGTTGCGGAGTTTCTAGTTGCAGAGTTTCACGTTGCCGAGTTTTCTAGTTGTGGAGTTTCTAGTTGCGGAGTCTGTAGTTGTGGAGTTGCTAGTTGTTGAGTTTCTAGTGGTGGATTTTCTAGCTGTGTAGTTTCTAGTTGTGGAGTTTCTAGTGGCAGAGTTTCTAGTTGTGGACTTTCTAGCTGTGGAGTATCCAGTTGTGGAATTTCTAGTTGTGGAATTTGTAGTTGAGGAGTATCTAGTTGTGGTGTTTCAAGTTGTGGAGTTTCTAGCTGTGGAGTTTCTAGTTGTGCAGTTTCTAGTGGCAGAGTTTCTAGTTGCGGATTTTTCTAGTTGTGGAGATTCTAGTGGCGGAGTTTCAAGTTGTGGAGTTTCTAGTTGCGGAGTTACAAGCTGTGGAGTTTCTAGTTGCGGAGTCTCTAGTTGTGCAGTCTATAGTTGTTGAGTTGCTAGTTGTGAAGTTTATAGTTGTGGGGTTTCTAGCTGTGAAGTTTCTAATTGTGGAGTTTGTAGTTGCAGAGTTTCTAGTTGCGCAGTTTCTAGTTGCAGAGACTCTGGTTGTGGAGTTTCTAGTTGGGGAGTTTCTAGTTGCGGAGTTTCTAGTTGCGGAGTTTCTAGTTGCAGAATTTGTAGTTTTGGAGTATCTAGTTGTGGTGTTTCAAGTTGTGGAGTATCTATTTGTCGGGTTTCAAGTTGTGGAGTTTCTAGTTGTGCAGTTTCTAGCTGTGGAGTTTCTAGTGGTTGAGTTTCCAGTTGACGAGTTTCTATTTGCGAAGTCTCAAGTTGTGGAGTTTCTAACTGTAAAATTTGTAGTTGCAGAGTTTCTAGTTGCGGAGTTTCCAGTTGTGGAGTTTCTAGTTGTGGAATTTGTAGTTGTGGATTATCTAGTTGTGGAGTTTCTAGCTGTGGAGTTTCTAGTTGCGGAGTATGTAGTTGCAGAGTTTCTAGTTGTGGAGTTTCTAGCTGTGGAGTTTCAAGTTGTGGAATATATAGGTGTGGAGTTTCTGTTTGTGGAGTTTCTAGTGGTCGGGTTTCTGGTTGTGGAGTTTCTAGTTGTGGAGTTTCTAGTTGTGGATTTTCTAGTTGTGGAGTTTTTAGTTGCGGAGTTTCTAGTTGCGGAGTTTCTGGTTGTGGAGTTTCAAGTTGTGTCGTTTCAATCTGTGTAGTTTGTATTTGTGGAATCTCAATTTGTGTAGTTCCTAGTTGTGGAGTCTCTAGTTGTGGAGTTTCTAGTTGTGGAGTGTCCATTTGTGGAGTTTCTAGTTGTGAAGTTTCTAGTTGTGGAGTTTCTAGTTGGAGTTTTTAGTTTTCGAGTTTCTAGTTGTAGATTTTCTATTTGCAGAGTTCCTAGTTGTGGAGTTTCTAGTTGAGGGGTTTCTAGTTGTGGAAATTCTAGCTGTGGAGTGTCTACTTATGGAATCTCTAGTCGTGGTGTTTTTAGTTGTGTAGTTTCTATCTGAGGAGTTTTTTAATGCAAAGTCTCTAGTTGTGCAGTCTCTAGTTGTTGAGTTTCTAGTTGTTGAGTTTCTAGTTGTGAAGTTTATAGTTGTGGGGTTTCTAGCTGTGGAGTTTCTAGTTGCGGAGTTTCTAGTTGCAGACTTTCTAGTGGCGGAGTTTCTAGTTGCAGAGTTTCTATTTGTGGAGTTTCTAGTTGGGGAGTTTCTAATTGCGGAGTTTCTATTTGTGGAGTTTCTAGTTGTGGAGTTTTAGTTGTGGAGTTTCAAGTTGAGGAATTTATAGGTGTGGAGTTTTTAGTTGTTGAGTTTCTAGTTGTCGGGTTTCTAGCTGTGGATCTTCTAGTTGCGGAGTATCTAGTTGCAGAGTTTCTAGTTGCGGAGTTTCTAGTTGTGGAATTTCTACTTGTGTAGTTTCTAGTTGTAGAGTTTTTAGTTGCAGAGTTTCTGGTTGCGGAATTTCAGGTTGTGGAGTTTGTAGTTGTGGAGTTTGTAGTTGCAGAGTTTCTAGTTGCGAAGTTTCCAGTTGTGGAGTTTCCAGTTGTGGAATTTCAATCTGTGTAGTTTCTAGTTGTGGAGTTTTAGTTGCGGAGTTTCTGGTTGCGGAGCTTCAGGTTGTGGAGTTTGTAGTTGTGGAGTTTGTAGTTGCAGAGTTTCTATTTGCGAAGTTTCCAGTTGTGGAGTTTCCAGTTGTGGAATTTCAATCTGTGTAGTTTCTAGTTGTGGAGTCTCGATTTTGGAGTTCCTAGTTGTGGAGTCTCTAGTTGTGGAGTTTCTAGTTGTGGAGTGCCTATTTGTGGAGTTTCTAGTTGTGCAGTTTCTAGTCGAGGAGTTTCTAGTCGGAGTTTTTTGTTTTCGAGTTTCTAGTTGTAGATTTTATATTTGCAGAGGTCCTAGTTGTGCGGTTTCTAGTTGTGGAAATTCTAGCTGTGGAGTTTCTACTTATGGAATCTCTAGTCGTGGAGTTTCTAGTTGTGTAGTTTCTATCTGAGGAGTTTCTAAATGCAAAGTCTCTAGTTGTGCAGTCTCTAGTTGTGGAGTTTCTAGTTGTGGAGTTTCTTGTTGAGGAGTTTCTAGTTGTGAAGTTTCTAGTTGTAGATTTTCTAGTTGCAGTGTTTCTAGTTTTGGAGTTTCTAGTTGCAGAGTTTCTAGCTGCGGAGTTTCTAGTTGTGGAAATTCTAGTCCAGACTTTCTAGTTGCAGAGTTTCTAGTTGTGGAGTTTCTAGTTGGGGAGTTTCTAGTTGCGGAGTTTCTAGTTGTGGAGTTTCTAGTGGTGGACCTTTAGTTGCGGAGTTTCAAGTTGAGGAATATTTAGGTGTGGAGTTTCTAGTTGTTGAGTTTCCAGTTGTCGGGTTTCCAGTTGCGTAGTTTCTAGTTGTGGAGTGTCTAGTTGTGGAGCTTTTAGTTGAGGAGTCTCTAGTTGTTGAGTCTCTAGCTGTGGAAATTCTAGTTGTGGAGTTTCTAGTTGCAGAGTTTGTTGTTGCGGAGTTTCTAGATGTGGTGTTTCTAGTTGTGGAGTTTCTGGCTGTGGAGTTTCCAGTTGCGGAGTTTCTAGTTGTGGAGTTTCTAGTGGTGGAGTTTCTAGTTGAGGAGTCTTTAGTTGTGGAGTTTCTAGTTGTGGAGTTTCTAGTTGCGAACTCTCAAGTTGTGGAGTTTCTAGTTGTGGAGTTTCTAGCTGTGGAGTTTCTAGTTGTTGAGTTTCTAGTTGACGAGTTTCTTTTTGCGAAGTCTCAAGTTGTGGAGTTTCTAGCTGTGGAGTTTCTAGTTGCGGAGTTTGTAGTTGCGAAGTTTCTAGTTGCAGAGTTTCTAGTTGTGGAGATTCTAGTTGCCGAGTTTCTTGTTGCGAAGTCTCAAGTTGTGGAGTTTCTAGCTGTGGAGTTTCTAGTTGCAGAGTTTCTAGTTGTGGAGTTTCTAGTTGTGGAGTTTCTAGTTGTGGAATTTGTAGTTGTGGAGTACAGAGTTGTGGTGCTTCAAGTTGTGGAGTTTCTAGCTTAGGAGTTTCTAGTTGAGGAGTTTCTAGTGGCAGAGTTTTTAGTTGCAGAATTTTCTAGTTGTGGAGATTCTAGTGGCGGAGTTTCAAGTTGTGGAGTTTCTAGTTGCGGAGTTACTAGCTGTGGAGTTTCTAGATGCGGAGTCTTTAGTTGTGCAGTCTATAGTTGTTGAGTTGCTAGTTGTGAAGTTTAGAGTTGTGGGATTTCTAGCTGTGGAGTTTCTAGTTGCGGAGTTTCTTGTTGCATAGTTTCTAGTTGCGGAGTTTCTAGTTGCAGAGATTCTAGTTGTGGAGTTTCTAGTGGGGAGTTTCTGGCTGTGGAGTTTCCAGTTGCGGAGTTTCTAGTTGTGGAGTTTCTAGTTGTGAGGATCGTAGTTGTGGAGTTTCTAGTGGTGGAGCTTCTAGTTGTGGAGTCTCTAGTTGTGGAGTATCTAGTTGTGGAGTTTTCAGTTGCGAACTCCCAAGTTTTGGAGTTTCTAGTTGTGGAGTTTCTAGCTGTGGTGTTTCTAGTTGCTGAGTTTCTAGTTGACGAGTTTCTATTTGCGAAGTCTCAAGTTGTGGAGTTTCTAGTGGTTTTGTTTCCAGTTGACGAGTTTCTACTTGCGAAGTCTCAAGTTGTGGAGTTTCTAGCTGTAAAGTTTCTAGTTGCAGGTTTTCTAGTTGTGGACTTTCTACCTGTGGAGTTTCCAGATGTGGAATTTCTAGTTGTGGAATTTGTAGTTGTGGAGTATCTAGTTGTGGTGTTTCAAGTTGTGGAGTTTCTAGCTGTGGAGTTTCTAGTTGTGGAGTTTCTGGTTGTTGGGTTTCTAGCTGCCGAGTTTCCAGTTGCGAAGTCTCAAGTTGTGGAGTTTCTAGCTGTGAAAATTCTAGTTGCGGAGCTTCTAGTTGTGGAATTCGTAGTTGTGGAGTATCTTGTTGTGGTGTTTCAAGTAGTTAAGTTTCTAGCTGTGGAGTTTCTAGTTGCGGAGTTTCTAGTTGCAGAGTTTCACGTTGCCGAGTTTTCTAGTTGTGGAGTTTCTAGTTGCGGAGTCTGTAGTTGTGGAGTTGCTAGTTGTGGAGTTTCTAGTGGTGGATTTTCTAGCTGTGGAGTTTCTAGTTGTGGAGTTTCTAGTTGCAGAGTTTCTAGTTGTGGACTTTCTAGCTGTGGAGTATCCAGTTGTGGAATTTCTAGTTGTGGAATTTGTAGTTGAGCAGAATCTAGTTGTGGTGTTTCAAGTTGTGGAGTTTCTAGCTGTGGAGTTTCTAGTTGTGGAGTTTCTAGTGGCAGAGTTTCTAGTTGCGGATTTTTCTAGTTGTGGAGATTCTAGTGGCGGAGGTTGAAGTTGTGGAGTTTCTAGTTGCGGAGTTACTAGCTGTGGAGTTTCTAGTTGCGGAGTCTCTAGTTGTGCAGTCTATAGTTGTTGAGTTGCTAGTTGTGAAGTTTATAGTTGTGGGGTTTCTAGCTGTGAAGTTTCTAGTTGTGGAGTTTGTAGTTGTAGAGTTTCTAGTTGCGCAGTTTCTAGTTGCAGAGACTCTAGTTGTGGAGTTTCTAGTTGGGGAGTTTCTAGTTGCGGAGTTTCTAGTTGTGGAGTTTCTAGTTGCAGAATTTGTAGTTTTGGAGTATCTAGTTGTGGTGTTTCAAGTTGTGGAGTATCTATTTGTCGGGTTTCAAGTTGTGGAGTTTCTAGTTGTGGAGTTTCTAGCTGTGGAGTTTCTAGTGGTTGAGTTTCCAGTTGACGAGTTTCTATTTGCGAAGTCTCAAGTTGTGGAGTTTCTAACTGTAAAGTTTGTAGTTACAGAGTTTCTAGTTGCGGAGTTTCCAGTTGTGGAGTTTCTAGTTGTGGAATTTGTAGTTGTGGATTATCTAGTTGTGGAGTTTCTAGCTGTGGAGTTTCTAGTTGCGGAGTATGTAGTTGCAGAGTTTCTAGTTGTGGAGTTTCTAGCTGTGGAGTTTCAAGTTGTGGAATATATAGGTGTGGAGTTTCTGTTTGTGGAGTTTCTAGTGGTCGGGTTTCTGGTTGTGGAGTTTCTAGTTGTGGAGTTTCTAGTTGTGGATTTTCTAGTTGTGGAGTTTTTAGTTGCGGAGTTTCTAGTTGCGGACTTTCTGGTTGTGGAGTTTCAAGCTGTGTAGTTTCAATCTGTGTAGTTTGTAGTTGTGGAATCTCAATTTGTGTAGTTCCTAGTTGTGGAGTCTCTAGTTGTGGAGTTTCTAGTTGTGGAGTGTCCATTTGTGGAGTTTCTAGTTGTGAAGTTTCTAGTTGTGGAGTTTCTAGTTGGAGTTTTTAGTTTTCGAGTTTCTAGTTGTAGATTTTCTATTTGCAGAGCTCCTAGTTGTGGAGTTTCTAGTTGAGGGGTTTCTAGTTGTGGAAATTCTAGCTGTGGAGTGTCTACTTATGGAATCTCTAGTCGTGGTGTTTTTAGTTGTGTAGTTTCTATCCGAGGAGTTTCTAAATGCAAAGTCTCTAGTTGTGCAGTCTCTAGTTGTGGAGTTTCTGGTTGCAGAGTTTCTAGTTGCAGAGTTTCTAGCTGCGGAGTTTCTAGTTGCGGAGTTTCTAGTCCAGACTTTCTAGTTGCAGAGTTTCTAGTTGTGGAGTTTCTAGTTGGGGAGTTTCTAGTTGCGGAGTTTCTAGTTGTGGAGTTTCTAGTGGTGGACTTTTAGTTGCGGAGTTTCAAGTTGAGGAATTTATAGGTGTAGAGTTTTAGTTGTTGAGTTTCTAGTAGTCGGGTTTCTAGCTGTGGATCTTCTAGTTGCGGAGTATCTAGTTGCAGAGTTTCTAGTTGCGGAGTTTCTAGTTGTGGAGTTTCTGCTTGTGGAGTTTCTAGTTGTGGAGTTTTTAGTTGCAGAGTTTCTGGTTGCGGAATTTCAGGTTGTGGAGTTTGTAGTTGTGGAGTTTGTAGTTGCAGAGTTTCTAGTTGCGAAATTTCCAGTTGTGGAGTTTCCAGTTGTGGAATTTTAATCTGTGTAGTTTCTAGTTGTGAAGTTTTTAGTTGCGGAGTTTCTGGTTGCGGAGATTCAGGTTGTGGAGTTTGTAGTTGTGGAGTTTGTAGTTGCAGAGTTTCTAGTTGCGAAGTTTCCAGTTGTGGAGTTTCCAGTTGTGGAATTTCAATCTGTGTAGTTTCTAGTTGTGGAGTCTCAATTTTGGAGTTCCTAGTTGTGGAATCTCTAGTTGTGGAGTTTCTAGTTGTGGAGTGCCTATTTGTGGAGTTTCTAGTTGTGCAGTTTCTAGTTGTGGAGTTTCTAGTTGGAGTTTTTTGTTTTCAAGTTTCTAGTTGTAGATTTTCTATTTGCAGAGTTCCTAGTTGTGGGGTTTCTAGTTGTGGAAATTCTAGCTGTGGTGTTTCTACTTATGGAATCTCTAGTTGTGGAGTTTCTAGTTGTGTAGTTTCTATCTGAGGAGTTTCTAAATGCAAAGTCTCTAGTTGTGCAGTCTCTAGTTGTGGAGTTTCTAGTTGTGGAGTTTCTTGTTGAGGAGTTTCCAGTTGTGAAGTTTCTTGTTGTAGATTTTCTAGTTGCAGAGTTTCTAGTTGCGAAGTTTCCACTTGCGGAGTTTCTACTTGAGTTTATAGTTGTGGATTTTCTTGTTGCAGAGTTTCGAGTGGCAGAGTTTCAAGTTGTGGAGTTTCTAGTTGCGGAGTTTCTAGCTGCGGAGTTTCTAGTTGCGGAGTCTCTAGTTGTGCAGTCTCTAGATGTTGAGTTTCTAGTTGTGAAGTTTATAGTTGAGGGGTTTCTAGCTGTGGAGTTTCTAGTTGGGGAGTTTCTAGTTGCGGAGTTTCTAGTTGTGGAGTTTCTAGTGGTGGACTTTTAGTTGCGGAGTTTCAAGTTGAGGAATATTTAGGTGTGGAGTTTCTAGTTGTTGAGTTTCTACTTTTCGGGTTTCCAGTTGCGGAGTTTCTAGTTGTGGAGTGTCTAGTTGTGGAGCTTTTAGTTGAGGAGTCTCTAGTTGTTGAGTCTCTAGCTGCGGAAATTCTAGTTGGGGAGTTTCTAGTTGCAGAGTTTGTTGTTGCGGAGTTTCTAGATGTGGTGTTTCTAGTTGTGGAGTTTCTGGCTGTGGAGTTTCCAGTTGCGGAGTTTCTAGTTGTGGAGTTTCTAGTTGTGATGTTCGTAGTTGTGGAGTTTGTAGTGGTGGAGTTTCTAGTTGAGGAGTCTTTAGTTGTGGAGTTTCTAGTTGTGGAGTTTCTAGTTGCGAACTCTCAAGTTTTGGAGTTTGTAGTTGCGAAGTTTCTAGTTGCAGAGTTTCTAGTTGTGGAGATTCTAGTTGCCGAATTTCTTGTTGCGAAGTCTCAAGTTGTGGAGTTTGTAGCTGTGGAGTTTCCAGTTGCAGAGTTTCTAGTTGTCGAGTTTCTAGTTTTGGAGTTTCTAGTTGTGGAATTTGTAGTTGTGTAGTACAGAGTTGTGGTGTTTCAAGTTGTGGAGTTTCTAGCTGTGGAGTTTCCAGTTGCAGAGTTTCTAGTTGTCGAGTTTCTAGTTGTGGAGTTTCTAGTTGTGGAATTTGTAGTTGTGGAGTACAGAGTTGTGGTGCTTCAAGTTGTGGAGTTTCTAGCTTAGGAGTTTCTAGTTGAGGAGTTTCTAGTGCAGAGTTTCTAGTTGCAGAGTTTTCTAGTTGTGGAGATTCTAGTGGCGGAGTTTCAAGTTGTGGAGTTTCTAGTTGCGGAGTTACTAGCTGTGGAGTTTCTAGATGCGGAGTCTCTAGTTGTGCAGTCTATAGTTGTTGAGTTGCTAGTTGTGAAGTTTATATTTGTGGGATTTCTAGCTGTGGAGTTTCTAGTTGCGGAGTTTCTTGTTGCATAGTTTCTAGTTGCGGAGTTTCTAGTTGCAGAGTTTCTAGTTGTGGAGTTTCTAGTTGTGAGGATCGTAGTTGTGGAGTTTCTAGTGGTGGAGCTTCTAGTTGTGGAGTCTCTAGTTGTGGAGTTTCTAGTTGTGGAGTTTTTAGTTGCGAACTCTCAAGTTTTGTAGTTTCTAGTTGTGGAGTTTCTAGCTGTGGTGTTTCTAGTTGTTGAGTTTCTAGTTGACGAGTTTCTATTTGCGAAGTCTCAAGTTGTGTAGTTTCTAGTGGTTTAGTTTCCAGTTGACGAGTTTCTAGTTGCGAAGTCTCAAGTTGTGGAGTTTCTAGCTGTAAAGTTTATAGTTGCAGGGTTTCTAGTTGTGGACTTTCTAGGTGTGGAGTTTGCAGTTGTGGAATTTCTAGTTGTGGAATTCGTAGTTGTGGAGTATCTTGTTGTGGTGTTTCAAGTTGTGGAGTTTCTAGCTGTGGAGTTTCTAGTTGTGGAGTTTCTAGTGGCAGAGTTTCTAGTTGCGGAGTCTTCTAGTTGTGGAGATTCTAGTGGCGGAGTTTCAAGTTGTGGAGTTTCTAGTTGCGGAGTTACTAGCTGTGGAGTTTCTAGTTCCGGAGTCTCTAGTTGTGCAGTCTATAGTTGTTGAGTTGCTAGTTGTGAAGTTTATAGTTCTGGGGTTTCTAGCTGTGGAGTTTCTAGTTGCGGAGTTTCTAGTTGCACAGTTTCTAGTTGCGGAATTTGTAGTTGTGGAGTATCTAGTTGTGGTGTTTCAAGTTGTGGAGTATCTATTTGTCGGGTTTCAAGTTGTGGAGTTTCAAGTTGTGGAGTTTCTAGCTGTGGAGTTTCTAGTTGCGGAGTTTCTAGTTGCAGAGTTTCACGTTGCCGAGTTTTCTAGTTGTGGAGTTTCTAGTTGCGGAGTCTGTAGTTGTGGAGTTGCTAGTTGTGGAGTTTCTAGTGGTGGATTTTCTAGCTGTGGAGTTTCTAGTTGTGGAGTTTCTAGTTGCAGAGTTTCTAGTTGTGGACTTTCTAGCTGTGGAGTATCCAGTTGTGGAATTTCTAGTTGTGGAATTTGTAGTTGAGCAGAATCTAGTTGTGGTGTTTCAAGTTGTGGAGTTTCTAGCTGTGGAGTTTCTAGTTGTGGAGTTTCTAGTGGCAGAGTTTCTAGTTGCGGATTTTTCTAGTTGTGGAGATTCTAGTGGCGGAGGTTCAAGTTGTGGAGTTTCTAGTTGCGGAGTTACAAGCTGTGGAGTTTCTAGTTGCGGAGTCTCTAGTTGTGCAGTCTATAGTTGTTGAGTTGCTAGTTGTGAAGTTTATAGTTGTGGGGTTTCTAGCTGTGAAGTTTCTAGTTGTGGAGTTTGTAGTTGCAGAGTTTCTAGTTGCGCAGTTTCTAGTTGCAGAGACTCTGGTTGTGGAGTTTCTAGTTGGGGAGTTTCTAGTTGCGGAGTTTCTAGTTGCGGAGTTTCTAGTTGCAGAATTTGTAGTTTTGGAGTATCTAGTTGTGGTGTTTCAAGTTGTGGAGTATCTATTTGTCGGGTTTCAAGTTGTGGAGTTTCTAGTTGTGCAGTTTCTAGCTGTGGAGTTTCTAGTGGTTGAGTTTCCAGTTGACGAGTTTCTATTTGCGAAGTCTCAAGTTGTGGAGTTTCTAACTGTAAAGTTTGTAGTTGCAGAGTTTCTAGTTGCGGAGTTTCCAGTTGTGGAGTTTCTAGTTGTGGAATTTGTAGTTGTGGATTATCTAGTTGTGGAGTTTCTAGCTGTGGAGTTTCTAGTTGCGGAGTATGTAGTTGCAGAGTTTCTAGTTGTGGAGTTTCTAGCTGTGGAGTTTCAAGTTGTGGAATATATAGGTGTGGAGTTTCTGTTTGTGGAGTTTCTAGTGGTCGGGTTTCTGGTTGTGGAGTTTCTAGTTGTGGAGTTTCTAGTTGTGGATTTTCTAGTTGTGGAGTTTTTAGTTGCGGAGTTTCTAGTTGCGGAGTTTCTGGTTGTGGAGTTTCAAGTTGTGTCGTTTCAATCTGTGTAGTTTGTATTTGTGGAATCTCAATTTGTGTAGTTCCTAGTTGTGGAGTCTCTAGTTGTGGAGTTTCTAGTTGTGGAGTGTCCATTTGTGGAGTTTCTAGTTGTGAAGTTTCTAGTTGTGGAGTTTCTAGTTGGAGTTTTTAGTTTTCGAGTTTCTAGTTGTAGATTTTCTATTTGCAGAGTTCCTAGTTGTGGAGTTTCTAGTTGAGGGGTTTCTAGTTGTGGAAATTCTAGCTGTGGAGTGTCTACTTATGGAATCTCTAGTCGTGGTGTTTTTAGTTGTGTAGTTTCTATCTGAGGAGTTTCTAAATGCAAAGTCTCTAGTTGTGCAGTCTCTAGTTGTTGAGTTTCTAGTTGTTGAGTTTCTAGTTGTGAAGTTTATAGTTGTGGGGTTTCTAGCTGTGGAGTTTCTAGTTGCGGAGTTTCTAGTTGCAGACTTTCTAGTGGCGGAGTTTCTAGTTGCAGAGTTTCTATTTGTGGAGTTTCTAGTTGGGGAGTTTCTAATTGCGGAGTTTCTATTTGTGGAGTTTCTAGTTGTGGAGTTTTAGTTGTGGAGTTTCAAGTTGAGGAATTTATAGGTGTGGAGTTTTTAGTTGTTGAGTTTCTAGTTGTCGGGTTTCTAGCTGTGGATCTTCTAGTTGCGGAGTATCTAGTTGCAGAGTTTCTAGTTGCGGAGTTTCTAGTTGTGGAATTTCTACTTGTGTAGTTTCTAGTTGTAGAGTTTTTAGTTGCAGAGTTTCTGGTTGCGGAATTTCAGGTTGTGGAGTTTGTAGTTGTGGAGTTTGTAGTTGCAGAGTTTCTAGTTGCGAAGTTTCCAGTTGTGGAGTTTCCAGTTGTGGAATTTCAATCTGTGTAGTTTCTAGTTGTGGAGTTTTAGTTGCGGAGTTTCTGGTTGCGGAGCTTCAGGTTGTGGAGTTTGTAGTTGTGGAGTTTGTAGTTGCAGAGTTTCTATTTGCGAAGTTTCCAGTTGTGGAGTTTCCAGTTGTGGAATTTCAATCTGTGTAGTTTCTAGTTGTGGAGTCTCAATTTTGGAGTTCCTAGTTGTGGAGTCTCTAGTTGTGGAGTTTCTAGTTGTGGAGTGCCTATTTGTGGAGTTTCTAGTTGTGCAGTTTCTAGTTGAGGAGTTTCTAGTCGGAGTTTTTTGTTTTCGAGTTTCTAGTTGTAGATTTTATATTTGCAGAGGTCCTAGTTGTGCGGTTTCTAGTTGTGGAAATTCTAGCTGTGGAGTTTCTACTTATGGAATCTCTAGTCGTGGAGTTTCTAGTTGTGTAGTTTCTATCTGAGGAGTTTCTAAATGCAAAGTCTCTAGTTGTGCAGTCTCTAGTTGTGGAGTTTCTAGTTGTGGAGTTTCTTGTTGAGGAGTTTCTAGTTGTGAAGTTTCTAGTTGTAGATTTTCTAGTTGCAGTGTTTCTAGTTGCGAAGTTTCTACTTGGGGAGTTTCTACTTGAGTTTATAGTTGTGGATTTTCTAGTTGCAGAGTTTCTAGTTGCAGAGTTTCAAGTTTTGGAGTTTCTAGTTGCAGAGTTTCTAGCTGCGGAGTTTCTAGTTGTGGAAATTCTAGTCCAGACTTTCTGGTTGCAGAGTTTCTAGTTGTGGAGTTTCTAGTTGGGGAGTTTCTAGTTGCGGAGTTTCTAGTTGTGGAGTTTCTAGTGGTGGACCTTTAGTTGCGGAGTTTCAAGTTGAGGAATATTTAGGTGTGGAGTTTCTAGTTGTTGAGTTTCCAGTTGTCGGGTTTCCAGTTGCGTAGTTTCTAGTTGTGGAGTGTCTAGTTGTGGAGCTTTTAGTTGAGGAGTCTCTAGTTGTTGAGTCTCTAGCTGTGGAAATTCTAGTTGTGGAGTTTCTAGTTGCAGAGTTTGTTGTTGCGGAGTTTCTAGATGTGGTGTTTCTAGTTGTGGAGTTTCTGGCTGTGGAGTTTCCAGTTGCGGAGTTTCTAGTTGTGGAGTTTCTAGTGGTGGAGTTTCTAGTTGAGGAGTCTTTAGTTGTGGAGTTTCTAGTTGTGGAGTTTCTAGTTGCGAACTCTCAAGTTGTGGAGTTTCTAGTTGTGGAGTTTCTAGCTGTGGAGTTTCTAGTTGTTGAGTTTCTAGTTGACGAGTTTCTTTTTGCGAAGTCTCAAGTTGTGGAGTTTCTAGCTGTGGAGTTTCTAGTTGCGGAGTTTGTAGTTGCGAAGTTTCTAGTTGCAGAGTTTCTAGTTGTGGAGATTCTAGTTGCCGAGTTTCTTGTTGCGAAGTCTCAAGTTGTGGAGTTTCTAGCTGTGGAGTTTCCAGTTGCAGAGTTTCTAGTTGTGGAGTTTCTAGTTGTGGAGTTTCTAGTTGTGGAATTTGTAGTTGTGGAGTACAGAGTTGTGGTGCTTCAAGTTGTGGAGTTTCTAGCTTAGGAGTTTCTAGTTGAGGAGTTTCTAGTGGCAGAGTTTTTAGTTGCAGAATTTTCTAGTTGTTGAGATTCTAGTGGCGGAGTTTCAAATTGTGGAGTTTCTAGTTGCGGAGTTACTAGCTGTGGAGTTTCTAGATGCGGAGTCTTTAGTTGTGCAGTCTATAGTTGTTGAGTTGCTAGTTGTGAAGTTTAGAGTTGTGGGATTTCTAGCTGTGGAGTTTCTAGTTGCGGAGTTTCTTGTTGCATAGTTTCTAGTTGCGGAGTTTCTAGTTGCAGAGATTCTAGTTGTGGAGTTTCTAGTGGGGAGTTTCTGGCTGTGGAGTTTCCAGTTGCGGAGTTTCTAGTTGTGGAGTTTCTAGTTGTGAGGATCGTAGTTGTGGAGTTTCTAGTGGTGGAGCTTCTAGTTGTGGAGTCTCTAGTTGTGGAGTATCTAGTTGTGGAGTTTTCAGTTGCGAACTCCCAAGTTTTGGAGTTTCTAGTTGTGGAGTTTCTAGCTGTGGTGTTTCTAGTTGCTGAGTTTCCAGTTGACGAGTTTCTATTTGCGAAGTCTCAAGTTGTGGAGTTTCTAGTGGTTTAGTTTCCAGTTGACGAGTTTCTACTTGCGAAGTCTCAAGTTGTGGAGTTTCTAGCTGTAAAGTTTCTAGTTGCAGGTTTTCTAGTTGTGGACTTTCTACCTGTGGAGTTTCCAGATGTGGAATTTCTAGTTGTGGAATTTGTAGTTGTGGAGTATCTAGTTGTGGTGTTTCAAGTTGTGGAGTTTCTAGCTGTGGAGTTTCTAGTTGTGGAGTTTCTGGTTGTTGGGTTTCTAGCTGCCGAGTTTCCAGTTGCGAAGTCTCAAGTTGTGGAGTTTCTAGCTGTGAAAATTCTAGTTGCGGAGCTTCTAGTTGTGGAATTCGTAGTTGTGGAGTATCTTGTTGTGGTGTTTCAAGTAGTTAAGTTTCTAGCTGTGGAGTTTCTAGTTGCGGAGTTTCTAGTTGCAGAGTTTCACGTTGCCGAGTTTTCTAGTTGTGGAGTTTCTAGTTGCGGAGTCTGTAGTTGTGGAGTTGCTAGTTGTGGAGTTTCTAGTGGTGGATTTTCTAGCTGTGGAGTTTCTAGTTGTGGAGTTTCTAGTTGCAGAGTTTCTAGTTGTGGACTTTCTAGCTGTGGAGTATCCAGTTGTGGAATTTCTAGTTGTGGAATTTGTAGTTGAGCAGAATCTAGTTGTGGTGTTTCAAGTTGTGGAGTTTCTAGCTGTGGAGTTTCTAGTTGTGGAGTTTCTAGTGGCAGAGTTTCTAGTTGCGGATTTTTCTAGTTGTGGAGATTCTAGTGGCGGAGGTTCAAGTTGTGGAGTTTCTAGTTGCGGAGTTACTAGCTGTGGAGTTTCTAGTTGCGGAGTCTCTAGTTGTGCAGTCTATAGTTGTTGAGTTGCTAGTTGTGAAGTTTATAGTTGTGGGGTTTCTAGCTGTGAAGTTTCTAGTTGTGGAGTTTGTAGTTGCAGAGTTTCTAGTTGCGCAGTTTCTAGTTGCAGAGACTCTAGTTGTGGAGTTTCTAGTTGGGGAGTTTCTAGTTGCGGAGTTTCTAGTTGTGGAGTTTCTAGTTGCAGAATTTGTAGTTTTGGAGTATCTAGTTGTGGTGTTTCAAGTTGTGGAGTATCTATTTGTCGGGTTTCAAGTTGTGGAGTTTCTAGTTGTGGAGTTTCTAGCTGTGGAGTTTCTAGTGGTTGAGTTTCCAGTTGACGAGTTTCTATTTGCGAAGTCTCAAGTTGTGGAGTTTCTAACTGTAAAGTTTGTAGTTACAGAGTTTCTAGTTGCGGAGTTTCCAGTTGTGGAGTTTCTAGTTGTGGAATTTGTAGTTGTGGATTATCTAGTTGTGGAGTTTCTAGCTGTGGAGTTTCTAGTTGCGGAGTATGTAGTTGCAGAGTTTCTAGTTGTGGAGTTTCTAGCTGTGGAGTTTCAAGTTGTGGAATATATAGGTGTGGAGTTTCTGTTTGTGGAGTTTCTAGTGGTCGGGTTTCTGGTTGTGGAGTTTCTAGTTGTGGAGTTTCTAGTTGTGGATTTTCTAGTTGTGGAGTTTTTAGTTGCGGAGTTTCTAGTTGCGGACTTTCTGGTTGTGGAGTTTCAAGCTGTGTAGTTTCAATCTGTGTAGTTTGTAGTTGTGGAATCTCAATTTGTGTAGTTCCTAGTTGTGGAGTCTCTAGTTGTGGAGTTTCTAGTTGTGGAGTGTCCATTTGTGGAGTTTCTAGTTGTGAAGTTTCTAGTTGTGGAGTTTCTAGTTGGAGTTTTTAGTTTTCGAGTTTCTAGTTGTAGATTTTCTATTTGCAGAGCTCCTAGTTGTGGAGTTTCTAGTTGAGGGGTTTCTAGTTGTGGAAATTCTAGCTGTGGAGTGTCTACTTATGGAATCTCTAGTCGTGGTGTTTTTAGTTGTGTAGTTTCTATCCGAGGAGTTTCTAAATGCAAAGTCTCTAGTTGTGCAGTCTCTAGTTGTGGAGTTTCTGGTTGCAGAGTTTCTAGTTGCAGAGTTTCTAGCTGCGGAGTTTCTAGTTGCGGAGTTTCTAGTCCAGACTTTCTAGTTGCAGAGTTTCTAGTTGTGGAGTTTCTAGTTGGGGAGTTTCTAGTTGCGGAGTTTCTAGTTGTGGAGTTTCTAGTGGTGGACTTTTAGTTGCGGAGTTTCAAGTTGAGGAATTTATAGGTGTAGAGTTTTAGTTGTTGAGTTTCTAGTAGTCGGGTTTCTAGCTGTGGATCTTCTAGTTGCGGAGTATCTAGTTGCAGAGTTTCTAGTTGCGGAGTTTCTAGTTGTGGAGTTTCTGCTTGTGGAGTTTCTAGTTGTGGAGTTTTTAGTTGCAGAGTTTCTGGTTGCGGAATTTCAGGTTGTGGAGTTTGTAGTTGTGGAGTTTGTAGTTGCAGAGTTTCTAGTTGCGAAATTTCCAGTTGTGGAGTTTCCAGTTGTGGAATTTTAATCTGTGTAGTTTCTAGTTGTGAAGTTTTTAGTTGCAGAGTTTCTGGTTGCGGAGTTTCAGGTTGTGGAGTTTGTAGTTGTGGAGTTTGTAGTTGCAGAGTTTCTAGTTGCGAAGTTTCCAGTTGTGGAGTTTCCAGTTGTGGAATTTCAATCTGTGTAGTTTCTAGTTGTGGAGTCTCAATTTTGGAGTTCCTAGTTGTGGAATCTCTAGTTGTGGAGTTTCTAGTTGTGGAGTGCCTATTTGTGGAGTTTCTAGTTGTGCAGTTTCTAGTTGTGGAGTTTCTAGTTGGAGTTTTTTGTTTTCAAGTTTCTAGTTGTAGATTTTCTATTTGCAGAGTTCCTAGTTGTGGGGTTTCTAGTTGTGGAAATTCTAGCTGTGGTGTTTCTACTTATGGAATCTCTAGTTGTGGAGTTTCTAGTTGTGTAGTTTCTATCTGAGGAGTTTCTAAATGCAAAGTCTCTAGTTGTGCAGTCTCTAGTTGTGGAGTTTCTAGTTGTGGAGTTTCTTGTTGAGGAGTTTCTAGTTGTGAAGTTTCTTGTTGTAGATTTTCTAGTTGCAGAGTTTCTAGTTGCGAAGTTTCCACTTGCGGAGTTTCTACTTGAGTTTATAGTTGTGGATTTTCTTGTTGCAGAGTTTCGAGTGGCAGAGTTTCAAGTTGTGGAGTTTCTAGTTGCGGAGTTTCTAGCTGCGGAGTTTCTAGTTGCGGAGTCTCTAGTTGTGCAGTCTCTAGATGTTGAGTTTCTAGTTGTGAAGTTTATAGTTGAGGGGTTTCTAGCTGTGGAGTTTCTAGTTGGGGAGTTTCTAGTTGCGGAGTTTCTAGTTGTGGAGTTTCTAGTGGTGGACTTTTAGTTGCGGAGTTTCAAGTTGAGGAATATTTAGGTGTGGAGTTTCTAGTTGTTGAGTTTCTACTTTTCGGGTTTCCAGTTGCGGAGTTTCTAGTTGTGGAGTGTCTAGTTGTGGAGCTTTTAGTTGAGGAGTCTCTAGTTGTTGAGTCTCTAGCTGCGGAAATTCTAGTTGGGGAGTTTCTAGTTGCAGAGTTTGTTGTTGCGGAGTTTCTAGATGTGGTGTTTCTAGTTGTGGAGTTTCTGGCTGTGGAGTTTCCAGTTGCGGAGTTTCTAGTTGTGGAGTTTCTAGTTGTGATGTTCGTAGTTGTGGAGTTTGTAGTGGTGGAGTTTCTAGTTGAGGAGTCTTTAGTTGTGGAGTTTCTTGTTGTGGAGTTTCTAGTTGCGAACTCTCAAGTTGTGGAGTTTGTAGTTGCGAAGTTTCTAGTTGCAGAGTTTCTAGTTGTGGAGATTCTAGTTGCCGAATTTCTTGTTGCGAAGTCTCAAGTTGTGGAGTTTGTAGCTGTGGAGTTTCCAGTTGCAGAGTTTCTAGTTGTCGAGTTTCTAGTTTTGGAGTTTCTAGTTGTGGAATTTGTAGTTGTGGAGTACAGAGTTGTGGTGTTTCAAGTTGTGGAGTTTCTAGCTGTGGAGTTTCCAGTTGCAGAGTTTCTAGTTGTCGAGTTTCTAGTTGTGGAGTTTCTAGTTGTGGAATTTGTAGTTGTGGAGTAAAGAGTTGTGGTGCTTCAAGTTGTGGAGTTTCTAGCTTAGGAGTTTCTAGTTGAGCAGTTTCTAGTGGCAGAGTTTCTAGTTGCAGAGTTTTCTAGTTGTGGAGATTCTAGTGGCGGAGTTTCAAGTTGTGGAGTTTCTAGTTGCGGAGTTACTAGCTGTGGAGTTTCTAGATGCGGAGTCTCTAGTTGTGCAGTCTATAGTTGTTGAGTTGCTAGTTGTGAAGTTTATAGTTGTGGGATTTCTAGCTGTGGAGTTTCTAGTTGCGGAGTTTCTTGTTGCATAGTTTCTAGTTGCGGAGTTTCTAGTTGCAGAGTTTCTAGTTGTGGAGTTTCTAGTTGTGAGGATCGTAGTTGTGGAGTTTCTAGTGGTGGAGCTTCTAGTTGTGGAGTCTCTAGTTGTGGAGTTTCTAGTTGTGGAGTTTTTAGTTGCGAACTCTCAAGTTTTGTAGTTTCTAGTTGTGGAGTTTCTAGCTGTGGTGTTTCTAGTTGTTGAGTTTCTAGTTGACGAGTTTCTATTTGCGAAGTCTCAAGTTGTGTAGTTTCTAGTGGTTTAGTTTCCAGTTGACGAGTTTCTAGTTGCGAAGTCTCAAGTTGTGGAGTTTCTAGCTGTAAAGTTTATAGTTGCAGGGTTTCTAGTTGTGGACTTTCTAGGTGTGGAGTTTGCAGTTGTGGAATTTCTAGTTGTGGAATTCGTAGTTGTGGAGTATCTTGTTGTGGTGTTTCAAGTTGTGGAGTTTCTAGCTGTGGAGTTTCTAGTTGTGGAGTTTCTAGTGGCAGAGTTTCTAGTTGCGGAGTCTTCTAGTTGTGGAGATTCTAGTGGCGGAGTTTCAAGTTGTGGAGTTTCTAGTTGCGGAGTTACTAGCTGTGGAGTTTCTAGTTCCGGAGTCTCTGGTTGTGCAGTCTATAGTTGTTGAGTTGCTAGTTGTGAAGTTTATAGTTCTGGGGTTTCTAGCTGTGGAGTTTCTAGTTGCGGAGTTTCTAGTTGCACAGTTTCTAGTTGCGGAATTTGTAGTTGTGGAGTATCTAGTTGTGGTGTTTCAAGTTGTGGAGTATCTATTTGTCGGGTTTCAAGTTGTGGAGTTTCAAGTTGTGGAGTTTCTAGCTGTGGAGTTTCTAGTGGTTGAGTTTCCAGTTCACGAGTTTCTATTTGCAAAGTCTCAAGTTGTGGAGTTTCTAACTGTAATGTTTGTAGTTGCAGAGTTTCTAGATGTGGAGTTTCCAGTTGTGGAGTTTCTAGTTGTGGAATTTGTAGTTGTGGATTATCTAGTTGTGGAGTTTCTAGCTGTGGAGTTTCTAGTTGCGGATTATGTAGTTGCAGATTTTTTAGTTGCGGAGTTTTCTAGTTGTGGAGTTTCTAGTTGTGCAGTCTCTAGTTGTTGAGTTTCTAGTTGTGAATTTTATTGTTGTGGGGTTTCTAGCTGTGGAGTTTCTAGTTGCGGAGTTTTTAGTTGCAGAGTTTCTAGTTGCGGAGTTTCTAGTTGCAGAGTTTCTAGTTGTGGAGTTTCTAGTTGGAGAGTTTCGAGTTGCAGAGTTTCTAGTTTTGGAGTTTCTAGTTGTGGAGTTTTAGTTGCGGAGTTTCAAGTTGTGGAATTTATAGGTGTGGAGTTTCTAGTTGTTGAGTGTCTAGTTGTGGAGTTTCTAGCTGTGGAGTTTCTAGTGGTTGAGTTTCCAGTTGACAAGTTTCTATTCGCGAAGTCTCAAGTTGTGGAGTTTCTAGCTGTAAAGTTTCTAGCTGCGGAGTTTCTAGTTGCGGAGTTTCCAGTTGTGGAGTTTCTAGTTGTGGAATGTGTAGTTGTGGAGTTTCTAGTTGTGGTGTTTCAAGTTGTGGTTTTTCTAGCTGTGGAGTTTCTAGTTGCGGAGTATCTAGTTGCAGAGTTTCTAGTTTCGGAGTTTCTAGTTGTGGAGTTTCTAATTGTGGAGTTTCTAGTTGTGGAGTTTATAGTTGCGGAGTTTCGGGTTGCGGAGTTTCAGGTCGTCGAGTTTCTAGTTGTGAAGTTTGTAGTTGTGGAGTATCTAGTTGTGGAGTTTCTAGTTTTGGAGTTTCTAGTTGTGGAATTTGTAGTTGTGGAGTACAGAGTTGTGGTGTTTCAAGTTGTGGAGTTTCTAGCTGTGGAGTTTCCAGTTGCAGAGTTTCTAGTTGTCGAGTTTCTAGTTGTGGAGTTTCTAGTTGTGGAATTTGTAGTTGTGGAGTAAAGAGTTGTGGTGCTTCAAGTTGTGGAGTTTCTAGCTTAGGAGTTTCTAGTTGAGCAGTTTCTAGTGGCAGAGTTTCTAGTTGCAGAGTTTTCTAGTTGTGGAGATTCTAGTGGCGGAGTTTCAAGTTGTGGAGTTTCTAGTTGCGGAGTTACTAGCTGTGGAGTTTCTAGATGCGGAGTCTCTAGTTGTGCAGTCTATAGTTGTTGAGTTGCTAGTTGTGAAGTTTATAGTTGTGGGATTTCTAGCTGTGGAGTTTCTAGTTGCGGAGTTTCTTGTTGCATAGTTTCTAGTTGCGGAGTTTCTAGTTGCAGAGTTTCTAGTTGTGGAGTTTCTAGTTGTGAGGATCGTAGTTGTGGAGTTTCTAGTGGTGGAGCTTCTAGTTGTGGAGTCTCTAGTTGTGGAGTTTCTAGTTGTGGAGTTTTTAGTTGCGAACTCTCAAGTTTTGTAGTTTCTAGTTGTGGAGTTTCTAGCTGTGGTGTTTCTAGTTGTTGAGTTTCTAGTTGACGAGTTTCTATTTGCGAAGTCTCAAGTTGTGTAGTTTCTAGTGGTTTAGTTTCCAGTTGACGAGTTTCTAGTTGCGAAGTCTCAAGTTGTGGAGTTTCTAGCTGTAAAGTTTATAGTTGCAGGGTTTCTAGTTGTGGACTTTCTAGGTGTGGAGTTTGCAGTTGTGGAATTTCTAGTTGTGGAATTCGTAGTTGTGGAGTATCTTGTTGTGGTGTTTCAAGTTGTGGAGTTTCTAGCTGTGGAGTTTCTAGTTGTGGAGTTTCTAGTGGCAGAATTTCTAGTTGCGGAGTCTTCTAGTTGTGGAGATTCTAGTGGCGGAGTTTCAAGTTGTGGAGTTTCTAGTTGCGGAGTTACTAGCTGTGGAGTTTCTAGTTCCGGAGTCTCTAGTTGTGCAGTCTATAGTTGTTGAGTTGCTAGTTGTGAAGTTTATAGTTCTGGGGTTTCTAGCTGTAGAGTTTCTAGTTGCGGAGTTTCTAGTTGCACAGTTTCTAGTTGCGGAATTTGTAGTTGTGGAGTATCTAGTTGTGGTGTTTCAAGTTGTGGAGTATCTATTTGTCGGGTTTCAAGTTGTGGAGTTTCAAGTTGTGGAGTTTCTAGCTGTGGAGTTTCTAGTGGTTGAGTTTCCAGTTCACGAGTTTCTATTTGCAAAGTCTCAAGTTGTGGAGTTTCTAACTGTAATGTTTGTAGTTGCAGAGTTTCTAGATGTGGAGTTTCCAGTTGTGGAGTTTCTAGTTGTGGAATTTGTAGTTGTGGATTATCTAGTTGTGGAGTTTCTAGCTGTGGAGTTTCTAGTTGCGGATTATGTAGTTGCAGATTTTTTAGTTGCGGAGTTTTCTAGTTGTGGAGTTTCTAGTTGTGCAGTCTCTAGTTGTTGAGTTTCTAGTTGTGAAGTTTATTGTTGTGGGGTTTCTAGCTGTGGAGTTTCTAGTTGCGGAGTTTTTAGTTGCAGAGTTTCTAGTTGCGGAGTTTCTAGTTGCAGAGTTTCTAGTTGTGGAGTTTCTAGTTGGAGAGTTTCGAGTTGCAGAGTTTCTAGTTTTGGAGTTTCTAGTTGTGGAGTTTTAGTTGCGGAGTTTCAAGTTGTGGAATTTATAGGTGTGGAGTTTCTAGTTGTTGAGTGTCTAGTTGTGGAGTTTCTAGCTGTGGAGTTTCTAGTGGTTGAGTTTCCAGTTGACAAGTTTCTATTCGCGAAGTCTCAAGTTGTGGAGTTTCTAGCTGTAAAGTTTCTAGCTGCGGAGTTTCTAGTTGCGGAGTTTCCAGTTGTGGAGTTTCTAGTTGTGGAATGTGTAGTTGTGGAGTTTCTAGTTGTGGTGTTTCAAGTTGTGGTTTTTCTAGCTGTGGAGTTTCTAGTTGCGGAGTATCTAGTTGCAGAGTTTCTAGTTTCGGAGTTTCTAGTTGTGGAGTTTCTAATTGTGGAGTTTCTAGTTGTGGAGTTTATAGTTGCGGAGTTTCGGGTTGCGGAGTTTCAGGTCGTCGAGTTTCTAGTTGTGAAGTTTGTAGTTGTGGAGTATCTAGTTGTGGAGTTTCAAGTTGAGGAGTTTTTAGTTGTGGATTTTGAAGTTGTAGAGTTCCTAGTTGTGAAGTTTCAAGTGGTGGAGTTTCTAGTTGTTGAGTTTCTAGTTGCTGAGTTTCTAGTCGCGAAGTCTCAAGTTGTGGAGTTTCTAGCTGTGGAGTTTCTAGTTGTGGAGTTTCCAGTTGTGATGTTTCTAGTTGCGGAATTTGTAGTTGTGGAGTATCTATTTGTTGGGTTTCAACTTGTGGAGTTTCTAGTTGTGGAGTTTCTGGTTGTTGGGTTTCTAGCTGCCGAGTTTCCAGTTGCGAAGTCTCAAGTTGAGTTTCTAGCTGTGAAAATTCTAGTTGCGGAGCTTCTAGTTGTGGAATTCGTAGTTGTGGAGTATCTAGTTGTGGTGTTTCAAGTAGTTAAGTTTCTAGCTGTGGAGTTTCTAGTTGCGGAGTTTCTAGTTGCAGAGTTTCACGTTGCCGAGTTTTCTAGTTGCGGAGTCTTCTAGTTGTGGAGATTCTAGTGGCGGAGTTTCAAGTTGTGGAGTTTCTAGTTGCGGAGTTACTAGCTGTGGAGTTTCTAGTTCCGGAGTCTCTATTTGTGCAGTCTATAGTTGTTGAGTTGCTAGTTGTGAAGTTTATAGTTCTGGGGTTTCTAGCTGTGGAGTTTCTAGTTGCGGAGTTTCTAGTTGCACAGTTTCTAGTTGCGGAGTTTCTAGTTGTGGAGTATCTAGTTGTGGTGTTTCAAGTTGTGGAGTATCTATTTGTCGGGTTTCAAGTTGTGGAGTTTTTAGTTGTGGAGTTTCTAGCTGTGGAGTTTCTAGTGGTTGAGTTTCCAGTTGATGAGTTTCTATTTGCAAAGTCTCAAGTTGTGGAGTTTCTAACTGTAATGTTTGTAGTTGCAGAGTTTCTAGTTGCGGAGTTTCCAGTTGTGGAGTTTCTAGTTGTGGAATTTGTAGTTGTGGATTATCTAGTTGTGGAGTTTCTAGCTGTGGAGTTTCTAGTTGCGGAGTGTGTAGTTGCAGAGTTTCTAGTTGCGGAGTTTTCTAGTTGTGGAGTTTCTAGTTGTGCAGTCTCTAGTTGTTGAGTTTCTAGTTGTGAAGTTTTTTGTTGTGGGGTTTCTAGCTGTGGAGTTTCTAGTTGCGGAGTTTCTATTTGCAGAGTTTCTAGTTGCGGAGTTTCTAGTTGCAGAGTTTCTAGTTGTGGAGTTTCTAGTTGGAGAGTTTCGAGTTGCAGAGTTTCTAGTTGTGGAGTTTCTAGTTGTGGAGTTTTAGTTGCGGAGTTTCAAGTTGTGGAATTTATAGGTGTGGAGTTTCTAGTTGTTGAGTGTCTAGTTGTGGAGTTTCTAGCTGTGGAGTTTCTAGTGGTTGAGTTTCCAGATGACGAGTTTCTATTCACGAAGTCTCAAGTTGTGGAGTTTCTAGCTGTAAAGTTTCTTGCTGCGGAGTTTCTAGTTGCGGAGTTTCCAGTTGTCGAGTTTCTAGTTGTGGAGTTTCTAATTGTGGAGTTTCTAGTTTTGGAGTTTTTAGTTGCGGAGTTTCTGGTTGCGGAGTTTCAGGTCGTCGAGTTTCTAGTTGTGAAGTTTGTAGTTGTGGAGTATCTAGTTGTGGAGTTTCAAGTTGAGGAGTTCTTAGTTGTGGATTTTGAAGTTGTAGAGTTCCTAGTTGTGGAGTTTCTAGTGGTGGAGTTTCTAGTTGCGGAGTTTCCAGTTGTGGTGTTTCTAGTTGCGGAATTTGTAGTTGTGGAGTATCTATTTGTTGGGTTTCAACCTGTGGAGTTTCTAGTTGTGGAGTTTCTGGTTGTTGGGTTTCTAGCTGCCGAGTTTCCAGTTGCGAAGTCTCAAGTTGTGCAGTTTCTAGCTGTGAAAATTCTAGTTGCGGAGCTTCTAGTTGTGGAATTCGTAGTTGTGGAGTATCTAGTTGTGGTGTTTCAAGTAGTTAAGTTTCTAGCTGTGGAGTTTCTAGTTGCGGAGTTTCTAGGTGCAGAGTTTCACGTTGCCGAGTTTTCTAGTTGTGGAGTTTCTAGTTGCGGAGTGTCTAGTTGCGGAGTTTCAAGTTGTGGAGTTTCAAGTTGGGGAGTTTCTAGTTGTGGAGTTTGTAGTTGTGGAGTATCTAGTTGTGGAGTTGCTAGTTGTGGAGTTTCTAGTTGCGGAGTTTCTAGTTGCACAGTTTCTAGTTGCGGAGTTTCTAGTTTCAGAGATTCTAGTTTTGGAGTTTCTAGTTGGGGAGTTTTGAGTTGTGGAGTTTTAGTTGCGGAATTTGTAGTTGTGGAGTATCTAGTTGTGGTGTTTCAAGTTGTGGAGTTTCAAGTTGTGGAGTTTCTAGCTGTGGAGTTTCTAGTGGTTGAGTTTCCAGTTGACTAGTTTCTATTTGCAAAGTCTCAAGTTGTGGAGTTTCTAACTGTAATGTTTGTAGTTGCAGAGTTTCTAGTTGTGGAGTTTCCAGTTGTGGAGTTTCTAGTTGTGGAATTTGTAGTTGTGGATTATCTAGTTGTGGAGTTTCTAGCTGTGGAGTTTCTAGTTGCGGAGTATGTAGTTGCAGAGTTTCTAGTTGCGGAGTTTTCTAGTTGCAGAGTTTCTAGTTGTGGAGTTTCTAGTTGGAGAGTTTCGAGTTGCAGAGTTTCTAGTTTTGGAGTTTCTAGTTGTGGAGTTTTAGTTGCGGAGTTTCAAGTTGTGGAATTTATAGGTGTGGAGTTTCTAGTTGTTGAGTGTCTAGTTGTGGAGTTTCTAGCTGTGGAGTTTCTAGTGGTTGAGTTTCCAGTTGACAAGTTTCTATTCGCGAAGTCTCAAGTTGTGGAGTTTCTAGCTGTAAAGTTTCTAGCTGCGGAGTTTCTAGTTGCGGAGTTTCCAGTTGTGGAGTTTCTAGTTGTGGAATGTGTAGTTGTGGAGTTTCTAGTTGTGGTGTTTCAAGTTGTGGTTTTTCTAGCTGTGGAGTTTCTAGTTGCGGAGTATCTAGTTGCAGAGTTTCTAGTTTCGGAGTTTCTAGTTGTGGAGTTTCTAATTGTGGAGTTTCTAGTTGTGGAGTTTATAGTTGCGGAGTTTCGGGTTGCGGAGTTTCAGGTCGTCGAGTTTCTAGTTGTGAAGTTTGTAGTTGTGGAGTATCTAGTTGTGGAGTTTCTAGTTTTGGAGTTTCTAGTTGTGGAATTTGTAGTTGTGGAGTACAGAGTTGTGGTGTTTCAAGTTGTGGAGTTTCTAGCTGTGGAGTTTCCAGTTGCAGAGTTTCTAGTTGTCGAGTTTCTAGTTGTGGAGTTTCTAGTTGTGGAATTTGTAGTTGTGGAGTAAAGAGTTGTGGTGCTTCAAGTTGTGGAGTTTCTAGCTTAGGAGTTTCTAGTTGAGCAGTTTCTAGTGGCAGAGTTTCTAGTTGCAGAGTTTTCTAGTTGTGGAGATTCTAGTGGCGGAGTTTCAAGTTGTGGAGTTTCTAGTTGCGGAGTTACTAGCTGTGGAGTTTCTAGATGCGGAGTCTCTAGTTGTGCAGTCTATAGTTGTTGAGTTGCTAGTTGTGAAGTTTATAGTTGTGGGATTTCTAGCTGTGGAGTTTCTAGTTGCGGAGTTTCTTGTTGCATAGTTTCTAGTTGCGGAGTTTCTAGTTGCAGAGTTTCTAGTTGTGGAGTTTCTAGTTGTGAGGATCGTAGTTGTGGAGTTTCTAGTGGTGGAGCTTCTAGTTGTGGAGTCTCTAGTTGTGGAGTTTCTAGTTGTGGAGTTTTTAGTTGCGAACTCTCAAGTTTTGTAGTTTCTAGTTGTGGAGTTTCTAGCTGTGGTGTTTCTAGTTGTTGAGTTTCTAGTTGACGAGTTTCTATTTGCGAAGTCTCAAGTTGTGTAGTTTCTAGTGGTTTAGTTTCCAGTTGACGAGTTTCTAGTTGCGAAGTCTCAAGTTGTGGAGTTTCTAGCTGTAAAGTTTATAGTTGCAGGGTTTCTAGTTGTGGACTTTCTAGGTGTGGAGTTTGCAGTTGTGGAATTTCTAGTTGTGGAATTCGTAGTTGTGGAGTATCTTGTTGTGGTGTTTCAAGTTGTGGAGTTTCTAGCTGTGGAGTTTCTAGTTGTGGAGTTTCTAGTGGCAGAGTTTCTAGTTGCGGAGTCTTCTAGTTGTGGAGATTCTAGTGGCGGAGTTTCAAGTTGTGGAGTTTCTAGTTGCGGAGTTACTAGCTGTGGAGTTTCTAGTTCCGGAGTCTCTAGTTGTGCAGTCTATAGTTGTTGAGTTGCTAGTTGTGAAGTTTATAGTTCTGGGGTTTCTAGCTGTAGAGTTTCTAGTTGCGGAGTTTCTAGTTGCACAGTTTCTAGTTGCGGAATTTGTAGTTGTGGAGTATCTAGTTGTGGTGTTTCAAGTTGTGGAGTATCTATTTGTCGGGTTTCAAGTTGTGGAGTTTCAAGTTGTGGAGTTTCTAGCTGTGGAGTTTCTAGTGGTTGAGTTTCCAGTTCACGAGTTTCTATTTGCAAAGTCTCAAGTTGTGGAGTTTCTAACTGTAATGTTTGTAGTTGCAGAGTTTCTAGATGTGGAGTTTCCAGTTGTGGAGTTTCTAGTTGTGGAATTTGTAGTTGTGGATTATCTAGTTGTGGAGTTTCTAGCTGTGGAGTTTCTAGTTGCGGATTATGTAGTTGCAGATTTTTTAGTTGCGGAGTTTTCTAGTTGTGGAGTTTCTAGTTGTGCAGTCTCTAGTTGTTGAGTTTCTAGTTGTGAAGTTTATTGTTGTGGGGTTTCTAGCTGTGGAGTTTCTAGTTGCGGAGTTTTTAGTTGCAGAGTTTCTAGTTGCGGAGTTTCTAGTTGCAGAGTTTCTAGTTGTGGAGTTTCTAGTTGGAGAGTTTCGAGTTGCAGAGTTTCTAGTTTTGGAGTTTCTAGTTGTGGAGTTTTAGTTGCGGAGTTTCAAGTTGTGGAATTTATAGGTGTGGAGTTTCTAGTTGTTGAGTGTCTAGTTGTGGAGTTTCTAGCTGTGGAGTTTCTAGTGGTTGAGTTTCCAGTTGACAAGTTTCTATTCGCGAAGTCTCAAGTTGTGGAGTTTCTAGCTGTAAAGTTTCTAGCTGCGGAGTTTCTAGTTGCGGAGTTTCCAGTTGTGGAGTTTCTAGTTGTGGAATGTGTAGTTGTGGAGTTTCTAGTTGTGGTGTTTCAAGTTGTGGTTTTTCTAGCTGTGGAGTTTCTAGTTGCGGAGTATCTAGTTGCAGAGTTTCTAGTTTCGGAGTTTCTAGTTGTGGAGTTTCTAATTGTGGAGTTTCTAGTTGTGGAGTTTATAGTTGCGGAGTTTCGGGTTGCGGAGTTTCAGGTCGTCGAGTTTCTAGTTGTGAAGTTTGTAGTTGTGGAGTATCTAGTTGTGGAGTTTCAAGTTGAGGAGTTTTTAGTTGTGGATTTTGAAGTTGTAGAGTTCCTAGTTGTGAAGTTTCAAGTGGTGGAGTTTCTAGTTGTTGAGTTTCTAGTTGCTGAGTTTCTAGTCGCGAAGTCTCAAGTTGTGGAGTTTCTAGCTGTGGAGTTTCTAGTTGTGGAGTTTCCAGTTGTGATGTTTCTAGTTGCGGAATTTGTAGTTGTGGAGTATCTATTTGTTGGGTTTCAACTTGTGGAGTTTCTAGTTGTGGAGTTTCTGGTTGTTGGGTTTCTAGCTGCCGAGTTTCCAGTTGCGAAGTCTCAAGTTGAGTTTCTAGCTGTGAAAATTCTAGTTGCGGAGCTTCTAGTTGTGGAATTCGTAGTTGTGGAGTATCTAGTTGTGGTGTTTCAAGTAGTTAAGTTTCTAGCTGTGGAGTTTCTAGTTGCGGAGTTTCTAGTTGCAGAGTTTCACGTTGCCGAGTTTTCTAGTTGCGGAGTCTTCTAGTTGTGGAGATTCTAGTGGCGGAGTTTCAAGTTGTGGAGTTTCTAGTTGCGGAGTTACTAGCTGTGGAGTTTCTAGTTCCGGAGTCTCTATTTGTGCAGTCTATAGTTGTTGAGTTGCTAGTTGTGAAGTTTATAGTTCTGGGGTTTCTAGCTGTGGAGTTTCTAGTTGCGGAGTTTCTAGTTGCACAGTTTCTAGTTGCGGAGTTTCTAGTTGTGGAGTATCTAGTTGTGGTGTTTCAAGTTGTGGAGTATCTATTTGTCGGGTTTCAAGTTGTGGAGTTTTTAGTTGTGGAGTTTCTAGCTGTGGAGTTTCTAGTGGTTGAGTTTCCAGTTGATGAGTTTCTATTTGCAAAGTCTCAAGTTGTGGAGTTTCTAACTGTAATGTTTGTAGTTGCAGAGTTTCTAGTTGCGGAGTTTCCAGTTGTGGAGTTTCTAGTTGTGGAATTTGTAGTTGTGGATTATCTAGTTGTGGAGTTTCTAGCTGTGGAGTTTCTAGTTGCGGAGTGTGTAGTTGCAGAGTTTCTAGTTGCGGAGTTTTCTAGTTGTGGAGTTTCTAGTTGTGCAGTCTCTAGTTGTTGAGTTTCTAGTTGTGAAGTTTTTTGTTGTGGGGTTTCTAGCTGTGGAGTTTCTAGTTGCGGAGTTTCTATTTGCAGAGTTTCTAGTTGCGGAGTTTCTAGTTGCAGAGTTTCTAGTTGTGGAGTTTCTAGTTGGAGAGTTTCGAGTTGCAGAGTTTCTAGTTGTGGAGTTTCTAGTTGTGGAGTTTTAGTTGCGGAGTTTCAAGTTGTGGAATTTATAGGTGTGGAGTTTCTAGTTGTTGAGTGTCTAGTTGTGGAGTTTCTAGCTGTGGAGTTTCTAGTGGTTGAGTTTCCAGATGACGAGTTTCTATTCACGAAGTCTCAAGTTGTGGAGTTTCTAGCTGTAAAGTTTCTTGCTGCGGAGTTTCTAGTTGCGGAGTTTCCAGTTGTCGAGTTTCTAGTTGTGGAGTTTCTAATTGTGGAGTTTCTAGTTTTGGAGTTTTTAGTTGCGGAGTTTCTGGTTGCGGAGTTTCAGGTCGTCGAGTTTCTAGTTGTGAAGTTTGTAGTTGTGGAGTATCTAGTTGTGGAGTTTCAAGTTGAGGAGTTCTTAGTTGTGGATTTTGAAGTTGTAGAGTTCCTAGTTGTGGAGTTTCTAGTGGTGGAGTTTCTAGTTGCGGAGTTTCCAGTTGTGGTGTTTCTAGTTGCGGAATTTGTAGTTGTGGAGTATCTATTTGTTGGGTTTCAACCTGTGGAGTTTCTAGTTGTGGAGTTTCTGGTTGTTGGGTTTCTAGCTGCCGAGTTTCCAGTTGCGAAGTCTCAAGTTGTGCAGTTTCTAGCTGTGAAAATTCTAGTTGCGGAGCTTCTAGTTGTGGAATTCGTAGTTGTGGAGTATCTAGTTGTGGTGTTTCAAGTAGTTAAGTTTCTAGCTGTGGAGTTTCTAGTTGCGGAGTTTCTAGGTGCAGAGTTTCACGTTGCCGAGTTTTCTAGTTGTGGAGTTTCTAGTTGCGGAGTGTCTAGTTGCGGAGTTTCAAGTTGTGGAGTTTCAAGTTGGGGAGTTTCTAGTTGTGGAGTTTGTAGTTGTGGAGTATCTAGTTGTGGAGTTGCTAGTTGTGGAGTTTCTAGTTGCGGAGTTTCTAGTTGCACAGTTTCTAGTTGCGGAGTTTCTAGTTTCAGAGATTCTAGTTTTGGAGTTTCTAGTTGGGGAGTTTTGAGTTGTGGAGTTTTAGTTGCGGAATTTGTAGTTGTGGAGTATCTAGTTGTGGTGTTTCAAGTTGTGGAGTTTCAAGTTGTGGAGTTTCTAGCTGTGGAGTTTCTAGTGGTTGAGTTTCCAGTTGACTAGTTTCTATTTGCAAAGTCTCAAGTTGTGGAGTTTCTAACTGTAATGTTTGTAGTTGCAGAGTTTCTAGTTGTGGAGTTTCCAGTTGTGGAGTTTCTAGTTGTGGAATTTGTAGTTGTGGATTATCTAGTTGTGGAGTTTCTAGCTGTGGAGTTTCTAGTTGCGGAGTATGTAGTTGCAGAGTTTCTAGTTGCGGAGTTTTCTAGTTGCAGAGTTTCTAGTTGTGGAGTTTCTAGTTGGAGAGTTTCGAGTTGCAGAGTTTCTAGTTTTGGAGTTTCTAGTTGTGGAGTTTTAGTTGCGGAGTTTCAAGTTGTGGAATTTATAGGTGTGGAGTTTCCAGTTGTTGAGTGTCTAGTTGTGGAGTTTCTAGCTGTAAAGTTTCTAGCTGCGGAGTTTCCAGTTGCGGAGTTTCCAGTTGTGGAGTTTCTAGTTGTGGAATTTGTAGTTGTGGAGTTTCTAGTTGTGGTGTTTCAAGTAGTGGTTTTTCTAGCTGTGGAGTTTCTAGTTGCGGAGTATCTAGTTGCAGAGTTTCTAGTTTCGCAGTTTCTAGTTGTGGAGTTTCTAATTGTGGAGTTTCTAGTTGTGGAGTTTATAGTTGCGGAGTTTCGGGTTGCGGAGTTTCAGGTCGTCGAGTTTCTAGTTGTGAAGTTTGTAGTTGTGGAGTATCTAGTTATGGAGTTTCAAGTTGAGGAGTTTTTAGTTGTGGATTTTGAAGTTGTAGAGTTCCTAGTTGTGAAGTTTCAAGTGGTGGAGTTTCTAGTTGTTGAGTTTCTAGTTGCTGAGTTTCTAGTCGCGAAGTCTCAAGTTGTGCAGTTTCTAGCTGTGGAGTTTCTAGTTGTGGAGTTTCCAGTTGTGGTGTTTCTAGTTGCGGAATTTGTAGTTGTGGAGTATCTATTTGTTGGGTTTCAACTTGTGGAGTTTCTAGTTGTGGAGTTTCTGGTTGTTGGGTTTCTAGCTGCCGAGTTTCCAGTTGCGAAGTCTCAAGTTGTGGAGTTTCTAGCTGTGAAAATTCTAGTTGCGGAGCTTCTAGTTGTGGAATTCGTAGTTGTGGAGTATCTAGTTGTGGTGTTTCAAGTAGTTAAGTTTCTAGCTGTGGAGTTTCTAGTTGCGGAGTTTCTAGTTGCAGAGTTTCACGTTGCCGAGTTTTCTAGTTGTGGAGTTTCTAGTTGCGGAGTTTCTAGTTGCGGAGTTTCAAGTTGTGGAGTTTCAAGTTGTGGAGTTTCTAGTTGTGGAGTTTGTAGTTGTGGAGTATCTAGATGTGGAGTTGCTAAATGTGGAGTTTCTAGTGGTGGATTTTCTAGCTGTGGAGTTTCTAGTTGCGGAGTTTCTAGTTGCAGAGTTTCTAGTTGTGGACTTTCTAGCTGTGGAGTTTCCAGTTTTGGAATTTCTAGTTGTGGAATTTGTAGTTGTGGAGTATCTAGTTGTGGTGTTTCAAGTTGTGGAGTTCCTAGCTGTGGAGTTTCTAGTTGTGGATTTTTCTAGTTGTGGAGATTCTAGTGGCGGAGTTTCAAGTTGTGGAGTTTCTAGTTGCGGAGTTAATAGCTGTGGAGTTTCTAGTTGCGGAGTCTCTAGTTGTGCAGTCTATAGTTGTTGAGTTGCTAGTTGTGAAGTTAATAGTTGTGGGGTTTCCAGCTGTGAAGTTTCTAGTTGTGGAGTTTGTAGTTGCAGAGTTTCTAGTTGCGCAGTTTCTAGTTGCAGAGACTCTAGTTGTGGAGTTTTTAGTTGTGGAGTTTCTAGTTGCGGAGTTACTAGCTGTGGAGTTTCTAGATGCGGAGTCTCTAGTTGTGCAGTCTATAGTTGTTGAGTTGCTAGTTGTGAAGTTTATAGTTGTGGGATTTCTAGCTGTGGAGTTTCTAGTTGCGGAGTTTCTGGTTGCATAGTTTCTAGTTGCGGAGTTTCTAGTTGCAGAGTTTCTAGTTGTGGAGTTTCTATTTGTGAGGATCGTAGTTGTGGAGTTTCTAGTGGTGGAGCTTCTAGTTGTGGAGTCTCTAGTTGTGGAGTTTCTAGTTGTGGAGTTTTTAGTTGCGAACTCTCAAGTTTTGGAGTTTCTAGTTGTGGAGTTTCTAGCTGTGGTGTTTCTAGTTGTTGAGTTTCTAGTTGACGAGTTTCTATTTGCGAAGTCTCAAGTTGTGTAGTTTCTAGTGGTTTAGTTTCCAGTTGACGAGTTTCTAGTTGCAGGGTTTCTAGTTGTGGACTTTTTAGCTGTGGAGTTTGCAGTTGTGGAATTTCTAGTTGTGGAATTCGTAGTTGTGGAGTATCTAGTTGTGGTGTTTCAAGTTGTGGAGTTTCTAGCTGTGGAGTTTCTAGTTGTGGAGTTTCTAGTGGGAAAGTTTCTAGTGTCGGAGTCTTCTAGTTGTGGAGATTCTAGTGGCGGAGTTTCAAGTTGTGGAGTTTCTAGTTGCGGAGTTACTAGCTGTGGAGTTTCTAGTTCCGGAGTCTCTAGTTGTGCAGTCTATAGTTGTTGAGTTGCTAGTTGTGAAGTTTATAGTTCTGGGGTTTCTAGCTGTGGAGTTTCTAGTTGCGGAGTTTCTAGTTGCACAGTTTATAGTTGCGGAGTTTCTAGTTGTGGAGTATCTAGTTGTGGTGTTTCAAGTTGTGGAGTATCTATTTGTCGGGTTTCAAGTTGTGGAGTTTCTAGTTGGGGAGTTTCTAGCTGTGGAGTTTCTAGTGGTTGAGTTTCCAGTTGACGAGTTTCTATTTGCGAAGTCTCAAGTTGTGGAGTTTCTAACTGTAATGTTTGTAGTTGCAGAGTTTCTAGTTGCGGAGTTTCCAGTTGTGGAGTTTCTAGTTGTGGAATTTGTAGTTGTGGATTATCTAGTTGTGGAGTTTCTAGCTGTGGAGTTTCTAGTTGCGGAGTGTGTAGTTGCAGAGTTTCTAGTTGCGGAGTTTTCTAGTTGTGGAGTTTCTAGTTGTGCAGTCTCTAGTTGTTGAGTTTCTAGTTGTGAAGTTTATTGTTGTGGGGTTTCTAGCTGTGGAGTTTCTAGTTGCGGATTTTCTATTTGCAGAGTTTCTAGTTGCGGAGTTTCTAGTTGCAGAGTTTCTAGTTGTGGAGTTTCTAGTTGGAGAGTTTCGAGTTGCAGAGTTTCTAGTTGTGAAGTTTCTAGTTGTGGAGTTTTAGTTGCGGAGTTTCAAGTTGTGGAATTTATAGGTGTGGAGTTTCTAGTTGTTGAGTGTCTAGTTGTGGAGTTTCTAGCTGTGGAGTTTCTAGTGATTGAGTTTCCAGTTGACGAGTTTCTATTCACGAAGTCTCAAGTTGTTGAGTTTCTAGCTGTAAAGTTTCTAGCTGCGGAGTTTCTAGTTGCGGAGTTTCCAGATGTCGAGTTTCTAGTTGTGGAGTTTCTAATTGCGGAGTTTCTAGTTTTGGAGTTTTTAGTTGCGGAGTTTCTGGTTGCGGAGTTTCAGGTCGTCGAGTTTCTAGTTGTGAAGTTTGTAGTTGTGGAGTATCTAGTTGTGGAGTTTCAAGTTGAGGAGTTTTTAGTTGTGGATTTTGAAGTTGTAGAGTTCCTAGTTGTGGAGTTTCTAGTGGTGGAGTTTCTAGTGGCGGAGTTTCCAGTTGTGGTGTTTCTAGTTGCGGAATTTGTAGTCGTGGAGTATATATTTGTTGGGTTTCAAGCTGTGGAGTTTCTAGTTGTGGAGTTTCTGGTTGTTGGGTTTCTAGCTGCCGAGTTTCCAGTTGCGAAGTCTCAAGTTGTGCAGTTTCTAGCTGTGAAAATTCTAGTTGCGGAGCTTCTAGTTGTGGAATTCGTAGTTGTGGAGTATCTAGTTGTGGTGTTTCAAGTAGTTAAGTTTCTAGCTGTGGAGTTTCTAGTTGCGGAGTTTCTAGTTGCAGAGTTTCTGGTTGTGGAGTTTCTAGTTGGAGAGTTTCGAGTTGCAGAGTTTCTAGTTTTGGAGTTTCTAGTTGTGGAGTTTTAGTTGCGGAGTTTCAAGTTGTGGAACTTATAGGTGTGGAGTTTCTAGTTGTTGAGTGTCTAGTTGTGGAGTTTCTAGCTGTGGAGTTTCTAGTGGTTGAGTTTCCAGTTGACGAGTTTCTATTCGCGAAGTCTCAAGTTGTGGAGTTTCTAGCTGTAAAGTTTCTAGCTGCGGAGTTTCTAGTTGCGGAGTTTCCAGTTGTGGAGTTTCTAGTTGTGGAATTTGTAGTTGTGGAGTTTCTAGTTGTGGTGTTTCAAGTTGTGGTTTTTCTAGCTGTGGAGTTTCTAGTTGCGGAGTATCTAGTTGCAGAGTTTCTAGTTTCGGAGTTTCGAGTTGTGGAGTTTCTAATTGTGGAGTTTCTAGTTGTGGAGTTTATAGTCGCGAAGTCTCAAGTTGTGGAGTTTCTAGCTGTGGAGTTTCCAGTTGTGATGTTTCTAGTTGCGGATTTTGTAGTTGTGGAGTATCTATTTGTTGGGTTTCAACTTGTGGAGTTTCTAGTTGTGGAGTTTCTGGTTGTTGGGTTTCTAGCTGCCGAGTTTCCAGTTGCGAAGTCTCAAGTTGTGGAGTTTCTAGCTGTGAAAATTCTAGTTGCGGAGCTTCTAGTTGTGGAATTCGTAGTTGTGGAGTATCTAGTTGTGGTGTTTCAAGTAGTTAAGTTTCTAGCTGTGGAGTTTCTAGTTGCGGAGTTTCTAGTTGCAGAGTTTCACGTTGCCGAGTTTTCTAGTTGCGGAGTCTTCTAGTTGTGGAGATTCTAGTGGCGGAGTTTCAAGTTGTGGAGTTTCTAGTTGCGGAGTTACTAGCTGTGGAGTTTCTAGTTCCGGAGTCTCTAGTTGTGCAGTCTATAGTTGTTGAGTTGCTAGTTGTGAAGTTTATAGTTCTGGGGTTTCTAGCTGTGGAGTTTCTAGTTGCGGAGTTTCTAGTTGCACAGTTTCTAGTTGCGGAGTTTCTAGTTGTGGAGTATCTAGTTGTGGTGTTTCAAGTTGTGGAGTATCTATTTGTCGGGTTTCAAGTTGTGGAGTTTTTAGTTGTGGAGTTTCTAGCTGTGGAGTTTCTAGTGGTTGAGTTTCCAGTTGATGAGTTTCTATTTGCAAAGTCTCAAGTTGTGGAGTTTCTAACTGTAATGTTTGTAGTTGCAGAGTTTCTAGTTGCGGAGTTTCCAGTTGTGGAGTTTCTAGTTGTGGAATTTGTAGTTGTGGATTATCTAGTTGTGGAGTTTCTAGCTGTGGAGTTTCTAGTTGCGGAGTGTGTAGTTGCAGAGTTTCTAGTTGCGGAGTTTTCTAGTTGTGGAGTTTCTAGTTGTGCAGTCTCTAGTTGTTGAGTTTCTAGTTGTGAAGTTTTTTGTTGTGGGGTTTCTAGCTGTGGAGTTTCTAGTTGCGGAGTTTCTATTTGCAGAGTTTCTAGTTGCGGAGTTTCTAGTTGCAGAGTTTCTAGTTGTGGAGTTTCTAGTTGGAGAGTTTCGAGTTGCAGAGTTTCTAGTTGTGGAGTTTCTAGTTGTGGAGTTTTAGTTGCGGAGTTTCAAGTTGTGGAATTTATAGGTGTGGAGTTTCTAGTTGTTGAGTGTCTAGTTGTGGAGTTTCTAGCTGTGGAGTTTCTAGTGGTTGAGTTTCCAGTTGACGAGTTTCTATTCACGAAGTCTCAAGTTGTGGAGTTTCTAGCTGTAAAGTTTCTTGCTGCGGAGTTTCTAGTTGCGGAGTTTCCAGTTGTCGAGTTTCTAGTTGTGGAGTTTCTAATTGTGGAGTTTCTAGTTTTGGAGTTTTTAGTTGCGGAGTTTCTGGTTGCGGAGTTTCAGGTCGTCGAGTTTCTAGTTGTGAAGTTTGTAGTTGTGGAGTATCTAGTTGTGGAGTTTCAAGTTGAGGAGTTCTTAGTTGTGGATTTTGAAGTTGTAGAGTTCCTAGTTGTGGAGTTTCTAGTGGTGGAGTTTCTAGTTGCGGAGTTTCCAGTTGTGGTGTTTCTAGTTGCGGAATTTGTAGTTGTGGAGTATCTATTTGTTGGGTTTCAACCTGTGGAGTTTCTAGTTGTGGAGTTTCTGGTTGTTGGGTTTCTAGCTGCCGAGTTTCCAGTTGCGAAGTCTCAAGTTGTGCAGTTTCTAGCTGTGAAAATTCTAGTTGCGGAGCTTCTAGTTGTGGAATTCGTAGTTGTGGAGTATCTAGTTGTGGTGTTTCAAGTAGTTAAGTTTCTAGCTGTGGAGTTTCTAGTTGCGGAGTTTCTAGGTGCAGAGTTTCACGTTGCCGAGTTTTCTAGTTGTGGAGTTTCTAGTTGGAGAGTTTCGAGTTGCAGAGTTTCTTGTTTTGGAGTTTCTAGTTGTGGAGTTTTAGTTGCGGAGTTTCAAGTTGTGGAATTTATAGGTGTGGAGTTTCCAGTTGTTGAGTGTCTAGTTGTGGAGTTTCTAGCTGTAAAGTTTCTAGCTGCGGAGTTTCCAGTTGCGGAGTTTCCAGTTGTGGAGTTTCTAGTTGTGGAATTTGTAGTTGTGGAGTTTCTAGTTGTGGTGTTTCAAGTAGTGGTTTTTCTAGCTGTGGAGTTTCTAGTTGCGGAGTATCTAGTTGCAGAGTTTCTAGTTTCGGAGTTTCTAGTTGTGGAGTTTCTAATTGTGGAGTTTCTAGTTGTGGAGTTTATAGTTGCAGAGTTTCGGGTTGCGGAGTTTCAGGTCGTCGAGTTTCTAGTTGTGAAGTTTGTAGTTGTGGAGTATCTAGTTGTGGAGTTTCAAGTTGAGGAGTTTTTAGTTGTGGATTTTGAAGTTGTAGAGTTCCTAGTTGTGAAGTTTCAAGTGGTGGAGTTTCTAGTTGTTGAGTTTCTAGTTGCTGAGTTTCTAGTCGCGAAGTCTCAAGTTGTGCAGTTTCTAGCTGTGGAGTTTCTAGTTGTGGAGTTTCCAGTTGTGGTGTTTCTAGTTGCGGAATTTGTAGTTGTGGAGTATCTATTTGTTGGGTTTCAACTTGTGGAGTTTCTAGTTGTGGAGTTTCTGGTTGTTGGGTTTCTAGCTGCCGAGTTTCCAGTTGCGAAGTCTCAAGTTGTGGAGTTTCTAGCTGTGAAAATTCTAGTTGCGGAGCTTCTAGTTGTGGAATTCGTAGTTGTGGAGTATCTAGTTGTGGTGTTTCAAGTAGTTAAGTTTCTAGCTGTGGAGTTTCTAGTTGCGGAGTTTCTAGTTGCAGAGTTTCACGTTGCCGAGTTTTCTAGTTGTGGAGTTTCTAGTTGCGGAGTTTCTAGTTGCGGAGTTTCAAGTTGTGGAGTTTCAAGTTGTGGAGTTTCTAGTTGTGGAGTTTGTAGTTGTGGAGTATCTAGATGTGGAGTTGCTAAATGTGGAGTTTCTAGTGGTGGATTTTCTAGCTGTGGAGTTTCTAGTTGCGGAGTTTCTAGTTGCAGAGTTTCTAGTTGTGGACTTTCTAGCTGTGGAGTTTCCAGTTTTGGAATTTCTAGTTGTGGAATTTGTAGTTGTGGAGTATCTAGTTGTGGTGTTTCAAGTTGTGGAGTTCCTAGCTGTGGAGTTTCTAGTTGTGGATTTTTCTAGTTGTGGAGATTCTAGTGGCGGAGTTTCAAGTTGTGGAGTTTCTAGTTGCGGAGTTAATAGCTGTGGAGTTTCTAGTTGCGGAGTCTCTAGTTGTGCAGTCTATAGTTGTTGAGTTGCTAGTTGTGAAGTTAATAGTTGTGGGGTTTCCAGCTGTGAAGTTTCTAGTTGTGGAGTTTGTAGTTGCAGAGTTTCTAGTTGCGCAGTTTCTAGTTGCAGAGACTCTAGTTGTGGAGTTTTTAGTTGTGGAGTTTCTAGTTGCGGAGTTACTAGCTGTGGAGTTTCTAGATGCGGAGTCTCTAGTTGTGCAGTCTATAGTTGTTGAGTTGCTAGTTGTGAAGTTTATAGTTGTGGGATTTCTAGCTGTGGAGTTTCTAGTTGCGGAGTTTCTGGTTGCATAGTTTCTAGTTGCGGAGTTTCTAGTTGCAGAGTTTCTAGTTGTGGAGTTTCTATTTGTGAGGATCGTAGTTGTGGAGTTTCTAGTGGTGGAGCTTCTAGTTGTGGAGTCTCTAGTTGTGGAGTTTCTAGTTGTGGAGTTTTTAGTTGCGAACTCTCAAGTTTTGGAGTTTCTAGTTGTGGAGTTTCTAGCTGTGGTGTTTCTAGTTGTTGAGTTTCTAGTTGACGAGTTTCTATTTGCGAAGTCTCAAGTTGTGTAGTTTCTAGTGGTTTAGTTTCCAGTTGACGAGTTTCTAGTTGCAGGGTTTCTAGTTGTGGACTTTTTAGCTGTGGAGTTTGCAGTTGTGGAATTTCTAGTTGTGGAATTCGTAGTTGTGGAGTATCTAGTTGTGGTGTTTCAAGTTGTGGAGTTTCTAGCTGTGGAGTTTCTAATTGTGGAGTTTCTAGTGGCAGAGTTTCTAGTGTCGGAGTCTTCTAGTTGTGGAGATTCTAGTGGCGGAGTTTCAAGTTGTGGAGTTTCTAGTTGCGGAGTTACTAGCTGTGGAGTTTCTAGTTCCGGAGTCTCTAGTTGTGCAGTCTATAGTTGTTGAGTTGCTAGTTGTGAAGTTTATAGTTCTGGGGTTTCTAGCTGTGGAGTTTCTAGTTGCGGAGTTTCTAGTTGCACAGTTTATAGTTGCGGAGTTTCTAGTTGTGGAGTATCTAGTTGTGGTGTTTCAAGTTGTGGAGTATCTATTTGTCGGGTTTCAAGTTGTGGAGTTTCTAGTTGGGGAGTTTCTAGCTGTGGAGTTTCTAGTGGTTGAGTTTCCAGTTGACGAGTTTCTATTTGCGAAGTCTCAAGTTGTGGAGTTTCTAACTGTAATGTTTGTAGTTGCAGAGTTTCTAGTTGCGGAGTTTCCAGTTGTGGAGTTTCTAGTTGTGGAATTTGTAGTTGTGGATTATCTTGTTGTGGAGTTTCTAGCTGTGGAGTTTCTAGTTGCGGAGTGTGTAGTTGCAGAGTTTCTAGTTGCGGAGTTTTCTAGTTGTGGAGTTTCTAGTTGTGCAGTCTCTAGTTGTTGAGTTTCTAGTTGTGAAGTTTATTGTTGTGGGGTTTCTAGCTGTGGAGTTTCTAGTTGCGGATTTTCTATTTGCAGAGTTTCTAGTTGCGGAGTTTCTAGTTGCAGAGTTTCTAGTTGTGGAGTTTCTAGTTGGAGAGTTTCGAGTTGCAGAGTTTCTAGTTGTGAAGTTTCTAGTTGTGGAGTTTTAGTTGCGGAGTTTCAAGTTGTGGAATTTATAGGTGTGGAGTTTCTAGTTGTTGAGTGTCTAGTTGTGGAGTTTCTAGCTGTGGAGTTTCTAGTGATTGAGTTTCCAGTTGACGAGTTTCTATTCACGAAGTCTCAAGTTGTTGAGTTTCTAGCTGTAAAGTTTCTAGCTGCGGAGTTTCTAGTTGCGGAGTTTCCAGATGTCGAGTTTCTAGTTGTGGAGTTTCTAATTGCGGAGTTTCTAGTTTTGGAGTTTTTAGTTGCGGAGTTTCTGGTTGCGGAGTTTCAGGTCGTCGAGTTTCTAGTTGTGAAGTTTGTAGTTGTGGAGTATCTAGTTGTGGAGTTTCAAGTTGAGGAGTTTTTAGTTGTGGATTTTGAAGTTGTAGAGTTCCTAGTTGTGGAGTTTCTAGTGGTGGAGTTTCTAGTGGCGGAGTTTCCAGTTGTGGTGTTTCTAGTTGCGGAATTTGTAGTCGTGGAGTATATATTTGTTGGGTTTCAAGCTGTGGAGTTTCTAGTTGTGGAGTTTCTGGTTGTTGGGTTTCTAGCTGCCGAGTTTCCAGTTGCGAAGCCTCAAGTTGTGCAGTTTCTAGCTGTGAAAATTCTAGTTGCGGAGCTTCTAGTTGTGGAATTCGTAGTTGTGGAGTATCTAGTTGTGGTGTTTCAAGTAGTTAAGTTTCTAGCTGTGGAATTTCTAGTTGCGGAGTTTCTAGTTGCAGAGTTTCTGGTTGTGGAGTTTCTAGTTGGAGAGTTTCGAGTTGCAGAGTTTCTAGTTTTGGAGTTTCTAGTTGTGGAGTTTTAGTTGCGGAGTTTCAAGTTGTGGAACTTATAGGTGTGGAGTTTCTAGTTGTTGAGTGTCTAGTTGTGGAGTTTCTAGCTGTGGAGTTTCTAGTGGTTGAGTTTCCAGTTGACGAGTTTCTATTCGCGAAGTCTCAAGTTGTGGAGTTTCTAGCTGTAAAGTTTCTAGCTGCGGAGTTTCTAGTTGCGGAGTTTCCAGTTGTGGAGTTTCTAGTTGTGGAATTTGTAGTTGTGGAGTTTCTAGTTGTGGTGTTTCAAGTTGTGGTTTTTCTAGCTGTGGAGTTTCTAGTTGCGGAGTATCTAGTTGCAGAGTTTCTAGTTTCGGAGTTTCGAGTTGTGGAGTTTCTAATTGTGGAGTTTCTAGTTGTGGAGTTTATAGTCGTGAAGTCTCAAGTTGTGGAGTTTCTAGCTGTGGAGTTTCTAGTTGTGGAGTTTCCAGTTGTGATGTTTCTAGTTGCGGATTTTGTAGTTGTGGAGTATCTATTTGTTGGGTTTCAACTTGTGGAGTTTCTAGTTGTGGAGTTTCTGGTTGTTGGGTTTCTAGCTGCCGAGTTTCCAGTTGCGAAGTCTCAAGTTGTGGAGTTTCTAGCTGTGAAAATTCTAGTTGCGGAGCTTCTAGTTGTGGAATTCGTAGTTGTGGAGTATCTAGTTGTGGTGTTTCAAGTAGTTAAGTTTCTAGCTGTGGAGTTTCTAGTTGCGGAGTTTCTAGTTGCAGAGTTTCACGTTGCCGAGTTTTCTAGTTGCGGAGTCTTCTAGTTGTGGAGATTCTAGTGGCGGAGTTTCAAGTTGTGGAGTTTCTAGTTGCGGAGTTACTAGCTGTGGAGTTTCTAGTTCCGGAGTCTCTAGTTGTGCAGTCTATAGTTGTTGAGTTGCTAGTTGTGAAGTTTATAGTTCTGGGGTTTCTAGCTGTGGAGTTTCTAGTTGCGGAGTTTCTAGTTGCACAGTTTCTAGTTGCGGAGTTTCTAGTTGTGGAGTATCTAGTTGTGGTGTTTCAAGTTGTGGAGTATCTATTTGTCGGGTTTCAAGTTGTGGAGTTTTTAGTTGTGGAGTTTCTAGCTGTGGAGTTTCTAGTGGTTGAGTTTCCAGTTGATGAGTTTCTATTTGCAAAGTCTCAAGTTGTGGAGTTTCTAACTGTAATGTTTGTAGTTGCAGAGTTTCTAGTTGCGGAGTTTCCAGTTGTGGAGTTTCTAGTTGTGGAATTTGTAGTTGTGGATTATCTAGTTGTGGAGTTTCTAGCTGTGGAGTTTCTAGTTGCGGAGTGTGTAGTTGCAGAGTTTCTAGTTGCGGAGTTTTCTAGTTGTGGAGTTTCTAGTTGTGCAGTCTCTAGTTGTTGAGTTTCTAGTTGTGAAGTTTTTTGTTGTGGGGTTTCTAGCTGTGGAGTTTCTAGTTGCGGAGTTTCTATTTGCAGAGTTTCTAGTTGCGGAGTTTCTAGTTGCAGAGTTTCTAGTTGTGGAGTTTCTAGTTGGAGAGTTTCGAGTTGCAGAGTTTCTAGTTGTGGAGTTTCTAGTTGTGGAGTTTTAGTTGCGGAGTTTCAAGTTGTGGAATTTATAGGTGTGGAGTTTCTAGTTGTTGAGTGTCTAGTTGTGGAGTTTCTAGCTGTGGAGTTTCTAGTGGTTGAGTTTCCAGTTGACGAGTTTCTATTCACGAAGTCTCAAGTTGTGGAGTTTCTAGCTGTAAAGTTTCTTGCTGCGGAGTTTCTAGTTGCGGAGTTTCCAGTTGTCGAGTTTCTAGTTGTGGAGTTTCTAATTGTGGAGTTTCTAGTTTTGGAGTTTTTAGTTGCGGAGTTTCTGGTTGCGGAGTTTCAGGTCGTCGAGTTTCTAGTTGTGAAGTTTGTAGTTGTGGAGTATCTAGTTGTGGAGTTTCAAGTTGAGGAGTTCTTAGTTGTGGATTTTGAAGTTGTAGAGTTCCTAGTTGTGGAGTTTCTAGTGGTGGAGTTTCTAGTTGCGGAGTTTCCAGTTGTGGTGTTTCTAGTTGCGGAATTTGTAGTTGTGGAGTATCTATTTGTTGGGTTTCAACCTGTGGAGTTTCTAGTTGTGGAGTTTCTGGTTGTTGGGTTTCTAGCTGCCGAGTTTCCAGTTGCGAAGTCTCAAGTTGTGCAGTTTCTAGCTGTGAAAATTCTAGTTGCGGAGCTTCTAGTTGTGGAATTCGTAGTTGTGGAGTATCTAGTTGTGGTGTTTCAAGTAGTTAAGTTTCTAGCTGTGGAGTTTCTAGTTGCGGAGTTTCTAGGTGCAGAGTTTCACGTTGCCGAGTTTTCTAGTTGTGGAGTTTCTAGTTGCGGAGTGTCTAGTTGCGGAGTTTCAAGTTGTGGAGTTTCAAGTTGGGGAGTTTCTAGTTGTGGAGTTTGTAGTTGTGGAGTATCTAGTTGTGGAGTTGCTAGTTGTGGAGTTTCTAGTTGCGGAGTTTCTAGTTGCACAGTTTCTAGTTGCGGAGTTTCTAGTTTCAGAGATTCTAGTTTTGGAGTTTCTAGTTGGGGAGTTTTGAGTTGTGGAGTTTTAGTTGCGGAATTTGTAGTTGTGGAGTATCTAGTTGTGGTGTTTCAAGTTGTGGAGTTTCAAGTTGTGGAGTTTCTAGCTGTGGAGTTTCTAGTGGTTGAGTTTCCAGTTGACTAGTTTCTATTTGCAAAGTCTCAAGTTGTGGAGTTTCTAACTGTAATGTTTGTAGTTGCAGAGTTTCTAGTTGTGGAGTTTCCAGTTGTGGAGTTTCTAGTTGTGGAATTTGTAGTTGTGGATTATCTAGTTGTGGAGTTTCTAGCTGTGGAGTTTCTAGTTGCGGAGTATGTAGTTGCAGAGTTTCTAGTTGCGGAGTTTTCTAGTTGCAGAGTTTCTAGTTGTGGAGTTTCTAGTTGGAGAGTTTCGAGTTGCAGAGTTTCTAGTTTTGGAGTTTCTAGTTGTGGAGTTTTAGTTGCGGAGTTTCAAGTTGTGGAATTTATAGGTGTGGAGTTTCCAGTTGTTGAGTGTCTAGTTGTGGAGTTTCTAGCTGTAAAGTTTCTAGCTGCGGAGTTTCCAGTTGCGGAGTTTCCAGTTGTGGAGTTTCTAGTTGTGGAATTTGTAGTTGTGGAGTTTCTAGTTGTGGTGTTTCAAGTAGTGGTTTTTCTAGCTGTGGAGTTTCTAGTTGCGGAGTATCTAGTTGCAGAGTTTCTAGTTTCGGAGTTTCTAGTTGTGGAGTTTCTAATTGTGGAGTTTCTAGTTGTGGAGTTTATAGTTGCGGAGTTTCGGGTTGCGGAGTTTCAGGTCGTCGAGTTTCTAGTTGTGAAGTTTGTAGTTGTGGAGTATCTAGTTGTGGAGTTTCAAGTTGAGGAGTTTTTAGTTGTGGATTTTGAAGTTGTAGAGTTCCTAGTTGTGAAGTTTCAAGTGGTGGAGTTTCTAGTTGTTGAGTTTCTAGTTGCTGAGTTTCTAGTCGCGAAGTCTCAAGTTGTGCAGTTTCTAGCTGTGGAGTTTCTAGTTGTGGAGTTTCCAGTTGTGGTGTTTCTAGTTGCGGAATTTGTAGTTGTGGAGTATCTATTTGTTGGGTTTCAACTTGTGGAGTTTCTAGTTGTGGAGTTTCTGGTTGTTGGGTTTCTAGCTGCCGAGTTTCCAGTTGCGAAGTCTCAAGTTGTGGAGTTTCTAGCTGTGAAAATTCTAGTTGCGGAGCTTCTAGTTGTGGAATTCGTAGTTGTGGAGTATCTAGTTGTGGTGTTTCAAGTAGTTAAGTTTCTAGCTGTGGAGTTTCTAGTTGCGGAGTTTCTAGTTGCAGAGTTTCACGTTGCCGAGTTTTCTGGTTGTGGAGTTTCTAGTTGCGGAGTTTCTAGTTGCGGAGTTTCAAGTTGTGGAGTTTCAAGTTGTGGAGTTTCTAGTTGTGGAGTTTGTAGTTGTGGAGTATCTAGATGTGGAGTTGCTAAATGTGGAGTTTCTAGTGGTGGATTTTCTAGCTGTGGAGTTTCTAGTTGCGGAGTTTCTAGTTGCAGAGTTTCTAGTTGTGGACTTTCTAGCTGTGGAGTTTCCAGTTTTGGAATTTCTAGTTGTGGAATTTGTAGTTGTGGAGTATCTAGTTGTGGTGTTTCAAGTTGTGGAGTTCCTAGCTGTGGAGTTTCTAGTTGTGGATTTTTCTAGTTGTGGAGATTCTAGTGGCGGAGTTTCAAGTTGTGGAGTTTCTAGTTGCGGAGTTACTAGCTGTGGAGTTTCTAGTTGCGGAGTCTCTAGTTGTGCAGTCTATAGTTGTTGAGTTGCTAGTTGTGAAGTTAATAGTTGTGGGGTTTCTAGCTGTGAAGTTTCTAGTTGTGGAGTTTGTAGTTGCAGAGTTTCTAGTTGCGCAGTTTCTAGTTGCAGAGACTCTAGTTGTGGAGTTTTTAGTTGTGGAGTTTCTAGTTGCGGAGTTACTAGCTGTGGAGTTTCTAGATGCGGAGTCTCTAGTTGTGCAGTCTATAGTTGTTGAGTTGCTAGTTGTGAAGTTTATAGTTGTGGGATTTCTAGCTGTGGAGTTTCTAGTTGCGGAGTTTCTGGTTGCATAGTTTCTAGTTGCGGAGTTTCTAGTTGCAGAGTTTCTAGTTGTGGAGTTTCTATTTGTGAGGATCGTAGTTGTGGAGTTTCTAGTGGTGGAGCTTCTAGTTGTGGAGTCTCTAGTTGTGGAGTTTCTAGTTGTGGAGTTTTTAGTTGCGAACTCTCAAGTTTTGGAGTTTCTAGTTGTGGAGTTTCTAGCTGTGGTGTTTCTAGTTGTTGAGTTTCTAGTTGACGAGTTTCTATTTGCGAAGTCTCAAGTTGTGTAGTTTCTAGTGGTTTAGTTTCCAGTTGACAAGTTTCTAGTTGCAGGGTTTCTAGTTGTGGACTTTTTAGCTGTGGAGTTTGCAGTTGTGGAATTTCTAGTTGTGGAATTCGTAGTTGTGGAGTATCTAGTTGTGGTGTTTCAAGTTGTGGAGTTTCTAGCTGTGGAGTTTCTAGTTGTGGAGTTTCTAGTGGCAGAGTTTCTAGTGTCGGAGTCTTCTAGTTGTGGAGATTCTAGTGGCGGAGTTTCAAGTTGTGGAGTTTCTAGTTGCGGAGTTACTAGCTGTGGAGTTTCTAGTTCCGGAGTCTCTAGTTGTGCAGTCTATAGTTGTTGAGTTGCTAGTTGTGAAGTTTATAGTTCTGGGGTTTCTAGCTGTGGAGTTTCTAGTTGCGGAGTTTCTAGTTGCACAGTTTATAGTTGCGGAGTTTCTAGTTGTGGAGTATCTAGTTGTGGTGTTTCAAGTTGTGGAGTATCTATTTGTCGGGTTTCAAGTTGTGGAGTTTCTAGTTGGGGAGTTTCTAGCTGTGGAGTTTCTAGTGGTTGAGTTTCCAGTTGACGAGTTTCTATTTGCGAAGTCTCAAGTTGTGGAGTTTCTAACTGTAATGTTTGTAGTTGCAGAGTTTCTAGTTGCGGAGTTTCCAGTTGTGGAGTTTCTAGTTGTGGAATTTGTAGTTGTGGATTATCTAGTTGTGGAGTTTCTAGCTGTGGAGTTTCTAGTTGCGGAGTGTGTAGTTGCAGAGTTTCTAGTTGCGGAGTTTTCTAGTTGTGGAGTTTCTAGTTGTGCAGTCTCTAGTTGTTGAGTTTCTAGTTGTGAAGTTTATTGTTGTGGGGTTTCTAGCTGTGGAGTTTCTAGTTGCGGATTTTCTATTTGCAGAGTTTCTAGTTGCGGAGTTTCTAGTTGCAGAGTTTCTAGTTGTGGAGTTTCTAGTTGGAGAGTTTCGAGTTGCAGAGTTTCTAGTTGTGAAGTTTCTAGTTGTGGAGTTTTAGTTGCGGAGTTTCAAGTTGTGGAATTTATAGGTGTGGAGTTTCTAGTTGTTGAGTGTCTAGTTGTGGAGTTTCTAGCTGTGGAGTTTCTAGTGATTGAGTTTCCAGTTGACGAGTTTCTATTCACGAAGTCTCAAGTTGTTGAGTTTCTAGCTGTAAAGTTTCTAGCTGCGGAGTTTCTAGTTGCGGAGTTTCCAGATGTCGAGTTTCTAGTTGTGGAGTTTCTAATTGCGGAGTTTCTAGTTTTGGAGTTTTTAGTTGCGGAGTTTCTGGTTGCGGAGTTTCAGGTCGTCGAGTTTCTAGTTGTGAAGTTTGTAGTTGTGGAGTATCTAGTTGTGGAGTTTCAAGTTGAGGAGTTTTTAGTTGTGGATTTTGAAGTTGTAGAGTTCCTAGTTGTGGAGTTTCTAGTGGTGGAGTTTCTAGTGGCGGAGTTTCCAGTTGTGGTGTTTCTAGTTGCGGAATTTGTAGTCGTGGAGTATATATTTGTTGGGTTTCAAGCTGTGGAGTTTCTAGTTGTGGAGTTTCTGGTTGTTGGGTTTCTAGCTGCCGAGTTTCCAGTTGCGAAGTCTCAAGTTGTGCAGTTTCTAGCTGTGAAAATTCTAGTTGCGGAGCTTCTAGTTGTGGAATTCGTAGTTGTGGAGTATCTAGTTGTGGTGTTTCAAGTACTTAAGTTTCTAGCTGTGGAGTTTCTAGTTGCGGAGTTTCTAGTTGCAGAGTTTCTGGTTGTGGAGTTTCTAGTTGGAGAGTTTCGAGTTGCAGAGTTTGTAGTTTTGGAGTTTCTAGTTGTGGGGATTTAGTTGCGGAGTTTCAAGTTGTGGAACTTATAGGTGTGGAGTTTCTAGTTGTTGAGTGTCTGGTTGTGGAGTTTCTAGCTGTGGAGTTTCTAGTGGTTGAGTTTCCAGTTGACGAGTTTCTATTCGCGAAGTCTCAAGTTGTGGAGTTTCTAGCTGTAAAGTTTCTAGCTGCGGAGTTTCTAGTTGCGGAGTTTCCAGTTGTGGAGTTTCTAGTTGTGGAATTTGTAGTTGTGGAGTTTCTAGTTGTGGTGTTTCAAGTTGTGGTTTTTCTAGCTGTGGAGTTTCTAGTTGCGGAGTATCTAGTTGCAGAGTTTCTAGTTTCGGAGTTTCGAGTTGTGGAGTTTCTGATTGTGGAGTTTCTAGTTGTGGAGTTTATAGTCGCGAAGTCTCAAGTTGTGGAGTTTCTAGCTGTGGAGTTTCTAGTTGTGGAGTTTCCAGTTGTGATGTTTCTAGTTGCGGATTTTGTAGTTGTGGAGTATCTATTTGTTGGGTTTCAACTTGTGGAGTTTCTAGTTGTGGAGTTTCTGGTTGTTGGGTTTCTAGCTGCCGAGTTTCCAGTTGCGAAGTCTCAAGTTGTGGAGTTTCTAGCTGTGAAAATTCTAGTTGCGGAGCTTCTAGTTGTGGAATTCGTAGTTGTGGAGTATCTAGTTGTGGTGTTTCAAGTAGTTAAGTTTCTAGCTGTGGAGTTTCTAGTTGCGGAGTTTCTAGTTGCAGAGTTTCACGTTGCCGAGTTTTCTAGTTGCGGAGTCTTCTAGTTGTGGAGATTCTAGTGGCGGAGTTTCAAGTTGTGGAGTTTCTAGTTGCGGAGTTACTAGCTGTGGAGTTTCTAGTTCCGGAGTCTCTAGTTGTGCAGTCTATAGTTGTTGAGTTGCTAGTTGTGAAGTTTATAGTTATGGGGTTTCTAGCTGTGGAGTTTCTAGTTGCGGAGTTTCTAGTTGCACAGTTTCTAGTTGCGGAGTTTCTAGTTGTGGAGTATCTAGTTGTGGTGTTTCAAGTTGTGGAGTATCTATTTGTCGGGTTTCAAGTTGTGGAGTTTTTAGTTGTGGAGTTTCTAGCAGTGGAGTTTCTAGTGGTTGAGTTTCCAGTTGATGAGTTTCTATTTGCAAAGTCTCAAGTTGTGGAGTTTCTAACTGTAATGTTTGTAGTTGCAGAGTTTCTAGTTGCGCAGTTTCCAGTTGTGGAGTTTCTAGTTGTGGAATTTGTAGTTGTGGATTATCTAGTTGTGGAGTTTCTAGCTGGGGAGTTTCTAGTTGCGGAGTGTGTAGTTGCAGAGTTTCTAGTTGCGGAGTTTTCTAGTTGTGGAGTTTCTAGTTGTGCAGTCTCTAGTTGTTGAGTTTCTAGTTGTGAAGTTTTTTGTTGTGGGGTTTCTAGCTGTGGAGTTTCAAGTTGCGGAGTTCCTATTTGCAGAGTTTCTAGTTGCGGAGTTTCTAGTTGCAGAGTTTCTAGTTGTGGAGTTTCTAGTTGGAGAGTTTCGAGTTGCAGAGTTTCTAGTTGTGGAGTTTCTAGTTGTGGAGTTTTAGTTGCGTAGTTTCAAGTTGTGGAATTTATAGGTGTGGAGTTTCTAGTTGTTGAGTGTCTAGTTGTGGAGTTTCTAGCTGTGGAGTTTCTAGTGGTTGAGTTTCCAGTTGACGAGTTTCTATTCACGAAGTCTCAAGTTGTGGAGTTTCTAGATGTAAAGTTTCTTGCAGCGGAGTTTCTAGTTGCGGAGTTTCCAGTTGTCGAGTTTCTAGTTGTGGAGTTTCTAATTGTGGAGTTTCTAGTTTTGGAGTTTTTAGTTGCGGAATTTTTCGTTGCGGAGTTTCAGGTCGTCGAGTTTCTAGTTGTGAAGTTTGTAGTTGTGGAGTATCTAGTTGTGGAGTTTCAAGTTGAGGAGTTTTTAGTTGTGGATTTTGAAGTTGTAGAGTTCCTAGTTGTGGAGTTTCTAGTGGTGGAGTTTCTAGTGGCGGAGTTTCCAGTTGTGGTGTTTCTAGTTGCGGAATTTGTAGTTGTGGAGTATCTATTTGTTGGGTTTCAACCTGTGGAGTTTCTAGTTGTGGAGTTTCTGGTTGTTGGGTTTCTAGCTGCCGAGTTTCCAGTTACGAAGTCTCAAGTTGTGCAGTTTCTAGCTGTGAAAATTCTAGTTGCGGAGCTTCTAGTTGTGGAATTCGTAGTTGTGGAGTATCTAGTTGTGGTGTTTCAAGTAGTTAAGTTTCTAGCTGTGGAGTTTCTAGTTGCGGAGTTTCTAGTTGCAGAGTTTCACGTTGCCGAGTTTTCTAGTTGTGGAGTTTCTAGTTGCGGAGTTTCTAGTTGCGGAGTTTCAAGTTGTGGAGTTTCAAGTTGGGGAGTTTCTAGTTGTGGAGTTTGTAGTTGTGTAGTATCTAGTGGCGGAGTTTCAAGTTGTGGTGTTTCAAGTTGTGGAGTTTCTAGCTGTGGAGTTTCTAGCTGTGGAGTTTCTAGTTGCGGAGTTTCTAGTTGCACAGTTTCTAGTTGCGGAGTTTCTAGTTGCAGAGATTCTAGTTTTGGAGTTTCTAGTTGGGGAGTTTCGAGTTGTGGAGTTTCTAGTTGCGGAATTTGTAGTTGTGGAGTATCTAGTTGTGGTGTTTCAAGTTGTGGAGTATCTATTTGTCGGGTTTCAAGTTGTGGAGTTTCAAGTTGTGGAGTTTCTAGCTGTGGAGTTTCTAGTGGTTGAGTTTCCAGTTAACGAGTTTCTATTTGCAAAGTCTCAAGTTGTGGAGTTTCTAACTGTAATGTTTGTAGTTGCAGAGTTTCTAGATGTGGAGTTTCCAGTTGTGGAGTTTCTAGTTGTGGAATTTGTAGTTGTGGATTATCTAGTTGTGGAGTTTCTAGCTCTGGAGTTTCTAGTTGCGGAGTATGTAGTTGCAGAGTTTCTAGTTGCGGAGTTTTCTAGTTGTGGAGTTTCTAGTTGTGCAGTCTCTAGTTGTTGAGTTTCTAGTTGTGAAGTTTATTGTTGTGGGGTTTCTAGCTGTGGAGTTTCTAGTTGCGGAGTTTTTAGTTGCAGAGTTTCTAGTTGCGGAGTTTCTAGTTGCAGAGTTTCTAGTTGTGGAGTTTCTAGTTGGAGAGTTTCGAGTTTCAGAGTTTCTAGTTTTGGAGTTTCTAGTTGTGGAGTTTTAGTTGCGGAGTTTCAAGTTGTGGAATTTATAGGTGTGGAGTTTCTAGTTGTTGAGTGTCTAGTTGTGGAGTTTCTAGCTGTGGAGTTTCTAGTGGTTGAGTTTCCAGTTGACGAGTTTCTATTCGCGAAGTCTCAAGTTGTGGAGTTTCTAGCTGTAAAGTTTCTAGCTGCGGAGTTTCTAGTTGCGGAGTTTCCAGTTGTGGAGTTTCTAGTTGTGGAATTTGTAGTTGTGGAGTTTCTGGTTGTGGTGTTTCAAGTTGTGGTTTTTCTAGCTGTGGAGTTTGTAGTTGAGGAGTATCTAGTTGCAGAGTTTCTAGTTTCGGAGTTTCTAGTTGTGGAGTTTCTAATTGTGGAGTTTCTAGTTGTGGAGTTTATAGTTGCGGAGTTTCGGGTTGCGGAGTTTCAGGTCGTCGAGTTTCTAGTTGTGAAGTTTGTAGTTGTGGAGTATCTAGTTGTGGAGTTTCAAGTTGAGGAGTTTTTAGTTGTGGATTTTGAAGTTGTAGAGTTCCTAGTTGTGAAGTTTCAAGTGGTGGAGTTTCTAGTTGTTGAGTTTCTAGTTGCTGAGTTTCTAGTCGCGAAGTCTCAAGTTGTGGAGTTTCTAGCTGTGGAGTTTCTAGTTGTGGAGTTTCCAGTTGTGGTGTTTCTAGTTGCGGAATTTGTAGTTGTGGAGTATCTATTTGTTGGGTTTCAACTTGTGGAGTTTCTAGTTGTGGAGTTTCTGGTTGTTGGGTTTCTAGCTGCCGAGTTTCCAGTAGCGAAGTCTCAAGTTGTGGAGTTTCTAGCTGTGAAAATTCTAGTTGCGGAGCTTCTAGTTGTGGAATTCGTAGTTGTGGAGTATCTAGTTGTGGTGTTTCAAGTAGTTAAGTTTCTAGCTGTGGAGTTTCTAGTTGCGGAGTTTCTAGTTGCAGAGTTTCACGTTGCCGAGTTTTCTAGTTGTGGAGTTTCTAGTTGCGGAGTTTCTAGTTGCGGAGTTTCAAGTTGTGGAGTTTCAAGTTGTGGAGTTTCTAGTTGTGGAGTTTGTAGTTGTGGAGTATCTAGTTGTGGAGTTGCTAGTTGTGGAGTTTCTAGTGGTGGAGTTTCTAGTTGTGGATTTTTCTAGTTGTGGAGATTCTAGTGGCGGAGTTTCAAGTTGTGGAGTTTCTAGTTGCGGAGTTACTAGCTGTGGAGTTTCTAGTTGCGGAGTCTCTAGTTGTGCAGTCTATAGTTGTTGAGTTGCTAGTTGTGAAGTTAATAGTTGTGGGGTTTCTAGCTGTGAAGTTTCTAGTTGTGGAGTTTGTAGTTGCAGAGTTTCTAGTTGCGCAGTTTCTAGTTGCAGAGACTCTAGTTGTGGAGTTTTTAGTTGTGGAGTTTCTAGTTGCGGAGTTACTAGCTGTGGAGTTTCTAGATGCGGAGTCTCTAGTTGTGCAGTCTATAGTTGTTGAGTTGCTAGTTGTGAAGTTTATAGTTGTGGGATTTCTAGCTGTGGAGTTTCTAGTTGCGGAGTTTCTGGTTGCATAGTTTCTAGTTGCGGAGTTTCTAGTTGCAGAGTTTCTAGTTGTGGAGTTTCTATTTGTGAGGATCGTAGTTGTGGAGTTTCTAGTGGTGGAGCTTCTAGTTGTGGAGTCTCTAGTTGTGGAGTTTCTAGTTGTGGAGTTTTTAGTTGCGAACTCTCAAGTTTTGGAGTTTCTAGTTGTGGAGTTTCTAGCTGTGGTGTTTCTAGTTGTTGAGTTTCTAGTTGACGAGTTTCTATTTGCGAAGTCTCAAGTTGTGTAGTTTCTAGTGGTTTAGTTTCCAGTTGACGAGTTTCTAGTTGCAGGGTTTCTAGTTGTGGACTTTTTAGCTGTGGAGTTTGCAGTTGTGGAATTTCTAGTTGTGGAATTCGTAGTTGTGGAGTATCTAGTTGTGGTGTTTCAAGTTGTGGAGTTTCTAGCTGTGGAGTTTCTAGTTGTGGAGTTTCTAGTGGCAGAGTTTCTAGTGTCGGAGTCTTCTAGTTGTGGAGATTCTAGTGGCGGAGTTTCAAGTTGTGGAGTTTCTAGTTGCGGAGTTACTAGCTGTGGAGTTTCTAGTTCCGGAGTCTCTAGTTGTGCAGTCTATAGTTGTTGAGTTGCTAGTTGTGAAGTTTATAGTTCTGGGGTTTCTAGCTGTGGAGTTTCTAGTTGCGGAGTTTCTAGTTGCACAGTTTATAGTTGCGGAGTTTCTAGTTGTGGAGTATCTAGTTGTGGTGTTTCAAGTTGTGGAGTATCTATTTGTCGGGTTTCAAGTTGTGGAGTTTCTAGTTGGGGAGTTTCTAGCTGTGGAGTTTCTAGTTGTGGAGTTTATAGTCGCGAAGTCTCAAGTTGTGGAGTTTCTAGCTGTGGAGTTTCTAGTTGTGGAGTTTCCAGTTGTGATGTTTCTAGTTGCGGATTTTGTAGTTGTGGAGTATCTATTTGTTGGGTTTCAACTTGTGGAGTTTCTAGTTGTGGAGTTTCTGGTTGTTGGGTTTCTAGCTGCCGAGTTTCCAGTTGCGAAGTCTCAAGTTGTGGAGTTTCTAGCTGTGAAAATTCTAGTTGCGGAGCTTCTAGTTGTGGAATTCGTAGTTGTGGAGTATCTAGTTGTGGTGTTTCAAGTAGTTAAGTTTCTAGCTGTGGAGTTTCTAGTTGCGGAGTTTCTAGTTGCAGAGTTTCACGTTGCCGAGTTTTCTAGTTGCGGAGTCTTCTAGTTGTGGAGATTCTAGTGGCGGAGTTTCAAGTTGTGGAGTTTCTAGTTGCGGAGTTACTAGCTGTGGAGTTTCTAGTTCCGGAGTCTCTAGTTGTGCAGTCTATAGTTGTTGAGTTGCTAGTTGTGAAGTTTATAGTTCTGGGGTTTCTAGCTGTGGAGTTTCTAGTTGCGGAGTTTCTAGTTGCACAGTTTCTAGTTGCGGAGTTTCTAGTTGTGGAGTATCTAGTTGTGGTGTTTCAAGTTGTGGAGTATCTATTTGTCGGGTTTCAAGTTGTGGAGTTTTTAGTTGTGGAGTTTCTAGCAGTGGAGTTTCTAGTGGTTGAGTTTCCAGTTGATGAGTTTCTATTTGCAAAGTCTCAAGTTGTGGAGTTTCTAACTGTAATGTTTGTAGTTGCAGAGTTTCTAGTTGCGCAGTTTCCACTTGTGGAGTTTCTAGTTGTGGAATTTGTAGTTGTGGATTATCTAGTTGTGGAGTTTCTAGCTGGGGAGTTTCTAGTTGCGGAGTGTGTAGTTGCAGAGTTTCTAGTTGCGGAGTTTTCTAGTTGTGGAGTTTCTAGTTGTGCAGTCTCTAGTTGTTGAGTTTCTAGTTGTGAAGTTTTTTGTTGTGGGGTTTCTAGCTGTGGAGTTTCAAGTTGCGGAGTTCCTATTTGCAGAGTTTCTAGTTGCGGAGTTTCTAGTTGCAGAGTTTCTAGTTGTGGAGTTTCTAGTTGGAGAGTTTCGAGTTGCAGAGTTTCTAGTTGTGGAGTTTTAGTTGCGTAGTTTCAAGTTGTGGAATTTATAGGTGTGGAGTTTCTAGTTGTTGAGTGTCTAGTTGTGGAGTTTCTAGCTGTGGAGTTTCTAGTGGTTGAGTTTCCAGTTGACGAGTTTCTATTCACGAAGTCTCAAGTTGTGGAGTTTCTAGATGTAAAGTTTCTTGCAGCGGAGTTTCTAGTTGCGGAGTTTCCAGTTGTCGAGTTTCTAGTTGTGGAGTTTCTAATTGTGGAGTTTCTAGTTTTGGAGTTTTTAGTTGCGGAATTTTTCGTTACGGAGTTTCAGGTCGTCGAGTTTCTAGTTGTGAAGTTTGTAGTTGTGGAGTATCTAGTTGTGGAGTTTCAAGTTGAGGAGTTTTTAGTTGTGGATTTTGAAGTTGTAGAGTTCCTAGTTGTGGAGTTTCTAGTGGTGGAGTTTCTAGTGGCGGAGTTTCCAGTTGTGGTGTTTCTAGTTGCGGAATTTGTAGTTGTGGAGTATCTATTTGTTGGGTTTCAACCTGTGGAGTTTCTAGTTGTGGAGTTTCTGGTTGTTGGGTTTCTAGCTGCCGAGTTTCCAGTTACGAAGTCTCAAGTTGTGCAGTTTCTAGCTGTGAAAATTCTAGTTGCGGAGCTTCTAGTTGTGGAATTCGTAGTTGTGGAGTATCTAGTTGTGGTGTTTCAAGTAGTCAAGTTTCTAGCTGTGGAGTTTCTAGTTGCGGAGTTTCTAGTTGCAGAGTTTCACGTTGCCGAGTTTTCTAGTTGTGGAGTTTCTAGTTGCGGAGTTTCTAGTTGCGGAGTTTCAAGTTGTGGAGTTTCATGTTGGGGAGTTTCTAGTTGTGGAGTTTGTAGTTGTGGAGTATCTAGTGGCGGAGTTTCAAGTTGTGGTGTTTCAAGTTGTGGAGTTTCTAGCTGTGGAGTTTCTAGCTGTGGAGTTTCTAGTTGCGGAGTTTCTAGTTGCACAGTTTCTAGTTGCGGAGTTTCTAGTTGCAGAGATTCTAGTTTTGGAGTTTCTAGTTGGGGAGTTTCGAGTTGTGGAGTTTCTAGTTGCGGAATTTGTAGTTGTGGAGTATCTAGTTGTGGTGTTTCAAGTTGTGGAGTATCTATTTGTCGGGTTTCAAGTTGTGGAGTTTCAAGTTGTGGAGTTTCTAGCTGTGGAGTTTCTAGTGGTTGAGTTTCCAGTTAACGAGTTTCTATTTGCAAAGTCTCAAGTTGTGGAGTTTCTAACTGTAATGTTTGTAGTTGCAGAGTTTCTAGATGTGGAGTTTCCAGTTGTGGAGTTTCTAGTTGTGGAATTTGTAGTTGTGGATTATCTAGTTGTGGAGTTTCTAGCTCTGGAGTTTCTAGTTGCGGAGTATGTAGTTGCAGAGTTTCTAGTTGCGGAGTTTTCTAGTTGTGGAGTTTCTAGTTGTGCAGTCTCTAGTTGTTGAGTTTCTAGTTGTGAAGTTTATTGTTGTGGGGTTTCTAGCTGTGGAGTTTCTAGTTGCGGAGTTTTTAGTTGCAGAGTTTCTAGTTGCGGAGTTTCTAGTTGCAGAGTTTCTAGTTGTGGAGTTTCTAGTTGGAGAGTTTCGAGTTTCAGAGTTTCTAGTTTTGGAGTTTCTAGTTGTGGAGTTTTAGTTGCGGAGTTTCAAGTTGTGGAATTTATAGGTGTGGAGTTTCTAGTTGTTGAGTGTCTAGTTGTGGAGTTTCTAGCTGTGGAGTTTCTAGTGGTTGAGTTTCCAGTTGACGAGTTTCTATTCGCGAAGTCTCAAGTTGTGGAGTTTCTAGCTGTAAAGTTTCTAGCTGCGGAGTTTCTAGTTGCGGAGTTTCCAGTTGTGGAGTTTCTAGTTGTGGAATTTGTAGTTGTGGAGTTTCTGGTTGTGGTGTTTCAAGTTGTGGTTTTTCTAGCTGTGGAGTTTGTAGTTGCGGAGTATCTAGTTGCAGAGTTTCTAGTTTCGGAGTTTCTAGTTGTGGAGTTTCTAATTGTGGAGTTTCTAGTTGTGGAGTTTATAGTTGCGGAGTTTCGGGTTGCGGAGTTTCAGGTCGTCGAGTTTCTAGTTGTGAAGTTTGTAGTTGTGGAGTATCTAGTTGTGGAGTTTCAAGTTGAGGAGTTTTTAGTTGTGGATTTTGAAGTTGTAGAGTTCCTAGTTGTGAAGTTTCAAGTGGTGGAGTTTCTAGTTGTTGAGTTTCTAGTTGCTGAGTTTCTAGTCGCGAAGTCTCAAGTTGTGGAGTTTCTAGCTGTGGAGTTTCTAGTTGTGGAGTTTCCAGTTGTGGTGTTTCTAGTTGCGGAATTTGTAGTTGTGGAGTATCTATTTGTTGGGTTTCAACTTGTGGAGTTTCTAGTTGTGGAGTTTCTGGTTGTTGGGTTTCTAGCTGCCGAGTTTCCAGTAGCGAAGTCTCAAGTTGTGGAGTTTCTAGCTGTGAAAATTCTAGTTGCGGAGCTTCTAGTTGTGGAATTCGTAGTTGTGGAGTATCTAGTTGTGGTGTTTCAAGTAGTTAAGTTTCTAGCTGTGGAGTTTCTAGTTGCGGAGTTTCTAGTTGCAGAGTTTCACGTTGCCGAGTTTTCTAGTTGTGGAGTTTCTAGTTGCGGAGTTTCTAGTTGCGGAGTTTCAAGTTGTGGAGTTTCAAGTTGTGGAGTTTCTAGTTGTGGAGTTTGTAGTTGTGGAGTATCTAGTTGTGGAGTTGCTAGTTGTGGATTTTTCTAGTTGTGGAGATTCTAGTGGCGGAGTTTCAAGTTGTGGAGTTTCTAGTTGCGGAGTTACTAGCTGTGGAGTTTCTAGTTGCGGAGTCTCTAGTTGTGCAGTCTATAGTTGTTGAGTTGCTAGTTGTGAAGTTAATAGTTGTGGGGTTTCTAGCTGTGAAGTTTCTAGTTGTGGAGTTTGTAGTTGCAGAGTTTCTAGTTGCGCAGTTTCTAGTTGCAGAGACTCTAGTTGTGGAGTTTTTAGTTGTGGAGTTTCTAGTTGCGGAGTTACTAGCTGTGGAGTTTCTAGATGCGGAGTCTCTAGTTGTGCAGTCTATAGTTGTTGAGTTGCTAGTTGTGAAGTTTATAGTTGTGGGATTTCTAGCTGTGGAGTTTCTAGTTGCGGAGTTTCTGGTTGCATAGTTTCTAGTTGCGGAGTTTCTAGTTGCAGAGTTTCTAGTTGTGGAGTTTCTATTTGTGAGGATCGTAGTTGTGGAGTTTCTAGTGGTGGAGCTTCTAGTTGTGGAGTCTCTAGTTGTGGAGTTTCTAGTTGTGGAGTTTTTAGTTGCGAACTCTCAAGTTTTGGAGTTTCTAGTTGTGGAGTTTCTAGCTGTGGTGTTTCTAGTTGTTGAGTTTCTAGTTGACGAGTTTCTATTTGCGAAGTCTCAAGTTGTGTAGTTTCTAGTGGTTTAGTTTCCAGTTGACGAGTTTCTAGTTGCGAAGTCTCAAGTTGTGGAGTTTCTAGCTGTAAAGTTTCTAGTTGCAGGGTTTCTAGTTGTGGACTTTTTAGCTGTGGAGTTTGCAGTTGTGGAATTTCGAGTTGTGGAATTCGTAGTTGTGGAGTATCTAGTTGTGGTGTTTCAAGTTGTGGAGTTTCTAGCTGTGGAGTTTCTAGTTGTGGAGTTTCTAGTGGCAGAGTTTCTAGTGTCGGAGTCTTCTAGTTGTGGAGATTCTAGTGGCGGAGTTTCAAGTTGTGGAGTTTCTAGTTGCGGAGTTACTAGCTGTGGAGTTTCTAGTTCTGGAGTCTCTAGTTGTGCAGTCTATAGTTGTTGAGTTGTAGTTGTGAAGTTTATAGTTCTGGGGTTTCTAGCTGTGGAGTTTCTAGTTGCGGAGTTTCTAGTTGCACAGTTTATAGTTGCGGAGTTTCTAGTTGTGGAGTATCTAGTTGTGGTGTTTCAAGTTGTGGAGTATCTATTTGTCGGGTTTCAAGTTGTGGAGTTTCTAGTTGGGGAGTTTCTAGCTGTGGAGTTTCTAGTGGTTGAGTTTCCAGTTGACGAGTTTCTATTTGCGAAGTCTCAAGTTGTGGAGTTTCTAACTGTAATGTTTGTAGTTGCAGAGTTTCTAGTTGCGGAGTTTCCAGTTGTGGAGTTTCAAGTTGTGGAATTTGTAGTTGTGGATTATCTAGTTGTGGAGTTTCTAGCTGTGGAGTTTCTAGTTGCGGAGTGTGTAGTTGCAGAGTTTCTAGTTGCGGAGTTTTCTAGTTGTGGAGTTTCTAGTTGTGCAGTCTCTAGTTGTTGAGTTTCTAGTTGTGAAGTTTATTGTTGTGGGGTTTCCAGCTTTGGAGTTTCTAGTTGCGGATTTTCTATTTGCAGAGTTTCTAGTTGCGGAGTTTCAAGTTGTGGAGTTTCAAGTTGTGGATTTTCTAGTTGTGGAGTTTGTAGTTGTGGAGTATCTAGTTGTGGAGTTGCTAGTTGTGGAGTTTCTAGTGGTGGAGTTTCTAGTTGTGGATTTTTCTAGTTGTGGAGATTCTAGTGGCGGAGTTTCAAGTTGTGGAGTTTCTAGTTGCGGAGTTACTAGCTGTGGAGTTTCTAGTTGCGGAGTCTCTAGTTGTGCAGTCTATAGTTGTTGAGTTGCTAGTTGTGAAGTTAATAGTTGTGGGGTTTCTAGCTGTGAAGTTTCTAGTTGTGGAGTTTGTAGTTGCAGAGTTTCTAGTTGCGCAGTTTCTAGTTGCAGAGACTCTAGTTGTGGAGTTTTTAGTTGTGGAGTTTCTAGTTGCGGAGTTACTAGCTGTGGAGTTTCTAGATGCGGAGTCTCTAGTTGTGCAGTCTATAGTTGTTGAGTTGCTAGTTGTGAAGTTTATAGTTGTGGGATTTCTAGCTGTGGAGTTTCTAGTTGCGGAGTTTCTGGTTGCATAGTTTCTAGTTGCGGAGTTTCTAGTTGCAGAGTTTCTAGTTGTGGAGTTTCTATTTGTGAGGATCGTAGTTGTGGAGTTTCTAGTGGTGGAGCTTCTAGTTGTGGAGTCTCTAGTTGTGGAGTTTCTAGTTGTGGAGTTTTTAGTTGCGAACTCTCAAGTTTTGGAGTTTCTAGTTGTGGAGTTTCTAGCTGTGGTGTTTCTAGTTGTTGAGTTTCTAGTTGACGAGTTTCTATTTGCGAAGTCTCAAGTTGTGTAGTTTCTAGTGGTTTAGTTTCCAGTTGACGAGTTTCTAGTTGCGAAGTCTCAAGTTGTGGAGTTTCTAGCTGTAAAGTTTCTAGTTGCAGGGTTTCTAGTTGTGGACTTTTTAGCTGTGGAGTTTGCAGTTGTGGAATTTCGAATTGTGGAATTCGTAGTTGTGGAGTATCTAGTTGTGGTGTTTCAAGTTGTGGAGTTTCTAGCTGTGGAGTTTCTAGTTGTGGAGTTTCTAGTGGCAGAGTTTCTAGTGTCGGAGTCTTCTAGTTGTGGAGATTCTAGTGGCGGAGTTTCAAGTTGTGGAGTTTCTAGTGGCGGAGTTACTAGCTGTGGAGTTTCTAGTTCCGGAGTCTCTAGTTGTGCAGTCTATAGTTGTTGAGTTGCTAGTTGTGAAGTTTATAGTTCTGGGGTTTCTAGCTATGGAGTTTCTAGTTGCGGAGTTTCTAGTTGCACAGTTTATAGTTGCGGAGTTTCTAGTTGTGGAGTATCTAGTTGTGGTGTTTCAAGTTGTGGAGTATCTATTTGTCGGGTTTCAAGTTGTGGAGTTTCTAGTTGGGGAGTTTCTAGCTGTGGAGTTTCTAGTGGTTGAGTTTCCAGTTGACGAGTTTCTATTTGCGAAGTCTCAAGTTGTGGAGTTTCTAACTGTAATGTTTGTAGTTGCAGAGTTTCTAGTTGCGGAGTTTCCAGTTGTGGAGTTTCAAGTTGTGGAATTTGTAGTTGTGGATTATCTAGTTGTGGAGTTTCTAGCTGTGGAGTTTCTAGTTGCGGAGTGTGTAGTTGCAGAGTTTCTAGTTGCGGAGTTTTCTAGTTGTGGAGTTTCTAGTTGTGCAGTCTCTAGTTGTTGAGTTTCTAGTTGTGAAGTTTATTGTTGTGGGGTTTCCAGCTTTGGAGTTTCTAGTTGCGGATTTTCTATTTGCAGAGTTTCTAGTTGCGGAGTTTCTAGTTGCAGAGTTTCTAGTTGTGGAGTTTCTAGTTGGAGAGTTTCTAGTTGCAGAGTTTCTAGTTGTGAAGTTTCTAGTTGTGGAGTTTTAGTTGCGGAGTTTCAAGTTGTGGAATTTATAGGTGTGGAGTTTCTAGTTGTTGAGTGTCCAGTTGTGGAGTTTCTAGCTGTGGAGTTTCTAGTGATTGAGTTTCCAGTTGACGAGTTTCTATTCACGAAGTCTCAAGTTGTTGAGTTTCTAGCTGTAAAGTTTCTAGCTGCGGAGTTTCTAGTTGCGGAGTTTCCAGTTGTCGAGTTTCTAGTTGTGGAGTTTCTAATTGTGGAGTTTCTAGTTTTGGAGTTTTTAGTTTTGGAGTTTCTGGTTGCGGAGTTTCAGGTCGTCGAGTTTCTAGTTGTGAAGTTTGTAGTTGTGGAGTATCTAGTTGGGGAGTTTCTAGTGGTGGAGTTTCTAGTGGCGGAGTTTCCAGTTGTGGTGTTTCTAGTTGCGGAATTTGTAGTTGTGGAGTATCTATTTGTTGGGTTTCAACCTGTGGAGTTTCTAGTTGTGGAGTTTCTGGTTGTTGGGTTTCTAGCTGCCGAGTTTCCAGTTGCGAAGTCTCAAGTTGTGCAGTTTCTAGCTGTGAAAATTCTAGTTGCGGAGCTTCTAGTTGTGGAATTCGTAGTTGTGGAGTATCTAGTTGTGGTGTTTCAAGTAGTTAAGTTTCTAGCTGTGGAGTTTCTAGTTGCGGAGTTTCTAGTTGCAGAGTTTCACGTTGCCGAGTTTTCTAGTTGTGGAGTTTCTAGTTGCGGAGTTTCTAGTTGCGGAGTTTCAAGTTGTGGAGTTTCAAGTTGGGGAGTTTCTAGTTGTGGAGTTTGTAGTTGTGGAGTATCTAGTGGCGGAGTTTCAAGTTGTGGTGTTTCAAGTTGTGGAGTTTCTAGCTGTGGAGTTTCTAGCTGTGGAGTTTCTAGTTGCGGAGTTTCTAGTTGCACAGTTTCTAGTTGCGGAGTTTCTAGTTGCAGAGATTCTAGTTTTGGAGTTTCTAGTTGGGGAGTTTCGAGTTGTGGAGTTTCTAGTTGCGGAATTTGTAGTTGTGGAGTATCTAGTTGTGGTGTTTCAAGTTGTGGAGTATCTATTTGTCGGGTTTCAAGTTGTGGAGTTTCAAGTTGTGGAGTTTCTAGCTGTGGAGTTTCTAGTGGTTGAGTTTCCAGTTAACGAGTTTCTATTTGCAAAGTCTCAAGTTGTGGAGTTTCTAACTGTAATGTTTGTAGTTGCAGAGTTTCTAGATGTGGAGTTTCCAGTTGTGGAGTTTCTAGTTGTGGAATTTGTAGTTGTGGATTATCTAGTTGTGGAGTTTCTAGCTGTGGAGTTTCTAGTTGCGGAGTATGTAGTTGCAGAGTTTCTTGTTGCGGAGTTTTCTAGTTGTGGAGTTTCTAGTTGTGCAGTCTCTAGTTGTTGAGTTTCTAGTTGTGAAGTTTATTGTTGTGGGGTTTCTAGCTGTGGAGTTTCTAGTTGCGGAGTTTTTAGTTGCAGAGTTTCTAGTTGCGGAGTTTCTAGTTGCAGAGTTTCTAGTTGTGGAGTTTCTAGTTGGAGAGTTTCGAGTTGCAGAGTTTCTAGTTTTGGAGTTTCTAGTTGTGGAGTTTTAGTTGCGGAGTTTCAAGTTGTGGAATTTATAGGTGTGGAGTTTCTAGTTGTTGAGTCTCTAGTTGTGGAGTTTCTAGCTGTGGAGTTTCTAGTGGTTGAGTTTCCAGTTGACGAGTTTCTATTCGCGAAGTCTCAAGTTGTGGAGTTTCTAGCTGTAAAGTTTCTAGCTGCGGAGTTTCTAGTTGCGGAGTTTACAGTTGTGGAGTTTCTAGTTGTGGAATTTGTAGTTGTGGAGTTTCTAGTTGTGGTGTTTCAAGTTGTGGTTTTTCTAGCTGTGGAGTTGCTAGTTGCGGAGTATCTAGTTGCAGAGTTTCTAGTTTCGGAGTTTCTAGTTGTGGAGTTTCTAATTGTGGAGTTTCTAGTTGTGGAGTTTATAGTTGCGGAGTTTCGGGTTGCGGAGTTTCAGGTCGTCGAGTTTCTAGTTGTGAAGTTTGTAGTTGTGGAGTATCTAGTTGTGGAGTTTCAAGTTGAGGAGTTTTTAGTTGTGGATTTTGAAGTGGTAGAGTTCCTAGTTGTGATGTTTCAAGTGGTGGAGTTTCTAGTTGTTGAGTTTCTAGTTGCTGAGTTTCTAGTCGCGAAGTCTCAAGTTGTGGAGTTTCTAGCTGTGGAGTTTCTAGTTGTGGAGTTTCCAGTTGTGATGTTTCTAGTTGCGGAATTTGTAGTTGTGGAGTATCTATTTGTTGGGTTTCAACTTGTGGAGTTTCTAGTTGTGGAGTTTCTGGTTGTTGGGTTTCTAGCTGCCGAGTTTCCAGTTGCGAAGTCTCAAGTTGTGGAGTTTCTAGCTGTGAAAATTCTAGTTGCGGAGCTTCTAGTTGTGGAATTCGTAGTTGTGGAGTATCTAGTTGTGGTGTTTCAAGTAGTTAAGTTTCTAGCTGTGGAGTTTCTAGTTGCGGAGTTTCTAGTTGCAGAGTTTCACGTTGCCGAGTTTTCTAGTATCGGAGTCTTCTAGTTGTGGAGATTCTAGTGGCGGAGTTTCAAGTTGTGGAGTTTCTAGTTGCGGAATTACTAGCTGTGGAGTTTCTAGTTCCGGAGTCTCTAGTTGTGCAGTCTATAGTTGTTGAGTTGCTAGTTGTGAAGTTTATAGTTCTGGGGTTTCTAGCTGTAGAGTTTCTAGTTGCGGAGTTTCTAGTTGCACAGTTTCTAGTTGCGGAGTTTCTAGTTGTGGAGTATCTAGTTGTGGTGTTTCAAGTTGTGGAGTATCTATTTGTCGGGTTTCAAGTTGTGGAGTTTTTAGTTGTGGAGTTTCTAGCAGTGGAGTTTCTAGTGGTTGAGTTTCCAGTTGATGAGTTTCTATTTGCAAAGTCTCAAGTTGTGGAGTTTCTAACTGTAATGTTTGTAGTTGCAGAGTTTCTAGTTGCGGAGTTTCCAGTTGTGGAGTTTCTAGTTGTGGAATTTGTAGTTGTGGATTATCTAGTTGTGGAGTTTCTAGCTGTGGAGTTTCTAGTTGCGGAGTGTGTAGTTGCAGAGTTTCTAGTTGCGGAGTTTTCTAGTTGTGGAGTTTCTAGTTGTGCAGTCTCTAGTTGTTGAGGTTCTAGTTGTGAAGTTTTTTGTTGTGGGGTTTCTAGCTGTGGAGTTTCAAGTTGCGGAGTTCCTATTTGCAGAGTTTCTAGTTGCGGAGTTTCTAGTTGCAGAGTTTCTAGTAGTGGAGTTTCTAGTTGGAGAGTTTCGAGTTGCAGAGTTTCTAGTTGTGGAGTTTCTAGTTGTGGAGTTTTAGTTGCGGAGTTTCAAGTTGTGGAATTTATAGGTGTGGAGTTTCTAGTTGTTGAGTGTCTAGTTGTGGAGTTTCTAGCTCTGGAGTTTCTAGTGGTTGAGTTTCCAGTTGACGAGTTTCTATTCACGAAGTCTCAACTTGTGGAGTTTCTAGATGTAAAGTTTCTTGCTGCGGAGTTTCTAGTTGCGGAGTTTCCAGTTGTCGAGTTTCTAGTTGTGGAGTTTCTAATTGTGGAGTTTCTAGTTTTGGAGTTTTTAGTTGCGGAGTTTTTCGTTGCGGAGTTTCAGGTCGTCGAGTTTCTAGTTGTGAAGTTTGTAGTTGTGGAGTATCTAGTTGTGGAGTTTCAAGTTGAGGAGTTTTTAGTTGTGGATTTTGAAGTTGTAGAGTTCCTAGTGGTGGAGTTTCTAGTGGTGGAGTTTCTAGTGGCGGAGTTTCCAGTTGTGGTGTTTCTAGTTGCGGAATTTGTAGTTGTGGAGTATCTATTTGTTGGGTTTCAACCTGTGGAGTTTCTAGTTGTGGAGTTTCTGGTTGTTGGGTTTCTAGCTGCCGAGTTTCCAGTTACGAAGTCTCAAGTTGTGCAGTTTCTAGCTGTGAAAATTCTAGTTGCGGAGCTTCTAGTTGTGGAATTCGTAGTTGTGGAGTATCTAGTTGTGGTGTTTCAAGTAGTTAAGTTTCTAGCTGTGGAGTTTCTAGTTGCGGAGTTTCTAGTTGCAGAGTTTCACGTTGCCGAGTTTTCTAGTTGTGGAGTTTCTAGTTGCGGAGTTTCTAGTTGCGGAGTTTCAAGTTGTGGAGTTTCAAGTTGGGGAGTTTCTAGTTGTGGAGTTTGTAGTTGTGGAGTATCTAGTGGCGGAGTTTCAAGTTGTGGTGTTTCAAGTTGTGGAGTTTCTAGCTGTGGAGTTTCTAGCTGTGGAGTTTCTAGTTGCGGAGTTTCTAGTTGCACAGTTTCTAGTTGCGGAGTTTCTAGTTGCATAGATTCTAGTTTTGGAGTTTCTAGTTGGGGAGTTTCGAGTTGTGGAGTTTCTAGTTGCGGAATTTGTAGTTGTGGAGTATCTAGTTGTGGTGTTTCAAGTTGTGGAGTATCTATTTGTCGGGTTTCAAGTTGTGGAGTTTCAAGTTGTGGAGTTTCTAGCTGTGGAGTTTCTAGTGGTTGAGTTTCCAGTTAACGAGTTTCTATTTGCAAAGTCTCAAGTTGTGGAGTTTCTAACTGTAATGTTTGTAGTTGCAGAGTTTCTAGATGTGGAGTTTCCAGTTGTGGAGTTTCTAGTTGTGGAATTTGTAGTTGTGGATTATCTAGTTGTGGAGTTTCTAGCTGTGGAGTTTCTAGTTGCGGAGTATGTAGTTGCAGAGTTTCTAGTTGCGGAGTTTTCTAGTTGTGGAGTTTCTAGTTGTGCAGTCTCTAGTTGTTGAGTTTCTAGTTGTGAAGTTTATTGTTGTGGGGTTTCTAGCTGTGGAGTTTCTAGTTGCGGAGTTTTTAGTTGCAGAGTTTCTAGTTGCGGAGTTTCTAGTTGCAGAGTTTCTAGTTGTGGAGTTTCTAGTTGGAGAGTTTCGAGTTGCAGAGTTTCTAGTTTTGGAGTTTCTAGTTGTGGAGTTTTAGTTGCGGAGTTTCAAGTTGTGGAATTTATAGGTGTGGAGTTTCTAGTTGTTGAGTCTCTAGTTGTGGAGTTTCTAGCTGTGGAGTTTCTAGTGGTTGAGTTTCCAGTTGACGAGTTTCTATTCGCGAAGTCTCAAGTTGTGGAGTTTCTAGCTGTAAAGTTTCTAGCTGCGGAGTTTCTAGTTGCGGAGTTTACAGTTGTGGAGTTTCTAGTTGTGGAATTTGTAGTTGTGGAGTTTCTAGTTGTGGTGTTTCAAGTTGTGGTTTTTCTAGCTGTGGAGTTGCTAGTTGCGGAGTATCTAGTTGCAGAGTTTCTAGTTTCGGAGTTTCTAGTTGTGGAGTTTCTAATTGTGGAGTTTCTAGTTGTGGAGTTTATAGTTGCGGAGTTTCGGGTTGCGGAGTTTCAGGTCGTCGAGTTTCTAGTTGTGAAGTTTGTAGTTGTGGAGTATCTAGTTGTGGAGTTTCAAGTTGAGGAGTTTTTAGTTGTGGATTTTGAAGTGGTAGAGTTCCTAGTTGTGATGTTTCAAGTGGTGGAGTTTCTAGTTGTTGAGTTTCTAGTTGCTGAGTTTCTAGTCGCGAAGTCTCAAGTTGTGGAGTTTCTAGCTGTGGAGTTTCTAGTTGTGGAGTTTCCAGTTGTGATGTTTCTAGTTGCGGAATTTGTAGTTGTGGAGTATCTATTTGTTGGGTTTCAACTTGTGGAGTTTCTAGTTGTGGAGTTTCTGGTTGTTGGGTTTCTAGCTGCCGAGTTTCCAGTTGCGAAGTCTCAAGTTGTGGAGTTTCTAGCTGTGAAAATTCTAGTTGCGGAGCTTCTAGTTGTGGAATTCGTAGTTGTGGAGTATCTAGTTGTGGTGTTTCAAGTAGTTAAGTTTCTAGCTGTGGAGTTTCTAGTTGCGGAGTTTCTAGTTGCAGAGTTTCACGTTGCCGAGTTTTCTAGTTGCGGAGTCTTCTAGTTGTGGAGATTCTAGTGGCGGAGTTTCAAGTTGTGGAGTTTCTAGTTGCGGAATTACTAGCTGTGGAGTTTCTAGTTCCGGAGTCTCTAGTTGTGCAGTCTATAGTTGTTGAGTTGCTAGTTGTGAAGTTTATAGTTCTGGGGTTTCTAGCTGTAGAGTTTCTAGTTGCGGAGTTTCTAGTTGCACAGTTTCTAGTTGCGGAGTTTCTAGTTGTGGAGTATCTAGTTGTGGTGTTTCAAGTTGTGGAGTATCTATTTGTCGGGTTTCAAGTTGTGGAGTTTTTAGTTGTGGAGTTTCTAGCAGTGGAGTTTCTAGTGGTTGAGTTTCCAGTTGATGAGTTTCTATTTGCAAAGTCTCAAGTTGTGGAGTTTCTAACTGTAATGTTTGTAGTTGCAGAGTTTCTAGTTGCGGAGTTTCCAGTTGTGGAGTTTCTAGTTGTGGAATTTGTAGTTGTGGATTATCTAGTTGTGGAGTTTCTAGCTGTGGAGTTTCTAGTTGCGGAGTGTGTAGTTGCAGAGTTTCTAGTTGCGGAGTTTTCTAGTTGTGGAGTTTCTAGTTGTGCAGTCTCTAGTTGTTGAGTTTCTAGTTGTGAAGTTTTTTGTTGTGGGGTTTCTAGCTGTGGAGTTTCAAGTTGCGGAGTTCCTATTTGCAGAGTTTCTAGTTGCGGAGTTTCTAGTTGCAGAGTTTCTAGTTGTGGAGTTTCTAGTTGGAGAGTTTCGAGTTGCAGAGTTTCTAGTTGTGGAGTTTCTAGTTGTGGAGTTTTAGTTGCGGAGTTTCAAGTTGTGGAATTTATAGGTGTGGAGTTTCTAGTTGTTGAGTGTCTAGTTGTGGAGTTTCTAGCTGTGGAGTTTCTAGTGGTTGAGTTTCCAGTTGACGAGTTTCTATTCACGAAGTCTCAAGTTGTGGAGTTTCTAGATGTAAAGTTTCTTGCTGCGGAGTTTCTAGTTGCGGAGTTTCCAGTTGTCGAGTTTCTAGTTGTGGAGTTTCTAATTGTGGAGTTTCTAGTTTTGGAGTTTTTAGTTGCGGAGTTTTTCGTTGCGGAGTTTCAGGTCGTCGAGTTTCTAGTTGTGAAGTTTGTAGTTGTGGAGTATCTAGTTGTGGAGTTTCAAGTTGAGGAGTTTTTAGTTGTGGATTTTGAAGTTGTAGAGTTCCTAGTTGTGGAGTTTCTAGTGGTGGAGTTTCTAGTGGCGGAGTTTCCAGTTGTGGTGTTTCTAGTTGCGGAATTTGTAGTTGTGGAGTATCTATTTGTTGGGTTTCAACCTGTGGAGTTTCTAGTTGTGGAGTTTCTGGTTGTTGGGTTTCTAGCTGCCGAGTTTCCAGTTACGAAGTCTCAAGTTGTGCAGTTTCTAGCTGTGAAAATTCTAGTTGCGGAGCTTCTAGTTGTGGAATTCGTAGTTGTGGAGTATCTAGTTGTGGTGTTTCAAGTAGTTAAGTTTCTAGCTGTGGAGTTTCTAGTTGCGGAGTTTCTAGTTGCAGAGTTTCACGTTGCCGAGTTTTCTAGTTGTGGAGTTTCTAGTTGCGGAGTTTCTAGTTGCGGAGTTTCAAGTTGTGGAGTTTCAAGTTGGGGAGTTTCTAGTTGTGGAGTTTGTAGTTGTGGAGTATCTAGTGGCGGAGTTTCAAGTTGTGGTGTTTCAAGTTGTGGAGTTTCTAGCTGTGGAGTTTCTAGCTGTGGAGTTTCTAGTTGCGGAGTTTCTAGTTGCACAGTTTCTAGTTGCGGAGTTTCTAGTTGCAGAGATTCTAGTTTTGGAGTTTCTAGTTGGGGAGTTTCGAGTTGTGGAGTTTCTAGTTGCGGAATTTGTAGTTGTGGAGTATCTAGTTGTGGTGTTTCAAGTTGTGGAGTATCTATTTGTCGGGTTTCAAGTTGTGGAGTTTCAAGTTGTGGAGTTTCTAGCTGTGGAGTTTCTAGTGGTTGAGTTTCCAGTTAACGAGTTTCTATTTGCAAAGTCTCAAGTTGTGGAGTTTCTAACTGTAATGTTTGTAGTTGCAGAGTTTCTAGATGTGGAGTTTCCAGTTGTGGAGTTTCTAGTTGTGGAATTTGTAGTTGTGGATTATCTAGTTGTGGAGTTTCTAGCTGTGGAGTTTCTAGTTGCGGAGTATGTAGTTGCAGAGTTTCTAGTTGCGGAGTTTTCTAGTTGTGGAGTTTCTAGTTGTGCAGTCTCTAGTTGTTGAGTTTCTAGTTGTGAAGTTTATTGTTGTGGGGTTTCTAGCTGTGGAGTTTCTAGTTGCGGAGTTTTTAGTTGCAGAGTTTCTAGTTGCGGAGTTTCTAGTTGCAGAGTTTCTAGTTGTGGAGTTTCTAGTTGGAGAGTTTCGAGTTGCAGAGTTTCTAGTTTTGGAGTTTCTAGTTGTGGAGTTTTAGTTGCGGAGTTTCAAGTTGTGGAATTTATAGGTGTGGAGTTTCTAGTTGTTGAGTCTCTAGTTGTGGAGTTTCTAGCTGTGGAGTTTCTAGTGGTTGAGTTTCCAGTTGACGAGTTTCTATTCGCGAAGTCTCAAGTTGTGGAGTTTCTAGCTGTAAAGTTTCTAGCTGCGGAGTTTCTAGTTGCGGAGTTTACAGTTGTGGAGTTTCTAGTTGTGGAATTTGTAGTTGTGGAGTTTCTAGTTGTGGTGTTTCAAGTTGTGGTTTTTCTAGCTGTGGAGTTGCTAGTTGCGGAGTATCTAGTTGCAGAGTTTCTAGTTTCGGAGTTTCTAGTTGTGGAGTTTCTAATTGTGGAGTTTCTAGTTGTGGAGTTTATAGTTGCGGAGTTTCGGGTTGCGGAGTTTCAGGTCGTCGAGTTTCTAGTTGTGAAGTTTGTAGTTGTGGAGTATCTAGTTGTGGAGTTTCAAGTTGAGGAGTTTTTAGTTGTGGATTTTGAAGTGGTAGAGTTCCTAGTTGTGATGTTTCAAGTGGCGGAGTTTCTAGTTGTTGAGTTTCTAGTTGCTGAGTTTCTAGTCGCGAAGTCTCAAGTTGTGGAGTTTCTAGCTGTGGAGTTTCTAGTTGTGGAGTTTCCAGTTGTGATGTTTCTAGTTGCGGAATTTGTAGTTGTGGAGTATCTATTTGTTGGGTTTCAACTTGTGGAGTTTCTAGTTGTGGAGTTTCTGGTTGTTGGGTTTCTAGCTGCCGAGTTTCCAGTTGCGAAGTCTCAAGTTGTGGAGTTTCTAGCTGTGAAAATTCTAGTTGCGGAGCTTCTAGTTGTGGAATTCGTAGTTGTGGAGTATCTAGTTGTGGTGTTTCAAGTAGTTAAGTTTCTAGCTGTGGAGTTTCTAGTTGCGGAGTTTCTAGTTGCAGAGTTTCACGTTGCCGAGTTTTCTAGTTGCGGAGTCTTCTAGTTGTGGAGATTCTAGTGGCGGAGTTTCAAGTTGTGGAGTTTCTAGTTGCGGAATTACTAGCTGTGGAGTTTCTAGTTCCGGAGTCTCTAGTTGTGCAGTCTATAGTTGTTGAGTTGCTAGTTGTGAAGTTTATAGTTCTGGGGTTTCTAGCTGTAGAGTTTCTAGTTTCGGAGTTTCTAGTTGCACAGTTTCTAGTTGCGGAGTTTCTAGTTGTGGAGTATCTAGTTGTGGTGTTTCAAGTTGTGGAGTATCTATTTGTCGGGTTTCAAGTTGTGGAGTTTTTAGTTGTGGAGTTTCTAGCAGTGGAGTTTCTAGTGGTTGAGTTTCCAGTTGACGAGTTTCTATTTGCAAAGTCTCAAGTTGTGGAGTTTCTAACTGTAATGTTTGTAGTTGCAGAGTTTCTAGTTGCGGAGTTTCCAGTTGTGGAGTTTCTAGTTGTGGAATTTGTAGTTGTGGATTATCTAGTTGTGGAGTTTCTAGCTGTGGAGTTTCTAGTTGCGGAGTGTGTAGTTGCAGAGTTTCTAGTTGCGGAGTTTTCTAGTTGTGGAGTTTCTAGTTGTGCAGTCTCTAGTTGTTGAGTTTCTAGTTGTGAAGTTTTTTGTTGTGGGGTTTCTAGCTGTGGAGTTTCTAGTTGCGGAGTTTCTATTTGCAGAGTTTCTAGTTGCGGAGTTTCTAGTTGCAGAGTTTCTAGTTGTGGAGTTTCTAGTTGGAGAGTTTCGAGTTGCAGAGTTTCTAGTTGTGAAGTTTCTAGTTGTGGAGTTTTAGTTGCGGAGTTTCAAGTTGTGGAATTTATAGGTGTGGAGTTTCTAGTTGTTGAGTGTCTAGTTGTGGAGTTTCTAGCTGTGGAGTTTCTAGTGGTTGAGTTTCCAGTTGACGAGTTTCTATTCACGAAGTCTCAAGTTGTGGAGTTTCTAGCTGTAAAGTTTCTAGCTGCGGAGTTTCTAGTTGCGGAGTTTCCAGTTGTCGAGTTTCTAGTTGTGGAGTTTCTAATTGTGGAGTTTCTAGTTTTGGAGATTTTAGTTGCGGAGTTTCTGGTTGCGGAGTTTCAGGTCGTCGAGTTTCTAGTTGTGAAGTTTGTAGTTGTGGAGTATCTAGTTGTGGAGTTTCAAGTTGAGGAGTTTTTAGTTGTGGATTTTGATGTTGTAGAGTTCCTAGTTGTGGAGTTTCTAGTGGTGGAGTTTCTAGTTGCGGAGTTTCCAGTTGTGGTGTTTCTAGTTGCGGAATTTGTAGTTTTGGAGTATCTATTTGTTGGGTTTCAACCTGTGGAGTTTCTAGTTGTGGAGTTTCTGGTTGTTGGGTTTCTAGCTGCCGAGTTTCCAGTTGCGAAGTCTCAAGTTGTGCAGTTTCTAGCTGTGAAAATTCTAGTTGCGGAGCTTCTAGTTGTGGAATTCGTAGTTGTGGAGTATCTAGTTGTGGTGTTTCAAGTAGTTAAGTTTCTAGCTGTGGAGTTTCTAGTTGCGGAGTTTCTAGTTGCAGAGTTTCACGTTGCCGAGTTTTCTAGTTGTGGAGTTTCTAGTTGCGGAGTTTCTAGTTGCGGAGTTTCAAGTTGTGGAGTTTCAAGTTGGGGAGTTTCTAGTTGTGGATTTTGTAGTTGTGGAGTATCTAGTTGTGGAGTTGCTAGTTGTGGAGTTTCTAGTGGTGGATTTTCTAGCTGTGGAGTTTCTAGTTGCGGAGTTTCTAGTTGCAGAGTTTCTAGTTGTGGACTTTCTAGCTGTGGAGTTTCCAGTTGTGGAATTTCTAGTTGTGGAATTTGTAGTTGTGGAGTATCTAGTTGTGGTGTTTCAAGTTGTGGAGTTTTTAGCTGTGGAGTTTCTAGCTGTGGAGTTTCTAGTTGCGGAGTTTCTAGTTGCACAGTTTCTAGTTGCGGAGTTTCTAGTTGCAAAGATTCTAGTTTTGGAGTTTCTAGTTGGGGAGTTTCGAGTTGTGGAGTTTTAGTTGCGGAATTTGTAGTTGTGGAGTATCTAGTTGTGGTGTTTCAAGTTGTGGAGTTTCAAGTTGTGGAGTTTCTAGCTGTGGAGTTTCTAGTGGTTGAGTTTCCAGTTGACTAGTTTCTATTTGCAGTCTCAAGTTGTGGAGTTTCTAACTGTAATGTTTGTAGTTGCACAGTTTCTAGTTGTGGAGTTTCCAGTTGTGGAGTTTCTAGTTGTGGAATTTGTAGTTGTGGATTATCTAGTTGTGGAGTTTCTAGCTGTGGAGTTTCTAGTTGCGGAGTATGTAGTTGCAGAGTTTCTAGTTGCGGAGTTTTCTAGTTGCAGAGTTTCTAGTTGTGGAGTTTCTAGTTGGAGAGTTTCGAGTTGCAGAGTTTCTAGTTTTGGAGTTTCTAGTTGTGGAGTTTAGTTGCGGAGTTTCAAGTTGTGGAATTTATAGGTGTGGAGTTTCTAGTTGTTGAGTGTCTAGTTGTGGAGTTTCTAGCTGTGGAGTTTCTAGTGGTTGAGTTTCCAGTTGACGAGTTTCTATTCGCGAAGTATCAAGTTGTGGAGTTTCTAGCTGTAAAGTTTCTAGCTGCGGAGTTTCTAGTTGCGGAGTTTCCAGTTGTGGAGTTTCTAGTTGTGGAATTTGTAGTTGGGGAGTTTCTAGTTGTGGTGTTTCAAGTTGTGGTTTTTCTAGCTGTGGAGTTTCTAGTTGCGGAGTATCTAGTTGCAGAGTTTCTAGTTTCGGAGTTTCTAGTTGTGGAGTTTCTAATTGTGGAGTTTCTAGTTGTGGAGTTTATAGTTGCGGAGTTTCGGGTTGCGGAGTTTCAGGTCGTCGAGTTTCTAGTTGTGAAGTTTGTAGTTGTGGAGTATCTAGTTGTGGAGTTTCAAGTTGAGGAGTTTTTAGTTGTGGATTTTGAAGTTGTAGAGTTCCTAGTTGTGAAGTTTCTAGTGGTGGAGTTTCTAGTTGTTGAGTTTCTAGTTGCTGAGTTTCTAGTCACGAAGTCTCAAGTTGTGGAGTTTCTAGCTGTGGAGTTTCTAGTTGTGGAGTTTCCAGTTGTGGTGTTTCTAGTTGCGGAATTTGTAGTTGTGGAGTATCTATTTGTTGGGTTTCAACCTGTGGAGTTTCTAGTTGTGGAGTTTCTGGTTGTTGGGTTTCTAGCTGCCGAGTTTCCAGTTGCGAAGTCTCAAGTTGTGCAGTTTTTAGCTGTGAAAATTCTAGATGCGGAGCTTCTAGTTGTGGAATTCGTAGTTGTGGAGTATCTAGTTGTGGTGTTTCAAGTAGTTAAGTTTCTAGCTGTGGAGTTTCTAGTGCGGAGTTTCTAGTTGCAGAGTTTCACGTTGCCGAGTTTTCTAGTTGTGGAGTTTCTAGTTGCGGAGTTTCTAGTTGCGGAGTTTCAAGTTGTGGAGTTTCAAGTTGTGGAGTTTCTAGTTGTGGAGTTTGTAGTTGTGGAGTATCTAGTTGTGGAGTTGCTAGTTGTGGAGTTTCTAGTGGTGGATTTTCTAGCTGTGGAGTTTCTAGTTGCGGAGTTTCTAGTTGCAGAGTTTCTAGTTGTGGACTTTCTAGCTGTGGAGTTTCCAGTTGTGGAATTTCTAGTTGTGGAATTTGTAGTTGTGGAGTATCTAGTTGTCGTGTTTCAAGTTGTGGAGTTCCTAGCTGTGGAGTTTCTAGTTGTGGAGTTTCTAGTGGCAGAGTTTCTAGTTGTGGGGTTTCTAGTTGTGGAAATTCTAGCTGTGGAGTTTCTACTTATGGAATCTCTAGTCGTGGAGTTTCTAGTTGTGTAGTTTCTATCTGAGGAGTTTCTAAATGCAAAGTCTCTAGTTGTGCAGTCTCTAGTTGTGGAGTTTCTAGTTGTGGAGTTTCTTGTTGAGGAGTTTCTAGTTGTGAAGTTTCTAGTTGTAGATTTTCTAGTTGCAGAGTTTCTAGTTGCGAAGTTTCCACTTGCGGAGTTTCTACTTGAGTTTATAGTTGTGGATTTTCTTGTTGCAGAGTTTCGAGTGGCAGAGTTTCAAGTTGTGGAGTTTCTAGTTGCGGAGTTTCTAGCTGCGGAGTTTCTAGTTGCGGAGTCTCTAGTTGTGCAGTCTCTAGTTGTTGAGTTTCTAGTTGTGAAGTTTATAGTTGAGGGGTTTCTAGCTGTGGAGTCTCAAGTTGTGGAGTTTCTAGCTGTGGAGTTTCTAGTTGTGGAGTTTCCAGTTGTGGTGTTTCTAGTTGCGGAATTTGTAGTGGTGGAGTATCTATTTGTTGGGTTTCAACTTGTGGAGTTTCTAGTTGTGGAGTTTCTGGTTGTTGGGTTTCTAGCTGCCGAGTTTCCAGTTGCGAAGTCTCAAGTTGTGGAGTTTCTAGCTGTGAAAATTCTAGTTGCGGAGCTTCTAGTTGTGGAATTCCTAGTTGTGGAGTATCTAGTTGTGGTGTTTCAAGTAGTTAAGTTTCTAGCTGTGGAGTTTCTAGTTGCGGAGTTTCTAGTTGCAGAGTTTCACGTTGCCGAGTTTTCTAGTTGTGGAGTTTCTAGTTGCGGAGTTTCTAGTTGCGGAGTATCTAGTTGTGGAGTTGCTAGTTGTGGAGTTTCTAGTGGTGGATTTTCTAGCTGTGGAGTTTCTAGTTGCGGAGTTTCTAGTTGCAGAGTTTCTAGTTGTGGACTTTCTAGCTGTGGAGTTTCCAGTTGTGGAATTTCTAGTTGTGGAATTTGTAGTTGTGGAGTATCTAGTTGTGGTGTTTCAAGTTGTGGAGTTCCTAGCTGTGGAGTTTCTAGTTGTGGATTTTTCTAGTTGTGGAGATTCTAGTGGCGGAGTTTCAAGTTGTGGAGTTTCTAGTTGCGGAGTTACTAGCTGTGGAGTTTCTAGTTGCGGAGTCTCTAGTTGTGCAGTCTATAGTTGTTGAGTTGCTAGTTGTGAAGTTAATAGTTGTGGGGTTTCTAGCTGTGAAGTTTCTAGTTGTGGAGTTTGTAGTTGCAGAGTTTCTAGTTGCGCAGTTTCTAGTTGCAGAGACTCTAGTTGTGGAGTTTTTAGTTGTGGAGTTTCTAGTTGCGGAGTTACTAGCTGTGGAGTTTCTAGATGCGGAGTCTCAAGTTGTGCAGTCTATAGTTGTTGAGTTGCTAGTTGTGAAGTTTATAGTTGTGGGATTTCTAGCTGTGGAGTTTCTAGTTGCGGAGTTTCTGGTTGCATAGTTTCTAGTTGCGGAGTTTCTAGTTGCAGAGTTTCTAGTTGTGGAGTTTCTATTTGTGAGGATCGTAGTTGTGGAGTTTCTAGTGGTGGAGCTTCTAGTTGTGGAGTCTCTAGTTGTGGAGTTTCTAGTTGTGGAGTTTTTAGTTGCGAACTCTCAAGTTTTGGAGTTTCTAGTTGTGGAGTTTCTAGCTGTGGTGTTTCTAGTTGTTGAGTTTCTAGTTGACGAGTTTCTAGTTGCGAAGTCTCAAGTTGTGGAGTTTCTAGCTGTAAAGTTTCTAGTTGCAGGGTTTCTAGTTGTGGACTTTTTAGCTGTGGAGTTTGCAGTTGTGGAATTTCTAGTTGTGGAATTCGTAGTTGTGGAGTATCTAGTTGTGGTGTTTCAAGTTGTGGAGTTTCTAGCTGTGGAGTTTCTAGTTGTGGAGTTTCTAGTGGCAGAGTTTTAGTTGCGGAGTCTTCTAGTTGTGGAGATTCTAGTGGCGGAGTTTCAAGTTGTGGAGTTTCTAGTTGCGGAGTTACTAGCTGTGGAGTTTCTAGTTCCGGAGTCTCTAGTTGTGCAGTCTATAGTTGTTGAGTTGCTAGTTGTGAAGTTTATAGTTCTGGGGTTTCTAGCTGTGGAGTTTCTAGTTGCGGAGTTTCTAGTTGCACAGTTTATAGTTGCGGAGTTTCTAGTTGTGGAGTATCTAGTTGTGGTGTTTCAAGTTGTGGAGTATCTATTTGTCGGGTTTCAAGTTGTGGAGTTTCTAGTTGGGGAGTTTCTAGCTGTGGAGTTTCTAGTGGTTGAGTTTCCAGTTGACGAGTTTCTATTTGCGAAGTCTCAAGTTGTGGAGTTTCTAACTGTAATGTTTGTAGTTGCAGAGTTTCTAGTTGCGGAGTTTCCAGTTGTGGAGTTTCTAGTTGTGGAATTTGTAGTTGTGGATTATCTAGTTGTGGAGTTTCTAGCTGTGGAGTTTCTAGTTGCGGAGTGTGTAGTTGCAGAGTTTCTAGTTGTGGAGTTTTCTAGTTGTGGAGTTTCTAGTTGTGCAGTCTCTAGTTGTTGAGTTTCTAGTTGTGAAGTTTATTGTTGTGGGGTTTCTAGCTGTGGAGTTTCTAGTTGCGGATTTTCTATTTGCAGAGTTTCTAGTTGCGGAGTTTCTAGTTGCAGAGTTTCTAGTTGTGGAGTTTCTAGTTGGAGAGTTTCGAGTTGCAGAGTTTCTAGTTGTGAAGTTTCTAGTTGTTGAGTGTCTAGTTGTGGAGTTTCTAGCTGTGGAGTTTCTAGTGATTGAGTTTCCAGTTGACGAGTTTCTATTCACGAAGTCTCAAGTTGTTGAGTTTCTAGCTGTAAAGTTTCTAGCTGCGGAGTTTCTACTTGCGGAGTTTCCAGTTGTCGAGTTTCTAGTTGTGGAGTTTCTAATTGTGGAGTTTCTAGTTTTGGAGTTTTTAGTTGCGGAGTTTCTGGTTGCGGAGTTTCAGGTCGTCGAGTTTCTAGTTGTGAAGTTTGTAGTTGTGGAGTATCTAGTTGTGGAGTTTCAAGTTGAGGAGTTTTTAGTTGTGGATTTTGAAGTTGTAGAGTTCCTAGTTGTGGAGTTTCTAGTGGTGGAGTTTCTAGTTGCGGAGTTTCCAGTTGTGGTGTTTCTAGTTGCGGAATTTGTAGTTGTGGAGTATCTATTTGTTGGGTTTCAACCTGTGGAGTTTCTAGTTGTGGAGTTTCTGGTTGTTGGGTTTCTAGCTGCCGAGTTTCCAGTTGCGAAGTCTCAAAATGTGCAGTTTCTAGCTGTGAAAATTCTAGTTGCGGAGCTTCTAGTTGTGGAATTCGTAGTTGTGGAGTATCTAGTTGTGGTGTTTCAAGTAGTTAAGTTTCTAGCTGTGGAGTTTCTAGTTGCGGAGTTTCTAGTTGCAGAGTTTCACGTTGCCGAGTTTTCTAGTTGTGGAGTTTCTAGTTGCGGAGTTTCTAGTTGCGGAGTTTCAAGTTGTGGAGTTTCAAGTTGGGGAGTTTCTAGTTGTGGAGTTTGTAGTTGTGGAGTATCTAGTTGTGGAGTTGCTAGTTGTGGAGTTTCTAGTGGTGGATTTTCTAGCTGTTGAGTTTCTAGTTGTGCAGTCTCTAGTTGTTGAGTTTCTAGTTGTGAAGTTTATTGTTGTGGGGTTTCTAGCTGTGGAGTTTCTAGTTGCGGAGTTTTTAGTTGCAGAGTTTCTAAGTTCGGAGTTTCTAGTTGCAGAGTTTCCAGTTGTGGAGTTTCTAGTTGGAGAGTTTCGAGTTGCAGAGTTTCTAGTTGTTGAGTGTCTAGTTGTGGAGTTTCTAGCTGTGGAGTTTCTAGTGGTTGAGTTTCCAGTTGACGAGTTTCTATTCGCGAAGTCTCAAGTTGTGGAGTTTCTAGCTGTAAAGTTTCTAGCAGCGGAGTTTCTAGTTGCGGAGTTTCCAGTTGTGGAGTTTCTAGTTGCGGAGTTTCAAGTTGTGGAGTTTCAAGTTGGGGAGTTTCTAGTTGTGGAGTTTGTAGTTGTGGAGTATCTAGTTGTGGAGTTGCTAGTTGTGGAGTTTCTAGTGGTGGATTTTCTAGCTGTGGAGTTTCTAGTTGTGCAGTCTCTAGTTGTTGAGTTTCTAGTTGTGAAGTTTATTGTTGTGGGGTTTCTAGCTGTGGAGTTTCTAGTTGCGGAGTTTTTAGTTGCAGAGTTTCTAAGTTCGGAGTTTCTAGTTGCAGAGTTTCCAGTTGTGGAGTTTCTAGTTGGAGAGTTTCGAGTTGCAGAGTTTCTAGTTTTGGAGTTTCTACTTGCGGAGTTTCCAGTTGTGGTGTTTCTAGTTGCGGAATTTGTAGTTGTGGAGTATCTATTTGTTGGGTTTCAACTTGTGGAGTTTCTAGTTGTGGAGTTTCTGGTTGTTGGGTTTCTAGCTGCCGAGTTTCCAGTTGCGAAGTCTCAAGTTGTAGAGTTTCTAGCTGTGAAAGTTCTAGTTGCGAAGCCTCTAGTTGTGGAATTTGTAGTTGTGGAGTATCTAGTTGTGGTGTTTCAAGTAGTTAAGTTTCTAGCTGGGGAGTTTCTAGTTGTGGAGTTTCTAGTTGCAGAGTTTCACGTTGCCGAGTTTTCTAGTTGTGGAGTTTCTAGTTGCGGAGTTTCTAGTTGCGGAGTTTCAAGTTGTGGAGTTTCAAGTTGTGGAGTTTCTAGTTGTGGAGTTTGTATTTGTGAAGTATCTAGTTGTGGAGTTGCTAGTTGTGGAGTTTCTAGTGGTGGATTTTCTAGCTGTGGAGTTTCTAGTTGCGGAGTTTTTAGTTGCAGAGTTTCTAGTTGTGGACTTTCTAGCTGTGGAGTTTCCAGTTGTGGAATTTCTAGTTGTGGAATTTGTAGTTGTGGAGTATCTAGTTGTGGTGTTTCAAGTTGTGGAGTTCCTAGCTGTGGAGTTTCTAGTTGTGGAGTTTCTAGTGGCAGAGTTTCTAGTTGTGGGGTTTCTAGTTGTGGAAATTCTAGCTGTGGAGTTTCTACTTATGGAATCTCTAGTCGTGGAGTTTCTAGTTGTGTAGTTTCTATCTGAGGAGTTTCTAAATGCAAAGTCTCTAGTTGTGCAGTCTCTAGTTGTGGAGTTTCTAGTTGTGAAGTTTCTTGTTGAGGAGTTTCTAGTTGTGAAGTTTCTAGTTGTAGATTTTCTAGTTGCAGAGTTTCTAGTTGCGAAGTTTCCACTTGCGGAGTTTCTACTTGAGTTTATAGTTGTGGATTTTCTTGTTGCAGAGTTTCGAGTGGCAGAGTTTCAAGTTGTGGAGTTTCTAGTTGCGGAGTTTCTAGCTGCGGAGTTTCTAGTTGCGGAATCTCTAGTTGTGCAGTCTCTAGTTGTTGAGTTTCTAGTTGTGAAGTTTATAGTTAAGGGGTTTCTAGCTGTGGAGTTTCTAGTTGGGGAGTTTCTAGTTGCGGAGTTTCTAGTTGTGGAGTTTCTAGTGGTGGACTTTTAGTTGCGGAGTTTCAAGTTGAGGAATATTTAGGTGTGGAGTTTCTAGTTGTTGAGTTTCTAGTTTTCGGGTTTCCAGTTGCGGAGTTTCTAGTTGTGGAGTGTCTAGTTGTGGAGCTTTTAGTTGAGGAGTCTCTAGTTGTTGAGTCTCTAGCTGTAGAAATTCTAGTTGTGGAGTTTCTAGTTGCAGAGTTTGTTGTTGCGGAGTTTCTAGATGTGGTGTTTCTAGTTGTGGAGTTTCTGGCTGTGGAGTTTCCAGTTGCAGAGTTTCTAGTTGTGGAGTTTCTAGTTGTGATGTTCGTAGTTGTGGAGTTTGTAGTGGTGGAGTTTCTAGTTGAGGAGTCTTTAGTTGTGGAGTTTCGAGTTGTGGAGTTTCTAGTTGCGAACTCTCGAGTTGTGGAGTTTGTAGTTGCGAAGTTTCTAGTTGCAGAGTTTCTAGTTATGGAGATTCTAGTTGCCGAATTTCTTGTTGCGAAGTCTCAAGTTGTGGAGTTTGTAGCTGTGGAGTTTCCAGTTGCAGAGTTTCTAGTTGTCGAGTTTCTAGTTTTGGAGTTTCTAGTTGTGGAATTTGTAGTTGTGGAGTACAGAGTTGTGGTGTTTCAAGTTGTGGAGTTTCTAGCTCTGGAGTTTCCAGTTGCAGAGTTTCTAGTTGTCGAGTTTCTAGTTGTGGAGTTTCTAGTTGTGGAGTTTGTAGTTGTGGAGTATCTAGTTGTGGAGTTGCTAGTTGTGGAGTTTCTAGTGGTGGATTTTCTAGCTGTGGAGTTTCTAGTTGCGGAGTTTCTAGTTGCAGAGTTTCTAGTTGTGGACTTTCTAGCTGTGGAGTTTCCAGTTGTGGAATTTCTAGTTGTGGAATTTGTAGTTGTGGAGTATCTAGTTGTCGTGTTTCAAGTTGTGGAGTTCCTAGCTGTGGAGTTTCTAGTTGTGGAGTTTCTAGTGGCAGAGTTTCTAGTTGTGGGGTTTCTAGTTGTGGAAATTCTAGCTGTGGAGTTTCTACTTATGGAATCTCTAGTCGTGGAGTTTCTAGTTGTGTAGTTTCTATCTGAGGAGTTTCTAAATGCAAAGTCTCTAGTTGTGCAGTCTCTAGTTGTGGAGTTTCTAGTTGTGGAGTTTCTTGTTGAGGAGTTTCTAGTTGTGAAGTTTCTAGTTGTAGATTTTCTAGTTGCAGAGTTTCTAGTTGCGAAGTTTCCACTTGCGGAGTTTCTACTTGAGTTTATAGTTGTGGATTTTCTTATTGCAGAGTTTCGAGTGGCAGAGTTTCAAGTTGTGGAGTTTCTAGTTGCGGAGTTTCTAGCTGCGGAGTTTCTAGTATCGGAGTCTCTAGTTGCGCAGTCTCTAGTTGTTGAGTTTCTAGTTGTGAAGTTTATAGTTGAGGGGTTTCTAGCTGTGGAGTCTCAAGTTGTGGAGTTTCTAGCTGTGGAGTTTCTAGTTGTGGAGTTTCCAGTTGTGGTGTTTCTAGTTGCGGAATTTGTAGTTGTGGAGTATCTATTTGTTGGGTTTCAACTTGTGGAGTTTCTGGTTGTTGGGTTTCTAGCTGCCGAGTTTCCAGTTGCGAAGTCTCAAGTTGTGGAGTTTCTAGCTGTGAAAATTCTAGTTGCGGAGCTTCTAGTTGTGGAATTCCTAGTTGTGGAGTATCTAGTTGCGGAGTATCTAGTTGTGGAGTTGCTAGTTGTGGAGTTTCTAGTGGTGGATTTTCTAGCTGTGGAGTTTCTAGTTGCGGAGTTTCTAGTTGCAGAGTTTCTAGTTGTGGACTTTCTAGCTGTGGAGTTTCCAGTTGTGGAATTTCTAGTTGTGGAATTTGTAGTTGTGGAGTATCTAGTTGTGGTGTTTCAAGTTGTGGAGTTCCTAGCTGTGGAGTTTCTAGTTGTGGATTTTTCTAGTTGTGGAGATTCTAGTGGCGGAGTTTCAAGTTGTGGAGTTTCTAGTTGCGGAGTTAATAGCTGTGGAGTTTCTAGTTGCGGAGTCTCTAGTTGTGCAGTCTATAGTTGTTGAGTTGCTAGTTGTGAAGTTAATAGTTGTGGGGTTTCTAGCTGTGAAGTTTCTAGTTGTGGAGTTTGTAGTTGCAGAGTTTCTAGTTGCGCAGTTTCTAGTTGCAGAGACTCTAGTTGTGGAGTTTTTAGTTGTGGAGTTTCTAGTTGCGGAGTTTCTAGCTGTGGAGTTTCTAGATGCGGAGTCTCAAGTTGTGCAGTCTATAGTTGTTGAGTTGCTAGTTGTGAAGTTTATAGTTGTGGGATTTCTAGCTGTGGAGTTTCTAGTTGCGGAGTTTCTGGTTGCATAGTTTCTAGTTGCGGAGTTTCTAGTTGCAGAGTTTCTAGTTGTGGAGTTTCTATTTGTGAGGATCGTAGTTGTGGAGTTTCTAGTGGTGGAGCTTCTAGTTGTGGAGTCTCTAGTTGTGGAGTTTCTAGTTGTGGAGTTTTTAGTTGCGAACTCTCAAGTTTTGGAGTTTCTAGTTGTGGAGTTTCTAGCTGTGGTGTTTCTAGTTGTTGAGTTTCTAGTTGACGAGTTTCTAGTTGCGAAGTCTCAAGTTGTGGAGTTTCTAGCTGTAAAGTTTCTAGTTGCAGGGTTTCTAGTTGTGGACTTTTTAGCTGTGGAGTTTGCAGTTGTGGAATTTCTAGTTGTGGAATTCGTAGTTGTGGAGTATCTAGTTGTGGTGTTTCAAGTTGTGGAGTTTCTAGCTGTGGAGTTTCTAGTTGTGGAGTTTCTAGTGGCAGAGTTTTAGTTGCGGAGTCTTCTAGTTGTGGAGATTCTAGTGGCGGAGTTTCAAGTTGTGGAGTTTCTAGTTGCGGAGTTACTAGCTGTGGAGTTTCTAGTTCCGGAGTCTCTAGTTGTGCAGTCTATAGTTGTTGAGTTGCTAGTTGTGAAGTTTATAGTTCTGGGGTTTCTAGCTGTGGAGTTTCTAGTTGCGGAGTTTCTAGTTGCACAGTTTATAGTTGCGGAGTTTCTAGTTGTGGAGTATCTAGTTGTGGTGTTTCAAGTTGTGGAGTATCTATTTGTCGGGTTTCAAGTTGTGGAGTTTCTAGTTGGGGAGTTTCTAGCTGTGGAGTTTCTAGTGGTTGAGTTTCCAGTTGACGAGTTTCTATTTGCGAAGTCTCAAGTTGTGGAGTTTCTAACTGTAATGTTTGTAGTTGCAGAGTTTCTAGTTGCGGAGTTTCCAGTTGTGGAGTTTCTAGTTGTGGAATTTGTAGTTGTGGATTATCTAGTTGTGGAGTTTCTAGCTGTGGAGTTTCTAGTTGCGGAGTGTGTAGTTGCAGAGTTTCTAGTTGCGGAGTTTTCTAGTTGTGGAGTTTCTAGTTGTGCAGTCTCTAGTTGTTGAGTTTCTAGTTGTGAAGTTTATTGTTGTGGGGTTTCTAGCTGTGGAGTTTCTAGTTGCGGATTTTCTATTTGCAGAGTTTCTAGTTGCGGAGTTTCTAGTTGCAGAGTTTCTAGTTGTGGAGTTTCTAGTTGGAGAGTTTCGAGTTGCAGAGTTTCTAGTTGTGAAGTTTCTAGTTGTTGAGTGTCTAGTTGTGGAGTTTCTAGCTGTGGAGTTTCTAGTGATTGAGTTTCCAGTTGACGAGTTTCTATTCACGAAGTCTCAAGTTGTTGAGTTTCTAGCTGTAAAGTTTCTAGCTGCGGAGTTTCTACTTGCGGAGTTTCCAGTTGTCGAGTTTCTAGTTGTGGAGTTTCTAATTGTGGAGTTTCTAGTTTTGGAGTTTTTAGTTGCGGAGTTTCTGGTTGCGGAGTTTCAGGTCGTCGAGTTTCTAGTTGTGAAGTTTGTAGTTGTGGAGTATCTAGTTGTGGAGTTTCAAGTTGAGGAGTTTTTAGTTGTGGATTTTGAAGTTGTAGAGTTCCTAGTTGTGGAGTTTCTAGTGGTGGAGTTTCTAGTTGCGGAGTTTCCAGTTGTGGTGTTTCTAGTTGCGGAATTTGTAGTTGTGGAGTATCTATTTGTTGGGTTTCAACCTGTGGAGTTTCTAGTTGTGGAGTTTCTGGTTGTTGGGTTTCTAGCTGCCGAGTTTCCAGTTGCGAAGTCTCAAGTTGTGCAGTTTCTAGCTGTGAAAATTCTAGTTGCGGAGCTTCTAGTTGTGGAATTCGTAGTTGTGGAGTATCTAGTTGTGGTGTTTCAAGTAGTTAAGTTTCTAGCTGTGGAGTTTCTAGTTGCGGAGTTTCTAGTTGCAGAGTTTCACGTTGCCGAGTTTTCTAGTTGTGGAGTTTCTAGTTGCGGAGTTTCTAGTTGCGGAGTTTCAAGTTGTGGAGTTTCAAGTTGGGGAGTTTCTAGTTGTGGAGTTTGTAGTTGTGGAGTATCTAGTTGTGGAGTTGCTAGTTGTGGAGTTTCTAGTGGTGGATTTTCTAGCTGTGGAGTTTCTAGTTGTGCAGTCTCTAGTTGTTGAGTTTCTAGTTGTGAAGTTTATTGTTGTGGGGTTTCTAGCTGTGGAGTTTCTAGTTGCGGAGTTTTTAGTTGCAGAGTTTCTAAGTTCGGAGTTTCTAGTTGCAGAGTTTCCAGTTGTGGAGTTTCTAGTTGGAGAGTTTCGAGTTGCAGAGTTTCTAGTTTTGGAGTTTCTAGTTGTGGAGTTTTAGTAGCGGAGTTTCAAGTTGTGGAATTTATAGGTGTGGAGTTTCTAGTTGTTGAGTGTCTAGTTGTGGAGTTTCTAGCTGTGGAGTTTCTAGTGGTTGAGTTTCCAGTTGACGAGTTTCTATTCGCGAAGTCTCAAGTTGTGGAGTTTCTAGCTGTAAAGTTTCTAGCAGCGGAGTTTCTAGTTGCGGAGTTTCCAGTTGTGGAGTTTCTAGTTGCGGAGTTTCAAGTTGTGGAGTTTCAAGTTGGGGAGTTTCTAGTTGTGGAGTTTGTAGTTGTGGAGTATCTAGTTGTGGAGTTGCTAGTTGTGGAGTTTCTAGTGGTGGATTTTCTAGCTGTGAAGTTTCTAGTTGTGCAGTCTCTAGTTGTTGAGTTTCTAGTTGTGAAGTTTATTGTTGTGGGGTTTCTAGCTGTGGAGTTTCTAGTTGCGGAGTTTTTAGTTGCAGAGTTTCTAAGTTCGGAGTTTCTAGTTGCAGAGTTTCCAGTTGTGGAGTTTCTAGTTGGAGAGTTTCGAGTTGCAGAGTTTCTAGTTTTGGAGTTTCTACTTGCGGAGTTTCCAGTTGTGGTGTTTCTAGTTGCGGAATTTGTAGTTGTGGAGTATCTATTTGTTGGGTTTCAACTTGTGGAGTTTCTAGTTGTGGAGTTTCTGGTTGTTGGGTTTCTAGCTGCCGAGTTTCCAGTTGCGAAGTCTCAAGTTGTAGAGTTTCTAGCTGTGAAAGTTCTAGTTGCGAAGCCTCTAGTTGTGGAATTTGTAGTTGTGGAGTATCTAGTTGTGGTGTTTCAAGTAGTTAAGTTTCTAGCTGGGGAGTTTCTAGTTGCGGAGTTTCTAGTTGCAGAGTTTCACGTTGCCGAGTTTTCTAGTTGTGGAGTTTCTAGTTGCGGAGTTTCTAGTTGCGGAGTTTCAAGTTGTGGAGTTTCAAGTTGTGGAGTTTCTAGTTGTGGAGTTTGTATTTGTGGAGTATCTAGTTGTGGAGTTGCTAGTTGTGGAGTTTCTAGTGGTGGATTTTCTAGCTGTGGAGTTTCTAGTTGCGGAGTTTCTAGTTGCAGAGTTTCTTGTTGTGGACTTTCTAGCTGTGGAGTTTCCAGTTGTGGAATTTCTAGTTGTGGAATTTGTAGTTGTGGAGTATCTAGTTGTGGTGTTTCAAGTTGTGGAGTTCCTAGCTGTGGAGTTTCTAGTTGTGGAGTTTCTAGTGGCAGAGTTTCTAGTTGTGGGGTTTCTAGTTGTGGAAATTCTAGCTGTGGAGTTTCTACTTATGGGATCTCTAGTCGTGGAGTTTCTAGTTGTGTAGTTTCTATCTGAGGAGTTTCTAAATGCAAAGTCTCTAGTTGTGCAGTCTCTAGTTGTGGAGTTTCTAGTTGTGAAGTTTCTTGTTGAGGAGTTTCTAGTTGTGAAGTTTCTAGTTGTAGATTTTCTAGTTGCAGAGTTTCTAGTTGCGAAGTTTCCACTTGCGGAGTTTCTACTTGAGTTTATAGTTGTGGATTTTCTAGTTGCAGAGTTTCGAGTGGCAGAGTTTCAAGTTGTGGAGTTTCTAGTGGCGGAGTTTCTAGCTGCGGAGTTTCTAGTTGCGGAATCTCTAGTTGTGCAGTCTCTAGTTGTTGAGTTTCTAGTTGTGAAGTTTATAGTTGAGGGGTTTCTAGCTGTGGAGTTTCTAGTTGGGGAGTTTCTAGTTGCGGAGTTTCTAGTTGTGGAGTTTCTAGTGGTGGACTTTTAGTTGCGGAGTTTCAAGTTGAGGAATATTTAGGTGTGGAGTTTCTAGTTGTTGAGTTTCTAGTTTTCGGGTTTCCAGTTGCGGAGTTTCTAGTTGTGGAGTGTCTAGTTGTGGAGCTTTTAGTTGAGGAGTCTCTAGTTGTTGAGTCTCTAGCTGTGGAAATTCTAGTTGTGGAGTTTCTAGTTGCAGAGTTTGTTGTTGCGGAGTTTCTAGATGTGGTGTTTCTAGTTGTGGAGTTTCTGGCTGTGGAGTTTCCAGTTGCGGAGTTTCTAGTTGTGGAGTTTCTAGTTGTGATGTTCGTAGTTGTGGAGTTTGTAGTGGTGGAGTTTCTAGTTGAGGAGTCTTTAGTTGTGGAGTTTCTAGTTGTGGAGTTTCTAGTTGCGAACTCTCAAGTTGTGGAGTTTGTAGTTGCGAAGTTTCTAGTTGCAGAGTTTCTAGTTGTGGAGATTCTAGTTGCCGAATTTCTTGTTGCGAAGTCTCAAGTTGTGGAGTTTGTAGCTGTGGAGTTTCCAGTTGCAGAGTTTCTAGTTGTCGAGTTTCTAGTTTTGGAGTTTCTAGTTGTGGAATTTGTAGTTGTGGAGTACAGAGTTGTGGTGTTTCAAGTTGTGGAGTTTCTAGCTGTGGAGTTTCCAGTTGCAGAGTTTCTAGTTGTCGAGTTTCTAGTTGTGGAGTTTCTAGTTGTGAAATTTGTAGTTGTGGAGTACAGAGTTGTGGTGCTTCAAGTTGTGGAGTTTCTAGCTTAGGAGTTTCTAGTAAAGGAGTTTCTTGTTGCATAGTTTCTAGTTGCGGAGTTTCTAGTTGCAGAGTTTCTAGTTGTGGAGTTTCTAGTTGTGAGGATCGTAGTTGTGGAGTTTCTAGTGGTGGAGCTTCTAGTTGTGGAGTCTCTAGTTGTGGAGTTTCTAGTTGTGGAGTTTTTAGTTGCGAACTCTCAAGTTTTGTAGTTTCTAGTTGTGGAGTTTCTAGCTGTGGTGTTTCTAGTTGTTGAGTTTCTAGTTGACGAGATTCTATTTGCGAAGTCTCAAGTTGTGTAGTTTCTAGTGGTTTAGTTTCCAGTTGACGAGTTTCTAGTTGCGAAGTCTCAAGTTGTGGAGTTTCTAGCTGTAAAGTTTCTAGTTGCAGGGTTTCTAGTTGTGGACTTTCTAGGTGTGGAGTTTGCAGTTGTGGAATTTCTAGTTGTGGAATTCGTAGGTGTGGAGTATCTTGTTGTGGTGTTTCAAGTTGTGGAGTTTCTAGCTGTGGAGTTTCTAGTTGTGGAGTTTCTAGTGGCAGAGTTTCTAGTTGCGGAGTCTTCTAGTTGTGGAGATTCTAGTTGCGGAGTTTCAAGTTGTGGAGTTTCTAGTTGCGGAGTTACTAGCTGTGGAGTTTCTAGTTCCGGAGTCTCTAGTTGTGCAGTCTATAGTTGTTGAGTTGCTAGTTGTGAAGTTTATTGTTCTGGGGTTTCTAGCTGTGGAGTTTCTAGTTGCGGAGTTTCTAGTTGCACAGTTTCTAGTTGCAGAGTTTCTAGTTGTGGAGTATCTAGTTGTGGTGTTTCAAGTTGTGGAGTATCTATTTGTCGGGTTTCAAGTTGTGGAGTTTCTAGTTGTGGAGTTTCTAGCTGTGGAGTTTCTAGTGGTTGAGTTTCCAGTTGACGAGTTTCTATTTGCAAAGTCTCAAGTTGTAGAGTTTCTAACTGTAATGTTTGTAGTTGCAGAGTTTCTAGTTGCGGAGTTTCCAGTTGTGGAGTTTCTAGTTGTGGAATTTGTAGTTGTGGATGATCTAGTTGTGGAGTTTCTAGCTGTGGAGTTTCTAGTTGCGGAGTGTGTAGTTGCAGAGTTTCTAGTTGCGGAGTTTTCTAGTTGTGGAGTTTCTAGTTGTGGAGTCTCTAGTTGTTGAGTTTCTAGTGGTGGATTTTCTAGCTGTGGAGTTTCTAGTTGCGGAGTTTCTAGTTGCAGAGTTTCTAGTTGTGGACTTTCTAGCTGTGGAGTTTCCAGTTGTGGAATTTCTAGTTGTGGAATTTGTAGTTGTGGAGTATCTAGTTGTGGTGTTTCAAGTTGTGGAGTTCCTAGCTGTGGAGTTTCTAGTTGTGGATTTTTCTAGTTGTGGAGATTCTAGTGGCGGAGTTTCAAGTTGTGGAGTTTCTAGTTGCGGAGTTACTAGCTGTGGAGTTTCTAGTTGCGGAGTCTCTAGTTGTGCAGTCTATAGTTGTTGAGTTGCTAGTTGTGAAGTTTATAGTTCTGGGGTTTCTAGCTGTAGAGTTTCTAGCTGTGGAGTTTCTAGTTGCGGAGTTTCTATTTGCAGAGTTTCTAGTTGCGGAGTTTCTAGTTGCAGAGTTTCTAGTTGTGGAGTTTCTAGTTGGAGAGTTTCGAGTTGCAGAGTTTCTAGTTGTGGAGTTTCTAGTTGTGGAGTTTTAGTTGCGGAGTTTCAAGTTGTGGAATTTATAGGTGTGGAGTTTCTAGTTGTTGAGTGTCTAGTTGTGGAGTTTCTAGCTGTGGAGTTTCTAGTGGTTGAGTTTCCAGTTGACGAGTTTCTATTCACGAAGTCTCAAGTTGTGGAGTTTCTAGCTGTAAAGTTTCTAGCTGCGGAGTTTCTAGTTGCGGAGTTTCCAGTTGTCGAGTTTCTAGTTGTGGAGTTTCTAATTGTGGAGTTTCTAGTTTTGGAGTTTTTAGTTGCGGAGTTTCTGGTAGCGGAGTTTCAGGTCGTCGAGTTTCTAGTTGTGAAGTTTGTAGTTGTGGAGTATCTAGTTGTGGAGTTTCAAGTTGAGGAGTTTTTAGTTGTGGATTTTGAAGCTGTAGAGTTCCTAGTTGTGGAGTTTCTAGTGGTGGAGTTTCTAGTTGCGGAGTTTCCAGTTGTGGTGTTTCTAGTTGCGGAATTTGTAGTTGTGGAGTATCTATTTGTTGGGTTTCAACCTGTGGAGTTTCTAGTTGTGGAGTTTCTGGTTGTTGGGTTTCTAGCTGCCGAGTTTCCAGTTGCGAAGTCTCAAGTTGTGCAGTTTCTAGCTGTGAAAATTCTAGTTGCGGAGCTTCTAGTTGTGGAATTCGTAGTTGTGGAGTATCTAGTTGTGGTGTTTCAAGTAGTTAAGTTTCTAGCTGTGGAGTTTCTAGTTGCGGAGTTTCTAGTTGCGGAGTTTCTAGTTGCGGAGTTTCAAGTTGTGGAGTTTCAAGTTGGGGAGTTTCTAGTTGTGGAGTTTGTAGTTGTGGAGTATCTAGTTGTGGAGTTGCTAGTTGTGGAGTTTCTAGTGGTGGATTTTCTAGCTGTGGAGTTTCTAGTTGCGGAGTTTCTAGTTGCAGAGTTTCTAGTTGTGGACTTTCTAGCTGTGGAGTTTCCAGTTGTGGAATTTCTAGTTGTGGAATTTGTAGTTGTGGAGTATCTAGTTGTGGTGTTTCAAGTTGTGGAGTTCCTAGCTGTGGAGTTTCTAGTTGTGGATTTTTCTAGTTGTGGAGATTCTAGTGGCGGAGTTTCAAGTTGTGGTGTTTCTAGTTGCGGAGTTACTAGCTGTGGAGTTTCTAGTTGCGGAGTCTCTAGTTGTGCAGTCTATAGTTGTTGAGTTGCTAGTTGTGAAGTTAATAGTTGTGGGGTTTCTAGCTGTGAAGTTTCTAGTTGTGGAGTTTGTAGTTGCAGAGTTTCTAGTTGCGCAGTTTCTAGTTGCAGAGACTCTAGTTGTGGAGTTTTTAGTTGTGGAGTTTCTAGTTGCGGAGTTACTAGCTGTGGAGTTTCTAGATGCGGAGTCTCTAGTTGTGCAGTCTATAGTTGTTGAGTTGCTAGTTGTGAAGTTTATAGTTGTGGGATTTCTAGCTGTGGAGTTTCTAGTTGCAGAGTTTCTGGTTGCATAGTTTCTAGTTGCGGAGTTTCTAGTTGCAGAGTTTCTAGTTGTGGAGTTTCTAGTTGTGAGGATCGTAGTTGTGGAGTTTCTAGTGGTGGAGCTTCTAGTTGTGGAGTCTCTAGTTGTGGAGTTTCTAGTTGTGGAGTTTCTTGTTGAGGAGTTTCTAGTTGTGAAGTTTCTAGTTGTAGATTTTCTAGTTGCAGAGTTTCTAGTTGCGAAGTTTCCACTTGCGGAGTTTCTACTTGAGTTTATAGTTGTGGATTTTCTTGTTGCAGAGTTTCGAGTGGCAGAGTTTCAAGTTGTGGAGTTTCTAGTTGCGGAGTTTCTAGCTGCGGAGTTTCCAGTTGCGGAGTCTCTAGTTGTGCAGTCTCTACTTGTTGAGTTTCTAGTTGTGAAGTTTATAGTTGAGGGGTTTCTAGCTGTGGAGTCTCAAGTTGTGGAGTTTCTAGCTGTGGAGTTTCTAGTTGTGGAGTTTCCAGTTGTGGTGTTTCTAGTTGCGGAATTTGTAGTTGTGGAGTATCTATTTGTTGGGTTTCAACTTGTGGAGTTTCTAGTTGTGGAGTTTCTGGTTGTTGGGTTTCTAGCTGCCGAGTTTCCAGTTGCGAAGTCTCAAGTTGTGGAGTTTCTAGCTGTGAAAATTCTAGTTGCGGAGCTTCTAGTTGTGGAATTCGTAGTTGTGGAGTATCTAGTTGTGGTGTTTCAAGTAGTTAAGTTTCTAGCTGTGGAGTTTCTAGTTGCGGAGTTTCTAGTTGCAGAGTTTCACGTTGCCGAGTTTTCTAGTTGTGGAGTTTCTAGTTGCGGAGTTTCTAGTTGCGGAGTTTCAAGTTGTGGAGTTTCAAGTTGTGGAGTTTCTAGTTGTGGAGTTTGTAGTTGTGGAGTATCTAGTTGTGGAGTTGCTAGTTGTGGAGTTTCTAGTGGTGGATTTTCTAGCTGTGGAGTTTCTAGTTGCGGAGTTTCTAGTTGCAGAGTTTCTAGTTGTGGACTTTCTAGCTGTGGAGTTTCCAGTTGTGGAATTTCTAGTTGTGGAATTTGTAGTTGTGGAGTATCTAGTTGTGGTGTTTCAAGTTGTGGAGTTCCTAGCTGTGGAGTTTCTAGTTGTGGATTTTTCTAGTTGTGGAGATTCTAGTGGCGGAGTTTCAAGTTGTGGAGTTTCTAGTTGCGGAGTTACTAGCTGTGGAGTTTCTAGTTGCGGAGTCTCTAGTTGTGCAGTCTATAGTTGTTGAGTTGCTAGTTGTGAAGTTTATAGTTCTGGGGTTTCTAGCTGTAGAGTTTCTAGTTGCGGAGTTTCAAGTTGCACAGTTTCTAGTTGCGGAGTTTCTAGTTGTGGAGTATCTAGTTGTGGTGTTTCAAGTTGTGGAGTATCTATTTGTCGGGTTTCAAGTTGTGGAGTTTTTAGTTGTGGAGTTTCTAGCAGTGGAGTTTCTAGTGGTTGAGTTTCCAGTTGACGAGTTTCTATTTGCAAAGTCTCAAGTTGTGGAGTTTCTAACTGTAATGTTTGTAGTTGCAGAGTTTCTAGTTGCGGAGTTTCCAGTTGTGGAGTTTCTAGTTGTGGAATTTGTAGTTGTGGATTATCTAGTTGTGGAGTTTCTAGCTGTGGAGTTTCTAGTTGCGGAGTGTGTAGTTGCAGAGTTTCTAGTTGCGGAGTTTTCTAGTTGTGGAGTTTCTAGTTGTGCAGTCTCTAGTTGTTGAGTTTCTAGTTGTGAAGTTTTTTGTTGTGGGGTTTCTAGCTGTGGAGTTTCTAGTTGCGGAGTTTCTATTTGCAGAGTTTCTAGTTGCGGAGTTTCTAGTTGCAGAGTTTCTAGTTGTGGAGTTTCTAGTTGGAGAGTTTCGAGTTGCAGAGTTTCAAGTTGTGAAGTTTCTAGTTGTGGAGTTTTAGTTGCGGAGTTTCAAGTTGTGGAATTTATAGGTGTGGAGTTTCTAGTTGTTGAGTGTCTAGTTGTGGAGTTTCTAGCTGTGGAGTTTCTAGTGGTTGAGTTTCCAGTTGACGAGTTTCTATTCACGAAGTCTCAAGTTGTGGAGTTTCTAGCTGTAAAGTTTCTAGCTGCGGAGTTTCTAGTTGCGGAGTTTCCAGTTGTCGAGTTTCTAGTTGTGGAGTTTCTAATTGTGGAGTTTCTAGTTTTGGAGTTTTTAGTTGCGGAGTTTCTGGTTGCGGAGTTTGAGGTCGTCGAGTTTCTAGTTGTGAAGTTTGTAGTTGTGGAGTATCTAGTTGTGGAGTTTCAAGTTGAGGAGTTTTTAGTTGTGGATTTTGATGTTGTAGAGTTCCTAGTTGTGGAGTTTCTAGTGGTGGAGTTTCTAGTTACGGAGTTTCCAGTTGTGGTGTTTCTAGTTGCGGAATTTGTAGTTTTGGAGTATCTATTTGTTGGGTTTCAACCTGTGGAGTTTCTAGTTGTGGAGTTTCTGGTTGTTGGGTTTCTAGCTGCCGAGTTTCCAGTTGCGAAGTCTCAAGTTGTGCAGTTTCTAGCTGTGAAAATTCTAGTTGCGGAGCTTCTAGTTGTGGAATTCGTAGTTGTGGAGTATCTAGTTGTGGTGTTTCAAGTAGTTAAGTTTCTAGCTGTGGAGTTTCTAGTTGCGGAGTTTCTAGTTGCAGAGTTTCACGTTGCCGAGTTTTCTAGTTGTGGAGTTTCTAGTTGCGGAGTTTCTATTTGCGGAGTTTCAAGTTGTGGAGTTTCAAGTTGGGGAGTTTCTAGTTGTGGATTTTGTAGTTGTGGAGTATCTAGTTGTGGAGTTGCTAGTTGTGGAGTTTCTAGTGGTGGATTTTCTAGCTGTGGAGTTTCTAGTTGCGGAGTTTCTAGTTGCAGAGTTTCTAGTTGTGGACTTTCTAGCTGTGGAGTTTCCAGTTGTGGAATTTCTAGTTGTGGAATTTGTAGTTGTGGAGTATCTAGTTGTGGTGTTTCAAGTTGTGGAGTTTTTAGCTGTGGAGTTTCTAGCTGTGGAGTTTCTAGTTGCGGAGTTTCTAGTTGCACAGTTTCTAGTTGCGGAGTTTCTAGTTGCAGAGATTCTAGTTTTGGAGTTTCTAGTTGGGGAGTTTCGAGTTGTGGAGTTTTAGTTGCGGAATTTGTAGTTGTGGAGTATCTAGTTGTGGTGTTTCAAGTTGTGGAGTTTCAAGTTGTGGAGTTTCTAGCTGTGGAGTTTCTAGTGGTTGAGTTTCCAGTTGACTAGTTTCTATTTGCAAAGTCTCAAGTTGTGGAGTTTCTAACTGTAATGTTTGTAGTTGCACAGTTTCTAGTTGTGGAATTTCCAGTTGTGGAGTTTCTAGTTGTGGAATTTGTAGTTGTGGATTATCTAGTTGTGGAGTTTCTAGCTGTGGAGTTTCTAGTTGCGGAGTATGTAGTTGCAGAGTTTCTAGTTGCGGAGTTTTCTAGTTGCAGAATTTCTAGTTGTGGAGTTTCTAGTTGGAGAGTTTCGAGTTGCAGAGTTTCTAGTTTTGGAGTTTCTAGTTGTGGAGTTTAGTTGCGGAGTTTCAAGTTGTGGAATTTATAGGTGTGGAGTTTCTAGTTGTTGAGTGTCTAGTTGTGGAGTTTCTAGCTGTGGAGTTTCTAGTGGTTGAGTTTCCAGTTGACGAGTTTCTATTCGCGAAGTATCAAGTTGTGGAGTTTCTAGCTGTAAAGTTTCTAGCTGCGGAGTTTCTAGTTGCGGAGTTTCCAGTTGTGGAGTTTCTAGTTGTGGAATTTGTAGTTGGGGAGTTTCTAGTTGTGGTGTTTCAAGTTGTGGTTTTTCTAGCTGTGGAGTTTCTAGTTGCGGAGTATCTAGTTGCAGAGTTTCTAGTTTCGGAGTTTCTAGTTGTGGAGTTTCTAATTGTGGAGTTTCTAGTTCTGGAGTTTATAGTTGCGGAGTTTCGGGTTGCGGAGTTTCAGGTCGTCGAGTTTCTAGTTGTGAAGTTTGTAGTTGTGGAGTATCTAGTTGTGGAGTTTCAAGTTGAGGAGTTTTTAGTTGTGGATTTTGAAGTTGTAGAGTTCCTAGTTGTGAAGTTTCTAGTGGTGGAGTTTCTAGTTGTTGAGTTTCTAGTTGCTGAGTTTCTAGTCACGAAGTCTCAAGTTGTGGAGTTTCTAGCTGTGGAGTTTCTAGTTGTGGAGTTTCCAGTTGTGGTGTTTCTAGTTGCGGAATTTGTAGTTGTGGAGTATCTATTTGTTGGGTTTCAACTTGTGGAGTTTCTAGTTGTGGAGTTTCTGGTTGTAGGGTTTCTAGCTGCCGAGTTTCCAGTTGCGAAGTCTCAAGTTGTAGAGTTTTTAGCTGTGAAAATTCTAGATGCGGAGCTTCTAGTTGTGGAATTCGTAGTTGTGGAGTATCTAGTTGTGGTGTTTCAAGTAGTTAAGTTTCTAGCTGTGGAGTTTCTAGTGCGGAGTTTCTAGTTGCAGAGTTTCACGTTGCCGAGTTTTCTAGTTGTGGAGTTTCTAGTTGCGGAGTTTCTAGTTGCGGAGTTTCAAGTTGTGGAGTTTCAAGTTGTGGAGTTTCTAGTTGTGGAGTTTGTAGTTGTGGAGTATCTAGTTGTGGAGTTGCTAGTTGTGGAGTTTCTAGTGGTGGATTTTCTAGCTGTGGAGTTTCTAGTTGCGGAGTTTCTAGTTGCAGAGTTTCTAGTTGTGGACTTTCTAGCTGTGGAGTTTCCAGTTGTGGAATTTCTAGTTGTGGAATTTGTAGTTGTGGAGTATCTAGTTGTCGTGTTTCAAGTTGTGGAGTTCCTAGCTGTGGAGTTTCTAGTTGTGGAGTTTCTAGTGGCAGAGTTTCTAGTTGTGGGGTTTCTAGTTGTGGAAATTCTAGCTGTGGAGTTTTTACTTATGGAATCTCTAGTCGTGGAGTTTCTAGTTGTGTAGTTTCTATCTGAGGAGTTTCTAAATGCAAAGTCTCTAGTTGTGCAGTCTCTAGTTGTGGAGTTTCTAGTTGTGGAGTTTCTTGTTGAGGAGTTTCTAGTTGTGAAGTTTCTAGTTGTAGATTTTCTAGTTGCAGAGTTTCTAGTTGCGAAGTTTCCACTTGCGGAGTTTCTACTTGAGTTTATAGTTGTGGATTTTCTTGTTGCAGAGTTTCGAGTGGCAGAGTTTCAAGTTGTGGAGTTTCTAGTTGCGGAGTTTCTAGCTGCGGAGTTTCTAGTTGCGGAGTCTCTAGTTGTGCAGTCTCTAGTTGTTGAGTTTCTAGTTGTGAAGTTTATAGTTGAGGGGTTTCTAGCTGTGGAGTCTCAAGTTGTGGAGTTTCTAGCTGTGGAGTTTCTAGTTGTGGAGTTTCCAGTTGTGGTGTTTCTAGTTGCGGAATTTGTAGTTGTGGAGTATCTATTTGTTGGGTTTCAACTTGTGGAGTTTCTAGTTGTGGAGTTTCTGGTGGTTGGGTTTCTAGCTGCCGAGTTTCCAGTTGCGAAGTCTCAAGTTGTGGAGTTTCTAGCTGTGAAAATTCTAGTTGCGGAGCTTCTAGTTGTGGAATTCCTAGTTGTGGAGTATCTAGTTGTGGTGTTTCAAGTAGTTAAGTTTCTAGCTGTGGAGTTTCTAGTTGCGGAGTTTCTAGTTGCAGAGTTTCATGTTGCCGAGTTTTCTAGTTGTGGAGTTTCTAGTTGCGGAGTTTCTAGTTGCGGAGTATCTAGTTGTGGAGTTGCTAGTTGTGGAGTTTCTAGTGGTGGATTTTCTAGCTGTGGAGTTTCTAGTTGCGGAGTTTCTAGTTGCAGAGTTTCTAGTTGTGGACTTTCTAGCTGTGGAGTTTCCAGTTGTGGAATTTCTAGTTGTGGAATTTGTAGTTGTGGAGTATCTAGTTGTGGTGTTTCAAGTTGTGGAGTTCCTAGCTGTGGAGTTTCTAGTTGTGGATTTTTCTAGTTGTGGAGATTCTAGTGGCGGAGTTTCAAGTTGTGGAGTTTCTAGTTGCGGAGTTACTAGCTGTGGAGTTTCTAGTTGCGGAGTCTCTAGTTGTGCAGTCTATAGTTGTTGAGTTGCTAGTTGTGAAGTTAATAGTTGCGGGGTTTCTAGCTGTGAAGTTTCTAGTTGTGGAGTTTGTAGTTGCAGAGTTTCTAGTTGCGCAGTTTCTAGTTGCAGAGACTCTAGTTGTGGAGTTTTTAGTTGTGGAGTTTCTAGTTGCGGAGTTACTAGCTGTGGAGTTTCTAGATGCGGAGTCTCTAGTTGTGCAGTCTATAGTTGTTGAGTTGCTAGTTGTGAAGTTTATAGTTGTGGGATTTCTAGCTGTGGAGTTTCTAGTTGCGGAGTTTCTGGTTGCATAGTTTCTAGTTGCGGAGTTTCTAGTTGCAGAGTTTCTAGTTGTAGAGTTTCTATTTGTGAGGATCGTAGTTGTGGAGTTTCTAGTGGTGGAGCTTCTAGTTGTGGAGTCTCTAGTTGTGGAGTTTCTAGTTGTGGAGTTTTTAGTTGCGAACTCTCAAGTTTTGGAGTTTCTAGTTGTGGAGTTTCTAGCTGTGGTGTTTCTAGTTGTTGAGTTTCTAGTTCACGAGTTTCTAGTTGCGAAGTCTCAAGTTGTGGAGTTTCTAGCTGTAAAGTTTCTAGTTGCAGGGTTTCTAGTTGTGGACTTTTTAGCTGTGGAGTTTGCAGTTGTGGAATTTCTAGTTGTGGAATTTGTAGTTGTGGAGTATCTAGTTGTGGTGTTTCAAGTTGTGGAGTTTCTAGCTGTGGAGTTTCTAGTTGTGGAGTTTCTAGTTGCGGAGTGTGTAGTTGCAGAGTTTCTAGTTGCGGAGTTTTCTAGTTGTGGAGTTTCTAGTTGTGCAGTCTCTAGTTCTTGAGTTTCTAGTTGTGAAGTTTATTGTTGTGGGGTTTCTAGCTGTGGAGTTTCTAGTTGCGGATTTTCTATTTGCAGAGTTTCTAGTTGCGGAGTTTCTAGTTGCAGAGTTTCTAGTTGTGGAGTTTCTAGTTGGAGAGTTTCGAGTTGCAGAGTTTCTAGTTGTGAAGTTTCTAGTTGTTGAGTGTCTAGTTGTGGAGTTTCTAGCTGTGGAGTTTCTAGTGATTGTGTTTCCAGTTGACGAGTTTCTATTCACGAAGTCTCAAGTTGTTGAGTTTCTAGCTGTAAAGTTTCTAGCGGCGGAGTTTCTACTTGCGGAGTTTCCAGTTGTCGAGTTTCTAGTTGTGGAGTTTCTAATTGTGGAGTTTCTAGTTTTGGAGTTTTTAGTTGCGGAGTTTCTGGTTGCGGAGTTTCAGGTCGTCGAGTTTCTAGTTGTGAAGTTTGTAGTTGTGGAGTATCTAGTTGTGGAGTTTCAAGTTGAGGAGTTTTTAGTTGTGGATTTTGAAGTTGTAGAGTTCCTAGTTGTGGAGTTTCTAGTGGTGGAGTTTCTAGTTGCGGAGTTTCCAGTTGTGGTGTTTCTAGTTGCGGAATTTGTAGTTGTGGAGTATCTATTTGTTGGGTTTCAACCTGTGGAGTTTCTAGTTGTGGAGTTTCTGGTTGTTGGGTTTCTAGCTGCCGAGTTTCCAGTTGCGAAGTCTCAAGTTGTGCAGTTTCTAGCTGTGAAAATTCTAGTTGCGGAGCTTCTAGTTGTGGAATTCGTAGTTGTGGAGTATCTAGTTGTGGTGTTTCAAGTAGTTAAGTTTCTAGCTGTGGAGTTTCTAGTTGCGGAGTTTCTAGTTGCAGAGTTTCACGTTGCCGAGTTTTCTAGTTGTGGAGTTTCTAGTTGCGGAGTTTCTAGTTGCGGAGTTTCAAGTTGTGGAGTTTCAAGTTGGGGAGTTTCTAGTTGTGGAGTTTGTAGTTGTGGAGTATCTAGTTGTGGAGTTGCTAGTTGTGGAGTTTCTAGTGGTGGATTTTCTAGCTGTGGAGTTTCTAGTTGTGCAGTCTCTAGTTGTTGAGTTTCTAGTTGTGAAGTTTATTGTTGTGGGGTTTCTAGCTGTGGAGTTTCTAGTTGCGGAGTTTTTAGTTGCAGAGTTTCTAAGTTCGGAGTTTCTAGTTGCAGAGTTTCCAGTTGTGGAGTTTCTAGTTGGAGAGTTTCGAGTTGCAGAGTTTCTAGTTTTGGAGTTTCTAGTTGTGGAGTTTTAGTAGCGGAGTTTCAAGTTGTGGAATTTATAGGTGTGGAGTTTCTAGTTGTTGAGTGTCTAGTTGTGGAGTTTCTAGCTGTGGAGTTTCTAGTGGTTGAGTTTCCAGTTGACGAGTTTCTATTCGCGAAGTCTCAAGTTGTGGAGTTTCTAGCTGTAAAGTTTCTAGCAGCGGAGTTTCTAGTTGCGGAGTTTCCAGTTGTGGAGTTTCTAGTTGTGGAATTTGTAGTTGTGGAGTTTCTAGTTGTGGTGTTTCAAGTTGTGGTTTTTCTAGCTGTGGAGTTTCTAGTTGCGGAATATCTAGTTGCAGAGTTTCTAGTTTCGGAGTTTCTAGTTGTGGAGTTTCTAATTGTGGAGTTTCTAGTTGTGGAGTTTATAGTTGCGGAGTTTCGGGTTGTGGAGTTTCAGGTCGTCGAGTTTCTAGTTGTGAAGTTTGTAGTTGTGGAGTATCTAGTTGTGGAGTTTCAAGTTGAGGAGTTTTTAGTTGTGGATTTTGAAGTTGTAGAGTTCCTAGTTGTGAAGTTTCTAGTGGTGGAGTTTCTAGTTGTTGAGTTTCTAGTTGCTGAGTTTCTAGTCACGAAGTCTCAAGTTGTGGAGTTTCTAGCTGTGGAGTTTCTACTTGCGGAGTTTCCAGTTGTGGTGTTTCTGGTTGCGGAATTTGTAGTTGTGGAGTATCTATTTGTTGGGTTTCAACTTGTGGAGTTTCTAGTTGTGGAGTTTCTGGTTGTTGGGTTTCTAGCTGCCGAGTTTCCAGTTGCGAAGTCTCAAGTTGTAGAGTTTCTAGCTGTGAAAGTTCTAGTTGCGAAGCCTCTAGTGGAATTTGTAGTTGTGGAGTATCTAGTTGTGGTGTTTCAAGTAGTTAAGTTTCTAGCTGGGGAGTTTCTAGTTGCGGAGTTTCTAGTTGCAGAGTTTCACGTTGCCGAGTTTTCTAGTTGTGGAGTTTCTAGTTGCGGAGTTTCTAGTTGCGGAGTTTCAAGTTGTGGAGTTTCAAGTTGTGGAGTTTCTAGTTGTGGAGTTTGTATTTGTGGAGTATCTAGTTGTGGAGTTGCTAGTTGTGGAGTTTCTAGTGGTGGATTTTCTAGCTGTGGAGTTTCTAGTTGCGGAGTTTCTAGTTGCAGAGTTTCTAGTTGTGGACTTTCTAGCTGTGGAGTTTCCAGTTGTGGAATTTCTAGTTGTGGAATTTGTAGTTGTGGAGTATCTAGTTGTGGTGTTTCAAGTTGTGGAGTTCCTAGCTGTGGAGTTTCTAGTTGTGGAGTTTCTAGTGGCAGAGTTTCTAGTTGTGGGGTTTCTAGTTGTGGAAATTCTAGCTGTGGAGTTTCTACTTATGGAATCTCTAGTCGTGGAGTTTCTAGTTGTGTAGTTTCTATCTGAGGAGTTTCTAAATGCAAAGTCTCTAGTTGTGCAGTCTCTAGTTGTGGAGTTTCTAGTTGTGAAGTTTCTTGTTGAGGAGTTTCTAGTTGTGAAGTTTCTAGTTGTAGATTTTCTAGTTGCAGAGTTTCTAGTTGCGAAGTTTCCACTTGCGGAGTTTCTACTTGAGTTTATTGTTGTGGATTTTCTTGTTGCAGAGTTTCGAGTGGCAGAGTTTCAAGTTGTGGAGTTTCTAGTTGCGGAGTTTCTAGCTGCGGAGTTTCTAGTTGCGGAATCTCTAGTTGTGCAGTCTCTAGTTGTTGAGTTTCTAGTTGTGAAGCTTATAGTTGAGGGGTTTCTAGCTGTGGAGTTTCTAGTTGGGGAGTTTCTAGTTGCGGAGTTTCTAGTTGTGGAGTTTCTAGTGGTGGACTTTTAGTTGCGGAGTTTCAAGTTGAGGAATATTTAGGTGTGGAGTTTCTAGTTGTTGAGTTTCTAGTTTTCGGGTTTCCAGTTGCGGAGTTTCTAGTTGTGGAGTGTCTAGTTGTGGAGCTTTTAGTTGAGGAGTCTCTAGTTGTTGAGTCTCTAGCTGTAGAAATTCTAGTTGTGGAGTTTCTAGTTGCAGAGTTTGTTGTTGCGGAGTTTCTAGATGTGGTGTTTCTAGTTGTGGAGTTTCTGGCTGTGGAGTTTCCAGTTGCGGAGTTTCTAGTTGTGGAGTTTCTAGTTGTGATGTTCGTAGTTGTGGAGTTTGTAGTGGTGGAGTTTCTAGTTGAGGAGTCTTTAGTTGTGGAGTTTCGAGTTGTGGAGTTTCTAGTTGCGAACTCTCGAGTTGTGGAGTTTGTAGTTGCGAAGTTTCTAGTTGCAGAGTTTCTAGTTGTGGAGATTCTAGTTGCCGAATTTCTTGTTGCGAAGTCTCAAGTTGTGGAGTTTGTAGCTGTGGAGTTTCCACTTGCAGAGTTTCTAGTTGTCGAGTTTCTAGTTTTGGAGTTTCTAGTTGTGGAATTTGTAGTTGTGGAGTACAGAGTTGTGGTGTTTCAAGTTGTGGAGTTTCTAGCTCTGGAGTTTCCAGTTGCAGAGTTTCTAGTTGTCGAGTTTCTAGTTGTGGAGTTTCTAGTTGTGGAATTTGTAGTTGTGGAGTACAGAGTTGTGGTGCTTCAAGTTGTGGAGTTTCTAGCTTAGGAGTTTCTAGTTGAGGAGTTTCTAGTGGCAGAGTTTCTAGTTGCAGAGTTTTCTAGTTGTGGAGATTCTAGTGGCGGAGTTTCAAGTTGCGGAGTTTCTAGTTGCGGAGTTACTAGCTGTGGAGTTTCTAGATGCGGAGTCTCTAGTTGTGCAGTCTATAGTTGTTGAGTTGCTAGTTGTGAAGTTTATAGTTGTGTGATTTCTAGCTGTGGAGTTTCTAGTTGCGGAGTTTCTAGTTGCAGAGATTCTAGTTTTGGAGTTTCTAGTTGGGGAGTTTCGAGTTGTGGAGTTTCTAGTTGCGGAATTTGTAGTTGTGGAGTATCTAGTTGTGGTGTTTCAAGTTGTGGAGTATCTATTTGTCGGGTTTCAAGTTGTGGAGTTTCAAGTTGTGGAGTTTCTAGCTGTGGAGTTTCTAGTGGTTGAGTTTCCAGATGACGAGTTTCTATTTGCAAATTCTCAAGTTGTGGAGTTTCTAACTGTAATGTTTGTAGTTGCAGAGTTTCTAGTTGTGGAGTTTCCAGTTGTGGAGTTTCTAGTTGTGGAATTTGTAGTTGTGGATTATCTAGTTGTGGAGTTTCTAGCTGTGGAGTTTCTAGTGGCGGAGTATGGAGTTGCAGAGTTTCTAGTTGCGGAGTTTTCTAGTTGTGGAGTTTCTAGTTGTGCAGTCTCTAGTTGTTGAGTTTCTAGTTGTGAAGTTTATTGTTGTGGGGTTTCTAGCTGTGGAGTTTCTAGTTGCGGAGTTTTTAGTTGCAGAGTTTCTAAGTTCGGAGTTTCTAGTTGCAGAGTTTCCAGTTGTGGAGTTTCTAGTTGGAGAGTTTCGAGTTGCAGAGTTTCTAGTTTTGGAGTTTCTAGTTGTGGAGTTTTAGTAGCGGAGTTTCAAGTTGTGGAATTTATAGGTGTGGAGTTTCTAGTTGTTGAGTGTCTAGTTGTGGAGTTTCTAGCTGTGGAGTTTCTAGTGGTTGAGTTTCCAGTTGACGAGTTTCTATTCGCGAAGTCTCAAGTTGTGGAGTTTCTAGCTGTAAAGTTTCTAGCTGCGGAGTTTCTAGTTGCGGAGTTTCCAGTTGTGGAATTTGTAGTTGTGGAATTTGTAGTTGTGGAGTTTCTAGTTGTGGTGTTTCAAGTTGTGGTTTTTCTAGCTGTGGAGTTTCTAGTTGCGGAGTATCTAGTTGCAGAGTTTCTAGTTTCGGAGTTTCTAGTTGTGGAGTTTCTAATTGTGGAGTTTCTAGTTGTGAAGTTTATAGTTGCGGAGTTTCGGGTCGCGGAGTTTCAGGTCGTAGAGTTTCTAGTTGTGAAGTTTGTAGTTGTGGAGTATCTAGTTGTGGAGTTTCAAGTTGAGGAGTTTTTAGTTGTGGATTTTGAAGTTGTAGAGTTCCTAGTTGTGAAGTTTCTAGTGGTGGAGTTTCTAGTTGTTGAGTTTCTAGTTGCTGAGTTTCTAGTCACGAAGTCTCAAGTTGTGGAGTTTCTAGCTGTGGAGTTTCTACTTGTGGAGTTTCCAGTTGTGGTGTTTCTAGTTGCGGAATTTGTAGTTGTGGAGTATCTATTTGTTGGGTTTCAACTTGTGGAGTTTCTAGTTGTGGAGTTTCTGGTTGTTGGGTTTCTAGCTGCCGAGTTTCCAGTTGCGAAGTCTCAAGTTGTAGAGTTTCTAGCTGTGAAAATTCTAGTTGCGAAGCTTCTAGTTGTGGAATTCGTAGTTGTGGAGTATCTAGTTGTGGTGTTTCAAGTAGTTAAGTTTCTAGCTGTGGAGTTTCTAGTTGCGGAGTTTCTAGTTGCAGAGTTTCACGTTGCCGAGTTTTCTAGTTGTGGAGTTTCTAGTTGCGGAGTTTCTAGTTGCGGAGTTTCTAGTTGCGGAGTTTCAAGTTGTGGAGTTTCAAGTTGTGGAGTTTGTATTTGTGGAATTTCTAGTTGTGGAATTTGTAGTTGTGGAGTATCTAGTTGTGGTGTTTCAAGTTGTGGAGTTCCTAGCTGTGGAGTTTCTAGTGGCAGAGTTTCTAGTTGTGGGGTTTCTAGTTGTGGAAATTCTAGCTGTGGAGTTTCTACTTATGGAATTTCTAGTCGTGGAGTTTCTAGTTGTGTAGTTTCTATCTGAGGAGTTTCTAAATGCAAAGTCTCTAGTTGTGCAGTCTCTAGTTGTGGAGTTTCTAGTTGTGGAGTTTCTTGTTGAGGAGTTTCTAGTTGTGAAGTTTCTAGTTGTAGATTTTCTAGTTGCAGAGTTTCTAGTTGCGAAGTTTCCACTTGCGGAGTTTCTACTTGAGTTTATATTTGTGGATTTTCTTGTTGCAGAGTTTCGAGTGGCAGAGTTTCAAGTTGTGGAGTTTCTAGTTGCGGAGTTTCTAGCTGCGGAGTTTCTAGTTGCGGAATCTCTAGTTGTGCAGTCTCTAGTTGTTGAGTTTCTAGTTGTGAAGTTTATAGTTGAGGGGTTTCTAGCTGTGGAGTTTCTAGTTGGGGAGTTTCTAGTTGCGGAGTTTCTAGTTGTGGAGTTTCTAGTGGTGGACTTTTAGTTGCGGAGTTTCAAGTTGAGGAATATTTAGGTGTGGAGTTTCTAGTTGTTGAGTTTCTAGTTTTCGGGTTTCCAGTTGCGGAGTTTCTAGTTGTGGAGTGTCTAGTTGTGGAGCTTTTAGTTGAGGAGTCTCTAGTTGTTGAGTCTCTAGCTGTGGAAATTCTAGTTGTGGAGTTTCTAGTTGCAGAGTTTGTTGTTGCGGAGTTTCTAGATGTGGTGTTTCTAGTTGTGGAGTTTCTGGCTGTGGAGTTTCCAGTTGCGGAGTTTCTAGTTGTGGAGTTTCTAGTTGTGATGTTCGTAGTTGTGGAGTTTGTAGTGGTGGAGTTTCTAGTTGAGGAGTCTTTAGTTGTGGAGTTTCTAGTTGTGGAGTTTCTAGTTGCGAACTCTCAAGATGTGGAGTTTGTAGTTGCGAAGTTTCTAGTTGCAGAGTTTCTAGTTGTGGAGATTCTAGTTGCCGAATTTCTTGTTGCGAAGTCTCAAGTTGTGGAGTTTGTAGCTGTGGAGTTTCCAGTTGCAGAGTTTCTAGTTGTCGAGTTTCTAGTTTTGGAGTTTCTAGTTGTGGAATTTGTAGTTGTGGAGTACAGAGTTGTGGTGTTTCAAGTTGTGGAGTTTCTAGCTGTGGAGTTTCCAGTTGCAGAGTTTCTAGTTGTCGAGTTTCTAGTTGTGGAGTTTCTAGTTGTGGAATTTGTAGTTGTGGAGTACAGAGTTGTGGTGCTTCAAGTTGTGCAGTTTCTAGCTTAGGAGTTTCTAGTAAAGGAGTTTCTTGTTGCATAGTTTCTAGTTGCGGAGTTTCTAGTTGCAGAGTTTCTAGTTGTGGAGTTTCTAGTTGTGAGGATCGTAGTTGTGGAGTTTCTAGTGGTGGAGCTTCTAGTTGTGGAGTCTCTAGTTGTGGAGTTTCTAGTTGTGGAGTTTTTAGTTGCGAACTCTCAAGTTTTGTAGTTTCTAGTTGTGGAGTTTCTAGCTGTGGTGTTTCTAGTTGTTGAGTTTCTAGTTGACGAGATTCTATTTGCGAAGTCTCAAGTTGTGTAGTTTCTAGTGGTTTAGTTTCCAGTTGACGAGTTTCTAGTTGCGAAGTCTCAAGTTGTGGAGTTTCTAGCTGTAAAGTTTCTAGTTGCAGGGTTTCTAGTTGTGGACTTTCTAGGTGTGGAGTTTGCAGTTGTGGAATTTCTAGTTGTGGAATTCGTAGTTGTGGAGTATCTTGTTGTGGTGTTTCAAGTTGTGGAGTTTCTAGCTGTGGAGTTTCTAGTTGTGGAGTTTCTAGTGGCAGAGTTTCTAGTTGCGGAGTCTTCTAGTTGTGGAGATTCTAGTTGCGGAGTTTCAAGTTGTGGAGTTTCTAGTTGCGGAGTTACTAGCTGTGGAGTTTCTAGTTCCGGAGTCTCTAGTTGTGCAGTCTATAGTTGTTGAGTTGCTAGTTGTGAAGTTTATTGTTCTGGGGTTTCTAGCTGTGGAGTTTCTAGTTGCGGAGTTTCTAGTTGCACAGTTTCTAGATGCAGAGTTTCTAGTTGTGGAGTATCTAGTTGTGGTGTTTCAAGTTGTGGAGTATCTATTTGTCGGGTTTCAAGTTGTGGAGTTTCTAGTTGTGGAGTTTCTAGCTGTGGAGTTTCTAGTGGTTGAGTTTCCAGTTGACGAGTTTCTATTTGCAAAGTCTCAAGTTGTAGAGTTTCTAACTGTAATGTTTGTAGTTGCAGAGTTTCTAGTTGCGGAGTTTCCAGTTGTGGAGTTTCTAGTTGTGGAATTTGTAGTTGTGGATGATCTAGTTGTGGAGTTTCTAGCTGTGGAGTTTCTAGTTGCGGAGTGTGTAGTTGCAGAGTTTCTAGTTGCGGAGTTTTCTAGTTGTGGAGTTTCTAGTTGTGGAGTCTCTAGTTGTTGAGTTTCTAGTTGTGAAGTTTATTGTTGTGGGGTTTCTAGCTGTGGAGTTTCTAGTTGCGGAGTTTCTATTTGCAGAGTTTCTAGTTGCGGAGTTTCTAGTTGCAGAGTTTCTAGTTGTGGAGTTTCTAGTTGGAGAGTTTCGAGTTGCAGAGTTTCTAGTTGTGGAGTTTCTAGTTGTGGAGTTTTAGTTGCGGAGTTTCAAGTTGTGGAATTTATAGGTGTGGAGTTTCTAGTTGTTGAGTGTCTAGTTGTGGAGTTTCTAGCTGTGGAGTTTCTAGTGGTTGAGTTTCCAGTTGACGAGTTTCTATTCACGAAGTCTCAAGTTGTGGAGTTTCTAGCTGTAAAGTTTCTAGCTGCGGAGTTTCTAGTTGCGGAGTTTCCAGTTGTCGAGTTTCTAGTTGTGGAGTTTCTAATTGTGGAGTTTCTAGTTTTGGAGTTTTTAGTTGCGGAGTTTCTGGTAGCGGAGTTTCAGGTCGTCGAGTTTCTAGTTGTGAAGTTTGTAGTTGTGGAGTATCTAGTTGTGGAGTTTCAAGTTGAGGAGTTTTTAGTTGTGGATTTTGAAGCTGTAGAGTTCCTAGTTGTGGAGTTTCTAGTGGTGGAGTTTCTAGTTGCGGAGTTTCCAGTTGTGGTGTTTCTAGTTGCGGAATTTGTAGTTGTGGAGTATCTATTTGTTGGGTTTCAACCTGTGGAGTTTCTAGTTGTGGAGTTTCTGGTTGTTGGGTTTCTAGCTGCCGAGTTTCCAGTTGCGAAGTCTCAAGTTGTGCAGTTTCTAGCTGTGAAAATTCTAGTTGCGGAGCTTCTAGTTGTGGAATTCGTAGTTGTGGAGTATCTAGTTGTGGTGTTTCAAGTAGTTAAGTTTCTAGCTGTGGAGTTTCTAGTTGCGGAGTTTCTAGTTGCAGAGTTTCACGTTGCCGAGTTTTCTAGTTGTGGAGTTTCTAGTTGCGGAGTTTCTAGTTGCGGAGTTTCAAGTTGTGGAGTTTCAAGTTGGGGAGTTTCTAGTTGTGGAGTTTGTAGTTGTGGAGTATCTAGTTGTGGAGTTGCTAGTTGTGGAGTTTCTAGTGGTGGATTTTCTAGCTGTGGAGTTTCTAGTTGCGGAGTTTCTAGTTGCAGAGTTTCTAGTTGTGGACTTTCTAGCTGTGGAGTTTCCAGTTGTGGAATTTCTAGTTGTGGAATTTGTAGTTGTGGAGTATCTAGTTGTGGTGTTTCAAGTTGTGGAGTTCCTAGCTGTGGAGTTTCTAGTTGTGGATTTTTCTAGTTGTGGAGATTCTAGTGGCGGAGTTTCAAGTTGTGGAGTTTCTAGTTGCGGAGTTACTAGCTGTGGAGTTTCTAGTTGCGGAGTCTCTAGTTGTGCAGTCTATAGTTGTTGAGTTGCTAGTTGTGAAGTTAATAGTTGTGGGGTTTCTAGCTGTGAAGTTTCTAGTTGTGGAGTTTGTAGTTGCAGAGTTTCTAGTTGCGCAGTTTCTAGTTGCAGAGACTCTAGTTGTGGAGTTTTTAGTTGTGGAGTTTCTAGTTGCGGAGTTACTAGCTGTGGAGTTTCTAGATGCGGAGTCTCTAGTTGTGCAGTCTATAGTTGTTGAGTTGCTAGTTGTGAAGTTTATAATTGTGGGATTTCTAGCTGTGGAGTTTCTAGTTGCAGAGTTTCTGGTTGCATAGTTTCTAGTTGCGGAGTTTCTAGTTGCAGAGTTTCTAGTTGTGGAGTTTCTAGTTGTGAGGATCGTAGTTGTGGAGTTTCTAGTGGTGGAGCTTCTAGTTGTGGAGTCTCTAGTTGTGGAGTTTCTAGTTGTGGAGTTTCTTGTTGAGGAGTTTCTAGTTGTGAAGTTTCTAGTTGTAGATTTTCTAGTTGCAGAGTTTCTAGTTGCGAAGTTTCCACTTGCAGAGTTTCTACTTGAGTTTATAGTTGTGGATTTTCTTGTTGCAGAGTTTCGAGTGGCAGAGTTTCAAGTTGTGGAGTTTCTAGTTGCGGAGTTTCTAGCAGCGGAGTTTCCAGTTGCGGAGTCTCTAGTTGTGCAGTCTCTACTTGTTGAGTTTCTAGTTGTGAAGTTTATAGTTGAGGGGTTTCTAGCTGTGGAGTCTCAAGTTGTGGAGTTTCTAGCTGTGGAGTTTCTAGTTGTGGAGTTTCCAGTTGTGGTGTTTCTAGTTGCGGAATTTGTAGTTGTGGAGTATCTATTTGTTGGGTTTCAACTTGTGGAGTTTCTAATTGTGGAGTTTCTGGTTGTTGGGTTTCTAGCTGCCGAGTTTCCAGTTGCGAAGTCTCAAGTTGTGGAGTTTCTAGCTGTGAAAATTCTAGTTGCGGAGCTTCTAGTTGTGGAATTCGTAGTTGTGGAGTATCTAGTTGTGGTGTTTCAAGTAGTTAAGTTTCTAGCTGTGGAGTTTCTAGTTGCGGAGTTTCTAGTTGCAGAGTTTCACGTTGCCGAGTTTTCTAGTTGTGGAGTTTCTAGTTGCGGAGTTTCTAGTTGCGGAGTTTCAAGTTGTGGAGTTTCAAGTTGTGGAGTTTCTAGTTGTGGAGTTTGTAGTTGTGGAGTATCTAGTTGTGGAGTTGCTAGTTGTGGAGTTTCTAGTGGTGGATTTTCTAGCTGTGGAGTTTCTAGTTGCGGAGTTTCTAGTTGCAGAGTTTCTAGTTGTGGACTTTCTAGCTAAGGAGTTTCCAGTTGTGGAATTTCTAGTTGTGGAATTTGTAGTTGTGGAGTATCTAGTTGTGGTGTTTCAAGTTGTGGAGTTCCTAGCTGTGGAGTTTCTAGTTGTGGATTTTTCTAGTTGTGGAGATTCTAGTGGCGGAGTTTCAAGTTGTGGAGTTTCTAGTTGCGGAGTTACTAGCTGTGGAGTTTCTAGTTGCGGAGTCTCTAGTTGTGCAGTCTATAGTTGTTGAGTTGCTAGTTGTGAAGTTAATAGTTGTGGGGTTTCTAGCTGTGAAGTTTCTAGTTGTGGAGTTTGTAGTTGCAGAGTTTCTAGTTGCGCAGTTTCTAGTTGCAGAGACTCTAGTTGTGGAGTTTTTAGTTGTGGAGTTTCTAGTTGCGGAGTTACTAGCTGTGGAGTTTCTAGATGCGGAGTCTCTAGTTGTGCAGTCTATAGTTGTTGAGTTGCTAGTTGTGAAGTTTATAGTTGTGGGATTTCTAGCTGTGGAGTTTCTAGTTGCGGAGTTTCTGGTTGCATAGTTTCTAGTTGCGGAGTTTCTAGTTGCAGAGTTTCTAGTTGTGGAGTTTCTATTTGTGAGGATCGTAGTTGTGGAGTTTCTAGTGGTGGAGCTTCTAGTTGTGGAGTCTCTAGTTGTGGAGTTTCTAGTTGTGGAGTTTTTAGTTGCGAACTCTCAAGTTTTGGAGTTTCTAGTTGTGGAGTTTCTAGCTGTGGTGTTTCTAGTTGTTGAGTTTCTAGTTGACGAGTTTCTAGTTGCGAAGTCTCAAGTTGTGGAGTTTCTAGCTGTAAAGTTTCTAGTTGCAGGGTTTCTAGTTGTGGACTTTTTAGCTGTGGAGTTTGCAGTTGTGGAATTTCTAGTTGTGGAATTCGTAGTTGTGGAGTATCTAGTTGAGGTGTTTCAAGTTGTGGAGTTTCTAGCTGTGGAGTTTCTAGTTGTGGAGTTTCTAGTGGCAGAGTTTTAGTTGCGGAGTCTTCTAGTTGTGGAGATTCTAGTGGCGGAGTTTCAAGTTGTGGAGTTTCTAGTTGCGGAGTTACTAGCTGTGGAGTTTCTAGTTCCGGAGTCTCTAGTTGTGCAGTCTATAGTTGTTGAGTTGCTAGTTGTGAAGTTTATAGTTCTGGGGTTTCTAGCTGTGGAGTTTCTAGTTGCGGAGTTTCTAGTTGCACAGTTTATAGTTGCGGAGTTTCTAGTTGTGGAGTATCTAGTTGTGGTGTTTCAAGTTGTGGAGTATCTATTTGTCGGGTTTCAAGTTGTGGAGTTTCTAGTTGGGGAGTTTCTAGCTGTGGAGTTTCTAGTGGTTGAGTTTCCAGTTGACGAGTTTCTATTTGCGAAGTCTCAAGTTGTGGAGTTTCTAACTGTAATGTTTGTAGTTGCAGAGTTTCTAGTTGCGGAGTTTCCAGTTGTGGAGTTTCTAGTTGTGGAATTTGTAGTTGTGGATTATCTAGTTGTGGAGTTTCTAGCTGTGGAGTTTCTAGTTGCGGAGTGTGTAGTTGCAGAGTTTCTAGTTGCGGAGTTTTCTAGTTGTGGAGTTTCTAGTTGTGCAGTCTCTAGTTGTTGAGTTTCTAGTTGTGAAGTTTGTTGTTGTGGGGTTTCTAGCTGTGGAGTTTCTAGTTGCGGATTTTCTATTTGCAGAGTTTCTAGTTGCGGAGTTTCTAGTTGCAGAGTTTCTAGTTGTGGAGTTTCTAGTTGGAGAGTTTCGAGTTGCAGAGTTTCTAGTTGTGAAGTTTCTAGTTGTGGAGTTTTAGTTGCGGAGTTTCAAGTTGTGGAATTTATAGGTGTGGAGTTTCTAGTTGTCGAGTGTCTAGTTGTGGAGTTTCTAGCTGTGGAGTTTCTAGTGATTGAGTTTCCAGTTGACGAGTTTCTATTCACGAAGTCTCAAGTTGTTGAGTTTCTAGCTGTAAAGTTTCTAGCTGCGGAGTTTCTAGTTGCGGAGTTTCCAGTTGTCGAGTTTCTAGTTGTGGAGTTTCTAATTGTGGAGTTTCTAGTTTTGGAGTTTTTAGTTGCGGAGTTTCTGGTTGCGGAGTTTCAGGTCGTCGAGTTTCTAGTTGTGAAGTTTGTAGTTGTGGAGTATCTAGTTGTGGAGTTTCAAGTTGAGGAGTTTTTAGTTGTGGATTTTGAAGTTGTAGAGTTCCTAGTTGTGGAGTTTCTAGTGGTGGAGTTTCTAGTTGCGGAGTTTCCAGTTGTGGTGTTTCTAGTTGCGGAATTTGTAGTTGTGGAGTATCTATTTGTTGGGTTTCAACCTGTGGAGTTTCTAGTTGTGGAGTTTCTGGTTGTTGGGTTTCTAGCTGCCGAGTTTCCAGTTGCGAAGTCTCAAGTCGTGCAGTTTCTAGCTGTGAAAATTCTAGTTGCGGAGCTTCTAGTTGTGGAATTCGTAGTTGTGGAGTATCTAGTTGTGGTGTTTCAAGTAGTTAAGTTTCTAGCTGTGGAGTTTCTAGTTGCGGAGTTTCTAGTTGCAGAGTTTCACGTTGCCGAGTTTTCTAGTTGTGGAGTTTCTAGTTGCGGAGTTTCTAGTTGCGGAGTTTCAAGTTGTGGAGTTTCAGGTTGGGGAGTGTCTAGTTGTGGAATTTCTAGTTGTGGAGTATCTAGTTGTGGAGTTGCTAGTTGTGGAGTTTCTAGTGGTGGATTTTCTAGCTGTGGAGTTTCTAGTTGCGGAGTTTCTAGTTGCAGAGTTTCTAGTTGTGGACTTTCTAGCTGTGGAGTTTACAGTTGTGGAATTTCTAGTTGTGGAATTTGTAGTTGTGGAGTATCTAGTTGTGGTGTTTCAAGTTGTGGAGTTTCTAGCTGTGGAGTTTCTAGCTGTGGAGTTTCTAGTTGCGGAGTTTCTAGTTGCAGAGATTCTAGTGTTGGAGTTTCTAGTTGGGTAGTTTCGAGTTGTGGAGTTTCTAGTTGCGGAATTTGTAGTTGTGGAGTATCTAGTTGTGGTGTTTCAAGTTGTGGAGTATCTATTTGTCGGGTTTCAAGTTGTGGAGTTTCAAGTTGTGGAGTTTCTAGCTGTGGAGTTTGTAGTGGGGTAGTTTCCAGTTGACGAGTTTCTATTTGCAAATTCTCAAGTTGTGGAGTTTCTAACTGTAATGTTTGTAGTTGCTGAGTTTCTAGTTGTGGAGTTTCCAGTTGTGGAGTTTCTAGTTGCAGAGTTTCTAGTTGCGGAGTTTTCTAGTTGTGGAGTTTCTAGTTGTGCAGTCTCTAGTTGTTGAGTTTCTAGTTGTGAAGTTTATTGTTGTGGGGTTTCTAGCTGTGGAGTTTCTAGTTGCGGAGTTTTTAGTTGCAGAGTTTCTAAGTTCGGAGTTTCTAGTTGCAGAGTTTCCAGTTGTGGAGTTTCTAGTTGGAGAGTTTCGAGTTGCAGAGTTTCTAGGTTTGGAGTTTCTAGTTGTGGAGTTTTAGTAGCGGAGTTTCAAGTTGTGGAATTTATAGGTGTGGAGTTTCTAGTTGTTGAGTGTCTAGTTGTGGAGTTTCTAGCTGTGGAGTTTCTAGTGGTTGAGTTTCCAGTTGACGAGTTTCTATTCGCGAAGTCTCAAGTTGTGGAGTTTCTAGCTGTAAAGTTTCTAGCAGCGGAGTTTCTAGTTGCGGAGTTTCCAGTTGTGGAGTTTCTAGTTGTGGAATTTGTAGTTGTGGAGTTTCTAGTTGTGGTGTTTCAAGTTGTGGTTTTTCTAGCTGTGGAGTTTCTAGTTGCGGAATATCTAGTTGCAGAGTTTCTAGATTCGGAGTTTCTAGTTGTGGAGTTTCTAATTGTGGAGTTTCTAGTTGTGGAGTTTATAGTTGCGGAGTTTCGGGTTGCGGAGTTTCAGGTCGTCGAGTTTCTAGTTGTGAAGTTTGTAGTTGTGGAGTATCTAGTTGTGGAGTTTCAAGTTGAGGAGTTTTTAGTTGTGGATTTTGAAGTTGTAGAGTTCCTAGTTGGGAAGTTTCTAGTGGTGGAGTTTCTAGTTGTTGAGTTTCTAGTTGCTGAGTTTCTAGTCACGAAGTCTCAAGTTGTGGAGTTTCTAGCTGTGGAGTTTCTACTTGCGGAGTTTCCAGTTGTGGTGTTTCTAGTTGCGGAATTTGTAGTTGTGGAGTATCTATTTGTTGGGTTTCAACTTGTGGAGTTTCTAGTTGTGGAGTTTCTGGTTGTTGGGTTTCTAGCTGCCGAGTTTCCAGTTGCGAAGTCTCAAGTTGTAGAGTTTCTAGCTGTGAAAGTTCTAGTTGCGAAGCTTCTAGTTGTGGAATTCGTAGTTGTGGAGTATCTAGTTGTGGTGTTTCAAATAGTTAAGTTTCTAGCTGGGGAGTTTCTAGTTGCGGAGTTTCTAGTTGCAGAGTTTCACGTTGCCGAGTTTTCTAGTTGTGGAGTTTCTAGTTGCGGAGTTTCTAGTTGCGGAGTTTCAAGTTGTGGAGTTTCAAGTTGTGGAGTTTCTAGTTGTGGAGTTTGTATTTGTGGAGTATCTAGTTGTGGAGTTGCTAGTTGTGGAGTTTCTAGTGGTGGATTTTCTAGCTGTGGAGTTTCTAGTTGCGGAGTTTCTAGTTGCAGAGTTTCTAGTTGTGGACATTCTAGCTGTGGAGTTTCCAGTTGTGGAATTTCTAGTTGTGGAATTTGTAGTTGTGGAGTATCTAGTTGTGGTGTTTCAAGTTGTGGAGTTCCTAGCTGTGGAGTTTCTAGTTGTGGAGTTTCTAGTGGCAGAGTTTCTAGTTGTGGGGTTTCTAGTTGTGGAAATTCTAGCTGTGGAGTTTCTACTTATGGAATCTCTAGTCGTGGAGTTTCTAGTTGTGTAGTTTCTATCTGAGGAGTTTCTAAATGCAAAGTCTCTAGTTGTGCAGTCTCTAGTTGTGGAGTTTCTTGTTGTGGAGTTTCTTGTTGAGGAGTTTCTAGTTGTGAAGTTTCTAGTTGTAGATTTTCTAGTTGCAGAGTTTCTAGTTGCGAAGTTTCCACTTGCGGAGTTTCTACTTGAGTTTATAGTTGTGGATTTTCTTGTTGCAGAGTTTCGAGTGGCAGAGTTTCAAGTTGTGGAGTTTCTAGTTGCGGAGTTTCTAGCTGCGGAGTTTCTAGTTGCGGAATTTCTAGTAGTGCAGTCTCTAGTTGTTGAGTTTCTAGTTGTGAAGTTTATAGTTGAGGGGTTTCTAGCTGTGGAGTTTCTAGTTGGGGAGTTTCTAGTTGCGGAGTTTCTAGTTGTGGAGTTTCTAGTGGTGGACTTTTAGTTGCGGAGTTTCAAGTTGAGGAATATTTAGGTGTAGAGTTTCTAGTTGTTGAGTTTCTAGTTTTCGGGTTTCCAGTTGCGGAGTTTCTAGTTGTGGAGTGTCTAGTTGTGGAGCTTTTAGTTGAGGAGTCTCTAGTTGTTGAGTCTCTAGCTGTGGAAATTCTAGTTGTGGAGTTTCTAGTTGCAGAGTTTGTTGTTGCGGAGTTTCTAGATGTGGTGTTTCTAGTTGTGGAGTTTCTGGCTGTGGAGTTTCCAGTTGCGGAGTTTCTAGTTGTGGAGTTTCTAGTTGTGATGTTCGTAGCTGTGGAGTTTGTAGTGGTGGAGTTTCTAGTTGAGGAGTCTTTAGTTGTGGAGTTTCGAGTTGTGGAGTTTCTAGTTGCGAACTCTCGAGTTGTGGAGTTTGTAGTTGCGAAGTTTCTAGTTGCAGAGTTTCTAGTTGTGGAGATTCTAGTTGCCGAATTTCTTGTTGCGAAGTCTCAAGTTGTGGAGTTTGTAGCTGTGGAGTTTCCAGTTGCAGAGTTTCTAGTTGTCGAGTTTCTAGTTTTGGAGTTTCTAGTTGTGGAATTTGTAGTTGTGGAGTACAGAGTTGTGGTGTTTCAAGTTGTGGAGTTTCTAGCTGTGGAGTTTCCAGATGCAGAGTTTCTAGTTGTCGAGTTTCTAGTTGTGGAGTTTCTAGTTGTGGAATTTGTAGTTGTGGAGTACAGAGTTGTGGTGCTTCAAGTTGTGGAGTTTCTAGCTTAGGAGTTTCTAGTTGAGGAGTTTCTAGTGGCAGAGTTTCTAGTTGCAGAGTTTTCTAGTTGTGGAGATTCTAGTGGCGGAGTTTCAAGTTGCGGAGTTTCTAGTTGCGGAGTTACTAGCTGTGGAGTTTCTAGATGCAGAGTCTCTAGTTGTGCAGTCTATAGTTGTTGAGTTGCTAGTTGTGAAGTTTATAGTTGTGGGATTTCTAGCTGTGGAGTTTCTAGTTGCGGAGTTTCTAGTTGCAGAGATTCTAGTTTTGGAGTTTCTAGTTGGGGAGTTTCGAGTTGTGGAGTTTCTAGTTGCGGAATTTGTAGTTGTGGAGTATCTAGTTGTGGTGTTTCAAGTTGTGGAGTATCTATTTGTCGGGTTTCAAGTTGTGGAGTTTCAAGTTGTGGAGTTTCTAGCTGTGGAGTTTCTAGTGGTTGAGTTTCCAGTTGACGAGTTTCTATTTGCAAATTCTCAAGTTGTGGAGTTTCTAACTGTAATGTTTGTAGTTGCAGAGTTTCTAGTTGTGGAGTTTCCAGTTGTGGAGTTTCTAGTTGTGGAATTTGTAGTTGTGGATTATCTAGTTGTGGAGTTTCTAGCTGTGGAGTTTCTAGTGGCGGAGTATGTAGTTGCAGAATTTCTAGTTGCGGAGTTTTCTAGTTGTGGAGTTTCTAGTTGTGCAGTCTCTAGTTGTTGAGTTTCTAGTTGTGAAGTTTATTGTTGTGGGGTTTCTAGCTGTGGAGTTTCTAGTTGCGGAGTTTTTATTTGCAGAGTTTCTAAGTTCGGAGTTTCTAGTTGCAGAGTTTCCAGTTGTGGAGTTTCTAGTTGGAGAGTTTCGAGTTGCAGAGTTTCTAGTTTTGGAGTTTCTAGTTGTGGAGTTTTAGTAGCGGAGTTTCAAGTTGTGGAATTTATAGGTGTGGAGTTTCTAGTTGTTGAGTGTCTAGTTGTGGAGTTTCTAGCTGTGGAGTTTCTAGTGGTTGAGTTTCCAGTTGACGAGTTTCTATTCGCGAAGTCTCAAGTTGTGGAGTTTCTAGCTGTAAAGTTTCTAGCTGCGGAGTTTCTAGTTGCGGAGTTTCCAGTTGTGGAATTTGTAGTTGTTGAATTTGTAGTTGTGGAGTTTCTAGTTGTGGTGTTTCAAGTTGTGGTTTTTCTAGCTGTGGAGTTTCTAGTTGCGGAGTATCTAGTTTTAGAGTTTCTAGTTTCGGAGTTTCTAGTTGTGGAGTTTCTAATTGTGGAGTTTCTGGTTGTGAAGTTTATAGTTGCGGAGTTTCGGGTTGCGGAGTTTCAGGTCGTCGAGTTTCTAGTTGTGAAGTTTGTAGTTGTGGAGTATCTAGTTGTGGAGTTTCAAGTTGAGGAGTTTTTAGTTGTGGATTTTGAAGTTGTAGAGTTCCTAGTTGTGAAGTTTCTAGTGGTGGAGTTTCTAGTTGTTGAGTTTCTAGTTGCTGAGTTTCTAGTCACGAAGTCTCAAGTTGTGGAGTTTCTAGCTGTGGAGTTTCTACTTGTGGAGTTTCCAGTTGTGGTGTTTCTAGTTGCGGAATTTGTAGTTGTGGAGTATCTATTTGTTGGGTTTCAACTTGTGGAGTTTCTAGTTGTGGAGTTTCTGGTTGTTGGGTTTCTAGCTGCCGAGTTTCCAGTTGCGAAGTCTCAAGTTGTAGAGTTTCTAGCTGTGAAAATTCTAGTTGCGAAGCCTCTAGTTGTGGAATTCGTAGTTGTGGAGTATCTAGTTGTGGTGTTTCAAGTAGTTAAGTTTCTAGCTGTGGAGTTTCTAGTTGCGGAGTTTCTAGTTGCAGAGTTTCACGTTGCCGAGTTTTCTAGTTGTGGAGTTTCTAGTTGCGGAGTTTCTAGTTGCGGAGTTTCAAGTTGTGGAGTTTCAAGTTGTGGAGTTTGTATTTGTGGAGTATCTAGTTGTGGAGTTGCTAGTTGTGGAGTTTCTAGTGGTGGATTTTCTAGCTGTGGAGTTTCTAGTTGCGGAGTTTCTAGTTGCAGAGTTTCTAGTTGTGGACTTTCTAGCTATGGAGTTTCCAGTTGTGGAATTTCTAGTTGTGGAATTTGTAGTTGTGGAGTATCTAGTTGTGGTGTTTCAAGTTGTGGAGTTCCTAGCTGTGGAGTTTCTAGTTGTGGAGTTTCTAGTGGCAGAGTTTCTAGTTGTGGGGTTTCTAGTTGTGGAAATTCTAGCTGTGGAGTTTCTACTTATGGAATCTCTAGTCGTGGAGTTTCTAGTTGTGTAGTTTCTATCTGAGGAGTTTCTAAATGCAAAGTCTCTAGTTGTGCAGTCTCTAGTTGTGGAGTTTCTAGTTGTGGAGTTTCTTGTTGAGGAGTTTCTAGTTGTGAAGTTTCTAGTTGTAGATTTTCTAGTTGCAGAGTTTCTAGTTGCGAAGTTTCCACTTGCGGAGTTTCTACTTGAGTTTATAGTTGTGGATTTTCTAGTTGCAGAGTTTCTAGTTGCAGAGTTTCAAGTTTTGGAGTTTCTAGTTGCAGAGTTTCTAGCTGCGGAGTTTCTAGTTGTGGAAATTCTAGTCCAGACTTTCTAGTTGCAGAGTTTCTAGTTGTGGAGTTTCTAGTTGGGGAGTTTCTAGTTGCGGAGTTTCTAGTTGTGGAGTTTCTAGTGGTGGACCTTTAGTTGCGGAGTTTCAAGTTGAGGAATATTTAGGTGTGGAGTTTCTAGTTGTTGAGTTTCCAGTTGTCGGGTTTCCAGTTGCGTAGTTTCTAGTTGTGGAGTGTCTAGTTGTGGAGCTTTTAGTTGAGGAGTCTCTAGTTGTTGAGTCTCTAGCTGTGGAAATTCTAGTTGTGGAGTTTCTAGTTGCAGAGTTTGTTGTTGCGGAGTTTCTAGATGTGGTGTTTCTAGTTGTGGAGTTTCTGGCTGTGGAGTTTCCAGTTGCGGAGTTTCTAGTTGTGGAGTTTCTAGTGGTGGAGTTTCTAGTTGAGGAGTCTTTAGTTGTGGAGTTTCTAGTTGTGGAGTTTCTAGTTGCGAACTCTCAAGTTGTGGAGTTTCTAGTTGTGGAGTTTCTAGCTGTGGAGTTTCTAGTTGTTGAGTTTCTAGTTGCGGAATCTCTAGTTGTGCAGTCTCTAGTTGTTGAGTTTCTAGTTGTGAAGTTTATAGTTGAGGGGTTTCTAGCTGTGGAGTTTTTAGTTGGGGAGTTTCTAGTTGCGGAGTTTCTAGTTGTGGAGTTTCTAGTGGTGGACTTTTAGTTGCGGAGTTTCAAGTTGAGGAATATTTAGGTGTGGAGTTTCTAGTTGTTGAGTTTCTAGTTTTCGGGTTTCCAGTTGCGGAGTTTCTAGTTGTGGAGTGTCTAGTTGTGGAGCTTTTAGTTGAGGAGTCTCTAGTTGTTGAGTCTCTAGCTGTGGAAATTCTAGTTGTGGAGTTTCTAGTTGCAGAGTTTGTTGTTGCGGAGTTTCTAGATGTGGTGTTTCTAGTTGTGGAGTTTCTGGCTGTGGAGTTTCCAGTTGCGGAGTTTCTAGTTGTGGAGTTTCTAGTTGTGATGTTCGTAGTTGTGGAGTTTGTAGTGGTGGAGTTTCTAGTTGAGGAGTCTTTAGTTGTGGAGTTTCTAGTTGTGGAGTTTCTAGTTGCGAACTCTCGAGTTGTGGAGTTTGTAGTTGCGAAGTTTCTAGTTGCAGAGTTTCTAGTTGTGGAGTTTCAAGTTGTGGAGTTTCTAGCTGTGGAGTTTCCAGTTGCAGACTTTCTAGTTGTCGAGTTTCTAGTTGTGGAGTTTCTAGTTGTGGAATTTGTAGTTGTGGAGTACAGAGTTGTGGTGCTTCAAGTTGTGGAGTTTCTAGCTTAGGAGTTTCTAGTTGAGGAGTTTCTAGTGGCAGAGTTTCTAGTTGCAGAGTTTTCTAGTTGTGGAGATTCTAGTGGCGGAGTTTCAAGTTGCGGAGTTTCTAGTTGCGGAGTTACTAGCTGTGGAGTTTCTAGATGCGGAGTCTCTAGTTGTGCAGTCTATAGTTGTTGAGTTGCTAGTTGTGAAGTTTATAGTTGTGGGATTTCTAGCTGTGGAGTTTCTAGTTGCGGAGTTTCTAGTTGCAGAGATTCTAGTTTTGGAGTTTCTAGTTGGGGAGTTTCGAGTTGTGGAGTTTCTAGTTGCGGAATTTGTAGTTGTGGAGTATCTAGTTGTGGTGTTTCAAGTTGTGGAGTATCTATTTGTCGGGTTTCAAGTTGTGGAGTTTCAAGTTGTGGAGTTTCTAGCTGTGGAGTTTCTAGTGGTTGAGTTTCCAGTTGACGAGTTTCTATTTGCAAATTCTCAAGTTGTGGAGTTTCTAACTGTAATGTTTGTAGTTGTAGAGTTCCTAGTTGTGAAGTTTCTAGTGGTGGAGTTTCTAGTTGTTGAGTTTCTAGTTGCTGAGTTTCTAGTCACGAAGTCTCAAGTTGTGGAGTTTCTAGCTGTGGAGTTTCTACTTGCGGAGTTTCCAGTTGTGGTGTTTCTGGTTGCGGAATTTGTAGTTGTGGAGTATCTATTTGTTGGGTTTCAACTTGTGGAGTTTCTAGTTGTGGAGTTTCTGGTTGTTGGGTTTCTAGCTGCCGACATTCCAGTTGCGAAGTCTCAAGTTGTAGAGTTTCTAGCTGTGAAAGTTCTAGTTGCGAAGCCTCTAGTGGAATTTGTAGTTGTGGAGTATCTAGTTGTGGTGTTTCAAGTAGTTAAGTTTCTAGCTGGGGAGTTTCTAGTTGCGGAGTTTCTAGTTGCAGAGTTTCACGTTGCCGAGTTTTCTAGTTGTGGAGTTTCTAGTTGCGGAGTTTCTAGTTGCGGAGTTTCAAGTTGTGGAGTTTCAAGTTGTGGAGTTTCTAGTTGTGGAGTTTGTATTTGTGGAGTATCTAGTTGTGGAGTTGCTAGTTGTGGAGTTTCTAGTGGTGGATTTTCTAGCTGTGGAGTTTCTAGTTGCGGAGTTTCTAGTTGCAGAGTTTCTAGTTGTGGACTTTCTAGCTGTGGAGTTTCCAGTTGTGGAATTTCTAGTTGTGGAATTTGTAGTTGTGGAGTATCTAGTTGTGGTGTTTCAAGTTGTGGAGTTCCTAGCTGTGGAGTTTCTAGTTGTGGAGTTTCTAGTGGCAGAGTTTCTAGTTGTGGGGTTTCTAGTTGTGGAAATTCTAGCTGTGGAGTTTCTACTTATGGAATCTCTAGTCGTGGAGTTTCTAGTTGTGTAGTTTCTATCTGAGGAGTTTCTAAATGCAAAGTCTCTAGTTGTGCAGTCTCTAGTTGTGGAGTTTCTAGTTGTGAAGTTTCTTGTTGAGGAGTTTCTAGTTGTGAAGTTTCTAGTTGTAGATTTTCTAGTTGCAGAGTTTCTAGTTGCGAAGTTTCCACTTGCGGAGTTTCTACTTGAGTTTATTGTTGTGGATTTTCTTGTTGCAGAGTTTCGAGTGGCAGAGTTTCAAGTTGTGGAGTTTCTAGTTGCGGAGTTTCTAGCTGCGGAGTTTCTAGTTGCGGAATCTCTAGTTGTGCAGTCTCTAGTTGTTGAGTTTCTAGTTGTGAAGCTTATAGTTGAGGGGTTTCTAGCTGTGGAGTTTCTAGTTGGGGAGTTTCTAGTTGCGGAGTTTCTAGTTGTGGAGTTTCTAGTGGTGGACTTTTAGTTGCGGAGTTTCAAGTTGAGGAATATTTAGGTGTGGAGTTTCTAGTTGTTGAGTTTCTAGTTTTCGGGTTTCCAGTTGCGGAGTTTCTAGTTGTGGAGTGTCTAGTTGTGGAGCTTTTAGTTGAGGAGTCTCTAGTTGTTGAGTCTCTAGCTGTAGAAATTCTAGTTGTGGAGTTTCTAGTTGCAGAGTTTGTTGTTGCGGAGTTTCTAGATGTGGTGTTTCTAGTTGTGGAGTTTCTGGCTGTGGAGTTTCCAGTTGCGGAGTTTCTAGTTGTGGAGTTTCTAGTTGTGATGTTCGTAGTTGTGGAGTTTGTAGTGGTGGAGTTTCTAGTTGAGGAGTCTTTAGTTGTGGAGTTTCGAGTTGTGGAGTTTCTAGTTGCGAACTCTCGAGTTGTGGAGTTTGTAGTTGCGAAGTTTCTAGTTGCAGAGTTTCTAGTTGTGGAGATTCTAGTTGCCGAATTTCTTGTTGCGAAGTCTCAAGTTGTGGAGTTTGTAGCTGTGGAGTTTCCACTTGCAGAGTTTCTAGTTGTCGAGTTTCTAGTTTTGGAGTTTCTAGTTGTGGAATTTGTAGTTGTGGAGTACAGAGTTGTGGTGTTTCAAGTTGTGGAGTTTCTAGCTCTGGAGTTTCCAGTTGCAGAGTTTCTAGTTGTCGAGTTTCTAGTTGTGGAGTTTCTAGTTGTGGAATTTGTAGTTGTGGAGTACAGAGTTGTGGTGCTTCAAGTTGTGGAGTTTCTAGCTTAGGAGTTTCTAGTTGAGGAGTTTCTAGTGGCAGAGTTTCTAGTTGCAGAGTTTTCTAGTTGTGGAGATTCTAGTGGCGGAGTTTCAAGTTGCGGAGTTTCTAGTTGCGGAGTTACTAGCTGTGGAGTTTCTAGATGCGGAGTCTCTAGTTGTGCAGTCTATAGTTGTTGAGTTGCTAGTTGTGAAGTTTATAGTTGTGTGATTTCTAGCTGTGGAGTTTCTAGTTGCGGAGTTTCTAGTTGCAGAGATTCTAGTTTTGGAGTTTCTAGTTGGGGAGTTTCGAGTTGTGGAGTTTCTAGTTGCGGAATTTGTAGTTGTGGAGTATCTAGTTGTGGTGTTTCAAGTTGTGGAGTATCTATTTGTCGGGTTTCAAGTTGTGGAGTTTCAAGTTGTGGAGTTTCTAGCTGTGGAGTTTCTAGTGGTTGAGTTTCCAGATGACGAGTTTCTATTTGCAAATTCTCAAGTTGTGGAGTTTCTAACTGTAATGTTTGTAGTTGCAGAGTTTCTAGTTGTGGAGTTTCCAGTTGTGGAGTTTCTAGTTGTGGAATTTGTAGTTGTGGATTATCTAGTTGTGGAGTTTCTAGCTGTGGAGTTTCTAGTGGCGGAGTATGGAGTTGCAGAGTTTCTAGTTGCGGAGTTTTCTAGTTGTGGAGTTTCTAGTTGTGCAGTCTCTAGTTGTTGAGTTTCTAGTTGTGAAGTTTATTGTTGTGGGGTTTCTAGCTGTGGAGTTTCTAGTTGCGGAGTTTTTAGTTGCAGAGTTTCTAAGTTCGGAGTTTCTAGTTGCAGAGTTTCCAGTTGTGGAGTTTCTAGTTGGAGAGTTTCGAGTTGCAGAGTTTCTAGTTTTGGAGTTTCTAGTTGTGGAGTTTTAGTAGCGGAGTTTCAAGTTGTGGAATTTATAGGTGTGGAGTTTCTAGTTGTTGAGTGTCTAGTTGTGGAGTTTCTAGCTGTGGAGTTTCTAGTGGTTGAGTTTCCAGTTGACGAGTTTCTATTCGCGAAGTCTCAAGTTGTGGAGTTTCTAGCTGTAAAGTTTCTAGCTGCGGAGTTTCTAGTTGCGGAGTTTCCAGTTGTGGAATTTGTAGTTGTGGAATTTGTAGTTGTGGAGTTTCTAGTTGTGGTGTTTCAAGTTGTGGTTTTTCTAGCTGTGGAGTTTCTAGTTGCGGAGTATCTAGTTGCAGAGTTTCTAGTTTCGGAGTTTCTAGTTGTGGAGTTTCTAATTGTGGAGTTTCTAGTTGTGAAGTTTATAGTTGCGGAGTTTCGGGTCGCGGAGTTTCAGGTCGTCGAGTTTCTAGTTGTGAAGTTTGTAGTTGTGGAGTATCTAGTTGTGGAGTTTCAAGTTGAGGAGTTTTTAGTTGTGGATTTTGAAGTTGTAGAGTTCCTAGTTGTGAAGTTTCTAGTGGTGGAGTTTCTAGTTGTTGAGTTTCTAGTTGCTGAGTTTCTAGTCACGAAGTCTCAAGTTGTGGAGTTTCTAGCTGTGGAGTTTCTACTTGTGGAGTTTCCAGTTGTGGTGTTTCTAGTTGCGGAATTTGTAGTTGTGGAGTATCTATTTGTTGGGTTTCAACTTGTGGAGTTTCTAGTTGTGGAGTTTCTGGTTGTTGGGTTTCTAGCTGCCGAGTTTCCAGTTGCGAAGTCTCAAGTTGTAGAGTTTCTAGCTGTGAAAATTCTAGTTGCGAAGCTTCTAGTTGTGGAATTCGTAGTTGTGGAGTATCTAGTTGTGGTGTTTCAAGTAGTTAAGTTTCTAGCTGTGGAGTTTCTAGTTGCGGAGTTTCTAGTTGCAGAGTTTCACGTTGCCGAGTTTTCTAGTTGTGGAGTTTCTAGTTGCGGAGTTTCTAGTTGCGGAGTTTCTAGTTGCGGAGTTTCAAGTTGTGGAGTTTCAAGTTGTGGAGTTTGTATTTGTGGAATTTCTAGTTGTGGAATTTGTAGTTGTGGAGTATCTAGTTGTGGTGTTTCAAGTTGTGGAGTTCCTAGCTGTGGAGTTTCTAGTGGCAGAGTTTCTAGTTGTGGGGTTTCTAGTTGTGGAAATTCTAGCTGTGGAGTTTCTACTTATGGAATTTCTAGTCGTGGAGTTTCTAGTTGTGTAGTTTCTATCTGAGGAGTTTCTAAATGCAAAGTCTCTAGTTGTGCAGTCTCTAGTTGTGGAGTTTCTAGTTGTGGAGTTTCTTGTTGAGGAGTTTCTAGTTGTGAAGTTTCTAGTTGTAGATTTTCTAGTTGCAGAGTTTCTAGTTGCGAAGTTTCCACTTGCGGAGTTTCTACTTGAGTTTATAGTTGTGGATTTTCTTGTTGCAGAGTTTCGAGTGGCAGAGTTTCAAGTTGTGGAGTTTCTAGTTGCGGAGTTTCTAGCTGCGGAGTTTCTAGTTGCGGAATCTCTAGTTGTGCAGTCTCTAGTTGTTGAGTTTCTAGTTGTGAAGTTTATAGTTGAGGGGTTTCTAGCTGTGGAGTTTCTAGTTGGGGAGTTTCTAGTTGCGGAGTTTCTAGTTGTGGAGTTTCTAGTGGTGGACTTTTAGTTGCGGAGTTTCAAGTTGAGGAATATTTAGGGTGTGGAGTTTCTAGTTGTTGAGTTTCTAGTTTTCGGGTTTCCAGTTGCGGAGTTTCTAGTTGTGGAGTGTCTAGTTGTGGAGCTTTTAGTTGAGGAGTCTCTAGTTGTTGAGTCTCTAGCTGTGGAAATTCTAGTTGTGGAGTTTCTAGTTGCAGAGTTTGTTGTTGCGGAGTTTCTAGATGTGGTGTTTCTAGTTGTGGAGTTTCTGGCTGTGGAGTTTCCAGTTGCGGAGTTTCTAGTTGTGGAGTTTCTAGTTGTGATGTTCGTAGTTGTGGAGTTTGTAGTGGTGGAGTTTCTAGTTGAGGAGTCTTTAGTTGTGGAGTTTCGAGTTGTGGAGTTTCTAGTTGCGAACTCTCGAGTTGTGGAGTTTGTAGTTGCGAAGTTTCTAGTTGCAGAGTTTCTAGTTGTGGAGATTCTAGTTGCCGAATTTCTTGTTGCGAAGTCTCAAGTTGTGGAGTTTGTAGCTGTGGAGTTTCCACTTGCAGAGTTTCTAGTTGTCGAGTTTCTAGTTTTGGAGTTTCTAGTTGTGGAATTTGTAGTTGTGGAGTACAGAGTTGTGGTGTTTCAAGTTGTGGAGTTTCTAGCTCTGGAGTTTCCAGTTGCAGAGTTTCTAGTTGTCGAGTTTCTAGTTGTGGAGTTTCTAGTTGTGGAATTTGTAGTTGTGGAGTACAGAGTTGTGGTGCTTCAAGTTGTGGAGTTTCTAGCTTAGGAGTTTCTAGTTGAGGAGTTTCTAGTGGCAGAGTTTCTAGTTGCAGAGTTTTCTAGTTGTGGAGATTCTAGTGGCGGAGTTTCAAGTTGCGGAGTTTCTAGTTGCGGAGTTACTAGCTGTGGAGTTTCTAGATGCGGAGTCTCTAGTTGTGCAGTCTATAGTTGTTGAGTTGCTAGTTGTGAAGTTTATAGTTGTGTGATTTCTAGCTGTGGAGTTTCTAGTTGCGGAGTTTCTAGTTGCAGAGATTCTAGTTTTGGAGTTTCTAGTTGGGGAGTTTCGAGTTGTGGAGTTTCTAGTTGCGGAATTTGTAGTTGTGGAGTATCTAGTTGTGGTGTTTCAAGTTGTGGAGTATCTATTTGTCGGGTTTCAAGTTGTGGAGTTTCAAGTTGTGGAGTTTCTAGCTGTGGAGTTTCTAGTGGTTGAGTTTCCAGATGACGAGTTTCTATTTGCAAATTCTCAAGTTGTGGAGTTTCTAACTGTAATGTTTGTAGTTGCAGAGTTTCTAGTTGTGGAGTTTCCAGTTGTGGAGTTTCTAGTTGTGGAATTTGTAGTTGTGGATTATCTAGTTGTGGAGTTTCTAGCTGTGGAGTTTCTAGTGGCGGAGTATGGAGTTGCAGAGTTTCTAGTTGCGGAGTTTTCTAGTTGTGGAGTTTCTAGTTGTGCAGTCTCTAGTTGTTGAGTTTCTAGTTGTGAAGTTTATTGTTGTGGGGTTTCTAGCTGTGGAGTTTCTAGTTGCGGAGTTTTTAGTTGCAGAGTTTCTAAGTTCGGAGTTTCTAGTTGCAGAGTTTCCAGTTGTGGAGTTTCTAGTTGGAGAGTTTCGAGTTGCAGAGTTTCTAGTTTTGGAGTTTCTAGTTGTGGAGTTTTAGTAGCGGAGTTTCAAGTTGTGGAATTTATAGGTGTGGAGTTTCTAGTTGTTGAGTGTCTAGTTGTGGAGTTTCTAGCTGTGGAGTTTCTAGTGGTTGAGTTTCCAGTTGACGAGTTTCTATTCGCGAAGTCTCAAGTTGTGGAGTTTCTAGCTGTAAAGTTTCTAGCTGCGGAGTTTCTAGTTGCGGAGTTTCCAGTTGTGGAATTTGTAGTTGTGGAATTTGTAGTTGTGGAGTTTCTAGTTGTGGTGTTTCAAGTTGTGGTTTTTCTAGCTGTGGAGTTTCTAGTTGCGGAGTATCTAGTTGCAGAGTTTCTAGTTTCGGAGTTTCTAGTTGTGGAGTTTCTAATTGTGGAGTTTCTAGTTGTGAAGTTTATAGTTGCGGAGTTTCGGGTCGCGGAGTTTCAGGTCGTCGAGTTTCTAGTTGTGAAGTTTGTAGTTGTGGAGTATCTAGTTGTGGAGTTTCAAGTTGAGGAGTTTTTAGTTGTGGATTTTGAAGTTGTAGAGTTCCTAGTTGTGAAGTTTCTAGTGGTGGAGTTTCTAGTTGTTGAGTTTCTAGTTGCTGAGTTTCTAGTCACGAAGTCTCAAGTTGTGGAGTTTCTAGCTGTGGAGTTTCTACTTGTGGAGTTTCCAGTTGTGGTGTTTCTAGTTGCGGAATTTGTAGTTGTGGAGTATCTATTTGTTGGGTTTCAACTTGTGGAGTTTCTAGTTGTGGAGTTTCTGGTTGTTGGGTTTCTAGCTGCCGAGTTTCCAGTTGCGAAGTCTCAAGTTGTAGAGTTTCTAGCTGTGAAAATTCTAGTTGCGAAGCTTCTAGTTGTGGAATTCGTAGTTGTGGAGTATCTAGTTGTGGTGTTTCAAGTAGTTAAGTTTCTAGCTGTGGAGTTTCTAGTTGCGGAGTTTCTAGTTGCAGAGTTTCACGTTGCCGAGTTTTCTAGTTGTGGAGTTTCTAGTTGCGGAGTTTCTAGTTGCGGAGTTTCTAGTTGCGGAGTTTCAAGTTGTGGAGTTTCAAGTTGTGGAGTTTGTATTTGTGGAATTTCTAGTTGTGGAATTTGTAGTTGTGGAGTATCTAGTTGTGGTGTTTCAAGTTGTGGAGTTCCTAGCTGTGGAGTTTCTAGTGGCAGAGTTTCTAGTTGTGGGGTTTCTAGTTGTGGAAATTCTAGCTGTGGAGTTTCTACTTATGGAATTTCTAGTCGTGGAGTTTCTAGTTGTGTAGTTTCTATCTGAGGAGTTTCTAAATGCAAAGTCTCTAGTTGTGCAGTCTCTAGTTGTGGAGTTTCTAGTTGTGGAGTTTCTTGTTGAGGAGTTTCTAGTTGTGAAGTTTCTAGTTGTAGATTTTCTAGTTGCAGAGTTTCTAGTTGCGAAGTTTCCACTTGCGGAGTTTCTACTTGAGTTTATAGTTGTGGATTTTCTTGTTGCAGAGTTTCGAGTGGCAGAGTTTCAAGTTGTGGAGTTTCTAGTTGCGGAGTTTCTAGCTGCGGAGTTTCTAGTTGCGGAATCTCTAGTTGTGCAGTCTCTAGTTGTTGAGTTTCTAGTTGTGAAGTTTATAGTTGAGGGGTTTCTAGCTGTGGAGTTTCTAGTTGGGGAGTTTCTAGTTGCGGAGTTTCTAGTTGTGGAGTTTCTAGTGGTGGACTTTTAGTTGCGGAGTTTCAAGTTGAGGAATATTTAGGGTGTGGAGTTTCTAGTTGTTGAGTTTCTAGTTTTCGGGTTTCCAGTTGCGGAGTTTCTAGTTGTGGAGTGTCTAGTTGTGGAGCTTTTAGTTGAGGAGTCTCTAGTTGTTGAGTCTCTAGCTGTGGAAATTCTAGTTGTGGAGTTTCTAGTTGCAGAGTTTGTTGTTGCGGAGTTTCTAGATGTGGTGTTTCTAGTTGTGGAGTTTCTGGCTGTGGAGTTTCCAGTTGCGGAGTTTCTAGTTGTGGAGTTTCTAGTTGTGATGTTCGTAGTTGTGGAGTTTGTAGTGGTGGAGTTTCTAGTTGAGGAGTCTTTAGTTGTGGAGTTTCTAGTTGTGGAGTTTCTAGTTGCGAACTCTCAAGTTGTGGAGTTTGTAGTTGCGAAGTTTCTAGTTGCAGAGTTTCTAGTTGTGGAGATTCTAGTTGCCGAATTTCTTGTTGCGAAGTCTCAAGTTGTGGAGTTTGTATCTGTGGAGTTTCCAGTTGCAGAGTTTCTAGTTGTCGAGTTTCTAGTTTTGGAGTTTCTAGTTGTGGAATTTGTAGTTGTGGAGTACAGAGTTGTGGTGTTTCAAGTTGTGGAGTTTCTAGCTGTGGAGTTTCCAGTTGCAGAGTTTCTAGTTGTCGAGTTTCTAGTTGTGGAGTTTCTAGTTGTGGAATTTGTAGTTGTGGAGTACAGAGTTGTGGTGCTTCAAGTTGTGCAGTTTCTAGCTTAGGAGTTTCTAGTAAAGGAGTTTCTTGTTGCATAGTTTCTAGTTGCGGAGTTTCAAGTTGGGGAGTCTCTAGTTGTGGAGTTTCTAGTTGTGGAGTATCTAGTTGTGGAGTTTCTAGTTGTGGAAATGCGGAGTCTCTGGTTGTGGAGTTTCTAGTTGTGGAGTTTCTAGATATGGAATTTCTAGTTGCCGAGTCTATTTGTGGAGTTTGTAGTTGTGGAGTTTGTAGTTGTGGAGTTTCAAGTTGTGGAGTTTCTAGTTGTGGAGTCTCTAGTTGCGGAGTTTCTAGTTGTTTAGTTTCTAGTTGTGGAGTTTCTAGTTATGGAGTTTCTAGTTGCGGAGTTTCTAATTGTGGAGTTTCTGTTTGTGGAGTTTCTAGTTGTGGAGTCTCTAGTTGTGGAGTTTCTAGCTGCGGAATTTCTAATTGTGGAGTTTCTGTTTATGGAGTTTCTAGCTGCAGAGATTCTAGTTGCAGAGTCTCTGGCTGTGGAGTTTCTTGTTGCGGAGTCTCTAGTTGTAGAGTTTCTAGTTGTGGAGTTTCTAGTTGTGGAGTTTTTACTTGTTGGGTTTTTAGTTGTGGAGTTTCTAGATATGGAATTTCTAGTTGCCGAGTCTCTATTTGTGGAGTTTGTTGTTGTGGAGTTTCTAGTTGTGGAGTTTTTAGTTGTGGAGTCTCTAGTTGCGGAGTTTCTAGTTGTGGAGTTTCTAGTTGTGTAGTTTCCAGTTGTAGAGTTTCTGGTTGTGGAGTTTCTAGTTGTGGAGTTTCAAGTTGTGGAGTTTCTAGTTGTGGAGTCTCAAGTTGTGGAGTTTAAAGTTGTGGAGTTTCAAGTTGGGGAGTCTCTAGTTGAGGAGTTTCTAGTTGTGGAGTATCTAGTTGTGGAGTTGCGGAGTCTCTAGTTGTGGAAGTTCTAGTTGTGGAGTTTCTAGTTGTGGAGTTTCGAGTTGTGGAGTTTCTAGTTGCAGAGTCTCTGGTTGTGGAGTTTGTAGTTGCGGAGTTTCTAGTTGTAGATTTTCTGGTTGTGGAGTTTCTAGTTGTGGAGTTTAAAGTTGTGGAGTTTCTAGTTGTGGAGTATCAAGTTGTGGAGTTCAAAGTTGTGCAGTTTCAAGTTGGGGAGTCTCTAGTTGTGGAGTATCTAGTTGCAGGGTTTCTAGTTGTGGACTTTCTAGGTGTGGAGTTTGCAGTTGTGGAATTTCTAGTTGTGGAATTCGTAGTTGTGGAGTATCTTGTTGTGGTGTTTCAAGTTGTGGAGTTTCTAGCTGTGGAGTTTCTAGTTGTGGAGTTTCTAGTGGCAGAGTTTCTAGTTGCGGAGTCTTCTAGTTGTGGAGATTCTAGTTGCGGAGTTTCAAGTTGTGGAGTTTCTAGTTGCGGAGTTACTAGCTGTGGAGTTTCTAGTTCCGGAGTCTCTAGTTGTGCAGTCTATAGTTGTTGAGTTGCTAGTTGTGAAGTTTATTGTTCTGGGGTTTCTAGCTGTGGAGTTTCTAGTTGCGGAGTTTCTAGTTGCACAGTTTCTAGATGCAGAGTTTCTAGTTGTGGAGTATCTAGTTGTGGTGTTTCAAGTTGTGGAGTATCTATTTGTCGGGTTTCAAGTTGTGGAGTTTCTAGTTGTGGAGTTTCTAGCTGTGGAGTTTCTAGTGGTTGAGTTTCCAGTTGACGAGTTTCTATTTGCAAAGTCTCAAGTTGTAGAGTTTCTAACTGTAATGTTTGTAGTTGCAGAGTTTCTAGTTGCGGAGTTTCCAGTTGTGGAGTTTCTAGTTGTGGAATTTGTAGTTGTGGATGATCTAGTTGTGGAGTTTCTAGCTGTGGAGTTTCTAGTTGCGGAGTGTGTAGTTGCAGAGTTTCTAGTTGCGGAGTTTTCTAGTTGTGGAGTTTCTAGTTGTGGAGTCTCTAGTTGTTGAGTTTCTAGTTGTGAAGTTTATTGTTGTGGGGTTTCTAGCTGTGGAGTTTCTAGTTGCGGAGTTTCTATTTGCAGAGTTTCTAGTTGCGGAGTTTCTAGTTGCAGAGTTTCTAGTTGTGGAGTTTCTAGTTGGAGAGTTTCGAGTTGCAGAGTTTCTAGTTGTGGAGTTTCTAGTTGTGGAGTTTTAGTTGCGGAGTTTCAAGTTGTGGAATTTATAGGTGTGGAGTTTCTAGTTGTTGAGTGTCTAGTTGTGGAGTTTCTAGCTGTGGAGTTTCTAGTGGTTGAGTTTCCAGTTGACGAGTTTCTATTCACGAAGTCTCAAGTTGTGGAGTTTCTAGCTGTAAAGTTTCTAGCTGCGGAGTTTCTAGTTGCGGAGTTTCCAGTTGTCGAGTTTCTAGTTGTGGAGTTTCTAATTGTGGAGTTTCTAGTTTTGGAGTTTTTAGTTGCGGAGTTTCTGGTAGCGGAGTTTCAGGTCGTCGAGTTTCTAGTTGTGAAGTTTGTAGTTGTGGAGTATCTAGTTGTGGAGTTTCAAGTTGAGGAGTTTTTAGTTGTGGATTTTGAAGCTGTAGAGTTCCTAGTTGTGGAGTTTCTAGTGGTGGAGTTTCTAGTTGCGGAGTTTCCAGTTGTGGTGTTTCTAGTTGCGGAATTTGTAGTTGTGGAGTATCTATTTGTTGGGTTTCAACCTGTGGAGTTTCTAGTTGTGGAGTTTCTGGTTGTTGGGTTTCTAGCTGCCGAGTTTCCAGTTGCGAAGTCTCAAGTTGTGCAGTTTCTAGCTGTGAAAATTCTAGTTGCGGAGCTTCTAGTTGTGGAATTCGTAGTTGTGGAGTATCTAGTTGTGGTGTTTCAAGTAGTTAAGTTTCTAGCTGTGGAGTTTCTAGTTGCGGAGTTTCTAGTTGCAGAGTTTCACGTTGCCGAGTTTTCTAGTTGTGGAGTTTCTAGTTGCGGAGTTTCTAGTTGCGGAGTTTCAAGTTGTGGAGTTTCAAGTTGGGGAGTTTCTAGTTGTGGAGTTTGTAGTTGTGGAGTATCTAGTTGTGGAGTTGCTAGTTGTGGAGTTTCTAGTGGTGGATTTTCTAGCTGTGGAGTTTCTAGTTGCGGAGTTTCTAGTTGCAGAGTTTCTAGTTGTGGACTTTCTAGCTGTGGAGTTTCCAGTTGTGGAATTTCTAGTTGTGGAATTTGTAGTTGTGGAGTATCTAGTTGTGGTGTTTCAAGTTGTGGAGTTCCTAGCTGTGGAGTTTCTAGTTGTGGATTTTTCTAGTTGTGGAGATTCTAGTGGCGGAGTTTCAAGTTGTGGAGTTTCTAGTTGCGGAGTTACTAGCTGTGGAGTTTCTAGTTGCGGAGTCTCTAGTTGTGCAGTCTATAGTTGTTGAGTTGCTAGTTGTGAAGTTAATAGTTGTGGGGTTTCTAGCTGTGAAGTTTCTAGTTGTGGAGTTTGTAGTTGCAGAGTTTCTAGTTGCGCAGTTTCTAGTTGCAGAGACTCTAGTTGTGGAGTTTTTAGTTGTGGAGTTTCTAGTTGCGGAGTTACTAGCTGTGGAGTTTCTAGATGCGGAGTCTCTAGTTGTGCAGTCTATAGTTGTTGAGTTGCTAGTTGTGAAGTTTATAATTGTGGGATTTCTAGCTGTGGAGTTTCTAGTTGCAGAGTTTCTGGTTGCATAGTTTCTAGTTGCGGAGTTTCTAGTTGCAGAGTTTCTAGTTGTGGAGTTTCTAGTTGTGAGGATCGTAGTTGTGGAGTTTCTAGTGGTGGAGCTTCTAGTTGTGGAGTCTCTAGTTGTGGAGTTTCTAGTTGTGGAGTTTCTTGTTGAGGAGTTTCTAGTTGTGAAGTTTCTAGTTGTAGATTTTCTAGTTGCAGAGTTTCTAGTTGCGAAGTTTCCACTTGCAGAGTTTCTACTTGAGTTTATAGTTGTGGATTTTCTTGTTGCAGAGTTTCGAGTGGCAGAGTTTCAAGTTGTGGAGTTTCTAGTTGCGGAGTTTCTAGCAGCGGAGTTTCCAGTTGCGGAGTCTCTAGTTGTGCAGTCTCTACTTGTTGAGTTTCTAGTTGTGAAGTTTATAGTTGAGGGGTTTCTAGCTGTGGAGTCTCAAGTTGTGGAGTTTCTAGCTGTGGAGTTTCTAGTTGTGGAGTTTCCAGTTGTGGTGTTTCTAGTTGCGGAATTTGTAGTTGTGGAGTATCTATTTGTTGGGTTTCAACTTGTGGAGTTTCTAATTGTGGAGTTTCTGGTTGTTGGGTTTCTAGCTGCCGAGTTTCCAGTTGCGAAGTCTCAAGTTGTGGAGTTTCTAGCTGTGAAAATTCTAGTTGCGGAGCTTCTAGTTGTGGAATTCGTAGTTGTGGAGTATCTAGTTGTGGTGTTTCAAGTAGTTAAGTTTCTAGCTGTGGAGTTTCTAGTTGCGGAGTTTCTAGTTGCAGAGTTTCACGTTGCCGAGTTTTCTAGTTGTGGAGTTTCTAGTTGCGGAGTTTCTAGTTGCGGAGTTTCAAGTTGTGGAGTTTCAAGTTGTGGAGTTTCTAGTTGTGGAGTTTGTAGTTGTGGAGTATCTAGTTGTGGAGTTGCTAGTTGTGGAGTTTCTAGTGGTGGATTTTCTAGCTGTGGAGTTTCTAGTTGCGGAGTTTCTAGTTGCAGAGTTTCTAGTTGTGGACTTTCTAGCTAAGGAGTTTCCAGTTGTGGAATTTCTAGTTGTGGAATTTGTAGTTGTGGAGTATCTAGTTGTGGTGTTTCAAGTTGTGGAGTTCCTAGCTGTGGAGTTTCTAGTTGTGGATTTTTCTAGTTGTGGAGATTCTAGTGGCGGAGTTTCAAGTTGTGGAGTTTCTAGTTGCGGAGTTACTAGCTGTGGAGTTTCTAGTTGCGGAGTCTCTAGTTGTGCAGTCTATAGTTGTTGAGTTGCTAGTTGTGAAGTTAATAGTTGTGGGGTTTCTAGCTGTGAAGTTTCTAGTTGTGGAGTTTGTAGTTGCAGAGTTTCTAGTTGCGCAGTTTCTAGTTGCAGAGACTCTAGTTGTGGAGTTTTTAGTTGTGGAGTTTCTAGTTGCGGAGTTACTAGCTGTGGAGTTTCTAGATGCGGAGTCTCTAGTTGTGCAGTCTATAGTTGTTGAGTTGCTAGTTGTGAAGTTTATAGTTGTGGGATTTCTAGCTGTGGAGTTTCTAGTTGCGGAGTTTCTGGTTGCATAGTTTCTAGTTGCGGAGTTTCTAGTTGCAGAGTTTCTAGTTGTGGAGTTTCTATTTGTGAGGATCGTAGTTGTGGAGTTTCTAGTGGTGGAGCTTCTAGTTGTGGAGTCTCTAGTTGTGGAGTTTCTAGTTGTGGAGTTTTTAGTTGCGAACTCTCAAGTTTTGGAGTTTCTAGTTGTGGAGTTTCTAGCTGTGGTGTTTCTAGTTGTTGAGTTTCTAGTTGACGAGTTTCTAGTTGCGAAGTCTCAAGTTGTGGAGTTTCTAGCTGTAAAGTTTCTAGTTGCAGGGTTTCTAGTTGTGGACTTTTTAGCTGTGGAGTTTGCAGTTGTGGAATTTCTAGTTGTGGAATTCGTAGTTGTGGAGTATCTAGTTGAGGTGTTTCAAGTTGTGGAGTTTCTAGCTGTGGAGTTTCTAGTTGTGGAGTTTCTAGTGGCAGAGTTTTAGTTGCGGAGTCTTCTAGTTGTGGAGATTCTAGTGGCGGAGTTTCAAGTTGTGGAGTTTCTAGTTGCGGAGTTACTAGCTGTGGAGTTTCTAGTTCCGGAGTCTCTAGTTGTGCAGTCTATAGTTGTTGAGTTGCTAGTTGTGAAGTTTATAGTTCTGGGGTTTCTAGCTGTGGAGTTTCTAGTTGCGGAGTTTCTAGTTGCACAGTTTATAGTTGCGGAGTTTCTAGTTGTGGAGTATCTAGTTGTGGTGTTTCAAGTTGTGGAGTATCTATTTGTCGGGTTTCAAGTTGTGGAGTTTCTAGTTGGGGAGTTTCTAGCTGTGGAGTTTCTAGTGGTTGAGTTTCCAGTTGACGAGTTTCTATTTGCGAAGTCTCAAGTTGTGGAGTTTCTAACTGTAATGTTTGTAGTTGCAGAGTTTCTAGTTGCGGAGTTTCCAGTTGTGGAGTTTCTAGTTGTGGAATTTGTAGTTGTGGATTATCTAGTTGTGGAGTTTCTAGCTGTGGAGTTTCTAGTTGCGGAGTGTGTAGTTGCAGAGTTTCTAGTTGCGGAGTTTTCTAGTTGTGGAGTTTCTAGTTGTGCAGTCTCTAGTTGTTGAGTTTCTAGTTGTGAAGTTTGTTGTTGTGGGGTTTCTAGCTGTGGAGTTTCTAGTTGCGGATTTTCTATTTGCAGAGTTTCTAGTTGCGGAGTTTCTAGTTGCAGAGTTTCTAGTTGTGGAGTTTCTAGTTGGAGAGTTTCGAGTTGCAGAGTTTCTAGTTGTGAAGTTTCTAGTTGTGGAGTTTTAGTTGCGGAGTTTCAAGTTGTGGAATTTATAGGTGTGGAGTTTCTAGTTGTCGAGTGTCTAGTTGTGGAGTTTCTAGCTGTGGAGTTTCTAGTGATTGAGTTTCCAGTTGACGAGTTTCTATTCACGAAGTCTCAAGTTGTTGAGTTTCTAGCTGTAAAGTTTCTAGCTGCGGAGTTTCTAGTTGCGGAGTTTCCAGTTGTCGAGTTTCTAGTTGTGGAGTTTCTAATTGTGGAGTTTCTAGTTTTGGAGTTTTTAGTTGCGGAGTTTCTGGTTGCGGAGTTTCAGGTCGTCGAGTTTCTAGTTGTGAAGTTTGTAGTTGTGGAGTATCTAGTTGTGGAGTTTCAAGTTGAGGAGTTTTTAGTTGTGGATTTTGAAGTTGTAGAGTTCCTAGTTGTGGAGTTTCTAGTGGTGGAGTTTCTAGTTGCGGAGTTTCCAGTTGTGGTGTTTCTAGTTGCGGAATTTGTAGTTGTGGAGTATCTATTTGTTGGGTTTCAACCTGTGGAGTTTCTAGTTGTGGAGTTTCTGGTTGTTGGGTTTCTAGCTGCCGAGTTTCCAGTTGCGAAGTCTCAAGTCGTGCAGTTTCTAGCTGTGAAAATTCTAGTTGCGGAGCTTCTAGTTGTGGAATTCGTAGTTGTGGAGTATCTAGTTGTGGTGTTTCAAGTAGTTAAGTTTCTAGCTGTGGAGTTTCTAGTTGCGGAGTTTCTAGTTGCAGAGTTTCACGTTGCCGAGTTTTCTAGTTGTGGAGTTTCTAGTTGCGGAGTTTCTAGTTGCGGAGTTTCAAGTTGTGGAGTTTCAGGTTGGGGAGTGTCTAGTTGTGGAATTTCTAGTTGTGGAGTATCTAGTTGTGGAGTTGCTAGTTGTGGAGTTTCTAGTGGTGGATTTTCTAGCTGTGGAGTTTCTAGTTGCGGAGTTTCTAGTTGCAGAGTTTCTAGTTGTGGACTTTCTAGCTGTGGAGTTTACAGTTGTGGAATTTCTAGTTGTGGAATTTGTAGTTGTGGAGTATCTAGTTGTGGTGTTTCAAGTTGTGGAGTTTCTAGCTGTGGAGTTTCTAGCTGTGGAGTTTCTAGTTGCGGAGTTTCTAGTTGCAGAGATTCTAGTGTTGGAGTTTCTAGTTGGGTAGTTTCGAGTTGTGGAGTTTCTAGTTGCGGAATTTGTAGTTGTGGAGTATCTAGTTGTGGTGTTTCAAGTTGTGGAGTATCTATTTGTCGGGTTTCAAGTTGTGGAGTTTCAAGTTGTGGAGTTTCTAGCTGTGGAGTTTGTAGTGGGGTAGTTTCCAGTTGACGAGTTTCTATTTGCAAATTCTCAAGTTGTGGAGTTTCTAACTGTAATGTTTGTAGTTGCTGAGTTTCTAGTTGTGGAGTTTCCAGTTGTGGAGTTTCTAGTTGCAGAGTTTCTAGTTGCGGAGTTTTCTAGTTGTGGAGTTTCTAGTTGTGCAGTCTCTAGTTGTTGAGTTTCTAGTTGTGAAGTTTATTGTTGTGGGGTTTCTAGCTGTGGAGTTTCTAGTTGCGGAGTTTTTAGTTGCAGAGTTTCTAAGTTCGGAGTTTCTAGTTGCAGAGTTTCCAGTTGTGGAGTTTCTAGTTGGAGAGTTTCGAGTTGCAGAGTTTCTAGGTTTGGAGTTTCTAGTTGTGGAGTTTTAGTAGCGGAGTTTCAAGTTGTGGAATTTATAGGTGTGGAGTTTCTAGTTGTTGAGTGTCTAGTTGTGGAGTTTCTAGCTGTGGAGTTTCTAGTGGTTGAGTTTCCAGTTGACGAGTTTCTATTCGCGAAGTCTCAAGTTGTGGAGTTTCTAGCTGTAAAGTTTCTAGCAGCGGAGTTTCTAGTTGCGGAGTTTCCAGTTGTGGAGTTTCTAGTTGTGGAATTTGTAGTTGTGGAGTTTCTAGTTGTGGTGTTTCAAGTTGTGGTTTTTCTAGCTGTGGAGTTTCTAGTTGCGGAATATCTAGTTGCAGAGTTTCTAGATTCGGAGTTTCTAGTTGTGGAGTTTCTAATTGTGGAGTTTCTAGTTGTGGAGTTTATAGTTGCGGAGTTTCGGGTTGCGGAGTTTCAGGTCGTCGAGTTTCTAGTTGTGAAGTTTGTAGTTGTGGAGTATCTAGTTGTGGAGTTTCAAGTTGAGGAGTTTTTAGTTGTGGATTTTGAAGTTGTAGAGTTCCTAGTTGGGAAGTTTCTAGTGGTGGAGTTTCTAGTTGTTGAGTTTCTAGTTGCTGAGTTTCTAGTCACGAAGTCTCAAGTTGTGGAGTTTCTAGCTGTGGAGTTTCTACTTGCGGAGTTTCCAGTTGTGGTGTTTCTAGTTGCGGAATTTGTAGTTGTGGAGTATCTATTTGTTGGGTTTCAACTTGTGGAGTTTCTAGTTGTGGAGTTTCTGGTTGTTGGGTTTCTAGCTGCCGAGTTTCCAGTTGCGAAGTCTCAAGTTGTAGAGTTTCTAGCTGTGAAAGTTCTAGTTGCGAAGCTTCTAGTTGTGGAATTCGTAGTTGTGGAGTATCTAGTTGTGGTGTTTCAAATAGTTAAGTTTCTAGCTGGGGAGTTTCTAGTTGCGGAGTTTCTAGTTGCAGAGTTTCACGTTGCCGAGTTTTCTAGTTGTGGAGTTTCTAGTTGCGGAGTTTCTAGTTGCGGAGTTTCAAGTTGTGGAGTTTCAAGTTGTGGAGTTTCTAGTTGTGGAGTTTGTATTTGTGGAGTATCTAGTTGTGGAGTTGCTAGTTGTGGAGTTTCTAGTGGTGGATTTTCTAGCTGTGGAGTTTCTAGTTGCGGAGTTTCTAGTTGCAGAGTTTCTAGTTGTGGACATTCTAGCTGTGGAGTTTCCAGTTGTGGAATTTCTAGTTGTGGAATTTGTAGTTGTGGAGTATCTAGTTGTGGTGTTTCAAGTTGTGGAGTTCCTAGCTGTGGAGTTTCTAGTTGTGGAGTTTCTAGTGGCAGAGTTTCTAGTTGTGGGGTTTCTAGTTGTGGAAATTCTAGCTGTGGAGTTTCTACTTATGGAATCTCTAGTCGTGGAGTTTCTAGTTGTGTAGTTTCTATCTGAGGAGTTTCTAAATGCAAAGTCTCTAGTTGTGCAGTCTCTAGTTGTGGAGTTTCTTGTTGTGGAGTTTCTTGTTGAGGAGTTTCTAGTTGTGAAGTTTCTAGTTGTAGATTTTCTAGTTGCAGAGTTTCTAGTTGCGAAGTTTCCACTTGCGGAGTTTCTACTTGAGTTTATAGTTGTGGATTTTCTTGTTGCAGAGTTTCGAGTGGCAGAGTTTCAAGTTGTGGAGTTTCTAGTTGCGGAGTTTCTAGCTGCGGAGTTTCTAGTTGCGGAATTTCTAGTAGTGCAGTCTCTAGTTGTTGAGTTTCTAGTTGTGAAGTTTATAGTTGAGGGGTTTCTAGCTGTGGAGTTTCTAGTTGGGGAGTTTCTAGTTGCGGAGTTTCTAGTTGTGGAGTTTCTAGTGGTGGACTTTTAGTTGCGGAGTTTCAAGTTGAGGAATATTTAGGTGTAGAGTTTCTAGTTGTTGAGTTTCTAGTTTTCGGGTTTCCAGTTGCGGAGTTTCTAGTTGTGGAGTGTCTAGTTGTGGAGCTTTTAGTTGAGGAGTCTCTAGTTGTTGAGTCTCTAGCTGTGGAAATTCTAGTTGTGGAGTTTCTAGTTGCAGAGTTTGTTGTTGCGGAGTTTCTAGATGTGGTGTTTCTAGTTGTGGAGTTTCTGGCTGTGGAGTTTCCAGTTGCGGAGTTTCTAGTTGTGGAGTTTCTAGTTGTGATGTTCGTAGCTGTGGAGTTTGTAGTGGTGGAGTTTCTAGTTGAGGAGTCTTTAGTTGTGGAGTTTCGAGTTGTGGAGTTTCTAGTTGCGAACTCTCGAGTTGTGGAGTTTGTAGTTGCGAAGTTTCTAGTTGCAGAGTTTCTAGTTGTGGAGATTCTAGTTGCCGAATTTCTTGTTGCGAAGTCTCAAGTTGTGGAGTTTGTAGCTGTGGAGTTTCCAGTTGCAGAGTTTCTAGTTGTCGAGTTTCTAGTTTTGGAGTTTCTAGTTGTGGAATTTGTAGTTGTGGAGTACAGAGTTGTGGTGTTTCAAGTTGTGGAGTTTCTAGCTGTGGAGTTTCCAGATGCAGAGTTTCTAGTTGTCGAGTTTCTAGTTGTGGAGTTTCTAGTTGTGGAATTTGTAGTTGTGGAGTACAGAGTTGTGGTGCTTCAAGTTGTGGAGTTTCTAGCTTAGGAGTTTCTAGTTGAGGAGTTTCTAGTGGCAGAGTTTCTAGTTGCAGAGTTTTCTAGTTGTGGAGATTCTAGTGGCGGAGTTTCAAGTTGCGGAGTTTCTAGTTGCGGAGTTACTAGCTGTGGAGTTTCTAGATGCAGAGTCTCTAGTTGTGCAGTCTATAGTTGTTGAGTTGCTAGTTGTGAAGTTTATAGTTGTGGGATTTCTAGCTGTGGAGTTTCTAGTTGCGGAGTTTCTAGTTGCAGAGATTCTAGTTTTGGAGTTTCTAGTTGGGGAGTTTCGAGTTGTGGAGTTTCTAGTTGCGGAATTTGTAGTTGTGGAGTATCTAGTTGTGGTGTTTCAAGTTGTGGAGTATCTATTTGTCGGGTTTCAAGTTGTGGAGTTTCAAGTTGTGGAGTTTCTAGCTGTGGAGTTTCTAGTGGTTGAGTTTCCAGTTGACGAGTTTCTATTTGCAAATTCTCAAGTTGTGGAGTTTCTAACTGTAATGTTTGTAGTTGCAGAGTTTCTAGTTGTGGAGTTTCCAGTTGTGGAGTTTCTAGTTGTGGAATTTGTAGTTGTGGATTATCTAGTTGTGGAGTTTCTAGCTGTGGAGTTTCTAGTGGCGGAGTATGTAGTTGCAGAGTTTCTAGTTGCGGAGTTTTCTAGTTGTGGAGTTTCTAGTTGTGCAGTCTCTAGTTGTTGAGTTTCTAGTTGTGAAGTTTATTGTTGTGGGGTTTCTAGCTGTGGAGTTTCTAGTTGCGGAGTTTTTATTTGCAGAGTTTCTAAGTTCGGAGTTTCTAGTTGCAGAGTTTCCAGTTGTGGAGTTTCTAGTTGGAGAGTTTCGAGTTGCAGAGTTTCTAGTTTTGGAGTTTCTAGTTGTGGAGTTTTAGTAGCGGAGTTTCAAGTTGTGGAATTTATAGGTGTGGAGTTTCTAGTTGTTGAGTGTCTAGTTGTGGAGTTTCTAGCTGTGGAGTTTCTAGTGGTTGAGTTTCCAGTTGACGAGTTTCTATTCGCGAAGTCTCAAGTTGTGGAGTTTCTAGCTGTAAAGTTTCTAGCTGCGGAGTTTCTAGTTGCGGAGTTTCCAGTTGTGGAATTTGTAGTTGTTGAATTTGTAGTTGTGGAGTTTCTAGTTGTGGTGTTTCAAGTTGTGGTTTTTCTAGCTGTGGAGTTTCTAGTTGCGGAGTATCTAGTTTTAGAGTTTCTAGTTTCGGAGTTTCTAGTTGTGGAGTTTCTAATTGTGGAGTTTCTGGTTGTGAAGTTTATAGTTGCGGAGTTTCGGGTTGCGGAGTTTCAGGTCGTCGAGTTTCTAGTTGTGAAGTTTGTAGTTGTGGAGTATCTAGTTGTGGAGTTTCAAGTTGAGGAGTTTTTAGTTGTGGATTTTGAAGTTGTAGAGTTCCTAGTTGTGAAGTTTCTAGTGGTGGAGTTTCTAGTTGTTGAGTTTCTAGTTGCTGAGTTTCTAGTCACGAAGTCTCAAGTTGTGGAGTTTCTAGCTGTGGAGTTTCTACTTGTGGAGTTTCCAGTTGTGGTGTTTCTAGTTGCGGAATTTGTAGTTGTGGAGTATCTATTTGTTGGGTTTCAACTTGTGGAGTTTCTAGTTGTGGAGTTTCTGGTTGTTGGGTTTCTAGCTGCCGAGTTTCCAGTTGCGAAGTCTCAAGTTGTAGAGTTTCTAGCTGTGAAAATTCTAGTTGCGAAGCCTCTAGTTGTGGAATTCGTAGTTGTGGAGTATCTAGTTGTGGTGTTTCAAGTAGTTAAGTTTCTAGCTGTGGAGTTTCTAGTTGCGGAGTTTCTAGTTGCAGAGTTTCACGTTGCCGAGTTTTCTAGTTGTGGAGTTTCTAGTTGCGGAGTTTCTAGTTGCGGAGTTTCAAGTTGTGGAGTTTCAAGTTGTGGAGTTTGTATTTGTGGAGTATCTAGTTGTGGAGTTGCTAGTTGTGGAGTTTCTAGTGGTGGATTTTCTAGCTGTGGAGTTTCTAGTTGCGGAGTTTCTAGTTGCAGAGTTTCTAGTTGTGGACTTTCTAGCTATGGAGTTTCCAGTTGTGGAATTTCTAGTTGTGGAATTTGTAGTTGTGGAGTATCTAGTTGTGGTGTTTCAAGTTGTGGAGTTCCTAGCTGTGGAGTTTCTAGTTGTGGAGTTTCTAGTGGCAGAGTTTCTAGTTGTGGGGTTTCTAGTTGTGGAAATTCTAGCTGTGGAGTTTCTACTTATGGAATCTCTAGTCGTGGAGTTTCTAGTTGTGTAGTTTCTATCTGAGGAGTTTCTAAATGCAAAGTCTCTAGTTGTGCAGTCTCTAGTTGTGGAGTTTCTAGTTGTGGAGTTTCTTGTTGAGGAGTTTCTAGTTGTGAAGTTTCTAGTTGTAGATTTTCTAGTTGCAGAGTTTCTAGTTGCGAAGTTTCCACTTGCGGAGTTTCTACTTGAGTTTATAGTTGTGGATTTTCTAGTTGCAGAGTTTCTAGTTGCAGAGTTTCAAGTTTTGGAGTTTCTAGTTGCAGAGTTTCTAGCTGCGGAGTTTCTAGTTGTGGAAATTCTAGTCCAGACTTTCTAGTTGCAGAGTTTCTAGTTGTGGAGTTTCTAGTTGGGGAGTTTCTAGTTGCGGAGTTTCTAGTTGTGGAGTTTCTAGTGGTGGACCTTTAGTTGCGGAGTTTCAAGTTGAGGAATATTTAGGTGTGGAGTTTCTAGTTGTTGAGTTTCCAGTTGTCGGGTTTCCAGTTGCGTAGTTTCTAGTTGTGGAGTGTCTAGTTGTGGAGCTTTTAGTTGAGGAGTCTCTAGTTGTTGAGTCTCTAGCTGTGGAAATTCTAGTTGTGGAGTTTCTAGTTGCAGAGTTTGTTGTTGCGGAGTTTCTAGATGTGGTGTTTCTAGTTGTGGAGTTTCTGGCTGTGGAGTTTCCAGTTGCGGAGTTTCTAGTTGTGGAGTTTCTAGTGGTGGAGTTTCTAGTTGAGGAGTCTTTAGTTGTGGAGTTTCTAGTTGTGGAGTTTCTAGTTGCGAACTCTCAAGTTGTGGAGTTTCTAGTTGTGGAGTTTCTAGCTGTGGAGTTTCTAGTTGTTGAGTTTCTAGTTGCGGAATCTCTAGTTGTGCAGTCTCTAGTTGTTGAGTTTCTAGTTGTGAAGTTTATAGTTGAGGGGTTTCTAGCTGTGGAGTTTTTAGTTGGGGAGTTTCTAGTTGCGGAGTTTCTAGTTGTGGAGTTTCTAGTGGTGGACTTTTAGTTGCGGAGTTTCAAGTTGAGGAATATTTAGGTGTGGAGTTTCTAGTTGTTGAGTTTCTAGTTTTCGGGTTTCCAGTTGCGGAGTTTCTAGTTGTGGAGTGTCTAGTTGTGGAGCTTTTAGTTGAGGAGTCTCTAGTTGTTGAGTCTCTAGCTGTGGAAATTCTAGTTGTGGAGTTTCTAGTTGCAGAGTTTGTTGTTGCGGAGTTTCTAGATGTGGTGTTTCTAGTTGTGGAGTTTCTGGCTGTGGAGTTTCCAGTTGCGGAGTTTCTAGTTGTGGAGTTTCTAGTTGTGATGTTCGTAGTTGTGGAGTTTGTAGTGGTGGAGTTTCTAGTTGAGGAGTCTTTAGTTGTGGAGTTTCTAGTTGTGGAGTTTCTAGTTGCGAACTCTCGAGTTGTGGAGTTTGTAGTTGCGAAGTTTCTAGTTGCAGAGTTTCTAGTTGTGGAGTTTCAAGTTGTGGAGTTTCTAGCTGTGGAGTTTCCAGTTGCAGACTTTCTAGTTGTCGAGTTTCTAGTTGTGGAGTTTCTAGTTGTGGAATTTGTAGTTGTGGAGTACAGAGTTGTGGTGCTTCAAGTTGTGGAGTTTCTAGCTTAGGAGTTTCTAGTTGAGGAGTTTCTAGTGGCAGAGTTTCTAGTTGCAGAGTTTTCTAGTTGTGGAGATTCTAGTGGCGGAGTTTCAAGTTGCGGAGTTTCTAGTTGCGGAGTTACTAGCTGCGGAGTTTCTAGATGCGGAGTCTCTAGTTGTGCAGTCTATAGTTGTTGAGTTGCTAGTTGTGAAGTTTATAGTTGTGGGATTTCTAGCTGTGGAGTTTCTAGTTGCGGAGTTTCTAGTTGCAGAGATTCTAGTTTTGGAGTTTCTAGTTGGGGAGTTTCGAGTTGTGGAGTTTCTAGTTGCGGAATTTGTAGTTGTGGAGTATCTAGTTGTGGTGTTTCAAGTTGTGGAGTATCTATTTGTCGGGTTTCAAGTTGTGGAGTTTCAAGTTGTGGAGTTTCTAGCTGTGGAGTTTCTAGTGGTTGAGTTTCCAGTTGACGAGTTTCTATTTGCAAATTCTCAAGTTGTGGAGTTTCTAACTGTAATGTTTGTAGTTGCAGAGTTTCTAGTTGTGGAGTTTCCAGTTGTGGAGTTTCTAGTTGTGGAATTTGTAGTTGTGGATTATGTAGTTGTGGAGTTTCTAGCTGTGGAGTTTCTAGTGGCGGAGTATGTAGTTGCAGAGTTTCTAGTTGCGGAGTTTTCTATTTGTGGAGTTTCTAGTTGTGCAGTCTCTAGTTGTTGAGTTTCTAGTTGTGAAGTTTATTGTTGTGGGGTTTCTAGCTGTGGAGTTTCTAGTTGCGGAGTTTTTAGTTGCAGAGTTTCTAAGTTCGGAGTTTCTAGTTGCAGAGTTTCCAGTTGTGGAGTTTCTAGTTGGAGAGTTTCGAGTTGCAGAGTTTCTAGTTTTGGAGTTTCTAGTTGTGGAGTTTTAGTAGCGGAGTTTCAAGTTGTGGAATTTATAGGTGTGGAGTTTCTAGTTGTTGAGTGTCTAGTTGTGGAGTTTCTAGCTGTGGAGTTTCTAGTGGTTGAGTTTCCAGTTGACGAGTTTCTATTCGCGAAGTCTCAAGTTGTGGAGTTTCTAGCTGTAAAGTTTCTAGCTGCGGAGTTTCTAGTTGCGGAGTTTCCAGTTGTGGAATTTGTAGTTGTTGAATTTGTAGTTGTGGAGTTTCTAGTTGTGGTGTTTCAAGTTGTGGTTTTTCTAGCTGTGGAGTTTCTAGTTGCGGAGTATCTAGTTTTAGAGTTTCTAGTTTCGGAGTTTCTAGTTGTGGAGTTTCTAATTGTGGAGTTTCTAGTTGTGAAGTTTATAGTTGCGGAGTTTCGGGTTGCGGAGTTTCAGGTCGTCGAGTTTCTAGTTGTGAAGTTTGTAGTTGTGGAGTATCTAGTTGTGGAGTTTCAAGTTGAGGAGTTTTTAGTTGTGGATTTTGAAGTTGTAGAGTTCCTAGTTGTGAAGTTTCTAGTGGTGGAGTTTCTAGTTGTTGAGTTTCTAGTTGCTGAGTTTCTAGTCACGAAGTCTCAAGTTGTGGAGTTTCTAGCTGTGGAGTTTCTACTTGTGGAGTTTCCAGTTGTGGTGTTTCTAGTTGCGGAATTTGTAGTTGTGGAGTATCTATTTGTTGGGTTTCAACTTGTGGAGTTTCTAGTTGTGGAGTTTCTGGTTGTTGGGTTTCTAGCTGCCGAGTTTCCAGTTGCGAAGTCTCAAGTTGTAGAGTTTCTAGCTGTGAAAATTCTAGTTGCGAAGCTTCTAGTTGTGGAATTCGTAGTTGTGGAGTATCTAGTTGTGGTGTTTCAAGTAGTTAAGTTTCTAGCTGTGGAGTTTCTAGTTGCGGAGTTTCTAGTTGCAGAGTTTCACGTTGCCGAGTTTTCTAGTTGTGGAGTTTCTAGTTGCGGAGTTTCTAGTTGCGGAGTTTCAAGTTGTGGAGTTTCAAGTTGTGGAGTTTGTATTTGTGGAGTATCTAGTTGTGGAGTTGCTAGTTGTGGAGTTTCTAGTGGTGGATTTTCTAGCTGTGGAGTTTCTAGTTGCGGAGTTTCTAGTTGCAGAGTTTCTAGTTGTAGACTTTCTAGCTATGGAGTTTCCAGTTGTGGAATTTCTAGTTGTGGAATTTGTAGTTGTGGAGTATCTAGTTGTGGTGTTTCAAGTTGTGGAGTTCCTAGCTGTGGAGTTTCTAGTTGTGGAGTTTCTAGTGGCAGAGTTTCTAGTTGTGGGGTTTCTAGTTGTGGAAATTCTAGCTGTGGAGTTTCTACTTATGGAATCTCTAGTCGTGGAGTTTCTAGTTGTGTAGTTTCTATCTGAGGAGTTTCTAAATGCAAAGTCTCTAGTTGTGCAGTCTCTAGTTGTGGAGTTTCTAGTTGTGGAGTTTCTTGTTGAGGAGTTTCTAGTTGTGAAGTTTCTAGTTGTAGATTTTCTAGTTGCAGAGTTTCTAGTTGCGAAGTTTCCACTTGCGGAGTTTCTACTTGAGTTTATAGTTGTGGATTTTCTCGTTGCAGAGTTTCGAGTGGCAGAGTTTCAAGTTGTGGAGTTTCTAGTTGCGGAGTTTCTAGCTGCGGAGTTTCTAGTTGCGGAATCTCTAGTTGTGCAGTCTCTAGTTGTTGAGTTTCTAGTTGTGAAGTTTATAGTTGAGGGGTTTCTAGCTGTGGAGTTTCTAGTTGGGGAGTTTCTAGTTGCGGAGTTTCTAGTTGTGGAGTTTCTAGTGGTGGACTTTTAGTTGCGGAGTTTCAAGTTGAGGAATATTTAGGTGTGGAGTTTCTAGTTGTTGAGTTTCTAGTTTTCGGGTTTCCAGTTGCGGAGTTTCTAGTTGTGGAGTGTCTAGTTGCGGAGCTTTTAGTTGAGGAGTCTTTAGTTGTTGAGTCTCTAGCTGTGGAAATTCTAGTTGTGGAGTTTCTAGTTGCAGAGTTTGTTGTTGCGGAGTTTCTAGATGTGGTGTTTCTAGTTGTGGAGTTTCTGGCTGTGGAGTTTCCAGTTGCGGAGTTTCTAGTTGTGGAGTTTCTAGTTGTGATGTTCGTAGTTGTGGAGTTTGTAGTGGCGGAGTTTCTAGTTGAGGAGTCTTTAGTTGTGGAGTTTCTAGTTGTGGAGTTTCTAGTTGCGAACTCTCAAGTTGTGGAGTTTGTAGTTGCGAAGTTTCTAGTTGCAGAGTTTCTAGTTGTGGAGATTCTAGTTGCCGAATTTCTTGTTGCGAAGTCTCAAGTTGTGGAGTTTGTAGCTGTGGAGTTTCCAGTTGCAGAGTTTCTAGTTGTCGAGTTTCTAGTTTTGGAGTTTCTAGTTGTGGAATTTGTAGTTGTGGAGTACAGAGTTGTGGTGTTTCAAGTTGTGGAGTTTCTAGCTGTGGAGTTTCCAGTTGCAGAGTTTCTAGTTGTCGAGTTTCTAGTTGTGGAGTTTCTAGTTGTGGAATTTGTAGTTGTGGAGTACAGAGTTGTGGTGCTTCAAGTTGTGGAGTTTCTAGCTTAGGAGTTTCTAGTAAAGGAGTTTCTAGTGGCAGAGTTTCTAGTTGCAGAGTTTTCTAGTTGTGGAGATTCTAGTGGCGGAGTTTCAAGTTGTGGAGTTTCTAGTTGCGGAGTTACTAGCTGTGGAGTTTCTAGATGCGGAGTCTCTAGTTGTGCAGTCTATAGTTGTTGAGTTGCTAGTTGTGAAGTTTATAGTTGTGGGATTTCTAGCTGTGGAGTTTCTAGTTGCGGAGTTTCTTGTTGCATAGTTTCTAGTTGCGGAGTTTCTAGTTGCAGAGTTTCTAGTTGTGGAGTTTCTAGTTGTGAGGATCGTAGTTGTGGAGTTTCTAGTGGTGGAGCTTCTAGTTGTGGAGTCTCTAGTTGTGGAGTTTCTAGTTGTGGAGTTTTTAGTTGCGAACTCTCAAGTTTTGTAGTTTCTAGTTGTGGAGTTTCTAGCTGTGGTGTTTCTAGTTGTTGAGTTTCTAGTTGACGAGTTTCTATTTGCGAAGTCTCAAGTTGTGTAGTTTCTAGTGGTTTAGTTTCCAGTTGACGAGTTTCTAGTTGCGAAGTCTCAAGTTGTGGAGTTTCTAGCTGTAAAGTTTCTAGTTGCAGGGTTTCTAGTTGTGGACTTTCTAGGTGTGGAGTTTGCAGTTGTGGAATTTCTAGTTGTGGAATTCGTAGTTGTGGAGTATCTTGTTGTGGTGTTTCAAGTTGTGGAGTTTCTAGCTGTGGAGTTTCTAGTTGTGGAGTTTCTAGTGGCAGAGTTTCTAGTTGCGGAGTCTTCTAGTTGTGGAGATTCTAGTTGCGGAGTTTCAAGTTGTGGAGTTTCTAGTTGCGGAGTTACTAGCTGTGGAGTTTCTAGTTCCGGAGTCTCTAGTTGTGCAGTCTATAGTTGTTGAGTTGCTAGTTGTGAAGTTTATTGTTCTGGGGTTTCTAGCTGTGGAGTTTCTAGTTGCGGAGTTTCTAGTTGCACAGTTTCTAGTTGCAGAGTTTCTAGTTGTTGAGTATCTAGTTGTGGTGTTTCAAGTTGTGGAGTATCTATTTGTCGGGTTTCAAGTTGTGGAGTTTCTAGTTGTGGAGTTTCTAGCTGTGGAGTTTCTAGTGGTTGAGTTTCCAGTTTACGAGTTTCTATTTGCAAAGTCTCAAGTTGTAGAGTTTCTAACTGTAATGTTTGTAGTTGCAGAGTTTCTAGTTGCGGAGTTTCCAGTTGTGGAGTTTCTAGTTGTGGAATTTGTAGTTGTGGATGATCTAGTTGTGGAGTTTCTAGCTGTGGAGTTTCTAGTTGCGGAGTGTGTAGTTGCAGAGTTTCTAGTTGCGGAGTTTTCTAGTTGTGGAGTTTCTAGTTGTGGAGTCTCTAGTTGTTGAGTTTCTAGTTGTGAAGTTTATTGTTGTGGGGTTTCTAGCTGTGGAGTTTCTAGTTGCGGAGTTTCTATTTGCAGAGTTTCGAGTTGCGGAGTTTCTAGTTGCAGAGTTTCTAGTTGTGGAGTTTCTAGTTGGAGAGTTTCGAGTTGCAGAGTTTCTAGTTGTGGAGTTTCTAGTTGTGGAGTTTTAGTTGCGGAGTTTCAAGTTGTGGAATTTATAGGTGTGGAGTTTCTAGTTGTTGAGTGTCTAGTTGTGGAGTTTCAAGCTGTGGAGTTTCTAGTGGTTGAGTTTCCAGTTGACGAGTTTCTATTCACGAAGTCTCAAGTTGTGGAGTTTCTAGCTGTAAAGTTTCTAGCTGCGGAGTTTCTAGTTGCGGAGTTTCCAGTTGTCGAGTTTCTAGTTGTGGAGTTTCTAATTGTGGAGTTTCTAGTTTTGGAGTTTTTAGTTGCGGAGTTTCTGGTAGCGGAGTTTCAGGTCGTCGAGTTTCTAGTTGTGAAGTTTGTAGTTGTGGAGTATCTAGTTGTGGAGTTTCAAGTTGAGGAGTTTTTAGTTGTGGATTTTGAAGTTGTAGAGTTCCTAGTTGTGGAGTTTCTAGTGGTGGAGTTTCTAGTTGCGGAGTTTCCAGTTGTGGTGTTTCTAGTTGCGGAATTTGTAGTTGTGGAGTATCTATTTGTTGGGTTTCAACCTGTGGAGTTTCTAGTTGTGGAGTTTCTGGTTGTTGGGTTTCTAGCTGCCGAGTTTCCAGTTGCGAAGTCTCAAGTTGTGCAGTTTCTAGCTGTGAAAATTCTAGTTGCGGAGCTTCTAGTTGTGGAATTCGTAGTTGTGGAGTATCTAGTTGTGGTGTTTCAAGTAGTTAAGTTTCTAGCTGTGGAGTTTCTAGTTGCGGAGTTTCTAGTTGCAGAGTTTCACGTTGCCGAGTTTTCTAGTTGTGGAGTTTCTAGTTGAGGAGTTTCTAGTTGCGGAGTTTCAAGTTGTGGAGTTTCAAGTTGGGGAGTTTCTAGTTGTGGAGTTTGTAGTTGTGGAGTATCTAGTTGTGGAGTTGCTAGTTGTGGAGTTTCTAGTGGTGGATTTTCTAGCTGTGGAGTTTCTAGTTGCGGAGTTTCTAGTTGCAGAGTTTCTAGTTGTGGACTTTCTAGCTGTGGAGTTTCCAGTTGTGGAATTTCTAGTTGTGGAATTTGTAGTTGTGGAGTATCTAGTTGTGGTGTTTCAAGTTGTGGAGTTCCTAGCTGTGGAGTTTCTAGTTGTGGATTTTTCTAGTTGTGGAGATTCTAGTGGCGGAGTTTCAAGTTGTGGAGTTTCTAGTTGCGGAGTTACTAGCTGTGGAGTTTCTAGTTGCGGAGTCTCTAGTTGTGCAGTCTATAGTTGTTGAGTTGCTAGTTGTGAAGTTAATAGTTGTGGGGTTTCTAGCTGTGAAGTTTCTAGTTGTGGAGTTTGTAGTTGCAGAGTTTCTAGTTGCGCAGTTTCTAGTTGCAGAGACTCTAGTTGTGGAGTTTCTCGTTGTGGAGTTTCTAGCTGTGGAGTTTCTAGTGGTTGAGTTTCCAGTTTACGAGTTTCTATTTGCAAAGTCTCAAGTTGTAGAGTTTCTAACTGTAATGTTTGTAGTTGCAGAGTTTCTAGTTGCGGAGTTTCCAGTTGTGGAGTTTCTAGTTGTGGAATTTGTAGTTGTGGATGATCTAGTTGTGGAGTTTCTAGCTGTGGAGTTTCTAGTTGCGGAGTGTGTAGTTGCAGAGTTTCTAGTTGCGGAGTTTTCTAGTTGTGGAGTTTCTAGTTGTGGAGTCTCTAGTTGTTGAGTTTCTAGTTGTGAAGTTTATTGTTGTGGGGTTTCTAGCAGTGGAGTTTCTAGTTGCGGAGTTTCTATTTGCAGAGTTTCTAGTTGCGGAGTTTCTAGTTGCAGAGTTTCTAGTTGTGGAGTTTCTAGTTGGAGAGTTTCGAGTTGCAGAGTTTCTAGTTGTGGAGTTTCTAGTTGTGGAGTTTTAGTTGCGGAGTTTCAAGTTGTGGAATTTATAGGTGTGGAGTTTCTAGTTGTTGAGTGTCTAGTTGTGGAGTTTCTAGCTGTGGAGTTTCTAGTGGTTGAGTTTCCAGTTGACGAGTTTCTATTCACGAAGTCTCAAGTTGTGGAGTTTCTAGCTGTAAAGTTTCTAGCTGCGGAGTTTCTAGTTGCGGAGTTTCCAGTTGTCGAGTTTCTAGTTGTGGAGTTTCTAATTGTGGAGTTTCTAGTTTTGGAGTTTTTAGTTGCGGAGTTTCTGGTAGCGGAGTTTCAGGTCGTCGAGTTTCTAGTTGTGAAGTTTGTAGTTGTGGAGTATCTAGTTGTGGAGTTTCAAGTTGAGGAGTTTTTAGTTGTGGATTTTGAAGTTGTAGAGTTCCTAGTTGTGGAGTTTCTAGTGGTGGAGTTTCTAGTTGCGGAGTTTCCAGTTGTGGTGTTTCTAGTTGCGGAATATGTAGTTGTGGAGTATCTATTTGTTGGGTTTCAACCTGTGGAGTTTCTAGTTGTGGAGTTTCTGGTTGTTGGGTTTCTAGCTGCCGAGTTTCCAGTTGCGAAGTCTCAAGTTGTGCAGTTTCTAGCTGTGAAAATTCTAGTTGCGGAGCTTCTAGTTGTGGAATTCGTAGTTGTGGAGTATCTAGTTGTGGTGTTTCAAGTAGTTAAGTTTCTAGCTGTGGAGTTTCTAGTTGCGGAGTTTCTAGTTGCAGAGTTTCACGTCCGAGTTTTCTAGTTGTGGAGTTTCTAGTTGAGGAGTTTCTAGTTGCGGAGTTTCAAGTTGTGGAGTTTCAAGTTGGGGAGTTTCTAGTTGTGGAGTTTGTAGTTGTGGAGTATCTAGTTGTGGAGTTGCTAGTTGTGGAGTTTCTAGTGGTGGATTTTCTAGCTGTGGAGTTTCTAGTTGCGGAGTTTCTAGTTGCAGAGTTTCTAGTTGTGGACTTTCTAGCTGTGGAGTTTCCAGTTGTGGAATTTCTAGTTGTGGAATTTGTAGTTGTGGAGTATCTAGTTGTGGTGTTTCAAGTTGTGGAGTTCCTAGCTGTGGAGTTTCTAGTTGTGGATTTTTCTAGTTGTGGAGATTCTAGTGGCGGAGTTTCAAGTTGTGGAGTTTCTAGTTGCGGAGTTACTAGCTGTGGAGTTTCTAGTTGCGGAGTCTCTAGTTGTGCAGTCTATAGTTGTTGAGTTGCTAGTTGTGAAGTTAATAGTTGTGGGGTTTCTAGCTGTGAAGTTTCTAGTTGTGGAGTTTGTAGTTGCAGAGTTTCTAGTTGCGCAGTTTCTAGTTGCAGAGACTCTAGTTGTGGAGTTTTTAGTTGTGGAGTTTCTAGTTGCGGAGTTACTAGCTGTGGAGTTTCTAGATGCGGAGTCTCTAGTTGTGCAGTCTATAGTTGTTGAGTTGCTAGTTGTGAAGTTTATAGTTGTGGGATTTCTAGCTGTGGAGTTTCTAGTTGCGGAGTTTCTGGTTGCATAGTTTCTAGTTGCGGAGTTTCTAGTTGCAGAGTTTCTAGTTGTGGAGTTTCTAGTTGTGAGGATCGTAGTTGTGGAGTTTCTAGTGGTGGAGCTTCTAGTTGTGGAGTCTCTAGTTGTGGAGTTTCTAGTTGTGGAGTTTTTAGTTGCGAACTCTCAAGTTTTGGAGTTTCTAGTTGTGGAGTTTCTAGCTGTGGTGTTTCTAGTTGTTGAGTTTCTAGTTGACGAGTTTCTATTTGCGAAGTCTCAAGTTGTGTAGTTTCTAGTGGTTTAGTTTCCAGTTGACGAGTTTCTAGTTGCGAAGTCTCAAGTTGTGGAGTTTCTAGCTGTAAAGTTTCTAGTTGCAGGGTTTCTAGTTGTGGACTTTTTAGCTGTGGAGTTTGCAGTTGTGGAATTTCTAGTTGTGAAATTCGTAGTTGTGGAGTATCTAGTTGTGGTGTTTCAAGTTGTGGAGTTTCTAGCTGTGGAGTTTCTAGTTGTGGAGTTTCTAGTGGCGGAGTTTCTAGTTGCGGAGTCTTCTAGTTGTGGAGATTCTAGTGGCGGAGTTTCAAGTTGTGGAGTTTCTAGTTGCGGAGTTACTAGCTGTGGAGTTTCTAGTTCCGGAGTCTCTAGTTGTGCAGTCTATAGTTGTTGAGTTGCTAGTTGTGAAGTTTATAGTTCTGGGGTTTCTAGCTGTGGAGTTTCTAGTTGCGGAGTTTCTAGTTGCACAGTTTATAGTTGCGGAGTTTCTAGTTGTGGAGTATCTAGTTGTGGTGTTTCAAGTTGTGGAGTATCTATTTGTCGGGTTTCAAGTTGTGGAGTTTCTAGTTGGGGAGTTTCTAGCTGTGGAGTTTCTAGTGGTTGAGTTTCCAGTTGACGAGTTTCTATTTGCGAAGTCTCAAGTTGTGGAGTTTCTAACTGTAATGTTTGTAGTTGCAGAGTTTCTAGTTGCGGAGTTTCCAGTTGTGGAGTTTCTAGTTGTGGAATTTGTAGTTGTGGATGATCTAGTTGTGGAGTTTCTAGCTGTGGAGTTTCTAGTTGCGGAGTGTGTAGTTGCAGAGTTTCTAGTTGCGGAGTTTTCTAGTTGTGGAGGTTCTAGTTGTGCAGTCTCTAGTTGTTGAGTTTCTAGTTGTGAAGTTTATTGTTGTGGGGTTTCTAGCTGTGGAGTTTCTAGTTGCGGAGTTTCTATTTGCAGAGTTTCTAGTTGCGGAGTTTCTAGTTGCAGAGTTTCTAGTTGTGGAGTTTCTAGTTGGAGAGTTTCGAGTTGCAGAGTTTCTAGTTGTGGAGTTTCTAGTTGTGGAGTTTTAGTTGCGGAGTTTCAAGTTGTGGACTTTATAGGTGTGGAGTTTCTAGTTGTTGAGTGTCTAGTTGTGGAGTTTCTAGCTGTGGAGTTTCTAGTGGTTGAGTTTCCAGTTGACGAGTTTCTACTCACGAAGTCTCAAGTTGTGGAGTTTCTAGCTGTAAAGTTTCTAGCTGCGGAGTTTCTAGTTGCGGAGTTTCCAGTTGTCGAGTTTCTAGTTGTGGAGTTTCTAATTGTGGAGTTTCTAGTTTTGGAGTTTTTAGTTGCGGAGTTTCTGGTAGCGGAGTTTCAGGTCGTCGAGTTTCTAGTTGTGAAGTTTGTAGTTGTGGAGTATCTAGTTGTGGAGTTTCAAGTTGAGGAGTTTTTAGTTGTGGATTTTGAAGTTGTAGAGTTCCTAGTTGTGGAGTTTCTAGTGGTGGAGTTTCTAGTTGCGGAGTTTCCAAATGTGGTGTTTCTAGTTGCGGAATTTGTAGTTGTGGAGTATCTATTTGTTGGGTTTCAACTTGTGGAGTTTCTAGTTGTGGAGTTTCTGGTTGTTGGGTTTCTAGCTGCCGAGTTTCCAGTTGCGAAGTCTCAAGTTGTGCAGTTTCTAGCTGTGAAAATTCTAGTTGCGGAGCTTCTAGTTGTGGAATTCGTAGATGAGGAGTATCTAGTTGTGGTGTTTCAAGTAGTTAAGTTTCTAGCTGTGGAGTTTCTAGTTGCGGAGTTACTAGCTGTGGAGTTTCTAGATGCGGAGTCTCTAGTTGTGCAGTCTATAGTTGTTGAGTTGCTAGTTGTGAAGTTTATAGTTGTGGGATTTCTAGCTGTGGAGTTTCTAGTTGCGGAGTTTCTGGTTGCATAGTTTCTAGTTGCGGATTTTCTAGTTGCAGAGTTTCTAGTTGTGGAGTTTCTAGTTGTGAGGATCGTAGTTGTGGAGTTTCTAGTGGTGGAGCTTCTAGTTGTGGAGTCTCTAGTTGTGGAGTTTCTAGTTGTGGAGTTTTTAGTTGCGAACTCTCAAGTTTTGGAGTTTCTAGCTGTGGTGTTTCTAGTTGTTGAGTTTCTAGTTGACGATTTTCTATTTGCGAAGTCTCAAGTTGTGTAGTTTCTAGTGGTTTAGTTTCCAGTTGACGAGTTTCTAGTTGCGAAGTCTCAAGTTGTGGAGTTTCTATCTGTAAAGTTTCTAGTTGCAGGGTTTCTAGTTGTGGACTTTTTAGCTGTGGAGTTTGCAGTTGTGGAATTTCTAGTTGTGGAATTCGTAGTTGTGGAGTATCTAGTTGTAATGTTTCAAGTTGTGGAGTTTCTAGCTGTGGAGTTTCTAGTTGTGGAGTTTCTAGTGGCAGAGTTTCTAGTTGCGGAGTCTTCTAGTTGTGGAGATTCTAGTGGCGGAGTTTCAAGTTGTGGAGTTTCTAGTTGCGGAGTTACTAGCTGTGGAGTTTCTAGTTCCGGAGTCTCTAGTTGTGCAGTCTATAGTTGTTGAGTTGCTAGTTGCACAGTTTATAGTTGCGGAGTTTCTAGTTGTGGAGTATCTAGTTGTGGTGTTTCAAGTTGTGGAGTATCTATTTGTCGGGTTTCAAGTTGTGGAGTTTCTAGTTGGGGAGTTTCTAGCTGTGGAGTTTCTAGTGGTTGAGTTTCCAGTTGACGAGTTTCTATTTGCGAAGTCTCAAGTTGTGGAGTTTCTAACTGTAATGTTTGTAGTTGCAGAGTTTCTTGTTGCGGAGTTTCCAGTTGTGGAGTTTCTAGTTGTGGAATTTGTAGTTGTGGATTATCTAGTTGTGGAGTTTCTAGCTGTGGAGTTTCCAGTTGCGGAGTGTGTAGTTGCAGAGTTTCTAGTTGCGGAGTTTTCTAGTTGTGGAGTTTCTAGTTGTGCAGTCTCTAGTTGTTGAGTTTCTAGTTGTGAAGTTTATTGTTGTGGGGTTTCTAGCTGTGGAGTTTCTAGTTGCGGATTTTCTATTTGCAGAGTTTCTAGTTGCGGAGTTTCTAGTTGCAGAGTTTCTAGTTGTGGAGTTTCTAGTTGGAGAGTTTCGAGTTGCAGAGTTTCTAGTTGTGAAGTTTCTAGTTGTGGAGTTTTAGTTGCGGAGTTTCAAGTTGTGGAATTTATAGGTGTGGAGTTTCTAGTTGTTGAGTGTCTAGTTGTGGAGTTTCTAGCTGTGGAGTTTCTAGTGATTGAGTTTCCAGTTGACGAGTTTCTATTCGCGAAGTCTCAAGTTGTGGAGTTTCTAGCTGTAAAGTTTCTAGCTGCGGAGTTTCTAGTTGCGGAGTTTCCAGTTGTGGAATTTCTAGTTGTGGAATTTGTAGTTGTGGAGTATCTAGTTGTGGTGTTTCTAGTTGTCGGGTTTCTAGCTGTGGATCTTCTAGTTGCGGAGTATCTAGTTGCAGAGTTTCTAGTTGCGGAGTTTCTAGTTGTGGAGTTTCTACTTGTGGAGTTTCTAGTTGTGGAGTTTTTAGTTGCAGAGTTTCAGGTTGCGGAATTTCAGGTTGTGGAGTTTGTAGTTGTGGAGTTTGTAGTTGCAGAGTTTCTAGTTGCGAAGTTTCCAGTTGTGGAGTTTCCAGTTGTGGAATTTCAATCTGTGTAGTTTCTAGTTGTGGAGTTTTTAGTTGCGGAGTTTCTGGTTGCGGAGTTTCAGGTTGTGGAGTTTGTAGTTGTAGAGTTTGTAGTTGCAGAGTTTCTAGTTGCGAAGTTTCCAGTTGTGGAGTTTCCAGTTGTGGAATTTCAATCTGTGTAGTTTCTAGTTGTGGAGTCTCAATTTTGGAGTTCCTAGTTGTGAAGTCTCTAGTTGTGGAGTTTCTAGTTGTGGAGTGCCTATTTGTGGAGTTTCTAGTTGTGCAGTTTCTAGTTGTGGAGTTTCTAGTTGGAGTTTTTTGTTTTCGAGTTTCTAGTTGTAGATTTTCTATTTGCAGAGTTCCTAGTTGTGGGGTTTCTAGTTGTGGAAATTCTAGCTGTGGAGTTTCTACTTATGGAATCTCTAGTCGTGGAATTTCTAGTTGCGTAGTTTCTATCTGAGGAGTTTCTAAATGCAAAGTCTCTAGTTGTGCAGTCTGTAGTTGTGGAGTTTCTAGTTGTGGAGTTTCTTGTTGAGGAGTTTCTAGTTGCGAAGTTTCCACTTGGGGAGTTTCTACTTGAGTTTATAGTTGTGGATTTTCTAGTTGCAGAGTTTCGAGTTGCAGAGTTTCAAGTTGTGGAGTTTCTAGTTGCGGAGTTTCTAGCTGTGGAGTTTCTAGTTGCGGAGTCTCTAGTTGCGCAGTCTCTAGTTGTTCAGTTTCTAGTTGTGAAGTTTATAGTTGAGGGGTTTCTAGCTGTGGAGTTTCCAGTTGCAGAGTTTCTATTTGCCGAGTTTCTAGTCCAGACTTTCTAGTTGCAGAGTTTCTAGTTGTGGAGTTTCTTGTTGGGGAGTTTTTAGTTGCGGAGTTTCAAGTTGAGGAATATTTAGGTGTGGAGTTTCTAGTTGTTGAGTTTCTAGTTTTCGGGTTTCCAGTTGCGGAGTTTCTAGTTGTGCAGTGTCTAGTTGTGGAGCTTTTAGTTGAGGAGTCTCTAGTTGTTGAGTCTCTAGCTGTGGAAATTCTAGTTGTGGAGTTTCTAGTTGCAGAGTTTGTTGTTGCGGAGTTTCTAGATGGGTGTTTCTAGTTGTGGAGTTTCTGGCTGTGGAGTATCTAGTTGTGGTGTTTCAAGTTGTGGAGTTTCTAGCTGTGGAGTTTATAGTTGTGGAGTTTCTAGTGGCAGAGTTTCTAGTTGCGGAGTCTTCTAGTTGTGGAGATTCTAGCGGCGGAGTTTAAAGTTGTGGAGTTTCTAGTTGCGGAGTTACTAGCTGTGGAGTTTCTAGTTCCGGAATCTCTAGTTGTGCAGTCTATAGTTGTTGAGTTGCTAGTTGTGAAGTTTATAGTTCTGGGGTTTCTAGCTGTGGAGTTTCTAGTGGCGGAGTTTCTAGTTGCACAGTTTCTAGTTGCGGAGTTTCTAGTTGTGGAGTATCTAGTTGTGGTGTTTCAAGTTGTGGAGTATCTATTTGTCGGGTTTCAAGTTGTGGAGTTTCTAGTTGTGGAGTTTCTAGTGGTTGAGTTTCCAGTTGACGAGTTTCTATTTGCAAAGTCTCAAGTTGTGGAGTTTCTAACTGTAATGTTTGTAGTTGCAGAGTTTCTAGTTGCGGAGTTTCCAGTTGTGGAGTTTCTAGTTGTGGAATTTCTAGTTGTGGATTATCTAGTTGTGGAGTTTCTAGCTGTGGAGTTTCTAGTTGCGGAGTATGTAGTTGCAGAGTTTCTAGTTGCGGAGTTTTCTAGTTGTGGAGTTTCTAGTTGTGCAGTCTCTAGTTGTTGAGTTTCTAGTTGTGAAGTTTATTGTTGTGGGGTTTCTAGCTGTGGAGCTTCTAGTTGCGGAGTTTCTATTTGCAGAGTTTCTAGTTGCGGAGTTTCTAGTTGCGGAGATTCTAGTTGCGGAGTTTCAAGTTGTGGAGTTTCTAGTTGGGGAGTTTCTAGTTGTGGAGTTTGTAGTTGTGGAGTATCTAGTTGTGGAGTTTCAAATTGTGGAGTTTCTAGTTGTGGATTTTGAAGTTGTAGAGTTCCTAGTTGCCGAGTGTCTAGTTGGGAGTTTCTAGTTGCGGAGTTTTCTAGTTGCGGAGTCTGTAGTTGTGGAGTTGCTAGTTGTGGAGTTTGTAGTGGTGGATTTTCTAGTTGCAGAGTTTCTAGTTGCGGAGTTTCTACTTGTGGAGTTTCTAGTTGTGGAGTTTGTAGTTGCAGAGTTTCTAGTTGCGAAGTTTCCAGTTGTGGAGTTTCCAGTTGTGGAATTTCAATCTGTGTAGTTTCTAGTTGTGGAGTTTTTAGTTGCGGAGTTTCTGGTTGCGGAGTTTCAGGTTGTGGAGTTTGTAGTTGTAGAGTTTGTAGTTGCAGAGTTTCTAGTTGCGAAGTTTCCAGTTGTGGAGTTTCCAGTTGTGGAATTTCAATCTGTGTAGTTTCTAGTTGTGGAGTCTCAATTTTGGAGTTCCTAGTTGTGAAGTCTCTAGTTGTGGAGTTTCTAGTTGTGGAGTGCCTATTTGTGGAGTTTCTAGTTGTGCAGTTTCTAGTTGTGGAGTTTCTAGTTGGAGTTTTTTGTTTTCGAGTTTCTAGTTGTAGATTTTCTATTTGCAGAGTTCCTAGTTGTGGGGTTTCTAGTTGTGGAAATTCTAGCTGTGGAGTTTCTACTTATGGAATCTCTAGTCGTGGAATTTCTAGTTGCGTAGTTTCTATCTGAGGAGTTTCTAAATGCAAAGTCTCTAGTTGTGCAGTCTGTAGTTGTGGAGTTTCTAGTTGTGGAGTTTCTTGTTGAGGAGTTTCTAGTTGCGAAGTTTCCACTTGGGGAGTTTCTACTTGAGTTTATAGTTGTGGATTTTCTAGTTGCAGAGTTTCGAGTTGCAGAGTTTCAAGTTGTGGAGTTTCTAGTTGCGGAGTTTCTAGCTGTGGAGTTTCTAGTTGCGGAGTCTCTAGTTGCGCAGTCTCTAGTTGTTCAGTTTCTAGTTGTGAAGTTTATAGTTGAGGGGTTTCTAGCTGTGGAGTTTCCAGTTGCAGAGTTTCTATTTGCCGAGTTTCTAGTCCAGACTTTCTAGTTGCAGAGTTTCTAGTTGTGGAGTTTCTTGTTGGGGAGTTTTTAGTTGCGGAGTTTCAAGTTGAGGAATATTTAGGTGTGGAGTTTCTAGTTGTTGAGTTTCTAGTTTTCGGGTTTCCAGTTGCGGAGTTTCTAGTTGTGCAGTGTCTAGTTGTGGAGCTTTTAGTTGAGGAGTCTCTAGTTGTTGAGTCTCTAGCTGTGGAAATTCTAGTTGTGGAGTTTCTAGTTGCAGAGTTTGTTGTTGCGGAGTTTCTAGATGGGTGTTTCTAGTTGTGGAGTTTCTGGCTGTGGAGTATCTAGTTGTGGTGTTTCAAGTTGTGGAGTTTCTAGCTGTGGAGTTTATAGTTGTGGAGTTTCTAGTGGCAGAGTTTCTAGTTGCGGAGTCTTCTAGTTGTGGAGATTCTAGCGGCGGAGTTTAAAGTTGTGGAGTTTCTAGTTGCGGAGTTACTAGCTGTGGAGTTTCTAGTTCCGGAATCTCTAGTTGTGCAGTCTATAGTTGTTGAGTTGCTAGTTGTGAAGTTTATAGTTCTGGGGTTTCTAGCTGTGGAGTTTCTAGTGGCGGAGTTTCTAGTTGCACAGTTTCTAGTTGCGGAGTTTCTAGTTGTGGAGTATCTAGTTGTGGTGTTTCAAGTTGTGGAGTATCTATTTGTCGGGTTTCAAGTTGTGGAGTTTCTAGTTGTGGAGTTTCTAGTGGTTGAGTTTCCAGTTGACGAGTTTCTATTTGCAAAGTCTCAAGTTGTGGAGTTTCTAACTGTAATGTTTGTAGTTGCAGAGTTTCTAGTTGCGGAGTTTCCAGTTGTGGAGTTTCTAGTTGTGGAATTTCTAGTTGTGGATTATCTAGTTGTGGAGTTTCTAGCTGTGGAGTTTCTAGTTGCGGAGTATGTAGTTGCAGAGTTTCTAGTTGCGGAGTTTTCTAGTTGTGGAGTTTCTAGTTGTGCAGTCTCTAGTTGTTGAGTTTCTAGTTGTGAAGTTTATTGTTGTGGGGTTTCTAGCTGTGGAGCTTCTAGTTGCGGAGTTTCTATTTGCAGAGTTTCTAGTTGCGGAGTTTCTAGTTGCGGAGATTCTAGTTGCGGAGTTTCAAGTTGTGGAGTTTCTAGTTGGGGAGTTTCTAGTTGTGGAGTTTGTAGTTGTGGAGTATCTAGTTGTGGAGTTTCAAATTGTGGAGTTTCTAGTTGTGGATTTTGAAGTTGTAGAGTTCCTAGTTGCCGAGTGTCTAGTTGGGAGTTTCTAGTTGCGGAGTTTTCTAGTTGCGGAGTCTGTAGTTGTGGAGTTGCTAGTTGTGGAGTTTGTAGTGGTGGATTTTCTAGTTGCAGAGTTTCTAGTTGCGGAGTTTCTAGTTGCAGAGTTTCTATTTGTGGAGTTTCTAGTTGGGGAGTTTCTAGTTGCGGAGTTTCTAGTTGTGGAGTTTCTAGTTGTGGAGTTTTAGTTGCGGAGTTTCAAGTTGAGGAATTTATAGGTGTGGAGTTTTTAGTTGTTGAGTTTCTAGTTGTCGGGTTTCTAGCTGTGGATCTTCTAGTTGCGGAGTATCTAGTTGCAGAGTTTCTAGTTGCGGAGTTTCTAGTTGTGGAGTTTCTACTTGGGGAGTTTCTAGTTGTGGAGTTTTTAGTTGCAGAGTTTCTGGTTGCGGAATTTCAGGTTGTGGAGTTTGTAGTTGTGGAGATTGTAGTTGCAGAGTTTCTAGTTGCGAAGTTTCCAGTTGTGGAGTTTCCAGTTGTGGAATTTCAATCTGTGTAGTTTCTAGTTGTGGAGTTTTTAGTTGCGGAGTTTCTGGTTGCGGAGTTTCAGGTTGTGGAGTTTGTAGTTGTGGAGTTTTTAGTTGCAGAGTTTCTAGTTGCGAAGTTTCCAGTTGTGGAGTTTCCAGTTGTGGAATTTCAATCTGTGTAGTTTCTAGTTGTGGAGTCTCAATTTTGGAGTTCCTAGTTGTGAAGTCTCTAGTTGTGGAGTTTCTAGTTGTGGAGTGCCTATTTGTGGAGTTTCTAGTTGTGCAGTTTCTAGTTGTGGAGTTTCCAGTTGGAGTTTTTTGTTTTCGAGTTTCTAGTTGTAGATTTTCTATTTGCAGAGTTCCTAGTTGTGGGGTTTCTAGTTGTGGAAATTCTAGCTGTGGAGTTTCTACTTATGGAATCTCTAGTCATGGAGTTTCTAGTTGTGTAGTTTCTATCTGAGGAGTTTCTAAATGCGAAGTCTCTAGTTGTGCAATCTGTAGTTGTGGAGTTTCTAGTTGTGGAGTTTCTTGTTGGGGAGTTTCTAGTTGTGAAGTTTCTAGTTGTAGATTTTCTAGTTGCAGAGTTTCTAGTTGCGAAGTTTCCACTTGGGGAGTTTCTACTTGAGTTTATAGTTGTGGATTTTCTAGTTGCAGAGTTTCGAGTTGCAGAGTTTCAAGTTGTGGAGTTTCTAGTTGCGGAGTTTCTAGCTGTGGAGTTTCTAGTTGCGGAGTCTCTAGTTGCGCAGTCTCTAGTTGTTCAGTTTCTAGTTGTGAAGTTTATAGTTGAGGGGTTTCTAGCTGTGGAGTTTCCAGTTGCGGAGTTTCTATTTGCAGAGTTTCTAGTCCAGACTTTCTAGTTGCAGAATTTCTAGTTGTGGAGTTTCTTGTTGGGAAGTTTCTAGTTGCGGAGTTTCAAGTTGAGGAATATTTAGGTGTGGAGTTTCTAGTTGTTGAGTTTCTAGTTTTCGGGTTTCCAGTTGCGGAGTTTCTAGTTGTGCAGTGTCTAGTTGTGGAGCTTTTAGTTGAGGAGTCTCTAGTTGTTGAGTCTCTAGCTGTGGAAATTCTAGTTGTGGAGTTTCTAGTTGCAGAGTTTGTTGTTGCGGAGTTTCTAGATGGGTGTTTCTAGTTGTGGAGTTTCTGGCTGTGGAGTTTCCAGTTGCGGAGTTTCTAGTTGTGGAGTTTCTAGTTGTGAGGTTCGTAGTTGTGGAGTTTCTAGTGGTGGAGTTTCTAGTTGGGGAGTCTTTAGTTGTGGAGTTTCTAGTTGTGGAGTTTCTAGTTGCGAACTCTCAAGTTGTGGAGTTTCTAGTTGTGGAGTTTCTAGCTGTGGAGTTTCTAGTTGTTGAGTTTCTAGTTGACGAGTTTCTATTTGCGAAGTCTCAAGTTGTGGAGTTTCTAGCTGTGGAGTTTCTAGTTGCGGAGTTTGTAGTTGCGAAGTTTCTAGTTGCAGAGTTTCTAGTTGTGGAGATTCTAGTTGCCGAGTTTCTTGTTGCGAAGTCTCAAGTTGTGGAGTTTCTAGCTGTGGAGTTTCCAGTTGCAGAGTTTCTAGTTGTGGAGTTTCTAGTTGTGGAGTTTCTAGTTGTGGAATTTGTAGTTGTGGACTACAGAGTTGTGGTGCTTCAAGTTGTGGAGTTTCTAGCTTAGGAGTTTCTAGTTGAAGAGTTTCTAGGGGCAGAGTTTCTAGTTGCAGAGTTTTCTAGTTGTGGAGATTCTAGTCGCGGAGTTTCAAGTTGTGGAGTTTCTAGTTGCGGAGTTACTAGCTGTGGAGTTTCTAGATGCGGAGTATCTAGTTTTGCAGTCTATAGTTGTTGAGTTGCTTGTTGTGAAGTTTATAGTTGTGGGATTTCTAGCTGTGGAGTTTCTAGTTGCGGAGATTCTTGTTGCATAGTTTCTAGTTGCGGAGTTTCTAGTTGCAGAGATTCTAGTTGTGGAGTTTCTAGTGGGGAGTTTCTGGCTGTGGAGTTTCCAGTTGCGGAGTTTCTAGTTGTGGAGTTTCTAGTTGTGAGGATCGTAGTTGTGGAGTTTCAAGTGGTGGAGCTTCTAGTTGTGGAGTCTCTAGTTGTGGAGTTTCTAGTTGTCGAGTTTTTAGTTGCGAACTCTCAAGTTTTGGAGTTTCTAGTTGTGGAGTTTCTAGCTGTGGTGTTTCTAGTTGTTGAGTTTCTAGTTGACGAGTTTCTATTTGCGAAGTCTTAAGTTGTGGAGTTTCTAGTGGTTTAGTTTCCAGTTGACGAGTTTCTATTTGCGAAGTCTCAAGTTGTGGAGTTTCTAGCTGTAAAGTTTCTAGTTGCAGGGTTTCTAGTTGTGGACTTTCTAGCTGTGGAGTTTCCAGTTGTGGAATTTCTAGTTGTGGAATTTGTAGTTGTGGAGTATCTAGTTGTGGTGTTTCAAGTTGTGGAGTTTCTAGCTGTGGAGTTTCTAGTTGTGGAGTTTCTAGTGGCAGAGTTTCTAGTTATGGAGTCTTCTAGTTGTGGAGATTCTAGCGGCGGAGTTTAAAGTTGTTGAGTTTCTAGTTGCGGAGTTACTAGCTGTGGAGTTTCTAGTTCCGGAATCTCTAGTTGTGCAGTCTATAGTTGTTGAGTTGCTAGTTGTGAAGTTTATAGTTCTGGGGTTTCTAGCTGTGGAGTTTCTAGTTGCGGAGTTTCTAGTTGCACAGTTTCTAGTTGCGGAGTTTCTAGTTGTGGAGTATCTAGTTGTGGTGTTTCAAGTTGTGGAGTATCTATTTGTCGGGTTTCAAGTTGTGGAGTTTCTAGTTGTGGAGTTTCTAGCTGTGGAGTTTCTAGTTGTTGAGTTTCCAGTTGACGAGTTTCTATTTGCGAAGTCTCAAGTTGTGGAGTTTCTAACTGTAAAGTTTGTAGTTGCAGAGTTTCTAGTTGCGGAGTTTCCAGTTGTGGAGTTTCTAGTTATGGAATTTGTAGTTGTGGATTACCTAGTTGTGGAGTTTCTAGCTGTGGAGTTTGTATTTGCGGAGTATGTAGTTGCAGAGTTTCTAGTTGCGGAGTTTTCTAGTTGTGGAGTTTCAAGTTGTGCAGTCCTTAGTTGTTGAGTTTCTATTTGTGAAGTTTATAGTTGTGGGGTTTCTAGCTGTGGAGTTTCTAGTTGCGGAGTTTCTAGTTGCAGAGTTTCTAGTTTCGGAGTTTCTAGTTGCAGAGTTCATAGTTGTGGAGTTTCTAGTTTGGGGAGTTTAGAGTTGCAGAGTTTCTAGTTGTGGAGTTTCTAGTTGTGGAGTTTAAGTTGTGGAGTTTCAAGTTGTGGAATTTATAGGTGTGGAGTTTCTAGTTGTTGAGTGTCTAGTTGTGGAGTTTCTAGCTGTGGAGTTTCTAGTGGTTGAGTTTTCAGTTGACGAGTTTTTATTCGCGAAGTCTCAAGTTGTGGAGTTTCTAGCTGTAAAGGTTCTAGTTGCGGAGTTTCCAGTTGTTGAGTTTCTAGTTGTGGAATTTGTAGTTGTGGAATTTGTAGTTGTGGAGTATCTAGTTGTGGTGTTTCAAGTATTGGAGTTTCTAGCTGTGGATTTTCCAGTTGCGGAGTATCTAGTTGCAGAGTTTCTAGTTGCGGAGTTTCTAGTTGTGGAGTTTCTACTTGTGGAGTTTCTAGTTGTGGAGTGTTTAGTTGCGGAGTTTCTGGTTGCGGAGTTTCAGGTTGTGGAGTTTCTAGTTGTAGAGTTTGTAGTTGTGGAGTATCTATTTGTTGGTTTTCAACTTTTGGAGTTTTTAGTTGTGGAGTTTCTGGTTGTTGGGTTTCTAGTTGCCGAGTTTCTAGTTGCGTAGTCTCAAGTTGTCGAGTTTCTAGCTGTGGAAATTCTAGTTGCGGAGCTTCTAGTTGCGGAGTTTCTAGTTGTGGAGTTTATAGTTGTGGAATTCCTAGTTGTGGAGTATCTAGTTGTGGTGTTTCAAGTAGTGAAGTTTCTAGCTGTGGAGTTTCTAATTGCAGAGTTTCTAGTTGCAGAGTTTCACGTTGCGGAGTTTTCTAGTTGCGGAGTTTCTAGTTGCGGAGATTCTATTTGCGGAGTTTCAAGTTGTGGAGTTTCTAGTTGGAGAGTTTCTAGTTGTGGAGTTTGTAGTTGTGGAGTATCTAGTTGTGAAGTTTCAAATTGTGGAGTTTCTAGTTGTGGAGTTTCTAGTTGTGGATTTTGAAGTTGTAGAGTTCCTAGTTGCGGAGTGTCTAGTTGGGAGTTTCTAGTTGCGGAGTTTTCTATTTGCGGAGTCTGTAGTTGTGGAGTTGCTAGTTGTGGAGTTTGTAGTGGTGGATTTTCTAGTTGCAGAGTTTCTAGTTGCGGAGTTTCTAGTTGCAGAGTTTCTATTTGTGGAGTTTCTAGTTGGGGAGTTTCTAGTTGCGGAGTTTCTAGTTGTGGAGTTTCTAGTTGTGGAGTTTTAGTTGTGGAGTTTCAAGTTGAGGAATTTATAGGTGTGGAGTTTTTAGTTGTTGAGTTTCTAGTTGTCGGGTTTCTAGCTGTGGATCTTCTAGTTGCGGAGTATCTAGTTGCAGAGTTTCTAGTTGCGGAGTTTCTAGTTGTGGAGTTTCTACTTGGGGAGTTTCTAGTTGTGGAGTTTTTAGTTGCAGAGTTCCTGGTTGCGGAGTTTCAGGTTGTGGAGTTTGTAGTTGTGGAGATTGTAGTTGCAGAGTTTCTAGTTGCGAAGTTTCCAGTTGTGGAGTTTCCAGTTGTGGAATTTCAATCTGTGTAGTTTCTAGTTGTGGAGTTTTTAGTTGCGGAGTTTCTGGTTGCGGAGTTTCAGGTTGTGGAGTTTGTAGTTGCGGAGTTTGTAGTTGCAGAGTTTCTAGTTGCGAAGTTTCCAGTTGTGGAGTTTCCAGTTGTGGAATTTCAATCTGTGTAGTTTCTAGTTGTGGAGTCTCAATTTTGGAGTTCCTAGTTGTGAAGTCTCTAGTTGTGGAGTTTCTAGTTGTGGAGTGCCTATTTGTGGAGTTTCTAGTTGTGCAGTTTCTAGTTGTGGAGTTTCTAGTTGGAGTTTTTTGTTTTCGAGTTTCTAGTTGTAGATTTTCTATTTGCAGAGTTCCTAGTTGTGGGGTTTCTAGTTGTGGAAATTCTAGCTGTGGAGTTTCTACTTATGGAAACTCTAGTCATGGAGTTTCTAGTTGTGTAGTTTCTATCTGAGGAGTTTCTAAATGCGAAGTCTCTAGTTGTGCAGTCTGTAGTTGTGGAGTTTCTAGTTGTGGAGTTTCTTGTTGAGGAGTTTCTAGTCGCGAAGTTTCCACTTGGGGAGTTTCTACTTGAGTTTATAGTTGTGGATTTTCTAGTTGCAGAGTTTCGAGTTGCAGAAGTTCAAGTTGTGGAGTTTCTAGTTGCGGAGTTTCTAGCTGTGGAGTTTCTAGTTGCGGAGTCTCTAGTTGCGCAGTCTCTAGTTGTTCAGTTTCTAGTTGTGAAGTTTATAGTTGAGGGGTTTCTAGCTGTGGAGTTTCCAGTTGCGGAGTTTCTATTTGCAGAGTTTCTAGTCCAGACTTTCTAGTTGCAGAGTTTCTAGTTGTGGAGTTTCTTGTTGGGGAGTTTCTAGTTGCGGAGTTTCAAGTTGAGGAATATTTAGGTGTGGAGTTTCTAGTTGTTGAATTTCTAGTTTTCGGGTTTCCAGTTGCGGAGTTTCTAGTTGTGCAGTGTCTAGTTGTGGAGCTTTTAGTTGAGGAGTCTCTAGTTGTTGAGTCTCTAGCTGTGGAAATTCTAGTTGTGGAGTTTCTAGTTGCAGAGTTTGTTGTTGCGGAGTTTCTAGATGCGTGTTTCTAGTTGTGGAGTTTCTGGCTGTGGAGTTTCCAGTTGCGGAGTTTCTAGTTGTGGAGTTTCTAGTTGTAAGGTTCGTAGTTGTGGAGTTTCTACTGGTGGAGTTTCTAGTTGGGGAGTCTTTAGTTGTGGAGTTTCTAGTTGTGGAGTTTCTAGTTGCGAATTCTCAAGTTGTGGAGTTTCTAGTTGTAGAGTTTCTAGCTGTGGAGTTTCTAGTTGTTGAGTTTCTAGTTGACGAGTTTCTATTTGCGAAGTCTCAAGTTGTGGAGTTTCTAGCTGTGGAGTTTCTAGTTGCGGAGTTTGTAGTTGCGAAGTTTCTAGTTGCAGAGTTTCTAGTTGTGGAGATTCTAGTTGCCGAGTTTCTTGTTGCGAAGTCTCAAGTTGTGGAGTTTCTAGCTGTGGAGTTTCCAGTTGCAGAGTTTCTAGTTGTGGAGTTTCTAGTTGTGGAGTTTCTAGTTGTGGAATTTGTAGTTGTGGACTACAGAGTTGTGGTGCTTCAAGTTGTGGAGTTTCTAGCTTAGGAGTTTCTAGTTGAAGAGTTTCTAGGGGCAGAGTTTCTAGTTGCAGAGTTTTCTAGTTGTGGAGATTCTAGTGGCGGAGTTTCAAGTTGTGGAGTTTCTAGTTGCAGAGTTACTAGCTGTGGAGTTTCTAGATGCGGAGTCTCTAGTTGTGCAGTCTATAGTTGTTGAGTTGCTAGTTGTGAAGTTTATAGTTGTGGGATTTCTAGCTGTGGAGTTTATAGTTGCGGAGTTTCTTGTTGCATAGTTTCTAGTTGCGGAGTTTCTAGTTGCAGAGATTCTAGTTGTGGAGTTTCTAGTGGAGAGTTTCTGGCTGTGGAGTTTCCAGTTGCTGAGTTTCTAGTTGTGGAGTTTCTAGTTGTGAGGATCGCAGTTGTGGAGTTTCTAGTGGTGGAGCTTCTAGTTGTGGAGTCTCTAGTTGTGGAGTTTCTAGTTGTCGAGTTTTTAGTTGCGAACTCTCAAGTTTTGGAGTTTCTAGTTGTGGAGTTTCTAGCTGTGGTGTTTCTAGTTGTTGAGTTTCTAGTTGACGAGTTTCTATTTGCGAAGTCTTAAGTTGTGGAGTTTCAAGTGGTTTAGTTTCCAGTTGACGAGTTTCTATTTGCGAAGTCTCAAGTTGTGGAGTTTCTAGCTGTAAAGTTTCTAGTTGCAGGGTTTCTAGTTGTGGACTTTCTAGCTGTGGAGTTTCCAGTTGTGGAATTTCTAGTTGTGGAATTTGTAGTTGTGGAGTATCTAGTTGTGGTGTTTCAAGTTGTGGAGTTTCTAGCTGTGGAGTTTCTAGTTGTGGAGTTTCTAGTGGCAGAGTTTCTAGTTGCGGAGTCTTCTAGTTGTGGAGATTCTAGCGGCGGAGTTTAAAGTTGTGGAGTTTCTAGTTGCGGAGTTACTAGCTGTGGAGTTTCTAGTTCCGGAATCTATAGTTGTGCAGTCTATAGTTGTTGAGTCGCTAGTTGTGAAGTTTATAGTTCTGGGGTTTCTAGCTGTGGAGTTTCTAGTTGCGGAGTTTCTAGTTGCACAGTTTCTAGTTGCGGAGTTTCTAGTTGTGGAGTATATAGTTGTGGTGTTTCAAGTTGTGGAGTATCTATTTGTCGGGTTTCAAGTTGTGGAGTTTCTAGTTGTGGAGTTTCTAGCTTTGGAGTTTCTAGTGGTTGAGTTTCCAGTTGACGAGTTTCTATTTGCAAAGTCTCAAGTTGTGGAGTTTCTAACTGTAATGTTTGTAGTTGCAGAGTTTCTAGTTGCGGAGTTTCCAGTTGTGGAGTTTCTAGTTGTGGAATTTGTAGTTGTGGATTATCTAGTTGTGGAGTTTCTAGCTGTGGAGTTTCTAGTTGCGGAGTATGTAGTTGCAGAGTTTCTAGTTGCGGAGTTTTCTAGTTGTGGAGTTTCTAGTTGTGCAGTCTCTAGTTGTTGAGTTTCTAGTTGTGAAGTTTATTGTTGTGGGGTTTCTATCTGTGGAGCTTCTAGTTGCGGAGTTTCTATTTGCAGAGTTTCTAGTTGCGGAGTTTCTAGTTGCAGAGTTTCTATTTGTGGAGTTTCTAGTTGGAGAGTTTCGAGTTGCAGAGTTTCTAGTTGTGGAGTTTCTAGTTGTGGAGTTTTAGTTGCGGAGTTTCAAGTTGCTGAATTTATAGGTGTGGAGTTTCTAGTTGTTGAGTGTCTAGTTGTGGAGTTTCTAGCTGTGGAGTTTCTAGTGGTTGAGTTTCCAGTTGACGAGTTTCTATTCGCGAAGTCTCAAGTTGTGGAGTTTCTAGCTGTAAATTTTCTAGCTGCGGAGTTTCTAGTTGCGGAGTTTTCAGTTGTGGAGTTTCTAGTTGTGGAATTTGTAGTTGTGGAGTATCTAGTTGTGGTGTTTCTAGTTGTCGGGTTTCTAGCTGTGGATCTTCTAGTTGCGGAGTATCTAGTTGCAGAGTTTCTAGTTGCGGAGTTTCTAGTTGTGGAGTTTCTACTTGTGGAGTTTCTAGTTGTGGAGTTTTTAGTTGCAGAGTTTCAGGTTGCGGAATTTCAGGTTGTGGAGTTTGTAGTTGTGGAGTTTGTTGTTGCAGAGTTTCTAGTTGCGAAGTTTCCAGTTGTGGAGTTTCCAGTTGTGGAATTTCAATCTGTGTAGTTTCTAGTTGTGGAGTTTTTAGTTGCGGAGTTTCTGGTTGCGGAGTTTCAGGTTGTGGAGTTTGTAGTTGTGGAGTTTGTAGTTGCAGAGTTTCTAGTTGCGAAGTTTCCAGTTGTGGAGTTTCCAGTTGTGGAATTTCAATCTGTGTAGTTTCTAGTTGTGGAGTCTCAATTTTGGAGTTCCTAGTTGTGAAGTCTCTAGTTGTGGAGTTTCTAGTTGTGGAGTGCCTATTTGTGGAGTTTCTAGTTGTGCAGTTTCTAGTTGTGGAGTTTCTAGTTGGAGTTTTTTGTTTTCGAGTTTCTAGTTGTAGATTTTCTATTTGCAGAGTTCCTAGTTGTGGGGTTTCTAGTTGTGGAAATTCTAGCTGTGGAGTTTCTACTTATGGAATCTCTAGTCGTGGAGTTTCTAGTTGCGTGGTTTCTATCTGAGGAGTTTCTAAATGCAAAGTCTCTAGTTGGGCAGTCTGTAGTTGTGGAGTTTCTAGTTGTGGAGTTTCTTGTTGAGGAGTTTCTAGTTGTGAAGTTTCTAGTTGTAGATTTTCTAGTTGCAGAGTTTCTAGTTGCGAAGTTTCCACTTGGGGAGTTTCTACTTGAGTTTATAGTTGTGGATTTTCTAGTTGCAGAGTTTCGAGTTGCAGAGTTTCAAGTTGTGGAGTTTCTAGTTGCGGAGTTTCTAGCTGTGGAGTTTCTAGTTGCGGAGTCTCTAGTTGCGCAGTCTCTAGTTGTTCAGTTTCTAGTTGTGAAGTTTATAGTTGAGGGGTTTCTAGCTGTGGAGTTTCCAGTTGCGGAGTTTCTATTTGCCGAGTTTCTAGTCCAGACTTTCTAGTTGCAGAGTTTCTAGTTGTGGAGTTTCTTGTTGGGGAGTTTCTAGTTGCGGAGTTTCAAGTTGAGGAATATTTAGGTGTGGAGTTTCTAGTTGTTGAGTTTCTAGTTTTCGGGTTTCCAGTTGCGGAGTTTCTAGTTGTGCAGTGTCTAGTTGTGGAGCTTTTAGTTGAGGAGTCTCTAGTTGTTGAGTCTCTAGCTGTGGAAATTCTAGTTGTGGAGTTTCTAGTTGCAGAGTTTGTTGTTGCGGAGTTTCTAGATGGGTGTTTCTAGTTGTGGAGTTTCTGGCTGTGGAGTTTCCAGTTGCGGAGTTTCTAGTTGTGGAGTTTCTAGTTGTGAGGTTCGTAGTTGTGGAGTTTCTAGTGGTGGAGTTTCTAGTTAGGGAGTCTTTAGTTGTGGAGTTTCTAGTTGTGGAGTTTCTAGTTGCGAACTCTCAAGTGGTGGAGTTTCTAGTTGTGGAGTTTCTAGCTGTGGAGTTTCTAGTTGTTGAGTTTCTAGTTGACGAGTTTCTATTTGCGAAGTCTCAAGTTGTGGAGTTTCTAGCTGTGGAGTTTCTAGTTGCGGAGTTTGTAGTTGCGAAGTTTCTAGTTGCAGAGCTTCAAGTTGTGGAGATTCTAGTTGCCGAGTTTCTTGTTGCGAAGTCTCAAGTTGTGGAGTTTCTAGCTGTGGAGTTTCCAGTTGCAGAGTTTCTAGTTGTGGAGTTTCTAGTTGTGGAATTTGTAGTTGTGGACTACAGAGTTGTGGTGCTTCAAGTTGTGGAGTTTCTAGCTTAGGAGTTTCTAGTTGAAGAGTTTCTAGGGGCAGAGTTTCTAGTTGCAGAGTTTTCTAGTTGTGGAGATTCTAGTGGCGGAGTTTCAAGTTGTGGAGTTTCTAGTTGCGGAGTTACTAGCTGTGGAGTTTCTAGATGCGGAGTCTCTAGTTGTGCAGTCTATAGTTGTTGAGTTGCTAGTTGTGAAGTTTATTGTTGTGGGATTTCTAGCTGTGGAGTTTCTAGTTGCGGAGTTTCTTGTTGCATAGTTTCTAGTTGCGGAGTTTCTAGTTGCAGAGATTCTAGTTGTGGAGTTTCTAGTGGGGAGTTTCTGGCTGTGGAGTTTCCAGTTGCGGAGTTTCTAGTTGTGGAGTTTCTAGTTGTGAGGATCGTAGTTGTGGAGTTTCTAGTGGTGGAGCTTCTAGTTGTGGAGTCTCTAGTTGTGGAGTTTCTAGTTGTCGAGTTTTTAGTTGCGAACTCTCAAGTTTTGGAGTTTCTAGTTGTGGAGTTTCTAGCTGTGGTGTTTCTAGTTGTTGAGTTTCTAGTTGACGAGTTTCTATTTGCGAAGTCTTAAGTTGTGGAGTTTCTAGTGGTTTAGTTTCCAGTTGACGAGTTTCTATTTGCGAAGTCTCAAGTTGTGGAGTTTCTAGCTGTAAAGTTTCTAGTTGCAGGGTTTCTAGTTGTGGACTTTCTAGCTGTGGAATTTCCAGTTGTGGAATTTCTAGTTGTGGAATTTGTAGTTGTGGAGTATCTAGTTGTGGTGTTTCAAGTTGTGGAGTTTCTAGCTGTGGAGTTTCTAGTTGTGGAGTTTCTAGTGGCAGAGTTTCTAGTTGCGGAGTCTTCTAGTTGTGGAGATTCTAGCGGCGGAGTTTAATGTTGTGGAGTTTCTAGTTGCGGAGTTACTAGCTGTGGAGTTTCTAGTTCCGGAATCTCTAGTTGTGCAGTCTATAGTTGTTGAGTTGCTAGTTGTGAAGTTTATAGTTCTGGGGTTTCTAGCTGTGGAGTTTCTAGTTGCGGAGTTTCTAGTTGCACAGTTTATAGTTGTGGATTTTCTAGTTGCAGAGTTTCGAGTTGCAGAGTTTCAAGTTGTGGAGTTTCTAGTTGCGGAGTTTCTAGCTGTGGAGTTTCTAGTTGCGGAGTCTCTAGTTGTGCAGTCTCTAGTTGTTCAGTTTCTGGTTGTGAAGTTTATAGTTGAGGGGTTTCTAGCTGTGGAGTTTCCAGTTGCGGAGTTTCTATTTGCAGAGTTTCTAGTCCAGACTTTCTAGTTGCAGAGTTTCTAGTTGCGGAGTTTTCTAGTTGTGGAGTTTCTAGTTGTGCAGTCTCTAGTTGTTGAGTTTCTAGTTGTGAAGTTTATTGTTGTGGGGTTTCTAGCTGTGGAGTTTCTAGTTGCGGAGTTTCTATTTGCAGAGTTTCTAGTTGCGGAGTTTCTAGTTGCAGAGTTTCTATTTGTGGAGTTTCTAGTTGGAGAGTTTCGAGTTGCAGAGTTTCTAGTTGTGGAGTTTCTAGTTGTGGAGTTTTAGTTGCGGAGTTTCAAGTTGTGGAATTTATAGGTGTGGAGTTTCTAGTTGTTGAGTGTCTAGTTGTGGAGTTTCTAGCTGTGGAGTTTCTAGTGGTTGAGTTTCCAGTTGACGAGTTTCTATTCGCGAAGCTTAAGTTGTGGAGTTTCTAGCTGTAAAGTTTCTAGCTGCGGAGTTTCTAGTTGCGGAGTTTCCAGTTGTGGAGTTTCTAGTTGTGGAATTTGTAGTTGTGGAGTATCTAGTTGTGGAGTTTCTGGTTGCGGAGTTTCAGGTCGTCGAATTTCTAGTTGTGAAGTTTGTAGTTGTAGAGTATCTAGATGTGGAGTTTCAAGTTGAGGAGTTTTTAGTTGTGGATTTTGAAGTTGTAGAGTTCCTAGTTGTGAAGTTTCTAGTGGTGGAGTTTCTAGTTGTTGAGTTTCTAGTTGCTGAGTTTCTAGTCGCGAAGTCTCAAGTCATGGAGTTTCTAGCTGTGGAGTTTGTAGTTGCGGAGTTTCCAGTTGTGGTGTTTCTAGTTGCGGAATTTGTAGTTGTGGAGTATCTATTTGTTGGGTATCAACCTGTGGAGTTTCTAGTTGTGGAGTTTCTGGTTGTTGGGTTTCTAGCTGCCGAGTTTCCAGTTGCGAAGTCTCAAGTTGTGGAGTTTCTAGCTGTGAAAATTCTAGTTGCGGAGCTTCTAGTTGTGGAATTCGTAGTTGTGGAGTATCTAGTTGTGGTGTTTCAAGTAGTTAAGTTTGTAGCTGTGGAGTTTCTAGTTGCGGAGTTTCTAGTTGCAGAGTTTCACGTTGCCGAGTTTTCTAGTTGTGGAGTTTCTAGTTGCGGAGTTTCTAGTTGCGGAGTTTCAAGTTGTGGAGTTTCAAGTTGGGGAGTTTCTAGTTGTGGAGTTTGTAGTTGTGGAGTATCTAGTTGTGGAGTTGCTAGTTGTGGAGTTTCTAGTGGTGGATTTTCTAGCTGTTGAGTTTCTAGTTGCGGAGTTTCTAGTTGTCGAGTTTTCAGTTGCGAACTCTCAAGTTTTGGAGTTTCTAGTTGTGGAGTTTCTAGCTGTGGTGTTTCTAGTTGTTGAGTTTCTAGTTGACGAGTTTCTATTTGCGAAGTCTTAAGTTGTGGAGTTTCAAGTGGTTTAGTTTCCAGTTGACGAGTTTCTATTTGCGAAGTCTCAAGTTGTGGAGTTTCTAGCTGTAAAGTTTCTAGTTGCAGGGTTTCTAGTTGTGGACTTTCTAGCTGTGGAGTTTCCAGTTGTGGAATTTCTAGTTGTGGAATTTGTAGTTGTGGAGTATCTAGTTGTGGTGTTTCAAGTTGTGGAGTTTCTAGCTGTGGAGTTTCTAGTTGTGGAGTTTCTAGTGGCAGAGTTTCTAGTTGCGGAGTCATCTAGTTGTGGAGATTCTAGCGGCGGAGTTTAAAGTTGTGGAGTTTCTAGTTGCGGAGTTACTAGCTGTGGAGTTTCTAGTTCCGGAATCTCTAGTTGTGCAGTCTATAGTTGTTGAGTCGCTAGTTGTGAAGTTTATAGTTCTGGGGTTTCTAGCTGTGGAGTTTCTAGTTGCGGAGTTTCTAGTTGCACAGTTTCTAGTTGCGGAGTTTCTAGTTGTGGAGTATATAGTTGTGGTGTTTCAAGTTGTGGAGTATCTATTTGTCGGGTTTCAAGTTGTGGAGTTTCTAGTTGTGGAGTTTCTAGCTTTGGAGTTTCTAGTGGTTGAGTTTCCAGTTGACGAGTTTCTATTTGCAAAGTCTCAAGTTGTGGAGTTTCTAACTGTAATGTTTGCAGTTGCAGAGTTTCTAGTTGCGGAGTTTCCAGTTGTGGAGTTTCTAGTTGTGGAATTTGTAGTTGTGGATTATCTAGTTGTGGAGTTTCTAGCTGTGGAGTTTCTAGTTGCGGAGTATGTAGTTGCAGAGTTTCTAGTTGCGGAGTTTTCTAGTTGTGGAGTTTCTAGTTGTGCAGTCTCTAGTTGTTGAGTTTCTAGTTGTGAAGTTTATTGTTGTGGGGTTTCTATCTGTGGAGCTTCTAGTTGCGGAGTTTCTATTTGCAGAGTTTCTAGTTGCGGAGTTTCTAGTTGCAGAGTTTCTATTTGTGGAGTTTCTAGTTGGAGAGTTTCGAGTTGCAGAGTTTCTAGTTGTGGAGTTTCTAGTTGTGGAGTTTTAGTTGCGGAGTTTCAAGTTGCTGAATTTATAGGTGTGGAGTTTCTAGTTGTTGAGTGTCTAGTTGTGGAGTTTCTAGCTGTGGAGTTTCTAGTGGTTGAGTTTCCAGTTGACGAGTTTCTATTCGCGAAGTCTCAAGTTGTGGAGTTTCTAGCTGTAAAGTTTCTAGCTGCGGAGTTTCTAGTTGCGGAGTTTTCAGTTGTGGAGTTTCTAGTTGTGGAATTTGTAGTTGTGGAGTATCTAGTTGTGGTGTTTCTAGTTGTCGGGTTTCTAGCTGTGGATCTTCTAGTTGCGGAGTATCTAGTTGCAGAGTTTCTAGTTGCGGAGTTTCTAGTTGTGGAGTTTCTACTTGTGGAGTTTCTAGTTGTGGAGTTTTTAGTTGCAGAGTTTCAGGTTGCGGAATTTCAGGTTGTGGAGTTTGTAGTTGTGGAGTTTGTTGTTGCAGAGTTTCTAGTTGCGAAGTTTCCAGTTGTGGAGTTTCCAGTTGTGGAATTTCAATCTGTGTAGTTTCTAGTTGTGGAGTTTTTAGTTGCGGAGTTTCTGGTTGCGGAGTTTCAGGTTGTGGAGTTTGTAGTTGTGGAATTTGTAGTTGCAGAGTTTCTAGTTGCGAAGTTTCCAGTTGTGGAGTTTCCAGTTGTGGAATTTCAATCTGTGTAGTTTCTAGTTGTGGAGTCTCAATTTTGGAGTTCCTAGTTGTGAAGTCTCTAGTTGTGGAGTTTCTAGTTGTGGAGTGCCTATTTGTGGAGTTTCTAGTTGTGCAGTTTCTAGTTGTGGAGTTTCTAGTTGGAGTTTTTTGTTTTCGAGTTTCTAGTTGTAGATTTTCTATTTGCAGAGTTCCTAGTTGTGGGGTTTCTAGTTGTGGAAATTCTAGCTGTGGAGTTTCTACTTATGGAATCTCTAGTCGTGGAGTTTCTAGTTGCGTGGTTTCTATCTGAGGAGTTTCTAAATGCAAAGTCTCTAGTTGGGCAGTCTGTAGTTGTGGAGTTTCTAGTTGTGGAGTTTCTTGTTGAGGAGTTTCTAGTTGTGAAGTTTCTAGTTGTAGATTTTCTAGTTGCAGAGTTTCCAGTTGCGAAGTTTCCACTTGGGGAGTTTCTACTTGAGTTTATAGTTGTGGATTTTCTAGTTGCAGAGTTTCTAGTTGCAGAGTTTCAAGTTGTGGAGTTTCTAGTTGCGGAGTTTCTAGCTGTGGAGTTTCTAGTTGCGGAGTCTCTAGTTGCGCAGTCTCTAGTTGTTCAGTTTCTAGTTGTGAAGTTTATAGTTGAGGGGTTTCTAGCTGTGGAGTTTCCAGTTGCGGAGTTTCTATTTGCCGAGTTTCTAGTCCAGACTTTCTAGTTGCAGAGTTTCTAGTTGTGGAGTTTCTTGTTGGGGAGTTTCTAGTTGCGGAGTTTCAAGTTGAGGAATATTTAGGTGTGGAGTTTCTAGTTGTTGAGTTTCTAGTTTTCGGGTTTCCAGTTGCGGAGTTTCTAGTTGTGCAGTGTCTAGTTGTGGAGCTTTTAGTTGAGGAGTCTCTAGTTGTTGAGTCTCTAGCTGTGGAAATTCTAGTTGTGGAGTTTCTAGTTGCAGAGTTTGTTGTTGCGGAGTTTCTAGATGGGTGTTTCTAGTTGTGGAGTTTCTGGCTGTGGAGTTTCCAGTTGCGGAGTTTCTAGTTGTGGAGTTTCTAGTTGTGAGGTTCGTAGTTGTGGAGTTTCTAGTGGTGGAGTTTCTAGTTAGGGAGTCTTTAGTTGTGGAGTTTCTAGTTGTGGAGTTTCTAGTTGCGAACTCTCAAGTGGTGGAGTTTCTAGTTGTGGAGTTTCTAGCTGTGGAGTTTCTAGTTGTTGAGTTTCTAGTTGACGAGTTTCTATTTGCGAAGTCTCAAGTTGTGGAGTTTCTAGCTGTGGAGTTTCTAGTTGCGGAGTTTGTAGTTGCGAAGTTTCTAGTTGCAGAGCTTCAAGTTGTGGAGATTCTAGTTGCCGAGTTTCTTGTTGCGAAGTCTCAAGTTGTGGAGTTTCTAGCTGTGGAGTTTCCAGTTGCAGAGTTTCTAGTTGTGGAGTTTCTAGTTGTGGAATTTGTAGTTGTGGACTACAGAGTTGTGGTGCTTCAAGTTGTGGAGTTTCTAGCTTAGGAGTATCTAGTTGAAGAGTTTCTAGGGGCAGAGTTTCTAGTTGCAGAGTTTTCTAGTTGTGGAGATTCTAGTGGCGGAGTTTCAAGTTGTGGAGTTTCTAGTTGCGGAGTTACTAGCTGTGGAGTTTCTAGATGCGGAGTCTCTAGTTGTGCAGTCTATAGTTGTTGAGTTGCTAGTTGTGAAGTTTATTGTTGTGGGATTTCTAGCTGTGGAGTTTCTAGTTGCGGAGTTTCTTGTTGCATAGTTTCTAGTTGCGGAGTTTCTAGTTGCAGAGATTCTAGTTGTGGAGCTTCTAGTGGGGAGTTTCTGGCTGTGGAGTTTCCAGTTGCGGAGTTTCTAGTTGTGGAGTTTCTAGTTGTGAGGATCGTAGTTGTGGAGTTTCTAGTTGTGGAGTTTCAAGTTGGGGAGTTTCTAGTTGTGGAGTTTGTAGTTTTGGAGTATCTAGTTGTGGAGTTGCTAGTTGTGGAGTTTCTAGTGGTGGATTTTCTAGCTGTTGAGTTTCTAGTTGCGGAGTTTCTAGTTGTCGAGTTTTCAGTTGCGAACTCTCAAGTTTCGGAGTTTCCAGTTGTGGAGTTTCTAGCTGTGGTGTTTCTAGTTGTTGAGTTTCTAGTTGACGAGTTTCTATTTGCGAAGTCTTAAGTTGTGGAGTTTCTAGTGGTTTAGTGTCCAGTTGACGAGTTTCTATTTGCGAAGTCTCAAGTTGTGGAGTTTCTAGCTGTAAAGTTTCTAGTTGCAGGGTTTCTAGTTGTGGACTTTCTAGCTGTGGAGTTTCCAGTTGTGGAATTTCTAGTTGTGGAATTTGTAGTTGTGGAGTATCTAGTTGTGGTGTTTCAAGTTGTGGAGTTTCTAGCTGTGGAGTTTCTAGTTGTGGAGTTTCTAGTGGCAGAGTTTCTAGTTGCGGAGTCTTTTAGTTGTGGAGATTCTAGCGGCGGAGTTTAAAGTTGTGGAGTTTCTAGTTGCGGAGTTTCTAGTTGTGGAGTTTCTAGTTGCAGAATTTGTAGTTTTGGAGTATCTAGTTGTGGTGTTTCAAGTTGTGGAGTATCTATTTGTCGGGTTTCAAGTTGTGGAGTTTCTAGTTGCGGAGTTACTAGCTGTGGAGTTTCTAGTTGCGGAGTCTCTAGTTGTGCAGTCTATAGTTGTTGAGTTGCTAGTTGTGAAGTTTATAGTTGTGGGGTTTCTAGCTGTGAAGTTTCTAGTTGTGGAGTTTGTAGTTGCAGAGTTTCTAGTTGCGCAGTTTCTAGTTGCAGAGACTCTAGTTGTGGAGTTTTTAGTTGGGGAGTTTCTAGTTGCGGAGTTTCTAGTTTTGGAGTTTCTAGTTGCAGAATTTGTAGTTTTGGAGTATCTAGTTGTGGTGTTTCAAGTTTTGGAGTATCTATTTGTCGGGTTTCAAGTTGTGGAGTTTCTAGTTTTGGAGTTTCTAGCTGTGGAGTTTCTAGTGGTTGGGTTTCCAGTTGACGAGTTTCTATTTGCGAAGTCTCAAGTTGTGGAGTTTCTAATTGTAAAGTTTGTAGTTGCAGAGTTTCTAGTTGCGGAGTTTCCAGTTGTTGAGTTTCTAGTTGTGGAATTTGTAGTTGTGGATTATCTAGTTGTGGAGTTCTAGCTGTGGAGTTTCTAGTTGCGGAGTATGTAGTTGCAGAGTTTCTAGTTGCGGAGTTTTCTAGTTGTGGAGTTTCAAGTTGTGCAGTCTCTAGTTGTTGAGTTTCTAGTTGTGAAGTTTATAGTTGTGGGATTTCTAGCTGTGGAGTTTCTAGTTGCGGAGTTTCTAGTTGCAGAGTTTCTAGTTGCGGAGTTTCTAGTTGCAGAGTTTATAGTTGTGGAGTTTCTAGTTGGGGAGTTTAGAGTTGCAGAGTTTCTAGTTGTGGAGTTTCTAGTTGTGGAGTTTTAGTTGTGGAGTTTCAAGTTGTGGAATTTATAGGTGTGGAGTTTCTAGTTGGTGAGTGTCTAGTTGTGGAGTTTCTAGCTGTGGAGTTTCTAGTGGTTGAGTTTTCAGTTGACGAGTTTTTATTCGCGAAGTCTCAAGTTGTGGAGTTTCTAGCTGTAAAGTTTCCAGTTGTGGAGTTTCTAGTTGTGGAATTTGTAGTTGTGGAGTATCTAGTTGTGGTGTTTCAAGTTGTGGAGTTTCCAGCTGTGGATTTTGTAGTTGCGGAGTATCTAGTTGCAGAGTTTCTAGTTGCGGAGTTTTCTAGTGTTGGAGATTCTAGTGGCGGAGTTTCAAGTTGTGGAGTTTCTTGTTGTGGAGTTTTTAGCTGTGGAGTTTCTAGTTGCGGAGTATCTAGTTGCAGAGTTTCTAGTTTCGGAGTTTCTAGTTGTGGAGTTTCTAATTGTGGAGTTTATAGTTGTGGAGTTTTTAGTTGCGGAGTTTCTCGTTGCGAAGTTTCAGGTCGTCGAATTTCTAGTTGTGAAGTTTGTAGTTGTAGAGTATCTAGATGTGGAGTTTCAAGTTGAGGAGTTTTTAGTTGTGGATTTTGAAGTTGTAGAGTTCCTAGTTGTGAAGTTTCTATTGGTGGAGTTTCTAGTTGTTGAGTTTCTAGTTGCTGAGTTTCTAGTCGCGAAGTCTCAAGTCATGGAGTTTCTAGCTGTGGAGTTTGTAGTTGCGGAGTTTCCAGTTGTGGTGTTTCTAGTTGCGGAATTTGTAGTTGTGGAGTATCTATTTGTTGGGTATCAACCTGTGGAGTTTATAGTTGTGGAGTTTCTGGTTGTTGGGTTTCTAGCTGCCGAGTTTCCAGTTGCGAAGTCTCAAGTTGTGGAGTTTCTAGCTGTGAAAATTCTAGTTGCGGAGCTTCTAGTTGTGGAATTCGTAGTTGTGGAGTATCTAGTTGTGGTGTTTCAAGTAGTTAAGTTTGTAGCTGTGGAGTTTCTAGTTGCGGAGTTTCTAGTTGCAGAGTTTCACGTTGCCGAGTTTTCTAGTTGTGGAGTTTCTAGTTGCGGAGTTTCTAGTTGCGGAGTTTCAAGTTGGGGAGTTTCAAGTTGGGGAGTTTCTAGTTGTGGAGTTTGTAGTTGTGGAGTATCTAGTTGTGGAGTTGCTAGTTGTGGAGTTTCTAGTGGTGGATTTTCTAGCTGTTGAGTTTCTAGTTGCGGAGTTTCTAGTTGTCGAGTTTTTAGTTGCGAACTCTCAAGTTTTGGAGTTTCTAGTTGTGGAGTTTCTAGCTGTGGTGTTTCCAGTTGTTGAGTTTCTAGTTGACGAGTTTCTATTTGCGAAGTCTTAAGTTGTGGAGTTTCTAGTGGTTTAGTTTCCAGTTGACGAGTTTCTATTTGCGAAGTCTCAAGTTGTGGATTTTCTAGCTGTAAAGTTTCTAGTTGCAGGGTTTCTAGTTGTGGACTTTCTAGCTGTGGAGTTTCCAGTTGTGGAATTTCTAGTTGGGGAATTTGTAGATGTGGAGTATCTAGTTGTGGTGTTTCAAGTTGTGGAGTTTCTAGCTGTGCAGTTTCTAGTTGTGGAGTTTCTAGTGGCAGAGTTTCTAGTTGTGGAGTCTTTTAGTTGTGGAGATTCTAGCGGCGGAGTTCAAAGTTGTGGAGTTTCTAGTTGCGGAGTTTCTAGTTGTGGAGTTTCTAGTTGCAGAATTTTTAGTTTTTGGAGTATCTAGTTGTGGTGTTTCAAGTTGTGGAGTATCTATTTGTCGGGTTTCAAGTTGTGGAGTTTCTAGTTTTGGAGTTTCTAGCTGTGGAGTTTCTAGTGGTTGAGTTTCCAGTTGACGAGTTTCTATTTGCGAAGTCTCAAGTTGTGGAGTTTCTAATTGTAAAGTTTGTAGTTGCAGAGTTTCTAGTTGCGGAGTTTCCAGTTGTTGAGTTTCTAGTTGTGGAATTTGTAGTTGTGGATTATCTAGTTGTGGAGTTCTAGCTGTGGAGTTTCTAGTTGCGGAGTATGTAGTTGCAGAGTTTCTAGTTGCGGAGTTTTCTAGTTGTGGAGTTTCAAGTTGTGCAGTCTCTAGTTGTTGAGTTTCTAGTTGTGAAGTTTATAGTTGTGGGATTTCTAGCTGTGGAGTTTCTAGTTGCGGAGTTTCTAGTTGCAGAGTTTCTAGTTGCGGAGTTTCTAGTTGCAGAGTTTATAGTTGTGGAGTTTCTAGTTGAGGAGTTTAGAGTTGCAGAGTTTCTAGTTGTGGAGTTTCTAGTTGTGGAGTTTTAGTTGTGGAGTTTCAAGTTCTGGAATTTATAGGTGTGGAGTTTCTAGTTGTTGAGTGTCTAGTTGTGGAGTTTCTAGCTGTGGAGTTTCTAGTGGTTGAGTTTTCAGTTGACGAGTTTTTATTCGCGAAGTCTCAAGTTGTGGAGTTTCTAGCTGTAAAGTTTCCAGTTGTGGAGTTTCTAGTTGTGGAATTTGTAGTTGTGGAGTATCTAGTTGTGGTGTTTCAAGTTGTGGAGTTTACAGCTGTGGATTTTGTAGTTGCGGAGTATCTAGTTGCAGAGTTTCTAGTTGCGGAGTTTTCTAGTGTTGGAGATTCTAGTGGCGGAGTTTCAAGTTGTGGAGTTTCTTGTTGCGGAGTTACTAGCTGTGGAGTTTCTAGTTGCGGAGTCTCTGGTTGTGCAGTCTATAGTTGTTGAGTTGCGAGCTGTGAAGTTTATAGTTGTGGGGTTTCTAGCTGTGGAGTTTCTAGTTGCGGAGTTTCTGGTTGCACAGTTTCTAGTTGCGGAGTTTCTAGTTGCAAAGATTCTAGTTGTGGAGTTTCTAGTTGGGGAGTTTCGAGCAATGGAGTTTCTAGTTGCGGAATTTGTAGTTGTGGAGTATCTAGTTGTGGTGTTTCAAGTTGTGGAGTATCTATTTGTCGGGTTTCAAGTTGTGGAGTTTCTAGTTGTGGAGTTTCTAGCTGTGGAGTTTATAGTGGTTGAGTTTCCAGTTGTGGAGTTTGTAGTTGTGGAATTTGTAGTTGTGGATTATCTAGTTGTCGAGTTTCTAGCTGTGGAGTTTCTAGTTGCGGAGTATGTAGTTGCAGAGTTTCTAGTTTCGGAGTTTTCTAGTCGCGGACTTTCTAGTTGTGCAGTCTCTAGTTGTTGAGTTTCTAGTTGTGAAGTTTATTGTTGTGGGGTTTCTAGCTGTGGAGTTTCTAGTTGCGGAGTTTCTAGTTGCAGAGTTTCCCGTTGCGGAGTTTCTAGTTGCAGAGTTTCTAGTTGTGGAGTTTCTAGTTGGAGAGCTTCGAGTTGCAGAGTTTCTAGTTGTGGAGTTTCTAGTTGTGGAGTTTTAGTTGCGGAGTTTCAAGTTGTGTAATTTATAGGTGTGGAGTTTCTAGTTGTTGATGGTCTAGTTGTGGAGTTTCTAGCTGTGGAGTTTCTAGTGGTTGAGTTTCCAGTTGACGAGTTTCTATTCGCGACGTCTCAAGTTGTGGAGTTTCTAGCTGTAAAGTTTCAAGCTGCGGAGTTTCTAGTTGCGGAGTTTCCAGTTGTGGAGTTTCTAGTTGTGGAATTTGTAGTTGTGAAGTATCTAGTTCTGGTGTTTCAAGTTGTGGAGTTTCCAGCTGTGGATTTTGTAGTTGCGGAGTATCTAGTTGCAGAGTTTCTAGTTGCGGAGTTTTCTAGTGTTGGAGATTCTAGTGGCGGAGTTTCAAGTTGTGGAGTTTCTTGTTGCGGAGTTACTAGCTGTGGAGTTTCTAGTTGTGGAGTCTCTAGTTGTGCAGTCTATAGTTGTTGAGTTGCTAGCTGTGAAGTTTATAGTTGTGGGGTATCTAGCTGTGGAGTTTCTAGTTGCGGAGTTTCTAGTTGCACAGTTTCTAGTTGCGGAGTTTCTAGTTGCAGAGATTCTAGTTGTGGAGTTTCTAGTTGGGGAGTTTCGAGTAATGGAGTTTCTTGTTGCGGAATTTGTAGTTGTGGAGTATCTAGTTGTGGTGTTTCAAGTTGTGGAGTATCTATTTGTCGGGTTTCAAGTTGTGGAGTTTCCAGTTGTGGAGTTTCTAGCTGTGGAGTTTCTAGTGGTTGAGTTTCCAGTTGTGGAGTTTCTAGTTGTGGAATTTGTAGTTGTGGATTATCTAGTTGTGGAGTTTCTAGCTGTGGAGTTTCTAGTTGCGGAGTATGTAGTTGCAGAGTTTCTAGTTTCGCAGTTTTCTAGTCGTGGAGTTTCTAGTTGTGCAGTCTCTAGTTGTTGAGTTTCTAGTTGTGAAGTTTATTGTTGTGGGGTTTCTAGCTGTGGAGTTTCTAGTTGCGGAGTTTCTAGTTGCAGAGTTTCCGTTGCGGAGTTTCTAGTTGCAGAGTTTCTAGTTGTGGAGTTTCTAGTTGGAGAGCTTCGAGTTGCAGAGTTTCTAGTTGTGGAGTTTCTAGTTGTGGAGTTTTAGTTGCGGAGTTTCAAGTTGTGTAATTTATAGGTGTGGAGTTTCTAGTTGTTGAGGGTCTAGTTGTGGAGTTTCTAGCTGTGGAGTTTCTAGTGGTTGAGTTTCCAGTTGACGAGTTTCTATTCGCGACGTCTCAAGTTGTGGAGTTTCTAGCTGTAAAGTTTCAAGCTGCGGAGTTTCTAGTTGCGGAGTTTCCAGTTGTGGAGTTTCTAGTTGTGGAATTTGTAGTTGTGAAGTATCTAGTTCTGGTGTTTCAAGTTGTGGAGTTTCCAGCTGTGGATTTTGTAGTTGCGGAGTATCTAGTTGCAGAGTTTCTAGTTGCGGAGTTTTCTAGTGTTGGAGATTCTAGTGGCGGAGTTTCAAGTTGTGGAGTTTCTTGTTGCGGAGTTACTAGCTGTGGAGTTTCTAGTTGTGGAGTCTCTAGTTGTGCAGTCTATAGTTGTTGAGTTGCTAGCTGTGAAGTTTATAGTTGTGGGGTATCTAGCTGTGGAGTTTCTAGTTGCGGAGTTTCTAGTTGCACAGTTTCTAGTTGCGGAGTTTCTAGTTGCAGAGATTCTAGTTGTGGAGTTTCTAGTTGGGGAGTTTCGAGTAATGGAGTTTCTTGTTGCGGAATTTGTAGTTGTGGAGTATCTAGTTGTGGTGTTTCAAGTTGTGGAGTATCTATTTGTCGGGTTTCAAGTTGTGGAGTTTCTAGTTGTGGAGTTTCTAGCTGTGGAGTTTCTAGTGGTTGAGTTTCCAGTTGTGGAGTTTCTAGTTGTGGAATTTGTAGTTGTGGATTATCTAGTTGTGGAGTTTCTAGCTGTGGAGTTTCTAGTTGCGGAGTATGTAGTTGCAGAGTTTCTAGTTTCGCAGTTTTCTAGTCGTGGAGTTTCTAGTTGTGCAGTCTCTAGTTGTTGAGTTTCTAGTTGTGAAGTTTATTGTTGTGGGGTTTCTAGCTGTGGAGTTTCTAGTTGCGGAGTTTCTAGTTGCAGAGTTTCCCGTTGCGGAGTTTCTAGTTGCAGAGTTCCTAGTTGTGGAGTTTCTAGTTGGAGAGCTTCGAGTTGCAGAGTTTCTAGTTGTGGAGTTTCTAGTTGTGGAGTTTTAGTTGCGGAGTTTCAAGTTGTGTAATTTATAGGTGTGGAGTTTCTAGTTGTTGAGTGTCTAGTTGTGGAGTTTCTAGCTGTGGAGTTTCCAGTGGTTGAGTTTCCAGTTGACGAGTTTCTATTCGCGAAGTCTCAAGTTGTGGAGTTTCTAGCTGTAAAGTTTCTAGCTGCGGAGTTTCTAGTTGCGGAGTTTCCAGTTGTGGAGTTTCTAGTTGTGGAATTTGTAGTTGTGAAGTATCTAGTTCTGGTGTTTCAAGTTGTGGAGTTTCTAGCTGTGGAGTTTCTAGTTGCGGAGTATCTAGTTGCAGAGTTTCTATTTTCGGAGTTTCTAGTTGTGGAGTTTCTAATTGTGGAGTTTCTAGTTGTGGAGTTTTTAGTTGCGGAGTTTCTGGTTGCGGAGTTTCAGGTTGTGGAGTTTCTAGTGGTGGAGTTTCTAATTGTGGAGTTTCTAGTTGTGGAGTTTTTAGTTGTGGAGTTTCTGGTTTCGGAGTTTCAGGTTGTGGAGTTTCTAGTTGCTGAGTTTCTAGTCGCGAAGTCTCAAGTTGTGGAGTTTCTAGCTGTGGAGTTTCTAGTTGCGGAGTTTCCAGTTGTGGTGTTTCTAGTTGCGGAATTTGTAGTTGTGGAGTATCTAGTTATGGTGTTTCAAGTTGTGGAGTCTGTAGTTGTGGAGTATCTATTTGTTTGGTTTCAACTTGTGGAGTTTCTAGTTGTGGAGTTTCTGGTTGTTGGGTTTCTAGCTGCCGAGTTTCCAGTTGCGAAGTCTCAAGTTGTGGAGTTTCTAGCTGTGAAAATTCTAGTGGCGGAGCTTCTAGTTGTGGAATTCGTAGTTATGGAGTATCTAGTTGTGGTGTTTCAAGTAGTTAAGTTTCTAGCTGTGGAGTTTCTAGTTGCGGAGTTTCTAATTGCAGAGTTTCACGTTGCCGAGTTTTCTAGTTGTGGAGTTTCTAGTTGCGGAGTTTCTAGTTGCGGAGTTTCAAGTTGTGGAGTTTCTAGTTGGGGAGTTTCTAGTTGTGGAGTTTGTAGTTGTGGAGTATCTAGTTGTGGAGTTTCAAATTGTGGAGTTTCTAGTTGTGGATTTTGAAGTTGTAGAGTTCCTAGTTGCAGAGTGTCTAGTTGAGAGTTTCTTGTGGCGGAGTTTTCTAGTTGCGGAGTCTGTAGTTGTGGAGTTGCTAGTTGTGGGGTTTCTAGTGGTGGATTTTCTAGCTGTGGAGTTTCCAGTTGTGGAATTTCTAGTTGTGGAATTTGTAGTTGTGGAGTATCTAGTTGTGGTGTTTCAAGTTGTGGAGTTTCTAGCTGTGGAGTTTCTAGTTGTGGAGTTTCTAGTGGCAGAGTTTCTAGTTGCGGATTTTTCTAGTTGTGGAGATTCTAGTGGCGGAGTTTCAAGTTGTGGAGTTTCTATTTGCGGAGTTACTAGCTGTGGAGTTTTTAGTTGCGGAGTCTCTAGTTGTGCAGTCTTAGTTGTTGAGTAGCTAGTTGTGAAGTTTATAGTTGTGGGGTTTCTAGCTGTGAAGTTTCTAGTTGTGGAGTTTGTAGTTGCAGAGTTTCTAGTTGCGCAGTTTCTAGTTGCAGAGACTCTAGTTGTGGAGTTTCTAGTTGGGGAGTTTCTAGTTGCGGAGTGTCTAGTTGTCGAGTTTCTAGTTGCAGAATTTGTAGTTTTGGAGTATCTAGTTGTGGTGTTTCAAGTTGTGGAGTATCTATTTGTCGCGTTTCAAGTTGTGGAGTTTCTAGTTTTGGAGTTTCTAGCTGTGGAGTTTCTAGTGGTTGAGTTTCCAGTTGACGAGTTTCTTTTTGCGAAGTCTCAAGTTGTGGAGTTTCTAACTGTAGAGTTTGTAGTTGCAGAGTTTCTAGTTGCGGAGTTTCCAGTTCTGGAGTTTCTAGTTGTGGAATTTGTAGTTGTGGATTATCTAGTTGTGGAGTTTCTAGCTGTGGAGTTTCTAGTTGCGGAGTATGTAGTTGCAGAGTTTCTAGTTGCGGAGTTTTCTAGTTGTGGAGTTTCTAGTTGTGCGGTCTCTAGTTGTTCAGTTTCTAGTTATGAAGTTTATAGTTGTGGGGTTTCTAGCTGTGGAGTTTCTAGTTGCGGAGTTTCTGGTTGCAGAGTTTCTAGTTGTGGAGTTTCTAGTTGCAGAGTTTATAGTTGTTGAGTTTCTAGTTGGGGAGTTTAGAGTTGCAGAGTTTCTAGTTGTGGAGTTTCAAGTTGTGGAGTTTTAGTTTTGGAGTTTCAAGTTGTGGAATTTATAGGTGTGGAGTTTCTAGTTGTTGAGTGTCTAGTTGTGGAGTTTCTAGCTGTGGAGTTTCTAGTGGTTGAGTTTTCAGTTGACGAGTTTTTATTCGCGAAGTCTCAAGTTGTGGAGTTTCTAGCTGTAAAGTTTCTAGTTGCGGAGTTTCTAGTTGAGGAGTTTCTAGTTGTGGAGTTTCTAGTTGTGGAATTTGTAGTTGCAGAGTTTCTAGTTGTGAAGTTTCTAGTTGTGCAGTTTCTAGTTGGAGTTTTTAGTTTTCGAGTTACTAGTTGTAGATTTTCTATTTGTAGAGTTCCTTGTTGTGGAGTTTCTAGTTGAGGGGTTTCTAGTTGTGGAAATTCTAGCTGTGGAGTTTCTACTTATGGAATCTCTAGTCGTGGTGTTTTTACTTTTGTAGTTTCTATCTGAGGAGTTTCTAAATGCAAAGTCTCTAGTTGTGCAGTCTCTCGTTGTGGAGTTTCTAGTTGTTGAGTTTCTAGTTGTGAAGTTTATAGTTGTGGGGTTTCTGGCTGTGGAGTTTCTAGTTGCGGAGTTTCTAGTTTTAGAGTTTCTAGTTGCGGAGTTTTTAGTTGCGGAGTTTCTAGTTGTGGAGTTTCTAGTTGTGGAGTTTTAGTTGTGGAGTTTCAAGTTGAGGAATTTATAGGTGTGGAGTTTTTAGTTGTTGAGTTTCTAGTTGTCGGGTTTCAAGTTGGGGAGTTTCTAGCTGTGGAGTTTCTAATTGTGGAGCTTTTAGTTGAGGAGTCTCTAGTTGTTGAGTCTCTCACTGTGTAAATTCTAGTTGTGGAGTTTCCAGTTGCGGAGTTTCTAGTTGTGGAGTTTCTAGTTGTGAGGTTCGTAGTTGTGGAGTTTCTAGTGGTGGAGTTTCTATGTGTGGAGTCTCTAGTTGTGGAGTTTCTAGTTGCGAACTCTCTAGTTGTGGATTTTCTAGCTGTGGAGTTTCTAGTTGCGGAGTATGTAGTTGCAGAGTTTCTAGTTGCGGAGTTTTCTAGTTGTGGAGTTTCTAGTTGTGCAGTCTCTAGTTGTTGAGTTTCTAGTTGTGAAGTTTATAGTTGTGGGTTTTCTAGCTGTGGAGCTTCGAGTTCCGCAGTTTCTAGTTGCAGAGTTTCTAGTTGCGGAGATTCTAGTGGCGGAGTTTCAAGTTGTGGAGTTTCTTGTTGCGGAGTTACTAGCTGTGGAGTTTCTAGTTGCGGAGTCTCTTGTTGTGCAGTCTATAGTTGTTGAGTTGCTAGCTGTGAAGTTTATAGTTGTGGGGTTTCTAGCTGTGGAGTTTCTAGTTGCGGAGTTTCTAGTTGCACAGTTTCTAGTTGCGGAGTTTCTAGTTGCAGCGATTCTAGTTGTGGAGTTTCTAGTTGGGGAGTTTCGAGTAATGGAGTTTCTAGTTGCGGAATTTGTAGTTGTGGAGTATCTAGTTGTGGTGTTTCAAGTTGTGGAGTATCTATTTTTCGGGTTTCAAGTTGTGGAGTTTCTAGTTGTGGAGTTTCTAGCTGTGGAGTTTCTGGTTGTTGGGTTTCTAGTTGCCGAGTTTCTAGTTGCGAAGTCTCAAGTTGTTTATTTTCTAGCTGTGGAGTTTCTAGTTGCGGAGTTTCTAGTTGCGGAGTTTCTAGTTGTGGAGTTTCTAGTTGTGGAATTCGTAGTTGTGGAGTATCCAGTTGTGGTGTTTCAAGTAGCGAAGTTTCTAGCTGTGGAGTTTCTAGTAGCGGGGTTTCTAGTTGCAGAGTTTCTAGTTGCGGAGTTTTCTAGTTGTGGAGTTTCTAGTGGCGGAGTTGCTAGTTGTGGAGTTTCTAATGGTGGATTTTCTAGCTGTTGAGTTTCTAGTTGCGGAGTTTCTAGTTGCAGAGTTTCTAGTTGTGGACTTTCTAGCTGTGGAGTTTCCAGTTGTGGAATTTCTAGTTGTGGAATTTGTAGTTGTGGAGTATCTAGTTGTGATGTTTCAAGTTGGGGAGTTTCTAGCTGTGGAGTTTCTAGTTGTGGAGTTTCTAGTGGCAGAGTTTCTAGTTTTGGATTTTTCTAGTTGTGGAGATTCTAGTGGCGGAGTTTCAAGTTGTGGAGTTTCTAGTTGCGGAGTTACTAGCTGTGGAGTTTTAGTTGCGGAGTCTCTAGTTGTGCAGTCTATAGTTGTTGAGTTGCTAGTTGTGAAGTTTATAGTTGTGGGGTTTCTAGCTGTGAAGATTCTAGTTGTGGAGTTTGCAGTAGCAGAGTTTCTAGTTGCGCAGTTTCTAGTTGCAGAGACTCTAGTTGTGGAGTTTTTAGTTGGGGAGTTTCTAGTTGCGGAGTTTCTAGTTGTGGAGTTTCTAGTTGCAGAATTTGTAGTTTTGGAGTATCTAGTTGTGGTGTTTCAAGTTGTGGAGTATCTATTTGTCGGGTTTCAAGTTGTGGAGTTTCTAGTTTTGGAGTTTCTAGCTGTGGAGTTTCTAGTGGTTGAGTTTCCAGTTGACGAGTTTCTATTTGCGAAGTCTCAAGTTGTGGAGTTTCTAACTGTAAAGTTTGTAGTTGCAGAGTTTCTAGTTGCGGAGTTTCCAGTTGTTGAGTTTCTAGTTGTGGAATTTGTAGTTGTGGATTATCTAGTTGTGGAGTTCTAACTGTGGAGTTTCTAGTTGCGGAGTATGTAGTTGCAGAGTTTCTAGTTGCGGAGTTTTCTAGTTGTGGAGTTTCAAGTTGTGCAGTCTCTAGTTGTTGAGTTTCTAGTTGTGAAGTTTATAGTTGTGGGGTTTCTAGCTGTGGAGTTTCTAGTTGCGGAGTTTCTAGTTGCAGAGTTTCTAGTTGCAGAGTTTCTAGTTGCAGAGTTTATAGTTGTGGAGTTTCTAGTTGTGGAGTTTTAGTTGTGGAGTTTCAAGTTGTGGAATTTATAGGTGTGGAGTTTCTAGTTGTTGAGTGTCTAGTTGTGGAGTTTCTAGTTGTGGAGTTTCTAGTGGTTGAGTTTTCAGTTGACGAGTTTTTATTCGCGAAGTCTCAAGTTGTGGAGTTTCTAGCTGTAAAGTTTCCAGTTGTGGAGTTTCTAGTTGTGGAATTGGTAGTTGTGGAGTATCTAGTTGTGGTGTTTCAAGTTGTGGAGTTTCCAGCTGTGGATTTTGTAGTTGCGGAGTATCTAGTTGCAGAGTTTCTAGTTGCGGAGTTTTCTAGTGTTGGAGATTCTAGTGGCGGAGTTTCAAGTTGTGGAGTTTCTTGTTGCGGAGTTACTAGCTGTGGAGTTTCTAGTTGTGGAGTCTCTAGTTGTGCAGTCTATAGTTGTTGAGTTGCTAGCTGTGAAGTTTATAGTTGTGGGGTTTCTAGCTGTGGAGTTTCTAGTTGCGGAGTTTCTAGTTGCACAGTTTCTAGTTGCGGAGTTTCTAGTTGCAGAGATTCTAGTTGTGGAGTTTCTAGTTGGGGAGTTTCGAGTAATGGAGTTTCTAGTTGCGGAATTTGTAGTTGTGGAGTATCTAGTTGTGGTGTTTCAAGTTGTGGAGTATCTATTTGTCGGGTTTCAAGTTGTGGAGTTTCTAGTTGTGGAGTTTCTAGCTGTGGAGTTTCTAGTGGTTGAGTTTCCAGTTGTGGAGTTTCTAGTTGTGGAATTTGTAGTTGTGGATTATCTAGTTGTGGAGTTTCTAGCTGTGGAGTTTCTAGTTGCGGAGTATGTAGTTGCAGAGTTTCTAGTTTCGGAGTTTTCTAGTCGTGGAGTTTCTAGTTGTGCAGTCTCTAGTTGTTGAGTTTCTAGTTGTGAAGTTTATAGTTGTGGGTTTTCTAGCTGTGGAGCTTCGAGTTCCGCAGTTTCTAGTTGCAGAGTTTCTAGTTGCGGAGATTCTAGTGGCGGAGTTTCAAGTTGTGGAGTTTCTTGTTGCGGAGTTACTAGCTGTGGAGTTTCTAGTTGCGGAGTCTCTTGTTGTGCAGTCTATAGTTGTTGAGTTGCTAGCTGTGAAGTTTATAGTTGTGGGGTTTCTAGCTGTGGAGTTTCTAGTTGCGGAGTTTCTAGTTGCACAGTTTCTAGTTGCGGAGTTTCTAGTTGCAGCGATTCTAGTTGTGGAGTTTCTAGTTGGGGAGTTTCGAGTAATGGAGTTTCTAGTTGCGGAATTTGTAGTTGTGGAGTATCTAGTTGTGGTGTTTCAAGTTGTGGAGTATCTATTTGTCGGGTTTCAAGTTGTGGAGTTTCTAGTTGTGGAGTTTCTAGCTGTGGAGTTTCTGGTTGTTGGGTTTCTAGTTGCCGAGTTTCTAGTTGCGAAGTCTCAAGTTGTTTATTTTCTAGCTGTGGAGTTTCTAGTTGCGGAGTTTCTAGTTGCGGAGTTTCTAGTTGTGGAGTTTCTAGTTGTGGAATTCGTAGTTGTGGAGTATCCAGTTGTGGTGTTTCAAGTAGCGAAGTTTCTAGCTGTGGAGTTTCTAGTAGCGGGGTTTCTAGTTGCAGAGTTTCTAGTTGCGGAGTTTTCTAGTTGTGGAGTTTCTAGTGGCGGAGTTGCTAGTTGTGGAGTTTCTAATGGTGGATTTTCTAGCTGTTGAGTTTCTAGTTGCGGAGTTTCTAGTTGCAGAGTTTCTATTTGTGGACTTTCTAGCTGTGGAGTTTCCAGTTGTGGAATTTCTAGTTGTGGAATTTGTAGTTGTGGAGTATCTAGTTGTGATGTTTCAAGTTGGGGAGTTTCTAGCTGTGGAGTTTCTAGTTGTGGAGTTTCTAGTGGCAGAGTTTCTAGTTTTGGATTTTTCTAGTTGTGGAGATTCTAGTGGCGGAGTTTCAAGTTGTGGAGTTTCTAGTTGCGGAGTTACTAGCTGTGGAGTTTAAGTTGCGGAGTCTCTAGTTGTGCAGTCTATAGTTGTTGAGTTGCTAGTTGTGAAGTTTATAGTTGTGGGGTTTCTAGCTGTGAAGATTCTAGTTGTGGAGTTTGCAGTTGCAGAGTTTCTAGTTGCGCAGTTTCTAGTTGCAGAGACTCTAGTTGTGGAGTTTTTAGTTAGGGAGTTTCTAGTTGCGGAGTTTCTAGTTGTGGAGTTTCTAGTTGCAGAATTTGTAGTTTTGGAGTATCTAGTTGTGGTGTTTCAAGTTGTGGAGTATCTATTTGTCGGGTTTCAAGTTGTGGAGTTTCTAGTTTTGGAGTTTCTAGCTGTGGAGTTTCTAGTGGTTGAGTTTCCAGTTGACGAGTTTCTATTTGCGAAGTCTCAAGTTGTGGAGTTTCTAACTGTAAAGTTTGTAGTTGCAGAGTTTCTAGTTGCGGAGTTTCCAGTTGTTGAGTTTCTAGTTGTGGAATTTGTAGTTGTGGATTATCTAGTTGTGGAGTTCTAACTGTGGAGTTTCTAGTTGCGGAGTATGTAGTTGCAGAGTTTCTAGTTGCGGAGTTTTCTAGTTGTGGAGTTTCAAGTTGTGCAGTCTCTAGTTGTTGAGTTTCTAGTTGTGAAGTTTATAGTTGTGGGGTTTCTAGCTGTGGAGTTTCTAGTTGCGGAGTTTCTAGTTGCAGAGTTTCTAGTTGCAGAGTTTCTAGTTGCAGAGTTTATAGTTGTGGAGTTTCTAGTTGTGGAGTTTTAGTTGTGGAGTTTCAAGTTGTGGAATTTATAGGTGTCGAGTTTCTAGTTGTTGAGTGTCTAGTTGTGGAGTTTCTAGTTGTGGAGTTTCTAGTGGTTGAGTTTTCAGTTGACGAGTTTTTATTCGCGAAGTCTCAAGTTGTGGAGTTTCTAGCTGTAAAGTTTCCAGTTGTGGAGTTTCTAGTTGTGGAATTGGTAGTTGTGGAGTATCTAGTTGTGGTGTTTCAAGTTGTGGAGTTTCCAGCTGTGGATTTTGTAGTTGCGGAGTATCTAGTTGCAGAGTTTCTAGTTGCGGAGTTTTCTAGTGTTGGAGATTCTAGTGGCGGAGTTTCAAGTTGTGGAGTTTCTTGTTGCGGAGTTACTAGCTGTGGAGTTTCTAGTTGCGGAGTCTCTAGTTGTGCAGTCTATAGTTGTTCAGTTGCTAGCTGTGAAGTTTATAGTTGTGGGGTTTCTAGCTGTGGAGTTTCTAGTTGCGGAGTTTCTAGTTGCACAGTTTCTAGTTGCGGAGTTTCTAGTTGCAGAGATTCTAGTTGTGGAGTTTCTAGTTGGGGAGTTTCGAGCAATGGAGTTTCTAGTTGCGGAATTTGTAGTTGTGGAGTATCTAGTTGTGGTGTTTCAAGTTGTGGAGTATCTATTTGTCGGGTTTCAAGTTGTGGAGTTTCTAGTTGTGGAGTTTCTAGCTGTGGAGTTTATAGTGGTTGAGTTTCCAGTTGTGGAGTTTGTAGTTGTGGAATTTGTAGTTGTGGATTATCTAGTTGTCGAGTTTCTAGCTGTGGAGTTTCTAGTTGCGGAGTATGTAGTTGCAGAGTTTCTAGTTTCGGAGTTTTCTAGTCGCGGAGTTTCTAGTTGTGCAGTCTCTAGTTGTTGAGTTTCTAGTTGTGAAGTTTATTGTTGTGGGGTTTCTAGCTGTGGAGTTTCTAGTTGCGGAGTTTCTAGTTGCAGAGTTTCCCGTTGCGGAGTTTCTAGTTGCAGAGTTTCTAGTTGTGGAGTTTCTAGTTGGAGAGCTTCGAGTTGCAGAGTTTCTAGTTGTGGAGTTTCTAGTTGTGGAGTTTTAGTTGCGGAGTTTCAAGTTGTGTAATTTATAGGTGTGGAGTTTCTAGTTGTTGAGGGTCTAGTTGTGGAGTTTCTAGCTGTGGAGTTTCTAGTGGTTGAGTTTCCAGTTGACGAGTTTCTATTCGCGACGTCTCAAGTTGTGGAGTTTCTAGCTGTAAAGTTTGAAGCTACGGAGTTTCTAGTTGCGGAGTTTCCAGTTGTGGAGTTTCTAGTTGTGGAATTTGTAGTTGTGAAGTATCTAGTTCTGGTGTTTCAAGTTGTGGAGTTTCCAGCTGTGGATTTTGTAGTTGCGGAGTATCTAGTTGCAGAGTTTCTAGTTGCGGAGTTTTCTAGTGTTGGAGATTCTAGCGGCGGAGTTTCAAGTTGTGGAGTTTCTTGTTGCGGAGTTACTAGCTGTGGAGTTTCTAGTTGTGGAGTCTCTAGTTGTGCAGTCTATAGTTGTTGAGTTGCTAGCTGTGAAGTTTATAGTTGTGGGGTTTCTAGCTGTGGAGTTTCTAGTTGCGGAGTTTCTAGTTGCACAGTTTCTAGTTGCGGAGTTTCTAGTTGCAGAGATTCTAGTTGTGGAGTTTCTAGTTGGGGAGTTTCGAGTAATGGAGTTTCTAGTTGCGGAATTTGTAGTTGTGGAGTATCTAGTTGTGGTGTTTCAAGTTGTGGAGTATATATTTGTCGGGTTTCAAGTTGTGGAGTTTCTAGTTGTGGAGTTTCTAGCTGTGGAGTTTCTAGTGGTTGAGTTTCCAGTTGTGGAGTTTCTAGTTGTGGAATTTGTAGTTGTGGATTATCTAGTTGTGGAGTTTCTAGCTGTGGAGTTTCTAGTTGCGGAGTATGTAGTTGCAGAGTTTCTAGTTTCGGAGTTTTCTAGTCGTGGAGTTTCTAGTTGTGCAGTCTCTAGTTGTTGAGTTTCTAGTTGTGAAGTTTATTGTTGTGGGGTTTCTAGCTGTGGAGTTTCTAGTTGCGGAGTTTCTAGTTGCAGAGTTTCCCGTTGCGGAGTTTCTAGTTGCAGAGTTTCTAGTTGTGGAGTTTCTAGTTGGAGAGCTTCGAGTTGCAGAGTTTCTAGTTGTGGAGTTTCTAGTTGTGGAGTTTTAGTTGCGGAGTTTCAAGTTGTGTAATTTATAGGTGGGGAGTTTCTAGTTGTTGAGTGTCTAGTTGTGGAGTTTCTAGCTGTGGAGTTTCCAGTGGTTAAGTTTCCAGTTGACGAGTTTCTATTCGCGAAGTCTCAAGTTGTGGAGTTTCTAGCTGTAAAGTTTCTAGCTGCGGAGTTTCTAGTTGCGGAGTTTCCAGTTGTGGAGTTTCTAGTTGTGGAATTTGTAGTTGTGAAGTATCTAGTTCTGGTGTTTCAAGTTGTGGAGTTTCTAGCTGTGGAGTTTCTAGTTGCGGAGTATCTAGTTGCAGAGTTTCTATTTTCGGAGTTTCTAGTTGTGGAGTTTCTAATTGTGGAGTTTCTAGTTGTGGAGTTTTTAGTTGCGGAGTTTCTGGTTGCGGAGTTTCAGGTTGTGGAGTTTCTAGTGGTGGAGTTTCTAATTGTGGAGTTTCTAGTTGTGGAGTTTTTAGTTGTGGAGTTTCTGGTTTCGGAGTTTCAGGTTGTGGAGTTTCTAGTTGCTGAGTTTCTAGTCGCGAAGTCTCAAGTTGTGGAGTTTCTAGCTGTGGAGTTTCTAGTTGCGGAGTTTCCAGTTGTGGTGTTTCTAGTTGCGGAATTTGTAGTTGTGGAGTATCTAGTTATGGTGTTTCAAGTTGTGGAGTCTGTAGTTGTGGAGTATCTATTTGTTTGGTTTCAACTTGTGGAGTTTCTAGTTGTGGAGTTTCTGGTTGTTGGGTTTCTAGCTGCCGAGTTTCCAGTTGCGAAGTCTCAAGTTGTGGAGTTTCTAGCTGTGAAAATTGTAGTGGCGGAGCTTCTAGTTGTGGAATTCGTAGTTATGGAGTATCTAGTTGTGGTGTTTCAAGTAGTTAAGTTTCTAGCTGTGGAGTTTCTAGTTGCGGAGTTTCTAGTTGCGGAGTTTCAAGTTGTGGAGTTTCTAGTTGGGGAGTTTCTAGTTGTGGAGTTTGTAGTTGTGGAGTATCTAGTTGTGGAGTTTCAAATTGTGGAGTTTCTAGTTGTGGATTTTGAAGTTGTAGAGTTCCTAGTTGCAGAGTGTCTAGTTGAGAGTTTCTTGTGGCGGAGTTTTCTAGTTGCAGAGTCTGTAGTTGTGGAGTTGCTAGTTGTGGGGTTTCTAGTGGTGGATTTTCTAGCTGTGGAGTTTCCAGTTGTGGAATTTCTAGTTGTGGAATTTGTAGTTGTGGAGTATCTAGTTGTGGTGTTTCAAGTTGTGGAGTTTCTAGCTGTGGAGTTTCTAGTTGTGGAGTTTCTAGTGGCAGAGTTTCTAGTTGCGGATTTTTCTAGTTGTGGAGATTCTAGTGGCGGAGTTTCAAGTTGTGGAGTTTCTATTTGCGGAGTTACTAGCTGTGGAGTTTTTAGTTGCGGAGTCTCTAGTTGTGTAGTCTTAGTTGTTGAGTAGCTAGTTGTGAAGTTTATAGTTGTGGGGTTTCTAGCTGTGAAGTTTCTAGTTGTGGAGTTTGTAGTTGCAGAGTTTCTAGTTGCGCAGTTTCTTGTTGCAGAGACTCTAGTTGTGGAGTTTCTAGTTGGGGAGTTTCTAGTTGCGGAGTGTCTAGTTGTCGAGTTTCTAGTTGCAGAATTTGTAGTTTTGGAGTATCTAGTTGTGGTGTTTCAAGTTGTGGAGTATCTATTTGTCGGGTTTCAAGTTGTGGAGTTTCTAGTTTTGGAGTTTCTAGCTGTGGAGTTTCTAGTGGTTGAGTTTCCAGTTGACGAGTTTCTTTTTGCGAAGTCTCAAGTTGTGGAGTTTCTAACTGTAGAGTTTGTAGTTGCAGAGTTTCTAGTTGCGGAGTTTCCAGTTCTGGAGTTTCTAGTTGTGGAATTTGTAGTTGTGGATTATCTAGTTGTGGAGTTTCTAGCTGTGGAGTTTCTAGTTGCGGAGTATGTAGTTGCAGAGTTTCTAGTTGCGGAGTTTTCTAGTTGTGGAGTTTCTAGTTTTGCGGTCTCTAGTTGTTCAGTTTCTAGTTATGAAGTTTATAGTTGTGGGGTTTCTAGCTGTGGAGTTTCTAGTTGCGGAGTTTCTGGTTGCAGAGTTTCTAGTTGTGGAGTTTCTAGTTGCAGAGTTTATAGTTGTTGAGTTTCTAGTTGGGGAGTTTAGAGTTGCAGAGTTTCTAGTTGTGGAGTTTCAAGTTGTGGAGTTTTAGTTTTGGAGTTTCAAGTTGTGGAATTTATAGGTGTGGAGTTTCTAGTTGTTGAGTGTCTAGTTGTGGAGTTTCTAGCTGTGGAGTTTCTAGTGGTTGAGTTTTCAGTTGACGAGTTTTTATTCGCGAAGTCTCAAGTTGTGGAGTTTCTAGCTGTAAAGTTTCTAGTTGCGGAGTTTCTAGTTGAGGAGTTTCTAGTTGTGGAGTTTCTAGTTGTGGAATTTGTAGTTGCAGAGTTTCTAGTTGTGAAGTTTCTAGTTGTGGAGTTTCTAGTTGGAGTTTTTAGTTTTCGAGTTACTAGTTGTAGATTTTCTATTTGTAGAGTTCCTTTTTGTGGAGTTTCTAGTTGAGGGGTTTCTAGTTGTGGAAATTCTAGCTGTGGAGTTTCTACTTATGGAATCTCTAGTCGTGGTGTTTTTACTTTTGTAGTTTCTATCTGAGGAGTTTCTAAATGCAAAGTCTCTAGTTGTGCAGTCTCTAGTTGTGGAGTTTCTACTTGTTGAGTTTCTAGTTGTGAAGTTTATAGTTGTGGGGTTTCTGGCTGTGGAGTTTCTAGTTGCGGAGTTTCTAGTTTTAGAGTTTCTAGTTGCGGAGTTTTTAGTTGCGGAGTTTCTAGTTGTGGAGTTTCTAGTTGTGGAGTTTTAGTTGTGGAGTTTCAAGTTGAGGAATTTATAGGTGTGGAGTTTTTAGTTGTTGAGTTTCTAGTTGTCGGGTTTCAAGTTGGGGAGTTTCTAGCTGTGGAGTTTCTAATTGTGGAGCTTTTAGTTGAGGAGTCTCTAGTTGTTGAGTCTCTCACTGTGTAAATTCTAGTTGTGGAGTTTCTGGTTGCAGAGTTTGTTGTTGTGGAGTTTCTAGATGTGGTGTTTCTAGTTGTGGAGTTTCTGGGTGTGGAGTTTCCAGTTGCGGAGTTTCTAGTTGTGGAGTTTCTAGTTGTGAGGTTCGTAGTTGTGGAGTTTCTAGTGGTGGAGTTTCTATGTGTGGAGTCTCTAGTTGTGGAGTTTCTAGTTGCGAACTCTCTAGTTGTGGATTTTCTAGCTGTGGAGTTTCTAGTTGCGGAGTATGTAGTTGCAGAGTTTCTAGTTGCGGAGTTTTCTAGTTGTGGAGTTTCTAGTTGTGCAGTCTCTAGTTGTTGAGTTTCTAGTTGTGAAGTTTATAGTTGTGGGGTTTCTAGCTGTGGAGCTTCGAGTTCCGCAGTTTCTAGTTGCAGAGTTTCTAGTTGCGGAGATTCTAGTGGCGGAGTTTCAAGTTGTGGAGTTTCTTGTTGCGGAGTTACTAGCTGTGGAGTTTCTAGTTGCGGAGTCTCTTGTTGTGCAGTGTATAGTTGTTGAGTTGCTAGCTGTGAAGTTTATAGTTGTGGGGTTTCTAGCTGTGGAGTTTCTAGTTGCGGAGTTTCTAGTTGCACAGTTTCTAGTTGCGGAGTTTCTAGTTGCAGCGATTCTAGTTGTGGAGTTTCTAGTTGGGGAGTTTCGAGTAATGGAGTTTCTAGTTGCGGAATTTGTAGTTGTGGAGTATCTAGTTGTGGTGTTTCAAGTTGTGGAGTATCTATTTGTCGGGTTTCAAGTTGTGGAGTTTCTAGTTGTGGAGTTTCTAGCTGTGGAGTTTCTGGTTGTTGGGTTTCTAGTTGCCGAGTTTCTAGTTGCGAAGTCTCAAGTTGTTTATTTTCTAGCTGTGGAGTTTCTAGTTGCGGAGTTTCTAGTTGCGGAGTTTCTAGTTGTGGAGTTTCTAGTTGTGGAATTCGTAGTTGTGGAGTATCCAGTTGTGGTGTTTCAAGTAGCGAAGTTTCTAGCTGTGGAGTTTCTAGTAGCGGGGTTTCTAGTTGCAGAGTTTCTAGTTGCGGAGTTTTCTAGTTGTGGAGTTTCTAGTGGCGGAGTTGCTAGTTGTGGAGTTTCTAATGGTGGATTTTCTAGCTGTTGAGTTTCTAGTTGCGGAGTTTCTAGTTGCAGAATTTCTAGTTGTGGACTTTCTAGCTGTGGAGTTTCCAGTTGTGGAATTTCTAGTTGTGGAATTTGTAGTTGTGGAGTATCTAGTTGTGATGTTTCAAGTTGGGGAGTTTCTAGCTGTGGAGTTTCTAGTTGTGGAGTTTCTAGTGGCAGAGTTTCTAGTTTTGGATTTTTCTAGTTGTGGAGATTCTAGTGGCGGAGTTTCAAGTTGTGGAGTTTCTAGTTGCGGAGTTACTAGCTGTGGAGTTTTAGTTGCGGAGTCTCTAGTTGTGCAGTCTATAGCTGTTGAGTTGCTAGTTGTGAAGTTTATAGTTGTGGGGTTTCTAGCTGTGAAGATTCTAGTTGTGGAGTTTGCAGTTGCAGAGTTTCTAGTTGCGCAGTTTCTAGTTGCAGAGACTCTAGTTGTGGAGTTTTTAGTTGGGGAGTTTCTAGTTGCGGAGTTTCTAGTTGTGGAGTTTCTAGTTGCAGAATTTGTAGTTTTGGAGTATCTAGTTGTGGTGTTTCAAGTTGTGGAGTATCTATTTGTCGGGTTTCAAGTTGTGGAGTTTCTAGTTTTGGAGTTTCTAGCTGTGGAGTTTCTAGTGGTTGAGTTTCCAGTTGACGAGTTTCTATTTGCGAAGTCTCAAGTTGTGGAGTTTCTAACTGTAAAGTTTGTAGTTGCAGAGTTTCTAGTTGCGGAGTTTCAAGTTGTTGAGTTTCTAGTTGTGGAATTTGTAGTGTTGGATTATCTAGTTGTGGAGTTCTAACTGTGGAGTTTCTAGTTGCGGAGTATGTAGTTGCAGAGTTTCTAGTTGCGGAGTTTTCTAGTTGTGGAGTTTCAAGTTGTGCAGTCTCTAGTTGTTGAGTTTCTAGTTGTGAAGTTTATAGTTGTGGGGTTTCTAGCTGTGGAGTTTCTAGTTGCGGAGTTTCTAGTTGCAGAGTTTCTAGTTGCAGAGTTTCTAGTTGCAGAGTTTATAGTTGTGGAGTTTCTAGTTGTGGAGTTTTAGTTGTGGAGTTTCAAGTTGTGGAATTTATAGGTGTGGAGTTTCTAGTTGTTGAGTGTCTAGTTGTGGAGTTTCTAGTTGTGGAGTTTCTAGTGGTTGAATTTTCAGTTGACGAGTTTTTATTCGCGAAGTCTCAAGTTGTGGAGTTTCTAGCTGTAAAGTTTCCAGTTGTGGAGTTTCTAGTTGTGGAATTGGTAGTTGTGGAGTATCTAGTTGTGGTGTTTCAAGTTGTGGAGTTTCCAGCTGTGGATTTTGAAGTTGCGGAGTATCTAGTTGCAGAGTTTCTAGTTGCGGAGTTTTCTGGTGTTGGAGATTCTAGTGGCGGAGTTTCAAGTTGTGGAGTTTCTTGTTGCGGAGTTACTAGCTGTGGAGTTTCTAGTTGCGGAGTCTCTAGTTGTGCAGTCTATAGTTGTTGAGTTGCTAGCTGTGAAGTTTATAGTTGTGGGGTTTCTAGCTGTGGAGTTTCTAGTTGCGGAGTTTCTAGTTGCACAGTTTCTAGTTGCGGAGTTTCTAGTTGCAGAGATTCTAGTTGTGGAGTTTCGAGTAATGGAGTTTCTAGTTGCGGAATTTGTAGTTGTGGAGTATCTAGTTGTGGTGTTTCAAGTTGTGGAGTATCTATTTGTCGGGTTTCAAGTTGTGGAGTTTCTAGTTGTGGAGTTTCTAGCTGTGGAGTTTCTAGTGGTTGAGTTTCCTGTTGTGGAGTTTATAGTTGTGGAATTTGTAGTTGTGGATTATCTAGTTGTGGAGTTTCTAGCTGTGGAGTTTCTAGTTGCGGAGTATGTAGTTGCAGAGTTTCTAGTTTCAAAGCTTTCTAGTTGCGGAGTTTCTAGTTGTGCAGTCTCTAGTTGTTGAGTTTCTAGTTGTGAAGTTTATTGTTGTGGGGTTTCTAGCTGTGGAGTTTCTAGTTGCGGAGTTTCTAGTTGCAGAGTTTCCCGTTGCGGAGTTTCTAGTTGCAGAGTTTCTAGTTGTGGAGTTTCTAGTTGGAGAGCTTCGAGTTGCAGAGTTTCTAGTTGTGGAGTTTCTAGTTGTGGAGTTTTAGTTGCGGAGTTTCAAGTTGTGTAATTTATAGGTGTGGAGTTTCTAGTTGTTGAGTGTCTAGTTGTGGAGTTTCTAGCTGTGGAGTTTCTAGTGGTTGAGTTTCCAGTTGACGAGTTTCTATTCGCGAAGTCTCAAGTTGTGGAGTTTCTAGCTGTAAAGTTTCTAGCTGCGGAGTTTCTAGTTGCGGAGTTTCCAGTTGTGGAGTTTCTAGTTGTGGAATTTGTAGTTTTGAAGTATCTAGTTCTGGTGTTTCAAGTTGTGGAGTTTCTATTTGCGGAGTTACTAGCTGTGGAGTTTCTAGTTGCGGAGTCTCTAGTTGTGCAGTCTTAGTTGTTGAGTAGCTAGTTGTGAAGTTTAGAGTTGTGGGGTTTCTAGCTGTGAAGTTTCTAGTTGTGGAGTTTGTAGTTGCAGAGTTTCTAGTTGCGAAGTTTCTAGTTGCAGAGACTCTAGTTGTGGAGTTTCTAGTTGGGGAGTTTCTAGTTGCGGAGTGTCTAGTTGTGGAGATTCTAGTTGCAGAATTTGTAGTTTTGGAGTATCTAGTTGTGGTGTTTCAAGTTGTGGAGTATCTATTTGTCGGGTTTCAAGTTGTGGAGTTTCTAGTTTTGGAGTTTCTAGCTGTGGAGTTTCTAGTGGTTGAGTTTCCAGTTGACGAGTTTCTTTTTCCGAAGTCTCAAGTTGTGGAGTTTCTAGCTGTGGAGTTTCTAGTTGCGGAGTATGTAGTTGCAGAGTTTCTAGTTGCGGAGTTTTCTAGTTGTGGAGTTTCTAGTTGTGCGGTCTCTAGTTGTTCAGTTTCTAGTTATGAAGTTTATAGTTGTGGGGTTTCTAGCTGTGGAGTTCCTAGTTGCGGAGTTTCTAGTTGCACAGTTTCTAGTTGTGGAGTTTCTAGTTGCAGAGTTTATAGTTGTTGAGTTTCTAGTTGGGGAGTTTAGAGTTGCAGAGTTTCTAGTTGTGGAGTATCAAGTTGTGGAGTTTTAGTTTTGGAGTTTCAAGTTGTGGAATTTATAGGTGTGGAGTTTCTAGTTGTTGAGTGTCTAGTTGTGGAGTTTCTAGCTGTGGAGTTTCTAGTGGTTGAGTTTTCAGTTGACGAGTTTTTATTCGCGAAGTCTCAAGTTGTGGAGTTTCTAGCTGTAAAGTTTCTAGTTGCGGAGTTTCTAGTTGAGGAGTTTCTAGTTGTGGAGTTTCTAGTTGTGGAATTTGTAGTTGCAGAGTTTCAAGTTGTGAAGTTTCTAGTTGTGGAGTTTCTAGTTGGAGTTTTCAGTTTTCGAGTTACTAGTTGTAGATTTTCTATTTGTAGAGTTCCTTGTTGTGGAGTTTCTAGTTGAGGGGTTTCTAGTGTGGAAATTCTAGCTGTGGAGTTTCTACCTATGGAATCTCTAGTTGTGGTGTTTTTACTTGTGTAGTTTCTATCTGAGGAGTTTCTAAATGCAAAGTCTCTAGTTGTGCAGTCTCTAGTTGTGGAGTTTCTAGTTGTTGAGTTTCTAGTTGTGAAGTTTATAGTTGTGGGGTTTCTGGCTGTGGAGTTTCTAGTTGCGGAGTTTCTAGTTTCAGAGTTTCTAGTTGCGGAGTTTCTAGTTGCGGAGTTTCTAGTTGTGGAGTTTCTAGTTGTGGAGTTTTAGTTGTGGAGTTTCAAGTTGAGGAATTTATAGGTGTGGAGTTTTTAGTTGTTGAGTTTCTAGTTGTCGGGTTTCAAGTTGGGGAGTTTCTAGCTGTGGAGTTTCTAATTGTGGAGCTTTTAGTTGAGGAGTCTCTAGTTGTTGAGTGTCTCTGTGTAAATTCTAGTTGTGGAGTTTCTGGTTGCAGAGTTTGTTGTTGTGGAGTTTCTAGATGTGGTGTTTCTAGTTGTGGAGTTTCTGGGTGTGGAGTTTCCAGTTGCGGAGTTTCTAGTTGTGGAGTTTCTAGTTGTGAGGTTCGTAGTTGTGGAGTTTCTAGTGGTGGAGTTTCTATGTGTGGAGTCTCTAGTTGTGGAGTTTCTAGTTGCGAACTCTCTAGTTGTGGATTTTCTAGCTGTGGAGTTTCTAGTTGCGGAGTATGTAGTTGCACAGTTTCTAGTTGCGGAGTTTTCTAGTTGTGGAGTTTCTAGTTGTGCAGTCTCTAGTTGTTGAGTTTCTAGTTGTGAAGTTTATAGTTGTGGGGTTTCTAGCTGTGGAGCTTCGAGTTCCGCAGTTTCTAGTTGCAGAGTTTCTAGTTGCGGAGATTCTAGTGGCGGAGTTTCGAGTTGTGGAGTTTCTTGTTGCGGAGTTACTAGCTGTGGAGTTTCTAGTTGCGGAGTCTCTGGTTGTGCAGTCTATAGTTGTTGAGTTGCTAGCTGTGAAGTTTATAGTTGTGGGGTTTCTAGCTGTGGAGTTTCTAGTTGCGGAGTTTCTAGTTGCACAGTTTCTAGTTGCGGAGTTTCTAGTTGCAGAGATTCTAGTTGTGGAGTTTCTAGTTGGGGAGTTTCGAGTAATGGAGTTTCTAGTTGCGGAATTTGTAGTTGTGGAGTATCTAGTTGTGGTGTTTCAAGTTGTGGAGTATCTATTTGTCGGGTTTCAAGTTGTGGAGTTTCTAGTTGTGGAGTTTCTAGCTGTGGAGTTTCTGGTTGTTGGGTTTCTAGTTGCCTAGTTTCTAGTTGCGAAGTCTCAAGTTGTTTATTTTCTAGCTGTGGAGTTTCTAGTTGCGGAGTTTCTAGTTGCGGAGTTTCTAGTTGTGGAGTTTCTAGTTGTGGAATTCGTAGTTGTGGAGTATCTAGTTGTGGTGTTTCAAGTAGCGAAGTTTCTAGCTGTGGAGTTTCTAGTAGCGGGGTTTCTAGTTGCAGAGTTTCTAGTTGCAGAGTTTTCTAGTTGTGGAGTTTGTAGTGGCGAAGTTGCTAGTTGTGGAGTTTCTAGTGGTGGATTTTCTAGCTGTTGAGTTTCTAGTTGCGGAGTTTCTAGTTGCAGAGTTTCTAGTTGTGGACTTTCTAGCTGTGGAAATTCCAGTTGTGGAATTTCTAGTTGTGGAATTTGTAGTTGTGGAGTATCTACTTGTGGTGTTTCAAGTTGTGGAGTTTCTAGCTGTGGAGTTTCTAGTTGTGGAGTTTCTAGTGGCAGAGTTTCTAGTTGCGGAGTTTTCTAGTTGTGGAGATTCTAGTGGCGGAGTTTCAAGTTGTGGAGTTTCTAGTTCCGGAGTCTCTAGTTGTGCAGTCTATAGTTGTTGAGTTGCTAGTTGTGAAGTTTATAGTTCTGGGGTTTCTAGCTGTGGAGTTTCTAGTTGCGGAGTTTCTAGTTGCACAGTTTCTAGTTGCGGAGTTTCTAGTTGTGGAGTATCTAGTTGTGGTGTTTCAAGTTGTGGAGTATCTATTTGTCGGGTTTGAAGTTGTGGAGTTTCTAGTTGTGGAGTTTCTAGCTGTGGAGTTTCTAGTGGTTGAGTTTCCAGTTGACGAGTTTCTCTTTACAAAGTCTCAAGTTGTGGAGTTTCTAACTCTAATGTTTGTAGTTGCAGAGTTTCTAGTTGCGGAGTTTCCAGTTGTGGAGTTTCTAGTTGTGGAATTTGTAGTTGTGGATTATCTAGTTGTGGAGTTTCTAGCTGTGGAGTTTCTAGTTGTGGAGTATGTAGTTGCAGAGTTTCTAGTTGCGGAGTTTTCTAGTTGTGGAGTTTCTAGTTGTGCAGTCTCTAGTTGTTGAGTTCCTAGTTGTGAAGTTCATTGTTGTGGGGTTTCTAGCTGTGGAGTTTCTAGTTGCGGAATTTCTAGTTGCAGAGTTTCTAGTTGCGGAGTTTCTAGTTGCAGAGTTTCTAGTCGTGGAGTTTCTAGTTGGAGAGTTTCGAGTTGCAGAGTTTCCAGTTGTGGAGTTTCTAGTTGTGGAGTTTTAGTTGCGGAGTTTCAAGTTGTGGAATTTATAGGTGTGGAGTTTCTAGTTGTTGAGTGTCTAGTTGTGGAGTTTCTAGCTGTGGAGATTCTAGTGGTTGAGTTTCCAGTTGACGAGTTTCTATTCGCGAAGTCTCAAGTTGTGGAGTTTCTAGCTGTAAAGTTTCTAGCTGTAAAGTTTCTAGCTGCGGAGTTTCTAGTTGCGGAGTTTCCAGTTGTGGAGATTCTAGTTGTGGAATTTGTAGTTGTGGAGTATCTAGTTGTGGTGTTTCAAGTTGTGGAGTTTCTAGCTGTGGAGTTTCTAGTGTCGGAGTATCTAGTTGCAGAGTTTCTAGTTTCGGAGTTTCTAGTTGTGGAGTTTTTGTTGTGAAGTTTTTAGTTGCGGAGTTTCTGGTTGCGGAGTTTCAGGTCGTGGAGTTTCTAGTTGTGAAGTTTGTAGTTGTGGAGTATCTAGTTGTGGAGTTTCAAGTTGAGGAGTTTTTAGTTGTGGATTTTGAAGTTGTAGAGTTCCTAGTTGTGGAGTTTCTAGTGGTGGAGTTTCTAGTTGTTGAGTTTCTAGTTGCTGAGTTTCTAGTCGCGAAGTCTCAAGTTGTGGAGTTTCTAGCTGTGGAGTTTCTAGTTGCGGATTTTCCAGTTGTGGTGTTTCTAGTTGCGGAATTTGTAGTTGTGGAGTATCTATTTGTTGGGTTTCAACCTGTGGAGTTTCTGGTTGTTGGGTTTCTAGCTGCCGAGTTTCCAGTTGCGAAGTCTCAAGTTGCGGAGTTTCTAGCTGTGAAAATTCTAGTTGCGGAGCTTCTAGTTGTGGAATTCGTAGTTGTGGAGTATCTAGTTGTGGTGTTTCAAGTAGTTAAGTTTCTAGCTGTGGAGTTTCTAGTTGCGGAGTTTCTAGTTGCAGAGTTTCACGTTGCCGAGTTTTCTAGTTGTGGAGTTTCTAGTTGCGGAGTTTCTAGTTGCGGAGTTTCAAGTTGTGGAGTTTCAAGTTGGGGAGTTTCTAGTTGTGGAGTTTGTAGTTGTGGAGTATCTAGTTGCGGAGTTTCAAATTGTGGAGTTTCTAGTTGTGGATTTTGAAGTTGTAGAGTTCCTAGTTGCAGAGTGTCTAGTTGGGAGTTTCTTGTGGCGGAGTTTTCTAGTTGCGGAGTCTGTAGTTGTGGAGTTGTTAGTTGTGGAGTTTCTAGTGTTGGATTTTCTAGCTGTGGAGTTTCTAGTTGCGGAGTTTCTAGTTGCAGAGTTTCTAGTTGTGGACTTTCTAGCTGTGGAGTTTCAAGTTGTGGAATTTCTAGTTGTGGAATTTGTAGTTGTGGAGTTTCTAGTTGTGGTGTTTCAAGTTGTGGAGTTTCTAGCTGTGGAGTTTCTAGTTGTGGAGTTTCTAGTGGCAGAGTTTCTAGTAGTGGATTTTTCTAGTTGTGGAGATTCTAGTGGCGGAGTTTTAAGTTGTGGAGTTTCTAGTTGCGGACTTACTAGCTGTGGAGTTTCTAGTTGCGGAGTCTCTAGTTGTGCAGTCTATAGTTGTTGAGTTGCTAGTTGTGAAGTTTATAGTTGTGGGGTTTCTAGCTGTGAAGTTTCTAGTTGTGGAGTTTGTAGTTGCAGAGTTTCTAGTTGCGCAGTTTATAGTTGCAGAGACTCTAGTTGTGGAGTTTTTAGTTGGGGAGTTTCTAGTTGCGGAGTTTCTAGTTGCGGAATTTGTAGTTGTGGAGTATCTAGTTGTGGTGTTTCAAGTTGTGGAGTATCTATTTGTCGGGTTTCAAGTTGTGGAGTTTCTAGTTGTGGAGTTTCTAGCTGTGGAGTTTCTAGTGGTTGAGTTTCCAGTTGACGAGTTTCTATTTGCAAAGTCTCAAGTTGTGGAGTTTCTAACTAAAATGTTTGTAGTTGAAGAGTTTCTAGTTGCGGAGTTTCCAGTTGTGGAGTTTCTAGTTGTGGAATTTGTAGTTGTGGATTATCTAGTTGTGGAGTTTCTAGCTGTGGAGTTTCTAGTTGCGGAGTATGTAGTTGCAGAGTTTCTAGTTGCGGAGTTTTTTAGTTGTGGAGCTTCTAGTTGTGCAGTCTCTAGTTGTTGAGTTTCTAGTTGTGAAGTTTATTGTTGTGGGGTTTCTAGCTGTGGAGTTTCTAGTTGCGGAGTTTCTAGTTGCAGAGTTTCTAGTTACGGAGTTCTAGTTGCAGAGTTTCTAGTTGTGGAGTTTCTAGTTGGAGAGTTTCGAGTTGCAGAGTTTCTAGTTGTGGAGTTTTAGTTGCAGAGTTTCAAGTTGTGGAATTTATAGGTGTGGAGTTTCTAGTTGTTGAGTTTCCAGTTGACGAGTTTCTATTCGCGAAGTCTCAAGTTGTGGAGTTTCTAGCTGTAAAGTTTCCAGCTGAGGAGTTTCTAGTTGCGGAGTTTCCAGTTGTGGAGTTTCTAGTTGTGGAATTTGTAGTTGTGGAGTATCTAGTTCTGGTGTTTCAAGTTGTGGAGTTTCTAGCTGTGGAGTTTCTAGTTGCGAAGTATCTAGTTGCAGAGTTTCTAGTTTCAGAGTTTCTAGTTGTGGAGTTTCTAGTTGTGAGGTTCATATTTGTGGAGTTTCTAGTTGTGGAGGGTCCAATTCTGGAGTCTCTAGTTGTGGGATTTCAAGTTTTGGAGTTTGTAGTTGTGGAGTGTGTAGTTGCGGAGTTTCAAGTTGTGGAGTCTGTAGTTGTGGAGTATCTATTTGTTGCGTTTTAAGTTGTGGAGTTTCTAGTTGTGGAGTTTCTAGCTGTGGAGTTTCTGGTTGTTGGGTTTCTAGTTGCCGAGTTTCTAGTTGCGAAGTCTCAAGTAGTGGATTTTCTAGCTGTGGAGTTTCTAGTTTCGGAGTTTCTAGTTGCGGAGTTTCTAGTTCGGAGTTCCTAGTTGCGGAGTTTTCTAGTTGCGGAGTCTGTAGTTGTGGAGTTTATAGGGGTGGATTTTCTAGCTGTGGAGTTTCTAGTTGCGGAGTTTCTAGTTGCAGAGTTTCTAGTTGCGGACTTTCTAGCTGTGGAGTTTCTAGTGATCGGGTTTCTAGTTGCGGAGTTTCTAGTTGTGGAGTTTCTACTTGTGGAGTTTCTAGTTGTGGAATTTTTAGTTGCGGAGTTTCTAGTTGCGGAGTTTCTGGTTGTGGAGTTTCAAGTTGTGGAGTATCAATCTGTGAAGTTTCTAGTTGTGGATTATCAATTTGTGGAGTTCCTAGTTGTGGAGTCTCTAGTTGGAGTTTTTAGTTTTCGAGTTTCTAGTTGTAGATTTTCTAGTTGCAGACTTCCTAGTTGTGGTGTTTCTAGTTGTGGGGTTTTGTTTGCGGAAATTCTAGCTGTGGAGTTTCTACTTATGGAATCTCTATTCGTGCAGTTTCTAGTTGTGTAGTTTCTAGTGGTGGAGTTTCTAGTTGGGGAGTTTCTAGTTGTGGATTTTCTAGTTGTGGAGTTTTTAGTTGCGAAGTTTCTAGTTGCGGAGTTTCTGGTTGTGGAGTTTCAAGTTGTGTAGTTTCAATCGTGTAGTTTGTAGTTGTGGAGTCTCTATTTGTTGAGTCTCAAGTTGTGGAATTTCTAGTTGTGGAGTTTGTAGTTGCGGAGTTTGTTATTGCGGAGTTACTAGATGTGGAGTTTCTAGTTGTCGAGTTTCTGGCTGTGGAGTTTCCAGTTGCGGAGTTTCTAGTTGTGGAGTTTCTAGTTGTGAGGTTCATAGTTGTGGAATTTCTAGTGGTGGAGTTTCTAGTTGTGGAGTCTCTAGTTGTGGAGTTTCTAGCTGTGGAGTTTCTAGTTGTTGAGTTTCTATTTGACGAGTTTCTATTTGCGAAGTGTCAAGTTGTGGAGTTTCTAGCTCTGGGTTTCAAGTTGTGGAGTTTCTAGTTGGAGAGTTCCTAGTTGTGGAGTTTGTAGTTGTGGAGTACCTATTTGTGGAGTTTCTAGCTGTGGAGGTTCTAGTTGCAGAGTTTCTAGTTGCAGAGTTTCTAGTTGCGGAGTTTTCTAGTTGTGGAGATTCTAGTGGCGGAGTTTCAAGTTGTGGAGTTTCTAGTTACGGAGTTTCTAGCTGTGGAGTTTTTAGTTGCGGAGTCTCTAGTTGTGCAGTCTCTAGTTGTTGAGTTTCTAGTTGTGAAGTTTATCGTTGTGGGGTTTCTAGCTGTGGAGTTTCTAGTTGCGGAGTTTATAGTTACAAAGTTTCTAGTTGCCGAGTTTTTAGTTGCAGAGTTTCTAGTTGTGGAGTTTCTAGTTGGGGAGTTTCTAGTTGCGGAGTTTCTAGTTGTGGAGTTTCTGGTTGTGGAATTTGTAGTTGTGAAGTATCTAGTTGTGGTGTTTCAAGTTGTGGAGTTTCTAGCTGTGGAGTTTCTAGTTGTGGACTTTCTAGCTGTGGAGTTTCTAGTTGCAGATTTTCTAGTTGCGAAGTTTCTAGCTGTGGAGTTTCTAGTTGTGGAGATTCTAGTGGCGAAGTTTCTAGTTGCGGAGTTTCAAGTTGTGGAGCTTCTAGTGTTGGAGTTTGTAGTTGTGGAGTATCTAGTTGTGGAGTTTCAAGTTGTGGATTTTGAAGTTGTAGAGTTCAAAGTTGTGGAGTTTCTAGTTGCAGAGTTTCTAGTTGTGGAGATTCTAGTTGCCGAGTTTCTAGTTGCGAAATCTCAAGTTGTGGAATTTATAGCTGTTGAGTTTCTAGTTGCGGAGTTTCTAGTTGCGGAGTTTCTAGTTGTGGAGTTTCTAGTTGTGCGATTTGTAGTAGTAGTATCTAGTTGTGGTGTTTCAAGTTGTGGAGTTTATAGCTGTGGAGTTTATAGTTGCGCAGTTTCTAGTTGCAGAGTTTGTAGTTGCGGGGTTTTCTAGTTGTGGAGTTTGTAGTTGCAGAGTTTCTAGTTTTGGAGTTTCTAGTTGCAGAGTTTCTAGTTGGGGAGTCTGTGGTTGTGGAGTTTCTAGTTGTGGATGTTCTAGTTGTGGAGTTTTTAGTTGCGGAGTTTCTAGTTGCGGAGTTTCTGGTAGTGGAGTTTCAAGTTGTGGAGTTTTAATCTGTGTAGTTTCTAGTTGTGGAGTCTCAATTTGTGGAGTTCCTAGTTGTGGAGTCTCTAGTTGTGGAGTTTCTAGTTGTGGATTGTCTATTTGTGAAGTTTCTAGTTGCGAAGTTTCTAGTTGTGGAGTCTCAAGTTGAGGAATTTATAGGTGTGGAGTTTCTAGTTGTTGAGTTTCTAGTTGTCGGGTTTCTAGTTGCAGAGTTTCTAGTTGTGTAAATTCTAGTTGTGGAGTTTCTAGTTGCGGAGTTTGTTGTTGCGGAGTTTCTAGATGTGGTGTTTCTAGTTGTGGAGTTTCTGGGTGTGGAGTTTCCAGTTGCGGAGTTTCTAGTTGTAGAGTGTCTAGTTGTGGGGTTCGTAGTTGTGGAGTTTTTAGTGGTGGAGTTCCTAGTTGTGGAGTCTCTAGTTGTGGAGTTTCTAGTTGTGGAGTTTCTAGTTGCGAACTCTAGAGTTGTGGAGTTTCTTGCTGTGGAGTTTCTAGTTGTTGAGTTTCTAGTTAACGAATTTCTATTTGCGAAGTCTCAAGTTGTGGAGTTTCTAGCTGTGGAGTTTCTAGTTGCGGAGTTTCTAGTTGCAAAGTTTCTAGTTGCGGAGTTTTATAGTTGTGGAGATTCTAGTTGCGGAGTTTCAAGTTTTGGAGTTTATAGTTGCGGAGCTACTAGCTGTGGAGTTTCTAGTTGTGGACTTTCTAGTTGTGGAGTTTCTAGCTGTGGAGTTTCTAGTTGTGCAGTCTCAAGTTGTTGAGTTTCTAATTGTGAAGATTATAGTTGTGGGGTTTCTAGCATTGGAGTTTCTAGTTGCTGAGTTTCTAGTTGCAGAGTTTCTAGTTGCGGAGTTTCTAGTTGCAGAGTTTCTAGTTGCAGAGTTTCTAGTTGTGGAGTTTCTAGTTGGGGAGTTTCTAGTTGCGGAGTTTCTAGCTGTAAAGTTTCTAGTTGCGGAGCTTTTAGTTTAGGAGTCTCTAGTTGTATAGTCTCTAGTTGAAGAATTTCTAGTTGTGGAGTTTCTAGTGTTGGTGTTCCTAGTTGTGGAGTTTCTGACTGTGGAGTTTCCAGTTGCGGAGTTTCTAGTTGTGGAGTTTATAGTTGTGAAGTTCGTAGTTGTGGAGTTTCTAGCGGTGGAGTTTCTAGTTGTGGATTCTCTAGTTGTGGAGTTTCTAGTTGTGGAGTTTCTCGTGTGAACTCTCAAGTTGTGGAGTTACTAGTTGTGGAGTATCTAGTTGTGGTAGTTCAAGTTGTGGGGTTTCTAGCTTTGGAGTTTCTAGTTGCGGAGTTTTCTAGTTGTGGAGTTTCTAGTTGCAGAGTTTCAAGTTGTGGAGTTTCTAGCTGTGCAGTTTCTAGTTGCGGAGTTTGCAGTTGTGGAGTTTCTAGTTGTGGAGTTTCTAGTTGCAGAGTTTCAAGTTGTGGAGTTTCTAGTTGTTGAGTTGCTAGTTGTGAAGTTTATAGTTGTGGGGTTTCTAGCTGTGGAGTTTCTAGTGGCGGAGTTTCTAGTTGCAGAGTTTTTAGTTGCGGAGTTTTCTAGTTGTGGAGATTCTAAATGCGAAGTTTCAAGTTGAGGAGTTTCTAGTTGCGGAGTTACTAGCTGTGGAGTTTCTAGTTGTGGAGTTTCTAGTTGTGGAGTTTCTAGCTGTGGAGTTTCTAGTTGTGCAGTCTCTAGTTGTTGAGTTTCTACTTGTGAAGTTTATAGTTGTGGGGTTTCTAGCTGTGGAGTTTCTAGTTGCGGAGTTTCTAGTTGCAGAGTTTCTAGTTTCGGAGTTTCTAGTTGTGGAGTTTCTAGTTGGGGAGTTTCTAGTTGCGGAGTTTCTAGTTGTGGAGTTTCTAGTTGTCGGGTTTCTAGTTGCGGAATTTCTAGTTGTAAAGTTTCTAGTTGTGGAGCTTTTTGTTGAGGAATTTCAAGTTGTGGAGTTTCTAGTGTCTGAGTTCCTAGTTGTGGAGTTTCTGACTGTGGAGTTTCCAGTTGCGGAGTTTCTAGTTGTGGAGTTTCTAGTTGTGAGGTTCGTAGTTGTGGAGTTTCTAGTGGTGGAGTTTCTAGTTGTGGAGTCTCCAGTTGTGGAGTTTCGAGTTGTGGAGTTTCTAGTGGCGAACTCTCAAGTTGTGGAGTTTCTAGCTGTAAAGTTTCTAGCTGAGGAGTTTCTAGTTGCGGAGTTTCCAGTTGTGGAGTTTCTAGCTGTGGAATTTGTAGTTGTGGAGTATCTAGTTCTGGTGTTTCAAGTTGTGGAGTTTCTAGCTGTGGAGTTTCTATTTGCGGAGTATCTATTTGCAGAGTTTCTAGTTTTGGAGTTTCTAGTTGTGGAGTTTCTAATTGTTGAGTTTCTAGTTGTGGAGTTTTTAGTTGCGGAGTTTCTGGTTGCGGAGTTTCTAGTTGTGGAGTTTCTAGTTGTGAGGTTCATATTTGTGGAGTTTCTAGTTGTGGAGGGTCCAATTCTGGAGTGTCTAGTTGTGGGGTTTCAAGTTTTGGAGTTTGTAGTTGTGGAGTGTGTAGTTGCGGAGTTTCAAGTTGTGGAGTCTGTAGTTGTGGAGTATCTATTTGTTGCGTTTTAAGTTGTGGAGTTTCTAGTTGTGGAGTTTCTAGCTGTGGAGTTTCTGGTTGTTGGGTTTCTAGTTGCCGAGTTTCTAGTTGCGAAGTCTCAAGTAGTGAATTTTCTAGCTGTGGAGTTTCTAGTTGTGGAGTTTCTAGTTGTGGAGTTTCTAGTTGTGAGGTTCATAGTTGTGGAATTTCTAGTGGTGGAGTTTCTAGTTGTGGAGTCTCTAGTTGTGGAGTTTCTAGCTGTGGAGTTTCTAGTTGTTGAGTTTCTATTTGACGAGTTTCTATTTGCGAAGTGTCAAGTTGTGGAGTTTCTAGCTCTGGGTTTCAGGTTGCGGAGTTTGTAGTTGCGGAGTTTCTAGTTGCAGAGTTTCTAGTTGTGGAGATTCTAGTTGCCGAGTTTCTAGTTGCGAAATCTCAAGTTGTGGAATTTATAGCTGTTGAGTTTCTAGTTGCGGAGTTTCTAGTTGCGGAGTTTCTAGTTGTGGAGTTTCTAGTTGTGCAATTTGTAGTAGTAGTATCTAGTTGTGGTGTTTCAAGTTGTGGAGTTTCTAGCTGTGGAGTTTATAGTTGCGCAGTTTCTAGTTGCAGAGTTTGTAGTTGCGGGGTTTTCTAGTTGTGGAGTTTGTAGTTGCAGAGTTTCTAGTTTTGGAGTTTCTAGTTGCAGAGTTTCTAGTTGGGGAGTCTGTGGTTGTGGAGTTTCTAGTTGTGGATTTTCTAGTTGTGGAGTTTTTAGTTGCGGAGTTTCTAGTTGCGGAGTTTCTGGTAGTGGAGTTTCAAGTTGTGGAGTTTTAATCTGTGTAGTTTCTAGTTGTGGAGTCTCAATTTGTGGAGTTCCTAGTTGTGGAGTCTCTAGTTGTGGAGTTTCTAGTTGTGGATTGTCTATTTGTGAAGTTTCTAGTTGCGAAGTTTCTAGTTGTGGAGTCTCAAGTTGAGGAATTTATAGGTGTGGAGTTTCTAGTTGTTGAGTTTCTAGTTGTCGGGTTTCTAGTTGCAGAGTTTCTAGTTGTGTAAATTCTAGTTGTGGAGTTTCTAGTTGCGGAGTTTGTTGTTGCGGAGTTTCTAGATGTGGTGTTTCTAGTTGTGGAGTTTCTGGGTGTGGAGTTTCCAGTTGCGGACTTTCTAGTTGTAGAGTGTCTAGTTGTGGGGTTCGTAGTTGTGGAGTTTTTAGTGGTGGAGTTCCTAGTTGTGGAGTCTCTAGTTGTGGAGTTTCTAGTTGTGGAGTTTCTAGTTGCGAACTCTAGAGTTGTGGAGTTTCTTGCTGTGGAGTTTCTAGTTGTTGAGTTTCTAGTTAACGAATTTCTATTTGCGAAGTCTCAAGTTGTGGAGTTTCTAGCTGTGGAGTTTCTAGTTGCGGAGTTTCTAGTTGCAAAGTTTCTAGTTGCGGAGTTTTATAGTTGTGGAGATTCTAGTTGCGGAGTTTCAAGTTTTGGAGTTTATAGTTGCGGAGCTACTAGCTGTGAAGTTTCTAGTTGTGGACTTTCTAGTTGTGGAGTTTCTAGCTGTGGAGTTTCTAGTTGTGCAGTCTCAAGTTGTTGAGTTTCTAATTGTGAAGATTATAGTTGTGGGGTTTCTAGCATTGGAGTTTCTAGTTGCTGAGTTTCTAGTTGCAGAGTTTCTAGTTGCGGAGTTTCTAGTTGCAGAGTTTCTAGTTGTGGAGTTTCTAGTTGGGGAGTTTCTAGTTGCGGAGTTTCTAGCTGTAAAGTTTCTAGTTGCGGAGCTTTTAGTTTAGGAGTCTCTAGTTGTATAGTCTCTAGTTGAAGAATTTCTATTGTGGAGTTTCTAGTGTTGGAGTTCCTAGTTGTGGAGTTTCTGACTGTGGAGTTTCCAGTTGCGGAGTTTCTAGTTGTGGAGTTTATAGTTGTGAAGTTCGTAGTTGTGGAGTTTCTAGCGGTGGAGTTTCTAGTTGTGGATTCTCTAGTTGTGGAGTTTCTAGTTGTGGAGTTTCTCGTGTGAACTCTCAAGTTGTGGAGTTACTAGTTGTGGAGTATCTAGTTGTGGTAGTTCAAGTTGTGGGGTTTCTAGCTTTGGAGTTTCTAGTTGCGGAGTTTTCTAGTTGTGGAGTTTCTAGTTGCAGAGTTTCAAGTTGTGGAGTTTCTAGCTGTGCAGTTTCTAGTTGCGGAGTTTCCAGTTGTGGAGTTTCTAGTTGTGGAGTTTCTAGTTGCAGAGTTTCAAGTTGTGGAGTTTCTAGTTGTTGAGTTGCTAGTTGTGAAGTTTATAGTTGTGGGGTTTCTAGCTGTGGAGTTTCTAGTGGCGGAGTTTCTAGTTGCAGAGTTTTTAGTTGCGGAGTTTTCTAGTTGTGGAGATTCTAAATGCGAAGTTTCAAGTTGAGGAGTTTCTAGTTGCGGAGTTACTAGCTGTGGAGTTTCTAGTTGTGGAGTTTCTAGTTGTGGAGTTTCTAGCTGTGGAGTTTCTAGTTGTGCAGTCTCTAGTTGTTGAGTTTCTACTTGTGAAGTTTATAGTTGTGGGGTTTCTAGCTGTGGAGTTTCTAGTTGCGGAGTTTCTAGTTGCAGAGTTTCTAGTTTCGGAGTTTCTAGTTGTGGAGTTTCTAGTTGGGGAGTTTCTAGTTGCGGAGTTTCTAGTTGTGGAGTTTCTAGTTGTCGGGTTTCTAGTTGCGGAATTTCTAGTTGTAAAGTTTCTAGTTGTGGAGCTTTTTGTTGAGGAATTTCAAGTTGTGGAGTTTCTAGTGTCTGAGTTCCTAGTTGTGGAGTTTCTGACTGTGGAGTTTCCAGTTGAGGAGTTTCTAGTTGTGGAGTTTCTAGTTGTGAGGTTCGTAGTTGTGGAGTTTCTAGTGGTGGAGTTTCTAGTTGTGGAGTCTCCAGTTGTGGAGTTTCGAGTTGTGGAGTTTCTAGTGGCGAACTCTCAAGTTGTGGAGTTTCTAGCTGTAAAGTTTCTAGCTGAGGAGTTTGTAGTTGCGGAGTTTCCAGTTGTGGAGTTTCTAGCTGTGGAATTTGTAGCTGTGGAGTATCTAGTTCTGGTGTTTCAAGTTGTGGAGTTTCTAGCTGTGGAGTTTCTAGTTGCGGAGTATCTATTTGCAGAGTTTCTAGTTTCGGAGTTTCTAGTTGTGGAGTTTCTAATTGTTGAGTTTCTAGTTGTGGAGTTTTTAGTTGCGGAGTTTCTGGTTGCGGAGTTTCTAGTTGTGGAGTTTCTAGTTGTGAGGTTCATATTTGTGGAGTTTCTAGTTGTGGAGGGTCCAATTCTGGAGTGTCTAGTTGTGGGGTTTCAAGTTTTGGAGTTTGTAGTTGTGGAGTGTGTAGTTGTGGAGTTTCTAGCTGTGGAGTTTCTGGTTGTTGGGTTTCTAGTTGCCGAGTTTCTAGTTGCGAAGTCTCAAGTAGTGGCATTTCTAGCTGTGGAGTTTCTAGTTTCGGAGTTTCTAGTTGCGGAGTTTCTAGTTGGGAGTTCCTAGTTGCGGAGTTTTCTAGTTGCGGAGTCTGTAGTTGTGGAGTTTATAGGGGTGGAATTTCTAGCTGTGGAGTTTCTAGTTGCGGAGTTTCTAGTTGCAGAGTTTCTAGTTGCGGACTTTCTAGCTGTGGAGTTTCTAGTGATCGGGTTTCTAGTGGCGGAGTTTCTAGTTGTGGAGTTTCTACTTGTGGAGTTTCTAGTTGTGAAGTTTTTAGTTGCGGAGTTTCTGGTTGCGGAGTTTCAGGTCGTGGGGTTTCTAGTTGTGAAGTTTGTAGTTGTGGAGTATCTAGTTGTGGAGTTTCAAGTTGAGGAGTTTTTAGTTGTGGATTTTGAAGTTGTAGAGTTCCTAGTTGTGGAGTTTCTAGTGGTGGAGTTTCTAGTTGTTGAGTTTCTAGTTGCTGAGTTTCTAGTCGCGAAGTCTCAAGTTGTGGAGTTTCTAGCTGTGGAGTTTCTAGTTGCGGATTTTCCAGTTGTGGTGTTTCTAGTTGCGGAATTTGTAGTTGTGGAGTATCTATTTGTTGGCTTTCAACCTGTGGAGTTTCTAATTGTGGAGTTTCTGGTTGTTGGGTTTCTAGCTGCCGAGTTTCTAGTTGCGAAGTCTCAAGTTGTGGAGTTTCTAGCTGTGAAAATTCTAGTTGCGGAGCTTCTAGTTGTGGAATTCGTAGTTGTGGAGTATCTAGTTGTGGTGTTTCAAGTAGTTAAGTTTCTAGCTGTGGAGTTTCTAGTTGCGGAGTTTCTAGTTGCAGAGTTTCACGTTGCCGAGTTTTCTAGTTGTGGAGTTTCTAGTTGCGGAGTTTCTAGTTGCGGAGTTTCAAGTTGTGGAGCTTCAAGTTGGGGAGTTTCTAGTTGTGGAGTTCCTAGTTGCAAAGTGTCTAGTTGGGAGTTTCTTGTGGCGGAGTTTTCTAGTTGCGGAGTCTGTAGTTGTGGAGTTGTTAGTTGTGGAGTTTTTAGTGTTGGATTTTCTAGCTGTGGAGTTTCTAGTTGCGGAGTTTCTAGTTGCAGAGTTTCTAGTTGTGGACTTTCTAGCTGTGGAGTTTCAAGTTGTGGAATTTCTAGTTGTGGAATTTGTAGTTGTGGAGTATCTAGTTGTGGTGTTTCAAGTTGTGGAGTTTCTAGCTGTGGAGTTTCTAGTTGTGGAGTTTCTAGTGGCAGAGTTTCTAGTAGTGGATTTTTCTAGTTGTGGAGATTCTAGTGGCGGAGTTTTAAGTTGTGGAGTTTCCAGTTGCGGAGTCTCTAGTTGTGCAGTCCATAGTTGTTGAGTTGCTAGTTGTGAAGTTTATAGTTGTGGGGTTTCTAGCTGTGAAGTTTCTAGTTGTGGAGTTTGTAGTTGCAGAGTTTCTAGTTGCGCAGTTTATAGTTGCAGAGACTCTAGTTGTGGAGTTTTTAGTTGGGGAGTTTCTAGTTGCGGAGTTTCTAGTTGCGGAATTTGTAGTTGTGGAGTATCTAGTTGTGGTGTTTCAAGTTGTGGAGTATCTATTTGTCGGGTTTCAAGTTGTGGAGTTTCTAGTTGTGGAGTTTCTAGCTGTGGACTTTCTAGTGGTTGAGTTTCCAGTTGACGAGTTTCTATTTGCAAAGTCTCAAGTTGTGGAGTTTCTAACTGCAATGTTTGTAGTTGAAGAGTTTCTAGTTGCGGAGTTTCCAGTTGTGGAGTTTCTAGTTGTGGAATTTGTAGTTGTGGATTATCTAGTTGTGGAGTTTCTAGCTGTGGAGTTTCTAGTTGCGGAGTATGTAGTTGCAGAGTTTCTAGTTGCGGAGTTTTTTAGTTGTGGAGTTTCTAGTTGTGCAGTCTCTAGTTGTTGAGTTTCTAGTTGTGAAGTTTATTGTTGTGGGGTTTCTAGCTGTGGAGTTTCTAGTTGCGGAGTTTCTAGTTGCAGAGTTTCTAGTTACGGAGTTTCTAGTTGCAGAGTTTCTAGTTGTGGAGTTTCTAGTTGGAGAGTTTCGAGTTGCAGAGTTTCTAGTTGTGGAGTTTTAGTTGCGGAGTTTCAAGTTGTGGAATTTATAGGTGTAGAGTTTCTAGTTGTTGAGTTTCCAGTTGACGAGTTTCTATTCGCGAAGTCTCAAGTTGTGGAGTTTCTAGCTGTAAAGTTTCTAGCTGAGGAGTTTCTAGTTGCGGAGTTTCCAGTTGTGGAGTTTCTAGTTGTGGAATTTGTAGTTGTGGAGTATCTAGTTCTGGTGTTTCAAGTTGTGGAGTTTCTAGCTGTGGAGTTTCTAGTTGCGAAGTATCTAGTTGCAGAGTTTCTAGTTTCAGAGTTTCTAGTTGTGGAGTTTCTAATTGTGGAGTTTCTAGTTGTGGAGTTTTTAGTTGCGGAGTTTCTGGTTGCGGAGTTTCTAGTTGTGGAGTTTCTAGTTGTGAGGTTCATATTTGTGGAGTTTCTAGTTGTGGAGGGTCCAATTCTGGAGTCTCTAGTTGTGGGATTTCAAGTTTTGGAGTTTGTAGTTGTGGAGTGTGTAGTTGCGGAGTTTCAAGTTGTGGAGTCTGTAGTTGTGGAGTATCTATTTGTTGCGTTTTAAGTTGTGGAGTTTCTAGTTGTGGAGTTTCTAGCTGTGGAGTTTCTGGTTGTTGGGTTTCTAGTTGCCGAGTTTCTAGTTTTGAAGTCTCAAGTAGTGGATTTTCTAGCTGTGGAGTTTCTAGTTTCGGAGTTTCTAGTTGCGGAGTTTCTAGTTCGGAGTTCCTAGTTGCGGAGTTTTCTAGTTGCGGAGTCTGTAGTTGTGGAGTTTATAGGGGTGGATTTTCTAGCTGTGGAGTTTCTAGTTGCGGAGTTTCTAGTTGCAGAGTTTCTAGTTGCGGACTTTCTAGCTGTGGAGTTTCTAGTGATCGGGTTTCTAGTTGCGGAGTTTCTAGTTGTGGAGTTTCTACTTGTGGAGTTTCTAGTTGTGGAATTTTTAGTTGCGGAGTTTCTAGTTGCGGAGTTTCTGGTTGTGGAGTTTCAAGTTGTGGAGTATCAATCTGTGAAGTTTCTAGTTGTGGATTATCAATTTGTGGAGTTCCTAGTTGTGGAGTCTCTAGTTGGAGTTTTTAGTTTTCGAGTTTCTAGTTGTAGATTTTCTAGTTGCAGACTTCCTAGTTGTGGTGTTTCTAGTTGTGGGGTTGTGTTTGCGGAAATTCTAGCTGTGGAGTTTCTACTTATGGAATCTCTATTCGTGCAGTTTCTAGTTGTGTAGTTTCTAGTGGTGGAGTTTCTAGTTGGGGAGTTTCTAGTTGTGGATTTTCTAGTTGTGGAGTTTTTAGTTGCGAAGTTTCTAGTTGCGGAGTTTCTGGTTGTGGAGTTTCAAGTTGTGTAGTTTCAATCTGTGTAGTTTGTAGTTGTGGAGTCTCTATTTGTTGAGTCTCAAGTTGTGGAATTTCTAGTTGTGGAGTTTGTAGTTGCGGAGTTTGTTATTGCGGAGTTACTAGATGTGGAGTTTCTAGTTGTCGAGTTTCTGGCTGTGGAGTTTCTAGTTGTGGAGTTTCTAGTTGTGAGGTTCATAGTTGTGGAATTTCTAGTGGTGGAGTTTCTAGTTGTGGAGTCTCTAGTTGTGGAGTTTCTAGCTGTGGAGTTTCTAGTTGTTGAGTTTCTATTTGACGAGTTTCTATTTGCGAAGTGTCAAGTTGTGGAGTTTCTAGCTCTGGGTTTCAGGTTGCGGAGTTTGTAGTTGCGGAGTTTCTAGTTGCAGAGTTTCTAGTTGTGGAGATTCTAGTTGTGCAATTTGTAGTAGTAGTATCTAGTTGTGGTGTTTCAAGTTGTGGAGTTTCTAGCTGTGGAGTTTATAGTTGCGCAGTTTCTAGTTGCAGAGTTTGTAGTTGCGGGGTTTTCTAGTTGTGGAGTTTGTAGTTGCAGAGTTTCTAGTTTTGGAGTTTCTAGTTGCAGAGTTTCTAGTTGGGGAGTCTGTGGTTGTGGAGTTTCTAGTTGTGGATTTTCTAGTTGTGGAGTTTTTAGTTGCGGAGTTTCTAGTTGCGGAGTTTTTAGTTGCGGAGTTTCTAGTTGCGGAGTTTCTGGTAGTGGAGTTTCAAGTTGTGGAGTTTTAATCTGTGTAGTTTCTAGTTGTGGAGTCTCAATTTGTGGAGTTCCTAGTTGTGGAGTCTCTAGTTGTGGAGTTTCTAGTTGTGGATTGTCTATTTGTGAAGTTTCTAGTTGCGAAGTTTCTAGTTGTGGAGTCTCAAGTTGAGGAATTTATAGGTGTGGAGTTTCTAGTTGTTGAGTTTCTAGTTGTCGGGTTTCTAGTTGCAGAGTTTCTAGTTGTGTAAATTCTAGTTGTGGAGTTTCTAGTTGCGGAGTTTGTTGTTGCGGAGTTTCTAGATGTGGTGTTTCTAGTTGTGGAGTTTCTGGGTGTGGAGTTTCCAGTTGCGGAGTTTCTAGTTGTAGAGTGTCTAGTTGTGGGGTTCGTAGTTGTGGAGTTTTTAGTGGTGGAGTTCCTAGTTGTGGAGTCTCTAGTTGTGGAGTTTCTAGTTGTGGAGTTTCTAGTTGCGAACTCTAGAGTTGTGGAGTTTCTTGCTGTGGAGTTTCTAGTTGTTGAGTTTCTAGTTAACGAATTTCTATTTGCGAAGTCTCAAGTTGTGGAGTTTCTAGCTGTGGAGTTTCTAGTTGCGGAGTTTCTAGTTGCAAAGTTTCTAGTTGCGGAGTTTTATAGTTGTGGAGATTCTAGTTGCGGAGTTTCAAGTTCTGGAGTTTATAGTTGCGGAGCTACTAGCTGTGGAGTTTCTAGTTGTGGACTTTCTAGTTGTGGAGTTTCTAGCTGTGGAGTTTCTAGTTGTGCAGTCTCAAGTTGTTGAGTTTCTAATTGTGAAGATTATAGTTGTGGGGTTTCTAGCATTGGAGTTTCTAGTTGCTGAGTTTCTAGTTGCAGAGTTTCTAGTTGCGGAGTTTCTAGTTGCAGAGTTTCTAGTTGTGGAGTTTCTAGTTGGGGAGTTTCTAGTTGCGGAGTTTCTAGCTGTAAAGTTTCTAGTTGCGGAGCTTTTAGTTTAGGAGTCTCTAGTTGTATAGTCTCTAGTTGAAGAATTTCTAGTTGTGGAGTTTCTAGTGTTGGAGTTCCTAGTTGTGGAGTTTCTGACTGTGGAGTTTCCAGTTGCGGAGTTTCTAGTTGTGGAGTTTATAGTTGTGAAGTTCGTAGTTGTGGAGTTTCTAGCGGTGGAGTTTCTAGTTGTGGATTCTCTAGTTGTGGAGTTTCTAGTTGTGGAGTTTCTCGTGCGAACTCTCAAGTTGTGGAGTTACTAGTTGTGGAGTATCTAGTTGTGGTAGTTCAAGTTGTGGGGTTTCTAGCTTTGGAGTTTCTAGTTGCGGAGTTTTCTAGTTGTGGAGTTTCTAGTTGCAGAGTTTCAAGTTGTGGAGTTTCTAGCTGTGCAGTTTCTAGTTGCGGAGTTTCCAGTTGTGGAGTTTCTAGTTGTGGAGTTTCTAGTTGCGGAGTTTCAAGTTTTGGAGTTTATAGTTGCGGAGCTACTAGCTGTGGAGTTTCTAGTTGTGGACTTTCTAGTTGTGGAGTTTCTAGCTGTGGAGTTTCTAGTTGTGCAGTCTCAAGTTGTTGAGTTTCTAATTGTGAAGATTATAGTTGTGGGGTTTCTAGCATTGGAGTTTCTAGTTGCGGAGTTACTAGCTGTGGAGTTTCTAGTTGTGGAGTTTCTAGTTGTGGAGTTTCTAGCTGTGGAGTTTCTAGTTGTGCAGTCTCTAGTTGTTGAGTTTCTACTTGTGAAGTTTATAGTTGTGGGGTTTCTAGCTGTGGAGTTTCTAGTTGCGGAGTTTCTAGTTGCAGAGTTTCTAGTTTCGGAGTTTCTAGTTGTGGAGTTTCTAGTTGGGGAGTTTCTAGTTGCGGAGTTTCTAGTTGTGGGGTTTCTAGTTGTCGGGTTTCTAGTTGCGGAATTTCTAGTTGTAAAGTTTCTAGTTGTGGAGCTTTTTGTTGAGGAATTTCAAGTTGTGGAGTTTCTAGTGTCTGAGTTCCTAGTTGTGGAGTTTCTGACTGTGGAGTTTCCAGTTGCGGAGTTTCTAGTTGTGAGGTTCGTAGTTGTGGAGTTTCTAGTGGTGGAGTTTCTAGTTGTGGAGTCTCCAGTTGTGGAGTTTCGAGTTGTGGAGTTTCTAGTGGCGAACTCTCAAGTTGTGGAGTTTCTAGCTGTGAAGTTTCTAGCTGAGGAGTTTCTAGTTGCGGAGTTTCCAGTTGTGGAGTTTCTAGCTGTGGAATTTGTAGTTGTGGAGTATCTAGTTCTGGTGTTTCAAGTTGTGGAGTTTCTAGCTGTGGAGTTTCTAGTTGCGGAGTATCTATTTGCAGAGTTTCTAGTTTCGGAGTTTCTAGTTGTGGAGTTTCTAATTGTTGAGTTTCTAGTTGTGGAGTTTTTAGTTGCGGAGTTTCTGGTTGCGGAGTTTCTAGTTGTGGAGTTTCTAGTTGTGAGGTTCATATTTGTGGAGTTTCTAGTTGTGGAGGGTCCAATTCTGGAGTGTCTAGTTGTGGGGTTTCAAGTTTTGGAGTTTGTAGTTGTGGAGTGTGTAGTTGCGGAGTTTCAAGTTGTGGAGTCTGTAGTTGTGGAGTATCTATTTGTTGCGTTTTAAGTTGTGGAGTTTCTAGTTGTGGAGTTTCTAGCTGTGGAGTTTCTGGTTGTTGGGTTTCTAGTTGCCGAGTTTCTAGTTGCGAAGTCTCAAGTAGTGGATTTTCTAGCTGTGGAGTTTCTAGTTTCGGAGTTTCTAGTTGCGGAGTTTCTAGTTGGGAGTTCCTAGTTGCGGAGTTTTCTAGTTGCGGAGTCTGTAGTTGTGGAGTTTATAGGGGTGGATTTTCTAGCTGTGGAGTTTCTAGTTGCGGAGTTTCTAGTTGCAGAGTTTCTAGTTGCGGACTTTCTAGCTGTGGAGTTTCTAGTGATCGGGTTTCTAGTGGCGGAGTTTCTAGTTGTGGAGTTTCTACTTGTGGAGTTTCTAGTTGTGGAATTTTTAGTTGCGGAGTTTCTAGTTGCAGAGTTTCTGGTTGTGGAGTTTCAAGTTGTGGAGTATCAATCTGTGAAGTTTCTAGTTGTGGATTATCAATTTGTGGAGTTCCTAGTTGTGGAGTCTCTAGTTGGAGTTTTTAGTTTTCGAGTTTTTGTTGTAGATTTTCTAGTTGCAGACTTCCTAGTTGTGGTGTTTCTAGTTGTGGGGTTTTGTTTGCGGAAATTCTAGCTGTGGAGTTTCTACTTATGGAATCTCTATTCGTGCAGTTTCTAGTTGTGTAGTTTCTAGAGGTGGAGTTTCTAGTTGGGGAGTTTCTAGTGGTGGATTTTCTAGTTGTGGAGTTTTTAGTTGCGGAGTTTCTAGTTGCGGAGTTTCTGGTTGTGGAGTTTCAAGTTGTGTAGTTTCAATCTGTGTAGTTTGTAGTTGTGGAGTCTCTATTTGTTGAGTCTCAAGTTGTGGAATTTCTAGTTGTGGAGTTTGTAGTTGCGGAGTTTGTTATTGCGGAGTTACTAGATGTGGAGTTTCTAGTTGTCGAGTTTCTGGCTGTGGAGTTTCCAGTTGCGGAGTTTCTAGTTGTGGAGTTTCTAGTTGTGAGGTTCATAGTTGTGGAATTTCTAGTGGTGGAGTTTCTAGTTGTGGAGTCTCTAGTTGTGGAGTTTCTAGCTGTGGAGTTTCTAGTTGTTGAGTTTCTATTTGACGAGTTTCTATTTGCGAAGTGTCAAGTTGTGGAGTTTCTAGCTGTGGGTTTCAGGTTGCGGAGTTTGTAGTTGCGGAGTTTCTAGTTGCAGAGTTTCTAGTTGTGGAGATTCTAGTTGCCGAGTTTCTAGTTGCGAAATCTCAAGTTGTGGAATTTATAGCTGTTGAGTTTCTAGTTGCGGAGTTTCTAGTTGCGGAGTTTCTAGTTGTGGAGTTTCTAGTTGTGCAATTTGTAGTAGTAGTATCTAGTTGTGGTGTTTCAAGTTGTGGAGTTTCTAGCTGTGGAGTTTATAGTTGCGCAGTTTCTAGTTGCAGAGTTTCTAGTTGCGGCGTTTTCTAGTTGTGGAGTTTGTAGTTGCAGAGTTTCTAGTTTTGGAGTTTCTAGTTGCAGAGTTTCTAGTTGGGGAGTCTGTGGTTGTGGAGTTTCTAGTTGTGGATTATCTAGTTGTGGAGTTTTTAGTTGCGGAGTTTCTAGTTGCGGAGTTTCTGGTAGTGGAGTTTCAAGTTGTGGAGTTTCAATTTCTGTAGTTTCTAGTTGTGGAGTCTCAAGTTGAGGAATTTATAGGTGTGGAGTTTCTAGTTGTTGAGTTTCTAGTTGTCGGGTTTCTAGTTGCAGAGTTTCTAGTTGTGTAAATTCTAGTTGTGGAGTTTCTAGTTGCGGAGTTTGTTGTTGCGGAGTTTCTAGATGTGGTGTTCCTAGTTGTGGAGTTTCTGGGTGTGGAGTTTCCAGTTGCGGAGTTTCTAGTTGTAGTGTGTCTAGTTGTGAGGTTCGTAGTTGTGGAGTTTCTAGTGGTGGAGTTCCTAGTTGTGGAGTCTCTAGTTGTGGAGTTTCTAGTTGTGGAGTTTCTAGTTGCGAACTCTCAAGTTGTGGAGTTTCTTGCTGTGGAGTTTCTAGTTGTTGAGTTTCTAGTTAACGAATTTCTATTTGCGAAGTCTCAAGTTGTGGAGTTTCTAGCTGTGGAGTTTCTAGTTGCGGAGTTTCTAGTTGCAAAGTTTCTGGTTGCGGAGTTTTATAGTTGTGGAGATTCTAGTTGCGGAGTTTCAAGTTTTGGAGTTTATAGTTGCGGAGCTACTAGCTGTGGAGTTTCTAGTTGTGGAGTTTCTAGTTGTGGAGTTTCTAGCTGTGGAGTTTCTAGTTGTGCAGTCTCAAGTTGTTGAGTTTCTAATTGTGAAGTTTATAGTTGTGGGGTTTCTAGCATTGGAGTTTCTAGTTGCTGAGTTTCTAGTTGCAGAGTTTCTAGTTGCGGAGTTTCTAGTTGCAGAGTTTCTAGTTGTGGAGTTTCTAGTTGGGGAGTTTCTAGTTGCGCAGTTTCTAGTTGTGGAGTTTCTAGTCGGGTTTCTAGTTGCGGAGTTTCTAGCTGTAAAGTTTCTAGTTGCGGAGCTTTTAGTTTAGGAGTCTCTAGTTGTATAGTCTCTAGTTGAAGAATTTCTAGTTGTGGAGTTTCTAGTGTTGGAGTTCCTAGTTGTGGAGTTTCTGACTGTGGAGTTTCCAGTTGCGGAGTTTCTAGTTGTGGAGTTTATAGTTGTGAGGTTCGTAGTTGTGGAGTTTCTAGCGGTGGAGTTTCTAGTTGTGGATTCTCTAGTTGTGGAGTTTCTAGTTGTGGAGTTTCTCGTGCGAACTCTCAAGTTGTGGAGTTACTAGTTGTGGAGTATCTAGTTGTGGTAGTTCAAGTTGTGGGGTTTCTAGCTTTGGAGTTTCTAGTTGCGGAGTTTTCTAGTTGTGGAGTTTCTAGTTGCAGAGTTTCAAGTTGTGGAGTTTCTAGTTGTTGAGTTGCTAGTTGTGAAGTTTATAGTTGTGGGGTTTCTAGCTGTGGAGTTTCTAGTTGCGGAGTTTCTAGTTGCAGAGTTTTTAGTTGTGGAGTTTTCTAGTTGTAGAGATTCTAAATGCGAAGTTTCAAGTTGAGGAGTTTCTAGTTGCGGAGTTACTAGCTGTGGAGTTTATAGTTGTGGGGTTTCTAGCTGTGGAGTTTCTAGTTGCGGAGTTTCTAGTTGCAGAGTTTCTAGTTTCGGAGTTTCTAGTTGTGGAGTTTCTAGTTGGGGAGTTTCTAGTTGCGGAGTTTCTAGTTGTGGAGTTTCTAGTTGTCGGGTTTCTAGTTGCGGAATTTCTAGTTGTAAAGTTTCTAGTTGTGGAGCTTTTTGTTGAGAAATTTCAAGTTGTGGAGTTTCTAGTGTCTGAGTTCCTAGTTGTGGAGTTTCTGACTGTGGAGTTTCCAGTTGCGGAGTTTCTAGTTGTGGAGTTTCTAGTTGTGAGGTTCGTAGTTGTGGAGTTTCTAGTGGTGGAGTTTCTAGTTGTGGAGTCTCCAGTTGTGGAGTTTCGAGTTGTGGAGTTTCTAGTTGCGAACTCTCAAGTTGTGGAGTTTCTAGTTGTGGAGCTTCTAGTTGTCGGGTTCGTAGTTGTGGAATTTGTATTTGTGGAGTATCTAGTTGTGGTAGTTCAAGTTGTGGGGTTTCTAGCTGTGGAGTTCCTAGTTGCGGAGTTTCTAGTTGCAGAGTTTCTAGTTGAGGAGTTTTCTAGTTGTGGAGTTTCTGGTTGCAGAGTTTCAAGTTGTGGAGTTTCTAGTTGTGAGGTTCGTAGTTGTGGAGTTTCTAGTTGTGGAGTTTCTGGTTGTGGAGTTTCTAGCTGTGGAGTTTCTAGTTGTTGAGTTTCTATTTGACGAGTTTCTATTTGCGAAGTGTCAAGTTGTGGAGTTTCTAGCTGTGGGTTTCAGGTTGCGGAGTTTGTAGTTGCGGAGTTTCTAGTTGCAGAGTTTCTAGTTGTGGAGATTCTAGTTGCCGAGTTTCTAGTTGCGAAATCTCAAGTTGTGGAATTTATAGCTGTTGAGTTTCTAGTTGCGGAGTTTCTAGTTGCGGAGTTTCTAGTTGTGGAGTTTCTAGTTGTGCAATTTGTAGTAGTAGTATCTAGTTGTGGTGTTTCAAGTTGTGGAGTTTCTAGCTGTGGAGTTTATAGTTGCGCAGTTTCTAGTTGCAGAGTTTCTAGTTGCGGCGTTTTCTAGTTGTGGAGTTTGTAGTTGCAGAGTTTCTAGTTTTGGAGTTTCTAGTTGCAGAGTTTCTAGTTGGGGAGTCTGTGGTTGTGGAGTTTCTAGTTGTGGATTATCTAGTTGTGGAGTTTTTAGTTGCGGAGTTTCTAGTTGCGGAGTTTCTGGTAGCGGAGTTTCAAGTTGTGGAGTTTCAATTTCTGTAGTTTCTAGTTGTGGAGTCTCAAGTTGAGGAATTTATAGGTGTGGAGTTTCTAGTTGTTGAGTTTCTAGTTGTCGGGTTTCTAGTTGCAGAGTTTCTAGTTGTGTAAATTCTAGTTGTGGAGTTTCTAGTTGCGGAGTTTGTTGTTGCGGAGTTTCTAGATGTGGTGTTCCTAGTTGTGGAGTTTCTGGGTGTGGAGTTTCCAGTTGCGGAGTTTCTAGTTGTAGTGTGTCTAGTTGTGAGGTTCGTAGTTGTGGAGTTTCTAGTGGTGGAGTTCCTAGTTGTGGAGTCTCTAGTTGTGGAGTTTCTAGTTGTGGAGTTTCTAGTTGCGAACTCTCAAGTTGTGGAGTTTCTTGCTGTGGAGTTTCTAGTTGTTGAGTTTCTAGTTAACGAATTTCTATTTGCGAAGTCTCAAGTTGTGGAGTTTCTAGCTGTGGAGTTTCTAGTTGCGGAGTTTCTAGTTGCAAAGTTTCTGGTTGCGGAGTTTTATAGTTGTGGAGATTCTAGTTGCGGAGTTTCAAGTTTTGGAGTTTATAGTTTCGGAGCTACTAGCTGTGGAGTTTCTAGTTGTGGAGTTTCTAGTTGTGGAGTTTCTAGCTGTGGAGTTTCTAGTTGTGCAGTCTCAAGTTGTTGAGTTTCTAATTGTGAAGTTTATAGTTGTGGGGTTTCTAGCATTGGAGTTTCTAGTTGCTGAGTTTCTAGTTGCAGAGTTTCTAGTTGCGGAGTTTCTAGTTGCAGAGTTTCTAGTTGTGGAGTTTCTAGTTGGGGAGTTTCTAGTTGCGCAGTTTCTAGTTGTGGAGTTTCTAGTCGGGTTTCTAGTTGCGGAGTTTCTAGCTGTAAAGTTTCTAGTTGCGGAGCTTTTAGTTTAGGAGTCTCTAGTTGTATAGTCTCTAGTTGAAGAATTTCTAGTTGTGGAGTTTCTAGTGTTGGAGTTCCTAGTTGTGGAGTTTCTGACTGTGGAGTTTCCAGTTGCGGAGTTTCTAGTTGTGGAGTTTATAGTTGTGAGGTTCGTAGTTGTGGAGTTTCTAGCGGTGGAGTTTCTAGTTGTGGATTCTCTAGTTGTGGAGTTTCTAGTTGTGGAGTTTCTCGTGCGAACTCTCAAGTTGTGGAGTTACTAGTTGTGGAGTATCTAGTTGTGGTAGTTCAAGTTGTGGGGTTTCTAGCTTTGGAGTTTCTAGTTGCGGAGTTTTCTAGTTGTGGAGTTTCTAGTTGCAGAGTTTCAAGTTGTGGAGTTTCTAGTTGTTGAGTTGCTAGTTGTGAAGTTTATAGTTGTGGGGTTTCTAGCTGTGGAGTTTCTAGTTGCGGAGTTTCTAGTTGCAGAGTTTTTAGTTGTGGAGTTTTCTAGTTGTAGAGATTCTAAATGCGAAGTTTCAAGTTGAGGAGTTTCTAGTTGCGGAGTTACTAGCTGTGGAGTTTATAGTTGTGGGGTTTCTAGCTGTGGAGTTTCTAGTTGCGGAGTTTCTAGTTGCAGAGTTTCTAGTTTCGGAGTTTCTAGTTGTGGAGTTTCTAGTTGGGGAGTTTCTAGTTGCGGAGTTTCTAGTTGTGGAGTTTCTAGTTGTCGGGTTTCTAGTTGCGGAATTTCTAGTTGTAAAGTTTCTAGTTGTGGAGCTTTTTGTTGAGAAATTTCAAGTTGTGGAGTTTCTAGTGTCTGAGTTCCTAGTTGTGGAGTTTCTGACTGTGGAGTTTCCAGTTGCGGAGTTTCTAGTTGTGGAGTTTCTAGTTGTGAGGTTCGTAGTTGTGGAGTTTCTAGTGGTGGAGTTTCTAGTTGTGGAGTCTCCAGTTGTGGAGTTTCGAGTTGTGGAGTTTCTAGTTGCGAACTCTCAAGTTGTGGAGTTTCTAGTTGTGGAGCTTCTAGTTGTCGGGTTCGTAGTTGTGGAATTTGTATTTGTGGAGTATCTAGTTGTGGTAGTTCAAGTTGTGGGGTTTCTAGCTGTGGAGTTCCTAGTTGCGGAGTTTCTAGTTGCAGAGTTTCTAGTTGAGGAGTTTTCTAGTTGTGGAGTTTCTGGTTGCAGAGTTTCAAGTTGTGGAGTTTCTAGTTGTGAGGTTCGTAGTTGTGGAGTTTCTAGTTGTGGAGTTTCTGGTTGTGGAGTTTCTAGCTGTGGAGTTTCTAGTTGTTGAGTTTCTATTTGACGAGTTTCTATTTGCGAAGTGTCAAGTTGTGGAGTTTCTAGCTGTGGGTTTCAGGTTGCGGAGTTTGTAGTTGCGGAGTTTCTAGTTGCAGAGTTTCTAGTTGTGGAGATTCTAGTTGCCGAGTTTCTAGTTGCGAAATCTCAAGTTGTGGAATTTATAGCTGTTGAGTTTCTAGTTGCGGAGTTTCTAGTTGCGGAGTTTCTAGTTGTGGAGTTTCTAGTTGTGCAATTTGTAGTAGTAGTATCTAGTTGTGGTGTTTCAAGTTGTGGAGTTTCTAGCTGTGGAGTTTATAGTTGCGCAGTTTCTAGTTGCAGAGTTTCTAGTTGCGGCGTTTTCTAGTTGTGGAGTTTGTAGTTGCAGAGTTTCTAGTTTTGGAGTTTCTAGTTGCAGAGTTTCTAGTTGGGGAGTCTGTGGTTGTGGAGTTTCTAGTTGTGGATTATCTAGTTGTGGAGTTTTTAGTTGCGGAGTTTCTAGTTGCGGAGTTTCTGGTAGTGGAGTTTCAAGTTGTGGAGTGTCAATTTCTGTAGTTTCTAGTTGTGGAGTCTCAAGTTGAGGAATTTATAGGTGTGGAGTTTCTAGTTGTTGAGTTTCTAGTTGTCGGGTTTCTAGTTGCAGAGTTTCTAGTTGTGTAAATTCTAGTTGTGGAGTTTCTAGTTGCGGAGTTTGTTGTTGCGGAGTTTCTAGATGTGGTGTTCCTAGTTGTGGAGTTTCTGGGTGTGGAGTTTCCAGTTGCGGAGTTTCTAGTTGTAGTGTGTCTAGTTGTGAGGTTCGTAGTTGTGGAGTTTCTAGTGGTGGAGTTCCTAGTTGTGGAGTCTCTAGTTGTGGAGTTTCTAGTTGTGGAGTTTCTAGTTGCGAACTCTCAAGTTGTGGAGTTTCTTGCTGTGGAGTTTCTAGTTGTTGAGTTTCTAGTTAACGAATTTCTATTTGCGAAGTCTCAAGTTGTGGAGTTTCTAGCTGTGGAGTTTCTAGTTGCGGAGTTTCTAGTTGCAAAGTTTCTGGTTGCGGAGTTTTATAGTTGTGGAGATTCTAGTTGCGGAGTTTCAAGTTTTGGAGTTTATAGTTGCGGAGCTACTAGCTGTGGAGTTTCTAGTTGTGGAGTTTCTAGTTGTGGAGTTTCTAGCTGTGGAGTTTCTAGTTGTGCAGTCTCAAGTTGTTGAGTTTCTAATTGTGAAGTTTATAGTTGTGGGGTTTCTAGCATTGGAGTTTCTAGTTGCTGAGTTTCTAGTTGCAGAGTTTCTAGTTGCGGAGTTTCTAGTTGCAGAGTTTCTAGTTGTGGAGTTTCTAGTTGGGGAGTTTCTAGTTGCGCAGTTTCTAGTTGTGGAGTTTCTAGTCGGGTTTCTAGTTGCGGAGTTTCTAGCTGTAAAGTTTCTAGTTGCGGAGCTTTTAGTTTAGGAGTCTCTAGTTGTATAGTCTCTAGTTGAAGAATTTCTAGTTGTGGAGTTTCTAGTGTTGGAGTTCCTAGTTGTGGAGTTTCTGACTGTGGAGTTTCCAGTTGCGGAGTTTCTAGTTGTGGAGTTTATAGTTGTGAGGTTCGTAGTTGTGGAGTTTCTAGCGGTGGAGTTTCTAGTTGTGGATTCTCTAGTTGTGGAGTTTCTAGTTGTGGAGTTTCTCGTGCGAACTCTCAAGTTGTGGAGTTACTAGTTGTGGAGTATCTAGTTGTGGTAGTTCAAGTTGTGGGGTTTCTAGCTTTGGAGTTTCTAGTTGCGGAGTTTTCTAGTTGTGGAGTTTCTAGTTGCAGAGTTTCAAGTTGTGGAGTTTCTAGTTGTTGAGTTGCTAGTTGTGAAGTTTATAGTCGTGGGGTTTCTAGCTGTGGAGTTTCTAGTTGCGGAGTTTCTAGTTGCAGAGTTTTTAGTTGTGGAGTTTTCTAGTTGTAGAGATTCTAAATGCGAAGTTTCAAGTTGAGGAGTTTCTAGTTGCGGAGTTACTAGCTGTGGAGTTTATAGTTGTGGGGTTTCTAGCTGTGGAGTTTCTAGTTGCGGAGTTTCTAGTTGCAGAGTTTCTAGTTTCGGAGTTTCTAGTTGTGGAGTTTCTAGTTGGGGAGTTTCTAGTTGCGGAGTTTCTAGTTGTGGAGTTTCTAGTTGTCGGGTTTCTAGTTGCGGAATTTCTAGTTGTAAAGTTTCTAGTTGTGGAGCTTTTTGTTGAGAAATTTCAAGTTGTGGAGTTTCTAGTGTCTGAGTTCCTAGTTGTGGAGTTTCTGACTGTGGAGTTTCCAGTTGCGGAGTTTCTAGTTGTGGAGTTTCTAGTTGTGAGGTTCGTAGTTGTGGAGTTTCTAGTGGTGGAGTTTCTAGTTGTGGAGTCTCCAGTTGTGGAGTTTCGAGTTGTGGAGTTTCTAGTTGCGAACTCTCAAGTTGTGGAGTTTCTAGTTGTGGAGCTTCTAGTTGTCGGGTTCGTAGTTGTGGAATTTGTATTTGTGGAGTATCTAGTTGTGGTAGTTCAAGTTGTGGGGTTTCTAGCTGTGGAGTTCCTAGTTGCGGAGTTTCTAGTTGCAGAGTTTCTAGTTGAGGAGTTTTCTAGTTGTGGAGTTTCTGGTTGCAGAGTTTCAAGTTGTGGAGTTTCTAGTTGTGAGGTTCGTAGTTGTGGAGTTTCTAGTTGTGGAGTTTCTGGTTGTGGAGTCTCTAGTAGTAGAGTTTCTAGTTGTGCAGTCACTAGTTGCTGAGTTTCTAGTTGTGAAGTACGTAGTTGTGGGGTTTCTAGCTGTGGAGTTTCTAGTTGCGGAGTTTCTAGTTGCAGAGTTTCTAGTGGCGGAGTTTCTAGTTGTCGGGTTTCTAGTTGCGGAGTTTCTAGTTGTAAAGTTTCTAGTTGTGGAGCTTTTAGTTTAGGAGTGTCTAGTTGTTGAGTCTCTAGTTGAGGAATTTCTAGTTGTGGAGTTTAAGTGTTGGAGTTCCTAGTTGTGGAGTTTCTGACTGTGGAGTTTCCAGTTGTGGAGTTTCTAGTTGTGGAGTTTCTAGTTGTGAGGTTCGTAGTTGTGGAGTTTTTAGTGGTGGAGTTTCTAGTTGTGGAGTCTCTAGTTGTGGAGTTTCTAGTTGTGGAGTTTCTAGTTGCGAACTCTCAAGTTGTGGAGTTTCTAGTGGTGGAGTTTCTAGTTGTGGGATTCGTAGTTGTGGAATTTGTATTTGTGGAGTATCCAGTTGTGGTAGTTCAAGTTGTGGGGTTTCTAGCTGTGGAGTTCCTAGTTGCGGAGCTTCTAGTTGCAGAGTTTCTAGTTGCGGAGTTTTCTAGTTGTGAAGTTTCTAGTTGCAGAGTTTCAAGTTGTGGAGTTTCTAGCTGTGGAGCTTTTAGTTTAGGAGTCTCTAGTTGTTGAGTCTCTAGTTGAGGAATTTCTAGTTGTGGAGTTTCTAGTGTTTGAGTTCCTAGTTGTGGAGTTTCTGACTCTGGAGTTTCCAGTTGTGGAGTTTCTAGTTGTGGAGTTTCTAGTTGTGAGGTTCGTAGTTGTGGAGTTTATAGTTGTGGAGTCTCTAGTTGTGGAGTTTCTAGTTGTGGAGTTTCTAGTTGCGAACTCTCAAGTTGTGGAGATTCTAGTGGTGGAGTTTCTAGTTGTGGGATTCGTAGTTGTGGAATTTGTATTTGTGGAGTATCTAGTTGTGGTAGTTCAAGTTGTGGGGTTTCTAGCTGTGGAGTTCCTAGTTGTGGAGTTTCTAGTTGCAGAGTTTCTAGTTGCGGAGTTTTCTAGTTGTGGAGTCTCTAGTAGTAGACTTTCTAGCTGTGGAGTTTCTAGTTGCAGAGTTTCTAGTTGCATAGTTTCTAGTTGCGGAGTTTTCTAGTTGTGGAGATTCTAGTGGCGGAGTTTCAAGTTGTGGAGTTTCTAGTTACGGAGTTTCTAGTTGCGGAGTCTCTAGTTGTGCAGTCTCTAGTTGTTGAGTTTCTAGTTGTGAATTTTATAGTTGTGGGGTTTCAAGCTATGGAGTTTCTAGTTGCGGAGTTTCTAGTTGCAAAGTTTCTAGTTGCCGAGTTTTTAGTTGCAGAGTTTCTAGTTGTAGAGTTTATAGTTGTGGAGTCTCTAGTTGTGGAGTTTCTAGTTGCGAACTCTCAAGTTGTGGAGATTCTAGTGGTGGAGTTTCTAGTTGTGGGATTCGTAGTTGTGGAATTTGTATTTGTGGAGTATCTAGTTGTGGTAGTTCAAGTTGTGGGGTTTCTAGCTGTGGAGTTCCTAGTTGCGGAGTTTCTAGTTGCAGAGTTTCTAGTTGCGGAGTTTTCTAGTTGTGGAGTCTCTAGTAGTAGAGTTTCTAGCTGTGGAGTTTCTAGTTTCAGAGTTTCTAGTTGCATAGTTTCTAGTTGCGGAGTTTTCTAGTTGTGGAGATTCTAGTGGCGGAGTTTCAAGTTGTGGAGTTTCTAGTTACGGAGTGTCTAGTTGCGGAGTCTCTAGTTGTGCAGTCTCTAGTTGTTGAGTTTCTAGTTGTGAAGTTTATAGTTGTGGGGTTTCAAGCTATGGAGTTTCTAGTTGCGGAGTTTCTAGTTGCAAAGTTTATAGTTGCCGAGTTTTTAGTTCCAGAGTTTCTAGTTGTGGAGTTTCTAGTTGGGGAGTTTCTAGTTGTGGAGTTTCTAGTTTCGGAATTTGTAGTGGTGGAGTATCTTGTTGTGGTGTTTCAAGTTGTGGAGTCTGTAGATGTGGAGTATCTATTTGATGGGTTGCAATTTGTGGAGTTTCTAGTAGTGGAGTCTCTAGTTGTGGAGTTTCTAGTTTTGGAGTTTCTAGCTGTGGAGTGTCTAGTTGCGGAGTTTCTAGTTGCAGAGTTTCAAGTTGTGGAGTTTCTAGCTGTGAGGTTCGTAGTTGTGGAGTTTCTAGTTGTGGAGTTTCTAGTTGTGGAGTCTCTAGTAGTAGAGTTTCTAGTTGTGGAGTTTCTAGTTGCGAAATCTCAAGTTGTGGAGTTTCTAGTGGTGAAGTTTCTAGTTGTTGAGTTTCTAGTTGCTAAGTTTTCTTGTTGTGGAGTTTCTAGTTGCGGAGTTTCAAGTTGTGGAGTTTCTAGTTAGGGAGTTCCTAGTTGGGGAGCTTGTAATTTTGGAGTATCTAGTTGTGGTGTTTCAAGTTGTGGAGTCTGTAGTTGTGGAGTATCTATTTGTTGGGTTTCAAGTTGCGGAGTTTCTAGTTGTGGAGAGTCTGGTTGTTTGGTTTCTAGTTGCCGAGTTTCTAGTTGCGAAGTCTCAAGTTGTGGAGATTCTAGCTGTGGAATTTCTAGTTGCGGAGCTTCTAGTTGCGGAGTTTCGAGAAGTGGAGTTTCTAGGTGTGGAATTCGTAGTTGTGGAATATCTAGTTGTGGCGTTTCAAGTAGTGAAGTTTCTAGCTGTGGAGTTTCTAATTGCGGAGTTTCTAGTTGCAGAGTTTCTAGTTGCGGAGTTTCTAGTTGCAGAGATTCTAGTTATGGAGTTTCTAGTTGGGGAGTTTCTAGTTGTGGAGTTTCTAGTTGTGGAGTTTCTAGTTGCGGAATTTGTAGTTGTGGTGTTTCAAGTTGTGGAGTCTGTAGCTGTGGAGTTTCTAGTTGTTGAGTTTCTAGCTGTGGAGCTTTTAGTTGAGGAATTTCAAGTTGTGGAGTTTCTAGTGTCTGAGTTCCTAGTTGTGGAGTTTCTAGTTGCGGAGTTTCTAGTTGTGGAGTTTCAAGTTGCGGAGTCTCAAGCTGTGGAGTTTCTAGTTGCAGAGTCTCTGATTGTGGAGTTTCCAGTTGCGGAGTTTCTAGTTGTGGAGTTTCTAGTTGTGAGGTTCGTAGTTGTGGAGTTTCTAGTGGTGGAGTTTCTAGTTGTGGAGTCTCTAGTTGTGAAGTTTCTAGTTGTGGAGTTTCTAGTTGCGAACTCTCAAGTTGTGGAGTTTCTAGTTGTGGAGCTTCTAGTTGTCGGGTTCGTAGTTATGGAATTTGTATTTGTGGAGTATCTAGTTGTGGTAGTTCAAGTTGTGGGGTTTCTAGCTGTGGAGTTCCTAGTTGCGGAGTTTTTATGTCAGAGTTTCTAGTTGCGGAGTTTTCTAGTTGTGAAGTTTCTGGTTGCAGAGTTTCAAGTTGTGGAGTTTCTAGTTGTGAGGTTCGTAGTTGTGGAGTTTCTAGTTGTGGAGTTTCTAGTTGTGGAGTCTCTAGTATTGGAGTTTCTAGTTCTTGAGTTTCTAGTTGTGGAGTTTCTAGTTGTGGAGTTTCTAGTTGTGGAGTGTCTGGCTATAGAGTTTCTAGTTGTGCAGTCTCTAGTTGCTGAGTTTCTAGTTGTGAAGTTCGTAGTTTTGGGGTTTCTAGCTGTGGAGTTTCTAGTTGCGGAGTTTCTAGTTGCAGAGTTTCTAGTGGCGGAGTTTCAAGTTGCAGAGTTTCTAGTTGTGGAGTTTCTAGTTGGGGAGATTCTAGTTGCGGAGTTTCTAGTTGTGCAGTTTCGAGTTGTCGGGTTTCTAGTTGCGGAGTTTCTAGTTGTAAAGTTTCTAGTTGTGGAGCTTTTAGTTTAGGAGTCTCTAGTTGTTGAGTCACTAGTTGAGGAATTTCTAGTTGTGGAGTTTCTAGTGTTGGAGTTCCTAGTTGTGGAGTTTCTGACTGTGGAGTTTCCAGTTGTGGAGTGTCTAGTTGTGGAGTTTCTAGTTGTGAGGTTCGTAGTTGTGGAGTTTCTAGTTGTGGAGTCTCTAGTTGTGGAGTTTCTAGTTGTGGAGTTTCTTGTTGCGAACTCTCAAGTTGTGGAGTTTCTAGTGGTGGAGTTTCTAGTTGTGGGATTCGTAGTTGTGGAATTTGTATTTGTGGAGTATCTAGTTGTGGAAGTTCAAGTTGTGGGGTTTCTAGCTGTGGAGTTCCTAGTTGCGGAGTTTCTAGTTGCAGAATTTCTAGTTGCGGAGTTTTCTAGTTGTGGAGTTTCTAGTTGCAGAGTTTCAAGTTGTGGAGTTTCTAGCTGTGGAGTTTTTAGTTGCGGAGTTTGTAGTTGCGGAGTTTCTAGTTGTGGAGTTTCTAGTTGTGGAATTTGTAGTTGTGGAGTATCTAGTTGTAATGTTTCAAGCTAAGGAGTTTCTAGCTGTGGAGTTTCTAGTTGCGGAGTTTATAGTTGCAGAGTTTCTAGTTGCGGAGTTTTCTAGTCGTGGAGATTCTAGTTGCGGAGTTTGCAGTTGTGGAGTTTCTAGTTGCGGAGTCTCTAGTTGTGCAGTCTCTAGCTGTTGAGTTGCTAGTTGTGAAGTTTATAGTTGTGGGGTTTCTAGCTGTGGAGTTTTTAGTTGCGGAGTTTCTAGTTGCAGAGTTTCTAGTTACGGAGTTTCTAGTTGCGGAGTTTCTAGTTGTGGAGTTTCTAGTTGGGGAGTTTCTAATTGCGGAGTTTCTAGTTGTGGAGTTTCTAGTTGTCGGGTTTCTAGTTGCGGAGTTTCTAGTTGTAAAGTTTCTAGTTGTGGAGTATTTAGTTTAGGAGTCCCTAGTTGTTGAGTCTATAGATGAGGAATTTCTAGTTGTGGAGATTCTAGTGTTGGAGTTCCTAGTTGTGGAGTTTCTGACTGTGGAGTTTCCAGTTGCGGAGTTTCTAGTTGTGGAGTTTCTAGTTGTGAGGTTCGTAGTTGTGGAATTTCCAGTGGTGGAGTTTCTAGTTGTGGAGTCCCTAGTTGTGGAGTTTCTAGTTGTGGAGTTTCTAGTTGCGAACTCTCAAGTTGTGGAGTTTCTAGTTGTGGAGTTTCTAGTTGTGGGGTTCGTAGTTGTGGTATTTGTATTTGTGGAGTATCTAGTTGTGGTAGTTCAAATTGTGGGGTTTCTAGCTGTGGAGTTCTTAGTTGCGGAGTTTCTAGTTGCAGAGTTTCTAGTTGCGGAGTTTTCTAGTTGTGAAGTTTCTAGTTGCAGAGTTTCAAGTTGTGGAGTCTGTAGTTGTGGAGTATCTATTTGTTGGGTTTCAAGTTGTGGAGTTTCTAGTTGTGGAGTTTGTAGCTGTGGAGTTTCTAGTTGTTGAGTTCCTCGTTGACGAGTTTCTATTTGCGAAGTCTCAAGTTGTCGAGTTTCTAGTTGTGGAGTTTCTAGTTGGGGAGTTTCTAGTTGCGGAGTTTCTAGTTGTGGAGTTTCTAGTTGTCGGGTTTCTAGTTGCGGAATTTCTAGTTGTAAAGTTTCTAGTTGTGGAGCTTTTAGTTGAGGAATTTCAAGTTGTGGAGTTTCTAGTGTCTGAGTTCCTAGTTGTGGAGTTTCTGACAGTGGAGTTTCCAGTTGCGGAGTTTCTAGTTGTGGAGTTTCTAGTTGTTGAGTTTCTAGTTGCTAAGTTTTCTTGTTGTGGAGTTTCTAGTTGCGGAGTTTCAAGTTGTGGAGTTTCTAGTTAGGGAGTTCCTAGTTGGGGAGCTTGTAATTTTGGAGTATCTAGTTGTGGTGTTTCAAGTTGTGGAGTCTGTAGTTGTGGAGTATCTATTTGTTGGGTTTCAAGTTGCGGAGTTTCTAGTTGTGGAGAGTCTGGTTGTTGGGTTTCTAGTTGCCGAGTTTCTAGTTGCGAAGTCTCAAGTTGTGGAGATTCTAGCTGTGAAATTTCTAGTTGCGGAGCTTCTAGTTGCGGAGTTTCGAGAAGTGGAGTTTCTAGGTGTGGAATTCGTAGTTGTGGAATATCTAGTTGTGGCGTTTCAAGTAGTGAAGTTTCTAGCTGTGGAGTTTCTAATTGCGGAGTTTCTAGTTGCAGAGTTTCTAGTTGCGGAGTTTCTAGTTGCAGAGATTCTAGTTATGGAGTTTCTAGTTGGGGAGTTTTTAGTTGTGGAGTTTCTTGTTGTGGAGTTTCTAGTTGCGGAATTTGTAGTTGTGGTGTTTCAAGTTGTGGAGTCTGTAGCTGTGGAGTTTCTAGTTGTTGAGTTTCTAGCTGTGGAGCTTTTAGTTGAGGAATTTCAAGTTGTGGAGTTTCTAGTGTCTGAGTTCCTAGTTGTGGAGTTTCTAGTTGCGGAGTTTCTAGTTGTAGAGTTTCAAGTTGCGGAGTCTCAAGCTGTGGAGTTTCTAGTTGCAGAGTCTCTGATTGTGGAGTTTCCAGTTGCGGAGTCTCTAGTTGTGCAGTCTCTAGCTGTTGAGTTGCTAGTTGTGAAGTTTATAGTTGTGGGGTTTCTAGCTGTGGAGTTTTTAGTTGCGGAGTTTCTAGTTGCAGAGTTTCTAGTTACGGAGTTTCTAGTTGCGGAGTTTCTAGTTGTGGAGTTTCTAGTTGGGGAGTTTCTAATTGCGGAGTTTCTAGTTGTGGAGTTTCTAGTTGTCGGGTTTCTAGTTGCGGAGTTTCTAGTTGTAAAGTTTCAAGTTGTGGAGTATTTAGTTTAGGAGTCCCTAGTTGTTGAGTCTATAGATGAGGAATTTCTAGTTGTGGAGATTCTAGTGTTGGAGTTCCTAGTTGTGGAGTTTCTGACTGTGGAGTTTCCAGTTGCGGAGTTTCTAGTTGTGGAGTTTCTAGTTGTGAGGTTCGTAGTTGTTGAATTTCCAGTGGTGGAGTTTCTAGTTGTGGAGTCCCTAGTTGTGGAGTTTCTAGTTGTGGAGTTTCTAGTTGCGAACTCTCAAGTTGTGGAGTTTCTAGTTGTGGAGTTTCTAGTTGTGGGGTTCGTAGTTGTGGTATTTGTATTTGTGGAGTATCTAGTTGTGGTAGTTCAAATTGTGGGGTTTCTAGCTGTGGAGTTCTTAGTTGCGGAGTTTCTAGTTGCAGAGTTTCTAGTTGCGGAGTTTTCTAGTTGTGAAGTTTCTAGTTGCAGAGTTTCAAGTTGTGGAGTCTGTAGTTGTGGAGTATCTATTTGTTGGGTTTCAAGTTGTGGAGTTTCTAGTTGTGGAGTTTGTAGCTGTGGAGTTTCTAGTTGTTGAGTTCCTCGTTGACGAGTTTCTATTTGCGAAGTCTCAAGTTGTCGAGTTTCTAGTTGTGGAGTTTCTAGTTGGGGAGTTTCTAGTTGCGGAGTTTCTAGTTGTGGAGTTTCTAGTTGTCGGGTTTCTAGTTGCGGAATTTCTAGTTGTAAAGTTTCTAGTTGTGGAGCTTTTAGTTGAGGAATTTCAAGTTGTGGAGTTTCTAGTGTCTGAGTTCCTAGTTGTGGAGTTTCTGACAGTGGAGTTTCCAGTTGCGGAGTTTCTAGTTGTGGAGTTTCTAGTTGTTGAGTTTCTAGTTGCTAAGTTTTCTTGTTGTGGAGTTTCTAGTTGCGGAGTTTCAAGTTGTGGAGTTTCTAGTTAGGGAGTTCCTAGTTGGGGAGCTTGTAATTTTGGAGTATCTAGTTGTGGTGTTTCAAGTTGTGGAGTCTGTAGTTGTGGAGTATCTATTTGTTGGGTTTCAAGTTGCGGAGTTTCTAGTTGTGGAGAGTCTGGTTGTTGGGTTTCTAGTTGCCGAGTTTCTAGTTGCGAAGTCTCAAGTTGTGGAGATTCTAGCTGTGAAATTTCTAGTTGCGGAGCTTCTAGTTGCGGAGTTTCGAGAAGTGGAGTTTCTAGGTGTGGAATTCGTAGTTGTGGAATATCTAGTTGTGGCGTTTCAAGTAGTGAAGTTTCTAGCTTTGGAGTTTCTAATTGCGGAGTTTCTAGTTGCAGAGTTTCTAGTTGCGGAGTTTCTAGTTGCAGAGATTCTAGTTATGGAGTTTCTAGTTGGGGAGTTTTTAGTTGTGGAGTTTCTAGTTGTGGAGTTTCTAGTTGCGGAATTTGTAGTTGTGGTGTTTCAAGTTGTGGAGTCTGTAGCTGTGGAGTTTCTAGTTGTTGAGTTTCTAGCTGTGGAGCTTTTAGTTGAGGAATTTCAAGTTGTGGAGTTTCTAGTGTCTGAGTTCCTAGTTGTGGAGTTTCTAGTTGCGGAGTTTCTAGTTGTGGAGTTTCAAGTTGCGGAGTCTCAAGCTGTGGAGTTTCTAGTTGCAGAGTCTCTGATTGTGGAGTTTCCAGTTGCGGAGTTTCTAGTTGTGGAGTTTCTAGTTGTGAGGTTCGTAGTTGTGGAGTTTCTAGTGGTGGAGTTTCTAGTTGTGGAGTCTCTAGTTGTGAAGTTTCTAGTTGTGGAGTTTCTAGTTGCGAACTCTCAAGTTGTGGAGTTTCTAGTTGTGGAGCTTCTAGTTGTCGGGTTCGTAGTTATGGAATTTGTATTTGTGGAGTATCTAGTTGTGGTAGTTCAAGTTGTGGGGTTTCTAGCTGTGGAGTTCCTAGTTGCGGAGTTTTTATGTCAGAGTTTCTAGTTGCGGAGTTTTCTAGTTGTGAAGTTTCTGGTTGCAGAGTTTCAAGTTGTGGAGTTTCTAGTTGTGAGGTTCGTAGTTGTGGAGTTTCTAGTTGTGGAGTTTCTAGTTGTGGAGTCTCTAGTATTGGAGTTTCTAGTTCTTGAGTTTCTAGTTGTGGAGTTTCTAGTTGTGGAGTTTCTAGTTGTGGAGTGTCTGGCTATAGAGTTTCTAGTTGTGCAGTCTCTAGTTGCTGAGTTTCTAGTTGTGAAGTTCGTAGTTTTGGGGTTTCTAGCTGTGGAGTTTCTAGTTGCGGAGTTTCTAGTTGCAGAGTTTCTAGTGGCGGAGTTTCAAGTTGCAGAGTTTCTAGTTGTGGAGTTTCTAGTTGGGGAGATTCTAGTTGCGGAGTTTCTAGTTGTGCAGTTTCGAGTTGTCGGGTTTCTAGTTGCGGAGTTTCTAGTTGTAAAGTTTCTAGTTGTGGAGCTTTTAGTTTAGGAGTCTCTAGTTGTTGACTCACTAGTTGAGGAATTTCTAGTTGTGGAGTTTCTAGTGTTGGAGTTCCTAGTTGTGGAGTTTCTGACTGTGGAGTTTCCAGTTGTGGAGTGTCTAGTTGTGGAGTTTCTAGTTGTGAGGTTCGTAGTTGTGGAGTTTCTAGTTGTGGAGTCTCTAGTTGTGGAGTTTCTAGTTGTGGAGTTTCTTGTTGCGAACTCTCAAGTTGTGGAGTTTCTAGTGGTGGAGTTTCTAGTTGTGGGATTCGTAGTTGTGGAATTTGTATTTGTGGAGTATCTAGTTGTGGTAGTTCAAGTTGTGGGGTTTCTAGCTGTGGAGTTCCTAGTTGCGGAGTTTCTAGTTGCAGAATTTCTAGTTGCGGAGTTTTCTAGTTGTGGAGTTTCTAGTTGCAGAGTTTCAAGTTGTGGAGTTTCTAGCTGTGGAGTTTTTAGTTGCGGAGTTTGTAGTTGCGGAGTTTCTAGTTGTGGAGTTTCTAGTTGTGGAATTTGTAGTTGTGGAGTATCTAGTTGTAATGTTTCAAGCTAAGGAGTTTATAGCTGTGGAGTTTCTAGTTGCGGAGTTTATAGTTGCAGAGTTTCTTGTTGCGGAGTTTTCTAGTCGTGGAGATTCTAGTTGCGGAGTTTGCAGTTGTGGAGTTTCTAGTTGCGGAGTCTCTAGTTGTGCAGTCTCTAGCTGTTGAGTTGCTAGTTGTGAAGTTTATAGTTGTGGGGTTTCTAGCTGTGGAGTTTTTAGTTGCGGAGTTTCTAGTTGCAGAGTTTCTAGTTACGGAGTTTCTAGTTGCGGAGTTTCTAGTTGTGGAGTTTCTAGTTGGGGAGTTTCTAATTGCGGAGTTTCTAGTTGTGGAGTTTCTAGTTGTCGGGTTTCTAGTTGCGGAGTTTCTAGTTGTCAAGTTTCTAGTTGTGGAGTATTTAGTTTAGGAGTCTCTAGTTGTTGAGTCTCTAGATGAGGAATTTCTAGTTGTGGAGATTCTAGTGTTGGAGTTCCTATTTGTGGAGTTTCTGACTGTGGAGTTTCCAGTTGCGGAGTTTCTAGTTGTGGAGTTTCTAGTTGTGAGGTTCGTAGTTGTGGAATTTCCAGTGGTGGAGTTTCTAGTTGTGGAGTCCCTAGTTGTGGAGTTTCTAGTTGTGGAGTTTCTAGTTGCGAACTCTCAAGTTGTGGAGTTTCTAGTTGTGGAGTTTCTAGTTGTGGGGTTCGTAGTTGTGGTATTTGTATTTGTGGAGTATCTAGTTGTGGTAGTTCAAATTGTGGGGTTTCTAGCTGTGGAGTTCTTAGTTGCGGAGTTTCTAGTTGCAGAGTTTCTAGTTGCGGAGTTTTCTAGTTGTGAAGTTTCTAGTTGCAGAGTTTCAAGTTGTGGAGTCTGTAGTCGTGGAGTATCTATTTGTTGGGTTTCAAGTTGTGGAGTTTCTAGTTGTGGAGTTTGTAGCTGTGGAGTTTCTAGTTGTTGAGTTCCTCGTTGACGAGTTTCTATTTGCGAAGTCTCAAGTTGTCGAGTTTCTAGTTGTGGAGTTTCTAGTTGGGGAGTTTCTAGTTGCGGAGTTTCTAGTTGTAGGGTTTCTAGTTGTCGGGTTTCTAGTTGCGGAATTTCTAGTTGTAAAGTTTCTAGTTGTGGAGCTTTTAGTTGAGGAATTTCAAGTTGTGGAGTTTCTAGTGTCTGAGTTCCTAGTTGTGGAGTTTCTGACAGTGGAGTTTCCAGTTGCGGAGTTTCTAGTTGTGGAGTTTCTAGTTGTGAGGTTCGTAGTTGTGGAGTTTCTAGTGGTGGAGTTTCTAGTTGTGGAGTCTCTAGTTGTGGAGTTTCGAGTTGTGGAGTTTCTAGTTGCGAACTCTCAAAATGTGGAGTTTCTAGTTGTGGAGCTTCTAGTTGTCGGGTTGGTAGTTGTGGAATTTGTATTTGTGGAGTATCTAGTTGTGGCAGTTCAAGTTGTGGGGTTTCTAGCTGTGGAGTTCCTAGTTGCGGAGTTTCTAGTTGCAGAGTTTCTAGTTGAGGAGTTTTCTAGTTTTGGAGTTTCTGGTTGCAGAGTTTCAAGTTGTGGAGTTTCTCGTTGTGAGGTTCGTAGTTGTGGAGTTTCTAGTTGTGGAGTTTCTAGTTGTGGAGTCTCTAGTACTAGAGTTTCTAGTTGTTGAGTTTCTAGTTGTGGAGTTTCTAGTTGTGGAGTGTCTAGCTATAGAGTTTCTAGTTGTGCAGTCTCTAGTTGCTGAGTTTCTAGTTGTGAAGTACGTAGTTGTGGGGTTTCTAGCTGTGGAGTTTCTAGTTGCGGAGTTTCTAGTTGCAGAGTTTCTAGTGGCGGAGTTTCAAGTTGCAGAGTTTCTAGTTGTGGAGTTTCTAGTTGGGGAGTTTCTAGTTGCGGAGTTTCTAGTTGTGGAGTTTCTAGTTGTCGGGTTTCTAGTTGCGGAGTTTCTAGTTGTAAAGTTTCTAGTTGTGGAGCTTTTAGTTTAGGAGTCTCTAGTTGTTGAGTCTCTAGTTGAGGAATTTCTAGTTGTGGAGTTTCTAGTGTTGGAGTTCCTAGTTGTGGAGTTTCTGACTGTGGAGTTTCCAGTTGTGGAGTTTCCAGTTGTGGAGTTTCTAGTTGTGAGGTTCGTAGTTGTGGAGTTTTTAGTGGTGGAGTTTCTAGTTGTGGAGTCTCTAGTTGTGGAGTTTCTAGTTGTGGAGTTTCTAGTTGCGAACTCTCAAGTTGTGGAGTTTCTAGTGGTGGAGTTTCTAGTTGTGGGATTCGTAGTTGTGGAATTTGTATTTGTGGAGTATCTAGTTGTGGTAGTGTAAGTTGTGGGGTTTCTAGCTGTGGAGTTCCTAGTTGCGGAGTTTCAAGTTGCAGAGTTTCTAGTTGCGGAGTTTTCTAGTTGTGAAGTTTCTAGTTGCAGAGTTTCAAGTTGTGGAGTTTCTAGCTGTGGAGCTTTTAGTTTAGGAGTCTCTAGTTGTTGAGTCTCCAGTTGAGGAATTTCTAGTTGTGGAGTTTCTAGTGTTGGAGTTCCTAGTTGTGGAGTTTCTGACTGTGGAGTTTCCAGTTGTGGAGTTTCTAGTTGTGGAGTTTCTAGTTGTGAGGTTCGTAGGTGTGGAGTTTATAGTTGTGGAGTCTCTAGTTGTGGAGTTTCTAGTTGCGAACTCTCAAGTTGTGGAGATTCTAGTGGTGGAGTTTCTAGTTGTGGGATTCGTAGTTGTGGAATTTGTATTTGTGGAGTATCTAGTTGTGGTAGTTCAAGTTGTGGGGTTTCTAGCTGTGGAGTTCCTAGTTGCGGAGTTTCTAGTTGCAGAGTTTCTAGTTGCGGAGTTTTCTAGTTGTGGAGTCTCCAGTTGTGGAGTTTCTAGTTGTGGAGTTTCTAGCTGTGGATTTTCTAGTTGTGCAGTCTCTAGTTATTGAGTTTCTAGTTGTGAAGTTTATAGTTGTGGGGTTTCTAGCTGTGAAGTTTCTAGTTGCGGAGTTTCTAGTTGCAGAGTTTCTAGTTGCGGAGTTTCTAGTTGCAGAGTTTCTAGTTGTGGAGTTTCTAGTTGCGGAGTTACAAGCTGTGGAGTTTCTAGTTGTGGATTGTCTAGTTGTGGAGTTTCTAGTTGTGGAGTTTCTAGTTGTGGAGTCTCTAGTAGTAGAGTTTCTAGTTGTGAAGTTTATAGTTGTGGGGTTTCTAGCTGTGAAGTTTCTAGTTGCTGAGTTTCTAGTTGCAGAGTTTGTAGTTGCGGAGTTTCAAGTTGCAGAGTTTCTAGTTGTGGAGTTTCTAGTTGGGGAGTTTCTAGTTGCGGAGTTTCTAGTTGCGGAGTTTCTAGTTGTGGAGTTTATAGTTGTAAAGTTTCTGGTTGTGGAGCTTTTAGTTTAGGAGTCTCTAGTTTTTGCGTCTCTAGTTGAGGAATTTCTAGTTTTGGAGTTTCTAGTGTTGGAGTTTCTAGTTGTGGAGTTTCTGGCTGTGGAGTTTCCAGTTGCGGAGTTTCTAGTTATGGAGTTTCTAGTTTTGGGGTTTTAGTGGTGGAGTTTCTAGTTGTGGAGTCTCTAGTTGTGGAGTCTCTAGTTGTGGAGTTTCTAGTTGTGGAGTTTCTCGCAGTGGAGTTTCTAGTTGCCGAGTTTCTAGTTGTGGAGATTCCAGTTGCCGAGTTTCTAGTTGCGAAGTCTCAAGTTGTGGAGTTTCTAGCTGTGGAGTTTCTAGTTGCGGAGTTTCTGGTATCGGAGTTTTTAGTTGTGGAGTTTCTAGTTGTGGAATATGTAGTTGTGGAGTATCTAGTTGTGGTGTTTCAAGCTGTGGAGTTTCTAGCTGTGGAGTTCCTAGTTGCGGAGTTTCTAGTGGCAGAGTTTCTAGTTGCGGAGTTTTCTAGTTGTGGAGTTTCTAGTTGCAGAGTTTCAAGTTGTGGAGTTTCTAGTTGTGAGGTTCGTAGTTGTGGAGATTCTAGTTGTGGAGTTTCTAGTTGTGAAGTTTCTAGTTGCGAAATCTCAAGTTGTGGAGTTTCTAGTAGTAGATTTTCTCGCTGTGGAGTTTCTAGTTGCAGAGTTTCTAGTTGCAGAGTTTCTAGTTACAGAGTTTTCTAGTTGTGGAGATTCTAGTGGCGGAGTTTGAAGTTGTGGAGTTTCTAGTTACGGAGTTTCTAGCTGTGGAGTTTCTAGTTGCGGAGTCTCTAGTTGTTGAATTTCCAGTTGTGAAGTTTACAGTTGTGGCGTTTCTAGCTGTGGAGTTTCTAGTTGCGGAGTTTCTTGTTGCAAAGTTTCTACTTGCCGAGTATTTAGTTGCCGAGTTTCTAGTTGTGGAGTTTCTAGTTGGGGAGTTTCTGGTTGCGGAGTTTCTAGTTGTGGAGTTTCTAGTTGTGAGGTTCATAGTTGTGGAGTTTGTAGTTGCGAAGTCTCAAGTTGTGGAGTTTGTAGTTGTGGAGTCTGTAGTTGCGGAGTTTCATGTTGTGGAGTCTGTAGTTGTGGAGTATCTATTTGTTGGGTTTGAAGTTGTGGAGTTTCTAGTTGTGGAGTTTCTGGTTGTTGGGTTTCTAGTTGCCGAGTTTCTAGTTGCGAAGTCTCAAGTTGTGAAGTTTCTAGCTGTGGAGTTTCTAGTTGCGGAGTTTCTAGTTGCGGAGTTTCTAGTTGTGGAGTTTCTAGTTGTGGAATTCGTAGTTGTGGAGTATCTAGTTGTGGTGTTTGAAGTAGCGAAGTTTCTAGCTGTGGAGTTTCTACTAGCGGGGTTTCTAGTTGCAGAGTTTCTAGTTGCTGAGTTTTCTAGTTGCGGAGTTTCTAGTGGCGGAGTTTCTAGTTGCGGAATTTCTAGTTGTGGAGTTTCTAGTTGTGGAATTTGTAGTTGAGGAGTTTGTAGTTGTGGAGTATCTAGTTGTGGAATTTCAAGTTGTGGAGTTTCTAGTTGAGGATTTTGAAGTTGTAGCGATCCTAGTTGCGGAGTGTCTAGTTGGGAGTTCCTAGTTGCGGAGTTTTGTAGTTGCGGAGTCTGTAGTTATGGAGTTTATAGTGGTGGATTTTCTAGCTGTGGAGTTTCTAGTTGCGGAGTTTCTAGTTGCAGAGTTTCTAGTTGCGGACTTTCAAGCTGTGGAGTTTCCAGTTGTGGAGTTTCTAGTTGTGGAGTTTCTAGTTGTGTAGTTTCAAGTTGTGGAATTTATAGGTGTGGAGTTTCTACTTGTGGAGTTTTTAGTGGTCGGGTTTCTAGTTGCGGAGTTTCTAGTTGTGGAGTTTTTAGTTGCAGAGTTTCTAGTTGCGGAGTTTCTGGTTGTGGAGTTTCAAGTTGTGGAGTATCAATCTGTGGAGTTTCTAGTTGCGGATTATCAATTTGTTGAGTTCCTAGTTGTGGAGTCTCTAGTTGTGGAGTTTCTAGTTGTGGAGTGTCTATTTGTAGAATTTCTAGTTGTGTAGTTTCTAGTTGTGGAGTTTCTAGTTGGAGTTTTTAGTTTTCGAGTTTCTAGTTGTACATTTTCTAGTTGCAGAGTTCCTAGTTGTGGAGTTTCTAGTTGTGGGGTTTCTAGTTGCGGAAATTCTAGCTGTGGAGTTTCTACTTATGGAATCTCTAGTCGTGCAGTTTCTAGTTGTGTAGTTTCTATCTGAGGAGTTTCTAACTGCAAAGTCTCAAGTTGTGCAGTCTCTAGTTGCGGAGTTTCTAGCTGTGGAGTTTATAGTTGTGGAGTTTCTTGTTGGGGAGTTTCTAGTTGTGAAGTTTCTAGTTGTTGATTTTCTAGTAGTGGAGTTTCTAGTTGCGGAGTTTCCAGTTGGGGAGTTTCTACTTCAGTTTATAGTTGTATATTTTCTATTTGCATAGTTTGGAGTTGCAGAGTTTCAAGTTGTGCAGTTTCTACCTGTGGAGTTTCTAGTTGCGGAGTCTCTAGTTGTGCAGTCTCTAGTTGTTGAGTTTGTAGTTGTGTACTTTATAGATGTAGGGTTTCTAGCTGTGGAGTTTCTAGTTGCGGAGATTCTAGCTGCAGAGTTTCTAGTTGTGAAGTTTCTAGTTGGGGAGTTTCTAGTTGTGGAGTTTCTAGTTGTGCAGTTTCTAGTTGCAGATTTTCTAGTGTCGGAGTTTCTAGCTGTGGAGTTTCTAGTTGCGGAGTTTCTAGTTGCGGGGTTTCTAGTTGTGGAGTTTCTAGTTGTGGATTTTGTAGTTGTGGAGTATCTAGTTGTGGTGTTTCAAGTTGTGGAGTTTCTAGTTGTGGAGTTTCTAGTTGTGCAGTTTCTAGTTGCAGATTTTCTAGTGTCGGAGTTTCTAGCTGTGGAGTTTCTAGTTGCGGAGATTCTAGTTGCGGGGTTTCTAGTTGTGGAGTTTCTAGTTGTGGAGTTTCTAGTTGTGGAGTCTCTAGTAGTAGAGTTTCTAGTTGTGGAGTTTCTAGCTGTGGAGTTTCTAGTTGCGGAGTCTCTAGTTGTGCAGTGTCTAGTTGTTGAGTTTCTAGTTGTGAAGTTTATAGTTGTGGGGTTTCTAGCTGTGGAGTTTCTAGTTGCGGAGTTTATAGTTACAAAGTTTCTAGTTGCCGAGTTTTTAGTTGCAGAGTTTCTAGTTGTGGAGTTTCTAGTTGGGGAGTTTCTAGTTGCGGAGTTTCTAGTTGTGGAGTTTCTAGTTTCGGAATTTGTAGTGGTGGAGTATCTAGTTGTGCTGTTTCAAGTTGTGGAGTCTGCAGTTTTGGAGTATCTTTTTGTTGGGATGCAAGTTGAGAAGTTTCTAGTTGTGGAGTTTCTAGCTTTGGAGTTTCTAGTTGTTGCGTTTCTAGTTGACGAGTTTCTATTTGCGAAGTGTAAAGTTGTCGAGTTTCTAGCTGTGGAGTTTCTAGTTGCCGAATTTCTAGTTGCGGAGTTTCCAGTTGTGGAGTTTCTAGTTGTGTAGTTTGAAGCTGTAGATTTCCTAGTTGCGGAGTGTCTAGTTGGAAGTTTCTAGTTGCGGAGTTTTCTAGTTGCGGACTTTCTAGTTGCGGACTTTCTAGCTGTGGAGTTTCTAGTTGCAGATTTTCTAGTTGCGGAGTTTCTAGTTGTGGAGTTTCTAGTTGCGAGGTTCATAGTTGTAAAGTTTCTAGTTGTGGAGTTTCGAATTCTGGAGTCTCTAGTTGTGGAGTTTCAAGTTTTTGAGTTTGTAGTTGCGAAGTCTCAAGTTGTAAAGTTTCTGGTTGTGGAGCCTCTAGTTGTGAATTTTCTAGTTGCGTAGTTTCAAGTTGTGGAGTCTGTAGTTGTCGAGTATCCATTTGTTGGGTTTCAAGTTGTGGAGTTTCTAGTTGTGGAGTTTCTGGTTGTAGAGTTTCTGGTTGTTGGGTTTCTAGTTGCCGAGTTTCTAGTTGCGAAGTCTCAAGTTGTGGAGTTGCTAGCTGTGGAGTTTCTAATTGCGGAGTTTTCTAGTTGTGGAGTTTCTAGTTGCGAAGTCTCAAGTTGTGGAGTTGCTAGCTGTGGAGTTTCTAATTGCGGAGTTTTCTAGTTGTGGAGTTTATAGTTGTGGAGTATCTATTTGTGGAGTTTCAAGTTGTTGAGTTTGTAGTTGTGTATTTTGAAGTTGTAGAGTTCCTAGTTGCGGAGTGTCTAGTTGGGAGTTTCTAGTTGAGGAGTTTTCTAGTTGTGGAGCCTGTAGTTATGGAGTTGCTAGTTGTGGAGTTTCTAGTGATGGATTTTCTAGCTGTGGAGTTTCTAGTTGCGGAGTTTCTAGTTGCAGAGTTTCTAGTTGTGGACTTTCTAGCTGTGGAGTTTCTAGTTGCAGATTTTCTAGTTGCGGAGTTTCTAGCTGTGGAGTTTCTAGTTGCGGAGTTTCTAGTTGCGGGGATTCTATTTGTGGAGTTTCTAGTTGTGGATTTTGTAGTTGTGGAGTATCTAGTTGTGGTGTTTCAAGATGTAGAGTCTGCAGTTGTGGAGTATCTTTTTGTTGGCTTGCAAGTTGTGGAGTTTCTAGTTTGGGAGTTTCTAGCTTTGGAGTTTCTAGTTGTTGAGTTTCTAGTTGACGAGTTTCTATTTGCAAAGTGTCAAGTTGTCGAGTTTCTAGCTGTGGAGTTTCTAGTTGCCGAGTTTCTAGTTGCGGAGTTTCCAGTTGTGGAGTTTCTAGTTGTGGAATTTGTAGTTGTGGAGTATCTAGTTGTGGTGTTTCAAGTTGTGGAGTTTCTAGCTGTGGAGTTTCTAGTTGCGGAGAATGTAGTTGCAGAGTTATTAGTTGCGGAGTTTTCTAGTTCTGGAGTTTCTAATTCCGGAGTTTTTGGTTGCAGAGTTTCTAGTTGCGGAGTTTTCTAGTTGTGGAGATTCTAGTGGCGAAGTTTCTAGTTGCGGAGTTTCAAGTTGTGGAGCTTCTAGTGTTGGAGTTTGTAGTTGTGGAGTATCTAGTTGTGGAGTTTCAAGTTGTGAATTTTGAAGTTGTAGAGTTCCAAGTTGTGGAGTTTCCAGTGGTGAAGCTTCTAGTTGTTGAGTTTCTAGTTGCTGAGTTTCTAGTTGCGAAGTCTCAAGTTGTGGAGTTTCTAGCTTTGGAGATTCTGGTTGCGGAGTTTCTAGTTGTGGAGTTTCTAGTTGCGGGATTGGTAGTTGTGGAGTATCTAGTTTTGGTGTTTCAAGCTGTGGAGTCTGTAGAAGTGGAGTATCTATTTGTTGTGTTTCAAGTTGTGGAGTTTCTAGTTGTGGAGTTTCTGGTTGTTGGGTTTCTAGTTGCCGAGTTTCTAGTTGCGAGGTCTCAAGTTGTGGAGATTCTAGCTGTGGAGTTTCTAGTTGCGGAGCTTCTAGTTGCGGAGTTTCTAATTGTGGAGTTTCTAGTTGTGGAATTAGTAGTTGTGGAATATCTAGTTGTGGTGTTTCAAGTAGTGAAGTTTCTAGCTGTGGAGCTTCTAATTGCGGAGTCTCTAGTTGCAGTTTCTAGTTGCGGAGTTTTCTTGTTGTGGAGTTTCTAGTTGCGGAGTTTCTAGTAGCGGAGTTTCAAGTTGTGTAGTTTCTAGTTGGGGAGTTCCTAGTTGTGGAGTTTGTAGTTGTGGAGTATCTATTTGTGGAGTTTCAAGTTGTGGAGTTTCTAGTTGTGTATTTCGAAGCTGTAGATTTCCGAGTTGCGGAGTGTCTAGTTGGGAGTTTCTAGTTGCGGAGTTTTTTAGTTGCGGAGTTTCTAGTTGCGGACTTTCTAGCTGTGGAGTTTCTAGTTGCAGATTTTCTAGCTGCGGAGTTTCTAGCTGTGGAGTTTCTAGTTGTGGAGTTTCTAGTTGTGAGGTTCATAGTTGTGGAGTTTCTAGTTGTGGAGTTTCGAATTCTGGAGTCTCTAGTTGTGGAGTTTCAAGTTTTGGAGTTTGTAGTTGCGAAGTCTCAAGTTGTGGAGTTTCCAGTTGTGGAGTCTCTAGTTGTGAATTTTCTAGTTGTGGAGTTTCAAGTTGTGGAGTCTGTAGTTGTGGAGTATCTATTTGTTGGGTTTCAATTTGTGGAGTTTCTAGTTGTGGAGTTTCTAGTTGCGAGTCTGAAGTTGTGGAGTTTCTAGCTGTGGAGTTTCTAATTGCGGAGTTTCTAGTTGCAGTTTCTAGTTGCGGAGTTTTCTAGTTGTGGAGTTTCCACTTCCGGAGTTTCTAGTTGCGGAGTTTCAAGTTGTAAAGTTTCTAGTTGTGGAGTTTCTAGTTGCGGAGTTTGTAGTTGTGGAGTATCTATTTGTGGAGTTTCAAGTTGTGGAATTTCTAGTTGTGTATTTTGAAGTTGTAGAGTTCTTAGTTGCGGAGTGTCTAGTTATAGTTTCTAGTTGCGGAGTTTTCTAGTTTCGGAGTCTGTAGTTGTGGAGTTGCTAGTTGTGGAGTTTCTAGTGGTGGAGTTTCTATTTGTGGATTTTCTAATTTTGGAATCTGTAGTTGCGGAGTTTCAAGTTGTGGAGTCTGTAGTTGTGGAGTATCTCTTTGTTGGGTTTCAAGTTGTGGAGTTTCTAGTTGTGGTGTTTCAAGTAGCGAAGTTTCTAGCTGTGGAGTTTCTAATAGCGGGGTTTCTAGTTGCAGAGTTTCTAGTTGCGGAGTTTTCTAGTTGTGAAAATTCCAGTGGCGGAGTTTCTAGTTGCGGAGTTTGTAGTTGTGGAGTTTCCAGTTGTGGAGTTTGTAGTTGTGGAGTATCTGGTTGTGGAGTTTCAAGTTGTGGAGTTTCTAGTTGTGGATTTTAATTTGTAGAGATCCTAGTTGCGGAGTGTCTAGTTGGGAGTTCCTAGTTGGGGAGTTTTCTAGTTGTGGAGTATCTATTTGTTGGGTTGCAAGTTGTGGAGTTTCTAGTTATAGAGTTTCTAGCTGTGGAGTTTTTAGTTGTTGAGTTTCTAGTTGACGAGTTTCTATTTGCGAAGTCTCAAGTTGTCGAGTTTCTAGCTGTGGAGTTTCTAGTTGCCGTGTTTCTAGTTGCGGAGTTTCTAGTTGTGGAGTTTCTAGTTTCGGAATTTGTAGTGGTGGAGTAGCTAGTTGTGGCGTTTCAAGTTGTGGAGTCTGTAGTTGTGGAGTATCTATTTGTTGGGTTGCAAGTTGTGGAGTTTCTAGTTATAGTTTCTAGCTGTGGAGTTTCTAGTTGTTGAGTTTCTAGTTGACGAGTTTCTATTTGCGAAGTCTCAAGTTGTCGAGTTTCTAGCTGTGGAGTTTCTAGTTGCAGAGTTTCAAGTTGTGGAGTTTCTAGTTGTGGAGTTTCTAGTTGTGGAGTTTGTAGTTGTGGAGTATCTAGTAGTGGAGTTTCAAGTTGCGGAGTTTCTAGTTGTGAATATTGAAGTTGTAGAGTTCCTTGTTGCAGAGTTTCTAGTTGTGGGGTTCGTAGTTGTGGAGTTTCTAGTTGTGGAGTTTCTATTTGTGGAGTTTCTAGTTGCGGAGTTTCTGGTTGCAGAGTTTCTAGTTGCGGAGTTTTCTAGTTGTGGAGATTCTAGTGGCGGAGTTTCTAGTTGCGGAGTTTCAAGTTGTGGAGTTTCTAGTGTTGGAGTTTGTAGTTGTTGAGTGTCTAGTTGTGGAGTTTCTAGCAGTGGAGTTTCTAGTTGCGGAGTTTCTAGTTGCCGAGTTTCTAGTTGTGGAGATTCCAGTTGCCGAGTTTCTAGTTGCGAAGTCTCAAGTTGTGGAGTTTCTAGCTGTGGAGTTTTTAGTTGCGGAGTTTCTAGTATCGGAGTTTTTAGTTGTGGAGTTTCTAGTTGTAGAATTTGTAGTTGTGGAGTATCTAGTTGTGGTGTTTCAAGCTGTGGAGTTTCTAGCTGTTGAGTTCCTATTTGCGGAGTTTCTAGTTGCAGAGTTTCTAGTGTCGGAGTTTTCTAGTTGTGGAGTTTCTAGTTGCAGAGTTTGAAGTTGTGGAGTTTCTAGTTGTGGAGTTTCAAATTCTGGAGTCTCTAGTTGTGGAGTTTCAAGCTTTGGAGTTTGTAGTTGCGAAGTCTCAAGTTGTAAAGTTTCTAGTTGTGGAGCCTCTAGTTGTGAATTTTCTAGTAGCAGAGTTTCAAGTTGTGGAGTCTGTAGTTGTAGAGTATCTATTTGTTGGGTTTCAAGTTGTGGAGTTTCTAGTTGTGGAGTTTCTGGTCGTGGAGTTTCTGGTTTTTGGGTTTCTAGTTGCCGAGTTTCTAGTTGCGAAGTCTCAAGTTGTGGAGTTTCTAGCTGTGGAGTTTCTAATAGCGGAGTTTTCTAGTTGTGGAGTTTCTAGTTTCAGAGTTTCTAGTGGCGGAGTTTCAAGTTGTGGAGTTTCTAGTTGGGGAGTTTCTAGTTGTGGAGTTTATAGTTGTGGAGTATCTATTTGTGCAGTTTCAAGTTGTTGAGTTTCTACTTGTGTATTTTGAAGTTGTAGAGTTCCTAGTTGCGGAGTGTCTAGTTGGAAGTTTCTAGTTGCGGAGTCTGTAGTTGTGGAGTTGCTAGTTGTGGAGTTTCTAGTGGTGGATTTTCTAGCTGTGGAGTTTCTAGTTGCGGAGTTTTTAGTTGCAGAGTTTCTAGTTGTGGACTTTCTAGCCATGGAGTTTCTAGTTGCAGATTTTGTAGTTGCGGAGTTTCTAGCTGTGGAACTTCTAGTTGCGGAGTTTCTAGTTGCGGGGTTTCTAGTTGTGGAGTTTCTAGTTGTGGATTTTGTAGTTGTGGAGTATCTAGTTGTGGTGTTTCAAGTTGTGGAGTTTCTAGCTGTGGAGTTCCTAGTTGCGGAGTTTCTAGTTGCAGTTTCTAGTTGCGGAGTTTTCTTGTTGTGGAGTTTCTAGTTGCGGTGTTTCTAGTTGCGGAGTTTCAAGTTGTGGAGTTTCTAGTTGGAGAGTTCCTAGTTGTGGAGTTTGTAGTTGTGGAGTACCTATTTGTGGAGTTTCTAGCTGTGGAGGTTCTAGTTGCAGAGTCTCTAGTTGCAGAGTTTCTAGTTGCGGAGTTTTCTAGTTGTGGAGATTCTAGTGGCGGAGTTTCAAGTTGTGGAGTTTCTAGTTACGGAGTTTCTAGCTGTGGAGTTTCTAGTTGCGGAGTCTCTAGTTGTGCAGTCTCTAGTTGTTGAGTTTCTAGTTGTGAAGTTTATAGTTGTGGGGTTTCTAGCTGTGGAGTTTCTAGTTGCGGAGTTTATAGTTACAAAGTTTCTAGTTGCCGAGTTTTTAGTTGCAGAGTTTCTAGTTGTGGAGTTTCTAGTTGGGGAGTTTCTAGTTGCGGAGTTTCTAGTTGTGGAGTTTCTGGTTGTGGAATTTGTAGTTGTGAAGTATCTAGTTGTGGTGTTTCAAGTTGTGGAGTTTCTAGCTGTGGAGTTTCTAGTTGTGGACTTTCTAGCTGTGGAGTTTCTAGTTGCAGATTTTCTAGTTGCGAAGTTTCTAGCTGTGGAGTTTCTAGTTGTGAAAATTCCAGTGGCGGAGTTTCTAGTTGCGGAGTTTGTAGTTGTGGAGTTTCCAGTTGTGGAGTTTGTAGTTGTGGAGTATCTGGTTGTGGAGTTTCAAGTTGTGGAGTTTCTAGTTGTGGATTTTAATTTGTAGAGATCCTAGTTGCGGAGTGTCTAGTTGGGAGTTCCTAGTTGGGGAGTTTTCTAGTTGTGGAGTATCTATTTGTTGGGTTGCAAGTTGTGGAGTTTCTAGTTATAGAGTTTCTAGCTGTGGAGTTTTTAGTTGTTGAGTTTCTAGTTGACGAGTTTCTATTTGCGAAGTCTCAAGTTGTCGAGTTTCTAGCTGTGGAGTTTCTAGTTGCCGTGTTTCTAGTTGCGGAGTTTCTAGTTGTGGAGTTTCTAGTTTCGGAATTTGTAGTGGTGGAGTAGCTAGTTGTGGCGTTTCAAGTTGTGGAGTCTGTAGTTGTGGAGTATCTATTTGTTGGGTTGCAAGTTGTGGAGTTTCTAGTTATAGTTTCTAGCTGTGGAGTTTCTAGTTGTTGAGTTTCTAGTTGACGAGTTTCTATTTGCGAAGTCTCAAGTTGTCGAGTTTCTAGCTGTGGAGTTTCTAGTTGCAGAGTTTCAAGTTGTGGAGTTTCTAGTTGTGGAGTTTCTAGTTGTGGAGTTTGTAGTTGTGGAGTATCTAGTAGTGGAGTTTCAAGTTGCGGAGTTTCTAGTTGTGAATATTGAAGTTGTAGAGTTCCTTGTTGCAGAGTTTCTAGTTGTGGGGTTCGTAGTTGTGGAGTTTCTAGTTGGAGTCTCTAGTTGTGGAGTTTCTAGTTGTGGAGTTTCTATTTGTGGAGTTTCTAGTTGCGGAGTTTCTGGTTGCAGAGTTTCTAGTTGCGGAGTTTTCTAGTTGTGGAGATTCTAGTGGCGGAGTTTCTAGTTGCGGAGTTTCAAGTTGTGGAGTTTCTAGTGTTGGAGTTTGTAGTTGTTGAGTGTCTAGTTGTGGAGTTTCTAGCAGTGGAGTTTCTAGTTGCGGAGTTTCTAGTTGCCGAGTTTCTAGTTGTGGAGATCCAGTTGCCGAGTTTCTAGTTGCGAAGTCTCAAGTTGTGGAGTTTCTAGCTGTGGAGTTTTTAGTTTCGGAGTTTCTAGTATCGGAGTTTTTAGTTGTGGAGTTTCTAGTTGTGGAATTTGTAGTTGTGGAGTATCTAGTTGTGGTGTTTCAAGCTGTGGAGTTTCTAGCTGTGGAGTTCCTATTTGCGGAGTTTCTAGTTGCAGAGTTTCTAGTGTCGGAGTTTTCTAGTTGTGGAGTTTCTAGTTGCAGAGTTTCAAGTTGTGGAGTTTCTAGTTGTGGAGTTTCAAATTCTGGAGTCTCTAGTTGTGGAGTTTCAAGCTTTGGAGTTTGTAGTTGCGAAGTCTCAAGTTGTAAAGTTTCTAGTTGTGGAGCCTCTAGTTGTGAATTTTCTAGTAGCAGAGTTTCAAGTTGTGGAGTCTGTAGTTGTAGAGTATCTATTTGTTGGGTTTCAAGTTGTGGAGTTTCATGTTGTGGAGTTTCTGGTCGTGGAGTTTCTGGTTTTTGGGTTTCTAGTTGCCGAGTTTCTAGTTGCGAAGTCTCAAGTTGTGGAGTTTCTAGCTGTGGAGTTTCTAATTGCGGAGTTTTCTAGTTGTGGAGTTTCTAGTTTCAGAGTTTCTAGTGGCGGAGTTTCAAGTTGTGGAGTTTCTAGTTGGGGAGTTTCTAGTTGTGGAGTTTATAGTTGTGGAGTATAGATTTGTGCAGTTTCAAGTTGTTGAGTTTCTACTTGTGTATTTTGAAGTTGTAGAGTTCCTAGTTGCGGAGTGTCTAGTTGGAAGTTTCTAGTTGCGGAGTCTGTAGTTGTGGAGTTGCTAGTTGTGGAGTTTCTAGTGGTGGATTTTCTAGCTGTGGAGTTTCTAGTTGCGGAGTTTTTAGTTGCAGAGTTTCTAGTTGTGGACTTTCTAGCCATGGAGTTTCTAGTTGCAGATTTTGTAGTTGCGGAGTTTCTAGCTGTGGAACTTCTAGTTGCGGAGTTTCTAGTTGCGGGGTTTCTAGATGTGGAGTTTCTAGTTGTGGATTTTGTAGTTGTGGAGTATCTAGTTGTGGTGTTTCAAGTTGTGGAGTTTCTAGCTGTGGAGTTCCTAGTTGCGGAGTTTCTAGTTGCAGTTTCTAGTTGCGGAGTTTTCTTTTTGTGGAGTTTCTAGTTGCGGTGTTTCTAGTTGCGGAGTTTCAAGTTGTGGAGTTTCTAGTTGGAGAGTTCCTAGTTGTGGAGTTTGTAGTTGTGGAGTACCTATTTGTGGAGTTTCTAGCTGTGGAGGTTCTAGTTGCAGAGTCTCTAGTTGCAGAGTTTCTAGTTGCGGAGTTTTCTAGTTGTGGAGATTCTAGTGGCGGAGTTTCAAGTTGTGGAGTTTCTAGTTACGGAGTTTCTAGCTGTGGAGTTTCTAGTTGCGGAGTCTCTAGTTGTGCAGTCTCTAGTTGTTGAGTTTCTAGTTGTGAAGTTTATGGTTGTGGGGTTTCTAGCTGTGGAGTTTCTAGTTGCGGAGTTTATAGTTACAAAGTTTCTAGTTGCCGAGTTTTTAGTTGCAGAGTTTCTAGTTGTGGAGTTTCTAGTTGGGGAGTTTCTAGTTGCGGAGTTTCTAGTTGTGGAGTTTCTGGTTGTGGAATTTGTAGTTGTGAAGTATCTAGTTGTGGTGTTTCAAGTTGTGGAGTTTCTAGCTGTGGAGTTTCTAGTTGTGGACTTTCTAGCTGTGGAGTTTCTAGTTGCAGATTTTCTAGTTGCGAAGTTTCTAGCTGTGGAGTTTCTAGTTGCGGAGTTTCTAGTTGCGGGGTTTCTAGTTGTGGAGTTTTCTTGTTGTAGAGTTCCTATTTGCAGAGTTTCTAGTTGCGAAATCTCAAGTTGTGGAGTTTCTAGTTGTGGAGTTTCTAGTTGTGGAGTCTCTAGTAGTAGAGTTTCTAGCTGTGGAGGTTCTAGTTGCAGAGTTTCTAGTTGCAGAGTTTCTAGTTGCGGAGTTTTCTAGTTGTGGAGATTCTAGTGGTGGAGTTTCAAATTGTGGAGTTTCTAGTTACGGAGTTTCTAGCTGTGGAGTTTCTAGTTGCGGAGTCTCTCGTTGTGCAGTCTCTAGTTGGTTAGTTTCTAGTTGTGAAGTTTATAGTTGTGGGGTTTCTAGCTGTGGAGTTTCTAGTTGCGGAGTTTATAGTTACAAAGTTTCTAGTTGCCGAGTTTTTAGTTGCAGAGTTTCTAGTAGTGGAGTATCCTGTTGTGGCGTTTCAAGTTGTGGAGTCTGCAGTTGTGGAGTATCTTTTTGTTGGGTTGCAAGTTGTGGAGTTTCTAGTTGTGGAGTTTCTAGCTTTGGAGTTTCTAGTTGTTGAGTTTCTAGTTGACGAGTTTCTATTTGCGAAGTGTCAAGTTGTCGAGTTTCTAGCTGTGGAGTTTCTAGTTGCCGAGTTTCTAGTTGCGGAGTTTCCAGTTGTGGAGTTTCTAGTTGTGGAATTTGTAGTTGTGGAGTATCTAGTTGTGGTGTTTCAAGTTGTGGAGTTTCTAGCTGTGGAGTTTCTAGTTGCGGAGTATGTAGTTGCAGAGTTATTAGTTGCGGAGTTTTCTAGTTCTGGAGTTTCTGATTCCGCAGTTTCTGGTTGCAGAGTTTCTAGTTGTGGAGTTTCTAGTTGTTGAGTTTCTAGTTGCCGAGTCTCTAAATGCGAAGTCTCAAGTTGTGGAGTTTCTAGCTTTGGAGTTTCTGGTTGTTGAGTCTCTAGTTGTGGAGTTCCTAGTTCTGGAGTCATCTAAATGTGGAGTTTCTAGTTGCGAAGACTAAAGTTGTGGAGTTTCTAGTTGTGGAGTCTCAAGTTGTGGAGTTTGTAGTTGTGGAGTTTCTAGCTGTGGAGTTTCTAGTTGCGGAGTTTCTAGTTGCAGAGTTTCTAATTGCAGAGTTTTCCAGTTGTGGAGATTGTAGTGGTGGAGTTTCTAGTTGTGGAGTTTCAAGTTGTGGAGTTCCTAGTTGTGGAGTTTGTAGTTGTGGAGTATCTAGTTGCGGAGTTTCTAGTTGTTGAGTTTCTATTTGTGGAGTTTCTAGTTGCGGAGTTTCTGGTTGCAGAGTTTCTAGTTGCGGAGTTTTCTAGTTGTGGAGATTCTAGTGGCGGAGTTTCTAGTTGCGGAGTTTCAAGTTGTGGAGTTTCTAGTGTTGGAGTTTGTAGTTGTGGAGTGTCTAGTTGTGGAGTTTCTAGCAGTGGAGTTTCTAGTTGCGGAGTTTCTAGTTGCCGAGTTTCTAGTTGTGGAGATTCCAGTTGCCGAGTTTCTAGTTGCGAAGTCTCAAGTTGTGGAGTTTCTAGCTGTGGAGTTTTTAGTTGCGGAGTTTCTAGTATCGGAGTTTTTAGTTGTGGAGTTTCTAGTTGTGGAATTTGTAGTTGTGGAGTATCTAGTTGTGGTGTTTCAAGCTGTGGAGTTTCTAGCTGTGAAGTTCCTATTTGCGGAGTTTCTAGTTGCAGAGTTTCTAGTGTCGGAGTTTTCTAGTTGTGGAGTTTCTAGTTGCAGAGTTTCAAGTTGTGGAGTTTCTATTTGTGGAGTTTCGAATTCTGGAGTCTCTAGTTGTGGAGTTTCAAGCTTTGGAGTTTGTAGTTGCGAAGTCTCAAGTTGTAAAGTTTCTAGTTGTGGAGCCTCTAGTTGTGAATTTTCTAGTAGCAGAGTTTCAAGTTGTGGAGTCTGTAGTTGTAGAGTATCTATTTGTTGGGTTTCAAGTTGTGGAGTTTCTAGTTGTGGAGTTTCTGATCGTGGAGTTTCTGGTTGTTGGGTTTCTAGTTGCCGAGTTTCTAGTTGCGAAGTCTCAAGTTGTGGAGTTTCTAGCTGTGGAGTTTCTAATTGCGGAGTTTTCTAGTTGTGGAGTTTCTAGTTTCAGAGTTTCTAGTTGCGGAGTTTCAAGTTGTGGAGTTTCTAGTTGGGGAGTTTCTAGTTGTGGAGTTTATAGTTGTGGAGTATCTATTTGTGCAGTTTCAAGTTGTTGAGTTTCTACTTGTGTATTTTGAAGTTGTAGAGTTCCTAGTTGCGGAGTGTCTAGTTGGAAGTTTCTAGTTGCGGAGTCTGTAGTTGTGGAGTTGCTAGTTGTGGAGTTTCTAGTGGTGGATTTTCTAGCTGTGGAGTTTCTAGTTGCGGAGTTTCTAGTTGCAGAGTTTCTAGTTGTGGACTTTCTAGCCATGGAGTTTCTAGTTGCAGATTTTGTGGTTGCGGAGTTTCTAGCTGTGGAACTTCTAGTTGCGGAGTTTCTAGTTGCGGGGTTTCTAGTTGTGGAGTTTCTAGTTGTGGATTTTGTAGTTGTGGAGTATCTAGTTGTGGTGTTTCAAGTTGTGGAGTTTCTAGCTGTGGAGTTTCTAGTTGTGGAGTTTCTAGTTGTGGAGTTTGTAGTTGTGGAGTATCTAGTAGTGGAGTTTCAAGTTGTGGAGTTTCTAGTTGTGAATATTGAAGTTGTAGAGTTCCTTGTTGCAGAGTTTCTAGTTGTGGGGTTCGTAGTTGTGGAGTTTCTAGTTGGAGTCTCTAGTTGTGGAGTTTCTAGTTGTGGAGTTTCTATTTGTGGAGTTTCTAGTTGCGGAGTTTCTGGTTGCAGAGTTTCTAGTTGCGGAGTTTTCTAGTTGTGGAGATTCTAGTGGCGGAGTTTCTAGTTGCGGAGTTTCAAGTTGTGGAGTTTCTAGTGTTGGAGTTTGTAGTTGTGGAGTGTCTAGTTGTGGAGTTTCTAGCAGTGGAGTTTCTAGTTGCGGAGTTTCTAGTTGCCGAGTTTCTAGTTGTGGAGATTCCAGTTGCCGAGTTTCTAGTTGCGAAGTCTCAAGTTGTGGAGTTTCTAGCTGTGGAGTTTTTAGTTGCGGAGTTTCTAGTATCGGAGTTTTAGTTGTGGAGTTTCTAGTTGTGGAATTTGTAGTTGTGAAGTATCTAGTTGTGGTGTTTCAAGCTGTGGAGTTTCTAGCTGTGGAGTTCCTATTTGCGGAGTTTCTAGTTGCAGAGTTTCTAGTGTCGGAGTTTTCTAGTTGTGGAGTTTCTAGTTGCAGAGTTTCAAGTTGTGGAGTTTGTAGTTGTGGAGTTTCGAATTCCGGAGTCTCTAGTTGTGGAGTTTCAAGCTTTGGAGTTTGTAGTTGCGAAGTCTCAAGTTGTAAAGTTTCTAGTTGTGGAGCCTCTAGTTGTGAATTTTCTAGTAGCAGAGTTTCAAGTTGTGGAGTCTGTAGTTGTAGAGTATCTATTTGTTGGGTTTCAAGTTGTGGATTTTCTAGTTGTGGAGTTTCTGGTCGTGGAGTTTCTGGTTTTTGGGTTTCTAGTTGCCGAGTTTCTAGTTGCGAAGTCTAAAGTCGTGGAGTTTCTAGCTGTGGAGTTTCTAGTTGCGGAGCTTCTAGTTAGGGAGTTTCTAGTTGCAAGTTTCTAGTTGTGGATTTTGTAGTTTTGGGGTATATAGTTGTGGTGTTTCAAGTTGTGGAGTTTCTAGTTTCGGAGTTTCTAGTTGCAGAGATTCTAGTTCCGGAGTTTTCTAGTTGTGGAGTTTCTAGTTTCAGAGTTTCTAGTTGCGGAGTTTCAAGTTGTGGAGTTTCTAGTTGGGGAGTTTCTAGTTGTGGAGTTTATAGTTGTGGAGTATCTATTTGTGCAGTTTCAAGTTGTTGAGTTTCTACTTGTGTATTTTGAAGTTGTAGAGTTCCTAGTTGCGGAGTGTCTAGTTGGAAGTTTCTAGTTGCGGAGTCTGTAGTTGTGGAGTTGCTAGTTGTGGAGTTTCTAGTGGTGGATTTTCTAGCTGTGGAGTTTCTAGTTGCAGAGTTTCTAGTTGCAGAGTTTCTAGTTGTGGACTTTCTAGCCATGGAGTTTCTAGTTGCAGATTTTGTAGTTGCGGAGTTTCTAGCTGTAGAACTTCTAGTTGCGGAGTTTCTAGTTGCGGGGTTTCTAGTTGTGGAGTTTCTAGTTGTGGATTTTGTAGTTGTGGAGTATCTAGTTGTGGTGTTTCAAGTTGTGGAGTTTCTAGCTGTGGAGTTCCTAGTTGCGGAGTTTCTAGTTGCAGTTTCTAGTTGCGGAGTTTTCTTGTTGTGGAGTTTCTAGTTGCGGTGTTTCTAGTTGCGGAGTTTCAAGTTGTGGAGTTTCTAGTTGGAGAGTTCCTAGTTGTGGAGTTTGTAGTTGTGGAGTACCTATTTGTGGAGTTTCTAGCTGTGGAGGTTCTAGTTGCAGAGTCTCTAGTTGCAGAGTTTCTAGTTGCGGAGTTTTCTAGTTGTGGAGATTCTAGTGGCGGAGTTTCAAGTTGTGGAGTTTCTAGTTACGGAGTTTCTAGCTGTGGAGTTTTTAGTTGCGGAGTCTCTAGTTGTGCAGTCTCTAGTTGTTGAGTTTCTAGTTGTGAAGTTTATCGTTGTGGGGTTTCTAGCTGTGGAGTTTCTAGTTGCGGAGTTTATAAATACAAAGTTTCTAGTTGCCGAGTTTTCAGTTGCAGAGTTTCTAGTTGTGGAGGTTCTAGTTGGGGAGTTTCTAGTTGCGGAGTTTCTAGTTGTGGAGTTTCTGGTTGTGGAATTTGTAGTTGTGAAGTATCTAGTTGTGGTGTTTCAAGTTGTGGAGTTTCTAGCTGTGGAGTTTCTAGTTGTGGACTTTCTAGCTGTGGAGTTTCTAGTTGCAGATTTTCTAGTTGCGAAGTTTCTAGCTGTGGAGTTTCTAGTTGTGGAGATTCTAGTGGCGAAGTTTCTAGTTGCGGAGTTTCAAGTTGTGGAGCTTCTAGTGTTGGAGTTTGTAGTTGTGGAGTATCTAGTTGTGGAGTTTCAAGTTGTGGATTTTGAAGCTGTAGAGTTCAAAGTTGTGGAGTTTCCAGTGGTGAAGCTTCTAGTTGTTGAGTTTCTAGTTGCTGAGTTTCTAGTTGCGAAGTCTCAAGTTGTGGAGTTTCTAGCTTTGGAGATTCTGGTTGCGGAGTTTCTAGTTGTGGAGTTTCTAGTTGCGGGATTGGTAGTTGTGGAGTATCTAGTTTTGGTGTTTCAAGCTGTAGAGTCTGTAGAAGTGGAGTATATATTTGTTGTGTTTCAAGTTGTGGAGTTTCTAGTTGTGCAGTTTCTGGTTGTTGGGTTTCTAGTTGCCGAGTTTCTAGTTGCGAGGTCTCAAGTTGTGGAGATTCTAGCTGTGGAGTTTCTAGTTGCGGAGCTTCTAGTTGCGGAGTTTCTAATTGTGGAGTTTCTAGTTGTGGAATTAGTAGTTGTGGAATATCTAGTTGTGGTGTTTCAAGTAGTGAAGTTTCTAGCTGTGGAGCTTCTAATTGCGGAGTCTCTAGTTGCAGTTTCTAGTTGCGGAGTTTTCTTGTTGTGGAGTTCCTAGTTGCGGAGTTTCTAGTAGCGGAGTTTCAAGTTGTGTAGTTTCTAGTTGGGGAGTTCCTAGTTGTGGAGTTTGTAGTTGTGGAGTATCTATTTGTGGAGTTTCAATTTGTGGAGTTTCTAGTTGTGTATTTCGAAGCTGTAGATTTCCTAGTTGCGGAGTGTCTAGTTGGGAGTTTCATGTTGCGGAGTTTTTTAGTTGCGGAGTTTCTAGTTGCGGACTTTCTAGCTGTGGAGTTTCTAGTTGCAGATTTTCTAGCTGCGGAGTTTCTAGCTGTGGAGTTTCTAGTTGTGGAGTTTCTAGTTGTGGAGTTTCTAGTTGTGAGGTTCATAGTTGTGGAGTTTCTAGTTGTGGAGTTTCGAATTCTGGAGTCTCTAGTTGTGGAGTTTCAAGTTTTGGAGTTTGTAGTTGCGAAGTCTCAAGTTGTGGAGTTTCCAGTTGTGGAGTCTCTAGTTGTGAATTTTCTAGTTGTGGAGTTTCAAGTTGTGGAGTCTGTAGTTGTGGAGTATCTATTTGTTGGGTTTCAATTTGTGGAGTTTCTAGTTGTGGAGTTTCTAGTTGCGAGTCTGAAGTTGTGGAGTTTCTAGCTGTGGAGTTTCTAATTGCGGAGTTTCTAGTTGCAGTTTCGAGTTGCGGAGTTTTCTAGTTGTGGAGTTTCCACTTCCGGAGTTTCTAGTTGCAGAGTTTTAAGTTGTAAAGTTTCTAGTTGTGGAGTTTCTAGTTGTGGAGTTTGTAGTTGTGGAGTATCTATTTGTGGAGTTTCAAGTTGTGGAATTTCTAGTTGTGTATTTTGAAGTTGTAGAGTTCTTAGTTGCGGAGTGTCTAGTTATAGTTTCTAGTTGCGGAGTTTTCTAGTTTCGGAGTCTGTAGTTGTGGAGTTGCTAAATGTGGAGTTTCTAGTGGTGGAGTTTCCATTTGTGGATTTTCTAATTTTGGAATCTGTAGTTGCGGAGTTTCAAGTTGTGGAGTCTGTAGTTGTGGAGTATCTCTTTGTTGGGTTTCAAGTTGTGGAGTTTCTAGTTGTGGTGTTTCAAGTAGCGAAGTTTCTAGCTTTGGAGTTTCTAATAGCGGGGTTTCTAGTTGCAGAGTTTCTAGTTGCGGAGTTTTCTAGTTGTGGAAATTCCAGTGGCGGAGTTTCTAGTTGCGGAGTTTGTAGTTGTGGAGTTTCCAGTTGTGGAGTTTGTAGTTGTGGAGTATCTGGTTGTGGAGTTTCAAGTTGTGGAGTTTCTAGTTGTGGATTTTAATTTGTAGAGATCCTAGTTGCGGAGTGTCTAGTTGGGAGTTCCTAGTTGGGGAGTTTTCTAGTTGTGGAGTATCTATTTGTTGGGTTGCAAGTTGTGGAGTTTCTAGTTATAGAGTTTCTAGCTGTGGAGTTTTTAGTTGTTGAGTTTCTAGTTGATGAGTTTCTATTTGCGAAGTCTCAAGTTGTCGAGTTTCTAGCTGTGGAGTTTCTAGTTGCCGTGTTTCTAGTTGCGGAGTTTCTAGTTGTGGAGTTTCTAGTTTCGGAATTTGTAGTGGTGGAGTAGCTAGTTGTGGCGTTTCAAGTTGTGGAGTCTGTAGTTGTGGAGTATCTATTTGTTGGGTTGCAAGTTGTGGAGTTTCTAGTTATAGAGTTTCTAGCTGTGGAGTTTCTAGTTGTTGAGTTTCTAGTTGACGAGTTTCTATTTGCGAAGTCTCAAGTTATCGAGTTTCTAGCTGTGGAGTTTCTAGTTGCAGAGTTTCAAGTTGTGGAGTTTCTAGTTGTGGAGTTTCTAGTTGTGGAGTTTGTAGTTGTGGAGTATCTAGTAGTGGAGTTTCAAGTTGTGGAGTTTCTAGTTGTGAATATTGAAGTTGTAGAGTTCCTTGTTGCAGAGTTTCTAGTTGTGGGATTCGTAGTTGTGGAGTTTCTAGTTGGAGTCTCTAGTTGTGGAGTTTCTAGTTGTGGAGTTTCTATTTGTGGAGTTTCTAGTTGCGGAGTTTCTGGTTGCAGAGTTTCTAGTTGCGGAGTTTTCTAGTTGTGGAGATTCTAGTGGCGGAGTTTCTAGTTGCGGAGTTTCAAGTTGTGGAGTTTCTAGTGTTGGAGTTTGTAGTTGTGGAGTGTCTAGTTGTGGAGTTTCTAGCAGTGGAGTTTCTAGTTGCCGAGTTTCTAGTTGTGGAGATTCCAGTTGCCGAGTTTCTAGTTGCGAAGTCTCAAGTTGTGGAGTTTCTAGCTGTGGAGTTTTTAGTTGCGGAGTTTCTAGTATCGGAGTTTTTAGTTGTGGAGTTTCTAGTTGTGGAATTTGTAGTTGTGAAGTATCTAGTTGTGGTGTTTCAAGCTGTGGTGTTTCTAGCTGTGGAGTTCCTATTTGCGGAGTTTCTAGTTGCAGAGTTTCTAGTGTCGGAGTTTTCTAGTTGTGGAGTTTCTAGTTGCAGAGTTTCAAGTTGTGGAGTTTCTAGTTGTGGAGTTTCGAATTCTGGAGTCTCTAGTTGTGGAGTTTCAAGCTTTGGAGTTTGTAGTTGCGAAGTCTCAAGTTGTAAAGTTTCTAGTTGTGGAGCCTCTAGTTGTGAATTTTCTAGTAGCAGAGTTTCAAGTTGTGGAGTTTCTAGTTGTGGAGTTTCTGGTCGTGGAGTTTCTGGTTTTTGGGTTTCTAGTTGCCGAGTTTCTAGTTGCGAAGTCTCAAGTTGTGGAGTTTCTAGCTGTGGAGTTTCTAATTGCGGAATTTTCTAGTTGTGGAGTTTCTAGTTTCAGAGTTTCTAGTTGCGGAGTTTCAAGTTGTGGAGTTTCTAGTTGGGGAGTATCTATTTGTGCAGTTTCAAGTTGTTGAGTTTCTACTTGTGTATTTTGAAGTTGTAGAGTTCCTAGTTGCGGAGTGTCTAGTTGGAAGTTTCTAGTTGCGGAGTCTGTAGTTGTGGAGTTGCTAGTTGTGGAGTTTCTAGTGGTGGATTCTCTAGCTGTGGAGTTTCTAGTTGCGGAGTTTCTAGTAGCAGAGTTTCTAGTTGTGGACTTTCTAGCCATGGAGTTTCTAGTTGCAGATTTTGTAGTTGCGGAGTTTCTAGCTGTGGAACTTCTAGTTGCGGAGTTTCTAGTTGCGGGGTTTCTAGTTGTGGAGTTTCTAGTTGTGGATTTTGTAGTTGTGGAGTATATAGTTGTGGTGTTTCAAGTTGTGGAGTTTCTAGCTGTGGAGTTCCTATTTGCGGAGTTTCTAGTTGCAGTTTCTAGTTGCGGAGTTTTCTTGTTGTGGAGTTTCTAGTTGCGGTGTTTCTAGTTGCGGAGTTTCAAGTTGTGGAGTTTCTAGTTGGAGAGTTCCTAGTTGTGGAGTTTGTAGTTGTGGAGTACCTATTTGTGGAGTTTCTAGCTGTGGAGGTTCTAGTTGCAGAGTCTCTAGTTGCAGAGTTTCTAGTTGCGGAGTTTTCTAGTTGTGGAGATTCTAGTGGCGGAGTTTCAAGTTGTGGAGTTTCTAGTTACGGAGTTTCTAGCTGTGGAGTTTCTAATTGCGGAGTCTCTAGTTGTGCAGTCTCTAGTTGTTGAGTTTCTAGTTGTGAAGTTTATAGTTGTGGGGTTTCTAGCTGTGGAGTTTCTAGTTGCGGAGTTTATAGTTACAAAGTTTCTAGTTGCCGAGTTTTTAGTTGCAGAGTTTCTAGTTGTGGAGTTTCTAGTTGGGGAGTTTCTAGTTGCGGAGTTTCTAGTTGTGGAGTTTCTGGTTGTGGAATTTGTAGTTGGGAAGTATCTAGTTGTGGTGTTTCAAGTTGTGGAGTTTCTAGCTGTGGAGTTTCTAGTTGTGGACTTTCTAGCTGTGGAGTTTCTAGTTGCAGATTTTCTAGTTGCGAAGTTTCTAGCTGTGGAGTTTCTAGTTGCGGAGTTTCTAGTTGCGGGGTTTCTAGTTGTGGAGTTTTCTTGTTGTAGAGTTCCTATTTGCAGAGTTTCTAGTTGCGAAATCTCAAGTTGTGGAGTTTCTAGTTGTGGAGTTTCTAGTTGTGGAGTCTCTAGTAGTAGAGTTTCTAGCTGTGGAGGTTTTAGTTGCAGAGTTTCTAGTTGCAGAGTTTCTAGTTGCGGAGTTTTCTAGTTGTGGAGATTCTAGAGGTGGAGTTTCAAATTGTGGAGTTTCTAGTTACGGAGTTTCTAGCTGTGGAGTTTCTAGTTGCGGAGTCTCTCGTTGTGCAGTCTCTAGTTGTTGAGTTTCTAGTTGTGAAGTTTATAGTTGTGGGGTTTCTAGCTGTGGAGTTTCTAGTTGCGGAGTTTATAGTTACAAAGTTTCTAGTTGCCGAGTTTTTAGTTGCAGAGTTTCTAGTAGTGGAGTATCCAGTTGTGGCGTTTCAAGTTGTGGAGTCTGCAGTTGTGGAGTATCTTTTTGTTGGGTTGCAAGTTGTGGAGTTTCTAGTTGTGGAGTTTCTAGCTTTGGAGTTTCTAGTTGTTGAGTTTCTAGTTGACGAGTTTCTATTTGCGAAGTGTCAAGTTGTCGAGTTTCTAGCTGTGGAGTTTCTAGTTGCCGAGTTTCTAGTTGCGGAGTTTCCAGTTGTGGAGTTTCTAGTTGTGGAATTTGTAGTTGTGGAGTATCTAGTTGTGGTGTTTCAAGTTGTGGAGTTTCTAGCTGTGGAGTTTCTAGTTGCGGAGTATGTAGTTGCAGAGTTATTAGTTGCGGAGTTTTCTAGTTCTGGAGTTTCTGATTCCGCAGTTTCTGGTTGCAGAGTTTCTAGTTGTGGAGTTTCTAGTTGTTGAGTTTCTAGTTGCCGAGTCTCTAAATGCGAAGTCTCAAGTTGTGGAGTTTCTAGCTTTGGAGTTTCTGGTTGTTGAGTCTCTAGTTGTGGAGTTCCTAGTTCTGGAGTCATCTAAATGTGGAGTTTCTAGTTGTGGAATTTCTAGCTGTGGATTTTCTAGCTATGGAGTTTCTAGTTGCAGAGTGTTTAGTTCATAGTTTCTGTTTGTGGAGTTTCTAGTGTGGGAGTTTCTAGTTGTGGAGTCCGTAGTTGTGGAGTATCTATTTGTTGGGTTTCAAGTTGTTGAGTTTCAAGTTGTGGAGTTTCTAGTTGTGGAATTTGTAGTTGTGAAGTATCTAGTTGTGGTGTTTCAAGTTGTGGAGTTTTTAGTTGTAGAGTTTCTAGTTGCGGAGTTTCTAGTTGTGAATTCTCTAGTTATGGAGTCTCTAGTTGTGGGATTTCTGGTTGCGGAGTTTCTGGTTGTGGAGTTTCTAGTTGTGGAGTTTCTAGTTGTGGAGTCTGTAGTTATGGAGTCTGCAGTTTTGGAGTTTCTAGTTGTGGAGTTCCTAGTTATGGAGTCTCTAGTTGTGGAGTTGCTAGTTGCGGAGTTTCTAGTTGTGGAGTTTCTAGTTGTGGAATTCGTATTTTTGGAGTATCTAGTGGTGTTTCATGTAGTGAAGTTTCTAGCTGTGGAGTTTCTAGTTGCGGAGTTTCCAGTTGCAGAGTTTCTAGTTGTGGAGTTTTCTAGTAGTGGAGTTTCTAGTTATGGAGTTTCTAGTTGCAGAGCTTCAAGTTGCGGAGTTTATAGTTGTGGAGTTTCTAGTTGTGGAGTTTGTAGTTGTGGAGTATCTAGTTTTGGAGTTTCAAGCTGTGGAGTTTCTAGTTGTGGATTTTGAAGGTGTAGAGTTCCTAGTTGCGGAGTTTGAAGTTGGGAGTTTCTAGTTCGGGAGTTTTCTAGTTGCGGAGTTTTCCAGTTGTGGAGATTGTAGTGGCGGAGTTTCTAGTTGCGGAGTTTCAAGTTGTGGAGTTTCTAGTTGTGGAGTATCTAGTTGTGGAGTTTCGAGTTGTGTAGTTTTTAGTTGTGGATATTCAAGTTGTAGAGTTCCTAGTTGCGGATTGTCTAGTTGTGGAGTATCTATTTGTTGAGTTTTGTAGTTTCGGAGTTTCTAGTTGTGAAGTTTCTAGTTGTTAAGTCTCTAGTTGTGGAGTCTCTAGTTGCGGAGTTTCTAGTTGCGGAGTTTCTGCTTGTGGAGTTTCTAGTTGTGGAGTTTCTAGTTGTGGAGTCTGTAGTTGTGGAGTCTGTTGTTGTGGAGTTCCTAGTTATGGAGTCTCTAGTTGTGGAGTTTCTAGTGGCGGAGTTTCAAGTTGTGGAGTTTCTAGTGGTGGATTTTCTAGCTTTTGAGTTTCTAGTTGTGGAGTCTCTAGTTGTGGAGTTTCTAGTTGTGGAGTTTCTAGTTGCGAAGTTTCAAGTTGTGGAGTTTCTAGTCGCGAAGTTTCTTGTTGCCGAGTTTCTGGTTGTGGGGTTTCTGGTGATGGAGTTTCTAGTTGCGGAGTTTTTAGTTGCGGAGTTTCTTGTTGTGGAGTTTCTAGTTGTGGAGTTTCTAGTTGTTGGGTTAATAGTTGCCGAGTTTCTAGTTGCAAAATCTCAAGTTGTGGAGTTTCTAGCTGTGGAGTTTCTAGTTGCAGAGTTTCTAGTAGCGGAGTTTCAAGTTGTGGAGTTTCTAGTTGTGGAATTCGTAGTTGTGGAGTATTTATAAGTTGTGGAGTTTTTAGTTGAAGAGTTTCTATTTGTGGAGTTTCTAGTGGTTGGGTTTCTAGTTGCCGAGTTTCTAGTTGAAAATTCTCAAGTTGTGGAGTTTCTAGCTGTGGAGTTTCTAGTTGCGGAGTTTCTAGTTGCGGAGTTTCTAGTTGTGGAGTTTCTAGTTGTTGAATTCGCAGTTTTGGAGTATCTAGTTGTTTTTCATGTAGTGAAGTTTCTAGCTGTGGAGTTTCTAGTTGTGGAGTTTTCTAGTAGTGGAGTTTCTAGTTATGGAGTTTCTAGTTGCAGAGTTTCAAGTTGTGGAGTTTATAGTTGTGGAGTTTCTAGTTGTGGAATTTCTAGCTGTGGATTTTCTAGCTGTGGAGTTTCTAGTTGCGGAGTTTTCAGTTCAAATTTCTGGTTGTGGAGTTTCTAGTGTTGGAGTTTCTAGTTGTGGAGTCCGTAGTTGTGGAGTATATATTTGTTGGGTTTCAAGTTGTGGAGTTTCAAGTTGTGGAGTTTCTAGTAGTGGAATTTGTAGTTGTGAAGTATCTAGTTGTGGTGTTTCAAGTTGTGGAGTTTCTAGTTTTGGAGTTTCTAGTTGCGGAGTTTCTAGTTGTGAAGTCTGTAGTTGTGGAGTCTCTAGTTGTGGGATTTCTAGTTGCGGAATTTCTGGTTGTGGAGTTTCTAGTTGTGGAGTTTCTAGTTGTGGAGTCTGTAGTTGTGGAGTCTGCAGTTGTGGAGTTTCTAGTTGTGGAGTTCCTAGTTATGGAGTCTCTAGTTGTGGAGTTTCTAGTTGTGGAGTTTCAGGTTGTGGAGTTTCTACTTGTGGAGTTTGTAGTTGTGGAGTATCTAGTTGTGGTGTTTCAAGTTGTGGAGTGTCTAGTTGTGGAGTTTCTAGTTGCGGAATTTCTAGTTGTGGAGTTTCTAGTTGTGGAATTCGTGGTTTTGGAGTATCTAGTTGTGTTTTATGTAGTGAAGTTTCTAGCTGTGGAGTTTCTAGTTGCGGAGTTTCCAGTTGCATAGTTTCTAGTTGTGAAGTTTTCTAGTAGTGGAGTTTCTAGTTATGGAGTTTCTAGTCGCAGAGTTTCAAGTTGTGGAGTTTATAGTTGTGGAGTTTCTAGTTGTGGAGTTTGTAGTTGTGGAGTATCTAATTCTGGAGTTTCAAGTTGTGGAGTTTCTAGTTGTGGATTATGAAGGTGTAAAGTTCCTAGTTGCGGAGTGTGAAGTTGGGAGTTTCTAGTTCGGGAGTTTTTTAGTTGCGGAGTCTGTAGTTGTGGAGTTGCTAGTTGTGGAGTTTCTAGTGGTGGATTTTCTAGCTGTGGAGTTTCTAGTTGCGGAGTTTCTAGTTGCAGAGTTTCTAGTTGCGGACTTTCTAGCTGTGGAGTTTCTAGTTGCGGTGTTTGTAGTTGTGGAGTTTCTAGTTGTGGAGTTTCTAGTTGTGGAGTTTCTAGTTTTGGAGTTTCTAGTTGTGGAGTTTCTAGTTTTGGAGTTTCTAGTTGTGGAGTTTCTAGTTGCGAAGTCTCAAATTGTGGAGTTTCTAGTTGCGGAGTTTCTTGTTGCAGAAAGTCTAGTTGGGAGTTTCTAGTTGCGCAGTTTTCTAGTGGCGGAATCTGTGGTGGTGGAGTTGCTAGTTGTGGAGTTTCTAGTGGTGGATTTTCTAGCAGTACAGTTTCTAGTTGTAGTGTTTCTAGTTGCAGAGTTTCTAGTTGCGGACTTTCTATCTGTGGAGTTTCTAGTTGTGGAATTCGTAGTTGTGGAGTATCTAGTTGTGTTGTTTCAAGTAGTGAAGTTTCTAGCTGTGGAGTTTCCAGTTGCGGAGTTTCTAGTTGCAGATTTTCTAGTTGCGGAGTTTATTAGTTGTGGAGTTTCAAGTTGTGGAGTTTCTAGTTTTGGAGTTTTTAGTTGCGGAGTTTGTAGTTGTGGAGTATCTAGTTGTGGAGTTTCAAGTTGGGGAGTTTCAAGTTGTGGATTTTGAAGTTGTAGAGTTCCTAGTTGCAGAGTGTCTAGTTGGGAGTTTCTAGATGCGGAGTTTTCTAGTTGCGGGGTCTGTATTTGTGGAGTGGCTAGTTGTGGAGTTTCTAACGGTGGATTTTCTAGCTGTGGAGTTTCTAGCTGTGGAGTTTCTAGTTGTGGAATTTCTAGTTGCAAAGTTTCTAGTTGCAGAGTTTTCCACTTGTGGAGATTGTAGTGGTGGAGCTTCTAGTTGCGGAGTTTCAAGTTGTGGAGTTTCTAGTTGTGGAGTATCTAGTTGTGGAGTTTCAAGTTGTGGAGTTTTTAGTTGTGGATTTTAAAGTTGTAGAGTTCCTAGTTGCGGATTGTCTAGTTGTGGAGTTTATAGTTGCGGAGTTTTCTAGTTGCGGAGCGTGTAGTTGTGGAGTTTCTAGTTGTGGAATTTCTAGCTGTGGATTTTCTAGCTGTGGAGTTTCTAGTTGCGGAGTTTTTAGTTGCGGAGTTTCTGGTTGTGGATTTTCTAGTGTTGGAGTTTCTAGTTGTGGAGTCTGTAGTTGTGGAGTATCTATTTGTTGGGTTTCAAGTTGTGGAGTTTCAAGTTGTGGAGTTTCTAGTTGCGAGTCTGAAGTTGTGGAGTTTCTAGCTGTGGAGTTTCTAATTGCGGAGTTTCTAGTTGCAGTTTCGAGTTGCGGAGTTTTCTAGTTGTGGAGTTTCCACTTCCGGAGTTTCTAGTTGCAGAGTTTTAAGTTGTAAAGTTTCTAGTTGTGGAGTTTCTAGTTGTGGAGTTTGTAGTTGTGGAGTATCTATTTGTGGAGTTTCAAGTTGTGGAATTTCTAGTTGTGTATTTTGAAGTTGTAGAGTTCTTAGTTGCGGAGTGTCTAGTTATAGTTTCTAGTTGCGGAGTTTTCTAGTTTCGGAGTCTGTAGTTGTGGAGTTGCTAAATGTGGAGTTTCTAGTGGTGGAGTTTCTATTTGTGGATTTTCTAATTTTGGAATCTGTAGTTGCGGAGTTTCAAGTTGTGGAGTCTGTAGTTGTGGAGTATCTCTTTGTTGGGTTTCAAGTTGTGGAGTTTCTAGTTGTGGTGTTTCAAGTAGCGAAGTTTCTTGCTTTGTAGTTTCTAATAGCGGGGTTTCTAGTTGCAGAGTTTCTAGTTGCGGAGTTTTCTAGTTGTGGAAATTCCAGTGGCGGAGTTTCTAGTTGCGGAGTTTGTAGTTGTGGAGTTTCCAGTTGTGGAGTTTGTAGTTGTGGAGTATCTGGTTGTGGAGTTTCAAGTTGTGGAGTTTCTAGTTGTGGATTTTAATTTGTAGAGATCCTAGTTGCGGAGTGTCTAGTTGGGAGTTCCTAGTTGGGGAGTTTTCTAGTTGTGGAGTATCTATTTGTTGGGTTGCAAGTTGTGGAGTTTCTAGTTATAGAGTTTCTAGCTGTGGAGTTTTTAGTTGTTGAGTTTCTAGTTGATGAGTTTCTATTTGCGAAGTCTCAAGTTGTCGAGTTTCTAGCTGTGGAGTTTCTAGTTGCCGTGTTTCTAGTTGCGGAGTTTCTAGTTGTGGAGTTTCTAGTTTCGGAATTTGTAGTGGTGGAGTAGCTAGTTGTGGCGTTTCAAGTTGTGGAGTCTGTTGTTGTGGAGTATCTATTTGTTGGGTTGCAAGTTGTGGAGTTTCTAGTTATAGAGTTTCTAGCTGTGGAGTTTCTAGTTGTTGAGTTTCTAGTTGACGAGTTTCTATTTGCGAAGTCTCAAGTTATCGAGTTTCTAGCTGTGGAGTTTCTAGTTGCAGAGTTTCAAGTTGTGGAGTTTCTAGTTGTGGAGTTTCTAGTTGTGGAGTTTGTAGTTGTGGAGTATCTAGTAGTGGAGTTTCAAGTTGTGGAGTTTCTAGTTGTGAATATTGAAGTTGTAGAGTTCCTTGTTGCAGAGTTTCTAGTTGTGGGATTCGTAGTTGTGGAGTTTCTAGTTGGAGTCTCTAGTTGTGGAGTTTCTAGTTGTGGAGTTTCTATTTGTGGAGTTTCTAGTTGCGGAGTTTCTGGTTGCAGAGTTTCTAGTTGCGGAGTTTTCTAGTTGTGGAGATTCTAGTGGCGGAGTTTCTAGTTGCGGAGTTTCAAGTTGTGGAGTTTCTAGTGTTGGAGTTTGTAGTTGTGGAGTGTCTAGTTGTGGAGTTTCTAGCAGTGGAGTTTCTAGTTGCCGAGTTTCTAGTTGTGGAGATTCCAGTTGCCGAGTTTCTAGTTGCGAAGTCTCAAGTTGTGGAGTTTCTAGCTGTGGAGTTTTTAGTTGCGGAGTTTCTAGTATCGGAGTTTTTAGTTGTGGAGTTTCTAGTTGTGGAATTTGTAGTTGTGAAGTATCTAGTTGTGGTGTTTCAAGCTGTGGTGTTTCTAGCTGTGGAGTTCCTATTTGCGGAGTTTCTAGTTGCAGAGTTTCTAGTGTCGGAGTTTTCTAGTTGTGGAGTTTCTAGTTGCAGAGTTTCAAGTTGTGGAGTTTCTAGTTGTGGAGTTTCGAATTCTGGAGTCTCTAGTTGTGGAGTTTCAAGCTTTGGAGTTTGTAGTTGCGAAGTCTCAAGTTGTAAAGTTTCTAGTTGTGGAGCCTCTAGTTGTGAATTTTCTAGTAGCAGAGTTTCAAGTTGTGGAGTTTCTAGTTGTGGAGTTTCTGGTCGTGGAGTTTCTGGTTTTTGGGTTTCTAGTTGCCGAGTTTCTAGTTGCGAAGTCTCAAGTTGTGGAGTTTCTAGCTGTGGAGTTTCTAATTGCGGAATTTTCTAGTTGTGGAGTTTCTAGTTTCAGAGTTTCTAGTTGCGGAGTTTCAAGTTGTGGAGTTTCTAGTTGGGGAGTATCTATTTGTGCAGTTTCAAGTTGTTGAGTTTCTACTTGTGTATTTTGAAGTTGTAGAGTTCCTAGTTGCGGAGTGTCTAGTTGGAAGTTTCTAGTTGCGGAGTCTGTAGTTGTGGAGTTGCTAGTTGTGGAGTTTCTAGTGGTGGATTTTCTAGCTGTGGAGTTTCTAGTTGCGGAGTTTCTAGTAGCAGAGTTTCTAGTTGTGGACTTTCTAGCCATGGAGTTTCTAGTTGCAGATTTTGTAGTTGCGGAGTTTCTAGCTGTGGAACTTCTAGTTGCGGAGTTTCTAGTTGCGGGGTTTCTAGTTGTGGAGTTTCTAGTTGTGGATTTTGTAGTTGTGGAGTATATAGTTGTGGTGTTTCAAGTTGTGGAGTTTCTAGCTGTGGAGTTCCTAGTTGCGGAGTTTCTAGTTGCAGTTTCTAGTTGCGGAGTTTTCTTGTTGTGGAGTTTCTAGTTGCGGTGTTTCTAGTTGCGGAGTTTCAAGTTGTGGAGTTTCTAGTTGGAGAGTTCCTAGTTGTGGAGTTTGTAGTTGTGGAGTACCTATTTGTGGAGTTTCTAGCTGTGGAGGTTCTAGTTGCAGAGTCTCTAGTTGCAGAGTTTCTAGTTGCGGAGTTTTCTAGTTGTGGAGATTCTAGTGGCGGAGTTTCAAGTTGTGGAGTTTCTAGTTACGGAGTTTCTAGCTGTGGAGTTTCTAATTGCGGAGTCTCTAGTTGTGCAGTCTCTAGTTGTTGAGTTTCTAGTTGTGAAGTTTATAGTTGTGGGGTTTCTAACTGTGGAGTTTCTAGTTGCGGAGTTTATAGTTACAAAGTTTCTAGTTGCCGAGTTTTTAGTTGCAGAGTTTCTAGTTGTGGAGTTTCTAGTTGGGGAGTTTCTAGTTGCGGAGTTTCTAGTTGTGGAGTTTCTGGTTGTGGAATTTGTAGTTGGGAAGTATCTAGTTGTGGTGTTTCAAGTTGTGGAGTTTCTAGCTGTGGAGTTTCTAGTTGTGGACTTTCTAGCTGTGGAGTTTCTAGTTGCAGATTTTCTAGTTGCGAAGTTTCTAGCTGTGGAGTTTCTAGTTGCGGAGTTTCTAGTTGCGGGGTTTCTAGTTGTGGAGTTTTCTTGTTGTAGAGTTCCTATTTGCAGAGTTTCTAGTTGCGAAATCTCAAGTTGTGGAGTTTCTAGTTGTGGAGTCTCTAGTAGTAGAGTTTCTAGCTGTGGAGGTTTTAGTTGCAGAGTTTCTAGTTGCAGAGTTTCTAGTTGCGGAGTTTTCTAGTTGTGGAGATTCTAGAGGTGGAGTTTCAAATTGTGGAGTTTCTAGTTACGGAGTTTCTAGCTGTGGAGTTTCTAGTTGCGGAGTCTCTCGTTGTGCAGTCTCTAGTTGTTGAGTTTCTAGTTGTGAAGTTTATAGTTGTGGGGTTTCTAGCTGTGGAGTTTCTAGTTGCGGAGTTTATAGTTACAAAGTTTCTAGTTGCCGAGTTTTTAGTTGCAGAGTTTCTAGTAGTGGAGTATCCAGTTGTGGCGTTTCAAGTTGTGGAGTCTGCAGTTGTGGAGTATCTTTTTGTTGGGTTGCAAGTTGTGGAGTTTCTAGTTGTGGAGTTTCTAGCTTTGGAGTTTCTAGTTGTTGAGTTTCTAGTTGACGAGTTTCTATTTGCGAAGTGTCAAGTTGTCGAGTTTCTAGCTGTGGAGTTTCTAGTTGCCGAGTTTCTAGTTGCGGAGTTTCCAGTTGTGGAGTTTCTAGTTGTGGAATTTGTAGTTGTGGAGTATCTAGTTGTGGTGTTTCAAGTTGTGGAGTTTCTAGCTGTGGAGTTTCTAGTTGCGGAGTATGTAGTTGCAGAGTTATTAGTTGCGGAGTTTTCTAGTTCTGGAGTTTCTGATTCCGCAGTTTCTGGTTGCAGAGTTTCTAGTTGTGGAGTTTCTAGTTGTTGAGTTTCTAGTTGCCGAGTCTCTAAATGCGAAGTCTCAAGTTGTGGAGTTTCTAGCTTTGGAGTTTCTGGTTGTTGAGTCTCTAGTTGTGGAGTTCCTAGTTCTGGAGTCATCTAAATGTGGAGTTTCTAGTTGTGGAATTTCTAGCTGTGGATTTTCTAGCTATGGAGTTTCTAGTTGCAGAGTGTTTAGTTCATAGTTTCTGTTTGTGGAGTTTCTAGTGTGGGAGTTTCTAGTTGTGGAGTCCGTAGTTGTGGAGTATCTATTTGTTGGGTTTCAAGTTGTTGAGTTTCAAGTTGTGGAGTTTCTAGTTGTGGAATTTGTAGTTGTGAAGTATCTAGTTGTGGTGTTTCAAGTTGTGGAGTTTTTAGTTGTAGAGTTTCTAGTTGCGGAGTTTCTAGTTGTGAATTCTCTAGTTATGGAGTCTCTAGTTGTGGGATTTCTGGTTGCGGAGTTTCTGGTTGTGGAGTTTCTAGTTGTGGAGTTTCTAGTTGTGGAGTCTGTAGTTATGGAGTCTGCAGTTTTGGAGTTTCTAGTTGTGGAGTTCCTAGTTATGGAGTCTCTAGTTGTGGAGTTGCTAGTTGCGGAGTTTCTAGTTGTGGAGTTTCTAGTTGTGGAATTCGTATTTTTGGAGTATCTAGTTGTGTTTCATGTAGTGAAGTTTCTAGCTGTGGAGTTTCTAGTTGCGGAGTTTCCAGTTGCAGAGTTTCTAGTTGTGGAGTTTTCTAGTAGTGGAGTTTCTAGTTATGGAGTTTCTAGTTGCAGAGCTTCAAGTTGCGGAGTTTATAGTTGTGGAGTTTCTAGTTGTGGAGTTTGTAGTTGTGGAGTATCTAGTTTTGGAGTTTCAAGCTGTGGAGTTTCTAGTTGTGGATTTTGAAGGTGTAGAGTTCCTAGTTGCGGAGTTTGAAGTTGGGAGTTTCTAGTTCGGGAGTTTTCTAGTTGCGGAGTTTTCCAGTTGTGGAGATTGTAGTGGCGGAGTTTCTAGTTGCGGAGTTTCAAGTTGTGGAGTTTCTAGTTGTGGAGTATCTAGTTGTGGAGTTTCGAGTTGTGTAGTTTTTAGTTGTGGATATTCAAGTTGTAGAGTTCCTAGTTGCGGATTGTCTAGTTGTGGAGTATCTATTTGTTGAGTTTTGTAGTTTCGGAGTTTCTAGTTGTGAAGTTTCTAGTTGTTAAGTCTCTAGTTGTGGAGTCTCTAGTTGCGGAGTTTCTAGTTGCGGAGTTTCTGCTTGTGGAGTTTCTAGTTGTGGAGTTTCTAGTTGTGGAGTCTGTAGTTGTGGAGTCTGTTGTTGTGGAGTTCCTAGTTATGGAGTCTCTAGTTGTGGAGTTTCTAGTGGCGGAGTTTCAAGTTGTGGAGTTTCTAGTGGTGGATTTTCTAGCTTTTGAGTTTCTAGTTGTGGAGTCTCTAGTTGTGGACTTTCTAGTTGTGGAGTTTCTAGTTGCGAAGTTTCAAGTTGTGGAGTTTCTAGTCGCGAAGTTTCTTGTTGCCGAGTTTCTGGTTGTGGGGTTTCTGGTGATGGAGTTTCTAGTTGCGGAGTTTTTAGTTGCGGAGTTTCTTGTTGTGGAGTTTCTAGTTGTGGAGTTTCTAGTTGTTGGGTTAATAGTTGCCGAGTTTCTAGTTGCAAAATCTCAAGTTGTGGAGTTTCTAGCTGTGGAGTTTCTAGTTGCAGAGTTTCTAGTAGCGGAGTTTCTAGTTGTGGAGTTTCTAGTTGTGGAATTCGTAGTTGTGGAGTATTTATAAGTTGTGGAGTTTTTAGTTGAAGAGTTTCTATTTGTGGAGTTTCTAGTGGTTGGGTTTCTAGTTGCCGAGTTTCTAGTTGAAAATTCTCAAGTTGTGGAGTTTCTAGCTGTGGAGTTTCTAGTTGCGGAGTTTCTAGTTGCGGAGTTTCTAGTTGTGGAGTTTCTAGTTGTTGAATTCGTAGTTTTGGAGTATCTAGTTGTTTTTCATGTAGTGAAGTTTCTAGCTGTGGAGTTTCTAGTTGTGGAGTTTTCTAGTAGTGGAGTTTCTAGTTATGGAGTTTCTAGTTGCAGAGTTTCAAGTTGTGGAGTTTATAGTTGTGGAGTTTCTAGTTGTGGAATTTCTAGCTGTGGATTTTCTAGCTGTGGAGTTTCTAGTTGCGGAGTTTTCAGTTCAAATTTCTGGTTGTGGAGTTTCTAGTGTTGGAGTTTCTAGTTGTGGAGTCCGTAGTTGTGGAGTATATATTTGTTGGGTTTCAAGTTGTGGAGTTTCAAGTTGTGGAGTTTCTAGTAGTGGAATTTGTAGTTGTGAAGTATCTAGTTGTGGTGTTTCAAGTTGTGGAGTTTCTAGTTTTGGAGTTTCTAGTTGCGGAGTTTCTAGTTGTGAAGTCTGTAGTTGTGGAGTCTCTAGTTGTGGGATTTCTAGTTGCGGAGTTTCTGGTTGTGGAGTTTCTAGTTGTGGAGTTTCTAGTTGTGGAGTCTGTAGTTGTGGAGTCTGCAGTTGTGGAGTTTCTAGTTGTGGAGTTCCTAGTTATGGAGTCTCTAGTTGTGGAGTTTCTAGTTGTGGAGTTTCAGGTTGTGGAGTTTCTACTTGTGGAGTTTGTAGTTGTGGAGTATCTAGTTGTGGTGTTTCAAGTTGTGGAGTGTCTAGTTGTGGAGTTTCTAGTTGCGGAATTTCTAGTTGTGGAGTTTCTAGTTGTGGAATTCGTGGTTTTGGAGTATCTAGTTGTGTTTTATGTAGTGAAGTTTCTAGCTGTGGAGTTTCTAGTTGCGGAGTTTCCAGTTGCATAGTTTCTAGTTGTGAAGTTTTCTAGTAGTGGAGTTTCTAGTTATGGAGTTTCTAGTCGCAGAGTTTCAAGTTGTGGAGTTTATAGTTGTGGAGTTTCTAGTTGTGGAGTTTGTAGTTGTGGAGTATCTAATTCTGGAGTTTCAAGTTGTGGAGTTTCTAGTTGTGGATTATGAAGGTGTAAAGTTCCTAGTTGCGGAGTGTGAAGTTGGGAGTTTCTAGTTCGGGAGTTTTTTAGTTGCGGAGTCTGTAGTTGTGGAGTTGCTAGTTGTGGAGTTTCTAGTGGTGGATTTTCTAGCTGTGGAGTTTCTAGTTGCGGAGTTTCTAGTTGCAGAGTTTCTAGTTGCGGACTTTCTAGCTGTGGAGTTTCTAGTTGCGGTGTTTGTAGTTGTGGAGTTTCTAGTTGTGGAGTTTCTAGTTGTGGAGTTTCTAGTTTTGGAGTTTCTAGTTGTGGAGTTTCTAGTTTTGGAGTTTCTAGTTGTGGAGTTTCTAGTTGCGAATTCTCAAATTGTGGAGTTTCTAGTTGCGGAGTTTCTTGTTGCAGAAAGTCTAGTTGGGAGTTTCTAGTTGCGCAGTTTTCTAGTGGCGGAATCTGTGGTGGTGGAGTTGCTAGTTGTGGAGTTTCTAGTGGTGGATTTTCTAGCAGTACAGTTTCTAGTTGTAGTGTTTCTAGTTGCAGAGTTTCTAGTTGCGGACTTTCTATCTGTGGAGTTTCTAGTTGTGGAATTCGTAGTTGTGGAGTATCTAGTTGTGTTGTTTCAAGTAGTGAAGTTTCTAGCTGTGGAGTTTCCAGTTGCGGAGTTTCTAGTTGCAGATTTTCTAGTTGCGGAGTTTATTAGTTGTGGAGTTTCAAGTTGTGGAGTTTCTAGTTTTGGAGTTTTTAGTTGCGGAGTTTGTAGTTGTGGAGTATCTAGTTGTGGAGTTTCAAGTTGGGGAGTTTCAAGTTGTGGATTTTGAAGTTGTAGAGTTCCTAGTTGCAGAGTGTCTAGTTGGGAGTTTCTAGATGCGGAGTTTTCTAGTTGCGGGGTCTGTATTTGTGGAGTGGCTAGTTGTGGAGTTTCTAACGGTGGATTTTCTAGCTGTGGAGTTTCTAGCTGTGGAGTTTCTAGTTGTGGAATTTCTAGTTGCAAAGTTTCTAGTTGCAGAGTTTTCCACTTGTGGAGATTGTAGTGGTGGAGCTTCTAGTTGCGGAGTTTCAAGTTGTGGAGTTTCTAGTTGTGGAGTATCTAGTTGTGGAGTTTCAAGTTGTGGAGTTTTTAGTTGTGGATTTTAAAGTTGTAGAGTTCCTAGTTGCGGATTGTCTAGTTGTGGAGTTTATAGTTGCGGAGTTTTCTAGTTGCGGAGCGTGTAGTTGTGGAGTTTCTAGTTGTGGAATTTCTAGCTGTGGATTTTCTAGCTGTGGAGTTTCTAGTTGCGGAGTTTTTAGTTGCGGAGTTTCTGGTTGTGGATTTTCTAGTGTTGGAGTTTCTAGTTGTGGAGTCTGTAGTTGTGGAGTATCTATTTGTTGGGTTTCAAGTTGTGGAGTTTCAAGTTGTGGAGTTTCTAGTTGTGGAATTTGTAGTTGTGAAGTTTCTAGTTGTAAAGTTTCTAGTTGCGAAGTCTCAAGTTGTGGAGTTTCTAGTTGCGGAGTTTCTTGTTGCGGAAAGTATAGTTGGGAGTTTCTAGTTGCGCAGTTTTATAGTTGCGGAGTCTGTAGTTGTGGAGTTGCTAGTTGTGGAGTTTCTAGTGGTGGATTTTCTAGCTGTGCAGTATCTAGTTGTGGAGTTTCTAGTTGCAGAGTTTCTAGTTGCGGACTTTCTAGCTGTGGAGTTTCTAGTTGTGGAATTCGTAGTTGTGGAGTATCTAGTTGTGGTGTTTCTAGTGGTGAAATTTGTAGTTGTGGAGTATCTAGTTGTGGTGTTTCAAGTTGTGGAGTTTCTAGCTGTGGAGTTTCTAGTTGCGGAGATTCTAGTTGCAGAGTTTCTAGTTGCGGACTTTCTAGCTGTGGAGTTTCTAGTTGCGGAGTTTCTAGTTGTGGAGTTTCTAGTTTTGGAGTTTCTAGTTGTGGAGTTTCTAGTTGTGGAGTTTCTAGTTGTGGAGTTTCTAGTTGCAGATTTTCTAGTTGCGGAGTTTATTAGTTGTGGGGTTTCGAGTTGTGGAGTTTCTAGTTGTGGAGTTTCTAGTTGCGGAAAGTCTAGTTGGGAGTTTCTAGTTGCGCAGTTTTCTAGTTGCGGAGTCTGCAGTTGTGGAGTTGCTAGTTGTGGAGTTTCTAGTGGTGGATTTCCTTGCTGTGCAGTTTCTAGTTGTGGAGTTTCTTGTTGCAGAGTTTCTAGTTGCAGACTTTCTAGCTGTGGAGTTTCTAGTTGTGGAATTCGTAGTTGTGGAGTATCTAGTTGTGGTGTTTCAAGCAGTGAAGTTTCTAGCTGTGGAGTTTTCAGTTGTGGAGTTTCTAGTTGTGGAGTTTCTAGTTGCGGAGTTTGTAGTTGTGGAGTATCTAGTTGTGGAGTTTCAAGTTGGGGAGTTTCTAGTTGTGGATTTTGAAGTTGTAGAGTTCCTAGTTGCGGAGTGTCTGGTTGGGAGTTTCTAGTTGCGGATTTTTCTAGTTGCGGAGTCTGTTGTTGTGGAGTTGCTAGTTGTGGAGTTTTTATTGGTGGATTTTCTAGCTGTGGAGTTTCTAGTTGCGGAGTTTCTAGTTGCAGAGTTTCTAGTTGCGGACTTTCTAGCTGTGGAGTTTCTAGTTGCGGAGTTTATAGTTGCGGAGTTTTTAGTTGTGGAGTTTCTAGTTGGTAAATTTGTAGTTGTGGAGTATCTAGTTGTGGTGTTTCAAGTTGTGGAGTTTCTAGTTGTGGAGTTTCTAGTTGTGGAGTTTCTAGTTGTTGAGTTTCTAGTTGCTGAGTCTCTGAATGCGAAGTCTCAAGTTGTGGAGTGTTTAGCTGTGGAGTTTCTGGTTGTGGAGTCTCTAGTTAAGGAGTTCCTAGTTGTGGAGTCTCTAGTTGTGGAGTTTCTAGTTGCGAAGTCTAAAGTTGTGGAGTTTCTAGTTGTGGAGTTTCTAGTTGTGGAGCTTGTAGTTGTGGGGTTCGTAGTTGTGGAGTTCGTAGTTGTGGAGTTTCTAGTTGTGGAGTCTCTAGTTGTGGAGTTCCTAGTTATGGAGTCTCTAGTTGTGGAGTTTCTAGTGGCGGAGTTTCAAGTTGTGGAGTTTCTAGTTGTGGAGTTTCTAGTTGTGGAGTTTGTAGTTGTGGAGTATCTAGTTGTGGTGTTTCAAGTTGTGGAGTTTCTAGTTGAGGAGTTTCTAGTGGTGGAGTTTTTAGTGGTTGAGTTTCTAGTTGCCGAGTTTCTAGTTGCAAAATCTCAAGTTGTTGAGTTTCTAGCTGTGGAGTTTCTAGTTGCGGAGTTTCTAGTTGCGGAGTTTCTAGTTACGGAGTTTGTAGTTGTGGAGTTTCTTGTTGTGGAATTCGTAGTTTTGGAGTATCTAGTTGTGGTGTTTCAAGTAGTGAAGTTTCTAGCTTCAGAGTCTCTAGTTGCGGAGTTTCTAGTTGCAGAGTTTCTAGTTGCGGAGTTTTTAAGTAGTGGAGTTTCTAGTTATGGAGTTTCTAGTTGTGGAGTCCGTAGTTGTGGAGTATCTAATTGTTGGGTTTCAAGTTGTGGAGTGTCAAGTTGTCGAGTTTCTAGTTGTGGAGTTTGTAGTTGTGAAGTCTCTAGTTATGGAGTCTCTAATTGTGCAATTTCCAGTTGTGGAGTTTTTAGTTGCAGAGTTTCTAGTTGCGGAGTTTCTGGTTGTGGAGTTTCTAGTTGTGGAGTTCCTAGTTATGGAGTCTCTAGATGTGGAGTTTCTAGTTGCGGAATTTGTAGTTGCGGAGTTTCAAGTTGTGGAGTTTCTAGTTGAGGAGTTTCGAGTTGGGGAGTTTCTGGTGGTTGAGTTTCTAGTTGCCGAGTTTTTAGTTGCGAAATCTCAAGTTGTGGAGTTTCTAGTTGTGGAGTTTCTAGTTGTGAAATTTGTGGTTGCTGAGTTTCTAGTTGTGGTTTTTCAAGTTATGGAGTTTTTTTTAGTTGTGGAGTTTTTAGTTGTGGAGTTTCTAGTTGTTGAGTTTCTAGCTATAGAGTTTCTGGTTGTGGAGTCTCTAGTTGTGGAGTTCGTAGTTGTGGAGTTTCTAGTCGTGGAGTTTTAGTTGCGGAGTGTCCAGTCGTGGAGTTTCTATTTGCGGAGTTTTCTAGTTGTGGAGTCTCATTTTGTGGAGTTTCTAAATGCGAATTGTCTAGTTGTAGAGTGTCTAGTTGTGGAGTTTCAAGTTGTGAAGTTTGTAGTTAGAGGTTTCTGTTTTCGAGTTTTTAGTTGTAGATTTGCCAGTTGCGGAGTTCCTAGTTGTGGGGTTTTAGTTGTGGGTCTTCTAGATGTTGAAATTCTAGCTGTGGAGTTTCTTCTCATGGATTCTCTAGTCGTGGACTTTCTAGGTGTGTATTTTCTACCTCAGGAGTTTCTTATTGCAAAGTCTCTAATTGTGCAGTCTTTGGTTGTGGAGTTTCTAGTTGTGGAGTTTCTAGTTGTGAAGTTTCTTGTTGCGGAGTCTCTAGTTGTGAAGTTTCTAGTTCTGGAGTCTCTAGTTGTGGAGTTTCTGGTTGTGGAGTTTCTAGCTGTGGAATTTCTAGTTGCGGAGTCTCTAGTTGTGCAGTCTTTAGTTGTGGAGTCTCTAGTTGTGGAGTTTCTAGTTGAGAAGTTCCAAGTTATGGAATCTCTAGTTCTGGAGCTTCTAGTTGCGGAGTCATAGATACGGAGTTTAAAAAAATGAAGTTTCTTGTTGTGGAATTTGTAGTTGTGGAGTATCTAGTTGTGGTGTTTCAAGTTGTGGAGCTTCTATTGCGGAGTTTCTAGTTGCGGAGTTTCTAGTTGCGGAGTTTTCTAGTAGTGGAGTTTCTAGTTATGGAGTTTCTAGTTGCGAAGTTTCAAGTTGCGGAGTTTTTAGTTGTGGAGTTTGTAGTTGTGGAGTATCTAGTTGTGGAGTTTCTAGTTGGGAGTTTCTAGTGATGGATTTTCTAGTTGTGGAGTCTCTAGTTGTGGAGTTTGTAGTTGTGGAGTTTCTAGTTGTGAAGTCTCAAGTTGTGGAGTTTCTAGTTGCGGAGTTTCTTGTTGCCGAGTTCCTGGTTGTGGAGTTTCTATTGGTGGAGTTTCTAGTTGTGGAGTTTCAAGTTGTGGAGTCCTAGTTGTGGATTTTGAAGTTGTAGAGTTCTTAGTTGCGGAGTGTCTGGTTGAGAGTTTCTAGTTGTGGAGTTTTCTAGTTGCGGAGTCTGTAGTTGGAGTTGCTAGTTGTGGAGTTTCTAGTGGTTGATTTTCTAGCTGTGGAGTTTCTAGTTGTGGAGTCTCTATTTGTGGTGTTTCTAGTTGTGGAGTTTCTAGTTACGAAGTTTCAAGTTGTGGAGTTTCTAGTTGCGGAGTTTCTAGTTGTGGAGTTTCTAGTTGTGGGATTTGTTGTTGTGGAGTATCTATTAGTTGTGTTTCAAGTTGTGGAGTTTTTAAATGTGGAGTTTCTAGTTGTGGAGTTTCTGGTTGTTGGGTTTCTAGTTGCCGAGTTTCTAGTTGCAGTCTCAAGTTGTGGAGTTTCTAGCTGTGGAGTTTCTAGTTGTGGAGTTTCTAGTTGCGGAGTTTCTAGTTGCGGAGTTTCTAGTTGTGGAGTTTCAAGTTGTGGAATTCGTAGTTTTGGAGTATCTATTTGTGGTGTTTGAAGTAGTGAAGTTTCTAGCTGTGGAGTTTCTAGTTGCGGAGTTTCTAGTTGCAGAGTTTCTAGTTGCGGAGTTTTCTAGTAGTGATGTTTCTAGTTATGGAGTTTCTAGTTGTGGAGTCCGTAGCTGTGGAGTATCTAGTTGTGGAGTCCGTAGCTGTGGAGTATCTATTTGTTGGGTTTCAAGTTGTGGAGCTTCAAGTTGCGGATGTTCTAGTTGTGGAGTTTATAGTTGCGGAGTCTGTAGTTGTGGAGTTTCTAGTTGTGGAATTTCTAGCTGTGGATTCTCTAGCTGTGGAGTTTCTAGTTGCGGAGTTTTTAGTTGCGGAGTTTCTGGTTATGGAGTTTCTAGTGTTAGAGTTTCTAGTTGTGGAGTCCATAGTTGTGGAGTATATATTTGTTGAGTTTCAAGTTGTGGAGTTTCTAGTTATGGAATTTGTAGTTGTGGAGTATCTAGTTGTGGGATTTCTAGTTGCGGAGTTTCTAGTTGCAGAGTTTCTAGTTGCGAACTTTCTAGCTGTGGAGTTTCTAGTTGAGGAATTCGTAGTTGTGGAGTATCTACTTGTGGTGTTTCAAGTAGTGAAGTTTCTAGCTGTGGAGTTTCTAGTTGCAGAGTTTCTAGTTGCAGATTTTCTAGTTGCGAAGTTTATTAGTTGTGGAGTTTCAAGTTGTGGAGTTTCTAGTTGGGGAGTTTCTAGTTGTGGAGTTTGTAGTTGTGGAGTATCTAGTTGCGGAGTTTCAAGTTGGGGAGTTTCTAGTTGTGGATTTTGAAGTTGTAGAGTTCATAGTTGCGGAGTGTCTGGTTGGGAGTTTCTAGTTGCGGAGTTTTCTAGTTGCGGAGTCTGTAGTTGTGGCGTTGCTAGTTGTGGAGTTTTTAGTGGTGGATTTTCTAGCTGTGGAGTTTCTAGTTGTGGAGTTTATGGTTGCAGAGTTTCTAGTTGTGGACTTTCTAGTTGTGGAGTTTCTTGATGTGGAGTCCCTAGTTGTGGAGTTTGTAGTTGTGGAGTTTCTAGTTGCGGAGTTTTTAGGTCAGAGTTTCTGGTTGTGGAGTTTCTAGGGTTGGGGTTTCTAGTTTTGGAGTCGGTAGTTGTGGAGTATCTATTTGTTGGGTTTCAAGTTGTGGAGTTTCTAGTTGTGGAATTTGTAGTTGCGGAGTATCAAGTTGTGAAGTTTCTAGTTGGAGAGTTTCTAGAGTATATAGTTGTGGTGTTTCAAGTTGTGGAGTTTCTAGTTGAGGAGTTTCTAGTTGTGGAGTTTCTAGTTGCGGAGTTTCTAGTGTTGGAGTTTATTGTTGTGGAATTCGTAGTTTTGGAGTATCTAGTTGTAGTGTTTCAAGTAGTGAAGTTTCTAGCTGTGGAGTTTCTAGTTGTGGAGTTTTCTAGTAGTGGAGTTTCTAGTTATGGAGTTTCAAGTTGTGGAGTTGCTAGTTGTGGAATTTGTAGTTGTGTAGTATCTAGTTGTGGTAATTCAAGTTTTGGAGTTTCTAGCTGTCAAGTTTCTAGTTGTGGAGTTTCTAGTTGTGGAGTATTTAGTTGTGGTGTTTCAAGTTGTGGAGTTTCTAGTTGTGGAGTTTCTAGTTGCGGAGTTTCTAGTTGTGGAGTTTCTAGTTGTGGAATTCGTAGTTTTGGAGTATCTAGTTGTGTTTCATGTAGTGAAGTTTCTAGCTGTGGAGTTTCTAGTTGCGGAGTTTCCAGTTGCAGAGTTTCTAGTTGTGGAGTTTTCTAGTAGAGGAGTTTCTAGTTGCGAAGTCTAAAGTTGTGGAGTTTCTAGTTGTGGAGTTTCTAGTTGTGGAGCTTGTAGTTGTGGGGTTCGTAGTTGTGGAGTTCGTAGTTGTGGAGTTTCTAGTTGTGGAGTCTCTAGTTGTGGAGTTCCTAGTTATGGAGTCTCTAGTTGTGGAGTTTCTAGTGGCGGAGTTTCAAGTTGTGGAGTTTCTAGTTGTGGAGTTTCTAGTTGTGGAGTTCGTAGTTGTGGAGTATCTAGTTGTGGTGTTTCAAGTTGTGGAGTTTCTAGTTGAGGAGTTTCTAGTTGTGGAGTTTCTAGTGGTTGAGTTTCTAGTTGCCGAGTTTCTAGTTGCAAAATCTCAAGTTGTTGAGTTTCTAGCTGTGGAGTTTCTCGTTGCGGAGTTTCTAGTTGCGGAGTTTCTAGTTACGGAGTTTCTAGTTGTGGAGTTTCTTGTTGTGGAATTCGTAGTTTTGGAGTATCTAGTTGTGGTGTTTCAAGTAGTGAAGTTTCTAGCTTCAGAGTCTCTAGTTGCGGTGTTTCTAGTTGCAGAGTTTCTAGTTGCGGAGTTTTTTAGTAGTGGAGTTTCTAGTTATGGAGTTTCTAGTTGTGGAGTCCGTAGTTGTGGAGTATCTAATTGTTGGGTTTCAAGTTGTGGAGTGTCAAGTTGTGGAGTTTCTAGTTGTGGAATTTGTAGTAGTGGAGTATCTAGTTGTGGTGTTTCAAGTTGTGGAGTTTCTAGCTGTGGAGTTTCTAGTTGTGGAGCTTCTAGTAGCGGAGTTTGTAGTTGTGAAGTCTCTAGTTGTGGAGTCTCTAATTGTGCAATTTCCAGTTGTGGAGTTTTTAGTTGCAGAGTTTCTAGTTGCGGAGTTTCTGGTTGTGGAGTTTCTAGTTGTGGAGTTCCTAGTTATGGAGTCTCTAGATGTGGAGTTTCTAGTTGCGGAGTTTGTAGTTGCGGAGTTTCAAGTTGTGGAGTTTCTAGTTGAGGAGTTTCTAGTTGTGAAATTTGTAGTTGTTGAGTTTCTAGTTGTGGTTTTTCAAGTTATGGAGTTTTTTTTAGTTGTGGAGTTTTTAGTTGCGGAGTTTCTAGTTGTTGAGTTTCTAGCTATAGAGTTTCTGGTTGTGGAGTCTCTAGTTGTGGAGTTCGTAGTTGTGGAGTTTCTAGTCGTGGAGTTTTAGTTGCGGAGTGTCCAGTCGTGGAGTTTCTATTTGCGGAGTTTTCTAGTTGTGGAGTCTCATTTTGTGAAGTTTCTAGTTGCGAATTGTCTAGTTGTAGAGTGTCTAGTTGTGGAGTTTCAAGTTGTGAAGTTTGTAGTTAGAGGTTTTTGTTTTCGAGTTTTTAGTTGTAGATTTGCTAGTTGCGGAGTTCCTAGTTGTGGAGTTTTAGTTGTGGGTCTTCTAGATGTTGAAATTCTAGCTGTGGAGTTTCTTCTCATGGATTCTCTAGTCGTGGACTTTCTAGGTGTGTAGTTTCTACCTGAGGAGTTTCTAATTGCAAAGTCTCTAATTGTGCAGTCTTTGGTTGTGGAGTTTCTAGTTGTGGAGTTTCTAGTTGTGAAGTTTCTTGTTGCGGAGTCTCTAGTTGTGAAGTTTCTAGTTCTGGAGTCTCTAGTTGTGGAGTTTCTGGTTGTGGAGTTTCTAGCTGTGGAATTTCTAGTTGCGGAGTCTCTAGTTGTGCAGTCTTTATTTGTGGAGTCTCTAGTTGTGGAGTTTCTAGTTGTGGAGTCTGTAGTTGTGGAGTCTGTAGTTGTTGAGTTTCTAGTTGAGAAGTTCCAAGTTATGGAATCTCTAGTTCTGGAGCTTCTAGTTGCGGAGTCATAGATACGGAGTTTCAAAATGTGAAGTTTCTTGTTGTGGAATTTGTAGTTGTGGAGTATCTAGTTGTGGTGTTTCAAGTTGTGGAGCTTCTATTGCGGAGTTTCTAGTTGCGGAGTTTCTAGTTGCGGAGTTTTCTAGTAGTGGAGTTTCTAGTTATGGAGTTTCTAGTTGCGAAGTTTCAAGTAGGGAGTTTTTAGTTGTGGAGTTTGTAGTTGTGGAGTTTCTAGTTGGGAGTTTCTAGTGATGGATTTTCTAGTTGTGGAGTCTCTAGTTGTGGAGTTTGTAGTTGTGGAGTTTCTTGTTGCCGAGTTCCTGGTTGTGGAGTTTCTATTGGTGGAGTTTCTAGTTGTGGAGTTTCAAGTTGTGGAGTCCTAGTTGTGGATTTTGAAGTTGTAGAGTTCTTAGTTGCGTAGTGCCTGGTTGAGAGTTTCTAGTTGTGGAGTTTTCTAGTTGCGGAGTCTGTAGTTGGAGTTGCTAGTTGTGGAGTTTCTAGTGGTTGATTTTCTAGCTGTGGAGTTTCTAGTTGTGGAGTCTCTATTTGTGGTGTTTCTAGTTGTGGAGTTTCTAGTTACGAAGTTTCAAGTTGTGGAGTTTCTAGTTGCGGAGTTTCTTGTTGCCGAGTTTCTGGTTGTGGAGTTTCTAGTTGCAGAGTTTCTAGTTGTGGAGTTTCTAGTTGTGGGATTTGTTGTTGTGGAGTATCTATTAGTTGTGTTTCAAGTTGTGGAGTTTTTAAATGTGGAGTTTCTAGTTGTGGAGTTTCTGGTTGTTGGGTTTCTAGTTGCCGAGTTTCTAGTTGCAGTCTCAAGTTGTGGATTTTCTAGCTGTGGAGTTTCTAGTTGTGGAGTTTCTAGTTGCGGAGTTTCTAGTTGCGGAGTTTCTAGTTGTGGAGTTTCAAGTTGTGGAATTCGTAGTTTTGGAGTATCTATTTGTGGTGTTTGAAGTAGTGAAGTTTCTAGCTGTGGAGTTTCTAGTTGCGGAGTCCGTAGTTGTGGAGTATCTATTTGTTGAGTTTCAAGTTGTGGAGTTTCTAGTAGCGAATTTGTAGTTGTGGAGTATCTAGTTGTGGGATTTCTAGTTGCGGAGTTTCTAGTTGCGGAGTTTCTGGTTGTGGAGTTTCTAGTTGTGAGTTTCTAGTTGAGGAGTCTGTAGTTGTGGAGTCTGTAGTTGTGGAGTTTCTAGTTGTGGAGTTCCTAGTTATAGAGTCTCTAGTTGTGGATTTTCTAGTTGCGGAGTATCAAGTTGTTGAGTTTCTAGTTGTGAAGTTTCTAGTGTTGGAGTATCTAGTTGTGGTGTTTCAAGTTGTGGAGTTTCTAGTTGAGGAGTTTCTAGTTGTGGAGTTTCTAGTTGCGGAGATTCTAGTTTTGGAGTTTATTGTTGTGGGATTCGTAGTTTTGGAGTATCTAGTTGTAGTGTTTCAAGTAGTGAGGTTTCTAGCTGTGGAGTTTCTAGTTATTGAGTCTCTAATTGTGGGATTTCTAGTTGCGGAGTTTCTAGTTGCGGAGTTTCTGGTTGTGGAGTTTCTAGTTGTGGAGTTTCTTGTTGTGGAGTCTGTAGTTGTGGAGTCTGTAGTTGTAGAGTTTCTAGTGGAAGATTTTCTAGCTAAGCAGTTTCTAATTGTAGAGTTTCTAGTTGCAGAGTTTCTAGTTGCGAACTTTCTAGCTGTGGCGTTTCTAGTTGAGGAATTCGTAGTTGTGGAGTATCTACTTGTGGTGTTTCAAGTAGTGAAGTTTCTAGCTGTGGAGTTTCTAGTTGCAGAGTTTCTAGTTGCAGATTTTCTAGTTGCGAAGTTTATTAGTTGTGGAGTTTCAAGTTGTGGAGTTTCTAGTTGTGGAGTTTCTAGTTGTGGAGTTTGTAGTTGTGGAGTATCTAGTTGCGGAGTTTCAAGTTGGGGAGTTTCTAGTTGTGGATTTTGAAGTTGTAGAGTTCCTAGTTGCGGAGTGTCTGGTTGGGAGTTTCTAGTTGCGGAGTTTTCTAGTTGCGGAGTCTGTAGTTGTGGCGTTGCTAGTTGTGGAGTTTTTAGTGGTGGATTTTCTAGCTGTGGAGTTTCTAGTTGCGGAGTTTATGGTTGCAGAGTTTCTAGTTGTGGACTTTCTAGTTGTGGAGTTTCTTGTTGTGGAGTCCCTAGTTGTGGAGTTTGTAGTTGTGGAGTTTCTAGTTGCGGAGTTTTTAGGTCAGAGTTTCTGGTTGTGGAGTTTCTAGGGTTGGAGTTTCTAGTTTTGGAGTCGGTAGTTGTGGCGTATCTATTTGTTGGGTTTCAAGTTGTGGAGTTTCTAGTTGTGGAATTTGTAGTTGCGGAGTTTCAAGTTGTGAAGTTTCTAGTTGGGGAGTTTCTAGAGTATATAGTTGTGGTGTTTCAAGTTGTGGAGTTTCTAGTTGAGGAGTTTCTAGTTGTGGAGTTTCTAGTTGCGGAGTTTCTAGTGTTGGAGTTTATTGTTGTGGAATTCGTAGTTTTGGAGTATCTAGTTGTAGTGTTTCAAGTAGTGAAGTTTCTAGCTGTGGTGTTTCTAGTTGTGGAGTTTTCTAGTAGTGGAGTTTCTAGTTATGGAGTTTCAAGTTGTGGAGTTGCTAGTTGTGGAATTCGTAGTTGTGTAGTATCTAGTTGTGGTAATTCAAGTTTTGGAGTTTCTAGCTGTGAAGTTTCTAGTTGTGGAGTTTCTAGTTGCGGAGTTTCTAGTTGTAAAGTCTCTAGTTGTGGATTTTCTAGCTGTGGAGTTTCTGAATGTGGAGTCTCTAGTTGTGGAGTTCCTAGTTGCGGAGTCTCTAGTTGTGGATTTCTAGTTGCGAAGTCTAAAGTTGTGGAGTTTCTAGTTGTGGAGTTTCTAGTTGGGGAGTTTGTAGTTATGGGGTTCGTAGTTGTGGAGTTCGTAGTTGTGGAGTTTCTAGTTGTGGAGTTTCAAGTTGCGGAGTTTATAGTTGTGGAGTTTCTAGTTGTGGAGTTTGTAGTTGTGGAGTATCTAGTTCTGGAGTTTCAAGCTGTGGAGTTTCTAGTTGTGGATTTTGAAGGTGTAGAGTTCCTAGTTGCGGAGTTTGAAGTTGGAAGTTTCTAGTTCGGGAGTTTTCTAGTTGTGGAGTCTGTAGTTGTGGAGTTGCTAGTTGTGGAGTTTGTAGTGTTGGATTTTCTAGCTGTGGAGTTTCTAGTTGCAGAGTTTCTAGTTGCGGAGTTTCTAGTTGCAGAGTTTCTAGTTGCAGAGTTTTCCAGTTGTGGAGATTGTAGTGGCGGAGTTTCTAGTTGCGGAGTTTCTAGTTGTGAAGTTTCTAGTTGTGGAGTTTCTAGTTGTGGAGTCTGTAGTTGTGGAGTCTGTTGTTGTGGAGTTCCTAGTTATGGAGTCTCTAGTTGTGGAGTTTCTAGTGGCGGAGTTTCAAGTTGAGGAGTTTCAGGTTGTGGAGTTGTAGTTGTGGAGTTTGTAGTTGTGGAGTATCTAGTTGTGGTGTTTCAAGTTGTGGAGTGTCTAGTTGTGGAGTTTACAGTTGTGGAGTTTCTAGTTGTGGAGTTTCTAGTTGTGGAATTCGTGGTTTTGGAGTATCTAGTTGTGTTTTATGTAGTGAAGTTTCTAGCTATGGAGTTTCTAGTTGCGGAGTTTCCAGTTGCATAGTTTCTAGTTGTGGAGTTTTCTAGTAGTGGAGTTTCTAGTTATGGAGTTTCTAGTCGCAGAGTTTCAAGTTGTGGAGTTTATAGTTGTGGAGTTTCTAGTTGTGGAGTTTGTAGTTGTGGAGTATCTAATTCTGGAGTTTCAAGTTGTGGAGTTTCTAGTTGTGGATTATGAAGGTGTAGAGTTCCTAGTTGCGGAGTGTGAAGTTGGGAGTTTCTAGTTCGGGAGTTTTTTAGTTGCGGAGTCTGTAGTTGTGGAGTTGCTAGTTGTGGAGTTTCTAGTGGTGGATTTTCTAGCTGTGGAGTTTCTAGTTGCGGAGTTTCTAGTTGAATAGTTTCTAGTTGCGGACTTTCTAGCTGTGGAGTTTCTAGTTGCAGTGTTTCTAGTTGTGGAGTTTCTAGTTTTGGAGTTTCTAGTGGTGGAGTTTCTAGTTTTGGAGTTTCTAGTTGTGGAGTTTCTAGTTTTGAAGTTTCTAGTTGTGGAGTTTCTAGTTGCGAAGTCTCAAGTTGTGGAGTTTCTAGTTGCGGAGTTTGTTGTTGCGGAAAGTCTAGTTGGGAGTTTCTAGTTGCGCAGTTTTCTAGTGGCGGAGTCTGTGGTGGTGGAGTTGCTAGTTGTGGAGTTTCTAGTGGTGGATTTTCTAGCAGTACAGTTTCTAGTTGTAGAGTTTCTAGTTGCAGAGTTTCTAGTTGTGGACTTTCTATCTGTGGAGTTTCTAGTTGTGGAATTCGTAGTTGTGGAGTATCTAGTTGTGGTGTTTCAAGTAGTGAACTTTCTAGCTGTGGAGTTTCCAGTTGCGGAGTTTCTAGTTGCAGATTTTCTAGTTGCGGAGTTTATTAGTTGTGGAGTTTCAAGTTGTGGAGTTTCTAGTTTTGGAGTTTTCAGTTGCGGAGTTTGTAGTTGTGGAGTATCTAGTTGTGGAGTTTCAAGTTGGGGAGTTTCAAGTTGTGGATTTTGAAGTTGTAGAGTTCCTAGTTGCAGAGTGTCTGGTTGGGAGTTTCTAGATGCGGAGTTTTCTAGTTGCGGGGTCTGTATTTGTGGAGTGGCTAGTTGTGGAGTTTCTAACGGTGGATTTTCTAGCCGTGGAGTTTCTAGCTGTGGAGTTTCTAGTTGTGGAGTTTCTAGTTGCAGAGTTTCTAGTTGCAGAGTTTTCCAGTTGTGGAGATTGTAGTGGCGGAGTTTCTAGTTGCGGAGTTTCAAGTTGTGGAGTTTCTAGTTGTGGAGTATCTAGTTGTGGAGTTTCAAGTTGTGGAGTTTTTAGTTGTGGATTTTAAAGTTGTAGAGTTCCTAGTTGCGGATTGTCTAGTTGTGGAGTTTATAGTTGCGGAGTTTTCTAGTTGCGGAATTTCTAGCTGTGGATTTTCTAGCTGTGGAGTTTCTAGTTGCGGAGTTTTTAGTTGCGGAGTTTCTGGTTGTGGATTTTCTAGTGTTGGAGTTTCTAGTTGTGGAGTCTGTAGTTGTGGAGTATCTATTTGTTGGGTTTCAAGTTGTGGAGTTTCAAGTTGTGGAGTTTCTAGTTGTGGAATTTGTAGTTGTGAAGTTTCTAGTTGTAAAGTTTCTAGTTGCGAAGTCTCAAGTTGTGGAGTCTCTAGTTGCGGAGTTTCTTGTTGCGGAAAGTACAGTTGGGAGTTTCTAGTTGCGCAGTTTTTTAGTTGCGGAGTCTGTAGTTGTGGAGTTGCTAGTTGTGGAGTTTCTAGTGGTGGATTTTCTAGCTGTGCAGTTTCTAGTTGTGGAGTTTCTAGTTGCAGAGTTTCTAGTTGCGGACTTTCTAGCTGTGGAGTTTCTAGTTGTGGAATTCGTAGTTGTGGAGTATCTAGTTGTGGTGTTTCTAGTGGTGAAATTTGTAGTTGTGGAGTATCTAGTTGTGGTGTTTCAAGTTGTGGAGTTTCTAGCTGTGGAGTTTCTAGTTGCGGAGATTCTAGTTGCAGAGTTTCTAGTTGCGGACTTTCTAGCTGTGGAGTTTCTAGTTGGGGAGTTTCTAGTATTGGAGTTTCTAGTTTTGGAGTTTCTAGTTGTGGAGTTTCTAGTTGTGGAGTTTCTAGTTGTGGAGTTTCTAGTTGCAGATTTTCTAGTTGCGGAGTTTATTAGTTGTGGGGTTTCGAGTTGTGGAGTTTCTAGTTGTGGAGTTTCTAGTTGCGGAGTTTGTAGTTGTGGAGTACCTAGTTGTGGAGTTTCAAGTTGTGGTGTTTCTAGTTGCGGAGTTTCTTGTTGCGGAAAGTCTAGTTGGGAGTTTCTAGTTGCGCAGTTTTCTAGTTGCGGAGTCTGCAGTTGTGGAGTTGCTAGTTGTGGAGTTTCTAGCGGTGGATTTCCTTGCTGTGCAGTTTCTAGTTGTGGAGTTTCTTGTTGCAGAGTTTCTAGTTGCGGACTTTCTAGCTGTGGAGTTTCTAGTTGTGAAATTCGTAGTTGTGGAGTATCTAGTTGTGGTGTTTCAAGCAGTGAAGTTTCTAGCTGTGGAGTTTTCAGTTGTGGAGTTTCTAGTTGCAGAGTTTCAAGTTGTGGAGTTTCTAGTTGAGGAGTTTCTAGTTGGGGAGTTTCTGGTGGTTGAGTTTCTAGTTGCCGACTTTTTAGTTGCGAAATCTCAAGTTGTGGAGTTTCTAGTTGTGGAGTTTCTAGTTGTGAATTTTGTAGTTGTTGAGTTTCTAGTTGTGGTTTTTCAAGGTATGGAGTTTTTTTTAGTTGTTGAGTTTTTAGTTGTGGAGTTTCTAGTTGTTGAGTTTCTAGCTATAGAGTTTCTGGTTGTGGAGTCTCTAGTTGTGGAGTTCGTAGTTGTGGAGTCTGTAGTTGGAGTTGCTAGTTGTGGAGTTTCTAGTGGTTGATTTTCTAGCTGTGGAGTTTCTAGTTGTGGAGTCTCTATTTGTGGTGTTTCTAGTTGTGGAGTTTCTAGTTACGAAGTTTCAAGTTGTGGAGTTTCTAGTTGCGGAGTTTCTTGTTGCCGAGTTTCTGGTTGTGGAGTTTCTAGTTGCAGAGTTTCTAGTTGTGGAGTTTCTAGTTGTGGGATTTGTTGTTGTGGAGTATCTATTAGTTGTGTTTCAAGTTGTGGAGTTTTTAAATGTGGAGTTTCTAGTTGTGGAGTTTCTGGTTGTTGGGTTTCTAGTTGCCGAGTTTCTAGTTGCAGTCTCAAGTTGTGGAGTTTCTAGCTGTGGAGTTTCTAGTTGTGGAGTTTCTAGTTGCGGAGTTTCTAGTTGTGGAGTTTCAAGTTGTGGAATTCGTAGTTTTGGAGTATCTATTTGTGGTGTTTGAAGTAGTGAAGTTTCTAGCTGTGGAGTTTCTAGTTGCGGAATTTCTAGTTGCAGAGTTTCTAGTTGCGGAGTTTTCTAGTAGTGATGTTTCTAGCTATGGAGTTTCTAGTTGTGGAGTCCGTAGTTGTGGAGTATCTATTTGTTGGGTTTCAAGTTGTGGAATTTCTAGCTGTGGATTTTCTAGCTGTGGAGTTTCTAGTTGCGGTGTTTTTAGTTGCGGAGTTTCTGGTTATGGAGTTTCTAGTGTTAGAGTTTCTAGTTGTGGAGTCCATAGTTGTGGAGTATATATTTGTTGAGTTTCAATTTGTGGAGTTTCTAGTTATGGAATTTGTAGTTGTGGAGTATCTAGTTGTGGGATTTCTAGTTGCGGAGTATCAAGTTGTTGAGTTTCTAGTTGTGAAGTTTCTAGTGTTGGAGTATCAAGTTGTGGTGTTTCAAGTTGTGGAGTTTCTAGTTGAGGAGTTTCTAGTTGTGGAGTTTCTAGTTGCGGAGATTCTAGTTTTGGAGTTTATTGTTGTGGGATTCGTAGTTTTGGAGTATCTAGTTGTAGTGTTTCAAGTAGTGAGGTTTCTAGCTGTGGAGTTTCTAGTTATTGAGTCTCTAATTGTGGCATTTCTAGTTGCGGAGTTTCTAGTTGCGGAGTTTCTGGTTGTGGAGTTTCTAGTTGTGGAGTTTCTTGTTGTGGAGTCTGTAGTTGTGGAGTCTGTAGTTGTAGAGTTTCTAGCGGAAGATTTTCTAGCTAAGCAGTTTCTAATTGTAGAGTTTCTAGTTGCAGAGTTTCTAGTTGCGAACTTTCTAGCTGTGGAGTTTCTAGTTGAGGAATTCGTAGTTGTGGAGTATCTAGTTGTGGTGTTTCAAGTAGTGAAGCTTCTAGCTGTGGAGTTTCTAGTTGCAGAGTTTCTAGTTGCAGATTTTCTAGTTGCGAAGTTTATTAGTTGTGGAGTTTCAAGTTGTGGAGTTTCTAGTTGTGGAGTTTCTAGTTGTGGAGTTTGTAGTTGTGGAGTATCTAGTTGCGGAGTTTCAAGTTGGGAGTTTCTAGTTGTGGATTTTGAAGCTGTAGAGTTTCTAGTTGCGGAGTGTCTGGTTGGGAGTTTCTAGTTGCGGAGTTTTCTAGTTGCGGAGTCTGTAGTTGTGGCGTTGCTAGTTGTGGAGTTTTTAGTGGTGGATTTTCTAGCTGTGGAGTTTCTAGTTGCGGAGTTTATGGTTGCAGAGTTTCTAGTTGTGGACTTTCTAGTTGTGGAGTTTCTTGTTGTGGAGTCCCTAGTTGTGGAGTTTGTAGTTGTGGAGTTTCTAGTTGCGGAGTTTTTATGTCAGAGTTTCTGGTTGTGGAGTTTCTAGGGTTGGAGTTTCTAGTTTTGGAGTCAGTAGTTGTGGAGTATCTATTTGTTGGGTTTCAAGTTGTGGAGTGTCTAGTTGTGGAATTTGTAGTTGCGGCGTTTCAAGTTGTGAAGTTTCAAGTTGGGGAGTTTCTAGAGTATATAGTTGTGGTGTTTCAAGTTGTGGAGTTTCTAGTTGAGGAGTTTCTAGTTGTGGAGTTTCTAGTTGCGGAGTTTCTAGTGTTGGAGTTTATTGTTGTGGAATTCGTAGTTTTGGAGTATCTAGTTGTAGTGTTTCAAGTAGTGAAGTTTCTAGCTGTGGAGTTTCTAGTTGTGGAGTTTTCTAGTAGTGGAGTTTATAGTTATGGAGTTTCAATTTGTGGAGTTGCTAGTTGTGGAATTTGTAGTTGTGTAGTATCTAGTTGTGGCAATTCAAGTTTTGGAGTTTCTAGCTGTGAAGTTTTTAGTTGTGGAGTTTCTTGTTGTGGAGTATTTAGTTGTGGTGTTTCAAGTTGTGGAGTTTCTAGTTGTGGAGTTTCTAGTTGCGGAGTTTCTAGTTGTGGAGTTTCTAGTTGTGGAATTCGTAGTTTTGGAGTATCTAGTTGTGTTTCATGTAGTGAAGTTTCTAGCTGTGGAGTTTCTAGTTGCGGAGTTTCCAGTTGCAGAGTTTCTAGTTGTGGAGTTTTCTAGTAGTGGAGTTTCTAGTTGCGAAGTCTAAAGTTGTGGAGTTTCTAGTTGTGGAGTTTCTAGTTGTGGAGCTTGTAGTTGTGGGGTTCGTAGTTGTGGAGTTCGTAGTTGTGGAGTTTCTAGTTGTGGAGTCTCTAGTTGTGGAGTTCCTAGTTATGGAGTCTCTAGTTGTGGAGTTTCTAGTGGCGGAGTTTCAAGTTGTGGAGTTTCTAGTTGTGGAGTTTCTAGTTGTGGAGTTTGTAGTTGTGGAGTATCTAGTTGTGGTGTTTCAAGTTGTGGAGTTTCTAGTTGAGGAGTTTCTAGTTGTGGAGTTTCTAGTGGTTGAGTTTCTAGTTGCCGAGTTTCTAGTTGCAAAATCTCAAGTTGTTGAGTTTCTAGCTGTGGAGTTTCTAGTTGCGGAGTTTCTAGTTGCGGAGTTTCTAGTTACGGAGTTTCTAGTTGTGGAGTTTCTTGTTGTGGAATTCGTAGTTTTGGAGTATCTAGTTGTGGTGTTTCAAGTAGTGAAGTTTCTAGCTTCAGAGTCTCTAGTTGCGGTGTTTCTAGTTGCAGAGTTTCTAGTTGCGGAGTTTTTTAGTAGTGGAGTTTCTAGTTATGGAGTTTCTAGTTGTGGAGTCCGTAGTTGTGGAGTATCTAATTGTTGGGTTTCAAGTTGTGGAGTGTCAAGTTGTGGAGTTTCTAGTTGTGGAATTTGTAGTAGTGGAGTATCTAGTTGTGGTGTTTCAAGTTGTGGAGTTTCTAGCTGTGGAGTTTCTAGTTGTGGAGTTTCTAGTAGCGGAGTTTGTAGTTGTGAAGTCTCTAGTTGTGGAGTCTCTAATTGTGCAATTTCCAGTTGTGGAGTTTTTAGTTGCAGAGTTTCTAGTTGCGGAGTTTCTGGTTGTGGAGTTTCTAGTTGGGGAGTTCCTAGTTATGGAGTCTCTAGATGTGGAGTTTCTAGTTGCGGAGTTTGTAGTTGCGGAGTTTCAAGTTGTGGAGTTTCTAGTTGAGGAGTTTCTAGTCGTGAAATTTGTAGTTGTTGAGTTTCTAGTTGTGGTTTTTCAAGTTATGGAGTTTTTTTTAGTTGTGGAGTTTTTAGTTGTGGAGTTTCTAGTTGTTGAGTTTCTAGCTATAGAGTTTCTGGTTGTGGAGTCTCTAGTTGTGGAGTTCGTAGTTGTGGAGTTTCTAGTCGTGGAGTTTTAGTTGCGGAGTGTCCAGTCGTGGAGTTTCTATTTGCGGAGTTTTCTAGTTGTGGAGTCTCATTTTGTGAAGTTTCTAGTTGCGAATTGTCTAGTTGTAGAGTGTCTAGTTGTGGAGTTTCAAGTTGTGAAGTTTGTAGTTAGAGGTTTCTGTTTTCGAGTTTTTAGTTGTAGATTTGCTAGTTGCGGAGTTCCTAGTTGTGGAGTTTTAGTTGTGGGTCTTCTAGATGTTGAAATTCTAGCTGTGGAGTTTCTTCTCATGGATTCTCTAGTCGTGGACTTTCTAGGTGTGTAGTTTCTACCTGAGGAGTTTCTAATTGCAAAGTCTCTAATTGTGCAGTCTTTGGTTGTGGAGTTTCTAGTTGTGGAGTTTCTAGTTGTGAAGTTTCTTGTTGCGGAGTCTCTAGTTGTGAAGTTTCTAGTTCTGGAGTCTCTAGTTGTGGAGTTTCTGGTTGTGGAGTTTCTAGCTGTGGAATTTCTAGTTGCGGAGTCTCTAGTTGTGCAGTCTTTATTTGTGGAGTCTCTAGTTGTGGAGTTCCTAGTTGCGGAGTCTCTAGTTGTGGATTTCTAGTTGCGAAGTCTAAAGTTGTGGAGTTTCTAGTTGTGGAGTTTCTAGTTGGGGAGTTTGTAGTTATGGGGTTCGTAGTTGTGGAGTTCGTAGTTGTGGAGTTTCTAGTTGTGGAGTTTCAAGTTGCGGAGTTTATAGTTGTGGAGTTTCTAGTTGTGGAGTTTGTAGTTGTGGAGTATCTAGTTCTGGAGTTTCAAGCTGTGGAGTTTCTAGTTGTGGATTTTGAAGGTGTAGAGTTCCTAGTTGCGGAGTTTGAAGTTGGAAGTTTCTAGTTCGGGAGTTTTCTAGTTGTGGAGTCTGTAGTTGTGGAGTTGCTAGTTGTGGAGTTTGTAGTGTTGGATTTTCTAGCTGTGGAGTTTCTAGTTGCGGAGTTTCTAGTTGCGGAGTTTCTAGTTGCAGAGTTTCTAGTTGCAGAGTTTTCCAGTTGTGGAGATTGTAGTGGCGGAGTTTCCAGTTGCGGAGTTTCAAGTTGTGGAGTTTCTAGTTGTGGAGTATCTAGTTGTGGAGTTTCGAGTTGTGTAGTTTTTAGTTGTGGATATTCAAGTTGTAGAGTTCCTAGTTGCGGATTGTCTAGTTGTGGAGTTTATATTTGCGGAGTTTTGTAGTTGCGGAGTTTCTAGTTGTGAAGTTTCTAGTTGTTAAGTCTCTAGTTGTGGAGTCTCTAGTTGCGGAGTTTCTAGTTGCGGAGTTTCTGGTTGTGGAGTTTCTAGTTGTGGAGTTTCTAGTTGTGGAGTCTGTAGTTGTGGAGTCTGTTGTTGTGGAGTTCCTAGTTATGGAGTCTCTAGTTGTGGAGTTTCTAGTGGCGGAGTTTCAAGTTGTGGAGTTTCAGGTTGTGGAGTTGTAGTTGTGGAGTTTGTAGTTGTGGAGTATCTAGTTGTGGTGTTTCAAGTTGTGGAGTGTCTAGTTGTGGAGTTTACAGTTGTGGAGTTTCTAGTTGTGGAGTTTCTAGTTGTGGAATTCGTGGTTTTGGAGTATCTAGTTGTGTTTTATGTAGTGAAGTTTCTAGCTATGGAGTTTCTAGTTGCGGAGTTTCCAGTTGCATAGTTTCTAGTTGTGGAGTTTTCTAGTAGTGGAGTTTCTAGTTATGGAGTTTCTAGTCGCAGAGTTTCAAGTTGTGGAGTTTATAGTTGTGGAGTATCTAATTCTGGAGTTTCAAGTTGTGGAGTTTCTAGTTGTGGATTATGAAGGTGTAGAGTTCCTAGTTGCGGAGTGTGAAGTTGGGAGTTTCTAGTTCGGGAGTTTTTTAGTTGCGGAGTCAGTAGTTGTGGAGTTGCTAGTTGTGGAGTTTCTAGTGGTGGATTTTCTAGCTGTGGAGTTTCTAGTTGCGGAGTTTCTAGTTGCAGAGTTTCTAGTTGCGGACTTTCTAGCTGTGGAGTTTCTAGTTGCAGTGTTTCTAGTTGTGGAGTTTCTAGTTTTGGAGTTTCTAGTGGTGGAGTTTCTAGTTTTGGAGTTTCTAGTTGTGGAGTTTCTAGTTTTGAAGTTTCTAGTTGTGGAGTTTCTAGTTGCGAAGTCTCAAGTTGTGGAGTTTCTAGTTGCGGAGTTTGTTGTTGCGGAAAGTCTAGTTGGGAGTTTCTAGTTGCGCAGTTTTCTAGTGGCGGAGTCTGTGGTGGTGGAGTTGCTAGTTGTGGAGTTTCTAGTGGTGGATTTTCTCGCAGTACAGTTTCTAGTTGTAGAGTTTCTAGTTGCAGAGTTTCTAGTTGCGGACTTTCTATCTGTGGAGTTTCTAGTTGTGGAATTCGTAGTTGTGGAGTATCTAGTTGTGGTGTTTCAAGTAGTGAACTTTCTAGCTGTTGAGTTTCCAGTTGCGGAGTTTCTAGTTGCAGATTTTCTAGTTGCGGAGTTTATTAGTTGTGGAGTTTCAAGTTGTGGAGTTTCTAGTTTTGGAGTTTTCAGTTGCGGAGTTTGTAGTTGTGGAGTATCTAGTTGTGGAGTTTCAAGTTGGGGAGTTTCAAGTTGTGGATTTTGAAGTTGTAGAGTTCCTAGTTGCAGAGTGTCTGGTTGGGAGTTTCTAGATGCGGAGTTTTCTAGTTGCGGGGTCTGTTTTTGTGGAGTGGCTAGTTGTGGAGTTTCTAACGGTGGATTTTCTAGCCGTGGAGTTTCTAGCTGTGGAGTTTCTAGTTGTGGAGTTTCTAGTTGCAGAGTTTCTAGTTGCAGAGTTTTCCAGTTGTGGAGATTGTAGTGGCGGAGTTTCTAGTTGCGGAGTTTCAAGTTGTGGAGTTTCTAGTTGTGGAGTATCTAGTTGTGGAGTTTCAAGTTGTGGAGTTTTTAGTTGTGGATTTTAAAGTTGTAGAGTTCCTAGTTGCGGATTGTCTAGTTGTGGAGTTTATAGTTGCGGAGTTTTCTAGTTGCGGAATTTCTAGCTGTGGATTTTCTAGCTGTGGAGTTTCTAGTTGCGGAGTTTTTAGTTGCGGAGTTTCTGGTTGTAGATTTTCTAGTGTTGGAGTTTCTAGTTGTGGAGTCTGTAGTTGTGGAGTATCTATTTGTTGGGTTTCAAGTTGTGGAGTTTCAAGTTGTGGAGTTTCTAGTTGTGGAATTTGTAGTTGTGAAGTTTCTAGTTGTAATGTTTCTAGTTGCGAAGTCTCAAGTTGTGGAGTCTCTAGTTGCGGAGTTTCTTGTTGCGGAAAGTACAGTTGGGAGTTTCTAGTTGCGCAGTTTTTTAGTTGCGGAGTCTGTAGTTGTGGAGTTGCTAGTTGTGGAGTTTCTAGTGGTGGATTTTCTAGCTGTGCAGTTTCTAGTTGTGGAGTTTCTAGTTGCAGAGTTTCTAGTTGCGGACTTTCTAGCTGTGGAGTTTCTAGTTGTGGAATTCGTAGTTGTGGAGTATCTAGTTGTGGTGTTTCTAGTGGTGAAATTTGTAGTTGTGGAGTATCTAGTTGTGGTGTTTCAAGTTGTGGAGTTTCTAGCTGTGGAGTTTCTAGTTGCGGAGATTCTAGTTGCAGAGTTTCTAGTTGCGGACTTTCTAGCTGTGGAGTTTCTAGTTGCGGAGTTTCTAGTATTGGAGTTTCTAGTTTTGGAGTTTCTAGTTGTGGAGTTTCTAGTTGTGGAGTTTCTAGTTGTGGAGTTTCTAGTTGCAGATTTTCTAGTTGCGGAGTTTATTAGTTGTGGGGTTTCGAGTTGTGGAGTTTCTAGTTGTGGAGTTTCTAGTTGCGGAGTTTGTAGTTGTGCAGTACCTAGTTGTGGAGTTTCAAGTTGTGGTGTTTCTAGTTGCGGAGTTTCTTGTTGCGGAAAGTCTAGTTGGGAGTTTCTAGTTGCGCAGTTTTCTAGTTGCGGAGTCTGCAGTTGTGGAGTTGCTAGTTGTGGAGTTTCTAGTGGTGGATTTCCTTGCTGTGCAGTTTCTAGTTGTGGAGTTTCTTGTTGCAGAGTTTCTAGTTGCGGACTTTCTAGCTGTGGAGTTTCTAGTTGTGAAATTCGTAGTTGTGGAGTATCTAGTTGTGGTGTTTCAAGCAGTGAAGTTTCTAGCTGTGCAGTTTTCAGTTGTGGAGTTTCTAGTTGCAGAGTTTCAAGTTGTGGAGTTTCTAGTTGAGGAGTTTCTAGTTGGGGAGTTTCTGGTGCTTGAGTTTCTAGTTGCCGACTTTTTAGTTGCGAAATCTCAAGTTGTGGAGTTTTTAGTTGTTGAGTTTTTAGTTGTGGAGTTTCTAGTTGTTGAGTTTCTAGCTATAGAGTTTCTGGTTGTGGAGTCTCTAGTTGTGGAGTTCGTAGTTGTGGAGTCTGTAGTTGGAGTTGCTAGTTGTGGAGTTTCTAGTGGTTGATTTTCTAGCTGTGGAGTTTCTAGTTGTGGAGTCTCTATTTGTGGTGTTTCTAGTTGTGGAGTTTCTAGTTACGAAGTTTCAAGTTGTGGAGTTTCTAGTTGCGGAGTTTCTTGTTGCCGAGTTTCTGGTTGTGGAGTTTCTAGTTGCAGAGTTTCTAGTTGTGGAGTTTCTAGTTGTGGGATTTGTTGTTGTGGAGTATCTATTAGTTGTGTTTCAAGTTGTGGAGTTTTTAAATGTGGAGTTTCTAGTTGTGGAGTTTCTGGTTGTTGGGTTTCTAGTTGCCGAGTTTCTAGTTGCAGTCTCAAGTTGTGGAGTTTCTAGCTGTGGAGTTTCTAGTTGTGGAGTTTCTAGTTGCGGAGTTTCTAGTTGCGGAGTTTCTAGTTGTGGAGTTTCAAGTTGTGGAATTCGTAGTTTTGGAGTATCTATTTGTGGTGTTTGAAGTAGTGAAGTTTCTAGCTGTGGAGTTTCTAGTTGCGGAATTTCTAGTTGCAGAGTTTCTAGTTGCGGAGTTTTCTAGTAGTGATGTTTCTAGCTATGGAGTTTCTAGTTGTGGAGTCCGTAGTTGTGGAGTATCTATTTGTTGGGTTTCAAGTTGTGGAATTTCTAGCTGTGGATTTTCTAGCTGTGGAGTTTCTAGTTGCGGAGTTTTTAGTTGCGGAGTTTCTGGTTATGGAGTTTCTAGTGTTAGAGTTTCTAGTTGTGGAGTCCATAGTTGTGGAGTATATATTTGTTGAGTTTCAATTTGTGGAGTTTCTAGTTATGGAATTTGTAGTTGTGGAGTATCTAGTTGTGGGATTTCTAGTTGCGGAGTTTCTAGTTGCGGAGTCTGTAGTTGTGGAGTCTGTAGTTGTGGAGTTTCTAGTTGTGGAGTTCCTAGTTATAGAGTCTCTAGTTGTGGAGTTTCTAGTTGCGGAGTATCAAGTTGTTGAGTTTCTAGTTGTGAAGTTTCTAGTGTTGGAGTATCAAGTTGTGGTGTTTCAAGTTGTGGAGTTTCTAGTTGAGGAGTTTCTAGTTGTGGAGTTTCTAGTTGCGGAGATTCTAGTTTTGGAGTTTATTGTTGTGGGATTCGTAGTTTTGGAGTATCTAGTTGTAGTGTTTCAAGTAGTGAGGTTTCTAGCTGTGGAGTTTCTAGTTATTGAGTCTCTAATTGTGGGATTTCTAGTTGCGGAGTTTCTAGTTGCGGAGTTTCTGGTTGTGGAGTTTCTAGTTGTGGAGTTTCTTGTTGTGGAGTCTGTAGTTGTGGAGTCTGTAGTTGTAGAGTTTCTAGCGGAAGATTTTCTAGCTAAGCAGTTTCTAATTGTAGAGTTTCTAGTTGCAGAGTTTCTAGTTGCGAACTTTCTAGCTGTGGAGTTTCTAGTTGAGGAATTCGTAGTTGTGGAGTATCTAGTTGTGGTGTTTCAAATAGTGAAGCTTCTAGCTGTGGAGTTTCTAGTTGCAGAGTTTCTAGTTGCAGATTTTCTAGTTGCGAAGTTTATTAGTTGTGGAGTTTCAAGTTGTGGAGTTTCTAGTTGTGGAGTTTCTAGTTGTGGAGTTTGTAGTTGTGGAGTATCTAGTTGCGGAGTTTCAAGTTGGGAGTTTCTAGTTGTGGATTTTGAAGCTGTAGAGTTCCTAGTTGCGGAGTGTCTGGTTGGGAGTTTCTAGTTGCGGAGTTTTCTAGTTGCGGAGTCTGTAGTTGTGGCGTTGCTAGTTGTGGAGTTTTTAGTGGTGGATTTTCTAGCTGTGGAGTTTCTAGTTGCGGAGTTTATGGTTGCAGAATTTCTAGTTGTGGACTTTCTAGTTGTGGAGTTTCTTGTTGTGGAGTCCCTAGTTGTGGAGTTTGTAGTTGTGGAGTTTCTAGTTGCGGAGTTTTTAGGTCAGAGTTTCTGGTTGTGGAGTTTCTAGGGTTGGAGTTTCTAGTTTTGGAGTCAGTAGTTGTGGAGTATCTATTTGTTGGGTTTCAAGTTGTGGAGTTTCTAGTTGTGGAATTTGTAGTTGCGGAGTTTCAAGTTGTGAAGTTTCTAGTTGGGGAGTTTCTAGAGTATATAGTTGTGGTGTTTCAAGTTGTGGAGTTTCTAGTTGAGGAGTTTCTAGTTGTGGAGTTTCTAGTTGCGGAGTTTCTAGTGTTGGAGTTTATTGTTGTGGAATTCGTAGTTTTGGAGTATCTAGTTGTAGTGTTTCAAGTAGTGAAGTTTCTAGCTGTGGAGTTTCTAGTTGTGGAGTTTTCTAGTAGTGGAGTTTATAGTTATGGAGTTTCAATTTGTGGAGTTGCTAGTTGTGGAATTTGTAGTTGTGTAGTATCTAGTTGTGGCAATTCAAGTTTTGGAGTTTCTAGCTGTGAAGTTTCTAGTTGTGGAGTTTCTAGTTGCGGAGTTTCTAGTTGTAAAGTCTCTAGTTGTGGAGTTTCTAGCTGTGGAGTTTCTGAATGTGGAGTCTCTAGTTGTAGAGTTCCTAGTTGCGGAGTCTCTAGTTGTGGATTTCTAGTTGCGAAGTCTAAAGTTGTGGAGTTTCTAGTTGTGGAGTTTCTAGTTGGGGAGTTTGTAGTTATGGGGTTCGTAGTTGTGGAGTTCGTAGTTGTGGAGTTTCTAGTTGTGGAGTCTCTAGTTGTGGAGTTTGTAGTTGTGGATTTTCTAGCTGCGGAGTTTGTAGTTGCGGAGTTTCTAGTTGCAGAGTTTCTAGTTGCAGAGTTTTCCAGTTGTGAAGATTGCAGTGGCGGAGTTTCTAGTTGCGGACTTTTTAGCTTTGGAGTTTCTAGTTGCGGAGTTTATAGTTGCGGAGTTTTTAGTTGTGGAGTTTCTAGTTGTGAAATTTGTAGTTGTGGAGTATCTAGTTGTGGTGTTTCAAGTTGTGGAGTTTCTAGTTGTGGAGTTTCTAGTTGTTGAGTTTCTAGTTGCCGAGTCTATAAATGCGAAGTCTCAAGTTGTGGAGTTTCTAGCTGTGGAGCTTCTGGTTGTGGAGTCTCTAGTTGTGGAGTTCCTAGTTGTGGAGTCTCTAGTTGTGGAGTTTTTAGTTGCGAAGTCTAAAGTTGTGGAGTTTCTAGTTGTTTAGTTTCTAGTTTTGGAGTTTGTAGTTGTGGGGTTCGTAGTTTTGGAGTTCGTAGTTGTGAAGTTTCTAGTTGTGGAGCCTCTAGTTGTGGAGTTTGTAGTTGTGGAGTTTCTAGCTGTGGAGTTTCTAGTTGCGGAGTTTCTAGTTGCAGAGTTTCTAGTTGCGGACTTTCAAGCTGTGGAGTTTCTAGTTGCGGAGTTTATAGTTGCGGAGTTTTTAGTTGTGGAGTTTCTAGTTGTGAAATTTGTAGTTGTGGAGTATCTAGTTGTGGTGTTTCAAGTTGTGGAGTTTCTAGTTGTGGAGTTTCTAATTGTGGAGTTTCTAGTTGTGGAGTTTCTAGTTGTTGAGTTTCTAGTTGCCGAGTCTCTAAATGCGAAGTTTCAAGTTGTGGAGTTTCTAGCTGTGGAGTTTCTGGTTGTGGAGTCTCTAGTTGTGGAGTTCCTATTTTGGAGTCTCTAGTTGTGGAGTCTCTAGTTGTGGAGTTTGTAGTTGCGAAGTCTAAAGTTGTGGAGTTTCTAGTTGTTTTGTTTCTAGTTGTGGAGTTTGTAGTTGTGGAGTTTCTAGCTGTGGAGTTTCTAGTTGCGGAGTTTCCAGTTGCAGAGTTTCTAGTTGCAGAGTTTTCCAGTTGTGGAGATTGTAGTGGCGGTGTTTCTAGTTGCGGAGTTTGAAGTTGTGGAGTTTACAGTTGTGGAGTATCAAGTTGTGGAGTTTCAAGTTGTGGAGTTTTTAGTTGTGGATTTTGAAGTTTTAGAGTTCCTAGTTGCGGATTGTCTAGTTGTGGAGATTATAGTTGCGGAGTTTTCTAGTTGCGGAGTCTGCAGTTGTGGAGTTTCTAGTTGCGGAATTTATAGCTGTGGATTTTCTAGCTGTGGAGTTTCTAGTTGCGGAGTCTTTAGTTGCGGAGTTTTTGGTTGTGGAGTTTCTAGTGTTGGAGTATCTAGTTGTGGAGCCCGTAGTTTTAGAGTATCTATTTGTTGGGTTTCAAGTTGTGGAGTTTCTTGTTGTGAAATTTGTAGTTGTGGAGTATCTAGTTGTGGTGTTTCGAAATGTGGAGTTTCTAGCTGTGGAGTTCCTAGTTGTGGAGTTTCTAGTTGCGGAGTTTCTAGTTGTGAAGTCTCTAGATGTGGAGTCTCTAGTTGTGGGATTTCTAGTTGTTGAGTTTTAGTTGCGGAGTTTCTGGTTGTGGAGTTTCTAGTTGTGGAGTTTCTAGTTGAGGAGTCTGTAGTTGTGGAGTCTGTAGTTGCGGAGTTTCTAGTTGTGGAGTTCCTAGTTGTGGAGTCTCTAGTTGTGGAGTTTCTAGTTGCGGAGTTTCAAGTTGTGGAGTTTCTAGTTTGGAAGTTTCTAGTTGTGGAGTTTGTAGTTGTGGAGTATCTAGTTGTGGTGTTTTAAGTTGTGGAGTTTCTAGTTGAGGAGTTTCTAGTTGTGGAGTTTCTAGTTGCGGAGTTTCTAGTTTTGGAGTTCATTGTTGTGGAATTCATAGTTTTGGAGTATCTAGTTGTACTGTTTCAAGTAGTGAAGTTTCTAGCTGTTGAGTTTCTAGTTGCGGAGCTTCTAGTTGCAGAGGTTCTAGTTGCGGAGTTTTCTAGTAGTGGAGTTTCTAGTTATGGAGTCTCTAGTTGAGGGATTTCTAGTTGCGGAGTTTCCAGTTGCGGAGTTTCTGGTTGTGGAGTTTCTAGTTGTGGAGTTTCTTGTTGTGGAGTCTGTAGTTGTGGAGTCTGTAGTTGTGGAGTTTCTAGTGGGAGATTTTCTAGCTGTGCAGTTTCTAGTTGTAGAGTTTCTAGCTGCAGAGTTTCTAGTTGCGAACTTTCTAGCTGTGGAGTTTCTAGTTGTGGAATTCGTAGTTGTGGAGTATCTAGTTGTGGTGTTTCAAGTAGTGAAGTTTCCAGCTGTGGAGTTTCTAGTTGCAGAGTTTCTAGTTGCAGATTTTCTAGTTGCGGAGTTTATTAGTTGTGGAGTTTCAAGTTGTGGAGTTTCTAGTTGTGGAGTTTCTAGTTGTGGAGTTTGTAGTTGTGGAGTATCTAGTTGCGGAGTTTCAAGTTGGGGAATTTCTAGTTGTGGATTTTGATGTTGTAGAGTTCCTAGTTGCGGAGTGTCTAGTTGGGAGTTTCTAGTTGCGGAGTTTTCCATTTGCGGAGTCTGTAGTTGTGGCGTTGCTAGTTGTGGAGTTTCCAGTGGTGGATTTTCTAGCTGTGGAGTTTCTAGTTGCGGAGTTTCTAGTTGCAGAGTTTCTAGTTGCGGACTTTCTAGCTGTGGAGTTTCTAGTTGCGGAGTTTATAGTTGCGGAGTTTTTAGTTGTGGAGTTTCTAGTTTTGAAATTTGTAGTTGTGGAGTATCTAGTTGTGGGGTTGCAAGTTGTGGAGTTTCTAGTTGTGGAGTTTCTAGTTGTGGAGTTTCTAGTTGCGGAGTTTCTAGTTGTGAAGTCTGTAGTATGGAGTCTCTAGTTGTGGGATTTCTAGTTGCGGAGTTTCTAGTTGCGGAGTTTCTGGTTGTGGAGTTTCTAGTTGTGGAGTTTCTAGTTGTGGAGTCTGTTGTTTTGGAGTCTGTAGTTGTGGAGTTTCAAGCGGTAGATTTTCTAGCTGTGCAGTTTCTAGTTGTGGAGTTTCTAGTTGCAGAGATTCTAGTTGCGTACTTTCTAGCTGTGGAGTTTCTAGTTGTGGAATTTGTAGTTGTGGAGTATCTAGTTGTGGTGTTTCAAGTAGTGAAGTTTCTAACTGTGGAGTTTCTAGTTGCAGATTTTCTAAATGCGGAGTTTATTAGTTGTGGAGTTTCAAGTTGTGGAGTTTCTAGTTGTGGAGTTTCTTGTTGTGGAGTCTCTAGTTGTGGAGTTTGTAGTTGTGGAGTTTCTAGTTGCGGAGTTTTTAGGTCGGAGTTTCCTTTTGTGGAGTTTCTAGTGTTTTAGTTTCTAGTTTTGGAGTCCGTAGTTGTGGAGTATCTATTTGTTGGGTTTCAAGTTGTGGAGTTTATTGTTGTGAAATTTGTAGTTGCGGAGTTTCAGGTTGTGGAGTTTCTAGTTGTGGAGTTTCTAGAGTATCCAGTTGTGGTGTTTCAAGTTGTGGAGTTTCTAGTTGAGGAGTTTCTAGTTGCGGAGTTTCTAGTGTTGGAGTTTATTGTTGTGGAATTCGTAGTTTTGGAGTATCTTGTTGTAGTGTTTCAAGTAGTGAAGTTTCTAGCTGTGGAGTTTCTAGTTGTGGAGTTTTCTAGTAGTGGATTTTCTAGTTATGGAGTTTCAAGTTGTGGAGTTTCTAGTGTTGGAATTTGTAGTTGTGTAGTATCTAGTTGTGGTAATTCAAGTTTTGGAGTTTCTAGCTGTGAAGTTTCTAGTTGTGGAGTTTCTAGTTGCGAAGTTCCTAGTTGTAAAGTCTCTAGTTGTGGAGTTTTAGCTGTGGAGTTTATGGTTGTGGAGTTCCTAGTTGTGGAGTCTCTAGTTGTGGATTTCTAGTTGCGAAGTCTAAAGTTGTGGAGTTTCTAGTTGTAGAGTTTCTAGTTGTGGAGTTTGTAGTTATGGGGTTCGTAGTTGTGGAGTTTCTAGTTGTGGAGTTTGTAGTGGAGTTCGTAGTTGTGAAGTTTCTAGTTGTGGAGTCTCTAGTTGTGGAGTTTGTAGTTGTGGAGTTTTTAGCTGTGGAGTTTCTAGTTGCGGAGTTTCTAGTTGCAGAGTTTCTAGTTGCAGTTTTCCAGCTGTGGAGATTGTAGTGGCGGTGTTTCTAGTTGCGGAGTTTCAAGTTGTGGAGTTTACAGTTGTGGAGTATCTAGTTGTGGAGTTTCAAGTTGTGGAGTTTTTAGTTGTGGATTTTGAAGTTGTAGAGTTCCTAGTTGCGGATTGTCTAGTTGTGGAGTTTATAGTGGCGGAGTTTCTAGTTGTGGAGTTTCAAGTTGTGGAATTCGTAGTTTTGGAGTATCTATTTGTGGTGTTTGAAGTAGTGAAGTTTCTAGCTGTGGAGTTTCTAGTTGCGGAGTCTCCAGTTGCAGAGTTTCTAGTTGCGGAGTTTTCTAGTAGTGATGTTTCTAGTTATGGAGTTTCTAGTTGTGGAGTCCGTAGTTGTGGAGTATCTATTTGTTGAGTTTCAATTTGTGGAGTTTCTAGTTATGGAATTTGTAGTTGTGGAGTATCTAGTTGTGGGATTTCTAGTTGCGGAGTTTCTAGTTGCGGAGTTTCTGGTTGTGGAGTTTCTAGTTGTGAACTTTCTAGTTGAGGAGTCTGTAGTTGTGGAGTCTGTAGTTGTGGAGTTTCTAGTTGTGGAGTTCCTAGTTATAGAGTCTCTAGTTGTGGAGTTTCTAGTTGCGGAGTATCAAGTTGTTGAGTTTCTAGTTGTGAAGTTTCTAGTGTTGGAGTATCTAGTTGTGGTGTTTCAAGTTGTGGAGTTTCTAGTTGAGGAGTTTCTAGTTGTGGAGTTTCTAGTTGCGGAGATTCTAGTTTTGGAGTTTATTGTTGTGGGATTCGTAGTTTTGGAGTATCTAGTTGTAGTGTTTCAAGTAGTGAGGTTTCTAGCTGTGGAGTTTCTAGTTATTGAGTCTCTAATTGTGGGATTTCTAGTTGCGGAGTTTCTAGTTGCGGAGTTTCTGGTTGTGGAGTTTCTAGTTGCGGAGTTTCTTGTTGTGGAGTCTGTAGTTGTGGAGTCTGTAGTTGTAGAGTTTCTAGTGGAAGATTTTCTAGCTAAGCAGTTTCTAATTGTAGAGTTTCTAGTTGCAGAGTTTCTAGTTGCGAACTTTCTAGCTGTGGGGTTTCTAGTTGAGGAATTCGTAGTTGTGGAGTATCTACTTGTGGTGTTTAAAGTAGTGAAGTTTCTAGCTGTGGAGTTTCTAGTTGCAGAGTTTCTAGTTGCAGATTTTCTAGTTGCGAAGTTTATTAGTTGTGGAGTTTCAAGTTGTGGAGTTTCTAGTTGTGGAGTTTCTAGTTGTGGAGTTTGTAGTTGTGGAGTATCTAGTTGCGGAGTTTCAAGTTGGGGAGTTTCTAGTTGTGGATTTTGAAGTTGTAGAGTTCCTAGTTGCGGAGTGTCTGGTTGGGAGTTTCTAGTTGCGGAGTTTTCTAGTTGCGGAGTCTGTAGTTGTGGCGTTGCTAGTTGTGGAGTTTTTAGTGGTGGATTTTCTAGCTGTGGAGTTTCTAGTTGCGGAGTTTATGGTTGCAGAGTTTCTAGTTGTGGACTTTCTAGTTGTGGAGTTTCTTGTTGTGGAGTCCCTAGTTGTGGAGTTTGTAGTTGTGGAGTTTCTAGTTGCGGAGTTTTTAGGTCAGAGTTTCTGGTTGTGGAGTTTCTAGGGTTGGAGTTTCTAGTTTTGGAGTCGGTAGTTGTGGCGTATCTATTTGTTGGGTTTCAAGTTGTGGAGTTTCTAGTTGAGGAGTTTCTAGTTGTGGAGTTTCCAGTTGCGGAGTTTCTAGTGTTGGAGTTTATTGTTTTGGAATTCGTAGTTTTGGAGTATCTAGTTGTAGTGTTTCAAGTTTTGGAGTTTCTAGCTGTGAAGTTTCTAGTTGTGGAGTTTCTAGTTGCGGAGTTTCTAGTTGTAAAGTCTCTAGTTGTGGAGTTTCTAGCTGTGGAGTTTCTGAATGTGGAGTCTCTAGTTGTGGAGTTCCTAGTTGCGGAGTCTCTAGTTGTGGATTTCTAGTTGCGAAGTCTAAAGTTGTGGAGTTTCTAGTTGAGGAGTTTCTAGTTGGGGAGTTTGTAGTTATGGGGTTCGTAGTTGTGGAGTTCGTAGTTGTGGAGTTTCTAGTTGTGGAGTTTCAAGTTGCGGAGTTTATAGTTGTGGAGTTTCTAGTTGTGGAGTTTGTAGTTGTGGAGTATCTAGTTCTGGAGTTTCAAGCTGTGGAGTTTCTAGTTGTGGATTTTGAAGGTGTAGAGTTCCTAGTTGCGGAGTTTGAAGTTGGAAGTTTCTAGTTCGGGAGTTTTCTAGTTGCGGAGTCTGTAGTTGTGGAGTTGCTAGTTGTGGAGTTTGTAGTGTTGGATTTTCTAGCTGTGGAGTTTCTAGTTGCGGAGTTTCTAGTTGCGGAGTTTCTAGTTGCAGAGTTTCTAGTTGCAGAGTTTTCCAGTTGTGGAGATATTAGTGGCGGAGTTTCTAGTTGCGGAGTTTCAAGTTGTGGAGTTTCTAGTTGTGGAGTATCTAGTTGTGGAGTTTCGAGTTGTGTAGTTTTTAGTTGTGGATATTCAAGTTGTAGAGTTCCTAGTTGCGGATTGTCTAGTTGTGGAGTTTATATTTGCGTAGTTTTGTAGTTGCGGAGTTTCTAGTTGTGAAGTTTCTAGTTGTTAAGTCTCTTGTTGTGGAGTCTCTAGTTGCGGAGTTTCTAGTTGCGGAGTTTCTGGTTGTGGAGTTTCTAGTTGTGGAGTTTCTAGTTGTGGAGTCTGTAGTTGTGGAGTCTGTTGTTGTGGAGTTCCTAGTTATGGAGTCTCTAGTTGTGGAGTTTCTAGTGGCGGAGTTTCAAGTTGTGGAGTTTCAGGTTGTGGAGTTTCTAGTTGTGGAGTTTGTAGTTGTGGAGTATCTAGTTGTGGTGTTTCAAGTTGTGGAGTGTCTAGTTGTGGAGTTTCTAGTTGCGGAGTTTCTAGTTGTGGAGTTTCTAGTTGTGGAATTCGTGGTTTTGGAGTATCTAGTTGTGTTTTATGTAGTGAAGTTTCTAGCTATGGAGTTTCTAGTTGCAGAGTTTCCAGTTGCATAGTTTCTAGTTGTGGAGTTTTCTAGTAGTGGAGTTTCTAGTTATGGAGTTTCTAGTCGCAGAGTTTCAAGTTGTGGAGTTTATAGTTGTGGAGTTTCTAGTTGTGGAGTTTGTAGTTGTGGAGTATCTAATTCTGGAGTTTCAAGTTGCGGAGTTTCTAGTTGTGGATTATGAAGGTGTAGAGTTCCTAGTTGCGGAGTGTGAAGTTGGGAGTTTCTAGTTCGTGAGTTTTTTATATGCGGAGTCTGTAGTTGTGGAGTTGCTAGTTGTGGAGTTTCTAGTGGTGGATTTTCTAGCTGTGGAGTTTCTAGTTGCGGAGTTTCTAGTTGCAGAGTTTCTAGTTGCGGACTTTCTAGCTGTGGAGTTTCTAGTTGCGGTGTTTCTAGTTGTGGAGTTTCTAGTTTTGGAGTTTCCAGTGGTGGAGTTTCTAGTTTTGGAGTTTCTAGTTGTGGAGTTTCTAGTTTTGAAGTTTCTAGTTGTGGAGTTTCTAGTTGCGAAGTCTCAAGTTGTGGAGTTTCAAGTTGCGGAGTTTGTTGTTGCGGAAAGTCTAGTTGGGAGTTTCTAGTTGCGCAGTTTTCTAGTGGTGGAGTCTGTGGTGGTGGAGTTGCTAGTTGTGGAGTTTCTAGTGGTGGATTTTCTAGCAGTACAGTTTCTAGTTGTAGAGTTTCTAGTTGCAGAGTTTCTAGTTGCGGACTTTCTATCTGTGGAGTTTCTAGTTGTGGAATTCGTAGTTGTGGAGTATCTAGTTGTGGTGTTTCAAGTAGTGAACTTTCTAGCTGTGGAGTTTCCAGTTGCGGAGTTTCTAGTTGCAGATTTTCTAGTTGCGGAGTTTATTAGTTGTGGAGTTTCAAGTTGTGGAGTTTCTAGTTTTGGAGTTTTCAGTTGCGGAGTTTGTAGTTGTGGAGTATCTAGTTGTGGAGTTTCAAGTTGGGGAGTTTCAAGTTGTGGATTTTGAAGTTGTAGAGTTCCTAGTTGCAGAGTGTCTGGTTGGGAGTTTCTAGATGCGGAGTTTTCTAGTTGCGGGGTCTGTATTTGTGGAGTGGCTAGTTGTGGAGTTTCTAACGGTGGATTTTCTAGCTGTGGAGTTTCTAGCTGTGGAGTTTCTAGTTGTGGAGTTTCTAGTTGCAGAGTTTCTAGTTGCAGAGTTTTCCAGTTGTGGAGATTGTAGTGGCGGAGTTTCTAGTTGCGGAGTTTCAAGTTGTGGAGTTTCTAGTTGTGGAGTATCTAGTTGTGGAGTTTCAAGTTGTGGAGTTTTTAGTTGTGGATTTTAAAGTTGTAGAGTTCCTAGTTGCGGATTGTCTAGTTGTGGAGTTTATAGTTGCGGAGTTTTCTAGTTGCGGAATTTCTAGCTGTGGATTTTCTAGCTGTGGAGTTTCTAGTTGCGGAGTTTTTAGTTGCGGAGTTTCTGGTTGTGGATTTTCTAGTGTTGGAGTTTCTAGTTGTGGAGTCTGTAGTTGTGGAGTATCTATTTGTTGGGTTTCAAGTTGTGGAGTTTCAAGTTGTGGAGTTTCTAGTTGTGGAATTTGTAGTTGTGAAGTTTCTAGTTGTAAAGTTTCTAGTTGCGAAGTCTCAAGTTGTGGAGTCTCTAGTTGCGGAGTTTCTTGTTGCGGAAAGTATAGTTGGGAGTTTCTAGTTGCGCAGTTTTATAGTTGCGGAGTCTGTAGTTGTGGAGTTGCTAGTTGTGGAGTTTCTAGTGGTGGATTTTCTAGCTGTGCAGTTTCTAGTTGTGGAGTTTCTAGTTGCAGAGTTTCTAGTTGCGGACTTTCTAGCTGTGGAGTTTCTAGTTGTGGAATTCGTAGTTGTGGAGTATCTAGTTGTGGTGTTTCTAGTGGTGAAATTTGTAGTTGTGGAGTATCTAGTTGTGGTGTTTCAAGTTGTGGAGTTTCTAGCTGTGGAGTTTCTAGTTGCGGAGATTATAGTTGCAGAGTTTCTAGTTGCGGACTTTCTAGCTGTGGAGTTTCTAGTTGCGGAGTTTCTAGTTGTGGAGTTTCTAGTTTTGGAGTTTCTAGTTGTGGAGTTTCTAGTTGTGGAGTTTCTAGTTGTGGAGTTTCTAGTTGCAGATTTTCTAGTTGCGGAGTTTATTAGTTGTGGGGTTTCGAGTTGTGGAGTTTCTAGTTGTGGAGTTTCTAGTTGCGGAGTTTGTAGTTGTGGAGTACCTAGTTGTGGACTTTCAAGTTGTGATGTTTCTAGTTGCGGAGTTTCTTGTTGCGGAAAGTCTAGTTGGGAGTTTCTAGTTGCGCAGTTTTCTAGTTGCGGAGTCTGCAGTTGTGGAGTTGCTAGTTGTGGAGTTTCTAGTGGTGGATTTCCTTGCTGTGCAGTTTCTAGTTGTGGAGTTTCTTGTTGCAGAGTTTCTAGTTGCGGACTTTCTAGCTGTGGAGTTTCTAGTTGTGAAATTCGTAGTTGTGGAGTATCTAGTTGTGGTGTTTCAAGCAGTGAAGTTTCTAGCTGTGGAGTTTTCAGTTGTGGAGTTTCTAGTTGCAGAGTTTCAAGTTGTGGAGTTTCTAGTTGAGGAGTTTCTAGTTGGGGAGTTTCTGGTGGTTGAGTTTCTAGTTGCCGACTTTTTAGTTGCGAAATCTCAAGTTGTGGAGTTTCTAGTTGTGGAGTTTCTAGTTGTGAAATTTGTAGTTGTTGAGTTTCTAGTAGTGGTTTTTCAAGTTATGGAGTTTTTTTTAGTTGTTGAGTTTTAGTTGTGGAGTTTCTAGTTGTTGAGTTTCTAGCTATAGAGTTTCTGGTTGTGGAGTCTCTAGTTGTGGAGTTCGTAGTTGTGGAGTCTGTAGTTGGAGTTGCTAGTTGTGGAGTTTCTAGTGGTTGATTTTCTAGCTGTGGAGTTTCTAGTTGTGGAGTCTCTATTTGTGGTGTTTCTAGTTGTGGAGTTTCTAGTTACGAAGTTTCAAGTTGTGGAGTTTCTAGTTGCGGAGTTTCTTGTTGCCGAGTTTCTGGTTGTGGAGTTTCTAGTTGCAGAGTTTCTAGTTGTGGAGTTTCTAGTTGTGGGATTTGTTGTTGTGGAGTATCTATTAGTTGTGTTTCAAGTTGTGGAGTTTTTAAATGTGGAGTTTCTAGTTGTGGAGTTTCTGGTTGTTGGGTTTCTAGTTGCCGAGTTTCTATTTGCAGTCTCAAGTTGTGGAGTTTCTAGCTGTGGAGTTTCTAGTTGTGGAGTTTCTAGTTGCGGAGTTTCTAGTTGCGGAGTTTCTAGTTGTGGAGTTTCAAGTTGTGGAATTCGTAGTTTTGGAGTATCTATTTGTGGTGTTTGAAGTAGTGAAGTTTCTAGCTGTGGAGTTTCTAGTTGCGGAGTTTCTAGTTGCAGAGTTTCTAGTTGCGGAGTTTTCTAGTAGTGATGTTTCTAGCTATGGAGTTTCTAGTTGTGGAGTCCGTAGTTGTGGAGTATCTATTTGTTGGGTTTCAAGTTGTGGAATTTCTAGCTGTGGATTTTCTAGCTGTGGAGTTTCTAGTTGCGGTGTTTTTAGTTGCGGAGTTTCTGGTTCTGGAGTTTCTAGTGTTAGAGTTTCTAGTTGTGGAGTCCATAGTTGTGGAGTATATATTTGTTGAGTTTCAATTTGTGGAGTTTCTAGTTATGGAATTTGTAGTTGTGGAGTATCTAGTTGTGGGATTTCTAGTTGCGGAGTTTCTAGTTGTGGAGTCTGTAGTTGTGGAGTTTCTAGTTGTGGAGTTCCTAGTTATAGAGTCTCTAGTTGTGGAGTTTCTAGTTGCGGAGTATCAAGTTGTTGAGTTTCTAGTTGTGAAGTTTCTAGTGTTGGAGTATCAAGTTGTGGTGTTTACAGTTGTGGAGTTTCAAGTTGAGGAGTTTCTAGTTGTGGAGTTTCTAGTTGCGGAGATTCTAGTTTTGGAGTTTATTGTTGTGGGATTCGTAGTTTTGGAGTATCTAGTTGTAGTGTTTCAAGTAGTGAGGTTTCTAGCTGTGGAGTTTCTAGTTATTGAGTCTCTAATTGTGGGATTTCTAGTTGCGGAGTTTCTAGTTGCGGAGTTTCTGGTTGTGGAGTTTCTAGTTGTGGAGTTTCTTGTTGTGGAGTCTGTAGTTGTGGAGTCTGTAGTTGTAGAGTTTCTAGCGGAAGATTTTCTAGCTAAGCAGTTTCTAATTGTAGAGTTTCTAGTTGCAGAGTTTCTAGTTGCGAACTTTCTAGCTGTGGAGTTTCTAGTTGAGGAATTCGTAGTTGTGGAGTATCTAGTTGTGGTGTTTCAAGTAGTGAAGCTTCTAGCTGTGGAGTTTCTAGTTGCAGAGTTTCTAGTTGCAGATTTTCTAGTTGCGAAGTTTATTAGTTGTGGAGTTTCAAGTTGTGGAGTTTCTAGTTGTGGAGTTTCTAGTTGTGGAGTTTGTAGTTGTGGAGTATCTAGTTGCGGAGTTTCAAGTTGGGGAGTTTCTAGTTGTGGATTTTGAAGCTGTAGAGTTCCTAGTTGCGGAGTGTCTGGTTGGGAGTTTCTAGTTGCGGAGTTTTCTAGTTTCGGAGTCTGTAGTTGTGGCGTTGCTAGTTGTGGAGTTTTTAGTGGTGGATTTTCTAGCTGTGGAGTTTCTAGTTGCGGAGTTTATGGTTGCAGAGTTTCTAGTTGTGGACTTTCTAGTTGTGGAGTTTCTTGTTGTGGAGTCCCTAGTTGTGGAGTTTGTAGTTGTGGAGTTTCTAGTTGCGGAGTTTTTAGGTCAGAGTTTCTGGTTGTGGAGTTTCTAGGGTTGGAGTTTCTAGTTTTGGAGTCAGTAGTTGTGGAGTATCTTTTTGTTGGGTTTCAAGTTGTGGAGTTTCTAGTTGTGGAATTTGTAGTTGCGGAGTTTCAAGTTGTGAAGTTTCTAGTTGGGGAGTTTCTAGAGTATATAGTTGTGGTGTTTCAAGTTGTGGAGTTTCTAGTTGAGGAGTTTCTAGTTGTGGAGTTTCTAGTTGCGGAGTTTCTAGTGTTGGAGTTTATTGTTGTGGAATTCGTAGTTTTGGAGTATCTAGTTGTAGTGTTTCAAGTAGTGAAGTTTCTAGCTGTGGAGTTTCTAGTTGTGGAGTTTTCTAGTAGTGGAGTTTATAGTTATGGAGTTTCAATTTGTGGAGTTGCTAGTTGTGGAATTTGTAGTTGTGTAGTATCTAGTTGTGGCAATTCAAGTTTTGGAGTTTCTAGCTGTGAAGTTTCAGGTTGTGGAGTTTCTAGTTGCGGAGTTTCTAGTTGTAAAGTCTCTAGTTGTGGAGTTTCTAGCTGTGGAGTTTCTGAATGTGGAGTCTCTAGTTGTGGAGTTCCTAGTTGCGGAGTCTCTAGTTGTGGATTTCTAGTTGCGAAGTCTAAAGTTGTGGAGTTTCTAGTTGTGGAGTTTCTAGTTGGGGAGTTTGTAGTTATGGGGTTCGTAGTTGTGGAGTTCGTAGTTGTGGAGTTTCTAGTTATGGAGTCTCTAGTTGTGGAGTTTGTAGTTGTGGATTTTCTAGCTGCGGAGTTTCTAGTTGCAGAGTTTTCCAGTTGTGAAGATTGCAGTGGCGGAGTTTCTAGTTGCGGAGTTTTTAGTTGTGGAGTTTCTAGTTGTGAAATTTGTAGTTGTGGAGTATCTAGTTGTGGTGTTTCAAGTTGTGGAGTTTCTAGTTGTGGAGTTTCTAATTGTGGAGTTTCTAGTTGTGGAGTTTCTAGTTGTTGAGTTTCTAGTTGCCGAGTCTCTAAATGCGAAGTTTCAAGTTGTGGAGTTTCTAGCTGTGGAGTTTCTGGTTGTGGAGTCTCTAGTTGTGGAGTTCCTATTTTGGAGTCTCTAGTTGTGGAGTCTCTAGTTGTGGAGTTTGTAGTTGCGAAGTCTAAAGTTGTGGAGTTTCTAGTTGTTTTGTTTCTAGTTGTGGAGTTTGTAGTTGTGGAGTTTCTAGCTGTGGAGTTTCTAGTTGCGGAGTTTCCAGTTGCAGAGTTTCTAGTTGCAGAGTTTTCCAGTTGTGGAGATTGTAGTGGCGGTGTTTCTAGTTGCGGAGTTTGAAGTTGTGGAGTTTACAGTTGTGGAGTATCAAGTTGTGGAGTTTCAAGTTGTGGAGTTTTTAGTTGTGGATTTTGAAGTTTTAGAGTTCCTAGTTGCGGATTGTCTAGTTGTGGAGATTATAGTTGCGGAGTTTTCTAGTTGCGGAGTCTGTAGTTGTGGAGTTTCTAGTTGCGGAATTTATAGCTGTGGATTTTCTAGCTGTGGAGTTTCTAGTTGCGGAGTCTTTAGTTGCGGAGTTTTTGGTTGTGGAGTTTCTAGTGTTGGAGTATCTAGTTGTGGAGCCCGTAGTTTTGGAGTATCTATTTGTTGGGTTTCAAGTTGTGGAGTTTCTTGTTGTGAAATTTGTAGTTGTGGAGTATCTAGTTGTGGTGTTTCGAAATGTGGAGTTTCTAGCTGTGGAGTTCCTAGTTGTGGAGTTTCTAGTTGCGGAGTTTCTAGTTTTGGAGTTCATTGTTGTGAAATTCATAGTTTTGGAGTATCTAGTTGTACTGTTTCAAGTAGTGAAGTTTCTAGCTGTGGAGTTTCTAGTTGCGGAGCTTCTAGTTGCAGAGGTTCTAGTTGCGGAGTTTTCTAGTAGTGGAGTTTCTAGTTATGGAGTCTCTAGTTGAGGGATTTCTAGTTGCGGAGTTTCCAGTTGCGGAGTTTCTGGTTGTGGAGTTTCTAGTTGTGGAGTTTCTTGTTGTGGAGTCTGTAGTTGTGGAGTCTGTAGTTGTGGAGTTTCTAGTGGGAGATTTTCTAGCTGTGCAGTTTCTAGTTGTAGAGTTTCTAGCTGCAGAGTTTCTAGTTGCGAACTTTCTAGCTGTGGAGTTTCTAGTTGTGGAATTCGTAGTTGTGGAGTATCTAGTTGTGGTGTTTCAAGTAGTGAAGTTTCCAGCTGTGGAGTTTCTAGTTGCAGAGTTTCTAGTTGCAGATTTTCTAGTTGCGGAGTTTATTAGTTGTGGAGTTTCAAGTTGTGGAGTTTCTAGTTGTGGAGTTTCTAGTTGTGGAGTTTGTAGTTGTGGAGTATCTAGTTGCGGAGTTTCAAGTTGGGGAATTTCTAGTTGTGGATTTTGATGTTGTAGAGTTCCTAGTTGCGGAGTGTCTAGTTGGGAGTTTCTAGTTGCGGAGTTTTCCATTTGCGGAGTCTGTAGTTGTGGCGTTGCTAGTTGTGGAGTTTCCAGTGGTGGATTTTCTAGCTGTGGAGTTTCTAGTTGCGGAGTTTCTAGTTGCAGAGTTTCTAGTTGCGGACTTTCTAGCTGTGGAGTTTCTAGTTGCGGAGTTTATAGTTGCGGAGTTTTTAGTTGTGGAGTTTCTAGTTTTGAAATTTGTAGTTGTGGAGTATCTAGTTGTGGGGTTGCAAGTTGTGGAGTTTCTAGTTGTGGAGTTTCTAGTTGTGGAGTTTCTAGTTGCGGAGTTTCTAGTTGTGAAGTCTCTAGTATGGAGTCTCTAGTTGTGGGATTTCTAGTTGCGGAGTTTCTAGTTGCGGAGTTTCTGGTTGTGGAGTTTCTAGTTGTGGAGTTTCTAGTTGTGGAGTCTGTTGTTTTGGAGTCTGTAGTTGTGGAGTTTCTAGCGGTAGATTTTCTAGCTGTGAGTTTCTAGTTGTGGAGTTTCTAGTTGCAGAGATTCTAGTTGCGGACTTTCTAGCTGTGGAGTTTCTAGTTGTGGAATTTGTAGTTGTGGAGTATCTAGTTGTGGTGTTTCAAGTAGTGAAGTTTCTAACTGTGGAGTTTCTAGTTGCAGATTTTCTAAATGCGGAGTTTATTAGTTGTGGAGTTTCAAGTTGTGGAGTTTCTAGTTGTGGAGTTTCTTGTTGTGGAGTCTCTAGTTGTGGAGTTTGTAGTTGTGGAGTTTCTAGTTGCGGAGTTTTTAGGTCGGAGTTTCTTTTTGTGGAGTTTCTAGTGTTTTAGTTTCTAGTTTTGGAGTCCGTAGTTGTGGAGTATCTATTTGTTGGGTTTCAAGTTGTGGAGTTTCTTGTTGTGAAATTTGTAGTTGCGGAGTTTCAGGTTGTGGAGTTTCTAGTTGTGGAGTTTCTAGAGTATCCAGTTGTGGTGTTTCAAGTTGTGGAGTTTCTAGTTGAGGAGTTTCTAGTTGCGGAGTTTCTAGTGTTGGAGTTTATTGTTGTGGAATTCGTAGTTTTGGAGTATCTAGTTGTAGTGTTTCAAGTAGTGAAGTTTCTAGCTGTGGAGTTTCCAGTTGTGGAGTTTTCTAGTAGTGGATTTTCTAGTTATGGAGTTTCAAGTTGTGGAGTTTCTAGTGTTGGAATTTGTAGTTGTGTAGTATCTAGTTGTGGTAATTCAAGTTTTGGAGTTTCTAGCTGTGAAGTTTCTAGTTGTGGAGTTTCTAGTTGCGAAGTTCCTAGTTGTAAAGTCTCTAGTTGTGGAGTTTTAGCTGTGGAGTTTATGGTTGTGGAGTTCCTAGTTGTGGAGTCTCTAGTTGTGGATTTCTAGTTGCGAAGTCTAAAGTTGTGGAGTTTCTAGTTGTAGAGTTTCTAGTTGTGGAGTTTGTAGTTATGGGGTTCGTAGTTGTGGAGTTTCTAGTTGTGGAGTTTGTAGTTGTGGAGTTCGTAGTTGTGAAGTTTCTAGTTGTGGAGTCTCTAGTTGTGGAGTTTGTAGTTGTGGAGTTTCTAGCTGTGGAGTTTCTAGTTGCGGAGTTTCTAGTTGCAGAGTTTCTAGTTGCAGTTTTCCAGTTGTGGAGATTGTAGTGGCGGTGTTTCTAGTTGCGGAGTTTCAAGTTGTGGAGTTTACAGTTGTGGAGTATCTAGTTGTGGAGTTTCAAGTTGTGGAGTTTTTAGTTGTGGATTTTGAAGTTGTAGAGTTCCTAGTTGCGGATTGTCTAGTTGTGGAGTTTATAGTGGCGGAGTCTGTAGTTGTGGAGTTTCTAGTTGTGGAATTTATAGCTGTGGATTTTCTAGCTGTGGAGTTTCTAGTTGCGGAGTTTTTAGTTGCGGAGTTTCTGGTTGTGGAGTTGCTAGTGTTGGAGTATCTAGTTGTGGAGTCTCTAGTTGTGAGATTTCTAGTTGCGTTGTTTCTATTTGTGGAGTTTCTGGTTGTGGAGTTTCTAGTTGTGGAGTTTCTTGTTGTGGAGTCTGTAGTTGTGGAGTCTGTAGTTGTGGAGTTTCTAGTGGGAGATTTTCTAGCTGTGCAGTTTCTAGTTGTAGAGTTTCTAGCTGCAGAGTTTCTAGTTGCGAACTTTCTAGCTGTGGAGTTTCTAGTTGTGGAATTCGTAGTTGTGGAGTATCTAGTTGTGGTGTTTCAAGTAGTGAAGTTTCCAGCTGTGGAGTTTCTAGTTGCAGAGTTTCTAGTTGCAGATTTTCTAGTTGCGGAGTTTATTAGTTGTGGAGTTTCAAGTTGTGGATTTTCTAGTTGTGGAGTTTCTAGTTGTGGAGTTTGTAGTTGTGGAGTATCTAGTTGCGGAGTTTCAAGTTGGGGAGTTTCTAGTTGTGGATTTTGAAGTTGTAGAGTTCCTAGTTGCGGAGTGTCTAGTTGGGAGTTTCTAGTTGCGGAGTTTTCCAGTTGCGGAGTCTGTAGTTGTGGCGTTGCTAGTTGTGGAGTTTCCAGTGGTGGATTTTCTAGCTGTGGAGTTTCTAGTTGCGGAGTTTCTAGTTGCAGAGTTTCTAGTTGCGGACTTTCTAGCTGTGGAGTTTCTAGTTGCGGAGTTTATAGTTGCGGAGTTTATAGTTGCGGAGTTTTTAGTTGTGGAGTTTCTAGTTGTGAAATTTGTAGTTGTGGAGTATCTAGTTGTGGGGTTGCAAGTTGTGGAGTTTCTAGTTGTGGAGTTTCTAGTTGTGGAGTTTCTAGTTGCGGAGTTTCAAGTTGTGAAGTCTCTAGTATGGAGTCTCTAGTTGTGGGTTTTCTAGTTGCGGAGTTTCTAGTTGCGGAGTTTCTGGTTGTGGAGTTTCTAGTTGTGGAGTTTCTAGTTGTGGAGTCTGTTGTTTTGGAGTCTGTAGTTGTGGAGTTTCTAGCGGTAGATTTTCTAGCTGTGCAGTTTCTAGTAGTGGAGTTTCTAGTTGCAGAGATTCTAGTTGCGGACTTTCTAGCTGTGGAGTTTCTAGTTGTGGAATTTGTAGTTGTGGAGTATCTAGTTGTGGTGTTTCAAGTAGTGAAGTTTCTAACTGTGGAGTTTCTAGTTGCAGATTTTCTAAATGCGGAGTTTATTAGTTGTGGAGTTTCATGTTGTGGAGTTTCTAGTTGTGGAGTTTCTTGTTGTGGAGTCTCTAGTTGTGGAGTTTGTAGTTGTGGAGTTTCTAGTTGCGGAGTTTTTAGGTCGGAGTTTCTGGTTGTGGAGTTTCTAGTGTTTTAGTTTCTAGTTTTGGAGTCCGTAGTTGTGGAGTATCTATTTGTTGGGTTTCAAGTTGTGGAGTTTCTTGTTGTGAAATTTGTAGTTGCGGAGTTTCAGGTTGTGGAGTTTCTAGTTGTGGAGTTTCTAGAGTATCCAGTTGTGGTGTTTCAAGTTGTGGAGTTTCTAGTTGAGGAGTTTCTAGTTGCGGAGTTTCTAGTGTTGGAGTTTATTGTTGTGGAATTCGTAGTTTTGGAGTATCTAGTTGTAGTGTTTCAAGTAGTGAAGTTTCTAGCTGTGGAGTTTCTAGTTGTGGAGTTTTCTAGTAGTGGATTTTCTAGTTATGGAGTTTCAAGTTGTGGAGTTTCTAGTGTTGGAATTTGTAGTTGTGTAGTATCTAGTTGTGGTAATTCAAGTTTTGGAGTTTCTAGCTGTGAAGTTTCTAGTTGTGGAGTTTCTAGTTGCGAAGTTTCTAGTTGTAAAGTCTCTAGTTGTGGAGTTTTAGCTGTGGAGTTTATGGTTGTGGAGTTCCTAGTTATGGAGTCTCTAGTTGTGGATTTCTAGTTGCGAAGTCTAAAGTTGTGGAGTTTCTAGTTGTAGAGTTTCTAGTTGTGGAGTTTGTAGTTATGGGGTTCGTAGTTGTGGAGTTCGTAGTTGCGGAGTTTCTAGTTGTGGAGTCTCTAGTTGTGGAGTTTGTAGTTGTGGAGTTTCTAGCTGTGGAGTTTGTAGTTGCGGAGTTTCTAGTTGCAGAGTTTCTAGTTGCAGAGTTTTCCAGTTGTGAAGATTGCAGTGGCGGAGTTTCTAGTTGCGGACTTTCTAGCTGTGGAGTTTCTAGTTGCGGAGTTTATAGTTGAGGAGTTTTTAGTTGTGGAGTTTCTAGTTGTGAAATTTGTAGTTGTGGAGTATCTAGTTGTGGTGTTTCAAGTTGTGGAGTTTCTAGTTGTGGAGTTTCTAGTTGTGGAGTTCCTAGTTGTTGAGTTTCTAGTTGCCGAGTCTCTAAATGCGAAGTCTCAAGTTGTGGAGTTTCTAGCTGTGGAGTTTCTGGTTGTGGAGTCTCTAGTTGTGTAGTTCCTAGTTGTGGAGTCTCTAGTTGTGGAGTTTGTAGTTGCGAAGTCTAAAGTTGTGGAGTTTCTAGTTGTTTAGTTTCGAGTTGTGGAGTTTCTAGTTGCGGAGTGTCTAAATGTGGTGTTTCTAGCTGTGAAATTTCTTGTTGCGGAGTTTCTAGTTGCAGAGTTTCATAGTTGCAGAGTCTGTAGTTGCGGAGTTTCTAGTTGTGGAGTTTCTAGTTGTGGAGTTTCTAGTTGTAGAGTTTCTGATTGTGGAGTTTCTAGTTGTGGAGTTTCAAGTTGTGAAGTTTCTAGTTGTGGAGTATCTAGTTGAGGAGTTTCCAGTTGTGGAGTTTCTAGTTGTGGACTGGCGGAGTCTCTAGTTGTGGAGTTTCTAGTTGTGGAGTTTCTAGTTGTGAAGTCTCTAGTTTTGCAGTTTCTAGTTGTAAAGTTTTTAGTTGTGGAGTTTCTAGATATGGAATTTCTAGTTGCCGAGTCTCTATTTTTGGAGTTTCTAGTTGAGGAGTTTCTAGTTGTGGAGTCTCTAGTTGTGTAGTTTCTAGCTGCGGAGTCCTAGTTGCGGAGTTTCTATTTGTGGAGTTTCTAGTTGCAGAGTCTCTGGTTGTGGAGTTTCTAGTTGCGGAATTTCTAGTTGTGGAGTTTCTAGTTGTGGAGTTTCTAGTTGTGGAGTTTCCAGTTGTGGAGTTTTGAATGCGCACACGCATACTCGTATTTGAATGCACACGCGCATACTCGTTTTGATATAGGCACGTGCGTACTCGTTTTTGAATGCGCACGCGCATACGCGTTTTTGAACAGGCACACGCGTACTCGTTTTTGAATGCGCACGCGCATACTCGGTTTTGAATGCACACGCCCATACTCGTTTTTGAATGCACACGCGCATACTCGTTTCGGAATACGCACGCGCATACTCGTTTTGGAATGCGCACGCGCATGCTCGTTTCGGAATGCGAAGCGCATACTCGTTTTTGATTGCGCACGCGCGTACTCGTCTTTTAATTCGCACGCGCATACTCCTTTCGGAATAGGCACGCGCGTAGTCGTTTTTGAATGCGCACGCGCATACTCGTTTTGAATGCGCAAGCACATACTAGTTTTCGAATAGGCACGCGCATACTCGTGTTTGAATGCGGACGCGCATACTCGTTTTCGAATAGGCGCGCGCATACTCGTTTTTTATAGCGCACACGCATACTCGTTTCGGAATACGCACGCGCATACTCGTTTTGGAATGCGCACGCGCATATTCGTTTTGGAATAGGCTTGTGCGTACTCGTTTTTGAAAGCGAACGCGCATACGCGTTTTTGAACATGCACACGCGTACTTGTTTATGAATGCGCACGAGTATACTCGTTTTTGAATAGGCAAGCACATACTCGTTTTTGACTGCGCACGTGTATACTCGTTTCGGAATGCACACGCGCATGCTTGTTTTTGAATAGGCACGCGCGTACTCGTTTTTGAATGCGCACGCGTACACTCGTTTTGAATGCGCACGCGTACACTCGTTTTTGAATGCACACGCGCATACTCGTTTTCGAATAGGCACGCGCATACTCGTTTTTGAATGCACATGCGCATACTCGTTTCGAAATAGGCACGCGCATACTCGTTTAGGAAGGCGCACGCGCATACTCGTCATTGAATAGGCATGCGCGTACTTGTTTTTTAATGCGCACGCGCATACTTGTTTTTGAATGCACACGCGCATACTCGTTTCGGAATACGCACGCGCCTACTCGTTTTGGAATGCGCACGCGCGGACTCGTTTTTGAATGCGCACGCGCATACTCGTTTTTTTAATGCACATGTGCATACTCGTTTTGGAATAAGCACGCGCATACTCGTTTTTGAACGCGCACACGCATACTCGTTTTTAAATGCACACGCGCATACTCGTTTCGGAATACGCACGCGCATACTCGTTTTGGAATGCGAAGCGCATGCTCGTTTTTGAATGCGCACGCGCGAACTCGTTTTTGAATTCACACGCGCATACTCCTTTTGGAATAGGCACGTGCGTACTCGTTTTTGACTGCGCACGCACATACTCGTTTTTGAATAGGCACGCGCGTACTCTTTTTTGAATGCACACACGCGTACTCGTTTTGGAATGGGCACGCGCATACTCGTTTTTGACTGCGCACGTGTATACTCGTTTCGGAATGCGCACGCGCATACTCGTTTTTGAATAGGCACGCGCATACTCGTTTTGGAATGCGCACGCACATGCTCGTTTTGGAATGCGAAGCGCATACTCGTTTTTGAATGCGCACGCGCGTACTTGTTTTTTAATTCGCACGCGCATACTCCTTTCGGAATAGGCATGCGCTTACTCGTTTTTGAATGCGCACGCGCATACGCGTTTTTGAACATGCACACGCGTACTCGTTTTTTAATGCGCACGCGTATACTCGTTTTGGAATGCGCACGCGCATATTCGTTTTGGAATAGGCTTGTGCGTACTCGTTTTTGAAAGCGAACGCGCATACGCGTTTTTGAACATGCACACGCGTACTTGTTTATGAATGCGCACGGGTATACTCGTTTTGAATGCACACGCGTATACTCGTTTTTGAATAGGCAAGCGCATACTCGTCTTTGACTGCGCACGTGTATACTCGTTTCGGAATGCACACGCGCATGCTTGTTTTTGAATAGGCACGCGCGTACTCGTTTTTGAATGCGCACGCGTACACTCGTTTTGAATGCGCACGCGTATACTCGTTTTTGAATGCACACGCGCATACTCGTTTTCGAATAGGCACGCGCATACTCGTTTTTGAATGCACACGCGCATACTCGTTTCGAAATAGGCACGCACATACTCGTTTGGGAAGGCGCACGCGCATACTCGTCATTGAATAGGCATGCGCGTGCTTGTTTTTGAATGCGCACGCGCATACTTGTTTTTTAATGCACACGCGCATACTCGCTTTGGAATAGGCACGCGCATACTCGTTTTTGAATGCGCACACGCATACTCGTATTTGATTGCGCAAGCGCATACTCGTTTTTGAATGCACACGCGCATACTCGTTTCGGAATACGCACGCGCATACTCGTTTTCGAATGCGCACGCGCATACTCGTTTTGGAATGCGCACGCGCATACTAGGTTTTGAATGGGCACGCGCGTACTCGTTTTTGAATGCACACGCGAACTCGTTTTGGAATAGGCACGCGCATACTCGTTTTGGAATGCGCACGCGTATACTCGTTTTTGAATAGGCACGCGCGTACTCGTTTTTGATTGCGCACGCGCATACTCGTTTTTGAATGCGCACGCGCAGACTCGTTTTTGAATGGGCACGCGCGTACTCGTTTTTGAATGCACACGCGCTTACTCGTTTTGGAATAGGCACGCGCATACTTGTTTTTGAATGCGCACACGCATACTCGTATTTGAATGCACACGCATACTCGTATTTGAATGCACACGCGCGTACTCGTTTTGGAATAGGCACGTGCATACTCGTTTTTGATTGCGCACACGCATACTCGTATTTGAATGCACACGCGCATACTCGTTTTGAAATAGGCACGTGCATACTCGTTTTTGAATGCGCACGCGCATACGCGTTTTTGAACAGGCACACGCGTACTCGTTTTTGAATGGCACGCGTATACTCGTTATGAATGCGCAAGCGCATACTAGGTTTTGAATGCACACGCCCATACTCGTTTTTGAATGCACACGCGTACTCGTTTCGGAGCAGCGCATACTCGTTTCGGAATACGCACGCGCATACTCGTTTTGGAATGCGCACGCGCATGCTCGTTTTTGAATGCGAAGCGCATACTCCTTTTTGAATGCGCACGCGCGTACTCGTTTTTGAATTCACACGCGCATAGTCCTTTTGGAATAGGCACGTGCGTACTCGTTTTTGAATGCGCACGCACAGACTCGTTTTTGAATAGGCACGCGCGTACTCATTTTTGAATGCACACACGCGTACTCGTTTTGGAATAGGCACGCGCATACTCGGTTTTGACTGCGCACGTGTATACTCGTTTCGGAATGCACACGCGCATGCTCGTTTTCGAATAGGCACGCGCATACTCTTTTTTGAATGCACACGCGCATACTCGTTTCGAAATAGGCACGCGCATACTCGTTTGGGAAGGCGCACGCGCATACTTGTTTTTGAATAGGCATGCGCGTACTCGTTTTTGAATGCGCACGCGCATAATCATTTTTGAATGCACACGCGCATACTCGTTTCGGAATATGCACGCGCATACTCGTTTTGGAATGCACATGCGCATACTCATTTTGGAATAAGCACGCGCATACTCGGTTTTGAATGCACACGCGCATACTCGTTTCGGAATACGCACGCGCATACTCGTTTTGGAATGCGCACGCGCATGCTCGTTTTGGAATGCGAAGCGCATACTCGTGTTTGAATGCGCACGCGCTTACTTGTTTTTTAATTCGCACGCGCATACTCCTTTTGGAATAGGCACGCACGTACTCGTTTTTGAATGCACACGCGCATACGCGTTTTTGAAAATGCACACGCGTACTCGTTTTTTATGCGCACGCGCATACGCGTTTCGGAATGCGCACGCGCATACTCGTTTTTGAATGCGCACACGCATACTCGTATTTGATTGCGCACGCGCATACTCGTTTTTGACATAGGCACGTGCATACTCGTTTTTGAATGCGCACGCGCATACGCTTTTTTGAACAGGCACACGCATACTCGTTTTTGAATGCGCACGCGCATACTCTTTTTCGAATAGGCACGCGCATACTCGTTTTTGAACGCGAACGCGCATACGCGTTTTTGAACATGCACATGCGTACTCGTTTTGACTGCGCACGCGCATACTCGTTTTTGAATGCACACGCGCATACTCGTTTCGGAATACGCACGCGCCTACTCGTTTTGGAATGCACATGCGCATACTCATTTTGGAATAAGCACGCGTATACTCGTTTTTGAATGCGCACGCGCCTACGCGTTTTTGAACAGGCACACGCGTACTCGTTTTTGAATGCGCACGCGTATAAGCGTTTTGAATGCGCACGCGCATACTCGCTTTTGAATGCACACGCCCATACTCGTTTATGAATGCACACGCGCATACTCGTTTCGGAATACGCGCGCGCATACTCATTTTGGAATGCGCACGCGCATGCTCGTTTTGAAATGCGAAGCGCATACTCGTTTTTGAATGCGCACGCGCGTACTCGTTTTTTAATTCGCACGTGCATACTCCTTTCGGAATAGGCACGCGCGTACTCCTTTTTGAATGCGCACGCGCATACGCGTTTTTGAACATGCACACGCGTACTCGTTTTTTAATGCGCACGCGTATACTCAATTTGAATGCGCACGCGCATACTAGTTTTCGAATAGGCACGCGCATACTCGTTTTTGAATGCGCACGCGTTTACTCGTTTTTGAATTGGCACGCGCGTACTCGTTTTTGAACGCGAACGCGCATACGCGTTTCAGAATGCGCACGCGCATACTCGTTTTCGAATAGGCGCGCGCATACTCGTTTTTGATTGCGCACACGCATACTCGTTTCGGAAAACGCACGCGCATACTCGTTTTGGAATGCGCACGCGCATATTCGTTTTGGAATAGGCTTGTGCGTACTCGTTTTTGAAAGCGAACGCGCATACGCGTTTTTGCACATGCACACGCGTACTTGTTTATGAATGCGCACGGGTATACTCGTTTTGAATGCACACGCGCATACTCGTTTTTGAATAGGCAAGCGCATACTCGTTTTTGACTGCGCACGTGTATACTCGTTTCGGAATGCACACGCGCATGCTTGTTTTTGAATAGGCACGCGCGTACTCGTTTTTGAATGCGCACGCGTACACTCCTTTTGAATGCGCACGCGTATACTCGTTTTTGAATGCACACGCGCATACTCGTTTTCGAATAGGCACGTGCATACTCGTTTTTGAATGCACACGCGCATACTCGTTTCGAAATAGGCACGCGCATACTCGTCATTGAATAGGCATGCGCGTACTCGTTTTTGAATGCGCACGCGCATACTTGTTTTTGAATGCACACGCGCATACTCGCTTTGGAATAGGAACGCGCATACTCGTTTTTGAATGCGCACACGCATACTCGTATTTGATTGCGCACGCGCATACTCGTTTTTGAATGCACACGCGCATACTCGTTTCGGAATACGCACGCGCATACTCGTTTTGGAATGCGCACGCGCGTACTCGTTTTTGAATGCGCACGCGCATACTCGTTTTTGAATGCACATGTGCATACTCGTTTTGGAATAAGCACGCGCATACTCGTTTTTGAATGCGCACACGCATACTCGTTTTTGAATGCACACGCGCATACTCGTTTTGGAATGCGCACGCGCATACTCGTTTTTGAATGCGCACGCACAGACTCGTTTTTAAATGGGCACGCGCGTACTCGTTTTTGAATAGGCACGCGCATACTCGTTTTTGAATGCGCACACGCATACTCGTATTTGAATGCACACGCGCATACTCGTTTTGGAATGCGCACGCGCATACTCGTTTTTGACTGCGCACACGCATACTCGTATTTGAATGCACACGCGCATACTCGTTTTGAAATAGGCACGTGCATACTCGTTTTTGAATGCGCACGCGCATACGCGTTTTTGAACGGGCACACGCGTACTCGTATTTGAATGCGCACGGGTATACTCGTTTTGAATGCGCACGCGCATAGTAGGTTTTGAATGGGCACGCGCGTACTCGTTTTTGTATGCACACGCGCATACTCGTTTTGGAATAGACACGCGCGTACTCGTTTTTGATTGCGCACGCGCATACTCGTTTTTGAATGCGCACGAGCAGACTCGTTTTTAAATAGGCACGCGCGTACTCGTTTTTGAACGCGAACAAGCATACGCGTTTTTGAACACGCACATGCGTACTCGTTTTTGAATGCGCACGCGCATACTCGTTTTTGAATGCGCACACGCATACTCGTATTTGATTGCGCACGCGCATACTCGTTTTTGAATGCGCACGCGCATACTCGTTTTTGAATGCACATGTGCATACTCGTTTTGGAATAAGCACGCGCATACTCGTTTTTGAATGCGCACACGCATACTCGTTTTTGAATGCACACGCGCACACTCGTTTTGGAATGCGCACGCGCATACTCGTTTTTGAATGCGCACGCGCAGACTCGTTTTTAAATGGGCACGCGCGTACGCGTTTTTGAACATGCACACGCGTACACGTTTTTTAATGCGCACGCGTATACTCGTTTTGAATGCGCACGCGCATACTAGTTTTCAAATAAGCACGTGCATACTCGTTTTTGAATAGGCACGCGCGTACTCGTTTCGGAATACGCACGCGACTACTCGTTTTTGAATACGCACGCGCATACTCGTTTTGGAAGGCACACGAGCATACTCGTTTTTGAATAGGCACGCGCGTACTCGTTTTTGAATGTGAACGCGCATACGCGTTTTTGAACATGCACACGCGTACTCGTTTTTGAATGCACACGCGTATACTCGTTTTGAATGCACACGCGCATACTCGTTTTTGAATAGGCATGCGCGTACTCGTTTTTGAATGCCCACGCATATACTCGTTTCGGAATGCGCACGCGCATACTCGTTTTCGAATAGGCACGCGCATACTCGTTTTTGAATGCGCACACGCATACTCGTTTTTGAATGCAAACGCGCATACTCGTTTCGGAATGCGCACGCGACTACTCGTTTTTGAATAGGCACGCGCGTACTCGTTTTTGAACGCGAACAAGCATACGCGTTTTTGAACACGCACATGCGTACTCGTTTTTGAATGCGCACGCGTATACTCGTTTTGAATGCACACGCGCATACTCGTTTTTGAATGGGCACGCGCGTACTCGTTTTGGAATGCGCACACGTATACTCGTTTCGGAATGCGCACGCGCATACTCGTTTTCGAATAGGCACGCGCATTCACGTTTTTGAATGCGCACACGCATACTCGTTTTTGAATGCACACGCGCATACTCGTTTCGGAATACGCACGCGCATACTCGTTTCGGAATGCGCACGCGTACACTCGTTTTGGAATAGGCACGTGCGTACTCGTTTTTCAATAGGCACGCGCATACTCGTTTTTGACTGCGCACGTGTATACTCGTTTCTGAATGCGCACGCGCATGCTCGTTTTTGAATAGGCACGCGCGTACTCGTTTTTGACTGCGCACGTGTATACTCGTTTCGGAATGCGCACGCGCATGTTCGTTTTTGAATAGGCACGCGCGTACTCGTTTTTGAATGCGCACGCGTACACTCGTTTTGATTGCGCACGCGTATACTCGTTTTTGAATGCACACGCGCATACTCGTTTCGAAATGCGCACGCGCATACTCGTTTTTGAATGCACACGCGCATACTCGTTTTGGAATAGGCACGCACATACTCGTTTTTTAATGCGCACACGCATACTCGTATTTGAATGCACACGCGCGTACTCTTTTTGAAATAGGCACGTGCATACTCGTTTTTGAATGCGCACACGCATACTCGTATTTGAATGCACACGCGCATACTCGTTTTGAAATGGGCACGTGCATACTCGTTTTTTAATGCGCACGCGCATACGCGTTTTTGAACAGGCACACGCGTACTCGTTTTTGAATGCGCACGCGTATAAACGTTTGAATGCGCACGCGCATACTCGTTTTTGAATGCGCACGCGCCTACTCGTTTCGGAATACGCACGCGCATACTCGTTTTGGAATGCGCACGCGCATGCTCGTTTTGGAATGCGAAGCGCATACTCGTTTTTGAATGCGCACGTGCGTACTCCTTTTTGAAATCGCAAGCGCATACTCCTTTCGGAATAGGCACGCGCGTACTCGTTTTTGAATGCGCACGCGCATACGCGTTTTTGAACATGCACACGCGTACTCGTTTTTTAATGCGCACGCGCGTACTCGTTTTGAATGCGCACGCGCATACTAGTTTTCGAATAGGCACGCGCATACTCGTTTTCGAATAGGCACGCGCATACTCGTTTTTGAATGCACACGCGCATACTCGTTTTGAAATAGGCACGTGCATACTCGTTTTTGAATGCGCACGCGCATACGCGTTTTTGAACAGGCACACGCGTACTCGTTTTTGAATGCGCACGCGCATACTCGTTTTGAAATAGGCACGTGCATACTCGTTTTTGAATGCGCACGCGCATACGCGTTTTTGAACAGGCACACGCGTACTCGTTTTTGAATGCGCACGCGTATACTCGTTTTGAATGCGCACGCGCATACTAGGTTCTGAATACACACGCCCATACTCGTTTTTGAATGCACTCGCGCATACTCGTTTTGGAATGCGCACGCGCATACTCGTTTTGGAATGCGCACGCGCATGCTCTTTTTTGAATGCGAAGCGCATACTCGTTTTTGAATGCGCACGCGCGTACTCGTTTTTGAATGCGCACGTGTATACTCGTTTTTGAATGCACACGCGCATACTCGTTTTTGAATGCACACGCGCATGCTCGTATCGAAATAGCCACGCGCATACTCGTTTGGGAAGGCGCACGCGCATACTCGTTTTTGAATATGCATGCGCGTACTCGTTTTTGAATGCGCACGCGCATACTTGTTTTTGAATGCACACGCGCATACTCGTTTTGGAATAGGCACGTGCATACTCGGTTTTGAATCCACACGCCCATACTCGTTTTTGAATGCACACGCGCATACTCGTTTCGGAATACGCACGCGCATACTCGTTTTGGAATGTGCACGCGTATGCTCGTTTTGGAATGCGAAGCGCATACTCGTTTTTGAATGTGCACGCGCGTACTCGTTTTTGAATTCGCACGCGCATACTCCTTTTGGAATAGGCACGTGCGTACTCGTTTTTGAATGCGCACGCACATACTCGTTTTTGAATAGGCACGCGCGTACTCGTTTTAGAATGCACACACCCGTACTTGTTTTGGAATTGGCACGCGCGTACTCGTTTTTGACTGCGCACGTGTATACTCGTTTTCGAATAGGCACGCGCATACTCGTTTTTGAATGCCCACGCGCATACTCGTTTTTGAATGCACACGCGCATACTCGTTTTTAAATGGGCACGCGCGTACTCGTTTTTGAATCCACATGCGCATACTCGTTTTGGAATAGGCAAGCGCATACTCGTTTTTGAATGCGCACACGCATACTCGTATTTGAATGCACACGCGCGTACTCCTTTTGGAATAGGCACGTGCATACTCGTTTTTGAATGCGCACACGCATACTCGTATTTGAATGCACACGCGCATACTCGTTTTGAAATAGGCACGTGCATACTCGTTTTTGAATGCGCACGCGCATACGCGTTTTTGAACGGGCACACGCGTACTCGTATTTGAATGCGCACGCGTATACTCGTTTTGAATGCGCACGCGCATACTAGGTTTTGAATGGGCACGCGCGTACTCGTTTTCGAATGCACACGCGAATACTCGTTTTGGAATAGGCACGCGCATACTCATTTTGGAATGCGCACGCGTATACTCGTTTTTGAATAGGCACGCGCGTACTCGTTTTTGATTGCGCACACGCATACTCATTTTTGAATGCGCACGCGCAGACTCGTTTTTGAATGGGCACGCGCGTACTCGTTTTTGAATGCACACGCGCATACTCGCTTTGGAATAGGCACGCGCATACTCGTTTTTGAATGCGCACACGCATACTCGTATTTGAATGCACACGCGCGTACTCGTTTTGGAATAGGCACGTGCATACTCGTTTTTGAATGCGCACACGCATACTCGTATTTGAATGCACACGCGCATACTCGTTTTGAAATAGGCACGTGCATACTCGTTTTTGAATGCGCACGCGCATACGCGTTTTTGAACAGGCACACGCGTATACTCGTTTTGAATGCGCACGCGTATACTCGTTTTGAATGCGCACGCGTATACTAGGTTTTGAATGCGAAGCGCATACTCCTTTTTGAATGCGCACGCGCGTACTCGTTTTTGAATTCACAGGCGCATAGTTCTTTTGGAATAGGCACGTGCGTACTCGTTTTTGAATGCGCACGCACATACTCGTTTTTGAATAGGCACGCGCGTACTCGTTTTTGAATGCACACACGCGTACTCGTTTTGGAATAGGCACGCGCATACTCGTTTTTGACTGCGCACGTGTATACTCGTTTCGGAATGCGCACGCGCATGCTCGTTTTTGAATAGGCACGCGCGTACTCGTTTTCGAAATGGCACGCGCATACTCGTTTTTGAATGCACACGCGCATACTCGTTTTTGAATGCATACGCGCATACTCGTTTCGAAATAGGCACGCGCATACCCGTTTGGGAAGGCGCACACGCATACTCGTTTTTGAATGCGCACGCACATACTCGTTTTTGAATAGGCACGCGCGTACTCGTTTTTGAATGCACACACGCGTACTCGTTTTGGAATAGGCACGCGCATACTCGTTTTTGACTGCGCACGTGTATACTCGTTTCGGAATGCGCACGCGCATGCTCGTTTTTGAATAGGCACGCGCGTACTCGTTTTTGAATGCACACGCGTACTCGTTTTTTAATGCGCACGCGTATACTCGTTTTGAATGCGCACGCGCATACTAGTTTTCAAATAGGCACGTGCATACTCGTTTTTGAATGCGCACGCATATACTCGTTTCGGAATGCGCACGCGCATACTCGTTTTCAAATAGGCACGCGCATACTCGTTTTTGAATGCGCACACGCATACTCGTTTTTGAATGCGCACACGCATACTCGTTTCGGAATACGCACGCAACTACTCGTTTTTGAATAGGCACGCGCGTACTCGTTTTTGAACGCGAACGCGCATACGCGTATTTGAACACGCAAATGCGTACTCGTTTTTGAATGCGCACGCGTATACTCGTTCTGAATGCACACGCGCATACTCGTTTTTGAATGGGCACGCGCATACTCGTTTCGGAATACGCACGCGCATACTCGTTTTGGAAGGCACACGCGCATACTCGTTTTTGAATAGGCACGCGCGTACTCGTTTTTGAACGCGAACGCGCATACGCGTTTTTGAACATGCACACGCGTACTCGTTTTTGAATGCACACGCGTATACTCGTTTTGAATGCACACGCGCATACTCGTTTTTGAATAGGCACGCGCGTACTCGTTTTTGAATGCGCACGCATATACTCGTTTCGGAATGCGCACGCGCATACTCGTTTTCAAATAGGCACGCGCATACTCGTTTTTGAATGCGCACACGCATACTCGTTTTTGAATGCACACGCGCATACTCGTTTCGGAATACGCACGCAACTACTCGTTTTTGAATAGGCACGCGCGTACTCGTTTTTGAACGCGAACGCGCATACGCGTATTTGAACACGCAAATGCGTACTCGTTTTTGAATGCGCACGCGTATACTCGTTTTGAATGCACACGCGCATACTCGTTTTTGAATGGGCACGCGCGTACTCGTTTTGGAATGCGCACGCGTATACTCGTTTCGGATTGCGCACGCACATACTCGTTTTCGAATTGGCACGCGCATACTTGTTTTTGAATGCGCACACGCATACTCGTTTTTGAATGCACACGCACATACTCGTTTCGGAATACGCACGCGCATACTCGTTTCGGAATGCACACGCGCATACTCGTTTTGGAATAGGCACGTGCGTACTCGTTTTTGAATGCGAACGCGCATACGCGTTTTTGAACATGCACACGCGTACTCGTTTTTGATTGCACACGCGCGTACTCGTTTTGGAATAGGCACGTGCGTGCTCGTTTTTGAAATCGAACGCGCATACGCGTTTTTGAACATGCACACGCGTACTTTGTTATGAATGCGCACGGGTATACTCGTTTTGAATGCACACGCGCATACTCGTTTTTGAATAGGCACGCGCATACTCGTTTTTGACTGCGCACGTGTATACTCGCTTCGGAATGCGCACGCGCATGCTCGTTTTTGAATAAGCACGCGCGTACTCGTTTGGAAAGGCGCACGCGCATACTCGTTTTCGAATAGGCACGCGCATACTCGTTTTTGAATGCACACGCGCATACTCGTTTTTGAATGCATACGCGCATACTCGTTTCGAAATAGGCACGCGCATACCCGTTTGGGAAGGCGCACACGCATACTCGTTTTTGAATGCGCACGCACATACTCGTTTTTGAATAGGCACGCGCGTACTCGTTTTTGAATGCACACACGCGTACTCGTTTTGGAATAGGCACGCGCATACTCGTTTTTGACTGCAAACGTGTATACTCGTTTCGGAATGCGCACGCGCATGCTCGTTTTTTAATAGGCACGCGCGTACTCGTTTTTGAATGCGCACGCGTACACTCGTTTTGAATGCGCACGCGTATACTCGTTTTTGCATGCACACGTGCATACTCGTTTTCAAATAGGCACGCGCATACTCGTTTTTGAATGCCCACGCGCATACTCGTTTCGAAATAGGCACGCGCTTACTCGTTTGGGAAGGCGCACGCGCATACTTGTTTTTGAATAGGCATGCGCGTACTCGTTTTTGAATGCGCACGCGCATACTCGTTTTTGAATGCACACGCGCATACTCGTTTCGGAATACGCACGCGCATACTCGTTTTGGAATGCACATGCACATACTCATTTTGGAATAAGCACGCGCATACTCGGTTTTGAATGCACCCGCCCATACTCGTTTTTGAATGCACACGCGCATACTCGTTTCGGAATATGCACGCGCATACTCGTTTTGGAATGCGCACGCGCATGCTCGTTTTGGAATGCGAAGCGCATACTCGTTTTTGAATGCGCACGCGCGTACTTGTTTTTTAATTCGCACGCGCATACTCCTTTCGGAATAGGCACGCACGTACTCGTTTTTGAATGCGCACGCGCATACGCGTTTTTGAACATGCACACGCGTACTCGTTTTTTAATGCGCACGCGTATACTCGTTTTGAATGCGCACGCGCATACTAGTTTTCAAATAGGCACGAGCATACTCGTTTTTGAATGCACACGCGCATACTCGTTTCGGAATACGCACGCGCATACTCGTTTTGGAAGGCGCACGCACATACTCGTTTTTGAATAGGCACGCGCGTACTCGTTTTTGAACGCGAACGCACATACGCGTTTTTGAACATGCACACGCGTACTCGTTTTTGAATGCACACGCGTATACTCGTTTTGAATGCACACGCGCATACTCGTTTTTGAATAGGCATGCGCGTACTCGTTTTTGAATGCGCACGCATATACTCGTTTCGGAATGCGCACGCGCATACTCGTTTTCAAATAGGCACGCGCATACTCGTTTTTGAATGCGCACACGCATACTCGTTTTTGAATGCACACGCGCATACTCGTTTCGGAATACGCACGCGACTACTCGTTTTTGAATAGGCACGCGCGTACTCGTTTTTGAACGCGAACGCGCATACGCGTATTTGAACACGCAAATGCGTACTCGTTTTTGAATGCGCACGCGTATACTCGTTTTGAATGCACACGCGCATACTCGTTTTTGAATGGGCACGCGCGTACTCGTTTTGGAATGCGCACGCGTATACTCGTTTCGGATTGCGCACGCACATACTCGTTTTCGAATTGGCACGCGCATACTTGTTTTTGAATGCGCACACGCATACTCGTTTTTGAATGCACACGCACATACTCGTTTCGGAATACGCACGCGCATACTCGTTTCGGAATGCGCACGCTTATACTCGTTTTGGAATAGGCACGTGCGTACTCGTTTTTGAATGCGAACGCGCATACGCGTTTTTGAACATGCGCACGCGTACTCGTTTTTGATTGCACACGCGCGTACTCGTTTTGGAATAGGCACGTGCGTGCTCGTTTTTGAAAGCGAACACGCATACGCGTTTTTGAACATGCACACGCGTACTTTGTTATGAATGCGCACGGGTATACTCGTTTTGAATGCACACGCGCATACTCGTTTTTGAATAGGCACGCGCATACTCGTTTTTGACTGCGCACGTGTATACTCGTTTCGGAATGCGCACGCGCATGCTCGTTTTTGAATAAGCACGCGCGTACTCGTTTGGAAAGGCGCACGCGCATACTCGTTTTTGAATAGGCATGCGCGTACTCGTTTTTGAATGCGCACGCGCATACTTGTTTTTGAATGCACACGCGCATACTCGTTTTGGAATAGGCACGCGCATACTCGTTTTTGAATACGCACACGCATACTCGTATTTGATTGCGCACGCGCATACTCGTTTTGCAATAGGCACGTGCATACTCGTTTTTGAATGCACACGCGCATACTTGTTTTTGAATAGGCACGCGCGTACTCGTTTTTGAATGCGCACGCGCATACTCGTTTTTGAATGCACACGCGCATACTCGTTTTGGAATAGGCACGCACATACTCGTTTTTGAATGCGCACACACATACTCGTATTTGAATGCACACGCGCGTACTCGTTTTGAAATAGGCACGTGCATACTCGTTTTTGAATGCGCACACGCATACTCGTATTTGAATGCACACGCGCATACTCGTTTTGAAATAGGCACGTGCATACTCGTTTTTGAATGCGCACGCGCATACGTGTTTTTGAACAGGCACACGCGTACTCGTTTTTGAATGCGCACGCGTATAAGCGTTTGAATGCGCACGCGCATACTCGGTTATGAAGGCACACGCCCATACTCGTTTTTGAATGCACACGCGCATACTCGTTTCGGAATACGCACGCGCATACACGTTTTGGAATGCGCACGCGCATGCTCGTTTTGGAATGCACACGCGCATACTCGTTTCGAAATACGCACGCGACTACTCGTTTTTGAATAGGCACGCGCGTACTCGTTTTTGAACGCGAACGCGCATACGCGATTTTGAACATGCAGACGCGTACTCGTTTTTGAATGCGCACGCGTATACTTGTTTTGAATGAACACGCGCATACTCGTTTTTGAATGGGCACGCGCGTACTCGTTTTCGAATGCGCACGCGTATACTCGTTTCGGAAGGCGCACGCACATACTCGTTTTCGAATAGGCACGCGCATACTCGTTTTTGAATGCGCACACGCACACGCATACTCGTTTTTGAATGCACACGCGCATACTCGTTTCGGAATACGCACGCGCATACTCGTTTTGGAATGCGCACGCGCATACTCGTTTTGGAATAGGCACGTGCGTACTCGTTTTTGAATGCGAACGCGCATACGCGTTTTTGAACATGCACACGCGTACTCGTTTTTGATTGCACACGCGCGTACTCGTTTTTGAATAGGCACGCGCATACTCGTTTTTGACTGCGCACGTGTATACTCGTTTCGGAATGCACACGCGCATGCTCGTTTTTGAATAGGCACGCGTACACTCGTTTTGAATGCACACGCGCATACTCGTTTTTGAATAGGCAAGCGCATACTCGTTTTTGACTTCGCACGTGTATACTCGTTTCGGAATGCGCACCCGCATGCTCATTTTTGAATAGGCACGCGCGTACTCGTTTTTGAATGTGCTCGCGTACACTCGTTTTGAATGTGCACGCGTATACCCGTTTGGGAAGGCGCACACGCATACTCGTTTTTGAATGTGCACGCACATACTCGTTTTTGAATAGGCACGCGCGTACTCGTTTTTGAGTGCATACACGCGTACTCGTTTTGGAATAGGCACGCGCATACTCGTTTTTGAATGCACACGCGCATACTCGTTTTTGAATGCACACGCGCATACTCGTTTCGAAATAGGCACGCGCATACTCGTTTGGGAAGGCGCACGCGCATACTTGTTTTTGAATAGGCATGCGCGTGCTCGTTTTTGAATGCGCACCCGCATACTCGTTTTTGAATGCACACGCGCATACTCGTTTCGGAATACGCACGCGCATACTCGTTTTGGAATGCGCACGCGCATGCTCGTTTTGGAATGCGAAGCGCATACTCGTTTTTGAATGCGCACGCGCGTACTCGTTTTTTAATTCGCACGCGCATACTCCTTTCGGAATAAGCACGCGCGTACTCGTTTTTGAATGCGCACGGGCATACGCGTTTTTGAACATGCACACGCGTACTCGTTTTTTAATGCGCACGCGTATACTCGTTTTGAATGCGCACGCGCATACTAGTTTTCAAATAGGCACGCGCATACTCGTTTTTGAAAGCGCACACGCATACTCATTTTTGAATGCACACGCGCATACTCGTTTCGGAATACGCACGCGCATACTTGTTTTGGAAGGCGCTCGCGCATACTCGTTTTTGAATAGGCACGCGCGTACTCGTTTTTGAACGCGAACGCGCATACGCGTTTTTGAATATGCACACGCGTACTCGTTTTTGAATGCGCACGCGTATACTCGTTTTGAATGCACACGCGCATACTCGTTTTTGAATGGGCACGCGCGTACTCGTTTTTGAATGCGCACGCGTATACTCGTTTCGGAATGCGCACGCGCATACTCGTTTTCGAATAGGCGCGCGCATTCTCGTTTCTGAATGCGCACACGCATACTCGTTTTTGAATGCACACGCGCATACTCGTTTCGGAATACGCACGTGACTACTCGTTTTTGAATAGGCACGCGCGTACTCGTTTTTGAACGCGAACGCGCATACGCGTTTTTGAACACGCACATGCGTACTCGTTTTTGAATGCGCACGCGTATACTCGTTTTGAATGCACACGCGCATACTCGTTTTTGAATGGGCACGCGCGTACTCGTTTTTGAATGCGCACGCGTATACTCGTTTCGGAATGCGCATGCGCATACTCGTTTTCGAATAGGCACGCGCATTCTCGTTTTTGAATGCGCACACGCATACTCGTTTTTGAATGCACGCGCGCATACTCGTTTCGGAATACGCACGCGCATACTCGTTTCGGAATGCGCACGCGCATACTCGTTTTGGAATAGGCACGTGCGTACTCGTTTTTGAATGCGAACGCGCATACGCGTTTTTGAACATGCACACGCGTACTCGTTTTTGATTGCACACGCGCGTACTCGTTTTGGAATAAGCACGTGCGTGCTCGTTTTTGAAAGCGAACGCGCATACGCGTTTTTGAACATGCACACGCGTACTTTGTTATGAATGCGCACGGGTATACTCGTTTTGAATGCACACGCGCATACTCGTTTTTGAATAGGCACGCGCATACTCGTTTTTGACTGCGCACGTGTATACTCGTTTCGGAATGCGCACGCGCATGCTCGTTTTTGAATAGGCACGCGCGTACTCGTTTTTGACTGCGCACGTGTATACTCGTTTCGGAATGCGCACGCGCATGTTCGTTTTTGAATAGGCACGCGTGAACTCGTTTTTGAATGCGCACGCGTACACTCGTTTTGAATGCGCACGCGTATACTCGTTTTTTAATGCACACGCGCATACTCGTTTTCGAATAGGCACGTGCATACTCGTTTTTGAATGCACACGCGCATACTCGTTTTTGAATGCACACGCGCATACTCGTTTCGAAATGGGCACGCGCATACTTGTTTGGAAAGGCGCACGCGCATACTCGTTTTTGAATAGGCATGCACGTACTCGTTTTTGAATGCGCACGCGCATACTTGTTTTGAATGCGCACGCGCATACTCGTTTTGGAATAGGCACGCGCATACTCGTTTTTGAATACGCACACGCATACTCGTATTTGATTGCGCACGCGCATACTCGTTTTGCAATAGACACGTGCATACTCTTTTTTGAATGCACACGCGCGTACTCGTTTTTGAATGCGCACGCGCATACTCGTTTTTGCATGCACACGCGCATACTCGTTTTGGAATAGGCACGCACATACTCGTTTTTGAATGCGCACACGCATACTCGTATTTGAATGCACACGCGCGTACTCGTTTTGAAATAGGCACGTGCATACTCGTTTTTGAATGCGCACACGCATACTCGTATTTGAATGCACACGCGCATACTCGTTTTGAAATGGGCACGTGCATACTCGTTTTTTAATGCGCACGCGCATACGCGTTTTTGAACAGGCACACGCGTACTTGTTTTTGAATGCGCACGCGTATAAGCGTTTGAATGCGCACGCGCATACTCGGTTTTGAAAGCACACGCCCATACTCGTTTTTGAATGCGCACGCGCATACTCGTTTCGGAATACGCACGCGCATACTCGTTTTGGAATGCGCACGCGCATGCTCGTTTTGGAATGTGAAGCGCATAATCGTTTTTGAATGCGCACGCGCGTACTCGTTTTTGAATTTGCACGTGCATACTCCTTTCGGAATAGGCACGCGCGTACTCTTTTTTGAATGCACACGCGTATTCGTTTTTTAATGCGCACGCGCGTACTCGTTTTGAATGCGCACGCGCATACTAGTTTTCGAATAGGCACGCGCATGCTCGTTTTCGAATATGCACGCACATACTCGTTTTTGAATGCGCACACGCACACGCATACTCGTTTTTGAATGCACACGCATACTCGTATTTGAATGCACACGCGCATACTCGTTTTGAAATAGGCACGTGCATACTCATTTTTGAATGCGCACGCGCATACGCGTTTTTGAACAGGCACACGCGTACTCGTTTTTGAATGCGCACACGCATACTCGTTTTGAAATAGGCACGTGCATACTCGTTTTTGAATGCGCACGCGCATACGCGTTTTTGAACAGGCACACGCGTACTTGTTTTTGAATGCGCACGCGTATACTCGTTTTGAATGCGCACGCGCATACTAGGTTTTGAATGCACACGCGCATACTCGTTTTTGAATGCACTCGCGCATACTCGTTTTGGAATGCGCACGCGCATACTCGTTTTGGAATGCGCACGCGCATGCTCTTTTTTTAATGCGAAGCGCATACTCGTTTCTGAATGCGCACGCGCGTACTCGTTTTTGAATTCGCCCGCGCATACTCGTTTTTGAATAGGCACGCGCGTACTCGTTTTTGAATGCACACACGCGTACTCGTTTTGGAATAGGCACGCGCATACTCGTTTTTGATTGCGCACGCGCATACGCGTTTTTTAACAGGCACTCGCGTACTCGTTTCGAAATAGCCACGCGCATACTTGTTTGGGAAGGCGCACGCGCATACTCGTTTTTGAATATGCATGCGCGTACTCGTTTTTGATTGCGCACGCGCATACTTGTTTTTGAATGCACACGCACATACTCGTTTTGGAATAGGCACGCGCATACTCGTTTTTGAATACGCACACGCATAATCGTATTTGATTGCACACGCGACTACTCGTTTTGCAATAGGCACGTGCATACTCGTTTTTGAATGCACACGCGCATACTTGTTTTTGAATAGGCACGCGCGTACTCGTTTTAGAATGCACACGCGCATACTCGTTTTGGAATAGGCACGCACATACTCGTTTTTGAATGCGCACACGCATACTCGTTTCGGAATGCGCACGCGCATACTCGTTTTCGAATAGGCACGCGCATTCTCGTTTTTGAATGCGCACACGCATACTCGTTTTTGAATGCACACGCGCATACTCGTTTCGGAATACGCACGCGCATACTCGTTTCGGAATAGGCACGTGCGTACTCGTTTTTGAATGCGAACGCGCATACGCGTTTTTGAACATGCACACGCGTACTCGTTTTTGATTGCACACGCGCGTACTCGTTTTGGAATAAGCACGTGCGTGCTCGTTTTTGAAAGCGAACGCGCATACGCGTTTTTGAACATGCACACGCGTACTTTGTTATGAATGCGCACGGGTATACACGTTTTGAATGCACACGGGCATACTCGTTTTTGAATAGGCACGCGCATACTCGTTTTTGACTGCGCACGTGTATACTCGTTTCGGAATGCGCACGCGCATGCTCGTTTTTAAATAGGCACGCGCGTACTCGTTTTTGACTGTGCACGTGTATACTCGTTTCGGAATGCGCACGCGCATGTTCGTTTTTGAATAGGCACGCGCGTACTCGTTTTTGAATGCGCACGCGTACACTCGTTTTGAATGCGCACGCGTATACTCGTTTTTTAATGCACACGCGCATACTCGTTTTCGAATAGGCACGCGCATACTCGTTTTTGAATGCACACGCGCATACTCATTTTTGAATGCACACGCGCATACTCGTTTCGAAATGGGCACGCGCATACTTGTTTGGAAAGGCGCACGCGCATACTCGTTTTTGAATAGGCATGCGCGTACTCGTTTTTGAATGCGCACGCGCATACTTGTTTTGAATGCGCACGCGCATACTCGTTTTGGAATAGGCACGCGCATACTCGTTTTTGAATACGCACACGCATACTCGTATTTGATTGCGCACGCGCATACTCGTTTTGCAATAGACACGTGCATACTCTTTTTTGAATGCACACGCACGTACTCGTTTTTGAATGCGCACGCGCATACTCGTTTTTGAATGCACACGCGCATACTCGTTTTGGAATAGGCACGCACATACTCGTTTTTGAATGCGCACACGCATAGTCGTATTTGAATGCACACGCGCGTACTCGTTTTAAAATAGGCACGTGCATACTCGTTTTTGAATGCGCACACGCATACTCGTATTTGAATGCACACGCGCATACTCGTTTTGAAATGGGCACGTGCATACTCGTTTTTTAATGCGCACGCGCATACGCGTTTTTGAACAGGCACACGCGTACTCGTTTTTGAATGCGCACGCGTATAAGCGTTTGAATGCGCACGCGCATACTCGGTTTTGAATGCACACGCCCATACTCGTTTTTGAATGCGCACGCGCATACTCGTTTCGGAATATGCACGCGCATACTCGTTTTGGAATGCGCACGCGCATGCTCGTTTTGGAATGCGAAGCGCATAATCGTTTTTGAATGCGCACGCGCGTACTCGTTTTTGAATTTGCACGTGCATACTCCTTTCGGAATAGGCACGCGCGTACTCTTTTTTGAATGCGCCCGCGCATACGCGTTTTTGAACATGCACACGCGTATTCGTTTTTTAATGCGCACGCGCGTACTCGTTTTGAATGCGCACGCGCATACTAGTTTTCGAATAGGCACGCGCATGCTCGTTTTCGAATAGGCACGCGCATACTCGTTTTTGAATGCGCACACGCACACGCATACTCGTTTTTGAATGCACACGCATACTCGTATTTGAATGCACACGCGCATACTCGTTTTGAAATAGGCACGTTCATACTCGTTTTTGAATGCGCACGCGCATACGCGTTTTTGAACAGAACACGCGTACTGGTTTTTGAATGCGCACGCGCATACTCGTTTTGAAATAGGCACGTGCATACTCGTTTTTGAATGCGCACGCGCATACGCGTTTTTGAACAGGCACACGCGTACTTGTTTTTGAATGCGCACGCGTATACTCGTTTTGAATGCACACGCGCATACTAGGTTTTGAATGCACACGCGCATACTCGTTTTTGAATGCACTCGCGCATACTCGTTTTGGAATGCGCACGCGCATACTCGTTTTGGAATGCGCACGCGCATGCTCTTTTTTTAATGCGAAGCGCATACTCGTTTCTGAATGCGCACGCGCGTACTCGTTTTTGAATTCGCACGCGCATACTCGTTTTTGAATAGGCATGCACGTACTCGTTTTTGAATGCGCACGCGCATACTTGTTTTGAATGCGCACGCGCATACTCGTTTTGGAATAGGCACGCGCATACTCGTTTTTGAATACGCACACGCATACTCGTATTTGATTGCGCACGCGCATACTCGTTTTGCAATAGACACGTGCATACTCTTTTTTGAATGCACACGCGCGTACTCGTTTTTGAATGCGCACGCGCATACTCGTTTTTGCATGCACACGCGCATACTCGTTTTGGAATAGGCACGCACATACTCGTTTTTGAATGCGCACACGCATACTCGTATTTGAATGCACACGCGCGTACTCGTTTTGAAATAGGCACGTGCATACTCGTTTTTGAATGCGCACACGCATACTCGTATTTGAATGCACACGCGCATACTCGTTTTGAAATGGGCACGTGCATACTCGTTTTTTAATGCGCACGCGCATACGCGTTTTTGAACAGGCACACGCGTACTTGTTTTTGAATGCGCACGCGTATAAGCGTTTGAATGCGCACGCGCATACTCGGTTTTGAAAGCACACGCCCATACTCGTTTTTGAATGCGCACGCGCATACTCGTTTCGGAATACGCACGCGCATACTCGTTTTGGAATGCGCACGCGCATGCTCGTTTTGGAATGTGAAGCGCATAATCGTTTTTGAATGCGCACGCGCGTACTCGTTTTTGAATTTGCACGTGCATACTCCTTTCGGAATAGGCACGCGCGTACTCTTTTTTGAATGCGCACGCGCATACGCGTTTTTGAACATGCACACGCGTATTCGTTTTTTAATGCGCACGCGCGTACTCGTTTTGAATGCGCACGCGCATACTAGTTTTCGAATAGGCACGCGCATGCTCGTTTTCGAATATGCACGCACATACTCGTTTTTGAATGCGCACACGCACACGCATACTCGTTTTTGAATGCACACGCATACTCGTATTTGAATGCACACGCGCATACTCGTTTTGAAATAGGCACGTGCATACTCATTTTTGAATGCGCACGCGCATACGCGTTTTTGAACAGGCACACGCGTACTCGTTTTTGAATGCGCACACGCATACTCGTTTTGAAATAGGCACGTGCATACTCGTTTTTGAATGCGCACGCGCATACGCGTTTTTGAACAGGCACACGCGTACTTGTTTTTGAATGCGCACGCGTATACTCGTTTTGAATGCGCACGCGCATACTAGGTTTTGAATGCACACGCGCATACTCGTTTTTGAATGCACTCGCGCATACTCGTTTTGGAATGCGCACGCGCATACTCGTTTTGGAATGCGCACGCGCATGCTCTTTTTTTAATGCGAAGCGCATACTCGTTTCTGAATGCGCACGCACGTACTCGTTTTTGAATTCGCCCGCGCATACTCGTTTTTGAATAGGCACGCGCGTACTCGTTTTTGAATGCACACACGCGTACTCGTTTTGGAATAGGCACGCGCATACTCGTTTTTGATTGCGCACGCGCATACGCGTTTTTTAACAGGCACTCGCGTACTCGTTTCGAAATAGCCACGCGCATACTTGTTTGGGAAGGCGCACGCGCATACTCGTTTTTGAATATGCATGCGCGTACTCGTTTTTGATTGCGCACGCGCATACTTGTTTTTGAATGCACACGCACATACTCGTTTTGGAATAGGCACGCGCATACTCGTTTTTGAATACGCACACGCATAATCGTATTTGATTGCACACGCGACTACTCGTTTTGCAATAGGCACGTGCATACTCGTTTTTGAATGCACACGCGCAAACTTGTTTTTGAATAGGCACGCGCGTACTCGTTTTAGAATGCACACGCGCATACTCGTTTTGGAATAGGCACGCACATACTCGTTTTTGAATGCGCACACGCATACTCGTTTCGGAATGCGCACGCGCATACTCGTTTTCGAATAGGCACGCGCATTCTCGTTTTTGAATGCGCACACGCATACTCGTTTTTGAATGCACACGCGCATACTCGTTTCGGAATACGCACGCGCATACTCGTTTCGGAATAGGCACGTGCGTACTCGTTTTTGAATGCGAACGCGCATACGCGTTTTTGAACATGCACACGCGTACTCGTTTTTGATTGCACACGCGCGTACTCGTTTTGGAATAAGCACGTGCGTGCTCGTTTTTGAAAGCGAACGCGCATACGCGTTTTTGAACATGCACACGCGTACTTTGTTATGAATGCGCACGGGTATACACGTTTTGAATGCACACGGGCATACTCGTTTTTGAATAGGCACGCGCATACTCGTTTTTGACTGCGCACGTGTATACTCGTTTCGGAATGCGCACGCGCATGCTCGTTTTTAAATAGGCACGCGCGTACTCGTTTTTGACTGTGCACGTGTATACTCGTTTCGGAATGCGCACGCGCATGTTCGTTTTTGAATAGGCACGCGCGTACTCGTTTTTGAATGCGCACGCGTACACTCGTTTTGAATGCGCACGCGTATACTCGTTTTTTAATGCACACGCGCATACTCGTTTTCGAATAGGCACGCGCATACTCGTTTTTGAATGCACACGCGCATACTCATTTTTGAATGCACACGCGCATACTCGTTTCGAAATGGGCACGCGCATACTTGTTTGGAAAGGCGCACGCGCATACTCGTTTTTGAATAGGCATGCGCGTACTCGTTTTTGAATGCGCACGCGCATACTTGTTTTGAATGCGCACGCGCATACTCGTTTTGGAATAGGCACGCGCATACTCGTTTTTGAATACGCACACGCATACTCGTATTTGATTGCGCACGCGCATACTCGTTTTGCAATAGACACGTGCATACTCTTTTTTGAATGCACACGCACGTACTCGTTTTTGAATGCGCACGCGCATACTCGTTTTTGAATGCACACGCGCATACTCGTTTTGGAATAGGCACGCACATACTCGTTTTTGAATGCGCACACGCATAGTCGTATTTGAATGCACACGCGCGTACTCGTTTTAAAATAGGCACGTGCATACTCGTTTTTGAATGCGCACACGCATACTCGTATTTGAATGCACACGCGCATACTCGTTTTGAAATGGGCACGTGCATACTCGTTTTTTAATGCGCACGCGCATACGCGTTTTTGAACAGGCACACGCGTACTCGTTTTTGAATGCGCACGCGTATAAGCGTTTGAATGCGCACGCGCATACTCGGTTTTGAATGCACACGCCCATACTCGTTTTTGAATGCGCACGCGCATACTCGTTTCGGAATATGCACGCGCATACTCGTTTTGGAATGCGCACGCGCATGCTCGTTTTGGAATGCGAAGCGCATAATCGTTTTTGAATGCGCACGCGCGTACTCGTTTTTGAATTTGCACATGCATACTCCTTTCGGAATAGGCACGCGCGTACTCTTTTTTGAATGCGCCCGCGCATACGCGTTTTTGAACATGCACACGCGTATTCGTTTTTTAATGCGCACGCGCGTACTCGTTTTGAATGCGCACGCGCATACTAGTTTTCGAATAGGCACGCGCATGCTCGTTTTCGAATAGGCACGCGCATACTCGTTTTTGAATGCGCACACGCACACGCATACTCGTTTTTGAATGCACACGCATACTCGTATTTGAATGCACACGCGCATACTCGTTTTGAAATAGGCACGTTCATACTCGTTTTTGAATGCGCACGCGCATACGCGTTTTTGAACAGAACACGCGTACTGGTTTTTGAATGCGCACGCGCATACTCGTTTTGAAATAGGCACGTGCATACTCGTTTTTGAATGCGCACGCGCATACGCGTTTTTGAACAGGCACACGCGTACTTGTTTTTGAATGCGCACGCGTATACTCGTTTTGAATGCACACGCGCATACTAGGTTTTGAATGCACACGCGCATACTCGTTTTTGAATGCACTCGCGCATACTCGTTTTGGAATGCGCACGCGCATACTCGTTTTGGAATGCGCACGCGCATGCTCTTTTTTTAATGCGAAGCGCATACTCGTTTCTGAATGCGCACGCGCGTACTCGTTTTTGAATTCGCACGCGCATACTCGTTTTTGAATAGGCACACGCATGCTCGTTTTTGAATGCACACGCGCATACTCGTTTCGAAATAGGCACGCGCATACTCGTTTGGGAAGGCGCACGCGCATAATCGTTTTTGAATAGGCACACGCGTACTCGTTTTTGATTGCGCACGCGCATACGCGTTTTTTAACAGGCACACGCGTACTCGTTTCGAAATAGCCACGCGCATACTTGTTTGGGAAGGCGCACGCGCATACTCGTTTTTGAATATGCATGCGCGTACTCGTTTTTGATTGCGCACGCGCATACTTGTTTTTGAATGCACACGCACATACTCGTTTTGGAATAGGCACGCGCATACTCGTTTTTGAATACGCACACGCATACTCGTATTTGATTGCACACGCGACTACTCGTTTTGCAATAGGCACGTGCATACTCGTTTTTGAATGCACACGCGCATACTTGTTTTTGAATAGGCACGCGCGTACTCGTTTTAGATACTCGTTTTTGAATGCACACGCGCATACTCGTTTTGGAATAGGCACGCACATACTCGTTTTTGAATGCGCACACGCATACTCGTATTTGAATGCACACGCGCGTACTCGTTTTGAAATAGGCACGTACATACTCGTTTTTGAATGCGCACACGCATACTCGTATTTGAATGCACACGCGCATACTCGTTTTGAAATAGGCACGTGCATACTCGTTTTTGAATGCGCACGCGCATACGCGTTTTTGTACAGGCACACGCGAACTCGTTTTTGAATGCGCACGCGTATAAGCGTTTGAATGCGCACGCGCATACTCGGTTATGAAGGCACACGCCCATACTCGTTTTTGAATGCACACGCGCATACTCGTTTCGGAATACGCACGCGCATACTCGTTTCGAAATACGCACGCGACTACTCGTTTTTGAATAGGCACGCGCGTACTCGTTTTTGAACGCGAACGCGCATACGCGATTTTGAACATGCACACGCGTACTCGTTTTTGATTGCGCACGCGTATACTCGTTTTGAATGAACACGCGCATACTCGTTTTTGAATGGGCACGCGCGTACTCGTTTTCGAATGCGCACGCGTATACTCGTTTCGGAATGCGCACGCACATACTCGTTTTCGAATAGGCACGCGCATACTCGTTTTTGAAATCGCACACGCACACGCATACTCGTTTTTGAATGCACACGCGCATACTCGTTTCGGAATACGCACGCGCATACTCGTTTTGGAATACGCACGCGCATACTCGTTTTGGAATAGGCACGTGCGTACTCGTTTTTGAATGCGAAACCGCATACGCGTTTTTGAACATGCAAACGCGTACTCGTTTTTGATTGCACACGCGCGTACTCGTTTTTGAATAGGCACGCGCATACTCGTTTTTGACTGCGAACGTGTATACTCGTTTCGGAATGCACACGCGCATGCTCGTTTTTGAATAGGCACGCGTACACTCGTTTTGAATGCACACGCGCATACTCACTTTTGAATAGGCACGCGCATACTCGTTTTTGACTTCGCACGTGTATACTCGTTTCGGAATGCGCACCCGCATGCTCATTTTTGAATAGGCACGCGCGTACTCGTTTTTGTATGCGCTCGCGTACACTCGTTTTGAATGCGCACGCGTATACCCGTTTGGGAAGGCGCACACGCATACTCGTTTTTGAATGCGCACGCACATACTCGTTTTTGAATAGGCACGCGCGTACTCGTTTTTGAATGCATACACGCGTACTCGTTTTGGAATAGGCACGCGCATACTCGTTTTTGAATGTACACGCGCATACTCGTTTTTGAATGCACACGCGCATACTCGTTTCGAAATAGGCACGCGCATACTCGTTTGGAAAGGCGCACGCGCATACTTGTTTTTGAATAGGCATGCGCGTGCTCGTTTTTGAATGCGCACCCGCATACTCGTTTTTGAATGCACACGCGCATACTCGTTTCGGAATACGCACGCGCATACTCGTTTTGGAATGCGCACGCGCATGCTCGTTTTGGAATGCGAAGCGCATACTCGTTTTTGAATGCGCACGCGCGTACTCGTTTTTTAATTCGCACGCGCATACTCCTTTCGGAATAAGCACGCGCGTACTCGTTTTTGAATGCGCACGGGCATACGCGTTTTTGAACATGCGCAGGCGTACTCGTTTTTTAATGCGCACGCGCGTACTCGTTTTTGATTGCGAACGCGCATACGCGTTTTTGAACATGCACACGCGTACTCGTTTTTGAATGCGCACACGCATACTCGTATTTGAATGCACACGCGCATACTCGTTTTGAAATAGGCACGTGCATACTCGTTTTTGAATGCGCACGCGCATACGCGTTTTTGAACAGGCACACGCGAACTCGTTTTTGAATGCGCACTCGTATAAGCGTTTGAATGCGCACGCGCATACTCGGTTATGAAGGCACACGCCCATACTCGTTTTTGAATGCACACGCGCATACTCGTTTCGGAATACGCACGCGCATACTCGTTTTGGAATGCGCACGCGCATGCTCGTTTTGGAATGCACACGCGCATACTCGTTTCGAAATACGCACGCGACTACTCGTTTTTGAATAGGCACGCGCGTACTCGTTTTTGAACGCGAACGCGCATACGCGATTTTGAACATGCACACGTGTACTCGTTTTTGATTGCGCACGCGTATACTCGTTTTGAATGAACACGCGCATACTCGTTTTTGAATGGGCACGCGCGTACTCGTTTTCGAATGCGCACGCGTATACTCGTTTCGGAATGCGCACGCACATACTCGTTTTCGAATAGGCACGCGCATACTCGTTTTTGAATGCGAACGCGCATACGCGTTTTTGAACGTGCACACGCGTACTCGTTTTTCATTGCACACGCGCATACTCGTTTTTGACTGCGCACGTGTATACTCGTTTCGGAATGCACACGCGCATGCTCGTTTTTGAATAGGCACGCGTACACTCGTTTTGAATGCACACGCGCATACTCGTTTTTGAATAGGCACGCGCATACTCGTTTTTGACTTCGCACGTGTATACTCGTTTCGGAATGCGCACCCGCATGCTCATTTTTGAATAGGCACGCGCGTACTCGTTTTCGAATGCGCTCGCGTACACTCGTTTTGACTGCGCACGCGTATACCTGCTTGGGAAGGCGCACACGCATACTCGTTTTTGAATGCGCACGCACATACTCGTTTTTGAATAGGCACGCGCGTACTCGTTTTTGAATGCATACACGCGTACTCGTTTTGGAATAGGCACGCGCATACTCGTTTTTGAATGCACACGCGGATACTCGTTTTTGAATGCACACGCGCATACTCGTTTCGAAATAGGCACGCGCATACTTGTTTTTGAATAGGCATGCGCGTGCTCGTTTTTGAATGCGCACCCGCATACTCGTTTTTGAATGCACACGCGCATACTCGTTTCGGAATACGCACGCGCATACTCGTTTTGGAATGCGCACGCGCATGCTCGTTTTGGAATGCGAAGCGCATACTCGTTTTTGAATGCGCACACGCATACTCATTTTTGAATGCACACGCGCATACTCGTTTCGGAATACGCACGCGCATACTCGTTTTGGAATAGGCACGCACATACTCGTTTTTGAATGCGCACACGCATACTCGTATTTGAATGCACACGCGCGTACTCATTTTGAAATAGGCTCGTGCATACTCATTTTTGAATGCGCACACGCATACTCGTATTTGAATGCACACGCGCATACTCGTTTTGAAATAGGCACGTGCATACTCGTTTTTGAATGCGCACGCGCATACGCGTTTTTGAACAGGCACACGCGAACTCGTTTTTGAATGCGCACGCGTATAAGCGTTTGAATGCGCACGCGCATACTCGGTTATGAAGGCACACGCCCATACTCGTTTTTGAATGCACACGCGCATACTCGTTTCGGAATACGCACGCGCATACTCGTTTTGGAATGCGCACGCACATGCTCGTTTTGGAATGCGCACGCGCATGCTCGTTTTGGAATGCGAAGCGCATACTCGTTTTTGAATGCGCACGCGCGTACTCCTTTTTTAATTCGCACGGGCATACGCGTTTTTGAACATGCGCAGGCGTACTCGTTTTTTAATGCGCACGCGTATACTCGTTTTGAATGCGCACGCGCATACTAGTTTTTAAATAGGCACGCGCATACTCGTTTTTGAAAGCGCATACGCATACTCATTTTTGAATGCACACGCGCATACTCGTTTCGGAATACGCACGCGCATACTATTTTTGGAAGGCGCTCGCGCATACTCGTTTTTGAATAGGCACGCGCGTACTCGTTTTTGATTGCGAACGCGCATACGCGTTTTTGAACATGCACACGCGTACTCGTTTTTGAATGCGCACACGCATACTCGTATTTGAATGCACACGCGCATACTCGTTTTGAAATAGGCACGTGCATACTCGTTTTTGAATGCGCACGCGCATACGCGTTTTTGAACAGGCACACGCGAACTCGTTTTTGAATGCGCACTCGTATAAGCGTTTGAATGCGCACGCGCATACTCGGTTATGAAGGCACACGCCCATACTCGTTTTTGAATGCACACGCGCATACTCGTTTCGGAATACGCACGCGCATACTCGTTTTGGAATGCGCACGCGCATGCTCGTTTTGGAATGCACACGCGCATACTCGTTTCGAAATACGCACGCGACTACTCGTTTTTGAATAGGCACGCGCGTACTCGTTTTTGAACGCGAACGCGCATACGCGATTTTGAACATGCACACGTGTACTCGTTTTTGATTGCGCACGCGTATACTCGTTTTGAATGAACACGCGCATACTCGTTTTTGAATGGGCACGCGCGTACTCGTTTTCGAATGCGCACGCGTATACTCGTTTCGGAATGCGCACGCACATACTCGTTTTCGAATAGGCACGCGCATACTCGTTTTTGAATGCTAACGCGCACACGCGTTTTTGAACATGCACACGCGTACTCGTTTTTCATTGCACACGCGCGTACTCGTTTTTGAATAGGCACGCGCATACTCGTTTTTGACTGCGCACGTGTATACTCGTTTCGGAATGCACACGCGCATGCTCGTTTTTGAATAGGCACGCGTACACTCGTTTTGAATGCACACGCGCATACTCGTTTTTGAATAGGCACGCGCATACTCGTTTTTGACTTCGCACGTGTATACTCGTTTCGGAATGCGCACCCGCATGCTCATTTTTGAATAGGCACGCGCGTACTCGTTTTCGAATGCGCTCGCGTACACTCGTTTTGAATGCGCACGCGTATACCTGCTTGGGAAGGCGCACACGCATTCTCGTTTTTGAATGCGCACGCACATACTCGTTTTTGAATAGGCACGCGCGTACTCGTTTTTGAATGCATACACGCGTACTCGTTTTGGAATAGGCACGCGCATACTCGTTTTTGAATGCACACGCGGATACTCGTTTTTGAATGCACACGCGCATACTCGTTTCGAAATAGGCACGCGCATACTCGTTTGGGAAGGCGCACGCGCATACTTGTTTTTGAATAGGCATGCGCGTGCTCGTTTTTGAATGCGCACCCGCATACTCGTTTTTGAATGCACACGCGCATACTCGTTTCGGAATACGCACGCGCATACTCGTTTTGGAATGCGCACGCGCATGCTCGTTTTGGAATGCGAAGCGCATACTCGTTTCTGAATGCGCACACGCATACTCATTTTTGAATGCACACGCGCATACTCGTTTCGGAATACGCACGCGCATACTCGTTTTGGAATAGGCACGCACATACTCGTTTTTGAATGCGCACACGCATACTCGTATTTGAATGCACACGCGCGTACTCAATTTGAAATAGGCTCGTGCATACTCGTTTTTGAATGCGCACACGCATACTCGTATTTGAATGCACACGCGCATACTCGTTTTGAAATAGGCACGTGCATACTCGTTTTTGAATGCGCACGCGCATACGCGTTTTTGAACAGGCACACGCGAACTCGTTTTTGAATGCGCACGCGTATAAGCGTTTGAATGCGCACGCGCATACTCGGTTATGAAGGCACACGCCCATACTCGTTTTTGAATGCACACGCGCATACTCGTTTCGGAATACGCACGCGCATACTCGTTTTGGAATGCGCACGCGCATGCTCGTTTTGGAATGCACACGCGCATACTCGTTTCGAAATACGCACGCGACTACTCGTTTTTGAATAGGCACGCGCGTACTCGTTTTTGAACGCGAACGCGCATACGCGATTTTGAACATGCACACGCGTACTCGTTTTTGATTGCGCACGCGTATACTCGTTTTGAATGAACACGTGCATACTCGTTTTTGAATGGGCACGCGCGTACTCGTTTTCGAATGCGCACGCGTATACTCGTTTCGGAATGCGCACGCACATACTCGTTTTCGAATAGGCACGCGCATACTCGTTTTTGAATGCGCACACGCACACGCATACTCGTTTTTGAATGCACACGCGCATACTCGTTTCGGAATACGCACGCGCATACTCGTTTTGGCATACGCACGCGCATACTCGTTTTGGAATAGGCACGTGCGTACTCGTTTTTGTATGCGAACGCGCATACGCGTTTTTGAACATGCACACGCGTACTCGTTTTTGATTGCACACGCGCGTACTCGTTTTTGAATAGGCACGCGCATACTCGTTTTTGACTGCGCACATATATACTCGTTTCGGAATGCACATGCGCATGCTCGTTTTTGAATAGGCACGCGTACACTCGTTTTGAATGCACACGCGCATACTCGTTTTTGAATAGGCACGCGCATACTCGTTTTTGACTTCGCACGTGCATACTCGTTTCGGAATGCGCACCCGCATGCTCATTTTTGAATAGGCACGCGCGTACTCGTTTTTGAATGCGCTCGCGTACACTCGTTTTGAATGCGCACGCGTATACCCGTTTGGGAAGGCGCACACGCATACTCATTTTTCAATGCGCACGCACATACGCGTTTTTGAACAGGCACACGCGAACTCGTTTTTGAATGCATACACGCGTACTCGTTTTGGAATAGGCACGCGCATACTCGTTTTTGAATGCACACGCGCATACTCGTTTTTGAATGCACACGCGCATACTCGTTTCGGAATACGCACGCGCATACTCGTTTTGGAATACGCACGCGCATACTCGTTTCGGAATAGGCACGTGCGTACTCGTTTTTGAATGCGAAAGCGCATACGCGTTTTTGAACATGCACACGCGTACTCGTTTTTGATTGCACACGCGCGTACTCGTTTTTGAATAGGCACGCGCATACTCGTTTTTGACTGCGCACGTGTATACTCGTTTCGGAATGCACACGCGCATGCTCGTTTTTGAATAGGCACGCGTACACTCGTTTTGAATGCACACGCGCATACTCGTTTTTGACTTCGCACGTGTATACTCGTTTCGGAATGCGCACGCGCATGCTCATTTTTGAATAGGCACGCGCGTACTCGTTTTTGTATGCGCTCGCGTACACTCGTTTTGAATGCGCACGCGTATACCCGTTTGGGAAGGCGCACACGCATACTCGTTTTTGAATGCGCACGCACATACTCGTTTTTGAATAGGCACGCGCGTACTCGTTTTTGAATGCATACACGCGTACTCGTTTTGGAATAGGCACGCGCATACTCGTTTTTGAATGCACACGCGCATACTCGTTTTTGAATGCACACGCGCATACTCGTTTTTGAATGCACACGCGCATACTCGTTTCGAAATAGGCACGCGCATACTCGTTTGGAAAGGCGCACGCGCATACTTGTTTTTGAATAGGCATGCGCGTGCTCGTTTTTGAATGCGCACCCGCATACTCGTTTTTGAATGCACACGCGCATACTTGTTTCGGAATACGCACGCCCATACTCGTTTTGGAATGCGCACGCGCATGCTCGTTTTGGAATGCGAAGCGCATACTCGTTTTTGAATGCGCACGCGCGTACTCGTTTTTTAATTCGCACGCGCATACTCCTTTCGGAATAAGCACGCGCGTACTCGTTTTTGAATGCGCACGGGCATACGCGTTTTTGAACATGCGCAGGCGTACTCGTTTTTTAATGCGCACGCGTATACTCGTTTTGAATGCGCACGCGCATACTAGTTTTCAAATAGGCACGCGCATACTCGTTTTTGAAAGCGCACACGCATACTCATTTTTGAATGCACACGCGCATACTCGCTTCGGAATACGCACGCGCATACTCTTTTTGGAAGGCGCTCGCGCATACTCGTTTTTGAATAGGCACGCGCGTACTCGTTTTTGATTGCGAACGCGCATACGCGTTTTTGAACATGCACACGCGTACTCGTTTTTGATTGCGCACACGCATACTCGTATTTGAATGCGCACGCGCATACGCGTTTTTGAACAGGCACACGCGAACTCGTTTTTGACTGCGCACGCGTATAAGCGTTTGAATGCGCACGCGCATACTCGGTTATGAAGGCACACGCCCATACTCGTTTTTGAATGCACACGCGCATACTCGTTTCGTAATACGCACGCGCATACTCGTTTTGGAATGCGCACGCGCATGCTCGTTTTGGAATGCACACGCGCATACTCGTTTCGAAATACGCACGCGACTACTGGTTTTTGAATAGGCACGCGCGTACTCGTTTTTGAACGCGAACGCGCATACGCGATTTTGAACATGCACACGCGTACTCGTTTTTGATTGCGCACGCGTATACTCGTTTTGAATGAACACGCGCATACTCGTTTTTGAATGGGCACGCGCGTACTCGTTTTCAAATGCGCACGCGTATACTCGTTTCGGAATGGGCACGCACATACTCGTTTTCGAATAGGCACGCGCATACTCGTTTTTGAATGCGAACGCGCATACGCGTTTTTGAACATGCACACGCGTACTCGTTTTTGAATAGGCACGCGCATACTCGTTTTTGACTGCGCACGTGTATACTCGTTTCGGAATGCACACGCGCATGCTCGTTTTTGAATAGGCACGCGTACACTCGTTTTGAATGCACACGCGCATACTCGTTTTTGAATAGGCACGCGCATACTCGTTTTTGACTTCGCACGTGTATACTCGTTTCGGAATGCGCACCCGCATGCTCATTTTTGAATAGGCACGCGCGTACTCGTTTTCGAATGCGCTCGCGTACACTCGTTTTGAATGCGCACGCGTATACCTGCTTGGGAAGGCGCACACGCATTCTCGTTTTTGAATGCGCACGCACATACTCGTTTTTGAATAGGCACGCGCGTACTCGTTTTTGAATGCATACACGCGTACTCGTTTTGGAATAGGCACGCGCATACTCGTTTTTGAATGCACACGCGGATACTCGTTTTTGAATGCACACGCGCATACTCGTTTCGAAATAGGCACGCGCATACTCGTTTGGGAAGGCGCACGCGCATACTTGTTTTTGAATAGGCATGCGCGTGCTCGTTTTTGAATGCGCACCCGCATACTCGTTTTTGAATGCACACGCGCATACTCGTTTCGGAATACGCACGCGCATACTCGTTTTGGAATGCGCACGCGCATGCTCGTTTTGGAATGCGAAGCGCATACTCGTTTCTGAATGCGCACACGCATACTCATTTTTGAATGCACATGCGCATACTCGTTTCGGAATACGCACGCGCATACTCGTTTTGGAATAGGCACGCACATACTCGTTTTTGAATGCGCACACGCATACTCGTATTTGAATGCACACGCGCGTACTCAATTTGAAATAGGCTCGTGCATACTCGTTTTTGAATGCGCACACGCATACTCGTATTTGAATGCACACGCGCATACTCGTTTTGAAATAGGCACGTGCATACTCGTTTTTGAATGCGCACGCGCATACGCGTTTTTGAACAGGCACACGCGAACTCGTTTTTGAATGCGCACGCGTATAAGCGTTTGAATGCGCACGCGCATACTCGGTTATGAAGGCACACGCCCATACTCGTTTTTGAATGCACACGCGCATACTCGTTTCGGAATACGCACGCGCATACTCGTTTTGGAATGCGCACGCGCATGCTCGTTTTGGAATGCACACGCGCATACTCGTTTCGAAATACGCACGCGACTACTCGTTTTTGAATAGGCACGCGCGTACTCGTTTTTGAACGCGAACGCGCATACGCGATTTTGAACATGCACACGCGTACTCGTTTTTGATTGCGCACGCGTATACTCGTTTTGAATGAACACGTGCATACTCGTTTTGAATGGGCACGCGCGTACTCGTTTTCGAATGCGCACGCGTATACTCGTTTCGGAATGCGCACGCACATACTCGTTTTCGAATAGGCACGCGCATACTCGTTTTTGAATGCGCACACGCACACGCATACTCGTTTTTGAATGCACACGCGCATACTCGTTTCGGAATACGCACGCGCATACTCGTTTTGGCATACGCACGCGCATACTCGTTTTGGAATAGGCACGTGCGTACTCGTTTTTGTATGCGAACGCGCATACGCGTTTTTGAACATGCACACGCGTACTCGTTTTTGATTGCACACGCGCGTACTCGTTTTTGAATAGGCACGCGCATACTCGTTTTTGACTGCGCACATATATACTCGTTTCGGAATGCACATGCGCATGCTCGTTTTTGAATAGGCACGCGTACACTCGTTTTGAATGCACACGCGCATACTCGTTTTTGAATAGGCACGCGCATACTCGTTTTTGACTTCGCACGTGCATACTCGTTTCGGAATGCGCACCCGCATGCTCATTTTTGAATAGGCACGCGCGTACTCGTTTTTGAATGCGCTCGCGTACACTCGTTTTGAATGCGCACGCGTATACCCGTTTGGGAAGGCGCACACGCATACTCATTTTTCAATGCGCACGCACATACGCGTTTTTGAACAGGCACACGCGAACTCGTTTTTGAATGCATACACGCGTACTCGTTTTGGAATAGGCACGCGCATACTCGTTTTTGAATGCACACGCGCATACTCGTTTTTGAATGCACACGCGCATACTCGTTTCGGAATACGCACGCGCATACTCGTTTTGGAATACGCACGCGCATACTCGTTTCGGAATAGGCACGTGCGTACTCGTTTTTGAATGCGAAAGCGCATACGCGTTTTTGAACATGCACACGCGTACTCGTTTTTGATTGCACACGCGCGTACTCGTTTTTGAATAGGCACGCGCATACTCGTTTTTGACTGCGCACGTGTATACTCGTTTCGGAATGCACACGCGCATGCTCGTTTTTGAATAGGCACGCGTACACTCGTTTTGAATGCACACGCGCATACTCGTTTTTGACTTCGCACGTGTATACTCGTTTCGGAATGCGCACGCGCATGCTCATTTTTGAATAGGCACGCGCGTACTCGTTTTTGTATGCGCTCGCGTACACTCGTTTTGAATGCGCACGCGTATACCCGTTTGGGAAGGCGCACACGCATACTCGTTTTTGAATGCGCACGCACATACTCGTTTTTGAATAGGCACGCGCGTACTCGTTTTCGAATGCGCACGCGTATACTCGTTTCGGAATGCGCACGCACATACTCGTTTTCGAATAGGCACGCGCATACTCGTTTTTGAATGCTAACGCGCACACGCGTTTTTGAACATGCACACGCGTACTCGTTTTTCATTGCACACGCGCGTACTCGTTTTTGAATAGGCACGCGCATACTCGTTTTTGACTGCGCACGTGTATACTCGTTTCGGAATGCACACGCGCATGCTCGTTTTTGAATAGGCACGCGTACACTCGTTTTGAATGCACACGCGCATACTCGTTTTTGAATAGGCACGCGCATACTCGTTTTTGACTTCGCACGTGTATACTCGTTTCGGAATGCGCACCCGCATGCTCATTTTTGAATAGGCACGCGCGTACTCGTTTTCGAATGCGCTCGCGTACACTCGTTTTGAATGCGCACGCGTATACCTGCTTGGGAAGGCGCACACGCATTCTCGTTTTTGAATGCGCACGCACATACTCGTTTTTGAATAGGCACGCGCGTACTCGTTTTTGAATGCATACACGCGTACTCGTTTTGGAATAGGCACGCGCATACTCGTTTTTGAATGCACACGCGGATACTCGTTTTTGAATGCACACGCGCATACTCGTTTCGAAATAGGCACGCGCATACTCGTTTGGGAAGGCGCACGCGCATACTTGTTTTTGAATAGGCATGCGCGTGCTCGTTTTTGAATGCGCACCCGCATACTCGTTTTTGAATGCACACGCGCATACTCGTTTCGGAATACGCACGCGCATACTCGTTTTGGAATGCGCACGCGCATGCTCGTTTTGGAATGCGAAGCGCATACTCGTTTCTGAATGCGCACACGCATACTCATTTTTGAATGCACACGCGCATACTCGTTTCGGAATACGCACGCGCATACTCGTTTTGGAATAGGCACGCACATACTCGTTTTTGAATGCGCACACGCATACTCGTATTTGAATGCACACGCGCGTACTCAATTTGAAATAGGCTCGTGCATACTCGTTTTTGAATGCGCACACGCATACTCGTATTTGAATGCACACGCGCATACTCGTTTTGAAATAGGCACGTGCATACTCGTTTTTGAATGCGCACGCGCATACGCGTTTTTGAACAGGCACACGCGAACTCGTTTTTGAATGCGCACGCGTATAAGCGTTTGAATGCGCACGCGCATACTCGGTTATGAAGGCACACGCCCATACTCGTTTTTGAATGCACACGCGCATACTCGTTTCGGAATACGCACGCGCATACTCGTTTTGGAATGCGCACGCGCATGCTCGTTTTGGAATGCACACGCGCATACTCGTTTCGAAATACGCACGCGACTACTCGTTTTTGAATAGGCACGCGCGTACTCGTTTTTGAACGCGAACGCGCATACGCGATTTTGAACATGCACACGCGTACTCGTTTTTGATTGCGCACGCGTATACTCGTTTTGAATGAACACGTGCATACTCGTTTTTGAATGGGCACGCGCGTACTCGTTTTCGAATGCGCACGCGTATACTCGTTTCGGAATGCGCACGCACATACTCGTTTTCGAATAGGCACGCGCATACTCGTTTTTGAATGCGCACACGCACACGCATACTCGTTTTTGAATGCACACGCGCATACTCGTTTCGGAATACGCACGCGCATACTCGTTTTGGCATACGCACGCGCATACTCGTTTTGGAATAGGCACGTGCGTACTCGTTTTTGTATGCGAACGCGCATACGCGTTTTTGAACATGCACACGCGTACTCGTTTTTGATTGCACACGCGCGTACTCGTTTTTGAATAGGCACGCGCATACTCGTTTTTGACTGCGCACATATATACTCGTTTCGGAATGCACATGCGCATGCTCGTTTTTGAATAGGCACGCGTACACTCGTTTTGAATGCACACGCGCATACTCGTTTTTGAATAGGCACGCGCATACTCGTTTTTGACTTCGCACGTGCATACTCGTTTCGGAATGCGCACCCGCATGCTCATTTTTGAATAGGCACGCGCGTACTCGTTTTTGAATGCGCTCGCGTACACTCGTTTTGAATGCGCACGCGTATACCCGTTTGGGAAGGCGCACACGCATACTCATTTTTCAATGCGCACGCACATACGCGTTTTTGAACAGGCACACGCGAACTCGTTTTTGAATGCATACACGCGTACTCGTTTTGGAATAGGCACGCGCATACTCGTTTTTGAATGCACACGCGCATACTCGTTTTTGAATGCACACGCGCATACTCGTTTCGGAATACGCACGCGCATACTCGTTTTGGAATACGCACGCGCATACTCGTTTCGGAATAGGCACGTGCGTACTCGTTTTTGAATGCGAAAGCGCATACGCGTTTTTGAACATGCACACGCGTACTCGTTTTTGATTGCACACGCGCGTACTCGTTTTTGAATAGGCACGCGCATACTCGTTTTTGACTGCGCACGTGTATACTCGTTTCGGAATGCACACGCGCATGCTCGTTTTTGAATAGGCACGCGTACACTCGTTTTGAATGCACACGCGCATACTCGTTTTTGACTTCGCACGTGTATACTCGTTTCGGAATGCGCACGCGCATGCTCATTTTTGAATAGGCACGCGCGTACTCGTTTTTGTATGCGCTCGCGTACACTCGTTTTGAATGCGCACGCGTATACCCGTTTGGGAAGGCGCACACGCATACTCGTTTTTGAATGCGCACGCACATACTCGTTTTTGAATAGGCACGCGCGTACTCGTTTTTGAATGCATACACGCGTACTCGTTTTGGAATAGGCACGCGCATACTCGTTTTTGAATGCACACGCGCATACTCGTTTTTGAATGCACACGCGCATACTCGTTTTTGAATGCACACGCGCATACTCGTTTCGAAATAGGCACGCGCATACTCGTTTGGAAAGGCGCACGCGCATACTTGTTTTTGAATAGGCATGCGCGTGCTCGTTTTTGAATGCGCACCCGCATACTCGTTTTTGAATGCACACGCGCATACTTGTTTCGGAATACGCACGCCCATACTCGTTTTGGAATGCGCACGCGCATGCTCGTTTTGGAATGCGAAGCGCATACTCGTTTTTGAATGCGCACGCGCGTACTCGTTTTTTAATTCGCACGCGCATACTCCTTTCGGAATAAGCACGCGCGTACTCGTTTTTGAATGCGCACGGGCATACGCGTTTTTGAACATGCGCAGGCGTACTCGTTTTTTAATGCGCACGCGTATACTCGTTTTGAATGCGCACGCGCATACTAGTTTTCAAATAGGCACGCGCATACTCGTTTTTGAAAGCGCACACGCATACTCATTTTTGAATGCACACGCGCATACTCGCTTCGGAATACGCACGCGCATACTCTTTTTGGAAGGCGCTCGCGCATACTCGTTTTTGAATAGGCACGCGCGTACTCGTTTTTGATTGCGAACGCGCATACGCGTTTTTGAACATGCACACGCGTACTCGTTTTTGATTGCGCACACGCATACTCGTATTTGAATGCGCACGCGCATACGCGTTTTTGAACAGGCACACGCGAACTCGTTTTTGACTGCGCACGCGTATAAGCGTTTGAATGCGCACGCGCATACTCGGTTATGAAGGCACACGCCCATACTCGTTTTTGAATGCACACGCGCATACTCGTTTCGTAATACGCACGCGCATACTCGTTTTGGAATGCGCACGCGCATGCTCGTTTGGGAATGCACACGCGCATACTCGTTTCGAAATACGCACGCGACTACTGGTTTTTGAATAGGCACGCGCGTACTCGTTTTTGAACGCGAACGCGCATACGCGATTTTGAACATGCACACGCGTACTCGTTTTTGATTGCGCACGCGTATACTCGTTTTGAATGAACACGCGCATACTCGTTTTTGAATGGGCACGCGCGTACTCGTTTTCAAATGCGCACGCGTATACTCGTTTCGGAATGGGCACGCACATACTCGTTTTCGAATAGGCACGCGCATACTCGTTTTTGAATGCGAACGCGCATACGCGTTTTTGAACATGCACACGCGTACTCGTTTTTGAATAGGCACGCGCATACTCGTTTTTGACTGCGCACGTGTATACTCGTTTCGGAATGCACACGCGCATGCTCGTTTTTGAATAGGCACGCGTACACTCGTTTTGAATGCACACGCGCATACTCGTTTTTGAATAGGCACGCGCATACTCGTTTTTGACTTCGCACGTGTATACTCGTTTCGGAATGCGCACCCGCATGCTCATTTTTGAATAGGCACGCGCGTACTCGTTTTTGAATGCGCTCGCGTACACTCGTTTTGAATGCGCACGCGTATACCCGCTTGGGAAGGCGCACACGCATACTCGTTTTTGAATGCGCACGCACATACTCGTTTTTGAATAGTCACGCGCGTACTCGTTTTTGAATGCATACACGCGTACTCGTTTTGGAATAGGCACGCGCATACTCGTTTTTGAATGCACACGCGGATACTCGTTTTTGAATGCACACGCGCATACTCGTTTCGAAATAGGCACGCGCATACTCGTTTGGGAAGGCGCACGCGCATACTTGTTTTTGAATAGGCATGCGCGTGCTCGTTTTTGAATGCGCACCCGCATACTCGTTTTTGAATGCACACGCGCATACTCGTTTCGGAATACGCACGCGCATACTCGTTTTGGAATGCGCACGCGCATGCTCGTTTTGGAATGCGAAGCGCATACTCGTTTTTGAATGCGCAGGCGCGTACTCGTTTTTTCATTCGCACGTGCATACTCCTTTCGGAATAAGCACGCGCGTACTCGTTTTTGAATGCGCACGGGCATACGCGTTTTTGAACATGCACAGGCGTACTCGTTTTTTGATGCGCACGCGTATACTCGTTTTGAATGCGCACGCGCATACTAGTTTTCAAATAGGCACGCGCATACTCGTTTTTGAAAGCGCACACGCATACTCATTTTTGAATGCACACGCGCATACTCGTTTCGGAATACGCACGCGCATACTCGTTTTGGAAGGCGCTCGCGCATACTAGTTTTTGAATAGGCACGCGCGTACTCGTTTTTGATTGCGAACGCGCATACGCGTTTTTGAACATGCACACGCGTACTCGTTTTTGAATGCGCACACGCATACTAGTTTTCAAATAGGCACGCGCATACTCGTTTTTGAAAGCGCACACGCATACTCATTTTTGAATGCACACGCGCATACTCGTTTCGGAATACGCACGCGCATACTCATTTTGGAATAGGCACGCACATACTCGTTTTTGAATGCGCACACGCATACTCGTATTTGAATGCGCACGCGCGTACTCGTTTTGAAATAGGCACGTGCATACTCGTTTTTGAATGCGCACACGCATACTCGTATTTGAATGCACACGCGCATACTCGTTTTGAAATAGGCACGTGCATACTCGTTTTTGAATGCGCACGCGCATACGCGTTTTTGAACAGGCACACGCGCATACTAGGTTTTGAATGCACACGCGCATACTCGTTTTTGAATGCACTCGCGCATACTCGTTTTGGAATGCGCACGCGCATACTCGTTTTGGAATGCGCACGCGCATGCTCTTTTTTTAATGCGAAGCGCATACTCGTTTCTGAATGCGCACGCGCGTACTCGTTTTTGAATTCGCACGCGCATACTCGTTTTTGAATAGGCACACGCATACTCGTTTTTGAATGCACACGCGCATACTCGTTTCGAAATAGGCACGCGCATACTCGTTTGGGAAGGCGCACGCGCATAATCGTTTTTGAATAGGCACACGCGTACTCGTTTTTGATTGCGCACGCGCATACGCGTTTTTTAACAGGCACACGCGTACTCGTTTCGAAATAGCCACGCGCATACTTGTTTGGGAAGGCGCACGCGCATACTCGTTTTTGAATATGCATGCGCGTACTCGTTTTTGATTGCGCACGCGCATACTTGTTTTTGAATGCACACGCACATACTCGTTTTGGAATAGGCACGCGCATACTCGTTTTTGAATACGCACACGCATACTCGTATTTGATTGCACACGCGACTACTCGTTTTGCAATAGGCACGTGCATACTCGTTTTTGAATGCACACGCGCATACTTGTTTTTGAATAGGCACGCGCGTACTCGTTTTAGAATGCGCACGCGCATACTCGTTTTTGAATGCACACGCGCATACTCGTTTTGGAATAGGCACGCACATACTCGTTTTTGAATGCGCACACGCATACTCGTATTTGAATGCACACGCGCGTACTCGTTTTGAAATAGGCACGTACATACTCGTTTTTGAATGCGCACACGCATACTCGTATTTGAATGCACACGCGCATACTCGTTTTGAAATAGGCACGTGCATACTCGTTTTTGAATGCGCACGCGCATACGCGTTTTTGTACAGGCACACGCGAACTCGTTTTTGAATGCGCACGCGTATAAGCGTTTGAATGCGCACGCGCATACTCGGTTATGAAGGCACACGCCCATACTCGTTTTTGAATGCACACGCGCATACTCGTTTCGGAATACGCACGCGCATACTCGTTTCGAAATACGCACGCGACTACTCGTTTTTGAATAGGCACGCGCGTACTCGTTTTTGAACGCGAACGCGCATACGCGATTTTGAACATGCACACGCGTACTCGTTTTTGATTGCGCACGCGTATACTCGTTTTGAATGAACACGCGCATACTCGTTTTTGAATGGGCACGCGCGTACTCGTTTTCGAATGCGCACGCGTATACTCGTTTCGGAATGCGCACGCACATACTCGTTTTCGAATAGGCACGCGCATACTCGTTTTTGAAATCGCACACGCACACGCATACTCGTTTTTGAATGCACACGCGCATACTCGTTTCGGAATACGCACGCGCATACTCGTTTTGGAATACGCACGCGCATACTCGTTTTGGAATAGGCACGTGCGTACTCGTTTTTGAATGCGAAACCGCATACGCGTTTTTGAACATGCAAACGCGTACTCGTTTTTGATTGCACACGCGCGTACTCGTTTTTGAATAGGCACGCGCATACTCGTTTTTGACTGCGAACGTGTATACTCGTTTCGGAATGCACACGCGCATGCTCGTTTTTGAATAGGCACGCGTACACTCGTTTTGAATGCACACGCGCATACTCACTTTTGAATAGGCACGCGCATACTCGTTTTTGACTTCGCACGTGTATACTCGTTTCGGAATGCGCACCCGCATGCTCATTTTTGAATAGGCACGCGCGTACTCGTTTTCGAATGCGCTCGCGTACACTCGTTTTGACTGCGCACGCGTATACCTGCTTGGGAAGGCGCACACGCATACTCGTTTTTGAATGCGCACGCACATACTCGTTTTTGAATAGGCACGCGCGTACTCGTTTTTGAATGCATACACGCGTACTCGTTTTGGAATAGGCACGCGCATACTCGTTTTTGAATGCACACGCGGATACTCGTTTTTGAATGCACACGCGCATACTCGTTTCGAAATAGGCACGCGCATACTTGTTTTTGAATAGGCATGCGCGTGCTCGTTTTTGAATGCGCACCCGCATACTCGTTTTTGAATGCACACGCGCATACTCGTTTCGGAATACGCACGCGCATACTCGTTTTGGAATGCGCACGCGCATGCTCGTTTTGGAATGCGAAGCGCATACTCGTTTTTGAATGCGCACACGCATACTCATTTTTGAATGCACACGCGCATACTCGTTTCGGAATACGCACGCGCATACTCGTTTTGGAATAGGCACGCACATACTCGTTTTTGAATGCGCACACGCATACTCGTATTTGAATGCACACGCGCGTACTCATTTTGAAATAGGCTCGTGCATACTCATTTTTGAATGCGCACACGCATACTCGTATTTGAATGCACACGCGCATACTCGTTTTGAAATAGGCACGTGCATACTCGTTTTTGAATGCGCACGCGCATACGCGTTTTTGAACAGGCACACGCGAACTCGTTTTTGAATGCGCACGCGTATAAGCGTTTGAATGCGCACGCGCATACTCGGTTATGAAGGCACACGCCCATACTCGTTTTTGAATGCACACGCGCATACTCGTTTCGGAATACGCACGCGCATACTCGTTTTGGAATGCGCACGCACATGCTCGTTTTGGAATGCGCACGCGCATGCTCGTTTTGGAATGCGAAGCGCATACTCGTTTTTGAATGCGCACGCGCGTACTCCTTTTTTAATTCGCACGGGCATACGCGTTTTTGAACATGCGCAGGCGTACTCGTTTTTTAATGCGCACGCGTATACTCGTTTTGAATGCGCACGCGCATACTAGTTTTTAAATAGGCACGCGCATACTCGTTTTTGAAAGCGCATACGCATACTCATTTTTGAATGCACACGCGCATACTCGTTTCGGAATACGCACGCGCATACTATTTTTGGAAGGCGCTCGCGCATACTCGTTTTTGAATAGGCACGCGCGTACTCGTTTTTGATTGCGAACGCGCATACGCGTTTTTGAACATGCACACGCGTACTCGTTTTTGAATGCGCACACGCATACTCGTATTTGAATGCACACGCGCATACTCGTTTTGAAATAGGCACGTGCATACTCGTTTTTGAATGCGCACGCGCATACGCGTTTTTGAACAGGCACACGCGAACTCGTTTTTGAATGCGCACTCGTATAAGCGTTTGAATGCGCACGCGCATACTCGGTTATGAAGGCACACGCCCATACTCGTTTTTGAATGCACACGCGCATACTCGTTTCGGAATACGCACGCGCATACTCGTTTTGGAATGCGCACGCGCATGCTCGTTTTGGAATGCACACGCGCATACTCGTTTCGAAATACGCACGCGACTACTCGTTTTTGAATAGGCACGCGCGTACTCGTTTTTGAACGCGAACGCGCATACGCGATTTTGAACATGCACACGTGTACTCGTTTTTGATTGCGCACGCGTATACTCGTTTTGAATGAACACGCGCATACTCGTTTTTGAATGGGCACGCGCGTACTCGTTTTCGAATGCGCACGCGTATACTCGTTTCGGAATGCGCACGCACATACTCGTTTTCGAATAGGCACGCGCATACTCGTTTTTGAATGCTAACGCGCACACGCGTTTTTGAACATGCACACGCGTACTCGTTTTTCATTGCACACGCGCGTACTCGTTTTTGAATAGGCACGCGCATACTCGTTTTTGACTGCGCACGTGTATACTCGTTTCGGAATGCACACGCGCATGCTCGTTTTTGAATAGGCACGCGTACACTCGTTTTGAATGCACACGCGCATACTCGTTTTTGAATAGGCACGCGCATACTCGTTTTTGACTTCGCACGTGTATACTCGTTTCGGAATGCGCACCCGCATGCTCATTTTTGAATAGGCACGCGCGTACTCGTTTTCGAATGCGCTCGCGTACACTCGTTTTGAATGCGCACGCGTATACCTGCTTGGGAAGGCGCACACGCATTCTCGTTTTTGAATGCGCACGCACATACTCGTTTTTGAATAGGCACGCGCGTACTCGTTTTTGAATGCATACACGCGTACTCGTTTTGGAATAGGCACGCGCATACTCGTTTTTGAATGCACACGCGGATACTCGTTTTTGAATGCACACGCGCATACTCGTTTCGAAATAGGCACGCGCATACTCGTTTGGGAAGGCGCACGCGCATACTTGTTTTTGAATAGGCATGCGCGTGCTCGTTTTTGAATGCGCACCCGCATACTCGTTTTTGAATGCACACGCGCATACTCGTTTCGGAATACGCACGCGCATACTCGTTTTGGAATGCGCACGCGCATGCTCGTTTTGGAATGCGAAGCGCATACTCGTTTCTGAATGCGCACACGCATACTCATTTTTGAATGCACACGCGCATACTCGTTTCGGAATACGCACGCGCATACTCGTTTTGGAATAGGCACGCACATACTCGTTTTTGAATGCGCACACGCATACTCGTATTTGAATGCACACGCGCGTACTCAATTTGAAATAGGCTCGTGCATACTCGTTTTTGAATGCGCACACGCATACTCGTATTTGAATGCACACGCGCATACTCGTTTTGAAATAGGCACGTGCATACTCGTTTTTGAATGCGCACGCGCATACGCGTTTTTGAACAGGCACACGCGAACTCGTTTTTGAATGCGCACGCGTATAAGCGTTTGAATGCGCACGCGCATACTCGGTTATGAAGGCACACGCCCATACTCGTTTTTGAATGCACACGCGCATACTCGTTTCGGAATACGCACGCGCATACTCGTTTTGGAATGCGCACGCGCATGCTCGTTTTGGAATGCACACGCGCATACTCGTTTCGAAATACGCACGCGACTACTCGTTTTTGAATAGGCACGCGCGTACTCGTTTTTGAACGCGAACGCGCATACGCGATTTTGAACATGCACACGCGTACTCGTTTTTGATTGCGCACGCGTATACTCGTTTTGAATGAACACGTGCATACTCGTTTTTGAATGGGCACGCGCGTACTCGTTTTCGAATGCGCACGCGTATACTCGTTTCGGAATGCGCACGCACATACTCGTTTTCGAATAGGCACGCGCATACTCGTTTTTGAATGCGCACACGCACACGCATACTCGTTTTTGAATGCACACGCGCATACTCGTTTCGGAATACGCACGCGCATACTCGTTTTGGCATACGCACGCGCATACTCGTTTTGGAATAGGCACGTGCGTACTCGTTTTTGTATGCGAACGCGCATACGCGTTTTTGAACATGCACACGCGTACTCGTTTTTGATTGCACACGCGCGTACTCGTTTTTGAATAGGCACGCGCATACTCGTTTTTGACTGCGCACATATATACTCGTTTCGGAATGCACATGCGCATGCTCGTTTTTGAATAGGCACGCGTACACTCGTTTTGAATGCACACGCGCATACTCGTTTTTGAATAGGCACGCGCATACTCGTTTTTGACTTCGCACGTGCATACTCGTTTCGGAATGCGCACCCGCATGCTCATTTTTGAATAGGCACGCGCGTACTCGTTTTTGAATGCGCTCGCGTACACTCGTTTTGAATGCGCACGCGTATACCCGTTTGGGAAGGCGCACACGCATACTCATTTTTCAATGCGCACGCACATACGCGTTTTTGAACAGGCACACGCGAACTCGTTTTTGAATGCATACACGCGTACTCGTTTTGGAATAGGCACGCGCATACTCGTTTTTGAATGCACACGCGCATACTCGTTTTTGAATGCACACGCGCATACTCGTTTCGGAATACGCACGCGCATACTCGTTTTGGAATACGCACGCGCATACTCGTTTCGGAATAGGCACGTGCGTACTCGTTTTTGAATGCGAAAGCGCATACGCGTTTTTGAACATGCACACGCGTACTCGTTTTTGATTGCACACGCGCGTACTCGTTTTTGAATAGGCACGCGCATACTCGTTTTTGACTGCGCACGTGTATACTCGTTTCGGAATGCACACGCGCATGCTCGTTTTTGAATAGGCACGCGTACACTCGTTTTGAATGCACACGCGCATACTCGTTTTTGACTTCGCACGTGTATACTCGTTTCGGAATGCGCACGCGCATGCTCATTTTTGAATAGGCACGCGCGTACTCGTTTTTGTATGCGCTCGCGTACACTCGTTTTGAATGCGCACGCGTATACCCGTTTGGGAAGGCGCACACGCATACTCGTTTTTGAATGCGCACGCACATACTCGTTTTTGAATAGGCACGCGCGTACTCGTTTTTGAATGCATACACGCGTACTCGTTTTGGAATAGGCACGCGCATACTCGTTTTTGAATGCACACGCGCATACTCGTTTTTGAATGCACACGCGCATACTCGTTTTTGAATGCACACGCGCATACTCGTTTCGAAATAGGCACGCGCATACTCGTTTGGAAAGGCGCACGCGCATACTTGTTTTTGAATAGGCATGCGCGTGCTCGTTTTTGAATGCGCACCCGCATACTCGTTTTTGAATGCACACGCGCATACTTGTTTCGGAATACGCACGCCCATACTCGTTTTGGAATGCGCACGCGCATGCTCGTTTTGGAATGCGAAGCGCATACTCGTTTTTGAATGCGCACGCGCGTACTCGTTTTTTAATTCGCACGCGCATACTCCTTTCGGAATAAGCACGCGCGTACTCGTTTTTGAATGCGCACGGGCATACGCGTTTTTGAACATGCGCAGGCGTACTCGTTTTTTAATGCGCACGCGTATACTCGTTTTGAATGCGCACGCGCATACTAGTTTTCAAATAGGCACGCGCATACTCGTTTTTGAAAGCGCACACGCATACTCATTTTTGAATGCACACGCGCATACTCGCTTCGGAATACGCACGCGCATACTCTTTTTGGAAGGCGCTCGCGCATACTCGTTTTTGAATAGGCACGCGCGTACTCGTTTTTGATTGCGAACGCGCATACGCGTTTTTGAACATGCACACGCGTACTCGTTTTTGATTGCGCACACGCATACTCGTATTTGAATGCGCACGCGCATACGCGTTTTTGAACAGGCACACGCGAACTCGTTTTTGACTGCGCACGCGTATAAGCGTTTGAATGCGCACGCGCATACTCGGTTATGAAGGCACACGCCCATACTCGTTTTTGAATGCACACGCGCATACTCGTTTCGTAATACGCACGCGCATACTCGTTTTGGAATGCGCACGCGCATGCTCGTTTTGGAATGCACACGCGCATACTCGTTTCGAAATACGCACGCGACTACTGGTTTTTGAATAGGCACGCGCGTACTCGTTTTTGAACGCGAACGCGCATACGCGATTTTGAACATGCACACGCGTACTCGTTTTTGATTGCGCACGCGTATACTCGTTTTGAATGAACACGCGCATACTCGTTTTTGAATGGGCACGCGCGTACTCGTTTTCAAATGCGCACGCGTATACTCGTTTCGGAATGGGCACGCACATACTCGTTTTCGAATAGGCACGCGCATACTCGTTTTTGAATGCGAACGCGCATACGCGTTTTTGAACATGCACACGCGTACTCGTTTTTGAATAGGCACGCGCATACTCGTTTTTGACTGCGCACGTGTATACTCGTTTCGGAATGCACACGCGCATGCTCGTTTTTGAATAGGCACGCGTACACTCGTTTTGAATGCACACGCGCATACTCGTTTTTGAATAGGCACGCGCATACTCGTTTTTGACTTCGCACGTGTATACTCGTTTCGGAATGCGCACCCGCATGCTCATTTTTGAATAGGCACGCGCGTACTCGTTTTTGAATGCGCTCGCGTACACTCGTTTTGAATGCGCACGCGTATACCCGCTTGGGAAGGCGCACACGCATACTCGTTTTTGAATGCGCACGCACATACTCGTTTTTGAATAGTCACGCGCGTACTCGTTTTTGAATGCATACACGCGTACTCGTTTTGGAATAGGCACGCGCATACTCGTTTTTGAATGCACACGCGGATACTCGTTTTTGAATGCACACGCGCATACTCGTTTCGAAATAGGCACGCGCATACTCGTTTGGGAAGGCGCACGCGCATACTTGTTTTTGAATAGGCATGCGCGTGCTCGTTTTTGAATGCGCACCCGCATACTCGTTTTTGAATGCACACGCGCATACTCGTTTCGGAATACGCACGCGCATACTCGTTTTGGAATGCGCACGCGCATGCTCGTTTTGGAATGCGAAGCGCATACTCGTTTTTGAATGCGCAGGCGCGTACTCGTTTTTTCATTCGCACGTGCATACTCCTTTCGGAATAAGCACGCGCGTACTCGTTTTTGAATGCGCACGGGCATACGCGTTTTTGAACATGCACAGGCGTACTCGTTTTTTGATGCGCACGCGTATACTCGTTTTGAATGCGCACGCGCATACTAGTTTTCAAATAGGCACGCGCATACTCGTTTTTGAAAGCGCACACGCATACTCATTTTTGAATGCACACGCGCATACTCGTTTCGGAATACGCACGCGCATACTCGTTTTGGAAGGCGCTCGCGCATACTAGTTTTTGAATAGGCACGCGCGTACTCGTTTTTGATTGCGAACGCGCATACGCGTTTTTGAACATGCACACGCGTACTCGTTTTTGAATGCGCACACGCATACTAGTTTTCAAATAGGCACGCGCATACTCGTTTTTGAAAGCGCACACGCATACTCATTTTTGAATGCACACGCGCATACTCGTTTCGGAATACGCACGCGCATACTCATTTTGGAATAGGCACGCACATACTCGTTTTTGAATGCGCACACGCATACTCGTATTTGAATGCGCACGCGCGTACTCGTTTTGAAATAGGCACGTGCATACTCGTTTTTGAATGCGCACACGCATACTCGTATTTGAATGCACACGCGCATACTCGTTTTGAAATAGGCACGTGCATACTCGTTTTTGAATGCGCACGCGCATACGCGTTTTTGAACAGGCACACGCGAACTCGTTTTTGAATGCGCACGCGTATAAGCGTTTGAATGCGCACGCGCATACTCGGTTATGAAGGCACACGCCCATACTCGTTTTTGAATGCACACGCGCATACTCGTTTCGGAATACGCACGCGCATACTCGTTCTGGAATGCGCACGCGCATGCTCATTTTGGAATGCACACGCGCATACTCGTTTCGAAATACGCACGCGACTACTCGTTTTTGAATAGGCACGCGCGTACTCGTTTTTGAACGCGAACGCGCATATGCGATTTTAAACATGCACACGCGTACTCGTTTTTGATTGCGCACGCGTACACTCGTTTTGAATGAACACGCGCATACTCGTTTTTGAATGGGCACGCGCGTACTCGTTTTCGAATGCGCACGCGTATACTCGTTTCGGAATGCGCACGCACATACTCGTTTTCGAATAGGCACGCGCATACTCGTTTTTGAATGCGCACACGCACACGCATACTCCTTTTTGAATGCACACGCGCATACTCCTTTTTGAATGCACACGCGCATACTCGTTTCGGAATACGCACGCGCATACTCGTTTTGGAATACGCACGCGCATACTCGTTTTGGAATAGGCACGTGCGTACTTGTTTTTGAATGCGAACGCGCATACGCGTTTTTGAACATGCACACGCGTACTCGTTTTTGATTGCACACGCGCGTACTCGTTTTTTAATTCGCACGCGCATACTCCTTTCGGAATAAGCACGCGCGTACTCGTTTTTGAATGCGCACGGGCATACGCGTTTTTGAACATGCACAGGCGTACTCGTTTTTTAATGCGCACGCGTATACTCGTTTTGAATGCGCACGCGCATACTAGTTTTCAAATAGGCACGCGCATACTCGTTTTTGAAAGCGCACACGCATACTCATTTTTGAATGCACACGCGCATACTCGTTTCGGAATACGCACGCGCATACTCGTTTTGGAAGGCGCTCGCGCATACTCGTTTTTGAATAGGCACGCGCGTACTCGTTTTTGATTGCGAACGCGCATACGCGTTTTTGAACATGCACACGCGTACTCGTTTTTGAATGCGCACACGCATGCTAGTTTTCAAATAGGCACGCGCATACTCGTTTTTGAAGCGCACACGCATACTCATTTTTGAATGCACACGCGCATACTCGTTTCGAAATACGCACGCGCATACTCGTTTTGGAATAGGCACGCACATACTCGTTTTTGAATGCGCACACGCATACTCGTATTTGAATGCACACGCGCGTACTCGTTTTGAAATAGGCACGTGCATACTCGTTTTTGAATGCGCACACGCATACTCGTATTTGAATGCACACGCGCATACTCGTTTTGAAATAGGCACGTGCATACTCGTTTTTGAATGCGCACGCGCATACGCGTTTTTGAACAGGCACACGCGAACTCGTTTTTGAATGCGCACGCGTATAAGCGTTTGAATGCGCACGCGCATACTCGGTTATGAAGGCACACGCCCATACTCGTTTTTGAATGCACACGCGCATACTCGTTTCGGAATACGCACGCGCATACTCGTTTTGGAATGCGCACGTGCATGCTCGTTTTGGAATGCACACGCGCATACTCGTTTCGAAATACGCACGCGACTACTCGTTTTTGAATAGGCACGCGCGTACTCGTTTTTGAACGCGAACGCGCATACGCGATTTTGAACATGCACACGCGTACTCGTTTTTGATTGCGCACGCGTATACTCGTTTTGAATGAACACGCGCATACTCGTTTTTGAATGGGCACGCGCGTACTCGTTTTCGAATGCGCACGCGTATACTCGTTTCGGAATGCGCACGCACATACTCGTTTTCGAATAGGCACGCGCATACTCGTTTTTGAATGCGCACACGCACACGCATACTCGTTTTTGAATGCACACGCGCATACTCGTTTCGGAATACGCACGCGCATACCCGTTTTGGAATACGCACGTGCATACTCGTTTTGGAATAGGCACGTGCGTACTCGTTTTTGAATGCGAACGCGCATACGCGTTTTTGAACATGCACACGCGTACTCGTTTTTGATTGCACACGCGCGTACTCGTTTTTGAATAGGCACGCGCATACTCGTTTTTGACTGCGCACATGTATACTCGTTTCGGAATGCACATGCGCATGCTCGTTTTTGAATAGGCACGCGTACACTCGTTTTGAATGCACACGCGCATACTCGTTTTTGACTTCGCACGTGTATACTCGTTTCGGAATGCGCACGCGCATGCTCATTTTTAAATAGGCACGCGCGTACTCGTTTTTGTATGCGCTCGCGTACACTCGTTTTGAATGCGCACGCGTATACCCGTTTGGGAAGGCGCACACGCATACTCGTTTTTGAATGCGCACGCACATACTCGTTTTTGAATAGGCACGCGCGTACTCGTTTTTGAATGCATACACGCGTACTCGTTTTGGAATAGGCACGCGCATACTCGTTTTTGAATGCACACGCGCATACTCGTTTTTGAATGCACACGCGCATACTCGTTTCGAAATACGCACGCGACTACTCGTTTTTGAATAGGCACGCGCGTACTCGTTTTTGAACGCGAACGCGCATACGCGATTTTGAACATGCACACGCGTACTCGTTTTTGATTGCGCACGCGTATACTCGTTTTGAATGAACACGCGCATACTCGTTTTTGAATGGGCACGCGCGTACTCGTTTTCGAATGCGCACGCGTATACTCGTTTCGGAATGCGCACGCACATACTCGTTTTCGAATAGGCACGCGCATACTCGTTTTTGAATGCGAACGCGCATACGCGTTTTTGAACATGCACACGCGTACTCGTTTTTGATTGCACACGCGCGTACTCGTTTTTGAATAGGCACGCGCATACTCGTTTTTGACTGCGCACGTGTATACTCGTTTCGGAATGCACACGCGCATGCTCGTTTTTGAATAGGCACGCGTACACTCGTTTTGAATGCACACGCGCATACTCGTTTTTGAATAGGCACGCGCATACTCGTTTTTGACTTCCCACGTGTATACTCGTTTCGGAATGCGCACCCGCATGCTCATTTTTGAATAGGCACGCGCGTACTCGTTTTTGAATGCGCTCGCGTACACTCGTTTTGAATGCGCACGCGTATACCCGCTTGGGAAGGCGCACACGCATACTCGTTTTTGAATGCGCACGCACATACTCGTTTTTGAATAGTCACGCGCGTACTCGTTTTTTAATGCATACAGGCGTACTCGTTTTGGAATAGGCACGCGCATACTCGTTTTTGAATGCACACGCGGATACTCGTTTTTGAATGCACACGCGCATACTCGTTTCGAAATAGGCACGCGCATACTCGTTTGGGAAGGCGCACGCGCATACTTGTTTTTGAATAGGCATGCGCGTGCTCGTTTTTGAATGCGCACCCGCATACTCGTTTTTGAATGCACACGCGCATACTCGTTTCGGAATACGCACGCGCATACTCGTTTTGGAATGCGCACGCGCATGCTCGTTTTGGAATGCGAAGCGCATACTCGTTTTTGAATGCGCACGCGCGTACTCGTTTTTTCATTCGCACGTGCATACTCCTTTCGGAATAAGCACGCGCGTACTCGTTTTTGAATGCGCACGGGCATACGCGTTTTTGAACATGCACAGGCGTACTCGTTTTTTGATGCGCACGCGTATACTCGTTTTGAATGCGCACGCGCATACTAGTTTTCAAATAGGCACGCGCATACTCGTTTTTGAAAGCGCACACGCATACTCATTTTTGAATGCACACGCGCATACTCGTTTCGGAATACGCACGCGCATACTCGTTTTGGAAGGCGCTCGCGCATACTCGTTTTTGAATAGGCACGCGCGTACTCGTTTTTGATTGCGAACGCGCATACGCGTTTTTGAACATGCACACGCGTACTCGTTTTTGAATGCGCACACGCATACTAGTTTTCAAATAGGCACGCGCATACTCGTTTTTGAAAGCGCACACGCATACTCATTTTTGAATGCACACGCGCATACTCGTTTCGGAATACGCACGCGCATACTCGTTTTGGAAGGCGCTCGCGCATACTCGTTTTTGAATAGGCACGCGCGTACTCGTTTTTGATTGCGAACGCGCATACGCGTTTTTGAACATGCACACGCGTACTCGTTTTTGAATGCGCACACGCATACTAGTTTTCAAATAGGCACGCGCATACTCGTTTTTGAAAGCGCACACGCATACTCATTTTTGAATGCACACGCGCATACTCGTTTCGGAATACGCACGCGCATACTCATTTTGGAATAGGCACGCACATACTCGTTTTTGAATGCGCACACGCATACTCGTATTTGAATGCACACGCGCGTACTCGTTTTGAAATAGGCACGTGCATACTCGTTTTTGAATGCGCACACGCATACTCGTATTTGAATGCACACGCGCTTACTCGTTTTGAAATAGGCACGTGCATACTCGTTTTTGAATGCGCACGCGCATACGCGTTTTTGAACAGGCACACGCGAACTCGTTTTTGAATGCGCACGCGTATAAGCGTTTGAATGCGCATGCGCATACTCGGTTATGAAGGCACACGCCCATACTCGTTTTTGAATGCACACGCGCATACTCGTTTCAGAATACGCACGCGCATGCTCGTTTTGGAATGCGCACGTGCATGCTCGTTTTGGAATGCACACGCGCATACTCGTTTCGAAATACGCACGCGACTACTCGTTTTTGAATAGGGACGCGCGTACTCGTTTTTGAACGCGAACGCGCATACGCGATTTTGAACATGCACACGCGTACTCGTTTTTGATTGCGCACGCGTATACTCGTTTTGAATGAACACGCGCATACTCGTTTTTGAATGGACACATGTATACTCGTTTCGGAATGCACATGCGCATGCTCGTTTTTGAATAGGCACGCGTACACTCGTTTTGAATGCACACGGCCATACTCGTTTTTGAATAGGCACGCGCATACTCGTTTTTGACTTCGCACGTGTATACTCGTTTCGGAATGCGCACCCGCATGCTCATTTTTGAATAGGCACGCGCGTACTCGTTTTTGAATGCGCTCGCGTACACTCGTTTTGAATGCGCACGCGTATACCCGTTTGGGAAGGCGCACACGCATACTCGTTTTTGAATAGGCACGCGCATACTCGTTTTTGAATGCGCACACGCACACGCATACTCGTTTTTGAATGCACACGCGCATACTCGTTTCGGAATACGCACGCGCATACTCGTTTTGGAATACGCACGCGCATACTCGTTTTGGAATAGGCACGTGCGTACTCGTTTTTGAATGCGAACGCGCATACGCGTTTTTGAACATGCACACGCGTACTCGTTTTTGATTGCACACGCGCGTACTCGTTTTTGAATAGGCACGCGCATACTCGTTTTTGACTGCGCACATGTATACTCGTTTCGGAATGCACATGCGCATGCTCGTTTTTGAATAGGCACGCGTACACTCGTTTTGAATGCACACGGCCATACTCGTTTTTGAATAGGCACGCGCATACTCGTTTTTGACTTCGCACGTGTATACTCGTTTCGGAATGCGCACCCGCATGCTCATTTTTGAATAGGCACGCGCGTACTCGTTTTTGAATGCGCTCGCGTACACTCGTTTTGAATGCGCACGCGTATACCCGTTTGGGAAGGCGCACACGCATACTCGTTTTTGAATGCGCACGCACATACGCGTTTTTGAACAGGCACACGCGAACTCGTTTTTGAATGCATACACGCGTACTCGTTTTGGAATAGGCACGCGCATACTCGTTTTTGAATGCACACGCGCATACTCGTTTTTGAATGCACACGCGCATACTCGTTTCAAAATAGGCACGCGCATACTCGTTTGGGAAGGCGCACGCGCATACTTGTTTTTGAATAGGCATGCGCGTGCTCGTTTTTGAATGCGCACCCGCATACTCGTTTTTGAATGCACACGCGCATACTCGTTTTTGAATAGGCACGCGCATACTCGTTTTGGAATGCGCACGCGCATGCTCGTTTTGGAATGCGAAGCGCATACTCGTTTTTGAATGCGCACGCGCGTACTCGTTTTTTCATTCGCACGTGCATACTCCTTTCGGAATAAGCACGCGCGTACTCGTTTTTGAATGCGCACGGGCATACGCGTTTTTGAACATGCACAGGCGTACTCGTTTTTTGATGCGCACGCGTATACTCGTTTTGAATGCGCACGCGCATACTAGTTTTCAAATAGGCACGCGCATACTCGTTTTTGAAAGCGCACACGCATACTCATTTTTGAATGCACACGCGCATACTCGTTTCGGAATACGCACGCGCATACTCGTTTTGGAAGGCGCTCGCGCATACTCGTTTTTGAATAGGCACGCGCGTACTCGTTTTTGATTGCGAACGCGCATACGCGTTTTTGAACATGCACACGCGTACTCGTTTTTGAATGCGCACACGCATACTCGTATTTGAATGCACACGCGCATACTCGTTTTGAAATAGGCACGTGCATACTCGTTTTTGAATGCGCACGCGCATACGCGTTTTTGAACAGGCACACGCGAACTCGTTTTTGATTGCGCACGCGTATAAGCGTTTGAATGCGCACGCGCATACTCGGTTATGAATGCACACGCGCATACTCGTTTCGGAATACGCACGCGCATACTCGTTTTGGAATGCGCACGCGCATGCTCGTTTTGGAATGCACACGCGCATACTCGTTTCGAAATACGCACGCGACTACTCGTTTTTGAATAGGCACGCGCGTACTCGTTTTTGAACGCGAACGCGCATACGCGATTTTGAACATGCACACGCGTACTCGTTTTTGATTGCGCACGCGTATACTCGTTTTGAATGAACACGCGCATACTCGTTTTTGAATGGGCACGCGCGTACTCGTTTTCGAATGCGCACGCGTATACTCGTTTCGGAATGCGCACGCACATACTCGTTTTCGAATAGGCATGCGCATACTCGTTTTTGAATGCGCACACGCACACGCATACTCGTTTTTGAATGCACACGCGCATACTCGTTTCGGAATACGCACGCGCATACTCGTTTTGGAATACGCACGCGCATACTCGTTTTGGAATAGGCACGTGCGTACTCGTTTTTGAATGCGAACGCGCATACGCGTTTTTGAACATGCACACGCGTACTCGTTTTTGATTGCACACGCGCGTACCCGTTTTTGAATAGGCACGCGCATACTCGTTTTTGACTGCGCACGTGTATACTCGTTTCGGAATGCACACGCGCATGCTCGTTTTTGAATAGGCACGCACATACTCGTTTTTGACTTCGCACGTGTATACTCGTTTCGGAATGAGCACCCGCATGCTCATTTTTGAATAGACCACGCGCGTACTCGTTTTTGAATGCGCTCGCGTACACTCATTTTGATTGCGCACGCGTATACCCGTTTGGGAAGGCGCACACGCATACTCGTTTTTGAATGCGCACGCACATACTCGTTTTTGAATAGGCACGCGCGTACTCGTTTTTGAATGCATACACGCGTACTCGTTTTGGAATAGGCACGCGCATACTCGTTTTTGAATGCACACGCGCATACTCGTTTTTGAATGCACACGCGCATACTCGTTTTTGAATGCACACGCGCATACTCGTTTCGAAATAGCACGCGCATACTCGTTTGGGAAGGCGCACGCGCATACTTGTTTTTGAATAAGCATGCGCGTGCTCGTTTTTGAATGCGCACCCGCATACTCGTTTTTGAATGCACACGCGCATACTCGTTTCGGAATACGCACGCGCATACTCGTTTTGGAATGCGCACGCGCATGCTCGTTTTGGAATGCGAAGCGCATACTCGCTTTGAATGCGCACGCGCGTACTCGTTTTTTAATTCGCACGCGCATACTCCTTTCGGAATAAGCACGCGCGTACTCGTTTTTGAATGCGCACGGGCATACGCGTTTTTGAACATGCACACGCGTACTCGTTTTTTAATGCGCACGCGCGTACTCGTTTTGGAATAGGCACGTGCGTGCTCGTTTTTGAAAGCGAACGCGCATACGCGTTTTTGAACATGCACACGCGTACTTTGTTATGAATGCGCACGGGTATACTTGTTTTGAATGCACACGCGCATACTCGTTTTTGAATAGGCACGCGCATACTCGTTTTTGACTGCGCACGTGTATACTCGTTTCGGAATGCGCACGCGCATGCTCGTTTTTGAATAGGCACGCACGTACTCGTTTTTGACTGCGCACGTGTATACTCGTTTCGGAATGCGCCCGCGCATGTTCGTTTTTGAATAGGCACGCGCGTACTCGTTTTTGAATGCGCACGCGTACACTCGTTTTGAATGCACACGCGCATACTCGTTTTTGAATGCACACGCGCATACTAGTTTCGAAATGGGCACGCGCATACTCGTTTCGGAAGGCGCACGCGGATACTCGTTTTTGAATAGGCATGCGCGTACTCGCTTTTGAATGCGCACGCGCATACTTGTTTTTGAATGCACACGCGCATACTCGTTTTGGAATGGGCACGCGCCTACTCGTTTTCAAATACGCACACGTATACTCGTATTTGATTGCGCACACGCATACTCGTTTTGCAATAGGCACGTGCATACTCGTTTTTGAATGCACACGCGCATACTCGTTTTTGAATAGGCACGCGCGTACTCGTTTTTGAATGCGCACGCGCATACTCGTTTTGAATGCCCACGCGCATACTCGTTTTGGAATAGGCACGCACATACTCGTTTTTGAATGCGCACACGCATACTCGTAATAGAATGCACACGCGCGTACTCGTTTTGAAATAGGCACGTGCATGCACGTTTTTTAATGCGCACACGCATACTCGTATTTGAATGCACAAGCGCATACTCGTTTTGAAATAGGCACGTGCATACTCGTTTTTGAATGCGCACGCGCATACGCGTTTTTGAACAGGCACACGCGTACTCGTTTGTGAATGCGCACGCGTATAAGCATTTGAATGCGCACGCGCATACTCGGTTTTGAATGCACACGCGCATACTCGTTTCGGAATACGCACGCGCATACTCGTTTTGGAATGCGCACGCGCATGCTCGTTTTGGAATGCGAAGGGCATACTCGTTTTTGAATGCACAAACGCGTACTCGTTTTGGAATAGGCACGCGCATACTCGTTTTTGAATGCACACGCGCATACTCGTTTCGAAATAGGCACGCGCGTACTCTTTTTCGAACGCGCACGCGCATACGCGTTTTTGAACATGCACACGCGTACTCGTTTTTTAATGCGCACGCGTATACTCGTTTTGAATGCGCACGCGCATACTAGTTTTCGAATAGGCACGCGCATACTCGTTTTTGAATGCGCACAAGCATACTCGTTTTTGAATGCACACGCGCATACTCGTTTCGGAATACGCACGCGCATACTTGTTTTGGAAGGCGCACGCGCATACTCGTTTTTGAATAGGCACGCGCATACTCGTTTTTGAACGCGAACGCGCATACGCGTTTTTGAACATGCACACGCGTACTCGTTTTTGAATGCACACGCGTATACTCGTTTTGAATGCACACGCGCATACTCGTTTTTGAATAGGCATGCGCGTACTCGTTTTTGAATGCGCACGCATATACTCGTTTCGGAATGCGCACGCGCATACTCGTTTTGAATAGGCACGCGCATACTCGTTTTTGAATGCGCACACGCATACTCGTTTTCGATTAGGCACGCGCATACTTGTTTTTGACTGCGCACGTGTATACTCGTTTCGGAATGCGCACGCGCATGCTCGTTTTTGAATAGGCACGCGCGTACTCGTTTTTGAATGCGCACACGCATACTCGTATTTGAATGCACACGCGCATACTCGTTTTGAAATAGGCACGTGCATACTCGTTTTGGAATGCGCACGCGCATGCTCGTTTTGGAATGCGAAGCGAATACTCGTTTTTGAATGCGCACGCGCGTACTCGTTTTTTAATTCGCACGCGCATACTCCTTTCGGAATAGGCACGCGCGTACTCGTTTTTGAATGCGCACGCGCATACGCGTTTTTGAACATGCACACGCGTACTCGTTTTTTAATGCGCACGCGTATACTCGTTTTGAATGCGCACGCGCATACTAGTTTTTGAATAGGCATGCGCGTACTCGTTTTTGAATGCGCACCCATATACTCGTTTTTGAATGCACACGCGCATACTCGTTTTCGAATAGGCACGCGCATACTCGTTTTTGAATGCGCACACGCATACTCGTTTTTGAATAGGCACGCGCATACTCGTTTTTGAATGCGCACGCGTATACTCGTTTCGGAATGCGCACGCGCATACTCGTTTTCGTATAGGCACGCGCATACTTGTTTTTGAATGCGTACACGCATACTCGTTTTTGAATGCACACGCGCATACTCGTTTCAGAATACGCACGCGCATACTCGTTTCGGAATGCGCACGCGCATACTCGTTTTGGAATAGGCACGTGCGTACTCGTTTTTGAATGCGAACGCGCATACGCGTTTTTGAATGCGCACGTGCATACTCGTTTCGGAATGCGCACGCGCATATTCATTTTGGAATAGGCACGTGCGTGCTCGTTTTTGAAAGCGAACGCGCATACGCGTTTTTGAACATGAACACGCGTACTTTGTTATGAATGCGCACGGGTATACTCGTTTTGAATGCACACGCACATACTCGTTTTTGAATAGGCACGCGCATACTCGTTTTTGACTGCGCACGTGTATACTCGTTTCGGAATGCGCATGCGCATGCTCATTTTTGAGTAGGCACGCGCGTACTCGTTTTTGATTGCGCACGCGTACACTCGTTTTGAATGCGCACGCGTATACTCGTTTTTGAATGAACACGCGCATACTCGTTTTCGAATAGGCACGCGCATACTCGTTTTTGAATGCACACACGCAAACTCGTTTTTTGAATGCACACGCGCCTACTAGTTTCGAAATGGGCACGCGAATACTCGTTTGGGAAGGCGTACGCGGATACTCGTTTTTGAATAGGCATGCGCGTACTCGTTTTTGAATGCGCACGCGCATACTTGTTTTTGAATGCACACGCGCATAGTCGTTTTGGAATAGGCACGCGCATACTCGTTTTTGAATACGCACACGTATACTCGTATTTGATTGCGCACGCGCATACTCGTTTTGCAATAGGCACGTGCATACTCGTTTTTGAATGCACACGCGCATACTTGTTTTTGAATAGGCACGCGCGTACCCGTTTTTGAATGCGCACGCGCATACTCGTTTTGAATGCACACGCGCGTACTCGTTTTGAAATAGGCACGTGCATACTCGTTTTTGAATGCGCACACGCATACTCGTATTTGAATGCACACGCGCATACTCGTTTTGAAATAGGCACGTGCATACTCGTTTTTGAATGCGCACGCGCATACGCGTTTTTGAACAGGCACACGCGTACTCGTTTTTGAATGCGCACGCGTATAAGCATTTGAATGCGCACGCGCATACTCGGTTTTTAACGCACACGCCCATACTCGTTTTTGAATGCACACGCGCATACTCGTTTCGGAATACGCACGCGCATACTCGTTTTGGAATGCGAAGCGCATACTCGTTTTTGAATGCACACACGCGTACTCGTTTTGGAATAGGCACGCGCATACTCGTTTTTGACTGCGCACGTGTATACTCGTTTTCGAATAGGGACGCGCGTACTCATTTTTGACTGCGCACGCGCATACGCGTTTTGGAATGCGCACGCGCATGCTCGTTTTGGAATGCGAAGCGCATACTCGTTTTTGAATGCGCACGCGCGTACTCGTTTTTTATTTCGCACGCGCATACTCCTTTCGGAATAGGCACGCGCGTACTCGTTTTTGAATGCGCACGCGCATACGCGTTTTTGAACATGCACACGCGTACTCGTTTTTTATTGCGCACGCGTATACCCGTTTTGAAGGCGCACGCGCATACTAGTTTTCGAATAGGCAAGCGCATACTCGTTTTTGAATGCGCACAAGCATACTCGTTTTTGAATGCACACGCGCATACTCGTTTCGGAATACGCACGCGCATACTCGTTTTGGAAGGCGCACGCGCATACTCGTTTTTCAATAGGCACGCGCGTACTCGTTTTTGAACGCGAACGCGCATACGCGTTTTTGAACATGCACACGCGTACTCGTTTTTGAATGCACACGCGTATACTCGTTTTGAATGCACACGCGCATACTCGTTTTTGAATAGGCATGCGCGTACTCGTTTTTGAATGCGCATGCATATACTCGTTTCGGAATGCGCACGCGCATACTCGTTTTCGAATAGGCACGCGCATACTCGTTTTTGAATGCGCACACGCATACTCGTTTTTGAATAGGCACGCGCATACTCGTTTTTGAATGCGCACGCGTATACTCGTTTCGGAATGCGCACGCGCATACTCGTTTTCGTATAGGCACGCGCATACTTGTTTTTGAATGCGTACACGCATACTCGTTTTTGAATGCACACGCGCATACTCGTTTCAGAATACGCACGCGCATACTCGTTTCGGAATGCGCACGCGCATACTCGTTTTGGAATAGGCACGTGCGTACTCGTTTTTGAATGCGAACGCGCATACGCGTTTTTGAATGCACACGCGCATACTCGTTTCGGAATGCGCACGCGCATATTCATTTTGGAATAGGCACGTGCGTGCTCGTTTTTGAAAGCGAACGCGCATACGCGTTTTTGAACATGCACACGCGTACTTTGTTATGAATGCGCACGGGTATACTCGTTTTGAATGCACACGCGCATACTCGTTTTTGAATAGGCACGCGCATACTCGTTTTTGACTGCGCACGTGTATACTCGTTTCGGAATGCGCATGCGCATGCTCATTTTTGAGTAGGCACGCGCGTACTCGTTTTTGATTGCGCACGCGTACACTCGTTTTGAATGCGCACGCGTATACTCGTTTTTGAATGCACACGCGCATACTCGTTTTCAAATAGGCACGCGCATACTCGTTTTTGAATGCACACACGCATACTCGTTTTTTGAATGCACACGCGCATACTAGTTTCGAAATGGGCACGCGAATACTCGTTTGGGAAGGCGCACGCGGATACTCGTTTTTGAATAGGCATGCGCGTACTCGTTTTTGAATGCGCACGCGCATACTTGTTTTTGAATGCACACGCGCATACTCGTTTTGGAATAGGCACGCGCATACTCGATTTTGAATACGCACACGTATACTCGTATTTGATTGCGCACGCGCATACTCGTTTTGCAATAGGCACGTGCATACTCGTTTTTGAATGCACACGCGCATACTCGTTTTTGAATAGGCACGCGCGTACTCGTTTTTGAATGCGCACGCGCCTACTCGTTTTGAATGCACACGCGCATACTCGTTTTGGAATAGGCACGCACATACTCGTTTTTGAATGCGCACACGCATACTCGTAATAGAATGCACTCGCGCGTGCTCGTTTTGAAATAGGCACGTGCATACTCGTTTTTGAATGCGCACACGCATACTCGTATTTCAATGCACACGCGCATAATCGTTTTGAAATAGGCACGTGCATACTCGTTTTTGAATGCGCACGCGCATACGCGTTTTTGAACAGGCACACGCGTACTCGTTTTTGAATGCGCACGCGTATAAGCATTTGAATGCGCACGCGCATACTCGGTTTTGAACGCACACGCCCATACTCGTTTTTGAATGCACACGCGCATACTCGTTTCGGAATACGCACGCGCATACTCGTTTTGGAATGCGCACGCGCATGCTCGTTTTGGAATGCGAAGCGCATACTCGTTTTTGAATGCACACACGCGTACTCGTTTTGGAATAGGCACGCGCATACTCGTTTTTGACTGCGCACGTGTATACTCGTTTTCGAATAGGCACGCGCATTCTCGTTTTTGAATGCACACGCGCATACTCGTTTTTGAATGCACACGCGCATACTCGTTTCAAATTAGGCACGCGCATACTCGTTTGGGAAGGCGAACGCGCATACTTGTTTTTGAATAGGCATGCGCGTACTCGTTTTTGAATGCGCACGCGCGTACTCGTTTTTTAATTCGCACGCGCATACTCCTTTCGGAATAGGGACGCGCGTACTCGTTTTTGAATGCGCACGCGCATACGCGTTTTTGAACATGCACACGCGTACTCGTTTTTTAATGCGCACGCGTATACTCGTTTTGAATGCGCACGCGCATACTAGTTTTCGAATAGGCACGCGCATACTCGTTTTTGATTGCGCACAAGCATACTCGTTTTTGAATGCACACGCGCATACTCGTTTCGGAATACGCACGCGCATACTCGTTTTGGAAGGCGCACACGCATACTCGTTTTTGAATAGGCACGCGCGTACTCGTTTTTGAACGCGAAAGCGCATACACGTTTTTGAACATGCACAAGCGTACTCGTTTTTGAATGCACACGCGTATACTGGTTTTGAATGCACACGCGCATACTCGTTTTTGAATAGGCATGCGCGTACTCGTTTTTGAATGCGCACGCATGTACTCGTTTCGGAATGCGCACGCGCATACTCGTTTTCGAATAGGCACGCGCATACTCGTTTTTGAATGCGCACACGCATTCTCGTTTGTGAATGCACACGCGCATACTCGTTTTGGAATACGCATGCGACTACTCGTTTTTGAATACGCACGCGCGTACTCGTTTTTGAACGCAAACGCGCATACGCGTTTTTGAACACGCACACGCGTACTCGTTTTTGAATGCGCACGCGTATACTCGTTTTGAATGCACACGCGCATACTCGTTTTTGAACGCGCACACGCATACTCGTTTTTGAATGCACACGCGCATACTCGTTTTGGAGTAGGCACGCGCGTACTCGTTTTGGATTGCGCACGCGCATACTCGTTTTTGAATGCGCACGCGCATACTCGTTTTCGAATAGGCACGCGCATACTCGTTTTTGAACGCACACGCGCATACTCGTTTTGAAATAGGCACGCGCATAGTCGTTTTTGAATGCACACACGCATACTCATTTTGCAAAGCACGTGCATACTCGTTTTTGAATGCGCACGCACATACGCGTTTTTGAACAGGCACACGCGTACTCGTTTTTGAATTGGCACGCGTATACTCGTTTTGACTGCGCACGCGCATACTCGTTTTGAATGCTCACGCGCATACTCGTTTCGGAATACGCACGCGCATACTCGTTTTTGAATGCGCACGCGCATACTCGTTTTTGAATGCGCACGCGCGTACTCGTTTCTGAATGCGCACGCGCATACTCGTTTTTGAATGCACATGCGCATACTCATTTTGGAATAAGCACGCGCATACTCGTTTTTGAACGCGCACATGCATACTCGTTTTTGAATGCACACGCGCATACTCGTTTTGGAATGCGCACGCGTATACTCGTTTTTGAATAGGCACGCGCGTACTCGTTTTTGATTGCGCACGCGCATACTCGTTTTTGAATGCACACGCGCATACTCGTTTTCGAATAGGCACATGCATACTCGTTTTTGAATGCGCACACGCATACTCGTATTTGAATGCACACGCGCATACTCGTTTCGGAATACGCACGCGCATACTCGTTTTGGAATGCGCACGCGCATACTCGTTTTGGAATAGGCACGTGCGTACTCGTTTTTGAATGCGAAAGCGCATACGCGTTTTTGAACATGAACACGCGTACTCGTTTTGGATTGCACACGCGCGTACTCGTTTTGGAATAGGCACGTGCGTACTCGTTTTTGAATGCGCACGCGCATGCGCGTTTTTGAACATGCACACGCGTACTCGTTTTTGAATGCGCACGCGTATACTCGTTTTGAATGCACACGCGCATACTCGTTTTTGAATAGGCACGCGCGTACTCGTTTTTGATTGCGCACGCGTATACTCGTTTCGGAATGCGCACGCGCATACTCGTTTCGGAATGCGCACGCGCATACTCGTTTTCGAATAGGCACGCGCATACTCGTTTTTGAATGCACATGCGCATACTCATTTTGGAATAAGCACGCGCATACTCGTTTTTGAACGCGCACATGCATACTCGTTTTTGAATGCACACGCGCATACTCGTTTTGGAATGCGCACGCGTATACTCGTTTTTGAATAGGCACGCGCGTACTCGTTTTTGATTGCGCACGCGCATACTCGTTTTTGAATGCACACGCGCATACTCGTTTTCGAATAGGCACGCGCGTACTCGTGTTTGAATGCGCACACGCATACTCGTTTTTGAATGCACACGCGCATACTCGTTTTGGAATAGGCCCGCACATACTCGTTTTTGAATGCGCACACGCATACTCGTATTTGAATGCACACGCAGGTACTCGTTTTGAAATAGGCACATGCATACTCGTTTTTGAATGCGCACACGCATACTCGTATTTGAATGCACACGCGCATACTCGTTTCGGAATACGCACGCGCATACTCGTTTTGGAATGCGCACGCGCATACTCGTTTTGGAATAGGCACGTGCGTACTCGTTTTTGAATGCGAAAACGCATACGCGTTTTTGAACATGCACACGCGTACTCGTTTTGGATTGCACACGCGCGTACTCGTTTTGGAATGGGCACGTGCGTACTCGTTTTTGAATGCGAAAACGCATACGCGTTTTTGAACATGCACACGCGTACTCGTTTTGGATTGCACACGCGCGTACTCGTTTTGGAATGGGCACGTGCGTACTCGTTTCGGAATGCGCACGCGCATACTCGTTTTCGAATAGGCACGCGCATACTTGTTTTTGAATGCGCACGCGTATACTCGTTTTTGAATGTGCACGAGCATACTCGTTTTCGAATAGGCACGCGCGTACTCGTTTTTGAACGCGAACGCGCATACGCGTTTTTGAATAGGCACGCGCATACTCGTTTTTGAATGCGCACACGCATACTCGTTTTGAATGCACACGCGCATACTCGTTTCGGAATACGCACGCGCATACTCGTTTTGGAATGCGCACGCGCATACTCGTTTTGGAATAGGCACGTGCGAACTCGTTTTTGAATGCGAACGCGAATACGCGTTTTTGAACATGCACACGCGTACTCGTTTTTGAATGCGCACGCGCATACGCGTGTTTTAACATGCACACGCGTACTCTTTTTTGAATGCGCACGCGTATACTGGTTTTGAATGCGCACGCGCATATTCTTTTTCGAATAGGCACGCGCATACTCGTTTTTCAATGCGCACACACATACTCGTTCTTGAATGCACGCGCGCATACTCGTTTCGGAATACGCACGCACATACTCGTTTTGGAATGCGCACGCGCATACTCGTTTTTGAATAGGCACGCGCGTACTCGTTTTTGAACGCGAACGCGCATACTCGTTTTTGAATAGGCACGCGCGTACTCGATTTTGAATGCACTCGCGTACACTCGTTTTGAATGCGCACGCGTATACTCGTTTTTGAATGCACACGCGCATACTCGTTTTCGAATAGGCACGCGAATGCTCGTTTTTGAATGCACACGCGCATACTCGTTTCGAAATGGGCACGCGCATACTCGTTTGGGAAGGCGCACGCGCATACTCGTTTTTGAATAGGCATGCGCGTACTCGTTTTTGAATGCGCACGCGCATATTTGTTTTTGAATGCACACGCGCATACTCGTTTTGGAATAGGCACGCGCATACTCGTTTTTGAATACGCACACGCATACTCGTATTTGATTGCGCAAGCGCATACTCGTTTTGCAATAGGCACGTTCATACTCGTTTTTGAATGCGCACGCGTATACTCGTCTTGAATGCGCACGCGCATACTCGTTTTTCAATGCAAACGCGCATACTCGTTTCGGAATACGCACGCGCATACTCGTTTTGGAATGCGAACGCGCATACTCGTTTTTGAATGCGCACGCGCGTACTCGTTTTTGATTGTGCACGCGCATACTCGTTTTTGAATGCACATGCACATACTCGTTTTGGAATAAGCACGCGCATACTCGTTTTTGAACGCGCACACACATACTCGTTTTTGAATACACACGCGCATACTCGTTTTATGATGCGCACGCGTATACTCGTTTTTGAATAGGCACGCGCATACTGGTTTGGAAGGCGCACGCGCATACTCGTTTTTGAATAGGCATGCGCGTACTCGTTTTTGAATGCGCACGCGCATACTTGGTTTTGAATGCACACGCGCATACTCGTTTTGAAATAGGCACGCGCATAGTCGTTTTTGAATGCACACACGCATACTCGTTTTGCAAAAGCACGTGCATACTCGTTTTTGAATGCGCACGCGCATACGCGTTTTTGAACAGGCACACGCGTACTCGTTTTTGAATGCGCACGCGTATACTCGTTTTGACTGCGCACGCGCATACTCGTTTTGAATGCTCACGCGCATACTCGTTTCGGAATACGCACGCGCATACTCGTTTTGGAATGCGCACGCGCATACTCGTTTTTGAATGCGCACGCGCGTACTCGTTTTTGAATGCGCATGCGACTACTCGTTTTTGAATAGGCACGCGCGTACTCGTTTTTGAACGCAAACGCGCATACGCGTTTTGAACACGCACACGCGTACTCGTTTTTGAATGCGCACGCGTATACTCGTTTTGAATGCACACGCGCATACTCGTTTTTGAACGCGCACACGCATACTCGTTTTTGAATGCACACGCGCATACTCGTTTTGAAGTAGGCACGCGCGTACTCGTTTTGGATTGCGCACGCGCATACTCGTTTTTGAATGCACACGCGCATACTCGTTTTTGAATGCACACGCGCATACTCGTTTTGGAATGCGCACGCGTATACTCGTTTTTGAATAGGCACGCGCGTACTCGTTTTTGATTGCGCACGCGCATACTCGTTTCGAATTAGGCACGCGCATACTCGTTTGGGAAGGCGAACGCGCATACTTGTTTTTGAATAGGCATGCGCGTACTCGTTTTTGAATGCGCACGCGCGTACTCGTTTTTTAATTCGCACGCGCATACTCCTTTCGGAATAGGGACGCGCGTACTCGTTTTTGAATGCGCACGCGCATACGCGTTTTTGAACATGCACACGCGTACTCGTTTTTTAATGCGCACGCGTATACTCGTTTTGAATGCGCACGCGCATACTAGTTTTCGAATAGGCACGCGCATACTCGTTTTTGATTGCGCACAAGCATACTCGTTTTTGAATGCACACGCGCATACTCGTTTCGGAATACGCACGCGCATACTCGTTTTGGAAGGCGCACGCGCATACTCGTTTTTGAATGCGCATGCATATACTCGTTTCGGAATGCGCACGCGCATACTCGTTTTCGAATAGGCACGCGCATACTCGTTTTTGAATGCGCACACGCATACTCGTTTTTGAATAGGCACGCGCATACTCGTTTTTGAATGCGCACGCGTATACTCGTTTCGGAATGCGCACGCGCATACTCGTTTTCGTATAGGCACGCGCATACTTGTTTTTGAATGCGTACACGCATACTCGTTTTTGAATGCACACGCGCATACTCGTTTCAGAATACGCACGCGCATACTCGTTTCGGAATGCGCACGCGCATACTCGTTTTGGAATAGGCACGTGCGTACTCGTTTTTGAATGCGAACGCGCATACGCGTTTTTGAATGCACACGCGCATACTCGTTTCGGAATGCGCACGCGCATATTCATTTTGGAATAGGCACGTGCGTGCTCGTTTTTGAAAGCGAACGCGCATACGCGTTTTTGAACATGCACACGCGTACTTTGTTATGAATGCGCACGGGTATACTCGTTTTGAATGCACACGCGCATACTCGTTTTTGAATAGGCACGCGCATACTCGTTTTTGACTGCGCACGTGTATACTCGTTTCGGAATGCGCATGCGCATGCTCATTTTTGAGTAGGCACGCGCGTACTCGTTTTTGATTGCGCACGCGTACACTCGTTTTGAATGCGCACGCGTATACTCGTTTTTGAATGCACACGCGCATACTCGTTTTCAAATAGGCACGCGCATACTCGTTTTTGAATGCACACACGCATACTCGTTTTTTGAATGCACACGCGCATACTAGTTTCGAAATGGGCACGCGAATACTCGTTTGGGAAGGCGCACGCGGATACTCGTTTTTGAATAGGCATGCGCGTACTCGTTTTTGAATGCGCACGCGCATACTTGTTTTTGAATGCACACGTGCATACTCGTTTTGGAATAGGCACGCGCATACTCGATTTTGAATACGCACACGTATACTCGTATTTGATTGCGCACGCGCATACTCGTTTTGCAATAGGCACGTGCATACTCGTTTTTGAATGCACACGCGCATACTCGTTTTTGAATAGGCACGCGCGTACTCGTTTTTGAATGCGCACGCGCCTACTCGTTTTGAATGCACACGCGCATACTCGTTTTGGAATAGGCACGCACATACTCGTTTTTGAATGCGCACACGCATACTCGTAATAGAATGCACTCGCGCGTACTCGTTTTGAAATAGGCACGTGCATACTCGTTTTTGAATGCCCACACGCATACTCGTATTTCAATGCACACGCGCATAATCGTTTTGAAATAGGCACGTGCATACTCGTTTTTGAATGCGCACGCGCATACGCGTTTTTGAACAGGCACACGCGTACTCGTTTTTGAATGCGCACGCGTATAAGCATTTGAATGCGCACGCGCATACTCGGTTTTGAACGCACACGCCCATACTCGTTTTTGAATGCACACGCGCATACTCGTTTCGGAATACGCACGCGCATACTCGTTTTGGAATGCGCACGCGCATGCTCGTTTTGGAATGCGAAGCGCATACTCGTTTTTGAATGCACACACGCGTACTCGTTTTGGAATAGGCACGCGCATACTCGTTTTTGACTGCGCACGTGTATACTCGTTTTCGAATAGGCACGCGCATTCTCGTTTTTGAATGCACACGCGCATACTCGTTTTTGAATGCACACGCGCATACTCGTTTCAAATTAGGCACGCGCATACTCGTTTGGGAAGGCGAACGCGCATACTTGTTTTTGAATAGGCATGCGCGTACTCGTTTTTGAATGCGCACGCGCGTACTCGTTTTTTAATTCGCACGCGCATACTCCTTTCGGAATAGGGACGCGCGTACTCGTTTTTGAATGCGCACGCGCATACGCGTTTTTGAACATGCACACGCGTACTCGTTTTTTAATGCGCACGCGTATACTCGTTTTGAATGCGCACGCGCATACTAGTTTTCGAATAGGCACGCGCATACTCGTTTTTGATTGCGCACAAGCATACTCGTTTTTGAATGCACACGCGCATACTCGTTTCGGAATACGCACGCGCATACTCGTTTTGGAAGGCGCACACGCATACTCGTTTTTGAATAGGCACGCGCGTACTCGTTTTTGAACGCGAAAGCGCATACACGTTTTTGAACATGCACAAGCGTACTCGTTTTTGAATGCACACGCGTATACTGGTTTTGAATGCACACGCGCATACTCGTTTTTGAATAGGCATGCGCGTACTCGTTTTTGAATGCGCACGCAAGTACTCGTTTCGGAATGCGCACGCGCATACTCGTTTTCGAATAGGCACGCGCATACTCGTTTTTGAATGCGCACACGCATTCTCGTTTGTGAATGCACACGCGCATACTCGTTTTGGAATACGCATGCGACTACTCGTTTTTGAATACGCACGCGCGTACTCGTTTTTGAACGCAAACGCGCATACGCGTTTTTGAACACGCACACGCGTACTCGTTTTTGAATGCGCACGCGTATACTCGTTTTGAATGCACACGCGCATACTCGTTTTTGAACGCGCACACGCATACTCGTTTTTGAATGCACACGCGCATACTCGTTTTGGAGTAGGCACGCGCGTACTCGTTTTGGATTGCGCACGCGCATACTCGTTTTTGAATGCGCACGCGCATACTCGTTTTCGAATAGGCACGCGCATACTCGTTTTTGAACGCACACGCGCATACTCGTTTTGAAATAGGCACGCGCATAGTCGTTTTTGAATGCACACACGCATACTCATTTTGCAAAGCACGTGCATACTCGTTTTTGAATGCGCACGCACATACGCGTTTTTGAACAGGCACACGCGTACTCGTTTTTGAATTGGCACGCGTATACTCGTTTTGACTGCGCACGCGCATACTCGTTTTGAATGCTCACGCGCATACTCGTTTCGGAATACGCACGCGCATACTCGTTTTTGAATGCGCACGCGCATACTCGTTTTTGAATGCGCACGCGCGTACTCGTTTCTGAATGCGCACGCGCATACTCGTTTTTGAATGCACATGCGCATACTCATTTTGGAATAAGCACGCGCATACTCGTTTTTGAACGCGCACATGCATACTCGTTTTTGAATGCACACGCGCATACTCGTTTTGGAATGCGCACGCGTATACTCGTTTTTGAATAGGCACGCGCGTACTCGTTTTTGATTGCGCACGCGCATACTCGTTTTTGAATGCACACGCGCATACTCGTTTTCGAATAGGCACATGCATACTCGTTTTTGAATGCGCACACGCATACTCGTATTTGAATGCACACGCGCATACTCGTTTCGGAATACGCACGCGCATACTCGTTTTGGAATGCGCACGCGCATACTCGTTTTGAAATAGGCACGTGCGTACTCGTTTTTGAATGCGAAAGCGCATACGCGTTTTTGAACATGAACACGCGTACTCGTTTTGGATTGCACACGCGCGTACTCGTTTTGGAATAGGCACGTGCGTACTCGTTTTTGAATGCGCACGCGCATGCGCGTTTTTGAACATGCACACGCGTACTCGTTTTTGAATGCGCACGCGTATACTCGTTTTGAATGCACACGCGCATACTCGTTTTTGAATAGGCACGCGCGTACTCGTTTTTGATTGCGCACGCGTATACTCGTTTCGGAATGCACACGCGCATACTCGTTTCGGAATGCGCACGCGCATACTCGTTTTCGAATAGGCACGCGCATACTCGTTTTTGAATGCACATGCGCATACTCATTTTGGAATAAGCACGCGCATACTCGTTTTTGAACGCGCACATGCATACTCGTTTTTGAATGCACACGCGCATACTCGTTTTGGAATGCGCACGCGTATACTCGTTTTTGAATAGGCACGCGCGTACTCGTTTTTGATTGCGCACGCGCATACTCGTTTTTGAATGCACACGCGCATACTCGTTTTCGAATAGGCACGCGCGTACTCGTGTTTGAATGCGCACACGCATACTCGTTTTTGAATGCACACGCGCATACTCGTTTTGGAATAGGCCCGCACATACTCGTTTTTGAATGCGCACACGCATACTCGTATTTGAATGCACACGCAGGTACTCGTTTTGAAATAGGCACATGCATACTCGTTTTTGAATGCGCACACGCATACTCGTATTTGAATGCACACGCGCATACTCGTTTCGGAATACGCACGCGCATACTCGTTTTGGAATGCGCACGCGCATACTCGTTTTGGAATAGGCACGTGCGTACTCGTTTTTGAATGCGAAAACGCATACGCGTTTTTGAACATGCACACGCGTACTCGTTTTGGATTGCACACGCGCGTACTCGTTTTGGAATGGGCACGTGCGTACTCGTTTTTGAATGCGAAAACGCATACGCGTTTTTGAACATGCACACGCGTACTCGTTTTGGATTGCACACGCGCGTACTCGTTTTGGAATGGGCACGTGCGTACTCGTTTCGGAATGCGCACGCGCATACTCGTTTTCGAATAGGCACGCGCATACTTGTTTTTGAATGCGCACGCGTATACTCGTTTTTGAATGTGCACGAGCATACTCGTTTTCGAATAGGCACGCGCGTACTCGTTTTTGAACGCGAACGCGCATACGCGTTTTTGAATAGGCACGCGCATACTCGTTTTTGAATGCGCACACGCATACTCGTTTTGAATGCACACGCGCATACTCGTTTCGGAATACGCACGCGCATACTCGTTTTGGAATGCGCACGCGCATACTCGTTTTGGAATAGGCACGTGCGAACTCGTTTTTGAATGCGAACGCGAATACGCGTTTTTGAACATGCACACGCGTACTCGTTTTTGAATGCGCACGCGCATACGCGTGTTTTAACATGCACACGCGTACTCTTTTTTGAATGCGCACGCGTATACTGGTTTTGAATGCGCACGCGCATATTCTTTTTCGAATAGGCACGCGCATACTCGTTTTTCAATGCGCACACACATACTCGTTCTTGAATGCACGCGCGCATACTCGTTTCGGAATACGCACGCACATACTCGTTTTGGAATGCGCACGCGCATACTAGTTTTTGAATAGGCACGCGCGTACTCGTTTTTGAACGCGAACGCGCATACTCGTTTTTGAATAGGCACGCGCGTACTCGATTTTGAATGCACTCGCGTACACTCGTTTTGAATGCGCACGCGTATACTCGTTTTTGAATGCACACGCGCATACTCGTTTTCGAATAGGCACGCGAATGCTCGTTTTTGAATGCACACGCGCATACTCGTTTCGAAATGGGCACGCGCATACTCGTTTGGGAAGGCGCACGCGCATACTCGTTTTTGAATAGGCATGCGCGTACTCGTTTTTGAATGCGCACGCGCATATTTGTTTTTGAATGCACACGCGCATACTCGTTTTGGAATAGGCACGCGCATACTCGTTTTTGAATACGCACACGCATACTCGTATTTGATTGCGCAAGCGCATACTCGTTTTGCAATAGGCACGTTCATACTCGTTTTTGAATGCGCACGCGTATACTCGTCTTGAATGCGCACGCGCATACTCGTTTTTCAATGCAAACGCGCATACTCGTTTCGGAATACGCACGCGCATACTCGTTTTGGAATGCGAACGCGCATACTCGTTTTTGAATGCGCACGCGCGTACTCGTTTTTGATTGTGCACGCGCATACTCGTTTTTGAATGCACATGCACATACTCGTTTTGGAATAAGCACGCGCATACTCGTTTTTGAACGCGCACACACATACTCGTTTTTGAATACACACGCGCATACTCGTTTTATGATGCGCACGCGTATACTCGTTTTTGAATAGGCACGCGCATACTGGTTTGGAAGGCGCACGCGCATACTCGTTTTTGAATAGGCATGCGCGTACTCGTTTTTGAATGCGCACGCGCATACTTGGTTTTGAATGCACACGCGCATACTCGTTTTGAAATAGGCACGCGCATAGTCGTTTTTGAATGCACACACGCATACTCGTTTTGCAAAAGCACGTGCATACTCGTTTTTGAATGCGCACGCGCATACGCGTTTTTGAACAGGCACACGCGTACTCGTTTTTGAATGCGCACGCGTATACTCGTTTTGACTGCGCACGCGCATACTCGTTTTGAATGCTCACGCGCATACTCGTTTCGGAATACGCACGCGCATACTCGTTTTTGAATGCGCACGCGCGTACTCGTTTTTGAATGCGCATGCGACTACTCGTTTTTGAATAGGCACGCGCGTACTCGTTTTTGAACGCAAACGCGCATACGCGTTTTGAACACGCACACGCGTACTCGTTTTTGAATGCGCACGCGTATACTCGTTTTGAATGCACACGCGCATACTCGTTTTTGAACGCGCACACGCATACTCGTTTTTGAATGCACACGCGCATACTCGTTTTGGAGTAGGCACGCGCGTACTCGTTTTGGATTGCGCACGCGCATACTCGTTTTTGAATGCACACGCGCATACTCGTTTTTGAATGCACACGCGCATACTCGTTTTGGAATGCGCACGCGTATACTCGTTTTTGAATAGGCACGCGCGTACTCGTTTTTGATTGCGCACGCGCATACTCGTTTCGAATTAGGCACGCGCATACTCGTTTGGGAAGGCGAACGCGCATACTTGTTTTTGAATAGCATGCGCGTACTCGTTTTTGAATGCGCACGCGCGTACTCGTTTTTTAATTCGCACGCGCATACTCCTTTCGGAATAGGGACGCGCGTACTCGTTTTTGAATGCGCACGCGCATACGCGTTTTTGAACATGCACACGCGTACTCGTTTTTTAATGCGCACGCGTATACTCGTTTTGAATGCGCACGCGCATACTAGTTTTCGAATAGGCACGCGCATACTCGTTTTTGATTGCGCACAAGCATACTCGTTTTTGAATGCACACGCGCATACTCGTTTCGGAATACGCACGCGCATACTCGTTTTGGAAGGCGCACGCGCATACTCGTTTTTGAATGGGCACGCGCGTACTCGTTTTTGATTGTGCACGCGCATACTCGTTTTTGAATGCACATGCACATACTCGTTTTGGAATAAGCACGCGCATACTCGTTTTTGAACGCGCACACACATACTCGTTTTTGAATACACACGCGCATACTCGTTTTATGATGCGCACGCGTATACTCGTTTTTGAATAGGCACGCGCATACTGGTTTGGAAGGCGCACGCGCATACTCGTTTTTGAATAGGCATGCGCGTACTCGTTTTTGAATGCGCACGCGCATACTTGGTTTTGAATGCACACGCGCATACTCGTTTTGAAATAGGCACGCCCATAGTCGTTTTTGAATGCACACACGCATACTCGTTTTGCAAAAGCACGTGCATACTCGTTTTTGAATGCGCACGCGCATACGCGTTTTTGAACAGGCACACGCGTACTCGTTTTTGAATGCGCACGCGTATACTCGTTTTGACTGCGCACGCGCATACTCGTTTTGAATGCTCACGCGCATACTCGTTTCGGAATACGCACGCGCATACTCGTTTTGGAATTCGCACGCGCATACTCGTTTTTGAATGCGCACGCGCGTACTCGTTTTTGAATGCGCATGCGACTACTCGTTTTTGAATAGGCACGCGCGTACTCGTTTTTGAACGCAAACGCGCATACGCGTTTTTGAACACGCACACGCGTACTCGTTTTTGAATGCGCACGCGTACACTCGTTTTGAATGCACACGCGCATACTCGTTTTTGAACGCGCACACGCATACTCGTTTTTGAATGCACACGCGCATACTCGTTTTGGAGTAGGCACGCGCGTACTCGTTTTGGATTGCGCACGCGCATACTCGTTTTTGAATGCACACGCGCATACTCGTTTTTGAATGCACACGCGTATACTCGTTTTGGAATGCGCACGCGTATACTCGTTTTTGAATAGGCACGCGCGTACTCGTTTTTGATTGCGCACGCGCATACTCGTTTCGAATTAGGCACGCGCATACTCGTTTGGGAAGGCGAACGCGCATACTTGTTTTTGAATAGGCATGCGCGTACTCGTTTTTGAATGCGAACGCGCGTACTCGTTTTTTAATTCGCACGCGCATACTCCTTTCGGAATAGGGACGCGCGTACTCGTTTTTGAATGCGCACGCGCATACGCGTTTTTGAACATGCACACGCGTACTCGTTTTTTGATGCGCACGCGTATACTCGTTTTGAATGCGCACGCGCATACTAGTTTTCGAATAGGCACGCGCATACTAGTTTTTGATTGCGCACAAGCATACTCGTTTTTGAATGCACACGCGCATACTCGTTTCGGAATACGCACGCGCATACTCGTTTTGGAAGGCGCACGCGCATACTCGTTTTTGAATAGGCACGCGCGTACTCGTTTTTGAACGCGAAAGCGCATACGCGTTTTTAAACATGCACAAGCGTACTCGTTTTTGAATGCACACGCGTATACTGGTTTTGAATGCACACGCGCATACTCGTTTTTGAATAGGCATGCGCGTACTCGTTTTTGAATGCGCACGCATATACTCGTTTCGGAATGCGCACGCGCATACTCGTTTTCGAATAGGCACGCGCATACTCGTTTTTGAATGCGCACACGCATACTCGTTTTTGAATGCACACGCGCATACTCGTTTTGGAATACGCATGCGACTACTCGTTTTTGAATAGGCACGCGCGTACTCGTTTTTGAACGCAAACGCGCATACGCGTTTTTGAACACGCACACGCGTACTCGTTTTTGAATGCGCACGCGTATACTTGTTTTGAATGCACACGCGCATACTCGTTTTTGAACGCGCACACGCATACTCGTTTTTGAATGCACACGCGCATACTAGTTTGGGAGTAGGCACGCGCGTACTCGTTTTGGATTGCGCACGCGCATACTCGTTTTTGAATGCACACGCGCATACTCGTTTTCGAATAGGCACGCGCATACTCGTTTTTGAACGCACACGCGCATACTCGTTTTGAAATAGGCACGCGCATACTGGTTTGGAAGGCGCACGCGCATACTCGTTTTTGAATAGGCATGCGCGTACTCGTTTTTGAAGGCGCACGCGCATACTTGGTTTTGAATGCACACGCGCATACTCGTTTTGAAATAGGCACGCGCAGAGTCGTTTTTGAATGCACACACGCATACTCATTTTGCAAAAGCACGCGCATACTCGTTTTTGAATGCGCACGCACATACGCGTTTTTGAGCAGGCACACGCGACTCGTTTTTGAATTGGCACGCGTATACTCGTTTTGACTGCGCACGCGCATACTCGTTTTGAATGCTCACGCGCATACTCGTTTCGGAATACGCACGCGCATACTCGTTTTTGAATGTGCACGCGCATACTCGTTTTTGAATGCGCACGCGCGTACTCGTTTTTGAATGCGCACGCGCATACTCGTTTTTGAATGCACATGCGCATACTCATTTTGGAATAAGCATCCGCATACTCGTTTTTGAACGCGCACATGCATACTCGTTTTTGAATGCACACGCGCATACTCGTTTTGGAATGCGCACGCGTATACTCGTTTTTGAATAGGCACGCGCGTACTCGTTTTTGATTGCGCACGCGCATACTCGTTTTTGAATGCACACGCGCATACTCGTTTTCGAATAGGCACGCGCGTACTCGTGTTTGAATGCGCACACGCATACTCGTTTTTGAATGCACACGCACATACTCGTTTTGGAATAGGCCCGCACATACTCGTTTTTGAATGCGCACACGCATACTCGTATTTGAATGCACACGCAGGTACTCGTTTTGAAATAGGCACGTGCATACTCGTTTTTGAATGCGCATACGCATACTCGTATTTGAATGCACACGCGCATACTCGTTTCGGAATACGCACGCGCATACTCGTTTTGGAATGCGCACGCGCATACTCGTTTTGGAATAGGCACGTGCGTACTCGTTTTTGAATGCGAAAGCTCATACGCGTTTTTGAACATGCACACGCGTACTCGTTTTGGATTGCACACGCGCGTACTCGTTTTGGAATAGGCACGTGCGTACTCGTTTTTGAATGCGCACGCGCATGCGCGTTTTTGAACATGCACACGCGTACTCGTTTTTGAATGCACACACGCATACTCGTTTTGACTGCGCACGCGCATACTCGTTTTGAATGCTCACGCGCATACTCGTTTCGGAATACGCACGCGCATACTCGTTTTTGAATGCGCACGCGCATACTCGTTTTTGAATGCGCACGCGCGTACTCGTTTTTGAATGCGCACGCGCATACTCGTTTTTGAATGCACATGCGCATACTCATTTTGGAATAAGCATGCGCATACTCGTTTTTGAACGCGCACATGCATACTCGTTTTTGAATGCACACGCGCATACTCGTTTTGGAATGCGCACGCGTATACTCGTTTTTGAATAGGCACGCGCGTACTCGTTTTTGATTGCGCACGCGCATACTCGTTTTTGAATGCACACGCGCATACTCGTTTTCGAATAGGCACGCGCGTACTCGTGTTTGAATGCGCACACGCATACTCGTTTTTGAATGCACACGCGCATACTCGTTTTGGAATAGGCCCGCACATACTCGTTTTTGAATGCGCACACGCATACTCGTATTTGAATGCACACGCAGGTACTCGTTTTGAAATAGGCACGTGCATACTCGTTTTTGAATGCGCATACGCATACTCGTATTTGAATGCACACGCGCATACTCGTTTCGGAATACGCACGCGCATACTCGTTTTGGAATGCGCACGCGCATACTCGTTTTGGAATAGGCACGTGCGTACTCGTTTTTGAATGCGAAAGCTCATACGCGTTTTTGAACATGCACACGCGTACTCGTCTTGGATTGCACACGCGCGTACTCGTTTTGGAATAGGCACGTGCGTACTCGTTTTTGAATGCGCACGCGCATGCGCGTTTTTGAACATGCACACGCGTACTCGTTTTTGAATGCGCACGCGTATACTCGTTTTGAATGCACACGCGCATACTCGTTTTTGAATAGGCACGCGCGTACTCGTTTTTGATTGCGCACGCGTATACTCGTTTCGGAATGCGCACGCACATACACGTTTCGGAATGCGCACGCGCATACTCGTTTTCGAATAGGCACGCGCATACTTGTTTTTGAATGCGCACGCGTATACTCGTTTTTGAATGTGCACGAGCATACTCGTTTTCGAATAGGACGCGCGTACTCGTTTTTGAACGCGAACGCGCATACGCGTTTTTGAATAGGCACGCGCATACTCGTTTTTGAATGCGCACACGCATACTCGTTTTTGAATGCACACGCGCATACTCGTTTCGGAATACGCACGCGCATACACGTTTTGGAATGCGCACGCGCATACTCGTTTTGGAATAGGCACGTGCGTACTCGTTTTTGAATGCGAACGCGAATACGCGTTTTTGAACATGCACACGCGTACTCGTTTTTGAATGCGCACGCGCATACGCGTTTTTGAACATGCACACGCGTACTCTTTTTTGAATGCGCACGCGTATACTGGTTTTGAATGCGCACGCGCATATTCTTTTTCGAATAGGCACGCGCATACTCGTTTTTCAATGCGCACACACATACTCGTTCTTGAATGCACGCGCGCATACTCGTTTCGGAATACGCACGCACATACTCGTTTTGGAATGCGCACGCGCATACTCGTTTTTGAATAGGCACTCGCGTACTCGTTTTTGAACGCGAACGCGCATACTCGTTTTTGAATGGGCACGCGCGTACTCGTTTTTGAATGCACTCGCGTACACTCGTTTTGAATGCGCACGCGTATACTCGTTTTTGAATGCACACGCGCATACTCGTTTTCGAATAGGCACGCGAATACTCGTTTTTGAATGCACACGCGCATACTCGTTTCGAAATGGGCACGCGCATACTCGTTTGGGAAGGCGCACGTGCATACTCGTTTTTGAATAGGTATGCGCGTACTCGTTTTTGAATGCGCACGCGCATATTTGTTTTTGAATGCACACGCGCATATTCGTTTTGGAATAGGCACGCGCATACTCGTTTTTGAATACGCACACGCATACTCGTATTCGATTGCGCAAGCGCATACTCGTTTTGCAATAGGCACGTGCATACTCGTTTTTGAATGCGCACGCGTATACTCGTCTTGAATGCGCACGCGCGTACTCGTTTTTGAATGCAAACGCGCATACTCGTTTCGGAATACGCACGCGCATACTCGTTTTGGAATGCGAACGCGCATACTCGATTTTGAATGCGCACACGCGTACTCGTTTTTGATTGTGCACGCGCATACTCGTTTTTGAATGCACATGCACATACTCGTATTGGAATAAGCACGCGCATACTCGTTTTTGAACGCGCACACACATACTCGTTTTTGAATACACACGCGCATACTCGTTTTATGATGCGCACGCGTATACTCGTTTTTGAATAGGCACGCGCATACTGGTTTGGAAGGCGCACGCGCATACTCGTTTTTGAATAGGCATGCGCGTATTCGTTTTTGAATGCGCACGCGCGTACTCGTTTTTGAATGCGCACGCGCATACTCGTTTTTGAATGCACATGCGCATACTCATTTTGGAATAAGCACGCGCATACTCGTTTTTGAACGCGCACATGCATACTCGTTTTTGAATGCACACGCGCATACTCGTTTTGGAATGCGCACGCGTATACTCGTTTTTGAATAGGCACGCGCGTACTCGTTTTTGATTGCGCACGCGCATACTCGTTTTTGAATGCACACGCGCATACTCGTTTTCGAATAGGCACGCGCGTACTCGTTTTTGAAGGCACACGCGCATACTCGTTTTGGAATAGGCCCGCAAATACTCGTTTTTGAATGCGCACACGCATACTCGTATTTGAAAGCACACGCGCGTACTCCTTTTGAAATAGGCACGTGCATACTCCTTTTTGAATGCGCCCACGCATACTCGTATTTGAATGCACACGCGCATACTCGTTTCGGAATACGCACGCGCATATTCGTTTTGGAATGCGCACGCGCATACTCGTTTTGGAATAGGCACGTGCGTACTCGTTTTTGAATGCGAAAGCGCATACGCGTTTTTGAACATGCACACGCGTACTCGTTTTGGATTGCACACGCGCGTACTCGTTTTGGAATAGGCACGTGCGTACTCGTTTTTGAATGCGCACGCGCATGCGCGTTTTTGAACATGCACACGCGTACTCGTTTTTGAATGCGCACGCGTATACTCGTTTTGAATGCACACGCGCATACTCGTGTTTGAATAGGCACGCGCGTACTCATTTTTGAATGCGCACGTGCATACTCGTTTTGGAATAGGCACGTGCGTACTCGTTTTTGAATGCGAAAGCGCATACGCGTTTTTGAACATGCACACGCGTACTCGTTTTGGATTGCACACGCGCGTACTCGTTTTGGAATAGGCACGTGCGTACTCGTTTTTGAATGCGCACGCGCATGCGCGTTTTTGAACATGCACACGCGTACTCGTTTTTGAATGCGCACGCGTATACTCGTTTTGAATGCACACGCGCATACTCGTTTTTGAATAGGCACGCGCGTACTCATTTTTGAATGCGCACGCGTATACTCGTTTCGGAATGCGCACGCGCATACTTGTTTTTAAATGCGCACACGCATACTCGTTTTTGAAAGCGAACGCGCATACGCGTTTTTGAACATGCACACGCCTACTTTGTTATGACTGCGCACGGGTATACTCGTTTTGAATGCACACGCGCATACTCGTTTTTGAATGCGCACGCATACACTCGTTTTGAATGTGCACGCGTATACTCGTTTTTGAATGCGCACGAGCATACTCGTTTTCGAATAGGCACGCGCGTACTCGTTTTTGAACGCGAACGCGCATACGCGTTTTTGAATAGGCACGCGCATACTCGTTTTTGAATGCGCACACGCATACTCGTTTTTGAATGCACACGCGCATACTCGTTTCGGAATACGCACGCGCATACTCGTTTTGGAATGCGCACGCGCATACTCTTGTTGGAATAGGCACGTGCGTACTCGTTTTTGAATGCGAACGCGCATACGCGTTTTTGAACATGCACACGCGTACTCGTTTTTAAATGCGCACGCGCATACGCGTTTTTGAACATGCACACGCGTACTCTTTTTTGAATGCGCACGCGTATACTGGTTTTGAATGCGCACGCGCATATTCTTTTTCGAATAGGCACGCGCATACTCGTTTTTCAATGCGCACACACATACTCGTTCTTGAATGCACGCGCGCATACTCGTTTCGGAATACGCACGCACATACTCAATTTGGAATGCGCACGCGCATACTCGTTTTTGAATAGGCACGCGCATACTCGTTTTCGAATATGCACGCGAATACTTGTTTTTGAATTCACACGCGCATACTCGTTTTTGAATGCACACGCGCATACTCGTTTCGAAATGGGCACGCGCATACTCGTTTGGGAAGGCGCACGCGCATACTCGTTTTTGAATAGGCATGCGCGTACTCGTTCTTGAATGCGCACGCGCATATTTGTTTTTGAATGCACACGCGCATACTCGTTTTGGAATAGGCACGCGCATACTCGTTTTTGACTGCGCACGTGTATACTCGTTTCGGAATGCGCACGCGCATGCTCGTTTTTGAATAAGCACGCGCGTACTCGTTTGGAAAGGCGCACGCGCATACTCGTTTTCGAATAGGCACGCGCATACTCGTTTTTGAATGCACACGCGCATACTCGTTTCGAAATAGGCACGCGCATACTCGTTTGGGAAGGCGCACACGCCTACTCGTTTTTGAATGCACACGCACATACTCGTTTTTGAATAGGCACGCGCGTACTCGTTTTTGAATGCACACACGCGTACTCGTTTTGAAATAGGCACGCGCATAATCGTTTTTGACTGCGCACGTGTATACTCGTTTCGGAATGCGCACGCGCATGCTCGTTTTTGAATAGGCACGCGCGTACTCGTTTTTGAATGCGCACGCGTACACTCGTTTTGAATGCGCACGCGTATACTCGTTTTTGCATGCACACGTGCATACTCGTTTTCAAATAGGCACGCGCATACTCGTTTTTGAATGCCCACGCGCATACTCGTTTCGAAATAGGCACGCGCATACTCGTTTGGGAAGGCGCACGCGCATACTTGTTTTTGATTAGGGATGCGCGTACTCGTTTTTGAATGCGCACGCGCATACTCGTTTTTGAATGCACACGTGCATACTCCTTTCGGAATACGCACGCGCATACTCGTTTTGGAATGCACATGCGCATACTCATTTTGGAATAAGCACGCGCATACTCGGTTTTGAATGCACACGCCCATACTCGTTTTTGAATGCACACGCGCATACTCGTTTCGGAATATGCACGCGCATACTCCTTTTGGAATGCGCACGCGCATGCTCGTTTTGGAATGCGAAGCGCATACTCGTTTTTGAATGCGCACGCGCGTACTTGTTTTTTATTTCGCACGCGCATACTCCTTTCGGAATAGGCACGCACGTACTCGTTTTTGAATGCGCACGCGCATACGCGTTTTTGAACATGCACACGCGTACTCGTTTTTTAATGCGCACGCGCATACTCGTTTTGAATGCGCACGCGCAGACTAGTTTTCAAATAGGCACGTGCATACTCGTTTTTGAACGCACACGCGCATACTCGTTTCGGAATACGCACGCGCATACTCGTTTTAGAAGGCGCACGCGCATACTCGTTTTTGAATAGGCACGCGCGTACTCGTTTTTGAACGCGAACGCGCATACGCGTTTTTGAACATGCACACGCGTACTCGTTTTTGAATGCACACGCGTATACTCGTTTTGAATGCACACGCGCATACTCGTTTTTGAATAGGCATGCGCGTACTCGTTTTTGAATGCGCACGCATATACTCGTTTCGGAATGCGCACGCGCATACTCGTTTTCAAATAGGCACACGCATACTCGTTTTTGAATGCGCGCACGCATACTCGTTTTTGAATGCACACGCGCATACTCGTTCGGAATACGCACGCGACTACTCGTTTTTGAACACGCAAATGCGTACTCGTTTTTGAATGCGCACGCGTATACTCGTTTTGAAAGCACACGTGCATACTCGTTTTTGAATGGGCACGCGCGTACTCGTTTTGGAATGCGCACGCGTATACTCGTTTCGGATTGCGCACGCACATACTCGTTTTCGAATTGGCACGCACATACTTGTTTTTGAATGCGCACACGCATACTCGTTTTTGAATGCACACGCACATACTCGTTTCGGAATACGCACGCGCATACTCGTTTCGGAATGCGCACGCGCATACTCGTTTTGGAATAGGCACGTGCGTACTCGTTTTTGAAAGCGAACGCGCATACGCGTTTTTGAACATGCACACGCGTACTTTGTTATGAATGCGCACGGGTATACTCGTTTTGAATGCACACGCGCATACTCGTTTTTGAATAGGCACGCGCATACTCGTTTTTGACTGCGCACGTGTATACTCGTTTTGGAATGCGCACGCGCATGCTCGTTTTTGAATAGGCACGCGCGTATTCGTTTTTGACTGCGCACGTGTATACTCGTTTCGAAATGTGCACGCGCATGTTCGTTTTTGAATAGGCACGCGCGTACTCGTTTTTGAATGCGCACGCGTACACTCGTTTTGAATGCGCACGCGTATACTCGTTTTTGAATGCACACGCGCATACTCGTTTTCGAATAGGCACGCGCATACTCGTTTTTGAATGCACCCGCGCATACTCGTTTTCGAATGCACACGCGCATACTCGTTTCGAAATGGGCACGCGCATACTCGTTTGGGAAGGCGCACGCCCATACTCGTTTTTGAATAGGCATGCGCATACTTGTTTTTGAATGCACACGCGCATACTCGTTTTGGAATAGGCAAGCGCATACTCGTTTTTGAATACGCACACGCATACTCGTATTTGATTGCGCACGCGCATACTCGTTTTGCAATAGACACGTGCATACTTTTTTTGAATGCACACGCGCGTACTCGTTTTTGAATACGCACGCGCGTACTCGTTTTTGAATGCGCACGCGCATACTCGTTTTGAATGCACACGCGCATTCTCGTTTTTGAATAGGCACGCGCGTACTCGTTTTTGAACGCGAACGCGCATACGCCTTTTTGAACATGCACACGCGTACTCGTTTTTGAATGCAAACGCGTATATTCGTTTTGAATGCACACGCGCATACTCGTTTTTGAATAGGCATGCGCGTACTCGTTTTTGAATGCGCACGCATATACTCGTTTCGGAATGCGCACGCGCATACTGGTTTTCGAATAGGCACGCCCATACTCGTTTTTGAATGCGCACACGCATACTCATTTTTGAATGCACACGCGCATACTCGCTTCGCAATACGCACGCGACTACTCGTTTTTGAATAGGCACGCGCGTACTCGTTTTTGATTGTGCACGCGCATACTCGTTTTTGAATGCACATGCACATACTCGTTTTGGAATAAGCACGCGCATACTCGTTTTTGAACGCGCACACACATACTCGTTTTTGAATACACACGCGCATACTCGTTTTATGATGCGCACGCGTATACTCGTTTTTGAATAGGCACGCGCATACTGGTTTGGAAGGCGCACGCGCATACTCGTTTTTGAATAGGCATGCGCGTACTCGTTTTTGAATGCGCACGCGCATACTTGGTTTTGAATGCACACGCGCATACTCGTTTTGAAATAGGCACGCGCATACTCGTTTTTGAATGCGCACGCGCGTACTCGTTTTTGAATGCGCACGCGCATACTCGTTTTTGAATGCACATGCGCATACTCATTTTGGAATAAGCACGCGCATACTCGTTTTTGAACGCGCACATGCATACTCGTTTTTGAATGCACACGCGCATACTCGTTTTGGAATGCGCACGCGTATACTCGTTTTTGAATAGGCACGCGCGTACTCGTTTTTGATTGCGCACGCGCATACTCGTTTTTGAATGCACACGCGCATACTCGTTTTCGAATAGGCACGCGCGTACTCGTTTTTGAATGCACACGCGTATACTCGTTTTGGAATAGGCCCGCACATACTCGTTTTTGAATGCGCACACGCATACTCGTATTTGAATGCACACGCGCGTACTCGTTTTGAAATAGGCACGTGCATACTCCTTTTTGAATGCGCCCACGCATACTCGTATTTGAATGCACACGCGCATACTCGTTTCGGAATACGCACGCGCATACTCGTTTTGGAATGCGCACGCGCATACTCGTTTTGGAATAGGCACGTGCGTACTCGTTTTTGAATGCGAAAGCGCATACGCGTTTTTGAACATGCACACGCGTACTCGTTTTGGATTGCACACGCGCGTACTCGTTTTGGAATAGGCACGTGCGTACTCGTTTTTGAATGCGCACGCGCATGCGCGTTTTTGAACATGCACACGCGTACTCGTTTTTGAATGCGCACGCGTATACTCGTTTTGAAAGCACACGCGCATACTCGTTTTTGAATAGGCACGCGCGTACTCGTTTTTGAATGCGCACGCGTATACTCGTTTCGGAATGCGCACGCGCATACTCGTTTTCGAATAGGCACGCGCATACTTGTTTTTAAATGCGCACACGCATACTCGTTTTTGAAAGCGAACGCGCATACGCGTTTTTGAACATGCACACGCCTACTTTGTTATGACTGCGCACGGGTATACTCGTTTTGAATGCACACGCGCATACTCGTTTTTGAATGCGCACGCGTACACTCGTTTTGAATGTGCACGCGTATAGTCGTTTTTGAATGCGCACGCGCATACTCGTTTCGGAATACGCACGCGCATACTCGTTTTGGAATGCGCACGCGCATACTCGTGTTGGAATAGGCACGTGCGTACTCGTTTTTGAATGCGAACGCGCATACGCGTTTTTGAACATGCACACGCGTACTCGTTTTTGAATGCGCACGCGCATACGCGTTTTTGAACATGCACACGCGTACTCTTTTTTGAATGCGCACGCGTATACTGGTTTTGAATGCGCACGCGCATATTCTTTTTCGAATAGACACGCGCATACTCGTTTTTCAATGCGCACAAACATACTCGTTCTTGAATGCACGCGCGCATACTCGTTTCGGAATACGCACGCACATACTCAATTTGGAATGCGCACGCGCATACTCGTTTTTGAATAGGCACGCGCGTACTCGTTTTTGAACGCGAACGCGCATACTGGTTTTTGAATAGGCACGCGCGTACTCGTTTTTGAATGCGCTCGCGTAAACTCGTTTTGACTGCGCACGCGTATACTCGTTTTTGAATGCACACGCGCATACTCGTTTTCGAATAGGCACGCGAATACTTGTTTTTGAATGCACACGCACATACTCGTTTTTGAATGCACACGCGCATACTCGTTTCGAAATGGGCACGCGCATACTCGTTTGGGAAGGCACACGCGCATACTCGTTTTTGAATAGGCATGCGCGTACTCGTTCTTGAATGCGCACGCGCATATTTGTTTTTGAATGCACACGCGCAAACTCGTTTTGGAATAGGCACGCGCAAACTCGTTTTTGACTGCGCACATGTATACTCGTTTCGGAATGCGCACGCGCATGCTCGTTTTTGAATAAGCACGCGCGTACTCGTTTGGAAAGGCGCACGCGCATACTCGTTTTCGAATAGGCACGCGCATACTCGTTTTTGAATGCACACGCGCATACTCGTTTTTGAATGCATACGCGCATACTCGTTTCGAAATAGGCACGCGCATACCCGTTTGGGAAGGCGCACACGCCTACTCGTTTTTGAATGCACACGCACATACTCGTTTTTGAATAGGCACGCGCGTACTCGTTTTTGAATGCACACACGCGTACTCGTTTTGAAATAGGCACGCGCATAATCGTTTTTGACTGTGCACGTGTATACTCGTTTCGTAATGCGCACGCGCATGCTCGTTTTTGAATAGGCACGCGCGTACTCGTTTTTGAATGCGCACGCGTACACTCGTTTTGAATGCGCACGCGTATACTCGTTTTTGCATGCACATGTGCATACTCGTTTTCAAATAGGCACGCGCATACTCGTTTTTGAATGCCCACGCGCATACTCGTTTCGAAATAGGCACGCGCATACTCGTTTGGGAAGGCGCACGCGCATACTTGTTTTTGAATAGGCATGCGCATACTCGTTTTTGAATGCACACGCGCATACTCGTTTTGGAATACGCTTGCGACTACTCGTTTTTGAATACGCACGCGCGTACTCGTTTTTGAACGCAAACGCGCATACGCGTTTTTGAACACGCACACGCGTACTCGTTTTTGAATGCGCACGCGTATACTCGTTTTGAATGCACACGCGCATACTCGTTTTTGAACGCGCACACGCATACTCGTTTTTGAATGCACACGCGCATACTCGTTTTGGAGTAGGCACGCGCGTACTCGTTTTGGATTGCGCACGCGCATACTCGTTTTTGAATGCACACGCGCATACTCGTTTTCGAATAGGCACGCGCATACTCGTTTTTGAACGCACACGCGCATACTCGTTTTGAAATAGGCACGCGCATACTGGTTTGGAAGGCGCACGCGCATACTCGTTTTTGAATAGGCATGCGCGTACTCGTTTTTGAAGGCGCACGCGCATACTTGGTTTTGAATGCACAGGCGCATACTCGTTTTGAAATAGGCACGCGCATAGTCGTTTTTGAATGCACACACGCATACTCATTTTGCAAAGCACGTGCATACTCGTTTTTGAATGCGCACGCACATACGCGTTTTTGAACAGGCACACGCGTACTCGTTTTTGAATTGGCACGCGTATACTCGTTTTGACTGCGCACGCGCATACTCGTTTTGAATGCTCACGCGCATACTCGTTTCGGAATACGCACGCGCATACTCGTTTTTGAATGCGCACGCGCATACTCGTTTTTGAATGCGCACGCGCGTACTCGTTTTTGAATGCGCACGCGCATACTCGTTTTTGAATGCACATGCGCATACTCATTTTGGAATAAGCACGCGCATACTCGTTTTTGAACGCGCACATGCATACTCGTTTTTGAATGCACACGCGCATACTCGTTTTGGAATGCGCACGCGTATACTCGTTTTTGAATAGGCACGCGCGTACTCGTTTTTGATTGCGCACGCGCATACTTGTTTTTGAATGCACACGCGCATACTCCTTTTCGAAAAGGCACGCGCGTACTCGTGTTTGAATGCGCACACGCATAGTCGTTTTTGAATGCACACGTGCATACTCGTTTTGGAATAGGCCCGCACATACTCGTTTTTGAATGCGCACACGCATACTCGTATTTGAATGCACACGCAGGTACTCGTTTTGAAATAGGCACATGCATACTCGTTTTTAATGCGCACACGCATACTCGTAATTGAATGCACACGCGCATACTCGTTTCGGAATACGCACGCGCATACTCGCTTTGGAATGCGCACGCGCATACTCGTTTTGGAATAGGCACGTGTGTACTCGTTTTTGAATGCGAAAGCGCATAGGCGTTTTTGAACATGCACACGCGTACTCGTTTTGGATTGCACACGCGCGTACTCGTTTTGGAATAGGCACGTGCGTACTCGTTTTTGAATGCGCACGCGCATGCGCGTTTTTGAACATGCACACGCGTACTCGTTTTTGAATGCGCACGCGTATACTCGTTTTGAATGCACACGCGCATACTCGTTTTTGAATAGGCAAGCGCGTACTCGTTTTTGATTGCGCACGCGTATAATCGTTTCGGAATGCGCACGCGCATACTCGTTTCGGAATGCGCACGCGCATACTCGTTTTCGAATAGGCACGCGCATACTTGTTTTTGAATGCGCACGCGTATACTCGTTTTTGAATGTGCACGAGCATACTCGTTTTCGAATAGGCACGCGCGTACTCGTTTTTGAACGCGAACGCGCATACGCGTTTTTGAATAGGCACGCGCATACTCGTTTTTGAATGCGCACACGCATACTCGTTTTGAATGCACACGCGCATACTCGTTTCGGAATATGCACGCGCATACTCGTTTTGGAATGCGCACGCGCATACTCGTTTTGGAATAGGCACGTGCGTACTCGTTTTTGAATGCGAACGCGAATACGCGTTTTTGAACATGCACACGCGTACTCGTTTTTGAATGCGCACGCGCATACGCGTGTTTGAACATGCATACGCGTACTCTTTTTTGAATGCGCACGCGTATACTGGTTTTGAATGCGCACGCGCATATTCTTTTTTGAATAGGCACGCGCATACTCGTTTTTCAATGCGCACACACATACTCAATCTTGAATGCACGCGCGCATACTCGTTTCGGAATACGCACGCACATACTCGTTTTGGAATGCGCACGCGCATACTCGTTTTTGAATAGGCACGCGCGTACTCGTTTTTGAACGCGAACGCGCATACTCGTTTTCGAATAGGCAAGCGCATACTCGTTTTTGAATGCACTCGCGTACACTCGTTTTGAATGCGCACGCGTATACTAGTTTTTGAATGCACACGCGCATACTCGTTTTCGAATAGGCACGCGAATACTCGTTTTTGAATGCACACGCGCATACTCGTTTCGAAATGAGCACGCGCATACTCGTTTGGGAAGGCGCACGCGACTACTCGTTTTTGAATAGGCACGCGCGTACTCGTTTTTGATTGTGCACGCGCATACTCGTTTTTGAATGCACATGCACATACTCGTTTTGGAATAAGCACGCGCATACTCGTTTTTGAACGCGCACACACATACTCGTTTTTGAATACACACGCGCATACTCGTTTTATGATGCGCACGCGTATACTCGTTTTTGAATAGGCACGCGCATACTGGTTTGGAAGGCGCACGCGCATACTCGTTTTTGAATAGGCATGCGCGTACTCGTTTTTGAATGCGCACGCGCATACTTGGTTTTGAATGCACACGCGCATACTCGTTTTGAAATAGGCACGCGCATACTCGTTTTTGAATGCGCACGCGCGTACTCGTTTTTGAATGCGCACGCGCATACTCGTTTTTGAATGCACATGCGCATACTCATTTTGGAATAAGCACGCGCATACTCGTTTTTGAACGCGCACATGCATACTCGTTTTTGAATGCACACGCGCATACTCGTTTTGGAATGCGCACGCGTATACTCGTTTTTGAATAGGCACGCGCGTACTCGTTTTTGATTGCGCACGCGCATACTCGTTTTTGAATGCACACGCGCATACTCGTTTTCGAATAGGCACGCGCGTACTCGTTTTTGAATGCACACGCGTATACTCGTTTTGGAATAGGCCCGCACATACTCGTTTTTGAATGCGCACACGCATACTCGTATTTGAATGCACACGCGCGTACTCGTTTTGAAATAGGCACGTGCATACTCCTTTTTGAATGCGCCCACGCATACTCGTATTTGAATGCACACGCGCATACTCGTTTCGGAATACGCACGCGCATACTCGTTTTGGAATGCGCACGCGCATACTCGTTTTGGAATAGGCACGTGCGTACTCGTTTTTGAATGCGAAAGCGCATACGCGTTTTTGAACATGCACACGCGTACTCGTTTTGGATTGCACACGCGCGTACTCGTTTTGGAATAGGCACGTGCGTACTCGTTTTTGAATGCGCACGCGCATGCGCGTTTTTGAACATGCACACGCGTACTCGTTTTTGAATGCGCACGCGTATACTCGTTTTGAAAGCACACGCGCCTACTCGTTTTTGAATAGGCACGCGCGTACTCGTTTTTGAATGCGCACGCGTATACTCGTTTCGGAATGCGCACGCGCATACTCGTTTTCGAATAGGCACGCGCATACTTGTTTTTAAATGCGCACATGCATACTCGTTTTTGAAAGCGAACGCGCATACGCGTTTTTGAACATGCACACGCCTACTTTGTTATGACTGCGCACGGGTATACTCGTTTTGAATGCACACGCGCATACTCGTTTTTGAATGCGCACGCGTACACTCGTTTTGAATGTGCACGCGTATAGTCGTTTTTGAATGCGCACGAGCATACTCGTTTTCGAATAGGCACGCGCGTACTCGTTTTTGAACGCGAACGCGCATACGCGTTTTTGAATAGGCACGCGCATACTCGTTTTTTGAATGCGCACACGCATACTCGTTTTTGAATGCACACGCGCATACTCGTTTCGGAATACGCACGCGCATACTCGTTTTGGAATGCGCACGCGCATACTCGTGTTGGAATAGGCACGTGCGTACTCGTTTTTGAATGCGAACGCGCATACGCGTTTTTGAACATGCACACGCGTACTCGTTTTTGAATGCGCACGCGCATACGCGTTTTTGAACATGCACACGCGTACTCTTTTTTGAATGCGCACGCGTATACTGGTTTTGAATGCGCACGCGCATATTCTTTTTCGAATAGACACGCGCATACTCGTTTTTCAATGCGCACACACATACTCGTTCTTGAATGCACGCGCGCATACTCGTTTCGGAATACGCACGCACATACTCAATTTGGAATGCGCACGCGCATACTCGTTTTTGAATAGGCACGCGCGTACTCGTTTTTGAACGCGAACGCGCATACTGGTTTTCGAATAGGCACGCGCGTACTCGTTTTTGAATGCGCTCGCGTAAACTCGTTTTGACTGCGCACGCGTATACTCGTTTTTGAATGCACACGCGCATACTCGTTTTCGAATAGGCACGCGAATACTTGTTTTTGAATGCACACGCACATACTCGTTTTTGAATGCACACGCGCATACTCGTTTCGAAATGGGCACGCGCATACTCGTTTGGGAAGGCGCACGCGCATACTCGTTTTTGAATAGGCATGCGCGTACTCGTTCTTGAATGCGCACGCGCATATTTGTTTTTGAATGCACACGCGCAAACTCGTTTTGGAATAGGCACGCGCATACTCGTTTTTGACTGCGCACATGTATACTCGTTTCGGAATGCGCACGCGCATGCTCGTTTTTGAATAAGCACGCGCGTACTCGTTTGGAAAGGCGCACGCGCATACTCGTTTTCGAATAGGCACGCGCATACTCGTTTTTGAATGCACACGCGCATACTCGTTTTTGAATGCATACGCGCATACTCGTTTCGAAATAGCCACGCGCATACCCGTTTGGGAAGGCGCACACGCCTACTCGTTTTTGAATGCACACGCACATACTCGTTTTTGAATAGGCACGCGCGTACTCGTTTTTGAATGCACACACGCGTACTCGTTTTGAAATAGGCACGCGCATAATCGTTTTTGACTGTGCACGTGTATACTCGTTTCGTAATGCGCACGCGCATGCTCGTTTTTGAATAGGCACGCGCGTACTCGTTTTTGAATGCGCACGCGTACACTCGTTTTGAATGCGCACGCGTATACTCGTTTTTGCATGCACATGTGCATACTCGTTTTCAAATAGGCACGCGCATACTCGTTTTTGAATGCCCACGCGCATACTCGTTTTGAAATAGGCACGCGCATACTCGTTTGGGAAGGCGCACGCGCATACTTGTTTTTGAATAGGCATGCGCATACTCGTTTTTGAATGCACACGCGCATACTCGTTTTGGAATACGCATGCGACTACTCGTTTTTGAATACGCACGCGCGTACTCGTTTTTGAACGCAAACGCGCATACGCGTTTTTGAACACGCACACGCGTACTCGTTTTTGAATGCGCACGCGTATACTCGTTTTGAATGCACACGCGCATACTCGTTTTTGAACGCGCACACGCATACTCGTTTTTGAATGCACACGCGCATACTCGTTTTGGAGTAGGCACGCGCGAACTCGTTTTGGATTGCGCACGCGCATACTCGTTTTTGAATGCACACGCGCATACTCGTTTTCGAATAGGCACGCGCATACTCGTTTTGAATGCTCACGCGCATACTCGTTTCGGAATACGCACGCGCATACTCGTTTTTGAATGCGCACGCGCATACTCGTTTTTGAATGCGCACGCGCGTACTCGTTTTTGAATGCGCACGCGCATACTCGTTTTTGAATGCACATGCACATACTCATTTTGGAATAAGCACGCGCATACTCGTTTTTGAACGCGCACATGCATACTCGTTTTTGAATGCACACGCGCATACTCGTTTTGGAATGCGCACGCGTATACTCGTTTTTGAATAGGCACGCGCGTACTCGTTTTTGATTGCGCACGCGCATACTTGTTTTTGAATGCACACGCGCATACTCCTTTTCGAATAGGCACGCGCGTACTCGTGTTTGAATGCGCACACGCATAGTCGTTTTTGAATGCACACGCGCATACTCGTTTTGGAATAGGCCCGCACATACTCGTTTTTGAATGCGCACACGCATACTCGTATTTGAATGCACACGCAGGTACTCGTTTTGAAATAGGCACATGCATACTCGTTTTTGAATGCGCACACGCATACTCGTAATTGAATGCACACGCGCATACTCGTTTCGGAATACGCACGCGCATACTCGCTTTGGAATGCGCACGCGCATACTCGTTTTGGAATAGGCACGTGTGTACTCGTTTTTGAATGCGAAAGCGCATAGGCGTTTTTGAACATGCACACGCGTACTCGTTTTGGATTGCACACGCGCGTACTCGTTTTGGAATAGGCACGTGCGTACTCGTTTTTGAATGCGCACGCGCATGCGCGTTTTTGAACATGCACACGCGTACTCGTTTTTGAATGCGCACGCGTATACTCGTTTTGAATGCACACGCGCATACTCGTTTTTGAATAGGCAAGCGCGTACTCGTTTTTGATTGCGCACGCGTATACTCGTTTCGGAATGCGCACGCGCATACTCGTTTCGGAATGCGCACGCGCATACTCGTTTTCGAATAGGCACGCGCATACTTGTTTTTGAATGCGCACGCGTATACTCGTTTTTGAATGTGCACGAGCATACTCGTTTTCGAATAGGCACGCGCGTACTCGTTTTTGAACGCGAACGCGCATACGCGTTTTTGAATAGGCACGCGCATACTCGTTTTTGAATGCGCACACGCATACTCGTTTTGAATGCACACGCGCATACTCGTTTCGGATTATGCACGCGCATACTCGTTTTGGAATGCGCACGCGCATACTCGTTTTGGAATAGGCACGTGCGTACTCGTTTTTGAATGCGAACGCGAATACGCGTTTTTGAACATGCACACGCGTACTCGTTTTTGAATGCGCACGCGCATACGCGTGTTTGAACATGCACACGCGTACTCTTTTTTGAATGCGCACGCGTATACTGGTTTTGAATGCGCACGCGCATATTCTTTTTTGAATAGGCACGCGCATACTCGTTTTTCAATGCGCACACACATACTCAATCTTGAATGCACGCGCGCATACTCGTTTCTGAATACGCACGCACATACTCGTTTTGGAATGCGCACGCGCATACTCGTTTTTGAATAGGCACGCGCGTACTCGTTTTTGAACGCGAACGCGCATACTCGTTTTCGAATAGGCAAGCGCATACTCGTTTTTGAATGCACTCGCGTACACTCGTTTTGAATGCGCACGCGTATACTAGTTTTTGAATGCACACGCGCATACTCGTTTTCGAATAGGCACGCTGTGATGACGTTTATTCGAGCCGAGAAGTCGCAGCGAGGTCGCAACGGAAAGTGGGCGTACGGCAAGTCTGGCAGAGGCGGCACAAACTCTCGCGCAAGCAGAGCACGGGCTTTTTTGTTGTCTTCCGAAGGCGCATACGCGTTGGTGCGTATGCTCCACTACAATACCCCCGGGATGAAGGGTAGCCATCCTGGCGACTCAGGGAGTAGGCACAATGATGGGGTCGTAGTAGGGCTTGAGACGGTCGACGTGTACGGTCTCGCGTCCTCGACGGCGCAAATCTGGTGATTGTGTTAACGGCTCGATGATGTAATTCACCGGGGAGGTCGCGTCAATGATACGGTACGGACCATGGTACCGGGCCAGAAGTTTGGAAGATAGGCCAGGAACGTGCGGGGGCACCCAAAGCCACACAAGGGAGCCAGCACGAAATGTAGGAGCTATGCGGTGAGCGTCGTCGTGTCGAGTCTTTTGTAGACCTTGAGCCTCACTTGTCAGAGACCGAGCCAACTGACGGCAGTCTTCAGCGTATCTGGCGACTTCCGAAAGCGGGGAGCACTCAGATGCATCAGGGCGGTACGGTAGTATAGTGTCGAGGGGGTGGGAAGGTTCGCGGCCGTACAATAGAAAGAACGGAGAAAAACCGGTAGTCGCTTGCGTCGCGGTGTTATAAGCGAAGGTAACAAAGGGCAATAGAGCGTCCCAGTTAGTGTGGTCGGAGGAGGTGTACATCCTCAGCATGTCGCCAAGTGTGCGGTTGAACCGCTCAGTAAGACCATTTGTCTGTGGATGGTATGCGGTAGATTTCCGGTGGATAATGTTGCATTCAGCGAGGATAGCTTGGATGACCTCCGACAGGAACACTCGACCCCTATCACTGAGTAATTCCCGCGGAGCACCATGGCGTAGAATGAAGCTGCGGAGAATGAAGAGTGCAACTTCGTGGGCGGTCGCTGCCGGTAGAGCTGCAGTCTCAGCGTAGCGTGTCAGATGATCGACTCCGACAATAATCCACCGGTTTCCAGAGCTACTATATGGGAGTGGGCCATAGAGGTCTATACCCACGCGGTCGAATGGGCGAGCCGGGCACGGCAGCGGCTGTAACATGCCGGTAAGGTGCCGCGGAGGTGTTTTGTTCTGTTGGCAAGTGGTGCAAGACTGAATGTATTTCTGCACAAAACGATACATTCCTCGCCAGTAATAGCGTTGGCGCAGCCGTTCGTAGGTTTTCAGGACACCTGCGTGAGCACTTTGGGGATCTGCATGGAAATTCATGCAGATGTCAGAGCGCATATGAGTTGGGACAGCAAGGAGCCACTTCCGACCACCAGGCGTGTAGTTGCGGCGGTACAGAATGTTGTCACGTAAGGAAAAGTGGGCTGCTTGCCGGCGTACCGCTCTCGTGGAAGGGACAGAAGATGGATCGGTAAGGTAGTCGACTAACAAGGCAAGGTATGGGTCTTTACGCTGCTCCGAAAGCATGTCAGTGCTGTCGAGTGGTGACAAGGTGGTAAAAGGGGGTGACAGAGAAGCCACATCTGGTGTTAATGGCGATCGGGAAAGTGCATCGGCGTCCGCATGCTTGCGACCGGAACGATATACGACACGGATGTCGTATTCCTGCAATCGAAGTGCCCAACGGCCCAGACGTCCGGACGGGTCTTTCAAGGTGGACAGCCAACATAGAGCGTGGTGGTCTGTGACCACATCGAAAGGACGGCCGTAAAGGTACGGGCGAAACTTCGTAAGCGCCCAGATTATGGCCAAACACTCCTTCTCTGTCACGGAGTAATTCAATTCAGCCTTCTTAAGAGCGCGACTTGCATAAGCGACTACGTATTCGGTTTGGGTACCTTTCCGTTGTGCCAAAACTGCGCCAAGACCAACGCCGCTTGCATCAGTGTGAACTTCTGTGGCAGCAGTGGGGTCGTAGTGGCGAAGAATAGGTGGCGAGGTCAGCAGGCGGCGCAGCTGGTGAAATGCGTCGTCACATGCAGGTGACCATGCAGATATACCTTTGCTGTTGGAAAGCAGACTAGTCAGAGGTGCAATGATGGACGCGAAGTTGCGCACGAAGCGACGAAAGTAAGAGCAAAGACCAACGAAACTTCTTAGGGCTTTCAGTGATGTGGGCATGGGGAAGTCAGCGACAGCTCGAAGCTTATCGGGGTCCGGAAGAACACCGTCTCTTGTGATGACATGTCCCAAGATGGTTAGTTTGCGGGCTGCGAAGTGGCACTTCTTGGTGTTAAGTTGTAGGCCTGCGGAAGCTAGACACGCCAGAACCTCGTGGAGACGACGAAGATGTGTCGGGAAATCAGCTGAAAAGACTACGATGTCATCTAGGTAACACAAGCAAGTTTTCCACTTGTGGGCCCGCAATATGGTATCTATCATGCGTTCAAACGTCGCAGGCGCGTTGCAGAGCCCAAATGGCATGACTTTGAACTCATACAGGCCATCTGGCGTTACAAAGGCTGTTTTAGGGCGATCACATTCAGCCATTGGCACCTGCGAATACCCAGAACGCAGATCCAAGGATGTGAAGTACTCGGCGCCTTGTAAACAGTCAAGAGCATCGTCTATTCGTGGTAGCGGGTAGACGTCTTTCTTTGTAATCTTGTTTAAGCGGCGATAGTCCACGCAAAATCGAACGGTGCCATCTTTTTTCTTTACCAGAACCACGGGTGACGACCAAGCGCTTTGAGAAGGCTGTATGACTCCACGTTTAAGCATGTCATCTACTTGCTCCGTAATGACGCGGCGCTCTTCGGCAGAAACGCGGTAAGGACGCTGTCGCAGAGGCGAATGTGAGCCGGTGTCAATAGTATGAGTGACAGTCGTGGTGCGGCCCAAAGCAGGTTTCTGAAAGTCGAAAGAAGAGCGAAACTTGTTAAGGAGAGCAACAAGTTGGCTGCGATGCGAGGGGGGAAGGTCTGCGTCAATAGCATCGTCGAAGGCTGGTGAGCTTGATGGCTCAGACGCCTGAGTGATTGCGGCAATCTGACATGGCGTTTCGTCGGGAAGAATAATATCATTGATATGGTCGACAGGTTGCACATATCCTAACGTTTCACCACGAAGCAGGCCAATGGGGTAGTTGCAGTGGTTGGTAACCAGCATTACGGTTAAACCAGACGCAATCGTAAGAACGGCAAATGGGAGCACGATGCCCTTGCGTTCAGTAAAAACAGGGGATGGCGTAAATACCACCGTGGCGTCAGGTTGCGCCACACATGAAAGGCTAATAGGGACTGAAGCTTCCGGAGGCAAGGTGATGTCGTCGTCAGCGATGAGTTTGCAGAGCAGTGGTGAATGGTCGGGCGATGGAAACTCACAATTTGGCACTAGGGACACTTCCGCACGGCAACAATCGATGATAGCTTCATGACCTGATAAGAAATCCCAACCCAGGATGAGGTCATGAGAGCAAGATGGTAGTACGAAAAATTGGACGATGTACAAAACGTCTTGGATGACGACGCGCGCCGTACACACAGACGAGGGCTGAATGCGTTGCGCGCTAGCCGTGGACAGCACGATGCCACAGAGAGATGTGGTCACTTTCTTCAGTTTGCGACAAAATTTTGCGTTCATCACAGAAACGGCGGCCCCAGTATCAATTAACGCTTGTGTGGCGACTCCCTCAACATTGACATCAACAACATTTCGCGGCGAAAATGGAGGCCTTGATAATTGCGCAGAAGTTGCAGTTCTTGCCTCTGGAACTGCACTGATTAGTTTCCCTCCTCAGGAGGTGGTCTACGACGCATAGGAGATGGTGATCGGCGACGAGGAGATGGGAAACGAGAAGTTGATGGGCGACGATCCGAGTCAGAGTGCCTCTGTTCGTATGCAGACGAGGTGGCCTGCTGTGACGCATAGGTAGGAGTTCCAAAGGAGGCGTACGCAGGTGTGGGACGGCGGCGGCAGTAGCGTGCAATGTGGCCAGCGATGCCACACGCGAAGCAGATAGGACGGTTGTCATGGGTGCGCCACTCATTAGATTGACGGAAAAAGCGAGGTGAGGGCCTGTAAACCGGTGGCGCTGCCGGAGGAGTTGGAGCCGATAAGGCGACTGGATGCGGTGGGGGCCGCGCGACCACAGCTGCGTAGCTGAGAGGTGAAGGCGGCGCAGTTGGTGCGTAGCCAGCAGTTGAGAGATCAGATGGCACCGAAGTGCACGGGTAAGAGGCCGGAACTGTAGGGAGTGTATTGCAAATTTCAGTGCGTATGGCCTGCTGCATATTCGAAGGGAGGCTTGTCGTGGGCGCGTCACTATGCGGCAGCAGGGAAAGCTGTCGGGCGACTTCCTCCCTGATGAAGTCTTTAATCTGGTTCGACAGAGTTCCTTGGTGAACGTTGCCATTGGCGAGTGCGACGGCCGAGATGGAATCTGGTGATGGAACACTCTGTCGGGCGATGGAACGCTGACGACGCAATTCATCGAAGCTCTGGCACAGGCTTACGAGGACCGCCACCGTGGTCGGGCTCTTCGCCAGCAACATCTGGAATGCGCCATCCTCGATGCCTTTGAGAATATGTCGAATTTTCTCTTCTTCAGGCATGGATGAGTTAACACGCCTGCAGAGGTCGAGCACATCCTCAATATAGCTAGTAAAGGTCTCACCAGGTTGCTGGGCTCGGTGGCGCAGACGCTGGTCAGCGCGGAGCTTGCGGACCTCTGGTCGGCCGAACGCTTCGGTCACGAGGGTCTTGAAGGTGGACCAGCTGGCGATGGCGGTTTCGCGGTTGGTGAACCATAGCTTGGCGACGTCAGCCAAGTAAAAGATGACATAGGCAAGCTTGGAGTCGTTGTCCCATTTGTTGCTGGCACTCACGCGTTCGTACAAGGAGAGCCAGTCTTCGACGTCTTGCTCACCACTGCCGCTGAAGATTGGTGGGTCCCGCTGACGGGTAGCACCGGGGCAGGTCGACGGGGCAGCCGATGGTGCTGGCTGGGCTGGGACGGGCTGGTTGGCGACTGCGTCAGTCATGTTTCGCGGTAGTCTTTCAGGCAACTTGCGAGAGCGGAGCTCCAGGTCTTCTTGGGGATCTCAGCACCCTCCACCAAATGTGATGACGTTTATTCGAGCCGAGAAGTCGCAGCGAGGTCGCAACGGAAAGTGGGCGTACGGCAAGTCTGGCAGAGGCGGCACAAACTCTCGCGCAAGCAGAGCACGGGATTTTTTGTTGTCTTCCGAAGGCGCATACGCGTTGGTGCGTATGCTCCACTACAACGCGAATACTCGTTTTTGAATGCACACGCGCATACTCGTTTCGAAATGAGCACGCGCATACTCGTTTGGGAAGGCGCACGCGCATACTCGTTTTTGAATAGGCATGCGCGTACTCGTTTTTGAATGCGCACGCGCATATTTGTTTTTGAATGCACACGCGCATACTCGTTTTGGAATAGGCACACGCATACTCGTTTTTGAATACGCACACGCATACTCGTATTTGATTGCGCAAGCGCATACTCGTTTTGCAATAGGCACGTGCATACTCGTTTTTGAATGCGCACGCGTATACTCGTCTTGAATGCGCACGCGCATACTCGTTTTTGAATGCAAACGCGCATACTCGTTTCGGAATACGCACGCGCATACTCGTTTTGGAATGCGAACGCGCATACTCGTTTTTGAATGCGCACGCGCGTACTCGTTTTTGATTGTGCACGCGCATACTCGTTTTTGAACGCGCACACACATACTCGTTTTTGAATACACACGCGCATACTCGTTTTATGATGCGCACGCGTATACTCGTTTTTGAATAGGCACGCGCATACTGGTTTGGAAGGCGCACGCGCATACTCGTTTTTGAATAGGCATGCGCGTACTCGTTTTTGAATGCGCACGCGCATACTTGGTTTTGAATGCACACGCGCATACTCGTTTTGAAATAGGCACGCGCATAGTCGTTTTTGAATGCACACACGCATACTCGTTTTGCAAAAGCACGTGCATACTCGTTTTGGAATGCGCACGCGCATACGCGTTTTTGAACAGGCACACGCGTACTCGTTTTTGAATGCGCACGCGTATACTCGTTTTGACTGCGCACGCGCATACTCGTTTTGAATGCTCACGCGCATACTCGTTTCGGAATACGCACGCGCATACTCGTTTTGGAATGCGCACGCGCATACTCGTTTTTGAATGCGCACGCGCGTAGTCGTTTTTGAATGCGCACGCGCATACTCGTTTTTGAATGAAAATGCGCATACTCATTTTGGAATAAGCACGCGCATACTCGTTTTTGAACGCGCACATGCATACTCGTTTTTGAATGCACACGCGCATACTCGTTTTGGAATGCGCACGCGTATACTCGTTTTTGAATAGGCACGCGCGTACTCGTTTTTGATTGCGCACGCGCATACTCGTTTCGAATTAGGCACGCGCATACTCGTTTGGGAAGGCGAACGCGCATACTTGTTTTTGAATAGGCATGCGCGTACTCGTTTTTGAATGCGCACGCGCGTACTCGTTTTTTAATTCGCACGCGCATACTCCTTTCGGAATAGGGACGCGCGTACTCGTTTTTAATGCGCACGCGCATACGCGTTTTTGAACATGCACACGCGTACTCGTTTTTTAATGCGCACGCGTATACTCGTTTTGAATGCGCACGCGCATACTAGTTTTCGAATAGGCACGCGCATACTCGTTTTTGATTGCGCACAAGCATACTCGTTTTTGAATGCACACGCGCATACTCGTTTCGGAATACGCACGCGCATACTCGTTTTGGAAGGCGCACGCAGATACTCGTTTTTGAATAGGCATGCGCGTACTCGTTTTTGAATGCGCACGCGCATACTTGTTTTTGAATGCACACGCGCATACTCGTTTTGGAATAGGCACGCGCATACTCGTTTTTGAATACGCACACGTATACTCGTATTTGATTGCGCACGCGCATACTCGTTTTGCAATAGGCACGTGCATACTCGTTTTTGAATGCACACGCGCATACTCGTTTTTGAATAGACACGCGCGTACTCGTTTTTTAATGCGCACGCGCCTACTCATTTTGAATGCACACGCGAATACTCATTTTGGAATAGGCACGTACATACTCGTTTTTGAATGCGCACACGCATACTCGTAATAGAATGCACTCGCGCGTACTCGTTTTGAAATAGGCAGGTGCATACTCGTTTTTGAATGCGCACACGCATACTCGTATTTGAATGCACACGCGCATACTCGTTTTGAAATAGGCACGTGCATACTCGTTTTTGAATGCGCACGCGCATACGCGTTTTTGAACAGGCACACGCGTACTCGTTTTTGAATGCGCACGCGTATAAGCATTTGAATGCGCACGCGCATACTCGGTTTTGAACACACACGCCCATACTCGTTTTTGAATGCACACGCGCATACTCGTTTCGGAATACGCACGCGCATACTCGTTTTGGAATGCGCACGCGCATGCTCGTTTTGGAATGCGAAGCGCATACTCGTTTTTGAATGCACACACGCGTACTCGTTTAGGAATAGGCACGCGCATACTCGTTTTTGACTGCGCACGTGTATACTCGTTTTCGAATAGGCACGCGCATTCTGGTTTTTGAATGCCCACGCGCATACTCGTTTTTGAATGCACACGCGCATACTCGTTTCGAATTAGGCACGCGCATACTCGTTTGGGAAGGCGAACGCGCATACTTGTTTTTGAATAGGCATGCGCGTACTCGTTTTCGAATGCGCACGCGCGTACTCGTTTTTTAATTCGCACGCGCATACTCCTTTCGGAATAGGGACGCGCGTACTCGTTTTTGAATGCGCACGCACATACGCGTTTTTGAACATGCACACGCGTACTCGTTTTTTAATGCGCACGCGTATACTCGTTTTGAATGCGCACGCGCATACTAGTTTTCGAATAGGCACGCGCATACTCGTTTTTGATTGCGCACAAGCATACTCGTTTTTTAATGCACACGCGCATACTCGTTTCGGAATACGCACGCGCATACTCGTTTTGGAAGGCGCACGCGCATACTCGTTTTTGAATAGGCACGCGCGTACTCGTTTTTGAACGCGAAAGCGCATACACGTTTTTGAACATGCACAAGCGTACTCGTTTTTGAATGCACACGCGTGTACTGGTTTTGATTGCATACGCGCATACTCGTTTTTGAATAGGCATGCGCGTACTCGTTTTTGAATGCGCACGCATATACTCGTTTCGGAATGCGCACGCGCATACTCGTTTTCGAATAGGCACGCGCATACTCGTTTTTGAATGCGCACACGCATACACGTTTTTGAATGCACACGCGCATACTCGTTTTGGAATACGCATGCGACTACTCGTTTTTGAATACGCACGCGCGTACTCGTTTTTGAACGCAAACGCGCATACGCGTTTTTGAACACGCACACGCGTACTCGTTTTTGAATGCGCACGCGTATACTCGTTTTGAATGCACACGCGCATACTCGTTTTTGAACGCGCACACGCATACTCGTTTTTGAATGCACACGCGCATACTCGTTTTGGAGTAGGCACGCGCGTACTCGTTTTGGATTGCGCACGCGCATACTCGTTTTTGAATGCACACGCGCATACTCGTTTTCGAATAGGCACGCGCATACTCGTTTTTGAACGCACACGCGCATACTCGTTTTGAAATAGGCACGCGCATACTGGTTTGGAAGGCGCACGCGCATACTCGTTTTGAAATAGGCACGCGCATAGTCGTTTGTGAATGCACACACGCATACTCATTTTGCAAAGCACGTACATACTCGTTTTTGAATGCGCACGCACATACGCGTTTTTGAACAGGCACACGCGTACTCGTTTTTGAATTGGCACGCGTATACTCGTTTTGACTGCGCACGCGCATACTCGTTTTGAATGCTCACGCGCATACTCGTTTCGGAATACGCACGCGCATACTCGTTTTTGAATGCGCACGCGCCTACTCGTTTTTGAATGCGCACGCGCGTACTCGTTTTTGAATGCGCACGCGCATACTCGTTTTTGAATGCACATGCGCATACTCATTTTGGAATAAGCACGCGCATACTCGTTTTTGAACGCGCACATGCATACTCGTTTTTGAATGCACACGCGCATACTCGTTTTGGAATGCGCACGCGTATACTCGTTTTTGAATAGGCACGCGCGTACTCGTTTTTGATTGCGCACGCGCATACTCGTTTTTGAATGCACACGCGCATACTCCTTTTCGAATAGGCACGCGCGTACTCGTGTTTGAATGCGCACACGCATACTCGTTTTTGAATGCACACGCGCATACTCGTTTTGGAATAGGCCCGCACATACTCGTTTTTGAATGCGCACACGCATACTCGTATTTTAATGCACACGCAGGTACTCGTTTTGAAATAGGCACATGCATACTCGTTTTTGAATACGCACACGTATACTCGTATTTGATTGCGCACGCGCATACTCGTTTTGCAATAGGCACGTGCATACTCGTTTTTGAATGCACACGCGCATACTCGTTTTTGAATAGGCACGCGCGTACTCGTTTTTGAATGCGCACGCGCCTACTCGTTTTGAATGCACACGCGCATACTCATTTTGGAATAGGCACGCACATACTCGTTTTTGAATGCGCACACGCATACTCGTAATAGAATGCACTCGCGCGTACTCGTTTTGAAATAGGCAGGTGCATACTCGTTTTTGAATGCGCACACGCATACTCGTATTTGAATGCACACGCGCATACTCGTTTTGAAATAGGCACGTGCATACTCGTTTTTGAATGCGCACGCGCATACGCGTTTTTGAACAGGCACACGCGTACTCGTTTTTGAATGCGCACGCGTATAAGCATTTGAATGCGCACGCGCATACTCGGTTTTGAACGCACACGCCCATACTCGTTTTTGAATGCACACGCGCATACTCGTTTCGGAATACGCACGCGCATACTCGTTTTGGAATGCGCACGCGCATACTCGTTTTGGAATGCGAAGCGCATACTTGTTTTTGAATGCACACACGCGTACTCGTTTTGGAATAGGCACGCGCATACTCGTTTTTGACTGCGCACGTGTATACTCGTTTTCGAATAGGCACGCGCATTCTGGTTTTTGAATGCCCACGCGCATACTCGTTTTTGAATGCACACGCGCATACTCGTTTCGAATTAGGCACGCGCATACTCGTTTGGGAAGGCGAACGCGCATACTTGTTTTTGAATAGGCATGCGCGTACTCGTTTTTGAATGCGCACGCGCGTACTCGTTTTTTAATTCGCACGCGCATACTCCTTTCGGAATAGGGACGCGCGTACTCGTTTTTGAATGCGCACGCGCATACGCGTTTTTGAACATGCACACGCGTACTCGTTTTTTAATGCGCACGCGTATACTCGTTTTGAATGCGCACGCGCATACTAGTTTTCGAATAGGCACGCGCATACTCGTTTTTGATTGCGCACAAACATACTCGTTTTTGAATGCACACGCGCATACTCGTTTCGGAATACGCACGCGCATACTCGTTTTGGAAGGCGCACGCGCATACTCGTTTTTGAATAGGCACGCGCGTACTCGTTTTTGAACGCGAAAGCGCATACACGTTTTTGAACATGCACAAGCGTAGTCGTTTTTGAATGCACACGCGTATACTGGTTTTGAATGCACACGCGCATACTCGTTTTTGAATAGGCATGCGCGTACTCGTTTTTGAATGCGCACGCATATACTCGTTTCGGAATGCGCACGCGCATACTCGTTTTCGAATAGGCACGCGCATACTCGTTTTTGAATGCGCACACGCATACTCGTTTTTGAATGCACACGCGCATACTCGTTTTGGAATACGCATGCGACTACTCGTTTTTGAATACGCACGCACGTACTCGTTTTTGAACGCAAACGCGCATACGCGTTTTTGAACACGCACACGCGTACTCGTTTTTGAATGCGCACGCGTATACTCGTTTTGAATGCACACGCACATACTCGTTTTTGAACGCGCACACGCATACTCGTTTTTGAATGCACACGCGCATACTCGTTTTGGAGTAGGCACGCGCGTACTCGTTTTGGATTGCGCACGCGCATACTCGTTTTTGAATGCACACGCGCATACTCGTTTTCGAATAGGCACGCGCATACTCGTTTTTGAACGCACACGCGCATACTCGTTTTGAAATAGGCACGCGCATACTGGTTTGGAAGGCGCACGCGCATACTCGTTTTGAAATAGGCACGCGCATAGTCGTTTTTGAATGCACACACGCATACTCATTTTGCAAAGCACGTGCATACTCGTTTTTGAATGCGCACGCACATACGCGTTTTTGAACAGGCACACGCGTACTCGTTTTTGAATTGGCACGCGTATACTCGTTTTGACTGCGCACGCGCATACTCGTTTTGAATGCTCACGCGCATACTCGTTTCGGAATACGCACGCGCATACTCGTTTTTGAATGCGCACGCGCATACTCGTTTTTGAATGCGCACGCGCGTACTCGTTTTTGAATGCGCACGCGCATACTCGTTTTTGAATGCACATGCGCATACTCATTTTGGAATAAGCACGCGCATACTCGTTTTTGAACGCGCACATGCATACTCGTTTTTGAATGCACACGCGCATACTCGTTTCGGAATGCGCACGCGTATACTCGTTTTTGAATAGGCACGCGCGTACTCGTTTTTGATTGCGCACGCGCATACTCGTTTTTGAATGCACACGCGCATACTCCTTTTCGAATAGGCACGCGCGTACTCGTGTTTGAATGCGCACACGCATACTCGTTTTTGAATGCACACGCGCATACTCGTTTTGGAATAGGCCCGCACATACTCGTTTTTGAATGCGCACACGCATACTCGTATTTGAATGCACACGCAGGTACTCGTTTTGAAATAGGCACATGCATACTCGTTTTTGAATGCGCACACGCATACTCGTAATTGAATGCACACGCGCCTACTCGTTTCGGAATACGCACGCGCATACTCGTTTTGGAATGCGCACGCGCATACTCGTTTTGGAATAGGCACGTGCGTACTCGTTTTTGAATGCGAAAGCGCATACGCGTTTTTGAACATGCACACGCGTACTCGTTTTGGATTGCACACGCGCGTACTCGTTTTGGAATAGGCACGTGCGTACTCGTTTTTGAATGCGCACGCGCATGCGCGTTTTTGAACATGCACACGCGTACTCGTTTTTGAATGCGCACGCGTATACTCGTTTTGAATGCACACGCGCATACTCGTTTTTGAATAGGCAAGCGCGTACTCGTTTTTGATTGCGCACGCGTATACTCGTTTCGGAATGCGCACGCGCATACTCGTTTCGGAATGCGCACGCGCATACTCGTTTTCGAATAGGCACGCGCGTACTCGTTTTTGAACGCGAACGCGCATACGCGTTTTTGAATAGGCACGCGCATACTCGTTTTTGAATGCGCACACGCATACTCGTTTTGAATGCACACGCGCATACTCGTTTCGGAATATGCACGCGCATACTCGTTTTGGAATGCGCACGCGCATACTCGTTTTGGAATAGGCACGTGCGTACTCGTTTTTGAATGCGAACGCGCATACGCGTTTTTGAACAGGCACACGCGTACTCGTTTTTGAATGCGCACGCGTATAAGCATTTGAATGCGCACGCGCATACTCGGTTTTGAACGCACACGCCCATACTCGTTTTTGAATGCACACGCGCATACTCGTTTCGGAATACGCACGCGCATACTCGTTTTGGAATGCGCACGCGCATACTCGTTTTGGAATGCGAAGCGCATACTTGTTTTTGAATGCACACACGCGTACTCGTTTTGGAATAGGCACGCGCATACTCGTTTTTGACTGCGCACGTGTATACTCGTTTTCGAATAGGCACGCGCATTCTGGTTTTTGAATGCACACGCGCATACTCGTTTCGAATTAGGCACGCGCATACTCGTTTGGGAAGGCGAACGCGCATACTTGTTTTTGAATAGGCATGCGCGTACTCGTTTTTGAATGCGCACGCGCGTACTCGTTTTTTAATTCGCACGCGCATACTCCTTTCGGAATAGGGACGCGCGTACTCGTTTTTGAATGCGCACGCGCATACGCGTTTTTGAACATGCACACGCGTACTCGTTTTTTAATGCGCACGCGTATACTCGTTTTGAATGCGCACGCGCATACTAGTTTTCGAATAGGCACGCGCATACTCGTTTTTGATTGCGCACAAACATACTCGTTTTTGAATGCACACGCGCATACTCGTTTCGGAATACGCACGCGCATACTCGTTTTGGAAGGTGCACGCGCATACTCGTTTTTGAATAGGCACGCGCGTACTCGTTTTTGAACGCGAAAGCGCATACACGTTTTTGAACATGCACAAGCGTACTCGTTTTTGAATGCACACGCGTATACTGGTTTTGAATGCACACGCGCATACTCGTTTTTGAATAGGCATGCGCGTACTCGTTTTTGAATGCGCACGCATATACTCGTTTCGGAATGCGCACGCGCATACTCGTTTTCGAATAGGCACGCGCATACTCGTTTTTGAATGCGCACACGCATACTCGTTTTTGAATGCACACGCGCATACTCGTTTTGGAATACGCATGCGACTACTCGTTTTTGAATACGCACGCACGTACTCGTTTTTGAACGCAAACGCGCATACGCGTTTTTGAACACGCACACGCGTACTCGTTTTTGAATGCGCACGCGTATACTCGTTTTGAATGCACACGCACATACTCGTTTTTGAACGCGCACACGCATACTCGTTTTTGAATGCACACGCGCATACTCGTTTTGGAGTAGGCACGCGCGTACTCGTTTTGGATTGCGCACGCGCATACTCGTTTTTGAATGCACACGCGCATACTCGTTTTCGAATAGGCACGCGCATACTCGTTTTTGAACGCACACGCGCATACTCGTTTTGAAATAGGCACGCGCATACTGGTTTGGAAGGCGCACGCGCATACTCGTTTTGAAATAGGCACGCGCATAGTCGTTTTTGAATGCACACACGCATACTCATTTTGCAAAGCACGTGCATACTCGTTTTTGAATGCGCACGCACATACGCGTTTTTGAACAGGCACACGCGTACTCGTTTTTGAATTGGCACGCGTATACTCGTTTTGACTGCGCACGTGCATACTCGTTTTGAATGCTCACGCGCATACTCGTTTCGGAATACGCACGCGCATACTCGTTTTTGAATGCGCACGCGCATACTCGTTTTTGAATGCGCACGCGCGTACTCGTTTTTGAATGCACATGCGCATACTCATTTTGGAATAAGCACGCGCATACTCGTTTTTGAACGCGCACATGCATACTCGTTTTTGAATGCACACGCGCATACTCGTTTCGGAATGCGCACGCGTATACTCGTTTTTGAATAGGCACGCGCGTACTCGTTTTTGATTGCGCACGCGCATACTCGTTTTTGAATGCACACGCGCATACTCCTTTTCGAATAGGCACGCGCGTACTCGTGTTTGAATGCGCACACGCATACTCGTTTTTGAATGCACACGCGCATACTCGTTTTGGAATAGGCCCGCACATACTCGTTTTTGAATGCGCACACGCATACTCGTATTTGAATGCACACGCAGGTACTCGTTTTGAAATAGGCACATGCATACTCGTTTTTGAATGCGCACACGCATACTCGTAATTGAATGCACACGCGCCTACTCGTTTCGGAATACGCACGCGCATACTCGTTTTGGAATGCGCACGCGTATACTCGTTTTGGAATAGGCACGTGCGTACTCGTTTTTGAATGCGAAAGCGCATACGCGTTTTTGAACATGCACACGCGTACTCGTTTTGGATTGCACACGCGCGTACTTGTTTTGGAATAGGCACGTGCGTACTCGTTTTTGAATGCGCACGCGCATGCTCGTTTTTGAACATGCACACGCGTACTCGTTTTTGAATGCGCACGCGTATACTCGTTTTGAATGCACACGCGCATACTCGTTTTTGAATAGGCAAGCGCGTACTCGTTTTTGATTGCGCACGCGTATACTCGTTTCGGAATGCGCACGCGCATACTCGTTTCGGAATGCGCACGCGCATACTCGTTTTCGAATAGGCACGCGCGTACTCGTTTTTGAACGCGAACGCGCATACGCGTTTTTGAATAGGCACGCGCATACTCGTTTTTGAATGCGCACACGCATACTCGTTTTGAATGCACACGCGCATACTCGTTTCGGAATATGCACGCGCATACTCGTTTTGGAATGCGCACGCGCATACTCGTTTTGGAATAGGCACGTGCGTACTCGTTTTTGAACGCGAACGCGAATACGCGTTTTTGAACATGCACACGCGTACTCGTTTTTGAATGCGCACGCGCATACGCGTGTTTGAACATGCACACGCGTACTCTTTTTTGAATGCGCACGCGTATACTGGTTTTGAATGCGCACGCGCATATTCTTTTTCGAATAGGCACGCGCATACTCGTTTTTCAATGCGCACACACATACTCGTTCTTGAATGCACGCGCGCATACTCGTTTGGGAAGGCGCACGCGCATACTCGTTTTTGAATAGGCATGCGCGTACTCGTTTTTGAATGCGCACGCGCATATTTGTTTTTGAATGCACACGCGCATACTCGTTTTGGAATAGGCACACGCATACTCGTTTTTGAATACGCACACGCATACTCGTATTTGATTGCGCAAGCGCATACTCGTTTTGCAATAGGCACGTGCATATTTGTTTTTGAATGCGCACGCGTATACTCGTCTTGAATGCGCACGCGCATACTCGTTTTTGAATGCAAACGCGCATACTCGTTTCGGAATACGCACGCGCATACTCGTTTCGGAATGCGAACGCGCATAGTCGTTTTTGAATGCGCACGGGCGTACTCGTTTTTGATTTTGCACGCGCATACTCGTTTTTGAATGCACATGCACATACTCGTTTTGGAATAAGCACGCGCATACTCGTTTTTGAACGCGCACACACATACTCGTTTTTGAATACTCACGCGCATACTCGTTTTATGATGCGCACGCGTATACTCGTTTTTGAATAGGCACGCGCATACTGGTTTGGAAGGCGCACGCGCATACTTGTTTTTGAATAGGCATGCGCGTACTCGTTTTTGAATGCGCACGCGCATACTTGGTTTTGAATGCACACGCGCATACTCGTTTTGAAATAGGCACGCGCATAGTCGTTTTTGAATGCAAAGACGCATACTCGTTTTGCAAAAGCACGTGCATACTCGTTTTTGAATGCGCACGCGCATACGCGTTTTTGAACAGGCACACGCGTACTCGTTTTTGAATGCGCACGCGTATACTCGTTTTGACTGCGCACGCACATACTCGTTTTGAATGCTCACGCGCATACTCGTTTCGGAATACGCACGCGCATACTCGTTTTGGAATGCGCACGCGCATACTCGTTTTTGAATGCGCACGCGCGTACTCGTTTTTGAATGCGCACGCGCATACTCGTTTTTGAATGCACATGCGCATACTCATTTTGGAATAAGCACGCGCATACTCGTTTTTGAACGCGCACATGCATACTCGTTTTTGAATGCACACGCGCATACTCGTTTTGGAATGCGCACGCATATACTCGTTTTTGAATAGGCACGCGCGTACTCGTTTTTGATTGCGCACGCGCATACTCGTTTCGAATTAGGCACGCGCATACTCGTTTGGGAAGGCGAACGCGCATACTTGTTTTTGAATAGGCATGCGCGTACTCGTTTTTGAATGCGCACGCGCGTACTCGTTTTTTAATTCGCACGCGCATAATCCTTTCGGAATAGGGACGCGCGTACTCGTTTTTGAATGCGCACGCGCATACGCGTTTTTGAACATGCACACGCGTACTCGTTTTTTAATGCGCACGCGTATACTCGTTTTGAATGCGCACGCGCATACTAGTTTTCGAATAGGCACGTGCATACTCGTTTTTGAATGCGCACACGCATACTCGTTTTTGAATGCACACGCGCATACTCGTTTTGGAATACGCATGCGACTACTCGTTTTGAATAGACACGCGCGTACTCGTTTTTGAACGCAAACGCGCATACGCGTTTTTGAACACGCACACGCGTACTCGTTTTTGAATGCGCACACGTATACTCGTTTTGAATGCACACGCGCATACTCGTTTTTGAACGCGCACACGCATACTCGTTTTTGAATGCACACGCGCATACTCGTTTTGGAGTAGGCACGCGCGTACTCGTTTTGGATTGCGCACGCGCATACTCGTTTTTGAATGCACACGCGCATACTCGTTTTCGAATAGGCACGTGCATACTTGTTTTTGAACGCACACGCGCATACTCGTTTTGAAATAGGCACGCGCATACTGGTTTGGAAGGCGCACGCGCATACTCGTTTTTGAATAGGCATGCGCGTACTCGTTTTTGAAGGCGCACGCGCATACTTGGTTTTGAATGCACACGCGCATACTCGTTTTGAAATAGGCACGCGCATAGTCGTTTTTGAATGCACACACGCATACTCATTTTGCAAAAGCACGTGCATACTCGTTTTTGAATGCGCACGCACATACGCGTTTTTGAACAGGCACACGCGTACTCGTTTTTGAATTGGCACGCGTATACTCGTTTTGACTGCGCACGCGCATACTCGTTTTGAATGCTCACGCGCATACTCGTTTCGGAATACGCACGCGCATACTCGTTTTTGAATGCGCACGCGCATACTCGTTTTTGAATGCGCACGCGCGTACTCGTTTATGAATGCGCACGCGCATACTCGTTTTTGAATGCACATGCGCATACTCATTTTGGAATAAGCACGTGCATACTCGTTTTTGAACGCGCACATGCATACTCGTTTTTGAATGCACACGCGCATACTCGTTTTGGAATGCGCACGCGTATACTCGTTTTTGAATAGGCACGCGCGTACTCGTTTTTGATTGCGCACGCGCATACTCGTTTTTGAATGCACACGCGCATACTCGTTTTCGAATAGGCACGCGCGTACTCGTGTTTGAATGCGCACACGCATACTCGTTTTTGAATGCACACGCGCATACTCGTTTTGGAATAGGCCCGCACATACTCGTTTTTGAATGCGCACACGCATACTCGTATTTGAATGCACACGCAGGTACTCGTTTTGAAATACGCGCGTGCATACTCGTTTTTGAATGCGCACACGCATACTCGTATTTGAATGCACACGCGCATACTCGTTTCGGAATACGCACGCGCATACTCGTTTTGGAATGCGCACGCGCATACTCGTTTTGGAATAGGCACGTGCGTACTCGTTTTTGAATGCGAAAGCGCATACGCGTTTTTGAACATGCACACGCGTACTCGTTTTGGATTGCACACGCGCGTACTCGTTTTGGAATAGGCACGTGCGTACTCGTTTTTAAATGCGCACGCGCATGCGCGTTTTTGAACATGCACACGCGTACTCGTTTTTGAATGCGCACGCGTATACTCGTTTTGAATGCACATGCGCATACTCGTTTTTGAATAGGCACGCGCGTACTCGTTTTTGATTGCGCACGCGTATACTCGTTTCGGAATGCGCACGCGCATACTCGTTTCGGAATGCGTACGCGCATACTCGTTTTCAAATAGGCACGCGCAAACTTGTTTTTGAATGCGCACGCGTATACTCGTTTTTGAATGTGCACGAGCATACTCGTTTTCGAATAGGCACGCGCGTACTCGTTTTTGAACGCGAACGCGCATACGCGTTTTTGAATAGGCACGCGCATACTCGTTTTTGAATGCACACGCGCATACTCGTTTCGAAATACGCACGCGCATACTCGTTTTGGAATGCGCACGCGCATACTCGTTTTGGAATAGGCACGTGCGTACTCGTTTTTGAATGCGAACGCGAATACGCGTTTTTGAACATGCACACGCGTACTCGTTTTTGAAAGCGCAGGCGCATACGCGTGTTTGAACATGCACACGCGTACTCTTTTTTGAATGCGCACGCGTATACTGGTTTTGAATGCGCACGCGCATATTCTTTTTCGAATAGGCACGCGCATACTCGTTTTTCAATGCGCACACACATACTCGTTCTTGAATGCACGCGCGCATACTCGTTTCGGAATACGCACGCACATACTCGTTTTGGAATAGGCACGCGCGTACTCGTTTTTGAACGCGAACGCGCATACTCGTTTTTGAATAGGCACGCGCGTACTCGTTTTTGAATGCACTCGCGTACACTCGTTTTGAATGCGCACGCGTATACTCGTTTTTGAATGCACACGCGCATACTCGTTTTCGAATAGGCACGCGAATACTCGTTTTTGAATGCACACGCGCATACTCGTTTCGAAATGGGCACGCGCATACTCGTTTGGGAAGGCGCACGCGCATACTCGTTTTTGAATAGGCATGCGCGTACTCGTTTTTGAATGCGCACGCGCATATTTGTTTTTGAATGCACACGCGCATACTCGTTTTGGAATAGGCACGCGCATACTCGTTTTTGAATACGCACACGCATACTCGTATTTGATTGCGCAAGCGCATACTCGTTTTGCAATAGGCACGTACATACTCGTTTTTGAATGCGCACGCGTATACTCGTCTTGAATGCGCACGCGCATACTCGTTTTTGAATGCAAACGCGCATACTCGTTTCGGAATACGCACGCGCATACTCGTTTTGGAATGCGAACGCGCATACTCGTTTTTGAATGCGCACGCGCGTACTCGTTTTTGATTGTGCACGCGCATACTCGTTTTTGAATGCACATGCACATACTCATTTAGGAATAAGCACGCGCATACTCGTTTTTGAACGCGCACACACATACTCGTTTTTGAATACACACGCGCATACTCGTTTTATGATGCGCACGCGTATACTCGTTTTTGAATAGGCACGCGCATACTGGTTTGGAAGGCGCACGCGCATACTTGTTTTTGAATAGGCATGCGCGTACTCGTTTTTGAATGCGCACGCGCATACTTGGTTTTGAATGCACACGCGCATACTCGTTTTGAAATAGGCACGCGCATAGTCGTTTTTGAATGCAAACACGCATACTCGTTTTGCAAAAGCACGTGCATACTCGTTTTTGAATGCGCACGCGCATACGCGTTTTTGAACAGGCACACGCGTACTCGTTTTTGAATGCGCACGCGTATACTCGTTTTGACTGCGCACGCACATACTCGTTTTGAATGCTCACGCGCATACTCGTTTCGGAATACGCACGCGCATACTCGTTTTGGAATGCGCACGCGCATACTCGTTTTTGAATGCGCACGCGCGTACTCGTTTTTGAATGCGCACGCGCATACTCGTTTTTGAATGCACATGCGCATACTCATTTTGGAATAAGCACGCGCATACTCGTTTTTGAACGCGCACATGCATACTCGTTTTTGAATGCACACGCGCATACTCGTTTTGGAATGCACACGCATATACTCGTTTTTGAATAGGCACGCGCGTACTCGTTTTTGATTGCGCACGCGCATACTCGTTTCGAATTAGGCACGCGCATACTCGTTTGGGAAGGCGAACGCGCATACTTGTTTTTGAATAGGCATGCGCGTACTCGTTTTTGAATGCGCACGCGCGTACTCGTTTTTTAATTCGCACGCGCATAATCCTTTCGGAATAGGGACGCGCGTACTCGTTTTTGAATGCGCACGCGCATACGCGTTTTTGAACATGCACACGCGTACTCGTTTTTTAATGCGCACGCGTATACTCGTTTTGAATGCGCACGCGCATACTAGTTTTCGAATAGGCACGCGCATACTCGTTTTTGAATGCGCACACGCATACTCGTTTTTGAATGCACACGCGCATACTCGTTTTGGAATACGCATGCGACTACTCGTTTTGAATAGACACGCGCGTACTCGTTTTTGAACGCAAACGCGCATACGCGTTTTTGAACACGCACACGCGTACTCGTTTTTGAATGCGCACACGTATACTCGTTTTGAATGCACACGCGCATACTCGTTTTTGAACGCGCACACGCATACTCGTTTTTGAATGCACACGCGCATACTCGTTTTGGAGTAGGCACGCGCGTACTCGTTTTGGATTGCGTACGCGCATACTCGTTTTTGAATGCACACGCGCATACTCGTTTTCGAATAGGCACGTGCATACTTGTTTTTGAACGCACACGCGCATACTCGTTTTGAAATAGGCACGCGCATACTGGTTTGGAAGGCGCACGCGCATACTCGTTTTTGAATAGGCATGCGCGTACTCGTTTTTGAAGGCGCACGCGCATACTTGGTTTTGAATGCACACGCGCATACTCGTTTTGAAATAGGCACGCGCATAGTCGTTTTTGAATGCACACACGCATACTCATTTTGCAAAAGCACGTGCATACTCGTTTTTGAATGCGCACGCACATACGCGTTTTTGAACAGGCACACGCGTACTCGTTTTTGAATTGGCACGCGTATACTCGTTTTGACTGCGCACGCGCATACTCGTTTTGAATGCTCACGCGCATACTCGTTTCGGAATACGCACGCGCATACTCGTTTTTGAATGCGCACGCGCATACTCGTTTTTGAATGCGCACGCGCGTACTCGTTTATGAATGCGCACGCGCATACTCGTTTTTGAATGCACATGCGCATACTCATTTTGGAATAAGCACGCGCATACTCGTTTTTGAACGCGCACATGCATACTCGTTTTTGAATGCACACGCGCATACTCGTTTTGGAATGCGCACGCGTATACTCGTTTTTGAATAGGCACGCGCGTACTCGTTTTTGATTGCGCACGCGCATACTCGTTTTTGAATGCACACGCGCATACTCGTTTTCGAATAGGCACGCGCGTACTCGTGTTTGAATGCGCACACGCATACTCGTTTTTGAATGCACACGCGCATACTCGTTTTGGAATAGGCCCGCACATACTCGTTTTTGAATGCGCACACGCATACTCGTATTTGAATGCACACGCAGGTACTCGTTTTGAAATACGCGCGTGCATACTCGTTTTTGAATGCGCACACGCATACTCGTATTTGAATGCACACGCGCATACTCGTTTCGGAATACGCACGCGCATACTCGTTTTGGAATGCGCACGCGCATACTCGTTTTGGAATAGGCACGTGCGTACTCGTTTTTGAATGCGAAAGCGCATACGCGTTTTTGAACATGCACACGCGTACTCGTTTTGGATTGCACACGCGCGTACTCGTTTTGGAATAGGCACGTGCGTACTCGTTTTTAAATGCGCACGCGCATGCGCGTTTTTGAACATGCACACGCGTACTCGTTTTTGAATGCGCACGCGTATACTCGTTTTGAATGCACATGCGCATACTCGTTTTTGAATAGGCACGCGCGTACTCGTTTTTGATTGCGCACGCGTATACTCGTTTCGGAATGCGCACGCGCATACTCGTTTCGGAATGCGTACGCGCATACTCGTTTTCAAATAGGCACGCGCAAACTTGTTTTTGAATGCGCACGCGTATACTCGTTTTTGAATGTGCACGAGCATACTCGTTTTCGAATAGGCACGCGCGTACTCGTTTTTGAACGCGAACGCGCATACGCGTTTTTGAATAGGCACGCGCATACTCGTTTTTGAATGCGCACACGCATCCTCGTTTTTGAATGCACACGCGCATACTCGTTTCGAAATACGCACGCGCATACTCGTTTTGGAATGCGCACGCGCATACTCGTTTTGGAATAGGCACGTGCGTACTCGTTTTTGAATGCGAACGCGAATACGCGTTTTTGAACATGCACACGCGTACTCGTTTTTGAAAGCGCAGGCGCATACGCGTGTTTGAACATGCACACGCGTACTCTTTTTTGAATGCGCACGCGTATACTGGTTTTGAATGCGCACGCGCATATTCTTTTTCGAATAGGCACGCGCATACTCGTTTTTCAATGCGCACACACATACTCGTTCTTGAATGCACGCGCGCATACTCGTTTCGGAATACGCACGCACATACTCGTTTTGGAATAGGCACGCGCGTACTCGTTTTTGAACGCGAACGCGCATACTCGTTTTTGAATAGGCACGCGCGTACTCGTTTTTGAATGCACTCGCGTACACTCGTTTTGAATGCGCACGCGTATACTCGTTTTTGAATGCACACGCGCATACTCGTTTTCGAATAGGCACGCGAATACTCGTTTTTGAATGCACACGCGCATACTCGTTTCGAAATGGGCACGCGCATACTCGTTTGGGAAGGCGCACGCGCATACTCGTTTTTGAATAGGCATGCGCGTACTCGTTTTTGAATGCGCACGCGCATATTTGTTTTATATGCACACGCGCATACTCGTTTTGGAATAGGCACGCGCATACTCGTTTTTGAATACGCACACGCATACTCGTATTTGATTGCGCAAGCGCATACTCGTTTTGCAATAGGCACGTGCATACTCGTTTTTGAATGCGCACGCGTATACTCGTCTTGAATGCGCACGCGCATACTCGTTTTTGAATGCAAACGCGCATACTCGTTTCGGAATACGCACGCGCATACTCGTTTTGGAATGCGAACGCGCATACTCGTTTTTGAATGCGCACGCGCGTACTCGTTTTTGATTGTGCACGCGCATACTCGTTTTTGAATGCACATGCACATACTCATTTAGGAATAAGCACGCGCATACTCGTTTTTGAACGCGCACACACATACTCGTTTTTGAATACACACGCGCATACTCGTTTTATGATGCGCACGCGTATACTCGTTTTTGAATAGGCACGCGCATACTGGTTTGGAAGGCGCACGCGCATACTCGTTTTTGAATAGGCATGCGCGTACTCGTTTTTGAATGCGCACGCGCATACTTGGTTTTGAATGCACACGCGCATACTCGTTTTGAAATAGGCACGCGCATAGTCGTTTTTGAATGCACACACGCATACTCGTTTTGCAAAAGCACGTGCATACTCGTTTTTGAGTGCGCACGCGCATACGCGTTTTTGAACAGGCACACGCGTACTCGTTTTTGAATGCGCACGCGTATACTCGTTTTGACTGCGCACGCGCATACTCGTTTTGAATGCTCACGCGCATACTCGTTTCGGAATACGCACGCGCATACTCGTTTTGGAATGCGCACGCGCAAACTCGTTTTTGAATGCGCACGCGCGTACTCGTTTTTGAATGCGCACGCGCATACTCGTTTTTGAATGCACATGCGCATACTCATTTTGGAATAAGCACGCGCATACTCGTTTTTGAACGCGGACATGCATACTCGTTTTTGAATGCACACGCGCATACTCGTTTTGGAATGCGCACGCGTATACTCGTTTTTGAATAGGCACGCGCGTACTCGTTTTTGATTGCGCACGCGCATACTCGTTTTTGAATGCACACGCGCATACTCGTTTTCGAATAGGCACGCGCGTACTCGTGTTTGAATGCGCACGCGCGTACTCGTTTTTGAATGCACACGCGCATACTCGTATTGGAATAGGCCCGCACATACTCGTTTTTGAATGCGCACACGCATACTCGTATTTGAATGCACACGCGCGTACTCGTTTTGAAATAGGCACGTGCATACTCCTTTTTGAATGTGCCCACGCATACTCGTATTTGAATGCACACGCACATACTCGTTTCGGAATACGCACGCGCATACTCGTTTTGGAATGCGCACGCGCATACTCCTTTTGGAATAGGCACGTGCGTACTCGTTTTTGAATGCGTAAGCGCATACGCGTTTTTGAACATGCACACGCGTACTCGTTTTGGATTGCGCACGCGCGTACTCGTTTTGGAATAGGCACGTGCGTACTCGTTTTTGAATGCGCACGCGCATGCGCGTTTTTGAACATGCACACGCGTACTCGTTTTTGAATGCGCACGCGTATACTCGTTTTGAATGCACACGCGCATACTCGTTTTTGAATAGGCACGCGCGTACTCGTTTTTGAATGCGCACGCGTATACTCGTTTCGGAATGCGCACGCGCATACTCGTTTTCGAATAGGCACGCGCATACTTGTTTTTAAATGCGCACACGCATACTCGTTTTTGAAAGCGAACGCGCATACGCGTTTTTGAACATGCACACGCCTACTTTGTTATGAATGCGCACGGGTATACTCGTTTTGAATGCACACACGCGTACTCGTTTTGGAATAGGCACGCGCATACTCGTTTTTGACTGCGTACGTGTATACTCGTTTCGGAATGCGCACGCGCATGCTCGTTTTTGAATAGGCACGCGCGTACTCGTTTTTGAATGTGCACGCGTACACTCGTTTTGAATGCGCACGCGTATACTCGTTTTTGCATGCACACGTGCATACTCGTTTTCAAATAGGCACGCGCATACTCGTTTTTGAATGCCCACGCGCATACTCGTTTCGAAATAGGCACGCGCATACTCGTTTGGGAAGGCGCACGCGCATACTTGTTTTTGAATAGGCATGCGCGTACTCGTTTTTGATTGCGCACGCGCATACTCGTTTTTGAATGCACACGTGCATACTCGTTTCGGAATACGCACACGCATACTCGTTTTGGAATGCACATGCGCATACTCATTTTGGAATAAGCACGCGCATACTCGGTTTTGAATGCACACGCCCATACTCGTTTTTGAATGCACACGCGCATACTCGTTTCGGAATATGCACGCGCATACTCGTTTTGGAATGCGCACGCGCATGCTCGTTTTGGAATGCGAAGCGCATACTCGTTTTTGAATGCGCACGCGCGTACTTGTTTTTTAATTCGCACACGCATACTCCTTTCGGAATAGGCACGCACGTACTCGTTTTTGAATGCGCACGCGCATACGCGTTTTTGAACATGCACACGCGTACTCGTTTTTTAATGCGCACGCGCATACTCGTTTTGAATGCGCACGCGCATACTAGTTTTCAAATAGGCACGTGCATACTCGTTTTTGAATGCACACGCGCATACTCCTTTCGGAATACGCACGCGCATACTCGTTTTGGAAGGCGCACGCGCATACTCGTTTTTGAATAGGCACGCGCGTACTCGTTTTTGAACGCGAACGCGCATACGCGTTTTTGAACATGCACACGCGTACTCGTTTTTGAATGCACGCGCGTATACTCGTTTTGAATGCACACGCGCATACTCGTTTTTGAATAGGCATGCGCGTACTCGTTTTTGAATGCGCACGCATATACTCGTTTCGGAATGCGCACGCGCATACTCGTTTTCAAATAGGCAAGCGCATACTCGTTTTTGAATGCGCGCACGCATACTCGTTTTTGAATGCACACGCGCATACTCGTTTCGGAATACGCACGCGACTACTCGTTTTTGAATAGGCACGCGCGTACTCGTTTTTGAACGCGAACGCGCATACGCGTATTTGAACATGCAAATGCGTACTCGTTTTTGAATGCGCACGCGTATACTCGTTTTGAAAGCACACGCGCATACTCGTTTTTGAATGGGCACGCGCGTACTCGTTTTGGAATGCGCACGCGTATACTCGTTTCGGATTGCGCACGCACATACTCGTTTTCGAATTGGCACGCGCATACTTGTTTTTGAATGCGCACACGCATACTCGTTTTTGAATGCACACGCACATACTCGTTTCGGAATACGCACGCGCATACTCGTTTCGGAATGCGCACGCGCATACTCGTTTTGGAATAGGCACGTGCGTACTCGCTTTTGAATGCGAACGCGCATACGCGTTTTTGAACATGCACACGCGTACTTTGTTATGAATGCGCACGCGTATACTCGTTTTGAATGCACACGCGCATACTCGTTTTTGAATAGGCACCCGCATACTCGTTTTTGACTGCGGACGTGTATACTCGTTTTGGAATGCGCACGCGCATGCTCGTTTTTGAATAGGCACGCGCGTATTCGTTTTTGACTGCGCACGTGTATACTCGTTTCGGAATGCGCACGCGCATGTTCGTTTTTGAATAGGCACGCGCGTACTCGTTTTTGAATGCGCACGCGTACACTCGTTTTGAATGCGCACGCGTATACTCGTTTTTTAATGCACACGCGCATACTCGTTTTCGAATAGGCACGCGCATACTCGTTTTTGAATGCACACGCGCATACTCGTTTTTGAATGCACACGCGTATACTCGTTTTTGAATAGGCACGCGTGTACTCGTTTTTGATTGCGCACGCGCATACTCGTTTTTGAATGCACACGCGCATACTCGTTTTCGAATAGGCACGCGCGTACTCGTGTTTGAATGCGCACGCGCATACTCGTTTTTGAATGCACACGCGCATACTCGTTTTGGAATAGGCCCGCACATACTCGTTTTTGAATGCGCACACGCATACTCGTATTTGAATGCACACGCGCGTACTCGTTTTGAAATAGGCACGTGCATACTCCTTTTTGAATGCGCCCACGCATACTCGTATTTGAATGCACACGCGCATACTCGTTTCGGAATACGCACGCGCATACTCGTTTTGGAATGCGCACGCGCATACTCGTTTTGGAATAGGCACGTGCGTACTCGTTTTTGAATGCGAAAGCGCATACGCGTTTTTGAACATGCACACGCGTACTCGTTTTGGATTGCACACGCGCGTACTCGTTTTGGAATAGGCACGTGCGTACTCGTTTTTGAATGCGCACGCGCATGCACGTTTTTGAACATGCACACGCGTACTCGTTTTTGAATGCGCACGCGTATACTCGTTTTGAATGCACACGCGCATACTCGTTTTTGAATAGGCACGCGCGTACTCGTTTTTGACTGCGCACGTGTATACTCGTTTCGGAATGCGCACGCGCATGTTCGTTTTTGAATAGGCACGCGCGTACTCGTTTTTGAATGCGCACGCGTACACTCGTTTTGAATGCGCACGCGTATACTCGTTTTTGAATGCACACGCGCATACTCGTTTTCGAATAGGCACGCGCATACTCGTTTTTGAATGCACACGCGCATACTCGTTTTTGAATGCACACGCGTATACTCGTTTTTGAATAGGCACGCGCGTACTCGTTTTTGATTGCGCACGCGCATACTCGTTTTTGAATGCACACGCGCATACTCGTTTTCGAATAGGCACGCGCGTACTCGTGTTTGAATGCGCACGCGCATACTCGTTTTTGAATGCACACGCGCATACTCGTTTTGGAATAGGCCCGCAAATACTCGTTTTTGAATGCGCACACGCATACTCGTATTTGAATGCACACGCGCGTACTCGTTTTGAAATAGGCACGTGCATACTCCTTTTTGAATGCGCCCACGCATACTCGTATTTGAATGCACACGCGCATACTCGTTTCGGAATACGCACGCGCATACTCGTTTTGGAATGCACACGCGCATACTCGTTTTTGAATAGGCACGCGCGTACTCGTTTTTGAATGCGCACGCGTATACTCGTTTCGGAATGCGCACGCGCATAGTCGTTTTCGAATAGGCACGCCCATACTTGTTTTTAAATGCGCACACGCATACTCGTTTTTGAAAGCGAACGCGCATACGCGTTTTTGAACATGCACACGCCTACTTTGTTATGAACGCGCACGGGTATACTCGTTTTGAATGCACACGCGCATACTCGTTTTTGAATGCGCACGCGTACACTCGTTTTGAATGTGCACGCGTATACTCGTTTTTGAATGCGCACGAGCATACTCGTTTTCGAATAGGCACGCGCGTACTCGTTTTTGAACGTGAACGCGCATACGCGTTTTTGAATAGGCACGCGCATACTCGTTTTTGAATGCACACGCGCATACTCGTTTCGGAATACGCACGCGCATACTCGTTTTGGAATAGGCACGTGCGTACTCGTTTTTGAATGCGAACGCGCATACGCGTTTTTGAACATGCACACGCGTACTCGTTTTTGAATGCGCACGCGCATACGCGTTTTTGAACATGCACACGCGTGCTCTTTTTTGAATGCGCACGCGTATACTGGTTTTGAATGCGCACGCGCATATTCTTTTTCGAATAGGCACGCGCATACTCGTTTTTCAATGCGCACACACATACTCGTTCTTGAATGCACGCGCGCATACTCGTTTCGGAAGGCGCACGCGCATACTTGTTTTGAATAGGCATGCGCGTACTCGTTTTTGATTGCGCACGCGAATACTCGTTTTTGAATGCACACGCGCATACTCGTTTCGAAATGGGCACGCGCATACTCGTTTGGGAAGGCGCACGCGCATACTCGTTTTTGAATAGGCATGCGCGTACTCGTTTTTGAATGCGCACGCGCATATTTGTTTTTGAATGCACACGCGCATACTCGTTTTGGAATAGGCACGCGCATACTCGTTTTTGAATACGCACACGCATACTCGTATTTGATTGCGCAAGCGCATACTCGTTTTGCAATAGGCACGTGCATACTCGTTTTTGAATGCGCACGCGTATACTCGTCTTGAATGCGCACGCGCATACTCGTTTTTGAATGCAAACGCGCATACTCGTTTCGGAATACGCACGCGCATACTCGTTTTGGAATGCGAACGCGCATACTCGTTTTTGAATGCGCACGCGCGTACTCGTTTTTGATTGTGCACGCGCATACTCGTTTTTGAATGCACATGCACATACTCATTTAGGAATAAGCACGCGCATACTCGTTTTTGAACGCGCACACACATACTCGTTTTTGAATACACACGCGCATACTCGTTTTATGATGCGCACGCGTATACTCGTTTTTGAATAGGCACGCGCATACTGGTTTGGAAGGCGCACGCGCATACTCGTTTTTGAATAGGCATGCGCGTACTCGTTTTTGAATGCGCACGCGCATACTTGGTTTTGAATGCACACGCGCATACTCGTTTTGAAATAGGCACGCGCATAGTCGTTTTTGAATGCACACACGCATACTCGTTTTGCAAAAGCACGTGCATACTCGTTTTTGAGTGCGCACGCGCATACGCGTTTTTGAACAGGCACACGCGTACTCGTTTTTGAATGCGCACGCGTATACTCGTTTTGACTGCGCACGCGCATACTCGTTTTGAATGCTCACGCGCATACTCGTTTCGGAATACGCACGCGCATACTCGTTTTGGAATGCGCACGCGCAAACTCGTTTTTGAATGCGCACGCGCGTACTCGTTTTTGAATGCGCACGCGCATACTCGTTTTTGAATGCACATGCGCATACTCATTTTGGAATAAGCACGCGCATACTCGTTTTTGAACGCGGACATGCATACTCGTTTTTGAATGCACACGCGCATACTCGTTTTGGAATGCGCACGCGTATACTCGTTTTTGAATAGGCACGCACGTACTCGTTTTTGATTGCGCACGCGCATACTCGTTTTTGAATGCACACGCGCATACTCGTTTTCGAATAGGCACGCGCGTACTCGTGTTTGAATGCGCACGCGCGTACTCGTTTTTGAATGCACACGCGCATACTCGTATTGGAATAGGCCCGCACATACTCGTTTTTGAATGCGCACACGCATACTCGTATTTGAATGCACACGCGCGTACTCGTTTTGAAATAGGCACGTGCATACTCCTTTTTGAATGTGCCCACGCATACTCGTATTTGAATGCACACGCACATACTCGTTTCGGAATACGCACGCGCATACTCGTTTTGGAATGCGCACGCGCATACTCGTTTTGGAATAGGCACGTGCGTACTCGTTTTTGAATGCGTAAGCGCATACGCGTTTTTGAACATGCACACGCGTACTCGTTTTGGATTGCGCACGCGCGTACTCGTTTTGGAATAGGCACGTGCGTACTCGTTTTTGAATGCGCACGCGCATGCGCGTTTTTGAACATGCACACGCGTACTCGTTTTTGAATGCGCACGCGTATACTCGTTTTGAATGCACACGCGCATACTCGTTTTTGAATAGGCACGCGCGTACTCGTTTTTGAATGCGCACGCGTATACTCGTTTCGGAATGCGCACGCGCATACTCGTTATCGAATAGGCACGCGCATACTTGTTTTTAAATGCGCACACGCATACTCGTTTTTGAAAGCGAACGCGCATACGCGTTTTTGAACATGCACACGCCTACTTTGTTATGAATGCGCACGGGTATACTCGTTTTGAATGCACACACGCGTACTCGTTTTGGAATAGGCACGCGCATACTCGTTTTTGACTGCGTACGTGTATACTCGTTTCGGAATGCGCACGCGCATGCTCGTTTTTGAATAGGCACGCGCGTACTCGTTTTTGAATGTGCACGCGTACACTCGTTTTGAATGCGCACGCGTATACTCGTTTTTGCATGCACACGTGCATACTCGTTTTCAAATAGGCACGCGCATACTCGTTTTTGAATGCCCACGCGCATACTCGTTTCGAAATAGGCACGCGCATACTCGTTTGGGAAGGCGCACGCGCATACTTGTTTTTGAATAGGCATGCGCGTACTCGTTTTTGATTGCGCACGCGCATACTCGTTTTTGAATGCACACGTGCATACTCGTTTCGGAATACGCACACGCATACTCGTTTTGGAATGCACATGCGCATACTCATTTTGGAATAAGCACGCGCATACTCGGTTTTGAATGCACACGCCCATACTCGTTTTTGAATGCACACGCGCATACTCGTTTCGGAATATGCACGCGCATACTCGTTTTGGAATGCGCACGCGCATGCTCGTTTTGGAATGCGAAGCGCATACTCGTTTTTGAATGCGCACGCGCGTACTTGTTTTTTAATTCGCACACGCATACTCCTTTCGGAATAGGCACGCACGTACTCGTTTTTGAATGCGCACGCGCATACGCGTTTTTGAACATGCACACGCGTACTCGTTTTTTAATGCGCACGCGCATACTCGTTTTGAATGCGCACGCGCATACTAGTTTTCAAATAGGCACGTGCATACTCGTTTTTGAATGCACACGCGCATACTCCTTTCGGAATACGCACGCGCATACTCGTTTTGGAAGGCGCACGCGCATACTCGTTTTTGAATAGGCACGCGCGTACTCGTTTTTGAACGCGAACGCGCATACGCGTTTTTGAACATGCACACGCGTACTCGTTTTTGAATGCACGCGCGTATACTCGTTTTGAATGCACACGCGCATACTCGTTTTTGAATAGGCATGCGCGTACTCGTTTTTGAATGCGCACGCATATACTCGTTTCGGAATGCGCACGCGCATACTCGTTTTCAAATAGGCAAGCGCATACTCGTTTTTGAATGCGCGCACGCATACTCGTTTTTGAATGCACACGCGCATACTCGTTTCGGAATACGCACGCGACTACTCGTTTTTGAATAGGCACGCGCGTACTCGTTTTTGAACGCGAACGCGCATACGCGTATTTGAACACGCAAATGCGTACTCGTTTTTGAATGCGCACGCGTATACTCGTTTTGAAAGCACACGCGCATACTCGTTTTTGAATGGGCACGCGCGTACTCGTTTTGGAATGCGCACGCGTATACTCGTTTCGGATTGCGCACGCACATACTCGTTTTCGAATTGGCACGCGCATACTTGTTTTTGAATGCGCACACGCATACTCGTTTTTGAATGCACACGCACATACTCGTTTCGGAATACGCACGCGCATACTCGTTTCGGAATGCGCACGCGCATACTCGTTTTGGAATAGGCACGTGCGTACTCGCTTTTGAATGCGAACGCGCATACGCGTTTTTGAACATGCACACGCGTACTTTGTTATGAATGCGCACGCGTATACTCGTTTTGAATGCACACGCGCATACTCGTTTTTGAATAGGCACCCGCATACTCGTTTTTGACTGCGGACGTGTATACTCGTTTTGGAATGCGCACGCGCATGCTCGTTTTTGAATAGGCACGCGCGTATTCGTTTTTGACTGCGCACGTGTATACTCGTTTCGGAATGCGCACGCGCATGTTCGTTTTTGAATAGGCACGCGCGTACTCGTTTTTGAATGCGCACGCGTACACTCGTTTTGAATGCGCACGCGTATACTCGTTTTTGAATGCACACGCGCATACTCGTTTTCGAATAGGCACGCGCATACTCGTTTTTGAATGCACACGCGCATACTCGTTTTTGAATGCACACGCGTATACTCGTTTTTGAATAGGCACGCGTGTACTCGTTTTTGATTGCGCACGCGCATACTCGTTTTTGAATGCACACGCGCATACTCGTTTTCGAATAGGCACGCGCGTACTCGTGTTTGAATGCGCACGCGCATACTCGTTTTTGAATGCACACGCGCATACTCGTTTTGGAATAGGCCCGCACATACTCGTTTTTGAATGCGCACACGCATACTCGTATTTGAATGCACACGCGCGTACTCGTTTTGAAATAGGCACGTGCATACTCCTTTTTGAATGCGCCCACGCATACTCGTATTTGAATGCACACGCGCATACTCGTTTCGGAATACGCACGCGCATACTCGTTTTGGAATGCGCACGCGCATACTCGTTTTGGAATAGGCACGTGCGTACTCGTTTTTGAATGCGAAAGCGCATACGCGTTTTTGAACATGCACACGCGTACTCGTTTTGGATTGCACACGCGCGTACTCGTTTTGGAATAGGCACGTGCGTACTCGTTTTTGAATGCGCACGCGCATGCACGTTTTTGAACATGCACACGCGTACTCGTTTTTGAATGCGCACGCGTATACTCGTTTTGAATGCACACGCGCATACTCGTTTTTGAATAGGCACGCGCGTACTCGTTTTTGACTGCGCACGTGTATACTCGTTTCGGAATGCGCACGCGCATGTTCGTTTTTGAATAGGCACGCGCGTACTCGTTTTTGAATGCGCACGCGTACACTCGTTTTGAATGCGCACGCGTATACTCGTTTTTGAATGCACACGCGCATACTCGTTTTCGAATAGGCACGCGCATACTCGTTTTTGAATGCACACGCGCATACTCGTTTTTGAATGCACACGCGTATACTCGTTTTTGAATAGGCACGCGCGTACTCGTTTTTGATTGCGCACGCGCATACTCGTTTTTGAATGCACACGCGCATACTCGTTTTCGAATAGGCACGCGCGTACTCGTGTTTGAATGCGCACGCGCATACTCGTTTTTGAATGCACACGCGCATACTCGTTTTGGAATAGGCCCGCAAATACTCGTTTTTGAATGCGCACACGCATACTCGTATTTGAATGCACACGCGCGTACTCGTTTTGAAATAGGCACGTGCATACTCCTTTTTGAATGCGCCCACGCATACTCGTATTTGAATGCACACGCGCATACTCGTTTCGGAATACGCACGCGCATACTCGTTTTGGAATGCACACGCGCATACTCGTTTTTGAATAGGCACGCGCGTACTCGTTTTTGAATGCGCACGCGTATACTCGTTTCGGAATGCGCACGCGCATAGTCGTTTTCGAATAGGCACGCCCATACTTGTTTTTAAATGCGCACACGCATACTCGTTTTTGAAAGCGAACGCGCATACGCGTTTTTGAACATGCACACGCCTACTTTGTTATGAACGCGCACGGGTATACTCGTTTTGAATGCACACGCGCATACTCGTTTTTGAATGCGCACGCGTACACTCGTTTTGAATGTGCACGCGTATACTCGTTTTTGAATGCGCACGAGCATACTCGTTTTCGAATAGGCACGCGCGTACTCGTTTTTGAACGTGAACGCGCATACGCGTTTTTGAATAGGCACGCGCATACTCGTTTTTGAATGCACACGCGCATACTCGTTTCGGAATACGCACGCGCATACTCGTTTTGGAATAGGCACGTGCGTACTCGTTTTTGAATGCGAACGCGCATACGCGTTTTTGAACATGCACACGCGTACTCGTTTTTGAATGCGCACGCGCATACGCGTTTTTGAACATGCACACGCGTGCTCTTTTTTGAATGCGCACGCGTATACTGGTTTTGAATGCGCACGCGCATATTCTTTTTCGAATAGGCACGCGCATACTCGTTTTTCAATGCGCACACACATACTCGTTCTTGAATGCACGCGCGCATACTCGTTTCGGAAGGCGCACGCGCATACTTGTTTTGAATAGGCATGCGCGTACTCGTTTTTGATTGCGCACGCGCATACTCGTTTTTGAATGCACACGTGCATACTCGTTTCGGAATACGCACACGCATACTCGTTTTGGAATGCACATGCGCATACTCATTTTGGAATAAGCACGCGCATACTCGGTTTTGAATGCACACGCCCACACTCGTTTTTGAATGCACACGCGCATACTCGTTTCGGAATATGCACGCGCATACTAGTTTTGGAATGCGCACGCGCATGCTCGTTTTGGAATGCGAAGCGCATACTCGTTTTTGAATGCGCACGCGCGTACTTGTTTTTTAATTCGCACGCGCATACTCCTTTCGGAATAGGCACGCACGTACTCGTTTTTGAATGCGCACGCGCATACGCGTTTTTGAACATGCACACGCGTACTCGTTTTTTAATGCGCACGCGCATACTCGTTTTGAATGCGCACGCGCATACTAGTTTTCAAATAGGCACGTGCATACTCGTTTTTGAATGCACACGCGCATACTCCTTTCGGAATACGCACGCGCATACTCGTTTTGGAAGGCGCACGCGCATACTCGTTTTTGAATAGGCACGCGCGTACTCGTTTTTGAACGCGAACGCGCATACGCGTTTTTGAACATGCACACGCGTACTCGTTTTTGAATGCACGCGCGTATACTCGTTTTGAATGCACACGCGCATACTCGTTTTTGAATAGGCATGCGCGTACTCGTTTTTGAATGCGCACGCATATACTCGTTTCGGAATGCGCACGCGCATACTCGTTTTCAAATAGGCAAGCGCATACTCGTTTTTGAATGCGCGCACGCATACTCGTTTTTGAATGCACACGCGCATACTCGTTTCGGAATACGCACGCGACTACTCGTTTTTGAATAGGCACGCGCGTACTCGTTTTTGAACGCGAACGCGCATACGCGTATTTGAACACGCAAATGCGTACTCGTTTTTGAATGCGCACGCGTATACTCGTTTTGAAAGCACACACGCATACTCGTTTTTGAATGCACACGCACATACTCGTTTCGGAATACGCACGCGCATACTCGTTTCGGAATGCGCACGCGCATACTCGTTTTGGAATAGGCACGTGCGTACTCGCTTTTGAATGCGAACGCGCATACGCGTTTTTGAACATGCACACGCGTACTCTTTTTAGATTGCACACGCGCGTACTCATTTTGGAATAGGCACGTGCGTGCTCGTTTTTGAAAGCGAACGCGCATACGCGTTTTTGAACATGCACACGCGTACTTTGTTATGAATGCGCACGCGTATACTCGTTTTGAATGCACACGCGCATACTCGTTTTTGAATAGGCACCCGCATACTCGTTTTTGACTGCGGACGTGTATACTCGTTTTGGAATGCGCACGCGCATGCTCGTTTTTGAATAGGCACGGGCGTATTCGTTTTTGACTGCGCACGTGTATACTCGTTTCGGAATGCGCACGCGCATGTTCGTTTTTGAATAGGCACGCGCGTACTCGTTTTTGATTGCGCACGCGTACACTCGTTTTGAATGCGCACGCGTATACACGTTTTTGAATGCACACGCGCATACTCCTTTTCGAATAGGCACGCGCATACTCGTTTTTGAATGCACACGCGCATACTCGTTTTTGAATGCACACGCGTATACTCGTTTTTGAATAGGCACGCGCGTACTCGTTTTTGATTGCGCACGCGCATACTCGTTTTTGAATGCACACGCGCATACTCGTTTTCGAATAGGCACGCGCGTACTCGTGTTTGAATGCGCACGCGCATACTCGTTTTTGAATGCACACGCGCATACTCGTTTTGGAATAGGCCCGCACATACTCGTTTTTGAATGCGCACACGCATACTCGTATTTGAATGCACACGCGCGTACTCGTTTTGAAATAGGCACGTGCATACTCCTTTTTGAATGCGCCCACGCATACTCGTATTTGAATTCACACGCGCATACTCGTTTCGGAATACGCACGCGCATACTCGTTTTGGAATGCGCACGCGCATACTCGTTTTGGAATAGGCACGTGCGTACTCGTTTTTGAATGCGAAAGCGCATACGCGTTTTTGAACATGCACACGCGTACTCGTTTTGGATTGCACACGCGCGTACTCGTTTTGGAATAGGCACGTGCGTACTCGTTTTGGAATGCGCACGCGCATGCTCGTTTTTGAATAGGCACGTGCGTATTCGTTTTTGACTGCGCACGTGTATACTCGTTTCGGAATGCGCACGCGCATGTTCGTTTTTGAATAGGCACGCGCGTACTCGTTTTTGAATGCGCACGCGTACACTCGTTTTGAATGCGCACGGTATACTCGTTTTTGAATGCACACGCGCATACTCGTTTTCGAATAGGCACGCGCATACTCGTTTTTGAATGCACACGCGCATACTCGTTTTTGAATGCACACGCGTATACTCGTTTTTGAATAGGCACGCGCGTACTCGTTTTTGATTGCACACGCGCATACTCGTTTTTGAATGCACACGCGCATACTCGTTTTCGAATAGGCACGCGCGTACTCGTGTTTGAATGCGCACGCGCATACTCGTTTTTGAATGCACACGCGCATACTCGTTTTGGAATAGGCCCGCACATACTCGTTTTTGAATGCGCACACGCATACTCGTATTTGAATGCACACGCGCGTACTCGTTTTGAAATAGGCACGTGCATACTCCTTTTTGAATGCGCCCACGCATACTCGTATTTGAATGCACACGCGCATACTCGTTTCGGAATACGCACGCGCATACTCGTTTTGGAATGCGCACGCGCATACTCGTTTTGGAATAGGCACGTGCGTACTCGTTTTTGAATGCGAAAGCGCATACGCGTTTTTGAACATGCACACGCGTACTCGTTTTGGATTGCACACGCGCGTACTCGTTTTGGAATAGGCACGTGCGTACTCGTTTTTGAACGCGAACGCGCATACGCGTTTTTGAACATGCACACGCGTACTCGTTTTTGAATGCACACGCGTATACTCGTTTTGAATGCACACGCGCATACTCGTTTTTGAATAGGCATGCGCGTACTCGTTTTTGAAATGCGCACGCATATACTCGTTTCGGAATGCGCACGCGCATACTCGTTTTCAAATAGGCACGCGCATACTCGTTTTTGAATGCGCGCACGCATACTCGTTTTTGAATGCACACGCGCATACTCGTTTCGGAATACGCACGCGACTACTCGTTTTTGAATAGGCACGCGCGTACTCGTTTTTGAACGCGAACGCGCATACGCGTATTTGAACACGCAAATGCGTACTCGTTTTTGAATGCGCACGCGTATACTCGTTTTGAAAGCACACGCGCATACTCGTTTTTGAATGGGCACGCGCGTACTCGTTTTGGAATGCGCACGCGTATACTCGTTTCGGATTGCGCACGCACATACTCGTTTTCGAATTGGCACGCGCATACTTGTTTTTGAATGCGCACACGCATACTCGTTTTTGAATGCACACGCACATACTCGTTTCGGAATACGCACGCGCATACTCGTTTCGGAATGCGCACGCGCATACTCGTTTTGGAATAGGCACGTGCGTACTCGTTTTTGAATGCGAACGCGCATACGCGTTTTTGAACATGCACACGCGTACTCTTTTTAGATTGCACACGCGCGTACTCGTTTTGGAATAGGCACGTGCGTGCTCGTTTTTGAAAGCGAACGCGCATGCGCGTTTTTGAACATGCACATGCGTACTTTGTTATGAATGCGCACGGGTATACTCGTTTTGAATGCACACGCGCATACTCGTTTTTGAATAGGCACGCGCATACTCGTTTTTGACTGCGCACGTGTATACTCGTTTTGGAATGCGCACGCGCATGCTCGTTTTTGAATAGGCACGCGCGTATTCGTTTTTGACTGCGCACGTGTATACTCGTTTCGGAATGCGCACGCGCATGTTCGTTTTTGAATAGGCACGCGCGTACTCGTTTTTGAATGCGCACGCGTACACTCGTTTTGAATGCGCACGCGTATACTCGTTTTTGAATGCACACGCGCATACTCGTTTTCGAATAGGCACGCGCATACTCGTTTTTGAATGCACACGCGCATACTCGTTTTTGAATGCACACGCGTATACTCGTTTTTGAATAGGCACGCGTGTACTCGTTTTTGATTGCGCACGCGCATACTCGTTTTTGAATGCACACGCGCATACTCGTTTTCGAATAGGCACGCGCGCACTCGTGTTTGAATGCGCACGCGCATACTCGTTTTTGAATGCACACGCGCATACTCGTTTTGGAATAGGCCCGCACATACTCGTTTTTGAATGCGCACACGCATACTCGTATTTGAATGCACACGCGCGTACTCGTTTTGAAATAGGCACGTGCAAACTCCTTTTTGAATGCGCCCACGCATACTCGTATTTGAATGCACACGCGCATACTCGTTTCGGAATACGCACGCGCATACTCGTTTTGGAATGCGCACGCGCATACTCGTTTTGGAATAGGCACGTGCGTACTCGTTTTTGAATGCGAAAGCGCATACGCGTTTTTGAACATGCACACGCGTACTCGTTTTGGATTGCACACGCGCGTACTCGTTTTGGAATAGGCACGTGCGTACTCGTTTTTGAATGCGCACGCGCATGCACGTTTTTGAACATGCACACGCGTACTCGTTTTTGAATGCGCACGCGTATACTCGTTTTGAATGCACACGCGCATACTCGTTTTTGAATAGGCACGCGCGTGCTCGTTTTTGACTGCGCACGTGTATACTCGTTTCGGAATGCGCACGCGCATGTTCGTTTTTGAATGCACACGCGCATACTCGTTTTCGAATAGGCACGCGCATACTCGTTTTTGAATGCACACGCGCATACTCGTTTTTGAATGCACACGCGTATACTCGTTTTTGAATAGGCACGCGCGTACTCGTTTTTGATTGCGCACGCGCATACTCGTTTTTGAATGCACACGCGCATACTCGTTTTCGAATAGGCACGCGCGTACTCGTGTTTGAATGCGCACGCGCATACTCGTTTTTGAATGCACACGCGCATACTCGTTTTGGAATAGGCCCGCACATACTCGTTTTTGAATGCGCACACGCATACTCGTATTTGAATGCACACGCGCGTACTCGTTTTGAAATAGGCACGTGCATACTCCTTTTTGAATGCGCCCACGCATACTCGTATTTGAATGCACACGCGCATACTCGTTTCGGAATACGCACGCGCATACTCGTTTTGGAATGCACACGCGCATACTCGTTTTTGAATAGGCACGCGCGTACTCGTTTTTGAATGCGCACGCGTATACTCGTTTCGGAATGCGCACGCGCATAGTCGTTTTCGAATAGGCACGCCCATACTTGTTTTTAAATGCGCACACGCATACTCGTTTTTGAAAGCGAACGCGCATACGCGTTTTTGAACATGCACACGCCTACTTTGTTATGAACGCGCACGGGTATACTCGTTTTGAATGCACACGCGCATACTCGTTTTTGAATGCGCACGCGTACACTCGTTTTGATGTGCACGCGTATACTCGTTTTTGAATGCGCACGAGCATACTCGTTTTCGAATAGGCACGCGCGTACTCGTTTTTGAACGTGAACGCGCATACGCGTTTTTGAATAGGCACGCGCATACTCGTTTTTGAATGCACACGCGCATACTCGTTTCGGAATACGCACGCGCATACTCGTTTTGGAATGCGCACGCGCATACTCGTGTTGGAATAGGCACGTGCGTACTCGTTTTTGAATGCGAACGCGCATACGCGTTTTTGAACATGCACACGCGTACTCGTTTTTGAATGCGCACGCGCATAAGCGTTTTTGAACATGCACACGCGTGCTCTTTTTTGAATGCGCACGCGTATACTGGTTTTGAATGCGCACGCGCATATTCTTTTTCGAATAGGCACGCGCATACTCGTTTTTCAATGCGCACACACATACTCGTTCTTGAATGCACGCGCGCATACTCGTTTCGGAATACGCACGCACCTACTCAATTTGGAATGCGCACGCGCATACTCGTTTTTGAATAGGCACGCGCGTACTCGTTTTTGAACGCGAACGCGCATACTCGTTTTTGAATAGGCACGCGCGTACTCGTTTTTGAATGCACTCGCGTAAACTCGTTTTGACTGCGCACGCGTATACTCGTTTTTGAATGCACACGCGCATACTCGTTTTCGAATAGGCACGCGAATACTTGTTTTTGAATGCACACGCGCATACTCGTTTTTGAATGCACACGCGCATACTCGTTTCGAAATGGGCACGCGCATACTCGTTTGGGAAGGCGCACGCGCATACTCGTTTTTGAATAGGCATGCGCGCACTCGTTCTTGAATGCGCACGCACATATTTGTTTTTGAATGCACACGCGCATACTCGTTTTGGAATAGGCACGCGCATACCCGTTTGGGAAGGCGCACACGCCTACTCGTTTTTGAATAGGCACGCGCGTACTCGTTTTTGAATGCACACACGCGTACTCGTTTTGGAATAGGCACGCGCATACTCGTTTTTGACTGCGCACGTGTATACTCGTTTCGGAATGCGCACGCGCATGCTCGTTTTTGAATAGGCACGCGCGTACTCGTTTTTGAATGTGCACGCGTACACTCGTTTTGAATGCGCACGCGTATACTCGTTTTTGCATGCACACGTGCATACTCGTTTTCAAATAGGCACGCGCATACTCGTTTTTGAATGCCCACGCGCATACTCGTTTCGAAATAGGCACGCGCATACTCGTTTGGGAAGGCGCACGCGCATACTTGTTTTTGAATAGGCATGCGCGTACTCGTTTTTGAATGCGCACGCACATACTCGTTTTTGAATGCACACGTGCATACTCGTTTCGGAATACGCACGCGCATACTCGTTTTGGAATGCACATGCGCATACTCATTTTGGAATGCGCACGCGCATGCTCGTTTCTGAATAGGCACGCGCGTACTCGTTTTTGAATGTGCACGCGTACACTTGTTTTGAATGCGCACGCGTATACTCGTTTTTGCATGCACACGTGCATACTCGTTTTCAAATAGGCACGCGCATACTCGTTTTTGATTGCACACGCGCATACTCGTTTCGGAATATGCACGCGCATACTCGTTTTGGAATGCGCACGCGCATGCTCGTTTTGGAATGCGAAGCGCATACTCGTTTTTGAATGCGCACGCGCGTACTTGTTTTTTAATTCGCACGCGCATACTCCTTTCGGAATAGGCACGCACGTACTCGTTTTTGAATGCGCACGCGCATACTCGTTTTGAATGCACACGCGCATACTCGTTTTTGAATAGGCACGCGCGTACTCGTTTTTGAACGCGAACGCGCATACGCCTTTTTGAACATGCACACGCGTACTCGTTTTTGAATGCACACGCGTTTATTCGTTTTGAATGCACACGCGCATACTCGTTTTTGAATAGGCATGCGCGTACTCGTTTTTGAATGCGCACGCATATACTCGTTTCGGAATGCGCACGCGCATACTGGTTTTCGAATAGGCACGCGCATTTTCGTTTTTGAATGCGCACACGCATACTCGTTTTTGAATGCACACGCGCATACTCGCTTCGGAATACGCACGCGACTACTCGTTTTTGAATAGGCACGCGCGTACTCGTTTTTGAATAGGCACGCGCGTACTCTTTTTTGAATGCACACGCGCATACTCTTTTTTGAATGGGCACGCGCGAACTCGTTTTTGAATGCGCACGCGTATACTCGTTTCGGAATGCGCACGCGCATACTCGTTTTCGTATAGGCACGCGCATACTCGTTTTTTAATGCGTACACGCATACTCGTTTTTGAATGCACACGCGCATACTCTTTTCAGAATACGCACGCGCATACTCGTTTCGGAATGCGCACGCGCATACTCGTTTTGGAATAGGCACGTGCGTACTCGTTTTTGAATGCGAACGCGCATACGCGTTTTTGAATGCACACGCGCATACTCGTTTCGTAATGCGCACGCGCATATTCATTTTGGAATAGGCACGTGCGTGCTCGTTTTTGAAAGCGAACGCGCATACGCGTTTTTGAACATGCACACGCGTACTTTGTTGTGAATGCGCACGGGTATACTCGTTTTGAATGCACACGCGCATACTCGTTTTTGAATAGGCACGCGCATACTCGTTTTTGAATAGGCACGCGCGTACTCGTTGTTGAACGCGAACGCGCATACGCGTTTTTGAACATGCACACGCGTACTCGTTTTTGAATGCGCACGCGTATACTCGTTTCGGAATGCGCACGCGCATACTCGTTTTCGTATAGGCACGCGCATACTCTTTTCTGAATGCGTACACGCATACTCGTTTTTGAATGCACACGCGCATACTCGTTTCAGAATACGCACGCGCATACTCGTTTCGGAATGCGCACGCGCATACTCGTTTTGGAATAGGCACGTGCGTACTCGTTTTTGAATACGAACGCGCATACGCGTTTTTGAATGCACACGCGCATACTCGTTTCGGAATGCGCACGCGCATATTCATTTTGGAATAGGCACGTGCGTGCTCGTTTTTGAAAGCGAACGCGCATACGCGTTTTTGAACATGCAAACGCGTACTTTGTTATGAATGCGCACGTGTATACTCGTTTTTAATGCACACGCGCATACTCGTTTTTGAATAGGCACGCGCATACTCGTTTTTGACTGTGCACGTGTATACTCGTTTCGGAATGCGCACGCGCATACTAGTTTCGAAATGGGCACGCGCATACTCGTTTGGGAAGGCGCACGCGGATACTCGTTTTTGAATAGGCATGCGCGTACTCGCTTTTGAATGCGCACGCGCATACTTGTTTTTGAATGCACACGCGCATACTCGTTTTGGAATGGGCACGCACATACTCGTTTTTGAATGCGCACACGCATACTCGTAATAGAATGCACACGCGCGTACTCGTTTTGAAATAGGCACGTGCATGCTCGTTTTTTAATGCGCACACGCATACTCGTATTTGAATGCACACGCGCATACTCGTTTTGCAATAGACACGTGCATACTTTTTTTTGAATGCACACACGCGTACTCGTTTTTGAATACGCACGCGCGTACTCGTTTTTGAATGCGCACGCGCATACTCGTTTTGAATGCACACGCGCATACTCGTTTTTGAATAGGCACGCGCGTACTCGTTTTTGAACGCGAACGCGCATACGCCTTTTTGAACATGCACACGCGTACTCGTTTTTGAATGCACACGCGTATATTCGTTTTGATTGCACACGCGCATACTCGTTTTTGAATAGGCATGCGCGTACTCGTTTTTGAATGCGCACGCATATACTCGTTTCGGAATGCGCACGCGCATACTGGTTTTCGAATAGGCACGCGCATACTCGTTTTTGAATGCGCACACGCATACTCGTTTTTGAATGCACACGCGCATACTCGCTTCGGAATACGCACGCGAATACTCGTTTTTGAATAGGCACGCGCGTACTCGTTTTTGAACGCGAACGCGCATACGCGTTTTTGAACACGCACACGCGTACTCATTTTTGAATGCGCACGCGTATACTCGTTTTGAATGCACACGCGCATACTCGTTTTTGAATGGGCACGCGCGTTCTCGTTTTTGAATGCGCACGCGTATACTCGTTTCGGAATGCGCACGCGCATACTCGTTTTCGAATAGGAACGCGCATTCTCGTTTTTGAATGCGTACACGCATACTCGTTTTTGAATGCACACGCGCATACTCGTTTCGGAATACGCACGCGCATACTCGTTTCGGAATGCGCACGCGCATACTCGTTTTGGAATAGGCACGTGCGTACTCGTTTTTGAATGCGAACGCGCATACGCGTTTTTGAACATGCACACGCGTACTTGTTTTTGATTGCACACGCGCGTACTCGTTTTGGAATAGGCACGTGCGTACTCGTTTTTGAATATGCACACGCGTACTCGTTTTTTAATGCGCACGCGTATACTCGTTTTGAATGCACACGCGCATACTCGTTTTTGAATAGGCACGCGCGTACTCGTTTCGGGATGCGCACGCGCATACTCGTTTTCGAATAGGCACGTGCATACTCGTTTTTTATTGCGCACGCGTACACTCGTTTTGAATGCACACGCGCATACTCGTTTTTGAATAGGCACGCGCATACTCGTTTCTGACTGCGCACGTGTATACTCGCTCGGAATGCGCACGCGCATGCTCGTTTTTGAATAGGCACGCGCGTACTCGTTTTTGAATGCACACGCGCATACTCGTTTTTGAATGGGCACGCGCGAACTCGTTTTTGAATGCGCACGCGTATACTCGTTTCGGAATGCGCATGCGCATACTCGTTTTCGTATAGGCACGCGCATACTCGTTTTTGAATGCGTACACGCATACTCGTTTTTGAATGCACACGCGCATACTCGTTTCAGAATACGCACGCGCATACTCGTTTCGGAATGCGCACGCGCATACTCGTTTTGGAATAGGCACGTGCGTACTGGTTTTTGAATGCGAACGCGCATACGCGTTTTTGAATGCAAACGCGCATACTCGTTTCGGAATGCACACGCGCATATTCATTTTGGAATAGGCACGTGCGTGCTCGTTTTTGAAAGCGAACGCGCATACGCGTTTTTGAACATGCACACGCGTACTTTGTTATGAATGCGCACAGGTATACTCGTTTTGAATGCACACGCGCATACTCGTTTTTGAATAGGCACGCGTAACTCGTTTTTGACTGCGCACGTGTATACTCGTTTCGGAATGCGCACGCGCATGCTCATTTTTGAGTAGGCACGCGCGTACTCGTTTTTGAATGCGCACGCGTACACTCGTTTTGAATGCGCACGCGTATACTCGTTTTTGAATGCACACGCGCATTCTCGTTTTCGAATAGGCACGCGCATACTCGTTTTTGAATGCACACGCGCATACTCGTTTTTTGAATGCACACGCGCATACTAGTTTCGAAATGGGCACGCGCATACTCGTTTGGGAAGGCGCACGCGGATACTCGTTTTTGAATAGGCATGCGCGTACTCGTTTTTGAATGCGCACGCGCATACTTGCTTTTGAATGCACACGCGCATACTCGTTTTGGAATAGGCACGCGCATACTCGTTTTTGAATACGCACACGTATACTCGTATTTGATTGCGCACGCGCATACTCGTTTTGCAATAGGCACGTGCATACTCGTTTTTGAATGCACACGCGCATACTCGTTTTTGAATAGGCACGCGCGTACTCGTTTTTGAATGCGCACGCGCATACTCGTTTTGAATGCACACGCGCATACTCGTTTTGGAATAGGCACGCACATACTCGTTTTTGAATGCGCACATGCATACTCGTAATAGAATGCACACGCGCGTACTCGTTTTGAAATAGGCACGTGCATACTCGTTTTTGAATTCGCACACGCACACTCGTATTTGAATGCACACGCGCATACTCGTTTTGAAATAGGCACGTGCATACTCGTTTTTGAATGCGCACGCGCATACGCGTTTTTGCACAGGCACACGCGTACTCGTTTTTGAATGCGCACGCGTATAAGCATTTGAATGCGCACGCGCATACTCGGTTTTGAATGCACACGCCCATACTCGTTTTTGAATGCACACGCGCATACTCGTTTCGGAATACGCACGCGCATAATCGCTTTGGAATGCGCACGCGCATGCTCGTTTTGGAATGCGAAGCGCATACTCGTTTTTGAATGCACACACGCGTACTCGTTTTGGAATAGGCACGCGCATACTCGTTTTTGACTGAGCACGTGTATACTCGTTTTCGAATAGGCACGCGCTTACTCGTTTTTGAATGCACACGCGCATACTCGTTTTTGAATGCACACGCGCATACTCGTTTCGAAATACGCACGCGCATACTCGTTTGGGAAGGCGCACGCGCATACTCGTTTTTGAATAGGCATGCGCGTACTCGTTTTTGAATGCGCACGCGCATTCTTGTTTTTGAATGCACACGCACATACTCGTTTTGGAATAGGCACGTGCATACTCGGTTTTGAATGCACACGCCCATACTCGTTTTTGAATGCACACGCGCATACTCGTTTCGGAATACGCACGCGCATACTCGTTTAGGAATGCGCACGCGCATGCTCGTTTTGGAATGCGAAGCACATACTCGTTTTTGAATGCGCACGCGCGTACTCGTTTTTCAATTCGCACGCGCATACTCCTTTCGGAATAGGCACGCGCATACTCGTTTTGGAAGGCGCACGCGCATACTCGTTTTTGAATAGGCACGCGCGTACTCGTTGTTGAACGCGAACGCGCATACGCCTTTTTGAACATGCAAACGCGTACTTTGTTATGAATGCGCACGGGTATACTCGTTTTTAATGCACACGCGCATACTCGTTTTTGAATAGGCACGCGCATACTCGTTTTTGACTGCGCACGTGTATACTCGTTTCGGAATGCGCACGCGCATGCTCATTTTTGAGTAGGCACGCGCGTACTCGTTTTTGAATGCGCACGCGTACACTCGTTTTGAATGCGCACGCGTATACTCGTTTTTGAATGCACACGCGCATACTCGTTTTCGAATAGGCACGCGCATACTCGTTTTTAAATGCAATGCGCATACTCGTTTTTGAATGCACACGCGCATACTAGTTTCGAAATGGGCACGCGCATACTCGTTTGGGAAGGCGCACGCGGATACTCGTTTTTGAATAGGCATGCGCGTACTCGCTTTTGAATGCGCACGCGCATACTTGTTTTTGAATGCACACGCGCATACTCGTTTTGGAATGGGCACGCGCCTACTCGTTTTTGAATACGCACACGTATACTCGTATTTGATTGCGCACACGCATACTCGTTTTGCAATAGGCACGTGCATACTCGTTTTTGAATGCACACACGCATACTCGTTTTTGAATAGGCACGCGCGTACTCGTTTTTGAATGCGCACGCGCATACTCGTTTTGAATGCCCACGCGCATACTCGTTTTGGAATAGGCACGCACATACTCGTTTTTGAATGCGCACACGCATACTCGTAATAGAATGCACACGCGCGTACTCGTTTTGAAATAGGCACGTGCATGCTCGTTTTTTAATGCGCACACGCATAATCGTATTTGAATGCACACGCGCATACTCGTTTTGAAATAGGCACGTGCATACTCGTTTTTGAATGCGCACGCGCATACGCGTTTTTGAACAGGCACACGCGTACTCGTTTTTGAATGCGCACGCGTATAAGCATTTGAATGCGCACGCGCATACTCGGTTTTGAATGCACACGCCCATACTCGTTTTTGAATGCACACGCGCATACTCGTTTCGGAATACGCACGCGCATACTCGTTTTGGAATGCGCACGCGCATGCTCGTTTTGGAATGCGAAGGGCATACTCGTTTTTGAATGCACACACGCGTACTCGTTTTGGAATAGGCACGCGCATACTCGTTTTTGACTGCGCACGTGTATACTCGTTTTCGAATAGGCACGCGCATACTCGTTTTTGAATGCACACGCGCATACTCGTTTCGAAATAGGCACGCGCGTACTCCTTTTCGAACGCGCACGCGCATACGCGTTTTTGAACATGCACACGCGTACTCGTTTTTTAATGCGCACGCGTATACTCGTTTTGAATGCGCACGCGCATACTAGTTTTCGAATAGGAACGCGCATACTCGTTTTTGAATGCGCACAAGCATACTCGTTTTTGAAAGCACACGCGCATACTCGTTTCGGAGTACGCACGCGCATACTCGTTTTGGAAGGCGCACGCGCATACTCGTTTTTGAATAGGCACGCGCGTACTCGTTTTTGAACGCGAACGCGCATACGCGTTTTTGAACATGCACACGCGTACTCGTTTTTGAATGCACACGCGCATACTCGTTTTGAATGCACACGCGCATGCTCGTTTTTGAATAGGCATGCGCGTACTCGTTTTTGAATGCGCACGCATATACTCGTTTCGGAATGCGCACGCGCATACTCGTTTTGAATAGGCACGCGCATACTCGTTTTTGAATGCGCACACGCATACTCGTTTTTGATTAGGCACGCGCATACTCGTTTTTGACTGCGCACGTGTATACTCGTTTCGGAATGCGCACGCGCATGCTCGTTTTTGAATAGGCACGCGCGTACTCGTTTTTGAATGCGCACACGCATACGCGTTTTTGAACAGGCACACGCATACTCGTTTTTGAATGCGCACGCGTGTAAGCATTTGAATGCGCACGCGCATACTCGGTTTTGAATGCACCTGCCCATGCTCGTTTTTGAATGCACACGCGCATACTCGTTTCGGAATACGCACGCGCATACTCGTTTTGGAATGCGCACGCGCATGCTCGTTTTGGAATGCGAAGCGCATATTCGTTTTTGAATGCACACACGCGTACTCGTTTTGGATTAGGCACGCGTATACTCGTTTTAGACTGCGCACGTGTATACTCGTTTTCGAATAGGCACGCGCATCCTCGTTTTTGAATGCACACGCGGATACTCGTTTTTGAATGCACACGCGCATACTCGTTTGGGAAGGCGCACGCGCATACTCGTTTTTGAATAGGCATGCGCGTACTCGTTTTTGAATGCGCACGCGCATACTTGTTTTTGAATGCACACGCGCATACTCGTTTTGGAATAGGCACGCGCATACTCGGTTTTGAATGCACACGCCCATACTCGTTTTTGAATGCACACGCGCATACTCGTTTCGGAATACGCACGCGCATACTCGTTTTGGAATGCGCACGCGCATGCTCGTTTTGGAATGCGAAGCGCATACTCGTTTTTGAATGCGCACGCGCGTACTCGTTTTTTAATTCGCACGCGCATACTCCTTTCGGAATAGGCACGCGCGTACTCGTTTTTGAATGCGCACGCGCATACGCGTTTTTGAACATGCACACGCGTACTCGTTTTTTAGTGCGCACGCGTATACTCGTTTTGAATGCGCACGCGCATACTAGTTTTCGAATAGGCACGCGCATACTCGTTTTTGAATGCGCACAAGCATACTCGTTTTTGAATGCACACGCGCATACTCGTTTCGGAATATGCACGCGCATACTCGTTTTGGAAGGCGCACGCGCATACTCGTTTTTCAATAGGCACGCGCGTACTCGTTTATGAACGCGAACGCGCATACGCGTTTTTGAACATGCACACGCGTACTCGTTTTTGAATGCACACGCGTATACTCGTTTTGAATGCACACGCGCATACTCGTTTTTGAATAGGCATGCGCGTACTCGTTTTTGAATGCGCACGCATATACTCGTTTCGGAATGCGCACGCGCATACTCGTTTTCGAATAGGCACGCGCATACTCGTTTTTGAATGCGCACACGCATACTCGTTTTTGAATAGGCACGCGCATACTCGTTTTTGAATGCGCACGCGTATGCTCGTTTCGAAATGCGCACGCGCATACTCGTTTTCGTATAGGCACGCGCATACTTGTTTTTGAATGCGTACACGCATACTCGTTTTTGAATGCACACGCGCATACTCGTTTCAGAAAACGCACGCGCATACTCGTTTTGGAATGCGCACGCGCATACTCGTTTTGGAATAGGCACGTGCGTACTCGTTTTTGAATGCGAACGCGCATACGCGTTTTTGAATGCGCACGTGCATACTCGTTTCGGAATGCGCACGCGCATATTCATTTTGGAATAGGCACGTGCCTGCTCGTTTTTGAAAGCGAACGCGCATACGCGTTTTTGAACATGCACACGCGTACTTTGTTATGAATGCGCACGGGTATACTCGTTTTGAATGCACACGCGCATACTCGTTTTTGAATAGGCACGCGCATACTCGTTTTTGACTGCACACGTGTATACACGTTTCGGAATGCGCATGCGCATGCTCATTTTTGAGTAGGCACGCGCGTACTCGTTTTTGATTGCGCACGCGTACACTCTGTTTAAATGCGCACGCGTATACTCGTTTTTGAATGCACACGCGCATACTCGTTTTCGAATAGGCACGCGCATACTCGTTTTTGAATGCACACACGCATACTCGTTTTTTGAATGCACACGCACATACTAGTTTCGAAATGGGCACGCGAATACTCGTTTGGGAAGGCGCACGCGGATACTCGTTTTTGAATAGGCATGCGCGTACTCGTTTTTGAATGCGCACGCACATACTTGTTTTTGAATGCACACGCGCATACTCGTTTTGGAATAGGCACGCGCATACTCGTTTTTGAATACGCACACGTATACTCGTATTTGATTGCGCACGCACATACTCGTTTTGCAATAGGCACGTGCATACTCGTTTTTGAATGCACACGCGCATACTCGTTTTTGAGTAGGCACGCGCGTACTCGTTTTTGAATGCGCACGCACATACTCGGTTTTGAACGCACACGCCCATACTCGTTTTTGAATGCACACGCGCATACTCGTTTCGGAATACGCATGCGCATACTCGTTTTGGAATGCGAAGCGCATACTCGTTTTTGAATGCACACACGCGTACTCGTTTTGGAATAGGCACGCGCATACTCGTTTTTGAATGCACACGCGCATACTCGTTTTTGAATGCACACGCGCATACTCGTTTCGAAATAGGCACGCGCATACTCGTTTGGGAAGGCGCACGCGCATACTCGTTTTTAAATAGGCATGCGCGTACTCGTTTTTGAATGCGCACGCGCGTACTCGTTTTTTCATTCGCACGCGCATACTCCTTTCGGAATAGGGACGCGCGTACTCGTTTTGGACTGCGCACGCGCATACGCGTTTTGGAATGCGCACGCGCATGCTTGTTTTGGAATGCGAAGCGCATACTCGTTTTTGAATGCGCACGCGCGTACTCGTTTTTTAATTCGCACGCGCATACTCCTTTCGGAATAGGCACGCGCGTACTCGTTTTTGAATGCGCACGCGCATACGCGTTTTTGAACAAGCACACGCGTACTCGTTTTTTAATGCGCACGCGTATACTCGTTTTGAATGCGCACGCGCATACTCGTTTTTGAGTGCGCACAAGCATACTCGTTTTTGAATGCACACGCGCATACTCGTTTCGGAATACGCATACTCGTTTGGGAAGGCGCACGCGCATACTCGTTTTTCAATAGGCACGCGCGTACTCGTTTTTGAACGCGAACGCGCATACGCGTTTTTGAACATGCACACGCGTACTCGTTTTTGAATGCACACGCGTATACTCGTTTTGAATGCACACGCGCATACTCGTCTTTGAATAGGCATGCGCGTACTCGTTTTTGAATGCGCACGCATATACTCGTTTCGGAATGCAAACGCGCATACTCGTTTTCGAATAGGCACGCGCATACTCGTTTTTGAATGCGCACACGCATACTCGTTTTTTAATAGGCACGCGCATACTCGTTTTTGAATGCGCACGCGTATACTCGTTTCGGAATGCGAACGCGCATACTCGTTTTCGTATAGGCACGCGCATACTTGTTTTTGAATGCGTACACGCATACTCGTTTTTGAATGCACACGCGCATACTCGTTTCAGAATACGCACGCGCATACTCGTTTCGGAATGCGCACGCGCATACTCGTTTTGGAATAGGCACGTGCGTACTCGTTTTTGAATGCGAACGCGCATACGCGTTTTTGAATGCACACGCGCATACTCGTTTCGGAATGCGCACGCGCATATTCATTTTGGAATAGGCACGTGCCTGCTCGTTTTTGAAAGCGAACGCGCATACGCGTTTTTGAACATGCACACGCGTACTTTGTTATGAATGCGCACGGGTATACTCGTTTTGAATGCACACGCGCATACTCGTTTTTGAATAGGCACGCGCATACTCGTTTTTGACTGCGCACGTGTATACTCGTTTCGGAATGCGCATGCGCATGCTCATTTTTGAGTAGGCACGCACGTACTCGTTTTTGATTGCGCACGCGTACACTCGTTTTGAATGCGCACGCGTATACTCGTTTTTGAATGCACACGCGCATACTCGTTTTTTGAATGCACACGCGCATACTAGTTTCGAAATGGGCACGCGAATACTCGTTAGGGAAGGCGCACGCGGATACTCGTTTTTGAATAGGCATGCGCGTACTCGTTTTTGAATGCGCACGCGCATACTTGTTTTTGAATGCACACGCGCATACTCGTTTTGGAATAGGCACGCGCATACTCGTTTTTGAATACGCACACGTATACTCGTATTTGATTGCGCACGCGCATACTCGTTTTGCAATAGGCACGTGCATACTCGTTTTTGAATGCACACGCGCCTACTCGTTTTTGAATAGGCACGCGCGTACTCGTTTTTGAATGCGCACGCGCATACTCGTTTTGAATGCACACGCGCATACTCGTTTTGGAATAGGCACGCACATACTCGTTTTTGAATGAGCACACGCATACTCGTAATAGAATGCACACGCGCGTACTCGTTTTGATATAGGCACGTGCATACTCGTTTTTGAATGCGCACGCGCATACTCGTATTTGAATGCACACGCGCATACTCGTTTTGAAATAGGCACGTGCATACTCGTTTTTGAATGCGCACGCCCATACGCGTTTTTGAACAGGCACACGCGTACTCGTTTTTGAATGCGCACGCGTATACTCGTTTTGAATGCACACGCGCATACTCGTTTTTGAATAGGCATGCGCGTACTCGTTTTTGAATGCGCACGCATATACTCGTTTCGGAATGCGCACGCGCATACTCGTTTTCGAATAGGCACGCGCATACTCGTTTTTGAATGCGCACACGCATACTCGTTTTTGAATAGGCACGCGCATACTCGTTTTTGAATGCGCACGCGTATACTCGTTTTGGAATAGGCACGTGCGTACTCGTTTTTGAATGCGAACGCGCATACGCGTTTTTGAATGCGCACGTGCATACTCGTTTCGGAATGCGCACGCGCATATTCATTTTGGAATAGGCACGTGCCTGCTCGTTTTTGAAAGCGAACGCGCATACGCGTTTTTGAACATGCACACGCGTACTTTGTTATGAATGCGCACGGGTATACTCGTTTTGAATGCACACGCGCATACTCGTTTTTGAATAGGCACGCGCATACTCGTTTTTGACTGCGCACGTGTATACTCGTTTCGGAATGCGCATGCGCATGCTCATTTTTGAGTAGGCACGCGCGTACTCGTTTTTGATTGCGCACGCGTACACTCGTTTTAAATGCGCACGCGTATACTCGTTTTTGAATGCACACGCGCATACTCGTTTTCGAATAGGCACGCGCATACTCGTTTTTGAATGCACACACGCATACTCGTTTCGGAATACGCACGCGCATACTCGTTTTTGAATGCGCACGCGCATACTAGTTTTTGAATGCGCACGCGCATACTTGTTTTTGAATGCACACGCGCATACTCGTTTTGGAATAGGCACGCGCATACTCGTTTTGGAATACGCACACGTATACTCGTATTTGATTGCGCACGCACATACTCGTTTTGCAATAGGCACGTGCATACTCGTTTTTGAATGCACACGCGCATACTCGTTTTTGAGTAGGCACGCGCGTACTCGTTTTTGAATGCGCACGCGCATACTCGTTTTGAATGCACACGCGCATGCTCGTTTTGGAATAGGCACGCACATACTCGTTTTTGAATGCGCACACGCATACTCGTAATAGAATGCACACGCGCGTACTCGTTTTGATATAGGCACGTGCATACTCGTTTTTGAATGCGCACGCGCATACTCGTATTTGAATGCACACGCGCATACTCGTTTTGAAATAGGCACGTGCATACTCGTTTTTGAATGCGCACGCCCATACGCGTTTTTGAACAGGCACACGCGTACTCGTTTTTGAATGCGCACGCGTATTAGCATTTGAATGCGCACGCGCATACTCGGTTTTGAACGCACACGCCCATACTCGTTTTTGAATGCACACGCGCATACTCGTTTCGGAATACGCACGCGCATACTCGTTTTGGAATGCGAAGCGCATACTCGTTTTTGAATGCACACACGCGTACTCGTTTTGGAATAGGCACGCGCATACTCGTTTTTGAATGCACACGCGCATACTCGTTTTTGAATGCACACGCGCATACTCGTTTCGAAATAGGCACGCGCATACTCGTTTGGGAAGGCGCACGCGCATACTCGTTTTTGAATAGGCATGCGCGTACTCGTTTTTGAATGCGCACGCGCGTACTCGTTTTTTCAATCGCACGCGCATACTCCTTTCGGAATAGGGACGCGCGTACTCGTTTTGGACTGCGCACGCGCATACGCGTTTTGGAATGGGCACGCGCATGCTTGTTTTGGAATGCGAAGCGCATACTCGTTTTTGAATGCGCACGCGCGTACTCGTTTTTTAATTCGCACGCGCATACTCCTTTCGGAATAGGCACGCGCGTACTCGTTTTTGAATGCGCACGCGCATACGCGTTTTTGAACAAGCACACGCGTACTCGTTTTTTAATGCGCACGCGTATACTCGTTTTGATTGCGCACGCGCATACTAGTTTTCGAATAGGCAAGCGCATACTCGTTTTTGAATGCGCACAAGCATACTCGTTTTTGAATGCACACGCGCATACTCGTTTCGGAATACGCATACTCGTTTGGGAAGGCGCACGCGCATACTCGTTTTTCAATAGGCACGCGCGTACTCGTTTTTGAACGCGAACGCGCATACGCGTTTTTGAACATGCACACGCGTACTCGTTTTTGAATGCACACGCGTATACTCGTTTTGAATGCACACGCGCATACTCGTCTTTGAATAGGCATGCGCGTACTCGTTTTTGAATGCGCACGCATATACTCGTTTCGGAATGCAAACGCGCATACTCGTTTTCGAATAGGCACGCGCATACTCGTTTTTGAATGCGCACACGCATACTCGTTTTTGAATAGGCACGCGCATACTCGTTTTTGAATGCGCACGCGTATACTCGTTTCGGAATGCGCACGCGCATACTCGTTTTCGTATAGGCACGCGCATACTTGTTTTTGAATGCGTACACGCATACTCGTTTTTGAATGCACACGCGCATACTCGTTTCAGAATACGCACGCGCATACTCGTTTCGGAATGCGCACGCGCATACTCGTTTTGGAATAGGCACGTGCGTACTCGTTTTTGAATGCGAACGCGCATACGCGTTTTTGAATGCACACGCGCATACTCGTTTCGGAATGCGCACGCGCATATTCATTTTGGAATAGGCACGTGCGTGCTCGTTTTTGAAAGCGAACGCGCATACGCGTTTTTGAACATGCACACACGTACTTTGTTATGAATGCGCACGGGTATACTCGTTTTGAATGCACACGCGCATACTCGTTTTTGAATAGGCACGCGCATACTCGTTTTTGACTGCGCACGTGTATACTCGTTTCGGAATGCGCATGCGCATGCTCATTTTTGAGTAGGCACGCACGTACTCGTTTTTGAATGCCCACGCGCATACTCGTTTTGAATGCACACGCGCATACTCGTTTTGGAATAGGCACGCACATACTCGTTTTTGAATGCGCACACGCATACTCGTAATAGAATGCACACGCGCGTACTCGTTTTGAAATAGGCACGTGCATACTCGTTTTTGAATGCGCACACGCATACTCGTATTTGAATGCACACGCGCATACTCGTTTTGAAATAGGCACGCGCGTACTCGTTTTTGAACGCGAACGCGCATACGCGTTTATGAACATGCACACGCGTACTCGTTTTTGAATGCACACGCGTATACTCGTTTTGAATGCACACGCGCATACTCGTTTTTGAATAGGCATGCGCGTACTCGTTTTTGAATGCGCACGCATATACTCGTTTCGGAATGCGCACGCGCATACTCGTTTTCGAATAGGCACGCGCATACTCGTTTTTGAATGCGCACACGCATACTCGTTTTTGAATAGGCACGCGCATACTCGTTTTTGAATGCGCACGCGTATACTCGTTTCGAAATGCGCACGCGCATACTCGTTTTCGTATAGGCACGCGCATACTTGTTTTTGAATGCGTACACGCATACTCGTTTTTGAATGCACACGCGCATACTCGTTTCAGAATACGCACGCGCGTACTCGTTTCGGAATGCGCACGCGCATACTCGTTTTGGAATAGGCACGTGCGTACTCGTTTTTGAATGCGAACGCGCATACGCGTTTTTGAATGCGCACGTGCATACTCGTTTCGGAATGCGCACACGCATATTCATTTTGGAATAGGCACGTGCCTGCTCGTTTTTGAAAGCGAACGCGCATATGCGTTTTTGAACATGCACACGCGTACTTTGTTATGAATGCGCACGGGTATACTCGTTTTGAATGCACACGCGCATACTCGTTTTTGAATAGGCACGCGCATACTCGTTTTTGACTGCGCACGTGTATACTCGTTTCGGAATGCGCATGCGCATGCTCATTTTTGAGTAGGCACGCGCGTACTCGTTTTTGATTGCGCACGCGTACACTCGTTTTAAATGCGCACGCGTATACTCGTTTTTGAATGCACACGCGCATACTCGTTTTCGAATAGGCACGCGCATACTCGTTTCGAATTAGGCACGCGCATACTCGTTTGGGAAGGCGAACGCGCATACTTGTTTTTGAATAGGCATGCGCGTACTCGTTTTTGAATGCGCACGCGCGTACTCGTTTTTTAATTCGCACGCGCATACTCCTTTCGGAATAGGGACGCGCGTACTCGTTTTTGAATGCGCACGCGCATACGCGTTTTTGAACATGCACACGCGTACTCGTTTTTAATGCGCACGCGTATACTTGTTTTGAATGCGCACGCGCATACTAGTTTTCGAATAGGCACGCGCATACTCGTTTTTGATTGCGCACAAGCATACTCGTTTTTGAATGCACACGCGCATACTCGTTTCGGAATACGCACGCGCATACTCGTTTTGGAAGGCGCACGCGCATACTCGTTTTTGAATAGGCACGCGCGTACTCGTTTTTGAACGCGAAAGCGCATACGCGTTTTTGAACATGCACAAGCGTACTCGTTTTTGAATGCACACGCGTATACTGGTTTTGAATGCACACGCGCATACTCGTTTTTGAATAGGCATGCGCGTACTCGTTTTTGAATGCGCACGCATATACTCGTTTCGGAATGCGCACGCGCATACTCGTTTTCGAATAGGCACGCGCATACTCGTTTTTGAATGCGCACACGCATACTCGTTTTTGAATGCACACGCGCATACTCGTTTTGGAATACGCATGCGACTACTCGTTTTTGAATAGGCACGCGCGTACTCGTTTTTGAACGCAAACGCGCATACGCGTTTTTGAACACGCACACGCGTACTCGTTTTTGAATGCGCACGCGTATACTCGTTTTGAATGCACACGCGCATACTCGTTTTTGAACGCGCACACGCATACTCGTTTTTGAATTCACACGCGCATACTCGTTTTGGAGTAGGCACGCGCGTACTCGTTTTGGATTGCGCACACGCATACTCGTTTTTGAATGCACACGCGCATACTCGTTTTCGAATAGGCACGCCCATACTCCTTTTTGAACGCACACGCGCATACTCGTTTTGAAATAGGCACGCGCATACTGGTTTGGAAGGCGCACGCGCATACTCGTTTTTGAATAGGCATGCGCGTACTCGTTTTTGAAGGCGCACGCGCATACTTGGTTTTGAATGCACACGCGCATACTCGTTTTGAAATAGGCACGCGCATAGTCGTTTTTGAATGCACACACGCATACTCATTTTGCAAAAGCACGTGCATACTCGTTTTTGAATGCGCACGCACATACGCGTTTTTGAACAGGCACACGCGTACTCGTTTTTGAATTGGCACGCGTATACTCGTTTTGACTGCGCACGCGCATACTCGTTTTGAATGCTCACGCGCATACTCGTTTCGGAATACGCACGCGCATACTCGTTTTTGAATGCGCACGCGCATACTCGTTTTTGAATGCGCACGCGCGTACTCGTTTTTGAATGCGCACGCGCATACTCGTTTTTGAATGCACATGCGCATAGTCATTTTGGAATAAGCACGCGCATACTCGTATTTGAACGCGCACATGCATACTCGTTTTTGAATGCACACGCGCATACTCGTTTTGGAATGCGCACGCGTATACTCGTTTTTGAATAGGCACGCACGTACTCGTTTTTGATTGCGCACGCGCATACTCGTTTTTGAATGCACACGCGCATACTCGTTTTCGAATAGGCACGCGCGTACTCGTGTTTGAATGCGCACACGCATAATTCGTTTTTGAATGCACACGCGCATACTCGTTTTGGAATAGGCCCGCACATACTCGTTTTTGAATGCGCACACGCATACTCGTATTTGAATGCACACGCAGGTACTCAATTTGAAATGGGCACGTGCATACTCGTTTTTGAATGCGCACACGCATACTCGTATTTGAATGCACACGCGCATACTCGTTTCGGAATACGCACGCGCATACTCGTTTCGGAATGCGCACGCGCATACTCGTTTCGGAATGCGCACGCGCATACTCGTTTTCGAATAGGCACGCGCATACTTGTTTTTGAATGCGCACGCGTATACTCGTTTTTGAATGTGCACGAGCATACTCGTTTTCGAATAGGCACGCGCGTACTCGTTTTTGAACGCGAACGCGCATACGCGTTTTTGAATAGGCACGCGCATACTCGTTTTTGAATGCGCACACGCATACTCGTTTTTGAATGCACACGCGCATACTCGTTTCGGAATACACACGCACATACTCGTTTTGGAATGCGCACGCGCATACTCGTTTTTGAATAGGCACGCGCGTACTCGTTTTTGAACGTGAACGCGCATACTCGTTTTTGAATAGGCACGCGCGTACTCGTTTTTGAATGCACTCGCGTACACTCGTTTTGAATGCGCACGCGTATACTCGTTTTTGAATGCACACGCGCATACTCGTTTTCGAATAGGCACGCGAATACTCGTTTTTGAATGCACACGCGCATACTCGTTTCGAAATGGGCACGCGCATACTCGTTTTTGAATGCACACGCGCATACTCGTTTTCGAATAGGCACGCGCGTACTCGTGTTTGAATTTGCACGCGCATACTCGTTTTTGAATGCACACGCGCATACTCGTTTTGGAATAGGCCCGCACATACTCGTTTTTGAATGCGCACACGCATACTCGTATTTGAATGCACACGCGCGTACTCGCTTTGAAATAGGCACGTGCATACTCGTTTTTGAATGCGCCCACGCATACTCGTATTTGAATGCACATGCGCATACTCGTTTCGGAATACGCACGCGCATACTCGTTTTGGAATGCGCACGCGCATACTCGTTTTGGAATAGGCACGTGCATACTCGTTTTTGAATGCGAAAGCGCATACGCGTTTTTGAACATGCACACGCGTACTCGTTTTGGATTGCACACGCGCGTACTCGTTTTGGAATAGGCACGTGCGTACTCGTTTTTGAATGCGCACGCGCATGCGCGTTTTTGAACATGCACACGCGTACTCGTTTTTGAATGCGCACGCGTATACTCGTTTTGAATGCACACGCGCATACTCGTTTTTGAATAGGCACGCGCGTACTCGTTTTTGAATGCGCACGCGTATACTCGTTTCGGAATGCGCACGCGAATACTCGTTTTCGAATAGGCACGCGCATACTTGTTTTTAAATGCGCACACGCATACTCGTTTTTGAAAGCGAACGCGCATACGCGTTTTTGAACATGCACACGCCTACTTTGTTATGAATGCGCACGGGTATACTCGTTTTGAATGCACACGCGCATACTCGTTTTTGAATGCGCACGCGTACACTCGTTTTGAATGTGCACGCGTATACTCGTTTTTGAATGCACACGCGCATACTCGTTTCGAAATGGGCACGCGCATACTCGTTTGGGAAGGCGCACGCGCATACTCGTTTTTGAATAGGCATGCGCGTACTCGTTTTTGAATGCGCACGTGCATATTTGTTTTTGAATGCACACGCGCATACTCGTTTTGGAATAGGCACGCGCATACTCGTTTTTGAATACGCACACGCATACTCGTATTTGATTGCGCAAGCGCATACTCGTTTTGCAATAGGCACGTGCCTACTCGTTTTTGAATGCGCACGCGTATACTCGTCTTGAATGCGCACGCGCATACTCGTTATTTAATGCAAACGCGCATACTCGTTTCGGAATACGCACGCGCATACTCGTTTTGGAATGCGAACGCGCATAATCGTTTTTGAATGCGCACGCGTGTACTCGTTTTTGATTGTGCACGCGCATACTCGTTTTTGAATGCGCACACGCATACTCGTTTTTGATTAGGCACGCGCATACTCGTTTTTGACTGCGCACGTGTATACTCGTTTCGGAATGCGCACGCGCATGCTCGTTTTTGAATAGGCACGCGCGTACTCGTTTTTGAATGCGCACACGCATACGCGTTTTTGAACAGGCACACGCATACTCGTTTTTGAATGCGCACGCGTATAAGCATTTGAATGCGCACGCGCATACTCGGTTTTGAATGCACCTGCCCATGCTCGTTTTTGAATGCACACGCGCATACTCGTTTCGGAATACGCACGCGCATACTCGTTTTGGAATGCGCACGCGCATGCTCGTTTTGGAATGCGAAGCGCATACTCGTTTTTGAATGCGCACGCGCGTACTCGTTTTTTAATTCGCACGCGCATACTCCTTTCGGAATAGGCACGCGCGTACTCGTTTTTGAATGCGCACGCGCATACGCGTTTTTGGTCATGCACACGCGTACTCGTTTTTTAGTGCGCACGCGTATACTCGTTTTGAATGCGCACGCGCATACTAGTTTTCGAATAGGCACGCGCATACTCGTTTTTGAATGCGCACAAGCATACTCGTTTTTGAATGCACACGCGCATACTCGTTTCGAAATACGCACGCGCATACTCGTTTTGGAAGGCGCAAGCGCATACTCGTTTTTCAATAGGCACGCGCGTACTCGTTTTTGAACGCGAACGCGCATACGCGTTTTGGAACATGCACACGCGTACTCTTTTTTGAATGCACACGCGTATACTCGTTTTGAATGCACACGCGCATACTCGTTTTTGAATAGGCATGCGCGTACTCGTTTTTGAATGCGCACGCATATACTCGTTTCGGAATGCGCACGCGCATACTCGTTTTCGAATAGGCACGCGCATACTCGTTTTTGAATGCGCACACGCATACTCGTTTTTGAATAGGCACGCGCATACTCGTTTTTGAATGCGCACGCGTATACTCGTTTCGAAATGCGCACGCGCATACTCGTTTTCGTATAGGCACGCGCATACTTGTTTTTGAATGCGTACACGCATACTCGTTTTTGAATGCACACGCGCATACTCGTTTCAGAATACGCACGCGCATACTCGTTTCGGAATGCGCACGCGCATACTCGTTTTGGAATAGGCACGTGCGTACTCGTTTTTGAATGCGAACGCGCATACGCGTTTTTGAATGCGCACGTGCATACTCGTTTCGGAATGCGCACGCGCATATTCATTTTGGAATAGGCACGTGCCTGCTCGTTTTTGAAAGCGAACGCGCATACTCGTTTTTGAATAGGCACGCGCATACTCGTTTTTGACTGCGCACGTGTATACTCGTTTCGGAATGCGCATGCGCATGCTCATTTTTGAGTAGGCACGCGCGTACTCGTTTTTGATTGCGCACGCGTACACTCATTTTAAATGCGCACGCGTATACTCGTTTTTGAATGCACACGCGCATACTCGTTTTCGAATAGGCACGCGCATACTCGTTTTTGAATGCACACACGCATACTCGTTTTTTGAATGCACACGCGCATACTAGTTTCGAAATCGGCACGCGAATACTCGTTTGGGAAGGCGCACGCGGATACTCGTTTTTGAATAGGCATGCGCGTACTCGTTTTTGAATGCGCACGCGCATACTTCTTTTTGAATGCACACGCGCATACTCGTTTTGGAATAGGCACGCGCATACTCGTTTTTGAATACGCACACGTATACTCGTATTTGATTGCGCACGCACATACTCTTTTTGCAATAGGCACGTGCATACTCGTTTTTGAATGCACACGCGCATACTCGTTTTTGAGTAGGCACGCGCGTACTCGTTTTTGAATGCGCACGCGCATACTCGTTTTGAATGCACACGCGCATGCTCGTTTTGGAATAGGCACGCACATACTCGTTTTTGAATGCGCACACGCATACTCGTAATAGAATGCTCACGCGCGTACTCGTTTTGATATAGGCACGTGCATACTCGTTTTTGAATGCGCACACGCATACTCGTATTTGAATGCACACGCGCATACTCGTTTTGAAATAGGCACGTGCATACTCGTTTGGGAAGGCGCACGCGCATACTCGTTTTTGAATAGGCATGCGCGTACTCGTTTTTGAATGCGCACGCGCGTACTCGTTTTTTCATTCGCACGCGCATACTCCTTTCGGAATAGGGACGCGCGTACTCGTTTTTGACTGCGCACGCGCATACGCGTTTTGGAATGCGCACGCGCATGCTTGTTTTGGAATGCGAAGCGCATACTCGTTTTTGAATGCGCACGCGCGTACTCGTTTTTTAATTCGCACGCGCATACTCCTTTCGGAATAGGCACGCGCGTACTCGTTTTTGAATGCGCACGCACATACGCGTTTTTGAACAAGCACACGCGTACTTTGTTATGAATGCGCACGGGTATACTCGTTTTGAATGCACACGCGCATACTCGTTTTTGAATAGGCACGCGCATACTCGTTTCGAATTAGGCACGCGCATACTCGTTTGGGAAGGCGAACGCGCATACTTGTTTTTGAATAGGCATGCGCGTACTCGTTTTTGAATGCGCACGCGCGTACTCGTTTTTTAATTCGCACGCGCATACTCCTTTCGGAATAGGGACGCGCGTACTCGTTTTTGAATGCGCACGCGCATACGCGTTTTTGAACATGCACACGCGTACTCGTTTTTAATGCGCACGCGTATACTTGTTTTGAATGCGCACGCGCATACTAGTTTTCGAATAGGCACGCGCATACTCGTTTTTGATTGCGCACAAGCATACTCGTTTTGGAAGGCGCACGCGCATACTCGTTTTTGAATAGGCACGCGCGTACTCGTTTTTGAACGCGAAAGCGCATACGCGTTTTTGAACATGCACAAGCGTACTCGTTTTTGAATGCACACGCGTATACTGGTTTTGAATGCACACGCGCATACTCGTTTTTGAATAGGCATGCGCGTACTCGTTTTTGAATGCGCACGCATATACTCGTTTCGGAATGCGCACGCGCATACTCGTTTTCGAATAGGCACGCGCATACTCGTTTTTGAATGCGCACACGCATACTCGTTTTTGAATGCACACGCGCATACTCGTTTTGGAATACGCATGCGACTACTCGTTTTTGAATAGGCACGCGCGTACTCGTTTTTGAACGCAAACGCGCATACGCGTTTTTGAACACGCACACGCGTACTCGTTTTTGAATGCGCACGCGTATACTCGTTTTGAATGCACACGCGCATACTCGTTTTTGAACGCGCACACGCATACTCGTTTTTGAATTCACACGCGCATACTCGTTTTGGAGTAGGCACGCGCGTACTCGTTTTGGATTGCGCACACGCATACTCGTTTTTGAATGCACACGCGCATACTCGTTTTCGAATAGGCACGCCCATACTCCTTTTTGAACGCACACGCGCATACTCGTTTTGAAATAGGCACGCGCATACTGGTTTGGAAGGCGCACGCGCATACTCGTTTTTGAATAGGCATGCGCGTACTCGTTTTTGAAGGCGCACGCGCATACTTGGTTTTGAATGCACACGCGCATACTCGTTTTGAAATAGGCACGCGCATAGTCGTTTTTGAATGCACACACGCATACTCATTTTGCAAAAGCACGTGCATACTCGTTTTTGAATGCGCACGCACATACGCGTTTTTGAACAGGCACACGCGTACTCGTTTTTGAATTGGCACGCGTATACTCGTTTTGACTGCGCACGCGCATACTCGTTTTGAATGCTCACGCGCATACTCGTTTCGGAATACGCACGCGCATACTCGTTTTTGAATGCGCACGCGCATACTCGTTTTTGAATGCGCACGCGCGTACTCGTTTTTGAATGCGCACGCGCATACTCGTTTTTGAATGCACATGCGCATAGTCATTTTGGAATAAGCACGCGCATACTCGTATTTGAACGCGCACATGCATACTCGTTTTTGAATGCACACGCGCATACTCGTTTTGGAATGCGCACGCGTATACTCGTTTTTGAATAGGCACGCACGTACTCGTTTTTGATTGCGCACGCGCATACTCGTTTTTGAATGCACACGCGCATACTCGTTTTCGAATAGGCACGCGCGTACTCGTGTTTGAATGCGCACACGCATAATTCGTTTTTGAATGCACACGCGCATACTCGTTTTGGAATAGGCCCGCACATACTCGTTTTTGAATGCGCACACGCATACTCGTATTTGAATGCACACGCAGGTACTCAATTTGAAATGGGCACGTGCATACTCGTTTTTGAATGCGCACACGCATACTCGTATTTGAATGCACACGCGCATACTCGTTTCGGAATACGCACGCGCATACTCGTTTCGGAATGCGCACGCGCATACTCGTTTTGGAATAGGCACGTGCATACTCGTTTTTGAATGCGAAAGCGCATACGCGTTTTTGAACATGCACACGCGTACTCGTTTTGGATTGCACACGCGCGTACTCGTTTTGGAATAGGCACGTGCGTACTCGTTTTTGAATGCGCACGCGCATGCGCGTTTTTGAACATGCACACGCGTACTCGTTTTTGAATGCGCACGCGTATACTCGTTTTGAATGCACACGCGCATACTCGTTTTTGAATAGGCACGCGCGTACTCGTTTTTGAATGCGCACGCGTATACTCGTTTCGGAATGCGCACGCGAATACTCGTTTTCGAATAGGCACGCGCATACTTGTTTTTAAATGCGCACACGCATACTCGTTTTTGAAAGCGAACGCGCATACGCGTTTTTGAACATGCACACGCCTACTTTGTTATGAATGCGCACGGGTATACTCGTTTTGAATGCACACGCGCATACTCGTTTTTGAATGCGCACGCGTACACTCGTTTTGAATGTGCACGCGTATACTCGTTTTTGAATGCACACGCGCATACTCGTTTCGAAATGGGCACGCGCATACTCGTTTGGGAAGGCGCACGCGCATACTCGTTTTTGAATAGGCATGCGCGTACTCGTTTTTGAATGCGCACGTGCATATTTGTTTTTGAATGCACACGCGCATACTCGTTTTGGAATAGGCACGCGCATACTCGTTTTTGAATACGCACACGCATACTCGTATTTGATTGCGCAAGCGCATACTCGTTTTGCAATAGGCACGTGCCTACTCGTTTTTGAATGCGCACGCGTATACTCGTCTTGAATGCGCACGCGCATACTCGTTATTTAATGCAAACGCGCATACTCGTTTCGGAATACGCACGCGCATACTCGTTTTGGAATGCGAACGCGCATAATCGTTTTTGAATGCGCACGCGTGTACTCGTTTTTGATTGTGCACGCGCATACTCGTTTTTGAATGCGCACACGCATACTCGTTTTTGATTAGGCACGCGCATACTCGTTTTTGACTGCGCACGTGTATACTCGTTTCGGAATGCGCACGCGCATGCTCGTTTTTGAAAGGCACGCGCGTACTCGTTTTTGAATGCGCACACGCATACGCGTTTTTGAACAGGCACACGCATACTCGTTTTTGAATGCGCACGCGTATAAGCATTTGAATGCGCACGCGCATACTCGGTTTTGAATGCACCTGCCCATGCTCGTTTTTGAATGCACACGCGCATACTCGTTTCGGAATACGCACGCGCATACTCGTTTTGGAATGCGCACGCGCATGCTCGTTTTGGAATGCGAAGCGCATACTCGTTTTTGAATGCGCACGCGCGTACTCGTTTTTTAATTCGCACGCGCATACTCCTTTCGGAATAGGCACGCGCGTACTCGTTTTTGAATGCGCACGCGCATACGCGTTTTTGGTCATGCACACGCGTACTCGTTTTTTAGTGCGCACGCGTATACTCGTTTTGAATGCGCACGCGCATACTAGTTTTCGAATAGGCACGCGCATACTCGTTTTTGAATGCGCACAAGCATACTCGTTTTTGAATGCACACGCGCATACTCGTTTCGGAATACGCACGCGCATACTCGTTTTGGAAGGCGCAAGCGCATACTCGTTTTTCAATAGGCACGCGCGTACTCGTTTTTGAACGCGAACGCGCATACGCGTTTTGGAACATGCACACGCGTACTCTTTTTTGAATGCACACGCGTATACTCGTTTTGAATGCACACGCGCATACTCGTTTTTGAATAGGCATGCGCGTACTCGTTTTTGAATGCGCACGCAAATACTCGTTTCGGAATGCGCACGCGCATACTCGTTTTCGAATAGGCACGCGCATACTCGTTTTTGAATGCGCACACGCATACTCGTTTTTGAATAGGCACGCGCATACTCGTTTTTGAATGCGCACGCGTATACTCGTTTCGAAATGCGCACGCGCATACTCGTTTTCGTATAGGCACGCGCATACTTGTTTTTGAATGCGTACACGCATACTCGTTTTTGAATGCACACGCGCATACTCGTTTCAGAATACGCACGCGCATACTCGTTTCGGAATGCGCACGCGCATACTCGTTTTGGAATAGGCACGTGCGTACTCGTTTTTGAATGCGAACGCGCATACGCGTTTTTGAATGCGCACGTGCATACTCGTTTCGGAATGCGCACGCGCATATTCATTTTGGAATAGGCACGTGCCTGCTCGTTTTTGAAAGCGAACGCGCATACTCGTTTTTGAATAGGCACGCGCATACTCGTTTTTGACTGCGCACGTGTATACTCGTTTCGGAATGCGCATGCGCATGCTCATTTTTGAGTAGGCACGCGCGTACTCGTTTTTGATTGCGCACGCGTACACTCATTTTAAATGCGCACGCGTATACTCGTTTTTGAATGCACACGCGCATACTCGTTTTCGAATAGGCACGCGCATACTCGTTTTTGAATGCACACACGCATACTCGTTTTTTGAATGCACACGCGCATACTAGTTTCGAAATCGGCACGCGAATACTCGTTTGGGAAGGCGCACGCGGATACTCGTTTTTGAATAGGCATGCGCGTACTCGTTTTTGAATGCGCACGCGCATACTTCTTTTTGAATGCACACGCGCATACTCGTTTTGGAATAGGCACGCGCATACTCGTTTTTGAATACGCACACGTATACTCGTATTTGATTGCGCACGCACATACTCTTTTTGCAATAGGCACGTGCATACTCGTTTTTGAATGCACACGCGCATACTCGTTTTTGAGTAGGCACGCGCGTACTCGTTTTTGAATGCGCACGCGCATACTCGTTTTGAATGCACACGCGCATGCTCGTTTTGGAATAGGCACGCACATACTCGTTTTTGAATGCGCACACGCATACTCGTAATAGAATGCTCACGCGCGTACTCGTTTTGATATAGGCACGTGCATACTCGTTTTTGAATGCGCACACGCATACTCGTATTTGAATGCACACGCGCATACTCGTTTTGAAATAGGCACGTGCATACTCGTTTGGGAAGGCGCACGCGCATACTCGTTTTTGAATAGGCATGCGCGTACTCGTTTTTGAATGCGCACGCGCGTACTCGTTTTTTCATTCGCACGCGCATACTTTTTTCGGAATAGGGACGCGCGTACTCGTTTTTGACTGCGCACGCGCATACGCGTTTTGGAATGCGCACGCGCATGCTTGTTTTGGAATGCGAAGCGCATACTCGTTTTTGAATGCGCACGCGCGTACTCGTTTTTTAATTCGCACGCGCATACTCCTTTCGGAATAGGCACGCGCGTACTCGTTTTTGAATGCGCACGCACATACGCGTTTTTGAACAAGCACACGCGTACTCGTTTTTTAATGCGCACGCGTATACTCGTTTTGGAAGCGCACGCGCATACTAGTTTTCGAATAGGCAAGCGCATACTCGTTTTTGAATGCGCACAAGCATACTCGTTTTTGAATGCACACGCGCATACTCGTTTCGGAATACGCACGCGCATACTCGTTTGGGAAGGCGCACGCGCATACTCGTTTTTCAATAGGCACGCGCGTACTCGTTTTTGAACGCGAACGCGCATACGCGTTTTTGAACATGCACACGCGTACTCGTTTTTGAATGCACACGCGTATACTCGTTTTGAATGCACACGCGCATACTCGTCTTTGAATAGGCATGCGCGTACTCGTTTTTGAATGCGCACGCATATACTCGTTTCGGAATGCAAACGCGCATACTCGTTTTCGAATAGGCACGCGCATACTCGTTTTTGAATGCGCACACGCATACTCGTTTTTGAATAGGCACGCGCATACTCGTTTTTGAGTGCGCACGCGTATACTCGTTTCGGAATGCGCACGCGCATACTCGTTTTCGTATAGGCACGCGCATACTTGTTTTTGAATGCGTACACGCATACTCGTTTTTGAATGCACACGCGCATACTCGTTTCAGAATACGCACGCGCATACTCGTTTCGGAATGCGCACGCGCATACTCGTTTTGGAATAGGCACGTGCGTACTCGTTTTTGAATGCGAACGCGCATACGCGTTTTTGAATGCACACGCGCATACTCGTTTCGGAATGCGCACGCGCATATTCATTTTGGAATAGGCACGTGCGTGCTCGTTTTTGAAAGCGAACGCGCATACGCGTTTTTGAACATGCACACGCGTACTTTGTTATGAATGCGCACGGGTATACTCGTTTTGAATGCACACGCACATACTCGTTTTTGAATAGGCACGCGCATACTCGTTTTTGACTGCGCACGTGTATGCTTGTTTCGGAATGCGCATGCGCATGCTCATTTTTGAGTAGGCACGCACGTACTCGTTTTTGATTGCGCACGCGTACACTCGTTTTGAATGCGCACGCGTATACTCGTTTTTGAATGCACACGCGCATACTCGTTTTCAAATAGGCACGCGCATACTCGTTTTTGAATGCGCACAAGCATACTCGTTTTTGAATGCACACGCGCATACTCGTTTCGGAATACGCACGCGCATACTCGTTTTGGAAGGCGCACGCGCATACTCGTTTTTCAATAGGCACGTGCGTACTCGTTTTTGAACGCGAACGCACATACGCGTTTTTGAACATGCACACGCGTACTCGTTTTTGAATGCACACGCGTATACTCGTTTTGAATGCACACGCGCATACTCGTTTTTGAATAGGCATGCGCGTACTCGTTTTTGAATGCGCACGCATATACTCGTTTCGGAATGCGCACGCGCATACTCGTTTTCGAATAGGCACGCGCATACTCGTTTTTGAATGCGCACACGCATACTCGTTTTTGAATAGGCACGCGCATACTCGTTTTTGAATGCGCACGCGTATACTCGTTTCGAAATGCGCACGCGCATACTCGTTTTCGTATAGGCCCGCGCATACTTGTTTTTGAATGCGTACACGCATACTCGTTTTTGAATGCACACGCGCATACTCGTTTCAGAATACGCACGCGCATACTCGTTTCGGAATGCGCACGCGCATACTCGTTTTGGAATAGGCACGTGCGTACTCGTTTTTGAATGCGAACGCGCATACGCGTTTTTGAATGCGCACGTGCATACTCGTTTCGGAATGCGCACGCGCATATTCATTTTGGAATAGGCACGTGCCTGCTCGTTTTTGAAAGCGAACGCGCATACGCGTTTTTGAACATGCACACGCGTACTTTGTTATGAATGCGCACGGGTATACTCGTTTTGAATGCACACGCGCATACTCGTTTTTGACTGCGCACGTGTATACTCGTTTCGGAATGCGCATGCGCATGCTCATTTTTGAGTAGGCACGCGCGTACTCGTTTTTGATTGCGCACGCGTACACTCGTTTTAAATGCGCACGCGTATACTCGTTTTTGAATGCACACGCGCATACTCGTTTTCGAATAGGCACGCGCTAACTCGTTTTTGAATGCACACACGCATACTCGTTTTTTGAATGCACACGCGCATACTAGTTTCGAAATGGGCACGCGAATACTCGTTTGGGAAGGTTCACGCGGATACTCGTTTTTGAATAGGCATGCGCGTACTCGTTTTTGAATGCGCACGCGCATACTTCTTTTTGAATGCACACGCGCATACTCGTTTTGGAATAGGCACGCGCATACTCGTTTTTGAATACGCACACGTATACTCGTATTTGATTGCGCACGCACATACTCGTTTTGCAATAGGCACGTGCATACTCGTTTTTGAATGCACACGCGCATACTCGTTTTTGAGTAGGCACGCGCGTACTCGTTTTTGAATGCGCACGCGCATACTCGTTTTGAATGCACACGCGCATGCTCGTTTTGGAATAGGCACGCACATACTCGTTTTTGAATGCGCACACGCATACTCGTAATAGAATGCACGCGCGCGTACTCGTTTTGATATAGGCACGTGCATACTCGTTTTTGAATGCGCACACGCATACTCGTATTTGAATGCACACGCGCATACTCGTTTTGAAATAGGCACGTGCATACTCGTTTGGGAAGGCGCACGCGCATACTCGTTTTTGAATAGGCATGCGCGTACTCGTTTTTGAATGCGCACGCGCGTACTCGTTTTTTCATTCGCACGCGCATACTCCTTTCGGAATAGGGACGCGCGTACTCGTTTTTGACTGCGCACGCGCATACGCGTTTTGGAATGCGCACGCGCATGCTTGTTTTGGAATGCGAAGCGCATACTCGTTTTTGAATGCGCACGCGCGTACTCGTTTTTTAATTCGCACGCGCATACTCCTTTCGGAATAGGCACGCGCGTACTCGTTTTTGAATGCGCACGCGCATACGCGTTTTTGAACAAGCACACGCGTACTCGTTTTTTAATGCGCACGCGTATACTCGTTTTGAATGCGCACGCGCATACTAGTTTTCGAATAGGCAAGCGCATACTCGTTTTTGAATGCGCACAAGCATACTCGTTTTTGAATGCACACGCGCATACTCGTTTCGAAATACGCACGCGCATACTCGTTTGGGAAGGCGCACGCGCATACTCGTTTTTCAATAGGCACGCGCGTACTCGTTTTTGAACGCGAACGCGCATACGCGTTTTTGAACATGCACACGCGTACTCATTTTTGAATGCACACGCGTATACTCGTTTTGAATGCACACGCGCATACTCGTCTTTGAATAGGCATGCGCGTACTCGTTTTTGAATGCGCACGCATATACTCGTTTCGGAATGCAAACGCGCATACTCGTTTTCGAATAGGCACGCGCATACTCGTTTTTGAATGCGCACACGCATACTCGTTTTTGAATAGGCACGCGCATACTCGTTTTTGAATGCGCACGCGTATACTCGTTTCGGAATGCGCACGCGCATACTCGTTTTCGTATAGGCACGCGCATACTTGTTTTTGAATGCGTACACGCATACTCGTTTTTGAATGCACACGCGCATACTCGTTTCAGAATACGCACGCGCATACTCGTTTCGGAATGCGCACGCGCATACTCGTTTTGGAATAGGCACGTGCGTACTCGTTTTTGAATGCGAACGCGCATACGCGTTTTTGAATGCACACGCGCATACTCGTTTCGGAATGCGCACGCGCATATTCATTTTGGAATAGGCACGTGCGTGCTCGTTTTTGAAAGCGAACGCGCATACGCGTTTTTGAACATGCACACGCGTACTTTGTTATGAATGCGCACGGGTATACTCGTTTTGAATGCACACGCGCATACTCGTTTTTGAATAGGCACGCGCATACTCGTTTTTGACTGCGCACGTGTATACTTGTTTCGGAATGCGCATGCGCATGCTCATTTTTGAGTAGGCACGCACGTACTCGTTTTTGATTGCGCACGCGTAAACTCGTTTTGAATGCGCACGCGTATACTCGTTTTTGAATGCACACGCGCATACTCGTTTTCAAATAGGCACGCGCATACTCGTTTTTGAATGCACACACGCATACTCGTTTTTTGAATGCACACGCGCATACTAGTTTCGAAATGGGCACGCGAATACTCGTTAGGGAAGGCGCACGCGGATACTCGTTTTTGAATAGGCATGCGCGTACTCGTTTTTGAATGCGCACGCGCATACTTGTTTTTGAATGCACACGCGCATACTCGTTTTGAAATAGGCACGCGCATACTCGTTTTTGAATACGCACACGTATACTCGTATTTGATTGCGCACGCGCATACTCGTTTTGCAATAGGCACGTGCATACTCGTTTTTGAATGCACACGCGCCTACTCGTTTTTGAATAGGCACGCGCGTACTCGTTTTTGAATGCGCACGCGCATACTCGTTTTGAATGCACACGCGCATGCTCGTTTTGGAATAGGCACGCACATACTCGTTTTTGAATGCGCACACGCATACTCGTATTTGAATGCACACGCGCATACTCGTTTTGAAATAGGCACGTGCATACTCGTTTGGGAAGGCGCACGCGCATACTCGTTTTTGAATAGGCATGCGCGTACTCGTTTTTGAATGCGCACGCGCGTACTCGTTTTTTCATTCGCACGCGCATACTCCTTTCGGAATAGGGACGCGCGTACTCGTTTTTGACTGCGCACGCGCATACGCGTTTTGGAATGCGCACGCGCATGCTTGTTTTGGAATGCGAAGCGCATACTCGTTTTTGAATGCGCACGCGCGTACTCGTTTTTTAATTCGCACGCGCATACTCCTTTCGGAATAGGCACGCGCGTACTCGTTTTTGAATGCGCACGCGCATACGCGTTTTTGAACAAGCACACGCGTACTCGTTTTTTAATGCGCACGCGTATACTCGTTTTGAATGCGCACGCGCATACTAGTTTTCGAATAGGCAAGCGCATACTCGTTTTTGAATGCGCACAAGCATACTCGTTTTTGAATGCACACGCGCATACTCGTTTCGAAATACGCACGCGCATACTCGTTTGGGAAGGCGCACGCGCATACTCGTTTTTCAATAGGCACGCGCGTACTCGTTTTTGAACGCGAACGCGCATACGCGTTTTTGAACATGCACACGCGTACTCATTTTTGAATGCACACGCGTATACTCGTTTTGAATGCACACGCGCATACTCGTCTTTGAATAGGCATGCGCGTACTCGTTTTTGAATGCGCACGCATATACTCGTTTCGGAATGCAAACGCGCATACTCGTTTTCGAATAGGCACGCGCATACTCGTTTTTGAATGCGCACACGCATACTCGTTTTTGAATAGGCACGCGCATACTCGTTTTTGAATGCGCACGCGTATACTCGTTTCGGAATGCGCACGCGCATACTCGTTTTCGTATAGGCACGCGCATACTTGTTTTTGAATGCGTACACGCATACTCGTTCTTGAATGCACACGCGCATACTCGTTTCAGAATACGCACGCGCATACTCGTTTCGGAATGCGCACGCGCATACTCGTTTTGGAATAGGCACGTGCGTACTCGTTTTTGAATGCGAACGCGCATACGCGTTTTTGAATGCACACGCGCATACTCGTTTCGGAATGCGCACGCGCATATTCATTTTGGAATAGGCACGTGCGTGCTCGTTTTTGAAAGCGAACGCGCATACGCGTTTTTGAACATGCACACGCGTACTTTGTTATGAATGCGCACGGGTATACTCGTTTTGAATGCACACGCGCATACTCGTTTTTGAGTAGGCACGCGCATACTCGTTTTTGACTGCGCACGTGTATACTTGTTTCGGAATGCGCATGCGCATGCTCATTTTTGAGTAGGCACGCACGTACTCGTTTTTGATTGCGCACGCGTAAACTCGTTTTGAATGCGCACGCGTATACTCGTTTTTGAATGCACACGCGCATACTCGTTTTCAAATAGGCACGCGCATACTCGTTTTTGAATGCACACACGCATACTCGTTTTTTGAATGCACACGCGCATACTAGTTTCGAAATGGGCACGCGAATACTCGTTAGGGAAGGCGCACGCGGATACTCGTTTTTGAATAGGCATGCGCGTACTCGTTTTTGAATGCGCACGCGCATACTTGTTTTTGAATGCACACGCGCATACTCGTTTTGAAATAGGCACGCGCATACTCGTTTTTGAATACGCACACGTATACTCGTATTTGATTGCGCACGCGCATACTCGTTTTGCAATAGGCACGTGCATACTCGTTTTTGAATGCACACGCGCCTACTCGTTTTTGAATAGGCACGCGCGTACTCGTTTTTGAATGCGCACGCGCATACTCGTTTTGAATGCACACGCGCATACTCGTTTTGGAATAGGCACGCACATACTCGTTTTTGAATGCGCACACGCATACTCGTAATAGAATGCACACGCGCGTACTCGTTTTGAAATAGGCACGTGCATACTCGTTTTTGAATGCGCACACGCATACTCGTATTTGAATGCACACGCGCATACTCGTTTTGAAATAGGCACGTGCATACTCGTTTTTGAATGCGCACGCGCATACGCGTTTCGAATTAGGCACGCGCATACTCGTTTGGGAAGGCGAACGCGCATACTTGTTTTTGAATAGGCATGCGCGTACTCGTTTTTGAATGCGCACGCGCGTACTCGTTTTTTAATTCGCACGCGCATACTCCTTTCGGAATAGGGACGCGCGTACTCGTTTTTGAATGCGCACGCGTATAAGCATTTGAAAGCGCACGTGCATACTCGGTTTTGAACGCACACGCCCATACTCGTTTTTGAATGCACACGCGCATACTCGTTTCGGAATACGCACGCGCATACTCGTTTTGGAATGCGCACGCGCATGCTCGTTTTGGAATGCGAAGCGCATACTCGTTTTTGAATGCACACACGCGTACTCGTTTTGGAATAGGTACGCGCATACTCGTTTTTGACTGCGCACGTGTATACTCGTTTTCGAATAGGCACGCGCATTCTCGTTTTTGAATGCACACGCGCATACTCGTTTTTGAATGCACACGCGCATACTCGTTTCGAATTAGGCACGCGCATACTCGTTTGGGAAGGCGAACGCGCATACTTGTTTTTGAATAGGCATGCGCGTACTCGTTTTTGAATGCGCACGCGCGTACTCGTTTTTTAATTCGCACGCGCATACTCCTTTCGGAATAGGGACGCGCGTACTCGTTTTTGAATGCGCACGCGCATACGCGTTTTTGAACATGCACACGCGTACTCGTTTTTAATGCGCACGCGTATACTCGTTTTGAATGCGCACGCGCATACTAGTTTTCGAATAGGCACGCGCATACTCGTTTTTGATTGCGCACAAGCATACTCGTTTTTGAATGCACACGCGCATACTCGTTTCGGAATACGCACGCGCATACTCGTTTTGAAAGGCGCACGCGCATACTCGCTTTTGAATAGGCACGCGCGTACTCGTTTTTGAACGCGAAAGCGCATACGCGTTTTTGAACATGCACAAGCGTACTCGTTTTTGAATGCACACGCGTATACTGGTTTTGAATGCACACGCGCATACTCGTTTTTGAATAGGCATTCGCGTACTCGTTTTTGAATGCGCACGCATATACTCGTTTCGGAATGCGCACGCGCATACTCGTTTTCGAATAGACACGCGCATACTCGTTTTTGAATGCGCACACGCATACTAGTTTTTGAATGCACACGCGCATACGTGTTTTGGAATACGCATGCGACTACTCGTTTTTGAATAGGCACGCGCGTACTCGTTTTTGAACGCAAACGCGCATACGCGTTTTTGAACACGCACACGCGTACTCGTTTTTGAATGCGCACGCGTATACTCGTTTTGGAGTAGGCACGCGCGTACTCGTTTTGGATTGCGCACGCGCATACTCGTTTTTGAATGCACACGCGCATACTCGTTTTCGAATAGGCACGCCCATACTCTTTTTTGAACGCACACGCGCATACTCGTTTTGAAATAGGCACGCGCATACTGGTTTGGAAGGCGCACGCGCATACTCGTTTTTGAATAGGCATGCGCGTACTCGTTTTTGAAGGCGCACGCGCATACTTGGTTTTGAATGCACACGCGCATACTCGTTTTGAAATAGGCACGCGCATAGTCGTTTTTGAATGCACACACGCATACTCATTTTGCAAAAGCACGTGCATATTCGTTTTTGAATGCGCACGCACATACGCGTTTTTGAACAGGCACACGCGTACTCATTTTTGAGTTGGCACGCGTATACTCGTTTTGACTGCGCACGCGCATACTCGTTTTGAATGCTCACGCGCATACTCGTTTCGGATTACGCACGCGCATACTCGTTTTTGAATGCGCACGCGCATACTCGTTTTTGAATGCGCACGCGCGTACTCGTTTTTGAATGCGCACGCGCATACTCGTTTTTGAATGCACATGCGCATAGTCATTTTGGAATAAGCACGCGCATACTCGTACTTGAACGCGCACATGCATACTCGTTTTTGAATGCACACGCGCATACTCGTTTTGGAATGCGCACGCGTATACTCGTTTTTGAATAGGCACGCACGTACTCGTTTTTGATTGCGCACGCGCATACTCGTTTTTGAATGCACACGCGCATACTCGTTTTCGAATAGGCACGCGCGTACTCGTGTTTGAATGCGCACACGCATAATTCGTTTTTGAATGCACACGCGCATACTCGTTTTGGAATAGGCCCGCACATACTCGTTTTTGAATGCGCACACGCATACTCGTATTTGAATGCACACGCAGGTACTCGTTTTGAATGCACACGCGCATACTCGTTTTCAAATAGGCACGCGCATACTCGTTTTTGAATGCACACACGCATACTCGTTTTTTGAATGCACACGCGCATACTAGTTTCGAAATGGGCACGCGAATACTCGTTAGGGAAGGCGCACGCGGATACTCGTTTTTGAATAGGCATGCGCGTACTCGTTTTTGAATGCGCACGCGCATACTTGTTTTTGAATGCACACGCGCATACTCGTTTTGAAATAGGCACGCGCATACTCGTTTTTGAATACGCACACGTATACTCGTATTTGATTGCGCACGCGCATACTCGTTTTGCAATAGGCACGTGCATACTCGTTTTTGAATGCACACGCGCCTACTCGTTTTTGAATAGGCACGCGCGTACTCGTTTTTGAATGCGCACGCGCATACTCGTTTTGAATGCACACGCGCATACTCGTTTTGGAATAGGCACGCACATACTCGTTTTTGAATGCGCACACGCATACTCGTAATAGAATGCACACGCGCGTACTCGTTTTGAAATAGGCACGTGCATACTCGTTTTTGAATGCGCACACGCATACTCGTATTTGAATGCACACGCGTACTCGTTTTTGAATGCGCACGCGTATAAGCATTTGAAAGCGCACGCGCATACTCGGTTTTGAACGCACACGCCCATACTCGTTTTTGAATGCACACGCGCATACTCGTTTCGGAATACGCACGCGCATACTCGTTTTGGAATGCGCACGCGCATGCTCGTTTTGGAATGCGAAGCGCATACTCGTTTTTGAATGCACACACGCGTACTCGTTTTGGAATAGGTACGCGCATACTCGTTTTTGACTGCGCACGTGTATACTCGTTTTCGAATAGGCACGCGCATTCTCGTTTTTGAATGCACACGCGCATACTCGTTTTTGAATGCACACGCGCATACTCGTTTCGAATTAGGCACGCGCATACTCGTTTGGGAAGGCGAACGCGCATACTTGTTTTTGAATAGGCATGCGCGTACTCGTTTTTGAATGCGCACGCGCGTACTCGTTTTTTAATTCGCACGCGCATACTCCTTTCGGAATAGGGACGCGCGTACTCGTTTTTGAATGCGCACGCGCATACGCGTTTTTGAACATGCACACGCGTACTCGTTTTTAATGCGCACGCGTATACTCGTTTTGAATGCGCACGCGCATACTAGTTTTCGAATTGGCACGCGCATACTCGTTTTTGATTGCGCACAAGCATACTCGTTTTTGAATGCACACGCGCATACTCGTTTCGGAATACGCACGCGCATACTCGTTTTGAAAGGCGCACGCGCATACTCGTTTTTCAATAGGCACGCGCGTACTCGTTTTTGAACGCGAAAGCGCATACGCGTTTTTGAACATGCACAAGCGTACTCGTTTTTGAATGCACACGCGTATACTGGTTTTGAATGCACACGCGCATACTCGTTTTTGAATAGGCATTCGCGTACTCGTTTTTGAATGCGCACGCATATACTCGTTTCGGAATGCGCACGCGCATACTCGTTTTCGAATAGACACGCGCATACTCGTTTTTGAATGCGCACACGCATACTCGTTTTTGAATGCACACGCGCATACGTGTTTTGGAATACGCATGCGACTACTCGTTTTTGAATAGGCACGCGCGTACTCGTTTTTGAACGCAAACGCGCATACGCGTTTTTGAACACGCACACGCGTACTCGTTTTTGAATGCGCACGCGTATACTCGTTTTGGAGTAGGCACGTGCGTACTCGTTTTGGATTGCGCACGCGCATACTCGTTTTTGAATGCACACGCGCATACTCGTTTTCGAATAGGCACGCCCATACTCCTTTTTGAACGCACACGCGCATACTCGTTTTGAAATAGGCACGCGCATACTGGTTTGGAAGGCGCACGCGCATACTCGTTTTTGAATAGGCATGCGCGTACTCGTTTTTGAAGGCGCACGCGCATACTTGGTTTTGAATGCACACGCGCATACTCGTTTTGAAATAGGCACGCGCATAGTCGTTTTTGAATGGACACACGCATACTCATTTTGCAAAAGCACGTGCATACTCGTTTTTGAATGCGCACGCACATACGCGTTTTTGAACAGGCACACGCGTACTCATTTTTGAATTGGCACGCGTATACTCGTTTTGACTGCGCACGCGCATACTCGTTTTGAATGCTCACGCGCATACTCGTTTCGGAATACGCACGCGCATACTCGTTTTTGAATGCGCACGCGCATACTCGTTTTTGAATGCGCACGCGCGTACTCGTTTTTGAATGCGCACGCGCATACTCGTTTTTGAATGCACATGCGCATAGTCATTTTGGAATAAGCACGCGCATACTCGTATTTGAACGCGCACATGCATACTCGTTTTTGAATGCACACGCGCATACTCGTTTTGGAATGCGCACGCGTATACTCGTTTTTGAATAGGCACGCACGTACTCGTTTTTGATTGCGCACGCGCATACTCGTTTTTGAATGCACACGCGCATACTCGTTTTCGAATAGGCACGCGCGTACTCGTGTTTGAATGCGCACACGCATAATTCGTTTTTGAATGCACACGCGCATACTCGTTTTGGAATAGGCCCGCACATACTCGTTTTTGAATGCGCACACGCATACTCGTATTTGAATGCACACGCAGGTACTCGTTTTGAAATAGGCACGTGCATACTCGTTTTTGAATGCGCACACGCATACTCGTATTTGAATGCACACGCGCATACTCGTTTCGGAATACGCACGCGCATACTCGTTTCGGAATGCGCACGCGCATACTCGTTTCGGAATGCGCACGCGCATACTCGTTTTCGAATAGGCACGCGCATACTTGTTTTTGAATGCGCACGCGTATACTCGTTTTTGAATGTGCACGAGCATACTCGTTTTCGAATAGGCACGCGCGTACTCGTTTTTGAACGCGAACGCGCATACGCGTTTTTGAATAGGCACGCGCATACTCGTTTTTGAATGCGCACACGCATACTCGTTTTTGAATGCACACGCGCATACTCGTTTCGGAATACGCACGCACATACTCGTTTTGGAATGCGCACGCGCATACTCGTTTTTGAATAGGCACGCGCGTACTCGTTTTTGAACGTGAACGCGCATACTCGTTTTTGAATAGGCACGCGCGTACTCGTTTTTGAATGCACTCGCGTACACTCGTTTTGAATGCGCACGCGTATACTCGTTTTTGAATGCACACGCGCATACTCGTTTTCGAATAGGCACGCGAATACTCGTTTTTGAATGCACACGCGCATACTCGTTTCGAAATGGGCACGCGCATACTCGTTTTTGAATGCACACGCGCATACTCGTTTTCGAATAGGCACGCGCGTACTCGTGTTTGAATTCGCACGCGCATACTCGTTTTTGAATGCACACGCGCATACTCGTTTTGGAATAGGCCCGCGCATACTCGTTTTTGAATGCGCACACGCATACTCGTATTTGAATGCACACGCGCGTACTCGCTTTGAAATAGGCACGTGCATACTCGTTTTTGAATGCGCCCACGCATACTCGTATTTGAATGCACACGCGCATACTCGTTTCGGAATACGCACGCGCATACTCGTTTTGGAATGCGCACGCGCATACTCGTTTTGGAATAGGCACGTGCATACTCGTTTTTGAATGCGAAAGCGCATACGCGTTTTTGAACATGCACACGCGTACTCGTTTTGGATTGCACACGTGCGTACTCGTTTTGGAATAGGCACGTGCGTACTCGTTTTTGAATGCGCACGCGCATGCGCGTTTTTGAACATGCACACGCGTACTCGTTTTTGAATGCGCACGCGTATACTCGTTTTGAATGCACACGCGCATACTCGTTTTTGAATAGGCACGCGCGTACTCGTTTTTGAATGCGCACGCGTATACTCGTTTCAGAATGCGCACGCGAATACTCGTTTTCGAATAGGCACGCGCATACTTGTTTTTAAATGCGCACACGCATACTCGTTTTTGAAAGCGAACGCGCATACGCGTTTTTGAACATGCACACGCCTACTTTGTTATGAATGCGCACGGGTATACTCGTTTTGAATGCACACGCGCATACTCGTTTTTGAATGCGCACGCGTACACTCGTTTTGAATGTGCACGCGTATACTCGTTTTTGAATGCACACGCGCATACTCGTTTCGAAATGGGCACGCGCATAGTCGTTTGGGAAGGCGCACGCGCATACTCGTTTTTGAATAGGCATGCGCGTACTCGTTTTTGAGTGCGCACGTGCATATTTGTTTTTGAATGCACACGCGCATACTCGTTTTGGAATAGGCACGCGCATACTTGTTTTTAAATGCGCACACGCATACTCGTTTTTGAAAGCGAACGCGCATACGCGTTTTTGAACATGCACACGCCTACTTTGTTTTGAATGCGCACGGGTATACTCGTTTTGAATGCACACGCGCATACTCGTTTTTGAATGCGCACGCGTACACTCGTTTTGAATGTGCACGCGTATACTCGTTTTTGAATGCGCACGAGCATACTCGTTTTTGAATAAGCACGCGCGTACTCGTTTGGAAAGGCGCATGCGCACACTCGTTTTCGAATAGGCACGCGCATACTCGTTTTTGAATGCACACGCGCACACTCGTTTTTGAATGCATACGCGCATACTCGTTTCGAAATAGGCACGCGCATACCCGTTGGGGAAGGCGCACACGCATACCCGTTTTTGAATGCGCACGCACATACTCGTTTTTGAATAGGCACGCGCGTACTCGTTTTTGAATGCACACACGCGTACTCGTTTTGGAATAGGCACGCGCATACTCGTTTTTGACTGCGCACGTGTATACTTGTTTCGGCATGCGCACGCGCATGCTCGTTTTTGAATAGGCACGCGCGTACTCGTTTTTGAATGCGCACGCGTACACTCGTTTTGAATGCGCACGCGTATACTCGTTTTTGCATGCACACGTGCATACTCGTTTTCAAATAGGCACGCGCATACTCGTTTTTGAATGCCCACGCGCATACTCGTTTCGAAATAGGCACGCGCATACTCGTTTGGGAAGGCGCACGCGCATACTTGTTTTTGAATAGGCATGCGCGTACTCGTTTCTGAATGCGCACGCGCATACTCGTTTTTGAATGCACACGTGCATACTCGTTTCGGAATACGCACGCGCATACTCGTTTTGTAATGCACATGCGCATACTAATTTCGGAATAAGCACGCGCATACTCGGTTTTGAATGCACACGCCCATACTCGTTTTTGAATGCACACGAGCATACTCGTTTCGGAATATGCACGCGCATACTCGTTTTGGAATGCGCACGCGCATGCTCGTTTTGGAATGCGAAGCGCATACTCGTTTTTGAATGCGCACGCGCGTACTTGTTTTTTAATTCGCACGCGCATACTCCTTTCGGAATAGGCACGCACGTACTCGTTTTTGAATGCGCACGCGCATACGCGTTTTTGAACATGCACACGCGTACTCGTTTTTTAATGCGCACGCGCATACTCGTTTTGAATGCGCACGCGCATACTAGTTTTTAAATAGGCATGTGCATACTCGTTTTTGAATGCACACGCGCATACTCGTTTCGGAATACGCACGCGCATACTCGTTTTGGAAGGCGCACGCGCATACTCGTTTTTGAATAGGCACGCGCGTACTCGTTTTTGAACGCGAACGCGCATACGCGTTTTTGAACATGCACACGCGTACTCGTTTTTGAATGCACACGCGTATACTCGTTTTGAATGCACACGCGCATACTCGTTTTTGAATAGGCATGCGCGTACTCGTTTTTGAATGCGCACGCATATACTCGTTTCGGAATGCGCACGCGCATACTCGTTTTCAAATAGGCACGTGCGTACTCGTTTTTGAATGCGAACGCGCATACGCGTTTTTGAACATGCACACGCGTACTCGTTTTTGATTGCACACGCGCGTACTCGTTTTGGAATCGGCACGTGCGTGCTCGTTTTTGAAAGCGAGCGCGCATACGCGTTTTTGAACATGCACACGCGTACTTTGTTATGAATGCGCACGGGTATACTCGTTTTGAATGCACACGCGCATACTCGTTTTTGAATAGGCACGCGCATACTCGTTTTTGACTGCGCACGCGTATACTCGTTTCGGATTGCGCACGCACATACTCGTTTTCGAATTGGCACGCGCATACTTGTTTTTGAATGCGCACACGCATACTCGTTTTTGAATGCACACGCACATACTCGTTTCGGAATACGCACGCGCATACTCGTTTCGGAATGCGCACGCGCATACTCGTTTTGGAATAGGCACGCGCATACTCGTTTTTGAATACGCACACGCATACTCGTATTTGATTGCGCACGCGCATACTCGTTTTGCAATAGGCACGTGCATACTCGTTTTTGAATGCACACGCGCATACTCGTTTTCGAATAGGCACGCACATACTCGTTTTTGAATGCGCACACGCATACTCGTATTTGAATGCACACGCGCGTACTCGTTTTGAAATAGGCACGTGCATACTCGTTTTTGAATGCGCACACGCATACTCGTATTTGAACGCACACGCGCATACTCGTTTTGAAAGAGGCACGTGCATACTCGTTTTTGAATGCGCACGCGCATACGCGTTTTTGAACAGGCACACGCGTACTCGTTTTTGAATGCGCACGCGTATAAGCGTTTGAATGCGCACGCGCATACTCGGTTATGAAGGCACACGCCCATACTCGTTTTTGAATGCACACGCGCATACTCGTTTCGGAATACGCACGCGCATACTCGTTTTGGAATGCGCACGCGCATGCTCGTTTTGGAATGCACACGCGCATACTCGTTTCGAAATACGCACGCGACTACTCGTTTTTGAATAGGCACGCGCGTACTCGTTTTTGAACGCGAACGCGCATACGCGATTTTGAACATGCACACGCGTACTCGTTTTTGAATGCGCACGCGTATACTCGTTTTGAATGAACACGCGCATACTCGTTTTCGAATGGGCACGCGCGTACTCGTTTTCGAATGCGCACGCGTATACTCGTTTCGGAATGCGCACGCACATACTCGTTTTCGAATAGGCACGCGCATACTCGTTTTTGAATGCGCACACACACACGCATACTCGTTTTTGAATGCACACGCGCATACTCGTTTCGGAATATGCACGCGCATACTCGTTTTGGAATGCGCACGCGCATACTCGTTTTGGAATAGGCACGTGCGTACTCGTTTTTGAATGCGAACGCGCATACGCGTTTTTGAACATGCTCCGCGTACTCGTTTTTGATTGCACACGCGCGTACTCGTTTTTGAATAGGCACGCGCATACTCGTTTTTGACTGCGCACGTGTATACTCGTTTCGGAATGCACACGCGCATGCTCGTTTTTGAATAGGCACGTGTACACTCGTTTTGAATGCACACGCGCATACTCGTTTTTGAATAGGCACGCGCATACTCGTTTTTGACTTCGCACGTGTATAATCGTTTCGGAATGCGCACCCGCATGCTCATTTTTGAATAGGCACGCGCGTACTCGTTTTTGAATGCGCTCGCGTACACTCGTTTTGAATGCGCACGCACATACTCGTTTTTGAATAGGCACGCGCGTACTCGTTTTTGAATGCATACACGCGTACTCGTTTTGGAATAGGCACGCGCATACTCGTTTTTGAATGCACACGCGCATACTCGTTTTTGAAAGCGCACACGCATACTCATTTTTGAATGCACACGCGCATACTCGTTTCGGAATACGCACGCGCATACTCGTTTTTGAAGGCGCTCGCGCATACTCGTTTTTGAATAGGCACGCGCGCACTCATTTTTGAACGCGAACGCGCATACGCGTTTTTGAACATGCACACGCGTACTCGTTTTTGAATGCATACGCGTATACTCGTTTTGAATGCACACGCGCATACTCGTTTTTGAATAGGCATGCGCGTACTCGTTTTTGAATGCGCACGCATATACTCGTTTCGGAATGCGCACGCGCATACTCGTTTTCGAATAGGCACGCGCATACTCGTTTTTGAATGCGCACACGCATACTCGTTTTTGAATACACACGCGCATACTCGTTTCGGAATACGCACGTGACTACTCGTTTTTAAATAGGCACGCGCGTACTCGTTTTTGAACGCGAACGCGCATACGCGTTTTTGAACACGCACATGCGTACTCGTTTTTGAAGCGCACGCGTATACTCGTTTTGAATGCACACGCGCATACTCGTTTTTGAATGGGCACGCGCGTACTCGTTTTTGAATGCGCACGCGTATACTCGTTTCGGAATGCGCACGCGCATACTCGTTTTCGAATAGGCACGCGCATTCTCGTTTTTGAATGCGCACACGCATACTCGTTTTTGAATGCACACGCGCATACTCGTTTCGGAATACGCACGCGCATACTCGTTTCGGAATGCGCACGCGCATACTCGTTTTGGAATAGGCACGTGCGTACTCGTGTTTGAATGCGAACGCGCATACGCGTTTTTGAACATGAACACGCGTACTCGTTTTTGATTGCACACGCGCGTACTCGTTTTGGAATAAGCACGTGCGTGCTCGTTTTTGAAAGCGAACGCGCATACGCGTTTTTGAACATGCACACGCGTACTTTGTTATGAATGCGCACGGGTATACTCGTTTTGAATGCACACGCGCATACTCGTTTTTGAATAGGCACGCGCATACTCGTTTTTGACTGCGCACGTGTATACTCGTTTCGGAATGCGCACGCGCATGCTCGTTTTTGAATAGGCACGCGCGTACTCGTTTTTGACTGCGCACGTGTATACTCGTTTCGGAATGCGCACGCGCATGTTCGTTTTTGAATAAGCACGCGCGTACTCGTTTTTGAATGCGCACGCGTACACTCGTTTTGAATGCGCACGCGTATACTCGTTTTTTAATGCACACGCGCATACTCGTTTTCGAATAGGCACACGCATACTCGTTTTTGAATGCACACGCGCATACTCGTTTCGAAATGGGCACGCGCATACTTGTTTGGAAAGGCGCACGCGCATACTCGTTTTTGAATAGGCATGCGCATACTCGTTTTTGAATACGCACACGCATACTCGTATTTGATTGCGCACGCGCATACTCGTTTTGCAATAGACACGTGCATACTCTTTTTTTAATGCACACGCGCGTACTCGTTTTTGAATGCGCACGCGCATACTCGTTTTTGAATGCACACGCGCATACTCGTTTTGGAATAGGCACGCACATACTCCTTTTTGAATGCGCACACGCACACTCGTTTTTGAATAGGCACGCGCGTACTCTTTTTTGAACGCGAACGCGCATACGCGTTTTTGAACATGCACACGCGTACTTGTTTTTGAATGCACACGCGTATACTCGTTTTGAATGCACACGCGCATACTCGTTTTTGAATAGGCATGCGCGTACTCGTTTTTGAATGCGCACGCATATACTCGTTTCGGAATGCGCCCACGCATACTCGTTTTTGATTAGGCACGCGCATACTCGTTTTTGACTGCGCACGTGTATACTCGTTTCGGAATGCGCACGCGCATGCTCGTTTTTGAATAGGCACGCGCGTACTCGTTTTTGAATGCGCACACGCATACTTGTATTTGAATGCACACGCGCATACTCGTTTTGAAACAGGCACGTGCATACTCGTTTTTGAATGCGCACGTGCATACGCGTTTTTGAACAGGCACACGCATACTCGTTTTTGAATGCGCACGCGTAAAAGCATTTGAATGCGCACGCGCATACTCGGTTTTGAATGCACACGCCCATGCTCGTTTTTGAATGCACACGCGCATACTCGTTTCGGAATACGCACGCGCATACTCGTTTTGGAATGCGCACGCGCATGCTCGTTTTGGAATGCGAAGCGCATATTCGTTTTTGAATGCACACACGCGTACTCGTTTTGGAATAGGCACGCGCATACTCGTTTTTGACTGCGCACGTGTATACTAGTTTTCGAATAGGTACGCGCATACTCGTTTTTGAATGCACACGCGCATACTCGTTTTTGAATGCACACGCGCATACTCGTTTCGAAATAGGCACGCGCATACTCGTTTGGGAAGGTGCACGCGCATACTCGTTTTTGAATAGGCATGTGCGTACTCGTTTTTGAATGCGCACGCGCATACTTGTTTTTGAATGCACACGCGCATACTCGTTTTGGAATAGGCACGCGCATACTCGGTTTTGAATGCACACGCCCATACTCGTTTTTGAATGCACACGCGCATACTCGTTTCGGAATACGCACGCACATACTCGTTTTGGAATGCGCACGCGCATGCTCGTTTTGGAATGCGAAGCGCATACTCGTTTTTGAATGCGCACGCGCGTACTCGTTTTTTAATTCGCACGCGCATACTCCTTTCGGTATAGGCACGCGCGTACTCGTTTTTGAATGCGCACGCGCATACGCGTTTTTAAACATGCACGCGCGTACTCGTTTTTTAATGCGCACGCGTATACTCGTTTTGAATGCGCACGCGCATACTAGTTTTCGAATAGGCACGCGCATACTCGTTTTTGAATGCGCACAAGCTACTCGTTTTTGAATGCACACGCGCATAGTCGTTTCGGAATACGCACGAGCATACTCGTTTTGGAAGGCGCACGCGCATACTCGTTTTTCAATAGGCACGCGCGTACTCGTTTTTGAACGCGAACGCGCATACGCGTTTTTGGACATGCACACGCGTACTTTGTTCTGAATGCGCACGGGTATACTCGTTTTGAATGCACACGCGCATACTCGTTTTTGAATAGGCACGCGCATACTCGTTTTTGACTGCGCACGTGTATACTCGTTCCGGAATGCGCATGCGCATGCTCATTTTTGAGTAGGCACGCGCGTACTCGTTTTTGATTGCGCACGCGTACACTCGTTTTGAATGCGCACGCGTATACTCGTTTTTGAATGCACACGCGCATACTCGTTTTCAAATAGGCACGCGCATACTCGTTTTTGAATGCACACACGCAAACTCGTTTTTTGAATGTACACGCGCATACTAGTTTCGAAATGGGCACGCGAATACTCGTTTGGGAAGGCGCACGCGGATACTCGTTTTTGAATAGGCATGCGCGTACTCGTTTTTGAATGCGCACGCGCATACTTGTTTTTGAATGCACACGCGCATACTCGTTTTGGAATAGGCACGCGCATACTCGTTTTTGAATACGCACACGTATACTCGTATTTGATTGCGCACGCGCATACTCGTTTTGCAATAGGCACGTGCATACTCTTTTTTGAATGCACACGCGCATACTCGTTTTTGAATAGGCACGCGCGTACTCGTTTTTGAATGCGCACGCCCATACTCGTTTTGAATGCACACGCGCATACTCGTTTTGGAATAGGCACGCACTTACTCGTTTTTGAATGCGCACACGCATACTCGTAATAGAATGCACACGCGCGTACTCGTTTTGAAATAGGCACGTGCATACTCGTTTTTGAATGCGCACACGCATACTCGTATTTGAATGCACACGCGCATACTCGTTTTGAAATAGGCACGTGCATACTCGTTTTTGAATGCGCACGCGCATACGCGTTTTTGAACAGGCACACGCGTACTCGTTTTTGAATGCGCACGCGTATAAGCATTTGAATGCGCACGCGCATACTCGGTTTTGAACGCACACGCCCATACTCGTTTTTGAATGCACACGCGCATACTCGTTTCGGAATACGCACGCACATACTCGTTTTGGAATTCGCACGCGCATGCTCGTTTTGGAACGCGAAGCGCATACTCGTTTTTTAATGCACACACGCGTACTCGTTTTGGAATAGGCACGCGCATACTCGTTTTTTGAATGCGCACGTGTATACTCGTTTTCGAATAGGCACGCGCATTCTCGTTTTTGAATGCACACGCGCATACTCGTTTTTGAATGCACACGCGCATACTCGTTTCGAAATAGGCACGCGCATACTCGTTTGGGAAGGCGAACGCGCATACTCGTTTTTGAATAGGCATGCGCGTACTCGTTTTTGAATGCGCACGCGCGTACTCGTTTTTTAATTCGCACGCGCATACTCCTTTCGGAATAGGGACGCGCGTACTCGTTTTTGAATGCGCACGCGAATACGCGTTTTTGAACATGCACACGCGTACTCGTTTTTTAATGCGCACGCGTATACTCGTTTTGAATGCGCACGCGCATACTAGTTTTCGAATAGGCACGCGCATACTCGTTTTTGATTGCGCACAAGCATACTCGTTTTTGAATGCACACGCGCATACTCGTTTCGGAATACGCACGCGCATACTCGTTTTGGAAGGCGCACGTGCATACTCGTTTTTGAATAGGCACGCGCGTACTCGTTTTTGAACGCGAACGCGCATACGCGTTTTTGAACATGCACAAGCGTACTCGTTTTTGAATGCACACGCGTATACTGGTTTTGAATGCACACGCGCATACTCGTTTTTGAATAGGCATGCGCGTACTCGTTTTTGAATGCGCACGCATATACTCGTTTCGGAATGCGCACGCGCATACTCGTTTTGGAATAGGCACGTGCGTACTCGTTTTTGAATGCGAACGCGCATACGCGTTTTGGAATGCGCACGCGCATATTCATTTTGGAATAGGCACGTGCGTGCTCGTTTTTGAAAGCGAACGCGCATACGCGTTTTTGAACATGCACACGCGTACTTTGTTCTGAATGCGCACGGGTATACTCGTTTTGAATGCACACGCGCATACTCGTTTTTGAATAGGCACGCGCATACTCGTTTTTGACTGCGCACGTGTATACTCGTTCCGGAATGCGCATGCGCATGCTCATTTTTGAGTAGGCACGCGCGTACTCGTTTTTGATTGCGCACGCGTACACTCGTTTTGAATGCGCACGCGTATACTCGTTTTTGAATGCACACGCGCATACTCGTTTTCAAATAGGCACGCGCATACTCGTTTTTGAATGCACACACGCAAACTCGTTTTTTGAATGTACACGCGCATACTAGTTTCGAAATGGGCACGCGAATACTCGTTTGGGAAGGCGCACGCGGATACTCGTTTTTGAATAGGCATGCGCGTACTCGTTTTTGAATGCGCACGCGCATACTTGTTTTTGAATGCACACGCGCATACTCGTTTTGGAATAGGCACGCGCATACTCGTTTTTGAATACGCACACGTATACTCGTATTTGATTGCGCACGCGCATACTCGTTTTGCAATAGGCACGTGCATACTCTTTTTTGAATGCACACGCGCATACTCGTTTTTGAATAGGCACGCGCGTACTCGTTTTTGAATGCGCACGCGCATACTCGTTTTGAATGCACACGCGCATACTCGTTTTGGAATAGGCACGCACTTACTCGTTTTTGAATGCGCACACGCATACTCGTAATAGAATGCACACGCGCGTACTCGTTTTGAAATAGGCACGTGCATACTCGTTTTTGAATGCGCACACGCATACTCGTATTTGAATGCACACGCGCATACTCGTTTTGAAATAGGCACGTGCATACTCGTTTTTGAATGCGCACGCGCATACGCGTTTTTGAACAGGCACACGCGTACTCGTTTTTGAATGCGCACGCGTATAAGCATTTGAATGCGCACGCGCATACTCGGTTTTGAACGCACACGCCCATACTCGTTTTTGAATGCACACGCGCATACTCGTTTCGGAATACGCACGCACATACTCGTTTTGGAATTCGCACGCGCATGCTCGTTTTGGAACGCGAAGCGCATACTCGTTTTTTAATGCACACACGCGTACTCGTTTTGGAATAGGCACGCGCATACTCGTTTTTTGAATGCGCACGTGTATACTCGTTTTCGAATAGGCACGCGCATTCTCGTTTTTGAATGCACACGCGCATACTCGTTTTTGAATGCACACGCGCATACTCGTTTCGAAATAGGCACGCGCATACTCGTTTGGGAAGGCGAACGCGCATACTCGTTTTTGAATAGGCATGCGCGTACTCGTTTTTGAATGCGCACGCGCGTACTCGTTTTTTAATTCGCACGCGCATACTCCTTTCGGAATAGGGACGCGCGTACTCGTTTTTGAATGCGCACGCGAATACGCGTTTTTGAACATGCACACGCGTACTCGTTTTTTAATGCGCACGCGTATACTCGTTTTGAATGCGCACGCGCATACTAGTTTTCGAATAGGCACGCGCATACTCGTTTTTGATTGCGCACAAGCATACTCGTTTTTGAATGCACACGCGCATACTCGTTTCGGAATACGCACGCGCATACTCGTTTTGGAAGGCGCACGTGCATACTCGTTTTTGAATAGGCACGCGCGTACTCGTTTTTGAACGCGAACGCGCATACGCGTTTTTGAACATGCACAAGCGTACTCGTTTTTGAATGCACACGCGTATACTGGTTTTGAATGCACACGCGCATACTCGTTTTTGAATAGGCATGCGCGTACTCGTTTTTGAATGCGCACGCATATACTCGTTTCGGAATGCGCACGCGCATACTCGTTTTCGAATAGGCACGCGCATACTCGTCTTTGAATGCGCACACGCATACTCGTTTTTGAATGCACACGCGCATACTCGTTTTGGAATACGCATGCGACTACTCGTTTTTGAATAGGCACGCGCGTACTCGTTTTTGAACGCGAACGCGCATAGTCGTTTTTGAATGCACACGCGCATACTTGTTTTGGAGTAGGCACGCGCGTACTTGTTTTAGATTGCGCACGCGCATACTCGTTTTTGAATGCACACGCGCATACTCGTTTTGGAATGCGCACGCGTATACTCGTTTTTGAATAGGCACGCGCGTACTCGTTTTTGATTGCGCACGCGCATACTCGTTTTTGAATGCACACGCGCATACTCGTTTTTTAATTCGCACGCGCATACTCCTTTCGGAATAGGCACGCGCGTACTCGTTTTTGAATGCGCACGCGCATACGCGTTTTTGAACATGCACACGCGTACTCGTTTTTTAATGCGCACGCGTATACTCGTTTTGAATGCGCACGCGCATACTAGTTTTCGAATAGGCACGCGCATACTCGTTTTTGAATGCGCACAAGCATACTCGTTTTTGAATGCACACGCGCATACTCGTTTCGGAATACGCACGCGCATACTCGTTTTGGAAGGCGCACGCGCATACTCGTTTTTCAATAGGCACGCGCGTACTCGTTTTTGAACGCGAACGCGCATACGCGTTTTTGAACATGCACAAGCGTACTCGTTTTTGAATGCACACGCGTATACTGGTTTTGAATGCACACGCGCATACTCGTTTTTGAATAGGCATGCGCGTACTCGTTTTTGAATGCGCACGCATATACTCGTTTCGGAATGCGCACGCGCATACTCGTTTTCGAATAGGCACGCGCATACTCGTCTTTGAATGCGCACACGCATACTCGTTTTTGAATGCACACGCGCATACTCGTTTTGGAATACGCATGCGACTACTCGTTTTTGAATAGGCACGCGCGTACTCGTTTTTGAACGCGAACGCGCATAGTCGTTTTTGAATGCACACGCGCATACTTGTTTTGGAGTAGGCACGCGCGTACTTGTTTTGGATTGCGCACGCGCATACTCGTTTTTGAATGCACACGCGCATACTCGTTTTGGAATGCGCACGCGTATACTCGTTTTTGAATAGGCACGCGCGTACTCGTTTTTGATTGCGCACGCGCATACTCGTTTTTGAATGCACACGCGCATACTCGTTTTTTAATTCGCACGCGCATACTCCTTTCGGAATAGGCACGCGCGTACTCGTTTTTGAATGCGCACGCGCATACGCGTTTTTGAACATGCACACGCGTACTCGTTTTTTAATGCGCACGCGTATACTCGTTTTGAATGCGCACGCGCATACTAGTTTTCGAATAGGCACGCGCATACTCGTTTTTGAATGCGCACAAGCATACTCGTTTTTGAATGCACACGCGCATACTCGTTTCGGAATACGCACGCGCATACTCGTTTTGGAAGGCGCACGCGCATACTCGTTTTTCAATAGGCACGCGCGTACTCGTTTTTGAACGCGAACGCGCATACGCGTTTTTGAACATGCACACGCGTACTCGTTTTTGAATGCACACGCGTATACTCGTTTTGAATGCACACGCGCATACTCGTTTTTGAATAGGCATGCGCGTACTCGTTTTTGAATGCGCACGCATATACTCGTTTCGGAATGCGCACGCGCATACTCGTTTTCGAATAGGCACGCGCATACTCGTTTTTGAATGTGCACACGCATACTCGTTTTTGAATAGGCACGCGCATACTTGTTTTTGAATGTGCACGCGTATACTCGTTTCGGAATGCGCACGCGCATATTCGTTTTCGTATAGGCACGCGCATACTTGTTTTTGAATGCGTACACGCATACTCGTTTTTGAATGCACACGCGCATACTCGTTTCAGAATACGCACGCGCATACTCGTTTCGGAATGCGCACGCGCATACTCGTTTTGGAATAGGCACGTGCGTACTCGTTTTTGAATGCGAACGCGCATACGCGTTTTGGAATGCGCACGCGCATACTCGTTTCGGAGATCGCACGCGCATATTCATTTTGGAATAGGCACGTGCGTGCTCGTTTTTGAAAGCGAACGCGCATACGCGTTTTTGAACATGCACACGCGTACTTTGTTATGAATGCGCACGGGTATACTCGTTTTGAATGCACACGCGCATACTCGTTTTTGAATAGGCACGCGCATACTCGTTTTTGACTGCGCACGTGTATACTCGTTCCGGAATGCGCATGCGCATGCTCATTTTTGAGTAGGCACGCGCGTACTCGTTTTTCATTGCGCACGCGTACACTCGTTTTGAATGCGCACGCGTATACTCGTTTTTGAATGCACACGCGCATACTCGTTTTCAAATATGCACGCGCATACTCGTTTTTGAATGCACACACGCAAACTCGTTTTTTGAATGCACACGCGCATACTAGTTTCGAAATGGGCACGCGAATACTCGTTTGGGAAGGCGCACGCGGATACTCGTTTTTGAATAGGCATGCGCGTACTCGTTTTTGAATGCGCACGCGCATACTTGTTTTTGAATGCACACGCGCATACTCGTTTTGGAATAGGCACGCGCATACTCGTTTTTGAATACGCACACGTATACTCGTATTTGATTGCGCACGCGCATACTCGTTTTGCAATAGGCACGTGCATACTCGTTTTTGAATGCACACGCGCATACTCGTTTTTGAATAGGCACGCGCGTACTCGTTTTTGAATGCGCACGCGCATACTCGTTTTGAATGCACACGCGCATACTCGTTTTGGAATAGGCACGCACTTACTCGTTTTTGAATGCGCACACGCATACTCGTAATAGAATGCACACGCGCGTACTCGTTTTGAAATAGGCACGTGCATACTCGTTTTTGAATGCGCACACGCATACTCGTTTTTTAATTACTACGCGCATACTCCTTTCGGAATAGGGACGCGCGTACTCGTTTTTGAATGCGCACGCGAATACGCGTTTTTGAACATGCACACGCGTACTCGTTTTTTAATGCGCACGCGTATACTCGTTTTGAATGCGCACGCGCATACTAGTTTTCGAATAGGCACGCGCATACTCGTTTTTGATTGCGCACAAGCATACTCGTTTTTGAATGCACACGCGCATACTCGTTTCGGAATACGCACGCGCATACTCGTTTTGGAAGGCGCACGCGCATACTCGTTTTTGAATAGGCACGCGCGTACTCGTTTTTGAACGCGAACGCACATACGCGTTTTTGAACATGCACAAGCGTACTCGTTTTTGAATGCACACGCGTATACTGGTTTTGAATGCACACGCGCATACTCGTTTTTGAATAGGCATGCGCGTACTCGTTTTTGAATGCGCACGCATATACTCGTTTCGGAATGCGCACGCGCATACTCGTTTTCGAATAGGCACGCGCATACTCGTTTTTGAATGCGCACACGCATACTCGTTTTTGAATGCACACGCGCATACTCGTTTTGGAGTACGCATGCGACTACTCGTTTTTGAATAGGCACGCGCGTACTCGTTTTTGAACGCGAACGCGCATACGCGTTTTTGAATGCACACGCGCATACTTGTTTTGGAGTAGGCACGCGCGTACTTGTTTTGGATTGCGCACGCGCATACTCGTTTTTGAATGCACACGCGCATACTCGTTTTCGAATAGGCACGCACATACACGTTTTTGAATGCACACGCACATACTCGTTTTGAAATAGGCACGCGCATACTGGTTTGGAAGGCGCACGCGCATACTCGTTTTTGAATAGGCATGCGCGTACTCGTTTTTGAAGGCGCACGCGCATACTTGGTTTTGAATGCACACGCGCATACTCGTTTTGAAATAGGCACGCGCTTAGTCGTTTTTGAATGCACAGACGCATACTCATTTTGCAAAGGCACGTGCATACTCGTTTTTGAATGCGGACGCGCATACGCGTTTTTGAACAGGCACACGCGTACTCGTTTTTGAATGGGCACGCGTATACTCGTTTTGACTGCGCACGCGCATACTCGTTTTGAATGCTCACGCGCATACTCGTTTCGGAATACGCACGCGCATACTCGTTTTTGAATGCGCACGCGCATACTCGTTTTTGAAAGCGCAGGCGCGTACTCGTTTTTGAATGCGCACGCGCATACTCGTTTTTGAATGCACATGCGCATACTCATTTTGGAATAAGCATGCGCATACTCGTTTTTGAACGCGCACATGCATACTCGTTTTTGAATGCACACGCGCATACTCGTTTTGGAATGCGCACGCGTATACTCGTTTTTGAATAGGCACGCGCGTACTCGTTTTTGATTGCGCACGCGCATACTCGTTTTTGAATGCACACGCGCATACTCGTTTTTTAATTGGCACGCGCATACTCCTTTCGGAATAGGCACGCGCGTACTCGTTTTTGAATGCGCACGCGCATACGCGTTTTTGAACATGCACACGCGTACTCGTTTTTTAATGCGCACGCGTATACTCGTTTTGAATGCGCACGCGCATACTAGTTTTCGAATAGGCACGCGCATACTCGTTTTTGAATGCGCACAAGCATACTCGTTTTTGAATGCACACGCGCATACTCGTTTCGGAATACGCACGCGCATACTCGTTTTGGAAGGCGCACGCGCATACTCGTTTTTCAATAGGCACGCGCGTACTCGTTTTTGAACGCGAACGCGCATACGCGTTTTTGAACATGCACACGCGTACTCGTTTTTGAATGCACACGCGTATACTCGTTTTGAATGCACACGCGCATACTCGTTTTTGAATAGGCATGCGCGTACTCGTTTTTGAATGCGCACGCATATACTCGTTTCGGAATGTGCACGCGCATACTCGTTTTCGAATAGGCACGCGCATACTCGTTTTTGAATGCGCACACGCATACTCGTTTTTGAATAGGCACGCGCATACTTGTTTTTGAATGCGCACGCGTATACTCGTTTCGGAATGCGCACGCGCATACTCGTTTTCGTATAGGCACGCGCATACTTGTTTTTGAATGCGTACACGCATACTCGTTTTTGAATGCACGCGCGCATACTCGTTTCAGAATACGCACGCGCATACTCGTTTCGGAATGCGCACGCGCATACTCGTTTTGGAATAGGCACGTGCGTACTCGTTTTTGAATGCGAACGCGCATACGCGTTTTGGAATGCGCACGCGCATACTCGTTTCGGAGATCGCACGCGCATATTCATTTTGGAATAGGCACGTGCGTGCTCGTTTTTGAAAGCGAACGCGCATACGCGTTTTTGAACATGCACACGCGTACTTTGTTATGAATGCGCACGGGTATACTCGTTTTGAATGCACACGCGCATACTCGTTTTTGAATAGGCACGCGCATACTCGTTTTTGACTGCGCACGTGTATACTCGTTCCGGAATGCGCATGCGCATGCTCATTTTTGAGTAGGCACGCGCGTACTCGTTTTTGATTACGCACGCGTACACTCGTTTTGAATGCGCACGCGTATACTCGTTTTTGAATGCACACGCGCATACTCGTTTTCAAATAGGCACGCGCATACTCGTTTTTGAATGCACACACGCAAACTCGTTTTTTGAATGCACACGCGCATACTAGTTTCGAAATGGGCACGCGAATACTCGTTTGGGAAGGTGCACGCGGATACTCGTTTTTGAATAGGCATGCGCGTACTCGTTTTTGAATGCGCACGCGCATACTTGTTTTTGAATGCACACGCGCATACTCGTTTTGGAATAGGCACGCGCATACTCGTTTTTGAATACGCACACGTATACTCGTTTTTTGAATGCACACGCGCATACTAGTTTCGAAATGGGCACGCGAATACTCGTTTGGGAAGGCGCACGCGGATACTCGTTTTTGAATAGGCATGCGCGTACTCGTTTTTGAATGCGCACGCGCATACTTGTTTTTGAATGCACACGCGCATACTCGTTTTGGAATAGGCACGCACTTACTCGTTTTTGAATGCGCACACGCATACTCGTAATAGAATGCACACGCGCGTACTCGTTTTGAAATAGGCACGTGCATACTCGTTTTTGAATGCGCACACGCATACTCGTTTTTTAATTCGCACGCGCATACTCCTTTCGGAATAGGGACGCGCGTACTCGTTTTTGAATGCGCACGCGAATACGCGTTTTTGAACATGCACACGCGTACTCGTTTTTCAATGCGCACGCGTATACTCGTTTTGAATGCGCACGCGCATACTAGTTTTCGAATAGGCACGCGCATACTCGTTTTTGATTGCGCACAAGCATACTCGTTTTTGAATGCACACGCGCATACTCGTTTCGGAATACGCACGCGCATACTCGTTTTGGAAGGCGCACGCGCATACTCGTTTTTGAATAGGCACGCGCGTACTCGTTTTTGAACGCGAACGCACATACGCGTTTTTGAACATGCACAAGCGTACTCGTTTTTGAATGCACACGCGTATACTAGTTTTGAATGCACACGCGCATACTCGTTTTTGAATAGGCATGCGCGTACTCGTTTTTGAATGCGCACGCATATACTCGTTTCGGAATGCGCACGCGCATACTCGTTTTCGAATAGGCACGCGCATACTCGTTTTTGAATGCGCACACGCATACTCGTTTTTGAATGCACACGCGCATACTCGTTTTGGAATACGAATGCGACTACTCGTTTTTGAATAGGCACGCGCGTACTCGTTTTTGAACGCGAACGCGCATACGCGTTTTTGAATGCACACGCGCATACTTGTTTTGGAGTAGGCACGCGCGTACTTGTTTTGGATTGCGCACGCGCATACTCGTTTTTGAATGCACACGCGCATACTCGTTTTCGAATAGGCACGCACATACACGTTTTTTAATGCACACGCACATACTCGTTTTCAAATAGGCACGCGCATACTGGTTTGGAAGGCGCACGCGCATACTCGTTTTTGAATAGGCATGCGCGTACTCGTTTTTGAAGGCGCACGCGCATACTTGGTTTTGAATGCACACGCGCATACTCGTTTTGAAATAGGCACGCGCATAGTCGTTTTTGAATGCACACACGCATACTCATTTTGCAAAAGCACGTGCATACTCGTTTTTGAATGCGGACGCGCATACGCGTTTTTGAACAGGCACACGCGTACTCGTTTTTGAATGGGCACGCGTATACTTGTTTTGACTGCGCACGCGCATACTCGTTTTGAATGCTCACGCGCATACTCGTTTCGGAATACGCACGCGCATACTCGTTTTTGAATGCGCACGCGCATACTCGTTTTTGAAAGCGCAGGCGCGTACTCGTTTTTGAATGCGCACGCGCATACTCGTTTTTGAATGCACATGCGCATACTCATTTTGGAATAAGCATGCGCATACTCGTTTTTGAACGCGCACATGCATACTCGTTTTTGAATGCACACGCGCATACTCGTTTTGGAATGCGCACGCGTATACTCGTTTTTGAATAGGCACGCGCGTACTCGTTTTTGATTGCGCACGCGCATACTCGTTTTTGAATGCACACGCGCATACTCGTTTTTTAATTGGCACGCGCATACTCCTTTCGGAATAGGCACGCGCGTACTCGTTTTTGAATGCGCACGCGCATACGCGTTTTTGAACATGCACACGCGTACTCGTTTTTTAATGCGCACGCGTATACTCGTTTTGAATGCGCACGCGCATACTAGTTTTCGAATAGGCACGCGCATACTCGTTTTTGAATGCGCACAAGCATACTCGTTTTTGAATGCACACGCGCATACTCGTTTCGGAATACGCACGCGCATACTCGTTTTGGAAGGCGCACGCGCATACTCGTTTTTCAATAGGCACGCGCGTACTCGTTTTTGAACGCGAACGCGCATACGCGTTTTTGAACATGCACACGCGTACTCGTTTTTGAATGCACACGCGTATACTCGTTTTGAATGCACACGCGCATACTCGTTTTTGAATAGGCATGCGCGTACTCGTTTTTGAATGCGCACGCATATACTCGTTTCGGAATGTGCACGCGCATACTCGTTTTCGAATAGGCACGCGCATACTCGTTTTTGAATGCGCACACGCATACTCGTTTTTGAATAGGCACGCGCATACTTGTTTTTGAATGCGCACGCGTATACTCGTTTCGGAATGCGCACGCGCATACTCGTTTTCGTATAGGCACGCGCATACTTGTTTTTGAATGCGTACACGCATACTCGTTTTTGAATGCACGCGCGCATACTCGTTTCAGAATACGCACGCGCATACTCGTTTCGGAATGCGCACGCGCATACTCGTTTTGGAATAGGCACGTGCGTACTCGTTTTTGAATGCGAACGCGCATACGCGTTTTGGAATGCGCACGCGCATACTCGTTTCGGAGATCGCACGCGCATATTCATTTTGGAATAGGCACGTGCGTGCTCGTTTTTGAAAGCGAACGCGCATACGCGTTTTTGAACATGCACACGCGTACTTTGTTATGAATGCGCACGGGTATACTCGTTTTGAATGCACACGCGCATACTCGTTTTTGAATAGGCACGCGCATACTCGTTTTTGACTGCGCACGTGTATACTCGTTCCGGAATGCGCATGCGCATGCTCATTTTTGAGTAGGCACGCGCGTACTCGTTTTTGATTACGCACGCGTACACTCGTTTTGAATGCGCACGCGTATACTCGTTTTTGAATGCACACGCGCATACTCGTTTTCAAATAGGCACGCGCATACTCGTTTTTGAATGCACACACGCAAACTCGTTTTTTGAATGCACACGCGCATACTAGTTTCGAAATGGGCACGCGAATACTCGTTTGGGAAGGTGCACGCGGATACTCGTTTTTGAATAGGCATGCGCGTACTCGTTTTTGAATGCGCACGCGCATACTTGTTTTTGAATGCACACGCGCATACTCGTTTTGGAATAGGCACGCGCATACTCGTTTTTGAATACGCACACGTATACTCGTTTTTTGAATGCACACGCGCATACTAGTTTCGAAATGGGCACGCGAATACTCGTTTGGGAAGGCGCACGCGGATACTCGTTTTTGAATAGGCATGCGCGTACTCGTTTTTGAATGCGCACGCGCATACTTGTTTTTGAATGCACACGCGCATACTCGTTTTGGAATAGGCACGCACTTACTCGTTTTTGAATGCGCACACGCATACTCGTAATAGAATGCACACGCGCGTACTCGTTTTGAAATAGGCACGTGCATACTCGTTTTTGAATGCGCACACGCATACTCGTTTTTTAATTCGCACGCGCATACTCCTTTCGGAATAGGGACGCGCGTACTCGTTTTTGAATGCGCACGCGAATACGCGTTTTTGAACATGCACACGCGTACTCGTTTTTTAATGCGCACGCGTATACTCGTTTTGAATGCGCACGCGCATACTAGTTTTCGAATAGGCACGCGCATACTCGTTTTTGATTGCGCACAAGCATACTCGTTTTTGAATGCACACGCGCATACTCGTTTCGGAATACGCACGCGCATACTCGTTTTGGAAGGCGCACGCGCATACTCGTTTTTGAATAGGCACGCGCGTACTCGTTTTTGAACGCGAACGCACATACGCGTTTTTGAACATGCACAAGCGTACTCGTTTTTGAATGCACACGCGTATACTAGTTTTGAATGCACACGCGCATACTCGTTTTTGAATAGGCATGCGCGTACTCGTTTTTGAATGCGCACGCATATACTCGTTTCGGAATGCGCACGCGCATACTCGTTTTCGAATAGGCACGCGCATACTCGTTATTGAATGCGCACACGCATACTCGTTTTTGAATGCACACGCGCATACTCGTTTTGGAATACGAATGCGACTACTCGTTTTTGAATAGGCACGCGCGTACTCGTTTTTGAACGCGAACGCGCATACGCGTTTTTGAATGCACACGCGCATACTTGTTTTGGAGTAGGCACGCGCGTACTTGTTTTGGATTGCGCACGCGCATACTCGTTTTTGAATGCACACGCGCATACTCGTTTTCGAATAGGCACGCACATACACGTTTTTTAATGCACACGCACATACTCGTTTTCAAATAGGCACGCGCATACTGGTTTGGAAGGCGCACGCGCATACTCGTTTTTGAATAGGCATGCGCGTACTCGTTTTTGAAGGCGCACGCGCATACTTGGTTTTGAATGCACACGCGCATACTCGTTTTGAAATAGGCACGCGCATAGTCGTTTTTGAATGCACACACGCATACTCATTTTGCAAAAGCACGTGCATACTCGTTTTTGAATGCGGACGCGCATACGCGTTTTTGAACAGGCACACGCGTACTCGTTTTTGAATGGGCACGCGTATACTCGTTTTGACTGCGCACGCGCATACTCGTTTTGAATGCTCACGCGCATACTCGTTTCGGAATACGCACGCGCATACTCGTTTTTGAATGCGCACGCGCATACTCGTTTTTGAAAGCGCAGGCGCGTACTCGTTTTTGAATGCGCACGCGCATACTCGTTTTTGAATGCACATGCGCATACTCATTTTGGAATAAGCATGCGCATACTCGTTTTTGAACGCGCACATGCATACTCGTTTTTGAATGCACACGCGCATACTCGTTTTGGAATGCGCACGCGTATACTCGTTTTTGAATAGGCACGCGCGTACTCGTTTTTGATTGCGCACGCGCATACTCGTTTTTGAATGCACACGCGCATACTCGTTTTTTAATTGGCACGCGCATACTCCTTTCGGAATAGGCACGCGCGTACTCGTTTTTGAATGCGCACGCGCATACGCGTTTTTGAACATGCACACGCGTACTCGTTTTTTAATGCGCACGCGTATACTCGTTTTGAATGCGCACGCGCATACTAGTTTTCGAATAGGCACGCGCATACTCGTTTTTGAATGCGCACAAGCATACTCGTTTTTGAATGCACACGCGCATACTCGTTTCGGAATACGCACGCGCATACTCGTTTTGGAAGGCGCACGCGCATACTCGTTTTTCAATAGGCACGCGCGTACTCGTTTTTGAACGCGAACGCGCATACGCGTTTTTGAACATGCACACGCGTACTCGTTTTTGAATGCACACGCGTATACTCGTTTTGAATGCACACGCGCATACTCGTTTTTGAATAGGCATGCGCGTACTCGTTTTTGAATGCGCACGCATATACTCGTTTCGGAATGTGCACGCGCATACTCGTTTTCGAATAGGCACGCGCATACTCGTTTTTGAATGCGCACACGCATACTCGTTTTTGAATAGGCACGCGTATACTTGTTTTTGAATGCGCACGCGTATACTCGTTTCGGAATGCGCACGCGCATACTCGTTTTCGTATAGGCACGCGCATACTTGTTTTTGAATGCGTACACGCATACTCGTTTTTGAATGCACGCGCGCATACTCGTTTCAGAATACGCACGCGCATACTCGTTTCGGAATGCGCACGCGCATACTCGTTTTGGAATAGGCACGTGCGTACTCGTTTTTGAATGCGAACGCGCATACGCGTTTTGGAATGCGCACGCGCATACTCGTTTCGGAGATCGCACGCGCATATTCATTTTGGAATAGGCACGTGCGTGCTCGTTTTTGAAAGCGAACGCGCATACGCGTTTTTGAACATGCACACGCGTACTTTGTTATGAATGCGCACGGGTATACTCGTTTTGAATGCACACGCGCATACTCGTTTTTGAATAGGCACGCGCATACTCGTTTTTGACTGCGCACGTGTATACTCGTTCCGGAATGCGCATGCGCATGCTCATTTTTGAGTAGGCACGCGCGTACTCGTTTTTGATTGCGCACGCGTACACTCGTTTTGAATGCGCACGCGTATACTCGTTTTTGAATGCACACGCGCATACTCGTTTTCAAAGAGGCACGCGCATACTCGTTTTTGAATGCACACACGCAAACTCGTTTTTTGAATGCACACGCGCATACTAGTTTCGAAATGGGCACGCGAATACTCGTTTGGGAAGGCGCACGCGGATACTCGTTTTTGAATAGGCATGCGCGTACCACGCGCATACTTGTTTTTGAATGCACACGCGCATACTCGTTTTGGAATAGGCACGCGCATACTCGTTTTTGAATACGCACACGTATACTCGTATTATTGCGCACGCGCATACTCGTTTTGCAATAGGCACGTGCATACTGGTTTTTGAATGCACACGCGCATACTCGTTTTTGAATAGGCACGCGCGTACTCGTTTTTGAATGCGCACGCGCATACTCGTTTTGAATGCACACGCGCATACTCGTTTTGGAATAGGCACGCACTTACTCGTTTTTGAATGCGCACACGCATACTCGTAATAGAATGCACACGCGCGTACTCGTTTTGAAATAGGCACGTGCATACTCGTTTTTGAATGCGCACACGCATACTCGTTTTTTAATTCGCACGCGCATACTCCTTTCGGAATAGGGACGCGCGTACTCGTTTTTGAATGCGCACGCGCATACGCGTTTTTGAACATGCACACGCGTACTCGTTTTTTAATGCGCACGCGTATACTCGTTTTGAATGCGCACGCGCATACTAGTTTTCGAATAGGCACGCGCATACTCGTTTTTGAATGCGCACAAGCATACTCGTTTTTGAATGCACACGCGCATACTCGTTTCGGAATACGCACGCGCATACTCGTTTTGGAAGGCGCACGCGCATACTCGTTTTTCAATAGGCACGCGCGCACTCGTTTTTGAACGCGAACGCGCATACGCGTTTTTGAACATGCACACGCGTACTCATTTTTGAATGCACACGCGTATACTCGTTTTGAATGCACACTTGCATACTCGTTTTTGAATAGGCATGCGCGTACTCGTTTTTGAATGCGCACGCATATACTCGTTTCGAAATGTGCACGCGCATACTCGTTTTCGAATAGGCACGCGCATACTCGTTTTTGAATGCGCACACGCATACTCGTTTTTGAATAGGCACGCGCATACTTGTTTTTGAATGCGCACGCGTATACTCGTTTCGGAATGCGCACGCGCATACTCGTTTTCGTATAGGCACGCGCATACTTGTTTTTGAGTGCGTACACGCATACTCGTTTTTGAATGCACGCGCGCATACTCGTTTCAGAATACGCACGCGCATACTCGTTTCGGAATGCGCACGCGCATACTCGTTTTGGAATAGGCACGTGCGTACTCGTTTTTGAATGCGAACGCGCATACGCGTTTTGGAATGCGCACGCGCATACTCGTTTCGGAGATCGCACGCGCATATTCATTTTGGAATAGGCACGTGCGTGCTCGTTTTTGAAAGCGAACGCGCATACGCGTTTTTGAACATGCACACGCGTACTTTGTTATGAATGCGCACGGGTATACTCGTTTTGAATGCACACGCGCATACTCGTTTTTGAATAGGCACGCGCATACTCGTTTTTGACTGCGCACGTGTATACTCGTTCCGGAATGCGCATGCGCATGCTCATTTTTGAGTAGGCACGCGCGTACTCGTTTTTGATTGCGCACGCGTACACTCGTTTTGAATGCGCACGCGTATACTCGTTTTTGAATGCACACGCGCATACTCGTTTTCAAATAGGCACGCGCATACTCGTTTTTGAATGCACACACGCAAACTCGTTTTTTGAATGCACACGCGCATACTAGTTTCGAAATGGGCACGCGAATACTCGTTTGGGAAGGCGCACGCGGATACTCGTTTCTGAATAGGCATGCGCGTACTCGTTTTTGAATGCGCACGCGCATACTTGTTTTTGAATGCACACGCGCATACTCGTTTTGGAATAGGCACGCGCATACTCGTTTTTGAATACGCACACGTATACTCGTTTTTTGAATGCACACGCGCATACTAGTTTCGAAATGGGCTCGCGAATACTCGTTTGGGAAGGCGCACGCGGATACTCGTTTTTGAATAGGCATGCGCGTACTCGTTTTTGAATGCGCACGCGCATGCTTGTTTTTGAATGCACACGCGCATACTCGTTTTGGAATAGGCACGCACTTACTCGTTTTTGAATGCGCACACGCATACTCGTAATAGAATGCACACGCGCGTACTCGTTTTGAAATAGGCACGTGCATACTCGTTTTTGAATGCGCACACGCATACTCGTTTTTTAATTCGCACGCGCATACTCCTTTCGGAATAGGGACGCGCGTACTCGTTTTTGAATGCGCACGCGAATACGCGTTTTTGAACATGCACACGCGTACTCGTTTTTTAATGCGCACGCGTATACTCGTTTTGAATGCGCACGCGCATACTAGTTTTCGAATAGGCACGCGCATACTCGTTTTTGATTGCGCACAAGCATACTCGTTTTTGAATGCACACGCGCATACTCGTTTCGGAATACGCACGCGCATACTCGTTTTGGAAGGCGCACGCGCATACTCGTTTTTGAATAGGCACGCGCGTACTCGTTTTTGAACGCGAACGCGCATACGCGTTTTTGAACATGCACAAGCGTACTCGTTTTTGAATGCACACGCGTATACTGGTTTTGAATGCACACGCGCATACTCGTTTTTGAATAGGCATGCGCGTACTCGTTTTTGAATGCGCACGCATATACTCGTTTCGGAATGCGCACGCGCATACTCGTTTTCGAATAGGCACGCGCATACTCGTTTTTGAATGCGCACACGCATACTCGTTTTTGAATGCACACGCGCATACTCGTTTTGGAATACGCATGCGACTACTCGTTTTTGAATAGGCACGCGCGTACTCGTTTTTGAACGCGAACGCGCATACGCGTTTTTGAATGCACACGCGCATACTTGTTTTGGAGTAGGCACGCGCGTACTTGTTTTGGATTGCGCACGCGCATACTCGTTTTTGAATGCACACGCGCATACTCGTTTTCGAATAGGCACGCACATACACGTTTTTGAATGCACACGCACATACTCGTTTTGAAATAGGCACGCGCATACTGGTTTGGAAGGCGCACGCGCATACTCGTTTTTGAATAGGCATGCGCGTACTCGTTTTTGAAGGCGCACGCGCATACTTGGTTTTGAATGCACACGCGCATACTCGTTTTGAAATAGGCACGCGCATAGTCGTTTTTGAATGCACACACGCATACTCATTTTGCAAAAGCACGTGCATACTCGTTTTTGAATGCGGACGCGCATACGCGTTTTTGAACAGGCACACGCGTACTCGTTTTTGAATGGGCACGCGTATACTCGTTTTGACTGCGCACGCGCATACTCGTTTTGAATGCTCACGCGCATACTCGTTTCGGAATACGCACGCGCATACTCGTTTTTGAATGCGCACGCGCATACTCGTTTTTGAAAGCGCAAGCGCGTACTCGTTTTTGAATGCGCACGCGCATACTCGTTTTTGAATGCACATGCGCATACTCATTTTGGAATAAGCATGCGCATACTCGTTTTTGAACGCGCACATGCATACTCCTTTTTGAATGCACACGCGCATACTCGTTTTGGAATGCGCACGCGTATACTCGTTTTTGAATAGGCACGCGCGTACTCGTTTTTGAATGCGCACGCGTATACTCGTTTCGGAATGCGCACGCGCATACTCGTTTTCGTATAGGCACGCGCATACTTGTTTTTGAATGCGTACACGCATACTCGTTTTTGAATGCACGCGCGCATACTCGTTTCAGAATACGCACGCGCATACTCGTTTCGGAATGCGCACGCGCATACTCGTTTTGGAATAGGCACGTGCGTACTCGTTTTTGAATGCGAACGCGCATACGCGTTTTGGAATGCGCACGCGCATACTCGTTTCGGAGATCGCACGCGCATATTCATTTTGGAATAGGCACGTGCGTGCTAGTTTTTGAAAGCGAACGCGCATACGCGTTTTTGAACATGCACACGCGTACTTTGTTATGAATGCGCACGGGTATACTCGTTTTGAATGCACACGCGCATACTCGTTTTTGAATAGGCACGCGCATACTCGTTTTTGACTGCGCACGTGTATACTCGTTCCGGAATGCGCATGCGCATGCTCATTTTTGAGTAGGCACGCGCGTACTCGTTTTTGATTGCGCACGCGTACACTCGTTTTGAATGCGCACGCGTATACTCGTTTTTGAATGCACACGCGCATACTCGTTTTCAAAGAGGCACGCGCATACTCGTTTTTGAATGCACACACGCAAACTCGTTTTTTGAATGCACACGCGCATACTAGTTTCGAAATGGGCACGCGAATACTCGTTTGGGAAGGCGCACGCGGATACTCGTTTTTGAATAGGCATGCGCGTACCACGCGCATACTTGTTTTTGAATGCACACGCGCATACTCGTTTTGGAATAGGCACGCGCATACTCGTTTTTGAATACGCACACGTATACTCGTATTATTGCGCACGCGCATACTCGTTTTGCAATACGCACGTGCATACTGGTTTTTGAATGCACACGCGCATACTCGTTTTTGAATAGGCACGCGCGTACTCGTTTTTGAATGCGCACGCGCATACTCGTTTTGAATGCACACGCGCATACTCGTTTTGGAATAGGCACGCACTTACTCGTTTTTGAATGCGCACACGCATAATCGTAATAGAATGCACACGCGCGTACTCGTTTTGAAATAGGCACGTGCATACTCGTTTTTGAATGCGCACACGCATACTCGTTTTTTAATTCGCACGCGCATACTCCTTTCGGAATAGGGACGCGCGTACTCGTTTTTGAATGCGCACGCGCATACGCGTTTTTGAACATGCACACGCGTACTCGTTTTTTAATGCGCACGCGTATACTCGTTTTGAATGCGCACGCGCATACTAGTTTTCGAATAGGCACGCGCATACTCGTTTTTGAATGCGCACAAGCATACTCGTTTTTGAATGCACACGCGCATACTCGTTTCGGAATACGCACGCGCATACTCGTTTTGGAAGGCGCACGCGCATACTCGTTTTTCAATAGGCACGTGCGCACTCGTTTTTGAACGCGAACGCGCATACGCGTTTTTGAACATGCACACGCGTACTCATTTTTGAATGCACACGCGTATACTCGTTTTGAATGCACACTTGCATACTCGTTTTTGAATAGGCATGCGCGTACTCGTTTTTGAATGCGCACGCATATACTCGTTTCGGAATGTGCACGCGCATACTCGTTTTCGAATAGGCACGCGCATACTCGTTTTTGAATGCGCACACGCATACTCGTTTTTGAATAGGCACGCGCATACTTGTTTTTGAATGCGCACGCGTATACTCGTTTCGGAATGCGCACGCGCATACTCGTTTTCGTATAGGCACGCGCATACTTGTTTTTGAGTGCGTACACGCATACTCGTTTTTGAATGCACGCGCGCATACTCGTTTCAGAATACGCACGCGCATACTCGTTTCGGAATGCGCACGCGCATACTCGTTTTGGAATAGGCACGTGCGTACTCGTTTTTGAATGCGAACGCGCATACGCGTTTTGGAATGCGCACGCGCATACTCGTTTCGGAGATCGCACGCGCATATTCATTTTGGAATAGGCACGTGCGTGCTCGTTTTTGAAAGCGAACGCGCATACGCGTTTTTGAACATGCACACGCGTACTTTGTTATGAATGCGCACGGGTATACTCGTTTTGAATGCACACGCGCATACTCGTTTTTGAATAGGCACGCGCATACTCGTTTTTGACTGCGCACGTGTATACTCGTTCCGGAATGCGCATGCGCATGCTCATTTTTGAGTAGGCACGCGCGTACTCGTTTTTGATTGCGCACGCGTACACTCGTTTTGAATGCGCACGCGTATACTCGTTTTTGAATGCACACGCGCATACTCGTTTTCAAATAGGCACGCGCATACTCGTTTTTGAATGCACACACGCAAACTCGTTTTTTGAATGCACACGCGCATACTAGTTTCGAAATGGGCACGCGAATACTCGTTTGGGAAGGCGCACGCGGATACTCGTTTCTGAATAGGCATGCGCGTACTCGTTTTTGAATGCGCACGCGCATACTTGTTTTTGAATGCACACGCGCATACTCGTTTTGGAATAGGCACGCGCATACTCGTTTTTGAATACGCACACGTATACTCGTTTTTTGAATGCACACGCGCATACTAGTTTCGAAATGGGCACGCGAATACTCGTTTGGGAAGGCGCACGCGGATACTCGTTTTTGAATAGGCATGCGCGTACTCGTTTTTGAATGCGCACGCGCATGCTTGTTTTTGAATGCACACGCGCATACTCGTTTTGGAATAGGCACGCACTTACTCGTTTTTGAATGCGCACACGCATACTCGTAATAGAATGCACACGCGCGTACTCGTTTTGAAATAGGCACGTGCATACTCGTTTTTGAATGCGCACACGCATACTCGTTTTTTAATTCGCACGCGCATACTCCTTTCGGAATAGGGACGCGCGTACTCGTTTTTGAATGCGCACGCGAATACGCGTTTTTGAACATGCACACGCGTACTCGTTTTTTAATGCGCACGCGTATACTCGTTTTGAATGCACACGCACATACTCGTTTTTGAATAGGCATGCGCGTACTCGTTTTTGAATGCGCACGCATATACTCGTTTCGGAATGCGCACGCGCATACTCGTTTTCGAATAGGCACGCGCATACTCGTTTTTGAATGCGCACACGCATACTCGTTTTTGAATGCACACGCGCATACTCGTTTTGGAATACGCATGCGACTACTCGTTTTTGAATAGGCACGCGCGTACTCGTTTTTGAACGCGAACGCGCATACGCGTTTTTGAATGCACACGCGCATACTTGTTTTGGAGTAGGCACGCGCGTACTTGTTTTGGATTGCGCACGCGCATACTCGTTTTTGAATGCACACGCGCATACTCGTTTTCGAATAGGCACGCACATACACGTTTTTGAATGCACACGCACATACTCGTTTTGAAATAGGCACGCGCATACTGGTTTGGAAGGCGCACGCGCATACTCGTTTTTGAATAGGCATGCGCGTACTCGTTTTTGAAGGCGCACGCGCATACTTGGTTTTGAATGCACACGCGCATACTCGTTTTGAAATAGGCACGCGCATAGTCGTTTTTGAATGCACACACGCATACTCATTTTGCAAAAGCACGTGCATACTCGTTTTTGAATGCGGACGCGCATACGCGTTTTTGAACAGGCACACGCGTACTCGTTTTTGAAGGGGCACGCGTATACTCGTTTTAACTGCGCACGCGCATACTCGTTTTGAATGCTCACGCGCATACTCGTTTCGGAATACGCACGCGCATACTCGTTTTTCAATGCGCACGCGCATACTCGTTTTTGAAAGCGCAAGCGCGTACTCGTTTTTGAATGCGCACGCGCATACTCGTTTTTGAATGCACATGCGCATACTCATTTTGGAATAAGCATGCGCATACTCGTTTTTGAACGCGCACATGCATACTCCTTTTTGAATGCACACGCGCATACTCGTTTTGGAATGCGCACGCGTATACTCGTTTTTGAATAGGCACGCGCGTACTCGTTTTTGATTGCGCACGCGCATACTCGTTTTTGAATGCACACGCGCATACTCGTTTTTTAATTGGCACGCGCATACTCCTTTCGGAATAGGCACGCGCGTACTCGTTTTTGAATGCGCACGCGCATACGCGTTTTTGAACATGCACACGCGTACTCGTTTTTTAATGCGCACGCGTATACTCGTTTTGAATGCGCACGCGCATACTAGTTTTCGAATAGGCACGCGCATACTCGTTTTTGAATGCGCACAAGCATACTCGTTTTTGAATGCACACGCGCATACTCGTTTCGGAATACGCACGCGCATACTCGTTTTGGAAGGCGCACGCGCATACTCGTTTTTCAATAGGCACGCGCGTACTCGTTTTTGAACGCGAACGCGCATACGCGTTTTTGAACATGCACACGCGTACTCGTTTTTGAATGCACACGCGTATACTCGTTTTGAATGCACACGCGCATACTCGTTTTTGAATAGGCATGCGCGTACTCGTTTTTGAATGCGCACGCATATACTCGTTTCGGAATGTGCACGCGCATACTCGTTTTCGAATAGGCACGCGCATACTCGTTTTTGAATGCGCACACGCATACTCGTTTTTGAATAGGCACGCGCATACTTGTTTTTGAATGCGCACGCGTATACTCGTTTCGGAATGCGCACGCGCATACTCGTTTTCGTATAGGCACGCGCATACTTGTTTTTGAATGCGTACACGCATACTCGTTTTTGAATGCACGCGCGCATACTCGTTTCAGAATACGCACGCGCATACTCGTTTCGGAATGCGCACGCACATACTCGTTTTGGAATAGGCACGCGCGTACTCGTTTTTGAATGCGAACGCGCATACGCGTTTTGGAATGCGCACGCGCATACTCGTTTCGGAGATCGCACGCGCATATTCATTTTGGAATAGGCACGTGCGTGCTCGTTTTTGAAAGCGAACGCGCATACGCGTTTTTGAACATGCACACGCGTACTCGTTTTTGAATGCACACGCGTATACTCGTTTTGAATGCACACGCGCATACTCGTTTTTGAATAGGCACGCGCATACTCGTTTTTGACTGCGCACGTGTATACTCGTTCCGGAATGCGCATGCGCATGCTCATTTTTGAGTAGGCACGCGCGTACTCGTTTTTGATTGCGCACGCGTACACTCGTTTTGAATGCGCACGCGTATACTCGTTTTTGAATGCACACGCGCATACTCGTTTTCAAAGAGGCACGCGCATACTCGTTTTTGAATGCACACACGCAAACTCGTTTTTTGAATGCACACGCGCATACTAGTTTCGAAATGGGCACGCGAATACTCGTTTGGGAAGGCGCACGCGGATACTCGTTTTTGAATAGGCATGCGCGTACTCGTTTTTGAATGCGCTCCGCATACTTGTTTTTGAATGCACAGGCGCATACTCGTTTTGGAATAGGCACGCACATACTCGTTTTTGAATACGCACACGTATACTCGTATTTGATTGCGCACGCGCATACTCGTTTTGCAATAGGCACGTGCATACTGGTTTTTGAATGCACACGCGCATACTCGTTTTTGAATAGGCACGCGCGTACTCGTTTTTGAATGCGCACGCGCATACTCGTTTTGAATGCACACGCGCATACTCGTTTTGGAATAGGCACGCACTTACTCGTTTTTGAATGCGCACACGCATACTCGTAATAGAATGCACACGCGCGTACTCGTTTTGAAATAGGCACGTGCATACTCGTTTTTGAATGCGCACACGCATACTCGTATTTGAATGCACACGCGCATACTCGTTTTGAAATAGGCACGTGCATACTCGTTTTTGAATGCGCACGCGCATACGCGTTTTTGAACAGGCACACGCGTACTCGTTTTTGAATGCCCACGCGTATAAGCATTTGAATGCGCACGCGCATACTCGGTTTTGAACGCACACGCCCATACTCGTTTTTGAATGCACACGCGCATACTCGTTTCGGAATACGCACGCGCATACTCGTTTTGGAATGCGCACGCGCATGCTCGTTTTGGAACGCGAAGCCCATACTCGTTTTTGAATGCACACACGCGTACTCGTTTTGGAAAGCACACGCACATACTCGTTTTTTGACTGCGCACGTGTATACTCGTTTTCGAATAGGCACGCGCATACTCGTTTGGGAAGGCGAACGCGCATACTCGTTTTTGAATAGGCATGCGCGTACTCGTTTTTGAATGCGCACGCGCGTACTCGTTTTTTAATTCGCACGCGCATACTCCTTTCGGAATAGGGACGCGCGTACTCGTTTTTGAATGCGCAGGCGAATACGCGTTTTTGAACATGCACACGCGTACTCGTTTTTTAATGCGCACGCGTATACTCGTTTTGAATGCGCACGCGCATACTAGTTTTCGAATAGGCACGCGCATACTCGTTTTTGATTGCGCACAAGCATACTCGTTTTTGAATGCACACGCGCATACTCGTTTCGGAATACGCACGCGCATACTCGTTTTGGAAGGCGCACGCGCATACTCGTTTTCGAATAGGCACGCGCATACTCGTTTTTGAATGCGCACGCGCATACGCGTTTTTGAATGCACACGCGCGTACTCGTTTTTGAATGCACACGCGTATACTGGTTTTGAATGCACACGCGCATACTCGTTTTTGAATAGGCATGCGCGTACTCGTTTTTGAATGCGCACGCATATACTCGTTTCGGAATGCGCACGCGCATACTCGTTTTCGAATAGGCACGGGCATACTCGTTTTTGAATGCGCACACGCATACTCGTTTTTGAATGCACACGCGCATACTCGTTTTGGAATACGCATGCGACTACTCGTTTTTGAATAGGCACGCGCGTACTCGTTTTTGATCGCGAACGCGCATACGCGTTTTTGAATGCACACGCGCATACTCGTTTTGGAGTAGGCACGCGCGTACTCGTTTTGGATTGCGCACGCGCATACTCGTTTTTGAATGCACACGCGCATACTCGTTTTCGAATAGGCACGCACATACTCGTTTTTGAATGCACACGCGCATACTCGTTTTGAAATAGGCACGCGCATACTGGTTTGGAAGGCGCACGCGCATACTCGTTTTTGAATAGGCATGCGCGTACTCGTTTTTGAAGGCGCACGCGCATACTTGCTTTTGAATGCACACGCGCATACTCATTTTGAAATAGGCACGCGCATAGTCGTTTTTGAATGCACACACGCATACTCATTTTGCAAAAGCACGTGCATACTCGTTTTTGAATGCGTACGCGTATACTCGTTTTGACTGCGCACGCGCATACTCGTTTTGAATGCTCACGCGCATACTAGTTTTCGGAATGCGCACGCGCATACTCGTTTTCGTATAGGCACGCGCATACTTGTTTTTGAATGCGTACACGCATACTCGTTTTTGAATGCACACGCGCATACTCGTTTCAGAATACGCACGCGCATACTCGTTTCGGAATGCGCACGCGCATACTCGTTTTGGAATAGGCACGTGCGTACTCGTTTTTGAATGCGAACGCGCATACGCGTTTTTGAATGCACACGCGCATACTCGTTTCGGAATGCGCACGCACATATTCATTTTCGAATAGGCACGTGCGTGCTCGTTTTTGAAAGCGAACGCGCATACGCGTTTTTGAACATGCACACGCGTACTTTGTTATGAATGCGCACGGGTATACTCGTTTTGAATGCACACGCGCATGCTCATTTTTGAGTAGGCACGCGCGTACTCGTTTTTGATTGCGCACATGTACACTCGTTTTGAATGCGCACGCGTATACTCGTTTTTGAATGCACACGCGCATACTCGTTTTCAAATAGGCACGCGCATACTCGTTTTTGAATGCACACACGCATACTCGTTTTTTGAATGCACACGCGCATACTAGTTTCGAAATGGGCACGCGAATACTCGTTTGGGAAGGCGCACGCGGATACTCGTTTTTGAATAGGCATGCGCGTACTCGTTTTTGAATGCGCACGCGCATACGTGTTTTTGAATGCACACGCGCATACTCGTTTTGGAATAGGCACACGCATACTCGTTTTTGAATACGCACACGTATACTCGTATTTGATTGCGCACGCGCATACTCGTTTTGCAATAGGCATGTGCATACTCGTTTTTGAATGCACACGCGCGTACTCGTTTTGAAATAGGCACGTGCATACTCGTTTTTGAATGCGCACACGCATACTCGTATTTGAATGCACACACGCATACTCGTTTTGAAATAGGCACATGCATACTCGTTTTTTAATGCGCACGCGCATACGCGTTTTTGAACAGGCACACGCGTACTCGTTTTTGAATGCGCACGCGTATAAGCATTTGAATGCGCACGCGCATACTCGGTTTTGAACGCACACGCCCATACTCGTTTTTGAATGCACACGCGCATACTCGTTTCGGAATACGCACGCGCATACTCGTTTTGGAATGCGCACGCGCATGCTCGTTTTGGAATGCGAAGCGCATACTCGTTTTTGAATGCACACACGCGTACTCGTTTTGGAATAGGCACGCGCATACTCGTTTTTGACTGCGCACGTGTATACTCGTTTTCGAATGGGAGCGCATTCTCGTTTTTGAATGCACACGCGCATACTCGTTTTTGAATGCACACGCGCATACTCGTTTCGAAATAGGCACGCGCATACTCGTTTGGGAAGGCGAACGCGCATACTCGTTTTTGAATAAGCATGCGCGTACTCGTTTTTGAATGCGCACGCATATACTCGTTTCGGAATGCGCACGCGCATACTCGTTTTCGAATAGGCACGCGCATACTCGTTTTTGAATGCGCACACGCATACTCGTTTTTGAATAGGCACGCGCATACTTGTTTTTGAATGCGCACGCGTATACTCGTTTCGGAATGCGCACGCGCATACTCGTTTTCGTATAGGCACGCGCATACTTGTTTTTGAATGCGTACACGCATACTCGTTTTTGAATGCACACGCGCATACTCGTTTCAGAATACGCACGCGCATACTTGTTTTTGAATGCACACACGCATACTCGTTTTGGAATAGGCACGCGCATACTCGTTTTTGAATACGCACACGTATACTCGTATTTGATTGCGCACGCGCATACTCGTTTTGCAATAGGCACGTGCATACTCGTTTTTGAATGCACATGCGCATACTCGGTTTTGAATAGGCACGCGCGTACTCGTTTTTGAATGCGCACGCGCCTACTCGTTTTGAATGCACACGTGCATACTCGTTTTGAAATAGGCACGTGCATACTCGTTTTTGAATGCGCACACGCATACTCGTATTTGAATGCACACGCGCATACTCGTTTTGAAATAGGCACGTGCATACTCGTTTTTGAATGCGCACGCGCATACGCGTTTTTGAACAGGCACACGCGTACTCGTTTTTGAATGCGAACGCGTATAAGCATTTGAATGCGCACGCGCATACTCGGTTTTGAACGCACACGCCCATACTCGTTTTTGAATGCACACGCGCATACTCGTTTCGGAATACGCACGCGCATACTCGTTTTGGAATGCGCACGCGCATGCTCGTTTTGGAACGCGAAGCGCATACTCGTTTTTGAATGCACACACGCGTACTCGTTTTGGAATAGGCACGCGCATACTCGTTTTTTGACTGCGCACGTGTATACTCGTTTTCGAATAGGCACGCGCATTCTCGTTTTTGAATGCACACGCGCATACTCGTTTTTGAATGCACACGCGCATACTCGTTTCGAAATAGGCACGCGCATACTCGTTTGGGAAGGCGAACGCGCATACTCGTTTTTGAATAGGCATGCGCGTACTCGTTTTTGAATGCGCACGCGCGTACTCGTTTTTTAATTCGCAGGCGCATACTCCTTTCGGAATAGGGACGCGCGTACTCGTTTTTGAATGCGCACGCGCATACGCGTTTTTGAACATGCACACGTGTACTCGTTTTTTAATGCGCACGCGTATACTCGTTTTGAATGCGCACGCGCATACTAGTTTTCGAGTAGGCACGCGCATACTCGTTTTTGATTGCGCACAAGCATACTCGTTTTTGAATGCACACGCGCATACTCGTTTCGGAATACGCACGCGCATACTCGTTTTGGAAGGCGCACGCGCATACTCGTTTTTGAATAGGCACGCGCGTACTCGTTTTTGAACGCGAACGCGCATACGCGTTTTTGAACATGCACAAGCGTACTCGTTTTTGAATAGGCATGCGCGTACTCGTTTTTGAATGCGCACGCATATACTCGTTTCGGAATGCGCACGCGCATACTCGTTTTCGAATAGGCACGCGCATACTCGTTTTTGAATGCGCACACGCATACTCGTTTTTGAATGCACACGCGCATACTCGTTTTGGAATACGCATGCGACTACTCGTTTTTGAATAGGCACGCGCGTACTCGTTTTTGAACGCGAACGCACATACGCGTTTTTGAATGCACACGCGCATACTCGTTTTGGAGTAGGCACGCGCGTACTCGTTTTGGATTGCGCACGCGCATACTCGTTTTTGAATGCACACGCGCATACTCGTTTTCGAATAGGCACGCACATACTCGTTTTTGAATGCACACGCGCATACTCGTTTTGAAATAGGCACGCGCATACTGGTTTGGAAGGCGCACGCGCATACTCGTTTTTAAATAGGCATGCGCGTACTCGTTTTTGAAGGCGCACGCGCATACTTGGTTTTGAATGCACACGCGCATACTCGTTTTGAAATAGGCACGCGCATAGTCGTTTTTGAATGCACACACGCATACTCATTTTGCAAAAGCACGTGCATACTCGTTTTTGAATGCGCACGCGCATACGCGTTTTTGAACAGGCACACGCGTACTCGTTTTTGAATAGGCACGCGTATACTCGTTTTGACTGCGCACGCGCATACTCGTTTTGAATGCTCACGCGCATACTCGTTTCGGAATACGCACGCGCATACTCGTTTTTGAATGCGCACGCGCATACTCGTTTTTGAATGCGCAGGCGCGTACTCGTTTTTGAATGCGCACGCGCATACTCGTTTTTGAATGCACATGCGCATACTCATTTTGGAATAAGCACGCGCATACTCGTTTTTGAACGCGCACATGCCTACTCGTTTTTGAATGCACACGCGCATACTCGTTTTGGAATGCGCACGCGTATACTCGTTTTTGAATAGGCACGCGCGTACTCGTTTTTGATTGCGCACGCGCATACTCGTTTTTGAATGCACACGCGCATACTCGTTTTCGAATAGGCACGCGCAAACTCGTTTTTGAATGCACACGCGCATACTCGTTTTGAAATGGGCACGCGCATACTGGTTTGGAAGGCGCACGCGCATACTCGTTTTTGAATAGGCATGCGCGTACTCGTTTTTGAAGGCGCACGCGCATACTTGGTTTTGAATGCACACGCGCATACTCGTTTTGAAATAGGCACGCGCATAGTCGTTTTTGAATGCACACACGCATACTCATTTTGCAAAAGCACGTGCATACTCGTTTTTGAATGCGCACGCGCATACGCGTTTTTGAACAGGCACACGCGTACTCGTTTTTGAATGGGCACGCGTATACTCGTTTTGACTGCGCACGCGCATACTCGTTTTGAATGCTCACGCGCATACTCGTTTCGGAATACGCACGCGCATACTCGTTTTTGAATGCGCACGCGCATACGCGTTTTTGAATGCACACGCGCGTACTCGTTTTTGAATGCGCACGCGCATACTCGTTTTTGAATGCACATGCGCATACTCATTTTGGAATAAGCACGCGCATACTCGTTTTTGAACGCGCACATGCATACTCGTTTTTGAATGCACACGCGCATACTCGTTTTGGAATGCGCACGCGTATACTCGTTTTTGAATAGGCACGCGCGTACTCGTTTTTGATTGCGCACGCGCATACTCGTTTTTGAATTCACACGCGCATACTCGTTTTCGAATAGGCACGCGCGTACTCGTGTTTGAATGCGCACACGCATACTCGTTTTTGAATGCACACGCGCATACTCGTTTTGAAATAGGCACGTGCATACTCGTTTTTGAATGCGCACACGCATACTCGTATTTGAATGCACACGCGCATACTCGTTTCGGAATACGCACGCGCATACTCGTTTTGGAATAGGCACGTGCGTACTCGTTTTTGAATGCGAAAGCGCATACGCGTTTTTGAACATGCACACGTGTACTCGTTTTGGATTGCACACGCGCGTACTCGTTTTGGAATAGGCACGTGCGTACTCGTTTTTGAATGCGCACGCGCATGCGCGTTTTTGAACATGCACACGCGTACTCGTTTTTGAATGCGCACGCGTATACTCGTTTTGAATGCACACGCGCATACTCGTTTTTGAATAGGCACGCGCGTACTCGTTTTTGATTGCGCACGCGTATACTCGTTTCGGAATGCGCACGCGCATACTCGTTTCGGAATGCGCACGCGCATACTCGTTTTCGAATAGGCACGCGCATACTTGTTTTTGAATGCGCACGCGTATACTCGTTGTTGAATGTGCACGAGCATACTCGTTTTCGAATAGGCACGCGCGTACTCGTTCTTGAACGCGAACGCGCATACGCGTTTTTGAATAGGCACGCGCATACTCGTTTTTGATGGCGCACACGCATACTCGTTTTTGAATGCACACGCGCATACTCGTTTCGGAATACGCACGCGCATACTCGTTTTGGAATAGGCACGTGCGTACTCGTTTTTGAATGCGAACGCGCATACGCGTTTTTGAACATGCACACGCGCACTCGTTTTTGAATGCGCACGCGCATACGCGTTTTTTAACATGCACACGCGTACTCTTTCTTGAATGCGCACGCGTATACTGGTTTTGAATGCGCACGCGCATATTCTTTTTCGAATAGGCACGCGCATACTCGTTTTCCAATGCGCACACTCATACTCGTTCTTGAATGCACGCGCGCATACTCGTTTCGGAATACGCACGCACATACTCGTTTTGGAATGCGCACGCGCATACTCGTTTTTTGAATAGGCACGCGCGTACTCGTTTTTGAACGCGAACGCGCATACTCGTTTTTGAATAGGCACGCGCGTACTCGTTTTTGAATGCGCTCGCGTACATTCGTTTTGAATGCGCACGCGTATACTCGTTTTTGAATGCACACGCGCACACTCGTTTTCGAATAGGCACGCGAATACTCGTTTTTGAATGCACACGCGCATACTCGTTTCGAAGTGGGCACGCGCATACTCGTTTGGGAAGGCGCACGCGCATACTCGTTTTTGAATAGGCATGCGCGTACTCGTTTTTGAATGCGCACGCGCATATTTGTTTTTGAATGCACACGCGCATACTCGTTTTGGAATAGGCACGCGCATACTCGTTTTTGAATACGCACACGCATACTCGTATTTGATTGCGCAAGCGCATACTCGTTTTGGAATGCGCACGCGCATGCTCGTTTTGGAATGCGAAGCGCATACTCGTTTTTGAATGCGCACGCGCGTACTCGTTTTTTAATTCGCACGCGCATACTCCTTTCGGAATGAGCACGCGCGTACTCGTTTTTGAATGCGCACGGGCATACGCGTTTTTGAACATGCACACGCGTACTCGTTTTTGAATGCGCACGCGCATACTCGTTTTTGAATGCACATGCACATACCCGTTTTGGAATAAGCACGCGCATACTCGTTTTTGAACGCGCACACACATACTCGTTTTTGAATACACACGCGCATACTCGTTTTATGATGCGCACGCGTATACTCGTTTTTGAACAGGCACACGCGTACTCGTTTTGGATGCGCACGCGTATACTCGTTTTGACTGCGCACGCGCATACTCGTTTTGAATGCACACGCGCGTACTCGTTTTGAAATAGGCACGTGCATACTCGTTTTTGAATGCGCCCACGCATACTTGTATTTGAATGCACACGCGCATACTCGTTTCGGAATACGCACGCGCATACTCGTTTTGGAATGCGCACGCGCATACTCGTTTTGGAATAGGCACGTGCGTATTCGTCTTTGAATGCGAAAGCGCATACGCGTTTTTGAACATGCACGCGCGTACTCGTTTTTGAATGCATACACGCGTACTCGTTTTGGAATAGGCACGCGCATACTCGTTTTTGAATGCACACGCGCATACTCGTTTTTGAATGCACACGCGCATACTCGTTTCGAAATAGGCACGCGCATACTCGTTTGGGAAGGCGCACGCGCATACTTGTTTTTGAATAGGCATGCGCGTGCTCGTTTTTGAATGCGCACCCACATACTCGTTTTTGAATGCACACGCGCATACTCGTTTCGGAATACGCACGCGCATACTCGTTTTGGAATGCGCACGCGCATGCTCGTTTTGGAATGCGAAGCGCATACTCGTTTTTGAATGCGCACGCGCGTACTCGTTTTTTAATTCGCACGCGCATACTCCTTTCGGAATGAGCACGCGCGTACTCGTTTTTGAATGCGCACGGGCATACGCGTTTTTGAACATGCACACGCGTACTCGTTTTTGAATGCGCACGCGCATCCTCGTTTTTGAATGCACATGCACATACCCGTTTTGGAATAAGCACGCGCATACTCGTTTTTGAACGCGCACACACATACTCGTTTTTGAATACACACGCGCATACTCGTTTTATGATGCGCACGCGTATACTCGTTTTTGAACAGGCACACGCGTACTCGTTTTTGAATGCGCACGCGTATACTCGTTTTGACTGCGCACGCGCATACTCGTTTTGAATGCTCACGCGCATACTCGTTTCGGAATACGCACGCGCATACTCGTTTTGGAATGCGCACGCGCATACTCGTTTTTGAATGCACACGCGCGTACTCGTTTTTGAATGCGCACGCGCATACTCGTTTTTGAATGCACATGCGCATACTCATTTTGGAATAAGCACGCGCATACTCGTTTTGGAATGCGCACGCGTATACTCGTTTTTGAATAGGCACGCGCGTACTCGTTTTTGAATGCACACGCGCATACTCGTTTTTGAATGCACACGCGCATACTCGTTTCGAAATAGGCACGCGCATACTCGTTTGGGAAGGCGCACGCGCATACTTGTTTTTGAATAGGCATGCGCGTGCTCGTTTTTGAATGCGCACCCACATACTCGTTTTTGAATGCACACGCGCATACTCGTTTCGGAATACGAACGCGCATACTCGTTTTGGAATGCGCACGCGCATGCTCGTTTTGGAATGCGAAGCGCATACTCGTTTTTGAATGCGCACGCGCTTACTCGTTTTTTAATTCGCACGCGCATACTCCTTTCGGAATGAGCACGCGCGTACTCGTTTTTGAATGCGCACGGGCATACGCGTTTTTGAACATGCACACGCGTACTCGTTTTTGAATGCGCACGCGCATCCTCGTTTTTGAATGCACATGCACATACCCGTTTTGGAATAAGCACGCGCATACTCGTTTTTGAACGCGCACACACATACTCGTTTTTGAATACACACGCGCATACTCGTTTTATGATGCGCACGCGTATACTCGTTTTTGAACAGGCACACGCGTACTCGTTTTTGAATGCGCACGCGTATACTCGTTTTGACTGCGCACGCGCATACTCGTTTTGAATGCTCACGCGCATACTCGTTTCGGAATACGCACGCGCATACTCGTTTTGGAATGCGCACGCGCATACTCGTTTTTGAATGCACACGCGCGTACTCGTTTTTGAATGCGCACGCGCATACTCGTTTTTGAATGCACATGCGCATACTCATTTTGGAATAAGCACGCGCATACTCGTTTTTGAACGCGCACATGCATACTCGTTTTTGAATGCACACGCGCATACTCGTTTTGGAATGCGCGCGTGTATACTCGTTTTTGAATAGGCACGCGCGTACTCGTTTTTGATTGCGCACGCGCATACTCGTTTTTGAATGCACACGCGCATACTCGTTTTCGAATAGGCACGCGCGTACTCGTGTTTGAATGCGCACGCGCATACTCGTTTTTGAATGCACACGCGCATACTCGTTTTGGAATAGGCCCGCACATACTCGTTTTTGAATGCGCACACGCATACTCGTATTTGAATGCGCACGCGCATACTCGTTTTGGAATAGGCACGTGCGTACTCGTTTTTGAATGCGAAAGCGCATACGCGTTTTTGAACATGCACACGCGTACTCGTTTTGGATTGCACACGCGCGTACTCGTTTTGGAATAGGCACGTGCGTACTCGTTTTTGAATGCGCACGCGCATGCGCGTTTTTGAACATGCACACGCGTACTCGTTTTTGAATGCGCACGCGTATACTCGTTTTGAATGCACACGCGCATACTCGTTTTTGAATAGGCACGCGCGTACTCGTTTTTGAATGCGCACGCGTATACTCGTTTCGGAATGCGCACCCGCATACTCGTTTTCGAATAGGCACGCGCATACTTGTTTTTAAATGCGCACACGCATACTCGTTTTTGAAAGCGAACGCGCATACGCGTTTTTGAACATGCACACGCCTACTTTATTATGAATGCGCACGGGTATACTCGTTTTGAATGCACACGAGCATACTCGTTTTCGAATAGGCACGCGCGTACTCGTTTTTGAACGCGAACGCGCATACGCGTTTTTGAATAGGCACGCGCATACTCGTTTTTGAATGCGCACACGCATACTCGTTTTTGAATGCACACGCGCATACTCGTTTCGGAATACGCTCGCGCATACTCGTTTTGGAATGCGCACGCGCATACTCGTGTTGGAATAGGCACGTGCGTACTCGTTTTTGAATGCGAACGCGCATACGCGTTTTTGAACATGCACACGCGTACTCGTTTTTGAATGCGCACGCGCATACGCGTTTTTGAACATGCACACGCGTACTCTTTTTTGAATGCGCACGCGTATACTGGTTTTGAATGCGCACGCGCATATTCTTTTTCGAATAGGCACGCGCATGCTCGTTTTTCAATGCGCACACACATACTCGTTCTTGAATGCACGCGCGCATACTCGTTTCGGAAAACGCACGCACATACTCAATTTGGAATGCGCACGCGCATACTCGTTTTTGAATAGGCACGCGCGTACTCGTTTTTGAACGCGAACGCGCATACTCGTTTTTGAATAGGCACGCGCGTACTCGTTTTTGAATGCGCTCGCGTAAACTCGTTTTGACTGCGCACGCGTATGCTCGTTTTTGATTGCACACGCGCATACTCGTTTTCGAATAGGCACGCGAATACACGTTTTTGAATGCACACGCGCATACTCGTTTCGAAATGGGCACGCGCATACTTGTTTGGGAAGGCGCACGCGCATACTCGTTTTTGAATAGGCATGCGCGTACTCGTTCTTGAATGCGCACGCGCATATTTGTTTTTGAATGCACACGCGCATACTCGTTTTGGAATAGGCACGCGCATGCTCGTTTTTGAATAAGCAAGCGCGTACTCGTTTGGAAAGGCGCACGCGCATACTCGTTTTCGAATAGGAACGCGCATACTCGTTTTGAATGCTCACGCGCATACTCGTTTCGGAATACGCACGCGCATACTCGTTTTGGAATGCGCACGCGCATACTCGTTTTTGAATGCACACGCGCGTACTCGTTTTTGAATGCGCACGCGCATACTCGTTTTTGAATGCACATGCGCATACTCATTTTGGAATAAGCACGCGCATACTCGTTTTTGAACGCGCACATGCATACTCGTTTTTGAATGCACACGCGCATACTCGTTTTGGAATGCGCACGCGTATACTCGTTTTTGAATAGGCACGCGCGTACTCGTTTTTGATTGCGCACGCGCATACTCGTTTTTGAATGCACACGCGCATACTCGTTTTCGAATAGGCACGCGCGTACACGTGTTTGAATGCGCACGCGCATACTCGTTTTTGAATGCACACGCGCATACTCGTTTTGGAATAGGCCCGCACATACTCGTTTTTGAATGCGCACACGCATACTCGTATTTGAATGCACACGCGCGTAATCGTTTTGAAATAGGCACGTGCATACTCGTTTTTGAATGCGCCCACGCATACTTGTATTTGAATGCACACGCGCATACTCGTTTCGGAATACGCACGCGCATACTCGTTTTGGAATGTGCACGCGCATACTCGTTTTGGAATAGGCACGTGCGTATTCGTCTTTGAATGCGAAAGCGCATACGCGTTTTTGAACATGCACGCGCGTACTCGTTTTTGAATGCATACACGCGTACTCGTTTTGGAATAGGCACGCGCATACTCGTTTTTGAATGCGCACGCGCATACTCGTTTTTGAATGCACACGCGCATACTCGTTTCGAAATAGGCACGCGCATACTCGTTTGGGAAGGCGCACGCGCATACTTGTTTTTGAATAGGCATGCGCGTGCTCGTTTTTGAATGCGCACCCACATACTCGTTTTTGAATGCACACGCGCATACTCGTTTCGGAATACGCACGCGCATACTCGTTTTGGAATGCGCACGCGCATGCTCGTTTTGGAATGCGAAGCGCATACTCGTTTTTGAATGCGCACGCGCGTACTCGTTTTTTAATTCGCACGCGCATACTCCTTTCGGTATGAGCACGCGCGTACTCGTTTTTGAATGCGCACGGGCATACGCGTTTTTGAACATGCACACGCGTACTCGTTTTTGAATGCGCACGCGCATACTCGTTTTTGAATGCACATGCACATACCCGTTTTGGAATAAGCACGCGCATACTCGTTTTTGAACGCGCACACACATACTCGTTTTTGAATACACACGCGCATACTCGTTTTATGATGCGCCCGCGTATACTCGTTTTTGAACAGGCACACGCGTACTCGTTTTTGAATGCGCACGCGTATACTCGTTTTGACTGCGCACGCGCATACTCGTTTTGAATGCTCACGCGCATACTAGTTTCGGAATACGCACGCGCATACTCGTTTTGGAATGCGCACGCGCATACTCGTTTTTGAATGCACACGCGCGTACTCGTTTTTGAATGCGCACGCGCATACTCGTTTTTGAATGCACATGCGCATACTCATTTTGGAATAAGCACGCGCATACTCGTTTTTGAACGCGCACATGCATACTCGTTTTTGAATGCACACGCGCATACTCGTTTTGGAATGCGCACGCGTATACTCGTTTTTGAATAGGCACGCGCGTACTCGTTTTTGATTGCGCACGCGCATACTCATTTTTGAATGCACACGCGCATACTCGTTTTCGAATAGGCACGCGCGTACTCGTGTTTGAATGCGAACGCGCATACTCGTTTTTGAATGCACACGCGCATACTCGTTTTGGAATAGGCCCGCACATACTCGTTTTTGAATGCGCACACGCATACTCGTATTTGAATGCGCACGCGCATACTCGTTTTGGAATAGGCACGTGCGTACTCGTTTTTGAATGCGAAAGCGCATACGCGTTTTTGAACATGCACACGCGTACTCGTTTTGGAGTGCACACGCGCGTACTCGTTTTGGAATAGGCACGTGCGTACTCGTTTTTGAATGCGCACGCGCATGCGCGTTTTTGAACATGCACACGCGTACTCGTTTTTGAATGCGCACGCGTATACTCGTTTTGAATGCACACGCGCATACTCGTTTTTGAATAGGCACGCGCGTACTCGTTTTTGAATGCGCACGCGTATACTCGTTTCGGAATGCGCACCCGCATACTCGTTTTCGAATAGGCACGCGCATACTTGTTTTTAAATGCGCACACGCATACTCGTTTTTGAAAGCGAACGCGCATACGCGTTTTTGAACATGCACACGCCTACTTTATTATGAATGCGCACGGGTATACTCGTTTTGAATGCACACGCGCATACTCGTTTTTGAATGCGCACGCGTACACTCGTTTTGAATGTGCACGCGTATACTCGTTTTTGAATGCGCACGAGCATACTCGTTTTCGAATAGGCACGCGCGTACTCGTTTTTGAACGCGAACGCGTATACGCGTTTTTGAATAGGCACGCGCATACTCGTTTTTGAATGCGCACACGCATACTCGTTTTTGAATGCACACGCGCATACTCGTTTCGGAATACGCTCGCGCATACTGGTTTTGGAATGCGCACGCGCATACTCGTGTTGGAATAGGCACGTGCGTACTCGTTTTTGAATGCGAACGCGCATACGCGTTTTTGAACATGCACACGCGTACTCGTTGTTGAATGCGCACGCGCATACGCGTTTTTGAACATGCACACGCGTACTCTTTTTTGAATGCGCACGCGTATACTGGTTTTGAATGCGCACGCGCATATTCTTTTTCGAATAGGCACGCGCATGCTCGTTTTTCAATGCGCACACACATACTCGTTCTTGAATGCACGCGCGCATACTCGTTTCGGAATACGCACGCACATACTCAATTTGGAATGCGCACGCGCATACTCGTTTTTGAATAGGCACGCGCGTACTCGTTTTTGAACGCGAACGCGCATACTCGTTTTTGAATAGGCACGCGCGTACTCGTTTTTGAATGCGCTCGCGTAAACTCGTTTTGACTGCGCACGCGTATGCTCGTTTTTGAATGCACACGCGCATACTCGTTTTCGAATAGGCACGCGAATACTCGTTTTTGAATGCACACGCGCATACTCGTTTTGGAATAGGCACGCGCATACTCGTTTTTGACTGCGCACGTGTATACTCGTTTCGGAATGCGCACGCGCATGCTCGTTTTTGAATAAGCAAGCGCGTACTCGTTTGGAAAGGCGCACGCGCATACTCGTTTTCGAATAGGAACGCGCATACTCGTTTTGAATGCTCACGCGCATACTCGTTTCGGAATACGCACGCGCATACTCGTTTTGGAATGCGCACGCGCATACTCGTTTTTGAATGCACACGCGCGTACTCGTTTTTGAATGCGCGCGCGCATACTCGTTTTTGAATGCACATGCGCATACTCATTTTGGAATAAGCACGCGCATACTCGTTTTTGAACGCGCACATGCATACTCGTTTTTGAATGCACACGCGCATACTCGTTTTGGAATGCGCACGCGTATACTCGTTTTTGAATAGGCACGCGCGTACTCGTTTTTGATTGCGCACGCGCATACTCGTTTTTGAATGCACACGCGCATACTCGTTTTCGAATAGGCACGCGCGTACTCGTGTTTGAATGCGCACGCGCATACTCGTTTTTGAATGCACACGCGCATACTCGTTTTGGAATAGGCCCGCACATACTCGTTTTTGAATGCGCACACGCATACTCGTATTTGAATGCACACGCGCGTACTCGTTTTGAAATAGGCACGTGCATACTCGTTTTTGAATGCGCCCACGCATACTTGTATTCGAATGCACACGCGCATACTCGTTTCGGAATACGCACGCGCATACTCGTTTTGGAATGCGCACGCGCATACTCGTTTTGGAATAGGCACGTGCGTATTCGTCTTTGAATGCGAAAGCGCATACGCGTTTTTGAACATGCACACGCGTACTCGTTTTGGATTGCACACGCGCGTACTCGTTTTGGAATAGGCACGTGCGTACTCGTTTTTGAATGCGCACGCGCATGCGCGTTTTTGAACATGCACACGCGTACTCGTTTTTGAATGCGCACGCGTATACTCGTTTTGAATGCACACGCGCATACTCGTTTTTGAATAGGCACGCGCGTACTCGTTTTTGAATGCGCACGCGTATACTCGTTTCGGAATGCGCACGCGCATACTCGTTTTCGAAAAGGCACGCGCATACTTCTTTTTAAATGCGCACACGCATACTCGTTTTTGAAAGCGAACGCGCATACGCGTTTTTGAACATGCACACGCCTACTTTGTTATGAATGCGCACGGGTATACTGGTTTTGAATGCACACGCGCATACTCGTTTTTGATTGCGCACGCGTACACTCGTTTTGAATGTGCACGCGTATACTCGTTTTTGAATGCGCACGAGCATACTCGTTTTCGAATAGGCACGCGCGTACTCGTTTTTGAACGCGAACGCGCATACGCGTTTTTGAATAGGCACGCGCATACTCGTTTTTGAATGCGCACACGCATACTCGTTTTTCAATGCACACGCGCATACTCGTTTCGGAATACGCACGCGCATACTCGTTTTGGAATGCGCACGCGCATACTCGTGTTGGAATAGGCACGTGCGTACTCGTTTTTCAATGCGAACGCGCATACGCGTTTTTGAACATGCACACGCGTACTCTTTTTTGAATGCGCACGCGTATACTGGTTTTGAATGCGCACGCGCATATTCTTTTTCGAATAGGCACGCGCATACTCGTTTTTCAATGCGCACACACATACTCGTTCTTGACTGCACGCGCGCATACTCGTTTCGGAATACGCACGCACATACTCAATTTGGAATGCGCACGCGCATACTCGTTTTTGAATAGGCACGCGCGTACTCGTTTTTGAACGCGAACGCGCATACTCGTTTTTGAATAGGCACGCGCGTACTCGTTTTTGAATGCGCTCGCGTAAACTCGTTTTGACTGCGCACGCGTATGCTCGTTTTTGAATGCACACGCGCATACTCGTTTTCGAATAGGCACGCGAATACTCGTTTTTGAATGCACACGCGCATACTCGTTTTTGAATGCACACGCGCATACTCGTTTCGAAATGGGCACGCGCATACTCGTTTGGGAAGGCGCACGCGCATACTCGTTTTTGAATAGGCATGCGCGTACTCGTTCTTGAATGCGCACGCGCATAATTGTTTTTGAATGCACACGCGCATACTCGTTTTGGAATAGGCACGCGCATACTCGTTTTTGACTGCGCACGTGTATACTCGTTTCGGAATGCGCACGCGCATGCTCGTTTTTGAATAAGCACGCGCGTACTCGTTTGGAAAGGCGCACGCGCATACTCGTTTTCGAATAGGCACGCGCATACTCGTTTTTGAATGCACACGCGCATACTCGTTTTTGAATGCATACGCGCATACTCGTTTCGAAATAGGCACGCGCATACCCGTTTGGGAAGGCGCACATGCATACTCGTTTTTGAATGCGCACGCACATACTCGTTTTTGAATAGCAACGCGCGTACTCGTTTTTGAATGCACACACGCGTACTCGTTTTGGAATAGGCACGCGCATACTCGTTTTTGACTGCGCACGTGTATACTCGTTTCGGAATGCGCACGCGCATGCTCGTTTTTGAATAGGCACGCGCTTACTCGTTTTTGAATGCGCACGCGTACACTCGTTTTGAATGCGCACGCGTATACTCGTTTTTGCATGCACACGTGCATACTCGTTTTCAAATAGGCACGCGCATACTCGTTTTTGAATGCCCACGCGCATACTCGTCTCGAAATAGGCACGCGCATACTCGTTTGGGAAGGCGCACGCGCATACTTGTTTTTGAATAGGCATGCGCGTACTTGTTTTTGAATGCGCACGCGCATACTCGTTTTTGAATGCACACGCGCATACTCGTTTCGGAATACGCACGCGCATACTCGTTTTGGAATGCACATGCGCATACTCATTTTGGAATAAGCACGCCCATACTCGTTTTTGAATGCACACGCGCATACTCGTTTCGGAATATGCACGCGCATACTCGTTTTGGAATGCGCACGCGCATGCTCGTTTTGGATTGCGAAGCGCATACTCGTTTTTGAATGTGCACGCGCGTACTCGTTTTTGAATAAGCACGCGCGTACTCGTTTGGAAAGGCGCACGCGCATACTCATTTTTGAATAGGCATGCGCGTACTCGTTTTTGAAAGCGAACGCGCATACGCATTTTTGAACATGCACACGTGTACTTTGTTATGAATGCGCACGGGTATACTCGTTTTGAATGCACACGCGCATACTCGTTTTTGAATAGGCACGCGCATACTCGTTTTTGACTGCGCACGTGTATACTCGTTTCGGAATGCGCACGCGCATGCTCGTTTTTGAATAAGCACGCGCGTACTCGTTTGGAAAGGCGCACGCGCATACTCTTTTTTGAATAGGCATGCGCGTACTCGTTTTTGAATGCGCACGCGCATACTTGTTTTTGAATGCACACGCGCATACTCGTTTTGGAATAGGCACGCGCATACTCGTTTTTGAATACGCACACGCATACTCGTATTTGATTGCGCACGCGCATACTCGTTTTGCAATAGGCACGTGTATACTCGTTTTTGAATGCACACACGCATACTTGTTTTTGAATAGGCACGCGCGTACTCGTTTTCGATTGCGCACGCGCATACTCGTTTTTGAATGCACACGCGCATACTCGTTTTGGAATAGGCACGCACATACTCGTTTTTGAATGCGCACACGCATACTCGTATTTGAATGCACACGCGCGTACTCGTTTTGAAATAGGCACGTGCATACTCGTTTTTGAATGCGCACACGCATACTCGTTTTTGAATGCACACGCGCATACTCTTTTCGGAATACGCACGCGCATACTCGTTTTGGAATGCTCACGCGCATGCTCGTTTTGGAATGTACACGCGCATATTCGTTTCGAAATACGCACGCGACTACTCATTTTTGAATAGGCACGCGCGTACTCGTTTTTGAACGCGAACGCGCATACGCGATTTTGAACATGCACACGCGTACTCGTTTTTGATTGCGCACGCGTATACTCGTTTTGAATGAACACGCGCATACTCGTTTTTGAATGGGCACGCGCGTACTCGTTTTCGAATGCGCACGCGTATACTCGTTTCGAAATGCGCACGCACATACTCGTTTTCGAATAGGCACGCGCCTACTCGTTTTTGAATGCGCACACGCACACGCATACTCGTTTTTGAATGCACACGCGCATACTCGTTTCGGAATACGCACGCGCATAATCGTTTTGGAATGCGCACGGGCATACTCGTTTTGGAATAGGCACGTGCGTACTCGTTTTTGAATGCGAACGCGCATACGCGTTTTTGAACATGCACACGCGTACTCGTTTTTGATTGCACACGCGCGTACTCGTTTTTGAATAGGCACGCGCATACTCGTTTTTGACTGCGCACGTGTATACTTGTTCGGAATGCACACGCGCATGCTCGTTTTTGAATAGGCACGCGTACACTCGTTTTGAATGCACACGCGCATACTCGTTTTTGAATAGGCACGCGCATACTCGTTTTTGACTTCGCACGTGTATACTCGTTTCGGAATGCGCACCCGCATGCTCATTTTTGAATAGGCACGCGCGTACTCGTTTTTGAATGCGCTCGCGTACACTCGTTTTGAATGCGCACGCGTATACCCGTTTGGGAAGGCGCCCACGCATACTCGTTTTTGAATGCGCACGCACATACTCGTTTTTGAATAGGCACGCGCGTACTCGTTTTTGAATGCATACACGCGTACTCGTTTTGGAATAGGCACGCGCATACTCGTTTTTGAATGCACACGCGCATACTCGTTTTTGAATGCACACGCGCATACTCGTTTCGAAATAGGCACGCGCATACTCGTTTGGGAAGGCGCACGCGCATACTTGTTTTTGAATAGGCATGCGCGTGCTCGTTTTTGAATGCGCACCCACATACTCGTTTTTGAATGCACACGCGCATACTCGTTTCGGAATACGCACGCGCATACTCGTTTTGGAATGCGCACGCGCATGCTCGTTTTGGAATGCGAAGCGCATACTCGTTTTTGAATGCGCACGCGCGTACTCGTTTTTTAATTCGCACGCGCATACTCCTTTCGGAATGAGCACGCGCGTACTCGTTTTTGAATGCGCACGGGCATACGCGTTTTTGAACATGCACACGCGTACTCGTTTTTTAATGCGCACGCGTATACTCGTTTTGAATGCGCACGCGCATACTAGTTTTCAAATAGGCACGGGCATACTCGTTTTTGAAAGCACACACGCATACTCATTTTTGAATGCACACGCGCATACTCGTTTCGGAATACGCACGCGCATACTCGTTTTGGAAGGCGCTCGCGCATACTCGTTTTTGAATAGGCACGCGCGTACTCGTTTTTGAACGCGAACGCGCATACGCGTTTTTGAACATGCACACGCGTACTCGTTTTTGAATGTACACGCGTATACTCGTTTTGAATGCACACGCGCATACTCGATTTTGAAGAGGCATGCGCGTACTCGTTTTTGAATGCGCACGCATATACTCGTTTCGGAATGCGCACGCGCATACTCGTTTTCGAATAGGCACGCGCATACTCGTTTTTGAATGCGCACACGCATACTCGTTTTTGAATGCACACGCGCATACTCGTTTTCGAATAGGCACGCGCATTCTCGTTTTGGAATGCGCACACGCATACTCGTTTTTGAATGCACACGCGCATACTCGTTTCAGAATACGCACGCGCATACTCGTTTCGGAATGCGCACGCGCATACTCGTTTTGGAATAGGCACGTGCGTACTCGTTTTTCAATGCGAACGCGCATACGCGTTTTTGAACATGCACACGCGTACTCGTTTTTGATTGCACACGCGCGTACTCGTTTTGGAATAAGCACGTGCGTGCTCGTTTTTGAAAGCGAACGCGCATACGCGTTTTTGAACATGCACACGCGTACTTTGTTATGAATGCGCACGGGTATACTCGTTTTGAATGCACACGTGCATACTCGTTTTTGAATAGGCACGCGCATACTCGTTTTTGACTGCGCACGTGTATAGTCGTTTCGGAATGCGCACGCGCATGCTCGTTTTTGAATAGGCACGCGCGTACTCGTTTTTGACTGCGCACGTGTATACTCGTTTCGGAATGCTCACGCGCATGTTCGTTTTTGAATAGGCACGCGCGTACTCGTTTTTGAATGCGCACGCGTACACTCGTTTTGAATGCGCACGCGTATACTCGTTTTTTAATGCACACGCGCATACTCGTTTTCGAATAGGCACGCGCATACTCGTTTTTGAATGCACACGCGCATACTCGTTTTTGAATGCACACGCGCATACTCGTTTCAAAATGGGCACGCGCATACTTGTTTGGGAAGGCGCACGCGCATACTCGTTTTTGAATAGGCATGCGCGTACTCGTTTTTGAATGCGCACGCGCATACTTGTTTTGAATGCGCACGCGCATACTCGTTTTGGAATAGGCACGCGCATACTCGTTTTTGAATACGCACACGCATACTCGTATTTGATTGCGCAAGCGCATACTCGTTTTGCAATAGACACGTGCATACTCTTTTTTGAATGCACACGCGCGTACTCGTTTTTGAATGCGCACGCGCATACTCGTTTTTGAATGCACACGCGCATACTCGTTTTGGAATAGGCACGCACATACTCGTTTTTGAAAGCGCACACGCATACTCGTATTTGAATGCACACGCGCGTACTCGTTTCGAAATACGCACGCGACTACTCGTTTTTGAATAGGCACGCGCGTACTCGTTTTTGAACGCGAACGCGCATACGCGATTTTGAACATGCACACGCGTACTCGTTTTGATTGCGCACGCGTATACTCGTTTTGAATGAACAAGCGCATACTCGTTTTTGAATGGGCACGCACGTACTCGTTTTCGAATGCGCACGCGTATACTCATTTCGGAATGCGTACGCACATACTCGTTTTCGAATAGGCACGCGCATACTCGTTTTTGAATGCGCACACGCACACGCATACTCGTTTTTGAATGCACACGCGCATACTCGTTTCGGAATACGCACGCGCATACTCGTTTTGGAATGCGCACGCGCATACTCGTTTTGGAATAGGCACGTGCGTACTCGTTTTTGAATGCGAACGCGCATACGCGTTTTTGAACATGCACACGCGTACTCGTTTTTGATTGCACACGCGCGTACTCGTTTTTGAATAGGCACGCGCATACTCGTTTTTGACTGCGCACGTGTATACTCGTTTCGGAATGCACACGCGCATGCTCGTTTTTGAATAGGCACGCGTACACTCGTTTTGAATGCACACGCGCATACTGGTTTTTGAATAGGCATGCACATACTCGTTTTTAACTTCGCACGTGTATACTCGTTTCGGAATGCGCACCCGCATGCTCATTTTTGAATAGGCACGCGCGTACTCGTTTTTGAATGCGCTCGCGTACACTCGTTTTGAATGCGCACGCGTATACCCGTTTGGGAAGGCGCACACGCATACTCGTTTTTGAATGCGCACGCACATACTCATTTTTGAATAGGCACGCGCGTACTCGTTTTTGAATGCATACACGCGTACTCGTTTTGAAATAGGCACGCGCACACTCGTTTTTGAATGCACACGCGCATACTCGTTTTTGAATGCACACGCGCATACTCGTTTCGAAATAGGCACGCGCATATTTGTTTGGGAAAGCGCACGCGCATACTTGTTTTTGAATGGCATGCGCGTGCTCGTTTTTGAATGCGCACCCACATACTCGTTTTTGAATGCACACGCGCATACTCGTTTCGGAATACGCACGCGCATACTCGTTTTGGAATGCGCACGTGCATGCTCGTTTTGGAATGCGAAGCGCATACTCGTTTTTGAATGCGCACGCGCGTACTCGTTTTTTAATTCGCACGCGCATACTCCTTTCGGAATAAGCACGCGCGTACTCGTTTTTGAATGCGCACGGGCATACGCGTTTTTGAACATGCACACGCGTACTCGTTTTTTAATGCGCACGCGTATACTCGTTTTGAATGCGCACGCGCATACTCGTATTTGAATGCACACGCGCGTACTCGTTTTGAAATAGGCACGTGCATACTCGTTTTTGAATGCGCACACGCATACTCGTATTTGAATGCACACGCGCATACTCGTTTTGAAATGGGCACGTGCATACTCGTTTTTTAATGCTCACGCGCATTCGCGTTTTTGAACAGGCACATGCGTACTCGTTTTTGAATGCGCACTCGTATAAGCGTTTGAATGCGCACGCGCATACTCGGTTTTGAATGCACACGCCCATACTCGTTTTTGAATGCACACGCGCATACTCGTTTCGGAATACGCACGCGCATACTCGTTTTGGAATGCGCACGCGCATGCTCGTTTTGGAATGCGAAGCGCATACTCGTTTTTGAATGCGCACGCGCGTACTCGTTGTTGAATTCGCACGCGCATACTCCTTTCGGAATAGGCACGCGCGTAGTCGTTTTCGAATGCGCACGCGCATACGCGTTTTTGAACATGCACACGCGTACTCCTTTTTTAATGCGCACGCGCGTACTCGTTTTGAATGCGCACGCGCATACTAGTTTTCGAATAGGCACGCGCATACTCGTTTTCGAATAGGCACGCGCATACTCGTTTTCGAATAGGCACACGCATACTCGTTTTTGAATGCACACGCATACTCGTATTTGAATGCACACGCGCATACTCGTTTTGAAATAGGCACGTGCATACTCGTTTTTGAATGCGCACGCGCATACGCGTTTTTGAACAGGCACACGCGTACTCGTTTTGAATGCGCACGCGCATACTTGTTTTGAAATAGGCACGTGCATACTCGTTTTTGAATGCACACGCGCAAACGCGTTTTTGAACAGGCACACGCGTACTCGTTTTTGAATGCGCCCGCGTATACTCGTTTTGAATGCGCACGCGCATACTAGGTTTTGAATGCACACGCCCATACTCGTTTTTGAATGCACTCGCGCATACTCGTTTTGGAATGCGCACGCGCATGCTCTTTTTTGAATGCGAAGCGCATACTCGTTTTTGAATGCGCACGCGCGTACTCGTTTTTGAATTCGCACGCGCATACTCGTTTTCGAATAGGCACGCGCGTACTCGTTTTTGAATGCACACACGCGTACTTGTTTTGGAATAGGCACGCGCATACTCGTTTTTGACTGCGCACGCGAATACGCGTTTTTGAACAGGCACACGCGTACTCGTTTTTGAACGCGAAATCGCATACGCGTTTTTGAACATGCACACGCGTACTCGTTTTTGAATGCACACGCGTATACTCGTTTTGAATGCACACGCGCATACTCGTTTTTCAATAGGCATTCGCGTACTCGTTTTTGAATGCGCACGCATATACTCGTTTCGGAATGCACACGCGCATACTCGTTTTCGAATAGGCACGCGCATACTCGTTTTTGAATGCGCACACGCATACTCGTTTTTGAATGCACACGCGCATACTCGTTTCGGAATACGCACGCGCATACTCGTTTCGTAATGCGCACGCACATACTCGTTTTGGAATAGGCACGTGCGTACTCGTTTTTGAATGCGAACGCGCATACGCGTTTTTGAACATGCACACGCGTACTCGTTTTTGATTGCACACGCGCGTACTCGTTTTGGAATAGGCACGTGCGGTCTCGTTTTTGAAAGCGAACGCGCATACGCGTTTTTGAACATGCACACGCGTACTTTGTTATGAATGCGCACGGGTATACTCGTTTTGAATGCACACACGCATACTCGTTTTTGAATAGGCACGCGCATACTCGTTTTTGACTGCGCACGTGTATACTCGTTTCGGAATGCGCACGCGCATGTTCGTTTTTGAATAGGCACGCGTTTACTCATTTTTGAATGCGCACGCGTACACTCGTTTTGAATGCGCACGCGTATACTCGTTTTTGAATGCACACGCGCATACTCGTTTTCGAATAGGCACGCGAATTCTCGTTTTTGAATGCACACGCGCATACTCGTTTTTGAATGCACACGCGCATACTCGTTTCGAAATGGGCACGCGCATACTCGTTTGGGAAGGCGCACGCCCATACTCGTTTATGAATAGGCATGCGCATACTTGTTTTTGAATGCACACGCGCATACTCGTTTTGGAATAGGCACGCGCATACTCGTTTTGGAATACGCACACGCATACTCGTATTTGATTGCGCACGCGCATACTCGTTTTGTAATAGACACGTGCATACTTTTTTTTGAATGCACACGCGCGTACTCGTTTTTGAATAGGCACGCGCGTACTCGTTTTTGAATGCGCACGCGCATACTCGTTTTTGAACGCACACGCGCATACTCGTTTTGGAATAGGCACGCACATACTCGTTTTTGAATGCGCACACGCATACTCGTATTTGAATGGACACGCGCGTACTCGTTTTGAAATAGGCACGTGCATACTCGTTTTTGAATGCGCACACGCATACTCGTATTTTAATGCACACAGCATACTCGTTTTGAAATGGGCACGTGCATACTCGTTTTTTAATGCTCACGCGCATACGCGTTTTTGAACAGGCACACGCGTACTCCTTTTTGAATGCGCACGCGTATAAGCGTTTGAATGCGCACGCGCATACTCGGTTTTGAATGCACACGCCCATACTCGTTTTTGAATGCACACGCGCATACTCGTTTCGGAATACGCACGCGCATATTCGTTTTGGAATGCGCACTCGCATGCTCGTTTTGGAATGCGAAGCGCTTACTCGTTTTTGAATGCGCACGCGCGTACTCGTTTTTGAATTCGCACGCGCATACTCCTTTCGGAATAGGCACGCGCGTAGTCGTTTTCGAATGCGCACGCGCATACGCGTTTTTGAACATGCACACGCGTACTCCTTTTTTAATGCGCACGCGCGTACTCGTTTTGAATGCGCACGCGCATACTAGTTTTCGAATAGGCACGCGCATACTCGTTTTCGAATAGGCACGCGCATACTCGTTTTCGAATAGGCACACGCATACTCGTTTTTGAATGCACACGCATACTCGTATTTGAATGCACACGCGCATACTCGTTTTGAAATAGGCACGTGCATACTCGTTTTTGATTGCGCACGCGCATACGCGTTTTTAAACAGGCACACGCGTACTCGTTTTGAATGCGCACGCGCATACTCGTTTTGAAATAGGCACGTGCATACTCGTTTTTGAATGCGCACGCGCATTCGCGTTTTTGAACAGGCACATGCGTACTCGTTTTTGAATGCGCACTCGTATAAGCGTTTGAATGCGCACGCGCATACTCGGTTTTGAATGCACACGCCCATACTCGTTTTTGAATGCACACGCGCATACTCGTTTCGGAATACGCACGCGCATACTCGTTTTGGAATGCGCACGCGCATGCTCGTTTTGGAATGCGAAGCGCATACTCGTTTTTGAATGCGCACGCGCGTACTCGTTTTTGAATTCGCACGCGCATACTCCTTTCGGAATAGGCACGCGCGTAGTCGTTTTCGAATGCGCACGCGCATACGCGTTTTTGAACATGCACACGCGTACTCCTTTTTTAATGCGCACGCGCATACTAGTTTTCGAATAGGCACGCGCATACTCGTTTTCGAATAGGCACGCGCATACTCGTTTTCGAATAGGCACACGCATACTCGTTTTTGAATGCACACGCATACTCGTATTTGAATGCACACGCGCATACTCGTTTTGAAATAGGCACGTGCATACTCGTTTTTGAATGCGCACGCGCATACGCGTTTTTGAACAGGCACACGCGTACTCGTTTTGAATGCGCACGCGCATACTCGTTTTGAAATAGGCACGTGCATACTCGTTTTTGAATGCACACGCGCATACGCGTTTTTGAACAGGCACACGCGTACTCGTTTTTGAATGCGCCCGCGTATACTCGTTTTGAATGCGCACGCCCATACTCGTTTTTGAATGCACTCGCGCATACTCGTTTTGGAATGCGCACGCGCATGCTCTTTTTTGAATGCGAAGCGCATACTCGTTTTTGAATGCGCACGCGCGTACTCGTTTTTGAATTCGCACGCGCATACTCGTTTTCGAATAGGCACGCGCGTACTCGTTTTTGAATGCACACACGCGTACTTGTTTTGGAATAGGCACGCGCATACTCGTTTTTGACTGCGCACGCGCATACGCGTTTTTGAACAGGCACACGCGTACTCGTTTTTGAATGCACACGCGTATACTCGTTTTGAATGCACACGCGCATACTCGTTTTTGAATGGGCACGCGCGTACTCGTTTTTGAATGTGCACGCGTATACTCGTTTCGGAATGCGCATGTGCATACTCGTTTTCGAAAAGGCACGCGTATTCTCGTTTTTGAATGCGCACACGCATACTCGTTTTTGAATGAACACGCGCATACTTGTTTCGGAATACGCACGCGCATACTCGTTTCGTAATGCGCACGCACATACTCGTTTTGGAATAGGCACGTGCGTACTCGTTTTTGAATGCGAACGCGCATACGCGTTTTTGAACATGCACACGCGTACTCGTTTTTGATTGCACACGCGCGTACTCGTTTTGGAATAGGCACGTGCGGTCTCGTTTTTGAAAGCGAACGCGCATACGCGTTTTTGAACATGCACACGCGTACTTTGTTATGAATGCGCACGGGTATACTCGTTTTGAATGCACACGCGCATACTCGTTTTTGAATAGGCACGCGCATACTCGTTTTTGACTGCGCACGTGTATACTCGTTTCGGAATGCGCACGCGCATGCTCGTTTTTGAATAGGCACGCGCGTACTCGTTTTTGACTGCGCACGTGTATACTCGTTTCGGAATGCGCACGCGCATGTTCGTTTTTGAATAGGCACGCGTTTACTCGTTTTTGAATGCGCACGCGTACACTCGTTTTGAATGCGCACGCGTATACTCGTTTTTGAATGCACACGCGCATACTCGTTTTCGAATAGGCACGCGAATTCTCGTTTTTGAATGCACACGCGCATACTCGTTTTTGAATGCACACGCGCATACTCGTTTCGAAATGGGCACGCGCATACTCGTTTGGGAAGGCGCACGCCCATACTCGTTTATGAATAGGCATGCGCATACTTGTTTTTGAATGCACACGCGCATACTCGTTTTGAAATAGGCACGCGCATACTCGTTTTGGAATACGCACACGTATACTCGTATTTGATTGCGCACGCGCATACTCGTTTTGTAATAGACACGTGCATACTTTTTTTTGAATGCACACGCGCGTACTCGTTATTGAATAGGCACGCGCGTACTCGTTTTTGAATGCGCACGCGCATACTCGTTTTTGACCGCACACGCGCATACTCGTTTTGGAATAGGCACGCACATACTCGTTTTTGAATGCGCACACGCATACTCGTATTTGAATGGACACGCGCGTACTCGTTTTGAAATAGGCACGTGCATACTCGTTTTTGAATGCGCACACGCATACTCGTATTTGAATGCACACAGCATACTCGTTTTGAAATGGGCACGTGCATACTCGTTTTTTAATGCTCACGCGCATACGCGTTTTTGAACAGGCACACGCGTACTCCTTTTTGAATGCGCACGCGTATAAGCGTTTGAATGCGCACGCGCATACTCGGTTTTGAATGCACACGCCCATACTCGTTTTTGAATGCACACGCGCATACTCGTTTCGGAATACGCACGCGCATACTCGTTTTGGAATGCGCACTCGCATGCTCGTTTTGGAATGCGAAGCGCTTACTCGTTTTTGAATGCGCACGCGCGTACTCGTTTTTGAATTCGCACGCGCATACTCCTTTCGGAATAGGCACGCGCGTAGTCGTTTTCGAATGCGCACGCGCATACGCGTTTTTGAACATGCACACGCGTACTCCTTTTTTAATGCGCACGCGCGTACTCGTTTTGAATGCGCACGCGCATACTAGTTTTCGAATAGGCACGCGCATACTCGTTTTCGAATAGGCACGCGCATACTCGTTTTCGAATAGGCACACGCATACTCGTTTTTGAATGCACACGCATACTCGTATTTGAATGCACACGCGCATACTCGTTTTGAAATAGGCACGTGCATACTCGTTTTTGATTGCGCACGCCCATACGCGTTTTTGAACAGGCACACGCGTACTCGTTTTGAATGCGCACGCGCATACTCGTTTTGAAATAGGCACGTGCATACTCGTTTTTGAATGCGCACGCGCATACGCGTTTTTGAACAGGCACACGCGTACTCGTTTTTGAATGCGCCCGCGTATACTCGTTTTGAATGCGCACGCGCATACTAGGTTTTGAATGCATACGCCCATACTCGTTTTTGAATGCACTCGCGCATACTCGTTTTGGAATGCGCACGCGCATACTCGTTTTGGAATGCGCACGCGCATGCTCTTTTTTGAATACGAAGCGCATACTCGTTTTTGAATGCGCACGCGCGTACTCGTTTTTGAATTCGCACGCGCATACTCGTTTTCGAATAGGCACGCGCGTACTCGTTTTTGAATGCACACACGCGTACTTGTTTTGGAATAGGCACGCGCATACTCGTTTTTGACTGCGCACGCGCATACGCGTTTTTGAACAGGCACACGCGTACTCGTTTTTGAATGCGTACACGCATACTCGTTTTTGAATGCACACGCGCATACTCGTTTCGGAATACGCACGCGCATACTCGTTTCGGAATGCGCACGCGCATACTCGTTTTGGAATAAGCACGTGCGTACTCGTTTTTGAATGCGAACGCGCATACGCGTTTTTGAACATGCACACGCGTACTCGTTTTTGATTGCACACGCGCGTACTCGTTTTGGAATAGGCACGTGCGTACTCGTTTTTGAATGCGCACGCGCATACGCGTTTTTAAACATGCACACGCGTACTCGTTTTTGAATGCGCACGCGTATACTCGTTTTGAATGCACACGCGCATACTCGTTTTTGAATAGGCACGCGCGTACTCGTTTCGGAATGCGCACGCGCATACTCGTTTTCGAATAGGCACGTGCATACTCGTTTTTTAATGGGCACGGGTACACTCGTTTTGAATGCACACGCGCATACTCGTTTTTGAATAGGCACGCGCATACTCGTTTCTGACTGCGCACGTGTATACTCGTTTCGGAATGCGCACGCGCATGCTCGTTTTTGAATAGGTACGCGCGTACTCGTTTTTGAATGCACACGCGCATACTCGTTTTTGAATGCGCACGCGTATACTCGTTTCGGAATGCGCACGCGCATACTCGTTTTGGAATAGGCACGTGCGTACTCGTTTTTGAATGCGAACGCGCATACGCGTTTCTGAATGCACACGCGCATACTCGTTTCGGAATGCGCACGCGCATATTCATTTTGGAATAGGCACGTGCGTGCTCGTTTTTGAAAGCGAACGCGCATACGCGTTTTTGAACATGCACACGCGTACTTTGTTATGAATGCGCACGGGTATACTCGTTTTTAATGCACACGCGCATACTCGTCTTTGAATAGGCACGCGCATACTCGTTTTTGACTGCGCACGTGTATACTCGTTCCGGAATGCGCACGCGCATGCTCATTTTTGAGTAGGCACGCGCGTACTCGTTTTTGAATGCGCACGCGTACACTCGTTTTGAATGCGCACGCGTATACTCGTTTTTGAATGCACACGCGCATACTCGTTTTCGAATAGGCACGCGCATACTCGTTTTTGAATGCACACGCGCATACTCGTATTTTGAATGCACACGCGCATACTACTTTCGAAATGGGTACGCGCATACTCGTTTGGGAAGGCGCACGCGGATACTCGTTTTTGAATAGGCATGCGCGTACTCGTTTTTGAAGTTGCACGCGCATACTTGTTTTTGAATGCACACGCGCATACTCGTTTTGGAATAGGCACGCGCATACTCGTTTTTGAATACGCACACGTATACTCGTATTTGATTGCGCACGCGCATACTCGTTTTGCAATAGGCACGTGCATACTCGTTTTTGAATGCACACGCGCATACTCGTTTTTGAGTAGGCACGCGCGTACTCGTTTTTGAATGCGCACGCGCATACTCGTTTTGAATGCACACGCGCATACTCGTTTTGGAATAGGCACGCACATACTCGTTTTTGAATGCGCACACGCATACTCGTAATAGAATGCACACGCGCGTACTCGTTTTGAAATAGGCACGTCCATACTCGTTTTTGAATGCGCACACGCACACTCGTATTTGAATGCACACGCACATACTCGTTTTGAAATAGGCACGTGCATACTCGTTTTTGAATGCGCACGCGCATACGCGTTTTTGAACAGGCACACGCGTACTCGTTTTTGAATGCGCACGCGTATAAGCATTTGAATGCGCACGCGCATACTCGGTTTTGAATGCACACGCCCATACTCGTTTTTGAATGCACACGCGCATACTCGTTTCGGAATACGCACGCGCATACTCGCTTTGGAATGCGCACGCGCATGCTCGTTTTGGAATGCGAAGCGCATACTCGTTTTGAATGCACACGCGCATACTCGTTTTTGAATAGGCACGCGCGTACTCGTTTCGGAATGCGCACGCGCATACTCGTTTTCGAATAGGCACGTGCATACTCGTTTTTTAATGCGCACGGGTATACTCGTTTTGAATGCACACGCGCATACTCGTTTTTGAATAGGCACGCGCGTACTCGTTTTTGACTGCGCACGTGTATACTCGTTTCGGAATGCGCACGCGCATGTTCGTTTTTGAATAGGCACGCGCGTACTCGTTTTTGAATGCGCACGCGTACACTCGTTTTGAATGCGCACGCGTATACTCGTTTTTTAATGCACACGCGCATACTCGTCTTCGAATAGGCACGCGCATACTCGTTTTTGAATGCACACGCGCATACTCGTTTTTGAATGCACACGCGCATACTCGTTTCGAAATGGGCACGCGCATACTTGTTTGGGAAGGCGCACGCGCATACTCGTTTTTGAATAGCATGCGCGTACTCGTTTTTGAATGCGCACGCGCATACTTGTTTTGAATGCGCACGCGCACACTCGTTTTGGAATAGGCACGCGCATACTCGTTTTTGAATACGCACACGCATACTCGTATTTGATTGCGCACGCGCATACTCGTTTTGCAATAGACACGTGCATACTCTTTTTTGAATGCACACGCGCGTACTCGTTTTTGAATGCGCACGCGCATACTCGTTTTCGAATGCACACGCGCATACTCGTTTTGGAATAGGCACGCACATACTCGTTTTTGAATGCGCACACGCATACTCGTATTTGAATGCACACGCGCTTACTCGTTTTGAAATAGGCACGTGCATACTCGTTTTTGAATGCGCACACGCATACTCGTATTTGAATGCACACGCGCATACTCGTTTTGAAATGGGCACGTGCATACTCGTTTTTTAATGCGCACGCGCATACGCGTTTTTGAACAGGCACACGCGTACTCGTTTTTGAATGCGCACGCGTATAAGCATTTGAATGCGCACGCGCATACTCGGTTTTGAATGCACACGCCCATACTCGTTTTTTAATGCACACGCGCATACTCGTTTCGGAATACGCACGCGCATACTCGCTTTGGAATGCGCACGCGCATGCTCGTTTTGGAATGCGAAGCGCATACTCGTTTTGAATGCACACGCGCATACTCGTTTTTGAATAGGCACGCGCGTACTCGTTTCGGAATGCGCACGCGCATACTCGTTTTCGAATAGGCACGTGCATACTCGTTTTTTAATGCGCACGGGTATACTCGTTTTGAATGCACACGCGCATACTCGTTTTTGAATAGGCACGCGCGTACTCGTTTTTGACTGCGCACGTGTATACTCGTTTCGGAATGCGCACGCGCATGTTCGTTTTTGAATAGGCACGCGCGTACTCGTTTTTGAATGCGCACGCGTACACTCGTTTTGAATGCGCACGCGTATACTCGTTTTTTAATGCACACGCGCATACTCGTCTTCGAATAGGCACGCGCATACTCGTTTTTGAATGCACACGCGCATACTCGTTTTTGAATGCACACGCGCATACTCGTTTTTGAATGCACACGCGCATACTCGTTTCGAAATGGGCACGCGCATACTTGTTTGGGAAGGCGCACGCGCATACTCGTTTTTGAATAGCATGCGCGTACTCGTTTTTGAATGCGCACGCGCATACTTGTTTTGAATGCGCACGCGCACACTCGTTTTGGAATAGGCACGCGCATACTCGTTTTTGAATACGCACACGCATACTCGTATTTGATTGCGCACGCGCATACTCGTTTTGCAATAGACACGTGCATACTCTTTTTTGAATGCACACGCGCGTACTCGTTTTTGAATGCGCACGCGCATACTCGTTTTCGAATGCACACGCGCATACTCGTTTTGGAATAGGCACGCACATACTCGTTTTTGAATGCGCACACGCATACTCGTATTTGAATGCACACGCGCTTACTCGTTTTGAAATAGGCACGTGCATACTCGTTTTTGAATGCGCACACGCATACTCGTATTTGAATGCACACGCGCATACTCGTTTTGAAATGGGCACGTGCATACTCGTTTTTTAATGCGCACGCGCATACGCGTTTTTGAACAGGCACACGCGTACTCGTTTTTGAATGCGCACGCGTATAAGCGTTTGAATGCGCACGCGCATGCTCGGTTTTGAATGCGCACGCGCATACTCGTTTCGGAATACGCACGCGCATACTCGTTTTGGAATGCGCACGCGCATGCTCGTTTTGGAATGCGAAGCGCATACTCGTTTTTGAATCCGCACGCGCGTACTCGTTTTTGAATTCGCACGTGCATACTCCTTTCGGAATAGGCACGCGCGTACTCGTTTTTGAATGCGCACGCGCATACGCGTTTTTGAACATGCACACGCGTATTCGTTTTTTAATGCGCACGCGCGTACTCGTTTTGAATGCGCACGCGCATACTAGTTTTCGAATAGGCACGCGCATACTCGTTTTCGAATAGGCACGCCCATACTCGTTTTTGAATGCGCACACGCACACGCATACTCGTTTTTGAATGCACACGCATACTCGTATTTGAATGCACACGCGCATACTCGTTTGGAAATAGGCACGTGCATACTCGTTTTTGAATGCGCACGCGCATACGCGTTTTTGAACAGGCACACGCGTACTCGTTTTTGAATGCGCACGCGCATACTCGTTTTGAAATAGGCACGTGCATACCCGTTTTTGAATGCGCACGCGCATACGCGTTTTTGAACAGGCACCCGCGTACTTGTTTTTGAATTCGCACGCGTATACTCGTTTTGAATGCGCACGCGCATACTAGGTTTTGAATGCACACGCCCATACTCGTTTTTGAATGCACTCGCGCATACTCGTTTTGGAATGCGCACGCGCATGCTCTTTTTTTAATGCGAAGCGCATACTCGTTTCTGAATGCGCACGCGCGTACTCGTTTTTGAATTCGCACGCGCATACTCGTTTTTGAATAGGCACGCGCATACTCGTTTTTGACTGCGCACGCGCATACGCGTTTTTTAACAGGCACACGCGTACTCGTTTCGAAATAGCTACGCGCATACTTGTTTGGGAAGGCGCACGCGCATACTCGTTCTTGAATATGCATGCGCGTACTCGTTTTCGAATGCGCACGCGCATACTTGTTTTTGAATGCACACGCGCATACTCGTTTTGGAATAGGCACGTGCATACTCGGTTTTGAATGCACACGCCCATACTCGTTTTTGAATGCACACGCGCATACTCGTTTCGGAATACGCACGCGCATACTCGTTTTGGAATGCGCACGCGCATGCTCGTTTTGGAATGCGAAGCGCATACTCGTTTTTGAATGTGCACGCGCGTACTCGTTTTTGAATTCGCACGCGCATACTCCTTTTGGAATAGGCACGTGCGTACTCGTTTTTGAATGCGAACGCACATACTCGTTTTTGAATAGGCACGCGCGTACTCGTTTTTGAATGCACACACGCGTACTTGTTTTGGAATAGGCACGCGCGTACTCGTTTTTGACTGCGCACGTGTATACTCGTTTTCGAATAGGCACGCGCATACTCGTTTTTGATTGCACACGCGCATACTCGTTTTTGAATGCACACGCGCATACTCTATTCGAAATAGCCACGCGCATACTCGTTTGGGAAGGCGCACGCGCATACTCGTTTTTGAATATGCATGCGCGTACTCGTTTTTGAATGCGCACGCGCATACTCGTTTCGGAATACGCACGCGCATACTCGTTTTGGAATGCGCACGCGCATGCTCGTTTTGGAATGCGAAGCGCATACTCGTTTTTGAATGCGCACGCGCGTACTCGTTTTTTAATTCGCACGCGCATACTCGTTTTGGAATAGGCACGTGCGTACTCGTTTTTGAATGCGAACGCGCATACGCGTTTTTGAACATGCACACGCGTACTCGTTTTTGATTGCACACGCGCGTACTCGTTTTTGAATAGGCACGCGCATACTCGTTTTTGACTGCGCACGTGTATACTCGTTTCGGAATGCACACGCGCATGCTCGTTTTTGAATAGGCACGCGTACACTCGTTTTGAATGCACACGCGCATACTCGTTTTTGAATAGGCACGCGCATACTCGTTTTTGACTGCGCACGTGTATACTCGTTTCGGAATGCGCACCCGCATGCTCATTTTTGAATAGGCACGCGCGTACTCGTTTTTGAATGCGCACGCACATACTCGTTTTTGAATAGGCACGCGCGTACTCGTTTTTGAATGCATACACGCGTACTCGTTTTGGAATAGGCACGCGCATACTCGTTTTTGAATGCACACGCGCATACTCGTTTTTGAATGCACACGCCCATACTCGTTTTTGAATGCACACGCGCATACTCGTTTCGGAATACGCACGCGCATACTCGTTTTGGAATGCGCACGCGCATGCTCGTTTTGGAATGTGAAGCGCATACTCGTTTTTGAATGCGCACGCGCGTACTCGTTTTTTAATTCGCACGCGCATACTCCTTTCGGAATAGGCACGCGCGTACTCGTTTTTGAATGCGCACGCGCATACGCGTTTTTGAACATGCACACGCGTACTCGTTTTTAATGCGCACGCGTATACTCGTTTTGAATGCGCACGGGCATACTAGTTTTCAAGTAGGCACGCGCATACTCGTTCTTGAAAGCGCACACGCATACTCATTTTGGAATGCACACGCGCATACTCGTTTCGGAATACGCACGCGCATACTCGTTTTGGAAGGCGCACGCGCATACTCGTTTTTGAATAGGCACGCGCGTACTCGTTTTTGAACGCGAACGCGCATACGCATTTTTGAACATGCACGCGCGTACTCGTTTTTGAATGCACACGCGTATACTCGTTTTGAATGCACACGTGCATACTCGTTTTTGAATAGGCATGCGCGTACTCGTTTTTGAAAGCGCACGCATATACTCGTTTCGGAATGCGCACGCGCATACTCGTTTTTGAATAGGCACGCGCATACTCGTTTTTGAATGCGCACACGCATACTCGTTTATGAATGCACACGCGCACACTCGTTTCGGAATACGCACGTGACAACTCGATTTGAATAGGCACGCGCGTACTCGTTTTTGAACGCGAACGCGCATACGCGTTTTTGAACACGCACATGCGTACTCGTTTTTGAATGCGCACGCGTATACTCGTTTTGAATGCACACGCGCATACTCGTTTTTGAATGGGCACGCGCGTACTCGTTTTAGAATGCGCACGCGTATACTCGTTTCGGAATGCGCACGCGCATACTCGTTTTCGAATAGGCACTCGCATTCTCGTTTTTGAATGCGCACACGCATACTCGTTTTTGAATGCCCACGCGCATACTCGACTCGGAATACGCACGCGCATACTCGTTTCGGAATGCGCACGCGCATACTCGTTTTGGAATAGGCACGTGCGTACTCGTTTTTGAATGCGAACGCGCATGCGCGTTTTTGAACATGCACACGCGTACTCGTTTTTGATTGCACACGCGCGTACTCGTTTTGGAATAGGCACGTGCGTGCTCGTTTTTGAAAGCGAACGCGCCTACGCGTTTTTGAACATGCACACGCGTACTTTGTTATGAATGCGCACGGGTATACTCGTTTTGAATGCACACGCGCATACTCGTTTTTGAATAGGCACGCGCATACTCGTTTTTGACTGCGCACGTGTATACTCGTTTCGGAATGCGCACGCGCATGCTCGTTTTTGAATAGGCACGCGCGTACTCGTTTTTGACTGCGCACGTGTATACTCGTTTCGGAATGCGCACGCGCATGTTCGTTTTTGAATAGGCACGCGCGTACTCGTTTTTGAATGCGCACGCGTACACTCGTTTTGAATGCGCACGCGTATACTCGTTTTTGAATGCACACGCGCATACTCGTTTCCGAATAGGCACGCGCATACTCGTTTTTGAATGCACACGCGCATACTCGTTTTTGAATGCACACGCGCATACTCGTTTCGAAATGGGCACGCGCATACTCGTTTGGGAAGGCGCACGCGCATACTCGTTTTTGAATAGGCATGCGCGTACTCGTTTTTGAATGCGCACGCGCACACTCGTTTTTGAATGCACACGCGCATACTCGTTTTGGAATAGGCACGCGCATACTCGTTTTTGAATACGCACACGCACACTCGTATTTGAATGCACACGCGCGTACTCGTTTTGAAATAGGCACGTGCATACTCGTTTTTGAATGCGCACACGCATACTCGTATTTGAATGCACACGTGCATACTCGTTTTGAAATGGGCACGTGCATACTTGTTTTTTAATGCGCACGCGCATACGCGTTTTTGAACAGGCACACGCGTACTCGTTTTTGAATGCGCACGCGTATAAGCGTTTGAATGCGCACGCGCATACTCGGTTTTGAATGCACACGCCCATACTCGTTTTTGAATGCACACGCGCATACTCGTTTCGGAATACGCACGCGCATACTCGTTTTGGAATGCGCACGCGCATGCTCGTTTTGGAATGCGAAGCGCGTACTCGTTTTTTAATTCGCACGCGCATACTCCTTTCGGAATAGGCACGCGCGTACTCGTTTTTGAATGCGCACGCGCATACGCGTTTTTGAACATGCACACGCGTACTCATTTTTTAATGCGCACGCGCGTAATCGTTTTGAATGCGCATGCGCATACTAGTTTTCGAATAGGCACGCGCATACTCTTTTTCGAATAGGCACGCGCATACTCGTTTTTGAATGCGCACACGCACACGCATACGCGTTTTTGAACAGGCACACGCGTACTCGTTTTTGAATGCGCACGCGCATACTCGTTTTGAAATAGGCACGTGCATACTCGTTTTTGAATGCGCACGCGCATACGCGTTTTTGAACAGCACACGCGTACTCGTTTTTGAATGCGCACGCGTATACTCGTTTTGAATGCGCACGCGCATACTAGGTTTTGAATGCACACGCCCATACTCGTTTTTGAATGCACTCGCGCATACTCGTTTTGGAATGCGCACGCGCATACTCGTTTTGGAATGCGCACGCGCATGCTCTTTTTTGAATGCGAAGCGCATACTCGTTGTTGAATGCGCACGCGCGTACTCGTTTTTAAATTCGCACGCGCATACTCTTTTTTGAATAGGCACGCGCGTACTCGTTTTTGAATGCGAACGCGCATACGCGTTTTTGAACATGCACACGCGTACTCGTTTTTGATTTCACACGCGCGTACTCGTTTTTGAATAGGCACGCGCATACTCGTTTTTGACTGCGCACGTGTATACTCGTTTCGGAATGCACACGCGCATGCTCGTTTTTGAATAGGCACGCGTACACTCGTTTTGAATGCACACGCGCATACTCGTTTTTGAATAGGCACGCGCATACTCGTTTTTGACTGCGCACGTGTATACTCGTTTCGGAATGCGCACCCGCATGCTCGTTTTTGAATAGGCACGCGCGTACTCGTTTTTGAATGCGCTCGCGTACACTCTTTTTGAATGCGCACGCGTATACCCGTTTGGGAAGGCACACACGCATACTCGTTTTTGAATACGCACGCACATACTCGTTTTTGAATAGGCACGCGCGCACTCGTTTTTGAATGCATACACGCGTACTCGTTTTGGAATAGGCACGCGCATACTCGTTTTTGAATGCACACGCGCATACTCGTTTTTGAATGCACACGCGCATACTCGTTTCGAAATAGGCACGCGCATACTCGTTTGGGAAGGCGCACGCGCATACTTGTTTTTGAATAGGCATGCGCGTGCTCGTTTTTGAATGCGCACGCGCACACTCGTTTTTGAATGCACACGCGCATACTCGTTTCGGAATATGCACGCGCATACTCGTTTTGGAATGCACATGCGCATACTCATTTTGGAATAACCACGCGCATACTCGGTTTTGAATGCCCACGCCCATACTCGTTTTTGAATGCACACGCGCATACTCGTTTCGGAATACGCACGCGCATACTCGTTTTGGAATGCGCACGCACATGCTCGTTTTGGAATGCGAAGCGTATACTCGTTTTTGAATGCGCACGCGCGTACTCGTTTTTTGATTCGCACGCGCATACTCCTTTCGGAATAGGCACGCGCGTACTCGTTTTTGAATGCGCACGCGCATACGCGTTTTTGAACATGCACACGCGTACTCGTTTTTTAATGCGCACGCGTATACTCGTTTTGAATGCGCACGCGCATACTAGTTTTCAAATAGGCACGCGCATACTCGTTTTCGAAAGCGCACACGCATACTCATTTTTGAATGCACTCGCGCATACTCGTTTCGGAATACGCACGCGCATACTCGTTTTGGAAGGCGCACTCGCATACTCGTTTTTGAATAGGCACGCGCGTACTCGTTTTGAAACGCGAACGCGCATACGCGTTTTTGAACATGCACACGCGTACTCGTTTTTGAATGCACACGCGTATACTCGTTTTGAATGCACACGCGCATACTCGTTTTTCAATAGGCATGCGAGTACTCGTTTTTGAATGCGCACGCATATACTCGTTTCGGAATGCGCACGCGCATACTCGTTTTCGAATAGGCACGCGCATACTCGTTTTTGAATGCGCACACGCATACTCGTTTTTGAATGCGCACGCGCATACTCGTTTCGGAATACGCACGTGACTACTCGTTTTTGAATAGGCACGCGCGTACTCGTTTTTGAACGCAAACGCGCATACGCGTTTTTGAACACGCACATGCGTACTCGTTTTTGAATGCGCACGCGTATACTCGTTTTGACTGCACACGCGCATACTCGTTTTTGAATGGGCACGCGCGTAGTCGTTTTTGAATGTGCACGCGTATACTCGTTTCGGAATGCGCACGTGCATACTCGTTTTCGAAAAGGCACGTGCATTCTCGTTTTTGAATGAGCACACGCATACTCGTTTTTGAATGCACACGCGCATACTCGTTTCGGAATACGCACGCGCATACTCGTTTCGTAATGCGCACGCGCATACTCGTTTTGGAATAGGCACGTGCGTACTCGTTTTTGAATGCGAACGCGCATACGCGTTTTTGAACATGCACACGCGTACACGTTTTTGATTGCACACGCGCGTACTCGTTTTGGAATAGGCACGTGCGGTCTCGTATTTGAAAGCGAACGCGCATACGCGTTTTTGAACATGCACACGCGTACTTTGTTATGAATGCGCACGGGTATACTCGTTTTGAATGCACACGCGCATACTCGTTTTTGAATAGGCACGCGCATACTCGTTTTTGACTGCGCACGTGTATACTCGTTTCGGAATGCGCACGCGCATGCTCGTTTTTGAATAGGCACGCGCGTACTCGTTTTTGACTGCGCACGTGTATACTCGTTTCGGAATGCGCACGCGCATGTTCGTTTTTGAATAGGCACGCGCGTACTAGTTTTTGAATGCGCACGCGTACACTCGTTTTGAATGCGCACGCGTATACTCGTTTTTGAATGCACACGCGCATACTCGTTTTTGAATGCACACGCGCATACTCGTTTCAAAATGGGCACGCGCATACTCGTTTGGGAAGGCGCACGCCCATACTCGTTTTTGAATAGGCATGCGCATTATTGTTTTTGAATGCACACGCGCATACTCGTTTTGGAATAGGCACGCGCATACTCGTTTTGGAATACGCACACGCATACTCGTATTTGATTGCGCACGCGCATACTCGTTTTGTAATAGACACGTGCATACTTTTTTTTGAATGCACACGCGCGTACTCGTTTTTGAATACGCACGCGCGTACTCGTTTTTGAACACACATGCGCATACTCGTTTTGGAATAGGCACGCACATACTCGTTTTTGAATGCGCACACGCATACTCGTATTTGAATGCACACGCGCGTACTCGTTTTGAAATAGGCACGTGCATACTCGTTTTTGAATGCGCACACGCATACTCGTATTTGAATGCACACGCGCATACTCGTTTTGAAATGGGCACGTGCATACTCGTTTTTTAATGCTCACGCGCATACGCGTTTTTGAACAGGCACATGCGTACTCGTTTTTGAATGCGCACGCGTATAAGCGTTTGAATGCGCACGCGCATACTCGGTTTTGAATGCACACGCCCATACTCGTTTTTGAATGCACACGCGCATACTCGTTTTGGAATACGCACGCGCATACTCGTTTTGGAATGCGCACGCGCATGCTCGTTTTGGAATGCGAAGCGCATACTCGTTTTTGAATGCGCACGCGCGTACTCGTTTTTGAATTCGCACGCGCATACTCCTTTCGGAAAAGGCACGCGCGTAGTCGTTTTCGAATGCGCACGCGCATACGCGTTTTTGAACATGCACACGCGTACTCCTTTTTTAATGCGCACGCGCGTACTCGTTTTGAATGCGCACGCGCATACTAGTTTTCGAATAGGCACGCGCATACTCGTTTTCGAATAGGCACGCGCATACTCGTTTTCGAATAGGCACACGCATACTCGTTTTTGAATGCACACGCATACTCGTATTTGAATGCACACGCGCATACTCGTTTTGAAATAGGCACGTGCATACTCGTTTTTGAATGCGCACGCGCATACGCGTTTTTGAACAGGCACACGCGTACTCGTTTTGAATGCGCACGCGCATACTCCTTCTGAAATAGGCACGTGCATACTCGTTTTTGACTGCGCACGCGCATACGCGTTTTTGAACAGGCACACGCGTACTCGTTTTTGAATGCGCCCGCGTATACTCGTTTTGAATGCGCACGTGCATACTAGGTTTTGAATGCACACGCCCATACTCGTTTTTGAATGCACTCGCGCATACTCGTTTTGGAATGCGCACGCGCATGCTCTTTTTTGAATGCGAAGCGCATACTCGTTTTTGAATGCGCACGCGCGTACTCGTTTTTGAATTCGCACGCGCATACTCGTTTTCGAATAGGCACGCGCGTACTCGTTTTTGAATGCACACACGCGTACTTGTTTTGGAATAGGCACGCGCATACTCGTTTTTGACTGCGCACGCGCATACGCGTTTTTGAACAGGCACACGCGTACTCGTTTTTGAACGCGAAATCGCATACGCGTTTTTGAACATGCACACGCGTACTCGTTTTTGAATGCACACGCGTATACTCGTTTTGAATGCACACGCGCATACTCGTTTTTGAATGGGCACGCGCGTACTCGTTTTTGAATGTGCACGCGTATACTCGTTTCGGAATGCGCACGTGCATACTCGTTTTGGAATAGGCACGTGCGTACTCGTTTTTGAATGCGAACGCGCATACGCGTTTTTGAACATGCACACGCGTACTCGTTTTTGATTGCACACGCGCGTACTCGTTTTGGAATAGGCACGTGCGGTCTCGTTTTTGAAAGCGAACGCGCATACGCGTTTTTGAACATGCACACGCGTACTTTGTTATGAATGCGCACGGGTATACTCGTTTTGAATGCACACGCGCATACTCGTTTTTGAATAGGCACGCGCATACTCGTTTTTGACTGCGCACGTGTATACTCGTTTCGGAATGCGCACGCGCATGCTCGTTTTTGAATAGGCACGCGCGTACTCGTTTTTGACTGCGCACGTGTATACTCGTTTCGGAATGCGCACGCGCATGTTCGTTTTTGAATAGGCACGCGCGTACTCGTTTTTGAATGCGCACGCGTACACTCGTTTTGAATGCGCACGCGTATACTCGTTTTTGAATGCACACGCGCATACTCGTTTTCGAATAGGCACGCGCATACTCGTTTTTGAATGGACACGCGCATACTCGTTTCGAAATGGGCACGCGCATACTCGTTTGGGAAGGCGCACGCCCATACTCGTTTATGAATAGGCATGCGCATACTTGTTTTTGAATGCACACGCGCATACTCGTTTTGGAATAGGCACGCGCATACTCGTTTTGGAATACGCACACGCATACTCGTATTTGATTGCGCACGCGCATACTCGTTTTGTAATAGACACGTGCATACTTTTTTTTGAATGCACACGCGCGTACTCGTTTTTGAATACGCACGCGCGTACTCGTTTTTGAATGCGCACGCGCATACTCGTTTTTGAACGCACACGCGCATACTCGTTTTGGAATAGGCACGCACATACTCGTTTTTCAATGCGCACACGCATACTCGTATTCGAATGGACACGCGCGTACTCGTTTTTGAATGCGAACGCGCATACGCGTTTTTGAACATGCACACGCGTACTCGTTTTTGATTGCACACGCGCGTACTCGTTTTGGAATAGGCACGTGCGTACTCGTTTTTGAATACGCACGCGCATACGCGTTTTTAAACATGCACACGCGTACTCGTTTTTGAATGCGCACGCGTATACTCGTTTTGAATGCACACGCGCATACTCGTTTTTGAATAGGCACGCGCGTACTCGTTTCGGAATGCGCACGCGCATACTCGTTTTCGATGGGCACGTGCATACTCGTTTTTTAATGCGCACGGGTACACTCGTTTTGAATGCACACGCGCATACTCGTTTTTGAATAGGCACGCGCATACTCGTTTCTGACTGCGCACGTGTATACTCGTTTCGGAATGCGCACGCGCATGCTCGTTTTTGAATAGGCACGCGCGTACTCGTTTTTGAATGCACACGCGCATACTCGTTTTTGAATGCCCACGCGCATACTCGACTCGGAATACGCACGCGCATACTCGTTTCGGAATGCGCACGCGCATACTCGTTTTGGAATAGGCACGTGCGTAGTCGTTTTTGAATGCGAACGCGCATACGCGTTTCTGAATGCACACGCGCATACTCGTTTCGGAATGCGCACGCGCATATTCATTTTGAAATAGGCACGTGCGTGCTCGTTTTTGAAAGCGAACGCGCATACGCGTTTTTGAACATGCACACGCGTACTTTGTTATGAATGTGCACGGGTATACTCGTTTTTAATGCACACGCGCATACTCGTTTTTGAATAGGCACGCGCATACTCGTTTTTGACTGCGCACTTGTATACTCGTTTCGGAATGCGCACGCGCATGCTCATTTTTGAGTAGGCACGCGCGTACTCGTTTTTGAATGCGCACGCGTACACTCGTTTTGAATGCGCACGCGTATACTCGTTTTTGAATGCACACGCGCATACTCGTTTTCGAATAGGCACGCGCATACTCGTTTTTGAATGCACACGCGCATACTCGTATTTTGAATGCACACGCGCATACTAGTTTCGAAATGGGCATGCGCATACTCGTTTGGGAAGGCGCACGCGGATACTCGTTTTGAATAGGCATGCGCGTACTCGTTTTTGAATGCGCACGCGCATACTTGTTTTTGAATGCACACGCGCATACTCGTTTTGGAATAGGCACGCGCATACTCGTTTTTGAATACGCACACGTATACTCGTATTTGATTGCGCACGCGCATACTCGTTTTGCAATAGGCACGTGCATACTCGTTTTTGAATGCACACGCGCATACTCGTTTTTGAATAGGCACGCGCGTACTCGTTTTTGAATGCGCACGCGCATACTCATTTTGAATGCACACGCGCATACTCGTTTTGGAATAGGCACGCACATACTCGTTTTTGAATGCGCACACGCATACTCGTAATAGAATGCACACGCGCGTACTCGTTTTGAAATAGGCACGTCCATACTCGTTTTTGAATGCGCACACGCACACTCGTATTTGAATGCACACGCGCATACTCGTTTTGAAATAGGCACGTGCATACTCGTTTTTGAATGCGCACGCGCATACGCGTTTTTGAACAGGCACACGCGTACTCGTTTTTGAATGCGCACGCGTATAAGCATTTGAATGCACACGCGCATACTCGGTTTTGAATGCACACGCCCATACTCGTTTTTGAATGCACACGCGCATACTCGTTTCGGAATACGCACGCGCATACTCGCTTTGGAATGCGCACGCGCATGCTCGTTTTGGAATGCGAAGCGCATACTCGTTTTGAATGCACACGCGCATACTCGTTTTTGAATAGGCACGCGCGTACTCGTTTCGGAATGCGCACGCGCATACTCGTTTTCGAATAGGCACGTGCATACTCGTTTTTTAATGCGCACGCGTACACTCGTTTTGAATGCACACGCGCATACTCGTTTTTGAATAGGCACGTGCATACTCGTTTCTGACTGCGCACGTGTATACTCGTTTCGGAATGCGCACGCGCATGCTCGTTTTTGAATAGGCACGCGCGTACTCGTTTTTGAATGCGTACACGCATACTCGTTTTTGAATGCACACGCGCATACTCGTTTCAGAATACGCACGCGCATACTCGTTTCAGAATGCGCACGCGCATACTCGTTTTGGAATAGGCACGTGCGTACTCGTTTTTGAATGCGAACGCGCATACGCGTTTTTGAATGCACACGCGCATACTCGTTTCGGAATGCGCACGCGCATATTCATTTTGGAATAGGCACGTGCGTGCTCGTTTTTGAAAGCGAACGCGCATACGCGTTTTTGAACATGCACACGCGTACTTTGTTATGAATGCGCACGGGTATACTCGTTTTGAATGCACACGCGCATACTCGTTTTTGAATAGGCACGCGCATACTCGTTTTTGACTGCGCACGTGTATACTCGTTTCGGAATGCGCACGCGCATGCTCATTTTTGAGTAGGCACGCGCGTACTCGTGTTTGAATGCGCACGCGTACACTCGTTTTGAATGCGCACGCGTATACTCGTTTTTGAATGCACACGCGCATACTCGTTTTCGAATAGGCACGCGCATACTCGTTTTTGAATGCACACGCGCATACTCGTTTTTTGAATGCACACGCGCATACTAGTTTCGAAATGGGCACGCGCATACTCGTTTGGGAAGGCGCACGCGGATACTCGTTTTTGAATAGGCATGCGCGTACTCGTTTTTGAATGCGCACGCGCATACTTGTTTTTGAATGCACACGCGCATACTCGTTTTGGAATAGGCACGCGCATACTCGTTTTTGAATACGCACACGTATACTCGTATTTGATTGCGCACGCGCATACTCGTTTTGCAATAGGCACGTGCATACTCGTTTTTGAATGCACACGCGCATACTCGTTTTTGAATAGGCACGCGCGTACTCGTTTTTGAATGCGCACGCGCATACTCGTTTTGAATGCACACGCGCATAGTCGTTTTGGAATAGGCACGCACATACTCGTTTTTGAATGCGCACACGCATACTCGTAATAGAATGCACACGCGCGTACTCGTTTTGAAATAGGCACGTGCATACTCGTTTTTGAATGCGCACACGCACACTCGTATTTGAATGCACACGCGCATACTCGTTTTGAAATAGGCACGTGCATACTCGTTTTTGAATGCGCACGCGCATACGCGTTTTTGAACAGGCACACGCGTACTCGTTTTTGAATGCGCACGCGTATAAGCATTTGAATGCGCACGCGCATACTCGGTTTTGAATGCACACGCCCATACTCGTTTTTGAATGCACACGCGCATACTCGTTTCGGAATACGCACGCGCATACTCGCTTTGGAATGCGCACGCGCATGCTCGTTTTGGAATGCGAAGCGCATACTCGTTTTGAATGCACACGCGCATACTCGTTTTTGAATAGGCACGCGCGTACTCGTTTCGGAATGCGCACGCGCATACTCGTTTTCGAATAGGCACGTGCATACTCGTTTTTTAATGCGCACGCGTACACTCGTTTTGAATGCACACGCGCATACTCGTTTTTGAATAGGCACGCGCATACTCGTTTCTGACTGCGCACGTGTATACTCGTTTCGGAATGCGCACGCGCATGCTCGTTTTTGAATAGGCACGCGCGTACTCGTTTTTGAATGCGTACACGCATACTCGTTTTTGAATGCACACGCGCATACTCGTTTCAGAATACGCACGCGCATACTCGTTTCAGAATGCGCACGCGCATACTCGTTTTGGAATAGGCACGTGCGTACTCGTTTTTGAATGCGAACGCGCATACGCGTTTTTGAATGCACACGCGCATACTCGTTTCGGAATGCGCACGCGCATATTCATTTTGGAATAGGCACGTGCGTGCTCGTTTTTGAAAGCGAACGCGCATACGCGTTTTTGAACATGCACACGCGTACTTTGTTATGAATGCGCACGGGTATACTCGTTTTGAATGCACACGCGCATACTCGTTTTTGAATAGGCACGCGCATACTCGTTTTTGACTGCGCACGTGTATACTCGTTTCGGAATGCGCACGCGCATGCTCATTTTTGAGTAGGCACGCGCGTACTCGTGTTTGAATGCGCACGCGTACACTCGTTTTGAATGCGCACGCGTATACTCGTTTTTGAATGCACACGCGCATACTCGTTTTCGAATAGGCACGCGCATACTCGTTTTTGAATGCACACGCGCATACTCGTTTTTTGAATGCACACGCGCATACTAGTTTCGAAATGGGCACGCGCATACTCGTTTGGGAAGGCGCACGCGGATACTCGTTTTTGAATAGGCATGCGCGTACTCGTTTTTGAATGCGCACGCGCATACTTGTTTTTGAATGCACACGCGCATACTCGTTTTGGAATAGGCACGCGCATACTCGTTTTTGAATACGCACACGTATACTCGTATTTGATTGCGCACGCGCATACTCGTTTTGCAATAGGCACGTGCATACTCGTTTTTGAATGCACACGCGCATACTCGTTTTTGAATAGGCACGCGCGTACTCGTTTTTGAATGCGCACGCGCATACTCGTTTTGAATGCACACGCGCATAGTCGTTTTGGAATAGGCACGCACATACTCGTTTTTGAATGCGCACACGCATACTCGTAATAGAATGCACACGCGCGTACTCGTTTTGAAATAGGCACGTGCATACTCGTTTTTGAATGCGCACACGCACACTCGTATTTGAATGCACACGCGCATACTCGTTTTGAAATAGGCACGTGCATACTCGTTTTTGAATGCGCACGCGCATACGCGTTTTTCAACAGGCACACGCGTACTCGTTTTTGAATGCGCACGCGTATAAGCATTTGAATGCGCACGCGCATACTCGGTTTTGAATGCACACGCCCATACTCGTTTTTGAATGCACACGCGCATACTCGTTTCGGAATACGCACGCGCATACTCGCTTTGGAATGCGCACGCGCATGCTCGTTTTGGATTGCGAAGCGCATACTCGTTTTTGAATGCACACACGCGTACTCGTTTTGGAATAGGCACGCGCATACTCGTTTTTGACTGAGCACGTGTATACTCGTTTTCGAATAGGCACGCGCTTACTCGTTTTTGAATGCACACGCGCATACTCGTTTTTGAATGCACACGCGCATACTCGTTTCGAAATACGCACGCGCATACTCGTTTGGGAAGGCGCACGCGCATACTCGTTTTTGAATAGGCATGCGCGTACTCGTTTTTGAATGCGCACGTGCATTCTTGTTTTTGAATGCACACGCGCATACTCGTTTTGGAATAGGCACGTGCATACTCGGTTTTGAATGCACACGCCCATACTCGTTTTTGAATGCACACGCGCATACTCGTTTCGGAATACGCACGCGCATACTCGTTTTGGAATGCGCACGCGCATGCTCGTTTTGGAATGCGAAGCACATACTCGTTTTTGAATGCGCACGCGCGTACTCGTTCTTCAATTCGCACGCGCATACTCCTTTCGGAATAGGCACGCGCGTACTCGTTTTTGAATGCGCACGCGCATACGCGTTTTTGAATATGCACACGCGTACTCACTTTTTAATGCGCACGCGTATACTCGTTTTGAATGCGCACGCGCATACTAGTTTTCGAATAGGCACGCGCATACTCGTTTTTGAATGCGCACAAGCATACTCTTTTTTGAATGCACACGCGCATACTCGTTTCGGAATACGCACGCGCATACTCGTTTTGGAAGGCGCACGCGCATACTAGTTTTTGAATAGGCACGCGCGTACTCGTTCCCAGGCAGCACGCCACCGTTGGACCAATCTTGGACCAACATCGGCTAACATCGGCACCGACGTCGGGCCGACGTCGGAAGTGCAACTTCTTCCAATGTCGGGCCGACGTTCAAGCCAATGATGGGCCGACGTTTTAGCCAGTATGCAACCAACATTGGGCCGACGAAGGCCCATCGTATTGCCGACAAAGCTGCCAATGTTCGGCCAACATTGGGCCATATTTCAGCCAATCACATGCCATTTTTACGCCGATGTTTGCTGCACGACGAATATTGGCTACGGATGTACGACCGACATTGGACCAATCCAGGGCCACATTGCAGCCAATCAAATGCCGTTATTACACCGATGTTTCCTGCACGACGAATATTGGCTACTGATTGGCTTGCCATTATGTAACCATTATTAGGAGCGAATTTTTCTTACCGGAAGATTTAAACAATATGCCTCGATGACCCGCTCTTGTAGCTTTGCAGCCCTGTATACTTGGGGCAACAGAAAATTGAATGCTGAGAACTGAAAGCAGTTACTCGATCTATTTCATCTTTTATACCTCATTCCCTTTGCTAACACTAGAAGTGTAGTTTATTTTTTTACCAATTTATCTTTTGCAATAGCGAGTGCTTTATTTGGTACTGGTATTTGGTACAGCAGATCGAAAAAATCGTTAGGAAGTAAATTTTGAAAGCGCATGTCCCCCACTTGCAATCTCCACATATGTCCCCCACATGGTAATCGAGAATATTCATAGTTTAGAGCATTTTTTTGTAACTAAAACATGGTGATGGTGCTTCCGAATCAGCATAAGCTAGCCGAACAGTGCACCACCGACAGTCTGCAGACTATTTATTCTTTGTTTTTTTTATTTATTTGGTACAACAAAAAATGTATACATTGAAAAATATATATACACAACTAAAAAAGGCCCGCTCTACTGCAGGTCAGCTTGCGTTGGGGGCACAGTGACAGTGGTGCTGTCAAGGCCCTGGCTGCTGTGGCTGGGCAGGAAGCCAGCTGCCGCGAGCAGCCGATAATCTGCACTCTGAGAGTGGGGATCATCGGGCTGCTCCACAACAAATGCTTCTCTGAAGAGCCGCTTCCTGCCCCCACAGCGGTCACCAGACCCTGGCAGCCATCTCTTAATACAGTTGAGGGCCTCCGCCTGGTCGCACCCTGCTTTTTGGCAGATGACACCTGCATACGAGAACAGAAATACCATAGCACACATGAAGCACTGCAGTACAGAGAATACACAAGGGTACACACACATAAAACAATGAACAAGTCTAACCTGTCACTAATCTACAGAGCCTCAGGTTCACAAAGGCCCTTTTCCCTTTTCTGCCATGAAGGCTGTACAGCACTTGCACGGCATGTGCCAATACAGCCTTCATGGCATTCACACCAATTTCTCGGAGGCCACGTCCCCCAATCTGCAGGAGGTGCTTGCGCTGTAAAAAAATGCAAGAAGCATAGATGGGGTAAACGCAACAGCACATCGAAATGTTTTCATGATAGAAATCTGCAAGAAGAGGACACTGAAAACAACAACTTGAATTTTTGGGCATCACGACATTTCATTGTTTTTTTACGCTAACTTCAACTCACTTGACCTAAAATGGTTTCCACATCAGCCCTCTCACACTCAGTGTGAGAACCTTTCAGAGTCCTTCTCTGAATGCAGTTTCGCTGTTATGAAATCAAATACAACACTGTTATAACCCTTAATAAATATTGATTCTAGCTATGAAATAGTATAATTACTTTGTACAGTGCTCAAATTCCAATACACGTTTCTTCGAGGTTACAATGTCTTTGCCTGAATGTTGACCAGGAGTTGCTTCTACAGGTGAAAAACGATAAAATATGTGGAATTCAAAAAGAAGCTTGGACATGTTTTTAATCAATGCATTGTAAGCAGAGCACAACAAGATAAATGAACATGATCAAGGCGTACTAAGAGGCAACCTTAGAGCGACCAAATCTTGGTCATAGATGAAACTGATAAGAAAATAAAGGTCGCACTAGATGGTCGCACCATTTGCTGTTTATATTTTTCTGTGATAGCCAACAAAGAGGCATGTCGCTATAGAAATCTCATCACAATAAACAAAGGTGCATTTTTCTTCACACTGCGAAATTGGGTGCATGTTAGATTTTTAAAAAAGTAAGAAATCGGCTAACACAAGGCAGGGTGAACTGTAGCTCAAAGTAGAGAGAGCGGCAGCGGACACGAAATAGGGTGATAAATGAACAAAATTACTGAATGTCTGTTTTAAGCAGGCTATTGCTAGTCACTGCCCATCAAACACACGATGCCGCCTACATCGTCTGCTAGCTTAGGACAGTTCACTCGGACTTCACAGACTATAGTAAATACAGTGGAATCTCATTAATTCCAACACACTTAATTCGAACTGACGCTGTGGTCCTATCAAAGCTATACCGCGCTCCGAAAATGCTCTCAGCACCCCGCCCAATCCTGCGGTGGCACTTCAGACACCTCATCGCTGTGCTTGAAGAAGAAAATGAAGAAAAGGAAAGAAAAGACCACGGTGGAATGTTTGCCAAATGCCAATCTGCGACATTCCTGTGCCCCGCTTCGGCTTTTTCCGTCCCTGCCACGTAGAGACCCTTCTCCTCTTAACACTGCGCATGAAGAGAACGAGGGGAAAAAAAGCTGTCACAGAGAGTTGGCTCTCTCATGCCGATCTGCAACGCGCCGGTGTCACGCTTCCCTGTTTTTCGTTCCTGCTAAGTAGAGACTCTTCTCCTTTCAACACCGCGCATGAAGAGAAAAAAAAAAGCTGCCGCGGAGTGTTTCTCTCTCGAATGCCGATCTGCTTTTCTCCAGGTGGAGACGCTCCTCCATTCTCATCATGTGCTGGCCACGCTCCGGCTGCAGCGCAGATGGTAACAGTGGAAACACAGTTGTCTTCGAAGAGTGTCAGCACTGGACATTGCCGCGCGCAACTTCTTTTGCCAGGAGAATACTGAAGCCGAAGTACAAATGCTTTGCAAACTGCACGCAAAACTTGTTCTCGTTGCAAGGCCAACGTGTATAGACATGTATTGACTACTTTAATTAATGACGGATGTCCTGTAATTTGTGAATAAAACTTCTCCATGCACATGCATCACTGCATGGTGAGCCCTCCGCTCGTTTACCGTATTTACTCTATTCTACCGCGCCCTCGATTGTAACGCGCGCCCGATTTCCAAAAAAAAAAAACACTAAGACATCGGTTGCAATGCGCACCCTTTTTTCTCGTTGGCCCGCTTGATCACACCACTCGCGAAAACGACTCTTTTTGAGAGCGTTTTCCGTTTAAATATGAAGTACGGGGGAAGCTTATGTCTATCTGACGTGCAACAGAGCATTGCTGTCACTCTAGTTTTACCGTGGCCCGATGCCAGTACACAAACTTGCTTCGCCCCCTTCTCCTAGACGGTTGTGGTGCCAGGCATGTTGAAGTAAAGAGGCGTGTGATCGGCATTCCCGATTTGCCCAAGCAAGTAGCCGTTGTTGTGCCGCAAGTTTAGGAGGAACCTCTGAAGACTCTGAAGCTTTTCTTCGTACTCCTCCGGCAACTTCCGGCATATGCCCGTTCGCCTTCGGAGGGAAAAACCTTTTCTCTTCATAAAGTTCGTTAGCCAGCACCTGCTCGCTTTAAAATGGCTCTGCATTAGCCCTTTTTCTAAGGCTAACTGCATAGCCTGCACTTGGAGCAGTTCTGTCGTCACGGGTCGCTGTGCCGCTCACTGCTTAATCACATACTCGCCGAGCAGCTCTTCAATTTGTGGAAACCGACCCTGCTCTGGTCCACTGAAGCCTTTGCGTGAATCTTTGCTGTCGACAATATTCTGCTTTTGTTTCCGCCAGTCCCACACGCACGTTTCGGGAACTCCGAATGACCGCGATGCGGCCCGATTTCTGTCCGTTCCGGCACACGCGACGACTTTTCTTTTAGAAGCAGCATTGTGGTGCACTCGTCGAGTTTTTGGAGTCGGCCCTACCATGTCGTCGATGCTAATGTACTACAAGATGACGAACTCCTCAGCACACGTATGAAGTGCCGCGCCTGGGAAACACATAGGCAGAAATGACCGACGCGCCATGCCGACGCACGTAGGCGGCGGCCATTTTGTAAGTGGCGATGGCAATAGAATGACCATATTCATTTTTTTTCGTACTCGATTTTAACGCACATGCGACTTATGAACTCTCTTAACCGGAAAAAAGGTGCGTGTTAGATTCAAGTAATTACGGCAACTTTCATTATTTTGAACTTCTTTTATTTTGAACAAATTTTCTGGCCTCTTTGAGTACGAATTATTCATATTCGACTGTAGTACAGTGGCTCATGAGATAACCTGACTAGTTTGTTTCCCGAAACACAGTATCTTAAAGCAGTACTAAATTTCTGCATGTTACATAGGCATATTAAAAATCAAGAAATATACACCAAAGCCGCAGCCACAGCTTTACTCTGCACAGCTGCCTCTGCTGCCTCCACTTCTCCAATTGTACCAGCAGGCAGCCGGGGAAGGTCAGAGGGGCGCTGTGCTGGCTGGGCGTGCTGAGGCACGGACAAGAGCCGTACCTTGTGCTTCAGCTGTCGCACCTCCTGCAGAACCTCTCTTTGTTGCTGCCGGATGCCAAGTTGGATCCGCAGGATCCGTAGCAATAGAGCTGAAACATACAAGAGTACATACCATATTTACTCGCAAATTTTCATCCTCACATAATTTGCTCACCAGTATAATTAGCCAGCCTGCTTTACTACAAGAAACTTTTTGCTCGCATACTTTGCCCTCCCCAACCAGCCAGAGCCACCTTGCCAGCACACACACAGACACATTTGACTTCATGATGCTCTGGTCGGGCACATCTCTTGTCGAGCAGGCGAGTGCAGTCTTACACAAAATGGACTAAGTGCAAGGTCCCTTCTTCCATGAACTTTTATGCTTTCCCAGGAATATCGAACTTGAAAACTGAAACTTGTTTATGTGCAGTCCAAATTGCCTAAAGGTTTGCCTCCTATCTTCCCACCTCTTCCACGGCAAGAATGTATTCCCGAGACACAGCACAGATGTTGAATGCGTGCAAGGACCTGTCACATCAACTAGATGAGACAGGTTTTCGCACTCATTTTTTTTCCGGTTTCGCCATCTGGTTATTTCGTTTTTACCGTTATAAAGCTTACCGAAGAAAACTGAAACCGTGTTACCGCTAAGCACATCAGCGTGGAGTTCTTCGACATGCAATATTCGGTATGGGAGCCAGCAGAAGAGTGCGTTGAATAAGACTTAGCATAGAAGCTTGGGTGTGTTGGTTAGATATCGGAAGGAACACAACGCAATAGAAGACTGGGACAAGGAATGAACACACACACACATGAAGGGCGACACACACAGCACTGTGTTGGCATTGCGCTTCCTTGTCTGCATCTTACTTTACGTTGGGTTCCCGACAATTATTGGAGAGTACTTTTGTTCTCTGGTATAACCCTGTCGTGGGAACTGGTTTTTGTGAGCACTGTTCGGAAGAACTTCAAGAAAATGGGGGCATTTGAACAGGCTTAGCAAACAAATGACAATCCGCTTTGAGACAGCTGTGACAGCGCCTGCAACATATATTCCCAGTTGAGCTTTTAGGCCAGCGATTCCTACTAGCTTCGCACATGACCGGATTGACAAAAAAAGTACACATAATACGCGAGTATATACCGCATTTGACTCTGTAGCTTTGATGAACCAGGCAGATACACAAATTTATCCAAAACTCCATTGATTCTGTTGCAAAATTATTCAACAAACCCATTGCGATGTTATCCATGTTACTATACGATTGTGGCACTTTACCATTGCAGCTTTCCAGGAGGCACACATAGTGCAGCGTTAGTTCACCACTCGCAGTTAATTGTATGCAGTAGGTTGCTCACAGCAACTGACTGCATGCAATGGTGAACATCTTGCATGCTTGCACCGCTGTTTCAGCATGCTGGCTGCTTCCCATACGGCTATCAATTGATGTTCACAAAATTGGGAAGATGAAGAAAGACTACACAGTGCCCTCTGGCCACCCTATACTCCAAACCTCCAGCCAACAAACAAACAAAAGAAACAGAAGTATGCAAATGAATATTATTCATAATGCAGCTGGAATGGAGTGTAGTTTTCACCAATTCTGTGTGTTAAGTCAATATGGAGTGAGTTAACTCCATAAAGTAGCTTTTCTCATAACAGTGTTCACTCTATTGTAACACAAGGAGTGACTTCATAGCATCTAGAAGGAAAAATAGAATCTTCAGTATTTGATAGAAATGCGAGGCTCTACCTTAAAACAATAATCTGGAAAAAGAACTCATTACATTCGAAAAAAAAGGTAGCACAGTTGATCCCCTTTACAAGAGACACTCATGTAACAGACAAACGGGGATAAGAGGCACCAGTGTGCAGGCTGACATTTGGCCCATCATGCATCAGGCACTCCGTAGATGCGCCTGTGCAGCCGGGAGCCCTGCAGTCAAGCATGCTGAGCAAGACTGTTGACCACTGTACAATGACACATTGCCACAAAATTTCAAAACTTCATTTCACAGACTTCTGCAAAAGCTTCTTACACTCTTGCATAATTTTTGCACAAGCTTCTCTCATTCTTGCGTGATTTTCGTCAGAACATATAAGTGTTGGAAGTTGTATGTCCCCAAAAACTTGCACAATACAAATAGCATACATTAAAGTCTATCACTTAATACGTGCATAGTGTAACAATGAAAGGAAACTCACGCATGGTTTGCTCCGAGCCTTCCCCGTGCGGTGCCTCCTTGAGCCTTGGAGAGCACTGTACAGCTAGAGCAAAGTAGCATCAATCCAGTGTTAATGGCAGGTTAACAAGACAACAAAACTAACTCCCATATTCATAAACGCTCTCCGACTCGACTTTCACCCTTCACTTGACAGAGTTGAGCACTGTGCCGCTGCTCGTTTGAAAGCGACGCTGCGCTACTCGAGAATCACAGCAGATTATTGCTGACATGCAGCAATTTTCTCTGCTTAGAGACGGCGCTCCCATCAGCCATCTCAAGTTAAGGTGAAGCGTTGAGTGGAGGGACGTTCTAGAATACGGGGGTAAGATTGGTTGCAGGAACACTACAATAGACACACTTAATTTTTACACTTCATCTATATTGTACAGCTACACACATTCTGCATCCTTATAATGCAACATATACATACAGGCTTATAAAGTAAACACTGTAGGCTGCTCAAATAACACCTACACAAAAAAATTACCCAAAAGTGGCCATGCGCAAAGTACTTTTATTTGAAACTCACAAAACTTTTGCGGTGATGGAGAATAAATAAGACAGGTTACGCTTGGAGGCACATGAGACCTTCGCAGCTTTCATAAAGTACAAAAAACAATATGGTATGTGTGTGTGTATGTACGCATGAAGCTTCAGCCTTTACATACGGTTTCTTGAAAGAATCGACTATGAATTTTATGGCACCTGTGTTCTTCAGCGCAATTGAAAGCCTGCTGATCAATGTGTGCAATTGTGGAATAGTTACATGGAAAATGGCGTGAAACACCTAAAATCAAATTTTTCTAGCTAGCAAATATGCAGCTGTGTATACACAACACATGCTGCAAACAGTGGGAGGTGACCACAAGAGTGATTTGAGTGTAAGCGGCAGAATTCCGCATTCATGCATCCCGCCATTTTCAACTGTTGCCCAAAAGCAGCACCACTTCAGCGTGCTACTTTTTTTTACATCATAAACAGCACGGAATACAGCGAGGATGAAAACAACATATGCAATTAAATTTTGAGCACTATTTATGGTGTGCATGATTGATTGATTGATATGTGGGGCTTAACGTCCCAAAACCACTATATGATTATGATAGACGCCGTAGTGGAGGGCTCCGGAAATTTAGACCACCTGGGGTTCTTTAACGTGCACCTAAATCTGAGCACACGGGCCTACAACATTCCCGCCTCCATCGGAAATGCAGTTGCCGCAGCCGGGATTCGAACCCGCGCCCTGCGGGTCAGCAGCCGAGTACCTTAGCCACTAGACCACCGCGGCGGGGATGGTGCACACGAAAAAAAAGGCCTTTGTACAATGACAAATTCATAATTTGCCTTCACGGACCTTCTGTTAGGCTGCACCACATACAGATTTTTTGTGGCTTTCAAAAGAGATTTGAAAAAAAATAATAACCGTGTTTACTCTCATCATGAGCACACTCACTAAGTCACCCTCATTTCAGTCGCCAAAATTTCGAATTTTTTTTCTTCCACATATTAAACACACACCTTACGTTCATCCGCTGAAGTCCCACGGGCTCCTCCCCCCTTGCCGCCTTCGCTCACTGCCACGTGCCATTTTATTTTTGTTTCTATTTGTTCACGGAACATCCCCTGTCTTTTTTCATTATCTCTTGTAACATAAGTGGCATTATCTTGTTCCCGAGGTGCCACAGGTGCTCTGCTATGTAGATGCACCATTAAACTAGTATTTTTGATCAACTGTGCATTTCTGATGTTTACCTTGCAAGTACGTAAAACTGGCATGCTTCTTGATCTACGATACACATGTGGCTTGTCTCACTTTGAAGGAAAAGTTAGCATACAATGGTGTAAATGCTGAAAATTTGAAATATTGAGGCAGCAGCACATCGGAGATGATCATATGGTAAAGAAACAAGTGCTGCCTTATTAGTGGCAAGTTGTCGCTTATATGTACAAATAAATTTTGTGAGCTAAAAAAAGTACAAAAGCACAGCGAGGCCATGATGAGGTTGAACCTGTGGATTCGCTTCATTTATCACGCCATATGATGAAGATTCCTTTGGTAAAACTGCTCAGATAAGAAAAAAAGTTTGCTGTCCAATACAGCAACTATACAAAGTGTGCACGTGCATCTCGCAGGGCCTTTTCGTCACTTTCGAAATGCGCCACCAACATGCCCGGGCACCAACCGAATCTATCGCCTACAACTGCCATGTTGTCTCCTCGTGCTTGCACCCGTTTAGTTTTGCCTCACGATGCAAGTTTGAGAAATTATGAGCTGCTAGTGAGGCAAGTTGATTTAGTAGACCACGCAAAGGGAGCAGAGCTTAGGGTGTTTCTTCGCTGAAAGTTATAACCTGAAATTGAGAACGCACATTCCGATTTTCCTAAAAGTACCAGCGTATTTGGCTGGTGCAGATTAATAAAAGCTACTTGAAGAAACTTTGCAATATTTGCATCTTCAGGTGCAACTTCATTACGGGTAAGTGCCATAGCCAAGTATTTACCTGCAAACAGATATAGCTTACCAAGATACTGTACATACAAACTTGTCCGCAGTTAAAATCATGATGGCGAGGAAGGCGGTTAAAATCGTGATGGCGATCGCGGAGATTTGATATTGCATTGAAACAAACTATAAAGACTGGGAAACAATATTAGCTCACTTTGAAGTATAGCCGATCGGTTCAAGTTGGGCGTCAGGATTTTTTTTAATTAGTCAATTAATTCTATACACGGTCTCTATCATGTTCAGTGACTCCACTATACATTAGCGTACAACAAAAGCAAAATACAAAGTGAAAGGTGTGTTAAAGCATACGCGAAAAATAAAGTGATGACTAGCATTACCGCGGCACACACCACGCAAAGTCGCTATCTGCCTTGTATAATATTTTCCTCGACTATTTCCACAAATTGCAATCAAAGAGGCTCAAGCTCAACATCAGCACTGTTTAAAACACTTGGGGGGGGGGGTATTGCTACTTTGGTGGCGTAGGCCGTGACAATATATTCATAATATTATATCTCTTGTAAACTTGCCTAGCTCTGCACGACTAGTTTTCGATGGGAGCAGCTGCGCTTCGCACATCCACTCTTAAAATTGCGGCTCGAGAGATTTTGAGCTTTCACTTGTTTTTGGGCCAGGCAATTTGTAGTGAAAGCAAGATAATAGGCCCTCATAGGTTGTGGCGGGCAGCCGGTGTACGCCGTGGCTGGTATATGTGTCGCACATCTTGATTATCTGGTCCTGTATCGAGTGAACGAGCGAGGCCTTCCTAATCCAATGAGCTCGTTAAAGTAAGACAACAAAAAACCACAATGCTTCCACATCGTTCACAGCAACAGATGACGAGCCCCCAACAAACCGCACTGCAGCACGTGAACTGCCGTAGGTACCCAGGGAGTTACCCGGGCATGGCGGGAGAGGGCGACAACGGCAGAAGAGACATCACAAGAACACTATGTATAAAGGGGACATTTAAAGACTTTTTTCCCATTTTTAAACTTCGTGCACTGTTCTGTCACAATTTATAGCTCAGAATAGTTGTATTTTGAAAAGGGCACTAATTCATAAACCCAATGGTTTAAGGATGGGTGCATTTAGGGGGCCCATTCTACGTTTTACTTATGCCCTTCAAGAACTTGCTTACAGGGCCAAAGTCCTGTTTCAAAAAGAACACGCTAGTGCGTGGCCAGCAGTCCGTCAAGAATTAGTGCTGGTGAGATTTGGAAATGCAGCGCATGAGCATCCTCATCTGCTACTTCTCTGCTCATGCTCTCAGGGCTTACTTGCGAGGCACGGTCCTTCGCACTTTTCATTTTCACACAGTAAATCAACTGATACCAACTCTGCCTTCCATTATTTAATAAACCAATATTTCATGGTCACGAGGACTAGCTTAAAATGTTTGCTACATCAGACCTGAACAGCATTTTGAGTCATCGAAACTTGCTAGTTGCAGCGAGCATTATGCGAAAAATATGATGTGCTTTACGGTGACAACTTGCAAAACACTGCAGCAACGATTAAAATCATGCATTTTTTGTGCTCACAGGAAATCCCTGAAGCAGGAGGCACTGGGCTAGATAAATTGCGCAGCTAAAATACGGATGCGCTTTCCAATGCTGTCATGCGTACAGGCGGAGAAATGGCAGACAAAACTGGGCGCACCCCGATTCTATGCGCATGCGTCCCATTCACAAGCCTCGCTGCCAGTTAGCACCACATGGCTCACTGTCCATGAGCTCGCTTGTTTCCTGTAACAGTGGACCATACGGTACACCTATTTAAAAACGAGGATTGAATGTATATAATGCAGCATCTGATGAAGCCATGACGATTTGTTACTGATGAAATCTGGAACTCTAGTTAGTACCCTTATTGTTAACCAGCCGACCGACTAGCAAAAAGATTTGCGACTGAAATGATGGCATCTACACCTGCCATTAAAGGGACACTGAACAAAGTTTTTGCCGCCAAAGCAAAAGATTGGGCCATGAAATTCATAGACAATAATAATTTCAAGCAGAAACTACGAAAGCATACTGAATTTAATGAGCCTTTTACAAAATGCCGCGTCTAGCTCTGAGACACATCGTTTTGTAAAAGGTCGCGACATTTATTTTTCAAGTTTTTTTTAGTTATTCAAGACAAATCTACTGTGCATTGTTCACAGAAAAATAAATTGCCTCGGTAAGATTTCTTTGCGAGCAGCTTACTAATTTTAAGGCAGGCGCGTTGATTCGTGAACTGAAGGATGCGAGTGATCGATCTTGGCTGCTAGTGGCTAGGCGACAAAGGCTTTACCTCATGTCCTGGTGTAGCTAAGTCACGCAAATGGAGCAGAAAATGTGCATTATCATTTATTTCACCTAAATATCACACGTATGTGACTTATTGCCGGTGACAGGTGATCAGGATGAAGTCGACAAGTTGCAAATCTGAACAAGAATTCACTCGAATGAAAAACCAACCTATACTCACGTGCACGGTGAAGTCGAACACGTCGTCCGTCAATGTTGTCGCTGATGCCCGAAGGAAAAGAGAAGAGGACAAGCGACGGGGTCGTCTCTTTCTATAAAGTCGGTGGAACTGCCAGAATGGCCAACACAAAAGGCATCGGGTTGACATTCCTCCACCTGGGCATCAGTCGCTCCACCCGGGCATGCAGCTGCTACTGGTTCTACTACTATCCTCTTCCCCGTGCCTCTTCCCGACATTGCAGTGTTGCTGCCATACTCGCGAACCTTTTTAAAATAAAGCACGCAATCATGCATTATCGTGCGCCATACTAAACTTAAAAACAGTGCGCCAGTACATGAGATCACGAAGCGCGGTCCACGCCATTACAAAAGCAATTAGAGAAATGAAACAAAGAAAACAAAAATGTATAAAATATTTTGTCTCAATACGATCCGCAATCCAGTTTCCTGCAGCGGCTTTTGGCTCTGTATGAACGGCCAAGCCAGTGCCAAGCCAAGCTTGCGTCCCTGATCAGCTGTTTGTTTCCATCGAGAATTCAACAGTGAACTGGCAATTTGTTTAGATGATATTGCTAAAGGGCTTGAAATTGAATATTTCTCTACGTACTACTGCTGTACTTTTCCTCTCTGTTTCCTGATCACAGTGATGAGATTGAGGAGGTTACAATTTAGAAAACAGCAAGTGCAGCTCAAGCATTGCTAGTATCGCTGTTTCGGTAATAAAATGTTACAAAGATTTTGCCCCGCGACCTGCTTGCCGTGTTCGAGCACCCAGTAGAAATTTACGGTGCCGCGTTTGAAAGAGTTGAATAAAATTGCAATATTACGAAAGAAAGGCTCTGAAGCAACATCGCATTTTATCAGGCCTACACCTCCCACACCTAGACGAGTAAAACTCGTCGATATTATCTTGCAAAGCTGTGTATAATATTTAAAACACATTCTTTAGCCCACGATGAATTGTTCTCTCGTGTGGCTTCTCCATTTGGTACTGTCATGTTAACTTACAAAGGCAACTTTCCATATTTAGTCTCTTTAGATGTTGCAAAAGCTTGACACGTGGTGTGTATGCCATACTGATAATTCTCCTCGTAACCTGGGTCCGCCTCTTCAAACAGCGTCGCATTTTATTGTTCGCAATTGTGTTTGTTTTATACTCTAAGCGAGCTGTGTGATTTCATCAATATTCACGAGTGTTCCCTGACTATACAAACACGTGCGTCTTATTTGGTGCGGTTCACGTTTGTATGTAGCAAAAAATGTCATTTCGTCAGCGTGTGTCTGCATACACTTGCATGCCCTGCAGTACGTGTACATAATTAATGCAGTAAGGACTGCAATCCTAGCCTTGCATGGGACTTATATTCCATGCACCCTCAGAGAAATGTTGTTTGTTATGAGCCTACTGTTTATCATTACATTTTTTTTCGTTAAAGTTTCATCTCCATATAAAGCAGCTGTATACAGGCACGAGCTTCAGCAGCTTCCTCGTTGTTCCATTTTAAATAAAAACACCAAGCCTACCCGAATCAATGATCTGTTTGCTATCATTACTGTTATGTGTTCTACGATGTACAGAAGGACAGTAGTATACAAAAAATAGGGAGGGAATTGAATGCCCTGCCTGCATGGCTGCGCCGTTTCACAAGATCAGGCGCTGCGCTGTGAAGCTTCCTACCGGCCTGCAGAAATTCAAGGGAGCGGACAATAGCGTGGTTCAAGAGGACTTGTGGGGAATACTAGACACACTGGGTGTAAAAGATGGCGTCACTAATCGTTTAAAGGTAATCTATAAAACTAACAAGGTAGTTAAAAAGTGGGAAAAACAGGTATCCAAGCCCACAGTGGTGAAACGTGGACTTAGGCAAGCGTGCCCACTGTCACCCTTCTTATTCATGATGTACCTACAAGGATTAGAGGCCAAATTAGAGGCAAGGGGACTTGGCTTCAACCTCTCTTTAGTCAAACAAGGAAAACTCATTGATCAGGCACTACCAGCATTAATCTACGCAGATGATATAGTGCTAATGGCCGACAACAAGGAAGATTTGCAGAGGTTGATGGACATCTGCGGTAATGAGGGAGATAGGTTAGATTTTAGATTCAGTTAGGAAAAATCAGTAGTCATGATTTTTAATGATAACAAAGGTAGTGAGTTTAGAATACAGGAAGTCACGCTAGAGATAACAGATAAATACAAATAACTGGGCGTATGGATAAGCGATGGGACCGAGTACCTGAGGGAACACGAAATATGCGTGACGACTAAAGATAACAGGAATGCAGCAGTGATGAAAAATAGGGCACTGTGGAATTACAATAGGTATAATGTTGTGAGAGGAATATGGAAAGGGGTCATGGTTCCTGGGCTGACGTTCAGCAACGCGGTCTTGTGCATGAGGTCAGAAGTTCAAGCAAGATTAGAAATTAGGCAACGTGAAATATGTAGGCTTGCTTTAGGAGCTCACGGGAATACACCAAACCAGGGAGTACAAGGTGATATGGGATGGTCATCGTTTGATGGCAGGGAAGCTAGCAGCAAGATAAAATTTGAGAAGCGATTGAGAGAAATGGTGGAGGAGCGTTGGGCTATGAAGGTTTTCAGCTACTTGTACATGAAGAATGTCAATACAATATGGAGGAAGCGAACCAGGAAATTGACTGGTAAATACTTAGAAAACAGCAGGTGGCCAAACCAGAAAGAACTATCGGTTAAAAAGGAACTGCAGGAAACGGAGACTGACATGTGGAGAATTGGCATGATTAAGAAGTCCGCACTAGAGATCTATCGAAATTTTAAGCAGGATATTGCCAAAGAAAGAATCTATGATACTACTCAGGGTAGTTCTCTACTGTTTGAGGCCAGGACGGGAGTATTGCGAACCAAGACATATCGGGCCAAATGTGAAAAGGTAGACACAATATGCAGTGCGTGCGAAGAGAAAGAAAAAACTGTCGAACACTTGACAATGCTCTGTAAAGGGCTTCACCTTATAGTTCAAGATGATGGCGCAGAGTTTTTCAAAGCACTGGTGTTTAGGGACAGGGAGGGCAAAATATACTTTAAGCGGGTAGACTTAACTAGAAGGAGGTTATCTGATTGGTGGCTAAAGACAAGGCACGATTGAAAATTAAACCCTTCACTTCAAAGTACCCGTACAACTTTACTATTTAAAGGGGAAAAAAAATCTAGTAGTTAGTTCACTAAGCATTACGGCTAGGTGACGTTAGCCGCCGCCCGATCTAAAGGGTACGGCCACATCCACCCATCTATCCAGCCAAAAATATGCTCTCTGGCTTGTTGCTCCAGGCCTAGTCAGGTAGATTTTCTGGCCTCACCGTTGAATTGTTTGCTCGGGTTGTGGCTTGCAAACATTGCGGTTTTGGGCTTCGTATCATCTTGTTCCATCATCATGTCCTCCAAGTGGAGGACATGTCGCAGTGTGAGGAGGGAGTACGACAAGGCGCTGATAGAATGAGCTATCAGTCTTACCAGGCAGGCGGTTGAGAGCGCACCGAGGCAGCTGACGCACACCAGCACTATCTGCTTCCTGTATAATACAGGGTAGGGAATTATAGAAACACAGAGCAGAAATCAACTCTTGTGCCTCTCTCATGCACTCACAAGGCGGAACCTGCTTCGAACACTGGGGACCGAGCTAAGCAACACCATGCGTGACGATAAATCATGGTCTCCTATTGCAATAATGATTAAGACACGCATGCAACTTAAACCATTGTCACGCAAGATGAATTCACAACACCATCGAAGTGAACCCAAGGCACGTGCTGATTATTATGTACGGTACTAGCGCTAAATTCATGCAGACGTTTAGTTGGCGCTGCAGTAGGCCTAGTTGAAGGAGTGGCCACAGCTACTGCAGTGATGGAGAACGGGCTCATTAACATCTTCATGTAGATTAAAACGGCTTACCCCGAAATGGCTGGGAGTGTCACTCTATCCCTAGCAGTGGCACATGCAGTTGCATATTTAACGATTACAGAAATGGCATACCGATTTCCGAAGCACCTATCAATACTTCCGTCAAGGCGTAGCACCAAACACTTTATCGCACATTTCGGGAAACATTCCTTTTTCTCCCAATCTGGTGGCTAGGCATGACTACGCCCAAGAATAAGCATGTTATTATGTATGTCGGAGGCATTTTCATCTGATCTCTGAAAAATTATTTCCCTAAACCCATGGAAAAAAAAAGAAAATGGAATTCGCACCTGTCATCACATTGCACCCCATCACAGGAATGGGATTAGATTGGCCTGGCGCTCAATACTCCCTTACGCTTAATCAGAGCTCGGTCTGGCACCAGCTCCAGACAAAACCATTTATAATCTCCTGTCTGGCACGTCTGTTTTACTCTGCTCTCTTTCAACCAGAGTGCACCGTGTACCTGTGGTTCACCCCTGGTGGATCTTTTTCACTGTTTGTGAATTGCACACAAAGCCCTTACTGGTAGATCCTATTCCCAATTCTTCACTATTCTCACGGGAGGCCACTCTTTGGGCAGCTTACATCACGACATGTGCGTGTCATGATGTCAGTGCCGTCTTTTTCAGGGTCGGCGCCGTCTTTTCTTTCTCTTTTGCTCCTTCCCTGTCCTGTGTTTCTGGTGTTGCGCTACAAGTGAAGATGTTAAAGAACACCAGATGTTCAAAATTTGCTTCTCATTAATATATCGTGGTTTTGGGAATCAAAACCCCAGATATATTGAAAGAAGATGCATGAAAAGGGAAGGATGATATTGGAAACTGGCAAAAAAGGGATGACAGACTTCTTAAGCTATGCTGCCATTGAGATTTTCAGCTGTTCACGCAATTCTCACACGTGGCTTTGATGCAGCTATGCACATATCACACAAGCACGCTGACTATACAGTTAGTATAACTGCAACCTTTATGTACCCAGCCTTCATGTACCCTCTATGACATTTCAGAACATCTGAGTCAGTGTTAGCATCAAGTTATGTTCTTCATGCTGGGGAACCAGTGTGATGAGTTACCATTTCTACAGAATGAAGCCCTGTCTACTTGGAACAAGATGCAAGATATATAACTAAACGGCCCTTTTCAGGGCCAGTAAATTTCTGTCCGGCTTGGATGCACCAACTTATTCCCTTTATCATCAACCCTCAATAAAACTAGCAAATGTTTGTACATGTGCAAGCAGTGTCATTCAATATCTTAGGAAATGCTTGTGAAGCAATTTCAAGGAGAATCGTTTTTCTGATCTCATAGTGAGCCATTAGGAACACCTTAATCACACCAAATGCCATTATTCAATGAGAGGAACGAGAGAAATATTTCACTGGGAACTATGAAGTAAACAAAAAAACAAATGTTTTCAGATACTGCGAGATGATTTCATAAAAAAGCTCAGAAGTTGCTATGTGTGGCCACATTTAATCTGTGCAAGCATCGTGTGGTTACAAAATTCTGTACCAAACATAGGTTCAGCTTTCTGGAATAGACCGCGCTGCACAAGCTAGCTCAGTGCATGCACTTCTGTACCCTGCCAGAGAATATTTTTACCACCAGTATGTTGTAACGTGAAGTGAGATGGTGATTGCATACTAGGGCGCGTCCTGCAGGACCCCAATAAAGTTGTTTCACTTGATCGATTGGTGTGCTGTAAGCAGAACATTTCCAAGAAAAATCGTATAGTTTGGAGGAGGACTTAAGCAAGGAAAGGTGTAGATAAAACACTGGATTCACTGGCATTATCCTCACCAAGTATAACATTGTTTTTCTGGTGAAGCTTTGTGTCTGAACAGCGAGCAGTATAAGCTGGTAAAAACATGCAAAATGGGAAGTCTAGCACAGCAATCTGTGCAGTACTGCTCATTTCATGGAGCATTAATTTCACAGGCTTTGCTCATTGTTAGCGTTAAGCCTATATTATGTCCACTGCAGGGTGGAAGCCCAATCAATGTTCCCTGTCCTGTATGAGCCAATTTCATATTATGGCTGATAATTTCTCGATCTCATTGGAACTAATCACCTGCCACCCTCTGCTACATTTCATGTGTCCTTATATAGATTAATTGACATTACTGACCTGTCATCCATCTTTTTTTCTCATTCCCAACTAATGCATTCATTTTTGATAAACTCTGATTTCTTCCCATGTCTTAATATTATGCTAGCCTTTTTTCATTTTTCTGAAACATTATCTTTGCTCAGAAGCTAGAAGTTATCAGAAAGAACATAACGACATTCTACCTCCTGAGCATATGGCATCATCAATACAAAAATGTAATAAAAGTGAGAAAACATCCTATCTATATAAGAGGCCCTAAAATACTGCAGGAGGCAACAAATAAACTGGTATTTGTATAAAGGCAGTGACAAAAACTTTGACTACTGTCACTTATTAAGATTCTTGGGACATATTTTTCAGTACATCATAACACATAATTACACATTTACACAATTTACACAGAGGAATTGCCACCACGTGCATTGAGGCCACTCTTCAGAAGTCATGTGAGCACAAGGATGAGGTAAGCCTTAAAGAACAGATTAAAAGACTAAAGGATGCTGGATATCCCAACAGCACCATCACACCCGTGTGCTAAACCCTCCTGCAGAAAGTCAAGTTAAACAAAACAGGACCAAAATAAAAACAGAATGACCAAAGATCTTTGCATGCTGTACCGTACGTCAGTAAGGTGTTTCACAATATAAAGAAAATAGCGAGCCGATATGATTTTATCTTGTTATTTGCCATCTCTTGCAAGTTTTCAAAAGTGTGTGTACTAAAAAGCAACAGGAATAGCCATTATTTCACCATTCGTCACGAGAATAGGTATACTGAATGCCAATAGAATGTTGTGTATGAGATACTATTGACACGTGGAAACGTAAACATAAGACAAACTGGGCAATGCCCCAATGTTTGAGCAAGACAGCATGCTTAAAATGTTAAGAATGGCTATAGTAGTCGCATGGCCATACACTGTAAAGAATGTAAGTGCAGTTCTATGTTTCATAAAACACTGTTTTTGAAAAAAGCAAAAACAAAAAATGAAAGAGAGACTGTGAAAGCATTTTCTTGTCAGGAAGGCCATGGATCAGTGCATCAGTATACCTTCACTCATCCATTCGGAGAGAAAGTATTCTTTTCTCAGTTAAGATTATATTATCATGGTCTCACATGTGTCGTTGTGCATGAGCACTGTTCTTGTACTCTGTAAAAAAGTGGGCGTAGTACCTTCAATAAAATTTAGTTGGCAGTCAGCGCTCTTTCCTGTCCTTTTTGTCTCTTCCTGAACTTCTCTCACTGTTACTAGAACACAACCACGATGAACCAACTTGCCCAGATTAAGCTATTGTTGACGAAAAGTCAGAGCATGAAAATACTTCAGGGGCTCAGAACCTCCTCACTACCCGTCTAGTTACGGCCCTGGTCTATGTGTTCCGAGAGTGAAGCACTAGTGGAGCTATCTAACTACCTAACGGTGAGGAGGGTTTGTGTATACTCGAGCTTGTTTCATGACATGGTGAGAGGTGGCAGGTTGTTGAAATAATATGCTGCTTGGGAGGTCAAGATTTTGATTGAGAACGCTGAGCATGAGCCAGTGACATTAGGCGTTCAAAACTTTTTGCGATATTCACTCTAGCATAGGACCTTGGTTGGTGGTTGACGTGTCCATTTGATCACATTGTAGTCTTCCATCATAATTTTTTTGCCACTTGGCGTCGACGCTCTTGAGTTGTATCAAAGTAATTAAGCATCCAGGTACAAGTATCTTCTGTCAGTGTTTCAATGAAGAGCTGAATATGAGTAATAGCTTCCATCGATACTTCTGGCATTGGTGTATGCACATTTCTTTTGAAGTTCTCTTGTAAAAAAGGCATTAAAGGTATGTTTTTGTGACTTTTTAGTGTTGGCCAGAACTGCTGGTGTGTCCGAACGGCTCTTCGATTGGTTGTGGTGTTGTCTTGTTCAGGGCCACAGAGCTTTCAATCTTTCTTTATATTTACCTTCACAGGAATGCTCTTTGCATGCTTCTTCAGTACTTTGTATTATTCCTAAAGCATTGACTTCTAGATTTTGATTGTGGTGCTTTAATGTAGTGTTCAACTTCACGCTAGCTTCATTTGCACGCAAAGCAAGAACTCAGGAGTATGGTAACTTTTGCTATGGGTTTTCCCTTCTTAAGTCGACTGTATTTTTGCCTGTGTTGTCTAAGCGCTGAGAGCCTCGTGCGACAGCTTTTTTTTTGTGCACTTATTGTGTGCCAATGACTTATTTGCCTCCTCGGCTAAAGACTTTTTGTATTATAAGAGAAAGCTCTGTCTGTATTGCTTTTGTCATTTGCTGATGGTGTATCTTCAGTATCTTTTCTCAGTGTACACTATACTTGAATGGAAGAGCAGCATGACTACCTTCAGCTGTTAGCAGGCTTTTAGCTGCTGTAATACTGATTGATGCTCCTTTCTCGGGTGTTCTATTTTGGATGGTTGGCATGTCATTGCTTCTTTGAAACTTTAAAACTGCAGGTGCACCTTTTTCTGGTTACACCTGGTATATTTTTCCAGTGGATATATATATATATATATATAATATATATTGCTAACTTGAGAAACAAGGCCTCTTTACGTTAGGTGCACATCAGGTGGGAAGAGTACTTCTATTACTTGCCAAGATTGTGGCCCCTTATGGTGGGAATCATAATGCACTGTTGATGTGTCAAATTCACATAGCATAATTCCAAGGCACTCGATCAATATCCAAGGAAGAAAATTATGTTCTTTTGCGTGAGTTTCAGCAACTCATAGTAATTTGTATGTAAATGAATACTTCATCATTCTTGGCTGTCATGTTTTATGGAAGCACATGTGCTTCGTTAATAAAAAAACACGCACGCTCACGCCACTGCAGTGGCGTGAGCGTGCGTGGTTTTTTTTTTGTTTTGTTATTAACGATTTGCCCTATGCATTCACGTTTCTTCTTTTTTGTGTGTGTCGTACTGCTCGTATCGCGCAGCCTACCGTTTTGGGCACACGTAAAAAAAGTACATAAAAAAGAAGCGTTCCACGCCGAAATTCGCGTTCGCAACGAGCTGGGCACCGACAGGGTGCCCTACGACGCCCACACACTCCGCAACACCTTACCAACCGTTCGCTGCAATGTTGTTGGGAATTCGTGTGGTCGTTGCACGAATATAGCGTGTGCGTGCGTGCGCACGCGTGTCTGTGTGTTAGATCACGGCTACTGCATATGTTGTATGATTCAGTCACCATAACGCAACTGACGACCCCCGCTCTTCCCACACGTCAAGCAGCAGCAAGTGCCGTTAACCGTACTGTGCTGTGAACGCAAAACAGATTCGAATAGGTCGCGTAGATAGCTAGCCCGACACATGATACGATAAGATTTGCGTCAGATATTTGACGTCTACATGCACGCGTAAGACAGCGGTACCCGCAGCAGCTTCGTCATACGTACGGATAGCACCGCATCGGACGTCACGTCTGACAGGGAAACTTGATCGGTAATTTTTTCTCACTTAAAAAGTCTACCTTGCACAACTTCAACCAACGATTATGGATTTCAACGAGCTGTGCATGGTTTAATGATTGATTGATTGATATGTGGGGTTTAACGTCCCAAAACCACCATATGAGAGACGCCGTAGTGGAGGGCTCCGGAAATTTCGACCACCTGGGGTTCTTTAACGTGCACCCAAATCTGAGCACACGGGCCTACAACATTTCCGCCTCCATCGGAATTGCAGCCGCCGCGGCCGGGATTCGAACCCGTGACCTGCGGGTCAGCAGCCGAGTACCTTAGCCACTAGACCGCCGCGGTGGGGCATGGTTTAATGACGAAAAGATAGTTCTAAAATTGTGCCCGGCACATATATTACTCTCTCTCTAACTTGAAAAATCGGCGCGTGAATTGGGGCCAGAACAGCGCCAAAAAGCAACACACGCAGAAATTGGCTCATATTCTAATATTATGACATCGTGATGTTGATTTTTCAGCTGACGCCGGCAATAACGTTCAAACGGCGGGCCAATAATGCCGGTCTTATTGGATGGCTCCGCCCATATTGGCTGCTACTTGTACAACCTGGCCCGATGTGTGCGTTCTAATAGGCCGGCACAGCCTATATGGGCGGAAAGTTCTGAAAGCTGGCCCAATATAACCAATCTAATAGACTGGCACAGCCAACATTGGCGGAATGTTGTTAATGCTGTTCCAACATAGCCGTTCTATTCGGATGGCAGAACCAATATTGGGAGTACGTTGTCAACGCTGGTCCAACGTCGCCGTTCTATTTGGCTGGCATAGCCAATCTTGGCGGTACGTTGTGAAAACTGGGCCGTTCATGGGCCAGGCAATGCCGATCTATCCCCAATATTGGGCCAACCTTCTGTGCTGCCTGGGTTGTTGAACGCGAACGCGCATACGCGTTTTTGAACATGCACACGCGTACTCGTTTTTGAATGCACACGCGTATACTCGTTTTGAATGCACACGCGCATACTCGTTTTTGAATAGGCATGCGCGTACTCGTTTTTGAATGCGCACGCATATTCTCGTTTCGGAATGCGCACGCACATACTCGTTTTCGAAAAGGCACGCGCATACTCGTTTTTGAATGCGCACACGCATACTCGTTTTTGATTAGGCACGCGCATACTCGTTTTTGACTGGGCACGTGTATACTCGTTTCGGAATGCGCACGCGCATGCTCGTTTTTGAATAGGCACGCGCGTACTTGTTTTTGAATGCACAAGCGCATACTCGTTTTTGAATGGGCACGCGCGAACTCGTTTTTGAATGCGCACGCGTATACTCGTTTCGGAATGCGCACGCGCATACTCGTTTTCGTATAGGCACGCGCATACTCGTTTTTGAATGCGTACACGCATACTCGTTTTTGAATGCACACGCGCATACTCGTTTCAGAATACGCACGCGCATACTCGTTTCGGAATGCGCACGCGCATACTCGTTTTGGAATAGGCACGTGCGTACTCGTTTTTGAATACGAACGCGCATACGCGTTTTTGAATGCACACGCGCATACTCGTTTCGGAATGCGCACGCGCATATTCATTTTGGAATCGGCACGTGCGTGCTCGTTTTTGAAAGCGAACGCGCATAGGCGTTTTTGAACATGCACACGCGTACTTTGTTATGAATGCGCACGGGTATACTCGTTTTGAATGCACACGCGCATACTCGTTTTTGAATAGGCACGCGCATACTCGTTTTTGACTGCGCACGTGTATACTCGTTTCGGAATGCGCACGCGCATGCTCATTTTTGAGTAGGCACGCGCGTACTCGTTTTTGAATGCGCACGCGTACACTCGTTTTGAATGCGCACGCGTATACTCATTTTTGAATGCACACGCGCATACTCGTTTCGGAATGCGCACGCGCATGCTCGTTTTTGAATAGGCACGCGCGTACTTGTTTTTGAATGCACAAGCGCATACTCGTTTTTGAATAGGCACGCGCGAACTCGTTTTTGAATGCGCACGCGTATACTCGTTTCGGAATGCGCACGCGCATACTCGTTTTCGTATAGGCACGCGCATACTCGTTTTTGAATGCGTACACGCATACTCGTTTTTGAATGCACACGCGCATACTCGTTTCAGAATACGCACGCGCATACTCGTTTCGGAATGCGCACGCGCATACTCGTTTTGGAATAGGCACGTGCGTACTCGTTTTTGAATACGAACGCGCATACGCGTTTTTGAATGCACACGCGCATACTCGTTTCGGAATGCGCACGCGCATATTCATTTTGGAATCGGCACGTGCGTGCTCGTTTTTGAAAGCGAACGCGCATACGCGTTTTTGAACATGCACACGCGTACTTTGTTATGAATGCGCACGGGTATACTCGTTTTGAATGCACACGCGCATACTCGTTTTTGAATAGGCACGCGCATACTCGTTTTTGACTGCGCACGTGTATACTCGTTTCGGAATGCGCACGCGCATGCTCATTTTTGAGTAGGCACGCGCGTACTCGTTTTTGAATGCGCACGCGTACACTCGTTTTGAATGCGCACGCGTATACTCATTTTTGAATGCACACGCGCATACTCGTTTTCGAATAGGCACGCGCATACTCGTTTTTGAATGCACACGCGCATACTCGTTTTTGAATGCACACGCGCATACTAGTTTCGAAATGGGCACGCGCATACTCGTTTGGGAAGGCGCACGCGGATACTCGTTTTTGAATAGGCATGCGCGTACCCGCTTTTGAATGCGCACGCGCATACTTGTTTTTGAATGCACACGCGCATACTCGTTTTGGAATGGGCACGCGCCTACTCGTTTTTGAATACGCACACGTATACTCGTATTTGATTGCGCACGCGCATACTCGTTTTGCAATAGGCACGTGCATACTCGTTTTTGAATGCACACGCGCATACTCGTTTTTGAATAGGCACGCGCGTACTCGTTTTTGAATGCGCACGCGCATACTCGTTTTGAATGCCCACGCGCATACTCGTTTTGGAATAGGCACGCACATACTCGTTTTTGAATGCGCACACGCATACTCGTAATAGAATGCACACGTGCGTACTCGTTTTGAAATAGGCACGTGCATGCTCGTTTCTTAATGCGCACACGCATACTCGTATTTGAATGCACACGCGCATACTCGTTTTGAAATAGGCACGTGCATACTCGTTTTTGAATGCGCACGCGCATACGCGTTTTTGAACAGGCACACGCGTACTCGTTTTTGAATGCGCACGCGTATAAGCATTTGAATTCGCACGCGCATACTCGGTTTTGAATGCACACGCCCATACTCGTTTTTGAATGCACACGCGCATACTCGTTTCGGAATACGCACGCGCATACTCGTTTTGGAATGCGCACGCGCATGCTCGTTTTGGAATGCGAAGCGCATACTCGTTTTTGAATGCACACACGCGTACTCGTTTTGGAATAGGCACGCGCATACTCGTTTTTGACTGCGCACGTGTATACTCGTTTTCGAAAAGGCACGCGCATACTCGTTTTTGAATGCACACGCGCATGCTCGTTTTTGAATGCACACGCGCATACTCGTTTCGAAATAGGCACGCGCGTACTCCTTTTCGAACGCGCACGCGCATACGCGTTTTTGAACATGCACACGCGTGCTCGTTTTTAATGCGCACGCGTATACTCGTTTTGAATGCGCACGCGCATACTAGTTTTCGAATAGGCACGCGCATACTCGTTTTTGAATGCGCACAAGCATACTCGTTTTTGAATGCACACGCGCATACTCGTTTCGGAATACGCACGCGCATACTCGTTTTGGAAGGCGCACGCGCATACTCGTTTTTGAATAGGCACGCGCGTACTCGTTTTTGAATGCGCACACGCATACTCGTAATTGAATGCACACGCGCATACTCGGTTTTGAATGCACACGCCCATGCTCGTTTTTGAATGCACACGCGCATACTCGTTTCGGAATACGCACGCGCATACTCGTTTTGGAATGCGCACGCGCATGCTCGTTTTGGAATGCGAAGCGCATATTCGTTTTTGAATGCAGACACGCGTACTCATTTTGGAATAGGCACGCGCATACTCGTTTTTGACTGCGCACGTGTATACTCGTTTTCGAATAGGCACGCGCATACTCGTTTTTGAATGCACAAGCGCATACTCGTTTTTGAATGCACACGCGCATACTCGTATCGAAATAGGCACGCGCATACTCGTTTGGGAAGGCGCACGCGCATACTCGTTTTTGAATAGGCATGCGCGTACTCGTTTTTGAATGCGCACGCGCATACTTGTTTTTGAATGCACACGCGCATACTCGTTTTGGAATAGGCACGCGCATACTCGGTTTTGAATGCACACGCCCATACTCGTTTTTGAATGCACACGCGCATACTCGTTTTGGAATGCGCACGCGCATGCTCGTTTTGGAATGCGAAGCGCATACTCGTTTTTGAAGGCGCACGCGCGTACTCGTTTTTTAATTCGCACGCGCATACTCCTTTCGGAATAGGCACGCGCGTACTCGTTTTTGAATGCGCACGCGCATACGCGTTTTTGAACATGCACACGCGTACTCGTTTTTTAATGCGCACGCGTATACTCGTTTTGAATGCACACGCGCATACTAGTTTTCGAATAGGCACGCGCATACTCGTTTTTGAGTGCGCACAAGCATACTCGTTTTTGAATGCACACGCGCATACTCGTTTCGGAATACGCACGCGCATACTCGTTTTGGAAGGCGCACGCGCATACTCGTTTTTCAATAGGCAAGCGCGTACTCGTTTTTGAACGCGAACGCGCATACGCGTTTTTGAACATGCACACGCGTACTCGTTTTTGAATGCACACGCGTATACTCGTTTTGAATGCACACGCGCATACTCGTTTTTGAATAGGCATGCGCGTACTCGTTTTTGAATGCGCACGCATATACTCGTTTCGGAATGCGCACGCGCATACTCGTTTTCGAATAGGCACGCGCATACTCGTTTTTGAATGCGCACACGCATACTCGTTTTTGAATAGGCACGCGCATACTCGTTTTTGAATGCGCACGCGTATACTCGTTTCGGAATGCGCACGCGCATACTCGTTTTCGCATAGGCACGCGCATACTTGTTTTTGAATGCGTACACGCATACTCGTTTTTGAATGCACACGCGCATACTCGTTTCAGAATACGCACGCGCATACTCGTTTCGGAATGCGCACGCGCATACTCGTTTTGGAATAGGCACGTGCGTACTCGTTTTTGAATGCGAACGCGCATACGCGTTTTTGAATGCGCACGCGCATACTCGTTTCGGAATGCGCACGCGCATATTCATTTTGGAATAGGCACGTGCGTGCTCGTTTTTGAAAGCGAACGCGCATACGCGTTTTTGAACATGCACACGCGTACTTTGTTATGAATGCGCACGGGTATACTCGTTTTGAATGCACACGCGCACACTCGTTTTTGAATAGGCACGCGCATACTCGTTTTTGACTGCGCACGTGTATACTCGTTTCGGAATGCGCATGCGCATGCTCATTTTTGAGTAGGCACGCGCGTACTCGTTTTTGATTGCGCACGCGTACACTCGTTTTGAATGCCCACGCGTATACTCGTTTTTGAATGCACACGCGCATACTCGTTTTCGAATAGGCACGCGCATACTCGTTTTTGAATGCACACACGCCTACTCGTTTTTTGAATGCACACGCCCATACTAGTTTCGAAATGGACACGCGAATACTCGTTTGGGAAGGCGCACGCGGATACTCGTTTTTGAATAGGCATGCGCACGCGCATACTTGTTTTTGAATGCACACGCGCATACTCGTTTTGGAATAGGCACGCGCATACTCGTTTTTCAATACGCACACGTATACTCGTATTTGATTGCGCACGCGCATACTCGTTTTGCAATAGGCACGTGCATACTCGTTTTTGAATGCACACGCGCATACTCGTTTTTGAATAGGCACGCGCGTACTCGTTTTTGAATGCGCACGCGCATACTCGTTTTGAATGCACACGCGCATACTCGTCTTGGAATAGGCACGCACATACTCGTTTTTGAATGCGCACACGCATACTCGTAATAGAATGCACACGCGCGTACTCGTTTTGAAATAGGCACGTGCATACTCGTTTTTGGAATGCGCACACGCATACTCGTATTTGAATGCACACGCGCATACTCGTTTTGAAATAGGCACGGGCATACTCGTTTTTGAATGCGCACGCGCATACGCGTTTTTGAACAGGCACACGCGTACTCGTTTTTGAATGCGCACGCGTATAAGCATTTGAATGCGCACGCGCATACTCGGTTTTGAACGCACACGCCCATACTCGTTTTTGACTGCACACGCGCATACTCGTTTCGGAATACGCACGCGCATACTCGTTTTGGAATGCGAAGCGCATACTCGTTTTTGAATGCACACACGCGTACTCGTTTTGGAATAGGCACGCGCATACTCGTTTTTGACTGCGCACGTGTATACTCGTTTTCGAATAGGCACGCGCATACTCGTTTTTGAATGCACACGCGCATACTCGTTTTTGAATGCACACGCGCATACTCGTTTGGGAAGGCGCACGCGCATACTCGTTTTTGAATAGGCATGCGCGTACTCGTTTTTGAATGCGCACGCGCGTACTCGTTTTTTAATTCGCACGCGCATACTACTTTCGGAATAGGGACGCGCGTACTCGTTTTTGAATGCGCACGCGCATACGCGTTTTGGAATGCGCACGCGCATGCTCGTTTTGGAATGCGAAGCGCATACTCGTTTTTGAATGCGCACGCGCGTACTCGTTTTTTAATTCGCACGCGCATACTCCTTTCGGAATAGGCACGCGCGTACTCGTTTTTGAATGCGCACGCGCATACGCGTTTTTGAACATGCACACGCGTACTCGTTTTTTAATGCGCACGCGTATACTCGTTTTGAATGCGCACGCGCATACTAGTTTTTGAATAGGCATGCGCGTACTCGTTTTTGAATGCGCACGCATATACTCGTTTCGGAATGCGCACGCGCATACTCGTTTTCGAATAGGCACGCGCATACTCGTTTTTGAATGCGCACACGCATACTCGTTTTTGAATAGGCACGCGCATACTCGTTTCTGAATGCGCACAAGCATACTCGTTTCTGAATGCGCACGCGCATACTCGTTTTGGAAGGCGCACGCGCATACTCGTTTTTCAATAGGCACGCGCGTACTCGTTTTTGAACGCGAACGCGCATACGCGTTTTTGAACATGCACACGCGTACTCGTTTTTGAATTCACACGCGTATACTCGTTTTCAATGCACACACGCATACTCGTTTTTGAATAGGCATGCGCGTACTCGTTTTTGAATGCGCACGCATATACTCGTTTCGGAATGCGCACACGCATACTCGTTTTCGAATAGGCACGCGCATACTCGTTTTTGAATGCGCACACGCATACTCGTTTTTGAATAGGCACGCGCATACTCGTTTTTGAATGCGCACGCGTATACTCGTTTCGGAATGCGCACGCGCATACTCGTTTTCGTATAGGCACGCGCATACTTGTTTTTGAATGCGTACACGCATACTCGTTTTTGAATGCACACGCGCATACTCGTTTCAGAATACGCACGCGCACACTCGTTTCGGAATGCGCACGCGCATTTTCGTTTTGGAATAGGCACGTGCGTACTCGTTTTTGAATGCGAACGCGCATACGCGTTTTTGAATGCACACGCGCATACTCGTTTCGGAATGCACACGCGCATATTCGTTTTGGAATAGGCACGTGCGTACTCGTTTTTGAATGCGAACGCGCATACGCGTTTTTGAATGCACACGCGCATACTCGTTTCGGAATGCACACGCGCATATTCATTTGAAATAGGCACGTGCGTGCTCGTTTTTGAAAGCGAACGCGCATACGCGTTTTTGAACATGCACACGCGTACTTTGTTATGAATGCGCACGGGTATACTCGTTTTGAATGCACACGCGCATACTCGTTTTTGAATAAGCACGCGCATACTCGTTTTTGACTGCGCACGTGTATACTCGTTTCGGAATGCGCATGCGCATGCTCATTTTTGAGTAGGCACGCGCGTACTCGTTTTTGATTGCGCACGCGTACACTCGTTTTGAATGCGCACGCGTATACTCGTTTTTGAATGCACACGCGCCTACTCGTTTTCAAATAGGCACGCGCATACTCGTTTTTAAATGCACACACGCATACTCGTTTTTTGAATGCACACGCGCATACTAGTTTCGAAATGGGCACGCGAATACTCGTTTGGGAAGTCGCACGCGGATACTCGTTTTTGAATAGGCATGCGCGTACTCGTTTTTGAATGCGCACGCGCATACTTGTTTTTGAATGCACACGCGCATACTCGTTTTGGAATAGGCACGCGCATACTCGTTTTTGAATACGCACACGTATACTCGTATTTGATTGCGCACGCGCATATCCGTTTTGCAGTAGGCACGTGCATACTCGTTTTTGAATGCACACGCGCATACTCGTTTTTGAATAGGCACGCGCGTACTCGTTTTTGAATGCGCACGCGCATACTCGTTTTGAATGCACACGCGCATACTCGTTTTGGAATAGGCACGCACATACTCGTTTTTGAATGCGCACACGCATACTCGTAATAGAATGCACACGCGCGTACTCGTTTTGAAATAGGCACGTGCATACTCGTATTTGAATGCGCACACGCATACTCGTATTTGAATGCACACGCGCATACTCGTTTTGAAATAGGCACGTGCATACTCGTTCTTGAATGCGCACGCGCATACGCGTTTTTGAACAGGCACACGCGTACTCGTTTTTGAATGCGCACGCGTATAAGCATTTGAATGCGCACGCGCATACTCGGTTTTGAACGCACACGCCCATACTCGTTTTTGAATGCACACGCGCATACTTGTTTCGGAATACGCACGCGCATACTCGTTTTGGAATGCGCACGCGCATGCTCGTTTTGGAATGCGGAGCGCATACTCGTTTTTGAATGCACACACGCGTACTCGTTTTGGAATAGGCACGCGCATACTCGTTTTTGACTGCGCACGTGTATACTCGTTTTCGAATAGGCACGCGCATTCTCATTTTTGATTGCACACGCGCATACTCGTTTTTGAATGCACACGCGCATACTCGTTTCGAAATAGGCACGCGCATACTCGTTTGGGAAGGCGAACGCGCATACTCGTTTTTGAATAGGCATGCGCGTACTCGTTTTTGAATGCGCACGCGCGTACTCGTTTTTTAATTCGCACGCGCATACTCCTTTCGGAATAGGGACGCGCGTACTCGTTTTTGATTGCGCACGCGCATACGCGTTTTTGAACATGCACACGCGTACTCGTTTTTTAATGCGCACGCGTATACTCGTTTTGAATGCGCACGCGCATACTAGTTTTCGAATAGGCACGCGCATACTCGTTTTTGATTGCGCACAAGCATACTCGTTTTTCAATGCACACGCGCATACTCGTTTCGGAATACGCACGCGCATACTCGTTTTGGAAGGCGCACGCACATACTCGTTTTTGAATAGGCACGCGCGTACTCGTTTTTGAACGCGAACGCGCATACGCGTTTTTGAACATGCACAAGCGTACTCGTTTTTGAATGCACACGCGTATACTGGTTTTGAATGCACACGCGCATACTCGTTTTTGAATAGGCATGCGCGTACTCGTTTTTGAATGCGCACGCATATACTCGTTTCGGAATGCGCACGCGCATACTCGTTTTCGAATAGGCCCGCGCAAACTCGTTTTTGAATGCGCACACGCATACTCGTTTTTGAATGCACACGCGCATACTCGTTTTGGAATACGCATGCGACTACTCGTTTTTGAATAGGCACGCGCGTACTCGTTTTTGAACGCGAACGCGCATACGCGTTTTTGAACACGCACACGCGTACTCGTTTTTGAATGCGCACGCGTATACTCGTTTTGAATGCACACGCGCATACTCGTTTTTGAATGGGCACGCGCGTACTCGTTTTTGAATGCGCACGCGTATACTCGTTTCGGAATGCGCACGCGCATACTCGTTTCGAAATGGGCACGCGCATACTCGTTTGGGAAGGCGCACGCGCATACTCGTTTTTGAATGCGCACGCGCATAGGCTTTTTTGAACAGGCACACGCTTACTCGTTTTTGAATGCGCACGCGTATACTCGTCTTGAATGCGCACGCGCATACTCGTTTTTGAATGCAAACGCGCATACTCGTTTCGGAATACGCACGCGCATACTCGTTTTGGAATGCGAACGCGCATACTCGTTTTATAATGCGCACGCGCGTACTCGTTTTTGGTTGCGCACGCGCATACTCGTTTTTGAATGCACATGCGCATACTCGTTTTGGAATAAGCACGCGCATACTCGTTTTTGAACGCGCACACACATACTCGTTTTTGAATACACACGCGCATACTCGTTTTATGATGCGCACGCGTATACTCGTTTTTGAATAGGCACGCGCGTACTCGTTTTTGAATGCGCACGCGCATACGCGTTTTTGAACAGGCACACGCGTACTCGTTTTTGAATGCGCACGCGTATACTCGTCTTGAATGCGCACGCGCATACTCGTTTTTGAATGCACACGCGCATACTCGTTTCGGAATACGCACGCGCATACTCGTTTTGGAATGCGCACGCGCACACTCGTTTTTGAATGCGCACGCGCGTACTCGTTTTTTATTGCGCACGCGAATACTCGTTTTTGAATGCACATGCGCATACTCGTTTTGGAATAAGCACGGGCATACTCGTTTTTGAACGCACACACGCATACTCGTTTTTGAATGCACACGCGCATACTCGTTTTGAAGTAGGCACGCGCGTACTCGTTTTGGATTGCGCACGCGCATACTGGTTTGGAAGGCGCACGCGCATACTCGTTTTTGAATAGGCATGCGCGTACTCGTTTTTGAAGGCGCACGCGCATACTTGGTTTTGATTGCACACGCGCATACTCGTTTTGGAATAGGCCCGCACATACTCGTTTTTGAATGCGCACACGCATACTCGTATTTGAATGCACACGCAGGTACTCGTTTTGAAATAGGCACGTGCATACTCGTTTTTGAATGCGCACACGCATACTCGTATTTGAATGCACACGCGCATACTTGTTTCGGAATACGCACGCGCATACTCGTTTTGGAATGCGCACGCCATTACTCGTTTTGGAATAGGCACGTGCGTACTCGTTTTTGAATGCGAAAGCGCATACGCGTTTTTGAACATGCACACGCGTACTCGTTTTTGAATGCGCACGCGTATACTCGTTTTGAATGCACACGCGCATACTCGTTTTTGAATAGGCACGCGCGTACTCGTTTTTGATTGCGCACGCGTATACTCGTTTCGGAATGCGCACGCGCATACTCGTTTCGGAATGCGCACGCGCATACTCGTTTTCGAATAGGCACGCACATACTTGTTTTTGAATGCGCACGCGTATACTCTTTTTTGAATGTGCACGAGCATACTCGTTTTCGAATAGGCACGCGCGTACTCGTTTTTGAACGCGAACGCGCATACGCGTTTTTGAATAGGCACGCGCGTACTCGTTTTTGAATGCGCACACGCATACTCGTTTTTGAATGCACACGCGCATACTCGTTTCGGAATACGCACGCGCATACTCGTTTTGGAATGCGCACGCGCATACTCGTTTTGGAATAGGCACGTGCGTACTCGTTTTTGAATGCGAACGCGCATACGCGTTTTTGAACATGCACACGCGTACTCGTTTTTGAATGCGCACGCGCATACGCGTTTTTGAACATGCACACGCGTACTCTTTTTTGAATGCGCACGCGTATACTGGTTTTGAATGCGCACGCGCATATTCTTTTTCGAATAGGCACGCGCATACTCGTTTTTCAATGCGCACACACATACTCGTTCTTGAATGCACGCGCGCATACTCGTTTCGGAATACGCACGCACATACTCGTTTTGGAATGCGCACGCGCATACTCGTTTTTGAATAGGCACGCGCGTACTCGTTTTTGAACGCGAACACGCATACTCGTTTTTGAATAGGCACGCGCGTACTCGTTTTTGAATGCGCTCGCGTACACTCGCTTTGAATGCGCACGCGTAAACTCGTTTTTGAATGCACACGTGCATACTCGTTTTCGAATAGGCACGCGAATACTCGTTTTTGAATGTACACGCGCATACTCGTTTCGAAATGGGCACGCGCATACTCGTTTGGGAAGGCGCACGCGCATACTCGTTTTTGAATAGGCATGCGCGTACTCGTTTTTGAATGCGCACGCGCATATTTGTTTTTGAATGCACACGCGCATACTCGTTTTCGAATAGGCACGCGCATACTCGTTTTTGAATACGCACACGCATACTCGTATTTGATTGCGCAAGCGCATACTCGTTTTGCAATAGGCACGTGCATACTCGTTTTTGAATGCGCACGCGTATACTCGTCTTGAATGCGCACGCGCATACTCGTTTTTGAATGCAAACGCGCATACTCGTTTCGGAATACGCACGCGCATACTCGTTTTGGAATGCGAACGCGCATACTCGTTTTTGAATGCGCACGCGCGTACTCGTTTTTGATTGTGCACGCGCATACTCGTTTTTGAATGCACATGCACATACTCGTTTTGGAATAAGCACGCGCATACTCGTTTTTGAACGCGCACACACATACTCGTTTTTGAATACACACGCGCATACTCGTTTTATGATGCGCACGCGTATACTCGTTTTTGAATAGGCACGCGCATACTGGTTTGGAAGGCGCACGCGCATACTCGTTTTTGAATAGGCATGCGCGTAATCGTTTTTGAATGCGCACGCGCATACTTGGTTTTGAATGCACACGCGCATACTCGTTTTGAAATAGGCACGCGCATAGTCGTTTTTGAATGGACACACGCATACTCGTTTTGCAAAAGCACGTGCATACTCGTTTTTGAATGCGCACGCGCATACGCGTTTTTGAACAGGCACACGCGTACTCGTTTTTGAGTGCGCACGCGTATACTCGTTTTGACTGCGCACGCGCATACTCGTTTTGAATGCTCACGCGCATACTCGTTTCGGAATACGCACGCGCATACTCGTTTTGGAATGCGCACGCGCATACTCGTTTTTGAATGCGCACGCGCGTACTCGTTTTTGAATGCGCACGCGCATACTCGTTTTTGAATGCACATGCGCATACTCATTTTGGAATAAGCACGCGCATACTCGTTTTTGAACGCGCACATGCATACTCGTTTTTGAATGCACACGCGCATACTCATTTTGGAATGCGCACGCGTATACTCGTTTTTGAATAGGCACGCGCGTACTCGTTTTTGATTGCGCACGCGCATACTCGTTTTTGAATGCACACGCGCATACTCGTTTTCGAACAGGCACGAGCGTACTCGTGTTTGAATGCGCACGCGCATACTCGTTTTTGAATGCACACGCGCATACTCGTTTTGGAATAGGCCCGCACATACTCGTTTTTGAATGCGCACACGCATACTCGTATTTGAATGCACACGCGCGTACTCGTTTTGAAATAGGCACGTGCATACTCGTTTTTGAATGCGCCCACGCATACTCGTATTTGAATGCACACGCGCATACTCGTTTCGGAATACGCACGCGCATACTCGTTTTGGAATGCGCACGCGCATAATCGTTTTGGAATAGGCACGTGCGTACTCGTTTTTGAATGCGAAAGCACATACGCGTTTTTGAACATGCACACGCGTACTCGTTTTGGATTGCACACGCGCGTACTCGTTTTGGAATAGGCACGTGCGTACTCGTTTTTGAATGCGCACGCGCATGCGCGTTTTTGAACATGCACACGCGTACTCGTTTTTGAATGCGCACGCGTATACTCGTTTTGAATGCACACGCGCATACTCGTTTTTGAATAGGCACGCGCGTACTCGTTTTTGAATGCGCACGCGTATACTCGTTTCGGAATGCGCACGCGCATACTCGTTTTCGAATAGGCACGCGCATAGTTGTTTTTAAATGCGCACACGCATACTCGTTTTTGAAAGCGAACGCGCATACGCGTTTTTGAACATGCACACGCCTACTTTGTTATGAATGCGCACGGGTATACTCGTTTTGAATGCACACGCGCATACTCGTTTTTGAATGCGCACGCGTACACTCGTTCGAATGTGCACGCGTATACTCGTTTTTGAATGCGCACGCGCATACTCGTGTTGGAATAGGCACGTGCGTACTCGTTTTTGAATGCGAACGCACATACGCGTTTTTGAACATGCACACGCGTACTCGTTTTTGAATGCGCACGCGCATACGCGTTTTTGAACATGCACACGCGTACTCTTTTTTGAATGCGCACGCGTATACTGGTTTTGAATGCGCACGCGCATATTCTTTTTCGAATAGGCACGCGCATACTCGTTTTTCAATGCGCACACACATACTCGTTCTTGAATGCACGCGCGCATACTCGTTTCGGAATACGCACGCACATACTCAATTTGGAATGCGCACGCGCATACTCGTTTTTGAATAGGCACGCGCGTACTCGTTTTTGAACGTGAACGCGCATACTCGTTTTTGAATAGGCACGCGCGTACTCGTTTTTGAATGCGCTCGCGTAAACTTGTTTTGACTGCGCACGCGTATACTCGTTTTTGAATGCACACGCGCATACTCGTTTTTGAATGCACACGCGCATACTCGTTTCGAAATGGGCACGCGCATACTCGTTTGGGAAGGCGCACGCGCATACTCGTTTTTGAATAGGCATGCGCGTACTCGTTCTTGAATGCGCACGCGAATATTTGTTTTTGAATGCACACGCGCATACTCGTTTTGGAATAGGCACGCACATACTCGTTTTGAATACGCACACGCATACTCGTATTTGATTGCGCAAGCGCATACTCGTTTTTGAATGCACATGCACATACTCGTTTTGGAATAAGCACGCGCATACTCGTTTTTGAACGCGCACACACATACTCGTTTTTGAGTACACACGCGCATACTCGTTTTGGAATAGGCACGCGCATACTCGTTTTTGAATGCGCACGCGCATACTCGTTTTGCAATAGGCACGTGCATACTCGTTTTTGAATGCGCACGCGCATACGCGATTTTGAACAGGCACACGCGTACTCGTTTTTGAATGCGCACGCGTATACTCGTCTTGAATGCGCACGCGCATACTCGTTTTTGAATGCACACGCGCATACTCGTTTCGGAATACGCACGCGCATACTCGTTTTTGAATGCGCACGCACATACTCGTTTTTGAATAGGCATGCGCGTACTCGTTTTTGAATGCGCACGCGCATACTTGGTTTTGAATACGCACGCGCATACTCGTTTTGGAATGCGCACGCGCATACTCGTTTTTGAATGCGCACACGCATACTCGTAATTTGAATGCACACGCGCGTACTCGTTTTGAAATAGGCACGTGCATACTCGTTTTTGAATGCGCACATGCATACTCGTATTTGAATGCACACGCGCATACTCGTTTCGGAATACGCACGCGCATACTCGTTTTGAAATGCGCACGCGCATACTTGTTTTCGAATAGGCACGCGCATACTCGTTTTTGAATGCACACGCGCATACTCGTTTTTTGAATGCACACGAGCATACTAGTTTCGAAATGGGCACGCGAATACTCGTTTGGGAAGGCGCACGCGGATACTCGTTTTTGAATAGGCATGCGCGTAGTCGTTTTTGAATGCGCACGCGCATACTTGTTTTTGAATGCACACGCGCATACTCGTTTTGGAATAGGCACGCACATACTCGTTTTTGAATACGCACATGTATACTCGTATTTGATTGCGCACGCGCATACTCGTTTTGCAATAGGCACGTGCATACTCGTTTTTGAATGCACACGCGCATACTCGTTTTTCAATAGGCACGCACATACTCGTTTTTGAATGCGCACACGCATACTCGTAATAGAATGCACACGCGCGTACTCGTTTTGAAATAGGCACGTGCATACTCGTTTTTGAATGCGCACACGCATTCTCGTATTTGAATGCACACGCGCATACTCGTTTTGAAATAGGCACGTGCATACTCGTTTTTGAATGCGCACGCGCATACGCGTTTTTGAACAGGCACACGCGTACTCGTTTTTGAATGCGCACGCGTATAAGCATTTGAATGCGCACGCGCATACTCGGTTTTGAACACACACGCCCATACTCGTTTTTGAATTCACACGCGCATACTCGTTTCGGAATACGCACGTGCATACTCGTTTTGGAATGCGCACGCGCATGCTCGTTTTGGAATGCGAAGCGCATACTCGTTTTTGAATGCACACACGCGTACTCGTTTTGGAATAGGCACGCGCATACTCGTTTTTGACTGCACACGTGTATACTCGTTTTCGAATAGGCACGCGCATACTCGTTTTTGAATGCACACGCGCATACTCGTTTCGAAATAGGCACGCGCATACTCGTTTGGGAAGGCGCACGCGCATACTCGTTTTTGAATAGGCATGCGCGTACTCGTTTTTGAATGCGCACGCGCGTACTCGTTTTTTAATTCGCACGCGCATACTCCTTTCGGAATAGGGACGCGCGTACTCGTTTTTGAATGCGCACGCGCATACGCGTTTTTGAACATGCACACGCGTACTCGTTTTTTAATGCGCACGCGTATACTCGTTTTGAATGCGCACGCGCATACTAGTTTTCGAATAGGCACGCGCATACTCGTTTTTGAATGCGCACAAGCATACTCGTTTCGGAATACGCACGCGCATACTCGTTTTGGAAGGCGCACGCGCATACTCGTTTTTGAATAGGCACGCGCGTACTCGTTTTTGAATGCGCACGCGCGTACTCGTTTTTTAATTCGCACGCGCATACTCCTTTCGGAATAGGGACGCGCGTACTCGTTTTTGAATGCGCACGCGCATACGCGTTTTTGAACATGCACACGCGTACTCGTTTTTTAATGCGCACGCGTATACTCGTTTTGAATGCGCACGCGCATACTAGTTTTCGAATAGGCACGCGCATACTCGTTTTTGAATGCACACGCGCATACTCGTTTCGGAATACGCACGCGCATACTCGTTTTGGAAGGCGCACGCGCATACTCGTTTTTGAATAGGCACGCGCGTACTCGTTCTTGAACGCGAAGGCGCATACGCGTTTTTGAACATGCACACGCGTACTCGTTTTTGAATGCACACGCGTATACTGGTTTTGAATGCACACGCGCATACTCGTTTTTGAATAGGCATGCGCGTACTCGTTTTTGAATGCGCACGCATATACTCGTTTCGGAATGCGCACGCGCATACTCGTTTTCGAATAGGCACGCGCATACTCGTTTTTGAATGCGTACACGCATACTCGTTTTTGAATGCACACGCGTATACTCGTTTTGGAATACGCACGCGCATACTCGTTTCGGAATGCGCACGCGCATACTCGTTTTAGAATAGGCACGTGCGTACTCGTTTTTGAATGCGAACGCGCATACGCGTTTTTGAATGCACACGCGCATACTCGTTTCAGAATTCGCACGCGCATATTCGTTTTGGAATAGGCACGTGCGTGCTCGTTTTTGAAAGCGAACGCGCATACGCGTTTTTGAACATGCACACGCGCATACTCGTTTCGGAATACGCACGCGCATACTCGTTTTGGAATGCGCACGCGCATACTCGTTTTGAAATAGGCACGTGCGTACTCGTTTTTAAAGGCGAACGCGCATACGCGTTTTTGAACATGCACACGCGTACTCGTTTTTGATTGCACACGCGCATACTCGTTTTGAAATAGGCACGTGCGTACTCGTTTTTGAATGCGAACGCGCATACGCGTTTTTGAACATGCACACGCGTACTCGTTTTTGATTGCACACGCGCGTACTCTTTTTGGAATAGGCACGTGCGTACTCGTTTTTGAATGCGCACGCGCATACGCGTTTTTGAACATGCACACGCGTACTCGTTTTTGAATGCGCACGCGTATACTCGTTTCGGAATGCACACGCGCATACTTGTTTTCGAATAGGCACGCGCTTACTCGTTTTTGAATGCGAACACGCATACTCGTTTTTGATTGCACACGCGCATACTCGTTTCGGAATGCGCACGCGCATAATCGTTTTGGAATAGGCACGTGCGTGCTCGTTTTTGAAAGCGAACGCGCATACGCATTTTTGAACATGCACACGCGTACTTTGTTATGAATGCGCACGGGTATACTCGTTTTGAATGCACACGCGCATACTCGTTTTTGAATAGGCACGCGCATACTCGTTTTTGACTGCGCCCGTGTATACTCGTTTCGGAATGCGCACGCGCATGCTCGTTTTTGAATAGGCACGCGCATACTCGTTTTTGAATGCGCACGCGCATAGGCTTTTTTGAACAGGCACACGCTTACTCGTTTTTGAATGGGCACGCGTATACTCGTCTTGAATGCGCACGCGCATACTCGTTTTTGAATGCAAACGCGCATACTCGTTTCGGAATACGCACGTGCATACTCGTTTTGGAATGCGAACGCACATAGTCGTTTTATAATGCGCACGCGCGTACTCGTTTTTGATTGCGCACGCGCATACTCGTTTTTGAATGCACACGCGCATACTCGTTTCGAAATGGGCACGCGCATACTCGTTTGGGAAGGCGCACGCGCATACTCGTTTTTGAATGCGCACGCGCATAGGCTTTTTTGAACAGGCACACGCTTACTCGTTTTGGAATAAGCACGCGCATACTCGTTTTTGAACGCGCACACACATACTCGTTTTTGAATACACACGCGCATACTCGTTTTATGATGCGCACGCGTATACTCGTTTTTGAATAGGCACGCGCGTACTCGTTTATGATTGCGCACGCGCATACTCGTTTTTGAATGCACACGCGCATACTCGTTTTTGAAGGCGCACACGCATACTCGTTTTTGAATGCACACGCGCATACTCGTTTTTGAATAGGCATGCGCGTACTCGTTTTTGAATGCGCACAAGCATACTCGTTTCGGAATACGCACGCGCATACTCGTTTTGGAAGGCGCACGCGCATACTCGTTTTTGAATAGGCACGCGCGTACTCGTTTTTGAATGCGCACGCGCGTACTCGTTTTTTAATTCGCACGCGCATACTCCTTTCGGAATAGGGACGCGCGTACTCGTTTTTGAATGCGCACGCGCATACGCGTTTTTGAACATGCACACGCGTACTCGTTTTTTAATGCGCACGCGTATACTCGTTTTGAATGCGCACGCGCATACTAGTTTTCGAATAGGCACGCGCATACTCGTTTTTGAATGCACACGCGCATACTCGTTTCGGAATACGCACGCGCATACTCGTTTTGGAAGGCGCACGCGCATACTCGTTTTTGAATAGGCACGCGCGTACTCGTTCTTGAACGCGAAGGCGCATACGCGTTTTTGAACATGCACACGCGTACTCGTTTTTGAATGCACACGCGTATACTGGTTTTGAATGCACACGCGCATACTCGTTTTTGAATAGGCATGCGCGTACTCGTTTTTGAATGCGCACGCATATACTCGTTTCGGAATGCGCACGCGCATACTCGTTTTCGAATAGGCACGCGCATACTCGTTTTTGAATGCGTACACGCATACTCGTTTTTGAATGCACACGCGTATACTCGTTTTGGAATACGCACGCGCATACTCGTTTCGGAATGCGCACGTGCATACTCGTTTTAGAATAGGCACGTGCGTACTCGTTTTTGAATGCGAACGCGCATACGCGTTTTTGAATGCACACGCGCATACTCGTTTCAGAATTCGCACGCGCATATTCGTTTTGGAATAGGCACGTGCGTGCTCGTTTTTGAAAGCGAACGCGCATACGCGTTTTTGAACATGCACACGCGCATACTCGTTTCGGAATACGCACGCGCATACTCGTTTTGGAATGCGCACGCGCATACTCGTTTTGAAATAGGCACGTGCGTACTCGTTTTTAAAGGCGAACGTGCATACGCGTTTTTGAACATGCACACGCGTACTCGTTTTTGATTGCACACGCGCATACTCGTTTTGAAATAGGCACGTGCGTACTCGTTTTTGAATGCGAACGCGCATACGCGTTTTTGAACATGCACACGCGTACTCGTTTTTGATTGCACACGCGCGTACTCTTTTTGGAATAGGCACGTGCGTACTCGTTTTTGAATGCGCACGCGCATACGCGTTTTTGAACATGCACACGCGTACTCGTTTTTGAATGCGCACGCGTATACTCGTTTCGGAATGCACACGCGCATACTTGTTTTCGAATAGGCACGCGCATACTCGTTTTTGAATGCGAACACGCATACTCGTTTTTGATTGCACACGCGCATACTCGTTTCGGAATGCGCACGCGCATAATCGTTTTGGAATAGGCACGTGCGTGCTCGTTTTTGAAAGCGAACGCGCATACGCATTTTTGAACATGCACACGCGTACTTTGTTATGAATGCGCACGGGTATACTCGTTTTGAATGCACACGCGCATACTCGTTTTTGAATAGGCACGCGCATACTCGTTTTTGACTGCGCCCGTGTATACTCGTTTCGGAATGCGCACGCGCATGCTCGTTTTTGAATAGGCACGCGCATACTCGTTTTTGAATGCGCACGCGCATAGGCTTTTTTGAACAGGCACACGCTTACTCGTTTTTGAATGGGCACGCGTATACTCGTCTTGAATGCGCACGCGCATACTCGTTTTTGAATGCAAACGCGCATACTCGTTTCGGAATACGCACGTGCATACTCGTTTTGGAATGCGAACGCACATACTCGTTTTATAATGCGCACGCGCGTACTCGTTTTTGATTGCGCACGCGCATACTCGTTTTTGAATGCACACGCGCATACTCGTTTCGAAATGGGCACGCGCATACTCGTTTGGGAAGGCGCACGCGCATACTCGTTTTTGAATGCGCACGCGCATAGGCTTTTTTGAACAGGCACACGCTTACTCGTTTTGGAATAAGCACGCGCATACTCGTTTTTGAACGCGCACACACATACTCGTTTTTGAATACACACGCGCATACTCGTTTTATGATGCGCACGCGTATACTCGTTTTTGAATAGGCACGCGCGTACTCGTTTATGATTGCGCACGCGCATACTCGTTTTTGAATGCACACGCGCATACTCGTTTTTGAAGGCGCACGCGCATACTCGTTTTTGAATGCACACGCGCATACTCGTTTTTGAATAGGCATGCGCGTACTCGTTTTTGAATGCGCACACGCATACTCGTATTTGAATGCACACGCGCATACTCGTTTTCGAATAGGCACGCGCATTCTCGTTTTTGAATGCGTACACGCATACTCGTTTTTGAATGCACACGCGTATACTCGTTTTGGAATACGCACGCGCATACTCGTTTCGGAATGCGCACGCGCATACTCGTTTTAGAATAGGCACGTGCGTACTCGTTTTTGAATGCGATCGCACATACGCGTTTTTGAATGCACACGCGCATACTCGTTTCAGAATTCGCACGCGCATATTCGTTTTGGAATAGGCACGTGCGTACTCGTTTTTGAATGCGAACGCGCATACGCGTTTCTGAACATGCACGCGCGTACTCGTTTTTGATTGCACACGCGCGTACTCTTTTTGGAATAGGCACGTGCGTACTCGTTTTTGAATGCGCACCCGCATACGCGTTTTTGAACATGCACACGCGTACTCGTTTTTGACTGCGCACGCGTATACTCGTTTCGGAATGCGCACGCGCATACTTGTTTTCGAATAGGCACGCGCATACTCATTTTTGAATGCGAACACGCATACTCGTTTTTGATTGCACACGCGCATACTCGTTTGGGAATGCGCACGCGCATATTCGATTTGGAATAGGCACGTGCGTGCTCGTTTTTGAAAGCGAACGCGCATACGCGTTTTTGAACATGCACACGCGTACTTTGTTATGAATGCGCACGGGTATACTCGTTTTGAATGCACACACGCATACTCGTTTTTGAATAGGCACGCGCATACTCGTTTTTGACTGCGCACGTGTATACTCGTTTGGGAATGCGCACGCGCATTCTCGTTTTTGAATAGGCACGCGTACACTCGTTTTGAATGCACACGCGCATACTCGTTTTTGAATAGGCACGCGCATACTCGTTTTTGACTGGGCACGTGTATACTCGTTTCGGAATGCGCACGCGCATGCTCGTTTTTGAATAGGCACGCGCGTACTCGTTTTTGAATGCGCTCGCGTACACTCGTTTTGAATGCGCACGCGTATACTCGTTTGGAATGCACACGCGCATACTCGTTTTCGAATAGGCACGCGAATACTCGTTTTTGAATGCACACGCGCATACTCGTTTTTAAATGCACACGCGCATACTCGTTTCGAAATGGGCACGCGCATACTCGTTTGGGAAGGCGCACGCGCATACTCGTTTTTGAATGCGCACGCGCATAGGCTTTTTTGAACAGGCACACGCTTACTCGTTTTTGAATGCGCACGCGCATAGGCTTTTTTGAACAGGCACACGCTTACTAGTTTTTGAATGCGCACGCGTATACTCGTCTTGAATGCGCACGCGCATACTCGTTTTTGAATGCAAACGCGCATACTCGTTTTGGAATACGCACGCACATACTCGTTTTGGAATGCGAACGCGCATACTCGTTTTATAATGCGCACGCGCGTACTCGTTTTTGATTGCGCACGCGCATACTCGTTTTTGAATGCACATGCGCATACTCGTTTTGGAATAAGCATGCGCATACTCGTTTTTGAACGCGCACACACATAATCGTTTTTGAATACACACGCGCATATTCGTTTTATGATGCGCACGCGTATACTCGTTTTTGAATAGGCACGCGCGTACTCGTTTATGATTGCGCACGCGCATACTCGTTTTTGTATGCACACGCGCATACTCGTTTTTGAAGGCGCACGCGCATACTCGTTTTGGAATAGGCACGCGCATACTTGTTTTTGAATGCGCACACGCATACTCGTATTTGAATGCACACGCGCGTACTCGTTTTGGAATAGGCACGTGCATACTCGTTTTTGAATGCGCACACGCATACTCGTATTTGAATCCACACGCGCTACTCGTTTTGAAATAGGCACGTGCATACTCGTTTCTGAATGCGCACGCGCATACGCGTTTTTGAACAGGCACATGCGTACTCGTTTTTGAATGCGCACGCGCATACTCGTTTTGCAATAGGCACGTGCATACTCGTTTTTGAATGCGCACGCGCATACGCGTTTTTGAACAGGCACACGCGTACTCGTTTTTGAATGCGCACGCGTATACTCGTCTTGAATGCGCACGCGCATACTCGTTTTTGAATGCACACGCGCATACTCGTTTCGGAATACGCACGCGCATACTCGTTTTGGAATGCGCACGCGCACACTCGTTTTTTAATGCGCACGCGCGCACTCGTTTTTTATTGCGCACGCGCATACTCGTTTTTGAATGCACATGCGCATACTCGTTTTGGAATAAGCACGGGCATACTCGTTTTTGAACGCGCACACGCATACTCGTTTTTGAATGCACACGCGCATACTCGTTTTGGAGTAGGCACGCGCATACTCGTTTTTGATTGCGCACGCGCATACTCGTTTTTGAATGCACACGTGCATACTCGTTTTCGAATAGGCACGCGCGTACTCGTTTTTGAATGCGCTCGCGTACACTCGTTTTGAATGCGCACGCGTATACTCGTTTGGAATGCACACGCGCATACTCGTTTTCGAATAGGCACGCGAATACTCGTTTTTGAATGCACACGCGCATACTCGTTTTTGAATGCACACGCGCATACTCGTTTCGAAATGGGCACGCGCATACTCGTTTGGGAAGGCGCACGCGCATACTCGTTTTTGAATGCGCACGCGCATAGGCTTTTTTGAACAGGCACACGCTTTCTCGTTTTTGAATGCGCACGCGTATACTCGTCTTGAGTGCGCACGCGCATACTCGTTTTTGAATGCAAACGCGCATACTCGTTTTGGAATACGCACGCACATACTCGTTTTGGAATGCGAACGCGCATACTCGTTTTATAATGCGCACGCGCGTACTCGTTTTTGATTGCGCACGCGCATACTCGTTTTTGAATGCACATGCGCATACTCGTTTTGGAATAAGCACGCGCATACTCGTTTTTGAACGCGCACACACATAATCGTTTTTGAATACACACGCGCATATTCGTTTTATGATGCGCACGCGTATACTCGTTTTTGAATAGGCACGCGCGTACTCGTTTATGATTGCGCACGCGCATACTCGTATTTGAATGCACACGCGCGTACTCGTTTTGGAATAGGCACGTGCATACTCGTTTTTGATTGCGCACACGCATACTCGTATTTGAATCCACACGCGCATACTCGTTTTGAAATAGGCACGTGCATACTCGTTTCTGAATGCGCACGCGCATACGCGTTTTTGAACAGGCACATGCGTACTCGTTTTTGAATGCGCACGCGCATACTCGTTTTGCAATAGGAACGTGCATACTCGTTTTTGAATGCGCACGCGCATACGCGTTTTTGAACAGGCACACGCGTACTCGTTTTTGAATGCGCACGCGTATACTCGTCTTGAATGCGCACGCGCATACTCGTTTTTGAATGCACACGCGCATACTCGTTTCGGAATACGCACGCGCATACTCGTTTTGGAATGCGCACGCGCACACTCGTTTTTGAATGCGCACGCGCGTATTCGTTTTTTATTGCGCACGCGCATACTCGTTTTTGAATGCACATGCGCATACTCGTTTTGTAATAAGCACGGGAATACTCGTTTTTGAACGCGCACACGCATACTCGTTTCTGAATGCACACGCGCATACTCGTTTTGGAGTAGGCACGCGCATACTCGTTTTTGATTGCGCACGCGCATACTCGTTTTTGAATGCACACGCGCATACTCGTTTTCGAATAGGCACGCGCATACTCGTTTTTTAATGCACACGCGCATACTCCTTTTGAAATAGGCACGCGCATACTGGTTTGGAAGGCGCACGCGCATACTCCTTTTTGAATAGGCATGCGCGTACTCGTTTTTGAATGCGCACGCGCATACTTGGTTTTGAATGCACACGCGCATACTCGTTTTGCAATAGGCACGTGCATACTCGTTTTTGAATGCACACGCGCATACTCGTTTTTCAATAGGCACGCACATACTCGTTTTTGAATGCGCACACGCATACTCGTAATAGAATGCACACGCGCGTACTCGTTTTGAAATAGGCACGTGCATACTCGTTTTTGAATGCGCACACGCATTCTCGTATTTGAATGCACACGCGCATACTCGTTTTGAAATAGGCACGTGCATACTCGTTTTTGAATGCGCACGCGCATACGCGTTTTTGAACAGGCACACGCGTACTCGTTTTTGAATGCGCACGCGTATAAGCATTTGAATGCGCACGCGCATACTCGGTTTTGAACACACACGCCCATACTCGTTTTTGAATTCACACGCGCATACTCGTTTCGGAATACGCACGTGCATACTCGTTTTGGAATGCGCACGCGCATGCTCGTTTTGGAATGCGAAGCGCATACTCGTTTTTGAATGCACACACGCGTACTCGTTTTGGAATAGGCACGCGCATACTCGTTTTTGACTGCACACGTGTATACTCGTTTTCGAATAGGCACGCGCATACTCGTTTTTGAATGCACACGCGCATACTCGTTTCGAAATAGGCACGCGCATACTCGTTTGGGAAGGCGCACGCGCATACTCGTTTTTTAATTCGCACGCGCATACTCCTTTCGGAATAGGGACGCGCGTACTCGTTTTTGAATGCGCACGCGCATACGCGTTTTTGAACATGCACACGCGTACTCGTTTTTTAATGCGCACGCGTATACTCGTTTTGAATGCGCACGCGCATACTAGTTTTCGAATAGGCACGCGCATACTCGTTTTTGAATGCGCACAAGCATACTCGTTTCGGAATACGCACGCGCATACTCGTTTTGGAAGGCGCACGCGCATACTCGTTTTTGAATAGGCACGCGCGTACTCGTTTTTGAATGCGCACGCGCGTACTCGTTTTTTAATTCGCACGCGCATACTCCTTTCGGAATAGGGACGCGCGTACTCGTTTTTGAATGCGCACGCGCATACGCGTTTTTGAACATGCACACGCGTACTCGTTTTTTAATGCGCACGCGTATACTCGTTTTGAATGCGCACGCGCATACTAGTTTTCGAATAGGCACGCGCATACTCGTTTTTGAATGCACACGCGCATACTCGTTTCGGAATACGCACGCGCATACTCGTTTTGGAAGGCGCACGCGCATACTCGTTTTTGAATAGGCACGCGCGTACTCGTTCTTGAACGCGAAGGCGCATACGCGTTTTTGAACATGCACACGCGTACTCGTTTTTGAATGCACACGCGTATACTGGTTTTGAATGCACACGCGCATACTCGTTTTTGAATAGGCATGCGCGTACTCGTTTTTGAATGCGCACGCATATACTCGTTTCGGAATGCGCACGCGCATACTCGTTTTCGAATAGGCACGCGCATACTCGTTTTTGAATGCGTACACGCATACTCGTTTTTGAATGCACACGCGTATACTCGTTTTGGAATACGCACGCGCATACTCGTTTCGGAATGCGCACGCGCATACTCGTTTTAGAATAGGCACGTGCGTACTCGTTTTTGAATGCGAACGCGCATACGCGTTTTTGAATGCACACGCGCATACTCGTTTCAGAATTCGCACGCGCATATTCGTTTTGGAATAGGCACGTGCGTGCTCGTTTTTGAAAGCGAACGCGCATACGCGTTTTTGAACATGCACACGCGCATACTCGTTTCGGAATACGCACGCGCATACTCGTTTTGGAATGCGCACGCGCATACTCGTTTTGAAATAGGCACGTGCGTACTCGTTTTTAAAGGCGAACGCGCATACGCGTTTTTGAACATGCACACGCGTACTCGTTTTTGATTGCACACGCGCATACTCGTTTTGAAATAGGCACGTGCGTACTCGTTTTTGAATGCGAACGCGCATACGCGTTTTTGAACATGCACACGCGTACTCGTTTTTGATTGCACACGCGCGTACTCTTTTTGGAATAGGCACGTGCGTACTCGTTTTTGAATGCGCACGCGCATACGCGTTCTTGAACATGCACACGCGTACTCGTTTTTGAATGCGCACGCGTATACTCGTTTCGGAATGCACACGCGCATACGTGTTTTCGAATAGGCACGCGCATACTCGTTTTTGAATGCGAACACGCATACTCGTTTTTGATTGCACACGCGCATACTCGTTTCGGAATGCGCACGCGCATAATCGTTTTGGAATAGGCACGTGCGTGCTCGTTTTTGAAAGCGAACGCGCATACGCATTTTTGAACATGCACACGCGTACTTTGTTATGAATGCGCACGGGTATACTCGTTTTGAATGCACACGCGCATACTCGTTTTTGAATAGGCACGCGCATACTCGTTTTTGACTGCGCCCGTGTATACTCGTTTCGGAATGCGCACGCGCATGCTCGTTTTTGAATAGGCACGCGCATACTCGTTTTTGAATGCGCACGCGCATAGGCTTTTTTGAACAGGCACACGCTTACTCGTTTTTGAATGGGCACGCGTATACTCGTCTTGAATGCGCACGCGCATACTCGTTTTTGAATGCAAACGCGCATACTCGTTTCGGAATACGCACGTGCATACTCGTTTTGGAATGCGAACGCACATACTCGTTTTATAATGCGCACGCGCGTACTCGTTTTTGATTGCGCACGCGCATACTCGTTTTTGAATGCACACGCGCATACTCGTTTCGAAATGGGCACGCGCATACTCGTTTGGGAAGGCGCACGCGCATACTCGTTTTTGAATGCGCACGCGCATAGGCTTTTTTGAACAGGCACACGCTTACTCGTTTTGGAATAAGCACGCGCATACTCGTTTTTGAACGCGCACACACATACTCGTTTTTGAATACACACGCGCATACTCGTTTTATGATGCGCACGCGTATACTCGTTTTTGAATAGGCACGCGCGTACTCGTTTATGATTGCGCACGCGCATACTCGTTTTTGAATGCACACGCGCATACTCGTTTTTGAAGGCGCACGCGCATACTCGTTTTTGAATGCACACGCGCATACTCGTTTTTGAATAGGCATGCGCGTACTCGTTTTTGAATGCGCACACGCATACTCGTATTTGAATGCACACGCGCATACTCGTTTTCGAATAGGCACGCGCATTCTCGTTTTTGAATGCGAACGCACATACGCGTTTTTGAATGCACACGCGCATACTCGTTTCAGAATTCGCACGCGCATATTCGTTTTGGAATAGGCACGTGCGTGCTCGTTTTTGAAAGCGAACGCGCATACGCGTTTTTGAACATGCACACGCGCATACTCGTTTCGGAATACGCACGCGCATACTCGTTTTGGAATGCGCACGCGCATACTCGTTTTGAAATAGGCACGTGCGTACTCGTTTTTGAAGGCGAATGCGCATACGCGTTTTTGAACATGCACACGCGTACTCGTTTTTGATTGCACACGCGCATACTCGTTTTGAAATAGGCACGTGCGTACTCGTTTTTGAATGCGAACGCGCATACGCGTTTTTGAACATGCACACGCGTACTCGTTTTTGATTGCACACGCGCGTACTCTTTTTGGAATAGGCACGTGCGTACTCGTTTTTGAATGCGCACGCGCATACGCGTTTTTGAACATGCACACGCGTACTCGTTTTTGAATGCGCACGCGTATACTCGTTTCGGAATGCACACGCGCATACTTGTTTTCGAATAGGCACGCGCATACTCGTTTTTGAATGCGAACACGCATACTCGTTTTTGATTGCACACGCGCATACTCGTTTCGGAATGCGCACGCGTATACTCGTTTTTGAATAGGCACGCGCGTACTCGTTTATGATTGCGCACGCGCATACTCGTTTTTGAATGCACACGCGCATACTCGTTTTTGAAGGCGCACGCGCATACTCGTTTTTGAATGCACACGCGCATACTCGTTTCGGAATAGGCACGCGCATACTTGTTTTTGAATGCGCACACGCATACTCGTATTTGAATGCACACGCGCGTACTCGTTTTGGAATAGGCACGTGAATACTCGTTTTTGAATGCGCACGCGCATACTCGTTTTGCAATAGGCACGTGCATACTCGTTTTTGAATGCGCACGCGCATACGCGTTTTTGAACAGGCACACGCGTACTCGTTTTTGAATGCGCACGCGTATACTCGTCTTGAATGCGCACGCGCATACTCGTTTTTGAATGCACACGCGCATACTCGTTTCGGAATACGCACGCGCATACTCGTTTAGGAATGCCCCTCCGCACACTTGTTTTTGAATGCGCACGCACGTACTCGTTTTTTATTGCGCACGCGCATACTCGTTTTTGAATGCACATGCGCATACTCGTTTTGGAATAAGCACGGGCATACTCGTTTTTGAACGCGCACACGCATACTTGTTTTTGAATGCACACGCGCATACTCGTTTTGGAGTAGGCACGCGCGTACTCGTTTTTGATTGCGCACGGGCATACTCGTTTTTGAATGCACACGTGCATACTCGTTTTCGAATAGGCACGCGCATACTCGTTTTTGAATGCACACGCGCATACTCGTTTTGAAATAGGCACGCGCATACTGGTTTGGAAGGCGCACGCGCATACTCGTTTTTGAATAGGCATGCGCGTACTCGTTTTTGAATGCGCACGCGCATACTTGGTTTTGAATGCACACGCGCATACTCGTTTTGAAATAGGCACGCGCATAGTCGTTTTTGAATGCACACACGCATACTCGTTTTGCAAAAGCACGTGCATACTCGTTTTTGAATGCGCACGCGCATACGCGTTTTTGAACAGGCACACGCGTACTCGTTTTTGAATGCGCACGCGTATACTTGTTTTGACTGCGCACGCGCATACTCGTTTTGAATGCTCACGCGCATACTCGTTCCGGAATACGCACGCGCATACTCGTTTTTGAATGCGCACGCGCGTACTCGTTTTTGAATGCGCACGCGCATACTCGTTTTTGAATGCACATGCGCATACTCATTTTGGAATAAGCACGCGCATACTCGTTTTTGAACGCGCACATGCATACTCGTTTTTGAATGCACACGCGCATACTCGTTTTGGAATGCGCACGCGTATACTCGTTTTTGAATAGGCACGCGCGTACTCGTTTTTGATTGCGCACGCGCATACTCGTTTTTGAATGCACACGCGCATACTCGTTTTCGAAAAGGCACGCGCGTACTCGTGTTTGAATGCGCACACGCATACTCGTTTTTTAATGCACACGCGCATACTCGTTTCGAAATAGGCACGCGCATACTCGTTTGGGAAGGCGCACGCGCATACTCGTTTTTGAATAGGCACACGCGTACTCGTTTTTTAATGCGCACGCGTATACTCGTTTTGAATGCGCACGCGCATATTAGTTTTCGAATAGGCACGCGCATACTCGTTTTTGAATGCGCACAAGCATACTCGTTTTTGAATGCACACGCGCATACTCGTTTCGGAATACGCACTCGCATACTCGTTTTGGAAGGCGCACGCGCATACTCATTTTTGAATAGGCACGCACGTACTCGTTTTTGAACGCGAACGCGCATACGCGTTTTTGAACATGCACACGCGTATTCGTTTTTGAATGCACACGCGTATACTGGTTTTGAATGCACACGCGCATACTCGTTTTTTAATAGGCATGCGCGTACTCGTTTTTGAATGCGCACGCATATACTCGTTTCGGAATGCGCACGCGCATACTCGTTTTCGAATAGGCACGCGCATACTCGTTTTTGAATGCGCACACGCATACTCGTTTTTGAATGCACACGCGCATACTCGTTTTGGAATACGCATGCGACTACTCGTTTTTGAATAGGCACGCGCGTACTCGTTTTTGAACGCGAACGCGCATACGCGTTTTTGAACACGCACACGCGTACTCGTTTTTGAATGCGCACGCGTATACTCGTTTTGAATGCACACGCGCATACTCGTTTTAGAATAGGCACGTGCGTACTCGTTTTTGAATGCGAACGCGCATACGCGTTTTTGAATGCACACGCGCATACTCGTTTCAGAATTCGCACGCGCATATTCGTTTTGGAATAGGCACGTGCGTGCTCGTTTTTGAAAGCGAACGCGCATACGCGTTTTTGAACATGCACACGCGCATACTCGTTTGGGAATACGCACGCGCATACTCGTTTTGGAATGCGCACGCGCATACTCGTTTTGAAATAGGCACGTGCGTACTCGTTTTTGAAGGCGAACGCGCATACGCGTTTTTGAACATGCACACGCGTACTCGTTTTTGATTGCACACGCGCATACTCGTTTTGAAATAGGCACGTGCGTACTCGTTTTTGAATGCGAACGCGCATACGCGTTTTTGAACATGCACACGCGTACTCGTTTTTGATTGCACACGCGCGTACTCTTTTTGGAATAGGCACGTGCGTACTCGTTTTTGAATGCGCACGCGCATACGCGTTTTTGAACATGTACACGCGTACTCGTTTTTGAATGCGCACGCGTATACTCGTTTCGGAATGCACACGCACATACTTGTTTTCGAATAGGCACGCGCATACTCGTTTTTGAATGCGAACACGCATACTCGTTTTTGATTGCACACGCGCATACTCGTTTCGGAATGCGCACGCGCATAATCGTTTTGGAATAGGCACGTGCGTGCTCGTTTTTGAAAGCGAACGCGCATACGCATTTTTGAACATGCACACGCGTACTTTGTTATGAATGCGCACGGGTATACTCGTTTTGAATGCACACGCGCATACTCGTTTTTGAATAGGCACGCGCATACTCGTTTTTGACTGCGCCCGTGTATACTCGTTTCGGAATGCGCACGCGCATGCTCGTTTTTGAATAGGCACGCGCATACTCGTTTTTGAATGCGCACGCGCATAGGCTTTTTTGAACAGGCACACGCTTACTCGTTTTTGAATGGGCACGCGTATACTCGTCTTGAATGCGCACGCGCATACTCGTTTTTGAATGCAAACGCGCATACTCGTTTCGGAATACGCACGTGCATACTCGTTTTGGAATGCGAACGCACATACTCGTTTTATAATGCGCACGCGCGTACTCGTTTTTGATTGCGCACGCGCATACTCGTTTTTGAATGCACACGCGCATACTCGTTTCGAAATGGGCACGCGCATACTCGTTTGGGAAGGCGCACGCGCATACTCGTTTTTGAATGCGCACGCGCATAGGCTTTTTTGAACAGGCACACGCTTACTCGTTTTGGAATAAGCACGCGCATACTCGTTTTTGAACGCGCACACACATACTCGTTTTTGAATACACACGCGCATACTCGTTTTATGATGCGCACGCGTATACTCGTTTTTGAATAGGCACGCGCGTACTCGTTTATGATTGCGCACGCGCATACTCGTTTTTGAATGCACACGCGCATACTCGTTTTTGAAGGCGCACGCGCATACTCGTTTTTGAATGCACACGCGCATACTCGTTTTTGAATAGGCATGCGCGTACTCGTTTTTGAATGCGCACACGCATACTCGTATTTGAATGCACACGCGCATACTCGTTTTCGAATAGGCACGCGCATTCTCGTTTTTGAATGCGTACACGCATACTCGTTTTTGAATGCACACGCGTATACTCGTTTTGGAATACGCACGCGCATACTCGTTTCGGAATGCGCACGCGCATACTCGTTTTAGAATAGGCACGTGCGTACTCGTTTTTGAATGCGAACGCACATACGCGTTTTTGAATGCACACGCGCATACTCGTTTCAGAATTCGCACGCGCATATTCGTTTTGGAATAGGCACGTGCGTGCTCGTTTTTGAAAGCGAACGCGCATACGCGTTTTTGAACATGCACACGCGCATACTCGTTTCGGAATACGCACGCGCATACTCGTTTTGGAATGCGCACGCGCATACTCGTTTTGAAATAGGCACGTGCGTACTCGTTTTTGAAGGCGAACGCGCATACGCGTTTTTGAACATGCACACGCGTACTCGTTTTTGATTGCACACGCGCATACTCGTTTTGAAATAGGCACGTGCGTACTCGTTTTTGAATGCGAACGCGCATACGCGTTTTTGAACATGCACACGCGTACTCGTTTTTGATTGCACACGCGCGTACTCTTTTTGGAATAGGCACGTGCGTACTCGTTTTTGAATGCGCACGCGCATACGCGTTTTTGAACATGCACACGCGTACTCGTTTTTGAATGCGCACGCGTATACTCGTTTCGGAATGCACACGCGCATACTTGTTTTCGAATAGGCACGCGCATACTCGTTTTTGAATGCGAACACGCATACTCGTTTTTGATTGCACACGCGCATACTCGTTTCGGAATGCGCACGCGCATAATCGTTTTGGAATAGGCACGTGCGTGCTCGTTTTTGAAAGCGAACGCGCATACGCATTTTTGAACATGCACACGCGTACTTTGTTATGAATGCGCACGGGTATACTCGTTTTGAATGCACACGCGCATACTCGTTTTTGAATAGGCACGCGCATACTCGTTTTTGACTGCGCCCGTGTATACTCGTTTCGGAATGCGCACGCGCATGCTCGTTTTTGAATAGGCACGCGCATACTCGTTTTTGAATGCGCACGCGCATAGGCTTTTTTGAACAGGCACACGCTTACTCGTTTTTGAATGGGCACGCGTATACTCGTCTTGAATGCGCACGCGCATACTCGTTTTTGAATGCAAACGCGCATACTCGTTTCGGAATACGCACGTGCATACTCGTTTTGGAATGCGAACGCACATACTCGTTTTATAATGCGCACGCGCGTACTCGTTTTTGATTGCGCACGCGCATACTCGTTTTTGAATGCACACGCGCATACTCGTTTCGAAATGGGCACGCGCATACTCGTTTGGGAAGGCGCACGCGCATACTCGTTTTTTAATGCGCACGCGCATAGGCTTTTTTGAACAGGCACACGCTTACTCGTTTTGGAATAAGCACGCGCATACTCGTTTTTGAACGCGCACACACATACTCGTTTTTGAATACACACGCGCATACTCGTTTTATGATGCGCACGCGTATACTCGTTTTTGAATAGGCACGCGCGTACTCGTTTATGATTGCGCACGCGCATACTCGTTTTTGAATGCACACGCGCATACTCGTTTTTGAAGGCGCACGCGCATACTCGTTTTTGAATGCACACGCGCATACTCGTTTCGGAATAGGCACGCGCATACTTGTTTTTGAATGCGCACACGCATACTCGTATTTGAATGCACACGCGCGTACTCGTTTTGGAATAGGCACGTGAATACTCGTTTTTGAATGCGCACGCGCATACTCGTTTTGCAATAGGCACGTGCATACTCGTTTTTGAATGCGCACGCGCATACGCGTTTTTGAACAGGCACACGCGTACTCGTTTTTGAATGCGCCCACGTATACTCGTCTTGAATGCGCACGCGCATACTCGTTTTTGAATGCACACGCGCATACTCGTTTCGGAATACGCACGCGCATACTCGTTTAGGAATGCCCCTCCGCACACTTGTTTTTGAATGCGCACACACGTACTCGTTTTTTATTGCGCACGCGCATACTCGTTTTTGAATGCACATGCGCATACTCGTTTTGGAATAAGCACGGGCATACTCGTTTTTGAACGCGCACACGCATACTTGTTTTTGAATGCACACGCGCATACTCGTTTTGGAGTAGGCACGCGCGTACTCGTTTTTGATTGCGCACGCGCATACTCGTTTTTGAATGCACACGTGCATACTCGTTTTCGAATAGGCACGCGCATACTCGTTTTTGAATGCACACGCGCATACTCGTTTTGAAATAGGCACGCGCATACTGGTTTGGAAGGCGCACGCGCATACTCGTTTTTGAATAGGCATGCGCGTACTCGTTTTTGAATGCGCACGCGCATACTTGGTTTTGAATGCACACGCGCATACTCGTTTTGAAATAGGCACGCGCATAGTCGTTTTTGAATGCACACACGCATACTCGTTTTGCAAAAGCACGTGCATACTCGTTTTTGAATGCGCACGCGCATACGCGTTTTTGAACAGGCACACGCGTACTCGTTTTTGAATGCGCACGCGTATACTTGTTTTGACTGCGCACGCGCATACTCGTTTTGAATGCTCACGCGCATACTCGTTTCGGAATACGCACGCGCATACTCGTTTTTGAATGCGCACGCGCGTACTCGTTTTTGAATGCGCACGCGCATACTCGTTTTTGAATGCACATGCGCATACTCATTTTGGAATAAGCACGCGCATACTCGTTTTTGAACGCGCACATGCATACTCGTTTTTGAATGCACACGCGCATACTCGTTTTGGAATGCGCACGCGTATACTCGTTTTTGAATAGGCACGCGCGTACTCGTTTTTGATTGCGCACGCGCATACTCGTTTTTGAATGCACACGCGCATACTCGTTTTCGAAAAGGCACGCGCGTACTCGTGTTTGAATGCGCACACGCATACTCGTTTTTTAATGCACACGCGCATACTCGTTTCGAAATAGGCACGCGCATACTCGTTTGGGAAGGCGCACGCGCATACTCGTTTTTGAATAGGCACACGCGTACTCGTTTTTTAATGCGCACGCGTATACTCGTTTTGAATGCGCACGCGCATATTAGTTTTCGAATAGGCACGCGCATACTCGTTTTTGAATGCGCACAAGCATACTCGTTTTTGAATGCACACGCGCATACTCGTTTCGGAATACGCACTCGCATACTCGTTTTGGAAGGCGCACGCGCATACTCATTTTTGAATAGGCACGCACGTACTCGTTTTTGAACGCGAACGCGCATACGCGTTTTTGAACATGCACACGCGTATTCGTTTTTGAATGCACACGCGTATACTGGTTTTGAATGCACACGCGCATACTCGTTTTTTAATAGGCATGCGCGTACTCGTTTTTGAATGCGCACGCATATACTCGTTTCGGAATGCGCACGCGCATACTCGTTTTCGAATAGGCACGCGCATACTCGTTTTTGAATGCGCACACGCATACTCGTTTTTGAATGCACACGCGCATACTCGTTTTGGAATACGCATGCGACTACTCGTTTTTGAATAGGCACGCGCGTACTCGTTTTTGAACGCGAACGCGCATACGCGTTTTTGAACACGCACACGCGTACTCGTTTTTGAATGCGCACGGGTATACTCGTTTTGAATGCACACACGCATACTCGTTTTTGAATAGGCACGCGCATACTCGTTTTTGACTGCGCACGTGTATACTCGTTTCGGAATGCGCACGCGCATGCTCGTTTTTGAATAGGCACGCGTACACTCGTTTTGAATGCACACGCGCATACTCGTTTTTGAATAGGCACGCGCATACTCGTTTTTGACTGGGCACGTGTATACTCGTTTCGGAATGCGCACGCGCATGCTCGTTTTTGAATAGGCACGCGCGTACTCGTTTTTGAATGCGCTCGCGTACACTCGTTTTGAATGCGCACGCGTATACTCGTTTTTGAATGCACACGCGCATACTCGTTTTCGAATAGGCACGCGAATACTCGTTTTTGAACCACACGCGCATACTCGTTTTTGAATGCACACGCGCATACTCGTTTCGAAATGGGCACGCGCATACTCGTTTGGGAAGGCGCACGCGCATACTCGTTTTTGAATGCGCACGCGCATAGGCTTTTTTGAACAGGCACACGCTTACTCGTTTTTGAATGCGCACGCGTATTCTCGTCTTGAATGCGCACGCGCATACTCGTTTTTGAGTGCAAACGCGCATACTCGTTTCGGAATACGCACGCGCATACTCGTTTTGGAATGCGAACGCGCATACTCGTTTTATAATGCGCACGCGCGTACTCGTTGTTGATTGCGCACGCGCATACTCGTTTTGGAATGCACATGCGCATACTCGTTTTGGAATAAGCACGCGCATACTCGTTTTTGAACGCGCACACACATACTCGTTTTTGAATACACACGCGCATACTCGTTTTATGATGCGCACGCGTATACTCGTTTTTGAATAGGCACGCGCGTACTCGTTTATGATTGCGCACGCGCATACTCGTTTTTGAATGCACACGCGCATACTCGTTTTTGAAGGCGCACGTGCATACTCGTTTTTGAATGCACACGCGCATACTCGTTTTGGAATAGGCACGCGCATACTTGTTTTTGAATGCGCACACGCATACTCGTATTTGAATGCACACGCGTGTACTCGTTTTGGAATAGGCACGTGCATACTCGTTTTTGAATGCGCAAACGCATACTCGTATTTGAATGCACACGCGCATACTTGTTTTGAAATAGGCACGTGCATACTCGTTTTTGAATGCGCACGCGCATACGCGTTTTTGAACAGGCACACGCGTACTCGTTTTTGAATGCGCACGCGCATACTCGTTTTGCAATAGGCACGTGCATACTCGTTTTTGAATGCGCACGCGCATACGCGTTTTTGAACAGGCACACGCGTACTCGTTTTTGAATGCGCACGCGTATACTCGTCTTGAATGCGCACGCGCATACTCGTTTTTGAATGCACACGCGCATACTCGTTTCGGAATACGCACGCGCATACTCGTTTTGGAATGCGCACGCGCACACTCGTTTTTGAATGCGCACGCGCGTACTCGTTTTTGAATGCGCACGCGCGTACTCGTTTTTGAATGCGCACGCGCATACTTGTTTTTGAATGCACATGCGCATACTCATTTTGGAATAAGCACGCGCATACTCGTTTTTGAACGCGCACATGCATACTCGTTTTTGAATGCACACGCGCATACTCGTTTTGGAATGCGCACGCGTATACTCGTTTTTGAATAGGCACGCGCGTACTCGTTTTTGATTGCGCACGCGCATACTCGTTTTTGAATGCACACGCGCATACTCGTTTTCGAAAAGGCACGCGCGTACTCGGGTTTGAATGCGCACACGCATACTCGTTTTTGAATGCACACGCGCATACTCGTTTCGAAATAGGCACGCGCATACTCGTTTGGGAAGGCGCACGCGCATAATCGTTTTTGAATAGGCACACGCGTACTCGTTTTTTAATGCGCACGCGTATACTCGTTTTGAATGCGCACGCGCATACTAGTTTTCGAATAGGCACGCGCATACTCGTTTTTGAATGTGCACAAGCATACTCGTTTTTGAATGCACACGCGCATACTCGTTTCGGAATACGCACTCGCATACTCGTTTTGGAAGGCGCACGCGCATACTCGTTTTTGAATAGGCACGCACGTACTCGTTTTTGAACGCGAACGCGCATACGCGTTTTTTAACATGCACACGCGTACTCGTTTTTTAATGCACACGCGTATACTGGTTTTGAATGCACACGCGCATACTCGTTTTTGAATAGGCATGCGCGTACTCGTTTTTGAATGCGCACGCATATACTCGTTTCGGAATGCGCACGCGCATACTCGTTTTCGAATAGGCACGCGCATACTCGTTTTTGAATGCGCACACGCATACTCGTTTTTGAATGCACACGCGCATACTCGTTTTGGAATACGCATGCGACTACTCGTTTTTGAATAGGCACGCGCGTACTCGTTTTTGAACGCGAACGCGCATACGCGTTTTTGAACACGCACACGCGTACTCGTTTTTGAATGCGCACGCGTATACTCGTTTTGAATGCACACGCGCATACTCGTTTTTGAATGGGCACGCGCGTACTCGTTTTTGAATGCGCACGCGTATACTCGTTTCGGAATGCGCACGCGCATACTCGTTTTCGAATAGGCACGCCCATACTCGTTTTTGAATGCGTACACGCATACTCGTTTTTGAATGCACACGCGCCTACTCGTTTCGGAATACGCACGCGCATACTCGTTTCGGAATGCGCACGCGCATACTCGTTTTGGAATAGGCACGTGCGTGCTCGTTTTTGAAAGCGAACGCGCATACGCGTTTTTGAACATGCACACGCGCATACTCGTTTCGGAATACGCACGCGCATACTCGTTTTGGAATGCGCACGCGCATACTCGTTTTCGAATAGGCACGCGCATACTCGTTTTTGAATACGTACACGCATACTCGTTTTTGAATGCACACGCACCTACTCGTTTCGGAATACGCACGCGCATACTCGTTTTGGAATGCGCACGCGCATACTCGTTTTAGAATAGGCACGTGCGTACTCGTTCTTGAATGCGAACGCGCATACGCGTTTTTGAATGCACACCTGCATACTCGTTTCAGAATTCGCACGCGCATATTCGTTTTGGAATAGGCACGTGCGTGCTCGTTTTTGAAAGCGAACGCGCATACGCGTTTTTGAACATGCACACGCGCATACTCGTTTTGAAATAGGCACGCGCATAGTCGTTTTTGAATGCACACACGCATACTCGTTTTGCAAAAGCACGTGCATACTCGTTTTTGAATGCGCACGCGCATACGCGTTTTTGAACAGGCACACGCGTACTCGTTTTTGAATGCGCACGCGTATACTTGTTTTGACTGCTCACGCGCATACTCGTTTCGGAATACGCACGTGCATACTCGTTTTTGAATGCGCACGCGCGTACTCGTTTTTGAATGCGCACGCGCATACTCGTTTTTGAATGCACATGCGCATACTCATTTTGGAATAAGCACGCGCATACTCGTTTTTGAACGCGCACATGCATACTCGTTTTGGAATGCGCACGCGCATACTCGTTTTGGAATGCGCACGCGTATACTCGTTTTTGAATAGGCACGCGCGTACTCGTTTTTGATTGCGCACGCGCATACTCGTTTTTGAATGCACACGCGCATACTCGTTTTCGAAAAGGCACGCGCGTACTCGTGTTTGAATGCGCACACGCATACTCGTTTTTGAATGCACACGAGCATACTCGTTTCGAAATAGGCACGCGCATACTCGTTTGGGAAGGCGCACGCGCATACTCGTTTTTGAATAGGCACACGCGTACTCGTTTTTTAATGCGCACGCGTATACTCGTTTTGAATGCGCACGCGCATACTAGTTTTCAAATAGGCACGCGCATACTCGTTTTTGAATGCGCACAAGCATACTCGTTTTTGAATGCACACGCGCATACTCGTTTCGGAATACGCACGCGCATACTCGTTTTGGAAGGCGCACGCGTATACTCGTTTTTGAATAGGCACGCACGTACTCGTTTTTGAACGCGAACGCGCATACGCGTTTTTGAACATGCACACGCGTACTCGTTTTTGAATGCACACGCGTATACTGGTTTTGAATGCACACGCGCATACTCGTTTTCGAATAGGCACGCGCATACTCGTTTTTGAATGCGCACACGCATACTCGTTTTTGAATGCACACGCGCATACTCGTTTTGGAATACGCATGCGACTACTCGTTTTTGAATAGGCACGCGCGTACTCGTTTTTGAACGCGAACGCGCATACGCGTTTTTGAACACGCACACGCGTACTCGTTTTTGAATGCGCACGGGTATACTCGTTTTGAATGCACACGCGCATACTCGTTTTTGAATAGGCACGCGCATACTCGTTTTTGACTGCGCACGTGTATACTCGTTTCGGAATGCGCACGCGCATGCTCGTTTTTGAATAGGCACGCGTACACTCGTTTTGAATGCACACGCGCATACTCGTTTTTGAATAGGCACGTGCATACTCGTTTTTGACTGGGCACGTGTATACTCGTTTCGGAATGCGCACGCGCATGCTCGTTTTTGAATAGGCACGCGCGTACTCGTTTTTGAATGCGCTCGCGTACACTCGTTTTGAATGCGCACGCGTATACTCGTTTTTGAATGCACACGCGCATACTCGTTTTCGAATAGGCACGCGAATACTCGTTTTTGAACCACACGCGCATACTCGTTTTTGAATGCACACGCGCATACTCGTTTCGAAATGGGCACGCGCATACTCGTTTGGGAAGGCGCACGCGCATACTCGTTTTTGAATGCGCACGCGCATAGGCTTTTTTGAACAGGCACACGCTTACTCGTTTTTGAATGCGCACGCGTATACTCGTCTTGAATGCGCACGCGCATACTCGTTTTTGAATGCAAACGCGCATACTCGTTTCGGAATACGCACGCGCATACTCGTTTTGGAATGCGAACGCGCATACTCGTTTTATAATGCGCACGCGCGTACTCGTTTTTGATTGCGCACGCGCATACTCGTTTTGGAATGCACATGCGCATACTCGTTTTGGAATAAGCACGCGCATACTCGTTTTTGAACGCGCACACACATACTCGTTTTTGAATACACACGCGCATACTCGTTTTATGATGCGCACGCGTGTACTCGTTTTTGAATAGGCACGCGCGTACTCGTTTATGATTGCGCACGCGCATACTCGTTTTTGAATGCACACGCGCATACTCGTTTTTGAAGGCGCACGTGCATACTCGTTTTTGAATGCACACGCGCATACTCGTTTTGGAATAGGCACGCGCATACTTGTTTTTGAATGCGCACACGCATACTCGTATTTGAATGCACACGCGTGTACTCGTTTTGGAATAGGCACGTGCATACTCGTTTTTGAACGCGCAAACGCAAACTCGTATTTGAATCCACACGCGCATACTCGTTTTGAAATAGGCACGTGCATACTCGTTTTTGAATGCGCACGCGCATACGCGTTTTTGAACAGGCACACGCGTACTCGTTTTTGAATGCGCACGCGCATACTCGTTTTGCAATAGGCACGTGCATACTCGTTTTTGAATGCGCACGCGCATACGCGTTTTTGAACAGGCACACGCGTACTCGTTTTTGAATGCGCACGCGTATACTCGTCTTGAATGCGCACGCGCATACTCGTTTTTGAATGCACACGCGCATACTCGTTTCGGAATACGCACGCGCATACTCGTTTTGGAATGCGCACGCGCACACTCGTTTTTGAATGCGCACGCGCGTACTCGTTTTTTATTGCGCACGCGCATACTCGTTTTTGAATGCACATGCGCATACTCGTTTTGCAATAAGCACGGGCATACTCGTTTTTGAACGCGCACACGCATACTCGTTTTTGAATGCACACGCGCATACTCGTTTTGGAGTAGGCACGCGCGTACTTGTTTCTGATTGCGCACGCGCATACTCGTTTTTGAATGCACACACGCATACTCGTTTTCGAATAGGCACGCGCATACTTGGTTTTGAATGCACACGCGCATACTCGTTTTGAAATAGGCACGCGCATAGTCGTTTTTGAATGCACACACGCATACTCGTTTTGCAAAAGCACGTGCATACTCGTTTTTGAATGTGCACGCGCATACGCGTTTTTGAACAGGCACACGCGTACTCGTTTTTGAATGCGCACGCGTATACTTGTTTTGACTGCGCACGCGCATACTCGTTTTGAATGCTCACGCGCATACTCGTTTTGGATTACGCACGCGCATTCTTGTTTTTGAATGCGCACGCGCGTACTCGTTTTTGAATGCGCACGCGCATACTCGTTTTTGAATGCACATGCGCATACTCATTTTGGAATAAGCACGCGCATACTCGTTTTTGAACGCGCACATGCGTACTCGTTTTTTAGTGCGCACGCGTATACTCGTTTTGAATGCGCACGCGCATACTAGTTTTCGAATAGGCACGCGCATACTCGTTTTTGAATGCGCACAAGCATACTCGTTTTTGAATGCACACGCGCATACTCGTTTCGGAATACGCACGCGCATACTCGTTTTGGAAGGCGCACGCGCATACTCGCTTTTGAATAGGCACGCACGTACTCGTTTTTGAACGCGAACGCGCATACGCGTTTTTGAACATGCACACGCGTACTCGTTTTTGAATGCACACGCGTATACTGGTTTTGAATGCACACGCGCATACTCGTTTTTGAATAGGCATGCGCGTACTCGTTTTTGAATGCGCACGCATATACTCGTTTCGGAATGCGCACGCGCATACTCGTTTTCGAGTAGGCACGCGCATACTCGTTTTTGAATGCGCACACGCATACTCGTTTTTGAATGCACACGCGCATACTCGTTTGGAATACGCATGCGACTACTCGTTTTTGAATAGGCACGCGGGTACTCGTTTTTGAACGGGAACGCGCATACGCGTTTTTGAACACGCACACGCGTACTCGTTTTTGAATGCGCACGCGTATACTCGTTTTGAATGCACACGCGCATACTCGTTTTTGAATGGGCACGCGCGTACTCGTTCTTGAATGCGCACGCGTATACTCGTTTCGGAATGCGCACGTGCATACTCGTTTTCGAATAGGCACGCGCATACTCGTTTTTGAATGCGTACACGCATACTCGTTTTTGAATGCACACGCGCCTACTCGTTCCGGAATACGCACGCACATACTCGTTTCGGAATGCGCACGCGCATACTCGTTTTGGAATAGGCACGTGCGTGCTCGTTTTTGAAAGCGAACGCGCATACGCGTTGTTGAACATGCACACGCGCATACTCGTTTCGGAATACGCACGCGCATACTCGTTTTGGAATGCGCACGCGCATACTCGTTTTGAAATAGGCACGTGCGTACTCGTTTTTGAATGCGAACGCGCATACGCGTTTTTGAACATGCACACGCGTACTCGTTTTTGATTGCACACGCGCGTACTCCTTTTGGAATAGGCACGTGCGTACTCGTTTTTGAATGCGCACGCGCATACGCGTTTTTGAACATGCACAAGCGTACTCGTTTTTGAATGCGCACGCGTATACTCGTTGCGGAATGCGCACACACATACTTGTTTTCGAATAGGCACGCGCATACTCGTTTTTGAATGCGAACACGCATACTCGTTTTTGATTGCACACGCGCATACTCGTTTCGGAATGCGCACGCGCATATTCGTTTTGGAATAGGCACGTGCGTCCTCGTTTTTGAAAGCGAACGCGCATACGCGTTTTTGAACATGCACACGCGTACTTTGTTATGAATGCGCACGGGTATACTCGTTTTGAATGCACACGCGCATACTCGTTTTTGAATAGGGACGCGCATACTCGTTTTTGACTGCGCACGTGTATACTCGTTTCGGAATGCGCACGCGCATGCTCGTTTTTGAATAGGCACGCGTACACTCGTTTTGAATGCACACGCGCATACTCGTTTTTGAATGCGCACAAGCATACTCGTTTTTGAATGCACACGCGCATACTCGTTTCGGAATACGCACGCGCATACTCGTTTTGGAAGGCGCACGCGCATACTCGCTTTTGAATAGGCACGCACGTACTCGTTTTTGAACGCGAACGCGCATACGCGTTTTTGAACATGCACACGCGTACTCGTTTTTGAATGCACACGCGTATACTGGTTTTGAATGCACACGCGCATACTCGTTTTTGAATAGGCATGCGCGTACTCGTTTTTGAATGCGCACGCATATACTCGTTTCGGAATGCGCACGCGCATACTCGTTTTCGAGTAGGCACGCGCATACTCGTTTTTGAATGCGCACACGCATACTCGTTTTTGAATGCACACGCGCATACTCGTTTGGAATACGCATGCGACTACTCGTTTTTGAATAGGCACGCGGGTACTCGTTTTTGAACGGGAACGCGCATACGCGTTTTTGAACACGCACACGCGTACTCGTTTTTGAATGCGCACGCGTATACTCGTTTTGAATGCACACGCGCATACTCGTTTTTGAATGGGCACGCGCGTACTCGTTCTTGAATGCGCACGCGTATACTCGTTTCGGAATGCGCACGTGCATACTCGTTTTCGAATAGGCACGCGCATACTCGTTTTTGAATGCGTACACGCATACTCGTTTTTGAATGCACACGCGCCTACTCGTTCCGGAATACGCACGCACATACTCGTTTCGGAATGCGCACGCGCATACTCGTTTTGGAATAGGCACGTGCGTGCTCGTTTTTGAAAGCGAACGCGCATACGCGTTGTTGAACATGCACACGCGCATACTCGTTTCGGAATACGCACGCGCATACTCGTTTTGGAATGCGCACGCGCATACTCGTTTTGAAATAGGCACGTGCGTACTCGTTTTTGAATGCGAACGCGCATACGCGTTTTTGAACATGCACACGCGTACTCGTTTTTGATTGCACACGCGCGTACTCCTTTTGGAATAGGCACGTGCGTACTCGTTTTTGAATGCGCACGCGCATACGCGTTTTTGAACATGCACAAGCGTACTCGTTTTTGAATGCGCACGCGTATACTCGTTGCGGAATGCGCACACACATACTTGTTTTCGAATAGGCACGCGCATACTCGTTTTTGAATGCGAACACGCATACTCGTTTTTGATTGCACACGCGCATACTCGTTTCGGAATGCGCACGCGCATATTCGTTTTGGAATAGGCACGTGCGTCCTCGTTTTTGAAAGCGAACGCGCATACGCGTTTTTGAACATGCACACGCGTACTTTGTTATGAATGCGCACGGGTATACTCGTTTTGAATGCACACGCGCATACTCGTTTTTGAATAGGGACGCGCATACTCGTTTTTGACTGCGCACGTGTATACTCGTTTCGGAATGCGCACGCGCATGCTCGTTTTTGAATAGGCACGCGTACACTCGTTTTGAATGCACACGCGCATACTCGTTTTTGAATAGGCACGCGCATACTCGTTTTTGACTGGGCACGTGTATACTCGTTTCGGAATGCGCACGCGCATGCTCGTTTTTGAATAGGCATTCGCGTACTCGTTTTTGAATGCACTCGCGTACACTCGTTTTGAATGCGCACGCGTATACTCGTTTTTGAATGCACACGCGCATACTCGTTTTCGAATAGGCACGCGAATACTCGTTTTTGAATGCACACGCTCATACTCGTTTTTGAATGCACACGCGCATACTCGTTTCGAAATGGGCACGCGCATACTCGTTTGGGAAGGCGCACGCGCATACTCCTTTTTGAATGCGCACGCGCATAGGCTTTTTTGAACAGGCACACGCTTACTCGTTTTTGAATGCGCACGCGTATACACGTCTTGAATGCGCACGCGCATACTCATTTTTGAATGAAAACGCGCATACTCGTTTCGGAATACGCACGCGCATACTCGTTTTGGAATGCGAACGCGCATACTCGTTTTATAATGCGCACGCGTATACTCGTTTTTGAATAGGCACGCGCGTACTCGTTTATGATTGCGCACGCGCATACTCGTTTTTGAATGCACACGCGCATACTCGTTTTTGAAGGCGCACGCGCATACTCGTTTTTGAATGCACACGCGCATACTCGTTTTGGAATAGGCACGCGCATACTTGTTTTTGAATGCGCACACGCATACTCGTATTTGAATGCACACGCGCGTACTCGTTTTGGAATAGGCACGTGCATACTCGTTTTTGAATGCGCACACGCATACTCGTATTTGAATCCACACGCGCATACTCGTTTTGAAATAGGCACGTGCATACTCGTTTTTGAATGCGCACGCGCATACGCGTTTTTGAACAGGCAAACGCGTACTCGTTTTTGAATGCGCACGCGCATACTCGTTTTGCAATAGGCACGTACATACTCGTTTTTGAATGCGCACGCGCATACGCGTTTTGGAACAGGCACATGCTTACTCGTTTTTGAATGCGCACGCGCATACTCGTCTTGAATGCGCACGCGCATACTCGTTTTTGAATGCACACGCGCATACTCGTTTCGGAATACGCACGCGCATACTCGTTTTGGAATGCGCACGCGCACACTCGTTTTTGAATGCACACGCGCGTACTCGTTTTTTATTGCGCTCGCGCATACTCGTTTTTGAATGCACATGCGCATACTCGTTTTGGAATAAGCACGGGCATACTCGTTTTTGAACGCGCACACGCATACTCGTTTTTGAATGCACACGCGCATACTCGTTTTGGAGTAGGCACGCGCGTACTCGTTTTTGATTGCGCACGCGCATACTCGTTTTTGAATGCACACGCGCATACTCGTTTTCGAATAGGCACGCGCATACTCGTTTTTGAATGCACACGCGCATACTCGTTTTGAAATAGGCACGCGCATACTGGTTTGGAAGGCGCACGCGCATACTCGTTTTTGAATAGGCATGCGCGTACTCGTTTTTGACTGCGCACGCGCATACTTGGTTTTGAATGCACACGCGCATACTCGTTTTGAAATAGGCACGCGCATAGTCGTTTTTGAATGCACACACGCATACTCGTTTTGCAAAAGCACGTGCATACTCGTTTTTGAATGCGCACGCGCAAACGCGTTTTTGAACAGGCACACGCGTACTCGTTTTTGAATGCACACGCGTATACTTGTTTTGACTGCGCACGCGCATACTCGTTTTGAATGCTCACGCGCATACTCGTTTCGGAAGACGCACGCGCATACTCGTTTTTGAATGCGCACGCGCGTACTCGTTTTTGAATGCGCACGCGCATACTCGTTTTTGAATGCACATGCGCATACTCATTTTGAAATAAGCACGCGCATACTCGTTTTTGATTGCGCACGCGCATACTCGTTTTTGAATGCTACACGCGCATACTCGTTTTCGAATAGGCACGCGCGTACTCGTGTTTGAATGCGCACACGCATACTCCTTTTTGAATGCACACGCGCATACTCGTTTCGAAATAGGCACGCGCATACTCGTTTGGGAAGGCGCACGCGCATACTCGTTTTTGAATAGGCATGCGCGTACTCGTTTTTGAATGCGCACGCGCGTACTCGTTTTTTAATTCGCACGCGCATACTCCTTTCGGAATAGGGACGCGCGTACTCGTTTTTGAATGCGCACGCGCATACGCGTTTTTGAACATGCACACGCGTACTCGTTTTTTAATGCGCACGCGTATACTCGTTTTGAATGCGCACGCGCATACTAGTTTTCGAATAGGCACGCGCATACTCGTTTTTGAATGCGCACAAGCATAATCGTTTTTGAATGGACACGCGCATACTCGTTTTGGAAGGCGCACGCGCATACTCGTTTTTGAATAGGCACGCGCGTACTCGTTTTTGAACGCGAACGCGCATACGCGTTTTTGAACATGCACACGCGTACTCGTTTTTGAATGCACACGCGTATACTGGATTTGAATGCACACGCGCATATTCGTTTTTGAATAGGCATGCGCGTACTCGTTTTTGAATGCGCACGCATACACTCGTTTCGGAATGCGCACGCGCATACTCGTTTTCGAATAGGCACGCGCATACTCGTTTTTGAATGCGCACACGCAAACTCGTTTTTGAATGCACACGCGCGTACTCGTTTTGGAATGCGCACGCGCATACTCGTTTTGAAATAGGCACGTGCGTACTCGTTTTTGAATGCGAATGCGCATACGCGTTTTTGAACACGCACACGCGTACTCGTTTTTGATTGCACACGCGCATACTCGTTTTGAAATAGGCACGTGCGTACTCATTTTTGAATGCGAATGCGCATACGCGTTTTTGAACATGCACACGCGTACTTGTTTTTGATTGCACACGCGCGTACTCTTTTTGGAATAGGCACGTGCGTACTCGTTTTTGAATGCGCACGCGCATACGCGTTTTTCAACATGCACACGCGTACTCGTTTTTGAATGCGCACGCGTATACTCGTTTCGGAATGCGCACGCGCATACTCGTTTTCGAATAGGCACGCCCATACTCGTTTTTGAATGCGTACACGCATACTCGTTTTTGAATGCACACGCGCCTACTCGTTTCGGAATACGCACGCGCATACTCGTTTCGGAATGCGCACGCGCATACTCGTTTTGGAATAGGCACGTGCGTGCTCGTTTTTGAAAGCGAACGCGCATACGCGTTTTTGAACATGCACACGCGCATACTCGTTTCGGAATACGCACGCGCATACTCGTTTTGGAATGCGCACGCGCATACTCGTTTTCGAATAGGCACGCGCATACTCGTTTTTGAATACGTACACGCATACTCGTTTTTGAATGCACACGCACCTACTCGTTTCGGAATACGCACGCGCATACTCGTTTTGGAATGCGCACGCGCATACTCGTTTTAGAATAGGCACGTGCGTACTCGTTCTTGAATGCGAACGCGCATACGCGTTTTTGAATGCACACCTGCATACTCGTTTCAGAATTCGCACGCGCATATTCGTTTTGGAATAGGCACGTGCGTGCTCGTTTTTGAAAGCGAACGCGCATACGCGTTTTTGAACATGCACACGCGCATACTCGTTTTGAAATAGGCACGCGCATAGTCGTTTTTGAATGCACACACGCATACTCGTTTTGCAAAAGCACGTGCATACTCGTTTTTGAATGCGCACGCGCATACGCGTTTTTGAACAGGCACACGCGTACTCGTTTTTGAATGCGCACGCGTATACTTGCTTTGACTGCTCACGCGCATACTCGTTTCGGAATACGCACGTGCATACTCGTTTTTGAATGCGCACGCGCGTACTCGTTTTTGAATGCGCACGCGCATACTCGTTTTTGAATGCACATGCGCATACTCATTTTGGAATAAGCACGCGCATACTCGTTTTTGAACGCGCACATGCATACTCGTTTTTGAATGCACACGCGCATACTCGTTTTGGAATGCGCACACGTATACTCGTTTTTGAATAGGCACGCGCGTACTCGTTTTTGATTGCGCACGCGCATACTCGTTTTTGAATGCACACGCGCATACTCGTTTTCGAAAAGGCACGCGCGTACTCGTGTTTGAATGCGCACACGCATACTCGTTTTTGAATGCACACGAGCATACTCGTTTCGAAATAGGCACGCGCATACTCGTTTGGGAAGGCGCACGCGCATACTCGTTTTTGAATAGGCACACGCGTACTCGTTTTTTAATGCGCACGCGTATACTCGTTTTGAATGCGCACGCGCATACTAGTTTTCAAATAGGCACGCGCATACTCGTTTTTGAATGCGCACAAGCATACTCGTTTTTGAATGCACACGCGCATACTCGTTTCGGAATACGCACGCGCATACTCGTTTTGGAAGGCGCACGCGTATACTCGTTTTTGAATAGGCACGCACGTACTCGTTTTTGAACGCGAACGCGCATACGCGTTTTTGAACATGCACACGCGTACTCGTTTTTGAATGCACACGCGTATACTGGTTTTGAATGCACACGCGCATACTCGTTTTTGAATAGGCATGCGCGTACTCGTTTTTGAATGCGCACGCATATACTCGTTTCGGAATGCGCACGCGCATACTCGTTTTCGAATAGGCACGCGCATACTCGTTTTTGAATGCGCACACGCATACTCGTTTTTGAATGCACACGCGCATACTCGTTTTGGAATACGCATGCGACTACTCGTTTTTGAATAGGCACGCGCGTACTCGTTTTTGAACGCGAACGCGCATACGCGTTTTTGAACACGCACACGCGTACTCGTTTTTGAATGCGCACGGGTATACTCGTTTTGAATGCACACGCGCATACTCGTTTTTGAATAGGCACGCGCATACTCGTTTTTGACTGCGCACGTGTATACTCGTTTCGGAATGCGCACGCGCATGCTCGTTTTTGAATAGGCACGCGTACACTCGTTTTGAATGCACACGCGCATACTCGTTTTTGAATAGGCACGTGCATACTCGTTTTTGACTGGGCACGTGTATACTCGTTTCGGAATGCGCACGCGCATGCTCGTTTTTGAATAGGCACGCGCGTACTCGTTTTTGAATGCGCTCGCGTACACTCGTTTTGAATGCGCACGCGTATACTCGTTTTTGAATGCACACGCGCATACTCGTTTTCGAATAGGCACGCGAATACTCGTTTTTGAACCACACGCGCATACTCGTTTTTGAATGCACACGCGCATACTCGTTTCGAAATGGGCACGCGCATACTCGTTTGGGAAGGCGCACGCGCATACTCGTTTTTGAATGCGCACGCGCATAGGCTTTTTTGAACAGGCACACGCTTACTCGTTTTTGAATGCGCACGCGTATACTCGTCTTCAATGCGCACGCGCATACTCGTTTTTGAATGCAAACGCGCATACTCGTTTCGGAATACGCACGCGCATACTCGTTTTGGAATGCGAACGCGCATACTCGTTTTATAATGCGCACGCGCGTACTCGTTTTTGATTGCGCACGCGCATACTCGTTTTGGAATGCACATGCGCATACTCGTTTTGGAATAAGCACGCGCATACTCGTTTTTGAACGCGCACACACATACTCGTTTTTGAATACACACGCGCATACTCGTTTTATGATGCGCACGCGTATACTCGTTTTTGAATAGGCACGCGCGTACTCGTTTATGATTGCGCACGCGCATACTCGTTTTTGAATGCACACGCGCATACTCGTTTTTGAAGGCGCACGTGCATACTCGTTTTTGAATGCACACGCGCATACTCGTTTTGGAATAGGCACGCGCATACTTGTTTTTGAATGCGCACACGCATACTCGTATTTGAATGCACACGCGTGTACTCGTTTTGGAATAGGCACGTGCATACTCGTTTTTGAACGCGCAAACGCATACTCGTATTTGAATCCACACGCGCATACTCGTTTTGAAATAGGCACGTGCATACTCGTTTTTGAATGCGCACGCGCATACGCGTTTTTGAACAGGCACACGCGTACTCGTTTTTGAATGCGCACGCGCATACTCGTTTTGCAATAGGCACGTGCATACTCGTTTTTGAATGCGCACGCGCATACGCGTTTTTGAACAGGCACACGCGTACTCGTTTTTGAATGCGCACGCGTATACTCGTCTTGAATGCGCACGCGCATACTCGTTTTTGAATGCACACGCGCATACTCGTTTCGGAATACGCACGCGCATACTCGTTTTGGAATGCGCACGCGCACACTCGTTTTTGAATGCGCACGCGCGTACTCGTTTTTTATTGCGCACGCGCATACTCGTTTTTGAATGCACATGCGCATACTCGTTTTGCAATAAGCACGGGCATACTCGTTTTTGAACGCGCACACGCATACTCGTTTTTGAATGCACACGCGCATACTCGTTTTGGAGTAGGCACGCGCGTACTTGTTTCTGATTGCGCACGCGCATACTCGTTTTTGAATGCACACACGCATACTCGTTTTCGAATAGGCACGCGCATACTTGGTTTTGAATGCACACGCGCATACTCGTTTTGAAATAGGCACGCGCATAGTCGTTTTTGAATGCACACAGGCATACTCGTTTTGCAAAAGCACGTGCATACTCGTTTTTGAATGTGCACGCGCATACGCGTTTTTGAACAGGCACACGCGTACTCGTTTTTGAATGCGCACGCGTATACTTGTTTTGACTGCGCACGCGCATACTCGTTTTGAATGCTCACGCGCATACTCGTTTTGGATTACGCACGCGCATTCTTGTTTTTGAATGCGCACGCGCGTACTCGTTTTTGAATGCGCACGCGCATACTCGTTTTTGAATGCACATGCGCATACTCATTTTGGAATAAGCACGCGCATACTCGTTTTTGAACGCGCACATGCGTACTCGTTTTTTAGTGCGCACGCGTATACTCGTTTTGAATGCGCACGCGCATACTAGTTTTCGAATAGGCACGCGCATACTCGTTTTTGAATGCGCACAAGCATACTCGTTTTTGAATGCACACGCGCATACTCGTTTCGGAATACGCACGCGCATACTCGTTTTGGAAGGCGCACGCGCATACTCGCTTTTGAATAGGCACGCACGTACTCGTTTTTGAACGCGAACGCGCATACGCGTTTTTGAACATGCACACGCGTACTCGTTTTTGAATGCACACGCGTATACTGGTTTTGAATGCACACGCGCATACTCGTTTTTGAATAGGCATGCGCGTACTCGTTTTTGAATGCGCACGCATATACTCGTTTCGGAATGCGCACGCGCATACTCGTTTTCGAGTAGGCACGCGCATACTCGTTTTTGAATGCGCACACGCATACTCGTTTTTGAATGCACACGCGCATACTCGTTTGGAATACGCATGCGACTACTCGTTTTTGAATAGGCACGCGGGTACTCGTTTTTGAACGGGAACGCGCATACGCGTTTTTGAACACGCACACGCGTACTCGTTTTTGAATGCGCACGCGTATACTCGTTTTGAATGCACACGCGCATACTCGTTTTTGAATGGGCACGCGCGTACTCGTTCTTGAATGCGCACGCGTATACTCGTTTCGGAATGCGCACGTGCATACTCGTTTTCGAATAGGCACGCGCATACTCGTTTTTGAATGCGTACACGCATACTCGTTTTTGAATGCACACGCGCCTACTCGTTTCGGAATACGCACGCACATACTCGTTTCGGAATGCGCACGCGCATACTCGTTTTGGAATAGGCACGTGCGTGCTCGTTTTTGAAAGCGAACGCGCATACGCGTTGTTGAACATGCACACGCGCATACTCGTTTCGGAATACGCACGCGCATACTCGTTTTGGAATGCGCACGCGCATACTCGTTTTGAAATAGGCACGTGCGTACTCGTTTTTGAATGCGAACGCGCATACGCGTTTTTGAACATGCACACGCGTACTCGTTTTTGATTGCACACGCGCGTACTCCTTTTGGAATAGGCACGTGCGTACTCGTTTTTGAATGCGCACGCGCATACGCGTTTTCGAACATGCACAAGCGTACTCGTTTTTGAATGCGCACGCGTATACTCGTTGCGGAATGCGCACACACATACTTGTTTTCGAATAGGCACGCGCATACTCGTTTTTGAATGCGAACACGCATACTCGTTTTTGATTGCACACGCGCATACTCGTTTCGGAATGCGCACGCGCATATTCGTTTTGGAATAGGCACGTGCGTCCTCGTTTTTGAAAGCGAACGCGCATACGCGTTTTTGAACATGCACACGCGTACTTTGTTATGAATGCGCACGGGTATACTCGTTTTGAATGCACACGCGCATACTCGTTTTTGAATAGGGACGCGCATACTCGTTTTTGACTGCGCACGTGTATACTCGTTTCGGAATGCGCACGCGCATGCTCGTTTTTGAATAGGCACGCGTACACTCGTTTTGAATGCACACGCGCATACTCGTTTTTGAATAGGCACGCGCATACTCGTTTTTGACTGGGCACGTGTATACTCGTTTCGGAATGCGCACGCGCATGCTCGTTTTTGAATAGGCATTCGCGTACTCGTTTTTGAATGCGCTCGCGTACACTCGTTTTGAATGCGCACGCGTATACTCGTTTTTGAATGCACACGCGCATACTCGTTTTCGAATAGGCACGCGAATACTCGTTTTTGAATGCACACGCTCATACTCGTTTTTGAATGCACACGCGCATACTCGTTTCGAAATGGGCACGCGCATACTCGTTTGGGAAGGCGCACGCGCATACTCCTTTTTGAATGCGCACGCGCATAGGCTTTTTTGAACAGGCACACGCTTACTCGTTTTTGAATGCGCACGCGTATACACGTCTTGAATGCGCACGCGCATACTCATTTTTGAATGAAAACGCGCATACTCGTTTCGGAATACGCACGCGCATACTCGTTTTGGAATGCGAACGCGCATACTCGTTTTATAATGCGCACGCGTATACTCGTTTTTGAATAGGCACGCGCGTACTCGTTTATGATTGCGCACGCGCATACTCGTTTTTGAATGCACACGCGCATACTCGTTTTTGAAGGCGCACGCGCATACTCGTTTTTGAATGCACACGCGCATACTCGTTTTGGAATAGGCACGCGCATACTTGTTTTTGAATGCGCACACGCATACTCGTATTTGAATGCACACGCGCGTACTCGTTTTGGAATAGGCACGTGCATACTCGTTTTTGAATGCGCACACGCATACTCGTATTTGAATCCACACGCGCATACTCGTTTTGAAATAGGCACGTGCATACTCGTTTTTGAATGCGCACGCGCATACGCGTTTTTGAACAGGCAAACGCGTACTCGTTTTTGAATGCGCACGCGCATACTCGTTTTGCAATAGGCACGTACATACTCGTTTTTGAATGCGCACGCGCATACGCGTTTTGGAACAGGCACATGCTTACTCGTTTTTGAATGCGCACGCGCATACTCGTCTTGAATGCGCACGCGCATACTCGTTTTTGAATGCACACGCGCATACTCGTTTCGGAATACGCACGCGCATACTCGTTTTGGAATGCGCACGCGCACACTCGTTTTTGAATGCACACGCGCGTACTCGTTTTTTATTTCGCTCGCGCATACTCGTTTTTGAATGCACATGCGCATACTCGTTTTGGAATAAGCACGGGCATACTCGTTTTTGAACGCGCACACGCATACTCGTTTTTGAATGCACACGCGCATACTCGTTTTGGAGTAGGCACGCGCGTACTCGTTTTTGATTGCGCACGCGCATACTCGTTTTTGAATGCACACGCGCATACTCGTTTTCGAATAGGCACGCGCATACTCGTTTTTGAATGCACACGCGCATACTCGTTTTGAAATAGGCACGCGCATACTGGTTTGGAAGGCGCACGCGCATACTCGTTTTTGAATAGGCATGCGCGTACTCGTTTTTGACTGCGCACGCGCATACTTGGTTTTGAATGCACACGCGCATACTCGTTTTGAAATAGGCACGCGCATAGTCGTTTTTGAATGCACACACGCATACTCGTTTTGCAAAAGCACGTGCATACTCGTTTTTGAATGCGCACGCGCAAACGCGTTTTTGAACAGGCACACGCGTACTCGTTTTTGAATGCACACGCGTATACTTGTTTTGACTGCGCACGCGCATTCTCGTTTTGAATGCTCACGCGCATACTCGTTTCGGAAGACGCACGCGCATACTCGTTTTTGAATGCGCACGCGCGTACTCGTTTTTGAATGCGCACGCGCATACTCGTTTTTGAATGCACATGCGCATACTCATTTTGAAATAAGCACGCGCATACTCGTTTTTGATTGCGCACGCGCATACTCGTTTTTGAATGCTACACGCGCATACTCGTTTTCGAATAGGCACGCGCGTACTCGTGTTTGAATGCGCACACGCATACTCCTTTTTGAATGCACACGCGCATACTCGTTTCGAAATAGGCACGCGCATACTCGTTTGGGAAGGCGCACGCGCATACTCGTTTTTGAATAGGCATGCGCGTACTCGTTTTTGAATGCGCACGCGCGTACTCGTTTTTTAATTCGCACGCGCATACTCCTTTCGGAATAGGGACGCGCGTACTCGTTTTTGAATGCGCACGCGCATACGCGTTTTTGAACATGCACACGCGTACTCGTTTTTTAATGCGCACGCGTATACTCGTTTTGAATGCGCACGCGCATACTAGTTTTCGAATAGGCACGCGCATACTCGTTTTTGAATGCGCACAAGCATAATCGTTTTTGAATGGACACGCGCATACTCGTTTTGGAAGGCGCACGCACATACTCGTTTTTGAATAGGCACGCGCGTACTCGTTTTTGAACGCGAACGCGCATACGCGTTTTTGAACATGCACACGCGTACTCGTTTTTGAATGCACACGCGTATACTGGATTTGAATGCACACGCGCATATTCGTTTTTGAATAGGCATGCGCGTACTCGTTTTTGAATGCGCACGCATACACTCGTTTCGGAATGCGCACGCGCATACTCGTTTTCGAATAGGCACGCGCATACTCGTTTTTGAATGCGCACACGCATACTCGTTTTTGAATGCACACGCGCGTACTCGTTTTGGAATGCGCACGCGCATACTCGTTTTGAAATAGGCACGTGCGTACTCGTTTTTGAATGCGAATGCGCATACGCGTTTTTGAACATGCACACGCGTACTCGTTTTTGATTGCACACGCGCATACTCGTTTTGAAATAGGCACGTGCGTACTCATTTTTGAATGCGAATGCGCATACGCGTTTTTGAACATGCACACGCGTACTTGTTTTTGATTGCACACGCGCGTACTCTTTTTGGAATAGGCACGTGCGTACTCGTTTTTGAATGCGCACGCGCATACGCGTTTTTCAACATGCACACGCGTACTCGTTTTTGAATGCGCACGCGTATACTCGTTTCGGAATGCGCACGCGCATACTTGTTTTCGAATAGGCACGCGCATACTCGTTTTTGAATGTGAACACGCATACTCGTTTTTGATTGCACACGCGCATACTCGTTTCGGAATGCGCACGCGCATAATCGATTTGGAATAGGCACGTGCGTGCTCGTTTTTGAAAGCGAACGCGCATACGCGTTTTTGAACATGCACACGCGTACTTTGTTATGAATGCGCACGGGTATACTCGTTTTGAATGCACACGCGCATACTCGTTTTTGAATAGGCACGGGCATACTCGTTTTTGACTGCGCACGTGTATACTCGTTTCGGAATGCGCACGCGCATTCTCGTTTTTGAATAGGCACTCGTACACTCGTTTTGAATGCACACGCGCATACTCGTTTTTGAATAGGCAAGCGCATACTCGTTTTTGACTGGGCACGTGTATACTCGTTTCGGAATGCGCACGCGCATGCTCGTTTTTGAATAGGCACGCGCGTACTCGTTTTTGAATGCGCTCGCGTACACTCGTTTTGAATGCGCACGCGTATACTCGTTTTTGAATACACACGCGCATACTCGTTTTCGAATAGGCAAGCGAATACTCGTTTTTGAATGCACACGCGCATACTCGTTTTTGAATGCACACGCGCATACTCGTTTCGAAATGGGCACGCGCATACTCGTTTGGGAAGGCGCACGCGCATACTCGTTTTTGAATGCGCACGCGCATAGGCTTTTTTGAACAGGCACACGCTTACTCGTTTTTGATTGCGCACGCGTATGCTCGTCTTGAATGCGCACGCGCATACTCGTTTTTGAATGCAAACGCGCATACTCGTTTCGGAATACGCACGCACATACTCGTTTTGGAATGCGAACGCGCATACTCGTTTTATAATGCGCACGCGCGTACTCGTTTTTGATTGCGCACTCGCATACTCGTTTTTGAATGCACATGCGCATACTCGTTTTGGAATAAGCACGCGCATACTCGTTTTTGAACGCGCACACACATACTCGTTTTTGAATACACACGCGCATACTCGTTTTATGATGCGCACGCGTATACTCGTTTTTGAATAGGCACGCGCGTACTCGTTTATGATTGCGCACGCGCATACTCGTTTTTGAATGCACACGCGCATACTCGTTTTTGAAGGCGCACGCGCATACTCGTTTTCGAATAGGCACGCGAATACTCGTTTTTGAATGCACACGCTCATACTCGTTTTTGAATGCACACGCGCATACTCGTTTCGAAATGGGCACGCGCATACTCGTTTGGGAAGGCGCACGCGCATACTCCTTTTTGAATGCGCACGCGCATAGGCTTTTTTGAACAGGCACACGCTTACTCGTTTTTGAATGCGCACGCGTATACTCGTCTTGAATGCGCACGCGCATACTCATTTTTGAATGAAAACGCGCATACTCGTTTCGGAATACGCACGCGCATACTCGTTTTGGAATGCGAACGCGCATACTCGTTTTTGAATGCACACGCGCATACTCGTTTTGGAATAGGCACGCGCATACTTGTTTTTGAATGCGTACACGCATACTCGTATTTGAATGCACACGCGCGTACTCGTTTTGGAATAGGCACGTGCATACTCGTTTCTGAATGCGCACACGCATACTCGTATTTGAATCCACACGCGCATACTCGTTTTGAAATAGGCACGTGCATACTCGTTTTTGAATGCGCACGCGCATACGCGTTTTTGAACAGGCAAACGCGTACTCGTTTTTGAATGCGCACGCGCATACTCGTTTTGCAATAGGCACGTACATACTCGTTTTTGAATGCGCACGCGCATACGCGTTTTGGAACAGGCACATGCGTACTCGTTTTTGAATGCGCACGCGCATACTCGTCTTGAATGCGCACGCGCATACTCGTTTTTAAATGCACACGCGCATACTCGTTTCGGAATATGCACGCGCATACTCGTTTTCGAATAGGCACGCGCATAGTCGTTTTTGAATGCACACGCGCATACTCGTTTTGAAATAGGCACGCGCATACTGGTTTGGAAGGCGCACGCGCATACTCGTTTTTGAATAGGCATGCGCGTACTCGTTTTTGACTGCGCACGCGCATACTTGGTTTTGAATGCACACGCGCATACTCGTTTTGAAATAGGCACGCGCATAGTCGTTTTTGAATGCACACACGCATACTCGTTTTGCAAAAGCACGTGCATACTCGTTTTTGAATGCGCACGCGCAAACGCGTTTTTGAACAGGCACACGCGTAGTCGTTTTTGAATGCGCACGCGTATACTTGTTTTGACTGCGCACGCGCATACTCGTTTTGAATGCTCACGCGCATACTCGTTTCGGAAGACGCACGCGCATACTCGTTTTTGAATGCGCACGCGCGTACTCGTTTTTGAATGCGCACGCGCATACTCGTTTTTGAATGCACATGCGCATACTCATTTTGGAATAAGCACGCGCATACTCGTTTTTGAACGCGCTCATGCATACTCGTTTTTGAATGCACACGCGCATACTCGTTTTGGAATGCGCACGCGTATACTCGATTTGAATAGGCACGCGCGTGCTTGTTTTTGATTGCGCACGCGCATACTCGTTTTTGAATGCTACACGCGCATACTCGTTTTCGAATAGGCACGCGCGTACTCGTGTTTGAATGCGCACACGCATACTCGTTTTTGAATGCACACGCGCATACTCGTTTCGAAATAGGCACGCGCATACTCGTTTGGGAAGGCGCACGCGCATACTCGTTTTTGAATAGGCATGCGCGTACTCCTTTTTGAATGCGCACGCGCGTACTCGTTTTTTAATTCGCACGCGCATACTCCTTTCGGAATAGGGACGCGCGTACTCGTTTTTGAATGCGCACGCGCATACGCGTTTTTGAACGTGCACACGCGTACTCGTTTTTTAATGCGCACGCGTATACTCGTTTTGAATGCGCACGCGCATACTAGTTTTCGAATAGGCACGCGCATACTCGTTTTTGAATGCGCACAAGCATAATCGTTTTTGAATGCACACGCGCATACTCGTTTCGGAATACGCACGCGCATACTCGTTTTGGAAGGCGCACGCGCATACTCGTTTTTGAATAGGCACGCGCGTACTCGTTTTTGAACGCGAACGCGCATACGCGTTTTTGAACATGCACACGCGAACTCGTTTTTGAATGCACACGCGTATACTGGATTAGAATGCACACGCGCATACTCGTTTTTGAATAGGCATGCGCGTACTCGTTTTTGAATGCGCACGCATACACTCGTTTCGGAATGCGCACGCGCATACTCGTTTACGAATAGGCACGCGCATACTCGTTTTTGAATGCGCACACGCATACTCGTTTTTGAATGCACACGCGCATACTCGTTTTGGAATGCGCACGCGCATACTCGTTTTGAAATAGGCACGGGCGTACTCGTTTTTGAATGCGAATGCGCATACGCGTTTTTGAACATGCACACGCGTACTTGTTTTTGATTGCACACGCGCGTACTCTTTTTGGAATTGGCACGTGCGTACTCGTTTTTGAATGCGCACGCGCATACGCGTTTTTCAACATGCACACGCGTACTCGTTTTTGAATGCAGACGCGTATACTCGTTTCGGAATGCACACGCGCATACTTGTTTTCGAATAGGCACGCGCATACTCGTTTTTGAATGTGAACACGCATCCTCGTTTTTGATTGCACACGCGCATACTCGTTTCGGAATGCGCACGCGCATATTCGATTTGGAATAGGCACGTGCGTGCTCGTTTTTGAAAGCGAACGCGCATACGCGTTTTTGAACATGCACACGCGTACTTTGTTATGAATGCGCACGGGTATACTCGTTTTGAATGCACACGCGCATACTCGTTTTTGAATAGGCACGCGCATACTCGTTTTTGACTGCGCACGTGTATACTCGTTTCGGAATGCGCACGCGCATTCTCGTTTTTGAATAGGCACGCGTACACTCGTTTTGAATGCACACGCGCTTACTCGCTTTTGAATAGGCACGCGCATACTCATTTTTGACTGGGCACGTGTATACTCGTTTCGGAATGCGCACGCGCATGCTCGTTTTTGAATAGGCACGCGCGTACTCGTTTTTGAATGCGCTCGCGTACACTCGTTTTGAATGCGCACGCGTATACTCGTTTTTGAATGCACACGCGCATACTCGTTTTCGAATAGGCAAGCGAATACTCGTTTTTGAATGCACACGCGCATACTCGTTTTTGAATGCACACGCGCATACTCGTTTCGAAATGGGCACGTGCATACTCGTTTGGGAAGGCGCACGCGCATACTCGTTTTTGAATGCGCACGCGCATAGGCTTTTTTGAACAGGCACACGCTTACTCGTTTTTGAATGCGCACGCGTATGCTCGTCTTGAATGCGCACGCGCATACTCGTTTTTGAATGCAAACGCGCATACTCGTTTCGGAATACGCACGCACATACTCGTTTTGGAATGCGAACGCGCATACTCGTTTTATAATGCGCACGCGCGTACTCGTTTTTGATTGCGCACTCGCATACTCGTTTTTGAATGCACATGCGCATACTCGTTTTGGAATAAGCACGCGCATACTCTTTTTTGAACGCGCACACACATACTCGTTTTTGAATACACACGCGCATACTCGTTTTATGATTCGCACGCGTATACTCGTTTTTGAATAGGCACACGCGTACTCGTTTATGATTGCGCACGCGCATACTCGTTTTTGAATGCACACGCGCATACTCGTTTTTGAAGGCGCACGCGCATACTCGTTTTTGAATGCACACGCGCATGCTCGTTTTGGAATAGGCACGCGCATACTTGTTTTTGAATGCGCACACGCATACTCGTATTAGAATGCACACGCGCGTACTCGTTTTAGAATAGGCACGTGCATACTCGTTTTTGAATGCGCACACGCATACTCGTATTTAAATCCACACGCGCATACTCGTTTTGAAATAGGCACGTGCGTACTCGTTTTTGAATGCGCACGCGCATACTCGTTTTGCAATAGGCACGTGCATACACGTTTTTGAATGCGCACGCGCATACGCGTTTTTGAACAGGCACGCGCATACTCGTTTTTGAATGCACACGCGCGTACTCGTTTTTTATTGCGCACGCGCATACTCGTTTTTGAATGCACATGCGCATACTCGTTTTGGAATAAGCACGGACATACTCGTTTTTGAACGCGCACACGCATACTCGTTTTTGAATGCGCACGCGCATACTCGTTTTGGAGTAGGCACGCGCGTACTCGTTTTTGATTGCGCACGCGCATACTCGTTTTTGAATGCACACGCGCATACTCGTTTTCGAATAGGCACGCGCATACTCGTTTTTGAATGCACACGCGCATACTCGTTTTGAAATAGGCACGCGCATACTGGTTTGGAAGGCGCAAGCGCATACTCGTTTTTGAATAGGCATGCGCGTACTCGTTTTTGAATGCGCACGCGCATACTTGGTTTTGAATGCACACGCGCTTACTCGTTTTTAAATAGGCACGCGCATAGTCGTTTTTGAATGCACACACGCATACTCGTTTTGCAAAAGCACGCGCGCACTCGTTTTTGATTGCGCACGTGCATACTCGTTTTTGAATGCACACGCGCATACTCGTTTTCGAATAGGCACGCGCGTACTCGTCTTTGAATGCGCACACGCATACTCGTTTTTGAATGCACACGCGCATACTCGTTTTGGAATAGGCCCTCACATACTCGTTTTTGAATGCGCACACGCATACTCGTATTTGAGTGCACACGCAGGTACTCGTTTTGAAATAGGCACGGGCATACTCGTTTTTGAATGCGCACACGCATACTCGTATTTGAATGCACACGCGCATACTCGTTTCGGAATACGCACGCGCATACTCGTTTTGGAATAGGCACGTGCGTACTCGTTTTTGAATGCGAAAGTGCATACGCGTTTTTGAACATGCACACGCGTACTCGTTTTGGATTGCACACGCGCGTACTCGTTTTGAAATAGGCACGCGCATACTGGTTTGGAAGGCGCACGCGCATACTCGTTTTTGAATAGGCATGCGCGTACTCGTTTTTGAATGCGCACGCGCATACTTGGTTTTGAATGCACACGCGCATACTCGTTTTGAAATAGGCACGCGCATAGTCGTTTTTGAATGCACACACGCATACTCGTTTTGCAAAGGCACGTGCATACTCGTTTTTGAATGCGCACGCGCATACGCGTTTTTGAACAGGCACACGCGTACCCGTTTTTGAATGCGCACGCGTATACTTGTTTTGACTGCGCACGCGCATACTCGTTTTGAATGCTCACGCGCATACTCGTTTCGGAATACGCACGCGCATACTCGTTTTTGAATGCGCACGCGCGTACTCGTTTTTGAATGCGCACGCGCATACTCGTTTTTGAATGCACATGCGCATACTCATTTTGGAATAAGCACGCGCATACTCGTTTTTGAATGCGCACGTGCATACTCGTTTTTGAATGCACACGCGCATACTCGTTTTGGAAAGCGCACGCGTATACTCGTTTTTGAATAGGCACGCGCGTACTCGTTTTTGATTGCGCACTCGCATACTCGTTTTTGAATGCACAGGCGCATACTCGTTTTCGAATAGGCACGCGCGTACTCGTGTTTGAATGCGCACACGCATACTCGTTTTTGATTGCACACGCGCATACTCGTTTCGAAATAGGCACGCGCATACTCGTTTGGGAAGGCGCACGCGCATACTCGTTTTTGAATAGGCACACACGTACTCGTTTTTTAATGCGCACGCGTATACTCGTTTTGAATGCGCACGCGCATACTAGTTTTCGAATAGGCACGCGCATACTCGTTTTTGAGTGCGCACAAGCATACTCGTTTTTGAATGCACACGCGCATACTCGTTTCGGAATACGCACGCGCATACTCGTTTTGGAAGGCGCACGCGCATACTCGTTTTTGAATAGGCACGCACGTACTCGTTTCTGATCGCGAACGCGCATACGCGTTTTTGAACATGCACACGCGTACTCGTTTTTGAATGCACACGCGTATACTGGTTTTGAATGCACACGCGCATACTCGTTTTGAATGCTCACGCGCATACTCGTTTCGGAATACGCACGCGCATACTCGTTTTTGAATGCGCACGCGCATACTCGTTTTTGAATGCGCACGCGCGTACTCGTTTTTGAATGCGCACGCGCATACTCGTTTTTGAATGCACATGCGCATACTCATTTTGGAATAAGCACGCGCATACTCGTTTTTGAACGCGCACATGCATACTCGTTTTTGAATGCACACGCGCATACTCGTTTTGGAATGCGCACGCGTATACTCGTTTTTGAATAGGCACGCGCGTACTCGTTTTAGATTGCGCACGCGCATACTCGTTTTTGAATGCTACACGCGCATACTCGTTTTCGAATAGGCACGCGCGTACTCGTGTTTGAATTCGCACACGCATACTCGTTTTTGAATGCACACGCGCATACTCGTTTCGAAATAGGCACGCGCATTCTCGTTTGGGAAGGCGCACGCGCATACTCGTTTTTGAATAGGCATGCGCGTACTCGTTTTTGAATGCGCACGCGCGTACTCGTTTTTTAATTCGCATGCGCATACTCCTTTCGGAATAGGGACGCGCGTACTCGTTTTTGAATGCGCACGCGCATACGCGTTTTTGAACATGCACACGCGTACTCGTTTTTTAATGCGCACGCGTATACTCGTTTTGAATGCGCACGCGCATACTAGTTTTCGAATAGGCACGCGCATACTCGTTTTTGAATGCGCACAAGCATACTCGTTTTTGAATGCACACGCGCATACTCGTTTCGGAATACGCACGCGCATACTCGTTTTGGAAGGCGCACGCGCATACTCGTTTTTGAATAGGCACGCGCGTACTCGTTGTTGAACGCGAAAGCGCATACGCGTTTTTGAACATGCACACGCGTACTCGTTTTTGAATGCACACGCGTATACTCGCTTTGAATGCACACGCGCATACTCGTTTTGGAAGGCGCACGCACATACTCGTTTCTGATCGCGAACGCGCTTACGCGTTTTTGAACATGCACATGCGTACTCGTTTCTGAATGCACACGCGTATACTGGTTTTGAATGCACACGCGCATACTCGTTTCGGAATACGCACGCGCATACTCGTTTTTGAATGCGCACGCGCATACTCGTTTTTGAATGCGCACGCGCGTACTCGTTTGTGAATGCGCACGCGCATACTCGTTTTTGAATGCACATGCGCATACTCATTTTGGAATAAGCACGCGCATACTCGTTTTTGAACGCGCACATGCATACTCGTTTTTGAATGCGCACACGCATACTCGTTTTTGAATGCACACGCGCATACTCGTTTTCGAATACGCATGCGACTACTCGTTTTTGAATAGGCACGCGCGTACTCGTTTTTGAACGCGAACGCGCATACGCGTTTTTGAACACGCACACGCGTACTCGTTTTTGGATGCGCACGCGTATACTCGTTTTGAATGCACACGCGCATACTCGTTTTTGAATGGGCACGCGCGTACTCGTTTTTGAATGCGCACGCGTATACTCGTTTCGGAATGTGCACGCGCATACTCGTTTTCGAATAGGCACGCGCATACTCGTTTTTGAATGCGTACACGCATACTCGTTTTTGAATGCACACGCGCCTACTCGTTTCGGAATACGCACGCGCATACTCGTTTCGGAATGCGCACGCGCATACTCGTTTTGGAATAGGCACGTGCGTACTCGTTTTTGAATGCGAACGCGCATACGCGTTTTTGAATGCACACGCGCATACTCGTTTCAGAATTCGCACGCGCATATTCGTTTTGGAATAGGCACTTGCGTGCTCGTTTTTGAAAGCTAACGCGCATACGCGTTTTTGAACATGCACACGCGCATACTCGTTTCGGAATACGCACGCGCATACTCGTTTTGGAATGCGCACGCGCATACTCGTTTTGAAATAGGCACGTGCGTACTCGTTTTTGAATGCGAATGCGCATACGCGTTTTTGAACAGGCACACGCGTACTCGTTTTTGATTGCACACGCGCATACTCGTTTTGAAATAGGCACGTGCGTACTCATTTTTGAATGCGAACGCGCATACGCGTTTTTGAACATGCACACGCGTACTTGGTTTTGATTGCACACGCGCGTACTCTTTTTGGAATAGGCACGTGCGTACTCGTTTTTGAATGCGCACGCGCATACGCGTTTTTGAACATGCACACGCGTACTCGTTTTTGAATGCGCACGCGTATACTCGTTTCGGAATGCGCACGCGCATACTTGTTTTCGAATAGGCACGCGCATACTCGTTTTTGAATGCGAACACGCCTACTCGTTTTTGATTGCACACGCGCATACTCGTTTCGGAATGCGCACGCGCATATTCGATTTGGAATAGGCACGTGCGTGCTCGTTTTTGAAAGCGAACGCGCATACGCGTTTTTGAACATGCACACGCGTACTTTGTTATGAATGCGCATGGGTATACTCGTTTTGAATGCACACGCGCATACACGTTTTTGAATAGGCACGCGCATACTCGTTTTTGACTGCGCACGTGTATACTCGTTTCGGAATGCCCACGCGCATTCTCGTTTTTGAATAGGCACGCGTACACTCGTTTTGAATGCACACGCGCATACTCGTTTTTGAATAGGCACGCGCATACTCGTTTTTGACTGGGCACGTGTATACTCGTTTCGGAATGCGCACGCGCATGCTCGTTTTTAAATAGGCACGCGCGTACTCGTTTTTGAATGCGCTCGCGTACACTCGTTTTGAATGCGCACGCGTATACTCGTTTTTGAATGCACACGCGCATACTCGTTTTCGAATAGGCACGCGAATACTCGTTTTTGAATGCACACGCACATACTCGTTTTTGAATGCACACGCGCATACTCGTTTCGAAATGGGTACGCGCATACTCGTTTGGGAAGGCGCACGCGCATACTCGTTTTTGAATGCGCACGCGCATAGGCTTTTTTGAACAGGCACACGCTTACTCGTTTTTGAATGCGTACGCGTATGCTCGTCTTGAATGCGCACGCACATACTCGTTTTTGAATGCAAACGCGCATACTCGTTTCGGATAACGCACGCACATACTCGTTTTGGAATGCGAACGCGCATACTCGTTTTATAATGCGCACGCGCGTACTCGTTTTTGATTGCGCACGCGCATACTCGTTTTTGAATGCACATGCGCATACTCGTTTTGGAATAAGCACGCGCATACTCGTTTTTGAACGCGCACACACATACTCGTTTTTGAATACACACGCGCATACTCGTTTTATGATGCACACGCGTATACTCGTTTTTGAATAGGCACGCGCGTACTCGTTTATGATTGCGCACGCGCATACTCGTTTTTGAATGCACACGCGCAAAGTCGTTTTTGAAGGCGCACGCGCATACTCGTTTTTGAATGCACACGCGCATGCTCGTTTTGGAATAGGCACGCGCATACTTGTTTTTGAATGCGCACACGCATACTCGTATTAGAATGCACACGCGCGTACTCGTTTTGGAATAGGCACGTGCATACTCGTTTTTGAATGCGCACACGCATACTCGTATTTGAATCCACACGCGCATACTCGTTTTGAAATAGGCACGTGCATACTCGTTTTTGAATGCGCACGCGCATACGCGTTTTTGAACATGCACACGCGTACTCGTTTTTGAATGCGCACGCGCATACTCGTTTTGCAATAGGCACGTGCATACACGTTTTTGAATGCGCACGCGCATACGCGTTTTTGAACAGGCACACACGTACTCGTTTTTAATTGCGCACGCGCATACTCTTTTTTGAATGCACATGCGCATACTCGTTTTGGAATAAGCACGGGCATACTCGTTTTTGAACGCGCACACGCATAATCGTTTTTGAATGCACACGCGCATACTCGTTTTGGAGTAGGCACGCGCGTACTCGTTTTTGATTGCGCACGCGCATACTCGTTTTTGAATGCACACGCGCATACTCGTTTTCGAATAGGCACGATCATACTCGTTTTTGAATGCACACGCGCATACTCGTTTTGAAATAGGCACGCGCATACTGGTTTGGAAGGCGCAAGCGCATACTCGTTTTTGAATAGGCATGCGCGTACTCGTTTTTGAATGCGCACGCGCATACTTGGTTTTGAATGCACACGCGCTTACTCGTTTTTAAATAGGCACGCGCATAGTCGTTTTTGAATGCACACACGCATACTCGTTTTGCAAAAGCACGTGCATACTCGTTTTTGAATGCGCACGCGCATACGCGTTTTTGAACAGGCACACGCGTACTCGTTTTGGAATACGCACGCGCATACTCGTTTTTGAATGCGCACGCGCATACTCGTTTTTGAATGCGCACGCGCGTACTCGATTTTGAATGCGCACGCGCATACTCGTTTTTGAATGCACCTGCGCATACTCATTTTGGAATAAGCACGCGCATACTCGTTTTTGAACGCGCACATGCATACTCGTTTTTGAATGCACACGCGCATACTCGTTTTGGAATGCGCACGCGTATACTCTTTTTTGAATAGGCACGCGCGTACTCGTTTTTGATTGCGCACGCGCATACTCGTTTTTGAATGCACACGCGCATACTCGTTTTCGAATAGGCACGCGCGTACTCGTGTTTGAATGCGCACACGCATACTCGTTTTTAAATGCACACGCGCATACTCGTTTTGGAATAGGCCCGCACATACTCGTTTTTGAATGCGCACACGCATACTCGTATTCGAATGCACACGCAGGTACTCGTTTTGAAATAGGCACGTGCATTATCGTTTTTGAATGCGCACACGCATACTCGTATTTGAATGCACACGCGCATACTCGTTTCGGAATACGCACGCGCATACTCGTTTTGGAATAGGCACGTGCGTACTCGTTTTTGAATGCGAAAGTGCATACGCGTTTTTGAACATGCACACGCGTACTCGTTTTGGATTGCACACGCGCGTACTCGTTTTGGAATAGGCACGTGCGTACTCGTTTTTGAATGCGCACGCGCATGCGCGTTTTTGAACATGCACACGTGTACTCGTTTTTGAATGCGCACGCGTATACTCGTTTTGAATGCACACGCGCATACTCGTTTTTGAATAGGCACGCGCGTACTCGTTTTTGAATGCGCACGCGTATACTCGTTTCGGAATGCGCACGCGCATACTCGTTTTCGAATAGGCACGCGCATACTTGTTTTTGAATGCGCACGCGTATACTCGTTTTTGAATGCGCACGAGCATACTCGTTTTTGAATAGGCACGCGCGTACTCGTTTTTGAACGCGAACGCGCATACGCGTTTTTGAATAGGCACGTGCATACTCGTTTTTGAATGCGCACACGCATACTCGTTTTTGAATGCACACGCGCATACTCGTTTCGGAATACGCTCGCGCATACTCGTTTTGGAATGCGCACGCGCATACTCGTTTTGGAATAGGCACGTGCGTACTCGTTTTTGAATGCGAACGCGCATACTCGTTTTTGAATGCACACGCGCATACTCGTTTTGGAATGCGCACGCGTATACTCGTTTTTGAATAGGCACGCGCGTACTCGTTTTTATTGCGCACTCGCATACTCGTTTTTGAATGCACACGCGCATACTCGTTTTCGAATAGGCACGCGCGTACTCGTGTCTGAATGTGCACACGCATACTCGTTTTTGATTGCACACGCGCATACTCGTTTCGAAATAGGCACGCGCATACTCGTTTGGGAAGGCGCACGCGCATACTCGTTTTTGAATAGGCACACACGTACTCGTTTTTTAATGCGCACGCGTATACTCGTTTTGAATGCGCACGCGCATACTAGTTTTCGAATAGGCACGCGCATACTCGTTTTTGAGTGCGAACAAGCATACTCGTTTTTGAATGCACATGCGCATACTCGTTTCGGAATACGCACGCGCATACTCGTTTTGGAAGGCGCCCGCGCATACTCGTTTTTGAATAGGCACGCGCGTACTCGTTGTTGAACGCGAACGCGCATACGCGTTTTTGAACATGCACACGCGTACTCGTTTTTGAATGCACACGCGTATACTCGCTTTGAATGCACACGCGCATACTCGTTTTGGAAGGCGCACGCACATACTCGTTTCTGATCGCGAACGCGCATACGCGTTTTTGAACATGCACATGCGTACTCGTTTCTGAATGCACACGCGTATACTGGTTTTGAATGCACACGCGCATACTCGTTTCGGAATACGCACGCGCATACTCGTTTTTGAATGCGCACGCGCATACTCGTTTTTGAATGCGCACGCGCGTACTCGTTTGTGAATGCGCACGCGCATACTCGTTTTTGAATGCACATGCGCATACTCATTTTTGAATAAGCACGCGCATACTCGTTTTTGAACGCGCACATGCATACGCGTTTTTGAATGCACACGCGCATACTCGTTTCAGAATTCGCACGCGCATATTCGTGTTGGAATAGGCACTTGCGTGCTCGTTTTTGAAAGCTAACGCGCATACGCGTTTTTGAACATGCACACGCGCATACTCGTTTCAGAATACGCACGCGCATACTCGTTTTGGAATGCGCACGCGCATACTCGTTTTGAAATAGGCACGTGCGTACTCGTTTTTGAATGCGAATGCGCATACGCGTTTTTGAACATGCACACGCGTACTCGTTTTTGATTGCACACGCGCATACTCGTTTTGAAATAGGCACGTGCGTACTCATTTTTGAATGCGAACGCGCATACGCGTTTTTGAACATGCACACGCGTACTTGGTTTTGATTGCACACGCGCGTACTCTTTTTTGAATAGGCACGTGCGTACTCGTTTTTGAATGCGCACGCGCATACGCGTTTTTGAACATGCACACGCGTACTCGTTTTTGAATGCGCACGCGTATACTCGTTTCGGAATGCGCACGCGCATACTTGTTTTCGAATAGGCACGCGCATACTCGTTTTTGAATGCGAACACGCATACTCGTTTTTGATTGCACACGCGCATACTCGTTTCGGAATGCGCACGCGCATATTCGATTTGGAATAGGCACGTGCGTGCTCGTTTTTGAAAGCGAACGCGCATACGCGTTTTTGAACATGCACACGCGTACTTTGTTATGAATGCGCATGGGTATACTCGTTTTGAATGCACACGCGCATACACGTTTTTGAATAGGCACGCGCATACTCGTTTTTGACTGCGCACGTGTATACTCGTTTCGGAATGCCCACGCGCATTCTCGTTTTTGAATAGGCACGCGTACACTCGTTTTGAATGCACACGCGCATACTCGTTTTTGAATAGGCACGCGCATACTCGTTTTTGACTGGGCACGTGTATACTCGTTTCGGAATGCGCACGCGCATGCTCGTTTTTAAATAGGCACGCGCGTACTCGTTTTTGAATGCGCTCGCGTACACTCGTTTTGAATGCGCACGCGTATACTCGTTTTTGAATGCACACGCGCATACTCGTTTTCGAATAGGCACGCGAATACTCGTTTTTGAATGCACACGCACATACTCGTTTTTGAATGCACACGCGCATACTCGTTTCGAAATGGGTACGCGCATACTCGTTTGGGAAGGCGCACGCGCATACTCGTTTTTGAATGCGCACGCGCATAGGCTTTTTTGAACAGGCACACGCTTACTCGTTTTTGAATGCGTACGCGTATGCTCGTCTTGAATGCGCACGCGCATACTCGTTTTTGAATGCAAACGCGCATACTCGTTTCGGATAACGCATGCACATACTCGTTTTGGAATGCGAACGCGCATACTCGTTTTATAATGCGCACGCGCGTACTCGTTTTTGATTGCGCACGCGCATACTCGTTTTTGAATGCACATGCGCATACTCGTTTTGGAATAAGCACGCGCATACTCGTTTTTGAACGCGCACACACATACTCGTTTTTGAATACACACGCGCATACTCGTTTTATGATGCACACGCGTATACTCGTTTTTGAATAGGCACGCGCGTACTCGTTTATGATTGCGCACGCGCATACTCGTTTTTGAATGCACACGCGCATAGTCGTTTTTGAAGGCGCACGCGCATACTCGTTTTTGAATGCACACGCGCATGCTCGTTTTGGAATAGGCACGCGTATACTTGTTTTTGAATGCGCACACGCATACTCGTATTAGAATGCACACGCGCGTACTCGTTTTGGAATAGGCACGTGCATACTCGTTTTTGAATGCGCGCACGCATACTCGTATTTGAATCCACACGCGCATACTCGTTTTGAAATAGGCACGTGCATACTCGTTTTTGAATGCGCACGCGCATACGCGTTTTTGAACATGCACACGCGTACTCGTTTTTGAATGCGCACGCGCATACTCGTTTTGCAATAGGCACGTGCATACACGTTTTTGAATGCGCACGCGCATACGCGTTTTTGAACAGGCACACACGTACTCGTTTTTAATTGCGCACGCGCATACTCTTTTTTGAATGCACATGCGCATACTCGTTTTGGAATAAGCACGGGCATACTCGTTTTTGAACGCGCACACGCATACTCGTTTTTGAATGCACACGCGCATACTCGTTTTGGAGTAGGCACGCGCGTACTCGTTTTTGATTGCGCACGCGCATACTCGTTTTTGAATGCACACGCGCATACTCGTTTTCGAATAGGCACGATCATACTCGTTTTTGAATGCACACGCGCATACTCGTTTTGAAATAGGCACGCGCATACTGGTTTGGAAGGCGCAAGCGCATACTCGTTTTTGAATAGGCATGCGCATACTCGTTTTTGAATGCGCACGCGCATACTTGGTTTTGAATGCACACGCGCTTACTCGTTTTTAAATAGGCACGCGCATAGTCGTTTTTGAATGCACACACGCATACTCGTTTTGCAAAAGCACGTGCATACTCGTTTTTGAATGCGCACGCGCATACGCGTTTTTGAACAGGCACACGCGTACTCGTTTTGGAATACGCACGCGCATACTCGTTTTTGAATGCGCACGCGCATACTCGTTTTTGAATGCACACGCGCGTACTCGATTTTGAATGCGCACGCGCATACTCGTTTTTGAATGCACCTGCGCATACTCATTTTGGAATAAGCACGCGCATACTCGTTTTTGAACGCGCACATGCATACTCGTTTTTGAATGCACACGCGCATACTCGTTTTGGAATGCGCACGCGTATACTCTTTTTTGAATAGGCACGCGCGTACTCGTTTTTGATTGCGCACGCGCATACTCGTTTTTGAATGCACACGCGCATGCTCGTTTTCGAATAGGCACGCGCGTACTCGTGTTTGAATGCGCACACGCATACTCGTTTTTAAATGCACACGCGCATACTCGTTTTGGAATAGGCCCGCACATACTCGTTTTTGAATGCGCACACACATACTCGTATTTGAATGCACACGCAGGTACTCGTTTTGAAATAGGCACGTGCATTATCGTTTTTGAATGCGCACACGCATACTCGTATTTGAATGCACACGCGCATACTCGTTTCGGAATACGCACGCGCATACTCGTTTTGGAATAGGCACGTGCATACTCGTTTTTGAATGCGAAAGTGCATACGCGTTTTTGAACATGCACACGCGTACTCGTTTTGGATTGCACACGCGCGTACTCGTTTTGGAATAGGCACGTGCGTACTCGTTTTTGAATGCGCACGCGCAAGCGCGTTTTTGAACATGCACACGTGTACTCGTTTTCGAATAGGCACGCGCATACTTGTTTTTGAATGCGCACGCGTATACTCGTTTTGGAATGCGCACGCGCATACTCGTTTTGGAATAGGCACGTGCGTACTCGTTTTTGAATGCGAACGCGCATACGCGTTTTTGAACATGCACACGCGTACTCGCTTTTGAATGCGCACGCGCATACGCGTTTTTGAACATGCACACGCGTACTCTTTTTTGAATGCGCACGCGTATACTGGTTTTGAATGCGCACGCGCATATTCTTTTTCGAATAGGCACGCGCATACTCGTTTTTCAATGCGCACACACATACTCGTTCTTGAATGCACGCGCGCATACTCGTTTCGGAATACGCACGCACATACTCGTTTTTGAATAGACACGCGCGTACTCGTTTTAGAACGCGAACGCGCATACTCGTTTTTGAATAGGCACGCGCGTACTCGTTTTTGAATGCGCTCGCGTACACTCGTTTTGAATGCGCACGCGTATACTCGTTTTTGAATGCACACGCGCATACTCGTTTTCGAATAGGCACGCGAATACTCGTTTTTGAATGCACACGCGCATACTCGTTTCGAAATGGGCACGCGCATACTCGTTTGGGAAGGCACACGCGCATACTCGTTTTTGAATAGGCATGCGCGTACTCGTTTTTGAATGCGCACGCGCATATTTGTTTTTGAATGCACACGCGCATACTCGTTTTGGAATAGGCACGCGCATACTCGTTTTTGAATACGCACACGCATACTCGTATTTGATTGCGCAAGCGCATACTCATTTTGCAATAGGCACGTGCATACTCGTTTTTGAATGCGCACGCGCATATGCTTTTTTGAACAGGCACACGCTTACTCGTTTTTGAATGCGCACGCGTATACTCGTCTTGAATGCGCACGCGCATGCTCGTTTTTGAATGCAAACGCGCATACTCGTTTCGGAATACGCACGCGCATACTCGTTTTGGAATGCGAACGCGCATACTCGTTTTATAATGCGCACGCGCGTACTCGTTTTTGATTGCGCACGCGCATACTCGTTTTTGAATGCACATGCGCATACTCGTTTTGGAATAAGCACGCGCATACTCGTTTTTGAACGAACACACACATACTCGTTTTTGAATACACACGCGCATACTCGTTTTATGATGCGCACGCGTATACTCGTTTTTGAATAGGCACGCGTGTACTCGTTTATGATTGCGCACGCGCATACTCGTTTTTGAATGCACACGCGCATAGTCGTTTTTGAAGGCGCACGCGCATACTCGTTTTTGAATGCACACGCGCAGGCTCGTTTTTGAATAGGCACGCGCATACTCGTTTTTGAATGCGCACACGCATACTCGTATTAGAATGCACACGCGCGTACTCGTTTTGGAATAGGCACGTGCATACTCGTTTTTGAATGCGCACACGCATACTCGTATTTGAATCCACACGCGCATACTCGTTTTGAAATAGGCACGTGCATACTCGTTTTTGAATGCGCACGCGCATACGCGTTTTTGAACATGCACACGCGTACTCGTTTTTGAATGCGCACGCGCATACTCGTTTTGCAATAGGCACGTGCATACACGTTTTTGAATGCGCACGCGCATAGGCGTTTTTGAACAGGCACACACGTACTCGTTTTTAATTGCGCACGCGCATACTCTTTTTTGAATGCACATGCGCATACTCGTTTTGGAATAAGCACGGGCATACTCGTTTTTGAACGCGCACACGCATACTCGTTTTTGAATGCACACGCGCATACTCGTTTTGGAGTAGGCACGCGCGTACTCGTTTTTGATTGCGCACGCGCATACTCGTTTTTGAATGCACACGCGCATACTCGTTTTCGAATAGGCACGATCATACTCGTTTTTGAATGCACACGCGCATACTCGTTTTGAAATAGGCACGCGCATACTGGTTTGGAAGGCGCCAGCGCATACTCGTTTTTGAATAGGCTTGCGCGTACTCGTTTTTGAATGCGCACGCGCATACTTGGTTTTGAATGCACACGCGCTTAATCGTTTTTAAATAGGCACGCGCATAGTCGTTTTTGAATGCACACACGCATACTCGTTTTTCAAAAGCACGTGCATACTCGTTTTTGAATCCGCACGCGCATACGCGTTTTTGAACAGGCACACGCGTACTCGTTTTGGAATACGCACGCGCATACTCGTTTTTGAATGCGCACGCGCATACTCGTTTTTGAATGCGCACGCGCGTACTCGTTTTTGAATGCGCACGCGCATACTCGTTTTTGAATGCACCTGCGCATACTCATTTTGGAATAAGCACGCGCATACTCGTTTTTGAACGCGCACATGCATAGTCGTTTTTGAATGCACACGCGCATACTCATTTTGGAATGCGCACGCGTATACTCTTTTTTGAATAGGCACGCGCGTACTCGTTTTTGATTGCGCACGCGCATACTCGTTTTTGAATGCACACGCGCATACTCGTTTTCGAATAGGCACGCGCGTACTCGTGTTTGAATGCGCACACGCATACTCGTTTTTAAATGCACACGCGCATACTCGTTTTGGAATAGGCCCGCACATACTCGTTTTTGAATGCGCACACGCATACTCGTATTTGAATAGGCACGCGCATACTCGTTTTTGAATGCGCACACGCATACTCGTTTTTGAATGCACACGCGCATACTCGTTTCGGAATACGCACGCGCATACTCGTTTTGGAATGCGCACGCGCATACTCGTTTTGGAATAGGCACGTGCGTACTCGTTTTTGAATGCGAACGCGCATACGCGTTTTTGAACATGCACACGCGTACTCGTTTTTGAATGCGCACGCGCATACGCGTTTTTGAACATGCACACGCGTACTCGTTTTGGAATACGCACGCGCATACTCGTTTTTGAATGCGCACGCGCATACTCGTTTTTGAATGCGCACGCGCGTACTCGTTTTTGAATGCGCACGCGCATACTCGTTTTTGAATGCACCTGCGCATACTCATTTTGGAATAAGCACGCGCATACTCGTTTTTGAACGCGCACATGCATAGTCGTTTTTGAATGCACACGCGCATACTCATTTTGGAATGCGCACGCGTATACTCTTTTTTGAATAGGCACGCGCGTACTCGTTTTTGATTGCGCACGCGCATACTCGTTTTTGAATGCACACGCGCATACTCGTTTTCGAATAGGCACGCGCGTACTCGTGTTTGAATGCGCACACGCATACTCGTTTTTAAATGCACACGCGCATACTCGTTTTGGAATAGGCCCGCACATACTCGTTTTTGAATGCGCACACGCATACTCGTATTTGAATAGGCACGCGCATACTCGTTTTTGAATGCGCACACGCATACTCGTTTTTGAATGCACACGCGCATACTCGTTTCGGAATACGCACGCGCATACTCGTTTTGGAATGCGCACGCGCATACTCGTTTTGGAATAGGCACGTGCGTACTCGTTTTTGAATGCGAACGCGCATACGCGTTTTTGAACATGCACACGCGTACTCGTTTTTGAATGCGCACGCGCATACGCGTTTTTGAACATGCACACGCGTACTCTTTTTTGAATGCGCACGCGTATACTGGTTTTGAATGCGCACGCGCATATTCTTTTTCGAATAGGCACGCGCATACTCGTTTTTCAATGCGCACACACATACTCGTTCTTGAATGCACGCGCGCATACTCGTTTCGGAATACGCACGCACATACTCGTTTTTGAATAGACACGCGCGTACTCGTTTTTGAACGCGAACGCGCATACTCGTTTTTGAATAGGCACGCGCGTACTCGTTTTTGAATGCGCTCGCGTACACTCGTTTTGAATGCGCACGCGTATACTCGTTTTTGAATGCACACGCGCATACTCGTTTTCGAATAGGCACGCGAATACTCGTTTTTGAATGCACACGCGCATACTCGTTTCGAAATGGGCACGCGCATACTCGTTTGGGAAGGCACACGCGCATACTCGTTTTTGAATAGGCATGCGCGTACTCGTTTTTGAATGCGCACGCGCACATTTGTTTTTGAATGCACACGCGCATACTCGTTTTGGAATAGGCACGCGCATACTCGTTTTTGAATACGCACACGCATACTCGTATTTGATTGCGCAAGCGCATACTCATTCTGCAATAGGCACGTGCATACTCGTTTTTGAATGCGCACGCGCATAGGCTTTTTTGAAAAGGCACACGCTTACTCGTTTTTGAATGCGTACGCGTATGCTCGTCTTGAATGCGCACGCGCATACTCGTTTTTGAATGCAAACGCGCATACTCGTTTCGGATAACGCACGCACATACTCGTTTTGGAATGCGAACGCGCATACTCGTTTTATAATGCGCATGCGCGTACTCGTTTTTGATTGCGCACGCGCATACTCGTTTTGAATGCACATGCGCATACTCGTTTTGGAATAAGCACGCGCATACTCGTTTTTGAACGCGCACACACATACTCGTTTTTGAATACACACGCGCATACTCGTTTTATGATGCGCACGCGTATACTCGTTTTTGAATAGGCACGCGCGTACTCGTTTATGATTGCGCACGCGCATACTCGTTTTTGAATGCACACGCGCATAGTCGTTTTTGAAGGCGCACGCGCATACTCGTTTTTGAATGCACACGCGCATGCTCGTTTTGGAATAGGCACGCGCATACTTGTTTTTGAATGCGCACACGCATACTCGTATTAGAATGCACACGCGCGTACTCGTTTTGGAATAGGCACGTGCATACTCGTTTTTGAATGCGCACACGCATACTCGTATTTGAATCCACACGCGCATACTCGTTTCTAAATAGGCACGTGCATACTCGTTTTTGAATGCGCACGCGCATACGCGTTTTTGAACATGCACACGCGTACTCGTTTTTGAATGCGCACGCGCATACTCGTTTTGCAATAGGCACGTGCATACACGTTTTTGAATGCGCACGCGCATACGCGTTTTTGAACAGGCACACACGTACTCGTTTTTAATTGCGCACGCGCATACTCTTTTTTGAATGCACATGCGCATACTCGTTTTGGAATAAGCACGGGCATACTCGTTTTTGAACGCGCACACGCATACTCGTTTTTGAATGCACACGCGCATACTCGTTTTGGAGTAGGCACGCGCGTACTCGTTTTTGATTGCGCACGCGCATACTCGTTTTTGAATGCACACGCGCATACTCGTTTTCGAATAGGCACGATCATACTCGTTTTTGAATGCACACGCGCATACTCGTTTTGAAATAGGCACGCGCATACTGGTTTGGAAGGCGCCAGCGCATACTCGTTTTTGAATAGGCATGCGCGTACTCGTTTTTGAATGCGCACGCGCATACTTGGTTTTGAATGCACACGCGCTTACTCGTTTTTAAATAGGCACGCGCATAGTCGTTTTTGAATGCACACACGCATACTCGTTTTGCAAAAGCACGTGCATACTCGTTTTTGAATGCGCACGCGCATACGCGTTTTTGAACAGGCACACGCGTACTCGTTTTGGAATACGCACGCGCATACTCGTTTTTGAATGCGCACGCGCATACTCGTTTTTGAATGCGCACGCGCGTACTCGTTTTTGAATGCACCTGCGCATACTCATTTTGGAATAAGCACGCGCATACTCGTTTTTGAACGCGCACATGCATACTCGTTTTTGAATGCACACGCGCATACTCGTTTTGGAATGCGCACGCGTATACTCTTTTTTGAATAGGCACGCGCGTACTCGTTTTTGATTGCGCACGCGCATACTCGTTTTTGAATGCACACGCGCATACTCGTTTTCGAATAGGCACGCGCGTACTCGTGTTTGAATGCGCACACGCATACTCGTTTTTAAATGCACACGCGCATACTCGTTTTGGAATAGGCCCGCACATACTCGTTTTTGAATGCGCACACGCATACTCGTATTTGAATGCACACGCAGGTACTCGTTTTGAAATAGGCACGTGCATTATCGTTTTTGAATGCGCACACGCATACTCGTATTTGAATGCACACGCGCATACTCGTTTCGGAATACGCACGCGCATACTCGTTTTGGAATGCGCACGCGCATACTCGTTTTGGAATAGGCACGTGCGTACTCGTTTTTGAATGCGCACGCGCATGCGCGTTTTTGAACATGCACACGCGTACTCTTTTTTGAATGCGCACGCGTATACTCGTTTTGAATGCACACGCGCATACTCGTTTTTGAATAGGCACGCGCGTACTCGTTTTTGAATGCGCACGCGTATACTCGTTTTGGAATGCGCACGCGCATACTCGTTTTCGAATAGGCACGCGCATACTTGTTTTTGAATGCGCACGCGTATACTCGTTTTTGAATGCGCACGAGCATACTCGTTTTTGAATAGGCACGCGCGTACTCGTTTTTGAACGCGAACGCGCATACTCGTTTTTCAATGCGCACACACATACTCGTTCTTGAATGCACGCGCGCATACTCGTTTCGGAATACGCACGCACATAATCGTTTTTGAATAGACACGCGCGTACTCGTTTTTGAACGCGAACGCGCATACTCGTTTTTGAATAGGCACGCGCGTACTCGTTTTTGAATGCGCTCGCGTACACTCGTTTTGAATGCGCACGCGTATACTCGTTTTTGAATGCACACGCGCATACTCGTTTTCGAATAGGCACGCGAATACTCGTTTTTGAATGCACACGCGCATACTCGTTTCGAAATGGGCACGCGCATACTCGTTTGGGAAGGCACACGCGCATACTCGTTTTTGAATAGGCATGCGCGTACTCGTTTTTGAATGCGCACGCGCATATTTGTTTTTGAATGCACACGCGCATACTCGTTTTGGAATAGGCCCGCGCATACTCGTTTTTGAATACGCACACGCATACTCGTATTTGATTGCGCAAGCGCATACTCATTTTGCAATAGGCACGTGCATACTCGTTTTTGAATGCGCACGCGCATAGGCTTTTTTGAACAGGCACACGCTTACTCGTTTTTGAATGCGCACGCGTATACTCGTCTTCAATGCGCACGCGCATGCTCGTTTTTGAATGCAAACGCGCATACTCGTTTCGGAATACGCACGCGCATACTCGTTTTGGAATGCGAACGCGCATACTCGTTTTATAATGCGCACGCGCGTACTCGTTTTTGATTGCGCACGCGCATACTCGTTTTTGAATGCACATGCGCATACTCGTTTTGGAATAAGCACGCGCATACTCGTTTTTGAACGAACACACACATACTCGTTTTTGAATACACACGCGCATACTCGTTTTATGATGCGCACGCGTATACTCGTTTTTGAATAGGCACGCGCATACTCGTATTTGAATGCACATGCGCGTACTCGTTTTGGAATAGGCACATGCATACTCGTTTTTGAATGCGCACACGCATACTCGTATTTGAATCCACACGCGCATACTCGTTTTGGAATAGGCACGTGCATACTCGTTTTTGAATGCGCACGCGCATACGCGTTTTTTAACAGGCACTCGCGTACTCGTTTTTGAATGCGCACGCGCATACTCGTTTTGCAATAGGCACGTGCATACTCGTTTTTGAATACGCACGCGCATACGCGTTTTTGAACAGGCACACGCGTACTCGTTTTTGAATGCGCACGCGTATACTCGTCTTGAATGCGCACGCGCATACTCGTTTTTGAATGCACACGCGCATACTCGTTTCGGAATACGCACGCGCATACTCGTTTTGGAATGCGCACGCGCACACTCGTTTTTGAATGCGCACACGCGTACTCGTTTTTGAACGCGCACACGCATACTCGTTTTTGAATGCACACGCGCATACTCGTTTTGGAGTAGGCACGCGCGTACTCGTTTTTGATTGCGCACGCGCATACTCGTTTTTGAATGCACACGCGCATACTCGTTTTCGAATAGGCACGCGCATACTCGTTTTTGAATGCACACGCGCATACTCGTTTTGAAATAGGCACGCGCATGCTGGTTTGGAAGGCGCACGCGCATACTCGTTTTTGAATAGGCATGCACGTACTTGTTTTTGAATGCGCACGCGCATACTTGGTTTTGAATGCACACGCGCATACTTGTTTTGAAATAGGCACGCGCATAGTCGTTTTTAATGCACACACGCATACTCGTTTTGCAAAAGCACGTGCATACTCGTTTTGAATGCGCACGCGCATACGCGTTTTTGAACAGGCACACGCGTACTCGTTTTTGAATGCGCACGCGTATACTTGTTCTGACTGCGCACGCACATACTCGTTTTGAATGCTCACGCGCATACTCGTTTCAGAATACGCACGCGCATACTCGTTTTTGAATGCGCACGCGCGTACTCGTTTTTGAATGCGTACGCGCATACTCGTTTTTGAATGCACATGCGCATACTCATTTTGGAATAAGCACGCGCATACTCGTTTTTGAACGCGCGCATGCATACTCGTTTTTGAATGCACACGCGCATACTCGTTTTGGAATGCGCACGCGTATGCTCGTTTTTGAATAGGCACGCGCGTACTCGTTTTTGATTGCGCACTCGCATACTCGTTTTTCAATGCACACGCGCATACTCGTTTTCGAATAGGCACGCGCGTACTCGTGTTTGAATGCGCACACGCATACTCGTTTTTGAATGCACACGCGCATGCTCGTTTCGAAATAGGCACGCGCAAACTCGTTTGGGAAGGCGCACGCGCATACTCGTTTTTGAATAGGCACGCGCGTACTCGTTTTTGAACGCGAACGCGCATACTCGTTTTTGAATAGGCACGCGCGTACTCGTTTTTGAATGCGCTCGCGTACACTCGTTTTGAATGCGCACGCGTATACTCGTTTTTGAATGCGCACGCGCATACTCGTTTTCGAATAGGCACACGAATACTCGTTTTTGAATGCACACGCGCATACTCGTTTTTGAATAGGCATGCGCGTACTCGTTTTTGAATGCGCACGCGCATATTTGTTTTTGAATGCACACGCGCATACTCGTTTTGGAATAGGCACGCGCATACTCGTTTTTGAATACGCACACGCATACTCGTATTTGATTGCGCAAGCGCATACTCATTTTGCAATAGGCACGTGCATACTCGTTTTTGAATGCGCACGCGCATAGGCTTTTTTGAACAGGCACACGCTTACTCGTTTTTGAATGCGCACGCGTATACTCGTCTTGAATGCGCACGCGCATACTCGTTTTTGAATGCAAACGCGCATACTCGTTTCGGGATACGCACGCGCATACTCGTTTTGGAATGCGAACGCGCATACTCGTTTTATAATGCGCACGCGCGTACTCGTTTTTGATTGCGCACGCGCATACTCGTTTTTGAATGCACATGCGCATACTCGTTTTGGAATAAGCACGCGCATACTCGTTTTTGAACGCGCACACACATACTCGTTTTTGAATACACTCGCATACTCGTTTTATGATGCGCACGCGTATACTCGTTTTTGAATAGGCACGCGCGTACTCGTTTATGATTGCGCACGCGCATACTCGTTTTTGAATGCACACGCGCATACTCGTTTTTGAAGGCGCACGCGCATACTCGTTTTTGAATGCACACGCGCATACTCGTTTTGGAATAGGCAACCGCATACTTGTTTTTGAATGCGCACAGGCATACTCGTATTTGAATGCACATGCGCGTACTCGTTTCGGAATAGGCACATGCATACTCGTTTTTGAATGCGCACGCGCATACTCGTTTTGCAATAGGCACGTGCATACTCGTTTTGAAATAGGCACGTGCATACTCGTTTTTGAATGCGCACGCGCATACGCGTTTTTGAACAGGCACACGCGTACTCGTTTTTGAATGCGCACGCGCATACTCGTTTTGCAATAGGCACGTGCATACTCGTTTTTGAATGCGCACGCGCATACGCGTTTTTGAACAGGCACACGCGTACTCGTTTTTGAATGCGCACGCGTATACTCGTCTTGAATGCGCACGCGCATACTCGTTTTTGAATGCACACGCGCATACTCGTTTCGGAATACGCACGCGCATACTCGTTTTGGAATGCGCACGCGCACACTCGTTTTTGAATGCGCACGCGCGTACTCGTTTTTTATTGCGCACGCGCATACTCGTTTTTGAATGCACATGCGCATACTCGTTTTGGAATAAGCACGGGCATACTCGTTTTTGAACGCGCACACGCATACTCGTTTTTGAATGCACACGCGCATACTCGTTTTGGAGTAGGCACGCGCGTACTCGTTTTTGATTGCGCACGCGCATACTCGTTTTTGAATGCACACGCGCATACTCGTTTTCGAATAGGCACGCGCATACTCGTTTTTGAATGCACACGCGCATACTCGTTTTGAAATAGGCACGCGCATACTGGTTTGGAAGGCGCACGCGCATACTCATTTTTGAATAGGCATGCGCGTACTCGTTTTTGAATGCGCACGCGCATACTTGGTTTTGAATGCACACGCGCATACTCGTTTTGAAATAGGCACGCGCATAGTCGTTTTTGAATGCACACAGGCATACTCGTTTTGCAAAAGCACGTGCATACTCGTTTTTGAATGCGCACGCGCATACGCGTTTTTGAACAGGCACACGCGTACACGTTTTTGAATGCGCACGCGTATACTTGTTCTGACTGCGCACGCGCATACTCGTTTTGAATGCTGACGCGCATACTCGTTTCGGAATACGCACGCGCATACTCATTTTGGAATAAGCACGCGCATACTCGTTTTTGAACGCGCACATGCATACTCGTTTTTGAATGCACACGCGCATACTCGTTTTGGAATGCACACGCATATACTCGTTTTTGAATGGGCACGCGCGTACTCGTTTTTGATTGCGCACTCGCATACTCGTTTTTCAATGCACACGCGCATACTCGTTTTCGAATAGGCACGCGCGTACTCGTGTCTGATTGCGCACACGCATACTCGTTTTTGAATGCACACGCGCATACTCGTTTCGAAATAGGCACGCGCATACTCGTTTGGAAAGGCGCACGCGCATACTCGTTTTTGAATAGGCATGCGCGTACTCGTTTTTGAATGCGCACGCGCGTACTCGTTTTTTAATTCGCACGCGCATACTCCTTTCGGAATAGGGACGCGCGTACTCGTTTTTGAATGCGCACGCGCATACGCGTTTTTGAACATGCACACGCGTACTCGTTTTCTGATGCGCACGCGTATACTCGTTTTGAATGCGCACGCGCATACTAGTTTTCGAATAGGCACACGCGTACTCGTTTTTTAATGCGCACGCGTATACTCGTTTTGAATGCGCACGCGCATACTAGTTTTCGAATAGGCACGCGCATACTCGTTTTTGAATGCGCACAAGCATACTCGTTTTTGAATGCACACGCGCATACTCGTTTCGGAATACGCACGCGCATACTCGTTTTGGAAGGCGCACGCGCATACTCGTTTTTGAATAGGCACGCACGTACTCGTTTTTGAACGCGAACGTGCATACGCGTTTTTGAACATGCACACGCGTACTCGTTTTTGAATGCACACGTGTATACTGGTTTTGAATGCACACGCGCATACTCGTTTTTGAATAGGCATGCGCGTACTCGTTTTTGAATGCGCACGCATATACTCGTTTCGGAATGCGCACGCGCATACTCGTTTTCGAATAGGCACGCGCATACTCGTTCTTGAATGCGCACACGCATACTCGTTTTTGAATGCACACGCGCATACTCGTTTTGGAATACGCATGCGACTACTCGTTTTTGAATAGGCACGCGCGTACTCGTTTTTGAACGCGAACGCGCATACGCGTTTTTGAACACGCACACGCGTACTCGTTTTTGAATGCGCACGCGTATACTCGTTTTGAATGCACACGCGCATACTCGTTTTTGAATGGGCACGCGCCTACTCGTTTCGGAATACGCACGCGCATACTCGTTTCGGAATGCGCACGTGCATACTCGTTTTGGAATAGGCACGTGCGTGCTCGTTTTTGAAAGCGAACGCGCATACGCATTTTTGAACATGCACACGCGCATACTCGTTTCGGAAAACGCACGCGCATACTCGTTTTTGAATGCACACGCGCATACTCGTTTCGAAATAGGCACGTGCATACTCGTTTGGGAAGGCGCACGCGCATACTCGTTTTTGAATAGGCATGCGCGTACTCGTTTTTGAATGCGCACGCGCGTACTCGTTTTTTAATTCGCACGCGCATACTCCTTTCGGAATAGGGACGCGCGTACTCGTTTTTGAATGCGCACGCGCATACGCGTTTTTGAACATGCACACGCGTACTCGTTTTCTGATGCGCACGCGTATACTCGTTTTGAATGCGCACGCGCATACTAGTTTTCGAATAGGCACGCGCATACTCGTTTTTGAATGCACACGCGCATACTCGTTTCGGAATACGCACGCGCATACTCGTTTTGGAAGGCGCACGCGCATACTCGTTTTTGAATAGGCACGCGCGTACTCGTTTTTGAACGCGAACGCGCATACGCGTTTTTGAACATGCACACGCGTACTCGTTTTTGAATGCACACGCGTATACTGGTTTTGAACGCACACGCGCATACTCGTTTTTGAATAGGCATGCGCGTACTCGTTTTTGAATGCGCACGCGCATACTCGTTTTCGAATAGGCACGCGCATACTCGTTTTTGAATGCGCACACGCATACTCGTTTTTGAATGCACACGCGCATACTTGTTTTGGAATACGCATGCGACTACTCGTTTTTGAATAGGCGCGCGCGTACTCGTTTTTGAACGCGAACGCGCATACGCGTTTTTGAACACGCACACGCGTACTCGTTTTTGGATGCGCACGCGTATACTCGTTTTGAATGCACACGCGCATACTCGTTTTTGAATGGGCACGCGCGTACTCGTTTTTGAATGCGCACGCGTATACTCGTTTCGGAATGCGGACGCGCATACTCGTTTTCGAATAGGCACGCGCATACTCGTTTTTGAATGCGTACACGCATACTCATTTTTGAATGCACACGCGCCTACTCGTTTCGGAATACGCACGCGCATACTCGTTTCGGAATGCACACGCGCATACTCGTTTTGGAATAGGCACGTGCGTACTCGTTTTTGAATGCGAACGCGCATACGCGTTTTTGAATGCACACGCGCATACTCTATTCAGAATTCGCACGCGCATATTCGTTTTGGAATAGGCACGTGCCTGCTCGTTTTTGAAAGCTAACGCGCATACGCGTTTTTGAACATGCACACGCGCATACTCGTTTCGGAATACGCACGCGCATACTCGTTTTGGAATGCGCACGCGTATACTCGTTTTGAAATAGGCACGTGCGTACTCGTTTTTGAATGCGAATGCGCATACGCGTTTTTGAACATGCACACGCGTACTCGTTTTTGATTGCACACGCGCATACTCGTTTTGAAATAGGCACGTGCGTACTCGTTTTTGAATGCGAACGCGCATACGCGTTTCTGAACATGCACGCGCGTACTCGTTTTTGATTGCACACGCGCGTACTCTTTTTGGAATAGGCACGTGCGTACTCGTTTTTGAATGCGCACGCGCATACGCGTTTTTGAACATGCACACGCGTACTCGTTTTTGAATGCGCACGCGTATACTCGTTTCGGAATGCGCACGCGCATACTTGTTTTCGAATAGGCACGCGCATACTCGTTTTTGAATGCGAACACGCATACTCGTTTTTGATTGCACACGCGCATACTCGTTTCGGAATGCGCACGCGCATATTCGATTTGGAATAGGCACGTGCGTGCTCGTTTTGAATGCACACGCGCATACTCGTTTTTGAATAGGCACGCGCATACTCGTTTTTGACTGGGCACGTGTATACTCGTTTCGGAATGCGCACGCGCATGCTCGTTTTTGAATAGGCACGCGCGTACTCGTGTTTGAATGCGCTCGCGTACACTCGTTTTGAATGCGCACGCGTATACTCGTTTGGAATGCACACGCGCATACTCGTTTTCGAATAGGCACGCGAATACTCGTTTTTGAATGCACACGCGCATACTCGTTTTTGAATGCACACGCGCATACTCGTTTCGAAATGGGCACGCGCATACTCGTTTGGGAAGGCGCACGCGCATACTCGTTTTTGAATGCGCACGCGCATAGGCTTTTTTGAACAGGCACACGCTTACTCGTTTTTGAATGCGCACGCGTATACTCCTCTTGAATGCGCACGCGCATACTCGTTTTTGAATGCAAACGCGCATACTCGTTTTGGAATACGCACGCACATACTCGTTTTGGAATGCGAACGCGCATACTCGTTTTATAATGCGCACGCGCGTACTCGTTTTTGATTGCGCACGCGCATACTCGTTTTTGAATGCACATGCGCATACTCGTTTTGGAATAAGCACGCGCATACTCGTTTTTGAACGCGAACACATATTATCGTTTTTGAATACACACGCGCATATTCGTTTTATGATGCGCACGCGTATACTCGTTTTTGAATAGGCACGCGCGTACTCGTTTATGATTGCGCACGCGCATACGCGTTTTTGAACAGGCACACGCGTACACGTTTTTGAATGCGCACGCGTATACTTGTTCTGACTGCGCACGCGCATACTCGTTTTGAATGCTGACGCGCATACTCGTTTCGGAATACGCACACGCATACTCGTATTTGAATGCACACGCGCGTACTCGTTTTGGAATAGGCACGTGCATACTCGTTTTTGAATGCGCACACGCATACTCGTATTTGAATCCACACGCGCATACTCGTTTTGAAATAGGCACGTGCATACTCGTTTCTGAATGCGCACGCGCATACGCGTTTTTGAACAGGCACATGCGTACTCGTTTTTGAATGCGCACGCGCATACTCGTTTTGCATTAGGCACGTGCATACTCGTTTTTGAATGCGCACGCGCATACGCGTTTTTGAACAGGCACACGCGTACTCGTTTTTGAATGCGCACGCGTATACTCGTCTTGAATGCGCACGCGCATACTCGTTTTTGAATGCACACGCGCATACTCGTTTCGGAATACGCACGCGCATACTCGTTTTGGAATGCGCACGCGCACACTCGTTTTTGAATGCGCACGCGCGTACTCGTTTTTTATTGCGCACGCGCATACTCGTTTTTGAATGCACAAGCGCATACTCGTTTTGGAATAAGCACGGGCATACTCGTTTTTGAACGCGCACACGCATACTCATCCTGAAAAATGTATGCGCAGGCGAACAAGGACAAAGAAAGGAATACAAACTGGCGCAATCTAACAACTGATTTATTAATCGAAAAACATTGACTCTTTTTAACCCTCGGAACAGCGCTCCCTGGTGACCTAAAAAAACACACAATGCACTGCGCACTTACGACAACGATAACAAAAACATAAAAACGATAACAGTTTCATTGATTGACAGACAGGAGCGCGATTTCTTTTGTTAGTAAAGCTACTGAAGGGTGGCTAACACAGTTGTCTTTCTGCTTGTCTATATGATATGCCTCCATTATCTCCCTTGACGTCTTGTTTCTACTCCTATACAGCAAGGTAGTGTCGCTAAAGCAAGGAGAGCATGCGCACTCATTGCAATGCATTGCCAAATGGGTTACAGGCCGACCTTTCAGGCTTGACATATGCTCTCTTAGCCTCGTGTTAATGCACCTGCCAGTCTGCCCTATATATACACAACCGCATGATAAAGGTATGCAATACACCACACTGTGTGCACATTCAACAAACCTGAGCTTATGTCTTATGCTACATCTCTTATGTGCGTTGGTCCCTCTGTCGCATTTCTGGTTGACCAACGCGCACACTCCTCCTATTTTGTTTTTGGCCGAAAACACTACTTTCACATCATACTTTCCAGCCACCTTTTTTAATCTATGTGAAAGCCTATGTACATAAGGGACCGCTACTACCTTAGAGCTAGAACCAGTCATCCCACCTGTTTCCAAACATGGCGCCGTTTCCCGTCTGAGCTTCTTTAATAACCTAGTGCCTACGGCCAACATCACAGAGAATGGGTACCCCTCGTCCTGGAGCCTAGAGACCTGTTCATGAAACGACGCATGAACAGTATGGAAACAGGATTTAACCAATGCAGACCAAAAACAATTTGTTATAATTCCATTCTTGACCAGCTTAGAATGACATGAAGCGAAACTCATAAGCGGCTTTCCTGCCCTAGGCGAAAAGGTCCAACACACATGATCTGACAAAAAGTCCAGCTTCAAATCCAAAAACTGTAGCTTATTTTCAACCGGTACTTCTGAAGTAAATGTCAACCCCTTTCCTAGAGAATTAAAAGCATTCAATACCGAAACCCTGAAGTCCTCTTTGTGCACATCGCACCCCAACACCAAGTAGTCATCGACATACCTGAAGACCTTGTAGACTACACCTTGTAGGCAAAACGACAAATCTCTATCTATGCTGCCCATGAAAATGTCACTAAGGACCGGCGCTACCTTTGACCCAATGCATACCCCCTTCGCCTGGATGAACGTTTTATCCCCGAACCCCACGTGAGTGTTCTCTAAATAAAAGCTCAGAAGCTCAAGAAAAGACTCGACGGGCATACCACAGGTGTTGCGAAACGTCACTTCATTATTTTCTGTTATGCACTCTAGGACACAATGCATCAAAGGCACATGCGGCAACGAGTAATACAAGTCCTGAGCGTCAATGCTGATACCCCAACTGTTTTTTCTGTTATCTGATGCCAAAAACCCCGTGAGACCCTCAGAATTAGCCAGCAGAAAAGGGTCATTTACTTTCAACGACTTCAACATCTTTTGCAGATACCCCGCAACTAGCTTCTGCCACGCCCCTTTTTCTGAAACAATAGGCCTAAAAGGAACCTCCTGCTTATGGGTTTTTGCTGTGAAAAACACCTTCAATTCCAATCCCTTTGAATTCCCAACATCCGACGCAAGTTTTTCTAAGTTGCATTTCCTTAATAACTCGACAGCCTTCCTCTTCACGCTTTCTACATTCACATGACATTCTTTAAAGCACTTTTGAATTGCCGCAGAGGCTTTATCTACATACAAAGTCTCCGGTAGAACAACCAAAAAACCTTCTTTGTCCGCTTGAACAACTCTTAAGTTGTTCTCAACCAAATAACTAGCAACCCGAGCGACATTACGGCAAGGCGTGGTGCTTACCGAAGCTTTGGCGACAACGTCCACACATTCCACTACACATCTGTCTTTTTCCTTTTCGGGTACTTGCCGGGCAATGTCTCTTGTGAGGGATAGCTTGTCCACAAGGTCAAGTCTAGGCTCCACACAGAACTTCGGTCCCAACCTCAGGACCTTTTGTTGGCGCTCTTCCACCACCGCATCACCCAGGAGTAGAAGGCCTCCCTTCGGCGGATCTCTCTTTTTCCTGGGCAAGCCCCGACGCACGTCATTCCACATGGCCTCAGTTAAAATGTTCGCTTGTCTACACCACTCGCGGAAGACCTTGACGTTTAGACGCCCATCAGAAACAGACGAACACGCCACTCTTAGGCAATCCTTGAAGTGCCTAACCTGTCTTCGGCTCTCTGATCGCAGAATCTTGCTGATTCTTCTCGCATGTCCTTCCGATGGAGGCAACCACCCGCACACAAGCAGAACTTCCATAGGGCACTGTGCATTCTTTAGGAACCAGCTCAGCTTGCGGGCTCTGCATTCGCAGACCGCGATAAACGGCACCAGAACCGCCGGGTTAGATAAGTCAAAGTTAGGACATGAAGAAAGAAGGCCGGATGAACTAGAAATAAACTGAAGCAAAACTGCGATTCGGCCTAGTTGGAATCTATCCATCCTGAAAAATGTATGCGCAGGCGAACAAGGACAAAGAAAGGAATACAAACTGGCGCAATCTAACAACTGATTTATTAATCGAAAAACATTGACTCTTTTTAACCCTCGGAACAGCGCTCCCTGGTGACCTAAAAAAACACACAATGCACTGCGCACTTACGACAACGATAACAAAAACATAAAAACGATAACAGTTTCATTGATTGACAGACAGGAGCGCGATTTCTTTTGTTAGTAAAGCTACTGAAGGGTGGCTAACACAGTTGTCTTTCTGCTTGTCTATATGATATGCCTCCATTATCTCCCTTGACGTCTTGTTTCTACTCCTATACAGCAAGGTAGTGTCGCTAAAGCAAGGAGAGCATGCGCACTCATTGCAATGCATTGCCAAATGGGTTACAGGCCGACCTTTCAGGCTTGACATATGCTCTCTTAGCCTCGTGTTAATGCACCTGCCAGTCTGCCCTATATATACACAACCGCATGATAAAGGTATGCAATACACCACACTGTGTGCACATTCAACAAACCTGAGCTTATGTCTTATGCTACATCTCTTATGTACGTTGGTCCCTCTGTCGCATTTCTGGTTGACCAACGCGCACACTCCTCCTATTTTGTTTTTGGCCGAAAACACTACTTTCACATCATACTTTCCAGCCACCTTTTTTAATCTATGTGAAAGCCTATGTACATAAGGGACCGCTACTACCTTAGAGCTAGAACCAGTCATCCCACCTGTTTCCAAACATGGCGCCGTTTCCCGTCTGAGCTTCTTTAATAACCTAGTGCCTACGGCCAACATCACAGAGAATGGGTACCCCTCGTCCTGGAGCCTAGAGACCTGTTCATGAAACGACGCATGAACAGTATGGAAACAGGATTTAACCAATGCAGACCGAAAACAATTTGTTATAATTCCATTCTTGACCAGCTTAGAATGACATGAAGCGAAACTCATAAGCGGCTTTCCTGCCCTAGGCGAAAAGGTCCAACACACATGATCTGACAAAAAGTCCAGCTTCAAATCCAAAAACTGTAGCTTATTTTCAACCGGTACTTCTGAAGTAAATGTCAACCCCTTTCCTAGAGAATTAAAAGCATTCAATACCGAAACCCTGAAGTCCTCTTTGTGCACATCGCACCCCAACACCAAGTAGTCATCGACATACCTGAAGACCTTGTAGACTACACCTTGTAGGCAAAACGACAAATCTCTATCTATGCTGCCCATGAAAATGTCACTAAGGACCGGCGCTACCTTTGACCCAATGCATACCCCCTTCGCCTGGATGAACGTTTTATCCCCGAACCCCACGTGAGTGTTCTCTAAATAAAAGCTCAGAAGCTCAAGAAAAGACTCGACGGGCATACCACAGGTGTTGCGAAACGTCACTTCATTATTTTCTGTTATGCACTCTAGGACACAATGCATCAAAGGCACATGCGGCAACGAGTAATACAAGTCCTGAGCGTCAATGCTGATACCCCAACTGTTTTTTCTGTTATCTGATGCAAAAAACCCCGTGAGACCCTCAGAATTAGCCAGCAGAAAAGGGTCATTTACTTTCAACGACTTCAACATCTTTTGCAGATACCCCGCAACTAGCTTCTGCCACGCCCCTTTTTCTGAAACAATAGGCCTAAAAGGAACCTCCTGCTTATGGGTTTTTGCTGTGAAAAACACCTTCAATTCCAATCCCTTTGAATTTGCTTTTAATTCTCTAGGAAAGGGGTTGACATTTACTTCAGAAGTACCGGTTGAAAATAAGCTACAGTTTTTGGATTTGAAGCTGGACTTTTTGTCAGATCATGTGTGTTGGACCTTTTCGCCTAGGGCAGGAAAGCCGCTTATGAGTTTCGCTTCATGTCATTCTAAGCTGGTCAAGAATGGAATTATAACAAATTGTTTTCGGTCTGCATTGGTTAAATCCTGTTTCCATACTGTTCATGCGTCGTTTCATGAACAGGTCTCTAGGCTCCAGGACGAGGGGTACCCATTCTCTGTGATGTTGGCCGTAGGCACTAGGTTATTAAAGAAGCTCAGACGGGAAACGGCGCCATGTTTGGAAACAGGTGGGATGACTGGTTCTAGCTCTAAGGTAGTAGCGGTCCCTTATGTACATAGGCTTTCACATAGATTAAAAAAGGTGGCTGGAAAGTATGATGTGAAAGTAGTGTTTTCGGCCAAAAACAAAATAGGAGGAGTGTGCGCGTTGGTCAACCAGAAATGCGACAGAGGGACCAACGCACATAAGAGATGTAGCATAAGACATAAGCTCAGGTTTGTTGAATGTGCACACAGTGTGGTGTATTGCATACCTTTATCATGCGGTTGTGTATATATAGGGCAGACTGGCAGGTGCATTAACACGAGGCTAAGAGAGCATATGTCAAGCCTGAAAGGTCGGCCTGTAACCCATTTGGCAATGCATTGCAATGAGTGCGCATGCTCTCCTTGCTTTAGCGACACTACCTTGCTGTATAGGAGTAGAAACAAGACGTCAAGGGAGATAATGGAGGCATATCATATAGACAAGCAGAAAGACAACTGTGTTAGCCACCCTTCAGTAGCTTTACTAACAAAAGAAATCGCGCTCCTGTCTGTCAATCAATGAAACTGTTATCGTTTTTATGTTTTTGTTATCGTTGTCGTAAGTGCGCAGTGCATTGTGTGTTTTTTTAGGTCACCAGGGAGCGCTGTTCCGAGGGTTAAAAAGAGTCAATGTTTTTCGATTAATAAATCAGTTGTTAGATTGCGCCAGTTTGTATTCCTTTCTTTGTCCTTGTTCGCCTGCGCATACATTGTTCAGGATGGATAGATTCCAACTAGGCCGAATCGCAGTTTTGCTTCACGCATACTCGTTTTTGAATGCACACGCGCATACTCGTTTTGGAGTAGGCACGCGCATACTCGTTTTTGATTGCGCACGCGCATACTCGTTTTTGAATGCACACGCGCATACTCGTTTTCGAATAGGCACGCGCGTACTCGTTTTTGAATGCGCTCGCGTACACTCGTTTTGAATGCGCACGCACATACTCGTTTCGGAATACGCACGCGCATACTCGTTTTGGAATGCGCACGCGCATACTCGTTTTTGAATGCGCACGCGCGTACTCGTTTTTGAATGCGCACGCGCATACTCGTTTTTTGAATGCACATGCGCATACTAATTTTGGAATAAGCACGCGCATACTCGTTTTTGAACGCGCACATGCATACTCGTTTTTGAATGCACACGCGCATACTCGTTTTGGAATGCGCACGCGTATACTCGTTTTTGAATAGGCACGCGCGTACTCGTTTTTGATTGCGCACGCGCATACTCGTTTTTGAATGCACACGCGCATACTCGTTTTCGAATAGGCACGCGCGTACTCGTGTTTGAATGCGCACGCGCATACTCGTTTTTGAATGCACACGCGCATACTCGTTTTGGAATAGGCCCGCACATACTCGTTTTTGAATGCGCACACGCATACTCGTATTTGATTGCACACGCGCGTACTCGTTTTGAAATAGGCACGTGCATACTCGTTTGGAAAGGCGCACGCGCGTACTCGTTTTTGAATAGGCACACGCGTACTCGTTTTTTAATGCGCACGCGTATACTCGTTTTGAATGCGCACGCGCATACTAGTTTTCGAATAGGCACGCGCATACTCGTTTTTGAATGCGCACAAGCATACTCGTTTTTGAATGCACACGCGCATACTCGTTTCGGAATACGCACGCGCATACTCGTTTTGGAAGGCGCACGCGCATACTCGTTTTTGAATAGGCACGCGCGTACTCGTTTTTGAACGCGAACGCGCATACGCGTTTTTGAACACGCACACGCGTACTCGTTTTGGAATGCGCACGCGTATACTCGTTTTGAATGCACACGCGCATACTCGTTTTTGAATGGGCACGCGCGTACTCGTTTTTGAATGCGCACGCGTATACTCGTTTCGGAATGCGCACGCGCATATTCGTTTTCGAATAGGCACGCGCATACTCGTTTTTGAATGCGTACACGCATACTCGTTTTTGAATGCACACGCGCCTACTCGTTTCGGAATACGCACGCGCATACTCGTTTCGGAATGCGCACGTGCATACTCGTTTTGGAATAGGCACGTGCGTGCTCGTTTTTGAAAGCGAACGCGCATACGCGTTTTTGAACATGCACACGCGCATACTCGTTTCGGAAAACGCACGCGCATACTCGTTTTGGAATGCGCACGCGCATACTCGTTTTGAAATAGGCACGTGCGTACTCGTTTTTGAATGCGAACGCGCATACGCGTTTTTGAACATGCACACGCGTACTCGTTTTTGATTGCACACGCGCATACTCGTTTTGAAATAGGCACGTGCGTACTCGTTTTTTAATGCGAACGCGCATACGCGTTTTTGAACATGCACACGCGTACTCGTTTTTGATTGCACACGCGCGTACTCTTTTTGGAAAAGGCACGTGCGTACTCGTTTTTGAATGCGCACGCGCATACGCGTTTTTGAACATGCACACGCGCACTCGTTTTTGAATGCGCACGCGCATACTCGTTTTGGAATGCGCACGCGCACACTCGTTTTTGAATGCGCACGCGCGTACTCGTTTTTTATTGCGCACGCGCATACTCGTTTTTGAATGCACATGCGCATACTCGTTTTGGAATAAGCACGGGCATACTCGTTTTTGAACGCGCACACGCATACTCGTTTTTGAATGCACACGCGCATACTCGTTTTGGAGTAGGCACGCGCATACTCGTTTTTGATTGCGCACGCGCATACTCGTTTTTGAATGCGCACGCGCATAGGCTTTTTTGAACAGGCACACGCTTACTCGTTTTTGAATGCGCACGCGTATACTCGTCTTGAATGCGCACGCGCATACTCGTTTTTGAATGCAAACGCGCATACTCGTTTTGGAATACGCACGCACATACTCGTTTTGGAATGCGAACGCGCATACTCGTTTTATAATGCGCACGCGCGTACTCGTTTTTGATTGCGCACGCGCATACTCGTTTTTGAATGCACATGCGCATACTCGTTTTGGAATAAGCACGCGCATACTCGTTTTTGAACGCGCACACACATAATCGTTTTTGAATACACACGCGCATATTCGTTTTATGATGCGCACGCGTATACTCGTTTTTGAATAGGCACGCGCGTACTCGTTTATGATTGCGCACGCGCATAGTCGTTTTTGTATGCACACGCGCATACTCGTTTTTGAAGGCGCACGCGCATACTCGTTTTGGAATAGGCACGCGCATACTTGTTTTTGAATGCGCACACGCATACTCGTATTTGAATGCACACGCGCGTACTCGTTTTGGAATAGGCACGTGCATACTCGTTTTTGAATGCGCACACGCATACTCGTATTTGAATCCACACGCGCATACTCGTTTTGAAATAGGCACGTGCATACTCGTTTCTGAATGCGCACGCGCATACGCGTTTTTGAACAGGCACATGCGTACTCGTTTTTGAATGCGCACGCGCATACTCGTTTTGCAATAGGCACGTGCATACTCGTTTTTGAATGCGCACGCGCATACGCGTTTTTGAACAGGCACACGCGTACTCGTTTTTGAATGCGCGCGCGTATACTCGTCTTGATTGCGCACGCGCATACTCGTTTTTGAATGCACACGCGCATACTCGTTTCGGAATACGCACGCGCATACTCGTTTTGGAATGCGCACGCGCACACTCGTTTTTGAATGCGCACGCGCGTACTCGTTTTTTATTGCGCACGCGCATACTCGTTTTTGAATGCACATGCGCATACTCGTTTTGGAATAAGCACGGGCATACTCGTTTTTGAACGCGCACACGCATACTCGTTTTTGAATGCACACGCGCATACTCGTTTTGGAGTAGGCACGCGCATACTCGTTTTTGATTGCGCACGCGCATACTCGTTTTTGAATGCACACGCGCATACTCGTTTTCGAATAGGCACGCGCATACTCGTTTTTTAATGCACACGCGCATACTCGTTTTGAAATAGGCACGCGCATACTGGTTTGGAAGGCGCACGCGCATACTCGTTTTTGAATAGGCATGCGCGTACTCGTTTTTGAATGCGCACGCGCATACTTGGTTTTGAATGCACACGCGCATACTCGTTTTGAAATAGGCACGCGCATAGTCGTTTTTGAATGCACACACGCATACTCGTTTTGCAAAAGCACGTGCATACACGTTTTTGAATGCGCACGCGCATACGCGTTTTTGAACAGGCTCACGCGTACTCGTTTTTGAATGCGCACGCGTATACTTGTTTTGAATGCGCACGCGCATACTCGTTTTGAATGCTCACGCGCATACTCGTTTCGGAATACGCACGCGCATACTCGTTTTTGAATGCGCATGCGCATACTCGTTTTTGAATGCGCACGCGCGTACTCGTTTTTGAACGCGCACATGCATACTCGTTTTTGAATGCACACGCGCATACTCGTTTTGGAATGCGCACGCGTATACTCGTTTTTGAATAGGCACGCGCGTACTCGTTTTTGATTGCGCACGCGCATACTCGTTTTTGAATGCACACGCGCATACTCGTTTTCAAATAGGCACGCGCGTACTCGTGTTTGAATGCGCACACGCATACTCGTTTTTGAATGCACACGCGCATACTCAATTTGGAATAGGCCCGCACATACTCGTTTTTGAATGCGCACACGCATACTCGTATTTGAATGCACACGCAGGTACTCGTTTTGAAATAGGCACGTGCATACTCGTTTTTGAATGCGCACACGCATACTCGTATTTGAATGCACACGCGCATACTCGTTTCGGAATACGCACGCGCATACTCATTTTGGAATGCGCACGCGCATACTCGTTTTGGAATAGGCACGTGCGTACTCGTTTTTGAATGCAAAAGCGCATACGCGTTTTTGAACATGCACACGCGTACTCGTTTTGGATTGCACACGCGCGTACTCGTTTTGGAATAGGCACGTGCGCACTCGTTTTTGAATGCACACGCGTACTCGTTTTTGAATGCGCACGCGTATACTCGTTTTGAATGCACACGCGCAAACTCGTTTTTGAATAGGCACGCGCGTACTCGTTTTTGAATGCGCACGCGTATACTCGTTTCGGAATGCGCACGCGCATACTCGTTTTCGAATAGGCACGCGCATACTTGTTTTTGAATGCGAAGGCGTATACTCGTTTTTGAATGCGCACGAGCATACTCGTTTTCGAATAGGCACGCGCGTACTCGTTTTTGAACGCGAACGCGCATACGCGTTTTTGAATAGGCACGCGCATACTCGTTTTTGAGTGCGCACACGCATACTCGTTTTTGAATGCACACGCGCATACTCGTTTCGGAATACGTACGCGCATACTCGTTTTGGAATGCGCACGCGCATACTCGTTTTGGAATAGGCACGTGCGTACTCGTTTTTGAATGCGAACGCGCATACGCGTTTTCGAACATGCACACGCGTAATCGTTTTTGAATGCGCACGCGCATACGCGTTTTTGAACATGCACACGCGTACTCTTTTTTGAATGTGCACGCGTATACTGGTTTTGAATGCGCACGCGCATATTCTTTTTCGAATAGGCACGCGCATACTCGTTTTTCAATGCGCACACACATACTCGTTCTTGAATAGGCACGCGCGTACTCGTTTTTGAACGCGAACGCGCATACTCGTTTTTGAATAGGCACGCGCGTACTCGTTTTTGAATGCGCTCGCGTACACTCGTTCTGAATGCGCACGCGTATACTCGTTTTTGAATGCACACGCGCATACTTCTTTTCGAATAGGCACGTGAATACTCGTTTTTGAATGCACACGCGCCTACTCGTTTCGAAATGGGCACGCGCATACTAGTTTGGGAAGGCGCACGCGCACACTCGTTTTTGAATAGGCATGCGCGTACTCGTTTTTGAGTGCGCACGCGCATATTTGTTTTTGAATGCACACGCGCATACTCGTTTTGGAATAGGCACGCGCATACTCGTTTTTGAATACGCACACGCATACTCGTATTTGATTGCGCAAGCGCATACTCGTTTTGCAATAGGCACGTGCATACTCGTTTTTGAATGCGCACGCGCATAGGCTTTTTTGAACAGGCACACGCTTACTCGTTTTTGAATGCGCACGCGTATACTCGTCTTGAATGCGCACGCGCATACTCGTTTTTGAATGCAAACGCGCATACTTGTTTCGGAATACGCACGCGCATACTCGTTTTGGAATGCGAACGCGCATACTCGTTTTTGATTGCGCACGCGCATACTCGTTTTTGAATGCACATGCACATACTCGTTTTGGAATAAGCACGCGCATACTCGTTTTTGAACGCGCACACACATACTCGTTTTTGAATACACGCGCGCATACTCGTTTTATGATGCGCACGCGTATACTCGTTTTTGAATAGGCACGCGCATACTGGTTTGGAAGGCGCACGCGCATACTCGTTTTTGAATAGGCATGCGCGTACTCGTTTTTGAATGCGCACGCGCATACTTGGTTTTGAATGCCACGCGCATACTCGTTTTGAATAAGGCACGCGCATAGTCGTTTTTGAATGCACACACGCATACTCGTTTTGCAAAAGCACGTGCATACTCGTTTTTGATTGCGCACGCGCATACGCGTTTTTGAACAGGCACAAGCGTACTCGTTTTTGAATGCGCACACGTATACTCGTTTTGACTGCGCACGCGCATACTCGTTTTGAATGCTCACGCGCATACTCGTTTCGGAATACGCACGCGCATACTCGTTTTGGAATGCGCACGCGCATACTCGTTTTTGAATGCGCACGCGCGTACTCGTTTTTGAATGCGCACGCGCATACTCGTTTTTGAATGCACATGCGCATACTAATTTTGGAATAAGCACGCGCATACTCGTTTTTGAACGCGCACATGCATACTCGTTTTTGAATGCACACGCGCATACTCGTTTTGGAATGCGCACGCGTATACTCGTTTTTGAATAGGCACGCGCGTACTCGTTTTTGATTGCGCACGCGCATACTCGTTTTTGAATGCACACGCGCATACTCGTTTTCGAATAGGCACGCGCGTACTCGTGTTTGAATGCGCACGCGCATACTCGTTTTTGAATGCACACGCGCATACTCGTTTTGGAATAGGCCCGCACATACTCGTTTTTGAATGCGCACACGCATACTCGTATTTGATTGCACACGCGCGTACTCGTTTTGAAATAGGCACGCGCATACTCGTTTGGAAAGGCGCACGCGCGTACTCGTTTTTGAATAGGCACACGCGTACTCGTTTTTTAATGCGCACGCGTATACTCGTTTTGAATGCGCACGCGCATACTAGTTTTCGAATAGGCACGCGCATACTCGTTTTTGAATGCGCACAAGCATACTCGTTTTTGAATGCACACGCGCATACTCGTTTCGGAATACGCACGCGCATACTCGTTTTGGAAGGCGCACGCGCATACTCGTTTTTGAATAGGCACGCGCGTACTCGTTTTTGAACGCGAACGCGCATACGCGTTTTTGAACACGCACACGCGTACTCGTTTTGGAATGCGCACGCGTATACTCGTTTTGAATGCACACGCGCATACTCGTTTTTGAATGGGCACGCGCGTACTCGTTTTTGAATGCGCACGCGTATACTCGTTTCGGAATGCGCACGCGCATACTCGTTTTCGAATAGGCACGCGCATACTCGTTTTTGAATGCGTACACGCATACTCGTTTTTGAGTGCACACGCGCCTACTCGTTTCGGAATACGCACGCGCATACTCGTTTCGGAATGCGCACGTGCATACTCGTTTTGGAATAGGCACGTGCGTGCTCGTTTTTGAAAGCGAACGCGCATACGCGTTTTTGAACATGCACACGCGCATACTCGTTTCGGAAAACGCACGCGCATACTCGTTTTGGAATGCGCACGCGCATACTCGTTTTGAAATAGGCACGTGCGTACTCGTTTTTGAATGCGAACGCGCATACGCGTTTTTGAACATGCACACGCGTACTCGTTTTTGATTGCACACGCGCATACTCGTTTTGAAATAGGCACGTGCGTACTCGTTTTTTAATGCGAACGCGCATACGCGTTTTTGAACATGCACACGCGTACTCGTTTTTGATTGCACACGCGCGTACTCTTTTTGGAAAAGGCACGTGCGTACTCGTTTTTGAATGCGCACGCACATACGCGTTTTTGAACATGCACACGCGCACTCGTTTTTGAATGCGCACGCGTATACTCGTTTCGGAATGCGCACGCGCATACTTGTTTTCGAAAAGGCACGCGCATACTCGTTTTTGAATGCGAACACGCATACTCGTTTTTGATTGCACACGCGCATACTCGTTTCGGAATGCGCACGCGCATATTCGTTTTGGAATAGGCACGTGCGTGCTCGTTTTTGAAAGCGAACGCGCATACGCGTTTTTGAACATGCACACGCGTACTTTGTTATGAAGCGCACGGGTATACTCGTTTTGAATGCACACGCGCATACTCGTTTTTGAATAGGCACGCGCATACTCGTTTTTGACTGCGCACGTGTATACTCGTTTCGGAATGCGCACGTGCATGCTCGTTTTTGAATAGGCACGCATACACTCGTTTTGAATGCACACGCGCATACTCGTTTTTGAATAGGCACGCGCATACTCGTTTTTGACTGGGCACGTGTATACTCGTTTCGGAATGCGCACGCGCATGCTCGTTTTTGAATAGGCATTCGCGTACTCGTTTTTGAATGCGCTCGCGTACACTCCTTTTGAATGCGCACGCGTATACTCGTTTTTGAATGCACACGCGCATACTCGTTTTCGAATAGGCACGCGAATACTCGTTTTTGAATGCACACGCTCATACTCGTTTTTGAATGCACACGCGCATACTCGTTTCGAAATGGGCACGCGCATACTCGTTTGGGAAGGCGCACGCGCATACTCCTTTTTGAATGCGCACGGGCAAAGGCTTTTTTGAACAGGCACACGCTTACTCGTTTTTGAATGCGCACGCGTATACTCGTCTTGAATACGCACGCGCATACTCGTTTTAGAATGCGAACGCGCATACTCGTTTTATAATGCGCACGCGCGTACTCGTTTTTGATTGCGCACGCGGATACTCGTTTTTCAATGCACGTGCGCATACTCGTTTTGGAATAAGCACGCGCATACTCGTTTTTGAACGCGCACACACATACTCGTTTTTGAATACACACGCGCATACTCGTTTTATGATGCGCACGCGTATACTCGTTTTTGAATAGGCACGCGCGTACTCGTTTATGATTGCGCACGCGCATACTCGTTTTTGAATGCACACGCGCATACTCGTTTTTGAAGGCGCACGCCCATACTCGTTTTTGAATGCACACGCGCATACTCGTTTTGGAATAGGCACGCGCATACTTGTTTTTGAATGCGCACACGCATACTCGTAATTGAATGCACACGCGCGTACTCATTTTGGAATAGGCACGTGCATACTCGTTTTTGAATGCGCACACGCATACTCGTATTTGAATCCACACGCGCATACTCGTTTTGAAATAGGCACGTGCATACTCGTTTTTGAGTGCGCACGCGCATAGGCGTTTTTGAACAGGCGCACGAGTACTCGTTTTTGAATGCGCACGCGCATACTCGTTTTGCAATAGGCACGTACATACTCGTTTTTGAATGCGCACGCGCATACGCGTTTTTGAACAGGCACCGTGTACTCGTTTTTGAATGCGCACGCGTATACTCGTCTTGAATGCGCAAAGCATACTCGTTTTTGAATGCACACGCGCATACTCGTTTCGGAATACGCACGCGCATACTCGTTTTGGAATGCGCACGCGCACACTCGTTTTTGAATGCGCACGCGCGTACTCGTTTTTTATTGCGCACGCGCATACTTGTTTTTGAATGCACATGCGCATACTCGTTTTGGAATAAGCACGGGCATACTCGTTTTTGAACGCGCACACGCATACTCGTTTTTGAATGCACACGCGCATACTCGTTTTGGAGTAGGCACGCGCGTACTCGTTTTTGATTGCGCACGCGTATACTCGTTTTTGAATGCACACGCGCATACTCGTTTTCGAATAGGCACGCGCATACTCGTTTTTGAATGCACACGCGCATACTCGTTTTGAAATAGGCACGCGCATACTGGTTTGGAAGGCGCACGCGCATACTCGTTTTTGAATAGGCATGCGCGTACTCGTTTTTGACTGCGCACGCGCATACTTGGTTTTGAATGCACACGCGCATACTCGTTTTGAAATAGGCACGCGCATAGTCGTTTTTGAATGCACACACGCATACTCGTTTTGCAAAAGCACGCGCATACTCGTTTTTGAATGCGCACGCGCATACGCGTTTTTGAACAGGCACACGCGTACTCGTTTTTGAATGCGCACGCGTATACTTGTTTTGACTGCGCACGCGCATACTCGTTTTGAATGCGCACGCGCATACTTGTTTTTGAATGCGCACGCGCGTACTCGTTTTTGAATGCGCACGCGCATACTCGTTTTTGAATGCACATGCGCATACTCATTTTGGAATAAGCACGCGCATACTCGTTTTTGAACGCGCACATGCATACTCGTTTTTGAATGCACACGCGCATACTCGTTTTGGAATGCGCACGCGTATACTCGTTTTTGAATAGGCACGCGCGTACTCGTTTTTGATTGCGCACGCGCATACTCGTTTTTGAATGCTACACGCGCATACTCGTTTTCGAATAGGCACGCGCGTACTCGTGTTTGAATGCGCACACGCATACTCGTTTTTGAATGCACACGCGCATACTCGTTTCGAAATAGGCACGCGCATACTCGTTTGGGAAGGCGCACGCGCATACTCGTTTTTGAATAGGCATGCGCGTACTCGTTTTTGAATGCGCACGCGCGTACTCGTTTTTTAATTCGCACGCGCATACTCCTTTTCGCATAGGCACGCGAATACTCGTTTTTGAATGCACACGCGCCTACTCGTTTCGAAATGGGCACGCGCATACTCGTTTTGAATGCACACACGCATACTCGTTTTTGAATAGGCACGCGCATACTCGTTTTTGACTGCGCACGTGTATACTCGTTTCGGAATGCGCACGCGCATACTCGTTTTGAAATAGGCACGCGCATACTGGTTTGGAAGGCGCACGCGCATACTCGTTTTTGAATAGGCATGCGCGTACTCGTTTTTGAATGCGCACGCGCATACTTGGTTTTGAATGCACACGCGCATACTCGTTTTGAAATAGGCACGCGCATAGTCGTTTTTGAATGCACACACGCATACTCGTTTTGCAAAAGCACGTGCATACTCGTTTTTGAATGCGCACGCGCATACGCGTTTTTGAACAGGCTCACGCGTACTCGTTTTTGAATGCGCACGCGCATACTCGTTTTTGAAGGCGCACGCCCATACTCGTTTTTGAATGCACACGCGCATACTCGTTTTGGAATAGGCACGCGCATACTTGTTTTTGAATGCGCACACGCATACTCGTAATTGAATGCACACGCGCGTACTCATTTTGGAATAGGCACGTGCATACTCGTTTTTGAATGCGCACACGCATACTCGTATTTGAATCCACACGCGCATACTCGTTTTGAAATAGGCACGTGCATACTCGTTTTTGAGTGCGCACGCGCATAGGCGTTTTTGAACAGGCGCACGAGTACTCGTTTTTGAATGCGCACGCGCATACTCGTTTTGCAATAGGCACGTACATACTCGTTTTTGAATGCGCACGCGCATACGCGTTTTTGAACAGGCACCGTGTACTCGTTTTTGAATGCGCACGCGTATACTCGTCTTGAATGCGCAAAGCATACTCGTTTTTGAATGCACACGCGCATACTCGTTTCGGAATACGCACGCGCATACTCGTTTTGGAATGCGCACGCGCACACTCGTTTTTGAATGCGCACGCGCGTACTCGTTTTTTATTGCGCACGCGCATACTTGTTTTTGAATGCACATGCGCATACTCGTTTTGGAATAAGCACGGGCATACTCGTTTTTGAACGCGCACACGCATACTCGTTTTTGAATGCACACGCGCATACTCGTTTTGGAGTAGGCACGCGCGTACTCGTTTTTGATTGCGCACGCGTATACTCGTTTTTGAATGCACACGCGCATACTCGTTTTCGAATAGGCACGCGCATACTCGTTTTTGAATGCACACGCGCATACTCGTTTTGAAATAGGCACGCGCATACTGGTTTGGAAGGCGCACGCGCATACTCGTTTTTGAATAGGCATGCGCGTACTCGTTTTTGACTGCGCACGCGCATACTTGGTTTTGAATGCACACGCGCATACTCGTTTTGAAATAGGCACGCGCATAGTCGTTTTTGAATGCACACACGCATACTCGTTTTGCAAAAGCACGCGCATACTCGTTTTTGAATGCGCACGCGCATACGCGTTTTTGAACAGGCACACGCGTACTCGTTTTTGAATGCGCACGCGTATACTTGTTTTGACTGCGCACGCGCATACTCGTTTTGAATGCGCACGCGCATACTTGTTTTTGAATGCGCACGCGCGTACTCGTTTTTGAATGCGCACGCGCATACTCGTTTTTGAATGCACATGCGCATACTCATTTTGGAATAAGCACGCGCATACTCGTTTTTGAACGCGCACATGCATACTCGTTTTTGAATGCACACGCGCATACTCGTTTTGGAATGCGCACGCGTATACTCGTTTTTGAATAGGCACGCGCGTACTCGTTTTTGATTGCGCACGCGCATACTCGTTTTTGAATGCTACACGCGCATACTCGTTTTCGAATAGGCACGCGCGTACTCGTGTTTGAATGCGCACACGCATACTCGTTTTTGAATGCACACGCGCATACTCGTTTCGAAATAGGCACGCGCATACTCGTTTGGGAAGGCGCACGCGCATACTCGTTTTTGAATAGGCATGCGCGTACTCGTTTTTGAATGCGCACGCGCGTACTCGTTTTTTAATTCGCACGCGCATACTCCTTTTCGCATAGGCACGCGAATACTCGTTTTTGAATGCACACGCGCCTACTCGTTTCGAAATGGGCACGCGCATACTCGTTTTGAATGCACACACGCATACTCGTTTTTGAATAGGCACGCGCATACTCGTTTTTGACTGCGCACGTGTATACTCGTTTCGGAATGCGCACGCGCATACTCGTTTTGAAATAGGCACGCGCATACTGGTTTGGAAGGCGCACGCGCATACTCGTTTTTGAATAGGCATGCGCGTACTCGTTTTTGAATGCGCACGCGCATACTTGGTTTTGAATGCACACGCGCATACTCGTTTTGAAATAGGCACGCGCATAGTCGTTTTTGAATGCACACACGCATACTCGTTTTGCAAAAGCACGTGCATACTCGTTTTTGAATGCGCACGCGCATACGCGTTTTTGAACAGGCTCACGCGTACTCGTTTTTGAATGCGCACGCGTATACTTGTTTTGAATGCGCACGCGCATACTCGTTTTGAATGCTCACGCGCATACTCGTTTCGGAATACGCACGCGCATACTCGTTTTTGAATGCGCATGCGCATACTCGTTTTTGAATGCGCACGCGCGTACTCGTTTTTGAACGCGCACATGCATACTCGTTTTTGAATGCACACGCGCATACTCGTTTTGGAATGCGCACGCGTATACTCGTTTTTGTATAGGCACGCGCGTACTCGTTTTTGATTGCGCACGCGCATACTCGTTTTTGAATGCACACGCGCATACTCGTTTTCAAATAGGCACGCGCGTACTCGTGTTTGAATGCGCACACGCATACTCGTTTTTGAATGCACACGCGCATACTCAATTTGGAATAGGCCCGCACATACTCGTTTTTGAATGCGCACACGCATACTCGTATTTGAATGCACACGCAGGTACTCGTTTTGAAATAGGCACGTGCATACTCGTTTTTGAATGCGCACACGCATACTCGTATTTGAATGCACACGCGCATACTCGTTTCGGAATACGCACGCGCATACTCATTTTGGAATGCGCACGCGCATACTCGTTTTGGAATAGGCACGTGCGTACTCGTTTTTGAATGCGAAAGCGCATACGCGTTTTTGAACATGCACACGCGTACTCGTTTTGGATTGCACACGCGCGTACTCGTTTTGGAATAGGCACGTGCGCACTCGTTTTTGAATGCACACGCGTACTCGTTTTTGAATGCGCACGCGTATACTCGTTTTGAATGCACACGCGCAAACTCGTTTTTGAATAGGCACGCGCGTACTCGTTTTTGAATGCGCACGCGTATACTCGTTTCGGAATGCGCACGCGCATACTCGTTTTCGAATAGGCACGCGCATACTTGTTTTTGAATGCGCACGCGTATACTCGTTTTTGAATGCGCACGAGCATACTCGTTTTCGAATAGGCACGCGCGTACTCGTTTTTGAACGCGAACGCGCATACGCGTTTTTGAATAGGCACGCGCATACTCGTTTTTGAGTGCGCACACGCATACTCGTTTTTGAATACACACGCGCATACTCGTTTCGGAATACGTACGCGCATACTCGTTTTGGAATGCGCACGCGCATACTCGTTTTGGAATAGGCACGTGCGTACTCGTTTTTGAATGCGAACGCGCATACGCGTTTTCGAACATGCACACGCGTAATCGTTTTTGAATGCGCACGCGCATACGCGTTTTTGAACATGCACACGCGTACTCTTTTTTGAATGCGCACGCGTATACTGGTTTTGAATGCGCACGCGCATATTCTTTTTCGAATAGGCACGCGCATACTCGTTTTTCAATGCGCACACACATACTCGTTCTTGAATGCACGCGCGCATACTCGTTTCGGAATACGCACGCACATACTCGTTTAGGAATGCGCACGCGCATACTCGTTTTTGAATAGGCACGCGCGTACTCGTTTTTGAACGCGAACGCGCATACTCGTTTTTGAATAGGCACGCGCGTACTCGTTTTTGAATGCGCTCGCGTACACTCGTTTTGAATGCGCACGCGTATACTCGTTTTTGAATGCACACGCGCATACTCCTTTTCGAATAGGCACGCGAATACTCGTTTTTGAATGCACACGCGCCTACTCGTTTCGAAATGGGCACGCGCATACTCGTTTGGGAAGGCGCACGCGCATACTCGTCTTGAATACGCACGCGCATACTCGTTTTAGAATGCGAACGCGCATACTCGTTTTATAATGCGCACGCGCGTACTCGTTTTTGATTGCGCACGCGGATACTCGTTTTTCAATGCACGTGCGCATACTCGTTTTGGAATAAGCACGCGCATACTCGTTTTTGAACGCGCACACACATACTCGTTTTTGAATACACACGCGCATACTCGTTTTATGATGCGCACGCGTATACTCGTTTTTGAATAGGCACGCGCGTACTCGTTTATGATTGCGCACGCGCATACTCGTTTTTGAATGCACACGCGCATACTCGTTTTTGAAGGCGCACGCCCATACTCGTTTTTGAATGCACACGCGCATACTCGTTTTGGAATAGGCACGCGCATACTTGTTTTTGAATGCGCACACGCATACTCGTAATTGAATGCACACGCGCGTACTCATTTTGGAATAGGCACGTGCATACTCGTTTTTGAATGCGCACACGCATACTCGTATTTGAATCCACACGCGCATACTCGTTTTGAAATAGGCACGTGCATACTCGTTTTTGAGTGCGCACGCGCATAGGCGTTTTTGAACAGGCGCACGAGTACTCGTTTTTGAATGCGCACGCGCATACTCGTTTTGCAATAGGCACGTACATACTCGTTTTTGAATGCGCACGCGCATACGCGTTTTTGAACAGGCACCGTGTACTCGTTTTTGAATGCGCACGCGTATACTCGTCTTGAATGCGCAAAGCATACTCGTTTTTGAATGCACACGCGCATACTCGTTTCGGAATACGCACGCGCATACTCGTTTTGGAATGCGCACGCGCACACTCGTTTTTGAATGCGCACGCGCGTACTCGTTTTTTATTGCGCACGCGCATACTTGTTTTTGAATGCACATGCGCATACTCGTTTTGGAATAAGCACGGGCATACTCGTTTTTGAACGCGCACACGCATACTCGTTTTTGAATGCACACGCGCATACTCGTTTTGGAGTAGGCACGCGCGTACTCGTTTTTGATTGCGCACGCGTATACTCGTTTTTGAATGCACACGCGCATACTCGTTTTCGAATAGGCACGCGCATACTCGTTTTTGAATGCACACGCGCATACTCGTTTTGAAATAGGCACGCGCATACTGGTTTGGAAGGCGCACGCGCATACTCGTTTTTGAATAGGCATGCGCGTACTCGTTTTTGACTGCGCACGCGCATACTTGGTTTTGAATGCACACGCGCATACTCGTTTTGAAATAGGCACGCGCATAGTCGTTTTTGAATGCACACACGCATACTCGTTTTGCAAAAGCACGCGCATACTCGTTTTTGAATGCGCACGCGCATACGCGTTTTTGAACAGGCACACGCGTACTCGTTTTTGAATGCGCACGCGTATACTTGTTTTGACTGCGCACGCGCATACTCGTTTTGAATGCGCACGCGCATACTTGTTTTTGAATGCGCACGCGCGTACTCGTTTTTGAATGCGCACGCGCATACTCGTTTTTGAATGCACATGCGCATACTCATTTTGGAATAAGCACGCGCATACTCGTTTTTGAACGCGCACATGCATACTCGTTTTTGAATGCACACGCGCATACTCGTTTTGGAATGCGCACGCGTATACTCGTTTTTGAATAGGCACGCGCGTACTCGTTTTTGATTGCGCACGCGCATACTCGTTTTTGAATGCTACACGCGCATACTCGTTTTCGAATAGGCACGCGCGTACTCGTGTTTGAATGCGCACACGCATACTCGTTTTTGAATGCACACGCGCATACTCGTTTCGAAATAGGCACGCGCATACTCGTTTGGGAAGGCGCACGCGCATACTCGTTTTTGAATAGGCATGCGCGTACTCGTTTTTGAATGCGCACGCGCGTACTCGTTTTTTAATTCGCACGCGCATACTCCTTTTCGCATAGGCACGCGAATACTCGTTTTTGAATGCACACGCGCCTACTCGTTTCGAAATGGGCACGCGCATACTCGTTTTGAATGCACACACGCATACTCGTTTTTGAATAGGCACGCGCATACTCGTTTTTGACTGCGCACGTGTATACTCGTTTCGGAATGCGCACGCGCATACTCGTTTTGAAATAGGCACGCGCATACTGGTTTGGAAGGCGCACGCGCATACTCGTTTTTGAATAGGCATGCGCGTACTCGTTTTTGAATGCGCACGCGCATACTTGGTTTTGAATGCACACGCGCATACTCGTTTTGAAATAGGCACGCGCATAGTCGTTTTTGAATGCACACACGCATACTCGTTTTGCAAAAGCACGTGCATACTCGTTTTTGAATGCGCACGCGCATACGCGTTTTTGAACAGGCTCACGCGTACTCGTTTTTGAATGCGCACGCGTATACTTGTTTTGAATGCGCACGCGCATACTCGTTTTGAATGCTCACGCGCATACTCGTTTCGGAATACGCACGCGCATACTCGTTTTTGAATGCGCATGCGCATACTCGTTTTTGAATGCGCACGCGCGTACTCGTTTTTGAACGCGCACATGCATACTCGTTTTTGAATGCACACGCGCATACTCGTTTTGGAATGCGCACGCGTATACTCGTTTTTGAATAGGCACGCGCGTACTCGTTTTTGATTGCGCACGCGCATACTCGTTTTTGAATGCACACGCGCATACTCGTTTTCAAATAGGCACGCGCGTACTCGTGTTTGAATGCGCACACGCATACTCGTTTTTGAATGCACACGCGCATACTCAATTTGGAATAGGCCCGCACATACTCGTTTTTGAATGCGCACACGCATACTCGTATTTGAATGCACACGCAGGTACTCGTTTTGAAATAGGCACGTGCATACTCGTTTTTGAATGCGCACACGCATACTCGTATTTGAATGCACACGCGCATACTCGTTTCGGAATACGCACGCGCATACTCATTTTGGAATGCGCACGCGCATACTCGTTTTGGAATAGGCACGTGCGTACTCGTTTTTGAATGCGAAAGCGCATACGCGTTTTTGAACATGCACACGCGTACTCGTTTTGGATTGCACACGCGCGTACTCGTTTTGGAATAGGCACGTGCGCACTCGTTTTTGAATGCACACGCGTACTCGTTTTTGAATGCGCACGCGTATACTCGTTTTGAATGCACACGCGCAAACTCGTTTTTGAATAGGCACGCGCGTACTCGTTTTTGAATGCGCACGCGTATACTCGTTTCGGAATGCGCACGCGCATACTCGTTTTCGAATAGGCACGCGCATACTTGTTTTTGAATGCGCACGCGTATACTCGTTTTTGAATGCGCACGAGCATACTCGTTTTCGAATAGGCACGCGCGTACTCGTTTTTGAACGCGAACGCGCATACGCGTTTTTGAATAGGCACGCGCATACTCGTTTTTGAGTGCGCACACGCATACTCGTTTTTGAATACACACGCGCATACTCGTTTCGGAATACGTACGCGCATACTCGTTTTGGAATGCGCACGCGCATACTCGTTTTGGAATAGGCACGTGCGTACTCGTTTTTGAATGCGAACGCGCATACGCGTTTTCGAACATGCACACGCGTAATCGTTTTTGAATGCGCACGCGCATACGCGTTTTTGAACATGCACACGCGTACTCTTTTTTGAATGCGCACGCGTATACTGGTTTTGAATGCGCACGCGCATATTCTTTTTCGAATAGGCACGCGCATACTCGTTTTTCAATGCGCACACACATACTCGTTCTTGAATGCACGCGCGCATACTCGTTTCGGAATACGCACGCACATACTCGTTTAGGAATGCGCACGCGCATACTCGTTTTTGAATAGGCACGCGCGTACTCGTTTTTGAACGCGAACGCGCATACTCGTTTTTGAATAGGCACGCGCGTACTCGTTTTTGAATGCGCTCGCGTACACTCGTTTTGAATGCGCACGCGTATACTCGTTTTTGAATGCACACGCGCATACTCCTTTTCGAATAGGCACGCGCATACTCGTTTTTGAATGCGCACACGCATACTCGTTTGGGAAGGCGCACGCGCATACTCGTTTTGGAATAGGCACGCGCATACTCGTTTTTGAATACGCACACGCATACTCGTATTTGATTGCGCAAGCGCATACTCGTTTTGCAATAGGCACGTGCATACTCGTTTTTGAATGCGCACGCGCATAGGCTTTTTTGAACAGGCACACGCTTACTCGTTTTTGAATGCGCACGCGTATACTCGTCTTGAATGCGCACGCGCATACTCGTTTTTGAATGCAAACGCGCATACTTGTTTCGGAATACGCACGCGCATACTCGTTTTGGAATGCGAACGCGCATACTCGTTTGTGATTGCGCACGCGCATACTCGTTTTTGAATGCACATGCACATACTCGTTTTGGAATAAGCACGCGCATACTCGTTTTTGAACGCGCACACACATACTCGTTTATGAATACACACGCGCATACTCGTTTTATGATGCGCACGCGTATACTCGTTTTTGAATAGGCACGCGCATACTGGTTTGGAAGGCGCACGCGCATACTCGTTTTTGAATAGGCATGCGCGTACTCGTTTTTGAATGCGCACGCGCATACTTGGTTTTGAATACACACGCGCATACTCGTTTTGAAATAGGCACGCGCATAGTCGTTTTTGAATGCACACACGCATACTCGTTTTGCAAAAGCACGTGCATACTCGTTTTTGATTGCGCACGCGCATACGCGTTTTTGAACAGGCACAAGCGTACTCGTTTTTGAATGCGCACGCGTATACTCGTTTTGACTGCGCACGCGCATACTCGTTTTGAATGCTCACGCGCATACTCGTTTCGGAATACGCACGCGCATACTCGTTTTGGAATGCGCACGCGCATACTCGTTTTTGAATGCGCACGCGCGTACTCGTTTTTGAATGCGCACGCGCATACTCGTTTTTGAATGCACATGCGCATACTAATTTTGGAATAAGCACGCGCATACTCGTTTTTGAACGCGCACATGCATACTCGTTTTTGAATGCACACGCGCATACTCGTTTTGGAATGCGCACGCGTATACTCGTTTTTGAATAGGCACGCGCGTACTCGTTTTTGATTGCGCACGCGCAAACTCGTTTTTGAATGCACACGCGCATACTCGTTTTCGAATAGGCACGCGCGTACTCGTGTTTGAATGCGCACGCGCATACTCGTTTTTGAATGCACACGCGCATACTCGTTTTGGAATAGGCCCGCACATACTCGTTTTTGAATGCGCACACGCATACTCGTATTTGAATGCACACGCGCGTACTCGTTTTGAAATAGGCACGCGCATACTCGTTTGGAAAGGCGCACGCGCATACTCGTTTTTGAATAGGCACACGCGTACTCGTTTTTTAATGCGCACGCGTATACTCGTTTTGAATGCGCACGCGCATACTAGTTTTCGAATAGGCACGCGCATACTCGTTTTTGAATGCGCACAAGCATACTCGTTTTTGAATGCACGCGCGCATACTCGTTTCGGAATACGCACGCGCATACTCGTTTTGGAAGGCGCACGCGCATACTCGTTTTTGAATAGGCACGCACGTACTCGTTTTTGAACGCGAACGCGCATACGCGTTTTTGAACATGCACACGCGTACTCGTTTTTGAATGCACACGTGTATACTGGTTTTGAATGCACACGCGCATACTCGTTTTTGAATAGGCATGCGCGTACTCGTTTTTGAATGCGCACGCATATACTCGTTTCGGAAGGCGCACGCGCATACTCGTTTTCGAATAGGCACGCGCATACTCGTTTTTGAATGCGCACACGCATACTCGTTTTTGAATGCACACGCGCATACTCGTTTTGGAATACGCATGCGACTACTCGTTTTTGAATAGGCACGCGCGTACTCGTTTTTGAACGCGAACGCGCATACGCGTTTTTGAACACGCACACGCGTACTCGTTTTTGAATGCGCACGCGTACACTCGTTTTGAATACACACGCGCATACTCGTTTTTGAATGGGCACGCGCGTACTCGTTTTGAATGCGCACGCGTATACTCGTTTCGGAATGCGCACGCGCATACTCGTTTTCGAATAGGCACGCGCATACTCGTTTTTGAATGCGTACACGCATACTCGTTTTTGAATGCACACGCGCCTACTCGTTTCGGAATACGCACGCGCATACTCGTTTCGGAATGCGCACGTGCATACTCGTTTTGGAATAGGCACGTGCGTGCTCGTTTTTGAAAGCGAACGCGCATACGCGTTTTTGAACATGCACACGCGCATACTCGTTTCGGAAAACGCACGCGCATACTCGTTTTGGAATGCGCACGCGCATACTCGTTTTGAAATAGGCACGTGCGTACTCGTTTTTGAATGCGAACGCGCATACGCGTTTTTGAACATGCACACGCGTACTCGTTTTTGATTGCACACGCGCATACTCGTTTTGAAATAGGCACGTGCGTACTCGTTTTTTAATGCGAACGCGCATACGCGTTTTTGAACATGCACACGCGTACTCGTTTTTGATTGCACACGCGCGTACTCTTTTTGGAAAAGGCACGTGCGTACTCGTTTTTGAATGCGCACGCGCATACGCGTTTTTGAACATGCACACGCGCACTCCTTTTTGAATGCGCACGCGTATACTCGTTTCGGAATGCGCACGCGCATACTTGTTTTCGAAAAGGCACGCGCATACTCGTTTTTGAATGCGAACACGCATACTCGTTTTTGATTGCACACGCGCATACTCGTTTCGGAATGCGCACGCGCATATTCGTTTTGGAATAGGCACGTGCGTGCTCGTTTTTGAAAGCGAACGCGCATACGCGTTTTTGAACATGCACACGCGTACTTTGTTATGAATGCGCACGGGTATACTCGTTTTGAATGCACACGCGCATACTCGTTTTTGAATAGGCACGCGCATACTCGTTTTTGACTGCGCACGTGTATACTCGTTTCGGAATGCGCACGTGCATGCTCGTTTTTGAATAGGCACGCATACACTCGTTTTGAATGCACACGCGCATACTCGTTTTTGAATAGGCACGCGCATACTCGTTTTTGACTGGGCACGTGTATACTCGTTTCGGAATGCGCACGCGCATGCTCGTTTTTGAATAGGCATTCGCGTACTCGTTTTTGAATGCGCTCGCGTACACTCGTTTTGAATGCGCACGCGTATACTCGTTTTTGAATGCACACGCGCATACTCGTTTTCGAATAGGCACGCGAATACTCGTTTTTGAATGCACACGCTCATACTCGTTTTTGAATGCACACGCGCATACTCGTTTCGAAATGGGCACGCGCATACTCGTTTGGGAAGGCGCACGCGCATACTCCTTTTTGAATGCGCACGGGCATAGGCTTTTTTGAACAGGCACACGCTTACTCGTTTTTGAATGCGCACGCGTATACTCGTCTTGAATACGCACGCGCATACTCGTTTTAGAATGCGAACGCGCATACTCGTTTTATAATGCGCACGCGCGTACTCGTTTTTGATTGCGCACGCGGATACTCGTTTTTCAATGCACGTGCGCATACTCGTTTTGGAATAAGCACGCGCATACTCGTTTTTGAACGCGCACACACATACTCGTTTTTGAATACACACGCGCATACTCGTTTTATGATGCGCACGCGTATACTCGTTTTTGAATAGGCACGCGCGTACTCGTTTATGATTGCGCACGCGCATACTCGTTTTTGAATGCACACGCGCATACTCGTTTTTGAAGGCGCACGCCCATACTCGTTTCTGAATGCACACGCGCATACTCGTTTTGGAATAGGCACGCGCATACTTGTTTTTGAATGCGCACACGCATACTCGTATTTGAATGCACACGCGCGTACTCGTTTTGGAATAGGCACGTGCATACTCGTTTTTGAATGCGCACACGCATACTCGTATTTGAATCCACACGCGCATACTCGTTTTGAAATAGGCACGTGCATACTCGTTTTTGAATGCGCACGCGCATAGGCGTTTTTGAACAGGCGCACGAGTACTCGTTTTTGAATGCGCACGCGCATACTCGTTTTGCAATAGGCACGTACATACTCGTTTTTGAATGCGCACGCGCATACGCGTTTTTGAACAGGCACCGTGTACTCGTTTTTGAATGCGCACGCGTATACTCGTCTTGACTGCGCACGCGCATACTCGTTTTTGAATGCACACGCGCATACTCGTTTCGGAATACGCACGCGCATACTCGTTTTGGAATGCGCACGCGCATACTTGTTTTTGAATGCACATGCGCATACTCGTTTTGGAATAAGCACGGGCATACTCGTTTTTGAACGCGCACACGCATACTCGTTTTTGAATGCACACGCGCATACTCGTTTTGGAGTAGGCACGCGCGTACTCGTTTTTGATTGCGCACGCGTATACTCGTTTTTGAATGCACACGCGCATACTCGTTTTCGAATAGGCACGCGCATACTCGTTTTTGAATGCACACGCGCATACTCGTTTTGAAATAGGCACGCGCATACTGGTTTGGAAGGCGCACGCGCATACTCGTTTTTGAAGAGGCATGCGCGTACTCGTTTTTGACTGCGCACGCGCATACTTGGTTTTGAATGCACACGCGCATACTCGTTTTGAAATAGGCACGCGCATAGTCGTTTTTGAATGCACACACGCATACTCGTTTTGCAAAAGCACGTGCATACTCGTTTTTGAATGCGCACGCGCATACGCGTTTTTGAACAGGCACACGCGTACTCGTTTTTGAATGCGCACGCGTATACTTGTTTTGACTGCGCACGCGCATACTCGTTTTGAATGCTCACGCGCATACTCGTTTTGGAATACGCACGCGCATACTCGTTTTTGAATGCGCACGCGCATACTCGTTTTTGAATGCGCACGCGCGTACTCGTTTTTGAATGCGCACGCGCATACTCGTTTTTGAATGCACATGCGCATACTCATTTTGGAATAAGCACGCGCATACTCGTTTTTGAACGCGCACATGCATACTCGTTTTTGAATGCACACGCGCATACTCGTTTTGGAGTGCGCACGCGTATACTCGTTTTTGAATAGGCACGCGCGTACTCGTTTTTGATTGCGCACGCGCATACTCGTTTTTGAATGCTACACGCGCATACTCGTTTTCGAATAGGCACGCGCGTACTCGTGTTTGAATGCGCACACGCATACTCGTTTTTGAATGCACACGCGCATACTCGTTTCGAAATAGGCACGCGCATACTCGTTTGGGAAGGCGCACGCGCATACTCGTTTTTGAATAGGCATGCGCGTACTCGTTTTTGAATGCGCACGCGCGTACTCGTTTTTTAATTCGCACGCGCATACTCCTTTCGGAATAGGGACGCGCGTACTCGTTTTTGAATGCGCACGCGCATACGCGTTTTTGAACATGCACACGCGTACTCGTTTTCTGATGCGCACGCGTATACTCGTTTTGAATGCGCACGCGCATACTAGTTTTCGAATAGGCACGCGCATACTCGTTTTTGAATGCACACGCGCAAACTCGTTTCGGAATACGCACGCGCATACTCGTTTTGGAAGGCGCACGCGCATACTTGTTTTTGAATAGGCACGCGCGTACTCGTTTTTGAACGCGAACGCGCATACGCGTTTTTGAACATGCACACGCGTACTCGTTTTTGAATGCACACGCGTATACTGGTTTTGAACGCACACGCGCATACTCGTTTTTGAATAGGCATGCGCGTACTCGTTTTTGAATGCGCACGCACATACTCGTTTTCGAATAGGCACGCGCATACTCGTTTTTGAATGCGCACACGCATACTCGTTTTTGAATGCACACGCGCATACTTGTTTTGGAATACGCATGCGACTACTCGTTTTTGAATAGGCGCGCGCGTACTCGTTTTTGAACGCGAACGCGCATACGCGTTTTTGAACACGCACACGCGTACTCCTTTTTGGATGCGCACGCGTATACTCGTTTTGAGTGCACACGCGCATACTCGTTTTTGAATGGGCACGCGCGTACTCGTTTTTGAATGCGCACGCGTATACTCGTTTCGGAATGCGCACGCGCATACTCGTTTTCGAATAGGCACGCGCATACTCGTTTTGAATGCGTACACGCATACTCATTTTTGAATGCACACGCGCCTACTCGTTTCGGAATACGCACGCGCATACTCGTTTCGGAATGCGCACGCGCATACTCGTTTTGGAATAGGCACGTGCGTACTCGTTTTTGAATGCGAACGCGCATACGCGTTTTTGAATGCACACGCGCATACTCTATTCAGAATTCGCACGCGCATATTCATTTTGGAATAGGCACGTGCGTGCTCGTTTTTGAAAGCTAACGCGCATACGCGTTTTTGAACATGCACACGCGCATACTCGTTTCGGAACACGCACGCGCATACTCGTTTTGGAATGCGCACGCGTATACTCGTTTTGAAATAGGCACGTGCGTACTCGTTTTTGAATGCGAATGCGCATACGCGTTTTTGAACATGCACACGCGTACTCGTTTTTGATCGCGCACGCGCATACTCGTTTTGAAATAGGCACGTGCGTACTCGTTTTTGAATGCGAACGCGCATACGCGTTTCTGAACATGCACGCGCGTACTCGATTTTGATTGCACACGCGCGTACTCTTTTTGGAATAGGCACGTGCGTACTCGTTTTTGAATGCGCACCCGCATACGCGTTTTTGAACATGCACACGCGTACTCGTTTTTGAATGCGCACGCGTATACTCGTTTCGGAATGCGCACGCGCATACTTGTTTTCGAATAGGCACGCGCATACTCGTTTTTGAATAGGCACGCGCATACTCGTTTTTGACTGCGCACGTGTATACTCGTTTGGGAATGCGCACGCGCATTCTCGTTTTTGAATAGGCACGCGTACACTCGTTTTGAATGCACACGCGCATACTCGTTTTTGAATAGGCACGCGCATACTCGTTTTTGACTGGGCACGTGTATACTCGTTTCGGAATGCGCACGCGCATGCTCGTTTTTGAATAGGCACGCGCGTACTCGTTTTTGAATGCGCTCGCGTACACTCGTTTTGAATGCGCACGCGTATACTCGTTTGGAATGCACACGCGCATACTCGTTTTCGAATAGGCACGCGAATACTCGTTTTTGAATGCACACGCGCATACTCGTTTTTAAATGCACACGCGCATACTCGTTTCGAAATGGGCACGCGCATACTCGTTTGGGAAGGCGCACGCGCATACTCGTTTTTGAATGCGCACGCGCATAGGCTTTTTTGAACAGGCACACGCTTACTCGTTTTTGAATGCGCACGCGCATAGGCTTTTTTGAACAGGCACACGCTTACTAGTTTTTGAATGCGCACGCGTATACTCGTCTTGAATGCGCACGCGCATACTCGTTTTTGAATGCAAACGCGCATACTCGTTTTTGAATACGCACGCACATACTCGTTTTGGAATGCGAACGCGCATACTCGTTTTATAATGCGCACGCGCGTACTCGTTTTTGATTGCGCACGCGCATACTCGTTTTTGAATGCACATGCGCATACTCGTTTTGGAATAAGCATGCGCATACTCGTTTTTGAACGCGCACACACATAATCGTTTTTGAATACACACGCGCATATTCGTTTTATGATGCGCACGCGTATACTCGTTTTTGAATAGGCACGCGCGTACTCGTTTATGATTGCGCACGCGCATACTCGTTTTTGTATGCACACGCGCATACTCGTTTTTGAAGGCGCACGCGCATACTCGTTTTGGAATAGGCACGCGCATACTTGTTTTTGAATGCGCACACGCATACTCGTATTTGAATGCACACGCGCGTACTCGTTTTGGAATAGGCACGTGCATACTCGTTTTTGAATGCGCACACGCATACTCGTATTTGAATCCACACGCGCTACTCGTTTTGAAATAGGCACGTGCATACTCGTTTCTGAATGCGCACGCGCATACGCGTTTTTGAACAGGCACATGCGTACTCGTTTTTGAATGCGCACGCGCATACTCGTTTTGCAATAGGCACGTGCATACTCGTTTTTGAATGCGCACGCGCATACGCGTTTTTGAACAGGCACACGCGTACTCGTTTTTGAATGCGCACGCGTATACTCGTCTTGAATGCGCACGCGCATACTCGTTTTTGAATGCACACGCGCATACTCGTTTCGGAATACGCACGCGCATACTCGTTTTGGAATGCGCACGCGCACACTCGTTTTTTAATGCGCACGCGCGCACTCGTTTTTTATTGCGCACGCGCATACTCGTTTTTGAATGCACATGCGCATACTCGTTTTGGAATAAGCACGGGCATACTCGTTTTTGAACGCGCACACGCATACTCGTTTTTGAATGCACACGCGCATACTCGTTTTGGAGTAGGCACGCGCATACTCGTTTTTGATTGCGCACGCGCATACTCGTTTTTGAATGCACACGTGCATACTCGTTTTCGAATAGGCACGCGCGTACTCGTTTTTGAATGCGCTCGCGTACACTCGTTTTGAATGCGCACGCGTATACTCGTTTGGAATGCACACGCGCATACTCGTTTTCGAATAGGCACGCGAATACTCGTTTTTGAATGCACACGCGCATACTCGTTTTTGAATGCACACGCGCATACTCGTTTCGAAATGGGCACGCGCATACTCGTTTGGGAAGGCGCACGCGCATACTCGTTTTTGAATGCGCACGCGCATAGGCTTTTTTGAACAGGCACACGCTTTCTCGTTTTTGAATGCGCACGCGTATACTCGTCTTGAGTGCGCACGCGCATACTCGTTTTTGAATGCAAACGCGCATACTCGTTTTGGAATACGCACGCACATACTCGTTTTGGAATGCGAACGCGCATACTCGTTTTATAATGCGCACGCGCGTACTCGTTTTTGATTGCGCACGCGCATACTCGTTTTTGAATGCACATGCGCATACTCGTTTTGGAATAAGCACGCGCATACTCGTTTTTGAACGCGCACACACATAATCGTTTTTGAATACACACGCGCATATTCGTTTTATGATGCGCACGCGTATACTCGTTTTTGAATAGGCACGCGCGTACTCGTTTATGATTGCGCACGCGCATACTCGTATTTGAATGCACACGCGCGTACTCGTTTTGGAATAGGCACGTGCATACTCGTTTTTGAATGCGCACACGCATACTCGTATTTGAATCCACACGCGCATACTCGTTTTGAAATAGGCACGTGCATACTCGTTTCTGAATGCGCACGCGCATACGCGTTTTTGAACAGGCACATGCGTACTCGTTTTTGAATGCGCACGCGCATACTCGTTTTGCAATAGGAACGTGCATACTCGTTTTTGAATGCGCACGCGCATACGCGTTTTTGAACAGGCACACGCGTACTCGTTTTTGAATGCGCACGCGTATACTCGTCTTGAATGCGCACGCGCATACTCGTTTTTGAATGCACACGCGCATACTCGTTTCGGAATACGCACGCGCATACTCGTTTTGGAATGCGCACGCGCACACTCGTTTTTGAATGCGCACGCGCGTATTCGTTTTTTATTGCGCACGCGCATACTCGTTTTTGAATGCACATGCGCATACTCGTTTTGTAATAAGCACGGGAATACTCGTTTTTGAACGCGCACACGCATACTCGTTTTTGAATGCACACGCGCATACTCGTTTTCGAATAGGCACGCGCATACTCGTTTTTTAATGCACACGCGCATACTCGTTTTGAAATAGGCACGCGCATACTGGTTTGGAAGGCGCACGCGCATACTCCTTTTTGAATAGGCATGCGCGTACTCGTTTTTGAATGCGGACGCGCATACTTGGTTTTGAATGCACACGCGCATACTCGTTTTGAAATAGGCACGCGCATAGTCGTTTTTGAATGCACACACGCATACTCGTTTTGCAAAAGCACGTGCATACTCGTTTTTGAATGCGCACGCGCATACGCGTTTTTGAACAGGCTCACGCGTACTCGTTTTTGAATGCGCACGCGTATACTTGTTTTGAATGCGCACGCGCATACTCGTTTTGAATGCTCACGCGCATACTCGTTTCGGAATACGCACGCGCATACTCGTTTTTGAATGCGCATGCGCATACTCGTTTTTGAATGCGCACGCGCGTACTCGTTTTTGAACGCGCACATGCATACTCGTTTTTGAATGCACACGCGCATACTCGTTTTGGAATGCGCACGCGTATACTCGTTTTTGAATAGGCACGCGCGTACTCGTTTTTGATTGCGCACGCGCATACTCGTTTTTGAATGCACACGCGCATACTCGTTTTCAAATAGGCACGCGCGTACTCGTGTTTGAATGCGCACACGCATACTCGTTTTTGAATGCACACGCGCATACTCAATTTGGAATAGGCCCGCACATACTCGTTTTTGAATGCGCACACGCATACTCGTATTTGAATGCACACGCAGGTACTCGTTTTGAAATAGGCACGTGCATACTCGTTTTTGAATGCGCACACGCATACTCGTATTTGAATGCACACGCGCATACTCGTTTCGGAATACGCACGCGCATACTCATTTTGGAATGCGCACGCGCATACTCGTTTTGGAATAGGCACGTGCGTACTCGTTTTTGAATGCGAAAGCGCATACGCGTTTTTGAACATGCACACGCGTACTCGTTTTGGATTGCACACGCGCGTACTCGTTTTGGAATAGGCACGTGCGCACTCGTTTTTGAATGCACACGCGTACTCGTTTTTGAATGCGCACGCGTATACTCGTTTTGAATGCACACGCGCAAACTCGTTTTTGATTAGGCACGCGCGTACTCGTTTTTGAATGCGCACGCGTATACTCGTTTCGGAATGCGCACGCGCATACTCGTTTTCGAATAGGCACGCGCATACTTGTTTTTGAATGCGCACGCGTATACTCGTTTTTGAATGCGCACGAGCATACTCGTTTTCGAATAGGCACGCGCGTACTCGTTTTTGAACGCGAACGCGCATACGCGTTTTCGAATAGGCACGCGCATACTCGTTTTTGAGTGCGCACACGCATACTCGTTTTTGAATGCACACGCGCATACTCGTTTCGGAATACGTACGCGCATACTCGTTTTGGAATGCGCACGCGCATACTCGTTTTGGAATAGGCACGTGCGTACTCGTTTTTGAATGCGAACGCGCATACGCGTTTTCGAACATGCACACGCGTAATCGTTTTTGAATGCGCACGCGCATACGCGTTTTTGAACATGCACACGCGTACTCTTTTTTGAATGCGCACGCGTATACTGGTTTTGAATGCGCACGCGCATATTCTTTTTCGAATAGGCACGCGCATACTCGTTTTTCAATGCGCACACACATACTCGTTCTTGAATGCACGCGCGCATACTCGTTTCGGAATACGCACGCACATACTCGTTTTGGAATGCGCACGCGCATACTCGTTTTTGAATAGGCACGCGCGTACTCGTTTTTGAACGCGAACGCGCATACTCGTTTTTGAATAGGCACGCGCGTACTCGTTTTTGAATGCGCTCGCATACACTCGTTTTGAATGCGCACGCGTATACTCGTTTTTGAATGCACACGCGCATACTCCTTTTCGAATAGGCACGCGAATACTCGTTTTTGAATGCACACGCGCCTACTCGTTTCGAAATGGGCACGCGCATACTCGTTTGGGAAGGCGCACGCGCACACTCGTTTTTGAATAGGCATGCGCGTACTCGTTTTTGAGTGCGCACGCGCATATTTGTTTTTGAATGCACACGCGCATACTCGTTTTGGAATAGGCACGCGCATACTCGTTTTTGAATACGCACACTCATACTCGTATTTGATTGCGCAAGCGCATACTCGTTTTGCAATAGGCACGTGCATACTCGTTTTTGAATGCGCACGCGCATAGGCTTTTTTGAACAGGCACACGCTTACTCGTTTTTGAATGCGCACGCGTATACTCGTCTTGAATGCGCACGCGCATACTCGTTTTTGAATGCAAACGCGCATACTTGTTTCGGAATACGCACGCGCATACTCGTTTTGGAATGCGAACGCGCATACTCGTTTTTGATTGCGCACGCGCATACTCGTTTTTGAATGCACATGAACATACTCGTTTTGGAATAAGCACGCGCATACTCGTTTTTGAACGCGCACACACATACTCGTTTTTGAATACACACGCGCATACTCGTTTTATGATGCGCACGCGTATACTCGTTTTTGAATAGGCACGCGCATACTGGTTTGGAAGGCGCACGCGCATACTCGTTTTTGAATAGGCATGCGCGTACTCGTTTTTGAATGCGCACGCGCATACTTGGTTGTGAATGCACACGCGCATACTCGTTTTGAAATAGGCACGCGCATAGTCGTTTTTGAATGCACACACGCATACTCGTTTTGCAAAAGCACGTGCATACTCGTTTTTGAATGCGCACGCGCATACGCGTTTTTGAACAGGCACAAGCGTACTCGTTTTTGAATGCGCACGCGTATACTCGTTTTGACTGCGCAGGCGCATACTCGTTTTGAATCCTCACGCGCATACTCGTTTCGGAATACGCACGCGCATACTCGTTTTGGAATGCGCACGCGCATACTCGTTTTTGAATGCGCACGCGCGTACTCGTTTTTGAATGCGCACGCGCATACTCGTTTTTGAATGCACATGCGCATACTAATTTTGGAATAAGCACGCGCATACTCGTTTTTGAACGCGCACATGCATACTCGTTTTTGAATGCACACGCGCATACTCGTTTTGGAATGCGCACGCGTATACTCGTTTTTGAATAGGCACGCGCGTACTCGTTTTTGATTGCGCACGCGCATATTCGTTTTTGAATGCACACGCGCATACTCGTTTTCGAATAGGCACGCGCGTACTCGTGTTTGAATGCGCACGCGCATACTCGTTTTTGAATGCACACGCGCATACTCGGTTTGGAATAGGCCCGCACATACTCGTTTTTGAATGCGCACACGCATACTCGTATTTGAATGCACACGCGCATACTCGTTTTGAAATGCACACGCGCATACTCGTTTTGGAATAGGCACGTGCGTACTCGTTTTTGAAAGCGAAAGCGCATACGCGTTTTTGAACATGCACACGCGTACTCGTTTTGGATTGCACACGCGCGTACTCGTTTTGGAATAGGCACGTGCGTACTCGTTTTTGAATGCGCACGCGCATGCGCATTTTTGAACATGCACACGCGTACTCGTTTTTGAATGCGCACGTGCGTACTCGTTTTTGAATGCGCACGCGCATGCGCATTTTTGAACATGCACACGCGTACTCGTTTTTGAATGCGCACGCGTATACTCGTTTTGAATGCACACGCGCATACTCGTTTTTGAATAGGCACGCGCGTACTCGTTTTTGAATGCGCACGCGTATACTCGTTTCGGAATGCGCACGCGCATACCCGTTTTCGAATAGGCACGCGCATACTTGTTTTTGAATGCGCACACGCATACTCGTTTTTGAAAGCGAACGCGCATACGCGTTTTTGAACATGCACACGCGTACTTTGTTATGAATGCGCACGCGTATACTCGTTTTTGAATGCGCACGAGCATACTCGTTTTCGAATAGGCACGCGCGTACTCGTTTTTGAACGCGAACGCGCATACGCGTTTTTGAATAGGCACGCGCATACTCGTTTTTGAATGCGCACACACATACTCGTTCTTGAATGCACGCGCGCATACTCGTTTCGGAATACGCACGCACATCCTCGTTTTGGAATGCGCACGCGCATACTCGTTTTGGAATAGGCACGTGCGTACTCGTTTTTGAATGCGAACGCGCATACGCGTTTTCGAACATGCACACGCGTAATCGTTTTTGAATGCGCACGCGCATACGCGTTTTTGAACATGCACACGCGTACTCTTTTTTGAATGCGCACGCGTATACTGGTTTTGAATGCGCACGCGCATATTCTTTTTCGAATAGGCACGCGCATACTCGTTTTTCAATGCGCACACACATACTCGTTCTTGAATGCACGCGCGCATACTCGTTTCGGAATACGCACGCACATACTCGTTTTGGAACACCACAGTATGCCCCCGATGCGCTGAGCCGCACACTACAGACGCATGTCGGGCAACAAGTCTGAAGTGCAGAAACTGTGATGGTCCGCATGATGCTGCATCCAAGGAATGCCCTCGGATTAAGAAGGAAATCGCCATTATCAAACAAATGGTTAGGGACAATTCAACCCACAGAGAGGCTGCTGAAAGGGTACGGCGGCGACGTAGTCGCCGACGGAGGCGTGGAGGACAGAGTGTTGCGCATAACCCATTTCCTCCGAGCACGAGTGAAGTAGTAAGCACGAAGCGAAAAGAAGTGGAGAAGCTCACAGCTGCGGATGAGTGGCCTACGCTTCCGCGTACACAGCCTGCAAAGGAGCCTCCTGCGAGGCCTCGCCGCCCTACACCTTCCACCGAGTCTACTTCCGTTGACGATGTTTCAAGGGTCGATCGAAAGATCATCCCGATGTTACGATCCCTCGTCGCTGTCATGGCAGACATACTAAGAAGCCTGGGAACTCCAACCGCTCGAAGCGGGTTACAGGTGTTGGACGCGCTGAGCCCAGTCCTCGCCTCCCTCGCGTAGAGTCATGGCAGGAGATCAACAATCGTTCCGCAAAGACGTCAGAGAAGCATCAGTCATCCAGTGGAACGCAAGAGGACTTAGATCACGGATTTCCGATTTTCGTCAGTACGTGTTTTCTAACCTTTTCCCAATCATCGTAATATGTGAACCGAAATTATCAAACCCGATCAGGCTATCTGGCTACGAATCAATCCCGTCCAAAACCCGAAACGAAAGCAGCAAGGTCATTGTGTATATTCGTCGGGAGCTTACCTACATCATTCAACCTGTGTCGCCTCATGATGAGAACCAATATGTTTGCCTGACTGTGAAGCAGAAAACCCTCACCTTCACATTAATAGGTGTCTACTTATCTCCCTCAGCCCGTTTTGATTGCCAAAGACTGGATGACATTCTTTCGAGCGTCCCGGATCCGTGGATAATTATAGGAGACTTCAACGCCCACCACCCAATCTGGGGAAGTTCAAAAGTCAATACCACGGGCCGGAGGCTGGCTTCATTTGTATCGACTCATGAACTGTCTCTACTTAATGATGGGAGCCCTACATTTCTGCGAGGATCAACGTACAGCAGCTGTTTGGACTTGACGTTCGTGTCACGTCGCTTCGCCTCAAGCGTTAAGTGGTTTTTAGACATCGAGACACATGGTAGCGATCACATCCCCAGTTATCTCACCATCGAAGGCTTTGCTAGCGACCACCCGCCGAAAACCGTACGGAAGATCGATCTTTCAGCATTGAAAACCAACATTGAACACGCTTGTGAAAAAGGCTTAACCTCTGACATTGAGCAAGCGATCAAACAAGCAGCGCAGAGTGCGATGCGCACGCTGGCATATTCTTCAAGGCCCTCAGAAACGGACATGGAGTTAGAGCGACTCCGTGCGACTCGTCGGCGTGCGGAGCGTAGATATCGACGCACAAAATCCATTCAAGATCTACGGATGGCCAGGCGCATGCAAAAGAAGATCCAGCGTCGTATAGACAAACTGGAGTTTCAACGGTGGGCGAGATTTTGCGCGAGTCTAGACCCTCGCAAACCGCTTTCTCAAATATGGCGAACCGTGCGAGGCCTACGCACATTTCCCCAACAACGTTTTCCGTTTAAAGCCTTGGCCCTTTTCCAAAATAGAAGGGATATCGAGGTAGCGGAAGATTTTTGTAGGAAGATTGCGGGCCCACCAAATTGCACAGAAGCCCTTACTGCTCATTACACGCCACATTCCCTTGACCCGCACCTGGACCTGCCTTTTTCAATGGAAGAACTGAATGTGGCTCTTGCTTCATGCAATCGATTGTCATCGCCTGGGCCGGATGGCATATCATACCGCCTATTATGCAATCTCGGTGATCGAGCACGAAGTGCTTTGCTGGAAGTATTCAATGAGTCTTGGAGAGATGGAACGGTCCCCAGAGAGTGGAAAACAAGCCGGTTGGTTGCACTTCTCAAACCTGGAAAATCGCCTCTAGAGCTGACATCATACCGCCCAATAGCGCTGGCTAGTTGCGTAGGGAAGCTGATGGAGCGAATGATCCTTGCCAGACTCGAGTGGTTCCTAGAACGCCATAGAATATATCCAGACGCCATGGCCGGTTTTCGTCGTCTTCGGAGCTCCATTGACAATGTCATTGACCTGGTGACCTACGTACAACACCAGAAAATGAGCAGACGGTTATCTGTCGCACTATTTTTAGATGTCAAAGGAGCATATGACAATGTTTCTCACGAAGCCATACTTGACGCCCTCGAGTCAGTTGGTTTGGGTGGGCGAGTGTACCGCTGGATCCAATGCTACCTACATATGAGATCATTGTTTATGCAAACTGATGATGGGCCGACTTCTGAACATTATACACACCGTGGTGTTCCTCAAGGTGGTGTATTGAGCCCCACACTGTTCAACCTGGTTCTGATCGGTCTCGTTGAACGCATACCAGATTCCGTGCAGATATCTCTCTATGCAGATGATATTTGTGCCTGGACATCAGGTGTAACACGCCCTCAGGTACGTGCGAGACTCCAGAAAGCAGCGAATTCAATATCGGCGTACCTTAGAGAACAAGGCCTCGAGATTTCTCCTGAGAAATCGGCGCTGGTCGCGTTCACGCGGAAGGCAATGACGTCATATCCCATCGCCATCAATGGACACAGTGTCTGCTACGCCAGGACCCACAGGTTTTTGGGGGTCACGATCGATCGAAATCTCTGCTGGAGTCCCCATGTGGCCACTCTAAAGAAGCGCCTAACGGCCATCGCACAACTTTTCAAGTTCCTCGGAGGCAAAACGTGGGGCACATCAGTGCACGCGATGTTGCATTTGTACAAAACGCTGTTTCTGGGGTACCTGCGGTATAGCTTGCCGGTTCTGACGAACGCTTGCAAAAGCAGTATACGCACAATAGAAAACGCCCAGGGCCAGGCACTCAGAGTTTGTCTTGAATTACCACGCTGTACATCAACAGCGGAAACCATCGCAATCGCCAAAGATCATCCGGCCACAGTGCACATTACTTTGGAGGTGCTTAGAGCTCATATTAGACACCTTGCTCGCGCCCCTGCCCACCACCTAGCTTCGCTTCCAGAAGATCGACCGAGTGCCTCCTTCTGTAAGAGAGTATTGACTTTCCGTGAGTGCCTTCCAACAGTCTACACACCTCCGGAACGGATACTAACACCTCCTTGGTGCTTGCACCGACCAAAACTGCGCTTGACAGTGCCGGGGATTCGCAAGAAGGCGGAGCTCTCGGCGACAGCTTTAAAGCAGATGATTCTACTCATGCTACACGAAGAATACAAAGATCATGTCAAACTTTACACGGATGGCTCGACAACTGTTGGAGGATCTGCAGGAGCTGTGATCTTCCCCGCAAGAGCCGAAACCATCCAGTTCAGAACGTCACACAAGACGACATCGACAGCCGTGGAGCTCGCGGCACTCCGCAGCGCACTCCGCAGGATTGACCAAGAGACACCACAAAAATGGAGCATTTTTACTGATTCGAAACCAGCTCTCCAATGTCTACACAATACTCTACGTCGTGGACCTCAAGATCAATTGGCGCTCGAAATACGACAACTGTACCATCACCTAATAGACGAAGGACATGACATATCTTTTCAGTGGTTACCAGGCCATTGCGGCATCATCGGTAACGAGCATGCCGACAATGCAGCTAAGAATGCTCACGAAAATGGAGTGATGGAACCCATTCCACTATCAAGAAGCGACGCAGCAGCAAAGATTAATACGCTTGCGCAGGATGTCGCAAGGTCTATGCGGAATACGCCCGGTTTTCTCCACACCCGTCTTCACCGCCTGGACCCATGCCTACGACTTACTATTCCATCTGGCCTACCCCGATCCGAGACGACCCTTCTCTGCCGTATGTGGCTTGGGGTGTCTTTCACGAACGCTTTTGCCTGCCGCATCGGAATGAGAGACAGCGCTACATGCGACCATTGCGACAATGACGAAACAATTGAACATATTTTATGTCAGTGCCCCCAGTACAGCTCTCAGCGACAGTCCCTCTCAGCAGTGTTTGCTCGCCTCGACGACCAGCCATTTTCTGAGCAGTCAATCTTGGAATGTCGGAAAGATCGAGCTTCACGCCAGAAAGCAACGAAGGCGCTGATGAAGTTTCTGCGAGCGACCCGCCTCGTAGAACGATTGTGACACTACTGTGTGCGAGTGTGTGTATGTGTGTTTGTGCTTCTCTTCCTCCCTTTCCCCTTACCCTTTCCCCAGTGCAGGGTAGCAAACCGGATATGTTTTCTGGTTAACCTCCCTGCCTTTCCGCATTAAAATTTTCTCTCTCTTTGGAATGCGCATGCGCATACTCGTTTTTGAATAGGCACGCGCGTACTCGTTTTTGAACGCGAACGCGCATACTCGTTTTTGAATAGGCACGCGCGTACTCGTTTTTGAATGCGCTCGCGTACACTCGTTTTGAATGCGCACGCGTATACTCGTTTTTGAATGCACACGCGCATACTCCTTTTCGAATAGGCACGCGAATACTCGTTTTTGAATGCACACGCGCCTACTCGTTTCGAAATGGGCACGCGCATACTCGTTTGGGAAGGCGCACGCGCACACTCGTTTTTGAATAGGCATGCGCGTACTCGTTTTTGAGTGCGCACGCGCATATTTGTTTTTGAATGCACACGCGCATACTCGTTTTGGAATAGGCACGCGCATACTCGTTTTGGAATACGCACACGCATACTCGTATTTGATTGCGCAAGCGCATACTCGTTTTGCAATAGGCACGTGCATACTCGTTTTTGAATGCGCACGCGCATAGGCTTTTTTGAACAGGCACACGCTTACTCGTTTTTGAATGCGCACGCGTATACTCGTCTTGAATGCGCACGCGCATACTCGTTTTTGAATGCAAACGCGCATACTTGTTTCGGAATACGCACGCGCATACTCGTTTTGGAATGCGAACGCGCATACTCGTTTTTGATTGCGCACGCGCATACTCGTTTTTGAATGCACATGAACATACTCGTTTTGGAATAAGCACGCGCATACTCGTTTTTGAACGCGCACACACATACTCGTTTTTGAATACACACGCGCATACTCGTTTTATGATGCGCACGCGTATACTCGTTTTTGAATAGGCACCCGCATACTGGTTTGGAAGGCGCACGCGCATACTCGTTTTTGAATAGGCATGCGCGTACTCGTTTTTGAATGCGCACGCGCATACTTGATTTTGAATGCACACGCGCATACTCGTTTTGAAATAGGCACGCGCATAGTCGTTTTTGAATGCACACACGCATACTCGTTTTGCAAAAGCACGTGCATACTCGTTTTTGAATGCGCACGCGCATACGCGTTTTTGAACAGGCACAAGCGTACTCGTTTTTGAATGCGCACGCGTATACTCGTTTTGACTGCGCAGGCGCATACTCGTTTTGAATGCTCACGCGCATACTCGTTTCGGAATACGCACGCGCATACTCGTTTTGGAATGCGCACGCGCATACTCGTTTTTGAATGCGCACGCGCGTACTCGTTTCTGAATGCGCACGCGCATACTCGTTTTTGAATGCACATGCGCATACTAATTTTGGAATAAGCACGCGCATACTCGTTTTTGAACGCGCACATGCATACTCGTTTTTGAATGCACACGCGCATACTCGTTTTGGAATGCGCACGCGTATACTCGTTTTTGAATAGGCACGCGCGTACTCGTTTTTGATTGCGCACGCGCATACTCGTTTTTGAATGCACAAGCGCATACTCGTTTTCGAATAGGCACGCGCGTACTCGTGTTTGAATGCGCACGCGCATACTCGTTTTTGAATGCACACGCGCATACTCGTTTTGGAATAGGCCCGCACATACTCGTTTTTGAATGCGCACACGCATACTCGTATTTGAATGCACACGCGCGTACTCGTTTTGAAATAGGCACGTGCATACTCGTTTTTGAATGCGCACACGCATACTCGTAATTGAATGCACACGCGCATACTCGTTTTGGAATGCGCACGCGCATACTCGTTTTGGAATAGGCACGTGCGTACTCGTTTTTGAAAGCGAAAGCGCATACGCGTTTTTGAACATGCACACGCGTACTCGTTTTGGATTGCACACGCGCGTACTCGTTTTGGAATAGGCACGTGCGTACTCGTTTTTGAATGCGCACGCGCATGCGCATTTTTGAACATGCACACGCGTACTCGTTTTTGAATGCGCACGTGCGTACTCGTTTTTGAATGCGCACGCGCATGCGCATTTTTGAACATGCACACGCGTACTCGTTTTTGAATGCGCACGCGTATACTCGTTTTGAATGCACACGCGCATACTCGTTTTTGAATAGGCACGCGCGTACTCGTTTTTGAATGCGCACGCGTATACTCGTTTTTGAATGCGCACACGCATACTCGTTTTTGAAAGCGAACGCGCATACGCGTTTTTGAACATGCACACGCGTACTTTGTTATGAATGCGCACGCGTATACTCGTTTTTGAATGTGCACGAGCATACTCGTTTTCGAATAGGCACGCGCGTACTCGTTTTTGAACGCGAACGCGCATACGCGTTTTTGAATAGGCACGCGCATACTCGTTTTTGAATGCGCACACACATACTCGTTCTTGAATGCACGCGCGCATACTCGTTTCGGAATACGCACGCACATACTCGTTTTGGAATGCGCACGCGCATACTCGTTTTTGAATAGGCACGCGCGTACTCGTTTTTGAACGCGAACGCGCATACTCGTTTTTGAATAGGCACGCGCGTACTCGTTTTTGAATGCGCTCGCCTACACTCGTTTTGAATGCGCACCCGTATACTCGTTTTTGAATGCACACGCGCATACTCGTTTTCGAATAGGCACGCGAATACTCGTTTTTGAATGCACACGCACATACTCGTTTCGAAATGGGCACGCGAATACTCGTTTGGGAAGGCGCACGCGCATACTCGTTTTTGAATAGGCATGCGCGTACTCGTTTTTGAATGCGCACGCGCATATTTGTTTTTGAATGCACACGCGCATACTCGTTTTGGAATAGGCACGCGCATACTCGTTTTTGAATACGCACACGCATACTCGTATTTGATTGCACAAGCGCATACGCGTTTTGCAATAGGCACGTGCATACTCGTTTTTGAGTGCGCACGCGCATAGGCTTTTTTGAACAGGCACACGCTTACTCGTTTTTGAATGCGCACGCGTATACTCGTCTTGAATGCGCACGCCTATACTCGTTTTTGAATGCAAACGCGCATACTCGTTTCGGAATACGCACGCGCATACTCGTTTTGGAATGCGCACGCGCATACTCGTTTTTGAATGCGCACGCGCGTACTCGTTTTTGAATGCGCACGCGCATACTCGTTTTTGAATGCACATGCGCATACTAATTTTGGAATAAGCACGCGCATACTCGTTTTTGAACGCGCACATGCATACTCGTTTTTGAATGCACACGCGCATACTCGTTTTGGAATGCGCACGCGTATACTCGTTTTTGAATAGGCACGCGCGTACTCGTTTTTGATTGCGCACGCGCATACTCGTTTTTGAATGCACACGCGCATACTCGTTTTGGAATAGGCCCGCACATACTCGTTTTTGAATGCGCACACGCATACTCGTATTTGAATGCACACGCGCGTACTCGTTTTGAAATAGGCACGTGCATACTCGTTTTTGAATGCGCACACGCATACTCGTAATTGAATGCACACGCGCATACTCGTTTTGGAATGCGCACGCGCATACTCGTTTTGGAATAGGCACGTGCGTACTCGTTTTTGAAAGCGAAAGCGCATACGCGTTTTTGAACATGCACACGCGTACTCGTTTTGGATTGCACACGCGCGTACTCGTTTTGGAATAGGCACGTGCGTACTCGTTTTTGAATGCGCACGCGCATGCGCATTTTTGAACATGCACACGCGTACTCGTTTTTGAATGCGCACGTGCGTACTCGTTTTTGAATGCGCACGCGCATGCGCATTTTTGAACATGCACACGCGTACTCGTTTTTGAATGCGCACGCGTATACTCGTTTTGAATGCACACGCGCATACTCGTTTTTGAATAGGCACGCGCGTACTCGTTTTTGAATGCGCACGCGTATACTCGTTTCGGAATGCGCACGCGCATACTCGTTTTCGAATAGGCACGCGCATACTTGTTTTTGAATGCGCACACGCATACTCGTTTTTGAAAGCGAACGCACATACGCGTTTTTGAACATGCACACGCGTACTTTGTTATGAATGCGCACGCGTATACTCGTTTTTGAATGTGCACGAGCATACTCGTTTTCGAATAGGCACGCGCGTACTCGTTTTTGAACGCGAACGCGCATACGCGTTTTTGAATAGGCACGCGCATACTCGTTTTTGAATGCGCACACACATACTCGTTCTTGAATGCACGCGCGCATACTCGTTTCGGAATACGCACGCACATACTCATTTTGGAATGCGCACGCGCATACTCGTTTTTGAATAGGCACGCGCGTACTCGTTTTTGAACGCGAACGCGCATACTCGTTTTTGAATAGGCACGCGCGTACTCGTTTTTGAATGCGCTCGCCTACACTCGTTTTGAATGCGCACCCGTATACTCGTTTTTGAATGCACACGCGCATACTCGTTTTCGAATAGGCACGCGAATACTCGTTTTTGAATGCACACGCACATACTCGTTTCGAAATGGGCACGCGAATACTCGTTTGGGAAGGCGCACGCGCATACTCGTTTTTGAATAGGCATGCGCGTACTCGTTTTTGAATGCGCACGCGCATATTTGTTTTTGAATGCACACGCGCATACTCGTTTTGGAATAGGCACGCGCATACTCGTTTTTGAATACGCACACGCATACTCGTATTTGATTGCACAAGCGCATACTCGTTTTGCAATAGGCACGTGCATACTCGTTTTTGAGTGCGCACGCGCATAGGCTTTTTTGAACAGGCACACGCTTACTCGTTTTTGAATGCGCACGCGTATACTCGTCTTGAATGCGCACGCCTATACTCGTTTTTGAATGCAAACGCGCATACTCGTTTCGGAATACGCACGCGCATACTCGTTTTGGAATGCGCACGCGCATACTCGTCTTTGAATGCGCACGCGCGTACTTGTTTTTGATTGCGCACGCGCATACTCGTTTTTGAATGCACATGCACATACTCGTTTTGGAATAAGCACGCGCATACTCGTTTTTGAACGCGCATACACATACTCGTTTTTGAGTACACACGCGCATACTCGTTTTGGAATAGGCACGCGCATACTCGTTTTTGAATGCGCACACGCATACTCGTATTTGAATGCACACGCGCGTACTCGTTTTGGAATAGGCACGTGCATACTCGTTTTTGAATGCGCACACGCATACTCGTATTTGAATCCACACGCGCATACTCGTTTTGAAATAGGCACGTGCATACTCGTTTTTGAATGCGCACGCGCATACGCGTTTTTGAACAGGCACACGCGTACTCGTTTTTGAATGCGCACGCGCATACTCGTTTTGCAATAGGCACGTGCATACTCGTTTTTGATTGCGCACGCGCATACGCGATTTTGAACACGCACACGCGTACTCGTTTTTGAATGCGCACGCGTATACTCGTCTTGAATGCGCACGCGCATACACGTTTTTGAATGCACACGCGCATACTCGTTTCGGAATACGCACGCGCATACTCGTTTTGGAATGCGCACGCGCATACTCGTTTTTGAATGCGCACGTGCGTACTCGTTTTTTATTGCGCAGGCGCATACTCGTTTTTGAATGCACATGCGCATACTCGTTTTGGAATAAACATGGGCATACTCGTTTTTGAACGCGCACACGCATACTCGTTTTTGAATGCACACGCGCATACTCGTTTTGGAATAGGCACGCGCGTACTCGTTTTTGATTGCGCACGCGCATACTCGTTTCTGAATGCACACGCACATACTCGTTTTTGAATAGGCACGCGCATACTCGTTTTTGAATGCACACGCGCATACTCGTTTTGAAATAGGCACGCGCATACTGGTTTGGAAGGCGCACGCGCATACTCGTTTTTGAATAGGCATGCGCGTACTCGTTTTTGAATGCGCACGCGCATACTTGGTTTTGAATGCACACGCGCATACTCGTTTTGAAATAGGCACGCGCATAGTCGTTTTTGAATGCACACACGCATACTCGTTTTGCAAAAGCACGTGCATACTCATTTTTGAATGCGCACGCGCATACGCGTTTTTGAACAGGCACACGCGTAATCGTTTTTGAATGCGCACGCGTATACTCGTTTTGACTGCGCACGCGCATACTCGTTTTGAATGCTCACGCGCATACTCGTTTCGGAATACGCACGCGCATACTCGTTTTGGAATGCGCACGCGCATACTCGTTTTTGAATGCGCACGCGCATACTCGTTTTTGAATGCGCACGCGCATACTTGTTTTTGAATGGAAATGCGCATACTCATTTTGGAATAAGCACGCGCATACTCGTTTTTGAACGCGCACATGCATACTCGTTTTTGAATGCACACGCGCATTCTCGTTTTGGAATGCGCACGCGTATACTCGTTTTTGAATAGGCACGCGCGTACTCGTTTTTGATTGCGCCCGCACATACTCGTTTTTGAATGCCCACGCGCATACTCGTTTTCGAATAGGCACGCGCGTACTCGTGTTTGAATGCGCACGCGCATACTCGTTTTTGAATGCACACGCGCATACTCGTTTTGGAATAGGCACGCACGTACTTGTTTTTGATTGCGCACGCGCATACTCGTTTTTGAATGCACACGCGCATACTCGTTTTCGAATAGGCACGCGCATACTCGTTTTTGAATGCACACGCGCATACTCGTTTTGAAATAGGCACGCGCATACTGGTTTGGAAGGCGCACGCGCATACTCGTTTTTGAATGCGCACGAGCATACTCGTTTTCGAATAGGCACGCGCGTACTCGTTTTTGAACGCGAACGCGCATACGCGTTTTTGAATAGGCACGCGCATACTCGTTTTTGAATGCGCACACACATACTCGTTCTTGAATGCACGCGCGCATACTCGTTTCGGAATACGCACGCACATACTCGTTTTGGAATGCGCACGCGCATACTCGTTTTTGAATAGGCACGCGCGTACTCGTTTTTGAACGCGAACGCGCATACTCGTTTTTGAATAGGCACGCGCGAACTCGTTTTTGAATGCGCTCGCGTACACTCGTTTTGAATGCGCACCCGTATACTCGTTTTTGAATGCACACGCGCATACTCGTTTTCGAATAGGCACGCGAATACTCGTTTTTGAATGCACACGCGCATACTCGTTTTTGAATGCACACGCACATACTCGTTTCGAAATGGGCACGCGAATACTCGTTTGGGAAGGCGCACGCGCATACTCGTTTTTGAATAGGCATGCGCGTACTCGTTTTTGAATGCGCACGCGCATATTTGTTTTTGAATGCACACGCGCATACTCGTTTTGGAATAGGCACGCGCATACTCGTTTTTGAATACGCACACGCATACTCGTATTTGATTGCGCAAGCACATACTCGTTTTGCAATAGGCACGTGCATACTCGTTTTTGAATGCGCAGTCGCATAGGCTTTTTTGAACAGGCACACGCTTACTCGTTTTTGAATGCGCACGCGTATACTCGTCTTGAATGCGCACGCCTATACTCGTTTTTGAATGCAAACGCGCATACTCGTTTCGGAATACGCACGCACATACTCGTTTTGGAATGCGAACGCGCATACTCGTCTTTGAATGCGCACGCGCGTACTCGTTTTTGATTGCGCACGCGCATACTCGTTTTTGAATGCACATGCACATACTCGTTTTGGAATAAGCACGCGCATACTCGTTTTTGAACGCGCCTACACATACTCGTTTTTGAGTACACACGCGCATACTCGTTTTGGAATAGGCACGCGCATACTCGTTTTTGAATGCGCACACGCATACTCGTATTTGAATGCACACGCGCGTACTCGTTTTGGAATAGGCACGTGCATACTCGTTTTTGAATGCGCACACGCATACTCGTATTTGAATCCACACGCGCATACTCGTTTTGAAATAGGCACGTGCATACTCGTTTTTGAATGCGCACGCGCATACGCGTTTTTGAACAGGCACACGCGTACTCGTTTTTGAATGCGCACGCGCATACTCGTTTTGCAATAGGCACGTGCATACTCGTTTTTGATTGCGCACGCGCATACGCGATTTTGAACAGGCACACGCGTACTCGTTTTTGAATGCGCACGCGTATACTCGTCTTGAATGCGCACGCGCATACACGTTTTTGAATGCACACGCGCATACTCGTTTCGGAATACGCACGCGCATACTCGTTTTGGAATGCGCACGCGCATACTCGTTTTTGAATGCGCACGTGCGTACTCGTTTTTTATTGCGCAGGCGCATACTCGTTTTTGAATGCACATGCGCATACTCGTTTTGGAATAAACATGGGCATACTCGTTTTTGAACGCGCACACGCATACTCGTTTTTGAATGCACACGCGCATACTCGTTTTGGAATAGGCACGCGCGTACTCGTTTTTGATTGCGCACGCGCATACTCGTTTCTGAATGCACACGCACATACTCGTTTTTGAATAGGCACGCGCATACTCGTTTTTGAATGCACACGCGCATACTCGTTTTGAAATAGGCACGCGCATACTGGTTTGGAAGGCGCACGCGCATACTCGTTTTTGAATAGGCATGCGCGTACTCGTTTTTGAATGCGCACGCGCATACTTGGTTTTGAATGCACACGCGCATACTCGTTTTGAAATAGGCACGCGCATAGTCGTTTTTGAATGCACACACGCATACTCGTTTTGCAAAAGCACGTGCATACTCATTTTTGAATGCGCACGCGCATACGCGTTTTTGAACAGGCACACGCGTAATCGTTTTTGAATGCGCACGCGTATACTCGTTTTGACTGCGCACGCGCATACTCGTTTTGAATGCTCACGCGCATACTCGTTTCGGAATACGCACGCGCATACTCGTTTTGGAATGCGCACGCGCATACTCGTTTTTGAATGCGCACGCGCATACTCGTTTTTGAATGCGCACGCGCATACTTGTTTTTGAATGGAAATGCGCATACTCATTTTGGAATAAGCACGCGCATACTCGTTTTTGAACGCGCACATGCATACTCGTTTTTGAATGCACACGCGCATTCTCGTTTTGGAATGCGCACGCGTATACTCGTTTTTGAATAGGCACGCGCGTACTCGTTTTTGATTGCGCCCGCACATACTCGTTTTTGAATGCCCACGCGCATACTCGTTTTCGAATAGGCACGCGCGTACTCGTGTTTGAATGCGCACGCGCATACTCGTTTTTGAATGCACACGCGCATACTCGTTTTGGAATAGGCACGCACGTACTTGTTTTTGATTGCGCACGCGCATACTCGTTTTTGAATGCACACGCGCATACTCGTTTTCGAATAGGCACGCGCATACTCGTTTTTGAATGCACACGCGCATACTCGTTTTGAAATAGGCACGCGCATACTGGTTTGGAAGGCGCACGCGCATACTCGTTTTTGAATGCGCACGAGCATACTCGTTTTCGAATAGGCACGCGCGTACTCGTTTTTGAACGCGAACGCGCATACGCGTTTTTGAATAGGCACGCGCATACTCGTTTTTGAATGCGCACACACATACTCGTTCTTGAATGCACGCGCGCATACTCGTTTCGGAATACGCACGCACATACTCGTTTTGGAATGCGCACGCGCATACTCGTTTTTGAATAGGCACGCGCGTACTCGTTTTTGAACGCGAACGCGCATACTCGTTTTTGAATAGGCACGCGCGTACTCGTTTTTGAATGCGCTCGCGTACACTCGTTTTGAATGCGCACCCGTATACTCGTTTTTGAATGCACACGCGCATACTCGTTTTCGAATAGGCACGCGAATACTCGTTTTTGAATGCACACGCGCATACTCGTTTTTGAATGCACACGCACATACTCGTTTCGAAATGGGCACGCGAATACTCGTTTGGGAAGGCGCACGCGCATACTCGTTTTTGAATAGGCATGCGCGTACTCGTTTTTGAATGCGCACGCGCATATTTGTTTTTGAATGCACACGCGCATACTCGTTTTGGAATAGGCACGCGCATACTCGTTTTTGAATACGCACACGCATACTCGTATTTGATTGCGCAAGCACATACTCGTTTTGCAATAGGCACGTGCATACTCGTTTTTGAATGCGCAGTCGCATAGGCTTTTTTGAACAGGCACACGCTTACTCGTTTTTGAATGCGCACGCGTATACTCGTCTTGAATGCGCACGCCTATACTCGTTTTTGAATGCAAACGCGCATACTCGTTTCGGAATACGCACGCACATACTCGTTTTGGAATGCGAACGCGCATACTCGTCTTTGAATGCGCACGCGCGTACTCGTTTTTGATTGCGCACGCGCATACTCGTTTTTGAATGCACATGCACATACTCGTTTTGGAATAAGCACGCGCATACTCGTTTTTGAACGCGCCTACACATACTCGTTTTTGAGTACACACGCGCATACTCGTTTTGGAATAGGCACGCGCATACTCGTTTTTGAATGCGCACACGCATACTCGTATTTGAATGCACACGCGCGTACTCGTTTTGGAATAGGCACGTGCATACTCGTTTTTGAATGCGCACACGCATACTCGTATTTGAATCCACACGCGCATACTCGTTTTGAAATAGGCACGTGCATACTCGTTTTTGAATGCGCACGCGCATACGCGTTTTTGAACAGGCACACGCGTACTCGTTTTTGAATGCGCACGCGCATACTCGTTTTGCAATAGGCACGTGCATACTCGTTTTTGATTGCGCACGCGCATACGCGATTTTGAACAGGCACACGCGTACTCGTTTTTGAATGCGCACGCGTATACTCGTCTTGAATGCGCACGCGCATACACGTTTTTGAATGCACACGCGCATACTCGTTTCGGAATACGCACGCGCATACTCGTTTTGGAATGCGCACGCGCATACTCGTTTTTGAATGCGCACGTGCGTACTCGTTTTTTATTGCGCAGGCGCATACTCGTTTTTGAATGCACATGCGCATACTCGTTTTGGAATAAACATGGGCATACTCGTTTTTGAACGCGCACACGCATACTCGTTTTTGAATGCACACGCGCATACTCGTTTTGGAATAGGCACGCGCGTACTCGTTTTTGATTGCGCACGCGCATACTCGTTTTTGAATGCACAAGCACATACTCGTTTTTGAATAGGCACGCGCATACTCGTTTTTGAATGCACACGCGCATACTCGTTTTGAAATAGGCACGCGCATACTGGTTTGGAAGGCGCACGCGCATACTCGTTTTTGAATAGGCATGCGCGTACTCTTTTTTGAATGCGCACGCGCATACTTGGTTTTGAATGCACACGCGCATACTCGTTTTGAAATAGGCACGCGCATAGTCGTTTTTGAATGCACACACGCATACTCGTTTTGCAAAAGCACGTGCATACTCGTTTTTGAATGCGCACGCGCATACGCGTTTTTGAACAGGCACACGCGTACTCGTTTTTGAATGCGCACGCGTATACTCGTTTTGACTGCGCACGCGCATACTCGTTTTGAATGCTCACGCGCATACTCGTTTCGGAATACGCACGCGCATACTCGTTTTGGAATGCGCACGCGCATACTCGTTTTTGAATGCGCACGCGCGTACTCGTTTTTGAATGCGCACGCGCATACTTGTTTTTGAATGGAAATGCGCATACTCATTTTGGAATAAGCACGCGCATACTCGTTTTTGAACGCGCACATGCATACTCGTTTTTTAATGCACACGCGCATACTCGTTTTGGAATGCGCACGCGTATACTCGTTTTTGAATAGGCACGCGCGTACTCGTTTTTGATTGCGCCCGCACATACTCGTTTTTGAATGCCCACGCGCATACTCGTTTTCGAATAGGCACGCGCGTACTCGTGTTTGAATGCGCACGCGCATACTCGTTTTTGAATGCACACGCGCATACTCGTTTTGGAATAGGCACGCACGTACTCGTTTTTGATTGCGCACGCGCATACTCGTTTTTGAATGCACACGCGCATACTCGTTTTCGAATAGGCACGCGCATACTCGTTTTTGAATGCACACGCGCATACTCGTTTTGAAATAGGCACGCGCATACTGGTTTGGAAGGCGCACGCGCATACTCGTTTTTGAATAGGCATGCGCGTACTCGTTTTTGAATGCGCACGCGCATACTTGGTTTTGAATACGCACGCGCATACTCGTTTTGGAATGCGCACGCGCATACTCGTTTTTGAATGCGCACGCGCGTACTCGTTTTTGAATGCGCACACGCATACTCGTATTTGAATGCACACGCGCGTACTCGTTTTGAAATAGGCACGTGCATACTCGTTTTTGAATGCGCACACGCATACTCGTATTTGAATGCACACGCGCATACTCGTTTCGGAATACGCACGCGCATACTCGTTTTGGAATGCGCACGCGCATACTCGTTTTGGAATAGGCACGTGCGTACTCGTTTTTGAATGCGAAAGCACATACGCGTTTTTGAACATGCACACGCGTACTCGTTTTGGATTGCACACGCGCGTACTCGTTTTGGAATAAGCACGTGCGCACTCGTTTTTGAATGCGCACGCGCATGCGCGTTTTTGAACATGCACACGCGTACTCGTTTTTGACTGCGCACGCGTATACTCGTTTTGAATGCACACGCGCATACTCGTTTTTGAATAGGCACGCGCGTAATCGTTTTTAATGCGCACGCGTATACTCGTTTCGGAATGCGCACGCGCATACTCGTTTTCGAATAGGCACGCGCATACTCGTTTTTGAATGCGCACGCGTATACTCGTTTCGGAATGTGCACGTGCATACTCGTTTTCGAATAGGCACGCGCATACTCGTTTTTGAATGCACACGCGCATACTCGTTTCGGAATACGCACGCGCATACTCGTTTTTGAACGCGAACGCGCATACGCGTTTTTGAATAGGCACGCGCGTACTCGTTTTTGAATGCGCACGCGTATACTCGTTTCGGAATGTGCACGTGCATACTCGTTTTCGAATAGGCACGCGCATACTCGTTTTTGAATGCACACGCGCATACTCGTTTCGGAATACGCACGCGCATACTCGTTTTGGAATGCGCACGCGCATACTCGTTTTGGAATAGGCACGTGCGTACTCGTTTTTGAATGCGAACGCGCATACGCGTTTTTGAACATGCACACGCGTACTCGTTTTTGAATGCGCACGCGCATACGCGTTTTTGAACATGCACACGCGTACACTTTTTTGAATGCGTACGCGTATACTGGTTTTGAATGCGCACGCGCATACTCTTTTTCGAATAGGCATGTGCATACTCGTTTTTCAATGCGCACACACATACTCGTTCTTGAATGCACGCGCGCATACTTGTTTCGGAATACGCACGCGCATACTCGTTTTGGAATGCGCACGCGCATACTCGTTTTTAAATAGGCACGCCGCATACTCGTTTTTGAACGCCAACGCGCATACGCGTTTTTGAACATGCACACGCGTACTCGTGTTTGAGTGCGCACGCGTATACTCGTCTTGAATGCACACGCGCATACTCGTTTTGAATAGGCACGCGCGTACTCGTTTTTGAATGCGCACGCGTATAATAATTTCGGAATGCGCACGCGCATACTCGTTTTCGAATAGGCGCGCGCATACTCGTTTTTGATTGCGCACGCGCATACTCGTTTTTGAATGCACACGCGCATACTCGTTTCGGAATACGCACGCGCATACTCGTTTTGGAATGCGCACGCGCTTATTCGGTTTGGAATAGGCACGTGCGTACTCGTTTTTGAAAGCGAATGCGCATACGCGTTTTTCAACATGCACACGCGTACTTGTTTATGAATGCGTACGGGTATACTCGTTTTGAATGCACACGCGCATACTCGATTTTGAATAGGCACGCGCATACTCGTTTTTGACTGCGCACGTGTATACTCCTTTCGGAATGTGCACGCGCATGCTCGTTTTCGAATAGGCACGCGCGTACTCGTGTTTGAATGCGCACGCGCATACTCGTTTTTGAATGCCCACGCGCATACTCGTTTTGGAATGCGCACGCGCTTATTCGGTTTGGAATAGGCACGTGCGTACTCGTTTTTGAAAGCGAACGCGCATACGCGTTTTTGAACATGCACACGCGTACACTCGTTTTGAATGCGCACGCGTATACTCGTTTTTGAATGCACACGCGCATACTCGTTTTCGAATAGGCGCGCGCATACTCGTTTTTGAATGCACACGCGCATACTCGTTTCAAAATAGGCACGCGCATACTCGTTTGGGAAGGCGCACGCGCATACTCGTTTTTGAATAGGCATGCGCGTACTCGTTTTTGAATGCGCACGCGCATAATTGTTTTTGAATGCACACGCGCATACTCGTTTTGGAATAGGCACGCGCATACTCGTTTTTGAATGCGCACACGCATACTCGTATTTGATTGCGCACGCGCATACTCGTTTTGCAATAGGCACGTGCATACTTGTTTTTGAATGCGCACGCGCATACGCGGTTTTGAACAGGCACACGCGTACTCGTTTTTGAATGCGCACGCGTATACTCGTTTTGAATGCGCACGCGCATACTCGTTTTTGAATGCACACGCGCATACTCGTTTCGGAATGCGCACGCGCGTACTCGTTTTTGAATGCGCACGCGCATACTCGTTTTTGAATGCGAAAGCGCATACGCGTTTTTGAACATGCACACGCGTACTCGTTTTTGACTGCGCACGCGTATACTCCTTTTGAATGCACACGCGCATACTCGTTTTTGAATAGGCACGCGCGTAATCGTTTTTGAATGCGCACGCGTATACTCGTTTCGGAATGCGCACGCGCATACTCGTTTTCGAATAGGCACGCGCATACTCGTTTTTGAATGCGCACACGCATACTCCTTTTTGAACGCACACGCGCATACTCGTTTCGGAATACGCACGCGCATACTCGTTTTGGAATGCGCCCGCGCATACTCGTTTTGGAATAGGCACGTGCGTACTCGTTTTTGAATGCGAACGCGCATACGCGTTTTTGAACATGCACACGCGTACTCGTTTTTGAATGCGCACGCGCATACGCGTTTTTGAATATGCACACGCGTACTCTTTTTTAAATGCGCACGCGTATACTGGTTTTGATTGCGCACGCGCATATTCTTTTTCGAATAGGCACGCGCATACTCGTTTTTCAATGCGCACACACATACTCGTTCTTGAATGCACGCGCGCATACTCGTTTCGAAATACGCACGCACATACTCGTTTTGGAATGCGCACGCGCATACTCGTTTTTGAATAGGTACGCGCGTACTCGTTTTTGAACGCGAACGCGCATACTCGTTTTTGAATAGGCACACGCGTACTCGTTTTTGATTGCGCACGCGCATAGTCGTTTTTGAATGCACACGCGCATACTCGTTTTCGAATAGGCACGCACGTACTCGTGTTTGAATGCGCACGCGCATACTCGTTTTTGAATGCACACGCGCATACTCGTTTTAGAATAGGCACGCACATACTCGTTTTTGAATTCGCACACGCATACTCGTATTTGAATGCACACGCGCGTACTCGTTTTGAAATAGGCACGTGCATACTCGTTTTTGAATGCGCACATGCATACTCTTATTTGAATGCACACGCTCATACTCGTTTTGAAATAGGCACGTGCATACTCGTTTTTGAATGCGCACGCGCATACGCGTTTTTGAACAGGCACACGCGTACTCGTTTTTAAATGCGCACGCGTATACTCGTTTTGAATGCGCACGCATTTACTCGGTTTTGAATGCACACTCCCATACTCGTTTTTGAATGCACACGCGCATACTCGTTTCAATATACGCACGCGCATACTCGTTTTCGAATAGGCACGCGCATACTTGTTTTTGAATGCGCACACGCATACTCGTTTTTGAATGCACACGCGCATGCTCGTTTCGGAATACGCACGCGCATACTCGTTTTGGAATGCGCACGCGCATACTCGTTTTGGAATAGGCGCGTGCGTACTCGTTTTTGAATGCGAAAACGCATACGCGTTTTTGAACATGCACACGCGTACTCGTTTTTGATTGTACACGCGCGTACTCGTTTTGGAATAGGCACGTGCGTACTCGTTTTTGAATGCGCACGGGTATACGCGTTTCGGAATGTGCACGTGCATACTCGTTTTCGAATAGGCACGCGCATACTCGTTTTTGAATGCACACGCGCATACTCGTTTCGGAATACGCACGCGCATACTCGTTTTTGAACGCGAACGCGCATACGCGTTTTTGAATAGGCACGCGCGTACTCGTTTTTGAATGCGCACGCGCATACGCGTTTTTGAACATGCACACGCGTACACTTTTTTGAATGCGTACGCGTATACTGGTTTTGAATGCGCACGCGCATACTCTTTTTCGAATAGGCATGTGCATACTCGTTTTTCAATGCGCACACACATACTCGTTCTTGAATGCACGCGCGCATACTTGTTTCGGAATACGCTCGCGCATACTCGTTTTGGAATGCGCACGCGCATACTCGTTTTTAAATAGGCACGCCGCATACTCGTTTTTGAACGCCAACGCGCATACGCGTTTTTGAACATGCACACGCGTACTCGTGTTTGAGTGCGCACGCGTATACTCGTCTTGAATGCACACGCGCATACTCGTTTTGAATAGGCACGCGCGTACTCGTTTTTGAATGCGCACGCGCATACTCGTTTTCGAATAGGCGCGCGCATACTCGTTTTTGATTGCGCACGCGCATACTCGTTTTTGAATGCACACGCGCATACTCGTTTCGGAATACGCACGCGCATACTCGTTTTGGAATGCGCACGCGCTTATTCGGTTTGGAATAGGCACGTGCGTACTCGTTTTTGAAAGCGAATGCGCATACGCGTTTTTGAACAGGCACACGCGTACTCGTTTTTAAATGCGCACGCGTATACTCGTTTTGAATGCGCACGCATTTACTCGGTTTTGAATGCACACTCCCATACTCGTTTTTGAATGCACACGCGCATACTCGTTTCAATATACGCACGCGCATACTCGTTTTCGAATAGGCACGCGCATACTTGTTTTTGAATGCGCACACGCATACTCGTTTTTGAATGCACACGCGCATGCTCGTTTCGGAATACGCACGCGCATACTCGTTTTGGAATGCGCACGCGCATACTCGTTTTGGAATAGGCGCGTGCGTACTCGTTTTTGAATGCGAAAACGCATACGCGTTTTTGAACATGCACACGCGTACTCGTTTTTGATTGTACACGCGCGTACTCGTTTTGGAATAGGCACGTGCGTACTCGTTTTTGAATGCGCACGGGCATACGCGTTTTGGAATATGCACACGCGTACTCGTTTTTGAATGCGCACGCGTATACTCGTTTTGAATGCGCACGCGCATACTCGTTTTCGAATAGGCTCGCATACTCGTTTTTGAATGCACACGCGCATACTCGTTTCAGAATACGCACGCGCATACTCGTTTTGAAATGCGCACGCGCATATTCGTTTTGGAATAGGCACGTGCGTGCTCATTTTTGAAAGCGAACGCGCATACGCGTTTTTGAACATGCACACGCGTACTTTGTTATGAATGCCCAAGGGTATACTCGTTATGAATGCACACGCGCATACTCGTTTTTGAATGAGCACGCGTACACTCGTTTTGATTGCGCACGCGTATACTCGTTTTTGAATGCGCACGAGCAAACTCGTTTTCGAATAGGCACGCGCGTACTCGTTTTTGAAGGCGAACGCGCATACGCGTTTTTGAATAGGCACGCGCGTACTCGTTTTTGAATGCGCACGCGTATACTCGTTTCGGAATGTGCACGTACATACTCGTTTTCGAATAGGCACGCGCATACTCGTTTTTGAATGCACACGCGCATACTAGTTTCGGAATACGCACGCGCATACTCCTTTTGGAATGCGCACGCGCATACTCGTTTTGGAATAGGCACGTGCGTACTCGTTTTTGAATGCGAACGCGCATACGCGTTTTTGAACATGCACACGTGTACTCGTTTTTGAATGCGCACGCGCATACGCGTTTTTGAACATGCACACGCGTACAATTTTTGAATGCGCACGCGTATACTGGTTTTGAATGCGCACGCGCATACTCTTTTTCGAATAGGCATGTGCATACTCGTTTTTCAATGCGCACACACATACTCGTTCTTGAATGCACGCGCGCATACTCGTTTCGGAATACGCACGCGCATACTCGTTTTTGAATGCGCACGAGCATACTCGTTTTCGAATAGGCACGCGCGTACTCGTTTTTGAAGGCGAACGCGCATACGCGTTTTTGAATAGGCACGCGCGTACTCGTTTTTGAATGCGCACGCGTATACTCGTTTCGGAATGTGCACGTACATACTCGTTTTCGAATAGGCACGCGCATACTCGTTTTTGAATGCACACGCGCATACTAGTTTCGGAATACGCACGCGCATACTCCTTTTGGAATGCGCACGCGCATACTCGTTTTGGAATAGGCACGTGCGTACTCGTTTTTGAATGCGAACGCGCATACGCGTTTTTGAACATGCACACGTGTACTCGTTTTTGAATGCGCACGCGCATACGCGTTTTTGAACATGCACACGCGTACAATTTTTGAATGCGCACGCGTATACTGGTTTTGAATGCGCACGCGCATACTCTTTTTCGAATAGGCATGTGCATACTCGTTTTTCAATGCGCACACACATACTCGTTCTTGAATGCACGCGCGCATACTCGTTTCGGAATACGCACGCGCATACTCGTTTTGGAATGCGCACGCGCATACTCGTTTTTAAATAGGCACGCGCGTACTCGTTTTTGAACGCCAACGCGCATACGCGTTTTTGAACATGCACACGCGTACTCGTTTTTGAGTGCGCACGTGTATACTCGTCTTGAATGCACACGCGCATACTCGTTTTGAATAGGCACGCGCGTACTCGTTTTTGAATGCACACGCGTATAATAATTTCGGAATGCGCACGCGCATACTCGTTTTCGAATAGGCGCGCGCATACTCGTTTTTGATTGCGCACACGCATACTCGTTTTTGAATGCTCACGCGCATACTCGTTTCGGAATACGCACGCGCATACTCGTTTTGGAATGCGCACGCGCTTATTCGGTTTGGAATAGGCACGTGCGTACTCGTTTTTGAAAGCGAACGCGCATACGCGTTTTTCTACATGCACACGCGTACTTGTTTATGAATGCGCACGGGTATACTCGTTTTGAATGCACACGCGCATACTCGTTTTTGAATAGGCACGCGCATACTCGTTTTTGACTGCGCACGTGTATACTCCTTTCGGAATGTGCACGCGCATGCTCGTTTTCGAATAGGCACGCGCGTACTCGTGTTTGAATGTGCACGCGCATACTCGTTTTTGAATGCACACGCGCATACTCGTTTTGGAATGCGCACGCGCTTATTCGGTTTGGAATAGGCACGTGCGTACTCGTTTTTGAAAGCGAACGCGCATACGCGTTTTTGAACATGCACACGCGTACACTCGTTTTGACTGCGCACGCGTATACTCGTTTTTGAATGCACACGCGCATACTCGTTTTCGAATAGGCGCGCGCATACTCGTTTTTGAATGCGCACACGCATACTCGTATTTGAATGCACACGCGCGTACTCGTTTTGAAATAGGCACGTGCATACTCGTTTTTGAATGCGCACATGCATACTCGTATTTGAATGCACACGCGCATACTCGTTTTGAAATAGGCACATGCATACTCGTTTTTGAATGCACACGCGCATACGCGTTTTTGAACAGGCACACGCGTACTCGTTTTTAAATGCGCACGCGTATACTCGTTTTGAATGCGCACGCACATACTCGGTTTTGAATGCACACTCCCATACTCGTTTTTGAATGCACACGCGCATACTCGTTTCAATATACGCACGCGCATACTCGTTTTCGAATAGGCACGCGCATACTCGTTTTGGAATGCGCACGCGCATACTCGTTTTGGAATAGGCACGTGCGTACTCGTTTTTGAATGCGAAAGCGCATACGCGTTTTTGAACATGCACACGCGTACTCGTTTTTGATTGCACACGCGCGTACTCGTTTTGGAATAGGCACGTGCGTACTCGTTTTTGAATGCGCACGGGCATACGCGTTTTGGAACATGCACACGCGTACTCGTTTTTGAATGCGCGCGCGTATACTCATTTTGAATGCGCACGCGCATACTCTTTTTCGAATAGGCACGCGCGTACTCGTTTTTGAACGCGAACGCGCATACGCGTTTTTGAATAGGCACGCGCGTACTCGTTTTTGAATGCGCACGCGTATACTCGTTTCGGAATGTGCACGTGCATACTCGTTTTCGAATAGGCACGCGCATACTCGTTTTTGAATGCACACGCGCATACTCGTTTCGGAATACGCACGAGCATACTCGTTTTGGAATGCGAACGCGCATACGCGTTTTTGAACATGCACACGCGTACTCGTTTTTGAATGCGCACGCGCATACGCGTTTTTGAACATGCACACGCGTACACTTTTTTGAATGCGCACGCGTATACTGGTTTTGAATGCGCACGCGCATACTCTTTTTCGAATAGGCATGTGCATACTCGTTTTTCAATGCGCACACACATACTCGTTCTTGAATGCACGCGCGCATACTTGTTTCGGAATACGCACGCGCATACTCGTTTTGGAATGCGCACGCGCATACTCGTTTTTAAATAGGCACGCGCGTACTCGTTTTTGAACGCCAACGCGCATACGCGTTTTTGAACATGCACACGCGTACTCGTTTTTGAGTGCGCACGCGTATACTCGTCTTGAATGCACACGCGCATACTCGTTTTGAATAGGCACGCGCGTACTCGTTTTTGAATGCGCACGCGTATAATAATTTCGGAATGCGCACGCGCATACTCGTTTTCGAATAGGCGCGCGCATACTCGTTTTTGATTGCGCACACGCCTACTCCTTTTTGAATGCACACGCGCATACTCGTTTCGGAATACGCACGCGCATACTCGTTTTGGAATGCACACGCGCTTATTCGGTTTGGAATAGGCACGAGCGTACTCGTTTTTGAAAGCGAACGCGCATACGCGTTTTTCAACATGCACACGCGTACTTGTTTATGAATGCGCACGGGTATACTCGTTTTGAATGCACACGCGCATACTCGTTTTTGAATAGGCACGCGCATACTCGTTTTTGACTGCGCACGTGTATACTCCTTTCGGAATGTGCACGCGCATGCTCGTTTTCGAATAGGCACGCGCGTACTCGTGTTTGAATGCGCACGCGCATACTCGTTTTTGAATGCACACGCGCATACTCGTTTTGGAATGCGCACGCGCTTATTCGGTTTGGAATAGGCACGTGCGTACTCGTTTTTGAAAGCGAACGCGCATACGCGTTTTTGAACATGCACACGCGTACACTCTTTTTGAATGCGCACGCGTATACTTGTTTTTGAATGCACACGCGCATACTCGTTTTCGAATAGACGCGCGCATACTCGTTTTTGAATGCACACGCGCATACTCGTTTCAAAATAGGCACGCGCATACTCGTTTGGGAAGGCGCACGCGCATACTCGTTTTTGAATAGGCATGCGCGTACTCGTTTTTGAATGCGCACGCGCATAATGGTTTTGAATGCACACGCGCATACTCGTTTTGGAATAGGCACGCGCATACTCGTTTTTGAATGCGCACACGCATACTCGTATTTGATTGCGCACGCGCATACTCGTTTTGCAATAGGCACGTGCATACTTGTTTTTGAATGCGCACGCGCATACGCGTTTTTGAACAGGCACACGCGTACTCGTTTTTGAATGCGCACGCGTATACTCGTTTTGAATGCGCACGCGCATACTCGTTTTTGAATGCGCACGCGCGTACTCGTTTTTGAATGCACACGCGCATACTCGTTTTTGAATGCGAAAGCGCATACGCGTTTTTGAACATGCACACGCGTACTCGTTTTGGATTGCACACGCGCGTACTCGTTTTGGAATAAGCACGTGCGCACTCGTTTTTGAATGCGAACGCGCATGCGCGTTTTTGAACATGCACACGCGTACTCGTTTTTGACTGCGCACGCGTATACTCGTTTTGAATGCAAACGCGCATACTCGTTTTTGAATAGGCACGCGCGTAATCGTTTTTGAATGCGCACGCGTATACTCGTTTCGGAATGCGCACGCGCATACTCGTTTTCGAATAGGCACGCGCATACTCGTTTTTGAATGCGCACACGCATACTCCTTTTTGAACGCACACGCGCATACTCGTTTCGGAATACGCACGCGCATACTCGTTTTGGAATGCGCCCGTGCATACTCGTTTTGGAATAGGCACGTGCGTACTCGTTTTTGAATGCGAACGCGCATACGCGTTTTTGAACATGCACACGCGTACTCGTTTTTGAATGCGCACGCGCATACGCGTTTTTGAATATGCACACGCGTACTCTTTTTTGAATGCGCACGCGTATACTGGTTTTGATTGCGCACGCGCATATTCTTTTTCGAATAGGCACGCGCATACTCGTTTTTCAATGCGCACACACATACTCGTTCTTGAATGCACGCGCGCATACTCGTTTCGGAATACGCACGCACATACTCGTTTTGGAATGCGCACGCGCATACTCGTTTTTGAATAGGCACGCGCGTACTCGTTTTTGAACGCGAACGCGCATACTCGTTTTTGAATAGGCACACGCGTACTCGTTTTTGATTGCGCACGCGCATAGTCGTTTTTGAATGCACACGCGCATACTCGTTTTCGAATAGGCACGCACGTACCCGTGTTTGAATGCGCACGCGCATACTCGTTTTTGAATGCACACGCGCATACTCGTTTTAGAATAGGCACGCACATACTCGTTTTTGAATGCGCACACGCATACTCGTATTTGAATGCACACGCGCGTACTCGTTTTGAAATAGGCACGTGCATACTCGTTTTTGAATGCGCACAAGCATACTCGTATTTGAATGCACACGCGCATACTCGTTTTGAAATAGGCACGTGCATACTCGTTTTTGAATGCGCACGCGCATACGCGTTTTTGAACAGGCACACGCGTACTCGTTTTTAAATGCGCACGCGTATACTCGTTTTGAATGCGCACGCACATACTCGGTTTTGAATGCACACTCCCATACTCGTTTTTGAATGCAGACGCGCATACTCGTTTCAATATACGCACGCGCATACTCGTTTTCGAATAGGCACGCGCATACTTGTTTTTGAATGCGCACACGCATACTCGTTTTTGAATGACCACGCGCATGCTCGTTTTGCAATACGCACGCGCATACTCGTTTTGGAATGCGCACGCGCATACTCGTTTTGGATTAGGCACGTGCGTACTCGTTTTTGAATGCGAAAGCGCATACGCGTTTTTGAACATGCACACGCGTACTCGTTTTTGATTGCACACGCGCGTACTCGTTTTGGAATAGGCACGTGCGTACTCGTTTTTGAATGCGCACGGGCATACGCGTTTTGGAACATGCACACGCGTACTCGTTTTTGAATGCGCACGCGTATACTCGTTTTGAATGCGCACGCGCATACTCGTTTTTGAATGCGCATGCGTACACTCGTTTTGAATGCGCACGCGTATACTCGTTTTTGAATGCGCACGAGCATACTCGTTTTCGAATAGGCACGCGCGTACTCGTTTTTGAACGCGAACGCGCATACGTGTTTTTGAATTGGCACGCGCGTACTCGTTTTTGAATGCGCACGCGTATACTCGTTTCGGAATGTGCACGTGCATACTCGTTTTCGAATAGGCACGCGCATACTCGTTTTTGAATGCACACGCGCATACTCGTTTCGGAATACGCACGCGCATACTCGTTTTGGAATGCGCACGCGCATACTCGTTTTGGAATAGGCACGTGCGTACTCGTTTTTGAATGCGAACGAGCATACGCGTTTTTGAACATGCACACGCGTACTCGTTTTTGAATGCGCACGCGCATACGCGTTTTTGAACATGCACACGCGTACACTTTTTTGAATGCGCACGCGTATACTGGTTTTGAATGCGCACGCGCATACTCTTTTTCGAATAGGCATGTGCATACTCGTTTTTCAATGCGCACACACATACTCGTTCTTGAATGCACGCGCGCATACTCGTTTCGGAATACGCACGCGCATACTTGTTTTGGAATGCGCACGCGCATACTCGTTTTTAAAAGGCACGCGCGTACTCGTTTTTGAACGCCAACGCGCATACGCGTTTTTGAACATGCACACGTGTACTCGTTTTTGAGTGCGCACGCGTATACTCGTCTTGAATGCACACGCGCATACTCGTTTTGAATAGGCACGCGCGTACTCGTTTTTGAATGCGCACGCGTATAATAATTTCGGAATGCGCACGCGCATACTCGTTTTCGAATAGGCGCGCGCATACTCGTTTTTGATTGCGCACACGCATACTCGTTTTTGAATGCACACGCGCATACTCGTTTCGGAATACGCACGCGCATACTCGTTTTGGAATGCGCACGCGCTTATTCGGTTTGGAATAGGCACGTGCGTACTCGTTTTTGAAAGCGAACGCGCATACGCCTTTTTCAACATGCACACGCGTACTTGTTTATGAATGCGCACGGGTATACTCGTTTTGAATGCACACGGGCATACTCTTTTTTGAATAGGCACGCGCATACTCGTTTTTGACTGCGCACGTGTATACTCCTTTCGAAATGTGCACGCGCATGCTCGTTTTCGAATAGGCACGCGCGTACTCGTGTTTGAATGCGCACGCGCATACTCGTTTTTGAATGCACACGAGCATACTCGTTTTGGAATGCGCACGCGCTTATTCGGTTTGGAATAGGCACGTGCGTACTCGTTTTTGAAAGCGAACGCGCATACGCGTTTTTGAACAGGCACACGCGTACACTCGTTTTGAATGCGCACGCGTATACTCGTTTTTGAATGCACACGCGCATACTCGTTTTCGAATAGGCGCGCGCATACTCGTTTTTGAATGCACACGCGCATACTCGTTTCAAAATAGGCACGCGCATACTCGTTTGGGAAAGCGCACGCGCATACTCGCTTTGAAAAGCCATGCGCGTACTCGTTTTTGAATGCGCACGCGCATAATTGTTTTTGAATGCACACGCGCATACTCGTTTTGGAATAGGCACGCGCATACTCGTTTTTGAATGCGCACACGCATACTCGTATTTCATTGCGCACGCGCATACTCCTTTTGCAATAGGCACGTGCATACTTGTTTTTGAATGCGCACGCGCATACGCGTTTTTGAACAGGCACACGCGTACTCGTTTTTGAATGCGCACGCGTATACTCGTTTTGAATGCGCACGCGTGTACTCGTTTTTGATTGCGCACGCGCATACTCTTTTTTGAATGCACACACGCATACTCGTTTTTGAATGGGCACGCGCGTACTCGTTTTTGAATGCGCACGCGCATACTCGTTTTTGAATGCACACGCGCATACTCGTTTTGGAATAAGCACGCGCATACTCGTTTTTGAACGCGCACACGCATACTCGTTTTTTAATGCACACGCGCATACTCGTTTTGGAATGCGCACGCGTATTCTCGTTTTTGAATAGGCACGCGCGGGCTCGTTTTTGATTGCGCACGCGCATACTCTTTTTTGAATGCACACGCGCATACTCGTTTTCGAATAGGCACGCGCGTACTCGTTTTTGAATGCGCACGCGCATACTCGTTTTTGAATGCACACGCGCATACTCGTTTTCGAATAGGCACGCGCATACTCGTTTTTGAATGCGCACACGCATACTCGTATTTCAATGCACACGCGCGTACTCGTTTTGGATTAGGCACGTGCATACTCGTTTTTGAATGCACACGCGCATACTCGTTTTTGAATGCACACGCGCATACTCGTTTCGAAATAGGCACGCGCATACTCGTTTTTGAATAGGCATGCGCGTAATCGTTTTTGAATGCGCACGCGCATACTCGTTTTTGAATGCACACGCGCATACTCGTTTTGGAATAGGCACGCGCATACTCGTTTTTGAATGCGCACACCCATACTCGTGTTTGTCTGCACACGCGCATACTCGTTTTGCAATAGGCACGTGCATACTCGTTTTTGAATGCGCACGCGCATACGCGTTTTTGAACAGGCACACGCGTACTCGTTTTTGAATGCACACGCGTATACTCGTCTTGAATGCGCACGCGCATACTCGTTTTTGAATGCACACGCGCATACTCGTTTCGGAATACGCACGCGCATACTCGTTTTGGAATGCGCACGCGCATACTCGTTTTTGAATGCGCACGCGCGTACTCGTTTTTGAATGCGCACGCGCATACTCGTTTTTGAATGCACATGCGCATACCCATTTTGGAATAAGCACGCGCGTACTCGTTTTTGAACGCGCACATGCATACTCGTTTTGCAATGCACACGCGCATACACGTTTCGGAATACGCACGCGCATACTCGTTTTGGAATGCGCACGCGCATACTCGTTTTTGAATGCGCACGCGCGTACTCGTTTTTGAATGCGCACGCGCATACTCGTTTTTGAATGCACATGCGCATACCCATTTTGGAATAAGCACGCGCATACTCGTTTTTGAATGCACACGCGCATACTCGTTTTGGAATGCGCACGCATATACTCGTTTTTGAATAGGCACGTGCGTACTCGTTTTTGATTGCGCACGCGCATACTCGTTTTTGAATGCACACGCGCATACTCGTTTTCGAATAGGCACGCGCGTACTCGTGTTTGAATGCGCACGCGCATACTGGTTTTTGAATGCACACGCGCATACTCGTTTTGGAATAGGCACGCACTTACTCGTTTTTGAATGCGCACACGCATACTCGTATTTGAATGCACACGCGCGTACTCGTTTTGAAATAGGCACGTGCATACTCGTTTTTGAATGCGCACACGCATACTCGTATTTGAATGCACACGCGCATACTCGTTTTAAAATAGGCACGTGCATACTCGTTTTTGAATGCGCACGCGCATACGCGTTTTTGAACAGGCACACGCGTACTCGTTTTTGAATGCGCCCGCGTATACTCGTTTTGAATGCGCACGCGCATACTCGTTTTGAATAGGCACGCGCGTACTCGTTTTTGAATGCGCACGCGTATAATAATTTCGGAATGCGCACGCGCATACTCGTTTTCGAATAGGCGCGCGCATACTCGTTTTTGATTGCGCACACGCCTACTCCTTTATGAATGCACACGCGCATACTCGTTTCGGAATACGCACGCGCATACTCGTTTTGGAATGCACACGCGCTTATTCGGTTTGGAATAGGCACGAGCGTACTCGTTTTTGAAAGCGAACGCGCATACGCGTTTTTCAACATGCACACGCGTACTTGTTTATGAATGCGCACGGGTATACTCGTTTTGAATGCACACGCGCATACTCGTTTTTGAATAGGCACGCGCATACTCGTTTTTGACTGCGCACGTGTATACTCCTTTCGGAATGTGCACGCGCATGCTCGTTTTCGAATAGGCACGCGCGTACTCGTGTTTGAATGCGCACGCGCATACTCGTTTTTGAATGCACACGCGCATACTCGTTTTGGAATGCGCACGCGCTTATTCGGTTTGGAATAGGCACGTGCGTACTCGTTTTTGAAAGCGAACGCGCATACGCGTTTTTGAACATGCACACGCGTACACTCGTTTTGAATGCACACGCGTATACTTGTTTTTGAATGCACACGCGCATACTCGTTTTCGAATAGACGCGCGCATACTCGTTTTTGAATGCACACGCGCATACTCGTTTCAAAATAGGCACGCGCATACTCGTTTGGGAAGGCGCACGCGCATACTCGTTTTTGAATAGGCATGCGCGTACTCGTTTTTGAATGCGCACGCGCATAATTGTTTTTGAATGCACACGCGCATACTCGTTTTGGAATAGGCACGCGCATACTCGTTTTTGAATGCGCACACGCATACTCGTATTTGATTGCGCACGCGCATACTCGTTTTGCAATAGGCCCGTGCATACTTGTTTTTGAATGCGCACGCGCATACGCGTTTTTGAACAGGCACACGCGTACTCGTTTTTGAATGCGCACGCGTATACTCGTTTTGAATGCGCACGCGCATACTCGTTTTTGAATGCACACGCGCATACTCGTTTCGGAATACGCACGCGCATACTCGTTTTGGAATGCGCACGCGCATACTCGTTTTTGAATGCGCACGCGCGTACTCGTTTTTGAATGCACACGCGCATACTCGTTTTTGAATGCGAAAGCGCATACGCGTTTTTGAACATGCACACGCGTACTCGTTTTGGATTGCACACGCGCGTACTCGTTTTGGAATAAGCACGTGCGCACTCGTTTTTGAATGCGCACGCGCATGCGCGTTTTTGAACATGCACACGCGTACTCGTTTTTGACTGCGCACGCGTATACTCGTTTTGAATGCAAACGCGCATACTCGTTTTTGAATAGGCACGCGCGTAATCGTTTTTGAATGCGCACGCGTATACTCGTTTCGGAATGCGCACGCGCATACTCGTTTTCGAATAGGCACGCGCATACTCGTTTTTGAATGCGCACACGCATACCCCTTTTTGAACGCACACGCGCATACTCGTTTCGGAATACGCACGCGCATACTCGTTTTGGAATGCGCCCGTGCATACTCGTTTTGGAATAGGCACGTGCGTACTCGTTTTTGAATGCGAACGCGCATACGCGTTTTTGAACATGCACACGCGTACTCGTTTTTGGATGCGCACGCGCATACGCGTTTTTGAATATGCACACGCGTACTCTTTTTTGAATGCGCACGCGTATACTGGTTTTGATTGCGCACGCGCATATTCTTTTTCGAATAGGCACGCGCATACTCGTTTTTCAATGCGCACACACATACTCGTTCTTGAATGCACGCGCGCATACTCGTTTCGGAATACGCACGCACATACTCGTTTTGGAATGCGCACGCGCATACTCGTTTTTGAATAGGCACGCGCGTACTCGTTTTTGAACGCGAACGCGCATACTCGTTTTTGAATAGGCACACGCGTACTCGTTTTTGATTGCGCACGCGCATAGTCGTTTTTGAATGCACACGCGCATACTCGTTTTCGAATAGGCACGCACGTACTCGTGTTTGAATGCGCACGCGCATACTCGTTTTTGAATGCACACGCGCATACTCGTTTTAGAATAGGCACGCACATACTCGTTTTTGAATGCGCACACGCATACTCGTATTTGAATGCACACGCGCGTACTCGTTTTGAAATAGGCACGTGCATACTCGTTTTTGAATGCGCACAAGCATACTCGTATTTGAATGCACACGCGCATACTCGTTTTGAAATAGGCACGTGCATACTCGTTTTGAATAGGCACGCGCGTACTCGTTTTTGAATGCGCACGCGTATAATAATTTCGGAATGCGCACGCGCATACTCGTTTTCGAATAGGCGCGCGCATACTCGTTTTTGATTGCGCACACGCATACTCGTTTTTGAATGCACACGCGCATACTCGTTTCGGAATACGCACGCGCATACTCGTTTTGGAATGCGCACGCGCTTATTCGGTTTGGAATAGGCACGTGCGTACTCGTTTTTGAAAGCGAACGCGCATACGCCTTTTTCAACATGCACACGCGTACTTGTTTATGAATGCGCACGGGTATACTCGTTTTGAATGCACACGGGCATACTCTTTTTTGAATAGGCACGCGCATACTCGTTTTTGACTGCGCACGTGTATACTCCTTTCGGAATGTGCACGCGCATGCTCGTTTTCGAATAGGCACGCGCGTACTCGTGTTTGAATGCGCACGCGCATACTCGTTTTTGAATGCACACGAGCATACTCGTTTTGGAATGCGCACGCGCTTATTCGGTTTGGTATAGGCACGTGCGTACTCGTTTTTGAAAGCGAACGCGCATACGCGTTTTTGAATGCACACGCGTACACTCGTTTTGAATGCGCACGCGTATACTCGTTTTTGAATGCACACGCGCATACTCGTTTTCGAATAGGCGCGCGCATACTCGTTTTTGAATGCACACGCGCATACTCGTTTCAAAATAGGCACGCGCATACTCGTTTGGGAAAGCGCACGCGCATACTCGTTTTTGAATAGGCATGCGCGTACTCGTTTTTGAATGCGCACGCGCATAATTGTTTTTGAATGCACACGCGCATACTCGTTTTGGAATAGGCACGCGCATACTCGTTTTTGAATGCGCACACGCATACTCGTATTTGATTGCGCACGCGCATACTCGTTTTGCAATAGGCACGTGCATACTTGTTTTTGAATGCGCACGCGCATACGCGTTTTTGAACAGGCACACGCGTACTCGTTTTTGAAAGCGCACGCGTATACTCGTTTTGAATGCGCACGCGTGTACTCGTTTTTGAATGCGCACGCGCATACTCTTTTTTGAATGCACACACGCATACTCGTTTTTGAATGGGCACGCGCGTACTCGTTTTTGAATGCGCACGCGCATACTCGTTTTTGAATGCACACGCGCATACTCGTTTTGGAATAAGCACGCGCATACTCGTTTTTGAACGCGCACACGCATACTCGTTTTTTAATGCACACGCGCATACTCGTTTTGGAATGCGCACGCGTATTCTCGTTTTTGAATAGGCATGCGCGGGCTCGTTTTTGATTGCGCACGCGCATACTCTTTTTTGAATGCACACGCGCATACTCGTTTTCGAATAGGCACGCGCGTACTCGTTTTTGAATGCGCACGCGCATACTCGTTTTTGAATGCACACGCGCATACTCGTTTTCGAATAGGCACGCGCATACTCGTTTTTGAATGCGCACACGCATACTCGTATTTCAATGCACACGCGCGTACTCGTTTTGGATTAGGCACGTGCATACTCGTTTTTGAATGCACACGCGCATACTCGTTTTTGAATGCACACGCGCATACTCGTTTCGAAATAGGCACGCGCATACTCGTTTTTGAATAGGCATGCGCGTACTCGTTTTTGATTGCGCACGCGCATACTCGTTTTTGAATGCACACGCGCATACTCGTTTTGGAATAGGCACGCGCATACTCGTTTTTGAATGCGCACACGCATACTCGTGTTTGTCTGCACACGTGCATACTCGTTTTGCAATAGGCACGTGCATACTCGTTTTTGAATGCGCACGCGCATACGCGTTTTTGAACAGGCACACGCGTACTCGTTTTTGAATGCACACGCGTATACTCGTCTTGAATGCGCACGCGCATACTCGTTTTTGAATGCACACGCGCATACTCGTTTCGGAATACGCACGCGCATACTCGTTTTGGAATGCGCACGCGCATACTCGTTTTTGAATGCGCACGCGCGTACTCGTTTTTGAATGCGCACGCGCATACTCGTTTTTGAATGCACATGCGCATACCCATTTTGGAATAAGCACGCGCATACTCGTTTTTGAACGCGCACTTGCATACTCGTTTTGCAATGCACACGCGCATACTCGTTTCGGAATACGCACGCGCATACTCGTTTTGGAATGCGCACGCGCATACTCGTTTTTGAATGCGCACGCGCGTACTCGTTTTTGAATGCGCACGCGCATACTCGTTTTTGAATGCACATGCGCATACCCATTTTGGAATAAGCACGCGCATACTCGTTTTTGAATGCACACGCGCATACTCGTTTTGGAATGCGCACGCATATACTCGTTTTTGAATAGGCACGCGCGTACTCGTTTTTGATTGCGCACGCGCATACTCGTTTTTGAATGCACACGCGCATACTCGTTTTCGAATAGGCACGCGCGTACTCGTGTTTGAATGCGCACGCGCATACTGGTTTTTGAATGCACACGCGCATACTCGTTTTGGAATAGGCACGCACTTACTCGTTTTTGAATGCGCACACGCATGCTCGTATTTGAATGCACACGCGCGTACTCGTTTTGAAATAGGCACGTGCATACTCGTTTTTGAATGCGCACACGCATACTCGTATTTGAATGCACACGCGCATACTCGTTTTAAAATAGGCACGTGCATACTCGTTTTTGAATGCGCACGCGCATACGCGTTTTTGAACAGGCACACGCGTACTCGTTTTTGAATGCGCCCGCGTATACTCGTTTTGAATGCGCACGCGCATACTCGGGTTTGAATGCACAAGCCCATACTCGTTTTTGAATGCACACGCGCATACTCGTTTCGGAATACGCACGCGCATACTCGTTTTGGAATAGGCACGTCCGTACTCGTTTCTGAATGCGAAAGCGCATACGCGTTTTTGAACATGCAAACGCGTACTCGTTTTTGATTGCACACGCGCGTACTCGTTTTGGAATAGGCACGTGCGTACTCGTTTTTGAACGCGCACATGCATACTCGTTTTGCAATGCACACGCGCATACTCGTTTCGGAATACGCACGCGCATACTCGTTTTGGAATGCGCACGCGCATACTCGTTTTTGAATGCGCACGCGCGTACTCGTTTTTGAATGCGCACGCGCATACTCGTTTTTGAATGCACATGCGCATACCCATTTTGGAATAAGCACGCGCATACTCGTTTTTGAATGCACACGCGCATACTCGTTTTGGAATGCGCACGCATATACTCGTTTTTGAACATGCACACGCGTACTCGTTTTTGAATGCGCATGCGTATACTCGTTTTGAATGCACACGCGCATACTCGTTTTTGAATAGGCACGCGCGTACTTGTTTTTGAATGCGCACGCGTATACTCGTTTCGGAATGCGCACGCGGATACTCGTTTTCGAATAGGCACGCGGATACTTGTTTTTGAATGCGCACACGCATACTCGTTTTTGAATGCACACGCGCATACTCGTTTCGGAATACGCACGCGCATACTCGTTTTTGAATAGGCACGTGCGTGCTCGTTTTTGAAAGCGAACGCGCATACGCGTTTTTGAACATGCACACGCGTACTTTGTTATGAATGCGCACGGGTATACTCGTTTTGAATGCACACGCGCATACTCGTTTTTGAATGCGCACGCGTACACTCGTTTTGAATGTGCACGCGTATACTCGTTTTTGAATGCGCACGAGCATACTCGTTTTCGAATAGGCACGCGCGTACTCGTTTTTGAACGCGAACGCGCATACGCGTTTTTGAACATGCAGACGCGTACTCGTTTTTGAGTGCGCACGCGTATACGCGTTTTGAATGCACACGTGCATACTCGTTTTTGAATAGGCACGCGTGTACTCGTTTTTGAATGCGCACGCGTATAATAGTTTCGGAATGCGCACGCGCATACTCGTTTTCGAATAGGCGCGCGCATACTCGTTTTTGATTGCGCACACGCATACTCGTTTTTGAATGCACACGTGCATACTCGTTTCGGAATACGCACGCGCATACTGTTTTGGAATGCGCACGCGCATACTACTTTTTGAATAGGCACGCGCGTACTCGTTTTTGAACGCGAACGCACATACGCGTTTTTGAACATGCACACGCGTACTCGTTTTTGAGTGCGCACGCGTATACTCGTTTTGAATGCACACGCGCATACTTGTTTTGAATAGGCACGCGCGTAGTCGTTTTTGAATGCGCACGCGTATACTCTTTTCGGAATGCGCACGCGCATACTCGTTTTCGAATAGGCACAACATACTCGTTTTTGAATGCGCACACGCATACTCGTTTTTGAATGCACACGCCCAAACTCGTTTCGGAATAAGCACGCGACTACTCGTTTTTGAACGCGAACGCGCATACGCGTTTTTGAACATGCACACGCGTACTCGTTTTTGATTGCGCACGCGTATACTCGTTTTGAATGCACACGCGCATACTCGTTTTTGAATGGGCACGCGCGTACTCGTTTTTGAATGCGCACGCGTATACTCGTTTCGGAATGCGCACGCGCATACTCGTTTTCGAATAGGAACGCGCATACTCGTTTTTGAATGCGCACGCGCATACTCGTTTTGGAACGCGCACGCGCATACTCGTTTTGGAATAGGCACGTGCGTACTCGTTTTTGAATGCGAACGCGAATACGCGTTTTTGAACATGCACACGCGTACTCGTTTTTGAATGCGCACGCGTATACTCGTTTCGGAATGCGCACGCGCATTCTCGTTTTCGAAGCATATTCGTTTTGGAATAGGCACGTGCGTGCTCATTTTTGAAAGCGAACGCACATACGCGTTTTCGAACATGCACACGCGTACTTTGTTTTGAATGCGCACGGGTATACTCGTTTTGAATAGGCATGCGCATACTCCTTTTTGACTTCGCACGTGTATACTCGTTTCGGAATGCACATGCGCATACTCGTTTTCGAATAGGCACGCGCACACTCGTTTTTGAATGCACACGCGCATACTCGTTTTTGAATGCACACGCGCATACTCGTTTCGAAATAGGCACGCGCATACTCGTTTGGGAAGGCGCACGCGCATACTCGTTGTTGAATATGCATGCGCGTACTCGTTTTTGAATGCGCACGCGCATACTTGTTTTTGAATGCACACGCGCATACTCGTTTTGGAATAGGCACGCGCATACTCGTTTTTGAATGCACACACGCATACTCGTATTTGATTGCACACGCACATACTCGTTTTGCAATAGGCACGTGCATACTCGTTTTTGAATGCGCACGCGCATACTCGTTTTTGATTGCGCACACGCATACTCGTTTCTGAATGCACACGCGCATACTCGTTTTGGAATAAGTACGTGCGTACTCGTTTTTGAATGCGCACGCGCATACACGTTTTTGAACAGGCACACGCGTACTCATTTTTGAATGCGCACGCGTATACTCGTTTCGGAATACGCACGCGCATACTCGTTTTGGAATGCGCATGCGTATACTCGTTTTGGAATAGTTACGCACATACTCGTTTTTGAATGCGCAGACGCAATCTCGTTTTTGATTGCGCACGCGCATACTCGTTTTTGATTAGGCACGCGCGTACTCTTTTTTCAATGCGCACGCGCATACTCGTTTTTGAATAGGCACGGGCGTACTCGTTTTTCAACGCGAACACGCATACGCGTTTTTGAACATGCACACGCGTACTCGTTTTTGAATAGGCACGAGCATACTCGTTTTTGATTGCGCACGCGCATATTCGTTTTTGAACATGCACACGCGCGTACTCGTTTTGGAATAGGCACGCGCGTACTCGTTTTTGAATGCGCACGCGCATACTCGTTTTTGAATGCACACGCGCATACTCGTTTCCGAATACGCACGCGCATACTCGTTTTTGAATAGGCACGCGCGTACTCGTTTTTGAACGCGAACACGCGTACTTGTTTTTGAATGCGCACGTGTATACTCGTTTCGGAATGCGCACGCGCATGCTCGTTTTTGAATAGGCACGCGCGTACTCGTTTTTGAATGCGCACGCGTACACTCGTTTTGAATGCGCACGCGTACACTCGTTTTTGAATGCGCACACGCGTACTCGTTTTGAATGCGCACGCGTATACTAGTTTTGAATGCACACGCGCATACTCGTTTTTGAATAGGCACGCGCATACTCGTTTTTGAATGCGCACACGCATACTGGTTTTTGAATGCACACGCGCATACTCGTTTCGGAATACGCACGCGCATTCTCGTTTTGGAATGCGCACGCGCATACTCGTTTTTCAGTAGGCACGCGCGTACTCGTTTTTCAACGCGAACGTGCATACGCGTTTTTGAACATGCACACGCGTACTCGTTTTGAATGCGCACGCGTATACTAGTTTTGAATGCACACGCGCATACTCGTTTTTGAACAGGCACGCGCATACTCGTTTTTGAATAGGCACGCGCATACTCGTTTCGGAATACGCGCGCGCATACTCGTTTTGGAATGCGCACGCACTTACTCGTTTTTGAATAGGCACGCGCGTACTCGTTTTTGAATACGCACGCGTATACTCTTTTCGGAATGCGCACGCGCATACTCGTTTTCGAATAGGCACGCGCATACTCGTTTTTGATTGCGTACACGTATACTCGTTTTTGAATGCACACGCGCATTAATCATATAGTGGTTTTGGGACGTTAAACCTCACATATCAATCAATCAAACAATCAATGCACACGCGCATACTGGTTTCGGAATACGAACGCGCATACTCGTTTTGCAATGTGCACGCGCATATTCGTTTTGGACTAGGCACGTGCGTACTCGTTTTTGAAAGCGAACGCGCATAGGCGTTTTTGAACATGCACACGCGTACTTGTTTATGAATGCGCACGGGTATAGTCGTTTTGAATGCACACGTGCATACTCGTTTTGGAATACGCACGTCCATACTCGTTGTTGAATGCGCACACGCATACTCGTATTTGAATGCACACGTACATACTCGTTTTGAAATAGGCACGTGCATACTCGTTTTTGAATGCGCAAGCGCATACGCGCTTTTGAACAGGCACACGCGTACTCGTTTTTGACTGCGCACGCGTGTACTCGTTTTGAATGCACACGCGCATACTCGTTTTTGAATAGGCACGCGCGTACTCGTTTTTGAATGCGCACGTGTATACTCGTTTCGGAATGCGCACGCGCATGCTCGTTTTTGAATAGGCACGCGCGTACTCGTTTTTGAATGCGCACGCGTACACTCGTTTTGAATGCGCACGCGTATACTCATTTTTGAATGCGCACGCGCATAGGCGTTTTTGATTGCGAACGCGCATACGCATTTTTGAACATGCACATGCGTACTCGTTTTTGAATGCGCACGCGCATACGCGTTTTTGAACATGCACACGCATACTCGTTTTTGAATGCGCACGCGTATACTCGTTTTGAATGCGCACGCGCATACCCTTTTTCGAATAGGCACGCGCATACTCGTTTTTCAATGCGCACACGCATACTCGTTCTTGAATGCACACGCGCATACTCGTTTCGGAATACGCGTGCGCATACTCGTTTTGGAATGCGCACGCACATACTCGTTTTCGAATAGGCACGCGCATACTCGTTTTTGATTGCGTACACGCATAGGCGTTTTTGAACATGCACACGCGTACTTGTTTATGAATGCGCACGGGTATACTCGTTTTGAATGCGCACGCGCATACTCGGTTTTGAATGCACACGCCCATACTCGTTTTTGAATGCACACGCGCATACTCGTTTCGGAATACGCACGCGCATAATCGTTTTGGAATGCGAAGAGCATACTCGTTTTTGAATGCGCACGCGCGTACTCGTTTTTGAATTCGCACGCGCATACTCCTTTTGGAATAGGCACGTGCGTACTCGTTTTTGAATGCACACGCGCATACTCGTTTCGAAATAGGCACGCGCATACTCGTTTGGGAAGGCGCACGCGCATACTCGTTTTTGAATAGGCATGCGCGTACTCGTTTTTGAATGCGCACGCGCATACTTGTTTTTGAATGCACACGCGCAGACTCGTTTTGGAATGGGCACGCGCATACTTGTTTTGGAATGCGCACACCTATACTCGTATTCGATTGCGCGCGCATACTCGTTTTGCAATAGGCACGTGCATACTCGTTTTTGAATGCACATGCGCATACTCGTTTTGGAATAAGCACGCGCATACTCATTTTTGAACGCACACATGCATACTCGTTTTAGAATGCACACGCGCATACTCGTTTTGGAATGCGCACGCGTATATTTGTTTTTGAATAGGCACGCGCGTACTAGTTTTTGATTGCGCACGCGCATACTCGTTTTTGAATAGGCACGCGCGTACTCGTTTTTGAATGCGCACGCGCATACTCCTTTTTGAATGCACACGCGCATACTCGTTTTGGAATAGGCGCGCACATACTCGTTTTTGAATGCGCACACGCATACTCGTATTTGAATGCACACGCGCGTACTCGTTTTGAAAGAGGCACGTGCATACTCGTTTTTGAATGCGCACACGCATACTCGTATTTGAATGCACACGTGCATACGCGTTTTTGAACAGGCACACGCGTACTCGTTTTGGAATGCGCACGCGTATACTCGTTTTGAATGCGCACGCGCATACTCGTTTTTGAATGCGCACGCGCGTACTCGTTTTTGAATTCGCACGCGCATTCTCCTTTTGGAATAGGCACACGCGTACTCGTTTTTGAATGCGCACGCGCATACGCGTTTTTGAACATGCACACGCGTACTCGTTTTTGAATGCGCACGCGTATACTCGTTTTGAATGCGCGCGCGCATACTCGTTTTCGAATAGGCACGCGCATACTCGTTTTTGAATGCGCACACGCATACTCGTTTTTGAATGCACACGCGCATACTCTTTTCGGAATACGCACGCTCATACTCGTTTTGGAATGCGCACGCGCATACTCGTTTTTGAATAGGCACGCGCGTACTCGTTTTTGAACGCGAACGCGCATACGCGTTTTTGAACATGCACACGCGTACTCGTTTTTGAATGTGCACGCGTATACTCGTTCTTGAATGCACACGCGCATACTCGTTTCGGAATACGCGCGCGCATACTCGTTTTGGAATGCGCACGCGCATACTTGTTTTTGAATAAGCACGCGCGTACACGTTTTTGAACGCGAACGCGCATACGCGTTTTTGAACATGCACACGCGTACTCGTTTTTGAATGCGCACGCGTATACTCGTTTTGAATGCACACGCGCATACTCGTTTTTGAATAGGCACGCGCGTACTCGTTTTTGAATGCGCACGTGTATACTCGTTTCGGAATGCGCACGCGCATGCTCGTTTTTGAATAGGCACGCGCGTACTCGTTTTTGATTGCGTACACGTATACTCGTTTTTGAATGCACACGCGCATACTGGTTTCGGAATACGCACGCGCATACTCGTTTTGGAATGTGCACGCGCATATTCGTTTTGGAATAGGCACGTGCGTACTCGTTTTTGAAAGCGAACGCGCATAGGTGTTTTTGAACATGCACACGCGTACTTGTTTATGAATGCGCACGGGCATAGTCGTTTTGAATGCACACGCGCATACTCGTTTTGGAATACGCACGTGCATACTCGTTTTTGAATGCGCACACGCATACTCGTATTTGAATGCACACGCGCATACTCGTTTTGAAATAGGCACGTGCATACTTGTTTTTGAATGCACAAGCGCATACGCGCTTTTGAACAGGCACACGCGTACTCGTTTTTGAATGCGCACGCGTATACTCGTTTTGAATGCGCACGCGCATACTCGGTTTTGAATGCACACGCCCATACTCGTTTTTGAATGCACACGCGCATACTCGTTTCGGAATACGCACGCGCATACTCGTTTTGGAATGCGAAGAGCATACTCGTTTTTGAATGCGCACGCGCGTACTCGTTTTTGAATTCGCACGCGCATACTCCTTTTGGAATAGGCACGTGCGTACTCGTTTTTGAATGCACACGCGCATACTCGTTTCGAAATAGGCACGCGCATACTCGTTTGGGAAGGCGCACGCGCATACTCGTTTTTGAATAGGCATGCGCGTACTCGTTTTTGAATGCGCACGCGCATACTTGTTTTTGAATGCACACGCGCAGACTCGTTTTGGAATGGGCACGCGCATACTTGTTTTGGAATGCGCACACCTATACTCGTATTCGATTGCGCGCGCATACTCGTTTTGCAATAGGCACGTGCATACTCGTTTTTGAATGCACATGCGCATACTCGTTTTGGAATAAGCACGCGCATACTCATTTTTGAACGCACACATGCATACTCGTTTTTGAATGCGCACGCGCATACTCCTTTTTGAATGCACACGCGCATACTCGTTTTGGAATAGGCGCGCACATACTCGTTTTTGAATGCGCACACGCATACTCGTATTTGAATGCACACGCGCGTACTCGTTTTGAAAGAGGCACGTGCATACTCGTTTTTGAATGCGCACACGCATACTCGTATTTGAATGCACACGTGCATACGCGTTTTTGAATGCGCACGCGTATACTCGTTTTGAATGCACACGCGCATACTCGTTTTTGAATAGGCACGCGCGTACTCGTTTTTGAATGCGCACGTGTCTACTCGTTTTGGAATGCGCACGCGCATGCTCGTTTTTGAATAGGCACGCGCGTACTCGTTTTTGATTGCGTACACGTATACTCGTTTTTGAATGCGCACGCGTATACTCGTTTTTGAATGCGCACGCGCGTACTCGTTTTGGAATAGGCACGTGCGTACTCGTTTTTGAATGCGAACGTGCATAGGCGTTTTTGATTGCGAACGCGCATACGCGTTTTTGAACATGCACGTGCGTACACGTTTTTGAATGCGCACACGCATACTCGTTTTTGAATGCGCACGCGTATACTCGTTTTGAATGCGCACGCGCATTACCTTTTTCGAATAGGCACGCGCATACTCGTTTTTCAATGCGCACACGCATACTCGTTCTTGAATGCACACGCGCATACTCGTTTTTGAATGCACACGCGTATACTGGTTTTGAATGCACACGCGCATACTCGTTTTTGAATAGGCATGCGCGTACTCGTTTTTGAATGCGCACGCATATACTCGTTTCGGAATGCGCACGCGCATACTCGTTTTCGAATAGGCATGCGCATACTCGTTTTTGAATGCGCACACGCATACTCGTTTTTGAATGCACACGCGCATACTTGTTTTGGAATACGCATGCGACTACTCGTTTTTGAATAGGCGCGCGCGTACTCGTTTTTGAACGCGAACGCGCATACGCGTTTTTGAACACGCACACGCGTACTCGCTTTTGGATGCGCACGCGTATACTCGTTTTGAATGCACACGCGCATACTCGTTTTTGAATGGGCACGCGCGTACTCGTTTTTGAATGCGCACGCGTATACTCGTTTCGGAATGCGCACGCGCATACTCGTTTTCGAATAGGCACGCGCATACTCGTTTTTGAATGCGTACACGCATACTCATTTTTGAATGCACACGCGCCTACTCGTTTCGGAATTCGCACGCGCATACTCGTTTTGAAATAGGCACGTGCGTACTCGTTTTTGAATGCGAACGCGCATACGCGTTTTTGAACATGCACACACGTACTCCTTTTTGAATGCACACGCGCGTACTCTTTTTGGAATAGGCACGTGCGTACTCGTTTTTGAATGGGCACGCGCATACGCGTTTTTGAACATGCACACGCGTACTCGTTTTTGAATGCGCACGCGTATACTCATTACGAATGCGCACGCGCATACTCGTTTTCGAATAAGCACGCGCATACTCGTTTTTGAATGCGCACACGCATACTCGTTTTTGAATGCACACGCGCATACTCGTTTCGGAATACGCACGCGCATACTCGTTTTGGAATGCGCACGCGCATACTCGTTTTTGAATAGGCACGCGCGTACTCGTTTTTGAACGCGAACGCGCATACGTGTTTTTGAACATGCACACGCGTACTCGTTTTTAATGTGCACGCGTATACTCGTTTTGAATGCACACGCGCATACTCGTTTTCGAATGCGCACGCACATGCTCGTTTTTGAATAGGCACGCGCGTACTCCTTTCGGATGCGCACGCCCATACTCGTTTTCGAATGGGCACGCGCATACTCATTTTTGAATGCGCACACGCATACTTGTTTTGGAATACGCATGCGACTACTCGTTTTTGAATAGGCGCGCGCGTACTCGTTTTTTAACGCGAACGCGCATACGCGTTTTTGAACACGCACACGCGTACTCGTTTTTGGATGCGCACGCGTATACTCGTTTTCGAATGCGCACGCGTATACTCGTTTTGAATGCGCACGCCCATACTCGGTTTTGAATGCACAAGCCCATACTCGTTTTTGAATGGACACGCGCATACTCGTTTCGGAATACGCACGCCCATACTCGTTTTCGAATAGGCACGCGCATACTCGTTTTTGATTGCGTACACGCATACTCGTTTTTGAATGCACACGCGCATACTGGTTTTGGAATGCGCACGCGCATATTCGTTTTGGAATAGGCACGTGCGTACTCGTTTTTGAAAGTGAACGCGCATAGGCGTTTTTGAACATGCACACGCGTACTTGTTTATGAATGCGCACGGGTATACTCGTTTTGAATGCACACGCGCATACTCGTTTTTGAATAGGCACGCAAATACTCGTTTTTGACTGCGCACGTGTATACTCGTTTCGGAATGCGCACGCGCATGCTCGTTTTGAATAGGCACGCGCGTACTCGTTTTTGAATGCGCACGCGTACACTCGTTTTGAATGCGCACGCGTATACTCGTTTTTGAATGCGCACACGCATACTGGTTTTTGAATGCACACGCGCATACTTGTTTCGGAATACGCACGCGAGTAGTCGTTTTTGAATGCAAACGCGCATACTCGTTTCGAAATAGGCACGCGCATACTCGTTTGGGAAGGCGCACGCGCATACTGGTTTTTGAATAGGCATGCGCGTACTCGTTTTTGAATGCGCACGCGCATACTTGCTTTTGAATGCACACGCGCAGACTCGTTTTGGAATGGGCACGCGCATACTTGTTTTGGAATGCGCACACGCATACTCGTATTCGATTGCGCGCGCATACTCGTTTTGAAATAGGCACGTGCATACTCGTTTTTGAATGCACATGCGCATACTCGTTTTGGAATAAGCACGCGCATACTCATTTTTGAACGCGCACATGCATACTCGTTTTTGAATGCACACGCGCATACTCGTTTCGGAATAAGCACGCGACTACTCGTTTTTGAATAGGCACGCGCGCACTCGTTTTTGAATGCGCACGCGTATACTCGTTTTGAATGCGCACGCGTATACTCGTTTTGAATGCGCACGCCCATACTCGGTTTCGAATGCACACGCCCATACTCGTTTTTGAATGCTCACGCGCATACTCGTTTCGGAATACGCACGCGCATACTCGTTTTGGAATGCGCACGCGCATGCTAGTTTTGGAATGCGAAGCGCATACTCGTTTTTGAATGCGCACGCGCGTACTCGTTTTTGAATTCGCACGCGCATACTCCTTTTCGAATAGGCACACTCGTACTCGTTTTTGAATGCGCACGCGCATACGCGTTTTTGAACATGCACACGCGTACTCGTTTTTGAATGCGCACGCGTATACTCGTTTTCGAATAGGCACGCGCATACTCGTTTTTGAATGCGCACACGCATACTCGTTTTTGAATGCACACGCGCATACTCGTTTCGGAATACGCACGCGAATACTCGTTTTAGAATGCGCACGCGCATACTCGTTTTTGATTAGGCACGCGCGTACTCGTTTTTGAACGCGAACGCGCATACGCGTTTTTGAACATGCACACGCGTACTCGTTTTTGAATGTGCACGCGTATACTCGTTCTTGAATGCACACGCGCATACTCGTTTCGGAATACGCGCGCGCATACTCGTTTTCGAATGCGCACGCGCATACTTGTTTTTGAATAGGCACGCGCGTACTCGTTTTTGAACGCGAACGCGCATACGCGTTTTTGAACATGCACACGCGTACTCGTTTTTGAATGCGCACGCGTATACTCGTTTTGAATGCACACGCGCATGCTCGTTTTTGAATAGGCACGCGCGTACTCGTTTTTGAATGCGCACGCGTACACTCGTTTTGAATGCGCACGCGTATACTCGTTTTTGAATGCGCACGCGCGTACTCGTTTTGGAATAGGCACGTGCGTACTCGTTTTTGAATGCGAACGCGCATAGGCGTTTTTGATTGCGAACGCGCCTACGCGTTTTTGAACATGCACATGCGTACTCATTTTTGAATGCGCACGCGCATACGCGTTTTTGAACATGCACACGCGTACTCGTTTTTGAATGCGCACGCGTATACTCGTTTTGAATGCGCACGCGCATACTCTTTTTCGAATAGGCACGCGCGTACTCGTTTTTCAATGTGCACACGCATACTCGTTCTTGAATGCACACGCGCATACTCGTTTCGGAATACGCGCGCGCATACTCGTTTTGGAATGCGCACGCACATACTCGTTTTTGAATAGGCACGCACGTACTCGTTTCGGATGCGCACGCCCATACTCGTTTTCGAATTAGCACGCGCATACTCGTTTTTGATTGCGTACACGAATACTCGTTTTTGAATGCACACGCGCATACTGGTTTCGGAATACGCACGCGCATACTCGTTTTGGAATGCGCACGCGCATATTCGTTTTGGAATAGGCACGTGCGTACTCGTTTTTGAAAGCGAACGCGCATAGGCGTTTTTGAACATGCACACGCGTACTTGTTTATGAATGCGCACGGGTGTACTCGTTTTGAATGCACACGCGCATACTCGTTTTTGAATAGGCAGGCAAATACTCGTTTTTGACTGCGCACGTGTATACTCGTTTCGGAATGCGCACGCGCATGCTCGTTTTTGAATAGGCACGCGCGTAGTCGTTTTTGAATGCGCACGCGTACACTCGTTTTGAATGCGCACGCGTATACTCGTTTTTGAATGCGCACACGCATACTGGTTTTTGAATGCACACGCGCATACTCATTTCGGAATACGCACGCGCATACTCGTTTTTGAATGCACACGCGCATACTCGTTTCGAAATAGCAACGCGCATACTCGTTTTGGAAGGCGAACGCGCATACTCGTTTTTGAATAGGCATGCGCGTACTCGTTTTTGAATGCGCACACGCATACTGGTTTTTGAATGCACACGCGCATACTCGTTTCGGAATACGCACGCGCATACTCGTTTTTGAATGCACACGCGCATACTCGTTTCGAAATAGGCACGCGCATACTCGTTTGGGAAGGCGAACGCGCATACTGGTTTTTGAATGCACACGCGCAGACTCGTTTTGGAATGGGCACGCGCATACTTGTTTTGGAATGCGCACACGCATACTCGTATTCGATTGCGCGCGCATACTCGTTTTGCAATAGGCACGCGCATACTCATTTTTGAACGCGCACATGCATACTCGTTTTTGAATTCACACGCACATACTCGTTTCGGAATAAGCACGCGACTACTCGTTTTTGAATAGGCACGCGCGTACTCGTTTTTGAATGCGCACGCGTATACTCGTTTTGAATGCGCACGCCCATACTCGGTTTTGAATGCACACGCCCATACTCGTTTTTGAATGCACACGCGCATACTCGTTTCGGAATACACACGCTTATACTCGTTTTGGAATGCGCACGCGCATGCTAGTTTTGGAATGCGAAGCGCATACTCGTTTTTGAATGCGCACGCGCGTACTCGTTTTTGAATTCGCACGCGCATACTCCTTTTCGAATAGGCACACGCGTACTCGTTTTTGAATGCGCACGCGCATACGCGTTTTTGAACATGCACACGCGTACTCGTTTTTGAATGCACACGCGTATACTCGTTTTCGAATAGGCACGCGCATACTCGTTTTTGAATGCGCACACGCATACTCGTTTTTGAATAGGCACGCGCGTACTCGTTTTTGAACGCGAACGCGCATACGCGTTTTTGAACATGCACACGCGTACTCGTTTTTGATAGTGCACGCGTATACTCGTTCTTGAATGCACACGCGCATACTCGTTTCGGAATACGCGCGCGCATACTCGTTTTCGAATGCGCATGCGACTACTCGTTTTTGAATAGGCGCGCGCGTACTCGTTTTTGAACGCGAACGCGCATACGCGTTTTTGAACACGCACACGCGTACTCGTTTTTGGATGCGCACGCGTATACTCGTTTTGAATGCACACGCGCATACTCGTTTTTGAATGGGCACGCGCGTACTCGTTTTTGAATGCGCACGCGTATACTCGTTTCGGAATGCGCACGCGCATACTCGTTTTCGAATAGGCACGCGCATACTCGTTTTTGAATGCGTACACGCATACTCATTTTTGAATGCAAACGCGCCTACTCGTTTCGGAATACGCACGCGCATACTCGTTTCGGAATGCGCACGCGCATACTCGTTTTGGAATAGGCACGTGCGTACTCGTTTTTGAATGCGAACGCGCATAGGCGTTTTTGAATGCACACGCACATTCTCGTTTCGGAATTCGCACGCGCATACTCGTTTTGAAATAGGCACGTGCGTACTCGTTTTTGAATGCGAACGCGCATACGCGTTTTTGAACATGCACACGCGTACTCGTTTTTGAATGCACACGCGCGTACTCTTTTTGGAATAGGCACGTGCGTACTCGTTTTTGAATGCGCACGCGCATACGCGTTTTTGAACATGCACACGCGTACTCGTTTTTGAATGCGCACGCGTATACTCGTTTTCAATGCGCACGCGCACACTCGTTTTCGAATAAGCACGCGCATACTCGTTTTTGAATGCGCACACGCATACTCGTTTTTGAATGCACACGCGCATACTCGTTTCGGAATACGCACGCGCATACTCGTTTTGGAATGCGCACGCGCATACTCGTTTTTGAATTGGCACGCGCGTACTCGTTTTTGAACGCGAACGCGCATACGCGTTTTTGAACATGCACACGCGTACTCGTTTTTTAATGTGCACGCGTATACTCGTTTTGAATGCACACGCGCATACTCGTTTTCGAATAGGCACGCGCATACTCATTTTTGAATGCGCACACGCATACTCGTTTTTGAATGCACACGCGCATACTCGTTTCGGAATAAGCACGCGACTACTCGTTTTTGAATAGGCACGCGCGTCCTCGTTTTTGAATGCGCACGCATATACTCGTTTTGAATGCGCACGCCCATACTCGGTTATGAATGCACACGCCCATACTCGTTTTTGAATGGACACGCGTATACTCGTTTCGGAATACGCACGCGCATACTCGTTTTGGAATGCGCACGTGCATGCTAGTTTTGGAATGCGAAGCGCATACTCGTTCTTGAATGCACACGCGCATACTCGTTTCGGAATACGCGCGCGCATACTCGTTTTCGAATGCGCACGCACATGCTCGTTTTTGAATAGGCACGCGCGTACTCCTTTCGGATGCGCACGCCCATACTCGTTTTCGAATGGGCACGCGCATACTCGTTTTTGATTGCGTACACGCATACTCGTTTTTGAATGCACACGCGCATACTGGTTTCGGAATACGCACGCGCATACTCGTTTTGGAATGCGCACGCACATATTCGTTTTGGAATAGGCACGTGCGTACTCGTTTTTGAAAGCGAACGCGCATAGGCGTTTTTGAACATGCACATGCGTACTTGTTTATGAATGCGCACGGGTATACTCATTTTGAATGCACACGCGCATACTCGTTTTTGAATAGGCACGCAAATACTCGTTTTTGACTGCGCACGTGTATACTCGTTTCGGAATGCGCACGCACATGCTCGTTTTTGAATAGGCACGCGCGTACTCGTTTTTGAATGCGCACGCGTATACTCGTTTTGAATGCGCACGCGCATACTCGTTTTCGAATGCGCACGCGCGTACTCGTTTTTGAATTCGCACGCGCATTCTCCTTTTGGAATAGGTACACGCGTACTCGTTTTTGAATGCGCACGCGCACACGCGTTTTTGAACATGCACACGCGTACTCGTTTTTGAATGCGCACGCGTATACTCGTTTTGATTGCGCGCGCGCATACTCGTTTTCGAATAGGCACGCGCATACTCGTTTTTGAATGCGCACACGCATACTCGTTTTTGGATGCACACGCGCATACTCTTTTCGGAATACGCACGCGCATACTCGTTTTGGAATGCGCACGCGCATACTCGTTTTTGAATAGGCACGCGCGTACTCGTTTTTGAACGCGAACGCGCATACGCGTTTTTGAACATGCACACGCGTACTCGTTTTTGAATGTGCACGCGTATACTCGTTCTTGAATGCACACGCGCATACTCGTTTCGGAATACGCGCGCGCATACTCGTTTTGGAATGCGCACGCGCATACTTGCTTTTGAATAGACACGCGCGTACACGTTTTTGAACGCGAACGCGCATACGCGTTTTTGAACATGCACACGCGTACTCGTTTTTGAATTCGCACGCGTATACTCGTTTTGAATGCACACGCGCATACTCGTTTTTGAATAGGCACGCGCGTACTCGTTTTTGAATGCGCACGTGTCTACTCGTTTCGGAATGCGCACGCGCATGCTCGTTTTTGAATAGGCACGCGCGTACTCGTTTTTGATTGCGTACACGTATACTCGTTTTTGAATGCGCACGCGTATACTCGTTTTTGAATGCGCACGAGCTTACTCGTTTTGGAATAGGCACGTGCGTACTCGTTTTTGAATGCGAACGTGCATAGGCGTTTTTGATTGCGAACGCGCATACGCGTTTTTGAACATGCACATGCGTACACGTTTTTGAATGCGCACACGCATACTCGTTTTTGAATGCGCACGCGTATACTCGTTTTGAATGCGCACGCGCATTACCTTTTTCGAATAGGCACGCGCATACTCGTTTTTCAATGCGCACACGCATACTCGTTCTTGAATGCACACGCGCATACTCGTTTTTGAATGCACACGCGTATACTGGTTTTGAATGCACACGCGCATACTCGTTTTTGAATAGGCATGCGCGTACTCGTTTTTGAATGCGCACGCATATACTCGTTTCGGAATGCGCACGCGCATACTCGTTTTCGAATAGGCATGCGCATACTCGTTTTTGAATGCGCACACGCATACTCGTTTTTGAATGCACACGCGCATACTTGTTTTGGAATACGCATGCGACTACTCGGTTTTGAATAGGCGCGCGTACTCGTTTTTGAACGCGAACGCGCATACGCGTTTTTGAACACGCACACGCGTACTCGTTTTTGGATGCGCACGCGTATACTCGTTTTGAATGCACACGCGCATACTCGTTTTTGAATGGGCACGCGCGTACTCGTTTTTGAATGCGCACGCGTATACTCGTTTCGGAATGCGCACGCGCATACTCGTTTTCGAATAGGCACGCGCATACTCGTTTTTGAATGCGTACACGCATACTCATTTTTGAATGCACACGCGCCTACTCGTTTCGGAATTCGCACGCGCATACTCGTTTTGAAATAGGCACGTGCGTACTCGTTTTTGAATGCGAACGCGCATACGCGTTTTTGAACATGCACACACGTACTCCTTTTTGAATGCACACGCGCGTACTCTTTTTGGAATAGGCACGTGCGTACTCGTTTTTGAATGGGCACGCGCATACGCGTTTTTGAACATGCACACGCGTACTCGTTTTTGAATGCGCACGCGTATACTCATTACGAATGCGCACGCGCATACTCGTTTTCGAATAAGCACGCGCATACTCGTTTTTGAATGCGCACACGCATACTCGTTTTTGAATGCACACGCGCATACTCGTTTCGGAATACGCACGCGCATACTCGTTTTGGAATGCGCACGCGCATACTCGTTTTTGAATAGGCACGCGCGTACTCGTTTTTGAACGCGAACGCGCATACGCGTTTTTGAACATGCACACGCGTACTCGTTTTTAATGTGCACGCGTATACTCGTTTTGAATGCACACGCGCATACTCGTTTTTGAATAGGCACGCGCGTACTCGTTTTTGAATGCGCGCGCGTATACTCGTTTCGGAATGCGCACGCGCATACTCGTTTTCGAATAGGCACGCGCATACTCATTTTTGAATGCGCACACGCATACTCGTTTTTGAATGCACACGCGCATACTCGTTTTGGAATAAGCACGCGACTACTCGTTTTTGAATAGGCACGCGCGTCCTCGTTTTCGAATGCGCACGCGTATACTCGTTTTGAATGCGCACGCCCATACTCGGTTTTGAATGCACAAGCCCATACTCGTTTTTGAATGGACACGCGCATACTCGTTTCGGAATACGCACCCCCATACTCGTTTTCGAATAGGCACGCGCATACTCGTTTTTGATTGCGTACACGCATACTCGTTTTTGAATGCACACGCGCATACTGGTTTCGGAATACGCACGCGCATACTCGTTTTGGAATGCACACGCGCATATTCGTTTTGGAATAGGCACGTGCGTACTCGTTTTTGAAAGTGAACGCGCATAGGCGTTTTTGAACATGCACACGCGTACTTGTTTATGAATGCGCACGGGTATACTCGTTTTGAATGCACACGCGCATACTCGTTTTTGAATAGGCACGCAAATACTCGTTTTTGACTGCGCACGTGTATACTCGTTTCGGAATGCGCACGCGCATGCTCGTTTTGAATAGGCACGCGCGTACTCGTTTTTGAATGCGCACGCGTACACTCGTTTTGAATGCGCACGCGTATACTCGTTTTTGAATGCGCACACGCATACTGGTTTTTGAATGCACACGCGCATACTTGTTTCGGAATACGCACGCGAGTAGTCGTTTTTGAATGCAAACGCGCATACTCGTTTCGAAATAGGCACGCGCATACTCGTTTGGGAAGGCGCACGCGCATACTGGTTTTTGAATAGGCATGCGCGTACTCGTTTTTGAATGCGCACGCGCATACTTGCTTTTGAATGCACACGCGCAGACTCGTTTTGGAATGGGCACGCGCATACTTGTTTTGGAATGCGCACACGCATACTCGTATTCGATTGCGCGCGCATATTCGTTTTGCAATAGGCACGTGCATACTCGTTTTTGAATGCACATGCGCATACTCGTTTTGGAATAAGCACGCGCATACTCATTTTTGAACGCGCACATGCATACTCGTTTTTGAATGCGCACGCGCATACTCGTTTCGGAATAAGCACGCGACTACTCGTTTTTGAATAGGCACGCGCGCACTCGTTTTTGAATGCGCACGCGTATACTCGTTTTGAATGCGCACGCGTATACTCGTTTTGAATGCGCACGCCCATACTCGGTTTTGAATGCACACGCCCATACTCGTTTTTGAATGCTCACGCGCATACTCGTTTTTGAATGCACACGCGCATACTCGTTTCGAAATAGCAACGCGCATACTCGTTTTGGAAGGCGAACGCGCATACTCGTTTTTGAATAGGCATGCGCGTACTCGTTTTTGAATGCGCACACGCATACTGGTTTTTGAATGCACACGCGCATACTCGTTTCGGAATACGCACGCGCATACTCGTTTTTGAATGCACACGCGCATACTCGTTTCGAAATAGGCACGCGCATACTCGTTTGGGAAGGCGAACGCGCATACTGGTTTTTGAATGCACACGCGCAGACTCGTTTTGGAATGGGCACGCGCATACTTGTTTTGGAATGCGCACACGCATACTCGTATTCGATTGCGCGCGCATACTCGTTTTGCAATAGGCACGCGCATACTCATTTTTGAACGCGCACATGCATACTCGTTTTTGAATTCACACGCGCATACTCGTTTCGGAATAAGCACGCGACTACTCGTTTTTGAATAGGCACGCGCGTACTCGTTTTTGAATGCGCACGCGTATACTCGTTTTGAATGCGCACGCCCATACTCGGTTTTGAATGCACACGCCCATACTCGTTTTTGAATGCACACGCGCATACTCGTTTCGGAATACACACGCGCATACTCGTTTTGGAATGCGCACGCGCATGCTAGTTTTGGAATGCGAAGCGCATACTCGTTTTTGAATGCGCACGCGCGTACTCGTTTTTGGATTCGCACGCGCATACTCCTTTTCGAATAGGCACACGCGTACTCGTTTTTGAATGCGCACGCGCATACGCGTTTTTGAACATGCACACGCGTACTCGTTTTTGAATGCACACGCGTATACTCGTTTTCGAATAGGCACGCGCATACTCGTTTTTGAATGCGCACACGCATACTCGTTTTTGAATAGGCACGCGCGTACTCGTTTTTGAACGCGAACGCGCATACGCGTTTTTGAACATGCACACGCGTACTCGTTTTTGATAGTGCACGCGTATACTCGTTCTTGAATGCACACGCGCATACTCGTTTCGGAATACGCGCGCGCATACTCGTTTTCGAATGCGCATGCGACTACTCGTTTTTGAATAGGCGCGCGCGTACTCGTTTTTGAACGCGAACGCGCATACGCGTTTTTGAACACGCACACGCGTACTCGTTTTTGGATGCGCACGCGTATACTCGTTTTGAATGCACACGCGCATACTCGTTTTTGAATGGGCACGCGCGTACTCGTTTTTGAATGCGCACGCGTATACTCGTTTCGGAATGCGCACGCGCATACTCGTTTTCGAATAGGCACGCGCATACTCGTTTTTGAATGCGTACACGCATACTCATTTTTGAATGCACACGCGCATTCTCGTTTCGGAATTCGCACGCGCATACTCGTTTTGAAATAGGCACGTGCGTACTCGTTTTTGAATGCGAACGCGCATACGCGTTTTTGAACATGCACACGCGTACTCGTTTTTGAATGCACACGCGCGTACTCTTTTTGGAATAGGCACGTGCGTACTCGTTTTTGAATGCGCACGCGCATACGCGTTTTTGAACATGCACACGCGTACTCGTTTTTGAATGCGCACGCGTATACTCGTTTTGAATGCGCACGCGCACACTCGTTTTCGAATAAGCACGCGCATACTCGTTTTTGAATGCGCACACGCATACTCGTTTTTGAATGCACACGCGCATACTCGTTTCGGAATACGCACGCGCATACTCGTTTTGGAATGCGCACGCGCATACTCGTTTTTGAATTGGCACGCGCGTACTCGTTTTTGAACGCGAACGCGCATACGCGTTTTTGAACATGCACACGCGTACTCGTTTTTTAATGTGCACGCGTATACTCGTTTTGAATGCACACGCGCATACTCGTTTTCGAATAGGCACGCGCATACTCATTTTTGAATGCGCACACGCATACTCGTTTTTGAATGCACACGCGCATACTCGTTTCGGAATAAGCACGCGACTACTCGTTTTTGAATAGGCACGCGCGTCCTCGTTTTTGAATGCGCACGCGTATACTCGTTTTGAATGCGCACGCCCATACTCGGTTATGAATGCACACGCCCATACTCGTTTTTGAATGGACACGCGTATACTCGTTTCGGAATACGCACGCGCATACTCGTTTTGGAATGCGCACGTGCATGCTAGTTTTGGAATGCGAAGCGCATACTCGTTCTTGAATGCACACGCGCATACTCGTTTCGGAATACGCGCGCGCATACTCGTTTTCGAATGCGCACGCACATGCTCGTTTTTGAATAGGCACGCGCGTACTCCTTTCGGATGCGCACGCCCATACTCGTTTTCGAATAGGCACGCGCATACTCGTTTTTGATTGCGTACACGCATACTCGTTTTTGAATGCACACGCGCATACTGGTTTCGGAATACGCACGCGCATACTCGTTTTGGAATGCGCACGCACATATTCGTTTTGGAATAGGCACGTGCGTACTCGTTTTTGAAAGCGAACGCGCATAGGCGTTTTTGAACATGCACATGCGTACTTGTTTATGAATGCGCACGGGTATACTCATTTTGAATGCACACGCGCATACTCGTTTTTGAATAGGCACGCAAATACTCGTTTTTGACTGCGCACGTGTATACTCGTTTCGGAATGCACACGCGCATGCTCGTTTTTGAATAGGCACGCGCGTACTCGTTTTTGAATGCGCACGCGTACACTCGTTTTGAATGCGCACGCGTATACTCGTTTTTGAATGCGCACACGCATACTCGTATTTGAATGCACACGTGCATACGCGTTTTTGAACAGGCACACGCGTACTCGTTTTGGAATGCGCACGCGTATACTCGTTTTGAATGCGCACGCGCATACTCGTTTTCGAATGCGCACGCGCGTACTCGTTTTTGAATTCGCACGCGCATTCTCCTTTTGGAATAGGTACACGCGTACTCGTTTTTGAATGCGCACGCGCATACGCGTTTTTGAACATGCACACGCGTACTCGTTTTTGAATGCGCACGCGTATACTCGTTTTGATTGCGCGCGCGCATACTCGTTTTCGAATAGGCACGCGCATACTCGTTTTTGAATGCGCACACGCATACTCGTTTTTGAATGCACACGCGCATACTCTTTTCGGAATACGCACGCGCATACTCGTTTTGGAATGCGCACGCGCATACTCGTTTTTGAATAGGCACGCGCGTACTCGTTTTTGAACGCGAACGCGCATACGCGTTTTTGAACATGCACACGCGTACTCGTTTTTGAATGTGCACGCGTATACTCGTTCTTGAATGCACACGCGTATACTCGTTTCGGAATACGCGCGCGCATACTCGTTTTGGAATGCGCATGCGCATACTTGTTTTTGAATAGGCACGCGCGTACACGTTTTTGAACGCGAACGCGCATACGCGTTTTTGAACATGCACACGCGTACTCGTTTTTGAATGCGCACGCGTATACTCGTTTTGAATGCACACGCGCATACTCGTTTTTGAATAGGCACGCGCGTACTCGTTTTTGAATGCGCACGTGTCTACTCGTTTCGGAATGCGCACGCGCATGCTCGTTTTTGAATAGGCACGCGCGTACTCGTTTTTGATTGCGTACACGTATACTCGTTTTTGAATGCGCACGCGTATACTCGTTTTTGAATGCGCACGCGCGTACTCGTTTTGGAATAGGCACGTGCGTACTCGTTTTTGAATGCGAACGTGCATAGGCGTTTTTGATTGCGAACGCGCATACGCGTTTTTGAACATGCACATGCGTACACGTTTTTGAATGCGCACACGCATACTCGTTTTTGAATGCGCACGCGTATACTCGTTTTGAATGCGCACGCGCATTACCTTTTTCGAATAGGCACGCGCATACTCGTTTTTCAATGCGCACACGCATACTCGTTCTTGAATGCACACGCGCATACTCGTTTTTGAATGCACACGCGTATACTGGTTTTGAATGCACACGCGCATACTCGTTTTTGAATAGGCATGCGCGTACTCGTTTTTGAATGCGCACGCATATACTCGTTTCGGAATGCGCACGCGCATACTCGTTTTCGAATAGGCATGCGCATACTCGTTTTTGAATGCGCACACGCATACTCGTTTTTGAATGCACACGCGCATACTTGTTTCGGAATACGCATGCGACTACTCGGTTTTGAATAGGCGCGCGCGTACTCGTTTTTGAACGCGAACGCGCATACGCGTTTTTGAACACGCACACGCGTACTCGTTTTTGGATGCGCACGCGTATACTCGTTTTGAATGCACACGCGCATACTCGTTTTTGAATGGGCACGCGCGTACTCGTTTTTGAATGCGCACGCGTATACTCGTTTCGGAATGCGCACGCGCATACTCGTTTTCGAATAGGCACGCGCATACTCGTTTTTGAATGCGTACACGCATACTCATTTTTGAATGCACACGCGCATTCTCGTTTCGGAATTCGCACGCGCATACTCGTTTTGAAATAGGCACGTGCGTACTCGTTTTTGAATGCGAACGCGCATACGCGTTTTTGAACATGCACACGCGTACTCGTTTTTGAATGCACACGCGCGTACTCTTTTTGGAATAGGCACGTGCGTACTCGTTTTTGAATGCGCACGCGCATACGCGTTTTTGAACATGCACACGCGTACTCGTTTTTGAATGCGCACGCGTATACTCGTTTTGAATGCGCACGCGCACACTCGTTTTCGAATAAGCACGCGCATACTCGTTTTTGAATGCGCACACGCATACTCGTTTTTGAATGCACACGCGCATACTCGTTTCGGAATACGCACGCGCATACTCGTTTTGGAATGCGCACGCGCATACTCGTTTTTGAATTGGCACGCGCGTACTCGTTTTTGAACGCGAACGCGCATACGCGTTTTTGAACATGCACACGCGTACTCGTTTTTTAATGTGCACGCGTATACTCGTTTTGAATGCACACGCGCATACTCGTTTTCGAATAGGCACGCGCATACTCATTTTTGAATGCGCACACGCATACTCGTTTTTGAATGCACACGCGCATACTCGTTTCGGAATAAGCACGCGACTACTCGTTTTTGAATAGGCACGCGCGTCCTCGTTTTTGAATGCGCACGCGTATACTCGTTTTGAATGCGCACGCCCATACTCGGTTATGAATGCACACGCCCATACTCGTTTTTGAATGGACACGCGTATACTCGTTTCGGAATACGCACGCGCATACTCGTTTTGGAATGCGCACGTGCATGCTAGTTTTGGAATGCGAAGCGCATACTCGTTCTTGAATGCACACGCGCATACTCGTTTCGGAATACGCGCGCGCATACTCGTTTTCGAATGCGCACGCACATGCTCGTTTTTGAATAGGCACGCGCGTACTCCTTTCGGATGCGCACGCCCATACTCGTTTTCGAATAGGCACGCGCATACTCGTTTTTGATTGCGTACACGCATACTCGTTTTTGAATGCACACGCGCATACTGGTTTCGGAATACGCACGCGCATACTCGTTTTGGAATGCGCACGCACATATTCGTTTTGGAATAGGCACGTGCGTACTCGTTTTTGAAAGCGAACGCGCATAGGCGTTTTTGAACATGCACATGCGTACTTGTTTATGAATGCGCACGGGTATACTCATTTTGAATGCACACGCGCATACTCGTTTTTGAATAGGCACGCAAATACTCGTTTTTGACTGCGCACGTGTATACTCGTTTCGGAATGCACACGCGCATGCTCGTTTTTGAATAGGCACGCGCGTACTCGTTTTTGAATGCGCACGCGTACACTCGTTTTGAATGCGCACGCGTATACTCGTTTTTGAATGCGCACACGCATACTCGTATTTGAATGCACACGTGCATACGCGTTTTTGAACAGGCACACGCGTACTCGTTTTGGAATGCGCACGCGTATACTCGTTTTGAATGCGCACGCGCATACTCGTTTTCGAATGCGCACGCGCGTACTCGTTTTTGAATTCGCACGCGCATTCTCCTTTTGGAATAGGTACACGCGTACTCGTTTTTGAATGCGCACGCGCATACGCGTTTTTGAACATGCACACGCGTACTCGTTTTTGAATGCGCACGCGTATACTCGTTTTGATTGCGCGCGCGCATACTCGTTTTCGAATAGGCACGCGCATACTCGTTTTTGAATGCGCACACGCATACTCGTTTTTGAATGCACACGCGCATACTCTTTTCGGAATACGCACGCGCATACTCGTTTTGGAATGCGCACGCGCATACTCGTTTTTGAATAGGCACGCGCGTACTCGTTTTTGAACGCGAACGCGCATACGCGTTTTTGAACATGCACACGCGTACTCGTTTTTGAATGTGCACGCGTATACTCGTTCTTGAATGCACACGCGTATACTCGTTTCGGAATACGCGCGCGCATACTCGTTTTGGAATGCGCATGCGCATACTTGTTTTTGAATAGGCACGCGCGTACTCGTTTTTGAACGCGAACGCGCATACGCGTTTTTGAACATGCACACGCGTACTCGTTTTTAATGTGCACGCGTATACTCGTTTTGAATGCACACGCGCATACTCGTTTTTGAATAGGCACGCGCGTACTCGTTTTTGAATGCGCGCGCGTATACTCGTTTCGGAATGCGCACGCGCATACTCGTTTTCGAATAGGCACGCGCATACTCATTTTTGAATGCGCACACGCATACTCGTTTTTGAATGCACACGCGCATACTCGTTTTGGAATAAGCACGCGACTACTCGTTTTTGAATAGGCACGCGCGTCCTCGTTTTCGAATGCGCACGCGTATACTCGTTTTGAATGCGCACGCCCATACTCGGTTTTGAATGCACAAGCCCATACTCGTTTTTGAATGGACACGCGCATACTCGTTTCGGAATACGCACCCCCATACTCGTTTTCGAATAGGCACGCGCATACTCGTTTTTGATTGCGTACACGCATACTCGTTTTTGAATGCACACGCGCATACTGGTTTCGGAATACGCACGCGCATACTCGTTTTGGAATGCACACGCGCATATTCGTTTTGGAATAGGCACGTGCGTACTCGTTTTTGAAAGTGAACGCGCATAGGCGTTTTTGAACATGCACACGCGTACTTGTTTATGAATGCGCACGGGTATACTCGTTTTGAATGCACACGCGCATACTCGTTTTTGAATAGGCACGCAAATACTCGTTTTTGACTGCGCACGTGTATACTCGTTTCGGAATGCGCACGCGCATGCTCGTTTTGAATAGGCACGCGCGTACTCGTTTTTGAATGCGCACGCGTACACTCGTTTTGAATGCGCACGCGTATACTCGTTTTTGAATGCGCACACGCATACTGGTTTTTGAATGCACACGCGCATACTTGTTTCGGAATACGCACGCGAGTAGTCGTTTTTGAATGCAAACGCGCATACTCGTTTCGAAATAGGCACGCGCATACTCGTTTGGGAAGGCGCACGCGCATACTGGTTTTTGAATAGGCATGCGCGTACTCGTTTTTGAATGCGCACGCGCATACTTGCTTTTGAATGCACACGCGCAGACTCGTTTTGGAATGGGCACGCGCATACTTGTTTTGGAATGCGCACACGCATACTCGTATTCGATTGCGCGCGCATATTCGTTTTGCAATAGGCACGTGCATACTCGTTTTTGAATGCACATGCGCATACTCGTTTTGGAATAAGCACGCGCATACTCATTTTTGAACGCGCACATGCATACTCGTTTTTGAATGCGCACGCGCATACTCGTTTCGGAATAAGCACGCGACTACTCGTTTTTGAATAGGCACGCGCGCACTCGTTTTTGAATGCGCACGCGTATACTCGTTTTGAATGCGCACGCGTATACTCGTTTTGAATGCGCACGCCCATACTCGGTTTTGAATGCACACGCCCATACTCGTTTTTGAATGCTCACGCGCATACTCGTTTTTGAATGCACACGCGCATACTCGTTTCGAAATAGCAACGCGCATACTCGTTTTGGAAGGCGAACGCGCATACTCGTTTTTGAATAGGCATGCGCGTACTCGTTTTTGAATGCGCACACGCATACTGGTTTTTGAATGCACACGCGCATACTCGTTTCGGAATACGCACGCGCATACTCGTTTTTGAATGCACACGCGCATACTCGTTTCGAAATAGGCACGCGCATACTCGTTTGGGAAGGCGAACGCGCATACTGGTTTTTGAATGCACACGCGCAGACTCGTTTTGGAATGGGCACGCGCATACTTGTTTTGGAATGCGCACACGCATACTCGTATTCGATTGCGCGCGCATACTCGTTTTGCAATAGGCACGCGCATACTCATTTTTGAACGCGCACATGCATACTCGTTTTTGAATTCACACGCGCATACTCGTTTCGGAATAAGCACGCGACTACTCGTTTTTGAATAGGCACGCGCGTACTCGTTTTTGAATGCGCACGCGTATACTCGTTTTGAATGCGCACGCCCATACTCGGTTTTGAATGCACACGCCCATACTCGTTTTTGAATGCACACGCGCATACTCGTTTCGGAATACACACGCGCATACTCGTTTTGGAATGCGCACGCGCATGCTAGTTTTGGAATGCGAAGCGCATACTCGTTTTTGAATGCGCACGCGCGTACTCGTTTTTGGATTCGCACGCGCATACTCCTTTTCGAATAGGCACACGCGTACTCGTTTTTGAATGCGCACGCGCATACGCGTTTTTGAACATGCACACGCGTACTCGTTTTTGAATGCACACGCGTATACTCGTTTTCGAATAGGCACGCGCATACTCGTTTTTGAATGCGCACACGCATACTCGTTTTTGAATAGGCACGCGCGTACTCGTTTTTGAACGCGAACGCGCATACGCGTTTTTGAACATGCACACGCGTACTCGTTTTTGATAGTGCACGCGTATACTCGTTCTTGAATGCACACGCGCATACTCGTTTCGGAATACGCGCGCGCATACTCGTTTTCGAATGCGCATGCGACTACTCGTTTTTGAATAGGCGCGCGCGTACTCGTTTTTGAACGCGAACGCGCATACGCGTTTTTGAACACGCACACGCGTACTCGTTTTTGGATGCGCACGCGTATACTCGTTTTGAATGCACACGCGCATACTCGTTTTTGAATGGGCACGCGCGTACTCGTTTTTGAATGCGCACGCGTATACTCGTTTCGGAATGCGCACGCGCATACTCGTTTTCGAATAGGCACGCGCATACTCGTTTTTGAATGCGTACACGCATACTCATTTTTGAATGCACACGCGCATTCTCGTTTCGGAATTCGCACGCGCATACTCGTTTTGAAATAGGCACGTGCGTACTCGTTTTTGAATGCGAACGCGCATACGCGTTTTTGAACATGCACACGCGTACTCGTTTTTGAATGCACACGCGCGTACTCTTTTTGGAATAGGCACGTGCGTACTCGTTTTTGAATGCGCACGCGCATACGCGTTTTTGAACATGCACACGCGTACTCGTTTTTGAATGCGCACGCGTATACTCGTTTTGAATGCGCACGCGCACACTCGTTTTCGAATAAGCACGCGCATACTCGTTTTTGAATGCGCACACGCATACTCGTTTTTGAATGCACACGCGCATACTCGTTTCGGAATACGCACGCGCATACTCGTTTTGGAATGCGCACGCGCATACTCGTTTTTGAATTGGCACGCGCGTACTCGTTTTTGAACGCGAACGCGCATACGCGTTTTTGAACATGCACACGCGTACTCGTTTTTTAATGTGCACGCGTATACTCGTTTTGAATGCACACGCGCATACTCGTTTTCGAATAGGCACGCGCATACTCATTTTTGAATGCGCACACGCATACTCGTTTTTGAATGCACACGCGCATACTCGTTTCGGAATAAGCACGCGACTACTCGTTTTTGAATAGGCACGCGCGTCCTCGTTTTTGAATGCGCACGCGTATACTCGTTTTGAATGCGCACGCCCATACTCGGTTATGAATGCACACGCCCATACTCGTTTTTGAATGGACACGCGTATACTCGTTTCGGAATACGCACGCGCATACTCGTTTTGGAATGCGCACGTGCATGCTAGTTTTGGAATGCGAAGCGCATACTCGTTCTTGAATGCACACGCGCATACTCGTTTCGGAATACGCGCGCGCATACTCGTTTTCGAATGCGCACGCACATGCTCGTTTTTGAATAGGCACGCGCGTACTCCTTTCGGATGCGCACGCCCATACTCGTTTTCGAATAGGCACGCGCATACTCGTTTTTGATTGCGTACACGCATACTCGTTTTTGAATGCACACGCGCATACTGGTTTCGGAATACGCACGCGCATACTCGTTTTGGAATGCGCACGCACATATTCGTTTTGGAATAGGCACGTGCGTACTCGTTTTTGAAAGCGAACGCGCATAGGCGTTTTTGAACATGCACATGCGTACTTGTTTATGAATGCGCACGGGTATACTCATTTTGAATGCACACGCGCATACTCGTTTTTGAATAGGCACGCAAATACTCGTTTTTGACTGCGCACGTGTATACTCGTTTCGGAATGCACACGCGCATGCTCGTTTTTGAATAGGCACGCGCGTACTCGTTTTTGAATGCGCACGCGTACACTCGTTTTGAATGCGCACGCGTATACTCGTTTTTGAATGCGCACACGCATACTCGTATTTGAATGCACACGTGCATACGCGTTTTTGAACAGGCACACGCGTACTCGTTTTGGAATGCGCACGCGTATACTCGTTTTGAATGCGCACGCGCATACTCGTTTTCGAATGCGCACGCGCGTACTCGTTTTTGAATTCGCACGCGCATTCTCCTTTTGGAATAGGTACACGCGTACTCGTTTTTGAATGCGCACGCGCATACGCGTTTTTGAACATGCACACGCGTACTCGTTTTTGAATGCGCACGCGTATACTCGTTTTGATTGCGCGCGCGCATACTCGTTTTCGAATAGGCACGCGCATACTCGTTTTTGAATGCGCACACGCATACTCGTTTTTGAATGCACACGCGCATACTCTTTTCGGAATACGCACGCGCATACTCGTTTTGGAATGCGCACGCGCATACTCGTTTTTGAATAGGCACGCGCGTACTCGTTTTTGAACGCGAACGCGCATACGCGTTTTTGAACATGCACACGCGTACTCGTTTTTGAATGTGCACGCGTATACTCGTTCTTGAATGCACACGCGTATACTCGTTTCGGAATACGCGCGCGCATACTCGTTTTGGAATGCGCATGCGCATACTTGTTTTTGAATAGGCACGCGCGTACACGTTTTTGAACGCGAACGCGCATACGCGTTTTTGAACATGCACACGCGTACTCGTTTTTGAATGCGCACGCGTATACTCGTTTTGAATGCACACGCGCATACTCGTTTTTGAATAGGCACGCGCGTACTCGTTTTTGAATGCGCACGTGTCTACTCGTTTCGGAATGCGCACGCGCATGCTCGTTTTTGAATAGGCACGCGCGTACTCGTTTTTGATTGCGTACACGTATACTCGTTTTTGAATGCGCACGCGTATACTCGTTTTTGAATGCGCACGCGCGTACTCGTTTTGGAATAGGCACGTGCGTACTCGTTTTTGAATGCGAACGTGCATAGGCGTTTTTGATTGCGAACGCGCATACGCGTTTTTGAACATGCACATGCGTACACGTTTTTGAATGCGCACACGCATACTCGTTTTTGAATGCGCACGCGTATACTCGTTTTGAATGCGCACGCGCATTACCTTTTTCGAATAGGCACGCGCATACTCGTTTTTCAATGCGCACACGCATACTCGTTCTTGAATGCACACGCGCATACTCGTTTTTGAATGCACACGCGTATACTGGTTTTGAATGCACACGCGCATACTCGTTTTTGAATAGGCATGCGCGTACTCGTTTTTGAATGCGCACGCATATACTCGTTTCGGAATGCGCACGCGCATACTCGTTTTCGAATAGGCATGCGCATACTCGTTTTTGAATGCGCACACGCATACTCGTTTTTGAATGCACACGCGCATACTTGTTTCGGAATACGCATGCGACTACTCGGTTTTGAATAGGCGCGCGCGTACTCGTTTTTGAACGCGAACGCGCATACGCGTTTTTGAACACGCACACGCGTACTCGTTTTTGGATGCGCACGCGTATACTCGTTTTGAATGCACACGCGCATACTCGTTTTTGAATGGGCACGCGCGTACTCGTTTTTGAATGCGCACGCGTATACTCGTTTCGGAATGCGCACGCGCATACTCGTTTTCGAATAGGCACGCGCATACTCGTTTTTGAATGCGTACACGCATACTCATTTTTGAATGCACACGCGCCTACTCGTTTCGGAATTCGCACGCGCATACTCGTTTTGAAATAGGCACGTGCGTACTCGTTTTTGAATGCGAACGCGCATACGCGTTTTTGAACATGCACACGCGTACTCGTTTTTGAATGCACACGCGCGTACTCTTTTTGGAATAGGCACGTGCGTACTCGTTTTTGAATGCGCACGCGCATACGCGTTTTTGAACATGCACACGCGTACTCGTTTTTGAATGCGCACGCGTATACTCGTTTTGAATGCGCACGCGCACACTCGTTTTCGAATAAGCACGCGCATACTCGTTTTTGAATGCGCACACGCATACTCGTTTTTGAATGCACACGCGCATACTCGTTTCGGAATACGCACGCGCATACTCGTTTTGGAATGCGCACGCGCATACTCGTTTTTGAATTGGCACGCGCGTACTCGTTTTTGAACGCGAACGCGCATACGCGTTTTTGAACATGCACACGCGTACTCGTTTTTTAATGTGCACGCGTATACTCGTTTTGAATGCACACGCGCATACTCGTTTTCGAATAGGCACGCGCATACTCATTTTTGAATGCGCACACGCATACTCGTTTTTGAATGCACACGCGCATACTCGTTTCGGAATAAGCACGCGACTACTCGTTTTTGAATAGGCACGCGCGTCCTCGTTTTTGAATGCGCACGCGTATACTCGTTTTGAATGCGCACGCCCATACTCGGTTATGAATGCACACGCCCATACTCGTTTTTGAATGGACACGCGTATACTCGTTTCGGAATACGCACGCGCATACTCGTTTTGGAATGCGCACGTGCATGCTAGTTTTGGAATGCGAAGCGCATACTCGTTCTTGAATGCACACGCGCATACTCGTTTCGGAATACGCGCGCGCATACTCGTTTTCGAATGCGCACGCACATGCTCGTTTTTGAATAGGCACGCGCGTACTCCTTTCGGATGCGCACGCCCATACTCGTTTTCGAATAGGCACGCGCATACTCGTTTTTGATTGCGTACACGCATACTCGTTTTTGAATGCACACGCGCATACTGGTTTCGGAATACGCACGCGCATACTCGTTTTGGAATGCGCACGCACATATTCGTTTTGGAATAGGCACGTGCGTACTCGTTTTTGAAAGCGAACGCGCATAGGCGTTTTTGAACATGCACATGCGTACTTGTTTATGAATGCGCACGGGTATACTCATTTTGAATGCACACGCGCATACTCGTTTTTGAATAGGCACGCAAATACTCGTTTTTGACTGCGCACGTGTATACTCGTTTCGGAATGCGCACGCGCATGCTCGTTTTTGAATAGGCACGCGCGTACTCGTTTTTGAATGCGCACGCGTACACTCGTTTTGAATGCGCACGCGTATACTCGTTTTTGAATGCGCACACGCATACTGGTTTTTGAATGCACGCGCGCATACTCGTTTGGGAAGGCGCACGCGCATAATGGTTTTTGAATAGGCATGCGCGTACTCGTTTTTGAATGCGCACGCGCATACTTGCTTTTGAATGCACACGCGCAGACTTGTTTTGGAATGGGCACGCGCATACTTGTTTTGGAATGCGCACACGCATACTCGTATTCGATTGCGCGCGCATACTCGTTTTGCAATAGGCACGTGCATACTCGTTTTTGAATGCACATGCGCATACTCGTTTTGGAATAAGCACGCGCATACTCATTTTTGAACGCGCACATGCATACTCGTTTTTGAATGCACACGCGCATACTCGTTTCGGAATAAGCACGCGACTACTCGTTTTTGAATAGGCACGCGCGTACTCGTTTTTGAATGCGCACGCGTATACTCGTTTTGAATGCGCACGCCCATACTCGGTTTTGAATGCACACGCCCATACTCGTTTTTGAATGCACACGCGCATACTCGTTTCGGTATACGCACGCGCATACTCATTTTGGAATGCGCACGCGCATGCTAGTTTTGGAATGCGAAGCGCATACTCGTTTTTGAATGCGCACGCGCGTACTCGTTTTTGAATTCGCACGCGCATACTCCTTTTAGAATAGGCACACGCGTACTCGTTTTTGAATGCGCACGCGCATACGCGTTTTTGAACATGCACATGCGTACTCGTTTTTGAATGCGCACGCGTATACTCGTTTTCGAATAGGCACGCGCATACTCGTTTTTGAATGCGCACACGCATACTCGTTTTTGAATGCACACGCGCATACTCGTTTCGGAATACGCACGCGCATACTCGTTTTGGAATGCGCACGCGCATACTCATTTTTGAATAGGCACGCGCGTACTCGTTTTTGAACGCGAACGCGCATACGCGTTTTTGAACATGCACACGCGTACTCGTTTTTGAATGCACACGCGCATACTCGTTCTTGAATGCACACGCGCATACTCGTTTCGGAATACGCGCGCGCATACTCGTTTTCGAATGCGCACGCGCATACTTGTTTTTAAATAGGCACGCGCGTACTCGTTTTTGAACGCGAACGCGCATACGCGTTTTTGAACATGCACACGCGTACTCGTTTTTGAATGCGCACGCGTATACTTGTTTTGAATGCACACGCGCATGCTCGTTTTTGAATAGGCACGCGCGTACTCGTTTTTGAATGCGCACGCGTACACTCGTTTTGAATGCGCACGCGTATACTCGTTTTTGAATGCGCACGCGCGTACTCGTTTTGGAATAGGCACGTGCGTACTCGTTTTTGAATGCGAACGCGCATAGGCGTTTTTGATTGCGAACGCGCATACGCGTTTTTGAACATGCACATGCGTACTCGTTTTTGAATGCGCACGCGCATACGCGTTTTTGAACATGCACACGCGTACTTGTTTTTGAATGCGCACGCGTATACTCGTTTTGAATGCGCACGCGCATACTCTTTTTCGAATAGGCACGCGCGTACTCGTTTTTCAATGTGCACACGCTTACTCGTTCTTGAATGCACACGCGCACACTCGTTTCGGAATACGCGCGCGCATACTCGTTTTGGAATGCGCACGCACATACTCGTTTTTGAATAGGCACGCGCGTACTCGTTTCGGATGCGCCCGCCCATACTCGTTTTCGAATAGGCACGCGCATACTCGTTTTTGATTGCGTACACGAATACTCGTTTTTGAATGCACACGCGCATACTGGTTTCGGAATACGCACGCGCATACTCGTTTTGGAATGCGCACGCGCATATTCGTTTTGGAATAGGCACGTGCGTACTCGTTTTTGAAAGCGAACGCGCATAGGCGTTTTTGAACATGCACACGCGTACTTGTTTATGAATGCGCACGGGTGTACTCGTTTTGAATGCACACGCGCATACTCGTTTTTGAATAGGCACGCAAATACTCGTTTTTGACTGCGCACGTGTATACTCGTTTCGGAATGCGCACGCGCATGCTCGTTTTTGAATAGGCACGCGCGTAGTCGTTTTTGAATGCGCACGCGTACACTCGTTTTGAATGCGCACGCGTATACTCGTTTTTGAATGCGCACACGCATACTGGTTTTTGAATGCACACGCGCATACTCATTTCGGAATACGCACGCGCATACTCGTTTTTGAATGCACACGCGCATACTCGTTTCAAAATAGCAACGCGCATACTCGTTTTGGAAGGCGAACGCGCATACTCGTTTTTGAATAGGCATGCGCGTACTCGTTTTTGAATGCGCACACACATACTGGTTTTTGAATGCACACGCGCATACTCGTTTCGGAATACGCACGCGCATACTCGTTTTTGAATGCACACGCGCATACTCGTTTCGAAATAGGCACGCGCATACTCGTTTGGGAAGGCGCACGCGCATACTGGTTTTTGAATGCACACGCGCAGACTCGTTTTGGAATGGGCACGCGCATACTTGTTTTGGAATGCGCACACGCATACTCGTACTCGATTGCGCGCGCATACTCGTTTTGCAATAGGCACGTGCATACTCGTTTTTGAATGCACATGCGCATACTCGTTTTGGAATAAGCACGCGCATACTCATTTTTGAACGCGCACATGCATACTCGTTTTTGAATGCACACGCGCATACTCGTTTCGGAATAAGCACGCGACTACTCGTTTTTGAATAGGCACGCGCGTACTCGTTTTCGAATAAGCACGCGCATACTCGTTTTTGAATGCGCACACGCATACTCGTTTTTGAATGCACACGCGCATACTCGTTTCGGAATACGCACGCGCATACTCGTTTTGGAATGCGCACGCGCATACTTGTTTTTGAATTGGCACGCGCGTACTCGTTTTTGAACGCGAACGCGCATACGCGTTTTTGAACATGCACACGCGTACTCGTTTTTTAATGTGCACGCGTATACTCGTTTTGAATGCACACGCGCATACTCGTTTTCGAATAGGCACGCGCATACTCATTTTTGAATGCGCACACGCATACTCGTTTTTGAATGCACACGCGCATACTCGTTTCGGAATAAGCACGCACATGCTCGTTTTTGAATAGGCACGCGCGTACTCCTTTCGGATGCGCACGCCCATACTCGTTTTCGAATAGGCACGCGCATACTCGTTTTTGATTGCGTACACGCATACTCGTTTTTGAATGCACACGCGCATACTGGTTTCGGAATACGCACGCGCATACTCGTTTTGGAATGCGCACGCACATATTCGTTTTGGAATAGGCACGTGCGTACTCGTTTTTGAAAGCGAACGCGCATAGGCGTTTTTGAACATGCACATGCGTACTTGTTTATGAATGCGCACGGGTATACTCATTTTGAATGCACACGCGCATACTCGTTTTTGAATAGGCACGCAAATACTCGTTTTTGACTGCGCACGTGTATACTCGTTTCGGAATGCGCACGCGCATGCTCGTTTTTGAATAGGCACGCGCGTACTCGTTTTTGAATGCGCACGCGTACACTCGTTTTGAATGCGCACGCGTATACTCGTTTTTGAATGCGCACACGCATACTGGTTTTTGAATGCACACGCGCATACTCGTTTCGGAATACGCACGCGCATACTCGTTTTTGAATGCAGACGCGCATACTCGTTTTGAAATATCAGTGTTCTGATCACTGTTTATGTGCCGTAACTCTGTTGTGCAAGTGCACTATAAGTTGTCTAATTAAGTGCTGTGACATTGTACTTTTTTTTGTTGTTGTTTTTGCCCCTCCTGCTTGGGCCTAAGTATAGGCCTGCAGAACCTGTAAATAAATAAATAAATAAAATAAAATAAATAAATAAATAGGCACGCGCATACTCGTTTGGGAAGGCGCACGCGCATAATGGTTTTTGAATAGGCATGCGCGTACTCGTTTTTGAATGCGCACGCGCATACTTGCTTTTGAATGCACACGCGCAGACTTGTTTTGGAATGGGCACGCGCATACTTGTTTTGGAATGCGCACACGCATACTCGTATTCGATTGCGCGCGCATACTCGTTTTGCAATAGGCACGTGCATACTCGTTTTTGAATGCACATGCGCATACTCGTTTTGGAATAAGCACGCGCATACTCATTTTTGAACGCGCACATGCATACTCGTTTTTGAATGCACACGCGCATACTCGTTTCGGAATAAGCACGCGACTACTCGTTTTTGAATAGGCACGCGCGTACTCGTTTTTGAATGCGCACGCGTATACTCGTTTTGAATGCGCACGCCCATACTCGGTTTTGAATGCACACGCCCATACTCGTTTTTGAATGCACACGCGCATACTCGTTTCGGTATACGCACGCGCATACTCATTTTGGAATGCGCACGCGCATGCTAGTTTTGGAATGCGAAGCGCATACTCGTTTTTGAATGCGCACGCGCGTACTCGTTTTTGAATTCGCACGCGCATACTCCTTTTCGAATAGGCACACGCGTACTCGTTTTTGAATGCGCACGCGCATACGCGTTTTTGAACATGCACATGCGTACTCGTTTTTGAATGCGCACGCGTATACTCGTTTTCGAATAGGCACGCGCATACTCGTTTTTGAATGCGCACACGCATACTCGTTTTTGAATGCACACGCGCATACTCGTTTCGGAATACGCACGCGCATACTCGTTTTGGAATGCGCACGCGCATACTCATTTTTGAATAGGCACGCGCGTACTCGTTTTTGAACGCGAACGCGCATACGCGTTTTTGAACATGCACACGCGTACTCGTTTTTGGATGTGCACGCGTATACTCGTTCTTGAATGCACACGCGCATACTCGTTTCGGAATACGCGCGCGCATACTCGTTTTCGAATGCGCACGCGCATACTTGTTTTTGAATAGGCACGCGCGTACTCGTTTTTGAACGCGAACGCGCATACGCGTTTTTGAACATGCACACGCGTACTCGTTTTTGAATGCGCACGCGTATACTTGTTTTGAATGCACACGCGCATGCTCGTTTTTGAATAGGCACGCGCGTACTCGTTTTTGAATGCGCACGCGTACACTCGTTTTGAATGCGCACGCGTATACTCGTTTTTGAATGCGCACGCGCGTACTCGTTTTGGAATAGGCACGTGCGTACTCGTTTTTGAATGCGAACGCGCATAGGCGTATTTGATTGCGAACGCGCATACGTGTTTTTGAACATGCACATGCGTACTCGTTTTTGAATGCGCACGCGCATACGCGTTTTTGAACATGCACACGCGTACTCGTTTTTGAATGCGCACGCGTATACTCGTTTTGAATGCGCACGCGCATACTCTTTTTCGAATAGGCACGCGCGTACTCGTTTTTCAATGTGCACACGCTTACTCGTTCTTGAATGCACACGCGCACACTCGTTTCGGAATACGCGCGCGCATACTCGTTTTGGAATGCGCACGCACATACTCGTTTTTGAATAGGCACGCGCGTACTCGTTTCGGATGCGCCCGCCCATACTCGTTTTCGAATAGGCACGCGCATACTCGTTTTTGATTGCGTACACGAATACTCGTTTTTGAATGCACACGCGCATACTGGTTTTGGAATACGCACGCGCATACTGGTTTTGGAATACGCACGCGCATACTCGTTTTGGAATGCGCACGCGCATATTCGTTTTGGAATAGGCTTGTGCGTACTCGTTTTTGAAAGCGAACGCGCATAGGCGTTTTTGAACATGCACACGCGTACTTGTTTATGAATGCGCACGGGTGTACTCGTTTTGAATGCACACGCGCATACTCGTTTTTGAATAGGCACGCAAATACTCGTTTTTGACTGCGCACGTGTATACTCGTTTCGGAATGCGCACGCGCATGCTCGTTTTTGAATAGGCACGCGCGTAGTCGTTTTTGAATGCGCACGCGTACACTCGTTTTGAATGCGCACGCGTATACTTGTTTTTGAATGCGCACACGCATACTGGTTTTTGAATGCACACGCGCATACTCATTTCGGAATACGCACGCGCATACTCGTTTTTGAATGCACACGCGCATACTCGTTTCAAAATAGCAACGCGCATACTCGTTTTGGAAGGCGAACGCGCATACTCGTTTTTGAATAGGCATGCGCGTACTCGTTTTTGAATGCGCACACGCATACTGGTTTTTGAATGCACACGCGCATACTCGTTTCGGAATACGCACGCGCATACTCGTTTTTGAATGCACACGCGCATACTCGTTTCGAAATAGGCACGCGCATACTCGTTTCGGAAGGCGCACGCGCATACTGGTTTTTGAATGCACACGCGCAGACTCGTTTTGGAATGGGCACGCGCATACTTGTTTTGGAATGCGCACACGCATACTCGTATTCGATTGCGCGCACATACTCGTTTTGCAATAGGCACGTGCATACTCGTTTTTGAATGCACATGCGCATACTCGTTTTGGAATAAGCACGCGCATACTCATTTTTGAACGCGCACATGCATACTCGTTTTTGAATGCACACGCGCATACTCGTTTCGGAATAAGCACGCGACTACTCGTTTTTGAATAGGCACGCGCGTACTCGTTTTTGAATGCGCACGCGTATACTCGTTTTGAATGCGCACGCCCATACTCGGTTTTGAATGCACACGCCCATACTCGTTTTTGAATGCACACGCGCATACTCGTTTCGGAATACGCACGCGCATACTAGTTTTGGAATGCGCACGCGCATGCTAGTTTTGGAATGCGAAGCGCATACTCGTTTTTGAATGCGCACGCGCGTACTCGTTTTTGAATTCGCATGCGCATACTCCTTTTCGAATAGGCACACGCGTACTCGTTTTTGAATGCGCACGCGCATACGCGTTTTTGAACATGCACACGCGTACTCGTTTTTGAATGCGCACGCGTATACTAGTTTTCGAATAGGCACGCGCATACTCGTTTTTGAATGCGCACACGCATACTCGTTTTTGAATAGGCACGCGCGTACTCGTTTTTGAACGCGAACGCGCATACGCGTTTTTGAACATGCACACGCGTACTCGTTTTTGATAGTGCACGCGTATACTCGTTCTTGAATGCACACGCGCATACTCGTTTCGGAATACGCGCGCGCATACTCGTTTTCGAATGCGCATGCGACTACTCGTTTTTGAATAGGCGCGCGCGTACTCGTTTTTGAACGCGAACGCGCATACGCGTTTTTGAACACGCACACGCGTACTCGTTTTTGGATGCGCACGCGTATACTCGTTTTGAATGCACACGCGCATACTCGTTTTTGAATGGGCACGCGCGTACTCGTTTTTGAATGCGCACGCGTATACTCGTTTCGGAATGCGCACGCGCATACTCGTTTTCGAATAGGCACGCGCATACTCGTTTTTGAATGCGTACACGCATACTCATTTTTGAATGCACACGCGCCTACTCGTTTCGGAATACGCACGCGCATACTCGTTTCGGAATGCGCACGCGCATACTCGTTTTGGAATAGGCACGTACGTACTCGTTTTTGAATGCGAACGCGCATACGCGTTTTTGAATGCACACGCGCATACTCGTTTCGGAATTCGCACGCGCATACTCGTTTTGAAATAGGCACGTGCGTACTCGTTTTTGAATGCGAACGCGCATACGCGTTTTTGAACAAGCACACGCGTACTCGTTTTTGAATGCACACGCGCGTACTCTTTTTGGAATAGGCACGTGCGTACTCGTTTTTGAATGCGCACGCGCATACGCGTTTTTGAACATGCACACGCGTACTCGTTTTTGAATGCGCACGCGTATACTCGTTTTGAATGCGCACGCGCATACTCGTTTTCAAATAAGCACGCCCATACTCGTTTTTGAATGCGCACACGCACACTCGTTTTTGAATGCACACGCGCATACTCGTTTCGGAATACGCACGCGCATACTCGTTTTGGAATGCGCACGCGCATACTCGTTTTGGAATAGGCACGCGCCTACTCGTTTTTGAACGCGAACGCGCATACGCGTTTTTGAACATGCACACGCGTACTCGTTTTTTAATGTGCACGCGTATACTCGTTTTGAATGCACACGCGCATACTCGTTTTTGAATAGGCACGCAAATACTCGTTTTTGACTGCGCACGCGTATACTCGTTTCGGAATGCGCACGCGCATACTCGTTTTCGAATAGGCACGCGCGTAGTCGTTTTTGAATGCGCACGCGTACACTCGTTTTGAATGCGCACGCGTATACTCGTTTTTGAATGCGCACACGCATACTGGTTTTTGAATGCACACGCGCATACTCATTTCGGAATACGCACGCGCATACTCGTTTTTGAATGCACACGCGCATACTCGTTTCAAAATAGCAACGCGCATACTCGTTTTGGAAGGCGAACGCGCATACTCGTTTTTGAATAGGCATGCGCGTACTCGTTTTTGAATGCGCACACACATACTGGTTTTTGAATGCACACGCGCATACTCGTTTCGGAATACGCACGCGCATACTCGTTTTTGAATGCACACGCGCATACTCGTTTCGAAATAGGCACGCGCATACTCGTTTGGGAAGGCGCACGCGCATACTGGTTTTTGAATGCACACGCGCAGACTCGTTTTGGAATGGGCACGCGCATACTTGTTTTGGAATGCGCACACGCATACTCGTATTCGATTGCGCGCGCATACTCGTTTTGCAATAGGCACGTGCATACTCGTTTTTGAATGCACATGCGCATACTCGTTTTGGAATAAGCACGCGCATACTCATTTTTGAACGCGCACATGCATACTCGTTTTTGAATGCACACGCGCATACTCGTTTCGGAATAAGCACGCGACTACTCGTTTTTGAATAGGCACGCGCGTACTCGTTTTCGAATAAGCACGCGCATACTCGTTTTTGAATGCGCACACGTATACTCGTTTTTGAATGCACACGCGCATACTCGTTTCGGAATACGCACGCGCATACTCGTTTTGGAATGCGCACGCGCATACTCGTTTTTGAATTGGCACGCGCGTACTCGTTTTTGAACGCGAACGCGCATACGCGTTTTTGAACATGCACACGCGTACTCGTTTTTTAATGTGCACGCGTATACTCGTTTTGAATGCACACGCGCATACTCGTTTTCGAATAGGCACGCGCATACTCATTTTTGAATGCGCACACGCATACTCGTTTTTGAATGCAAACGCGCATACTCGTTTCGGAATAAGCACGCGACTACTCGTTTTTGAATAGGCACGCGCGTCCTCGTTTTTGAATGCGCACGCGTATACTCGTTTTGATTGCGCACGCCCATACTCGGTTACGAATGCACACGCCCATACTCGTTTTTGAATGGACACGCGCATACTCGTTTCGGAATACGCACGCGCATACTCGTTTTGGAATGCGCACGTGCATGCTAGTTTTGGAATGCGAAGCGCATACTCGTTCTTGAATGCACACGCGCATACTCGTTTCGGAATACGCGCGCGCATACTCGTTTTCGAATGCGCACGCACATGCTCGTTTTTGAATAGGCACGCGCGTACTCCTTTCGGATGCGCACGCCCATACTCGTTTTCGAATAGGCACGCGCATACTCGTTTTTGATTGCGTACACGCATACTCGTTTTTGAATGCACACGCGCATACTGGTTTCGGAATACGCACGCGCATACTCGTTTTGGAATGCGCACGCACATATTCGTTTTGGAATAGGCACGTGCGTACTCGTTTTTGAAAGCGAACGCGCATAGGCGTTTTTGAACATGCACATGCGTACTTGTTTATGAATGCGCACGGGTATACTCATTTTGAATGCACACGCGCATACTCGTTTTTGAATAGGCACGCAAATACTCGTTTTTGACTGCGCACGTGTATACTCGTTTCGGAATGCGCACGCGCATGCTCGTTTTTGAATAGGCACGCGCGTACTCGTTTTTGAATGCGCACGCGTACACTCGTTTTGAATGCGCACGCGTATACTCGTTTTTGAATGCGCACACGCATACTGGTTTTTGAATGCACACGCGCATACTCGTTTCGGAATACGCACGCGCATACTCGTTTTTGAATGCACACGCGCATACTCGTTTCGAAATAGGCACGCGCATACTCGTTTGGGAAGGCGCACGCGCATAATGGTTTTTGAATAGGCATGCGCGTACTCGTTTTTGAATGCGCACGCGCATACTTGCTTTTGAATGCACACGCGCAGACTTGTTTTGGAATGGGCACGCGCATACTTGTTTTGGAATGCGCACACGCATACTCGTATTCGATTGCGCGCGCATACTCGTTTTGCAATAGGCACGTGCATACTCGTTTTTGAATGCACATGCGCATACTCGTTTTGGAATAAGCACGCGCATACTCATTTTTGAACGCGCACATGCATACTCGTTTTTGAATGCACACGCGCATACTCGTTTCGGAATAAGCACGCGACTACTCGTTTTTGAATAGGCACGAGCGTACTCGTTTTTGAATGCGCACGCGTATACTCGTTTTGATTGCGCACGCCCATACTCGGTTTTGAATGCACACGCCCATACTCGTTTTTGAATGCACACGCGCATACTCGTTTCGGTATACGCACGCGCATACTCATTTTGGAATGCGCACGCGCATGCTAGTTTTGGAATGCGAAGCGCATACTCGTTTTTGAATGCGCACGCGCGTACTCGTTTTTGAATTCGCACGCGCATACTCCTTTTCGAATAGGCACACGCGTACTCGTTTTTGAATGCGCACGCGCATACGCGTTTTTGAACATGCACATGCGTACTCGTTTTTGAATGCGCACGCGTATACTCGTTTTCGAATAGGCACGCGCATACTCGTTTTTGAATGCGCACACGCATACTCGTTTTTGAATGCACACGCGCATACTCGTTTCGGAATACGCACGCGCATACTCGTTTTGGAATGCGCACGCGCATACTCATTTTTGAATAGGCACGCGCGTACTCGTTTTTGAACGCGAACGCGCTTACGCGTTTTTGAACATGCACACGCGTACTCGTTTTTGAATGTGCACGCGTATACTTGTTTTGAATGCACACGCGCATGCTCGTTTTTGAATAGGCACGCGCGTACTCGTTTTTGAATGCGCACGCGTACACTCGTTTTGAATGCGCACGCGTATACTCGTTTTTGAATGCGCACGCGCGTACTCGTTTTGGAATAGGCACGTGCGTACTCGTTTTTGAATGCGAACGCGCATAGGCGTTTTTGATTGCGAACGCGCATACGCGTTTTTGAACATGCACATGCGTACTCGTTTTTGAATGCGCACACGCATACGCGTTTTTGAACATGCACACGCGTACTCGTTTTTGAATGCGCACGCGTATACTCGTTTTGAATGCGCACGCGCATACTCTTTTTCGAATAGGCACGCGCGTACTCGTTTTTCAATGTGCACACGCTTACTCGTTCTTGAATGCACACGCGCACACTCGTTTCGGAATACGCGCGCGCATACTCGTTTTGGAATGCGCACGCACATACTCGTTTTTGAATAGGCACGCGCGTACTCGTTTCGGATGCGCCCGCCCATACTCGTTTTCGAATAGGCACGCGCATACTCGTTTTTGATTGCGTACACGAATACTCGTTTTTGAATGCACACGCGCATACTGGTTTCGGAATACGCACGCGCATACTCGTTTTGGAATGCGCACGCGCATATTCGTTTTGGAATAGGCACGTGCGTACTCGTTTTTGAAAGCGAACGCGCATAGGCGTTTTTGAACATGCACACGCGTACTTGTTTATGAATGCGCACGGGTGTACTCGTTTTGAATGCACACGCGAATACTCGTTTTTGAATAGGCACGCAAATACTCGTTTTTGACTGCGCACGTGTATACTCGTTTCGGAATGCGCACGCGCATGCTCGTTTTTGAATAGGCACGCGCGTAGTCGTTTTTGAATGCGCACGCGTACACTCGTTTTGAATGCGCACGCGTATACTCGTTTTTGAATGCGCACACGCATACTGGTTTTTGAATGCACACGCGCATACTCATTTCGGAATACGCACGCGCATACTCGTTTTTGAATGCACACGCGCATACTCGTTTCAAAATAGCAACGCGCATACTCGTTTTGGAAGGCGAACGCGCATACTCGTTTTTGAATAGGCATGCGCGTACTCGTTTTTGAATGCGCACACGCATACTGGTTTTTGAATGCACACGCGCATACTCGTTTCGGAATACGCACGCGCATACTCGTTTTTGAATGCACACGCGCATACTCGTTTCGAAATAGGCACGCGCATACTCGTTTGGGAAGGCGCACGCGCATACTGGTTTTTGAATGCACACGCGCAGACTCGTTTTGGAATGGGCACGCACATACTTGTTTTGGAATGCGCACACGCATACTCGTATTCGATTGCGCGCGCATACTCGTTTTGCAATAGGCACGTGCATACTCGTTTTTGAATGCACATGCGTATACTCGTTTTGAATGCGCACGCCCATACTCGGTTTTGAATGCACACGCCCATACTCGTTTTTGAATGCACACGCGCATACTCGTTTCGGAATACGCACGCGCATACTAGTTTTGGAATGCGCACGCGCATGCTAGTTTTGGAATGCGAAGCGCATACTCGTTTTTGAATGCGCACGCGCGTACTCGTTTTTGAATTCGCACGCGCATACTCCTTTTCGAATAGGCACACGCGTACTCGTTTTTGAATGCGCACGCGCATACGCGTTTTTGTACATGCACACGCGTACTCGTTTTTGAATGCGCACGCGTATACTCGTTTTCGAATAGGCACGCGCATACTCGTTTTTGAATGCGCACACGCATACTCGTTTTTGAATAGGCACGCGCGTACTCGTTTTTGAACGCGAACGCGCATACGCGTTTTTGAACATGCACACGCGTACTCGTTTTTGATAGTGCACGCGTATACTCGTTCTTGAATGCACACGCGCATACTCGTTTCGGAATACGCGCGCGCATACTCGTTTTCGAATGCGCATGCGACTACTCGTTTTTGAATAGGCGCGCGCGTACTCGTTTTTGAACGCGAACGCGCATACGCGTTTTTGAACACGCACACGCGTACTCGTTTTTGGATGCGCACGCGTATACTCGTTTTGAATGCACACGCGCATACTCGTTTTTGAATGGGCACGCGCGTACTCGTTTTTGAATGCGCACGCGTATACTCGTTTCGGAATGCGCACGCGCATACTCGTTTTCGAATAGGCACGCGCATACTCGTTTTTGAATGCGTACACGCATACTCATTTTTGAATGCACACGCGCCTACTCGTTTCGGAATACGCACGCGCATACTCGTTTCGGAATGCGCACGCGCATACTCGTTTTGGAATAGGCACGTGCGTACTCGTTTTTGAATGCGAACGCGCATACGCGTTTTTGAATGCACACGCGCATACTCGTTTCGGAATTCGCACGCGCATACTCGTTTTGAAATAGGCACGTGCGTACTCGTTTTTGAATGCGAACGCGCATACGCGTTTTTGAACATGCACACGCGTACTCGTTTTTGAATGCACACGCGCGTACTCTTTTTGGAATAGGCACGTGCGTACTCGTTTTTGAATGCGCACGCGCATACGCGTTTTTGAACATGCGCACGCGTACTCGTTTTTGAATGCGCACGCGTATACTCGTTTTGAATGCGCACGCGCATACTCGTTTTCGAATAAGCACGCCCATACTCGTTTTTGAATGCGCACACGCACACTCGTTTTTGAATGCACACGCGCATACTCGTTTCGGAATACGCACGCGCATACTCGTTTTGGAATGCGCACGCGCATACTCGTTTTTGAATAGGCACGCGCCTACTCGTTTTTGAACGCGAACGCGCATACGCGTTTTTGAACATGCACACGCGTACTCGTTTTTTAATGTGCACGCGTATACTCGTTTTGAATGCACACGCGCATACTCGTTTTTGAATAGGCACGCGCGTACTCGTTTTTGAATGCGCACGCGTATACTCGTTTCGGAATGCGCACGCGCATTCTCGTTTTCGATTAGGCACGCGCATACTCACTTTTGAATGCGCACACGCGTACTCGTTTTTGAATGCACACACGCATACTCGTTTCGGAATAAGCACGCGACTACTCGTTTTTGAATAGGCACGCGCGTCCTCGTTTTTGAATGCGCACGCGTATACTCGTTTTGAATGCGCACGCCCAAACTCGGTTATGAATGCACACGCCCATACTCGTTTTTGAATGGACACGCGCATAGTCGTTTCGGAATACGCACGCGCATACTCGTTTTGGAATGCGCACGTGCATGCTAGTTTTGGAATGCGAAGCGCATACTCGTTCTTGAATGCACACGCGCATACTCGTTTCGGAATACGCGCGCGCATACTCGTTTTCGAATGCGCACGCACATGCTCGTTTTTGAATAGGCACGCGCGTACTCCTTTCGGATGCGCACGCCCATACTCGTTTTCGAATAGGCACGCGCATACTCGTTTTTTCGTTTTTTATTGCGTACACGCATACTCGTTTTTGAATGCACACGCGCATACTGGTTTCGGAATACGCACGCGCATACTCGTTTTGGAATGCGCACGCGCATATTCGTTTTGGAATAGGCACGTGCGTACTCGTTTTTGAAAGCGAACGCGCATAGGCGTTTTTGAACATGCACATGCGTACTTGTTTATGAATGCGCACGGGTATACTCATTTTGAATGCACACGCGCATACCCGTTTTTGAATAGGCACGCAAATACTCGTTTTTGACTGCGCACGTGTATACTCGTTTCGGAATGCGCACGCGCATGCTCGTTTTTGAATAGGCACGCGCGTACTCGTTTTTGAATGCACACGCGCATACTCGTTTCGAAATAGGCACGCGCATACTCGTTTGGGAAGGCGCACGCGCATACTGGTTTTTGAATAGGCATGCGCGTACTCGTTTTTGAATGCGCACGCGCATACTTGCTTTTAAATGCACACGCGCAGACTCGTTTTGGAATGGGCACGCGCATACTTGTTTTGGAATGCGCACACGCATACTCGTATTCGATTGCGCGCGCATACTCGTTTTGCAATAGGCACGTGCATACTCGTTTTTGAATGCACATGCGCATACTTGTTTTGGAATAAGCACGCGCATACTCGTTTGGGAAGGCGCACGCGCATACTGGTTTTTGAATGCACACGCGCAGACTCGTTTTGGAATGGGCACGCACATACTTGTTTTGGAATGCGCACACGCATACTCGTATTCGATTGCGCGCGCATACTCGTTTTGCAATAGGCACGTGCATACTCGTTTTTGAATGCACATGCGTATACTCGTTTTGAATGCGCACGCCCATACTCGGTTTTGAATGCACACGCCCATACTCGTTTTTGAATGCACACGCGCATACTCGTTTCGGAATACGCACGCGCATACTAGTTTTGGAATGCGCACGCGCATGCTAGTTTTGGAATGCGAAGCGCATACTCGTTTTTGAATGCGCACGCGCGTACTCGTTTTTGAATTCGCACGCGCATACTCCTTTTCGAATAGGCACACGCGTACTCGTTTTTGAATGCGCACGCGCATACGCGTTTTTGTACATGCACACGCGTACTCGTTTTTGAATGCGCACGCGTATACTCGTTTTCGAATAGGCACGCGCATACTCGTTTTTGAATGCGCACACGCATACTCGTTTTTGAATAGGCACGCGCGTACTCGTTTTTGAACGCGAACGCGCATACGCGTTTTTGAACATGCACACGCGTACTCGTTTTTGATAGTGCACGCGTATACTCGTTCTTGAATGCACACGCGCATACTCGTTTCGGAATGCGCGCGCGCATACTCGTTTTCGAATGCGCATGCGACTACTCGTTTTTGAATAGGCGCGCGCGTACTCGTTTTTGAACGCGAACGCGCATACGCGTTTTTGAACACGCACACGCGTACTCGTTTTTGGATGCGCACGCGTATACTCGTTTTGAATGCACACGCGCATACTCGTTTTTGAATGGGCACGCGCGTACTCGTTTTTGAATGCGCACGCGTATACTCGTTTCGGAATGCGCACGCGCATACTCGTTTTCGAATAGGCACGCGCATACTCGTTTTTGAATGCGTACACGCATACTCATTTTTGAATGCACACGCGCCTACTCGTTTCGGAATACGCACGCGCATACTCGTTTCGGAATGCGCACGCGCATACTCGTTTTGGAATAGGCACGTGCGTACTCGTTTTTGAATGCGAACGCGCATACGCGTTTTTGAATGCACACGCGCATACTCGTTTCGGAATTCGCACGCGCATACTCGTTTTGAAATAGGCACGTGCGTACTCGTTTTTGAATGCGAACGCGCATACGCGTTTTTGAACATGCACACGCGTACTCGTTTTTGAATGCACACGCGCGTACTCTTTTTGGAATAGGCACGTGCGTACTCGTTTTTGAATGCGCACGCGCATACGCGTTTTTGAACATGCGCACGCGTACTCGTTTTTGAATGCGCACGCGTATACTCGTTTTGAATGCGCACGCGCATACTCGTTTTCGAATAAGCACGCCCATACTCGTTTTTGAATGCGCACACGCACACTCGTTTTTGAATGCACACGCGCATACTCGTTTCGGAATACGCACGCGCATACTCGTTTTGGAATGCGCACGCGCATACTCGTTTTTGAATAGGCACGCGCCTACTCGTTTTTGAACGCGAACGCGCATACGCGTTTTTGAACATGCACACGCGTACTCGTTTTTTAATGTGCACGCGTATACTCGTTTTGAATGCACACGCGCATACTCGTTTTTGAATAGGCACGCGCGTACTCGTTTTTGAATGCGCACGCGTATACTCGTTTCGGAATGCGCACGCGCATTCTCGTTTTCGATTAGGCACGCGCATACTCACTTTTGAATGCGCACACGCGTACTCGTTTTTGAATGCACACACGCATACTCGTTTCGGAATAAGCACGCGACTACTCGTTTTTGAATAGGCACGCGCGTCCTCGTTTTTGAATGCGCACGCGTATACTCGTTTTGAATGCGCACGCCCAAACTCGGTTATGAATGCACACGCCCATACTCGTTTTTGAATGGACACGCGCATAGTCGTTTCGGAATACGCACGCGCATACTCGTTTTGGAATGCGCACGTGCATGCTAGTTTTGGAATGCGAAGCGCATACTCGTTCTTGAATGCACACGCGCATACTCGTTTCGGAATACGCGCGCGCATACTCGTTTTCGAATGCGCACGCACATGCTCGTTTTTGAATAGGCACGCGCGTACTCCTTTCGGATGCGCACGCCCATACTCGTTTTCGAATAGGCACGCGCATACTCGTTTTTTCGTTTTTTATTGCGTACACGCATACTCGTTTTTGAATGCACACGCGCATACTGGTTTCGGAATACGCACGCGCATACTCGTTTTGGAATGCGCACGCGCATATTCGTTTTGGAATAGGCACGTGCGTACTCGTTTTTGAAAGCGAACGCGCATAGGCGTTTTTGAACATGCACATGCGTACTTGTTTATGAATGCGCACGGGTATACTCATTTTGAATGCACACGCGCATACCCGTTTTTGAATAGGCACGCAAATACTCGTTTTTGACTGCGCACGTGTATACTCGTTTCGGAATGCGCACGCGCATGCTCGTTTTTGAATAGGCACGCGCGTACTCGTTTTTGAATGCACACGCGCATACTCGTTTCGAAATAGGCACGCGCATACTCGTTTGGGAAGGCGCACGCGCATACTGGTTTTTGAATAGGCATGCGCGTACTCGTTTTTGAATGCGCACGCGCATACTTGCTTTTAAATGCACACGCGCAGACTCGTTTTGGAATGGGCACGCGCATACTTGTTTTGGAATGCGCACACGCATACTCGTATTCGATTGCGCGCGCATACTCGTTTTGCAATAGGCACGTGCATACTCGTTTTTGAATGCACATGCGCATACTTGTTTTGGAATAAGCACGCGCATACTCATTTTTGAACGCGCACATGCATACTCGTTTTTGAATGCACACGCGCATACTCGTTTCGGAATAAGCACGCGACTACTCGTTTTTGAATAGGCACGCGCGTACTCGTTTTTGAATGCGCACGCGTATACTCGTTTTGAATGCGCACGCCCATACTCGGTTTTGAATGCACACGCGCATACTCGCTTTTGAATGCACACGCGCATACTCGTTTCGGAATACGCACGCGCATACTCGTTTTGGAATGCGCACGCGCATGCTAGTTTTGGAATGCGAAGCGCATACTCGTTTTTGAATGCGCACGCGCGTACTCGTTTTTGAATTCGCACGCGCATACTCCTTTTCGAATTGGCACACGCGTACTCGTTTTTGAATGCGCACGCGCATACGCGTTTTTGAACATGCACACGCGTACTCGTTTTTGAATGCGCACGCGTATACTCGTTTTCGAATAGGCACGCGCATACTCGTTTTTGAATGCGCACACGCATACTCGTTTTTGAATGCACACGCGCATACTCGTTTCGGAATACGCACGCGCATACTCGTTTTGGAATGCGCACGCGCATACTCATTTTTGAAAAGGCACGCGCGTACTCGTTTTTGAACGCGAACGCGCATACGCGTTTTTGAACATGCACACGCGTACTCGTTTTTGAATGTGCACGCGTATACTCGTTCTTGAATGCACACGCGCATACTCGTTTTTGAATAGGCACGCGCGCGTACTCGTTTTTGAATGCGCACGCGTACACTCGTTTTGAATGCGCACGCGTATACTCGTTTTTGAATGCGCACGCGCGTACTCGTTTTGGAATAGGCACGTGCGTACTCGTTATTGAATGCGAACGCGCAAAGGCGTTTTTGATTGCGAACGCGCATACGCGTTTTTGAACATGCACAGGCGTACTCGTTTTTGAATGCGCACGCGCATACGCGTTTTTGAACATGCACACGCGTACTCGTTTTTGAATGCGCACGCGTATACTCGTTTTGAATGCGCACGCGCATACTCTTTTTCGAATAGGCACGCGCGTACTCGTTTTTCAATGTGCACACGCTTACTCGTTCTTGAATGCACACGCGCATACTCGTTTCGGAATACGCGCGCGCATACTCGTTTTGGAATGCGCACGCACATACTCGTTTTTGAATAGGCATGCGCGTACTCGTTTTTGAATGCGCACGCGCATACTTGTTTTTGAATGCACACGCGCAGACTCGTTTTGGAATGGGCACGCGCATACTTGTTTTGGAATGCGCACACCCATACTCGTATTCGATTGCGCGCGCATACTCGTTTTGCAATAGGCACGCGCATACTCATTTTTGAATGCGCACACGCATACTCGTTTTTGAATGCACACGCGCATACTCGTTTCGGAATAAGCACGCGACTACTCGTTTTTGAATAGGCACGCGCGTATTCGTTTTTGAATGCGCACGCGTATACTCGTTTTGAATGCGCACGCCCATACTCGTTTTTGAATGCACACGCGCATACTCGTTTCGGAATACGCACGCGCATACTCGTTTTGGAATGCGCACGCGCATGCTAGTTTTGGAATTCGAAGCGCATACTCGTTTTTGAATGCGCACGCGCGTACTCGTTTATGAATTCGCACGCGCATACTCCTTTTCGAATAGGCACACGCGTACTCCTTTTTGAATGCGCAGGCGCATACGCGTTTTTGAACATGCACACGCGTACTCGTTTTTGAATGCGCACGCGTATACTCGTTTTCGAATAGGCACGCGCATACTCGTTTTTGAATGCGCACACGCATACTCGTTTTTGAATGCACACGCGCATACTCGTTTCGGAATACGCACGCGCATATTCGTTTTGGAATGCGCACGCGCATACTCGTTTTTGAATAGGCACGCGCGTACTCGTTTTTTAACGCGAACGCGCATACGCGTTTTGAACATGCACACGCGTACTCGTTTTTGAATGTGCACGCATATACTCGTTCTTGAATGCACACGCGCATACTCGTTTCGGAATACGCGCGCGCATACTCGTTTTCGAATGCGCACGCGCATATTTGTTTTTGAATAGGCACGCGCGTACTCGTTTTTGAACGCGAACGCGCATACGCGTTTTTGAACATGCACACGCGTACTCGTTTTTGAATGCGCACGCGTATACTCGTTTTGAATGCACACGCGCATACTCGTTTTTGAATAGGCACGCGCGTACTCGTTTTTCAATGCGCACGTGTATACTCGTTTCGGAATGCGCACGCGCATGCTCGTTTTTGAATAGGCACGCGCGTACTCGTTTTTGAATGCGCACGCGTACACTCGTTTTGAATGCGCACGCGTATACTCGTTTTTGAATGCGCACGCGCGTACTCGTTTTGGAATAGGCACGTGCGTACTCGTTTTTGAATGCGAACGCGCATAGGCGTTTTTGATTGCGAACGCGCATACGCGTTTTTGAACATGCACATGCGTACTCGTTTTTGAATGCGCACGCGCATACGCGTTTTTGAACATGCACACGCGTAATCGTTTTTGAATGTGCACGCGTATACTCGTTTTGAATGCGCACGCGCATACTCTTTTTCGAATAGGCACGCGCGTACTCGTTTTTCAATGTGCACACGCATACTCGTTCTTGAATGCACACGCGCATACTCGTTTCGGAATACGCGCGCGCATACTCGTTTTGGAATGCGCACGCACATACTCGTTTTTGAATAGGCACGCGCGTACTCGTTTCGGATGCGCACGCCCATACTCGTTTTCGAATAGGCACGCGCATACTCGTTTTTGATTGCGTACACGAATACTCGTTTTCGAATGCACACGCGCATACTGTTTTCGGAATACGCACGCGCATACTCGTTTTGGAATGCGCACGCGCATATTCGTTTTGGAATAGGCACGTGCGTACTCGTTTTTGAAAGCGAACACGCATAGGCGTTTTTGAACAGTCACACGCGTACTTGTTTATGAATGCGCACGGGTGTACTCGTTTTGATTGCACACGCGCATACTCGTTTTTGAATAGACACGCAAATACTCGTTTTTGACTGCGCACGTGTATACTCGTTTCGGAATGCGCACGCGCATGCTCGTTTTTGAATAGGCACGCGCGTAGTCGTTTTTGAATGCGCACGCGTACACTCGTTTTGAATGCGCACGCGTATACTCGTTTTTGAAGGCGCACGCGTATACTGGTTTTTGAATGCACACGCGCATACTCGTTTCGGAATACGCGCGCGCATACTCGTTTTTGAATGCACACGCGCATACTCGTTTCGAAATAGGCACGCGCATACTCGTTTTGGAAGGCGCACGCGCATACTCGTTTTTGAATAGGCATGCGCGTACTTGTTTTTGAATGCGCACGCGCATACTTGTTTTTGAATGCACACGCGCAGACTCGTTTTGGAATGGGCACGCGCATACTTGTTTTGGAATGCGCACACGCATACTCGTATTCGATTGCGCGCGCATACTCGTTTTGCAATAGGCACGCGGATACTCATTTTTGAGTGCGCACACGCATACTCGTTTTTGAATGCACACGCGCATACTCGGTTCGGAATAAGCACGCGACTACTCGTTTTTGAATAGGCACGCGCGTACTCGTTTTTGAATGCGCACGCGTATACTCGTTTTGAATGCGCACGCCCATACTCGGTTTTGAATACACACGCCCATACTCGTTTTTGAATGCACACGCGCATACTCGTTTCGGAATACGCACGCGCATACTCGTTTTGGAATGCGCACGCGCATGCTAGTTTTGGAATGCGAAGAGCATACTCGTTTTTGAATGCGCACGCGCGTACTCGTTTTTGAATTCGCACGCGCATACTCCTGTTGGAATAGGCACACGCGTACTCGCTTTTGAATGCGCACGCGCATACGCGTATTTGAACATGCACACGCGTACTCGTTTTTGAATGCGCACGCGTTTACTCGTTTTGAATGCGCACGCGCATACTCGTTTTCGAATAGGCACGCGCATACTCTTTTTTCAATGCGCACACGCATACTCGTTTTTGAATGCACACGCGCATACTCGTTTCGGAATACGCACGCGCATACTCGTTTTGGAATGCGCAAGTGCATACTCGTTTTTTGAATAGGCACGCGCGTACTCGTTTTTGAACGCGAACGCGCATACGCGTTTTTGAACATGCACACGCGTACTCGTTTTTGAATGTGCACGCGTATACTCGTTTTGAATGCACACGCGCATACTCGTTTTTGAATAGGCACGCGCGTACTCGTTTTTGAATGCGCACGCGTATACTCGTTTCCGAATGCGCACGCGCATACTCGTTTTCGAATAGGCACGCGCATACTCATTTTTGAATGCGCACGCGCATACTCGTTTTTGAATGCACACGCGCATACTCGTTTCGGAATAAGCACGCGACTTCTCGTTTTTGAATAGGCACGTGCGTACTCGTTTTTGAACGCGAACGCACGTACGCGTTTTTGAACATGCACACGCGTACACGTTTTTGAATGCGCACGCGTATACTCGTTTTGAATGCACACGCGCATACTCGTTTTTGAATAGGCACGCGCGTACTCGTTTTTGAACGCGAACGCACATACGCGTTTTTGAACATGCACACGCGTACACGTTTTTGAATGCGCACGCGTATACTCGTTTTGAATGCACACGCGCATACTCGTTTTTGAATGGGCACGCGCGTACTCGTTTTTGAATGCGCACGCGTATACTCGTTTCGGAATGCGCACGTGCATACTCGTTTTCGAATAGGCACGCGCATACTCGTTTTTGAATGCGCACACGCATACTCGTTTTTGAATGCACACGCGCATACTCGTTTCGGAATACGCACGCGCATACTCGTTTTGGAACGCGCACGTGCATACTTGTTTTGGAATAGGCACGTGCGTACTCGTTTTTGAATGCGAACGCGCATACGCGTTTTTGAACATGCACACGCATACTCCTTTTTGATTGCACACGCGCGCACTCGGTTTGGAATAGGCACGTGCGAACTCGTTTTTGAATGCGCACGCGCATACGCGTTTTTGAACATGCACACGCGTACGCGTTTTTGAATGCGCACGCGTATACTTGTTTCGAATGCACACGCGCATACTCGTTTTTGAATAGGCACGCGCGTACTCGTTTTTGAATGCGCACGCGTATACTCGTTTCGGAATGCGCACGCGCATACTCGTTTTCGAAGCATATTCGTTTTGGAATAGGCACGTTGCTGCTCGTTTTTGAAAGCGAACGCGCATACGCGTTTTTGAACATGCACACGCGTACTTTGTTATGAATGCCACGGGTATACTCGTTTTGAATGCACACGCGCATACTCGTTTTTGAATAGGCACGCGCATACTCGTTTTTTACTTTGCACGTATATACTCGTTTCGGAATGCGCACGCGCATGCTCGTTTTTGAATAGGCATGCGCGTACTCGTTTTTGAATGCCCACGCGTACAATCGTTTTGAATGCGCACGCGTATACTCGTTTTTCAATGCACACGCGCATACTCGTTTTCGAATAGGCACGCGCATACTCATTTTTGAATGCACACGCGCATACTCGTTTTTGAATGCACACGCGCATAAACGTTTCGAAATAGGCACGCGCATACTCGTTTGGGAAGGCGCACGCGCATACTCGTTTTTGAATGCGCACGCGCGTACTCGTTTTGGAATAGGCACGTGCGTACTCGTTTTTGAATGCGAACGCGCATAGGCGTTTTTGATTGCGAACGCGCATACGCGTTTTTGAACATGCACATGCGTACTCGTTTTTGAATGCGCACGCGCATACGCGTTTTTGAACATGCACACGCGTACTCGTTTTTGAATGCGCACGCGTATACTCGTTTTGAATGCGCACGCGCATACTCGTTTCGGAATACGCGCGCGCATACTCGTTTTGGAATGCGCACGCACATACTCGTTTTTGAATAGGCACGCGCGTACTCGTTTCGGATGCGCACGCCCATACTCGTTTTCGAATAGGCACGCGCATACTCGTTTTTGATTGCGTACACGAATACTCGTTTTCGAATGCACACGCGCATACTGGTTTCGGAATACGCACGCACATACTCGTTTTGGAATGCGCACGCGCATATTCGTTTTGGAATAGGCACGTGCGTACTAGTTTTTGAAAGCGAACGCGCATAGGCGTTCTTGAACATGCACACGCGTACTTGTTTATGAATGCGCACGGGTGTACTCGTTTTGAATGCACACGCGCATACTCGTTTTTGAATAGGCACGCAAATAGACTGCGCACGTGTATACTCGTTTCGGAATGCGCACGCGCATGCTCGTTTTTGAATAGGCACGCGCGTAGTCGTTTTTGAATGCGCACGCGTACACTCGTTTTGAATGCGCACGCGTATACTCGTTTTTGAATGCGCACACGCATGCTGGTTTTTGAATGCACACGCGCATACTCGTTTCGGAATACGCGCGCGCATACTCGTTTTTGAATGCACACGCGCATACTCGTTTCGAAATAGGCACGCGCATACTCGTTTTGGAAGGCGCACGCGCATACTCGTTTTTGAATAGGCATGCGCGTACTTGTTTTTGAATGCGCACGCGCATACTTGTTTTTGAATGCACACGCGCAGACTCGTTTTGGAATGGGCACGGGCATAATTGTTTTGGAATGCGCACACGCATACTCGTATTCGATTGCGCGCGCATACTCGTTTTGCAATAGGCACGCGCATACTCATTTTTGAGTGCGCCCACGCATACTCGTTTTTGAATGCACACGCGCATACTCGTTTCGGAATAAGCACGCGACTACTCGTTTTTGAATAGGCACGCGCGTACTCGTTTTTGAATGCGCACGCGTATACTCGTTTTGAATGCGCACGCCCATACTCGGTTTTGAATGCACACGCCCATACTCGTTTTTGAATGCACACGCGCATACTCGTTTCGGAATACGCACGCGCATACTCGTTTTGGAATGCGCACGCGCATGCTAGTTTTGGAATGCGAAGCGCATACTCGTTTTTGAATGCGCACGCGCGTACTCGTTTTTGAATTCGCACGCGCATACTTCTTTTGGAATAGGCACACGCGTACTCGTTTTTGAATGCGCACGCGCATACGCGTTTTTGAACATGCACACGCGTACTCGTTTTTGAATGCGCACGGGTATACTCGTTTTGAATGCGCACGCGCATACTCGTTTTCGAATAGGCACGCGCATACTAGTTTTTGAATGCGCACACGCATACTCGTTTTTGAATGCACACGCGCATACTCGTTTCGGAATACGCACGCGCATACTCGTTTTGGAATGCGCAAGCGAACACTAGTTTTTTGAATAGGCACGCGCGTACTCGTTTTTGAACGCGAACGCGCGTACGCGTTTTTGAACATGCACACGCGTACTCGTTTTTGAATGTGCACGCGTATACTCGTTTTGAATGCACGCGCGTACTCGTTTTTGAATGCGCACGCGTATACTCGTTTCGGAATGCGCACGCGCATACTCGTTTTCGAATAGGCACGCGCATACTCATTTTTGAATGCGCACGCGCATACTCGTTTTTGAATGCACACGCGCATACTCGTTTCGGAATAAGCACGCGACTACTCGTTTTTGAATAGGCACGCGCGTACTCGTTTTTGAACGCGAACGCACATACGCGTTTTTGAACATGCACACGCGTACACGTTTTTGAATGCGCACGCGTATACTCGTTTTGAATGCACACGCGCATACTCGTTTTTGAATAGGCACGCGCGTACTCGTTTTTGAACGCGAACGCACATACGCGTTTTGGAACATGCACACGCGTACACGTTTTTGAATGCGCACGCGTATACTCGTTTTGAATGCACACGCGCATACTCGTTTTTGAATGGAAACGCGCGTACTCTTTTTTGAATGCGCACGCGTATACTCGTTTCGGAATGCGCACGTGCATACTCGTTTTCGAATAGGCACGCGCATACTCGTTTTTGAATGCGCACACGCATACTCGTTTTTAAATGCACACGCGCATACTCGTTTCGGAATACGCACGCGCATACTCGTTTTGGAACGCGCACGTGCATACTCGTTTTGGAATAGGCACGTGCGTACTCGTTTTTGAATGGGAACGCGCATACGCGTTTTTAAACATGCACACGCGTACTCCTTTTTGATTGCACACGCGCGCACTCGGTTTGGAATAGGCACGTGCGTACTCGTTTTTGAATGCGCACGCGCATACGCGTTTTTGAACATGCACACGCGTACTCGTTTTTGAATGCTCACGCGTATACTTGTTTCGAATGCACACGCGCATACTCGTTTTTGAATAGGCACGCACGTACTCGTTTTTGAATGCGCACGCGTATACTCGTTTCGGAATGCGCACGCGCATACTCGTTTTCGAAGCATATTCGTTTTGGAATAGGCACGTGCGTGCTCGTTTTTGAAAGCGAACGCGCATACGCGTTTTTGAACATGCACACGCGTACTTTGTTATGAATGCCACGGGTATACTCGTTTTGAATGCACACGCGCATACTCGTTTTTGAATAGGCACGCGCATACTCGTTTTTGACTTTGCACGTATATACTCGTTTCGGAATGTGCACGCGCATGCTCGTTTTTGAATAGGCATGCGCGTACTCGTTTTTGAATGCCCACGCGTACAATCGTTTTGAATGCGCACGCGTATACTCGTTTTTCAATTCACACGCGCATACTCGTTTTCGAATAGGCACGCGCATACTCATTTTTGACTGCACACGCGCATACTCGTTTTGGAATGCACACGCGCATAAACGTTTCGAAATAGGCACGCGCATACTCGTTTGGGAAGGCGCACGCGCATACTCGTTTTTGAATGCGCACACGCATACTCGTATTTGATTGCGCACGCGCATACTCGTTTTGAGATAGGCACGTGCATACTCGTTTTTGAATGCGCACGCGCATACTCGTTTTTGATTGCGCACACGCATACTCATTTCTGAATGCACACGCGCATACTCGTTTTGGAATAGGCACGTGCGTACTCGTTTTCGAATGCGCACGCGCATACGCGTTTTTGAACAGGCACACGCGTACTCGTTTTTGAATGCGCACGTGTATACTCGTTGCGGAATACGCACGCGCATACTCGTTTCGGAATGCGCATGCGCATACTCGTTTTGGAATAGGCACGCGCATACTCATTTTTGAATGCGCAGACGCAATCTCGTTTTTTGAATGCGCACGCGCATACTCGTTTTTGATTGCACACGTGCGTACTCGTTTTGGAATAGGCACGCACATACTCGTTTTTGAATGCGCACACGCATACGCATATTTGAATGCACACGCGCATAATCTTTTGGAATAGGCACGTGCGTACTCCTTTTTGAGTGCGCACGCGCATACGCGTTTTTGAACATGCACACGCGTACCCGTTTTTGAATGCACGCGCGCATACTCGTTTTCGAATACGCACGCGCATACTCGTTTTTGAATGCGCGCATGCATGCTCGTTTTTGAATGCACACGCGTACTCGTTTTTGAACGCGAACGCGCATACGCGTTTTAGAACATGCACACGCGTACTTGTTTTTGAATGCGCACGGGTATACTCGTTTTGAATGCACACACGCATACTCGTTTTTGAATACGCACGCGCATACTCGTTCTGGAATGCGCATGCACATGCACGTTTTGGAATGCGCACACGCATACTCGTTTTTGAATGCACACTCGCATACTCGTTTTGAAATAGGCACGCGCGAACTCCTTTTTGATTGCACACGCGCGTACTCGTTTTGGAATAGGCACGCGCGTACTCGTTTTTGAATGCGCACGCGCATACACGTTTTTGAACATGCACACGCGCGTACTCGTTTTGGAATAGGCACGCGCGTACTCGTTTTTGAATGCGCACGCGCATACGCGTTTTTGAACATGCACATGCGTACTCGTTTTTGAATGCGCACGCGCATACTCGTTTTCGAATAGGCACGCGCATACTCGTTTTTGAATGCGCACACGCATACTCGTTTTTGAATGCACACGCGCATACTCGTATTTGATTGCGCACGCGCATACTCGTTTTGCAATAGGCACGTGCATACTCGTTTTTGAATGCGCACGCGCATACGCGTTTTTGAACATGCACATGCGTACTCGTTTTTGAATGCGCACACGCATACTCGTATTTGATTGCGCACGCGCATACTCGTTTTGCAATAGGCACGTGCATACTCGTTTTTGAATGCGCACGCGCACACTCGTTTTTGATTGCGCACACACATACTCATTTCTGAATGCACACGCGCATACTCGTTTTGGAATAGGCACGTGCGTACTCGTTTTCGAATGCGCACGCGCATACGCGTTTTTGAACAGGCACACGGGTACTCGTTTTTGAATGCGCACGTGTATACTCGTTGCGGAATACGCACGCGCATACTCGTTTTCGAATGCGCATGCGCATACTCGTTTTGGAATAGGCACGCGCATACTCGTTTTTGAATGCGCAGACGCAATCTCGTTTTTGAATGCGCACGCGCATACTCGTTTTTGATTGCACACGCGCGTACTCGTTTTGGAATAGGCACGCACATACCCGTTTTTGAATGCGCACACGCATACGCATATTTGAATGCACACGCGCATAATCTTTTGGAATAGGCACGTGCGTACTCCTTTTTGAGTGCGCACGCGCATACGCGTTTTTGAACATGCACACGCGTACTCGTTTTTGAATGCACGCGCGCATACTCGTTTTCGAATACGCACGCGCATACTCGTTTTTGAATGCGCGCACGCAAGCTCGTTTTTGAATGCACACGCGCATACTCGTTTCGGAATACGCACGCGCATACTCGTTTTGGAATGCGCCCGCGCATACTCGTTTTTGGATAGGCACGCGCGTACTCGTTTTTGAACGCGAACGCGCATACGCGTTTTTGAACATGCACACGCGTACTCGTTTTTGAATGCGCACGCGTATACTAGTTTAGAACGCACACGCGCATACTCGTTTTTGAATAGGCACGAGCATACTCGTTTTTGATTGCGCACATGCATACTCGTTTTTAAATACGCACGCGCATACTCGTTTTTGGAATGCGTACGCGCATACTCGTTTTGGAATAGGCACGTGCGTACTCGTTTTTGAATGCGAACGCGCATACCCGTTTTCGAACATGCACACGCGTACTTGTTTTTGAATGCGCACGGGTATACTCGTTTTGAATGCACACGCGCATACTCGTTTTTGAATAGGCACGCGCATACTCGTTTTTGAATGCACACGCGCATACTCGTTTCGGAATACGCACGCGCATACTCGTTTTGAAATGCGCATGCACATGCACGTTTTGAATAGGCACGCGCATACTCGTTTTTGAATGCGCACACGCATACTCGTTTTTGAATGCACACTCGCATACTCGTTTTGGAATAGGCACGCGCGAACTCCTTTTTGATTGCACACGCGCGTACTCGTTTTTGAATGCGCACGCGCGTACTCGTTTTTGAATGCGCACGCGCATACGCGTTTTTGAACATGCACACGCCCGTACGCGTTTTTGATCATGCACATGCGTACTCGTTTTTGAATGCACACGCGCACACGCGTGTTTGAACATGCACACGCGTACTCGTTTTTGATTGCGCACGCGTATACTCATTTTGAATGCGCACGCGCATATTCTTTTTCGAATAGGCACGCGCATACTCGTTTTTCAATGCGCACACGCATACTCGTTCTTCAATGCACACGCGCATACTCGTTTCGGAATACGCACGCGCATACTCGTTTTGGAATTCGCATGCGCATACTCGTTTTTTAGTAGGCACGCGCGTAATCGTTTTTCAACGCGAACGCGCGTTCGCGTTTTTGAACAAGCACACGCGTACTCGTTTTTGAATGCGCACGCGTATACTCGTTTTGAATGCACACGCGCATACTCGTTTTTGAATAGGCACGCGCGTACTCGCTTTTGAATGCGCACGCGTATACTCGTTTCGGAATGCGCACGCGCATACTCGTTTTCGAATAGGCACGCGCATACTCGTTTTTGAGTGCGCACACGCATACTCGTTTCTGAGTGCACACGCGCATACTCGTTTCGGAATACGCACGCGCATACTCGTTTTTGAATGCGCACGCGCATGCTCGTTTTGGAATGCGAAGCGCATACTCGTTTTTGAATGCGCACGCGCGTACTCAATTTTGAATTCGCACGCGCATACTCCTTTTGGAATAGGCACGTGCGTACTCATTTTTGAATGCACACGCACATACTTGTTTTTGAATTGGCACGCGCGTACTCGTTTTTGAATGCGCACGCGTACACTCGTTTTGAATGCGCACGCGTATACTCGCTTTTGAATGCGCACACGCATACTGGTTTTTGAATGCACACGCGCATACTCGTTTCGGAATACGCACGCGCATACTCGTTTTTGAATGCACACGCGCATACTCGTTTCGAAATAGGCACGCGCATACTCGTTTTTTGATTAGGCATGCGCGTACTCGTTTTTGAATGCGCACGTGCATACTTGTTTTTGAATGCACACGCGCATACTCGTTTTGGAATAGGCACGCACATACTCGTTTTGGAATGCGCACGTGTACACTCGTTTTGAATGCGCACGCGAATACTCGTTTCGGAATGCGCACGCCCATACTCGTTTTGGAATAGGCACGTGCGTACTTGTTTTTGAATGCGAACACGCATACGTGTTTTTGAACATGCACATGCGTACTCGTTTTTGAATGCACACGCGCATACTGGTTTCGGAATACGCACGCGTATACTCGTTTCGGAATGCGCACGCCCATACTCGTTTTGGAATAGGCACGTACGTACTCGTTTTTGAATGCGAACACGCATACGTGTTTTTGAACATGCACATGCGTACTCGTTTTTGAATGCACACGCGCATACTGGTTTCGGAATACGCACGCGCATACTCGTTTTGGAATGCGCACGCGGATATTCGTTTTGGAATATGCACGTGCGTACTCGTTTCGAAATAGGCACGCGCATACTCGTTTGGGAAGGCGCACGCGCATACTCGTTTTTGAATAGGCATGCGCGTACTCGTTTTTGAATGCGCACGCGCATACTTGTTTTCGAATGCACACGCGCATACTCGTTTTGGAATAGGCACGCGCAAACTCGTTCTGGAATGCGCACACGCATACTCGTATTTGAATGCACACGCGCATACTCGTTTTGAAATAGGCACGTGCATACTCGTTTTTGAATGCACACACGCATACGCGCTTTTAAACAGGCACACGCGTACTCGTTTTTGAATGCGCACGCGTATACTCGTTTTGAATGCGCACACGAATACTCGGTTTTGAATGCAAACGCCCATACTCGTTTTTGAATGCACACGCGCATACTCGTTTCGGAATACGCACGCGCATACTCGTTTTGGAATGCGCACGCGCATGCTCGTTTTGGAATGCGAAGCGCATACTCGTTTTTGAATGCGCACGCGCGTACTCGTTTTTGACTGCGCACGCGTACGCTCGTTTTGAATGCGCACGCGTATACTCGTTTTTGAATGCACACGCGCATACTCGTTTTCGAATGGGCACGCGCATACTCGTTTTTGAATGCACACGCGCATACTCGTTTTTGAATGCACACGCGCATACTCGTTTCGAAATAGGCACGCACATACTCGTTTGGGAAGGCGCACGCGCATACTCGTTTTTGAATAGGCATGCGCGTACTCGTTTTTGAATGCGCACGCGCATACTTGTTTTTGAATGCAAACGCACATACTCGTTTTGGAATAGGCACGCGCATACTCGTTTTCGAATAGGCACGCGCGTACTCGTTTTTGAACGCGAACGCGCATACGCGTTTTGAACATGCACGCGCGTACTCGTTTATGAGTGCGCACGTGTATACTCGTTTCGGAATGCGCACGCGCATGCTCGTTTTTGAATAGGCACGCGCGTACTCGTTTTTGAATGCGCCCGCGTACACTTGTTTTGAATGCGCACGCGTATACTCGTTTTTTAATGCGCACACGCATACTGGTTTTTGAATGCACACGCGCATACTCGTTTCGGAATACGCACGCGCATACTCGTTTTGGAATGCGCACGCGCATACTCGTTTTTGAGTAGGCACGCGCGTACTCGTTTTTCAACGCGAACGCGCGTACGCGTTTTTGAACATGCACACGCGTACTCATTTTTTGAATGCGCACGCGTATACTCGTTTTGAATGCACACGCGCATACTCGTTTTTGAATAGGCACGCGCGTACTCGTTTTTGAATGCGCACGCGTATACTCGTTTTGGAATGCGCAGGCGCATACTCGTTTTCGAATAGGCACGCGCATACACGTTTTTGAATGCGCACACGCATACTCGTTTTTGAGTGCACACGCGTATACTCGTTTTGGAATACGCACGCGCATACTCGTTTTGGAATGCGCACGCGCATACTCGTTTTGGAATAGGCACGTGCGTACTCGTTTTTGAATGCGAACGCGCATACGCGTTTTTGATCATGCACATGCGTACTTGTTTTTGAATGCGCACGCGCATACGCGTTTTTGAACATGCACACGCGTACTCGTTTTTGAATGCGCACGCGTATACTCGTTTCGAATGCGCACGCGCATACTCTTTTTTGAATAGGCACGCGTATACTCGTTTTTCAATGCGCACACGCATACTCGTTCTTGAATGCACACGCGCATACTCGTTTCGGAATACGCGCGCGCATACTCGTTTCGGAATGCGCACGCGCATACTCGTTTTCGAATAGGCACGCACATACTCTTTTTTGATTGCGTACACGCATACTCGTTTTTGAATGCACACTAGCATACTGGTTTCGGAATACGCACGCGCATACTCGTTTTGGAATGCGCACGCGCATATTCGTTTTGGTATAGGCACGTGCGTACTCGTTTTGGAAAGCGAACGCGCATAGGCGTTTTTAAACATGCACACGCGTACTTGTTTATGAATGCGCACGGGTATAGTCGTTTTGAATGCACACGCGCATACTCGTTTTGGAATAGGCACCTGCATACTCTTTTTTGAATGCGCACACGCATACTCGTATTTGAATGCACACGCACATACTCGTTTTGAAATAGGCACGTGCATAATCGTTTTTGAATGCGCACGCGCATACGCGCTTTTGAACAGGCACACGCGTACTCGTTTTTGAATGCGCACGCGTATACTCGTTTTGAATGCGCACGCGCATACTCGGTTTTGAATGCACACGCCCATACTCGTTTTTGAATGCACACGCGCATACTCGTTTCGGAATACGCACGCGCATACTCGTTTTGGAATGCGCACGCGCATGCTCGTTTTGGAATGCGAAGCGCATACTCGTTTTTGAATGCGCACGCGCGTACTCGTTTTTGAGTTCGCACGCGCATACTCCTTTTGGAATAGGCACGTGCGTACTCGTTTTTGAATGCACACGCACATACTTGTTTTTGAATAGGCACGCGCATACTCGTTTTCGAATGCGCACGCGCATACTCGTTTTTGAGTAGGCACGCGCATACTCGTTTTTGAATGCACACGCGCATACTCATTTTTGAATAGGCACGCGTGTTCTCGTTTTTGAATGCGCGCGCGCATACTCGTTTTTGAATGCACACGCGCATACTCGTTTTGGAATAGGCACGCGCATACTCGTTTTTGAATGCGCACACGCATACTCGTATTTGAATGCACACGCGCGTACTCATTTTGGAATAGGCACGTGCATACTCGTTTTTGATTGCGCACACGCATACTCGTATTTGAATGCACACGCGCATACTCGTTTTGAAATAGGCACGTGCATACTCGTTTTTGAATGCACACGCGCATACGCGCTTTTAAACAGGCACACGCGTACTCGTTTTTGAATGCGCACGCGTATACTCGTTTTGAATGCGCACGCGCACACTCGGTTTTGAATGCAAACGCCCATACTCGTTTTTGAATGCTCACGCGCATACTCGTTTCGGAATACGCACGCGCATACTCGTTTTGGAATGCGCACGCGCATACTCGTTTTTGAATGCGCACGCGCGTACTCGTTTTTGAATTCGCACGCTCATAGTCCTTTTGGAATAGGCATGTGCGTACTCGTTTTTGAATGCACACGCACATACTTGTTTTTGAATGGGCACGCGCGTACTCGTTTTTGAATGCACACACGCGTACTCGTTTTGGAATAGGCACGCGCCTACTCGCTTTTGATGGCGCACGTGTATACTCGTTTCGGAATGCGCACGCGCATGCTCGTTTTTGAATAGGCACGCGCGTACTCGTTTTTGAATGCGCACGCGTACACTCGTATTGAATGCGCACGCGTATACTCGTTTTTGAATGCACACGCGCATACTCGTTTTCGAATGGGCACGCGCATAATCGTTTTTGAATGCACACGCGCATACTCGTTTTTGAATGCACACGCGCATACTCGTTTTGAAATAGGCACGCACATACTCGATTGGGAAGGCGCACGCGCATACTCGTTTTTGAATAGGCATGCGCGTACTCGTTTTTGAATGCGCACGCGCATACTTGTTTTTGAATGCACACGCACATACTCGTTTTGGAATATGCATGCGCATACTCGTTTTTGAATAGGCACGCGCGTACTCTTTTTTGAACGCGATCGCGCATACGCGTTTTTGAACATGCACGCGCGTACTCGTTTATGAATGCGCATGTGTATACTCGTTTCGGAATGCGCACGCGCATGCTCGTTTTTGAATAGGCACGCGCGTACTCGTTTTTGAATGCGCACGCGTACACTCGTTTTGAATGCGCACGCGTATACTCGTTTTTGAATGCGCACACGCATACTGGTTTTTGAATGCACACGCGCATACTCGTTTCGGAAATCGCACGCGCATACTCGTTTTGGAATGCGCACGCGCATACTCGTTTTTGAGTAGGCACGCGCGTACTCGTTTTTCAACGCGAACGCGCGTACGCGTTTTTGAACATGCACACGCGTACTCGTTTTTTGATTGCGCACGCGTATACTCGTTTTGAATGCACAGGCGCATACTCGTTTTCGAATAGGCACGCGCATACACGTTTTTGAATGCGCACACGCATACTCGTTTTTGAGTGCACACGCGTATACTCGTTTTGGAATACGCACGCGCATACTCGTTTTGGAATGCGCACGCGCATACTCGTTTTGGAATAGGCACGTGCGTACTTGTTTTTGAATGCGAACGCGCATACGCGTTTTTGATCATGCACATGCGTACTTGTTTTTGAATGCGCACGCGCATACGCGTTTTTGAACATGCACACGCGTACTCGTTTTTGAATGCGCACGCGTATACTCGTTTCGAATGCGCACGCGCATACTCTTTTTTGAATAGGCACGCGTATACTCGTTTTTCAATGCGCACACGCATACTCGTTCTTGAATGCACACGCGCATACTCGTTTCGGAATACGCGCGCGCATACTCGTTTCGGAATGCGCACGCGCATACTCGTTTTCGAATAGGCACGCACATACTCTTTTTTGATTGCGTACACGCATACTCGTTTTTGAATGCACACTAGCATACTGGTTTCGGAATACGCACGCGCATACTCGTTTTGGAATGCGCACGCGCATATTCGTTTTGGTAGAGGCACGTGCGTACTCGTTTTGGAAAGCGAACGCGCATAGGCGTTTTTAAACATGCACACGCGTACTTGTTTATGAATTCGCACGGGTATAGTCGTTTTGAATGCACACGCGCATACTCGTTTTGGAATAGGCACCTGCATACTCTTTTTTGAATGCGCACACGCATACTCGTATTTGAATGCACACGCACATACTCGTTTTGAAATAGGCACGTGCATAATCGTTTTTGAATGCGCACGCGCATACGCGCTTTTGAACAGGCACACGCGTACTCGTTTTTGAATGCGCACGCGTATACTCGTTTTGAATGCGCACGCGCATACTCGGTTTTGAATGCACACGCCCATACTCGTTTTTGAATGCACACGCGCATACTCGTTTCGGAATACGCACGCGCATACTCGTTTTGGAATGCGCACGCGCATGCTCGTTTTGGAATGCGAAGCGCATACTCGTTTTTGAATGCGCACGCGCGTACTCGTTTTTGAATTCGCACGCGCATACTCCTTTTGGAATAGGCACGTGCGTACTCGTTTTTGAATGCACACGCACATACTTGTTTTTGAATAGGCACGTGCGTACTCGTTTTTGAATGCGCACGCGTACACTCGTTTTCGAATGCACACGCGCATACTCGTTTTGGAATGCGCACGCGTATACTCGTTTTTGAACAGGCACGCGCGTACTCCTTTTTGATTGCGCACGCGCACACTCGTTTTTGAATGCACACGCGCATACTCATTTTGGAATAGGCACGCGTGTTCTCGCTTTTGAATGCGCACGCGCATACTTGTTTTTGAATGCACACGCGCATACTCGTTTTGGAATAGGCACGCGCCTACTCGTTTTGGAATGCGCACACGCATACTCGTATTTGAATGCACACGCGCGTACTCGTTTTGGAATAGGCACGTGCATACTCGTTTTTGAATGCACACACGCATACTCGTATTTGAATGCACACGCGCATGCTCGTTTTTGAATAGGCACGCGCGTACTCGTTTTTGAATGCGCACGCGTACACTCGTTTTGAATGCGCACGCGTATACTTGTTTCGGAATGCGCACGCCCATACTCGTTTTGGAATAGGCACGTGCGTACTCGTTTTTGAATGCGAACACGCATACGTGTTTTTGAACATGCACATGCGTACTCGTTTTTGAATGCACACGCGCATACTGGTTTCGGAATACGCACGCGCATACTCGTTTTCGAATGCGCACGCGCATACTCGTTTTTGAGTAGGCACGCGCATACTCGTTTTTGAATGCACACGCGCATACTCATTTTTGAATAGGCACGCGTGTTCTCGTTTTTGAATGCGCGCGCGCATACTCGTTTTTGAATGCACACCCGCATACTCGTTTTGGAATAGGCACGCGCATACTCGTTTTTGAATGCGCACACGCATACTCGTATTTGAATGCACACGCGCGTACTCATTTTGGAATAGGCACGTGCATACTCGTTTTTGAATGCGCACACGCATACTCGTATTTGAATGCACACGCGCATACTCGTTTTGAAATAGGCACGTGCATACTCGTTTTTGAATGCACACGCGCATACGCGCTTTTAAACAGGCACATGCGTACTCGTTTTTGAATGCGCACGCGTATACTCGTTTTGAATGCGCACGCGCACACTCGGTTTTGAATGCAAACGCCCATACTCGTTTTTGAATGCACACGCGCATACTCGTTTCGGAATACGCACGCGCATACTCGTTTTGGAATGCGCACGCGCATACTCGTTTTTGAATGCGCACGCGCGTACTCGTTTTTGAATTCGCACGCGCATAGTCCTTTTGGAATAGGCATGTGCGTACTCGTTTTTGAATGCACACGCACATACTTGTTTTTGAATGGGCACGCGCGTACTCGTTTTTGAATGCACACACGCGTACTCGTTTTGGAATAGGCACGCGCCTACTCGCTTTTGATGGCGCACGTGTATACTCGTTTCGGAATGCGCACGCGCATGCTCGTTTTTGAATAGGCACGCGCGTACTCGTTTTTGAATGCGCACGCGTACACTCGTTTTGAATGCGCACGCGTATACTCGTTTTTGAATGCACACGCGCATACTCGTTTTCGAATGGGCACGCGCATACTCGTTTTTGAATGCACACGCGCATACTAGTTTTTGAATGCACACGCGCATACTCGTTTTGAAATAGGCACGCACATACTCGATTGGGAAGGCGCACGCGCATACTCGTTTTTGAATAGGCATGCGCATACTCGTTTTTGAATGCGCACGCGCATACTTGTTTTTGAATGCACACGCACATACTCGTTTTGGAATATGCATGCGCATACTCGTTTTTGAATAGGCACGCGCGTACTCTTTTTTGAACGCGATCGCGCATACGCGTTTTTGAACATGCACGCGCGTACTCGTTTATGAATGCGCATGTGTATACTCGTTTCGGAATGCGCACGCGCATGCTCGTTTTTGAATAAGCACGCGCGTACTCGTTTTTGAATGCGCACGCGTACACTCGTTTTGAATGCGCACGCGTATACTCGTTTTTGAATGCGCACACGCATACTGGTTTTTGAATGCACACGCGCATACTCGTTTCGGAATACGCACGCGCATACTCGTTTTGGAATGCGCACGCGCATACTCGTTTTTGAGTAGGCACGCGCGTACTCGTTTTTCAACGCGAACGCGCGTACGCGTTTTTGAACATGCACACGCGTACTCGTTTTTGATTGCGCACGCGTATACTCGTTTTGAATGCACACGCGCATACTCGTTTTTGAATAGGCACGCGCGTACTCGTTTTTGAATGCGCACGCGTATACTCGTTTTGGAATGCGCACGCGCATACTCGTTTTCGAATAGGCACGCGCATACTCGTTTTTGAATGCGCACACGCATACTCGTTTTTGAGTGCACACGCGCATACTCGTTTTTGAATACGCACGCGCATACTCGTTTTGGAATGCGCACGCGCATACTCGTTTTGAAATAGGCACGTGCATACTCGTTTTTGAATGCGAACGCGCATACGCGTTTTTGATCATGCACATGCGTACTCGTTTTTGAATGCGCACGCGCATGCTCGTTTTGGAATGCGAAGCGCATACTCGTTTTTGAATGCGCACGCGCGTACTCGTTTTTGAATTCGCACGCGCATACTCCTTTTGGAATAGGCACGTGCGTACTCGTTTTTGAATGCACACGCACATACTTGTTTTTGAATAGGCACGCGCGTACTCGTTTTTGAATGCGCACGCGTACACTCACTCGTTTTGGAATGCGCACACGCATACTCGTATTCGATTGCGCGCGCATACTCGTTTTTGAATGCGCACACGCATACTCGTTTTTGAGTGCACACGCGCATACTCGTTTTTGAATACGCACGCGCATACTCGTTTTGGAATGCGCACGCGCATACTCGTTTTGAAATAGGCACGTGCATACTCGTTTTTGAATGCGAACGCGCATACGCGTTTTTGATCATGCACATGCGTACTCGTTTTTGAATGCGCACGCGCATGCTCGTTTTGGAATGCGAAGCGCATACTCGTTTTTGAATGCGCACGCGCGTACTCGTTTTTGAATTCGCACGCGCATACTCGTTTCGGAATACGCACGCGCATACTCGTTTTTGAATGCACACGCGCATACTCGTTTTGAAATAGGCACGAGCATACTCGTTTGGGAAGGCGCACGCGCATACTCGTTTTTGAATAGGCATGCGCGTACTCGTTTTTGAATGCGCACGCGCATACTTGCTTTTGAATGCACACGGGCATACTCGTTTTGGAATAGGCACGCACAAACTCGTTTCGGAATTCGCACACGCATACTCGTATTCGATTGCGCGCGCATACTCGTTTTGCAATGGGCACGTGCATACTCGTTTTTGAATGTACATGCGCATACTCGTTTTGGAATAAGCACGCGCATACTCATTTTTGAACGCGCACACGCATACTCGTTTTCGAATGCACACGCGCATACTCGTTTTGGAATGCGCACGCATATACTCGTTTTTGAACAGGCACGCGCGTACTCGTTTTTGATTGCGCACGCGCATACTCGTTTTTGAATGCACACGCGCATACTCATTTTTGAATAGGCACGCGTGTTCTCGTTTTTGAATGCGCGCGCGCATACTCGTTTTTGAATGCACACGCGCATACTTGTTTTGGAATAGGCACGCGCATACTCGTTTTTGAATGCGCACACGCATACTCGTATTTGAATGCACACGCGCATACTCGTTTTGAAATAGGCACGTGCATACTCGTTTTTGAATGCACACGCGCATACGCGCTTTTAAACAGGCACACGCGTACTCGTTTTTGAATGCGCACGCGTATACTCGTTTTGAATGCGCACGCGCATACTCGGTTTTGAATGCAAACGCCCATACTCGTTTTTGAATGCACACGCGCATACTCGTTTCGGAATACGCACGCGCATACTCGTTTTGGAATGCGCACGCGCATGCTCGTTTTGGAATGCGAAGCGCATACTCGTTTTTGAATGCGCACGCGCGTACTCGTTTTTGAATTCGCACGCGCATAGTCCTTTTTGAATAGGCATGTGCGTACTCGTTTTTGAATGCACACGCACATACTTGTTTTTGAATGGGCACGCGCGTACTCGTTTTTCAATGCACACACGCGTACTCGTTTTGGAATAGGCACGCGCATACTCGCTTTTGACGGCGCACGTGTATACTCGTTTCGGAATGCGCACGCGCATGCTCGTTTTTGAATAGGCACGCGCGAACTCGTTTTTGAATGCGCACGCGCACACTCGTTTTGAATGCGCACGCGTATACTCGTTTTTGAATGCACACGCGCATACTCGTTTTCGAATGGGCACGCGCATACTCGTTTTTGAATGCACACGCGCATACTCGTTTTTGAATGCACACGCGCATACTCGTTTCGAAATAGGCACGCGCAAACTCGTTTGGGAAGGCGCACGCATATACTCGTTTTTGAATAGGCATGCGCGTACTCGTTTTTGAATGCGCACGTGCATACTTGTTTTTGAATGCACACGCGCATACTCGTTTTGGAATATGCATGCGCATACTCGTTTTTGAATAGGCACGCGCGTACTCTTTTTTGAACGCGATCGCGCATACGCGTTTTTGAACATGCACGCGCGTACTCGTTTATGAATGCGCATGTGTATACTCGTTTCGGAATGCGCACGCGCATGCTCGTTTTTGAATAGGCACGCGCGTACTCGTTTTTGAATGCGCACGCGTACACTCGTTTTGAATGCGCACGCGTATACTCGTTTTTGAATGCGCACACGCATACTGGTTTTTGAATGCACACGCGCATACTCGTTTCGGAAATCGCACGCGCATACTCGTTTTGGAATGCGCACGCGCATACTCGTTTTTGAGTAGGCACGCGCGTACTCGTTTTTCAACGCGAACGCGCGTACGCGTTTTTGAACATGCACACGCGTACTCGTTTTTTGATTGCGCACGCGTATACTCGTTTTGAATGCACAGGCGCATACTCGTTTTCGAATAGGCACGCGCATACACGTTTTTGAATGCGCACACGCATACTCGTTTTTGAGTGCACACGCGTATACTCGTTTTGGAATACGCACGCGCATACTCGTTTTGGAATGCGCACGCGCATACTCGTTTTGGAATAGGCACGTGCGTACTTGTTTTTGAATGCGAACGCGCATACGCGTTTTTGATCATGCACATGCGTACTTGTTTTTGAATGCGCACGCGCATACGCGTTTTTGAACATGCACACGCGTACTCGTTTTTGAATGCGCACGCGTATACTCGTTTCGAATGCGCACGCGCATACTCTTTTTTGAATAGGCACGCGTATACTCGTTTTTCAATGCGCACACGCATACTCGTTCTTGAATGCACACGCGCATACTCGTTTCGGAATACGCGCGCGCATACTCGTTTCGGAATGCGCACGCGCATACTCGTTTTCGAATAGGCACGCACATACTCTTTTTTGATTGCGTACACGCATACTCGTTTTTGAATGCACACTAGCATACTGGTTTCGGAATACGCACGCGCATACTCGTTTTGGAATGCGCACGCGCATATTCGTTTTGGTAGAGGCACGTGCGTACTCGTTTTGGAAAGCGAACGCGCATAGGCGTTTTTAAACATGCACACGCGTACTTGTTTATGAATTCGCACGGGTATAGTCGTTTTGAATGCACACGCGCATACTCGTTTTGGAATAGGCACCTGCATACTCTTTTTTGAATGCGCACACGCATACTCGTATTTGAATGCACACGCACATACTCGTTTTGAAATAGGCACGTGCATAATCGTTTTTGAATGCGCACGCGCATACGCGCTTTTGAACAGGCACACGCGTACTCGTTTTTGAATGCGCACGCGTATACTCGTTTTGAATGCGCACGCGCATACTCGGTTTTGAATGCACACGCCCATACTCGTTTTTGAATGCACACGCGCATACTCGTTTCGGAATACGCACGCGCATACTCGTTTTGGAATGCGCACGCGCATGCTCGTTTTGGAATGCGAAGCGCATACTCGTTTTTGAATGCGCACGCGCGTACTCGTTTTTGAATTCGCACGCGCATACTCCTTTTGGAATAGGCACGTGCGTACTCGTTTTTGAATGCACACGCACATACTTGTTTTTGAATAGGCACGTGCGTACTCGTTTTTGAATGCGCACGCGTACACTCGTTTTCGAATGCACACGCGCATACTCGTTTTGGAATGCGCACGCGTATACTCGTTTTTGAACAGGCACGCGCGTACTCCTTTTTGATTGCGCACGCGCACACTCGTTTTTGAATGCACACGCGCATACTCATTTTGGAATAGGCACGCGTGTTCTCGCTTTTGAATGCGCACGCGCATACTTGTTTTTGAATGCACACGCGCATACTCGTTTTGGAATAGGCACGCGCCTACTCGTTTTGGAATGCGCACACGCATACTCGTATTTGAATGCACACGCGCGTACTCGTTTTGGAATAGGCACGTGCATACTCGTTTTTGAATGCACACACGCATACTCGTATTTGAATGCACACGCGCATGCTCGTTTTTGAATAGGCACGCGCGTACTCGTTTTTGAATGCGCACGCGTACACTCGTTTTGAATGCGCACGCGTATACTTGTTTCGGAATGCGCACGCCCATACTCGTTTTGGAATAGGCACGTGCGTACTCGTTTTTGAATGCGAACACGCATACGTGTTTTTGAACATGCACATGCGTACTCGTTTTTGAATGCACACGCGCATACTGGTTTCGGAATACGCACGCGCATACTCGTTTTCGAATGCGCACGCGCATACTCGTTTTTGAGTAGGCACGCGCATACTCGTTTTTGAATGCACACGCGCATACTCATTTTTGAATAGGCACGCGTGTTCTCGTTTTTGAATGCGCGCGCGCATACTCGTTTTTGAATGCACACCCGCATACTCGTTTTGGAATAGGCACGCGCATACTCGTTTTTGAATGCGCACACGCATACTCGTATTTGAATGCACACGCGCGTACTCATTTTGGAATAGGCACGTGCATACTCGTTTTTGAATGCGCACACGCATACTCGTATTTGAATGCACACGCGCATACTCGTTTTGAAATAGGCACGTGCATACTCGTTTTTGAATGCACACGCGCATACGCGCTTTTAAACAGGCACATGCGTACTCGTTTTTGAATGCGCACGCGTATACTCGTTTTGAATGCGCACGCGCACACTCGGTTTTGAATGCAAACGCCCATACTCGTTTTTGAATGCACACGCGCATACTCGTTTCGGAATACGCACGCGCATACTCGTTTTGGAATGCGCACGCGCATACTCGTTTTTGAATGCGCACGCGCGTACTCGTTTTTGAATTCGCACGCGCATAGTCCTTTTGGAATAGGCATGTGCGTACTCGTTTTTGAATGCACACGCACATACTTGTTTTTGAATGGGCACGCGCGTACTCGTTTTTGAATGCACACACGCGTACTCGTTTTGGAATAGGCACGCGCCTACTCGCTTTTGATGGCGCACGTGTATACTCGTTTCGGAATGCGCACGCGCATGCTCGTTTTTGAATAGGCACGCGCGTACTCGTTTTTGAATGCGCACGCGTACACTCGTTTTGAATGCGCACGCGTATACTCGTTTTTGAATGCACACGCGCATACTCGTTTTCGAATGGGCACGCGCATACTCGTTTTTGAATGCACACGCGCATACTAGTTTTTGAATGCACACGCGCATACTCGTTTTGAAATAGGCACGCACATACTCGATTGGGAAGGCGCACGCGCATACTCGTTTTTGAATAGGCATGCGCATACTCGTTTTTGAATGCGCACGCGCATACTTGTTTTTGAATGCACACGCACATACTCGTTTTGGAATATGCATGCGCATACTCGTTTTTGAATAGGCACGCGCGTACTCTTTTTTGAACGCGATCGCGCATACGCGTTTTTGAACATGCACGCGCGTACTCGTTTATGAATGCGCATGTGTATACTCGTTTCGGAATGCGCACGCGCATGCTCGTTTTTGAATAAGCACGCGCGTACTCGTTTTTGAATGCGCACGCGTACACTCGTTTTGAATGCGCACGCGTATACTCGTTTTTGAATGCGCACACGCATACTGGTTTTTGAATGCACACGCGCATACTCGTTTCGGAATACGCACGCGCATACTCGTTTTGGAATGCGCACGCGCATACTCGTTTTTGAGTAGGCACGCGCGTACTCGTTTTTCAACGCGAACGCGCGTACGCGTTTTTGAACATGCACACGCGTACTCGTTTTTGATTGCGCACGCGTATACTCGTTTTGAATGCACACGCGCATACTCGTTTTTGAATAGGCACGCGCGTACTCGTTTTTGAATGCGCACGCGTATACTCGTTTTGGAATGCGCACGCGCATACTCGTTTTCGAATAGGCACGCGCATACTCGTTTTTGAATGCGCACACGCATACTCGTTTTTGAGTGCACACGCGCATACTCGTTTTTGAATACGCACGCGCATACTCGTTTTGGAATGCGCACGCGCATACTCGTTTTGAAATAGGCACGTGCATACTCGTTTTTGAATGCGAACGCGCATACGCGTTTTTGATCATGCACATGCGTACTCGTTTTTGAATGCGCACGCGCATGCTCGTTTTGGAATGCGAAGCGCATACTCGTTTTTGAATGCGCACGCGCGTACTCGTTTTTGAATTCGCACGCGCATACTCCTTTTGGAATAGGCACGTGCGTACTCGTTTTTGAATGCACACGCACATACTTGTTTTTGAATAGGCACGCGCGTACTCGTTTTTGAATGCGCACGCGTACACTCACTCGTTTTGGAATGCGCACACGCATACTCGTATTCGATTGCGCGCGCATACTCGTTTTTGAATGCGCACACGCATACTCGTTTTTGAGTGCACACGCGCATACTCGTTTTTGAATACGCACGCGCATACTCGTTTTGGAATGCGCACGCGCATACTCGTTTTGAAATAGGCACGTGCATACTCGTTTTTGAATGCGAACGCGCATACGCGTTTTTGATCATGCACATGCGTACTCGTTTTTGAATGCGCACGCGCATGCTCGTTTTGGAATGCGAAGCGCATACTCGTTTTTGAATGCGCACGCGCGTACTCGTTTTTGAATTCGCACGCGCATACTCGTTTCGGAATACGCACGCGCATACTCGTTTTTGAATGCACACGCGCATACTCGTTTTGAAATAGGCACGAGCATACTCGTTTGGGAAGGCGCACGCGCATACTCGTTTTTGAATAGGCATGCGCGTACTCGTTTTTGAATGCGCACGCGCATACTTGCTTTTGAATGCACACGGGCATACTCGTTTTGGAATAGGCACGCACAAACTCGTTTCGGAATTCGCACACGCATACTCGTATTCGATTGCGCGCGCATACTCGTTTTGCAATGGGCACGTGCATACTCGTTTTTGAATGTACATGCGCATACTCGTTTTGGAATAAGCACGCGCATACTCATTTTTGAACGCGCACACGCATACTCGTTTTCGAATGCACACGCGCATACTCGTTTTGGAATGCGCACGCATATACTCGTTTTTGAACAGGCACGCGCGTACTCGTTTTTGATTGCGCACGCGCATACTCGTTTTTGAATGCACACGCGCATACTCATTTTTGAATAGGCACGCGTGTTCTCGTTTTTGAATGCGCGCGCGCATACTCGTTTTTGAATGCACACGCGCATACTTGTTTTGGAATAGGCACGCGCATACTCGTTTTTGAATGCGCACACGCATACTCGTATTTGAATGCACACGCGCATACTCGTTTTGAAATAGGCACGTGCATACTCGTTTTTGAATGCACACGCGCATACGCGCTTTTAAACAGGCACACGCGTACTCGTTTTTGAATGCGCACGCGTATACTCGTTTTGAATGCGCACGCGCATACTCGGTTTTGAATGCAAACGCCCATACTCGTTTTTGAATGCACACGCGCATACTCGTTTCGGAATACGCACGCGCATACTCGTTTTGGAATGCGCACGCGCATGCTCGTTTTGGAATGCGAAGCGCATACTCGTTTTTGAATGCGCACGCGCGTACTCGTTTTTGAATTCGCACGCGCATAGTCCTTTTTGAATAGGCATGTGCGTACTCGTTTTTGAATGCACACGCACATACTTGTTTTTGAATGGGCACGCGCGTACTCGTTTTTCAATGCACACACGCGTACTCGTTTTGGAATAGGCACGCGCATACTCGCTTTTGACGGCGCACGTGTATACTCGTTTCGGAATGCGCACGCGCATGCTCGTTTTTGAATAGGCACGCGCGAACTCGTTTTTGAATGCGCACGCGCACACTCGTTTTGAATGCGCACGCGTATACTCGTTTTTGAATGCACACGCGCATACTCGTTTTCGAATGGGCACGCGCATACTCGTTTTTGAATGCACACGCGCATACTCGTTTTTGAATGCACACGCGCATACTCGTTTCGAAATAGGCACGCGCAAACTCGTTTGGGAAGGCGCACGCATATACTCGTTTTTGAATAGGCATGCGCGTACTCGTTTTTGAATGCGCACGTGCATACTTGTTTTTGAATGCACACGCGCATACTCGTTTTGGAATAGGCACGCACATACTCGTTTTGGAATGCGCACACGCATACTCGTATTCGATTGCGCGCGCATACTCGTTTTGCAATGGGCACGTGCATACTCGTTTTTGAATGTACATGCGCATACTCGTTTTGGAATAAACACGCCCATACTCATTTTTGAACGCGCACACGCATACTCTTTTTCGAATGCACACGCGCATACTCGTTTTGGAATAGGCACGCGCGTTCTCGTTTTGGAATAAGCATGCGCATACTCGTTTTTGAATAGGCATGCGCGTACTCGTTTTTGAACGCGAACGCGCATACGCGTTTTTGAACATGCACGCGCGTACTCGTTTTTGAATGCGCACATGCATACTGGTTTTTGAATGCACACGCGAATACTCGTTTCGGAATACGCACGCGCATACTCGTTTTGGAAAACTCCACAACTAGAAACTGCAAAACTAGAGACTTCACAACTAGAAACTCCACAACTAGAAACTCCACAACTGGAAACTCCACAACTAGACACTCCGCAAATAGAAACTCCACAACTAGAGACTCCACAACTTGAAACTCCACAACTTTAAACTCCACAACTTGAGACTTAACAACTAGAAACTCCACAACATGAAACTCCACAACTAGAAACTCCACAACCAAAAACTCCACAACCATAAACTCCACAACTAGAAACTCCACAACTAGAAACTCTTCAACTAGAGACTCCACAACTAGAAACTACACAACTTGAAACTACACAACTACAAACTCCACAAATAGAGACTCGGCTACAAGAAATTTCATGTCTATTAAGTCCACAACTAAAACTCCACAACTGGAAACTCCACAACTTGAGACTCCACAACTAGAATCTCCACAACTAGAAACTCCACAACTAGAAACTCCCCAACTAGAAACTCCACAACTAGAAACTCCGCAACTAGAAACTCCACAACTAGAAACTCCACAACGAAAAACTTCACAATTCGAAACTCTACAACTAGAAACTCCACAACTTGAAACTCCACAACTAGACACTACACAACTAGAAACTCCTCCACTAGAGACTGCGCAACTAGAGAACTCCGCAACTAGAAACTACGCATTTAAAAACTCCACAACTTGAGACGCCGCAACTAGAAACTCCACAACTAGAGACTCCACAACTTGAAACTCCACATTTTTAAACTCCACAACTTGAGACTCAACAACTGGAAACTCCACAACATGAAACTCCACAACTAGAAACTCCACAACTAGAAACTCCACAACTTGAAACTCAACAACTAGAAACTCCACAACTAGAAACTCCACAACTGGAAACACCACAACTAGAAACTCCGCAACTAGAGACTCCACAATTAGAAACTCCACAACTAGAAACTCCACAACTACAAACTCCACAAATAGAGACTCGGCAACTAGAAATTTTATATCTAGAAACTCCACAACTACAAACTCCACAAATAGAGGCTCGGCAACTAGAAATTCCATATCTAAAATCTCCACAACTAGAAACTGCAAAACTAGAAACTGCACAATTAGAGACTCAACAACTAGAAACTCCCACACTTGAAACTCCACGACTGAAAACTCCACAACTTGAAACTCCACAACTAGAAACTCCACAACTTAAGACTCCGCCACTAGAAACTCCACAACTTGAAACTCCACAACTAGAAACTCCACAACTAGAAACTGCAAAACTAGAGACTTCACAACTAGAAACTCAACAACTAGAAACTCCACAACCAGAAACTCCACAACTAGAAACTCCAAAACTAGAAACTTCACAACTAGAAACTCCGCAACTAGAGACTCCACAGCTAGAAACTCCACAACTTGAAACTCCACAACTCAAAACTCCACAACTTGAAACTCCACAACTTGAGACTCTGCACCTAGAAGCTCCGCAGCTAGAAACTCCACAACTAGGAACTCCACAACTCGAAACTCCACAACTAGAAACTCCACAACTTGAAACTCCACAACTCAAAACTCCACAACTTGAACTCCAAAGCTAGAAACTCCACAACTTGAGACTCCACAACTAGAAACTCCACAACTAGAAACTCCACAATTAGAAACTCCACAACTAGAAACTCCCCAACCAGAAACTCCGCAACTAGAAACTCCGCAACAGGAGACTCTACAACTAGAAGCTCCACAACTAGAAACTCTAAAACTAGAAACTCCACAACTAGAGACTCCACAACTCGAAACTCCACAACTAGAAACTCCACAACTACAAACTCCACAAATAGAGACTCGGCAACTAAAAATTCCATTCTAGAAACTCCACACGTAAAAACTCCACAACTAGAAACTGCAAAACTAGAGACTTCACAACTAGAAACTCCACAACTAGAAGCTCCACAACAGGAAACTACACAACTAGACACTCCGCAAATAGAAACTCCACAACTAGAGACTCAACAACTAGAAACTCCACAACTAGAAACTCCACAACTAGAAACTCCACAACTAGAAACTCCCCAACCAGAAACTCCGCAACTAGAAACTCCGCAACAGGAGACTCTACAACTAGAAGCTCCACAACTAGAAGCACCACAACTAGAAACTCTAAAACTAGAAACTCCACAACTAGAGACTCCACAACTCGAAACTCCACAACTAGAAACTCCACAACTACAAACTCCACAAATAGAGACTCGGCAACTAAAAATTCCATATCTAGAAACTCCACACGTAAAAACTCCACAACTAGAAACTGCAAAACTAGAGACTTCACAACTAGAAACTCCACAACTAGAAACTCCACAACTGGAAACTCCACAACTAGACACTCCGAAAATAGAAACTCCTTAACTAGAGACTCCACAACTAGAAACTCCACAACTACAAACTCCACAAATTGAGACTCGGCTACAAGAAATTTCATATCAAGAAAGTCCACAACTAAAAACTCCACAGCTGGAAACTCCACAACTTGAGACTCCACAACTAGAAACTCCACAACTAGAAACTCCACAACTAGAAACTCCCCAACTAGAAACTCCAGAACTAGAAACTCCGCAACTGGAGACTCCACAACTAGAAACTCCACAACGAAAAACTTCACAATTTGAAACTCTACAACTAGAAACTCCACAACTTGAAACTCCACAACTCGACACTACACAACTATAAACTCCACAACTAGAGACTGCGCAACTAGAGAACTCCGCAACTAGAAACTCCGCATTTAAAAACTCCACAACTTGAGACGCCGCAACTAGAAACTCCACAACTTGAAACTCCACAACTAGAAACTCCACAACTAAAAACTCTACAACTAGAGGCTCCTCAACCTGAGAATTCGCAACTAGAAACTCCAAAACTAGAGACTCTGCACCTAGAAACTCCGCAGCTAGAAACTCCACAACTAGAAACTCCAGAACTCGAAACTCCACAACTAGAAACTCCACAACTTGAAACTCCACAACTCAAAACTCCACAACTTGAAACAACACAACTAGAAACTCCACAACTTATGACTCCGCAACTAGAAACTCCACAACTTGAAACTCCACAACTAGAAACTCCACAACCAGAAACTCCACAACTAGATACTCCCCAACTGAAAACTCCGCAACTAGAGACTCCACAATTAGAAACTCCACAACTAGAAACTCCACAACTACAAACTCCACAAATAGAGACTCGGCAACTGGAAATTCCATATCTAAAAACTCCACAACTACAAACTCCACAAATAGAGACTCGGCTACTAGAAAATCCATATCTAGAAACTACACAACTAGAAACTGCAAAACTAGAGACTTCACAACTAGAAACTCAACAACTAGAAACTCCACAACTAAAAACTCCACAACTGAAAACTCCACAACTTGAGACTCTGCAACTTGAAACTCCACAACTAAAAACTTTGCTATTAAAAACTCCGCAACTTGAAACTCCACAACTAGATACTCCACAATTGGAAACTCCACAACTAGATAATCCATATCTGGAAACTCCAAAACGAGAAACTCCACAACTAGAGAGTCAACAACTAGAAACTCCAACACTTGAAACTCCACAACTCAAAACTCCACAACTTGAAACTCCACGACTATAAACTCCACAACTTGAGACTCCGCCACTAGAAACTCCACAACTTGAAACTCCACAACTAGAAACTGCAAAACTAGAGACTTCACAACTAGAAACTCAACAACTAGAAACTCCACAAACAGAAACTCCACAACTAGAAACTCCACAACTGAAAACTTCACAACTAGAAACTCCGCAACTAGAGACTCCACAACTAGAAACTCCACAACTTGAAACTCCACAACTCAATACTCCACAACTTGAAACTCCACAACTTGAGACTCTGCACCTAGAAACTCCGCAGGTAGAAACTCCACAACTAGAAACTCCACAACTCAAAACTTCACAACTACAAACTCCACAACTTGAAATTCCACAACTCAAAACTTCACAACTTGAACTCCAAAGCTAGAAACTCCACAACTTGAGACTCCGCCACTAGAAACTCCACAACTTGAAACTCCACAACTAGAAACTCAACAACTAGAAACTCCACAACTAAAAACTCCACAACTGGAAACTCCAAAACTTGAGACTCCGCAACTTGAAACTCCACAACTAGAAACTCCGCTGTTAAAAACTCCGCAACTAGAAACTCCGCAACTAGAAACTCCACAACTTGAAACTCCACAACTATATACTCCACAACTGGAAACTCCACAACTATATAATCCATATCTGGAAACTCCACAACTAGATACTCCATATCTGAAACTCCACAACAAGAAACTCCACAACTAGAGACTCAACAACTTGAAACTCCACAACTAGAAACTCAACAATTAGAAACTCCACAACCAGACACTCCGCAATTCCACAACTGGAAACTGCACAACTGGAAACTCCACAACTAGATACTTCGCAACTAGAAACTCCACAACTAGAGACTCCACAACTTGAAACTCCACAACTAGAAACTCCACAACTAGAAACTCTGCAACTAGAGACTCCACAACTACAAACTCCACAACTAGAAACTCCACAACTACGAACTCCACAAATAGAGACTCGGCTACAAGAAATTTCATGTCTAGAAAGTCCAGAACTAAAAACTCCACAACTGGAAACTCCACAACTAGAAACTCCACAACTAGAAACTCCACAACTAGAGATTCCGCAACTAGAAACTCCACAACCAGAGACTCTGCAACTAGAAACTCCGCAGCTAGAAACTCCACAAATAAAAGCTCCGCAACTAGAAACTCCGCAGCTAAAAACTACAGAACTAGACACTCCACAACTAGAAACTCCACAACTAGGAACTCCACAACTTGAAACCTCACAACCTTAAGTTACGCAACTAGAAAATCCACAGCTAGAGAATCCGCAACTAGAAACTCCACAACTAGAAACTCCACAACTCAAAACTCCAACTAGAAACTCCAAAACTCGAACTTCCACAACTCGAAACTCCACAACTGGAAACTCCACAACTAGACACTCCACAACTAAAAACTCTTCAACTAGAAACTCCTAAACTAGAGACTCCACAACTAGAGAATCTAAAACTAGAGACTTCAAACTAGAAACTCAACAACTAGAAACTCCACAACTAAAAACTCAACAACTAGAAACTCCCCAGCTTGAGGCTCCGCAACTTGAAACTCCACAACTAGAAACTCCGCAACTAGAAACTCCACAACTAGGGACTCCGCAACTAGAAACTCCGCAACTAGAAACTCCACAACTGGAAGCTCCACAACCACAAACTCCACAAATAGAGACTCGGCAACTAGAAATTCCATATCTAGAAACTCCACAACTAAAAACTCCACAACTAGAAACTGCAAAACTAGAGACTTCACAACTAGAAACTCCACAACTAGAAACTCCACAACTGGAAACTCCACAACTAGACACTCCGCAACTAGAAACTCCACAACTAGAGACTCCACAACTTGAAACTCCACAACTTTAAACTCCACAACTTGAGACTCAACAACTAGAAACTCCACAACATGAAACTCCACAACTAGAAACACCACAACCAGAAACTCCACAATCATAAACTCCACAACTAGAAACTTCACAACTAGAAACTCTTCACCTAGAGACTTCACAACTAGAAGCTACAAAACTACAAACTCCACAAATAGAGACTCGGCTACAAGAAATTTCATGTCTAGAAAGTCCACAACTAAAACTCCACGACAGGAAACTCCACAACTTGAGACTCCACAACTAGAAACTCCACAACTAGAAACTCCATACCTAAAAACTCCCAACCTAGAAACTCCACAACTAGAAACTCCGCAACTAGAAACTCCACAACTAGAAACTCCACAACGAAAAACTTCACAATTCGAAACTCTACAACTAGAAACTCCGCAATTTGAAACTCCACAACTAGACACTACACAACTAGAAACTCCACAACTAGAGACTGCGCAACTAGATAACTCCGCAACCAGAAACTACGCATTCAAAAACTCCACAACTTGAGATGCCACAACTAGAAACTCCACAACTTGAAACTCCACAACTGGAAACTCCACAACTAAAAACTCTACAACTAGAGACTCCTCAACTAGAGAATTCACAACTAGAAACTCCAAAACTAAAGACTCTGCACCTAGAAACTCCGCAGCTAGAAACTCCACAACTAGAAACTCCACAACTCGAAACTCCACAACTAGAAACTCCACAACTTGAAACTCCACAACTCAAAACTCCACAACTTGAAACTCCACAACTAGAAACTCCACAACTTGAGACTCCGCAACTAGAAACTCCACAACTTGAAACTCCACAACTAGAAGCTCCACAACCAGAAACTCCACAACGAGAAACTCCACAACTAGAAACTCCACAACTAGAAACTCCGCCACTAGAGACTCCACAACTAGAAACTCCACAACTTGAAACTCCACAACTAGAAACTCCACAACTATAGACTCCACAACTTGAAACTCCACAAGTTTAAACTCCACAACTTGAGACTCCACAACTAGAAACTCCACAAATAGAAACTCCACAACTAGAAACTCCCCAACCAGAAACTCCAAAACTAGAAACTCCACAACTAGAAACTCCACAACTAAAACCTTCACGATTCGAAACTCAACTAGAAACTCCACAACTTGAAACTCCACAACTAGGCACTCCACAACTAGAAACTCCACAACTAGAGACTCTGCAACTATAGAACTCCGCAACTAGGAACTCCGCATTTAAAAACTCCGCAAAAAGAAATTCCACGGCTAGAAACATCACAACTAGACACTCCGCAACTAGAAACTCTACAACTAGAGACTCCTCAACAAGAGAATTCGCAACTAGAAATTCCAAAACTAGAGACTCTGCAACTAGAAACTCCGCAGCTAGAAACTCCACAACTAGAAACTCCACAACTCGAAACTCCACAACTAGAAACTCCGCAACTAGAGACTCCACAACTAGAAACTCCACAACTTGAAACTCCACAACTAGAAACTCCACAACCAGAAACTTCACAACTTGAAACTCCATATCTAGAAACTCTGCAACTAGAGACTCCACAACTAAAAACTCCACAAGTAGAAACTCCACAACTACAAACTCCACAAATAGACTCGGCAACTATATATTCCATATCTAGAAACTCCACAACTAAATCTCCTCAACTAGAAACTGCAAAACTAGAGACTTCACAACTAGAAACTCCACAACTAGAAACTCCACAACTGGAAACTCCACAACTAGAAACTCTACAACTTGAGACGCCCCAACTAGAAACTCTACAACTTGAAACTCCACAACTAGAAACTCCACAACTTGAGACTCAAAAACTAGAAACTCCACAACATGAAACTCCAAGACTAGAAACTCTACAACCAGAAACACCACAACTTTAAACTTCACAACTTGAGACTCAACAACTAGAAACTCCACAACATGAAACTCCAAGACTAGAAACTCCACAACCAGAAACTCCACAACCAGAAACTTCACAACTAGAAACTCCACAACTAGTAACTCCACAACTAGAAACTCCACAACTACAAACTCCACAAATAGACTCGGCAACTAGAATTTCCATATCTAGAAACTCCACAACTAAATCTCCACAGCTAGAAACTGCAAAACTAGAGACTTCACAACTAAAAACACCACAACTGGAAACTCCACAACTAGAAACTCCACAACCAGAAACTCCGCAACTAGAAACTCCGCAACAGGAGACTCTACTACTAGAAACTCCACAACTACAAACTCCAAAACTAGAAACTCCACAACTAGAAACTCCACAACTAAAACTTTACAATTCGAAACTCTACTAGAAACTCTACAACTTGAGACTCCACAACTAGGCACTCCTCAACTAGAAACTCCACAACTAGAGACTCTGCAACTATAGAACCCCGCAACTAGAAGCTCCGCATTTAAAAACTCCGCAGCAAGAAATTCCACGGCTAGAAACACCACAACTAGACACTCCGCAACTAGAAACTCTACAACTAGAGACTCCTCAACTAGAGAATTCGCAACTAGAAACTCCAAAACTAGATACTCTGCAACTATAAACTCCGAAGCTAGAAACTCCACAACTAGAAACTCCACAACTCGAAACTCCACAACTAGAAACTCCGCAACTAGAGACTCAACAACTAGAAACTCCACAACTTGAAACTCCACAACTAGAAACTCCACAACCAGAAACTTCACAACTACAAACTCCACAAGTACAAACTCCACAACTAGAAACTCCGCAACTAGAGACTCCACAACTAGAAACTCCAACACTAGAAACTCCACAACTACAAACTCCACAAATAGAGACTCGGCAACTAGAAATTCCATATCTAGAAACTCCACAACTAAAAACTCCGCAACTAGAAACTCGACAACTAGAGACTCCACAACTTGAAACTCCACAACTTTAAACTCCACAACTTGAGACTCAACACTTACTACGTAACTACTTAAAAGATAGAGAATATATTGTGTCTATATCTAACACTTAATCACACCCTAAAACAAGTAACATTGGGGTACCGCAAGGATCAATATTAGAACCTCTCTTATTTTTAATATACATCAATGATCTTTCACAATGCCTAAAATCATCTGACTGTATTCTTTACGCTGACGACACTACTATTTTCTGCTCAGATAACCACCTTGATTCATTAATCTACAAGCTTAACCACGACGCGGACAGCATAGTTACCTGGTGCCGGCAAAATAAACTACAGATAAATGCTACAAAATCTCAGTTCGTCATCTTTTCTTCTAAGCATAGGATTTATTCAGGTTCACCATCTTTAACTTTCGCTTCAAACACACTTTATCCTACTGACAGTGTCATGTTTCTCGGAGTCACATTAGATAAGCACCTAAAATTTGATGAGCATGTTTCATCGTTAACAAAGAAGACAGCTTATGGCATTAGGATATTATTTAAAGTTCGCAATTTTTTCCATATGAACACACTAATATCCCTTTATTACGCTTTCATTCATACGTATATTAATTATTGCATATCATCATGGGGAAACACGTATCCAGTCCATTTATCTCCATTGCAACACACTCAAAATCAGGCTATTCGCATCATGACACATAGCACCTACACAACAGAAGCATTGCCTTTGCTCACCTCTAACGGTATTCTGTCGGTGGGAAAACTACATAAATATTCCCTCGCAATACTAATCCACAAATCCATCAGCGGAAAGCTCCCGTTCCCTATAATCATCAAAAGCCAGTATCCTTACTCTTTGTCAACACGTTTCGCATCCAGCAATAGCTTCTTATTACCGAAACCCAGAACTAATTATGGTAAGTTCACTACTAACTTTTCAGCCACACAACTATGGAACTCATTACCATGCCATGTTAAAAATATCTCCAATTTCCACACATTCAAAATCAACCTTCGGAATTATCTGCATTCAGCATAGTCATTTCATCATTTCATCATCTCTGCTTTCTTTTGTAATTTTTAAATAATCCAACGATGTTTCAGTGTTAATTGCTTCTTTTTGAGTGTTTACTTTGTGTACACATCTTTGTTGCGTTAAAGTACTTTTGTTTAGTCAGCTCTTATGGGAGGTCCCCTGTACAGTCTCTTGACTTTGGGACCTCCCTCTGTATCAGTAGTAAACCCCATTGTAACCACCATTTGTAACCAATCAATTTCAATAAACTTTCAAACTTTCAAACTTTCAAACTTTCAAACTTTCAAACTTTCAAACAACTAGAAACTCCACAACATGAAACTCCACAACTAGAAACACCACAACCAGAAACTCCACAATCATAAACTCCACAACTAGAAACTTCGCAACTAGAAACTCTTCAACTAGAGACTTCACAACTAGAAACTACAAAGCTACAAAGTCCACAAATAGAGACTCGGCTACAAGAAATTTCATGTCCAGAAAGTCCACAACTAAAACTGCACGACTGAAAACTCCACAACTTGAGACTCTCCAACTAGAAACTCCACAACTAGAAACTCCATACCTAGAAACTCCCAACCTAGAAACTCCACAACTAGAAACTCCGCAACTAGAAACTCCACAACTAGAAACTCCACAACGAAAAACTTCACAATTCGAAACTCTACAACTAGAAACTCCACAACTTGAAACTCCACAACTAGACACTACACAACTAGAAACTCCACAACTAGAGACTGCGCAACTAGATAACTCCGCAACTAGAAACTACGCATTTAAAAACTCCACAACTTGAGATGCCGCAACTAGAAACTCCACAACTTGAAACTCCACAACTGGAAACTCCACAACTAAAAACTCTACAACTAGAGACTCCTCAACTAGAGAATTCGCAACTAGAAACTCCAAAACTAAAGACTCTGCACCTAGAAACTCCGCAGCTAGAAACTCCACAACTAGAAACTCCACAACTCGAAACTCCACAACTAGAAACTCCACAACTTGAAACTCCACAACTCAAAACTCCACAACTTGAAACTCCACAACTAGAAACTCCACAACTTGAGTCTCCGCAACTAGAAACTCCACAACTTGAAACTCCACAACTAGAAGCTCCACAACCAGAAACTCCACAACGAGAAACTCCACAACTAGAAACTCCACAACTAGAAACTCCGCCACTAGAGACTCCACAACTAGAAACTCCACAACTTGAAACTCCACAACTAGAAACTCCACAACTATAGACTCCACAACTTGAAACTCCACAAGTTTAAACTTCACAACTTGAGACTCCACAACTAGAAACTCCACAAATAGAAACTCCACAACTAGAAACTCCCCAACCAGAAACTCCAAAACTAGAAACTCCACAACTAGAAACTCCACAACTAGAGACTCTGCAACTATAGAACTCCGCAACTAGGAACTTCGCAATTAAAAACTCCGCAAAAAGAAATTCCACGGCTAGAAACATCACAACAAGACACTCCGCAACTAGAAAGTCTACAACTAGAGACTCCTCAACGAGAGAATTCGCAACTAGAAATTCCAAAACTAGAGACTCTGCAACTAGAAACTTCGCAGCTAGAAACTCCACAACTAGAAACTCCACAACTCGAAACTCCACAACTAGAAACTCCGCAACTAGAGACTCCACAACTAGAAACTCCACAACTTGAAGCTCCACAATTAGAAACTCCACAACCAGAAACTTCACAACTAGAAACTCCATAACTAGAAACTCTGCAACTAGAGACTCCACAACTAAAAACTCCACAACTAGAAACTCCACAACTACAAACTCCACAAATAGAGACTAGGCAACTAGAAATTCCATATCTAGAAACTCCACAAATAAATCTCCACAACTAGAAACTACAAAACTAGAGACTTCACAACTAGAAACTCCACAACTAGAAACTCCACAACTGGAAATTCCACAACTAGAAACTCTACAACTTGAGACGCCCCAACTAGAAACTCCACAACTTGAAACTCCACAACTAGAAACTCCACAACTTGAGACTCAATAACTAGAAACTCCACAACATGAAACTCCAAGACTAGAAACTCCACAACCAGAAACACCAACACTTTAAACTTCACAACTTGAGACTCAACAACTAGAAACTCCACAACATGAAACTCCAAGACTAGAAACTCCACAACCAGAAACTCCACAACCATAAACTTCACAACTAGAAACTCCACAACTAGTAACTCCACAACTAGAAACTCCACAACTACAAACTCCACAAATAGACTCGGCAACTAGAAATTCCATATCTAGAAACTCCACAACTAAATCTCCACAGCTAGAAACTGCAAAACTAGAGACTTCACAACTAGAAACACCACAACTGGAAACTCCACAACTAGAAACTCCACAACCAGAAACTCCGCAACTAGAAACTCCGCAACAGGAGACTCTACTACTAGAAACTCCACAACTACAAACTCCATAACTAGAAACTCCACAACTAGAAACTCCACAACTAAAACTTCACAATTCGAAACTCTACTAGAAACTCTACAACTTGAGACTCCACAACTAGGCACTCCTCAACTAGAAACTCCACAACTAGAGACTCTGCAACTATAGAACCCCGCAACTAGAAACTCCGCATTTAAAAACTCCGCAGCAAGAAATTCCACGGCTAGAAACACCACAACTAGACACTCCGCAACTAGAAACTCTACAACTAGAGACTCCTCAACTAGAGAATTCGCAACTAGAAACTCCAAAACTAGATACTCTGCAACTATAAACTCCGCAGCTAGAAATTCCACAACTAGAAACTCCACAACTCGAAACTCCACAACTAGAAACTCCGCAAATAGAGACTCAACAACTAGAAACTTCACAACTTGAAACTCCACAACTAGAAACTCCACAACCAGAAACTTCACAACTAGAAACTCCACAACTAGAAACTCCACAACTAGAAACTCCGCAACTGGAGACTCCACAACTAGAAACTCCAACACTAGAAACTCCACAACTACAAACTCCACAAATAGAGACTCGGCAACTAGAAATTCCATATCTAGAAACTCAACAACTAAAAACTCCGCAACTAGAAACTGCAAAACTAGAGACTTCACAACTAGAAACTCCACAACTAGAAACTCCAAAACTGGAAACTCCACAACTAGACACTCCACTACTAGAAACTCCACAACTAGAGACTCCACAACTTGAAACTCCACAACTTTAAACTCCACAACTTGAGACTCAACAACTAGAAACTCCACAACATGAAACTCCACAACTAGAAACTCCATAACCAGAAACTCCACAACCATAAACTCCACAACTAGAAACTCCACAACTAGAAACTCTTCAACTAGAGACTCCACAACTAGAAACTCCACAACTAGAAACTCCACAACTACAAACTCCACAAATAGAGACTCGGCTACAAGAAATTTCATGTCTAGAAAGTCCACAACCAAAAACTATACAACTGGAAACTCCACAACTTGAGACTCCACAACTAGAAACTCCACAACTAGAAACTCCACAACTAGAAACTCCACAACTAGAAACTCCGCAACTGGAGACTCCACAACTAGAAACTCCACAACTAGAAACTCCACAAGTAGACACTACACAACTATAAACTCCACAACTAGAGACTGCACAACTAGAGAACTCCGTAACTAGAAACTCCGCATTTAAAAACTCCACAACTTGAGACGCCGCAACTAGAAACTCCACAGCTTGAAACTCCACAACTAGAAACTCCACAACTAAAAACTCTACAACTAGAGGCTCCTCAACTAGAGAATCTGCAACTAGAAACTCCAAAACTAGAGACTCTGCACCTAGAAACGCCGCAGCTAGAAACTCCACAACTAGAAACTCCAGAACTCGAAACTCCACAACTAGAAACTCCACAACTTGAAACTCCACAACTCAAAACTCCACAACTTGAAACAACACAACTAGAAACTCCACAACTTATGACTCTGCAACTAGAAACTCCACAACTTGAAACTCCACAACTAGAAACTCCACAACCAGAAACTCCACAACTAGAAACTCCACAACTGAAAACTCCGCAACTAGAGACTCCACAATTAGAAACTCCACAACTAGAAACTCCACAACTAGAAACTCCACAACTACAAACTCCACAAATAGAGACTCGGCAACTGGAAATTCCATATCTAAGAACTCCACAACTACAAACTTCACAAATAGAGACTCGGCTACTAGAAATTACATATCTAGAAACTACACAACTAGAAACTGCAAAACTAGAGACTTCACAACTAGACACTCCGCAAATAGAAACTCCACAACTAGAGACTCCACAACTTGAAACTCCACAACTAGAAACTCCACAACATGAAACTCCAACCCTACAAACTCCACAACACGAAACTCCAACCCTACAAACTCCACAACCAAAAACTCCACAACCATAAACTCTATACCTAGAAACTCCACAACTTGAGACTCCACAACTAGAAACTCCACAACTAGAAACTCCACAACTAGAAACTCCCCAACTAGAAACTCCAGAACTAGAAACTCCGCAACTGGAGACTCCACAACTAGAAACTCCACAACTAGAAACTCCACAACGAAAAACTTCACAATTTGAAACTCTACAACTAGAAACTCCACAACTTGAAACTCCACAACTAGACACTACACAACTATAAACTCCACAACTAGAGACTGCGCAACTAGAGAACTCCGCAACTAGAAACTCCGCATTTAAAAACTCCACAACTTGAGACGCCGCCACTAGAAACTCCACAACTTGAAACTCCACAACTAGAAACTCCACAACTGAAAACTCTACAACTAGAGGCTCCTCAACTAGAGAATTCGCAACTAGAAACTCCAAAACTAGAGACTCTGCACCTAGAAACTCCGGAGCTAGAAACTCCAAAACTAGAAACTCCAGAACTCGAAACTCCACAACTAGAAACTCCACAACTTGAAACTCCACAACTCAAAACTCCACAACTTGAAACAACACAACTAGAAACTCCACAACTTATGACTCCGCAACTAGAAACTCCACAACTTGAAACTCCACAACTAGAAACTCCACAACCAGAAACTCCACAACTAGAAACTCCACAACTGAAAACTCCGCAACTAGAGACTCCACAATTAGAAACTCCACAACTAGAAACTCCACAACTACAAACTCCACAAATAGAGACTCGGCAACTGGAAATTCCATATCTAAAAACTCCACAACTACAAACTCCACAAATAGAGACTCGGCTACTAGAAATTCCATATCTAGAAACTACACAACTAGAAACTGCTAAACTAGAGACTTCACAATTAGAAACTCAACAACTAGAAACTCCACAACTAAAAACTCCACAACTGAAAACTCCACAACTTGAGACTCTGCAACTTGAAACTCCACAACTAAAAACTTTGCTATTAAAAACTCCGCAACTAGAAACTCCGCAACTAGAAACTCCGCAACTAGAAACTCCACAACTTGAAACTCCACAACTAGATACTCCACAATTGGAAACTCCACAACTAGATAATCCATATCTGGAAACTCCAAAACGAGAAACTCCACAACTAGAGAGTCAACAACTAGAAACTCCAACACTTGAAACTCCACAACTCAAAACTCCACAACTTGAAACTCCACAACTAGAAACTCCACAACTTGAGACTCCGCCACTAGAAACTCCACAACTTGAAACTCCACAACTAGAAACTGCAAAACTAGAGACTTCACAACTAGAAACTCACCAACTAGACACTCCACAAACAGAAACTCCACAACTAGAAACTCCACAACTAGAAACTTCACAACTAGAAACTCCACAACTAGAGACTCCACAACTAGAAACTCCACAACTTGAAACTCCACAACTCAATACTCCACAACTTGAAACTCCACAACTTGAGACTCTGCACCTAGAAACTCCGCAGGTGGAAACTCCACAACTAGAAACTCCACAACTCAAAACTTCACAACTAGAAACTCCACAACTTGAAACTCCACAACTCAAAACTTCACAACTTGAACTCCAAAGCTAGAAACACCACAACTTGAGACTCCGCCACTAGAAACTCCACAACTTGAAACTCCACAACTAGAAACTCAACAACTAGAAACTCCACAAATAAAAGCTCCGCAACTGGAAACTCCGCAGCTAAAAACTACAGAACTAGACACCTCACAACTAGAAACTCCACAACTAGGAACTCCACAACTTGAAACCTCACAACCTTAAGTTACGCAACTAGAAAATCCACAGCTAGAGAATCCGCAACTAGAAACTCCACAACTAGAAACTCCACAACTCAAAACTCCAACTAGAAACTCCAAAACTCGAACTTCCACAACTCGAAACTCCACAACTGGAAACTCCACAACTAGACACTCCACAACTAAAAACCCTTCAACTAGAAACTCCTAAACTAGAGACTCCACAACTAGAGAATCTACAACTAGAGACTTCAAACTAGAAACTCAACAACTAGAAACTCCACAACTAAAAACTCAACAACTAGAAACTCCACAGCTGGAGGCTCCGCAACTTGAAACTCCACAACTAGAAACTCCGCAACTAGAAACTCCACAACTAGGGACTCCGCAACTAGAAACTCCGCGACTAGAAACTCCACAACTGGAAGCTCCACAACTACAAACTCCACAAATAGAGACTCCGCAACTAGAAATTCCATATCTAGAAACTCCACAACTAAAAACTCCACAACTAGAAACTGCAAAACTAGAGACCTCACAACTAGAAACTCCACAACTAGAAACTCCACAACTGGAAACTCCACAACTAGACACTCCGCAACTAGATACTCCACAACTAGAGACTCCACAACTTGAAACTCCACAACTTTAAACTCCACAACTTGAGACTCAACAACTAGAAACTCCACAACATGAAACTTCACAACTAGAAACTTCACAACTATAAACTCTTCAACTAGAAACTTCACAACTAGAAACTACAAAACTACAAACTCCACAAATAGAGACTCGGCTACAAGAAATTTCATGTCTAGAAAGTCCACAACTAAAACTCCACGACAGGAAACTCCACAACTTGAGACTCCACAACTAGAAACTCCACAACTAGAAACTCTACTAGAAACTCTACAACTTGAGACTCCACAACTAGGCACTCCTCAACTAGAAACTCCACAACTAGAGACTCTGCAACTATAGAACCCCGCAACTAGAAACTCTGCATTTAAAAGCTTCGCAGCAAGAAATTCCACGGCTAGAAACACCACAACTAGACACTCCGCAACTAGAAACTCTACAACTAGAGACTCCTCAACTAGAGAATTCGCAACTAGAAACTCCAAAACTAGATACTCTGCAACTATAAACTCCGCAGCTAGAAACTCCACAACTAGAAACTCCACAACTCGAAACTCCACAACTAGAAACTCCGCAACTAGAGACTCAACAACTAGAAACTCCGCAACTTGAAACTCCACAACTAGAAACTCCACAACCAGAAACTTCACAACTAGAAACTCCACAACTAGAAACTCCACAACTAGAAACTTCGCAACTAGAGACTCCACAACTAGAAACTCCAACAATAGAAACTCCACAACTACAAACTCCACAAATAGAGACTCGGCAACTAGCAATTCCATATCTAGAAACTCCACAACTAAAAACTCCGCTACTAGAAACTGCAAAACTAGAGACTTCACAACTAGAAACTCCACAACTAGAAACTCCAAAACTGGAAACTCCACAACTAGACACTCCACTACTAGAAACTCCACAACTAGAGACTCCACAACTTGAAACTCCACAACTTTAAACTCCACAACTTGAGACTCAACAACTAGAAACTCCACAACATGCAACTCCACAGCTAGAAACTCCATAACCAGAAACTCCACAACCATAAACTCCACAACTAGAAACTCCACAACTAGAAACTCTTCAACTAGAGACTCCACAACTAGAAACTCCACAACTACAAACTCCACAAATAGAGACTCGGCTACAAGAAATTTCATGTCTAGAAAGTCCACAACCAAAAACTCTACAACTGGAAACTCCACAACTTGAGACTCCACAACTAGAAACTCCACAACTAGAAACTCCACAACTAGAAACTCCACAACTAGATACTCCGCAACTGGAGACTCTGCAACTAGAAACTCCACAACTAGAGACTCCGCAGCTCCACAACTAGAAACTACAACTGGAAAATCCAATCTAGATACTCCATAACTAGAAAATCCACAACTAGAAACTCCACAACTATAGACTCCACAACTTGAAACTCCACAAGCTTAAGCTGCACAACTTGAGACTCCACAACTAGAAACTCCACAACTAGAAACTCCACAACTAGAAACTCCACAATCAGAAACTCCGCAACTAGAAACTCCGCAACAGGAGACCCTACAACTAGAAACTCCACAACTAGAAACTTCACGACTAGAAACTCCGCAACTAGAAACTCCACAACTAGAAACTCCGCAACTAGAGACTCCACAACTAAAAACTCCCCAACTAGAAATTCCACAACTACAAACTCCACAAATAGAGACTCGGCAACTAGAAATTCCATATCTAGAAACTCCACAACTAAAAACTCCACAACTAGAAACTGCAAAACTAGAGACTTCACAACTAGAAACTCCACAACTAGAAATTCCACAATTGGAAACTCCACAACTAGACACTCCGCAACTAGAAACTCGACAACTAGAGACTCCACAACTTGAAACTCCAAAATTGAGACTCGGCAACTAAAAATTCCACATCTAGAAACTCCACACGTAAAAACTCCACAACTAGAAACTGCAAAACTAGAGACTTCACAACTAGAAACTCCACAACTAGAAACTCCACAACTGGAAACTACACAACTTGACACTCCGCAAATAGAAACTCCACATCTAGAGACTCAACAACTAGAAACTCCACAACTAGAAACTCCACAACTAGAAACTCCCCAACCAGAAACTCCGCAACTAGAAACTCCGCAACATGAGACTCTACAACTAGAAGCTCCACAACTAGAAGCTCCACAACTAGAAACTCTAAAACTAGAAACTCCACAACTAGAGACTCCACAACTCGAAACTCCACAACTAGAAACTCCACAACAACAAACTCCACAAATAGAGACTCGGCAACTAAAAATTCCATATCTAGAAACTTCACACGTAAAAACTCCACAACTAGAAACTGCAAAACTAGAGACTTCACAACTAGAAACTCCACAACTAGAAACTCCACAACTGGAAACTCCACAACTAGACACTCCGCAAATAGAAACTCCACAACTAGAGACTCCACAACTTGAAACTGCACAACTAGAAACTCCACAACATGAAACTCCACAACCATAAACTCTATAACTAGAAACTCTTCAACTAGAGACTCCACAACTAGAAACTCCACAACTAGAAACTCCACAACTACAAACTCCACAAATAGAGACTCGGCTACAAGAAATTTCATATCTAGAAAGTCCACAACTAAAAACTCCACAACTGGAAACTCCACAACTTGAGACTCCACAACTAGAAACTCCACAACTAGAAACTCCACAACTAGAAACTCCACAACTAGAAACTCCCCAACTAGAAACTCCAGAACTAGAAACTCCGCAACTGGAGACTCCACAACTAGAAACTCCACAACTAGAAACTCCACAACGAAAAACTTCACAATTTGAAACTCTACAACTAGAAACTCCACGACTTGAAACTCCACAGCTAGACACTACACAACTATAAACTCCACAACTAGAGACTGCGCAACTAGAGAACTCCGCAACTAGAAACTCCGCATTTAAAAACTCCACAACTTGAGACGCCGCCACTAGAAACTCCACAACTTGAAACTCCACAACTAGAAACTCCACAACTAAAAACTCTACAACTAGAGGCTCCTCAACTAGAGAATTCGCAACTAGAAACTCCAAAACTAGAGACTCTGCACCTAGAAACTCCGGAGCTAGAAACTCCACAACTAGAAACTCCAGAACTCGAAACTCCACAACTAGAAACTCCACAACTTGAAACTCCACAACTCAAAACTCCACAACTTGAAACAACACAACTAGAAACTCCACAACTTATGACTCCGCAACTAGAAACTCCACAACTTGAAACTCCACAACTAGAAACTCCACAACCAGAAACTCCACAACTAGAAACTCCACAACTGAAAACTCCGCAACTAGAGGCTCCACAATATAAAACTCCACAACTAGAAACTCCACAGCTACAAACTCCACAAATAGAGACTCGGCAACTGGAAATTCCATATCTAAAAACTCCACAACTACAAACTCCACAAATAGAGACTCGGCTACTAGAAATTCCATATCTAGAAACTACACAACTAGAAACTGCAAAACTAGAGACTTCACAACTAGAAACTCAACAACTAGAAACTCCACAACTAAAAACTCCACAACTGAAAACTCCACAACTTGAGACTCTGCAACTTGAAACTCCACAACTAAAAACTTTGCTATTAAAAACTCCGCAACTAGAAACTCCGCAACTAGAAACTCCGCAACTAGAAACTCCACAACTTGAAACTCCACAACTAGATACTCCACAATTGGAAACTCCACAACTAGATAATCCATATCTGGAAACTCCAAAACGAGAAACTCCACAACTAGAGAGTCAACAACTAGAAACTCCAACACTTGAAACTCCACAACTCAAAACTCCACAACTTGAAACTCCACAACTAGAAACTCCACAACTTGAGACTCCGCCACTAGAAACTCCACAACTTGAAACTCCACAACTAGAAACTGCAAAACTAGAGACTTCACAACTAGAAACTCACCAACTAGAAACTCCACAAACAGAAACTCCACAACTAGAAACTCCACAACTAGAAACTTCACAACTAGAAACTCCACAACTAGAGACTCCACAACTAGAAACTCCACAACTTGAAACTCCACAACTCAATACTCCACAACTTGAAACTCCACAACTTGAGACTCTGCACCTAGAAACTCCACAGGTGGAAACTCCACAACTAGAAACTCCACAACTCAAAACTTCACAACTAGAAACTCCACAACTTGAAACTCCACAACTCAAAACTTCACAACTTGAACTCCAAAGCTAGAAACTCCACAACTTGAGACTCCGCCACTAGAAACTCCACAACTTGAAACTCCACAACTAGAAACTCAACAACTAGAAACTCCACAACTAAAAACTCCACAACTGGAAACTCCAAAACTTGAGACTCCGCAACTTGAAACTCCACAACTAGAAACTCCACAACTATATACTCCACAACTGGAAACTCCACAACTATATAATCCATATCTGGAAACTCCACAACTAGATACTCCATATCTGAAACTCCACAACAAGAAACTCCACAGCTAGAGACTCAACAACTTGAAACTCCACAACTAGAAACTCAACAATTAGAAACTCCACAACCAGACACTCCGCAATTCCACAACTGGAAACTGCACAACTGGAAACTCCACAACTAGATACTTCGCAACTAGAAACTCCACAACTAGAGACTCCACAACTTGAAACTCCACAACTAGAAACTGCACAACTAGAAACTCTGCAACTAGAGACTCCACAACTACAAACTCCACAACTAGAAACTCCACAACTACGAACTCCACAAATAGAGACTCGGCTACAAGAAATTTCATGTCTAGAAAGTCCAGAACTAAAAACTCCACAACTGGAAACTCCACAACTAGAAACTCCACAACTAGAAACTCCACAACTAGAGATTCCGCAACTAGAAACTCCACAACCAGAGACTCTGCAACTAGAAACTCCGCAGCTAGAAACTCCACTAATAAAAGCTCCGCAACTGGAAACTCCGCAGCTAAAAACTACAGAACTAGACACTCCACAACTAGAAACTCCTCAACTAGGAACTCCACAACTTGAAACCCCACAACCTTAAGTTACGCAACTAGAAAATCCACAGCTAGAGAATCCGCAACTAGAAACTCCACAACTAGAAACTCCACAACTCAAAACTCCAACTAGAAACTCCAAAACTCGAACTTCCACAACTCGAAACTCCACAACTGTAAACTCCACAACTAGACACTCCACAACTAAAAACCCTTCAACTAGAAACTCCTAAACTAGAGACTCCACAACTAGAGAATCTACAACTAGAGACTTCAAACTAGAAACTCAACAACTAGAAACTCCACAACTAAAAACTCAACAACTAGAAACTCCACAGCTTGAGGCTCCGCAACTTGAAACTCCACAACTAGAAACTCCGCAACTAGAAACTCCACAACTAGGGACTCCGCAACTAGAAACTCCGCGACTAGAAACTCCACAACTGGAAGCTCCACAACTACAAACTCCACAAATAGAGACTCGGCAACTAGAAATTCCATATCTAGAAACTCCACAACTAAAAACTCCACAACTAGAAACTGCAAAACTAGAGACTTCACAACTAGAAACTCCACAACTAGAAACTCCACAACTGGAAACTCCACAACTAGACACTCCGCAACTAGAAACTCCACAACTAGAGACTCCACAACTTGAAACTCCACAACTTTAAACTCCACAACTTGAGACTCAACAACTAGAAACTCCACAACATGAAACTCCACAACTAGAAACTTCACAACTAGAAACTCTTCAACTAGAAACTTCACAACTAGAAACTACAAAACTACAAACTCCACAAATAGAGACTCGGCTACAAAAAATTTCATGTCTAGAAAGTCCACAACTAAAACTCCACGACAGGAAACTCCACAACTTGAGACTCCACAACTAGAAACTCCACAACTAGAAACTCTACTAGAAACTCTACAACTTGAGACTCCACAACTAGGCACTCCTCAACTAGAAACTCCACAACTAGAGACTCTGCAACTATAGAACCCCGCAACTAGAAACTCTGCATTTAAAAACTCCGCAGCAAGAAATTCCACGGCTAGAAACACCACAACTAGACACTCCGCAACTAGAAACTCTACAACTAGAGATTCCTCAACTAGAGAATTCGCAACTAGAAACTCCAAAACCAGATACTCTGCAACTATAAACTCCGCAGCTAGAAACTCCACAACTAGAAACTCCACAACTCGAAACTCCACAACTAGAAACTCCGCAACTAGAGACTCAACAACTAGAAACTCCGCAACTTGAAACTCCACAACTAGAAACTCCACAACCAGAAACTTCACAACTAGAAACTCCACAACTAGAAACTCCACAACTAGAAACTTCGCAACTAGAGACTCCACAACTAGAAACTCCAACAATAGAAACTCCACAACTACAAACTCCACAAATAGAGACTCGGCAACTAGAAATTCCATATCTAGAAACTCCACAACTAAAAACTCCGCAACTAGAAACTGCAAAACTAGAGACTTCACAACTAGAAACTCCACAACTAGAAACTCCAAAACTGGAAACTCCACAACTAGACACTCCACTACTAGAAACTCCACAACTAGAGACTCCACAACTTGAAACTCCAAACTTTAAACTCCACAACTTGAGACTCAAACACTAGAAACTCCACAACATGCAACTCCACAGCTAGAAACTCCATAACCAGAAACTCCACAACCATAAACTCCACAACTAGAAACTCTACAACTAGAAACTCTTCAACTAGAGACTCCACAACTAGAAACTCCACAACTACAAACTCCACAAATAGAGACTCGGCTACAAGAAATTTCATGTCTAGAAAGTCCACAACCAAAAACTCTACAACTGGAAACTCCACAACTTGAGACTCCACAACTAGAAACTCCACAACTAGAAACTCCACAACTAGAAACTCCACAACTAGATACTCTGCAACTGGAGACTCCACAACTAGAAACTCCACAACTGGAAGCTCCACTACTAGATACTCCACAACTGGAAACTCGACAACTAGAAACTCCACATCTAGAGACTCCACAACTTGAAACTCCACAACTAGAGACTCTGCAACTAGAAACTCCACAACTAGAGACTCCGCAGCTCCACAACAAGAAACTACAACTGGAAAATCCATTCTAGATACTCCATAACTAGAAAATCCACAACTAGAAACTCTACAACTATAGACTCCACAACTTGAAACTCCACAAGCTTAAGCTGCACAACTTGAGACTCCACAACTAGAAACTCCACAACTAGAAACTCCACAACTAGAAACTCCACAATTAGAAACTCCGCAACTAGAAACTCCGCAACAGGAGACCCTACAACTAGAAACTCCAAGACTAGAAACTTCACGACAAGAAACTCCGCAACTAGAAACTCCACAACTAGAAACTCCGCAACTAGAGACTCCACAACTAAAAACTCCCCAACTAGAAATTCCACAACTACAAACTCCACAAATAGAAACTCGGCAACTAGAAATTCCATATCTAGAAACTCCACAACTAAAAACTCCACAACTAGAAACTGCAAAACTAGAGACTTCACAACTAGAAACTCCAGAACTAGAAATTCCACAACTGGAAACTCCACAACTAGACACTCCGCAACTAGAAACTCGACAACTAGAGACTCCACAACTTGAAACTCCACAACTTTAAACTCCACAGCTTGAGACTCAACAACTAGAAACTCCACAACATGAAACTCCACAACTAGAAACACCACAACCAGAAACTCCACAATCATAAACTCCACAACTAGAAACTTCACAACTAGAAACTCTTCAACTAGAGACTTCACAAATAGAAACTACAAAACTACAAACTCCACAAATAGAGACTCGGCTACAAGAAATTTCATGTCTAGAAAGTCCACAACTAAAACTCCACGACTGGAAGCTCCACAACTTGAGACTCCACAACTAGAAACTCCACAACTAGAAACTCCATACCTAGAAACCCCCAACCTAGAAACTCCACAACTAGAAACTCCGCAACTAGAAACTCCACAACTAGAAACTCCACAACGAAAAACTTCACAATTCGAAACTCTACAACTAGAAACTCCACAACTTGAAACTCCACAACTAGACACTACACAACTAGAAACTCCACAACTAGAGACTGCGCAACTAGATAACTCCGCAACTAGAAACTACGCATTTAAAAAATCCATAAACTTGAGATGCCGCAACTAGAAACTCCAAAACTTGGAACTCCACAACTGGAAACTCCACAACTAAAAACTCTACAACTAGAGACTCCTCAACTAGAGAATTCGCAACTAGAAACTCCAAAACTAAAGACTCTGCACCTAGAAACTCCGCAGCTAGAAACTCCACAACTAGAAACTCCACAACTCGAAACTCCACAACTAGAAACTCCACAACTTGAAACTCCACAACTCAAAACTCCAAAACTTGAAACTCCACAACTAGAAACTCCACAACTTGAGACTCCGAAACTAGAAACTCCACAACTTGAAACTCCACAACTAGAAGCTCCACAACCAGAAACTCCACAACGAGAAACTCCACAACTAGAAACTCCACAACTAAAAACTCCACAACTGGAAACTCCAAAACTTGAGACTCCGCAACTTGAAACTCCACAACTAGAAACTCCACAACTATATACTCCACAACTGGAAACTCCACAACTATATAATCCATATCTGGAAACTCCACAACTAGATACTCCATATCTGAAACTCCACAACAAGAAACTCCACAGCTAGAGACTCAACAACTTGAAACTCCACAACTAGAAACTCAACAATTAGAAACTCCACAACCAGACACTCCGCAATTCCACAACTGGAAACTGCACAACTGGAAACTCCACAACTAGATACTTCGCAACTAGAAACTCCACAACTAGAGACTCCACAACTTGAAACTCCACAACTAGAAACTGCACAACTAGAAACTCTGCAACTAGAGACTCCACAACTACAAACTCCACAACTAGAAACTCCACAACTACGAACTCCACAAATAGAGACTCGGCTACAAGAAATTTCATGTCTAGAAAGTCCAGAACTAAAAACTCCACAACTGGAAACTCCACAACTAGAAACTCCACAACTAGAAACTCCACAACTAGAGATTCCGCAACTAGAAACTCCACAACCAGAGACTCTGCAACTAGAAACTCCGCAGCTAGAAACTCCACTAATAAAAGCTCCGCAACTGGAAACTCCGCAGCTAAAAACTACAGAACTAGACACTCCACAACTAGAAACTCCTCAACTAGGAACTCCACAACTTGAAACCCCACAACCTTAAGTTACGCAACTAGAAAATCCACAGCTAGAGAATCCGCAACTAGAAACTCCACAACTAGAAACTCCACAACTCAAAACTCCAACTAGAAACTCCAAAACTCGAACTTCCACAACTCGAAACTCCACAACTGTAAACTCCACAACTAGACACTCCACAACTAAAAACCCTTCAACTAGAAACTCCTAAACTAGAGACTCCACAACTAGAGAATCTACAACTAGAGACTTCAAACTAGAAACTCAACAACTAGAAACTCCACAACTAAAAACTCAACAACTAGAAACTCCACAGCTTGAGGCTCCGCAACTTGAAACTCCACAACTAGAAACTCCGCAACTAGAAACTCCACAACTAGGGACTCCGCAACTAGAAACTCCGCGACTAGAAACTCCACAACTGGAAGCTCCACAACTACAAACTCCACAAATAGAGACTCGGCAACTAGAAATTCCATATCTAGAAACTCCACAACTAAAAACTCCACAACTAGAAACTGCAAAACTAGAGACTTCACAACTAGAAACTCCACAACTAGAAACTCCACAACTGGAAACTCCACAACTAGACACTCCGCAACTAGAAACTCCACAACTAGAGACTTCACAACTTGAAACTCCACAACTTTAAACTCCACAACTTGAGACTCAACAACTAGAAACTCCACAACATGAAACTCCACAACTAGAAACTTCACAACTAGAAACTCTTCAACTAGAAACTTCACAACTAGAAACTACAAAACTACAAACTCCACAAATAGAGACTCGGCTACAAAAAATTTCATGTCTAGAAAGTCCACAACTAAAACTCCACGACAGGAAACTCCACAACTTGAGACTCCACAACTAGAAACTCCACAACTAGAAACTCTACTAGAAACTCTACAACTTGAGACTCCACAACTAGGCACTCCTCAACTAGAAACTCCACAACTAGAGACTCTGCAACTATAGAACCCCGCAACTAGAAACTCTGCATTTAAAAACTCCGCAGCAAGAAATTCCACGGCTAGAAACACCACAACTAGACACTCCGCAACTAGAAACTCTACAACTAGAGATTCCTCAACTAGAGAATTCGCAACTAGAAACTCCAAAACTAGATACTCTGCAACTATAAACTCCGCAGCTAGAAACTCCACAACTAGAAACTCCACAACTCGAAACTCCACAACTAGAAACTCCGCAACTAGAGACTCAACAACTAGAAACTCCGCAACTTGAAACTCCACAACTAGAAACTCCACAACCAGAAACTTCACAACTAGAAACTCCACAACTAGAAACTCCACAACTAGAAACTTCGCAACTAGAGACTCCACAACTAGAAACTCCAACAATAGAAACTCCACAACTACAAACTCCACAAATAGAGACTCGGCAACTAGAAATTCCATATCTAGAAACTCCACAACTAAAAACTCCGCAACTAGAAACTGCAAAACTAGAGACTTCACAACTAGAAACTCCACAACTAGAAACTCCAAAACTGGAAACTCCACAACTAGACACTCCACTACTAGAAACTCCACAACTAGAGACTCCACAACTTGAAACTCCAAACTTTAAACTCCACAACTTGAGACTCAAACACTAGAAACTCCACAACATGCAACTCCACAGCTAGAAACTCCATAACCAGAAACTCCACAACCATAAACTCCACAACTAGAAACTCTACAACTAGAAACTCTTCAACTAGAGACTCCACAACTAGAAACTCCACAACTACAAACTCCACAAATAGAGACTCGGCTACAAGAAATTTCATGTCTAGAAAGTCCACAACCAAAAACTCTACAACTGGAAACTCCACAACTTGAGACTCCACAACTAGAAACTCCACAACTAGAAACTCCACAACTAGAAACTCCACAACTAGATACTCTGCAACTGGAGACTCCACAACTAGAAACTCCACAACTGGAAGCTCCACTACTAGATACTCCACAACTGGAAACTCGACAACTAGAAACTCCACATCTAGAGACTCCACAACTTGAAACTCCACAACTAGAGACTCTGCAACTAGAAACTCCACAACTAGAGACTCCGCAGCTCCACAACTAGAAACTACAACTGGAAAATCCATTCTAGATACTCCATAACTAGAAAATCCTCAACTAGAAACTCTACAAATATAGACTCCACAACTTGAAACTCCACAAGCTTAAGCTGCACAACTTGAGACTCCACAACTAGAAACTCCACAACTAGAAACTCCACAACTAGAAACTCCACAATTAGAAACTCCGCAACTAGAAACTCCGCAACAGGAGACCCTACAACTAGAAACTCCAAGACTAGAAACTTCACGACAAGAAACTCCGCAACTAGAAACTCCACAACTAGAAACTCCGCAACTAGAGACTCCACAACTAAAAACTCCCCAACTAGAAATTCCACAACTACAAACTCCACAAATAGAAACTCGGCAACTAGAAATTCCATATCTAGAAACTCCACAACTAAAAACTCCACAACTAGAAACTGCAAAACTAGAGATTTCACAACTAGAAACTCCACAACTAGAAATTCCACAACTGGAAACTCCACAACTAGACACTCCGCAACTAGAAACTCGACAACTAGAGACTCCACAACTTGAAACTCCACAACTTTAAACTCCACAGCTTGAGACTCAACAACTAGAAACTCCACAACATGAAACTCCACAACTAGAAACACCACAACCAGAAACTCCACAATCATAAACTCCACAACTAGAAACTTCACAACTAGAAACTCTTCAACTAGAGACTTCACAAATAGAAACTACAAAACTACAAACTCCACAAATAGAGACTCGGCTACAAGAAATTTCATGTCTAGAAAGTCCACAACTAAAACTCCACGACTGGAAGCTCCACAACTTGAGACTCCACAACTAGAAACTCCACAACTAGAAACTCCATACCTAGAAACCCCCAACCTAGAAACTCCACAACTAGAAACTCCGCAACTAGAAACTCCACAACTAGAAACTCCACAACGAAAAACTTCACAATTCGAAACTCTACAACTAGAAACTCCACAACTTGAAACTCCACAACTAGACACTACACAACTAGAAACTCCACAACTAGAGACTGCGCAACTAGATAACTCCGCAACTAGAAACTACGCATTTAAAAAATCCATAAACTTGAGATGCCGCAACTAGAAACTCCAAAACTTGGAACTCCACAACTGGAAACTCCACAACTAAAAACTCTACAACTAGAGACTCCTCAACTAGAGAATTCGCAACTAGAAACTCCAAAACTAAAGACTCTGCACCTAGAAACTCCGCAGCTAGAAACTCCACAACTAGAAACTCCACAACTCGAAACTCCACAACTAGAAACTCCACAACTTGAAACTCCACAACTCAAAACTCCAAAACTTGAAACTCCACAACTAGAAACTCCACAACTTGAGACTCCGAAACTAGAAACTCCACAACTTGAAACTCCACAACTAGAAGCTCCACAACCAGAAACTCCACAACGAGAAACTCCACAACTAGAAACTCCACAACTAGAAACTCCGCCACTAGAGACTCCACAACTAGAAACTCCACAACTTGAAACTCCACAACTATAGACTCCACAACTTGAAACTCCACATGTTTAAACTCCACAACTTGAGACTCCACAACTAGAAACTCCACAAATAGAAACTCCACAACTAGAAACTCCCCAACCAGAAACTCCAAAACTAGAAACTCCACAACTAAAACCTTCACGATTCGAAACTCTACTAGAAACTCCACAACTTGAAACTCCACAACTAGGCACTCCACAACTTGAGACTCAACAACTAGAAACTCCACAACATGAAACTCCACAACTAGAAACTCCATAACCAGAAACTCCACAACCATAAACTCCACAACTAGAAACTCCACAACTAGAAACTCTTCAACAAGAGACTCCACAACTAGAAACTCCACAACTAGAAACTCCACAACTACAAACTCCACAAATAGAGACTCGGCTACAAGAAATTTCATGTCTAGAAAGTCCACAACCAAAAACTCTACAACTGGAAACTCCACAACTTGAGACTCCACAACTAGAAACTCCACAACTAGAAACTCCACAACTAGAAACTCCACAACTAGATACTCCGCAACTGGAGACTCCACAACTAGAAACTCCACAACTGGAAGCTCCACTACTAGATACTCCACAACTGGAAACTCGACAACTAGAAACTCCACATCTAGAGACTCCACAACTTGAAACTCCACAACTAGACACTCTGCAACTAGAAACTCCACAACTAGAGACTCCGCAGCTCCACAACTAGAAACTACAACTGGAAAATCCAATCTAGATACTCCATAACTAGAAAATCCACAACTAGAAACTCCACAACTATAGACTCCACAAGCTTAAACTGCACAACTTGAGACTCCACCACTAGAAACTCCACAACCTGAAACTCCACAACTAGAAACTCAACAACTAGAAACTCCACAACTAAAAACTCCACAACTGGAAACTCAAAAACTTGAGACTCCGCAACTTGAAACTCCACAACTAGAAACTCCGCTTTAAAAACTCCGCAACTAGAAACTCCGCAACTAGAAACTCCACAACTTGAAACTCCACAACTAGATACTCCAAAACTGGAAACTCCACAACTATATAATCCATATCTGGAAACTCCACAACTAGATACTCCATATCTGCAAAACTCCACAACAAGAAACTCCACAACTAGAGACTCAACAACTTGAAACTCCACAACTAGAAACTCAACAATTAGAAACTCCACAACCAAGCACTCCGCAATTCCACAACTGGAAACTGCACAACTGGAAACTCCACAACTAGATACTCCGCAACTAGAAACTCCACAACTAGAGACTCCACAACTTGAAACTCCACAACTAGAAACTCCACAACTAGAAACTCTGCAACTAGAGACTCCACAACTACAAACTCCACAACTAGAAACTCCACAACTACGAACTCCACAAATAGAGACTCGGCTACAAGAAATTTCATGTCTAGAAAGTCCAGAACTAAAAACTGCACAACTGGAAACTCCACAACTAGAAACTCGACAACTAGAAACTCCACAACTAGAGATTCCGCAACTAGAAACTCCACAACCAGAGACTCTGCAACTAGAAACTCCGCAGCTAGAAACTCCACAAAAAAAAGCTCCGCAACTAGAAACTCCACAACTAGGAACTCCACAACTTGAAACCTCACAACCTTAAGTTACACAACTAGAAAATCCACAGCTAGAGAATCCGCAACTAGAAACTCCACAACTAGAAACTCCACAACTCAAAACTCCAACTAGAAACTCCAAAACTCGAACTTCCACAACTCGAAACTCCACAACTGGAAACTCCACAACTAGACACTCCACAACTAAAAACTCTTCAACTAGAAACTCCTAAACTAGAGACTCCACAACTAGAGAATCTACAACTAGAGACTTCAAACTAGAAACTCAACAACTAGAAACTCCACAACTAAAAACTCAACAACTAGAAACTCCACAGCTTGAGGCTCCGCAACTTGAAACTCCACAACTAGAAACTCCGCAACTAGAAACTCCACAACTAGGGACTCCGCAACTAGAAACTCCGCAACTAGAAACTCCACAACTGGAAGCTCCACTACTAGATACTCCACAACTGGAAACTCGACAACTAAAACTCCACATCTAGAGACTCCACAACTTGAAACTCCACATCTAGAGACTCTGCAACTAGAAACTCCACCACTAGAGACTCCGCAGCTCCACAACTAGAAACTCTACAACTGGAAAATCCAATCTAGATACTCCATAACTAGAAAATTCACAACTAGAAACTCCACAACTATACACTCCACAACTTGAAACTCCACAAGCTTAAACTGCACAACTTGAGACTCCACAACTAGAAACTCCTCAACTAGAAACTCCACAATTAGAAACTCCGCAACTAGAAACTTCACGACCAGAAACTCCGCAACTAAAAACTCCACAACTAGAAACTCCACAACTAAAAACTCCACAACTAGAAACTGCAAAACTAGAGACTTCACAACTAGAAACTCCACAACTAGAAACTCCACAACTGGAAACTCCACAACTAGACACTCCGCAACTAGAAACTCCACAACTAGAGACTCCACAACTTGAAACTCCACAACTTTAAACTCCACAACTTGAGACTCAACAACTAGAAACTCCACAACTAGAAACTCCACAACTATAGACTCCACAACTTGAAACTCCACAAGTGTAAACTCCACAACTTGAGACTCCACAACTAGAAACTCCACAAATAGAAACTCCACAACTAGAAACTCCCCAACAAGAAACTCCAAAACTAGAAACTCCACAACTAGAAACTCCACAACTAAAACCTTCACGATTCGAAACTCTACTAGAAACTCCACAACTTGAAACTCCACAACTAGGCACTCCACAACTAGAAACTCCACAACTAGAGACTCTGCAACTATAGAACTCCGCAACTAGGAACTCCGCATTTAAAAACTCCGCAAAAAGAAATTCCACGGCTAGAAACATCACAACTATACACTCCGCAACTAGAAACTCTACAACTAGAGACTCCTCAACTAGAGAATTCGCAACTAGAAATTCCAAAACTGAGACTCTGCAACTAGAAACTCCGCAGCTAGAAACTCCACAACTAGAAACTCCACAATTCGAAACTCCACAACTAGAAACTCCGCAACTAGAGACTCCACAACTAGAAACTCCACAACTTGAAACTGCACAACTAGAAACTCCACAACCAGAAACTTCACAACTAGAAACTCCATAACTAGAAACTCTGCAACAAGAGACTCCAACACTAAAAACTCCACAACTAGAAACTCCACAACTACAAACTCCACAAATAGAGACTCGGCAACTAGAAATTCCATATCTAGAAACTCCACAACTAAATCTCCACAACTAGAAACTGCAAAACTAGAGACTTAACAACTAGAAACTCCACAACTAGAAACTCCACAACTGGAAACTCCACAACTAGAAACTCTACAACTTGAGACGCCCCAACTAGAAACTCCACAACTTGAAACTCCACAACTAGAAACTCCACAACTTGAGACTCAACAACTAGAAACTCCACAACATGAAACTCCAAGACTAGAAACTCCACAACCAGAAACACCACAACTTTAAACTTCACAACTTGAGACTCAACAACTAGAAACTCCACAACATGAAACTCCAAGACTAGAAACTCCACAATCAGAAACTCCACAACCATAAACTTCACAACTAGAAACTCCATAACTAGTAACGCCACAACTAAAAACTCCACAACTACAAACTCCACCAAATAGACTCGGCAACTAGAAATTCCATATCTAGAAACTCCACAACTAAATCTCCACAGCTAGAAACTGCAAAACTAGAGACTTCACAACTAGAAACTCCACAACTGGAAACTCCACAACTAGAAACTCCACAACCAGAAACTCCGCAACTAGAAACTCCGCATTAGGAGACTCTACTACTAGAAACTCCACAACTACAAACTCCAAAACTAGAAACTCCACAACTACAAACTCCACAACTAAAAACTTCACAATTCGAAACTCTTCTAGAAACTCTACAACTTGAGACTCCACAACTAGGCACTCCTCAACTAGAAACTCCACAACTAGAGGCTCTGCAACTATAGAACCCCGCAACTAGAAACTCCGCATTTAAAAACTCCGCAGCAAGAAACTTCACGACTAGAAACTCCGCAACTAGAAACTCCACAACTAGAAACTCCGCAACTAGAGACTCCACAACTAAAAACTCCCCAACTAGAAATTCCACAACTACAAACTCCACAAATAGAGACTCGGCAACTAGAAATTTCATATCTAGAAACTCCACAACTAAAAACTCCACAACTAGAAACTGCAAAACTAGAGACTTCACAACTAGAAACTCCACAACTAGAAATTGCACAACTGGAAACTCCACAACTAGACACTCCGCAACTAGAAACTCCACAACTAGAGACTCCACAACTTGAAACTCCACAACTTTAAACTCCATAGCTTGAGACTCAACAACTAGAAACTCCACAACATGAAACTCCACAACTAGAAACACCACAACCAGAAACTCCACAATCATAAACTCCACAACTAGAAACTTCACAACTAGAAACTCTTCAACTAGAGACTTCACAACTAGAAACTACAAAACTACAAACTCCACAAATAGAGACTCGGCTACAAAAAATTTCATGTCTAGAAAGTCCACAACTAAAACTCCACGACAGGAAACTCCACAACTTGAGACTCCACAACTAGAAACTCCACAACTAGAAACTCTACTAGAAACTCTACAACTTGAGACTCCACAACTAGGCACTCCTCAACTAGAAACTCCACAACTAGAGACTCTGCAACTATAGAACCCCGCAACTAGAAACTCTGCATTTAAAAACTCCGCAGCAAGAAATTCCACGGCTAGAAACACCACAACTAGACACTCCGCAACTAGAAACTCTACAACTAGAGATTCCTCAACTAGAGAATTCGCAACTAGAAACTCCAAAACTAGATACTCTGCAACTATAAACTCCGCAGCTAGAAACTCCACAACTAGAAACTCCACAACTCGAAACTCCACAACTAGAAACTCCGCAACTAGAGACTCAACAACTAGAAACTCCGCAACTTGAAACTCCACAACTAGAAACTCCACAACCAGAAACTTCACAACTAGAAACTCCACAACTAGAAACTCCACAACTAGAAACTTCGCAACTAGAGACTCCACAACTAGAAACTCCAACAATAGAAACTCCACAACTACAAACTCCACAAATAGAGACTCGGCAACTAGAAATTCCATATCTAGAAACTCCACAACTAAAAACTCCGCAACTAGAAACTGCAAAACTAGAGACTTCACAACTAGAAACTCCACAACTAGAAACTCCAAAACTGGAAACTCCACAACTAGACACTCCACTACTAGAAACTCCACAACTAGAGACTCCACAACTTGAAACTCCAAACTTTAAACTCCACAACTTGAGACTCAAACACTAGAAACTCCACAACATGCAACTCCACAGCTAGAAACTCCATAACCAGAAACTCCACAACCATAAACTCCACAACTAGAAACTCTACAACTAGAAACTCTTCAACTAGAGACTCCACAACTAGAAACTCCACAACTACAAACTCCACAAATAGAGACTCGGCTACAAGAAATTTCATGTCTAGAAAGTCCACAACCAAAAACTCTACAACTGGAAACTCCACAACTTGAGACTCCACAACTAGAAACTCCACAACTAGAAACTCCACAACTAGAAACTCCACAACTAGATACTCTGCAACTGGAGACTCCACAACTAGAAACTCCACAACTGGAAGCTCCACTACTAGATACTCCACAACTGGAAACTCGACAACTAGAAACTCCACATCTAGAGACTCCACAACTTGAAACTCCACAACTAGAGACTCTGCAACTAGAAACTCCACAACTAGAGACTCCGCAGCTCCACAACTAGAAACTACAACTGGAAAATCCATTCTAGATACTCCATAACTAGAAAATCCACAACTAGAAACTCTACAACTATAGACTCCACAACTTGAAACTCCACAAGCTTAAGCTGCACAACTTGAGACTCCACAACTAGAAACTCCACAACTAGAAACTCCACAACTAGAAACTCCACAATTAGAAACTCCGCAACTAGAAACTCCGCAACAGGAGACCCTACAACTAGAAACTCCAAGACTAGAAATTTCACGACAAGAAACTCCGCAACTAGAAACTCCACAACTAGAAACTCCGCAACTAGAGACTCCACAACTAAAAACTCCCCAACTAGAAATTCCACAACTACAAACTCCACAAATAGAAACTCGGCAACTAGAAATTCCATATCTAGAAACTCCACAACTAAAAACTCCACAACTAGAAACTGCAAAACTAGAGATTTCACAACTAGAAACTCCACAACTAGAAATTCCACAACTGGAAACTCCACAACTAGACACTCCGCAACTAGAAACTCGACAACTAGAGACTCCACAACTTGAAACTCCACAACTTTAAACTCCACAGCTTGAGACTCAACAACTAGAAACTCCACAACATGAAACTCCACAACTAGAAACACCACAACCAGAAACTCCACAATCATAAACTCCACAACTAGAAACTTCACAACTAGAAACTCTTCAACTAGAGACTTCACAAATAGAAACTACAAAACTACAAACTCCACAAATAGAGACTCGGCTACAAGAAATTTCATGTCTAGAAAGTCCACAACTAAAACTCCACGACTGGAAGCTCCACAACTTGAGACTCCACAACTAGAAACTCCACAACTAGAAACTCCATACCTAGAAACCCCCAACCTAGAAACTCCACAACTAGAAACTCCGCAACTAGAAACTCCACAACTAGAAACTCCACAACGAAAAACTTCACAATTCGAAACTCTACAACTAGAAACTCCACAACTTGAAACTCCACAACTAGACACTACACAACTAGAAACTCCACAACTAGAGACTGCGCAACTAGATAACTCCGCAACTAGAAACTACGCATTTAAAAAATCCATAAACTTGAGATGCCGCAACTAGAAACTCCAAAACTTGGAACTCCACAACTGGAAACTCCACAACTAAAAACTCTACAACTAGAGACTCCTCAACTAGAGAATTCGCAACTAGAAACTCCAAAACTAAAGACTCTGCACCTAGAAACTCCGCAGCTAGAAACTCCACAACTAGAAACTCCACAACTCGAAACTCCACAACTAGAAACTCCACAACTTGAAACTCCACAACTGAAAACTCCAAAACTTGAAACTCCACAACTAGAAACTCCACAACTTGAGACTCCGAAACTAGAAACTCCACAACTTGAAACTCCACAACTAGAAGCTCCACAACCAGAAACTCCACAACGAGAAACTCCACAACTAGAAACTCCACAACTAGAAACTCCGCCACTAGAGACTCCACAACTAGAAACTCCACAACTTGAAACTCCACAACTATAGACTCCACAACTTGAAACTCCACATGTTTAAACTCCACAACTTGAGACTCCACAACTAGAAACTCCACAAATAGAAACTCCACAACTAGAAACTCCCCAACCAGAAACTCCAAAACTAGAAACTCCACAACTAAAACCTTCACGATTCGAAACTCTACTAGAAACTCCACAACTTGAAACTCCACAACTAGGCACTCCACAACTTGAGACTCAACAACTAGAAACTCCACAACATGAAACTCCACAACTAGAAACTCCATAACCAGAAACTCCACAACCATAAACTCCACAACTAGAAACTCCACAACTAGAAACTCTTCAACAAGAGACTCCACAACTAGAAACTCCACAACTAGAAACTCCACAACTACAAACTCCACAAATAGAGACTCGGCTACAAGAAATTTCATGTCTAGAAAGTCCACAACCAAAAACTCTACAACTGGAAACTCCACAACTTGAGACTCCACAACTAGAAACTCCACAACTAGAAACTCCACAACTAGAAACTCCACAACTAGATACTCCGCAACTGGAGACTCCACAACTAGAAACTCCACAACTGGAAGCTCCACTACTAGATACTCCACAACTGGAAACTCGACAACTAGAAACTCCACATCTAGAGACTCCACAACTTGAAACTCCACAACTAGACACTCTGCAACTAGAAACTCCACAACTAGAGACTCCGCAGCTCCACAACTAGAAACTACAACTGGAAAATCCAATCTAGATACTCCATAACTAGAAAATCCACAACTAGAAACTCCACAACTATAGACTCCACAAGCTTAAACTGCACAACTTGAGACTCCACCACTAGAAACTCCACAACCTGAAACTCCACAACTAGAAACTCAACAACTAGAAACTCCACAACTAAAAACTCCACAACTGGAAACTCAAAAACTTGAGACTCCGCAACTTGAAACTCCACAACTAGAAACTCCGCTTTAAAAACTCCGCAACTAGAAACTCCGCAACTAGAAACTCCACAACTTGAAACTCCACAACTAGATACTCCAAAACTGGAAACTCCACAACTATATAATCCATATCTGGAAACTCCACAACTAGATACTCCATATCTGCAAAACTCCACAACAAGAAACTCCACAACTAGAGACTCAACAACTTGAAACTCCACAACTAGAAACTCAACAATTAGAAACTCCACAACCAAGCACTCCGCAATTCCACAACTGGAAACTGCACAACTGGAAACTCCACAACTAGATACTCCGCAACTAGAAACTCCACAACTAGAGACTCCACAACTTGAAACTCCACAACTAGAAACTCCACAACTAGAAACTCTGCAACTAGAGACTCCACAACTACAAACTCCACAACTAGAAACTCCACAACTACGAACTCCACAAATAGAGACTCGGCTACAAGAAATTTCATGTCTAGAAAGTCCAGAACTAAAAACTGCACAACTGGAAACTCCACAACTAGAAACTCGACAACTAGAAACTCCACAACTAGAGATTCCGCAACTAGAAACTCCACAACCAGAGACTCTGCAACTAGAAACTCCGCAGCTAGAAACTCCACAAAAAAAAGCTCCGCAACTAGAAACTCCACAACTAGGAACTCCACAACTTGAAACCTCACAACCTTAAGTTACACAACTAGAAAATCCACAGCTAGAGAATCCGCAACTAGAAACTCCACAACTAGAAACTCCACAACTCAAAACTCCAACTAGAAACTCCAAAACTCGAACTTCCACAACTCGAAACTCCACAACTGGAAACTCCACAACTAGACACTCCACAACTAAAAACTCTTCAACTAGAAACTCCTAAACTAGAGACTCCACAACTAGAGAATCTACAACTAGAGACTTCAAACTAGAAACTCAACAACTAGAAACTCCACAACTAAAAACTCAACAACTAGAAACTCCACAGCTTGAGGCTCCGCAACTTGAAACTCCACAACTAGAAACTCCGCAACTAGAAACTCCACAACTAGGGACTCCGCAACTAGAAACTCCGCAACTAGAAACTCCACAACTGGAAGCTCCACTACTAGATACTCCACAACTGGAAACTCGACAACTAAAACTCCACATCTAGAGACTCCACAACTTGAAACTCCACATCTAGAGACTCTGCAACTAGAAACTCCACCACTAGAGACTCCGCAGCTCCACAACTAGAAACTCTACAACTGGAAAATCCAATCTAGATACTCCATAACTAGAAAATTCACAACTAGAAACTCCACAACTATACACTCCACAACTTGAAACTCCACAAGCTTAAACTGCACAACTTGAGACTCCACAACTAGAAACTCCTCAACTAGAAACTCCACAATTAGAAACTCCGCAACTAGAAACTTCACGACCAGAAACTCCGCAACTAAAAACTCCACAACTAGAAACTCCACAACTAAAAACTCCACAACTAGAAACTGCAAAACTAGAGACTTCACAACTAGAAACTCCACAACTAGAAACTCCACAACTGGAAACTCCACAACTAGACACTCCGCAACTAGAAACTCCACAACTAGAGACTCCACAACTTGAAACTCCACAACTTTAAACTCCACAACTTGAGACTCAACAACTAGAAACTCCACAACTAGAAACTCCACAACTATAGACTCCACAACTTGAAACTCCACAAGTGTAAACTCCACAACTTGAGACTCCACAACTAGAAACTCCACAAATAGAAACTCCACAACTAGAAACTCCCCAACAAGAAACTCCAAAACTAGAAACTCCACAACTAGAAACTCCACAACTAAAACCTTCACGATTCGAAACTCTACTAGAAACTCCACAACTTGAAACTCCACAACTAGGCACTCCACAACTAGAAACTCCACAACTAGAGACTCTGCAACTATAGAACTCCGCAACTAGGAACTCCGCATTTAAAAACTCCGCAAAAAGAAATTCCACGGCTAGAAACATCACAACTATACACTCCGCAACTAGAAACTCTACAACTAGAGACTCCTCAACTAGAGAATTCGCAACTAGAAATTCCAAAACTGAGACTCTGCAACTAGAAACTCCGCAGCTAGAAACTCCACAACTAGAAACTCCACAATTCGAAACTCCACAACTAGAAACTCCGCAACTAGAGACTCCACAACTAGAAACTCCACAACTTGAAACTGCACAACTAGAAACTCCACAACCAGAAACTTCACAACTAGAAACTCCATAACTAGAAACTCTGCAACAAGAGACTCCAACACTAAAAACTCCACAACTAGAAACTCCACAACTACAAACTCCACAAATAGAGACTCGGCAACTAGAAATTCCATATCTAGAAACTCCACAACTAAATCTCCACAACTAGAAACTGCAAAACTAGAGACTTAACAACTAGAAACTCCACAACTAGAAACTCCACAACTGGAAACTCCACAACTAGAAACTCTACAACTTGAGACGCCCCAACTAGAAACTCCACAACTTGAAACTCCACAACTAGAAACTCCACAACTTGAGACTCAACAACTAGAAACTCCACAACATGAAACTCCAAGACTAGAAACTCCACAACCAGAAACACCACAACTTTAAACTTCACAACTTGAGACTCAACAACTAGAAACTCCACAACATGAAACTCCAAGACTAGAAACTCCACAATCAGAAACTCCACAACCATAAACTTCACAACTAGAAACTCCATAACTAGTAACGCCACAACTAAAAACTCCACAACTACAAACTCCACCAAATAGACTCGGCAACTAGAAATTCCATATCTAGAAACTCCACAACTAAATCTCCACAGCTAGAAACTGCAAAACTAGAGACTTCACAACTAGAAACTCCACAACTGGAAACTCCACAACTAGAAACTCCACAACCAGAAACTCCGCAACTAGAAACTCCGCATTAGGAGACTCTACTACTAGAAACTCCACAACTACAAACTCCAAAACTAGAAACTCCACAACTACAAACTCCACAACTAAAAACTTCACAATTCGAAACTCTTCTAGAAACTCTACAACTTGAGACTCCACAACTAGGCACTCCTCAACTAGAAACTCCACAACTAGAGGCTCTGCAACTATAGAACCCCGCAACTAGAAACTCCGCATTTAAAAACTCCGCAGCAAGAAACTTCACGACTAGAAACTCCGCAACTAGAAACTCCACAACTAGAAACTCCGCAACTAGAGACTCCACAACTAAAAACTCCCCAACTAGAAATTCCACAACTACAAACTCCACAAATAGAGACTCGGCAACTAGAAATTTCATATCTAGAAACTCCACAACTAAAAACTCCACAACTAGAAACTGCAAAACTAGAGACTTCACAACTAGAAACTCCACAACTAGAAATTGCACAACTGGAAACTCCACAACTAGACACTCCGCAACTAGAAACTCCACAACTAGAGACTCCACAACTTGAAACTCCACAACTTTAAACTCCATAGCTTGAGACTCAACAACTAGAAACTCCACAACATGAAACTCCACAACTAGAAACACCACAACCAGAAACTCCACAATCATAAACTCCACAACTAGAAACTCCACAACTAGAAACTCCACAACTACAAACTCCACAAATAGAGACTCGGCTACAAGAAATTTCATGTCTAGAAAGTCCACAACCAAAAACTATACAACTGGAAACTCCACAACTTGAGACTCCACAACTAGAAACTCCACAACTAGAAACTCCACAACTAGAAACTCCACAACTAGAAACTCCGCAACTGGAGACTCCACAACTAGAAACTCCACAACTAGAAACTCCACAAGTAGACACTACACAACTATAAACTCCACAACTAGAGACTGCACAACTAGAGAACTCCGTAACTAGAAACTCCGCATTTAAAAACTCCACAACTTGAGACGCCGCAACTAGAAACTCCACAGCTTGAAACTCCACAACTAGAAACTCCACAACTAAAAACTCTACAACTAGAGGCTCCTCAACTAGAGAATCTGCAACTAGAAACTCCAAAACTAGAGACTCTGCACCTAGAAACGCCGCAGCTAGAAACTCCACAACTAGAAACTCCAGAACTCGAAACTCCACAACTAGAAACTCCACAACTTGAAACTCCACAACTCAAAACTCCACAACTTGAAACAACACAACTAGAAACTCCACAACTTATGACTCTGCAACTAGAAACTCCACAACTTGAAACTCCACAACTAGAAACTCCACAACCAGAAACTCCACAACTAGAAACTCCACAACTGAAAACTCCGCAACTAGAGACTCCACAATTAGAAACTCCACAACTAGAAACTCCACAACTAGAAACTCCACAACTACAAACTCCACAAATAGAGACTCGGCAACTGGAAATTCCATATCTAAGAACTCCACAACTACAAACTTCACAAATAGAGACTCGGCTACTAGAAATTACATATCTAGAAACTACACAACTAGAAACTGCAAAACTAGAGACTTCACAACTAGACACTCCGCAAATAGAAACTCCACAACTAGAGACTCCACAACTTGAAACTCCACAACTAGAAACTCCACAACATGAAACTCCAACCCTACAAACTCCACAACACGAAACTCCAACCCTACAAACTCCACAACCAAAAACTCCACAACCATAAACTCTATACCTAGAAACTCCACAACTTGAGACTCCACAACTAGAAACTCCACAACTAGAAACTCCACAACTAGAAACTCCCCAACTAGAAACTCCAGAACTAGAAACTCCGCAACTGGAGACTCCACAACTAGAAACTCCACAACTAGAAACTCCACAACGAAAAACTTCACAATTTGAAACTCTACAACTAGAAACTCCACAACTTGAAACTCCACAACTAGACACTACACAACTATAAACTCCACAACTAGAGACTGCGCAACTAGAGAACTCCGCAACTAGAAACTCCGCATTTAAAAACTCCACAACTTGAGACGCCGCCACTAGAAACTCCACAACTTGAAACTCCACAACTAGAAACTCCACAACTGAAAACTCTACAACTAGAGGCTCCTCAACTAGAGAATTCGCAACTAGAAACTCCAAAACTAGAGACTCTGCACCTAGAAACTCCGGAGCTAGAAACTCCAAAACTAGAAACTCCAGAACTCGAAACTCCACAACTAGAAACTCCACAACTTGAAACTCCACAACTCAAAACTCCACAACTTGAAACAACACAACTAGAAACTCCACAACTTATGACTCCGCAACTAGAAACTCCACAACTTGAAACTCCACAACTAGAAACTCCACAACCAGAAACTCCACAACTAGAAACTCCACAACTGAAAACTCCGCAACTAGAGACTCCACAATTAGAAACTCCACAACTAGAAACTCCACAACTACAAACTCCACAAATAGAGACTCGGCAACTGGAAATTCCATATCTAAAAACTCCACAACTACAAACTCCACAAATAGAGACTCGGCTACTAGAAATTCCATATCTAGAAACTACACAACTAGAAACTGCTAAACTAGAGACTTCACAATTAGAAACTCAACAACTAGAAACTCCACAACTAAAAACTCCACAACTGAAAACTCCACAACTTGAGACTCTGCAACTTGAAACTCCACAACTAAAAACTTTGCTATTAAAAACTCCGCAACTAGAAACTCCGCAACTAGAAACTCCGCAACTAGAAACTCCACAACTTGAAACTCCACAACTAGATACTCCACAATTGGAAACTCCACAACTAGATAATCCATATCTGGAAACTCCAAAACGAGAAACTCCACAACTAGAGAGTCAACAACTAGAAACTCCAACACTTGAAACTCCACAACTCAAAACTCCACAACTTGAAACTCCACAACTAGAAACTCCACAACTTGAGACTCCGCCACTAGAAACTCCACAACTTGAAACTCCACAACTAGAAACTGCAAAACTAGAGACTTCACAACTAGAAACTCACCAACTAGACACTCCACAAACAGAAACTCCACAACTAGAAACTCCACAACTAGAAACTTCACAACTAGAAACTCCACAACTAGAGACTCCACAACTAGAAACTCCACAACTTGAAACTCCACAACTCAATACTCCACAACTTGAAACTCCACAACTAGAAACTCCACAACTTGAAACTCCACAACTCAATACTCCACAACTTGAAACTCCACAACTTGAGACTCTGCACCTAGAAACTCCGCAGGTGGAAACTCCACAACTAGAAACTCCACAACTCAAAACTTCACAACTAGAAACTCCACAACTTGAAACTCCACAACTCAAAACTTCACAACTTGAACTCCAAAGCTAGAAACACCACAACTTGAGACTCCGCCACTAGAAACTCCACAACTTGAAACTCCACAACTAGAAACTCAACAACTAGAAACTCCACAAATAAAAGCTCCGCAACTGGAAACTCCGCAGCTAAAAACTACAGAACTAGACACCTCACAACTAGAAACTCCACAACTAGGAACTCCACAACTTGAAACCTCACAACCTTAAGTTACGCAACTAGAAAATCCACAGCTAGAGAATCCGCAACTAGAAACTCCACAACTAGAAACTCCACAACTCAAAACTCCAACTAGAAACTCCAAAACTCGAACTTCCACAACTCGAAACTCCACAACTGGAAACTCCACAACTAGACACTCCACAACTAAAAACCCTTCAACTAGAAACTCCTAAACTAGAGACTCCACAACTAGAGAATCTACAACTAGAGACTTCAAACTAGAAACTCAACAACTAGAAACTCCACAACTAAAAACTCAACAACTAGAAACTCCACAGCTGGAGGCTCCGCAACTTGAAACTCCACAACTAGAAACTCCGCAACTAGAAACTCCACAACTAGGGACTCCGCAACTAGAAACTCCGCGACTAGAAACTCCACAACTGGAAGCTCCACAACTACAAACTCCACAAATAGAGACTCCGCAACTAGAAATTCCATATCTAGAAACTCCACAACTAAAAACTCCACAACTAGAAACTGCAAAACTAGAGACCTCACAACTAGAAACTCCACAACTAGAAACTCCACAACTGGAAACTCCACAACTAGACACTCCGCAACTAGATACTCCACAACTAGAGACTCCACAACTTGAAACTCCACAACTTTAAACTCCACAACTTGAGACTCAACAACTAGAAACTCCACAACATGAAACTTCACAACTAGAAACTTCACAACTATAAACTCTTCAACTAGAAACTTCACAACTAGAAACTACAAAACTACAAACTCCACAAATAGAGACTCGGCTACAAGAAATTTCATGTCTAGAAAGTCCACAACTAAAACTCCACGACAGGAAACTCCACAACTTGAGACTCCACAACTAGAAACTCCACAACTAGAAACTCTACTAGAAACTCTACAACTTGAGACTCCACAACTAGGCACTCCTCAACTAGAAACTCCACAACTAGAGACTCTGCAACTATAGAACCCCGCAACTAGAAACTCTGCATTTAAAAGCTTCGCAGCAAGAAATTCCACGGCTAGAAACACCACAACTAGACACTCCGCAACTAGAAACTCTACAACTAGAGACTCCTCAACTAGAGAATTCGCAACTAGAAACTCCAAAACTAGATACTCTGCAACTATAAACTCCGCAGCTAGAAACTCCACAACTAGAAACTCCACAACTCGAAACTCCACAACTAGAAACTCCGCAACTAGAGACTCAACAACTAGAAACTCCGCAACTTGAAACTCCACAACTAGAAACTCCACAACCAGAAACTTCACAACTAGAAACTCCACAACTAGAAACTCCACAACTAGAAACTTCGCAACTAGAGACTCCACAACTAGAAACTCCAACAATAGAAACTCCACAACTACAAACTCCACAAATAGAGACTCGGCAACTAGAAATTCCATATCTAGAAACTCCACAACTAAAAACTCCGCTACTAGAAACTGCAAAACTAGAGACTTCACAACTAGAAACTCCACAACTAGAAACTCCAAAACTGGAAACTCCACAACTAGACACTCCACTACTAGAAACTCCACAACTAGAGACTCCACAACTTGAAACTCCACAACTTTAAACTCCACAACTTGAGACTCAACAACTAGAAACTCCACAACATGCAACTCCACAGCTAGAAACTCCATAACCAGAAACTCCACAACCATAAACTCCACAACTAGAAACTCCACAACTAGAAACTCTTCAACTAGAGACTCCACAACTAGAAACTCCACAACTACAAACTCCACAAATAGAGACTCGGCTACAAGAAATTTCATGTCTAGAAAGTCCACAACCAAAAACTCTACAACTGGAAACTCCACAACTTGAGACTCCACAACTAGAAACTCCACAACTAGAAACTCCACAACTAGAAACTCCACAACTAGATACTCCGCAACTGGAGACTCTGCAACTAGAAACTCCACAACTAGAGACTCCGCAGCTCCACAACTAGAAACTACAACTGGAAAATCCAATCTAGATACTCCATAACTAGAAAATCCACAACTAGAAACTCCACAACTATAGACTCCACAACTTGAAACTCCACAAGCTTAAGCTGCACAACTTGAGACTCCACAACTAGAAACTCCACAACTAGAAACTCCACAACTAGAAACTCCACAATCAGAAACTCCGCAACTAGAAACTCCGCAACAGGAGACCCTACAACTAGAAACTCCACAACTAGAAACTTCACGACTAGAAACTCCGCAACTAGAAACTCCACAACTAGAAACTCCGCAACTAGAGACTCCACAACTAAAAACTCCCCAACTAGAAATTCCACAACTACAAACTCCACAAATAGAGACTCGGCAACTAGAAATTCCATATCTAGAAACTCCACAACTAAAAACTCCACAACTAGAAACTGCAAAACTAGAGACTTCACAACTAGAAACTCCACAACTAGAAATTCCACAATTGGAAACTCCACAACTAGACACTCCGCAACTAGAAACTCGACAACTAGAGACTCCACAACTTGAAACTCCAAAATTGAGACTCGGCAACTAAAAATTCCACATCTAGAAACTCCACACGTAAAAACTCCACAACTAGAAACTGCAAAACTAGAGACTTCACAACTAGAAACTCCACAACTAGAAACTCCACAACTGGAAACTACACAACTTGACACTCCGCAAATAGAAACTCCACATCTAGAGACTCAACAACTAGAAACTCCACAACTAGAAACTCCACAACTAGAAACTCCCCAACCAGAAACTCCGCAACTAGAAACTCCGCAACATGAGACTCTACAACTAGAAGCTCCACAACTAGAAGCTCCACAACTAGAAACTCTAAAACTAGAAACTCCACAACTAGAGACTCCACAACTCGAAACTCCACAACTAGAAACTCCACAACAACAAACTCCACAAATAGAGACTCGGCAACTAAAAATTCCATATCTAGAAACTTCACACGTAAAAACTCCACAACTAGAAACTGCAAAACTAGAGACTTCACAACTAGAAACTCCACAACTAGAAACTCCACAACTGGAAACTCCACAACTAGACACTCCGCAAATAGAAACTCCACAACTAGAGACTCCACAACTTGAAACTGCACAACTAGAAACTCCACAACATGAAACTCCACAACCATAAACTCTATAACTAGAAACTCTTCAACTAGAGACTCCACAACTAGAAACTCCACAACTAGAAACTCCACAACTACAAACTCCACAAATAGAGACTCGGCTACAAGAAATTTCATATCTAGAAAGTCCACAACTAAAAACTCCACAACTGGAAACTCCACAACTTGAGACTCCACAACTAGAAACTCCACAACTAGAAACTCCACAACTAGAAACTCCACAACTAGAAACTCCCCAACTAGAAACTCCAGAACTAGAAACTCCGCAACTGGAGACTCCACAACTAGAAACTCCACAACTAGAAACTCCACAACGAAAAACTTCACAATTTGAAACTCTACAACTAGAAACTCCACAACTTGAAACTCCACAGCTAGACACTACACAACTATAAACTCCACAACTAGAGACTGCGCAACTAGAGAACTCCGCAACTAGAAACTCCGCATTTAAAAACTCCACAACTTGAGACGCCGCCACTAGAAACTCCACAACTTGAAACTCCACAACTAGAAACTCCACAACTAAAAACTCTACAACTAGAGGCTCCTCAACTAGAGAATTCGCAACTAGAAACTCCAAAACTAGAGACTCTGCACCTAGAAACTCCGGAGCTAGAAACTCCACAACTAGAAACTCCAGAACTCGAAACTCCACAACTAGAAACTCCACAACTTGAAACTCCACAACTCAAAACTCCACAACTTGAAACAACACAACTAGAAACTCCACAACTTATGACTCCGCAACTAGAAACTCCACAACTTGAAACTCCACAACTAGAAACTCCACAACCAGAAACTCCACAACTAGAAACTCCACAACTGAAAACTCCGCAACTAGAGGCTCCACAATATAAAACTCCACAACTAGAAACTCCACAGCTACAAACTCCACAAATAGAGACTCGGCAACTGGAAATTCCATATCTAAAAACTCCACAACTACAAACTCCACAAATAGAGACTCGGCTACTAGAAATTCCATATCTAGAAACTACACAACTAGAAACTGCAAAACTAGAGACTTCACAACTAGAAACTCAACAACTAGAAACTCCACAACTAAAAACTCCACAACTGAAAACTCCACAACTTGAGACTCTGCAACTTGAAACTCCACAACTAAAAACTTTGCTATTAAAAACTCCGCAACTAGAAACTCCGCAACTAGAAACTCCGCAACTAGAAACTCCACAACTTGAAACTCCACAACTAGATACTCCACAATTGGAAACTCCACAACTAGATAATCCATATCTGGAAACTCCAAAACGAGAAACTCCACAACTAGAGAGTCAACAACTAGAAACTCCAACACTTGAAACTCCACAACTCAAAACTCCACAACTTGAAACTCCACAACTAGAAACTCCACAACTTGAGACTCCGCCACTAGAAACTCCACAACTTGAAACTCCACAACTAGAAACTGCAAAACTAGAGACTTCACAACTAGAAACTCACCAACTAGAAACTCCACAAACAGAAACTCCACAACTAGAAACTCCACAACTAGAAACTTCACAACTAGAAACTCCACAACTAGAGACTCCACAACTAGAAACTCCACAACTTGAAACTCCACAACTCAATACTCCACAACTTGAAACTCCACAACTTGAGACTCTGCACCTAGAAACTCCACAGGTGGAAACTCCACAACTAGAAACTCCACAACTCAAAACTTCACAACTAGAAACTCCACAACTTGAAACTCCACAACTCAAAACTTCACAACTTGAACTCCAAAGCTAGAAACTCCACAACTTGAGACTCCGCCACTAGAAACTCCACAACTTGAAACTCCACAACTAGAAACTCAACAACTAGAAACTCCACAACTAAAAACTCCACAACTGGAAACTCCAAAACTTGAGACTCCGCAACTTGAAACTCCACAACTAGAAACTCCACAACTATATACTCCACAACTGGAAACTCCACAACTATATAATCCATATCTGGAAACTCCACAACTAGATACTCCATATCTGAAACTCCACAACAAGAAACTCCACAGCTAGAGACTCAACAACTTGAAACTCCACAACTAGAAACTCAACAATTAGAAACTCCACAACCAGACACTCCGCAATTCCACAACTGGAAACTGCACAACTGGAAACTCCACAACTAGATACTTCGCAACTAGAAACTCCACAACTAGAGACTCCACAACTTGAAACTCCACAACTAGAAACTGCACAACTAGAAACTCTGCAACTAGAGACTCCACAACTACAAACTCCACAACTAGAAACTCCACAACTACGAACTCCACAAATAGAGACTCGGCTACAAGAAATTTCATGTCTAGAAAGTCCAGAACTAAAAACTCCACAACTGGAAACTCCACAACTAGAAACTCCACAACTAGAAACTCCACAACTAGAGATTCCGCAACTAGAAACTCCACAACCAGAGACTCTGCAACTAGAAACTCCGCAGCTAGAAACTCCACTAATAAAAGCTCCGCAACTGGAAACTCCGCAGCTAAAAACTACAGAACTAGACACTCCACAACTAGAAACTCCTCAACTAGGAACTCCACAACTTGAAACCCCACAACCTTAAGTTACGCAACTAGAAAATCCACAGCTAGAGAATCCGCAACTAGAAACTCCACAACTAGAAACTCCACAACTCAAAACTCCAACTAGAAACTCCAAAACTCGAACTTCCACAACTCGAAACTCCACAACTGTAAACTCCACAACTAGACACTCCACAACTAAAAACCCTTGAACTAGAAACTCCTAAACTAGAGACTCCACAACTAGAGAATCTACAACTAGAGACTTCAAACTAGAAACTCAACAACTAGAAACTCCACAACTAAAAACTCAACAACTAGAAACTCCACAGCTTGAGGCTCCGCAACTTGAAACTCCACAACTAGAAACTCCGCAACTAGAAACTCCACAACTAGGGACTCCGCAACTAGAAACTCCGCGACTAGAAACTCCACAACTGGAAGCTCCACAACTACAAACTCCACAAATAGAGACTCGGCAACTAGAAATTCCATATCTAGAAACTCCACAACTAAAAACTCCACAACTAGAAACTGCAAAACTAGAGACTTCACAACTAGAAACTCCACAACTAGAAACTCCACAACTGGAAACTCCACAACTAGACACTCCGCAACTAGAAACTCCACAACTAGAGACTCCACAACTTGAAACTCCACAACTTTAAACTCCACAACTTGAGACTCAACAACTAGAAACTCCACAACATGAAACTCCACAACTAGAAACTTCACAACTAGAAACTCTTCAACTAGAAACTTCACAACTAGAAACTACAAAACTACAAACTCCACAAATAGAGACTCGGCTACAAAAAATTTCATGTCTAGAAAGTCCACAACTAAAACTCCACGACAGGAAACTCCACAACTTGAGACTCCACAACTAGAAACTCCACAACTAGAAACTCTACTAGAAACTCTACAACTTGAGACTCCACAACTAGGCACTCCTCAACTAGAAACTCCACAACTAGAGACTCTGCAACTATAGAACCCCGCAACTAGAAACTCTGCATTTAAAAACTCCGCAGCAAGAAATTCCACGGCTAGAAACACCACAACTAGACACTCCGCAACTAGAAACTCTACAACTAGAGATTCCTCAACTAGAGAATTCGCAACTAGAAACTCCAAAACCAGATACTCTGCAACTATAAACTCCGCAGCTAGAAACTCCACAACTAGAAACTCCACAACTCGAAACTCCACAACTAGAAACTCCGCAACTAGAGACTCAACAACTAGAAACTCCGCAACTTGAAACTCCACAACTAGAAACTCCACAACCAGAAACTTCACAACTAGAAACTCCACAACTAGAAACTCCACAACTAGAAACTTCGCAACTAGAGACTCCACAACTAGAAACTCCAACAATAGAAACTCCACAACTACAAACTCCACAAATAGAGACTCGGCAACTAGAAATTCCATATCTAGAAACTCCACAACTAAAAACTCCGCAACTAGAAACTGCAAAACTAGAGACTTCACAACTAGAAACTCCACAACTAGAAACTCCAAAACTGGAAACTCCACAACTAGACACTCCACTACTAGAAACTCCACAACTAGAGACTCCACAACTTGAAACTCCAAACTTTAAACTCCACAACTTGAGACTCAAACACTAGAAACTCCACAACATGCAACTCCACAGCTAGAAACTCCATAACCAGAAACTCCACAACCATAAACTCCACAACTAGAAACTCTACAACTAGAAACTCTTCAACTAGAGACTCCACAACTAGAAACTCCACAACTACAAACTCCACAAATAGAGACTCGGCTACAAGAAATTTCATGTCTAGAAAGTCCACAACCAAAAACTCTACAACTGGAAACTCCACAACTTGAGACTCCACAACTAGAAACTCCACAACTAGAAACTCCACAACTAGAAACTCCACAACTAGATACTCTGCAACTGGAGACTCCACAACTAGAAACTCCACAACTGGAAGCTCCACTACTAGATACTCCACAACTGGAAACTCGACAACTAGAAACTCCACATCTAGAGACTCCACAACTTGAAACTCCACAACTAGAGACTCTGCAACTAGAAACTCCACAACTAGAGACTCCGCAGCTCCACAACAAGAAACTACAACTGGAAAATCCATTCTAGATACTCCATAACTAGAAAATCCACAACTAGAAACTCTACAACTATAGACTCCACAACTTGAAACTCCACAAGCTTAAGCTGCACAACTTGAGACTCCACAACTAGAAACTCCACAACTAGAAACTCCACAACTAGAAACTCCACAATTAGAAACTCCGCAACTAGAAACTCCGCAACAGGAGACCCTACAACTAGAAACTCCAAGACTAGAAACTTCACGACAAGAAACTCCGCAACTAGAAACTCCACAACTAGAAACTCCGCAACTAGAGACTCCACAACTAAAAACTCCCCAACTAGAAATTCCACAACTACAAACTCCACAAATAGAAACTCGGCAACTAGAAATTCCATATCTAGAAACTCCACAACTAAAAACTCCACAACTAGAAACTGCAAAACTAGAGACTTCACAACTAGAAACTCCACAACTAGAAATTCCACAACTGGAAACTCCACAACTAGACACTCCGCAACTAGAAACTCGACAACTAGAGACTCCACAACTTGAAACTCCACAACTTTAAACTCCACAGCTTGAGACTCAACAACTAGAAACTCCACAACATGAAACTCCACAACTAGAAACACCACAACCAGAAACTCCACAATCATAAACTCCACAACTAGAAACTTCACAACTAGAAACTCTTCAACTAGAGACTTCACAAATAGAAACTACAAAACTACAAACTCCACAAATAGAGACTCGGCTACAAGAAATTTCATGTCTAGAAAGTCCACAACTAAAACTCCACGACTGGAAGCTCCACAACTTGAGACTCCACAACTAGAAACTCCACAACTAGAAACTCCATACCTAGAAACCCCCAACCTAGAAACTCCACAACTAGAAACTCCGCAACTAGAAACTCCACAACTAGAAACTCCACAACGAAAAACTTCACAATTCGAAACTCTACAACTAGAAACTCCACAACTTGAAACTCCACAACTAGACACTACACAACTAGAAACTCCACAACTAGAGACTGCGCAACTAGATAACTCCGCAACTAGAAACTACGCATTTAAAAAATCCATAAACTTGAGATGCCGCAACTAGAAACTCCAAAACTTGGAACTCCACAACTGGAAACTCCACAACTAAAAACTCTACAACTAGAGACTCCTCAACTAGAGAATTCGCAACTAGAAACTCCAAAACTAAAGACTCTGCACCTAGAAACTCCGCAGCTAGAAACTCCACAACTAGAAACTCCACAACTCGAAACTCCACAACTAGAAACTCCACAACTTGAAACTCCACAACTCAAAACTCCAAAACTTGAAACTCCACAACTAGAAACTCCACAACTTGAGACTCCGAAACTAGAAACTCCACAACTTGAAACTCCACAACTAGAAGCTCCACAACCAGAAACTCCACAACGAGAAACTCCACAACTAGAAACTCCACAACTAAAAACTCCACAACTGGAAACTCCAAAACTTGAGACTCCGCAACTTGAAACTCCACAACTAGAAACTCCACAACTATATACTCCACAACTGGAAACTCCACAACTATATAATCCATATCTGGAAACTCCACAACTAGATACTCCATATCTAAAACTCCACAACAAGAAACTCCACAGCTAGAGACTCAACAACTTGAAACTCCACAACTAGAAACTCAACAATTAGAAACTCCACAACCAGACACTCCGCAATTCCACAACTGGAAACTGCACAACTGGAAACTCCACAACTAGATACTTCGCAACTAGAAACTCCACAACTAGAGACTCCACAACTTGAAACTCCACAACTAGAAACTGCACAACTAGAAACTCTGCAACTAGAGACTCCACAACTACAAACTCCACAACTAGAAACTCCACAACTACGAACTCCACAAATAGAGACTCGGCTACAAGAAATTTCATGTCTAGAAAGTCCAGAACTAAAAACTCCACAACTGGAAACTCCACAACTAGAAACTCCACAACTAGAAACTCCACAACTAGAGATTCCGCAACTAGAAACTCCACAACCAGAGACTCTGCAACTAGAAACTCCGCAGCTAGAAACTCCACTAATAAAAGCTCCGCAACTGGAAACTCCGCAGCTAAAAACTACAGAACTAGACACTCCACAACTAGAAACTCCTCAACTAGGAACTCCACAACTTGAAACCCCACAACCTTAAGTTACGCAACTAGAAAATCCACAGCTAGAGAATCCGCAACTAGAAACTCCACAACTAGAAACTCCACAACTCAAAACTCCAACTAGAAACTCCAAAACTCGAACTTCCACAACTCGAAACTCTACAACTGTAAACTCCACAACTAGACACTCCACAACTAAAAACCCTTCAACTAGAAACTCCTAAACTAGAGACTCCACAACTAGAGAATCTACAACTAGAGACTTCAAACTAGAAACTCAACAACTAGAAACTCCACAACTAAAAACTCAACAACTAGAAACTCCACAGCTTGAGGCTCCGCAACTTGAAACTCCACAACTAGAAACTCCGCAACTAGAAACTCCACAACTAGGGACTCCGCAACTAGAAACTCCGCGACTAGAAACTCCACAACTGGAAGCTCCACAACTACAAACTCCACAAATAGAGACTCGGCAACTAGAAATTCCATATCTAGAAACTCCACAACTAAAAACTCCACAACTAGAAACTGCAAAACTAGAGACTTCACAACTAGAAACTCCACAACTAGAAACTCCACAACTGGAAACTCCACAACTAGACACTCCGCAACTAGAAACTCCACAACTAGAGACTTCACAACTTGAAACTCCACAACTTTAAACTCCACAACTTGAGACTCAACAACTAGAAACTCCACAACATGAAACTCCACAACTAGAAACTTCACAACTAGAAACTCTTCAACTAGAAACTTCACAACTAGAAACTACAAAACTACAAACTCCACAAATAGAGACTCGGCTACAAAAAATTTCATGTCTAGAAAGTCCACAACTAAAACTCCACGACAGGAAACTCCACAACTTGAGACTCCACAACTAGAAACTCCACAACTAGAAACTCTACTAGAAACTCTACAACTTGAGACTCCACAACTAGGCACTCCTCAACTAGAAACTCCACAACTAGAGACTCTGCAACTATAGAACCCCGCAACTAGAAACTCTGCATTTAAAAACTCCGCAGCAAGAAATTCCACGGCTAGAAACACCACAACTAGACACTCCGCAACTAGAAACTCTACAACTAGAGATTCCTCAACTAGAGAATTCGCAACTAGAAACTCCAAAACTAGATACTCTGCAACTATAAACTCCGCAGCTAGAAACTCCACAACTAGAAACTCCACAACTCGAAACTCCACAACTAGAAACTCCGCAACTAGAGACTCAACAACTAGAAACTCCGCAACTTGAAACTCCACAACTAGAAACTCCACAACCAGAAACTTCACAACTAGAAACTCCACAACTAGAAACTCCACAACTAGAAACTTCGCAACTAGAGACTCCACAACTAGAAACTCCAACAATAGAAACTCCACAACTACAAACTCCACAAATAGAGACTCGGCAACTAGAAATTCCATATCTAGAAACTCCACAACTAAAAACTCCGCAACTAGAAACTGCAAAACTAGAGACTTCACAACTAGAAACTCCACAACTAGAAACTCCAAAACTGGAAACTCCACAACTAGACACTCCACTACTAGAAACTCCACAACTAGAGACTCCACAACTTGAAACTCCAAACTTTAAACTCCACAACTTGAGACTCAAACACTAGAAACTCCACAACATGCAACTCCACAGCTAGAAACTCCATAACCAGAAACTCCACAACCATAAACTCCACAACTAGAAACTCTACAACTAGAAACTCTTCAACTAGAGACTCCACAACTAGAAACTCCACAACTACAAACTCCACAAATAGAGACTCGGCTACAAGAAATTTCATGTCTAGAAAGTCCACAACCAAAAACTCTACAACTGGAAACTCCACAACTTGAGACTCCACAACTAGAAACTCCACAACTAGAAACTCCACAACTAGAAACTCCACAACTAGATACTCTGCAACTGGAGACTCCACAACTAGAAACTCCACAACTGGAAGCTCCACTACTAGATACTCCACAACTGGAAACTCGACAACTAGAAACTCCACATCTAGAGACTCCACAACTTGAAACTCCACAACTAGAGACTCTGCAACTAGAAACTCCACAACTAGAGACTCCGCAGCTCCACAACTAGAAACTACAACTGGAAAATCCATTCTAGATACTCCATAACTAGAAAATCCACAACTAGAAACTCTACAACTATAGACTCCACAACTTGAAACTCCACAAGCTTAAGCTGCACAACTTGAGACTCCACAACTAGAAACTCCACAACTAGAAACTCCACAACTAGAAACTCCACAATTAGAAACTCCGCAACTAGAAACTCCGCAACAGGAGACCCTACAACTAGAAACTCCAAGACTAGAAACTTCACGACAAGAAACTCCGCAACTAGAAACTCCACAACTAGAAACTCCGCAACTAGAGACTCCACAACTAAAAACTCCCCAACTAGAAATTCCACAACTACAAACTCCACAAATAGAAACTCGGCAACTAGAAATTCCATATCTAGAAACTCCACAACTAAAAACTCCACAACTAGAAACTGCAAAACTAGAGATTTCACAACTAGAAACTCCACAACTAGAAATTCCACAACTGGAAACTCCACAACTAGACACTCCGCAACTAGAAACTCGACAACTAGAGACTCCACAACTTGAAACTCCACAACTTTAAACTCCACAGCTTGAGACTCAACAACTAGAAACTCCACAACATGAAACTCCACAACTAGAAACACCACAACCAGAAACTCCACAATCATAAACTCCACAACTAGAAACTTCACAACTAGAAACTCTTCAACTAGAGACTTCACAAATAGAAACTACAAAACTACAAACTCCACAAATAGAGACTCGGCTACAAGAAATTTCATGTCTAGAAAGTCCACAACTAAAACTCCACGACTGGAAGCTCCACAACTTGAGACTCCACAACTAGAAACTCCACAACTAGAAACTCCATACCTAGAAACCCCCAACCTAGAAACTCCACAACTAGAAACTCCGCAACTAGAAACTCCACAACTAGAAACTCCACAACGAAAAACTTCACAATTCGAAACTCTACAACTAGAAACTCCACAACTTGAAACTCCACAACTAGACACTACACAACTAGAAACTCCACAACTAGAGACTGCGCAACTAGATAACTCCGCAACTAGAAACTACGCATTTAAAAAATCCATAAACTTGAGATGCCGCAACTAGAAACTCCAAAACTTGGAACTCCACAACTGGAAACTCCACAACTAAAAACTCTACAACTAGAGACTCCTCAACTAGAGAATTCGCAACTAGAAACTCCAAAACTAAAGACTCTGCACCTAGAAACTCCGCAGCTAGAAACTCCACAACTAGAAACTCCACAACTCGAAACTCCACAACTAGAAACTCCACAACTTGAAACTCCACAACTCAAAACTCCAAAACTTGAAACTCCACAACTAGAAACTCCACAACTTGAGACTCCGAAACTAGAAACTCCACAACTTGAAACTCCACAACTAGAAGCTCCACAACCAGAAACTCCACAACGAGAAACTCCACAACTAGAAACTCCACAACTAGAAACTCCGCCACTAGAGACTCCACAACTAGAAACTCCACAACTTGAAACTCCACAACTATAGACTCCACAACTTGAAACTCCACATGTTTAAACTCCACAACTTGAGACTCCACAACTAGAAACTCCACAAATAGAAACTCCACAACTAGAAACTCCCCAACCAGAAACTCCAAAACTAGAAACTCCACAACTAAAACCTTCACGATTCGAAACTCTACTAGAAACTCCACAACTTGAAACTCCACAACTAGGCACTCCACAACTTGAGACTCAACAACTAGAAACTCCACAACATGAAACTCCACAACTAGAAACTCCATAACCAGAAACTCCACAACCATAAACTCCACAACTAGAAACTCCACAACTAGAAACTCTTCAACAAGAGACTCCACAACTAGAAACTCCACAACTAGAAACTCCACAACTACAAACTCCACAAATAGAGACTCGGCTACAAGAAATTTCATGTCTAGAAAGTCCACAACCAAAAACTCTACAACTGGAAACTCCACAACTTGAGACTCCACAACTAGAAACTCCACAACTAGAAACTCCACAACTAGAAACTCCACAACTAGATACTCCGCAACTGGAGACTCCACAACTAGAAACTCCACAACTGGAAGCTCCACTACTAGATACTCCACAACTGGAAACTCGACAACTAGAAACTCCACATCTAGAGACTCCACAACTTGAAACTCCACAACTAGACACTCTGCAACTAGAAACTCCACAACTAGAGACTCCGCAGCTCCACAACTAGAAACTACAACTGGAAAATCCAATCTAGATACTCCATAACTAGAAAATCCACAACTAGAAACTCCACAACTATAGACTCCACAAGCTTAAACTGCACAACTTGAGACTCCACCACTAGAAACTCCACAACCTGAAACTCCACAACTAGAAACTCAACAACTAGAAACTCCACAACTAAAAACTCCACAACTGGAAACTCAAAAACTTGAGACTCCGCAACTTGAAACTCCACAACTAGAAACTCCGCTTTAAAAACTCCGCAACTAGAAACTCCGCAACTAGAAACTCCACAACTTGAAACTCCACAACTAGATACTCCAAAACTGGAAACTCCACAACTATATAATCCATATCTGGAAACTCCACAACTAGATACTCCATATCTGCAAAACTCCACAACAAGAAACTCCACAACTAGAGACTCAACAACTTGAAACTCCACAACTAGAAACTCAACAATTAGAAACTCCACAACCAAGCACTCCGCAATTCCACAACTGGAAACTGCACAACTGGAAACTCCACAACTAGATACTCCGCAACTAGAAACTCCACAACTAGAGACTCCACAACTTGAAACTCCACAACTAGAAACTCCACAACTAGAAACTCTGCAACTAGAGACTCCACAACTACAAACTCCACAACTAGAAACTCCACAACTACGAACTCCACAAATAGAGACTCGGCTACAAGAAATTTCATGTCTAGAAAGTCCAGAACTAAAAACTGCACAACTGGAAACTCCACAACTAGAAACTCGACAACTAGAAACTCCACAACTAGAGATTCCGCAACTAGAAACTCCACAACCAGAGACTCTGCAACTAGAAACTCCGCAGCTAGAAACTCCACAAAAAAAAGCTCCGCAACTAGAAACTCCACAACTAGGAACTCCACAACTTGAAACCTCACAACCTTAAGTTACACAACTAGAAAATCCACAGCTAGAGAATCCGCAACTAGAAACTCCACAACTAGAAACTCCACAACTCAAAACTCCAACTAGAAACTCCAAAACTCGAACTTCCACAACTCGAAACTCCACAACTGGAAACTCCACAACTAGACACTCCACAACTAAAAACTCTTCAACTAGAAACTCCTAAACTAGAGACTCCACAACTAGAGAATCTACAACTAGAGACTTCAAACTAGAAACTCAACAACTAGAAACTCCACAACTAAAAACTCAACAACTAGAAACTCCACAGCTTGAGGCTCCGCAACTTGAAACTCCACAACTAGAAACTCCGCAACTAGAAACTCCACAACTAGGGACTCCGCAACTAGAAACTCCGCAACTAGAAACTCCACAACTGGAAGCTCCACTACTAGATACTCCACAACTGGAAACTCGACAACTAAAACTCCACATCTAGAGACTCCACAACTTGAAACTCCACATCTAGAGACTCTGCAACTAGAAACTCCACCACTAGAGACTCCGCAGCTCCACAACTAGAAACTCTACAACTGGAAAATCCAATCTAGATACTCCATAACTAGAAAATTCACAACTAGAAACTCCACAACTATACACTCCACAACTTGAAACTCCACAAGCTTAAACTGCACAACTTGAGACTCCACAACTAGAAACTCCTCAACTAGAAACTCCACAATTAGAAACTCCGCAACTAGAAACTTCACGACCAGAAACTCCGCAACTAAAAACTCCACAACTAGAAACTCCACAACTAAAAACTCCACAACTAGAAACTGCAAAACTAGAGACTTCACAACTAGAAACTCCACAACTAGAAACTCCACAACTGGAAACTCCACAACTAGACACTCCGCAACTAGAAACTCCACAACTAGAGACTCCACAACTTGAAACTCCACAACTTTAAACTCCACAACTTGAGACTCAACAACTAGAAACTCCACAACTAGAAACTCCACAACTATAGACTCCACAACTTGAAACTCCACAAGTGTAAACTCCACAACTTGAGACTCCACAACTAGAAACTCCACAAATAGAAACTCCACAACTAGAAACTCCCCAACAAGAAACTCCAAAACTAGAAACTCCACAACTAGAAACTCCACAACTAAAACCTTCACGATTCGAAACTCTACTAGAAACTCCACAACTTGAAACTCCACAACTAGGCACTCCACAACTAGAAACTCCACAACTAGAGACTCTGCAACTATAGAACTCCGCAACTAGGAACTCCGCATTTAAAAACTCCGCAAAAAGAAATTCCACGGCTAGAAACATCACAACTATACACTCCGCAACTAGAAACTCTACAACTAGAGACTCCTCAACTAGAGAATTCGCAACTAGAAATTCCAAAACTGAGACTCTGCAACTAGAAACTCCGCAGCTAGAAACTCCACAACTAGAAACTCCACAATTCGAAACTCCACAACTAGAAACTCCGCAACTAGAGACTCCACAACTAGAAACTCCACAACTTGAAACTGCACAACTAGAAACTCCACAACCAGAAACTTCACAACTAGAAACTCCATAACTAGAAACTCTGCAACAAGAGACTCCAACACTAAAAACTCCACAACTAGAAACTCCACAACTACAAACTCCACAAATAGAGACTCGGCAACTAGAAATTCCATATCTAGAAACTCCACAACTAAATCTCCACAACTAGAAACTGCAAAACTAGAGACTTAACAACTAGAAACTCCACAACTAGAAACTCCACAACTGGAAACTCCACAACTAGAAACTCTACAACTTGAGACGCCCCAACTAGAAACTCCACAACTTGAAACTCCACAACTAGAAACTCCACAACTTGAGACTCAACAACTAGAAACTCCACAACATGAAACTCCAAGACTAGAAACTCCACAACCAGAAACACCACAACTTTAAACTTCACAACTTGAGACTCAACAACTAGAAACTCCACAACATGAAACTCCAAGACTAGAAACTCCACAATCAGAAACTCCACAACCATAAACTTCACAACTAGAAACTCCATAACTAGTAACGCCACAACTAAAAACTCCACAACTACAAACTCCACCAAATAGACTCGGCAACTAGAAATTCCATATCTAGAAACTCCACAACTAAATCTCCACAGCTAGAAACTGCAAAACTAGAGACTTCACAACTAGAAACTCCACAACTGGAAACTCCACAACTAGAAACTCCACAACCAGAAACTCCGCAACTAGAAACTCCGCATTAGGAGACTCTACTACTAGAAACTCCACAACTACAAACTCCAAAACTAGAAACTCCACAACTACAAACTCCACAACTAAAAACTTCACAATTCGAAACTCTTCTAGAAACTCTACAACTTGAGACTCCACAACTAGGCACTCCTCAACTAGAAACTCCACAACTAGAGGCTCTGCAACTATAGAACCCCGCAACTAGAAACTCCGCATTTAAAAACTCCGCAGCAAGAAACTTCACGACTAGAAACTCCGCAACTAGAAACTCCACAACTAGAAACTCCGCAACTAGAGACTCCACAACTAAAAACTCCCCAACTAGAAATTCCACAACTACAAACTCCACAAATAGAGACTCGGCAACTAGAAATTTCATATCTAGAAACTCCACAACTAAAAACTCCACAACTAGAAACTGCAAAACTAGAGACTTCACAACTAGAAACTCCACAACTAGAAATTGCACAACTGGAAACTCCACAACTAGACACTCCGCAACTAGAAACTCCACAACTAGAGACTCCACAACTTGAAACTCCACAACTTTAAATTCCATAGCTTGAGACTCAACAACTAGAAACTCCACAACATGAAACTCCACAACTAGAAACACCACAACCAGAAACTCCACAATCATAAACTCCACAACTAGAAACTTCACAACTAGAAACTCTTCAACTAGAGACTTCACAACTAGAAACTACAAAAATACAAACTCCACAAATAGAGACTCGGCTACAAGAAATTTCATGTCTAGAAAGTCCACAACTAAAACTCCACGACTGGAAGCTCCACAACTTGAGACTCCACAACTAGAAACTCCACAACTAGAAACTCCATACCTAGAAACCCCCAACCTAGAAACTCCACAACTAGAAACTCCGCAACTAGAAACTCCACAACTAGAAACTCCACAACGAAAAACTTCACAATTCGAAACTCTACAACTAGAAACTCCACAACTTGAAACTCCACAACTAGACACTACACAACTAGAAACTCCACAACTAGAGACTGCGCAACTAGATAACTCCGCAACTAGAAACTACGCATTTAAAAAATCCATAAACTTGAGATGCCGCAACTAGAAACTCCACAACTTGAAACTCCACAACTGGAAACTCCACAACTAAAAACTCTACAACTAGAGACTCCTCAACTAGAGAATTCGCAACTAGAAACTCCAAAACTAAAGACTCTGCACCTAGAAACTCCGCAGCTAGAAACTCCACAACTAGAAACTCCACAACTAGAAACTCCACAACTAGAAACTCCACAACTTGAAACTCCACAACTCAAAACTCCACAACTTGAAACTCCACAACTAGAAACTCCACAACTTGAGACTCCGAAACTAGAAACTCCACAACTTGAAACTCCACAACTAGAAGCTCCACAACCAGAAACTCCACAACGAGAAACTCCACAACTAGAAACTCCACAACTAGAAACTCCGCCACTAGAGACTCCACAACTAGAAACTCCACAACTTGAAACTCCACAACTAGAAACTCCACAACTATAGACTCCACAACTTGAAACTCCACATGTTTAAACTCCACAACTTGAGACTCCACAAATAGAAACTCCACAAATAGAAACTCCACAACTAGAAACTCCCCAACCAGAAACTCCAAAACTAGAAACTCCACAACTAAAACCTTCACGATTCGAAACTCTACTAGAAACTCCACAACTTGAAACTCCACAACTAGGCACTCCACAACTTGAGACTCAACAACTAGAAACTCCACAACATGAAACTCCACAACTAGAAACTCCATAACCAGAAACTCCAGAACCATAAACTCCACAACTAGAAACTCCACAACTAGAAACTCTTCAACTAGAGACTCCACAACTAGAAACTCCACAACTAGAAACTCCACAACTACAAACTCCACAAATAGAGACTCGGCTACAAGAAATTTCATGTCTAGAAAGTCCACAACCAAAAACTCTACAACTGGAAACTCCACAACTTGAGACTCCACAACTAGAAACTCCACAACTAGAAACTCCACAACTAGATACTCCGCAACTGGAGACTCCACAACTAGAAACTCCACAACTGGAAGCTCCACTACTAGATACTCCACAACTGGAAACTCGACAACTAGAAACTCCACATCTAGAGACTCCACAACTTGAAACTCCACAACTAGAGACTCTGCAACTAGAAACTCCACAACTAGAGACTCCGCAGCTCCACAACTAGAAACTACAACTGGAAAATCCAATCTAGATACTCCATAACTAGAAAATCCACAACTAGAAACTCCACAACTATAGACTCCACAACTTGAAACTCCACAAGCTTAAACTGCACAACTTGAGACTCCACCACTAGAAACTCCACAACCTGAAACTCCACAACTAGAAACTCAACAACTAGAAACTCCACAACTAAAAACTCCACAACTGGAAACTCAAAAACTTGAGACTCCGCAACTTGAAACTCCACAACTAGAAACTCCGCTTTAAAAACTCCGCAACTAGAAACTCCGCAACTAGAAACTCCACAACTTGAAACTCCACAACTAGATACTCCACAACTGGAAACTCCACAACTATATAATCCATATCTGGAAACTCCACAACTAGATACTCCATATCTGCAAAACTCCACAACAAGAAACTCGACAACTAGAGACTCAACAACTTGAAACTCCACAACTAGAAACTCAACAATTAGAAACTCCACAACCAGGCACTCCGCAATTCCCAACTGGAAACTGCACAACTGGAAACTCCACAACTAGATACTCCGCAACTAGAAACTCCACAACTAGAGACTCCACAACTTGAAACTCCACAACTAGAAACTCCACAACTAGAAACTCTGCAACTAGAGACTCCACAACTACAAACTCCACAACTAGAAACTCCACAACTACGAACTCCACAAATAGAGACTCGGCTACAAGAAATTTCATGTCTAGAAAGTCCAGAACTAAAAACTGCACAACTGGAAACTCCACAACTAGAAACTCCACAACTAGAGATTCCGCAACTAGAAACTCCACAACCAGAGACTCTGCAACTAGCAACTCCGCAGCTAGAAACTCCACAAATAAAAGCTCCGCAACTAGAAACTCCGCAGCTAAAAACTACAGAACTAGACACTCCACAACTAGAAACTCCACAACTAGGAACTCCACAACTTGAAACCTCACAACCTTAAGTTACACAACTAGAAAATCCACAGCTAGAGAATCCGCAACTAGAAACTCCACAACTAGAAACTCCACAACTCAAAACTCCAACTAGAAACTCCAAAACTCGAACTTCCACAACTCGAAACTCCACAACTGGAAACTCCACAACTAGACACTCCACAACTAAAACTCTTCAACTAGAAACTCCTAAACTAGAGACTCCACAACTAGAGAATCTACAACTAGATACTTCAAACTAGAAACTCAACAACTAGAAACTCCACAACTAAAAACTCAACAACTAGAAACTCCACAGCTTGAGGCTCCGCAACTTGAAACTCCACAACTAGAAACTCCGCAGCTAGAAACTCCACAACTAGGGACTCCGCAACTAGAAACTCCGCAACTAGAAACTCCACAACTGGAAGCTCCACTACTAGATACTCCACAACTGGAAACTCGACAACTAAAACTCCACATCTAGAGACTCCACAACTTGAAACTCCACATCTAGAGACTCTGCAACTAGAAACTCCACCACTAGAGACTCCACAACTTGAAACTCCACAAGTTTGAACTCCACAACTTGAGACTCCACAACTAGAAACTCCACAAATAGAAACTCCACAACAAGAAACTCCAAAACTAGAAACTGCACAACTAGAAACTCCACAACTAAAACCTTCACGATTCGAAACTCTACTAGAAACTCCACAACTTGAAACTCCTCAACTAGGCACTCCACAACTAGAAACTCCACAACTAGAGACTCTGCAACTACAGAACTCCGCAACTAGGAACTCCGCATTTAAAAACTCCGCAAAAAGAAATTCCACGGCTAGAAACATCACAACTATACACTCCGCAACTAGAAACTCTACAACTAGAGACTCCTCAACTAGAGAATTCGCAACTAGAAATTCCAAAACTAGAGACTCTGCAACTAGAAACTCCGCAGCTAGAAACTCCACAACTAGAAACTCCACAACTCGAAACTCCACAACTAGAAACTCCGCAACTAGAGACTCCACAACTAGAAACTCCACAACTTGAAACTGCACAACTAGAAACTCCACAACCAGAAACTTCACAACTAGAAACTCCATAACTAGAAACTCCGCAACTAGAAACTCCGCAACAGGAGACTCTACTACTAGAAACTCCACAACTACAAACTCCAAAACTAGATACTCCACAACTAGAAACTCCACAACTAAAAACTTCACAATTCGAAACTCTTCTAAAAACTCTACAACTTGAGACTCCACAACTAGGCACTCCTCAACTAGAAACTCCACAACTAGAGACTCTGCAACTATAGAACCCCGCAACTAGAAATTCCGCATTTAAAAACTCCGCAGCAAGAAATTCCACGGCTAGAAACACCACAACTAGACACTCCGCAACTAGAAACTCTACAACTAGAGACTCCTCAACTAGAGAATTCGCAACTAGAAACTCCAAAACTAGATACTCTGCAACTATAAACTCCGCAGCTAGAAACTCCACAACTAGAAACTCCACAACTCGAAACTCCACAACTATAAACTCCGCAACTAGAGACTCAACAACTAGAAACTCCACAACTTGAAACTCCACAACTAGAAACTCCACAACCAGAAACTTCACAACTAGAAACTCCACAACTAGAAACTCCACAACTAGAAACTTCGCAACTAGAGACTCCACAACTAGAAACTCCAACAATAGAAACTCCACAACTACAAACTCCACAAATAGAGACTCGGCAACTAGAAATTCCATATCTAGAAACTCCACAACTAAAAACTCCGCAACTAGAAACTGCAAAACTAGAGACTTCACAACTAGAAACTCCACAACTAGAAACTCCAAAACTGGAAACTTCACAACTAGACACTCCACTACTAGAAACTCCACAACTAGAGACTCCACAACTTGAAACTCCACAACTTTAAACTCCAAAACTTGAGACTCAACAACTAGAAACTCCACAACATGCAACTCCACAACTAGAAACTCCATAACCAGAAACTCCACAACCATAAACTCCACAACTAGAAACTCCACAACTAGAAACTCTTCAACTAGAGACTCCACAACTAGAAACTCCACAACTAGAAACTCCACAACTACAAACTCCACAAATAGAGACTCGGCTACAAGAAATTTCATGTCTAGAAAGTCCACAACCAAAAACTCTACAACTGGAAACTCCACAACTTGAGACTCCACAACTAGAAACTCCACAACTAGAAACTCCACAACTACAAACTCCACAACTAGATACTCCGCAACTGGAGACTCCACAACTAGAAACTCCACAACTGGAAGCTCCACTACTAGATACTCCACAACTGGAAACTCGACAACTAGAAACTCCACATCTAGAGACTCCACAACTTGAAACTCCACAACTAGAGACTCTGCAACTAGAAACTCCACAACTAGAGACTCCGCAGCTCCACAACTAGAAACTACAACTGGAAAATCCAATCTAGATACTCCATAACTAGAAAATCCACAACTAGAAACTCCACAACTATAGACTCCACAACTTGAAACTCCACAAGCTTAAACTGCACAACTTGAGACTCCTCAACTAGAAACTCCACAATTAGAAACTCCGCAACTAGAAACTTCATGACCAGAAACTCCGCAACTAAAAACTCCACAACTAGAAACTCCACAACTGGAAGCTCCACTACTAGATACTCCACAACTGGAAACTCGACAACTAGAAACTCCACATCTAGAGACTCCACAACTTGAAACTCCACAACTAGAGACTCTGCAACTAGAAACTCCACAACTAGAGACTCCGCAGCTCCACAACTAGAAACTACAACTGGAAAATCCATTCTAGATACTCCATAACTAGAAAATCCACAACTAGAAACTCTACAACTATAGACTCCACAACTTGAAACTCCACAAGCTTAAGCTGCACAACTTGAGACTCCACAACTAGAAACTCCACAACTAGAAACTCCACAACTAGAAACTCCACAATTAGAAACTCCGCAACTAGAAACTCCGCAACAGGAGACCCTACAACTAGAAACTCCAAGACTAGAAACTTCACGACAAGAAACTCCGCAACTAGAAACTCCACAACTAGAAACTCCGCAACTAGAGACTCCACAACTAAAAACTACCCAACTAGAAATTCCACAACTACAAACTCCACAAATAGAAACTCGGCAACTAGAAATTCCATATCTAGAAACTCCACAACTAAAAACTCCACAACTAGAAACTGCAAAACTAGAGATTTCACAACTAGAAACTCCACAACTAGAAATTCCACAACTGGAAACTCCACAACTAGACACTCCGCAACTAGAAACTCGACAACTAGAGACTCCACAACTTGAAACTCCACAACTTTAAACTCCACAGCTTGAGACTCAACAACTAGAAACTCCACAACATGAAACTCCACAACTAGAAACACCACAACCAGAAACTCCACAATCATAAACTCCACAACTAGAAACTTCACAACTAGAAACTCTTCAACTAGAGACTTCACAAATAGAAACTACAAAACTACAAACTCCACAAATAGAGACTCGGCTACAAGAAATTTCATGTCTAGAAAGTCCACAACTAAAACTCCACGACTGGAAGCTCCACAACTTGAGACTCCACAACTAGAAACTCCACAACTAGAAACTCCATACCTAGAAACCCCCAACCTAGAAACTCCACAACTAGAAACTCCGCAACTAGAAACTCCACAACTAGAAACTCCACAACGAAAAACTTCACAATTCGAAACTCTACAACTAGAAACTCCACAACTTGAAACTCCACAACTAGACACTACACAACTAGAAACTCCACAACTAGAGACTGCGCAACTAGATAACTCCGCAACTAGAAACTACGCATTTAAAAAATCCATAAACTTGAGATGCCGCAACTAGAAACTCCAAAACTTGGAACTCCACAACTGGAAACTCCACAACTAAAAACTCTACAACTAGAGACTCCTCAACTAGAGAATTCGCAACTAGAAACTCCAAAACTAAAGACTCTGCACCTAGAAACTCCGCAGCTAGAAACTCCACAACTAGAAACTCCACAACTCGAAACTCCACAACTAGAAACTCCACAACTTGAAACTCCACAACTCAAAACTCCAAAACTTGAAACTCCACAACTAGAAACTCCACAACTTGAGACTCCGAAACTAGAAACTCCACAACTTGAAACTCCACAACTAGAAGCTCCACAACCAGAAACTCCACAACGAGAAACTCCACAACTAGAAACTCCACAACTAGAAACTCCGCCACTAGAGACTCCACAACTAGAAACTCCACAACTTGAAACTCCACAACTATAGACTCCACAACTTGAAACTCCACATGTTTAAACTCCACAACTTGAGACTCCACAACTAGAAACTCCACAAATAGAAACTCCACAACTAGAAACTCCCCAACCAGAAACTCCAAAACTAGAAACTCCACAACTAAAACCTTCACGATTCGAAACTCTACTAGAAACTCCACAACTTGAAACTCCACAACTAGGCACTCCACAACTTGAGAATCAACAACTAGAAACTCCACAACATGAAACTCCACAACTAGAAACTCCATAACCAGAAACTCCACAACCATAAACTCCACAACTAGAAACTCCACAACTAGAAACTCTTCAACAAGAGACTCCACAACTAGAAACTCCACAACTAGAAACTCCACAACTACAAACTCCACAAATAGAGACTCGGCTACAAGAAATTTCATGTCTAGAAAGTCCACAACCAAAAACTCTACAACTGGAAACTCCACAACTTGAGACTCCACAACTAGAAACTCCACAACTAGAAACTCCACAACTAGAAACTCCACAACTAGATACTCCGCAACTGGAGACTCCACAACTAGAAACTCCACAACTGGAAGCTCCACTACTAGATACTCCACAACTGGAAACTCGACAACTAGAAACTCCACATCTAGAGACTCCACAACTTGAAACTCCACAACTAGACACTCTGCAACTAGAAACTCCACAACTAGAGACTCCGCAGCTCCACAACTAGAAACTACAACTGGAAAATCCAATCTAGATACTCCATAACTAGAAAATCCACAACTAGAAACTCCACAACTATAGACTCCACAAGCTTAAACTGCACAACTTGAGACTCCACCACTAGAAACTCCACAACCTGAAACTCCACAACTAGAAACTCAACAACTAGAAACTCCACAACTAAAAACTCCACAACTGGAAACTCAAAAACTTGAGACTCCGCAACTTGAAACTCCACAACTAGAAACTCCGCTTTAAAAACTCCGCAACTAGAAACTCCGCAACTAGAAACTCCACAACTTGAAACTCCACAACTAGATACTCCAAAACTGGAAACTCCACAACTATATAATCCATATCTGGAAACTCCACAACTAGATACTCCATATCTGCAAAACTCCACAACAAGAAACTCCACAACTAGAGACTCAACAACTTGAAACTCCACAACTAGAAACTCAACAATTAGAAACTCCACAACCAGACACTCCGCAATTCCACAACTGGAAACTGCACAACTGGAAACTCCACAACTAGATACTCCGCAACTAGAAACTCCACAACTAGAGACTCCACAACTTGAAACTCCACAACTAGAAACTCCACAACTAGAAACTCTGCAACTAGAGACTCCACAACTACAAACTCCACAACTAGAAACTCCACAACTACGAACTCCACAAATAGAGACTCGGCTACAAGAAATTTCATGTCTAGAAAGTCCAGAACTAAAAACTGCACAACTGGAAACTCCACAACTAGAAACTCGACAACTAGAAACTCCACAACTAGAGATTCCGCAACTAGAAACTCCACAACCAGAGACTCTGCAACTAGAAACTCCGCAGCTAGAAACTCCACAAAAAAAAGCTCCGCAACTAGAAACTCCACAACTAGGAACTCCACAACTTGAAACCTCACAACCTTAAGTTACACAACTAGAAAATCCACAGCTAGAGAATCCGCAACTAGAAACTCCACAACTAGAAACTCCACAACTCAAAACTCCAACTAGAAACTCCAAAACTCGAACTTCCACAACTCGAAACTCCACAACTGGAAACTCCACAACTAGACACTCCACAACTAAAAACTCTTCAACTAGAAACTCCTAAACTAGAGACTCCACAACTAGAGAATCTACAACTAGAGACTTCAAACTAGAAACTCAACAACTAGAAACTCCACAACTAAAAACTCAACAACTAGAAACTCCACAGCTTGAGGCTCCGCAACTTGAAACTCCACAACTAGAAACTCCGCAACTAGAAACTCCACAACTAGGGACTCCGCAACTAGAAACTCCGCAACTAGAAACTCCACAACTGGAAGCTCCACTACTAGATACTCCACAACTGGAAACTCGACAACTAAAACTCCACATCTAGAGACTCCACAACTTGAAACTCCACATCTAGAGACTCTGCAACTAGAAACTCCACCACTAGAGACTCCGCAGCTCCACAACTAGAAACTCTACAACTGGAAAATCCAATCTAGATACTCCATAACTAGAAAATTCACAACTAGAAACTCCACAACTATACACTCCACAACTTGAAACTCCACAAGCTTAAACTGCACAACTTGAGACTCCACAACTAGAAACTCCTCAACTAGAAACTCCACAATTAGAAACTCCGCAACTAGAAACTTCACGACCAGAAACTCCGCAACTAAAAACTCCACAACTAGAAACTCCACAACTAAAAACTCCACAACTAGAAACTGCAAAACTAGAGACTTCACAACTAGAAACTCCACAACTAGAAACTCCACAACTGGAAACTCCACAACTAGACACTCCGCAACTAGAAACTCCACAACTAGAGACTCCACAACTTGAAACTCCACAACTTTAAACTCCACAACTTGAGACTCAACAACTAGAAACTCCACAACTAGAAACTCCACAACTATAGACTCCACAACTTGAAACTCCACAAGTGTAAACTCCACAACTTGAGACTCCACAACTAGAAACTCCACAAATAGAAACTCCACAACTAGAAACTCCCCAACAAGAAACTCCAAAACTAGAAACTCCACAACTAGAAACTCCACAACTAAAACCTTCACGATTCGAAACTCTACTAGAAACTCCACAACTTGAAACTCCACAACTAGGCACTCCACAACTAGAAACTCCACAACTAGAGACTCTGCAACTATAGAACTCCGCAACTAGGAACTCCGCATTTAAAAACTCCGCAAAAAGAAATTCCACGGCTAGAAACATCACAACTATACACTCCGCAACTAGAAACTCTACAACTAGAGACTCCTCAACTAGAGAATTCGCAACTAGAAATTCCAAAACTGAGACTCTGCAACTAGAAACTCCGCAGCTAGAAACTCCACAACTAGAAACTCCACAATTCGAAACTCCACAACTAGAAACTCCGCAACTAGAGACTCCACAACTAGAAACTCCACAACTTGAAACTGCACAACTAGAAACTCCACAACCAGAAACTTCACAACTAGAAACTCCATAACTAGAAACTCTGCAACAAGAGACTCCAACACTAAAAACTCCACAACTAGAAACTCCACAACTACAAACTCCACAAATAGAGACTCGGCAACTAGAAATTCCATATCTAGAAACTCCACAACTAAATCTCCACAACTAGAAACTGCAAAACTAGAGACTTAACAACTAGAAACTCCACAACTAGAAACTCCACAACTGGAAACTCCACAACTAGAAACTCTACAACTTGAGACGCCCCAACTAGAAACTCCACAACTTGAAACTCCACAACTAGAAACTCCACAACTTGAGACTCAACAACTAGAAACTCCACAACATGAAACTCCAAGACTAGAAACTCCACAACCAGAAACACCACAACTTTAAACTTCACAACTTGAGACTCAACAACTAGAAACTCCACAACATGAAACTCCAAGACTAGAAACTCCACAATCAGAAACTCCACAACCATAAACTTCACAACTAGAAACTCCATAACTAGTAACGCCACAACTAAAAACTCCACAACTACAAACTCCACCAAATAGACTCGGCAACTAGAAATTCCATATCTAGAAACTCCACAACTAAATCTCCACAGCTAGAAACTGCAAAACTAGAGACTTCACAACTAGAAACTCCACAACTGGAAACTCCACAACTAGAAACTCCACAACCAGAAACTCCGCAACTAGAAACTCCGCAACAGGAGACTCTACTACTAGAAACTCCACAACTACAAACTCCAAAACTAGAAACTCCACAACTACAAACTCCACAACTAAAAACTTCACAATTCGAAACTCTTCTAGAAACTCTACAACTTGAGACTCCACAACTAGGCACTCCTCAACTAGAAACTCCACAACTAGAGGCTCTGCAACTATAGAACCCCGCAACTAGAAACTCCGCATTTAAAAACTCCGCAGCAAGAAACTTCACGACTAGAAACTCCGCAACTAGAAACTCCACAACTAGAAACTCCGCAACTAGAGACTCCACAACTAAAAACTCCCCAACTAGAAATTCCACAACTACAAACTCCACAAATAGAGACTCGGCAACTAGAAATTTCATATCTAGAAACTCCACAACTAAAAACTCCACAACTAGAAACTGCAAAACTAGAGACTTCACAACTAGAAACTCCACAACTAGAAATTGCACAACTGGAAACTCCACAACTAGACACTCCGCAACTAGAAACTCCACAACTAGAGACTCCACAACTTGAAACTCCACAACTTTAAACTCCATAGCTTGAGACTCAACAACTAGAAACTCCACAACATGAAACTCCACAACTAGAAACACCACAACCAGAAACTCCACAATCATAAACTCCACAACTAGAAACTTCACAACTAGAAACTCTTCAACTAGAGACTTCACAACTAGAAACTACAAAAATACAAACTCCACAAATAGAGACTCGGCTACAAGAAATTTCATGTCTAGAAAGTCCACAACTAAAACTCCACGACTGGAAGCTCCACAACTTGAGACTCCACAACTAGAAACTCCACAACTAGAAACTCCATACCTAGAAACCCCCAACCTAGAAACTCCACAACTAGAAACTCCGCAACTAGAAACTCCACAACTAGAAACTCCACAACGAAAAACTTCACAATTCGAAACTCTACAACTAGAAACTCCACAACTTGAAACTCCACAACTAGACACTACACAACTAGAAACTCCACAACTAGAGACTGCGCAACTAGATAACTCCGCAACTAGAAACTACGCATTTAAAAAATCCATAAACTTGAGATGCCGCAACTAGAAACTCCACAACTTGAAACTCCACAACTGGAAACTCCACAACTAAAAACTCTACAACTAGAGACTCCTCAACTAGAGAATTCGCAACTAGAAACTCCAAAACTAAAGACTCTGCACCTAGAAACTCCGCAGCTAGAAACTCCACAACTAGAAACTCCACAACTAGAAACTCCACAACTAGAAACTCCACAACTTGAAACTCCACAACTCAAAACTCCACAACTTGAAACTCCACAACTAGAAACTCCACAACTTGAGACTCCGAAACTAGAAACTCCACAACTTGAAACTCCACAACTAGAAGCTCCACAACCAGAAACTCCACAACGAGAAACTCCACAACTAGAAACTCCACAACTAGAAACTCCGCCACTAGAGACTCCACAACTAGAAACTCCACAACTTGAAACTCCACAACTAGAAACTCCACAACTATAGACTCCACAACTTGAAACTCCACATGTTTAAACTCCACAACTTGAGACTCCACAAATAGAAACTCCACAAATAGAAACTCCACAACTAGAAACTCCCCAACCAGAAACTCCAAAACTAGAAACTCCACAACTAAAACCTTCACGATTCGAAACTCTACTAGAAACTCCACAACTTGAAACTCCACAACTAGGCACTCCACAACTTGAGACTCAACAACTAGAAACTCCACAACATGAAACTCCACAACTAGAAACTCCATAACCAGAAACTCCAGAACCATAAACTCCACAACTAGAAACTCCACAACTAGAAACTCTTCAACTAGAGACTCCACAACTAGAAACTCCACAACTAGAAACTCCACAACTACAAACTCCACAAATAGAGACTCGGCTACAAGAAATTTCATGTCTAGAAAGTCCACAACCAAAAACTCTACAACTGGAAACTCCACAACTTGAGACTCCACAACTAGAAACTCCACAACTAGAAACTCCACAACTAGATACTCCGCAACTGGAGACTCCACAACTAGAAACTCCACAACTGGAAGCTCCACTACTAGATACTTCACAACTGGAAACTCGACAACTAGAAACTCCACATCTAGAGACTCCACAACTTGAAACTCCACAACTAGAGACTCTGCAACTAGAAACTCCACAACTAGAGACTCCGCAGCTCCACAACTAGAAACTACAACTGGAAAATCCAATCTAGATACTCCATAACTAGAAAATCCACAACTAGAAACTCCACAACTATAGACTCCACAACTTGAAACTCCACAAGCTTAAACTGCACAACTTGAGACTCCACCACTAGAAACTCCACAACCTGAAACTCCACAACTAGAAACTCAACAACTAGAAACTCCACAACTAAAAACTCCACAACTGGAAACTCAAAAACTTGAGACTCCGCAACTTGAAACTCCACAACTAGAAACTCCGCTTTAAAAACTCCGCAACTAGAAACTCCGCAACTAGAAACTCCACAACTTGAAACTCCACAACTAGATACTCCACAACTGGAAACTCCACAACTATATAATCCATATCTGGAAACTCCACAACTAGATACTCCATATCTGCAAAACTCCACAACAAGAAACTCGACAACTAGAGACTCAACAACTTGAAACTCCACAACTAGAAACTCAACAATTAGAAACTCCACAACCAGGCACTCCGCAATTCCCAACTGGAAACTGCACAACTGGAAACTCCACAACTAGATACTCCGCAACTAGAAACTCCACAACTAGAGACTCCACAACTTGAAACTCCACAACTAGAAACTCCACAACTAGAAACTCTGCAACTAGAGACTCCACAACTACAAACTCCACAACTAGAAACTCCACAACTACGAACTCCACAAATAGAGACTCGGCTACAAGAAATTTCATGTCTAGAAAGTCCAGAACTAAAAACTGCCCAACTGGAAACTCCACAACTAGAAACTCCACAACTAGAGATTCCGCAACTAGAAACTCCACAACCAGAGACTCTGCAACTAGCAACTCCGCAGCTAGAAACTCCACAAATAAAAGCTCCGCAACTAGAAACTCCGCAGCTAAAAACTACAGAACTAGACACTCCACAACTAGAAACTCCACAACTAGGAACTCCACAACTTGAAACCTCACAACCTTAAGTTACACAACTAGAAAATCCACAGCTAGAGAATCCGCAACTAGAAACTCCACAACTAGAAACTCCACAACTCAAAACTCCAACTAGAAACTCCAAAACTCGAACTTCCACAACTCGAAACTCCACAACTGGAAACTCCACAACTAGACACTCCACAACTAAAACTCTTCAACTAGAAACTCCTAAACTAGAGACTCCACAACTAGAGAATCTACAACTAGATACTTCAAACTAGAAACTCAACAACTAGAAACTCCACAACTAAAAACTCAACAACTAGAAACTCCACAGCTTGAGGCTCCGCAACTTGAAACTCCACAACTAGAAACTCCGCAGCTAGAAACTCCACAACTAGGGACTCCGCAACTAGAAACTCCGCAACTAGAAACTCCACAACTGGAAGCTCCACTACTAGATACTCCACAACTGGAAACTCGACAACTAAAACTCCACATCTAGAGACTCCACAACTTGAAACTCCACATCTAGAGACTCTGCAACTAGAAACTCCACCACTAGAGACTCCACAACTTGAAACTCCACAAGTTTGAACTCCACAACTTGAGACTCCACAACTAGAAACTCCACAAATAGAAACTCCACAACAAGAAACTCCAAAACTAGAAACTGCACAACTAGAAACTCCACAACTAAAACCTTCACGATTCGAAACTCTACTAGAAACTCCACAACTTGAAACTCCTCAACTAGGCACTCCACAACTAGAAACTCCACAACTAGAGACTCTGCAACTACAGAACTCCGCAACTAGGAACTCCGCATTTAAAAACTCCGCAAAAAGAAATTCCACGGCTAGAAACATCACAACTATACACTCCGCAACTAGAAACTCTACAACTAGAGACTCCTCAACTAGAGAATTCGCAACTAGAAATTCCAAAACTAGAGACTCTGCAACTAGAAACTCCGCAGCTAGAAACTCCACAACTAGAAACTCCACAACTCGAAACTCCACAACTAGAAACTCCGCAACTAGAGACTCCACAACTAGAAACTCCACAACTTGAAACTGCACAACTAGAAACTCCACAACCAGAAACTTCACAACTAGAAACTCCATAACTAGAAACTCCGCAACTAGAAACTCCGCAACAGGAGACTCTACTACTAGAAACTCCACAACTACAAACTCCAAAACTAGATACTCCACAACTAGAAACTCCACAACTAAAAACTTCACAATTCGAAACTCTTCTAAAAACTCTACAACTTGAGACTCCAGCACTAGGCACTCCTCAACTAGAAACTCCACAACTAGAGACTCTGCAACTATAGAACCCCGCAACTAGAAATTCCGCATTTAAAAACTCCGCAGCAAGAAATTCCACGGCTAGAAACACCACAACTAGACACTCCGCAACTAGAAACTCTACAACTAGAGACTCCTCAACTAGAGAATTCGCAACTAGAAACTCCAAAACTAGATACTCTGCAACTATAAACTCCGCAGCTAGAAACTCCACAACTAGAAACTCCACAACTCGAAACTCCACAACTATAAACTCCGCAACTAGAGACTCAACAACTAGAAACTCCACAACTTGAAACTCCACAACTAGAAACTCCACAACCAGAAACTTCACAACTAGAAACTCCACAACTAGAAACTCCACAACTAGAAACTTCGCAACTAGAGACTCCACAACTAGAAACTCCAACAATAGAAACTCCACAACTACAAACTCCACAAATAGAGACTCGGCAACTAGAAATTCCATATCTAGAAACTCCACAACTAAAAACTCCGCAACTAGAAACTGCAAAACTAGAGACTTCACAACTAGAAACTCCACAACTAGAAACTCCAAAACTGGAAACTTCACAACTAGACACTCCACTACTAGAAACTCCACAACTAGAGACTCCACAACTTGAAACTCCACAACTTTAAACTCCACAACTTGAGACTCAACAACTAGAAACTCCACAACATGCAACTCCACAACTAGAAACTCCATAACCAGAAACTCCACAACCATAAACTCCACAACTAGAAACTCCACAACTAGAAACTCTTCAACTAGAGACTCCACAACTAGAAACTCCACAACTAGAAACTCCACAACTACAAACTCCACAAATAGAGACTCGGCTACAAGAAATTTCATGTCTAGAAAGTCCACAACCAAAAACTCTACAACTGGAAACTCCACAACTTGAGACTCCACAACTAGAAACTCCACAACTAGAAACTCCACAACTAGAAACTCCACAACTAGATACTCCGCAACTGGAGACTCCACAACTAGAAACTCCACAACTGGAAGCTCCACTACTAGATACTCCACAACTGGAAACTCGACAACTAGAAACTCCACATCTAGAGACTCCACAACTTGAAACTCCACAACTAGAGACTCTGCAACTAGAAACTCCACAACTAGAGACTCCGCAGCTCCACAACTAGAAACTACAACTGGAAAATCCAATCTAGATACTCCATAACTAGAAAATCCACAACTAGAAACTCCACAACTATAGACTCCACAACTTGAAACTCCACAAGCTTAAACTGCACAACTTGAGACTCCTCAACTAGAAACTCCACAATTAGAAACTCCGCAACTAGAAACTTCACGACCAGAAACTCCGCAACTAAAAACTCCACAACTAGAAACTCCACAACTAAAAACTCCACAACTAGAAACTGCAAAACTAGAGACTTCACAACTAGAAACTCCACAACTAGAAACTCCACAACTAGAAACTCCGCAACTAGAGACTCCACAACTAAAAACTCCCCAACTAGAAATTCCACAACTACAAACTCCACAAATAGAGACTCGGCAACTAGAAATTCCATATCTAGAAACTCCACAACTAAAAACTCCACAACTAGAAACTGCAAAACTAGAGACTTCACAACTAGAAACTCCACAACTAGAAACTCCACAACTGGAAACTCCACAACTAGACACTCCGCAACTAGAAACTCCACAACTAGAGACTCCACAACTTGAAACTCCACAACTTTAAACTCCACAGCTTGAGACTCAACAACTAGAAACTCCACAACATGAAACTCCACAACTAGAAACACCACAACCAGAAACTCCACAATCATAAACTCCACAACTAGAAACTTCACAACTAGAAACTCTTCAACTAGAGACTTCACAACTAGAAACTACAAAACTACAAACTCCACAAATAGAGACTCGGCTACAAGAAATTTCATGTCTAGAAAGTCCACAACTAAAACTCCACGACTGGAAACTCCACAACTTGAGACTCCACAACTAGAAACTTCACAATATAAACTCTATACCTAGAAACTCCCAAACTAGAAACTCCACAACTAGAAACTCCGCAACTAGAAACTCCACAACTAGAAACTCCACAACGAAAAACTTCACAATTCGAAACTCTACAACTAGAAACTCCACAACTTGAAACTCCACAACTAGACACTATACAACTAGAAACTCCACAACTAGAGACTGCGCAACTAGATAACTCCGCAACTAGAAACTACGCATTTAAAAACTCCATAAACTTGAGATGCCGCAACTAGAAACTCCACAACTTGAAACTCCACAACTGGAAACTCCACAACTAAAAACTCTACAACTAGAGACTCCTCAACTAGAGAATTCGCAACTAGAAACTCCAAAACTAAAGACTCTGCACCTAGAAACTCCGCAGCTAGAAACTCCACAACTAGAAACTCCACAACTCGAAACTCCACAACTAGAAACTCCACAACTTGAAACTCCACAACTCAAAACTCCACAACTTGAAACTCCACAACTAGAAACTCCACAACTTGAGACTCCGAAACTAGAAACTCCACAACTTGAAACTCCACAACTAGAAGCTCCACAACCAGAAACTCCACAACGAGAAACTCCACAACTAGAAACTCCACAACTAGAAACTCCGCCACTAGAGACTCCACAACTAGAAACTCCACAACTTGAAACTCCACAACTAGAAACTCAACAACTATAGACTCCACAACTTGAAACTCCAAAACTAGAAACTCCACAACTAAAACCTTCACGATTCGAAACTCTACTAGAAACTCCACAACTTGAAACTCCACAACTAGGCACTCCACAACTTGAGACTCAACAACTAGAAACTCCACAACATGAAACTCCACAACTAGAAACTCCATAACCAGAAACTCCACAACCATAAACTCCACAACTAGAAACTCCACAACTAGAAACTCTTCAACTAGAGACTCCACAACTAGAAACTCCACAACTAGAAACTCCACAACTACAAACTCCACAAAAAGATACTCGGCTACAAGAAATTTCATGTCTAGAAAGTCCACAACCAAAAACTCTACAACTGGAAACTCCACAACTTGAGACTCCACAACTAGAAACTCCACAACTAGAAACTCCACAACTAGAAACTCCACAACTAGATACTCCGCAACTGGAGACTCCACAACTAGAAACTCCACAACTAGAAACTCCACAAGTAGACACTACACAACTATAAACTCCACAACTAGAGACTGCACAACTAGAGAACTCCGTAACTAGAAACTCCGCATTTAAAAACTCCACAACTTGAGACGCCGCAACTAGAAACTCCACAACTTGAAACTCCACAACTAGAAACTCCACAACTAAAAACTCTACAACTAGAGGCTCCTCAACTAGAGAATCCGCAAATAGAAACTCCAAAACTAAAAACTCCACAACTGGAAACTCCACAACTTGAGACTCTGCAACTTGAAACTCCACAACTAAAAACTCCGCTATTAAAAACTCAGCAACTAGAAACTCCGCAACTAGAAACTCCGCATCTAGAAACTCCACAACTTGAAACTCCACAACTAGATACTCCCCAATTGGAAACTCCACAACTAGATAATCCATATCTGGAAACTCCAAAACTAGAAACTCCACAACTAGAGAGTCAACAACTAGAAACTCCAACACTTGAAACTCCACAACTCGAAACTCCACAACTTGAAACTCCACAACTAGAAACTCCATAACTTGAGACTCCGCCACTAGAAACTCCACAACTTGAAACTCCACAACTAGATACTGCAAAACTAGAGACTTCACAACTAGAAACTCACCAACTAGAAACTCCACAAACAGAAACTCCACAACTAGAAACTCCACAACTAGAAACTTCACAACTAGAAACTCCGCAACTAGAGACTCCACAACTAGAAACTCCACAACTTGAAACTCCACAACTCAATACTCCACAACTTGAAACTCCACAACTTGAGACTCTGCACCTAGAAACTCCGCAGGTAGAAACTCCACAACTAGAAATTCCACAACTCAAAACTTCACAACTAGAAACTCCACAACTTGAAACTCCACAACACAAAACTTCACAACTTTAACTCCAAAGCTAGAAACTCCACAACTTGAGACTCCGCCACTAGAAACTCCACAACTTGAAACTCCACAACTAGAAACTCAACAACTAGAAACTCCACAACTAAAAACTCCACAACTGGAAACTCCAAAACTTGAGACTCCGCAACTTGAAACTCCACAACTAGAAACTCCGCTGTTAAAAACTCCGCAACTAGAAACTCCGCAACTAGAAACTCCACAACTTGAAACTCCACAACTAGATACTCCACAACTGGAAACTCTACAACTATATAATTCATATCTGGAAACTCCACAACTAGATACTCCATATCTGGAAACTCCACAACAAGAAACTCCACAACTAGAGACTCAACAACTTGAAACTCCACAACTAGAAACTCAACAAATAGAAACTCCACAACCAGACACTCCGCAATTCCACAACTGGAAACTCCACAACTGGAAACTCCACAACTAGATACTCCGCAACTAGAAACTCCACAACATGAGACTCCACAACTTGAAACTCCACAACTAGAAATTCCACGACTAGAAACTCTGCAACTAGAGACTCCACAACTACAAACTCCACAACTAGAAACTCCACAACTACGAACTCCACAAATACAGACTCGGCTACAAGAAATTTCATGTCTAGAAAGTCCAGAACTAAAAACTCCACAACGTGAAACTCCACAACTAGAAACTCCACAACTAGAGATTCCGCAACTAGAAACTCCACAACCAGAGACTCTGCAACTAGAAACTCCGCAGCTAGAAACTCCAAAAATAAAAGCTCCGCAACTAGAAACTCCGCAGCTAAGAACTACAGAACTAGACACTCCCTAACTAGAAACTCCACAACTAGGAACTCCACAACTTGAAACCTCACAACCTTAAGTTACGCAACTAGAAAATCCACAGCTAGAGAATCCGCAACTAGAAACTCCACAACTAGAAACTCCACAACTCAAAACTCCAACTAGAAACTCCAAAACTCGAACTTCCACAACTCGAAACTCCACAACTGGAAACTCCACAACTAGACACTCCACAACTAAAAACTCTTCAACTAGAAACTCCTAAACTAGAGACTCCACAACTAGAGAATCTACAACTAGAAACTTCAAACTAGAAACTCAACAACTAGAAACTCCACAACTAAAAACTCAACAACTAGAAATTCCACAGCTTGAGGCTCTGCAACTTGAAACTCCACAACTAGAAACTCCGCAACTCGAAACTCCACTACTAGGGACTCCGCAACTAGAAACTCCGCAACTAGAAACTCCACAACTGGAAGCTCCACTACTAGATACTCCACAACTGGAAACTCGACAACTAGAAACTCCCCATCTAGAGACTCCACAACTTGAAACTCCACAACTAGAGACTCTGCAACTAGAAACTCCACAACTAGAGACTCTGCAGCTCCACAACTAGAAACTACAACTGGAAAATCCAATCTAGATACTCCATAACTGGAAAATCTACAACTAGAAACTCCACAACTATAGATTCCACAACTTGAAACTCCACAAGCTTAAATTGCACAACTTGAGACTCCACAACTAGAAACTCCACAACTAGAAACTCCACAACTAGAAACTCCACAATTACAAACTCCGCAACTAGAAACTCCGCAACAGGAGACCCTACAACTAGAAAGTCCACAACTAGAAACTCCAAAACTAGAAACTCTACAACTAGAAACTTCACGACTAGAAACTCCGCAACTAGAAACTCCACAACTAGAAACTCCGCAACTAGAGACTCCACAACTAAAAACTCCACAACTAAAACTTCCACAACTACAAACACCACAAATAGAGACTCGGCAACTAGAAATTCCATATCTAGAAACTCCACAACTAAAAACTCCACAACTAGAAACTGCAAAACTAGAGACTTCACAACTAGAAACTCCACAACTAGAAACTCCACAACTGGAAACTCCACAACTAGACACTCCGCAACTATAAACTCCACAACTAGAGACTCCACAACTTGAAACTCCACAACTTTAAACTCCACAGCTTGAGACTCGACAACTAGAAACTCCACAACATGAAAATCCACAACTAGAAACACCACAACCAGAAACTCCACAATCATAAACTCCACAACTATAAACTTCACAACTAGAAACTCTTCAACTAGAGACTTCACAACTAGAAACTAAAAAACTACAAACTCCACAAATAGAGACTCGGCTACAAGAAATTTCATGTCTAGAAAGTCCACAACTAAAACTCCACGACTGGAAACTCCACAACTTGAGACTCCACAACTAGAAACTCCACAACTAGAAACTCCATACCTAGAAACTCCCAACCTAGAAACTCCACAACTAGAAACTCCACAACTAGAAATTCCACAACGAAAAACTTCACAATTCGAAACTCTACAACTAGAAACTCCACAACTTGAAACTCCACAACTAGACACTACACAACTAGAAACTCCACAACTAGAGACTGCGCAACTAGATAACTCCGCAACTAGAAACTACGCATTTAAAAACTCCACAACTTGAGATGCCGCAACTAGAAACTCCATAACTTGAAACTCCACAACTGGAAACTCCACAACTAAAAACTCTACAACTAGAGACTCCTACACTAGAGAATTCGCAACTAGAAACTCCAAAACTAAAGACTCTGCACCTAGAAACTCCGCAGCTAGAAACTCCACAACTAGAAACTCCACAACTCGAAACTCCACAACTAGAAACTCCACAACTTGAAACTCCACAACTCAAAACTCCACAACTTGAAACTCCACAACTAGAAACTCCACAGCTTGAGACTCCGCAACTAGAAACTCCACAACTTGAAACTCCACAACTAGAAGCTCCACAACCAGAAACTCCACAACGAGACACTCCACAACTAGAAACTCCACAACTAGAAACTCCGCCACTAGAGACTCCACAACTAGAAACTCCACAACTTGAAACTCCACAACTAGAAACTCCACAACTATAGACTCCACAACTTGAAAGTCCACAAGTTTAAACTCCACAACTTGAGACTCCAGAACTAGAAACTCCACAAATAGAAACTCCACAACTAGAAACTCCCCAACCAGAAACTCCAAAACTAGAAACTCCACAACTAGAAACTCCACAACTAAAACCTTCACGATTCGAAACTCTACTAGAAACTCCACAACTTGAAACTCCACAACTAGGCACTCCACAACTAGAAACTCCACAACTAGAGACTCTGCAAATATAGAACTCCGCAACTAGGGACTCCGCATTTAAAAACTCCGCAAAAAGAAATTCCACGGCTAGAAACATCACAACTAGACACTCCGCAACTAGAAACTCTACAACTAGAGACTCCTCAACTACAGAATTCGCAACTAGAAATTCCAAAACTTGAGACTCTGCAACTAGAAACTCCGCAGCTAGAAACTCCACAACTAGAAACTCCACAACTCGAAACTCCACAACTAGAAACTCCGCAACTAGAGACTCCACAACTAGAAACTCCACAACTTGAAACTCCACAACTAGAAACTCCACAACCAGAAACTTCACAACTAGAAACTCCATAACTAGAAACTCTGCAACTAGAGACTCCACAACTAAAAACTCCACAACTAGAAACTCCACAACTACAAACTCCACAAATAGAGACTCGGCAACTAGAAATTCCATATCTAGAAACTCCACAACTAAATCTCCACAACTAGAAACTGCAAAACTAGAGACTCAACAACTTGAAACTCCACAACTAGAAACTCAACAATTAGAAACTCCACAACCAGACACTCCGCAATTCCACAACTGGAAACTCCACAACTGGAAACTCCACAACTAGATACTCCGCAACTAGAAACTCCACAACTAGAGACTCCACAACTTGAAACTCCACAACTAGAAATTCCACAACTAGAAACTCTGCAACTAGAGACTCCACAACTACAAACTCCACAACTAGAAACTCCACAACTACGAACTCCACAAATAGAGACTCGGCTACAAGAAATTTCATGTCTAGAAAGTCCAGAACTAAAAACTCAAAAACTGGAATTTCCACAACTAGAAACTCCACAACTAGAAACTCCACAACTAGAGATTCCGCAACTAGAAACTCCACAACCAGAGACTCTGCAACTAGAAACTCCGCAGCTAGAAACTCCACAAATAAAAGCTCCGCAACTAGAAACTGCGCAGCTAAGAACTACAGAACTAGACACTCCATAACTAGAAACTCCACAACTAGGAACTCCACAACTTGAAACCTCACAACCTTAAGTTACGCAACTAGAAAATCCACAGCTAGAGAATCCGCAACTAGAAACTCCACAACTAGAAACTCCACAACTCAAAACTCCAACTAGAAACTCCAAAACTCGAACTTCCACAACTCGAAACTCTACAACTGGAAACTCCACAACTAGACACTCCACAACTAAAAACTCTTCAACTAGAAACTCCTAAACTAGAGACTCCACAACTAGAGAATCTACAACTAGAGACTTCAAACTAGAAACTCAACAACTAGAAACTCCACAACTAAAAACTCAACAACTAGAAACTCCACAGCTTGAGGCTCCGCAACTTGAAACTCCACAACTAGAAACTCCGTACTCGAAACTCCACAAATAGGGACTCCGCAACTAGAAACTCCGCAAATAGAAACTCCACAACTGGAAGCTCCACTACTAGATACTCCACAACTGGAAACTCGACAACTAGAAACTCCACATCTAGAGACTCCACAACTTGAAACTCCACAACTAGAGACTCTGCAACTAGAAACTCCACAACTAGAGACTCTGCAGCTCCACAACTAGAAACTACAACTGGAAAATCCAATCTAGATACTCCATAACTAGAAAATCCACAACTAGAAACTCCACAACTATAGACTCCACAACTTGAAACTCCACAAGCTTAAACTGCACAACTTGAGACTCCACAACTAGAAACTCCACAACTAGAAACTCCACAACTAGAAACTCCACAATTACAAACTCCGCAACTAGAAACTCCGCAACTAGAGACTCCACAACTAAAAACTCCACAACTAGAAATTCCACAACTACAAACACCACAAATGGAGACTCGGCAACTAGAAATTCCATATCTAGAAACTCCACAACTAAAACTCCACAACTAGAAACTGCAAAACTAGAGACTTCACAACTAGAAACTCCACAACTAGAAACTCCACAACTGGAAACTCCACAACTAGACACTCCGCAACTAGAAACTCCACAACTAGAGACTCCACAACTTGAAACTCCACAACTTTAAACTCCACAGCTTGAGACTCGACAACTAGTAACTCCACAACATGAAACTCCACAACTAGAAACACCACAACCAGAAACTCCACAATCATAAACTCCACAACTAGAAACTTCACAACTAGAAACTCTTCAACTAGAGACTTCACAACTAGAAACTACAAAACTACAAACTCCACAAATAGAGACTCGGCTACAAGAAATTTCATGTCTAGAAAGTCCACAACTAAAACTCCACGACTGGGAACTCCACAACTTGAGACTCCACAACTAGAAACTCCACAACTAGAAACTCCATACCTAGAAACTCCCAACCTAGAAACTCCACAACTAGAAACTCCACAACTAGAAATTCCACAACGAAAAACTTCACAATTCGAAACTCTACAACTAGAAACTCCACAACTTGAAACTCCACAACTAGACACTACACAACTAGAAACTCCACAACTAGAGACTGCGCAACTAGATAACTCCGCAACTAGAAACTACGCATTTAAAAACTCCACAACTTGAGATGCCGCAACTAGAAACTCCGCAACTAAAAACTCCACAACTGGAAACTCCACAACTAAAAACTCTACAACTAGAGACTCCTCAACTAGAGAATTCGCAACTAGAAACTCCAAAACTAAAGACTCTGCACCTAGAAACTCCGCAGCTAAAAACTCCACAACTAGAAACTCCACAACTCGAAACTCCACAACTAGAAACTCCACAACTTGAAACTCCACAACTCAAAACTCCACAACTTGAAACTCCACAACTAGAAACTCCACAACTTGAGACTCCGCAACTAGAAACTCCACAACTTGAAACTCCACAACTAGAAGCTCCACAACCAGAAACTCCACAACGAGAAACTCCACAACTAGAAACTCCACAACTAGAAACTCCGCCACTAGAGACTCCACAACTAGAAACTCCACAACTAGAAACTCCACAACTATAGACTCCACAACTTGAAACTCCACAAGTGTAAACTCCACAACTTGAGACTCCAGAACTAGAAACTCCACAAATAGAAACTCCACAACTAGAAACTCCCCAACCAGAAACTCCAAAACTAGAAACTCCACAACTAGAAACTCCACAACTAAAACCTTCACGATTCGAAACTCTACTAGAAACTCCACAACTTGAAACTCCACAACTAGGCACTCCACAACTAGAAACTCCACAACTAGAGACTCTGCAACTATCGAACTCCGCAACTAGGGACTCCGCATTTAAATACTCCGCAAAAAGAAATTCCACGGCTAGAAACATCACAACTAGACACTCCGCAACTAGAAACTCTACAACTAGAGACTCCTCAACTAGAGAATTCGCAACTAGAAATTCCAAAACTAGAGACTCTGCAACTAGAAACTCCGCAGCTAGAAACTCCACAACTTGAAACTCCACAACTCGAAACTCCACAACTAGAAACTCCGCAACTAGAGACTCCACAACTAGAAACTCCACAACTTGAAACTGCACAACTAGAAACTCCACAACCAGAAACTTCACAACTAGAAACTCCATAACTAGAAACTCTGCAACTAGAGACTCCACAACTAAAAACTCCACAACTAGAAACTCCACAACTACAAACTCCACAAATAGAGACTCGGCAACTAGAAATTCCATATCTAGAAACTCCACAACTAAATCTCCACAGCTAGAAACTTCAAAACTAGAGACTTCACTACTAAAAACTCCACAACTAGAAACTCCACAACTGGAAACTCCACAACTAGAAACTCTACAACTTGAGACGCCCCAACTAGAAACTCCACAACTTGAAACTCCACAACTAGAAACTCCACAACATGAAACTCCAAGACTAGAAACTCCACAACCAGAAACACCACAACTTGAAACTTCACAACTTGAGACTCAACAACTAGAAACTCCACAACATGAAACTCCAAGACTAGAAACTCCACAACCAGAAACTCCACAACCATAAACTTCATAACTAGAAACTCCACAACTAGTAACTCCACAACTAGAAACTCCACAACTACAAACTCCACAAAACGACTCGGCAACTAGAAATTCCATATCTAGAAACTCCACAACTAAATATCCACAGCTAGAAACTGCAAAACTAGAGACTTCACAACTAGAAACACCACAACTGGAAACTCCACAACTAGAAACTCTACAACCAGAAACTCCGCAACTACAAACTCCGCAACAGGAGACTCTACTACTAGAAACTCCACAACTACAAACTCCGAAACTAGAAACTCCACAACTACAAACTCCACAACTAAAACTTCACAATTCGAAACTCTACTAGAAACTCTACAACTTGAGACTCCACAACTAGGCACTCCTCAACTAGAAACTCCACAACTAGAGACTCTGCAACTATAGAACCCCGCAACTAGAAACTCCGCATTTAAAAACTCCACAGCAAGAAATTCCACGGCTAGAAACACCACAACTAGACACTCCGCAACTAGAAACTCTACAACTAGAGACTCCTCAACTAGAGAATTCGCAACTAGAAACTCCAAAACTAGATACTCTGCAACTATAAACTCCGCAGCTAGAAACTCCACAACTAGAAACTCCACAACTCGAAACTCCACAACTAGAAACTCCGCAACTAGAGACTCAACAACTAGAAACTCCACAACTTGAAACTCCACAACTAGAAACTCCACAACCAGAAACTTCACAACTAGAAACTCCACAACTAGAAACTCCACAACTAGAAACTCCGCAACTAGAGACTCCACAACTAGAAACTCCAACACTAGAAACTCCAAAACTACAAACTCCACAAATAGAGACTCGGCAACTAGAAATTCCTTATCTAGAAACTCCACAACTAAAAACTCCGCAACTAGAAACTCCACAACTAGAAACTCCAAAACTGGAAACTCCACAACTAGACACTCCACTACTAGAAACTCCACAACTAGAGACTCCACAACTTGAAACTCCACAACTTTAAAGTCCACAACTTGAGACTCAACAACTAGAAACTCCACAACATGAAACTCCACAACTAGAAACTCCATACCCAGAAACTCCTCAACCATAAACTCCACAACTAGAAACTCCACAACTAGAAACTCTTCAACTAGAGACTCCACAACTAGAAACTCCACAACTAGAAACTCCACAACTACAAACTCCACAAATAGAGACTCGGCTACAAGAAATTTCATGTCTAGAAAGTCCACAACCAAAAACTCTACAACTGGAAACTCCACAACTTGAGACTCCACAACTAGAAACTCCACAACTAGAAACTCCACAACTAGAAACTCCACAACTAGAAATTCCGCAACTGGAGACTCCACAACTAGAAACTCCACAACTAGAAACTCCACAAGTAGACACTACACAACTATAAACTCCACAACTAGAGACTGCACAACTAGAGAACTCCGTAACTAGAAACTCAGCATTTAAAAACTCCACAACTTGAGACGCCGCAACTAGAAACTCCACAACTTGAAACTCCACAACTAGAAACGCCACAACTAAAAACTCTACAACTAGAGGCTCCTCAACTAGAGAATCTGCAACTAGAAACTCCAAAACTAGAGACTCTGCACCTAGAAACGCCGCAGCTAGAAACTCCACAACTAGAAACTCCACAACTTCAAACTCCACAACTCAAAACTCCACAACTTGAAACAAGACAACCAGAAACTCCACAACTTGAGACTCCGCAACTAGAAACTCCACAACTTGAAACTCCACAACTAGAAACTCCAAAACCAGAAACTCCACAACTAGAAACTCCACAACTAGAAACTCCACAACTAGAAACTCCGCAACTAGAGACTCCATTACTAGAAACTCCACAACTTTAAACTCCACAACTAGAAACTCCACTACGAGAAACTCCACCACTAGAAGCTCCACAACTAGAAACTCCACAACTAGAAACTCTACAACTAGAGACTCCACAATTAGAAACTCCACAACTACAAACTCCACAACTACAAACTCCACAAATAGAGACTCGGCAACTAGAGACTGCGCAACTAGATAACTCCGCAACTAGAAACTACGCATTTAAAAACTCCATAAACTTGAGATGCCGCAACTAGAAACTCCACAACTTGAAACTCCACAACTGGAAACTCCACAACTAAAAACTCTACAACTAGAGACTCCTCAACTAGAGAATTCGCAACTAGAAACTCCAAAACTAAAGACTCTGCACCTAGAAACTCCGCAGCTAGAAACTCCACAACTAGAAACTCCACAACTCGAAACTCCACAACTAGAAACTCCACAACTTGAAACTCCACAACTCAAAACTCCACAACTTGAAACTCCACAACTAGAAACTCCACAACTTGAGACTCCGAAACTAGAAACTCCACAACTTGAAACTCCACAACTAGAAGCTCCACAACCAGAAACTCCACAACGAGAAACTCCACAACTAGAAACTCCACAACTAGAAACTCCGCCACTAGAGACTCCTCAACTAGAAACTCCACAACTTGAAACTCCACAACTAGAAACTCCACAACTATAGACTCCACAACTTGAAACTCCACAAGTTTAAACTCCACAACTTGAGACTCCACAACTAGAAACTCCACAAATGGAAACTCCACAACTAGAAACTCCCCAACCAGAAACTCCAAAACTAGAAACTCCACAACTAGAAACTCCACAACTAAAACCTTCACGATTCGAAACTCTACTAGAAACTCCACAACTTGAAACTTCACAACTAGGCACTCCACAACTTGAGACTCAACAACTAGAAACTCCACAACATGAAACTCCACAACTAGAAACTCCATAACCAGAAACTCCACAACCATAAACTCCACAACTAGAAACTCCACAACTAGAAACTCTTCAACTAGAGACTCCACAACTAGAAACTCCACAACTAGAAACTCCACAACTACAAACTCCACAAATAGAGATTCGGCTACAAGAAATTTCATGTCTATAAAGTCCACAACCAAAAACTCTACAACTGGAAACTCCACAACTTGAGACTCCACAACTAGAAACTCCACAACTAGAAACTCCACAACTAGATACTCCGCAACTGGAGACTCCACAACTAGAAACTCCACAACTAGAAACTCCACAAGTAGACACTACACAACTATAAACTCCACAACTAGAGCTGCACAACTAGAGAACTCCGTAACTAGAAACTCCGCATTTAAAAACTCCACAACTTGAGACGCCGCAACTAGAAACTCCACAACTTGAAACTCCACAACTAGAAACTCCACAACTAAAAACTCTACAACTAGAGGCTCCTCAACTAGAGAATCCGCAAATAGAAACTCCACAACTAGAAACTCCACAACTAGAGACTCTGCAACTATAGAACTCCGCAACTAGGAACTCCGCATTTAAAAACTCCGCAAAAAGAAATTCCACGGCTAGAAACATCACAACTAGACACTCCGCAACTAAAAACTCTACAACTATAGATTCTTCAACTAGAGAATTCGCAACTAGAAATTCCAAAACTAGAGACTCTGCAACTAGAAACTCCGCAGCTAGAAACTCCACAACTCGAAACTCCACAACTAGAAACTCCGCAACTAGAGACTCCACAACTAGAAACTCCACAACTTGAAACTCCACAACTAGAAACTCCACAACCAGAAACTTCACAACTAGAAACTCCATAACTAGAAACTCTGCAACTAGAGACTCCACAACTAAAAACTCCACAACTAGAAACTCCACAACTACAAACTCCACAAATAGAGACTCGGCAACTAGAAGTTCCATATCTAGAAACTCCACAACTAAATCTCCACAACTAGAAACTGCAAAACTAGAGACTTCACAACTAGAAACTCCACAACTAGAAACTCCACAACTGGAAACTCCACAACTAGAAACTCTACAACTTGAGACGCCCCAACTAGAAACTCCACAACTTAAAACTCCACAACTAGAAACTCCACAACTTGAGACTCAACAACTAGAAACTCCACAACATGAAACTCCAAGACTAGAAACTCCACAACCAGAAACACCACAACTTTAAACTTCACAACTTGAGACTCAACAACTAGAAACTCCACAACATGAAACTCCAAGACTAGAAACTCCACAACCAGAAACTCCACAACCATAAACTTCACAACTAGAAACTCCACAACTAGTAACTCCACAACTAGAAACTCCACAACTACAAACTCCACAAATAGACTCGGCAACTAGAAATTCCATATCTAGAAACTCCACAACTAAATCTCCACAGCTAGAAACTGCAAAACTAGAGACTTCACAACTAGAAACACCACAACTGGAAACTCCACAACTAGAAACTCCACAACCAGAAACTCCGCAACTAGAAACTCCGCAACAGGAGACTCTACTACTAGAAACTCCACAACTACAAACTCCAAAACAAGAAACTCCACAACTAGAAACTCCACAACTAAAACTTCACAATTCGAAACTCTACTAGAAACTCTACAACTTGAGACTCCACAACTAGGCACTCCTCAACTAGAAACTCCACAACTAGAGACTCTGCAACTATAGAACCCCGCAACTAGAAACTCCGCATTTAAAAACTCTGCAGCAAGAAATTCCACGGCTAGAAACACCACAACTAGACACTCCACAACTCGAAACTCCACAACTAGAAACTCCGCAACTAGAGACTCAACAACTAGAAACTCCACAACTTGAAACTCCACAACTAGAAACTCCACAACCAGAAACTTCACAACTAGAAACTCCACAACTAGAAACTCCACAACTAGAAACTCCGCAACTAGAGACTCCACAACTAGAAACTCCAACACTAGAAACTCCAAAACTACAAACTCCACAAATAGAGACTCGGCAACTAGAAATTCCATATCTAGAAACTCCACAACTAAAAACTCCGCAACTAGAAACTGCAAAACTAGAGACTTCACAACTAGAAACTCCACAACTAGAAACTCCAAAACTGGAAACTCCACAACTAGACACTCCACTACTAGAAACTCCACAACTAGAGACTCCACAACTTGAAACTCCACAACTTTATACTCCACAACTTGAGACTCAACAACTAGAAACTCATCAACATGAAACTCCACAACTAGAAACTCCATAACCAGAAACTCCACAACCATAAACTCCACAAATAGAAACTCCACAACTAGAAACTCTTCAACTAGAGACTCCACAACTAGAAACTCCACAACTAGAAACTCCACAACAACAACCTCCACAAACAGAGACTCGGCTACAAGAAATTTCATGTCTAGAAAGTCCACAACCAAAAACTCTACAACTGGAAACTCCACAACTTGAGACTCCACAACTAGAAACTCCACAACTAGAAACTCCACAACTAGAAACTCCGCAACTGGAGACTCCACAACTAGAAACTCCACAACTAGAAACTCCACAAGTAGACACTACACAGCCATAAACTCCACAACTAGAGACTGCACAACTAGAGAACTCCGTAACTAGAAACTCCGCATTTAAAAACTCCACAACTTGAGACGCCGCAACTAGAAACTCCACAACTTGAAACTCCACAACTAGAAACTCCACAACTAAAAACTCTACAACTAGAGGCTCCTCAACTAGAGAATCTGCAAATAGAAACTCCAAAACTAGAGACTCTGCACCTAGAAACGCCGCAGCTAGAAACTCCACAACTAGAAACTCCACAACTTGAAACTCCACAACTCAAAACTCCACAACTTGAAACAACACAACCAGAAACTCCACAACTTGAGACTCCGCAACTAGAAACTCCACAACTTGAAACTCCACAACTAGAAACTCCAAAACCAGAAACTCCACAACTAGAAACTCCACAACTAGAAACTCCACAACTAGAAACTCCGAAACTAGAGACTCCATTACTAGAAACTCCACAACTTTAAACTCCACAACTAGAAACTCCACTACGAGAAACTCCACAACTAGAAACTCCACAACTAGAAACTCCACAACTAGAAACTCCGCAACTAGAGACTCCACAATTAGAAACTCCACAACTACAAACTCCACAACTACAAACTCCACAAATAAAGACTCGGCAACTAGAAATTCCATATCTAGAAACTCCGCAACTACAAACTCCACAAATAGAGACTTCACAACTAGAAACTCAACAACTAGACACTCCACAACTCAAAACTCCACAACTTGAAACAAGACAACCAGAAACTCCACAACTTGAGACTCCGCAACTAGAAACTCCACAACTTGAAACTCCACAACTAGAAACTCCAAAACCAGAAACTCCACAACTAGAAACTCCACAACTAGAAACTCCGCAACTAGAGACTCCATTACTAGAAACTCCACAACTTTAAACTCCACAACTAGAAACTCCACAACTAGAAACTCCACAACTTGAAACTCCACAACTCAAAACTCCACAACTTGAAACTCCACAACTAGAAACTCCACAACTTGAGACTCCGAAACTAGAAACTCCACAACTTGAAACTCCACAACCAGAAACTCCACAACGAGAAACTCCAGAACTACAAACTCCACAACTAGAAACTCCGCCACTAGAGACTCCACAACTAGAAACTCCACAACTTCAAACTCCACAACTAGAAACTCCACAACTATAGACTCCACAACTTGAAACTCCACAAGTTTAAACTCCACAACTTGAGACTCCACAACTAGAAACTCCACAAATGGAAACTCCACAACTAGAAACTCCCCAACCAGAAACTCCAAAACTAGAAACTCCACAACTAGAAACTCCACAACTAAAACCTTCACGATTCGAAACTCTACTAGAAACTCCACAACTTGAAACTCCACAACTAGGCACTCCACAACTTGAGACCCAACAACTAGAAACTCCACAACATGAAACTCCACAACTAGAAACTCCATAACCAGAAACTCCACAACCATAAACTCCACAACTAGAAACTCCACAACTAGAAACTCTTCAACTACAGACTCCACAACTAGAAACTCCACAACTAGAAACTCCACAACTACAAACTCCTCAAATAGAGACTCGGCTACAAGAAATTTCATGTCTAGAAAGTCCACAACCAAAAACTCTACAACTGGAAACTCCACAACTTGAGACTCCACAACTAGAAACTCCACAACTAGAAACTCCACAACTAGAAACGCCACAACTAAAAACTCTACAACTAGAGGCTCCTCAACTAGAGAATCTGCAACTAGAAACTCCAAAACTAGAGACTCTGCACCTAGAAACGCCGCAGCTAGAAACTCCACAACTAGAAACTCCACAACTTCAAACTCCACAACTCAAAACTCCACAACTTGAAACAAGACAACCAGAAACTCCACAACTTGAGACTCCGCAACTAGAAACTCCACAACTTGAAACTCCACAACTAGAAACTCCAAAACCAGAAACTCCACAACTAGAAACTCCACAACTAGAAACTCCACAACTAGAAACTCCGCAACTAGAGACTCCATTACTAGAAACTCCACAACTTTAAACTCCACAACTAGAAACTCCACTACGAGAAACTCCACCACTAGAAGCTCCACAACTAGAAACTCCACAACTAGAAACTCTACAACTAGAGACTCCACAATTAGAAACTCCACAACTACAAACTCCACAACTACAAACTCCACAAATAGAGACTCGGCAACTAGAGACTGCGCAACTAGATAACTCCGCAACTAGAAACTACGCATTTAAAAACTCCATAAACTTGAGATGCCGCAACTAGAAACTCCACAACTTGAAACTCCACAACTGGAAACTCCACAACTAAAAACTCTACAACTAGAGACTCCTCAACTAGAGAATTCGCAACTAGAAACTCCAAAACTAAAGACTCTGCACCTAGAAACTCCGCAGCTAGAAACTCCACAACTAGAAACTCCACAACTCGAAACTCCACAACTAGAAACTCCACAACTTGAAACTCCACAACTCAAAACTCCACAACTTGAAACTCCACAACCAGAAACTCCACAACGAGAAACTCCACAACTAGAAACTCCACAACTAGAAACTCCGCAACTAGAGACTCCACAACTAGAAACTCCAACACTAGAAACTCCAAAACTACAAACTCCACAAATAGAGACTCGGCAACTAGAAATTCCATATCTAGAAACTCCACAACTAAAAACTCCGCAACTAGAAACTGCAAAACTAGAGACTTCACAACTAGAAACTCCACAACTAGAAACTCCAAAACTGGAAACTCCACAACTAGACACTCCACTACTAGAAACTCCACAACTAGAGACTCCACAACTTGAAACTCCACAACTTTAAACTCCACAACTTGAGACTCAACAACTAGAAACTCATCAACATGAAACTCCACAACTAGAAACTCCATAACCAGAAACTCCACAACCATAAACTCCACAAATAGAAACTCCACAACTAGAAACTCTTCAACTAGAGACTCCACAACTAGAAACTCCACAACTAGAAACTCCACAACAACAACCTCCACAAACAGAGACTCGGCTACAAGAAATTTCATGTCTAGAAAGTCCACAACCAAAAACTCTACAACTGGAAACTCCACAACTTGAGACTCCACAACTAGAAACTCCACAACTAGAAACTCCGCAACTGGAGACTCCACAACTAGAAACTCCACAACTAGAAACTCCACAAGTAGACACTACACAACCATAAACTCCACAACTAGAGACTGCACAACTAGAGAACTCCGTAACTAGAAACTCCGCATTTAAAAACTCCACAACTTGAGACGCCGCAACTAGAAACTCCACAACTTGAAACTCCACAACTAGAAACTCCACAACTAAAAACTCTACAACTAGAGGCTCCTCAACTAGAGAATCTGCAACTAGAAACTCCAAAACTAGAGACTCTGCACCTAGAAACGCCGCAGCTAGAAACTCCACAACTAGAAACTCCACAACTTGAAACTCCACAACTCAAAACTCCACAACTTGAAACAACACAACCAGAAACTCCACAACTTGAGACTCCGCAACTAGAAACTCCACAACTTGAAACTCCACAACTAGAAACTCCAAAACCAGAAACTCCACAACTAGAAACTCCACAACTAGAAACTCCACAACTAGAAACTCCGAAACTAGAGACTCCATTACTAGAAACTCCACAACTTTAAACTCCACAACTAGAAACTCCACTACGAGAAACTCCACAACTAGAAACTCCACAACTAGAAACTCCACAACTAGAAACTCCGCAACTAGAGACTCCACAATTAGAAACTCCACAACTACAAACTCCACAACTACAAACTCCACAAATAAAGACTCGGCAACTAGAAATTCCATATCTAGAAACTCCGCAACTACAAACTCCACAAATAGAGACTTCACAACTAGAAACTCAACAACTAGAAACTCCACAACTCAAAACTCCACAACTTGAAACAAGACAACCAGAAACTCCACAACTTGAGACTCCGCAACTAGAAACTCCACAACTTGAAACTCCACAACTAGAAACTCCAAAACCAGAAACTCCACAACTAGAAACTCCACAACTAGAAACTCCGCAACTAGAGACTCCATTACTAGAAACTCCACAACTTTAAACTCCACAACTAGAAACTCCACAACTAGAAACTCCACAACTTGAAACTCCACAACTCAAAACTCCTCAACTTGAAACTCCACAACTAGAAACTCCACAACTTGAGACTCCGAAACTAGAAACTCCACAACTTGAAACTCCACAACCAGAAACTCCACAACGAGAAACTCCAGAACTACAAACTCCACAACTAGAAACTCCGCCACTAGAGACTCCACAACTAGAAACTCCACAACTTGAAACTCCACAACTAGAAACTCCACAACTATAGACTCCACAACTTGAAACTCCACAAGTTTAAACTCCACAACTTGAGACTCCACAACTAGAAACTCCACAAATGGAAACTCCACAACTAGAAACTCCCCAACCAGAAACTCCAAAACTAGAAACTCCACAACTAGAAACTCCACAACTAAAACCTTCACGATTCGAAACTCTACTAGAAACTCCACAACTTGAAACTCCACAACTAGGCACTCCACAACTTGAGACTCAACAACTAGAAACTCCACAACATGAAACTCCACAACTAGAAACTCCATAACCAGAAACTCCACAACCATAAACTCCACAACTAGAAACTCCACAACTAGAAACTCTTCAACTAGAGACTCCACAACTAGAAACTCCACAACTAGAAACTCCACAACTACAAACTCCACAAATAGAGATTCGGCTACAAGAAATTTCATGTCTATAAAGTCCCCAACCAAAAACTCTACAACTGGAAACTCCACAACTTGAGACTCCACAACTAGAAACTCCACAACTAGAAACTCCACAACTAGATACTCCGCAACTGGAGACTCCACAACTAGAAACTCCACAACTAGAAACTCCACAAGTAGACACTACACAACTATAAACTCCACAACTAGAGCTGCACAACTAGAGAACTCCGTAACTAGAAACTCCATTACTAGAAACTCCACAACTTTAAACTCCACAACTAGAAACTCCACTACGAGAAACTCCACAACTAGAAACTCCACAACTAGAAACTCCACAACTAGAAACTCCGCAACTAGAGACTCCACAATTAGAAACTCCACAACTACAAACTCCACAACTACAAACTCCACAAATAAAGACTCGGCAACTAGAAATTCCATATCTAGAAACTCCGCAACTACAAACTCCACAAATAGAGACTTCACAACTAGAAACTCAACAACTAGAAACTCCACAACTCAAAACTCCACAACTTGAAACAAGACAACCAGAAACTCCACAACTTGAGACTCCGCAACTAGAAACTCCACAACTTGAAACTCCACAACTAGAAACTCCAAAACCAGAAACTCCACAACTAGAAACTCCACAACTAGAAACTCCGCAACTAGAGACTCCATTACTAGAAACTCCACAACTTTAAACTCCACAACTAGAAACTCCACAACTAGAAACTCCACAACTTGAAACTCCACAACTCAAAACTCCTCAACTTGAAACTCCACAACTAGAAACTCCACAACTTGAGACTCCGAAACTAGAAACTCCACAACTTGAAACTCCACAACCAGAAACTCCACAACGAGAAACTCCACAACTAGAAACTCCACAACTAGAAACTCCGCCACTAGAGACTCCTCAACTAGAAACTCCACAACTTGAAACTCCACAACTAGAAACTCCACAACTATAGACTCCACAACTTGAAACTCCACAAGTTTAAACTCCACAACTTGAGACTCCACAACTAGAAACTCCACAAATGGAAACTCCACAACTAGAAACTCCCCAACCAGAAACTCCAAAACTAGAAACTCCACAACTAGAAACTCCACAACTAAAACCTTCACGATTCGAAACTCTACTAGAAACTCCACAACTTGAAACTTCACAACTAGGCACTCCACAACTTGAGACTCAACAACTAGAAACTCCACAACATGAAACTCCACAACTAGAAACTCCATAACCAGAAACTCCACAACCATAAACTCCACAACTAGAAACTCCACAACTAGAAACTCTTCAACTAGAGACTCCACAACTAGAAACTCCACAACTAGAAACTCCACAACTACAAACTCCACAAATAGAGATTCGGCTACAAGAAATTTCATGTCTATAAAGTCCACAACCAAAAACTCTACAACTGGAAACTCCACAACTTGAGACTCCACAACTAGAAACTCCACAACTAGAAACTCCACAACTAGATACTCCGCAACTGGAGACTCCACAACTAGAAACTCCACAACTAGAAACTCCACAAGTAGACACTACACAACTATAAACTCCACAACTAGAGCTGCACAACTAGAGAACTCCGTAACTAGAAACTCCGCATTTAAAAACTCCACAACTTGAGACGCCGCAACTAGAAACTCCACAACTTGAAACTCCACAACTAGAAACTCCACAACTAAAAACTCTACAACTAGAGGCTCCTCAACTAGAGAATCCGCAAATAGAAACTCCACAACTAGAAACTCCACAACTAGAGACTCTGCAACTATAGAACTCCGCAACTAGGAACTCCGCATTTAAAAACTCCGCAAAAAGAAATTCCACGGCTAGAAACATCACAACTAGACACTCCGCAACTAAAAACTCTACAACTATAGATTCTTCAACTAGAGAATTCGCAACTAGAAATTCCAAAACTAGAGACTCTGCAACTAGAAACTCCGCAGCTAGAAACTCCACAACTCGAAACTCCACAACTAGAAACTCCGCAACTAGAGACTCCACAACTAGAAACTCCACAACTTGAAACTCCACAACTAGAAACTCCACAACCAGAAACTTCACAACTAGAAACTCCATAACTAGAAACTCTGCAACTAGAGACTCCACAACTAAAAACTCCACAACTAGAAACTCCACAACTACAAACTCCACAAATAGAGACTCGGCAACTAGAAGTTCCATATCTAGAAACTCCACAACTAAATCTCCACAACTAGAAACTGCAAAACTAGAGACTTCACAACTAGAAACTCCACAACTAGAAACTCCACAACTGGAAACTCCACAACTAGAAACTCTACAACTTGAGACGCCCCAACTAGAAACTCCACAACTTAAAACTCCACAACTAGAAACTCCACAACTTGAGACTCAACAACTAGAAACTCCACAACATGAAACTCCAAGACTAGAAACTCCACAACCAGAAACACCACAACTTTAAACTTCACAACTTGAGACTCAACAACTAGAAACTCCACAACATGAAACTCCAAGACTAGAAACTCCACAACCAGAAACTCCACAACCATAAACTTCACAACTAGAAACTCCACAACTAGTAACTCCACAACTAGAAACTCCACAACTACAAACTCCACAAATAGACTCGGCAACTAGAAATTCCATATCTAGAAACTCCACAACTAAATCTCCACAGCTAGAAACTGCAAAACTAGAGACTTCACAACTAGAAACACCACAACTGGAAACTCCACAACTAGAAACTCCACAACCAGAAACTCCGCAACTAGAAACTCCGCAACAGGAGACTCTACTACTAGAAACTCCACAACTACAAACTCCAAAACAAGAAACTCCACAACTAGAAACTCCACAACTAAAACTTCACAATTCGAAACTCTACTAGAAACTCTACAACTTGAGACTCCACAACTAGGCACTCCTCAACTAGAAACTCCACAACTAGAGACTCTGCAACTATAGAACCCCGCAACTAGAAACTCCGCATTTAAAAACTCTGCAGCAAGAAATTCCACGGCTAGAAACACCACAACTAGACACTCCACAACTCGAAACTCCACAACTAGAAACTCCGCAACTAGAGACTCAACAACTAGAAACTCCACAACTTGAAACTCCACAACTAGAAACTCCACAACCAGAAACTTCACAACTAGAAACTCCACAACTAGAAACTCCACAACTAGAAACTCCGCAACTAGAGACTCCACAACTAGAAACTCCAACACTAGAAACTCCAAAACTACAAACTCCACAAATAGAGACTCGGCAACTAGAAATTCCATATCTAGAAACTCCACAACTAAAAACTCCGCAACTAGAAACTGCAAAACTAGAGACTTCACAACTAGAAACTCCACAACTAGAAACTCCAAAACTGGAAACTCCACAACTAGACACTCCACTACTAGAAACTCCACAACTAGAGACTCCACAACTTGAAACTCCACAACTTTATACTCCACAACTTGAGACTCAACAACTAGAAACTCATCAACATGAAACTCCACAACTAGAAACTCCATAACCAGAAACTCCACAACCATAAACTCCACAAATAGAAACTCCACAACTAGAAACTCTTCAACTAGAGACTCCACAACTAGAAACTCCACAACTAGAAACTCCACAACAACAACCTCCACAAACAGAGACTCGGCTACAAGAAATTTCATGTCTAGAAAGTCCACAACCAAAAACTCTACAACTGGAAACTCCACAACTTGAGACTCCACAACTAGAAACTCCACAACTAGAAACTCCACAACTAGAAACTCCGCAACTGGAGACTCCACAACTAGAAACTCCACAACTAGAAACTCCACAAGTAGACACTACACAGCCATAAACTCCACAACTAGAGACTGCACAACTAGAGAACTCCGTAACTAGAAACTCCGCATTTAAAAACTCCACAACTTGAGACGCCGCAACTAGAAACTCCACAACTTGAAACTCCACAACTAGAAACTCCACAACTAAAAACTCTACAACTAGAGGCTCCTCAACTAGAGAATCTGCAAATAGAAACTCCAAAACTAGAGACTCTGCACCTAGAAACGCCGCAGCTAGAAACTCCACAACTAGAAACTCCACAACTTGAAACTCCACAACTCAAAACTCCACAACTTGAAACAACACAACCAGAAACTCCACAACTTGAGACTCCGCAACTAGAAACTCCACAACTTGAAACTCCACAACTAGAAACTCCAAAACCAGAAACTCCACAACTAGAAACTCCACAACTAGAAACTCCACAACTAGAAACTCCGAAACTAGAGACTCCATTACTAGAAACTCCACAACTTTAAACTCCACAACTAGAAACTCCACTACGAGAAACTCCACAACTAGAAACTCCACAACTAGAAACTCCACAACTAGAAACTCCGCAACTAGAGACTCCACAATTAGAAACTCCACAACTACAAACTCCACAACTACAAACTCCACAAATAAAGACTCGGCAACTAGAAATTCCATATCTAGAAACTCCGCAACTACAAACTCCACAAATAGAGACTTCACAACTAGAAACTCAACAACTAGACACTCCACAACTCAAAACTCCACAACTTGAAACAAGACAACCAGAAACTCCACAACTTGAGACTCCGCAACTAGAAACTCCACAACTTGAAACTCCACAACTAGAAACTCCAAAACCAGAAACTCCACAACTAGAAACTCCACAACTAGAAACTCCGCAACTAGAGACTCCATTACTAGAAACTCCACAACTTTAAACTCCACAACTAGAAACTCCACAACTAGAAACTCCACAACTTGAAACTCCACAACTCAAAACTCCACAACTTGAAACTCCACAACTAGAAACTCCACAACTTGAGACTCCGAAACTAGAAACTCCACAACTTGAAACTCCACAACCAGAAACTCCACAACGAGAAACTCCAGAACTACAAACTCCACAACTAGAAACTCCGCCACTAGAGACTCCACAACTAGAAACTCCACAACTTCAAACTCCACAACTAGAAACTCCACAACTATAGACTCCACAACTTGAAACTCCACAAGTTTAAACTCCACAACTTGAGACTCCACAACTAGAAACTCCACAAATGGAAACTCCACAACTAGAAACTCCCCAACCAGAAACTCCAAAACTAGAAACTCCACAACTAGAAACTCCACAACTAAAACCTTCACGATTCGAAACTCTACTAGAAACTCCACAACTTGAAACTCCACAACTAGGCACTCCACAACTTGAGACTCAACAACTAGAAACTCCACAACATGAAACTCCACAACTAGAAACTCCATAACCAGAAACTCCACAACCATAAACTCCACAACTAGAAACTCCACAACTAGAAACTCTTCAACTACAGACTCCACAACTAGAAACTCCACAACTAGAAACTCCACAACTACAAACTCCTCAAATAGAGACTCGGCTACAAGAAATTTCATGTCTAGAAAGTCCACAACCAAAAACTCTACAACTGGAAACTCCACAACTTGAGACTCCACAACTAGAAACTCCACAACTAGAAACTCCACAACTAGAAACGCCACAACTAAAAACTCTACAACTAGAGGCTCCTCAACTAGAGAATCTGCAACTAGAAACTCCAAAACTAGAGACTCTGCACCTAGAAACGCCGCAGCTAGAAACTCCACAACTAGAAACTCCACAACTTCAAACTCCACAACTCAAAACTCCACAACTTGAAACAAGACAACCAGAAACTCCACAACTTGAGACTCCGCAACTAGAAACTCCACAACTTGAAACTCCACAACTAGAAACTCCAAAACCAGAAACTCCACAACTAGAAACTCCACAACTAGAAACTCCACAACTAGAAACTCCGCAACTAGAGACTCCATTACTAGAAACTCCACAACTTTAAACTCCACAACTAGAAACTCCACTACGAGAAACTCCACCACTAGAAGCTCCACAACTAGAAACTCCACAACTAGAAACTCTACAACTAGAGACTCCACAATTAGAAACTCCACAACTACAAACTCCACAACTACAAACTCCACAAATAGAGACTCGGCAACTAGAGACTGCGCAACTAGATAACTCCGCAACTAGAAACTACGCATTTAAAAACTCCATAAACTTGAGATGCCGCAACTAGAAACTCCACAACTTGAAACTCCACAACTGGAAACTCCACAACTAAAAACTCTACAACTAGAGACTCCTCAACTAGAGAATTCGCAACTAGAAACTCCAAAACTAAAGACTCTGCACCTAGAAACTCCGCAGCTAGAAACTCCACAACTAGAAACTCCACAACTCGAAACTCCACAACTAGAAACTCCACAACTTGAAACTCCACAACTCAAAACTCCACAACTTGAAACTCCACAACCAGAAACTCCACAACGAGAAACTCCACAACTAGAAACTCCACAACTAGAAACTCCGCAACTAGAGACTCCACAACTAGAAACTCCAACACTAGAAACTCCAAAACTACAAACTCCACAAATAGAGACTCGGCAACTAGAAATTCCATATCTAGAAACTCCACAACTAAAAACTCCGCAACTAGAAACTGCAAAACTAGAGACTTCACAACTAGAAACTCCACAACTAGAAACTCCAAAACTGGAAACTCCACAACTAGACACTCCACTACTAGAAACTCCACAACTAGAGACTCCACAACTTGAAACTCCACAACTTTAAACTCCACAACTTGAGACTCAACAACTAGAAACTCATCAACATGAAACTCCACAACTAGAAACTCCATAACCAGAAACTCCACAACCATAAACTCCACAAATAGAAACTCCACAACTAGAAACTCTTCAACTAGAGACTCCACAACTAGAAACTCCACAACTAGAAACTCCACAACAACAACCTCCACAAACAGAGACTCGGCTACAAGAAATTTCATGTCTAGAAAGTCCACAACCAAAAACTCTACAACTGGAAACTCCACAACTTGAGACTCCACAACTAGAAACTCCACAACTAGAAACTCCGCAACTGGAGACTCCACAACTAGAAACTCCACAACTAGAAACTCCACAAGTAGACACTACACAACCATAAACTCCACAACTAGAGACTGCACAACTAGAGAACTCCGTAACTAGAAACTCCGCATTTAAAAACTCCACAACTTGAGACGCCGCAACTAGAAACTCCACAACTTGAAACTCCACAACTAGAAACTCCACAACTAAAAACTCTACAACTAGAGGCTCCTCAACTAGAGAATCTGCAACTAGAAACTCCAAAACTAGAGACTCTGCACCTAGAAACGCCGCAGCTAGAAACTCCACAACTAGAAACTCCACAACTTGAAACTCCACAACTCAAAACTCCACAACTTGAAACAACACAACCAGAAACTCCACAACTTGAGACTCCGCAACTAGAAACTCCACAACTTGAAACTCCACAACTAGAAACTCCAAAACCAGAAACTCCACAACTAGAAACTCCACAACTAGAAACTCCACAACTAGAAACTCCGAAACTAGAGACTCCATTACTAGAAACTCCACAACTTTAAACTCCACAACTAGAAACTCCACTACGAGAAACTCCACAACTAGAAACTCCACAACTAGAAACTCCACAACTAGAAACTCCGCAACTAGAGACTCCACAATTAGAAACTCCACAACTACAAACTCCACAACTACAAACTCCACAAATAAAGACTCGGCAACTAGAAATTCCATATCTAGAAACTCCGCAACTACAAACTCCACAAATAGAGACTTCACAACTAGAAACTCAACAACTAGAAACTCCACAACTCAAAACTCCACAACTTGAAACAAGACAAACAGAAACTCCACAACTTGAGACTCCGCAACTAGAAACTCCACAACTTGAAACTCCACAACTAGAAACTCCAAAACCAGAAACTCCACAACTAGAAACTCCACAACTAGAAACTCCGCAACTAGAGACTCCATTACTAGAAACTCCACAACTTTAAACTCCACAACTAGAAACTCCACAACTAGAAACTCCACAACTTGAAACTCCACAACTCAAAACTCCTCAACTTGAAACTCCACAACTAGAAACTCCACAACTTGAGACTCCGAAACTAGAAACTCCACAACTTGAAACTCCACAACCAGAAACTCCACAACGAGAAACTCCAGAACTACAAACTCCACAACTAGAAACTCCGCCACTAGAGACTCCACAACTAGAAACTCCACAACTTGAAACTCCACAACTAGAAACTCCACAACTATAGACTCCACAACTTGAAACTCCACAAGTTTAAACTCCACAACTTGAGACTCCACAACTAGAAACTCCACAAATGGAAACTCCACAACTAGAAACTCCCCAACCAGAAACTCCAAAACTAGAAACTCCACAACTAGAAACTCCACAACTAAAACCTTCACGATTCGAAACTCTACTAGAAACTCCACAACTTGAAACTCCACAAATAGGCACTCCACAACTTGAGACTCAACAACTAGAAACTCCACAACATGAAACTCCACAACTAGAAACTCCATAACCAGAAACTCCACAACCATAAACTCCACAACTAGAAACTCCACAACTAGAAACTCTTCAACTAGAGACTCCACAACTAGAAACTCCACAACTAGAAACTCCACAACTACAAACTCCTCAAATAGAGACTCGGCTACAAGAAATTTCATGTCTAGAAAGTCCACAACCAAAAACTCTACAACTGGAAACTCCACAACTTGAGACTCCACAACTAGAAACTCCACAACTAGAAACTCCACAACTAGAAACGCCACAACTAAAAACTCTACAACTAGAGGCTCCTCAACTAGAGAATCTGCAACTAGAAACTCCAAAACTAGAGACTCTGCACCTAGAAACGCCGCAGCTAGAAACTCCACAACTAGAAACTCCACAACTTCAAACTCCACAACTCAAAACTCCACAACTTGAAACAAGACAACCAGAAACTCCACAACTTGAGACTCCGCAACTAGAAACTCCACAACTTGAAACTCCACAACTAGAAACTCCAAAACCAGAAACTCCACAACTAGAAACTCCACAACTAGAAACTCCACAACTAGAAACTCCGCAACTAGAGACTCCATTACTAGAAACTCCACAACTTTAAACTCCACAACTAGAAACTCCACTACGAGAAACTCCACCACTAGAAGCTCCACAACTAGAAACTCCACAACTAGAAACTCTACAACTAGAGACTCCACAATTAGAAACTCCACAACTACAAACTCCACAACTACAAACTCCACAAATAGAGACTCGGCAACTAGAGACTGCGCAACTAGATAACTCCGCAACTAGAAACTACGCATTTAAAAACTCCATAAACTTGAGATGCCGCAACTAGAAACTCCACAACTTGAAACTCCACAACTGGAAACTCCACAACTAAAAACTCTACAACTAGAGACTCCTCAACTAGAGAATTCGCAACTAGAAACTCCAAAACTAAAGACTCTGCACCTAGAAACTCCGCAGCTAGAAACTCCACAACTAGAAACTCCACAACTCGAAACTCCACAACTAGAAACTCCACAACTTGAAACTCCACAACTCAAAACTCCACAACTTGAAACTCCACAACTAGAAACTCCACAACTTGAGACTCCGAAACTAGAAACTCCACAACTTGAAACTCCACAACTAGAAGCTCCACAACCAGAAACTCCACAACGAGAAACTCCACAACTAGAAACTCCACAACTAGAAACTCCGCCACTAGAGACTCCTCAACTAGAAACTCCACAACTTGAAACTCCACAACTAGAAACTCCACAACTATAGACTCCACAACTTGAAACTCCACAAGTTTAAACTCCACAACTTGAGACTCCACAACTAGAGACTCCTCAACTAGAAACTCCACAACTTGAAACTCCACAACTAGAAACTCCACAACTAGAAACTCCACAACTAGAAACTCCACAACTAAAACCTTCACGATTCGAAACTCTACTAGAAACTCCACAACTTGAAACTTCACAACTAGGCACTCCACAACTTGAGACTCAACAACTAGAAACTCCACAACATGAAACTCCACAACTAGAAACTCCATAACCAGAAACTCCACAACCATAAACTCCACAACTAGAAACTCCACAACTAGAAACTCTTCAACTAGAGACTCCACAACTAGAAACTCCACAACTAGAAACTCCACAACTACAAACTCCACAAATAGAGACTCGGCTACAAGAAATTTCATGTCTATAAAGTCCACAACCAAAAACTCTACAACTGGAAACTCCACAACTTGAGACTCCACAACTAGAAACTCCACAACTAGAAACTCCACAACTAGATACTCCGCAACTGGAGACTCCACAACTAGAAACTCCACAACTAGAAACTCCACAAGTAGACACTACACAACTATAAACTCCACAACTAGAGCTGCACAACTAGAGAACTCCGTAACTAGAAACTCCGCATTTAAAAACTCCACAACTTGAGACGCCGCAACTAGAAACTCCACAACTTGAAACTCCACAACTAGAAACTCCACAACTAAAAACTCTACAACTAGAGGCTCCTCAACTAGAGAATCCGCAAATAGAAACTCCACAACTAGAAACTCCACAACTAGAGACTCTGCAACTATAGAACTCCGCAACTAGGAACTCCGCATTTAAAAACTCCGCAAAAAGAAATTCCACGGCTAGAAACATCACAACTAGACACTCCGCAACTAAAAACTCTACAACTAGAGATTCTTCAACTAGAGAATTCGCAACTAGAAATTCCAAAACTAGAGACTCTGCAACTAGAAACTCCGCAGCTAGAAACTCCACAACTCGAAACTCCACAACTAGAAACTCCGCAACTAGAGACTCCACAACTAGAAACTCCACAACTTGAAACTCCACAACTAGAAACTCCACAACCAGAAACTTCACAACTAGAAACTCCATAACTAGAAACTCTGCAACTAGAGACTCCACAACTAAAAACTCCACAACTAGAAACTCCACAACTACAAACTCCACAAATAGAGACTCGGCAACTAGAAGTTCCATATCTAGAAACTCCACAACTAAATCTCCACAACTAGAAACTGCAAAACTAGAGACTTCACAACTAGAAACTCCACAACTAGAAACTCCACAACTGGAAACTCCACAACTAGAAACTCTACAACTTGAGACGCCCCAACTAGAAACTCCACAACTTGAAACTCCACAACTAGAAACTCCACAACTTGAGACTCAACAACTAGAAACTCCACAACATGAAACTCCAAGACTAGAAACTCGAGAACCAGAAACACCACAACTTTAAACTTCACAACTTGAGACTCAACAACTAGAAACTCCACAACATGAAACTCCAAGACTAGAAACTCCACAACCAGAAACTCCACAACCATAAACTTCACAACTAGAAACTCCACAACTAGTAACTCCACAACTAGAAACTCCACAACTACAAACTCCACAAATAGACTCGGCAACTAGAAATTCCATATCTAGAAACTCCACAACTAAATCTCCACAGCTAGAAACTGCAAAACTAGAGACTTCACAACTAGAAACACCACAACTGGAAACTCCACAACTAGAAACTCCACAACCAGAAACTCCGCAACTAGAAACTCCGCAACAGGAGACTCTACTACTAGAAACTCCACAACTACAAACTCCAAAACAAGAAACTCCACAACTAGAAACTCCACAACTAAAACTTCACAATTCGAAACTCTACTAGAAACTCTACAACTTGAGACTCCACAACTAGGCACTCCTCAACTAGAAACTCCACAACTAGAGACTCTGCAACTATAGAACCCCGCAACTAGAAACTCCGCATTTAAAAACTCTGCAGCAAGAAATTCCACGGCTAGAAACACCACAACTAGACACTCCACAACTCGAAACTCCACAACTAGAAACTCCGCAACTAGAGACTCAACAACTAGAAACTCCACAACTTGAAACTCCACAACTAGAAACTCCACAACCAGAAACTTCACAACTAGAAACTCCACAACTAGAAACTCCACAACTAGAAACTCCGCAACTAGAGACTCCACAACTAGAAACTCCAACACTAGAAACTCCAAAACTACAAACTCCACAAATAGAGACTTGGCAACTAGAAATTCCATATCTAGAAACTCCACAACTAAAAACTCCGCAACTAGAAACTGCAAAACTAGAGACTTCACAACTAGAAACTCCACAACTAGAAACTCCAAAACTGGAAACTCCACAACTAGACACTCCACTACTAGAAACTCCACAACTAGAGACTCCACAACTTGAAACTCCACAACTTTAAACTCCACAACTTGAGACTCAACAACTAGAAACTCATCAGCATGAAACTCCACAACTAGAAACTCCATAACCAGAAACTCCACAACCATAAACTCCACAAATAGAAACTCCACAACTAGAAACTCTTCAACTAGAGACTCCACAACTAGAAACTCCACAACTAGAAACTCCACAACAACAACCTCCACAAACAGAGACTCGGCTACAAGAAATTTCATGTCTAGAAAGTCCACAACCAAAAACTCTACAACTGGAAACTCCACAACTTGAGACTCCACAACTAGAAACTCCACAACTAGAAACTCCACAACTAGAAACTCCGCAACTGGAGACTCCACAACTAGAAACTCCACAACTAGAAACTCCACAAGTAGACACTACACAACCATAAACTCCACAACTAGAGACTGCACAACTAGAGAACTCCGTAACTAGAAACTCCGCATTTAAAAACTCCACAACTTGAGACGCCGCAACTAGAAACTCCACAACTTGAAACTCCACAACTAGAAACTCCACAACTAAAAACTCTACAACTAGAGGCTCCTCAACTAGAGACTCTGCAACTAGAAACTCCAAAACTAGAGACTCTGCACCTAAAACGCCGCAGCTAGAAACTCCACAACTAGAAACTCCACAACTTGAAACTCCACAACTCAAAACTCCACAACTTGAAACAACACAACCAGAAACTCCACAACTTGAGACTCCGCAACTAGAAACTCCACAACTTGAAACTCCACAACTAGAAACTCCAAAACCAGAAACTCCACAACTAGAAACTCCACAACTAGAAACTCCACAACTAGAAACTCCGAAACTAGAGACTCCATTACTAGAAACTCCACAACTTTAAACTCCACAACTAGAAACTCCACTACGAGAAACTCCACAACTAGAAACTCCACAACTAGAAACTCCACAACTAGAAACTCCGCAACTAGAGACTCCACAATGAGAAACTCCACAACTACAAACTCCACAACTACAAACTCCACAAATAAAGACTCGGCAACTAGAAATTCCATATCTAGAAACTCCGCAACTACAAACTCCACAAATAGAGACTTCACAACTAGAAACTCAACAACTAGAAACTCCACAACTCAAAACTCCACAACTTGAAACAAGACAACCAGAAACTCCACAACTTGAGACTCCGCAACTAGAAACTCCACAACTTGAAACTCCACAACTAGAAACTCCAAAACCAGAAACTCCACAACTAGAAACTCCACAACTAGAAACTCCGCAACTAGAGACTCCATTACTAGAAACTCCACAACTTTAAACTCCACAACTAGAAACTCCACAACTAGAAACTCCACAACTTGAAACTCCACAACTCAAAACTCCACAACTTGAAACTCCACAACTAGAAACTCCACAACTTGAGACTCCGAAACTAGAAACTCCACAACTTGAAACTCCACAACCAGAAACTCCACAACGAGAAACTCCAGAACTACAAACTCCACAACTAGAAACTCCGCCACTAGAGACTCCACAACTAGAAACTCCACAACTTGAAACTCCACAACTAGAAACTCCACAACTATAGACTCCACAACTTGAAACTCCACAAGTTTAAACTCCACAACTTGAGACTCCACAACTAGAAACTCCACAAATGGAAACTCCACAACTAGAAACTCCCCAACCAGAAACTCCAAAACTAGAAACTCCACAACTAGAAACTCCACAACTAAAACCTTCACGATTCGAAACTCTACTAGAAACTCCACAACTTGAAACTCCACAACTAGGCACTCCACAACTTGAGACTCAACAACTAGAAACTCCACAACATGAAACTCCACAACTAGAAACTCCATAACCAGAAACTCCACAACCATAAACTCCACAACTAGAAACTCCACAACTAGAAACTCTTCAACTAGAGACTCCACAACTAGAAACTCCACAACTAGAAACTCCACAACTACAAACTCCTCAAATAGAGACTCGGCTACAAGAAATTTCATGTCTAGAAAGTCCACAACCAAAAACTCTACAACTGGAAACTCCACAACTTGAGACTTCACAACTAGAAACTCCACAACTAGAAACTCCACAACTAGAAACTCCACAACTAGATACTCCGCAACTGGAGACTCCACAACTAGAAACTCCACAACTAGAAACTCCACAAGTAGACACTACACAACTATAAACTCCACAACTAGAGCTGCACAACTAGAGAACTCCGTAACTAGAAACTCCGCATTTAAAAACTCCACAACTTGAGACGCCGCAACTAGAAACTCCACAACTTGCAACTCCACAACTAGAAACTCCACAACTAAAAACTCTACACTTAGAGGCTCCTCAACTAGAGAATTCGCAAATAGAAACTCCAAAACTAAAAACTCCACAACTGGAAACTCCACAACTTGAGACTCTGCAACTTGAAACTCCGCAACTAAAAACTCCGCTATTAAAAACTCCGCAACTAGAAACTCCGCAACTAGAAACTCCGCAACTAGAAACTCCACAACTTGAAACTCCACTACTAGATACTCCACAATTGGAAACTCCACAACTAGATAATCCATATATGGAAACTCCAAAACTAGAAACTCCACACCTAGAGAGTCAACAACTAGAAACTCCAACACTTGAAACTCCACAACTCGAAACTCCACAACTTGAAACTCCACAACTAGAAACTCCACAACTTGAGACTCCGCCACTAGAAACTCCACAACTTGAAACTCCACAACTAGATACTGCAAAACTAGAGACTTCACAACTAGAAACTCACCAACTAGAAACTACGCAAACAGAAATTCCACAACTAGAAACTCCACAACTAGAATCTTCACAACTAGAAACTCTACAACTATATAATCCATATCTGGAAACTCCACAACTAGATACTCCATATCTGGAAACTCCACAACAAGAAACTCCAACACTAGAGACTCAACAACTTGAAACTCCACAACTAGAAACTCAACAATTAGAAACTCCACAACCAGACACTCCGCAATTCCACAACTGGAAACTCCACAACTGGAAACTCCACAACTAGATACTCCGCAACTAGAAACTCCACAACTAGAGACTCCACAACTTGAAACTCCACAACTAGAAACTCCACAACTAGAAACTCTGCAACTAGAGACTCCACAACTACAAACTCCACAACTAGAAACTCCACAACTACGAACTCCACAAATAGAGACTCGGCTACAAGAAATTTCATGTCTAGAAAGTCCAGAACTAAAAACTCCACAACTGGAAACTCCAAAACTAGAAACTCCACAACTAGAAACTCCACAACTAGAGATTCCGCAACTAGAAACTCCACAACCAGAGACTCTGCAACTAGAAACTCCGCAGCTAGGAACTCCACAAATAAAAGCTCCGCAACTAGAAACTCCGCAGCTAAAAACTACAGAACTAGACACTCCACAACTAGAAACTCCACAACTAGGAACTCCACAACTTGAAACCTCACAACCTTAAGTTAGGCAACTAGAAAATCCACAGCTAGAGAATCCGCAACTAGAAACTCCACAACTACAAACTCCACAACTCAAAACTCCAAATAGAAACTCCAAAACTCGAACTTCCACAACTGGAAACTCCACAACTGGAAACTCCACAACTAGACACTCCACAACTAAAAACTCTTCAACTAGAAACTCCTAAACTAGAGACTCCACAACTAGAGAATCTACAACTAGAGACTTCATACTAGAAACTCAACAACTTGAAACTCCACAACTTGAGACTCCACAACTAGAAACTCCACAACTAGAAACTCCATACCTAGAAACTCCCAACCTAGAAACTCCACAACTAGAAACTCCACAACTAGAAATTCCACAACGAAAAACTTCACAATTCGAAACTCTACAACTAGAAACTCCATACTTTGAAACTCCACAACTAGACACTACACAACTAGAAACTCCACAACTAGAGACTGCGCAACTAGATAACTCCGCAACTAGAAACTACGCATTTAAAAACTTCACAACCTGAGATGCCGCAACTAGAAACTCCACAACTTGAAACTCCACAACTGGAAACTCCACAACTAAAAACTCTACAACTAGAGACTCCTCAACTAGAGAATTCGCAACTAGAAACTCCAAAACTAAAGACTCTGCACCTAGAAACTCCGCAGCTAGAAACTCCACAACTAGAAACTCCACAACTCGAAACTCCACAACTAGAAACTCCACAACTTGAAACTCCACAACTCAAAACTCCACAACTTGAAACTCCACAACTAGAAACTCCACAACTTGAGACTCGGCAACTAGAAACTCCACAACTTGAAACTCCACAACTAGAAGCTCCACAACTAGAAGCTCCACAACCAGAAACTCCACAACGAGAAACTCCACAACTAGAAACTCCACAACTAGAAACTCCGCCACTAGAGACTCCACAACTAGAAACTCCACAACTTGAAACTCCACAACTAGAAACTCCACAACTATAGACTCCACAACTTGAAACTCCACAAGTTTAAACTCCACAACTTGACACTCCACAACTAGAAACTCCACAAATAGAAACTCCACAACTAGAAACTCCCCAACCAGAAACTCCAAAACTAGAAACTCCACAACTAGAAACTCCACAACTAAAACCTTCACGATTCGAAACTCTACTAGAAACTCCACAACTTGAAACTCCACAACTAGGCACTCCACAACTAGAAACTCCACAACTAGAGACTCTGCAACTATAGAACTCGCAAACTAGGAACTCCGCATTTAAAAACTCCGCAAAAAGAAATTCCACGGCTAGAAACATCACAACTAGACACTCCGCAACTAGAAACTCTACAACTAGAGACTCTTCAACTAGAGAATTCGCAACTAGAAATTCCAAAACTAGAGACTCTGCAACTAGAAACTCCGCAGCTAGAAACTCCACAACTAGAAACTCCACAACTCGAAACTACACAACTAGAAACTCCGCAACTAGAGACTCCACAACTAGAAACTCCACAACTTGAAACTCCACAACTAGAAACTCCACAACCAGAAACTTCACAACTAGAAACTCCATAACTAGAAACTCTGCAACTAGAGACTCCACAACTAAAAACTCCACAACTAGAAACTCCACAACTACAAACTCCACAGATAGAGACTCGGCAACTAGAAATTCCATATCTAGAAACTCCACAACTAAATCTCCACAACTAGAAACTGCAAAACTAGAAACTTCACAACTAGAAACTCCACAACTAGAAACTCCACAACTGGAAACTCCACAACTAGAAACTCTACAACTTGAGACGCCCCAACTAGAAACTCCACAACTTGAAACTCCACAACTAGAAACTCCACAACTTGAGACTCAACAACTAGAAACTCCACAACATGAAACTCCAAGACTAGAAACTCCACAACCAGAAACACCACAACTTTAAACTTCACAACTAGAAACACCACAACTGGAAACTCCACAACTAGAAACTCCACAACCAGAAACTCCGCAACTAGAAACTCCGCAACAGGAGACTCTACTACTAGAAACTCTACAACTACAAACTCCAAAACTAGAAACTCCACAACTAGAAACTCCACAACTAAAACTTCACAATTCGAAACTCTACTAGAAACTCTACAACTTGAGACTCCACAACTAGGCACTCCTCAACTAGAAACTCCACAACTAGAGACTCTGCAACTATAGAACCCCGCAACTAGAAACTCCGCATTTAAAAACTCTGCAGCAAGAAATTCCACGGCTAGAAACACCACAACTAGACACTCCACAACTCGAAACTCCACAACTAGAAACTCCGCAACTAGAGACTCAACAACTAGAAACTCCACAACTTGAAACTCCACAACTAGAAACTCCACAACCAGAAACTTCACAACTAGAAACTCCACAACTAGAAACTCCACAACTAGAAACTCCGCAACTAGAGACTCCACAACTAGAAACTCCAACACTAGAAACTCCAAAACTACAAACTCCACAAATAGAGACTTGGCAACTAGAAATTCCATATCTAGAAACTCCACAACTAAAAACTCCGCAACTAGAAACTGCAAAACTAGAGACTTCACAACTAGAAACTCCACAACTAGAAACTCCAAAACTGGAAACTCCACAACTAGACACTCCACTACTAGAAACTCCACAACTAGAGACTCCACAACTTGAAACTCCACAACTTTAAACTCCACAACTTGAGACTCAACAACTAGAAACTCATCAGCATGAAACTCCACAACTAGAAACTCCATAACCAGAAACTCCACAACCATAAACTCCACAAATAGAAACTCCACAACTAGAAACTCTTCAACTAGAGACTCCACAACTAGAAACTCCACAACTAGAAACTCCACAACAACAACCTCCACAAACAGAGACTCGGCTACAAGAAATTTCATGTCTAGAAAGTCCACAACCAAAAACTCTACAACTGGAAACTCCACAACTTGAGACTCCACAACTAGAAACTCCACAACTAGAAACTCCACAACTAGAAACTCCGCAACTGGAGACTCCACAACTAGAAACTCCACAACTAGAAACTCCACAAGTAGACACTACACAACCATAAACTCCACAACTAGAGACTGCACAACTAGAGAACTCCGTAACTAGAAACTCCGCATTTAAAAACTCCACAACTTGAGACGCCGCAACTAGAAACTCCACAACTTGAAACTCCACAACTAGAAACTCCACAACTAAAAACTCTACAACTAGAGGCTCCTCAACTAGAGACTCTGCAACTAGAAACTCCAAAACTAGAGACTCTGCACCTAAAACGCCGCAGCTAGAAACTCCACAACTAGAAACTCCACAACTTGAAACTCCACAACTCAAAACTCCACAACTTGAAACAACACAACCAGAAACTCCACAACTTGAGACTCCGCAACTAGAAACTCCACAACTTGAAACTCCACAACTAGAAACTCCAAAACCAGAAACTCCACAACTAGAAACTCCACAACTAGAAACTCCACAACTAGAAACTCCGAAACTAGAGACTCCATTACTAGAAACTCCACAACTTTAAACTCCACAACTAGAAACTCCACTACGAGAAACTCCACAACTAGAAACTCCACAACTAGAAACTCCACAACTAGAAACTCCGCAACTAGAGACTCCACAATTAGAAACTCCACAACTACAAACTCCACAACTACAAACTCCACAAATAAAGACTCGGCAACTAGAAATTCCATATCTAGAAACTCCGCAACTACAAACTCCACAAATAGAGACTTCACAACTAGAAACTCAACAACTAGAAACTCCACAACTCAAAACTCCACAACTTGAAACAAGACAACCAGAAACTCCACAACTTGAGACTCCGCAACTAGAAACTCCACAACTTGAAACTCCACAACTAGAAACTCCAAAACCAGAAACTCCACAACTAGAAACTCCACAACTAGAAACTCCGCAACTAGAGACTCCATTACTAGAAACTCCACAACTTTAAACTCCACAACTAGAAACTCCACAACTAGAAACTCCACAACTTGAAACTCCACAACTCAAAACTCCACAACTTGAAACTCCACAACTAGAAACTCCACAACTTGAGACTCCGAAACTAGAAACTCCACAACTTGAAACTCCACAACCAGAAACTCCACAACGAGAAACTCCAGAACTACAAACTCCACAACTAGAAACTCCGCCACTAGAGACTCCACAACTAGAAACTCCACAACTTGAAACTCCACAACTAGAAACTCCACAACTATAGACTCCACAACTTGAAACTCCACAAGTTTAAACTCCACAACTTGAGACTCCACAACTAGAAACTCCACAAATGGAAACTCCACAACTAGAAACTCCCCAACCAGAAACTCCAAAACTAGAAACTCCACAACTAGAAACTCCACAACTAAAACCTTCACGATTCGAAACTCTACTAGAAACTCCACAACTTGAAACTCCACAACTAGGCACTCCACAACTTGAGACTCAACAACTAGAAACTCCACAACATGAAACTCCACAACTAGAAACTCCATAACCAGAAACTCCACAACCATAAACTCCACAACTAGAAACTCCACAACTAGAAACTCTTCAACTAGAGACTCCACAACTAGAAACTCCACAACTAGAAACTCCACAACTACAAACTCCTCAAATAGAGACTCGGCTACAAGAAATTTCATGTCTAGAAAGTCCACAACCAAAAACTCTACAACTGGAAACTCCACAACTTGAGACTTCACAACTAGAAACTCCACAACTAGAAACTCCACAACTAGAAACTCCACAACTAGATACTCCGCAACTGGAGACTCCACAACTAGAAACTCCACAAGTAGAAACTCCACAAGTAGACACTACACAACTATAAACTCCACAACTAGAGCTGCACAACTAGAGAACTCCGTAACTAGAAACTCCGCATTTAAAAACTCCACAACTTGAGACGCCGCAACTAGAAACTCCACAACTTGCAACTCCACAACTAGAAACTCCACAACTAAAAACTCTACATTTAGAGGCTCCTCAACTAGAGAATTCGCAAATAGAAACTCCAAAACTAAAAACTCCACAACTGGAAACTCCACAACTTGAGACTCTGCAACTTGAAACTCCGCAACTAAAAACTCCGCTATTAAAAACTCCGCAACTAGAAACTCCGCAACTAGAAACTCCGCAACTAGAAACTCCACAACTTGAAACTCCACTACTAGATACTCCACAATTGGAAACTCCACAACTAGATAATCCATATATGGAAACTCCAAAACTAGAAACTCCACACCTAGAGAGTCAACAACTAGAAACTCCAACACTTGAAACTCCACAACTCGAAACTCCACAACTTGAAACTCCACAACTAGAAACTCCACAACTTGAGACTCCGCCACTAGAAACTCCACAACTTGAAACTCCACAACTAGATACTGCAAAACTAGAGACTTCACAACTAGAAACTCACCAACTAGAAACTACGCAAACAGAAATTCCACAACTAGAAACTCCACAACTAGAATCTTCACAACTAGAAACTCTACAACTATATAATCCATATCTGGAAACTCCACAACTAGATACTCCATATCTGGAAACTCCACAACAAGAAACTCCAACACTAGAGACTCAACAACTTGAAACTCCACAACTAGAAACTCAACAATTAGAAACTCCACAACCAGACACTCCGCAATTCCACAACTGGAAACTCCACAACTGGAAACTCCACAACTAGATACTCCGCAACTAGAAACTCCACAACTAGAGACTCCACAACCTGAAACTCCACAACTAGAAACTCCACAACTAGAAACTCTGCAACTAGAGACTCCACAACTACAAACTCCACAACTAGAAACTCCACAACTACGAACTCCACAAATAGAGACTCGGCTACAAGAAATTTCATGTCTAGAAAGTCCAGAACTAAAAACTCCACAACTGGAAACTCCAAAACTAGAAACTCCACAACTAGAAACTCCACAACTAGAGATTCCGCAACTAGAAACTCCACAACCAGAGACTCTGCAACTAGAAACTCCGCAGCTAGGAACTCCACAAATAAAAGCTCCGCAACTAGAAACTCCGCAGCTAAAAACTACAGAACTAGACACTCCACAACTAGAAACTCCACAACTAGGAACTCCACAACTTGAAACCTCACAACCTTAAGTTAGGCAACTAGAAAATCCACAGCTAGAGAATCCGCAACTAGAAACTCCACAACTACAAACTCCACAACTCAAAACTCCAACTAGAAACTCCAAAACTCGAACTTCCACAACTGGAAACTCCACAACTGGAAACTCCACAACTAGACACTCCACAACTAAAAACTCTTCAACTAGAAACTCCTAAACTAGAGACTCCACAACTAGAGAATCTACAACTAGAGACTTCATACTAGAAACTCAACAACTTGAAACTCCACAACTTGAGACTCCACAACTAGAAACTCCACAACTAGAAACTCCATACCTAGAAACTCCCAACCTAGAAACTCCACAACTAGAAACTCCACAACTAGAAATTCCACAACGAAAAACTTCACAATTCGAAACTCTACAACTAGAAACTCCATACTTTGAAACTCCACAACTAGACACTACACAACTAGAAACTCCACAACTAGAGACTGCGCAACTAGATAACTCCGCAACTAGAAACTACGCATTTAAAAACTTCACAACCTGAGATGCCGCAACTAGAAACTCCACAACTTGAAACTCCACAACTGGAAACTCCACAACTAAAAACTCTACAACTAGAGACTCCTCAACTAGAGAATTCGCAACTAGAAACTCCAAAACTAAAGACTCTGCACTTAGAAACTCCGCAGCTAGAAACTCCACAACTAGAAACTCCACAACTCGAAACTCCACAACTAGAAACTCAACAACTTGAAACTCCACAACTCAAAACTCCACAACTTGAAACTCCACAACTAGAAACTCCACAACTTGAGACTCGGCAACTAGAAACTCCACAACTTGAAACTCCACAACTAGAAGCTCCACAACTAGAAGCTCCACAACCAGAAACTCCACAACGAGAAACTCCACAACTAGAAACTCCACAACTAGAAACTCCGCCACTAGAGACTCCACAACTAGAAACTCCACAACTTGAAACTCCACAACTAGAAACTCCACAACTATAGACTCCACAACTTGAAACTCCACAAGTTTAAACTCCACAACTTGAGACTCCACAACTAGAAACTCCACAAATAGAAACTCCACAACTAGAAACTCCCCAACCAGAAACTCCAAAACTAGAAACTCCACAACTAGAAACTCCACAACTAAAACCTTCACGATTCGAAACTCTACTAGAAACTCCACAACTTGAAACTCCACAACTAGGCACTCCACAACTAGAAACTCCACAACTAGAGACTCTGCAACTATAGAACTCGCAAACTAGGAACTCCGCATTTAAAAACTCCGCAAAAAGAAATTCCACGGCTAGAAACATCACAACTAGACACTCCGCAACTAGAAACTCTACAACTAGAGACTCTTCAACTAGAGAATTCGCAACTAGAAATTCCAAAACTAGAGACTCTGCAACTAGAAACTCCGCAGCTAGAAACTCCACAACTAGAAACTCCACAACTCGAAACTACACAACTAGAAACTCCGCAACTAGAGACTCCACAACTAGAAACTCCACAACTTGAAACTCCACAACTAGAAACTCCACAACCAGAAACTTCACAACTAGAAACTCCATAACTAGAAACTCTGCAACTAGAGACTCCACAACTAAAAACTCCACAACTAGAAACTCCACAACTACAAACTCCACAGATAGAGACTCGGCAACTAGAAATTCCATATCTAGAAACTCCACAACTAAATCTCCACAACTAGAAACTGCAAAACTAGAAACTTCACAACTAGAAACTCCACAACTAGAAACTCCACAACTGGAAACTCCACAACTAGAAACTCTACAACTTGAGACGCCCCAACTAGAAACTCCACAACTTGAAACTCCACAACTAGAAACTCCACAACTTGAGACTCAACAACTAGAAACTCCACAACATGAAACTCCAAGACTAGAAACTCCACAACCAGAAACACCACAACTTTAAACTTCACAACTAGAAACACCACAACTGGAAACTCCACAACTAGAAACTCCACAACCAGAAACTCCGCAACTAGAAACTCCGCAACAGGAGACTCTACTACTAGAAACTCTACAACTACAAACTCCAAAACTAGAAACTCCACAACTAGAAACTCCACAACTAAAACTTCACAATTCGAAACTCTACTAGAAACTCTACAACTTGAGACTCCACAGCTAGGCACTCCTCAACTAGAAACTCCACAACTAGAGACTCTGCAACTATAGAACCCCGCAACTAGAAACTCCGCATTTAAAAACTCTGCAGCAAGAAATTCCACGGCTAGAAACACCACAACTAGACACTCCACAACTCGAAACTCCACAACTAGAAACTCCGCAACTAGAGACTCAACAACTAGAAACTCCACAACTTGAAACTCCACAACTAGAAACTCCACAACCAGAAACTTCACAACTAGAAACTCCACAACTAGAAACTCCACAACTAGAAACTCCGCAACTAGAGACTCCACAACTAGAAACTCCAACACTAGAAACTCCAAAACTACAAACTCCACAAATAGAGACTCGGCAACTAGAAATTCCATATCTAGAAACTCCACAACTAAAAACTCCGCAACTAGAAACTGCAAAACTAGAGACTTCACAACTAGAAACTCCACAACTAGAAACTCCAAAACTGGAAACTCCACAACTAGACACTCCACTACTAGAAACTCCACAACTAGAGACTCCACAACTTGAAACTCCACAACTTTAAACTCCACAACTTGAGACTCAACAACTAGAAACTCATCAACATGAAACTCCACAACTAGAAACTCCATAACCAGAAACTCCACAACCATAAACTCCACAAATAGAAACTCCACAACTAGAAACTCTTCAACTAGAGACTCCACAACTAGAAACTCCACAACTAGAAACTCCACAACAACAACCTCCACAAACAGAGACTCGGCTACAAGAAATTTCATGTCTAGAAAGTCCACAACCAAAAACTCTACAACTGGAAACTCCACAACTTGAGACTCCACAACTAGAAACTCCACAACTAGAAACTCCACAACTAGAAACTCCGCAACTGGAGACTCCACAACTAGAAACTCCACAACTAGAAACTCCACAAGTAGACACTACACAACCATAAAGTCCACAACTAGAGACTGCACAACTAGAGAACTCCGTAACTAGAAACTCCGCATTTAAAAACTCCACAACTTGAGACGCCGCAACTAGAAACTCCACAACTTGAAACTCCACAACTAGAAACTCCACAACTAAAAACTCTACAACTAGAGGCTCCTCAACTAGAGAATCTGCAACTAGAAACTCCAAAACTAGAGACTCTGCACCTAGAAACGCCACAGCTAGAAACTCCACAACTAGAAACTCCACAACTTGAAACTCCACAACTCAAAACTCCACAACTTGAAACAACACAACCAGAAACTCGACAACTTGAGACTCCGCAACTAGAAACTCCACAACTTGAAACTCCACAACTAGAAACTCCAAAACCAGAAACTCCACAACTAGAAACTCCACAACTAGAAACTCCACAACTAGAAACTCCGAAACTAGAGACTCCATTACTAGAAACTCCACAACTTTAAACTCCACAACTAGAAACTCCACTACGAGAAACTCCACAACTAGAAACTCCACAACTAGAAACTCCACAACTAGAAACTCCGCAACTAGAGACTCCACAATTAGAAACTCCACAACTACAAACTCCACAACTACAAACTCCACAAATAAAGACTCGGCAACTAGAAATTCCATATCTAGAAACTCCGCAACTACAAACTCCACAAATAGAGACTTCACAACTAGAAACTCAACAACTAGAAACTCCACAACTCAAAACTCCACAACTTCAAACAAGACAACCAGAAACTCCACAACTTGAGACTCCGCAACTAGAAACTCCACAACTTGAAACTCCACAACTAGAAACTCCAAAACCGAAACTCCACAACTAGAAACTCCACAACTAGAAACTCCACAACTAAAACCTTCACGATTCGAAACTCTACTAGAAACTCCACAACTTGAAACTCCACAACTAGGCACTCCACAACTAGAAACTCCACAACTAGAGACTCTGCAACTATAGAACTCGCAAACTAGGAACTCCGCATTTAAAAACTCCGCAAAAAGAAATTCCACGGCTAGAAACATCACAACTAGACACTCCGCAACTAGAAACTCTACAACTAGAGACTCTTCAACTAGAGAATTCGCAACTAGAAATTCCAAAACTAGAGACTCTGCAACTAGAAACTCCGCAGCTAGAAACTCCACAACTAGAAACTCCACAACTCGAAACTACACAACTAGAAACTCCGCAACTAGAGACTCCACAACTAGAAACTCCACAACTTGAAACTCCACAACTAGAAACTCCACAACCAGAAACTTCACAACTAGAAACTCCATAACTAGAAACTCTGCAACTAGAGACTCCACAACTAAAAACTCCACAACTAGAAACTCCACAACTACAAACTCCACAGATAGAGACTCGGCAACTAGAAATTCCATATCTAGAAACTCCACAACTAAATCTCCACAACTAGAAACTGCAAAACTAGAAACTTCACAACTAGAAACTAAACAACTAGAAACTCCACAACTGGAAACTCCACAACTAGAAACTCTACAACTTGAGACGCCCCAACTAGAAACTCCACAACTTGAAACTCCACAACCAGAAACTCCACAACTTGAGACTCAACAACTAGAAACTCCACAACATGAAACTCCAAGACTAGAAACTCCACAACCAGAAACACCACAACTTTAAACTTCACAACTAGAAACACCACAACTGGAAACTCCACAACTAGAAACTCCACAACCAGAAACTCCGCAACTAGAAACTCCGCAACAGGAGACTCTACTACTAGAAACTCTACAACTACAAACTCCAAAACTAGAAACTCCACAACTAGAAACTCCACAACTAAAACTTCACAATTCGAAACTCTACTAGAAACTCTACAACTTGAGACTCCACAACTAGGCACTCCTCAACTAGAAACTCCACAACTAGAGAGTCTGCAACTATAGAACCCCGCAACTAGAAACTCCGCATTTAAAAACTCTGCAGCAAGAAATTCCACGGCTAGAAACACCACAACTAGACACTCCACAACTCGAAACTCCACAACTAGAAACTCCGCAACTAGAGACTCAACAACTAGAAACTCCACAACTTGAAACTCCACAACTAGAAACTCCACAACCAGAAACTTCACAACTAGAAACTCCACAACTAGAAACTCCACTACCAGAAACTCCGCAACTAGAGACTCCACAACTAGAAACTCCAACACTAGAAACTCCAAAACTACAAACTCCACAAATAGAGACTCGGCAACTAGAAATTCCATATCTAGAAACTCCACAACTAAAAACTCCGCAACTAGAAACTGCAAAACTTGAGACTTCACAACTAGAAACTCCACAACTAGAAACTCCAAAACTGGAAACTCCACAACTAGACACTCCACTACTAGAAACTCCACAACTAGAGACTCCACAACTTGAAACTCCACAACTTTAAACTCCACAACTTGAGACTCAACAACTAGAAACTCCACAACATGAAACTCCACAACTAGAAACTCCATAACCAGAAACTCCACAACCATAAACTCCACAACTAGAAACTCCACAACTAGTAACTCTTCAACTAGAGACTCCACAACTAGAAACTCTACAACTAGAAACTCCACAACAACAAACTCCACAAACAGAGACTCGGCTACAAGAAATTTCATGTCTAGAAAGTCCACAACCAAAAACTCTACAACTGAAAACTCCACAACTTGAGACTCCACAACTAGAAACTCCACAACTAGAAACTCCACAACTAGAAACTCCGCAACTGGAGACTCCACAACTAGAAACTCCACAACTAGAAACTCCACAAGTAGACACTACACAACCATAAACTCCACAACTAGAGACTGCACAACTAGAGAACTCCGTAACTAGAAACTCCGCATTTAAAAACTCCACAACTTGAGATGCCGCAACTAGAAACTCCACAACTTGAAACTCCACAACTAGAAACTCCACAACTAAAAACTCTACAACTAGAGGCTCCTCAACTAGAGAATCTGCAACTAGAAACTCCAAAACTAGAGACTCTGCACCTAGAAACGCCGCAGCTAGAAACTCCACAACTAGAAACTCCACAACTTGAAACTCCACAACTCAAAACTCCACAACTTGAAACAACACAACCAGAAACTCCACAACTTGAGACTCCGCAACTAGAAACTCCACAACTTGAATTTCCACAACTAGAAACTCCAAAACCAGAAACTCCACAACTAGAAACTCCACAACTAGAAACTCCACAACTAGAAACTCCGCAACTAGAGACTCCATTACTAGAAACTCCACAACTTTAAACTCCACAACTAGAAACTCCACAACTCAAAACTCCACAACTTGAACTCCAAAGCTAGAAACTCCACAACTTGAGACTCCGCAACTAGAAACTCCACAACTTGAAACTCCACAACTAGATACTGCAAAACTAGAGACTTCACAACTAGAAACTCACCAACTAGAAACTACGCAAACAGAAATTCCACAACTAGAAACTCCACAACTAGAATCTTCACAACTAGAAACTCTACAACTATATAATCCATATCTGGAAACTCCACAACTAGATACTCCATATCTGGAAACTCCACAACAAGAAACTCCAACACTAGAGACTCAACAACTTGAAACTCCACAACTAGAAACTCAACAATTAGAAACTCCACAACCAGACACTCCGCAATTCCACAACTGGAAACTCCACAACTGGAAACTCCACAACTAGATACTCCGCAACTAGAAACTCCACAACTAGAGACTCCACAACTTGAAACTCCACAACTAGAAACTCCACAACTAGAAACTCTGCAACTAGAGACTCCACAACTACAAACTCCACAACTAGAAACTCCACAACTACGAACTCCACAAATAGAGACTCGGCTACAAGAAATTTCATGTCTAGAAAGTCCAGAACTAAAAACTCCACAACTGGAAACTCCAAAACTAGAAACTCCACAACTAGAAACTCCACAACTAGAGATTCCGCAACTAGAAACTCCACAACCAGAGACTCTGCAACTAGAAACTCCGCAGCTAGGAACTCCACAAATAAAAGCTCCGCAACTAGAAACTCCGCAGCTAAAAACTACAGAACTAGACACTCCACAACTAGAAACTCCACAACTAGGAACTCCACAACTTGAAACCTCACAACCTTAAGTTAGGCAACTAGAAAATCCACAGCTAGAGAATCCGCAACTAGAAACTCCACAACTACAAACTCCACAACTCAAAACTCCAACTAGAAACTCCAAAACTCGAACTTCCACAACTGGAAACTCCACAACTGGAAACTCCACAACTAGACACTCCACAACTAAAAACTCTTCAACTAGAAACTCCTAAACTAGAGACTCCACAACTAGAGAATCTACAACTAGAGACTTCATACTAGAAACTCAACAACTTGAAACTCCACAACTTGAGACTTCCCAACTAGAAACTCCACAACTAGAAACTCCATACCTAGAAACTCCCAACCTAGAAACTCCACAACTAGAAACTCCACAACTAGAAATTCCACAACGAAAAACTTCACAATTCGAAACTCTACAACTAGAAACTCCATACTTTGAAACTCCACAACTAGACACTACACAACTAGAAACTCCACAACTAGAGACTGCGCAACTAGATAACTCCGCAACTAGAAACTACGCATTTAAAAACTTCACAACCTGAGATGCCGCAACTAGAAACTCCACAACTTGAAACTCCACAACTGGAAACTCCACAACTAAAAACTCTACAACTAGAGACTCCTCAACTAGAGAATTCGCAACTAGAAACTCCAAAACTAAAGACTCTGCACCTAGAAACTCCGCAGCTAGAAACTCCACAACTAGAAACTCCACAACTCGAAACTCCACAACTAGAAACTCCACAACTTGAAACTCCACAACTCAAAACTCCACAACTTGAAACTCCACAACTAGAAACTCCACAACTTGAGACTCGGCAACTAGAAACTCCACAACTTGAAACTCCACAACTAGAAGCTCCACAACTAGAAGCTCCACAACCAGAAACTCCACAACGAGAAACTCCACAACTAGAAACTCCACAACTAGAAACTCCGCCACTAGAGACTAGACAACTACAAACTCCACAACTTGAAACTCCACAACTATAGACTCCACAACTTGAAACTCCACAAGTTTAAACTCCACAACTTGAGACTCCACAACTAGAAACTCTACAAATAGAAACTCCACAACTAGAAACTCCCCAACCAGAAACTCCAAAACTAGAAACTCCACAACTAGAAACTCCACAACTAAAACCTTCACGATTCGAAACTCTACTAGAAACTCCACAACTTGAAACTCCACAACTAGGCACTCCACAACTAGAAACTCCACAACTAGAGACTCTGCAACTATAGAACTCGCAAACTAGGAACTCCGCATTTAAAAACTCCGCAAAAAGAAATTCCACGGCTAGAAACATCACAACTAGACACTCCGCAACTAGAAACTCTACAACTAGAGACTCTTCAACTAGAGAATTCGCAACTAGAAATTCCAAAACTAGAGACTCTGCAACTAGAAACTCCGCAGCTAGAAACTCCACAACTAGAAACTCCACAACTCGAAACTACACAACTAGAAACTCCGCAACTAGAGACTCCACAACTAGAAACTCCACAACTTGAAACTCCACAACTAGAAACTCCACAACCAGAAACTTCACAACTAGAAACTCCATAACTAGAAACTCTGCAACTAGAGACTCCACAACTAAAAACTCCACAACTAGAAACTCCACAACTACAAACTCCACAGATAGAGACTCGGCAACTAGAAATTCCATATCTAGAAACTCCACAACTAAATCTCCACAACTAGAAACTGCAAAACTAGAAACTTCACAACTAGAAACTCCACAACTAGAAACTCCACAACTGGAAACTCCACAACTAGAAACTCTACAACTTGAGACGCCCCAACTAGAAACTCCACAACTTGAAACTCCACAACTAGAAACTCCACAACTTGAGACTCAACAACTAGAAACTCCACAACATGAAACTCCAAGACTAGAAACTCCACAACCAGAAACACCACAACTTTAAACTTCACAACTAGAAACACCACAACTGGAAACTCCACAACTAGAAACTCCACAACCAGAAACTCCGCAACTAGAAACTCCGCAACAGGAGACTCTACTACTAGAAACTCTACAACTACAAACTCCAAAACTAGAAACTCCACAACTAGAAACTCCACAACTAAAACTTCACAATTCGAAACTCTACTAGAAACTCTACAACTTGAGACTCCACAGCTAGGCACTCCTCAACTAGAAACTCCACAACTAGAGACTCTGCAACTATAGAACCCCGCAACTAGAAACTCCGCATTTAAAAACTCTGCAGCAAGAAATTCCACGGCTAGAAACACCACAACTAGACACTCCACAACTCGAAACTCCACAACTAGAAACTCCGCAACTAGAGACTCAACAACTAGAAACTCCACAACTTGAAACTCCACAACTAGAAACTCCACAACCAGAAACTTCACAACTAGAAACTCCACAACTAGAAACTCCACAACTAGAAACTCCGCAACTAGAGACTCCACAACTAGAAACTCCAACACTAGAAACTCCAAAACTACAAACTCCACAAATAGAGACTCGGCAACTAGAAATTCCATATCTAGAAACTCCACAACTAAAAACTCCGCAACTAGAAACTGCAAAACTAGAGACTTCACAACTAGAAACTCCACAACTAGAAACTCCAAAACTGGAAACTCCACAACTAGACACTCCACTACTAGAAACTCCACAACTAGAGACTCCACAACTTGAAACTCCACAACTTTAAACTCCACAACTTGAGACTCAACAACTAGAAACTCATCAACATGAAACTCCACAACTAGAAACTCCATAACCAGAAACTCCACAACCATAAACTCCACAAATAGAAACTCCACAACTAGAAACTCTTCAACTAGAGACTCCACAACTAGAAACTCCACAACTAGAAACTCCACAACAACAACCTCCACAAACAGAGACTCGGCTACAAGAAATTTCATGTCTAGAAAGTCCACAACCAAAAACTCTACAACTGGAAACTCCACAACTTGAGACTCCACAACTAGAAACTCCACAACTAGAAACTCCACAACTAGAAACTCCGCAACTGGAGACTCCACAACTAGAAACTCCACAACTAGAAACTCCACAAGTAGACACTACACAACCATAAAGTCCACAACTAGAGACTGCACAACTAGAGAACTCCGTAACTAGAAACTCCGCATTTAAAAACTCCACAACTTGAGACGCCGCAACTAGAAACTCCACAACTTGAAACTCCACAACTAGAAACTCCACAACTAAAAACTCTACAACTAGAGGCTCCTCAACTAGAGAATCTGCAACTAGAAACTCCAAAACTAGAGACTCTGCACCTAGAAACGCCACAGCTAGAAACTCCACAACTAGAAACTCCACAACTTGAAACTCCACAACTCAAAACTCCACAACTTGAAACAACACAACCAGAAACTCGACAACTTGAGACTCCGCAACTAGAAACTCCACAACTTGAAACTCCACAACTAGAAACTCCAAAACCAGAAACTCCACAACTAGAAACTCCACAACTAGAAACTCCACAACTAGAAACTCCGAAACTAGAGACTCCATTACTAGAAACTCCACAACTTTAAACTCCACAACTAGAAACTCCACTACGAGAAACTCCACAACTAGAAACTCCACAACTAGAAACTCCACAACTAGAAACTCCGCAACTAGAGACTCCACAATTAGAAACTCCACAACTACAAACTCCACAACTACAAACTCCACAAATAAAGACTCGGCAACTAGAAATTCCATATCTAGAAACTCCGCAACTACAAACTCCACAAATAGAGACTTCACAACTAGAAACTCAACAACTAGAAACTCCACAACTCAAAACTCCACAACTTGAAACAAGACAACCAGAAACTCCACAACTTGAGACTCCGCAACTAGAAACTCCACAACTTGAAACTCCACAACTAGAAACTCCAAAACCGAAACTCCACAACTAGAAACTCCACAACTAGAAACTCCGCAACTAGAGACTCCATTACTAGAAACTCCACAACTTTAAACTCCACAACTAGAAACTCCACTACGAGAAACTCCACAACTTGAAACTCCACAACTGGAAACTCCACAACTAAAAACTCTACAACTAGAGACTCCTCAACTAGAGAATTCGCAACTAGAAACTCCAAAACTAAAGACTCTGCACCTAGAAACTCCGCAGCTAGAAACTCCACTACTAGAAACTCCACAACTAGAAACTCCACAACTTGAAACTCCACAACTCAAAACTCCACAACTTGAAACTCCACAACTAGAAACTCCACAACTTGAGACTCCGAAACTAGAAACTCCACAACTTGAAACTCCACAACCAGAAACTCCACAACGAGAAACTCCAGAACTACAAACTCCACAACTAGAAACTCCGCCACTAGCGACTCCACAACTAGAAACTCCACAACTTGAAACTCCACAACTAGAAACTCCACAACTATAGACTCCAAAACTTGAAACTCCACAAGTTTAAACTCCACAACTTGAGACTCCACAACTAGAAACTCCACAAATGGAAACTCCACAACTAGAAACTCCCCAACCAGAAACTCCAAAACTAGAAACTCCACAACTAGAAACTCCACAACTAAAACCTTCACGATTCGAAACTCTACTAGAAACTCCACAACTTGAAACTCCACAACTAGGCACTCCACAACTTGAGACTCAACAACTAGAAACTCCACAACATGAAACTCCACAACTAGAAACTCCATAACCAGAAACTCCACAACCATAAACTCCACAACTAGAAACTCCACAACTAGAAACTCTTCAACTAGAGACTCCACAACTAGAAACTCCACAACTAGAAACTCCACAACTACAAACTCCTCAAATAGAGACTCGGCTACAAGAAATTTCATGTCTAGAAAGTCCACAACCAAAAACTCTACAACTGGAAACTCCACAACTTGAGACTCCACAACTAGAAACTCCACAACTAGAAACTCCACAACTAGAAACTCCACAACTAGATACTCCGCAACTGGAGACTCCACAACTAGAAACTCCACAACTAGAAACTCCACAAGTAGACACTACACAACTATAAACTCCACAACTAGAGCTGCACAACTAGAGAACTCCGTAACTAGAAACTCTGCATTTAAAAACTCCACAACTTGAGACGCCGCAACTAGAAACTCCACAACTTGAAACTCCACAACTAGAAACTCCACAACTAAAAACTCTACATTTAGAGGCTCCTCAACTAGAGAATTCGCAAATAGAAACTCCAAAACTAAAAACTCCACAACTGGAAACTCCACAACTTGAGACTCTGCAACTTGAAACTCCGCAACTAAAAACTCCGCTATTAAAAACTCCGCAACTAGAAACTCCGCAACTAGAAACTCCGCAACTAGAAACTCCACAACTAGAAATTCCACAACGAAAAACTTCACAATTCGAAACTCTACAACTAGAAACTCCACAACTTGAAACTCCACAACTAGACACTACACAACTAGAAACTCCACAACTAGAGACTGCGCAACTAGATAACTCCGCAACTAGAAACTACGCATTTAAAAACTCCACAACTTGAGATGCCGCAACTAGAAACTCCACAACTTGAAACTCCACAACTGGAAACTCCACAACTAAAAACTCTACAACTAGAGACTCCTCAACTAGAGAATTCGCAACTAAAAACTCCAAAACTAAAGACTCTGCACCTAGAAACTCCGCAGCTAGAAACTCCACAACTAGAAACTCCACAACTCGAAACTCCACAACTAGAAACTCCACAACTTGAAACTCCACAACTCAAAACTCCACAACTTGAAACTCCACAACTAGAAACTCCACAACTTGAGACTCGGCAACTAGAAACTCCACAACTTGAAACTCCACAACTAGAAGCTCCACAACCAGAAACTCCACAACGAGAAACTCCACAACTAGAAACTCCACAACTAGAAACTCCGCCACTAGAGACTCCACAACTAGAAACTCCACAACTTGAAACTCCACAACTAGAAACTCCACAACTATAGACTCCACAACTTGAAACTCCACAAGTTTAAACTCCACAACTTGAGACTCCACAACTAGAAACTCCACAAATAGAAACTCCACAACTAGAAACTCCCCAACCAGAAACTCCAAAACTAGAAACTCCACAACTAGAAACTCCACAACTAAAACCTTCACGATTCGAAACTCTACTAGAAACTCCACAACTTGAAACTCCACAACTAGGCACTCCACAACTAGAAACTCCACAACTAGAGACTCTGCAACTATAGAACTCGCAAACTAGGAACTCCGCATTTAAAAACTCCGCAAAAAGAAATTCCACGGCTAGAAACATCACAACTAGACACTCCGCAACTAGAAACTCTACAACTAGAGACTCTTCAACTAGAGAATTCGCAACTAGAAATTCCAAAACTAGAGACTCTGCAACTAGAAACTCCGCAGCTAGAAACTCCACAACTAGAAACTCCACAACTCGAAACTACACAACTAGAAACTCCGCAACTAGAGACTCCACAACTAGAAACTCCACAACTTGAAACTCCACAACTAGAAACTCCACAACCAGAAACTTCACAACTAGAAACTCCATAACTAGAAACTCTGCAACTAGAGACTCCACAACTAAAAACTCCACAACTAGAAACTCCACAACTACAAACTCCACAGATAGAGACTCGGCAACTAGAAATTCCATATCTAGAAACTCCACAACTAAATCTCCACAACTAGAAACTGCAAAACTAGAAACTTCACAACTAGAAACTAAACAACTAGAAACTCCACAACTGGAAACTCCACAACTAGAAACTCTACAACTTGAGACGCCCCAACTAGAAACTCCACAACTTGAAACTCCACAACTAGAAACTCCACAACTTGAGACTCAACAACTAGAAACTCCACAACATGAAACTCCAAGACTAGAAACTCCACAACCAGAAACACCACAACTTTAAACTTCACAACTAGAAACACCACAACTGGAAACTCCACAACTAGAAACTCCACAACCAGAAACTCCGCAACTAGAAACTCCGCAACAGGAGACTCTACTACTAGAAACTCTACAACTACAAACTCCAAAACTAGAAACTCCACAACTAGAAACTCCACAACTAAAACTTCACAATTCGAAACTCTACTAGAAACTCTACAACTTGAGACTCCACAACTAGGCACTCCTCAACTAGAAACTCCACAACTAGAGAGTCTGCAACTATAGAACCCCGCAACTAGAAACTCCGCATTTAAAAACTCTGCAGCAAGAAATTCCACGGCTAGAAACACCACAACTAGACACTCCACAACTCGAAACTCCACAACTAGAAACTCCGCAACTAGAGACTCAACAACTAGAAACTCCACAACTTGAAACTCCACAACTAGAAACTCCACAACCAGAAACTTCACAACTAGAAACTCCACAACTAGAAACTCCACTACCAGAAACTCCGCAACTAGAGACTCCACAACTAGAAACTCCAACACTAGAAACTCCAAAACTACAAACTCCACAAATAGAGACTCGGCAACTAGAAATTCCATATCTAGAAACTCCACAACTAAAAACTCCGCAACTAGAAACTGCAAAACTTGAGACTTCACAACTAGAAACTCCACAACTAGAAACTCCAAAACTGGAAACTCCACAACTAGACACTCCACTACTAGAAACTCCACAACTAGAGACTCCACAACTTGAAACTCCACAACTTTAAACTCCACAACTTGAGACTCAACAACTAGAAACTCCACAACATGAAACTCCACAACTAGAAACTCCATAACCAGAAACTCCACAACCATAAACTCCACAACTAGAAACTCCACAACTAGTAACTCTTCAACTAGAGACTCCACAACTAGAAACTCTACAACTAGAAACTCCACAACAACAAACTCCACAAACAGAGACTCGGCTACAAGAAATTTCATGTCTAGAAAGTCCACAACCAAAAACTCTACAACTGAAAACTCCACAACTTGAGACTCCACAACTAGAAACTCCACAACTAGAAACTCCACAACTAGAAACTCCGCAACTGGAGACTCCACAACTAGAAACTCCACAACTAGAAACTCCACAAGTAGACACTACACAACCATAAACTCCACAACTAGAGACTGCACAACTAGAGAACTCCGTAACTAGAAACTCCGCATTTAAAAACTCCACAACTTGAGATGCCGCAACTAGAAACTCCACAACTTGAAACTCCACAACTAGAAACTCCACAACTAAAAACTCTACAACTAGAGGCTCCTCAACTAGAGAATCTGCAACTAGAAACTCCAAAACTAGAGACTCTGCACCTAGAAACGCCGCAGCTAGAAACTCCACAACTAGAAACTCCACAACTTGAAACTCCACAACTCAAAACTCCACAACTTGAAACAACACAACCAGAAACTCCACAACTTGAGACTCCGCAACTAGAAACTCCACAACTTGAATTTCCACAACTAGAAACTCCAAAACCAGAAACTCCACAACTAGAAACTCCACAACTAGAAACTCCACAACTAGAAACTCCGCAACTAGAGACTCCATTACTAGAAACTCCACAACTTTAAACTCCACAACTAGAAACTCCACAACTCAAAACTCCACAACTTGAACTCCAAAGCTAGAAACTCCACAACTTGAGACTCCGCAACTAGAAACTCCACAACTTGAAACTAGACAACTAGAAACTCCAGAACTAGAAACTGCAAAGCAAGAGACTTCACAACTAGAAACTTCACAACCAAAAACTCCACAACTAGAAACTCAACAATTAGAAACTCCACAACCAGACACTCCGCATTTTAAAAACTGGAAACTCCACAACTGGAAACTCCACAACTAGATACTCCGCAACAAGAAACTCCACAACTAGAGACTCCACAACTTGAAACTCCACAACTAGAAACTCCACAACTAGAAACTCTGCAACTAGAGACTCCACAACTAGAAACTCCACAACTAGAAACTCCACAACTACGAACTCCACAAATAGAGACTCGGCTACAAGAAATTTCATGTCTAGAAAGTTCAGAACTAAAAACTCCACAACTGGAAACTCCACAACTGAAAACTTCACAACTAGAAACTCCACAGCTTGAGACTCCGCAACTTGAAACTCCACAACTAGAAACTCCGCAACTAGAAACTCCACAACTGGAAACTCCACAACTGGAAACTCCACTACTAGATACTCCACAACTGGAAACTCGACAACTAGAAACTCCACATCTAGAGACTCCACAACTTGAAACTCCACAACTAGAGACTCTGCAACTAGAAACTCCACAACTAGAGACTCCGCAACTCCACAACTAGAAACTCTACAACTGGAAAATCCAATATAGATACTCCACAACTAGAAAATCCACAACTAGGAACTCCACAACTATAGACTCCACAACTTGAAACTCCACAAGCTTAAACTGCACAACTTGAGACTCCACAACTTGAAACTCCACAACTAGAAACTCCACAACTAGAAACTCTCCAACTAGAAACTCCGCAACTAGAAACTCCGCAACAGGAGACTCTACAACTAGAAACTCCACAACTAGAAACTCCAAAACTAGAAACTCCACAACTAGAAACTTCACAACTAGAAACTCCGCAACTAGAAACTCCACAACTAGAAACTCCACAACTAGAGACTCCACAACTAAAAACTCCACAACTACAAACTCCACAACTACAAACTCCACAAATTGAGACTCGGCAACTAAAAATTCCATATCTAGGAACTCCGCAACTACAAACTCCACAAATAGAGACTTCACAACTAGAAACTCAACAACTAGAAACTCCACAACTAAAATCTCTACAACTGGAAACTCCACAACTTGAAATTCCACAACTAGATACTCCACAACTGGAAACTCCAAAACTAGATAATCCATATCTGGAAACTCCACAACTAGAAACTCCACAACTAGAGACTCAACAACTAGAAACTCCAACACTTGAAACTCCACAACTCAAAACTCCACAACTTGAAACTCCACAACTAGAAACTCCACAACTTGAGACTCCGCCACTAGAAACTCCACAACTTGAAACTCCACAACTAGAAACTGCAAAACTAGAGACTTCACAACTAGAAACTCAACAACTAGAAACTCCACAACCAGAAACTCCACAACTAGAAACTCCACAGGTAGAAGCTTCGCAACTAGAAACTCCGCAAATTGAAACTCCACAACTCAAAACTTCACAACTTGAGACTCCGCAACTAGAAACTCCACAACTTGAAACTCCACAACTAGAAACTCCAGAACTAGAAACTGCAAAACAAGAGACTTCACAACTAGAAACTTCACAACCAAAAACTCCACAACTAGAAACTCAACAATTAGAAACTCCACAACCAGACACTCCGCAATTTCACAACTGTACACTCCACAACTGGAAACTCCACAACTAGATACTCCGCAACTAGAAACTCCACAACTAGAGACTCCACAACTTGAAACTCCACAACTAGAAACTCCACAACTAGAAACTCCGCAACTAGAGACTCCACAATTAGAAACTCCGCAACTAGAAACTCCAAAACTACAAACTCCACAAATAGAGACTCGGCAACTAGAAATTTCTTATCTAGAAACTCCACAACTACAAACTCCACAAATAGAGGCTCGGCAACAAGAAATTCCATATCTAAAAACTCCAAGGCTAGAAACTTCAAAACTAGAAACTCCACAACTAGAGACTCAACAACTAGAAACTCCTACACTTGAAACTCCACAACTTGAAACTCCACAACTAGAAACTCCACAACTGGAAACTCGACAACTAGAAACTCCACATCTAGAGACTCCACAACTTGAAACTCCACAACTAGACACTACACAACTAGAAACTCCTCAACTAGAGACTGCGCAACTAGAGAACTCCGCAACTAGAAACTACGCATTTAAAAACTCCACAACTTGAGACGCCAAAAATAGAAACTCCACAACTAGCGACTCCACAACTTGAAACTCCACAACCATAAACTCCACAACTAGAAACTTCACAACTAGAAACTCTTCAACTAGAGACTCCACAACTAGAAACTACACAACTACAAACTCCACAAATAGAGACTCGATACAAGAAATTTCATGTCTATTAAGTCCACAACTAAAACTCCACAACTGGAAACTCGACAACTTGAGACTCCACAACTAGAAACTCCACAACTAGGAACTCCACAACTAGAAACTCCCCAACTAGAAACTCCGCAACTAGAAACTCCGCAACTAGAAACTCCACGACTAGAAACTCCACAACGAAAAACTTCACAATTCGAAACTCTACAACTAGAAACTCCACAACTTGAAACTCCACAACTAGACACTACACAACTAGAAACTCCTCAACTAGAGACTGCGCAACTAGAGAACTCCGCAACTAGAAACTACGCATTTAAAAACTCCACAACTTGAGACGCCGCAACTAGAAACACCACAACTAGAGACTCCACAACTTGAAACTCCACAACTTTAAACTCCACAACTTGAGACTCAACAACTAGAAACTCCACAACATGAAACTCCTCAACTAGAAACTCCACAACTAGAAACTCCACAACTAGAAACTGCACAACTAGAAACTCCACAACTAGAAACTCCGCAACTAGAGACTCCACAATTAGAAACTCCACAACTAGAAACTCCGCAACTAGAGACTCCACAGCTAGAAACTCCACAACTTGAAACTCAACAACTCAAAACTCCCCAACTTGAAACTCCACAACTTGAGACTATGCACCTAGAAACTCCGCAGCTAGAAACTTCACAACTAGAAACTCCACAACTCGAAACTCCCCAACTAGAAACTCCACAACTTGAAACTCCACAACTCAAAACTCCACAACTTGAACTCCAAAACTAGAAACTCCACAATTAGAGACTCAACAACTAGAAACTCCCACACTTGAAACTCCACAACTTGAAACTCCACAACTAGAAATTCCACAACTTGAGACTCCGCCACTAGAAACTCCACAACTTGAAACTCCACAACTAGAAACTCCACAACTATAGACTCCAAAACTTGAAACTCCACAAGTTTAAACTCCACAACTTGAGACTCCACAACTAGAAACTCCACAAATGGAAACTCCACAACTAGAAACTCCCCAACCAGAAACTCCAAAACTAGAAACTCCACAACTAGAAACTCCACAACTAAAACCTTCACGATTCGAAACTCTACTAGAAACTCCACAACTTGAAACTCCACAACTAGGCACTCCACAACTTGAGACTCAACAACTAGAAACTCCACAACATGAAACTCCACAACTAGAAACTCCATAACCAGAAACTCCACAACCATAAACTCCACAACTAGAAACTCCACAACTAGAAACTCTTCAACTAGAGACTCCACAACTAGAAACTCCACAACTAGAAACTCCACAACTACAAACTCCTCAAATAGAGACTCGGCTACAAGAAATTTCATGTCTAGAAAGTCCACAACCAAAAACTCTACAACTGGAAACTCCACAACTTGAGACTCCACAACTAGAAACTCCACAACTAGAAACTCCACAACTAGAAACTCCACAACTAGATACTCCGCAACTGGAGACTCCACAACTAGAAACTCCACAACTAGAAACTCCACAAGTAGACACTACACAACTATAAACTCCACAACTAGAGCTGCACAACTAGAGAACTCCGTAACTAGAAACTCTGCATTTAAAAACTCCACAACTTGAGACGCCGCAACTAGAAACTCCACAACTTGAAACTCCACAACTAGAAACTCCACAACTAAAAACTCTACATTTAGAGGCTCCTCAACTAGAGAATTCGCAAATAGAAACTCCAAAACTAAAAACTCCACAACTGGAAACTCCACAACTTGAGACTCTGCAACTTGAAACTCCGCAACTAAAAACTCCGCTATTAAAAACTCCGCAACTAGAAACTCCGCAACTAGAAACTCCGCAACTAGAAACTCCACAACTAGAAATTCCACAACGAAAAACTTCACAATTCGAAACTCTACAACTAGAAACTCCACAACTTGAAACTCCACAACTAGACACTACACAACTAGAAACTCCACAACTAGAGACTGCGCAACTAGATAACTCCGCAACTAGAAACTACGCATTTAAAAACTCCACAACTTGAGATGCCGCAACTAGAAACTCCACAACTTGAAACTCCACAACTGGAAACTCCACAACTAAAAACTCTACAACTAGAGACTCCTCAACTAGAGAATTCGCAACTAAAAACTCCAAAACTAAAGACTCTGCACCTAGAAACTCCGCAGCTAGAAACTCCACAACTAGAAACTCCACAACTCGAAACTCCACAACTAGAAACTCCACAACTTGAAACTCCACAACTCAAAACTCCACAACTTGAAACTCCACAACTAGAAACTCCACAACTTGAGACTCGGCAACTAGAAACTCCACAACTTGAAACTCCACAACTAGAAGCTCCACAACCAGAAACTCCACAACGAGAAACTCCACAACTAGAAACTCCACAACTAGAAACTCCGCCACTAGAGACTCCACAACTAGAAACTCCACAACTTGAAACTCCACAACTAGAAACTCCACAACTATAGACTCCACAACTTGAAACTCCACAAGTTTAAACTCCACAACTTGAGACTCCACAACTAGAAACTCCACAAATAGAAACTCCACAACTAGAAACTCCCCAACCAGAAACTCCAAAACTAGAAACTCCACAACTAGAAACTCCACAACTAAAACCTTCACGATTCGAAACTCTACTAGAAACTCCACAACTTGAAACTCCACAACTAGGCACTCCACAACTAGAAACTCCACAACTAGAGACTCTGCAACTATAGAACTCGCAAACTAGGAACTCCGCATTTAAAAACTCCGCAAAAAGAAATTCCACGGCTAGAAACATCACAACTAGACACTCCGCAACTAGAAACTCTACAACTAGAGACTCTTCAACTAGAGAATTCGCAACTAGAAATTCCAAAACTAGAGACTCTGCAACTAGAAACTCCGCAGCTAGAAACTCCACAACTAGAAACTCCACAACTCGAAACTACACAACTAGAAACTCCGCAACTAGAGACTCCACAACTAGAAACTCCACAACTTGAAACTCCACAACTAGAAACTCCACAACCAGAAACTTCACAACTAGAAACTCCATAACTAGAAACTCTGCAACTAGAGACTCCACAACTAAAAACTCCACAACTAGAAACTCCACAACTACAAACTCCACAGATAGAGACTCGGCAACTAGAAATTCCATATCTAGAAACTCCACAACTAAATCTCCACAACTAGAAACTGCAAAACTAGAAACTTCACAACTAGAAACTAAACAACTAGAAACTCCACAACTGGAAACTCCACAACTAGAAACTCTACAACTTGAGACGCCCCAACTAGAAACTCCACAACTTGAAACTCCACAACTAGAAACTCCACAACTTGAGACTCAACAACTAGAAACTCCACAACATGAAACTCCAAGACTAGAAACTCCACAACCAGAAACACCACAACTTTAAACTTCACAACTAGAAACACCACAACTGGAAACTCCACAACTAGAAACTCCACAACCAGAAACTCCGCAACTAGAAACTCCGCAACAGGAGACTCTACTACTAGAAACTCTACAACTACAAACTCCAAAACTAGAAACTCCACAACTAGAAACTCCACAACTAAAACTTCACAATTCGAAACTCTACTAGAAACTCTACAACTTGAGACTCCACAACTAGGCACTCCTCAACTAGAAACTCCACAACTAGAGAGTCTGCAACTATAGAACCCCGCAACTAGAAACTCCGCATTTAAAAACTCTGCAGCAAGAAATTCCACGGCTAGAAACACCACAACTAGACACTCCACAACTCGAAACTCCACAACTAGAAACTCCGCAACTAGAGACTCAACAACTAGAAACTCCACAACTTGAAACTCCACAACTAGAAACTCCACAACCAGAAACTTCACAACTAGAAACTCCACAACTAGAAACTCCACTACCAGAAACTCCGCAACTAGAGACTCCACAACTAGAAACTCCAACACTAGAAACTCCAAAACTACAAACTCCACAAATAGAGACTCGGCAACTAGAAATTCCATATCTAGAAACTCCACAACTAAAAACTCCGCAACTAGAAACTGCAAAACTTGAGACTTCACAACTAGAAACTCCACAACTAGAAACTCCAAAACTGGAAACTCCACAACTAGACACTCCACTACTAGAAACTCCACAACTAGAGACTCCACAACTTGAAACTCCACAACTTTAAACTCCACAACTTGAGACTCAACAACTAGAAACTCCACAACATGAAACTCCACAACTAGAAACTCCATAACCAGAAACTCCACAACCATAAACTCCACAACTAGAAACTCCACAACTAGTAACTCTTCAACTAGAGACTCCACAACTAGAAACTCTACAACTAGAAACTCCACAACAACAAACTCCACAAACAGAGACTCGGCTACAAGAAATTTCATGTCTAGAAAGTCCACAACCAAAAACTCTACAACTGAAAACTCCACAACTTGAGACTCCACAACTAGAAACTCCACAACTAGAAACTCCACAACTAGAAACTCCGCAACTGGAGACTCCACAACTAGAAACTCCACAACTAGAAACTCCACAAGTAGACACTACACAACCATAAACTCCACAACTAGAGACTGCACAACTAGAGAACTCCGTAACTAGAAACTCCGCATTTAAAAACTCCACAACTTGAGATGCCGCAACTAGAAACTCCACAACTTGAAACTCCACAACTAGAAACTCCACAACTAAAAACTCTACAACTAGAGGCTCCTCAACTAGAGAATCTGCAACTAGAAACTCCAAAACTAGAGACTCTGCACCTAGAAACGCCGCAGCTAGAAACTCCACAACTAGAAACTCCACAACTTGAAACTCCACAACTCAAAACTCCACAACTTGAAACAACACAACCAGAAACTCCACAACTTGAGACTCCGCAACTAGAAACTCCACAACTTGAATTTCCACAACTAGAAACTCCAAAACCAGAAACTCCACAACTAGAAACTCCACAACTAGAAACTCCACAACTAGAAACTCCGCAACTAGAGACTCCATTACTAGAAACTCCACAACTTTAAACTCCACAACTAGAAACTCCACAACTCAAAACTCCACAACTTGAACTCCAAAGCTAGAAACTCCACAACTTGAGACTCCGCAACTAGAAACTCCACAACTTGAAACTAGACAACTAGAAACTCCAGAACTAGAAACTGCAAAGCAAGAGACTTCACAACTAGAAACTTCACAACCAAAAACTCCACAACTAGAAACTCAACAATTAGAAACTCCACAACCAGACACTCCGCATTTTAAAAACTGGAAACTCCACAACTGGAAACTCCACAACTAGATACTCCGCAACAAGAAACTCCACAACTAGAGACTCCACAACTTGAAACTCCACAACTAGAAACTCCACAACTAGAAACTCTGCAACTAGAGACTCCACAACTAGAAACTCCACAACTAGAAACTCCACAACTACGAACTCCACAAATAGAGACTCGGCTACAAGAAATTTCATGTCTAGAAAGTTCAGAACTAAAAACTCCACAACTGGAAACTCCACAACTGAAAACTTCACAACTAGAAACTCCACAGCTTGAGACTCCGCAACTTGAAACTCCACAACTAGAAACTCCGCAACTAGAAACTCCACAACTGGAAACTCCACAACTGGAAACTCCACTACTAGATACTCCACAACTGGAAACTCGACAACTAGAAACTCCACATCTAGAGACTCCACAACTTGAAACTCCACAACTAGAGACTCTGCAACTAGAAACTCCACAACTAGAGACTCCGCAACTCCACAACTAGAAACTCTACAACTGGAAAATCCAATATAGATACTCCACAACTAGAAAATCCACAACTAGGAACTCCACAACTATAGACTCCACAACTTGAAACTCCACAAGCTTAAACTGCACAACTTGAGACTCCACAACTTGAAACTCCACAACTAGAAACTCCACAACTAGAAACTCTCCAACTAGAAACTCCGCAACTAGAAACTCCGCAACAGGAGACTCTACAACTAGAAACTCCACAACTAGAAACTCCAAAACTAGAAACTCCACAACTAGAAACTTCACAACTAGAAACTCCGCAACTAGAAACTCCACAACTAGAAACTCCGCAACTAGAGACTCCACAACTAAAAACTCCACAACTACAAACTCCACAACTACAAACTCCACAAATTGAGACTCGGCAACTAAAAATTCCATATCTAGGAACTCCGCAACTACAAACTCCACAAATAGAGACTTCACAACTAGAAACTCAACAACTAGAAACTCCACAACTAAAATCTCTACAACTGGAAACTCCACAACTTGAAATTCCACAACTAGATACTCCACAACTGGAAACTCCAAAACTAGATAATCCATATCTGGAAACTCCACAACTAGAAACTCCACAACTAGAGACTCAACAACTAGAAACTCCAACACTTGAAACTCCACAACTCAAAACTCCACAACTTGAAACTCCACAACTAGAAACTCCACAACTTGAGACTCCGCCACTAGAAACTCCACAACTTGAAACTCCACAACTAGAAACTGCAAAACTAGAGACTTCACAACTAGAAACTCAACAACTAGAAACTCCACAACCAGAAACTCCACAACTAGAAACTCCACAGGTAGAAGCTTCGCAACTAGAAACTCCGCAAATTGAAACTCCACAACTCAAAACTTCACAACTTGAGACTCCGCAACTAGAAACTCCACAACTTGAAACTCCACAACTAGAAACTCCAGAACTAGAAACTGCAAAACAAGAGACTTCACAACTAGAAACTTCACAACCAAAAACTCCACAACTAGAAACTCAACAATTAGAAACTCCACAACCAGACACTCCGCAATTTCACAACTGTACACTCCACAACTGGAAACTCCACAACTAGATACTCCGCAACTAGAAACTCCACAACTAGAGACTCCACAACTTGAAACTCCACAACTAGAAACTCCACAACTAGAAACTCCGCAACTAGAGACTCCACAATTAGAAACTCCGCAACTAGAAACTCCAAAACTACAAACTCCACAAATAGAGACTCGGCAACTAGAAATTTCTTATCTAGAAACTCCACAACTACAAACTCCACAAATAGAGGCTCGGCAACAAGAAATTCCATATCTAAAAACTCCAAGGCTAGAAACTTCAAAACTAGAAACTCCACAACTAGAGACTCAACAACTAGAAACTCCTACACTTGAAACTCCACAACTTGAAACTCCACAACTAGAAACTCCACAACTGGAAACTCGACAACTAGAAACTCCACATCTAGAGACTCCACAACTTGAAACTCCACAACTAGACACTACACAACTAGAAACTCCTCAACTAGAGACTGCGCAACTAGAGAACTCCGCAACTAGAAACTACGCATTTAAAAACTCCACAACTTGAGACGCCAAAAATAGAAACTCCACAACTAGCGACTCCACAACTTGAAACTCCACAACCATAAACTCCACAACTAGAAACTTCACAACTAGAAACTCTTCAACTAGAGACTCCACAACTAGAAACTACACAACTACAAACTCCACAAATAGAGACTCGATACAAGAAATTTCATGTCTATTAAGTCCACAACTAAAACTCCACAACTGGAAACTCGACAACTTGAGACTCCACAACTAGAAACTCCACAACTAGGAACTCCACAACTAGAAACTCCCCAACTAGAAACTCCGCAACTAGAAACTCCGCAACTAGAAACTCCACGACTAGAAACTCCACAACGAAAAACTTCACAATTCGAAACTCTACAACTAGAAACTCCACAACTTGAAACTCCACAACTAGACACTACACAACTAGAAACTCCTCAACTAGAGACTGCGCAACTAGAGAACTCCGCAACTAGAAACTACGCATTTAAAAACTCCACAACTTGAGACGCCGCAACTAGAAACACCACAACTAGAGACTCCACAACTTGAAACTCCACAACTTTAAACTCCACAACTTGAGACTCAACAACTAGAAACTCCACAACATGAAACTCCTCAACTAGAAACTCCACAACTAGAAACTCCACAACTAGAAACTCCACAACTAGAAACTCCACAACTAGAAACTCCGCAACTAGAGACTCCACAATTAGAAACTCCACAACTAGAAACTCCGCAACTAGAGACTCCACAGCTAGAAACTCCACAACTTGAAACTCAACAACTCAAAACTCTCCAACTTGAAACTCCACAACTTGAGACTATGCACCTAGAAACTCCGCAGCTAGAAACTTCACAACTAGAAACTCCACAACTCGAAACTCCCCAACTAGAAACTCCACAACTTGAAACTCCACAACTCAAAACTCCACAACTTGAACTCCAAAACTAGAAACTCCACAATTAGAGACTCAACAACTAGAAACTCCCACACTTGAAACTCCACAACTTGAAACTCCACAACTAGAAATTCCACAACTTGAGACTCCGCCACTAGAAACTCCACAACTTGAAACTCCACAACTAGAAACTCCACAACTAGAAACTGCAAAACTAGAGACTTCACAACTAGAAACTCCGCAGCTAGAAACTCCACAACTAGAAACTCCACAACTCGAAACTCCACAACTAGAAACTCCACAACTTGAAACTCCACAACTCAAAACTCCACAACTTGAACTCCAAAGCTAAAACTCCACAACTTCAGACTCCACAACTAGAAACTCCACAACTTGAAACTCCACAAATTTAAACTCCACAACTTGAGACTCCACAACTAGAAACTCCACAACTAGAAACTCCACAACTAGAAACTCCCCAACCAAAAACTCCGCAACTAGAAACTCCGCAACAGGAGACTCTACAACTAGAAACTCCACAACTAGAAACTCCACAACTAGAAACTCCACAACTAAAAACTTCACAATACGAAACTCTACAAGAAACTCCACAACTTGAGACTCCACAACTAGGCACTCCACAACTAGAAACTCCACAACTAGAGACTCTGCAACTATAGAACTCCGCAACTAGAAACTCCGCATTTAAAAACTCTGCAACAAGAAATTCCACGGCTAGAAACACCACAACTAGACACTGCGCAACTAGAAACTCTACAACTAGAGACTCCTCAACTAGAGAATTCGCAACTAGAAACTCCAAAAGTAGATACTCTGCAACTATAAACTCCACAGCTAGAAACTCCACAACTAGAAACTCCACAACTCGAAACTCCACAACTAGAAACTCCGCAACTAGAGACTCCACAACTAGAAACTCCACAACTTGAAACTCCACAACAAGAAACTCCACAACCAGAAACTTCACAACTAGAAACTCCACAACTAAAAACTCTACAACTAGAGGCTCCTCAACTAGAGAATCTGCAACTAGAAACTCCAAAACTAGAGACTCTGCACCTAGAAACGCCGCAGCTAGAAACTCCACAACTAGAAACTCCACAACTTGAAACTCCACAACTCAAAACTCCACAACTTGAAACAACACCACCAGAAACTCCACAACTTGAGACTCCGCAACTAGAAACTCCACAACTTGAAACTCCACAACTAGAAACTCCACAACTAGAAACTCCGCAACTAGAGACTCCATTACTAGAAACTCCACAACTTTAAACTCCACAACTTTAAACTCCACAACTAGAAACTCCACTACGAGAAACTCCACAACTAGAAACTCCACAACTAGAAACTCCACAACTAGAAACTCCGCAACTAGAGACTCCAAAATTAGAAACTCCACAACTACAAACTCCACAACTACAAACTCCACAAATAGAGACTCGGCAACTAGAAATTCCATATCTAGAAACTCCGCAACTACAAACTCCACAAATAGAGACTTCACAACTAGAAACTCAACAACTAGAAACTCCGCAACTAAAAACTCTACAACTGGAAACTCCACAACTTGAAATTCCACAACTAGATACTCCACAACTGGAAACTCCAAAACTAGATAATCCATATCTGGAAACTCCACAACTAGAAACTCCACAACTAGAGACTCAACAACTAGAAACTCCAACACTTGAAACTCCACAACTCAAAACTCCACAACTTGAAACTCCACAACTAGAAACTCCACAACTTGAGACTCCGCCACTAGAAACTCCACAACTTGAAACTCCACAACTAGAAACTGCAAAACTTGAGACTTCACAACTAGAAACTCAACAACTAGAAACTCCACAACCAGAAACTCCACAACTAGAAACTCCACAGCTAGAAGCTTCACAACTAGAAACTCCGCAACTTGAAACTTCACAACTCAAAACTCCACAACTTGAAACTCCACAACTTGAGACTCTGCACCTAGAAACTCCGCAGCTAGAAACTCCACAACTAGAAGCTCCACAACTCAAAACTCCACAACTAGAAACTCCACAACTTCAAACTCCACAACTCAAAACTCCACAACTTGAACTCCAAAGCTAGAAACTCCACAACTTGAGACTCCGCAACTAGAAACTCCACAACTTGAAACTCCACAACTAGAAACTCCAGAACTAGAAACTGCAAAACAAGAGACTTCACAACTAGAAACTTCACAACCAAAAACTCCACAACTAGAAACTCAACAATTAGAAACTCCACAACCAGACACTCCGCAATTTCACAACTGTAAACTCCACAACTGGAAACTCCACAACTAGATACTCCACAACTAGAAACTCCACAACTAGAGACTCCACAACTTGAAACTCCACAACTAGAAACTCCACAACTAGAAACTCTGCAACTAGAGACTCCACAACTAGAAACTCCACAACTAGAAACTCCACAACTACGAACTCCACAAATAGAGACTCGGCTACAAGAAATTTCATGTCTAGAAAGTTCAGAACTAAAAACTCCACAACTGGAAACTCCACAACTGAAAACTTCACAACTAGAAACTCCACAACTTGAGATTCCGCAACTAGATACTCCACAACCAGAGACTCTGCAACTAGAATCTCCACAGCTTGAGACTCCGCAACTTGAAACTCCACAACTAGAAACTCCGCAACTAGAAACTCCACAACTAGAAACTCCACAACTGGAAACTCCACTACTAGATACTCCACAACTGGAAACTCGACAACTAGAAACTCCACATCTAGAGACTCCACAACTTGAAACTCCACAACTAGAGACTCTGCAACTAGAAACTCCACAACTAGAGACTCCGCAACTCCACAACTAGAAACTCTACAACTGGAGAATCCAATCTAGATACTCCACAACTAGAAAATCCACAACTAGGAACTCCACAACTATAGACTCCACAACTTGAAACTCCACAAGCTTAAACTGCACAACTTGAGACTCCACAACTAGAAACTCCACAACTAGAAACTCCACAACTAGAAACTCTCCAACTAGAAACTCCGCAACTAGAAACTCCGCAACAGGAGACTCTACAACTAGAAACTCCACAACTAGAAACTCCAAAACTAGAAACTCCACAACTAGAAACTTCACAACTAGAAACTCCACAACTAGAAACTCCACAACTAGAAACTCTCCAAGTAGAAACTCCGCAACTAGAAACTCCGCAACAGGAGACTCTACAACTAGAAACTCCACAACTAGAAACTCCAAAACTAGAAACTCCACAACTAGAAACTTCACAACTAGAAACTCCGCAACTAGAAACTCCACAACTAGAAACTCCGCAACTACAAACTCCACAAATAGAGACTCGGCAACTACAAATTCCATATTTAGAAACTACACAACTAAAAACTTCCAACTAGAAACTGCAAAACTAGAGACTTCACAACTAGAAACTCCACAGCTAGAAACTCCACAACTGGAAACTCCACAACTAGACACTCCGCAACAAGAAACTCCACAACTAGAGACTCCACAACTTGAAACTCCACAACTTTAAACTCCACAATTTGAGACTCAACAACTAGAAACTCCACAACATGAAACTCCACAATTAGAAACTTCACAATTCGAAACTCTACAACTAGAAACTCCACAACTTGAAACTCCACAACTAGACACTACACAACTAGAAACTCCTCAACTAGAGACTGCGCAACTAGAGAACTCCGCAACTAGAAACTACGCATTTAAAAACTCCACAACTTGAGACGCCGAAACTAGAAACTCCACAACTAGCGACTCCACAACTTGAAACTCCACAACCATAAACTCCACAACTAGAAACTTCACAACTAGAAACTCTTCAACTAGAGACTCCACAACTAGAAACTACACAACTACAAACTCCACAAATAGAAACTCCACAACGAAAAACTTCACAATTCGAAACTCTACAACTAGAAACTCCACAACTTGAAACTCCACAACTAGACACTACACAACTAGAAACTCCTCAACTAGAGACTGCGCAACTAGAGAACTCCGCAACTAGAAACTACGCATTTAAAAACTCCACAACTTGAGACGCCGCAACTCGAAACACCACAACTAGAGACTCCACAACTTGAAACTCCACAACTTTAAACTCCACAACTTGAGACTCAACAACTAGAAACTCCACAACATGAAACTCCTCAACTAGAAACTCCACAACTAGAAACTCCACAACTTGAAACTCCACAACTAGAAACTCCACAACTAGAAACTCCACAACTAGAAACTCCGCAACTAGAGACTCCACAATTAGAAACTCCACAACTAGAAACTCCACAACTACAAACTCCACAAATAGAGACTCGGCAACTAGAAATTTCATATCTAGAAACTCATCAGCTACAAACTCCACAAATAGAGGCTCGGCAACTAGAAATTCCATATCTAAAAACTCCAAGGCTAGAAACTGCAAAACTAGAAACTCCACAACTAGAGACTCAACAACTAGAAACTCCCACACTTGAAACTCCACAACTTGAAACTCCACAACTAGAAACTCCACAACTTGAGACTCCGCCACTAGAAACTCCACAACTTGAAACTCCACAACTAGAAACTGCAAAACTAGAGACTTCACAACTAGAAACTCAAGAACTAGAAACTCCACAACCAGAAACTCCACAACTAGAAACTGCACAACTAGAAACATCACAACTAGAAACTCCGCAACTAGAGACTCCACAGCTAGAAACTCCACAACTTGAAACTCCACAACTCAAAACTCCACAACTTGAACTCCAAAGCTAGAAACTCCACAACTTCAGACTCCACAACTAGAAACTCCACAACTTGAAACTCCACAAATTTAAACTCCACAACTTGAGACTCCACAACTGGAAACTCCACAACTAGAAACTCCACAACTAGAAACTCCACAACTAGAAACTCCCCAACCAGAAACTCCGCAACTAGAAACTCCGCAACAGGAGACTCCACAACTAGAAACTCCACAACTAGAAACTCCACAACTAGAAACTCCACAACTAGAAACTCCACAACTAAAAACTTCACAATTCGAAACTCTACTAGAAACTCCACAACTTGAGACTCCACAACTAGGCACTACACAACTAGAAACTCCTCAACTAGAGACTGCGCAACTAGAGAACTCCGCAACTAGAAACTACGCATTTAAAAACTCCACAACTTGAGACGCCGAAACTAGAAACTCCACAACTAGCGACTCCACAACTTGAAACTCCACAACCATAAACTCCACAACTAGAAACTTCACAACTAGAAACTCCACAACTAGAAACTCCACAACTAGAGACTCTGCAACTATAGAACTCCGCAACTAGAAACTCCGCATTTAAAAACTCTGCAACAAGAAATTCCACGGCTAGAAACACCACAACTAGAAACTGCGCAACTAGAAACTCTACAACTAGAGACTCCTCAACTAGAGAATTCGCAACTAGAAACTCCAAAAGTAGATACTCTGCAACTATAAACTCCGCAGCTAGAAACTCCACAACTAGAAACTCCACAACTCGAAATTCCACAACTAGAAACACCGCAACTAGAGACTCCAAAACTAGAAACTCCACAACTTGAAACTCCACAACAAGAAACTCCACAACCAGAAACTTCACAACTATAAACTCCACAACTAGAGACTCCACAACTAGAAACTCTACAACTAGAAACTCCACAACTACAAACTCCACAAATAGAGACTCGGCAACAAAAAATTCTATATCATGAAACTCCACACGTAAAAACTCCACAACTAGAAACTGCGAAACTAGAGACTTCACAACTAGAAACTCCACAACTAGAAACTCCACAACTGGAAACTCCACAACTAGACACTCCGCAAATAGAAACTCCACAACTAGAGACTCCACAACTTGAAACTCCACAACTTTAAACTCAACAACTTGAGACTCAACAACTAGAAACTCCACAACATGAAACTCCACAACTACAAACTCCACAACCAAAAACTCCACAACCATAAACTCCACAACTAGAAACTCCACAACTAGAAACTCTTCAACTAGAGACTCCACAACTAGAAACTCCACAACTAGAAACTCCACAACTACAAACTCCACAAATAGAGACTCGGCTACAAAAAATTTCATGTCTAGAAAGTCCACAACCAAAAACTCTGCAACTGGAAACTCCACAACTTGAGACTCCACAACTAGAAACTCCACAACTAGAAACTCCACAACTAGAAACTCCGCAACTGGAGACTCCACAACTAGAAACTCCACAACTAGAAACTCCACAAGTAGACACTACACAACCATAAACTCCACAACTAGAGACTGCACAACTAGAGAACTCCGTAACTAGAAACTCCGCATTTAAAAACTCCACAACTTGAGACGCCGCAACTAGAAACTCCACAACTTGAAACTCCACAACTAGAAACTCCACAACTAAAAACTCTACAACTAGAGGCTCCTCAACTAGAGAATCTGCAACTAGAAACTCCAAAACTAGAGACTCTGCACCTAGAAACGCCGCAGCTAGAAACTCCACAACGAGAAACTCCACAACTTGAAACTCCACAACTCAAAACTCCACAACTTGAAACATCACAACCAGAAACTCCACAACTTGAGACTCCGCAACTAGAAACTCCACAACTTGAAACTCCACAACTACAAACTCCACAACTAGAAACTCCGCAACTAGAGACTCCATTACTAGAAACTCCACAACTTTAAACTCCACAACTAGAAACTCCGCTACGAGAAACTCCACAAGTAGAAACTCCACAACTAGAAACTCCACAACTAGAAACTCCGCAACTAGAGACTCCGCAACTAGAGACTCCACAATTAGAAACTCCACAACTACAAACTCCACAACTACAAACTCCACAAATAGAGACTCGGCAACTAGAAATTCCATATCTAGAAACTCCGCAACTACAAACTCCACAAATAGAGACTTCACAACTAGAAACTCAACAACTAGAAACTCCACAACTAAAATCTCTACAACTGGAAACTCCACAACTTGAAATTCCACAACTAGATACTCCACAACTGGAAACTCCAAAACTAGATAATCCATATCTGGAAACTCCACAACTAGAAACTCCACAACTAGAGACTCAACAACTAGAAACTCCAACACTTGAAACTCCACAACTCAAAACTCCACAACTTGAAACTCCACAACTAGAAACTCCACAACTTGAGACTCCGCCACTAGAAACTCCACAACTTGAAACTCCACAACTAGAAACTGCAAAACTAGAGACTTTACAACTAGAAACTCAACAACTAGAAACTCCACAACCAGAAACTCCACAACTAGAAACTCCACAGCTAGAAGCTTCACAACTAGAAACTCCGCAACTTGAAACTCCACAACTCAAAACTCCACAACTTGAACTCCAAAGCTAGAAACTCCACAACTTGAGACTCCGCAACTAGAAACTCCACAACTTGAAACTCCACAACTTGAAACTCCACAACTAGAAACTCCAGAACTAGAAACTGCAAAGCAAGAGACTTCACAACTAGAAACTTCACAACCAAAAACTCCACAACTAGAAACTCAACAATTAGAAACTCCACAACCAGACACTCCGCAATTTCACAACTGGAAACTCCACAACTGGAAACTCCACAACTAGATACTCCACAACTAGAAACTCCACAACTAGAGACTCCACAACTTGAAACTCCACAACTAGAAACTCCACAACTAGAAACTCTGCAACTAGAGACTCCACAACTATAAACTTCACAACTAGAAACTCCACAACTACGAACTCCACAAATACAGACTCGGCTACAAGAAATTTCATGTCTAGAAAGTTCAGAACTAAAAACTCCACAACTGGAAACTCCACAACTGAAAACTTCACAACTAGAAACTCCACAGCTTGAGACTCCGCAACTTGAAACTCCACAACTAGAAACTCCGCAACTAGAAACTCCACAACTGGAAACTCCACAACTGGAAACTCCACTACTAGATACTCCACAACTGGAAACTCGACAACTAGAAACTCTACATCTAGAGACTCCACAACTTGAAACTCCACAACTAGAGACTCTGCAACTAGAAACTCCACAACTAGAGACTCCGCAACTCCACAACTAGAAACTCTACAACTGGAAAATCCAATATAGATACTCCACAACTAGAAAATCCACAACTAGGAACTCCACAACTATAGACTCCACAACTTGAAACTCCACAAGCTTAAACTGCACAACTTGAGACTCCACAACTAGAAACTCCACAACTAGAAACTCCACAACTAGAAACTCTCCAACTAGAAACTCCGCAACTAGAAACTCCGCAACAGGAGACTCTACAACTAGAAACTCCACAACTAGAAACTCCAAAACTAGAAACTCCACAACTAGAAACTTCACAACTAGAAACTCCACAACTAGAAACTCCACAACTAGAAACTCCGAAACTAGAGACTCCACAACTAAAAACTAACAACTAGAAATTCCACAACTACGAACTCCACAAATAGAGACTCAACAACTACAAATTCCATATTTAGAAACTACACAACTAAAAACTCCACAACTAGAAACTGCAAAACAAGAGACTTCGCAACTAGAAACTCCACAGCTAGAAACTCCACAACTGGAAACTCCAACACTAGACACTCCGCAACTAGAAACTCCACAACTAGAGACTCCACAACTTGAAACTCCACAACTTTAAACTCCACAATTTGAGACTCAACAACTAGAAACTCCACAACATGAAACTCCACAATTAGAAACTTCACAATTCGAAACTCTACAATTAGAAACTCCACAACATGAAACTCCACAACTAGACACTACACAACTAGAAACTCCTCAACTAGAGACTGCGCAACTAGAGAACTCCGCAACTAGAAACTGCGCATTTAAAAACTCCACAACTTGAGACGCCGAAAATAGAAACTCCACAACTAGCGACTCCACAACTTGAAACTCCACAACCATAAACTCCACAACTAGAAACTTCACAACTAGAAACTCTTCAACTAGAGACTCCACAACTAGAAACTACACAACTACAAACTCCACAAATAGAGACTCGGCTACAAGAAATTTCATGTCTATTAAGTCCACAACTAAAACTCCACAACTGGAAACTCGACAACTTGAGACTCCACAACTAGAAACTCCACAACTAGAAACTCCACAACTAGAAACTCCCCAACTAGAAACTCCACAACTAGAAACTCCGCAACTAGAAACTCCACGACTAGAAACTCCACAACGAAAAACTTCACAATTCGAAACTCTACAACTAGAAACTCCACAACTTGAAACTCCACAACTAGACACTACACCACTAGAAACTCCTCAACTAGAGACTGCGCAACTAGAGAACTCCGCAACTAGAAACTACGCATTTAAAAACTCCACAACTTGAGACGCCGCAACTAGAAACACCACAACTAGAGACTCCACAACTTGAAACTCCACAACTTTAAACTCCACAACTTGAGACTCAACAACTAGAAACTCCACAACATGAAACTCCTCAACTAGAAACTCCACAACTAGAAACTCCACAACTTGAAACTCCACAACTAGAAACTCCACAACTAGAAACTCCACAACTAGAAACTCCGCAACTAGAGACTCCACAATTAGAAACTCCACAACTAGAAACTCCAAAACTACAAACTCCACAAATAGAGACTCGGCAACTAGAAATTTCATATCTAGAAACTCCAAGGCTAGAAACTGCAAAACTAGAAACTCCACAACTAGAGACTCAACAACTAGAAACTCCCACACTTGAAACTCCACAACTTGAAACTCCACAACTAGAAACTCCACAACTTGAGACTCCGCCACTAGAAACTCCACAACTTGAAACTCCACAACTAGAAACTCCACAACTAGAAACTGCAAAACTAGAGACTTCACAACTAGAAACTCAAGAACTAGAAACTCCACAACCAGAAACTCCACAACTAGAAACTGCACAACTAGAAAAATCACAACTAGAAACTCCGCAACTAGAGACTCCACAGCTAGAAACTCCACAACTTGAAACTCCACAAATTTAAACTCCACAACTTGAGACTCCACAACTAGAAACTCCACAACTAGAAACTCCACAACTAGAAACTCCCCAACCAAAAACTCCGCAACTAGAAACTCCGCAACAGGAGACTCTACAACTAGAAACTCCACAACTAGAAACTCCACAACTAGAAACTCCACAACTAGAAACTCCACAACTAAAAACTTCACAATTCGAAACTCTACTAGAAACTCCACAACTTGAGACTCCACAACTAGGCACTCCACAACTAGAAACTCCACAACTAGAGACTCTGCAACTATAGAACTCCGCAACTAGAAACTCCGCATTTAAAAACTCTGCAACAAGAAATTCCACGGCTAGAAACACCACAACTAGACACTGCGCAACTAGAAACTCTACAACTAGAGACTCCTCAACTAGAGAATTCGCAACTAGAAACTCCAAAAGTAGATACTCTGCAACTATAAACTCCACAGCTAGAAACTCCACAACTAGAAACTTCACAACTCGAAACTCCACAACTAGAAACTCCGCAACTAGAGACTCCACAACTAGAAACTCCACAACTTGAAACTCCACAACAAGAAACTCCACAACCAGAAACTTCACAACTAGAAACTCCACAACTAAAAACTCTACAACTAGAGGCTCCTCAACTAGAGAATCTGCAACTAGAAACTCCAAAACTAGAGACTCTGCACCTAGAAACGCCGCAGCTAGAAACTCCACAACTAGAAACTCCACAACTTGAAACTCCACAACTCAAAACTCCACAACTTGAAACAACACCACCAGAAACTCCACAACTTGAGACTCCGCAACTAGAAACTCCACAACTTGAAACTCCACAACTAGAAACTCCAAAACCAGAAACTCCACAACTAGAAACTCCACAACTAGAAACTCCACAACTAGAAACTCCGCAACTAAGACTCCATTACTAGAAACTCCACAACTTTAAACTCCACAACTAGAAACTCCACTACGAGAAACTCCACAACTAGAAACTCCACAACTAGAAACTCCACAACTAGAAACTCCGCAACTAGAGACTCCACAATTAGAAACTCCACAACTACAAACTCCACAACTACAAACTCCACAAATAGAGACTCGGCAACTAGAAATTGCATATCTAGAAACTCCGCAACTACAAACTCCACAAATAGAGACTTCACAACTAGAAACTCAACAACTAGAAACTCCGCAACTAAAAACTCTACAACTGGAAACTCCACAACTTGAAATTCCACAACTAGATACTCCACAACTGGAAACCCCAGAACTAGATAATCCATATCTGGAAACTCCACAACTAGAAACTCCACAACTAGAGACTCAACAACTGGAAACTCCAACACTTGAAACTCCACAACTCAAAACTCCACAACTTGAAACTCCACAACTAGAAACTCCACAACTTGAGACTCCGCCACTAGAAACTCCACAACTTGAAACTCCACAACTAGAAACTGCAAAACTAGAGACTTCACAACTAGAAACTCAACAACTAGAAACTCCACAACCAGAAACTCCACAACTAGAAACTCCACAGCTAGAAGCTTCACAACTAGAAACTCCGCAACTTGAAACTTCACAACTCAAAACTCCACAACTTGAAACTCCACAACTTGAGACTCTGCACCTAGAAACTCCACAACTAGAAGCTCCACAACTCAAAACTCCACAACTAGAAACTCCACAACTTCAAACTCCACAACTCAAAACTCCACAACTTGAACTCCAAAGCTAGAAACTCCACAACTTGAGACTCTGCAACTAGAAACTCCACAACTTGAAACTCCACAACTAGAAACTCCAGAACTAGAAACTGCAAAACAAGAGACTTCACAACTAGAAACTTCACAACCAAAAACTCCACAACTAGAAACTCAACAATTAGAAACTCCACAACCAGACACTCCGCAATTTCACAACTGTAAACTCCACAACTGGAAACTCCACAACTAGATACTCCACAACTAGAAACTCCACAACTAGAGACTCCACAACTTGAAACTCCACAACTAGAAACTCCACAACTAGAAACTCTGCAACTAGAGACTCCACAACTAGAAACTCCACAACTAGAAACTCCACAACTACGAACTCCACAAATAGAGACTCGGCTACAAGAAATTTCATGTCTAGAAAGTTCAGAACTAAAAACTCCACAACTGGAAACTCCACAACTGAAAACTTCACAACTAGAAACTCCACAACTTGAGATTCCGCAACTAGATACTCCACAACCAGAGACTCTGCAACTAGAATCTCCACAGCTTGAGACTCCGCAACTTGAAACTCCACAACTAGAAACTCCGCAACTAGAAACTCCACAACTAGAAACTCCACAACTGGAAACTCCACTACTAGATACTCCACAACTGGAAACTCGACAACTAGAAACTCCACATCTAGAGACTCCACAACTTGAAACTCCACAACTAGAGACTCTGCAACTAGAAACTCCACAACTAGAGACTCCGCACCTCCACAACTAGAAACTCTACAACTGGAGAATCCAATCTAGATACTCCACAACTAGAAAATCCACAACTAGGAACTCCACAACTATAGACTCCACAACTTGTAACTCCACAAGCTTAAACTGCACAACTTGAGACTCCACAACTAGAAACTCCACAACTAGAAACTCCACAACTAGAAACTCTCCAACTAGAAACTCCGCAACTAGAAACTCCGCAACAGGAGACTCTACAACTAGAAACTCCACAACTAGAAAGTCCAAAACTAGAAACTCCACAACTAGAAACTTCACAACTAGAAACTCCGCAACTAGAAACTCCACAACTAGAAACTCCGCAACTACAAACTCCACAAATAGAGACTCGGCAACTACAAATTCCATATTTAGAAACTACACAACTAAAAACTTCACAACTAGAAACTGCAAAACTAGAGACTTCACAACTAGAAACTCCACAGCTAGAAACTCCACAACTGGAAACTCCACAACTAGACACTCCGCAACAAGAAACTCCACAACTAGAGACTCCACAACTTGAAACTCCACAACTTTAAACTCCACAATTTGAGACTCAACAACTAGAAACTCCACAACATGAAACTCCACAATTAGAAACTTCACAATTCGAAACTCTACAACTAGAAACTCCACAACTTGAAACTCCACAACTAGACACTACACAACTAGAAACTCCTCAACTAGAGACTGCGCAACTAGAGAACTCCGCAACTAGAAACTACGCATTTAAAAACTCCACAACTTGAGACGCCGAAACTAGAAACTCCACAACTAGCGACTCCACAACTTGAAACTCCACAACCATAAACTCCACAACTAGAAACTTCACAACTAGAAACTCTTCAACTAGAGACTCCACAACTAGAAACTACACAACTACAAACTCCACAAATAGAGACTCGGCTACAAGAAATTTCATGTCTATTAAGTCCACAACTAAAACTCCCCAACTGGAAACTCGACAACTTGAGACTCCACAACTAGAAACTCCACAACTAGAAACTCCCCAACTAGAAACTCCACAACTAGAAACTCCACAACTAGAAACTCCACGACTAGAAACTCCACAACGAAAAACTTCACAATTCGAAACTCTACAACTAGAAACTCCACAACTTGAAACTCCACAACTAGACACTACACAACTAGAAACTCCTCAACTAGAGACTGCGCAACTAGAGAACTCCGCAACTAGAAACTACGCATTTAAAAACTCCACAACTTGAGACGCCGCAACTAGAAACACCACAACTAGAGACTCCACAACTTGAAACTCCACAACTTTAAACTCCACAACTTGAGACTCAACAACTAGAAACTCCACAACATGAAACTCCTCAACTAGAAACTCCACAACTAGAAACTCCACAACTTGAAACTCCACAACTAGAAACTCCACAACTAGAAACTCCGCAACTAGAGACTCCACAATTAGAAACTCCACAACTACAAACTCCACAACTACAAACTCCACAAATAGAGACTCGGCAACTAGAAATTTCATATCTAGAAACTCATCAGCTACAAACTCCACAAATAGAGGCTCGGCAACTAGAAATTCCATATCTAAAAACTCCAAGGCTAGAAACTGCAAAACTAGAAACTCCACAACTAGAGACTCAACAACTAGAAACTCCCACACTTGAAACTCCACAACTTGAAACTCCACAACTTGAAACTCCACAACTTGAGACTCCGCCACTAGAAACTCCACAACTTGAAACTCCACAACTAGAAACTGCAAAACTTGAGACTTCACAACTAGAAACTCAAGAACTAGAAACTCCACAACCAGAAACTCCACAACTAGAAACTGCACAACTAGAAACATCACAACTAGAAACTCCGCAACTAGAGACTCCACAGCTAGAAACTCCACAACTTGAAACTCCACAACTTTAAACTCCACAACTTGAGACTCAACAACTAGAAACTCCACAACATGAAACTCCTCAACTAGAAACTCCACAACTAGAAACTCCACAACTTGAAACTCCACAACTAGAAACTCCACAACTAGAAACTCCACAACTAGAAACTCCGCAACTAGAGACTCCACAATTAGAAACTCCACAACTAGAAACTCCAAAACTACAAACTCCACAAATAGAGACTCGGCAACTAGAAATTTCATATCTAGAAACTCCAAGGCTAGAAACTGCAAAACTAGAAACTCCACAACTAGAGACTCAACAACTAGAAACTCCCACACTTGAAACTCCACAACTTGAAACTCCACAACTAGAAACTCCACAACTTGAGACTCCGCCACTAGAAACTCCACAACTTGAAACTCCACAACTAGAAACTCCACAACTAGAAACTGCAAAACTAGAGACTTCACAACTAGAAACTCAAGAACTAGAAACTCCACAACCAGAAACTCCACAACTAGAAACTGCACAACTAGAAAAATCACAACTAGAAACTCCGCAACTAGAGACTCCACAGCTAGAAACTCCACAACTTGAAACTCCACAAATTTAAACTCCACAACTTGAGACTCCACAACTAGAAACTCCACAACTAGAAACTCCACAACTAGAAACTCCCCAACCAAAAACTCCGCAACTAGAAACTCCGCAACAGGAGACTCTACAACTAGAAACTCCACAACTAGAAACTCCACAACTAGAAACTCCACAACTAGAAACTCCACAACTAAAAACTTCACAATTCGAAACTCTACTAGAAACTCCACAACTTGAGACTCCACAACTAGGCACTCCACAACTAGAAACTCCACAACTAGAGACTCTGCAACTATAGAACTCCGCAACTAGAAACTCCGCATTTAAAAACTCTGCAACAAGAAATTCCACGGCTAGAAACACCACAACTAGACACTGCGCAACTAGAAACTCTACAACTAGAGACTCCTCAACTAGAGAATTCGCAACTAGAAACTCCAAAAGTAGATACTCTGCAACTATAAACTCCACAGCTAGAAACTCCACAACTAGAAACTTCACAACTCGAAACTCCACAACTAGAAACTCCGCAACTAGAGACTCCACAACTAGAAACTCCACAACTTGAAACTCCACAACAAGAAACTCCACAACCAGAAACTTCACAACTAGAAACTCCACAACTAAAAACTCTACAACTAGAGGCTCCTCAACTAGAGAATCTGCAACTAGAAACTCCAAAACTAGAGACTCTGCACCTAGAAACGCCGCAGCTAGAAACTCCACAACTAGAAACTCCACAACTTGAAACTCCACAACTCAAAACTCCACAACTTGAAACAACACCACCAGAAACTCCACAACTTGAGACTCCGCAACTAGAAACTCCACAACTTGAAACTCCACAACTAGAAACTCCAAAACCAGAAACTCCACAACTAGAAACTCCACAACTAGAAACTCCACAACTAGAAACTCCGCAACTAAGACTCCATTACTAGAAACTCCACAACTTTAAACTCCACAACTAGAAACTCCACTACGAGAAACTCCACAACTAGAAACTCCACAACTAGAAACTCCACAACTAGAAACTCCGCAACTAGAGACTCCACAATTAGAAACTCCACAACTACAAACTCCACAACTACAAACTCCACAAATAGAGACTCGGCAACTAGAAATTGCATATCTAGAAACTCCGCAACTACAAACTCCACAAATAGAGACTTCACAACTAGAAACTCAACAACTAGAAACTCCGCAACTAAAAACTCTACAACTGGAAACTCCACAACTTGAAATTCCACAACTAGATACTCCACAACTGGAAACCCCAGAACTAGATAATCCATATCTGGAAACTCCACAACTAGAAACTCCACAACTAGAGACTCAACAACTGGAAACTCCAACACTTGAAACTCCACAACTCAAAACTCCACAACTTGAAACTCCACAACTAGAAACTCCACAACTTGAGACTCCGCCACTAGAAACTCCACAACTTGAAACTCCACAACTAGAAACTGCAAAACTAGAGACTTCACAACTAGAAACTCAACAACTAGAAACTCCACAACCAGAAACTCCACAACTAGAAACTCCACAGCTAGAAGCTTCACAACTAGAAACTCCGCAACTTGAAACTTCACAACTCAAAACTCCACAACTTGAAACTCCACAACTTGAGACTCTGCACCTAGAAACTCCACAACTAGAAGCTCCACAACTCAAAACTCCACAACTAGAAACTCCACAACTTCAAACTCCACAACTCAAAACTCCACAACTTGAACTCCAAAGCTAGAAACTCCACAACTGGAGACTCTGCAACTAGAAACTCCACAACTTGAAACTCCACAACTAGAAACTCCAGAACTAGAAACTGCAAAACAAGAGACTTCACAACTAGAAACTTCACAACCAAAAACTCCACAACTAGAAACTCAACAATTAGAAACTCCACAACCAGACACTCCGCAATTTCACAACTGTAAACTCCACAACTGGAAACTCCACAACTAGATACTCCACAACTAGAAACTCCACAACTAGAGACTCCACAACTTGAAACTCCACAACTAGAAACTCCACAACTAGAAACTCTGCAACTAGAGACTCCACAACTAGAAACTCCACAACTAGAAACTCCACAACTACGAACTCCACAAATAGAGACTCGGCTACAAGAAATTTCATGTCTAGAAAGTTCAGAACTAAAAACTCCACAACTGGAAACTCCACAACTGAAAACTTCACAACTAGAAACTCCACAACTTGAGATTCCGCAACTAGATACTCCACAACCAGAGACTCTGCAACTAGAATCTCCACAGCTTGAGACTCCGCAACTTGAAACTCCACAACTAGAAACTCCGCAACTAGAAACTCCACAACTAGAAACTCCACAACTGGAAACTCCACTACTAGATACTCCACAACTGGAAACTCGACAACTAGAAACTCCACATCTAGAGACTCCACAACTTGAAACTCCACAACTAGAGACTCTGCAACTAGAAACTCCACAACTAGAGACTCCGCACCTCCACAACTAGAAACTCTACAACTGGAGAATCCAATCTAGATACTCCACAACTAGAAAATCCACAACTAGGAACTCCACAACTATAGACTCCACAACTTGAAACTCCACAAGCTTAAACTGCACAACTTGAGACTCCACAACTAGAAACTCCACAACTAGAAACTCCACAACTAGAAACTCTCCAACTAGAAACTCCGCAACTAGAAACTCCGCAACAGGAGACTCTACAACTAGAAACTCCACAACTAGAAAGTCCAAAACTAGAAACTCCACAACTAGAAACTTCACAACTAGAAACTCCGCAACTAGAAACTCCACAACTAGAAACTCCGCAACTACAAACTCCACAAATAGAGACTCGGCAACTACAAATTCCATATTTAGAAACTACACAACTAAAAACTTCACAACTAGAAACTGCAAAACTAGAGACTTCACAACTAGAAACTCCACAGCTAGAAACTCCACAACTGGAAACTCCACAACTAGACACTCCGCAACAAGAAACTCCACAACTAGAGACTCCACAACTTGAAACTCCACAACTTTAAACTCCACAATTTGAGACTCAACAACTAGAAACTCCACAACATGAAACTCCACAATTAGAAACTTCACAATTCGAAACTCTACAACTAGAAACTCCACAACTTGAAACTCCACAACTAGACACTACACAACTAGAAACTCCTCAACTAGAGACTGCGCAACTAGAGAACTCCGCAACTAGAAACTACGCATTTAAAAACTCCACAACTTGAGACGCCGAAACTAGAAACTCCACAACTAGCGACTCCACAACTTGAAACTCCACAACCATAAACTCCACAACTAGAAACTTCACAACTAGAAACTCTTCAACTAGAGACTCCACAACTAGAAACTACACAACTACAAACTCCACAAATAGAGACTCGGCTACAAGAAATTTCATGTCTATTAAGTCCACAACTAAAACTCCCCAACTGGAAACTCGACAACTTGAGACTCCACAACTAGAAACTCCACAACTAGAAACTCCCCAACTAGAAACTCCACAACTAGAAACTCCACAACTAGAAACTCCACGACTAGAAACTCCACAACGAAAAACTTCACAATTCGAAACTCTACAACTAGAAACTCCACAACTTGAAACTCCACAACTAGACACTACACAACTAGAAACTCCTCAACTAGAGACTGCGCAACTAGAGAACTCCGCAACTAGAAACTACGCATTTAAAAACTCCACAACTTGAGACGCCGCAACTAGAAACACCACAACTAGAGACTCCACAACTTGAAACTCCACAACTTTAAACTCCACAACTTGAGACTCAACAACTAGAAACTCCACAACATGAAACTCCTCAACTAGAAACTCCACAACTAGAAACTCCACAACTTGAAACTCCACAACTAGAAACTCCACAACTAGAAACTCCGCAACTAGAGACTCCACAATTAGAAACTCCACAACTACAAACTCCACAACTACAAACTCCACAAATAGAGACTCGGCAACTAGAAATTTCATATCTAGAAACTCATCAGCTACAAACTCCACAAATAGAGGCTCGGCAACTAGAAATTCCATATCTAAAAACTCCAAGGCTAGAAACTGCAAAACTAGAAACTCCACAACTAGAGACTCAACAACTAGAAACTCCCACACTTGAAACTCCACAACTTGAAACTCCACAACTTGAAACTCCACAACTTGAGACTCCGCCACTAGAAACTCCACAACTTGAAACTCCACAACTAGAAACTGCAAAACTTGAGACTTCACAACTAGAAACTCAAGAACTAGAAACTCCACAACCAGAAACTCCACAACTAGAAACTGCACAACTAGAAACATCACAACTAGAAACTCCGCAACTAGAGACTCCACAGCTAGAAACTCCACAACTTGAAACTCCACAACTCAAAACTCCACAACTTGAACTCCAAAGCTAGAAACTCCACAACTTCAGACTCCACAACTAGAAACTCCACAACTTGAAACTCCACAAATTTAAACTCCACAACTTGAGACTCCACAACTGGAAACTCCACAACTAGAAACTCCACAACTAGAAACTCCACAACTAGAAACTCCCCAACCAGAAACTCCGCAACTAGAAACTCCGCAACAGGAGACTCCACAACTAGAAACTCCACAACTAGAAACTCCCTAACTAGAAACTCCACAACTAAAAACTTCACAATTCGAAACTCTACTAGAAACTCCACAACTTGAGACTCCACAACTAGGCACTCCACAACTAGAAACTCCACAACTAGAGACTCTGCAACTATAGAACTCCGCAACTAGAAACTCCGCATTTAAAAACTCTGCAACAAGAAATTCCACGGCTAGAAACACCACAACTAGAAACTGCGCAACTAGAAACTCTACAACTAGAGACTCCTCAACTAGAGAATTCGCAACTAGAAACTCCAAAAGTAGATACTCTGCAACTATAAACTCCGCAGCTAGAAACTCCACAACTAGAAACTCCACAACTCGAAATTCCACAACTAGAAACAACGCAACTAGAGACTCCAAAACTAGAAACTCCACAACTTGAAACTCCACAACAAGAAACTCCACAACCAGAAACTTCACAACTATAAACTCCACAACTAGAGACTCCACAACTAGAAACTCTACAACTAGAAACTCCACAACTACAAACTCCACAAATAGAGACTCGGCAACAAAAAATTCTATATCATGAAACTCCACACGTAAAAACTCCACAACTAGAAACTGCAAAACTAGAGACTTCACAACTAGAAACTCCACAACTAGAAACTCCACAACTGGAAGCTCCACAACGAGACACTCCGCAAATAGAAACTCCACAACTAGAGACTCCACAACTTGAAACTCCACAATTTTAAACTCAACAACTTGAGACTCAACAACTAGAAACTCCACAACATGAAACTCCACAACTACAAACTCCACAACCAAAAACTCCACAACCATAAACTCCACAACTAGAAACTCCACAACTAGAAACTCTTCAACTAGAGACTCCACAACTAGAAACTCCACAACTAGAAACTCCACAACTACAAACTCCACAAATAGAGACTCGGCTACAAAAAATTTCATGTCTAGAAAGTCCACAACCAAAAACTCTGCAACTGGAAACTCCACAACTTGAGACTCCACAACTAGAAACTCCACAACTAGAAACTCCACAACTAGAAACTCCGCAACTGGAGACTCCACAACTAGAAACTCCACAACTAGAAACTCCACAAGTAGACACTACACAACCATAAACTCCACAACTAGAGACTGCACAACTAGAGAACTCCGTAACTAGAAACTCCGCATTTAAAAACTCCACAACTTGAGACGCCGCAACTAGAAACTCCACAACTTGAAACTCCACAACTAGAAACTCCACAACTAAAAACTCTACAACTAGAGGCTCCTCAACTAGAGAATCTGCAACTAGAAACTCCAAAACTAGAGACTCTGCACCTAGAAACGCCGCAGCTAGAAACTCCACAACTCAAAACTCCACAACTTGAAACATCACAACCAGAAACTCCACAACTTGAGACTCCGCAACTAGAAACTCCACAACTTGAAACTCCACAACTAGAAACTCCACAACTAGAAACTCCGCAACTAGAGACTTTATTACTAGAAACTCCACAACTTTAAACTCCACAACTAGAAACTCCGCTACGAGAAACTCCACAACTAGAAACTCCACAACTAGAAACTCCACAACTAGAAACTCCGCAACTAGAGACTCCACAATTAGAAACTCCACAACTACAAACTCCACAACTACAAACTCCACAAATAGAGACTCGGCAACTAGAAATTCCATATCTAGAAACTCCGCAACTACAAACTCCACAAATAGAGACTTCACAACTAGAAACTCAACAACTAGAAACTCCACAACTAAAATCTCTTCAACTGGAAACTCCACAACTTGAAATTCCACAACTAGATACTCCACAACTGGAAACTCCAAAACTAGATAATCCATATCTGGAAACTCCACAACTAGAAACTCCACAACTAGAGACTCAACAACTAGAAACTCCAACACTTGAAACTCCACAACTCAAAACTCCACAACTTGAAACTCCACAACTAGAAACTCCACAACTTGAGACTCCGCCACTAGAAACTCCACAACTTGAAACTCCACAACTAGAAACTGCAAAACTAGAGACTTTACAACTAGAAACTCAACAACTAGAAACTCCACAACCAGAAACTCCACAACTAGAAACTCCACAGCTAGAAGCTTCACAACTAGAAACTCCGCAACTTGAAACTCCACAACTCAAAACTCCACAACTTGAACTCCAAAGCTAGAAACTCCACAACTTGAGACTCCGCAACTAGAAACTCCACAACTTGAAACTCCACAACTAGAAACTCCAGAAGTAGAAACTGCAAAGCAAGAGACTTCACAACTAGAAACTTCACAACCAAAAACTCCACAACTAGAAACTCAACAATTAGAAACTCCACAACCAGACACTCCGCAATTTCACAACTGGAAACTCCACAACTGGAAACTCCACAACTAGATACTCCGCAACTAGAAACTCCACAACTAGAGACTCCACAACTTGAAACTCCACAACTAGAAACTCCACAACTAGAAACTCTGCAACTAGAGACTCCACAACTAGAAACTTCACAACTAGAAACTCCACAACTACGAACTCCACAAATACAGACTCGGCTACAAGAAATTCCATGTCTAGAAAGTTCAGAACTAAAAACTCCACAACTGGAAACTCCACAACTGAAAACTTCACAACTAGAAACTCCACAGCTTGAGACTCCGCAACTTGAAACTCCACAACTAGAAACTCCGCAACTAGAAACTCCACAACTGGAAACTCCACAACTGGAAACTCCACTACTAGATACTCCACAACTGGAAACTCGACAACTAGAAACTCTACATCTAGAGACTCCACAACTTGAAACTCCACAACTAGAGACTCTGCAACTAGAAACTCCACAACTAGAGACTCCGCAACTCCACAACTAGAAACTCTACAACTGGAAAATCCAATCTAGATACTCCACAACTAGAAAATCCACAACTAGGAACTCCACAACTATAGACTCCACAACTTGAAACTCCACAAGCTTAAACTGCACAACTTGAGACTCCACAACTAGAAACTCCACAACTAGAAACTCCACAACTAGAAACTCTCCAACTAGAAACTCCGCAACTAGAAACTCCGCAACAGGAGACTCTACAACTAGAAACTCCACAACTAGAAAGTCCAAAACTAGAAACTCCACAACTAGAAACTTCACAACTAGAAACTCCGCAACTAGAAACTCCACAACTAGAAACTCCGCAACTACAAACTCCACAAATAGAGACTCGGCAACTACAAATTCCATATTTAGAAACTACACAACTAAAAACTTCACAACTAGAAACTGCAAAACTAGAGACTTCACAACTAGAAACTCCACAGCTAGAAACTCCACAACTGGAAACTCCACAACTAGACACTCCGCAACAAGAAACTCCACAACTAGAGACTCCACAACTTGAAACTCCACAACTTTAAACTCCACAATTTGAGACTCAACAACTAGAAACTCCACAACATGAAACTCCACAATTAGAAACTTCACAATTCGAAACTCTACAACTAGAAACTCCACAACTTGAAACTCCACAACTAGACACTACACAACTAGAAACTCCTCAACTAGAGACTGCGCAACTAGAGAACTCCGCAACTAGAAACTACGCATTTAAAAACTCCACAACTTGAGACGCCGAAACTAGAAACTCCACAACTAGCGACTCCACAACTTGAAACTCCACAACCATAAACTCCACAACTAGAAACTTCACAACTAGAAACTCTTCAACTAGAGACTCCACAACTAGAAACTACACAACTACAAACTCCACAAATAGAGACTCGGCTACAAGAAATTTCATGTCTATTAAGTCCACAACTAAAACTCCCCAACTGGAAACTCGACAACTTGAGACTCCACAACTAGAAACTCCACAACTAGAAACTCCCCAACTAGAAACTCCACAACTAGAAACTCCACAACTAGAAACTCCACGACTAGAAACTCCACAACGAAAAACTTCACAATTCGAAACTCTACAACTAGAAACTCCACAACTTGAAACTCCACAACTAGACACTACACAACTAGAAACTCCTCAACTAGAGACTGCGCAACTAGAGAACTCCGCAACTAGAAACTACGCATTTAAAAACTCCACAACTTGAGACGCCGCAACTAGAAACACCACAACTAGAGACTCCACAACTTGAAACTCCACAACTTTAAACTCCACAACTTGAGACTCAACAACTAGAAACTCCACAACATGAAACTCCTCAACTAGAAACTCCACAACTAGAAACTCCACAACTTGAAACTCCACAACTAGAAACTCCACAACTAGAAACTCCGCAACTAGAGACTCCACAATTAGAAACTCCACAACTACAAACTCCACAACTACAAACTCCACAAATAGAGACTCGGCAACTAGAAATTTCATATCTAGAAACTCATCAGCTACAAACTCCACAAATAGAGGCTCGGCAACTAGAAATTCCATATCTAAAAACTCCAAGGCTAGAAACTGCAAAACTAGAAACTCCACAACTAGAGACTCAACAACTAGAAACTCCCACACTTGAAACTCCACAACTTGAAACTCCACAACTTGAAACTCCACAACTTGAGACTCCGCCACTAGAAACTCCACAACTTGAAACTCCACAACTAGAAACTGCAAAACTTGAGACTTCACAACTAGAAACTCAAGAACTAGAAACTCCACAACCAGAAACTCCACAACTAGAAACTGCACAACTAGAAACATCACAACTAGAAACTCCGCAACTAGAGACTCCACAGCTAGAAACTCCACAAGTTGAAACTCCACAACTCAAAACTCCACAACTTGAACTCCAAAGCTAGAAACTCCACAACTTCAGACTCCACAACTAGAAACTCCACAACTTGAAACTCCACAAATTTAAACTCCACAACTTGAGACTCCACAACTGGAAACTCCACAACTAGAAACTCCACAACTAGAAACTCCACAACTAGAAACTCCCCAACCAGAAACTCCGCAACTAGAAACTCCGCAACAGGAGACTCCACAACTAGAAACTCCACAACTAGAAACTCCACAACTAGAAACTCCCTAACTAGAAACTCCACAACTAAAAACTTCACAATTCGAAACTCTACTAGAAACTCCACAACTTGAGACTCCACAACTAGGCACTCCACAACTAGAAACTCCACAACTAGAGACTCTGCAACTATAGAACTCCGCAACTAGAAACTCCGCATTTAAAAACTCTGCAACAAGAAATTCCACGGCTAGAAACACCACAACTAGAAACTGCGCAACTAGAAACTCTACAACTAGAGACTCCTCAACTAGAGAATTCGCAACTAGAAACTCCAAAAGTAGATACTCTGCAACTATAAACTCCGCAGCTAGAAACTCCACAACTAGAGACTCCACAACTAGAAACTCTACAACTAGAAACTCCACAACTACAAACTCCACAAATAGAGACTCGGCAACAAAAAATTCTATATCATGAAACTCCACACGTAAAAACTCCACAACTAGAAACTGCAAAACTAGAGACTTCACAACTAGAAACTCCACAACTAGAAACTCCACAACTGGAAACTCCACAACTAGACACTCCGCAAATAGAAACTCCACAACTAGAGACTCCACAACTTGAAACTCCACAACTTTAAACTCAACAACTTGAGACTCAACAACTAGAAACTCCACAACATGAAACTCCACAACTACAAACTCCACAACCAAAAACTCCACAACCATAAACTCCACAACTAGAAACTCCACAACTAGAAACTCTTCAACTAGAGACTCCACAACTAGAAACTCCACAACTAGAAACTCCACAACTACAAACTCCACAAATAGAGACTCGGCTACAAAAAATTTCATGTCTAGAAAGTCCACAACCAAAAACTCTGCAACTGGAAACTCCACAACTTGAGACTCCACAACTAGAAACTCCACAACTAGAAACTCCACAACTAGAAACTCCGCAACTGGAGACTCCACAACTAGAAACTCCACAACTAGAAACTCCACAAGTAGACACTACACAACCATAAACTCCACAACTAGAGACTGCACAACTAGAGAACTCCGTAACTAGAAACTCCGCATTTAAAAACTCCACAACTTGAGACGCCGCAACTAGAAACTCCACAACTTGAAACTCCACAACTAGAAACTCCACAACTAAAAACTCTACAACTAGAGGCTCCTCAACTAGAGAATCTGCAACTAGAAACTCCAAAACTAGAGACTCTGCACCTAGAAACGCCGCAGCTAGAAACTCCACAACTAGAAACTCCACAACTTGAAACTCCACAACTCAAAACTCCACAACTTGAAACATCACAACCAGAAACTCCACAACTTGAGACTCCGCAACTAGAAACTCCACAACTTGAAACTCCACAACTAGAAACTCCACAACTAGAAACTCCGCAACTAGAGACTCCATTACTAGAAACTCCACAACTTTAAACTCCACAACTAGAAACTCCGCTACGAGAAACTCCACAACTAGAAACTCCACAACTAGAAACTCCACAACTAGAAACTCCGCAACTAGAGACTCCACAATTAGAAACTCCACAACTACAAACTCCACAACTACAAACTCCACAAATAGAGACTCGGCAACTAGAAATTCCATATCTAGAAACTCCGCAACTACAAACTCCACAAATAGAGACTTCACAACTAGAAACTCAACAACTAGAAACTCCACAACTAAAATCTCTTCAACTGGAAACTCCACAACTTGAAATTCCACAACTAGATACTCCACAACTGGAAACTCCAAAACTAGATAATCCATATCTGGAAACTCCACAACTAGAAACTCCACAACTAGAGACTCAACAACTAGAAACTCCAACACTTGAAACTCCACAACTCAAAACTCCACAACTTGAAACTCCACAACTAGAAACTCCACAACTTGAGACTCCGCCACTAGAAACTCCACAACTTGAAACTCCACAACTAGAAACTGCAAAACTAGAGACTTTACAACTAGAAACTCAACAACTAGAAACTCCACAACCAGAAACTCCACAACTAGAAACTCCACAGCTAGAAGCTTCACAACTAGAAACTCCGCAACTTGAAACTCCACAACTCAAAACTCCACAACTTGAACTCCAAAGCTAGAAACTCCACAACTTGAGACTCCGCAACTAGAAACTCCACAACTTGAAACTCCACAACTAGAAACTCCAGAACTAGAAACTGCAAAGCAAGAGACTTCACAACTAGAAACTTCACAACCAAAAACTCCACAACTAGAAACTCAACAATTAGAAACTCCACAACCAGACACTCCGCAATTTCACAACTGGAAACTCCACAACTGGAAACTCCACAACTAGATACTCCGCAACTAGAAACTCCACAACTAGAGACTCCACAACTTGAAACTCCACAACTAGAAACTCCACAACTAGAAACTCTGCAACTAGAGACTCCACAACTAGAAACTTCACAACTAGAAACTCCACAACTACGAACTCCACAAATACAGACTCGGCTACAAGAAATTTCATGTCTAGAAAGTTCAGAACTAAAAACTCCACAACTGGAAACTCCACAACTGGAAACTCGACAACTAGAAACTCTACATCTAGAGACTCCACAACTTGAAACTCCACAACTAGAGACTCTGCAACTAGAAACTCCACAACTAGAGACTCCGCAACTCCACAACTAGAAACTCTACAACTGGAAAATCCAATATAGATACTCCACAACTAGAAAATCCACAACTAGGAACTCCACAACTATAGACTCCACAACTTGAAACTCCACAAGCTTAAACTGCACAACTTGAGACTCCACAACTAGAAACTCCACAACTAGAAACTCCACAACTAGAAACTCTCCAACTAGAAACTCCGCAACTAGAAACTCCGCAACAGGAGACTCTACAACTAGAAACTCCACAACTAGAAACTCCAAAACTAGAAACTCCACAACTAGAAACTTCACAACTAGAAACTCCACAGCTAGAAACTCCACAACTAGAAACTCCGAAACTAGAGACTCCACAACTAAAAACTAACAACTAGAAATTCCACAACTACGAACTCCACAAATAGAGACTCAACAACTACAAATTCCATATTTAGAAACTACACAACTAAAAACTCCACAACTAGAAACTGCAAAACAAGAGACTTCGCAACTAGAAACTCCACAGCTAGAAACTCCACAACTGGAAACTCCAACACTAGACACTCCGCAACTAGAAACTCCACAACTAGAGACTCCACAACTTGAAACTCCACAACTTTAAACTCCACAATTTGAGACTCAACAACTAGAAACTCCACAACATGAAACTCCACAATTAGAAACTTCACAATTCGAAACTCTACAATTAGAAACTCCACAACTTGAAACTCCACAACTAGACACTACACAACTAGAAACTCCTCAACTAGAGACTGCGCAACTAGAGAACTCCGCAACTAGAAACTACGCATTTAAAAACTCCACAACTTGAGACGCCGAAAATAGAAACTCCACAACTAGCGACTCCACAACTTGAAACTCCACAACCATAAACTCCACAACTAGAAACTTCACAACTAGAAACTCTTCAACTAGAGACTCCACAACTAGAAACTACACAACTACAAACTCCACAAATAGAGACTCGGCTACAAGAAATTTCATGTCTATTAAGTCCACAACTAAAACTCCACAACTGGAAACTCGACAACTTGAGACTCCACAACTAGAAACTCCACAACTAGAAACTCCACAACTAGAAACTCCCCAACTAGAAACTCCACAACTAGAAACTCCGCAACTAGAAACTCCACGACTAGAAACTCCACAACGAAAAACTTCACAATTCGAATCTCTACAACTAGAAACTCCACAACTTGAAACTCCACAACTAGACACTACACCACTAGAAACTCCTCAACTAGAAACTGCGCAACTAGAGAACTCCGCAACTAGAAACTACGCATTTAAAAACTCCACAACTTGAGACGCCGCAACTAGAAACACCACAACTAGAGACTCCACAACTTGAAACTCCACAACTTTAAACTCCACAACTTGAGACTCAACAACTAGAAACTCCACAACATGAAACTCCTCAACTAGAAACTCCACAACTAGAAACTCCACAACTTGAAACTCCACAACTAGAAACTCCACAACTAGAAACTCCACAACTAGAAACTCCGCAACTAGAGACTCCACAATTAGAAACTCCACAACTAGAAACTCCAAAACTACAAACTCCACAAATAGACTCGGCAACTAGAAATTTCATATCTAGAAACTCCAAGGCTAGAAACTGCAAAACTAGAAACTCCAACTCTAGAGACTCAACAACTAGAAACTCCCACACTTGAAACTCCACAACTTGAAACTCCACAACTAGAAACTCCACAACTTGAGACTCCGCCACTAGAAACTCCACAACTTGAAACTCCACAACTAGAAACTCCACAACTAGAAACTGCAAAACTAGAGACTTCACAACTAGAAACTCAAGAACTAGAAACTCCACAACCAGAAACTCCACAACTAGAAACTGCACAACTAGAAAAATCACAACTAGAAACTCCGCAACTAGAGACTCCACAGCTAGAAACGCCACAACTTGAAACTCCACAAATTTAAACTCCACAACTTGAGACTCCACAACTAGAAACTCCACAACTAGAAACTCCACAACTAGAAACTCCCCAACCAAAAACTCCGCAACTAGAAACTCCGCAACAGGAGACTCTACAACTAGAAACTCCACAACTAGAAACTCCACAACTTGAGACTCCACAACTAGGCACTCCACAACTAGAAACTCCACAACTAGAAACTCTGCAACTATAGAACTCCGCAACTAGAAACTCCGCATTTAAAAACTCTGCAACAAGAAATTCCACGGCTAGAAACACCACAACTAGACACTGCGCAACTAGAAACTCTACAACTAGAGACTCCTCAACTAGAGAATTCGCAACTAGAAACTCCAAAAGTAGATACTCTGCAACTATAAACTCCACAGCTAGAAACTCCACAACTAGAAACTCCACAACTCGAAACTCCACAACTAAAAACTCCGCAACTAGAGACTCCACAACTAGAAACTCCACAACTTGAAACTCCACAACAAGAAACTCCACAACCAGAAACTTCACAACTAGAAACTCCACAACTAAAAACTCTACAACTAGAGGCTCCTCAACTAGAGAATCTGCAACTAGAAACTCCAAAACTAGAGACTCTGCACCTAGAAACGCCGCAGCTAGAAACTCCACAACTAGAAACTCCACAACTTGAAACTCCACAACTCAAAACTCCACAACTTGAAACAACACCACCAGAAACTCCACAACTTGAGACTCCGCAACTAGAAACTCCACAACTTGAAACTCCACAACTAGAAACTCCAAAACCAGAAACTCCACAACTAGAAACTCCACAACTAGAAACTCCACAACTAGAAACTCCGCAACTAAGACTCCATTACTAGAAACTCCACAACTTTAAACTCCACAACTAGAAACTCCACTACGAGAAACTCCACAACTAGAAACTCCACAACTAGAAACTCCACAACTAGAAACTCCGCAACTAGAGACTCCACAATTAGAAACTCCACAACTACAAACTCCACAACTACAAACTCCACAAATAGAGACTCGGCAACTAGAAATTCCATATCTAGAAACTCCGCAACTACAAACTCCACAAATAGAGACTTCACAAATAGAAACTCAACAACTAGAAACTCCACAACTAAAAACTCTACAACTGGAAACTCCACAACTTGAAATTCCACAACTAGATACTCCACAACTGGAAACTCCAAAACTAGATAATCCATATCTGGAAACTCCACAACTAGAAACTCCACAACTAGAGACTCAACAACTAGAAACTCCAACACTTGAAACTCCACAACTCAAAACTCCACAACTTGAAACTCCACAACTAGAAACTCCACAACTTGAGACTCCGCCACTAGAAACTCCACAACTTGAAACTCCACAACTAGAAACTGCAAAACTAGAGACTTCACAACTAGAAACTCAACAACTAGAAACTCCACAACCAGAAACTCCACAACTAGAAACTCCACAGCTAGAAGCTTCACAACTAGAAACTCCGCAACTTGAAACTTCACAACTCAAAACTCCACAACTTGAAACTCCACAACTTGAGACTCTGCACCTAGAAACTCCGCAGCTAGAAACTCCACAACTAGAAACTCCACAACTCAAAACTCCACAACTAGAAACTCCACAACTTCAAACTCCACAACTCAAAACTTCACAACTTGAACTCCAAAGCTAGAAACTCCACAACTTGAGACTCCGCAACTAGAAACTCCACAACTTGAAACTCCACAACTAGAAACTCCAGAACTAGAAACTGCAAAACAAGAGACTTCACAACTAGAAACTTCACAACCAAAAACTCCACAACTAGAAACTCAACAATTAGAAACTCCACAACCAGACACTCCGCAATTTCACAACTGTAAACTCCACAACTGGAAACTCCACAACTAGATACTCCACAACTAGAAACTCCACAACTAGAGACTCCACAACTTGAAACTCCACAACTAGAAACTCCACAACTAGAAACTCTGCAACTAGAGACTCCACAACTAGAAACTCCACAACTAGAAACTTCACAATTCGAATCTCTACAACTAGAAACTCCACAACTTGAAACTCCACAACTAGACACTACACCACTAGAAACTCCTCAACTAGAAACTGCGCAACTAGAGAACTCCGCAACTAGAAACTACGCATTTAAAAACTCCACAACTTGAGACGCCGCAACTAGAAACACCACAACTAGAGACTCCACAACTTGAAACTCCACAACTTTAAACTCCACAACTTGAGACTCAACAACTAGAAACTCCACAACATGAAACTCCTCAACTAGAAACTCCACAACTAGAAACTCCACAACTTGAAACTCCACAACTAGAAACTCCACAACTAGAAACTCCACAACTAGAAACTCCGCAACTAGAGACTCCACAATTAGAAACTCCACAACTAGAAACTCCAAAACTACAAACTCCACAAATAGACTCGGCAACTAGAAATTTCATATCTAGAAACTCCAAGGCTAGAAACTGCAAAACTAGAAACTCCAACTCTAGAGACTCAACAACTAGAAACTCCCACACTTGAAACTCCACAACTTGAAACTCCACAACTAGAAACTCCACAACTTGAGACTCCGCCACTAGAAACTCCACAACTTGAAACTCCACAACTAGAAACTCCACAACTAGAAACTGCAAAACTAGAGACTTCACAACTAGAAACTCAAGAACTAGAAACTCCACAACCAGAAACTCCACAACTAGAAACTGCACAACTAGAAAAATCACAACTAGAAACTCCGCAACTAGAGACTCCACAGCTAGAAACGCCACAACTTGAAACTCCACAAATTTAAACTCCACAACTTGAGACTCCACAACTAGAAACTCCACAACTAGAAACTCCACAACTAGAAACTCCCCAACCAAAAACTCCGCAACTAGAAACTCCGCAACAGGAGACTCTACAACTAGAAACTCCACAACTAGAAACTCCACAACTTGAGACTCCACAACTAGGCACTCCACAACTAGAAACTCCACAACTAGAAACTCTGCAACTATAGAACTCCGCAACTAGAAACTCCGCATTTAAAAACTCTGCAACAAGAAATTCCACGGCTAGAAACACCACAACTAGACACTGCGCAACTAGAAACTCTACAACTAGAGACTCCTCAACTAGAGAATTCGCAACTAGAAACTCCAAAAGTAGATACTCTGCAACTATAAACTCCACAGCTAGAAACTCCACAACTAGAAACTCCACAACTCGAAACTCCACAACTAAAAACTCCGCAACTAGAGACTCCACAACTAGAAACTCCACAACTTGAAACTCCACAACAAGAAACTCCACAACCAGAAACTTCACAACTAGAAACTCCACAACTAAAAACTCTACAACTAGAGGCTCCTCAACTAGAGAATCTGCAACTAGAAACTCCAAAACTAGAGACTCTGCACCTAGAAACGCCGCAGCTAGAAACTCCACAACTAGAAACTCCACAACTTGAAACTCCACAACTCAAAACTCCACAACTTGAAACAACACCACCAGAAACTCCACAACTTGAGACTCCGCAACTAGAAACTCCACAACTTGAAACTCCACAACTAGAAACTCCAAAACCAGAAACTCCACAACTAGAAACTCCACAACTAGAAACTCCACAACTAGAAACTCCGCAACTAAGACTCCATTACTAGAAACTCCACAACTTTAAACTCCACAACTAGAAACTCCACTACGAGAAACTCCACAACTAGAAACTCCACAACTAGAAACTCCACAACTAGAAACTCCGCAACTAGAGACTCCACAATTAGAAACTCCACAACTACAAACTCCACAACTACAAACTCCACAAATAGAGACTCGGCAACTAGAAATTCCATATCTAGAAACTCCGCAACTACAAACTCCACAAATAGAGACTTCACAAATAGAAACTCAACAACTAGAAACTCCACAACTAAAAACTCTACAACTGGAAACTCCACAACTTGAAATTCCACAACTAGATACTCCACAACTGGAAACTCCAAAACTAGATAATCCATATCTGGAAACTCCACAACTAGAAACTCCACAACTAGAGACTCAACAACTAGAAACTCCAACACTTGAAACTCCACAACTCAAAACTCCACAACTTGAAACTCCACAACTAGAAACTCCACAACTTGAGACTCCGCCACTAGAAACTCCACAACTTGAAACTCCACAACTAGAAACTGCAAAACTAGAGACTTCACAACTAGAAACTCAACAACTAGAAACTCCACAACCAGAAACTCCACAACTAGAAACTCCACAGCTAGAAGCTTCACAACTAGAAACTCCGCAACTTGAAACTTCACAACTCAAAACTCCACAACTTGAAACTCCACAACTTGAGACTCTGCACCTAGAAACTCCGCAGCTAGAAACTCCACAACTAGAAACTCCACAACTCAAAACTCCACAACTAGAAACTCCACAACTTCAAACTCCACAACTCAAAACTTCACAACTTGAACTCCAAAGCTAGAAACTCCACAACTTGAGACTCCGCAACTAGAAACTCCACAACTTGAAACTCCACAACTAGAAACTCCAGAACTAGAAACTGCAAAACAAGAGACTTCACAACTAGAAACTTCACAACCAAAAACTCCACAACTAGAAACTCAACAATTAGAAACTCCACAACCAGACACTCCGCAATTTCACAACTGTAAACTCCACAACTGGAAACTCCACAACTAGATACTCCACAACTAGAAACTCCACAACTAGAGACTCCACAACTTGAAACTCCACAACTAGAAACTCCACAACTAGAAACTCTGCAACTAGAGACTCCACAACTAGAAACTCCACAACTAGAAACTCCACAACTACGAACTCCACAAATAGAGACTCGGCTACAAGAAATTTCATGTCTAGAAAGTTCAGAACTAAAAACTCCACAACTGGAAACTCCACAACTGAAAACTTCACAACTAGAAACTCCACAACTTGAGATTCCGCAACTAGATACTCCACAACCAGAGACTCTGCAACTAGAATCTCCACAGCTTGAGACTCCGCAACTTGAAACTCCACAACTAGAAACTCCGCAACTAGAAACTCCACAACTAGAAACTCCACAACTGGAAACTCCACTACTAGATACTCCACAACTGGAAACTCGACAACTAGAAACTCCACATCTAGAGACTCCACAACTTGAAACTCCACAACTAGAGACTCTGCAACTAGAAACTCCACAACTAGAGACTCCGCAACTCCACAACTAGAAACTCTACAACTGGAAAATCCAATCTAGATACTCCACAACTAGAAAATCCACAACTAGGAACTCCACAACTATAGACTCCACAACTTGAAACTCCACAAGCTTAAACTGCACAACTTGAGACTCCGCAACTAGAAACTCCACAACTTGAAACTCCACAACTAGAAACTCCACAACTAGAAACTCCGCAACTAGAGACTCCATTACTAGAAACTCCACAACTTTAAACTCCACAACTAGAAACTCCGCTACGAGAAACTCCACAACTAGAAACTCCACAACTAGAAACTCCACAACTAGAAACTCCGCAACTAGAGACTCCACAATTAGAAACTCCACAACTACAAACTCCACAAATAGAGACTCGGCAACTAGAAATTCCATATCTAGAAACTCCGCAACTACAAACTCCACAAATAGAGACTTCACAACTAGAAACTCAACAACTAGAAACTCCACAACTAAAATCTCTACAACTGGAAACTCCACAACTTGAAATTCCACAACTAGATACTCCACAACTGGAAACTCCAAAACTAGATAATCCATATCTGGAAACTCCACAACTAGAAACTCCACAACTAGAGACTCAACAACTAGAAACTCCAACACTTGAAACTCCACAACTCAAAACTCCACAACTTGAAACTCCACAACTAGAAACTCCACAACTTGAGACTCCGCCACTAGAAACTCCACAACTTGAAACTCCACAACTAGAAACTGCAAAACTAGAGACTTTACAACTAGAAACTCAACAACTAGAAACTCCACAACCAGAAACTCCACAACTAGAAACTCCACAGCTAGAAGCTTCACAACTAGAAACTCCGCAACTTGAAACTCCACAACTCAAAACTCCACAACTTGAACTCCAAAGCTAGAAACTCCACAACTTGAGACTCCGCAACTAGAAACTCCACAACTTGAAACTCCACAACTAGAAACTCCAGAACTAGAAACTGCAAAGCAAGAGACTTCACAACTAGAAACTTCACAACCAAAAACTCCACAACTAGAAACTCAACAATTAGAAACTCCACAACCAGACACTCCGCAATTTCACAACTGGAAACTCCACAACTGGAAACTCCACAACTAGATACTCCGCAACTAGAAACTCCACAACTAGAGACTCCACAACTTGAAACTCCACAACTAGAAACTCCACAACTAGAGACTCCACAACTAGAAACTTCACAACTAGAAACTCCACAACTACGAACTCCACAAATACAGACTCGGCTACAAGAAATTTCATGTCTAGAAAGTTCAGAACTAAAAACTCCACAACTGGAAACTCCACAACTGAAAACTTCACAACTAGAAACTCCACAGCTTGAGACTCCGCAACTTGAAACTCCACAACTAGAAACTCCGCAACTAGAAACTCCACAACTGGAAACTCCACAACTGGAAACTCCACTACTAGATACTCCACAACTGGAAACTCGACAACTAGAAACTCTACATCTAGAGACTCCACAACTTGAAACTCCACAACTAGAGACTCTGCAACTAGCAACTCCACAACTAGAGACTCCGCAACTCCACAACTAGAAACTCTACAACTGGAAAATCCAATATAGATACTCCACAACTAGAAAATCCACAACTAGGAACTCCACAACTATAGACTCCACAACTTGAAACTCCACAAGCTTAAACTGCACAACTTGAGACTCCACAACTAGAAACTCCACAACTAGAAACTCCACAACTAGAAACTCTCCAACTAGAAACTCCGCAACTAGAAACTCCGCAACAGGAGACTCTACAACTAGAAACTCCACAACTAGAAACTCCAAAACTAGAAACTCCACAACTAGAAACTTCACAACTAGAAACTCCACAACTAGAAACTCCACAACTAGAAACTCCGAAACTAGAGACTCCACAACTAAAAACTAACAACTAGAAATTCCACAACTACGAACTCCACAAATAGAGACTCAACAACTACAAATTCCATATTTAGAAACTACACAACTAAAAACTCCACAACTAGAAACTGCAAAACAAGAGACTTCACAACTAGAAACTCCACAGCTAGAAACTCCACAACTGGAAACTCCAACACTAGACACTCCGCAACTAGAAACTCCACAACTAGAGACTCCACAACTTGAAACTCCACAACTTTAAACTCCACAATTTGAGACTCAACAACTAGAAACTCCACAACATGAAACTCCACAATTAGAAACTTCACAATTCGAAACTCTACAATTAGAAACTCCACAACTTGAAACTCCACAACTAGACACTACACAACTAGAAACTCCTCAACTAGAGACTGCGCAACTAGAGAACTCCGCAACTAGAAACTACGCATTTAAAAACTCCACAACTCTAGACGCCGAAAATAGAAACTCCACAACTAGCGACTCCACAACTTGAAACTCCACAACCATAAACTCCACAACTAGAAACTTCACAACTAGAAACTCTTCAACTAGAGACTCCACAACTAGAAACTACACAACTACAAACTCCACAAATAGAGACTCGGCTACAAGAAATTTCATGTCTATTAAGTCCACAACTAAAACTCCACAACTGGAAACTCGACAACTTGAGACTCCACAACTAGAAACTCCACAACTAGAAACTCCACAACTAGAAACTCCCCAACTAGAAACTCCACAACTAGAAACTCCGCAACTAGAAACTCCACGACTAGAAACTCCACAACGAAAAACTTCACAATTCGAAACTCTACAACTAGAAACTCCACAACTTGAAACTCCACAACTAGACACTACACCACTAGAAACTCCTCAACTAGAGACTGCGCAACTAGAGAACTCCGCAACTAGAAACTACGCATTTAAAAACTCCACAACTTGAGACACCGCAACTAGAAACACCACAACTAGAGACTCCACAACTTGAAACTCCACAACTTTAAACTCCACAACTTGAGACTCAACAACTAGAAACTCCACAACATGAAACTCCTCAACTAGAAACTCCACAACTAGAAACTCCACACTTGAAACTCCACAACTAGAAACTCCACAACTAGAAACTCCACAACTAGAAACTCCGCAACTAGAGACTCCACAATTAGAAACTCCACAACTAGAAACTCCAAAACTACAAACTCCACAAATAGAGACTCGGCAACTAGAAATTTCATATCTAGAAACTCCAAGGCTAGAAACTGCAAAACTAGAAACTCCACAACTAGAGACTCAACAACTAGAAACTCCCACACTTGAAACTCCACAACTTGAAACTCCACAACTAGAAACTCCACAACTTGAGACTCCGCCACTAGAAACTCCACAACTTGAAACTCCACAACTAGAAACTCCACAACTAGAAACTGCAAAACTAGAGACTTCACAACTAGAAACTCAAGAACTAGAAACTCCACAACCAGAAACTCCACAACTAGAAACTGCACAACTAGAAAAATCACAACTAGAAACTCCGCAACTAGAGACTCCACAGCTAGAAACTCCACAACTTGAAACTCCACAAATTTAAACTCCACAACTTGAGACTCCACAACTAGAAACTCCACAACTAGAAACTCCACAACTAGAAACTCCCCAACCAAAAACTCCGCAACTAGAAACTCCGCAACAGGAGACTCTACAACTAGAAACTCCACAACTAGAAACTCCACAACTAGAAACTCCACAACTAGAAACTCCACAACTAAAAACTTCCTAATTCGAAACTCTACTAGAAACTCCACAACTTGAGACTCCACAACTAGGCACTCCACAACTAGAAACTCCACAACTAGAGACTCTGCAACTATAGAACTCCGCAACTAGAAACTCCGCATTTAAAAACTCTGCAACAAGAAACTCCACGGCTAGAAACACCACAACTAGACACTGCGCAACTAGAAACTCTACAACTAGAGACTCCTCAACTAGAGAATTCGCAACTAAAAACTCCAAAAGTAGATACTCTGCAACTATAAACTCCACAGCTAGAAACTCCACAACTAGAAACTCCACAACTCGAAACTCCACAACTAGAAACTCCGCAACTAGAGACTCCACAACTAAAAACTCCACAACTTGAAACTCCACAACAAGAAACTCCACAACCAGAAACTTCACAACTAGAAACTCCACAACTAAAAACTCTACAACTAGAGGCTCCTCAACTAGAGAATCTGCAACTAGAAACTCCAAAACTAGAGACTCTGCACCTAGAAACGCCGCAGCTAGAAACTCCACAACTAGAAACTCCACAACTTGAAACTCCACAACTCAAAACTCCACAACTTGAAACAACACCACCAGAAACTCCACAACTTGAGACTCCGCAACTAGAAACTCCACAACTTGAAACTCCACAACTAGAAACTCCAAAACCAGAAACTCCACAACTAGAAACTCCACAACTAGAAACTCCACAACTAGAAACTCCGCAACTAAGACTCCATTACTAGAAACTCCACAACTTTAAACTCCACAACTAGAAACTCCACTACGAGAAACTCCACAACTAGAAACTCCACAACAAGAAACTCCACAACTAGAAACTCCGCAACTAGAGACTCCACAATTAGAAACTCCACAACTACAAACTCCACAACTACAAACTCCACAAATAGAGACTCGGCAACTAGAAATTCCATATCTAGAAACTCCGCAACTACAAACTCCACAAATAGAGACTTCACAACTAGAAACTCAACAACTAGAAACTCCACAACTAAAAACTCTACAACTGGAAACTCCACAACTTGAAATTCCACAACTAGATACTCCACAACTGGAAACTCCAAAACTAGATAATCCATATCTGGAAACTCCACAACTAGAAACTCCACAACTAGAGACTCAACAACTAGAAACTCCAACACTTGAAACTCCACAACTCAAAACTCCACAACTTGAAACTCCACAACTAGAAACTCCACAACTTGAGACTCCGCCACTAGAAACTCCACAACTTGAAACTCCACAACTAGAAACTGCAAAACTAGAGACTTCACAACTAGAAACTCAACAACTAGAAACTCCACAACCAGAAACTCCACAACTAGAAACTCCACAGCTAGAAGCTTCACAACTAGAAACTCCGCAACTTGAAACTTCACAACTCAAAACTCCACAACTTGAAACTCCACAACTTGAGACTCTGCACCTAGAAACTCCGCAGCTAGAAACTCCACAACTAGAAACTCCACAACTCAAAACTCCACAACTAGAAACTCCACAACTTCAAACTCCACTACTAGATACTCCACAACTGGAAACTCGACAACTAGAAACTCCACATCTAGAGACTCCACAACTTGAAACTCCACAACTAGAGACTCTGCAACTAGAAACTCCACAACTAGAGACTCCGCAACTCCACAACTAGAAACTCTACAACTGGAAAATCCAATCTAGATACTCCACAACTAGAAAATCCACAACTAGGAACTCCACAACTATAGACTCCACAACTTGAAACTCCACAAGCTTAAACTGCACAACTTGAGACTCCACAACTACAAACTCCACAACTAGAAACTCCACAACTAGAAACTCCGCAACTAGAAACTCCGCAACAGGAGACTCTACAACTAGAAACTCCACAACTAGAAACTCCAAAACTAGAAACTCCACAACTAGAAACTTCACAACTAGAAACTCCGCAACTAGAAACTCCACAACTAGAAACTCCGCAACTACAAACTCCACAAATAGAGACTCGGCAACTACAAATTCCATATTTAGAAACTACACAACTAAAAACTTCACAACTAGAAACTGCAAAACTAGAGACTTCACAACTAGAAACTCCACAGCTAGAAACTCCACAACTGGAAACTCCACAACTAGACACTCCGCAACAAGAAACTCCACAACTAGAGACTCCACAACTTGAAACTCCACAACTTTAAACTCCACAATTTGAGACTCAACAACTAGAAACTCCACAACATGAAACTCCACAATTAGAAACTTCACAATTCGAAACTCTACAACTAGAAACTCCACAACTTGAAACTCCACAACTAGACACTACACAACTAGAAACTCCTCAACTAGAGACTGCGCAACTAGAGAACTCCGCAACTAGAAACTACGCATTTAAAAACTCCACAACTTGAGACGCCGAAACTAGAAACTCCACAACTAGCGACTCCACAACTTGAAACTCCACAACCATAAACTCCACAACTAGAAACTTCACAACTAGAAACTCTTCAACTAGAGACTCCACAACTAGAAACTACACAACTACAAACTCCACAAATAGAGACTCGGCTACAAGAAATTTCATGTCTATTAAGTCCACAACTAAAACTCCCCAACTGGAAACTCGACAACTTGAGACTCCACAACTAGAAACTCCACAACTAGAAACTCCCCAACTAGAAACTCCACAACTAGAAACTCCACAACTAGAAACTCCACGACTAGAAACTCCACAACGAAAAACTTCACAATTCGAAACTCTACAACTAGAAACTCCACAACTTGAAACTCCACAACTAGACACTACACAACTAGAAACTCCTCAACTAGAGACTGCGCAACTAGAGAACTCCGCAACTAGAAACTACGCATTTAAAAACTCCACAACTTGAGACGCCGCAACTAGAAACACCACAACTAGAGACTCCACAACTTGAAACTCTACAACTTTAAACTCCACAACTTGAGACTCAACAACTAGAAACTCCACAACATGAAACTCCTCAACTAGAAACTCCACAACTAGAAACTCCACAACTTGAAACTCCACAACTAGAAACTCCACAACTAGAAACTCCACAACTAGAAACTCCGCAACTAGAGACTCCACAATTAGAAACTCCACAACTAGAAACTCCACAACTACAAACTCCACAAATAGAGACTCGGCAACTAGAAATTTCATATCTAGAAACTCCACAGCTACAAACTCCACAAATAGAGGCTCGGCAACTAGAAATTCCATATCTAAAAACTCCAAGGCTAGAAACTGCAAAACTAGAAACTCCACAACTAGAGACTCAACAACTAGAAACTCCCACACTTGAAACTCCACAACTTGAAACTCCACAACTAGAAACTCCACAACTTGAGACTCCGCCACTAGAAACTCCACAACTTGAAACTCCCCAAGTAGACACTCCACAACTAGAAACTCCACAACTAGAAACTCAAGAACTAGAAACTCCACAACCAGAAACTCCACAACTAGAAACTCCCCAACCAGAAACTCCGCAACTAGAAACTCCGCAACAGGAGACTCCACAACTAGAAACTCCACAACTAGAAACTCCACAACTAGAAACTCCACAACTAGAAACTCCACAACTAAAAACTTCACAATTCGAAACTCTACTAGAAACTCCACAACTTGAGACTCCACAACTAGGCACTCCACAACTAGAAACTCCACAACTAGAGACTCTGCAACTATAGAACTCCGCAACTAGAAACTCCGCATTTAAAAACTCTGCAACAAGAAATTCCACGGCTAGAAACACCACAACTAGACACTGCGCAACTAGAAACTCTACAACTAGAGACTCCTCAACTAGAGAATTCGCAACTAGAAACTCCAAAAGTAGATACTCTGCAACTATAAACTCCGCAGCTAGAAACTCCACAACTAGAAACTCCACAACTCGAAATTCCACAACTAGAAACACCGCAACTAGAGACTCCAAAACTAGAAACTCCCCAACTTGAAACTCCACAACAAGAAACTCCACAACCAGAAACTTCACAACTATAAACTCCACAACTAGAGACTCCACAACTAGAAACTCTACAACTAGAAACTCCACAACTACAAACTCCACAAATAGAGACTCGGCAACAAAAAATTCTATATCATGAAACTCCACACGTAAAAACTCCACAACTAGAAACTGCAAAACTAGAGACTTCACAACTAGAAACTCCACAACTAGAAACTCCACAACTGGAAACTCCACAACTAGACACTCCGCAAATAGAAACTCCACAACTAGAGACTCCACAACTTGAAACTCCACAACTTTAAACTCAACAACTTGAGACTCAACAACTAGAAACTCCACAACATGAAACTCCACAAATTTAAACTCCACAACTTGAGACTCCACAACTAGAAACTCCACAACTAGAAACTCCACAACTAGAAACTCCCCAACCAAAAACTCCGCAACTAGAAACTCCGCAACAGGAGACTCTACAACTAGAAACTCCACAACTAGAAACTCCACAACTAGAAACTCCACAACTAGAAACTCCACAACTAAAAACTTCACAATTCGAAACTCTACTAGAAACTCCACAACTTGAGACTCCACAACTAGGCACTCCACAACTAGAAACTCCACAACTAGAGACTCTGCAACTATAGAACTCCGCAACTAGAAACTCCGCATTTAAAAACTCTGCAACAAGAAATTCCACGGCTAGAAACACCACAACTAGACACTGCGCAACTAGAAACTCTACAACTAGAGACTCCTCAACTAGAGAATTCGCAACTAGAAACTCCAAAAGTAGATACTCTGCAACTATAAACTCCACAGCTAGAAACTCCACAACTAGAAACTCCACAACTCGAAACTCCACAACTAGAAACTCCGCAACTAGAGACTCCACAACTAGAAACTCCACAACTTGAAACTCCACAACAAGAAACTCCACAACCAGAAACTTCACAACTAGAAACTCCACAACTAAAAACTCTACAACTAGAGGCTCCTCAACTAGAGAATCTGCAACTAGAAACTCCAAAACTAGAGACTCTGCACCTAGAAACGCCGCAGCTAGAAACTCCACAACTAGAAACTCCACAACTTGAAACTCCACAACTCAAAACTCCACAACTTGAAACAACACCACCAGAAACTCCACAACTTGAGACTCCGCAACTAGAAACTCCACAACTTGAAACTCCACAACTAGAAACTCCAAAACCAGAAACTCCACAACTAGAAACTCCACAACTAGAAACTCCGCAACTAGAGACTCCATTACTAGAAACTCCACAACTTTAAACTCCACAACTAGAAACTCCACTACGAGAAACTCCACAACTAGAAACTCCACAACTAGAAGCTCCACAACTAGAAACTCCGCAACTACAAACTCCACAAATAGAGACTCGGCAACTAGAAATTCCATATCTAGAAACTCCGCAACTACAAACTCCACAAATAGAGACTTCACAACTAGAAACTCAACAACTAGAAACTCCACAACTAAAAACTCTACAACTGGAAACTCCACAACTTGAAATTCCACAACTAGATACTCCACAACTGGAAACTCCAAAACTAGATAATCCATATCTGGAAACTCCACAACTAGAAACTCCACAACTAGAGACTCAACAACTAGAAACTCCAACACTTGAAACTCCACAACTCAAAACTCCACAACTTGAAACTCCACAACTAGAAACTCCACAACTTGAGACTCCGCCACTAGAAACTCCACAACTTGAAACTCCACAACTAGAAACTGCAAAACTAGAGACTTCACAACTAGAAACTCAACTACTAGAAACTCCACAACCAGAAACTCCACAACTAGAAACTCCACAGCTAGAAGCTTCACAACTAGAAACTCCGCAACTTGAAACTTCACAACTCAAAACTCCACAACTTGAAACTCCACAACTTGAGACTCTGCACCTAGAAACTCCGCAGCTAGAAACTCCACAACTAGAAACTCCACAACTCAAAACTCCACAACTAGAAACTCCACAACTTCAAACTCCACAACTCAAAACTTCACAACTTGAACTCCAAAGCTAGAAACTCCACAACTTGAGACTCCGCAACTAGAAACTCCACAACTTGAAACTCCACAACTAGAAGCTCCACAACTAGAAACTCCGCAACTACAAACTCCACAAATAGAGACTCGGCAACTAGAAATTCCATATCTAGAAACTCCGCAACTACAAACTCCACAAATAGAGACTTCACAACTAGAAACTCAACAACTAGAAACTCCACAACTAAAAACTCTACAACTGGAAACTCCACAACTTGAAATTCCACAACTAGATACTCCACAACTGGAAACTCCAAAACTAGATAATCCATATCTGGAAACTCCACAACTAGAAACTCCACAACTAGAGACTCAACAACTAGAAACTCCAACACTTGAAACTCCACAACTCAAAACTCCACAACTTGAAACTCCACAACTAGAAACTCCACAACTTGAGACTCCGCCACTAGAAACTCCACAACTTGAAACTCCACAACTAGAAACTGCAAAACTAGAGACTTCACAACTAGAAACTCTTCAACTAGAGACTCCACAACTAGAAACTACACAACTACAAACTCCACAAATAGAGACTCGGCTACAAGAAATTTCATGTCTATTAAGTCCACAACTAAAACTCCCCAACTGGAAACTCGACAACTTGAGACTCCACAACTAGAAACTCCACAACTAGAAACTCCCCAACTAGAAACTCCACAACTAGAAACTCCACAACTAGAAACTCCACGACTAGAAACTCCACAACGAAAAACTTCACAATTCGAAACTCTACAACTAGAAACTCCACAACTTGAAACTCCACAACTAGACACTACACAACTAGAAACTCCTCAACTAGAGACTGCGCAACTAGAGAACTCCGCAACTAGAAACTACGCATTTAAAAACTCCACAACTTGAGACGCCGCAACTAGAAACACCACAACTAGAGACTCCACAACTTGAAACTCTACAACTTTAAACTCCACAACTTGAGACTCAACAACTAGAAACTCCACAACATGAAACTCCTCAACTAGAAACTCCACAACTAGAAACTCCACAACTTGAAACTCCACAACTAGAAACTCCACAACTAGAAACTCCACAACTAGAAACTCCGCAACTAGAGACTCCACAATTAGAAACTCCACAACTAGAAACTCCACAACTACAAACTCCACAAATAGAGACTCGGCAACTAGAAATTTCATATCTAGAAACTCCACAGCTACAAACTCCACAAATAGAGGCTCGGCAACTAGAAATTCCATATCTAAAAACTCCAAGGCTAGAAACTGCAAAACTAGAAACTCCACAACTAGAGACTCAACAACTAGAAACTCCCACACTTGAAACTCCACAACTTGAAACTCCACAACTAGAAACTCCACAACTTGAGACTCCGCCACTAGAAACTCCACAACTTGAAACTCCCCAAGTAGACACTCCACAACTAGAAACTCCACAACTAGAAACTCAAGAACTAGAAACTCCACAACCAGAAACTCCACAACTAGAAACTCCCCAACCAGAAACTCCGCAACTAGAAACTCCGCAACAGGAGACTCCACAACTAGAAACTCCACAACTAGAAACTCCACAACTAGAAACTCCACAACTAGAAACTCCACAACTAAAAACTTCACAATTCGAAACTCTACTAGAAACTCCACAACTTGAGACTCCACAACTAGGCACTCCACAACTAGAAACTCCACAACTAGAGACTCTGCAACTATAGAACTCCGCAACTAGAAACTCCGCATTTAAAAACTCTGCAACAAGAAATTCCACGGCTAGAAACACCACAACTAGACACTGCGCAACTAGAAACTCTACAACTAGAGACTCCTCAACTAGAGAATTCGCAACTAGAAACTCCAAAAGTAGATACTCTGCAACTATAAACTCCGCAGCTAGAAACTCCACAACTAGAAACTCCACAACTCGAAATTCCACAACTAGAAACACCGCAACTAGAGACTCCAAAACTAGAAACTCCCCAACTTGAAACTCCACAACAAGAAACTCCACAACCAGAAACTTCACAACTATAAACTCCACAACTAGAGACTCCACAACTAGAAACTCTACAACTAGAAACTCCACAACTACAAACTCCACAAATAGAGACTCGGCAACAAAAAATTCTATATCATGAAACTCCACACGTAAAAACTCCACAACTAGAAACTGCAAAACTAGAGACTTCACAACTAGAAACTCCACAACTAGAAACTCCACAACTGGAAACTCCACAACTAGACACTCCGCAAATAGAAACTCCACAACTAGAGACTCCACAACTTGAAACTCCACAACTTTAAACTCAACAACTTGAGACTCAACAACTAGAAACTCCACAACATGAAACTCCACAAATTTAAACTCCACAACTTGAGACTCCACAACTAGAAACTCCACAACTAGAAACTCCACAACTAGAAACTCCCCAACCAAAAACTCCGCAACTAGAAACTCCGCAACAGGAGACTCTACAACTAGAAACTCCACAACTAGAAACTCCACAACTAGAAACTCCACAACTAGAAACTCCACAACTAAAAACTTCACAATTCGAAACTCTACTAGAAACTCCACAACTTGAGACTCCACAACTAGGCACTCCACAACTAGAAACTCCACAACTAGAGACTCTGCAACTATAGAACTCCGCAACTAGAAACTCCGCATTTAAAAACTCTGCAACAAGAAATTCCACGGCTAGAAACACCACAACTAGACACTGCGCAACTAGAAACTCTACAACTAGAGACTCCTCAACTAGAGAATTCGCAACTAGAAACTCCAAAAGTAGATACTCTGCAACTATAAACTCCACAGCTAGAAACTCCACAACTAGAAACTCCACAACTCGAAACTCCACAACTAGAAACTCCGCAACTAGAGACTCCACAACTAGAAACTCCACAACTTGAAACTCCACAACAAGAAACTCCACAACCAGAAACTTCACAACTAGAAACTCCACAACTAAAAACTCTACAACTAGAGGCTCCTCAACTAGAGAATCTGCAACTAGAAACTCCAAAACTAGAGACTCTGCACCTAGAAACGCCGCAGCTAGAAACTCCACAACTAGAAACTCCACAACTTGAAACTCCACAACTCAAAACTCCACAACTTGAAACAACACCACCAGAAACTCCACAACTTGAGACTCCGCAACTAGAAACTCCACAACTTGAAACTCCACAACTAGAAACTCCAAAACCAGAAACTCCACAACTAGAAACTCCACAACTAGAAACTCCGCAACTAGAGACTCCATTACTAGAAACTCCACAACTTTAAACTCCACAACTAGAAACTCCACTACGAGAAACTCCACAACTAGAAACTCCACAACTAGAAGCTCCACAACTAGAAACTCCGCAACTACAAACTCCACAAATAGAGACTCGGCAACTAGAAATTCCATATCTAGAAACTCCGCAACTACAAACTCCACAAATAGAGACTTCACAACTAGAAACTCAACAACTAGAAACTCCACAACTAAAAACTCTACAACTGGAAACTCCACAACTTGAAATTCCACAACTAGATACTCCACAACTGGAAACTCCAAAACTAGATAATCCATATCTGGAAACTCCACAACTAGAAACTCCACAACTAGAGACTCAACAACTAGAAACTCCAACACTTGAAACTCCACAACTCAAAACTCCACAACTTGAAACTCCACAACTAGAAACTCCACAACTTGAGACTCCGCCACTAGAAACTCCACAACTTGAAACTCCACAACTAGAAACTGCAAAACTAGAGACTTCACAACTAGAAACTCAACTACTAGAAACTCCACAACCAGAAACTCCACAACTAGAAACTCCACAGCTAGAAGCTTCACAACTAGAAACTCCGCAACTTGAAACTTCACAACTCAAAACTCCACAACTTGAAACTCCACAACTTGAGACTCTGCACCTAGAAACTCCGCAGCTAGAAACTCCACAACTAGAAACTCCACAACTCAAAACTCCACAACTAGAAACTCCACAACTTCAAACTCCACAACTCAAAACTTCACAACTTGAACTCCAAAGCTAGAAACTCCACAACTTGAGACTCCGCAACTAGAAACTCCACAACTTGAAACTCCACAACTAGAAGCTCCACAACTAGAAACTCCGCAACTACAAACTCCACAAATAGAGACTCGGCAACTAGAAATTCCATATCTAGAAACTCCGCAACTACAAACTCCACAAATAGAGACTTCACAACTAGAAACTCAACAACTAGAAACTCCACAACTAAAAACTCTACAACTGGAAACTCCACAACTTGAAATTCCACAACTAGATACTCCACAACTGGAAACTCCAAAACTAGATAATCCATATCTGGAAACTCCACAACTAGAAACTCCACAACTAGAGACTCAACAACTAGAAACTCCAACACTTGAAACTCCACAACTCAAAACTCCACAACTTGAAACTCCACAACTAGAAACTCCACAACTTGAGACTCCGCCACTAGAAACTCCACAACTTGAAACTCCACAACTAGAAACTGCAAAACTAGAGACTTCACAACTAGAAACTCAACTACTAGAAACTCCACAACCAGAAACTCCACAACTAGAAACTCCACAGCTAGAAGCTTCACAACTAGAAACTCCGCAACTTGAAACTTCACAACTCAAAACTCCACAACTTGAAACTCCACAACTTGAGACTCTGCACCTAGAAACTCCGCAGCTAGAAACTCCACAACTAGAAACTCCACAACTCAAAACTCCACAACTAGAAACTCCACAACTTCAAACTCCACAACTCAAAACTTCACAACTTGAACTCCAAAGCTAGAAACTCCACAACTTGAGACTCCGCAACTAGAAACTCCACAACTTGAAACTCCACAACTAGAAACTCCAGAACTAGAAACTGCAAAACAAGAGACTTCACAACTAGAAACTTCACAACCAAAAACTCCACAACTAGAAACTCAACAATTAGAAACTCCACAACCAGACACTCCGCAATTTCACAACTGTAAACTCCACAACTGGAAACTCCACAACTAGATACTCCACAACTAGAAACTCCACAACTAGAGACTCCACAACTTGAAACTCCACAACTAGAAAATCTGCAACTAGAGACTCCACAACTAGAAACTCCACAACTAGAAACTCCACAAGTACGAACTCCACAAATAGAGACTCGGCTACAAGAAATTTCATGTCTAGAAAGTTCAGAACTAAAAACTCCACAACTGGAAACTCCACAACTGAAAACTTCACAACTAGAAACTCCACAACTTGAGATTCCGCAACTAGATACTCCACAACCAGAGACTCTGCAACTAGAATCTCCACAGCTTGAGACTCCGCAACTTGAAACTCCACAACTAGAAACTCCGCAACTAGAAACTCCACAACTAGAAACTCCACAACTGGAAACTCCACTACTAGATACTCCACAACTGGAAACTCGACAACTAGAAACTCCACATCTAGAGACTCCACAACTTGAAACTCCACAACTAGAGACTCTGCAACTAGAAACTCCACAACTAGAGACTCCGCAACTCCACAACTAGAAACTCTACAACTGGAAAATCCAATCTAGATACTCCACAACTAGAAAATCCACAACTAGGAACTCCACAACTATAGACTCCACAACTTGAAACTCCACAAGCTTAAACTGCACAACTTGAGACTCCACAACTAGAAACTCCACAACTAGAAACTCCACAACTAGAAACTCCACAACTAGAAACTCCGCAACTAGAAACTCCGCAACAGGAGACTCTACAACTAGAAACTCCACAACTAGAAACTCCAAAACTAGAAACTCCACAACTAGAAACTTCACAACTAGAAACTCCGCAACTAGAAACTCCACAACTAGAAACTCCGCAACTACAAACTCCACAACTAGAGACTCCACAACTTGAAACTCCACAACTTTAAACTCCACAATTTGAGACTCAACAACTAGAAACTCCACAACATGAAACTCCACAATTAGAAACTTCACAATTCGAAACTCTACAACTAGAAACTCCAAAACTTGAAACTCCAAAACTAGACACTACACAACTAGAAACTCCTCAACTAGAGACTGCGCAACTAGAGAACTCCGCAACTAGAAACTACGCATTTAAAAACTCCACAACTTGAGACGCCGAAACTAGAAACTCCACAACTAGCGACTCCACAACTTGAAACTCCACAACCATAAACTCCACAACTAGAAACTTCACAACTAGAAACTCTTCAACTAGAGACTCCACAACTAGAAACTACACAACTACAAACTCCACAAATAGAGACTCGGCTACAAGAAATTTCATGTCTATTAAGTCCACAACTAAAACTCCCCAACTGGAAACTCGACAACTTGAGACTCCACAACTAGAAACTCCACAACTAGAAACTCCCCAACTAGAAACTCCACAACTAGAAACTCCACAACTAGAAACTCCACGACTAGAAACTCCACAACGAAAAACTTCACAATTCGAAACTCTACAACTAGAAACTCCACAACTTGAAACTCCACAACTAGACACTACACAACTAGAAACTCCTCAACTAGAGACTGCGCAACTAGAGAACTCCGCAACTAGAAACTACGCATTTAAAAACTCCACAACTTGAGACGCGGCAACTAGAAACACCACAACTAGAGACTCCACAACTTGAAACTCCACAACTTTAAACTCCACAACTTGAGACTCAACAACTAGAAACTCCACAACATGAAACTCCTCAACTAGAAACTCCACAACTAGAAACTCCACAACTTGAAACTCCACAACTAGAAACTCCACAACTAGAAACTCCCCAACTAGAAACTCCACAACTAGAAACTCCACAACTAGAAACTCCACGACTAGAAACTCCACAACGAAAAACTTCACAATTCGAAACTCTACAACTAGAAACTCCACAACTTGAAACTCCACAACTAGACACTACACAACTAGAAACTCCTCAACTAGAGACTGCGCAACTAGAGAACTCCGCAACTAGAAACTACGCATTTAAAAACTCCACAACTTGAGACGCCGCAACTAGAAACACCACAACTAGAGACTCCACAACTTGAAACTCCACAACTTTAAACTCCACAACTTGAGACTCAACAACTAGAAACTCCACAACATGAAACTCCTCAACTAGAAACTCCACAACTAGAAACTCCACAACTTGAAACTCCACAACTAGAAACTCCACAACTAGAAACTCCACAACTAGAAACTCCGCAACTAGAGACTCCACAATTAGAAACTCCACAACTAGAAACTCCACAACTACAAACTCCACAAATAGAGACTCGGCAACTAGAAATTTCATATCTAGAAACTCCACAGCTACAAACTCCACAAATAGAGGCTCGGCAACTAGAAATTCCCTATCTAAAAACTCCAAGGCTAGAAACTGCAAAACTAGAAACTCCACAACTAGAGACTCAACAACTAGAAACTCCCACACTTGAAACTCCACAACTTGAAACTCCACAACTAGAAACTCCACAACTTGAGACTCCGCCACTAGAAACTCCACAACTTGAAACTCCACAACTAGAAACTGCAAAACTAGAGACTTCACAACTAGAAACTCAAGAACTAGAAACTCCACAACCAGAAACTCCACAACTAGAAACTGCACAACTAGAAACATCACAACTAGAAACTCCGCAACTAGAGACTCCACAGCTAGAAACTCCACAACTTGAAACTCCACAACTCAAAACTCCACAACTTGAACTCCAAAGCTAGAAACTCCACAACTTCAGACTCCACAACTAGAAACTCCACAACTTGAAACTCCACAAATTTAAACTCCACAACTTGAGACTCCACAACTGGAAACTCCACAACTAGAAACTCCACAACTAGAAACTCCACAACTAGAAACTCCCCAACCAGAAACTCCACAACTAAAAACTTCACAATTCGAAACTCTACTAGAAACTCCACAACTTGAGACTCCACAACTAGGCACTCCACAACTAGAAACTCCACAACTAGAGACTCTGCAACTATAGAACTCCGCAACTAGAAACTCCGCATTTAAAAACTCTGCAACAAGAAATTCCACGGCTAGAAACACCACAACTAGACACTGCGCAACTAGAAACTCTACAACTAGAGACTCCTCAACTAGAGAATTCGCAACTAGAAACTCCAAAAGTAGATACTCTGCAACTATAAACTCCACAGCTAGAAACTCCACAACTAGAAACTCCACAACTCGAAACTCCACAACTAGAAACTCCGCAACTAGAGACTCCACAACTAGAAACTCCACAACTTGAAACTCCACAACAAGAAACTCCACAACCAGAAACTTCACAACTAGAAACTCCACAACTAAAAACTCTACAACTAGAGGCTCCTCAACTAGAGAATCTGCAACTAGAAACTCCAAAACTAGAGACTCTGCACCTAGAAACGCCGCAGCTAGAAACTCCACAACTAGAAACTCCACAACTTGAAACTCCACAACTCAAAACTCCACAACTTGAAACAACACCACCAGAAACTCCACAACTTGAGACTCCGCAACTAGAAACTCCACAACTTGAAACTCCACAACTAGAAACTCCAAAACCAGAAACTCCACAACTAGAAACTCCACAACTAGAAACTCCGCAACTAGAGACTCCATTACTAGAAACTCCACAACTTTAAACTCCACAACTAGAAACTCCACTACGAGAAACTCCACAACTAGAAACTCCACAACTAGAAGCTCCACAACTAGAAACTCCGCAACTACAAACTCCACAAATAGAGACTCGGCAACTAGAAATTCCATATCTAGAAACTCCGCAACTACAAACTCCACAAATAGAGACTTCACAACTAGAAACTCAACAACTAGAAACTCCACAACTAAAAACTCTACAACTGGAAACTCCACAACTTGAAATTCCACAACTAGATACTCCACAACTGGAAACTCCAAAACTAGATAATCCATATCTGGAAACTCCACAACTAGAAACTCCACAACTAGAGACTCAACAACTAGAAACTCCAACACTTGAAACTCCACAACTCAAAACTCCACAACTTGAAACTCCACAACTAGAAACTCCACAACTTGAGACTCCGCCACTAGAAACTCCACAACTTGAAACTCCACAACTAGAAACTGCAAAACTAGAGACTTCACAACTAGAAACTCAACTACTAGAAACTCCACAACCAGAAACTCCACAACTAGAAACTCCACAGCTAGAAGCTTCACAACTAGAAACTCCGCAACTTGAAACTTCACAACTCAAAACTCCACAACTTGAAACTCCACAACTTGAGACTCTGCACCTAGAAACTCCGCAGCTAGAAACTCCACAACTAGAAACTCCACAACTCAAAACTCCACAACTAGAAACTCCACAACTTCAAACTCCACAACTCAAAACTTCACAACTTGAACTCCAAAGCTAGAAACTCCACAACTTGAGACTCCGCAACTAGAAACTCCACAACTTGAAACTCCACAACTAGAAGCTCCACAACTAGAAACTCCGCAACTACAAACTCCACAAATAGAGACTCGGCAACTAGAAATTCCATATCTAGAAACTCCGCAACTACAAACTCCACAAATAGAGACTTCACAACTAGAAACTCAACAACTAGAAACTCCACAACTAAAAACTCTACAACTGGAAACTCCACAACTTGAAATTCCACAACTAGATACTCCACAACTGGAAACTCCAAAACTAGATAATCCATATCTGGAAACTCCACAACTAGAAACTCCACAACTAGAGACTCAACAACTAGAAACTCCAACACTTGAAACTCCACAACTCAAAACTCCACAACTTGAAACTCCACAACTAGAAACTCCACAACTTGAGACTCCGCCACTAGAAACTCCACAACTTGAAACTCCACAACTAGAAACTGCAAAACTAGAGACTTCACAACTAGAAACTCAACTACTAGAAACTCCACAACCAGAAACTCCACAACTAGAAACTCCACAGCTAGAAGCTTCACAACTAGAAACTCCGCAACTTGAAACTTCACAACTCAAAACTCCACAACTTGAAACTCCACAACTTGAGACTCTGCACCTAGAAACTCCGCAGCTAGAAACTCCACAACTAGAAACTCCACAACTCAAAACTCCACAACTAGAAACTCCACAACTTCAAACTCCACAACTCAAAACTTCACAACTTGAACTCCAAAGCTAGAAACTCCACAACTTGAGACTCCGCAACTAGAAACTCCACAACTTGAAACTCCACAACTAGAAACTCCAGAACTAGAAACTGCAAAACAAGAGACTTCACAACTAGAAACTTCACAACCAAAAACTCCACAACTAGAAACTCAACAATTAGAAACTCCACAACCAGACACTCCGCAATTTCACAACTGTAAACTCCACAACTGGAAACTCCACAACTAGATACTCCACAACTAGAAACTCCACAACTAGAGACTCCACAACTTGAAACTCCACAACTAGAAAATCTGCAACTAGAGACTCCACAACTAGAAACTCCACAACTAGAAACTCCACAAGTACGAACTCCACAAATAGAGACTCGGCTACAAGAAATTTCATGTCTAGAAAGTTCAGAACTAAAAACTCCACAACTGGAAACTCCACAACTGAAAACTTCACAACTAGAAACTCCACAACTTGAGATTCCGCAACTAGATACTCCACAACCAGAGACTCTGCAACTAGAATCTCCACAGCTTGAGACTCCGCAACTTGAAACTCCACAACTAGAAACTCCGCAACTAGAAACTCCACAACTAGAAACTCCACAACTGGAAACTCCACTACTAGATACTCCACAACTGGAAACTCGACAACTAGAAACTCCACATCTAGAGACTCCACAACTTGAAACTCCACAACTAGAGACTCTGCAACTAGAAACTCCACAACTAGAGACTCCGCAACTCCACAACTAGAAACTCTACAACTGGAAAATCCAATCTAGATACTCCACAACTAGAAAATCCACAACTAGGAACTCCACAACTATAGACTCCACAACTTGAAACTCCACAAGCTTAAACTGCACAACTTGAGACTCCACAACTAGAAACTCCACAACTAGAAACTCCACAACTAGAAACTCCACAACTAGAAACTCCGCAACTAGAAACTCCGCAACAGGAGACTCTACAACTAGAAACTCCACAACTAGAAACTCCAAAACTAGAAACTCCACAACTAGAAACTTCACAACTAGAAACTCCGCAACTAGAAACTCCACAACTAGAAACTCCGCAACTACAAACTCCACAACTAGAGACTCCACAACTTGAAACTCCACAACTTTAAACTCCACAATTTGAGACTCAACAACTAGAAACTCCACAACATGAAACTCCACAATTAGAAACTTCACAATTCGAAACTCTACAACTAGAAACTCCAAAACTTGAAACTCCAAAACTAGACACTACACAACTAGAAACTCCTCAACTAGAGACTGCGCAACTAGAGAACTCCGCAACTAGAAACTACGCATTTAAAAACTCCACAACTTGAGACGCCGAAACTAGAAACTCCACAACTAGCGACTCCACAACTTGAAACTCCACAACCATAAACTCCACAACTAGAAACTTCACAACTAGAAACTCTTCAACTAGAGACTCCACAACTAGAAACTACACAACTACAAACTCCACAAATAGAGACTCGGCTACAAGAAATTTCATGTCTATTAAGTCCACAACTAAAACTCCCCAACTGGAAACTCGACAACTTGAGACTCCACAACTAGAAACTCCACAACTAGAAACTCCCCAACTAGAAACTCCACAACTAGAAACTCCACAACTAGAAACTCCACGACTAGAAACTCCACAACGAAAAACTTCACAATTCGAAACTCTACAACTAGAAACTCCACAACTTGAAACTCCACAACTAGACACTACACAACTAGAAACTCCTCAACTAGAGACTGCGCAACTAGAGAACTCCGCAACTAGAAACTACGCATTTAAAAACTCCACAACTTGAGACGCGGCAACTAGAAACACCACAACTAGAGACTCCACAACTTGAAACTCCACAACTTTAAACTCCACAACTTGAGACTCAACAACTAGAAACTCCACAACATGAAACTCCTCAACTAGAAACTCCACAACTAGAAACTCCACAACTTGAAACTCCACAACTAGAAACTCCACAACTAGAAACTCCCCAACTAGAAACTCCACAACTAGAAACTCCACAACTAGAAACTCCACGACTAGAAACTCCACAACGAAAAACTTCACAATTCGAAACTCTACAACTAGAAACTCCACAACTTGAAACTCCACAACTAGACACTACACAACTAGAAACTCCTCAACTAGAGACTGCGCAACTAGAGAACTCCGCAACTAGAAACTACGCATTTAAAAACTCCACAACTTGAGACGCCGCAACTAGAAACACCACAACTAGAGACTCCACAACTTGAAACTCCACAACTTTAAACTCCACAACTTGAGACTCAACAACTAGAAACTCCACAACATGAAACTCCTCAACTAGAAACTCCACAACTAGAAACTCCACAACTTGAAACTCCACAACTAGAAACTCCACAACTAGAAACTCCACAACTAGAAACTCCGCAACTAGAGACTCCACAATTAGAAACTCCACAACTAGAAACTCCACAACTACAAACTCCACAAATAGAGACTCGGCAACTAGAAATTTCATATCTAGAAACTCCACAGCTACAAACTCCACAAATAGAGGCTCGGCAACTAGAAATTCCCTATCTAAAAACTCCAAGGCTAGAAACTGCAAAACTAGAAACTCCACAACTAGAGACTCAACAACTAGAAACTCCCACACTTGAAACTCCACAACTTGAAACTCCACAACTAGAAACTCCACAACTTGAGACTCCGCCACTAGAAACTCCACAACTTGAAACTCCACAACTAGAAACTGCAAAACTAGAGACTTCACAACTAGAAACTCAAGAACTAGAAACTCCACAACCAGAAACTCCACAACTAGAAACTGCACAACTAGAAACATCACAACTAGAAACTCCGCAACTAGAGACTCCACAGCTAGAAACTCCACAACTTGAAACTCCACAACTCAAAACTCCACAACTTGAACTCCAAAGCTAGAAACTCCACAACTTCAGACTCCACAACTAGAAACTCCACAACTTGAAACTCCACAAATTTAAACTCCACAACTTGAGACTCCACAACTGGAAACTCCACAACTAGAAACTCCACAACTAGAAACTCCACAACTAGAAACTCCCCAACCAGAAACTCCGCAACTAGAAACTCCGCAACAGGAGACTCCACAACTAGAAACTCCACAACTAGAAACTCCACAACTAGAAACACCACAACTAGAAACTCCACAACTAAAAACTTCACAATTCGAAACTCTACTAGAAACTCCACAACTTGAGACTCCACAACTAGGCACTCCACAACTAGAAACTCCACAACTAGAGACTCTGCAACTATAGAACTCCGCAACTAGAAACTCCGCATTTAAAAACTCTGCAACAAGAAATTCCACGGCTAGAAACACCACAACTAGACACTGCGCAACTAGAAACTCTACAACTAGAGACTCCTCAACTAGAGAATTCGCAACTAGAAACTCCAAAAGTAGATACTCTGCAACTATAAACTCCGCAGCTAGAAACTCCACAACTAGAGACTCTGCAACTAGAAACTCCACAACTAGAGACTCCGCAACTCCACAACTAGAAACTCTACAACTGGAAAATCCAATCTAGATACTCCACAACTAGAAAATCCACAACTATAGACTCCACAACTTGAAACTCCACAAGCTTAAACTGCACAACTTGAGACTCCACAACTAGAAACTCCACAACTAGAAACTCCACAACTAGAAACTCCACAACTAGAAACTCCGCAACTAGAAACTCCGCAACAGGAGACTCTACAACTAGAAACTCCACAACTAGAAACTCCAAAACTAGAAACTCCACAACTAGAAACTTCACAACTAGAAACTCCGCAACTAGAAACTCCACAACTAGAAACTCCGCAACTACAAACTCCACAAATAGAGACTCGGCAACTACAAATTCCATATTTAGAAACTAAACAACTAAAAACTTCACAACTAGAAACTGCAAAACTAGAGACTTCACAACTAGAAACTCCACAGCTAGAAACTCCACAACTGGAAACTCCACAACTAGACACTCCGCAACAAGAAACTCCACAACTAGAGACTCCACAACTTGAAACTCCACAACTTTAAACTCCACAATTTGAGACTCAACAACTAGAAACTCCACAACATGAAACTCCACAATTAGAAACTTCACAATTCGAAACTCTACAACTAGAAACTCCACAACTTGAAACTCCAAAACTAGACACTACACAACTAGAAACTCCTCAACTAGAGACTGCGCAACTAGAGAACTCCGCAACTAGAAACTACGCATTTAAAAACTCCACAACTTGAGACGCCGAAACTAGAAACTCCACAACTAGCGACTCCACAACTTGAAACTCCACAACCATAAACTCCACAACTAGAAACTTCACAACTAGAAACTCTTCAACTAGAGACTCCACAACTAGAAACTACACAACTACAAACTCCACAAATAGAGACTCGGCTACAAGAAATTTCATGTCTATTAAGTCCACAACTAAAACTCCCCAACTGGAAACTCGACAACTTGAGATTCCACAACTAGAAACTCCACAACTAGAAACTCCCCAACTAGAAACTCCACAACTAGAAACTCCACAACTAGAAACTCCACGACTAGAAACTCCACAACGAAAAACTTCACAATTCGAAACTCTACAACTAGAAACTCCACAACTTGAAACTCCACAACTAGAGACTGCGCAACTAGAGAACTCCGCAACTAGAAACTACGCATTTAAAAACTCCACAACTTGAGACGCCGCAACTAGAAACACCACAACTAGAGACTCCACAACTTGAAACTCCACAACTTTAAACTCCACAACTTGAGACTCAACAACTAGAAACTCCACAACATGAAACTCCTCAACTAGAAACTCCACAACTAGAGACTCCACAACTTGAAACTCCACAACTAGAAACTCCACAACTAGAAACTCCACAACTAGAAACTCCGCAACTAGAGACTCCACAATTAGAAACTCCACAACTAGAAACTCCACAACTACAAACTCCACAAATAGAGACTCGGCAACTAGAAATTTCATATCTAGAAACTCCACAGCTACAAACTCCACAAATAGAGGCTCGGCAACTAGAAATTCCATATCTAAAAACTCCAAGGCTAGAAACTGCAAAACTAGAAACTCCACAACTAGAGACTCAACAACTAGAAACTCCCACACTTGAAACTCCACAACTTGAAACTCCACAACTAGAAACTCCACAACTTGAGACTCCGCCACTAGAAACTCCACAACTTGAAACTCCACAACTAGAAACTGCAAAACTAGAGACTTCACAATTAGAAACTCAAGAACTAGAAACTCCACAACCAGAAACTCCACAACTAGAAACTGCACAACTAGAAACATCACAACTAGAAACTCCGCAACTAGAGACTCCACAGCTAGAAACTCCACAACTTGAAACTCCACAACTCAAAACTCCACAACTTGAACTCCAAAGCTAGAAACTCCACAACTTCAGACTCCACAACTAGAAACTCCACAACTTGAAACTCCACAAATTTAAACTCCACAACTTGAGACTCCACAACTGGAAACTCCACAACTAGAAACTCCACAACTAGAAACTCCACAACTAGAAACTCCCCAACCAGAAACTCCGCAACTAGAAACTCCGCAACAGGAGACTCCACAACTAGAAACTCCACAACTAGAAACTCCACAACTAGAAACTCCACAACTAGAAACTCCACAACTAAAAACTTCACAATTCGAAACTCTACTAGAAACTCCACAACTTGAGACTCCACAACTAGGCACTCCACAACTAGAAACTCCACAACTAGAGACTCTGCAACTATAGAACTCCGCAACTAGAAACTCCGCATTTAAAAACTCTGCAACAAGAAATTCCACGGCTAGAAACACCACAACTAGACACTGCGCAACTAGAAACTCTACAACTAGAGACTCCTCAACTAGAGAATTCGCAACTAGAAACTCCAAAAGTAGATACTCTGCAACTATAAACTCCGCAGCTAGAAACTCCACAACTAGAAACTCCACAACTCGAAATTCCACAACTAGAAACACCGCAACTAGAGACTCCAAAACTAGAAACTCCACAACTTGAAACTCCACAACAAGAAACTCCACAACCAGAAACTTCACAACTATAAACTCCACAACTAGAGACTCCACAACTAGAAACTCTACAACTAGAAACTCCACAACTACAAACTCCACAAATAGAGACTCGGCAACAAAAAATTCTATATCATGAAACTCCACACGTAAAAACTCCACAACTAGAAACTGCAAAACCTGAGACTTCACAACTAGAAACTCCAAAACTAGAAACTCCACAACTGGAAACTCCACAACTAGACACTCCGCAAATAGAAACTCCACAACTAGAGACTCCACAACTTCAAACTCCACAACTTTAAACTCAACAACTTGAGACTCAACAACTAGAGACTCCACAACATGAAACTCCACAACTACAAACTCCACAACCAAAAACTCCACAACCATAAACTCCACAACTAGAAACTCCACAACTAGAAACTCTTCAACTAGAGACTCCACAACTAGAAACTCCACAACTAGAAACTCCACAACTACAAACTCCACAAATAGAGACTCGGCTACAAAAAATTTCATGTCTAGAAAGTCCACAACCAAAAACTCTGCAACTGGAAACTCCACAACTTGAGACTCCACAACTAGAAACTCCACAACTAGAAACTCCACAACTAGAAACTCCGCAACTGGAGACTCCACAACTAGAAACTCCACAACTAGAAACTCCACAAGTAGACACTACACAACCATAAACTCCACAACTAGAGACTGCACAACTAGAGAACTCCGTAACTAGAAACTCCGCATTTAAAAACTCCACAACTTGAGACGCCGCAACTAGAAACTCCACAACTTGAAACTCCACAACTAGAAACTCCACAACTAAAAACTCTACAACTAGAGGCTCCTCAACTAGAGAATCTGCAACTAGAAACTCCAAAACTAGAGACTCTGCACCTAGAAACGCCGCAGCTAGAAACTCCACAACTAGAAACTCCACAACTTGAAACTCCACAACTCAAAACTCCACAACTTGAAACAACACAACCAGAAACTCCACAACTTGAGACTCCGCAACTAGAAACTCCACAACTTGAAACTCCACAACTAGAAACTCCACAACTAGAAACTCCGCAACTAGAGACTCCATTACTAGAAACTCCACAACTCTAAACTCCACAACTAGAAACTCCGCTACGAGAAACTCCACAACTAGAAACTCCACAACTAGAAACTCCACAACTAGAAACTCCGCAACTAGAGACTCCACAATTAGAAACTCCACAACTACAAACTCCACAACTACAAACTCCACAAATAGAGACTCGGCAACTAGAAATTCCATATCTAGAAACTCCGCAACTACAAACTCCACAAATAGAGACTTCACAACTAGAAACTCAACAACTAGAAACTCCACAACTAAAATCTCTACAACTGGAAACTCCACAACTTGAAATTCCACAACTAGATGCTCCACAACTGGAAACTCCAAAACTAGATAGTCCATATCTGGAAACTCCACAACTAGAAACTCCACAACTAGAGACTCAACAACTAGAAACTCCAACACTTGAAACTCCACAACTCAAAACTCCACAACTTGAAACTCCACAACTAGAAACTCCACAACTTGAGACTCCGCCACTAGAAACTCCACAACTTGAAACTCCACAACTAGAAACTGCAAAACTAGAGACTTCACAACTAGAAACTCAACAACTAGAAACTCCACAACCAGAAACTCCACAACTAGAAACTCCACAGCTAGAAGCTTCACAACTAGAAACTCCGCAACTTGAAACTCCACAACTCAAAACTCCACAACTTGAACTCCAAAGCTAGAAACTCCACAACTTGAGACTCCGCAACTAGAAACTCCACAACTTGAAACTCCACAACTAGAAACTCCAGAACTAGAAACTGCAAAGCAAGAGACTTCACAACTAGAAACTTCACAACCAAAAACTCCACAACTAGAAACTCAACAATTAGAAACTCCACAACCACACACTCCGCAATTTCACAACTGGAAACTCCACAACTGGAAACTCCACAACTAGATACTCCGCAACTAGAAACTCCACAACTAGAGACTCCACAACTTGAAACTCCACAACTAGAAACTCCACAACTAGAAACTCTGCAACTAGAGACTCCACAACTAGAAACTCCACAACTAGAAACTCCACAACTACGAACTCCACAAATAGAGACTCGGCTACAAGAAATTTCATGTCTAGAAAGTTCAGAACTAAAAACTCCACAACTGGAAACTCCACAACTGAAAACTTCACAACTAGAAACTCCACAGCTTGAGACTCCGCAACTTGAAACTCCACAACTAGAAACTCCGCAACTAGAAACTCCACAACTGGAAACTCCACAACTGGAAACTCCACTACTAGATACTCCACAACTTTAAACTCGACAACTAGAAACTCCACATCTAGAGACTCCACAACTTGAAACTCCACAACTAGAGACTCTGCAACTAGAAACTCCACAACTAGAGACTCCGCAACTCCACAACTAGAAACTCTACAACTGGAAAATCCAATATAGATACTCCACAACTAGAAAATCCACAACTAGGAACTCCACAACTATAGACTCCACAACTTGAAACTCCACAAGCTTAAACTGCACAACTTGAGACTCCACAACTAGAAACTCCACAACTAGAAACTCCACAACTAGAAACTCTCCAACTAGAAACTCCGCAACTAGAAACTCCGCAACAGGAGACTCTACAACTAGAAACTCCACAACTAGAAACTCCAAAACTAGAAACTCCGCAACTAGAAACTTCACAACTAGAAACTCCGCAACTAGAAACTCCACAACTAGAAACTCCACAACTTGAAACTCCAAAGCTAGAAACTCGACAACTTGAGACTCCGCAACTAGAAACTCCACAACTTGAAACTCTACAACTAGAAACTCAATGACTAGAAACTCCGCTGTTAAAAACTCCGCAACTAGAAACTACAACTAGAAACTCCACAACTTGAAACTCCACAACTAGATACTCCACAACTGGATACTCCACAACTATATAATCCATATCTAAAAACTCCACAACTAGATACTCCATATCTGGAAACTCCACAACTAGAAACTCCACAACTAGAGACTCAACAACTCGAAACTCCACAACTAGAAACTCAACAATTAGAAACTCCACAACCAGACACTCCGCAATTCCACAACTGGAAACTCCACAACTGGAAACTCCACAACTAGATACTCCGCAACTAGAAACTCCACAACTAGGAACTCCACAACTTGAAACTCCACAACTAGAAACTCCACAACTAGAAACTCTGCAACTAGAGACTTCACAACTAGAAACTCCACAACTACGAACTCCACAAATAGAGACTCGGCTACAAGGAATTTCATGTCTAGAAAGTCCAGAACTAAAAACTCCACAACTGGAAACTCCACAACTAGAAACTCCACAACTAGAGATTCCGCCACTAGAAACTCCACAACCAGAGACTCTGCAACTAGAAACTCCGCAGCTAGAAACTCCACAAATAAAAGCTCCGCAACTAGAAACTCCGCAGCTAGAAACTACAGAACTAGACACTCTACAACTAGAAACTCCACAACTAGGAACTCCACAACTAGAAACTCCACAACGAAAAACTTCACAATTCGAAACTCTACAACTAGAAACTCCACAACTTGAAACTCCACAACTAGACACTACACAACTAGAAACTCCTCAACTAGAGACTGCGCAACTAGAAAACTCCGCAACTAGAAACTACGCATTTAAAAACTCCACAACTTGAGACGCCGCAACTAGAAACTCCACAACTAGAGACTCCACAACATGAAACTCCACAACTTTAAACTCCACAACTTGAGACTCAACAACTAGAAACTCCACAACATGAAACTCCACAACTAGAAACTCCACAACTAGAATCTTGACAACTTGAAACTCCACAACTAGAAACTCCACAACTAGAAACTCCACAACTAGAAACTCCACAACTAGAAACTCCACAACTAGAAACTCCGCAACTAGAGACTCCACAACTACAAACTCCACAAATAGAGACTTGGCAACTAGAAATTTCATATCTAGAAACTCCACAACTACAAATTCCACAAATAGGGGCTCGGCAACTAGAAATTTCATATCTCAAAACTCCAAGGCTAGAAACTGCAAAACTAGAAACTCCATAACTAGAGACTCAACAACTAGAAACTCCCACACTTGAAACTCCACAACTTGAAAATCCACAACTAGAAACTCCACAACTTGATACTCCACCACTAGAAACTCCACAACTTGAAACTCCACAACTAGAAACTCCACAACTAGGAACTCAACAACTAGAAACTCCACAACCAGAAACTCCACAACTAGAAACTGCACAACTAGAAACATCACAACTAGAAACTCCGCAACTAGAGACTCCACTGCTAGAAACTCCACAACTTGAAACTCCACAACTCAAAACTCCACAACTTGAAACTCCACAACTTGAGACTCTGCACCTAGAAACTCCGCAGCTAGAAACTCCACAACTAGAAACTCCACAACTCGAAACTCCACAACTAGAAACTCCACAGCTTGAAACTCCACAACTCAAAACTCCACAACTTGAACTCCAAAACTAGAAACTCCACAACTAGAGACTCAACAACTAGAAACTCCCACACTTGAAACTCCACAACTTGAAACTCCACAACTAGAAACTCCACAACTTGAGACTCCGCCACTAGAAACTCCACAACTTGAAACTCCACAACTAGAAACTCCACAACTAGAAACTGCAAAACTAGAGACTTCACAACTAGAAACTCAACAACTAGAGACTCCAAAGCTAGAAACTCCACAACCTGAAACTCCACAACTTGAGACTCTGCACCTAGAAACTCCGCAGCTAGAAACTCCACAACTAGAATCTCCACAACTCGAAACTCCACAACTAGAAACTCCACAACTTGAAACTCCACAACTCAAAACTCCACAACTTGAACTCCAAAGCTAGAAACTCCACAACTTGAGACTCCACAACTAGAAACTCCACAACTTGAAACTCCACAAATTTAAACTCCGCAACTTGAGACTCCACAACTGGAAACTCCACAACTAGAAACTCCACAACTAGAAACTCCCCATCCAGAAACTCCGCAACTAGAAACTCCGCAACAGGAGACTCTACAACTAGAAACTCCACAACTAGAAACTCCACAACTAGAAACTCCACAACTAGAAACTCCACAACTAGAAACTCCACAACTAAAAACTTCACAATTCGAAACTCTACTAGAAACTCCACAACTTGAGACTCTCCAACTAGGCACTCCACAACTAGAAACTCCACAACTAGAGACTCTGCAACTGTAGAACTCCACAACTAGAAACTCCGCATTTAAAAACTCTGCAACAAGAAATTCCACGGCTAGAAACACCACAACTAGACACTGCGCAACTAGAAACTCTACAACTAGAGACTCCTCAACTAGAAACTCCGCAACTAGAGACTCCACAACTAGAAACTCCACAACTTGAAACTCCACAACAAGAAACTCCACAACCAGAAACTTCACAACTAGAAACTTCACAACTAGAGACTCCACAACTAGAAACTCTACAACTAGAAACTCCACAACTACAAACTCCACAAATAGAGACTCGGCAACAAAAAATTCTATATCATGAAACTCCACACGTAAAAACTCCACAACTAGAAACTGCAAAACTAGAGACTTCACAACTAGAAACTCCACAACTAGAAACTCCACAACTGGAAACTCCACAACTAGACACTCCGCAAATAGATACTCCACAACTAGAGACTCCACAACTTGAAACTCCACAACTTTAAACTCAACAACTTGAGACTCAACAACTAGAAACTCCACAACTTGAAACTCCACAACTACAAACTCCACAACCAAAAACTCCACAACCATAAACTCTACAACTAGAAACTCCACAACTAGAAACTCCACAACTGGAAACTCCACAACTAGACACTCCGCAAATAGATACTCCACAACTAGAGACTCCACCACTTGAAACTCCACAACTTTAAACTCAACAACTTGAGACTCCACAACTAGAAACTCTACAACTAGAAACTCAACAACTACAAACTCCACAAATAGAGACTCCACAACTAGAAACTCCACAACTTGAAACTCCACAACAAGAAACTCCACAACCAGAAACTTCACAACTAGAAACTTCACAACTAGAGACTCCACAACTAGAAACTCTACAACTAGAAACTCCACAACTACAAACTCCACAAATAGAGACTCGGCAACAAAAAATTCTATATCATGAAACTCCACACGTAAAAACTCCACAACTAGAAACTGCAAAACTAGAGACTTCACAACTAGAAACTCCACAACTAGAAACTCCACAACTGGAAACTCCACAACTAGACACTCCGCAAATAGATACTCCACAACTAGAGACTCCACAACTTTAAACTCCACAACTTTAAACTCAACAACTTGAGACTCAACAACTAGAAACTCCACAACTTGAAACTCCACAACTACAAACTCCACAACCAAAAACTCCACAACCATAAACTCTACAACTAGAAACTCCACAACTAGAAACTCCACAACTGGAAACTCCACAACTAGACACTCCGCAAATAGATACTCCACAACTAGAGACTCCACCACTTGAAACTCCACAACTTTAAACTCAACAACTTGAGACTCCACAACTAGAAACTCTACAACTAGAAACTCCACAACTACAAACTCCACAAATAGAGACTTGGCTACAAGAAATTTCGTGTCTAGAAAGTCCACAACTAAAAACTCCACAACTGGAAACTCCACAACTTGAGACTCCACAACTAGAAACTCCACAACTAGAAACTCCACAACTAAAAACTCCACAACTACAAACTCCGCAACTGGAGACTCCACAACTAGAAACTCCACAACTAGAAACTTCACAATTTGAAACTCTACAACTAGAAACTCCACAACTTGAAACTCCACATCTAGACACTACACAACTATAAACTCCACAACTAGAGACTGCGCTACTAGAGAACTCCGCAACTAGAAACTCCGCATTTAAAAACTCCACAACTTGAGACGCCGCAACTAGAAACACCACAACTAGAGACTCCACAACTTGAAACTCCACAACTTTAAACTCCACAACTTGATACTCAACAACTAGAAACTCCACAACATGAAACTCCTCAACTAGAAACTCCACAACTAGAAACTCCACAACTTGAAACTCCACAACTAGAAACTCCACAACTAGAAACTCCACAACTAGAAACTCCGCAACTAGAGACTCCACAATTAGAAACTCCACAACTAGAAACTCCACAACTACAAATTCCACAAATAGAGACTCGGCAACTAGAAATTTCATATCTAGAAACTCCACAGCTACAAACTCCACAAATAGAGGCTCGGCAACTAGAAATTCCCTATCTAAAAACTCCAAGGCTAGAAACTGCAAAACTAGAAACTCCACAACTAGAGACTCAACAACTAGAAACTCCCACACTTGAAACTCCACAACTTGAAACTCCACAACTAGAAACTCCACAACTTGAGACTCCGCCACTAGAAACTCCACAACTTGAAACTCCACAACTAGAAACTGCAAAACTAGAGACTTCACAACTAGAAACTCAAGAACTAGAAACTCCACAACCAGAAACTCCACAACTAGAAACTGCACAACTAGAAACATCACAACTAGAAACTCCGCAACTAGAGACTCCACAGCTAGAAACTCCACAACTTGAAACTCCACAACTCAAAACTCCACAACTTGAACTCCAAAGCTAGAAACTCCACAACTTCAGACTCCACAACTAGAAACTCCACAACTTGAAACTCCACAAATTTAAACTCCACAACTTGAGACTCCACAACTGGAAACTCCACAACTAGAAACTCCACAACTAGAAACTCCACAACTAGAAACTCCCCAACCAGAAACTCCGCAACTAGAAACTCCGCAACAGGAGACTCCACAACTAGAAACTCCACAACTAGAAACTCCACAACTAGAAACACCACAACTAGAAACTCCACAACTAAAAACTTCACAATTCGAAACTCTACTAGAAACTCCACAACTTGAGACTCCACAACTAGGCACTCCACAACTAGAAACTCCACAACTAGAGACTCTGCAACTATAGAACTCCGCAACTAGAAACTCCGCATTTAAAAACTCTGCAACAAGAAATTCCACGGCTAGAAACACCACAACTAGACACTGCGCAACTAGAAACTCTACAACTAGAGACTCCTCAACTAGAGAATTCGCAACTAGAAACTCCAAAAGTAGATACTCTGCAACTATAAACTCCGCAGCTAGAAACTCCACAACTAGAGACTCTGCAATTAGAAACTCCACAACTAGAGACTCCGCAACTCCACAACTAGAAACTCTACAACTGGAAAATCCAATCTAGATACTCCACAACTAGAAAATCCACAACTAGGAACTCCACAACTATAGACTCCACAACTTGAAACTCCACAAGCTTAAACTGCACAACTTGAGACTCCACAACTAGAAACTCCACAACTAGAAACTCCACAACTAGAAACTCCACAACTAGAAACTCCGCAACTAGAAACTCCGCAACAGGAGACTCTACAACTAGAAACTCCACAACTAGAAACTCCAAAACTAGAAACTCCACAACTAGAAACTTCACAACTAGAAACTCCGCAACTAGAAACTCCACAACTAGAAACTCCGCAACTACAAACTCCACAAATAGAGACTCGGCAACTACAAATTCCATATTTAGAAACTAAACAACTAAAAACTTCACAACTAGAAACTGCAAAACTAGAGACTTCACAACTAGAAACTCCACAGCTAGAAACTCCACAACTGGAAACTCCACAACTAGACACTCCGCAACAAGAAACTCCACAACTAGAGACTCCACAACTTGAAACTCCACAACTTTAAACTCCACAATTTGAGACTCAACAACTAGAAACTCCACAACATGAAACTCCACAATTAGAAACTTCACAATTCGAAACTCTACAACTAGAAACTCCACAACTTGAAACTCCAAAACTAGACACTACACAACTAGAAACTCCTCAACTAGAGACTGCGCAACTAGAGAACTCCGCAACTAGAAACTACGCATTTAAAAACTCCACAACTTGAGACGCCGAAACTAGAAACTCCACAACTAGCGACTCCACAACTTGAAACTCCACAACCATAAACTCCACAACTAGAAACTTCACAACTAGAAACTCTTCAACTAGAGACTCCACAACTAGAAACTACACAACTACAAACTCCACAAATAGAGACTCGGCTACAAGAAATTTCATGTCTATTAAGTCCACAACTAAAACTCCCCAACTGGAAACTCGACAACTTGAGATTCCACAACTAGAAACTCCACAACTAGAAACTCCCCAACTAGAAACTCCACAACTAGAAACTCCACAACTAGAAACTCCACGACTAGAAACTCCACAACGAAAAACTTCACAATTCGAAACTCTACAACTAGAAACTCCACAACTTGAAACTCCACAACTAGAGACTGCGCAACTAGAGAACTCCGCAACTAGAAACTACGCATTTAAAAACTCCACAACTTGAGACGCCGCAACTAGAAACACCACAACTAGAGACTCCACAACTTGAAACTCCACAACTTTAAACTCCACAACTTGAGACTCAACAACTAGAAACTCCACAACATGAAACTCCTCAACTAGAAACTCCACAACTAGAGACTCCACAACTTGAAACTCCACAACTAGAAACTCCACAACTAGAAACTCCACAACTAGAAACTCCGCAACTAGAGACTCCACAATTAGAAACTCCACAACTAGAAACTCGACAACTACAAACTCCACAAATAGAGACTCGGCAACTAGAAATTTCATATCTAGAAACTCCACAGCTACAAACTCCACAAATAGAGGCTCGGCAACTAGAAATTTCATATCTAAAAACTCCAAGGCTAGAAACTGCAAAACTAGAAACTCCACAACTAGAGACTCAACAACTAGAAACTCCCACACTTGAAACTCCACAACTTGAAACTCCACAACTAGAAACTCCACAACTTGAGACTCCGCCACTAGAAACTCCACAACTTGAAACTCCACAACTAGAAACTGCAAAACTAGAGACTTCACAATTAGAAACTCAAGAACTAGAAACTCCACAACCAGAAACTCCACAACTAGAAACTGCACAACTAGAAACATCACAACTAGAAACTCCGCAACTAGAGACTCCACAGCTAGAAACTCCACAACTTGAAACTCCACAACTCAAAACTCCACAACTTGAACTCCAAAGCTAGAAACTCCACAACTTCAGACTCCACAACTAGAAACTCCACAACTTGAAACTCCACAAATTTAAACTCCACAACTTGAGACTCCACAACTGGAAACTCCACAACTAGAAACTCCACAACTAGAAACTCCACAACTAGAAACTCCCCAACCAGAAACTCCGCAACTAGAAACTCCGCAACAGGAGACTCCACAACTAGAAACTCCACAACTAGAAACTCCACAACTAGAAACTCCACAACTAGAAACTCCACAACTAAAAACTTCACAATTCGAAACTCTACTAGAAACTCCACAACTTGAGACTCCACAACTAGGCACTCCACAACTAGAAACTCCACAACTAGAGACTCTGCAACTATAGAACTCCGCAACTAGAAACTCCGCATTTAAAAACTCTGCAACAAGAAATTCCACGGCTAGAAACACCACAACTAGACACTGCGCAACTAGAAACTCTACAACTAGAGACTCCTCAACTAGAGAATTCGCAACTAGAAACTCCAAAAGTAGATACTCTGCAACTATAAACTCCGCAGCTAGAAACTCCACAACTAGAAACTCCACAACTCGAAATTCCACAACTAGAAACACCGCAACTAGAGACTCCAAAACTAGAAACTCCACAACTTGAAACTCCACAACAAGAAACTCCACAACCAGAAACTTCACAACTATAAACTCCACAACTAGAGACTCCACAACTAGAAACTCTACAACTAGAAACTCCACAACTACAAACTCCACAAATAGAGACTCGGCAACAAAAAATTCTATATCATGAAACTCCACACGTAAAAACTCCACAACTAGAAACTGCAAAACCTGAGACTTCACAACTAGAAACTCCAAAACTAGAAACTCCACAACTGGAAACTCCACAACTAGACACTCCGCAAATAGAAACTCCACAACTAGAGACTCCACAACTTCAAACTCCACAACTTTAAACTCAACAACTTGAGACTCAACAACTAGAAACTCCACAACATGAAACTCCACAACTACAAACTCCACAACCAAAAACTCCACAACCATAAACTCCACAACTAGAAACTCCACAACTAGAAACTCTTCAACTAGAGACTCCACAACTAGAAACTCCACAACTAGAAACTCCACAACTACAAACTCCACAAATAGAGACTCGGCTACAAAAAATTTCATGTCTAGAAAGTCCACAACCAAAAACTCTGCAACTGGAAACTCCACAACTTGAGACTCCACAACTAGAAACTCCACAACTAGAAACTCCACAACTAGAAACTCCGCAACTGGAGACTCCACAACTAGAAACTCCACAACTAGAAACTCCACAAGTAGACACTACACAACCATAAACTCCACAACTAGAGACTGCACAACTAGAGAACTCCGTAACTAGAAACTCCGCATTTAAAAACTCCACAACTTGAGACGCCGCAACTAGAAACTCCACAACTTGAAACTCCACAACTAGAAACTCCACAACTAAAAACTCTACAACTAGAGGCTCCTCAACTAGAGAATCTGCAACTAGAAACTCCAAAACTAGAGACTCTGCACCTAGAAACGCCGCAGCTAGAAACTCCACAACTAGAAACTCCACAACTTGAAACTCCACAACTCAAAACTCCACAACTTGAAACAACACAACCAGAAACTCCACAACTTGAGACTCCGCAACTAGAAACTCCACAACTTGAAACTCCACAACTAGAAACTCCACAACTAGAAACTCCGCAACTAGAGACTCCATTACTAGAAACTCCACAACTCTAAACTCCACAACTAGAAACTCCGCTACGAGAAACTCCACAACTAGAAACTCCACAACTAGAAACTCCACAACTAGAAACTCCGCAACTAGAGACTCCACAATTAGAAACTCCACAACTACAAACTCCACAACTACAAACTCCACAAATAGAGACTCGGCAACTAGAAATTCCATATCTAGAAACTCCGCAACTACAAACTCCACAAATAGAGACTTCACAACTAGAAACTCAACAACTAGAAACTCCACAACTAAAATCTCTACAACTGGAAACTCCACAACTTGAAATTCCACAACTAGATACTCCACAACTGGAAACTCCAAAACTAGATAGTCCATATCTGGAAACTCCACAACTAGAAACTCCACAACTAGAGACTCAACAACTAGAAACTCCAACACTTGAAACTCCACAACTCAAAACTCCACAACTTGAAACTCCACAACTAGAAACTCCACAACTTGAGACTCCGCCACTAGAAACTCCACAACTTGAAACTCCACAACTAGAAACTGCAAAACTAGAGACTTCACAACTAGAAACTCAACAACTAGAAACTCCACAACCAGAAACTCCACAACTAGAAACTCCACAGCTAGAAGCTTCACAACTAGAAACTCCGCAACTTGAAACTCCACAACTCAAAACTCCACAACTTGAACTCCAAAGCTAGAAACTCCACAACTTGAGACTCCGCAACTAGAAACTCCACAACTTGAAACTCCACAACTAGAAACTCCAGAACTAGAAACTGCAAAGCAAGAGACTTCACAACTAGAAACTTCACAACCAAAAACTCCACAACTAGAAACTCAACAATTAGAAACTCCACAACCACACACTCCGCAATTTCACAACTGGAAACTCCACAACTGGAAACTCCACAACTAGATACTCCGCAACTAGAAACTCCACAACTAGAGACTCCACAACTTGAAACTCCACAACTAGAAACTCCACAACTAGAAACTCTGCAACTAGAGACTCCACAACTAGAAACTCCACAACTAGAAACTCCACAACTACGAACTCCACAAATAGAGACTCGGCTACAAGAAATTTCATGTCTAGAAAGTTCAGAACTAAAAACTCCACAACTGGAAACTCCACAACTGAAAACTTCACAACTAGAAACTCCACAGCTTGAGACTCCGCAACTTGAAACTCCACAACTAGAAACTCCGCAACTAGAAACTCCACAACTGGAAACTCCACAACTGGAAACTCCACTACTAGATACTCCACAACTTTAAACTCGACAACTAGAAACTCCACATCTAGAGACTCCACAACTTGAAACTCCACAACTAGAGACTCTGCAACTAGAAACTCCACAACTAGAGACTCCGCAACTCCACAACTAGAAACTCTACAACTGGAAAATCCAATATAGATACTCCACAACTAGAAAATCCACAACTAGGAACTCCACAACTATAGACTCCACAACTTGAAACTCCACAAGCTTAAACTGCACAACTTGAGACTCCACAACTAGAAACTCCACAACTAGAAACTCCACAACTAGAAACTCTCCAACTAGAAACTCCGCAACTAGAAACTCCGCAACAGGAGACTCTACAACTAGAAACTCCACAACTAGAAACTCCAAAACTAGAAACTCCGCAACTAGAAACTTCACAACTAGAAACTCCGCAACTAGAAACTCCACAACTAGAAACTCCACAACTTGAAACTCCAAAGCTAGAAACTCGACAACTTGAGACTCCGCAACTAGAAACTCCACAACTTGAAACTCTACAACTAGAAACTCAATGACTAGAAACTCCGCTGTTAAAAACTCCGCAACTAGAAACTACAACTAGAAACTCCACAACTTGAAACTCCACAACTAGATACTCCACAACTGGATACTCCACAACTATATAATCCATATCTAAAAACTCCACAACTAGATACTCCATATCTGGAAACTCCACAACTAGAAACTCCACAACTAGAGACTCAACAACTCGAAACTCCACAACTAGAAACTCAACAATTAGAAACTCCACAACCAGACACTCCGCAATTCCACAACTGGAAACTCCACAACTGGAAACTCCACAACTAGATACTCCGCAACTAGAAACTCCACAACTAGGAACTCCACAACTTGAAACTCCACAACTAGAAACTCCACAACTAGAAACTCTGCAACTAGAGACTTCACAACTAGAAACTCCACAACTACGAACTCCACAAATAGAGACTCGGCTACAAGGAATTTCATGTCTAGAAAGTCCAGAACTAAAAACTCCACAACTGGAAACTCCACAACTAGAAACTCCACAACTAGAGATTCCGCCACTAGAAACTCCACAACCAGAGACTCTGCAACTAGAAACTCCGCAGCTAGAAACTCCACAAATAAAAGCTCCGCAACTAGAAACTCCGCAGCTAGAAACTACAGAACTAGACACTCTACAACTAGAAACTCCACAACTAGGAACTCCACAACTAGAAACTCCACAACGAAAAACTTCACAATTCGAAACTCTACAACTAGAAACTCCACAACTTGAAACTCCACAACTAGACACTACACAACTAGAAACTCCTCAACTAGAGACTGCGCAACTAGAAAACTCCGCAACTAGAAACTACGCATTTAAAAACTCCACAACTTGAGACGCCGCAACTAGAAACTCCACAACTAGAGACTCCACAACATGAAACTCCACAACTTTAAACTCCACAACTTGAGACTCAACAACTAGAAACTCCACAACATGAAACTCCACAACTAGAAACTCCACAACTAGAATCTTGACAACTTGAAACTCCACAACTAGAAACTCCACAACTAGAAACTCCACAACTAGAAACTCCACAACTAGAAACTCCACAACTAGAAACTCCGCAACTAGAGACTCCACAACTACAAACTCCACAAATAGAGACTTGGCAACTAGAAATTTTATATCTAGAAACTCCACAACTACAAATTCCACAAATAGGGGCTCGGCAACTAGAAATTCCATATCTAAAAACTCCAAGGCTAGAAACTGCAAAACTAGAAACTCCATAACTAGAGACTCAACAACTAGAAACTCCCACACTTGAAACTCCACAACTTGAAAATCCACAACTAGAAACTCCACAACTTGATACTCCACCACTAGAAACTCCACAACTTGAAACTCCACAACTAGAAACTCCACAACTAGAAACTCAACAACTAGAAACTCCACAACCAGAAACTCCACAACTAGAAACTGCACAACTAGAAACATCACAACTAGAAACTCCGCAACTAGAGACTCCACTGCTAGAAACTCCACAACTTGAAACTCCACAACTCAAAACTCCACAACTTGAAACTCCACAACTTGAGACTCTGCACCTAGAAACTCCGCAGCTAGAAACTCCACAACTAGAAACTCCACAACTCGAAACTCCACAACTAGAAACTCCACAGCTTGAAACTCCACAACTCAAAACTCCACAACTTGAACTCCAAAACTAGAAACTCCACAACTAGAGACTCAACAACTAGAAACTCCCACACTTGAAACTCCACAACTTGAAACTCCACAACTAGAAACTCCACAACTTGAGACTCCGCCACTAGAAACTCCACAACTTGAAACTCCACAACTAGAAACTCCACAACTAGAAACTGCAAAACTAGAGACTTCACAACTAGAAACTCAACAACTAGAGACTCCAAAGCTAGAAACTCCACAACCTGAAACTCCACAACTTGAGACTCTGCACCTAGAAACTCCGCAGCTAGAAACTCCACAACTAGAATCTCCACAACTCGAAACTCCACAACTAGAAACTCCACAACTTGAAACTCCACAACTCAAAACTCCACAACTTGAACTCCAAAGCTAGAAACTCCACAACTTGAGACTCCACAACTAGAAACTCCACAACTTGAAACTCCACAAATTTAAACTCCGCAACTTGAGACTCCACAACTGGAAACTCCACAACTAGAAACTCCACAACTAGAAACTCCCCATCCAGAAACTCCGCAACTAGAAACTCCGCAACAGGAGACTCTACAACTAGAAACTCCACAACTAGAAACTCCACAACTAGAAACTCCACAACTAGAAACTCCACAACTAGAAACTCCACAACTAAAAACTTCACAATTCGAAACTCTACTAGAAACTCCACAACTTGAGACTCTCCAACTAGGCACTCCACAACTAGAAACTCCACAACTAGAGACTCTGCAACTGTAGAACTCCACAACTAGAAACTCCGCATTTAAAAACTCTGCAACAAGAAATTCCACGGCTAGAAACACCACAACTAGACACTGCGCAACTAGAAACTCTACAACTAGAGACTCCTCAACTAGAAACTCCGCAACTAGAGACTCCACAACTAGAAACTCCACAACTTGAAACTCCACAACAAGAAACTCCACAACCAGAAACTTCACAACTAGAAACTTCACAACTAGAGACTCCACAACTAGAAACTCTACAACTAGAAACTCCACAACTACAAACTCCACAAATAGAGACTCGGCAACAAAAAATTCTATATCATGAAACTCCACACGTAAAAACTCCACAACTAGAAACTGCAAAACTAGAGACTTCACAACTAGAAACTCCACAACTAGAAACTCCACAACTGGAAACTCCACAACTAGACACTCCGCAAATAGATACTCCACAACTAGAGACTCCACAACTTGAAACTCCACAACTTTAAACTCAACAACTTGAGACTCAACAACTAGAAACTCCACAACTTGAAACTCCACAACTACAAACTCCACAACCAAAAACTCCACAACCATAAACTCTACAACTAGAAACTCCACAACTAGAAACTCCACAACTGGAAACTCCACAACTAGACACTCCGCAAATAGATACTCCACAACTAGAGACTCCACCACTTGAAACTCCACAACTTTAAACTCAACAACTTGAGACTCCACAACTAGAAACTCTACAACTAGAAACTCCACAACTACAAACTCCACAAATAGAGACTCCACAACTAGAAACTCCACAACTTGAAACTCCACAACAAGAAACTCCACAACCAGAAACTTCACAACTAGAAACTTCACAACTAGAGACTCCACAACTAGAAACTCTACAACTAGAAACTCCACAACTACAAACTCCACAAATAGAGACTCGGCAACAAAAAATTCCATATCATGAAACTCCACACGTAAAAACTCCACAACTAGAAACTGCAAAACTAGAGACTTCACAACTAGAAACTCCACAACTAGAAACTCCACAACTGGAAACTCCACAACTAGACACTCCGCAAATAGATACTCCACAACTAGAGACTCCACAACTTGAAACTCCACAACTTTAAACTCAACAACTTGAGACTCAACAACTAGAAACTCCACAACTTGAAACTCCACAACTACAAACTCCACAACCAAAAACTCCACAACCATAAACTCTACAACTAGAAACTCCACAACTAGAAACTCCACAACTGGAAACTCCACAACTAGACACTCCGCAAATAGATACTCCACAACTAGAGACTCCACCACTTGAAACTCCACAACTTTAAACTCAACAACTTGAGACTCCACAACTAGAAACTCTACAACTAGAAACTCCACAACTACAAACTCCACAAATAGAGACTCGGCTACAAGAAATTTCGTGTCTAGAAAGTCCACAACTAAAAACTCCACAACTGGAAACTCCACAACTTGAGACTCCACAACTAGAAACTCCACAACTAGAAACTCCACAACTAAAAACTCCACAACTACAAACTCCGCAACTGGAGACTCCACAACTAGAAACTCCACAACTAGAAACTTCACAATTTGAAACTCTACAACTAGAAACTCCACAACTTGAAACTCCACATCTAGACACTACACAACTATAAACTCCACAACTAGAGACTGCGCTACTAGAGAACTCCGCAACTAGAAACTCCGCATTTAAAAACTCCACAACTTGAGACGCCGCAACTAGAAACTTCACAACTTCAAACTCCACAACTAGAAACTCCACAACTAAAAACTCTACAACTAGAGGCTCCTCAACTAGAAACTCCAAAACTAGAGACTCTGCACCTAGAAACTCCGCAGCTAGAAACTCCACAACTAGAAACTCCAGAACTCGAAACTCCACAACTAGAAACTCCACAACTTGAAACTCCACAACTCAAAACTCCACAACTTGAAACAACACAACTAGAAACTCCACAACTTGTGACTCCGCAACTAGAAACTCCACAACTTGAAACTCCGCAACTAGAAACTCCACAACCAGAAACTCCACAACTAGAAACTCCACAACTAGAAACTCCACAACTGGAAACTCCGCAACTAGAGACTCCACAATTAGAAACTCCACAACTAGAAACTCCACAACTACAAACTCTACAAATAGAGACTCGGCAACTAGAAATTCCATATCCAGAAACTCCACAACTACAAACTCCACAAATAGAGACTCGGCAACTAGAAATTCCATATCTAGAAACTCCACAACTAGAAACTGCAAAACTAGACACTTCACAACTAGGAACTCAACAACTAGAAACTCCACAACTAAAAACTCCACAACTGGAAACTCCACAACTTGAGACTCCGCAACTTGAAACTTCACAACTAAAAACTCCGCTATTAAAAACTCCACAACTAGAAACTCCGCAACTAGAAACTCCACAACTTGAAACTCCACAACTAGATACTGCACAATTGGAAACTCCACAACTAGATAATCTATATCTGGAAACTCCACAACTAGAAACTCCACAACCAGAGACTCAACAACTAGAAACTCCAACACTTGAAACTCCACAACTCAAAACTTCACAACTTGAAACTCCACAACTAGAAACTCCACAACTTGAGACTCCGCCACTAGAAACTCCACAACTTGAAACTCCACAACTAGAAACTGCAAAACTAGAGACTTCACAACTAGAAACTCAACAACTAGAAACTCCACAACCAGAAACTCCACAACTAGAAACTCCACAGCTAGAAGCTTCACAACTAGAAACTCCGCAACTTGAAACTTCACAACTCAAAACTCCACAACTTGAAACTCCACAACTTGAGACTCTGCACCTAGAAACTCCGCAGCTAGAAACTCCACAACTAGAAACTCCACAACTCAAAACTCCACAACTAGAAACTCCACAACTTTAAACTCCACAACTCAAAACTTCACAACTTGAACTCCAAAGCTAGTAACTCCACAACTTGAGACTCCGCAACTAGAAACTCCACAACTTGAAACTCCACAACTAGAAACTCCAGAAATAGAAACTGCAAAACAAGAGACTTCACAACTAGAAACTTCACAACCAAAAACTCCACAACTAGAAACTCAACAATTAGAAACTCCACAACCAGACACTCCGCAATTTCACAACTGTAAACTCCACAACTGGAAACTCCACAACTAGATACTCCACAACTAGAAACTCCACAACTAGAGACTCCACAACTTGAAACTCCACAACTAGAAACTCCACAACTAGAAACTCTGCAACTAGAGACTCCACAACTAGAAACTCCACAACTAGAAACTCCACAACTACGAACTCCACAAATAGAGACTCGGCTACAAGAAATTTCATGTCTAGAAAGTTCAGAACTAAAAACTCCACAACTGGAAACTCCACAACTGAAAACTTCACAACTAGAAACTCCACAACTTGAGATTCCGCAACTAGATACTCCACAACCAGAGACTCTGCAACTAGAATCTCCACAGCTTGAGACTCCGCATTTTGAAACTCCACAACTAGAAACTCCGCAACTAGAAACTCCACAACTAGAAACTCCACAACTGGAAACTCCACTACTAGATACTCCACAACTGGAAACTCGACAACTAGAAACTCCACATCTAGAGACTCCACAACTTGAAACTCCACAACTAGAGACTCTGCAACTAGAAACTCCACAACTAGAGACTCCGCAACTCCACAACTAGAAACTCTACAACTGGAAAATCCAATCTAGATACTCCACAACTAGAAAATCCACAACTAGAAACTCCACAACTAGAAACTCCGCAACTAGAGACTCCACAACTACAAACTCCACAAATAGAGACTTGGCAACTAGAAATTTCATATCTAGAAACTCCACAACTACAAATTCCACAAATAGGGGCTCGGCAACTAGAAATTCCATATCTAAAAACTCCAAGGCTAGAAACTGCAAAACTAGAAACTCCATAACTAGAGACTCAACAACTAGAAACTCCCACACTTGAAACTCCACAACTTGAAAATCCACAACTAGAAACTCCACAACTTGATACTCCACCACTAGAAACTCCACAACTTGAAACTCCACAACTAGAAACTCCACAACTAGAAACTGCAAAACTAGAGACTTCACAACTAGAAACTCAACAACTAGAAACTCCACAACCAGAAACTCCTCAACTAGAAACTCCACAACTAGAAACATCACAACTAGAAACTCCGCAACTAGAGACTCCACTGCTAGAAACTCCACAACTTGAAACTCCACAACTCAAAACTCCACAACTTGAAACTCCACAACTTGAGACTCTGCACCTAGAAACTCCGCAGCTAGAAACTCCACAACTAGAAACTCCACAACTCGAAACTCCACAACTAGAAACTCCACAGCTTGAAACTCCACAACTCAAAACTCCACAACTTGAACTCCAAAACTAGAAACTCCACAACTAGAGACTCAACAACTAGGAACTCCCACACTTGAAACTCCACAACTTGAAACTCCACAACTAGAAACTCCACAACTTGAGACTCCGCCACTTGAAACTCCACAACTTGAAACTCCACAACTAGAAACTCCACAACTAGAAACTGCAAAACTAGAGACTTCACAACTAGAAACTAACAACTAGAGACTCCAAAGCTAGAAACTCCACAACCTGAAACTCCACAACTTGAGACTCTGCACCTAGAAACTCCGCAGCTAGAAACTCCACAACTAGAATCTCCACAACTCGAAACTCCACAACTAGAAACTCCACAACTTGAAACTCACTCCACAACTCAAAACTCCACAACTTGAACTCCAAAGCTAGAAACTCCACAACTTGAGACTCCACAACTAGAAACTCCACAACTTGAAACTCCACAAATTTAAACTCCGCAACTTGAGACTCCACAACTGGAAACTCCACAACTAGAAACTCCACAACTAGAAACTCCCCATCCAGAAACTCCGCAACTAGAAACTCCGCAACAGGAGACTCTACAACTAGAAACTCCACAACTAGAAACTCCACAACTAGAAACTCCACAACTAGAAACTCCACAACTAGAAACTCCACAACTAAAAACTTCACAATTCGAAACTCTACTAGAAACTCCACAACTTGAGACTCCACAACTAGGCACTCCACAACTAGAAACTCCACAACTAGAGACTCTGCAACTGTAGAACTCCACAACTAGAAACTCCGCATTTAAAAACTCTGCAACAAGAAATTCCACGGCTAGAAACACCACAACTAGACACTGCGCAACTAGAAACTCTACAACTAGAGACTCCTCAACTAGAGAATTCGCAACTAGAAACTCCAAAAGTAGATACTCTGCAACTATAAACTCCGCAGCTATAAACTCCACAACTAGAAACTCCACAACTCGAAACCCCACAACTAGAAACTCCGCAACTAGAGACTCCACAACTAGAAACTCCACAACTTGAAACTCCACAACAAGAAACTCCACAACCAGAAACTTCACAACTAGAAACTTCACAACTAGAGACTCCACAACTAGAAACTCTACAACTAGAAACTCCACAACTACAAACTCCACAAATAGAGACTCGGCAACAAAAAATTCTATATCATGAAACTCCACACGTAAAAACTCCACAACTAGAAACTGCAAAACTAGAGACTTCACAACTAGAAACTCCACAACTAGAAACTCCACAACTGGAAACTCCACAACTAGACACTCCGCAAATAGATACTCCACAACTAGAGACTCCACAACTTGAAACTCCACAACTTTAAACTCAACAACTTGAGACTCAACAACTAGAAACTCCACAACTTGAAACTCCACAACTACAAACTCCACAACCAAAAACTCCACAACCATAAACTCTACAACTAGAAACTCCACAACTAGAAACTCCACAACTGGAAACTCCACAGCTAGACACTCCGCAAATAGATACTCCACAACTAGAGACTCCACCACTTTAAACTCCACAACTTTAAACTCAACAACTTGAGACTCCACAACTAGAAACTCCACAACTAGAAACTCCACAACTACAAACTCCACAAATAGAGACTCGGCTACAAGAAATTTCGTGTCTAGAAAGTCCACAACTAAAAACTCCACAACTGGAAACTCCACAACTTGAGACTCCACAACTAGAAACTCCACAACTAGAAACTCCACAACTAAAAACTCCACAACTAGAAACTCCGCAACTGGAGACTCCACAACTAGAAACTCCACAACTAGAAACTTCACAATTTGAAACTCTACAACTAGAAACTCCACAACTTGAAACTCCACATCTAGACACTACACAACTATAAACTCCACAACTAGAGACTGCGCTACTAGAGAACTCCGCAACTAGAAACTCCGCATTTAAAAACTCCACAACTTGAGACGCCGCAACTAGAAACTTCACAACTTCAAACTCCACAACTAGAAACTCCACAACTAAAAACTCTACAACTAGAGGCTCCTCAACTAGAAACTCCAAAACTAGAGACTCTGCACCTAGAAACTCCGCAGCTAGAAACTCCACAACTAGAAACTCCAGAACTCGAAACTCCACAACTAGAAACTCCACAACTTGAAACTCCACAACTCAAAACTCCACAACTTGAAACAACACAACTAGAAACTCCACAACTTGTGACTCCGCAACTAGAAACTCCACAACTTGAAACTCCGCAACTAGAAACTCCACAACCAGAAACTCCACAACTAGAAACTCCACAACTAGAAACTCCACAACGGGAAACTCCGCAACTAGAGACTCCACAATTAGAAACTCCACAACTAGAAACTCCACAACTACAAACTCTACAAATAGAGACTCGGCAACTAGAAATTCCATATCCAGAAACTCCACAACTACAAACTCCACAAATAGAGACTCGGCAACTAGAAATTCCATATCTAGAAACTCCACAACTAGAAACTGCAAAACTAGACACTTCACAACTAGAAACTCAACAACTAGAAACTCCACAACTAAAAACTCCACAACTGGAAACTCCACAACTTGAGACTCCGCAACTTGAAACTTCACAACTAAAAACTCCGCTATTAAAAACTCCACAACTAGAAACTCCGCAACTAGAAACTCCACAACTTGAAACTCCACAACTAGATACTGCACAATTGGAAACTCCACAACTAGATAATCTATATCTGGAAACTCCACAACTAGAAACTCCACAACTAGAGACTCAACAACTAGAAACTCCAACACTTGAAACTCCACAACTCAAAACTCCACAACTTGAAACTCCACAACTAGAAACTCCACAACTTGAGACTCCGCCACTAGAAACTCCACAACTTGAAACTCCACAACTAGAAACTGCAAAACTAGAGACTTCACAACTAGAAACTCAACAACTAGAAACTCCACAACCAGAAACTCCACAACTAGAAACTCCACAGCTAGAAGCTTCACAACTAGAAACTCCGCAACTTGAAACTTCACAACTCAAAACTCCACAACTTGAAACTCCACAACTTGAGACTCTGCACCTAGAAACTCCGCAGCTAGAAACTCCACAACTAGAAACTCCACAACTCAAAACTCCACAACTAGAAACTCCACAACTTCAAACTCCACAACTCAAAACTTCACAACTTGAACTCCAAAGCTAGTAACTCCACAACTTGAGACTCCGCAACTAGAAACTCCACAACTTGAAACTCCACAACTAGAAACTCCAGAAATAGAAACTGCAAAACAAGAGACTTCACAACTAGAAACTTCACAACCAAAAACTCCACAACTAGAAACTCAACAATTAGAAACTCCACAACCAGACACTCCGCAATTTCACAACTGTAAACTCCACAACTGGAAACTCCACAACTAGATACTCCACAACTAGAAACTCCACAACTAGAGACTCCACAACTTGAAACTCCACAACTAGAAACTCCACAACTAGAAACTCTGCAACTAGAGACTCCACAACTAGAAACTCCACAACTAGAAACTCCACAACTACGAACTCCACAAATAGAGACTCGGCTACAAGAAATTTCATGTCTGGAAAGTTCAGAACTAAAAACTCCACAACTGGAAACTCCACAACTGAAAACTTCACAACTAGAAACTCCACAACTTGAGATTCCGCAACTAGATACTCCACAACCAGAGACTCTGCAACTAGAATCTCCACAGCTTGAGACTCCGCATTTTGAAACTCCACAACTAGAAACTCCGCAACTAGAAACTCCACAACTAGAAACTCCACAACTGGAAACTCCACTACTAGATACTCCACAACTGGAAACTCGACAACTAGAAACTCCACATCTAGAGACTCCACAACTTGAAACTCCACAACTAGAGACTCTGCAACTAGAAACTCCACAACTAGAGACTCCGCAACTCCACAACTAGAAACTCTACAACTGGAAAATCCAATCTAGATACTCCACAACTAGAAAATCCACAACTAGGAACTCCACAACTATAGACTCCACAACTTGAAACTCCACAAGCTTAAACTGCACAACTTGAGACTCCACAACTAGAAACTCCACAACTAGAAACTCCACAACTAGAAACTCCACAACTAGAAACTCCGCAACTAGAAACTCCGCAACAGGAGACTCTACAACTAGAAACTCCACAACTAGAAACTCCAAAACTAGAAACTCCACAACTAGAAACTTCACAACTAGAAACTCCGCAACTAGAAACTCCACAACTAGAAACTCCGCAACTACAAACTCCACAAATAGAGACTCGGCAACTACAAATTCCATATTTAGAAATTACACAACTAAAAACTTCACAACTAGAAACTGCAAAACTAGAGACTTCACAACTAGAAACTCCACAGCTAGAAACTCCACAACTGGAAACTCCACAACTAGACACTCCGCAACAAGAAACTCCACAACTAGAGACTCCACAACTTGAAACTCCACAACTTTAAACTCCACAATTTGAGACTCAACAACTAGAAACTCCACAACATGAAACTCCACAATTAGAAACTTCACAATTCGAAACTCTACAACTAGAAACTCCACAACTTGAAACTCCACAACTAGACACTACACAACTAGAAACTCCTCAACTAGAGACTGCGCAACTAGAGAACTCCGCAACTAGAAACAACGCATTTAAAAACTCCACAACTTGAGACGCCGAAACTAGAAACTCCACAACCATAAACTCCACAACTAGAAACTTCACAACTAGAAACTCTTCAACTAGAGACTCCACAACTAGAAACTACACAACTACAAACTCCACAAATAGAGACTCGGCTACAAGAAATTTCATGTCTATTAAGTCCACAACTAAAACTCCCCAACTGGAAACTCGACAACTTGAGACTCCACAACTAGAAACTCCACAACTAGAAACTCCCCAACTAGAAACTCCACAACTAGAAACTCCACATCTAGAAACTCCACGACTAGAAACTCCACAACGAAAAACTTCACAATTCGAAACTCTACAACTAGAAACTCCACAACTTGAAACTCCACAACTAGACACTACACAACTAGAAACTCCTCAACTAGAGACTGCGCAACTAGAGAACTCCGCAACTAGAAACTACGCATTTAAAAACTCCACAACTTGAGACGCCGCAAGTAGAAACACCACAACTAGAGACTCCACAACTTGAAACTCCACAACTTTAAACTCCACAACTTGAGACTCAACAACTAGAAACTCCACAACATGAAACTCCTCAACTAGAAACTCCACAACTACAAACTCCACAACTTGAAACTCCACAACTAGAAACTCCACAACTAGAAACTCCACAACTAGAAACTCCGCAACTAGAGACTCCACAATTAGAAACTCCACAACTAGAAACTCCACAACTACAAACTCCACAAATAGAGACTCGGCAACTAGAAATTTCATATCTAGAAACTCCACAGCTACAAACTCCACAAATAGAGGCTCGGCAACTAGAAATTCCATATCTAAAAACTCCAAGGCTAGAAACTGCAAAACTAGAAACTCCACAACTAGAGACTCAACAACTAGAAACTCCCACACTTGAAACTCCACAACTTGAAACTCCACAACTAGAAACTCCACAACTTGAGACTCCGCCACTAGAAACTCCACAACTTGAAACTCCACAACTAGAAACTGCAAAACTAGAGACTTCACAACTAGAAACTCCACAACTTGAGACTCCACAACTAGAAACTCCACAACTTGAAACTCCACAAATTTAAACTCCGCAACTTGAGACTCCACAACTGGAAACTCCACAACTAGAAACTCCACAACTAGAAACTCCCCATCCAGAAACTCCGCAACTAGAAACTCCGCAACAGGAGACTCTACAACTAGAAACTCCACAACTAGAAACTCCACAACTAGAAACTCCACAACTAGAAACTCCACAACTAGAAACTCCACAACTAAAAACTTCACAATTCGAAACTCTACTAGAAACTCCACAACTTGAGACTCTCCAACTAGGCACTCCACAACTAGAAACTCCACAACTAGAGACTCTGCAACTGTAGAACTCCACAACTAGAAACTCCGCATTTAAAAACTCTGCAACAAGAAATTCCACGGCTAGAAACACCACAACTAGACACTGCGCAACTAGAAACTCTACAACTAGAGACTCCTCAACTAGAGAATTCGCAACTAGAAACTCCAAAAGTAGATACTCTGCAACTATAAACTCCGCAGCTATAAACTCCACAACTAGAAACTCCACAACTCGAAACTCCACAACTAGAAACTCCGCAACTAGAGACTCCACAACTAGAAACTCCACAACTTGAAACTCATCAACAAGAAACTCCACAACCAGAAACTTCACAACTAGAAACTTCACAACTAGAGACTCCACAACTAGAAACTCTACAACTAGAAACTCCACAACTACAAACTCCACAAATAGAGACTCGGCAACAAAAAATTCTATATCATGAAACTCCACACGTAAAAACTCCACAACTAGAAACTGCAAAACTAGAGACTTCACAACTAGAAACTCCACAACTAGAAACTCCACAACTGGAAACTCCACAACTAGACACTCCGCAAATAGATACTCCACAACTAGAGACTCCACAACTTGAAACTCCACAACTTTAAACTCAACAACTTGAGACTCAACAACTAGAAACTCCACAACTTGAAACTCCACAACTACAAACTCCACAACCAAAAACTCCACAACCATAAACTCTACAACTAGAAACTCCACAACGAGAAACTCCACAACTGGAAACTCCACAACTAGACACTCCGCAAATAGATACTCCACAACTAGAGACTCCACCACTTGAAACTCCACAACTTTAAACTCAACAACTTGAGACTCCACAACTAGAAACTCTACAACTAGAAACTCCACAACTACAAACTCCACAAATAGAGACTCGGCTACAAGAAATTTCGTGTCTAGAAAGTCCACAACTAAAAACTCCACAACTGGAAACTCCACAACTTGAGACTCCACAACTAGAAACTCCACAACTAGAAACTCCACAACTAAAAACTCCACAACTAGAAACTCCGCAACTGGAGACTCCACAACTAGAAACTCCACAACTAGAAACTTCCCAATTTGAAACTCTACAACTAGAAACTCCACAACTTGAAACTCCACATCTAGACACTACACAACTATAAACTCCACAACTAGAGACTGCGCTACTAGAGAACTCCGCAACTAGAAACTCCGCATTTAAAAACTCCACAACTTGAGAGGCCGCAACTAGAAACTTCACAACTTCAAACTCCACAACTAGAAACTCCACAACTAAAAACTCTACAACTAGAGGCTCCTCAACTAGAAACTCCAAAACTAGAGACTCTGCACCTAGAAACTCCGCAGCTAGAAACTCCACAACTAGAAACTCCAGAACTCGAAACTCCACAACTAGAAACTCCACAACTTGAAACTCCACAACTCAAAACTCCACAACTTGAAACAACACAACTAGAAACTCCACAACTTGTCACTCCGCAACTAGAAACTCCACAACTTGAAACTCCGCAACTAGAAACTCCACAACCAGAAACTCCACAACTAGAAACTCCACAACTAGAAACTCCACAACTGGAAACTCCGCAACTAGAGACTCCACAATTAGAAACTCCACAACTAGAAACTCCACAACTACAAACTCTACAAATAGAGACTCGGCAACTAGAAATTCCATATCCAGAAACTCCACAACTACAAACTCCACAAATAGAGACTCGGCAACTAGAAATTCCATATCTAGAAACTCCACAACTAGAAACTGCAAAACTAGACACTTCACAACTAGAAACTCAACAACTAGAAACTCCACAACTAAAAACTCCACAACTGGAAACTCCACAACTTGAGACTCCGCAACTTGAAACTTCACAACTAAAAACTCCGCTATTAAAAACTCCACAACTAGAAACTCCGCAACTAGAAACTCCACAACTTGAAACTCCACAACTAGATACTGCACAATTGGAAACTCCACAACTAGATAATCTATATCTGGAAACTCCACAACTAGAAACTCCACAACTAGAGACTCAACAACTAGAAACTCCAACACTTGAAACTCCACAACTCAAAACTCCACAACTTGAAACTCCACAACTAGAAACTGCAAAACTAGAGACTTCACAACTAGAAACTCAACAACTAGAAACTCCACAACCAGAAACTCCACAACTAGAAACTCCACAGCTAGAAGCTTCACAACTAGAAACTCCGCAACTTGAAACTTCACAACTCAAAACTCCACAACTTGAAACTCCACAACTTGAGACTCTGCACCTAGAAACTCCGCAGCTAGAAACTCCACAACTAGAAACTCCACAACTCAAAACTCCACAACTAGAAACTCCACAACTTCAAACTCCACAACTCAAAACTTCACAACTTGAACTCCAAAGCTAGTAACTCCACAACTTGAGACTCCGCAACTAGAAACTCTACAACTTGAAACTCCACAACTAGAAACTCCAGAAATAGAAACTGCAAAACAAGAGACTTCACAACTAGAAACTTCACAACCAAAAACTCCACAACTAGAAACTCAACAATTAGAAACTCCACAACCAGACACTCCGCAATTTCACAACTGTAAACTCCACAACTGGAAACTCCACAACTAGATACTCCACAACTAGAAACTCCACAACTAGAGACTCCACAACTTGAAACTCCACAACTAGAAACTCCACAACTAGAAACTCTGCAACTAGAGACTCCACAACTAGAAACTCCACAACTAGAAACTCCACAACTACGAACTCCACAAATAGAGACTCGGCTACAAGAAATTTCATGTCTAGAAAGTTCAGAACTAAAAACTCCACAACTGGAAACTCCACAACTGAAAACTTCACAACTAGAAACTCCACAACTTGAGATTCCGCAACTAGATACTCCACAACCAGAGACTCTGCAACTAGAATCTCCACAGCTTGAGACTCCGCATTTTGAAACTCCACAACTAGAAACTCCGCAACTAGAAACTCCACAACTAGAAACTCCACAACTGGAAACTCCACTACTAGATACTCCACAACTGGAAACTCGACAACTAGAAACTCCACATCTAGAGACTCCACAACTTGAAACTCCACAACTAGAGACTCTGCAACTAGAAACTCCACAACTAGAGACTCCGCAACTCCACAACTAGAAACTCTACAACTGGAAAATCCAATCTAGATACTCCACAACTAGAAAATCCACAACTAGAAACTCCACAACTAGAAACTCCGCAACTAGAGACTCCACAACTACAAACTCCACAAATAGAGACTTGGCAACTAGAAATTTCATATCTAGAAACTCCACAACTACAAATTCCACAAATAGGGGCTCGGCAACTAGAAATTCCATATCTAAAAACTCCAAGGCTAGAAACTGCAAAACTAGAAACTCCATAACTAGAGACTCAACAACTAGAAACTCCCACACTTGAAACTCCACAACTTGAAAATCCACAACTAGAAACTCCACAACTTGATACTCCACCACTAGAAACTCCACAACTTGAAACTCCACAACTAGAAACTCCACAACTAGAAACTGCAAAACTAGAGACTTCACAACTAGAAACTCAACAACTAGAAACTCCACAACCAGAAACTCCACAACTAGAAACTGCACAACTAGAAACATCACAACTAGAAACTCCGCAACTAGAGACTCCACTGCTAGAAACTCCACAACTTGAAACTCCACAACTCAAAACTCCACAACTTGAAACTCAACAACTTGAGACTCTGCACCTAGAAACTCCGCAGCTAGAAACTCCACAACTAGAAACTCCACAACTCGAAACTCCACAACTAGAAACTCCACAGCTTGAAACTCCACAACTCAAAACTCCACAACTTGAACTCCAAAACTAGAAACTCCACAACTAGAGACTCAACAACTAGAAACTCCCACACTTGAAACTCCACAACTTGAAACTCCACAACTAGAAACTCCACAACTTGAGACTCCGCCACTAGAAACTCCACAACTTGAAACTCCACAACTAGAAACTCCACAACTAGAAACTGCAAAACTAGAGACTTCACAACTAGAAACTAACAACTAGAGACTCCAAAGCTAGAAACTCCACAACCTGAAACTCCACAACTTGAGACTCTGCACCTAGAAACTCCGCAGCTAGAAACTCCACAACTAGAATCTCCACAACTCGAAACTCCACAACTAGAAACTCCACAACTTGAAACTCACTCCACAACTCAAAACTCCACAACTTGAACTCCAAAGCTAGAAACTCCACAACTTGAGACTCCACAACTAGAAACTCCACAACTTGAAACTCCACAAATTTAAACTCCGCAACTTGAGACTCCACAACTGGAAACTCCACAACTAGAAACTCCACAACTAGAAACTCCCCATCCAGAAACTCCGCAACTAGAAACTCCGCAACAGGAGACTCTACAACTAGAAACTCCACAACTAGAAACTCCACAACTAGAAACTCCACAACTAGAAACTCCACAACTAGAAACTCCACAACTAAAAACTTCACAATTCGAAACTCTACTAGAAACTCCACAACTTGAGACTCCACAACTAGGCACTCCACAACTAGAAACTCCACAACTAGAGACTCTGCAACTGTAGAACTCCACAACTAGAAACTCCGCATTTAAAAACTCTGCAACAAGAAATTCCACGGCTAGAAACACCACAACTAGACACTGCGCAACTAGAAACTCTACAACTAGAGACTCCTCAACTAGAGAATTCGCAACTAGAAACTCCAAAAGTAGATACTCTGCAACTATAAACTCCGCAGCTATAAACTCCACAACTAGAAACTCCACAACTCGAAACTCCACAACTAGAAACTCCGCAACTAGAGACTCCACAACTAGAAACTCCTCAACTTGAAACTCCACAACAAGAAACTCCACAACCAGAAACTTCACAACTAGAAACTTCACAACTAGAGACTCCACAACTAGAAACTCTACAACTAGAAACTCCACAACTACAAACTCCACAAATAGAGACTCGGCAACAAAAAATTCTATATCATGAAACTCCACACGTAAAAACTCCACAACTAGAAACTGCAAAACTAGAGACTTCACAACTAGAAACTCCACAACTAGAAACTCCACAACTGGAAACTCCACAACTAGACACTCCGCAAATAGATACTCCACAACTAGAGACTCCACAACTTGAAACTCCACAACTTTAAACTCAACAACTTGAGACTCAACAACTAGAAACTCCACAACTTGAAACTCCACAACTACAAACTCCACAACCAAAAACTCCACAACCATAAACTCTACAACTAGAAACTCCACAACTAGAAACTCCACAACTGGAAACTCCACAACTAGACACTCCGCAAATAGATACTCCACAACTAGAGACTCCACCACTTTAAACTCCACAACTTTAAACTCAACAACTTGAGACTCCACAACTAGAAACTCCACAACTAGAAACTCCACAACTACAAACTCCACAAATAGAGACTCGGCTACAAGAAATTTCGTGTCTAGAAAGTCCACAACTAAAAACTCCACAACTGGAAACTCCACAACTTGAGACTCCACAACTAGAAACTCCACAACTAGAAACTCCACAACTAAAAACTCCACAACTAGAAACTCCGCAACTGGAGACTCCACAACTAGAAACTCCACAACTAGAAACTTCACAATTTGAAACTCTACAACTAGAAACTCCACAACTTGAAACTCCACATCTAGACACTACACAACTATAAACTCCACAACTAGAGACTGCGCTACTAGAGAACTCCGCAACTAGAAACTCCGCATTTAAAAACTCCACAACTTGAGACGCCGCAACTAGAAACTTCACAACTTCAAACTCCACAACTAGAAACTCCACAACTAAAAACTCTACAACTAGAGGCTCCTCAACTAGAAACTCCAAAACTAGAGACTCTGCACCTAGAAACTCCGCAGCTAGAAACTCCACAACTAGAAACTCCAGAACTCGAAACTCCACAACTAGAAACTCCACAACTTGAAACTCCACAACTCAAAACTCCACAACTTGAAACAACACAACTAGAAACTCCACAACTTGTGACTCCGCAACTAGAAACTCCACAACTTGAAACTCCGCAACTAGAAACTCCACAACCAGAAACTCCACAACTAGAAACTCCACAACTAGAAACTCCACAACGGGAAACTCCGCAACTAGAGACTCCACAATTAGAAACTCCACAACTAGAAACTCCACAACTACAAACTCTACAAATAGAGACTCGGCAACTAGAAATTCCATATCCAGAAACTCCACAACTACAAACTCCACAAATAGAGACTCGGCAACTAGAAATTCCATATCTAGAAACTCCACAACTAGAAACTGCAAAACTAGACACTTCACAACTAGAAACTCAACAACTAGAAACTCCACAACTAAAAACTCCACAACTGGAAACTCCACAACTTGAGACTCCGCAACTTGAAACTTCACAACTAAAAACTCCGCTATTAAAAACTCCACAACTAGAAACTCCGCAACTAGAAACTCCACAACTTGAAACTCCACAACTAGATACTGCACAATTGGAAACTCCACAACTAGATAATCTATATCTGGAAACTCCACAACTAGAAACTCCACAACTAGAGACTCAACAACTAGAAACTCCAACACTTGAAACTCCACAACTCAAAACTCCACAACTTGAAACTCCACAACTAGAAACTCCACAACTTGAGACTCCGCCACTAGAAACTCCACAACTTGAAACTCCACAACTAGAAACTGCAAAACTAGAGACTTCACAACTAGAAACTCAACAACTAGAAACTCCACAACCAGAAACTCCACAACTAGAAACTCCACAGCTAGAAGCTTCACAACTAGAAACTCCGCAACTTGAAACTTCACAACTCAAAACTCCACAACTTGAAACTCCACAACTTGAGACTCTGCACCTAGAAACTCCGCAGCTAGAAACTCCACAACTAGAAACTCCACAACTCAAAACTCCACAACTAGAAACTCCACAACTTCAAACTCCACAACTCAAAACTTCACAACTTGAACTCCAAAGCTAGTAACTCCACAACTTGAGACTCCGCAACTAGAAACTCCACAACTTGAAACTCCACAACTAGAAACTCCAGAAATAGAAACTGCAAAACAAGAGACTTCACAACTAGAAACTTCACAACCAAAAACTCCACAACTAGAAACTCAACAATTAGAAACTCCACAACCAGACACTCCGCAATTTCACAACTGTAAACTCCACAACTGGAAACTCCACAACTAGATACTCCACAACTAGAAACTCCACAACTAGAGACTCCACAACTTGAAACTCCACAACTAGAAACTCCACAACTAGAAACTCTGCAACTAGAGACTCCACAACTAGAAACTCCACAACTAGAAACTCCACAACTACGAACTCCACAAATAGAGACTCGGCTACAAGAAATTTCATGTCTGGAAAGTTCAGAACTAAAAACTCCACAACTGGAAACTCCACAACTGAAAACTTCACAACTAGAAACTCCACAACTTGAGATTCCGCAACTAGATACTCCACAACCAGAGACTCTGCAACTAGAATCTCCACAGCTTGAGACTCCGCATTTTGAAACTCCACAACTAGAAACTCCGCAACTAGAAACTCCACAACTAGAAACTCCACAACTGGAAACTCCACTACTAGATACTCCACAACTGGAAACTCGACAACTAGAAACTCCACATCTAGAGACTCCACAACTTGAAACTCCACAACTAGAGACTCTGCAACTAGAAACTCCACAACTAGAGACTCCGCAACTCCACAACTAGAAACTCTACAACTGGAAAATCCAATCTAGATACTCCACAACTAGAAAATCCACAACTAGGAACTCCACAACTATAGACTCCACAACTTGAAACTCCACAAGCTTAAACTGCACAACTTGAGACTCCACAACTAGAAACTCCACAACTAGAAACTCCACAACTAGAAACTCCACAACTAGAAACTCCGCAACTAGAAACTCCGCAACAGGAGACTCTACAACTAGAAACTCCACAACTAGAAACTCCAAAACTAGAAACTCCACAACTAGAAACTTCACAACTAGAAACTCCGCAACTAGAAACTCCACAACTAGAAACTCCGCAACTACAAACTCCACAAATAGAGACTCGGCAACTACAAATTCCATATTTAGAAACTACACAACTAAAAACTTCACAACTAGAAACTGCAAAACTAGAGACTTCACAACTAGAAACTCCACAGCTAGAAACTCCACAACTGGAAACTCCACAACTAGACACTCCGCAACAAGAAACTCCACAACTAGAGACTCCACAACTTGAAACTCCACAACTTTAAACTCCACAATTTGAGACTCAACAACTAGAAACTCCACAACATGAAACTCCACAATTAGAAACTTCACAATTCGAAACTCTACAACTAGAAACTCCACAACTTGAAACTCCACAACTAGACACTACACAACTAGAAACTCCTCAACTAGAGACTGCGCAACTAGAGAACTCCGCAACTAGAAACAACGCATTTAAAAACTCCACAACTTGAGACGCCGAAACTAGAAACTCCACAACCATAAACTCCACAACTAGAAACTTCACAACTAGAAACTCTTCAACTAGAGACTCCACAACTAGAAACTACACAACTACAAACTCCACAAATAGAGACTCGGCTACAAGAAATTTCATGTCTATTAAGTCCACAACTAAAACTCCCCAACTGGAAACTCGACAACTTGAGACTCCACAACTAGAAACTCCACAACTAGAAACTCCCCAACTAGAAACTCCACAACTAGAAACTCCACATATAGAAACTCCACGACTAGAAACTCCACAACGAAAAACTTCACAATTCGAAACTCTACAACTAGAAACTCCACAACTTGAAACTCCACAACTAGACACTACACAACTAGAAACTCCTCAACTAGAGACTGCGCAACTAGAGAACTCCGCAACTAGAAACTACGCATTTAAAAACTCCACAACTTGAGACGCCGCAAGTAGAAACACCACAACTAGAGACTCCACAACTTGAAACTCCACAACTTTAAACTCCACAACTTGAGACTCAACAACTAGAAACTCCACAACATGAAACTCCTCAACTAGAAACTCCACAACTACAAACTCCACAACTTGAAACTCCACAACTAGAAACTCCACAACTAGAAACTCCACAACTAGAAACTCCGCAACTAGAGACTCCACAATTAGAAACTCCACAACTAGAAACTCCACAACTACAAACTCCACAAATAGAGACTCGGCAACTAGAAATTTCATATCTAGAAACTCCACAGCTACAAACTCCACAAATAGAGGCTCGGCAACTAGAAATTCCATATCTAAAAACTCCAAGGCTAGAAACTGCAAAACTAGAAACTCCACAACTAGAGACTCAACAACTAGAAACTCCCACACTTGAAACTCCACAACTTGAAACTCCACAACTAGAAACTCCACAACTTGAGACTCCGCCACTAGAAACTCCACAACTTGAAACTCCACAACTAGAAACTGCAAAACTAGAGACTTCACAACTAGAAACTCCACAACTTGAGACTCCACAACTAGAAACTCCACAACTTGAAACTCCACAAATTTAAACTCCGCAACTTGAGACTCCACAACTGCAAACTCCACAACTAGAAACTCCACAACTAGAAACTCCCCATCCAGAAACTCCGCAACTAGAAACTCCGCAACAGGAGACTCTACAACTAGAAACTCCACAACTAGAAACTCCACAACTAGAAACTCCACAACTAGAAACTCCACAACTAGAAACTCCACAACTAAAAACTTCACAATTCGAAACTCTACTAGAAACTCCACAACTTGAGACTCTCCAACTAGGCACTCCACAACTAGAAACTCCACAACTAGAGACTCTGCAACTGTAGAACTCCACAACTAGAAACTCCGCATTTAAAAACTCTGCAACAAGAAATTCCACGGCTAGAAACACCACAACTAGACACTGCGCAACTAGAAACTCTACAACTAGAGACTCCTCAACTAGAGAATTCGCAACTAGAAACTCCAAAAGTAGATACTCTGCAACTATAAACTCCGCAGCTATAAACTCCACAACTAGAAACTCCACAACTCGAAACTCCACAACTAGAAACTCCGCAACTAGAGACTCCACAACTAGAAACTCCACAACTTGAAACTCCACAACAAGAAACTCCACAACCAGAAACTTCACAACTAGAAACTTCACAACTAGAGACTCCACAACTAGAAACTCTACAACTAGAAACTCCACAACTACAAACTCCACAAATAGAGACTCGGCAACAAAAAATTCTATATCATGAAACTCCACACGTAAAAACTCCACAACTAGAAACTGCAAAACTAGAGACTTCACAACTAGAAACTCCACAACTAGAAACTCCACAACTGGAAACTCCACAACTAGACACTCCGCAAATAGATACTCCACAACTAGAGACTCCACAACTTGAAACTCCACAACTTTAAACTCAACAACTTGAGACTCAACAACTAGAAACTCCACAACTTGAAACTCCACAACTACAAACTCCACAACCAAAAACTCCACAACCATAAACTCTACAACTAGAAACTCCACAACTAGAAACTCCACAACTGGAAACTCCACAACTAGACACTCCGCAAATAGATACTCCACAACTAGAGACTCCACCACTTGAAACTCCACAACTTTAAACTGAACAACTTGAGACTCCACAACTAGAAACTCTACAACTAGAAACTCCACAACTACAAACTCCACAAATAGAGACTCGGCTACAAGAAATTTCGTGTCTAGAAAGTCCACAACTAAAAACTCCACAACTGGAAACTCCACAACTTGAGACTCCACAACTAGAAACTCCACAACTAGAAACTCCACAACTAAAAACTCCACAACTAGAAACTCCGCAACTGGAGACTCCACAACTAGAAACTCCACAACTAGAAACTTCACAATTTGAAACTCTACAACTAGAAACTCCACAACTTGAAACTCCACATCTAGACACTGCACAACTATAAACTCCACAACTAGAGACTGCGCTACTAGAGAACTCCGCAACTAGAAACTCCGCATTTAAAAACTCCACAACTTGAGACGCCGCAACTAGAAACTTCACAACTTCAAACTCCACAACTAGAAACTCCACAACTAAAAACTCTACAACTAGAGGCTCCTCAACTAGAAACTCCAAAACTAGAGACTCTGCACCTAGAAACTCCGCAGCTAGAAACTCCACAACTAGAAACTCCAGAACTCGAAACTCCACAACTAGAAACTCCACAACTTGAAACTCCACAACTCAAAACTCCACAACTTGAAACAACACAACTAGAAACTCCACAACTTGTGACTCCGCAACTAGAAACTCCACAACTTGAAACTCCGCAACTAGAAACTCCACAACCAGAAACTCCACAACTAGAAACTCCACAACTAGAAACTCCACAACTGGAAACTCCGCAACTAGAGACTCCACAATTAGAATCTCCACAACTAGAAACTCCACAACTACAAACTCTACAAATAGAGACTCGGCAACTAGAAATTCCATATCCAGGAACTCCACAACTACAAACTCCACAAATAGAGACTCGGCAACTAGAAATTCCATATCTAGAAACTCCACAACTAGAAACTGCAAAACTAGACACTTCACAACTAGAAACTCAACAACTAGAAACTCCACAACTAAAAACTCCACAACTGGAAACTCCACAACTTGAGACTCCGCAACTTGAAACTTCACAACTAAAAACTCCACTATTAAAAACTCCACAACTAGAAACTCCGCAACTAGAAACTCCACAACTTGAAACTCCACAACTAGATACTGCACAATTGGAAACTCCACAACTAGATAATCTATATCTGGAAACTCCACAACTAGAAACTCCACAACCAGAGACTCAACAACTAGAAACTCCAACACTTGAAACTCCACAACTCAAAACTCCACAACTTGAAACTCCACAACTAGAAACTCCACAACTTGAGACTCCGCCACTAGAAAGTCCACAACTTGAAACTCCACAACTAGAAACTGCAAAACTAGAGACTTCACAACTAGAAACTCAACAACTAGAAACTCCACAACCAGAAACTCCACAACTAGAAACTCCACAGCTAGAAGCTTCACAACTAGAAACTCCGCAACTTGAAACTTCACAACTCAAAACTCCACAACTTGAAACTCCACAACTTGAGACTCTGCACCTAGAAACTCCGCAGCTAGAAACTCCACAACTAGAAACTCCACAACTCAAAACTCCACAACTAGAAACTCCACAACTTCAAACTCCACAACTCAAAACTTCACAACTTGAACTCCAAAGCTAGTAACTCCACAACTTGAGACTCCGCAACTAGAAACTCCACAACTTGAAACTCCACAACTAGAAACTCCAGAAATAGAAACTGCAAAACAAGAGACTTCACAACTAGAAACTTCACAACCAAAAACTCCACAACTAGAAACTCAACAATTAGAAACTCCACAACCAGACACTCCGCAATTTCACAACTGTAAACTCCACAACTGGAAACTCCACAACTAGATACTCCACAACTAGAAACTCCACAACTAGAGACTCCACAACTTGAAACTCCACAACTAGAAACTCCACAACTAGAAACTCTGCAACTAGAGACTCCACAACTAGAAACTCCACAACTAGAAACTCCACAACTACGAACTCCACAAATAGAGACTCGGCTACAAGAAATTTCATGTCTAGAAAGTTCAGAACTAAAAACTCCACAACTGGAAACTCCACAACTGAAAACTTCACAACTAGAAACTCCACAACTTGAGATTCCGCAACTAGATACTCCACAACCAGAGACTCTGCAACTAGAATCTCCACAGCTTGAGACTCCGCATTTTGAAACTCCACAACTAGAAACTCCGCAACTAGAAACTCCACAACTAGAAACTCCACAACTGGAAACTCCACTACTAGATACTCCACAACTGGAAACTCGACAACTAGAAACTCCACATCTAGAGACTCCACAACTTGAAACTCCACAACTAGAGACTCTGCAACTAGAAACTCCACAACTAGAGACTCCGCAACTCCACAACTAGAAACTCTACAACTGGAAAATCCAATCTAGATACTCCACAACTAGAAAATCCACAACTAGAAACTCCACAACTAGAAACTCCGCAACTAGAGACTCCACAACTACAAACTCCACAAATAGAGACTTGGCAACTAGAAATTTCATATCTAGAAACTCCACAACTACAAATTCCACAAATAGGGGCTCGGCAACTAGAAATTCCATATCTAAAAACTCCAAGGTTAGAAACTGCAAAACTAGAAACTCCATAACTAGAGACTCAACAACTAGAAACTCCCACACTTGCAACTCCACAACTTGAAAATCCACAACTAGAAACTCCACAACTTGATACTCCACCACTAGAAACTCCACAACTTGAAACTCCACAACTAGAAACTCCACAACTAGAAACTGCAAAACTAGAGACTTCACAACTAGAAACTCAACAACTAGAAACTCCACAACCAGAAACTCCACAACTAGAAACTGCACAACTAGAAACATCACAACTAGAAACTCCGCAACTAGAGACTCCACTGCTAGAAACTCCACAACTTGAAACTCCACAACTCAAAACTCCACAACTTGAAACTCCACAACTTGAGACTCTGCACCTAGAAACTCCGCAGCTAGAAACTCCACAACTAGAAACTCCACAACTCGAAACTCCACAACTAGAAACTCCACAGCTTGAAACTCCACAACTCAAAACTCCACAACTTGAACTCCAAAACTAGAAACTCCACAACTAGAGACTCAACAACTAGAAACTCCCACACTTGAAACTCCACAACTTGAAACTCCACAACTAGAAACTCCACAACTTGAGACTCCGCCACTAGAAACTCCACAACTTGAAACTCCACAACTAGAAACTCCACAACTAGAAACTGCAAAACTAGAGACTTCACAACTAGAAACTAACAACTAGAGACTCCAAAGCTAGAAACTCCACAACCTGAAACTCCACAACTTGAGACTCTGCACCTAGAAACTCCGCAGCTAGAAACTCCACAACTAGAATCTCCACAACTCGAAACTCCACAACTAGAAACTCCACAACTTGAAACTCCACAACTCAAAACTCCACAACTTGAACTCCAAAGCTAGAAACTCCACAACTTGAGACTCCACAACTAGAAACTCCACAACTTGAAACTCCACAAATTTAAACTCCGCAACTTGAGACTCCACAACTGGAAACTCCACAACTAGAAACTCCACAACTAGAAACTCCCCATCCAGAAACTCCGCAACTAGAAACTCCGCAACAGGAGACTCTACAACTAGAAACTCCACAACTAGAAACTCCACAACTAGAAACTCCACAACTAGAAACTCCACAACTAAAAACTTCACAATTCGAAACTCTACTAGAAACTCCACAACTTGAGACTCCACAACTAGGCACTCCACAACTAGAAACTCCACAACTAGAGACTCTGCAACTGTAGAACTCCACAACTAGAAACTCCGCATTTAAAAACTCTGCAACAAGAAATTCCACGGCTAGAAACACCACAACTAGACACTGCGCAACTAGAAACTCTACAACTAGAGACTCCTCAACTAGAGAATTCGCAACTAGAAACTCCAAAAGTAGATACTCTGCAACTATAAACTCCGCAGCTATAAACTCCACAACTAGAAACTCCACAACTCGAAACTCCACAACTAGAAACTCCGCAACTAGAGACTCCACAACTAGAAACTCCACAACTTGAAACTCCACAACAAGAAACTCCACAACCAGAAACTTCACAACTAGAAACTTCACAACTAGAGACTCCACAACTAGAAACTCTACAACTAGAAACTCCACAACTACAAACTCCACAAATAGAGACTCGGCAACAAAAAATTCTATATCATGAAACTCCACACGTAAAAACTCCACAACTAGAAACTGCAAAACTAGAGACTTCACAACTAGAAACTCCACAACTAGAAACTCCACAACTGGAAACTCCACAACTAGACACTCCGCAAATAGATACTCCACAACTAGAGACTCCACAACTTGAAACTCCACAACTTTAAACTCAACAACTTGAGACTCAACAACTAGAAACTCCACAACTTGAAACTCCACAACTACAAACTCCACAACCAAAAACTCCACAACCATAAACTCTACAACTAGAAACTCCACAACTAGAAACTCCACAACTGGAAACTCCACAACTAGACACTCCGCAAATAGATACTCCACAACTAGAGACTCCACCACTTGAAACTCCACAACTTTAAACTGAACAACTTGAGACTCCACAACTAGAAACTCTACAACTAGAAACTCCACAACTACAAACTCCACAAATAGAGACTCGGCTACAAGAAATTTCGTGTCTAGAAAGTCCACAACTAAAAACTCCACAACTGGAAACTCCACAACTTGAGACTCCACAACTAGAAACTCCACAACTAGAAACTCCACAACTAAAAACTCCACAACTAGAAACTCCGCAACTGGAGACTCCACAACTAGAAACTCCACAACTAGAAACTTCACAATTTGAAACTCTAGAACTAGAAACTCCACAACTTGAAACTCCACATCTAGACACTGCACAACTATAAACTCCACAACTAGAGACTGCGCTACTAGAGAACTCCGCAACTAGAAACTCCGCATTTAAAAACTCCACAACTTGAGACGCCGCAACTAGAAACTTCACAACTTCAAACTCCACAACTAGAAACTCCACAACTAAAAACTCTACAACTAGAGGCTCCTCAACTAGAAACTCCAAAACTAGAGACTCTGCACCTAGAAACTCCGCAGCTAGAAACTCCACAACTAGAAACTCCAGAACTCGAAACTCCACAACTAGAAACTCCACAACTTGAAACTCCACAACTCAAAACTCCACAACTTGAAACAACACAACTATAAACTCCACAACTTGTGACTCCGCAACTAGAAACTCCACAACTTGAAACTCCGCAACTAGAAACTCCACAACCAGAAACTCCACAACTAGAAACTCCACAACTAGAAACTCCACAACTGGAAACTCCGCAACTAGAGACTCCACAATTAGAAACTCCACAACTAGAAACTCCACAACTACAAACTCTACAAATAGAGACTCGGCAACTAGAAATTCCATATCCAGAAACTCCACAACTACAAACTCCACAAATAGAGACTCGGCAACTAGAAATTCCATATCTAGAAACTCCACAACTAGAAACTGCAAAACTAGACACTTCACAACTAGAAACTCAACAACTAGAAACTCCACAACTAAAAACTCCACAACTGGAAACTCCACAACTTGAGACTCCGCAACTTGAAACTTCACAACTAAAAACTCCACTATTAAAAACTCCACAACTAGAAACTCCGCAACTAGAAACTCCACAACTTGAAACTCCACAACTAGATACTGCACAATTGGAAACTCCACAACTAGATAATCTATATCTGGAAACTCCACAACTAGAAACTCCACAACCAGAGACTCAACAACTAGAAACTCCAACACTTGAAACTCCACAACTCAAAACTCCACAACTTGAAACTCCACAACTAGAAACTCCACAACTTGAGACTCCGCCACTAGAAACTCCACAACTTGAAACTCCACAACTAGAAACTGCAAAACTAGAGACTTCACAACTAGAAACTCAACAACTAGAAACTCCACAACCAGAAACTCCACAACTAGAAACTCCACAGCTAGAAGCTTCACAACTAGAAACTCCGCAACTTGAAACTTCACAACTCAAAACTCCACAACTTGAAACTCCACAACTTGAGACTCTGCACCTAGAAACTCCGCAGCTAGAAACTCCACAACTAGAAACTCCACAACTCAAAACTCCACAACTAGAAACTCCACAACTTCAAACTCCACAACTCAAAACTTCACAACTTGAACTCCAAAGCTAGTAACTCCACAACTTGAGACTCCGCAACTAGAAACTCCACAACTTGAAACTCCACAACTAGAAACTCCAGAAATAGAAACTGCAAAACAAGAGACTTCACAACTAGAAACTTCACAACCAAAAACTCCACAACTAGAAACTCAACAATTAGAAACTCCACAACCAGACACTCCGCAATTTCACAACTGTAAACTCCACAACTGGAAACTCCACAACTAGATACTCCACAACTAGAAACTCCACAACTAGAGACTCCACAACTTGAAACTCCACAACTAGAAACTCCACAACTAGAAACTCTGCAACTAGAGACTCCACAACTAGAAACTCCACAACTAGAAACTCCACAACTACGAACTCCACAAATAGAGACTCGGCTACAAGAAATTTCATGTCCAGAAAGTTCAGAACTAAAAACTCCACAACTGGAAACTCCACAACTGAAAACTTCACAACTAGAAACTCCACAACTTGAGATTCCGCAACTAGATACTCCACAACCAGAGACTCTGCAACTAGAATCTCCACAGCTTGAGACTCCGCATTTTGAAACTCCACAACTAGAAACTCCGCAACTAGAAGCTCCACAACTAGAAACTCCACAACTGGAAACTCCACTACTAGATACTCCACAACTGGAAACTCGACAACTAGAAACTCCACATCTAGAGACTCCACAACTTGAAACTCAACAACTAGAGACTCTGCAACTAGAAACTCCACAACTAGAGACTCCGCAACTCCACAACTAGAAACTCTACAACTGGAAAATCCAATCTAGATACTCCACAACTAGAAAATCCACAACTAGAAACTCCACAACTAGAAACTCCGCAACTAGAGACTCCACAACTTGAAACTCCACAACTAGAAACTGCAAAACTAGAGACTTCACAACTAGAAACTCCACAACTTGAGACTCCACAACTAGAAACTCCACAACTTGAAACTCCACAAATTTAAACTCCGCAACTTGAGACTCCACAACTGGAAACTCCACAACTAGAAACTCCACAACTAGAAACTCCCCATGCAGAAACTCCGCAACTAGAAACTCCGCAACAGGAGACTCTACAACTAGAAACTCCACAACTAGAAACTCCACAACTAGAAACTCCACAACTAGAAACTCCACAACTAAAAACTTCACAATTCGAAACTCTACTAGAAACTCCACAACTTGAGACTCTCCAACTAGGCACTCCACAACTAGAAACTCCACAACTAGAGACTCTGCAACTGTAGAACTCCACAACTAGAAACTCCGCATTTAAAAACTCTGCAACAAGAAATTCCACGGCTAGAAACACCACAACTAGACACTGCGCAACTAGAAACTCTACAACTAGAGACTCCTCAACTAGAGAATTCGCAACTAGAAACTCCAAAAGTAGATACTCTGCAACTATAAACTCCGCAGCTATAAACTCCACAACTAGAAACTCCACAACTCGAAACTCCACAACTAGAAACTCCGCAACTAGAGACTCCACAACTAGAAACTCCACAACTTGAAACTCCACAACAAGAAACTCCACAACCAGAAACTTCACAACTAGAAACTTCACAACTAGAGACTCCACAACTAGAAACTCTACAACTAGAAACTCCACAACTACAAACTCCACAAATAGAGACTCGGCAACAAAAAATTCTATATCATGAAACTCCACACGTAAAAACTCCACAACTAGAAACTGCAAAACTAGAGACTTCACAACTAGAAACTCCACAACTAGAAACTCCACAACTGGAAACTCCACAACTAGACACTCCGCAAATAGATACTCCACAACTAGAGACTCCACAACTTGAAACTCCACAACTTTAAACTCAACAACTTGAGACTCAACAACTAGAAACTCCACAACTTGAAACTCCACAACTACAAACTCCACAACCAAAAACTCCACAACCATAAACTCTACAACTAGAAACTCCACAACTAGAAACTCCACAACTGGAAACTCCACAACTAGACACTCCGCAAATAGATACTCCACAACAAGAGACTCCACCACTTGAAACTCCACAACTTTAAACTGAACAACTTGAGACTCCACAACTAGAAACTCTACAACTAGAAACTCCACAACTACAAACTCCACAAATAGAGACTCGGCTACAAGAAATTTCGTGTCTAGAAAGTCCACAACTAAAAACTCCACAACTGGAAACTCCACAACTTGAGACTCCACAACTAGAAACTCCACAACTAGAAACTCCACAACTAAAAACTCCACAACTAGAAACTCCGCAACTGGAGACTCCACAACTAGAAACTCCACAACTAGAAACTTCACAATTTGAAACTCTACAACTAGAAACTCCACAACTTGAAACTCCACATCTAGACACTGCACAACTATAAACTCCACAACTAGAGACTGCGCTACTAGAGAACTCCGCAACTAGAAACTCCGCATTTAAAAACTCCACAACTTGAGACGCCGCAACTAGAAACTTCACAACTTCAAACTCCACAACTAGAAACTCCACAACTAAAAACTCTACAACTAGAGGCTCCTCAACTAGAAACTCCAAAACTAGAGACTCTGCACCTAGAAACTCCGCAGCTAGAAACTCCACAACTAGAAACTCCAGAACTCGAAACTCCACAACTAGAAACTCCACAACTTGAAACTCCACAACTCAAAACTCCACAACTTGAAACAACACAACTAGAAACTCCACAACTTGTGACTCCGCAACTAGAAACTCCACAACTTGAAACTCCGCAACTAGAAACTCCACAACCAGAAACTCCACAACTAGAAACTCCACAACTAGAAACTCCACAACTGGAAACTCCGCAACTAGAGACTCCACAATTAGAATCTCCACAACTAGAAACTCCACAACTACAAACTCTACAAATAGAGACTCGGCAACTAGAAATTCCATATCCAGGAACTCCACAACTACAAACTCCACAAATAGAGACTCGGCAACTAGAAATTCCATATCTAGAAACTCCACAACTAGAAACTGCAAAACTAGACACTTCACAACTAGAAACTCAACAACTAGAAACTCCACAACTAAAAACTCCACAACTGGAAACTCCACAACTTGAGACTCCGCAACTTGAAACTTCACAACTAAAAACTCCACTATTAAAAACTCCACAACTAGAAACTCCGCAACTAGAAACTCCACAACTTGAAACTCCACAACTAGATACTGCACAATTGGAAACTCCACAACTAGATAATCTATATCTGGAAACTCCACAACTAGAAACTCCACAACCAGAGACTCAACAACTAGAAACTCCAACACTTGAAACTCCACAACTCAAAACTCCACAACTTGAAACTCCACAACTAGAAACTCCACAACTTGAGACTCCGCCACTAGAAACTCCACAACTTGAAACTCCACAACTAGAAACTGCAAAACTAGAGACTTCACAACTAGAAACTCAACAACTAGAAACTCCACAACCAGAAACTCCACAACTAGAAACTCCACAGCTAGAAGCTTCACAACTAGAAACTCCGCAACTTGAAACTTCACAACTCAAAACTCCACAACTTGAAACTCCACAACTTGAGACTCTGCACCTAGAAACTCCGCAGCTAGAAACTCCACAACTAGAAACTCCACAACTCAAAACTCCACAACTAGAAACTCCACAACTTCAAACTCCACAACTCAAAACTTCACAACTTGAACTCCAAAGCTAGTAACTCCACAACTTGAGACTCCGCAACTAGAAACTCCACAACTTGAAACTCCACAACTAGAAACTCCAGAAATAGAAACTGCAAAACAAGAGACTTCACAACTAGAAACTTCACAACCAAAAACTCCACAACTAGAAACTCAATAATTAGAAACTCCACAACCAGACACTCCGCAATTTCACAACTGTAAACTCCACAACTGGAAACTCCACAACTAGATACTCCACAACTAGAAACTCCACAACTAGAGACTCCACAACTTGAAACTCCACAACTAGAAACTCCACAACTAGAAACTCTGCAACTAGAGACTCCACAACTAGAAACTCCACAACTAGAAACTCCACAACTACGAACTCCACAAATAGAGACTCGGCTACAAGAAATTTCATGTCTAGAAAGTTCAGAACTAAAAACTCCACAACTGGAAACTCCACAACTGAAAACTTCACAACTAGAAACTCCACAACTTGAGATTCCGCAACTAGATACTCCACAACCAGAGACTCTGCAACTAGAATCTCGACAGCTTGAGACTCCGCATTTTGAAACTCCACAACTAGAAACTCCGCAACTAGAAACTCCACAACTAGAAACTCCACAACTGGAAACTCCACTACTAGATACTCCACAACTGGAAACTCGACAACTAGAAACTCCACATCTAGAGACTCCACAACTTGAAACTCCACAACTAGAGACTCTGCAACTAGAAACTCCACAACTAGAGACTCCGCAACTCCACAACTAGAAACTCTACAACTGGAAAATCCAATCTAGATACTCCACAACTAGAAAATCCACAACTAGAAACTCCACAACTAGAAACTCCGCAACTAGAGACTCCACAACTACAAACTCCACAAATAGAGACTTGGCAACTAGAAATTTCATATCTAGAAACTCCACAACTACAAATTCCACAAATAGGGGCTCGGCAACTAGAAATTCCATATCTAAAAACTCCAAGGCTAGAAACTGCAAAACTAGAAACTCCATAACTAGAGACTCAACAACTAGAAACTCCCACACTTGCAACTCCACAACTTGAAAATCCACAACTAGAAACTCCACAACTTGATACTCCACCACTAGAAACTCCACAACTTGAAACTCCACAACTAGAAACTCCACAACTAGAAACTGCAAAACTAGAGACTTCACAACTAGAAACTCAACAACTAGAAACTCCACAACCAGAAACTCCACAACTAGAAACTGCACAACTAGAAACATCACAACTATAAACTCCGCAACTAGAGACTCCACTGCTAGAAACTCCACAACTTGAAACTCCACAACTCAAAACTCCACAACTTGAAACTCCACAACTTGAGACTCTGCACCTAGAAACTCCGCAGCTAGAAACTCCACAACTAGAAACTCCACAACTCGAAACTCCACAACTAGAAACTCCACAGCTTGAAACTCCACAACTCAAAACTCCACAACTTGAACTCCAAAACTAGAAACTCCACAACTAGAGACTCAACAACTAGAAACTCCCACACTTGAAACTCCACAACTTGAAACTCCACAACTAGAAACTCCACAACTTGAGACTCCGCCACTAGAAACTCCACAACTTGAAACTCCACAACTAGAAACTCCACAACTAGAAACTGCAAAACTAGAGACTTCACAACTAGAAACTAACAACTAGAGACTCCAAAGCTAGAAACTCCACAACCTGAAACTCCACAACTTGAGACTCTGCACCTAGAAACTCCGCAGCTAGAAACTCCACAACTAGAATCTCCACAACTCGAAACTCCACAACTAGAAACTCCACAACTTGAAACTCCACAACTAGAAACTGCACAACTAGAAACATCACAACTATAAACTCCGCAACTAGAGACTCCACTGCTAGAAACTCCACAACTTGAAACTCCACAACTCAAAACTCCACAACTTGAAACTCCACAACTTGAGACTCTGCACCTAGAAACTCCGCAGCTAGAAACTCCACAACTAGAAACTCCACAACTCGAAACTCCACAACTAGAAACTCCACAGCTTGAAACTCCACAACTCAAAACTCCACAACTTGAACTCCAAAACTAGAAACTCCACAACTAGAGACTCAACAACTAGAAACTCCCACACTTGAAACTCCACAACTTGAAACTCCACAACTAGAAACTCCACAACTTGAGACTCCGCCACTAGAAACTCCACAACTTGAAACTCCACAACTAGAAACTCCACAACTAGAAACTGCAAAACTAGAGACTTCACAACTAGAAACTAACAACTAGAGACTCCAAAGCTAGAAACTCCACAACCTGAAACTCCACAACTTGAGACTCTGCACCTAGAAACTCCGCAGCTAGAAACTCCACAACTAGAATCTCCACAACTCGAAACTCCACAACTAGAAACTCCACAACTTGAAACTCCACAACTCAAAACTCCACAACTTGAACTCCAAAGCTAGAAACTCCACAACTTGAGACTCCACAACTAGAAACTCCACAACTTGAAACTCCACAAATTTAAACTCCGCAACTTGAGACTCCACAACTGGAAACTCCACAACTAGAAACTCCACAACTAGAAACTCCCCATCCAGAAACTCCGCAACTAGAAACTCCGCAACAGGAGACTCTACAACTAGAAACTCCACAACTAGAAACTCCACAACTAGAAACTCCACAACTAGAAACTCCACAACTAGAAACTCCACAACTAAAAACTTCACAATTCGAAACTCTACTAGAAACTCCACAACTTGAGACTCCACAACTAGGCACTCCACAACTAGAAACTCCACAACTAGAGACTCTGCAACTGTAGAACTCCACAACTAGAAACTCCGCATTTAAAAACTCTGCAACAAGAAATTCCACGGCTAGAAACACCACAACTAGACACTGCGCAACTAGAAACTCTACAACTAGAGACTCCTCAACTAGAGAATTCGCAACTAGAAACTCCAAAAGTAGATACTCTGCAACTATAAACTCCGCAGCTATAAACTCCACAACTAGAAACTCCACAACTCGAAACTCCACAACTAGAAACTCCGCAACTAGAGACTCCACAACTAGAAACTCCACAACTTGAAACTCCACAACAAGAAACTCCACAACCAGAAACTTCACAACTAGAAACTTCACAACTAGAGACTCCACAACTAGAAACTCTACAACTAGAAACTCCACAACTACAAACTCCACAAATAGAGACTCGGCAACAAAAAATTCTATATCATGAAACTCCACACGTAAAAACTCCACAACTAGAAACTGCAAAACTAGAGACTTCACAACTAGAAACTCCACAACTAGAAACTCCACAACTGGAAACTCCACAACTAGACACTCCGCAAATAGATACTCCACAACTAGAGACTCCACAACTTGAAACTCCACAACTTTAAACTCAACAACTTGAGACTCAACAACTAGAAACTCCACAACTTGAAACTCCACAACTACAAACTCCACAACCAAAAACTCCACAACCATAAACTCTACAACTAGAAACTCCACAACTAGAAACTCCACAACTGGAAACTCCACAACTAGACACTCCGCAAATAGATACTCCACAACTAGAGACTCCACCACTTGAAACTCCACAACTTTAAACTGAACAACTTGAGACTCCACAACTAGAAACTCTACAACTAGAAACTCCACAACTACAAACTCCACAAATAGAGACTCGGCTACAAGAAATTTCGTGTCTAGAAAGTCCACAACTAAAAACTCCACAACTGGAAACTCCACAACTTGAGACTCCACAACTAGAAACTCCACAACTAGAAACTCCACAACTAAAAACTCCACAACTAGAAACTCCGCAACTGGAGACTCCACAACTGGAAACTCCACAACTAGAAACTTCACAATTTGAAACTCTACAACTAGAAACTCCACAACTTGAAACTCCACATCTAGACACTGCACAACTATAAACTCCACAACTAGAGACTGCGCTACTAGAGAACTCCGCAACTAGAAACTCCGCATTTAAAAACTCCACAACTTGAGACGCCGCAACTAGAAACTTCACAACTTCAAACTCCACAACTAGAAACTCCACAACTAAAAACTCTACAACTAGAGGCTCCTCAACTAGAAACTCCAAAACTAGAGACTCTGCACCTAGAAACTCCGCAGCTAGAAACTCCACAACTAGAAACTCCAGAACTCGAAACTCCACAACTAGAAACTCCACAACTTGAAACTCCACAACTCAAAACTCCACAACTTGAAACAACACAACTAGAAACTCCACAACTTGTGACTCCGCAACTAGAAACTCCACAACTTGAAACTCCGCAACTAGAAACTCCACAACCAGAAACTCCACAACTAGAAACTCCACAACTAGAAACTCCACAACTGGAAACTCCGCAACTAGAGACTCCACAATTAGAAACTCCACAACTACAAACTCTACAAATAGAGACTCGGCAACTAGAAATTCCATATCCAGAAACTCCACAACTACAAACTCCACAAATAGAGACTCGGCAACTAGAAATTCCATATCTAGAAACTCCACAACTAGAAACTGCAAAACTAGACACTTCACAACTAGAAACTCAACAACTAGAAACTCCACAACTAAAAACTCCACAACTGGAAACTCCACAACTTGAGACTCCGCCACTTGAAACTTCACAACTAAAAACTCCACTATTAAAAACTCCACAACTAGAAACTCCGCAACTAGAAACTCCACAACTTGAAACTCCACAACTAGATACTGCACAATTGGAAACTCCACAACTAGATAATCTATATCTGGAAACTCCACAACTAGAAACTCCACAACCAGAGACTCAACAACTAGAAACTCCAACACTTGAAACTCCACAACTCAAAACTCCACAACTTGAAACTCCACAACTAGAAACTCCACAACTTGAGACTCCGCCACTAGAAACTCCACAACTTGAAACTCCACAACTAGAAACTGCAAAACTAGAGACTTCACAACTAGAAACTCAACAACTAGAAACTCCACAACCAGAAACTCCACAACTAGAAACTCCACAGCTAGAAGCTTCACAACTAGAAACTCCGCAACTTGAAACTTCACAACTCAAAACTCCACAACTTGAAACTCCACAACTTGAGACTCTGCACCTAGAAACTCCGCAGCTAGAAACTCCACAACTAGAAACTCCACAACTCAAAACTCCACAACTAGAAACTCCACAACTTCAAACTCCACAACTCAAAACTTCACAACTTGAACTCCAAAGCTAGTAACTCCACAACTTGAGACTCCGCAACTAGAAACTCCACAACTTGAAACTCCAGAAATAGAAACTCCAGAAATAGAAACTGCAAAACAAGAGACTTCACAACTAGAAACTTCACAACCAAAAACTCCACAACTAGAAACTCAACAATTAGAAACTCCACAACCAGACACTCCGCAATTTCACAACTGTAAACTCCACAACTGGAAACTCCACAACTAGATACTCCACAACTAGAAACTCCACAACTAGAGACTCCACAACTTGAAACTCCACAACTAGAAACTCCACAACTAGAAACTCTGCAACTAGAGACTCCACAACTAGAAACTCCACAACTAGAAACTCCACAACTACGAACTCCACAAATAGAGACTCGGCTACAAGAAATTTCATGTCCAGAAAGTTCAGAACTAAAAACTCCACAACTGGAAACTCCACAACTGAAAACTTCACAACTAGAAACTCCACAACTTGAGATTCCGCAACTAGATACTCCACAACCAGAGACTCTGCAACTAGAATCTCCACAGCTTGAGACTCCGCATTTTGAAACTCCACAACTAGAAACTCCGCAACTAGAAACTCCACAACTAGAAACTCCACAACTGGAAACTCCACTACTAGATACTCCACAACTGGAAACTCGACAACTAGAAACTCCACATCTAGAGACTCCACAACTTGAAACTCAACAACTAGAGACTCTGCAACTAGAAACTCCACAACTAGAGACTCCGCAACTCCACAACTAGAAACTCTACAACTGGAAAATCCAATCTAGATACTCCACAACTAGAAAATCCACAACTAGAAACTCCACAACTAGAAACTCCGCAACTAGAGACTCCACAACTACAAACTCCACAAATAGAGACTTGGCAACTAGAAATTTCATATCTAGAAACTCCACAACTACAAATTCCACAAATAGGGGCTCGGCAACTAGAAATTCCATATCTAAAAACTCCAAGGCTAGAAACTGCAAAACTAGAAACTCCATAACTAGAGACTCAACAACTAGAAACTCCCACACTTGAAACTCCACAACTTGAAAATCCACAACTAGAAACTCCACAACTTGATACTCCACCACTAGAAACTCCACAACTTGAAACTCCACAACTAGAAACTCCACAACTAGAAACTGCAAAACTAGAGACTTCACAACTAGAAACTCAACAACTAGAAACTCCACAACCAGAAACTCCACAACTAGAAACTGCACAACTAGAAACATCACAACTAGAAACTCCGCAACTAGAGACTCCACTGCTAGAAACTCCACAACTTGAAACTCCACAACTCAAAACTCCACAACTTGAAACTCCACAACTTGAGACTCTGCACCTAGAAACTCCGCAGCTAGAAACTCCACAACTAGAAACTCCACAACTCGAAACTCCACAACTAGAAACTCCACAGCTTGAAACTCCACAACTCAAAACTCCACAACTTGAACTCCAAAACTAGAAACTCCACAACTAGAGACTCAACAACTAGAAACTCCCACACTTGAAACTCCACAACTTGAAACTCCACAACTAGAAACTCCACAACTTGAGACTCCGCCACTAGAAACTCCACAACTTGAAACTCCACAACTAGAAACTCCACAACTAGAAACTGCAAAACTAGAGACTTCACAACTAGAAACTAACAACTAGAGACTCCAAAGCTAGAAACTCCACAACCTGAAACTCCACAACTTGAGACTCTGCACCTAGAAACTCCAAAGCTAGAAACTCCACAACTTGAGACTCCACAACTCGAAACTCCACAACTAGAAACTCCACAACTTGAAACTCCACAACTCAAAACTCCACAACTGGAAACTCCACAACTAGAAACTCCACAACTAGAAACTCCCCATCCAGAAACTCCGCAACTAGAAACTCCGCAACAGGAGACTCTACAACTAGAAACTCCACAACTAGAAACTCCACAACTAGAAACTCCACAACTAGAAACTCCACAACTAGAAACTCCACAACTAAAAACTTCACAATTCGAAACTCTACTAGAAACTCCACAACTTGAGACTCCACAACTAGGCACTCCACAACTAGAAACTCCACAACTAGAGACTCTGCAACTGTAGAACTCCACAACTAGAAACTCCGCATTTAAAAACTCTGCAACAAGAAATTCCACGGCTAGAAACACCACAACTAGACACTGCGCAACTAGAAACTCTACAACTAGAGACTCCTCAACTAGAGAATTCGCAACTAGAAACTCCAAAAGTAGATACTCTGCAACTATAAACTCCGCAGCTATAAACTCCACAACTAGAAACTCCACAACTCGAAACTCCACAACTAGAAACTCCGCAACTAGAGACTCCACAACTAGAAACTCCACAACTTGAAACTCCACAACAAGAAACTCCACAACCAGAAACTTCACAACTAGAAACTTCACAACTAGAGACTCCACAACTAGAAACTCTACAACTAGAAAGTCCACAACTACAAACTCCACAAATAGAGACTCGGCAACAAAAAATTCTATATCATGAAACTCCACACGTAAAAACTCCACAACTAGAAACTGCAAAACTAGAGACTTCACAACTAGAAACTCCACAACTAGAAACTCCACAACTGGAAACTCCACAACTAGACACTCCGCAAATAGATACTCCACAACTAGAGACTCCACAACTTGAAACTCCACAACTTTAAACTCAACAACTTGAGACTCAACAACTAGAAACTCCACAACTTGAAACTCCACAACTACAAACTCCACAACCAAAAACTCCACAACCATAAACTCTACAACTAGAAACTCCACAACTAGAAACTCCACAACTGGAAACTCCACAACTAGACACTCCGCAAATAGATACTCCACAACTAGAGACTCCACCACTTTAAACTCCACAACTTTAAACTCAACAACTTGAGACTCCACAACTAGAAACTCCACAACTAGAAACTCCACAACTACAAACTCCACAAATAGAGACTCGGCTACAAGAAATTTCGTGTCTAGAAAGTCCACAACTAAAAACTCCACAACTGGAAACTCCACAACTTGAGACTCCACAACTAGAAACTCCACAACTAGAAACTCCACAACTAAAAACTCCACAACTAGAAACTCCGCAACTGGAGACTCCACAACTAGAAACTCCACAACTAGAAACTTCACAATTTGAAACTCTACAACTAGAAACTCCACAACTTGAAACTCCACATCTAGACACTACACAACTATAAACTCCACAACTAGAGACTGCGCTACTAGAGAACTCCGCAACTAGAAACTCCGCATTTAAAAACTCCACAACTTGAGACGCCGCAACTAGAAACTTCACAACTTCAAACTCCACAACTAGAAACTCCACAACTAAAAACTCTACAACTAGAGGCTCCTCAACTAGAAACTCCAAAACTAGAGACTCTGCACCTAGAAACTCCGCAGCTAGAAACTCCACAACTAGAAACTCCAGAACTCGAAACTCCACAACTAGAAACTCCACAACTTGAAACTCCACAACTCAAAACTCCACAACTTGAAACAACACAACTAGAAACTCCACAACTTGTGACTCCGCAACTAGAAACTCCACAACTTGAAACTCCGCAACTAGAAACTCCACAACCAGAAACTCCACAACTAGAAACTCCACAACTAGAAACTTCACAACTGGAAACTCCGCAACTAGAGACTTCACAATAAGAAACTCCACAACTAGAAACTCCACAACTACAAACTCTACAAATAGAGACTCGGCAACTAGAAATTCCATATCCAGAAACTCCACAACTACAAACTCCACAAATAGAGACTCGGCAACTAGAAATTCCATATCTAGAAACTCCACAACTAGAAACTGCAAAACTAGACACTTCACAACTAGAAACTCCAACACTTGAAACTCCACAACTCAAAACTCCACAACTTGAAACTCCACAACTAGAAACTCCACAACTTGAGACTCCGCCACTAGAAACTCCACAACTTGAAACTCCACAACTAGAAACTGCAAAACTAGAGACTTCACAACTAGAAACTCAACAACTAGAAACTCCACAACCAGAAACTCCACAACTAGAAACTCCACAGCTAGAAGCTTCACAACTAGAAACTCCGCAACTTGAAACTTCACAACTCAAAACTCCACAACTTGAAACTCCACAACTTGAGACTCTGCACCTAGAAACTCCGCAGCTAGAAACTCCACAACTAGAAACTCCACAACTCAAAACTCCACAACTAGAAACTCCACAACTTCAAACTCCACAACTCAAAACTTCACAACTTGAACTCCAAAGCTAGTAACTCCACAACTTGAGACTCCGCAACTAGAAACTCCACAACTTGAAACTCCACAACTAGAAACTCCAGAAATAGAAACTGCAAAACAAGAGACTTCACAACTAGAAACTTCACAACCAAAAACTCCACAACTAGAAACTCAACAATTAGAAACTCCACAACCAGACACTCCGCAATTTCACAACTGTAAACTCCACAACTGGAAACTCCACAACTAGATACTCCACAACTAGAAACTCCACAACTAGAGACTCCACAACTTGAAACTCCACAACTAGAAACTCCACAACTAGAAACTCTGCAACTAGAGACTCCACAACTAGAAACTCCGCAACTAGAAACTCCACAACTACGAACTCCACAAATAGAGACTCGGCTACAAGAAATTTCATGTCTAGAAAGTTCAGAACTAAAAACTCCACAACTGGAAACTCCACAACTGAAAACTTCACAACTAGAAACTCCACAACTTGAGATTCCGCAACTAGATACTCCACAACCAGAGACTCTGCAACTAGAATCTCCACAGCTTGAGACTCCGCATTTTGAAACTCCACAACTAGAAACTCCGCAACTAGAAACTCCACAACTAGAAACTCCACAACTGGAAACTCCACTACTAGATACTCCACAACTGGAAACTCGACAACTAGAAACTCCACATCTAGAGACTCCACAACTTGAAACTCCACAACTAGAGACTCTGCAACTAGAAACTCCACAACTAGAGACTCCGCAACTCCACAACTAGAAACTCTACAACTGGAAAATCCAATCTAGATACTCCACAACTAGAAAATCCACAACTAGGAACTCCACAACTATAGACTCCACAACTTGAAACTCCACAAGCTTAAACTGCACAACTTGAGACTCCACAACTAGAAACTCCACAACTAGAAACTCCACAACTAGAAACTCCGCAACTAGAAACTCCGCAACAGGAGACTCTACAACTAGAAACTCCACAACTAGAAACTCCAAAACTAGAAACTCCACAACTAGAAACTTCACAACTAGAAACTCCGCAACTAGAAACTCCACAACTAGAAACTCCGCAACTACAAACTCCACAAATAGAGACTCGGCAACTACAAATTCCATATTTAGAAACTACACAACTAAAAACTTCACAACTAGAAACTGCAAAACTAGAGACTTCACAACTAGAAACTCCACAGCTAGAAACTCCACAACTGGAAACTCCACAACTAGACACTCCGCAACAAGAAACTCCACAACTAGAGACTCCACAACTTGAAACTCCACAACTTTAAACTCCACAATTTGAGACTCAACAACTAGAAACTCCACAACATGAAACTCCACAATTAGAAACTTCACAATTCGAAACTCTACAACTAGAAACTCCACAACTTGAAACTCCACAACTAGAGACTGCGCAACTAGAGAACTCCGCAACTAGAAACAACGCATTTAAAAACTCCACAACTTGAGACGCCGAAACTAGAAACTCCACAACCATAAACTCCACAACTAGAAACTTCACAACTAGAAACTCTTCAACTAGAGACTCCACAACTAGAAACTACACAACTACAAACTCCACAAATAGAGACTCGGCTACAAGAAATTTCATGTCTATTAAGTCCACAACTAAAACTCCCCAACTGGAAACTCGACAACTTGAGACTCCACAACTAGAAACTCCACAACTAGAAACTCCCCAACTAGAAACTCCACAACTAGAAACTCCACATCTAGAAACTCCACGACTAGAAACTCCACAACGAAAAACTTCACAATTCGAAACTCTACAACTAGAAACTCCACAACTTGAAACTCCACAACTAGACACTACACAACTAGAAACTCCTCAACTAGAGACTGCGCAACTAGAGAACTCCGCAACTAGAAACTACGCATTTAAAAACTCCACAACTTGAGACGCCACAAGTAGAAACACCACAACTAGAGACTCCACAACTTGAAACTCCACAACTTTAAACTCCACAACTTGAGACTCAACAACTAGAAACTCCACAACATGAAACTCCTCAACTAGAAACTCCACAACTACAAACTCCACAACTTGAAACTCCACAACTAGAAACTCCACAACTAGAAACTCCACAACTAGAAACTCCGCAACTAGAGACTCCACAATTAGAAACTCCACAACTAGAAACTCCACAACTACAAACTCCACAAATAGAGACTCGGCAACTAGAAATTTCATATCTAGAAACTCCACAGCTACAAACTCCACAAATAGAGGCTCGGCAACTAGAAATTCCATATCTAAAAACTCCAAGGCTAGAAACTGCAAAACTAGAAACTCCACAACTAGAGACTCAACAACTAGAAACTCCCACACTTGAAACTCCACAACTTGAAACTCCACAACTAGAAACTCCACAACTTGAGACTCCGCCACTAGAAACTCCACAACTTGAAACTCCACAACTAGAAACTGCAAAACTAGAGACTTCACAACTAGAAACTCAAGAACTAGAAACTCCACAACCAGAAACTCCACAACTAGAAACTGCACAACTAGAAACATCACAACTAGAAACTCCGCAACTAGAGACTCCACAGCTAGAAACTCCACAACTTGAAACTCCACAACTCAAAACTCCACAACTTGAACTCCAAAGCTAGAAACTACACAACTTCAGACTCCACAACTAGAAACTCCACAACTTGAAACTCCACAAATTTAAACTCCACAACTTGAGACTCCACAACTGGAAACTCCACAACTAGAAACTCCACAACTAGAAACTCCACAACTAGAAACTCCCCAACCAGAAACTCCGCAACTAGAATCTCCGCAACAGGAGACTCCACAACTAGAAACTCCACAACTAGAAACTCCACAACTAGAAACTCCACAACTAGAAACTCCACAACTAAAAACTTCACAATTCGAAACTCTACTAGAAACTTCACAACTTGAGACTCCACAACTAGGCACTCCACAACTAGAAACTCCACAACTAGAGACTCTGCAACTATAGAACTCCGCAACTAGAAACTCCGCATTTAAAAACTCTGCAACAAGAAATTCCACGGCTAGAAACACCACAACTAGACACTGCGCAACTAGAAACTCTACAAATAGAGACTCCTCAACTTGAGAATTCGCAACTAGAAACTCCAAAAGTAGATACTCTGCAACTATAAACTCCGCAGCTAGAAACTCCACAACTAGAAACTCCACAACTCGAAATTCCACAACTAGAAACACCGCAACTAGAGACTCCAAAACTAGAAACTCCACAACTTGAAACTCCACAACAAGAAACTCCACAACCAGAAACTTCACAACTATAAACTCCACAACTAGAGACTCCACAACTAGAAACTCTACAACTAGAAACTCCACAACTACAAACTCCACAAATAGAGACTCGGCAACAAAAAATTCTATATCATGAAACTCCACACGTAAAAACTCCACAACTAGAAACTGCAAAACTAGAGACTTCACAACTAGAAACTCCACAACTAGAAACTCCACAACTGGAAACTCCACAACTAGACACTCCGCAAATAGAAACTCCACAACTAGAGACTCCACAACTTGAAACTCCACAACTTTAAACTCAACAACTTGAGACTCAACAACTAGAAACTCCACAACATGAAACTCCACAACTACAAACTCCACAACCAAAAACTCCACAACCATAAACTCCACAACTAGAAACTCCACAACTAGAAACTCTTCAACTAGAGACTCCACAACTAGAAACTCCACAACTAGAAACTCCACAACTACAAACTCCACAAATAGAGACTCGGCTACAAAAAATTTCATGTCTAGAAAGTCCACAACCAAAAACTCTGCAACTGGAAACTCCACAACTTGAGACTCCACAACTAGAAACTCCACAACTAGAAACTCCACAACTAGAAACTCCGCAACTGGAGACTCCACAACTAGAAACTCCACAACTAGAAACTCCACAAGTAGACACTACACAACCATAAACTCCACAACTAGAGACTGCACAACTAGAGAACTCCGTAACTAGAAACTCCGCATTTAAAAACTCCACAACTTGAGACGCCGCAACTAGAAACTCCACAACTTGAAACTCCACAACTAGAAACTCCACAACTAAAAACTCTACAACTAGAGGCTCCTCAACTAGAGAATCTGCAACTAGAAACTCCAAAACTAGAGACTCTGCACCTAGAAACGCCGCAGCTAGAAACTCCACAACTAGAAACTCCACAACTTGAAACTCCACAACTCAAAACTCCACAACTTGAAACAACACAACCAGAAACTCCACAACTTGAGACTCCGCAACTAGAAACTCCACAACTTGAAACTCCACAACTAGAAACTCCACAACTAGAAACTCCGCAACTAGAGACTCCATTACTAGAAACTCCACAACTTTAAACTCCACAACTAGAAACTCCGCTACGAGAAACTCCACAACTTGAAACTCCACAACTAGAAACTCCACAACTAGAAACTCCGCAACTAGAGACTCCACAATTAGAAACTCCACAACTACAAACTCCACAACTACAAACTCCACAAATAGAGACTCGGCAACTAGAAATTCCATATCTAGAAACTCCGCAACTACAAACTCCACAAATAGAGACTTCACAACTAGAAACTCAACAACTAGAAACTCCACAACTAAAATCTCTACAACTGGAAACTCCACAACTTGAAATTCCACAACTAGATACTCCACAACTGGAAACTCCAAAACTAGATTGTCCATATCTGGAAACTCCACAACTAGAAACTCCACAACTAGAGACTCAACAACTAGAAACTCCAACACTTGAAACTCCACAACTCAAAACTCCACAACTTGAAACTCCACAACTAGAAACTCCACAACTTGAGACTCCGCCACTAGAAACTCCACAACTTGAAACTCCACAACTAGAAACTGCAAAACTAGAGACTTCACAACTAGAAACTCAACAACTAGAAACTCCACAACCAGAAACTCCACAACTAGAAACTCCACAGCTAGAAGCTTCACAACTAGAAACTCCGCAACTTGAAACTCCACAACTCAAAACTCCACAACTTGAACTCCAAAGCTAGAAACTCCACAACTTGAGACTCCGCAACTAGAAACTCCACAACTTGAAACTCCACAACTAGAAACTCCAGAACTAGAAACTGCAAAGCAAGAGACTTCACAACTAGAAACTTCACAACCAAAAACTCCACAACTAGAAACTCAACAATTAGAAACTCCACAACCAGACACTCCGCAATTTCACAACTGGAAACTCCACAACTGGAAACTCCACAACTAGATACTCCGCAACTAGAAACTCCACAACTAGAGACTCCACAACTTGAAACTCCACAACTAGAAACTCCACAACTAGAAACTCTGCAACTAGAGACTCCACAACTAGAAACTCCACAACTAGAAACTCCACAACTACGAACTCCACAAATAGAGACTCGGCTACAAGAAATTTCATGTCTAGAAAGTTCAGAACTAAAAACTCCACAACTGGAAACTCCACAACTGAAACTTCACAACTAGGAACTCCACAACTATAGTCTCCACAACTTGAAACTCCACAAGCTTAAACTGCACAACTTGAGACTCCACAACTAGAAACTCCACAACTAGAAACTCCACAACTAGAAACTCTCCAACTAGAAACTCCGCAACTAGAAACTCGACAACTTGAGACTCCGCAACTAGAAACTCCACAACTTGAAAATCTACAACTAGAAACTCAACGACTAGAAACTCCGCTGTTAAACACTCCGCAACTAGAAACTACAACTAGAAACTCCACAACTTGAAACTCCACAACTAGATACTCCACGACTGGATACTCCACAACTATATAATCCATATCTAAAAACTCCACAACTAGATACTCCATATCTGGAAACTCCACAACTAGAAACTCCACAACTAGAGACTCAACAACTCGAAACTCCACAACTAGAAACTCAACAATTAGAAACTCCACAACCAGACACTCCGCAATTCCACAACTGGAAACTCCACAACTGGAAACTCCACAACTGGATACTCCGCAACTAGAAACTCCACAACTAGAAACTCCACAACTTGAAACTCCACAACTAGAAACTCCACAACTAGAAACTCTGCAACTAGAGACTTCACAACTAGAAACTCCACAACTACGAACTCCACAAATAGAGACTCGGCTACAAGGAATTTCATGTCTAGAAAGTCCAGAACTAAAAACTCCACAACTGGAAACTCCACAACTAGAAACTCCACAACTAGAGATTCCGCCACTAGAAACTCCACAACCAGAGACTCTGCAACTAGAAACTCCGCAGCTAGAAACTCCACAAATAAAAGCTCCGCAACTAGAAACTCCGCAGCTAGAAACTACAGAACTAGACACTCTACAACTAGAAACTCCACAACTAGGAACTCCACAACTAGAAACTTCACAACGAAAAACTTCACAATTCGAAACTCTACAACTAGAAACTCCACAACTTGAAACTCCACAACTAGACACTACACAACTAGAAACTCCTCAACTAGAGACTGCGCAACTAGAAAACTCCGCAACTAGAAACTACGCATTTAAAAACTCCACAACTTGAGACGCCGCAACTAGAAACTCCACAACTAGAGACTCCACAACATGAAACTCCACAACTTTAAACTCCACAACTTGAGACTCAACAACTAGAAACTCCACAACATGAAACTCCACAACTAGAAACTCCACAACTAGAAACTTGACAACTTGAAACTCCACAACTAGAAACTCCAAAACTAGAAACTCCACAACTAGAAACTCCACAACTAGAAACTCCACAACTAGAAACTCCGCAACTAGAGACTCCACAACTACAAACTCCACAAATAGAGACTTGGCAACTAGAAATTTCATATCTAGAAACTCCACAACTACAAATTCCACAAATAGGGGCTCGGCAACTAGAAATTCCATATCTAAAAACTCCAAGGCTAGAAACTGCAAAACTAGAAACTCCATAACTAGAGACTCAACAACTAGAAACTCCCACACTTGAAACTCCACAACTTGAAAATCCACAACTAGAAACTCCACAACTTGATACTCCACCACTAGAAACTCCACAACTTGAAACTCCACAACTAGAAACTCCACAACTAGAAACTGCAAAACTAGAGACTTCACAACTAGAAACTCAACAACTAGAAACTCCACAACCAGAAACTCCACAACTAGAAACTGCACAACTAGAAACATCACAACTAGAAACTCCGCAACTAGAGACTCCACTGCTAGAAACTCCACAACTTGAAACTCCAAAACTCAAAACTCCACAACTTGAAACTCCACAACTTGAGACTCTGCACCTAGAAACTCCGCAGCTAGAAACTCCACAACTAGAAACTCCACAACTCGAAACTCCACAACTAGAAACTCCACAGCTTGAAACTCCACAACTCAAAACTCCACAACTTGAACTCCAAAACTAGAAACTCCACAAGTAGAGACTCAACAACTAGAAACTCCCACACTTGAAACTCCACAACTTGAAACTCCACAACTAGAAACTCCACAACTTGAGACTCAACAACTAGAAACTCCACAACATGAAACTCCACAACTACAAACTCCACAACCAAAAACTCCACAACCATAAACTCTACAACTAGAAACTCCACAACTAGAAACTCCACAACTGGAAACTCCACAACTAGACACTCCGCAAATAGATACTCCACAACTAGAGACTCCACCACTTGAAACTCCACAACTTTAAACTCAACAACTTGAGACTCCGCCACTAGAAACTCCACAACTTGAAACTCCACAACTAGAAACTGCAAAACTAGAGACTTCACAACTAGAAACTCAACAACTAGAAACTCCACAACCAGAAACTCCACAACTAGAAACTAAACAGCTAGAAGCTTCACAACTAGAAACTCCGCAACTTGATACTCCACAACTCAAAACTCCACAACTTGAACTCCAAAGCTAGAAACTCCACAACTTGAGACTCCGCAACTAGAAACTCCACAACTTGAAACTCCACAACTAGAAACTCCAGAACTAGAAACTGCAAAGCAAGAGACTTCACAACTAGAAACTTCACAACCAAAAACTCCACAACTAGAAACTCAACAATTAGAAACTCCACAACCAGACACTCCGCAATTTCACAACTGGAAACTCCACAACTGGAAACTCCACAACTAGATACTCCGCAACTAGAAACTCCACAACTAGAGACTCCACAACTTGAAACTCCACAACTAGAAACTCCACAACTAGAAACTCTGCAACTAGAGACTCCACAACTAGAAACTCCACAACTAGAAACTCCACAACTACGAACTCCACAAATAGAGACTCGGCTACAAGAAATTTCATGTCTAGAAAGTTCAGAACTAAAAACTCCACAACTGGAAACTCCACAACTGAAAACTTCACAACTAGAAACTCCACAGCTTGAGACTCCGCAACTTGAAACTCCACAACTAGAAACTCCGCAACTAGAAACTCCACAACTGGAAACTCCACAACTGGAAACTCCACTACTAGATACTCCACAACTGGAAACTCGACAACTAGAAACTCCACATCTAGAGACTCCACAACTTGAAACTCCACAACTAGAGATTCTGCAACTAGAAACTCCACAACTAGAGACTCCGCAACTCCACAACTAGAAACTCTACAACTGGAAAATCCAATATAGATACTCCACAACTAGAATATCCACAACTAGGAACTCCACAACTATAGACTCCACAACTTGAAACTCCACAAGCTTAAACTGCACAACTTGAGACTCCACAACTTGAAACTCCACAACTAGAAACTCCACAACTAGAAACTCTCCAACTAGAAACTCCGCAACTAGAAACTCCACAACAGGAGACTCTACAACTAGAAACTCCACAACTAGAAACTCCAAAACTAGAAACTCCACAACTAGAAACTTCACAACTAGAAACTCCGCAACTAGAAACTCCACAACTAGAAACTCCACAACTTGAAACTCCAAAGCTAGAAACTCGACAACTTGAGACTCCGCAACTAGAAACTCCACAACTTGAAACTCTACAACTAGAAACTCAACGACTAGAAACTCCGCTGTTAAAAACTCCGCAACTAGAAACTACAACTAGAAACTCCACAACTTGAAACTCCACAACTAGATACTCCACAACTGGATACTCCACAACTATATAATCCATATCTAAAAACTCCACAACTAGATACTCCATATCTGGAAACTCCACAACTAGAAACTCCACAACTAGAGACTCAACAACTCGAAACTCCACAACTAGAAACTCAACAATTAGAAACTCCACAACCAGACACTCCGCAATTCCACAACTGGAAACTCCACAACTGGAAACTCCACAACTAGATACTCCGCAACTAGAAACTCCACAACTAGAAACTCCACAACTTGAAACTCCACAACTAGAAACTCCACAACTAGAAACTCTGCAACTAGAGACTTCACAACTAGAAACTCCACAACTACGAACTCCACAAATAGAGACTCGGCTACAAGGAATTTCATGTCTAGAAAGTCCAGAACTAAAAACTCCACAACTGGAAACTCCACAACTAGAGATTCCGCCACTAGAAACTCCACAACCAGAGACTCTGCAACTAGAAACTCCGCAGCTAGAAACTCCACAAGTAAAAGCTCCGCAACTAGAAACTCCGCAGCTAGAAACTACAGAACTAGACACTCTACAACTAGAAACTCCACAACTAGGAACTCCACAACTAGAAACTCCACAACGAAAAACTTCACAATTCGAAACTCTACAACTAGAAACTCCACAACTTGAAACTCCACAACTAGACACTACACAACTAGAAACTCCTCAACTAGAGACTGCGCAACTAGAAAACTCCGCAACTAGAAACTACGCATTTAAAAACTCCACAACTTGAGACGCCGCAACTAGAAACTCCACAACTAGAGACTCCACAACATGAAACTCCACAACTTTAAACTCCACAACTTGAGACTCAACAACTAGAAACTCCACAACATGAAACTCCACAACTAGAAACACCACAACTAGAAACTTGACAACTTGAAACTCCACAACTAGAAACTCCACAACTAGAAACTCCACAACTAGAAACTCCACAACTAGAAACTCCACAACTAGAAACTCCGCAACTAGAGACTCCACAACTACAAACTCCACAAATAGAGACTTGGCAACTAGAAATTTCATATCTAGAAACTCCACAACTACAAATTCCACAAATAGGGGCTCGGCAACTAGAAATTCCATATCTAAAAACTCCAAGGCTAGAAACTGCAAAACTAGAAACTCCATAACTAGAGACTCAACAACTAGAAACTCCCACACTTGAAACTCCACAACTTGAAAATCCACAACTAGAAACTCCACAACTTGATACTCCACCACTAGAAACTCCACAACTTGAAACTCCACAACTAGAAACTCCACAACTAGAAACTGCAAAACTAGAGACTTCACAACTAGAAACTCAACAACTAGAAACTCCACAACCAGAAACTCCACAACTAGAAACTGCACAACTAGAAACATCACAACTAGAAACTCCGCAACTAGAGACTCCACTGCTAGAAACTCCACAACTTGAAACTCCACAACTCAAAACTCCACAACTTGAAACTCCACAACTTGAGACTCTGCACCTAGAAACTCCGCAGCTAGAAACTCCACAACTAGAAACTCCACAACTCGAAACTCCACAACTAGAAACTCCACAGCTTGAAACTCCACAACTCAAAACTCCACAACTTGAACTCCAAAACTAGAAACTCCACAACTAGAGACTCAACAACTAGAAACTCCCACACTTGAAACTCCACAACTTGAAACTCCACAACTAGAAACTCCACAACTTGAGACTCCGCCACTAGAAACTCCACAACTTGAAACTCCACAACTAGAAACTCCACAACTAGAAACTGCAAAACTAGAGACTTCACAACTAGAAACTCAACAACTAGAGACTCCAAAGCTAGAAACTCCACAACCTGAAACTCCACAACTTGAGACTCTGCACCTAGAAACTCCGCAGCTAGAAACTCCACAACTAGAAACTCCACAACTCGAAACTCCACAACTAGAAACTCCACAACTTGAAACTCCACAACTCAAAACTCCACAACTTGAACTCCAAAGCTAGAAACTCCACAACTTGAGACTCCACAACTAGAAACTCCACAACTTGAAACTCCACAAATTTAAACTCCGCAACTTGAGACTCCACAACTGGAAACTCCACAACTAGAAACTCCACAACTAGAAACTCCCCATCCAGAAACTCCGCAACTAGAAACTCCGCAACAGGAGACTCTACAACTAGAAACTCCACAACTAGAAACTCCACAACTAGAAACTCCACAACTAGAAACTCCACAACTAGAAACTCCACAACTAAAAACTTCACAATTCGAAACTCTACTAGAAACTCCACAACTTGAGACTCCACAACTAGGCACTCCACAACTAGAAACTCCACAACTAGAGACTCTGCAACTGTAGAACTCCACAACTAGAAACTCCGCATTTAAAAACTCTGCAACAAGAAATTCCACGGCTAGAAACACCACAACTAGACACTGCGCAACTAGAAACTCTACAACTAGAGACTCCTCAACTAGAGAATTCGCAACTAGAAACTCCAAAAGTAGATACTCTGCAACTATAAACTCCGCAGCTATAAACTCCACAACTAGAAACTCCACAACTCGAAACTCCACAACTAGAAACTCCGCAACTAGAGACTCCACAACTAGAAACTCCACAACTTGAAACTCCACAACAAGAAACTCCACAACCAGAAACTTCACAACTAGAAACTTCACAACTAGAGACTCCACAACTAGAAACTCTACAACTAGAAACTCCACAACTACAAACTCCACAAATAGAGACTCGGCAACAAAAAATTCTATATCATGAAACTCCACACGTAAAAACTCCACAACTAGAAACTGCAAAACTAGAGACTGCACAACTAGAAACTCCACAACTAGAAACTCCACAACTGGAAACTCCACAACTAGAAACTCCACAACTGGAAACTCCACAACTAGAGACTCCACAACTTGAAACTCCACAACTTTAAACTCAACAACTTGAGACTCAACAACTAGAAACTCCACAACATGAAACTCCACAACTACAAACTCCACAACCAAAAACTCCACAACCATAAACTCCACAACTAGAAACTCCACAACTAGAAACTCTTCAACTAGAGACTCCACAACTAGAAACTCCACAACTAGAAACTCCACAACTACAAACTCCACAAATAGAGACTCGGCTACAAAAAATTTCATGTCCAGAAAGTCCACAACCAAAAACTCTGCAACTGGAAACTCCACAACTTGAGACTCCACAACTAGAAACTCCACAACTAGAAACTCCACAACTAGAAACTCCGCAACTGGAGACTCCACAACTAGAAACTCCACAACTAGAAACTCCACAAGTAGACACTACACAACCATAAACTCCACAACTAGAGAACTCCGTAACTAGAAACTCCGCATTTAAAACTCCACAACTTGAGACGCCGCAACTAGAAACTCCACAACTTGAAACTCCACAACTAGAAACTCCACAACTAAAAACTCTACAACTAGAGGCTCCTCAACTAGAGAATCTGCAACTAGAAACTCCAAAACTAGAGACTCTGCACCTAGAAACGCCGCAGCTAGAAACTCCACAACTAGAAACTCCACAACTTGAAACTCCACAACTCAAAACTCCACAACTTGAAACAACACAACCAGAAACTCCACAACTTGAGACTCCGCAACTAGAAACTCCACAACTTGAAACTCCACAACTAGAAACTCCACAACTAGAAACTCCGCAACTAGAGACTCCATCACTAGAAACTCCACAACTTTAAACTCCACAACTAGAAACTCCGCTACGAGAAACTCCACAACTAGAAACTCCACAACTAGAAACTCCACAACTAGAAACTCCGCAACTAGAGACTCCACAATTAGAAACTCCACAACTACAAACTCCACAACTACAAACTCCACAAATAGAGACTCGGCAACTAGAAATTTCATATCTAGAAACTCCGCAACTACAAACTCCACAAATAGAGACTTCACAACTAGAAACTCAACAACTAGAAACTCCACAACTAAAATCTCTACAACTGGAAACTCCACAACTTGAAATTCCACAACTAGATACTCCACAACTGGAAACTCTGCAACTAGAGACTTCACAACTAGAAACTCCACAACTACGAACTCCACAAATAGAGACTCGGCTACAAGGAATTTCATGTCTAGAAAGTCCAGAACTAAAAACTCCACAACTGGAAACTCCACAACTAGAAACTCCACAACTAGAGATTCCGCCACTAGAAACTCCACAACCAGAGACTCTGCAACTAGAAACTCCGCAGCTAGAAACTCCACAAATAAAAGCTCCGCAACTAGAAACTCCGCAGCTAGAAACTACAGAACTAGACACTCTACAACTAGAAACTCCACAACTAGGAACTCCACAACTAGAAACTCCACAACGAAAAACTTCACAATTCGAAACTCTACAACTAGAAACTCCACAACTTGAAACTCCACAACTAGACACTACACAACTAGAAACTCCTCAACTAGAGACTGCGCAACTAGAAAACTCCGCAACTAGAAACTACGCATTTAAAAACTCCACAACTTGAGACGCCGCAACTAGAAACTCCACAACTAGAGACTCCACAACATGAAACTCCACAACTTTAAACTCCACAACTTGAGACTCAACAACTAGAAACTCCACAACATGAAACTCCACAACTAGAAACTCCACAACTAGAAACTTGACAACTTGAAACTCCACAACTAGAAACTCCACAACTAGAAACTCCACAACTAGAAACTCCACAACTAGAAACTCCACAACTAGAAACTCCGCAACTAGAGACTCCACAACTACAAACTCCACAAATAGAGACTTGGCAACTAGAAATTTCATATCTAGAAACTCCACAACTACAAATTCCACAAATAGGGGCTCGGCAACTAGAAATTCCATATCTAAAAACTCCAAGGCTAGAAACTGCAAAACTAGAAACTCCATAACTAGAGACTCAACAACTAGAAACTCCCACACTTGAAACTCCACAACTTGAAAATGCACAACTAGAAACTCCACAACTTGATACTCCACCACTAGAAACTCCACAACTTGAAACTCCACAACTAGAAACTCCACAACTAGAAACTGCAAAACTAGAGACTTCACAACTAGAAACTCAACAACTAGATACTCCACAACCAGAAACTCCACAACCTGAAACTCCACAACTTGAGACTCTGCACCTAGAAACTCCGCAGCTAGAAACTCCACAACTAGAAACTCGACAACTCGAAACTCCACAACTAGAAACTCCACAACTTGAAACTCCACAACTCAAAACTCCACAACTTGAACTCCAAAGCTAGAAACTCCACAACTTGAGACTCCACAACTAGAAACTCCACAACTTGAAACTCCACAAATTTAAACTCCGCAACTTGAGACTCCACAACTGGAAACTCCACAACTAGAAACTCCACAACTCAAAACTCCACAACTTGAAACTCCACAACTTGAGACTCTGCACCTAGAAACTCCGCAGCTAGAAACTCCACAACTAGAAACTCCACAACTCGAAACTCCACAACTAGAAACTCCACAGCTTGAAACTCCACAACTCAAAACTCCACAACTTGAACTCCAAAACTAGAAACTCCACAACTAGAGACTCAACAACTAGAAACTCCCACACTTGAAACTCCACAACTTGAAACTCCACAACTAGAAACTCCACAACTTGAGACTCCGCCACTAGAAACTCCACAACTTGAAACTCCACAACTAGAAACTCCACAACTAGAAACTGCAAAACTAGAGACTTCACAACTAGAAACTCAACAACTAGAGACTCCAAAGCTAGAAACTCCACAACCTGAAACTCCACAACTTGAGACTCTGCACCTAGAAACTCCGCAGCTAGAAACTCCACAACTAGAAACTCGACAACTCGAAACTCCACAACTAGAAACTCCACAACTTGAAACTCCACAACTCAAAACTCCACAACTTGAACTCCAAAGCTAGAAACTCCACAACTTGAGACTCCACAACTAGAAACTCCACAACTTGAAACTCCACAAATTTAAACTCCGCAACTTGAGACTCCACAACTGGAAACTCCACAACTAGAAACTCCACAACTAGAAACTCCCCATCCAGAAACTCCGCAACTAGAAACTCCGCAACAGGAGACTCTACAACTAGAAACTCCACAACTAGAAACTCCACAACTAGAAACTCCACAACTAGAAACTCCACAACTAGAAACTCCACAACTAAAAACTTCACAATTCGAAACTCTACTAGAAACTCCACAACTTGAGACTCCACAACTAGGCACTCCACAACTAGAAACTCCACAACTAGAGACTCTGCAACTGTAGAACTCCACAACTAGAAACTCCGCATTTAAAAACTCTGCAACAAGAAATTCCACGGCTAGAAACACCACAACTAGACACTGCGCAACTAGAAACTCTACAACTAGAGACTCCTCAACTAGAGAATTCGCAACTAGAAACTCCAAAAGTAGATACTCTGCAACTATAAACTCCGCAGCTATAAACTCCACAACTAGAAACTCCACAACTCGAAACTCCACAACTAGAAACTCCGCAACTAGAGACTCCACAACTAGAAACTCCACAACTTGAAACTCCACAACAAGAAACTCCACAACCAGAAACTTCACAACTAGAAACTTCACAACTAGAGACTCCACAACTAGAAACTCTACAACTAGAAACTCCACAACTACAAACTCCACAAATAGAGACTCGGCAACAAAAAATTCTATATCATGAAACTCCACACGTTAAAACTCCACAACTAGAAACTGCAAAACTAGAGACTTCACAACTAGAAACTCCACAACTAGAAACTCCACAACTGGAAACTCCACAACTAGACACTCCGCAAATAGATACTCCACAACTAGAGACTCCACAACTTGAAACTCCACAACTTTAAACTCAACAACTTGAGACTCAACAACTAGAAACTCCACAACATGAAACTCCACAACTACAAACTCCACAACCAAAAACTCCACAACCATAAACTCCACAACTAGAAACTCCACAACTAGAAACTCTTCAACTAGAGACTCCACAACTAGAAACTCCACAACTAGAAACTCCACAACTACAAACTCCAGAAATAGAGACTCGGCTACAAAAAATTTCATGTCTAGAAAGTCCACAACCAAAAACTCTGCAACTGGAAACTCCACAACTTGAGACTCCACAACTAGAAACTCCACAACTAGAAACTCCACAACTAGAAACTCCGCAACTGGAGACTCCACAACTAGAAACTCCACAACTAGAAACTCCACAAGTAGACACTACACAACCATAAACTCCACAACTAGAGAACTCCGTAACTAGAAACTCCGCATTTAAAACTCCACAACTTGAGACGCCGCAACTAGAAACTCCACAACTTGAAACTCCACAACTAGAAACTCCACAACTAAAAACTCTACAACTAGAGGCTCCTCAACTAGAGAATCTGCAACTAGAAACTCCAAAACTAGAGACTCTGCACCTAGAAACGCCGCAGCTAGAAACTCCACAACTAGAAACTCCACAACTTGAAACTCCACAACTCAAAACTCCACAACTTGAAACAACACAACCAGAAACTCCACAACTTGAGACTCCGCAACTAGAAACTCCACAACTTGAAACTCCACAACTAGAAACTCCACAACTAGAAACTCCGCAACTAGAGACTCCATCACTAGAAACTCCACAACTTTAAACTCCACAACTAGAAACTCCGCTACGAGAAACTCCACAACTAGAAACTCCACAACTAGAAACTACACAACTAGAAACTCCGCAACTAGAGACTCCACAATTAGAAACTCCACAACTACAAACTCCACAACTACAAACTCCACAAATAGAGACTCGGCAACTAGAAATTCCATATCTAGAAACTCCGCAACTACAAACTCCACAAATAGAGACTTCACAACTAGAAACTCAACAACTAGAAACTCCACAACTAAAATCTCTACAACTGGAAACTCCACAACTTGAAATTCCACAACTAGATACTCCACAACTGGAAACTCCAAAACTAGATAGTCCATATCTGGAAACTCCACAACTAGAAACTCCACAACTAGAGACTCAACAACTAGAAACTCCAACACTTGAAACTCCACAACTCAAAACTCCACAACTTGAAACTCCACAACTAGAAACTCCACAACTTGAGACTCCGCCACTAGAAACTCCACAACTTGAAACTCCACAACTAGAAACTGCAAAACTAGAGACTTCACAACTAGAAACTCAACAACTAGAAACTCCACAACCAGAAACTCCACAACTAGAAACTCCACAGCTAGAAGCTTCACAACTAGAAACTCCGCAACTTGAAACTCCACAACTCAAAACTCCACAACTTGAACTCCAAAGCTAGAAACTCCACAACTTGAGACTCCGCAACTAGAAACTCCACAACTTGAAACTCCACAACTAGAAACTCCAGAACTAGAAACTGCAAAGCAAGAGACTTCACAACTAGAAACTTCACAACCAAAAACTCCACAACTAGAAACTCAACAATTAGAAACTCCACAACCAGACACTCCGCAATTTCACAACTGGAAACTCCACAACTGGAAACTCCACAACTAGATACTCCGCAACTAGAAACTCCACAACTAGAGACTCCACAACTTGAAACTCCACAACTAGAAACTCCACAACTAGAAACTCTGCAACTAGAGACTCCACAACTAGAAACTCCACAACTAGAAACTCCACAACTACGAACTCCACAAATAGAGACTCGGCTACAAGAAATTTCATGTCTAGAAAGTTCAGAACTAAAAACTCCACAACTGGAAACTCCACAACTGAAAACTTCACAACTAGAAACTCCACAGCTTGAGACTCCGCTACTTGAAACTCCACAACTAGAAACTCCGCAACTAGAAACTCCACAACTGGAAACTCCACAACTGGAAACTCCACTACTAGATACTCCACAACTGGAAACTCGACAACTAGAAACTCCACATCTAGACTCCACAACTTGAAACTCCACAACTAGAGACTCTGCAACTCCACAACTAGAAACTCTACAACTGGAAAATCCAATATAGATACTCCACAACTAGAAAATCCACAACTAGGAACTCCACAACTATAGACTCCACAACTTGAAACTCCACAAGCTTAAACTGCACAACTTGAGACTCCACAACTAGAAACTCCACAACTAGAAACTCCACAACTAGAAACTCTCCAACTAGAAACTCCGCAACTAGAAACTCCGCAACAGGAGACTCTACAACTAGAAACTCCACAACTAGAAACTCCAAAACTAGAAATTCCACAACTAGAAACTTCACAACTAGAAACTCCGCAACTAGAAACTCCACAACTAGAAACTCCACAACTTGAAACTCCAAAGCTAGAAACTCGACAACTTGAGACTCCGCAACTAGAAACTCCACAACTTGAAACTCTACAACTAGAAACTCAACGACTAGAAACTCCGCTGTTAAAAACTCCGCAACTAGAAACTACAACTAGAAACTCCACAACTTGAAACTCCACAACTAGATACTCCACAACTGGATACTCCACAACTATATAATCCATATCTAAAAACTCCACAACTAGATACGCCATATCTGGAAACTCAACAACTAGAAACTCCACAACTAGAGACTCAACAACTCGAAACTCCACAACTAGAAACTCAACAATTAGAAACTCCACAACCAGACACTCCGCAATTCCACAACTGGAGACTCCACAACTGGAAACTCCACAACTAGATACTCCGTAACTAGAAACTCCACAACTAGAAACTCCACAACTTGAAACTCCACAACTAGAAACTCCACAACTAGAAACTCTGCAACTAGAGACTTCACAACTAGAAACTCCACAACTACGAACTCCACAAATAGAGACTCGGCTACAAGGAATTTCATGTCTAGAAAGTCCAGAACTAAAAACTCCACAACTGGAAACTCCACAACTAGAAACTCCACAACTAGAGATTCCGCCACTAGAAACTCCACAACCAGAGACTCTGCAACTAGAAACTCCGCAGCTAGAAACTCCACAAATAAAAGATCCGCAACTAGAAACTCCGCCGCTAGAAACTACAGAACTAGACACTCTACAACTAGAAACTCCACAACTAGGAACTCCACAACTAGAAACTCCACAACGAAAAACTTCACAATTCGAAACTCTACAACTAGAAACTCCACAACTTGAAACTCCACAACTAGACACTACACAACTAGAAACTCCTCAACTAGAGACTGCGCAACTAGAAAACTCCGCAACTAGAAACTACGCAGTTAAAAACTCCACAACTTGAGACGCCGCAACTAGAAACTCCACAACTAGAGACTCCACAACATGAAACTCCACAACTTTAAACTCCACAACTTGAGACTCAACAACTAGAAACTCCACAACATGAAACTCCACAACTAGAAACTCCACAACTAGAAACTTGACAACTAGAAACTCCACAACTAGAAACTCCACAACTAGAAACTCCACAACTAGAAACTCCACAACTAGAAACTCCGCAACTAGAGACTACACAACTACAAACTCCACAAATAGAGACTTGGCAACTAGAAATTTCATATCTAGAAATTCCACAACTACAAATTCCACAAATAGGGGCTCGGCAACTAGAAATTCCATATCTAAAAACTCCAAGGCTAGAAACTGCAAAACTAGAAACTCCATAACTAGAGACTCAACAACTAGAAACTCCCACACTTGAAACTCCACAACTTGAAAATCCACAACTAGAAACTCCACAACTTGATACTCCACCACTAGAAACTCCACAACTTGAAACTCCACAACTAGAAACTCCACAACTAGAAACTGCAAAACTAGAGACTTCACAACTAGAAACTCAACAACTAGAAACTCCACAACCAGAAACTCCACAACTAGAAACTGCACAACTAGAAACATCACAACTAGAAACTCCGCAACTAGAGACTCCACTGCTAGAAACTCCACAACTTGAAACTCCACAACTGGAAACTCCACAACTGGAAACTCCACAACTAGATACTCCGCAACTAGAAACTCCACAACTTGAAACTCCACAACTAGAAACTCCACAACTAGAAACTCTGCAACTAGAGACTTCACAACTAGAAACTCCACAACTACGAACTCCACAAATAGAGACTCGGCTACAAGGAATTTCATGTCTAGAAAGTCCAGAACTAAAAACTCCACAACTGGAAACTCCACAACTAGAAACTCCACAACTAGAGATTCCGCCACTAGAAACTCCACAACCAGAGACTCTGCAACTAGAAACTCCGCAGCTAGAAACTCCACAAATAAAAGCTCCGCAACTAGAAACTCCGCAGCTAGAAACTACAGAACTAGACACTCTACAACTAGAAACTCCACAACTAGGAACTCCACAACTAGAAACTCCACAACGAAAAACTTCACAATTCGAAACTCTACAACTAGAAACTCCACAACTTGAAACTCCACAACTAGACACTACACAACTAGAAACTCCTCAACTAGAGACTGCGCAACTAGAAAACTCCGCAACTAGAAACTACGCATTTAAAAACTCCACAACTTGAGACGCCGCAACTAGAAACTCCACAACTAGAGACTCCCCAACATGAAACTCCACAACTTTAAACTCCACAACTTGAGACTCAACAACTAGAAACTCCACAACATGAAACTCCACAACTAGAAACTCCACAACTAGAAACTTGACAACTTGAAACTCCACAACTAGAAACTCCACAACTAGAAACTCCACAACTAGAAACTCCACAACTAGAAACTCCACAACTAGAAACTCCGTAACTAGAGACTCCACAACTACAAACTCCACAAATAGAGACTTGGCAACTAGAAATTTCATATCTAGAAACTCCACAACTACAAATTCCACAAATAGGGGCTCGGCAACTAGAAATTCCATATCTAAAAACTCCAAGGCTAGAAACTGCAAAACTAGAAACTCCATAACTAGAGACTCAACAACTAGAAACTCCCACACTTGAAACTCCACAACTTGAAAATCCACAACTAGAAACTCCACAACTTGATACTCCACCACTAGAAACTCCACAACTTGAAACTCCACAACTTGAAACTCCACAACTAGAAACTCCACAACTAGAAACTGCAAAACTAGAGACTTCACAACTAGAAACTCAACAACTAGAAACTCCACAACCAGAAACTCCACAACTAGAAACTGCACAACTAGAAACATCACAACTAGAAACTCCGCAACTAGAGACTCCACTGCTAGAAACTCCACAACTTGAAACTCCACAACTCAAAACTCCACAACTTGAAACTCCACAACTTGAGACTCTGCACCTAGAAACTCCGCAGCTAGAAACTCCACAACTAGAAACTCCACAACTCGAAACTCCACAACTAGAAACTCCACAGCTTGAAACTCCACAACTCAAAACTCCACAACTTGAACTCCAAAACTAGAAACTCCACAACTAGAGACTCAACAACTAGAAACTCCCACACTTGAAACTCCACAACTTGAAACTCCACAACTAGAAACTCCACAACTTGAGACTCCGCCACTAGAAACTCCACAACTTGAAACTCCACAACTAGAAACTCCACAACTAGAAACTGCAAAACTAGAGACTTCACAACTAGAAACTCAACAACTAGAGACTCCAAAGCTAGAAACTCCACAACCTGAAACTCCTCAACTTGAGACTCTGCACCTAGAAACTCCGCAGCTAGAAACTCCACAACTAGAAACTCCACAACTCGAAACTCCACACTAGAAACTCCACAACTTGAAACTCCACAACTCAAAACTCCACAACTTGAACTCCAAAGCTAGAAACTCCACAACTTGAGACTCCACAACTAGAAACTCCACAACTTGAAACTCCACAAATTTAAACTCCGCAACTTGAGACTCCACAACTGGAAACTCCACAACTAGAAACTCCACAACTAGAAACTCCCCATCCAGAAACTCCGCAACTAGAAACTCCGCAACAGGAGACTCTACAACTAGAAACTCCACAACTAGAAACTCCACAACTAGAAACTCCACAACTAGAAACTCCACAACTAGAAACTCCACAACTAAAAACTTCACAATTCGAAACTCTACTAGAAACTCCACAACATGAGACTCCACAACTAGGCACTCCACAACTAGAAACTCCACAACTAGAGACTCTGCAACTGTAGAACTCCACAACTAGAAACTCCGCATTTAAAAACTCTGCAACAAGAAATTCCACGGCTAGAAACACCACAACTAGACACTGCGCAACTAGAAACTCTACAACTAGAGACTCCTCAACTAGAGAATTCGCAACTAGAAACTCCAAAAGTAGATACTCTGCAACTATAAACTCCGCAGCTATAAACTCCACAACTATAAACTCCACAACTCGAAACTCCACAACTAGAAACTCCGCAACTAGAGACTCCACAACTAGAAACTCCACAACTTGAAACTCCACAACAAGAAACTCCACAACCAGAAACTTCACAACTAGAAACTTCACAACTAGAGACTCCACAACTAGAAACTCTACAACTAGAAACTCCACAACTACAAACTCCACAAATAGAGACTCGGCAACAAAAAATTCTATATCATGAAACTCCACACGTAAAAACTCCACAACTAGAAACTGCAAAACTAGAGACTTCACAACTAGAAACTCCACAACTAGAAACTCCACAACTGGAAACTCCACAACTAGACACTCCGCAAATAGATACTCCACAACTAGAGACTCCACAACTTGAAACTCCACAACTTTAAACTCAACAACTTGAGACTCAACAACTAGAAACTCCACAACATGAAACTCCACAACTACAAACTCCACAACCAAAAACTCCACAACCATAAACTCTACAACTAGAAACTCCACAACTAGAAACTCCACAACTGGAAACTCCACAACTAGACACTCCGCAAATAGATACTCCACAACTAGAGACTCCACCACTTGAAACTCCACAACTTTAAACTCAACAACTTGAGACTCCACAACTAGAAACTCCACAACTAGAAACTCCACAACTACAAACTCCACAAATAGAGACTCGGCTACAAGAAATTTCGTGTCTAGAAAGTCCACAACTAAAAACTCCACAACTGGAAACTCCACAACTTGAGACTCCACAACTAGAAACTCCACAACTAGAAACTCCACATCTAGACATTACACAACTATAAACTCCACAACCAGAGACTGCGCTACTAGAGGACTCCGCAACTAGAAACTCCGCATTTAAAAACTCCACAACTTGAGACGCCGCAACTAGAAACTTCACAACTTCAAACTCCACAACTAGAAACTCCACAACTAAAAACTCTACAACTAGAGGCTCCTCAACTAGAAACTCCAAAACTAGAGACTCTGCACCTAGAAACTCCGCAGCTAGAAACTCCACAACTAGAAACTCCAGAACTCGAAACTCCACAACTAGAAACTCCACAACTTGAAACTCCACAACTCAAAACTCCACAACTTGAAACAACACAACTAGAAACTCCACAACTTGTGACTCCGCAACTAGAAACTCCACAACTTGAAACTCCGCAACTAGAAACTCCACAACCAGAAACTCCACAACTAGAAACTCCACAACTAGAAACTCCACAACTGGAAACTCCGCAACTAGAGACTCCACAATTAGAAACTCCACAACTAGAAACTCCACAACTACAAACTCTACAAATAGAGACTCGGCAACTAGAAATTCCATATCCAGAAACTCCACAACTACAAACTCCACAAATGGAGACTCGGCAACTAGAAATTCCATATCTAGAAACTCCACAACTAGAAACTGCAAAACTAGACACTTCACAACTAGAAACTCAGCAACTAGAAACTCCACAACTAAAAACTCCACAACTGGAAACTCCACAACTTGAGACTCCGCAACTTGAAACTTCACAACTAAAAACTCCGCTATTAAAAACTCCACAACTAGAAACTCCGCAACTAGAAACTCCACAACTTGAAACTCCACAACTAGAATACTGCACAATTGGAAACTCCACAACTAGATAATCTATATCTGGAAACTCCACAACTAGAAACTCCACAACTAGAGACTCAATAACTAGAAACTCCAACACTTGAAACTCCACAACTCAAAACTCCAAAACTTGAAACTCCACAACTAGAAACTCCACAACTAGAGACTCAACAACTCGAAACTCCACAACTAGAAACTCAACAATTAGAAACTCCACAACCAGACACTCCGCAATTCCACAACTGGAAACTCCACAACTGGATACTCCACAACTAGATACTCCGCAACTAGAAACTCCACAACTTGAAACTCCACAACTAGAAACTCCACAACTAGAAACTCTGACACTAGAGACTTCACAACTAAAAACTCCACAACTAGAAACTCCACAACTACGAACTCCACAAATAGAGACTCGGCTACAAGAAATTTCATGTCTAGAAAGTCCAGAACTAAAAACTCCACAACTTGAAACTCCACAACTAGAAACTCCACAACTAGAAACTTTACAACTAGAGATTCCGCCACTAGAAACTCCACAACCAGAGACTCTGCAACTAGAAACTCCGCAGCTAGAAACTCCACAAATAAAAGCTCCGCAACTAGAAACTCCGCAGCTAGAAACTACAGAACTAGACACTCCACAACTAGAAACTCCACAACTAGGAACTCCACAACTAGAAACTCCACAACGAAAAACTTCAAAATTCGAAGCTCTACAACTAGAAACTCCACAACTTGAAACTCCACAACTAGACACTACACAACTAGAAACTCCTCAACTAGAGACTGCGCAACTAGAGAACTCCGCAACTAGAAACTACGCATTTAAAAACTCCACAACTGTAGACGCCGCAACTAGAAACTCCACAACTAGAGACTCCACAACATGAAACTCCACAACTTTAAACTCCAAAACTTGAGACTCAACAACTAGAAACTCCACAACATGAAACTCCACAACTAGAAACTCCACAACTAGAAACTTGACAACTTGAAACTCCACAACTAGAAACTCCACAACTAGAAACTCCACAACTAGAAACTCCACAACTAGAAACTCCACAACTAGAAACTCCGCAACTAGAGACTCCACAATTAGAAACTCCACAACTAGAAATTCCACAACTACAAACTCCACAAATAGAGACTTGGCAACTAGAAATTTCATATCTAGAAACTCCACAACTACAAATTACACAAATAGGGGCTCGGCAACTAGAAATTCCATATCTAAAAACTCCAAGGCTAGAAACTGCAAAACTAGAAACTCCACAACTAGAGACTCAACAACTAGAAACTCCCACACTTGAAACTCCACAACTTGAAACTCCACAACTAGAAACTCCACAACTTGAGACTCCACCACTAGAAACTCCACAACTTGAAACTCCACAACTAGAAACTCCACAACTAGAAACTGCAAAACTAGAGACTTCACAACTAGAAACTCAACAACTAGAAACTGCACAACCAGAAACTCCACAACTAGAAACTGCACAACTAGAAACATCACAACTAGAAACTCCACAACTAGAGACTCCACAGCTAGAAACTCCACAACTTGAAACTCCACAACTCAAAACTCCACAACTTGAAACTCCACAACTTGAGACTCTGCACCTAGAAACTCCACAACTCGAAACTCCACAACTAGAAACTCCACAACTTGAACTCCAAAGCTAGAAACTCCACAACTTGAGACTCCACAACTAGAAACTTCACAACTTGAAACTCCACAAATTTAAACTCCACAACTTGAGACTCCACAACTGGAAATTCCACAACTAGAAACTCCACAACTAGAAACTCCACAACTAGAAACTTCCCAACCAGAAACTCCGCAACTAGAAACTCCGCAACAGGAGACTCTACAACTAGAAACTCCACAACTAGAAACTCCACAACTAGAAACTCCACAACTAGAAACTCCACAACTAGAAACTCCACAACTAAAAACTTCACAATTCGAAACTCTACGAGAAACTCCACAACTTGAGACTCCACAACTAGGCGCTCCACAACTAGAAACTCCACAACTAAAAACTCTACAACTAGAGGCTCCTGAACTAGAGAATTCGCAACTAGAAACTCCAAAAATAGAGACTCTGCACCTAGAAACTCCGCAGCTAGAAACTCCACAACTAGAAACTCCAGAACTCGAAACTCCACAACTAGAAACTCCACAACTTGAAACTCCACAACTTTAAACAACACAACTAGAAACTCCACAACTTGTGACTCCGCAACTAGAAACTCCACAACTTGAAACTCCACAACTAGAAACTCCACAACCAGAAACTCCACAACTAGAAACTCCACAACTAGAAACTCCACAACTGGAAACTCCACAACTAGAGACTCCACAATTAGAAACTCCACAACTAGAAACTCCACAACTACAAACTCTACAAATAGAGACTCGGCAACTAGAAATTCCATATCCAGAAACTCCACAACTACAAACTCCACAAATAGAGACTCGGCAACTAGAAATTCCATATCTAGAAACTCCACAACTAGAAACTGCAAAACTAGAGACTTCACAACTAGAAACTCAACAACTAGAAACTCCACAACTAAAAACTCCACAACTGGAAACTACACAACTTGAGACTCCGCAACTTGAAACTTCACAACTAAAAACTCCTCTATTAAAAACTCCGCAACTAGAAACTCCGCAACTAGAAACTCCACAACTTGAAACTCCACAACTAGATACTCCACAATTGGAAACTCCACAACTAGATAATCTATATCTGGAAACTCCACAACTAGAAACTCCACAACTAGAGACTCAATAACTAGAAACTCCAACACTTGAAACTCCACAACTCAAAACTCCAAAACTTGAAACTCCACAACTAGAAACTCCACAACTTGAGACTCTGCCACTAGAAACTCCACAACTTGAAACTCCACAACTAGAAACTCCACAACTAGAAACTGCAAAACTAGAGACTTCACAACTAGAAACTCACCATCCAGAAACTCCACAACCAGAAACTCCACAACCAGAAACTCCACAACTAGAAACTTCACAACTAGAAACTCCGCAACTAGAGACTCCACAACTAGAAACTCCACAACTTGAAACTCCACAACTCAATACTCCACAACTTGAAACTCCAAAGCTAAAAACTCCACAACTTGAGACTCCGCAACTAGAAACTCCACAACTTGAAACTCCAAAGCTAGAAACTCTACAACTTGAGACTCCGCAACTAGAAACTCCACAACTTGAAACTCTACAACTAGAAACTCAACGACTAGAAACTCTGCTGTTAAAAACTCCGCAACTAGAAACTACAACTAGATACTCCACAACTGGAAACTCCACAACTATATAATCCATACCTGGAAACTCCACAACTATATAATCCATACCTGGAAACTCCACAACTAGATACTCCATATCTGGAAACTCCACAAAGAGAAACTCCACAACTAGAGACTCAACAACTCGAAACTCCACAACTAGAAACTCAACAATTAGAAACTCCACAACCAGACACTCTGCATTTCCACAACTGGAAACTCCACAACTGGAAACTCCACAACTAGATACTCCGCAACTAGAAACTCCACAACTAGAAACTCCACAACTTGAAACTCCACAACTAGAAACTCCACAACTAGAAACTCTGCAACTAGAGACTTCACAACTAGAAACTCCACAACTAGAAACTCCACAACTACGAACTCCACAAATAGAGACTCGGCTACAAGAAATTTCATGTCTAGAAAGTCCAGAACTAAAAACTCCACAACTGGAAACTCCACAACTAGAAACTCCACAACTAGAAACTCCACAACTAGAGATTCCGCCACGAGAAATTCCACAACCAGAGACTCTGCAACTAGAAACTCCGCAGCTAGAAACTCCAAAAATAAAAGCTCCGCAACTAGAAACTCCGCAGCTAGACACTACAGAACTAGACACTCCACAACTAGAAACTCCACAACTAGGAACTCCACAACTAGAAACTCCACAACGAAAATCTTCACAATTCGAAACTCTACAACTAGAAACTCCACAACTTGAAACCCCACAACTAGACACTACACAACTAGAAACTCCTCAACTAGAGACTGCGCAACTAGAGAACTCCGCAACTAGAAACTACGCATTTAAAAACTCCACAACTTGAGACGCCGCAACTAGAAACTACACAACTAGAGACTCCACAACATGAAACTCCACAACTTAAAACTCCACAACTTGAGACTCAACAACTAGAAACTCCACAACATGAAACTCCACAACTAGAAACTCCACAACTAGAAACTTGACAACTTGAAACTCCACAACTAGAAACTCCACAACTAGAAACTCCACAACTAGAAACTCCACAACTAGAAACTCCACAAATAGGGGCTCGGCAACTAGAAATTCCATATCAAAAAACTCCAAGGCTAGAAACTGCAAAACTAGAAACTCCATAACTAGAGACTCAACAACTAGAAACTCCCACACTTGAAACTCCACAACTTGAAAATCCACAACTAGAAACTCCACAACTTGAGACTCCACCACTAGAAACTCCACAACTTGAAACTTCACAACTAGAAACTCCACAACTAGAAACTGCAAAACTAGAGACTTCAAACCTAGAAACTCAACAACTAGAAACTCCACAACCAGAAACTCCACAACTAGAAACTGCACAACTAGAAACATCACAACTAGAAACTCCGCAACTAGAGACTCCACTGCTAGAAACTCCACAACTTGAAACTCCACAACTCAAAACTCCACAACTTGAAACTCCACAACTTGAGACTCTGCACCTAGAAACTCCGCAGCTAGAAACTCCACAACTAGAAACTCCACAACTCGAAACTCCACAACTAGAAACTCCACAGCTTGAAACTCCACAACTCAAAACTCCACAACTTGAACTCCAAAACTAGAAACTCCACAACTAGAGACTCAACAACTAGAAACTCCCACACTTGAAACTCCACAACTTGAAACTCCACAACTAGAAACTCCACAACTTGAGACTCCGCCACTAGAAACTCCACAACTTGAAACTCCACAACTAGAAACTCCACAACTAGAAACTGCAAAACTAGAGACTTCACAACTAGAAACTCAACAACTAGAGTCTCCAAAGCTAGAAACTCCACAACCTGAAACTCCACAACTTGAGACTCTGCACCTAGAAACTCCGCAGCTAGAAACTCCACAACTAGAAACTCCACAACTCGAAACTCCACAACTAGAAACTCCACAACTTGAAACTCCACAACTCAAAACTCCACAACTTGAACTCCAAAGCTAGAAACTCAGTAACTTGAGACTCCACAACTAGAAACTCCACAACTTGAAACTCCACAAATTTAAACTCCGCAACTTGAGACTCCACAACTGGAAACTCCACAACTAGAAACTCCACAACTAGAAACTCCCCATCCAGAAACTCCGCAACTAGAAACTCCGCAACAGGAGACTCTACAACTAGAAACTCCACAACTAGAAACTCCACAACTAGAAACTCCACAACTAGAAACTCCACAACTAAAAACTTCACAATTCGAAACTCTACTAGAAACTCCACAACTTGAGACTCCACAACTGGGCACTCCACAACTAGAAACTCCACAACTAGAGACTCTGCAACTAGAAACTCTACAACTAGAAACTCCACAACTACAAACTCCACAAATAGAGACTCGGCAACAAAAAATTCTATATCATGAAACTCCACACGTAAAAACTCCACAACTAGAAACTGCAAAACTAGAGACTTCACAACTAGAAACTCCACAACTAGAAACTCCACAACTGGAAACTCCACAACTAGACACTCCGCAAATAGATACTCCACAACTAGAGACTCCACAACTTGAAACTCCACAACTTTAAACTCAACAACTTGAGACTCAACAACTAGAAACTCCACAACATGAAACTCCACAACTACAAACTCCACAACCAAAAACTCCACAACCATAAACTCTACAACTAGAAACTCCACAACTAGAAACTCCACAACTGGAAACTCCACAACTAGACACTCCGCAAATAGATACTCCACAACTAGAGACTCCACCACTTGAAACTCCACAACTTTAAACTCAACAACTTGAGACTCCACAACTAGAAACTCCACAACTAGAAACTCCACAACTACAAACTCCACAAATAGAGACTCGGCTACAAGAAATTTCGTGTCTAGAAAGTCCACAACTAAAAACTCCACAACTGGAAACTCCACAACTTGAGACTCCACAACTAGAAACTCCACAACTAGAAACTTCACAATTTGAAACTCTACAACTAGAAACTCCACAACTTGAAACTCCACATCTAGACACTACACAACTATAAACTCCACAACTAGAGACTGCGCTACTAGAGAACTCCGCAACTAGAAACTCCGCATTTAAAAACTCCACAACTTGAGACGCCGCAACTAGAAACTTCACAACTTCAAACTCCACAACTAGAAACTCCACAACTAAAAACTCTACAACTAGAGGCTCCTCAACTAGAAACTCCAAAACTAGAGACTCTGCACCTAGAAACTCCGCAGCTAGAATCTCCACAACTAGAAACTCCAGAACTCGAAACTCCACAACTAGAAACTTCACAACTTGAAACTCCACAACTCAAAACTCCACAACTTGAAACAACACAACTAGAAACTCCACAACTTGTGACTCCGCAACTAGAAACTCCACAACTTGAAACTCCGCATTTAAAAACTCTGCAACAAGAAATTCCACGGCTAGAAACACCACAACTAGACACTGCGCAACTAGAAACTCTACAACTAGAGACTCCTCAACTAGAGAATTCGCAACTAGAAACTCCAAAAGTAGATACTCTGCAACTATAAACTCCGCAGCTATAAACTCCACAACTAGAAACTCCACAACTCGAAACTCCACAACTAGAAACTCCGCAACTAGAGACTCCACAACTAGAAACTCTACAACTAGAAACTCCACAACTACAAACTCCACAAATAGAGACTCGGCAACAAAAAATTCTATATCATGAAACTCCACACGTAAAAACTCCACAACTAGAAACTGCAAAACTAGAGACTTCACAACTAGAAACTCCACAACTAGAAACTCCACAACTGGAAACTCCACAACTAGAAACTCCACAACTAGAAACTCCAACACTGGAAACTCCGCAACTAGAGACTCCACAATTAGAAACTCCACAACTAGAAACTCCACAACTACAAACTCTACAAATAGACACTCGGCAACTAGAAATTCCATATCCAGAAACTCCACAACTACAAACTCCACAAATAGAGACTCGGCAACTAGAAATTCCATATCTAGAAACTCCACAACTAGAAACTGCAAAACTAGACACTTCACAACTAGAAACTCAACAACTAGAAACTCCACAACTAAAAACTCCACAACTGGAAACTCCACAACTTGAGACTCCGCAACTTGAAACTTCACAACTAAAAACTCCGCTAATAAAAACTCCACAACTAGAAACTCCGCAACTAGAAACTCCACAACTTGAAACTCCACAACTAGATACTGCACAATTGGAAACTCCACAACTAGATAATCTATATCTGGAAACTCCACAACTAGAAACTCCACAACTAGAGACTCAATAACTAGAAACTCCAACACTTGAAACTCCACAACTCAAAACTCCAAAACTTGATACTCCACAACTAGAAACTCCACAACTAGAGACTCAACATTTCGAAACTCCACAACTAGAAACTCAACAATTAGAAACTCCACAACCAGACACTCCGCAATTCCACAACTGGAAACTCCACAACTGGATACTCCACAACTAGATACTCCGCAACTAGAAACTCTACAACTTGAAACTCCACAACTAGAAACTCCACAACTAGAAACTCTGACACTAGAGACTTCACAACTAGAAACTCCACAACTAGAAACTCCACAACTACGAACTCCACAAATAGAGACTCGGCTACAAGAAATTTCATGTCTAGAAAGTCCAGAACTAAAAACTCCACAACTGGAAACTCCACAACTAGAAACTTTACAACTAGAGATTCCGCCACTAGAAACTCCACAACCAGAGACTCTGCAACTAGAAACTCCGCAGCTAGAAACTCCACAAATAAAAGCTCCGCAACTAGAAACTCCGCAGCTAGAAACTACAGAACTAGACACTCCACAACTAGAAACTCCACAACTAGGAACTCCACAACTAGAAACTCCACAACGAAAAACTTCACAATTCGAAGCTCTACAAATAGAAACTCCACAACTTGAAACTCCACAACTAGACACTACACAACTAGAAACTCCTCAACTAGAGACTGCGCAACTAGAGAACTCCGCAACTAGAAACTACGCATTTAAAAACTCCACAACTTGAGACGCCGCAACTAGAAACTCCACAACTAGAGACTCCACAACATGAAACTCCACAACTTTAAACTCCACAACTTGAGACTCAACAACTAGAAACTCCACAACATGAAACTCCACAACTAGAAACTCCACAACTAGAAACTTCACAACTTGAAACTCCACAACTAGAAACTCCACAACTAGAAACTCCACAACTAGAAACTCCACAACTAGAACTCCACAACTAGAAACTCTGCAACTAGAGACTCCACAATTAGAAACTCCACAACTAGAAACTCCACAACTACAAACTCCACAAATAGAGACTTGGCAACTAGAAATTTCATATCTAGAAACTCCACAACTACAAATTCCACAAATAGGGGCTCGGCAACTGGAAATTCCATATCTAAAAACTCCAAGGCTAGAAACTGCAAAACTAGAAACTCCACAACTAGAGACTCAACAACTAGAAACTCCCACAATTGAAACTCCACAACTTGAAACTCCACAACTAGAAACTCCACAACTTGAGACTCCGCCACTAGAAACTCCACAACTTGAAACTCCACAACTAGAAACTGCAAAACTAGAGACTTCACAACTAGAAACTCAACAACTAGAAACTCCACAACCAGAAACTCCACAACTAGAAACTGCACAACTAGAAACATCACAACTAGAAACTCCGCAACTAGAGACTCCACAGCTAGAAACTCCACAACTTGAAACTCCACAACTCAAAACTCCACAACTTGAAACTCCACAACTTGAGACTCTACACCTAGAAACTGCGCAGCTAGAAACTCCACAACTAGAAACTCCACAACTCGAAACTCCACAACTAGAAACTCCACAACTTGGAACTCCACAACTCAAAACTCCACAACTTGAACTCCAAAACTAGAAACTCCACAACTAGAGACTCAACAACTAGAAACTCCTACACTTGAAACTCCACAACTTGAAACTCCACAATTAGAAACTCCACAACTTGAGACTCCGCCACTAGAAACTCCACAACCTGAAACTCCACAACTAGAAACTCCACAACTAGAAACTGCAAAACTAGAGTCTTCACAACTAGAAACTCATCAACTAAAGACTCCACAGCTAGAAACTCCACAACTTGAAATTCCACAACTCAAAACTCCACAACTTGAAACTCCACAACTTGAGACTATGCACCTAGAAACTCCGCAGCTAGAAACTCCACAACTAAAAACTCCACAACTCGAAACTCCACAACTAGAAACTCCGCAACTTGAAACTCCACAACTCAAAACTCCACAACTTGAACTCCAAAGCTAGAAACTCCACAACTTGAGACTCCACAACTAGAAACTCCCACACTTGAAACTCCACAACTTGAAACTCCGCAACTAGAAATTCCACAACTTGAGACTCCGCCACTAGAAACTCCACAACTTGAAACTCCACAACTAGAAACTCCACAACTAGAAACTGCAAAACTAGAGACTTCACAACTAGAAACTCAACAACTAGAGACTCCACAGCTAGAAACTCCACAACTTGAAACTCCACAACTCAAAACTCCACAACTTGAAACTCCACAACTTGAGACTCTGCACCTAGAAACTCCGCAGCTAGAAACTCCACAACTAGAAACTCCACAACTCGAAACTCCACAACTAGAAACTCCACAACTTGAAACTCCACAACTCAAAACTCCACAACTTGAACTCCAAAGCTAGAAACTCCACAACTTCAGACTCCACAACTCAAAACTCCACAACTTGAACTCCAAAGCTAGAAACTCCACAACTTCAGACTCCACAACTGGAAACTCCACAACTAGAAACTCCACAACTAGAAACTCAACAACTAGAAACTCCCCAACCACAAACTCCGCAACTAGAAACTCCGCAACAGGAGACTCTACAACTAGAAACTCCACAACTAGAAACTCCACAACTAGAAACTCCACAACTAGAAACTCCACAACTAAAAACTTCACAATTCGAAACTCTACTCGAAACTCCACAACTTGAGACTCCACAACTAGGCACTCCACAACTAGAAACTCCACAACTAGAGACTCTGCAACTATAGAACTCCGCAACTAGAAACTCCGCATTTAAAAACTCTGCAGCAAGAAATTCCACGGCTAGAAACACCACAACTAGACACTGCGCAACTAGAAACTCTACAACGAGAGACTCCTCAACTAGAAAATTCGCAACTAGAAACTCCAAAAGTAGATACTCTGCAACTATAAACTCCGCAGCTAGAAACTCCACAACTAGAAACTCCACAACTCGAAACTCCACAACTAGAAACTCCGCAACTAGAGACTCCACAACTAGAAACTCCACAACTTGAAACTCCACAACAAGAAACTCCACAACCAGGAACTTCACAACTAGAAACTCCACAACTAGAGACTCCACAACTAGAAACTCTACAACTAGAAACTCCACAACTACAAACTCCACAAATAGAGACTCGGCAACAAAACATTCTATATTATGAAACTCCACACGTAAAAACTCCACAACTAGAAACTGCAAAACTAGAGACTTCACAACTATAAACTCCACAACTAGAAACTCCACAACTGGAAACTCCACAACTAGACACTCCGCAAATAGAAACTCCACAACTAGAGACTCCACAACTTGAAACTCCACAACTTTAAACTCAACAACTTGAGACTCAACAACTAGAAACTCCACAACATGAAACTCCACAACTACAAACTCCACAACCAAAAACTCCACAACCATAAACTCCACAACTAGAAACTCCACAACTAGAAACTCTTAAACTAGAGACTCCACAACTAGAAACTCCACAACTAGAAACTCCACAACTACAAACTCCACAAATAGAGACTCGGCTACAAAAAATTTCGTGTCTAGAAAGTCCACAACTAAAAACTCCACAACTGGAAACTCCACAACTTGAGACTCCACAACTAGAAACTCCACAACTAGAAACTCCACAACTAGAAACTCCCCAACTAGAAACTCCACAACTAGAAACTCCGCAACTGGAGACTCCACAACTAGAAACTCCACAACTAGAAACTTCACAATTCGAAACTCTACAACTAGAAACTCCACAACTAGAAACTCCACAACTAGACACTACACAACTATAAACTCCACAACTAGAGATTGCGCTACTAGAGAACTCCGCAACTAGAAACTCCGCATTTAAATACTCCACAACTTGAGACGCCGCAACTAGAAACTTCACAACTTCAAACTTCACAACTAGAAACTCCACAACTAAAAACTCTACAACTAGAGGCTCCTCAACTACAGAATTCGCAACTAGAAACTCCAAAACTAAAGACTCTGCACCTAGAAACTCCGCAGCTAGAAACACCACAACTAGAAACTCCAGAACTCGAAACTCCACAACTAGAAACTCCACAACTTGAAACTCCACAACTCAAAACTCCACAACTTGAAACAACACAACTAGAAACTCCACAACTTGTGACTCCGCAACTAGAAACTCCACAACTTGAAACTCCACAACAAGAAACTCCACAACCAGAAACTCCACAACTAGAAACTCCACAACTAGAAACTCCACAACTGGAAACTCCGCCACTAGAGACTCCACAATTAGAAACTCCACAACCAGAAACTCCACAACTACAAACTCTACAAATAGAGACTCGGCAACTAGAAATTCCATATCCAGAAACTCCACTACTACAAACTCCACAAATAGAGACTCGGCAACTATAAATCCATATCTAGAAACTCCACAACTAGAAACTGATAAACTAGAGACTTCACAACTAGAAACTCAACAACTAGAAACTCCACAACTTGAAACTCCACAACTAGATATTGCACAACTGGAAACTCCACAACTATATAATCCATATCTGGAAACTCCACAACTAGATACTCCATATCTGGAAACTCCACAACTAGAAACTCCACAACTAGAGACTCAACAACTCGAAACTCCACAACTAGAAACTCAACAATTAGAAACTCCACAACCAGACACTCCGCAATTCCACAACTGGAAACTCCACAACTGGAAATTCCACAACTATACACTCCGCAACTAGATACTCCACAACTAGAAACTCCACAACTTGAAACTCCACAACTAGAAACTCTGCAACTAGAGACTTCACAACTAGAAACTCCACAACTAGAAACTCCGCAACTACGAACTCCACAAATAGAGACTCGGCTACAAGAAATTTCATGTCTAGAAAGTCCAGAACTAAAAACTCCACAACTTGAAACTCCACAACTAGAAACTCCACAACTAGAAACTCTACAACTAGAAACTCCCCAACTTGAAACTCCACAACTAGACACTACACAACTAGAAACTCCTCAACTAGAGACTGCGCAACTAGAGAACTCCGCAACTAGAAACTACGCATTTAAAAACTCCACAACTGTAGACGCCGCAACTAGAAACTCCACAACTAGAGACTCCACAACATGAAACTCCACAACTTTAAACTCCAAAACTTGAGACTCAACAACTAGAAACTCCACAACATGAAACTCCACAACTAGAAACTCCACAACTAGAAACTTGACAACTTGAAACTCCACAACTAGAAACTCCACAACTAGAAACTCCACAACTAGAAACTCCACAACTAGAAACTCCACAACTAGAAACTCCGCAACTAGAGACTCCACAATTAGAAACTCCACAACTAGAAATTCCACAACTACAAACTCCACAAATAGAGACTTGGCAACTAGAAATTTCATATCTAGAAACTCCACAACTACAAATTACACAAATAGGGGCTCGGCAACTAGAAATTCCATATCTAAAAACTCCAAGGCTAGAAACTGCAAAACTAGAAACTCCACAACTAGAGACTCAACAACTAGAAACTCCCACACTTGAAACTCCACAACTTGAAACTCCACAACTAGAAACTCCACAACTTGAGACTCCACCACTAGAAACTCCACAACTTGAAACTCCACAACTAGAAACTCCACAACTAGAAACTGCAAAACTAGAGACTTCACAACTAGAAACTCAACAACTAGAAACTGCACAACCAGAAACTCCACAACTAGAAACTGCACAACTAGAAACATCACAACTAGAAACTCCGCAACTAGAGACTCCACAGCTAGAAACTCCACAACTCAAAACTCCACAACTTGAAACTCCACAACTTGAGACTCTGCACCTAGAAACTCCACAACTCGAAACTCCACAACTAGAAACTCCACAACTTGAAACTCCACAACTCAAAACTCCACAACTTGAACTCCAAAGCTAGAAACTCCACAAATTGAGACTCCACAACTAGAAACTCCACAACTTGAAACTCCACAAATTTAAACTCCACAACTTGAGACTCCACAACTGGAAATTCCACAACTAGAAACTCCACAACTAGAAACTCCACAACTAGAAACTTCCCAACCAGAAACTCCCCAACCAGAAACTCCGCAACTAGAAACTCCGCAACAGGAGACTCTACAACTAGAAACTCCACAACTAGAAACTCCACAACTAGAAACTCCACAACTAGAAACTCCACAACTAAAAACTTCACAATTCGAAACTCTACTAGAAACTCCACAACTTGAGACTCCACAACTAGGCGCTCCACAACTAGAAACTCCACAACTAGAGACTCTGCAACTATAGAACTCCGCAACTAGAAACTCCGCATTTAAAAACTCTGCAACAAGAAATTCCACGGCTAGAAACACCACAACTAGACACTGCGCAACTAGAAACTCTACAACTAGAGACTCCTCAACTAGAGAATTCGCAACTAGAAACTCCAAAAGTAGATACTCTGCAACTACAAACTGTGCAGCTAGAAACTCCACAACTAGAAACTCCACAACTCGAAACTCCACAACTAGAAACTCCGCAACTAGAGACTCCACAACTAGAAACTCCACAACTTGAAACTCCACAACAAGAAACTCCACAACCAGAAACTTCACAACTAGAAACTCCACAACTAGAGACTCCACAACTAGAAACTCTACAACTAGAAACTCCACAACTACAAACTCCACAAATAGAGACTCGGCAACAAAAAATTCTATATCATGAAACTCCACACGTAAAAACTCCACAACTAGAAACTGCAAAACTAGAGACTTCACAACTAGAAACTCCACAACTAGAAACTCCACAACTGGAAACTCCACAACTAGACACTCCGCAAATAGAAACTCCACAACTAGAGACTCCACAACTTGAAACTCCACAACTTTAAACTCAACAACTTGAGACTCAACAACTAGAAACTCCACAACATGAAACTCCACAACTACAAACTCCACAACCAAAAACTCCACAACCATAAACTCCACAACCATAAACTCCACAACCAGAAACTCCACAACTAGAGACTCCACAACTAGAAACTCCACAACTACAAACTCCACAAATAGAGACTCGGCTACAAGAAATTTCGTGTCTAGAAAGTCCACAACTAAAAACTCCACAACTGGAAACTCCACAACTTGAGACTCCACAACTAGAAACTCCACAACTAGAAACTCCCCAACTAGAAACTCCCCAACTAGAAACTCCACAACTAGAAACTCCGCAACTGGAGACTCCACAACTAGAAACTCCACAACTAGAAACTTCACAATTCGAAACTCTACAACTGGAAACTCCACAACTTGAAACTCCACAACTAGACACTACACAACTATAAACTCCACAACTAGAGACTGCGCTACTAGAGAACTCCGCAACTAGAAACTCCGCATTTAAAAACTCCACAACTTGAGGCGCCGCAACTAGAAACTCCACAACTAAAAACTCTACAACTAGAGGCTCCTGAACTAGAGAATTCGCAACTAGAAACTCCAAAACTAGAGACTCTGCACCTAGAAACTCCGCAGCTAGAAACTCCACAACTAGAAACTACAGAACTCGAAACTCCACAACTAGAAACTCCACAACTTGAAACTCCACAACTCAAAACTCCACAACTTTAAACAACACAACTAGAAACTCCACAACTTGTGACTCCGCAACTAGAGACTTCACAACTACGAACTCCACAAATAGAGACTCGGCTACAAGAAATTTCATGTCTAGAAAGTCCAGAACTAAAAACTCCACAACTGGAAACTCCACAACTAGAAACTCCACAACTAGAAACTCCACAACTAGAAACTCCACAACTAGAAACTACAGAACTAGACACTCCACAACTAGAAACTCCACAACTAGGAACTCCACAACTAGAAACTCCACAACAAAAAACTTCACAGTTCGAAACTCTACAACTAGAAACTCCACAACTTGAAACTCCACAACTAGACACTACACAACTAGAAACTCCTCAACTAGAGACTGCGCAACTAGAGAACTCCGCAACTAGAAACTACGCATTTAAAAACTCCACAACTTGAGACGCCGCAACTAGAAACTCCACAACTAGAGACTACACAACATGAAACTCCACAACTTTAAAATCCACAACTTGAGACTCAACAACTAGAGACTCCACAATTAGAAACTCCACAACTAGAAACTCCACAACTACAAACTCCACAAATAGAGACTTGGCAACTAGAAATTTCATATCTAGAAACTCCACAACTACAAATTCCACAAATAGGGGCTCGGCAACTGGAAATTTCATATCTAAAAACTCCAAGGCTAGAAACTGCAAAACTAGAAACTCCACAACTAGAGACTCAACAACTAGAAACTCCCACAATTGAAACTCCACAACTTGAAACTCCACAACTAGAAACTCCACAACTTGAGACTCCGCCACTAGAAACTCCACAACTTGAAACTCCACAACTAGAAACTCCACAACTAGAAACTGCAAAACTAGAGACTTCACAACTAGAAACTCAACAACTAGAAACTCCACAACCAGAAACTCCACAACTAGAAACTGCACAACTAGAAACATCACAACTAGAAACTCCGCAACTAGAGACTCCACAGCTAGAAACTCCACAACTTGAAACTCCACAACTCAAAACTCCACAACTTGAAACTCCACAACTTGAGACTCTACACCTAGAAACTGCGCAGCTAGAAACTCCACAACTAGAAACTCCACAACTCGAAACTCCACAACTAGAAACTCCACAACTTGAAACTCCACAACTCAAAACTCCACAACTTGAACTCCAAAACTAGAAACTCCACAACTAGAGACTCAACAACTAGAAACTCCTACACTTGAAACTCCACAACTTGAAACTCCACAACTAGAAACTCCACAACTTGAGACTCCGCCACTAGAAACTCCACAACCTGAAACTCCACAACTAGAAACTCCACAACTAGAAACTGCAAAACTAGAGACTTCACAACTAGAAACTCAACAACTAAAGACTCCACAGCTAGAAACTCCACAACTTGAAATTCCACAACTCAAAACTCCACAACTTGAAACTCCACAACTTGAGACTATGCACGTAGAAACTCCGCAGCTAGAAACTCCACAACTAAAAACTCCACAACTCGAAACTCCACAACTCGAAACTCCACAACTTGAAACTCCACAACTCAAAACTCCACAACTTGAACTCCAAAGCTAGAAACTCCACAACTTGAGACTCCACAACTAGAAACTCCCACACTTGAAACTCCACAACTTGAAACTCCACAACTAGAAATTCCTCAACTTGAGACTCCGCCACTAGAAACTCCACAACTTGAAACTCCACAACTAGAAACTCCACAACTAGAAACTGCAAAACTAGAGACTTCACAACTAGAAACTCAACAACTAGAGACTCCACAGCTAGAAACTCCACAACTTGAAACTCCACAACTCAAAACTCCACAACTTGAAACTCCACAACTTGAGACTCTGCACCTAGAAACTCCGCAGCTAGAAACTCCACAACTAGAAACTCCACAACTCGAAACTCCACAACTAGAAACTCCACAACTTGAAACTCCACAACTCAAAACTCCACAACTTGAACTCCAAAGCTAGAAACTCCACAACCTCAGACTCCACAACTAGAAACTCCACAACTTGAAACTCCACAAATTTAAACTCCACAACTTGAGACTCCACAACTGGAAACTCCACAACTACAAACTCCACAACTAGAAACTCAACAACTAGAAACTCCCCAACCACAAACTCCGCAACTAGAAACTCCGCAACAGAAGACTCTACAACTAGAAACTCCACAACTAGAAACTCCACAACTAAAAACTTCACAATTCGAAACTCTACTAGAAACTCCACAACTTGAGACTCCACAACTAGGCACTCCACAACTAGAAACTCCACAACTAGAGACTCTGCAACTATAGAACTCCGCAACTAGAAACACCGCATTTAAAAACTCTGCAGCAAGAAATTCCACGGCTAGAAACACCACAACTAGACACTGCGCAACTAGAAACTCTACAACGAGAGACTCCTCAACTAGAGAATTCGCAACTAGAAACTCCAAAAGTAGATACTCTGCAACTATAAACTCCGCAGCTAGAAACTCCACAACTAGAAACTCCACAACTCGAAACTCCACAACTAGAAACTCCGCAACTAGAGACTCCACAACTAGAAACTCCACAACTTGAAACTCCACAACAAGAAACTCCACAACCAGGAACTTCACAACTAGAAACTCCACAATTAGAGACTCCACAACTAGAAACTCTACAACTAGAAACTCCACAACTACAAACTCCACAAATAGAGACTCGGCAACAAAAAATTCTATATTATGAAACTCCACACGTAAAAACTCCACAACTAGAAACTGCAAAACTAGAGACTTCACAACTATAAACTCCACAACTAGAAACTCCACAACTGGAAACTCCACAACTAGACACTCCGCAAATAGAAACTCCACAACTAGAGACTCCACAACTTGAAACTCCACAACTTTAAACTCAACAACTTGAGACTCAACAACTAGAAACTCCACAACATGAAACTCCACAACTACAAACTCCACAACACAACCAAAAACTCCACAACCATAAACTCCACAACTAGAAACTCCACAACTAGAAACTCTTCAACTAGAGACTCCACAACTAGAAACTCCACAACTAGAAACTCCACAACTACAAACTCCACAAATAGAGACTCGGCTACAAAAAATTTCGTGTCTAGAAAGTCCACAACTAAAAACTCCACAACTGGAAACTCCACAACTTGAGACTCCACAACTAGAAACTCCACAACTAGAAACTCCACAACTAGAAACTCCTCAACTAGAAACTCCACAACTAGAAACTCCGCAACTGGAGACTCCACAACTAGAAACTCCACAACTAGAAACTTCACAATTCGAAACTCTACAACTAGAAACTCCACAACTAGAAACTCCACAACTAGACACTACACAACTATAAACTCCACAACTAGAGATTGCGCTACTAGAGAACTCCGCAACTAGAAACTCCGCATTTAAATACTCCACAACTTGAGACGCCGCAACTAGAAACTTCACAACTTCACACTTCACAACTAGAAACTCCACAACTAAAAACTCTACAACTAGAGGCTCCTCAACTACAGAATTCGCAACTAGAAACTCCAAAACTAAAGACTCTGCACCTAGAAACTCCGCAGCTTGAAACTCCACAACTAGAAACCCCAGAACTCGAAACTCCACAACTAGAACTCCACAACTTGAAACTCCACAACTCAAAACTCCACAACTTGAAACAACACAACTAGAAACTCCACAACTTGTGACTCCGCAACTAGAAACTCCACAACTTGAAACTCCACAACAAGAAACTCCACAACCAGAAACTCCACAACTAGAAACTCCACAACTAGAAACTCCACAACTGGAAACTCCGCCACTAGAGACTCCACAATTAGAAACTCCACAACCAGAAACTCCACAACTACAAACTCTACAAATAGAGACTCGGCAACTAGAAATTCCATATCCAGAAACTCCACAACTACAAACTCCACAAATAGAGACTCGGCAACTAGAAATTCCATATCTAGAAACTCCACAACTAGAAACTGATAAACTAGAGACTTCACAACTAGAAACTCAACAACTAGAAACTCCACAACTTGAAACTCCACAACTAGATACTGCACAACTGGAAACTCCACAACTATATAATCCATATCTGGAAACTCCACAACTAGATACTCCATATCTGGAAACTCCACAACTAGAAACTCCACAACTAGAGACTCAACAACTCGAAACTCCACAACTAAAAACTTCACAATTCGAAACTCTACTAGAAACTCCACAACTTGAGACTCCACAACTAGGCGCTCCACAACTAGAAACTCCACAACTAGAGACTCTGCCACTATAGAACTCCGCAACTAGAAACTCCGCATTTAAAAACTCTGCAACAAGAAATTCCACGGCTAGAAACACCACAACTAGACACTGCGCAACTAGAAACTCTACAACTAGAGACTCCTCAACTAGAGAATTCGCAACTAGAAACTCCAAAAGTAGATACTCTGCAACTACAAACTCCGCAGCTAGAAACTCCACAACTAGAAACTCCACAACTCGAAACTCCACAACTAGAAACTCCGCAACTAGAGACTCCACAACTAGAAACTCCACAACTTGAAACTCCACAACAAGAAACTCCACAACCAGAAACTTCACAACTAGAAACTCCACAACTAGAGACTCCACAACTAGAAACTCTACAACTAGAAACTCCACAACTACAAACTCCACAAATAGAGACTCGGCAACAAAAAATTCTATATCATGAAACTCCACACGTAAAAACTCCACAACTAGAAACTGCAAAACTAGAGACTTCACAACTAGAAACTCCACAACTAGAAACTCCACAACTGGAAACTCCACAACTAGACACTCCGCAAATAGAAACTCCACAACTAGAGACTCCACAACTTGAAACTCCACAACTTTAAACTCAACAACTTGAGACTCAACAACTAGAAACTCCACAACATGAAACTCCACAACTACAAACTCCACAACCAAAAACTCCACAACCATAAACTCCACAACCAGAAACTCCACAACTAGAAACTCTACAACTAGAGACTCCACAACTAGAAACTCCACAACTACAAACTCCACAAATAGAGACTCGGCTACAAGAAATTTCGTGTCTAGAAAGTCCACAACTAAAAACTCCACAACTGGAAACTCCACAACTTGAGACTCCACAACTAGAAACTCCACAACTAGAAACTCCCCAACTAGAAACTCCCCAACTAGAAACTCCACAACTAGAAACTCCGCAACTGGAGACTCCACAACTAGAAACTCCACAACTAGAAACTTCACAATTCGAAACTCTACAACTGGAAACTCCACAACTTGAAACTCCACAACTAGACACTACACAACTATAAACTCCACAACTAGAGACTGCGCTACTAGAGAACTCCGCAACTAGAAACTCCGCATTTAAAAACTCCACAACTTGAGACGCCGCAACTAGAAACTTCACAACTTCAAACTCCACAACTAGAAACTCCACAACTAAAAACTCTACAACTAGAGGCTCCTGAACTAGAGAATTCGCAAATAGAAAGTCCAAAACTAGAGACTCTGCACCTAGAAACTCCGCAGCTAGAAACTCCACAACTAGAAACTCCAGAACTCGAAACTCCACAACTAGAAACTCCACAACTTGAAACTCCACAACTCAAAACTCCACAACTTTAAACAACACAACTAGAAACTCCACAACTTGTGACTCCGCAACTAGAAACTCCACAACTTGAAACTCCACAACTAGAAACTCCACAACCAGAAACTCCACAACTAGAAACTCCACAACTAGAAACTCCACAACTGGAAACTCCACAACTAGAGACTCCACAATTAGAAACTCCACAACTAGAAACTCCACAACTACAAACTCTACAAATAGAGACTCGGCAACTAGAAATTCCATATCCAGAAACTCCACAACTACTAACTCCACAAATAGAGACTCGGCAACTAGAAATTCCATATCTAGAAACTCCACAACTAGAAACTGCAAAACTAGAGACTTCACAACTAGAAACTCAACAACTAGAAACTCCACAACTAAAAACTCCACAACTGGAAACTCCACAACTTGAGACTCCGCAACTTGAAACTTCACAACTAAAAACTCCTCTATTAAAAACTCCGCAACTAGAAACTCCGCAACTAGAAACTCCACAACTTGAAACTCCACAACTAGATACTCCACAATTGGAAACTCCACAACTAGATAATCTATATCTGGAAACTCCACAACTAGAAACTCCACAACTAGAGACTCAATAACTAGAAACTCCAACACTTGAAACTCCACAACTCAAAACTCCAAAACTTGAAACTCCACAACTAGAAACTCCACAACTTGAGACTCTGCCACTAGAAACTCCACAACTTGAAACTCCACAACTAGAAACTCCACAACTAGAAACTGCAAAACTAGAGACTTCACAACTAGAAACTCACCATCCAGAAACTCCACAACCAGAAACTCCACAACCAGAAACTCCACAACTAGAAACGTCACAACTAGAAACTCCGCAACTAGAGACTCCACAACTAGAAACTCCACAACTTGAAACTCCACAACTCAATACTCCACAACTTGAAACTCCAAAGCTAAAAACTCCACAACTTGAGACTCCGCAACTAGAAACTCCATAACTTGAAACTCCACAACTTGAAACTCCAAAGCTAGAAACTCTACAACTTGAGACTCCGCAACTAGAAACTCCACAACTTGAAACTCTACAACTAGAAACTCAACGACTAGAAACTCCGCTGTTAAAAACTCCGCAACTAGAAACTACAACTAGAAACTCCACAACTTGAAACTCCACAACTAGATACTCCACAACTGGAAACTCCACAACTATATAATCCATACCTGGAAACTCCACAACTAGATACTCCATATCTGGAAACTCCAAAACTAGAAACTCCACAACTAGAGACTCAACAACTCGAAACTCCACAACTAGAAACTCAACAATTAGAAACTCCACAACCAGACACTCCGCAATTCCACAACTGGAAACTCCACAACTGGAAACTCCACAACTAGATACTCCGCAACTAGAAACTCCACAACTAGAAACTCCACAACTTGAAACTCCACAACTAGAAACTCCACAACTAGAAACTCTGCAACTAGAGACTTCACAACTAGAAACTCCACAACTAGAAACTCCACAACTACGAACTCCACAAATAGAGACTCGGCTACAAGAAATTTCATGTCTAGAAAGTTCAGAACTAAAAACTCCACAACTGGAAACTCCACAACTAGAAACTCCACAAGTAGAGATTCCACCACGAGAAATTCCACAACCAGAGACTCTGCAACTAGAAACTCCGCAGCTAGAAACTCCACAAATAAAAGCTCCGCAACTAGAAACTCCGCAGCTAGACACTACAGAACTAGACACTCCACAACTAGAAACTCCACAACTAGGAACTCCACAACTAGAAACTCCACAACGAAAATCTTCACAATTCGAAACTCTACAACTAGAAACTCCACAACTTGAAACTCCACAACTAGACACTACACAACTAGAAACTCCTCAACTAGAGACTGCGCAACTAGAGAACTCCGCAACTAGAAACTACGCATTTAAAAACTCCACAACTTGAGACGCCGCAACTAGAAACTACACAACTAGAGGCTCCACAACATGAAACTCCACAACTTAAAACTCCACAACTTGAGACTCAACAACTAGAAACTCCACAACATGAAACTCCACAACTAGAAACTCCACAACTAGAAACTTGACAACTTGAAACTCCACAACTAGAAACTCCACAACTAGAAACTCCACAACTAGAAACTCCACAACTAGAAACTCCACAACTAGAAACTCCGCAACTAGAGACTCCACAACTACAAACTCCACAAATAGAGACTTGGCAACTAGAAATTTCATATCTAGAAACTCCACAACTACAAATTCCACAAATAGGGGCTCGGCAACTAGAAATTCCATATCTAAAAACTCCAAGGCTAGAAACTGCAAAACTAGAAACTCCATAACTAGAGACTCAACAACTAGAAACTCCCACACTTGAAACTCCACAACTTGAAAATACACAACTAGAAACTCCACAACTTGAGACTCCACCACTAGAAACTCCACAACTTGAAACTCCACAACTAGAAACTCCACAACTAGAAACTGCAAAACTAGAGACTTCACAACTAGAAACTCAACAACTAGAAACTCCACAACCAGAAACTCCACAACTAGAAACTGCACAACTAGAAACATCACAACTAGAAACTCCGCAACTAGAGACTCCACTGCTAGAAACTCCACAACTTGAAACTCCACAACTCAAAACTCCACAACTTGAAACTCCACAACTTGAGACTCTGCACCTAGAAACTCCGCAGCTAGAAACTCCACAACTAGAAACTCCACAACTCGAAACTCCACAACTAGAAACTCCACAGCTTGAAACTCCACAACTCAAAACTCCACAACTTGAACTCCAAAACTAGAAACTCCACAAGTAGAGACTCAACAACTAGAAACTCCCACACTTGAAACTCCACAACTTGAAACTCCACAACTAGAAACTCCACAACTTGAGACTCCGCCACTAGAAACTCCACAACTTGAAACTCCACAACTAGAAACTCCACAACTAGAAACTGCAAAACTAGAGACTTCACAACTAGAAACTCAACAACTAGAGACTCCAAAGCTAGAAACTCCACAACCTGAAACTCCACAACTTGAGACTCTGCACCTAGAAACTCCGCAGCTAGAAACTCCACAACTAGAAACTCCACAACTCGAAACTCCACAACTAGAAACTCCACAACTTGAAACTCCACAACTAAAAACTCCACAACTTGAACTCCGAAGCTAGAAACTCCACAACTATAAACTCCACAACTTGAAACTCCACAAATTTAAACTCCGCAACTTGAGACTCCACAACTGGAAACTCCACAACTAGAAACTCCACAACTAGAAACTCCCCATCCAGAAACTCCGCAACTAGAAACTCCGCAACAGGAGACTCTACAACTAGAAACTCCACAACTAGAAACTCCACAACTAGAAACTCCACAACTAGAAACTCCACAACTACAAACACCACAACTAAAAACTTCACAATTCGAAACTCTACTAGAAACTCCACAACTTGAGACTCCACAACTAGGCACTCCACAACTAGAAACTCCACAACTAGAGACTCTGCAACTGTAGAACTCCACAACTAGAAACTCCGCATTTAAAAACTCTGCAACAAGAAATTCCACGGCTAGAAACACCACAACTAGACACTGCGCAACTAGAAACCCTACAACTAGAGACTCCTCAACTAGAGAATTCGCAACTAGAAACTCCAAAAGTAGATACTCTGCAACTATAAACTCCGCAGCTATAAACTCCACAACTAGAAACTCCACAACTCGAAACTCCACAACTAGAAACTCCGCAACTAGAAACTCCACAACTAGAGACTCCACAACTAGAAACTCTACAACTAGAAACTCCACAACTACAAACTCCACAAATAGAGACTCGGCAACAAAAAATTCTATATCATGAAACTCCACACGTAAAAACTCCACAACTAGAAACTGCAAAACTAGAGACTTCAACACTAGAAACTCCATAACTAGAAACTCCACAACTGGAAACTCCACAACTAGACACTCCGCAAATAGATACTCCACAACTAGAGACTCCACCACTTTAAACTCCACAACTTTAAACTCAACAACTTGAGACTCCACAACTAGAAACTCCACAACTACAAACTCCACAAATAGAGACTCGGCTACAAGAAATTTCGTGTCTAGAAAGTCCACAACTAAAAACTCCACAACTGGAAACTCCACAACTTGAGACTCCACAACTAGAAACTCCACAACTAGAAACTCCACAACTAAAAACTCCACAACTAGAAACTCCGCAACTGGAGACTCCACAACTAGAAACTCCACAACTAGAAACTTCACAATTTGAAACTCTACAACTAGAAACTCCACAACTTGAAACTCCACATCTAGACACTACACAACTATAAACTCCACAACTAGAGACTGCGCTACTAGAGAACTCCGCAACTAGAAACTCCGCATTTAAAAACTCCACAACTTGAGACGCCGCAACTAGAAACTTCACAACTTCAAACTCCACAACTAGAAACTCCACAACTAAAAACTCTACAACTAGAGGCTCCTCAACTAGAAACTCCGAAACTAGAGACTCTGCACCTAGAAACTCCGCAGCTAGAAACTCCACAACTAGAAACTCCAGAACTCGAAACTCCACAACTAGAAACTCCACAACTTGAAACTCCACAACTCAAAACTCCACAACTTGAAACAACACAACTAGAAACTCCACAACTTGTGACTCCGCAACTAGAAACTCCACAACTTGAAACTCCGCAACTAGAAACTCCACAACCAGAAACTCCACAACTAGAAACTCCACAACTAGAAACTCCACAACTGGAAACTCCGCAACTAGAGACTCCACAATTAGAAACTCCACAACTAGAAACTCCACAACTACAAACTCTACAAATAGAGACTCGGCAACTAGAAATTTCATATCCAGAAACTCCACAACTACAAACTCCACAAATAGAGACTCGGCAACTAGAAATTCCATATCTAGAAACTCCACAACTAGAAACTGCAAAACTAGACACTTCACAACTAGAAACTCAACAACTAGAAACTCCACAACTAAAAACTCCACAACTGGAAACTCCACAACTTGAGACTCCGCAACTTGAAACTTCACAACTAAAAACTCCGCTATTAAAAACTCCACAACTAGAAACTCCGCAACTAGAAACTCCACAACTTGAAACTCCACAACTAGATACTCCACAATTGGAAACTCCACAACTAGATAATCTATATCTGGAAACTCCACAACTAGAAACTCCACAACTAGAGACTCAATAACTAGAAACTCCAACACTTGAAACTCCACAACTCAAAACTCCAAAACTTGAAACTCCACAACTAGAAACTCCACAACTTGAGACTCTGCCACTAGAAACTCCACAACTTGAAACTCCACAACTAGAAACTCCACAACTAGAAACTGCAAAACTAGAGACTTCACAACTAGAAACTCACCATCCAGAAACTCCACAACCAGAAACTCCACAACCAGAAACTCCACAACTAGAAACTTCACAACTAGAAACTCCGCAACTAGAGACTCCACAACTAGAAACTCCACAACTTGAAACTCCACAACTCAATACTCCACAACTTGAAACTCCAAAGCTAAAAACTCCACAACTTGAGACTCCGCAACTAGAAACTCCATAACTTGAAACTCCACAACTTGAAACTCCAAAGCTAGAAACTCTACAACTTGAGACTCCGCAACTAGAAACTCCACAACTTGAAACTCTACAACTAGAAACTCAACGACTAGAAACTCCGCTGTTAAAAACTCCGCAACTAGAAACTACAACTAGAAACTCCACAACTTGAAACTCCACAACTAGATACTCCACAACTGGAAACTCCACAACTATATAATCCATACCTGGAAACTCCACAACTAGATACTCCATATCTGGAAACTCCAAAACTAGAAACTCCACAACTAGAGACTCAACAACTCGAAACTCCACAACTAGAAACTCAACAATTAGAAACTCCACAACCAGACACTCCGCAATTCCACAACTGGAAACTCCACAACTGGGAACTCCACAACTAGATACTCCGCAACTAGAAACTCCACAACTAGAAACTCCACAACTTGAAACTCCACAACTAGAAACTCCACAACTAGAAACTCTGCAACTAGAGACTTCACAACTAGAAACTCCACAACTAGAAACTCCACAACTACGAACTCCACAAATAGAGACTCGGCTACAAGAAATTTCATGTCTAGAAAGTTCAGAACTAAAAACTCCACAACTGGAAACTCCACAACTAGAAACTCCACAAGTAGAGATTCCACCACGAGAAATTCCACAACCAGAGACTCTGCAACTAGAAACTCCGCAGCTAGAAACTCCACAAATAAAAGCTCCGCAACTAGAAACTCCGCAGCTAGACACTACAGAACTAGACACTCCACAACTAGAAACTCCACAACTAGGAACTCCACAACTAGAAACTCCACAACGAAAATCTTCACAATTCGAAACTCTACAACTAGAAACTCCACAACTTGAAACTCCACAACTAGACACTACACAACTAGAAACTCCTCAACTAGAGACTGCGCAACTAGAGAACTCCGCAACTAGAAACTACGCATTTAAAAACTCCACAACTTGAGACGCCGCAACTAGAAACTACACAACTAGAGGCTCCACAACATGAAACTCCACAACTTAAAACTCCACAACTTGAGACTCAACAACTAGAAACTCCACAACATGAAACTCCACAACTAGAAACTCCACAACTAGAAACTTGACAACTTGAAACTCCACAACTAGAAACTCCACAACTAGAAACTCCACAACTAGAAACTCCACAACTAGAAACTCCACAACTAGAAACTCCGCAACTAGAGACTCCACAACTACAAACTCCACAAATAGAGACTTGGCAACTAGAAATTTCATATCTAGAAACTCCACAACTACAAATTCCACAAATAGGGGCTCGGCAACTAGAAATTCCATATCTAAAAACTCCAAGGCTAGAAACTGCAAAACTAGAAACTCCATAACTAGAGACTCAACAACTAGAAACTCCCACACTTGAAACTCCACAACTTGAAAATCCACAACTAGAAACTCCACAACTTGAGACTCCACCACTAGAAACTCCACAACTTGAAACTCCACAACTAGAAACTCCACAACTAGAAACTGCAAAACTAGAGACTTCACAACTAGAAACTCAACAACTAGAAACTCCACAACCAGAAACTCCACAACTAGAAACTGCACAACTAGAAACATCACAACTAGAAACTCCGCAACTAGAGACTCCACTGCTAGAAACTCCACAACTTGAAACTCCACAACTCAAAACTCCACAACTTGAAACTCCACAACTTGAGACTCTGCACCTAGAAACTCCGCAGCTAGAAACTCCACAACTAGAAACTCCACAACTCGAAACTCCACAACTAGAAACTCCACAGCTTGAAACTCCACAACTCAAAACTCCACAACTTGAACTCCAAAACTAGAAACTCCACAAGTAGAGACTCAACAACTAGAAACTCCCACACTTGAAACTCCACAACTTGAAACTCCACAACTAGAAACTCCACAACTTGAGACTCCGCCACTAGAAACTCCACAACTTGAAACTCCACAACTAGAAACTCCACAACTAGAAACTGCAAAACTAGAGACTTCACAACTAGAAACTCAACAACTAGAGACTCCAAAGCTAGAAACTCCACAACCTGAAACTCCACAACTTGAGACTCTGCACCTAGAAACTCCGCAGCTAGAAACTCCACAACTAGAAACTCCACAACTCGAAACTCCACAACTAGAAACTCCACAACTTGAAACTCCACAACTCAAAACTCCACAACTTGAACTCCAAAGCTAGAAACTCCACAACTTGATACTCCACAACTATAAACTCCACAACTTGAAACTCCACAAATTTAAACTCCGCAACTTGAGACTCCACAACTGGAAACTCCACAACTAGAAACTCCACAACTAGAAACTCCCCATCCAGAAACTCCGCAACTAGAAACTCCGCAACAGGAGACTCTACAACTAGAAACTCCACAACTAGAAACTCCACAACTAGAAACTCCACAACTAGAAACTCCACAACTAGAAACACCACAACTAAAAACTTCACAATTCGAAACTCTACTAGAAACTCCACAACTTGAGACTCCACAACTAGGCACTCCACAACTAGAAACTCCACAACTAGAGACTCTGCAACTGTAGAACTCCACAACTAGAAACTCCGCATTTAAAAACTCTGCAACAAGAAATTCCACGGCTAGAAACACCACAACTAGACACTGCGCAACTAGAAACCCTACAACTAGAGACTCCTCAACTAGAGAATTCGCAACTAGAAACTCCAAAAGTAGATACTCTGCAACTATAAACTCCGCAGCTATAAACTCCACAACTAGAAACTCCACAACTCGAAACTCCACAACTAGAAACTCCGCAACTAGAAACTCCACAACTAGAGACTCCACAACTAGAAACTCTACAACTAGAAACTCCACAACTACAAACTCCACAAATAGAGACTCGGCAACAAAAAATTCTATATCATGAAACTCCACACGTAAAAACTCCACAACTAGAAACTGCAAAACTAGAGACTTCAACACTAGAAACTCCATAACTAGAAACTCCACAACTGGAAACTCCACAACTAGACACTCCGCAAATAGATACTCCACAACTAGAGACTCCACAACTTGAAACTGCACAACTTTAAACTCAACAACTTGAGACTCAACAACTAGAAACTCCACAACATGAAACTCCACAACTACAAACTCCACAACCAAAAACTCCACAACCATAAACTCTACAACTAGAAACTCCAATACTAGAAACTCCACAACTGGAAACTCCACAACTAGACACTCCGCAAATAGATACTCCACAACTAGAGACTCCACCACTTTAAACTCCACAACTTTAAACTCAACAACTTGAGACTCCACAACTAGAAACTCCACAACTACAAACTCCACAAATAGAGACTCGGCTACAAGAAATTTCGTGTCTAGAAAGTCCACAACTAAAAACTCCACAACTGGAAACTCCACAACTTGAGACTCCACAACTAGAAACTCCACAACTAGAAACTCCACAACTAAAAACTCCACAACTAGAAACTCCGCAACTGGAGACTCCACAACTAGAAACTCCACAACTAGAAACTTCACAATTTGAAACTCTACAACTAGAAACTCCACAACTTGAAACTCCACATCTAGACACTACACAACTATAAACTCCACAACTAGAGACTGCGCTACTAGAGAACTCCGCAACTAGAAACTCCGCATTTAAAAACTCCACAACTTGAGACGCCGCAACTAGAAACTTCACAACTTCAAACTCCACAACTAGAAACTCCACAACTAAAAACTCTACAACTAGAGGCTCCTCAACTAGAAACTCCGAAACTAGAGACTCTGCACCTAGAAACTCCGCAGCTAGAAACTCCACAACTAGAAACTCCAGAACTCGAAACTCCACAACTAGAAACTCCACAACTTGAAACTCCACAACTCAAAACTCCACAACTTGAAACAACACAACTAGAAACTCCACAACTTGTGACTCCGCAACTAGAAACTCCACAACTTGAAACTCCGCAACTAGAAACTCCACAACCAGAAACTCCACAACTAGAAACTCCACAACTAGAAACTCCACAACTGGAAACTCCGCAACTAGAGACTCCACAATTAGAAACTCCACAACTAGAAACTCCACAACTACAAACTCTACAAATAGAGACTCGGCAACTAGAAATTCCATATCCAGAAACTCCACAACTACAAACTCCACAAATAGAGACTCGGCAACTAGAAATTCCATATCTAGAAACTCCACAACTAGAAACTGCAAAACTAGACACTTCACAACTAGAAACTCAACAACTAGAAACTCCACAACTAAAAACTCCACAACTGGAAACTCCACAACTTGAGACTCCGCAACTTGAAACTTCACAACTAAAAACTCCGCTATTAAAAACTCCACAACTAGAAACTCCGCAACTAGAAACTCCACAACTTGAAACTCCACAACTAGATACTCCACAACTTGAGACTCCACCACTAGAAACTCCACAACTTGAAACTCCACAACTAGAAACTCCACAACTAGAAACTGCAAAACTTGAGACTTCACAACTAGAAACTCAACAACTATAAACTCCACAACCAGAAACTCCACAACTAGAAACTGCACAACTAGAGACTCAATAACTAGAAACTGCAACACTTGAAACTCCACAACTCAAAACTCCAACACTTGAAACTCCACAACTAGAAACTCCACAACTAGACACTCAACAACTCGAAACTCCACAACTAGAAACTCAACAATTAGAAACTCCACAACCAGACACTCCGCAATTCCACAACTGGAAACTCCACAACTGGATACTCCACAACTAGATACTCCGCAACTAGAAACTCCACAACTTGAAACTCCACAACTAGAAACTCCACAACTAGAAACTCTGACACTAGAGACTTCACAACTAGAAACTCCACAACTAGAAACTCCACAACTACGAACTCCACAAATAGAGACTCGGCTACAAGAAATTTCATGTCTAGAAAGTCCAGAACTAAAAACTCCACAACTGGAAACTCCACAACTAGAAACTCCACAACTAGAAACTTTACAACTAGAGATTCCGCCACTAGAAACTCCACAACCAGAGACTCTGCAACTAAAAACTCCGCAGCTAGAAACTCCACAAATAAAAGCTCCGCAACTAGAAACTCCGCAGCTAGAAACTACAAAACTAGACACTCCACAACTAGAAACTCCACAACTAGGAACTCCACAACTAGAAACTCCACAACGAAAAACTTCACAATTCGAAGCTCTACAACTAGAAACTCCACAACTTGAAACTCCACAACTAGACACTACACAACTAGAAACTCCTCAACTAGAGACTGCGCAACTAGAGAACTCCGCAACTAGAAACTACGCATTTAAAAACTCCACAACTTGAGACGCCGCAACTAGAAACTCCACAACTAGAGACTCCACAACATGAAACTCCACAACTTTAAACTCCACAACTTGAGACTCAACAACTAGAAACTCCACAACATGAAACTCCACAACTAGAAACTCCACAACTAGAAACTTCACAACTTGAAACTCCACAACTAGAAACTCCACATCTAGAAACTCCACAACTAGAAACTCCACAACTAGAACTCCACAACTAGAAACTCCGCAACTAGAGACTCCACAATTAGAAACTCCACAACTAGAAACTCCACAACTACAAACTCCACAAATAGAGACTTGGCAATTAGAAATTTCATATCTAGAAACTCCACAACTACAAACTCCACAAATAGGGGCTCGGCAACTAGAAATTCCATATCTAAAAACTCCAAGGCTAGAAACTGCAAAACTAGAAACTCCACAACTAGAGACTCAACAACTAGAAACTCCCACACTTGAAACTCCACAACTAGAAACTCCACAACTTGAGACTCCACCACTAGAAACTCCACAACTTGAAACTCCACAACTAGAAACTCCACAACTAGAAACTGCAAAACTAGAGACTTCACAACTAGAAACTCAACAACTAGAAACTCCACAACCAGAAACTCCACAACTAGAAACTGCACAACTAGAAACATCACAACTAGAAACTCCGCAACTAGAGACTCCACAGCTAGAAACTCCACAACTTGAAACTCCACAACTCAAAACTCCACAACTTGAAACTCCACAACTTGAGACTCTGCACCTAGACACTCCGCAGCTAGAAACTCCACAACTAGAAACTCCACAACTCGAAACTCCACAACTAGAAACTCCACAACTTGAAACTCCACAACTCAAAACTCCACAACTTGAACTCCAAAACTTGAAACTCCACAACTAGAGAATCAACAACTAGAAACTCCCACACTTGAAACTCCACAGCTTGAAACTCCACAACTAGAAACTCCACAACTTGAGACTCCGCCACTAGAAACTCCACAACTAGAAACTCCACAACTCGAAACTCCACAACTAGAAACTCCGCAACTAGAGACTCCACAACTAGAAACTCCACAACTTGAAACTCCACAACAAGAAACTCCACAACCAGAAACTTCACAACTAGAAACTCCACAACTAGAGACTCCACAACTAGAAACTCTACAACTAGAAACTCCACAACTACAAACTCCACAAATAGAGACTCGGCAACAAAAAAGTTCATATCATGAAACTCCACACGTAAAAACTCCACAACTAGGAACTGCAAAACTAGACACTTCACAACTAGAAACTCCACAACTAGAAACTCCACAACTGGAAACTCCACAACTAGACACTCCGCAAATAGAAACTCCACAACTAGAGACTCCACAACTTGAAATTCCACAACTTTAAACTCCACAACTTGAGACTCAACAACTAGAAACTCCACAACATGAAACTCCACAACTACAAACTCCACAACCAAAAACTCCACAACCATAAACTCCACAACTAGAAACTCCACAACTAGAAACTCTTCAACTAGAGACTCCACAACTAGAAACTCCACAACTAGAAACTCCACAACTAGAAACTCCACAACTACAAACTCCACAAATAGAGACTCGGCTACAAGAAATTTCGTGTCTAGAAAGTCCACAACTGAAAACTCCACAACTGGAAACTCCACAACTTGAGACTCCACAACTAGAAACTCCACAACTAGAAACTCCACAACTAGAAACTCCACAACTAGAAACTCCACAACTAGAAACTCCGCAACTGGAGACTCCACAACTAGAAACTCCACAACTAGAAACTTCACAATTCGAAACTCTACAACTAGAAACTCCAAAACTTGAAACTCCACAACTAGACACTACACAACTATAAACTCCACAACTAGAGACTGCACTACTAGAGAACTCCGCAACTAGAAACTCCGCATTTAAAAACTCCACAACTTGAGACACCGCAACTAGAAACTTCCCAACTTCAAACTCCACAACTAGAAACTCCACAACTAAAAACTCTACAACTAGAGGCTCCTCAACTAGAGAATTCGCAACTAGAAACTCCAAAACTAGAGACTCTGTACCTAGAAACTCTGCAGCTAGAAACTCCACAACTAGAAACTCCAGAACTCGAAACTCCACAACTAGAAACTCCACAACTTGAAACTCCACAACTCAAAACTCCACAACTTGAAACAACACAACTAGAAACTCCACAACTTGTGACTCCGCAACTAGAAACTCCACAACTTGAAACTCCACAACTAGAAACTCCACAACCAGAAACTCCACAACTAGAAACTCCACAACTACAAACTCCACAAATAGAGACTCGGCAACTAGAAATTCCTTATCTAGAAACTCCACAACTACAAACTCCACAAATAGAGACTCGGCAACTAGAAATTCCATATCTAGAAACTCCACAACTAGAAACTGCAAAACTAGAGACTTCACAACTAGAAACTCAACAACTAGAAACTCCACAACTAAAAACTCCACAACTGGAAACTCCACAACTTGAGACTCCGCAACTTGAAACTTCACAACTAAAAACTCCGCTATTAAAAACTCCGCAACTAGAAACTCCGCAACTAGAAACTCCACAACTAGAGACTCAATAACTAGAAACTCCAACACTTGAAACTCCACAACTCAAAACTCCAAAACTTGAAACTCCACAACTAGAAACTCCACAACTTGAGACTCCGCCACTAGAAACTCCACAACTTGAAACTCCACAACTAGAAACTCCACAACTAGAAACTGCAAAACTAGAGACTTCACAACTAGAAACTCACCAACCAGAAACTCCACAACCAGAAACTCCACAACCAGAAACTCCACAACTAGAAACTTCACAACTAGAAACTCCGCAACTAGAGACTCCACAACTAGAAACTCCACAACTTGAAACTCCACAACTCAATACTCCACAACTTGAAACTCCAAAGCTAAAAACTCCACAACTTGAGACTCCGCAACTAGAAACTCCACAACTTGAAACTCCACAACTTGAAACTCCAAAGCTAGAAACTCCACAACTTGAGACTCCGCAACTAGAAACTCCACAACTTGAAACTCTACAACTAGAAACTCAACGACTAGAAACTCCGCTGTTAAAAACTCCGCAACTAGAAACTACAACTAGAAACTCCACAACTTGAAACTCCACAACTAGATACTCCACAACTGGAAACTCCACAACTATATAATCCATATCTGGAAACTCCACAACTAGATACTCCATATCTGGAAACTCCACAACTAGAAACTCCACAACTAGAGACTCAACAACTCGAAACTCCACAACTAGAAACTCAACAATTAGAAACTCCACAACCAGACACTCCGAACTTCCACAACTGGAAACTCCACAACTGGAAACTCCTTAACTAGATACTCCGCAACTAGAAACTCCACAACTAGAAACTCCACAACTTGAAACTCCACAACTAGAAACTCCACAACTAGAAACTCTGCAACTAGAGACTTCACAACTACGAACTCCACAAATAGAGACTCGGCTACAAGAAATTTCATGTCTAGAAAGTCCAGAACTAAAAACTCCACAACTGGAAACTCCACAACTAGAAACTCCACAACTAGAAACTCCACAACTAGAAACTCCACAACTAGAAACTACAGAACTAGACACTCCACAACTAGAAACTCCACAACTAGGAACTCCACAACTAGAAACTCCACAACAAAAACTTCACAGTTCGAAACTCTACAACTAGAAACTCCACAACTTGAAACTCCACAACTAGACACTACACAACTAGAAACTCCTCAACTAGAGACTGCGCAACTAGAGAACTCCGCAACTAGAAACTACGCATTTAAAAACTTCACAACTTGAGACGCCGCAACTAGAAACTCCACAACTAGAGACTACACAACATGAAACTCCACAACTTTAAAATCCACAACTTGAGACTCAACAACTAGAGACTCCACAATTAGAAACTCCACAACTAGAAACTCCACAACTACAAACTCCACACCTTGAAACTCCACAACTAGAAACTCCACAACTAGAAACTCCACAACTAGAAACTCCACAACTAGAACTCCACAACTAGAAACTCCGCAACTAGAGACTCCACAATTAGAAACTCCACAACTAGAAACTCCACAACTACAAACTCCACAAATAGAGACTCGGCAACTAGAAATTCCTTATCTAGAAACTCCACAACTACAAACTCCACAAATAGGGGCTCGGCAACTAGAAATTCCATATCTAAAGACTCCAAGGCTAGAAACTGCAAAACTAGAAACTCCATAACTAGAGACTCAACAACTAGAAACTCCCACACTTGAAACTCCACAACTTGAAAATCCACAACTAGAAACTCCACAACTTGAGACTCCACCACTAGAAACTCCACAACTTGAAACTCCACAACTAGAAACTCCACAACTAGAAACTGCAAAACTAGAGACTTCACAACTAGAAACTCAACAACTAGAAACTCCACAACCAGAAACTCCACAAATAGAGACTTGGCAACTAGAAATTTCATATCTAGAAACTCCACAACTACAAATTCCACAAATAGGGGCTCGGCAACTAGAAATTCCATATCTAAAAACTCCAAGGCTAGAAACTGCAAAACTAGAAACTCCATAACTAGAGACTCAACAACTAGAAACTCCCACACTTGAAACTCCACAACTTGAAAATCCACAACTAGAAACTCCACAACTTGAGACTCCACCACTAGAAACTCCACAACTTGAAACTCCACAACTAGAAACTCCACAACTAGAAACTGCAAAACTAGAGACTTCACAACTAGAAACTCAACAACTAGAAACTCCACAACCAGAAACTCCACAACTAGAAACTGCACAACTAGAAACATCACAACTAGAAACTCCGACACTAGAGACTCCACTGCTAGAAACTCCACAACTTGAAACTCCACAACTCAAAACTCCACAACTTGAAACTCCACAACTTGAGACTCTGCACCTAGAAACTCCGCAGCTAGAAACTCCACAACTAGAAACTCCACAACTCGAAACTCCACAACTAGAAACTCCACAGCTTGAAACTCCACAACTCAAAACTCCACAACTTGAACTCCAAAACTAGAAACTCCACAACTAGAGACTCAACAACTAGAAACTCCCACACTTGAAACTCCACAACTTGAAACTCCACAACTAGAAACTCCACAACTTGAGACTCCGCCACTAGAAACTCCACAACTTGAAACTCCACAACTAGAAACTCCACAACTAGAAACTGCAAAACTAGAGACTTCACAACTAGAAACTCAACAACTAGAGACTCCAAAGCTAGAAACTCCACAACCTGAAACTCCACAACTTGAGACTCTGCACCTAGAAACTCCGCAGCTAGAAACTCCACAACTAGAAACTCCACAACTCGAAACTCCACAACTAGAAACTCCACAACTTGAAACTCCACAACTCAAAACTCCACAACTTGAACTCCAAAGCTAGAAACTCCACAACTTGATACTCCACAACTATAAACTCCACAACTTGAAACTCCACAAATTTAAACTCCGCAACTTGAGACTCCACAACTGGAAATTCCACAACTAGAAACTCCACAACTAGAAACTCCCCATCCAGAAACTCCGCAACTAGAAACTCCACAACAGGAGACTCTACAACTAGAAACTCCACAACTAGAAACTCCACAACTAGAAACTCCACAACTAGAAACTCCACAACTAGAAACTCCACAACTAAAAACTTCACAATTCGAAACTCTACTAGAAACTCCACAACTTGAGACTCCACAACTAGGCACTCCACAACTAGAAACTCCACAACTAGAGACTCTGCAACTGTAGAACTCCACAACTAGAAACTCCGCATTTAAAAACTCTGCAACAAGAAATTCCACGGCTAGAAACACCACAACTAGACACTGCACAACTAGAAACCCTACAACTAGAGACTCCTCAACTAGAGAATTCGCAACTAGAAACTCCAAAAGTAGATACTCTGCAACTATAAACTCCGCAGCTAAAAACTCCACAACTAGAAACTCCACAACTCGAAACTCCACAACTAGAAACTCCGCAACTAGAGACTCCACAACTAGAAACTCCACAACTTGAAACTCCACAACAAGAAACTCCACAACCAGAAACTTCACAACTAGAAACTCCACAACTAGAGACTCCACAACTAGAAACTCTACAACTAGAAACTCCACAACTACAAACTCCACAAATAGAGACTCGGCAACAAAAAATTCTATATCATGAAACTCCACACGTAAAAACTCCACAACTAGAAACTGCAAAACTAGAGACTTCAACACTAGAAACTCCATAACTAGAAACTCCACAACTGGAAACTCCACAACTAGACACTCCGCAAATAGATACTCCACAACTAGAGACTCCACAACTTGAAACTGCACAACTTTAAACTCAACAACTTGAGACTCAACAACTAGAAACTCCACAACATGAAACTCCACAACTACAAACTCCACAACCAAAAACTCCACAACCATAAACTCTACAACTAGAAACTCCACAACTAGAAACTCCACAACTGGAAACTCCACAACTAGACACTCCGCAAATAGATACTCCACAACTAGAGACTCCACCACTTTAAACTCCACAACTTTAAACTCAACAACTTGAGACTCCACAACTAGAAACTCCACAACTAGAAACTCCACAACTACAAACTCCACAAATAGAGACTCGGCTACAAGAAATTTCGTGTCTAGAAAGTCCACAACTAAAAACTCCACAACTGGAAACTCCACAACTTGAGACTCCACAACTAGAAACTCCACAACTAGAAACTCCACAACTAAAAACTCCACAACTAGAAACTCCGCAACTGGAGACTCCACAACTAGAAACTCCACAACTAGAAACTTCACAATTTGAAACTCTACAACTAGAAACTCCACAACTCAAAACTCCACAACTTGAAACTCCACAACTCGAGACCCTGCACCTAGAGACTCCGCAGCTAGAAACTCCACAACTAGAAACTCCACAACTCGAAACTCCACAACTAGAAACTGCAAAACTAGACACTTCACAACTAGAAACTCCACAGCTAGAAACTCCACAACTGGAAACTCCACAACTAGACACTCCGCAAATAGAAACTCCACAACTAGAGACTCCACAACTTGAAATTCCACAACTTTAAACTCCACAACTTTAGACTCAACAACTAGAAACTCCACAACATGAAACTCCACAACTACAAACTCCACAACCAAAAACTCCACAACCATGAACTCCACAACTAGAAACTCCACAACTAGAAACTCTTCAACTAGAGACTCCACAACTAGAAACTCCACAACTAGAAACTCCACAACTAGAAACTCCACAACTACAAACTCCACAAATAGAGACTCGGCTACAAGAAATTTCGTGTCTAGAAAGTCCACAACTAAAAACTCCACAACTGGAAACTCCACAACTTGAGACTCCACAACTAGAAACTCCACAACTAGAAACTCCACAACTAGAAACTCCCCAACTAGAAACTCCACAACTAGAAACTCCGCAACTGGAGACTCCACAACTAGAAACTCCACAACTAGAAACTTCACAATTCGAAACTCTACAACTAGAAACTCCACAATTTGAAACTCCACAACTAGACACTACACAACTATAAACTCCACAACTAGAGACTGCACTACTAGAGAACTCCGCAACTAGAAACTCCGCATTTAAAAACTCCACAACTTGAGACGCCGCAACTAGAAACTTCCCAACTTCAAACTCCACAACTAGAAACTCCACAACTAAAAACTCTACAACTAGAGGCTCCTCAACTAGAGAATTCGCAACTAGAAACTCCAAAACTAGAGACTCTGTACCTAGAAACTCTGCAGCTAGAAACTCCACAACTAGAAACTCCAGAACTCGAAACTCCACAACTAGAAACTCCACAACTTGAAACTCCACAACTCAAAACTCCACAACTTGTGACTCCGCAACTAGAAACTCCACAACTTGAAACTCCACAACTAGAAACTCCACAACCAGAAACTCCACAACTAGAAACTCCACAACTAGAAACTCCACAAGTGGAAACTCCGCAATTAGAGACTACACAATTAGAAACTCCACAACTAGAAACTCCACAACTACAAACTCCACAAATAGAGACTCGGCAACTAGAAATTCCTTATCTAGAAACTCCACAACTACAAACTCCACAAATAGGGGCTCGGCAACTAGAAATTCCATATCTAAAGACTCCAAGGCTAGAAACTGCAAAACTAGAAACTCCATAACTAGAGACTCAACAACTAGAAACTCCCACACTTGAAACTCCACAACTTGAAAATCCACAACTAGAAACTCCACAACTTGAGACTCCACCACTAGAAACTCCACAACTTGAAACTCCACAACTAGAAACTCCACAACTAGAAACTGCAAAACTAGAGACTTCACAACTAGAAACTCAACAACTAGAAACTCCACAACCAGAAACTCCACAACTAGAAACTGCACAACTAGAAACATCACAACTAGAAACTCCGACACTAGAGACTCCACTGCTAGAAACTCCACAACTTGAAACTCCACAACTCAAAACTCCACAACTTGAAACTCCACAACTTGAGACTCTGCACCTAGAAACTCCGCAGCTAGAAACTCCACAACTAGAAACTCCACAACTCGAAACTCCACAACTAGAAACTCCACAGCTTGAAACTCCACAACTCAAAACTCCACAACTTGAACTCCAAAACTAGAAACTCCACAACTAGAGACTCAACAACTAGAAACTCCCACACTTGAAACTCCACAACTTGAAACTCCACAACTAGAAACTCCACAACTTGAGACTCCGCCACTAGAAACTCCACAACTTGAAACTCCACAACTAGAAACTCCACAACTAGAAACTGCAAAACTAGAGACTTCACAACTAGAAACTCAACAACTAGAGACTCCAAAGCTAGAAACTCCACAACCTGAAACTCCACAACTTGAGACTCTGCACCTAGAAACTCCGCAGCTAGAAACTCCACAACTAGAAACTCCACAACTCGAAACTCCACAACTAGAAACTCCACAACTTGAAACTCCACAACTCAAAACTCCACAACTTGAACTCCAAAGCTAGAAACTCCACAACTTGATACTCCACAACTATAAACTCCACAACTTGAAACTCCACAAATTTAAACTCCGCAACTTGAGACTCCACAACTGGAAACTCCACAACTAGAAACTCCACAACTAGAAACTCCCCATCCAGAAACTCCGCAACTAGAAACTCCACAACAGGAGACTCTACAACTAGAAACTCCACAACTAGAAACTCCACAACTAGAAACTCCACAACTAGAAACTCCACAACTAGAAACTCCACAACTAAAAACTTCACAATTCGAAACTCTACTAGAAACTCCACAACTTGAGACTCCACAACTAGGCACTCCACAACTAGAAACTCCACAACTAGAGACTCTGCAACTGTAGAACTCCACAACTAGAAACTCCGCATTTAAAAACTCTGCAACAAGAAATTCCACGGCTAGAAACACCACAACTAGACACTGCACAACTAGAAACCCTACAACTAGAGACTCCTCAACTAGAGAATTCGCAACTAGAAACTCCAAAAGTAGATACTCTGCAACTATAAACTCCGCAGCTATAAACTCCACAACTAGAAACTCCACAACTCGAAACTCCACAACTAGAAACTCCGCAACTAGAGACTCCACAACTAGAAACTCCACAACTTGAAACTCCACAACAAGAAACTCCACAACCAGAAACTTCACAACTAGAAACTCCACAACTAGAGACTCCACAACTAGAAACTCTACAACTAGAAACTCCACAACTACAAACTCCACAAATAGAGACTCGGCAACAAAAAATTCTATATCATGAAACTCCACACGTAAAAACTCCACAACTAGAAACTGCAAAACTAGAGACTTCAACACTAGAAACTCCATAACTAGAAACTCCACAACTGGAAACTCCACAACTAGACACTCCGCAAATAGATACTCCACAACTAGAGACTCCACAACTTGAAACTGCACAACTTTAAACTCAACAACTTGAGACTCAACAACTAGAAACTCCACAACATGAAACTCCACAACTACAAACTCCACAACCAAAAACTCCACAACCATAAACTCTACAACTAGAAACTCCACAACTAGAAACTCCACAACTGGAAACTCCACAACTAGACACTCCGCAAATAGATACTCCACAACTAGAGACTCCACCACTTTAAACTCCACAACTTTAAACTCAACAACTTGAGACTCCACATCTAGAAACTCCACAACTAGAAACTCCACAACTACAAACTCCACAAATAGAGACTCGGCTACAAGAAATTTCGTGTCTAGAAAGTCCACAACTAAAAACTCCACAACTGGAAACTCCACAACTTGAGACTCCACAACTAGAAACTCCACAACTAGAAACTCCACAACTAAAAACTCCACAACTAGAAACTCCGCAACTGGAGACTCCACAACTAGAAACTCCACAACTAGAAACTTCACAATTTGAAACTCTACAACTAGAAACTCCACAACTCAAAACTCCACAACTTGAAACTCCACAACTCGAGACCCTGCACCTAGAGACTCCGCAGCTAGAAACTCCACAACTAGAAACTCCACAACTCGAAACTCCACAACTAGAAACTCCACAACTCAAAACTCCACAACTTGAACTCCAAAGCTAGAAACTCCACAACTTGAGACTCCACAACTTGAAACTCCACAACTTGAAACTCCACAAATTTAAACTCCACAACTTGAGACTCCACAACTGGAAACTCCCCAACCAGAAACTCCGCAACTAGAAACTCCGCAACAGGAGACTCTACAACTAGAAACTCCACAACTAGAAAATCCACAACTCGAAACTCCACAACTAGAAACTCCACAGCTTGAAACTCCACAACTCAAAACTCCACAACTTGAACTCCAAAACTAGAAACTCCACAACTAGAGACTCAACAACTAGAAACTCCCACACTTGAAACTCCACAACTTGAAACTCCACAACTAGAAACTCCACAACTTGAGACTCCGCCACTAGAAACTCCACAATTTGAAACTCCACAACTAGAAACTCCACAACTAGAAACTGCAAAACTAGAGACTTCACAACTAGAAACTCAACAACTAGAGACTCCAAAGCTAGAAACTCCACAACCTGAAACTCCACAACTTGAGACTCTGCACCTAGAAACTCCGCAGCTAGAAACTCCACAACTAGAAACTCCACAACTTGAAACTCCACAACTCAAAACTCCACAACTTGAACTCCAAAGCTAGAAACTCCACAACTTGATACTCCACAACTATAAACTCCACAACTTGAAACTCCACAAATTTAAACTCCGCAACTTGAGACTCCACAACTGGAAACTCCACAACTAGAAACTCCACAACTAGAAACTCCCCATCCAGAAACTCCGCAACTAGAAACTCCGCAACAGGAGACTCTACAACTAGAAACTCCACAACTAGAAACTCCACAACTAGAAACTCCACAACTAGAAACTCCACAACTAGAAACTCCACAACTAAAAACTTCACAATTCGAAACTCTACTAGAAACTCCACAACTTGAGACTCCACAACTAGGCACTCCACAACTAGAAACTCCACAACTAGAGACTCTGCAACTGTAGAACTCCACAACTAGAAACTCCGCATTTAAAAACTCTGCAACAAGAAATTCCACGGCTAGAAACACCACAACTAGACACTGCGCAACTAGAAACCCTACAACTAGAGACTCCTCAACTAGAGAATTCGCAACTAGAAACTCCAAAAGTAGATACTCTGCAACTATAAACTCCGCAGCTATAAACTCCACAACTAGAAACTCCACAACTCGAAACTCCACAACTAGAAACTCCGCAACTAGAGACTCCACAACTAGAAACTCCACAACTTGAAACTCCACAACAAGAAACTCCACAACCAGAAACTTCACAACTAGAAACTCCACAACTAGAGACTCGACAACTAGAAACTCTACAACTAGAAACTCCACAACTACAAACTCCACAAATAGAGACTCGGCAACAAAAAATTCTATATCATGAAACTCCACACGTAAAAACTCCACAACTAGAAACTGCAAAACTAGAGACTTCAACACTAGAAACTCCATAACTAGAAACTCCACAACTGGAAACTCCACAACTAGACACTCCGCAAATAGATACTCCACAACTAGAGACTCCACAACTTGAAACTGCACAACTTTAAACTCAACAACTTGAGACTCAACAACTAGAAACTCCACAACATGAAACTCCACAACTACAAACTCCACAACCAAAAACTCCACAACCATAAACTCTACAACTAGAAACTCCACAACTAGAAACTCCAGAACTGGAAACTCCACAACTAGACACTCCGCAAATAGATACTCCACAACTAGAGACTCCACCACTTTAAACTCCACAACTTTAAACTCAACAACTTGAGACTCCACAACTAGAAACTCCACAACTAGAAACTCCACAACTACAAACTCCACAAATAGAGACTCGGCTACAAGAAATTTCGTGTCTAGAAAGTCCACAACTAAAAACTCCACAACTGGAAACTCCACAACTTGAGACTCCACAACTAGAAACTCCACAACTAGAAACTCCACAACTAAAAACTCCACAACTAGAAACTCCGCAACTGGAGACTCCACAACTAGAAACTCCACAACTAGAAACTTCACAATTTGAAACTCTACAACTAGAAACTCCACAACTTGAAACTCCACATCTAGACACTACACAACTATAAACTCCACAACTAGAGACTGCGCTACTAGAGAACTCCGCAACTAGAAACTCCGCATTTAAAAACTCCACAACTTGAGACGCCGCAGCTAGAAACTCCACAACTAGAAACTCCAGAACTCGAAACTCCACAACTAGAAACTCCACAACTTGAAACTCCACAACTCAAAACTCCACAACTTGAAACAACACAACTAGAAACTCCACAACTTGTGACTCCGCAACTAGAAACTCCACAACTTGAAACTCCGCAACTAAAAACTCCACAACTGGAAACTCCACAACTTGAGACTCCGCAACTTGAAACTTCACAACTAAAAACTCCGCTATTAAAAACTCCGCAACTAGAAACTCCGCAACTAGAAACTCCACAACTAGAGACTCAATAACTAGAAACTCCAACACTTGAAACTCCACAACTCAAAACTCCAAAACTTGAAACTCCACAACTAGAAACTCCACAACTTGAGACTCCGCCACTAGAAACTCCACAACTTGAAACTCCACAACTAGAAACTCCACAACTAGAAACTGCAAAACTAGAGACTTCACAACTAGAAACTCACCAACCAGAAACTCCACAACCAGAAACTCCACAACCAGAAACTCCACAACTAGAAACTTCACAACTAGAAACTCCGCAACTAGAGACTCCACAACTAGAAACTCCACAACTTGAAACTCCACAACTCAATACTCCACAACTTGAAACTCCAAAGCTAAAAACTCCACAACTTGAGACTCCGCAACTAGAAACTCCACAACTTGAAACTCTACAACTTGAAACTCCAAAGCTAGAAACTCCACAACTTGAGACTCCGCAACTAGAAACTCCACAACTTGAAACTCTACAACTAGAAACTCAACGACTAGAAACTCCGCTGTTAAAAACTCCGCAACTAGAAACTACAACTAGAAACTCCACAACTTGAAACTCCACAACTAGATACTCCACAACTGGAAACTCCACAACTATATAATCCATATCTGGAAACTCCACAACTAGATACTCCATATCTGGAAACTCCACAACTAGAAACTCCACAACTAGAGACTCAACAACTCGAAACTCCACAACTAGAAACTCAACAATTAGAAACTCCACAACCAGACACTCCGAACTTCCACAACTGGAAACTCCACAACTGGAAACTCCTTAACTAGATACTCCGCAACTAGAAACTCCACAACTAGAAGCTCCACAACTTGAAACTCCACAACTAGAAACTCCACAACTAGAAACTCTGCAACTAGAGACTTCACAACTACGAACTCCACAAATAGAGACTCGGCTACAAGAAATTTCATGTCTAGAAAGTCCAGAACTAAAAACTCCACAACTGGAAACTCCACAACTAGAAACTCCACAACTAGAAACTCCACAACTAGAAACTCCACAACTAGAAACTACAGAACTAGACACTCCACAACTAGAAACTCCACAACTAGGAACTCCACAACTAGAAACTCCACAACAAAAACTTCACAGTTCGAAACTCTACAACTAGAAACTCCACAACTTGAAACTCCACAACTAGACACTACACAACTAGAAACTCCTCAACTAGAGACTGCGCAACTAGAGAACTCCGCAACTAGAAACTACGCATTTAAAAACTTCACAACTTGAGACGCCGCAACTAGAAACTCCACAACTAGAGACTACACAACATGAAACTCCACAACTTTAAAATCCACAACTTGAGACTCAACAACTAGAGACTCCACAATTAGAAACTCCACAACTAGAAACTCCACAACTACAAACTCCACACCTTGAAACTCCACAACTAGAAACTCCACAACTAGAAACTCCACAACTAGAAACTCCACAACTAGAACTCCACAACTAGAAACTCCGCAACTAGAGACTCCACAATTAGAAACTCCACAACTAGAAACTCCACAACTACAAACTCCACAAATAGAGACTTGGCAACTAGATATTTTATATCTAGAAACTCCACAACTACAAACTCCACAAATAGGGGCTCGGCAACTAGAAATTCCATATCTAAAAACTCCAAGGCTAGAAACTGCAAAACTAGAAACTCCACAACTAGAGACTCAAAAACTAGAAACTCCCACACTTGAAACTCCACAACTTGAAACTCCACAACTAGAAACTCCACAACTTGAGACTCCACCACTAGAAACTCCACAACTTGAAACTCCACAACTAGAAACTCCACAACTAGAAACTGCAAAACTAGAGACTTCACAACTAGAAACTCAACAACTAGAAACTCCACAACCAGAAACTCCACAACTAGAAACTGCACAACTAGAAACATCACAACTAGAAACTCCGCAACTAGAGACTCCACAGCTAGAAACTCCACAACTTGAAACTCCACAACTCAAAACTCCACAACTTGAAACTCCACAACTTAAGACTCTGCACCTAGAAATTCCGCAGCTAGAAACTCCACAACTAGAAACTCCACAACTCGAAACTCCACAACTAGAAACTCCACAGCTTGAAACTCCACAACTCAAAACTCCACAACTTGAACTCCAAAACTTGAAACTCCACAACTAGAGAATCAACAACTAGAAACTCCCACACTTGAAACTCCACAGCTTGAAACTCCACAACTAGAAACTCCACAACTTGAGACTCCGCCACAAGAAACTCCACAACTTGAAACTCCACAACTAGAAACTCCACAACTAGAAACTGCAAAACTAGAGACTTCACTACTAGAAACTCAACAACTAGAGACTCCACAGCTAGAAACTCCACAACTAGAAAATCCACAACTAGAAACTCCACAACTAGAAACTCCACAACTAAAAACTTCACAATTCGAAACTCTACTAGAAACTCCACAACTTGAGACTCCACAACTAGGCACTCCACAACTAGAGACTCTGCAACTATAGAACTCCGCAACTAGAAACTCCGCATTTAAAAACTCTGCAACAAGAAATTCCACGGCTAGAAACACCACAACTAGACACTGCGCAACTAGAAACTCTACAACAAGAGACTCCTCAACTAGAGAATTCGCAACTAGAAACTCCAAAAGTAGATACTCTGCATTTATAAACTCCGCAGCTAGAAACTCCACAACTAGAAACTCCACAACTAGAGACTCCACAACTAGAAACTCCACAACTTGAAACTCCACAACAAGAAACTCCACAACCAGAAACTTCACAACTAGAAACTCCACAACTAGAGACTCCACTAGAAACTCTACAACTAGAAACTCCACAACTACAAACTCCACAAATAGAGACTCGGCAACAAAAAATTTCATATCATGAAACTCCACACGTAAAAACTCCACAACTAGAAACTGCAAAACTAGACACTTCACAACTAGAAACTCCACAGCTAGAAACTCCACAACTGGAAACTCCACAACTAGACACTCCGCAAATAGAAACTCCACAACTAGAGACTCCACAACTTGAAATTCCACAACTTTAAACTCCACAACTTTAGACTCAACAACTAGAAACTCCACAACATGAAACTCCACAACTACAAACTCCACAACCAAAAACTCCACAACCATGAACTCCACAACTAGAAACTCCACAACTAGAAACTCTTCAACTAGAGACTCCACAACTAGAAACTCCACAACTAGAAACTCCACAACTAGAAACTCCACAACTACAAACTCCACAAATAGAGACTCGGCTACAAGAAATTTCGTGTCTAGAAAGTCCACAACTAAAAACTCCACAACTGGAAACTCCACAACTTGAGACTCCACAACTAGAAACTCCACAACTAGAAACTCCACAACTAGAAACTCCCCAACTAGAAACTCCACAACTAGAAACTCCGCAACTGGAGACTCCACAACTAGAAACTCCACAACTAGAAACTTCACAATTCGAAACTCTACAACTAGAAACTCCACAATTTGAAACTCCACAACTAGACACTACACAACTATAAACTCCACAACTAGAGACTGCACTACTAGAGAACTCCGCAACTAGAAACTCCGCATTTAAAAACTCCACAACTTGAGACGCCGCAACTAGAAACTTCCCAACTTCAAACTCCACAACTAGAAACTCCACAACTAAAAACTCTACAACTAGAGGCTCCTCAACTAGAGAATTCGCAACTAGAAACTCCAAAACTAGAGACTCTGTACCTAGAAACTCTGCAGCTAGAAACTCCACAACTAGAAACTCCAGAACTCGAAACTCCACAACTAGAAACTCCACAACTTGAAACTCCACAACTCAAAACTCCACAACTTGAAACAACACAACTAGAAACTCCACAACTTGTGACTCCGCAACTAGAAACTCCACAACTTGAAACTCCACAACTAGAAACTCCACAACCAGAAACTCCACAACTAGAAACTCCACAACTAGAAACTCCACAAGTGGAAACTCCGCAATTAGAGACTACACAATTAGAAACTCCACAACTAGAAACTCCACAACTACAAACTCCACAAATAGAGACTCGGCAACTAGAAATTCCTTATCTAGAAACTCCACAACTACAAACTCCACAAATAGGGGCTCGGCAACTAGAAATTCCATATCTAAAGACTCCAAGGCTAGAAACTGCAAAACTAGAAACTCCATAACTAGAGACTCAACAACTAGAAACTCCCACACTTGAAACTCCACAACTTGAAAATCCACAACTAGAAACTCCACAACTTGAGACTCCACCACTAGAAACTCCACAACTTGAAACTCCACAACTAGAAACTCCACAACTAGAAACTGCAAAACTAGAGACTTCACAACTAGAAACTCAACAACTAGAAACTCCACAACCAGAAACTCCACAAATAGAGACTTGGCAACTAGAAATTTCATATCTAGAAACTCCACAACTACAAATTCCACAAATAGGGGCTCGGCAACTAGAAATTCCATATCTAAAAACTCCAAGGCTAGAAACTGCAAAACTAGAAACTCCATAACTAGAGACTCAACAACTAGAAACTCCCACACTTGAAACTCCACAACTTGAAAATCCACAACTAGAAACTCCACAACTTGAGACTCCACCACTAGAAACTCCACAACTTGAAACTCCACAACTAGAAACTCCACAACTAGAAACTGCAAAACTAGAGACTTCACAACTAGAAACTCAACAACTAGAAACTCCACAACCAGAAACTCCACAACTAGAAACTGCACAACTAGAAACATCACAACTAGAAACTCCGACACTAGAGACTCCACTGCTAGAAACTCCACAACTTGAAACTCCACAACTCAAAACTCCACAACTTGAAACTCCACAACTTGAGACTCTGCACCTAGAAACTCCGCAGCTAGAAACTCCACAACTAGAAACTCCACAACTCGAAACTCCACAACTAGAAACTCCACAGCTTGAAACTCCACAACTCAAAACTCCACAACTTGAACTCCAAAACTAGAAACTCCACAACTAGAGACTCAACAACTAGAAACTCCCACACTTGAAACTCCACAACTTGAAACTCCACAACTAGAAACTCCACAACTTGAGACTCCGCCACTAGAAACTCCACAACTTGAAACTCCACAACTAGAAACTCCACAACTAGAAACTGCAAAACTAGAGACTTCACAACTAGAAACTCAACAACTAGAGACTCCAAAGCTAGAAACTCCACAACCTGAAACTCCACAACTTGAGACTCTGCACCTAGAAACTCCGCAGCTAGAAACTCCACAACTAGAAACTCCACAACTCGAAACTCCACAACTAGAAACTCCACAACTTGAAACTCCACAACTCAAAACTCCACAACTTGAACTCCAAAGCTAGAAACTCCACAACTTGATACTCCACAACTATAAACTCCACAACTTGAAACTCCACAAATTTAAACTCCGCAACTTGAGACTCCACAACTGGAAACTCCACAACTAGAAACTCCACAACTAGAAACTCCCCATCCAGAAACTCCGCAACTAGAAACTCCACAACAGGAGACTCTACAACTAGAAACTCCACAACTAGAAACTCCACAACTAGAAACTCCACAACTAGAAACTCCACAACTAGAAACTCCACAACTAAAAACTTCACAATTCGAAACTCTACTAGAAACTCCACAACTTGAGACTCCACAACTAGGCACTCCACAACTAGAAACTCCACAACTAGAGACTCTGCAACTGTAGAACTCCACAACTAGAAACTCCGCATTTAAAAACTCTGCAACAAGAAATTCCACGGCTAGAAACACCACAACTAGACACTGCACAACTAGAAACCCTACAACTAGAGACTCCTCAACTAGAGAATTCGCAACTAGAAACTCCAAAAGTAGATACTCTGCAACTATAAACTCCGCAGCTATAAACTCCACAACTAGAAACTCCACAACTCGAAACTCCACAACTAGAAACTCCGCAACTAGAGACTCCACAACTAGAAACTCCACAACTTGAAACTCCACAACAAGAAACTCCACAACCAGAAACTTCACAACTAGAAACTCCACAACTAGAGACTCCACAACTAGAAACTCTACAACTAGAAACTCCACAACTACAAACTCCACAAATAGAGACTCGGCAACAAAAAATTCTATATCATGAAACTCCACACGTAAAAACTCCACAACTAGAAACTGCAAAACTAGAGACTTCAACACTAGAAACTCCATAACTAGAAACTCCACAACTGGAAACTCCACAACTAGACACTCCGCAAATAGATACTCCACAACTAGAGACTCCACAACTTGAAACTGCACAACTTTAAACTCAACAACTTGAGACTCAACAACTAGAAACTCCACAACATGAAACTCCACAACTACAAACTCCACAACCAAAAACTCCACAACCATAAACTCTACAACTAGAAACTCCACAACTAGAAACTCCACAACTGGAAACTCCACAACTAGACACTCCGCAAATAGATACTCCACAGCTAGAGACTCCACCACTTTAAACTCCACAACTTTAAACTCAACAACTTGAGACTCCACAACTAGAAACTCCACAACTAGAAACTCCACAACTACAAACTCCACAAATAGAGACTCGGCTACAAGAAATTTCGTGTCTAGAAAGTCCACAACTAAAAACTCCACAACTGGAAACTCCACAACTTGAGACTCCACAACTAGAAACTCCACAACTAGAAACTCCACAACTAAAAACTCCACAACTAGAAACTCCGCAACTGGAGACTCCACAACTAGAAACTCCACAACTAGAAACTTCACAATTTGAAACTCTACAACTAGAAACTCCACAACTCAAAACTCCACAACTTGAAACTCCACAACTCGAGACCCTGCACCTAGAGACTCCGCAGCTAGAAACTCCACAACTAGAAACTCCACAACTCGAAACTCCACAACTAGAAACTCCACAACTCAAAACTCCACAACTTGAACTCCAAAGCTAGAAACTCCACAACTTGAGACTCCACAACTTGAAACTCCACAACTTGAAACTCCACAAATTTAAACTCCACAACTTGAGACTCCACAACTGGAAACTCCCCAACCAGAAACTCCGCAACTAGAAACTCCGCAACAGGAGACTCTACAACTAGAAACTCCACAACTAGAAAATCCACAACTCGAAACTCCACAACTAGAAACTCCACAGCTTGAAACTCCACAACTCAAAACTCCACAACTTGGACTCCAAAACTAGAAACTCCACAACTAGAGACTCAACAACTAGAAACTCCCACACTTGAAACTCCACAACTTGAAACTCCACAACTAGAAACTCCACAACTTGAGACTCCGCCACTAGAAACTCCACAATTTGAAACTCCACAACTAGAAACTCCACAACTAGAAACTGCAAAACTAGAGACTTCACAACTAGAAACTCAACAACTAGAGACTCCAAAGCTAGAAACTCCACAACCTGAAACTCCACAACTTGAGACTCTGCACCTAGAAACTCCGCAGCTAGAAACTCCACAACTAGAAACTCCACAACTCGAAACTCCACAACTAGAAACTCCACAACTTGAAACTCCACAACTCAAAACTCCACAACTTGAACTCCAAAGCTAGAAACTCCACAACTTGATACTCCACAACTATAAACTCCACAACTTGAAACTCCACAAATTTAAACTCCGCAACTTGAGACTCCACAACTGGAAACTCCACAACTAGAAACTCCACAACTAGAAACTCCCCATCCAGAAACTCCGCAACTAGAAACTCCGCAACAGGAGACTCTACAACTAGAAACTCCACAACTAGAAACTCCACAACTAGAAACTCCACAACTAGAAACTCCACAACTAGAAACTCCACAACTAAAAACTTCACAATTCGAAACTCTACTAGAAACTCCACAACTTGAGACTCCACAACTAGGCACTCCACAACTAGAAACTCCACAACTAGAGACTCTGCAACTGTAGAACTCCACAACTAGAAACTCCGCATTTAAAAACTCTGCAACAAGAAATTCCACGGCTAGAAACACCACAACTAGACACTGCGCAACTAGAAACCCTACAACTAGAGACTCCTCAACTAGAGAATTCGCAACTAGAAACTCCAAAAGTAGATACTCTGCAACTATAAACTCCGCAGCTATAAACTCCACAACTAGAAACTCCACAACTCGAAACTCCACAACTAGAAACTCCGCAACTAGAGACTCCACAACTAGAAACTCCACAACTTGAAACTCCACAACAAGAAACTCCACAACCAGAAACTTCACAACTAGAAACTCCACAACTAGAGACTCGACAACTAGAAACTCTACAACTAGAAACTCCACAACTACAAACTCCACAAATAGAGACTCGGCAACAAAAAATTCTATATCATGAAACTCCACACGTAAAAACTCCACAACTAGAAACTGCAAAACTAGAGACTTCAACACTAGAAACTCCATAACTAGAAACTCCACAACTGGAAACTCCACAACTAGACACTCCGCAAATAGATACTCCACAACTAGAGACTCCACAACTTGAAACTGCACAACTTTAAACTCAACAACTTGAGACTCAACAACTAGAAACTCCACAACATGAAACTCCACAACTACAAACTCCACAACCAAAAACTCCACAACCATAAACTCTACAACTAGAAACTCCACAACTAGAAACTCCAGAACTGGAAACTCCACAACTAGACACTCCGCAAATAGATACTCCACAACTAGAGACTCCACCACTTTAAACTCCACAACTTTAAACTCAACAACTTGAGACTCCACAACTAGAAACTCCACAACTAGAAACTCCACAACTACAAACTCCACAAATAGAGACTCGGCTACAAGAAATTTCGTGTCTAGAAAGTCCACAACTAAAAACTCCACAACTGGAAACTCCACAACTTGAGACTCCACAACTAGAAACTCCACAACTAGAAACTCCACAACTAAAAACTCCACAACTAGAAACTCCGCAACTGGAGACTCCACAACTAGAAACTCCACAACTAGAAACTTCACAATTTGAAACTCTACAACTAGAAACTCCACAACTTGAAACTCCACATCTAGACACTACACAACTATAAACTCCACAACTAGAGACTGCGCTACTAGAGAACTCCGCAACTAGAAACTCCGCATTTAAAAACTCCACAACTTGAGACGCCGCAGCTAGAAACTCCACAACTAGAAACTCCAGAACTCGAAACTCCACAACTAGAAACTCCACAACTTGAAACTCCACAACTCAAAACTCCACAACTTGAAACAACACAACTAGAAACTCCACAACTTGTGACTCCGCAACTAGAAACTCCACAACTTGAAACTCCGCAACTAGAAACTCCACAACCAGAAACTCCACAACTAGAAACTCCACAACTAGAAACTCCACAACTGGAAACTCCGCAACTAGAGACTCCACAATTACAAACTCCACAACTAGAAACTCCACAACTACAAACTCTACAAATAGAGACTCGGCAACTAGAAATTCCATATCCAGAAACTCCACAACTACAAACTCCACAAATAGAGACTCGGCAACTAGAAATTCCATATCTAGAAACTCCACAACTAGAAACTGCAAAACTAGACACTTCACAACTAGAAACTCAACAACTAGAAACTCCACAACTAAAAACTCCACAACTGGAAACTCCACAACTTGAGACTCCGCAACTTGAAACTTCACAACTAAAAACTCCGCTATTAAAAACTCCACAACTAGAAACTCCGCAACTAGAAACTCCACAACTTGAAACTCCACAACTAGATACTCCACAACTTGAGACTCCACCACTAGAAACTCCACAACTTGAAACTCCACAACTAGAAACTCCACAACTAGAAACTGCAAAACTTGAGACTTCACAACTAGAAACTCAACAACTAGAAACTCCACAACCAGAAACTCCACAACTAGAAACTGCACAACTAGAGACTCAATAACTAGAAACTCCAACACTTGAAACTCCACAACTCAAAACTCCAAAACTTGAAACTCCACAACTAGAAACTCCACAACTAGAGACTCAACAACTCGAAACTCCACAACTAGAAACTCAACAATTAGAAACTCCACAACCAGACACTCCGCAATTCCACAACTGGAAACTCCACAACTGGATACTCCACAACTAGATACTCCGCAACTAGAAACTCCACAACTTGAAACTCCACAACTAGAAACTCCACAACTAGAAACTCTGACACTAGAGACTTCACAACTAGAAACTCCACAACTAGAAACTCCACAACTACGAACTCCACAAATAGATACTCGGCTACAAGAAATTTCATGTCTAGAAAGTCCAGAACTAAAAACTCCACAACTGGAAACTCCACAACTAGAAACTCCACAACTAGAAACTTTACAACTAGAGATTCCGCCACTAGAAACTCCACAACCAGAGACTCTGCAACTAGAAACTCCGCAGCTAGAAACTCCACAAATAAAAGCTCCGCAACTAGAAACTCCGCAGCTAGAAACTACAAAACTAGACACTCCACAACTAGAAACTCCACAACTAGAAACTCCACAACGAAAAACTTCACAATTCGAAGCTCTACAACTAGAAACTCCACAACTTGAAACTCCACAACTAGACACTACACAACTAGAAACTCCTCAACTAGAGACTGCGCAACTAGAGAACTCCGCAACTAGAAACTACGCATTTAAAAACTCCACAACTTGAGACGCCGCAACTAGAAACTCCACAACTAGAGACTCCACAACATGAAACTCCACAACTTTAAACTCCACAACTTGAGACTCAACAACTAGAAACTCCACAACATGAAACTCCACAACTAGAAACTCCACAACTAGAAACTTCACAACTTGAAACTCCACAACTAGAAACTCCACATCTAGAAACTCCACAACTAGAAACTCCACAACTAGAACTCCACAACTAGAAACTCCGCAACTAGAGACTCCACAATTAGAAACTCCACAACTACAAACTCCACAAATAGAGACTTGGCAACTAGAAATTTCATATCTAGAAACTCCACAACTACAAACTCCACAAATAGGGGCTCGGCAACTAGAAATTCCATATCTAAAAACTCCAAGGCTAGAAACTGCAAAACTAGAAACTCCACAACTAGAGACTCAACAACTATAAACTCCCACACTTGAAACTCCACAACTAGAAACTCCACAACTTGAGACTCCACCACTAGAAACTCCACAACTTGAAACTCCACAACTAGAAACTCCACAACTAGAAACTGCAAAACTAGAGACTTCACAACTAGAAACTCAACAACTAGAAACTCCACAACCAGAAACTCCACAACTAGAAACTGCACAACTAGAAACATCACAACTAGAAACTCCGCAACTAGAGACTCCACAGCTAGAAACTCCACAACTTGAAACTCCACAACTCAAAACTCCACAACTTGAAACTCCACAACTTGAGACTCTGCACCTAGACACTCCGCAGCTAGAAACTCCACAACTAGAAACTCCACAACTCGAAACTCCACAACTAGAAACTCCACAACTTGAAACTCCACAACTCAAAACTCCACAACTTGAACTCCAAAACTTGAAACTCCACAACTAGAGAATCAACAACTAGAAACTCCCACACTTGAAACTCCACAGCTTGAAACTCCACAACTAGAAACTCCACAACTTGAGACTCCGCCACTAGAAACTCCACAACTTGAAACTCCACAACTAGAAACTCCACAACTAGAAACTGCAAAACTAGAGACTTCACTACTAGAAACTCAACAACTAGAGACTCCACAGCTAGAAACTCCACAATTTGAAACTCCACAACTCAAAACTCCACAACTTGAAACTCCACAACTCGAGACTCTGCACCTAGAAACTCCGCAGCTAGAAACTCCACAACTAGAAACTCCACAACTCGAAACTCCACAACTAGAAACTCCACAACTCAAAACTCCACAACTTGAACTCCAAAGCTAGAAACTCCACAACTTGAGACTCCACAACTTGAAACTCCACAACTTGAAACTCCACAAATTTAAACTCCACAACTTGAGACTCCACAACTGGAAACTCCCCAACCAGAAACTCCGCAACTAGAAACTCCGCAACAGGAGACTCTACAACTAGAAACTCCACAACTAGAAAATCCACAACTAGAAACTCCACAACTAGAAACTCCACAACTAAAAACTTCACAATTCGAAACTCTACTAGAAACTCCACAACTTGAGACTCCACAACCAGGCACTCCACAACTAGAGACTCTGCAACTATAGAACTCCGCAACTAGAAACTCCGCATTTAAAAACTCTGCAACAAGAAATTCCAAGGCTAGAAACACCACAACTAGACACTGCGCAACTAGAAACTCTACAACAAGAGACTCCTCAACTAGAGAATTCGCAACTAGAAACTCCAAAAGTAGATACTCTGCAACTATAAACTCCGCAGCTAGAAACTCCACAACTAGAAACTCCACAACTCGAAACTCCACAACTAGAAACTCCGCAACTAGAGACTCCACAACTAGAAACTCCACAACTTGAAACTCCACAACAAGAAACTCCACAACCAGAAACTTCACAACTAGAAACTCCACAACTAGAGACTCCACAACTAGAAACTCTACAACTAGAAACTCCACAACTACAAACTCCACAAATAGAGACTCGGCAACAAAAAATTTCATATCATGAAACTCCACACGTAAAAACTCCACAACTAGGAACTGCAAAGCTAGACACTTCACAACTAGAAACTCCACAACTAGAAACTCCACAACTGGAAACTCCACAACTAGACACTCCGCAAATAGAAACTCCACAACTAGAGACTCCACAACTTGAAATTCCACAACTTTAAACTCCACAACTTGAGACTCAACAACTAGAAACTCCACAACATGAAACTCCACAACTACAAACTCCACAACCAAAAACTCCACAACCATAAACTCCACAACTAGAAACTCCACAACTAGAAACTCTTCAACTAGAGACTCCACAACTAGAAACTCCACAACTAGAAACTCCACAACTAGAAACTCCACAACTAGAAACTCCACAACTACAAACTCCACAAATAGAGACTCGGCTACAAGAAATTTCGTGTCTAGAAAGTCCACAACTAAAAACTCCACAACTGGAAACTCCACAACTTGAGACTCCACAACTAGAAACTCCACAACTAGAAACTCCACAACTAGAAACTCCACAACTAGAAACTCCGCAACTGGAGACTCCACAACTAGAAACTCCACAACTAGAAAATTCACAATTCGAAACTCTACAACTAGAAACTCCACAACTTGAAACTCCACAACTAGACACTACACAACTATAAACTCCACAACTAGAGACTGCACTACTAGAGAACTCCGCAACTAGAAACTCCGCATTTAAAAACTCCACAACTTGAGACACCGCAACTAGAAACTTCCCAACTTCAAACTCCACAACTAGAAACTCCACAACTAAAAACTCTTCAACTAGAGGCTCCTCAACTAGAGAATTCGCAACTAGAAACTCCAAAACTAGAGACTCTGTACCTAGAAACTCTGCAGCTAGAAACTCCACAACTAGAAACTCCAGAACTCGAAACTCCACAACTACAAACTCCACAACTTGAAACTCCACAACTCAAAACTCCACAACTTGAAACAACACAACTAGAAACTCCACAACCAGAAACTCCACAACTAGAAACTCCACAACTAGAAACTCCACAACTGGAAACTCCGCAACTAGAGACTCCACAATCAGAAACTCCACAACTAGAAACTCCACAACTACAAACTCCACAAATAGAGACTCGGCAACTAGAAATTCCTTATCTAGAAACTCCACAACTACAAACTCCACAAATAGAGACTCGGCAACTAGAAATTCCATATCTAGAAACTCCACAACTAGAAACTGCAAAACTAGAGACTTCACAACTAGAAACTCAACAACTAGAAACCCCACAACTAAAAACTCCACAACTGGAAACTCCACAACTTGAGACTCCGCAACTTGAAACTTCACAACTAAAAACTCCGCTATTAAAAACTCCGCAACTAGAAACTCCGCAACTAGAAACTCCACAACTAGAGACTCAATAACTAGAAACTCCAACACTTGAAACTCCACAACTCAAAACTCCAAAACTTGAAACTCCACAACTAGAAACTCCACAACTTGAGACTCCGCCACTAGAAACTCCACAACTTGAAACTCCACAACTAGAAACTCCACAACTAGAAACTGCAAAACTAGAGACTTCACAACTAGAAACTCACCAACCAGAAACTCCACAACCAGAAACTCCACAACCAGAAACTCGACAACTAGAAACTTCACAACTAGAAACTCCGCAACTAGAGACTCCACAACTAGAAACTCCACAACTTGAAACTCCACAACTCAATACTCCACAACTTGAAACTCCAAAGCTAAAAACTCCACAACTTGAGACTCCGCAACTAGAAACTCCACAACTTGAAACTCCACAACTTGAAACTCCAAAGCTAGAAACTCCACAACTTGAGACTCCGCAACTAGAAACTCCACAACTTGAAACTCTACAACTAGAAACTCAACGACTAGAAACTCCGCTGTTAAAAACTCCGCAACTAGAAACTACAACTAGAAACTCCACAACGTGAAACTCCACAACTAGATACTCCACAACTGGAAACTCCACAACTATATAATCCATATCTGGAAACTCCACAACTAGATACTCCATATCTGGAAACTCCACAACTAGAAACTCCACAACTAGAGACTCAACAACTCGAAACTCCACAACTAGAAACTCAACAATTAGAAACTCCACAACCAGACACTCCGAACTTCCACAACTGGAAACTCCACAACTGGAAACTCCACAACTAGATACTCCGCAACTAGAAACTCCACAACTAGAAACTCCACAACTTGAAACTCCACAACTAGAAACTCCACAACTAGAAACTCTGCAACTAGAGACTTCACAACTACGAACTCCACAAATAGAGACTCGGCTACAAGAAATTTCATGTCTAGAAAGTCCAGAACTAAAAACTCCACAACTGGAAACTCCACAACTAGAAACTCCACAACTAGAAACTCCACAACTAGAAACTCCACAACTAGAAACTACAGAACTAGACACTCCACAACTAGAAACTCCACAACTAGGAACTCCACAACAAGAAACTCCACAACAAAAACTTCACAGTTCGAAACTCTACAACTAGAAACTCCACAACTTGAAACTCCACAACTAGACACTACACAACTAGAAACTCCTCAACTAGAGACTGCGCAACTAGAGAACTCCGCAACTAGAAACTACGCATTTAAAAACTTCACAACTTGAGACGCCGCAACTAGAAACTCCACAACAAAAACTTCACAGTTCGAAACTCTACAACTAGAAACTCCACAACTTGAAACTCCACAACTAGACACTACACAACTAGAAACTCCTCAACTAGAGACTGCGCAACTAGAGAACTCCGCAACTAGAAACTACGCATTTAAAAACTTCACAACTTGAGACGCCGCAACTAGAAACTCCACAACTAGAGACTACACAACATGAAACTCCACAACTTTAAAATCCACAACTTGAGACTCAACAACTAGAGACTCCACAATTAGAAACTCCACAACTAGAAACTCCACAACTACAAACTCCACAACTTGAAACTCCACAACTAGAAACTCCACAACTAGAAACTCCACAACTAGAAACTCCACAACTAGAACTCCACAACTAGAAACTCCGCAACTAGAGACTCCACAATTAGAAACTCCACAACTAGAAACTCCACAACTACAAACTCCACAAATAGAGACTTGGCAACTAGATATTTCATATCTAGAAACTCCACAACTACAAACTCCACAAATAGGGGCTCGGCAACTAGAAATTCCATATCTAAAAACTCCAAGGCTAGAAACTGCAAAACTAGAAACTCCACAACTAGAGACTCAACAACTAGAAACTCCCACACTTGAAACTCCACAACTTGAAACTCCACAACTAGAAACTCCACAACTTGAGACTCCACCACTAGAAACTCCACAACTTGAAACTCCACAACTAGAAACTCCACAACTAGAAACTGCAAAACTAGAGACTTCACAACTAGAAACTCAACAACTAGAAACTCCACAACCAGAAACTCCACAACTAGAAACTGCACAACTAGAAACATCACAACTAGAAACTCCGCAACTAGAGACTCCACAGCTAGAAACTCCACAACTTGAAACTCCACAACTCAAAACTCCACAACTTGAAACTCCACAACTTAAGACTCTGCACCTAGAAATTCCGCAGCTAGAAACTCCACAACTAGAAACTCCACAACTCGAAACTCCACAACTAGAAACTCCACAGCTTGAAACTCCACAACTCAAAACTCCACAACTTGAACTCCAAAACTTGAAACTCCACAACTAGAGAATCAACAACTAGAAACTCCCACACTTGAAACTCCACAGCTTGAAACTCCACAACTAGAAACTCCACAACTTGAGACTCCGCCACTAGAAACTCCACAACTTGAAACTCCACAACTAGAAACTCCACAACTAGAAACTGCAAAACTAGAGACTTCACTACTAGAAACTCAACAACTAGAGACTCCACAGCTAGAAACTCCACAACTAGAAAATCCACAACTAGAAACTCCACAACTAGAAACTCCACAACTAAAAACTTCACAATTCGAAACTCTACTAGAAACTCCACAACTTGAGACTCCACAACTAGGCACTCCACAACTAGAGACTCTGCAACTATAGAACTCCGCAACTAGAAACTCCGCATTTAAAAACTCTGCAACAAGAAATTCCACGGCTAGAAACACCACAACTAGACACTGCGCAACTAGAAACTCTACAACAAGAGACTCCTCAACTAGAGAATTCGCAACTAGAAACTCCAAAAGTAGATACTCTGCAACTATAAACTCCGCAGCTAGAAACTCCACAACTAGAAACTCCACAACTAGAGACTCCACAACTAGAAACTCCACAACTTGAAACTCCACAACAAGAAACTCCACAACCAGAAACTTCACAACTAGAAACTCCACAACTAGAGACTCCACAACTAGAAACTCTACAACTAGAAACTTCACAACTACAAACTCCACAAATAGAGACTCGGCAACAAAAAATTTCATATCATGAAACTCCACACGTAAAAACTCCACAACTAGAAACTGCAAAACTAGATACTTCACAACTAGAAACTCCACAGCTAGAAACTCCACAACTGGAAACTCCACAACTAGACACTCCGCAAATAGAAACTCCACAACTAGAGACTCCACAACTTGAAATTCCACAACTTTAAACTCCACAACTTGAGACTCAACAACTAGAAACTCCACAACATGAAACTCCACAACTACAAACTCCACAACCAAAAACTCCACAACCATGAACTCCACAACTAGAAACTCCACAACTAGAAACTCTTCAACTAGAGACTCCACAACTAGAAACTCCACAACTAGAAACTCCACAACTAGAAACTCCACAACTACAAACTCCACAAATAGAGACTCGGCTACAAGAAATTTCGTGTCTAGAAAGTCGACAACTAAAAACTCCACAACTGGAAACTCCACAACTTGAGACTCCACAACTAGAAACTCCACAACTAGAAACTCCACAACTAGAAACTCCCCAACTAGAAACTCCACAACTAGAAACTCCGCAACTGGAGACTCCACAACTAGAAACTCCACAACTAGAAACTTCACAATTCGAAACTCTACAACTAGAAACTCCACAATTTGAAACTCCACAACTAGACACTACACAACTATAAACTCCACAACTAGAGACTGCACTACTAGAGAACTCCGCAACTAGAAACTCCGCATTTAAAAACTCCACAACTTGAGACGCCGCAACTAGAAACTTCCCAACTTCAAACTCCACAACTAGAAACTCCACAACTAAAAACTCTACAACTAGAGGCTCCTCAACTAGAGAATTCGCAACTAGAAACTCCAAAACTAGAGACTCTGTACCTAGAAACTCTGCAGCTAGAAACTCCACAACTAGAAACTCCAGAACTCGAAACTCCACAACTAGAAACTCCACAACTTGAAACTCCACAACTCAAAACTCCACAACTTGAAACAACACAACTAGAAACTCCACAACTTGTGACTCCGCAACTAGAAACTCCACAACTTGAAACTCCACAACTAGAAACTCCACAACCAGAAACTCCACAACTAGAAACTCCACAACTAGAAACTCCACAAGTGGAAACTCCGCAACTAGAGTATACACAATTAGAAACTCCACAACTAGAAACTCCACAACTACAAACTCCACAAATAGAGACTCGGCAACTAGAAATTCCTTATCTAGAAACTCCACAACTACAAACTCCACAAATACGGGCTCGGCAACTAGAAATTCCATATCTAAAGACTCCAAGGCTAGAAACTGCAAAACTAGAAACTCCATAACTAGAGACTCAACAACTAGAAACTCCCACACTTGAAACTCCACAACTTGAAAATCCACAACTAGAAACTCCACAACTTGAGACTCCACCACTAGAAACTCCACAACTTGAAACTCCACAACTAGAAACTCCACAACTAGAAACTGCAAAACTAGAGACTTCACAACTAGAAACTCAACAACTAGAAACTCCACAACCAGAAACTCCACAAATAGAGACTTGGCAACTAGAAATTTCATATCTAGAAACTCCACAACTACAAATTCCACAAATAGGGGCTCGGCAACTAGAAATTACATATCTAAAAACTCCAAGGCTAGAAACTGCAAAACTAGAAACTCCATAACTAGAGACTCAACAACTAGAAACTCCCACACTTGAAACTCCACAACTTGAAAATCCACAACTAGAAACTCCACAACTTGAGACTCCACCACTAGAAACTCCACAACTTGAAACTCCACAACTAGAAACTCCACAACTAGAAACTGCAAAACTAGAGACTTCACAACTAGAAACTCAACAACTAGAAACTCCACAACCAGAAACTCCACAACTAGAAACTGCACAACTAGAAACATCACAACTAGAAACTCCGCAACTAGAGACTCCACTGCTAGAAACTCCACAACTTGAAACTCCACAACTCAAAACTCCACAACTTGAAACTCCACAACTTGAGACTCTGCACCTAGAAACTCCGCAGCTAGAAACTCCACAACTAGAAACTCCACAACTCGAAACTCCACAACTAGAAACTCCACAGCTTGAAACTCCACAACTCAAAACTCCACAACTTGAACTCCAAAACTAGAAACTCCACAACTAGAGACTCAACAACTAGAAACTCCCACACTTGAAACTCCACAACTTGAAACTCCACAACTAGAAACTCCACAACTTGAGACTCCGCCACTAGAAACTCCACAACTTGAAACTCCACAACTAGAAACTCCACAACTAGAAACTGCAAAACTAGAGACTTCACAACTAGAAACTCAACAACTAGAGACTCCAAAGCTAGAAACTCCACAACCTGAAACTCCACAACTTGAGACTCTGCACCTAGAAACTCCGCAGCTAGAAACTCCACAACTAGAAACTCCACAACTCGAAACTCCACAACTAGAAACTCCACAACTCAAAACTCCACAACTTGAACTCCGAAGCTAGAAACTCCACAACTTGATACTCCACAACTATAAACTCCACAACTTGAAACTCCACAAATTTAAACTCCGCAACTTGAGACTCCACAACTGGAAACTCCACAACTAGAAACTCCACAACTAGAAACTCCCCATCCAGAAACTCCGCAACTAGAAACTCCGCAACAGGAGACTCTACAACTAGAAACTCCACAACTAGAAACTCCACAACTAGAAACTCCACAACTAGAAACTCCACAACTAGAAACTCCACAACTAAAAACTTCACAATTCGAAACTCTACTAGAAACTCCACAACTTGAGACTCCACAACTAGGCACTCCACAACTAGAAACTCCACAACTAGAGACTCTGCAACTGTAGAACTCCACAACTAGAAACTCCGCATTTAAAAACTCTGCAACAAGAAATTCCACGGCTAGAAACACCACAACTAGACACTGCACAACTAGAAACCCTACAACTAGAGACTCCTCAACTAGAGAATTCGCAACTAGAAACTCCAAAAGTAGATACTCTGCAACTATAAACTCCGCAGCTATAAACTCCACAACTAGAAACTCCACAACTCGAAACTCCACAACTAGAAACTCCGCAACTAGAGACTCCACAACTAGAAACTCCACAACTTGAAACTCCACAACAAGAAACTCCACAACCAGAAACTTCACAACTAGAAACTCCACAACTAGAGACTCCACAACTAGAAACTCTACAACTAGAAACTCCACAACTACAAACTCCACAAATAGAGACTCGGCAACAAAAAATTCTATATCATGAAACTCCACACGTAAAAACTCCACAACTAGAAACTGCAAAACTAGAGACTTCAACACTAGAAACTCCATAACTAGAAACTCAACAACTGGAAACTCCACAACTAGACACTCCGCAAATAGATACTCCACAACTAGAGACTCCACAACTTGAAACTGCACAACTTTAAACTCAACAACTTGAGACTCAACAACTAGAAACTCCACAACATGAAACTCCACAACTACAAACTCCACAACCAAAAACTCCACAACCATAAACTCTACAACTAGAAACTCCACAACTAGAAACTCCACAACTGGAAACTCCACAACTAGACACTCCGCAAATAGATACTCCACAACTAGAGACTCCACCACTTTAAACTCCACAACTTTAAACTCAACAACTTGAGACTCCACAACTAGAAACTCCACAACTAGAAACTCCACAACTACAAACTCCACAAATAGAGACTCGGCTACAAGAAATTTCGTGTCTAGAAAGTCCACAACTAAAAACTCCACAACTGGAAACTCCACAACTTGAGACTCCACAACTAGAAACTCCACAACTAGAAACTCCACAACTAAAAACTCCACAACTAGAAACTCCGCAACTGGAGACTCCACAACTAGAAACTCCACAACTAGAAACTTCACAATTTGAAACTCTACAACTAGAAACTCCACAACTTGAAACTCCACATCTAGACACTACACAACTATAAACTCCACAACTAGAGACTGCGCTACTAGAGAACTCCGCAACTAGAAACTCCGCATTTAAAAACTCCACAACTTGAGACGCCGCAACTAGAAACTTCACAACTTCAAACTCCACAACTAGAAACTCCACAACTAAAAACTACAACTAGAGGCTCCTCAACTAGAAACTCCAAAACTAGAGACTCTGCACCTAGAAACTCCGCAGCTAGAAACTCCACAACTAGAAACTCCAGAACTCGAAACTCCACAACTAGAAACTCCACAACTTGAAACTCCACAACTCAAAACTCCACAACTTGAAACAACACAACTAGAAACTCCACAACTTGTGACTCCGCAACTAGAAACTCCACAACTTGAAACTCCGCAACTAGAAACTCCACAACCAGAAACTCCACAACTAGAAACTCCACAACTAGAAACTCCACAACTGGAAACTCCGCAACTAGAGACTCCACAATTAGAAACTCCACAACTAGAAACTCCACAACTACAAACTCTACAAATAGAGACTCGGCAACTAGAAATTCCATATCCAGAAACTCCACAACTACAAACTCCACAAATAGAGACTCGGCAACTAGAAATTCCATATCTAGAAACTCCACAACTAGAAACTGCAAAACTAGACACTTCACAACTAGAAACTCAACAACTAGAAACTCCACAACTAAATACTCCACAACTGGAAACTCCACAACTTGAGACTCCGCAACTTGAAACTTCACAACTAAAAACTCCGCTATTAAAAACTCCACAACTAGAAACTCCGCAACTAGAAACTCCACAACTTGAAACTCCACAACTAGATACTGCACAACTTGAGACTCCACCACTAGAAAATCCACAACTTGAAACTCCACAACTAGAAACTCCACAACTAGAAACTGCAAAACTTGAGACTTCACAACTAGAAACTCAACAACTAGAAACTCCACAACCAGAAACTCCACAACTAGAAACTGCACAACTAGAGACTCAATAACTAGAAACTCAAACACTTGAAACTCCACAACTCAAAACTCCAAAACTTGAAACTCCACAACTAGAAACTCCACAACTAGAGACTCAACAACTCGAAACTCCACAACTAGAAACTCAACAATTAGAAACTCCACAACCAGACACTCCGCAATTCCACAACAGGAAACTCCACAACTGGATACTCCACAACTAGATACTCCACAACTAGAAACTCCACAACTTGAAACTCCACAACTAGAAACTCCACAACTAGAAACTCTGACACTAGAGACTTCACAACTAGAAACTCCACAACTAGAAACTCCACAACTACGAACTCCACAAATAGAGACTCGGCTACAAGAAATTTCATGTCTAGAAAGTCCAGAACTAAAAACTCCACAACTGGAACCTCCACAACTAGAAACTCCACAACTAGAAACTTTACAACTAGAGATTCCGCCACTAGAAACTCCACAACCAGAGACTCTGCAACTAGAAACTCCGCAGCTAGAAACTCCACAAATAAAAGCTCCGCAACTAGAAACTCCGCAGCTAGAAACTACAAAACTAGACACTCCACAACTAGAAACTCCACAACTAGGAACTCCACAACTAGAAACTCCACAACGAAAAACTTCACAATTCGAAGCTCTACAACTAGAAACTCCACAACTTGAAACTCCACAACTAGACACTACACAACTAGAAACTCCTCAACTAGAGACTGCGCAACTAGAGAACTCCGCAACTAGAAACTACGCATTTAAAAACTCCACAACTTGAGACGCCGCAACTAGAAACTCCACAACTAGAGACTCCACAACATGAAACTCCACAACTTTAAACTCCACAACTTGAGACTCAACAACTAGAAACTCCACAACATGAAACTCCACAACTAGAAACTCCACAACTAGAAACTTCACAACTTGAAACTCCACAACTAGAAACTCCACATCTAGAAACTCCACAACTAGAAACTCCACAACTAGAACTCCACAACTAGAAACTCCGCAACTAGAGACTCCACAATTAGAAACTCCACAACTACAAACTCCACAAATAGAGACTTGGCAACTAGAAATTTCATATCTAGAAACTCCACAACTACAAACTCCACAAATAGGGGCTCGGCAACTAGAAATTCCATATCTAAAAACTCCAAGGCTAGAAACTGCAAAACTAGAAACTCCACAACTAGAGACTCAACAACTAGAAACTCCCACACTTGAAACTCCACAACTAGAAACTCCACAACTTGAGACTCCACCACTAGAAACTCCACAACTTGAAACTCCACAACTAGAAACTCCACAACTAGAAACTGCAAAACTAGAGACTTCACAACAGAAACTCAACAACTAGAAACTCCACAACCAGAAACTCCACAACTAGAAACTGCACAACTAGAAACATCACAACTAGAAACTCCGCAACTAGAGACTCCACAGCTAGAAACTCCACAACTTGAAACTCCACAACTCAAAACTCCACAACTTGAAACTCCACAACTTGAGACTCTGCACCTAGACACTCCGCAGCTAGAAACTCCACAACTAGAAACTCCACAACTCGAAACTCCACAACTAGAAACTCCACAACTTGAAACTCCACAACTCAAAACTCCACAACTTGAACTCCAAAACTTGAAACTCCACAACTAGAGAATCAACAACTAGAAACTCCCACACTTGAAACTCCACAGCTTGAAACTCCACAACTAGAAACTCCACAACTTGAGACTCCGCCACTAGAAACTCCACAACTTGAAACTCCACAACTAGAAACTCCACAACTAGAAACTGCAAAACTAGAGACTTCACTACTAGAAACTCAACAACTAGAGACTCCACAGCTAGAAACTCCACAATTTGAAACTCCACAACTCAAAACTCCACAACTTGAAACTCCACAACTCGAGACCCTGCACCTAGAAACTCCGCAGCTAGAAACTCCACAACTAGAAACTCCACAACTCGAAACTCCACAACTAGAAACTCCACAACTCAAAACTCCACAACTTGAACTCCAAAGCTAGAAACTCCACAACTTGAGACTCCACAACTTGAAACTCCACAACTTGAAACTCCACAAATTTAAACTCCACAACTTGAGACTCCACAACTGGAAACTCCCCAACCAGAAACTCCGCAACTAGAAACTCCGCAACAGGAGACTCTACAACTAGAAACTCCACAACTAGAAAATCCACAACTCGAAACTCCACAACTAGAAACTCCACAGCTTGAAACTCCACAACTCAAAACTCCACAACTTGAACTCCAAAACTAGAAACTCCACAACTAGAGACTCAACAACTAGAAACTCCCACACTTGAAACTCCATAACTTGAAACTCCACAACTAGAAACTCCACAACTTGAGACTCCGCCACTAGAAACTCCACAACTTGAAACTCCACAACTAGAAACTCCACAACTAGAAACTGCAAAACTAGAGACTTCACAACTAGAAACTCAACAACTAGAGACTCCAGAGCTAGAAACTCCACAACCTGAAACTCCACAACTTGAGACTCTGCACCTAGAAACTCCGCAGCTAGAAACTCCACAACTAGAAACTCCACAACTCGAAACTCCACAACTAGAAACTCCACAACTTGAAACTCCACAACTCAAAACTCCACAACTTGAACTCCAAAGCTAGAAACTCCACAACTTGAGACTCCACAACTTGAAACTCCACAACTTGAAACTCCACAAATTTAAACTCCACAACTTGAGACTCCACAACTGGAAACTCCCCAACCAGAAACTCCGCAACTAGAAACTCCGCAACAGGAGACTCTACAACTAGAAACTCCACAACTAGAAAATCCACAACTAGAAACTCCACAACTAGAAACTCCACAACTAAAAACTTCACAATTCGAAACTCTACTAGAAACTCCACAACTTGAGACTCCACAACTAGGCACTCCACAACTAGAGACTCTGCAACTATAGAACTCCGCAACTAGAAACTCCGCATTTAAAAACTCTGCAACAAGAAATTCCAAGGCTAGAAACACCACAACTAGACACTGCGCAACTAGAAACTCTACAACAAGAGACTCCTCAACTAGAGAATTCGCAACTAGAAACTCCAAAAGTAGATACTCTGCAACTATAAACTCCGCAGCTAGAAACTCCACAACTAGAAACTCCACAACTCGAAACTCCACAACTAGAAACTCCGCAACTAGAGACTCCACAACTAGAAACTCCACAACTTGAAACTCCACAACAAGAAACTCCACAACCAGAAACTTCACAACTAGAAACTCCACAACTAGAGACTCCACAACTAGAAACTCTACAACTAGAAACTCCACAACTACAAACTCCACAAATAGAGACTCGGCAACAAAAAATTTCATATCATGAAACTCCACACGTAAAAACTCCACAACTAGGAACTGCAAAGCTAGACACTTCACAACTAGAAACTCCACAACTAGAAACTCCACAACTGGAAACTCCACAACTAGACACTCCGCAAATAGAAACTCCACAACTAGAGACTCCACAACTTGAAATTCCACAACTTTAAACTCCACAACTTGAGACTCAACAACTAGAAACTCCACAACATGAAACTCCACAACTACAAACTCCACAACCAAAAACTCCACAACCATAAACTCCACAACTAGAAACTCCACAACTAGAAATTCTTCAACTAGAGACTCCACAACTAGAAACTCCACAACTAGAAACTCCACAACTACAAACTCCACAAATAGAGACTCGGCTACAAGAAATTTCGTGTCTAGAAAGTCCACAACTAAAAACTCCACAACTGGAAACTCCACAACTTGAGACTCCACAACTAGAAACTCCACAACTAGAAACTCCACAACTAGAAACTCCACAACTAGAAACTCCGCAACTGGAGACTCCACAACTAGAAACTCCACAACTAGAAAATTCACAATTCGAAACTCTACAACTAGAAACTCCACAACTTGAAACTCCACAACTAGACACTACACAACTATAAACTCCACAACTAGAGACTGCACTACTAGAGAACTCCGCAACTAGAAACTCCGCATTTAAAAACTCCACAACTTGAGACACCGCAACTAGAAACTTCCCAACTTCAAACTCCACAACTAGTAACTCCACTACTAAAAACTCTACAACTAGAGGCTCCTCAACTAGAGAATTCGCAACTAGAAACTCCAAAACTAGAGACTCTGTACCTAGAAACTCTGAAGCTAGAAACTCCACAACTAGAAACTCCAGAACTCGGAACTCCACAACTAGAAACTCCACAACTTGAAACTCCACAACTCAAAACTCCACAACTTGAAACAACACAACTAGAAACTCCACAACTTGTGACTCCGCAACTAGAAACTCCACAACTTGAAACTCCACAACTAGAAACTCCACAACCAGAAACTCCACAACTAGAAACTCCACAACTAGAAACTCCACAACTGGAAACTCCGCAACTAGAGACTCCACAATTAGAAACTCCACAACTAGAAACTCCACAACTACAAACTCCACAAATAGAGACTCGGCAACTAGAAATTCCTTATCTAGAAACTCCACAACTACAAACTCCACAAATAGAGACTCGGCAACTAGAAATTCCATATCTAGAAACTCCACAACTAGAAACTGCAAAACTAGAGACTTCACAACTAGAAACTCAACAACTAGAAACTCCACAACTAAAAACTCCACAACTGGAAACTCCACAACTTGAGACTCCGCAACTTGAAACTTCACAACTAAAAACTCCGCTATTAAAAACTCCGCAACTAGAAACTCCGCAACTAGAAACTCCACAACTAGAGACTCAATAACTAGAAACTCCAACACTTGAAACTCCACAACTCAAAACTCCAAAACTTGAAACTCCACAACTAGAAACTCCACAACTTGAGACTCCGCCACTAGAAACTCCACAACTTGAAACTCCACAACTAGAAACTCCACAACTAGAAACTGCAAAACTAGAGACTTCACAACTAGAAACTCACCAACCAGAAACTCCACAACCAGAAACTCCACAACCAGAAACTCCACAACTAGAAACTTCACAACTAGAAACTCCGCAACTAGAGACTCCACAACTAGAAACTCCACAACTTGAAACTCCACAACTTGAAACTCCAAAGCTAGAAACTCCACAACTTGAGACTCCGCAACTAGAAACTCCACAACTTGAAACTCTACAACTAGAAACTCAACGACTAGAAACTCCGCTGTTAAAAACTCCGCAACTAGAAACTACAACTAGAAACTCCACAACGTGAAACTCCACAACTAGATACTCCACAACTGGAAACTCCACAACTATATAATCCATATCTGGAAACTCCACAACTAGATACTCCATATCTGGAAACTCCACAACTAGAAACTCCACAACTAGAGACTCAACAACTCGAAACTCCACAACTAGAAACTCAACAATTAGAAACTCCACAACCAGACACTCCGAACTTCCACAACTGGAAACTCCACAACTGGAAACTCCACAACTAGATACTCCGCAACTAGAAACTCCACAACTAGAAACTCCACAACTTGAAACTCCACAACTAGAAACTCCACAACTAGAAACTCTGCAACTAGAGACTTCACAACTACGAACTCCACAAATAGAGACTCGGCTACAAGAAATTTCATGTCTAGAAAGTCCAGAACTAAAAACTCCACAACTGGAAACTCCACAACTAGAAACTCCACAACTAGAAACTCCACAACTAGAAACTCCACAACTAGAAACTACAGAACTAGACACTCCACAACTAGAAACTCCACAACTAGGAACTCCACAACTAGAAACTCCACAACAAAAACTTCACAGTTCGAAACTCTACAACTAGAAACTCCACAACTTGAAACTCCACAACTAGACACTACACAACTAGAAACTCCTCAACTAGAGACTGCGCAACTAGAGAACTCCGCAACTAGAAACTACGCATTTTAAAACTTCACAACTTGAGACGCCGCAACTAGAAACTCCACAACAAAAACTTCACAGTTCGAAACTCTACAACTAGAAACTCCACAACTTGAAACTCCACAACTAGACACTACACAACTAGAAACTCCTCAACTAGAGACTGCGCAACTAGAGAACTCCGCAACTAGAAACTACGCATTTAAAAACTTCACAACTTGAGACGCCGCAACTAGAAACTCCACAACTAGAGACTACACAACATGAAACTCCACAACTTTAAAATCCACAACTTGAGACTCAACAACTAGAGACTCCACAATTAGAAACTCCACAACTAGAAACTCCACAACTACAAACTCCACAACTTGAAACTCCACAACTAGAAACTCCACAACTAGAAACTCCACAACTAGAAACTCCACAACTAGAACTCCACAACTAGAAACTCCGCAACTAGAGACTCCACAATTAGAAACTCCACAACTAGAAACTCCACAACTACAAACTCCACAAATAGAGACTTGGCAACTAGATATTTCATATCTAGAAACTCCACAACTACAAACTCCACAAATAGGGGCTCGGCAACTAGAAATTCCATATCTAAAAACTCCAAGGCTAGAAACTGCAAAACTAGAAACTCCACAACTAGAGACTCAACAACTAGAAACTCCCACACTTGAAACTCCACAACTTGAAACTCCACAACTAGAAACTCCACAACTTGAGACTCCACCACTAGAAACTCCACAACTTGAAACTCCACAACTAGAAACTCCACAACTAGAAACTGCAAAACTAGAGACTTCACAACTAGAAACTCAACAACTAGAAACTCCACAACCAGAAACTCCACAACTAGAAACTGCACAACTAGAAACATCACAACTAGAAACTCCGCAACTAGAGACTCCACAGCTAGAAACTCCACAACTTGAAACTCCACAACTCAAAACTCCACAACTTGAAACTCCACAACTTAAGACTCTGCACCTAGAAATTCCGCAGCTAGAAACTCCACAACTAGAAACTCCACAACTCGAAACTCCACAACTAGAAACTCCACAGCTTGAAACTCCACAACTCAAAACTCCACAACTTGAACTCCAAAACTTGAAACTCCACAACTAGAGAATCAACAACTAGAAACTCCCACACTTGAAACTCCACAGCTTGAAACTCCACAACTAGAAACTCCACAACTTGAGACTCCGCCACTAGAAACTCCACAACTTGAAACTCCACAACTAGAAACTCCACAACTAGAAACTGCAAAACTAGAGACTTCACTACTAGAAACTCAACAACTAGAGACTCCACAGCTAGAAACTCCACAACTAGAAAATCCACAACTAGAAACTCCACAACTAGAAACTCCACAACTAAAAACTTCACAATTCGAAACTCTACTAGAAACTCCACAACTTGAGACTCCACAACTAGGCACTCCACAACTAGAGACTCTGCAACTATAGAACTCCGCAACTAGAAACTCCGCATTTAAAAACTCTGCAACAAGAAATTCCACGGCTAGAAACACCACAACTAGACACTGCGCAACTAGAAACTCTACAACAAGAGACTCCTCAACTAGAGAATGCGCAACTAGAAACTCCAAAAGTAGATACTCTGCAACTATAAACTCCGCAGCTAGAAACTCCACAACTAGAAACTCCACAACTAGAGACTCCACAACTAGAAACTCCACAACTTGAAACTCCACAACAAGAAACTCCACAACCAGAAACTTCACAACTAGAAACTCCACAACTAGAGACTCCACAACTAGAAACTCTACAACTAGAAACTCCACAACTACAAACTCCACAAATAGAGACTCGGCAACAAAAAATTTCATATCATGAAACTCCACACGTAAAAACTCCACAACTAGAAACTGCAAAACTAGACACTTCACAACTAGAAACTCCACAGCTAGAAACTCCACAACTGGAAACTCCACAACTAGACACTCCGCAAATAGAAACTCCACAACTAGAGACTCCACAACTTGAAATTCCACAACTTTAAACTCCACAACTTGAGACTCAACAAATAGAAACTCCACAACATGAAACTCCACAACTACAAACTCCACAACCAAAAACTCCACAACCATGAACTCCACAACTAGAAACTCCACAACTAGAAACTCTTCAACTAGAGACTCCACAACTAGAAACTCCACAACTAGAAACTCCACAACTAGAAACTCCACAAGTGGAAACTCCGCTACTAGAGACTACACAATTAGAAACTCCACAACTAGAAACTCCACAACTACAAACTCCACAAATAGAGACTCGGCAACTAGAAATTCCTTATCTAGAAACTCCACAACTACAAACTCCACAAATAGGGGCTCGGCAACTAGAAATTCCATATCTAAAGACTCCAAGGCTAGAAACTGCAAAACTAGAAACTCCATAACTAGAGACTCAACAACTAGAAACTCCCACACTTGAAACTCCACAACTTGAAAATCCACAACTAGAAACTCCACAACTTGAGACTCCACCACTAGAAACTCCACAACTTGAAACTCCACAACTAGAAACTCCACAACTAGAAACTGCAAAACTAGAGACTTCACAACTAGAAACTCAACAACTAGAAACTCCACAACCAGAAACTCCACAAATAGAGACTTGGCAACTAGAAATTTCATATCTAGAAACTCCACAACTACAAATTCCACAAATAGGGGCTCGGCAACTAGAAATTCCATATCTAAAAACTCCAAGGCTAGAAACTGCAAAACTAGAAACTCCATAACTAGAGACTCAACAACTAGAAACTCCCACACTTGAAACTCCACAACTTGAAAATCCACAACTAGAAACTCCACAACTTGAGACTCCACCACTAGAAACTCCACAACTTGAAACTCCACAACTAGAAACTCCACAACTAGAAACTGCAAAACTAGAGACTTCACAACTAGAAACTCAACAACTAGAAACTCCACAACCAGAAACTCCACAACTAGAAACTGCACAACTAGAAACATCACAACTAGAAACTCCGCAACTAGAGACTCCACTGCTAGAAACTCCACAACTTGAAACTCCACAACTCAAAACTCCACAACTTGAAACTCCACAACTTGAGACTCTGCACCTAGAAACTCCGCAGCTAGAAACTCCACAACTAGAAACTCCACAACTAGACACTGCGCAACTAGAAACTCTACAACAAGAGACTCCTCAACTAGAGACTGCGCAACTAGAGAACTCCGCAACTAGAAACTACGCATTTAAAAACTCCACAACTTGAGACGCCGCAACTAGAAACTCCACAACTAGAGACTCCACAACATGAAACTCCACAACTTTAAACTCCACAACTTGAGACTCAACAACTAGAAACTCCACAACATGAAACTCCACAACTAGAAACTCCACAACTAGAAACTTCACAACTTGAAACTCCACAACTAGAAACTCCACATCTAGAAACTCCACAACTAGAAACTCCACAACTAGAACTCCACAACTAGAAACTCCGCAACTAGAGACTCCACAATTAGAAACTCCACAACTACAAACTCCACAAATAGAGACTTGGCAACTAGAAATTTCATATCTAGAAACTCCACAACTACAAACTCCACAAATAGGGGCTCGGCAACTAGAAATTCCATATCTAAAAACTCCAAGGCTAGAAACTGCAAAACTAGAAAATCCACAACTAGAGACTCAACAACTATAAACTCCCACACTTGAAACTCCACAACTAGAAACTCCACAACTTGAGACTCCACCACTAGAAACTCCACAACTTGAAACTCCACAACTAGAAACTCCACAACTAGAAACTGCAAAACTAGAGACTTCACAACTAGAAACTCAACAACTAGAAACTCCACAACCAGAAACTCCACAACTAGAAACTGCACAACTAGAAACATCACAACTAGAAACTCCGCAACTAGAGACTCCACAGCTAGAAACTCCACAACTTGAAACTCCACAACTCAAAACTCCACAACTTGAAACTCCACAACTTGAGACTCTGCACCTAGACACTCCGCAGCTAGAAACTCCACAACTAGAAACTCCACAACTCGAAACTCCACAACTAGAAACTCCACAACTTGAAACTCCACAACTCAAAACTCCACAACTTGAACTCCAAAACTTGAAACTCCACAACTAGAGAATCAACAACTAGAAACTCCCACACTTGAAACTCCACAGCTTGAAACTCCACAACTAGAAACTCCACAACTTGAGACTCCGCCACTAGAAACTCCACAACTTGAAACTCCACAACTAGAAGCTCCACAACTAGAAACTGCAAAACTAGAGACTTCACTACTAGAAACTCAACAACTAGAGACTCCACAGCTAGAAACTCCACAATTTGAAACTCCACAACTCAAAACTCCACAACTTGAAACTCCACAACTCGAGACTCTGCACCTAGAAACTCCGCAGCTAGAAACTCCACAACTAGAAACTCCACAACTCGAAACTCCACAACTAGAAACTCCACAACTCAAAACTCCACAACTTGAACTCCGAAGCTAGAAACTCCACAACTTGAGACTCCACAACTTGAAACTCCACAACTTGAAACTCCACAAATTTAAACTCCACAACTTGAGACTCCACAACTGGAAACTCCCCAACCAGAAACTCCGCAACTAGAAACTCCGCAACAGGAGACTCTACAACTAGAAACTCCACAACTAGAAAATCCACAACTAGAAACTCCACAACTAGAAACTCCACAACTAAAAACTTCACAATTCGAAACTCTACTAGAAACTCCACAACTTGAGACTCCACAACTAGGCACTCCACAACTAGAGACTCTGCAACTATAGAACTCCGCAACTAGAAACTCCGCATTTAAAAACTCTGCAACAAGAAATTCCAAGGCTAGAAACACCACAACTAGACACTGCGCAACTAGAAACTCTACAACAAGAGACTCCTCAACTAGAGAATTCGCAACTAGAAACTCCAAAAGTAGATACTCTGCAACTATAAACTCCGCAGCTAGAAACTCCACAACTAGAAACTCCACAACTCGAAACTCCACAACTAGAAACTCCGCAACTAGAGACTCCACAACTAGAAACTCCACAACTTGAAACTCCACAACAAGAAACTCCACAACCAGAAACTTCACAACTAGAAACTCCACAACTAGAGACTCCACAACTAGAAACTCTACAACTAGAAACTCCACAACTACAAACTCCACAAATAGAGACTCGGCAACAAAAAATTTCATATCATGAAACTCCACACGTAAAAACTCCACAACTAGGAACTGCAAAGCTAGACACTTCACAACTAGAAACTCCACAACTAGAAACTCCACAACTGGAAACTCCACAACTAGACACTCCGCAAATAGAAACTCCACAACTAGAGACTCCACAACTTGAAATTCCACAACTTTAAACTCCACAACTTGAGACTCAACAACTAGAAACTCCACAACATGAAACTCCACAACTACAAACTCAACAACCAAAAACTCCACAACCATAAACTCCACAACTAGAAACTCCACAACTAGAAACTCTTCAACTAGAGACTCCACAACTAGAAACTCCACAACTAGAAACTCCACAACTAGAAACTCCACAACTAGAAACTCCACAACTACAAACTCCACAAATAGAGACTCGGCTACAAGAAATTTCGTGTCTAGAAAGTCCACAACTAAAAACTCCACAACTGGAAACTCCACAACTTGAGACTCCACAACTAGAAACTCCACAACTAGAAACTCCACAACTAGAAACTCCACAACTAGAAACTCCGCAACTGGAGACTCCACAACTAGAAACTCCACAACTAGAAACTTCACAATTCGAAACTCTACAACTAGAAACTCCACAACTTGAAACTCCACAACTAGACACTACACAACTATAAACTCCACAACTAGAGACTGCACTACTAGAGAACTCCGCAACTAGAAACTCCGCATTTAAAAACTCCACAACTTGAGACACCGCAACTAGAAACTTCCCAACTTCAAACTCCACAACTAGAAACTCCACAACTAAAAACTCTACAACTAGAGGCTCCTCAACTAGAGAATTCGCAACTAGAAACTCCAAAACTAGAGACTCTGTACCTAGAAACTCTGCAGCTAGAAACTCCACAACTAGAAACTCCAGAACTCGAAACTCCACAACTAGAAACTCCACAACTTGAAACTCCACAACTCAAAACTCCACAACTTGAAACAACACAACTAGAAACTCCACAACTTGTGACTACGCAACTAGAAACTCCACAACTTGAAACTCCACAACTAGAAACTCCACAACCAGAAACTCAACAACTAGAAACTCCACAACTAGAAACTCCACAACTGGAAACTCCGCAACTAGAGACTCCACAATCAGAAACTCCACAACTAGAAACTCCACAACTACAAACTCCACAAATAGAGACTCGGCAACTAGAAATTCCTTATCTAGAAACTCCACAACTACAAACTCCACAAATAGAGACTCGGCAACTAGAAATTCCATATCTAGAAACTCCACAACTAGAAACTGCAAAACTAGAGACTTCACAACTAGAAACTCAACAACTAGAAACTCCACAACTAAAAACTCCGCAACTGGAAACTCCACAACTTGAGACTCCGCAACTTGAAACTTCACAACTAAAAACTCCGCTATTGAAAACTCCGCAACTAGAAACTCCGCAACTAGAAACTCCACAACTAGAGACTCAATAACTAGAAACTCCAACACTTGAAACTCCACAACTCAAAACTCCAAAACTTGAAACTCCACAACTAGAAACTCCACAACTTGAGACTCCGCCACTAGAAACTCCACAACTTGAAACTCCACAACTAGAAACTCCACAACTAGAAACTGCAAAACTAGAGACTTCACAACTAGAAACTCACCAACCAGAAACTCCACAACCAGAAACTCCACAACCAGAAACTCGACAACTAGAAACTTCACAACTAGAAACTCCGCAACTAGAGACTCCACAACTAGAAACTCCACAACTTGAAACTCCACAACTCAATACTCCACAACTTGAAACTCCAAAGCTAAAAACTCCACAACTTGAGACTCCGCAACTAGAAACTCCACAACTTGAAACTCCACAACTTGAAAGTCCAAAGCTAGAAACTCCACAACTTGAGACTCCGCAACTAGAAACTCCACAACTTGAAACTCTACAACTAGAAACTCAACGACTAGAAACTCCGCTGTTAAAAACTCCGCAACTAGAAACTACAACTAGAAACTCCACAACGTGAAACTCCACAACTAGATACTCCACAACTGGAAACTCCACAACTATATAATCCATATCTGGAAACTCCACAACTAGATACTCCATATCTGGAAACTCCACAACTAGAAACTCCACAACTAGAGACTCAACAACTCGAAACTCCACAACTAGAAACTCAACAATTAGAAACTCCACAACCAGACACTCCGAACTTCCACAACTGGAAACTCCACAACTGGAAACTCCACAACTAGATACTCCGCAACTAGAAACTCCACAACTAGAAACTCCACAACTTGAAACTCCACAACTAGAAACTCCACAACTAGAAACTCTGCAACTAGAGACTTCACAACTACGAACTCCACAAATAGAGACTCGGCTACAAGAAATTTCATGTCTAGAAAGTCCAGAACTAAAAACTCAACAACTGGAAACTCCACAACTAGAAACTCCACAACTAGAAACTCCACAACTAGAAACTCCACAACTAGAAACTACAGAACTAGACACTCCACAACTAGAAACTCCACAACTAGGAACTCCACAACTAGAAACTCCACAACAAAAACTTCACAGTTCGAAACTCTACAACTAGAAACTCCACAACTTGAAACTCCACAACTAGACACTACACAACTAGAAACTCCTCAACTAGAGACTGCGCAACTAGAGAACTCCGCAACTAGAAACTACGCATTTAAAAACTTCACAACTTGAGACGCCGCAACTAGAAACTCCACAACAAAAACTTCACAGTTCGAAACTCTACAACTAGAAACTCCACAACTTGAAACTCCACAACTAGACACTACACAACTAGAAACTCCTCAACTAGAGACTGCGCAACTAGAGAACTCCGCAACTAGAAACTACGCATTTAAAAACTTCACAACTTGAGACGCCGCAACTAGAAACTCCACAACTAGAGACTACACAACATGAAACTCCACAACTTTAAAATCCACAACTTGAGACTCAACAACTAGAGACTCCACAATTAGAAACTCCACAACTACAAACTCCACAACTACAAACTCCACAACTTGAAACTCCACAACTAGAAACTCCACAACTAGAAACTCCACAACTAGAAACTCCACAACTAGAACTCCACAACTAGAAACTCCGCAACTAGAGACTCCACAATTAGAAACTCCACAACTAGAAACTCCACAACTACAAACTCCACAAATAGAGACTTGGCAACTAGATATTTCATATCTAGAAACTCCACAACTACAAACTCCACAAATAGGGGCTCGGCAACTAGAAATTCCATATCTAAAAACTCCAAGGCTAGAAACTGCAAAACTAGAAACTCCACAACTAGAGACTCAACAACTAGAAACTCCCACACTTGAAACTCCACAACTTGAAACTCCACAACTAGAAACTCCACAACTTGAGACTCCACCACTAGAAACTCCACAACTTGAAACTCCACAACTAGAAACTCCACAACTAGAAACTGCAAAACTAGAGACTTCACAACTAGAAACTCAACAACTAGAAACTCCACAACCAGAAACTCCACAACTAGAAACTGCACAACTAGAAACATCACAACTAGAAACTCCGCAACTAGAGACTCCACAGCTAGAAACTCCACAACTTGAAACTCCACAACTCAAAACTCCACAACTTGAAACTCCACAACTTAAGACTCTGCACCTAGAAATTCCGCAGCTAGAAACTCCACAACTAGAAACTCCACAACTCGAAACTCCGCAACTAGAAACTCCACAGCTTGAAACTCCACAACTCAAAACTCCACAACTTGAACTCCAAAACTTGAAACTCCACAACTAGAGAATCAACAACTAGAAACTCCCACACTTGAAACTCCACAGCTTGAAACTCCACAACTAGAAACTCCACAACTTGAGACTCCGCCACTAGAAACTCCACAACTTGAAACTCCACAACTAGAAACTCCACAACTAGAAACTGCAAAACTAGAGACTTCACTACTAGAAACTCAACAACTAGAGACTCCACAGCTAGAAACTCCACAACTAGAAAATCCACAACTAGAAACTCCACAACTAGAAACTCCACAACTAAAAACTTCACAATTCGAAACTCTACTAGAAACTCCACAACTTGAGACTCCACAACTAGGCACTCCACAACTAGAGACTCTGCAACTATAGAACTCCGCAACTAGAAACTCCGCATTTAAAAACTCTGCAACAAGAAATTCCACGGCTAGAAACACCACAACTAGACACTGCGCAACTAGAAACTCTACAACAAGAGACTCCTCAACTAGAGAATTCGCAACTAGAAACTCCAAAAGTAGATACTCTGCAACTATAAACTCCGCAGCTAGAAACTCCACAACTAGAAACTCCACAACTAGAGACTCCACAACTAGAAACTCCACAACTTGAAACTCCACAACAAGAAACTCCACAACCAGAAACTTCACAACTAGAAACTCCACAACTAGAGACTCCACAACTAGAAACTCTACAACTAGAAACTTCACAACTACAAACTCCACAAATAGAGACTCGGCAACAAAAAATTTCATATCATGAAACTCCACACGTAAAAACTCCACAACTAGAAACTGCAAAACTAGACACTTCACAACTAGAAACTCCACAGCTAGAAACTCCACAACTGGAAACTCCACAACTAGACACTCCGCAAATAGAAACTCCACAACTAGAGACTCCACAACTTGAAATTCCACAACTTTAAACTCCACAACTTGAGACTCAACAACTAGAAACTCCACAACATGAAACTCCACAACTACAAACTCCACAACCAAAAACTCCACAACCATGAACTCCACAACTAGAAACTCCACAACTAGAAACTCTTCAACTAGAGACTCCACAACTAGAAACTCCACAACTAGAAACTCCACAACTAGAAACTCCACAACTACAAACTCCACAAATAGAGACTCGGCTACAAGAAATTTCGTGTCTAGAAAGTCCACAACTAAAAACTCCACAACTGGAAACTCCACAACTTGAGACTCCACAACTAGAAACTCCACAACTAGAAACTCCACAACTAGAAACTCCCCAACTAGAAACTCCACAACTAGAAACTCCGCAACTGGAGACTCCACAACTAGAAACTCCACAACTAGAAACTTCACAATTCGAAACTCTACAACTAGAAACTCCACAATTTGAAACTCCACAACTAGACACTACACAACTATAAACTCCACAACTAGAGACTGCACTACTAGAGAACTCCGCAACTAGAAACTCCGCATTTAAAAACTCCACAACTTGAGACGCTGCAACTAGAAACTTCCCAACTTCAAACTCCACAACTAGAAACTCCACAACTAAAAACTCTACAACTAGAGGCTCCTCAACTAGAGAATTCGCAACTAGAAACTCCAAAACTAGAGACTCTGTACCTAGAAACTCTGCAGCTAGAAACTCCACAACTAGAAACTCCAGAACTCGAAACTCCACAACTAGAAACTCCACAACTTGAAACTCCACAACTCAAAACTCCACAACTTGAAACAACACAACTAGAAACTCCACAACTTGTGACTCCGCAACTAGAAACTCCACAACTTGAAACTCCACAACTAGAAACTCCACAACCAGAAACTCCACAACTAGAAACTCCACAACTAGAAACTCCACAAGTGGAAACTCCGCAACTAGAGTATACACAATTAGAAACTGCACAACTAGAAACTCCACAACTACAAACTCCACAAATAGAGACTCGGCAACTAGAAATTCCTTATCTAGAAACTCCACAACTACAAACTCCACAAATAGGGGCTCGGCAACTAGAAATTCCATATCTAAAGACTCCAAGGCTAGAAACTGCAAAACTAGAAACTCCATAACTAGAGACTCAACAACTAGAAACTCCCACACTTGAAACTCCACAACTTGAAAATCCACAACTAGAAACTCCACAACTTGAGACTCCACCACTAGAAACTCCACAACTTGAAACTCCACAACTAGAAACTCCACAACTAGAAACTGCAAAACTAGAGACTTCACAACTAGAAACTCAACAACTAGAAACTCCACAACCAGAAACTCCACAAATAGAGACTTGGCAACTAGAAATTTCATATCTAGAAACTCCACAACTACAAATTCCACAAATAGGGGCTCGGCAACTAGAAATTCCATATCTAAAAACTCCAAGGCTAGAAACTGCAAAACTAGAAACTCCATAACTAGAGACTCAACAACTAGAAACTCCCACACTTGAAACTCCAGAACTTGAAAATCCACAACTAGAAACTCCACAACTTGAGACTCCACCACTAGAAACTCCACAACTTGAAACTCCACAACTAGAAACTCCACAACTAGAAACTGCAAAACTAGAGACTTCACAACTAGAAACTCAACAACTAGAAACTCCACAACCAGAAACTCCACAACTAGAAACTGCACAACTAGAAACATCACAACTAGAAACTCCGCAACTAGAGACTCCACTGCTAGAAACTCCACAACTTGAAACTCCACAACTCAAAACTCCACAACTCAAAACTCCACAACTTGAGACTCTGCACCTAGAAACTCCGCAGCTAGAAACTCCACAACTAGAAACTCCACAACTCGAAACTCCACAACTAGAAACTCCACAGCTTGAAACTCCACAACTCAAAACTCCACAACTTGAACTCCAAAACTAGAAACTCCACAACTAGAGACTCAACAACTAGAAACTCCCACACTTGAAACTCCACAACTTGAAACTCCACAACTAGAAACTCCACAACTTGAGACTCCGCCACTAGAAACTCCACAACTTGAAACTCCACAACTAGAAACTCCACAACTAGAAACTGCAAAACTAGAGACTTCACAACTAGAAACTCAACAACTAGAGACTCCAAAGCTAGAAACTCCACAACCTGAAACTCCACAACTTGAGACTCTGCACCTAGAAACTCCGCAGCTAGAAACTCCACAACTAGAACTCCACAACTCGAAACTCCACAACTAGAAACTCCACAACTCAAAACTCCACAACTTGAACTCCAAAGCTAGAAACTCCACAACTTGATACTCCACAACTATAAACTCCACAACTTGAAACTCCACAAATTTAAACTCCGCAACTTGAGACTCCACAACTGGAAACTCCGCAACTAGAAACTCCACAACTAGAAACTCCCCATCCAGAAACTCCGCAACTAGAAACTCCGCAACAGGAGACTCTACAACTAGAAACTCCACAACTAGAAACTCCACAACTAGAAACTCCACAACTAGAAACTCCACAACTAGAAACTCCACAACTAAAAACTTCACAATTCGAAACTCTACTAGAAACTCCACAACTTGAGACTCCACAACTAGGCACTCCACAACTAGAAACTCCACAACTAGAGACTCTGCAACTGTAGAACTCCACAACTAGAAACTCCGCATTTAAAAACTCTGCAACAAGAAATTCCACGGCTAGAAACACCACAACTAGACACTGCACAACTAGAAACCCTACAACTAGAGACTCCTCAACTAGAGAATTCGCAACTAGAAACTCCAAAAGTAGATACTCTGCAACTATAAACTCCGCAGCTATAAACTCCACAACTAGAAACTCCACAACTCGAAACTCCACAACTAGAAACTCCGCAACTAGAGACTCCACAACTAGAAACTCCACAACTTGAAACTCCACAACAAGAAACTCCACAACCAGAAACTTCACAACTAGAAACTCCACAACTAGAGACTCCACAACTAGAAACTCTACAACTAGAAACTCCACAACTACAAACTCCACAAATAGAGACTCGGCAACAAAAAATTCTATATCATGAAACTCCACACGTAAAAACTCCACAACTAGAAACTGCAAAACTAGAGACTTCAACACTAGAAACTCCATAACTAGAAACTCCACAACTGGAAACTCCACAACTAGACACTCCGCAAATAGATACTCCACAACTAGAGACTCCACAACTTGAAACTGCACAACTTTAAACTCAACAACTTGAGACTCAACAACTAGAAACTCCACAACATGAAACTCCACAACTACAAACTCCACAACCAAAAACTCCACAACCATAAACTCTACAACTAGAAACTCCACAACTAGAAACTCCACAACTGGAAACTCCACAACTAGACACTCCGCAAATAGATACTCCACAACTAGAGACTCCACCACTTTAAACTCCACAACTTTAAACTCAACAACTTGAGACTCCACAACTAGAAACTCCACAACTAGAAACTCCACAACTACAAACTCCACAAATAGAGACTCGGCTACAAGAAATTTCGTGTCTAGAAAGTCCACAACTAAAAACTCCACAACTGGAAACTCCACAACTTGAGACTCCACAACTAGAAACTCCACAACTAGAAACTCCACAACTAAAAACTCCACAACTAGAAACTCCGCAACTGGAGACTCCACAACTGGAAACTCCACAACTAGAAACTTCACAATTTGAAACTCTACAACTAGAAACTCCACAACTTGAAACTCCACATCTAGACACTACACAACTATAAACTCCACAACTAGAGACTGCGCTACTAGAGAACTCCGCAACTAGAAACTCCGCATTTAAAAACTCCACAACTTGAGACGCCGCAACTAGAAACTTCACAACTTCAAACTCCACAACTAGAAACTCCACAACTAAAAACTACAACTAGAGGCTCCTCAACTAGAAACTCCAAAACTAGAGACTCTGCACCTAGAAACTCCGCAGCTAGAAACTCCACAACTAGAAACTCCAGAACTCGAAACTCCACAACTAGAAACTCCACAACTTGAAACTCCACAACTCAAAACTCCACAACTTGAAACAACACAACTAGAAACTCCACAACTTGTGACTCCGCAACTAGAAACTCCACAACTTGAAACTCCGCAACTAGAAACTCCACAACCAGAAACTCCACAACTAGAAACTCCACAACTAGAAACTCCACAACTGGAAACTCCGCAACTAGAGACTCCACAATTAGAAACTCCACAACTAGAAACTCCACAACTACAAACTCTACAAATAGAGACTCGGCAACTAGAAATTCCATATCCAGAAACTCCACAACTACAAACTCCACAAATAGAGACTCGGCAACTAGAAATTCCATATCTAGAAACTCCACAACTAGAAACTGCAAAACTAGACACTTCACAACTAGAAACTCAACAACTAGAAACTCCACAACTAAAAACTCCACAACTGGAAACTCCACAACTTGAGACTCCGCAACTTGAAACTTCACAACTAAAAACTCCGCTATTAAAAACTCCACAACTAGAAACTCCGCAACTAGAAACTCCACAACTTGAAACTCCACAACTAGATACTGCACAACTTGAGACTCCACCACTAGAAAATCCACAACTTGAAACTCCACAACTAGAAACTCCACAACTAGAAACTGCAAAACTTGAGACTTCACAACTAGAAACTCAACAACTAGAAACTCCACAACCAGAAACTCCACAACTAGAAACTGCACAACTAGAGACTCAATAACTAGAAACTCAAACACTTGAAACTCCACAACTCAAAACTCCAAAACTTGAAACTCCACAACTAGAAACTCCACAACTAGAGACTCAACAACTCGAAACTCCACAACTAGAAACTCAACAATTAGAAACTCCACAACTAGAAACTCTGACACTAGAGACTTCACAACTAGAAACTCCACAACTAGAAACTCCACAACTACGAACTCCACAAATAGAGACTCGGCTACAAGAAATTTCATGTCTAGAAAGTCCAGAACTAAAAACTCCACAACTGGAACCTCCACAACTAGAAACTCCACAACTAGAAACTTTACAACTAGAGATTCCGCCACTAGAAACTCCACAACCAGAGACTCTGCAACTAGAAACTCCGCAGCTAGAAACTCCACAAATAAAAGCTCCGCAACTAGAAACTCCGCAGCTAGAAACTACAAAACTAGACACTCCACAACTAGAAACTCCACAACTAGGAACTCCACAACTAGAAACTCCACAACGAAAAACTTCACAATTCGAAGCTCTACAACTAGAAACTCCACAACTTGAAACTCCACAACTAGACACTACACAACTAGAAACTCAACTAGAGACTGCGCAACTAGAGAACTCCGCAACTAGAAACTACGCATTTAAAAACTCCACAACTTGAGACGCCGCAACTAGAAACTCCACAACTAGAGACTCCACAACATGAAACTCCACAACTTTAAACTCCACAACTTGAGACTCAACAACTAGAAACTCCACAACATGAAACTCCACAACTAGAAACTCCACAACTAGAAACTTCACAACTTGAAACTCCACAACTAGAAACTCCACATCTAGAAACTCCACAACTAGAAACTCCACAACTAGAACTCCACAACTAGAAACTCCGCAACTAGAGACTCCACAATTAGAAACTCCACAACTACAAACTCCACAAATAGAGACTTGGCAACTAGAAATTTCATATCTAGAAACTCCACAACTACAAACTCCACAAATAGGGGCTCGGCAACTAGAAATTCCATATCTAAAAACTCCAAGGCTAGAAACTGCAAAACTAGAAACTCCACAACTAGAGACTCAACAACTAGAAACTCCCACACTTGAAACTCCACAACTAGAAACTCCACAACTTGAGACTCCACCACTAGAAACTCCACAACTTGAAACTCCACAACTAGAAACTCCACAACTAGAAACTGCAAAACTAGAGACTTCACAACAGAAACTCAACAACTAGAAACTCCACAACCAGAAACTCCACAACTAGAAACTGCACAACTAGAAACATCACAACTAGAAACTCCGCAACTAGAGACTCCACAGCTAGAAACTCCACAACTTGAAACTCCACAACTCAAAACTCCACAACTTGAAACTCCACAACTTGAGACTCTGCACCTAGACACTCCGCAGCTAGAAACTCCACAACTAGAAACTCCACAACTCGAAACTCCACAACTAGAAACTCCACAACTTGAAACTCCACAACTCAAAACTCCACAACTTGAACTCCAAAACTTGAAACTCCACAACTAGAGAATCAACAACTAGAAACTCCCACACTTGAAACTCCACAGCTTGAAACTCCACAACTAGAAACTCCACAACTTGAGACTCCGCCACTAGAAACTCCACAACTTGAAACTCCACAACTAGAAACTCCACAACTAGAAACTGCAAAACTAGAGACTTCACTACTAGAAACTCAACAACTAGAGACTCCACAGCTAGAAACTCCACAATTTGAAACTCCACAACTCAAAACTCCACAACTTGAAACTCCACAACTCGAGACCCTGCACCTAGAAACTCCGCAGCTAGAAACTCCACAACTAGAAACTCCACAACTCGAAACTCCACAACTAGAAACTCCACAACTCAAAACTCCACAACTTGAACTCCAAAGCTAGAAACTCCACAACTTGAGACTCCACAACTTGAAACTCCACAACTTGAAACTCCACAAATTTAAACTCCACAACTTGAGACTCCACAACTGGAAACTCCCCAACCAGAAACTCCGCAACTAGAAACTCCGCAACAGGAGACTCTACAACTAGAAACTCCACAACTAGAAAATCCACAACACGAAACTCCACAACTAGAAACTCCACAGCTTGAAACTCCACAACTCAAAACTCCACAACTTGAACTCCAAAACTAGAAACTCCACAACTAGAGACTCAACAACTAGAAACTCCCACACTTGAAACTCCATAACTTGAAACTCCACAACTAGAAACTCCACAACTTGAGACTCCGCCACTAGAAACTCCACAACTTGAAACTCCACAACTAGAAACTCCACAACTAGAAACTGCAAAACTAGAGACTTCACAACTAGAAACTCAACAACTAGAGACTCCAAAGCTAGAAACTCCACAACCTGAAACTCCACAACTTGAGACTCTGCACCTAGAAACTCCGCAGCTAGAAACTCCACAACTAGAAACTCCACAACTCGAAACTCCACAACTAGAAACTCCACAACTTGAAACTCCACAACTCAAAACTCCACAACTTGAACTCCAAAGCTAGAAACTCCACAACTTGATACTCCACAACTATAAACTCCACAACTTGAAACTCCACAAATTTAAACTCCGCAACTTGAGACTCCACAACTGGAAACTCCACAACTAGAAACTCCACAACTAGAAACTCCCCATCCAGAAACTCCGCAACTAGAAACTCCGCAACAGGAGACTCTACAACTAGAAACTCCACAACTAGAAACTCCACAACTAGAAACTCCACAACTAGAAACTCCACAACTAAAAACTTCACAATTCGAAACTGTACTAGAAACTCCACAACTTGAGACTCCACAACTAGGCACTCCACAACTAGAAACTCCACAACTAGAGACTCTGCAACTGTAGAACTCCACAACTAGAAACTCCGCATTTAAAAACTCTGCAACAAGAAATTCCACGGCTAGAAACACCACAACTAGACACTGCGCAACTAGAAACCCTACAACTAGAGACTCCTCAACTAGAGAATTCGCAACTAGAAACTCCAAAAGTAGATACTCTGCAACTATAAACTCCGCAGCTATAAACTCCACAACTAGAAACTCCACAACTCGAAACTCCACAACTAGAAACTCCGCAACTAGAGACTCCACAACTAGAAACTCCACAACTTGAAACTCCACAACAAGAAACTCCACAACCAGAAACTTCACAACTAGAAACTCCACAACTAGAGACTCGACAACTAGAAACTCTACAACTAGAAACTCCACAACTACAAACTCCACAAATAGAGACTCGGCAACAAAAAATTCTATATCATGAAACTCCACACGTAAAAACTCCACAACTAGAAACTGCAAAACTAGAGACTTCAACACTAGAAACTCCATAACTAGAAACTCCACAACTGGAAACTCCACAACTAGACACTCCGCAAATAGATACTCCACAACTAGAGACTCCACAACTTGAAACTGCACAACTTTAAACTCAACAACTTGAGACTCAACAACTAGAAACTCCACAACATGAAACTCCACAACTACAAACTCCACAACCAAAAACTCCACAACCATAAACTCTACAACTAGAAACTCCACAACTAGAAACTCCACAACTGGAAACTCCACAACTAGACACTCCGCAAATAGATACTCCACAACTAGAGACTCCACCACTTTAAACTCCACAACTTTAAACTCAACAACTTGAGACTCCACAACTAGAAACTCCACAACTAGAAACTCCACAACTACAAACTCCACAAATAGAGACTCGGCTACAAGAAATTTCGTGTCTAGAAAGTCCACAACTAAAAACTCCACAACTGGAAACTCCACAACTTGAGACTCCACAACTAGAAACTACACAACTAGAAACTCCACAACTAAAAACTCCACAACTAGAAACTCCGCAACTGGAGACTCCACAACTAGAAACTCCACAACTAGAAACTTCACAATTTGAAACTCTACAACTAGAAACTCCACAACTTGAAACTCCACATCTAGACACTACACAACTATAAACTCCACAACTAGAGACTGCGCTACTAGAGAACTCCGCAACTAGAAACTCCGCATTTAAAAACTCCACAACTTGAGACGCCGCAGCTAGAAACTCCACAACTAGAAACTCCAGAACTCGAAACTCCACAACTAGAAACTCCACAACTTGAAACTCCACAACTCAAAACTCCACAACTTGAAACAACACAACTAGAAACTCCACAACTTGTGACTCCGCAACTAGAAACTCCACAACTTGAAACTCCGCAACTAGAAACTCCACAACCAGAAACTCCACAACTAGAAACTCCACAACTAGAAACTCCACAACTGGAAACTCCGCAACTAGAGACTCCACAATTAGAAACTCCACAACTAGAAACTCCACAACTACAAACTCTACAAATAGAGACTCGGCAACTAGAAATTCCATATCCAGAAACTCCACAACTACAAACTCCACAAATAGAGACTCGGCAACTGGAAATTCCATATCTAGAAACTCCACAACTAGAAACTGCAAAACTAGACACTTCACAACTAGAAACTCAACAACTAGAAACTCCACAACTAAAAACTCCACAACTGGAAACTCCACAACTTGAGACTCCGCAACTTGAAACTTCACAACTAAAAACTCCGCTATTAAAAACTCCACAACTAGAAACTCCGCAACTAGAAACTCCACAACTTGAAACTCCACAACTAGATACTCCACAACTTGAGACTCCACCACTAGAAACTCCACAACTTGAAACTCCACAACTAGAAACTCCACAACTAGAAACTGCAAAACTTGAGACTTCACAACTAGAAACTCAACAACTAGAAACTCCACAACCAGAAACTCCACAACTAGAAACTGCACAACTAGAGACTCAATAACTAGAAACTCCAACACTTGAAACTCCACAACTCAAAACTCCAAAACTTGAAACTCCACAACTAGAAACTCCACAACTAGAGACTCAACAACTCGAAACTCCACAACTAGAAACTCAACAATTAGAAACTCCACAACCAGACACTCCGCAATTCCACAACTGGAAACTCCACAACTGGATACTCCACAACTAGATACTCCGCAACTAGAAACTCCACAACTTGAAACTCCACAACTAGAAACTCCACAACTAGAAACTCTGACACTAGAGACTTCACAACTAGAAACTCCACAACTAGAAACTCCACAACTACGAACTCCACAAATAGAGACTCGGCTACAAGAAATTTCATGTCTAGAAAGTCCAGAACTAAAAACTCCACAACTGGAAACTCCACAACTAGAAACTCCACAACTAGAAACTTTACAACTAGAGATTCCGCCACTAGAAACTCCACAACCAGAGACTCTGCAACTAGAAACTCCGCAGCTAGAAACTCCACAAATAAAAGCTCCGCAACTAGAAACTCCGCAGCTAGAAACTACAAAACTAGACACTCCACAACTAGAAACTCCACAACTAGGAACTCCACAACTAGAAACTCCACAACGAAAAACTTCACAATTCGAAGCTCTACAACTAGAAACTCCACAACTTGAAACTCCACAACTAGACACTACACAACTAGAAACTCCTCAACTAGAGACTGCGCAACTAGAGAACTCCGCAACTAGAAACTACGCATTTAAAAACTCCACAACTTGAGACGCCGCAACTAGAAACTCCACAACTAGAGACTCCACAACATGAAACTCCACAACTTTAAACTCCACAACTTGAGACTCAACAACTAGAAACTCCACAACATGAAACTCCACAACTAGAAACTCCACAACTAGAAACTTCACAACTTGAAACTCCACAACTAGAAACTCCACATCTAGAAACTCCACAACTAGAAACTCCACAACTAGAACTCCACAACTAGAAACTCCGCAACTAGAGACTCCACAATTAGAAACTCCACAACTACAAACTCCACAAATAGAGACTTGGCAACTAGAAATTTCATATCTAGAAACTCCACAACTACAAACTCCACAAATAGGGGCTCGGCAACTAGAAATTCCATATCTAAAAACTCCAAGGCTAGAAACTGCAAAACTAGAAACTCCACAACTAGAGACTCAACAACTAGAAACTCCCACACTTGAAACTCCACAACTAGAAACTCCACAACTTGAGACTCCACCACTAGAAACTCCACAACTTGAAACTCCACAACTAGAAACTCCACAACTAGAAACTGCAAAACTAGAGACTTCACAACTAGAAACTCAACAACTAGAAACTCCACAACCAGAAACTCCACAACTAGAAACTGCACAACTAGAAACATCACAACTAGAAACTCCGCAACTAGAGACTCCACAGCTAGAAACTCCACAACTTGAAACTCCACAACTCAAAACTCCACAACTTGAAACTCCACAACTTGAGACTCTGCACCTAGACACTCCGCCGCTAGAAACTCCACAACTAGAAACTCCACAACTCGAAACTCCACAACTAGAAACTCCACAACTTGAAACTCCACAACTCAAAACTCCACAACTTGAACTCCAAAACTTGAAACTCCACAACTAGAGAATCAACAACTAGAAACTCCCACACTTGAAACTCCACAGCTTGAAACTCCACAACTAGAAACTCCACAACTTGAGACTCCGCCACTAGAAACTCCACAACTTGAAACTCCACAACTAGAAACTGCAAAACTAGAGACTTCACTACTAGAAACTCAACAACTAGAGACTCCACAGCTAGAAACTCCACAATTTGAAACTCCACAACTCAAAACTCCACAACTTGAAACTCCACAACTCGAGACTCTGCACCTAGAAACTCCGCAGCTAGAAACTCCACAACTAGAAACTCCACAACTCGAAACTCCACAACTAGAAACTCCACAACTCAAAACTCCACAACTTGAACTCCAAAGCTAGAAACTCCACAACTTGAGACTCCACAACTTGAAACTCCACAACTTGAAACTCCACAAATTTAAACTCCACAACTTGAGACTCCACAACTGGAAACTCCCCAACCAGAAACTCCGCAACTAGAAACTCCGCAACAGGAGACTCTACAACTAGAAACTCCACAACTAGAAAATCCACAACTAGAAACTCCACAACTAGAAACTCCACAACTAAAAACTTCACAATTCGAAACTCTACTAGAAACTCCACAACTTGAGACTCCACAACTAGGCACTCCACAACTAGAGACTCTGCAACTATAGAACTCCGCAACTAGAAACTCCGCATTTAAAAACTCTGCAACAAGAAATTCCAAGGCTAGAAACACCACAACTAGACACTGCGCAACTAGAAACTCTACAACAAGAGACTCCTCAACTAGAGAATTCGCAACTAGAAACTCCAAAAGTAGATACTCTGCAACTATAAACTCCACAACTCGAAACTCCACAACTAGAAACTCCGCAACTAGAGACTCCACAACTAGAAACTCCACAACTTGAAACTCCACAACAAGAAACTCCACAACCAGAAACTTCACAACTAGAAACTCCACAACTAGAGACTCCACAACTAGAAACTCTACAACTAGAAACTCCACAACTACAAACTCCACAAATAGAGACTCGGCAACAAAAAATTTCATATCATGAAACTCCACACGTAAAAACTCCACAACTAGGAACTGCAAAGCTAGACACTTCACAACTAGAAACTCCACAACTAGAAACTCCACAACTGGAAACTCCACAACTAGACACTCCGCAAATAGAAACTCCACAACTAGAGACTCCACAACTTGAAATTCCACAACTTTAAACTCCACAACTTGAGACTCAACAACTAGAAACTCCACAACATGAAACTCCACAACTACAAACTCCACAACCAAAAACTCCACAACCATAAACTCCACAACTAGAAACTCCACAACTAGAAACTCTTCAACTAGAGACTCCACAACTAGAAACTCCACAACTAGAAACTCCACAACTAGAAACTCCACAACTAGAAACTCCACAACTACAAACTCCACAAATAGAGACTCGGCTACAAGAAATTTCGTGTCTAGAAAGTCCACAACTAAAAACTCCACAACTGGAAACTCCACAACTTGAGACTCCACAACTAGAAACTCCACAACTAGAAACTCCACAACTAGAAACTCCACAACTAGAAACTCCGCAACTGGAGACTCCACAACTAGAAACTCCACAACTAGAAACTTCACAATTCGAAACTCTACAACTAGAAACTCCACAACTTGAAACTCCACAACTAGACACTACACAACTATAAACTCCACAACTAGAGACTGCACTACTAGAGAACTCCGCAACTAGAAACTCCGCATTTAAAAACTCCACAACTTGAGACACCGCAACTAGAAACTTCCCAACTTCAAACTCCACAACTAGAAACTCCACAACTAAAAACTCTACAACTAGAGGCTCCTCAACTAGAGAATTCGCAACTAGAAACTCCAAAACTAGAGACTCTGTACCTAGAAACTCTGCAGCTAGAAACTCCACAACTAGAAACTCCAGAACTCGAAACTCCACAACTAGAAACTCCACAACTTGAAACTCCACAACTCAAAACTCCACAACTTGAAACAACACAACTAGAAACTCCACAACTTGTGACTCCGCAACTAGAAACTCCACAACTTGAAACTCCACAACTAGAAACTCCACAACCAGAAACTCCACAACTAGAAACTCCACAACTAGAAACTCCACAACTGGAAACTCCGCAACTAGAGACTCCACAATTAGAAACTCCACAACTAGAAACTCCACAACTACAAACTCCACAAATAGAGACTCGGCAACTAGAAATTCCTTATCTAGAAACTCCACAACTACAAACTCCACAAATAGAGACTCGGCAACTAGAAATTCCATATCTAGAAACTCCACAACTAGAAACTGCAAAACTAGAGACTTCACAACTAGAAACTCAACAACTAGAAACTCCACAACTAAAAACTCCACAACTGGAAACTCCACAACTTGAGACTCCGCAACTTGAAACTTCACAACTAAAAACTCCGCTATTAAAAACTCCGCAACTAGAAACTCCGCAACTAGAAACTCCACAACTAGAAACTGCAAAACTAGAGACTTCACAACTAGAAACTCACCAACCAGAAACTCCACAACCAGAAACTCCACAACCAGAAACTCCACAACTAGAAACTTCACAACTAGAAACTCCGCAACTAGAGACTCCACAACTAGAAACTCCACAACTTGAAACTCCACAACTCAATACTCCACAACTTGAAACTCCAAAGCTAAAAACTCCACAACTTGAGACTCCGCAACTAGAAACTCCACAACTTGAAACTCCACAACTTGAAACTCCAAAGCTAGAAACTCCACAACTTGAGACTCTGCAACTAGAAACTCCACAACTTGAAACTCTACAACTAGAAACTCAACGACTAGAAACTCCGCTGTTAAAAACTCCGCAACTAGAAACTACAACTAGAAACTCCACAACGTGAAACTCCACAACTAGATACTCCGCAACTGGAAACTCCACAACTATATAATCCATATCTGGAAACTCCACAACTAGATACTCCATATCTGGAAACTCCACAACTAGAAACTCCACAACTAGAAACTCTGCAACTAGAGACTTCACAACTACGAACTCCACAAATAGAGACTCGGCTACAAGAAATTTCATGTCTAGAAAGTCCAGAACTAAAAACTCCACAACTGGAAACTCCACAACTAGAAACTCCACAACTAGAAACTCCACAACTAGAAACTCCACAACTAGAAACTACAGAACTAGACACTCCACAACTAGAAACTCCACAACTAGGAACTCCACAACTAGAAACTCCACAACAAAAACTTCACAGTTCGAAACTCTACAACTAGAAACTCCACAACTTGAAACTCCACAACTAGACACTACACAACTAGAAACTCCTCAACTAGAGACTGCGCAACTAGAGAACTCCGCAACTAGAAACTACGCATTTAAAAACTTCACAACTTGAGACGCCGCAACTAGAAACTCCACAACTAGAGACTACACAACATGAAACTCCACAACTTTAAAATCCACAACTTGAGACTCAACAACTAGAGACTCCACAATTAGAAACTCCACAACTAGAAACTCCACAACTACAAACTCCACAACTTGAACCTCCACAACTAGAAACTCCACAACTAGAAACTCCACAACTAGAAACTCCACAACTAGAACTCCACAACTAGAAACTCCGCAACTAGAGACTCCACAATTAGAAACTCCACAACTAGAAACTCCACAACTACAAACTCCACAAATAGGGGCTCGGCAACTAGAAATTCCATATCTAAAAACTCCAAGGCTAGAAACTGCAAAACTAGAAACTCCACAACTTGAGACTCCACCACTAGAAACTCCACAACTTGAAACTCCACAACTAGAAACTCCACAACTAGAAACTGCAAAACTAGAGACTTCACAACTAGAAACTCAACAACTAGAAACTCCACAACCAGAAACTCCACAACTAGAAACTGCACAACTAGAAACATCACAACTAGAAACTCCGCAACTAGAGACTCCACAGCTAGAAACTCCACAACTTGAAACTCCACAACTCAAAACTCCACAACTTGAAACTCCACAACTTGAGACTCTGCACCTAGAAATTCCGCAGCTAGAAACTCCACAACTAGAAACTCCACAACTCGAAACTCCACAACTAGAAACTCCACAGCTTGAAACTCCACAACTCAAAACTCCACAACATGAACTCCAAAACTTGAAACTCCACAACTAGAGAATCAACAACTAGAAACTCCCACACTTGAAACTCCACAGCTTGAAACTCCACAACTAGATGATGATGGATGGTAGCGCAGACAACGAACACGGACAAGAGAAGGCACATAGGACAAGAGAAGGCACGTGCCTTCTCTTGTCCGTGTTCGTTGTCTGCGCTACCATCCATCATCATGCAACCATACCAACAAGCCCAAATCGCCACCCTCATCCACAACTAGAAACTCCACAACTTGAGACTCCGCCACTAGAAACTCCACAACTTGAAACTCCACAACTAGAAACTCCACAACTCGAAACTGCAAAACTAGAGACTTCACTACTAGAAACTCAACAACTAGAGACTCCACAGCTAGAAACTCCACAATTTGAAACTCCACAACTCAAAACTTCACAACTTGAAACTCCACAACTCGAGACTCTGCACCTAGAAACTCCGCAGCTAGAAACTCCACAACTAGAAACTCCACAACTCGAAACTCCACAACTAGAAACTCCACAACTCAAAACTCCACAACTTGAACTCCAAAGCTAGAAACTCCACAACTTGAGACTCCACAACTTGAAACTCCACAACTTGAAACTCCACAAATTTAAACTCCACAACTTGAGACTCCACAGCTGGAAACTCCCCAACCAGAAACTCCGCAACTAGAAACTCCGCAACAGGAGACTCTACAACTAGAAACTCCACAACTAGAAAATCCACAACTAGAAACTCCACAACTTGAAACTCCACAACTAAAAACTTCACAATTCGAAACTCTACTAGAAACTCCACAACTTGAGACTCCACAACTAGGCACTCCACAACTAGAGACTCTGCAACTATAGAACTCCGCAACTAGAAACTCCGCATTTAAAAACTCTGCAACAAGAAATTCCACGGCTAGAAACACCACAACTAGACACTGCGCAACTAGAAACTCTACAACAAGAGACTCCTCAACTAGAGAATTCGCAACTAGAAACTCCAAAAGTAGATACTCTGCAACTATAAACTCCGCAGCTAGAAACTCCACAACTAGAAACTCCACAACTAGAGACTCCACAACTAGAAACTCCACAACTTGAAACTCCACAACAAGAAACTCCACAACCAGAAACTTCACAACTAGAAACTCCACAACTAGAGACTCCACAACTAGAAACTCTACAACTAGAAACTCCACAACTACAAACTCCACAAATAGAGACTCGGCAACAAAAAATTTCATATCATGAAACTCCACACGTAAAAACTCCACAACTAGAAACTGCAAAACTAGACACTTCACAACTAGAAACTCCACAGCTAGAAACTCCACAACTGGAAACTCCACAACTAGACACTCCGCAAATAGAAACTCCACAACTAGAGACTCCACAACTTGAAATTCCACAACTTTAAACTCCACAACTTGAGACTCAACAACTAGAAACTCCACAACATGAAACTCCACAACTACAAACTCCACAACCAAAAACTCCACAACCATAAACTCCACAACTAGAAACTCCACAACTAGAAACTCTTCAACTAGAGACTCCACAACTAGAAACTCCACAACTAGAAACTCCACAACTAGAAACTCCACAACTACAAACTCCACAAATAGAGACTCGGCTACAAGAAATTTCGTGTCTAGAAAGTCCACAACTAAAAACTCCACAACTGGAAACTCCACAACTTGAGACTCCACAACTAGAAACTCCACAACTAGAAACTCCACAACTAGAAACTCCCCAACTAGAAACTCCACAACTAGAAACTCCGCAACTGGAGACTTCACAACTAGAAACGCCACAACTAGAAACTTCACAATTCGAAACTCTACAACTAGAAACTCCACAATTTGAAACTCCACAACTAGATACTACACAACTATAAACTCCACAACTAGAGACTGCACTACTAGAGAACTCCGCAACTAGAAACTCCGCATTTAAAAACTCCACAACTTGAGACACCGCAACTAGAAACTTCCCAACTTCAAACTCCACAACTAGAAACTCCACAACTAAAAACTCTACAACTAGAGGCTCCTCAACTAGAGAATTCGCAACTAGAAACTCCAAAACTAGAGACTCTGTACCTAGAAACTCTGCAGCTAGAAACTCCACAACTAGAAACTCCAGAACTCAAAACTCCACAACTAGAAACTCCACAACTTGAAACTCCACAACTCAAAACTCCACAACTTGAAACAACACAACTAGAAACTCCACAACTTGTGACTCCGCAACTAGAAACTCCACAACTTGAAACTCCACAACTAGAAACTCCACAACCAGAAACTCCACAACTAGAAACTCCACAACTAGAAACTCCACAAGTGGAAACTCCGTAACTAGAGACTACACAATTAGAAACTCCACAACTAGAAACTCCACAACTACAAACTCCACAAATAGAGACTCGGCAACTAGAAATTCCTTATCTAGAAACTCCACAACTACAAACTCCACAAATAGAGACTCGGCAACTAGAAATTCCATATCTAGAAACTCCACAACTAGAAACTGCAAAACTAGAGACTTTACAACTAGAAACTCAACAACTAGAAACTCCACAACTAAAAACTCCACAACTGGAAACTCCACAACTTGAGACTCCGCAACTTGAAACTTCACAACTAAAAACTCCGCTATTAAAAACTCCGCAACTAGAAACTCCGCAAATAGAAACTCCACAACTAGAGACTCAATAACTAGAAACTCCAACACTTGAAACTCCACAACTCAAAACTCCAAAACTTGAAACTCCACAACTAGAAACTCCACAACTTGAGACTCCGCCACTAGAAACTCCACAACTTGAAACTCCACAACTAGAAACTCCACAACTAGAAACTGCAAAACTAGAGACTTCACAACTAGAAACTCACCAACCAGAAACTCCACAACCAGAAACTCCACAACCAGAAACTCCACAACTAGAAACTTCACAACTAGAAACTCCGCAACTAGAGACTCCACAACTAGAAACTCCACAACTTCAAACTCCACAACTCAATACTCCACAACTTGAAACTCCAAAGCTAAAAACTCCACAACTTGAGACTCCGCAACTAGAAACTCCACAACTTGAAACTCCACAACTTGAAACTCCAAAGCTAGAAACTCCACAACTTGAGACTCCGCAACTAGAAACTCCACAACTTGAAACTCTACAACTAGAAACTCAACGACTAGAAACTCCGCTGTTAAAAACTCCGCAACTAGAAACTACAACTAGAAACTCCACAACTTGAAACTCCACAACTAGATACTCCACAACTGGAAACTCCACAACTAGATACTCCATATCTGGAAACTCCACAACAAGAAACTCCACAACTAGAGACTCAACAACTCGAAACTCCACAACTAGAAACTCAACAATTAGAAACTCCACAACCAGACACTCCGCAATTCCACAACTGGAAACTTCACAACTGGAAACTCCACAACTAGATACTCCGCAACAAGAAACTCCACAACTAGAAACTCTACAACTTGAAACTCCACAACTAGAAACTCCACAACTAGAAACTCTGCAACTAGAGACTTCACAACTACGAACTCCACAAATAGAGACTCGGCTACAAGAAATTTCATGTCTAGAAAGTCCAGAACTAAAAACTCCACAACTGGAAACTCCACAACTAGAAACTCCACAACCAAAAACTCCACAACCATAAACTCCACAACTAGAAACTCCACAACTAGAAACTCTTCAACTAGAGACTCCACAACTAAAAACTCCACAACTACAAACTCCACAAATACAGACTCGGCTACAAGAAATTTCATGTCTAGAAAGTCCACAACTGAAAACTCCACAACTGGAAACTCCACAACTTGAGACTCCACAACTAGAAACTCCACAACTAGAAACCCCACAACTAGAAACTCCCCAACTAGAAACTCCACAACTAGAAACTCCGCAACTGGAGACTCCACAACTAGAAACTCCACAACTGGAAAGTCCACAACTAGACACTCCGCAACTAACAACTCCACAACTAGAGACTCCACAACTTGAAACTCCACAACTTTAAACTCCACAACTTGAGACTCAACAACTAGAAACTCCACAACATGAAACTCCACAACTACAAACTCCACAACCAAAAACTCCACAACCATAAACTCCACAACTAGAAACTCCATAACTAGAAACTCCACAACTACAAACTCCACAAATAGAGACTCGGCTACAAGAAATTTCGTGTCTAGAAAGTCCACAACTAAAAACTCCACAACTGGAAACTCCACAACTTGAGACTCCACAACTAGAAACTCCACAACTAGAAACTCCACAACTAGAAACTCCCCAACTAGAAACTCCACAACTAGAAACTCCGCAACTGGAGACTCCACAACTAGAAACTCCACAACTAGAAACTTCACAATTCGAAACTCCACAACTGGAAACTCCGCAACTAGAGACTCCACAATTAGAAACTCCACAACTAGAAACTCCACAACTACAAACTCTACAAATAGAGACTCGGCAACTAGAAATTCCATATCTAGAAACTCCACAACTAGAAACTGCAAAACTGGAGACTTCACAACTAGAAACTCCACAACTAAAAACTCCACAACTGGAAACTCCACAACTTGAGACTCCGCAACTTGAAACTTCACAACTAAAAACTCCGCTATTAAAAACTCCACAACTTGAGACTCCGCCACTAGAAACTCCACAACTTGAAACTCCACAACTAGAAACTCCACAACTAGAAACTGCAAAACTAGAGACTTCACAACTAGAAACTCACCAACCAGAAACTCCACAACCAGAAACTCCACAACTAGAAACTCCACAACTAGAAACTTCACAACTAGAAACTCCGCAACTAGAGACTCCACAACTAGAAACTCCACAACTTGAAACTCCACAACTCAATACTCCACAACTTGAAACTCCAAAGCTGAAAACTCCAAACTTGAGACTCCGCAACTAGAAACTCCACAACTTGAAACTCTACAACTAGAAACTCAACGACTAGAAACTCCGCTGTTAAAAACTCCGCAACTAGAAACTACAACTAGAAACTCCACAACTTGAAACTCCACAACTAGATACTCCACAACTGGAAACTCCACAACTATATAATCCATATCTGGAAACTCCACAACTAGATACTCCATATCTGGAAACTCCACAACTAGAAACTCCACAACTAGAGACTCAACAACTCGAAACTCCACAACTAGAAACTCAACAATTAGAAACTCCACATCCAGACACTCCGCAATTCCACAACTGGAAACTCCACAACTGGAAACTCCACAACTAGATACTCCACAACTTGAAACTCCACAACTAGAAACTCCACAACTAGAAACTCTGCAACTAGAGACTTCACAACTAGAAACTCCACAACTACGAACTCCACAAATAGAGACTCGGCTACAAGAAATTTCATGTCTAGAAAGTCCACAACTAAAAACTCCACAACTGGAAACTCCACAACTAGAAACTCCACAACTAGAAACTCCACAACTAGAGATTCCGCCACTAGAAACTCCACAACCAGAGACTCTGCAACTAGAAACTCCGCAGCTAGAAACTCCACAAATAAAAGCTCCGCAACTAGAAACTCCGCAGCTAGAAACTACAGAACTAGACACTCTACAACTAGAAACTCCACAACTAGGAACTCCACAACTAGAAACTCCACAACGAAAAACTTCACAATTCGAAACTCTACAACTAGAAACTCCACAACTTGAAACTCCACAACTAGACACTACACAACTAGAAACTCCTCAACTGGAGACTGCGCAACTAGAGAACTCCGCAACTAGAAACTACGCATTTAAAAACTCCACAACTAGAAACTCCACAACTACAAACTCCACAAATAGAGACTTGGCAACTAGAAATTTCATATCTAGAAACTCCACAACTACAAATTCCACAAATAGGGGCTCGGCAACTGGAAATTCCATATCTAAAAACTCCAAGGCTAGAAACTGCAAAACTAGAAACTCCACAACTAGAGACTCAACAACTAGAAACTCCCACAATTGAAACTCCACAACTTGAAACTCCACAACTAGAAACTCCACAACTTGAGACTCCGCCACAAGAAACTCCACAACTTGAAACTCCACAACTAGAAACTGCAAAACTAGAGACTTCACAACTAGAAACTCAACAACTAGAAACTCCACAACCAGAAACTCCACAACTAGAAACTGCACAACCAGAAACATCACAACTAGAAACTCCGCAACTAGGGACTCCACAGCTAGAAACTCCACAACTTGAAACTCCACAACTCAAAACTCCACAACTTGAAACTCCACAACTAGAAACTCAACAACTAAAGACTCCACAGCTAGAAACTCCACAACTTGAAATTCCACAACTCAAATCTCCACAACTTGAAACTCCACAACTTGAGACTATGCACCTAGAAACTCCGCAGCTAGAAACTCCACAACTAGAAACTCCACAACTCGAAACTCCACAACTAGAAACTCCACAACTAGAGACTCCACAACTTGAAATTCCACAACTTTAAACTCCACAACTTGAGACTCAACAACTAGAAACTCCACAACATGAAACTCCACAACTACAAACTCCACAACCAAAAACTCCACAACCATAAACTCCACAACTAGAAACTCCACAACTAGAAACTCTTCAACTAGAGACTCCACAACTAGAAACTCCACAACTAGAAACTCCACAACTAGAAACTCCACAACTACAAACTCCACAAATAGAGACTCGGCTACAAGAAATTTCGTGTCTAGAAAGTCCACAACTAAAAACTCCACAACTGGAAACTCCACAACTTGAGACTCCACAACTAGAAACTCCACAACTAGAAACTCCACAACTAGAAACTCCCCAACTAGAAACTCCACAACTAGAAACTCCGCAACTGGAGACTTCACAACTAGAAACGCCACAACTAGAAACTTCACAATTCGAAACTCTACAACTAGAAACTCCACAATTTGAAACTCCACAACTAGACACTACACAACTATAAACTCCACAACTAGAGACTGCACTACTAGAGAACTCCGCAACTAGAAACTCCGCATTTAAAAACTCCACAACTTGAGACGCCGCAACTAGAAACTTCCCAACTTCAAACTCCACAACTAGAAACTCCACAACTAAAAACTCTACAACTAGAGGCTCCTCAACTAGAGAATTCGCAACTAGAAACTCCAAAACTAGAGACTCTGTACCTAGAAACTCTGCAGCTAGAAACTCCACAACTAGAAACTCCAGAACTCAAAACTCCACAACTAGAAACTCCACAACTTGAAACTCCACAACTCAAAACTCCACAACTTGAAACAACACAACTAGAAACTCCACAACTTGTGACTCCGCAACTAGAAACTCCACAACTTGAAACTCCACAACTAGAAACTCCACAACCAGAAACTCCACAACTAGAAACTCCACAACTAGAAACTCCACAAGTGGAAACTCCGTAACTAGAGACTACACAATTAGAAACTCCACAACTAGAAACTCCACAACTACAAACTCCACAAATAGAGACTCGGCAACTAGAAATTCCTTATCTAGAAACTCCACAACTACAAACTCCACAAATAGAGACTCGGCAACTAGAAATTCCATATCTAGAAACTCCACAACTAGAAACTGCAAAACTAGAGACTTCACAACTAGAAACTCAACAACTAGAAACTCCACAACTAAAAACTCCACAACTGGAAACTCCACAACTTGAGACTCCGCAACTTGAAACTTCACAACTAAAAACTCCGCTATTAAAAACTCCGCAACTAGAAACTCCGCAAATAGAAACTCCACAACTAGAGACTCAATAACTAGAAACTCCAACACTTGAAACTCCACAACTCAAAACTCCAAAACTTGAAACTCCACAACTAGAAACTCCACAACTTGAGACTCCACCACTAGAAACTCCACAACTTGAAACTCCACAACTAGAAACTCCACAACTAGAAACTGCAAAACTAGAGACTTCACAACTAGAAACTCACCAACCAGAAACTCCACAACCAGAAACTCCACAACCAGAAACTCCACAACTAGAAACTTCACAACTAGAAACTCCGCAACTAGAGACTCCACAACTAGAAACTCCACAACTTCAAACTCCACAACTCAATACTCCACAACTTGAAACTCCAAAGCTAAAAACTCCACAACTTGAGACTCCGCAACTAGAAACTCCACAACTTGAAACTCCACAACTTGAAACTCCAAAGCTAGAAACTCCACAACTTGAGACTCCGCAACTAGAAACTCCACAACTTGAAACTCTACAACTAGAAACTCAACGACTAGAAACTCCGCTGTTAAAAACTCCGCAACTAGAAACTACAACTAGAAACTCCACAACTTGAAACTCCACAACTAGATACTCCACAACTGGAAACTCCACAACTAGATACTCCATATCTGGAAACTCCACAACAAGAAACTCCACAACTAGAGACTCAACAACTCGAAACTCCACAACTAGAAACTCAACAATTAGAAACTCCACAACCAGACACTCCGCAATTCCACAACTGGAAACTCCACAACTGGAAACTCCACAACTAGATACTCCGCAACAAGAAACTCCACAACTAGAAACTCTACAACTTGAAACTCCACAACTAGAAACTCCACAACTAGAAACTCTGCAACTAGAGACTTCACAACTACGAACTCCACAAATAGAGACTCGGCTACAAGAAATTTCATGTCTAGAAAGTCCAGAACTAAAAACTCCACAACTGGAAACTCCACAACTAGAAACTCCACAACCAAAAACTCCACAACCATAAACTCCACAACTAGAAACTCCACAACTAGAAACTCTTCAACTAGAGACTCCACAACTAAAAACTCCACAACTACAAACTCCACAAATACAGACTCGGCTACAAGAAATTTCATGTCTAGAAAGTCCACAACTGAAAACTCCACAACTGGAAACTCCACAACTTGAGACTCCACAACTAGAAACTCCACAACTAGAAACCCCACAACTAGAAACTCCCCAACTAGAAACTCCACAACTAGAAACTCCGCAACTGGAGACTCCACAACTAGAAACTCCACAACTGGAAAGTCCACAACTAGACACTCCGCAACTAACAACTCCACAACTAGAGACTCCACAACTTGAAACTCCACAAATTTAAACTCCACAACTTGAGACTCAACAACTAGAAACTCCACAACATGAAACTCCACAACTACAAACTCCACAACCAAAAACTCCACAACCATAAACTCCACAACTAGAAACTCCATAACTAGAAACTCCACAACTACAAACTCCACAAATAGAGACTCGGCTACAAGAAATTTCGTGTCTAGAAAGTCCACAACTAAAAACTCCACAACTGGAAACTCCACAACTTGAGACTCCACAACTAGAAACTCCACAACTAGAAACTCCACAACTAGAAACTCCCCAACTAGAAACTCCACAACTAGAAACTCCGCAACTGGAGACTCCACAACTAGAAACTCCACAACTAGAAACTTCACAATTCGAAACTCCACAACTGGAAACTCCGCAACTAGAGACTCCACAATTAGAAACTCCACAACTACAAACTCTACAAATAGAGACTCGGCAACTAGAAATTCCATATCTAGAAACTCCACAACTAGAAACTGCAAAACTGGAGACTTCACAACTAGAAACTCCACAACTAAAAACTCCACAACTGGAAACTCCACAACTTGAGACTCCGCAACTTGAAACTTCACAACTAAAAACTCCGCTATTAAAAACTCCACAACTTGAGACTCCGCCACTAGAAACTCCACAACTTGAAACTCCACAACTAGAAACTCCACAACTAGAAACTGCAAAACTAGAGACTTCACAACTAGAAACTCACCAACCAGAAACTCCACAACCAGAAACTCCACAACTAGAAACTCCACAACTAGAAACTTCACAACTAGAAACTCCGCAACTAGAGACTCCACAACTAGAAACTCCACAACTTGAAACTCCACAACTCAATACTCCACAACTTGAAACTCCAAAGCTGAAAACTCCAAACTTGAGACTCCGCAACTAGAAACTCCACAACTTGAAACTCTACAACTAGAAACTCAACGACTAGAAACTCCGCTGTTAAAAACTCCGCAACTAGAAACTACAACTAGAAACTCCACAACTTGAAACTCTACAACTAGATACTCCACAACTGGAAACTCCACAACTATATAATCCATATCTGGAAACTCCACAACTAGATACTCCATATCTGGAAACTCCACAACTAGAAACTCCACAACTAGACTCAACAACTCGAAACTCCACAACTAGAAACTCAACAATTAGAAACTCCACATCCAGACACTCCGCAATTCCACAACTGGAAACTCCACAACTGGAAACTCCACAACTAGATACTCCACAACTTGAAACTCCACAACTAGAAACTCCACAACTAGAAACTCTGCAACTAGAGACTTCAGAACTAGAAACTCCACAACTACGAACTCCACAAATAGAGACTCGGCTACAAGAAATTTCATGTCTAGAAAGTCCACAACTAAAAACTCCACAACTGGAAACTCCACAACTAGAAACTCCACAACTAGAAACTCCACAACTAGAGATTCCGCCACTAGAAACTCCACAACCAGAGACTCTGCAACTAGAAACTCCGCAGCTAGAAACTCCACAAATAAAAGCTCCGCAACTAGAAACTCCGCAGCTAGAAACTACAGAACTAGACACTCTACAACTAGAAACTCCACAACTAGGAACTCCACAACTAGAAACTCCACAACGAAAAACTTCACAATTCGAAACTCTACAACTAGAAACTCCACAACTTGAAACTCCACAACTAGACACTACACAACTAGAAACTCCTCAACTGGAGACTGCGCAACTAGAGAACTCCGCAACTAGAAACTACGCATTTAAAAACTCCACAACTAGAAACTCCACAACTACAAACTCCACAAATAGAGACTTGGCAACTAGAAATTTCATATCTAGAAACTCCACAACTACAAATTCCACAAATAGGGGCTCGGCAACTGGAAATTCCATATCTAAAAACTCCAAGGCTAGAAACTGCAAAACTAGAAACTCCACAACTATAGACTCAACAACTAGAAACTCCCACAATTGAAACTCCACAACTTGAAACTCCACAACTAGAAACTCCACAACTTGAGACTCCGCCACAAGAAACTCCACAACTTGAAACTCCACAACTAGAAACTGCAAAACTAGAGACTTCACAACTAGAAACTCAACAACTAGAAACTCCACAACCAGAAACTCCACAACTAGAAACTGCACAACCAGAAACATCACAACTAGAAACTCCGCAACTAGAGACTCCACAGCTAGAAACTCCACAACTTGAAACTCCACAACTCAAAACTCCACAACTTGAAACTCCACAACTAGAAACTCAACAACTAAAGACTCCACAGCTAGAAACTCCACAACTTGAAATTCCACAACTCAAATCTCCACAACTTGAAACTCCACAACTTGAGACTATGCACCTAGAAACTCCGCAGCTAGAAACTCCACAACTAGAAACTCCACAACTCGAAACTCCACAACTAGAAACTCCACAACTTGAAACTCCACAACTCAAAACTCCACAACTTGAACTCCAAAGCTAGAAACTCCACAACTTGAGACTCCACAACTAGAAACTCCCACACTTGAAACTCCACAACTTGAAACTCCACAACTAGAAATTCCACAACTTGAGACTCCGCCACTAGAATCTCCACAACTTTAAACTCCACAACTAGAAACTCCACAACTAGAAACTGCAAAACTAGAGACTTCACAACTAGAAACTCAACAACTAGAGACTCCACAGCTAGAAACTCCACAACTTGAAACTCCACAACTCAAAACTCCACAACTCAAAACTCCACAACTTGAAACTCCACAACTTGAGACTCTGCACCTAGAAACTCCGCAGCTAGAAACTCCACAACTAGAAACTCCACAACTCGAAACTCCACAACTAGAAACTCCACAACTTGAAACTCCACAACTCAAAACTCCACAACTTGAACTCCAAAGCTAGAAACTCCACAACTTCAGACTCCACAACTAGAAACTCCACAACTTGAAACTCCACAAATTTAAACTCCACAACTTGAGACTCCACAACTGGAAACTCCACAACTAGAAACTCCACAACTAGAAACTCCACAACTAGAAACTCCCCAACCAGAAACTCCGCAACTAGAAACTCCGCAACAGGAGACTCTACAACTAGAAACTCCACAACTAGAAACTCCACAACTAGAAACTCCACAACTAAAAACTTCACAATTCGAAACTCTACTAGAAACTCCACAACTTGAGACTCCACAACTAGGCACTCCACAACTAGAAACTCCACAACTAGAGACTCTGCAACTATAGAACTCCGCAACTAGAAACTCCGCATTTAAAAACTCTGCAGCAAGAAATTCCACGGCTAGAAACACCACAACTAGACACTGCGCAACTAGAAACTCTACAACGAGAGACTCCTCAACTAGAGAATTCGCAACTAGGAACTCCAAAAGTAGATACTCTGCAACTATAAACTCCGCAGCTAGAAACTCCACAACTAGAAACTCCACAACTCGAAACTCCACAACTAGAAACTCCGCAACTAGAGACTCCACAACTAGAAACTCCACAACTTGAAACTCCACAACAAGAAACTCCACAACCAGAAACTTCACAACTAGAAACTCCACAACTAGAGACTCCACAACTAGAAACTCTACAACTAGAAACTCCACAACTACAAACTCCACAAATAGAGACTCGGCAACAAAAAATTCTATATTATGAAACTCCACACGTAAAAACTCCACAACTAGAAACTGCAAAACTAGAGACTTCACAACTAGAAACTCCACAACTAGAAACTCCACAACTGGAAACTCCACAACTAGACACTCTTCAAATAGAAACTCCACAACTAGAGACTCCACAACTTGAAATTCCACAACTTTAAACTCAACAACTTGAGACTCAACAACTAGAAACTCCACAACATGAAACTCCACAACTACAAACTCCACAACCAAAAACTCCACAACCATAAACTCCACAACTAGAAACTCCACAACTAGAAACTCCACAACTACAAACTCCACAAATAGAGACTCGGCTACAAAAAATTTCGTGTCTAGAAAGTCCACAACTAAAAACTCAACAACTGGAAACTCCACAACTTGAGACTCCACAACTAGAAACTCCACAACTAGAAACTCCACAACTAGAAACTCCCCAACTAGAAACTCCACAACTAGAAACTCCGCAACTGGAGACTCCACAACTAGAAACTCCACAACTAGAAACTTCACAATTCGAAACTCTACAACTAGAAACTCCACAACTAGAAACTCCACAACTAGAAACTACAGAACTAGACACTCCACAACTAGAAACTCCACAACTAGGAACTCCACAACTAGAAACTCCACAACAAAAACTTCACAGTTCGAAACTCTACAACTAGAAACTCCACAACTTGAAACTCCACAACTAGACACTACACAACTAGAAGCTCCTCAACTAGAGACTGCGCAACTAGAGAACTCCGCAACTAGAAACTACGCATTTAAAAACTCCTCAACTTGAGACGCCGCAACTAGAAACTCCACAACTAGAGACTACACAACATGAAACTCCACAACTTTAAAATCCACAACTTGAGACTCAACAACTAGAGACTCCACAATTAGAAACTCCACAACTAGAAACTCCACAACTACAAACTCCACAAATAGAAACTTGGCAACTAGAAATTTCATATCTAGAAACTCCACAACTACAAACTCCACAAATAGGGGCTCGGCAACTAGAAATTCCATATCTAAAAACTCCAAGGCTAGAAACTGCAAAACTAGAAACTCCAAAACTAGAGACTCAACAACTAGAAACTCCCACACTTGAAACACCACAACTTGAAACTCCACAACTAGAAACTCCACAATTTGAGACTCCGCCACTAGAAACTCCACAACTTGAAACTCCACAACTAGAAACTCCACAACTAGAAACTGCAAAACTAGAGACTTCACAACTAGAAACTCAACAACTAGAAACTCCACAACCAGAAACTGCACAACTAGAAACTGCACAACTAGAAACATCACAACTAGAAACTCCGCAACTAGAGACTCCACAGCTAGAAACTCCACAACTTGAAACTCCACAACTCATAACTCCACAACTTGAAACTCCACAACTTGAGACTCTGCACCTAGAAACTCCGCAGCTGGAAACTCCAGGACTAGAAACTCCACAACTCGAAACTCCACAACTAGAAACTCCACAACTTGAAACTCCACAACTCAAAACTCCACAACTTGAACTCCAAAACTAGAAACTCCACAACTAGAGACTCAACAACTAGAAACTCCCACACTTGAAACTCCACAACTTGAAACTCCACAACTAGAAACTCAACAACTTGAGACTCCGCCACTAGAAACTCCACAACTTGAAACTCCACAACTAGAAACTCCACAACTAGAAACTGCAAAACTAGAGACTTCACAACTAGAAACTCAACAACTAGAGACTCCACAGCTAGAAACTCCACAACTTGAAACTCCACAACTACAAACTCCACAAATAGAGACTCGGCAACTAGAAATTCCATATCTAGAAACTCCACAACTACACACTCCACAAATAGAGACTCGGCAACTAGAAATTCCATATCTAAAAACTCCAGAACTAGAAACTGCAAAACTAGAGACTTCACAACTAGAAACTCAACAACTAGAAACTCCACAACTAAAAACTTCACAACTGGAAACTCAACAACTTGAGACTCCGCAACTTGAAACTTCACAACTTGAAACTCCACAACCAGAAACTCCGCAACTAGAAACTCCGCAACAGGAGACTCTACAACTAGAAACTCCACAACTAGAAACTCCACAACTAGAAACTCCACAACTAGAGACTCTGCAACTATAGAACTCCGCAACTAGAAACTCCGCATTTAAAAACTCTGCAACAAGAAATTCCACGGCTAGAAACACCACAACTAGACACTGCGCAGCTAGAAACTCCACAACTAGAAACTCCACAACTCGAAACTCCACAACTAGAAACTCCGCAACTAGAGACTCCACAACTAGAAACTCCAGAACTTGAAACTCCACAACAAGAAACTCCACAACCAGAAACTTCACAACTAGAAACTGCAAAACTAGAGACTTCACAACTAGAAACTCCACAACTAGAAACTCCACAACTAGAAACTCCAGAACTGGAAACTCCACAACTAGACACTCCGCAAATAGAAACACCACAAATAGAGACTCCACAAGTTGAAACTCCACAACTTTAAACTCCACAACTTGAGACTCAACAACTAGAAACTCCACAACATGAAACTCCACAACTAGAAACTCCACAACGAAAAACTCCACAACCATAAACTCCACAACTAGAAACTCCACAACTAGAAACTCTTCAACTAGAGACTCCACAACTAAAAACTCCACAACTACAAACTCCACAAATACAGACTCGGCTACAAGAAATTTCATGTCTAGAAAGTCCACAACTAAAAACTCCACAACTGGAAACTCCACAACTTGAGACTCCACAACTAGAAACTCCACAACTAGAAACCCCACAACTAGAAACTCCCCAACTAGAAACTCCACAACTAGAAACTCCGCAACTGGAGACTCCACAACTAGAAACTCCACAACTGGAAAGTCCACAACTAGACACTCCGCAACTAACAACTCCACAACTAGAGACTCCACAACTTGAAACTCCACAACTTTAAACTCCACAACTTGAGACTCAACAACTAGAAACTCCACAACATGAAACTCCACAACTACAAACTCCACAACCATAAACTCCACAACTAGAAACTCCATAACTAGAAACTCCACAACTACAAACTCCACAAATAGAGACTCGGCTACAAGAAATTTCGTGTCTAGAAAGTCCACAACTAAAAACTCCACAACTGGAAACTCCACAACTTGAGACTCCACAACTAGAAACTCCACAACTAGAAACTCCACAACTAGAAACTCCCCAACTAGAAACTCCACAACTAGAAACTCCGCAACTGGAGACTTCACAACTAGAAACTCCACAACTAGAAACTTCACAATTCGAAACTCCACAACTGGAAACTCCGCAACTAGAGACTCCACAATTAGAAACTCCACAACTAGAAACTCCACAACTACAAACTCTACAAATAGAGACTCGGCAACTAGAAATTCCATATCTAGAAACTCCACAACTAGAAACTGCAAAACTGGAGACTTCACAACTAGAAACTCCACAACTAAAAACTCCACAACTGGAAACTCCACAACTTGAGACTCCGTAACTTGAAACTTCACAACTAAAAACTCCGCTATTAAAAACTCCACAACTTGAGACTCCGCCACTAGAAACTCCACAACTTGAAACTCCACAACTAGAAACTCCACAACTAGAAACTGCAAAACTAGAGACTTCACAACTAGAAACTCACCAACCAGAAACTCCACAACCAGAAACTCCACAACTAGAAACTCCACAACTAGAAACTTCACAACTAGAAACTCCGCAACTAGAGACTCCACAACTAGAAACTCCACAACTTGAAACTCCACAACTCAATACTCCACAACTTGAAACTCCAAAGCTGAAAACTCCAAACTTGAGACTCCGCAACTAGAAACTCCACAACTTGAAACTCTACAACTAGAAACTCAACGACTAGAAACTCCGCTGTTAAAAACTCCGCAACTAGAAACTACAACTAGAAACTCCACAACTTGAAACTCCACAACTAGATACTCCACAACTGAAAACTCCACAACTATATAATCCATATCTGGGAACTCCACAACTAGATACTCCATATCTGGAAACTCCACAACTAGAAACTCCACAACTAGAGACTCAACAACTCGAAACTCCACAACTAGAAACTCAACAATTAGAAACTCCACAACCAGACACTCCGCAATTCCACAACTGGAAACTCCACAACTGGAAACTCCACAACTAGATACTCCACAACTTGAAACTCCACAACTAGAAACTCCACAACTAGAAACTCTGCAACTAGAGACTTCACAACTAGAAACTCCACAACTACGAACTCCACAAATAGAGACTCGGCTACAAGAAATTTCATGTCTAGAAAGTCCACAACTAAAAACTCCACAACTGGAAACTCCACAACTAGAAACTCCACAACTAGAAACTCCACAACTAGAGATTCCGCCACTAGAAACTCCACAACCAGAGACTCTGCAACTAGAAACTCCGAAGCTAGAAACTCCACAAATAAAAGCTCCGCAACTAGAAACTCCGCAGCTAGAAACTACAGACCTAGACACTCTACAACTAGAAACTCCACAACTAGGAACTCCACAACTAGAAACTCCACAACGAAAAACTTCACAATTCGAAACTCTACAACTAGAAACTCCACAACTTGAAACTCCACAACTAGACACTACACAACTAGAAACTCCTCAACTAGAGACTGCGCAACTAGAGAACTCCGCAACTAGAAACTACGCATTTAAAAACTCCACAACTTGAGACGCCGCAACTAGAAACTCCACAACTAGAGACTCCGCAACATGAAACTCCACAACTTTAAACTCCACAACTTGAGACTCAACAACTAGAAACTCCACAACATGAAACTCCACAACTAGAAACTCCACAACTAGAAACTTGACAACTTGAAACTCCACAACTAGAAACTCCACAACTAGAAACTCCACAACTAGAAACTCCACAACTAGAAACTCCGCAACTAGAGACTCCACAATTAGAAACTCCACAACAAGAAACTCCACAACTACAAACTCCACAAATAGAGACTTGGCAACTAGAAATTTCATATCTAGAAACTCCACAACTACAAATTCCACAAATAGGGGCTCGGCAACTGGAAATTCCATATCTAAAAACTCCAAGGCTAGAAACTGCAAAACTAGAAACTCCACAACTAGAGACTCAACAACTAGAAACTCCCACAATTGAAACTCCACAACTTGAAACTCCACAACTAGAAACTCCACAACTTGAGACTCCGCCACAAGAAACTCCACAACTTGAAACTCCACAACTAGAAACTGCAAAACTAGAGACTTCACAACTAGAAACTCAACAACTAGAAACTCCACAACCAGAAACTCCACAACTAGAAACTGCACAACTAGAAACATCACAACTAGAAACTCCGCAACTAGAGACTCCACAGCTAGAAACTCCACAACTTGAAACTCCACAACTCAAAACTCCACAACTTGAAACTCCACAACTTGAGACTCTGCACCTAGAAACTCCGCAGCTGGAAACTCCAGGACTAGAAACTCCACAACTCGAAACTCCACAACTAGAAACTCCACAACTTGAAACTCCACAACTCAAAACTCCACAACTTGAACTCCAAAACTAGAAACTCCACAACTAGAGACTCAACAACTAGAAACTCCCACACTTGAAACTCCACAACTTGAAACTCCACAACTAGAAACTCAACAACTTGAGACTCCGCCACTAGAAACTCCACAACTTGAAACTCCACAACTAGAAACTCCACAACTAGAAACTGCAAAACTAGAGACTTCACAACTAGAAACTCAACAACTAGAGACTCCACAGCTAGAAACTCCACAACTTGAAACTCCACAACTACAAACTCCACAAATAGAGACTCGGCAACTAGAAATTCCATATCTAGAAACTCCACAACTACACACTCCACAAATAGAGACTCGGCAACTAGAAATTCCATATCTAAAAACTCCAGAACTAGAAACTGCAAAACTAGAGACTTCACAACTAGAAACTCAACAACTAGAAACTCCACAACTAAAAACTCCACAACTGGAAACTCAACAACTTGAGACTCCGCAACTTGAAACTTCACAACTTGAAACTCCACAACCAGAAACTCCGCAACTAGAAACTCCGCAACAGGAGACTCTACAACTAGAAACTCCACAACTAGAAACTCCACAACTAGAAACTCCACAACTAGAGACTCTGCAACTATAGAACTCCGCAACTAGAAACTCCGCATTTAAAAACTCTGCAACAAGAAATTCCACGGCTAGAAACACCACAACTAGACACTGCGCAACTAGAAACTCTACAACTAGAGACTCCTCAACTAGAGAATTCGCAACTAGAAACTCCAAAAGTAGATACTCTGCAACTATAAACTCCGCAGCTAGAAACTCCACAACTAGAAACTCCACAACTCGAAACTCCACAACTAGAAACTCCGCAACTAGAGACTCCACAACTAGAAACTCCAGAACTTGAAACTCCACAACAAGAAACTCCACAACCAGAAACTTCACAACTAGAAACTCCACAACTAGAGACTCCACAACTAGAAACTCTACAACTAGAAACTCCACAACTACAAACTCCATAATAGAGACTAGGCAACAAAAAATTCCATATCATGAAACTCCACACGTAAAAACTCCACAACTAGAAACTGCAAAACTAGAGACTTCACAACTAGAAACTCCACAACTAGAAACTCCACAACTAGAAACTCCAGAACTGGAAACTCCACAACTAGACACTCCGCAAATAGAAACACCACAAATAGAGACTCCACAAGTTGAAACTCCACAACTTTAAACTCCACAACTTGAGACTCAACAACTAGAAACTCCACAACATGAAACTCCACAACTAGAAACTCCACAACCAAAAACTCCACAACCATAAACTCCACAACTAGAAACTCCACAACTAGAAACTCTTCAACTAGAGACTCCACAACTAAAAACTCCACAACTACAAACTCCACAAATACAGACTCGGCTACAAGAAATTTCATGTCTAGAAAGTCCACAACTAAAAACTCCACAACTGGAAACTCCACAACTTGAGACTCCACAACTAGAAACTCCACAACTAGAAACCCCACAACTAGAAACTCCCCAACTAGAAACTCCACAACTAGAAACTCCGTAACTGGAGACTCCACAACTAGAAACTCCACAACTGGAAAGTCCACAACTAGACACTCCGCAACTAACAACTCCACAACTAGAGACTCCACAACTTGAAACTCCACAACTTTAAACTCCACAACTTGAGACTCAACAACTAGAAACTCCACAACATGAAACTCCACAACTACAAACTCCACAACCAAAAACTCCACAACTAGAAACTCCATAACTAGAAACTCCACAACTACAAACTCCACAAATAGAGACTCGGCTACAAGAAATTTCGTGTCTAGAAAGTCCACAACTAAAAACTCCACAACTGGAAACTCCACAACTTGAGACTCCACAACTAGAAACTCCACAACTAGAAACTCCACAACTAGAAACTCCCCAACTAGAAACTCCACAACTAGAAACTCCGCAACTGGAGACTCCACAACTAGAAACTCCACAACTAGAAACTTCACAATTCGAAACTCCACAACTGGAAACTCCGCAACTAGAGACTCCACAATTAGAAACTCCACAACTAGAAACTCCACAACTACAAACTCTACAAATAGAGACTCGGCAACTAGAAATTCCATATCTAGAAACTCCACAACTAGAAACTGCAAAACTGGAGACTTCACAACTAGAAACTCCACAACTAAAAACTCCACAACTGGAAACTCCACAACTTGAGACTCCGCAACTTGAAACTTCACAACTAAAAACTCCGCTATTAAAAACTCCACAACTTGAGACTCCGCCACTAGAAACTCCACAACTTGAAACTCCACAACTAGAAACTCCACAACTAGAAACTGCAAAACTAGAGACTTCACAACTAGAAACTCACCAACCAGAAACTCCACAACCAGAAACTCCACAACTAGAAACTCGACAACTAGAAACTTCACAACTAGAAACTCCGCAACTAGAGACTCCACAACTAGAAACTCCACAACTTGAAACTCCACAACTCAATACTCCACAACTTGAAACTCCAAAGCTGAAAACTCCAAACTTGAGACTCCGCAACTAGAAACTCCACAACTTGAAACTCTACAACTAGAAACTCAACGACTAGAAACTCCGCTGTTAAAAACTCCGCAACTAGAAACTACAACTAGAAACTCCACAACTTGAAACTCCACAACTAGATACTCCACAACTGGAAACTCCACAACTATATAATCCATATCTGGAAACTCCACAACTAGATACTCCATATCTGGAAACTCCACAACTAGAAACTCCACAACTAGAGACTCAACAACTCGAAACTCCACAACTAGAAACTCAACAATTAGAAACTCCACAACCAGACACTCCGCAATTCCACAACTGGAAACTCCACAACTGGAAACTCCACAACTAGATACTCCACAACTTGAAACTCCACAACTAGAAACTCTACAACTAGAAACTCTGCAACTAGAGACTTCACAACTAGAAACTCCACAACTACGAACTCCACAAATAGAGACTCGGCTACAAGAAATTTCATGTCTAGAAAGTCCACAACTAAAAACTCCACAACTGGAAACTCCACAACTAGAAACTCCACAACTAGAAACTCCACAACTAGAGATTCCGCCACTAGAAACTCCACAACCAGAGACTCTGCAACTAGAAACTCCGCAGCTAGAAACTCCACAAATAAAAGCTCCGCAACTAGAAACTCCGCAGCTAGAAACTACAGAACTAGACACTCTACAACTAGAAACTCCACAACTAGGAACTCCACAACTAGAAACTCCACAACGAAAAACTTCACAATTCGAAACTCTACAACTAGAAACTCCACAACTTGAAACTCCACAACTAGACACTACACAACTAGAAACTCCTCAACTAGAGACTGCGCAACTAGAGAACTCCGCAACTAGAAACTACGCATTTAAAAACTCCACAACTTGAGACGCCGCAACTAGAAACTCCACAACTAGAGACTCCACAACATGAAACTCCACAACTTTAAACTCCACAACTTGAGACTCAACAACTAGAAACTCCACAACATGAAACTCCACAACTAGAAACTCCACAACTAGAAACTTGACAACTTGAAACTCCACAACTAGAAACTCCACAACTAGAAACTCCACAACTAGAAACTCCACAACTAGAAACTCCGCAACTAGAGACTCCACAATTAGAAACTCCACAACTAGAAACTCCACAACTACAAACTCCACAAATAGAGACTTGGCAACTAGAAATTTCATATCTAGAAACTCCACAACTACAAATTCCACAAATAGGGGCTCGGCAACTGGAAATTCCATATCTAAAAACTCCAAGGCTAGAAACTGCAAAACTAGAAACTCCACAACTAGAGACTCAACAACTAGAAACTCCCACAATTGAAACTCCACAACTTGAAACTCCACAACTACAAACTCCACAACTTGAGACTCCGCCACAAGAAACTCCACAACTTGAAACTCCACAACTAGAAACTGCAAAACTAGAGACTTCACAACTAGAAACTCAACAACTAGAAACTCCACAACCAGAAACTCCACAACTAGAAACTGCACAACTAGAAACATCACAACTAGAAACTCCGCAACTAGAGACTCCACAGCTAGAAACTCCACAACTTGAAACTCCACAACTCAAAACTCCACAACTTGAAACTCCACAACTAGAAACTCAACAACTAAAGACTCCACAGCTAGAAACTCCACAACTTGAAATTCCACAACTCAAATCTCCACAACTTGAAACTCCACAACTTGAGACTATGCACCTAGAAACTCCGCAGCTAGAAACTCCACAACTAGAAACTCCACAACTCGAAACTCCACAACTAGAAACTCCACAACTTGAAACTCCACAACTCAAAACTCCACAACTTGAACTCCAAAGCTAGAAACTCCACAACTTGAGACTCCACAACTAGAAACTCCCACACTTGAAACTCCACAACTTGAAACTCCACAACTAGAAATTCCACAACTTGAGACTCCGCCACTAGAATCTCCACAACTTGAAACTCCACAACTAGAAACTCCACAACTAGAAACTGCAAAACTAGAGACTTCACAACTAGAAACTCAACAACTAGAGACTCCACAGCTAGAAACTCCACAACTTGAAACTCCACAACTCAAAACTCCACAACTTGAAACTCCACAACTTGAGACTCTGCACCTAGAAACTCCGCAGCTAGAAACTCCACAACTAGAAACTCCACAACTCGAAACTCCACAACTAGAAACTCCACAACTTGAAACTCCACAACTCAAAACTCCACAACTTGAACTCCAAAGCTACAAACTCCACAACTTCAGACTCCACAACTAGAAACTCCACAACATGAAACTCCACAACTAGAAACTCCACAACTAGAAACTTGAAAACTTGAAACTCCACAACTAGAAACTCCACAACTAGAAACTCCACAACTAGAAACTCCACAACTAGAAACTCCGCAACTAGAGACTCCACAATTAGAAACTCCACAACTAGAAACTCCACAACTACAAACTCCACAAATAGAGACTTGGCAACTAGAAATTTCATATCTAGAAACTCCACAACTACAAATTCCACAAATAGGGGCTCGGCAACTGGAAATTCCATATCTAAAAACTCCAAGGCTAGAAACTGCAAAACTAGAAACTCCACAACTAGAGACTCAACAACTAGAAACTCCCACAATTGAAACTCCACAACTTGAAACTCCACAACTAGAAACTCCACAACTTGAGACTCCGCCACAAGAAACTCCACAACTTGAAACTCCACAACTAGAAACTGCAAAACTAGAGACTTCACAACTAGAAACTCAACAACTAGAAACTCCACAACCAGAAACTCCACAACTAGAAACTGCACAACTAGAAACATCACAACTAGAAACTCCGCAACTAGAGACTCCACAGCTAGAAACTCCACAACTTGAAACTCCACAACTCAAAACTCCACAACTTGAAACTCCACAACTAGAAACTCAACAACTAAAGACTCCACAGCTAGAAACTCCACAACTTGAAATTCCACAACTCAAATCTCCACAACTTGAAACTCCACAACTTGAGACTATGCACCTAGAAACTCCGCAGCTAGAAACTCCACAACTAGAAACTCCACAACTCGAAACTCCACAACTAGAAACTCCACAACTTGAAACTCCACAACTCAAAACTCCACAACTTGAACTCCAAAGCTAGAAACTCCACAACTTGAGACTCCACAACTAGAAACTCCCACACTTGAAACTCCACAACTTGAAACTCCACAACTAGAAATTCCACAACTTGAGACTCCGCCACTAGAATCTCCACAACTTGAAACTCCACAACTAGAAACTCCACAACTAGAAACTGCAAAACTAGAGACTTCACAACTAGAAACTCAACAACTAGAGACTCCACAGCTAGAAACTCCACAACTTGAAACTCCACAACTCAAAACTCCACAACTTGAAACTCCACAACTTGAGACTCTGCACCTAGAAACTCCGCAGCTAGAAACTCCACAACTAGAAACTCCACAACTCGAAACTCCACAACTAGAAACTCCACAACTTGAAACTCCACAACTCAAAACTCCACAACTTGAACTCCAAAGCTACAAACTCCACAACTTCAGACTCCACAACTAGAAACTCCACAACTTGAAACTCCACAAATTTAAACTCCACAACTTGAGACTCCACAACTGGAAACTCCACAACTAGAAACTCCACAACTAGAAACTCCACAACTAGAAACTCCCCAACCAGAAACTCCGCAACTAGAAACTCCGCAACAGGAGACTCTACAACTAGAAACTCCACAACTAGAAACTCCACAACTAGAAACTCCACAACTAGAAACTCCACAACTAAAAACTTCACAATTCGAAACTCTACTAGAAACTCCACAACTTGAGACTCCACAACTAGGCACTCCACAACTAGAAACTCCACAACTAGAGACTCTGCAACTATAGAACTCCGCAACTAGAAACTCCGCATTTAAAAACTCTGCAGCAAGAAAATCCACGGCTAGAAACACCACAACTAGACACTGCGCAACTAGAAACTCTACAACGAGAGACTCCTCAACTAGAGAATTCGCAACTAGAAACTCCAAAAGTAGATACTCTGCAACTATAAACTCCGCAGCTAGAAACTCCACAACTAGAAACTCCACAACTCGAAACTCCACAACTAGAAACTCCGCAACTAGAGACTCCACAACTAGAAACTCCACAACTTGAAACTCCACAACAAGAAACTCCACAACCAGAAACTTCACAACTAGAAACTCCACAACTAGAGACTCCACAACTAGAAACTCCACAACTACAAACTCCACAAATAGAGACTCGGCAACAAAAAAATTCTATATTATGAAACTCCACACGTAAAAACTCCACAACTAGAAACTGCAAAACTAGAGACTTCACAACTAGAAACTCCACAACTAGAAACTCCACAACTGGAAACTCCACAACTAGACACTCTTCAAATAGAAACTCCACAACTAGAGACTCCACAACTTGAAATTCCACAACTTTAAACTCAACAACTTGAGACTCAACAACTAGAAACTCCACAACATGAAACTCCACAACTACAAACTCCACAACCAAAAACTCCACAACCATAAACTCCACAACTAGAAACTCCACAACTAGAAACTCCACAACTACAAACTCCACAAATAGAGACTCGGCTACAAAAAATTTCGTGTCTAGAAAGTCCACAACTGGAAACTCAACAACTTGAGACTCCGCAACTTGAAACTTCACAACTTGAAACTCCACAACCAGAAACTCCGCAACTAGAAACTCCGCAACAGGAGACTCTACAACTAGAAACTCCACAACTAGAAACTCCACAACTAGAAACTCCACAACTAGAGACTCTGCAACTATAGAACTCCGCAACTAGAAACTCCGCATTTAAAAACTCTGCAACAAGAAATTCCACGGCTAGAAACACCACAACTAGACACTGCGCAACTAGAAACTCTACAACTAGAGACTCCTCAACTAGAGAATTCGCAACTAGAAACTCCAAAAGTAGATACTCTGCAACTATAAACTCCGCAGCTAGAAACTCCACAACTAGAAACTCCACAACTCGAAACTCCACAACTAGAAACTCCGCAACTAGAGACTCCACAACTAGAAACTCCAGAACTTGAAACTCCACAACAAGAAACTCCACAACCAGAAACTTCACAACTAGAAACTCCACAACTAGAGACTCCACAACTAGAAACTCTACAACTAGAAACTCCACAACTACAAACTCCATAATAGAGACTAGGCAACAAAAAATTCCATATCATGAAACTCCACACGTAAAAACTCCACAACTAGAAACTGCAAAACTAGAGACTTCACAACTAGAAACTCCACAACTAGAAACTCCACAACTAGAAACTCCAGAACTGGAAACTCCACAACTAGACACTCCGCAAATAGAAACACCACAAATAGAGACTCCACAAGTTGAAACTCCACAACTTTAAACTCCACAACTTGAGACTCAACAACTAGAAACTCCACAACATGAAACTCCACAACTAGAAACTCCACAACCAAAAACTCCACAACCATAAACTCCACAACTAGAAACTCCACAACTAGAAACTCTTCAACTAGAGACTCCACAACTAAAAACTCCACAACTACAAACTCCACAAATACAGACTCGGCTACAAGAAATTTCATGTCTAGAAAGTCCACAACTAAAAACTCCACAACTGGAAACTCCACAACTTGAGACTCCACAACTAGAAACTCCACAACTAGAAACCCCACAACTAGAAACTCCCCAACTAGAAACTCCACAACTAGAAACTCCGCAACTGGAGACTCCACAACTAGAAACTCCACAACTGGAAAGTCCACAACTAGACACTCCGCAACTAACAACTCCACAACTAGAGACTCCACAACTTGAAACTCCACAACTTTAAACTCCACAACTTGAGACTCAACAACTAGAAACTCCACAACATGAAACTCCACAACTACAAACTCCACAACCAAAAACTCCACAACCATAAACTCCACAACTAGAAACTCCATAACTAGAAACTCCACAACTACAAACTCCACAAATAGAGACTCGGCTACAAGAAATTTCGTGTCTAGAAAGTCCACAACTAAAAACTCCACAACTGGAAACTCCACAACTTGAGACTCCACAACTAGAAACTCCACAACTAGAAACTCCACAACTAGAAACTCCCCAACTAGAAACTCCACAACTAGAAACTCCGCAACTGGAGACTCCACAACTAGAAACTCCACAACTAGAAACTTCACAATTCGAAACTCCACAACTGGAAACTCCGCAACTAGAGACTCCACAATTAGAAACTCCACAACTAGAAACTCCACAACTACAAACTCTACAAATAGAGACTCGGCAACTAGAAATTCCATATCTAGAAACTCCACAACTAGAAACTGCAAAACTGGAGACTTCACAACTAGAAACTCCACAACTAAAAACTCCACAACTGGAAACTCCACAACTTGAGACTCCGCAACTTGAAACTTCACAACTAAAAACTCCGCTATTAAAAACTCCACAACTTGAGACTCCGCCACTAGAAACTCCACAACTTGAAACTCCACAACTAGAAACTCCACAACTAGAAACTGCAAAACTAGAGACTTCACAACTAGAAACTCACCAACCAGAAACTCCACAACCAGAAACTCCACAACTAGAAACTCCACAACTAGAAACTTCACAACTAGAAACTCCGCAACTAGAGACTCCACAACTAGAAACTCCACAACTTGAAACTCCACAACTCAATACTCCACAACTTGAAACTCCAAAGCTGAAAACTCCAAACTTGAGACTCCGCAACTAGAAACTCCACAACTTGAAACTCTACAACTAGAAACTCAACGACTAGAAACTCCGCTGTTAAAAACTCCGCAACTAGAAACTACAACTAGAAACTCCACAACTTGAAACTCCACAACTAGATACTCCACAACTGGAAACTCCACAACTATATAATCCATATCTGGAAACTCCACAACTAGATACTCCATATCTGGAAACTCCACAACTAGAAACTCCACAACTAGAGACTCAACAACTCGAAACTCCACAACTAGAAACTCAACAATTAGAAACTCCACAACCAGACACTCCGCAATTCCACAACTGGAAACTCCACAACTGGAAACTCCACAACTAGATACTCCACAACTTGAAACTCCACAACTAGAAACTCCACAACTAGAAACTCTGCAACTAGAGACTTCACAACTAGAAACTCCACAACTACGAACTCCACAAATAGAGACTCGGCTACAAGAAATTTCATGTCTAGAAAGTCCACAACTAAAAACTCCACAACTGGAAACTCCACAACTAGAAACTCCACAACTAGAAACTCCACAACTAGAGATTCCGCCACTAGAAACTCCACAACCAGAGACTCTGCAACTAGAAACTCCGCAGCTAGAAACTCCACAAATAAAAGCTCCGCAACTAGAAACTCCGCAGCTAGAAACTACAGAACTAGACACTCTACAACTAGAAACTCCACAACTAGGAACTCCACAACTAGAAACTCCACAACGAAAAACTTCACAATTCGAAACTCTACAACTAGAAACTCCACAACTTGAAACTCCACAACTAGACACTACACAACTAGAAACTCCTCAACTAGAGACTGCGCAACTAGAGAACTCCGCAACTAGAAACTACGCATTTAAAAACTCCACAACTTGAGACGCCGCAACTAGAAACTCCACAACTAGAGACTCCACAACATGAAACTCCACAACTTTAAACTCCACAACTTGAGACTCAACAACTAGAAACTCCACAACATGAAACTCCACAACTAGAAACTCCACAACTAGAAACTTGACAACTTGAAACTCCACAACTAGAAACTCCACAACTAGAAACTCCACAACTAGAAACTCCACAACTAGAAACTCCGCAACTAGAGACTCCACAATTAGAAACTCCACAACTAGAAACTCCACAACTACAAACTCCACAAATAGAGACTTGGCAACTAGAAATTTCATATCTAGAAACTCCACAACTACAAATTCCACAAATAGGGGCTCGGCAACTGGAAATTCCATATCTAAAAACTCCAAGGCTAGAAACTTCAAAACTAGAAACTCCACAACTAGAGACTCAACAACTAGAAACTCCCACAATTGAAACTCCACAACTTGAAACTCCACAACTAGAAACTCCACAACTTGAGACTCCGCCACAAGAAACTCCACAACTTGAAACTCCACAACTAGAAACTGCAAAACTAGAGACTTCACAACTAGAAACTCAACAACTAGAAACTCCACAACCAGAAACTCCACAACTAGAAACTGCACAACTAGAAACATCACAACTAGAAACTCCGCAACTAGAGACTCCACAGCTAGAAACTCCACAACTTGAAACTCCACAACTCAAAACTCCACAACTTGAAACTCCACAACTAGAAACTCAACAACTAAAGACTCCACAGCTAGAAACTCCACAACTTGAAATTCCACAACTCAAATCTCCACAACTTGAAACTCCACAACTTGAGACTATGCACCTAGAAACTCCGCAGCTAGAAACTCCACAACTAGAAACTCCACAACTCGAAACTCCACAACTAGAAACTCCACAACTTGAAACTCCACAACTCAAAACTCCACAACTTGAACTCCAAAGCTAGAAACTCCACAACTTGAGACTCCACAACTAGAAACTCCCACACTTGAAACTCCACAACTTGAAACTCCACAACTAGAAATTCCACAACTTGAGACTCCGCCACTAGAATCTCCACAACTTGAAACTCCACAACTAGAAACTCCACAACTAGAAACTGCAAAACTAGAGACTTCACAACTAGAAACTCAACAACTAGAGACTCCACAGCTAGAAACTCCACAACTTGAAACTCCACAACTCAAAACTCCACAACTTGAAACTCCACAACTTGAGACTCTGCACCTAGAAACTCCGCAGCTAGAAACTCCACAACTAGAAACTCCACAACTCGAAACTCCACAACTAGAAACTCCACAACTTGAAACTCCACAACTCAAAACTCCACAACTTGAACTCCAAAGCTACAAACTCCACAACTTCAGACTCCACAACTAGAAACTCCACAACTTGAAACTCCACAAATTTAAACTCCACAACTTGAGACTCCACAACTGGAAACTCCACAACTAGAAACTCCACAACTAGAAACTCCACAACTAGAAACTCCCCAACCAGAAACTCCGCAACTAGAAACTCCGCAACAGGAGACTCTACAACTAGAAACTCCACAACTAGAAACTCCACAACTAGAAACTCCACAACTAGAAACTCCACAACTAAAAACTTCACAATTCGAAACTCTACTAGAAACTCCACAACTTGAGACTCCACAACTAGGCACTCCACAACTAGAAACTCCACAACTAGAGACTCTGCAACTATAGAACTCCGCAACTAGAAACTCCGCATTTAAAAACTCTGCAGCAAGAAATTCCACGGCTAGAAACACCACAACTAGACACTGCGCAACTAGAAACTCTACAACGAAAGACTCCTCAACTAGAGAATTCGCAACTAGAAACTCCAAAAGTAGATACTCTGCAACTATAAACTCCGCAGCTAGAAACTCCACAACTAGAAACTCCACAACTAGAAACTCCACAACTAGAAACTCCGCAACTAGAGACTCCACAACTAGAAACTCCACAACTTGAAACTCCACAACAAGAAACTCCACAACCAGAAACTTCACAACTAGAAACTCCACAACTAGAGACTCCACAACTAGAAACTCTACAACTAGAAACTCCACAACTACAAACTCCACAAATAGAGACTCGGCAACAAAAAAATTCTATATTATGAAACTCCACACGTAAAAACTCCACAACTAGAAACTGCAAAACTAGAGACTTCACAACTAGAAACTCCACAACTAGAAACTCCACAACTGGAAACTCCACAACTAGACACTCTTCAAATAGAAACTCCACAACTAGAGACTCCACAACTTGAAATTCCACAACTTTAAACTCAACAACTTGAGACTCAACAACTAGAAACTCCACAACATGAAACTCCACAACTACAAACTCCACAACCAAAAACTCCACAACCATAAACTCCACAACTAGAAACTCCACAACTAGAAACTCCACAACTAGAAACTCCACAACTAGAAACTCCGCAACTAGAGACTCCACAATTAGAAACTCCACAACTAGAAACTCCACAACTACAAACTCCACAAATAGAGACTTGGCAACTAGAAATTTCATATCTAGAAACTCCACAACTACAAATTCCACAAATAGGGGCTCGGCAACTGGAAATTCCATATCTAAAAACTCCAAGGCTAGAAACTTCAAAACTAGAAACTCCACAACTAGAGACTCAACAACTAGAAACTCCCACAATTGAAACTCCACAACTTGAAACTCCACAACTAGAAACTCCACAACTTGAGACTCCGCCACAAGAAACTCCACAACTTGAAACTCCACAACTAGAAACTGCAAAACTAGAGACTTCACAACTAGAAACTCAACAACTAGAAACTCCACAACCAGAAACTCCACAACTAGAAACTGCACAACTAGAAACATCACAACTAGAAACTCCGCAACTAGAGACTCCACAGCTAGAAACTCCACAACTTGAAACTCCACAACTCAAAACTCCACAACTTGAAACTCCACAACTAGAAACTCAACAACTAAAGACTCCACAGCTAGAAACTCCACAACTTGAAATTCCACAACTCAAATCTCCACAACTTGAAACTCCACAACTTGAGACTATGCACCTAGAAACTCCGCAGCTAGAAACTCCACAACTAGAAACTCCACAACTCGAAACTCCACAACTAGAAACTCCACAACTTGAAACTCCACAACTCAAAACTCCACAACTTGAACTCCAAAGCTAGAAACTCCACAACTTGAGACTCCACAACTAGAAACTCCCACACTTGAAACTCCACAACTTGAAACTCCACAACTAGAAATTCCACAACTTGAGACTCCGCCACTAGAATCTCCACAACTTGAAACTCCACAACTAGAAACTCCACAACTAGAAACTGCAAAACTAGAGACTTCACAACTAGAAACTCAACAACTAGAGACTCCACAGCTAGAAACTCCACAACTTGAAACTCCACAACTCAAAACTCCACAACTTGAAACTCCACAACTTGAGACTCTGCACCTAGAAACTCCGCAGCTAGAAACTCCACAACTAGAAACTCCACAACTCGAAACTCCACAACTAGAAACTCCACAACTTGAAACTCCACAACTCAAAACTCCACAACTTGAACTCCAAAGCTACAAACTCCACAACTTCAGACTCCACAACTAGAAACTCCACAACTTGAAACTCCACAAATTTAAACTCCACAACTTGAGACTCCACAACTGGAAACTCCACAACTAGAAACTCCACAACTAGAAACTCCACAACTAGAAACTCCCCAACCAGAAACTCCGCAACTAGAAACTCCGCAACAGGAGACTCTACAACTAGAAACTCCACAACTAGAAACTCCACAACTAGAAACTCCACAACTAGAAACTCCACAACTAAAAACTTCACAATTCGAAACTCTACTAGAAACTCCACAACTTGAGACTCCACAACTAGGCACTCCACAACTAGAAACTCCACAACTAGAGACTCTGCAACTATAGAACTCCGCAACTAGAAACTCCGCATTTAAAAACTCTGCAGCAAGAAATTCCACGGCTAGAAACACCACAACTAGACACTGCGCAACTAGAAACTCCACAACGAAAGACTCCTCAACTAGAGAATTCGCAACTAGAAACTCCAAAAGTAGATACTCTGCAACTATAAACTCCGCAGCTAGAAACTCCACAACTAGAAACTCCACAACTCGAAACTCCACAACTAGAAACTCCGCAACTAGAGACTCCACAACTAGAAACTCCACAACTTGAAACTCCACAACAAGAAACTCCACAACCAGAAACTTCACAACTAGAAACTCCACAACTAGAGACTCCACAACTAGAAACTCTACAACTAGAAACTCCACAACTACAAACTCCACAAATAGAGACTCGGCAACAAAAAAATTCTATATTATGAAACTCCACACGTAAAAACTCCACAACTAGAAACTGCAAAACTAGAGACTTCACAACTAGAAACTCCACAACTAGAAACTCCACAACTGGAAACTCCACAACTAGACACTCTTCAAATAGAAACTCCACAACTAGAGACTCCACAACTTGAAATTCCACAACTTTAAACTCAACAACTTGAGACTCAACAACTAGAAACTCCACAACATGAAACTCCACAACTACAAACTCCACAACCAAAAACTCCACAACCATAAACTCCACAACTAGAAACTCCACAACTAGAAACTCCACAACTACAAACTCCACAAATAGAGACTCGGCTACAAAAAATTTCGTGTCTAGAAAGTCCACAACTGGAAACTCAACAACTTGAGACTCCGCAACTTGAAACTTCACAACTTGAAACTCCACAACCAGAAACTCCGCAACTAGAAACTCCGCAACAGGAGACTCTACAACTAGAAACTCCACAACTAGAAACTCCACAACTAGAAACTCCACAACTAGAGACTCTGCAACTATAGAACTCCGCAACTAGAAACTCCGCATTTAAAAACTCTGCAACAAGAAATTCCACGGCTAGAAACACCACAACTAGACACTGCGCAACTAGAAACTCTACAACTAGAGACTCCTCAACTAGAGAATTCGCAACTAGAAACTCCAAAAGTAGATACTCTGCAACTATAAACTCCGCAGCTAGAAACTCCACAACTAGAAACTCCACAACTCGAAACTCCACAACTAGAAACTCCGCAACTAGAGACTCCACAACTAGAAACTCCAGAACTTGAAACTCCACAACAAGAAACTCCACAACCAGAAACTTCACAACTAGAAACTCCACAACTAGAGACTCCACAACTAGAAACTCTACAACTAGAAACTCCACAACTACAAACTCCATAATAGAGACTAGGCAACAAAAAATTCCATATCATGAAACTCCACACGTAAAAACTCCACAACTAGAAACTGCAAAACTAGAGACTTCACAACTAGAAACTCCACAACTAGAAACTCCACAACTAGAAACTCCAGAACTGGAAACTCCACAACTAGACACTCCGCAAATAGAAACACCACAAATAGAGACTCCACAAGTTGAAACTCCACAACTTTAAACTCCACAACTTGAGACTCAACAACTAGAAACTCCACAACATGAAACTCCACAACTAGAAACTCCACAACCAAAAACTCCACAACCATAAACTCCACAACTAGAAACTCCACAACTTGAAACTCTTCAACTAGAGACTCCACAACTAAAAACTCCACAACTACAAACTCCACAAATACAGACTCGGCTACAAGAAATTTCATGTCTAGAAAGTCCACAACTAAAAACTCCACAACTGGAAACTCCACAACTTGAGACTCCACAACTAGAAACTCCACAACTAGAAACCCCACAACTAGAAACTCCCCAACTAGAAACTCCACAACTAGAAACTCCGCAACTGGAGACTCCACAACTAGAAACTCCACAACTGGAAAGTCCACAACTAGACACTCCGCAACTAACAACTCCACAACTAGAGACTCCACAACTTGAAACTCCACAACTTTAAACTCCACAACTTGAGACTCAACAACTAGAAACTCCACAACATGAAACTCCACAACTACAAACTCCACAACCAAAAACTCCACAACCATAAACTCCACAACTAGAAACTCCATAACTAGAAACTCCACAACTACAAACTCCACAAATAGAGACTCGGCTACAAGAAATTTCGTGTCTAGAAAGTCCACAACTAAAAACTCCACAACTGGAAACTCCACAACTTGAGACTCCACAACTAGAAACTCCACAACTAGAAACTCCACAACTAGAAACTCCCCAACTAGAAACTCCACAACTAGAAACTCCGCAACTGGAGACTCCACAACTAGAAACTCCACAACTAGAAACTTCACAATTCGAAACTCCACAACTGGAAACTCCGCAACTAGAGACTCCACAATTAGAAACTCCACAACTAGAAACTCCACAACTACAAACTCTACAAATAGAGACTCGGCAACTAGAAATTCCATATCTAGAAACTCCACAACTAGAAACTGCAAAACTGGAGACTTCACAACTAGAAACTCCACAACTAAAAACTCCACAACTGGAAACTCCACAACTTGAGACTCCGCAACTTGAAACTTCACAACTAAAAACTCCGCTATTAAAAACTCCACAACTTGAGACTCCGCCACTAGAAACTCCACAACTTGAAACTCCACAACTAGAAACTCCACAACTAGAAACTGCAAAACTAGAGACTTCACAAATAGAAACTCACCAACCAGAAACTCCACAACCAGAAACTCCACAACTAGAAACTCCACAACTAGAAACTTCACAACTAGAAACTCCGCAACTAGAGACTCCACAACTAGAAACTCCACAACTTGAAACTCCACAACTCAATACTCCACAACTTGAAACTCCAAAGCTGAAAACTCCAAACTTGAGACTCCGCAACTAGAAACTCCACAACTTGAAACTCTACAACTAGAAACTCAACGACTAGAAACTCCGCTGTTAAAAACTCCGCAACTAGAAACTACAACTAGAAACTCCACAACTTGAAACTCCACAACTAGATACTCCACAACTGGAAACTCCACAACTATATAATCCATATCTGGAAACTCCACAACTAGATACTCCATATCTGGAAACTCCACAACTAGAAACTCCACAACTAGAGACTCAACAACTCGAAACTCCACAACTAGAAACTCAACAATTAGAAACTCCACAACCAGACACTCCGCAATTCCACAACTGGAAACTCCACAACTGGAAACTCCACAACTAGATACTCCACAACTTGAAACTCCACAACTAGAAACTCCACAACTAGAAACTCTGCAACTAGAGACTTCACAACTAGAAACTCCACAACTACGAACTCCACAAATAGAGACTCGGCTACAAGAAATTTCATGTCTAGAAAGTCCACAACTAAAAACTCCACAACTGGAAACTCCACAACTAGAAACTCCACAACTAGAAACTCCACAACTAGAGATTCCGCCACTAGAAACTCCACAACCAGAGACTCTGCAACTAGAAACTCCGAAGCTAGAAACTCCACAAATAAAAGCTCCGCAACTAGAAACTCCGCAGCTAGAAACTACAGAACTAGACACTCTACAACTAGAAACTCCACAACTAGGAACTCCACAACTAGAAACTCCACAACGAAAAACTTCACAATTCGAAACTCTACAACTAGAAACTCCACAACTTGAAACTCCACAACTAGACACTACACAACTAGAAACTCCTCAACTAGAGACTGCGCAACTAGAGAACTCCGCAACTAGAAACTACGCATTTAAAAACTCCACAACTTGAGACGCCGCAACTAGAAACTCCACAACTACAGACTCCACAACATGAAACTCCACAACTTTAAACTCCACAACTTGAGACTCAACAACTAGAAACTCCACAACATGAAACTCCACAACTAGAAACTCCACAACTAGAAACTTGACAACTTGAAACTCCACAACTAGAAACTCCACAACTAGAAACTCCACAACTAGAAACTCCACAACTAGAAACTCCGCAACTAGAGACTCCACAATTAGAAACTCCACAACTAGAAACTCCACAACTACAAACTCCACAAATAGAGACTTGGCAACTAGAAATTTCATATCTAGAAACTCCACAACTACAAATTCCACAAATAGGGGCTCGGCAACTGGAAATTCCATATCTAAAAACTCCAAGGCTAGAAACTGCAAAACTAGAAACTCCACAACTAGAGACTCAACAACTAGAAACTCCCACAATTGAAACTCCACAACTTGAAACTCCACAACTAGAAACTCCACAACTTGAGACTCCGCCACAAGAAACTCCACAACTTGAAACTCCACAACTAGAAACTCCACAACTCGAAACTCCACAACTAGAAACTCCGCAACTAGAGACTCCACAACTAGAAACTCCACAACTTGAAACTCCACAACAAGAAACTCCACAACCAGAAACTTCACAACTAGAAACTCCACAACTAGAGACTCCACAACTAGAAACTCTACAACTAGAAACTCCACAACTACAAACTCCACAAATAGAGACTCGGCAACAAAAAATTCTATATTATGAAACTCCACACGTAAAAACTCCACAACTAGAAACTGCAAAACTAGAGACTTCACAACTAGAAACTCCACAACTAGAAACTCCACAACTGGAAACTCCACAACTAGACACTCTTCAAATAGAAACTCCACAACTAGAGACTCCACAACTTGAAATTCCACAACTTTAAACTCAACAACTTGAGACTCAACAACTAGAAACTCCACAACATGAAACTCCACAACTACAAACTCCACAACCAAAAACTCCACAACCATAAACTCCACAACTAGAAACTCCACAACTAGAAACTCCACAACTACAAACTCCACAAATAGAGACTCGGCTACAAAAAATTTCGTGTCTAGAAAGTCCACAACTAAAAACTCAACAACTGGAAACTCCACAACTTGAGACTCCACAACTAGAAACTCCACAACTAGAAACTCCACAACTAGAAACTCCCCAACTAGAAACTCCACAACTAGAAACTCCGCAACTGGAGACTCCACAACTAGAAACTCCACAACTAGAAAGTTCACAATTCGAAACTCTACAACTAGAAACTCCACAACTTGAAACTCCACAACTAGACGCTACACAACTATAAACTCCACAACTAGAGATTGCGCTACTAGAGAACTCCGCAACTAGAAACTCCGCATTTAAAAACTCCACAACTTGAGACGCCGCAACTAGAAACTTCACAACTTCAAACTCCACAACTAGAAACTCCACAACTAAAAACTCTACAACTAGAGGCTCCTCAACTAGAGAATTCGCAACTAGAAACTCCAAAACTAAAGACTCTGCACCTAGAAACTCCGCAGCTAGAAACTCCGCAACTAGAAACTCCACAACTTGAAACTCCACAACAAGAAACTCCACAACCAGAAACTCCACAACTAGAAACTCCACAACTAGAAACTCCACAACTGGAAACTCCGCCACTAGAGACTCCACAATTAGAAACCCCACAACAAGAAACTCCACAACTAGAAACTCTACAACTAGAAACTCCACAACTACAAACTCCACAAATAGAGACTCGGCAACAAAAAAATTCTATATTATGAAACTCCACACGTAAAAACTCCACAACTAGAAACTGCAAAACTAGAGACTTCACAACTAGAAACTCCACAACTAGAAACTCCACAACTGGAAACTCCACAACTAGACACTCTTCAAATAGAAACTCCACAACTAGAGACTCCACAACTTGAAATTCCACAACTTTAAACTCAACAACTTGAGACTCAACAACTAGAAACTCCACAACATGAAACTCCACAACTACAAACTCCACAACCAAAAACTCCACAACCATAAACTCCACAACTAGAAACTCCACAACTAGAAACTCCACAACTACAAACTCCACAAATAGAGACTCGGCTACAAAAAATTTCGTGTCTAGAAAGTCCACAACTAAAAACTCAACAACTGGAAACTCCACAACTTGAGACTCCACAACTAGAAACTCCACAACTAGAAACTCCACAACTAGAAACTCCCCAACTAGAAACTCCACAACTAGAAACTCCGCAACTGGAGACTCCACAACTAGAAACTCCACAACTAGAAACTTCACAATTCGAAACTCTACAACTAGAAACTCCACAACTTGAAACTCCACAACTAGACGCTACACAACTATAAACTCCACAACTAGAGATTGCGCTACTAGAGAACTCCGCAACTTGAAACTCCGCATTTAAAAACTCCACAACTTGAGACGCCGCAACTAGAAACTTCACAACTTCAAACTCCACAACTAGAAACTCCACAACTAAAAACTCTACACTAGAGGCTCCTCAACTAGAGAATTCGCAACTAGAAACTCCAAAACTAAAGACTCTGCACCTAGAAACTCCGCAGCTAGAAACTCCGCAACTAGAAACTCCACAACTTGAAACTCCACAACAAGAAACTCCACAACCAGAAACTCCACAACTAGAAACTCCACAACTAGAAACTCCACAACTGGAAACTCCGCCACTAGAGACTCCACAATTAGAAACCCCACAACTAGAAACTCCACAACTACAAACTCTACAAATAGAGACTCGGCAACTAGAAATTCCATATCCAGAAACTCCACAACTACAAACTCCACAAATAGAGACTCGGCAACTAGAAATTCCATATCTAGAAACTCCACAACTAGAAACTGATAAACTAGAGACTTCACAACTAGAAACTCAACAACTAGAAACTCCACAACTTGAAACTCCACAACTAGATACTCCACAACTGGAAACTCCACAACTATATAATCCATATCTGGAAACTCCACAACTAGATACTCCATATCTGGAAACTCCACAACTAGAAACTCCACAACTAGAGACTCAACAACTCGAAACTCCACAACTAGAAACTCAACAATTAGAAACTCCACAACCAGACACTCCGCAATTCCACAACTGGAAACTCCACAACTGGAAACTCCACAACTATATACTCCGCAACTAGAAACTCCACAACTAGAAACTCCACAACTTGAAACTCCATAACTAGAAACTCCACAACTAGAAACTCTGCAACTAGAGACTTCACAACTAGAAACTCCACAACTAGAAACTCCGCAACTACGAACTCCACAAATAGAGACTCGGCTACAAGAAATTTCATGTCTAGAAAGTCCAGAACTAAAAACTCCACAACTTGAAACTCCACAACTAGAAACTCCACAACTAGAAACTCCACAACTAGAAACTCCACAACTAGAAACTCCCCAACCAGAAACTCCGCAACTAGAAACTCCGCAACAGGAGACTCTACAACTAGAAACTCCACAACTAGAAACTCCACAACTAGAAACACCACAACTAGAAACTCCACAATTAAAAACTTCACAATTCGAAACTCTACAACTAGAAACTCCACAACTTGAAACTCCACAAATAGACACTACACAACTAGAAACTCCTCAACTAGAGACTGCGCAACTAGAGAACTCCGCAACTAGAAACTACGCATTTAAAAACTCCACAACTGTAGACGCCGCAACTAGAAACTCCTCAACTAGAGACTCCACAACATGAAACTCCACAACTTTAAACTCCAAAACTTGAGACTCAACAACTAGAAACTCCACAACATGAAACTCCACAACTAGAAACTCCACAACTAGAAACTTGACAACTTGAAACTCCACAACAAGAAACTCCACAACTAGAAACTCCACAACTAGAAACTCCACAACTACAAACTCCACAAATAGAGACTCGGCAACAAAAAATTCTATATTATGAAACTCCACACGTAAAAACTCCACAACTAGAAACTGCAAAACTAGAGACTTCACAACTAGAAACTCCACAACTAGAAACTCCACAACTGGAAACTCCACAACTAGACACTTCGCAAATAGAAACTCCACAACTAGAGACTCCACAACTTGAAATTCCACAACTTTAAACTCAACAACTTGAGACTCAACAACTAGAAACTCCACAACATGAAACTCCACAACTACAAACTCCACAACCAAAAACTCCACAACACTCAACTCCCCAACTAGAAACTCCACAACTAGAAACTCTTCAACTAGAGACTCCACAACTAGAAACTCCACAACTAGAAACTCCACAACTACAAACTCCACAAATAGAGACTCGGCTACAAAAAATTTCGTGTCTAGAAAGTCCACAACTAAAAACTCAACAACTGGAAACTCCACAACTTGAGACTCCACAACTAGAAACTCCACAACTAGAAACTCCACAACTAGAAACTCCCCAACTAGAAACTCCACAACTAGAAACTCCGCTACTGGAGACTCCACAACTAGAAACTCCACAACTAGAAACTTCACATTTCGAAACTCTACAACTAGAAACTCCACAACTTGAAACTCCACAACTAGACACTACACAACTATAAACTCCACAACTAGAGATTGCGCTACTAGAGAACTCCGCAACTAGAAACTCCGCATTTAAAAACTCCAACACTTGAGACGCCACAACTAGAAACTTCACAACTTCAAACTCCACAACTAGAAACTCCACAACTAAAAACTCTACAACTAGAGGCTCCTCAACTAGAGAATTCGCAACTAGAAACTCCAAAACTAAAGACTCTGCACCTAGAAACTCCGCAGCTAGAATCTCCACAACTAGAAACTCCAGAACTCGAAACTCCACAACTAGAAACTCCACAACTTGAAACTCCACAACTCAAAACTCCACAACTTGAAACAACACAACTAGAAACTCCACAACTTGTGACTCCGCAACTAGAAACTCCACAACTTAAAACTCCACAACAAGAAACTCCACAACCAGAAACTCCACAACTAGAAACTCCACAACTAGAAACTCCACAACTGGAAACTCCGCCACTAGAGACTCCACAATTAGAAACTCCACAACTAGAAACTCCACAACTACAAACTCTACAAATAGAGACTCGGCAACTAGAAATTCCATATCTAGAAACTCCACAACTAGAAACTGATGAACTAGAGACTTCACAACTAGAAACTCAACAACTAGAAACTCCACAACTTGAAACTCCACAACTAGATACTCCACAACTGGAAACTCCACAACTATATAATCCATATCTGGAAACTCCACAACTAGATACTCCATATCTGGAAACTCCACAACTAGAAACTCCACAACTAGAGACTCAACAACTCGAAACTCCACAACTAGAAACTCAACAATTAGAAACTCCACAACCAGACACTCCGCAATTCCACAACTGGAAACTCCACAACTGGAAACTCTACAACTATATACTCCGCAACTAGAAACTCCACAACTATAAACTCTACAACTTGAAACTCCATAACTAGAAACTCCACAACTAGAAACTCCGCAACTACGAACTCCACAAATAGAGACTCGGCTACAAGAAATTTCATGTCTAGAAAGTCCAGAACTAAAAACTCCACAACTTGAAACTCCACAACTAGAAACTCCACAACTAGAAACTCCACAACTAGAGATTCCGCCACTAGAAACTCCACAACCAGAGACTCTGCAACTAGAAACTCCGCAGCTAGAAACTTCACAAATAAAAGCTCCGCAACTAGAAACTCCGCAGCTAGAAACTACAGAACTAGACACTCCACAACTAGAAACTCCACAACTAGGAACTCCACAACTAGAAACTCCACAACGAAAAACTTCACAATTCGAAACTCTACAACTAGAAACTCCACAACTTGAAACTCCACAACTAGACACTACACAACTAGAAACTCCTCAACTAGAGACTGCGCAACTAGAGAACTCCGCAACTAGAAACTACGCATTTAAAAACTCCACAACTGTAGATGCCGCAACTAGAAACTCCACAACTAGAGACTCCACAACATGAAACTCCACAACTTTAAACTCCAAAACTTGAGACTCAACAACTAGAAACTCCACAACATGAAACTCCACAACTAGAAACTCCACAACTAGAATCTTGACAACTTGAAACTCCACAACTAGAAACTCCACAACTAGAAACTCCACAACTAGAAACTCCACAACTAGAAACTCCACAACTAGAAACTCCGCAACTAGAGACTCCACAATTAGAAACTCCACAACTACAAACTCCACAACTACAAACTCCACAAATAGAGACTTGGCAACTAGAAATTTCATATCTAGAAACTCCACAACTACAAATTACACAAATAGGGGCTCGGCAACTAGAAATTCCATATCTAAAAACTCCAAGGCTAGAAACTGCAAAACTAGAAACTCCACAACTAGAGACTCAACAACTAGAAACTCCCACACTTGAAACTCCACAGCTTGAAACTCCACAACTCAAAACTCCACAACTTGAACTCCAAAACTAGAAACTCCACAACTAGAGACTCAACAACTAGAAACTCCCACACTTGAAACTCCACAACTTGAAACTCCACAACTAGAAACTCCACAACTTGACACTCCGCCACTAGAAACTCCACAACTTGAAACTCCACAACTAGAAACTCCACAACTAGAAACTGCAAAACTAGAGACGTCAGAACTAGAAACTCAACAACTAGAGACTCCACAGCTAGAAACTCCACAACCTGAAACTCCACAACTCGAGACTCTGCACCTAGAAACTCCGCAGCTAGAAACTCCACAACTAGAAACTCCACAACTCGAAACTCCACAACTAGAAACTCCACAACTTGAAACTCCACAACTCAAAACTCCACAACTTGAACTCCAAAGCTAGAAACTCCACAACTTGAGACTCCACAACTAGAAACTCCACAACTTGAAACTCCACAAATTTAAACTCCGCAACTTGAGACTCCACAACTGGAAACTCCACAACTAGAAACTCCACAACTAGAAACTCCCCATCCAGAAACTCCGCAACTAGAAACTCCGCAACAGGAGACTCTACAACTAGAAACTCCACAACTAGAAACTCCACAACTAGAAACTCCACAACTAGAAACTCCACAACTAAAAACTTCACAATTCGAAACTCTACTAGAAACTCCACAACTTCAGACTCCACAACTAGGCACTCCACAACTAGAAACTCCACAACTAGAGACTCTGCAACTATAGAACTCCACAAATAGAGACTCGGCAACTAGAAATTCCATAACTAGAAACTCCACAACTAGAAACTCACCAACCAGAAACTCCACAACCAGAAACTCCACAACCAGAAACTCCACAACTAGAAACTTCAGAACTAGAAACTCCGCAACTGGAGACTCCACAACTAGAAACTCCACAACTTGAAACTCCACAACTCAATACTCCACATCTTGAAACTCCAAAGCTAAAAACTCCACAACTTGAGACTCCGCAACTAGAAACTCCACAACTTGAAACTCAACAACTTGAAACTCCAAAGCTAGAAACTCCACAACTTGAGACTCCGCAACTAGAAACTCCACAACTTGAAACTCTACAACTAGAAACTCAACGACTAGAAACTCCGCTGTTAAAACTCCGCAACTAGAAACTACAACTAGAAACTCCACAACTTGAAACTCCACAACTAGATACTCCACAACTGGAAACTCCACAACTATATAATCCATATCTGGAAACTCCACAACTAGATACTCCATATCTGGAAACTCCACAACTAGAAACTCCACAACTAGAGACTCAACAACTCGAAACTCCACAACTAGAAACTCTGCAACTAGAGACTTCACAACTACGAACTCCACAAATAGAGACTCGGCTACAAGAAATTTCATGTCTAGAAAGTCCAGAACTAAAAACTCCACAACTGGAAACTCCACAACTAGAAACTCCACAACTAGAAACTACAGAACTAGACACTCCACAACTAGAAACTCCACAACTAGGAACTCCACAACTAGAAACTCCACAACAAAAAACTTCACAATTCGAAACTCTACAACTAGAAACTCCACAACTTGAAACTCCACAACTAGACACTACACAACTAGAAACTCCTCAACTAGAAACTGCGCAACTATAGAACTCCGCAACTAGAAACTACGCATTTAAAAACTCCACAACTTGAGACGCCGCAACTAGAAACTCCACAACTAGAGACTACACAACATGAAACTCCACAACTTTAAACTCCACAACTTGAGACTCAACAACTAGAGACTCCACAATTAGAAACTCCACAAGTAGAAACTCCACAACTACAAACTCCACAAATAGAGACTTGGCAACTAGAAATTTCATATCTAGAAACTCCACAACTACAAACTCCACAAATAGGGGCTCGGCAACTAGAAATTCCATATCTAAGAACTCCAAGGCTAGAAACTGCAAAACTAGAAACTCCAAAACTAGAGACTCAACAACTAGAAACTCCCACACTTGAAACACCACAACTTGAAACTCCACAAATAGAAACTCCACAACTTGAGACTCCGCCACTAGAAACTCCACAACTTGAAACTCCACAACTAGAAACTCCACAACTAGAAACTGCAAAACTAGAGACTTCACAACTAGAAACTCAACAACTAGAAACTCCACAACCAGAAACTCCACAACTAGAAACTGCACAACTAGAAACATCACAACTAGAAACTCAACAACTAGAGACTCCACAGCTAGAAACTCCACAACTTGAAACTCCACAACTCAAAACTCCACAACTTGAAACTCCACAACTTGAGACTCTGCACCTAGAAACTCCGCAGCTAGAAACTCCACAACAAGAAACTCCACAACTCGAAACTCCACAACTAGAAACTCCACAACTCAAAACTCCACAACTTGAACTCCAAAGCTAGAAACTCCACAACTTGAGACTCCACAACTTGAAACTCCACAACTTGAAACTCCACAAATTTAAACTCCACAACTTGAGACTCCACAACTGGAAACTCCCCAACCAGAAACTCCGCAACTAGAAACTCCGCAACAGGAGACTCTACAACTAAAAACTCCACAACTAGAAAATCCACAACTAGAAACTCCACAACTAGAAACTCCACAACTAAAAACTTCACAATTCGAAACTCTACTAGAAACTCCACAACTTGAGACTCCACAACTAGGCACTCCACAACTAGTGACTCTGCAACTATAGAACTCCGCAACTAGAAACTCCGCATTTAAAAACTCTGCAACAAGAAATTCCACGGCTAGAAACACCACAACTAGACACTGCGCAACTAGAAACTCTACAACAAGAGACTCCTCAACTAGAGAATTCGCAACTAGAAACTCCAAAAGTAGATACTCTGCAACTATAAACTCCGCAGCTAGAAACTCCACAACTAGAAACTCCACAACTCGAAACTCCACAACTAGAAACTCCGTAACTAGAGACTCCACAACTAGAAACTCCACAACTTGAAACTCCACAACAAGAAACTCCACAACCAGAAACTTCACAACTAGAAACTCCACAACTAGAGACTCCACAACTAGAAACTCTACAACTAGAAACTCCACAACTACAAACTCCACAAATAGAGACTCGGCAACAAAAAATTTCATATCATGAAACTCTACACGTAAAAACTCCACGACTAGAAACTGCAAAACTAGAGACTTCACAACTAGAAACTCCACAACTAGAAACTCCACAACTGGAAACTCCACAACTAGGCACTCCGCAAATAGAAACTCCACAACTAGAGACTCCACAACTTGAAATTCCACAACTTTAAACTCCACAACTTGAGACTCAACAACTAGAAACTCCACAACTACAAACTCCACAACCAAAAACTCCACAACCATAAACTCCACAACTAGAAACTCCACAACTAGAAACTCTTCAACTAGAGACTCCACAACTAGAAACTCCACAACTAGAAACTCCACAACTAGAAACTCCACAACTACAAACTCCACAAATAGAGACTCGGCTACAAGAAATTTCGTGTCTAGAAAGTCCACAACTAAAAACTCCACAACTGGAAACTCCACAACTTGAGACTCCACAACGAGAAACTCCACAACTAGAAACTCCACAACTAGAAACTCCCCAACTAGAAACTCCACAACTAGAAACTCCGCAACTGGAGACTCCACAACTAGAAACTCCACAACTAGAAACTTCACAATTCGAAACTCTACAACTAGAAACTCCACAACTTGAAACTCCACAACTAGACACTACACCACTATAAACTCCACAACTAGAGACTGCACTACTAGAGAACTCCACAACTAGAAACTCCGCATTTAAAAACTCCACAACTTGAGACGCCGCAACTAGAAACTTCCCAACTTCAAACTCCACAACTAGAAACTCCACAACTAAAAACTCTACAACTAGAGGCTCCTCAACTAGAGAATTCGCAACTAGAAACTCCAAAACTAGAGACTCTGCACCTAGAAACTCCGCAGCTAGAAACTCCACAACTAGAAACTCCAGAACTCGAAACTCCACAACTAGAAACTCCACAACTTGAAACTCCACAACTCCAAACTCCACAACTTGAAACAACACAACTAGAAACTCCACAACTTGTGACTCCGCAACTAGAAACTCCACAACTTGAAACTCCACAACTAGAAACTCCACAACCAGAAACTCAACAACTAGAAACTCCACAACTGGAAACTCCGCAACTAGAGACTCCACAATTAGAAACTCCACAACTAGAAACTCCACAACTACAAACTCCACAAATAGAGACTCGGCAACTAGAAATTCCTTATCTAGAAACTCCACAACTACAAACTCCACAAATAGAGACTCGGCAACTAGAAATTCCATATCTAGAAACTCCACAACTAGAAAACTGCAAAACTAGAGACTTCACAACTAGAAACTCAACAACTAGAAACTCCACAACTAAAAACTCCACAACTGGAAACTCCACAACTTGAGACTCCGCAACTTCAAACTTCACAACTAAAAACTCCGCTATTAAAAACTCCGCAACTAGAAACTCCGCAACTAGAAACTCCACAACTAGAGACTCAATAACTAGAAACTCCAACACTTGAAACTCCACAACTCAAAACTCCAAAACTTGAAACTCCACAACTAGAAACTCCACAACTTGAGACTCCGCCACTAGAAACTCCACAACTTGAAACTCCACAACTAGAAACTCCACAACTAGAAACTGCAAAACTAGAGACTTCACAACTAGAAACTCACCAACCACTGCGCAATGCACCACCACATATTAAAATAAATGCCTACAAAACACTAATTAGACCATGTTTAGAGTACGCCGATCTCATCTGGAGTCCACATCAAAAGTACCTGATTAGTAAAATAGAACGAATACAAAAATTGGCAGTAAGGTTCGTATATTCAGAATTCGCGAGGCAGTCCAGTACCGCAGATTTACTCGCAAGGGCAAACTTAAAACAACTTTTTCAACGCAGAATAATGTCACGATTAAAATTCCTTTACCAATTATATCATGGTCATTTCCACATATCACGCTCTCATTATCTGCAAGATCCGCCTAAACACTCATTCCGACTAAATCATTCTAAAACAATACGCCAACCTTTAAGTCGTGTAAACGCTCACAAACATTCACTTTTTCCGTCAGCTATCTCCCTCTGGAACAGCCTACCCAACGACATTGTTTGTTGTAGTACGATTGACTCTTTCATCAACCGCATACAGTGTATTGAATTTGCACCATGATTTTTATGTATTTCGATGTATCTGTGTACCCACTCCTGCTTGGGCCGTGAAGGGCCTGCAGTATATTCAAATAAAAAAAAACCAGAAACTCCACAACCAGAAACTCCACAACCAGAAACTCCACAACTAGAAACTTCACAACTAGAAACTCCGCAACTAGAGACTCCACAACTAGAAACTCCACAACTTGAAACTCCACAACTCAATACTCCACAACTTGAAACTCCATAGCTAAAAACTCCACAACTTGAGACTCCGCAACTAGAAACTCCACAACTTGAAACTCCACAACTTGAAACTCCAAAGCTAGAAACTCCACAACTTGAGACTCCGCAACTAGAAACTCCACAACTTGAAACTCTACAACTAGAAACTCAACGACTAGAAACTCCGCTGTTAAAAACTCCGCAACTAGAAACTACAACTAGAAACTCCACAACTTGAAACTCCACAACTAGATACTCCACAACTGGAAACTCCACAACTATATAATCCATATCTGGAAACTCCACAACTAGATACTCCATATCTGGAAACTCCACAACTAGAAACTCCACAACTAGAGACTCAACAACTCGAAACTCCACAACTAGAAACTCAACAATTAGAAACTCCACAACCAGACACTCCGCAATTCCACAACTGGAAACTCCACAACTGGAAACTCCACAACTAGATACTCCGCAACTAGAAACTCCACAACTAGAAACTCCACAACTTGAAACTCCACAACTAGAAACTCCACAACTAGAAACTCTGCAACTAGAGACTTCACAACTACGAACTCCACAAATAGAGACTCGGCTACAAGAAGTTTCATGTCTAGAAAGTCCAGAACTAAAAACTCCACAACTGGAAACTCCACAACTAGAAACTCCACAACTAGAAACTACAGAACTAGACACTCCACAACTAGAAACTCATCAACTAGGAACTCCACAACTAGAAACTCCACAACAAAAAACTTCACAATTCGAAACTCTACAACTAGAAACTCCACAACTTGAAACTCCACAACTAGACACTACACAACTAGAAACTCCTCAACTAGAGACTGCGCAACTAGAGAACTCCGCAACTAGAAACTACGCATTTAAAAACTCCACAACTTGAGACGCCGCAACTAGAAACTCCACAACTAGAGACTACACAACATGAAACTCCACAACTTTAAACTCCACAACTTGAGACTCAACAACTAGAGACTCCACAATTAGAAACTCCACAACTAGAAACTCCACAACTACAAACTCCACAAATAGGGGCTCGGGAACTAGAAATTCCATATCTAAAAACTCCAAGGCTAGAAACTGCAAAACTAGAAACTCCAAAACTAGAGACTCAACAACTAGAAACTCCCACACTTGAAACACCACAACTTGAAACTCCACAACTAGAAACTCCACAACTTGAGACTCCGCCACTAGAAACTCCACAACTTGAAACTCCACAACTAGAAACTCCACAACTAGAAACTGCAAAACTAGAGACTTCACAACTAGAAACTCAACAACTAGAAACTCCACAACCAGAAACTCCACAACTAGAAACTGCACAACTAGAAACATCACAACTAGAAACTCCGCAACTAGAGACTCCACAGCTAGAAACTCCACAACTTGAAACTCCACAACTCATAACTCCACAACTTGAAACTCCACAACTTGAGACTCTGCACCTAGAAACTCCGCAGCTGGAAACTCCAGGACTAGAAACTCCACAACTCGAAACTCCACAACTAGAAACTCCACAACTTGAAACTCCACAACTCAAAACTCCACAACTTGAACTCCAAAACTAGAAACTCCACAACTAGAGACTCAACAACTAGAAACTCCCACACTTGAAACTCCACAACTTGAAACTCCACAACTAGAAACTCAACAACTTGAGACTCCGCCACTAGAAACTCCACAACTTGAAACTCCACAACTAGAAACTCCACAACTAGAAACTGCAAAACTAGAGACTTCACAACTAGAAACTCAACAACTAGAGACTCCACAGCTAGAAACTCCACAACTTGAAACTCCACAACTACAAACTCCACAAATAGAGACTCGGCAACTAGAAATTCCATATCTAGAAACTCCACAACTACACACTCCACAAATAGAGACTCGGCAACTAGAAATTCCATATCTAAAAACTCCAGAACTAGAAACTGCAAAACTAGAGACTTCACAACTAGAAACTCAACAACTAGAAACTCCACAACTAAAAACTCCACAACTGGAAACTCCACAACTTGAGACTCTGCAACTTGAAACTTCACAACTTGAAACTCCACAACCAGAAACTCCGCAACTAGAAACTCCGCAACAGGAGACTCTACAACTAGAAACTCCACAACTAGAAACTCCACAACTAGAAACTCCACAACTAGAGACTCTGCAACTATAGAACTCCGCAACTAGAAACTCCGCATTTAAAAACTCTGCAACAAGAAATTCCACGGCTAGAAACACCACAACTAGACACTGCGCAACTAGAAACTCTACAACTAGAGACTCCTCAACTAGAGAATTCGCAACTAGAAACTCCAAAAGTAGATACTCTGCAACTATAAACTCCGCAGCTAGAAACTCCACAACTAGAAACTCCACAACTCGAAACTCCACAACTAGAAACTCCGCAACTAGAGACTCCACAACTAGAAACTCCAGAACTTGAAACTCCACAACAAGAAACTCCACAACCAGAAACTTCGCAACTAGAAACTCCACAACTAGAGACTCCACAACTAGAAACTCTACAACTAGAAACTCCACAACTAGAAACTCCACAACCAGAAACTCCACAACTAGAAACTCCATAACTAGAAACTCCACAACTGGAAACTCCGCAACTAGAGACTCCACAATTAGAAACTCCACAACTAGAAACTCCACAACTACAAATTCCACAAATAGAGACTCGGCAAATAGAAATTCCATATCTAGAAACTCCACAACTACACACTCCACAAATAGAGACTCGGCAACTAGAAATTCCATATCTAAAAACTCCAGAACTAGAAACTGCAAAACTAGAGACTTCACAACTAGAAACTCAACAACTAGAAACTCCACAACTAAAAACTCCACAACTGGAAACTCCACAACTTGAGACTGCGCAACTTGAAACTTCACAACTTGAAACTCCACAACCAGAAACTCCGCAACTAGAAACTCCGCAACAGGAGACTCTACAACTAGAAACTCCACAACTAGAAACTCCACAACTAGAAACTCCACAACTAGAGACTCTGCAACTATAGAACTCCGCAACTAGAAACTCCGCATTTAAAAACTCTGCAACAAGAAATTCCACGGCTAGAAACACCACAACTAGACACTGCGCAACTAGAAGCTCTACAACTAGAGACTCCTCAACTAGAGAATTCGCAACTAGAAACTCCAAAAGTAGATATCTGCAACTATAAACTCCGCAGCTAGAAACTCCACAACTAGAAACTCCACAACTCGAAACTCCACAACTAGAAACTCCGCAACTAGAGACTCCACAAGTAGAAACTCCAGAACTTGAAACTCCACAACAAGAAACTCCACAACCAGAAACTTCACAACTAGAAACTCCACAACTGGAGACTCCACAACTAGAAACTCTACAACTAGAAACTCCACAACTACAAACTCCATAATAGAGACTAGGCAACAAAAATTCCATATCATGAAACTCCACACGTAAAAACTCCACAACTAGAAACTGCAAAACTAGAGACTTCACAACTAGAAACTCCACAACTAGAAACTCCACAACTTGAAACTCCACAACTAGACACTACACCACTATAAACTCCACAACAAGAGACTGCACTACTAGAGAACTCCACAACTAGAAACTCCGCATTTAAAAACTCCACAACTTGAGACGCCGCAACTAGAAACTTCCCAACTTCAAACTCCACAACTAGAAACTCCACAACTAAAAACTCTACAACTAGAGGCTCCTCAACTAGAGAATTCGCAACTAGAAACTCCAAAACTAGAGACTCTGCACCTAGAAACTCCGCAGCTAGAAACTCCACAACTAGAAACTCCAGAACTCGAAACTCCACAACTAGAAACTCCACAACTTGAAACTCCACAACTCAAAATTCCACAACTTGAAACAACACAACTAGAAACTCCACAACTTGTGACTCCACAACTAGAAACTCCACAACTTGAAACTCCACAACTAGAAACTCCACAACCAGAAACTCAACAACTAGAAACTCCACAACTGGAAACTCCGCAACTAGAGACTCCACAATTAGAAACTCCACAACTAGAAACTCCACAACTACAAACTCCACAAATAGAGACTCGGCAACTAGAAATTCCTTATCTAGAAACTCCACAACTACAAACTCCACAAATAGAGACTCGGCAACTAGAAATTCCATATCTAGAAACTCCACAACTAGAAACTGCAAAACTAGAGACTTCACAACTAGAAACTCAACAACTAGAAACTCCACAACTAAAAACTCCACAACTGGAAACTCCACAACTTGAGACTCCGCAACTTCAAACTTCACAACTAAAAACTCCGCTATTAAAAACTCCGCAACTAGAAACTCCACAACTAGAGACTCAATAACTAGAAACTCCAACACTTGAAACTCCACAACTCAAAACTCCAAAACTTGAAACTCCACAACTAGAAACTCCACAACTTGAGACTCCGCCACTAGAAACTCCACAACTTGAAACTCCACAACTAGAAACTCCACAACTAGAAACTGCAAAACTAGAGACTTCACAACTAGAAACTCACCAACCACTGCGCAATGCACCACCACATATTAAAATAAATGCCTACAAAACACTAATTAGACCATGTTTAGAGTACGCCGATCTCATCTGGAGTCCACATCAAAAGTACCTGATTAGTAAAATAGAACGAATACAAAAATTGGCAGTAAGGTTCGTATATTCAGAATTCGCGAGGCAGTCCAGTACCGCAGATTTACTCGCAAGGGCAAACCTAAAACAACTTTTTCAACGCAGAATAATGTCACGATTAAAATTCCTTTACCAATTATATCAAGGTCATTTCCACATATCACGCTCTCATTATCTGCAAGATCCGCCTAAACACTCATTCCGACTAAATCATTCTAAAACAATACGCCAACCTTTAAGTCGTGTAAACGCTCACAAACATTCACTTTTTCCGTCAGCTATCTCCCTCTGGAACAGCCTACCCAACGACATTGTTTGTTGTAGTACGATTGACTCTTTCATCAACCGCATACAGTGTATTGAATTTGCACCATGATTTTTATGTATTTCGATGTATCTGTGTACCCACTCCTGCTTGGGCCGTGAAGGGCCTGCAGTATATTCAAATAAAAAAAACCAGAAACTCCACAACCAGAAACTCCACAACCAGAAACTCCACAACTAGAAACTTCACAACTAGAAACTCCGCAACTAGAGACTCCACAACTAGAAACTCCACAACTTGAAACTCCACAACTCAATACTCCACAACTTGAAACTCCATAGCTAAAAACTCCACAACTTGAGACTCCGCAACTAGAAACTCCACAACTTGAAACTCCACAACTTGAAACTCCAAAGCTAGAAACTCCACAACTTGAGACTCCGCAACTAGAAACTCCACAACTTGAAACTCTACAACTAGAAACTCAACGACTAGAAACTCCGCTGTTAAAAACTCCGCAACTAGAAACTCCACAACTAGATACTCCACAACTGGAAACTCCACAACTATATAATCCATATCTGGAAACTCCACAACTAGATACTCCATATCTGGAAACTCCACAACTAGAAACTCCACAACTAGAGACTCAACAACTCGAAACTCCACAACTAGAAACTCAACAATTAGAAACTCCACAACCAGACACTCCGCAATTCCACAACTGGAAACTCCACAACTGGAAACTCCACAACTAGATACTCCGCAACTAGAAACTCCACAACTAGAAACTCCACAACTTGAAACTCCACAACTAGAAACTCCACAACTAGAAACTCTGCAACTAGAGACTTCACAACTACGAACTCCACAAATAGAGACTCGGCTACAAGAAGTTTCATGTCTAGAAAGTCCAGAACTAAAAACTCCACAACTGGAAACTCCACAACTAGAAACTCCACAACTAGAAACTACAGAACTAGACACTCCACAACTAGAAACTCATCAACTAGGAACTCCACAACTAGAAACTCCACAACAAAAAACTTCACAATTCGAAACTCTACAACTAGAAACTCCACAACTTGAAACTCCACAACTAGACACTACACAACTAGAAACTCCTCAACTAGAGACTGTGCAACTAGAGAACTCCGCAACTAGAAACTACGCATTTAAAAACTCCACAACTTGAGACGCCGCAACTAGAAACTCCACAACTAGAGACTACACAACATGAAACTCCACAACTTTAAACTCCACAACTTGAGACTCAACAACTAGAGACTCCACAATTAGAAACTCCACAACTAGAAACTCCACAACTACAAACTCCACAAATAGGGGCTCGGGAACTAGAAATTCCATATCTAAAAACTCCAAGGCTAGAAACTGCAAAACTAGAAACTCCAAAACTAGAGACTCAACAACTAGAAACTCCCACACTTGAAACACCACAACTTGAAACTCCACAACTAGAAACTCCACAACTTGAGACTCCGCCACTAGAAACTCCACAACTTGAAACTCCACAACTAGAAACTCCACAACTAGAAACTGCAAAACTAGAGACTTCACAACTAGAAACTCAACAACTAGAAACTCCACAACCAGAAACTCCACAACTAGAAACTGCACAACTAGAAACATCACAACTAGAAACTCCGCAACTAGAGACTCCACAGCTAGAAACTCCACAACTTGAAACTCCACAACTCATAACTCCACAACTTGAAACTCCACAACTTGAGACTCTGCACCTAGAAACTCCGCAGCTGGAAACTCCAGGACTAGAAACTCCACAACTCGAAACTCCACAACTAGAAACTCCACAACTTGAAACTCCACAACTCAAAACTCCACAACTTGAACTCCAAAACTAGAAACTCCACAACTAGAGACTCAACAACTAGAAACTCCCACACTTGAAACTCCACAACTTGAAACTCCACAACTAGAAACTCAACAACTTGAGACTCCGCCACTAGAAACTCCACAACTTGAAACTCCACAACTAGAAACTCCACAACTAGAAACTGCAAAACTAGAGACTTCACAACTAGAAACTCAACAACTAGAGACTCCACAGCTAGAAACTCCACAACTTGAAACTCCACAACTACAAACTCCACAAATAGAGACTCGGCAACTAGAAATTCTATATCTAGAAACTCCACAACTACACACTCCACAAATAGAGACTCGGCAACTAGAAATTCCATATCTAAAAACTCCAGAACTAGAAACTGCAAAACTAGAGACTTCACAACTAGAAACTCAACAACTAGAAACTCCACATCTAAAAACTCCACAACTGGAAACTCCACAACTTGAGACTCTGCAACTTGAAACTTCACAACTTGAAACTCCACAACCAGAAACTCCGCAACTAGAAACTCCGCAACAGGAGACTCTACAACTAGAAACTCCACAACTAGAAACTCCACAACTAGAAACTCCACAACTAGAGACTCTGCAACTATAGAACTCCGCAACTAGAAACTCCGCATTTAAAAACTCTGCAACAAGAAATTCCACGGCTAGAAACACCACAACTAGACACTGCGCAACTAGAAACTCTACAACTAGAGACTCCTCAACTAGAGAATTCGCAACTAGAAACTCCAAAAGTAGATACTCTGCAACTATAAACTCCGCAGCTAGAAACTCCACAACTAGAAACTCCACAACTCGAAACTCCACAACTAGAAACTCCGCAACTAGAGACTCCACAACTAGAAACTCCAGAACTTGAAACTCCACAACAAGAAACTCCACAACCAGAAACTTCGCAACTAGAAACTCCACAACTAGAGACTCCACAACTAGAAACTCTACAACTAGAAACTCCACAACTAGAAACTCCACAACCAGAAACTCCACAACTAGAAACTCCATAACTAGAAACTCCACAACTGGAAACTCCGCAACTAGAGACTCCACAATTAGAAACTCCACAACTAGAAACTCCACAACTACAAATTCCACAAATAGAGACTCGGCAAATAGAAATTCCATATCTAGAAACTCCACAACTACACACTCCACAAATAGAGACTCGGCAACTAGAAATTCCATATCTAAAAACTCCAGAATTAGAAACTGCAAAACTAGAGACTTCACAACTAGAAACTCAACAACTAGAAACTCCACAACTAAAAACTCCACAACTGGAAACTCCACAACTTGAGACTGCGCAACTTGAAACTTCACAACTTGAAACTCCACAACCGGAAACTCCGCAACTAGAAACTCCGCAACAGGAGACTCTACAACTAGAAACTCCACAACTAGAAACTCCACAACTAGAAACTCCACAACTAGAGACTCTGCAACTATAGAACTCCGCAACTAGAAACTCCGCATTTAAAAACTCTGCAACAAGAAATTCCACGGCTAGAAACACCACAACTAGACACTGCGCAACTAGAAACTCTACAACTAGAGACTCCTCAACTAGAGAATTCGCAACTAGAAACTCCAAAAGTAGATACTCTGCAACTATAAACTCCGCAGCTAGAAACTCCACAACTAGAAACTCCACAACTCGAAACTCCACAACTAGAAACTCCGCAACTAGAGACTCCACAAGTAGAAACTCCAGAACTTGAAACTCCACAACAAGAAACTCCACAACCAGAAACTTCACAACTAGAAACTCCACAACTGGAGACTCCACAACTAGAAACTCTACAACTAGAAACTCCACAACTACAAACTCCATAATAGAGACTAGGCAACAAAAAATTCCATATCATGAAACTCCACACGTAAAAACTCCACAACTAGAAACTGCAAAACTAGAGACTTCACAACTAGAAACTCCACAACTTGAAACTCCACAACTGGAAACTCCACAACTAGACACTCCGCAAATAGAAACTCCACAGCTAGAGACTCCACAACTTGAAACTCCACAACTTTAAACTCCACAACTTGAGACTCAACAACTAGAAACTCCACAACATGAAACTCCACAACTAGAAACTCCACAACCAAAAACTCCACAACCATAAACTCCACAACTAGAAACTTCACAACTAGAAACTCTTCAACTAGAGACTCCACAACTAGAAACTCTACAACTACAAACTCCACAAATAAAGACTCGGCTACAAGAAATTTCATGTTTAGAAAGTCCACAACTAAAAACTCCACAACTGGAAACTCCACAACATGAGACACCACAACTAGAAACTCCCCAACTAGAAACTCCACAACTAGAAACTCCGCAACTGGAGACTCCACAACTAGAAACTCCACAACTAGAAACTTCACAATTCGAAACTCTACAACAAGAAACTCCACAACTTGAAACTCCACAACTAGACACTACACAACTATAAACTCCACAACTAGAGACTGCACAACTAGAGAACTCCGCAACTAGAAACTCCGCATTTAAAAACTCCACAACTTGAGATGCCGCAACTAGAAACTTCACAACTTGAAACTCCACAACTAGAAACTCCACAACTAAAAACTCTACAACTAGAGGCTCAACTAGAGAATTCGCAACTAGAAACTCCAAAACTAGAGACTCTGCACCTAGAAACTCCGCAGCTAGAAACTCCACAACTAGAAACTCAAGAACTCGAAACTCCACAACTAGAAACTCCACAACTTGAAACTCCACAACTCAAAACTCCACAACTTGAAACAACACAACTAGAAACTCCACAACTTGTGACTCCGCAACTAGAAACTCCACAACTTGAAACTCCACAACTAGAAACTCCACAACCAGAAACTCCACAACTAGAAACTCCATAACTAGAAACTCCACAACTGGAAACTCCGCAACTAGGGACTCCACAATTAGAAACTCCACAACTAGAAACTCCACAACTACAAACTCCACAAATAGAGACTCGGCAACTAGAAATTCCATATCTAGAAACTCCACAACTACAAACTCCACAAATAGAGACTCGGCAACTAGAAATTCCATATCTAAAAACTCCAGAACTAGAAACTGCAAAACTACAGACTTCACAACTAGAAACTCAACAACTAGAAACTCCACAACTAAAAACTCCACAACTGGAAACTCCACAACTTGAGACTCCGCAACTTGAAACTTCACAACTAAAAACTCCGCTATTAAAAACTCCGCAACTAGAAACTCCGCAACTAGAAACTCCACAACTTGAAACTCCACAACTAGATACTCCACAATTGGAAACTCCACAACTAGATAATCCATATCTGGAAACTCCACAACTAGAAACTCCACAACTAGAGACTCACCAACTATAAACTCCAACACTTGAAACTCCACAACTCAAAACTCCAAAACTTGAAACTCCACAACTAGAAACTCCACAACTTGAGACTCCGCCACTAGAAACTCCACAACTTGAAACTCCACAACTAGAAACTCCACAACTAGAAACTGCAAAACTAGAGACTTCACAACTAGAAACTCACCAACTAGAAACTCCACAACCAGAAACTCCACAACTAGAAACTCCACAACTAGAAACTTCACAACTAGAAACTCCGCAACTAGAGACTCCACAACTAGAAACTCCACAACTTCAAACTCCACAACTCAATACTCCACAACTTGAAACTCCAAAGCTAGAAACTCCACAACTTGAGACTCCGCAACTAGAAACTCCACAACTTGAAACTCCACTACTAGAAACTCAACAACTAGAAGCTCCACAACTAAAAACTCCACAACTGGAAACTCCACAACTTGAGATTCCGCAACTTGAAATTCCACAACTAGAAACTCCGCTGTTAAAAACTCCGCAACTAGAAACTCCGCAACTAGAAACTCCACAACTTGAAACTCCACAACTAGATACTCCACAACCTCAAACTCCACAACTAGAGATTCCGCCACTAGAAACTCCACAACCAGAGACTCTGCAACTAGAAACTCCGCAGCTAGAAACTCCACAAATAAAAGCTCCGCAACTAGAAACTCCGCAGCGAGAAACTCTACAACTAGGAACTCCACAACTTGAAACCTCACAACCTTAAGTTACGCAACTAGAAAATCCACAGCTAGAGAATCCGCAACTAGAAACTCCACAACTAGAAACTCCACAACTCAAAACTCCAACTAGAAACTCCAAAAAACGAACTTCCACAACTCGAAACTCCACAACTGGAAACTCCACAACTAGACACTCCACAACTAAAAACTCTTCAACTAGAAACTCCTAAACTAGAGACTCCACAACTAGAGAATCTACAACTAGAGACTTCAAACTACAAACTCAACAACTAGAAACTCCACAACAAAAACTCAACAACTAGAAACTCCACAGCTTGAGGCTCCGCAACTTGAAACTCCACAACTAGAAACTCCGCAACTAGAAACTCCACAACTAGGGACTCCGCAACTAGAAACTCCGCAACTAGAAACTCCACAACTGGAAGCTCCACTACTAGATACTCCACAACTGGAAACTCGACAACTAAAAACTCCACATCTAGAGACTCCACAACTTGAAACTCCACAACTAAACACTCTGCAACAAGAAACTCCAAAACTAGAGACTCCGCAACTCCATAACTAGAAACTCTACAACTGGAAAATCGAATCTAGATACTCCACAACTAGAAAATCCACAACTAGAAACTCCACAACTATAGACTCCACAACTTGAAACTCCACAAGCTTAATCTGGACAACTTGAGACTCCAGAACTAGAAACTCCACAACTAGAAACTCCAAAACTAGAAACTCCGCAACTAGAAACTCCGCAACAGGAGACTACAACTAGAAACTCCACAACTAGAAACTCCAAAACTAGAAACTCCACAACTATAAACTTCACGACTAGAAACTCCGACACTAGAAACTCCACAACTAGAAACTCCGCAGCTAGAAACTCCACAACTAAAAACTCCACAACTAGAAATTCCACAACTACAAACTCCACAAATAGAGACTCGCAACTAGAAATTCCATATCTAGAAACTCCAAAACTAAAAACTCCACAACTAGAAACTGCAAAACTAGAGACTTCACAACTAGAAACTTCACAACTAGAAACTCCACAACTGGAAACTCCACAACTAGACACTCCGCAACTAACAACTCCACAACTAGAGACTCCCCAACTTGAAACTCCACAACTTTAAACTCCACAACTTGAGACTCAACAACTAAAAACTCCACAACATGAAACTCCACAACTAGAAACTCCACAACCAGAAACTCCACAACCATAAACTCCACAACTAGAAACTTCACAACTAGAAACTCTTCAACTAGAGACTCCACAACTAGAAAATACACAACTACAAACTCCACAAATAGAGACTCGGCTACAAGAAATTTCATGTCTAGAAAGTCCACAACTAAAACTCCACGACTTGAAACTCCACAACTTGAGACTCCACAACTAGAAACTCCACAATTAGAAACTCAATAACTAGAAACTCCCCAACTAGAAACTCCGCAACTAGAAACTCCACAACTAGAAACTCCACAACGAAAACTTCACAATTGGAAACTCTACAACTAGAAACTCCACAACTTGAAACTCCACAACTAGACAGTACACAACTAGAAACTCCACAACTAGAGACTGCGCAACTAGATAACTCCGCAACTAGAAACTACGCATTTAAAAACTCCACAACTTGAGATACCGCAACTAGAAACTCCACAACTTGAAACTCCACAACTGGAAACTCCGCAACTAAAAACTCTACAACTAGAGACTCCTCAACTAGAGAATTCGCAACTAGAAACTCCAAAACTAGAGACTCTGCACCTAGAAACTCCGCAGCTAGAAACTCCACAACTAGAAACTCCACAACTCGAAACTCCACAACTAGAAACTCCACAACTTGAAACTCCACAACTCAAAACTCCACAACTTGAAACTCCACAACTAGAAACTCCACAACTTGAGATTCCGCAACTAGAAACTCCACAACTTGAGACTCCACAACTAGAAACTCCACAACTAGAAACTCTCCAACTAGAAACTCCGCAACTAGAAACTCCGCAACAGGAGACTCTACAACTAGAAACTCCACAACTAGAAACTCCAAAACTAGAAACTCCACAACTAGAAACTTCACAACTAGAAACTCTGCAACTAGAAACTCCACAACTAGAAACTCCGCAACTAGAGACTCCACAACTAAAAACTCCACAACTAGAAATTCCACAACTACAAACTCCACAAATAGAGACTCGGCAACTAGAAATTCCATATCTAGAAACTCCACAACTAAAAACTCCACAACTAGAAACTGCAAAACTAGAGACTTCACAACTAGAGACTCCACAGCTAGAAACTCCACAACTGGAAACTCCACAACTAGACACTCCGCAACTAGAAACTCCACAACTAGAGACTCCACAACTTGAAACTCCACAACCACAAACTCCGCAACTAGAAACTCCGCAACAGGAGACTCTACAACTAGAAACTCCACAACTAAAAACTTCACAATTGGAAACTCTACTAGAAACTCCACACCTTGAGACTCCACAACTAGGCACTCCACAACTAGAAACTCCACAACTAGAGACTGTGCAACTATAGAACTCCGCAACTAGAAACTCCGCATTTAAAAACTCTGCAACAAGAAATTCCACGGCTAGAAACACCACAACTAGACACTGAGCAACTAGAAACTCTACAACTAGAGACTCCTCAACTAGAGAATTCGCAACTAGAAACTTTAAAAGTAGATACTCTGCAACTATAAACTCCGCAGCTAGAAACTCCACAACTAGAAACTCCACAACTCGAAACTCCACAACTAGAAACTCCGCAACTACAGACTCCACAACTAGAAACTCCAGAACTTGAAACTCCACTACAAGAAACTCCACAACCAGAAACTTCACAACTAGAAACTCCACAACTAGAGACTCCACAACTAGAAACTCTACAACTAGAAACTCCACAACTACAAACTCCATAATAGAGACTAGGCAACAAAAAATTCCATATCATGAAACTCCACACGTAAAAACTCCACAACTAGAAACTGTAAAACTAGAGACTTCACAACTAGAAACTCCACAACTAGAAACTCCACAACTGGAAACTCCACAACTAGACACTCCGCAAATAGAAACTCAACAACTAGAGACTCCACAACTTGAAACTCCACAACTCTAAACTCCACAACTTGAGACTCAACAACTAGAAACTCCACAACATGAAACTCCACAACTAGAAACTCCACAACCAAAAACTCCACAACCATAAACTCCACAACTAGAAACTCCACAACTAGAAACTCTTCAACTAGAGACTCCACAACTAGAAACTCCACAACTACAAACTCCACAAATAGAGACTCGGCTACAAGAAATTTCATGTCTTTAAAGTCCACAACTAAAAACTCCACAACTGGAAACTCCACAACTTGAGACTCCACAACTAGAAACTCCACAACTAGAAACTCCACAACTAGAAACTCCCCAACTAGAAACTCCACAACTAGAAACTCCGCAACTGGAGACTCCACAACTAGAAACTCCACAACTAGAAACTTCACAATTCGAAACTCTACAACAAGAAACTCCACAACTGGAAACTCCACAACTAGACACTCCGCAAATAGAAACTCCACAACTAGAGACTCCACAACTTGAAACTCCACATTTTTAAACTCCACAACTTGAGACTCAACAACTAGAAACTCCACAACATGAAACTCCACAACTAGAAACTCCACAACCAAAAACTCCACAACCATAAACTCCACAACTAGAAACTCCACAACCAGAAACTCTTCAACTAGAGACTCCACAACTAGAAACTCCACAACTACAAACTCCACAAATAGAGACTCGGCTACAAGAAATTTCATGTCTAGAAAGTCCACAACTAAAAACTCCACAACTGGAAACTCCACAACTTGAGACTCCACAACTATAAAATCCACAACTAGAAACTCCACAACTAGAAACTCCCCAACTAGAAACTCCACAACTAGAAACTCCGCAACTGGAGACTCCACAACTAGAAACTCCACAACTAGAAACTTCACAATTCGAAACTCTACAACAAGAAACTCCACAACTTGAAACTCCACAACTAGACACTACACAACTATAAACTCCACAACTAGAGACTGCGCAACTAGAGAACTCCGCAACTAGAAACTCCGCATTTAAAAACTCCACAACTTGAGATGCCGCAACTAGAAACTTCACAACTTGAAACTCCACAACTAGAAACTCCACAACTTGAAACTCCACAACTAGAAACTCCACAACCAGAAACTCCACAACTAGAAACTCCACAACTAGAAACTCCACAACTGGAAACTCCGCAACTAGAGACTCCGCCATTAGAAACTCCACAACTAGAAACTCCACAACTACAAACTCCACAAATAGAGACTCGGCAACTAGAAATTCCATATCTAGAAACTCCACAACTACAAACTCCACAAATAGAGACTCGGCAACTAGAAATTCCATATCTAGAAACTCCACAACTAGAAACTGCAAAACTAGAGACTTCACAACTAGAAACTCAACAACTAGAAACTCCACAACTAAAAACTCCACAACTGGAAACTCCACAACTTGAGACTCCGCAACTTGAAACTTCACAACTAACAACTCCGCTATTAAAAACTCCGCAACTAGAAACTCCGCAACTAGAAACTCCACAACTTGAAACTCCACAACTAGATACTCCACAATTGGAAACTCCACAACTAGATAATCCATATCTGGAAACTCCACAACTAGAAACTCCACAACTAGAGACTCAACAACTAGAAACTCCAACACTAGAAACTCCACAACTCAAAACTCCAAAACTTGAAACTCCACAACTAGAAACTCCACAACTTGAAACTCCGCCACTAGAAACTCCACAACTTGAAACTCCACAACTAGAAACTCCACAACTAGAAACTGCAAAACTAGAGACTTCACAACTAGAAACTCACCAACTAGAAACTCCACAACTTGAGACTCAACAACTAGAAACTCCACAACATGAAACTCCACAACTACAAACTCCACAACCAAAAACTCCACAACCATAAACTCCACAACTTGAAACTCCACAACTAGAAACTCTTCAACTAGAGACTCCACAACTAGAAACTCCACAACTAGAAACTCCACAACTAGAAACTCCACAACTACAAACTCCACAAATAGAGACTCGGCTACAAGAAATTTCGTGTCTAGAAAGTCCACAACTAAAAACTCCACAACTGGAAACTCCACAACTTGAGACTCCACAACTAGAAACTCCACAACTAGAAACTCCACAACTAGAAACTCCCCAACTAGAAACTCCACAACTAGAAACTCCGCAACTGGAGACTCCACAACTAGAAACTCCACAACTAGAAACTTCACAATTCGAAACTCTACAACTAGAAACTCCACAACTTGAAACTCCACAACTAGACACTACACCACTATAAACTCCACAACTAGAGACTGCACTACTAGAGAACTCCGCAACTAGAAACTCCGCATTTAAAAACTCCACAACTTGAGACGCCGCAACTAGAAACTTCCCAACTTCAAACTCCACAACTAGAAACTCCACAACTAAAAACTCTACAACTAGAGGCTCCTCAACTAGAGAATTCGCAACTAGAAACTCCAAAACTAGAGACTCTGCACCTAGAAACTCCGCAGCTAGAAACTCCACAACTAGAAACTCCAGAACTCGAAACTCCACAACTAGAAACTCCACAACTTGAAACTCCACAACTCAAAACTCCACAACTTGAAACAACACAACTAGAAACTCCACAACTTGTGACTCCGCAACTAGAAACTCCACAACTTGAAACTCCACAACTAGAAACTCCACAACCAGAAACTCAACAACTAGAAACTCCACAACTGGAAACTCCGCAACTAGAGACTCCACAATTAGAAACTCCACAACTAGAAACTCCACAACTACAAACTCCACAAATAGAGACTCGGCAACTAGAAATTCCTTATCTAGAAACTCCACAACTACAAACTCCACAAATAGAGACTCGGCAACTAGAAATTCCATATCTAGAAACTCCACAACTAGAAACTGCAAAACTAGAGACTTCACAACTAGAAACTCAACAACTAGAAACTCCACAACTAAAAACTCCACAACTGGAAACTCCACAACTTGAGACTCCGCAATTTCAAACTTCACAACTAAAAACTCCGCTATTAAAAACTCTGCAACTAGAAACTCCGCAACTAGAAACTCCACAACTAGAGACTCAATAACTAGAAACTCCAACACTTGAAACTCCACAACTCAAAACTCCAAAACTTGAAACTCCACAACTAGAAACTCCACAACTTGAGACTCCGCCACTAGAAACTCCACAACTTGAAACTCCACAACTAGAAACTCCACAACTAGAAACTGCAAAACTAGAGACTTCACAACTAGAAACTCACCAACCAGAAACTCCACAACCAGAAACTCCACAACCAGGAACTCCACAACTAGAAACTTCACAACTAGAAACTCCGCAACTAGAGACTCCACAACTAGAAACTCCACAACTTGAAACTCCACAACTCAGTACTCCACAACTTGAAACTCCATAGCTAAAAACTCCACAACTTGAGACTCCGCAACTAGAAACTCCACAACTTGAAACTCCACAACTTGAAACTCCAAAGCTAGAAACTCCACAACTTGAGACTCCGCAACTAGAAACTCCACAACTTGAAACTCTACAACTAGAAACTCAACGACTAGAAACTCCGCTGTTAAAAACTCCGCAACTAGAAACTACAACTAGAAACTCCACAACTTGAAACTCCACAACTAGATACTCCACAACTGGAAACTCCACAACTATATAATCTATACCTGGAAACTCCACAACTAGATACTCCATATCTGGAAACTCCACAACTAGAAACTCCACAACTAGAGACTCAACAACTCGAAACTCCACAACTAGAAACTCAACAATTAGAAACTCCACAACCAGACACTCCGCAATTCCACAACTGGAAACTCCACAACTGGAAACTCCACAACTAGATACTCCGCAACTAGAAACTCCACAACTAGAAACTCCACAACTTGAAACTCCACAACTAGAAACTCCACAACTAGAAACTCTGCAACTAGAGACTTCACAACTACGAACTCCACAAATAGAGACTCGGCTACAAGAAGTTTCATGTCTAGAAAGTCCAGAACTAAAAACTCCACAACTGGAAACTCCACAACTAGAAACTCCACAACTATAAACTACAGAACTAGACACTCCACAACTAGAAACTCCACAACTAGGAACTCCACAACCAGAAACTCCACAACAAAAAACTTCACAATTCGAAACTCTACAACTAGAAACTCCACAACTTGAAACTCCACAACTAGACACTACACAACTAGAAACTCCTCAACTAGAGACTGCGCAACTAGAGAACTCCGCAACTAGAAACTACGCATTTAAAAACTCCACAACTTGAGACGCCGCAACTAGAAACTCCACAACTAGAGACTACACAACATGAAACTCCACAACTTTAAACTCCACAACTTGAGACTCAACAACTAGAGACTCCACAATTAGAAACTCCACAACTAGAAACTCCACAACTACAAACTCCACAAATAGGGGCTCGGGAACTAGAAATTCCATATCTAAAAACTCCAAGGCTAGAAACTGCAAAACTAGAAACTCCAAAACTAGAGACTCAACAACTAGAAACTCCCACACTTGAAACACCACAACTTGAAACTCCACAACTAGAAACTCCACAACTTGAGACTCCGCCACTAGAAACTCCACAACTTGAAACTCCACAACTAGAAACTCCACAACTAGAAACTGCAAAACTAGAGACTTCACAACTAGAAACTCAACAACTAGAAACTCCACAACCAGAAACTCCACAACTAGAAACTGCACAACTAGAAACATCACAACTAGAAACTCCGCAACTAGAGACTCCACAGCTAGAAACTCCACAACTTGAAACTCCACAACTCATAACTCCACAACTTGAAACTCCACAACTTGAGACTCTGCACCTAGAAACTCCGCAGCTGGAAACTCCAGGACTAGAAACTCCACAACTCGAAACTCCACAACTAGAAACTCCACAACTTGAAACTCCACAACTCAAAACTCCACAACTTGAACTCCAAAACTAGAAACTCCACAACTAGAGACTCAACAACTAGAAACTCCCACACTTGAAACTCCACAACTTGAAACTCCACAACTAGAAACTCAACAACTTGAGACTCCGCCACTAGAAACTCCACAACTTGAAACTCCACAACTAGAAACTCCACAACTAGAAACTGCAAAACTAGAGACTTCACAACTAGAAACTCAACAACTAGAGACTCCACAGCTAGAAACTCCACAACTTGAAACTCCACAACTACAAACTCCACAAATAGAGACTCGGCAACTAGAAATTCCATATCTAGAAACTCCACAACTACACACTCCACAAATAGAGACTCGGCAACTAGAAATTCCATATCTAAAAACTCCAGAACTAGAAACTGCAAAACTAGAGACTTCACAACTAGAAACTCAACAACTAGAAACTCCACAACCAGAAACTCCGCAACTAGAAACTCCGCAACAGGAGACTCTACAACTAGAAACTCCACAACTAGAAACTCCACAACTAGAAACTCCACAACTAGAGACTCTGCAACTATAGAACTCCGCAACTAGAAACTCCGCATTTAAAAACTCTGCAACAAGAAATTCCACGGCTAGAAACACCACAACTAGACACTGCGCAACTAGAAACTCTACAACTAGAGACTCCTCAACTAGAGAATTCGCAACTAGAAACTCCAAAAGTAGATACTCTGCAACTATAAACTCCGCAGCTAGAAACTCCACAACTAGAAACTCCACAACTCGAAACTCCACAACTAGAAACTCCGCAACTAGAGACTCCACAACTAGAAACTCCAGAACTTGAAACTCCACAACAAGAAACTCCACAACCAGAAACTTCGCAACTAGAAACTCCACAACTAGAGACTCCACAACTAGAAACTCTACAACTAGAAACTCCACAACTACAAACTCCATAATAGAGACTAGGCAACAAAAAATTCCATATCATGAAACTCCACACGTAAAAACTCCACAACTAGAAACTGCAAAACTAGAGACTTCACAACTAGAAACTCCACAACTAGAAACTCCACAACTGGAAACTCCACAACTAGACACTCCGCAAATAGAAACTCCACAAATATAGACTCCACAACTTGAAACTCCACAACTTTAAACTCCACAACTTGAGACTCAACAACTAGAAACTCCACAACATGAAACTCCACAACTAGAAACTCCACAACCAAAAACTCCACAACCATAAACTCCACAACTAGAAACTCCACAACTAGAAACTCTTCAACTAGAGACTCCACAACTAAAAACTCCACAACTACAAACTCCACAAATACAGACTCGGCTACAAGAAATTTCATGTCTAGAAAGTCCACAACTAAAAACTCCACAACTGGAAACTCCACAACTTGAGATCCACAACTAGAAACTCCACAACTAGAAACCCCACAACTAGAAACTCCCCAACTAGAAACTCCACAACTAGAAACTCCGCAACTGGAGACTCCACAACTAGAAACTCCACAACTGGAAAGTCCACAACTAGACACTCCGCACCTAACAACTCCACAACTACAGACTCCACAACTTGAAACTCCACAACTTTAAACTCCACAACTTGAGACTCAACAACTAAAAACTCCACAACATGAAACTCTACAACTAGAAACTCCACAACCAGAAACTCCACAACCATAAACTCCACAACTAGAAACTTCACAACTAGAAACTCTTCAACTAGAGGTTCCACAACTAGAAAATACACAACTACAAACTCCACAAATAGAGACTCGGCTACAAGAAATTTCATGTCTAGAAAGTCCACAACTAAAAACTCCACAACTGGAAACTCCACAACTTGAGACTCCACAACTAGAAACTCCACAACTAGAAACTCCACAACTAGAAACTCCCCAACTAGAAACTTCACAACTAGAAACTCCGCAACTGGAGACTCCACAACTAGAAACTCCACAACTAGAAACTTCACAATTCGAAACTCTACAACAAGAAACTCCACAACTTGAAACTCCACAACTAGACACTACACAACTATAAACTCCACAACTAGAGACTGCGCAACTAGAGAACTCCGCAACTAGAAACTCCGCATTTAAAAACTCCACAACTTGAGATGCCGCAACTAGAAACTTCACAACTTGAAACTCCACAACTAGAAACTCCACAACTAAAAACTCTACAACTAGAGGCTCCTCAACTAGAGAATTCGCAACTAGAAACTCCAAAACTAGAGACTCTGCACCTAGAAACTCCGCAGCTAGAAACTCCACAACTAGAAACTCCAGAACTCGAACCTCCACAACTAGAAACTCCACAACTTGAAACTCCACAACTTGAAACTCCACAACTCAAAACTCCACAACTTGAAGCAACACAACTAGAAACTCCACAACTTGAAACTCCACAACTAGAAACTCCACAACCAGAAACTCCACAACTAGAAACTCCATAACTAGAAACTCCACAACTGGAAACTCCGCAACTAGAGACTCCACAATTAGAAACTCCACAACTAGAAACTCCACAACTACAAATTCCACAAATAGAGACTCGGCAAATAGAAATTCCATATCTAGAAACTCCACAACTACACACTCCACAAATAGAGACTCGGCAACTAGAAATTCCATATCTAAAAACTCCAGAACTAGAAACTGCAAAACTAGAGACTTCACAACTAGAAACTCAACAACTAGAAACTCCACAACTAAAAACTCCACAACTGGAAACTCCACAACTTGAGACTGCGCAACTTGAAACTTCACAACTTGAAACTCCACAACCAGAAACTCCGCAACTAGAAACTCCGCAACAGGAGACTCTACAACTAGAAACTCCACAACTAGAAACTCCGCAACTAGAAACTCCACAACTAGAGACTCTGCAACTATAGAACTCCGCAACTAGAAACTCCGCATTTAAAAACTCTGCAACAAGAAATTCCACGGCTAGAAACACCACAACTAGACACTGCGCAACTAGAAACTCTACAACTAGAGACTCCTCAACTAGAGAATTCGCAACTAGAAACTCCAAAAGTAGATACTCTGCAACTATAAACTCCGCAGATAGAAACTCCACAACTAGAAACTCCACAACTCGAAACTCCACAACTAGAAACTCCGCAACTAGAGACTCCACAAGTAGAAACTCCAGAACTTGAAACTCCACAACAAGAAACTCCACAACCAGAAACTTCACAACTAGAAACTCCACAACTGGAGACTCCACAACTAGAAACTCTACAACTAGAAACTCCACAACTACAAACTCCATAATAGAGACTAGGCAACAAAAAATTCCATATCATGAAACTCCACACGTAAAAACTCCACAACTAGAAACTGCAAAACTAGAGACTTCACAACTAGAAACTCCACAACTAGAAACTCCAACACTGGAAACTCCACAACTAGACACTCCGCAAATAGAAACTCCACAGCTAGAGACTCCACAACTTGAAACTCCACAACTTTAAACTCCACAACTTGAGACTCAACAACTAGAAACTCCACAACATGAAACTCCACAACTAGAAACTCCACAACCAAAAACTCCACAACCATAAACTCCACAACTAGAAACTTCACAACTAGAAACTCTTCAACTAGAGACTCCACAACTAGAAACTCTACAACTACAAACTCCACAAATAGAGACTCGGCTACAAGAAATTTCATGTTTAGAAAGTCCACAACTAAAAACTCCACAACTGGAAACTCCACAACATGAGACTCCACAACTAGAAACTCCCCAAATAGAAACTCCACAACTAGAAACTCCGCAACTGGAGACTCCACAACTAGAAACTCCACAACTAGAAACTTCACAATTCGAAACTCTACAACAAGAAACTCCACAACTTGAAACTCCACAACTAGACACTACACAACTATAAACTCCACAACTAGAGACTGCACAACTAGAGAACTCCGCAACTAGAAACTCCGCATTTAAAAACTCCACAACTTGAGATGCCGCAACTAGAAACTTCACAACCTGAAACTCCACAACTAGAAACTCCACAACTAAAAACTCTACAACTAGAGGCTCAACTAGAGAATTCGCAACTAGAAACTCCAAAACTAGAGACTCTGCACCTAGAAACTCCGCAGCTAGAAACTCCACAACTAGAAACTCAAGAACTCGAAACTCCACAACTAGAAACTCCACAACTTGAAACTCCACAACTCAAAACTCCACAACTTGAAACAACACAACTAGAAACTCCACAACTTGTGACTCCGCAACTAGAAACTCCACAACTTGAAACTCCACAACTAGAAACTCCACAACCAGAAACCCCACAACTAGAAACTCCATAACTAGAAACTCCACAACTGGAAACTCCGCAACTAGAGACTCCACAATTAGAAACTTCACAACTAGAAACTCCACAACTACAAACTCCACAAATAGAGACTCGGCAACTAGAAATTCCATATCTAGAAACTCCACAACTACAAACTCCACAAATAGAGACTCGGCAACTAGAAATTCCATATCTAAAAACTCCAGAACTAGAAACTGCAAAACTACAGACTTCACAACTAGAAACTCAACAACTAGAAACTCCACAACTAAAAACTCCACAACTGGAAACTCCACAACTTGAGACTCCGCAACTTGAAACTTCACAACTAAAAACTTTGCTATTAAAAACTCCGCAACTAGAAACTCCGCAACTAGAAACTCCACAACTTGAAACTCCACAACTAGATACTCCACAATTGGAAACTCCACAACTAGATAATCCATATCTGGAAACTCCACAACTAGAAACTCCACAACTAGAGACTCACCAACTATAAACTCCAACACTTGAAACTCCACAACTCAAAACTCCAAAACTTGAAACTCCACAACTAGAAACTCCACAACTTGAGACTCCGCCACTAGAAACTCCACAACTTGAAACTCCACAACTAGAAACTCCACAACTAGAAACTGCAAAACTAGAGACTTCACAACTAGAAACTCACCAACTAGAAACTCCACAACCAGAAACTCCACAACTAGAAACTCCACAACTAGAAACTTCACAACTAGAAACTCCGCAACTAGAGACTCCACAACTAGAAACTCCACAACTTCAAACTCCACAACTCAATACTCCACAACTTGAAACTCCAAAGCTAGAAACTCCACAACTTGAGACTCCGCAACTAGAAACTCCACAACTTGAAACTTCACAACTAGAAACTCAACAACTAGAAGCTCCACAACTAAAAACTCCACAACTGGAAACTCCACAACTTGAGACTCCGCAACTTGAAACTCCACAACTAGAAACTCCGCTGTTAAAAACTCCGCAACTAGAAACTCCGCAACTAGAAACTCCACAACTTGAAACTCCACAACTAGATACTCCACAACCTCAAACTCCACAACTACAGATTCCGCCACTAGAAACTCCACAACCAGAGACTCTGCAACTAGAAACTCCGCAGCTAGAAACTCCACAAATAAAAGCTCCGCAACTAGAAACTCCGCAGCTAGAAACTTCAGAACTAGACACTCCACAACTAGAAACTCTACAACTAGGAACTCCACAACTTGAAACCTCACAACCTTAAGTTACGCAACTAGAAAATCCACAGCTAGAGAATCCGCAACTAGAAACTCCACAACTAGAAACTCCACAACTCAAAACTCCAACTAGAAACTCCAAAAAACGAACTTCCACAACTCGAAACTCCACAACTGGAAACTCCACAACTAGACACTCCACAACTAGAAACTCCACAACTAGAGACTCTGCAACTATAGAACTCCGCAACTAGAAACTCCGCATTTAAAAACTCTGCAACAAGAAATTCCACGGCTAGAAACACCACAACTAGACACTGCGCAACTAGAAACTCTACAACTAGAGACTCCTCAACTAGAGAATTCGCAACTAGAAACTCCAAAAGTAGATACTCTGCAACTATAAACTCCGCAGCTAGAAACTCCACAACTAGAAACTCCACAACTCGAAACTCCACAACTAGAAACTCCGCAACTAGAGACTCCACAAGTAGAAACTCCAGAACTTGAAACTCCACAACAAGAAACTCCACAACCAGAAACTTCACAACTAGAAACTCCACAACTGGAGACTCCACAACTAGAAACTCTACAACTAGAAACTCCACAACTACAAACTCCATAATAGAGACTAGGCAACAAAAAATTCCATATCATGAAACTCCACACGTAAAAACTCCACAACTAGAAACTGCAAAACTAGAGACTTCACAACTAGAAACTCCACAACTTAGAAACTCCACAACTGGAAACTCCACAACTAGACACTCCGCAAATAGAAACTCCACAGCTAGAGACTCCACAACTTGAAACTCCACAACTTTAAACTCCACAACTTGAGACTCAACAACTAGAAACTCCACAACATGAAACTCCACAACTAGAAACTCCACAACCAAAAACTCCACAACCATAAACTCCACAACTAGAAACTTCACAACTAGAAACTCTTCAACTAGAGACTCCACAACTAGAAACTCTACAACTACAAACTCCACAAATAGAGACTCGGCTACAAGAAATTTCATGTTTAGAAAGTCCACAACTAAAAACTCCACAACTGGAAACTCCACAACATGAGACTCCACAACTAGAAACTCCCTAACTAGAAACTCCACAACTAGAAACTCCGCAACTAGAAACTCCACAACTAGGGACTCCGCAACTAGAAACTCCGCAACTAGAAACTCCACAACTGGAAGCTCCACTACTAGATACTCCACAACTGGAAACTCGACAACTAAAAACTCCACATCTAGAGACTCCACAACTTGAAACTCCACAACTAAACACTCTGCAACAAGAAACTCCAAAACTAGAGACTCCGCAACTCCATAACTAGAAACTCTACAACTGGAAAATCGAATCTAGATACTCCACAACTAGAAAATCCACAACTAGAAACTCCACAACTATAGACTCCACAACTTGAAACTCCACAAGCTTAATCTGGACAACTTGAGACTCCAGAACTAGAAACTCCACAACTAGAAACTCCGCAACTAGAAACTCCAAAACTAGAAACTCCGCAACTAGAAACTCCGCAACAGGAGACTACAACTAGAAACTCCACAACTAGAAACTCCAAAACTAGAAACTCCACAACTATAAACTTCACGACTAGAAACTCCGACACTAGAAACTCCACAACTAGAAACTCCGCAGCTAGAAACTCCACAACTAAAAACTCCACAACTAGAAATTCCACAACTACAAACTCCACAAATAGAGACTCGCAACTAGAAATTCCATATCTAGAAACTCCAAAACTAAAAACTCCACAAATAGAAACTGCAAAACTAGAGAGTTCACAACTAGAAACTTCACAACTAGAAACTCCACAACTGGAAACTCCACAACTAGACACTCCGCAACTAACAACTCCACAACTAGAGACTCCCCAACTTGAAACTCCACAACTTTAAACTCCACAACTTGAGACTCAACAACTAGAAACTCCACAACATGAAACTCCACAACTAGAAACTCCACAACCAGAAACTCCACAACCATAAACTCCACAACTAGAAACTTCACAACTAGAAACTCTTCAACTAGAGACTCCACAACTAGAAAATACACAACTACAAACTACACAAATAGAGACTCGGCTACAAGAAATTTCATGTCTAGAAAGTCCACAACTAAAACTCCACGACTTGAAACTCCACAACTTGAGACTCCACAACTAGAAACTCCACAACTAGAAACTCAATAACTAGAAACTCCCCAACTAGAAACTCCGCAACTAGAAACTCCACAACTAGAAACTCCACAACGAAAACTTCACAATTGGAAACTCTACAACTAGAAACTCCACAACTTGAAACTCCACAACTAGACAGTACACAACTAGAAACTCCACAACTAGAGACTGCGCAACTAGATAACTCCGCAACTAGAAACTACGCATTTAAAAACTCCACAACTTGAGATACCGCAACTAGAAACTCCACAACTTGAAACTCCACAACTGGAAACTCCGCAACTAAAAACTCTACAACTAGAGACTCCTCAACTAGAGAATTCGCAACTAGAAACTCCAAAACTAGAGACTCTGCACCTAGAAACTCCGCAGCTAGAAACTCCACAACTAGAAACTTCACAACTCGAAACTCCACAACTAGAAACTCCACAACTTGAAACTCCACAACTCAAAACTCCACAACTTGAAACTCCACAACTAGAAACTCCACAACTTGAGATTCCGCAACTAGAAACTCCACAACTTGAGACTCCACAACTAGAAACTCCACAACTAGAAACTCTCCAACTAGAAACTCCGCAACTAGAAACTCCGCAACAGGAGACTCTACAACTAGAAACTCCACAACTAGAAACTCCAAAACTAGAAACTCCACAACTAGAAACTTCACAACTAGAAACTCCGCAACTAGAAACTCCACAACTAGAAACTCCGCAACTAGAGACTCCACAACTAAAAACTCCACAACTAGAAATTCCACAACTACAAACTCCACAAATAGAGACTCGGCAACTAGAAATTCCATATCTAGAAACTCCACAACTAAAAACTCCACAACTAGAAACTGCAAAACTAGAGACTTCACAACTAGAGACTCCACAGCTAGAAACTCCACAACTGGAAACTCCACAACTAGACACTCCGCAACTAGAAACTCCACAACTAGAGACTCCACAACTTGAAACTCCACAACCACAAACTCCGCAACTAGAAACTCCGCAACATGAGACTCTACAACTAGAAACTCCACAACTAGTAACTCCACAACTAGAAACTCCACAACTAAAAACTTCACAATTGGAAACTCTACTAGAAACTCCACACCTTGAGACTCCACAACTAGGCACTCCACAACTAGAAACTCCACAACTAGAGACTCTGCAACTATAGAACTCCGCAACTAGAAACTCCGCATTTAAAAACTCTGCAACAAGAAATTCCACGGGTAGAAACACCACAACTAGACACTGAGCAACTAGAAACTCTACAACTAGAGACTCCTCAACTAGAGAATTCGCAACTAGAAACTCCAAAAGTAGATACTCTGCAACTATAAACTCCGCAGCTAGAAACTCCACAACTAGAAACTCCACAACTCGAAACTCCACAACTAGAAACTCCGCAACTACAGACTCCACAACTAGAAACTCCAGAACTTGAAACTCCACTACAAGAAACTACACAACCAGAAACTTCACAACTAGAAACTCCACAACTAGAGACTCCACAACTAGAAACTCTACAACTAGAAACTCCACAACTACAAACTCCATAATAGAGACTAGGCAACAAAAAATTCCATATCATGAAACTCCACACGTAAAAACTCCACAACTAGAAACTGTAAAACTAGAGACTTCACAACTAGAAACTCCACAACTAGAAACTCCACAACTGGAAACTCCACAACTAGACACTCCGCAAATAGAAACTCAACAACTAGAGACTCCACAACTTGAAACTCCACAACTCTAAACTCCACAACTTGAGACTCAACAACTAGAAACTCCACAACATGAAACTCCACAACTAGAAACTCCACAACCAAAAACTCCACAACCATAAACTCCACAACTAGAAACTCCACAACTAGAAACTCTTCAACTAGAGACTCCACAACTAGAAACTCCACAACTACAAACTCCACAAATAGAGACTCGGCTACAAGAAATTTCATGTCTTTAAAGTCCACAACTAAAAACTCCACAACTGGAAACTCCACAACTTGAGACTCCACAACTAGAAACTCCACAACTAGAAACTCCACAACTAGAAACTCCCCAACTAGAAACTCCACAACTAGAAACTCCGCAACTGGAGACTCCACAACTAGAAACTCCACAACTAGAAACTTCACAATTCGAAACTCTACAACAAGAAACTCCACAACTGGAAACTCCACAACTAGACACTCCGCAAATAGAAACTCCACAACTAGAGACTCCACAACTTGAAACTCCGCAACTAGAAACTCCGCATTTAAAAACTCCACAACTTGAGATGCCGCAACTAGAAACTTCACAACTTGAAACTCCACAACTAGAAACTCCACAACTAAAAACTCTACAACTAGAGGCTCCTCAACTAGAGAATTCGCAACTAGAAACTCCAAAACTAGAGACTCTGCACCTAGAAACTCCGCAGCTAGAAACTCCACAACTAGAAACTCCAGAACTCGAACCTCCACAACTAGAAACTCCACAACTTGAAACTCCACAACTTGAAACTCCACAACTCAAAACTCCACAACTTGAAACAACACAACTAGAAACTCCAAAACCTGAAACTCCACAACTAGAAACTCCACAACCAGAAACTCCACAACTAGAAACTCCATAACTAGAAACTCCACAACTGGAAACTCCGCAACAAGAGACTCCACACTTAGAAACTCCACAACTAGAAACTCCACAACTACAAATTCCACAAATAGAGACTCGGCAAATAGAAATTCCATATCTAGAAACTCCACTACTACACACTCCACAAATAGAGACTCGGCAACTAGAAATTCCATATCTAAAAACTCCAGAACTAGAAACTGCAAAACTAGAGACTTCACAACTAGAAACTCAACAACTAGAAACTCCACAACTAAAAACTCCACAACTGGAAACTCCACAACTTGAGACTGCGCAACTTGAAACTTCACAACTTGAAACTCCACAACCAGAAACTCCGCAACTAGAAACTCCGCAACAGGAGACTCTACAACTAGAAACTCCACAACTAGAAACTCCACAACTAGAAACTCCACAACTAGAGACTCTGCAACTATAGAACTCCGCAACTAGAAACTCCGCATTTAAAAACTCTGCAACAAGAAATTCCACGGCTAGAAACACCACAACTAGACACTGCGCAACTAGAAACTCTACAACTAGAGACTCCTCAACTAGAGAATTCGCAACTAGAAACTCCAAAAGTAGATACTCTGCAACTATAAACTCCGCAGCTAGAAACTCCACAACTAGAAACTCCACAACTCGAAACTCCACAACTAGAAACTCCGCAACTAGAGACTCCACAAGTAGAAACTCCAGAACTTGAAACTCCACAACAAGAAACTCCACAACCAGAAACTTCACAACTAGAAACTCCACAACTGGAGACTCCACAACTAGAAACTCGACAACTAGAAACTCCACAACTACAAACTCCATAATAGAGACTAGGCAACAAAAAATTCCATATCATGAAACTCCACACGTAAAAACTCCACAACTAGAAACTGCAAAACTAGAGACTTCACAACTAGAAACTCCACAACTAGACACTCCGCAAATAGAAACTCCACAGCTAGAGACTCCACAACTTGAAACTCCACAACTTTAAACTCCACAACTTGAGACTCAACAACTAGAAACTCCACAACATGAAACTCCACAACTAGAAACTCCACAACCAAAAACTCCACAACCATAAACTCCACAACTAGAAACTTCACAACTAGAAACTCTTCAACTAGAGACTCCACAACTAGAAACTCCACAACTACAAACTCCACAAATAGAGACTCGGCTACAAGAAATTTCATGTCTAGAAAGTCCACAACTAAAAACTCCACAACTGGAAACTCCACAACTTGAGACTCCACAACTAGAAACTCCCCAACTAGAAACTCCACAACTAGAAACTCCGCAACTGGAGACTCCACAACTAGAAACTCCACAACTAGAAACTTCACAATTCGAAACTCTACAACAAGAAACTCCACAACTTGAAACTCCACAACTAGACACTACACAACTATAAACTCCACAACTAGAGACTGCACAACTAGAGAACTCCGCAACTAGAAACTCCGCATTTAAAAACTCCACAACTTGAGATGCCGCAACTAGAAACTTCACAACTTGAAACTCCACAACTAGAAACTCCACAACTAAAAACTCTACAACTAGAGGCTCAACTAGAGAATTCGCAACTAGAAACTCCAAAACTAGAGACTCTGCACCTAGAAACTCCGCAGCTAGAAACTCCACAACTAGAAACTCCAGAACTCGAAACTCCACAACTAGAAACTCCACAACTAGCAACTCCACAACTTGAGACTCCGCAACTAGAAACTCCAGAACTTGACCCTCCACAACTAGAACCTCCACAACTAGAAACTCTCCAACTAGAAACTCCGCAACTAGAAACTCCGCAACAGGAGACTCTACAACTAGAAACTCCACAACTAGAAACTCGAAAACTAGAAACTCCACAACTAGAAACTTCACAACTAGAAACTCCGCAACTAGAAACTCCACAACTAGAAACTACGCAACTAGAGACTCCACAACTAAAAACTCCACAACTAGAAATTCCACAACTACAAACTTCACAAATAGAGACTCGGCAACTAGAAATTCCATATCTAGAAACTCCACAACTAAAAACTCCACAACTAGAAACTGCAAAACTAGAGTCTTCACAACTAGAAACTCCACAGCTAGAAACTCCACAACTGGAAACTCCACAACTAGACACCCCGCAACTAGAAACTCCACAACTAGAGACTCCACAACTTGAAACTCCACAACCAGAAACTCCGCAACTAGAAACTCCGCAACAGGAGACTCTACAACTAGAAACTCCACAAGTAGTAACTCCACAACTAGAAACTCCACAACTAAAAACTTCACAATTGGAAACTCTACTAGAAACTCCACGCCTTGAGACTCCACAACTAGGCACTCCACAACTAGAAACTCCACAACTAGAGACTCTGCAACTATAGAACTCCGCAACTAGAAACTCCGCATTTAAAAACTCTGCAACAAGAAATTCCACGGCTAGAAACACCACAACTAGACACTGCGCAACTAGAAACTCTACAACTAGAGACTCCTCAACTAGAGATTTCGCAACTAGAAACTCCAAAAGTAGATACCCTGCAACTATAAACTCCGCAGCTAGAACCTCCACAACTAGAAACTCCGCAACTAGAGACTCCACAACTAGAAACTCCAGAACTTGAAACTCCACTACAAGAAACTCCACAACCAGAAACTTCACAACTAGAAACTCCACAACTAGAGACTCCACAACTAGAAACTCTACAACTAGAAACTCCACAACTACAAACTCCATAATAGAGACTAGGCAACAAAAAATTCCATATCATGAAACTCCACACGTAAAAACTCCACAACTAGAAACTGCAAAACTAGAGACTTCACAACTAGAAACTCCACAACTAGAAACTCCACAACTGGAAACTCCACAACTAGACACTCCGCAAATAGAAACTCCACAACTAGAGACTCCACAACTTGAAACTCACAACTCTAAACTCCACAACTTGAGACTCAACAACTAGAAACTCCACAACATGAAACTCCACAACTAGAAACTCCACAACCAAAATTTCCACAACCATAAACTCCACAACTAGAAACTCCACAACTAGAAACTCTTCAACTAGAGACTCCACAACTAGAAACTCCACAACTACAAACTCCACAAATAGAGACTCGGCTACAAGAAATTTCATGTCTAGAAAGTCCACAACTAAAAACTCCACAACTGGAAACTCCACAACTTGAGACTCCACAACTAGAAACTCCACAACTAGAAACTCCACAACTAGAAACTCCCCAACTAGAAACTCCACAACTAGAAACTCCGCAACTGGAGACTCCACAACTAGAAACTCCACAACTAGAAACTTCACAATTCGAAACTCTACAACAAGAAACTCCACAACTGGAAACTCCACAACTATAAACTCCACAACTAGAGGCTCCTCAACTAGAGAATTCGCAACTAGAAACTCCAAAACTAGAGACTCTGCACCTAGAAACTCCGCAGCTAGAAACTCCACAACTAGAAACTCCAGAACTCGAACCTCCACAACTAGAAACTCCACAACTTGAAACTCCACAACTTGAAACTCCACAACTCAAAACTCCACAACTTGAAACAAAACAACTAGAAACTCCACAACTTGAAACTCCACAACTAGAAACTCCACAACCAGAAACTCCACAACTAGAAACTCCATAACTAGAAACTCCACAACTGGAAACTCCGCAACTAGAGACTCCACAATTAGAAACTCCACAACTAGAAGCTCCACAACTACAAATTCCACAAATAGAGACTCGGCAAATAGAAATTCCATATCTAGAAACTCCACAACTACACACTCCACAAATAGAGACTCGGCAACTAGAAATTCCATATCTAAAAACTCCAGAACTAGAAACTGCAAAACTAGAGACTTCACAACTAGAAACTCAACAACTAGAAACTCCACAACTAAAAACTCCACAACTGGAAACTCCACAACTTGAGACTGCGCAACTTGAAACTTCACAACTTGAAACTCCACAACCAGAAACTCCGCAACTAGAAACTCCGCAACAGGAGACTCTACAACTATAAACTCCACAACTAGAAACTCCACAACTAGAAACTCCACAACTAGAGACTCTGCAACTATAGAACTCCGCAACTAGAAACTCCGCATTTAAAAACTCTGCAACAAGAAATTCCACGGCTAGAAACACCACAACTAGACACTGCGCAACTAGAAACTCTACAACTAGAGACTCCTCAACTAGAGAATTCGCAACTAGAAACTCCAAAAGTAGATACTCTGCAACTATAAACTCCGCAGCTTGAAACTCCACAACTAGAAACTCCACAACTCGAAACTCCACAACTAGAAACTCCGCAACTAGAGACTCCACAAGTAGAAACTCCAGAACTTGAAACTCCACAACAAGAAACTCCACAACCAGAAACTTCACAACTATAAACTCCACAACTGGAGACTCCACAACTAGAAACTCTACAACTAGAAACTCCACAACTACAAACTCCATAATAGAGACTAGGCAACAAAAAATTCCATATCATGAAACTCCACACGTAAAAACTCCACAACTAGAAACTGCAAAACTAGAGACTTCACAACTAGAAACTCCACAACTAGAAACTCCACAACTGGAAACTCCACAACTAGACACTCCGCAAATAGAAACTCCACAGCTAGAGACTCCACAACTTGAAACTCCACAACTTTAAACTCCACAACTTGAGACTCAACAACTAGAAACTCCACAACCAAAAACTCCACAACCATAAACTCCACAACTAGAAACTTCACAACTAGAAACTCTTCAACTAGAGACTCCACAACTAGAAACTCCACAACTACAAACTCCACAAATAGAGACTCGGCTACAAGAAATTTCATGTCTAGAAAGTCCACAACTAAAAACTCCACAACTGGAAACTCCACAACTTGAGCTTCCACAACTAGAAACTCCCCAAGTAGAAACTCCACAACTAGAAACTCCGCAACTGGAGACTCCACAACTAGAAACTCCACAACTAGAAACTTCACAATTCGAAACTCTACAACAAGAAACTCCACAACTTGAAACTCCACAACTAGACACTACACAACTATAAACTCCACAACTAGAGACTGCACAACTAGAGAACTCCGCAACTAGAAACTCCGCATTTAAAAACTCCACAACTTGAGATGCCGCAACTAGAAACTTCACAACTTGAAACTCCACAACTAGAAACTCCACAACTAAAAACTCTACAACTAGAGGCTCAACTAGAGAATTCGCAACTAGAAACTCTAAACTAGAGACTCTGCACCTAGAAACTCCGCAGCTAGAAACTCCACAACTAGAAACTCCAGAACTCGAAACTCCACAACTAGAAACTCCACAACTTGAAACTCCACAACTCAAAACTCCACAACTTGAAACAACACAACTAGAAACTCCACAACTTGTGACTCCGCAACTAGAAACTCCACAACTTGAAACTCCACAACTAGAAACTCCACAACCAGAAACTCCACAACTAGAAACTCCATAACTAGAAACTCCACAACTGGAAACTCCGCAACTAGAGACTCCACAATTAGAAACTCCACAACTAGAAACTCCACAACTACAAACTCCACAATTAGAGACTCGGCAACTAGAAATTCCATATCTAGAAACTCCACAACTACAAACTCCACAAATAGAGACTCGGCAACTAGAAATTCCATATCTAAAAACTCCAGAACTAGAAACTGCAAAACTACAGACTTCACAACTAGAAACTCAACAACTAGAAACTCCACAACTAAAAACTCCACAACTGGAAACTCCACAACTTGAGACTCCGCAACTTGAAACTTCACAACTAAAAACTCCGCTATTAAAAACTCCGCAACTAGAAACTCCGCAACTAGAAACTCCACAACTAGATAATCCATATCTGGAAACTCCACAACTAGAAACTCCACAACTAGAGACTCACCAACTATAAACTCCAACACTTGAAACTCCACAACTCAAAACTCCAAAACTTGAAACTCCACAACTAGAAACTCCACAACTTGAGACTCCGCCACTAGAAACTCCACAACTTGAAACTCCACAACTAGAAACTCCACAACTAGAAACTGCAAAACTAGAGACTTCACAACTAGAAACTCACCAACTAGAAACTCCACAACCAGAAACTCCACAACTAGAAACTCCACAACTAGAAACTTCACAACTAGAAACTCCGCAACTAGAGACTCCACAACTAGAAACTCCACAACTTCAAACTCCACAACTCAATACTCCACAACTTGAAACTCCAAAGCTAGAAACTCCACAACTTGAGACTCCGCAACTAGAAACTCCACAACTTGAAACTCCACAACTAGAAACTCAACAACTAGAAGCTCCACAACTAAAAACTCCACAACTGGAAACTCCACAACTTGAGACTCCGCAACTTGAAACTCCACAACTAGAAACTCCGCTGTTAAAAACTCCGCAACTAGAAACTCCGCAACTAGAAACTCCACAACTTGAAACTCCACAACTAGATACTCCACAAATAAAAGCTCCGCAACTAGAAACTCCGCAGCTAGAAACTTCAGAACTAGACATTCCACAACTAGAAACTCCACAACTAGGAACTCCACAACTTGAAACCTCACAACCTTAAGTTACGAGACTAGAAAATCCACAGCTAGAGAATCCGCAACTAGAAACTCCACAACTAGAAACTCCACAACTCAAAACTCCAACTAGAAACTCCAAAAAACGAACTTCCACAACTCGAAACTCCACAACTGGAAACTCCACAACTAGACACTCCACAACTAAAAACTCTTCAACTAGAAACTCCTAAACTAGAGACTCCACAACTAGAGAATCTACAACTAGAGACTTCAAACTACAAACTCAACAACTAGAAACTCCACAACTAAAAACTCAACAACTAGAAACTCCACAGCTTGAGGCTCCGAAACTTGAAACTCCACAACTAGAAACTCCGCAACTAGAAACTCCACAACTAGGGACTCCGCAACTAGAAACTCCGCAACTAGAAACTCCACAACTGGAAGCTCCACTACTAGATACTCCACAACTGGAAACTCGACAACTAAAAACTCCACATCTAGAGACTCCACAACTTGAAACTCCACAACTAAACACTCTGCAACAAGAAACTCCAAAACCAGAGACTCCGCAACTCCATAACTAGAAACTCTACAACTGGAAAATCGAATCTAGATACTCCACAACTAGAAAATCCACAACTAGAAACTCCACAACTATAGACTCCACAACTTGAAACTCGACAAGCTTAATCTGGACAACTTGAGACTCCAGAACTAGAAACTCCACAACTAGAAACTCCACAACTAGAAACTCCAAAACTAGAAACTCCGCAACTAGAAACTCCGCAACAGGAGACTACAACTAGAAACTCCACAACTAGAAACTCCACAACTTGAGACTCAACAACTAGAAACTCCACAACATGAAACTCCACAACTAGAAACTCCACAACCAGAAACTCCACAACCATAAACTCCACAACTAGAAACTTCACAACTAGAAACTCTTCAACTAGAGACTCCACAACTAGAAAATACACAACTACAAACTCCACAAATAGAGACTCGGCTACAAGAAATTTCATGTCTAGAAAGTCCACAACTAAAACTCCACGACTTCAAACTCCACAACTTGAGACTCCACAACTAGAAACTCCACAACTAGAAACTCAATAACTAGAAACTCCCCAACTAGAAACTCCGCAACTAGAAACTCCACAACTAGAAACTCCACAACGAAAACTTCACAATTGGAAACTCTACAACTAGAAACTCCACAACTTGAAACTCCACAACTAGACAGTACACAACTAGAAACTCCACAACTAGAGACTGCGCAACTAGATAACTCCGCAACTAGAAACTACGCATTTAAAAACTCCACAACTTGAGATGCCGCAACTAGAAACTCCACAACTTGAAACTCCACAACTGGAAACTCCGCAACTAAAAACTCTACAACTAGAGACTCCTCAACTAGAGAATTCGCAACTAGAAACTCCAAAACTAGAGACTCTGCACCTAGAAACTCTGCAGCTAGAAACTCCACAACTAGAAACTCCACAACTCGAAACTCCACAACTAGAAACTCCACAACTTGAAACTCCACAACTCAAAACTCCACAACTTGAAACTCCACAACTAGAAACTCCACAACTTGAGATTCCACAACTAGAAACTTCACAACTTGAGACTCCACAACTAGAAACTCCACAACTAGAAACTCTCCAACTAGAAACTCCGCAACTAGAAACTCCGCAACAGGAGACTCTACAACTAGAAACTCCACAACTAGAAACTCCAAAACTAGAAACTCCACAACTAGAAACTTCACAACTAGAAACTCCGCAACTAGAAACTCCACAACTAGAAACTCCGCAACTAGAGACTCCACAACTAAAAACTCCACAACTAGAAATTCCACAACTACAAACTCCACAAATAGAGACTCGGCAACTAGAAATTCCATATCTAGAAACTCCACAACTAAAAACTCCACAACTAGAAACTGCAAAACTAGAGACTTCACAACTAGAGACTCCACAGCTAGAAACTCCACAACTGGAAACTCCACAACTAGACACTCCGCAACTAGAAACTCCACAACTAGAGACTCCACAACTTGAAACTCCACAACCACAAACTCCGCAACTAGAAACTCCGCAACAGGAGACTCTACAACTAGAAACTCCACAACTAGTAACTCCACAACTAGGAACTCCACAACTAAAAACTTCACAATTGGAAACTCTACTAGAAACTCCACACCTTGAGACTCCACAACTAGGCACTCCACAACTAGAAACTCCACAACTAGAGACTCTGCAACTATAGAACTCCGCAACTAGAAACTCCGCATTTAAAAACTCTGCAACAAGAAATTCCACGGCTAGAAACACCACAACTAGACACTGCGCAACTAGAAACTCTACAACTAGAGACTCCTCAACTAGAGAATTCGCAACTAGAAACTCCAAAAGTAGATACTCTGCAACTATAAACTCCGCAGCTAGAAACTCCACAACTAGAAACTCCACAACTCGAAACTCCACAACTAGAAACTCCGCAACTAGAGACTCCACAACTAGAAACTCCAGAACTTGAAACTCCACTACAAGAAACTCCACAACCAGAAACTTCACAACTAGAAACTCCACAACTAGAGACTCCACAACTAGAAACTCTACAACTAGAAACTCCACAACTACAAACTCCATAATAGAGACTAGGCAACAAAAAATTCCATATCATGAAACTCCACACGTAAAAACTCCACAACTAGAAACTGTAAAACTAGAGACTTCACAACTAGAAACTCCACAACTAGAAACTCCACAACTGGAAACTCCACAACTAGACACTCCGCAAATAGAAACTCCACAACTAGAGACTCTTCAACTAGAGACTCCACAACTAGAAACTCCACAACTACAAACTCCACAAATAGAGACTCGGCTACAAGAAATTTCATGTCTAGAAAGTCCACAACTAAAAACTCCACAACTGGAAACTCCACAACTTGAGACTCCACAACTAGAAACTCCACAACTAGAAACTCCACAACTAGAAACTCCCCAACTAGAAACTCCACAACTAGAAACTCCGCAACTGGAGACTCCACAACTAGAAATTCCACAACTAGAAACTTCACAATTCGAAACTCTACAACAAGAAACTCCACAACTGGAAACTCCACAACTAGACACTCCGCAAATAGAAACTCCACAACTAGAGACTCCACAACTTGAAACTCCACATTTTTAAACTCCACAACTTGAGACTCAACAACTAGAAACTCCACAACATGAAACTCCACAACTAGAAACTCCACAACCAAAAACTCCACAACCATAAACTCCACAACTAGAAACTCCACAACTAGAAACTCTTCAACTAGAGACTCCACAACTAGAAACTCCACAACTACAAACTCCACAAATAGAGACTCGGCTACAAGAAATTTCATGTCTAGAAAGTCCACAACTAAAAACTCCACAACTGGAAACTCCACAACTTGAGACTCCACAACTAGAAAATCCACAACTAGAAACTCCACAACTAGAAACTCCCCAACTAGAAACTCCACAACTAGAAACTCCGCAACTGGAGACTCCACAACTAGAAACTCCACAACTAGAAACTTCACAATTCGAAACTCTACAACAAGAAACTCCACAACTTGAAACTCCACAACTAGACACTACACAACTATAAACTCCACAACTAGAGACTGCGCAACTAGAGAACTCCGCAACTAGAAACTCCGCATTTAAAAACTCCACAACTTCAGATGCCGCAACTAGAAACTTCACAACTTGAAACTCCACAACTAGAAACTCCACAACTAAAAACTCTACAACTTGAAACAACACAACTAGAAACTCCACAACTTGTGACTCTGCAACTAGGCACTCCACAACTAGAAACTCCACAACTAGAGACTCTGCAACTATAGAACTCCGCAACTAGAAACTCCGCATTTAAAAACTCTGCAACAAGAAATTCCACGGCTAGAAACACCACAACTAGACACTGCGCAACTAGAAACTCTACAACTAGAGACTCCTCAACTAGAGAATTCGCAACTAGAAACTCCAAAAGTAGATACTCTGCAACTATAAACTCCGCAGCTAGAAACTCCACAACTAGAAACTCCACAACTCGAAACTCCACAACTAGAAACTCCGCAACTAGAGACTCCACAACTAAAAACTCCACAACTGAAAACTCCACAACTTGAGACTCCACTACTAGAAAATCCACAACTAGAAACTCCACAACTAGAAACTCCCCAACTAGAAACTCCACAACTAGAAACTTCACAATTCGAAAATCTACAACAAGAAACTCCACAACTTGAAACTCCACAACTAGACACTACACAACTATAAACTCCACAACTAGAGACTGCGCAACTAGAGAACTCCGCAACTAGAAACTCCGCATTTAAAAACTCCAACTCTTGAGATGCCGCAACTAGAAACTTCACAACTTGAAACTCCACAACTAGAAACTCCACAACTAAAAACTCTACAACTAGAGGCTCCTCAACTAGAGAATTCGCAACTAGAAACTCCAAAACTAGAGACTCTGCACCTAGAAACTCCGCAGCTAGAAACTCCACAACTAGAAACTCCAGAACTCGAACCTCCACAACTAGAAACTCCACAACTTGAAACTCCACAACTTGAAACTCCACAACTCAAAACTCCACAACTTGAAACAACACAACTAGAAACTCCACAACTTGAAACTCCACAACTAGAAACTCCACAACCAGAAACTCCACAACTAGAAACTCCATAACTAGAAACTCCACAACTGGAAACTCCGCAACTAGAGACTCCACAATTAGAAACTTCACAACTATAAACTCCACAACTACAAATTCCACAAATAGAGACTCGGCAAATAGAAATTCCATATCTAGAAACTCCACAACTACACACTCCACAAATAGAGACTCGGCAACTAGAAATTCCATATCTAAAAACTCCAGAACTAGAAACTGCAAAACTAGAGACTTCACAACTAGAAACTCAACAACTAGAAACTCCACAACTAAAAACTCCACAACTGGAAACTCCACAACTTGAGACTGCGCAACTTGAAACTTCACAACTTGAAACTCCACAACCAGAAACTCCGCAACAAGAGACTCTGCAACTATAGAACTCCGCAACTAGAAACTCCGCATTTAAAAACTCTGCAACAAGAAATTCCACGGCTAGAAACACCACAACTAGACACTGCGCAACTAGAAACTCTACAACTAGAGACTCCTCAACTAGAGAATTCGCAACTAGAAACTCCAAAAGTAGATACTCTGCAACTATAAACTCCGCAGCTAGAAACTCCACAACTAGAAACTCCACAACTCGAAACTCCACAACTAGAAACTCCGCAACTAGAGACTCCACAAGTAGAAACTCCAGAACTTGAAACTCCACAACAAGAAACTCCACAACCAGAAACTTCACAACTAGAAACTCCACAACTGGAGACTCCACAACTAGAAACTCTACAACTAGAAACTCCACAACTACAAACTCCATAATAGAGACTAGGCAACAAAAAATTCCATATCATGAAACTCCACACGTAAAAACTCCACAACTAGAAACTGCAAAACTAGAGACTTCACAACTAGAAACTCCACAACTAGAAACTCCACAACTGGAAACTCCACAACTAGACACTCCGCAAATAGAAACTCCACAGCTAGAGACTCCACAACTTGAAACTCCACAACTTTAAACTCCACAACTTGAGACTCAACAACTAGAAACTCCACAACATGAAACTCCACAACTAGAAACTCCACAACCAAAAACTCCACAACCATAAACTCCACAACTAGAAACTTCACAACTAGAAACTCTTCAACTAGAGACTCCACAACTAGAAACTCCACAACTACAAACTCCACAAATAGAGACTCGGCTACAAGAAATTTCATGTCTAGAAAGTCCACAACTAAAAACTCCACAACTGGAAACTCCACAACTTGAGACTCCACAACTAGAAACTCCCCAACTAGAAACTCCACAACTAGAAACTCCGCAACTGGAGACTCCACAACTAGAAACTCCACAACTAGAAACTTCACAATTCGAAACTCTACAACAAGAAACTCCACAACTTGAAACTCCACAACTAGACACTACACAACTATAAACTCCACAACTAGAGACTGCACAACTAGAGAACTCCGCAACTAGAAACTCCGCATTTAAAAACTCCACAACTTGAGATGCCGCAACTAGAAACTTCACAACTTGAAACTCCACAACTAGAAACTCCACAACTAAAAACTCTACAACTAGAGGCTCAACTAGAGAATTCGCAACTAGAAACTCCAAAACTAGAGACTCTGCACCTAGAAACTCCGCAGCTAGAAACTCCACAACTAGAAACTCCAGAACTCGAAACTCCACAACTAGAAACTCCACAACTTGAAACTCCACAACTCAAAACTCCACAACTTGAAACAACACAACTAGAAACTCCACAACTTGTGACTCCGCAACTAGAAACTCCACAACTTGAAACTCCACAACTAGAAACTCCCCAACCAGAAACTCCACAACTAGAAACTCCATAACTAGAAACTCCACAACTGGAAACTCCGCAACTAGAGACTCCACAATTAGAAACTCCACAACTAGAAACTCCACAACTACAAACTCCACAATTAGAGACTCGGCAACTAGAAATTTCATATCTAGAAACTCCACAACTACAAACTCCACAAATAGAGACTCGGCAACTAGAAATTCCATATCTAAAAACTCCAGAACTAGAAACTGCAAAACTACAGACTTCACAACTAGAAACTCAACAACTAGAAACTCCACAACTAAAAACTCCACAACTGGAAACTCCACAACTTGAGACTCCGCAACTTGAAACTTCACAACTAAAAACTCCGCTATTAAAAACTCCGCAACTAGAAACTCCGCAACTAGAAACTCCACAACTAGATAATCCATATCTGGAAACTCCACAACTAGAAACTCCACAACTAGAGACTCACCAACTATAAACTCCAACACTTGAAACTCCACAACTCAAAACTCCAAAACTTGAAACTCCACAACTAGAAACTCCACAACTTGAGACTCCGCCACTAGAAACTCCACAACTTGAAACTCCACAACTAGAAACTCCACAACTAGAAACTGCAAAACTAGAGACTTCACAACTAGAAACTCACCAACTAGAAACTCCACAACCAGAAACTCCACAACTAGAAACTCCACAACTAGAAACTTCACAACTAGAAACTCCGCAACTAGAGACTCCACAACTAGAAACTCCACAACTTCAAACTCCACAACTCAATACTCCACAACTTGAAACTCCAAAGCTAGAAACTCCACAACTTGAGACTCCGCAACTAGAAACTCCACAACTTGAAACTCCACAACTAGAAACTCAACAACTAGAAGCTCCACAACTAAAAACTCCACAACTGGAAACTCCACAACTTGAGACTCCGCAACTTGAAACTCCACAACTAGAAACTCCGCTGTTAAAAACTCCGCAACTAGAAACTCCGCAACTAGAAACTCCACAACTTGAAACTCCACAACTAGATACTCCACAACCTCAAACTCCACAACTAGAGATTCCGCCACTAGAAACTCCACAACCAGAGACTCTGCAACTAGAAACTCCGCAGCTATAAACTCCACAAATAAAAGCTCCGCAACTAGAAACTCCGCAGCTAGAAACTTCAGAACTAGACACTCCACAACTAGAAACTCCACAACTAGGAACTCCACAACTTGAAACCTCACAACCTTAAGTTACGCAACTAGAAAATCCACAGCTAGAGAATCCGCAACTAGAAACTCCACAACTAGAAACTCCACAACTCAAAACTCCAACTAGAAACTCCAAAAAACAAACTTCCACAACTCGAAACTCCACAACTGGAAACTCCACAACTAGACACTCCACAACTAAAAACTCTTCAACTAGAAACTCCTAAACTAGAGACTCCACAACTAGAGAATCTACAACTAGAGACTTCAAACTACAAACTCAACAACTAGAAACTCCACAACTAAAAACTCAACAACTAGAAACTCCACAGCTTGAGGCTCCGCAACTTGAAACTCCACAACTAGAAACTCCGCAACTAGAAACTCCACAACTAGGGACTCCGCAACTAGAAACTCCGCAACTAGAAACTCCACAACTGGAAGCTCCACTACTAGATACTCCACAACTGGAAACTCGACAACTAAAAACTCCACATCTAGAGACTCCACAACTTGAAACTCCACAACTAAACACTCTGCAACAAGAAACTCCAAAACTAGAGACTCCGCAACTCCATAACTAGAAACTCTACAACTGGAAAATCGAATCTAGATACTCCACAACTAGAAAATCCACAACTAGAAACTCCACAACTATAGACTCCACAACTTGAAACTCGACAAGCTTAATCTGGACAACTTGAGACTCCAGAACTAGAAACTCCAAAACTAGAAACTCCGCAACTAGAAACTCCGCAACAGGAGACTACAACTAGAAACTCCACAACTAGAAACTCCAAAACTAGAAACTCCACAACTATAAACTTCACAACTAGAAACTCCGACACTAGAAACTACACAACTAGAAACTCCGCAGCTAGAAACTCCACAACTAAAAACTCCACAACTAGAAATTCCACAACTACAAACTCCACAAATAGAGACTCGCAACTAGAAATTCCATATCTAGAAACTCCAAAACTAAAAACTCCACAACTAGAAACTGCAAAACTAGAGACTTCACAACTAGAAACTCCACAACTAGAAACTCCACAACTGGAAACTCCACAACTAGACACTCCGCAACTAACAACTCCACAACTAGAGACTCCCCAACTTGAAACTCCACAACTTTAAACTCCACAACTTGAGACTCAACAACTAGAAACTCCACAACATGAAACTCCACAACTAGAAACTCCACAACCAGAAACTCCACAACCATAAACTCCACAACTAGAAACTTCACAACTAGAAACTCTTCAACTAGAGACTCCACAACTAGAAAATACACAACTACAAACTCCACAAATAGAGACTCGGCTACAAGAAATTTCATGTCTAGAAAGTCCACAACTAAAACTCCACGACTTCAAACTCCACAACTTGAGACTCCACAACTAGAAACTCCACAACTAGAAACTCAATAACTAGAAACTCCCCAACTAGAAACTCCGCAACTAGAAACTCCACAACTAGAAACTCCACAACGAAAACTTCACAATTGGAAACTCTACAACTAGAAACTCCACAACTTGAAACTCCACAACTAGACAGTACACAACTAGAAACTCCACAACTAGAGACTGCGCAACTAGATAACTCCGCAACTAGAAACTACGCATTTAAAAACTCCACAACTTGAGATGCCGCAACTAGAAACTCCACAACTTGAAACTCCACAACTGGAAACTCCGCAACTAAAAACTCTACAACTAGAGACTCCTCAACTAGAGAATTCGCAACTAGAAACTCCAAAACTAGAGACTCTGCACCTAGAAACTCCGCAGCTAGAAACTCCACAACTAGAAACTCCACAACTCGAAACTCCACAACTAGAAACTCCACAACTTGAAACTCCACAACTCAAAACTCCACAACTTGAAACTCCACAACTAGAAACTCCACAACTTGAGATTCCGCAACTAGAAACTTCACAACTTGAGACTCCACAACTAGAAACTCCACAACTAGAAACTCTCCAACTAGAAACTCCGCAACTAGAAACTCCGCAACAGGAGACTCTACAACTAGAAACTCCACAACTAGAAACTCCAAAACTAGAAACTCCACAACTAGAAACTTCACAACTAGAAACTCCGCAACTAGAAACTCCACAACTAGAAACTCCTCAACTAGAGACTCCACAACTAAAAACTCCACAACTAGAAATTCCACAACTACAAACTCCACAAATAGAGACTCGGCAACTAGAAATTCCATATCTAGAAACTCCACAACTAAAAACTCCACAACTAGAAACTGCAAAACTAGAGACTTCACAACTAGAGACTCCACAGCTAGAAACTCCACAACTGGAAACTCCACAACTAGACACTCCGCAACTAGAAACTCCACAACTAGAGACTCCACAACTTGAAACTCCACAACCACAAACTCCGCAACTAGAAACTCCGCAACAGGAGACTCTACAACTAGAAACTCCACAACTAGTAACTCCACAACTAGAAACTCCACAACTAAAAACTTCACAATTGGAAACTCTACTAGAAACTCCACACCTTGAGACTCCACAACTAGGCACTCCACAACTAGAAACTCCACAACTAGAGACTCTGCAACTATAGAACTCCGCAACTAGAAACTCCGCATTTAAAAACTCTGCAACAAGAAATTCCACGGCTAGAAACACCACAACTAGACACTGCGCAACTAGAAACTCTACAACTAGAGACTCCTCAACTAGAGAATTCGCAACTAGAAACTCCAAAAGTAGATACTCTGCAACTATAAACTCCGCAGCTAGAAACTCCACAACTAGAAACTCCACAACTCGAAACTCCACAACTAGAAACTCCGCAACTAGAGACTCCACAACTAGAAACTCTAGAACTTGAAACTCCACTACAAGAAACTCCACAACCAGAAACTTCACAACTAGAAACTCCACAACTAGAGACTCCACAACTAGAAACTCTACAACTAGAAACTCCACAACTACAAACTCCATAATAGAGACTAGGCAACAAAAAATTCCATATCATGAAACTCCACACGTAAAAACTCCACAACTAGAAACTGTAAAACTAGAGACTTCACAACTAGAAACTCCACAACTAGAAACTCCACAACTGGAAACTCCACAACTAGACACTCCGCAAATAGAAACTCCACAACTAGAGACTCTTCAACTAGAGACTCCACAACTAGAAACTCCACAACTACAAACTCCACAAATAGAGACTCGGCTACAAGAAATTTCATGTCTAGAAAGTCCACAACTAAAAACTCCACAACTGGAAACTCCACAACTTGAGACTCCACAACTAGAAACTCCACAACTAGAAACTCCACAACTAGAAACTCCCCAACTAGAAAATCCACAACTAGAAACTCCGCAACTGGAGACTCCACAACTAGAAATTCCACAACTAGAAACTTCACAATTCGAAACTCTACAACAAGAAACTCCACAACTTGAAACTCCACAACTAGACACTACACAACTATAAACTCCACAACTAGAGACTGCGCAACTAGAGAACTCCGCAACTAGAAACTCCGCATTTAAAAACTCCACAACTTGAGATGCCGCAACTAGAAACTTCACAACTTGAAACTCCACAACTAGAAACTCCACAACTAAAAACTCTACAACTTGAAACAACACAACTAGAAACTCCACAACTTGTGACTCCGCAACTAGAAACTCCACAACTTGAAACTCCACAACTAGAAACTCCACAACCAGAAACTCCACAACTAGAAACTCCACAACTAGAAACTCCACAACTGGAAACTCCGCAACTAGAGACTCCACCATTAGAAACTCCACAACTAGAAACTCCACAACTACAAACTCCACAAATAGAGACTCGGCAACTAGAAATTCCATATCTAGAAACTCCACAACTACAAACTCCACAAATAGAGACTCGGCAACTAGAAATTCCATATCTAGAAACTCCACAACTAGAAACTGCAAAACTAGGGACTTCACAACTAGAAACTCACCAACTAGAAACTCCACAACCAGAAACTCCACAACTAGAAACTCCACAACTAAAAACTTCACAACTAGAAACTCCACAACTAGAGACTCCACAACTAGAAACTCCACAACTTCAAACTCCACAACTCAATACTCCACAACTTGAAACTCCAAAGCTAGAAACTCCACAACTTGAGACTCCGCAACTAGAAACTCCACAACTTGAAACTCCACAACTAGAAACTCAACAACTAGAAACTCCACAACTAAAAACTCCACAACTGGGAACTCCACAACTTGAGACTCCGCAACTTGAACTCCACAACTAGAAACTCCGCCCTTAAAAACTCCGCAACTAGAAACTCCACAACTTGAAACTCCACAACTAGATACTCCACAACTGGAAACTCCACAACTATATAATCGATATCTGGAAACTCCACAACTAGATACTCCATATCTGGAAACTCCACAACTAGAAACTCCACAACTAGAGACTCAACAACTCGAAACTCCACAACTAGAAACTCAACAATTAGAAACTCCACAACCAGACACTCCGCCATTCCACAACTGGAAACTCCACAACTAGATACTCCGCAACTAGAAACTCCACAACTAGAGACTCTACAACTTGAAACTCCACAACTAGAAACTCCACAACTAGAAACTCTGCTACTTGAGACTCCACAACTAGAAACTCCACAACTAGAAACTCCAAAACTAGAAACTCCGCAACTAGAAACTCCGCAACAGGTGACTACAACTAGAAATTCCATATCTAGAAACTCCACAACTAAAAACTCCACAACTAGAAACTGCAAAACTAGAAACTTCACAACTAGAAACTCCAGAGCTAGAAACTCCACAACTGGAAACTCCACAACTAGACACTCCGCAACTAGAAACTCCACAACTAGAGACTCCACAACTTGAAACTCCACAACTTTAAACTCCACAACTTGAGACTCAACAACTAGAAACTCTCCAACTAGAAACTTCGCAACTAGAAACTCCGCAACAGGAGACTCTACAACTAGAAACTCCACAACTAGAAACTCCAAAACTAGAAACTCCACAACTAGAAACTTCACAACTAGAAACTCCGCAACTAGAAACTCCACAACTAGAAACTCCGCAACTAGAGACTCCACAACTAAAAACTCCACAACTAGAAATTCCACAACTACAAACTCCACAAATAGAGACTCGGCAACTAGAAATTCCATATCTAGAAACTCCAAAACTAAAAACTCCACAACTAGAAACTGCAAAACTAGAGACTTCACAACTAGAGACTCCACAGCTAGAAACTCCACAACTGGAAACTCCACAACTAGACACTCCGCAACTAGAAACTCCACAACTAGAGACTCCACAACTTGAAACTCCACAACCACAAACTCCGCAACTAGAAACTCCGCAACAGGAGACTCTACAACTAGAAACTCCACAACTAGTAACTCCACAACTAGAAACTCCACAACTAAAAACTTCACAATTGGAAACTCTACTAGAAACTCCACACCTTGAGACTCCACAACTAGGCACTCCACAACTAGAAACTCCACAACTAGAGACTCTGCAACTATAGAACTCCGCAACTAGAAACTCCGCATTTAAAAACTCTGCAACAAGAAATTCCACGGCTAGAAACACCACAACTAGACACTGCGCAACTAGAAACTCTACAACTAGAGACTCCTCAACTAGAGAATTTGCAACTAGAAACTCCAAAAGTAGATACTCTGCAACTATAAACTCCGCAGCTAGAAACTCCACAACTAGAAACTCCACAACTCGAAACTCCACAACTAGAAACTCCGCAACTAGAGACTCCACAACTAGAAACTCCAGAACTTGAAACTCCATTACAAGAAACTCCACAACCAGAAACTTCACAACTAGAAACTCCACAACTAGAGACTCCACAACTAGAAACTCTACAACTAGAAACTCCACAACTACAAACTCCTTAATAGAGACTAGGCAACAAAAAATTCCATATCATGAAACTCCACACGTAAAAACTCCACAACTAGAAACTGTAAAACTAGAGACTTCACAACTAGAAACTCCACAACTAGAAACTCCACAACTGGAAACTCCACAACTAGACACTCCGCAAATAGAAACTCCACAACTAGAGACTCTTCAACTAGAGACTCCACAACTAGAAACTCCACAACTACAAACTCCACAAATAGAGACTCGGCTACAAGAAATTTCATGTCTAGAAAGTGCACAACTAAAAACCCCACAACTGGAAACTCCACAACTTGAGACTCCACAACTAGAAACTCCACAACTAGAAACTCCACAACTAGAAACTCCCCAACTAGAAACTCCACAACTAGAAACTCCGCAACTGGAGACTCCACAACTAGAAATTCCACAACTAGAAACTTCACAATTCGAAACTCTACAACAAGAAACTCCACAACTGGAAACTCCACAACTAGACACTCCGCAAATAGAAACTCTTCAACTAGAGACTCCACAACTAGAAACTCCACAACTACAAACTCCACAAATAGAGACTCGGCTACAAGAAATTTCATGTCTAGAAAGTCCACAACTAAAAACTCCACAACTGGAAACTCCACAACTTGAGACTCCACAACTAGAAAATCCACAACTAGAAACTCCACAACTAGAAACTCCCCAACTAGAAACTCCACAACTAGAAACTCCGCAACTGGAGACTCCACAACTAGAAACTCCACAACTAGAAACTTCACAATTCGAAACTCTACAACAAGAAACTCCACAACTTGAAACTCCACAACTAGACACTACACAACTATAAACTCCACAACTAGAGACTGCGCAACTAGAGAACTCCGCAACTAGAAACTCCGCATTTAAAAACTTCACAACTTGAGATGCCGCAACTAGAAACTTCACAACTTGAAACTCCACAACTAGAAACTCCACAACTAAAAACTCTACAACTTGAAACAACACAACTAGAAACTCCACAACTTGTGACTCCGCAACTAGAAACTCCACAACTTGAAACTCCACAACTAGAAACTCCACAACCAGAAACTCCACAACTAGAAACTCCACAACTAGAAACTCCACAACTGGAAACTCCGCAACTAGAGACTCCATCATTAGAAACTCCACAACTAGAAACTCCACAACTACAAACTCCACAAATAGAGACTCGGCAACTAGAAATTCCATATCTAGAAACTCCACAACTACAAACTCCACAAATAGAGACTCGGCAACTCGAAATTCCATATCTAGAAACTCCACAACTAGAAACTGCAAAACTAGAGACTTCACAACTAGAAACTCACCAACTAGAAACTCCACAACCAGAAACTCCACAACTAGAAACTCCACAACTAAAAACTTCACAACTAGAAACTCCACAACTAGAGACTCCACAACTAGAAACTCCACAACTTCAAACTCCACAACTCAATACTCCACAACTTGAAACTCCAAAGCTAGAAACTCCACAACTTGAGACTCCGCAACTAGAAACTCCACAACTTGAAACTCCACAACTAGAAACTCAACAACTAGAAACTCCACAACTAAAAACTCCACAACTGGGAACTCCACAACTTGAGACTCCGCAACTTGAAACTCCACAACTAGAAACTCCGCTGTTAAAAACTCCGCAACTAGAAACTCCACAACTTGAAACTCCACAACTAGATACTCCACAACTGGAAACTCCACAACTATATAATCGATATCTGGAAACTCCACAACTAGATACTCCATATCTGGAAACTCCACAACTAGAAACTCCACAACTAGAGACTCAACAACTCGAAACTCCACAACTAGAAACTCAACAATTAGAAACTCCACAACCAGACACTCCGCCATTCCACAACTGGAAACTCCACAACTAGATACTCCGCAACTAGAAACTCCACAACTAGAGACTCTACAACTTGAAACTCCACAACTAGAAACTCCACAACTAGAAACTCTGCTACTTGAGACTTCACAACTAGAAACTCCACAACTTGAAACTCCACAACTAGATACTCCACAACTGGAAACTCCACAACTATATAATCGATATCTGGAAACTCCACAACTAGATACTCCATATCTGGAAACTCCACAACTAGAAACTCCACAACTAGAGACTCAACAACTCGAAACTCCACAACTAGAAACTCAACAATTAGAAACTCCACAACCAGACACTCCGCCATTCCACAACTGGAAACTCCACAACTAGATACTCCGCAACTAGAAACTCCACAACTAGAGACTCTACAACTTGAAACTCCACAACTAGAAACTCCACAACTAGAAACTCTGCTACTTGAGACTCCACAACTAGAAACTCCACAACTAGAAACTCCAAAACTAGAAACTCCGCAACTAGAAACTCCGCAACTAGAGACTCCACAACTTGAAACTCCACAACTTTAAACTCCACAACTTGAGACTCAACAACTAGAAACTCCACAACATGAAACTCCACAACTAGAAACTCCACAACCAGAAACTCGACAACCATAAACTCCACAACTAGAAACTTCACAACTAGAAACTCTTCAACTAGAGACTCCACAACTAGAAAATACACAACTACAAACTCCACAAATAGAGACTCAGCTACAAGAAATTTCATGTCTAGAAAGTCCACAACTAAAACTCCACGACTGGAAACTCCACAACTTGAGACTCCACAACTAGAAACTCCACAACTAGAAACTCAATAACTAGAAACTCCCCAACTAGAAACTCCACAACTAGAAACTCCGCAACTAGAAACTCCACAACTAGAAACTCCACAACGAAAAACTTCACAATTGGAAACTCTACAACTAGAAACTCCACAACTTGAAACTCCACAACTAGACAGTGCACAACTAGAAACTCCACAACTAGAGACTGCGCAACTAGATAACTCCGCAACTAGAAACTACGCATTTAAAAACTCCACAACTTGAGATGCCGCAACTAGAAACTCCACAACTTGAAACTCCACAACTGGAAACTCCGCAACTAAAAACTCTACAACTAGAGACTCCTCAACTAGAGAATTCGCAACTAGAAACTCCAAAACTAGAGACTCTGCACCTAGAAACTCCGCAGCTAGAAACTCCACAACTAGAAACTCCACAACTCGAAACTCCACAACTAGAAACTCCACAACTTGAAACTCCACAACTCAAAACTCCACAACTTGAAACTCCACAACTAGCAACTCCACAACTTGAGACTCCGCAACTAGAAACTCCAGAACTTGAGGCTCCACACCTAGAACCTCCACAACTAGAAACTCTCCAACTAGAAACTCCGCAACTAGAAACTCCGCAACAGGAGACTCTACAACTAGAAACTCCACAACTAGAAACTCCAAAACTAGAAACTCCACAACTAGAAACTTCACAACTAGAAACTCCGCAACTAGAAACTCCACAACTAGAAACTCCGCAACTAGAGACTCCACAACTAAAAACTCCACAACTAGAAATTCCACAACTACAAACTCCACAAATAGAGACTCGGCAACCAGAAATTCCATATCTAAAAACTCCACAACTAGAAACTGCAAAACTAGAGTCTTCACAACTAGAAACTCCACAGCTAGAAACTCCACAACTGGAAACTCCACAACTAGACACCCCGCAACTAGAAACTCCACAACTAGAGACTCCACAACTTGAAACTCCACAACCAGAAACTCCGCAACTAGAAACTCCGCAACAGGAGACTCTACAACTAGAAACTCCACAAGTAGTAACTCCACAACTAGAAACTTCACAATTGGAAACTTCACAACTAGAAACTCCACAACTAGAGACTCCACAACTAGAAACTCTACAACTAGAAACTCCACAACTACAAACTCCATAATAGAGACTAGGCAACAAAAAATTCCATATCATGAAACTCCACACGTAAAAACTCCACAACTAGAAACTGCAAAACTAGAGACTTCACAACTAGAAACTCCACAACTAGAAACTCCACAACTGGAAACTCCACAACTAGACACTCCGCAAATAGTAACTCCAAACCTAGAGACTCCACAACTTGAAACTCCACAACTCTAAACTCCACAACATGAGACTCAACAACTAGAAACTCCACAACATGAAACTCCACAACTAGAAACTCCACAAGCAAAAACTCCACAACCATAAACTCCACAACTAGAAACTCCACAACTAGAAACTCTTCAACTAGAGACTCCACAACTAGAAACTCCACAACTACAAACTCCACAAATAGAGACTCGGCTACAAGAAATTTCATGTCTAGAAAGTCCACAACTAAAAACTCCACAACTGGAAACTCCACAACTTGAGACTCCACAACTAGAAACTCCACAACTAGAAACTCCACAACTAGAAACTCCCCAACTAGAAACTCCACAACTAGAAACTCCGCAACTGGAGACTCCACAACTAGAAACTCCACAACTAGAAACTTCACAATTCGAAACTCTACAACAAGAAACTCCACAACTGGAAACTCCACAACTAGACACTCCGCAAATAGAAACTCCACAACTAGAGACTCCACAACTTGAAACTCCACAACTTTAAACTCCACAACTTGAGACTCAACAACTAGAAACTCCACAACATGTAACTCCACAACTAGAAACTCCACAACCAAAAACTCCACAACCATAAACTCCACAACAAGAAACTCCACAACTAGAAACTCTTCAACTAGAGACTCCACAACTAGAAACTCCACAACTACAAACTCAACAAATAGAGACTCGGCTACAAGAAATTTCATGTCTAGAAAGTCCACAACTAAAAACTCCACAACTGGAAACTCCACAACTTGAGACTCCACAACTAGAAAATCCACAACTAGAAACTCCGCAACTAGAAACTCCCCAACTAGAAACTCCACAACTAGAAACTCCGCAACTGGAGACTCCACAACTAGAAACTCCACAACTAGAAACTTCACAATTCGAAAATCTACAACAAGAAACTCCACAACTTGAAACTCCACAACTAGACACTACACAACTATAAACTCCACAACTAGAGACTGCGCAACTAGAGAACTCCGCAACTAGAAACTCCGCATTTAAAAACTCCACAACTCGAGATGCCGCAACTAGAAACTTCACAACTTGAAACTCCACCACTAGAAACTCCACAACTAAAAACTCTACAACTTGAAACAACACAACTAGAAACTCCACAACTTGTGACTCCGCAACTAGAAACTCCACAACTTGAAACTCCACAACTAGAAACTCCACAACCAGAAACTCCACAACTAGAAACTCCACAACTAGAAACTCCACAACTGGAAACTCCGCAACTAGAGACTCCACAATTAGAAACTCCACAACTAGAAACTCCACAACTACAAACTCCACAAATAGAGACTTGGCAACTAGAAATTCCATATCTAGAAACTCCGCAACTACAAACTCCACAAATAGAGACTCGGCAACTAGAAATTCCATATCTAGAAACTCCACAACTAGAAACTCCACAACTACAAATTCCACAAATAGAGACTCGGCAAATAAAAATTCCATATCTAGAAACTCCACAACTACACACTCCACAAATAGAGACTCGGCAACTAGAAATTCCATATCTAAAAACTCCAGAACTAGAAACTGCAAAAGTAGAGACTTCACAACTAGAAACTCAAAAACTAGAAACTCCACAACTAAAAACTCCACAACTGGAAACTCCACAACTTGAGACTCCGCAACTTGAAACTTCACAACTAAAAACTCCGCTATTTAAAACTCCGCAACTAGAAACTCCGCAACTAGAAACTCCACAACTTGAAACTCCACAACTAGATACTCCACAATTGGAAACTCCACAACTTGAAACTCCACAACTCAAAACTCCACAACTTGAAACTCCACAACTAGAAACTCCACAACTTGAGATTCCGCAACTAGAAACTTCACAACTTGAGACTCCACAACTAGAAACTCCACAACTAGAAACTCTCCAACTAGAAACTCCGCAACTAGAAACTCCGCAACAGGAGACTCTACAACTAGAAACTCCACAACTAGAAACTCCAACACTAGAAACTCCACAACTAGAAACTTCACAACTAGAAACTCCGCAACTAGAAACTCCACAACTAGAAACTCCGCAACTAGAGACTCCACAACTAAAAACTCCACAACTAGAAATTCCACAACTACAAACTCCACAAATAGAGACTCGGCAACTAGAAATTCCATATCTAGAAACTTCACAACTTGAGACTCCACAACTAGAAACTCCACAACTAGAAACTCTCCAACTAGAAACTCCGCAACTAGAAACTCCGCAACAGGAGACTCTACAACTAGAAACTCCACAACTAGAAACTCCAAAACTAGAAACTCCACAACTAGAAACTTCACAACTAGAAACTCCGCAACTAGAAACTCCACAACTAGAAACTCCGCAACTTGAGACTCCACAACTAAAAACTCCACAACTAGAAATTCCACAACTACAAACTCCACAATAAGAGACTCGGCAACTAGAAATTCCATATCTAGAAACTCCACAACTAAAAACTCCACAACTAGAAACTGCAAAACTAGAGACTTCACAACTAGAGACTCCACAGCTAGAAACTCCACAACTGGAAACTCCACAACTAGACACTCCGCAACTAGAAACTCCACAACTAGAGACTCCACAACTTGAAACTCCACAACCACAAACTCCGCAACTAGAAACTCCGCAACAGGAGACTCTACAACTAGAAACTCCACAACTAGTAACTCCACAACTAGAAACTCCACAACTAAAAACTTCACAATTGGAAACTCTACTAGAAACTCCACACCTTGAGACTCCACAACTAGGCACTCCACAACTAGAAACTCCACAACTAGAGACTCTGCAACTATAGAACTCCGCAACTAGAAACTCCGCATTTAAAAACTCTGCAACAAGAAATTCCACGGCTAGAAACACCACAACTAGACACTGCGCAACTAGAAACTCTACAACTAGAGACTCCTCAACTAGAGAATTCGCAACTAGAAACTCCAAAAGTAGATACTCTGCAACTATAAACTCCGCAGCTAGAAACTCCACAACTAGAAACTCCACAACTCGAAACTCCACAACTAGAAACTCCGCAACTAGAGACTCCACAACTAGAAACTCCAGAACTTGAAACTCCACTACAAGAAACTCCACAACCAGAAACTTCACAACTAGAAACTCCACAACTAGAGACTCCACAACTAGAAACTCTACAACTAGAAACTCCACAACTACAAACTCCATAATAGAGACTAGGCAACAAAAAATTCCATATCATGAAACTCCACACGTAAAAACTCCACAACTAGAAACTGTAAAACTAGAGACTTCACAACTAGAAACTCCACAACTAGAAACTCCACAACTGGAAACTCCACAACTAGACACTCCGCAAATAGAAACTCCACAACTAGAGACTCTTCAACTAGAGACTCCACAACTAGAAACTCCACAACTACAAACTCCACAAATAGAGACTCGGCTACAAGAAATTTCATGTCTAGAAAGTGCACAACTAAAAACTCCACAACTGGAAACTCCACAACTTGAGACTCCACAACTAGAAACTCCACAACTAGAAACTCCTCAACTAGAAACTCCCCAACTAGAAACTCCACAACTAGAAACTCCGCAACTGGAGACTCCACAACTAGAAATTCCACAACTAGAAACTTCACAATTCGAAACTCTACAACAAGAAACTCCACAACTGGAAACTCCACAACTAGACACTCCGCAAATAGAAACTCCACAACTAGAGACTCCACAACTTGAAACTCCACATTTTTAAACTCCACAACTTGAGACTCAACAACTAGAAACTCCACAACATGAAACTCCACAACTAGAAACTCCACAACCAAAAACTCCAACACCATAAACTCCACAACTAGAAACTCCACAACTAGAAACTCTTCAACTAGAGACTCCACAACTAGAAACTCCACAACTACAAACTCCACAAATAGAGACTCGGCTACAAGAAATTTCATGTCTAGAAAGTCCACAACTAAAAACTCCACAACTGGAAACTCCACAACTTGAGACTCCACAACTAGAAAATCCACAACTAGAAACTCCACAACTAGAAACTCCCCAACTAGAAACTCCACAACTAGAAACTCCGCAACTGGAGACTCCACAACTAGAAACTCCACAACTAGAAACTTCACAATTCGAAACTCTACAACAAGAAACTCCACAACTTGAAACTCCACAACTAGACACTACACAACTATAAACTCCACAACTAGAGACTGCGCAACTAGAGAACTCCGCAACTAGAAACTCCGCATTTAAAAACTCCACAACTTGAGATGCCGCAACTAGAAACTTCACAACTTGAAACTCCACAACTAGAAACTCCACAACTAAAAACTCTACAACTTGAAACAACACAACTAGAAACTCCACAACTTGTGACTCCGCAACTAGAAACTCCACAACTTGAAACTCCACAACTAGAAACTCCACAACCAGAAACTCCACAACTAGAAACTTCACAACTAGAAACTCCACAACTGGAAACTCCGCAACTAGAGACTCCACCATTAGAAACTCCACAACTAGAAACTCCACAACTACAAACTCCACAAATAGAGACTCGGCAACTAGAAATTCCATATCTAGAAACTCCACAACTACAAACTCCACAAATAGAGACTCGGCAACTAGAAATTCCATATCTAGAAACTCCACAACTAGAAACTGCAAAACTAGAGACTTCACAACTAGAAACTCACCAACTAGAAACTCCACAACCAGAAACTCCACAACTAGAAACTCCACAACTAAAAACTTCACAACTAGAAACTCCACAACTAGAGACTCCACAACTAGAAACTCCACAACTTCAAACTCCACAACTCAATACTCCACAACTTGAAACTCCAAAGCTAGAAACTCCACAACTTGAGACTCCGCAACTAGAAACTCCACAACTTGAAACTCCACAACTAGAAACTCAACAACTAGAAACTCCACAACTAAAAACTCCACAACTGGGAACTCCACAACTTGAGACTCCGCAACTTGAAACTCCACAACTAGAAACTCCGCTGTTAAAAACTCCGCAACTAGAAACTCCACAACTTGAAACTCCACAACTAGATACTCCACAACTGGAAACTCCACAACTATATAATCGATATCTGGAAACTTCACAACTAGATACTCCATATCTGGAAACTCCACAACTAGAAACTCCACAACTAGAGACTCAACAACTCGAAACTCCACAACTAGAAACTCAACAATTAGAAACTCCACAACCAGACACTCCGCCATTCCACAACTGGAAACTCCACAACTAGATACTCCGCAACTAGAAACTCCACAACTAGAGACTCTACAACTTGAAACTCCACAACTAGAAACTCCACAACTAGAAACTCTGCTACTTGAGACTCCACAACTAGAAACTCCACAACTAGAAACTCCAAAACTAGAAACTCCGCAACTAGAAACTCCGCAACAGGAGACTACAACTAGAAATTCCATATCTAGAAACTCCACAACTAAAAACTCCACAACTAGAAACTGCAAAACTAGAAACTTCACAACTAGAAACTCCAGAGCTAGAAACTCCACAACTGGAAACTCCACAACCGGACACTCCGCAACTAGAAACTCCACAACTAGAGACTCCACAACTTGAAACTCCACAACTTTAAACTCCACAACTTGAGACTCAACAACTAGAAACTCCACAACATGAAACTCCACAACTAGAAACTCCACAACCAGAAACTCCACAACCATAAACTCCACAACTAGAAACTTCACAACTAGAAACTCTTCAACTAGAGACTCCACAACTAGAAAATACACAACTACAAACTCCACAAATAGAGACTCAGCTACAAGAAATTTCATGTCTAGAAAGTCCACAACTAAAACTCCACGACTGGAAACTCCACAACTTGAGACTCCACAACTAGAAACTCCACAACTAGAAACTCAATAACTAGAAACTCCCCAACTAGAAACTCCACAACTAGAAACTCCGCAACTAGAAACTCCACAACTAGAAACTCCACAACGAAAAACTTCACAATTGGAAACTCTACAACTAGAAACTCCACAACTTGAAACTCCACAACTAGACAGTACACAACTAGAAACTCCACAACTAGAGACTGCGCAACTAGATAACTCCGCAACTAGAAACTACGCATTTAAAAACTCCACAACTTGAGATGCCGCAACTAGAAACTCCACAACTTGAAACTCCACAACTGGAAACTCCGCAACTAAAAACTCTACAACTAGAGACTCCTCAACTAGAGAATTCGCAACTAGAAACTCCAAAACTAGAGACTCTGCACCTAGAAACTCCGCAGCTAGAAACTCCACAACTAGAAACTCCACAACTCGAAACTCCACAACTAGAAACTCCACAACTTGAAACTCCACAACTCAAAACTCCACAACTTGAAACTCCACAACTAGCAACTCCACAACTTGAGACTCCGCAACTAGAAACTCCAGAACTTGAGGCTCCACAACTAGAACCTCCACAACTAGAAACTCTCCAACTAGAAACTCCGCAACTAGAAACTCCGCAACAGGAGACTCTACAACTAGAAACTCCACAACTAGAAACTCCAAAACTAGAAACTCCACAACTAGAAACTTCAAAACTAGAAACTCCGCAACTAGAAACTCCACAACTAGAAACTCCGCAACTAGAGACTCCACAACTAAAAACTCCACAACTAGAAATTCCACAACTACAAACTCCACAAATAGAGACTCGGCAACTAGAAATTCCATATCTAGAAACTCCACAACTAAAAACTCCACAACTAGAAACTGCAAAACTAGAGTCTTCACAACTAGAAACTCCACAGCTAGAAATTCCACAACTGGAAACTCCACAACTAGACACCCCGCAACTAGAAACTCCACAACTAGAGACTCCACAACTTGAAACTCCACAACCAGAAACTCCGCAACTAGAAACTCCGCAACAGGAGACTCTACAACTAGAAACTCCACAAGTAGTAACTCCACAACTAGAAACTCCACAACTAAAAACTTCACAATTGGAAACTCTACTAGAAACTCCACACCTTGAGACTTCACAACTAGGCACTCCACAACTAGAAACTCCACAACTAGAGACTCTGCAACTATAGAACTCCGCAACTAGAAACTCCGCATTTAAAAACTCTGCAACAAGAAATTCCACGGCTAGAAACACCACAACTAGACACTGCGCAACTAGAAACTCTACAACTAGAGACTCCTCAACTAGAAAATTCGCAACTAGAAACTCCAAAAGTAGATACCCTGCAACTATAAACTCCGCAGCTAGAAACTCCACAACTAGAAACTCCACAACTCGAAACTCCACAACTAGAAACTCCGCAACTAGAGATTCCACAACTAGAAACTCCAGAACTTGAAACTCCACTACAAGAAACTCCACAACCAGAAACTTCACAACTAGAAACTCCACAACTAGAGACTCCACAACTAGAAACTCTACAACTAGAAACTCCACAACTACAAACTCCATAATAGAGACTAGGCAACAAAAAATTCCATATCATGAAACTCCACACGTAAAAACTCCACAAATAGAAACTGCAAAACTAGAGACTTCACAACTAGAAACTCCACAACTAGAAACTCCACAACTGGAAACTCCACAACTAGACACTCCGCAAATAGTAACTCCAAACCTAGAGACTCCACAACTTGAAACTCCACAACTCTAAACTCCACAACATGAGACTCAACAACTAGAAACTCCACAACATGAAACTCCACAACTAGAAACTCCACAACCAAAAACTCCACAACCATAAACTCCACAACTAGAAACTCCACAACTAGAAACTCTTCAACTAGAGACTCCACAACTAGAAACTCCACAACTACAAACTCCACAAATAGAGACTCGGCTACAAGAAATTTCATGTCTAGAAAGTCCACAACTAAAAACTCCACAACTGGAAACTCCACAACTTGAGACTCCACAACTAGAAACTCCACAACTAGAAACTCCACAACTAGAAACTCCCCAACTAGAAACTCCACAACTAGAAACTCCGCAACTGGAGACTCCAAAACTAGAAACTCCACAACTAGAAACTTCACAATTCGAAACTCTACAACAAGAAACTCCACAACTGGAAACTCCACAACTAGACACTCCGCAAATAGAAACTTCACAACTAGAGACTCCACAACGTGAAACTCCACAACTTTAAACTCCACAACTTGAGACTCAACAACTAGAAACTCCACAACATGTAACTCCACAACTAGAAACTCCACAACCAAAAACTCCACAACCATAAACTCCACAACAAGAAACTCCACAACTAGAAACTCTTCAACTAGAGACTCCACAACTAGAAACTCCACAACTACAAACTCCACAAATAGAGACTCGGCTACAAGAAATTTCATGTCTAGAAAGTCCACAACTAAAAACTCCACAACTGGAAACTCCACAACTTGAGACTCCACAACTAGAAAATCCACAACTAGAAACTCCACAACTAGAAACTCCCCAACTAGAAACTCCACAACTAGAAACTCCGCAACTGGAGACTCCACAACTAGAAACTCCACAACTAGAAACTTCACAATTCGAAAATCTACAACAAGAAACTCCACAACTTGAAACTCCATAACTAGACACTACACAACTATAAACTCCACAACTAGAGACTGCGCAACTAGAGAACTCCGCAACTAGAAACTCCGCATTTAAAAACTCCACAACTCGAGATGCCGCAACTAGAAACTTCACAACTTGAAACTCCACAACTAGAAACTCCACAACTAAAAACTCTACAACTTGAAACAACACAACTAGAAACTCCACAACTTGTGACTCCGCAACTAGAAACTCCACAACTTGAAACTCCACAACTAGAAACTCCACAACCAGAAACTCCACAACTAGAAACTCCACAACTAGAAACTCCACAACTGGAAACTCCGCAACTAGAGACTCCACAATTAGAAACTTCACAACTAGAAACTCCACAACTACAAACTCCACAAATAGAGACTTGGCAACTAGAAATTCCATATCTAGAAACTCCACAACTACAAACTCCACAAATAGAGACTCGGCAACTAGAAATTCCATATCTAGAAACTCCACAACTAGAAACTCCACAACTACAAATTCCACAAATAGAGACTCGGCAAATAGAAATTCCATATCTAGAAACTCCACAACTACACACTCCACAAATAGAGACTCGGCAACTAGAAATTCCATATCTAAAAACTCCAGAACTAGAAACTGCAAAAGTAGAGACTTCACAACTAGAAACTCAACAACTAGAAACTCCACAACTAGAAACTCAACAACTAGAAACTCCACAACTAAAAACTCCACAACTGGAAACTCCACAACTTGAGACTCCGCAACTTGAAACTTCACAACTAAAAACTCCGCTATTTAAAACTCCGCAACTAGAAACTCCGCAACTAGAAACTCCACAACTTGAAACTCCACAACTAGATACTCCACAATTGGAAACTCCACAACTTGAAACTCCACAACTCAAAACTCCACAACTTGAAACTCCACAACTAGAAACTCCACAACTTGAGATTCCGCAACTAGAAACTTCACAACTTGAGACTCCACAACTAGAAACTCCACAACTAGAAACTCTCCAACTAGAAACTCCGCAACTAGAAACTCCGCAACAGGAGACTCTACAACTAGAAACTCCACAACTAGAAACTCCAAAACTAGAAACTCCACAACTAGAAACTTCACAACTAGAAACTCCGCAACTAGAAACTCCACAACTAGAAACTCCGCAACTAGAGACTCCACAACTAAAAACTCCACAACTAGAAATTCCACAACTACAAACTCCACAAATAGAGACTCGGCAACTAGAAATTCCATATCTAGAAACTTCACAACTTGAGACTCCACAACTAGAAACTCCACAACTAGAAACTCTCCAACTAGAAACTCCGCAACTAGAAACTCCGCAACAGGAGACTCTACAACTAGAAACTCCACAACTAGAAACTCCAAAACTAGAAACTCCACAACTAGAAACTTCACAACTAGAAACTCCGCAACTAGAAACTCCACAACTAGAAACTCCGCAACTAGAGACTCCACAACTAAAAACTCCACAAATAGAGACTCGGCAACTAGAAATTCCATATCTAGAAACTCCACAACTAAAAACTCCACAACTAGTAACTGCAAAACTAGAGACTTCACAACTAGAGACTCCACAGCTAGAAACTCCACAACTGGAAACTCCACAACTAGACACTCCGCAACTAGAAACTCCACAACTAGACACTCCACAACTTGAAACTCCACAACCACAAACTCCGCAACTAGAAACTCCGCAACAGGAGACTCTACAACTAGAAACTCCACAACTAGTAACTCCACAACTAGAAACTCCACAACTAAAAACTTCACAATTGGAAACTCTACTAGAAACTACACACCTTGAGACTCCACAACTAGGCACTCCACAACTAGAAACTCCACAACTAGAGACTCTGCAACTATAGAACTCCGCAACTAGAAACTCCGCATTTAAAAACTCTGCAACAAGAAATTCCACGGCTAGAAACACCACAACTAGACACTGCGCAACTAGAAACTCTACAACTAGAGACTCCTCAACTAGAGAATTCGCAACTAGAAACTCCAAAAGTAGATACTCTGCAACTATAAACTCCGCAGCTAGAAACTCCACAACTAGAAACTCCACAACTCGAAACTCCACAACTAGAAACTCCGCAACTAGAGACTCCACAATTAGAAACTTCACAACTAGAAACTCCACAACTACAAACTCCACAAATAGAGACTTGGCAACTAGAAATTCCATATCTAGAAACTCCACAACTACAAACTCCACAAATAGAGACTCGGCAACTAGAAATTCCATATCTAGAAACTCCACAACTAGAAACTCCACAACTACAAATTCCACAAATAGAGACTCGGCAAATAGAAATTCCATATCTAGAAACTCCACAACTACACACTCCACAAATAGAGACTCGGCAACTAGAAATTCCATATCTAAAAACTCCAGAACTAGAAACTGCAAAAGTAGAGACTTCACAACTAGAAACTCAACAACTAGAAACTCCACAACTAGAAACTCAACAACTAGAAACTCCACAACTAAAAACTCCACAACTGGAAACTCCACAACTTGAGACTCCGCAACTTGAAACTTCACAACTAAAAACTCCGCTATTTAAAACTCCGCAACTAGAAACTCCGCAACTAGAAACTCCACAACTTGAAACTCCACAACTAGATACTCCACAATTGGAAACTCCACAACTTGAAACTCCACAACTCAAAACTCCACAACTTGAAACTCCACAACTAGAAACTCCACAACTTGAGATTCCGCAACTAGAAACTTCACAACTTGAGACTCCACAACTAGAAACTCCACAACTAGAAACTCTCCAACTAGAAACTCCGCAACTAGAAACTCCGCAACAGGAGACTCTACAACTAGAAACTCCACAACTAGAAACTCCAAAACTAGAAACTCCACAACTAGAAACTTCACAACTAGAAACTCCGCAACTAGAAACTCCACAACTAGAAACTCCGCAACTAGAGACTCCACAACTAAAAACTCCACAACTAGAAATTCCACAACTACAAACTCCACAAATAGAGACTCGGCAACTAGAAATTCCATATCTAGAAACTTCACAACTTGAGACTCCACAACTAGAAACTCCACAACTAGAAACTCTCCAACTAGAAACTCCGCAACTAGAAACTCCGCAACAGGAGACTCTACAACTAGAAACTCCACAACTAGAAACTCCAAAACTAGAAACTCCACAACTAGAAACTTCACAACTAGAAACTCCGCAACTAGAAACTCCACAACTAGAAACTCCGCAACTAGAGACTCCACAACTAAAAACTCCACAAATAGAGACTCGGCAACTAGAAATTCCATATCTAGAAACTCCACAACTAAAAACTCCACAACTAGTAACTGCAAAACTAGAGACTTCACAACTAGAGACTCCACAGCTAGAAACTCCACAACTGGAAACTCCACAACTAGACACTCCGCAACTAGAAACTCCACAACTAGACACTCCACAACTTGAAACTCCACAACCACAAACTCCGCAACTAGAAACTCCGCAACAGGAGACTCTACAACTAGAAACTCCACAACTAGTAACTCCACAACTAGAAACTCCACAACTAAAAACTTCACAATTGGAAACTCTACTAGAAACTACACACCTTGAGACTCCACAACTAGGCACTCCACAACTAGAAACTCCACAACTAGAGACTCTGCAACTATAGAACTCCGCAACTAGAAACTCCGCATTTAAAAACTCTGCAACAAGAAATTCCACGGCTAGAAACACCACAACTAGACACTGCGCAACTAGAAACTCTACAACTAGAGACTCCTCAACTAGAGAATTCGCAACTAGAAACTCCAAAAGTAGATACTCTGCAACTATAAACTCCGCAGCTAGAAACTCCACAACTAGAAACTCCACAACTCGAAACTCCACAACTAGAAACTCCGCAACTAGAGACTCCACAACTAGAAACTCCAGAACTTGAAACTCCACTACAAGAAACTCCACAACCAGAAACTTCACAACTAGAAACTCCACAACTAGAGACTCCACAACTAGAAACTCTACAACTAGAAACTCCACAACTACAAACTCCATAATAGAGACTAGGCAACAAAAAATTCCATATCATGAAACTCCACACGTAAAAACTCCACAACTAGAAACTGTAAAACTAGAGACTTCACAACTAGAAACTCCACAACTAGAAACTCCACAACTGGAAACTCCACAACTAGACACTCCGCAAATAGAAACTCCACAACTAGAGACTCTTCAACTAGAGACTCCACAACTAGAAACTCCACAACTACAAACTCCACAAATAGAGACTCGGCTACAAGAAATTTCATGTCTAGAAAGTGCACAACTAAAAACTCCACAACTGGAAACTCCACAACTTGAGACTGCACAACTAGAAACTCCACAACTAGAAACTCCACAACTAGAAACTCCCCAACTAGAAACTCCACAACTAGAAACTCCGCAACTGGAGACTCCACAACTAGAAATTCCACAACTAGAAACTTCACAATTCGAAACTCTACAACAAGAAACTCCACAACTGGAAACTCCACAACTAGACACTCCGCAAATAGAAACTCCACAACTAGAGACTCCACAACTTGAAACTCCACATTTTTAAACTCCACAACTTGAGACTCAACAACTAGAAACTCCACAACATGAAACTCCACAACTAGAAACTCCACAACCAAAAACTCCAACACCATAAACTCCACAACTAGAAACTCCACAACTAGAAACTCTTCAACTAGAGACTCCACAACTAGAAACTCCACAACTACAAACTCCACAAATAGAGACTCGGCTACAAGAAATTTCATGTCTAGAAAGTCCACAACTAAAAACTCCACAACTGGAAACTCCACAACTTGAGACTCCACAACTAGAAAATCCACAACTAGAAACTCCACAACTAGAAACTCCCCAACTAGAAACTCCACAACTAGAAACTTCACAATTCGAAACTCTACAACAAGAAACTCCACAACTTGAAACTCCACAACTAGACACTACACAACTATAAACTCCACAACTAGAGACTGCGCAACTAGAGAACTCCGCAACTAGAAACTCCGCATTTAAAAACTCCACAACTTGAGATGCCGCAACTAGAAACTTCACAACTTGAAACTCCACAACTAGAAACTCCACAACTAAAAACTCTACAACTTGAAACAACAAAACTAGAAACTCCACAACTTGTGACTCCGCAACTAGAAACTCCACAACTTGAAACTCCACAACTAGAAACTCCACAACCAGAAACTCCACAACTAGAAACTCCACAACTAGAAACTCCACAACTGGAAACTCCGCAACTAGAGACTCCACCATTAGAAACTCCACAACTAGAAACTCCACAACTACAAACTCCACAAATAGAGACTCGGCAACTAGAAATTCCATATCTAGAAACTCCACAACTACAAACTCCACAAATAGAGACTCGGCAACTAGAAATTCCATATCTAGAAACTCCACAACTAGAAACTGCAAAACTAGAGACTTCACAACTAGAAACTCACCAACTAGAAACTCCACAACCAGAAACTCCACAACTAGAAACTCCACAACTAAAAACTTCACAACTAGAAACTCCACAACTAGAGACTCCACAACTAGAAACTCCACAACTTCAAACTCCACAACTCAATACTCCACAACTTGAAACTCCAAAGCTAGAAACTCCACAACTTGAGACTCCGCAACTAGAAACTCCACAACTTGAAACTCCACAACTAGAAACTCAACAACTAGAAACTCCACAACTAAAAACTCCACAACTGGGAACTCCACAACTTGAGCCTCCGCAACTTGAAACTCCACAACTAGAAACTCCGCTGTTAAAAACTCCGCAACTAGAAACTCCACAACTTGAAACTCCACAACTAGATACTCCACAACTGGAAACTCCACAACTATATAATCGATATCTGGAAACTTCACAACTAGATACTCCATATCTGGAAACTCCACAACTAGAAACTCCACAACTAGAGACTCAACAACTCGAAACTCCACAACTAGAAACTCAACAATTAGAAACTCCACAACCAGACACTCCGCCATTCCACAACTGGAAACTCCACAACTAGATACTCCGCAACTAGAAACTCCACAACTAGAGACTCTACAACTTGAAACTTCACAACTAGAAACTCCACAACTAGAAACTCTGCTACTTGAGACTCCACAACTAGAAACTCCACAACTAGAAACTCCAAAACTAGAAACTCCGCAACTAGAAACTCCGCAACAGGAGACTACAACTAGAAATTCCATATCTAGAAACTCCACAACTAAAAACTCCACAACTAGAAACTGCAAAACTAGAAACTTCACAACTAGAAACTCCAGAGCTAGAAACTCCACAACTGGAAACTCCACAACTAGACACTCCGCAACTAGAAACTCCACAACTAGAGACTCCACAACTTGAAACTCCACAACTTTAAACTCCACAACTTGAGACTCAACAACTAGAAACTCCACAACATGAAACTCCACAACTAGAAACTCCACAACCAGAAACTCCACAACCATAAACTCCACAACTAGAAACTTCACAACTAGAAACTCTTCAGCTAGAGACTCCACAACTAGAAAATACACAACTACAAACTCCACAAATAGAGACTCAGCTACAAGAAATTTCATGTCTAGAAAGTCCACAACTAAAACTCCACGACTGGAAACTCCACAACTTGAGACTCCACAACTAGAAACTCAATAACTAGAAACTCCCCAACTAGAAACTCCACAACTAGAAACTCCGCAACTAGAAACTCCACAACTAGAAACTCCACAACGAAAAACTTCACAATTGGAAACTCTACAACTAGAAACTCCACAACTTGAAACTCCACAACTAGACAGTACACAACTAGAAACTCCACAACTAGAGACTGCGCAACTAGATAACTCCGCAACTAGAAACTACGCATTTAAAAACTCCACAACTTGAGATGCCGCAACTAGAAACTCCACAACTAGAAACTCCACAACAAGAAACTCCACAACTAGAAACTCTTCAACTAGAGACTCCACAACTAGAAACTCCACAACTACAAACTCCACAAATAGAGACTCGGCTACAAGAAATTTCATGTCTAGAAAGTCCACAACTAAAAACTCCACAACTGGAAACTCCACAACTTGAGACTCCACAACTAGAAAATCCACAACTAGAAACTCCACAACTAGAAACTCCCCAACTAGAAACTCCACAACTAGAAACTCCGCAACTGGAGACTCCACAACTAGAAACTCCACAACTAGAAACTTCACAATTCGAAAATCTACAACAAGAAACTCCACAACTTGAAACTCCATAACTAGACACTACACAACTATAAACTCCACAACTAGAGACTGCGCAACTAGAGAACTCCGCAACTAGAAACTCCGCATTTAAAAACTCCACAACTCGAGATGCCGCAACTAGAAACTTCACAACTTGAAACTCCACAACTAGAAACTCCACAACTAAAAACTCTACAACTTGAAACAACACAACTAGAAACTCCACAACTTGTGACTCCGCAACTAGAAACTCCACAACTTGAAACTCCACAACTAGAAACTCCACAACCAGAAACTCCACAACTAGAAACTCCACAACTAGAAACTCCACAACTGGAAACTCCGCAACTAGAGACTCCACAATTAGAAACTTCACAACTAGAAACTCCACAACTACAAACTCCACAAATAGAGACTTGGCAACTAGAAATTCCATATCTAGAAACTCCACAACTACAAACTCCACAAATAGAGACTCGGCAACTAGAAATTCCATATCTAGAAACTCCACAACTAGAAACTCCACAACTACAAATTCCACAAATAGAGACTCGGCAAATAGAAATTCCATATCTAGAAACTCCACAACTACACACTCCACAAATAGAGACTCGGCAACTAGAAATTCCATATCTAAAAACTCCAGAACTAGAAACTGCAAAAGTAGAGACTTCACAACTAGAAACTCAACAACTAGAAACTCCACAACTAGAAACTCAACAACTAGAAACTCCACAACTAAAAACTCCACAACTGGAAACTCCACAACTTGAGACTCCGCAACTTGAAACTTCACAACTAAAAACTCCGCTATTTAAAACTCCGCAACTAGAAACTCCGCAACTAGAAACTCCACAACTTGAAACTCCACAACTAGATACTCCACAATTGGAAACTCCACAACTTGAAACTCCACAACTCAAAACTCCACAACTTGAAACTCCACAACTAGAAACTCCACAACTTGAGATTCCGCAACTAGAAACTTCACAACTTGAGACTCCACAACTAGAAACTCCACAACTAGAAACTCTCCAACTAGAAACTCCGCAACTAGAAACTCCGCAACAGGAGACTCTACAACTAGAAACTCCACAACTAGAAACTCCAAAACTAGAAACTCCACAACTAGAAACTTCACAACTAGAAACTCCGCAACTAGAAACTCCACAACTAGAAACTCCGCAACTAGAGACTCCACAACTAAAAACTCCACAACTAGAAATTCCACAACTACAAACTCCACAAATAGAGACTCGGCAACTAGAAATTCCATATCTAGAAACTTCACAACTTGAGACTCCACAACTAGAAACTCCACAACTAGAAACTCTCCAACTAGAAACTCCGCAACTAGAAACTCCGCAACAGGAGACTCTACAACTAGAAACTCCACAACTAGAAACTCCAAAACTAGAAACTCCACAACTAGAAACTTCACAACTAGAAACTCCGCAACTAGAAACTCCACAACTAGAAACTCCGCAACTAGAGACTCCACAACTAAAAACTCCACAAATAGAGACTCGGCAACTAGAAATTCCATATCTAGAAACTCCACAACTAAAAACTCCACAACTAGTAACTGCAAAACTAGAGACTTCACAACTAGAGACTCCACAGCTAGAAACTCCACAACTGGAAACTCCACAACTAGACACTCCGCAACTAGAAACTCCACAACTAGACACTCCACAACTTGAAACTCCACAACCACAAACTCCGCAACTAGAAACTCCGCAACAGGAGACTCTACAACTAGAAACTCCACAACTAGTAACTCCACAACTAGAAACTCCACAACTAAAAACTTCACAATTGGAAACTCTACTAGAAACTACACACCTTGAGACTCCACAACTAGGCACTCCACAACTAGAAACTCCACAACTAGAGACTCTGCAACTATAGAACTCCGCAACTAGAAACTCCGCATTTAAAAACTCTGCAACAAGAAATTCCACGGCTAGAAACACCACAACTAGACACTGCGCAACTAGAAACTCTACAACTAGAGACTCCTCAACTAGAGAATTCGCAACTAGAAACTCCAAAAGTAGATACTCTGCAACTATAAACTCCGCAGCTAGAAACTCCACAACTAGAAACTCCACAACTCGAAACTCCACAACTAGAAACTCCGCAACTAGAGACTCCACAACTAGAAACTCCAGAACTTGAAACTCCACTACAAGAAACTCCACAACCAGAAACTTCACAACTAGAAACTCCACAACTAGAGACTCCACAACTAGAAACTCTACAACTAGAAACTCCACAACTACAAACTCCATAATAGAGACTAGGCAACAAAAAATTCCATATCATGAAACTCCACACGTAAAAACTCCACAACTAGAAACTGTAAAACTAGAGACTTCACAACTAGAAACTCCACAACTAGAAACTCCACAACTGGAAACTCCACAACTAGACACTCCGCAAATAGAAACTCCACAACTAGAGACTCTTCAACTAGAGACTCCACAACTAGAAACTCCACAACTACAAACTCCACAAATAGAGACTCGGCTACAAGAAATTTCATGTCTAGAAAGTGCACAACTAAAAACTCCACAACTGGAAACTCCACAACTTGAGACTGCACAACTAGAAACTCCACAACTAGAAACTCCACAACTAGAAACTCCCCAACTAGAAACTCCACAACTAGAAACTCCGCAACTGGAGACTCCACAACTAGAAATTCCACAACTAGAAACTTCACAATTCGAAACTCTACAACAAGAAACTCCACAACTGGAAACTCCACAACTAGACACTCCGCAAATAGAAACTCCACAACTAGAGACTCCACAACTTGAAACTCCACATTTTTAAACTCCACAACTTGAGACTCAACAACTAGAAACTCCACAACATGAAACTCCACAACTAGAAACTCCACAACCAAAAACTCCAACACCATAAACTCCACAACTAGAAACTCCACAACTAGAAACTCTTCAACTAGAGACTCCACAACTAGAAACTCCACAACTACAAACTCCACAAATAGAGACTCGGCTACAAGAAATTTCATGTCTAGAAAGTCCACAACTAAAAACTCCACAACTGGAAACTCCACAACTTGAGACTCCACAACTAGAAAATCCACAACTAGAAACTCCACAACTAGAAACTCCCCAACTAGAAACTCCACAACTAGAAACTTCACAATTCGAAACTCTACAACAAGAAACTCCACAACTTGAAACTCCACAACTAGACACTACACAACTATAAACTCCACAACTAGAGACTGCGCAACTAGAGAACTCCGCAACTAGAAACTCCGCATTTAAAAACTCCACAACTTGAGATGCCGCAACTAGAAACTTCACAACTTGAAACTCCACAACTAGAAACTCCACAACTAAAAACTCTACAACTTGAAACAACAAAACTAGAAACTCCACAACTTGTGACTCCGCAACTAGAAACTCCACAACTTGAAACTCCACAACTAGAAACTCCACAACCAGAAACTCCACAACTAGAAACTCCACAACTAGAAACTCCACAACTGGAAACTCCGCAACTAGAGACTCCACCATTAGAAACTCCACAACTAGAAACTCCACAACTACAAACTCCACAAATAGAGACTCGGCAACTAGAAATTCCATATCTAGAAACTCCACAACTACAAACTCCACAAATAGAGACTCGGCAACTAGAAATTCCATATCTAGAAACTCCACAACTAGAAACTGCAAAACTAGAGACTTCACAACTAGAAACTCACCAACTAGAAACTCCACAACCAGAAACTCCACAACTAGAAACTCCACAACTAAAAACTTCACAACTAGAAACTCCACAACTAGAGACTCCACAACTAGAAACTCCACAACTTCAAACTCCACAACTCAATACTCCACAACTTGAAACTCCAAAGCTAGAAACTCCACAACTTGAGACTCCGCAACTAGAAACTCCACAACTTGAAACTCCACAACTAGAAACTCAACAACTAGAAACTCCACAACTAAAAACTCCACAACTGGGAACTCCACAACTTGAGCCTCCGCAACTTGAAACTCCACAACTAGAAACTCCGCTGTTAAAAACTCCGCAACTAGAAACTCCACAACTTGAAACTCCACAACTAGATACTCCACAACTGGAAACTCCACAACTATATAATCGATATCTGGAAACTTCACAACTAGATACTCCATATCTGGAAACTCCACAACTAGAAACTCCACAACTAGAGACTCAACAACTCGAAACTCCACAACTAGAAACTCAACAATTAGAAACTCCACAACCAGACACTCCGCCATTCCACAACTGGAAACTCCACAACTAGATACTCCGCAACTAGAAACTCCACAACTAGAGACTCTACAACTTGAAACTTCACAACTAGAAACTCCACAACTAGAAACTCTGCTACTTGAGACTCCACAACTAGAAACTCCACAACTAGAAACTCCAAAACTAGAAACTCCGCAACTAGAAACTCCGCAACAGGAGACTACAACTAGAAATTCCATATCTAGAAACTCCACAACTAAAAACTCCACAACTAGAAACTGCAAAACTAGAAACTTCACAACTAGAAACTCCAGAGCTAGAAACTCCACAACTGGAAACTCCACAACTAGACACTCCGCAACTAGAAACTCCACAACTAGAGACTCCACAACTTGAAACTCCACAACTTTAAACTCCACAACTTGAGACTCAACAACTAGAAACTCCACAACATGAAACTCCACAACTAGAAACTCCACAACCAGAAACTCCACAACCATAAACTCCACAACTAGAAACTTCACAACTAGAAACTCTTCAGCTAGAGACTCCACAACTAGAAAATACACAACTACAAACTCCACAAATAGAGACTCAGCTACAAGAAATTTCATGTCTAGAAAGTCCACAACTAAAACTCCACGACTGGAAACTCCACAACTTGAGACTCCACAACTAGAAACTCAATAACTAGAAACTCCCCAACTAGAAACTCCACAACTAGAAACTCCGCAACTAGAAACTCCACAACTAGAAACTCCACAACGAAAAACTTCACAATTGGAAACTCTACAACTAGAAACTCCACAACTTGAAACTCCACAACTAGACAGTACACAACTAGAAACTCCACAACTAGAGACTGCGCAACTAGATAACTCCGCAACTAGAAACTACGCATTTAAAAACTCCACAACTTGAGATGCCGCAACTAGAAACTCCACAACTTGAAACTCCACAACTGGAAACTCCGCAACTAAAAACTCTACAACTAGAGACTCCTCAACTAGAGAATTCGCAACTAGAAACTCCAAAACTAGAGACTCTGCACCTAGAAACTCCGCAGCTAGAAACTCCACAACTAGAAACTCCACAACTCGAAACTCCACAACTAGAAACTCCACAACTTGAAACTCCACAACTCAAAACTCCACAACTAGCAACTCCACAACTTGAGACTCCGCAACTAGAAACTCCAGAACTTGAGGCTCCACAACTAGAACCTCCACAACTAGAAACTCTCCAACTAGAAACTCCGCAACTAGAAACTCCGCAACAGGAGACTCTACAACTAGAAACTCCACAACTAGAAACTCCAAAACTAGAAACTCCACAACTAGAAACTTCACAACTAGAAACTCCGCAACTAGAAACTCCGCAACTAGAGACTCCACAACTAAAAACTCCACAACTAGAAATTCCACAACTACAAACTCCACAAATAGAGACTCGGCAACTAGAAATTCCATATCTAGAAACTCCACAACTAAAAACTCCACAACTAGAAACTGCAAAACTAGAGTCTTCACAACTAGAAACTCCACAGCTAGAAACTCCACAACTGGAAACTCCACAACTAGACACCCCGCAACTAGAAACTCCACAACTAGAGACTCCACAACTTGAAACTCCACAACCAGAAACTCCGCAACTAGAAACTCCGCAACAGGAGACTCTACAACTAGAAACTCCACAAGTAGTAACTCCACAACTAGAAACTCCACAACTAAAAACTTCACAATTGGAAACTCTACTAGAAACTCCACACCTTGAGACTCCACAACTAGGCACTCCACAACTAGAAACTCCACAACTAGAGACTCCGCATTTAAAAACTCTGCAACAAGAAATTCCACGGCTAGAAACACCACAACTAGACACTGCGCAACTAGAAACTCTACAACTAGAGACTCCTCAACTAGAAAATTCGCAACTAGAAACTCCAAAAGTAGATACCCTGCAACTATAAACTCCGCAGCTAGAAACTCCACAACTAGAAACTCCACAACTCGAAACTCCACAACTAGAAACTCCGCAACTAGAGACTCCACAACTAGAAACTCCAGAACTTGAAACTCCACTACAAGAAACTCCACAACCAGAAACTTCACAACTAGAAACTCCACAACTAGAGACTCCACAACTAGAAACTCTACAACTAGAAACTCCACAACTACAAACTCCATAATAGAGACTAGGCAACAAAAAATTCCATATCATGAAACTCCACACGTAAAAACTCCACAACTAGAAACTGCAAAACTAGAGACTTCACAACTAGAAACTCCACAACTAGAAACTCCACAACTGGAAACTCCACAACTAGAGACTCGGCTACAAGAAATTTCATGTCTAGAAAGTGCACAACTAAAAACTCCACAACTGGAAACTCCACAACTTGAGACTCCACAACTAGAAACTCCACAACTAGAAACTCCACAACTAGAAACTCCCCAACTAGAAACTCCACAACTAGAAACTCCGCAACTGGAGACTCCACAACTAGAAATTCCACAACTAGAAACTTCACAATTCGAAACTCTACAACAAGAAACTCCACAACTGGAAACTCCACAACTAGACACTCCGCAAATAGAAACTCCACAACTAGAGACTCCACAACTTGAAACTCCACATTTTTAAACTCCACAACTTGAGACTCAACAACTAGAAACTCCACAACATGAAACTCCACAACTAGAAACTCCACAACCAAAAACTCCAACACCATAAACTCCACAACTAGAAACTCCACAACTAGAAACTCTTCAACTAGAGACTCCACAACTAGAAACTCCACAACTACAAACTCCACAAATAGAGACTCGGCTACAAGAAATTTCATGTCTAGAAAGTCCACAACTAAAAACTCCACAACTGGAAACTCCACAACTTGAGACTCCACAACTAGAAAATCCACAACTAGAAACTCCACAACTAGAAACTCCCCAACTAGAAACTCCACAACTAGAAACTTCACAATTCGAAACTCTACAACAAGAAACTCCACAACTTGAAACTCCACAACTAGACACTACACAACTATAAACTCCACAACTAGAGACTGCGCAACTAGAGAACTCCGCAACTAGAAACTCCGCATTTAAAAACTCCACAACTTGAGATGCCGCAACTAGAAACTTCACAACTTGAAACTCCACAACTAGAAACTCCACAACTAAAAACTCTACAACTTGAAACAACAAAACTAGAAACTCCACAACTTGTGACTCCGCAACTAGAAACTCCACAACTTGAAACTCCACAACTAGAAACTCCACAACCAGAAACTCCACAACTAGAAACTCCACAACTGGAAACTCCGCAACTAGAGACTCCACCATTAGAAACTCCACAACTAGAAACTCCACAACTACAAACTCCACAAATAGAGACTCGGCAACTAGAAATTCCATATCTAGAAACTCCACAACTACAAACTCCACAAATAGAGACTCGGCAACTAGAAATTCCATATCTAGAAACTCCACAACTAGAAACTGCAAAACTAGAGACTTCACAACTAGAAACTCACCAACTAGAAACTCCACAACCAGAAACTCCACAACTAGAAACTCCACAACTAAAAACTTCACAACTAGAAACTCCACAACTAGAGACTCCACAACTAGAAACTCCACAACTTCAAACTACACAACTCAATACTCCACAACTTGAAACTCCAAAGCTAGAAACTCCACAACTTGAGACTCCGCAACTAGAAACTCCACAACTTGAAACTCCACAACTAGAAACTCAACAACTAGAAACTCCACAACTAAAAACTCCACAACTGGGAACTCCACAACTTGAGACTCCGCAACTTGAAACTCCACAACTAGAAACTCCGCTGTTAAAAACTCCGCAACTAGAAACTCCACAACTTGAAACTCCACAACTAGATACTCCACAACTGGAAACTCCACAACTATATAATCGATATCTGGAAACTTCACAACTAGATACTCCATATCTGGAAACTCCACAACTAGAAACTCCACAACTAGAGACTCAACAACTCGAAACTCCACAACTAGAAACTCAACAATTAGAAACTCCACAACCAGACACTCCGCCATTCCACAACTGGAAACTCCACAACTAGATACTCCGCAACTAGAAACTCCACAACTAGAGACTCTACAACTTGAAACTTCACAACTAGAAACTCCACAACTAGAAACTCTGCTACTTGAGACTCCACAACTAGAAACTCCACAACTAGAAACTCCAAAACTAGAAACTCCGCAACTAGAAACTCCGCAACAGGAGACTACAACTAGAAATTCCATATCTAGAAACTCCACAACTAAAAACTCCACAACTAGAAACTGCAAAACTAGAAACTTCACAACTAGAAACTCCAGAGCTAGAAACTCCACAACTGGAAACTCCACAACTAGACACTCCGCAACTAGAAACTCCACAACTAGAGACTCCACAACTTGAAACTCCACAACTTTAAACTCCACAACTTGAGACTCAACAACTAGAAACTCCACAACATGAAACTCCACAACTAGAAACTCCACAACCAGAAACTCCACAACCATAAACTCCACAACTAGAAACTTCACAACTAGAAACTCTTCAGCTAGAGACTCCACAACTAGAAAATACACAACTACAAACTCCACAAATAGAGACTCAGCTACAAGAAATTTCATGTCTAGAAAGTCCACAACTAAAACTCCACGACTGGAAACTCCACAACTTGAGACTCCACAACTAGAAACTCAATAACTAGAAACTCCCCAACTAGAAACTCCACAACTAGAAACTCCGCAACTAGAAACTCCACAACTAGAAACTCCACAACGAAAAACTTCACAATTGGAAACTCTACAACTAGAAACTCCACAACTTGAAACTCCACAACTAGACAGTACACAACTAGAAACTCCACAACTAGAGACTGCGCAACTAGATAACTCCGCAACTAGAAACTACGCATTTAAAAACTCCACAACTTGAGATGCCGCAACTAGAAACTCCACAACTTGAAACTCCACAACTGGAAACTCCGCAACTAAAAACTCTACAACTAGAGACTCCTCAACTAGAGAATTCGCAACTAGAAACTCCAAAACTAGAGACTCTGCACCTAGAAACTCCGCAGCTAGAAACTCCACAACTAGAAACTCCACAACTCGAAACTCCACAACTAGAAACTCCACAACTTGAAACTCCACAACTCAAAACTCCACAACTAGCAACTCCACAACTTGAGACTCCGCAACTAGAAACTCCAGAACTTGAGGCTCCACAACTAGAACCTCCACAACTAGAAACTCTCCAACTAGAAACTCCGCAACTAGAAACTCCGCAACAGGAGACTCTACAACTAGAAACTCCACAACTAGAAACTCCAAAACTAGAAACTCCACAACTAGAAACTTCACAACTAGAAACTCCGCAACTAGAAACTCCGCAACTAGAGACTCCACAACTAAAAACTCCACAACTAGAAATTCCACAACTACAAACTCCACAAATAGAGACTCGGCAACTAGAAATTCCATATCTAGAAACTCCACAACTAAAAACTCCACAACTAGAAACTGCAAAACTAGAGTCTTCACAACTAGAAACTCCACAGCTAGAAACTCCACAACTGGAAACTCCACAACTAGACACCCCGCAACTAGAAACTCCACAACTAGAGACTCCACAACTTGAAACTCCACAACCAGAAACTCCGCAACTAGAAACTCCGCAACAGGAGACTCTACAACTAGAAACTCCACAAGTAGTAACTCCACAACTAGAAACTCCACAACTAAAAACTTCACAATTGGAAACTCTACTAGAAACTCCACACCTTGAGACTCCACAACTAGGCACTCCACAACTAGAAACTCCACAACTAGAGACTCTGCAACTATAGAACTCCGCAACTAGAAACTCCGCATTTAAAAACTCTGCAACAAGAAATTCCACGGCTAGAAACACCACAACTAGACACTGCGCAACTAGAAACTCTACAACTAGAGACTCCTCAACTAGAAAATTCGCAACTAGAAACTCCAAAAGTAGATACCCTGCAACTATAAACTCCGCAGCTAGAAACTCCACAACTAGAAACTCCACAACTCGAAACTCCACAACTAGAAACTCCGCAACTAGAGACTCCACAACTAGAAACTCCAGAACTTGAAACTCCACTACAAGAAACTCCACAACCAGAAACTTCACAACTAGAAACTCCACAACTAGAGACTCCACAACTAGAAACTCTACAACTAGAAACTCCACAACTACAAACTCCATAATAGAGACTAGGCAACAAAAAATTCCATATCATGAAACTCCACACGTAAAAACTCCAAAACTAGAAACTGCAAAACTAGAGACTTCACAACTAGAAACTCCACAACTAGAAACTCCACAACTGGAAACTCCACAACTAGACACTCCGCAAATAGTATCTCCAAACCTAGAGACTCCACAACTTGAAACTCCACAACATGAAACTCCACAACTAGAAACTCCACAACCAAAAACTCCACAACCATAAACTCCACAACTAGAAACTCCACAACTAGAAACTCTTCAACTAGAGACTCCACAACTAGAAACTCCACAACTACAAACTCCACAAATAGAGACTCGGCTACAAGAAATTTCATGTCTAGAAAGTCCACAACTAAAAACTCCACAACTGGAAACTCCACAACTTGAGACTCCACAACTAGAAACTCCACAACTAGAAACTCCACAACTAGAAACTCCCCAACTAGAAACTCCACAACTAGAAACTCCGCAACTGGAGACTCCACAACTAGAAACTCCACAACTAGAAACTTCACAATTCGAAACTCTACAACAAGAAACTCCACAACTGGAAACTCCACAACTAGACACTCCGCAAATAGAAACTCCACAACTAGAGACTCCACAACTTGAAACTCCACAACTTTAAACTCCACAACTTGAGACTCAACAACTAGAAACTCCACAACATGTAACTCCACAACTAGAAACTCCACAACCAAAAACTCCACAACCATAAACTCCACAACAAGAAACTCCACAACTAGAAACTCTTCAACTAGAGACTCCACAACTAGAAACTCCACAACTACAAACTCCACAAATAGAGACTCGGCTACAAGAAATTTCATGTCTAGAAAGTCCACAACTAAAAACTCCACAACTGGAAACTCCACAACTTGAGACTCCACAACTAGAAAATCCACAACTAGAAACTCCACAACTAGAAACTCCCCAACTAGAAACTCCACAACTAGAAACTCCGCAACTGGAGACTCCACAACTAGAAACTCCACAACTAGAAACTTCACAATTCGAAAATCTACAACAAGAAACTCCACAACTTGAAACTCCACAACTAGACACTACACAACTATAAACTCCACAACTAGAGACTGCGCAACTAGAGAACTCCGCAACTAGAAACTCCGCATTTAAAAACTCCACAACTCGAGATGCCGCAACTAGAAACTTCACAACTTGAAACTCCACAACTAGAAACTCCACAACTAAAAACTCTACAACTTGAAACAACACAACTAGAAACTCCACAACTTGTGACTCCGCAACTAGAAACTCCACAACTTGAAACTCCACAACTAGAAACTCCACAACCAGAAACTCCACAACTAGAAACTCCACAACTAGAAACTCCACAACTGGAAACTCCGCAACTAGAGACTCCACAATTAGAAACTCCACAACTAGAAACTCCACAACTACAAACTCCACAAATAGAGACTTGGCAACTAGAAATTCCATATCTAGAAACTCCACAACTACAAACTCCACAAATAGAGACTCGGCAACTAGAAATTCCATATCTAGAAACTCCACAACTAGAAACTGCAAAAGTAGAGACTTCACAACTAGAAACTCAACAACTAGAAACTCCACAACTAAAAACTCCACAACTGGAAACTCCACAACTTGAGACTCCGCAACTTGAAACTTCACAACTAAAAACTCCGCTATTTAAAACTCCGCAACTAGAAACTCCGCAACTAGAAACTCCACAACTTGAAACTCCACAACTAGATACTCCACAATTGGAAACTCCACAACTAGATAATCCATATCTGGAAACTCCACAACTAGAAACTCCACAACTAGAGACTAAACAACTAGAAACTCCAACACTTGAAACTCCACAACTCAAAACTCCAAAACTTGAAACTCCACAACTAGAAACTCCACAACTTGAGACTCCGCCACTAGAAAGTCCACAACTTGAAACTCCACAACTAGAAACTCCACAACTAGAAACTGCAAAACTAGAGACTTCACAACTAGAAACTCACCAACTAGAAACTCCACAACCAGAAACTCCACAACTAGAAACTCCACAACTAAAAACTTCACAACTAGAAACTCCGCAACTAGAGACTCCACAACTAGAAACTCCACAACTTCAAACTCCACAACTCAATACTCCACAACTTCAAACTCCAAAGCTAGAAACTCCACAACTTGAGACTCCGCAACTAGAAACTCCACAACTTGAAACTCCACAACTAGAAACTCAACAACTAGAAACTCCACAACTCAAAACTCCACAACTGGAAACTCCACAACTTGAGACTCCGCAACTTGAAACTCCAAAACTAGAAACTCCGCTGTTAAAAACTCCGCAACTAGAAACTCCGCAACTAGAAACTCCACAACTTGAAACTCCACAACTAGATACTCCACAACTGGAAACTCCACAACTATATAATCGATATCTGGAAACTCCACAACTAGATACTCCATATCTGGAAACTCCACAACCAGAAACTCCACAACTAGAGACTCAACAACTCGAAACTCCACAACTAGAAACTCAACAATTAGAAACTCCACAACCAGACACTCCGCCATTCCACAACTGGAAACTCCACAACTGGAAACTCCACAACTAGATACTCCGCAACTAGAAACTCCACAACTAGAGACTCTACAACTTGAAACTCCACAACTAGAAACTCCACAACTAGAAACTCTGCTACTAGAGACTCCACAACTAGAAACTCCACAACTAGAAACTCCACAACTACGAACTCCACAAATAGAGACTCGGCTACAAGAAATTTCATGTCTAGAAAGTCCAGAACTAAAAACTCCACAACTGGAAACTCCACAACTAGAAACTCCACAACTAGAAACTCCACAACTAGAGATTCCGCCACTAGAAACTCCACAACCAGAGACTCTGCAACTAGAAACTCCACAGCTAGAAACTCCTCAAATAAAAGCTCTGCAACTAGAAACTCCGCAGCTAGAAACTACAGAACTGGACACTCCACAACTAGAAACTCCACAACTAGGAACTCCACAACTTGAAACCTCACAACCTTGAGTTACGCAACTAGAAAATCCACAGCTAGAGAGTCCGCAACTAGAAACTCCACAACTAGAAACTCCACAACTCAAAACTCCAACTAGAAACTCCAAAAAACGAACTTCCACAACTCGAAACTCCACAACTGGAAACTCCACAACTGGAAACTCCACAACTAGACACTCCGCAACACTACAACTCCACAACTAGAGACTCCACAACTTGAAACTCCACAACTTTAAACTCCACAACTTGAGACTCCACAACTAGGAACTCCACAACTAGAAACTCAATAACTAGAAACTCCCCAACTAGAAACTCCACAACTAGAAACTCCTCAACTAGAAACTCCACAACTAGAAACTTCACAACGAAATACTTCACAATTGGAAACTCTACAACTAGAAACTCCACAACTTGAAACTCCACAACTAGACACTACACAACTAGAAGCTCCACAACTAGAGACTGCGCAACTAGATAACTCCGCAACTAGAAACTACACATTTAAAAACTCCACAACTTGAGATGCCGCAACTAGAAACTCCACAACTTGAAACTCCACAACTTGAAACTCCACAACTAAAAACTCTACAACTAGAGACTCCTCAACTAGAGAATTCGCAACTAGAAACTCCAAAACTAGAGACTCTGCACCTAGAAACTCCGCAGCTAGAAACTCCACAACTAGAAACTCCAACAACTCGAAACTCCACAACTAGAAACTCCACAACTTGAAACTCCACAACTCAAAAATCCACAACTTGAAACTCCACAACTAAAAACTCCACAACTTGAGACTCCGCAACTAGAAACTCCACAACTTGAGACTCCACAACTAGAAACTCCACAACTAGAAACTCCACAACTAGAAACTCTCCAACTAGAAACTCCGCAACTAGAAACTCCGCAACAGGAGACTCTACAACTAGAAACTCCAAAACTAGAAACTCCAAAACTAGAAACTCCACAACTAGAAACTTCACAACTAGAAACTCTGCAACTAGAAACTCCACAACTAGAAACTCCGCAACTAGAGACTCCACAACTACAAACTCCACAACTAGAAATTCCACAACTACAAACTCCACAAATAGAGACTCGGCAACTAGAAATTCCATATCTAGAAAATCCACAACTAAAAACTCCACAACTAGAAACTCCAAAATTAGAGACTTCACAACGAGAAACTCCACAGCTAGAAACTCCACAACTGGAAACTCCACAACTAGACACTCCGCAACTAGAAACTCCACAACTAGAGACTCCACAACTTGAAACTCCACAACTTTAAACTCCACAACTTGAGACTCAACAACTAGAAACTCCACAACATGAAACTCCACAACTAGAGACTCCGCAACTCCACAACTAGTAACTCCACAACTGGAAAATCTACAACTAGATACTCCACAACTAGAAAATCCACAACTAGAAACTCCACAACTTGAAACTCCACAACTATAGAGTCCACAACTTGAAACTCCAAAACTAGAAACTCCACAACTAGAAACTCCTTAACTTGAAACTCCGCAACTAGAATCTCCGCAGCTAGAAACTACACAACTAGAGACTCCACAACTAGAAACTCCACAACTAGAAACTACATAACTTGAAGCCTCGAAACCTTAAGTTACGCAACTAGAAAATCCACAGCTAGAGATTCCGCATTAGAAACTCCACAACTAGAAACTCCACAACTAGAAACTCAACAACTAGAAACTCCACAACTAGAAACTCCGCAGCTAGAAACTCCACAACTAAAAACTCCACAACTAGAAATTCCACAACTACAAACTCCACAAATAGAGACTCGCAACTAGAAATTCCATATCTAGAAACTCCAAAACTAAAAACTCCACAACTAGAAACTGCAAAACTAGAGACTTCACAACTAGAAACTTCACAACTAGAAACTCCACAACCGGAAACTCCACAACTAGACACTCCGCAACTAACAACTCCACAACTAGAGACTCCCCAACTTGAAACTCCACAACTTTAAACTCCACAACTTGAGACTCAACAACTAGAAACTCCACAACATGAAACTCCACAACTAGAAACTCCACAACCAGAAACTCCACAACCATAAACTCCACAACTAGAAACTTCACAACTAGAAACTCTTCAACTAGAGACTCCACAACTAGAAAATACACAACTACAAACTCCACAAATAGAGACTCGGCTACAAGAAATTTCATGTCTAGAAAGTCCACAACTAAAACTCCACGACTTGAAACTCCACAACTTGAGCCTCCACAACTAGAAACTCCACAACTAGAAACTCAATAACTAGAAACTCCCCAGCTAGAAACTCCGCAACTAGAAACTCCACAACTAGAAACTCCACAACGAAAACTTCACAATTGGAAACTCCACAACTAGAAACTCAACAACTAGAAACTCCACAACTCAAAACTCCACAACTGGAAACTCCACAACTTGAGACTCCGCAACTTGAAACTCCAAAACTAGAAACTCCGCTGTTAAAAACTCCGCAACTAGAAACTCCGCAACTAGAAACTCCACAACTTGAAACTCCACAACTAGATACTCCACAACTGGAAACTCCACAACTATATAATCGATATCTGGAAACTCCACAACTAGATACTCCATATCTGGAAACTCCACAACCAGAAACTCCACAACTAGAGACTCAACAACTCGAAACTCCACAACTAGAAACTCAACAATTAGAAACTCCACAACCAGACACTCCGCCATTCCACAACTGGAAACTCCACAACTGGAAACTCCACAACTAGATACTCCGCAACTAGAAACTCCACAACTAGAGACTCTACAACTTGAAACTCCACAACTAGAAACTCCACAACTAGAAACTCTGCTACTAGAGACTCCACAACTAGAAACTCCACAACTAGAAACTCCACAACTACGAACTCCACAAATAGAGACTCGGCTACAAGAAATTTCATGTCTAGAAAGTCCAGAACTAAAAACTCCACAACTGGAAACTCCACAACTAGAAACTCCACAACTAGAAACTCCACAACTAGAGATTCCGCCACTAGAAACTCCACAACCAGAGACTCTGCAACTAGAAACTCCACAGCTAGAAACTCCTCAAATAAAAGCTCTGCAACTAGAAACTCCGCAGCTAGAAACTACAGAACTGGACACTCCACAACTAGAAACTCCACAACTAGGAACTCCACAACTTGAAACCTCACAACCTTGAGTTACGCAACTAGAAAATCCACAGCTAGAGAGTCCGCAACTAGAAACTCCACAACTAGAAACTCCACAACTCAAAACTCCAACTAGAAACTCCAAAAAACGAACTTCCACAACTCGAAACTCCACAACTGGAAACTCCACAACTGGAAACTCCACAACTAGACACTCCGCAACACTACAACTCCACAACTAGAGACTCCACAACTTGAAACTCCACAACTTTAAACTCCACAACTTGAGACTCCACAACTAGGAACTCCACAACTAGAAACTCAATAACTAGAAACTCCCCAACTAGAAACTCCACAACTAGAAACTCCTCAACTAGAAACTCCACAACTAGAAACTTCACAACGAAAAACTTCACAATTGGAAACTCTACAACTAGAAACTCCACAACTTGAAACTCCACAACTAGACACTACACAACTAGAAGCTCCACAACTAGAGACTGCGCAACTAGATAACTCCGCAACTAGAAACTACACATTTAAAAACTCCACAACTTGAGATGCCGCAACTAGAAACTCCACAACTTGAAACTCCACAACTTGAAACTCCACAACTAAAAACTCTACAACTAGAGACTCCTCAACTAGAGAATTCGCAACTAGAAACTCCAAAACTAGAGACTCTGCACCTAGAAACTCCGCAGCTAGAAACTCCACAACTAGAAACTCCAACAACTCGAAACTCCACAACTAGAAACTCCACAACTTGAAACTCCACAACTCAAAAATCCACAACTTGAAACTCCACAACTAAAAACTCCACAACTTGAGACTCCGCAACTAGAAACTCCACAACTTGAGACTCCACAACTAGAAACTCCACAACTAGAAACTCCACAACTAGAAACTCTCCAACTAGAAACTCCGCAACTAGAAACTCCGCAACAGGAGACTCTACAACTAGAAACTCCAAAACTAGAAACTCCAAAACTAGAAACTCCACAACTAGAAACTTCACAACTAGAAACTCTGCAACTAGAAACTCCACAACTAGAAACTCCGCAACTAGAGACTCCACAACTACAAACTCCACAACTAGAAATTCCACAACTACAAACTCCACAAATAGAGACTCGGCAACTAGAAATTCCATATCTAGAAAATCCACAACTAAAAACTCCACAACTAGAAACTCCAAAATTAGAGACTTCACAACGAGAAACTCCACAGCTAGAAACTCCACAACTGGAAACTCCACAACTAGACACTCCGCAACTAGAAACACCACAACTAGAGACTCCACAACTTGAAACTCCACAACTTTAAACTCCACAACTTGAGACTCAACAACTAGAAACTCCACAACATGAAACTCCACAACTAGAGACTCCGCAACTCCACAACTAGTAACTCCACAACTGGAAAATCTACAACTAGATACTCCACAACTAGAAAATCCACAACTAGAAACTCCACAACTTGAAACTCCACAACTATAGAGTCCACAACTTGAAACTCCAAAACTAGAAACTCCACAACTAGAAACTCCTTAACTTGAAACTCCGCAACTAGAATCTCCGCAGCTAGAAACTACACAACTAGAGACTCCACAACTAGAAACTCCACAACTAGAAACTACATAACTTGAAGCCTCGAAACCTTAAGTTACGCAACTAGAAAATCCACAGCTAGAGATTCCGCATTAGAAACTCCACAACTAGAAACTCCACAACTAGAAACTCAACAACTAGAAACTCCACAACTAGAAACTCCGCAGCTAGAAACTCCACAACTAAAAACTCCACAACTAGAAATTCCACAACTACAAACTCCACAAATAGAGACTCGCAACTAGAAATTCCATATCTAGAAACTCCAAAACTAAAAACTCCACAACTAGAAACTGCAAAACTAGAGACTTCACAACTAGAAACTTCACAACTAGAAACTCCACAACCGGAAACTCCACAACTAGACACTCCGCAACTAACAACTCCACAACTAGAGACTCCCCAACTTGAAACTCCACAACTTTAAACTCCACAACTTGAGACTCAACAACTAGAAACTCCACAACATGAAACTCCACAACTAGAAACTCCACAACCAGAAACTCCACAACCATAAACTCCACAACTAGAAACTTCACAACTAGAAACTCTTCAACTAGAGACTCCACAACTAGAAAATACACAACTACAAACTCCACAAATAGAGACTCGGCTACAAGAAATTTCATGTCTAGAAAGTCCACAACTAAAACTCCACGACTTGAAACTCCACAACTTGAGCCTCCACAACTAGAAACTCCACAACTAGAAACTCAATAACTAGAAACTCCCCAGCTAGAAACTCCGCAACTAGAAACTCCACAACTAGAAACTCCACAACGAAAACTTCACAATTGGAAACTCTACAACTAGAAACTCCACAACTTGAAACTCCACAACTAGACAGTACACAACTAGAAACTCCACAACTAGAGACTGCGCAACTAGATAACTCCGCAACTAGAAACTACGCATTTAAAAACTCCACAACTTGAGATACCGCAACTAGAAACTCCACAACTTGAAACTCCACAACTGGAAACTCCGCAACTAAAAACTCTACAACTAGAGACTCCTCAACTAGAGAATTCGCAACTAGAAACTCCAAAACTAGAGACTCTGCACCTAGAAACTCCGCAGCTAGAAACTCCACAACTAGAAACTCCACAACTCGAAACTCCACAACTAGAAACTCCACAACTTGAAACTCCACAACTCAAAACTCCACAACTTGAAACTCCACAACTAGAAACTCCACAACTAGAAACTCCGCAACTAGAAACTCCGCAACAGGAGACTCTACAACTAGAAACTCCACAACTAGAAACTCCAAAACTAGAAACTCCACAACTAGAAACTTCACAACTAGAAACTCCGCAACTAGAAACTCCACAACTAGAAACTCCGCAACTAGAGACTCCACAACTAAAAACTCCACAACTAGAAATTCCACAACTACAAACTCCACAAATAGAGACTCGGCAACAAGAAATTCCATATCTAGAAACTCCACAACTAAAAACTCCACAACTAGAAACTGTAAAACTAGAGACTTCACAACTAGAGACTCCACAGCTAGAAACTCCACAACTGGAAACTCCACAACTAGACACTCCGCAACTAGAAACTCCACAACTAGAGACTCCAGAACTTGAAACTCCACAACCACAAACTCCGCAACTAGAAACTCCGCAACAGGAGACTCTACAACTAGAAACTCCACAACTAGTAACTCCACAACTAGAAACTCCACAACTAAAAACTTCACAATTGGAAACTCTACTAGAAACTCCACACCTTGAGACTCCACAACTAGGCACTCCACAACTAGAAACTCCACAACTAGAGACTCTGCAACTATAGAACTCCGCAACTAGAAACTCCGCATTTAAAAACTCTGCAACAAGAAATTCCACGGCTAGAAACACCACAACTAGACACTGAGCAACTAGAAACTCTACAGCTAGAGACTCCTCAACTAGAGAATTCGCAACTAGAAACTCCAAAAGTAGATACTCTGCAACTATAAACTCCGCAGCTAGAAACTCCACAACTAGAAACTCCACAACTCGAAATTCCACAACTGGAAACTCCACAACTAGACACTCCGCAAATAGAAACTCCACAACTAGAGACTCCACAACTTGAGACTCAACAACTAGAAACTCCACAACATGAAACTCCACAACTAGAAACTCCACAACCAAAAACTCCACAACCATAAACTCCACAACTAGAAACTCCACAACTAGAAACTCTTCAACTAGAGACTCCACAACTAGAAACTTCACAACTACAAACTCCACAAATAGAGACTCGGCTACAAGAAATTTCATGTCTAGAAAATCCACAACTAAAAACTCCACAACTGGAAACTCCACAACTTGAGACTCCACAACTAGAAACTCCACAACTAGAAACTCCACAACTAGAAACTCCCCAACTAGAAACTCCACAACTAGAAACTCCGCAACTGGAGACTCCACAACTAGAAACTCCACAACTAGAAACTTCACAATTCGAAACTCTACAACAAGAAACTCCACAACTGGAAACTCCACAACTAGACACTCCGCAAATAGAAACTCCACAACTAGAGACTCCACAACTTGAAACTCCACAACCAGAAACTCCGCAACTAGAAACTCCGCAACAGGAGACTCTACAACTAGAAACTCCACAAGTAGTAACTCCACAACTAGAAACTCCACAACTAAAAACTTCACAATTGGAAACTCTACTAGAAACTCCACACCTTGAGACTCCACAACTAGGCACTCCACAACTAGAAACTCCACAACTAGAGACTCTGCAACTATAGAACTCTGCAACTAGAAACTCCGCATTTAAAAACTCTGCAACAAGAAATTCCACGGCTAGAAACACCACAACTAGACACTGCGCAACTAGAAACTCCAAAAGTAGATACCCTGCAACTATAAACTCCGCAGCTAGAACCTCCACAACTAGAAACTCCGCAACTAGAGACTCCACAACTAGAAACTCCAGAACTTGAAACTCCACTACAAGAAACTCCACAACCAGAAACTTCACAACTAGAAACTCCACAACTAGAGACTTCACAACTAGAAACTCTACAACTAGAAACTCCACAACTACAAACTCCATAATAGAGACTAGGCAACAAAAAATTCCATATCATGAAACTCCACACGTAAAAACTCCACAACTAGAAACTGCAAAACTAGAGACTTCACAACTAGAAACTCCACAACTAGAAACTCCACAACTGGAAACTCCACAACTAGACACTCCGCAAATAGAAACTCCGCAACTAGAGACTCCACAACTTGAAACTCCACAACTCTAAACTCCACAACTTGAGACTCAACAACTAGAAACTCCACAACATGAAACTCCACAACTAGAAACTCCACAACCAAAAACTCCACAACCATAAACTCCACAACTAGAAACTCCACAACTAAAAACTCTTCAACTAGAGACTCCACAACTAGAAACTCCACAACTACAAACTCCACAAATAGAGAATCGGCTACAAGAAATTTCATGTCTAGAAAGTCCACAACTAAAAACTCCACAACTGGAAACTCCACAACTTGAGACTCCACAACTAGAAACTCCACAACTAGAAACTCCACAACTAGAAACTCCCCAACTGGAAACTTCACAACTAGAAACTCCGCAACTGGAGACTCCACAACTAGAAACTCCACAACTAGAAACTTCACAATTCGAAACTCTACAACAAGAAACTCCACAACTGGAAACTCCACAACTAGACACTCCGCAAATAGAAACTCCACAACTAGAGACTCCACAACTTGAAACTCCACAACTTTAAACTCCACAACTTGAGACTCAACAACTAGAAACTCCACAACATGAAACTCCACAACTAGAAACTCCACAACCAAAAACTCCACAACCATAAACTCCACAACAAGAAACTCCACAACTAGAAACTCTTCAACTAGAGACTCCACAACTAGAAACTCCACAACTACAAACTCCACAAATAGAGACTCGGCTACAAGAAATTTCATGTCTAGAAAGTCCACAACTAAAAACTCCACAACTGGAAACTCCACAACTTGAGACTCCACAACTAGAAAATCCACAACTAGAAACTCCACAACTAGAAACTCCCCAACTAGAAACTCCACAACTAGAAACTCCGCAACTGGAGACTCCACAACTAGAAACTCCACAACTAGAAACTTCACAATTCGAAAATCTACAACAAGAAACTCCACAACTTGAAACTCCACAACTAGACACTACACAACTATAAACTCCACAACTAGAGACTGCGCAACTAGAGAACTCCGCAACTAGAAACTCCGCATTTAAAAACTCCACAACTTGAGATGCCGCAACTAGAAACTTCACAACTTGAAACTCCACAACTAGAAACTCCACAACTAAAAACTCTACAACTAGAGGCTCCTCAACTAGAGAATTCGCAACTAGAAACTCCAAAACTAGAGACTCTGCACCTAGAAACTCCGCAGCTAGAAACTCCACAACTAGAAACTCCAGAACTCGAACCTCCACAACTAGAAACTCCACAACTTGAAACTCCACAACTTGAAACTCCACAACTCAAAACTCCACAACTTGAAACAACACAACTAGAAACTCCACAACTTGAAACTCCACAACTAGAAACTCCACAACCAGAAACTCCACAACTAGAAACTCCATAACTAGAAACTCCACAACTGGAAACTCCGCAACTAGAGACTCCACAATTAGAAACTCCACAACTAGAAACTCCACAACTACAAATTCCACAAATAGAGACTCGGCAAATAGAAATTCCATATCTAGAAACTCCACAACTACACACTCCACAAATAGAGACTCGGCAACTAGAAATTCCATATCTAAAAACTCCAGAACTAGAAACTGCAAAACTAGAGACTTCACAACTAGAAACTCAACAACTAGAAACTCCACAACTAAAAACTCCACAACTGGAAACTCCACAACTTGAGACTGCGCAACTTGAAACTTCACAACTTGAAACTCCAACCCCAGAAACTCCGCAACTAGAAACTCCGCAACAGGAGACTCTACAACTAGAAACTCCACAACTAGAAACTCCACAACTAGAAACTCCACAACTAGAGACTCTGCAACTATAGAACTCCGCAACTAGAAACTCCGCATTTAAAAACTCTGCAACAAGAAATTCCACGGCTAGAAACACCACAACTAGACACTGCGCAACTAGAAACTCTACAACTAGAGACTCCTCAACTAGAGAATTCGAAACTAGAAACTCCAAAAGTAGATACTCTGCAACTATAAACTCCGCAGCTAGAAACTCCACAACTAGAAACTCCACAACTCGAAACTCCCCAACTAGAAACTCCGCAACTAGAGACTCCACAAGTAGAAACTCCAGAACTTGAAACTCCACAACAAGAAACTCCACAACCAGAAACTTCACAACTAGAAACTCCACAACTGGAGACTCCACAACTAGAAACTCTACAACTAGAAACTCCACAACTACAAACTCCATAATAGAGACTAGGCAACAAAAAATTCCATATCATGAAACTCCACACGTAAAAACTCCACAACTAGAAACTGCAAAACTAGAGACTTCACAACTAGAAACTCCACAACTAGAAACTCCACAACTGGAAACTCCACAACTAGACACTCCGCAAATAGAAACTCCACAGCTAGAGACTCCACAACTTGAAACTCCACAACTTTAAACTCCACAACTTGAGACTCAACAACTAGAAACTCCACAACATGAAACTCCACAACTAGAAACTCCACAACCAAAAACTCCACAACCATAAACTCTACAACTAGAAACTTCACAACTAGAAACTCTTCAACTAGAGACTCCACAACTAGAAACTCCACAACTACAAACTCCACAAATAGAGACTCGGCTACAAGAAATTTCATGTCTAGAAAGTCCACAACTAAAAACTCCACAACTGGAAACTCCACAACTTGAGACTCCACAACTAGAAACTCCCCAACTAGAAACTCCACAACTAGAAACTCCGCAACTGGAGACTCCACAACTAGAAACTCCACAACTAGAAACTTCACAATTCGAAACTCTACAACAAGAAACTCCACAACTTGAAACTCCACAACTAGACACTACACAACTATAAACTCCACAACTAGAGACTGCACAACTAGAGAACTCCGCAACTAGAAACTCCGCATTTAAAAACTCCACAACTTGAGATGCCGCAACTAGAAACTTCACAACTTGAAACTCCACAACTAGAAACTCCACAACTAAAAACTCTACAACTAGAGGCTCAACTAGAGAATTCGCAACTAGAAACTCCAAAACTAGAGACTCTGCACCTAGAAACTCCGCAGCTAGAAACTCCACAACTAGAAACTCCAGAACTCGAAACTCCACAACTAGAAACTCCACAACTTGAAACTCCACAACTCAAAACTCCACAACTTGAAACAACACAACTAGAAACTCCACAACTTGTGACTCCGCAACTAGAAAACCCACAACTTGAAACTCCACAACTAGAAACTCCACAACCAGAAACTCCACAACTAGAAACTCCATAACTAGAAACTCCACAACTGGAAACTCCGCAACTAGAGACTCCACAATTAGAAACTCCACAACTAGAAACTCCACAACTACAAACTCCACAAATAGAGACTCGGCAACTAGAAATTCCATATCTAGAAACTCCACAACTACAAACTCCACAAATAGAGACTCGGCAACTAGAAATTCCATATCTAAAAACTCCAGAACTAGAAACTGCAAAACTACAGACTTCACAACTAGAAACTCAACAACTAGAAACTCCACAACTAAAAACTCCACAACTGGAAACTCCACAACTTGAGACTCCGCAACTTGAAACTTCACAACTAAAAACTCCGCTATTAAAAACTCCGCAACTAGAAACTCCGCAACTAGAAACTCCACAACTAGATAATCCATATCTGGAAACTCCACAACTAGAAACTCCACAACTAGAGACTCACCAACTATAAACTCCAACACTTGAAACTCCACAACTCAAAACTCCAAAACTTGAAACTCCACAACTAGAAACTCCACAACTTGAGACTCCGCCACTAGAAACTCCACAACTTGAAACTCCACAACTAGAAACTCCACAACTAGAAACTGCAAAACTAGAGACTTCACAACTAGAAACTCACCAACTAGAGACTCCACAACTAGAAACTCCACAACTTCAAACTCCACAACTCAATACTCCACAACTTGAAACTCCAAAGCTAGAAACTCCACAACTTGAGACTCCGCAACTAGAAACTCCACAACTTGAAACTCCACAACTAGAAACTCAACAACTAGAAGCTCCACAACTAAAAACTCCACAACTGGAAACTCCACAACTTGAGACTCCGCAACTTGAAACTCCACAACTAGAAACTCCGCTGTTAAAAACTCCGCAACTAGAAACTCCGCAACTAGAAACTCCACAACTTGAAACTCCACAACTAGATACTCCACAACCTCAAACTCCACAACTAGAGATTCCGCCACTAGAAACTCCACAACCAGAGACTCTGCAACTAGAAACTCCGCAGCTAGAAACTCCACAAATAAAAGCTCCGCAACTAGAAACTCCGCAGCTAGAAACTTCAGAACTAGACACTCCACAACTAGAAACTCCACAACTAGGAACTCCACAACTTGAAACCTCACAACCTTAAGTTACGCAACTAGAAAATCCACAGCTAGAGAATCCGCAACTAGAAACTCCACAACTAGAAACTCCACAACTCAAAACTCCAACTAGAAACTCCAAAAAACGAACTTCCACAACTCGAAACTCCACAACTGGAAACTCCACAACTAGACACTCCACAACTAAAAACTCTTCAACTAGAAACTCCTAAACTAGAGACTCCACAACTAGAGAATCTACAACTAGAGACTTCAAACTACAAACTCAACAACTAGAAACTCCACAACTAAAAACTCAACAACTAGAAACTCCACAGCTTGAGGCTCCGCAACTTGAAACTCCACAACTAGAAACTCCGCAACTAGAAACTCCACAACTAGGGACTCCGCAACTAGAAACTCCGCAACTAGAAACTCCACAACTGGAAGCTCCACTACTAGATACTCCACAACTGGAAACTCGACAACTAAAACTCCACATCTAGAGACTCCACAACTTGAAACTCCACAACTAAACACTCTGCAACAAGAAACTCCAAAACTAGAGACTCCGCAACTCCATAACTAGAAACTCTACAACTGGAAAATCGAATCTAGATACTCCACAACTAGAAAATCCACAACTAGAAACTCCACAACTATAGACTCCACAACTTGAAACTCCACAAGCTTAATCTGGACAACTTGAGACTCCAGAACTAGAAACTCCACAACTAGAAACTCCACAACTAGAAACTCCAAAACTAGAAACTCCGCAACTAGAAACTCCGCAACAGGAGACTACAACTAGAAACTCCACAACTAGAAACTCCAAAACTAGAAACTCCACAACTATAAACTTCACAACTAGAAACTCCGACACTAGAAACTCCACAACTAGAAACTCCGCAGCTAGAAACTCCACAACTAAAAACTCCACAACTAGAAATTCCACAACTACAAACTCCACAAATAGAGACTCGCAACTAGAAATTCCATATCTAGAAACTCAACAATTAGAAACTCCACAACCAGACACTCCGCCATTCCACAACTGGAAACTCCACAACTGGAAACTCCACAACTAGATACTCCGCAACTAGAAACTCCACAACTAGAGACTCTACAACTTGAAACTCCACAACTAGAAACTCCACAACTAGAAACTCTGCTACTAGAGACTCCACAACTAGAAACTCCACAACTAGAAACTCCACAACTACGAACTCCACAAATAGAGACTCGGCTACAAGAAATTTCATGTCTAGAAAGTCCAGAACTAAAAACTCCACAACTGGAAACTCCACAACTAGAAACTCCACAACTAGAAACTCCACAACTAGAGATTCCGCCACTAGAAACTCCACAACCAGAGACTCTGCAACTAGAAACTCCACAGCTAGAAACTCCTCAAATAAAAGCTCTGCAACTAGAAACTCCGCAGCTAGAAACTACAGAACTGGACACTCCACAACTAGAAACTCCACAACTAGGAACTCCACAACTTGAAACCTCACAACCTTGAGTTACGCAACTAGAAAATCCACAGCTAGAGAGTCCGCAACTAGAAACTCCACAACTAGAAACTCCACAACTCAAAACTCCAACTAGAAACTCCAAAAAACGAACTTCCACAACTCGAAACTCCACAACTGGAAACTCCACAACTGGAAACTCCACAACTAGACACTCCGCAACTAACAACTCCACAACTAGAGACTCCACAACTTTAAACTCCACAACTTGAGACTCCACAACTAGGAACTCCACAACTAGAAACTCAATAACTAGAAACTCCCCAACTAGAAACTCCACAACTAGAAACTCCTCAACTAGAAACTCCACAACTAGAAACTCCACAACGAAAAACTTCACAATTGGAAACTCTACAACTAGAAACTCCACAACTTGAAACTCCACAACTAGACACTACACAACTAGAAGCTCCACAACTAGAGACTGCGCAACTAGATAACTCCGCAACTAGAAACTACACATTTAAAAACTCCACAACTTGAGATGCCGCAACTAGAAACTCCACAACTTGAAACTCCACAACTTGAAACTCCACAACTAAAAACTCTACAACTAGAGACTCCTCAACTAGAGAATTCGCAACTAGAAACTCCAAAACTAGAGACTCTGCACCTAGAAACTCCGCAGCTAGAAACTCCACAACTAGAAACTCCAACAACTCGAAACTCCACAACTAGAAACTCCACAACTTGAAACTCCACAACTCAAAAATCCACAACTTGAAACTCCACAACTAAAAACTCCACAACTTGAGACTCCGCAACTAGAAACTCCACAACTTGAGACTCCACAACTAGAAACTCCACAACTAGAAACTCCACAACTAGAAACTCTCCAACTAGAAACTCCGCAACTAGAAACTCCGCAACAGGAGACTCTACAACTAGAAACTCCAAAACTAGAAACTCCAAAACTAGAAACTCCACAACTAGAAACTTCACAACTAGAAACTCTGCAACTAGAAACTCCACAACTAGAAACTCCGCAACTAGAGACTCCATAACTACAAACTCCACAACTAGAAATTCCACAACTACAAACTCCACAAATAGAGACTCGGCAACTAGAAATTCCATATCTAGAAAATCCACATATAAAAACTCCACAACTAGAAACTCCAAAATTAGAGACTTCACAACGAGAAACTCCACAGCTAGAAACTCCACAACTGGAAACTCCACAACTAGACACTCCGCAACTAGAAACTCCACAACTAGAGACTCCACAACTTGAAACTCCACAACTTTAAACTCCACAACTTGAGACTCAACAACTAGAAACTCCACAACATGAAACTCCACAACTAGAGACTCCGCAACTCCACAACTAGTAACTCCACAACTGGAAAATCTACAACTAGATACTCCACAACTAGAAAATCCACAACTAGAAACTCCACAACTTGAAACTCCACAACTATAGAGTCCACAACTTGAAACTCCAAAACTAGAAACTCCACAACTAGAAACTCCCCAACTTGAAACTCCGCAACTAGAATCTCCGCAGCTAGAAACTACACAACTAGAGACTCCACAACTAGAAACTCCACAACTAGAAACTACATAACTTGAAGCCTCGAAACCTTAAGTTACGCAACTAGAAAATCCACAGCTAGAGATTCCGCATTAGAAACTCCACAACTAGAAACTCCACAACTAGAAACTCAACAACTAGAAACTCCACAACTAGAAACTCCGCAGCTAGAAACTCCACAACTAAAAACTCCACAACTAGAAATTCCACAACTACAAACTCCACAAATAGAGACTCGCAACTAGAAATTCCATATCTAGAAACTCCAAAACTAAAAACTCCACAACTAGAAACTGCAAAACTAGAGACTTCACAACTAGAAACTTCACAACTAGAAACTCCACAACCGGAAACTCCACAACTAGACACTCCGCAACTAACAACTCCACAACTAGAGACTCCCCAACTTGAAACTCCACAACTTTAAACTCCACAACTTGAGACTCAACAACTAGAAACTCCACAACATGAAACTCCACAACTAGAAACTCCACAACCAGAAACTCCACAACCATAAACTCCACAACTAGAAACTTCACAACTAGAAACTCTTCAACTAGAGACTCCACAACTAGAAAATACACAACTACAAACTCCACAAATAGAGACTCGGCTACAAGAAATTTCATGTCTAGAAAGTCCACAACTAAAACTCCACGACTTGAAACTCCACAACTTGAGACTCCACAACTAGAAACTCCACAACTAGAAACTCAATAACTAGAAACTCCCCAGCTAGAAACTCCGCAACTAGAAACTCCACAACTAGAAACTCCACAACGAAAACTTCACAATTGGAAACTCTACAACTAGAAACTCCACAACTTGAAACTCCACAACTAGACAGTACACAACTAGAAACTCCACAACTAGAGACTGCGCAACTAGATAACTCCGCAACTAGAAACTACGCATTTAAAAACTCCACAACTTGAGATACCGCAACTAGAAACTCCACAACTTGAAACTCCACAACTGGAAACTCCGCAACTAAAAACTCTACAACTAGAGACTCCTCAACTAGAGAATTCGCAACTAGAAACTCCAAAACTAGAGACTCTGCACCTAGAAACTCCGCAGCTAGAAACTCCACAACTAGAAACTCCACAACTCGAAACTCCACAACTAGAAACTCCACAACTTGAAACTCCACAACTCAAAACTCCACAACTTGAAACTCCACAACTAGAAACTCCACAACTTGAGATTCCGCAACTAGAAACTCCACAACTTGAGACTCCACAACTGGAAACTCCACAACTAGAAACTCTCCAACTAGAAACTCCGCAACTAGAAACTCCGCAACAGGAGACTCTACAACTAGAAACTCCACAACTAGAAACTCCAAAACTAGAAACTCCACAACTAGAAACTTCACAACTAGAAACTCCGCAACTAGAAACTCCACAACTAGAAACTCCGCAACTAGAGACTCCACAACTAAAAACTCCACAACTAGAAATTCCACAACTACAAACTCCACAAATAGAGACTCGGCAACAAGAAATTCCATATCTAGAAACTCCACAACTAAAAACTCCACAACTAGAAACTGTAAAACTAGAGACTTCACAACTAGAGACTCCACAGCTAGAAACTCCACAACTGGAAACTCCACAACTAGACACTCCGCAACTAGAAACTCCACAACTAGAGACTCCACAACTTGAAACTCCACAACCACAAACTCCGCAACTAGAAACTCCGCAACAGGAGACTCTACAACTAGAAACTCCACAACTAGTAACTCCACAACTAGAAACTCCACAACTAAAAACTTCACAATTGGAAACTCTACTAGAAACTCCACACCTTGAGACTCCACAACTAGGCACTCCACAACTAGAAACTCCACAACTAGAGACTCTGCAACTATAGAACTCCGCAACTAGAAACTCCGCATTTAAAAACTCTGCAACAAGAAATTCCACGGCTAGAAACACCACAACTAGACACTGAGCAACTAGAAACTCTACAGCTAGAGACTCCTCAACTAGAGAATTCGCAACTAGAAACTCCAAAAGTAGATACTCTGCAACTATAAACTCCGCAGCTAGAAACTCCACAACTAGAAACTCCACAACTCGAAATTCCACAACTGGAAACTCCACAACTAGACACTCCGCAAATAGAAACTCCACAACTAGAGACTCCACAACTTGAGACTCAACAACTAGAAACTCCACAACATGAAACTCCACAACTAGAAACTCCACAACCAAAAACTCCACAACCATAAACTCCACAACTAGAAACTCCACAACTAGAAACTCTTCAACTAGAGACTCCACAACTAGAAACTCCACAACTACAAACTCCACAAATAGAGACTCGGCTACAAGAAATTTCATGTCTAGAAAATCCACAACTAAAAACTCCACAACTGGAAACTCCACAACTTGAGACTCCACAACTAGAAACTCCACAACTAGAAACTCCACAACTAGAAACTCCCCAACTAGAAACTCCACAACTAGAAACTCCGCAACTGGAGACTCCACAACTAGAAACTCCACAACTAGAAACTTCACAATTCGAAACTCTACAACAAGAAACTCCACAACTGGAAACTCCACAACTAGACACTCCGCAAATAGAAACTCCACAACTAGAGACTCCACAACTTGAAACTCCACATTTTTAAACTCCACAACTTGAGACTCAACAACTAGAAACTCCACAACATGAAACTCCACAACTAGAAACTCCACAACCAAAAACTCCACAACCATAAACTCCACAACTAGAAACTCCACAACTAGAAACTCTTCAACTAGAGACTCCACAACTAGAAACTCCACAACTACAAACTCCACAAATAGAGACTCGGCTACAAGAAATTTCATGTCTAGAAAGTCCACAACTAAAAACTCCACAACTGGAAACTCCACAACTTGAGACTCCACAACTAGAAAATCCACAACTAGAAACTCCACAACTAGAAACTCCCCAACTAGAAACTCCACAACTAGAAACTCCGCAACTGGAGACTCCACAACTAGAAACTCCACAACTAGAAACTTCACAATTCGAAACTCTACAACAAGAAACTCCACAACTTGAAACTCCACAACTAGACACTACACAACTATAAACTCCACAACTAGAGACTGCGCAACTAGAGAACTCCGCAACTAGAAACTCCGCATTTAAAAACTCCACAACTTGAGATGCCGCAACTAGAAACTTCACAACTTGAAACTCCACAACTAGAAACTCCACAACTTGAAACTCCACAACTAGAAACTCCACAACCAGAAACTCCACAACTAGAAACTCCACAACTAGAAACTCCACAACTGGAAACTCCGCAACTAGAGACTCCACCATTAGAAACTCCACAACTAGAAACTCCACAACTACAAACTCCACAAATAGAGACTCGGCAACTAGAAATTCCATATCTAGAAACTCCACAACTACAAACTCCACAAATAGAGACTCGGCAACTAGAAATTCCATATCTAGAAACTCCACAACTAGAAACTGCAAAACTAGAGACTTCACAACTAGAAACTCAACAACTAGAAACTCCACAACTAAAAACTCCACAACTGGAAACTCCACAACTTCCATATCTAGAAATTCCATATCTAGAAACTCCAAAACTAAAAACTCCACAACTAGAAACTGCAAAACTAGAGACTTCACAACTAGAAACTCCACAACTAGAAACTCCACAACTGGAAACTCCACAACCAGAAACTCCACAACTAGAGACTCAACAACTCGAAAGTCCACAACTAGAAACTCAACAATTAGAAACTCCACAACCAGACACTCCGCCATTCCACAACTGGAAACTCCACAACTGGAAACTCCACAACTAGATACTCCGCAACTAGAAACTCCACAACTAGAGACTCTACAACTTGAAACTCCACAACTAGAAACTCCACAACTAGAAACTCTGCTACTAGAGACTCCACAACTAGAAACTCCACAACTAGAAACTCCACAACTACGAACTCCACAAATAGAGACTCGGCTACAAGAAATTTCATGTCTAGAAAGTCCAGAACTAAAAACTCCACAACTGGAAACTCCACAACTAGAAACTCCACAACTAGAAACTCCACAACTAGAGATTCCGCCACTAGAAACTCCACAACCAGAGACTCTGCAACTAGAAACTCCACAGCTAGAAACTCCTCAAATAAAAGCTCTGCAACTAGAAACTCCGCAGCTAGAAACTACAGAACTGGACACTCCACAACTAGAAACTCCACAACTAGGAACTCCACAACTTGAAACCTCACAACCTTGAGTTACGCAACTAGAAAATCCACAGCTAGAGAGTCCGCAACTAGAAACTCCACAACTAGAAACTCCACAACTCAAAACTCCAACTAGAAACTCCAAAAAACGAGCTTCCACAACTCGAAACTCCACAACTGGAAACTCCACAACTGGAAACTCCACAACTAGACACTCCGCAACTAACAACTCCACAACTAGAGACTCCACAACTTGAAACTCCACAACTTTAAACTCCACAACTTGAGACTCCACAACTAGGAACTCCACAACTAGAAACTCAATAACTAGAAACTCCCCAACTAGAAACTCCACAACTAGAAACTCCTCAACTAGAAACTCCACAACTAGAAACTCCACAACGAAAAACTTCACAATTGGAAACTCTACAACTAGAAACTCCACAACTTGAAACTCCACAACTAGACACTACACAACTAGAAGCTCCACAACTAGAGACTGCGCAACTAGATAACTCCGCAACTAGAAACTACACATTTAAAAACTCCACAACTTGAGATGCCGCAACTAGAAACTCCACAACTTGAAACTCCACAACTTGAAACTCCACAACTAAAAACTCTACAACTAGAGACTCCTCAACTAGAGAATTCGCAACTAGAAACTCCAAAACTAGAGACTCTGCACCTAGAAACTCCGCAGCTAGAAACTCCACAACTAGAAACTCCAACAACTCGAAACTCCACAACTAGAAACTCCACAACTTGAAACTCCACAACTCAAAAATCCACAACTTGAAACTCCACAACTAAAAACTCCACAACTTGAGACTCCGCAACTAGAAACTCCACAACTTGAGACTCCACAACTAGAAACTCCACAACTAGAAACTCCACAACTAGAAACTCTCCAACTAGAAACTCCGCAACTAGAAACTCCGCAACAGGAGACTCTACAACTAGAAACTCCAAAACTAGAAACTCCAAAACTAGAAACTCCACAACTAGAAACTTCACAACTAGAAACTCTGCAACTAGAAACTCCACAACTAGAAACTCCGCAACTAGAGACTCCACAACTACAAACTCCACAACTAGAAATTCCACAACTACAAACTCCACAAATAGAGACTCGGCAACTAGAAATTCCATATCTAGAAAATCCACAACTAAAAACTCCACAACTAGAAACTCCAAAATTAGAGACTTCACAACGAGAAACTCCACAGCTAGAAACTCCACAACTGGAAACTCCACAACTAGACACTCCGCAACTAGAAACTCCACAACTAGAGACTCCACAACTTGAAACTCCACAACTTTAAACTCCACAACTTGAGACTCAACAACTAGAAACTCCACAACATGAAACTCCACAACTAGAGACTCCGCAACTCCACAACTAGTAACTCCACAACTGGAAAATCTACAACTAGATACTCCACAACTAGAAAATCCACAACTAGAAACTCCACAACTTGAAACTCCACAACTATAGATTCCACAACTTGAAACTCCAAAACTAGAAACTCCACAACTAGAAACTCCCCAACTTGAAACTCCGCAACTAGAATCTCCTCAGCTAGAAACTACACAACTAGAGACTCCACAACTAGAAACTCCACAACTAGAAACTACATAACTTGAAGCCTCGAAACCTTAAGTTACGCAACTAGAAAATCCACAGCTAGAGATTCCGCATTAGAAACTCCACAACTAGAAACTCCACAACTAGAAACTCAACAACTAGAAACTCCACAACTAGAAACTCCGCAGCTAGAAACTCCACAACTAAAAACTCCACAACTAGAAATTCCACAACTACAAACTCCACAAATAGAGACTCGCAACTAGAAATTCCATATCTAGAAACTCCAAAACTAAAAACTCCACAACTAGAAACTGCAAAACTAGAGACTTCACAACTAGAAACTTCACAACTAGAAACTCCACAACCGGAAACTCCACAACTAGACACTCCGCAACTAACAACTCCACAACTACAGACTCCCCAACTTGAAACTCCACAACTTTAAACTCCACAACTTGAGACTCAACAACTAGAAACTCCACAACATGAAACTCCACAACTAGAAACTCCACAACCAGAAACTCCACAACCATAAACTCCACAACTAGAAACTTCACAACTAGAAACTCTTCAACTAGAGACTCCACAACTAGAAAATACACAACTACAAACTCCACAAATAGAGACTCGGCTACAAGAAATTTCATGTCTAGAAAGTCCACAACTAAAACTCCACGACTTGAAACTCCACAACTTGAGACTCCACAACTAGAAACTCCACAACTAGAAACTCAATAACTAGAAACTCCCCAGCTAGAAACTCCGCAACTAGAAACTCCACAACTAGAAACTCCACAACGAAAACTTCACAATTGGAAACTCTACAACTAGAAACTCCACAACTTGAAACTCCACAACTAGACAGTACACAACTAGAAACTCCACAACTAGAGACTGCGCAACTAGATAACTCCGCAACTAGAAACTACGCATTTAAAAACTCCACAACTTGAGATACCGCAACTAGAAACTCCACAACTTGAAACTCCACAACTGGAAACTCCGCAACTAAAAACTCTACAACTAGAGACTCCTCAACTAGAGAATTCGCAACTAGAAACTCCAAAACTAGAGACTCTGCACCTAGAAACTCCACAACTAGAAACTCCACAACTCGAAACTCCACAACTAGAAACTCCACAACTTGAAACTCCACAACTCAAAACTCCACAACTTGAAACTCCACAACTAGAAACTCCACAACTTGAGATTCCGCAACTAGAAACTCCACAACTTGAGACTCCACAACTGGAAACTCCACAACTAGAAACTCTCCAACTAGAAACTCCGCAACTAGAAACTCCGCAACAGGAGACTCTACAACTAGAAACTCCACAACTAGAAACTCCAAAACTAGAAACTCCACAACTAGAAAATTCACAACTAGAAACTCCGCAACTAGAAACTCCACAACTAGAAACTCCGCAACTAGAGACTCCACAACTAAAAACTCCACAACTAGAAATTCCACAACTACAAACTCCACAAATAGAGACTCGGCAACAAGAAATTCCATATCTAGAAACTCCACAACTAAAAACTCCACAACTAGAAACTGTAAAACTAGAGACTTCACAACTAGAGACTCCACAGCTAGAAACTCCACAACTGGAAACTCCACAACTAGACACTCCGCAACTAGAAACTCCACAACTAGAGACTCCACAACTTGAAACTCCACAACCACAAACTCCGCAACTAGAAACTCCGCAACAGGAGACTCTACAACTAGAAACTCCACAACTAGTAACTCCACAACTAGAAACTCCACAACTAAAAACTTCACAATTGGAAACTCTACTAGAAACTCCACACCTTGAGACTCCACAACTAGGCACTCCACAACTAGAAACTCCACAACTAGAGACTCTGCAACTATAGAACTCCGCAACTAGAAACTCCGCATTTAAAAACTCTGCAACAAGAAATTCCACGGCTAGAAACACCACAACTAGACACTGAGCAACTAGAAACTCTACAGCTAGAGACTCCTCAACTAGAGAATTCGCAACTAGAAACTCCAAAAGTAGATACTCTGCAACTATAAACTCCGCAGCTAGAAACTCCACAACTAGAAACTCCACAACTCGAAATTCCACAACTGGAAACTCCACAACTAGACACTCCGCAAATAGAAACTCCACAACTAGAGACTCCACAACTTGAGACTCAACAACTAGAAACTCCACAACATGAAACTCCACAACTAGAAACTCCACAACCAAAAACTCCACAACCATAAACTCCACAACTAGAAACTCCACAACTAGAAACTCTTCAACTAGAGACTCCACAACTAGAAACTCCACAACTACAAACTCCACAAATAGAGACTCGGCTACAAGAAATTTCATGTCTAGAAAATCCACAACTAAAAACTCCACAACTGGAAACTCCACAACTTGAGACTCCACAACTAGAAACTCCACAACTAGAAACTCCACAACTAGAAACTCCCCAACTAGAAACTCCACAACTAGAAACTCCGCAACTGGAGACTCCACAACTAGAAACTCCACAACTAGAAACTTCACAATTCGAAACTCTACAACAAGAAACTCCACAACTGGAAACTCCACAACTAGACACTCCGCAAATAGAAACTCCACAACTAGAGACTCCACAACTTGAAACTCCACATTTTTAAACTCCACAACTTGAGACTCAACAACTAGAAACTCCACAACATGAAACTCCACAACTAGAAACTCCACAACCAAAAACTCCACAACCATAAACTCCACAACTAGAAACTCCACAACTAGAAACTCTTCAACTAGAGACTCCACAACTAGAAACTCCACAACTACAAACTCCACAAATAGAGACTCGGCTACAAGAAATTTCATGTCTAGAAAGTCCACAACTAAAAACTCCACAACTGGAAACTCCACAACTTGAGACTCCACAACTAGAAAATCCACAACTAGAAACTCCACAACTAGAAACTCCCCAACTAGAAACTCCACAACTAGAAACTCCGCAACTGGAGACTCCACAACTAGAAACTCCACAACTAGAAACTTCACAATTCGAAACTCTACAACAAGAAACTCCACAACTTGAAACTCCACAACTAGACACTACACAACTATAAACTCCACAACTAGAGACTGCGCAACTAGAGAACTCCGCAACTAGAAACTCCGCATTTAAAAACTCCACAACTTGAGATGCCGCAACTAGAAACTTCACAACTTGAAACTCCACAACTAGAAACTCCACAACTTGAAACTCCACAACTAGAAACTCCACAACCAGAAACTCCACAACTAGAAACTCCACAACTAGAAACTCCACAACTGGAAACTCCGCAACTAGAGACTCCACCATTAGAAACTCCACAACTAGAAACTCCACAACTACCAACTCCACATATAGAGACTCGGCAACTAGAAATTCCATATCTAGAAACTCCACAACTACAAACTCCACAAATAGAGACTCGGCAACTAGAAATTCCATATCTAGAAACTCCACAACTAGAAACTGCAAAACTAGAGACTTCACAACTAGAAACTCAACAACTAGAAACTCCACAACTAAAAACTCCACAACTGGAAACTCCACAACTTGAGACTCCGCAACTTGAAACTTCACAACTAAAAACTCCGCTATTAAAAACTCCGCAACTAGAAACTCCGCAACTAGAAACTCCACAACTTGAAACTCCACAACTAGATACTCCACAATTGGAAACTCCACAACTAGATAATCCATATCTGGAAACTCCACAACTAGAAACTCCACAACTAGAGACTCAACAACTAGAAACTCCAACACTAGAAACTCCACAACTCAAAACTCCAAAACTTGAAACTCCACAACTAGAAACTCCACAACTTGAAACTCCGCCACTAGAAACTCCACAACTTGAAACTCCACAACTAGAAACTCCACAACTAGAAACTGCAAAACTAGAGACTTCACAACTAGAAACTCACCAACTAGAAACTCCACAACCAGAAACTCCACAACTAGAAACTCCACAACTAAAAACTTCACAACTAGAAACTCCACAACTAGAGACTCCACAACTAGAAACTCCACAACTTCAAACTCCACAACTCAATACTCCACAACTTGAAACTCCAAAGCTAGAAACTCCACAACTTGAGACTCCGCAACTAGAAACTCCACAACTTGAAACTCCACAACTAGAAACTCAACAACTAGAAACTCCACAACTAAAAACTCCACAACTGGAAACTCCACAACTTGAGACTCCGCAACTTGAAACTCCACAACTAGAAACTCCGCTGTTAAAAACTCCGCAACTAGAAACTCCGCAACTAGAAACTCCACAACTTGAAACTCCACAACTAGATACTCCACAACTGGAAACTCCACAACTATATAATCGATATCTGGAAACTCCACAACTAGATACTCCATATCTGGAAACTCCACAACTAGAAACTCCACAACTAGAGACTCAACAACTCGAAACTCCACAACTAGAACTTCAACAATTAGAAACTCCACAACCAGACACTCCGCCATTCCACAACTGGAAACTCCACAACTAGATACTCCGCAACTAGAATCTCCACAACTAGAGACTCTACAACTTGAAACTCCACAACTAGAAACTCCACAACTAAAAACTCTGCTACTTGAGACTCCACAACTAGAAACTCCACAACTAGAAACTCCAAAACTAGAAACTCCGCAACTAGAAACTCCGCAACAGGAGACTACAACTAGAAATTCCATATCTAGAAACTCCACAACTAAAAACTCCACAACTAGAAACTGCAAAACTAGAAACTTCACAACTAGAAACTCCAGAGCTAGAAACTCCACAACTGGAAACTCCACAACTAGACACTCCGCAACTAGAAACTCCACAACTAGAGACTCCACAACTTGAAACTCCACAACTTTAAACTCCACAACTTGAGACTCAACAACTAGAAACTCCACAACATGAAACTCCACAACTAGAAACTCCACAACCAGAAACTCCACAACCATAAACTCCACAACTAGAAACTTCACAACTAGAAACTCTTCAACTAGAGACTCCACAACTAGAAAATACACAACTACAAACTCCACAAATAGAGACTCAGCTACAAGAAATTTCATGTCTAGAAAGTCCACAACTAAAACTCCACGACTGGAAACTCCACAACTTGAGACTCCACAACTAGAAACTCCACAACTAGAAACTCAATAACTAGAAACTCCCCAACTAGAAACTCCACAACTAGAAACTCCGCAACTAGAAACTCCACAACTAGAAACTCCACAACGAAAAAATTCACAATTGGAAACTCTACAACTAGAAACTCCACAACTTGAAACTCCACAACTAGACAGTACACAACTAGAAACTCCACAACTAGAGACTGCGCAACTAGATAACTCCGCAACTAGAAACTACGCATTTAAAAACTCCACAACTTGAGATGCCGCAACTAGAAACTCCACAACTTGAAACTCCACAACTGGAAACTCCGCAACTAAAAACTCTACAACTAGAGACTCCTCAACTAGAGAATTCGCAACTAGAAACTCCAAAACTAGAGACTCTGCACCTAGAAACTCCGCAGCTAGAAACTCCACAACTAGAAACTCCACAACTCGAAACTCCACAACTAGAAACTCCACAACTTGAAACTCCACAACTCAAAACTCCACAACTTGAAACTCCACAACTAGCAACTCCACAACTCGAGACTCCGCAACTAGAAACTCCAGAACTTGAGACTCCACAACTAGAACCTCCACAACTAGAAACTCTCCAACTAGAAACTCCGCAACTAGAAACTCCGCAACAGGAGACTCTACAACTAGAAACTCCACAACTAGAAACTCCAAAACTAGAAACTCCACAACTAGAAACTTCACAACTAGAAACTCCGCAACTAGAAACTCCACAACTAGAAACTCCGCAACTAGAGACTCCACAACTAAAAACTCCACAACTAGAAATTCCACAACTACAAACTTCACAAATAGAGACTCGGCAACTAGAAATTCCATATCTAGAAACTCCACAACTAAAAACTCCACAACTAGAAACTGCAAAACTAGAGTCTTCACAACTAGAAACTCCACAGCTAGAAACTCCACAACTGGAAACTCCACAACTAGACACCCCGCAACTAGAAACTCCACAACTAGAGACTCCACAACTTGAAACTCCACAACCAGAAACTCCGCAACTAGAAACTCCGCAACAGGAGACTCTACAACTAGAAACTCCACAAGTAGTAACTCCACAACTAGAAACTCCACAACTAAAAACTTCACAATTGGAAACTCTACTAGAAACTCCACACCTTGAGACTCCACAACTAGGCACTCCACAACTAGAAACTCCACAACTAGAGACTCTGCAACTATAGAACTCTGCAACTAGAAACTCCGCATTTAAAAACTCTGCAACAAGAAATTCCACGGCTAGAAACACCACAACTAGACACTGCGCAACTAGAAACTCCAAAAGTAGATACCCTGCAACTATAAACTCCGCAGCTAGAACCTCCACAACTAGAAACTCCGCAACTAGAGACTCCACAACTAGAAACTCCAGAACTTGAAACTCCACTACAAGAAACTCCACAACCAGAAACTTCACAACTAGAAACTCCACAACTAGAGACTTCACAACTAGAAACTCTACAACTAGAAACTCCACAACTACAAACTCCATAATAGAGACTAGGCAACAAAAAATTCCATATCATGAAACTCCACACGTAAAAACTCCACAACTAGAAACTGCAAAACTAGAGACTTCACAACTAGAAACTCCACAACTAGAAACTCCACAACTGGAAACTCCACAACTAGACACTCCGCAAATAGAAACTCCGCCACTAGAGACTCCACAACTTGAAACTCCACAACTCTAAACTCCACAACTTGAGACTCAACAACTAGAAACTCCACAACATGAAACTCCACAACTAGAAACTCCACAACCAAAAACTCCACAACCATAAACTCCACAACTAGAAACTCCACAACTAAAAACTCTTCAACTAGAGACTCCACAACTAGAAACTCCACAACTACAAACTCCACAAATAGAGAATCGGCTACAAGAAATTTCATGTCTAGAAAGTCCACAACTAAAAACTCCACAACTGGAAACTCCACAACTTGAGACTCCACAACTAGAAACTCCACAACTAGAAACTCCACAACTAGAAACTCCCCAACTGGAAACTTCACAACTAGAAACTCCGCAACTGGAGACTCCACAACTAGAAACTCCACAACTAGAAACTTCACAATTCGAAACTCTACAACAAGAAACTCCACAACTGGAAACTCCACAACTAGACACTCCGCAAATAGAAACTCCACAACTAGAGACTCCACAACTTGAAACTCCACAACTTTAAACTCCACAACTTGAGACTCAACAACTAGAAACTCCACAACATGAAACTCCACAACTAGAAACTCCACAACCAAAAACTCCACAACCATAAACTCCACAACAAGAAACTCCACAACTAGAAACTCTTCAACTAGAGACTCCACAACTAGAAACTCCACAACTACAAACTCCACAAATAGAGACTCGGCTACAAGAAATTTCATGTCTAGAAAGTCCACAACTAAAAACTCCACAACTGGAAACTCCACAACTTGAGACTCCACAACTAGAAAATCCACAACTAGAAACTCCACAACTAGAAACTCCCCAACTAGAAACTCCACAACTAGAAACTCCGCAACTGGAGACTCCACAACTAGAAACTCCACAACTAGAAACTTCACAATTCGAAAATCTACAACAAGAAACTCCACAACTTGAAACTCCACAACTAGACACTACACAACTATAAACTCCACAACTAGAGACTGCGCAACTAGAGAACTCCGCAACTAGAAACTCCGCATTTAAAAACTCCACAACTTGAGATGCCGCAACTAGAAACTTCACAACTTGAAACTCCACAACTAGAAACTCCACAACTAAAAACTCTACAACTAGAGGCTCCTCAACTAGAGAATTCGCAACTAGAAACTCCAAAACTAGAGACTCTGCACCTAGAAACTCCGCAGCTAGAAACTCCACAACTAGAAACTCCAGAACTCGAACCTCCACAACTAGAAACTCCACAACTTGAAACTCCACAACTTGAAACTCCACAACTCAAAACTCCACAACTTGAAACAACACAACTAGAAACTCCACAACTTGAAACTCCACAACTAGAAACTCCACAACCAGAAACTCCACAACTAGAAACTCCATAACTAGAAACTCCACAACTGGAAACTCCGCAACTAGAGACTCCACAATTAGAAACTCCACAACTAGAAACTCCACAACTACAAATTCCACAAATAGAGACTCGGCAAATAGAAATTCCATATCTAGAAACTCCACAACTACACACTCCACAAATAGAGACTCTGCAACTAGAAATTCCATATCTAAAAACTCCAGAACTAGAAACTGCAAAACTAGAGACTTCACAACTAGAAACTCAACAACTAGAAACTCCACAACTAAAAACTCCACAACTGGAAACTCCACAACTTGAGACTGCGCAACTTGAAACTTCACAACTTGAAACTCCAACCCCAGAAACTCCGCAACTAGAAACTCCGCAACAGGAGACTCTACAACTAGAAACTCCACAACTAGAAACTCCACAACTAGAAACTCCACAACTAGAGACTCTGCAACTATAGAACTCCGCAACTAGAAACTCCGCATTTAAAAACTCTGCAACAAGAAATTCCACGGCTAGAAACACCACAACTAGACACTGCGCAACTAGAAACTCTACAACTAGAGACTCCTCAACTAGAGAATTCGAAACTAGAAACTCCAAAAGTAGATACTCTGCAACTATAAACTCCGCAGCTAGAAACTCCACAACTAGAAACTCCACAACTCGAAACTCCCCAACTAGAAACTCCGCAACTAGAGACTCCACAAGTAGAAACTCCAGAACTTGAAACTCCACAACAAGAAACTCCACAACCAGAAACTTCACAACTAGAAACTCCACAACTGGAGACTCCACAACTAGAAACTCTACAACTAGAAACTCCACAACTACAAACTCCATAATAGAGACTAGGCAACAAAAAATGCCATATCATGAAACTCCACACGTAAAAACTCCACAACTAGAAACTGCAAAACTAGAGACTTCACAACTAGAAACTCCACAACTAGAAACTCCACAACTGGAAACTCCACAACTAGACACTCCGCAAATAGAAACTCCACAGCTAGAGACTCCACAACTTGAAACTCCACAACTTTAAACTCCACAACTTGAGACTCAACAACTAGAAACTCCACAACATGAAACTCCACAACTAGAAACTCCACAACCAAAAACTCCACAACCATAAACTCTACAACTAGAAACTTCACAACTAGAAACTCTTCAACTAGAGACTCCACAACTAGAAACTCCACAACTACAAACTCCACAAATAGAGACTCGGCTACAAGAAATTTCATGTCTAGAAAGTCCACAACTAAAAACTCCACAACTGGAAACTCCACAACTTGAGACTCCACAACTAGAAACTCCCCAACTAGAAACTCCACAACTAGAAACTCCGCAACTGGAGACTCCACAACTAGAAACTCCACAACTAGAAACTTCACAATTCGAAACTCTACAACAAGAAACTCCACAACTTGAAACTCCACAACTAGACACTACACAACTATAAACTCCACAACTAGAGACTGCACAACTAGAGAACTCCGCAACTAGAAACTCCGCATTTAAAAACTCCACAACTTGAGATGCCGCAACTAGAAACTTCACAACTTGAAACTCCACAACTAGAAACTCCACAACTAAAAACTCTACAACTAGAGGCTCAACTAGAGAATTCGCAACTAGAAACTCCAAAACTAGAGACTCTGCACCTAGAAACTCCGCAGCTAGAAACTCCACAACTAGAAACTCCAGAACTCGAAACTCCACAACTAGAAACTCCACAACTTGAAACTCCACAACTCAAAACTCCACAACTTGAAACAACACAACTAGAAACTCCACAACTTGTGACTCCGCAACTAGAAAACCCACAACTTGAAACTCCACAACTAGAAACTCCACAACCAGAAACTCCACAACTAGAAACTCCATAACTAGAAACTCCACAACTGGAAACTCCGCAACTAGAGACTCCACAATTAGAAACTCCACAACTAGAAACTCCACAACTACAAACTCCACAAATAGAGACTCGGCAACTAGAAATTCCATATCTAAAAACTCCAGAACTAGAAACTGCAAAACTACAGACTTCACAACTAGAAACTCAACAACTAGAAACTCCACAACTAAAAACTCCACAACTGGAAACTCCACAACTTGAGACTCCGCAACTTGAAACTTCACAACTAAAAACTCCGCTATTAAAAACTCCGCAACTAGAAACTCCGCAACTAGAAACTCCACAACTAGATAATCCATATCTGGAAACTCCACAACTAGAAACTCCACAACTAGAGACTCACCAACTATAAACTCCAACACTTGAAACTCCACAACTCAAAACTCCAAAACTTGAAACTCCACAACTAGAAACTCCACAACTTGAGACTCCGCCACTAGAAACTCCACAACTTGAAACTCCACAACTAGAAACTCCACAACTAGAAACTGCAAAACTAGAGACTTCACAACTAGAAACTCACCAACTAGAAACTCCACAACCAGAAACTCCACAACTAGAAACTCCACAACTAGAAACTTCACAACTAGAAACTCCGCAACTAGAGACTCCACAACTAGAAACTCCACAACTTCAAACTCCACAACTCAATACTCCACAACTTGAAACTCCAAAGCTAGAAACTCCACAACTTGAGACTCCGCAACTAGAAACTCCACAACTTGAAACTCCACAACTAGAAACTCAACAACTAGAAGCTCCACAACTAAAAACTCCACAACTGGAAACTCCACAACTTGAGACTCCGCAACTTGAAACTCCACAACTAGAAACTCCGCTGTTAAAAACTCCGCAACTAGAAACTCCGCAACTAGAAACTCCACAACTTGAAACTCCACAACTAGATACTCCACAACCTCAAACTCCACAACTAGAGATTCCGCCACTAGAAACTCCACAACCAGAGACTCTGCAACTAGAAACTCCGCAGCTAGAAACTCCACAAATAAAAGCTCCGCAACTAGAAACTCCGCAGCTAGAAACTTCAGAACTAGACACTCCACAACTAGAAATTCCACAACTAGGAACTCCACAACTTGAAACCTCACAACCTTAAGTTACGCAACTAGAAAATCCACAGCTAGAGAATCCGCAACTAGAAACTCCACAACTAGAAACTCCACAACTCAAAACTCCAACTAGAAACTCCAAAAAACGAACTTCCGCAACTCGAAACTCCACAACTGGAAACTCCACAACTAGACACTCCACAACTAAAAACTCTTCAACTAGAAACTCCTAAACTAGAGACTCCACAACTAGAGAATCTACAACTAGAGACTTCAAACTACAAACTCAACAACTAGAAACTCCACAACTAAAAACTCAACAACTAGAAACTCCACAGCTTGAGGCTCCGCAACTTGAAACTCCACAACTAGAAACTCCGCAACTAGAAACTCCACAACTAGGGACTCCGCAACTAGAAACTCCGCAACTAGAAACTCCACAACTGGAAGCTCCACTACTAGATACTCCACAACTGGAAACTCGACAACTAAAACTCCACATCTAGAGACTCCACAACTTGAAACTCCACAACTAAACACTCTGCAACAAGAAACTCCAAAACTAGAGACTCCGCAACTCCATAACTAGAAACTCTACAACTGGAAAATCGAATCTAGATACTCCACAACTAGAAAATCCACAACTAGAAACTCCACAACTATAGACTCCACAACTTGAAACTCCACAAGCTTAATCTGGACAACTTGAGACTCCAGAACTAGAAACTCCACAACTAGAAACTCCACAACTAGAAACTCCAAAACTAGAAACTCCGCAACTAGAAACTCCGCAACAGGAGACTACAACTAGAAACTCCACAACTAGAAACTCCAAAACTAGAAACTCCACAACTATAAACTTCACAACTAGAAACTCCGACACTAGAAACTCCACAACTAGAAACTCCGCAGCTAGAAACTCCACAACTAAAAACTCCACAACTAGAAATTCCACAACTACAAACTCCACAAATAGAGACTCGCAACTAGAAATTCCATATCTAGAAACTCCAAAACTAAAAACTCCACAACTAGAAACTGCAAAACTAGAGACTTCACAACTAGAAACTCCACAACTAGAAACTCCACAACTGGAAACTCCACAACTAGACACTCCACAACTAACAACTCCACAACTAGAGACTCCCCAACTTGAAACTCCACAACTTTAAACTCCACAACTTGAGACTCAACAACTAGAAACTCCACAACATGAAACTCCACAACTAGAAACTCCACAACCAGAAACTCCACAACCATAAACTCCACAACTAGAAACTTCACAACTAGAAACTCTTCAACTAGAGACTCCACAACTAGAAAATACACAACTACAAACTCCACAAATAGAGACTCGGCTACAAGAAATTTCATGTCTAGAAAGTCCACAACTAAAAACTCCACAACTGGAAACTCCACAACTTGAGACTCCACAACTAGAAAATCCACAACTAGAAACTCCACAACTAGAAACTCCCCAACTAGAAACTCCACAACTAGAAACTCCGCAACTGGAGACTCCACAACTAGAAACTCCACAACTAGAAACTTCACAATTCGAAAATCTACAACAAGAAACTCCACAACTTGAAACTCCACAACTAGACACTACACAACTATAAACTCCAACACTTGAAACTCCACAACTCAAAACTCCAAAACTTGAAACTCCACAACTAGAAACTCCACAACTTGAGACTCCGCCACTAGAAACTCCACAACTTGAAACTCCACAACTAGAAACTCCACAACTAGAAACTGCAAAACTAGAGACTTCACAACTAGAAACTCACCAACTAGAAACTCCACAACCAGAAACTCCACAACTAGAAACTCCACAACTAGAAACTTCACAACTAGAAACTCCGCAACTAGAGACTCCACAACTAGAAACTCCACAACTTCAAACTCCACAACTCAATACTCCACAACTTGAAACTCCAAAGCTAGAAACTCCACAACTTGAGACTCCGCAACTAGAAACTCCACAACTTGAAACTCCACAACTAGAAACTCAACAACTAGAAGCTCCACAACTAAAAACTCCACAACTGGAAACTCCACAACTTGAGACTCCGCAACTTGAAACTCCACAACTAGAAACTCCGCTGTTAAAAACTCCGCAACTAGAAACTCCGCAACTAGAAACTCCACAACTTGAAACTCCACAACTAGATACTCCACAACCTCAAACTCCACAACTAGAGATTCCGCCACTAGAAACTCCACAACCAGAGACTCTGCAACTAGAAACTCCGCAGCTAGAAACTCCACAAATAAAAGCTCCGCAACTAGAAACTCCGCAGCTAGAAACTTCAGAACTAGACACTCCACAACTAGAAATTCCACAACTAGGAACTCCACAATTTGAAACCTCACAACCTTAAGTTACGCAACTAGAAAATCCACAGCTAGAGAATCCGCAACTAGAAACTCCACAACTAGAAACTCCACAACTCAAAACTCCAACTAGAAACTCCAAAAAACGAACTTCCACAACTCGAAACTCCACAACTGGAAACTCCACAACTAGACACTCCACAACTAAAAACTCTTCAACTAGAAACTCCTAAACTAGAGACTCCACAACTAGAGAATCTACAACTAGAGACTTCAAACTACAAACTCAACAACTAGAAACTCCACAACTAAAAACTCAACAACTAGAAACTCCACAGCTTGAGGCTCCGCAACTTGAAACTCCACAACTAGAAACTCCGCAACTAGAAACTCCACAACTAGGGACTCCGCAACTAGAAACTCCGCAACTAGAAACTCCACAACTGGAAGCTCCACTACTAGATACTCCACAACTGGAAACTCGACAACTAAAACTCCACATCTAGAGACTCCACAACTTGAAACTCCACAACTAAACACTCTGCAACAAGAAACTCCAAAACTAGAGACTCCGCAACTCCATAACTAGAAACTCTACAACTGGAAAATCGAATCTAGATACTCCACAACTAGAAAATCCACAACTAGAAACTCCACAACTATAGACTCCACAACTTGAAACTCCACAAGCTTAATCTGGACAACTTGAGACTCCAGAACTAGAAACTCCACAACTAGAAACTCCACAACTAGAAACTCCAAAACTAGAAACTCCGCAACTAGAAACTCCGCAACAGGAGACTACAACTAGAAACTCCACAACTAGAAACTCCAAAACTAGAAACTCCACAACTATAAACTTCACAACTAGAAACTCCGACACTAGAAACTCCACAACTAGAAACTCCGCAGCTAGAAACTCCACAACTAAAAACTCCACAACTAGAAATTCCACAACTACAAACTCCACAAATAGAGACTCGCAACTAGAAATTCCATATCTAGAAACTCCAAAACTAAAAACTCCACAACTAGAAACTGCAAAACTAGAGACTTCACAACTAGAAACTCCACAACTAGAAACTCCACAACTGGAAACTCCACAACTAGACACTCCACAACTAACAACTCCACAACTAGAGACTCCCCAACTTGAAACTCCACAACTTTAAACTCCACAACTTGAGACTCAACAACTAGAAACTCCACAACATGAAACTCCACAACTAGAAACTCCACAACCAGAAACTCCACAACCATAAACTCCACAACTAGAAACTTCACAACTAGAAACTCTTCAACTAGAGACTCCACAACTAGAAAATACACAACTACAAACTCCACAAATAGAGACTCGGCTACAAGAAATTTCATGTCTAGAAAGTCCACAACTAAAAACTCCACAACTGGAAACTCCACAACTTGAGACTCCACAACTAGAAAATCCACAACTAGAAACTCCACAACTAGAAACTCCCCAACTAGAAACTCCACAACTAGAAACTCCGCAACTGGAGACTCCACAACTAGAAACTCCACAACTAGAAACTTCACAATTCGAAAATCTACAACAAGAAACTCCACAACTAGACACTACACAACTATAAACTCCACAACTAGAGACTGCGCAACTAGAGAACTCCGCAACTAGAAACTCCGCATTTAAAAACTGCACAACTTGAGATGCCGCAACTAGAAACTTCACAACTTGAAACTCCACAACTAGAAACTCCACAACTAAAAACTCTACAACTAGAGGCTCCTCAACTAGAGAATTCGCAACTAGAAACTCCAAAACTAGAGACTCTGCACCTAGAAACTCCGCAGCTAGAAACTCCACAACTAGAAACTTCAGAACTCGAACCTCCACAACTAGAAACTCCACAACTTGAAACTCCACAACTTGAAACTCCACAACTCAAAACTCCACAACTTGAAACAACACAACTAGAAACTCCACAACTTGAAACTCCACAACTAGAAACTCCACAACCAGAAACTCCACAACTAGAAACTCCATAACTAGAAACTCCACAACTGGAAACTCCGCAACTAGAGACTCCACAATTAGAAACTCCACAACTAGAAACTCCACAACTACAAATTCCACAAATAGAGACTCGGCAAATAGAAATTCCATATCTAGAAACTCCACAACTACACACTCCACAAATAGAGACTCGGCAACTAGAAATTCCATACCTAAAAACTCCAGAACTAGAAACTGCAAAACTAGAGACTTCACAACTAGAAACTCAACAACTAGAAACTCCACAACTAAAAACTCCACAACTGGAAACTCCACAACTTGAGACTGCGCAACTTGAAACTTCACAACTTGAAACTCCACAACCAGAAACTCCGCAACTAGAAACTCCGCAACAGGAGACTCTACAACTAGAAACTCCACAACTAGAAACTCCACAACTAGAAACTCCACAACTAGAGACTCTGCAACTATAGAACTCCGCAACTAGAAACTCCGCATTTAAAAACTCTGCAACAAGAAATTCCACGGCTAGAAACACCACAACTAGACACTGCGCAACTAGAAACTCTACAACTAGAGACTCCTCAACTAGAGAATTCGCAACTAGAAACTCCAAAAGTAGATACTCTGCAACTATAAACTCCGCAGCTAGAAACTCCACAACTAGAAACTCCACAACTCGAAACTCCACAACTAGAAACTCCGCAACTAGAGACTCCACAAGTAGAAACTCCAGAACTTGAAACTCCACAACAAGAAACTCCACAACCAGAAACTTCACAACTAGAAACTCCACAACTGGAGACTCCACAACTAGAAACTCTACAACTAGAAACTCCACAACTACAAACTCCATAATAGAGACTAGGCAACAAAAAATTCCATATCATGAAACTCCACACGTAAAAACTCCACAACTAGAAACTGCAAAACTAGAGACTTCACAACTAGAAACTCCACAACTAGAAACTCCACAACTGGAAACTCCACAACTAGACATTCCGCAAATAGAAACTCCGCAGCTAGAGACTCCACAACTTGAAACTCCACAACTTTAAACTCCACAACTTGAGACTCAACAACTAGAAACTCCACAACATGAAACTCCACAACTAGAAACTCCACAACCAAAAACTCCACAACCATAAACTCCACAACTAGAAACTTCACAACTAGAAACTCTTCAACTAGAGACTCCACAACTAGAAACTCCACAACTACAAACTCCACAAATAGAGACTCGGCTACAAGAAATTTCATGTCTAGAAAGTCCACAACTAAAAACTCCACAACTGGAAACTCCACAACTTGAGACTCCACAACTAGAACTCCCCAACTAGAAACTCCACAACTAGAAACTCCGCAACTGGAGACTCCACAACTAGAAACTCCACAACTAGAAACTTCACAATTCGAAACTCTACAACAAGAAACTCCACAACTTGAAACTCCACAACTAGACACTACACAACTATAAACTCCACAACTAGAGACTGCACAACTAGAGAACTCCGCAACTAGAAACTCCGCATTTAAAAACTCCACAACTTGAGATGCCGCAACTAGAAACTTCACAACTTGAAACTCCACAACTAGAAACTCCACAACTAAAAACTCTACAACTAGAGGCTCAACTAGAGAATTCGCAACTAGAAACTCCAAAACTAGAGACTCTGCACCTAGAAACTCCGCAGCTAGAAACTCCACAACTAGAAACTCCAGAACTCGAAACTCCACAACTAGAAACTCCACAACTTGAAACTCCACAACTCAAAACTCCACAACTTGAAACAACACAACTAGAAACTCCACAACTTGTGACTCCGCAACTAGAAAACCCACAACTTGAAACTCCACAACTAGAAACTCCACAACCAGAAACTCCACAACTAGAAACTCCATAACTAGAAACTCCACAACTGGAAACTCCGCAACTAGAGACTCCACAATTAGAAACTCCACAACTAGAAACTCCACAACTACAAACTCCACAAATAGAGACTCGGCAACTAGAAATTCCATATCTAGAAACTCCACAACTACAAACTCCACAAATAGAGACTCGGCAACTAGAAATTCCATATCTAAAAACTCCAGAACTAGAAACTGCAAAACTACAGACTTCACAACTAGAAACTCAACAACTAGAAACTCCACAACTAAAAACTCCACAACTGGAAACTCCACAACTTGAGACTCCGCAACTTGAAACTTCACAACTAAAAACTCCGCTATTAAAAACTCCGCAACTAGAAACTCCGCAACTAGAAACTCCACAACTAGATAATCCATATCTGGAAACTCCACAACTAGAAACTCCACAACTAGAGACTCACCAACTATAAACTCCAACACTTGAAACTCCACAACTCAAAACTCCAAAACTTGAAACTCCACAACTAGAAACTCCACAACTTGAGACTCCGCCACTAGAAACTCCACAACTTGAAACTCCACAACTAGAAACTCCACAACTAGAAACTTCACAACTAGAAACTCCGCAACTAGAGACTCCACAACTAGAAACTCCACAACTTCAAACTCCACAACTCAATACTCCACAACTTGAAACTCCAAAGCTAGAAACTCCACAACTTGAGACTCCGCAACTAGAAACTCCACAACTTGAAACTCCACAACTAGAAACTCAACAACTAGAAGCTCCACAACTAAAAACTCCACAACTGGAAACTCCACAACTTGAGACTCCGCAACTTGAAACTCCACAACTAGAAACTCCGCTGTTAAAAACTCCGCAACTAGAAACTCCGCAACTAGAAACTCCACAACTTGAAACTCCACAACTAGATACTCCACAACGTCAAACTCCACAACTAGAGATTCCGCCACTAGAAACTTCAGAACTAGACACTCCACAACTAGAAACTCCACAACTAGGAACTCCACAACTTGAAACCTCACAACCTTAAGTTACGCAACTAGAAAATCCACAGCTAGAGAATCCGCAACTAGAAACTCCACAACTAGAAACTCCACAACTCAAAACTCCAACTAGAAACTCCAAAAAACGAACTTCCACAACTCGAAACTCCACAACTGGAAACTCCACAACTAGACACCCCCCAACTAAAAACTCTTCAACTAGAAACTCCTAAACTAGAGACTCCACAACTAGAGAATCTACAACTAGAGACTTCAAACTACAAACTCAACAACTAGAAACTCCACAACTAAAAACTCAACAACTAGAAACTCCACAGCTTGAGGCTCCGCAACTTGAAACTCCACAACTAGAAACTCCGCAACTAGAAACTCCACAACTAGGGACTCCGCAACTAGAAACTCCGCAACTAGAAACTCCACAACTGGAAGCTCCACTACTAGATACTCCACAACTGGAAACTCGACAACTAAAAACTCCACATCTAGAGACTCCACAACTTGAAACTCCACAACTAAACACTCTGCAACAAGAAACTCCAAAACTAGAGACTCCGCAACTCCATAACTAGAAACTCTACAACTGGATAATCGAATCTAGATACTCCACAACTAGAAAATCCACAACTAGAAACTCCACAACTATAGACTCCACAACTTGAAACTCCACAAGCTTAATCTGGACAACTTGAGACTCCAGAACTAGAAACTCCACAACTAGAAACTCGACAACTAGAAACTCCAAAACTAGAAACTCCGCAACTAGAAACTCCGCAACAGGAGACTACAACTAGAAACTCCACAACTAGAAACTCCAAAACTAGAAACTCCACAACTATAAACTTCACAACTAGAAACTCCGACACTAGAAACTCCACAACTAGAAACTCCGCAGCTAGAAACTCCACAACTAAAAACTCCACAACTAGAAATTCCACAACTACAAACTCCACAAATAGAGACTCGCAACTAGAAATTCCATATCTAGAAACTCCAAAACTAAAAACTCCACAACTAGAAACTGCAAAACTAGAGACTTCACAACTAGAAACTCCACAACTAGAAACTCCACAACTGGAAACTCCACAACTAGACACTCCGCAACTAACAACTCCACAACTAGAGACTCCCCAACTTGAAACTCCACAACTTTAAACTCCACAACTTGAGACTCAACAACTAGAAACTCCACAACATGAAACTCCACAACTAGAAACTCCACAACCAGAAACTCCACAACCATAAACTCCACAACTAGAAACTTCACAACTAGAAACTCTTCAACTAGAGACTCCACAACTAGAAAATACACAACTACAAACTCCACAAATAGAGACTCGGCTACAAGAAATTTCATGTCTAGAAAGTCCACAACTAAAACTCCACGACTTGAAACTCCACAACTTGAGACTCCACAACTAGAAACTCCACAACTAGAAACTCAATAACTAGAAACTCCCCAACTAGAAACTCCGCAACTAGAAACTCCACAACTAGAAACTCCACAACGAAAACTTCACAATTGGAAACTCTACAACTAGAAACTCCACAACTTGAAACTCCACAACTAGACAGTACACAACTAGAAACTCCACAACTAGAGACTGCGCAACTAGATAACTCCGCAACTAGAAACTACGCATTTAAAAACTCCACAACTTGAGATGCCGCAACTAGAAACTCCACAACTTGAAACTCCACAACTGGAAACTCCGCAACTAAAAACTCTACAACTAGAGACTCCTCAACTAGAGAATTCGCAACTAGAAACTCCAAAACTAGAGACTCTGCACCTAGAAACTCCGCAGCTAGAAACTCCACAACTAGAAACTCCACAACTCGAAACTCCACAACTAGAAACTCCACAACTTGAAACTCCACAACTCAAAACTCCACAACTTGAAACTCCACAACTAGAAACTCCACAACTTGAGATTCCGCAACTAGAAACTCCACAACTTGAGACTCCACAACTAGAAACTCCACAACTAGAAACTCTCCAACTAGAAACTCTGCAACTAGAAACTCCGCAACAGGAGACGCTACAACTAGAAACTCCACAACTAGAAACTCCAAAACTAGAAACTCCACAACTAGAAACTTCACAACTAGAAACTCCTCAACTAGAAACTCCACAACTAGAAACTCCGCAACTAGAGACTCCACAACTAAAAACTCCACAACTAGAAATTCCACAACTACAAACTCCACAAATAGAGACTCGGCAACTAGAAATTTCATATCTAGAAACTCCACAACTAAAAACTCCACAACTAGAAACTGTAAAACTAGAGACTTCACAACTAGAGACTCCACAGCTAGAAACTCCACAACTGGAAACTCCACAACTAGACACTCCGCAACTAGAAACTCCACAACTAGAGACTCCACAACTTGAAACTCCACAACCACAAACTCCGCAACTAGAAACTCCGCAACAGGAGACTCTACAACTAGAAACTCCACAACTAGTAACTCCACAACTAGAAACTCCACAACTAAAAACTTCACAATTGGAAACTCTACTAGAAACTCCACACCTTGAGACTCCACAACTAGGCACTCCACAACTAAAAACTCCACAACTAGATACTCTGCAACTATAGAACTCCGCAACTAGAAACTCCGCATTTAAAAACTCTGCAACAAGAAATTCCACGGCTAGAAACACCACAACTAGACACTGCGCAACTAGAAACTCTACAACTAGAGACTCCTCAACTAGAGAATTCGCAACTAGAAACTCCAAAAGTAGATACTCTGCAACTATAAACTCCGCAGCTAGAAACTCCACAACTAGAAACTCCACAACTCGAAACTCCACAACTAGAAACTCCGCAACTAGAGACTCCACAACTAGAAACTCCAGAACTTGAAACTCCACTACAAGAAACTCCACAACCAGAAACTTCACAACTAGAAACTCCACAACTAGAGACTCCACAACTAGAAACTCTACAACTAGAAACTCCACAACTACAAACTCCATAATAGAGACTAGGCAACAAAAAATTCCATATCATGAAACTCCACACGTAAAAACTCCACAACTAGAAACTGTAAAACTAGAGACTTCACAACTAGAAACTCCACAACTAGAAACTCCACAACTGGAAACTCCACAACTAGACACTCCGCAAATAGAAACTCCACAACTAGAGACTCTTCAACTAGAGACTCCACAACTAGAAACTCCACAACTACAAACTCCACAAATAGAGACTCGGCTACAAGAAATTTCATGTCTAGAAAGTCCACAACTAAAAACTCCACAACTGGAAACTCCACAACTAGACATTCCGCAAATAGAAACTCCACAGCTAGAGACTCCACAACTTGAAACTCCACAACTTTAAACTCCACAACTTGAGACTCAACAACTAGAAACTCCACAACATGAAACTCCACAACTAGAAACTCCACAACCAAAAACTCCACAACCATAAACTCCACAACTAGAAACTTCACAACTAGAAACTCTTCAACTAGAGACTCCACAACTAGAAACTCCACAACTACAAACTCCACAAATAGAGACTCGGCTACAAGAAATTTCATGTCTAGAAAGTCCACAACTAAAAACTCCACAACTGGAAACTCCACAACTTGAGACTCCACAACTAGAACTCCCCAACTAGAAACTCCACAACTAGAAACTCCGCAACTGGAGACTCCACAACTAGAAACTCCACAACTAGAAACTTCACAATTCGAAACTCTACAACAAGAAACTCCACAACTTGAAACTCCACAACTAGACACTACACAACTATAAACTCCACAACTAGAGACTGCACAACTAGAGAACTCCGCAACTAGAAACTCCGCATTTAAAAACTCCACAACTTGAGATGCCGCAACTAGAAACTTCACAACTTGAAACTCCACAACTAGAAACTCCACAACTAAAAACTCTACAACTAGAGGCTCAACTAGAGAATTCGCAACTAGAAACTCCAAAACTAGAGACTCTGCACCTAGAAACTCCGCAGCTAGAAACTCCACAACTAGAAACTCCAGAACTCGAAACTCCACAACTAGAAACTCCACAACTTGAAACTCCACAACTCAAAACTCCACAACTTGAAACAACACAACTAGAAACTCCACAACTTGTGACTCCGCAACTAGAAAACCCACAACTTGAAACTCCACAACTAGAAACTCCACAACCAGAAACTCCACAACTAGAAACTCCATAACTAGAAACTCCACAACTGGAAACTCCGCAACTAGAGACTCCACAATTAGAAACTCCACAACTAGAAACTCCACAACTACAAACTCCACAAATAGAGACTCGGCAACTAGAAATTCCATATCTAGAAACTCCACAACTACAAACTCCACAAATAGAGACTCGGCAACTAGAAATTCCATATCTAAAAACTCCAGAACTAGAAACTGCAAAACTACAGACTTCACAACTAGAAACTCAACAACTAGAAACTCCACAACTAAAAACTCCACAACTGGAAACTCCACAACTTGAGACTCCGCAACTTGAAACTTCACAACTAAAAACTCCGCTATTAAAAACTCCGCAACTAGAAACTCCGCAACTAGAAACTCCACAACTAGATAATCCATATCTGGAAACTCCACAACTAGAAACTCCACAACTAGAGACTCACCAACTATAAACTCCAACACTTGAAACTCCACAACTCAAAACTCCAAAACTTGAAACTCCACAACTAGAAACTCCACAACTTGAGACTCCGCCACTAGAAACTCCACAACTTGAAACTCCACAACTAGAAACTCCACAACTAGAAACTGCAAAACTAGAGACTTCACAACTAGAAACTCACCAACTAGAAACTCCACAACCAGAAACTCCACAACTAGAAACTCCACAACTAGAAACTTCACAACTAGAAACTCCGCAACTAGAGACTCCACAACTAGAAACTCCACAACTTCAAACTCCACAACTCAATACTCCACAACTTGAAACTCCAAAGCTAGAAACTCCACAACTTGAGACTCCGCAACTAGAAACTCCACAACTTGAAACTCCACAACTAGAAACTCAACAACTAGAAGCTCCACAACTAAAAACTCCACAACTGGAAACTCCACAACTTGAGACTCCGCAACTTGAAACTCCACAACTAGAAACTCCGCTGTTAAAAACTCCGCAACTAGAAACTCCGCAACTAGAAACTCCACAACTTGAAACTCCACAACTAGATACTCCACAACGTCAAACTCCACAACTAGAGATTCCGCCACTAGAAACTCCACAACCAGAGACTCTGCAACTAGAAACTCCGCAGCTAGAAACTCCACAAATAAAAGCTCCGCAACTAGAAACTCCGCAGCTAGAAACTTCAGAACTAGACACTCCACAACTAGAAACTCCACAACTAGGAACTCCACAACTTGAAACCTCACAACCTTAAGTTACGCAACTAGAAAATCCACAGCTAGAGAATCCGCAACTAGAAACTCCACAACTAGAAACTCCACAACTCAAAACTCCAACTAGAAACTCCAAAAAACGAACTTCCACAACTCGAAACTCCACAACTGGAAACTCCACAACTAGACACCCCACAACTAAAAACTCTTCAACTAGAAACTCCTAAACTAGAGACTCCACAACTAGAGAATCTACAACTAGAGACTTCAAACTACAAACTCAACAACTAGAAACTCCACAACTAAAAACTCAACAACTAGAAACTCCACAGCTTGAGGCTCCGCAACTTGAAACTCCACAACTAGAAACTCCGCAACTAGAAACTCCACAACTAGGGACTCCGCAACTAGAAACTCCGCAACTAGAAACTCCACAACTGGAAGCTCCACTACTAGATACTCCACAACTGGAAACTCGACAACTAAAAACTCCACATCTAGAGACTCCACAACTTGAAACTCCACAACTAAACACTCTGCAACAAGAAACTCCAAAACTAGAGACTCCGCAACTCCATAACTAGAAACTCTACAACTGGATAATCGAATCTAGATACTCCACAACTAGAAAATCCACAACTAGAAACTCCACAACTATAGACTCCACAACTTGAAACTCCACAAGCTTAATCTGGACAACTTGAGACTCCAGAACTAGAAACTCCACAACTAGAAACTCGACAACTAGAAACTCCAAAACTAGAAACTCCGCAACTAGAAACTCCGCAACTGGAGACTACAACTAGAAACTCCACAACTAGAAACTCCAAAACTAGAAACTCCACAACTATAAACTTCACAACTAGAAACTCCGACACTAGAAACTCCACAACTAGAAACTCCGCAGCTAGAAACTCCACAACTAAAAACTCCACAACTAGAAATTCCACAACTACAAACTCCACAAATAGAGACTCGCAACTAGAAATTCCATATCTAGAAACTCCAAAACTAAAAACTCCACAACTAGAAACTGCAAAACTAGAGACTTCACAACTAGAAACTCCACAACTAGAAACTCCACAACTGGAAACTCCACAACTAGACACTCCGCAACTAACAACTCCACAACTAGAGACTCCCCAACTTGAAACTCCACAACTTTAAACTCCACAACTTGAGACTCAACAACTAGAAACTCCACAACATGAAACTCCACAACTAGAAACTCCACAACCAGAAACTCCACAACCATAAACTCCACAACTAGAAACTTCACAACTAGAAACTCTTCAACTAGAGACTCCACAACTAGAAAATACACAACTACAAACTCCACAAATAGAGACTCGGCTACAAGAAATTTCATGTCTAGAAAGTCCACAACTAAAACTCCACGACTTGAAACTCCACAACTTGAGACTCCACAACTAGAAACTCCACAACTAGAAACTCAATAACTAGAAACTCCCCAACTAGAAACTCCGCAACTAGAAACTCCACAACTAGAAACTCCACAACGAAAACTTCACAATTGGAAACTCTACAACTAGAAACTCCACAACTTGAAACTCCACAACTAGACAGTACACAACTAGAAACTCCACAACTAGAGACTGCGCAACTAGATAACTCCGCAACTAGAAACTACGCATTTAAAAACTCCACAACTTGAGATGCCGCAACTAGAAACTCCACAACTTGAAACTCCACAACTGGAAACTCCGCAACTAAAAACTCTACAACTAGAGACTCCTCAACTAGAGAATTCGCAACTAGAAACTCCAAAACTAGAGACTCTGCACCTAGAAACTCCGCAGCTAGAAACTCCACAACTAGAAACTCCACAACTCGAAACTCCACAACTAGAAACTCCACAACTTGAAACTCCACAACTCAAAACTCCACAACTTGAAACTCCACAACTAGAAACTCCACAACTTGAGATTCCGCAACTAGAAACTCCACAACTTGAGACTCCACAACTAGAAACTCCACAACTAGAAACTCTCCAACTAGAAACTCCGCAACTAGAAACTCCGCAACAGGAGACGCTACAACTAGAAACTCCACAACTAGAAACTCCAAAACTAGAAACTCCACAACTAGAAACTTCACAACTAGAAACTCCTCAACTAGAAACTCCACAACTAGAAACTCCGCAACTAGAGACTCCACAACTAAAAACTCCACAACTAGAAATTCCACAACTACAAACTCCACAAATAGAGACTCGGCAACTAGAAATTTCATATCTAGAAACTCCACAACTAAAAACTCCACAACTAGAAACTGCAAAACTAGAGACTTCACAACTAGAGACTCCACAGCTAGAAACTCCACAACTGGAAACTCCACAACTAGACACTCCGCAACTAGAAACTCCACAACTAGAGACTCCACAACTTGAAACTCCACAACCACAAACTCCGCAACTAGAAACTCCGCAACAGGAGACTCTACAACTAGAAACTCCACAACCAGTAACTCCACAACTAGAAACCCCACAACTAAAAACTTCACAATTGGAAACTCTACTAGAAACTCCACACCTTGAGACTCCACAACTAGGCACTCCACAACTAAAAACTCCACAACTAGAGACTCTGCAACTATAGAACTCCGCAACTAGAAACTCCGCATTTAAAAACTCTGCAACAAGAAATTCCACGGCTAGAAACACCACAACTAGACACTGCGCAACTAGAAACTCTACAACTAGAGACTCCTCAACTAGAGAATTCGCAACTAGAAACTCCAAAAGTAGATACTCTGCAACTATAAACTCCGCAGCTAGAAACTCCACAACTAGAAACTCCACAACTCGAAACTCCACAACTAGAAACTCCGCAACTAGAGACTCCACAACTAGAAACTCCAGAACTTGAAACTCCACTACAATAAACTCCACAACCAGAAACTTCACAACTAGAAACTCCACAACTAGAGACTCCACAACTAGAAACTCTACAACTAGAAACTCCACAACTACAAACTCCATAATAGAGACTAGGCAACAAAAAATTCCATATCATGAAACTCCACACGTAAAAACTCCACAACTAGAAACTGTAAAACTAGAGACTTCACAACTAGAAACTCCACAACTAGAAACTCCACAACTGGAAACTCCACAACTAGACACTCCGCAAATAGAAACTCCACAACTAGAGACTCTTCAACTTGAGACTCCGCAACTAGAAACTCCACAACTTGAAACTCCACAACTAGAAACTCAACAACTAGAAGCTCCACAACTAAAATTTCCACAACTGGAAACTCCACAACTTGAGACTCCGCAACTTGAAACTCCACAACTAGAAACTCCGCTGTTAAAAACTCCGCAACTAGAAACTCCGCAACTAGAAACTCCACAACTTGAAACTCCACAACTAGATACTCCACAACGTCAAACTCCACAACTAGAGATTCCGCCACTAGAAACTCCACAACCAGAGACTCTGCAACTAGAAACTCCGCAGCTAGAAACTCCACAAATAAAAGCTCCGCAACTAGAAACTCCGCAGCTAGAAACTTCAGAACTAGACACTCCACAACTAGAAACTCCACAACTAGGAACTCCACAACTTGAAACCTCACAACCTTAAGTTACGCAACTAGAAAATCCACAGCTAGAGAATCCGCAACTAGAAACTCCACAACTAGAAACTCCACAACTCAAAACTCCAACTAGAAACTCCAAAAAACGAACTTCCACAACTCGAAACTCCACAACTGGAAACTCCACAACTAGACACCCCACAACTAAAAACTCTTCAACTAGAAACTCCTAAACTAGAGACTCCACAACTAGAGAATCTACAACTAGAGACTTCAAACTACAAACTCAACAACTAGAAACTCCACAACTAAAAACTCAACAACTAGAAACTCCACAACTTGAGGCTCCGCAACTTGAAACTCCACAACTAGAAACTCCGCAACTAGAAACTCCACAACTAGGGACTCCGCAACTAGAAACTCCGCAACTAGAAACTCCACAACTGGAAGCTCCACTACTAGATACTCCACAACTGGAAACTCGACAACTAAAAACTCCACATCTAGAGACTCCACAACTTGAAACTCCACAACTAAACACTCTGCAACAAGAAACTCCAAAACTAGAGACTCCGCAACTCCATAACTAGAAACTCTACAACTGGATAATCGAATCTAGATACTCCACAACTAGAAAATCCACAACTAGAAACTCCACAACTATAGACTCCACAACTTGAAACTCCACAAGCTTAATCTGGACAACTTGAGACTCCAGAACTAGAAACTCCACAACTAGAAACTCGACAACTAGAAACTCCAAAACTAGAAACTCCGCAACTAGAAACTCCGCAACAGGAGACTACAACTAGAAACTCCACAACTAGAAACTCCAAAACTAGAAACTCCACAACTATAAACTTCACAACTAGAAACTCCGACACTAGAAACTCCACAACTAGAAACTCCGCAGCTAGAAACTCCACAACTAAAAACTCCACAACTAGAAATTCCACAACTACAAACTCCACAAATAGAGACTCGCAACTAGAAATTCCATATCTAGAAACTCCAAAACTAAAAACTCCACAACTAGAAACTGCAAAACTAGAGACTTCACAACTAGAAACTCCACAACTAGAAACTCCACAACTGGAAACTCCACAACTAGACACTCCGCAACTAACAACTCCACAACTAGAGACTCCCCAACTTGAAACTCCACAACTTTAAACTCCACAACTTGAGACTCAACAACTAGAAACTCCACAACATGAAACTCCACAACTAGAAACTCCACAACCAGAAACTCCACAACCATAAACTCCACAACTAGAAACTTCACAACTAGAAACTCTTCAACTAGAGACTCCACAACTAGAAAATACACAACTACAAACTCCACAAATAGAGACTCGGCTACAAGAAATTTCATGTCTAGAAAGTCCACAACTAAAACTCCACGACTTGAAACTCCACAACTTGAGACTCCACAACTAGAAACTCCACAACTAGAAACTCAATAACTAGAAACTCCCCAACTAGAAACTCCGCAACTAGAAACTCCACAACTAGAAACTCCACAACGAAAACTTCACAATTGGAAACTCTACAACTAGAAATTCCACAACTTGAAACTCCACAACTAGACAGTACACAACTAGAAACTCCACAACTAGAGACTGCGCAACTAGATAACTCCGCAACTAGAAACTACGCATTTAAAAACTCCACAACTTGAGATGCCGCAACTAGAAACTCCACAACTTGAAACTCCACAACTGGAAACTCCGCAACTAAAAACTCTACAACTAGAGACTCCTCAACTAGAGAATTCGCAACTAGAAACTCCAAAGCTAGAGACTCTGCACCTAGAAACTCCGCAGCTAGAAACTCCACAACTAGAAACTCCACAACTCGAAACTCCACAACTAGAAACTCCACAACTTGAAACTCCACAACTCAAAACTCCACAACTTGAAACTCCACAACTAGAAACTCCACAACTTGAGATTCCGCAACTAGAAACTCCACAACTTGAGACTCCACAACTAGAAACTCCACAACTAGAAACTCTCCAACTAGAAACTCCGCAACTAGAAACTCCGCAACAGGAGACGCTACAACTAGAAACTCCACAACTAGAAACTCCAAAACTAGAAACTCCACAACTAGAAACTTCACAACTAGAAACTCCTCAACTAGAAACTCCACAACTAGAAACTCCGCAACTAGAGACTCCACAACTAAAAACTCCACAACTAGAAATTCCACAACTACAAACTCCACAAATAGAGACTCGGCAACTAGAAATTCCATATCTAGAAACTCCACAACTAAAAACTCCACAACTAGAAACTGCAAAACTAGTGTCTTCACAACTAGAAACTCCACAGCTAGAAACTCCACAACTGGAAACTCCACAACTAGACACCCTGCAACTAGAAACTCCACAACTAGAGACTCCACAACTTGAAACTCCACAACCAGAAACTCCGCAACTAGAAACTCCGCAACAGGAGACTCTACAACTAGAAACTCCACAAGTAGTAACTCCACAACTAGAAACTCCACAACTAAAAACTTCACAATTGGAAACTCTACTAGAAACTCCACACCTTGAGACTCCACAACTCAAAACTCCACAACTAGAAACTCCACAACTAGAGACTCTGCAACTATAGAACTCCGCAACTAGAAACTCCGCATTTAAAAACTCTGCAACAAGAAATTCCACGGCTAGAAACACCACAACTAGACACTGCGCAACTAGAAACTCTACAACTAGAGACTCCTCAACTAGAGAATTCGCAACTAGAAACTCCAAAAGTAGATACCCTGCAACTATAAACTCCGCAGCTAGAAACTCCACAACTAGAAACTCCACAACTCGAAACTCCACAACTAGAAACTCCGCAACTAGAGACTCCACAACTAGAAACTCCAGAACTTGAAACTGCACTACAAGAAACTCCACAACCAGAAACTTCACAACTAGAAACTCCACAACTAGAGACTCCACAACTAGAAACTCTACAACTAGAAACTCCACGACTACAAACTCCATAATAGAGACTAGGCAACAAAAAATTCCATATCATGAAACTCCACACGTAAAAACTCCACAACTAGAAACTGCAAAACTAGAGACTTCACAACTAGAAACTCCACAACTAGAAACTCCACAACTGGAAACTCCACAACTAGACACTCCGCAAATAGTAACTCCACAACTAGAGACTCCACAACTTGAAACTCCACAACTCTAAACTCCACAACTTGAGACTCAACAACTAGAAACTCCACAACATGAAACTCCACAACTAGAAACTCCACAACCAAAAACTCCACAACCATAAACTCCACAACTAGAAACTCCACAACTAGAAACTCTTCAACTAGAGACTCCACAACTAGAAACTCCACAACTACAAACTCCACAAATAGAGACTCGGCTACAAGAAATTTCATGTCTAGAAAGTCCACAACTAAAAACTCCACAACTGGAAACTCCACAACTAGAAACTCCACAACTTGAGATTCCGCAACTAGAAACTCCACAACTTGAGACTCCACAACTAGAAACTCCACAACTAGAAACTCTCCAACTAGAAACTCCGCAACTAGAAACTCCGCAACAGGAGACGCTACAACTAGAAACTCCACAACTAGAAACTCCAAAACTAGAAACTCCACAACTAGAAACTTCACAACTAGAAACTCCTCAACTAGAAACTCCACAACTAGAAACTCCGCAACTAGAGACTCCACAACTAAAAACTCCACAACTAGAAATTCCACAACTACAAACTCCACAAATAGAGACTCGGCAACTAGAAATTTCATATCTAGAAACTCTACAACTAAAAACTCCACAACTAGAAACTGCAAAACTAGAGACTTCACAACTAGAGACTCCACAGCTAGAAACTCCACAACTGGAAACTCCACAACTAGACACTCCGCAACTAGAAACTCCACAACTAGAGACTCCACAACTTGAAACTCCACAACCACAAACTCCGCAACTAGAAACTCCGCAACAGGAGACTCTACAACTAGAAACTCCACAACTAGTAACTCCACAACTAGAAACTCCACAACTAAAAACTTCACAATTGGAAACTCTACTAGAAACTCCACACCTTGAGACTCCACAACTAGGCACTCCACAACTAAAAACTCCACAACTAGAGACTCTGCAACTATAGAACTCCGCAACTAGAAACTCCGCATTTAAAAACTCTGCAACAAGAAATTCCACGGCTAGAAACACCACAACTAGACACTGCGCAACTAGAAACTCTACAACTAGAGACTCCTCAACTAGAGAATTCGCAACTAGAAACTCCAAAAGTAGATACTCTGCAACTATAAACTCCGCAGCTAGAAACTCCACAACTAGAAACTCCACAACTCGAAACTCCACAACTAGAAACTCCGCAACTAGAGACTCCACAACTAGAAACTCCAGAACTTGAAACTCCACTACAAGAAACTCCACAACCAGAAACTTCACAACTAGAAACTCCACAACTAGAGACTCCACAACTAGAAACTCTACAACTAGAAACTCCACAACTACAAACTCCATAATAGAGACTAGGCAACAAAAAATTCCATATCATGAAACTCCACACGTAAAAACTCCACAACTAGAAACTGTAAAACTAGAGACTTCACAACTAGAAACTCCACAACTAGAAACTCCACAACTGGAAACTCCACAACTAGACACTCCGCAAATAGAAACTCCACAACTAGAGACTCTTCAACTAGAGACTCCACAACTAGAAACTCCACAACTACAAACTCCACAAATAGAGACTCGGCTACAAGAAATTTCATGTCTAGAAAGTCCACAACTAAAAACTCCACAACTGGAAACTCCACAACTTGAGACTCCACAACTAGAAACTCCACAACTAGAAACTCCACAACTAGAAACTCCCCAACTAGAAACTCCACAACTAGAAACTCCGCAACTGGAGACTCCACAACTAGAAATTCCACAACTAGAAACTTCACAATTCGAAACTCTACAACAAGAAACTCCACAACTGGAACCTCCACAACTAGACACTCCGCAAATAGAAACTCCACAACTAGAGATTCCACATCTTGAAACTCCACATTTTTAAACTCCACAACTTGAGACTCAACAACTAGAAACTCCACAACATGAAACTCCACAACTAGAAACTCCACAACCAAAAACTCCACAACCATAAACTCCACAACTAGAAACTCCACAACTAGAAACTCTTCAACTAGAGACTCCACAACTAGAAACTCCACAACTACAAACTCCACAAATAGAGACTCGGCTACAAGAAATTTCATGTCTAGAAAGTCCACAACTAAAAACTCCACAACTGGAAACTCCACAACTTGAGACTCCACAACTAGAAAATCCACAACTAGAAACTCCACAACTAGAAACTCCCCAACTAGAAACTCCACAACTAGAAACTCCGCAACTGGAGACTCCACAACTAGAAACTCCACAACTAGAAACTTCACAATTCGAAACTCTACAACAAGAAACTCCACAACTTGAAACTCCACAACTAGACACTACACAACTATAAACTCCACAACTAGAGACTGCGCAACTAGAGAACTCCGCAACTAGAAACTCCGCTTTTAAAAACTCCACAACTTGAGATGCCGCAACTAGAAACTTCACAACTTGAAACTCCACAACTAGAAACTCCACAACTAAAAACTCTACAACTTGAAACAACACAACTAGAAACTCCACAACTTGTGACTCCGCAACTAGAAACTCCACAACTTGAAACTCCACAACTAGAAACTCCACAACCAGAAACTCCACAACTAGAAACTCCACAACTAGAAACTCCACAACTGGAAACTCCGCAACTAGAGACTCCACCATTAGAAACTCCACAACTAGAAACTCCACAACTACAAACTCCACAAATAGAGACTCGGCAACTAGAAATTCCATATCTAGAAACTCCACAACTACAAACTCCACAAATAGAGACTCGGCAACTAGAAATTCCATATCTAGAAACTCCACAACTAGAAACTGCAAAACTAGAGACTTCGCAACTAGAAACTCAACAACTAGAAACTCCACAACTAAAAACTCCACAACTGGAAACTCCACAACTTGAGACTCCGCAACTTGAAACTTCACAACTAGAAACTCCGCTATTAAAAACTCCGCAACTAGAAACTCCGCAACTAGAAACTCCACAACTTGAAACTCCACAACTAGATACTCCACAATTGGAAACTCCACAACTAGATAATCCATATCTGGAAACTCCACAACTAGAAACTCCACAACTAGAGACTCAACAACTAGAAACTCCAACACTTGAAACTCCACAACTCAAAACTCCAAAACTTGAAACTCCACAACTAGAAACTCCACAACTTGAAACTCCGCCACTAGAAACTCCACAACTTGAAACTCCACAACTAGAAACTCCACAACTAGAAACTGCAAAACTAGAGACTTCACAACTAGAAACTCACCAACTAGAAACTCCACAACCAGAAACTCCACAACTAGAAACTCCACAACTAAAAACTTCACAACTAGAAACTCCACAACTAGAGACTCCACAACTAGAAACTCCACAACTTCAAACTCCACAACTCAATACTCCACAACTTGAAACTCCAAAGCTAGAAACTCCACAACTTGAGACTCCGCAACTAGAAACTCCACAACTTGAAACTCCACAACTAGAAACTCAACAACTAGAAACTCCACAACTAAAAACTCCACAACTGGGAACTCCACAACTTGAGACTCCGCAACTTGAAACTCCACAACTAGAAACTCCGCTGTTAAAAACTCCGCAACTAGAAACTCCACAACTTGAAACTCCACAACTAGATACTCCACAACTGGAAACTCCACAACTATATAATCGATAACTGGAAACTCCACAACTAGATACTCCATATCTGGAAACTCCACAACTAGAAACTCCACAACTAGAGACTCAACAACTCGAAACTCCACAACTAGAAACTCAACAATTAGAAACTCCACAACCAGACACTCCGCCATTCCACAACAGGAAACTCCACAACTAGATACTCCACAACTAGAAACTCCAAAACTAGAAACTCCGCAACTAGAAACTCCGCAACAGGAGACTACAACTAGAAATTCCATATCTAGAAACTCCACAACTAAAAACTCCACAACTAGAAACTGCAAAACTAGAAACTTCACAACTAGAAACTCCAGAGCTAGAAACTCCACAACTGGAAACTCCACAACTAGACACTCCGCAACTAGAAACTCCACAACTAGAGACTCCACAACTTGAAACTCCACAACTTTAAACTCCACAACTTGAGACTCAACAACTAGAAACTCCACAACATGAAACTCCACAACTAGAAACTCCACAACCAGAAACTCCACAACCATAAACTCCACAACTAGAAACTTCACAACTAGAAACTCTTCAACTAGAGACTCCACAACTAGAAAATACACAACTACAAACTCCACAAATAGAGACTCAGCTACAAAAAATTTCATGTCTAGAAAGTCCACAACTGAAACTCCACGACTGGAAACTCCACAACTTGAGACTCCACAACTAGAAACTCCACAACTAGAAACTCAATAACTAGAAACTCCCCAACTAGAAACTCCACAACTAGAAACTCCGCAACTAGAAACTCCACAACTAGAAACTCCACAACGAAAAACTTCACAATTGGAAACTCTACAACTAGAAACTCCACAACTTGAAACTCCACAACTAGACAGTACACAACTAGAAACTCCACAACTAGAGACTGCGCAACTAGATAACTCCGCAACTAGAAACTACGCATTTAAAAACTCCACAACTTGAAACTCCACAACTGGAAACTCCGCAACTAAAAACTCTACAACTAGAGACTCCTCAACTAGAGAATTCGCAACTAGAAACTCCAAAACTAGAGACTCTGCACCTAGAAACTCCGCAGCTAGAAACTCCACAACTTGAAACTCCACAACTCAAAACTCCACAACTTGAAACTCCACAACTAGAAACTCCGCAACTAGAGACTCCACAACTAAAAACTCCACAACTAGAAATTCCACAACTACAAACTCCACAAATAGAGACTCGGCAACTAGAAATTCCATATCTAGAAACTCCACAACTAAAAACTCCACAACTAGAAACTGCAAAACTAGTGTCTTCACAACTAGAAACTCCACAGCTAGAAACTCCACAACTGGAAACTCCACAACTAGACACCCCGCAACTAGAAACTCCACAACTAGAGACTCCACAACTTGAAACTCCACAACCAGAAACTCCGCAACTAGAAACTCCGCAACAGGAGACTCTACAACTAGAAACTCCACAAGTAGTAACTCCACAACTAGAAACTCCACAACTAAAAACTTCACAATTGGAAACTCTACTAGAAACTCCACACCTTGAGACTCCACAACTCAAAACTCCACAACTAGAAACTCCACAACTAGAGACTCTGCAACTATAGAACTCCGCAACTAGAAACTCCGCATTTAAAAACTCTGCAACAAGAAATTCCACGGCTAGAAACACCACAACTAGACACTGCGCAACTAGAAACTCTACAACTAGAGACTCCTCAACTAGAGAATTCGCAACTAGAAACTCCAAAAGTAGATACCCTGCAACTATAAACTCCGCAGCTAGAAACTCCACAACTAGAAACTCCACAACTCGAAACTCCACAACTAGAAACTCCGCAACTAGAGACTCCACAACTAGAAACTCCAGAACTTGAAACTCCACTACAAGAAACTCCACAACCAGAAACTTCACAACTAGAAACTCCACAACTAGAGACTCCACAACTAGAAACTCTACAACTAGAAACTCCACGACTACAAACTCCATAATAGAGACTAGGCAACAAAAAATTCCATATCATGAAACTCCACACGTAAAAACTCCACAACTAGAAACTGCAAAACTAGAGACTTCACAACTAGAAACTCCACAACTAGAAACTCCACAACTGGAAACTCCACAACTAGACACTCCGCAAATAGTAACTCCACAACTAGAGACTCCACAACTTGAAACTCCACAACTCTAAACTCCACAACTTGAGACTCAACAACTAGAAACTCCACAACATGAAACTCCACAACTAGAAACTCCACAACCAAAAACTCCACAACCATAAACTCCACAACTAGAAACTCCACAACTAGAAACTCTTCAACTAGAGACTCCACAACTAGAAACTCCACAACTACAAACTCCACAAATAGAGACTCGGCTACAAGAAATTTCATGTCTAGAAAGTCCACAACTAAAAACTCCACAACTGGAAACTCCACAACTTGAGACTCCACAACTAGAAACTCCACAACTAGAAACTCCACAACTAGAAACTCCCCAACTAGAAACTCCACAACTAGAAACTCCGCAACTGGAGACTCCACAACTAGAAACTCCACAACTAGAAACTTCACAATTCGAAACTCTACAGAAGAAACTCCACAACTGGAAACTCCACAACTAGACACTCCGCAAATAGAAACTCCACAACTAGAGACTCCACAACTTGAAACTCCACAACTTTAAACTCCACAACTTGAGACTCAACAACTAGAAACTCCACAACATGTAACTCCACAACTAGAAACTCCACAACCAAAAACTCCACAACCATAAACTCCACAACAAGAAACTTCACAACTAGAAACTCTTCAACTAGAGACTCCACAACTAGAAAATACACAACTACAAACTCCACAAATAGAGACTCGGCTACAAGAAATTTCATGTCTAGAAAGTCCACAACTAAAACTCCACGACTTGAAACTCCACAACTTGAGACTCCACAACTAGAAACTCCACAACTAGAAACTCAATAACTAGAAACTCCCCAACTAGAAACTCCGCAACTAGAAACTCCACAACTAGAAACTCCACAACGAAAACTTCACAATTGGAAACTCTACAACTAGAAATTCCACAACTTGAAACTCCACAACTAGACAGTACACAACTAGAAACTCCACAACTAGAGACTGCGCAACTAGATAACTCCGCAACTAGAAACTACGCATTTAAAAACTCCACAACTTGAGATGCCGCAACTAGAAACTCCACAACTTGAAACTCCACAACTGGAAACTCCGCAACTAAAAACTCTACAACTAGAGACTCCTCAACTAGAGAATTCGCAACTAGAAACTCCAAAGCTAGAGACTCTGCACCTAGAAACTCCGCAGCTAGAAACTCCACAACTAGAAACTCCACAACTCGAAACTCCACAACTAGAAACTCCACAACTTGAAACTCCACAACTCAAAACTCCACAACTTGAAACTCCACAACTAGAAACTCCACAACTTGAGATTCCGCAACTAGAAACTCCACAACTTGAGACTCCACAACTAGAAACTCCACAACTAGAAACTCTCCAACTAGAAACTCCGCAACTAGAAACTCCGCAACAGGAGACGCTACAACTAGAAACTCCACAACTAGAAACTCCAAAACTAGAAACTCCACAACTAGAAACTTCACAACTAGAAACTCCTCAACTAGAAACTCCACAACTAGAAACTCCGCAACTAGAGACTCCACAACTAAAAACTCCACAACTAGAAATTCCACAACTACAAACTCCACAAATAGAGACTCGGCAACTAGAAATTCCATATCTAGAAACTCCACAACTAAAAACTCCACAACTAGAAACTGCAAAACTAGTGTCTTCACAACTAGAAACTCCACAGCTAGAAACTCCACAACTGGAAACTCCACAACTAGACACCCTGCAACTAGAAACTCCACAACTAGAGACTCCACAACTTGAAACTCCACAACCAGAAACTCCGCAACTAGAAACTCCGCAACAGGAGACTCTACAACTAGAAACTCCACAAGTAGTAACTCCACAACTAGAAACTCCACAACTAAAAACTTCACAATTGGAAACTCTACTAGAAACTCCACACCTTGAGACTCCACAACTCAAAACTCCACAACTAGAAACTCCACAACTAGAGACTCTGCAACTATAGAACTCCGCAACTAGAAACTCCGCATTTAAAAACTCTGCAACAAGAAATTCCACGGCTAGAAACACCACAACTAGACACTGCGCAACTAGAAACTCTACAACTAGAGACTCCTCAACTAGAGAATTCGCAACTAGAAACTCCAAAAGTAGATACCCTGCAACTATAAACTCCGCAGCTAGAAACTCCACAACTAGAAACTCCACAACTCGAAACTCCACAACTAGAAACTCCGCAACTAGAGACTCCACAACTAGAAACTCCAGAACTTGAAACTCCACTACAAGAAACTCCACAACCAGAAACTTCACAACTAGAAACTCCACAACTAGAGACTCCACAACTAGAAACTCTACAACTAGAAACTCCACGACTACAAACTCCATAATAGAGACTAGGCAACAAAAAATTCCATATCATGAAACTCCACACGTAAAAACTCCACAACTAGAAACTGCAAAACTAGAGACTTCACAACTAGAAACTCCACAACTAGAAACTCCACAACTGGAAACTCCACAACTAGACACTCCGCAAATAGTAACTCCACAACTAGAGACTCCACAACTTGAAACTCCACAACTCTAAACTCCACAACTTGAGACTCAACAACTAGAAACTCCACAACATGAAACTCCACAACTAGAAACTCCACAACCAAAAACTCCACAACCATAAACTCCACAACTAGAAACTCCACAACTAGAAACTCTTCAACTAGAGACTCCACAACTAGAAACTCCACAACTACAAACTCCACAAATAGAGACTCGGCTACAAGAAATTTCATGTCTAGAAAGTCCACAACTAAAAACTCCACAACTGGAAACTCCACAACTAGAAACTCCACAACTTGAGATTCCGCAACTAGAAACTCCACAACTTGAGACTCCACAACTAGAAACTCCACAACTAGAAACTCTCCAACTAGAAACTCCGCAACTAGAAACTCCGCAACAGGAGACGCTACAACTAGAAACTCCACAACTAGAAACTCCAAAACTAGAAACTCCACAACTAGAAACTTCACAACTAGAAACTCCTCAACTAGAAACTCCACAACTAGAAACTCCGCAACTAGAGACTCCACAACTAAAAACTCCACAACTAGAAATTCCACAACTACAAACTCCACAAATAGAGACTCGGCAACTAGAAATTTCATATCTAGAAACTCTACAACTAAAAACTCCACAACTAGAAACTGCAAAACTAGAGACTTCACAACTAGAGACTCCACAGCTAGAAACTCCACAACTGGAAACTCCACAACTAGACACTCCGCAACTAGAAACTCCACAACTAGAGACTCCACAACTTGAAACTCCACAACCACAAACTCCGCAACTAGAAACTCCGCAACAGGAGACTCTACAACTAGAAACTCCACAACTAGTAACTCCACAACTAGAAACTCCACAACTAAAAACTTCACAATTGGAAACTCTACTAGAAACTCCACACCTTGAGACTCCACAACTAGGCACTCCACAACTTAAAACTCCACAACTAGAGACTCTGCAACTATAGAACTCCGCAACTAGAAACTCCGCATTTAAAAACTCTGCAACAAGAAATTCCACGGCTAGAAACACCACAACTAGACACTGCGCAACTAGAAACTCTACAACTAGAGACTCCTCAACTAGAGAATTCGCAACTAGAAACTCCAAAAGTAGATACTCTGCAACTATAAACTCCGCAGCTAGAAACTCCACAACTAGAAACTCCACAACTCGAAACTCCACAACTAGAAACTCCGCAACTAGAGACTCCACAACTAGAAACTCCAGAACTTGAAACTCCACTACAAGAAACTCCACAACCAGAAACTTCACAACTAGAAACTCCACAACTAGAGACTCCACAACTAGAAACTCTACAACTAGAAACTCCACAACTACAAACTCCATAATAGAGACTAGGCAACAAAAAATTCCATATCATGAAACTCCACACGTAAAAACTCCACAACTAGAAACTGTAAAACTAGAGACTTCACAACTAGAAACTCCACAACTAGAAACTCCACAACTGGAAACTCCACAACTAGACACTCCGCAAATAGAAACTCCACAACTAGAGACTCTTCAACTAGAGACTCCACAACTAGAAACTCCACAACTACAAACTCCACAAATAGAGACTCGGCTACAAGAAATTTCATGTCTAGAAAGTCCACAACTAAAAACTCCACAACTGGAAACTCCACAACTTGAGACTCCACAACTAGAAACTCCACAACTAGAAACTCCACAACTAGAAACTCCCCAACTAGAAACTCCACAACTAGAAACTCCGCAACTGGAGACTCCACAACTAGAAATTCCACAACTAGAAACTTCACAATTCGAAACTCTACAACAAGAAACTCCACAACTGGAACCTCCACAACTAGACACTCCGCAAATAGAAACTCCACAACTAGAGATTCCACATCTTGAAACTCCACATTTTTAAACTCCACAACTTGAGACTCAACAACTAGAAACTCCACAACATGAAACTCCACAACTAGAAACTCCACAACCAAAAACTCCACAACCATAAACTCCACAACTAGAAACTCCACAACTAGAAACTCTTCAACTAGAGACTCCACAACTAGAAACTCCACAACTACAAACTCCACAAATAGAGACTCGGCTACAAGAAATTTCATGTCTAGAAAGTCCACAACTAAAAACTCCACAACTGGAAACTCCACAACTTGAGACTCCACAACTAGAAAATCCACAACTAGAAACTCCACAACTAGAAACTCCCCAACTAGAAACTCCACAACTAGAAACTCCGCAACTGGAGACTCCACAACTAGAAACTCCACAACTAGAAACTTCACAATTCGAAACTCTACAACAAGAAACTCCACAACTTGAAACTCCACAACTAGACACTACACAACTATAAACTCCACAACTAGAGACTGCGCAACTAGAGAACTCCGCAACTAGAAACTCCGCTTTTAAAAACTCCACAACTTGAGATGCCGCAACTAGAAACTTCACAACTTGAAACTCCACAACTAGAAACTCCACAACTAAAAACTCTACAACTTGAAACAACACAACTAGAAACTCCACAACTTGTGACTCCGCAACTAGAAACTCCACAACTTGAAACTCCACAACTAGAAACTCCACAACCAGAAACTCCACAACTAGAAACTCCACAACTAGAAACTCCACAACTGGAAACTCCGCAACTAGAGACTCCACCATTAGAAACTCCACAACTAGAAACTCCACAACTACAAACTCCACAAATAGAGACTCGGCAACTAGAAATTCCATATCTAGAAACTCCACAACTACAAACTCCACAAATAGAGACTCGGCAACTAGAAATTCCATATCTAGAAACTCCACAACTAGAAACTGCAAAACTAGAGACTTCGCAACTAGAAACTCAACAACTAGAAACTCCACAACTAAAAACTCCACAACTGGAAACTCCACAACTTGAGACTCCGCAACTTGAAACTTCACAACTAAAAACTCCGCTATTAAAAACTCCGCAACTAGAAACTCCGCAACTAGAAACTCCACAACTTGAAACTCCACAACTAGATACTCCACAATTGGAAACTCCACAACTAGATAATCCATATCTGGAAACTCCACAACTAGAAACTCCACAACTAGAGACTCAACAACTAGAAACTCCAACACTTGAAACTCCACAACTCAAAACTCCAAAACTTGAAACTCCACAACTAGAAACTCCACAACTTGAAACTCCGCCACTAGAAACTCCACAACTTGAAACTCCACAACTAGAAACTCCACAACTAGAAACTGCAAAACTAGAGACTTCACAACTAGAAACTCACCAACTAGAAACTCCACAACCAGAAACTCCACAACTAGAAACTCCACAACTAAAAACTTCACAACTAGAAACTCCACAACTAGAGACTCCACAACTAGAAACTCCACAACTTCAAACTCCACAACTCAATACTCCACAACTTGAAACTCCAAAGCTAGAAACTCCACAACTTGAGACTCCGCAACTAGAAACTCCACAACTTGAAACTCCACAACTAGAAACTCAACAACTAGAAACTCCACAACTAAAAACTCCACAACTGGGAACTCCACAACTTGAGACTCCGCAACTTGAAACTCCACAACTAGAAACTCCGCTGTTAAAAACTCCGCAACTAGAAACTCCACAACTTGAAACTCCACAACTAGATACTCCACAACTGGAAACTCCACAACTATATAATCGATAACTGGAAACTCCACAACTAGATACTCCATATCTGGAAACTCCACAACTAGAAACTCCACAACTAGAGACTCAACAACTCGAAACTCCACAACTAGAAACTCAACAATTAGAAACTCCACAACCAGACACTCCGCCATTCCACAACAGGAAACTCCACAACTAGATACTCCACAACTAGAAACTCCAAAACTAGAAACTCCGCAACTAGAAACTCCGCAACAGGAGACTACAACTAGAAATTCCATATCTAGAAACTCCACAACTAAAAACTCCACAACTAGAAACTGCAAAACTAGAAACTTCACAACTAGAAACTCCAGAGCTAGAAACTCCACAACTGGAAACTCCACAACTAGACACTCCGCAACTAGAAACTCCACAACTAGAGACTCCACAACTTGAAACTCCACAACTTTAAACTCCACAACTTGAGACTCAACAACTAGAAACTCCACAACATGAAACTCCACAACTAGAAACTCCACAACCAGAAACTCCACAACCATAAACTCCACAACTAGAAACTTCACAACTAGAAACTCTTCAACTAGAGACTCCACAACTAGAAAATACACAACTACAAACTCCACAAATAGAGACTCAGCTACAAAAAATTTCATGTCTAGAAAGTCCACAACTGAAACTCCACGACTGGAAACTCCACAACTTGAGACTCCACAACTAGAAACTCCACAACTAGAAACTCAATAACTAGAAACTCCCCAACTAGAAACTCCACAACTAGAAACTCCGCAACTAGAAACTCCACAACTAGAAACTCCACAACGAAAAACTTCACAATTGGAAACTCTACAACTAGAAACTCCACAACTTGAAACTCCACAACTAGACAGTACACAACTAGAAACTCCACAACTAGAGACTGCGCAACTAGATAACTCCGCAACTAGAAACTACGCATTTAAAAACTCCACAACTTGAAACTCCACAACTGGAAACTCCGCAACTAAAAACTCTACAACTAGAGACTCCTCAACTAGAGAATTCGCAACTAGAAACTCCAAAACTAGAGACTCTGCACCTAGAAACTCCGCAGCTAGAAACTCCACAACTTGAAACTCCACAACTCAAAACTCCACAACTTGAAACTCCACAACTAGAAACTCCGCAACTAGAGACTCCACAACTAAAAACTCCACAACTAGAAATTCCACAACTACAAACTCCACAAATAGAGACTCGGCAACTAGAAATTCCATATCTAGAAACTCCACAACTAAAAACTCCACAACTAGAAACTGCAAAACTAGTGTCTTCACAACTAGAAACTCCACAGCTAGAAACTCCACAACTGGAAACTCCACAACTAGACACCCCGCAACTAGAAACTCCACAACTAGAGACTCCACAACTTGAAACTCCACAACCAGAAACTCCGCAACTAGAAACTCCGCAACAGGAGACTCTACAACTAGAAACTCCACAAGTAGTAACTCCACAACTAGAAACTCCACAACTAAAAACTTCACAATTGGAAACTCTACTAGAAACTCCACACCTTGAGACTCCACAACTCAAAACTCCACAACTAGAAACTCCACAACTAGAGACTCTGCAACTATAGAACTCCGCAACTAGAAACTCCGCATTTAAAAACTCTGCAACAAGAAATTCCACGGCTAGAAACACCACAACTAGACACTGCGCAACTAGAAACTCTACAACTAGAGACTCCTCAACTAGAGAATTCGCAACTAGAAACTCCAAAAGTAGATACCCTGCAACTATAAACTCCGCAGCTAGAAACTCCACAACTAGAAACTCCACAACTCGAAACTCCACAACTAGAAACTCCGCAACTAGAGACTCCACAACTAGAAACTCCAGAACTTGAAACTCCACTACAAGAAACTCCACAACCAGAAACTTCACAACTAGAAACTCCACAACTAGAGACTCCACAACTAGAAACTCTACAACTAGAAACTCCACGACTACAAACTCCATAATAGAGACTAGGCAACAAAAAATTCCATATCATGAAACTCCACACGTAAAAACTCCACAACTAGAAACTGCAAAACTAGAGACTTCACAACTAGAAACTCCACAACTAGAAACTCCACAACTGGAAACTCCACAACTAGACACTCCGCAAATAGTAACTCCACAACTAGAGACTCCACAACTTGAAACTCCACAACTCTAAACTCCACAACTTGAGACTCAACAACTAGAAACTCCACAACATGAAACTCCACAACTAGAAACTCCACAACCAAAAACTCCACAACCATAAACTCCACAACTAGAAACTCCACAACTAGAAACTCTTCAACTAGAGACTCCACAACTAGAAACTCCACAACTACAAACTCCACAAATAGAGACTCGGCTACAAGAAATTTCATGTCTAGAAAGTCCACAACTAAAAACTCCACAACTGGAAACTCCACAACTTGAGACTCCACAACTAGAAACTCCACAACTAGAAACTCCACAACTAGAAACTCCCCAACTAGAAACTCCACAACTAGAAACTCCGCAACTGGAGACTCCACAACTAGAAACTCCACAACTAGAAACTTCACAATTCGAAACTCTACAGAAGAAACTCCACAACTGGAAACTCCACAACTAGACACTCCGCAAATAGAAACTCCACAACTAGAGACTCCACAACTTGAAACTCCACAACTTTAAACTCCACAACTTGAGACTCAACAACTAGAAACTCCACAACATGTAACTCCACAACTAGAAACTCCACAACCAAAAACTCCACAACCATAAACTCCACAACAAGAAACTCCACAACTAGAAACTCTTCAACTAGAGACTCCACAACTAGAAACTCCACAACTACAAACTCCACAAATAGAGACTCGGCTACAAGAAATTTCATGTCTAGAAAGTCCACAACTAAAAACTCCACAACTGGAAACTCCACAACTTGAGACTCCACAACTAGAAAATCCACAACTAGAAACTCCACAACTAGAAACTCCCCAACTAGAAACTCCACAACTAGAAACTCCGCAACTGGAGACTCCACAACTAGAAACTCCACAACTAGAAACTTCACAATTCGAAAATCTACAACAAGAAACTCCACAACTTGAAACTCCACAACTAGACACTACACAACTATAAACTCCACAACTAGAGACTGCGCAACTAGAGAACTCCGCAACTAGAAACTCCGCATTTAAAAACTCCACAACTCGAGATGCCGCAACTAGAAACTTCACAACTTGAAACTCCACAACTAGAAACTCCACAACTAAAAACTCTACAACTTGAAACAACACAACTAGAAACTCCACAACTTGTGACTCCGCAACTAGAAACTCCACAACTTGAAACTCCACAACTAGAAACTCCACAACCAGAAACTCCACAACTAGAAACTCCACAACTAGAAACTCCACAACTGGAAACTCCGCAACTAGAGACTCCACAATTAGAAACTCCACAACTAGAAACTCTACAACTACAAACTCCACAAATAGAGACTTGGCAACTAGAAATTCCATATCTAGAAACTCCACAACTACAAACTCCACAAATAGAGACTCGGCAACTAGAAATTCCATATCTAGAAACTCCACAACTAGAAACTGCAAAAGTAGAGACTTCACAACTAGAAACTCAACAACTAGAAACTCCACAACTAAAAACTCCACAACTGGAAACTCCACAACTTGAGACTCCGCAACTTGAAACTTCACAACTAAAAACTCCGCTATTCAAAACTCCGCAACTAGAAACTCCGCAACTAGAAACTCCACAACTTGAAACTCCACAACTAGATACTCCACAATTGGAAACTCCACAACTAGATAATCCATATCTGGAAACTCCACAACTAGAAACTCCACAACTAGAGACTAAACAACTAGAAACTCCAACACTTGAAACTCCACAACTCAAAACTCCAAAACTTGAAACTCCACAACTAGAAACTCCACAACTTGAGACTCCGCCACTAGAAACTCCCCAACTAGAAACTCCACAACTAGAAACTCCGCAACTGGAGACTCCATAACTAGAAACTCCACAACTAGAAACTTCACAATTCGAAACTCTACAACAAGAAACTCCACAACTGGAAACTCCACAACTAGACACTCCGCAAATAGAAACTCCACAACTAGAGACTCCACAACTTGAAACTCCACAACTTTAAACTCCACAACTTGAGACTCAACAACTAGAAACTCCACAACATGTAACTCCACAACTAGAAACTCCACAACCAAAAACTCCACAACCATAAACTCCACAACAAGAAACTCCACAACTAGAAACTCTTCAACTAGAGACTCCACAACTAGAAACTCCACAACTACAAACTCCACAAATAGAGACTCGGCTACAAGAAATTTCATGTCTAGAAAGTCCACAACTAAAAACTCCACAACTGGAAACTCCACAACTTGAGACTCCACAACTAGAAAATCCACAACTAGAAACTCCACAACTAGAAACTCCCCAACTAGAAACTCCACAACTAGAAACTCCGCAACTGGAGACTCCACAACTAGAAACTCCACAACTAGAAACTTCACAATTCGAAAATCTACAACAAGAAACTCCACAACTTGAAACTCCACAACTAGACACTACACAACTATAAACTCCACAACTAGAGACTGCGCAACTAGAGAACTCCGCAACTAGAAACTCCGCATTTAAAAACTCCACAACTCGAGATGCCGCAACTAGAAACTTCACAACTTGAAACTCCACAACTAGAAACTCCACAACTAAAAACTCTACAACTTGAAACAACACAACTAGAAACTCCACAACTTGTGACTCCGCAACTAGAAACTCCACAACTTGAAACTCCACAACTAGAAACTCCACAACCAGAAACTCCACAACTAGAAACTCCAAAACTAGAAACTCCACAACTGGAAACTCCGCAACTAGAGACTCCACAATTAGAAACTCCACAACTAGAAACTCCACAACTACAAACTCCACAAATAGAGACTTGGCAACTAGAAATTCCATATCTAGAAACTCCACAACTACAAACTCCACAAATAGAGACTCGGCAACTAGAAATTCCATATCTAGAAACTCCACAACTAGAAACTGCAAAAGTAGAGACTTCACAACTAGAAACTCAACAACTAGAAACTCCACAACTAAAAACTCCACAACTGGAAACTCCACAACTTGAGACTCCGCAACTTGAAAGTTCACAAGTAAAAACTCCGCTATTTAAAACTCCGCAACTAGAAACTCCGCAACTAGAAACTCCACAACTTGAAACTCCACAACTAGATACTCCACAATTGGAAACTCCACAACTAGATAATCCATATCTGGAAACTCCACAACTAGAAACTCCACAACTAGAGACTAAACAACTAGAAACTCCACAACTAAAAACTCCACAACTGGGAACTCCACAACTTGAGACTCCGCAACTTGAAACTCCACAACTAGAAACTCCGCTGTTAAAAACTCCGCAACTAGAAACTCCACAACTTGAAACTCCACAACTAGATACTCCACAACTGGAAACTCCACAACTATATAATCGATATCTGGAAACTCCACAACTAGATACTCCATATCTGGAAACTCCACAACTAGAAACTCCACAACTAGAGACTCAACAACTCGAAACTCCACAACTAGAAACTCAACAATTAGAAACTCCACAACCAGACACTCCGCCATTCCACAACAGGAAACTCCACAACTAGATACTCCGCAACTAGAAACTCCACAACTAGAGACTCTACAACTTGAAACTCCACAACTAGAAACTCCACAACTAGAAACTCTGCTACTTGAGACTCCACAACTAGAAACTCCACAACTAGAAACTCCAAAACTAGAAACTCCGCAACTAGAAACTCCGCAACAGGAGACTACAACTAGAAATTCCATATCTAGAAACTCCACAACTAAAAACTCCACAACTAGAAACTGCAAAACTAGAAACTTCACAACTAGAAACTCCAGACCTAGAAACTCCACAACTGGAAACTCCACAACTAGACACTCCGCAACTAGAAACTCCACAACTAGAGACTCCACAACTTGAAACTCCACAACTTTAAACTCCACAACTTGAGACTCAACAACTAGAAACTCCACAACATGAAACTCCACAACTAGAAACTCCACAACCAGAAACTCCACAACCATAAACTCCACAACTAGAAACTTCACAACTAGAAACTCTTCAACTAGAGACTCCACAACTAGAAAATACACAACTACAAACTCCACAAATAGAGACTCAGCTACAAGAAATTTCATGTCTAGAAAGTCCACAACTAAAACTCCACGACTGGAAACTCCACAACTTGAGACTCCACAACTAGAAACTCCACAACTAGAAACTCAATAACTAGAAACTCCCCAACTAGAAACTCCACAACTAGAAACTCCGCAACTAGAAACTCCACAACTAGAAACTCCACAACGAAAAACTTCACAATTGGAAACTCTACAACTAGAAACTCCACAACTTGAAACTCCACAACTAGACAGTACACAACTAGAAACTCCACAACTAGAGACTGCGCAACTAGATAACTCCGCAACTAGAAACTACGCATTTAAAAACTCCACAACTTGAGATGCCGCAACTAGAAACTCCACAACTTGAAACTCCACAACTGGAAACTCCGCAACTAAAAACTCTACAACTAGAGACTCCTCAACTAGAGAATTCGCAACTAGAAACTCCAAAACTAGAGACTCTGCACCTAGAAACTCCGCAGCTAGAAACTCCACAACTTGAAACTCCACAACTCAAAACTCCACAACTTGAAACTCCACAACTAGAAACTCCGCAACTAGAGACTCCACAACTACAAACTCCACAACTAGAAATTCCAAAACTACAAACTCCACAAATAGAGACTCGGCAACTAGAAATTCCATATCTAGAAAATCCACAACTAAAAACTCCACAACTAGAAACTCCAAAATTAGAGACTTCACAACGAGAAACTCCACAGCTAGAAACTCCACAACTGGAAACTCCACAACTAGACACTCCGCAACTAGAAACTCCACAACTAGAGACTCCACAACTTGAAACTCCACAACTTTAAACTCCACAACTTGAGACTCAACAACTAGAAACTCCACAACATGAAACTCCACAACTAGAGACTCCGCAACTCCACAACTAAAAACTCCACAACTGGAAAATCTACAACTAGATACTCCACAACTAGAAAATCCACAACTAGAAACTCCACAACTTGAAACTCCACAACTATAGAGTCCACAACTTGAAACTCCAAAACTAGAAACTCCACAACTAGAAACTCCCCAACTTGAAACTCCGCAACTAGAATCTCCGCAGCTAGAAACTACACAACTAGAGACTCCACAACTAGAAACTCCACAACTAGAAACTACATAACTTGAAACCTCGAAACCTTAAGTTACGCAACTAGAAAATCCACAGCTAGAGATTCCGCATTAGAAACTCCACAACTAGAAACTCCACAACTAGAAACTCAACAACTAGAAACTCCGCAACTAGAGACTCCAAAACTAGAAACTCCACAACTTGAAACTCCACAACTAGAAACTCCACAACTACAAACTCCACAAAACGAGACTCGGCAACTAGAAATTCCATATCTAGAAGCTCCACAACTAAAAACTCTACAACTAGAAACTGCAAAACTAGAGACTTCACAACTAGAAACTCCACAACTAGAAACTCCACAACTGGAAACTCCACAACTGGAAACTCTACAACTAGACACTCCGCAACTAACAACTCCACAACTAGAGACTCCACAACTTGAAACTCCACAACTTTAAACTCCACAACTTGAGACTCAACAACTAGAAACTCCACAACATGAAACTCCACAACTAGAAACTCCACAACCAGAAACTCCACAACCATAAACTCCACAACTAGAAACTTCACAACTAGAAACTCTTCAACTAGAGACTCCAAAACTAGAAAATACACAACTACAAACTCCACAAATAGAGACTCGGCTACAAGAAATTTCATGTCTAGAAAGTCCACAACTAAAACTCCACGACTGGAAACTCCACAACTTGAGACTCCACAACTAGAAACTCCACAACTAGAAACTCAATAACTAGAAACTCCCCAACTAGAAACTCCACAACTAGAAACTCCGCAACTAGAAACTCCACAACTAGAAACTCCACAACGAAAAACTTCACAATTGAAAACTCTACAAGTAGAAACTCCACAACTTGAAACTCCACAACTAGACACTACACAACTAGAAACTCCACAACTAGAGACTGCGCAACTAGATAACTCCACAACTAGAAACTACGCATTTAAAAACTCCACAACTGGAGATGCCGCAACTAGAAACTCCACAACTTGAAACTCCACAACTGGAAACTCCACAACTGGAAACTCCACAACTGGAAACTCCACAACTAAAAACTCTACAACTAGAGACTCCTCAACTAGAGAATTCGCAGCTAGAAACTCCAAAACTAGAGGATCTGCACCTAGAAACTCCGCAGCTAGAAACTCCATACTACAAACTCCACAACTCGAAACTCCACAACTAGAAACTCAACAACTTGAAACTCCACAACTCAAAACTCCACAACTTGAAACTCCACAACTAAAAACTCCACAACTTGAGACTCCGCCACTAGAAACTCCACAACTTGAGACTCCACAACTAGAAACTCCACAACTAGAAACTCCACAACTAGAAACTCTCCAACTAGAAACTCCGAAACTAGAAACTCCGCAACAGGAGACTCTACAACTAGAAACTCCACAACTAGAAACTCCAAAACTAGAAACTCCACAACTAGAAACTTCACAACTAGAAACTCTGCAACTAGAAACTCCACAACTAGAAACTCCGCAACTAGAGACTCCACAACTACAAACTCCACAACTAGAAATTCCACAACTACAAACTCCACAAATAGAGACTCGGCAACTAGAAATTCCATATCTAGAAAATCCACAACTAAAACTCCACAACTAGAAACTCCAAAATTAGAGACTTCACAACGAGAAACTCCACAGCTAGAAACTCCACAACTGGAAACTCCACAACTAGACACTCCGCAACTAGAAACTCCACAACTAGAGACTCCACAACTTGAAACTCCACAACTTTAAACTCCACAACTTGAGACTCAACAACTAGAAACTCCACAACATGAAACTCCACAACTAGAGACTCCGCAACTCCACAACTAAAAACTCCACAACTGGAAAATCTACAACTAGATACTCCACAACTAGAAAATCCACAACTAGAAACTCCACAACTTGAAACTCCACAACTATAGAGTCCACAACTTGAAACTCCAAAACTAGAAACTCCACAACTAGAAACTCCCCAACTTGAAACTCCGCAACTAGAATCTCCGCAGCTAGAAACTACACAACTAGAGACTCCACAACTAGAAACTCCACAACTAGAAACTACATAACTTGAAACCTCGAAACCTTAAGTTACGCAACTAGAAAATCCACAGCTAGAGATTCCGCATTAGAAACTCCACAACTAGAAACTCCACAACTAGAAACTCAACAACTAGAAACTCCGCAACTAGAGACTCCAAAACTAGAAACTCCACAACTTGAAACTCCACAACTAGAAACTCCACAACTACAAACTCCACAAAACGAGACTCGGCAACTAGAAATTCCATATCTAGAAGCTCCACAACTAAAAACTCTACAACTAGAAACTGCAAAACTAGAGACTTCACAACTAGAAACTCCACAACTAGAAACTCCACAACTGGAAACTCCACAACTAGACACTCCGCAACTAACAACTCCACAACTAGAGACTCCACAACTTGAAACTCCACAACTTTAAACTCCACAACTTGAGACTCAACAACTAGAAACTCCACAACATGAAACTCCACAACTAGAAACTCCACAACCAGAAACTCCACAACCATAAACTCCACAACTAGAAACTTCACAACTAGAAACTCTTCAACTAGAGACTCCAAAACTAGAAAATACACAACTACAAACTCCACAAATAGAGACTCGGCTACAATAAATTTCATGTCTAGAAAGTCCACAACTAAAACTCCACGACTGGAAACTCCACAACTTGAGACTCCACAACTAGAAACTCCACAACTAGAAACTCAATAACTAGAAACTCCCCAACTAGAAACTCCACAACTAGAAACTCCGCAACTAGAAACTCCACAACTAGAAACTCCACAACGAAAAACTTCACAATTGGAAACTCTACAAGTAGAAACTCCACAACTTGAAACTCCACAACTAGACACTACACAACTAGAAACTCCACAACTAGAGACTGCGCAACTAGATAACTCCGCAACTAGAAACTACGCATTTAAAAACTCCACAACTGGAGATGCCGCAACTAGAAACTCCACAACTTGAAACTCCACAACTGGAAACTCCACAACTGGAAACTCCACAACTGGAAACTCCACAACTAAAAACTCTACAACTAGAGACTCCTCAACTAGAGAATTCGCAGCTAGAAACTCCAAAACTAGAGGATCTGCACCTAGAAACTCCGCAGCTAGAAACTCCATACTACAAACTCCACAACTCGAAACTCCACAACTAGAAACTCAACAACTTGAAACTCCACAACTCAAAACTCCACAACTTGAAACTCCACAACTAAAAACTCCACAACTTGAGACTCCGCCACTAGAAACTCCACAACTTGAGACTCCACAACTAGAAACTCCACAACTAGAAACTCCACAACTAGAAACTCTCCAACTAGAAACTCCGAAACTAGAAACTCCGCAACAGGAGACTCTACAACTAGAAACTCCACAACTAGAAACTCCAAAACTAGAAACTCCACAACTAGAAACTTCACAACTAGAAACTCCGCAACTAGAAACTCCACAACTAGAAACTCCCCAACTAGAGACTTCACAACTAAAAACTCCACAACTAGAAATTCCACAACTACAAACTCCACAAATAGAGACTCGGCAACTAGAAATTCCATATCTAGAAACTCCACAACTAAAAACTCCACAACTGGAACCTGCAAAACTAGAGACTTCACAACTAGAAACTCCACAGCTAGAAACTCCACAACTGGAAACTCAACAACTAGACACTCCGCAACTAGAAACTCCACAACTAGAGACTCCACAACTTGAAACTCCACAACTTTAAACTCCACAACTTGAGACTCAACAACTAGAAACTCCACAACATGAAACTCCACAACTACAAACTCCACAACCAGAAACTCCACAGCCATAAACTCCACAACTAGAAACTTCACAACTAGAAACTCTTCAACTAGAGACTCCACAACTAGAAACTCCACAACTAGAAACTCCACAACTAGAAACTCCACAACTAGAAACTCCGCAACTAGAAACTCCACAACGAAAAACTTCACAATTCGAAACTCTACAACTAGAAACTCCACAACTTGAAACTCCACAACTAGACACTACACAACTAGAAACTCCTCAACTAGAGACTGCGCAACTAGAGAACTCCGCAACTAGAAACTACGCATTTAAAAACTCCACAACTTGAGACGCCGCAACTAGAAACACCACAACTAGGGACTCCACAACTTGAAACTCCACAACTTAAAACTCCACAACTTTAAACTCCACAACTAGAAACTCCACAACTAGAAACTCCACAACTACAAACTCCACAAATAGAGACTCGGCAACTAGAAATTTAATATCTAGAAACTCCTCAACTACCAACTCCACAAATAGAGGCTCGGCAACTAGAAATTCCATATCTAAAACTCCACAACTAGAAACTGCAAAACTAGAAACTAGAGACTCAACAACTAGAAACTCCCACACTTGAAACTCCACAACTGAAAACTCCACAACTTGAAACTCCACAACTAGAGACTCTGCAACTAGAAACTTCACAACTAGAAACTCCACATCTACAAACTCCACAAATAGAGACTCGGCAACTAGAAATTCCACGAATAAAGACTCAGCAACTAGAAATTCCACAACTAGAGACTCTGCTACTAGAAACTCCACAACTAGAGACTCCGCAACTCCACAACTAGAGACTCCGCAACTGGAAAATCTAAAACTAGATACTCCACAACTAGAAAATTCACAACTAGAAACTGCATAATTGAAACCTCGAAACCTTAAGTTACGCAACTAGAAAATCCACAGCTAGAGATTCCGCATTAGAAACTCCACAACTAGAAACTCCACAACTAGAAACTCAACAACTAGAAACTCCGCAACTAGACACTCCAAAATTAGAAACTCCACAACTTGAAACTCCACAACTAGAAACTCCACAACTACAAACTCCACAAAACGAGACTCGGCAACTAGAAATTCCATATCTAGAAACTCCACAACTAAAAACTTTACAACTAGAAACTGCAAAACTAGAGACTTCACAACTAGAAACTCAACAACTAGAAACTCCACAACTAAAAACTCCACAGCTGGAAACTCCACAACTTGAGACTCCGCAACTTGAAACTTCACAAGTAGAAACTCCGCTATTAAAAACTACACAACCAGAAGCTCTGCAACTAGAAACTCCACAACTTAAAACTCCACAACTAGATACTCCACAACTGGAAACTCCTCAACTAGATACTTCACAACTAGTAACTCTACAACTAGAGACTCCACAACTTGAAACTCCACAACTTTAAACTCCACAACATGGGACTCCACAACTATAAACTCCACAAAAGGAAACTCCGCAACTAGAAACTCCGCAGCTAGAAACTACACAACTAAAGACTCCACAACTAGAAACTCCAAAACTCGAAACTCCACAACTGGAATCTCCACAACTAGACACTTCACAACTAAAAACTCTTGAACTAGAAACTCCTAAACTTGAGACTCCCCAACTAGAGAATCTACAAGTAGAGACTTCAAACTAGAAACTCAACAACTAGAAACTCCACAACTAAAAACTCAACAACTAGAAACTGCACAGCTTGAGACTCCGCAACTTGAAACTCCACTACTTGAAACTCCACAACTAGAAACTCCGCAACTAGAAACTCCACAACTAGGGACTCCACAACTAGAAACTCCACAACTAGAAACTCCACTACTAGATACTCCCCAAATGGAAACTCGACAACTGGAAACTCCACATCTAGAGACTCCACAACTAGAGACTCTGCAACTAGAAACTCCACAACTAGAAACTCCACAACTACAAACTCCACAAATAGAGTCTCGGCAACTAGAAACTCCACAACCAGAGACTCTGCAACTGGAAACTCCGCAGCTATAAACTCCTCAAATAGAAACTCCGCAACTAGAAACTCCGCAGCTAGAAACAACACAACTGGAAACTCCACAACTAGATACTCCACAACTGGAAACTCCACAACTAGAAACTCCACAACTACAACTAAAGACTCCACAACTGGAAACTCCATAACTAGAAACTCGACAACCAGAGACTCCGCAACTCCACAACTAGAAACTCCACAACTGGAAACTCCACAACTAGATACTCCGCAACTAGAAACTCCACACCTATAGACTCCACAACTTGAAACTCCACAACTAGAAACTCCAGAACCAGAAACTCCACAACTAGAAACTCTTCAACTAGAGACTCCACAACTAGAAAATACACAACTACAAACTCCACAAATAGAGACTCGGCTACTAGAAATTTCATGTCTACAAAGTCCACAACTAAAACTCCACGAATGGAAACTCCACAACTTGAGACTCCACAACTAGAAACTCCACAACTAGAAACTCAATAACTAGAAACTCCCCAACTAGAAACTCCACAACTAGAAACTCCGCAACTAGAAACTCCACAACTAGAAACTCCACAACGAAAAACTTCACAATTGAAAACTCTACAACTAGAAACTCCACAACTTGAAACTCCACAACTAGACACTACACAAATAGAAACTCCACAACTAGAGACTGCGCAACTAGATAACTCCGCAACTAGAAACTACGCATTTAAAAACTCCACAACTTGAGATGCCGCAACTAGAAACTCCACAACTTGAAACTCCACAACTGGAAACTCCACAACTAAAAACTCTACAACTAGAGACTCCTCAACTAGAGAATTCGCAACTAGAAACTCCAAAACTAGAGACTCTGCACCTAGAAACTCCGCAGCTAGAAACTCCACAACTAGAAACTCCAACAACTCGAAACTCCACAACTAGAAACTCCACAACTTGAAACTCCACAACTCAAAAATCCACAACTTGAAACTCCACAACTAAAAACTCCACAACTTGAGACTCCGCAACTAGAAACTCCACAACTTGAGACTCCACAACTAGAAACTCCACAACTAGAAACTCCACAACTAGAAACTCTCCAACTAGAAACTCCGCAACTAGAAACTCCGCAACAGGAGACTCTACAACTAGAAACTCCACAACTAGAAACTCCAAAACTAGAAACTCCACAACTAGAAACTTCACAACTAGAAACTCTGCAACTAGAAACTCCACAACTAGAAACTCCGCAACTAGAGACTCCACAACTACAAACTCCACAACTAGAAATTCCACAACTACAAACTCCACAAATAGAGACTCGGCAACTAGAAATTCCATATCTAGAAAATCCACAACTAAAAACTCCACAACTAGAAACTCCAAAATTAGAGACTTCACAACGAGAAACTCCACAGCTAGAAACTCCACAACTGGAAACTCCACAACTAGACACTCCGCAACTAGAAACTCCACAACTAGAGACTCCACAACTTGAAACTCCACAACTTTAAACTCCACAACTTGAGACTCAACAACTAGAAACTCCACAACATGAAACTCCACAACTAGAGACTCCGCAACTCCACAACTAAAAACTGCACAACTGGAAAATCTACAACTAGATACTCCACAACTAGAAAATCCACAACTAGAAACTCCACAACTTGAAACTCCACAACTATAGAGTCCACAACTTGAAACTCCAAAACTAGAAACTCCACAACTAGAAACTCCCCAACTTGAAACTCCGCAACTAGAATCTCCGCAGCTAGAAACTACACAACTAGAGACTCCACAACTAGAAACTCCACAACTAGAAACTACATAACTTGAAACCTCGAAACCTTAAGTTACGCAACTAGAAAATCCACAGCTAGAGATTCCGCAATAGAAACTCCACAACTAGAAACTCCACAACTAGAAACTCAACAACTAGAAACTCCGCAACTAGAGACTCCAAAACTAGAAACTCCACAACTTGAAACTCCACAACTAGAAACTCCACAACTACAAACTCCACAAAACGAGACTCGGCAACTAGAAATTCCATATCTAGAAGCTCCACAACTAAAAACTCTACAACTAGAAACTGCAAAACTAGAGACTTCACAACTAGAAACTCCACAACTAGAAACTCCACAACTGGAAACTCCACAACTAGACACTCCGCAACTAACAACTCCACAACTAGAGACTCCACAACTTGAAACTCCACAACTTTAAACTCCACAACTTGAGACTCAACAACTAGAAACTCCACAACATGAAACTCCACAACTAGAAACTCCACAACCAGAAACTCCACAACCATAAACTCCACAACTAGAAACTTCACAACTAGAAACTCTTCAACTAGAGACTCCAAAACTAGAAAATACACAACTACAAACTCCACAAATAGAGACTCGGCTACAAGAAATTTCATGTCTAGAAAGTCCACAACTAAAACTCCACGACTGGAAACTCCACAACTTGAGACTCCACAACTAGAAACTCCACAACTAGAAACTCAATAACTAGAAACTCCCCAACTAGAAACTCCACAACTAGAAACTCCGCAACTAGAAACTCCACAACTAGAAACTCCACAACGAAAAACTTCACAATTGGAAACTCTACAAGTAGAAACTCCACAACTTGAAACTCCACAACTAGACACTACACAACTAGAAACTCCACAACTAGAGACTGCGCAACTAGATAACTCCGCAACTAGAAACTACGCATTTAAAAACTCCACAACTGGAGATGCCGCAACTAGAAACTCCACAACTTGAAACTCCACAACTGGAAACTCCACAACTGGAAACTCCACAACTAAAAACTCTACAACTAGAGACTCCTCAACTAGAGAATTCGCAGCTAGAAACTCCAAAACTAGAGGATCTGCACCTAGAAACTCCGCAGCTAGAAACTCCATACTACAAACTCCACAACTCGAAACTCCACAACTAGAAACTCAACAACTTGAAACTCCACAACTCAAAACTCCACAACTTGAAACTCCACAACTAAAAACTCCACAACTTGAGACTCCGCCACTAGAAACTCCACAACTTGAGACTCCACAACTAGAAACTCCACAACTAGAAACTCCACAACTAGAAATTCTCCAACTAGAAACTCCGAAACTAGAAACTCCGCAACAGGAGACTCTACAACTAGAAACTCCACAACTAGAAACTCCAAAACTAGAAACTCCACAACTAGAAACTTCACAACTAGAAACTCCCCAACTAGAAACTCCACAACTAGAAACTCCCCAACTAGAGACTTCACAACTAAAAACTCCACAACTAGAAATTCCACAACTACAAACTCCACAAATAGAGACTCGGCAACTAGAAATTCCATATCTAGAAACTCCACAACTAAAAACTCCACAACTGGAACCTGCAAAACTAGAGACTCCACAACTAGAAACTCCACAACTAGAAACTCCACAACTAGAAACTCCACAACTAGAAACTCCGCAACTAGAAACTCCACAACGAAAAACTTCACAATTCGAAACTCTACAACTAGAAACTCCACAACTTGAAACTCCACAACTAGACACTACACAACTAGAAACTCCTCAACTAGAGACTGCGCAACTAGAGAACTCCGCAACTAGAAACTACGCATTTAAAAACTCCACAACTTGAGACGCCGCAACTAGAAACACCACAACTAGGGACTCCACAACTTGAAACTCCACAACTTAAAACTCCACAACTTTAAACTCCACAACTAGAAACTCCACAACTAGAAACTCCACAACTACAAACTCCACAAATAGAGACTCGGCAACTAGAAATTTAATATCTAGAAACTCCTCAACTACCAACTCCACAAATAGAGGCTCGGCAACTAGAAATTCCATATCTAAAACTCCACAACTAGAAACTGCAAAACTAGAAACTAGAGACTCAACAACTAGAAACTCCCACACTTGAAACTCCACAACTGAAAACTCCACAACTTGAAACTCCAAAACTAGAGACTCTGCAACTAGAAACTTCACAACTAGAAACTCCACATCTACAAACTCCACAAATAGAGACTCGGCAACTAGAAATTCCACGAATAGAGACTCAGCAACTAGAAATTCCACAACTAGAGACTCTGCTACTAGAAACTCCACAACTAGAGACTCCGCAACTCCACAACTAGAGACTCCGCAACTGGAAAATCTACAACTAGATACTCCACAACTAGAAAATTCACAACTAGAAACTCCATAACTTGAAACCTCGAAACCTTAAGTTACGCAACTAGAAAATCCACAGCTAGAGATTCCGCATTAGAAACTCCACAACTAGAAACTCCACAACTAGAAACTCAACAACTAGAAACTCCGCAACTAGAGACTCCAAAATTAGAAACTCCACAACTTGAAACTCCACAACTAGAAACTCCACAACTACAAACTCCACAAAACGAGACTCGGCAACTAGAAATTCCATATCTAGAAACTCCACAACTAAAAACTTTACAACTAGAAACTGCAAAACTAGAGACTTCACAACTAGAAACTCAACAACTAGAAACTCCACAACTAAAAACTCCACAGCTGGAAACTCCACAACTTGAGACTCCGCAACTTGAAACTTCACAAGTAGAAACTCCGCTATTAAAAACTCCACAACCAGAAGCTCTGCAACTAGAAACTCCACAACTTAAAACTCCACAACTAGATACTCCACAACTGGAAACTCCTCAACTAGATACTTCACAACTAGTAACTCTACAACTAGAGACTCCACAACTTGAAACTCCACAACTTTAAACTCCACAACTTGGGACTCCACAACTAGAAACTCCACAAAAGGAAACTCCGCAACTAGAAACTCCGCAGCTAGAAACTACACAACTAAAGACTCCACAACTAGAAACTCCAAAACTCGAAACTCCAACTCTGGAATCTCCACAACTAGACACTTCACAACTAAAAACTCTTGAACTAGAAACTCCTAAACTTGAGACTCCCCAACTAGAGAATCTACAAGTAGAGACTTCAAACTAGAAACTCAACAACTAGAAACTCCACAACTAAAAATTAAACAACTAGAAACTGCACAGCTTGAGACTCCGCAACTTGAAACTCCACTACTTGAAACTCCACAACTAGAAACTCCGCAACTAGAAACTCCACAACTAGGGACTCCACAACTAGAAACTCCACAACTAGAAACTCCACAACTGGAAACTCCACTACTAGATACTCCCCAAATGGAAACTCGACAACTGGAAACTCCACATCTAGAGACTCCACAACTAGAGACTCTGCAACTAGAAACTCCACAACTAGAAACTCCACAACTACAAACTCCACAAATAGAGTCTCGGCAACTAGAAACTCCACAACCAGAGACTCTGAAACTGGAAACTCCGCAGCTATAAACTCCTCAAGTAGAAACTCCGCAACTAGAAACTCCGCAGCTAGAAACAACACAACTGGAAACTCCACAACTAGATACTCCACAACTGGAAACTCCACAACTAGAAACTCCACAACTACAACTAAAGACTCCACAACTGGAAACTCCATAACTAGAAACTCGACAACCAGAGACTCCGCAACTCCACAACTAGAAACTCCACAACTGGAAACTCCACAACTAGATACTCCGCAACTAGAAACTCCACACCTATAGACTCCACAACTTGAAACTCCACAACTTGAAACTCCACAACTTGAGACTCCACAACTTGAAACTCCACAACTAGAAACTCCACAACCAGAAACTCCACAACTAGAAACTCTTCAACTAGAGACTCCACAACTAGAAAATACACAACTACAAACTCCACAAATAGAGACTCGGCTACAAGAAATTTCATGTCTACAAAGTCCACAACTAAAACTCCACGACTGGAAACTCCACAACTTGAGACTCCACAACTAGAAACTCCACAACTAGAAACTCAATAACTAGAAACTCCCCAACTAGAAACTCCACAACTAGAAACTCCGCAACTAGAAACTCCACAACTAGAAACTCCACAACGAAAAACTTCACAATTGGAAACTCTACAACTAGAAACTCCACAACTTAAAACTCCACAACTAGACACTACACAACTAGAAACTCCACAACTAGAGACTGCGCAACTAGATAACTCCACAACTAGAAACTATGCATTTAAAAACTCCACAACTTGAGATGCCGCTACTAGAAACTCCACAACTTGAAACTCCACAACTGGAAACTCCACAACTGAAAACTCTACAACTAGAGACTCCTCAACTAGAGAATTCGCAACTAGAAACTCCAAAACTAGAGACTCTGCACCTAGAAACTCCGCAGCTAGAAACTCCGCAACTAGAAACTCCACGACTTAAAACTCCACAACTAGATACTCCACAACTGGAAACTCCTCAACTAGATACTTCACAACTGGAAACTCCACAACTAGATACTCCACAACTGGAAACTCCACAACTAGAAACTCCACAACCAGAGACTCCGCAACTCCACAACTAGAAACTCCACAACTGGAAACTCCACAACTAGATACTCCGCAACTAGTAACTCTACAACTAGAGACTCCACAACTTGAAACTCCACAACTTTAAACTCCACAACTTGGGACTCCACAACTAGAAACTCCACAAATGGAAACTCCGCGACTAGAAACTCCGCAGCTAGAAACTACACAACTAAAGACTCCACAACTAGAAACTCCAAAACTCGAAACTCCACAACTGGAATCTCCACAACTAGACACTTCACAACTAAAAACTCTTCAACTAGAAACTCCTAAACTTGAGACTCCCCAACTAGAGAATCTACAAGTAGAGACTTCAAACTAGAAACTCAACAACTAGAAACTCCACAACTAAAAACTCAACAACTAGAAACTGCACAGCTTGAGACTCCGCAACTTGAAACTCCACAACTTGAAACTCCACAACTAGAAACTCCGCAACTAGAAACTCCACAACTAGGGACTCCACAACTAGAAACTCCACAACTAGAAACTCCACAACTGGAAACTCCACTACTAGATACTCCACAAATGGAAACTCGACAACTGGAAACTCCACATCTAGAGACTCCACAACTTGAAACTCCACAACTAGAGACTCTGCAACTAAAAACTCCACAACTAGAAACTCCACAACTACAAACTCCACAAATAGAGACTCGGCAACTAGAAATTCCACGAATAGAGACTCGGAAACTAGAAATTCCACAACTAGAAACTCTGCAACTCGAAACTCCGCAACTAGAGACTCCGCAACTCCACAACTAGAAACTCCACAACTGCAAAATCTACAACTAGATACTCCACAACTAGAAAATCCACAACTAGAAACTCTACAACTAGAACTCCACATCTAGAGAGTCCACAACTTGAAACTCCGCAAGTTTAAACTCCACAACTTGAGACTCCACAACCTGAAACTCCGCAACTAGAATCTCCACAGCAAGAAACTACACAACTAGAGACTCCAAAACTAGAAACTCCACAACTAGAAACTCCACAACTTGAAACCTCACAACCTTAAGTTACGCAACTAGAAAATCCACAGCTAGAGATTCCGCAACTAGAAACTCCACAACTAGAAACTCCACAACTAGAAACTCCACAACTACAAACTCCACATATGGACACTCGGCAACTAGAAATTCCATATCTAGAAACTCCACAACTAAAAACTTTACAACTAGAAACTGCAAAACTAGAGACTTCACAACTAGAAACTCAACAACTAGAAACTCCACAACTAAAAACTCCACAGCTGGAAACTCCACAACTTGAGACTCCGCAACTTGTAACTTCACAAGTAGAAACTCCGCTATTAAAAACTCCACAACCAGAAACTCCGCAACTAGAAACTCCACAACTTAAAACTCCACAACTGGAAATTCCACAACTAGACACTCCACAACTAAAAACTCTTCAACTAGAAACTCCTAAACTTGAGACTCCACAACTAGACAATCTACAAGTAGAGACTTCAAACTAGAAACTAACAACTAGAAACTCCACAACTAAAAACTCCACAAATAGAAACTCCACAAATGGAAACTCCGCAACTAGAAACTCCGCAGCTAGAAACTACACAACTAGAGACTCCACAACTAGAAACTCCAAAACTCGAAACTCCACAACTGGAAACTCTACAACTAGACACTCCACAACTAAAAACTCTTCAACTAGAAACTCCTGAACTTGAGACTCCACAACTAGAGAATCTACAAGTAGAAACTTCAAACTAGAAACTCAACAACTAGAAACTCCACAACTAAAAACTCAACAACTAGAAACTGCACAGCTTGAGGCTCCGCAACTTGAAACTCCAATACTTGAAACTTCACAACTAGAAACTCCGCAACTAGAAACTCCACAACTAGGGACTCCGCAACTAGAAACTCCACAACTAGAAATACCACAACTAGAGATTCCGCAACTGGACACTTCACAACCAGAGACTCCACAACTAGAAACTCCACAACTAGAAACTCCACAACTAGAAACTCGACAACTTGAAACCTCACAACCTTAAGTACGCAACTAGAAAATCCACAGCTAGAGATTCCGCAACTAGAAACTCCACAACTAGAAACTCCACAACTAGAAACTCAACAACTAGAAACTCCGCAACTAGAGACTCCACAACTAGAAACTCCACAACTTGAAACTCCACAACTAGAAACTCCACAACTACAAACTTCACAAATGGAGACTCTTAACTAGAAATTCCATATCTAGAAACTCCACAACTAAAAACTCCACAACTAGAGACTCCGCAACTAGAAACTCCACAACCAGAGACTCTGCAACTGGAAACTCCGCAGCTATAAACTCCACAAATAGAAACGCCGCAACTAGAAACTCCGCAGCTAGAAACAACACAACGGGAAACTCCACAACTAGATACTCCAGAACTGGAAACTCCACAACTAGAAACTCCACAACTACAACTAAAGACTCCACAACTGGAACCTCCAAAAATAGAAACTCCACAACCAGAGACTCCGCAACTCCACAACTAGAAACTCCACAACTGGAAACTCCACAACTAGATACTGCGCAACTAGAAACTCCACACCTATAGACTCCACAACTTGAAACTGCACAACTTGAAACTCCACAACTTGAGACTCCACAACTTGAAACTCCACAACTAGAAACTCCACAACCAGAAAATCCACAACTAGAAACTCCACAACTAGAAACTGCAAAACTAGAGACTTCACAACTAGAGACTCCACAGCTAGAAACTCCACAACTGGAAACTCCACAACTAGACACTCCGCAACTAGAAACTCCACAACTAGAGACTCCACAACTTGAAACTCCACAACCAGAAACTCCGCAACTAGAAACTCCGCAACAGGAGACTCTACAACTAGAAACTCCACAACTAGTAACTCCACAACTAGAAACTCCACAACTAAAAACTTCACAATTGGAAACTCTACTAGAAATCTACACCTTGAGACTCCACAACTAGGCACTCCACAACTAGAAACTCCACAACTAGAGACTCTGCAACTATAGAACTCCGCAACTAGAAACTCCGCATTTAAAAACTCTGCAACAAGAAATTCCACGGCTAGAAACACCACAACTAGACACTGCGCAACTAGAAACTCTACAACTAGAGACTCCTCAACTAGAGAATTCGCAACTAGAAACTCCAAAAGTAGATACTCTGCAACTATAAACTCCGCAGCTAGAAACTCCACAACTAGAAACTCCACAACTCGAAACTCCACAACTAGAAACTCCGCAACTAGAGACTCCACAACTAGAAAGTCCAGAACTTGAAACTCCACTACAAGAAACTCCACAACCAGAAACTTCACAACTAGAAACTCCACAACTAGAGACTTTACAACTAGAAACTCTACAACTAGAAACTCCACAACTACAAACTCCATAATAGAGACTAGGCAACAAAAAATTCCATATCATGAAACTCCACACGTAAAAACTCCACAACTAGAAACTGTAAAACTAGAGACTTCACAACTAGAAACTCCACAACTAGAAACTCCACAACTGGAAACTCCACAACTAGACACTCCGCAAATAGAAACTCCACAACTAGAGACTCCACAACTTGAAACTCCACCACTCTAAACTCCACAACTTGAGACTCAACAACTAGAAACTCCACAACATGAAACTCAACAACTAGAAACTCCACAACCAAAAACTCCACAACCATAAACTCCACAACTAGATACTCCACAACTAGAAACTCTTCTACTAGAGACTCCACAACTAGAAACTCCACAACTACAAACTCCACAAATAGAGACTCGGCTACAAGAAATTTCATGTCTAGAAAGTCCACAACTAAAAACTCCACAACTGGAAACTCCACAACTTGAGACTCCACAACTAGAAACTCCACAACTAGAAACTCCACAACTAGAAACTCCCCAACTAGAAACTCCACAACTAGAAACTCCGCAACTGGAGACTCCACAACTAGAAACTCCACAACTAGAAACTTCGCAATTCGAAACTCTACAACAAGAAACTCCACAACTGGAAACTCCACAACTAGACACTCCGCAAATAGAAACTCCACAACTCGAGACTCCACAACTTGAAACTCCACATTTTTAAACTCCACAACTTGAGACTCAACAACTAGAAACTCCACAACATGAAACTCCACAACTAGAAACTCCACAACCAAAAACTCCACAACCATAAACTCCACAACTAGAAACTCCACAACTAGAAACTCTTCAACTAGAGACTCCACAACTAGAAACTCCACAACTACAAACTCCACAAATAGAGACTCGGCTACAAGAAATTTTTTTTTTTATTCACATACCCTAAAGGCCCTTGCCGGGCATTACATAGGGGGGGGGGGTTACAGTAAACGGGATGAGGGTTAGGTTACATTTGAACAAATAAACAGTTGGTAACACCACTAAAGCACTCCGTTTTTTTTTTTTTTTTTTTTTTTTTTTTTTTTTTTCATACAATATTAGGTGAGCTTTTTAACATTTCTACAAAGGCGTCGAAGTTTCTTACAGACACAACATCATGTGGTAAGTCATTCCAAAGACGGAGTGCGCACAACAGAGGCGAGTTATAGAAGATGTTTGTACGCGCATATGGAACTAAAACTTTGAAGGGGTGATCTAGGCGCGGAAAATAGTGATGGGCAGGCAATATGTAAGTGGTAGCAAATGACGAATGATTATGATAAAGTTTGTGAAAATGGGATAGCAGGGCCAGCACTCTTCTTTTCTCTAGTAATGGGAGGCTCAGTGATGCTTTGATATTAGTGATGCTCGAATGACGCAAGTAGTTTCTGGTTATGAATCGGGCAGCTTTATTTTGCATGGATTCAAGTTTGTTAATTAAGTAAATTTGATGTGGGTTCCAAATGAATGAAGCATATTCTATTTTAGACCGAACAAGGGAGGTGTATGCTGTAAGTTTTGTCTTCCAGTTAGCTTGATGTAAGTGGCGTCTAATGAATCCAAGTGTTTTAGATGCTTTAGATGTTATTGCGTCAATGTGGGCATTCCATGACAGGTCGGCGGAAAGATGGACGCCTAAGTACTTTATTGATGAAACGTGTTCTATTGGCATTGCATTAATGAGATAGGAATTGATCGGGGGCTGGGTAGTATTCGTAAAAGTTATAACTTTTGTTTTGGAAGCGTTAATTTTCATTTGCCATTGATCGCACCAAGTAGCGATGCTATCAAGGTCTTTTTGTAAAGCAGTGTGGTCGTTTGGGTTAGTAATCTTTCTATAAATCACACAGTCGTCGGCAAATAAGCGAGTAGTAGATGCCAGGTTTTTAGAAATGTCGTTAATGTAGATGAGAAACAGTATCGGTCCAAGTACAGAGCCTTGGGGTACCCCGGATTTAACTTGAATCAATGTAGATGAACAATCATTTACAGTCACGAATTGATAACGATTACACAAAAAGTTATTTATCCAAGTGGTAACGTTTCGGTTTATCTTAAGGCAGTCTAGCTTCATTAATAGACGACTGTGGGGAACTTTGTCAAATGCTTTGGCAAGGTCGATAAATACGGCATCAATTATTGTAGACGCATGAACGGCATAATGGAGGTCAGTAACTAATTCGAATAATTGTGTATCGCATGAACGCCCGCGCTGGAAACCATGTTGGTTAGGAATAAAGTAATTTTGCTCGGTTAAGTACGTCATTACTGCAGATGATATGATGTGTTCTAATAATTTGCAGGGTATGCTGGTGAGTGAAATGGGCCTGTAATTAGATGGCATCGATGAATCACCGGATTTAAATATCGGCGTCACGCGAGCGATTTTCCATGTGTCAGGCACACATCCAGTGTCAATTGACTGCTGAAATAAAGCTACAAAAATACGGGATATGACTGGCTTAGTAATTTTAAGTAACTTCGGGCATATACCATCTGGTCCAGGGGATGAATTGTTTGCAAGACGTTCAATAGCCGATTCGATACCTTCCGGAGTGATCACGATGTCATTCATTGTGGCGTTAATGGAGTCAAATTTTAAATCGGCCGAAATGGGCTCCTCTTCAGTGTAAACAGATCCAAAGAATAAGTTCAGTTCTTCTGCAGCCTCTGACGGTGACAACAGTTTATCGTCTTTAGTTAGATGAATTGGCTGTCCCGAACATTTCCTAGGATTTACCACTTTCCAAAATTTTTTAGTATTGTTTGTTAGCAGCGCAGGTAGATCCTCATTAAAAAATTTGTCTTTAGCTGTTTTTATTTCTCTGTCGCATATCTTTGCATAGTTTCTGTACTCTTCCCATGCAGCATCGGTGCCCGAGAATCTTGCCTTAGAATACAAGCGCTTTTTTTTGTTGATGCACCGCTTGACATGCGAGGTGAACCATGAGTTGTGAGTCGAAGATGTGATTGTAATTGTAGGAATGTATTGGTTTTTTAGTTGCATGAGTTTCTCGTGAACGATTCGCCAGTTTTCATTCGTGTCACGAGAATGGAGGCTGGTGAGAAAGTGATCAGAGAAAGACGATAGGTCGGACAGAATTTTCAGTACGTCAGCTCGTTTGTAGTCGTACAATACTTTCATCTGTTTTTCTGGTTTTACCACTTTTATCATGGCCTCGCAGTGTAGAACATTGTGGTCACTAATACAATCTAGTACGTGGACGCGCATATTCTCAGGTTCAGTAGTGAGCACTAAATCAAGAACAGAACTTCCGCGTGTAGGGACAGAGACCATTTGAGTCATGTTAAATAATGAAAGTGTATCAAGGAAATCAATACATTCATTTCTTCTTGTACCACCCGTAGGTGTGCATGTCCGCCAGTCTATTCCCGGATAATTAAAATCACCGGCTAATATTATTGGTGATGTTGGATGTTTGCATTGAACAAAACTAAGTGAGTCATTCAAATTATCGACAAACTCGATAGAAGCGTCTGGCGGACGATAGCATACCCCGACAATACAAGTTTCACCTGCTGACAGTTGCAGTACAATCCACAAAATTTCTAAGTGTGCGTCTGTGTCTAATAGTTGCGCCTTAAAATGACTTTTTACGGCAATCATTACGCCGCCACCCCGCTGGTATGACCTGTCCTTTCTGAAAATATTGAAATCAGCAGACAGAGCGAGTTCGCCGTTCGATACATCAGCATTTAACCACGTCTCCGTACCGAGAACTAGATCCGCAGTGCAGCATTCAACGATTGTGGCAAGTTGATCTTGTTTGTTCAAGATGCTGCGAAAATTACATACAACGAGAGATAAGGTATGCGCACAACGATTCCTGCGTCAAGCCGTGTTTACACGTGGTTCGTGCCTTGGTATTTGAACAATTGTGCTGTCATTAGTATTCCCTAATCCGTACAATCTATTTCCCAGGAGAACCTTATCAAAGAGCAGCTTATACTTTTCGCCAGGCTTTCGTTCTACTTTTACGAAATCGCGAAGTTTCTTTCTTATCATCTGTATCCTTGGCGAGAAATCCTCCTCTACCCAGACTCGAGGGGAAGATTTCTGTAGCTTGTAGGCGTTTCTTAGAATGCTACTCTTATCTTTGAAGTTCAAAAATTTCACTACAATCGGCCGAACTCGATCATCTGTGACTCGCCCTACTCTGTGGGCACGTTCTATTTCACCCGATTGAATTCCAAGATGCTGTGTGACAAATTCAGATACTATTTTTTCTGTGTCCTTCCATTTTTCTGCTGTCTGCTCCGGAATACCTTTGAAGACTAGGTTATTCCTTCGCATTCTGTTATTCAGATCGTCGACCAGTAAATCTGCTTGCTCTGTCTGTTTCGTTTCAAGGCTTTTCAGCTGGGCGTGTGATTCTTGTAGGACCTCGTTCACGCTTGTAACGTCTTTACGTAAGACGTCTATAACGTCAAGTCGCTCTTCTATTTTCGAAAGTCGCCGTTTTGTATCTGTAATAGTCGTTTGAAGGTCCTTCAACTTGCTTGAAGTTTCTTTCTGGAATTTGTCAATTGTCTGTCCTATATCTTTCACCAAAACTAATAGCTGCTCTACTTTGTCAGGCCCTGGATTTGTTTCGATGTCACCAGCGCAAAGCAGTATGTGTGCAACACTGAACAAAACTACAAGTAGACGGCATCCTGGTCTCCAGTAACCAAAAAACGCCGTTGAACGGAGCCAGACAGCGAATTGCTGTTTGAGTTGTATGTGGCGCGCAAGGAAGCGTCCTATGCGCGCGCGATACGTACACACATCAACACCCATAGCAAACAAGAAATAATAGAAAGTTGGGATTTGCAGCCAGTGACAATGGTAATAATCGAGGTGAAAAAAGGTGCTACACACTTACCTACACAAGGTAAACAGCCACCGTTAACATCGAGTACACGGCCGCAAATCCCGCAAGTCCGTCGTCGCCGCAGCTACTTGTAGGTAACCATGGACCACGGGGTGCCGCACTTGTCGATGCCGTTGACAGCGCAGTGCGAAGGGGAGAACGCACGCGCGATATTTTCAGATGACAGGCCCAGATCCAAGGCCTCTAGATTGGTGATCCGCTATTTGCTCGCAATCAGAAGAACTGGTGCAGCATGCGCAGATCAAGCGTCTTTCAACGATAGCTGGGCTCGGCGTTGTACAGCAGTTGCGTGGTCCACCTACACAAGGTAAACAGCCACCGTTAACATCGAGTACACGGCCGCAAATCCCGCAAGTCCGTCGTCGCCGCAGCTACTTGTAGGTAACCATGGACCACGGGGTGCCGCACTTGTCGATGCCGTTGACAGCGCAGTGCGAAGGGGAGAACGCACGCGCGATATTTTCAGATGACAGGCCCAGATCCAAGGCCTCTAGATTGGTGATCCGCTATTTGCTCGCAATCAGAAGAACTGGTGCAGCATGCGCAGATCAAGCGTCTTTCAACGATAGCTGGGCTCGGCGTTGTACAGCAGTTGCGTGGTCCACCTACACAAGGTAAACAGCCACCGTTAACATCGAGTACACGGCCGCAAATCCACCAAATTTCATGTCTAGAAAGTCCACAACTAAAGACTCCACAACTGGAAACTCCACAACTTGAGACTCCACAACTAGAAAATCCACAACTAGAAACTCCACAACTAGAAACTCCGCAACTGGAGACTCCACAACTAGAAACTCCACAACTAGAAACTTCACAATTCGAAACTCTACAACAAGAAACTCCACAACTTGAAACTCCACAACTAGACACTACACAACTATAAACTCCACAACTAGAGACTGCGCAACTAGAGAACTCCGCAACTAGAAACTCCGCATTTAAAAACTCCACAACTTGAGATGCCGCAACTAGAAACTTCACAACTTGAAACTCCACAACTAGAAACTCCACAACTAAAAACTCTACAACTTGAAACAACACAACTAGAAACTCCACAACTTGTGACTCCGCAACTAGAAACTCCACAACTTGAAACTCCACAACTAGAAACTCCACAACTGGAAACTCCGCAACTAGAGACTCCACCATTAGAAACTCCACAACTAGAAACTCCACAACTACAAACTCCACAAATAGAGACTCGGCAACTAGAAATTCCATATCTAGAAACTCCACAACTACAAACTCCACAAATAGTTACTCGGCAACTAGAAATTCCATAACTAGAAACTCCACAACTAGAAACTGCAAAACTAGAGACTTCACAACTAGAAACTCAACAACTAGAAACTCCACAACTAAAAACTCCACAACTGGAAACTCCACAACTTGAGACTCCGCAACTTGAAGCTTCACAACTAAAAACTCCGCTATTAAAAACTCCGCAACTAGAAACTCCGCAACTAGAAACTCCACAACTTGAAACTCCACAACTAGATACTCCACAATTGGAAACTCCACAACTAGATAATCCATATCTGGAAACTCCACAACTAGAAACTCCACAACTAGAGACTCAACAACTAGAAACTCCAACACTTGAAACTCCACAACTCAAAACTCAAAAACTTGAAACTCCACAACTAGAAACTCCACAACTTGAAACTCCGCCACTAGAAACTCCACAACTTGAAACTCCACAACTAGAAACTCCACAACTAGAAACTGCAAAACTAGAGACTTCACAACTAGAAACTCACCAACTAGAAACTCCACAACTAGAGACTCCACAACTAGAAACTCCACAACTTCAAACTCCACAACTCAATACTCCACAACTTGAAACTCCAAAGCTAGAAACTCCACAACTTGAGACTCCGCAACTAGAAACTCCACAACTTGAAACTCCACAACTAGAAACTCAACAACTAGAAACTCCACAACTAAAAACTCCACAACTGGAAACTCCACAACTTGAGACTCCGCAACTTGAAACTCCACAACTAGAAACTCCGCTGTTAAAAACTCCGCAACTAGAAACTCCGCAACTAGAAACTCCACAACTTGAAACTCCACAACTAGATACTCCACAACTGGAAACTTCACAACTATATAATCGATATCTGGAAACTCCACAACTAGATACTCCATATCTGGAAACTCCACAACTAGAAACTCCACAACTAGAGACTCAACAACTCGAAACTCCACAACTAGAAACTCAACAATTAGAAACTCCACAACCAGACACTCCGCCATTCCACAACTGGAAACTCCACAACTAGATACTCCGCAACTAGAAACTCTGCTACTTGAGACTCCACAACTAGAAACTCCACAACTAGAAACTCCAAAACTAGAAACTCCGCAACAGGAGACTACAACTAGAAACTCCACAACTAGAAACTTCCAAACTAGAAACTCCACAACTAGAAACTTCACAACTAGAAACTCCGCAACTAGACACCCCACAACTAGAAACTCCGCAACTAGAGACTTCACAACTAAAAACTCCACAACTAGAAATTCCACAACTACAAACTCCACAAATAGAGACTCGGCAAAGAGAAATTCCATATCTAGAAACTCCACAACTAAAAACTCCACAACTAGAAACTGCAAAACTAGAAACTTCACAACTAGAAACTCCACAGCTAGAAACTCCACAACTGGAAACTCCACAACTAGACACTCCGCAACTAGAAACTCCACAACTAGAGACTCCACAACTTGAAACTCCACAACTTTAAACTCCACAACTTGAGACTCAACAACTAGAAACTCCACAACATGAAACTCCACAACTAGAAACTCCACAACCAGAAACTCCACAACTTGAGACTCCGCAACTTGAAACTTCACAACTAAAAACTCCGCTATTAAAAACTCCGCAACTAGAAACTCCGCAACTAGAAACTCCACAACTTGAAACTCCACAACTAGATACTCCACAATTGGAAACTCCACAACTAGATAATCCATATCTGGAAACCCCACAACTAGAAACTCCACAACTAGAGACTCAACAACTAGAAACTCCAACACTTGAAACTCCACAACTCAAAACTACAAAACTTGAAACTCCACAACTAGAAACTCCACAACTTGAAACTCCGCCACTAGAAACTCCACAACTTGAAACTCCACAACTAGAAACTCCACAACTAGAAACTGCAAAACTAGATACTTCACAACTAGAAACTCACCAACTAGAAACTCCACAACCAGAAACTCCACAACTAGAAACTCCACAACTAAAAACTTCACAACTAGAAACTCCACAACTAGAGACTCCACAACTAGAAACTCCACAACTTCAAACTCCACAACTCAATACTCCACAACTTGAAACTCCAAAGCTAGAAACTCCACAACTTGAGACTCCGCAACTAGAAACTCCACAACTTGAAACTCCACAACTAGAAACTCAACAACTAGAAACTCCACAACTAAAAACTCCACAACTGGAAACTCCACAACTTGAAACTCCGCAACTTGAAACTCCACAACTAGAAACTCCGCTGTTAAAAACTCCGCAACTAGAAACTCCACAACTTGAAACTCCACAACTAGATACTCCACAACTGGAAACTCCACAACTATATAATCGATATCTGGAAACTCCACAACTAGATACTCCATATCTGGAAACTCCACAACTAGAAACTCCACAACTAGAGACTCAACAACTCGAAACTCCACAACTAGAAACTCAACAATTAGAAACTCCACAACCAGACACTCCGCCATTCCACAACTGGAAACTCCACAACTAGATACTCCGCAACTAGAAACTCTGCTACTTGAGACTCCACAACTAGAAACTCCACAACTAGAAACTCCAAAACTAGAAACTCCGCAACCAGAAACTCCGCAACAGGAGACTACAACTAGAAACTCCACAACTAGAAACTTCAAAACTAGAAACTCCACAACTAGACACTCCGCAACTAGAAACTCCACAACTAGAGACTCCACAACTTGAAACTCCACAACTTTAAACTCCACAACTTGAGACTCAACAACTAGAAACTCCACAACATGAAACTCCACAACTAGAAACTCCACAACCAGAAACTCCACAACCATAAACTCCACAACTAGAAACTTCACAACTAGAAACTCTTCAACTAGAGACTCCACAACTAGAAAATACACAACTACAAACTCCACAAATAGAGACTCAGCTACAAGAAATTTCATGTCTAGAAAGTCCACAACTAAAACTCCACGACTGGAAACTCCACAACTTGAGACTCCACAACTAGAAACTCCACAACAAGAAACTCAATAACTAGAAACTCCACAACCAGAAACTCCACAACTAGAAACTCCACAACTAGAAACTCCACAACTGGAAACTCCACAACTTGAAACTCCACAATTGGAAACTCCACAAATAGATAATCCATATCTGGAAACTCCACAACTAGAAACTCCACAACTAGAGACTCAACAACTAGAAACTCCAACACTTGAAACTCCACAACTCAAAACTCCAAAACTTGAAACTCCACAACTAGAAACTCCACAACTTGAAACTCCGCCACTAGAAACTCCACAACTTGAAACTCCACAACTAGAAACTCCACAACTAGAAACTGCAAAACTAGAGACTTCACAACTAGAAACTCACCAACTAGAAACTCCACAACTAGAAACTCCACAACTAGAACTCCACAACTAAAAACTTCACAACTAGAAACTCCACAACTAGAGACTCCACAACTAGAAACTCCACAACTTCAAACTCCACAACTCAATACTCCACAACTTGAAACTCCAAAGCTAGAAACTCCACAACTTGAGACTCCGCAACTAGAAACTCCACAACTTGAAACTCCACAACTAGAAACTCAACAACTAGAAACTCCACAACTAAAAACTCCACAACTGGAAACTCCACAACTTGAGACTCCGCAACTTGAAACTCCACAACTAGAAACTCCGCTGTTAAAAACTCCGCAACTAGAAACTCCGCAACTAGAAACTCCACAACTTGAAACTCCACAACTAGATACTCCACAACTGGAAACTCCACAACTATATAATCGATATCTGGAAACTCCACAACTAGATACTCCATATCTGGAAACTCCACAACTAGAAACTCCACAACTAGAGACTCAACAACTCGAAACTCCACAACTAGAAACTCAACAATTAGAAACTCCACAACCAGACACTCCGCCATTCCACAACTGGAAACTCCACAACTAGATACTCCGCAACTAGAAACTCTGCTACTTGAGACTCCACAACTAGAAACTCCACAACTAGAAACTCCAAAACTAGAAACTCCGCAACTAGAAACTCCGCAACAGGAGACTACAACTAGAAACTCCACAACTAGAAACTTCAAAACTAGAAACTCCACAACTAGAAACTTCACAACTAGAAACTCCGCAACTAGAAACTCCACAACTAGAAACTCCGCAACTAGAGACTTCACAACTAAAAACTCCACAACTAGAAATTCCACAACTTGAAACTCCACAACTTTAAACTCCAAAACTCGAGAATCAACAACTAGAAACTCCACAACATGAAACTCCACAACTAGAAACTCCACAACCAGAAACTCCACAAACATAAACTCCACAACTAGAAACTTCACAACTAGAAACTCTTCAAATAGAGACTCCACAACTAGAAAATACACAAATACAAACTCCACAAATAGAGACTCAGCTACAAGAAATTTCATGTCTAGAAAGTCCACAACTAAAACTCCACGACTGGAAACTCCACAACTTGAGACTCCACAACTAGAAACTCCACAACTAGAAACTCAATAACTAGAAACTCCCCAACTAGAAACTCCACAACTAGAAACTCCGCAACTAGAAACTCCACAACTAGAAACTCCACAACGAAAAACTTCACAATTGGAAACTCTACAACTAGAAACTCCACAACTTGAAACTCCACAACTAGACAGTACACAACTAGAAACTCCACAACTAGAGAGTGCGCAACTAGATAACTCCGCAACTAGAAACTACGCATTTAAAAACTCCACAACTTGAGATGCCGCAACTAGAAACTCCACAACTTGAAACTCCACAACTGGAAACTCCGCAACTAAAAACTCTACAACTAGAGACTCCTCAACTAGAGAATTCGCAACTAGAAACTCCAAAACTAGAGACTCTGCACCTAGAAACTCCGCAGCTAGAAACTCCACAACTAGAAACTCCACAACTTGAAACTCCACAGCTCAAAACTCCACAACTTGAAACTCCACAACTAGCAACTCCACAACTTGAGACTCCGCAACTAGAAACTCCACAACTTGAGACTCCACAACTAGAACCTCCACAACTAGAAACTCTCCAACTAGAAACTCCGCAACTAGAAACTCCGCAACAGGAGACTCTACAACTAGAAACTCCACAACTAGAAACTCCAAAACTAGAAACTCCACAACTAGAAACTTCACAACTAGAAACTCCGCAACTAGAAACTCCACAACTAGAAACTCCGCAACTAGAGACTCCACAACTAAAAACTCCACAACTAGAAATTCCACAACTACAAACTCCACAAATAGAGACTCGGCAACTAGAAATTCCATATCTAGAAACTCCACAACTAAAAACTCCACAACTAGAAACTGCAAAACTAGAGTCTTCACAACTAGAAACTCCACAGCTAGAAACTCCACAACTGGAAACTCCACAACTAGACACCCCGCAACTAGAAACTCCACAACTAGAGACTCCACAACTTGAAACTCCACAACCAGAAACTCCGCAACTAGAAACTCCGCAACAGGAGACTCTACAACTAGAAACTCCACAAGTAGTAACTCCACAACTAGAAACTCCACAACTAAAAACTCCACAATTGGAAACTCTACTAGAAACTCCACACCTTGAGACTCCACAACTAGGCACTCCACAACTAGAAACTCCACAACTAGAGACTCTGCAACTATAAAACTCCACAACTAGAAACTCCGCATTTAAAAACTCTGCAACAAGAAATTCCACGGCTAGAAACAACACAACTAGACACTGCGCAACTAGAAACTCTACAACTAGAGAATTCGCAACTAGAAACTCCAAAAGTAGATACTCTGCAACTATAAACTCCGCAGCTAGAAACTCCACAACTAGAAACTCCACAACTCGAATCTCCACAACTAGAAACTCCGCAACTAGAGACTCCACAACTAGAAACTCCAGAACTTGAAACTCCACTACAAGAAACTCCACAACCAGAAACTTCACAACTAGAAACTCCACAACTAGAGACTCCACAACTAGAAACTCTACAACTAGAAACTCCACAACTACAAACTCCATAATAGAGACTAGGCAACAAAAAATTCCATATCATGAAACTCCACACGTAAAAACTCCACAACTAGAAACTGCAAAACTAGAGACTTCACAACTAGAAACTCCACAACTAGAAACTCCACAACTGGAAACTCCACAACTAGACACTCCGCAAATGGAAACTCCACAACTAGAGACTCCACAACTTGAAACTCCACAACTCTAAACTCCACAACTTGAGACTCAACAACTAGAAACTCCACAACATGAAACTCCACAACTAGAAACTCCACAACCAAAAACTCCACAACCATAAACTCCACAACTAGAAACTCCACAACTAAAAACTCTTCAACTAGAGACTCCACAACTAGAAACTCCACAACTACAAACTCCACAAATAGAGACTCGGCTACAAGAAATTTCATGTCTAGAAAGTCCACAACTAAAAACTCCACAACTGGAAACTCCACAACTTGAGACTCCACAACTAGAAACTCCACAACTAGAAACTCCACAACTAAAAACTCCCAAACTAGAAACTCCACAACTAGAAACTCCGCAACTGGAGACTCCACAACTAGAAACTCCACAACTAGAAACTTCACAATTCGAAACTCTACAACAAGAAACTCCACAACTGGAAACTCCACAACTAGACACTCCGCAAATAGAAACTCCACAACTAGAGACTCCACAACTTGAAACTCCACAACTCTAAACTCCACAACTTGAGACTCAACAACTAGAAACTCCACAACATGAAACTCCACAACTAGAAACTCCACAACCAAAAACTCCACAACCATAAACTCCACAACTAGAAACTCCACAGCTAGAAACTCTTCAACTAGAGACTCCACAACTAGAAACTCCACAACTACAAACTCCCCAAATAGAGACTCGGCTACAAGAAATTTCATGTCTAGAAAGTCCACAACTAAAAACTCCACAACTGGAAACTCCACAACTTGAGACTCCACAACTAGAAAATCCACAACTAGAAACTCCACAACTTGAAACTCCACAACTAGACACTACACAACTATAAACTTCACAACTAGAGACTGCGCAACTAGAGAACTCCGCAACTAGAAACTCCGCATTTAAAAACTCCACAACTTGAGATGCCGACACTAGAAACTTCACAACTTGAAACTCCACAACTAGAAACTCCACAACTAAAAACTCTACAACTTGAAACAACACAACTAGAAACTCCACAACTTGTGACTCCGCAACTAGAAACTCCACAACTTGAAACTCCACAACTAGAAACTCCACAACCAGAAACTCCACAACTAGAAACTCCACAACTAGAAACTCCACAACTGGAAACTCCGCAACTAGAGACTCCACAATTAGAAACTCCACAACTAGAAACTCCACAACTACAAACTCCACAAATAGAGACTTGGCAACTAGAAATTCCATATCTAGAAACTCCACAGCTACAAACTCCACAAATAGAGACTCGGCAACTAGAAATTCCATATCTAGAAACTCCACAACTAGAAACTGCAAAACTAGACATCACAACTAGAAACTCAACAACTAGAAATTCCACAACTAAAAACTCCACAACTGGAAACTCCACAACTTGAGACTCCGCAACTTGAAACTTCACAACTAAAAACTCCGCTATTAAAAACTCCGCATTTAGAAACTCCGCAACTAGAAACTCCACAACTTGAAACTCCACAACTAGATACTCCACAATTGGAAACTCCACAACTAGATAATCCATATCTGGAAACTCCACAACTAGAAACTCCACAACTAGAGACTCAACAACTAGAAACTCCAACACTTGAAACTCCACAACTCAAAACTCCAAAACTTGAAACTCCACAACTAGAAACTCCACAACTTGAGACTCCGCCACTAGAAACTCTACAATTTGAAACTCCACAACTAGAAACTCCACAACTAGAAACTGCAAAACTAGAGACTTCACAACTAGAAACTCACCAACTAGAAACTCCACAACCAGAAACTCCACAACTAGAAACTCCACAACTAAAAACTTCACAACTAGAAACTCCGCAACTAGAGACTCCACAACTAGAAACTCCACAACTTCAAACTCCACAACTCAATACTCCACAACTTGAAACTCCAAAGCTAGAAACTCCACAACTTGAGACTCCGCAACTAGAAACTCCACAACTTGAAACTCCACAACTAGAAACTCAACAACTAGAAACTCCACAACTAAAAACTCCACAACTGAAAACTCCACAACTAGAAACTTCACAACTAGAAACTCTTCAACTAGAGACTCCAAAACTAGAAAATACACAACTACAAACTCCACAAATAGAGACTCGGCTACAAGAAATTTCATGTCTAGAAAGTCCACAACTAAAACTCCACGACTGGAAACTCCACAACTTGAGACTCCACAACTAGAAACTCCACAACTAGAAACTCAATAACTAGAAACTCCCCAACTAGAAACTCCACAACTAGAAACTCCGCAACTAGAAACTCCACAACTAGAAACTCCACAATGAAAAACTTCACAATTGGAAACTCTACAACTAGAAACTCCACAACTTGAAACTCCACAACTAGACACTACACAACTAGAAACTCCACAACTAGAGACTGCGCAACTAGAGAATTCGCAGCTAGAAACTCCAAAACTAGAGGATCTGCACCTAGAAACTCCGCAGCTAGAAACTCCATACTAGAAACTCCACAACTAGAAACTCCACAACTTGAAACTCCACAACTCAAAACTCCACAACTTGAAACTCCACAACTAAAAACTCCACAACTTGAGACTCCGCAACTAGAAACTCCACAACTTGAGACTCCACAACTAGAAACTCCACAACTAGAAACTCCACAACTAGAAACTTCACAACTAGAAACTCCGCAACTAGAAACTCCACAACTAGAAACTCCGCAACTAGAGACTTCACAACTAAAAACTCCACAACTAGAAATTCCACAACTACAAACTCCCCAAATAGAGACTCGGCAACTAGAAATTCCATATCTAGAAACTCCACAACTAAAAACTCCACAACTGGAAACTGCAAAACTAGAGACTTCACAACTAGAAACTCCACAGCTAGAAACTCCACAACTGGAAACTCCACAACTAGACACTCCGCAACTAGAAACTCCACAACTAGAGACTCCACAACTTGAAACTCCACAACTTTAAACTCCACAACTTGAGACTCAACAACTAGAAACTCCACAACATGAAACTCCACAACTACAAACTCCACAACCAGAAACTCCACAGCCATAAACTCCACAACTACAAACTTCACAACTAGAAACTCTTCAACTAGAGACTCCACAACTAGAAACTCCACAACTAGAAACTCCACAACTAGAAACTCCACAACTAGAAACTCCGCAACTAGAAACTCCACAACGAAAAACTTCACAATTCGAAACTCTACAACTAGAAACTCCACAACTTGAAACTCCACAACTAGACACTACACAACTAGAAACTCCACAACTAGAGACTGCGCAACTAGAGAACTCCGCAACTAGAAACTCCACTACTAGATACTCAACAAATGGAAACTCGACAACTGGAAACTCCACATCTAGAGACTCCACAACTTGAAACTCCACAACTAGAGACTCTGCAACTAGAAACTCCACAACTAGAAACTCCACAACTACAAACTCCACAAATAGAGACTCGGCAACTAGAAACTCCACAACCAGAGACTCTGCAACTGGAAACTCCTCAGCTATAAACTCCACAAATAGAAACTCCGCAACTAGAAACTCCACAGCTAGAAACAACACAACTGGAAACTCCACAAATAGATACTCCACAACTGGAAACTCCACAACTAGAAACTCCACAACTACAACTAAAGACTCCACAACTGGAAACTCCATAACTAGAAACTCCACAACCAGAGACTCCGCAACTCCACAACTAGAAACTCCACAACTGGAAACTCCACAACTAGATACTGCACAACTAGAAACTCCACACCTATAGACTCCACAACTTGAAACTCTACAACTTGAAACTCCACAACTTGACACTCCACAACTTGAAACTCCACAACTAGAAACTCCACAACCAGAAACTCCACAACTAGAAACTCTTCAACTAGAGACTCCACAACTAGAAAATACACAACTACAAACTCCACAAATAGAGACTCGGCTACAAGAAATTTCATGTCTACAAAGTCCACAACTAAAACTCCACGACTGGAAACTCCACAACTTGAGACTCCACAACTAGAAACTCCACAACTAGAAACTCAATAACTAGAAACTCCCCAACTAGAAACTCCACAACTAGAAACTCCTCAACTAGAAACTCCGCAACTAGAAACTCCACAACGAAAAACTTCACAATTGGAAACTCTACAACTAGAAACTCCACAACTTGAAACTCCACAACTAGACACTACACAACTAGAAACTCAACAACTAGAGACTGCGCAACTAGATAACTCCGCAACTAGAAACTACGCATTTAAAAACTCCACAACTTGAGATGCCGCAACTAGAAACTCCACAACTTGAAACTCCACAACTGGAAACTCCACAACTAAAAACTCTACAACTAGAGACTCCTCAACTAGAGAATTCGCAACTAGAAACTCCAAAACTAGAGACTCTGCACCTAGAAACTCCGCAGCTAGAAACTCCACAACTAGAAACTCCACAACTAGAAACTACACAACTAGAAACTCTCCAACTAGAAACTCCGCAACTAGAAACTCCGCAACAGGAGACTCTACAACTAGAAACTCCACAACTAGAAACTCCAAAACTAGAAACTCCACAACTAGAAACTTCACAACTAGAAACTCCGCAACTAGAAACTCCACAACTAGAAACTCCGCAACTGGAAACTCCACAACTAGACACTCCGCAACTAGAAACTCCACAACTAGAGACTCCACAATTTGAAACTCCACAACTTTAAACTACACAACTTGAGACTCAACAACTAGAAACTCCACAACATGAAACTCCACAACTAGAAACTCCACAACCAGAAACTCCACAACCATAAACTCCACAACTAGAAACTCCACAACCAGAAACTCCACAACCATAAACTCCACAACTAGAAACTTCACAACTAGAAACTCTTCAACTAGAGACTCCAAAACTAGAAAATACACAACTACAAACTCCACAAATAGAGACTCGGCTACAAGAAATTTCATGTCTAGAAAGTCCACAACTAAAACTCCACGACTGGAAACTCCACAACTTGAGACTCCACAACTAGAAACTCCACAACTAGAAACTCAATAACTAGAAACTCCCCAACTAGAAACTCCACAACTAGAAACTCCGCAACTAGAAACTCCACAACTAGAAACTCCACAATGAAAAACTTCACAATTGGAAACTCTACAACTAGAAACTCCACAACTTGAAACTCCACAACTAGACACTACACAACTAGAAACTCCACAACTAGAGACTGCGCAACTAGAGAATTCGCAGCTAGAAACTCCAAAACTAGAGGATCTGCACCTAGAAACTCCGCAGCTAGAAACTCCATACTAGAAACTCCACAACTAGAAACTCCACAACTTGAAACTCCACAACTCAAAACTCCACAACTTGAAACTCCACAACTAAAAACTCCACAACTTGAGACTCCGCAACTAGAAACTCCACAACTTGAGACTCCACAACTAGAAACTCCACAACTAGAAACTCCACAACTAGAAACTTCACAACTAGAAACTCCGCAACTAGAAACTCCACAACTAGAAACTCCGCAACTAGAGACTTCACAACTAAAAACTCCACAACTAGAAATTCCACAACTACAAACTCCCCAAATAGAGACTCGGCAACTAGAAATTCCATATCTAGAAACTCCACAACTAAAAACTCCACAACTGGAAACTGCAAAACTAGAGACTTCACAACTAGAAACTCCACAGCTAGAAACTCCACAACTGGAAACTCCACAACTAGACACTCCGCAACTAGAAACTCCACAACTAGAGACTCCACAACTTGAAACTCCACAACTTTAAACTCCACAACTTGAGACTCAACAACTAGAAACTCCACAACATGAAACTCCACAACTACAAACTCCACAACCAGAAACTCCACAGCCATAAACTCCACAACTACAAACTTCACAACTAGAAACTCTTCAACTAGAGACTCCACAACTAGAAACTCCACAACTAGAAACTCCACAACTAGAAACTCCACAACTAGAAACTCCGCAACTAGAAACTCCACAACGAAAAACTTCACAATTCGAAACTCTACAACTAGAAACTCCACAACTTGAAACTCCACAACTAGACACTACACAACTAGAAACTCCACAACTAGAGACTGCGCAACTAGAGAACTCCGCAACTAGAAACTCCACTACTAGATACTCAACAAATGGAAACTCGACAACTGGAAACTCCACATCTAGAGACTCCACAACTTGAAACTCCACAACTAGAGACTCTGCAACTAGAAACTCCACAACTAGAAACTCCACAACTACAAACTCCACAAATAGAGACTCGGCAACTAGAAACTCCACAACCAGAGACTCTGCAACTGGAAACTCCTCAGCTATAAACTCCACAAATAGAAACTCCGCAACTAGAAACTCCACAGCTAGAAACAACACAACTGGAAACTCCACAAATAGATACTCCACAACTGGAAACTCCACAACTAGAAACTCCACAACTACAACTAAAGACTCCACAACTGGAAACTCCATAACTAGAAACTCCACAACCAGAGACTCCGCAACTCCACAACTAGAAACTCCACAACTGGAAACTCCACAACTAGATACTGCACAACTAGAAACTCCACACCTATAGACTCCACAACTTGAAACTCTACAACTTGAAACTCCACAACTTGACACTCCACAACTTGAAACTCCACAACTAGAAACTCCACAACCAGAAACTCCACAACTAGAAACTCTTCAACTAGAGACTCCACAACTAGAAAATACACAACTACAAACTCCACAAATAGAGACTCGGCTACAAGAAATTTCATGTCTACAAAGTCCACAACTAAAACTCCACGACTGGAAACTCCACAACTTGAGACTCCACAACTAGAAACTCCACAACTAGAAACTCAATAACTAGAAACTCCCCAACTAGAAACTCCACAACTAGAAACTCCTCAACTAGAAACTCCGCAACTAGAAACTCCACAACGAAAAACTTCACAATTGGAAACTCTACAACTAGAAACTCCACAACTTGAAACTCCACAACTAGACACTACACAACTAGAAACTCAACAACTAGAGACTGCGCAACTAGATAACTCCGCAACTAGAAACTACGTATTTAAAAACTCCACAACTTGAGATGCCGCAACTAGAAACTCCACAACTTGAAACTCCACAACTGGAAACTCCACAACTAAAAACTCTACAACTAGAGACTCCTCAACTAGAGAATTCGCAACTAGAAACTCCAAAACTAGAGACTCTGCACCTAGAAACTCCGCAGCTAGAAACTCCACAACTAGAAACTCCACAACTAGAAACTACACAACTAGAAACTCTCCAACTAGAAACTCCGCAACTAGAAACTCCGCAACAGGAGACTCTACAACTAGAAACTCCACAACTAGAAACTCCAAAACTAGAAACTCCACAACTAGAAACTTCACAACTAGAAACTCCGCAACTAGAAACTCCACAACTAGAAACTCCGCAACTGGAAACTCCACAACTAGACACTCCGCAACTAGAAACTCCACAACTAGAGACTCCACAACTTGAAACTCCACAACTTTAAACTACACAACTTGAGACTCAACAACTAGAAACTCCACAACATGAAACTCCACAACTAGAAACTCCACAACCAGAAACTCCACAACCATAAACTCCACAACTAGAAACTTCACAACTAGAAACTCTTCAACTAGAGACTCCACAACTAGAAACTCCCACACTTGAAACTCCACAACTGAAAACTCCACAACTTGAAACTCCACAACTAGAGACTCTGCAACTAGAAACTTCACAACTAGAAACTCCACAACTACAAACTCCACAAATAGAGACTCGGCAACTAGAAATTCCACGAATAGAGACTCGGCAACTAGAAATTCCACAACTAGAGACTCTGCAACTAGAAACTCCACAACTAGAGACTCCGCAACTCCACAACTAGTAACTCCACAACTGGAAAATCTACAACTAGATACTCCACAACTAGAAAATCCACAACTAGAAACTCCACAACTAGAAACTCCACAACTATAGAGTCCACAACTTGAAACTCCGCAACTAGAATCTCCGCAGCTAGAAACTACACAACTAGAGACTCCACAACTAGAAACTCCACAACTAGAAACTACATAACTTGAAACCTCAAAACCTTAAGTTACGCAACTAGAAAATCCACAGCTAGAGATTCCGCATTAGAAACTCCACAACTAGAAACTCCACAACTAGAAACTCAACAACTAGAAACTCCGCAACTAGAGACTCCAAAACTAGAAACTCCACAACTTGAAACTCCACAACTAGAAACTCCACAACTACAAACTCCACAAAACGAGACTCGGCAACTAGAAATTCCATATCTAGAAACTCCACAACCAAAAACTTTACAACTAGAAACTGCAAAACTAGAGACTTCACAACTAAAAACTCAACAACTAGAAACTCCACAACTAAAAACTCCACAGCTGGAAACTCCACAACTTGAGACTCCGCAACTTGAAACTTCACAAGTAGAAACTCTGCTATTAAAAACTCCACAACCAGAAACTCCGCAACTAGAAACTCCACAACTTAAAACTCCACAACTAGATACTCCACAACTGGAAACTCCTCAACTAGATACTTCACAACTGGAAACTCCACAACTAGATACTCCACAACTGGAAACTCCACAACTAGAAACTCCACAACCAGAGACTCCACAACTCCACAACTAGAAACTCCACAACTGGAAACTCCACAACTAGATACTCCGCAACTAGTAACTCTACAACTAGAGACTCCACAACTTGAAACTCCACAACTTTAAACTCCACAACTTGGGACTCCACAACTTGAAACTCCACAAATGGAAACTCCGCGACTAGAAACTCCGCAGCTAGAAACTACACAACTAAAGACTCCACAACTAGAAACTCCAAAACTCGAAACTCCACAACTGGAATCTCCACAACTAGACACTTCACAACTAAAAACTCTTCAACTAGAAACTCCTAAACTTGAGACTCCCCAACTAGAGAATCTACAAGTAGAGACTTCAAACTAGAAACTCAACAACTAGAAACTCCACAACTAAAAACTCAACAACTAGAAACTGCACAGCTTGAGACTCGGCAACTTGAAACTCCGCAACTTGAAACTCCACAACTAGAAACTCCGCAACTAGAAACTCCACAACTAGGGACTCCACAACTAGAAACTCCACAACTAGAAACTCCACAACTGGAAACTCCACTACTAGATACTCCACAAATGGAAACTCGACAACTGGAAACTCCACATCTAGAGACTCCACAACTTGAAACTCCACAACTAGAGACTCTGCAACTAAAAACTCCACAACTAGAAACTCCAACACTACAAACTCCACAAATAGAGACTCGGCAACTAGAAATTCCACGAATGGAGACTCGGAAACTAGAAATTCCACAACTAGAAACTCTGCAACTCGAAACTCCGCAACTAGAGACTCCGCAACTCCACAACTAGAAACTCCACAACTGCAAAATCTACAACTAGATACTCCACAACTAGAAAATCCACAACTAGAAACTCTACAACTAGAACTCCACATCTAGAGAGTCCACAACTTGAAACTCCACAAGTTTAAACTCCACAACTTGAGACTCCACAACTTGAAACTCCGCAACTAGAATCTCCGCAGCTAGATACTACACAACTAGAGACTCCAAAACTAGAAACTCCACAACTAGAAACTCCACAACTTGAATCCTCACAACCTTAAGTTACGCAACTAGAAAATCCACAGCTAGAGATTCCGCAACTAGAAACTCCACAACTAGAAACTCCACAACTACAAACTCCACATATGGACACTCGGCAACTAGAAATTCCATATCTAGAAACTCCACAACTAAAAACTTTACAACTAGAAACTGCAAAACTAGAGACTTCACAACTAGAAACTCAACAACTAGAAACTCCACAACTAAAAACTCCACAGCTGGAAACTCCACAACTTGAGACTCCGCAACTTGTAACTTCACAAGTAGCAACTCCGCTATTAAAAACTCCACAACCAGAAACTCCGCAACTAGAAACTCCGCAACTAGAAACTCCATAACTGGAAGCTCCACTACTAGATACTCCACAACTAGAAATTCTATATCTAGAAACTCCACAACTAAAAACTCTACAACTAGAAACTGCAAAACTAGAGACTTCACAACTAGAAACTCCACAACTAGAAACTCCACAACTGGAAACTCCACAACTAGACACTCCGCAACTAACAACTCCACAACTAGAGACTCCACAACTTGAAACTCCACAACTTTAAACTCCACAACTTGAGACTCAACAACTAGAAACTCCACAACATGAAACTCCACAACTAGAAACTCCACAACCAGAAACTCCACAACCATAAACTCCACAACTAGAAACTTCACAACTAGAAACTCTTCAACTAGAGACTCCAAAACTAGAAAATACACAACTACAAACTCCACAAATAGAGACTCGGCTACAAGAAATTTCATGTCTAGAAAGTCCACAACTAAAACTCCACGACTGGAAACTCCACAACTTGAGACTCCACAACTAGAAACTCCACAACTAGAAACTCAATAACTAGAAACTCCCCAACTAGAAACTCCACACCTAGAAACTCCGCAACTAGAAACTCCACAACTAGAAACTCCACAACTAGAAACTCCGCAACTAGAAACTCCACAACGAAAAACTTCACAATTCGAAACTCTACAACTAGAAACTCCACAACTTGAAACTCCACAACTAGACACTACACAACTAGAAACTCCTCAACTAGAGACTGCGCAACTAGAGAACTCCGCAACTAGAAACTACGCATTTAAAAACTCCACAACTTGAGACGCCGCAACTAGAAACACCACAACTAGAGACTCCACAACTTGAAACTCCACAACTTTAAACTCCACAACTTTAAACTCCACAACTAGAAACTCCACAACTAGAAACTCCGCAACTAGAGACTCCACAATTAGAAATTCCACAACTAGAAACTCCACAACTACAAACTCCACAAATAGAGACTCGTCAACTAGAAATTTAATATCTAGAAACTCCACAACTACAAACTCCACAAATAGAGGCTCGGCAACTAGAAATTCCATATCTAAAACTCCACAACTAGAAACTGCAAAACTAGAAACTCCACAACTAGAGACTCCACAACTAGAAACTCCCACACTTGAAACTCCACAACTGAAAACTCCACAACTTGAAACTCCACAACTAGAGACTCTGCAACTAGAAACTTCACAACTAGAAACTCCACAACTACAAACTCCACAAATAGAGACTCGCCAACTAGAAATTCCACGAATAGAGACTCGGCAACTAGAAATTCCACAACTAGAGACTCTGCAACTAGAAACTCCACAACTAGAGACTCCGCAACTTCACAACTAGTAACTACACAACTGGAAAATCTACAACTAGATACTCCACAACTAGAAAATCCACAACTAGAAACTCCACAACTAGAAACTCCACAACTATAGAGTCCACAACTTGAAACTCCACAACTAGAAACTCCCCAACTTGAAACTCCGCAACTAGAATCTCCGCAGCTAGAAACTACACAACTAGAGACTCCACAACTAGAAACTCCACAACTAGAAACTCCATAACTTGAAACCTCGAAACCTTAAGTTACGCAACTAGAAAATCCAGAGCTAGAGATTCCGCATTAGAAACTCCACAACTAGAAACTCCACAACTAGAAACTCAACAACTAGAAACTCGGCAACTAGAGACTCCAAAACTAGAAACTCCACAACTTGAAACTCCACAACTAGAAACACCACAACTACAAACTCCACAAAACGAGACTCGGCAACTAGAAATTCCATATCTAGAAACTCCACAACTAAAAACTTTACAACTAGAAACTGCAAAACTAGAGACTTCACAACTAGAAACTCAACAACTAGAAACTCCACAACTAAAAACTCCACAGCTGGAAACTCCACAACTTGAGACTCCGCAACTTGAAACTTCACAAGTAGAAACTCCGCTATTAAAAACTCCACAACCAGAAACTCCGCAACTAGAAGCTCCACAACTTAAAACTCCACAACTAGTTACTCCACAACTGGAAACTCCTCAACTAGATACTTCACAACTGGAAACTCCACAACTAGATACTCCACAACTGGAAACTCCACAACTAGAAACTCCACAACTAGAGACTCCACAACTCGAAACTCCACAACTAGAAACTCCACAACCAGAGACTCCGCAACTCCACAACTAGAAACTCCACAACTGGAAACTCCACAACTAGATACTCCGCAACTAGTAACTCTACAACTAGACACTCCACAACTTGAAACTCCACAACTTTAAACTCCACAACTTGGGACTCCACAACTAGAAACTCCACAAATGGAAACTCCGCGACTAGAAACTCTGCAGCTAGAAACTACACAACTAAAGACTCCACAACTAGAAACTCCAAAACTCGAAACTCCACAACTGGAATCTCCACAACTAGACACTTCACAACTAAAAACTCTTCAACTAGAAACTCCTAGACTTGAGACTCCCCAACTAGAGAATCTACAAGTAGAGACTTCAAACTAGAAACTCAACAACTAGAAACTCCACAACTAAAAACTCAACAGCTAGAAACTGCACAGCTTGAGACTCTGCAACTTGAAACTCCACAACTTGAAACTCCACAACTAGAAACTCCGCAACTAGAAACTCCACAACTAGGGACTCCACAACTAGAAACTCCACAACTAGAAACTCCAAAACTGGAAACTCCACTACTAGATACTCCACAAATGGAAACTCGACAACTGGAAACTCCACATCTAGAGACTCCACAACTTGAAACTCCACAACTAGAGACTCTGCAACTAGAAACTCCACAACTAGAAACTCCACAACTACAAACTCTACAACTACAAACTCCACAAATAGAAATTCCACGAATAGAGACTCCGAAACTAGAAATTCCACAACTAGAGACTCTGCAACTAGAAACTCCACAACTAGAGACTCCGCAACTCCACAACTAGAAACTCCACAACTGGAAAATCTACAACTAGATACTCCACAACTAGAAAATCCACAACTAGAAACTCTACAACTAGAACTCCACAACTAGAGAGTCCGCAACTTGAAACTCCACAAGTTTAAACTCCACAACTTGAGACTCCACATCTTGAAACTCCGCAACTAGAATCTCCACAGCTAGAAACTACACAACTAGAGACTCCAAAACTAGAAACTCCACAACTAGAAACTCCACAACTTGAAACCTCACAACCTTAAGTTACGCAACTAGAAAATCCACAGCTAGAGATTCCGCAACTAGAAACTCCACAACTAGAAACTCCACAACTACAAACTCCACAAATGGAGACTCGGCAACTAGAAATTCCATATCTAGAAACTCCACAACTAAAAACTTTACAACTAGAAACTGCAAAACTAGAGACTTCACAACTAGAAACTCAACAACTAGAAACTCCACAACTAAAAACTCCACAGCTGGAAACTCCACAACTTGAGACTCCGCAACTTGAAACTTCACAAGTAGAAACTCCGCTATTAAAAACTCCACAACCAGAAACTCCGCAACTAGAAACTCCACAACTTAAAACTCGACAACTGGAAACTCCACAACTAGACACTCCACAACTAAAAACTCTTCAACTAGAAACTCCTAAACTTGAGACTCCACAACTAGAGAATCTACAAGTAGAGACTTCAAACTAGAAACTAACAACTAGAAACTCCACAACTAAAAACTCCACAAATAGAAACTCCACAAATGGAAACTCCGCAACTAGAAACTCCGCAGCTAGAAACTACACAACTAGAGACTCCACAACTAGAAACTCCAAAACTCGAAACTCCACAACTGGAAACTCCACAACTAGACGCTCCATAACTAAAAACTCTTCAACTAGAAACTCCTGAACTTGAGACTCCACAACTAGAGAATCTACAAGTAGAAACTTCAAACTAGAAACTCAACAACTAGAAACTCCACAACTAAAAACTCAACAACTAGAAACTGCACAGCTTGAGGCTCCGCAACTTGAAACTCCAATACTTGAAACTTCACAACTAGAAACTCCGCAACTAGAAACTCCACAACTAGGGACTCCGCAACTAGAAACTCCACAACTAGAAATGCCAAAACTAGAGATTCCGCAACTAGAAACTTCACAACCAGAGACTCCACAACTAGAAACTCCACAACTAGAAACTCCACAACTTGAAACCTCACAACCTTAAGTTACGCAACTAGAAAATCCACAGCTAGAGATTCCGCAACTAGAAACTCCACAACTAGAAACTCCACAACTAGAAACTCAACAACTAGAAACTCCGCAACTAGAGACTCCACAACTAGAAACTCCACAACTTGAAACTCCACAACTAGAAACTCCACAACTACAAACTTCACAAATGGAGACTCGGTAACTAGAAATTACATATCTAGAAACTCCACAACTAAAAACTCCACAACTAGAAAATCCGCAACTAGAAACTCCACAACCAGAGACTCTGCAACTGGAAACTCCGCAGCTATAAACTCCACAAATAGAAACTCCGCAACTAGAAACTACGCAGCTAGAAACAACACAACGGGAAACTCCACAACTAGATACTCCACAACTGGAAACTCCACAACTAGAAACTCCACAACTACAACTAAAGACTCCACAACTGGAAACTCCAAAACTAGAAACTCCACAACCAGAGACTCCGCAACTCCACAACTAGACACTCCTCAACTGGAAACTCCACAACTAGATACTGCGCAACTAGAAACTCCACACCTATAGACTCCACAACTTGAAACTCCACAACTTGAAACTCCACAACTTGAGACTCCACAACTTGAAACTCCACAACTAGAAACTCCACAACCAGAAACTCCACAACTAGAAACTCCACAACTAGAAACTCTGCAACTAGAGACTCCACAATTAGAAACTCCACAACTAGAAACTCCACAACTACAAACTCCACAAATAGAGACTCGGCTACAAGAAATTTCATGTCTAGAAAGTCCACAACTAAAAACTCCACAACTGGAACCTCCACAACTAGAAACCCCGCAACTTGAAATACCACAACTAGAGACTCCGCAACTAGAAACTCCACAACCAGAGATTCTGCAACTAGAAACTCCGCAGCTAGAAACTCCACAAATAGAAACTCCGCAACTAGAAACTCCGCAGCTAAAAACTACACAACTAGAGACTCTACAACTAGAAACTCCACAACTAGAAACTCCACAACTAGAAACTCCACAGCTTGGAACCTCACAACCTTAAGTTATGCAACTAGAAAATCCACAGCTAGAGATTCCGCAACTAGAAACTCCATAACTAGAAACTCCACAACTAGACACTCCACAACTAGAAACTCCGCAACTAGATACTCCACAACTAGAAACTCTACAACTTGAAACTCCACAACTAGAAACTCCACAACTACAAACTCCACAAATAGAGACTCGACAACTAGAAATTCCATATCTAGAAACTCCACAACTGGAAACTCCACAACTAGACATCCCAGAACTAAAAATTCTTCAACTAGAAACTCCTAAACTAGAGACTCCAAAACTAGAGAATCTACAACTAGAGACTTCAAACTAGAAACTCAACAACTGGAAACTCCACAACTAAAAACTCAACAACTAGAAACTGCACAGCTTGAGACTCCGCAACTTGAAACTCCGCAACTAGAAACTCCACGACTAGAAACTCCACAACTAGGAACTCCGCAACTAGAAACTGTAACACTAGAAACTCCACAACTGGAAACTCCACTACTAGATACTCCACAACTGGAAACTCGACAACTAGAAACTCCACATCTAGAAACTCCACAACTTCAAACTCCACAACTCGAAACTCCACAACCAGAGACTCCGCCACTCAACAACTAGATACTCCACAACTAGAAAATCCACAACTAGAAACTCTACAACTAGAACTCCACAACTAGAGAGTCCACAACTTGAAACTCCGCAACTAGAATCTCCGCAGCTAGAAACTACACAACTAGAGACTCCACAACTAGAAACTCCACAACTAGAAACTACATAACTTGAAACCTCAAAACCTTAAGTTACGCAACTAGAAAATCCACAGCTAGAGATTCCGCATTAGAAACTCCACAACTAGAAACTCCACAACTAGAAACTCAACAACTAGAAACTCCGCAACTAGAGACTCCAAAACTAGAAACTCCACAACTTGAAACTCCACAACTAGAAACTCCACAACTACAAACTCCACAAAACGAGACTCGGCAACTAGAAATTCCATATATAGAAACTCCACAACCAAAAACTTTACAACTAGAAACTGCAAAACTAGAGACTTCACAACTAAAAACTCAACAACTAGAATTTCCACAACTAAAAACTCCACAGCTGGAAACTCCACAACTTGAGACTCCGCAACTTGAAACTTCACAAGTAGAAACTCCGCTATTAAAAACTCCACAACCAGAAACTCCGCAACTAGAAACTCCACAACTTAAAACTCCACAACTAGATACTCCACAACTGGAAACTCCTCAACTAGATACTTCACAACTGGAAACTCCACAACTAGATACTCCACAACTGGAAACTCCACAACTAGAAACTCCACAACCAGAGACTCCACAACTCCACAACTAGAAACTCCACAACTGGAAACTCCACAACTAGATACTCCGCAACTAGTAACTCTACAACTAGAGACTCCACAACTTGAAACTCCACAACTTTAAACTCCACAAGTTGGGACTCCACAACTAGAAACTCCACAAATGGAAACTCCGCGACTAGAAACTCCGCAGCTAGAAACTACACAACTAAAGACTCCACAACTAGAAACTCCAAAACTCGAAACTCCACAACTGGAATCTCCACAACTAGACACTTCACAACTAAAAACTCTTCAACTAGAAACTCCTAAACTTGAGACTCCCCAACTAGAGAATCTACAAGTAGAGACTTCAAACTAGAAACTCAACAACTAGAAACTCCACAACTAAAAACTCAACAACTAGAAACTGCACAGCTTGAGACTCGGCAACTTGAAACTCCACAACTTGAAACTCCACAACTAGAAACTCCGCAACTAGAAACTCCACAACTAGGGACTCCACAACTAGAAACTCCACAACTAGAAACTCCACAACTGGAAACTCCACTACTAGATACTCCACAAATGGAAACTCGACAACTGGAAACTCCACATCTAGAGACTCCACAACTTGAAACTCCACAACTAGAGACTCTGCAACTAAAACTCCACAACTAGAAACTCCAACACTACAAACTCCACAAATAGAGACTCGGCAACTAGAAATTCCACGAATGGAGACTCGGAAACTAGAAATTCCACAACTAGAAACTCTGCAACTCGAAACTCCGCAACTAGAGACTCCGCAACTCCACAACTAGAAACTCCACAACTGCAAAATCTACAACTAGATACTCCACAACTAGAAAATTCACAACTAGAAACTCTACAACTAGAACTCCACATCTAGAGAGTCCACAACTTGAAACTCCACAAGTTTAAACTCCACAATTTGAGACTCCACAACTTGAAACTCCGCAACTAGAATCTCCGCAGCTAGATACTACACAACTAGAGACTCCAAAACTAGAAACTCCACAACTAGAAACTCCACAACTTGAATCCTCACAACCTTAAGTTACGCAACAAGAAAATCCAATGCTTGAGATTCCGCAACTAGAAACTCCACAACTAGAAACTCCACAACTACAAACTCCACATATGGACACTCGGCAACTAGAAATTCCATATCTAGAAACTCCACAACTAAAAACTTTACAACTAGAAACTGCAAAACTAGAGACTTCACAACTAGAAACTCAACAACTAGAAACTCCACAACTAAAAACTCCACAGCTGGAAACTCCACAACTTGAGACTCCGCAACTTGTAACTTCACAAGTAGCAACTCCGCTATTAAAAACTCCACAACCAGAAACTCCGCAACTAGAAACTCCGCAACTAGAAACTCCACAACTGGAAGCTCCACTACTAGATACTCCACAACTAGAAATTCTATATCTAGAAACTCCACAACTAAAAACTCTACAACTAGAAACTGCAAAACTAGAGACTTCACAACTAGAAACTCCACAACTAGAAACTCCACAACTGGAAACTCCACAACTAGACACTCCGCAACTAACAACTCCACAACTAGAGACTCCACAACTTGAAACTCCACAACTTTAAACTCCACAACTTGAGACTCAACAACTAGAAACTCCACAACATGAAACTCCACAACTAGAAACTCCACAACCAGAAACTCCACAACCATAAACTCCACAACTAGAAACTTCACAACTAGAAACTCTTCAACTAGAAACTCCAAAACTAGAAAATACACAACTACAAACTCCACAAATAGAGACTCGGCTACAAGAAATTTCATGTCTAGAAAGTCCACAACTAAAACTCCACGACTGGAAACTCCACAACTTGAGACTCCACAACTAGAAACTCCACAACTAGAAACTCAATAACTAGAAACTCCCCAACTAGAAACTCCACAACTAGAAACTCCGCAACTAGAAACTCCACAACTAGAAACTCCACAACTAGAAACTCCGCAACTAGAAACTCCGCAACGAAAAACTTCACAATTCGAAACTCTACAACTAGAAACTCCACAACTTGAAACTCCACAACTAGACACTACACAACTAGAAACTCCTCAACTAGAGACTGCGCAACTAGAGAACTCCGCAACTAGAAACTACGCATTTAAAAACTCCACAACTTGAGACGCCGCAACTAGAAACACCACAACTAGAGACTCCACAACTTGAAACTCCACAACTTTAAACTCCACAACTTTAAACTCCACAACTAGAAACTCCACAACTAGAAACTCCGCAACTAGAGACTCCACAATTAGAAATTCCACAACTAGAAACTCCACAACTACAAACTCCACAAATAGAGACTCGTCAACTAGAAATTTAATATCTAGAAACTCCACAACTACAAACTCCACAAATAGAGGCTCGGCAACTAGAAATTCCATATCTAAAACTCCACAACTAGAAACTGCAAAACTAGAAACTCCACAACTAGAGACTCCACAACTAGAAACTCCCACACTTGAAACTCCACAACTGAAAACTCCACAACTTGAAACTCCACAACTAGAGACTCTGCAACTAGAAACTTCACAACTAGAAACTCCACAACTACAAACTCCACAAATAGAGACTCGGCAACTAGAAATTCCACGAATAGAGACTCGGCAACTAGAAATTCCACAACTAGAGACTCTGCAACTAGAAACTCCACAACTAGAGACTCCGCAACTTCACAACTAGTAACTACACAACTGGAAAATCTACAACTAGATACTCCACAACTAGAAAATCCACAACTAGAAACTCCACAACTAGAAACTCCACAACTATAGAGTCCACAACTTGAAACTCCACAACTAGAAACTCCCCAACTTGAAACTCCGCAACTAGAATCTCCGCAGCTAGAAACTACACAACTAGAGACTCCACAACTAGAAACTCCACAACTAGAAACTCCATAACTTGAAACCTCGAAACCTTAAGTTACGCAACTAGAAAATCCAGAGCTAGAGATTCCGCATTAGAAACTCCACAACTAGAAACTCCACAACTAGAAACTCAACAACTAGAAACTCGGCAACTAGAGACTCCAAAACTAGAAACTCCACAACTTGAAACTCCACAACTAGAAACACCACAACTACAAACTCCACAAAACGAGACTCGGCAACTAGAAATTCCATATCTAGAAACTCCACAACTAAAAACTTTACAACTAGAAACTGCAAAACTAGAGACTTCACAACTAGAAACTCAACAACTAGAAACTCCACAACTAAAAACTCCACAGCTGGAAACTCCACAACTTGAGACTCCGCAACTTGAAACTTCACAAGTAGAAACTCCGCTATTAAAAACTCCACAACCAGAAACTCCGCAACTAGAAACTCCACAACTTAAAACTCCACAACTAGTTACTCCACAACTGGAAACTCCTCAACTAGATACTTCACAACTGGAAACTCCACAACTAGATACTCCACAACTGGAAACTCCACAACTAGAAACTCCACAACTAGAGACTCCACAACTCGAAACTCCACAACTAGAAACTCCACAACCAGAGACTCCGCAACTCCACAACTAGAAACTCCACAACTGGAAACTCCACAACTAGATACTCCGCAACTAGTAACTCTACAACTAGACACTCCACAACTTGAAACTCCACAACTTTAAACTCCACAACTTGGGACTCCACAACTAGAAACTCCACAAATGGAAACTCCGCGACTAGAAACTCTGCAGCTAGAAACTACACAACTAAAGACTCCACAACTAGAAACTCCAAAACTCGAAACTCCACAACTGGAATCTCCACAACTAGACACTTCACAACTAAAAACTCTTCAACTAGAAACTCCTAGACTTGAGACTCCCCAACTAGAGAATCTACAAGTAGAGACTTCAAACTAGAAACTCAACAACTAGAAACTCCACAACTAAAAACTCAACAGCTAGAAACTGCACAGCTTGAGACTCTGCAACTTGAAACTCCACAACTTGAAACTCCACAACTAGAAACTCCGCAACTAGAAACTCCACAACTAGGGACTCCACAACTAGAAACTCCACAACTAGAAACTCCAAAACTGGAAACTCCACTACTAGATACTCCACAAATGGAAACTCGACAACTGGAAACTCCACATCTAGAGACTCCACAACTTGAAACTCCACAACTAGAGACTCTGCAACTAGAAACTCCACAACTAGAAACTCCACAACTACAAACTCTACAACTACAAACTCCACAAATAGAAATTCCACGAATAGAGACTCCGAAACTAGAAATTCCACAACTAGAGACTCTGCAACTAGAAACTCCACAACTAGAGACTCCGCAACTCCACAACTAGAAACTCCACAACTGGAAAATCTACAACTAGATACTCCACAACTAGAAAATCCACAACTAGAAACTCTACAACTAGAACTCCACAACTAGAGAGTCCGCAACTTGAAACTCCACAAGTTTAAACTCCACAACTTGAGACTCCACATCTTGAAACTCCGCAACTAGAATCTCCACAGCTAGAAACTACACAACTAGAGACTCCAAAACTAGAAACTCCACAACTAGAAACTCCACAACTTGAAACCTCACAACCTTAAGTTACGCAACTAGAAAATCCACAGCTAGAGATTCCGCAACTAGAAACTCCACAACTAGAAACTCCACAACTAGAAACTCCACAACTACAAACTCCACAAATGGAGACTCGGCAACTAGAAATTCCATATCTAGAAACTCCACAACTAAAAACTTTACAACTAGAAACTGCAAAACTAGAGACTTCACAACTAGAAACTCAACAACTAGAAACTCCACAACTAAAAACTCCACAGCTGGAAACTCCACAACTTGAGACTCCGCAACTTGAAACTTCACAAGTAGAAACTCCGCTATTAAAAACTCCACAACCAGAAACTCCGCAACTAGAAACTCCACAACTTAAAACTCGACAACTGGAAACTCCACAACTAGACACTCCACAACTAAAAACTCTTCAACTAGAAACTCCTAAACTTGAGACTCCACAACTAGAGAATCTACAAGTAGAGACTTCAAACTAGAAACTAACAACTAGAAACTCCACAACTAAAAACTCCACAAATAGAAACTCCACAAATGGAAACTCCGCAACTAGAAACTCCGCAGCTAGAAACTACACAACTAGAGACTCCACAACTAGAAACTCCAAAACTCGAAACTCCACAACTGGAAACTCCACAACTAGACGCTCCATAACTAAAAACTCTTCAACTAGAAACTCCTGAACTTGAGACTCCACAACTAGAGAATCTACAAGTAGAAACTTCAAACTAGAAACTCAACAACTAGAAACTCCACAACTAAAAACTCAACAACTAGAAACTGCACAGCTTGAGGCTCCGCAACTTGAAACTCCAATACTTGAAACTTCACAACTAGAAACTCCGCAACTAGAAACTCCACAACTAGGGACTCCGCAACTAGAAACTCCACAACTAGAAATGCCAAAACTAGAGATTCCGCAACTAGAAACTTCACAACCAGAGACTCCACAACTAGAAACTCCACAACTAGAAACTCCACAACTTGAAACCTCACAACCTTAAGTTACGCAACTAGAAAATCCACAGCTAGAGATTCCGCAACTAGAAACTCCACAACTAGAAACTCCACAACTAGAAACTCAACAACTAGAAACTCCGCAACTAGAGACTCTACAACTAGAAACTCCACAACTTGAAACTCCACAACTAGAAACTCCACAACTACAAACTTCACAAATGGAGACTCGGTAACTAGAAATTACATATCTAGAAACTCCACAACTAAAAACTCCACAACTAGAAAATCCGCAACTAGAAACTCCACAACCAGAGACTCTGCAACTGGAAACTCCGCAGCTATAAACTCCACAAATAGAAACTCCGCAACTAGAAACTACGCAGCTAGAAACAACACAACGGGAAACTCCACAACTAGATACTCCACAACTGGAAACTCCACAACTAGAAACTCCACAACTACAACTAAAGACTCCACAACTGGAAACTCCAAAACTAGAAACTCCACAACCAGAGACTCCGCAACTCCACAACTAGACACTCCTCAACTGGAAACTCCACAACTAGATACTGCGCAACTAGAAACTCCACACCTATAGACTCCACAACTTGAAACTCCACAACTTGAAACTCCACAACTTGAGACTCCACAACTTGAAACTCCACAACTAGAAACTCCACAACCAGAAACTCCACAACTAGAAACTCCACAACTAGAAACTCTGCAACTAGAGACTCCACAATTAGAAACTCCACAACTAGAAACTCCACAACTACAAACTCCACAAATAGAGACTCGGCTACAAGAAATTTCATGTCTAGAAAGTCCACAACTAAAAACTCCACAACTGGAACCTCCACAACTAGATACTGCGCAACTAGAAACTCCACACCTATAGACTCCACAACTTGAAACTCCACAACTTGAAACTCCACAACTTGAGACTCCACAACTTGAAACTCCACAACTAGAAACTCCACAACCAGAAACTCCACAACTAGAAACTCCACAACTAGAAACTCTGCAACTAGAGACTCCACAATTAGAAACTCCACAACTAGAAACTCCACAACTACAAACTCCACAAATAGAGACTCGGCTACAAGAAACTTCATGTCTAGAAAGTCCACAACTAAAAACTCCACAACTGGAACCTCCACAACTAGAAACCCCGCAACTTGAAATACCACAACTAGAGACTCCGCAACTAGAAACTCCACAACCAGAGATTCTGCAACTAGAAACTCCGCAGCTAGAAACTCCACAAATAGAAACTCCGCAACTAGAAACTCCGCAGCTAAAAACTACACAACTAGAGACTCTACAACTAGAAACTCCACAACTAGAAACTCCACAACTAGAAACTCCACAGCTTGGAACCTCACAACCTTAAGTTATGCAACTAGAAAATCCACAGCTAGAGATTCCGCAACTAGAAACTCCATAACTAGAAACTCCACAACTAGACACTCCACAACTAGAAACTCCGCAACTAGATACTCCACAACTAGAAACTCTACAACTTGAAACTCCACAACTAGAAACTCCACAACTACAAACTCCACAAATAGAGACTCGACAACTAGAAATTCCATATCTAGAAACTCCACAACTGGAAACTCCACAACTAGACACCCCAGAACTAAAAATTCTTCAACTAGAAACTCCTAAACTAGAGACTCCAAAACTAGAGAATCTACAACTAGAGACTTCAAACTAGAAACTCAACAACTGGAAACTCCACAACTAAAAACTCAACAACTAGAAACTGCACAGCTTGAGACTCCGCAACTTGAAACTCCGCAACTAGAAACTCCACGACTAGAAACTCCACAACTAGGAACTCCGCAACTAGAAACTGTAACACTAGAAACTCCACAACTGGAAACTCCACTACTAGATACTCCACAACTGGAAACTCGACAACTAGAAACTCCACATCTAGAAACTCCACAACTTCAAACTCCACAACTCGAAACTCCACAACCAGAGACTCCGCCACTCAACAACTAGATACTCCACAACTAGAAAATCCACAACTAGAAACTCTACAACTAGAACTCCACAACTAGAGAGTCCACAACTTGAAACTCCACAAGTTTAAACTCCACAACATGAGACTCTACAACTTGAAACTCCGCAACTAGAATCTCCACAGCTAGAAACTACACAACTAGAGACTCCAAAACTAGAAACTCCACAACTAGAAACTCTACAACTTGAAACCTCACAACCTTAAGTTACGCAACTAGAAAATCCACAGCTAGAGATTCCGCAACTAGAAACTCCACAACCAGAAACTCCACAACTAGAAACTCCACAACTACAAACTCCACAAATGGAGACTCGGCAACTAGAAATTCCATATCTAGAAACTCCACAACTAAAGACTCCACAACTGGAAACTCCAAAACTAGAAACTCCACAACCAGAGACTCCGCAACTCCACAACTAGAAACTCCTCAACTGGAAACTCCACAACTAGATACTGCGCAACTAGAAACTCCACACCTATAGACTCCACAACTTGAAACTCCACAACTAAAAACTCCACAACTGGAACCTCCACAACTAGAAACCCCACAACTTGAAATACCACAACTAGAGACTCCGCAACTAGAAACTCCACAACCAGAGACTGTGCAACTAGAAACTCCGCAGCTAGTAACTCCACAAATAGAAACTCCGCAACTAGAAACTCCGCAGCTAGAAACTACACAACTAGAGACTCCACAACTAGAAACTCCACAGCTAGAAACTCCACAACTAGAAAGTCCACAACTAGAAACTCCCCAACTAGAAACACCGCAACTAGAGACTCCACAACTAGAAACTCCACAACTTGAAACTCCACAACTAGAAACTCCACAACTACAAACTCCACAAATAGAGACTCGGCAACTAGAAATTACATATCTAGAAACTCTACAACTAAAAACTCCACAACTAGAGACTCCGCAACTAGAAACTCCACAACCAGAGATTCTGCAACTAGAAACTCCGCAGCTAGAAACTCCACAAATAGAAACTCCGCAACTAGAAACTCCGCAGCTAAAAACTCCACAACTAGAAACTCCACAACTAGAAACTCCACAACTAGAAACTCCACAACTAGAAACTCCACAGCTTGAAACCTCACAACCTTAAGTTATGCAACTAGAAAATCCACAGCTAGAGATTCCGCAACTAGAAACTCCATAACTAGAAACTCCACAACTAGAAACTCCACAACTAGAAACTCCGCAACTAGAGACTCCACAACTAGAAACTCCACAACTTGAAACTCCACAACTAGAAACTCCACAACTACAAACTTCCCAAATGGAGACTCGGTAACTAGAAATTCCATATCTAGAAACTCCACAACTAAAAACTCCACAACTAGAGACTCCGCAACTAGAAACTCCACAACCAGAGACTCTGCAACTGGAAACTCCGCAGCTATAAACTCCACAAATAGAAACTCCGCAACTAGAAACTCCGCCGCTAGAAACAACACAACGGGAAACTCCACAACTAGATACTCCACAACTAGAAACTCCACAACTACAACTAAAGAGTCCACAACTGGAAACTCCAAAACTAGAAACTCCACAACCAGAGACTCCGCAACTCCACAACTAGAAACTCCACAACTGGAAACTCCACAACTAGATACTGCGCAACTAGAAACTCCACATCTATAGACTCCACAACTTGAAACTCCACAACTTGAAACTCCACAACATGAGACTCCACAACTTGAAACTCTGCAACTAGAGACTCCACAATTAGAAACTCCACAACTAGAAACTCCACAACTACAAACTCCACAAATAGAGACTCGGCTACAAGAAATTTCATGTCTAGAAAGTCCACAACTAAAAACTCCACAACTGGAACCTCCACAACTAGAAACCCCACAACTTGAAATACCACAACTAGAGACTCCGCAACTAGAAACTCCACAACCAGAGACTGTGCAACTAGAAACTCCGCAGCTAGAAACTCCACAAATAGAAACTCCGCAACTAGAAACTCCGCAGCTAGAAACTACACAACTAGAGACTCCACAACTAGAAACTCCACAGCTAGAAACTCCACAACTAGAAACTCCACAACATGAAACCTCACAACCTTAAGTTACGCAACTAGAAAATCCACAGCTAGAGATTCCGCAACTAGAAACTCCACAACTAGAAAGTCCACAACTAGAAACTCCACAAATAGAGACTCGGCTACAAGAAATTTCATGTCTAGAAAGTCCACAACTAAAAACTCCACAACTGGAACCTCCACAACTAGAAACCCCACAACTTGAAATACCACAACTAGAGACTCCGCAACTAGAAACTCCACAACCAGAGACTGTGCAACTAGAAACTCCGCAGCTAGAAACTCCGCAGCTAGAAACTCCGCAGCTAGAAACTACACAACTAGAGACTCCACAACTAGAAACTCCACAGCTAGAAACTCCACAACTAGAAACTCCACAACATGAAACCTCACAACCTTAAGTTACGCAACTAGAAAATCCACAGCTAGAGATTCCGCAACTAGAAACTCCACAACTAGAAAGTCCACAACTAGAAACTCCCCAACTAGAAAGTCCACAACTAGAAACTCCCCAACTAGAAACACCGCAACTAGAGACTCCACAACTAGAAACTCCACAACTTGAAACTCCACAACTACAAACTCCACAAATAGAGACTCGGCAACTAGAAATTCCATATCTAGAAACTCCACAACTAAAAACTCTACAAATAGAAACTCCGCAACTAGAAACTCCGCAGCTAGAAACTACACAACTAGAGACTCCACAACTAGAAACTCCACAGCTAGAAACTCCACAACTAGAAACTCCACAACATGAAACCTCACAACCTTAAGTTACGCAACTAGAAAATCCACAGCTAGAGATTCCGCAACTAGAAACTCCACAACTAGAAAGTCCACAACTAGAAACTCCACAACTAGAAACTCCACAACTAGAAACTCCACAACTTGAAACTCCACAACTAGAAACTCCACAACTACAAACTCCACAAATAGAGACTCGGCAACTAGAAATTCCATATCTAGAAACTCCACAACTAAAAACTCCACAACTAGACACCCCAGAACTAAAAAACCTTCAACCTGAAACTCCTAAACTAGAGACTCGAAAACTAGAGAATCTACAACTAGAGACTTCAAACTAGAAACTCAACAACTGGAAACTCCACAACTAAAAACTCAACAACTAGAAACTGCACAGCTTGAGACTCCGCAACTAGAAACTCCGCAGCTAGAAACTACACAACTAGAAACTACACAACTAGAGACTCCACAACTAGAAACTCCAAAACTCGAAACTCCACAACTGGAAACTCCACAACTAGACACTCCACAACTAAAAACTCCTCAACTAGAAACTCCTGAACTTGAGACTCCACAACTAGAGAATCTACAAGTAGAAACTTCAAACTAGAAACTCAACAACTAGAAACTCCACAACTAAAAACTCAACAACTAGAAACTGCACAGCTTGAGGCTCCGCAACTTGAAACTCCAATACTTGAAACTTCACAACTAGAAACTCTGCAACTAGAAACTCCACAACTAGGGACTCCGCAACTAGAAACTCCACAACTAGAAATACCACAACTAGAGATTCCGCAACTAGAAACTTCACAACCAGAAACTCCACAACTAGAAACTCCACAACTAGAAACTCCACAACTAGAAACTCCACAACTAGAAACTCAACAACTACAAACTCCGCAACTAGAGACTCCACAACTAGAAACTCCACAACTTGAAACTCCACAACTAGAAACTCCACAACTACAAACTTCACAAATGGAGACTCGGTAACTAGAAATTCCATATCTAGAAACTCCACAACTAAAAACTCCACAACTAGAGACTCCGCAACTAGAAACTCCACAACCAGAGACTGCAACTGGAAACTCCGCAGCTATAAACTCCACAAATAGAAACTCCGCAACTAGAAACTCCGCCGCTAGAAACACAACGGGAAACTCCACAACTAGATACTCCACAACTGGAAACTCCACAACTAGAAACTTCACAACTACAACTAAAGAGTCCACAACTGGAAACTCCAAAACTAGAAACTCCACAACCAGAGACTCCGCAACTCCACAACTAGAAACTCCACAACTGGAAACTCCACAACTAGATACTGCGCAACTAGAAACTCCACACCTATAGACTCCACAACTTGAAACTCCACAACTTGAAACTCCACAACTTGCGACTTCACAACTTGAAACTCCACAACTAGAAACTCCACAACCAGAAACTCCACAACTAGAAACTCCACAACTAGAAACTCTGCAACTAGAGACTCCACAATTAGAAACTCCACAACTAGAAACTCCACAACTACAAACTCCACAAATAGAGACTCGGCTACAAGAAATTTCATGTCTAGAAAGTCCACAACTAAAAACTCCACAACTGGAACCTCCACAACTAGAAACCCCACAACTTGAAATACCACAACAAGAGACTCCGCAACTAGAAACTCCACAACCAGAGACTGTGCAACTAGAAACTCCGCAGCTAGAAACTCCACAAATAGAAACTCCGCAACTAGAAACTCCGCATCTAGAAACTACACAACTAGAGACTCCACAACTAGAAACTCCACAGCTAGAAACTCCACAACTAGAAACTCCACAACATGAAACCTCACAACCTTAAGTTACGCAACTAGAAAATCCACAGCTAGAGATTCCGCAACTAGAAACTACACAACTAGAAAGTCCACAACTAGAAACTCCCCAACTAGAAACACCGCAACTAGAGACTCCACAACTAGAAACTCCACAACTTGAAACTCCACAACTAGAAACTCCACAACTACAAACTCCACAAATAGAGACTCGGCAACTAGAAATTCCATATCTAGAAACTCCACAACTAAAAACTCCACAACTAGAGACTCCGCAACTAGAAACTCCACAACCAGAGATTCTGCAACTAGAAACTCCGCAGCTAGAAACTCCACAAATAGAAACTCCGCAACTAGAAACTCCGCAGCCAAAAACTACACAACTACAGACTCCACAACTAGAAACTCTACAACTAGAAACTCCACAGCTTGAAACCTCACAAACTTAAGTTATGCAACTAGAAAATCCACAGCTAGAGATTCCGCAACTAGAAACTCCATAACTAGAAACTCCGCAACTAGATACTCCACAACTAGAAACTCCGCAACTAGATACTCCACAACTAGAAACTCTACAACTTGAAACTCCACAACTAGAAACTCCACAACTACAAACTCCACAAATAGAGACTCGACAACTAGAAATTCCATATCTAGAAACTCCACAACTGGAAACTCCACAACTAGACACCCCAGAACTAAAAATTCTTCAACTAGAAACTCCTAAACTAGAGACTCCAAAACTAGAGAATCTACAACTAGAGACTTCAAACTAGAAACTCAACAACTGGAAACTCCACAACTAAAAACTCAACAACTAGAAACTGCACAGCTTGAGACTCCGCAACTTGAAACTCCGCAACTAGAAACTCCACGACTAGAAACTCCACAACTAGGAACTCCGCAACTAGAAACTGTAACACTAGAAACTCCACAACTGGAAACTCCACTACTAGATACTCCACAACTGGAAACTCGACAACTAGAAACTCCACATCTAGAAACTCCACAACTTCAAACTCCACAACTCGAAACTCCACAACCAGAGACTCCGCCACTCAACAACTAGATACTCCACAACTAGAAAATCCACAACTAGAAACTCTACAACTAGAACTCCACAACTAGAGAGTCCACAACTTGAAACTCCACAAGTTTAAACTCCACAACATGAGACTCTACAACTTGAAACTCCGCAACTAGAATCTCCACAGCTAGAAACTACACAACTAGAGACTCCAAAACTAGAAACTCCACAACTAGAAACTCTACAACTTGAAACCTCACAACCTTAAGTTACGCAACTAGAAAATCCACAGCTAGAGATTCCGCAACTAGAAACTCCACAACTAGAAACTCCACAACTAGAAACTCCACAACTACAAACTCCACAAATGGAGACTCGGCAACTAGAAATTCCATATCTAGAAACTCCACAACTAAAAACTTTACAACTAGAAACTGCAAAACTAGAGACTTCACAACTAGAAACTCAACAACTAGAAACTCCACAACTAAAAACTCCACAGCTGGAAACTCCACAACTTGAGACTCCGCCACTTGAAACTTCACAAGTAGAAACTCCGCTATTAAAAACTCCACAACCAGAAACTCCGCAACTAGAAACTCCACAACTTAAAACTCCACAACTGGAAACTCCACAACTAGACACTCCACAACTAAAAACTCTTCAACTAGAAACTCCTAAACTTGAGACTCTACAACTAGAGAATCTACAAGTAGAGACTTCAAACTAGAAACTAACAACCAGAAACTCCACAACTAAAAACTCCACAAATAGAAACTCCACAAATGGAAACTCCGCAACTAGAAACTCCGCAGCTAGAAACTACACAACTAGAGACTCCACAACTAGAAACTCCAAAACTCGAAACTCCACAACTGGAAACTCCACAACTAGACACTCCACAACTAAAAACTCTTCAACTAGAAACTCCTGAACTTGAGACTCCACAACTAGAGAATCTACAAGTAGAAACTTCAAACTAGAAACTCAACAACTGGAAACTCCACAACTAAAAACTCAACAACTAGAAACTGCCCAGCTTGAGGCTCCGACTTGAAACTTCAATACTTGAAACTTCACAACTAGAAACTCCGCAACTAGAAACTCCACAACTAGAAATACCAAAACTAGAGATTCCGCAACTAGAAACTTCACAACCAGAGACTCCACAACTAGAAACTCCACAACTAGAATTTCCACAACTAGAAACTCCACAACTCGAAACCTCACAACCTTAAGTTACGCAACTAGAAAATCCACAGCTAGAGATTCCGCAACTAGAAACTCCACAACTAGAAACTCCACAACTAGAAACTCAACAACTAGAAACTCCGCAACTAGAGACTCCACAACTAGAAACTCCACAACTTGAAACTCAACAACTAGAAACTCCACAACTACAAACTTCACAAATGGAGACTCGGTAACTAGAAATTCCATATCTAGAAACTCCACAACTAAAAACTCCACAACTAGAAAATCCGCTACTAGAAACTCCACAACCAGAGACTCTGCAACTGGAAACTCCGCAGCTATAAACTCCACAAATAGAAACTGCGCAACTAGAAACTACGCAGCTAGAAACAACACAACGGGAAACTCCACAACTAGATACTCCACAACTGGAAACTCCACAACTAGAAACTCCACAACTACAACTAAAGACTCCACAACTGGAAACTCCAAAACTAGAAACTCCACAACCAGAGACTCCGCAACTCCACAACTAGAAACTCCTCAACTGGAAACTCCACAACTAGATACTGCGCAACTAGAAACTCCACACCTATAGACTCCACAACTTGAAACTCCACAACTTGAAACTCCACAACTTGAGACTCCACAACTTGAAACTCCACAACTAGAAACTCCACAACCAGAAACTCCACAACTAGAAACTCCACAACTAGAAACTCTGCAACTAGAGACTCCACAATTAGAAACTCCACAACTAGAAACTCCACAACTACAAACTCCACAAATAGAGACTCGGCTACAAGAAATGTCATGTCTAGAAAGTCCACAACTAAAAACTCCACAACTGGAACCTCCACAACTAGAAACCCCACAACTTGAAATACCACAACTAGAGACTCCGCAACTAGAAACTCCACAACCAGAGACTGTGCAACTAGAAACTCCGCAGCTAGTAACTCCACAAATAGAAACTCCGCAACTAGAAACTCCGCAGCTAGAAACTACACAACTAGAGACTCCACAACTAGAAACTCCACAGCTAGAAACTCCACAACTAGAAAGTCCACAACTAGAAACTCCCCAACTAGAAACACCGCAACTAGAGACTCCACGACTAGAAACTCCACAACTTGAAACTCCACAACTAGAAACTCCACAACTACAAACTCCACAAATAGAGACTCGGCAACTAGAAATTACATATCTAGAAACTCTACAACTAAAAACTCCACAACTAGAGACTCCGCAACTAGAAACTCCACAACCAGAGATTCTGCAACTAGAAACTCCGCAGCTAGAAACTCCACAAATAGAAACTCCGCAACTAGAAACTCCGCAGCTAAAAACTCCACAACTAGAAACTCCACAACTAGAAACTCCACAACTAGAAACTCCACAACTAGAAACTCCACAGCTTGAAACCTCACAACCTTAAGTTATGCAACTAGAAAATCCACAGCTAGAGATTCCGCAACTAGAAACTCCATAACTAGAAACTCCACAACTAGAAACTCCACAACTAGAAACTCCGCAACTAGATACTCCACAACTAGAAACTCTACAACTTGAAACTCCACAACTACAAACTCCACAACTACAAACTCCACAAATAGAGACTCGACAACTAGAAATTCCATATCTAGAAACTCCACAACTGGAAACTCCACAACTAGACGACCCAGAACTAAAAACTCTTCAACTAGAAACTCCTAAACTTGAGACTCCACAACTAGAGAATCTACATGTAGAGCTTTCAAACTAGAAACTCAACAACTAGAAACTCCACAACTAAAAACTCAACAACTAGAAACTGCGCAGCTTGAGACTGCAACTTGAAACTCCACAACTTGAAACTCCACAACTAGAAACTCCGCAACTAGAAACTCCACAACTAGGGACTCCGCAACTAGAAGCACCACAACTAGAAACTCCACAACTGAAAACTCCACTACTAGATACTCCGCAACTGGAAACTCGACAACTAGAAACTCCACATCTAGAGACTTCACAACTTGAAACTCCACAACTAGAAACTCTGCAACTAGAAACTCCACAATTAGAAACTCCACAACTGGAAAATCTACAACTAGATACTCTAAAACTAGAAAATCCACAACTAGAAACTCCACAACTAGAAACTCCACAACTATAGAGTCCACAACTTGAAACTCCACAAGTTTAAACTCCACAACTTGAGACTCCACAACTGAAAACTTCACAACTAGAAACTCCACAACTAGAAACTCCCCAACTAGAAACTCCGCAACTAGAAACTCCACAACAGGAGACTCTACAACTAGAAACTCCACAACTAGAAACTCCAAAACTAGAAACTCCACAACTAGAAACTCCACAACTAAAACTTCACAAGTCGAAACTCTACTAGAAACTCCACAACTTGAAACTCCACAACTTGACACTCCACAACTAGAAACTCCACAACCAGAAACTTCACAACTAGAAACTCCACAACTAGAAACTGCACAACTAGAAACTCCGCAACTAGAGATTCCACAACTATAAACTCCACAACTACAAACTCCACAAATAGAGACTCGGCAACTAGAAATTCCATATCTAGCAACTCCACAACTAAAACTTTACAACTAGAAACAGCAAAACTAGAGACTTCACAACTAGAAACTCAACAACTAGAAACTCCACAACTAAAAACTTCACAACTGGAAACACCACAACTTGAGACTCCGCAACTTGAAACTCCACAACTAGAAACTCCACAACTAGAAACTCCACAACTAGGAACTCCGCAACTAGAAACTCTAACACTAGAAACTCCACAACTGGAAACTCGACAACTAGAAACTCCACATCTAGAGACTCCGCCACTCAACAACTAGATACTCCACAACTAGAAAATCCACAACTAGAAACTCTACAACTAGAACTCCACAACTAGAGAGTCCACAACTTGAAACTCCACAAGTTTAAACTCCACAACTTGAGACTCCACAGCTTGAAACTCCACAACTAGAATCTCCACAGCTAGAAACTACACAACTAGAGACTCCAGAACTAGAAACTCCACAACTAGAAACTCCACAACTTGAAACCTCACAACCTTAAGTTTCGCAACTAGAAAATCCACAGCTAGAGATTCCGCAACTAGAAACTCCACAACTAGAAACTCCACAACTAGAAACTCCACAACTACAAACTCCACAAATGGAGACTCGGCAACTAGAAATTCCATATCTAGAAACTCCACAACTAAAAACTTTAGAACTAAAAACTGCAAAACTAGAGACTTCACAACTAGAAACTCAACAACTAGAAACTCCACAACTAAAAACTCCACAGCTGGAAACTCCACAACTTGAGACTCCGCAACTTGAAACTTGACAAGTAGAAACTCCGCTATTAAAACCTCCACAACCAGAAACTCCGCAACTAGAAACTCCACAACTTAAAACTCCACAACTGGAAACTCCACAACTAGACACTCCACAACTAAAAACTCTTCAACTAGAAACTCCTAAACTTGAGACTCCACAACTAGAGAATCTACAAGTAGAGACTTCAAACTAGAAACTAACAACTAGAAACTCCACAACTAAAAACTCCACAAATAGAAACTCCACAAATGGAAACTCCGCAACTAGAAACTCCGCTGCTAGAAACTACACAACTAGAGACTCCACAACTAGAAACTCCAAAACTCGAAACTCCACAACTGGAAACTCCACAACTAGACACTCCACAAATAAAAACTGTTCAACTAGAAACTCCTGAACTTGAGACTCCACAACTAGAGAATCTACAAGTAGAAACTTCAAACTAGAAACTCAACAACTAGAAACTCCACAACTAAAAACTCAACAACTAGAAACTGCACAGCTTGAGGCTCCGCAACTTGAAACTCCAATACTTGAAACTTCACAACTAGAAACTCCGCAACTAGAAACTCCACAACTAGGGACTCCGCAACTAGAAACTCCACAACTAGAAATACCACAACTAGAGATTCCGCAACTAGAAACTTCACAACCAGAGACTCCACAACTAGAAACTCCACAACTAGAAACTCCACAACTAGAAACTCCACAACTTGAAACCTCGCAACCTTAAGTTATGCAACTAGAAAATCCACAGCTAGAGATTCCGCAACTAGAAACTCCACAACTAGAAACTCCACAACTAGAAACTCAACAACTAGAAACTCCGCAACTAGAGACTCCACAACTAGAAACTCCACAACTTGAAACTCCACAACTAGAAACTCCACAACTACAAACTTCACAAATGGAGACTCGGTAACTAGAAATTCCATATCTAGAAACTCCACAACTAAAAACTCCACAACTAGAGACTCCGCAACTAGAAACTCCACAACCAGAGACTCTGCAACTGGAAACTCCGCAGCTATAAACTCCACAAATAGAAACTCCGCAACTAGAAACTCCGCCGCTAGAAACAACACAACGGGAAACTCCACAACTAGATACTCCACAACTAGAAACTCCACAACTACAACTAAAGAGTCCACAACTGGAAACTCCAAAACTAGAAACTCCACAACCAGAGACTCCGCAACTCCACAACTAGAAACTCCACAACTGGAAACTCCACAACTAGATACTGCGCAACTAGAAACTCCACACCTATAGACTCCACAACTTGAAACTCCACAACTTGAAACTCCACAACATGAGACTCCACAACTTGAAACTCTGCAACTAGAGACTCCACAATTAGAAACTCCACAACTAGAAACTCCACAACTACAAACTCCACAAATAGAGACTCGGCTACAAGAAATTTCATGTCTAAAAAGTCCACAACTAAAAACTCCACAACTGGAACCTCCACAACTAGAAACCCCACAACTTGAAATACCACAACTAGAGGCTCCGCAACTAGAAACTCCACAACCAGAGACTGTGCAACTAGAAACTCCGCAGCTAGAAACTCCACAAATAGAAACTCCGCAACTAGAAACTCCGCAGCTAGAAACTACACAACTAGAGACTCCACAACTAGAAACTCCACAGCTAGAAACTCCACAACTAGAAACTCCACAACATGAAACCTCACAACCTTAAGTTACGCAACTAGAAAATCCACAGCTAGAGATTCCGCAACTAGAAACTCCACAACTAGAAAGTCCACAACTAGAAACTCCACAAATAGAGACTCGGCTACAAGAAATTTCATGTCTAGAAAGTCCACAACTAAAAACTCCACAACTGGAACCTCCACAACTAGAAACCCCACAACTTGAAATACCACAACTAGAGACTCCGCAACTAGAAACTCCACAACCAGAGACTGTGCAACTAGAAACTCCGCAGCTAGAAACTCCGCAGCTAGAAACTCCGCAGCTAGAAACTACACAACTAGAGACTCCACAACTAGAAACTCCACAGCTAGAAACTCCACAACTAGAAACTCCACAACATGAAACCTCACAACCTTAAGTTACGCAACTAGAAAATCCACAGCTAGAGATTCCGCAACTAGAAACTCCACAACTAGAAAGTCCACAACTAGAAACTCCCCAACTAGAAAGTCCACAACTAGAAACTCCCCAACTAGAAACACCGCAACTAGAGACTCCACAACTAGAAACTCCACAACTTGAAACTCCACAACTACAAACTCCACAAATAGAGACTCGGCAACTAGAAATTCCATATCTAGAAACTCCACAACTAAAAACTCTACAAATAGAAACTCCGCAACTAGAAACTCCGCAGCTAGAAACTACACAACTAGAGACTCCACAACTAGAAACTCCACAGCTAGAAACTCCACAACTAGAAACTCCACAACATGAAACCTCACAACCTTAAGTTACGCAACTAGAAAATCCACAGCTAGAGATTCCGCAACTAGAAACTCCACAACTAGAAAGTCCACAACTAGAAACTCCACAACTAGAAACTCCACAACTAGAAACTCCACAACTTGAAACTCCACAACTAGAAACTCCACAACTACAAACTCCACAAATAGAGACTCGGCAACTAGAAATTCCATTTCTAGAAACTCCACAACTAAAAACTCCACAACTAGACACCCCAGAACTAAAAAACCTTCAACTAGAAACTCCTAAACTAGAGACTCGAAAACTAGAGAATCTACAACTAGAGACTTCAAACTAGAAACTCAACAACTGGAAACTCCACAACTAAAAACTCAACAACTAGAAACTGCACAGCTTGAGACTCCGCAACTAGAAACTCCGCAGCTAGAAACTACACAACTAGAAACTACACAACTAGAGACTCCACAACTAGAAACTCCAAAACTCGAAACTCCACAACTGGAAACTCCACAACTAGACACTCCACAACTAAAAACTCTTCAACTAGAAACTCCTGAACTTGAGACTCCACAACTAGAGAATCTACAAGTAGAAACTTCAAACTAGAAACTCAACAACTAGAAACTCCACAACTAAAAACTCAACAACTAGAAACTGCACAGCTTGAGGCTCCGCAACTTGAAACTCCAATACTTGAAACTTCACAACTAGAAACTCTGCAACTAGAAACTCCACAACTAGGGACTCCGCAACTAGAAACTCCACAACTAGAAATACCACAACTAGAGATTCCGCAACTAGAAACTTCACAACCAGAAACTCCACAACTAGAAACTCCACAACTAGAAACTCCACAACTAGAAACTCCACAACTAGAAACTCAACAACTACAAACTCCGCAACTAGAGACTCCACAACTAGAAACTCCACAACTTGAAACTCCACAACTAGAAACTCCACAACTACAAACTTCACAAATGGAGACTCGGTAACTAGAAATTCCATATCTAGAAACTACACAACTAAAAACTCCACAACTAGAGACTCCGCAACTAGAAACTCCACAACCAGAGACTGCAACTGGAAACTCCGCAGCTATAAACTCCACAAATAGAAACTCCGCAACTAGAAACTCCGCCGCTAGAAACACAACGGGAAACTCCACAACTAGATACTCCACAACTGGAAACTCCACAACTAGAAACTTCACAACTACAACTAAAGAGTCCACAACTGGAAACTCCAAAACTAGAAACTCCACAACCAGAGACTCCGCAACTCCACAACTAGAAACTCCACAACTGGAAACTCCACAACTAGATACTGCGCAACTAGAAACTCCACACCTATAGACTCCACAACTTGAAACTCCACAACTTGAAACTCCACAACTTGAGACTTCACAACTTGAAACTCCACAACTAGAAACTCCACAACCAGAAACTCCACAACTAGAAACTCCACAACTAGAAACTCTGCAACTAGAGACTCCACAATTAGAAACTCCACAACTAGAAACTCCACAACTACAAACTCCACAAATAGAGACTCGGCTACAAGAAATTTCATGTCTAGAAAGTCCACAACTAAAAACTCCACAACTGGAACCTCCACAACTAGAAACCCCACAACTTGAAATACCACAACTAGAGACTCCGCAACTAGAAACTCCACAACCAGAGACTGTGCAACTAGAAACTCCGCAGCTAGAAACTCCACAAATAGAAACTCCGCAACTAGAAACTCCGCATCTAGAAACTACACAACTAGAGACTCCACAACTAGAAACTCCACAGCTAGAAACTCCACAACTAGAAACTCCACAACATGAAACCTCACAACCTTAAGTTACGCAACTAGAAAATCCACAGCTAGAGATTCCGCAACTAGAAACTACACAACTAGAAAGTCCACAACTAGAAACTCCCCAACTAGAAACACCGCAACTAGAGACTCCACAACTAGAAACTCCACAACTTGAAACTCCACAACTAGAAACTCCACAACTACAAACTCCACAAATAGAGACTCGGCAACTAGAAATTCCATATCTAGAAACTCCACAACTAAAAACTCCACAACTAGAGACTCCGCAACTAGAAACTCCACAACCAGAGATTCTGCAACTAGAAACTCCGCAGCTAGAAACTCCACAAATAGAAACTCCGCAACTAGAAACTCCGCAGCCAAAAACTACACAACTACAGACTCCACAACTAGAAACTCTACAACTAGAAACTCCACAGCTTGAAACCTCACAAACTTAAGTTATGCAACTAGAAAATCCACAGCTAGAGATTCCGCAACTAGAAACTCCATAACTAGAAACTCCGCAACTAGATACTCCACAACTAGAAACTCTACAACTTGAAACTCCACAACTAGAAACTCCACAACTACAAACTCCACAAATAGAGACTCGACAACTAGAAATTCCATATCTAGAAACTCCACAACTGGAAACTCCACAACTAGACACCCCAGAACTAAAAAACCTTCAACTAGAAACTCCTAAACTAGAGACTCCAAAACTAGAGAATCTACAACTAGAGACTTCAAACTAGAAACTCAACAACTGGAAACTCCACAACTAAAAACTCAACAACTAGAAACTGCACAGCTTGAGACTCCGCAACTTGAAACTCCACAACTAGAAACTCCACAACTAGAAACTCCACAACTAGGAACTCTGCAACTAGAAACTCTAACACTAGAAACTCCACAACTGGAAACTCCACTACTAGATACTCCACAACTGGAAACTCGACAACACGAAACTCCACATCTAGAGACTCCACAACTTCAAACTCCACAACTCGAAACTCCACAACCAGAGACTCCGCCACTCAACAACTAGAAACTCCACAAATGGAAACTCCACAACTTGATACTCCGCAACTAGTAACTCTAGAACTACAGACTCCACAACTTGAAACTCCACAACTTTAAACTCCACAACTTGAGACTCCACAACAAGAAACTCCACAAATGGAAACTCCGCAACTAGAAACTCCACAGCTAGAAACTACACAACTAGAGACTCCACAACCAGAAACTCCAAAACTCGAAACTCCACAACTGGAAACTCCACAACTAGACACTTCACAACTAAAAACTCTTCAACTAGAAACTCCTAAACTTGAGACTCCACAACTAGAGAATCTACATGTAGAGACTTCAAACTAGAAACTCAACAACTAGAAACTGCACAACTAAAAACTCAACAACTAGAAACTGCACAGCTTGAGACTCCGCAAGTTGAAACTCCACAACTTGAAACTCCACAACTAGAAACTCCGCAACTGGAAACTCCACAACTAGGGACTCCGCAACTAGAAGCACCACAACTAGAAACTCCACAACTGAAAACTCCACTACTAGATACTCCGCAACTGAAAACTCCACAACTAGAAACTCCACATCTAGAGACTTCACAACTTGAAACTCCACTACTAGAGACTCCACAACTAGAAACTCCCCAACTGGAAAATCTACAACTAGATACTCCAAAACTAGAAAATCCACATAGAAACTCCACAACTAGAAACTCCACAACTATAGAGTCCACAACTTGAAACTCCCCAACTTGAAACTCCGCAACTAGAATCTCCGCAGCTAGAAACTACACAACTAGAGACTCCACAACTAGAAACTCCACAACTAGGAACTCCATAACTTGAAACCTCGAAACCTTAAGTTAGGCAACTAGAAAATCCACAGCTAGAGATTCCGCATTAGAAACTCCACAACTAGAAACTCCACAACTAGAAACTCCACAACTAAAAACTCCACAACTAGAGACTCCGCAACTAGAAACTCCACAACCAGAGATTCTGCAACTAGAAACTCCGCAGCTAGAAACTCCACAAATAGAAACTCCGCAACTAGAAACTCCGCAGCTAAAAACTACACAACTAGAGACTCCACAACTAGAAACTCCACAACTAGAAACTCCACAACTAGAAACTCCACAGCTTGAAACCTCACAACCTTAAGTTATGCAACTAGAAAATCCACAGCTAGAGATTCCGCAACTAGAAACTCCATAACTAGAAACTCCACAACTAGAAACTCCACAACTAGAAACTCCGCAACTAGATACTCCACAACTAGAAACTCTACAACTTGAAACTCCACAACTAGAAACTCCACAACTAAAAACTCCACAAATAGAGACTCGACAACTAGAAATTCCATATCTAGAAACTCCACAACTGGAAACTCCACGACTAGACACCCCAGAACTAAAAAACCTTCAACTAGAAACTCCTAAACTAGAGACTCCAAAACTAGAGAATCTACAACTAGAGACTTCAAACTAGAAACTCAACAACTGGAAACTCCACAACTAAAAACTCAACAACTAGAAACTGCACAGCTTGAGACTCCGCAACTTGAAACTCCACAACTAGAAACTCCACAACTAGAAACTCCACAACTAGGAACTCCGCAACTAGAAACTCTAACACTAGAAACTCCACAACTGGAAACTCCACTACTAGATACTCCACAACTGGAAACTCGACAACTAGAAACTCCACATCTAGAGACTCCACAACTTCAAACTCCACAACTCGAAACTCCACAACCAGAGACTCCGCAACTCAACAACTAGAAACTCCACAAATGGAAACTCCACAACTTGATACTCCACAACTAGTAACTCTAGAACTAGAGACTCCACAACTTGAAACTCCACAACTTTAAACTCCACAACTTGAGACTCCACAACAAGAAACTCCACAAATGGAAACTCCGCAACTAGAAACTCCGCAGCTAGAAACTACACAACTAGAAACTACACAACTAGAGACTCCACAACTAGAAACTCCAACACTCGAAACTCCACAACTTGAAACTCCACAACTAGACAATCCACAACTAAAAACTCTTCAACTAGAAACTCCTGAACTTGAGACTCCACAACTAGAGAATCTACAAGTAGAAACTTCAAACTAGAAACTCAACAACTAGAAACTCCACAACTAAAAACTCAACAACTAGAAACTGCACAGCTTGAGGCTCCGCAACTTGAAACTCCAATACTTGAAACTTCACAACTAGAAACTCCGCAACTAGAAACTCCACAACTAGGGACTCCGCAACTAGAAACTCCACAACTAGAAATACCACAACTAGAGATTCCGCAACTAGAAACTTCACAACCAGAGACTCCACAACTAGAAACTCAACAACTAGAAACTCCGCAACTAGAGACTCCACAACTAGAAACTCCACAACTTGAAACTCCACAACTAGAAACTCCACAACTACAAACTTCACAAATGGAGACTCGGTAACTAGAAATTCCATATCTAGAAACTCCACAACTAAAAACTCCACAACTAGAGACTCCGCAACTAGAAACTCCACAACCAGAGACTCTGCAACTGGAAACTCCGCAGCTATAAACTCCACAAATAGAAACTCCGCAACTAGAAACTCCGCAGCTAGAAACAACACAACGGGAAACTCCACAACTAGATACTCCACAACTGGAAACTCCACAACTAGAAAATCCACAACTACAACTAAAGACTCCACTACTGGAAACTCCACAACTAGAAACTCCACAACTGGAAACTCCACAACTAGATACTGTGCAACTAGAAACTCCACACCTATAGACTCCACAACTTGAAACTCCACAACTTGAGACTCCACAACTTGAAACTCCACAACTAGAAACTCCACAACCAGAAACTCCACAACTAGAAACTCCACAACTAGAAACTCTGCAACTAGAGACTCCACAATTAGAAACTCCACAACTAGAAACTCCACAACTACAAACTCCACAAATAGAGACTCGGCTACAAGAAATTTCATGTCTAGAAAGTCCACAACTAAAAACTCCACAACTGGAACCTCCACAACTAGAAACCCTAAAACTTGAAATACCACAACTAGAGACTCCGCAACTAGAAACTCCACAACCAGAGACTGTGCAACTAGAAACTCCGCAGCTAGAAACTCCACAAATAGAAACTCCGCAACTAGAAACTCCGCAGCTAGAAACTACACAACTAGAGACTCCACAACTAGAAACTCCACAGCTAGAAACTCCACAACTAGAAATCTCACAAACTTAAGTTATGCAACTAGAAAATCCACAGCTAGAGATTCCGCAACTAGAAACTCCATAACTAGAAACTCCACAACTAGAAACTCCACAACTAGAAACTCCGCAACTAGATACTCCACAACTAGAAACTCTACAACTTGAAACTCCACAACTAGAAACTCCACAACTACAAACTCCACAAATAGAGACTCGACAACTAGAAATTCCATATCTAGAAACTCCACAACTGGAAACTCCACAACTAGACACCCCAGAACTAAAAAACCTTCAACTAGAAACTCCTAAACTAGAGACTCCAAAACTAGAGAATCTACAACTAGAGACTTCAAACTAGAAACTCAACAACTGGAAACTCCACAACTAAAAACTCAACAACTAGAAACTGCACAGCTTGAGACTCCGCAACTTGAAACTCCACAACTAGAAACTCCACAACTAGAAACTCCACAACTAGGAACTCTGCAACTAGAAACTCTAACACTAGAAACTCCACAACTGAAAACTCCACTACTAGATACTCCACAACTGGAAACTCGACAACACGAAACTCCACATCTAGAGACTCCACAACTTCAAACTCCACAACTCGAAACTCCACAACCAGAGACTCCGCCACTCAACAACTAGAAACTCCACAAATGGAAACTCCACAACTTGATACTCCGCAACTAGTAACTCTAGAACTAGAGACTCCACAACTTGAAACTCCACAACTTTAAACTCCACAACTTGAGACTCCACAACAAGAAACTCCACAAATGGAAACTCCACAACTAGAAACTCCACAGCTAGAAACTACACAACTAGAGACTCCACAACCAGAAACTCCAAAACTCGAAACTCCACAACTGGAAACTCCACAACTAGACACTTCACAACTAAAAACTCTATAACTAGAAACTCCTAAACTTGAGACTCCACAACTAGAGAATCTACATGTAGAGACTTCAAATTAGAAACTCAACAACTAGAAACTGCACAACTAAAAACTCAACAACTAGAAACTGCACAGCTTGAGACTCCGCAAGTTGAAACTCCACAACTTGAAACTCCACAACTAGAAACTCCGCAACTGGAAACGCCACAACTAGGGACTCCGCAACTAGAAGCACCACAACTAGAAACTCCACAACTGAAAACTCCACTACTAGATACTCCGCAACTAGAAACTCCACAACTAGAATCTCCACATCTAGAGACTTCACAACTTGAAACTCCACTACTAGAGACTCCACAACTAGAAACTCCACAACTGGAAAATCTACAACTAGATACTCCAAAACTAGAAAATCCACATAGAAACTCCACAACTAGAAACTCCACAACTATAGAGTCCACAACTTGAAACTCCACAAGTTTAAACTCCACAACTTGAGACTCCACAACTGAAAACTCCACAACTAGAAACTCCACAACTAGAAACTCCCCAACTAGAAACTCCGCAACTAGAAACTCCGCAACAGGAGACTCTACAACTAGAAACTCCACAACTAGAAACTCCAAAACTAGAAACTCCACAACTAGAAACTCCACAACTAAAACTTCACAAGTCGAAACTCTACTAGAAACTCCACAACTTGAAACTCCACAACTTGACACTCCACAACTAGAAACTCCACAACCAGAAACTTCACAACTAGAAACTCCACAACTAGAAACTGCACAACTAGAAACTCCGCAACTAGAGACTCCACAACTAGAAACTCCACAACTACAAACTCCACAAATAGAGACTCGGCAACTAGAAATTCCATATCTAGCAACTCCACAACTAAAACATAACAACTAGAAACAGCAAAACTAGAGACTTCACAACTAGAAACTCAACAACTAGAAACTCCACAACTAAAAACTTCACAACTGGAAACACCACAACTTGAGACTCCGCCACTTGAAACTCCACAACTAGGAACTCCGCTATTAAAAACTCCGCAACTAGAAACTCCACAACTAGATACTCCACAACTAGAAACTCCACAACAAGAAACTTCACAACCGGAAACTCCACAACTAGATACTCCACAACTGGAAACTCCACAACTAGAAACTCCACAACTAGAGACTCCACAACTAGAAACTCCACAACTAGAAACTCCACAACTAGAAACTCCACAACTAGAGACTCCGCAACTCCACAACTAGAAAGTCCACAACTGGAAACTCCACAACTAGATACTCCACAACTACAAACTACACAACTAGAGACTCCCCAACTCTAAACTCCACAACTTTAAACTCCACAACTTGAGCCTCCACAACTAGAAACTCCACAACTTGAAACTCCAAAACTAGAAACTCCACAACTATAAACTCCACAACTACAAACTCCACAAATAGAGACTCAGCAACTAAAAATTTCATATCTAGAAACTCCACAACTAAAAACCCCACAACTAAAAACTGCAAAACTAGAGACTTCACAACTAGAAACTCCACAGCTAGAAACTCCGCAACTGGAAACTCCACAACTAGACACTCCGCACCTAGAAACTCCACAACTAGAGACTCCACAACTTGAAACTCCACAACTTTAAACTCCACAACTTGAGACTCAACAACTAGAAACTCCACAACATGAAACTCCACAACTAGAAACTCCACAACCAGAAACTCCACAACCATAAACTCCACAACTAGAAACTTCACAACTAGAAACTCTTCAACTAGAGACTACACAACTAGAAACTACACAACTACAAACTCCACAAATAGACACTCGGCTACAAGAAATTTCATGTCTATTAAGTCCACAACTAAAACTCCACAAATGGAAACTCCACAACTTGAGACTCCATAACTAGAAACTCCACAACTAGAAACTCCACAACTAGAAACTCCACAACTAGAAACTCCGCAACTAGAAACTCCACAACGAAAAACTTCACAATTCGAAACTCTACAACTAGAAACTCCACAACTTGAAACTCCACAACTAGACACTACACAACTAGAAACTCCTCAACTAGAGACTGCGCAACTAGAGAACTCCGCAACTAGAAACTACGCATTTAAAAACTCCACAACTTGAGACGCCGCAACTAGAAACACCACAACTAGAGACTCCACAACTTGAAACTCCACAACTTTAAACTCCACAACTTTAAACTCCACAATTAGAAACTCCACAACTAGAAACTCCACAACTAGAAACTCCGCAACTAGAGACTCCACAATTAGAAACTCCACAACTAGAAACTCCACAACTACAAACTCCACAAATAGAGACTCGGCAACTAGAAATTTAATATCTAGAAACTCCACAACTACAAACTCCACAATTAGAGGCTCGGCAACTAGAAATTCCATATCTAAAACTCCACAACTAGAAACTGCAAAACTAGAAACTCCACAACTAGAGAATCCACAACTAGAAACTCCCACACTTGAAACTCCACAACTGAAAACTCCACAACTTGAAACTCCACAACTAGAGACTCTGCAACTAGAAACTTCACAACTAGAAACTTCACAACTACAAACTTCACAAATAGAGACTCGGCAACTAGAAATTCCACGAATAGAGACTCGGCAACTAGAAATTCCACAACTAGAGACTCTGCAACTAGAAACTCCACAACTAGAGACTCCGCAACTCCACAACTAGTAACTCCACAACTGGAAAATCTACAACTAGATACTCCACAATTAGAAAATCCACAACTAGAAACTCCACAACTAGGAACTCCACAACTATAGAGTCCACAACTTGAAACTCCACAACTAGAAACTCCACAACTAGAAACTCCCCAACTTGAAACTCCGCAACTAGAATCTCCGCAGCTAGAAACTACACAACTAGAGACTCCACAACTAGAAACTCCACAACTAGGAACTCCATAACTTGAAACCTCGAAGCCTTAAGTTAGGCAACTAGAAAATCCACAGCTAGAGATTCCGCATTAGAAACTCCACAACTAGAAACTCCACAACTAGAAACTCCACAACTAAAAACTCCACAACTAGAGACTCCGCAACTAGAAACTCCACAACTACAAACTCCACAAATAGAGACTCGGCAACTAGAAATTTAATATCTAGAAACTCCACAACTACAAACTCCACAATTAGAGGCTCGGCAACTAGAAATTCCATATCTAAAACTCCACAACTAGAAACTGCAAAACTAGAAACTCCACAACTAGAGAATCCACAACTAGAAACTCCCACACTTGAAACTCCACAACTGAAAACTCCACAACTTGAAACTCCACAACTAGAGACTCTGCAACTAGAAACTTCACAACTAGAAACTTCACAACTACAAACTTCACAAATAGAGACTCGGCAACTAGAAATTCCACGAATAGAGACTCGGCAACTAGAAATTCCACAACTAGAGACTCTGCAACTAGAAACTCCACAACTAGAGACTCCGCAACTCCACAACTAGTAACTCCACAACTGGAAAATCTACAACTAGATACTCCACAACTAGAAAATCCACAACTAGAAACTCCACAACTAGGAACTCCACAACTATAGAGTCCACAACTTGAAACTCCACAACTAGAAACTCCACAACTAGAAACTCCCCAACTTGAAACTCCGCAACTAGAATCTCCGCAGCTAGAAACTACACAACTAGAGACTCCACAACTAGAAACTCCACAACTAGGAACTCCATAACTTGAAACCTCGAAGCCTTAAGTTAGGCAACTAGAAAATCCACAGCTAGAGATTCCGCATTAGAAACTCCACAACTAGAAACTCCACAACTAGAAACTCCACAACTAAAAACTCCACAACTAGAGACTCCGCAACTAGAAACTCCACAACCAGAGATTCTGCAACTAGAAACTCCGCAGCTAGAAACTCCACAAATAGAAACTCCGCAACTAGAAACTCCGCAGCTAAAAACTACACAACTAGAGACTCCACAACTAGAAACTCCACAACTAGAAACTCCACAACTAGAAACTCCACAGCTTGAAACCTCACAACCTTAAGTTATGCAACTAGAAAATCTACAGCTAGAGATTCCGCAACTAGAAACTCCATAACTAGAAACTCCACAACTAGAAACTCCACAACTAGAAACTCCGCAACTAGATACTCCACAACTAGAAACTCTACAACTTGAAACTCCACAACTAGAAACTCCACAACTAAAAACTCCACAAATAGAGACTCGACAACTAGAAATTCCATATCTAGACACTCCACAACTGGAAACTCCACGACTAGACACCCCAGAACTAAAAAAACCTTCAACTAGAAACTCCTAAACTAGAGACTCAAAAACTAGAGAATCTACAACTAGAGACTTCAAACTAGAAACTCAACAACTGGAAACTCCACAACTAAAAACTCAACAACTAGAAACTGCACAGCTTGAGACTCCGCAACTTGAAACTCCACAACTAGAAACTCCACAACTAGAAACTCCACCACTAGGAACTCCGCAACTAGAAACTCTAACACTAGAAACTCCACAACTGGAAACTCCACTACTAGATACTCCACAACTGGAAACTCGACAACTAGAAACTCCACATCTAGAGACTCCACAACTTCAAACTCCACAACTCGAAACTCCACAACCAGGGACTCCGCAACTCAACAACTAGAAACTCCACAAATGGAAACTCCACAACTTGATACTCCGCAACTAGTAACTCTAGACCTAGAGACTCCACAACTTGAAACTCCACAACTTTAAACTCCACAACTTGAGACTCCACAACAAGAAACTCCACAAATGGAAACTCCGCAACTAGAAACTCCGCAGCTAGAAACTACACAACTAGAAACTACACAACTAGAGACTCCACAACTAGAAACTCCAAAACTCGAAACTCCACAACTGGAAACTCCACAACTAGACAATCCACAACTAAAAACTCTTCAACTAGAAACTCCTGAACTTGAGACTCCACAACTAGAGAATCTACAAGTAGAAACTTCAAACTAGAAACTCAACAACTAGAAACTCCACAACTAAAAACTCAACAACTAGAAACTGCACAGCTTGAGGCTCCGCAACTTAAAACTCCAATACTTGAAACTTCACAACTAGAAACTCCGCAACTAGAAACTCCACAACTAGGGACTCCGCAACTAGAAACTCCACAACTAGAAATACCACAACTAGAGATTCCGCAACTAGAAACTTCACAACCAGAGACTCCACAACTAGAAACTCAACAACTAGAAACTCCGCAACTAGAGACTCCACAACTAGAAACTCCACAACTTGAAACTCCACAACTAGAAACTCCACAACTACAAACTTCACAAATGGAGACTCGGTAACTAGAAATTCCATATCTAGAAACTCCACAACTAAAAACTCCACAACTAGAGACTCCGCAACTAGAAACTCCACAACCAGAGACTCTGCAACTGGAAACTCCGCAGCTTTAAACTCCACAAATAGAAACTCCGCAACTAGAAACTCCGCAGCTAGAAACAACACAACGGGAAACTCCACAACTAGATATTCCACAACTGGAAACTCCACAACTAGAAAATCCACAACTACAACTAAAGACTCCACTACTGGAAACTCCACAACTAGAAACTCCACAACTGGAAACTCCACAACTAGATACTGCGCAACTAGAAACTCCACACCTATAGACTCCACAACTCGAAACTCCACAACTTGAGACTCCACAACTTGAAACTCCACAACTAGAAACTCCACAACCAGAAACTCCACAACTAGAAACTCTGCAACTAGAGACTCCACAATTAGAAACTCCACAACTAGAAACTCCACAACTACAAACTCCACAAATAGAGACTCGGCTACAAGAAATTTCATGTCTAGAAAGTCCACAACTAAAAACTCCACAACTGGAACCTCCACAACTAGAAACCTTAAAACTTGAAATACCACAACTAGAGACTCCGCAACTAGAAACTCCACAACCAGAAACTCCACAATATAAAACCTCACAACCAATATGAAACCTCACAACCTTGAAATACCACAACTAGAGACTCCGCAACTTGAAACTCCACAACCAGAGACTGTGCAACTAGAAACTCCGCAGCTAGAAACTCCACAAATAGAAACTCCGCAACTAGAAACTGCGCAGCTAGAAACTACACAACTAGAGACTCCACAACTAGAAACTCCACAGCTAGAAACTCCACAACTAGAAACTCCACAATATGAAACCTCACAACCTTAAGTTACGCAACTAGAAAATCCACAGCTAGAGATTCCGCAACTAGAAACTCCACAACTAGAAAGTCCACAACTAGAAACTCCCCAACTAGAAACACCGCAACTAGAGACTCCACAACTAGAAACTCCACAACTTGAAACCCACAACTAGAAACTCCACAACTACAAACTCCACAAAGAGAGACTCGGCAACTAGAAAATCCATATCTAGAAACTCCACAACTAAAAACTCCACAACTAGAGACTCCGCAACTAGAAACTCCGCAACCAGAGATTCTGCAACTAGAAACTCCGCAGCTAGAAACTCCACAAATAGAAACTCCGCAACTAGAAACTCCGCAGCTAAAAACTACACAACTAGAGACTCCACAACTAGAAACTCCACAACTAGAAACTCCACAACTAGAAACTCCACAGCTTGAAACCTCACAACCTTAAGTTATGCAACTAGAAAATCCACAGCTAGAGATTCCGCAACTAGAAACTCCATAACTAGAAACTCCACAATTAGAAACTCCACAACTAGAAACTCCACAACTAGATACTCCACAACTAGAAACTCTACAACTTGAAACTCCACAACTAGAAACTCCACAACTACAAACTCCACAAATAGAGACTCGACAACTAGAAATTCCATATCTAGAAACTCCACAACTGGAAACTCCACAACTAGACACCCCAGAACTAAAAACTCTTCAACTAGAAACTCCTAAACTAGAGACTCCAAAACTAGAGAATCTACAACTAGAGACTTCAAACTAGAAACTCAACAACTGGAAACTCCACAACTAAAAACTCAACAACTAGAAACTGCACAGCTTGAGACTCCGCAACTTGAAACTCCACAACTAGAAACTCCACAACTAGAAACTCCACAACTAGGAACTCCGCAACTAGAAACTCTAACACTAGAAACTCCACAACTGGAAACTCCACTACTAGATACTCCACAACTGGAAACTCGACAACTAGAAACTCCACATCTAGAGACTCCACAACTTCAAACTCCACAACTCGAAACTCCACAACCAGAGACTCCGCCACTCAACAACTAGAAACTCCACAAATGGAAACTCCACAACTTGATACTCCGCAACTAGTAACTCTAGAACTAGAGACTCCACAACTTTAAACTCCACAACTTCAGACTCCACAACAAGAAACTCCACAAATGGAAACTCCGCAACTAGAAACTCCGCAGCTAGAAACTACACAACTAGAGACTCCACAACCAGAAACTCCAAAACTCGAAACTCCACAACTGGAAACTCCACAACTAGACACTTCACAACTAAAAACTCTTCAACTAGAAACTCCTAAACTTGAGACTGCACAACTAGAGAATCTACATGTAGAGACTTCAAACTAGAAACTCAACAACTAGAAACTCCACAACTAAAAACTCAACAACTAGAAACTGCACAGCTTGAGACTCCGCAAGTTGAAACTCCACAACTTGAAACTCCACAACTAGAAACTCCGCTACTGGAAACTCCACAACTAGGGACTCCGCAACTAGAAGCACCACAACTAGAAACTCCACAACTGAAAACTCCACTACTAGATACTCCGCAACTGGAAACTCGACAACTAGAAACTCCACATCTAGAGACTTCACAACTTGAAACTCCACAACTAGAGACTGCAACTAGAAACTCCACAACTAGAAACTCCACAACTGGAAAATCTACAACTAGATACTCCAAAACTAGAAAATCCACAACTAGAAACTCCACAACTAGAAACTCCACAACTATAGAGTCCACAACTTGAAACTCCACAAGTTTAAACTCCACAACTTGAGACCTCACAACTGAAAACTTCACAACTAGAAACTCCACAACTAGAAACTCCCCAACTAGAAACTCTAAAACTAGAAACTCCACAACTAAAACTTCACAAGTCGAAACTCTACTAGAAATTCCACAACTTGAAACTCCACAACTTGACACTCCACAACTAGAAACTCCACAACCAGAAACTTCACAACTAGAAACTATACAACTAGAAACTGCACAAATAGAAACTCCGCAACTAGAGACTCCACAACTAGAAACTCCACAACTACAAACTCCACAACTACAAACTCCACAACTACAAACTCCACAACTACAAACTCCACAAATAGAGACTCGGCAACTAGAAATTCCATATCTAGCAACTCCACAACTAAAACTTTACAGCTAGAAACAGCAAAACTAGAGACTTCACAACTAAAAACTCAACAACTAGAAACTCCACAACTAAAAACTTCACAACTGGAAACACCACAACTTGAGACTCCGCCACTTGAAACTCCACAACTAGGAACTCCGCTATTAAAAACTCCGCAACTAGAAACTCTACAACTAGATACTCCACAACTAGAAACTCCACAACAAGAAACTTCACAACCGGAAACTCCACAACTAGATACTTCACAACTGGAAACTCCACAACTAGAAACTCCACAACTAGAGACTCCCCAACTCTAAACTCCACAACTTTAAACTCCACAACTTGAGCCTCCACAACTAGAAACTCCACAACTTGAAACTCCAAAACTAGAAACTCCACAACCAGAAACCATACAACCAGAAACTCCACAACTAGAAACTTCACAACTAGAAACTCTTCAACTAGAGACTCCACAACTAGAAACTACACAACTATAAATTCCACAAATAGACACTCGGCTACAAGAAATTTCATGTCTATTAAGTCCACAACTAAAACTCCACAACTGGAAACTCCACAACTTGAGACTCCACAACTAGAAACTCCACAACTAGAAACAACACAACTAGAAACTCCCCAACTAGAAACTCCACAACTAGAAACTCCGCAACTAGAAACTCCGCAACGAAAAACTTCACAACTCGAAACTCTACAACTAGAAACTCCACAACTTGAAACTCCACAACTAGACACTACACAACTAGAAACTCCTCAACTAGAGACTGCGCAACTAGAGAACTCCGCAACTAGAAACTACGCATTTAAAAACTCCACAACTTGAAACTCCACAACTAGAAACTCAACAACTAGAAACTCCGCAACTAGAGACTCCACAACTAGAAACTCCACAACTTGAAACTCCACAACTAGAAACTCCACAACTACAAACTTCACAAATGGAGACTCGGTAACTTGAAATTCCATATCTAGAAACTCCACAACTAAAAACTCCACAACTAGAGACTCCGCAACTAGAAACTCCACAACCAGAGACTCTGCAACTGGAAACTCCGCAGCTATAAACTCCACAAATAGAAACTCCGCAACTAGAAACTCCGCAGCTAGAAACAACACAACGGGAAACTCCACAACTAGATACTCCACAACTACAACTAAAGACTCCACAACTGGAAACTCCAAAACTAGAAACTCCACAACCAGAGACTCCGCAACTCCACAACTAGAAACTCCACAACTGGAAACTCCACAACTAGATACTGCGCAACTAGAAACTCCACACCTATAGACTCCACAACTTGAAACTCCACAACTTGAAACTCCACAACTTCAGACTCCACAACTTGAAACTCCACAACTAGAAACTCCACAACCAGAAACTCCACAACTAGAAACTCCACAACTAGAAACTCTGCAACTAGAGACTCCACAATTAGAAACTCCACAACTAGAAACTCCACAACTACAAACTCCACAAATAGAGACTCGGCTACAAGAAATTTCATGTCAAGAAAGTCCACAACTAAAAACTCCACAACTGGAACCTCCACAACTAGAAACCCCACAACTTGAAATACCACAACTAGAGACTCCGCAACTAGAAACTCCACAACCAGAGACTGTGCAACTAGAAACTACGCATTTAAAAACTCCACAACTTGAAACTCCACAACTAGAAACTCAACAACTAGAAACTCCGCAACTAGAGACTCCACAACTAGAAACTACACAACTTGAAACTCCACAACTAGAAACTCCACAACTACAAACTTCACAAATGGAGACTCGGTAACTAGAAATTCCATATCTGGAAACTCCACAACTAAAAACTCCACAACTAGAGACTCCGCAACTAGAAACTCCACAACCAGAGACTCTGCAACTGGAAACTCCGCAGCTATAAACTCCACAAATAGAAACTCCGCAACTAGAAACTCCGCAGCTAGAAACAACACAACGGGAAACTCCACAACTAGATACTCCACAACTACAACTAAAGACTCCACAACTGGAAACTCCAAAACTAGAAACTCCACAACCAGAGACTCCGCAACTCCACAACTAGAAACTCCACAACTGGAAACTCCACAACTAGATACTGCGCAACTAGAAACTCCACACCTATAGACTCCACAACTTGAAACTCCACAACTTGAAACTCCACAACTTGAGACTCCACAACTAGAAACTCCACAACTAGAAACTCCACAACTAGGAACTCCGCAACTAGAAACTCCACAACTAGAAACTCTGCAACTAGAGACTCCACAATTAGAAACTCCACAACTAGAAACTCCACAACAACAAACTCCACAAATAAAGACTCGGCTACAAGAAATTTCATGTCAAGAAAGTCCACAACTAAAAACTCCACAACTGGAACCTCCACAACTAGAAACCCCACAACTTGAAATACCACAACTAGAGACTCCGCAACTAGAAACTCCACAACCAGAGACTGTGCAACTAGAAACTCCGCAGCTAGAAACTCCACAAATAGAAACTCCGCAACTAGAAACTCCGCAGCTAAAAACTACACAACTAGAGACTCCACAACTAGAAACTCCACAGCTAGAAACTCCACAACTAGAAACTCCACAACATGAAACCTCACAACCTTAAGTTACGCAACTAGAAAATCCACAGCTAGAGATTCCGCAACTAGAAACTCCCCAACTAGAAAGTCCACAACTAGAAACTCCCCAACTAGAAACACCGCAACTAGAGACTCCACAACTAGAAACTCCAGAACTTGAAACTCCACAACTAGAAACTCCACAACTACAAACTCCACAAATAGAGACTCGGCAACTAGAAATTTCATATCTAGAAACTCCACAACTAAAAACTCCACAACTAGAGACTCCGCAACTAGAAACTCCACAACCAGAGATTCTGCAACTAGAAACTCCGCAGCTAGAAACTCCACAAATAGAAACTCCGCAACTAGAAACTCCGCAGCTAAAAACTACACAACTAGAGACTCCACAACTAGAAACTCCACAACTAGAAACTCCACAACTAGAAACTCCACAGCTTGAAACCTCACAACCTTAAGTTATGCAACTAGAAAATCCACAGCTAGAGATTCCGCAACTAGAAACTCCATAACTAGAAACTCCACAACTAGAAACTCCACAACTAGAAACTCCGCAACTAGATACTCCAAAACTAGAAACTCTACAACTTGAAACTCCACAACTACAAACTCCACAAATAGAGACTCGACAACTAGAAATTCCGTATCTAGAAACTCCACAACTGGAAACTCCACAACTAGACACCCCAGAACTAAAAACTCTTCAACTAGAAACTCCTAAACTAGAGACTCCAAATTAGAGAATCTACAACTAGAGACTTCAAACTAGAAACTCAACAACTGGAAACTCCACAACTAAAAACTCAACAACTAGAAACTGCACAGCTTGAGACTCCGCAACTTGAAACTCCACAACTAGAAACTCCACAACTAGAAACTCCACAACTAGGAACTCCGCAACTAGAAACTCTAACACTAGAAACTCCACAACTGGAAACTCCACTACTAGATACTCCACAACTGGAAACTCGACAACTACAAACTCCACATCTAGAGACTCCACAACTTCAAACTTCAAAACTCGAAACTCCACAACCAGAGACTCCGCCACTCAACAACTAGAAACTCCACAAATGGAAACTCCACAACTTGATTCTCCGCAACTAGTAACTCTAGAACTAGAGACTCCACAACTTGAAACTCCACAACTTTAAACTCCACAACTTGAGACTCCACAACAAGAAACTCCACAAATGGAAACTCCGCAACTAGAAACTCCGCAGCTAGAAACTACACAACTAGAGACTCCACAACCAGAAACTCCAAAACTCGAAACTCCACAACTGGAAACTCCACAACTAGACACTTCACAACTAAAAACTCTTCAACTAGAAACTCCTAAACTTGAGACTCCACAACTAGAGAATCTACATGTAGAGACTTCAAACTAGAAACTAAACAACTAGAAACTCCACAACTAAAAACTCAACAACTAGAAACTGCACAGCTTGAGACTCCGCAACTTGAAACTCCACAACTTGAAACTCCACAACTAGAGACTCCGCAACTAGAAACAACACAACCAGAGACTCTGCAACTGGAAACTCCGCAGCTATAAACTCCACAAATAGAAACTCCGCAACTAGAAACTCCGCAGCTAGAAACAACACAACGGGAAACTCCACAACTAGATACTCCACAACTACAACTAAAGACTCCACAACTGGAAACTCCAAAACTAGAAACTCCACAACCAGAGACTCCGCAACTCCACAACTAGAAACTCCACAACTGGAAACTCCACAACTAGATACTGCGCAACTAGAAACTCCACACCTATAGACTCCACAACTTGAAACTCCACAACTTGAAACTCCACAACTTGAGACTCCACAACTTGAAACTCCACAACTAGAAACTCCACAACCAGAAACTCCACAACTAGAAACTCCACAACTAGAAACTCTGCAACTAGAGACTCCACAATTAGAAACTCCACAACTAGAAACTCCACAACTACAAACTCCACAAATAGAGACTCGGCTACAAGAAATTTCATGTCAAGAAAGTCCACAACTAAAAACTCCACAACTGGAACCTCCACAACTAGAAACCCCACAACTTGAAATACCACAACTAGAGACTCCGCAACTAGAAACTCCACAACCAGAGACTGTGCAACTTGAAACTCCGCAGCTAGAAACTCCACAAATAGAAACTCCGCAACTAGAAACTCCGCAGCTAGAAACTACACAACTAGAGACTCCACAACTAGAAACTCCACAGCTAGAAACTCCACAACTAGAAACTCCACAACATGAAACCTCACAACCTTAAGTTACGCAACTAGAAAATCCACAGCTAGAGATTCCGCAACTAGAAACTCCACAACTAGAAAGTCCACAACTAGAAACTCCCCAACTAGAAACACCGCAACTAGAGACTCCACAACTAGAAACTCCAGAACTTGAAACTCCACAACTAGAAACTCCACAACTACAAACTCCACAAATAGAGACTCGGCAACTAGAAATTTCATATCTAGAAACTCCACAACTAAAAACTCCACAACTAGAGACTCCGCAACTAGAAACTCCACAACCAGAGATTCTGCAACTAGAAACTCCGCAGCTAGAAACTCCACAAATAGAAACTCCGCAACTAGAAACTCCGCAGCTAAAAACTACACAACTAGAGACTCCACAACTAGAAACTCCACAACTAGAAACTCCACAACTAGAAACTCCACAGCTTGAAACCTCACAACCTTAAGTTATGCAACTAGAAAATCCACAGCTAGAGATTCCGCAACTAGAAACTCCATAACTAGAAACTCCACAACTAGAAACTCCACAACTAGAAACTCCGCAACTAGATACTCCACAACTAGAAACTCTACAACTTGAAACTCCACAACTAGAAACTCCACAACTACAAACTCCACAAATAGAGACTCGACAACTAGAAATTCCGTATCTAGAAACTCCACAACTGGAAACTCCACAACTAGACACCCCAGAACTAAAAACTCTTCAACTAGAAACTCCTAAACTAGAGACTCCAAATTAGAGAATCTACAACTAGAGACTTCAAACTAGAAACTCAACAACTGGAAACTCCACAACTAAAAACTCAACAACTAGAAACTGCACAGCTTGAGACTCCGCAACTTGAAACTCCACAACTAGAAACTCCACAACTAGAAACTCCACAACTAGGAACTCCGCAACTAGAAACTCTAACACTAGAAACTCCACAACTGGAAACTCCACTACTAGATACTCCACAACTGGAAACTCGACAACTACAAACTCCACATCTAGAGACTCCACAACTTCAAACTTCAAAACTCGAAACTCCACAACCAGAGACTCCGCCACTCAACAACTAGAAACTCCACAAATGGAAACTCCACAACTTGATTCTACGCAACTAGTAACTCTAGAACTAGAGACTACACAACTTGAAACTCCACAACTTTAAACTCCACAACTTGAGACTCCACAACAAGAAACTTCACAAATGGAAACTCCGCAACTAGAAACTCCGCAGCTAGAAACTACACAACTAGAGACTCCACAACCAGAAACTCCAAAACTCGAAACTCCACAACTGGAAACTCCACAACTAGACACTTCACAACTAAAAACTCTTCAACTAGAAACTCCTAAACTTGAGACTCCACAACTAGAGAATCTACATGTAGAGAATTCAAACTAGAAACTCAACAACTAGAAACTCCACAACTAAAAACTCAACAACTAGAAACTGCACAGCTTGAGACTCCGCAACTTGAAACTCCACAACTTGAAACTCCACAACTAGAAACTCCGCAACTAGAAACTCCACAACTAGGGACTCCGCAACTAGAAACACCACAACTAGAAACTCCACAACTGAAAACTCAACTACTAGATACTCCGCAACTGGAAACTCGACAAATAGAAACTCCACATCTAGAGACTTCACAACTTGAAACTCCACAACTAGAGACTGCAACTAGAAACTCCACAACTAGAAACTCCACAACTGGAAAATCTACAACTAGATACTCCAAAACTAGAAAATCCACAACTAGAAACTCCACAACTAAAACTTCACAAGTCGAAACTCTACTAGAAATTCCACAACTTGAAACTCCACAACTTGACACTCCACAACTAGAAACTCCACAACCAGAAACTTCACAACTAGAAACTATACAACTAGAAACTGCACAAATAGAAACTCCGCAACTAGAGACTCCACAACTAGAAACTCCACATCTACAAACTCCACAACTACAAACTCCACAACTACAAACTCCACAACTACAAACTCCACAAATAGAGACTCGGCAACTAGAAATTCCATATCTAGCAACTCCACAACTAAAACTTTACAGCTAGAAACAGCAAAACTAGAGACTTCACAACTAAAAACTCAACAACTAGAAACTCCACAACTAAAAACTTCACAACTGGAAACACCACAACTTGAGACTCCGCCACTTGAAACTCCACAACTAGGAACTCCGCTATTAAAAACTCCGCAACTAGAAACTCTACAACTAGATACTCCACAACTAGAAACTCCACAACAAGAAACTTCACAACCGGAAACTCCACAACTAGATACTCCACAACTGGAAACTCCACAACTAGAAACTCCACAACTAGAGACTCCACAACTCGAAACTCCACAACTAGAAACCCCACAACTAGAAACTCCACAACTAGAGAGTCCGCAACTCCACAACTAGAAAGTCCACAACTGGAAACTCCACAACTAGATACTCCACAACTAGAAACTCCACAACTAGAGACTCCCCAACTCTAAACTCCACAACTTTAAACTCCACAACTTGAGCCTCCACAACTAGAAACTCCACAACTTGAAACTCCAAAACTAGAAACTCCACAACCAGAAACCATACAACCAGAAACTCCACAACTAGAAACTTCACAACTAGAAACTCTTCAACTAGAGACTCCACAACTAGAAACTACACAACTACAAACTCCACAAATAGATACTCGGCTACAAGAAATTTCATATCTATTAAGTCCACAACTAAAACTCCACAACTGGAAACTCCACAACTTGAGACTCCACAACTAGAAACTCCACAACTAGAAACTCCACAACTAGAAACTCCCCAACTAGAAACTCCACAACTAGAAACTCCGCAACTAGAAACTCCACAACGAAAAACTTCACAATTCAAAACTCTACAACTAGAAACTTCACAACTTGAAACTCCACAACTAGACACTACACAACTAGAAACTCTTCAACAAGAGACTGCGCAACTAGTGAACTCCGCAACTAGAAACTACGCATTTAAAAACTCCACAACTTGAGACGCCGCAACTAGAAACACCAAAACTAGAGACTCCACAACTTGAAACTCCACAACTTTAAACTCCACAACTTTAAACTCCACAACTAGAAACTCCACAACTAGAAACTCCACAACTAGAAACTTCGCAACTAGAAACTCCGCAACTAGAGACTCCACAATTAGAAACTCCACAACTAGAAACTCCACAACCACAAACTCCACAAATAGAGACTCGGCAACTAGTAACTCCGCAGCTAGAAACTCCACAAATAGAAACTCCGCAACTAGAAACTCCGCAGCTAAAAACTACACAACTAGAGACTCCACAACTAGAAACTCCACAACTAGAAACTCCACAACTAGAAACTCCACAGCTTGAAACCTCACAACCTTAAGTTATGCAACTAGAAAATCCACAGCTATAGATTCCGCAACTAGAAACTCCATAACTAGAAACTCCACAACTAGAAACTCCACAACTAGAAACTCCGCAACTAGATACTCCACAACTAGAAACTCTACAACTTGAAACTCCACAACTAGAAACTCCACAACTACAAACTCCACAAATAGAGACTCGACAACTAGAAATTCCATATCTAGAAACTCCACAACTGGAAACTCCACAACTAGACACCCCAGAACTAAAAACTCTTCAACTAGAGACTCCTAAACTAGAGACTCCAAAACTAGAGAATCTACAACTAGAGACTTCAAACTAGAAACTCAACAACTGGAAACTCCACAACTAAAAACTCAACAACTAGAAACTGCACAGCTTGAGACTCCGCAACTTGAAACTCCACAACTAGAAACTCCACAACTAGAAACTCCACAACTAGGAACTCCGCAACTAGAAACTCTAACACTAGAAACTCCACAGCTGGAAACTCCACTACTAGATACTCCACAACCGGAAACTCGACAACTAGAAACTCCACATCTAGAGACTCCACAACTTCAAACTCCAAAACTCGAAACTCCACAACCAGAGACTCCGCCACTCAACAACTAGAAACTCCACAAATGGAAACTCCACAACTTGATACTCCGCAACTAGTAACTCTAGAGCTAGAGACTCCACAACTTGAAACTCCACAACTTTAAACTCCACAACTTGAGACTCCACAACAAGAAACTCCACAAATGGAAACTCCGCAACTAGAAACTCCGCAGCTAGAAACTACACAACTAGAGACTCCACAACCAGAAACTCCAAAACTCGAAACTCCACAACTGGAAACTCCACAACTAGACAATTCACAACTAAAAACTCTTCAACTAGAAACTCCTAAACTTGAGACTCCACAACTAGAGAATCTACATGTAGAGACTTCAAACTAGAAACTCAACAACTAGAAACTCCACAACTAAAAACTCAACAACTAGAAACTGCACAGCTCGAGTCTCCGCAACTTGAAACTCCACAACTTGAAACTCCACAACTAGAAACTCCGCAACTAGAAACTCCACAACAAGGGACTCCGCAACTAGAAACACCACAACTAGAAACTCCGCAACAGGAGACTCTACAACTAGAAACTCCACAACTAGAAACTCCAAAACTAGAAACTCCAAAACTAGAAACTCCACAACTAAAACTTCACAAGTCGAAACTCTACTAGAAACTCCACAACTTGAAACTCCACAACTTGACACTCCACAACTAGAAACTCCACAACCAGAAACTTCACAACTAGAAACTATACAACTAGAAACTGCACAACTAGAAACTCCGCAACTAGAGACTCCACAACTAGAAACTCCACAACTACAAACTCCACAACTACAAACTCCACAAATAGAGACTCGGCAACTAGAAATTCCATATCTAGCAACTCCACAACTAAAACTTTACAACTAGAAACAGCAAAACTAGAGACTTCACAACTAAAAACTCAACAACTAGAAACTCCACAACTAAAAACTTCACAACTGGAAACACCACAACTGGAGACTCCACAACTGGAAACTCCACAACTAGAAACTCCACAACTAGAGACTCCACAACTCAAAACTCCACAACTAGAAACTCCACAACTAGAAACTCCACAACTAGAGACTCCGCAACTCCGCAACTAGAAAGTCCACAACTTGAAACTCCACAACTAGATACTCCACAACTAGAAACTCCACAACTAGAGACTCCCCAACTCTAAACTCCACAACTTTAAACTCCACAACTTGAGCCTCCACAACTAGAAACTCCACAACTTGAAACTCCACAACCAGAAACCATACAACCAGAAACTCCACAACTAGAAACTTCACAACTAGAAACTCTTCAACTAGAGACTCCACAACTAGAAACTACACAACTATAAATTCCACAAATAGACACTCGGCTACAAGAAATTTCATGTCTATTAAGTCCACAACTAAAACTCCACAACTGGAAACTCCACAACTTGAGACTCCACAACTAGAAACTCCACAACTAGAAACTCCACAACTAGAAACTCCCCAACTAGAAACTCCACAACTAGAAACTCCGCAACTAGAAACTCCACAACGAAAAACTTCACAATTCGAAACTCTACAACTAGAAACTCCACAACTTGAAACTCCACAACTAGACACTACACAACTAGAAACTCCTCAACTAGAGACTGCGCAACTAGAGAACTCCGCAACTAGAAACTACGCATTTAAAAACTCCACAACTTGAGACGCCGCAACTAGAAACACCACAACTAGAGACTCCACAACTTGAAACTCCACAACTTTAAACTCCACAACTTTAAACTCCACAACTAGAAACTCCACAACTAGAAACTCCACAACTAGAAACTCCGCAACTAGAAACTCCGCAACTAGAGACTCCACAATTAGAAACTCCACAACTAGAAACTCCACAACTACAAACTCCACAAATAGAGACTCGGCAACTAGTAACTCCGCAGCTAGAAACTCCACAAATAGAAACTCCGCAACTAGAAACTCCGCAGCTAAAAACTACACAACTAGAGACTCCACAACTAGAAACTCCACAACTAGAAACTCCACAACTTGAAACCTCACAACCTTAAGTTATGCAACTAGAAAATCCACAGCTAGAGATTCCGCAACTAGAAACTCCATAACTAGAAACTCCACAACTAGAAACTCCACAACTAGAAACTCCGCAACTAGATACTCCACAACTAGAAACTCTACAACTTGAAACTCCACAACTACAAACTCCACAACTACAAACTCCACAAATAGAGACTCGACAACTAGAAATTCCATATCTAGAAACTCCACAACTGGAAACTCCACAACTAGACACCCCAGAACTAAAAACTCTTCAACTAGAAACTCCTAAACTAGAGACTCCAAAACTAGAGAATCTACAACTAGAGACTTCAAACTAGAAACTCAACAACTGGAAACTCCACAACTAAAAACTCAACAACTAGAAACTGCACAGCTTGAGACTCCGCAACTTGAAACTCCACAACTAGAAACTCCACAACTAGAGACTCCCCAACTCTAAACTCCACAACTTTAAACTCCACAACTTGAGCCTCCACAACTAGAAACTCCACAACTTGAAACTCCACAAACAGAAACCATACAACCAGAAACTCCACAACTAGAAACTTCACAACTAGAAACTCTTCAACTAGAGACTCCAAAACTAGAAACTACACAACTATAAATTCCACAAATAGACACTCGGCTACAAGAAATTTCATGTCTATTAAGTCCACAACTAAACCTCCACAACTGGAAACTCCACAACATGAGACTCCACAACTAGAAACTCAACAACTAGAAACTCCACAACTAGAAACTCCCCAACTAGAAACTCCACAACTAGAAACTCCGCAACTAGAAACTCCACAACGAAAAACTTCACAATTCGAAACTCTACAACTAGAAACTCCACAACTTGAAACTCCACAACTAGACACTACACAACTAGAAACTCCTCAACTAGAGACTGCGCAACTAGAGAACTCCGCAACTAGAAACTACGCATTTAAAAACTCCACAACTTCAGACGCCGCAACTAGAAACACCACAACTAGAGACTCCACAACTTGAAACTCCACAACTTTAAACTCCACAACTTTAAACTCCACAACTAGAAACTCCACAACTAGAAACTCCACAACTAGAAACTCCGCAACTAGAAACTCCGCAACTAGAGACTCCACAATTAGAAACTCCACAACTAGAAACTCCACAACTACAAACTCCACAAATAGAGACTCGGCAACTAGTAACTCCGCAGCTAGAAACTCCACAAATAGAAACTCCGCAACTAGAAACTCCGCAGCTAAAAACTACACAACTAGAGACTCCACAACTAGAAACTCCACAACTAGAAACTCCACAACTTGAAACCTCACAACCTTAAGTTATGCAACTAGAAAATCCACAGCTAGACATTCCGCAACTAGAAACTCCATAACTAGAAACTCCACAACTAGAAACTCCACAACTAGAAACTCCGCAACTAGATACTCCACAACTAGAAACTCTACAACTTGAAACTCCACAACTACAAACTCCACAACTACAAACTCCACAAATAGAGACTCGACAACTAGAAATTCCATATCTAGAAACTCCACAACTGGAAACTCCACAACTAGACACCCCAGAACTAAAAACTCTTCAACTAGAAACTCCTAAACTAGAGACTCCAAAACTAGAGAATCTACAACTAGAGACTTCAAACTAGAAACTCAACAACTGGAAACTCCACAACTAAAAACTCAACAACTAGAAACTGCACAGCTTGAGACTCCGCAACTTGAAACTCCACAACTAGAAACTCCAAAACTAGAAACTCCACAACTAGGAACTCCGCAACTAGATATTCTAACACTAGAAACTCCACAACTGGAAACTCCACTACTAGATACTCCACAACTGGAAACTCGACAACTAGAAACTCCACATCTAGAGACTCCACAACTTCAAACTCCAAAACTCGAAACTCCACAACCAGAGACTCCGCCACTCAACAACTAGAAACTCCACAAATGGAAACTCCACAACTTTAAACTCCACAACCTTAGACTCCACAACAAGAAACTCCACAAATGGAAACTCCGCAACTAGAAACTCCGCAGCTAGAAACTACACAACTAGAGACTCCACAACCAGAAACTCCAAAACTCGAAACTCCACAACTGGAAACTCCACAACTAGACAATTCACAACTAAAAACTCTTCAACTAGAAACTCCTAAACTTGAGACTCCACAACTAGAGAATCTACATGTAGAGACTTCAAACTAGAAACTCAACAACTAGAAACTCCACAACTAAAAACTCAACAACTAGAAACTGCACAGCTCGAGTCTCCGCAACTTGAAACTCCACAACTTGAAACTCCACAACTAGAAACTCCGCAACTAGAAACTCCACAACTAGGGACTCCGCAAATAGAAACACCACAACTAGAAACTCCGCAACAGGAAACTCTACAACTAGAAACTCCACAACTAGAAACTCCAAAACTAGAAACTCCAAAACTAGAAACTCCACAACTAAAACTTCACAAGTCGAAACTCTACTAGAAACTCCACAACTTGAAACTCCACAACTTGACACTCCACAACTAGAAACTCCACAACCAGAAACTTCACAACTAGAAACTATACAACTAGAAACTGCACAACTAGAAACTCCGCAACTAGAGACTCCACAACTAGAAACTCCACAACTACAAACTCCACAACTACAAACTCCACAAATAGAGACTCGGCAACTAGAAATTCCATATCTAGCAACTTCACAACTAAAACTTTACAACTAGAAACAGCAAAACTAGAGACTTCACAACTAAAAACTCAACAACTAGAAACTCCACAACTAAAAACTTCACAACTGGAAACACCACAACTGGAGACTCCGCCACTTGAAACTCCACAACTAGGAACTCCGCTATGAAAAACTCCGCAACTAGAAACTCCACAACTAGATACTCCACAACAAGAAACTCCACAACAAGAAACTTCACAACCGGAAACTCCACAACTGGATACTCCACAACTGGAAACTCCACAACTAGAAACTCCACAACTAGAGACTCCACAACTCCAAACTCCACAACTAGAAACTCCACAACTAGAAACTCCACAACTAGAGACTCCGCAACTCCACAACTAGAAAGTCCACAACTGGAAACTCCACAACTAGATACTCCACAACTAGAAACTCCACAACTAGAGACTCCCCAACTCTAAACTCCACAACTTTAAACTCCACAACTTGAGCCTCCACAACTAGAAACTCCACAACTTGAAACTCCAAAACTAGAAACTCCACAACCAGAAACCATACAACCAGAAACTCCACAACTAGAAACTTCACAACTAGAAACTCTTCAACTAGAGACTCCACAACTAGAAACTACACAACTATAAACTCCACAAATAGACACTCGGCTACAAGAAATTTCATGTCTATTAAGTCCACAACTAAAACTCCACAACTGGAAACTCCACAACTTGAGACTCCACAACTAGAAACTCCCCAACTAGAAACTCCACAACTAGAAACTCCGCAACTAGAAACTCCACAACGAAAAACTTCACAATTCGAAACTCTACAACTAGAAACTCCACAACTTGAAACTCCACAACTAGACACTACACAACTAGAAACTCCTCAACTAGAGACTGCGCAACTAGAGAACTCCGCAACTAGAAACTACGCATTTAAAAACTCCAAAACTTGAGACGCCGCAACTAGAAACACCACAACTAGAGACTCCACAACTTCAAACTCCACAACTTTAAACTCCACAACTTTAAACTCCACAACTAGAAACTCCACAACTAGAAACTCCACAACTAGAAACTCCGCAACTAGAAACTCCGCAACTAGAGACTCCACAATTAGAAACTCCACAACTAGAAACTCCACAACTACAAACTCCACAAATAGAGACTCGGCAACTAGTAACTCCGCAGCTAGAAACTCCACAAATAGAAACTCCGCAACTAGAAACTCCGCAGCTAAAAACTACACAACTAGAGACTCCACAACTAGAAACTCCACAACTAGAAACTCCACAACTAGAAACTCCACAGCTTGAAACCTCACAACCTTAAGTTATGCAACTAGAAAATCCACAGCTAGAGATTCCGCAACTAGAAACTCCATAACCAGAAACTAGACAACTAGAAACTCCACAACTAGAAACTCCGCAACTAGATACTCCACAACTAGAAACTCTACAACTTGAAACTCCACAACTAGAAACTCCACAACTACAAACTCCACAAATAGAGACTCGACAACTAGAAATTCCATATCTAGAAACTCCACAACTGGAAACTCCACAACTAGACACCCCAGAACTAAAAACTCTTCAACTAGAAACTCCTAAACTAGAGACTCCAAAACTAGAGAATCTACAACTAGAGACTTCAAACTAGAAACTCAACAACTGGAAACTCCACAACTAAAAACTCAACAACTAGAAACTGCACAGCTTGAGACTCCGCAACTTGAAACTCCACATCTAGAAACTCCACAACTAGAAACTCCACAACTCGGAACTCCGCAACTAGAAACTGTAACACTAGAAACTCCACAACTGAAAACTCCACTACTAGATACTCCACAACTGGAAACTCGACAACTAGAAACTCCACATCTAGAGACTCCACAACTTCAAACTCCAAAACTCGAAACTCCACAACCAGAGACTCCGCCACTCAACAACTAGAAACTCCACAAATGGAAACTCCACAACTTGATACTCCGCAACTAGTAACTCTAAAACTAGAGACTCCACAACTTGAAACTCCACAACTTTAAACTCCACAACTTGAGACTCCACAACAAAAAACTCCACAAATGGAAACTCCGCAACTAGAAACTCCGCAGCTAGAAACTACACAACTAGAGACTCCACAACCAGAAACTCCAAAACTCGAAACTCCACAACTGGAAACTCCACAACAAGACAATTCACAACTAAAAACTCTTCAACTAGAAACTCCTGAACTTGAGACTCCACAACTAGAGAATCTACATGTAGAGACTTCAAACTAGAAACTCAACAACTAGAAACTCCACAACAAAAAACTCAACAACTAGAAACTGCACAGCTCGAGACTCCGCAACTTGAAACTCCACAACTTGAAACTCCACAACTAGAAACTCCGCAACTAGAAACTCCACAACTAGAAACTGCACAACTAGAAACTCCGCAACTAGAGACTCCACAACTAGAAACTCCACAACTACAAACTCCACAAACAGAGACTCGGCAACTAGAAATTCCATAACTAGCAACTCCACAACTAAAACTTTACAACTAGAAACAGCAAAACTAGAGACTTCACAACTAAAAAATCAACAACTAGAAACTCCACAACTAAAAACTTCACAACTGGAAACACCACAACTTGAGACTCCACCACTTGAAACTCCACAACTAGGAACTCCGCTATTAAAAACTCCGCAACTAGAAACTCCACAACTAGATACTCCACAACTAGAAACTCCACAACAAGAAACTTCACAACCGGAAACTCCACAACTAGATACTCCACAACTGGAAACTCCACAACTGGAAACTCCACAACTAGAAACTCCACAACTAGAGACTCCACAACTCGAAACTCCACAACTAGAAACTCCACAACTAGAAACTCCACAACTAGAGACTCCGCAACTCCACCACTAGAAAGTCCACAACTGGAAACTCCACAACTAGATACTCCACAACTAGAAACTCCACAACTAGAGACTCCCCAACTCTAAACTCCACAACTTTAAACTCCACAGCTTGAGCCTCCACAACTAGAAACTCCACAACTTGAAACTCCAAAACTAGAAACTCCACAACCAGAAACCACACAACTAGAAACTCCACAACTAGAAACTCAACAACTAGAAACTCCACAACTACAAACTCCACAAAACGAGACTCGGCAACTAGAAATTCCATAACTAGAAACTCCACAACTAAAAACTTTACAACTAGAAACTGCAAACCTAGAGACTTCACAACTAGAAACTCAACAACTACAAACTCCACAACTAAAAACTCCACAGCTGGAAACTCCACAACTTGAGACTCCGATACTTGAAACTTCACAAGTAGAAACTCCACTATTAAAAACTCCACAACCAGAAACTCCGCAACTAGAAACTCCACAACTTAAAACTCCACAACTAGATACTCCGCAACTGGAAACTCCTCAACTAGATACTTCACAACTGGAAACTCCACAACTAGATACTCCACAACTCGAAACTCCACAACTAGAAACTCCACAACCAGAGACTCCGCAACTCCACAACTAGAAACTCCACAACTAGAAACTCCACAACTAGATACTCCGCACCTAGTAACTCTACAACTAAAGACTCCACAACTTGAAACTCCACAACTTTAAACTCCACAACTTGGGACTCCACAACTAGAAACTCCACAAATGGAAACTCCGCAACTAGAAACTCCGCAGCTAGAAACTACACAACTAAAGACTCCACAACTAGAAACTCCAAAACTCGAAACTCCACAACTGGAATCTCCACAACTAGACACTTCACAACTAAAAACTCTTCAACTAGAAACTCCTAAACTTGAGACTCCCCAACTAGAGAATCTACAAGTAGAGACTTCAAACTAAAAACTCAACAACTAGAAACTCCACAACTAAAAACTCAACAACTAGAAACTGCACAACTTGAGACTCCGCAACTTGAAACTCCACAACTTGAAACTCCACAACTAGAAACTCCGTAACTAGAAACTCCACAACTAGGGACTCCACAACTAGAAACTCCACAACTAGAAACTCCACAACTGGAAACTCCACTACTAGATATTTCACAAATGGAAACTCGACAACTGGAAACTCCACATCTAGAGACTCAACAACTTGAAACTCCACAACTAGAGACTCTGCAACTAGAAACTCCACAACTAGAAACTCCACAACTACAAACTCCACAAATAGAGACTCGGCAACTAGAAATTCCACGAATAGAGACTCGGAAACTAGAAATTCCACAACTAGAGACTCTGCAACTAGAAACTCCACAACTAGAGACTCCGCAACTCCACAACTAGAAACTCCACAACTGGAAAATCTACAACTAGATACTCCACAACTAGAAAATCCACAACTAGAAACTATAACTAGAACTCCACAACTAGAGAGTCCACAACTTGAAACTCCACAAGTTTAAAATCCACAACTTGAGACTCCACAACTTGAAACTCCGCAACTAGAATCTCCACAGCTAGAAACTACACAACTAGAGACTCCAAAACTAGAAACTCCACAACTAGAAACTCCACAACTTGAAACCTCACAACCTTAAGTTACGCAACTAGAAAATCCACAGCTAGAGATTCCGCAACTAGAAACTTCACAACTAGAAACTTCACAACTAGAAACTCCACAACTAGGGACTCCGCAACTAGAAACTCCACAACTAGAAATACCACAACTAGAGATTCCGCAACTAGAAACTTCACAACCAGAGACTCCACAACTAGAAATCTACAACTAGAAACTCTACAACTTGAAACCTCACAACCTTAAGTTACGCAACTAGAAAATCCACAGCTAGAGATTCCGCAACTAGAAACTCCACAACTAGAAACTCCACAACTAGAAACTCAACAACTAGAAACTCCGCATCTAGAGACTCCACAACTAGAAACTTCACAACTTGAAACCCCACAACTAGAAACTCCACAACTACAAACTTCACAAATGGAGACTCGGTAACTAGAAATTCCATATCTAGAAACTCCACAACTAAAAACTCCACAACTAGATACTCCACAACTAGAAACTCCACAACAAGAAACTTCACAACCGGAAACTCCACAACTGGATACTCCACAACTGGAAACTCCACAACTAGAAACTCCACAATTAGAGACTCCACAACTCGAAACTCCACAACTAGAAACTCCACAACTAGAAACTCCACAACTAGAGACTCCGCAACTCCACAACTAGAAAGTCCACAACTGGAAACTCCACAACTAGATACTCCACAACTAGAAACTCCACAACTAGAGACTCCCCAACTCTAAACTCCACAACTTTAAACTCCACAACTTGAGCCTCCACAACTAGAAACTCCACAACTTGAAACTCCAAAACTAGAAACTCCACATCCAGAAACCATACAACCAGAAACTCCGCAACTAGAAACTCCACAACGAAAAACTTCACAATTCGAAACTCTACAACTAGAAATTCCACAACTAGAAACTCCTAAACTAGAAACTCCAAAACTAGAAACTCCACAACTAAAACTTCACAAGTCGAAACTCTACTAGAAACTCCACAACTTGAAACTCCACAACTTGACACTCCACAACTAGAAACTCCACAACCAGAAACTTCACATCTAGAAACTATACAACTAGAAACTGCACAACTAGAAACTCCGCAACTAGAGACTCCACAACTAGAAACTCCACAACTACAAACTCCACAACTACAAACTCCACAAATAGAGACTCGGCAACTAGAAATTCCATATCTAGCAACTCCACAACTAAAACTTTACAACTAGAAACAGCAAAACTAGAGACTTCACAACTAAAAACTCAACAACTAGAAACTCCACAACTAAAAACTTCACAACTGGAAACACCACAACTGGAGACTCCACCACTTGAAACTCCACAAATAGGAACTCCGCTATTAAAAACTCCGCAACTAGAAACTCCACAACTAGATACTCCACAACTAGAAACTCCACAACAAGAAACTTCACAACCGGAAACTCCACAACTGGAAACTCAACAACTAGAAACTCCACAACTAGAGACTCCACAACTCGAAACTCCACAACTAGAAACTCCACAACTAGAAACTCCACAACTAGAGACTCCGCAACTCCACAACTAGAAAGTCCACAACTTGAAACTCCACAACTAGATACTCCACAACTAGAAACTCCACAACTAGAGACTCCCCAACTCTAAACTCCACAACTTTAAACTCCACAACTTGAGCCTCCACAACTAGAAACTCCACAACTTGAAACTCCAAAACTAGAAACTCCACAACCAGAAACCATACAACCAGAAACTTCACAACTAGAAACTTCACAACTAGAAACTCTTCAACTAGAGACTCCACAACTAGAAACTACACAACTATAAATTCCACAAATAGACACTCGGCTACAAGAAATTTCATGTCTATTAAGTCCACAACTAAAACTCCACAACTGGAAACTCCACAACTTGAGACTCCACAACTAGAAACTCCACAACTAGAAACTCCACAACTAGAAACTCCCCAACTAGAAACTCCACAACTAGAAACTCCGCAACTAGAAACTCCACAACGAAAAACTTCACAATTCGAAACTCTACAACTAGAAACTCCACAACTTGAAACTCCACAACTAGACACTACACAACTAGAAACTCCTCAACTAGAGACTGCGCAACTAGAGAACTCCGCAACTAGAAACTACGCATTTAAATACTCCACAACTTGAGACGCCGCAACTAGAAACACCACAACTAGAGACTCCACAACTTGAAACTCCACAACTTTAAACTCCACAACTTTAAACTCCACAACTAGAAACTCAACAACTAGAAACTCCACAACTAGAAACTCCGCAACTAGAAACTCCGCAACTAGAGACTCCACAATTAGAAACTCCACAACTAGAAACTCCACAACTACAAACTCCACAAATAGAGACTCGGCAACTAGTAACTCCGCAGCTAGAAACTCCACAAATAGAAACTCCGCAACTAGAAACTCCGCAGCTAAAAACTACACAACTAGAGACTCCACAACTAGAAACTCCACAACTAGAAACTCCACAACTAGAAACTCCATAGCTTGAAAACTCACAACCTTAAGTTATGCAACTAAAAAATCCACAGCTAGAGATTCCGCAACTACAAACTCCATAACTAGAAACTCCACAACTAGAAACTCCACAACTAGAAACTCCGCAACTAGATACTCCACAACTAGAAACTCTACAACTTGAAACTCCACAACTACAAACTCCACAACTACAAACTCCACAACTACAAACTCCACAAATAGAGACTCAACAACTAAAAGTTCCATATCTAGAAACTTCACAACTGGAAACTCCACAACTAGACACCCCAGAACTAAAAACTCTTCAACTAGAAACTCCTAAACTAGAGACTCCAAAACTAGAGAATCTACAACTAGAGACTTCAAACTAGAAACTCAACAACTGGAAACTCCACAACTAAAAACTCAACAACTAGAAACTGCACAGCTTGAGACTCCGCAACTTGAAACTCCACAACTAGAAACTCCACAACTAGAAACTCCACAACTAGGAACTCCGCAACTAGAAACTCTAACACTAGAAACTCCACAACTGGAAACTCCACTACTAGATACTCCGCAACTGGAAACTCGACAACTAGAAACTCCACATCTAGAGACTCCACAACTTCAAACTCCAAAACTCGAAACTCCACAACCAGAGACTCCGCCACTCAACAACTAGAAACTCCACAAATGGAAACTCCACAACTTGATACTCCGCAACTAGTAACTCTAGAACTAGAGACTCCACAACTTGAAACTCCACAACTTTAAACTCCACAACTTGAGACTCCACAACAAGAAACTCCACAAATGGAAACTCCGCAACTAGAAACTCCGCAGCTAGAAACTACACAACTAGAGACTCCACAACCAGAAACACCAAAACTCGAAACTCCACCACTGGAAACTCCACAACTAGACAATTCACAACTAAAAACTCTTCAACTAGAAACTCCTAAACTTGAGACTCCACAACTAGAGAATTTACATGTAGAGACTTCAAACTAGAAACTCAACAACTAGAAACTGCACAACTAAAAACTCAACAAGGAGAAACTGCACAGCTCGAGTCTCCGCAACTTGAAACTCCACAACTTGAAACTCCACAACTAGAAACTCCGCAACTAGAAACTCCACAACGAAAAACTTCACAATTCGAAACTCTACAACTAGAAACTCCACAACTTGAAACTCCACAACTAGACACTACACAACTAGAAACTCCTCAACTAGAGACTGCGCAACTAGAGAACTCCGCAACTAGAAACTACGCATTTAAAAACTCCACAACTTGAGACGCCGCAACTAGAAACACCACAACTAGAGACTCAACAACTTGAAACTCCACAACTTTAAACTCCACAACTTTAACCTCCACAACTAGAAACTCCACAACTAGAAACTCCACAACTAGAAACTCCGCAACTAGAAACTCCGCAACTAGAGACTCCACAAATAGAAACTCCACAACTACAAACTCCACAAATAGAGACTCGGCAACTAGTAACTCCGCAGCTAGAAACTCCACAAATAGAAACTCCGCAACTAGAAACTCCGCAGCTAAAAACTACACAACTAGAGACTCCACAACTAGAAACTCCACAACTAGAAACTCCACAGCTTGAAACCTCACAACCTTAAGTTATGCAACTAGAAAATCCACAGCTATAGATTCCGCAACTAGAAACTCCATAACTAGAAACTCGACAACTAGAAACTCCACAACTAGAAACTCCGCAACTAGATACTCCACAACTAGAAACTCTACAACTTGAAACTCCACAACTACAAACTCCACAACTACAAACTCCACAAATAGAGACTCGACAACTAGAAATTCCATATCTAGAAACTCTACAACTGGAAACTCCACAACTAGACACCCCAGAACTAAAAACTCTTCAACTAGAAACTCCTAAACTAGAGACTCCAAAACTAGAGAATCGACAACTAGAGACTTCAAACTAGAAACTCAACAACTGGAAACTCCACAACTAAAAACTCAACAACTAGAAACTGCACAGCTTGAGACTCCGCAACTTGAAACTCCACAACTAGGAACTCCGCAACTAGAAACTCTAACACTAGAAACTCCACAACTGGAAACTCCACTACTAGATACTCCACAACTGGAAACTCGACAACTAGAAACTCCACATCTAGAGACTCCACAACTTCAAACTCCAAAACTCGAAACTCCACAACCAGAGACTCCGCCACTCAACAACTAGAAACTCCACAAATGGAAACTCCACAACTTGATACTCCGCAACTAGTAACTCTAAAACTAGAGACTCCACAACTTGAAACTCCACAACTTTAAACTCCACAACTTGAGACTCCACAACAAGAAACTCCACAAATGGAAACTCCGCAACTAGAAACTCCGCAGCTAGAAACTACACAACTAGAGACTCCACAACCAGAAACTCCAAAACTCGAAACTCCACAACTGGAAACTCCACAACAAGACAATTCACAACTAAAAACTCTTCAACTAGAAACTCCTGAACTTGAGACTCCACAACTAGAGAATCTACATGTAGAGACTTCAAACTAGAAACTCAACAACTAGAAACTCCACAACTAAAAACTCAACAACTAGAAACTGCACAGCTCGAGACTCCGCAACTTGAAACTCCACAACTTGAAACTCCACAACTAGAAACTCCGCAACTAGAAACTCCACAACTAGAAACTGCACAACTAGAAACTCCGCAACTAGAGACTCCACAACTAGAAACTCCACAACTACAAACTCCACAACTACAAACTCCACAAACAGAGACTCGGCAACTAGAAATTTCATAACTAGCAACTCCACAACTAAAACTTTACAACTAGAAACAGCAAAACTAGAGACTTCACAACTAAAAAATCAACAACTAGAAACTCCACAACTAAAAACTTCACAACTGGAAACACCACAACTTGAGACTCCGCCACTTGAAACTCCACAACTAGGAACTCCGCTATTAAAAACTCCGCAACTAGAAACTCCACAACTAGATACTCCACAACTAGAAACTCCACAACAAGAAACTTCACAACCGGAAACTCCACAACTAGATACTCCACAACTGGAAACTCCACAACTGGAAACTCCACAACTAGAAACTCCACAACTAGAGACTCCACAACTCGAAACTCCACAACTAGAAACTCCACAACTAGAAACTCCACAACTAGAGACTCCGCAACTCCACCACTAGAAAGTCCACAACTGGAAACTCCACAACACGATACTCCACAACTAGAAACTCAACAACTAGAGACTCCCCAACTCTAAACTCCACAACTTTAAACTCCACAGCTTGAGCCTCCACAACTAGAAACTCCACAACTTGAAACTCCAAAACTAGAAACTCCACAACCAGAAACCACACAACTAGAAACTCCACAACTAGAAACTCAACAACTAGAAACTCCACAACTACAAACTCCACAAAACGAGACTCGGCAACTAGAAATTCCATATCTAGAAACTCCACAACTAAAAACTTTACAACTAGAAACTGCAAACCTAGAGACTTCACAACTAGAAACTCAACAACTACAAACTCCACAACTAAAAACTCCACAGCTGGAAACTCCACAACTTGAGACTCCGCAACTTGAAACTTCACAAGTAGAAACTCCACTATTAAAAACTCCACAACCAGAAACTCCGCAACTAGAAACTCCACAACTTAAAACTCCACAACTAGATACTCCACAACTGGAAACTCCTCAACTAGATACTTCACAACTGGAAACTCCACAACTAGATACTCCACAACTCGAAACTCCACAACTAGAAACTCCACAACCAGAGACTCCGCAACTCCACAACTAGAAACTCCACAACTAGAAACTCCACAACTAGAAACTCCACAACTAGATACTCCGCAACTAGTAACTCTACAACTAGAGACTCCACAACTTGAAACTCCACAACTTTAAACTCCACAACTTGGGACTCCACAACTAGAAACTCCACAAATGGAAACTCCGCAACTAGAAACTCCGCAGCTAGAAACTACGCAACTAAAGACTCCACAACTAGAAACTCCAAAACTCGAAACTCCACAACTGGAATCTCCACAACTAGACACTTCACAACTAAAAACTCTTCAACTAGAAACTCCTAAACTTGAGACTCCCCAACTAGAGAATCTACAAGTAGAGACTTCAAACTAGAAACTCAACAACTAGAAACTCCACAACTAAAAACTCAACAACTAGAAACTGCACAGCTTGAGACTCCGCAACTTGAAACTCCACAACTTGAAACTCCACAACTAGAAACTCCGTAACTAGAAACTCCACAACTAGGGACTCCACAACTAGAAACTCCACAACTAGAAACTCCACATCTGGAAACTCCACTACTAGATAATCCACAAATGGAAACTCGACAACTGGAAACTCCACATCTAGAGACTCCACAACTTGAAACTCCACAACTAGAGACTCTGCAACTAGAAACTCCACAACTAGAAACTCCACAACTACAAACTCCACAAATAGAGACTCGGCAACTAGAAATTCCACGAATAGAGACTCGGAAACTAGAAATTCCACAACTAGAGACTCTGCAACTAGAAACTCCACAACTAGAGACTCCGCAACTCCACAACTAGAAACTCCACAACTGGAAAATCTACAACTAGATACTCCACAACTAGAAAATCCACAACTAGAAACTCTACAACTAGAACTCCACAACTAGAGAGTCCACAACTTGAAACTCCACAAGTTTAAAATCCACAACTTGAGACTCCACAACTTGAAACTCCGCAACTAGAATCTCCACAGCTAGAAACTACACAACTAGAGACTCCAAAACTAGAAACTCCACAACTAGAAACTCCACAACTTGAAACCTCACAACCTTAAGTTACGCAACTAGAAAATCCACAGCTAGAGATTCCGCAACTAGAAACTTCACAACTAGAAACTTCACAACTAGAAACTCCACAACTAGGGACTCCGCAACTAGAAACTCCACAACTAGAAATACCACAACTAGAGATTCCGCAACTAGAAACTTCACAACCAGAGACTCCACAACTAGAAACTCCACAACTAGAAACTCTACAACTTGAAACCTCACAACCTTAAGTTACGCAACTAGAAAATCCACAGCTAGAGATTCCGCAACTAGAAACTCCACAACTAGAAACTCCACAACTAGAAACTCAACAACTAGAAACTCCGCATCTAGAGACTCCACAACTAGAAACTCCACAACTTGAAACTCCACAACTAGAAACTCCACAACTACAAACTTCACAAATGGAGACTCGGTAACTAGAAATTCCATATCTAGAAACTCCACAACTAAAAACTCCACAACTAGATACTCCACAACTTGAGACTCCACAACAAGAAACTCCACAAATGGAAACTCCGCAACTAGAAACTCCGCAGCTAGAAACTACACAACTAGAGACTCCACAACCAGAAACACCAAAACTCGAAACTCCACCACTGGAAACTCCACAACTAGACAATTCACAACTAAAAACTCTTCAACTAGAAACTCCTAAACTTGAGACTCCACAACTAGAGAATTTACATGTAGAGACTTCAAACTAGAAACTCAACAACTAGAAACTGCACAACTAAAAACTCAACAAGGAGAAACTGCACAGCTCGAGTCTCCGCAACTTGAAACTCCACAACTTGAAACTCCACAACTAGAAACTCCGCAACTAGAAACTCCACAACTAGGGACTCCGCAACTAGAAACACCACAACTAGAAACTCCGCAACAGGAGACTCTACAACTAGAAACTCCACAACTAGAAACTCCAAAATTAGAAACTCCAAAACTAGAAACTCCAAAACTAGAAACTCCACAACTAGAACTTCACAAGTCGAAACTCTACTAGAAACTCCACAACTTGAAACTCCACAACTTGACACTCCACAACTAGAAACTCCACAACCAGAAACTTCACAACTAGAAACTATACAACTAGAAACTGCACAACTAGAAACTCCGCAACTAGAGACTCCACAACTAGAAACTCCACAACTACAAACTCCACAACTACAAACTCCACAAATAGAGACTCGGCAACTAGAAATTCCATATCTAGCAACTCCACAACTAAAACTTTACAACTAGAAACAGCAAAACTAGAGACTTCACAACTAAAAACTCAACAACTAGAAACTCCACAACTAAAAATTTCACAACTGGAAACACCACAACTGGAGACTCCGCCACTTGAAACTCCACAACTGGGAACTCCGCTATTAAAAACTCCGCAACTAGAAACTCCACAACTAGATACTCCACAACTAGAAACTCCACAACAAGAAACTTCACAACCGGAAACTCCACAACTAGATACTCCACAACTGGAAACTCCACAACTGGAAACTCCACAACTAGAAACTTCACAACTAGAGACTCCACAACTCGAAACTCCACAACTAGAAACTCCACAACTAGAAACTCCACAACTAGAGACTCCGCAACTCCACCACTAGAAAGTCCACAACTGGAAACTCCACAACTAGATACTCCACAACTAGAAACTCCACAACTAGAGACTCCCCAACTCTATACTCCACAACTTTAAACTCCACAGCTTGAGCCTCCACAACTAGAAACTCCACAACTTGAAACTCCAAAACTAGAAACTCCACAACCAGAAACCACACAACTAGAAACTCCACAACTAGAAACTCAACAACTAGAAACTCCACAACTACAAACTCCACAAAACGAGACTCGGCAACTAGAAATTCCATATCTAGAAACTCCACAACTAAAAACTTTACAACTAGAAACTGCAAAACTAGAGACTTCACAACTAGAAACTCAACAACTAGAAACTCCACAACTAAAAACTCCACAGCTGGAAACTCCACAACTTGAGACTCCGCAACTTGAAACTTCACAAGTAGAAACTCCACTATTAAAAACTCCACAACCAGAAACTCCGCAACTAGAAACTCCACAACTTAAAACTCCACAACTAGATACTCCACAACTGGAAACTCCTCAACTAGATACTTCACAACTGGAAACTCCACAACTAGATACTCCACAACTCGAAACTCCACAACTAGAAACACCACAACCAGAGACTCCGCAACTCCACAACTAGAAACTCCACAACTAGAAACTCCACAACTAGAAACTCCACAACTAGATACTCCGCAACTAGTAACTCTACAACTAGAGACTCCACAACTTGAAACTCCACAACTTTAAACTCCACAACTTGGGACTCCACAACTAGAAACTCCACAAATGGAAACTCCGCAACTAGAAACTCCGCAGCTAGAAACTACGCAACTAAAGACTCCACAACTAGAAACTCCAAAACTCGAAACTCCACAACTGGAATCTCCACAACTAGACACTTCACAACTAAAAACTCTTCAACTAGAAACTCCTAAACTTGAGACTCCCCAACTAGAGAATCTACAAGTAGAGACTTCAAACTAGAAACTCAACAACTAGAAACTCCACAACTAAAAACTCAACAACTAGAAACTGCACAGCTTGAGACTCCGCAACTTGAAACTCCACAACTTGAAACTCCACAACTAGAAACTCCGTAACTAGAAACTCAACAACTAGGGACTCCACAACTAGAAACTCCACAACTAGAAACTCCACATCTGGAAACTCCACTACTAGATAATCCACAAATGGAAACTCGACAACTGGAAACTCCACATCTAGAGACTCCACAACTTGAAACTCCACAACTAGAGACTCTGCAACTAGAAACTCCACAACTAGAAACTCCACAACTACAAACTCCACAAATAGAGACTCGGCAACTAGAAATTCCACGAATAGAGACTCGGAAACTAGAAATTCCACAACTAGAGACTCTGCAACTAGAAACTCCACAACTAGAGACTCCGCAACTCCACAACTAGAAACTCCACAACTGGAAAATCTACAACTAGATACTCCACAACTAGAAAATCCACAACTAGAAACTCTACAACTAGAACTCCACAACTAGAGAGTCCACAACTTGAAACTCCACAAGTTTAAAATCCACAACTTGAGACTCCACAACTTGAAACTCCGCAACTAGAATCTCCACAGCTAGAAACTACACAACTAGAGACTCCAAAACTAGAAACTCCACAACTAGAAACTCCACAACTTGAAACCTCACAACCTTAAGTTACGCAACTAGAAAATCCACAGCTAGAGATTCCGCAACTAGAAACTTCACAACTAGAAACTTCACAACTAGAAACTCCACAACTAGGGACTCCGCAACTAGAAACTCCACAACTAGAAATGCCACAACTAGAGATTCCGCAACTAGAAACTTCACAACCAGAGACTCCACAACTAGAAACTCCACAACTAGAAACTCTACAACTTGAAACCTCACAACCTTAAGTTACGCAACTAGAAAATCCACAGCTAGAGATTCCGCAACTAGAAACTCCACAACTAGAAACTCCACAACTAGAAACTCAACAACTAGAAACTCCGCATCTAGAGACTCCACAACTAGAAACTCCACAACTTGAAACTCCACAACTAGAAACTCCACAACTACAAACTTCACAAATGGAGACTCGGTAACTAGAAATTCCATATCTAGAAACTCCACAACTAAAAACTCCACAACTAGATACTCCACAACTAGAAACTCCACAACAAGAAACTTCACAACCGGAAACTCCACAACTGGATACTCCACAACTGGAAACTCCACAACTAGAAACTCCACAACTAGAGACTCCACAACTCGAAACTCCACAACTAGAAACTCCACAACTAGAAACTCCACAACTAGAGACTCCGCAACTCCACAACTAGAAAGTCCACAACTGGAAACTCCACAACTAGATACTCCACAACTAGAAACTCCACAACTAGAGACTCCCCAACTCTAAACTCCACAACTTTAAACTCCACAACTTGAGCCTCCACAACTAGAAACTCCACAACTTGAAACTCCAAAACTAGAAACTCCACAACCAGAAACCATACAACCAGAAACTCCGCAACTAGAAACTCCACAACGAAAAACTTCACAATTCGAAACTCTACAACTAGAAACTCCACAACTAGAAACTCCTAAACTAGAAACTCCAAAACTAGAAACTCCACAACTAAAACTTCACAAGTCGAAACTCTACTAGAAACTCCACAACTTGAAACTCCACAACTTGACACTCCACAACTAGAAACTCCACAACCAGAAACTTCACATCTAGAAACTATACAACTAGAAACTGCACAACTAGAAACTCCGCAACTAGAGACTCCACAACTAGAAACTCCACAACTACAAACTCCACAACTACAAACTCCACAAATAGAGACTCGGCAACTAGAAATTCCATATCTAGCAACTCCACAACTAAAACTTTACAACTAGATACAGCAAAACTAGAGACTTCACAACTAAAAACTCAACAACTAGAAACTCCACAACTAAAAACTTCACAACTGGAAACACCACAACTGGAGACTCCACCACTTGAAACTCCACAAATAGGAACTCCGCTATTAAAAACTCCGCAACTAGAAACTCCACAACTAGATACTCCACAACTAGAAACTCCACAACAAGAAACTTCACAACCGGAAACTCCACAACTGGAAACTCAACAACTAGAAACTCCACAACTAGAGACTCCACAACTCGAAACTCCACAACTAGAAACTCCACAACTAGAAACTCCACAACGAGAGACTCCGCAACTCCACAACTAGAAAGTCCACAACTTGAAACTCCACAACTAGATACTCCACAACTAGAAACTCCACAACTAGAGACTCCCCAACTCTAAACTCCACAACTTTAAACTCCACAACTTGAGCCTCCACAACTAGAAACTCCACAACTTGAAACTCCAAAACTAGAAACTCCACAACCAGAAACCATACAACCAGAAACTTCACAACTAGAAACTTCACAACTAGAAACTCTTCAACTAGAGACTCCACAACTAGAAACTACACAACTATAAATTCCACAAATAGACACTCGGCTACAAGAAATTTCATGTCTATTAAGTCCACAACTAAAACTCCACAACTGGAAACTCCACAACTTGAGACTCCACAACTAGAAACTCCACAACTAGAAACTCCACAACTAGAAACTCCCCAACGAGAAACTCCACAACTAGAAACCCCGCAACTAGAAACTCCACAACGAAAAACTTCACAATTCGAAACTCTACAACTAGAAACTCCACAACTTGAAACTCCACAACTAGACACTACACAACTAGAAACTCCTCAACTAGAGACTGCGCAACTAGAGAACTCCGCAACTAGAAACTACGCATTTAAATACTCCACAACTTGAGACGCCGCAACTAGAAACACCACAACTAGAGACTCCACAACTTGAAACTCCACAACTTTAAACTCCACAACTTTAAACTCCACAACTAGAAACTCCACAACTAGAAACTCCACAACTAGAAACTCCGCAACTAGAAACTCCGCAACTAGAGACTCCACAATTAGAAACTCCACAACTAGAAACTCCACAACTACAAACTCCACAAATAGAGACTCGGCAACTAGTAACTCCGCAGCTAGAAACTCCACAAATAGAAACTCCGCAACTAGAAACTCCGCAGCTAAAAACTACACAACTAGAGACTCCACAACTAGAAACTCCACAACTAGAAACTCCACAGCTTGAAACCTCACAACCTCAAGTTATGCAACTAGAAAATCCACAGCTAGAGATTCCGCAACTAGAAACTCCATAACTAGAAACTCCACAACTAGAAACTCCACAACTAGAAACTCCGCAACTAGATACTCCACAACTAGAAACTCTACAACTTGAAACTCCACAACTACAAACTCCACAACTACAAACTCCACAACTACAAACTCCACAAATAGAGACTCAACAACTAAAAGTTCCATATCTAGAAACTTCACAACTGGAAACTCCACAACTAGACACCCCAGAACTAAAAACTCTTCAACTAGAAACTCCTAAACTAGAGACTCCAAAACTAGAGAATCTACAACTAGAGACTTCAAACTAGAAACTCAACAACTGGAAACTCCACAACTAAAAACTCAACAACTAGAAACTGCACAGCTTGAGACTCCGCAACTTGAAACTCCACAACTAGAAACTCCACAACTAGAAACTCCACAACTAGGAACTCCGCAACTAGAAACTCTAACACTAGAAACTCCACAACTGGAAACTCCACTACTAGATACTCCGCAACTGGAAACTCGACAACTAGAAACTCCACATCTAGAGACTCCACAACTTCAAACTCCAAAACTCGAAACTCCACAACCAGAGACTCCGCCACTCAACAACTAGAAACTCCACAAATGGAAACTCCACAACTTGATACTCCGCAACTAGTAACTCTAGAACTAGAGACTCCACAACTTGAAACTCCACAACTTTAAACTCCACAACTTGAGACTCCACAACAAGAAACTCCACAAATGGAAACTCCGCAACTAGAAACTCCGCAGCTAGAAACTACACAACTAGAGACTCCACAACCAGAAACACCAAAACTCGAAACTCCACCACTGGAAACTCCACAACTAGACAATTCACAACTAAAAACTCTTCAACTAGAAACTCCTAAACTTGAGACTCCACAACTAGAGAATTTACATGTAGAGACTTCAAACTAGAAACTCAACAACTAGAAACTGCACAACTAAAAACTCAACAAGGAGAAACTGCACAGCTCGAGTCTCCGCAACTTGAAACTCCACAACTTGAAACTCCACAACTAGAAACTCCGCAACTAGAAACTCCACAACTAGGGACTCCGCAACTAGAAACACCACAACTAGAAACTCCGCAACAGGAGACTCTACAACTAGAAACTCCACAACTAGAAACTCCAAAATTAGAAACTCCAAAACTAGAAACTCCAAAACTAGAAACTCCACAACTAGAACTTCACAAGTCGAAACTCTACTAGAAACTCCACAACTTGAAACTCCACAACTTGACACTCCACAACTAGAAACTCCACAACCAGAAACTTCACAACTAGAAACTATACAACTAGAAACTGCACAACTAGAAACTCCGCAACTAGAGACTCCACAACTAGAAACTCCACAACTACAAACTCCACAACTACAAACTCCACAAATAGAGACTCGGCAACTAGAAATTCCATATCTAGCAACTCCACAACTAAAACTTTACAACTAGAAACAGCAAAACTAGAGACTTCACAACTAAAAACTCAACAACTAGAAACTCCACAACTAAAAATTTCACAACTGGAAACACCACAACTGGAGACTCCGCCACTTGAAACTCCACAACTGGGAACTCCGCTATTAAAAACTCCGCAACTAGAAACTCCACAACTAGATACTCCACAACTAGAAACACCACAACAAGAAACTTCACAACCGGAAACTCCACAACTAGATACTCCACAACTGGAAACTCCACAACTGGAAACTCCACAACTAGAAACTCCACAACTAGAGACTCCACAACTCGAAACTCCACAACTAGAAACTCCACAACTAGAAACTCCACAACTAGAGACTCCGCAACTCCACCACTAGAAAGTCCACAACTGGAAACTCCACAACTAGATACTCCACAACTAGAAACTCCACAACTAGAGACTCCCCAACTCTATACTCCACAACTTTAAACTCCACAGCTTGAGCCTCCACAACTAGAAACTCCACAACTTGAAACTCCAAAACTAGAAACTCCACAACCAGAAACCACACAACTAGAAACTCCACAACTAGAAACTCAACAACTAGAAACTCCACAACTACAAACTCCACAAAACGAGACTCGGCAACTAGAAATTCCATATCTAGAAACTCCACAACTAAAAACTTTACAACTAGAAACTGCAAAACTAGAGACTTCACAACTAGAAACTCAACAACTAGAAACTCCACAACTAAAAACTCCACAGCTGGAAACTCCACAACTTGAGACTCCGCAACTTGAAACTTCACAAGTAGAAACTCCACTATTAAAAACTCCACAACCAGAAACTCCGCAACTAGAAACTCCACAACTTAAAACTCCACAACTAGAAACTCCACAACCAGAGACTCCGCAACTCCACAACTAGAAACTCCACAACTAGAAACTCCACAACTAGAAACTCCACAACTAGATACTCCGCAACTAGTAACTCTACAACTAGAGACTCCACAACTTGAAACTCCACAACTTTAAACTCCACAACTTGGGACTCCACAACTAGAAACTCCACAAATGGAAACTCCGCAACTAGAAACTCCGCAGCTAGAAACTACGCAACTAAAGACTCCACAACTAGAAACTCCAAAACTCGAAACTCCACAACTGGAATCTCCACAACTAGACACTTCACAACTAAAAACTCTTCAACTAGAAACTCCTAAACTTGAGACTCCCCAACTAGAGAATCTACAAGTAGAGACTTCAAACTAGAAACTCAACAACTAGAAACTCCACAACTAAAAACTCAACAACTAGAAACTGCACACCTTGAGACTCCGCAACTTGAAACTCCACAACTTGAAACTCCACAACTAGAAACTCCGTAACTAGAAACTCCACAACTAGGGACTCCACAACTAGAAACTCCACAACTAGAAACTCCACATCTGGAAACTCCACTACTAGATAATCCACAAATGGAAACTCGACAACTGGAAACTCCACATCTAGAGACTCCACAACTTGAAACTCCACAACTAGAGACTCTGCAACTAGAAACTCCACAACTAGAAACTCCACAACTACAAACTCCACAAATAGAGACTCGGCAGCTAGAAATTCCACGAATAGAGACTCGGAAACTAGAAATTCCACAACTAGAGACTCTGCAACTAGAAACTCCACAACTAGAGACTCCGCAACTCCACAACTAGAAACTCCACAACTGGAAAATCTACAACTAGATACTCCACAACTAGAAAATCCACAACTAGAAACTCTACAACTAGAACTCCACAACTAGAGAGTCCACAACTTGAAACTCCACAAGTTTAAAATCCACAACTTGAGACTCCACAACTTGAAACTCCGCAACTAGAATCTCCACAGCTAGAAACTACACAACTAGAGACTCCAAAACTAGAAACTCCACAACTAGAAACTCCACAACTTGAAACCTCACAACCTTAAGTTACGCAACTAGAAAATCCACAGCTAGAGATTCCGCAACTAGAAACTTCACAACTAGAAACTTCACAACTAGAAACTCCACAACTAGGGACTCCGCAACTAGAAACTCCACAACTAGAAATACCACAACTAGAGATTCCGCAACTAGAAACTTCACAACCAGAGACTCCACAACTAGAAACTCCACAACTAGAAACTCTACAACTTGAAACCTCACAACCTTAAGTTACGCAACTAGAAAATCCACAGCTAGAGATTCCGCAACTAGAAACTCCACAACTAGAAACTCCACAACTAGAAACTCAACAACTAGAAACTCCGCATCTAGAGACTCCACAACTAGAAACTCCACAACTTGAAACTCCACAACTAGAAACTCCACAACTACAAACTTCACAAATGGAGACTCGGTAACTAGAAATTCCATATCTAGAAACTCCACAACTAAAAACTCCACAACTAGATACTCCACAACTAGAAACTCCACAACAAGAAACTTCACAACCGGAAACTCCACAACTGGATACTCCACAACTGGAAACTCCACAACTAGAAACTCCACAACTAGAGACTCCACAACTCGAAACTCCACAACTAGAAACTCCACAACTAGAAACTCCACAACTAGAGACTCCGCAACTCCACAACCAGAAAGTCCACAACTGGAAACTCCACAACTAGAAACTCCACAACTAGAAACTCCACAACTAGAGACTCCCCAACTCTAAACTCCACAACTTTAAACTCCACAACTTGAGCCTCCACAACTAGAAACTCCACAACTTGAAACTCCAAAACTAGAAACTCCACAACCAGAAACCATACAACCAGAAACTCCGCAACTAGAAACTCCACAACGAAAAACTTCACAATTCGAAACTCTACAACTAGAAACTCCACAACTAGAAACTCCTAAACTAGAAACTCCAAAACTAGAAACTCCACAACTAAAACTTCACAAGTCGAAACTCTACTAGAAACTCCACAACTTGAAACTCCACAACTTGACACTCCACAACTAGAGACTCCACAACCAGAAACTTCACATCTAGAAACTATACAACTAGAAACTGCACAACTAGAAACTCCGCAACTAGAGACTCCACAACTAGAAACTCCACAACTACAAACTCCACAACTACAAACTCCACAAATAGAGACTCGGCAACTAGAAATTCCATATCTAGCAACTCCACAACTAAAACTTTACAACTAGATACAGCAAAACTAGAGACTTCACAACTAAAAACTCAACAACTAGAAACTCCACAACTAAAAACTTCACAACTGGAAACACCACAACTGGAGACTCCACCACTTGAAACTCCACAAATAGGAACTCCGCTATTAAAAACTCCGCAACTAGAAACTCCACAACTAGATACTCCACAACTAGAAACTCCACAACAAGAAACTTCACAACCGGAAACTCCACAACTGGAAACTCAACAACTAGAAACTCCACAACTAGAGACTCCACAACTCGAAACTCCACAACTAGAAACTCCACAACTAGAAACTCCACAACGAGAGACTCCGCAACTCCACAACTAGAAAGTCCACAACTTGAAACTCCACAACTAGATACTCCACAACTAGAAACTCCACAACTAGAGACTCCCCAACTCTAAACTCCACAACTTTAAACTCCACAACTTGAGCCTCCACAACTAGAAACTCCACAACTTGAAACTCCAAAACTAGAAACTCCACAACCAGAAACCATACAACCAGAAACTTCACAACTAGAAACTTCACAACTAGAAACTCTTCAACTAGAGACTCCACAACTAGAAACTACACAACTATAAATTCCACAAATAGACACTCGGCTACAAGAAATTTCATGTCTATTAAGTCCACAACTAAAACTCCACAACTGGAAACTCCACAACTTGAGACTCCACAACTAGAAACTCCACAACTAGAAACTCCACAACTAGAAACTCCCCAACTAGAAACTCCACAACTAGAAACCCCGCAACTAGAAACTCCACAACGAAAAACTTCACAATTCGAAACTCTACAACTAGAAACTCCACAACTTGAAACTCCACAACTAGACACTACACAACTAGAAACTCCTCAACTAGAGACTGCGCAACTAGAGAACTCCGCAACTAGAAACTACGCATTTAAATACTCCACAACTTGAGACGCCGCAACTAGAAACACCACAACTAGAGACTCCACAACTTGAAACTCCACAACTTTAAACTCCACAACTTTAAACTCCACAACTAGAAACTCCACAACTAGAAACTCCACAACTAGAAACTCCGCAACTAGAAACTCCGCAACTAGAGACTCCACAATTAGAAACTCCACAACTAGAAACTCCACAACTACAAACTCCACAAATAGAGACTCGGCAACTAGTAACTCCGCAGCTAGAAACTCCACAAATAGAAACTCCGCAACTAGAAACTCCGCAGCTAAAAACTACACAACTAGAGACTCCACAACTAGAAACTCCACAACTAGAAACTCCACAGCTTGAAACCTCACAACCTCAAGTTATGCAACTAGAAAATCCACAGCTAGAGATTCCGCAACTAGAAACTCCATAACTAGAAACTCCACAACTAGAAACTCCACAACTAGAAACTCCGCAACTAGATACTCCACAACTAGAAACTCTACAACTTGAAACTCCACAACTACAAACTCCACAACTACAAACTCCACAACTACAAACTCCACAAATAGAGACTCAACAACTAAAAGTTCCATATCTAGAAACTTCACAACTGGAAACTCCACAACTAGACACCCCAGAACTAAAAACTCTTCAACTAGAAACTCCTAAACTAGAGACTCCAAAACTAGAGAATCTACAACTAGAGACTTCAAACTAGAAACTCAACAACTGGAAACTCCACAACTAAAAACTTAACAACTAGAAACTGCACAGCTTGAGACTCCGCAACTTGAAACTCCACAACTAGAAACTCCACAACTAGAAACTCCACAACTAGGAACTCCGCAACTAGAAACTCTAACACTACAAACTCCACAACTGGAAACTCCACTACTAGATACTCCGCAACTGGAAACTCGACAACTAGAAACTCCACATCTAGAGACTCCACAACTTCAAACTCCAAAACTCGAAACTCCACAACCAGAGACTCCGCCACTCAACAACTAGAAACTCCACAAATGGAAACTCCACAACTTGATACTCCGCAACTAGTAACTCTAGAACTAGAGACTCCACAACTTGAAACTCCACAACTTTAAACTCCACAACTTGAGACTCCACAACAAGAAACTCCACAAATGGAAACTCCGCAACTAGAAACTCCGCAGCTAGAAACTACACAACTAGAGACTCCACAACCAGAAACACCAAAACTCGAAACTCCACCACTGGAAACTCCACAACTAGACAATTCACAACTAAAAACTCTTCAACTAGAAACTCCTAAACTTGAGACTCCACAACTAGAGAATTTACATGTAGAGACTTCAAACTAGAAACTCAACAACTAGAAACTGCACAACTAAAAACTCAACAAGGAGAAACTGCACAGCTCGAGTCTCCGCAACTTGAAACTCCACAACTTGAAACTCCACAACTAGAAACTCCGCAACTAGAAACTCCACAACTAGGGACTCCGCAACTAGAAACACCACAACTAGAAACTCCGCAACAGGAGACTCTACAACTAGAAACTCCACAACTAGAAACTCCAAAATTAGAAACTCCAAAACTAGAAACTCCAAAACTAGAAACTCCACAACTAGAACTTCACAAGTCGAAACTCTACTAGAAACTCCACAACTTGAAACTCCACAACTTGACACTCCACAACTAGAAACTCCACAACCAGAAACTTCACAACTAGAAACTATACAACTAGAAACTGCACAACTAGAAACTCCGCAACTAGAGACTCCACAACTAGAAACTCCACAACTACAAACTCCACAACTACAAACTCCACAAATAGAGACTCGGCAACTAGAAATTCCATATCTAGCAACTCCACAACTAAAACTTTACAACTAGAAACAGCAAAACTAGAGACTTCACAACTAAAAACTCAACAACTAGAAACTCCACAACTAAAAATTTCACAACTGGAAACACCACAACTGGAGACTCCGCCACTTGAAACTCCACAACTGGGAACTCCGCTATTAAAAACTCCGCAACTAGAAACTCCACAACTAGATACTCCACAACTAGAAACTCCACAACAAGAAACTTCACAACCGGAAACTCCACAACTAGATACTCCACAACTGGAAACTCCACAACTGGAAACTCCACAACTAGAAACTCCACAACTAGAGACTCCACAACTCGAAACTCCACAACTAGAAACTCCACAACTAGAAACTCCACAACTAGAGACTCCGCAACTCCACCACTAGAAAGTCCACAACTGGAAACTCCACAACTAGATACTCCACAACTAGAAACTCCACAACTAGAGACTCCCCAACTCTATACTCCACAACTTTAAACTCCACAGCTTGAGCCTCCACAACTAGAAACTCCACAACTTGAAACTCCAAAACTAGAAACTCCACAACCAGAAACCACACAACTAGAAACTCCACAACTAGAAACTCAACAACTAGAAACTCCACAACTACAAACTCCACAAAACGAGACTCGGCAACTAGAAATTCCATATCTAGAAACTCCACAACTAAAAACTTTACAACTAGAAACTGCAAAACTAGAGACTTCACAACTAGAAACTCAACAACTAGAAACTCCACAACTAAAAACTCCACAGCTGGAAACTCCACAACTTGAGACTCCGCAACTTGAAACTTCACAAGTAGAAACTCCACTATTAAAAACTCCACAACCAGAAACTCCGCAACTAGAAACTCCACAACTTAAAACTCCACAACTAGGTACTCCACAACTGGAAACTCCTCAACTAGATACTTCACAACTGGAAACTCCACAACTAGATACTCCACAACTCGAAACTCCACAACTAGAAACTCCACAACCAGAGACTCCGCAACTCCACAACTAGAAACTCCACAACTAGAAACTCCACAACTAGATACTCCGCAACAAGTAACTCTACAACTAGAGACTCCACAACTTGAAACTCCACAACTTTAAACTCCACAACTTGGGACTCCACAACTAGAAACTCCACAAATGGAAACTCCGCAACTAGAAACTCCGCAGCTAGAAACTACACAACTAGAGACTCCACAACCAGAAACACGAAAACTCGAAACTCCACCACTGGAAACTCCACAACTAGACAATTCACAACTAAAAACTCTTCAACTAGAAACTCCTAAACTTGAGACTCCACAACTAGAGAATTTACATGTAGAGACTTCAAACTAGAAACTCAACAACTAGAAACTGCACAACTAAAAACTCAACAAGGAGAAACTGCACAGCTCGAGTCTCCGCAACTTGAAACTCCACAACTTGAAACTCCACAACTAGAAACTCCGCAACTAGAAACTCCACAACTAGGGACTCCGCAACTAGAAACACCACAACTAGAAACTCCGCAACAGGAGACTCTACAACTAGAAACTCCACAACTAGAAACTCCAAAATTAGAAACTCCAAAACTAGAAACTCCAAAACTAGAAACTCCACAACTAGAACTTCACAAGTCGAAACTCTACTAGAAACTCCACAACTTGAAACTCCACAACTTGACACTCCACAACTAGAAACTCCACAACCAGAAACTTCACAACTAGAAACTATACAACTAGAAACTGCACAACTAGAAACTCCGCAACTAGAGACTCCACAACTAGAAACTCCACAACTACAAACTCCACAACTACAAACTCCACAAATAGAGACTCGGCAACTAGAAATTCCATATCTAGCAACTCCACAACTAAAACTTTACAACTAGAAACAGCAAAACTAGAGACTTCACAACTAAAAACTCAACAACTAGAAACTCCACAACTAAAAATTTCACAACTGGAAACACCACAACTGGAGACTCCGCCACTTGAAACTCCACAACTGGGAACTCCGCTATTAAAAACTCCGCAACTAGAAACTCCACAACTAGATACTCCACAACTAGAAACTCCACAACAAGAAACTTCACAACCGGAAACTCCACAACTAGATACTCCACAACTGGAAACTCCACAACTGGAAACTCCACAACTAGAAACTCCACAACTAGAGACTCCACAACTCGAAACTCCACAACTAGAAACTCCACAACTAGAAACTCCACAACTAGAGACTCCGCAACTCCACCACTAGAAAGTCCACAACTGGAAACTCCACAACTAGATACTCCACAACTAGAAACTCCACAACTAGAGACTCCCCAACTCTATACTCCACAACTTTAAACTCCACAGCTTGAGCCTCCACAACTAGAAACTCCACAACTTGAAACTCCAAAACTAGAAACTCCACAACCAGAAACCACACAACTAGAAACTCCACAACTAGAAACTCAACAACTAGAAACTCCACAACTACAAACTCCACAAAACGAGACTCGGCAACTAGAAATTCCATATCTAGAAACTCCACAACTAAAAACTTTACAACTAGAAACTGCAAAACTAGAGACTTCACAACTAGAAACTCAACAACTAGAAACTCCACAACTAAAAACTCCACAGCTGGAAACTCCACAACTTGAGACTCCGCAACTTGAAACTTCACAAGTAGAAACTCCACTATTAAAAACTCCACAACCAGAAACTCCGCAACTAGAAACTCCACAACTTAAAACTCCACAACTAGATACTCCACAACTGGAAACTCCTCAACTAGATACTTCACAACTGGAAACTCCACAACTAGATACTCCACAACTCGAAACTCCACAACTAGAAACTCCACAACCAGAGACTCCGCAACTCCACAACTAGAAACTCCACAACTAGAAACTCCACAACTAGAAACTCCACAACTAGATACTCCGCAACTAGTAACTCTACAACTAGAGACTCCACAACTTGAAACTCCACAACTTTAAACTCCACAACTTGGGACTCCACAACTAGAAACTCCACAAATGGAAACTCCGCAACTAGAAACTCCGCAGCTAGAAACTACGCAACTAAAGACTCCACAACTAGAAACTCCAAAACTCGAAACTCCACAACTGGAATCTCCACAACTAGACACTTCACAACTAAAAACTCTTCAACTAGAAACTCCTAAACTTGAGACTCCCCAACTAGAGAATCTACAAGTAGAGACTTCAAACTAGAAACTCAACAACTAGAAACTCCACAACTAAAAACTCAACAACTAGAAACTGCACAGCTTGAGACTCCGCAACTTGAAACTCCACAACTTGAAACTCCACAACTAGAAACTCCGTAACTAGAAACTCCACAACTAGGGACTCCACAACTAGAAACTCCACAACTAGAAACTCCACATCTGGAAACTCCACTACTAGATAATCCACAAATGGAAACTCGACAACTGGAAACTCCACATCTAGAGACTCCACAACTTGAAACTCCACAACTAGAGACTCTGCAACTAGAAACTCCACAACTAGAAACTCCACAACTACAAACTCCACAAATAGAGACTCGGCAACTAGAAATTCCACGAATAGAGACTCGGAAACTAGAAATTCCACAACTAGAGACTCTGCAACTAGAAACTCCACAACTAGAGACTCCGCAACTCCACAACTAGAAACTCCACAACTGGAAAATCTACAACTAGATACTCCACAACTAGAAAATCCACAACTAGAAACTCTACAACTAGAACTCCACAACTAGAGAGTCCACAACTTGAAACTCCACAAGTTTAAAATCCACAACTTGAGACTCCACAACTTGAAACTCCGCAACTAGAATCTCCACAGCTAGAAACTACACAACTAGAGACTCCAAAACTAGAAACTCCACAACTAGAAACTCCACAACTTGAAACCTCACAACCTTAAGTTACGCAACTAGAAAATCCACAGCTAGAGATTCCGCAACTAGAAACTTCACAACTAGAAACTTCACAACTAGAAACTCCACAACTAGGGACTCCGCAACTAGAAACTCCACAACTAGAAATACCACAACTAGAGATTCCGCAACTAGAAACTTCACAACCAGAGACTCCACAACTAGAAACTCCACAACTAGAAACTCTACAACTTGAAACCTCACAACCTTAAGTTACGCAACTAGAAAATCCACAGCTAGAGATTCCGCAACTAGAAACTCCACAACTAGAAACTCCACAACTAGAAACTCAACAACTAGAAACTCCGCATCTAGAGACTCCACAACTAGAAACTCCACAACTTGAAACTCCACAACTAGAAACTCCACAACTACAAACTTCACAAATGGAGACTCGGTAACTAGAAATTCCATATCTAGAAACTCCACAACTAAAAACTCCACAACTAGATACTCCACAACTAGAAACTCCACAACAAGAAACTTCACAACCGGAAACTCCACAACTGGATACTCCACAACTGGAAACTCCACAACTAGAAACTCCACAACTAGAGACTCCACAACTCGAAACTCCACAACTAGAAACTCCACAACTAGAAACTCCACAACTAGAGACTCCGCAACTCCACAACTAGAAAGTCCACAACTGGAAACTCCACAACTAGATACTCCACAACTAGAAACTCCACAACTAGAGACTCCCCAACTCTAAACTCCACAACTTTAAACTCCACAACTTGAGCCTCCACAACTAGAAACTCCACAACTTGAAACTCCAAAACTAGAAACTCCACAACCAGAAACCATACAACCAGAAACTCCGCAACTAGAAACTCCACAACGAAAAACTTCACAATTCGAAACTCTACAACTAGAAACTCCACAACTAGAAACTCCTAAACTAGAAACTCCAAAACTAGAAACTCCACAACTAAAACTTCACAAGTCGAAACTCTACTAGAAACTCCACAACTTGAAACTCCACAACTTGACACTCCACAACTAGAAACTCCACAACCAGAAACTTCACATCTAGAAACTATACAACTAGAAACTGCACAACTAGAAACTCCGCAACTAGAGACTCCACAACTAGAAACTCCACAACTACAAACTCCACAACTACAAACTCCACAAATAGAGACTCGGCAACTAGAAATTCCATATCTAGCAACTCCACAACTAAAACTTTACAACTAGATACAGCAAAACTAGAGACTTCACAACTAAAAACTCAACAACTAGAAACTCCACAACTAAAAACTTCACAACTGGAAACACCACAACTGGAGACTCCACCACTTGAAACTCCACAAATAGGAACTCCGCTATTAAAAACTCCGCAACTAGAAACTCCACAACTAGATACTCCACAACTAGAAACTCCACAACAAGAAACTTCACAACCGGAAACTCCACAACTGGAAACTCAACAACTAGAAACTCCACAACTAGAGACTCCACAACTCGAAACTCCACAACTAGAAACTCCACAACTAGAAACTCCACAACGAGAGACTCCGCAACTCCACAACTAGAAAGTCCACAACTTGAAACTCCACAACTAGATACTCCACAACTAGAAACTCCACAACTAGAGACTCCCCAACTCTAAACTCCACAACTTTAAACTCCACAACTTGAGCCTCCACAACTAGAAACTCCACAACTTGAAACTCCAAAACTAGAAACTCCACAACCAGAAACCATACAACCAGAAACTTCACAACTAGAAACTTCACAACTAGAAACTCTTCAACTAGAGACTCCACAACTAGAAACTACACAACTATAAATTCCACAAATAGACACTCGGCTACAAGAAATTTCATGTCTATTAAGTCCACAACTAAAACTCCACAACTGGAAACTCCACAACTTGAGACTCCACAACTAGAAACTCCACAACTAGAAACTCCACAACTAGAAACTCCCCAACTAGAAACTCCACAACTAGAAACCCCGCAACTAGAAACTCCACAACGAAAAACTTCACAATTCGAAACTCTACAACTAGAAACTCCACAACTTGAAACTCCACAACTAGACACTACACAACTAGAAACTCCTCAACTAGAGACTGCGCAACTAGAGAACTCCGCAACTAGAAACTACGCATTTAAATACTCCACAACTTGAGACGCCGCAACTAGAAACACCACAACTAGAGACTCCACAACTTGAAACTCCACAACTTTAAACTCCACAACTTTAAACTCCACAACTAGAAACTCCACAACTAGAAACTCCACAACTAGAAACTCCGCAACTAGAAACTCCGCAACTAGAGACTCCACAATTAGAAACTCCACAACTAGAAACTCCACAACTACAAACTCCACAAATAGAGACTCGGCAACTAGTAACTCCGCAGCTAGAAACTCCACAAATAGAAACTCCGCAACTAGAAACTCCGCAGCTAAAAACTACACAACTAGAGACTCCACAACTAGAAACTCCACAACTAGAAACTCCACAGCTTGAAACCTCACAACCTCAAGTTATGCAACTAGAAAATCCACAGCTAGAGATTCCGCAACTAGAAACTCCATAACTAGAAACTCCACAACTAGAAACTCCACAACTAGAAACTCCGCAACTAGATACTCCACAACTAGAAACTCTACAACTTGAAACTCCACAACTACAAACTCCACAACTACAAACTCCACAACTACAAACTCCACAAATAGAGACTCAACAACTAAAAGTTCCATATCTAGAAACTTCACAACTGGAAACTCCACAACTAGACACCCCAGAACTAAAAACTCTTCAACTAGAAACTCCTAAACTAGAGACTCCAAAACTAGAGAATCTACAACTAGAGACTTCAAACTAGAAACTCAACAACTGGAAACTCCACAACTAAAAACTCAACAACTAGAAACTGCACAGCTTGAGACTCCGCAACTTGAAACTCCACAACTAGAAACTCCACAACTAGAAACTCCACAACTAGGAACTCCGCAACTAGAAACTCTAACACTAGAAACTCCACAACTGGAAACTCCACTACTAGATACTCCGCAACTGGAAACTCGACAACTAGAAACTCCACATCTAGAGACTCCACAACTTCAAACTCCAAAACTCGAAACTCCACAACCAGAGACTCCGCCACTCAACAACTAGAAACTCCACAAATGGAAACTCCACAACTTGATACTCCGCAACTAGTAACTCTAGAACTAGAGACTCCACAACTTGAAACTCCACAACTTTAAACTCCACAACTTGAGACTCCACAACAAGAAACTCCACAAATGGAAACTCCGCAACTAGAAACTCCGCAGCTAGAAACTACACAACTAGAGACTCCACAACCAGAAACACCAAAACTCGAAACTCCACCACTGGAAACTCCACAACTAGACAATTCACAACTAAAAACTCTTCAACTAGAAACTCCTAAACTTGAGACTCCACAACTAGAGAATTTACATGTAGAGACTTCAAACTAGAAACTCAACAACTAGAAACTGCACAACTAAAAACTCAACAAGGAGAAACTGCACAGCTCGAGTCTCCGCAACTTGAAACTCCACAACTTGAAACTCCACAACTAGAAACTCCGCAACTAGAAACTCCACAACTAGGGACTCCGCAACTAGAAACACCACAACTAGAAACTCCGCAACAGGAGACTCTACAACTAGAAACTCCACAACTAGAAACTCCAAAATTAGAAACTCCAAAACTAGAAACTCCAAAACTAGAAACTCCACAACTAGAACTTCACAAGTCGAAACTCTACTAGAAACTCCACAACTTGAAACTCCACAACTTGACACTCCACAACTAGAAACTCCACAACCAGAACCTTCACAACTAGAAACTATACAACTAGAAACTGCACAACTAGAAACTCCGCAACTAGAGACTCCACAACTAGAAACTCCACAACTACAAACTCCACAACTACAAACTCCACAAATAGAGACTCGGCAACTAGAAATTCTATATCTAGCAACTCCACAACTAAAACTTTACAACTAGAAACAGCAAAACTAGAGACTTCACAACTAAAAACTCAACAACTAGAAACTCCACAACTAAAAATTTCACAACTGGAAACACCACAACTGGAGACTCCGCCACTTGAAACTCCACAACTGGGAACTCCGCTATTAAAAACTCCGCAACTAGAAACTCCACAACTAGATACTCCACAACTAGAAACTCCACAACAAGAAACTTCACAACCGGAAACTCCACAACTAGATACTCCACAACTGGAAACTCCACAACTGGAAACTCCACAACTAGAAACTCCACAACTAGAGACTCCACAACTCGAAACTCCACAACTAGAAACTCCACAACTAGAAACTCCACAACTAGAGACTCCGCAACTCCACCACTAGAAAGTCCACAACTGGAAACTCCACAACTAGATACTCCACAACTAGAAACTCCACAACTAGAGACTCCCCAACTCTATACTCCACAACTTTAAACTCCACAGCTTGAGCCTCCACAACTAGAAACTCCACAACTTGAAACTCCAAAACTAGAAACTCCACAACCAGAAACCACACAACTAGAAACTCCACAACTAGAAACTCAACAACTAGAAACTCCACAACTACAAACTCCACAAAACGAGACTCGGCAACTAGAAATTCCATATCTAGAAACTCCACAACTAAAAACTTTACAACTAGAAACTGCAAAACTAGAGACTTCACAACTAGAAACTCAACAACTAGAAACTCCACAACTAAAAACTCCACAGCTGGAAACTCCACAACTTGAGACTCCGCAACTTGAAACTTCACAAGTAGAAACTCCACTATTAAAAACTCCACAACCAGAAACTCCGCAACTAGAAACTCCACAACTTAAAACTCCACAACTAGATACTCCACAACTGGAAACTCCTCAACTAGATACTTCACAACTGGAAACTCCACAACTAGATACTCCACAACTCGAAACTCCACAACTAGAAACTCCACAACCAGAGACTCCGCAACTCCACAACTAGAAACTCCACAACTTGAAACTCCACAACTAGAAACTCCACAACTAGATACTCCGCAACTAGTAACTCTACAACTAGAGACTCCACAACTTGAAACTCCACAACTTTAAACTCCACAACTTGGGACTCCACAACTAGAAACTCCACAAATGGAAACTCCGCAACTAGAAACTCCGCAGCTAGAAACTACGCAACTAAAGACTCCACAACTAGAAACTCCAAAACTCGAAACTCCACAACTGGAATCTCCACAACTAGACACTTCACAACTAAAAACTCTTCAACTAGAAACTCCTAAACTTGAGACTCCCCAACTAGAGAATCTACAAGTAGAGACTTCAAACTAGAAACTCAACAACTAGAAACTCCACAACTAAAAACTCAACAACTAGAAACTGCACAGCTTGAGACTCCGCAACTTGAAACTCCACAACTTGAAACTCCACAACTAGAAACTCCGTAACTAGAAACTCCACAACTAGGGACTCCACAACTAGAAACTCCACAACTAGAAACTCCACATCTGGAAACTCCACTACTAGATAATCCACAAATGGAAACTCGACAACTGGAAACTCCACATCTAGAGACTCCACAACTTGAAACTCCACAACTAGAGACTCTGCAACTAGAAACTCCACAACTAGAAACTCCACAACTACAAACTCCACAAATAGAGACTCGGCAACTAGAAATTCCACGAATAGAGACTCGGAAACTAGAAATTCCACAACTAGAGACTCTGCAACTAGAAACTCCACAACTAGAGACTCCGCAACTCCACAACTAGAAACTCCACAACTGGAAAATCTACAACTAGATACTCCACAACTAGAAAATCCACAACTAGAAACTCTACAACTAGAACTCCACAACTAGAGAGTCCACAACTTGAAACTCCACAAGTTTAAAATCCACAACTTGAGACTCCACAACTTGAAACTCCGCAACTAGAATCTCCACAGCTAGAAACTACACAACTAGAGACTCCAAAACTAGAAACTCCACAACTAGAAACTCCACAACTTGAAACCTCACAACCTTAGGTTACGCAACTAGAAAATCCACAGCTAGAGATTCCGCAACTAGAAACTTCACAACTAGAAACTCCGCAACTAGAAACTCCACAACTAGGGACTCCGCAACTAGAAACTCCACAACTAGAAATACCACAACTAGAGATTCCGCAACTAGAAACTTCACAACCAGAGACTCCACAACTAGAAACTCAACAACTAGAAACTCCGCATCTAGAGACTCCACAACTAGAAACTCCACAACTTGAAACTCCACAACTAGAAACTCCACAACTACAAACTTCACAAATGGAGACTCGGTAACTAGAAATTCCATATCTAGAAACTCCACAACTAAAAACTCCACAACTTGATACTCCACAACTAGAAACTCCACAACAAGAAACTTCACAACCGGAAACTCCACAACTGGATACTCCACAACTGGAAACTCCACAACTAGAAACTCCACAACTAGAGACTCCACAACTCGAAACTCCACAACTAGAAACTCCACAACTAGAAACTCCACAACTAGAGACTCCGCAACTCCACAACTAGAAAGTCCACAACTGGAAACTCCACAACTAGATACTCCACAACTAGAAACTCCACAACTAGAGACTCCCCAACTCTAAACTCCACAACTTTAAACTCCACAACTTGAGCCTCCACAACTAGAAACTCCACAACTTGAAACTCCAAAACTAGAAACTCCACAACCAGAAACCATACAACCAGAAACTCCACAACTAGAAACTCCACAACTAGAGACTCCCCAACTCTAAACTCCACAACTTTAAACTCCACAACTTGAGCCTCCACAACTAGAAACTCCACAACTTGAAACTCCAAAACTAGAAACTCCACAACCAGAAACCATACAACCAGAAACTTCACAACTAGAAACTTCACAACTAGAAACTCTTCAACTAGAGACTCCACAACTAGAAACTACACAACTATAAATTCCACAAATAGACACTCGGCTACAAGAAATTTCATGTCTATTAAGTCCACAACTAAAACTCCACAACTGGAAACTCCACAACTTGAGACTCCACAACTAGAAACTCCACAACTAGAAACTCCTCAACTAGAAACTCCCCAACTAGAAACTCCACAACTAGAAACTCCGCAACTAGAAACTCCACAACGAAAAACTTCACAATTCGAAACTCTACAACTAGAAACTCCACAACTTGAAACTCCACAACTAAACACTACACAACTAGAAACTCCTCAACTAGAGACTGCGCAACTAGAGAACTCCGCAACTAGAAACTAGGCATTTAAATACTCCACAACTTGAGACGCCGCAACTAGAAGCACCACAACTAGAGACTCCACAACTTGAAACTCCACAACTTTAAACTCCACAACTTTAAACTCCACAACTAGAAACTCCACAACTAGAAACTCCACAACTAGAAACTCCGCAACTAGAAACTCCGCAACTAGAGACTCCACAATTAGAAACTCCACAACTAGAAACTCCACAACTACAAACTCCACAAATAGAGACTCGGCAACTAGTAACTCCGCAGCTAGAAACTCCACAAATAGAAACTCCGCAACTAGAAACTCCGCAGCTAAAAACTACACAACTAGAGACTCCACAGCTAGAAACTCCACAACTAGAAACTCCACAACTAGAAACTCCAAAGCTTGAAACCTCACAACCTTAAGTTATGCAACTAGAAAATCCACAGCTAGAGATTCCGCAACTAGAAACTCCATAACTAGAAACTCCACAACTAGAAACTCCACAACTAGAAACTCCGCAACTAGATACTCCACAACTAGAAACTCTACAACTTGAAACTCCACAACTACAAACTCCACAACTACAAACTCCACAACTACAAACTCCACAAATAGAGACTCAACAACTAAAAGTTCCATATCTAGAAACTTCACAACTGGAAACTCCACAACTAGACACCCCAGAACTAAAAACTATTTAACTTGAAACTCCTAAACTAGAGACTCCAAAACTAGAGAATCTACAACTAGAGACTTCAAACTAGAAACTCAACAACTGGAAACTCCACAACTAAAAACTCAACAACTAGAAACTGCACAGCTTGAGACTCCGCAACTTGAAACTCCACAACTAGAAACTCCACAACTAGAAACTCCACAACTAGGAACTCCGCAACTAGAAACTCTAACACTAGAAACTCCACAACTGGAAACTCCACTACTAGATACTCCACAACTGGAAACTCGACAACTAGAAACTCCACATCTAGAGACTCCACAACTTCAAACTCCAAAACTCGAAACTCCACAACCAGAGACTCCGCCACTCAACAACTAGAAACTCCACAAATGGAAACTCCACAACTTGATACTCCGCAACTAGTAACTCTAGAACTAGAGACTCCACAACTTGAAACTCCACAACTTTAAACTCCACAACTTGAGACTCCACAACAAGAAACTCCACAAATGGAAACTCCGCAACTAGAAACTCCGCAGCTAGAAACTACACAACTAGAGACTCCACAACCAGAAACTCCAAAACTCGAAACTCCACCACTGGAAACTCCACAACTAGACAATTCACAACTAAAAACTCTTCAACTAGAAACTCCTAAACTTGAGACTCCACAACTAGAGAATTTACATGTAGAGACTTCAACCTAGAAACTCAACAACTAGAAACTCCACAACTAAAAACTCAACAAGTAGAAACTGCACAGCTCGAGTCTCCGCAACTTGAAACTCCACAACTTGAAACTCCACAACTAGAAACTCCGCAACTAGAAACTCCACAACTAGGGACTCCGCAACTAGAAACACCACAACTAGAAACTCCGCAACAGGAGACTCTACAACTAGAAACTCCACAACTAGAAACTCCAAAACTAGAAACTCCAAAACTAGAAACTCCAAAACTAGAAACTCCACAACTAAAACTTCACAAGTCGAAACTCTACTAGAAACTCCACAACTTGAAACTCCACAACTTGACACTCCACAACTAGAAACTCCACAACCAGAAACTTCACAACTAGAAACTATACAACTAGAAACTGCACAACTAGAAACTCCGCAACTAGAGACTCCACAACTAGAAACTCCACAACTACAAACTCCACAACTACAAACTCCACAAATAGAGACTCGGCAACTAGAAATTCCATATCTAGCAACTCCACAACTAAAACTTTACAACTAGAAACAGCAAAACTAGAGACTTCACAACTAAAAACTCAACAACTAGAAACTCCACAACTAAAAACTTCACAACTGGAAACAGCACAACTAGAGACTCCGCCACTTGAAACTCCACATTTAGGAACTCCGCTATTAAAAACTCCGCAACTAGAAACTCCACAACTAGATACTCCACAACTAGAAACTCCACAACAAGAAACTTCACAACCGGAAACTCCACAACTGGAAACTCAACAACTAGAAACTCCACAACTAGAGACTCCACAACTCGAAACTCCACAACTAGAAACTCCACAACTAGAAACTCCACAACGAGAGACTCCGCAACTCCACAACTAGAAAGTCCACAACTTGAAACTCCACAACTAGATACTCCACAACTAGAAACTCCACAACTAGAGACTCCCCAACTCTAAACTCCACAACTTTAAACTCCACAACTTGAGCCTCCACAACTAGAAACTCCACAACTTGAAACTCCAAAACTAGAAACTCCACAACCAGAAACCATACAACCAGAAACTTCACAACTAGAAACTTCACAACTAGAAACTCTTCAACTAGAGACTCCACAACTAGAAACTACACAACTATAAATTCCACAAATAGACACTCGGCTACAAGAAATTTCATGTCTATTAAGTCCACAACTAAAACTCCACAACTGGAAACTCCACAACTTGAGACTCCACAACTAGAAACTCCACAACTAGAAACTCCACAACTAGAAACTCCCCAACTAGAAACTCCACAACTAGAAACCCCGCAACTAGAAACTCCACAACGAAAAACTTCACAATTCGAAACTCTACAACTAGAAACTCCACAACTTGAAACTCCACAACTAGACACTACACAACTAGAAACTCCTCAACTAGAGACTGCGCAACTAGAGAACTCCGCAACTAGAAACTACGCATTTAAATACTCCACAACTTGAGACGCCGCAACTAGAAACACCACAACTAGAGACTCCACAACTTGAAACTCCACAACTTTAAACTCCACAACTTTAAACTCCACAACTAGAAACTCCACAACTAGAAACTCCACAACTAGAAACTCCGCAACTAGAAACTCCGCAACTAGAGACTCCACAATTAGAAACTCCACAACTAGAAACTCCACAACTACAAACTCCACAAATAGAGACTCGGCAACTAGTAACTCCGCAGCTAGAAACTCCACAAATAGAAACTCCGCAACTAGAAACTCCGCAGCTAAAAACTACACAACTAGAGACTCCACAACTAGAAACTCCACAACTAGAAACTCCACAGCTTGAAACCTCACAACCTCAAGTTATGCAACTAGAAAATCCACAGCTAGAGATTCCGCAACTAGAAACTCCATAACTAGAAACTCCACAACTAGAAACTCCACAACTAGAAACTCCGCAACTAGATACTCCACAACTAGAAACTCTACAACTTGAAACTCCACAACTACAAACTCCACAACTACAAACTCCACAACTACAAACTCCACAAATAGAGACTCAACAACTAAAAGTTCCATATCTAGAAACTTCACAACTGGAAACTCCACAACTAGACACCCCAGAACTAAAAACTCTTCAACTAGAAACTCCTAAACTAGAGACTCCAAAACTAGAGAATCTACAACTAGAGACTTCAAACTAGAAACTCAACAACTGGAAACTCCACAACTAAAAACTTAACAACTAGAAACTGCACAGCTTGAGACTCCGCAACTTGAAACTCCACAACTAGAAACTCCACAACTAGAAACTCCACAACTAGGAACTCCGCAACTAGAAACTCTAACACTACAAACTCCACAACTGGAAACTCCACTACTAGATACTCCGCAACTGGAAACTCGACAACTAGAAACTCCACATCTAGAGACTCCACAACTTCAAACTCCAAAACTCGAAACTCCACAACCAGAGACTCCGCCACTCAACAACTAGAAACTCCACAAATGGAAACTCCACAACTTGATACTCCGCAACTAGTAACTCTAGAACTAGAGACTCCACAACTTGAAACTCCACAACTTTAAACTCCACAACTTGAGACTCCACAACAAGAAACTCCACAAATGGAAACTCCGCAACTAGAAACTCCGCAGCTAGAAACTACACAACTAGAGACTCCACAACCAGAAACACCAAAACTCGAAACTCCACCACTGGAAACTCCACAACTAGACAATTCACAACTAAAAACTCTTCAACTAGAAACTCCTAAACTTGAGACTCCACAACTAGAGAATTTACATGTAGAGACTTCAAACTAGAAACTCAACAACTAGAAACTGCACAACTAAAAACTCAACAAGGAGAAACTGCACAGCTCGAGTCTCCGCAACTTGAAACTCCACAACTTGAAACTCCACAACTAGAAACTCCGCAACTAGAAACTCCACAACTAGGGACTCCGCAACTAGAAACACCACAACTAGAAACTCCGCAACAGGAGACTCTACAACTAGAAACTCCACAACTAGAAACTCCAAAATTAGAAACTCCAAAACTAGAAACTCCAAAACTAGAAACTCCACAACTAGAACTTCACAAGTCGAAACTCTACTAGAAACTCCACAACTTGAAACTCCACAACTTGACACTCCACAACTAGAAACTCCACAACCAGAAACTTCACAACTAGAAACTATACAACTAGAAACTGCACAACTAGAAACTCCGCAACTAGAGACTCCACAACTAGAAACTCCACAACTACAAACTCCACAACTACAAACTCCACAAATAGAGACTCGGCAACTAGAAATTCCATATCTAGCAACTCCACAACTAAAACTTTACAACTAGAAACAGCAAAACTAGAGACTTCACAACTAAAAACTCAACAACTAGAAACTCCACAACTAAAAATTTCACAACTGGAAACACCACAACTGGAGACTCCGCCACTTGAAACTCCACAACTGGGAACTCCGCTATTAAAAACTCCGCAACTAGAAACTCCACAACTAGATACTCCACAACTAGAAACTCCACAACAAGAAACTTCACAACCGGAAACTCCACAACTAGATACTCCACAACTGGAAACTCCACAACTGGAAACTCCACAACTAGAAACTCCACAACTAGAGACTCCACAACTCGAAACTCCACAACTAGAAACTCCACAACTAGAAACTCCACAACTAGAGACTCCGCAACTCCACCACTAGAAAGTCCACAACTGGAAACTCCACAACTAGATACTCCACAACTAGAAACTCCACAACTAGAGACTCCCCAACTCTATACTCCACAACTTTAAACTCCACAGCTTGAGCCTCCACAACTAGAAACTCCACAACTTGAAACTCCAAAACTAGAAACTCCACAACCAGAAACCACACAACTAGAAACTCCACAACTAGAAACTCAACAACTAGAAACTCCACAACTACAAACTCCACAAAACGAGACTCGGCAACTAGAAATTCCATATCTAGAAACTCCACAACTAAAAACTTTACAACTAGAAACTGCAAAACTAGAGACTTCACAACTAGAAACTCAACAACTAGAAACTCCACAACTAAAAACTCCACAGCTGGAAACTCCACAACTTGAGACTCCGCAACTTGAAACTTCACAAGTAGAAACTCCACTATTAAAAACTCCACAACCAGAAACTCCGCAACTAGAAACTCCACAACTTAAAACTCCACAACTAGGTACTCCACAACTGGAAACTCCTCAACTAGATACTTCACAACTGGAAACTCCACAACTAGATACTCCACAACTCGAAACTCCACAACTAGAAACTCCACAACCAGAGACTCCGCAACTCCACAACTAGAAACTCCACAACTAGAAACTCCACAACTAGATACTCCGCAACAAGTAACTCTACAACTAGAGACTCCACAACTTGAAACTCCACAACTTTAAACTCCACAACTTGGGACTCCACAACTAGAAACTCCACAAATGGAAACTCCGCAACTAGAAACTCCGCAGCTAGAAACTACACAACTAGAGACTCCACAACCAGAAACACGAAAACTCGAAACTCCACCACTGGAAACTCCACAACTAGACAATTCACAACTAAAAACTCTTCAACTAGAAACTCCTAAACTTGAGACTCCACAACTAGAGAATTTACATGTAGAGACTTCAAACTAGAAACTCAACAACTAGAAACTGCACAACTAAAAACTCAACAAGGAGAAACTGCACAGCTCGAGTCTCCGCAACTTGAAACTCCACAACTTGAAACTCCACAACTAGAAACTCCGCAACTAGAAACTCCACAACTAGGGACTCCGCAACTAGAAACACCACAACTAGAAACTCCGCAACAGGAGACTCTACAACTAGAAACTCCACAACTAGAAACTCCAAAATTAGAAACTCCAAAACTAGAAACTCCAAAACTAGAAACTCCACAACTAGAACTTCACAAGTCGAAACTCTACTAGAAACTCCACAACTTGAAACTCCACAACTTGACACTCCACAACTAGAAACTCCACAACCAGAAACTTCACAACTAGAAACTATACAACTAGAAACTGCACAACTAGAAACTCCGCAACTAGAGACTCCACAACTAGAAACTCCACAACTACAAACTCCACAACTACAAACTCCACAAATAGAGACTCGGCAACTAGAAATTCCATATCTAGCAACTCCACAACTAAAACTTTACAACTAGAAACAGCAAAACTAGAGACTTCACAACTAAAAACTCAACAACTAGAAACTCCACAACTAAAAATTTCACAACTGGAAACACCACAACTGGAGACTCCGCCACTTGAAACTCCACAACTGGGAACTCCGCTATTAAAAACTCCGCAACTAGAAACTCCACAACTAGATACTCCTCAACTAGAAACTCCACAACAAGAAACTTCACAACCGGAAACTCCACAACTAGATACTCCACAACTGGAAACTCCACAACTGGAAACTCCACAACTAGAAACTCCACAACTAGAGACTCCACAACTCGAAACTCCACAACTAGAAACTCCACAACTAGAAACTCCACAACTAGAGACTCCGCAACTCCACCACTAGAAAGTCCACAACTGGAAACTCCACAACTAGATACTCCACAACTAGAAACTCCACAACTAGAGACTCCCCAACTCTATACTCCACAACTTTAAACTCCACAGCTTGAGCCTCCACAACTAGAAACTCCACAACTTGAAACTCCAAAACTAGAAACTCCACAACCAGAAACCACACAACTAGAAACTCCACAACTAGAAACTCAACAACTAGAAACTCCACAACTACAAACTCCACAAAACGAGACTCGGCAACTAGAAATTCCATATCTAGAAACTCCACAACTAAAAACTTTACAACTAGAAACTGCAAAACTAGAGACTTCACAACTAGAAACTCAACAACTAGAAACTCCACAACTAAAAACTCCACAGCTGGAAACTCCACAACTTGAGACTCCGCAACTTGAAACTTCACAAGTAGAAACTCCACTATTAAAAACTCCACAACCAGAAACTCCGCAACTAGAAACTCCACAACTTAAAACTCCACAACTAGATACTCCACAACTGGAAACTCCTCAACTAGATACTTCACAACTGGAAACTCCACAACTAGATACTCCACAACTCGAAACTCCACAACTAGAAACTCCACAACCAGAGACTCCGCAACTCCACAACTAGAAACTCCACAACTAGAAACTCCACAACTAGAAACTCCACAACTAGATACTCCGCAACTAGTAACTCTACAACTAGAGACTCCACAACTTGAAACTCCACAACTTTAAACTCCACAACTTGGGACTCCACAACTAGAAACTCCACAAATGGAAACTCCGCAACTAGAAACTCCGCAGCTAGAAACTACGCAACTAAAGACTCCACAACTAGAAACTCCAAAACTCGAAACTCCACAACTGGAATCTCCACAACTAGACACTTCACAACTAAAAACTCTTCAACTAGAAACTCCTAAACTTGAGACTCCCCAACTAGAGAATCTACAAGTAGAGACTTCAAACTAGAAACTCAACAACTAGAAACTCCACAACTAAAAACTCAACAACTAGAAACTGCACAGCTTGAGACTCCGCAACTTGAAACTCCACAACTTGAAACTCCACAACTAGAAACTCCGTAACTAGAAACTCCACAACTAGGGACTCCACAACTAGAAACTCCACAACTAGAAACTCCACATCTGGAAACTCCACTACTAGATAATCCACAAATGGAAACTCGACAACTGGAAACTCCACATCTAGAGACTCCACAACTTGAAACTCCACAACTAGAGACTCTGCAACTAGAAACTCCACAACTAGAAACTCCACAACTACAAACTCCACAAATAGAGACTCGGCAACTAGAAATTCCACGAATAGAGACTCGGAAACTAGAAATTCCACAACTAGAGACTCTGCAACTAGAAACTCCACAACTAGAGACTCCGCAACTCCACAACTAGAAACTCCACAACTGGAAAATCTACAACTAGATACTCCACAACTAGAAAATCCACAACTAGAAACTCTACAACTAGAACTCCACAACTAGAGAGTCCACAACTTGAAACTCCACAAGTTTAAAATCCACAACTTGAGACTCCACAACTTGAAACTCCGCAACTAGAATCTCCACAGCTAGAAACTACACAACTAGAGACTCCAAAACTAGAAACTCCACAACTAGAAACTCCACAACTTGAAACCTCACAACCTTAAGTTACGCAACTAGAAAATCCACAGCTAGAGATTCCGCAACTAGAAACTTCACAACTAGAAACTTCACAACTAGAAACTCCACAACTAGGGACTCCGCAACTAGAAACTCCACAACTAGAAATACCACAACTAGAGATTCCGCAACTAGAAACTTCACAACCAGAGACTCCACAACTAGAAACTCCACAACTAGAAACTCTACAACTTGAAACCTCACAACCTTAAGTTACGCAACTAGAAAATCCACAGCTAGAGATTCCGCAACTAGAAACTCCACAACTAGAAACTCCACAACTAGAAACTCAACAACTAGAAACTCCGCATCTAGAGACTCCACAACTAGAAACTCCACAACTTGAAACTCCACAACTAGAAACTCCACAACTACAAACTTCACAAATGGAGACTCGGTAACTAGAAATTCCATATCTAGAAACTCCACAACTAAAAACTCCACAACTAGATACTCCACAACTAGAAACTCCACAACAAGAAACTTCACAACCGGAAACTCCACAACTGGATACTCCACAACTGGAAACTCCACAACTAGAAACTCCACAACTAGAGACTCCACAACTCGAAACTCCACAACTAGAAACTCCACAACTAGAAACTCCACAACTAGAGACTCCGCAACTCCACAACTAGAAAGTCCACAACTGGAAACTCCACAACTAGATACTCCACAACTAGAAACTCCACAACTAGAGACTCCCCAACTCTAAACTCCACAACTTTAAACTCCACAACTTGAGCCTCCACAACTAGAAACTCCACAACTTGAAACTCCAAAACTAGAAACTCCACAACCAGAAACCATACAACCAGAAACTCCGCAACTAGAAACTCCACAACGAAAAACTTCACAATTCGAAACTCTACAACTAGAAACTCCACAACTAGAAACTCCTAAACTAGAAACTCCAAAACTAGAAACTCCACAACTAAAACTTCACAAGTCGAAACTCTACTAGAAACTCCACAACTTGAAACTCCACAACTTGACACTCCACAACTAGAAACTCCACAACCAGAAACTTCACATCTAGAAACTATACAACTAGAAACTGCACAACTAGAAACTCCGCAACTAGAGACTCCACAACTAGAAACTCCACAACTACAAACTCCACAACTACAAACTCCACAAATAGAGACTCGGCAACTAGAAATTCCATATCTAGCAACTCCACAACTAAAACTTTACAACTAGATACAGCAAAACTAGAGACTTCACAACTAAAAACTCAACAACTAGAAACTCCACAACTAAAAACTTCACAACTGGAAACACCACAACTGGAGACTCCACCACTTGAAACTCCACAAATAGGAACTCCGCTATTAAAAACTCCGCAACTAGAAACTCCACAACTAGATACTCCACAACTAGAAACTCCACAACAAGAAACTTCACAACCGGAAACTCCACAACTGGAAACTCAACAACTAGAAACTCCACAACTAGAGACTCCACAACTCGAAACTCCACAACTAGAAACTCCACAACTAGAAACTCCACAACGAGAGACTCCGCAACTCCACAACTAGAAAGTCCACAACTTGAAACTCCACAACTAGATACTCCACAACTAGAAACTCCACAACTAGAGACTCCCCAACTCTAAACTCCACAACTTTAAACTCCACAACTTGAGCCTCCACAACTAGAAACTCCACAACTTGAAACTCCAAAACTAGAAACTCCACAACCAGAAACCATACAACCAGAAACTTCACAACTAGAAACTTCACAACTAGAAACTCTTCAACTAGAGACTCCACAACTAGAAACTACACAACTATAAATTCCACAAATAGACACTCGGCTACAAGAAATTTCATGTCTATTAAGTCCACAACTAAAACTCCACAACTGGAAACTCCACAACTTGAGACTCCACAACTAGAAACTCCACAACTAGAAACTCCACAACTAGAAACTCCCCAACTAGAAACTCCACAACTAGAAACCCCGCAACTAGAAACTCCACAACGAAAAACTTCACAATTCGAAACTCTACAACTAGAAACTCCACAACTTGAAACTCCACAACTAGACACTACACAACTAGAAACTCCTCAACTAGAGACTGCGCAACTAGAGAACTCCGCAACTAGAAACTACGCATTTAAATACTCCACAACTTGAGACGCCGCAACTAGAAACACCACAACTAGAGACTCCACAACTTGAAACTCCACAACTTTAAACTCCACAACTTTAAACTCCACAACTAGAAACTCCACAACTAGAAACTCCACAACTAGAAACTCCGCAACTAGAAACTCCGCAACTAGAGACTCCACAATTAGAAACTCCACAACTAGAAACTCCACAACTACAAACTCCACAAATAGAGACTCGGCAACTAGTAACTCCGCAGCTAGAAACTCCACAAATAGAAACTCCGCAACTAGAAACTCCGCAGCTAAAAACTACACAACTAGAGACTCCACAACTAGAAACTCCACAACTAGAAACTCCACAGCTTGAAACCTCACAACCTCAAGTTATGCAACTAGAAAATCCACAGCTAGAGATTCCGCAACTAGAAACTCCATAACTAGAAACTCCACAACTAGAAACTCCACAACTAGAAACTCCGCAACTAGATACTCCACAACTAGAAACTCTACAACTTGAAACTCCACAACTACAAACTCCACAACTACAAACTCCACAACTACAAACTCCACAAATAGAGACTCAACAACTAAAAGTTCCATATCTAGAAACTTCACAACTGGAAACTCCACAACTAGACACCCCAGAACTAAAAACTCTTCAACTAGAAACTCCTAAACTAGAGACTCCAAAACTAGAGAATCTACAACTAGAGACTTCAAACTAGAAACTCAACAACTGGAAACTCCACAACTAAAAACTCAACAACTAGAAACTGCACAGCTTGAGACTCCGCAACTTGAAACTCCACAACTAGAAACTCCACAACTAGAAACTCCACAACTAGGAACTCCGCAACTAGAAACTCTAACACTAGAAACTCCACAACTGGAAACTCCACTACTAGATACTCCGCAACTGGAAACTCGACAACTAGAAACTCCACATCTAGAGACTCCACAACTTCAAACTCCAAAACTCGAAACTCCACAACCAGAGACTCCGCCACTCAACAACTAGAAACTCCACAAATGGAAACTCCACAACTTGATACTCCGCAACTAGTAACTCTAGAACTAGAGACTCCACAACTTGAAACTCCACAACTTTAAACTCCACAACTTGAGACTCCACAACAAGAAACTCCACAAATGGAAACTCCGCAACTAGAAACTCCGCAGCTAGAAACTACACAACTAGAGACTCCACAACCAGAAACACCAAAACTCGAAACTCCACCACTGGAAACTCCACAACTAGACAATTCACAACTAAAAACTCTTCAACTAGAAACTCCTAAACTTGAGACTCCACAACTAGAGAATTTACATGTAGAGACTTCAAACTAGAAACTCAACAACTAGAAACTGCACAACTAAAAACTCAACAAGGAGAAACTGCACAGCTCGAGTCTCCGCAACTTGAAACTCCACAACTTGAAACTCCACAACTAGAAACTCCGCAACTAGAAACTCCACAACTAGGGACTCCGCAACTAGAAACACCACAACTAGAAACTCCGCAACAGGAGACTCTACAACTAGAAACTCCACAACTAGAAACTCCAAAATTAGAAACTCCAAAACTAGAAACTCCAAAACTAGAAACTCCACAACTAGAACTTCACAAGTCGAAACTCTACTAGAAACTCCACAACTTGAAACTCCACAACTTGACACTCCACAACTAGAAACTCCACAACCAGAACCTTCACAACTAGAAACTATACAACTAGAAACTGCACAACTAGAAACTCCGCAACTAGAGACTCCACAACTAGAAACTCCACAACTACAAACTCCACAACTACAAACTCCACAAATAGAGACTCGGCAACTAGAAATTCTATATCTAGCAACTCCACAACTAAAACTTTACAACTAGAAACAGCAAAACTAGAGACTTCACAACTAAAAACTCAACAACTAGAAACTCCACAACTAAAAATTTCACAACTGGAAACACCACAACTGGAGACTCCGCCACTTGAAACTCCACAACTGGGAACTCCGCTATTAAAAACTCCGCAACTAGAAACTCCACAACTAGATACTCCACAACTAGAAACTCCACAACAAGAAACTTCACAACCGGAAACTCCACAACTAGATACTCCACAACTGGAAACTCCACAACTGGAAACTCCACAACTAGAAACTCCACAACTAGAGACTCCACAACTCGAAACTCCACAACTAGAAACTCCACAACTAGAAACTCCACAACTAGAGACTCCGCAACTCCACCACTAGAAAGTCCACAACTGGAAACTCCACAACTAGATACTCCACAACTAGAAACTCCACAACTAGAGACTCCCCAACTCTATACTCCACAACTTTAAACTCCACAGCTTGAGCCTCCACAACTAGAAACTCCACAACTTGAAACTCCAAAACTAGAAACTCCACAACCAGAAACCACACAACTAGAAACTCCACAACTAGAAACTCAACAACTAGAAACTCCACAACTACAAACTCCACAAAACGAGACTCGGCAACTAGAAATTCCATATCTAGAAACTCCACAACTAAAAACTTTACAACTAGAAACTGCAAAACTAGAGACTTCACAACTAGAAACTCAACAACTAGAAACTCCACAACTAAAAACTCCACAGCTGGAAACTCCACAACTTGAGACTCCGCAACTTGAAACTTCACAAGTAGAAACTCCACTATTAAAAACTCCACAACCAGAAACTCCGCAACTAGAAACTCCACAACTTAAAACTCCACAACTAGATACTCCACAACTGGAAACTCCTCAACTAGATACTTCACAACTGGAAACTCCACAACTAGATACTCCACAACTCGAAACTCCACAACTAGAAACTCCACAACCAGAGACTCCGCAACTCCACAACTAGAAACTCCACAACTTGAAACTCCACAACTAGAAACTCCACAACTAGATACTCCGCAACTAGTAACTCTACAACTAGAGACTCCACAACTTGAAACTCCACAACTTTAAACTCCACAACTTGGGACTCCACAACTAGAAACTCCACAAATGGAAACTCCGCAACTAGAAACTCCGCAGCTAGAAACTACGCAACTAAAGACTCCACAACTAGAAACTCCAAAACTCGAAACTCCACAACTGGAATCTCCACAACTAGACACTTCACAACTAAAAACTCTTCAACTAGAAACTCCTAAACTTGAGACTCCCCAACTAGAGAATCTACAAGTAGAGACTTCAAACTAGAAACTCAACAACTAGAAACTCCACAACTAAAAACTCAACAACTAGAAACTGCACAGCTTGAGACTCCGCAACTTGAAACTCCACAACTTGAAACTCCACAACTAGAAACTCCGTAACTAGAAACTCCACAACTAGGGACTCCACAACTAGAAACTCCACAACTAGAAACTCCACATCTGGAAACTCCACTACTAGATAATCCACAAATGGAAACTCGACAACTGGAAACTCCACATCTAGAGACTCCACAACTTGAAACTCCACAACTAGAGACTCTGCAACTAGAAACTCCACAACTAGAAACTCCACAACTACAAACTCCACAAATAGAGACTCGGCAACTAGAAATTCCACGAATAGAGACTCGGAAACTAGAAATTCCACAACTAGAGACTCTGCAACTAGAAACTCCACAACTAGAGACTCCGCAACTCCACAACTAGAAACTCCACAACTGGAAAATCTACAACTAGATACTCCACAACTAGAAAATCCACAACTAGAAACTCTACAACTAGAACTCCACAACTAGAGAGTCCACAACTTGAAACTCCACAAGTTTAAAATCCACAACTTGAGACTCCACAACTTGAAACTCCGCAACTAGAATCTCCACAGCTAGAAACTACACAACTAGAGACTCCAAAACTAGAAACTCCACAACTAGAAACTCCACAACTTGAAACCTCACAACCTTAGGTTACGCAACTAGAAAATCCACAGCTAGAGATTCCGCAACTAGAAACTTCACAACTAGAAACTCCGCAACTAGAAACTCCACAACTAGGGACTCCGCAACTAGAAACTCCACAACTAGAAATACCACAACTAGAGATTCCGCAACTAGAAACTTCACAACCAGAGACTCCACAACTAGAAACTCAACAACTAGAAACTCCGCATCTAGAGACTCCACAACTAGAAACTCCACAACTTGAAACTCCACAACTAGAAACTCCACAACTACAAACTTCACAAATGGAGACTCGGTAACTAGAAATTCCATATCTAGAAACTCCACAACTAAAAACTCCACAACTTGATACTCCACAACTAGAAACTCCACAACAAGAAACTTCACAACCGGAAACTCCACAACTGGATACTCCACAACTGGAAACTCCACAACTAGAAACTCCACAACTAGAGACTCCACAACTCGAAACTCCACAACTAGAAACTCCACAACTAGAAACTCCACAACTAGAGACTCCGCAACTCCACAACTAGAAAGTCCACAACTGGAAACTCCACAACTAGATACTCCACAACTAGAAACTCCACAACTAGAGACTCCCCAACTCTAAACTCCACAACTTTAAACTCCACAACTTGAGCCTCCACAACTAGAAACTCCACAACTTGAAACTCCAAAACTAGAAACTCCACAACCAGAAACCATACAACCAGAAACTCCACAACTAGAAACTCCACAACTAGAGACTCCCCAACTCTAAACTCCACAACTTTAAACTCCACAACTTGAGCCTCCACAACTAGAAACTCCACAACTTGAAACTCCAAAACTAGAAACTCCACAACCAGAAACCATACAACCAGAAACTTCACAACTAGAAACTTCACAACTAGAAACTCTTCAACTAGAGACTCCACAACTAGAAACTACACAACTATAAATTCCACAAATAGACACTCGGCTACAAGAAATTTCATGTCTATTAAGTCCACAACTAAAACTCCACAACTGGAAACTCCACAACTTGAGACTCCACAACTAGAAACTCCACAACTAGAAACTCCTCAACTAGAAACTCCCCAACTAGAAACTCCACAACTAGAAACTCCGCAACTAGAAACTCCACAACGAAAAACTTCACAATTCGAAACTCTACAACTAGAAACTCCACAACTTGAAACTCCACAACTAAACACTACACAACTAGAAACTCCTCAACTAGAGACTGCGCAACTAGAGAACTCCGCAACTAGAAACTAGGCATTTAAATACTCCACAACTTGAGACGCCGCAACTAGAAGCACCACAACTAGAGACTCCACAACTTGAAACTCCACAACTTTAAACTCCACAACTTTAAACTCCACAACTAGAAACTCCACAACTAGAAACTCCACAACTAGAAACTCCGCAACTAGAAACTCCGCAACTAGAGACTCCACAATTAGAAACTCCACAACTAGAAACTCCACAACTACAAACTCCACAAATAGAGACTCGGCAACTAGTAACTCCGCAGCTAGAAACTCCACAAATAGAAACTCCGCAACTAGAAACTCCGCAGCTAAAAACTACACAACTAGAGACTCCACAGCTAGAAACTCCACAACTAGAAACTCCACAACTAGAAACTCCAAAGCTTGAAACCTCACAACCTTAAGTTATGCAACTAGAAAATCCACAGCTAGAGATTCCGCAACTAGAAACTCCATAACTAGAAACTCCACAACTAGAAACTCCACAACTAGAAACTCCGCAACTAGATACTCCACAACTAGAAACTCTACAACTTGAAACTCCACAACTACAAACTCCACAACTACAAACTCCACAACTACAAACTCCACAAATAGAGACTCAACAACTAAAAGTTCCATATCTAGAAACTTCACAACTGGAAACTCCACAACTAGACACCCCAGAACTAAAAACTATTTAACTTGAAACTCCTAAACTAGAGACTCCAAAACTAGAGAATCTACAACTAGAGACTTCAAACTAGAAACTCAACAACTGGAAACTCCACAACTAAAAACTCAACAACTAGAAACTGCACAGCTTGAGACTCCGCAACTTGAAACTCCACAACTAGAAACTCCACAACTAGAAACTCCACAACTAGGAACTCCGCAACTAGAAACTCTAACACTAGAAACTCCACAACTGGAAACTCCACTACTAGATACTCCACAACTGGAAACTCGACAACTAGAAACTCCACATCTAGAGACTCCACAACTTCAAACTCCAAAACTCGAAACTCCACAACCAGAGACTCCGCCACTCAACAACTAGAAACTCCACAAATGGAAACTCCACAACTTGATACTCCGCAACTAGTAACTCTAGAACTAGAGACTCCACAACTTGAAACTCCACAACTTTAAACTCCACAACTTGAGACTCCACAACAAGAAACTCCACAAATGGAAACTCCGCAACTAGAAACTCCGCAGCTAGAAACTACACAACTAGAGACTCCACAACCAGAAACTCCAAAACTCGAAACTCCACCACTGGAAACTCCACAACTAGACAATTCACAACTAAAAACTCTTCAACTAGAAACTCCTAAACTTGAGACTCCACAACTAGAGAATTTACATGTAGAGACTTCAACCTAGAAACTCAACAACTAGAAACTCCACAACTAAAAACTCAACAAGTAGAAACTGCACAGCTCGAGTCTCCGCAACTTGAAACTCCACAACTTGAAACTCCACAACTAGAAACTCCGCAACTAGAAACTCCACAACTAGGGACTCCGCAACTAGAAACACCACAACTAGAAACTCCGCAACAGGAGACTCTACAACTAGAAACTCCACAACTAGAAACTCCAAAACTAGAAACTCCAAAACTAGAAACTCCAAAACTAGAAACTCCACAACTAAAACTTCACAAGTCGAAACTCTACTAGAAACTCCACAACTTGAAACTCCACAACTTGACACTCCACAACTAGAAACTCCACAACCAGAAACTTCACAACTAGAAACTATACAACTAGAAACTGCACAACTAGAAACTCCGCAACTAGAGACTCCACAACTAGAAACTCCACAACTACAAACTCCACAACTACAAACTCCACAAATAGAGACTCGGCAACTAGAAATTCCATATCTAGCAACTCCACAACTAAAACTTTACAACTAGAAACAGCAAAACTAGAGACTTCACAACTAAAAACTCAACAACTAGAAACTCCACAACTAAAAACTTCACAACTGGAAACAGCACAACTAGAGACTCCGCCACTTGAAACTCCACATTTAGGAACTCCGCTATTAAAAACTCCGCAACTAGAAACTCCACAACTAGATACTCCACAACTAGAAACTCCACAACAAGAAACTTCACAACCGGAAACTCCACAACTAGATACTCCATAACTGGAAACTCCACAACTAGAAACTCCACAACTAGAGACTCCACAACTCGAAACTCCACAACTAGAAACTCCACAACTAGAAACTCCACAACTAGAGACTCCGCAACTCCACAACTAGAAAGTCCACAACTGGAAACTCCACAACTAGATACTCCACAACTAGAAACTCCACAACTAGAGACTCCCCAAATCTAAACTCCACAACTTTAAACTCCACAACTTGAGCCTCCACAACTAGAAACTCCACAACTTGAAACTCCAAAACTAGAAACTCCACAACCAGAAACCATACAACCAGAAACTCCACAACTAGAAACTTCACAACTAGAAACTCTTCAACTAGAGACTCCACAACTAGAAACTACACAACTATAAACTCCACAAATAGACACTCGGCTACAAGAAATTTCATGTCTATTAAGTCCACAACTAAAACTCCACAAATGGAAACTCCGCAACTAGAAACTCCGCAGCTAGAAACTACACAACTAGAGACTCCACAACCAGAAACTCCAAAACTCGAAACTCCACAACTGGAAACTCCACAACAAGACAATTCACAACTAAAAACTCTTCAACTAGAAACTCCTGAACTTGAGACTCCGCAACTAGAGAATCTACATGTAGAGACTTCAATCTAGAAACTCAACAACTAGAAACTCCACAACTAAAAACTCAACAACTAGAAACTGCACAGCTCGAGACTCCGCAACTTGAAACTCCACAACTTGAAACTCCACAACTAGAAACTCCGCAACTAGAAACTCCACAACTAGAAACTGCACAACTAGAAACTCCGCAACTAGAGACTCCACAACTAGAAACTCCACAACTACAAACTCCACAACTACAAACTCCACAAACAGAGACTCGGCAACTAGAAATTCCATAACTAGCAACTCCACAACTAAAACTTTACAACTAGAAACAGCAAAACTAGAGACTTCACAACTAGAAAATCAACAACTAGAAACTCCACAACTAAAAACTTCACAACTGGAAACACCACAACTTGAGACTCCGCCACTTGAAACACCACAACTAGGAACTCCGCTATTAAAAACTCGGCAACTAGAAACTCCACAACTAGATACTCCACAACTAGAAACTCCACAACAAGAAACTTCACAACCGGAAACTCCACAACTAGATACTCCACAACTGGAAACTCCACAACTGGAAACTCCACAACTAGAAACTCCACAACTAGAGACTCCACAACTCGAAACTCCACAACTAGAAACTCCACAACTAGAAACTCCACAACTAGAGACTCCGCAACTCCACCACTAGAAAGTCCACAACTGGAAACTCCACAACTAGATACTCCACAACTAGAAACTCCACAACTAGAGACTCCCCAACTCTAAACTCCACAACTTTAAACTCCACAGCTTGAGCCTCCACAACTAGAAACTCCACAACTTGAAACTCCAAAACTAGAAACTCCACAACCAGAAACCACACAACTAGAAACTCCACAACTAGAAACTCAACAACTAGAAACTCCACAACTACAAACTCCACAAAACGAGACTCGGCAACTAGAAATTCCATATCTAGAAACTCCACAACTAAAAACTTTACAACTAGAAACTGCAAAACTAGAGACTTCACAACTAGAAACTCAACAACTAGAAACTCCACAACTAAAAACTCCACAGCTGGAAACTCCACAACTTGAGACTCCGCAACTTGAAACTTCACAAGTAGAAACTCCACTATTAAAAACTCCACAACCAGAAACTCCGCAACTAGAAACTCCACAACTTAAAACTCCACAACTAGATACTCCACAACTGGAAACTCCTCAACTAGATACTTCACAACTGGAAACTCCACAACTAGATACTCCACAACTCGAAACTCCACAACTAGAAACTCCACAACCAGAGACTCCGCAACTCCACAACTAGAAACTCCACAACTAGAAACTCCACAACTAGATACTCCGCAACTAGTAACTCTACAACTAGAGACTCCACAACTTGAAACTCCACAACTTTAAACTCCACAACTTGGGACTCCACAACTAGAAACTCCACAAATGGAAACTCCGCAACTAGAAACTCTGCAGCTAGAAACTACACAACTAAAGACTCCACAACTAGAAACTCCAAAACTCGAAACTCCACAACTGGAATCTCCACAACTAGACACTTCACAACTAAAAACTCTTCAACTAGAAACTCCTAAACTTGAGACTCCCCAACTAGAGAATCTACAAGTAGAGACTTCAAACTAGAAACTCAACAACTAGAAACTCCACAACTAAAAACTCAACAACTAGAAACTGCACAGGTTGAGACTCCGCAACTTGAAACTCCACAACTTGAAACTCCACAACTAGAAACTCCGTAACTAGAAACTCCACAACTAGGGACTCCACAACTAGAAACTCCACAACTAGAAACTCCACAACTGGAAACTCCACTACTAGATACTCCACAAATGGAAACTCCACAACTAGATACTCCATAACTGGAAACTCCACAACTAGAAACTCCACAACTAGAGACTCCACAACTCGAAACTCCACAACTAGAAACTCCACAACTAGAAACTCCACAACTAGAGACTCCGCAACTCCACAACTAGAAAGTCCACAGCTGGAAACTCCACAACTAGATACTCCACAACTAGAAACTCCACAACTAGAGACTCCCCAAATCTAAACTCCACAACTTTAAACTCCACAACTTGAGCCTCCACAACTAGAAACTCCACAACTTGAAACTCCAAAACTAGAAACTCCACAACCAGAAACCATACAACCAGAAACTCCACAACTAGAAACTTCACAACTAGAAACTCTTCAACTAGAGACTCCACAACTAGAAACTACACAACTATAAACTCCACAAATAGACACTCGGCTACAAGAAATTTCATGTCTATTAAGTCCACAACTAAAACTCCACAAATGGAAACTCCGCAACTAGAAACTCCGCAGCTAGAAACTACACAACTAGAGACTCCACAACCAGAAACTCCAAAACTCGAAACTCCACAACTGGAAACTCCACAACAAGACAATTCACAACTAAAAACTCTTCAACTAGAAACTCCTGAACTTGAGACTCCGCAACTAGAGAATCTACATGTAGAGACTTCAATCTAGAAACTCAACAACTAGAAACTCCACAACTAAAAACTCAACAACTAGAAACTGCACAGCTCGAGACTCCGCAACTTGAAACTCCACAACTTGAAACTCCACAACTAGAAACTCCGCAACTAGAAACTCCACAACTAGAAACTGCACAACTAGAAACTCAGCAACTAGAGACTCCACAACTAGAAACTCCACAACTACAAACTCCACAACTACAAACTCCACAAATAGAGACTCGGCAACTAGAAATTCCATATCTAGCAACTCCACAACTAAAACTTTACAACTAGAAACAGCAAAACTAGAGACTTCACAACTAAAAACTCAACAACTAGAAACTCCACAACTAAAAACTTCACAACTGGAAATACCACAACTGGAGACTCCGCCACTTGAAACTCCACAACTAGGAACTCCGCTATTAAAAACTCCGCAACTAGAAACTCCACAACTAGATACTCCACAACTAGAAACTCCACAACAAGAAACTTCACAACCGGAAACTCCACAACTAGATACTCCACGACTGGAAACTCCACAACTAGAAACTCCACAACTAGAGACTCCACAACTCGAAACTCCACAACTAGAAACTCCACAACTAGAAACTCCACAACTAGAGACTCCGCAACTCCACAACTAGAAAGTCCACAACTGGAAACTCCACAACTAGATACTCCACAACTAAAAACTCGACAACTAGAGACTCCCCAAATCTAAACTCCACAACTTTAAACTCCACAACTTGAGCCTCCACAACTAGAAACTCCACAACTTGAAACTCCAAAACTAGAAACTCCACAACCAGAAACCATACAACCAGAAACTCCACAACTAGAAACTTCACAACTAGAAACTCTTCAACTAGAGACTCCACAACTAGAAACTACACAAATATAAACTCCACAAATAGACACTCGGCTACAAGAAATTTCATGTCTATTAAGTCCACAACTAAAACTCCACAACTGGAAAGTCCACAACTTGAGACTCCACAACTAGAAACTCCCCAACTAGAAACTCCCCAACTAGAAACTCCGCAACTAGAAACTCCACAACGAAAAACTTCACAATTCGAAACTCTACAACTAGAAACTCCACAACTTGAAACTCCACAACTAGACACTACACAACTAGAAACTCCTCAACTAGAGACTGCGCAACTAGAGAACTCCGCAACTAGAAACTACGCATTTAAAAACTCCACAACTTGAGACGCCGCAACTAGAAACACCACAACTAGAGACTCCACAACTTGAAACTCCACAACTTTAAACTCCACAACTAGAAAGTCCACAACTAGAAACTCAACAACTAGAAACTCCGCAACTAGAAACTCCGCAACTAGAGACTCCACAATTAGAAACACCACAACTAGAAACTCCACAACTACAAACTCCACAAATAGAGACTCGGCAACTAGTAACTCCGCAGCTAGAAACTCCACAAATAGAAACTCCGCAACTAGAAACTCCGCAGCTAAAAACTACACAACTAGAGACTCCACAACTAGAAACTCCACAACTAGAAACTCCACAACTAGAAACTCCACAGCTTGAAACCTCACAACCTTAAGTTATGCAACTAGAAAATCCACAGCTAGAGATTCCGCAACTAGAAACTCCATAACTAGAAACTAGACAACTAGAAACTCCACAACTAGAAACTCCGCAACTAGATACTCCACAACTAGAAACTCTACAACTTGAAACTCCACAACTAGAAACTCCACAACTACAAACTCCACAAATAGAGACTCGACAACTAGAAATTCCGTATCTAGAAACTCCACAACTGGAAACTCCACAACTAGACACCCCAGAACTAAAAACTCTTCAACTAGAAACTCCTAAACTAGAGACTCCAAAACTAGAGAATCTACAACTAGAGACTTCAAACTAGAAACTCAACAACTGGAAACTCCACAACTAAAAACTCAACAACTAGAAACTGCACAGCTTGAGACTCCGCAACTTGAAACTCCACAACTAGAAACTCCACAACTAGAAACTCCACAACTCGGAACTCCGCAACTAGAAACACTAACACTAGAAACTCCACAACTAGAAACTCCACTACTAGATACTCCACAACTGGAAACTCGACAACTAGAAACTCCACATATAGAGACTCCACAAGTTCAAACTCCAAAACTCGAAACTCCACAACCAGAGACTCCGCCACTCAACAACTAGAAACTCCACAAATGGAAACTCCACAACTTGATACTCCGCAACTAGTAACTCTAGAACTAGAGACTCCACAACTTGAAACTCCACAACTTTAAACTCCACAACTTGAGACTCCACAACAAGAAACTCCACAAATGGAAACTCTGCAACTAGAAACTCCGCAGCTAGAAACTACACAACTAGAGACTCCACAACCAGAAACTCCAAAACTCGAAACTCCACAACTGGAAACTCCACAACTAGACACTTCACAACTAAAAACTCTTCAACTAGAAACTCCTAAACTTGAGACTCCACAACTAGAGAATCTACATGTAGAGACTTCAAACTAGAAACTCAACAACTAGAAACTCCACAACTAAAAACTCAACAACTAGAAACTGCACAGCTTGAGACTCCGCAACTTGAAACTCCACAACTTGAAACTCCACAACTAGAAACTCCGCAACTAGAAACTCCACAACTAGGGCCTCCGCAACTAGAAACACCACAACTAGAAACTCCACAACTGAAAACTCAACTACTAGATACTCCGCAACTGGAAACTCGACAACTAGAAACTCCACATCTAGAGACTTCACAACTTCAAACTCCACAACTAGAGACTGCAACTAGAAACTCCACAACTAGAAACTCCACAACTGGAAAATCTACAACTAGATACTCCAAAACTAGAAAATCCACAACTAGAAACTCCACAACTAGAAACTCCACAACTATAGAGTCCACAACTTGAAACTCCACAAGTTTAAACTCCACAACTTGAGACTCCACAACTGAAAACTTCCCAACTAGAAACTCCACAACTAGAAACTCCCCAACTAGAAACTCCGCAACTAGAAACTCCGCAACAGGAGACTCTACAACTAGAAACTCCACAACTAGAAACTCCAAAACTAGAAACTCCAAAACTAGAAACTCCACAACTAAAACTTCACAAGACGAAACTCTACTAGAAACTCCACAACTTGAAACTCCACAACTTGACACTCCACAACTAGAAACTCCACAACCAGAAACTTCACAACTAGAAACTATACAACTAGAAACTGCACAACTAGAAACTCCGCAACTAGAGACTCCACAACTAGAAACTCCACAACTACAAACTCCACAACTAAAAACTCCACAAATAGAGACTCGGCAACTAGAAATTCCATATCTAGCAACTCCACAACTAAAACTTTACAGCTAGAAACAGCAAAACTAGAGACTTCACAACTAAAAACTCAACAACTAGAAACTCCACAACTAAAAACATCACAACTGGAAACACCACAACTTGAGACTCCGCCACTTGAAACTCCACAACTAGGAACTCCGCTATTAAAAACTCCGCAACTAGAAACTCTACAACTAGATACTCCACAACTAGAAACTCCACAACTAGATACCCCACAACTGGAAACTCCACAACTAGAAACTTCACAACCGGAAACTCCACAACTAGATACTCCACAACTGGAAACTCCACAACTAGAAACTCCACAACTAGAGACTCCACAACTCGAAACTCCACAACTAGAAACTCCACAACTAGAAACTCCACAACTAGAGACTCCGCAACTCCACAACTAGAAAGTCCACAACTGGAAACTCCACAACTAGATACTCCACAACTAGAAACTCCACAACTAGAGACTCCCCAACTCTAAACTCCACAACTTTAAACTCCACAACTTGAGCCTCCACAACTAGAAACTCCACAACTTGAAACTCCAAAACTAGAAACTCCACAACCAGAAACCATACAACCAGAAACTCCACAACTAGAAACTTCACAACTAGAAACTCTTCAACTAGAGACTCCACAACTAGAAACTACACAACTACAAACTCCACAAATAGACACTCGGCTACAAGAAATTTCATATCTATTAAGTCCACAACTAAAACTCCACAACTGGAAACTCCACAACTTGAGACTCCACAACTAGAAACTCCACAACTAGAAACTCCACAACTAGAAACTCCCCAACTAGAAACTCCACAACTAGAAACTCCGCAACTAGAAACTCCACAACGAAAAACTTCACAATTCGAAACTCTACAACTAGAAACTCCACAACTTGAAACTCCACAACTAGACACTCCGCAACTAGAAACTCCGCAACTAGAGACTCCACAATTAGAAACTCCACAACTACAAACTCCACAAATAGAGACTCGGCAACTAGTAACTCCGCAGCTAGAAACTCCACAAATAGAAACTCCGCAACTAGAAACTCCGCAGCTAAAAACTACACAACTAGAGACTCCACAACTAGAAACTCCACAACTAGAAACTCCACAGCTTGAAACCTCACAACCTTAAGTTATGCAACTAGAAAATTCACAGCTATAGATTCCGCAACTAGAAACTCCATAACTAGAAACTCCACAACTAGAAACTCCACAACTAGAAACTCCGCAACTAGATACTCCACAACTAGAAACTCTACAACTTGAAACTCCACAACTACAAACTCCACAACTACAAACTCCACAAATAGAGACTCGACAACTAGAAATTCCATATCTAGAAACTCTACAACTGGAAACTCCACAACTAGACACCCCAGAACTAAAAACTCTTCAACTAGAAACTCCTAAACTAGAGACTCCAAAACTAGAGAATCGACAACTAGAGACTTCAAACTAGAAACTCAACAACTGGAAACTCCACAACTAAAAACTCAACAACTAGAAACTGCACAGCTTGAGACTCCGCAACTTGAAACTCCACAACTAGGAACTCCGCAACTAGAAACTCTAACACTAGAAACTCCACAACTGGAAACTCCACTACTAGATACTCCACAACTGGAAACTCGACAACTAGAAACTCCACATCTAGAGACTCCACAACTTCAAACTCCAAAACTCGAAACTCCACAACCAGAGACTCCGCCACTCAACAACTAGAAACTCCACAAATGGAAACTCCACAACTTGATACTCCACAACTAGTAACTCTAAAACTAGAGACTCCACAACTTGAAACTCCACAACTTTAAACTCCACAACTTGAGACTCCACAACAAGAAACTCCACAAATGGAAACTCCGCAACTAGAAACTCCGCAGCTAGAAACTACACAACTAGAGACTCCACAACCAGAAACTCCAAAACTCGAAACTCCACAACTGGAAACTCCACAACAAGACAATTCACAACTAAAAACTCTTCAACTAGAAACTCCTGAACTTGAGACTCCACAACTAGAGAATCTACATGTAGAGACTTCAAACTAGAAACTCAACAACTAGAAACTCCACAACTAAAAACTCAACAACTAGAAACTGCACAGCTCGAGACTCCGCAACTTGAAACTCCACAACTTGAAACTCCACAACTAGAAACTCCGCAACTAGAAACTCCACAACTAGAAACTGCACAACTAGAAACTCCGCAACTAGAGACTCCACAACTAGAAACTCCACAACTACAAACTCCACAACTACAAACTCCACAAACAGAGACTCGGCAACTAGAAATTCCATAACTAGCAACTCCACAACTAAAACTTTACAACTAGAAACAGCAAAACTAGAGACTTCACAACTAGAAAATCAACAACTAGAAACTCCACAACTAAAAACTTCACAACTGGAAACACCACAACTTGAGACTCCGCCACTTGAAACTCCACAACTAGGAACTCCGCTATTAAAAACTCCGCAACTAGAAACTCCACAACTAGATACTCCACAACTAGAAACTCCACAACAAGAAACTTCACAACCGGAAACTCCACAACTAGATACTCCACAACTGGAAACTCCACAACTGGAAACTCCACAACTAGAAACTCCACAACTAGAGACTCCACAACTCGAAACTCCACAACCAGAGACTCCGCAACTCCACAACTAGAAACTCCACAACTGGAAACTCCACAACTAGATACTCCGCAACTAGTAACTCTACAACTAGAGACTCCACAACTTGAAACTCCACAACTTTAAACTCCACAACTTGGGACTCCACAACTAGAAACTCCACAAATGGAAACTCCGCAACTAGAAACTCCGCAGCTAGAAACTACACAACTAAAGACTCCACAACTAGAAACTCCAAAACTCGAAACTCCACAACTGGAATCTCCACAACTAGACACTTCACAACTAAAAACTCTTCAACTAGAAACTCCTAAACTTGAGACTCCCCAACTAGAGAATCTACAAGTAGAGACTTCAAACTAGAAACTCAACAACTAGAAACTCCACAACTAAAAACTCAACAACTAGAAACTGCACAGCTTGAGACTCCGCAACTTGAAACTCCACAACTTGAAACTCCACAACTAGAAACTCCGTAACTAGAAACTCCACAACTAGGGACTCCACAACTAGAAACTCCACAACTAGAAACTCCACAACTGGAAACTCCACTACTAGATACTCCACAAATGGAAACTCGACAACTGGAAGCTCCACATCTAGAGACTCCACAACTTCAAACTCTACAACTGGAGACTCTGCAACTAGAAACTCCACAACTAGAAACTCCACAACTACAAACTCCACAAATAGAGACTCGGCAACTAGAAATTCCACGAATAGAGACTCGAAAACTAGAAATTCCACAACTAGAGACTCTGCAACTAGAAACTCCACAACTAGAGACTCCGCTACTCCACAACTAGAAACTCCACAACTGGAAAATCTACAACTAGATACTCCACAACTAGAAAATCCACAACTAGAAACTCTACAACTAGAACTCCACAACTAGAGAGTCCACAACTTGAAACTCCACAAGTTTAAAATCCACAACTTGAGACTCCACAACTTGAAACTCCGCAACTAGAATCTCCACAGCTAGAAACTACACAACTAGAGACTCCAAAACTAGAAACTCCACAACTAGAAACTCCACAACTTGAAACCTCACAACCTTAAGTTACGCAACTAGAAAATCCACAGCTAGAGATTCCGCAACTAGAAACTTCACAACTAGAAACTCCGCAACTAGAAACTCCACAACTAGGGACTCCGCAACTAGAAACTCCACAACTAGAAATACCACAACTAGAGATTCCGCAACTAGAAACTTCACAACCAGAGACTCCACAACTAGAAACTCCACAACTAGAAACTCTACAACTTGAAACCTCACAACCTTAAGTTACGCAACTAGAAAATCCACAGCTAGAGATTCCGCAACTAGAAACTCCACAACTAGAAACTCAACAACTACAAACTCCGCATCTAGAGACTCCACAACTAGAAACTCCACAACTAGAAACTCCACAACTAGAAACTCCACAACTACAAACTTCACAAATGGAGACTCGGTAACTAGAAATTCCATATCTAGAAACTCCACAACTAAAAACTCCACAACTAGAGACTGCGCAACTAGAAACTCCACAACCAGAGACTCTGCAACTGGAAACTCCGCAGCTCTAAACTCCACAAATAGAAACTCCGCAACTAGAAACTCCGCAGCTAGAAACAACACAACGGGAAACTCAACAACTAGATACTCCACAACTGGAAACTCCACAACTAGAAACTCCACAACTACAACTAAAGACTCCACAACTGGAAACTACAAAACTAGAAACTGCACAACCAGAGACTCCGCAACTCCACAACTAGAAACTTCACAACTGGAAACTCCACAACTAGATACTGCGCAACTAGAAACTCCACACCTATAGACTCCACAACTTGAAACTCCACAACTTGAGACTCCACTACTTGAAACTCCACAACTAGAAACTCCACAACCAGAAACTCCACAACTAGAAACTCCACAACTAGAAACTCTGCAACTAGAGACTCCACAATTAGAAACTCCACAACTACAAACTCCACAAATAGAGACTCGGCTACAAGAAATTTCATGTCTAGAAAGTCCACAACTAAAAACTCCACAACTAGAAACCCCACAACTTGAAATACCACAACTAGAGACTCCGCAACTAGAAGCTCCACAACCAGAGTCTGTGCAACTAGAAACTCCGCAGCTAGAAACTCCACAAATAGAAACTCCGCAACTAGAAACTCCGCAGCTAGAATCTACACAACTAGAGACTCCACAACTAGAAACTCCACAGCTAGAAACTCCACAACTAGAAACTCCACAACATGAAACCTCACAACCTTAAGTTACGCAACTAGAAAATCCACAGCTAGAGATTCCGCAACTAGAAACTCCACAACTAGAAAGTCCACAACTAGAAACTCCCCAACTAGAAACACCGCAACTAGAGACTCCACAACTAGAAACTCCAGAACTTGAAACTCCACAACTACAAACTCCACAAATAGAGACTCGGCAACTAGAAATTCCATATCTAGAAACTCCACAACTAAAAACTCCACAACTAGAGACTCCGCAACTAGAAACTCCACAACCAGAGATTCTGCAACTAGAAACTCCGCAGCTAGAAACACCACAAATAGAAACTCCGCAACTAGAAACTCCGCAGCTAAAAACTACACAACTAGAGACTCCACAGCTAGAAACTCCACAACTAGAAACTCCACAGCTTGAAACCTCACAACCTTAAGTTATGCAACTAGAAAATCCTCAGCTAGAGATTCCGCAACTAGAAACTCCATAACTAGAAACTCCACAACTAGAAACTCCACAACTAGAAACTCCGCAACTAGATACTCCACAACTAGAAACTCTACAACTTGATACTCCACAACTAGAAACTCCACAACTACAAACTCCACAAATAGAGACTCGACAACTAGAAATTCCATATCTAGAAACTCCACAACTGGAAACTCCACAACTAGACACCCCAGAACTAAAAACTCTTCAACTAGAAACTCCTAAACTAGAGACTCCAAATTAGAGAATCTACAACTAGAGACTTAAACTAGAAACTCAACAACTGGAAACTCTACAACTAAAAACTCAACAACTAGAAACTGCACAGCTTGAGACTCCGCAACTTGAAACTCCACAACTAGAAACTCCACAACTAGAAACTCCACAACTAGGAACTCTGCAACTAGAAACTCTAACACTAGAAACTCCACAACTGGAAACTCCACTACTAGATACTCCACAACTGGAAACTCGACAACTACAAACTCCACATCTAGAGACTCCACAACTTCAAACTCAAAAACTTGAAACTCCACAACCAGAGACTCCGCCACTCAACAACTAGAAACTCCACAAATGGAAACTCCACAAGTTGATACTCCGCAACTAGTAACTCTAGAACTAGAGACTCCACAACTTTAAACTCCACAACTTTAAACTCCACAACTTGAGACTCCACAACAAGAAACTCCACAAATGGAAACTCCGCAACTAGAAAATCCGCAGCTAGAAAATACACAACTAGAGACTCCACAACCAGAAACTCCAAAACTTGAAACTCCACAACTGGAAACTCCACAACTAGACACTTCACAACTAAAAACTCTTCAACCAGAAACTCCTAAACTTGAGACTCCACAACTAGAAAATCTACATGTAGAGTCTTCAAACTAGAAACTCAACAACTAGAAACTCCACAACTAAAAACTCAACAACTAGAAACTGCACAGCTTGAGACTCCGCAACTTGAAACTCCACAACTTGAAACTCCACAACTAGAAACTCCGCAACTAGAAACTCCACAACTAGGGACTCCGCAACTGGAAACACCACAACTAGAAACTCCACAACTGAAAACTCAACTACTAGATACTCCGCAACTGGAAACTCGACAACTAGAAACTCCACATCTAGAGACTTCACAACTTGAAACTCCACAACTAGAGACTCTGCAACTAGAAACTCCACAACTAGAAACTCCACAACTGGAAAATCTACAACTAGATACTCCAAAACTAGAAAATCCACAACTAGAAACTACACAACTAGAAACTCCACAACTCTAGAGTCCACAACTTGAAACTCCACAAGTTTAAACTCCACAACTTGAGACTCCACAACTGAAAACTTCACAACTAGAAACTCCACAACTAGAAACTCCCCAAATAGAAACTCCGCAACTAGAAACTCCGCAACAGGAGACTCTACAACTAGAAACTCCACAACTAGAAACTCCAAAACTAGAAACTCCAAAACTAGAAACTCCACAACTAGAAACTCCACAGCTTGAAACCTCACAACCTTAAGTTATGCAACTAGAAAATCCACAGCTAGAGATTCCGCAACTAGAAACTCCAGAACTAGAAACTCCACAACTAGAAACTCCACAACTAGAAACTCCGCAACTAGATACTCCACAACTAGAAACTCTACAACTTGAAACTCCACAACTACAAACTCCACAACTACAAACTTCACAAATAGAGACTCGACAACTAGAAATTCCATATCTAGAAACTCCACAACTGGAAACTCCACAACTAGACACCCCAGAACTAAAAACTCTTCAACTAGAAACTCCTAAACTAGAGACTCCAAAACTAGAGAATCTACAACTAGAGACTTCGAACTAGAAACTCAACAACTGGAAACTCCACAACTAAAAACTCAACAACTAGAAACTCCACAGCTTGAGACTCCGCAACTTGAAACTCCACAACTAGAAACTCCACAACTAGAAACTCCACAACTAGGAACTCCGCAACTAGAAACTCTAACACTAGAAACTCCACAACTGGAAACTCCACTACTAGATACTCCACAACTGGAAACTCGACAACTAGAAACTCCACATCTAGAGACTCCACAACTTCAAACTCCAAAACTCGAAACTCCACAACCAGAGACTCCGCCACTCAACAACTAGAAACTCCACAAATGGAAACTCCACAACTTGATACTCCGCAACTAGTAACTCTAGAACTAGAGACTCCACAACTTGAAACTCCACAACTTTAAACTCCACAACTTGAGACTCCACAACAAGAAACTCCACAAATGGAAATTCCGCAACTAGAAACTCCGCAGCTAGAAACTACACAACTAGAGACTCCACAACCAGAAACTCCAAAACTCGAAACTCCACAACTGGAAACTCCACAACAAGACAATTCACAACTAAAAACTCTTCAACTAGAAACTCCTGAACTTGAGACTCCACAACTAGAGAATCTACATGTAGAGACTTCAAACTAGAAACTCAACAACTAGAAACTCCACAACTAAAAACTCAACAACTAGAAACTGCACAGCTCGAGACTCCGCAACTCGAAACTCCACAACTTGAAACTCCACAACTAGAAACTCCGCAACTAGAAACTCCACAACTAGAAACTGCACAACTAGAAACTCCGCAACTAGAGACTCCACAACTAGAAACTCCACAACTACAAACTCCACAACTACAAACTCCACAAACAGAGACTCGGCAACTAGAAATTCCATATCTAGCAACTCCACAACTAAAACTTTACAACTAGAAACAGCAAAACTAGAGACTTCACAACTAGAAACTCAACAACTAGAAACTCCACAACTAAAAACTTCACAACTGCAAACACCACAACTTGAGACTCCGCCACTTGAAACTCCACAACTAGGAACTCCACAACTAGATACTCCACAACTAGAAACTCCACAACAAGAAACTTCACAACCGGAAACTCCACAACTAGATACTCCACAACTGGAAACTCCACAACTGGAAACTCCACAACTAGAAACTCCACAACTAGAGACTCCACAACTAGAAACTCCACAACTAGAAACTCCACAACTAGAAACTCCACAACTAGAGACTCCGCAACTTCACAACTAGAAAGTCCACAACTGGAAACTCCACAACTAGATACTCCACAACTAGAAACTCCACAACTAGAGACTCCCCAACTCTAAACTCCACAACTTTAAACTCCACAGCTTGAGCCTCCACAACTAGAAACTCCACAACTTGAAACTCCAAAACTAGAAACTCCACAACCAGAAACCATACAACTAGAAACTCCACAACTAGAAACTCAACAACTAGAAACTCCACAACTACAAACTCCACAAAACGAGACTCGGCAACTAGAAATTCCATATCTAGAAACTCCACAACTAAAAACTTTACAACTAGAAACTGCAAAACTAGAGACTTCACAACTAGAAACTCAACAACTAGAAACTCCACAACTAAAAACTCCACAGCTGGAAACTCCACAACTTGAGACTCCGCAACTTGAAACTTCACAAGTAGAAACTCCGCTATTAAAAACTCCACAACCAGAAACTCCGCAACTAGAAACTCCACAACTTAAAACTCCACAACTAGATACTCCACAACTGGAAACTCCTCAACTAGATACTTCACAACTGGAAACTCCACAACTAGATACTCCAACACAGGAAACTCCACAACTAGAAACTCCACAACTAGAGACTCCACAACTCCAAACTCCACAACTAGAAACTCCACAACCAGAGACTCCGCAACTCCACAACTAGAAACTCCACAACTGGAAACTCCACAACTAGATACTCTGCAACTAGTAACTCTACAACTAGAGACTCCACAACTTGAAACTCCACAACTTTAAACTCCACAACTTGGGACTCCACAACTAGAAACTCCACAAATGGAAACTCTGCAACTAGAAACTCCGCAGCTAGAAACTACACAACTAAAGACTCCACAACTAGAAACTCCAAAACTCGAAACTCCACAACTGGAATCTCCACAACTAGACACTTCACAACTAAAAACTCTTCAACTAGAAACTCCTAAACTTGAGACTCCCCAACTAGAGAATCTACAAGTAGAGACTTCAAACTAGAAACTCAACAACTAGAAACTCCACAACTAAAAACTCAACAACTAGAAACTGCACAGCTTGATACTCCGCAACTTGAAACTGCACAACTTGACACTCCACAACTAGAAACTCCGTAACTTGAAACTCCACAACTAGGGACTCCACAACTAGAAACTCCACAACTAGAAACTCCACAACTGGAAACTCCACTACTAGATACTCCACAAATGGAAACTCGACAACTGGAAACTCCACATCTAGAGACTCCACAACTTGAAACTCCACAACTAGAGACTCTGCAACTAGAAACTCCACAACTAGAAACTCCACAACTACAAACTCCACAAATAGAGACTCGGCAACTAGAAATTCCACGAATAGAGACTCGGAAACTAGAAATTCCACAACTAGAGACTCTGCAACTAGAAACTCCACAACTAGAGACTCCGCAACTCCACAACTAGAAACTCCACAACTGGAAAATCTACAACTAGATACTCCACAACTAGAAAATCCACAACTAGAAACTCTACAACTAGAACTCCACAACTAGAGAGTCCACAACTTGAAACTCCACAAGTTTAAAATCCACAACTTGAGACTCCACAACTTGAAACTCCGCAACTAGAATCTCCACAGCTAGAAACTACACAACTAGAGACTCCAAAACTAGAAACTCCACAACTAGAAACTCCACAACTTGAAACCTCACAACCTTAAGTTACGCAACTAGAAAATCCACAGCTAGAGATTCCGCAACTAGAAACTTCACAACTAGAAACTCCGCAACTAGAAACTCCACAACTAGGGACTCCGCAACTAGAAACTCCACAACTAGAAATACCACAACTAGAGATTCCGCAACTAGAAACTTCACAACCAGAGACTCCACAACTAGAAACTCCACAACTAGAAACTCTACAACTTGAAACCTCACAACCTTAAGTTACGCAACTAGCAAATCCACAGCTAGAGATTCCGCAACTAGAAACTCCACAACTAGAAACTCCACAAGTAGAAACTCAACAACTAGAAACTCCGCATCTAGAGACTCCACAACTAGAACCTCCACAACTTGAAACTCCACAACTAGAAACTCCACAACTACAAACTTCACAAATGGAGACTCGGTAACTAGAAATTCCATATCTAGAAACTCCACAACTAAAAACTCCACAACTTGAGACTCCGCAACTAGAAACTCCACAACCAGAGACTCTGCAACTGGAAACTCCGCAGCTCTAAACTCCACAAATAGAAACTCCGCAACTAGAAACTCCGCAGCTAGAAACAACACAACGGGAAACTCCACAACTAGATACTCCACAACTGGAAACTCCACAACTAGAAACTCCACAACTACAACTAAAGACTCCACAACTGGAAACTCCACAACTAGAAACTCCACAACCAGAGACTCCGCAACTCCACAACTAGAAACTCCACAACTGGAAACTCCACAACTAGATACTGCGCAACTAGAAACTCCACACCTATAGACTCCACAACATGAAACTCCACAACTTGAGACTCCACAACTTGAAACTCCACAACTAAAAACTCCACAACTAGAAACTCTGCAACTAGAGACTCCACAATTAGAAACTCCACAACTACAAACTCCACAAATAGAGACTCGGCTACAAGAAATTTCATGTCTAGAAAGTCCACAACTAAAAACTCCACAACTGGAACCTCCACAACTAGAAACCCCACAACTTGAAATACCACAACTAGAGACTCCGCAACTAGAGACTCCGCAACTAGAAACTCCACAACCAGAGATTCTGCAACTAGAAACTGCGCAGCTAGAAACTCCACAAATAGAAACTCCGCAACTAGAAACTCCGCAGCTAAAAACTACACAACTAGAGACTCCACAGCTAGAAACTCCACAACTAGAAACTCCACAGCTTGAAACCTCACAACCATAAGTTATGCAACTAGAAAATCCTCAGCTAGAGATTCCGCAACTAGAAACTCCATAACTAGAAACTCCACAACTAGAAATTCCACAACTAGAAACTCCGCAACTAGATACTCCACAACTAGAAACTCTACAACTTGAAACTCCACAACTACAAACTCCACAAATAGAGACTTGACAACTAGAAATTCCATATCTAGAAACTCCACAACTGGAAACTCCACAACTAGACACCCCAGAACTAAAAACTCTTCAACTAGAAACTCCTAAACTAGAGACTCCAAATTAGAGAATCTACAACTAGAGACTTCAAACTAGAAACTCAACAACTGGAAACTCTACAACTAAAAACTCAACAACTAGAAACTGCACAGCTTGAGACTCCGCAACTTGAAACTCTGCAACTAGAAACTCCACAACTAGAAACTCCACAACTAGGAACTCCGTAACTAGAAACTCTAACACTAGAAACTCCACAACTGGAAACTCCACTACTAGATACTCCACAACTGGAAACTCGACAACTACAAACTCCACATCTAGAGACTCCACAACTTCAAACTCAAAAACTCGAAACTCCACAACCAGAGACTCCGCCACTCAACAACTAGAAACTCCACAAATAGAAACTCCACAACTTGATACTCTGCAACTAGTAACTCTAGAACTAGAGACTCCACAACTTTAAACTCCGCAACTTTAAACTCCACAACTTGAGACTCCACAACTAGAGACTCTGCAACTAGAAACTCCACAACTAGAAACTCCACAACTACAAACTCCACAAATAGAGACTCGGCAACTAGAAATTCCACGAATAGAGACTCGGAAACTAGAAATTCCACAACTAGAGACTCTGCAACTAGAAACTCCACAACTAGAGACTCCGCAACTCCACAACTAGAAACTCCACAAGTGGAAAATCTACAACTAGATACTCCACAACTAGAAAATCCACAACTAGAAACTCTACAACTAGAACTCCACAACTAGAGAGTCCACAACTTGAAACTCCACAAGTTTAAAATCCACAACTTGAGACTCCACAACTTGAAACTCCGCAACTAGAATCTCCACAGCTAGAAACTACACAACTAGAGACTCCAAAACTAGAAACTCCACAACTGGAAACTCCACAACTTGAAACCTCACAACCTTAAGTTACGCAACTAGAAAATCCACAGCTAGAGATTCCGCAACTAGAAACTTCACAACTAGAAACTCCGCAACTAGAAACTCCACAACTAGGGACTCCGCAACTAGAAACTCCACAACTAGAAATACCACAACTAGAGATTCCGCAACTAGAAACTTCACAACCAGAGACTCCACAACTAGAAACTCCACAACTAGAAACTCTACAACTTGAAACCTCACAACCTTAAGTTACGCAACTAGCAAATCCACAGCTAGAGATTCCGCAACTAGAAACTCCACAACTAGAAACTCCACAAGTAGAAACTCAACAACTAGAAACTCCGCATCTAGAGACTCCACAACTAGAACCTCCACAACTTGAAACTCCACAACTAGAAACTCCACAACTACAAACTTCACAAATGGAGACTCGGTAACTAGAAATTCCATATCTAGAAACTCCACAACTAAAAACTCCACAACTTGAGACTCCGCAACTAGAAACTCCACAACCAGAGACTCTGCAACTGGAAACTCCGCAGCTCTAAACTCCACAAATAGAAACTCCGCAACTAGAAACTCCGCAGCTAGAAACAACACAACGGGAAACTCCACAACTAGATACTCCACAACTGGAAACTCCACAACTAGAAACTCCACAACTACAACTAAAGACTCCACAACTGGAAACTACAAAACTAGAAACTCCACAACCAGAGACTCCGCAACTCCACAACTAGAAACTCCACAACTGGAAACTCCACAACTAGATACTGCGCAACTAGAAACTCCACACCTATAGACTCCACAACATGAAACTCCACAACTTGAGACTCCACAACTTGAAACTCCACAACTAAAAACTCCACAACCAGAAACTCCACAACTAGAAACTCTGCAACTAGAGACTCCACAATTAGAAACTCCACAACTACAAACTCCACAAATAGAGACTCGGCTACAAGAAATTTCATGTCTAGAAAGTCCACAACTAAAAACTCCACAACTGGAACCTCCACAACTAGAAACCCCACAACTTGAAATACCACAACTAGAGACTCCGCAACTAGAGACTCCGCAACTAGAAACTCCACAACCAGAGATTCTGCAACTAGAAACTCCGCAGCTAGAAACTCCACAAATAGAAACTCCGCAACTAGAAACTCTGCAGCTAAAAACTACACAACTAGAGACTCCACAGCTAGAAACTCCACAACTAGAAACTCCACAGCTTGAAACCTCACAACCTTAAGTTATGCAACTAGAAAATCCTCAGCTAGAGATTCCGCAACTAGAAACTCCATAACTAGAAACTCCACAACTAGAAACTCCACAACTAGAAACTCCGCAACTAGATACTCCACAACTAGAAACTCTACAACTTGAAACTCCACAACTACAAACTCCACAAATAGAGACTCGACAACTAGAAATTCCATATCTAGAAACTCCACAACTGGAAACTCCACAACTAGACACCCCAGAACTAAAAACTCTTCAACTAGAAACTCCTAAACTAGAGACTCCAAATTAGAGAATCTACAACTAGAGACTTCAAACTAGAAACTCAACAACTGGAAACTCTACAACTAAAAACTCAACAACTAGAAACTGCACAGCTTGAGACTCCGCAACTTGAAACTCCGCAACTAGAAACTCCACAACTAGAAACTCCACAACTAGGAACTCCGCAACTAGAAACTCTAACACTAGAAACTCCACAACTGGAAACTCCACTACTAGATACTCCACAACTGGAAACTCGACAACTACAAACTCCACATCTAGAGACTCCACAACTTCAAACTCAAAAACTCGAAACTCCACAACCAGAGACTCCGCCACTCAACAACTAGAAACTCCACAAATAGAAACTCCACAACTTGATACTCTGCAACTAGTAACTCTAGAACTAGAGACTCCACAACTTTAAACTCCGCAACTTTAAACTCCACAACTTGAGACTCCACAACCAGAAACTCCACAAATGGAAACTCCGCAACTAGAAAATCCGCAGCTAGAAACTACACAACTAGAGACTCCACAACCAGAAACTCCAAAACTTGAAACTCCACAACTGGAAACTCCACAACTAGACACTTCACAACTAAAATCTCTTCAACCAGAAACTCCTAAACTTGAGACTCCACAACTAGAAAATCTACATGTAGAGTCTTCAAACTAGAAACTCAACAACTAGAAACTCCACAACTAAAAACTCAACAACTAGAAACTGCACAGCTTGAGACTCCGCAACTTGAAACTCCACAACTTGAAACTCCACAACTAGAAACTCCGCAACTAGAAACTCCACAACTAGGGACTCCGCAACTGGAAACACCACAACTAGACACTCCACAACTGAAAACTCAACTACTAGATACTCCGCAACTGGAAACTCGACAACTAGAAACTCCACATCTAGAGACTTTACAACTTGAAACTCCACAACTAGAGACTCTGCAACTAGAAACTCCACAACTAGAAACTCCACAACAGGAAAATCTACAACTAGATACTCTAAAACTAGAAAATCCACAACTAGAAACTCCACAACTAGAAACTCCACAACTTTAGAGTCCACAACTTGAAACTCCACAAGTTTAAACTCCACAAATTGAGACTCCACAACTGAAAACTTCACAACTAGAAACTCCACAACTAGAAACTCCCCAACTAGAAACTCCGCAACTAGAAACTCCGCAACAGGAGACTCTACAACTAGAAACTCCACAACTAGAAACTCCAAAACTAGAAACTCCAAAACTAGAAACTCCACAACTAAAACTTCACAAGTCGAAACTCTACTAGAAACTCCACAACTTGAAACTCCACAACTTGACACTCCACAACTAGAAACTCCACAACCAGAAAGTTCACAACTAGAAACTCCACAACTAGAAACTGCACAACTAGAAACTCCGCAACTAGAGACTCGGCAACTAGAAATTTCATATCTAGCAACTCCACAACTAAAACTTTACAACTAGAAACAGCAAAACTAGAGACTTCACAACTAAAAACTCAACAACTAGAAACTCCACAACTAAAAACTTCACAACTGGAAACACCACAACTTGAGACTCCGCCACTTAAAACTCCACAACTAGGAACTCCGCTATAAAAACTCCGCAACTAGAAACTCCACAACTAGATACTCCACAACTAGAAACTCCACAACAAGAAATTTCACAACCGGAAACTCCACAACTAGATACTCAACAACTGGAAACTCCACAACTAGAAACTCCACAACTAGAGACTCCACAACTCGAAACTCCACAACTAGAAACTCCACAACTAGAGACTCCGCAACTCCACAACTAGAAAGTCCACAACTGGAAACTCCACAACTAGATACTCCACAACTAGAAACTCCACAACTAGAGACTCCCCAACTCTAAACTCCACAACTTTAAACTCCACAACTTGAGCCTCCACAACTAGAAACTCCACAACTTGAAACTCCACAACTAGGGACTCCGCAACTGGAAACACCACAAATAGAAACTCCACAACTGAAAACTCAACTACTAGATGCTCCGCAACTGGAAACTCGACAACTAGAAACTCCACATCTAGAGACTTCACAACTTGAAACTCCACAACTAGAGACTCTGCAACTAGAAACTCCACAACTAAAAACTCCACAACTGGAAAATCTACAACTAGATACTCCAAAACTAGAAAATCCACAACTAGAAACTCCACAACTAGAAACTCCACAACTCTAGAGTCCACAACTTGAAACTCCACAAGTTTAAACTCCACAACTTGAGACTCCACAACTGAAAACTTCACAACTAGAAACTCCACAACTAGAAACTCCCCAACTAGAAACTCCGCAACTAGAAACTCCGCAACAGGAGACTCTACAACTAGAAACTCCACAACTAGAAACTCAAAAACTAGAAACTCCAAAACTAGAAACTCCACAACTAAAACTTCACAAGTCGAAACTCTACTAGAAACTCCACAACTTGAAACTCCACAACTTGACACTCCACAACTAGAAACTCCACAACCAGAAAGTTAACAACTAGAAACTCCACAACTAGAAACTGCACAACTAGAAACTCCGCAACTAGAGACTCGGCAACTAGAAATTCCATATCTAGCAACTCCACAACTAAAACTTTACAACTAGAAACAGCAAAACTAGAGACTTCACAACTAAAAACTCAACAACTAGAAACTCCACAACTAAAAACTTCACAACTGGAAACACCACAACTTGAGACTCCGCCACTTGAAACTCCACAACTAGGAACTCCGCTATAAAAACTCCGCAACTAGAAACTCCACAACTAGATACTCCACAACTAGAAACTCCACAACAAGAAACTTCACAACCGGAAACTCCACAACTAGATACTCAACAACTGGAAACTCCACAACTAGAAAGTCCACAACTAGAGACTCCACATTTCGAAACTCCACAACTAGAAACTCCACAACTAGAAACTCCACAACTAGAAACTCCACAACTAGAAACTCCACAACAAGAGACTCCGCAACTCCACAACTAGAAAGTCCACAACTGGAAACTCCACAACTAGATACTCCACAACTAGAAACTCCACAACTAGAGACTCCCCAACTCTAAACTCCACAACTTTAAACTCCACAACTTGAGCCTCCACAACTAGAAACTCCACAACTTGAAACTCCAAAACTAGAAACTCCACAACCAGAAACCATACAACCAGAAACTCCACAACTAGAAACTCCACAACTAAAAACTCCACAACTATAAACTCCACAACTACAAACTCCACAAATAGAGACTCGGCAACTAAAAATTTCATATCTAGAAACTCCACAACTAAAAACCCCACAACTAAAAACCCCACAACTAAAAACTCCACAACTAGAAACTCCACAACTAGAAACTCTACAACTAGAGACTCCGCAACTAGAAACTCCACAGCCAAAGACTCTGTAACTAGAAACTCTGCAGCTAGATACTCCACAACTAGAAACTCCACAACTAGAAACTCCACATCTTGAAACCTCACAACCTTAAGTTCCGCAACTAGAAAACCCACAGCTAGAGATTCCGCAACTAGAAACTCCACAACTAGAAACTCCACAACTCAAAACTCCACAACTAAAAACTCCAAAACTCGAAACTCCACAACTCGAAACTCCACAACTGGAAACTCCACAACTAGACACTCCACAACTAAAAACTCTTCAACTAGAAACTCCTAAACTAGAGACTCCACAACTAGAGAATCTACAACTAGAGACTTCAAACTAGAAACTCAACAACTAGAAACTCCACAACTAAAAACTCAACAACTAGAAACTGAACAGCATGAGACTCCGCAACTTGAAACTCCACAACTAGAAACTCCACATCTAGAAACTCCACAACTAGGGACTCCGCAACTAGAAACTCCAACACTAGAAACTCCACAACTGGAAACTCCACTACTAGATACTCCACAACTGGAAACTCGACAACTAGAAACTCCACATCTAGAGACTCCACAACTTTAAACTCCACAACTAGAGACTCTGCAACTAGAAACTCCACAACTAGAAACTCCACAACTACAAACTCCACAACTACCAACTCCACAAATAGAGACTCGGCAACTAGAAATTCCACAAATAGAGACTCGGCAACAAGAAATTCCATATCTAGAAACTCCACAATTAGAAACTGGAAAACTAGAGACTTCAAAACTAGAAACTGAACAACTAGAAACTCCACAACCTAAAACTTCACAACTGGAAACTCCACAACTTGAGACTCCGCAACTTGAAACTTCAAAAGTAAAAACTCCGCTATCAAAAATTCCGCAACTAGAAACTCCGCAACTAGAAACTCCACAACTGGAAAATCCACAACTAGACACTTCACAACTGGAATCTCCACAACTAGAAACACCACAACTAGAGACTCCACAACTTGAAACTCCACAACTTGAAGCTCCACAACTTGAGACTCCACAACTAGAAACTCCACAACGAGAGACTCCGCAACTCCACAACCAGAAACTCCACAACTGGAAACTCCACAACTTGAAACTCCACAACTAGAAACTCTGCAACTCGAGACTCCACAAATAGAAACTCCACAAATAGAAACTCCACAACTGCAAACTCCACAAATAGCAACTCGGCTACAAGAAATTTCATGTCTAGAAAGTCCACAACTAAAAACTCCACAACTGGAAACACCACAACTAGAAACTCCACAACTAGAAATACCACAACTACAGACTCCGCGACTAGAAACTCCACAACCAGAGACTCTGCAACTAGAAACTCCGCAGCTAGAAACTCCACAAATAGAAACTCCGCAAATAGAATCTCCGCAGCTAGAAACTACACAACTAGAGACTCCACAACTAGAAACTCCACAACTTGAAACTCCACAACTTGAAACTCCACAACTTGAAACCTCACAACCTTAAGTTACGCAACTAGAAAGTTCACAGCTAGAGATTCCGCAACTAGAAACTCCACAACTAGAAACTCCACAACTAGAAACTCAACAACTAGAAACTCCGCAACTAGAGACTCCAAAACTAGAAACTCCACAACTTGAAACTCCACAACTAGAAACTCCACAACTAGAAACTCCACATTTACAAACTCCACAAATAGAGACTCGGCAACTAGAAATTCCATATCTAGAAACTCCACAACTAAAAACTTTACAACTAGAATCTGCAAAACTAGAGACTTAACAACTAGAAACTCAACAACTAGAAACTCCACAACTAAAAACTCCACAGCTGGAAACTCCACAACTTGAGACTCCGCAACTTGAAACTTCACAAGTAGAAACTCCGCTATTAAAAACTCCACCACCAGAAACTCCGCAACTAGAAACTCCACAACTTAAAACTCCACAACTGGAAACTCCACAACTAGACACTCCACAACTAAAAACTCTTCAACTAGAAACTCCTAAACTTGAGACTCCACAACTAGAGAATCTACAAGTAGAGACTTCAAACTAGAAACTAACAACTAGAAACTCCACAACTAAAAACTCCACAAATAGAAACTCCACAAATGGAAACTCCGCAACTAGAAACTCCGCAGCTAGAAACTACACAACTAGAGACTCCACAACTAGAAACTCCAAAACTCGAAACTCCACAACTGGAAACTCCACAACTAGACACTCCACAACTAAAAACTCTTCAACTAGAAACTCCTGAACTTGAGACTCCACAACTAGAGAATCTACAAGTAGAAACTTCAAACTAGAAACTCAACAACTAGAAACTCCACAACTAGGGACTCCGACACTAGAAACTCCACAACTAGAAATACCACAACTAGAAATTCCGCAACTAGAAACTTCACAACCAGAGACTCCACAACTAGAAACTCCACAACTAGAAACTCCACAACTAGAAACTCCACAACTTGAAACCTCACAACCTTAAGTTACGCAACTAGAAAATCCACAGCTAGAGATTCCGCAACTAGAAACTCCACAACTAGAAACTCCACAACTAGAAACTCAACAACTAGAAACTCCGCAACTAGAGACTCCACAACTAGAAACTCCACAACTTGAAACTCCACAACTAGAAACTCCACAACTACAAACTTCACAAATGGAGACTCGGTAACTAGAAATTACATATCAAGAAACTCCACAACTAAAAACTCCACAACTAGAGACTCCGCAACTAGAAACTCCACAACCAGAGACTCTGCAACTGGAAACTCCGCAGCTATAAACTCCACAAATAGAAACTCCGCAACTAGAAACTCCGCAGCTAGAAACAACACAACGGGAAACTCCACAACTAGATACTCCACAACTGGAAACTCCACAACTAGAAACTCCACAACTACAACTAAAGACTCCACAACTGGAAACTGCAAAACTAGAAACTCCACAACCAGAGACTCCGCAACTCAACAACTAGAAACTCCGCAACTGGAAACTCCACAACTAGATACTGTGCAACTAGAAACTCCACACCTATAGACTCCACAACTTGAAACTCCACAACTTGAAACTCCACAACTTGAGACTCCACAACCAGAAACTCCACAACTAGAAACTCCACAACTAGAAACTCTGCAACTAGAGACTCCACAATTAGACACTCCACAACTAGAAACTCCACAACTACAAACTCCACAAATAGAGACTCGGCTACAAGAAATTTCATGTCTAGAAAGTCCACAACTAAAAACTCCACAACTGGAACCTCCACAACTAGAAACCCCACAACTTGAAATACCACATCTAGAGACTCCGCAACTAGAAACTCCACAACCAGAGACTGTGCAACTAGAAACTCCGCAGCTAGAAACTTCACAAATAGAAACTCCGCAACTAGAAACTCCGCAGCTAGAAACTACACAACTAGAGACTCCACAACTAGAAACTCCACAGCTAGAAACTCCACAACTAGAAACTCCACAACATGAAACCTCACAACCTTAAGTTACGCAACTAGAAAATCCACCGCTAGAGATTCCGCAACTAGAAACTCCACAACTAGAAAGTCCACAACTAGAAACTCCCCAACTAGAAACACCGCAACTAGAGACTCCACAACTAGAAACTCCACAACTTGATACTCCACAACTAGAAACTCCACAACTACAAACTCCACAAATAGAGACTTGGCAACTAGAAATTCCATATCTAGAAACTCCACAACTAAAAACTCCACAACTAGAGACTCCGCAATTAGAAACTCCACAACCAGAGATTCTGCAACTAGAAACTCCGCAGCTAGAAACTCCACAAATAGAAACTCCGCAACTAGAAACTCCGCAGCTAAAAACTACACAACTAGAGACTCCACAACTAAAAACTCCACAACTAGAAACTCCACAACTAGAAACTCCACAGCTTGAAATCTCACAACCTTAAGGTATGCAACTAGAAAATCCACAGCTAGAGATTCCGCAACTAGAAACTCCACAACTAGAAACTCCACAACTAGAAACTCAACAACTAGAAACTCCGCAACTATAGACTCCAAAACTAGAAACTCCACAACTTGAAACTCCACAACTAGAAACTCCACAACTACAAACTCCACAAATAGAGACTCGGCAACTAGAAATTCCATATCTAGAAACTCCACAACTAAAAACTTTACAACTAGTATCTGCAAAACTAGAGACTTCACAACTAGAAACTCAACAACTAGAAACTCCACAACTAAAAACTCCACAGCTGGAAACTCCACAACTTGAGACTCCGCAACTTGAAACTTCACAAGTAGAAACTCCGCTATTAAAAACTCCACAACCAGAAACTCCGCAACTAGAAACTCCACAACTTAAAACTCCACAACTGAAAACTCCACAACTAGACACTCCACAACTAAAAACTCTTCAACTAGAAACTCCTAAACTTGAGACTCCACAACTAGAGAATCTACAAGTAGAGACTTCAAACTAGACACTAACAACTAGAAACTCCACAACTAAAAACTCCACAACCAGAGACTCTGCAACTGGAAACTCCGCAGCTCTAAACTCCACAAATAGAAACTCCGCAACTAGAAACTCCGCAGCTAGAAACAACACAACGGGAAACTCCACAACTAGATACTCCACAACTGGAAACTCCACAACTAGAAACTCCACAACTACAACTAAAGACTCCACAACTGGAAACTACAAAACTAGAAACTGCACAACCAGAGACTCCGCAACTCCACAACTAGAAACTTCACAACTGGAAACTCCACAACTAGATACTGCGCAACTAGAAACTCCACATCTATAGACTCCACAACTTGAAACTCCACAACTTGAGACTCCACTACTTGAAACTCCACAACTAGAAACTCCACAACCAGAAACTCCACAACTAGAAACTCCACAACTAGAAACTCTGCAACTAGAGACTCCACAATTAGAAACTCCACAACAACAAACTCCACAAATAGAGACTCGGCTACAAGAAATTTCATGTCTAGAAAGTCCACAACGAAAAACTCCACAACTGGAACCTCCACAACTAGAAACCCCACAACTTGAAATACCACAACTAGAGACTCCGCAACTAGAAGCTCCACAACCAGAGACTGTGCAACTAGAAACTCCGCAGCTAGAAACTCCACAAATAGAAACTCCGCAACTAGAAACTCCGCAGCTAGAAACTACACAACTAGAGACTCCACAACTAGAAACTCCACAGCTAGAAACTCCACAACTAGAAACTCCACAACATGAAACCTCACAACCTTAAGTTACGCAACTAGAAAATCCACAGCTAGAGATTCCGCAACTAGAAACTCCACAACTAGAAAGTCCACAACTAGAAACTCCCCAACTAGAAACACCGCAACTAGAGACTCCACAACTAGAAACTCCAGAACTTGAAACTCCACAACTAGAAACTCCACAACTACAAACTCCACAAATAGAGACTCGGCAACTAGAAATTCCATATCTAGAAACTCCACAACTAAAAACTCCACAACTAGAGACTCCGCAACTAGAAACTCCACAACCAGAGATTCTGCAACTAGAAACTCCGCAGCTAGAAACACCACAAATAGAAACTCCGCAACTAGAAACTCCGCAGCTAAAAAATACACAACTAGAGACTCCACAGCTAGAAACTCCACAACTAGAAACTCCACAGCTTGAAACCTCACAACCTTAAGTTATGCAACTAGAAAATCCTCAGCTAGAGATTCCGCAACTAGAAACTCCATAACTAGAAACTCCACAACTAGAAACTCCACAACTAGAAACTCCGCAACTAGATACTCCACAACTAGAAACTCCACAACTACAAACTCCACAAATAGAGACTCGACAACTAGAAATTCCATATCTAGAAACTCCACAACTGGAAACTCCACAACTAGACACCCCAGAACTAAAAACTCTTCAACTAGAAACTCCTAAACTAGAGACTCCAAATTAGAGAATCTACAACTAGAGACTTCAAACTAGAAACTCAACAACTGGAAACTCTACAACTAAAAACTCAACAACTAGAAACTGCACAGCTTGAGACTCCGCAACTTGAAACTCCACAACTAGAAACTCCACAACTAGAAACTCCACAACTAGGAACTCCGCAACTAGAAACTCTAACACTAGAAACTCCACAACTGGAAACTCCACTACTAGATACTCCACAACTGGAAACTCGACAACTACAAACTCCACATCTAGAGACTCCACAACTTCAAACTCAAAAACTCGAAACTCCACAACCAGAGACTCCGCCACTCAACAACTAGAAACTCCACAAATGGAAACTCCACAACTTGATACTCCGCAACTAGTAACTATAGAACTAGAGACTCCACAACTTTAAACTCCACAACTTTAAACTCCACAACTTGAGACTCCACAACAAGAAACTCCACAAATGGAAACTCCGCAACTAGAAAATCCGCAGCTAGAAACTACACAACTAGAGACTCCACAACCAGAAACTCCAAAACTTGAAACTCCACAACTGGAAACTCCACAACTAGACACTTCACAACTAAAAACTCTTCAACCAGAAACTCCTAAACTTGAGACTCCACAACTAGAAAATCTACATGTAGAGTCTTCAAACTAGAAACTCAACAACTAGAAACTCCACAACTAAAAACTCAACAACTAGAAACTGCACAGCTTGAGACTCCGCAACTTGAAACTCCACAACTTGAAACTCCACAACTAGAAACTCCGCAACTAGAAACTCCACAACTAGGGACTCCGCAACTGGAAACACCACAACTAGAAACTCCACAACTGGAAACTCCACTACTAGATACTCCACAACTGGAAACTCGACAACTAGAAACTCCACATCTAGAGACTCCACAACTTTAAACTCCACAACTAGAGACTCTGCAACTAGAAACTCCACAACTACCAACTCCACAAATAGAGACTCGGCAACTAGAAATTCCACAAATAGAGACTCGGCAACTAGAAATTCCACAAATAGAGACTCGGCAACAAGAAATTCCATATCTAGAAACTCCACAATTAGAAACTGGAAAACTAGAGACTTCAAAACTAGAAACTGAACAACTAGAAACTCCACAACCTAAAACTTCACAACTGGAAACTCCACAACTTGAGACTCCGCAACTTGAAACTTCAAAAGTAAAAACTCCGCTATCAAAAATTCCGCAACTAGAAACTCCGCAACTAGAAACTCCACAACTGGAAAATCCACAACTAGACACTTCACAACTGGAATCTCCACAACTAGAAACTCCACAACTAGAGACTCCACAACTTGAAACTCCACAACTTGAAGCTCCACAACTTGAGACTCCACAACTAGAAACTCCACAACGAGAGACTCCGCAACTCCACAACCAGAAACTCCACAACTGGAAACTCCACAACTTGAAACTCCACAACTAGAAACTCTGCAACTCGAGACTCCACAAATAGAAACTCCACAAATAGAAACTCCACAACTGCAAACTCCACAAATAGCAACTCGGCTACAAGAAATTTCATGTCTAGAAAGTCCACAACTAAAAACTCCACAACTGGAAACACCACAACTAGAAACTCCACAACTAGAAATACCACAACTACAGACTCCGCGACTAGAAACTCCACAACCAGAGACTCTGCAACTAGAAACTCCGCAGCTAGAAACTCCACAAATAGAAACTCCGCAAATAGAATCTCCGCAGCTAGAAACTACACAACTAGAGACTCCACAACTAGAAACTCCACAACTTGAAACTCCACAACTTGAAACTCCACAACTTGAAACCTCACAACCTTAAGTTACGCAACTAGAAAGTTCACAGCTAGAGATTCCGCAACTAGAAACTCCACAACTAGAAACTCCACAACTAGAAACTCAACAACTAGAAACTCCGCAACTAGAGACTCCAAAACTAGAAACTCCACAACTTGAAACTCCACAACTAGAAACTCCACAACTAGAAACTCCACATTTACAAACTCCACAAATAGAGACTCGGCAACTAGAAATTCCATATCTAGAAACTCCACAACTAAAAACTTTACAACTAGAATCTGCAAAACTAGAGACTTAACAACTAGAAACTCAACAACTAGAAACTCCACAACTAAAAACTCCACAGCTGGAAACTCCACAACTTGAGACTCCGCAACTTGAAACTTCACAAGTAGAAACTCCGCTATTAAAAACTCCACCACCAGAAACTCCGCAACTAGAAACTCCACAACTTAAAACTCCACAACTGGAAACTCCACAACTAGACACTCCACAACTAAAAACTCTTCAACTAGAAACTCCTAAACTTGAGACTCCACAACTAGAGAATCTACAAGTAGAGACTTCAAACTAGAAACTAACAACTAGAAACTCCACAACTAAAAACTCCACAAATAGAAACTCCACAAATGGAAACTCCGCAACTAGAAACTCCGCAGCTAGAAACTACACAACTAGAGACTCCACAACTAGAAACTCCAAAACTCGAAACTCCACAACTGGAAACTCCACAACTAGACACTCCACAACTAAAAACTCTTCAACTAGAAACTCCTGAACTTGAGACTCCACAACTAGAGAATCTACAAGTAGAAACTTCAAACTAGAAACTCAACAACTAGAAACTCCACAACTAGGGACTCCGACACTAGAAACTCCACAACTAGAAATACCACAACTAGAAATTCCGCAACTAGAAACTTCACAACCAGAGACTCCACAACTAGAAACTCCACAACTAGAAACTCCACAACTAGAAACTCCACAACTTGAAACCTCACAACCTTAAGTTACGCAACTAGAAAATCCACAGCTAGAGATTCCGCAACTAGAAACTCCACAACTAGAAACTCCACAACTAGAAACTCAACAACTAGAAACTCCGCAACTAGAGACTCCACAACTAGAAACTCCACAACTTGAAACTCCACAACTAGAAACTCCACAACTACAAACTTCACAAATGGAGACTCGGTAACTAGAAATTACATATCAAGAAACTCCACAACTAAAAACTCCACAACTAGAGACTCCGCAACTAGAAACTCCACAACCAGAGACTCTGCAACTGGAAACTCCGCAGCTATAAACTCCACAAATAGAAACTCCGCAACTAGAAACTCCGCAGCTAGAAACAACACAACGGGAAACTCCACAACTAGATACTCCACAACTGGAAACTCCACAACTAGAAACTCCACAACTACAACTAAAGACTCCACAACTGGAAACTGCAAAACTAGAAACTCCACAACCAGAGACTCCGCAACTCAACAACTAGAAACTCCGCAACTGGAAACTCCACAACTAGATACTGTGCAACTAGAAACTCCACACCTATAGACTCCACAACTTGAAACTCCACAACTTGAAACTCCACAACTTGAGACTCCACAACCAGAAACTCCACAACTAGAAACTCCACAACTAGAAACTCTGCAACTAGAGACTCCACAATTAGACACTCCACAACTAGAAACTCCACAACTACAAACTCCACAAATAGAGACTCGGCTACAAGAAATTTCATGTCTAGAAAGTCCACAACTAAAAACTCCACAACTGGAACCTCCACAACTAGAAACCCCACAACTTGAAATACCACATCTAGAGACTCCGCAACTAGAAACTCCACAACCAGAGACTGTGCAACTAGAAACTCCGCAGCTAGAAACTTCACAAATAGAAACTCCGCAACTAGAAACTCCGCAGCTAGAAACTACACAACTAGAGACTCCACAACTAGAAACTCCACAGCTAGAAACTCCACAACTAGAAACTCCACAACATGAAACCTCACAACCTTAAGTTACGCAACTAGAAAATCCACCGCTAGAGATTCCGCAACTAGAAACTCCACAACTAGAAAGTCCACAACTAGAAACTCCCCAACTAGAAACACCGCAACTAGAGACTCCACAACTAGAAACTCCACAACTTGATACTCCACAACTAGAAACTCCACAACTACAAACTCCACAAATAGAGACTTGGCAACTAGAAATTCCATATCTAGAAACTCCACAACTAAAAACTCCACAACTAGAGACTCCGCAATTAGAAACTCCACAACCAGAGATTCTGCAACTAGAAACTCCGCAGCTAGAAACTCCACAAATAGAAACTCCGCAACTAGAAACTCCGCAGCTAAAAACTACACAACTAGAGACTCCACAACTAAAAACTCCACAACTAGAAACTCCACAACTAGAAACTCCACAGCTTGAAACCTCACAACCTTAAGGTACGCAACTAGAAAATCCACAGCTAGAGATTCCGCAACTAGAAACTCCACAACTAGAAACTCCACAACTAGAAACTCAACAACTAGAAACTCCGCAACTATAGACTCCAAAACTAGAAACTCCACAACTTGAAACTCCACAACTAGAAACTCCACAACTACAAACTCCACAAATAGAGACTCGGCAACTAGAAATTCCATATCTAGAAACTCCACAACTAAAAACTTTACAACTAGTATCTGCAAAACTAGAGACTTCACAACTAGAAACTCAACAACTAGAAACTCCACAACTAAAAACTCCACAGCTGGAAACTCCACAACTTGAGACTCCGCAACTTGAAACTTCACAAGTAGAAACTCCGCTATTAAAAACTCCACAACCAGAAACTCCGCAACTAGAAACTCCACAACTTAAAACTCCACAACTGAAAACTCCACAACTAGACACTCCACAACTAAAAACTCTTCAACTAGAAACTCCTAAACTTGAGACTCCACAACTAGAGAATCTACAAGTAGAGACTTCAAACTAGACACTAACAACTAGAAACTCCACAACTAAAAACTCCACAACCAGAGACTCTGCAACTGGAAACTCCGCAGCTCTAAACTCCACAAATAGAAACTCCGCAACTAGAAACTCCGCAGCTAGAAACAACACAACGGGAAACTCCACAACTAGATACTCCACAACTGGAAACTCCACAACTAGAAACTCCACAACTACAACTAAAGACTCCACAACTGGAAACTACAAAACTAGAAACTGCACAACCAGAGACTCCGCAACTCCACAACTAGAAACTTCACAACTGGAAACTCCACAACTAGATACTGCGCAACTAGAAACTCCACATCTATAGACTCCACAACTTGAAACTCCACAACTTGAGACTCCACTACTTGAAACTCCACAACTAGAAACTCCACAACCAGAAACTCCACAACTAGAAACTCCACAACTAGAAACTCTGCAACTAGAGACTCCACAATTAGAAACTCCACAACTACAAACTCCACAAATAGAGACTCGGCTACAAGAAATTTCATGTCTAGAAAGTCCACAACGAAAAACTCCACAACTGGAACCTCCACAACTAGAAACCCCACAACTTGAAATACCACAACTAGAGACTCCGCAACTAGAAGCTCCACAACCAGAGACTGTGCAACTAGAAACTCCGCAGCTAGAAACTCCACAAATAGAAACTCCGCAACTAGAAACTCCGCAGCTAGAAACTACACAACTAGAGACTCCACAACTAGAAACTCCACAGCTAGAAACTCCACAACTAGAAACTCCACAACATGAAACCTCACAACCTTAAGTTACGCAACTAGAAAATCCACAGCTAGAGATTCCGCAACTAGAAACTCCACAACTAGAAAGTCCACAACTAGAAACTCCCCAACTAGAAACACCGCAACTAGAGACTCCACAACTAGAAACTCCAGAACTTGAAACTCCACAACTAGAAACTCCACAACTACAAACTCCACAAATAGAGACTCGGCAACTAGAAATTCCATATCTAGAAACTCCACAACTAAAAACTCCACAACTAGAGACTCCGCAACTAGAAACTCCACAACCAGAGATTCTGCAACTAGAAACTCCGCAGCTAGAAACACCACAAATAGAAACTCCGCAACTAGAAACTCCGCAGCTAAAAACTACACAACTAGAGACTCCACAGCTAGAAACTCCACAACTAGAAACTCCACAGCTTGAAACCTCACAACCTTAAGTTATGCAACTAGAAAATCCTCAGCTAGAGATTCCGCAACTAGAAACTCCATAACTAGAAACTCCACAACTAGAAACTCCACAACTAGAAACTCCGCAACTAGATACTCCACAACTAGAAACTTTACAACTTGATACTCCACAACTAGAAACTCCACAACTACAAACTCCACAAATAGAGACTCGACAACTATAAATTCCATATCTAGAAACTCCACAACTGGAAACTCCACAACTAGACACCCCAGAACTAAAAACTCTTCAATTAGAGACTCCAAATTAGAGAATCTACAACTAGAGACTTCAAACTAGAAACTCAACAACTGGAAACTCTACAACTAAAAACTCAACAACTAGAAACTGCACAGCTTGAGACTCCGCAACTTGAAACTCCACAACTAGAAACTCCACAACTAGAAACTCCACAACTAGGAACTCCGTAACTAGAAACTCTAACACTAGAAACTCCACAACTGGAAACTCCACTACTAGATACTCCACAACTGGAAACTCGACAACTACAAACTCCACATCTAGAGACTCCACAACTTCAAACTCAAAAACTCGAAACTCCACAACCAGAGACTCCGCCACTCAACAACTAGAAACTCCACAAATGGAAACTCCACAACTTGATACTCCGCAACTAGTAACTCTAGAACTAGAGACTCCACAACTTTAAACTCCACAACTTTAAACTCCACAACTTGAGACTCCACAACAAGAAACTCCACAAATGGAAACTCCGCAACTAGAAAATCCGCAGCTAGAAACTACACAACTAGAGACTCCACAACCAGAAACTCCAAAACTTGAAACTCCAAAACTGGAAACTCCACAACTAGACACTTCACAACTAAAAACGCTTCAACCAGAAACTCCTAAACTTGAGACTCCACAACTAGAAAATCTACATGTAGAGTCTTCAAACTAGAAACTCAACAACTAGAAACTCCACAACTAAAAACTCAACAACTAGAAACTGCACAGCTTGAGACTCCGCAACTTGAAACTCCACAACTTGAAACTCCACAACTAGAAACTCCGCAACTAGAAACTCCACAACTAGGGACTCCGCAACTGGAAACACCACAACTAGAAACTCCACAACTGAAAACTCAACTACTAGATACTCCGCAACTGGAAACTCGACAACTAGAAACTCCACATCTAGAGACTTCACAACTTGAAACTCCACAACTAGAGACTCTGCAACTAGAAACTCCACAACTAGAAACTCCACAACTGGAAAATCTACAACTAGATACTCCAAAACTAGAAAATCCACAACTAGAAACTCCACAACTAGAAACTCCACAACTCTAGCATCCACAACTTGAAACTCCACAAGTTTAAACTCCACAACTTGAGACTCCACAACTGAAAACTTCACAACTAGAAACTCCACAACTAGAAACTCCCCAACTAGAAACTCCGCAACTAGAAACTCCGCAACAGGAGACTCTACAACTAGAAATTCCACAACTAGAAACTCCAAAACTAGAAACTCCAAAACTAGAAACTCCACAACTAGAAACTCCACAGCTTGAAACCTCACAACCTTAAGCTATGCAACTAGAAAATCCACAGCTAGAGATTCCGCAACTAGAAACTCCATAACTAGAAACTCCACAACTAGAGACTCCACAACTAGAAACTCCGCAACTAGATACTCCACAACTAGAAACTCTACAACTTGAAACTCCACAACTACAAACTCCACAACTACAAACTTCACAAATAGAGACTCGACAACTAGAAATTCCATATCTAGAAACTCCACAACTGGAAACTCCACAACTGGACACCCCAGAACTAAAAACTCTTCAACTAGAAACTCCTAAACTAGAGACTCCAAAACTAGAGAATCTACAACTTGAGACTTCGAACTAGAAACTCAACAACTGGAAACTCCACAACTAAAAACTCAACAACTAGAAACTCCACAGCTTGAGACTCCGCAACTTGAAACTCCACAACTAGAAACTCCACAACTAGAAACTCCACAACTAGGAACTCCGCAACTAGAAACTCTAACACTAGAAACTCCACAACTGGAAACTCCACTACTAGATACTCCACAACTGGAAACTCGACAACTAGAAACTCCACATCTAGAGACTCCACAACTTCAAACTCCAAAACTCGAAACTCCACAACCAGAGACTCCGCCACTCAACAACTAGAAACTCCACAAATGGAAACTCCACAACTTGATACTCCGCAAATAGTAACTCTAGAACTAGAGACTCCACAACTTGAAACTCCACAACTTTAAACTCCACAACTTGAGACTCCACAACAAGAAACTCCACAAATGGAAACTCCGCAACTAGAAACTCCGCAGCTAGAAACTACACAACTAGAGACTCCACAACCAGAAACTCCAAAACTCGAAACTCCACAACTGGAAACTCCACAACAAGACAATTCACAACTAAAAACTCTTCAACTAGAAACTCCTGAACTTGAGACTCCACAACTAGAGAATCTACATGTAGAGACTTCAAACTAGAAACTCAACAACTAGAAACTCCACAACTAAAAACTCAACAACTAGAAACTGCACAGCTCGAGACTCCGCAACTCGAAACTCCACAACTTGAAACTCCACAACTAGAAACTCCGCAACTAGAAACTCCACAACTAGAAACTGCACAACTAGAAACTCCGCAACTAGAGACTCCACAACTAGAAACTCCACAACTACAAACTCCACAACTACAAACTCTGCAAACAGAGACTCGGCAACTAGAAATTCCATATCTAGCAACTCCACAACTAAAACTTTACAACTAGAAACAGCAAAACTAGAGACTTCACAACTAGAAACTCAACAACTAGAAACTCCACAACTAAAAACTTCACAACTGCAAACACCACAACTTGAGACTCCGCCACTTGAAACTCCACAACTAGGAACTCCACAACTAGATACTCCACAACTAGAAACTCCACAACAAGAAACTTCACAACCGGAAACTCCACAACTAGATACTCCACAACTGGAAACTCCACAACTGGAAACTCCACAACTAGAAACTCCACAACTAGAGACTCCACAACTAGAAACTCCACAACTAGAAACTCCACAACTAGAAACTCCACAACTAGAGACTCCGCAACTTCACAACTAGAAAGTCCACAACTGGAAACTCCACAACTAGATACTCCACAACTAGAAACTCCACAACTAGAGACTCCCCAACTCTAAACTCCACAACTTTAAACTCCACAGCTTGAGCCTCCACAACTAGAAACTCCACAACTTGAAACTCCAAAACTAGAAACTCCACAACCAGAAACCATACAACTAGAAACTCCACAACTAGAAACTCAACAACTAGAAACTCCACAACTACAAACTCCACAAAACGAGACTCGGCAACTAGAAATTCCATATCTAGAAACTCCACAACTAAAAACTTTACAACTAGAAACTGCAAAACTAGAGACTTCACAACTAGAAACTCAACAACTAGAAACTCCACAACTAAAAACTCCACAGCTGGAAACTCCACAACTTGAGACTCCGCAACTTGAAACTTCACAAGTAGAAACTCCACTATTAAAAACTCCACAACCAGAAACTCCGCAACTAGAAACTCCACAACATAAAACTCCACAACTAGATACTCCACAACTGGAAACTCCTCAACTAGATACTTCACAACTGGAAACTCCACAACTAGATACTCCAACACTGGAAACTCCACAACTAGAAACTCCACAACTAGAGACTCCACAACTCCAAACTCCACAACTAGAAACTCCACAACCAGAGACTCCGCAACTCCACAACTAGAAACTCCACAACTGGAAACTCCACAACTAGATACTCCGCAACTAGTAACTCTACAACTAGAGACTCCACAACTTGAAACTCCACAACTTTAAACTCCACAACTTGGGACTCCACAACTAGAAACTCCACAAATGGAAACTCTGCAACTAGAAACTCCGCAGCTAGAAACTACACAACTAAAGACTCCACAACTAGAAACTCCAAAACTCGAAACTCCACAACTGGAATCTCCACAACTAGACACTTCACAACTAAAAACTCTTCAACTAGAAACTCCTAAACTTGAGACTCCCCAACTAGAGAATCTACAAGTAGAGACTTCAAACTAGAAACTCAACAACTAGAAACTCCACAACTAAAAACTCAACAACTAGAAACTGCACAGCTTGATACTCCGCAACTTGAAACTGCACAACTTGAAACTCCACAACTAGAAACTCCGTAACTTGAAACTCCACAACTAGGGACTCCACAACTGGAAACTCCACTACTAGATACTCCACAAATGGAAACTCGACAACTGGAAACTCCACATCTAGAGACTCCACAACTTGAAACTCCACAACTAGAGACTCTGCAACTAGAAACTCCACAACTAGAAACTCCACAACTACAAACTCCACAAATAGAGACTCGGCAACTAGAAATTCCACGAATAGAGACTCGGAAACTAGAAATTCCACAACTAGAGACTCTGCAACTAGAAACTCCACAACTAGAGACTCCGCAACTCCACAACTAGAAACTCCACAACTGGAAAATCTACAACTAGATACTCCACAACTAGAAAATCCACAACTAGAAACTCTACAACTAGAACTCCACAACTAGAGAGTCCACAACTTGAAACTCCACAAGTTTAAAATCCACAACTTGAGACTCCACAACTTGAAACTCCGCAACCAGAATCTCCACAGCTAGAAACTACACAACTAGAGACTCCAAAACTACAAACTCCACAACTAGAAATACCACAACTAGAGACTCCGCAACTAGAAACTCCACAAATGGAAACTCCGCAACTAGAAACTCCGCAGCTAGAAACTACACAACTAGAGACTCCACAACTAGAAACTCCAAACCTCGAAACTCCACAACTGGAAACTCCACAACTAGACACTCCACAACTAAAAACTCTTCAACTAGAAACTCCTGAACTTGAGACTCCACAACTAGAGAATCTACAAGTAGAAACTTCAAACTAGAAACTCAACAACTAGAGACTCCGCAACTAGAGACTCCAAAACTAGAAACTCCACAACTTGAAACTCCACAACTTGAAACTCCACAACTACAAACTCCACAAAACGAGACTCGGCAACTAGAAATTCCATATCTAGAAACTCCACAACTAAAAACTTTACAACTAGAAACTGCAAAACTAGAGACTTCACAACTAGAAACTCAACAACTAGAAACTCCACAACTAAAAACTCCACAGCTGGAAACTCCACAACTTGAGACTCCGCAACTTGAAACTTCACAAGTAGAAACTCCGCTATTAAAAACTCCACAACCAGAAACTCCGCAACTAGAAACTCCACAACTTAAAACTCCACAACTAGATACTCCACAACTGGAAACTCCTCAACTAGATACTTCACAACTGGAAACTCCACAACTAGATACTCCAACACTGGAAACTCCACAACTAGAAACTCTACAACTAGAGACTCCACAACTCGAAACTCCACAACTAGAAACTCCACAACCAGAGACTCCGCAACTCCACAACTAGAAACTCCACAACTGGAAACTCCACAACTAGATACTCCGCAACTAGTAACTCTACAACTAGAGACTCCACAACTTGAAACTCCACAACTTTAAACTCCACAACTTGGGACTCCACAACTAGAAACTCCACAAATGGAAACTCCGCAACTAGAAACTCCGCAGCTAGAAACTACACAACTAAAGACTCCAGAACTAGAAACTCCAAAACTCCAAACTCCACAACTGGAATCTCCACAACTAGACACTTCACAACTAAAAACTCTTCAACTAGAAACTCCTAAACTTGACACTCCCCAACTAGAGAATCTACAAGTAGAGACTTCAAACTAGAAACTCAACAACTAGAAACTCCACAACTAAAAGCTCAACAACTAGAAACTGCACAGGTTGAGACTCCGCAACTTGAAACTCCACAACTTGAAACTCCACAACTAGGGACTCCACTACTAGATACTCCACAAATAGAAACTCAACAACTGGAAACTCCACATCTAGAGACTCCACAACTTGAAACTCCACAACTAGAGACACTGCAACTAGAAACTCCACAACTACAAGTTCCACAAATAGAGACTCGGCAACTAGAAATTCCACGAATAGAGACTCGGAAACTAGAAATTCCACAACTAGAGACTCTGCAACTAGAAACTCCACAACTAGAGACTCCGCAACTCCACAACTAGAAACTCCACAACTGGAAAATCTACAACTAGATACTCCACAACTAGAAAATCCACAACTAGAAACTCTACAACTAGAACTCCACAACTAGAGAGTCCACAACTTGAAACTCCACAAGTTTAAAATCCACAACTTGAGACTCCACAACTTGAAACTCCGCAACCAGAATCTCCACAGCTAGAAACTACACAACTAGAGACTCCAAAACTAGAAACTCCACAACTAGAAACTCCACAACTTGAAACCTCACAACCTTAAGTTACGCAACTAGAAAATCCACAGCTAGAGATTCCGCAACTAGAAACTTCACAACTAGAAACTCCGCAACTAGAAACTCCACAACTAGGGACTCCGCAACTAGAAACTCCACAACTAGAAATACCACAACTAGAGATTCCGCAACTAGAAACTCCACAACTGGAAACTCCACAACTAGAAACTCTACAACTTGAAACCTCACAACCTTAAGTTACGCAACTAGAAAATCCACAACTAGAGATTCCGCAACTAGAAACTCCACAACTAGAAACTCCACAACTAGAAACTCAACAACTAGAAACTCCGCATCTAGAGACTCCACAACTAGAAACTCCACAACTTGAAACTCCACAACTAGAAACTCCACAACTACAAACTTCACAAATGGAGACTCGGTAACTAGAAATTCCATATCTAGAAACTCCACAACTAAAAACTCCACAACTAGAGACTCCGCAACTAGAAACTCCACAACCAGAGACTCTGCAACTGGAAACTCCGCAGCTCTAAACTCCACAAATAGAAACTCCGCAACTAGAAACTCCGCAGCTAGAAACAACACAACGGGAAACTCCACAACTAGATACTCCACAACTGGAAACTCCACAACTAGAAACTCCACAACTACAACTAAAGACTCCACAACTGGAAACTACAAAACTAGAAACTCCACAACCAGAGACTCCGCAACTCCACAACTAGAAACTCCACAACAGGAATCTCCACAACTCGATACTGCGCAACTAGAAACTCTACACCTATAGACTCCACAACTTGAAACTCCACAACTTGAGACTCCACAACTTGAAACTCCAAAACTAGAAACTCCACAACCAGAAACTCCACAACTAGAAACTCCACGACTAGAAACTCTGCAACTAGAGACTCCACAAGTAGAAACTCCACAACTACAAACTCCACAAATAGAGACTCGGCTACAAGAAATTTTATGTCTAGAAAGTCCACAACTAAAAACTCCACAACTGGAACCTCCACAACTAGAAACCCCACAACTTGAAATACCACATCTAGAGACTCCGCAACTAGAAACTCCACAACCAGAGACTGTGCAACTAGAAACTCCGCAGCTAGAAACTTCACAAATAGAAACTCCGCAACTAGAAACTCCGCAGCTAGAAACTACACAACTAGAGACTCCACAACTAGAAACTCCACAGCTAGAAACTCCACAACTAGAAACTCCACAACATGAAACCTCACAACCTTAAGTTACGCAACTAAAAAATCCACCGCTAGAGATTCCGCAACTAGAAACTCCACAACTAGAAAGTCCACAACTAGAAACTCCCCAACTAGAAACACCGCAACTAGAGACTCCACAACTAGAAACTCCACAACTTGAAACTCCACAACTAGAAACTCCACAACTACAAACTCCACAAATAGAGACTCGGCAACTAGAAATTCCATATCTAGAAACTCCACAACTAAAAACTCCACAACTAGAGACTCCGCAATTATAAACTCCACAACCAGAGATTCTGCAACTAGAAACTCCGCAGCTAGAAACTCCACAAATAGAAACTCCGCAACTAGAAACTCCGCAGCTAAAAACTACACAACTAGAGACTCCACAACTAGAAACTCCACAACTAGAAACTCCACAACTAGAAACTCCACAGATTGAAACCTCACAACCTTAAGTTATGCAACTAGAAAATCCACAGCTAGAGATTCCGCAACTAGAAACTCCACAACTAGAAACTCCACAACTAGAAACTCAACAACTAGAAACTCCGCAACTATAGACTCCAAAACTAGAAACTCCACAACTTGAAACTCCACAACTAGAAACTCCACAACTACAAACTCCACAAATAGAGACTCGGCAACTAGAAATTTCATATCTAGAAACTCCACAACTAAAAACTTTACAACTAGAATCTGCAAAACTAGAGACTTCACAACTAGAAACTCAACAACTAGAAACTCCACAACTAAAAACTCCACAGCTGGAAACTCCACAACTTGAGACTCCGCAACTTGAAACTTCACAAGTAGAAACTCCACTATTAAAAACTCCACAACCAGAAACTCCGCAACTAGAAACTCCACAACTTAAAACTCCACAACTGGAAACTCCACAACTAGACACTCCACAACTAAAAACTCTTCAACTAGAAACTCCTAAACTTGAGACTCCACAACTAGAGAATCTACAAGTAGAGACTTCAAACTAGAAAGTAACAACTAGAAACTCCACAACTAAAAACTCCACAAATAGAAACTCCACAAATGGAAACTCCGCAACTAGAAACTCCGCAGCTAGAAACTACACAACTAGAGACTCCACAACTAGAAACTCCAAAACTCGAAACTCCACAACTGGAAACTCCACAACTAGACACTCCACAACTAAAAACTCTTCAACTAGAAACTCCTGAACTTGAGACTCCACAACTAAAGAATCTACAAGTAGAAACTTCAAACTAGAAACTCAACAACTAGAAACTCCACAACTAAAAACTCAACAACTAGAAACTGCACAGCTTGAGGCTCCGCAACTTGAAACTCGAAAACTTGAAACTTCACAACTAGAAACTCCGCAACTAGAAACTCCACAACTAGGGACTCCGCAACTAGAAACTCCACAACTAGAAATACCACAACTAGAGATTCCGCAACTAGAAACTTCACAACCAGAGACTCCACAACTAGAAACTCCACAACTAGAAACTCCACAACTTGAAACCTCACAACCTTAAGTTACGCAACTAGAAAATCCACAGCTAGAGATTCCGCAACTAGAAACTCCACAACTAGCAACTCCACAACTAGGAACTCAACAACTAGAAACTCCGCAACTAGAGACTCCACAACTAGAAACTCCACAACTTGAAACTCCACAAATAGAAACTCCACAACTACAAACTTCACAAATGGAGACTCGGTAACTAGAAATTCCATATCTAGAAACTCCACAACTAAAACTCCACAACTAGAGACTCCGCAACTAGAAACTCCACAACCAGAGACTCTGCAACTGGAAACTCCGCAGCTCTAAACTCCACAAATAGAAACTCCGCAACTAGAAACTCCGCAGCTAGAAACAACACAACGGGAAACTCCACAACTAGATACTCCACAACTGAAAACTCCACAACTAGAAACTCCACAACTACAACTAAAGACTCCACAACTGGAAACTACAAAACTAGAAACTCCACAACCAGAGACTCCGCAACTCCACAACTAGAAACTCCACAACTGGAAACTCCACAACTAGATACTGTGCAACTAGAAACTCCACACCTATAGACTCCACAACTTGAAACTCCACAACTTGAAACTCCACAACTTGAGACTCCACAACTTGAAACTCCACAACTAGAAACTCCACAACCAGAAACTCCACAACTAGAAACTCCACAACTAGAAACTCTGCAACTAGAGACTCCACAATTAGAAACTCCACAACTAGAAACTCCACAACGACAAACTCCACAAATAGAGACTCGGCTACAAGAAATTTCATGTCTAGAAAGTCCACAACTAAAAACTCCACAACTGGAACCTCCACAACTAGAAACCCCACAACTTGAAATACCACATCTAGAGACTCCGCAACTAGAAACTCCACAACCAGAGACTGTGCAACTAGAAACTCCGCAGCTAGAAACTCCACAAATAGAAACTCCGCAACTAGAAACTCCGCAGCTAGAAACTACACAACTAGAGACTCCACAACTAGAAACTCCACAGCTAGAAACTCCACAACTAGAAACTCCACAACATGAAACCTCACAACCTTAAGTTACGCAACTAGAAAATCCACCGCTAGAGATTCCGCAACTAGAAACTCCACAACTAGAAATTCCACAACTAGAAACTCCCCAACTAGAAACACCGCAACTAGAGACTCCACAACTAGAAACTCCACAACTTGAAACTCCACAACAAGAAACTCCACAACTACAAGCTCCACAAATAGAGACTCGGCAACTAGAAATTCCATATCTAGAAACTCCACAACTAAAAACTCCACAACTAGAGACTCCGCAATTAGAAACTCCACAACCAGAGATTCTGCAACTAGAAACTCCGCAGCTAGAAACTCCACAAATAGAAACTCCGCAACTAGAAACTCCACAGCTAAAAACTACACAACTAGAGACTCCACAACTAGAAACTCCACAACTAGAAACTCCACAACTAGAAACTCCACAGCTTGAAACCTCACAACCTTAAGTTATGCAACTAAAAAATCCACAGCTAGAGATTCCGCAACTAGAAACTCCACAACTAGAAACTCCACAACTAGAAACTCAACAACTAGAAACTCCGCAACTATAGACTCCAAAACTAGAAACTCCACAACTTGAAACTCCACAACTAGAAACTCCACAACTACAAACTCCACAAATAGAGACTCGGCAACTAGAAATTCCATATCTAGAAACTCCACAACTAAAAACTTTACAACTAGAATCTGCAAAACTAGAGACTTCACAACTAGAAACTCAACAACTAGAAACTCCACAACTAAAAACTCCACAGCTGGAAACTCCACAACTTGAGACTCCGCAACTTGAAACTTCACAAGTAGAAACTCCACTATTAAAAACTCCACAACCAGAAACTCCGCAACTAGAAACTCCACAACTTAAAACTCCACAACTGGAAACTCCACAACTAGACACTCCACAACTAAAAACTCTTCAACTAGAAACTCCTAAACTTGAGACTCCACAACTAGAGAATCTACAAGTAGAGACTTCAAACTAGAAAGTAACAACTAGAAACTCCACAACTAAAAACTCCACAAATAGAAACTCCACAAATGGAAACTCCGCAACTAGAAACTCCGCAGCTAGAAACTACACAACTAGAGACTCCACAACTAGAAACTCCAAAACTCGAAACTCCACAACTGGAAACTCCACAACTAGACACTCCACAACTAAAAACTCTTCAACTAGAAACTCCTGAACTTGAGACTCCACAACTAAAGAATCTACAAGTAGAAACTTCAAACTAGAAACTCAACAACTAGAAACTCCACAACTAAAAACTCAACAACTAGAAACTGCACAGCTTGAGGCTCCGCAACTTGAAACTCCAAAACTTGAAACTTCACAACTAGAAACTCCGACACTAGAAACTCCACAACTAGGGACTCCGCAACTAGAAACTCCACAACTAGAAATACCACAACTAGAGATTCCGCAACTAGAAACTTCACAACCAGAGACTCCACAACTAGAAACTCCACAACTAGAAACTCCACAACTTGAAACCTCACAACCTTAAGTTACGCAACTAGAAAATCCACAGCTAGAGATTCCGCAACTAGAAACTCCACAACTAGAAACTCCACAACTAGGAACTCAACAACTAGAAACTCCGCAACTAGAGACTCCACAACTAGAAACTCCACAACTTGAAACTCCACAAATAGAAACTCCACAACTACAAACTTCACAAATGGAGACTCGGTAACTAGAAATTTGATATCTAGAAACTCCACAACTAAAAACTCCACAACTAGAGACTCCGCAACTAGAAACTCCACAACCAGAGACTCTGCAACTGGAAACTCCGCAGCTCTAAACTCCACAAATAGAAACTCCGCAACTAGAAACTCCGCAGCTAGAAACAACACAACGGGAAACTCCACAACTAGATACTCCACAACTGGAAACTCCACAACTAGAAACTCCACAACTACAACTAAAGACTCCACAACTGGAAACTACAAAACTAGAAACTCCACAACCAGAGACTCCGCAACTCCACAACTAGAAACTCCACAACTGGAAACTCCACAACTAGATACTGTGCAACTAGAAACTCCACACCTATAGACTCCACAACTTGAAACTCCACAACTAGAAACTCCACAACCAGAAACTCCACAACTAGAAACTCCACAACTAGAAACTCTGCAACTAGAGACTCCACAATTAGAAACTCCACAACTAGAAACTCCACAACTACAAACTCCACAAATAGAGACTCGGCTACAAGAAATTTCATGTCTAAAAAGTCCACAACTAAAAACTCCACAACTGGAACCTCCACAACTAGAAACCCCACAACTTGAAATACCACATCTAGAGACTCCGCAACTAGAAACTCCACAACCAGAGACTGTGCAACTAGAAACTCCGCAGCTAGAAACTCCACAAATAGAAACTCCGCAACTAGAAACTCCGCAGCTAGAAACTACACAACTAGAGACTCCACAACTAGAAACTCCACAGCTAGAAACTTCACAACTAGAAACTCCACAACATGAAACCTCACAACCTTAAGTTACGCAACTAGAAAATCCACCGCTAGAGATTCCTCAACTAGAAACTCCACAACTAGAAATTCCACAACTAGAAACTCCCCAACTAGAAACACCGCAACTAGAGACTCCACAACTAGAAACTCCACAACTTGAAACTCCACAACTAGAAACTCCACAACTACAAGCTCCACAAATAGAGACTCGGCAACTAGAAATTCCATATCTAGAAACTCCACAACTAAAAACTCCACAACTAGAGACTCCGCAATTAGAAACTCCACAACCAGAGATTCTGCAACTAGAAACTCCGCAGCTAGAAACTCCACAAATAGAAACTCCGCAACTAGAAACTCCGCAGCTAAAAACTACACAACTAGAGACTCCACAACTAGAAACTCCACAACTAGAAACTCCACAGCTTGAAACCTCACAACCTTAAGTTATGCAACTAGAAAATCCACAGCTAGAGATTCTGCAACTAGAAACTCCACAACTAGAAACTCCAAAACTAGAAACTCCAAAACTAGAAACTCCACAATTAAAACTTCACAAGTCGAAACTCTACTAGAAACTCCACAACTTGAAACTCCACAACTTGACACTCCACAACTAGAAACTCAACAACCAGAAACTTCACAACTAGAAACTCCACAACTAGAAACTGCACAACTAGAAACTCCGCAACTAGAGACTCCACAACTAGAAACTCCACAACTACAAACTCCACAACTACTAACTCCACAAATAGAGACTCGGCAACTAGAAATTCCATATCTAGCAACTCCACAACTAAAACTTTACAACTAGAAACAGCAAAACTAGAGACTTCACAACTAAAAACTCAACAACTGAAACTCCACAACTAAAAACTTCACAACTGGAAACACCACAACTTGAGACTCCGCCACTTGAAACTCCACAACTAGGAACTCCGCTATAAAAACTCCGCAACTAGAAACTCCACAACTAGATACTCCACAACTAGAAACTCCACAACAAGAAACTTCACAACCGGAAACTCCACAACTAGATGCTCAACAACTGGAAATTCCACAACTAGAAACTCCACAACTAGAGACTCCACAACTCGAAACTCCACAACTAGAAACTCCACATCTAGAACTCCACAACTAGAGACTCCGCAACTCCGCAACTAGAAAGTCCACAACTGGAAACTCCACAACTAGATACTCCACAACTAGAAACTCCACAACTAGAGACTCCCCAACTCTAAACTCCACAACTTTAAACTCCACAACTTGAGCCTCCACAACTAGAAACTCCACAACTTGAAACTCCAAAACTAGAAACTCCACAACCAGAAACCATACAACCAGAAACTCCACAACTAGAAACTCCACAACTAAAAACTCCACAACTATAAACTCCACAACTACAAACTCCACAAATAGAGACTCGGCAACTAAAAATTTCATATCTAGAAACTCCACAACTAAAAACCCCACAACTAAAAACCCCACAACTAGAAACTCCACAGCCAAAGACTCTGTAACTAGAAACTCTGCAGCTAGATACTCCACAAACAGAAACTCCGCAGTTATAAAGTCCGCAGCTAGAAACTCCACAACTAGCGACTCCAAAACTAGGAACTCCACAACTAGAAACTACACAACTCAAAACTCCACAACTAAAAACTCCAAAACTCGAAACTCCACAACTAGAAACTCCACAATTAAAACTTCACAAGTCGAAACTCTACTAGAAACTCCACAACTTGAAACTCCACAACTTGACACTCCACAACTAGAAACTCAACAACCAGAAACTTCACAACTAGAAACTCCACAACTAGAAACTGCACAACTAGAAACTCCGCAACTAGAGACTCCACAACTAGAAACTCCACAACTACAAACTCCACAACTACTAACTCCACAAATAGAGACTCGGCAACTAGAAATTCCATATCTAGCAACTCCACAACTAAAACTTTACAACTAGAAACAGCAAAACTAGAGACTTCACAACTAAAAACTCAACAACTGAAACTCCACAACTAAAAACTTCACAACTGGAAACACCACAACTTGAGACTCCGCCACTTGAAACTCCACAACTAGGAACTCCGCTATAAAAACTCCGCAACTAGAAACTCCACAACTAGATACTCCACAACTAGATACTCCACAACTAGAAACTCCACAACAAGAAACTTCACAACCGGAAACTCCACAACTAGATACTCAACAACTGGAAATTCCACAACTAGAAACTTCACAACTAGAGACTCCACAACTCGAAACTCCACAACTAGAAACTCCACATCTAGAAACTCCACAACTAGAGACTCCGCAACTCCGCAACTAGAAAGTCCACAACTGGAAACTCCACAACTAGATACTCCACAACTAGAAACTCCACAACTAGAGACTCCCCAACTCTAAACTCCACAACTTTAAACTCCACAACTTGAGCCTCCACAACTAGAAACTCCACAACTTGAAACTCCAAAACTAGAAACTCCACAACCAGAAACCATACAACCAGAAACTCCACAACTAGAAACTCCACAACTAAAAACTCCACAACTATAAACTCCACAACTACAAACTCCACAAATAGAGACTCGGCAACTAAAAATTTCATATCTAGAAACTCCACAACTAAAAACCCCACAACTAAAAACCCCACAACTAGAAACTCCACAGCCAAAGACTCTGTAACTAGAAACTCTGCAGCTAGATACTCCACAAATAGAAACTCCGCAGTTATAAAGTCCGCAGCTAGAAACTCCACAACTAGCGACTCCAAAACTAGCAACTCCACAACTAGAAACTACACAACTCAAAACTCCACAACTAAAAACTCCAAAACTCGAAACTCCACAACTCGAAACTCCACAACTGGAAACCCTTCAACTAGAAACTCCTAAACTAGAGACTCCACAACTAGAGAATCTACAACTAGAGACTTCAAACTAGAAACTCAACAACTAGAAACTCCACAACTAAAAACTCAACAACTAGAAACTGAACAGCATGAGACTCCGCAACTTGAAACTCCACAACTAGAAACTCCACATCTAGAAACTCCACAACTAGGGACTCCGCAACTAGAAACTCCAACACTAGAAACTCCACAACTGGAAACTCCACTACTAGATACTCCACAACTGGAAACTCGACAACTAGAAACTCCACATCTAGAGACTCCACAACTTTAAACTCCACAACTAGAGACTCTGCAACTAGAAACTCCACAACTAGAAACTCCACAACTAGAAACTCCACAACTACAAACTCCACAAATAGAGACTCGGCAACTAGAAATTCCACAAATAGAGACTCGGCAACTAGAAATTGCATATCTAGAAACTCCACAATTAGAAACTGCAAAACTAGAGACTTCAAAACTAGAAACTGAACAACTAGAAACTCCACAACCTAAAACTTCACAACTGGAAACTCCACAACTTGAGACTCCGCAACTTGAAACTTCACAAGTAAAAACTCCGCTATCAAAAATTCCGCAACTAGAAACTCCGCAACTAGAAACTCCACAACTGGAAAATCCACAACTAAACACTTCACAACTGGAATCTCCACAACTAGAAACTCCACAACTAGAGACTCCACAACTTGAAACTCCACAACTTGAAGCTCCACAACTTGAGACTCCACAACTAGAAACTCCACAACCAGAGACTCCGCAACTCCACAGCCAGAAACTCCACAACTGGAAACTCACCAACTTTAAACTCCACAACTAGAAACTCTGCAACTCGAGACTCCACAAATAGAAACTCCACAAATAGAAACTCCACAATTGCAAACTCCACAAATAGCAACTCGGCTACAAGAAATTTCATGTCTAGAAAGTCCACAACTAAAAACTCCACAACTGGAAACACCACAACTAGAAACTCCACAACTAGAAATACCACAACTACAGACTCCGCGACTAAAAACTCCACAACCAGAGACTCTGCAACTAGAAACTCCGCAGCTAGAAACTCCACAACTAGAAACTCCACAACTTGAAACCTCACAACCTTAAGTTACGCAACTAGAAAATCCACAGCTAGAGATTCCGCAACTAGAAACTCCACAACTAGAAACTCCACAACTAGAAACTCAACAACTAGAAACTCCGCAACTAGAGACTCCAAAACTAGAAACTCCAACACTTGAAACTCCACAACTAGAAACTCCACAACTACAAACTCCACAAATAGAGACTCGGCAACTAGAAATTCCATATCTAGAAACTCCACAACTAAAAACTTTACAACTAGAAACTGCAAAACTAGAGACTTCACAACTAGAAACTCAACAACTAGAAACTCCACAACTAAAAACTCCACAGGTGGAAACTCCACAACTTGAGACTCCGCAACTTGAAACTTCACAAGTAGAAACTCCACTATTAGAAACTCCACAACCAGAAACTCCGCAACTAGAAACTCCACAACTTAAAACTCCACAACTGGAAACTCCACAACTAGACACTCCACAACTAAAAACTCTTCAACTAGAAACTCCTAAACTTGAGACTCCACAACTAGAGAATCTACAAGTAGAGACTTCAAACTAGAAACTAACAACTAGAAACTCCACAACTAAAAACTCCACAAATAGAAACTCCACAAATGGAAACTCCGCAACTAGAAACTCCGCAGCTAGAAACTACACAACTAGAGACTCCACAACTAGAAACTCCAAAACTCGAAACTCCACAACTGGAAACTCCACAACTAGACACTCCACAACTAAAAACTCTTCAACTAGAAACTCCTGAACTTGAGACTCCACAACTAGAGAATCTACAAGTAGAAACTTCAAACTAGAAACTCAACAACTAGAAACTCCACAACTAAAAACTCAACAACTAGAAACTGCACAGCTTGAGGCTCCGCAACTTGAAACTCCAAAACTTGAAACTTCACAACTAGAAACTCCGCAACTAGAAACTCCACAACTAGGGACTCCGCAACTAGAAACTCCACAACTAGAAATACCACAACTAGAGATTCCGCAACTAGAAACTTCACAACCAGATTCTCCACAACTAGAAACTCCACAACTAGAAACTCCACAACTTGAAACCTCACAACAAGTTACGCAACTAGAAAATCCACAGCTAGAGATTCCGCAACTAGAAACTCCACAACTAGAAACTCCACAACTAGGAACTCAACAACTACAAACTCCGCAACTAGAGACTCCACAACTAGAAACTCCACAACTTGAAACTCCACAAATAGAAACTCCACAACTACAAACTTCACAAATGGAGACTCGGTAACTAGAAATTCCATATCTAGAAACTCCACAACTAAAAACTCCACAACTAGAGACTCCGCAACTAGAAACTCCACAACCAGAGACTCTGCAACTGGAAACTCCGCAGCTATAAACTCCACAAATAGAAACTCCGCAACTAGAAACTCCGCAGCTAGAAACAACACAACGGGAAACTCCACAACTAGATACTCCACAACTGGAAACTCCACAACTAGAAACTCCACAACTACAACTAAAGACTCCACAACTGGAAACTCCAAAACTAGAAACTCCACAACCAGAGACTCCGCAACTCCACAACTAGAAACTCCGCAACTGGAAACTCCACAACTAGATACTGTGCAACTAGAAACTCCACACCTATAGACTCCACAACTTGAAACTCCACAACTTGAAACTCCACAACTTGAGACTCCACAACTTGAAACTCCACAACTAGAAACTCCACAACCAGAAACTCCACAACTAGAAACTCCACAACTAGAAACTCTGCAACTAGAGACTCCACAATTAGAAACTCCACAACTAGAAACTCCACAACTACAAACTCCACAAATAGAGACTCGGCTACAAGAAATTTCATGTCTAGAAAGTCCACAACTAAAAACTTCACAACTGGAAGCTCCACAACTAGAAACCCCACAACTTGAAATACCACATCTAGAGACTCCGCAACTAGAAACTCCACAACCAGAGACTGTGCAACTAGAAACTCCGCCGCTAGAAACTCCACAAATAGAAACTCCGCAACTAGAAACTCCGCAGCTAGAAACTACACAACTAGAGACTCCACAACTAGAAACTCCACAGCTAGAAACTCCACAACTAGAAACTCCACAACATGAAATCTCACAACCTTAAGTTACGCAACTAGAAAATCCACCGCTAGAGATTCCGCAACTAGAAACTCCACAACTAGAAAGTCCACAACTAGAAACTGCCCAACTAGAAACACCGCAACTAGAGACTCCACAACTAGAAACTCCACAACTTGAAACTCCACAACTAGAAACTCCACAACTACAAACTCCACAAATAGAGACTCGGCAACTAGAAATTCCATATCTAGAAACTCCACAACTAAAAACTCCATAACTAGAGACTCCGCAATTAGAAACTCCACAACCAGAGATTCTGCAACTAGAAACTCTGCAGCTAGAAACTCCACAAATAGAAACTCCGCAACTAGAAACTCCGCAGCTAAAAACTACACAACTAGAGACTCCACAACTAGAAACTCCACAACTAGAAACTCCACAGCTTGAAACCTCACAACCTTAACTTATGCAACTAGAAAATCCACAGCTAGAGATTCCGCAACTAGAAACTCCACAACTAGAAACTCCACAACTAGAAACTCAACAACTAGAAACTCCGCAACTAGAGACTCCAAAACTAGAAACTCCACAACTTGAAACTCCACAACTAGAAACTCCACAACTACAAACTCCACAAATAGAGACTCGGCAACTAGAAATTCCATATCTAGAAACTCCACAACTAAAAACTTTACAACTAGAATCTGCAAAACTAGAGACTTCACAACTAGAAACTCAACAACTAGAAACTCCACAACTAAAAACTCCACAGCTGGAAACTCCACAACTTGAGACTCCGCAACTTGAAACTTCACAAGTAGAAACTCCGCTATTAAAAACTCCACAACCAGAAACTCCGCAACTAGAAACTCCACAACTAGAAACTCAACAACTAGAAACTCCACAACTAAAAACTCCACAGCTGGAAACTCCACAACTTGAGACTCCGCAACTTGAAACTTCACAAGTAGAAACTCCGCTATTAAAAACTCCACAACCAGAAACTCCGCAACTAGAAACTCCACAACATAAAACTCCACAACTAAAAACTCTTCAACTAGAAACTCCTAAACTTGAGACTCCACAACTAGAGAATCTACAAGTAGAGACTTCAAACTAGAAACTAACAACTAGAAACTCCACAACTAAAAACTCCACAAATAGAAACTCCACAAATGGAAATTCCGCAACTAGAAACTCCGCAGCTAGAAACTACACAACTAGAGACTCCACAACTAGAAACTCCAAAACTCGAAACTCCACAACTGGAAACTCCACAACTAGACACTCCACAACTAAAAACTCTTCAACTAGAAACTCCTGAACTTGAGACTCCACAACTAGAGAATCTACAAGTAGAAACTTCAAACTAGAAACTCAACAACTAGAAACTCCACAACTAAAAACTCAACAACTAGAAACTGCACAGCTTGAGGCTCCGCAACTTGAAACTCCAAAACTTGAAACTTCACAACTAGAAACTCCGCAACTAGAAACTCCACAACTAGGGACTCCGCAACTAGAAACTCCACAACTAGAAATACCACAACTAGAGATTCCGCAACTAGAAACTTCACAACCAGAGACTCCACAACTAGAAACTCCACAACTAGAAACTCCACAACTAGAAACTCCACAACTTGAAACCTCACAACCTTAAGTTACGCAACTAGAAAATCCACAGCTAGAGATTCCGCAACTAGAAACTCCACAACTAGAAACTCCACAACTAGGAACTCAACAACTACAAACTCCGCAACTAGAGACTCCACAACTAGAAACTCCACAACTTGAAACTGCACAAATAGAAACTCCACAACTACAAACTTCACAAATGGAGACTCGGTAACTAGAAATTCCATATCTAGAAACTCCACAACTAAAAACTCCACAACTAGAGACTCCGCAACTAGAAACTCCACAACCAGAGACTCTGCAACTGGAAACTCCGCAGCTATAAACTCCACAAATAGAAACTCCGCAACTAGAAACTCCGCAGCTAGAAACAACACAACGGGAAACTCCACAACTAGATACTCCACAACTGGAAACTCCACAACTAGAAACTCCACAACTACAACTAAAGACTCCACAACTGGAAACTCCAAAACTAGAAACTCCACAACCAGAGACTCCGCAACTCCACAACTAGAAACTCCGCAACTGGAAACTCCACAACTAGATACTGTGCAACTAGAAACTCCACACCTATAGACTCCACAACTTGAAACTCCACAACTTGAAACTCCACAACTTGAGACTCCACAACTTGAAACTCCACAACTAGAAACTCCACAACCAGAAACTCCACAACTAGAAACTCCACAACTAGAAACTCTGCAACTAGAGACTCCACAATTAGAAACTCCACAACTAGAAACTCCACAACTACAAACTCCACAAATAGAGACTCGGCTACAAGAAATTTCATGTCTAGAAAGTCCACAACTAAAAACTCCACAACTGGAACCTCCACAACTAGAAACCCCACAACTTGAAATACCACATCTAGAGACTCCGCAACTAGAAACTCCACAACCAGAGACTGTGCAACTAGAAACTCCGCAGCTAGAAACTCCACAAATAGAAACTCCGCAACTAGAAACTCCGCAGCTAGAAACTACACAACTAGAGACTCCACAACTAGAAACTCCACAGCTAGAAACTCCACAACTAGAAACTCCACAACATGAAACCTCACAACCTTAAGTTACGCAACTAGAAAATCCACCGCTAGAGATTCCGCAACTAGAAACTCCACAACTAGAAAGTCCACAACTAGAAACTCCCCAACTAGAAACACCGCAACTAGAGACTCCACAACTAGAAACTCCACAACTTGAAACTCCACAACTAGAAACTCCACAACTACAAACTCCACAAATAGAGACTCGGCAACTAGAAATTCCATATCTAGAAACTCCACAACTAAAAACTCCACAACTAGAGACTCCGCAATTAGAAACTCCACAACCAGAGATTCTGCAACTAGAAACTCTGCAGCTAGAAACTCCACAAATAGAAACTCCGCAACTAGAAACTCCGCAGCTAAAAACTACACAACTAGAGACTCCACAACTAGAAACTCCACAACTAGAAACTCCACAGCTTGAAACCTCACAACCTTAACTTATGCAACTAGAAAATCCACAGCTAGAGATTCCGCAACTAGAAACTCCACAACTAGAAACTCCACAACTAGAAACTCAACAACTAGAAACTCCGCAACTAGAGACTCCAAAACTAGAAACTCCACAACTTGAAACTCCACAACTAGAAACTCCACAACTACAAACTCCACAACTAGACACTCCACAACTAAAAACTCTTCAACTAGAAACTCCTAAACTTGAGACTCCACAACTAGAGAATCTACAAGTAGAGACTTCAAACTAGAAACTAACAACTAGAAACTCCACAACTAAAAACTTTACAACTAGAATCTGCAAAACTAGAGACTTCACAACTAGAAACTCAACAACTAGAAACTCCACAACTAAAAACTCCACAGCTGGAAACTCCACAACTTGAGACTCCACAACTTGAAACTTCACAAGTAGAAACTCCGCTATTAAAAACTCCACAACCAGAAACTCCGCAACTAGAAACTCCACAACATAAAACTCCACAACTGGAAACTCCACAACTAGACACTCCACAACTAAAAACTCTTCAACTAGAAACTCCTAAACTTGAGACTCCACAACTAGAGAATCTACAAGTAGAGACTTCAAACTAGAAACTAACAACTAGAAACTCCACAACTAAAAACTCCACAAATAGAAACTCCACAAATGGAAACTCCACAACTAGAAACTCCACAACTAGAAACTCAACAACTAGAAACTCCGCAACTAGAGACTCCACAACTAGAAACTCCACAACTTGAAACTCCACAACTAGAAACTCCACAACTACAAACTTCACAATTGGAGACTCGGTAACTAGAAATTCCATATCTAGAAACTCCACAACTAAAAACTCCACAACTAGAGACTCCGCAACTAAAAACTCCACAACCAGAGACTCTGCAACTGGAAACTCCGCAGCTATAAACTCCACAAATAGAAACTCCGCAGCTAGAAACAACACAACGGGAAACTCCACAACTAGATACTCCACAACTGGAAACTCCACAACTAGAAACTCCACAACTACAACTAAAGACTCCACAACTGGAAACTCCAAAACTAGAAACTCCTCAACCAGAGACTCCGCAACTCCACAACTAGAAACTCCGCAACTGGAAACTCCACAACTAGATACTGTGCAACTAGAAACTCCACACCTATAGACTCCACAACTTGAAACTCCACAACTTGAAACTCCACAACTTGAGACTCCACAACTTGAAACTCCACAACTAGAAACTCCACAACCAGAAACTCCACAACTAAAAACTCCACAAATAGAAACTCCACAAATGGAAACTCCGCAACTAGAAACTCCGCAGCTAGAAACTACACAACTAGAGACTCCACAACTAGAAACTCCAAAACTCGAAACTCCACAACTGGAAACTCCACAACTAGACACTCCACAACTAAAAACTCTTCAACTAGAAACTCCTGAACTTGAGACTCCACAACTAGAGAATCTACAAGTAGAAACTTCAAACTAGAAACTCAACAACTAGAAACTCCACAACTAAAAACTCAACAACTAGAAACTGCACAGCTTGAGGCTCCGCAACTTGAAACTCCAAAACTTGAAACTTCACAACTAGAAACTCCGCAACTAGAAACTCCACAACTAGGGACTCCGCAACTAGAAACTCCACAACTAGAAACTCCACAACTAGAAACTCAACAACTAGAAACTCCGCAACTAGAGACTCCACAACTAGAAACTCCACAACTTGAAACTCCACAACTAGAAACTCCACAACTACAAACTTCACAATTGGAGACTCGGTAACTAGGAATTCCATATCTAGAAACTCCACAACTAAAAACTCCACAACTAGAGACTCCGCAACTAAAAACTCCACAACCAGAGACTCTGCAACTGGAAACTCCGCAGCTATAAACTCCACAAATAGAAACTCCGCTACTAGAAACTCCGCAGCTAGAAACAACACAACGGGAAACTCCACAACTAGATACTCCACAACTGGAAACTCCACAACTAGAAACTCCACAACTACAACTAAAGACTCCACAACTGGAAACTCCAAAACTAGAAACTCCTCAACCAGAGACTCCGCAACTCCACAACTAGAAACTCCGCAACTGGAAACTCCACAACTAGATACTGTGCAACTAGAAACTCCACACCTATAGACTCCACAACTTGAAACTCCACAACTTGAAACTCCACAACTTGAGACTCCACAACTTGAAACTCCACAACTAGAAACTCCACAACCAGAAACTCCACAACTAGAAACTCCACAACTAGAAACTGCACAACTACAAACTCCACAAATAGAGACTCGGCTACAAGAAATTTCATGTCTAGAAAGTCCACAACTAAAAACTCCACAACTGGAACCTCCACAACTAGAAACCCCACAACTTGAAATACCACATCTAGAGACTCCGCAACTAGAAACTCCACAACCAGAGACTGTGCAACTAGAAACTCCGCAGCTTGAAACTCCACAAATAGAAACTCCGCAACTAGAAACTCCGCAGCTAGAAACTACACAACTAGAGACTCCACAACCGGGAACTCCAAAGCTAGAAACTCCACAACTAGAAACTCCACAACATGAAACCTCACACCCTTAAGTTACGCAACTAGAAAATCCACCGCTAGAGATTCCGCAACTAGAAACTCCACAACTAGAAAGTCCACAACTAGAAACTCCCCAACTAGAAACACCGCAACTAGAGACTGCACAACTAGAAACTCCACAACTTGAAACTCCACAACTAGAAACTCCACGCCTACAAACTCCACAAATAGAGACTCGGCAACTAGAAATTCCATATCTAGAAACTCCACAACTAAAAACTCCACAACTAGAGACTCCGCAATTAGAAACTCCACAACCAGAGATTCTGCAACTAGAAACTCCGCAGCTAGAAACTCCACAAATAGAAACTCCGCAACTGGAAACTCCGCAGCTAAAAACTACGCAACTAGAGACTCCACAACTAGGAACTCCACAACTAGAAACTCAACAACTAGAAACTCCACAGATTGAAACCTCACAACCTTAAGTTATGCAACTAGAAAATCCACAGCTAGAGATTCCGCAACTAGAAACTCCATAACTAGAAACTCCACAACTAGAAACTCCACAACTAGAAACTCCGCAACTAGATACTCCACAACTAGTAACTCTACAACTTGAAACTCCACAACTAGAAACTCCACAACTACAAACTCCACAAATAGAGACTCGACAACTAGAAATTCCACAAATAGAGACTCCACAACTAAAAACTCCACAGGTGGAAACTCCACAACTTGAGACTCCGCAACTAGATACTTCACAACTGGAAACTTCACAACTGGATACTCCACAACTGGAAACTCCACAACTAGAAACTCCACAACTGAAGACTCCACAACTAGAAACTCCACAACTTGAAACTCCAAAACTAGAAACTCCACAACCAGAAACCATACAACCAGAAACTCCACAACTAGAAACTCCACAACTAAAAACTCCACAACTATAAACTCCACAACTACAAACTCCACAAATAGAGACTCGGCAACTAAAAATTTCATATCTAGAAACTCCACAACTAAAAACCCCACAACTAAAAACCCCACAACTAAAAACTCCACAACTGGAAACTCCACAACTAGAAACTCTACAACTAGAGACTCCGCAACTAGAAACTCCACAGCCAAAGACTCTGTAACTAGAAACTCTGCAGCTAGATACTCCACAAATAGAAACTCCGCAATTAGAAAGTCCGCAGCTAGAAACTCCACAACTAGCGACTCCAAAACTAGAAACTCCACAACTAGAAACTCCACAACTAGAAACTCCACATCTTGAAACCTCACAACCTTAAGTTCCGCAACTAGAAAACCCACAGCTAGAGATTCCGCAACTAGAAACTCCACAACTAGAAACTCCACAACTCAAAACTCCACAACTAAAAACTCCAAAACTCGAAACTCCACAACTCGAAACTCCACAACTGGAAACTCCACAACTAGACACTCCACAACTAAAAACTCTTCAACTAGAAACTCCTAAACTAGAGACTCCACAACTAGAGAATCTACAACTAGAGACTTCAAACTAGAAACTCAACAACTAGAAACTCCACAACTAAAAACTCAACAACTAGAAACTGAACAGCATGAGACTCCGCAACTTGAAACTCCACAACTAGAAACTCCACATCTAGAAACTCCACAACTAGGGACTCCGCAACTAGAAACTCCAACACTAGAAACTCCACAACTGGAAACTCCACTACTAGATACTCCACAACTGGAAACTCGACAACTAGAAACTCCACATCTAGAGACTCCACAACTTTAAACTCCACAACTAGAGACTCTGTAACTAGAAACTCCACAACTAGAAACTCCACAACTAGAAACTCCACAACTACAAGCTCCACAAATAGAGACTCGGCAACTAGAAATTCCACAAATAGAGACTCGGCAACTAGAAATTCCATATCTAGAAACTCCACAATTAGAAACTGCAAAACTATAGACTTCAAAACTAGAAACTGAACAACTAGAAACTCCACAACCTAAATTTTCACAACTGGAAACTCCACAACTTGAGACTCCGCAACTTGAAACTTCACAAGTAAAAACTCCGCTATCGAAAATTCCGCAACTAGAAACTCCGCAACTAGAAACTCCACAACTGGAAAATCCACAACTAGACACTTCACAACTGGAAACTCCACAACTAGATACTCCACAACTGGAAACTCCACAACTAGAAACTCCACAACTAGAGACTCCACAACTCGAAACTCCACAACTAGAAACTCCACAACCAGAGACTCCGCAACTCCACAACTAGAAACTCCACAACTGGAAACTCCACAACTAGATACTCCGCAACTAGAAACTCCACAACTTGAAACTCCACAACTTGAAGCTCCACAACTTGAGACTCCACAACTAGAAACTCCACAACTTGAAACTCCACAACTAGAAACTCCACAACCAGAAACTCCACAACTGGAAACTCAACAACTTGAAACTCCACAACTAGAAACTCTGCAACTCGAGACTCCACAAATAGAAACTCCACAAATAGAAACTCCACAACTGCAAACTCCACAAATAGCAACTCGGCTACAAGAAATTTTATGTCTAGAAAGTCCACAACTAAAAACTCCACAACTGGAAACACCACAACTAGAAACTCCACAACTAAAAATACCACAACTACAGACTCCGCGACTAGAAACTCCACAACCAGAGACTCTGCAACTAGAAACTCCGCAGCTAGAAACTCCACAACTAGAAACTCCACAACTAGAAACTCCACAACTTGAAACCTCACAACCTTAAGTTACGCAACTAGAAAATCCACAGCTAGAGATTCCGCAACTAGAAACTCCACAACTAGAAACTCCACAACTAGAAACTCAACAATTAGAAACTCCGCAACTAGAGACTCCAAAACTAGAAACTCCAACACTTGAAACTCCACAACTAGAAACTCCACAACTACAAACTCCACAAATAGAGACTCGGCAACTAGAAATTCCATATCTAGAAACTCCACAACTAAAAACTTTACAACTAGAAACTGCGAAACTAGAGACTTCACAACTAGAAACTCAACAACTAGAAACTCCACAACTAAAAACTCCACAGGTGGAAACTCCACAACTTGAGACTCCGCAACTAGATACTTCACAACTGAAAACTTCACAACTGGATACTTCACAACTGGAAACTCCACAACTAGAAACTCCACAACTGAAGACTCCACAACTCGAAACTCCACAACTGCAAATTCCACAAATAGAGACTCGGCAACTAGAAATTCCACGAATAGAGACTCTGCAACTAGAAACTCCACAACTAGAGACTCCGCAACTCCACAACTAGAAACTCCACAACTGGAAAATCTACAACTAGATACTCCACAACTATAAAATCCGCAACTAGAAACTCCACAACTAGAACTCCACAACAATAGAGTCCACAACTTGAAACTCCACAAGTTTAAACTCCACAACTTGAGACTCCTTAACTTGAAACTCCGCAACTAGAATCTCCACCGCTAGAAACTACACAACTAGAGACTCCACAACTAGAAACTCCACAACTAGAAACTCCACAACTTGAAACCTCACAACCTTAAGTTACGCAACTAGAAAATCCACAGCTAGAGATTCCGCAACTAGAAACTCCACAACTAGAAACTCCGCAACTGGAAACTCCACTACTGGATACTCCACAACTGGAAACTCGACAACTGGAAACTCCACATCTAGAGACTCCACAACTTGAAACTCCACAACTTGAAACTCCACAACTTGAGACTCCACAACTAGAAACTCCACAACTTGAAACTCCAAAACTAGAAACTCCACAACCAGAAACCGTAAAACCAGAAACTCCACAACTAGAAACTCCACAACTAAAAACTCCACAACTGCGAACTCCACAACTACAAACTCCACAAATAGAGACTCGGCAACTAGAAAGTTCATATCTAGAAACTCCACAACTAAAAACTTCACAACTAAAAACTGCAAAACTAGAAACTCCACAGCTAGAAACTCCACAACTGGAAACTCCACAACTAGACACTCCGCAACTAGAAACTCCACAACTAGAGACTCCACAACTTGAAACTCCACAACTTTAAACTCCACAACTTGAGACTCAACAACTAGAAACTCCACAACATGAAACTTCACAACTAGAAACTCCACAACCAGAAACTCCACAACCATAAACTCCACAACTAGAAACTTCACAACTAGAAACTCCGCAACTAGAAACTCCACAACGAAAAACTTCACAATTCGAAACTCTACAACTAGAAACTCCACAACTTGAAACTCCACAACTAGACACTACACAACTAGAAACTCCTCAACTAGAGACTGCGCAACTAGAGAACTCCGCAACTAGAAACTACGCATTTAAAAACTCCACAACTTGAGACGCTGCCACTAGAAACACCACAACTAGAGGCTCCACAACTTGAAACTCCACAACTTTAAACTCCACAACTTTAAACTCCACAACTAGAAACTCCACAACTAGAAACTCCACAACTAGAGACTCTGCAACTAGAAACTTCACAACTTGAAACTCCACAACTACAAACTCCACAAATAGAGACTCGGCAACTAGAAATTCCACGAATAGAGACTCGGCAACTAGAAATTCCACAACTAGAGACCCTACAACTAGAAACTTCACAACTAGAGACTCCGCAACTCCACAACTAGTAACTCCACAACTGGAAAATCTACAACTAGATACTCCACAACTAGAAAATCCACAACTAGAAACTCCACAACTAGAAACTCCACAACTATAGAGTCCACAACTTGAAACTCCACAACTAGAAACTCCACAACTAGAAACTCCCCAACTTGAAACTCCGCAACTAAAATCTCCGCAGCTAGAAACTACACAACTAGAGACTCCACAACTAGAAACTCCACAACTAGAAACTCCATAACTTGAAACCTCGAAACCTTAAGTTACGCAACTAGAAAACCCACAGCTAGAGATTCCGCAATAGAAACTCCACAACTAGAAACTCCACAACTAGAAACTCAACAACTAGAAACTCCGCAACTACAGACTCCAAAGCTAGAAACTCCACAACTTGAAACTCCACAACTAGAAACTCCACAACTACAAACTCCACAAAACGAGACTCGGCAACTAGAAATTCCATATCTAGAAACTCCACAACTAAAAACTTTACAACTAGAAACTGCAAAACTAGAGACTTCACAACTGGAAACTCAACAACTAGAAACTCCACAACTAAAAACTCCACAGCTGGAAACTCCACAACTTGAGACTCCGCAACTTGAAACTTCACAAGTAGAAACTCCGCTATTAAAAACTCCACAACCAGAAACTCCGCAACTAGAAACTCCACAACTTAAAACTCCACAACTAGATACTCCACAACTGGAAACTCCTCAACTAGATACTTCACAACTGGAAACTCCACAACTAGATACTCCAACACTGGAAACTCCACAACTAGAAACTCCACAACTAGAGACTCCACAACTCGAAACTCCACAACTAGAAAGTCCACAACCAGAGACTCCGCAACTCCACAACTAGAAACTCCACAACTGGAAACTCCACAACTAGATACTCCGCAACTAGTAACTCTACAACTAGAGACTCCACAACTTGAAACTCCCCAACTAGAGAATCTACAAGTAGAGACTTCAAACTAGAAACTCAACAACTAGAAACTCCGCAACTAAAAACTCAACAACTAGAAACTGCACAGATTGAGAATCCGCAACTTGAAACTCCACAACTTGAAACTCCACAACTAGAAACTCCGTAACTAGAAACTCCACAACTAGGGACTCCACAACTAGAAACTCCACAACTAGAAACTCCACAACTGGAAACTCCACTACTAGATACTCCACAACAACAAACTCCACAAATAGAGACTCGGCAACTAGAAATTCCACAATTAGAGACTCGGAAACTAGAAATTCCACAACTAGAGACTCTGCAACTAGAAACTCCACAACTAGACTCCGCAACTCCACAACTAGAAACTCCACAACTGGAAAATCTACAACTAGATACTCCACAACTAGAAAATCCACAACTAGAAACTCTACAACTAGAACTCCACAACTAGAGAGTCCACAACTTGAAACTCCACAAGTTTAAACTCCACAACTTGAGACTCCACAACTTGAAACTCCGCAACTAGAATCTCCACAGCTAGAAACTACACAACTAGAGACTCCATAACTAGAAACTCCACAACTAGAAACTCCACAACTTGAAACCTCACAACCTTACGTTACGCAACTAGAAAATCCACAGCTAGAGATTCCGCAATTAGAAACTCCACAACTAGAAACTCCACAACTAGAAACTCCACAACTACAAACTCCACAAATGGAGACTCGGCAACTAGAAATTTCATATCTAGAAACTCCACAACTAAAAACTTTACAACTAGAAACGGCAAAACTAGAGACTTCACAACTAGAAACTCAACAACTAGAAACTCCACAACTAAAATTTCACAGCTGGAAACTCCACAACTTGAGACTCTGCAACTTGAAACTTCACAAGTAGAAACTCCGCTATTAAAAACTCCACAACCAGAAACTCCGCAACTAGAAACTCCACAACTTAAAACTCCACAACTGGAAACTCCACAACTAGACACTCCACAACTAAAAACTCTTCAACTAGAAACTCCTAAACTTGAGACTCCACAACTAGAGAATCTACAAGTAGAGACTTCAAACTAGAAACTAACAACTAGAAACTCCACAACTAAAAATTCCACAAATAGAAACTCCACAAATGGAAACTTCGCAACTAGAAACTCCGCAGCTAGAAACTACACAACTAGAGACTCCACAACTAGAAACTCCAAAACTCGAAACTCCACAACTGGAAACTCCACAACTAGACACTCCACAACTAAAAACTCTTCAACTAGAAACTCCTGAACTTGAGACTCCACAACTAGAGAATCTACAAGTAGAAACTTCAAACTAGAAACTCAACAACTAGAAACTCCACAACTAAAAACTCAACAACTAGAAACTGCACAGCTTGAGGCTCCGCAACTTGAAACTCCAAAACTTGAAACTTCACAACTAGAAACTCCGCAACTAGAAACTCCACAACTAGGGACTCCGCAACTAGAAACTAGACAACTAGAAATACCACAACTAGAGATTCCGCAACTAGAAAATTCACAACCAGAGACTCCACAACTAGAAACTCCACAACTAGAAACTCCACAACTAGAAACTCCACAACTTGAAACCTCACAACCTTAAGTTACGCAACAAGAAAATCCACAGCTAGAGATTCCGCAACTAGAAACTCCACAACTAGAAACTCCACAACTAGAAACTCAACAACTAGACACTCCGCAACTAGAGACTCCACAATTAGAAACTCCACAACTTGAAACTCCACAACTAGAAACTCCACAACTACAAACCTCACAAATGGAGACTCGGTAACTAGAAATTCCATATCTAGAAACTCCACAACTAAAAACTCCACAACTAGAGACTCCGCAACTAGAAACTCCACAAACAGAGACTCTGCAACTGGAAACTCCGCAGCTATAAACTCCACAAATAGAAACTCCGCAACTAGAAACTCCGCAGCTAGAAACAACACAACGGGAAACTCCACAACTAGATACTCCACAACTGGAAACTCCACAACTAGAAACTCCACAACTACAACTAAAGACTCCACAACTGGAAACTCCAAAACTAGAAACTCCACAACCAGAGACTCCGCAACTGGAAACTCCGCAGCTATAAACTCCACAAATAGAAACTCCGCAACTAGAAACTCAACAACTAGAAACTCCGCAACTAGATACTCCACAACTAGAAACTCTACAACTTGAAACTCCAGAACTAGAAACTCCACAACTACAAACTCCACAAATAGAGACTCGACAACTAGAAATTTCACATCTAGAAACTCCACAACTGGAAACTCCACAACTAGACACCCCAGAACTAAAAACTCTTCAACTAGAAACTCCTAAACTAGAGACTCCAAAACTAGAGAATCTACAACTAGAGACTTCAAACTAGAAACTCAACAACTGGAAACTCCACAACTAAAAACTCAACAACTAGAAACTGCACAGCTTGAGACTCCGCAACTTGAAACTCCACAACTAGAAACTCGACAACTAGAAACTCCACAACTCGAAACTCCACAACCAGAGACTCCGCCACTCAACAACTAGAAACTCCACAAATGGAAACTCCACAACTTGATACTCCGCAACTAGTAACTCTAGAACTAGAGACTCCACAACTTGAAACTCCACAACTTTAAACTCCACAACTTGAAACTCCACAACAAGAAACTCCACAAATGGAAACTCCGCAACTAGAAACTCCGCAGCTAGAAACTACACAACTAGAGACTCCACAACCAGAAACTCCAAAACTCGAAACTCCACAACTTGAAACTCCACAACTAGACACTTCACAACTAAAAACTCTTCAACTAGAAACTCCTAAACTTGAGACTCCACAACTAAAGAATCTACATGTAGAGACTTCAAACTAGAAACTCAACAACCAAAAACTCCACAACTAAAAACTCAACAACTAGAAACTGCACAGCTTGAGACTCCGCATCTTGAAACTCCACAACTTGAAACTCCACAACTAGAAACTCCGCAACTAGAAACTCCACAACTAGGGACTCCGCAACTAAAAACACCACAACTAGGAACTACACAACTGAAAACTCAGCTTCTAGATACTCCGCAACTGGAAACTCGACAACTAGAAACTCCACATCTAGAGACTTCACAACTTGACACTCCACAACTAGAAACTCCACAACCAGAAACTTCACAACTAGAAACTCCACAACTAGAAACTGCACAACTAGAAACTCCGCAACTAGAGACTCCACAACTAGAAACTCCACAACTACAAACTCCACAACTACAAACTCCACAAATAGAGACTCGGCAACTAGAAATTCAATATCTAGCAACTCCACAACTAAAACTTTACAACTAGAAACAGCAAAACTAGAGACTTCACAACTAGAAACTCAACAACTAAAAACTCCACAACTAAAAACTTCACAACTGGAAACACCACAACTTGAGACTCCGCCACTTGAAACTCCACAACTAGGAACTCCGCTATTAAAAACTCCGCAACTAGAAACTCCACAAATAGATACTCCACAACTAGAAACTCCACAACCAGAGACTCTGCAACTGGAAACTCCGCAGCTATAAACTCCACAAATAGAAACTCCGCAACTAGAAACTCCGCAGCTAGAAACAACACAACGGGAAACTCCACAACTAGATACTCCACAACTGGAAACTCCACAACTAGAAACTCCACAAGTACAACTAAAGACTCCACAACTAGAAACTCCAAAACTAGAAACTCCACAACCAGAGACTCCGCAACTCCACAACTAGAAACTCCACAACTGGAAACTCCACAACTAGATACTGTGCAACTAGAAACTCCACACCTATAGACTCCACAACTTGAAACTCCACAACTTGAAACTCCACAACTTGAAACTCCACAACTTGAGACTCCACAACTTGAAACTCCACAACTAGAAACTCCACAACCAGAAACTCCACAACTAGAAACTCCACAACTAGAAACTCCACAACTACAAACTCCACAAATAGAGACTCGGCTACAAGAAATTTCATGTCTAGAAAGTCCACAACTAAAAACTCCACAACTGGAACCTCCACAACTAGAAACCCCACAACTTGAAATACCACAACTAGAGACTGTGCAACTAGAAACTCCGCAGCTAGAAACTCCACAAATAGAAACTCAGCAACTAGAAACTCCGCAGCTAGAAACTACACAACTAGAGACTCCACAACTAGAAACTCCACAGCTAGAAACTCCACAACTAGAAACTCCACAACATGAAACCTCACAACCTTAAGTTACGCAACTAGAAAATCCACAGCTAGAGATTCCGCAACTAGAAACTCCAAAACTAGAAAGTCCACAACTAGAAACTCCCCAACTAGAAACACCGCAACTAGAGACTCCACAACTAGAAACTCCACAACTTGAAACTCCACAACTAGAAACTCCACAACTACAAACTCCACAAATAGAGACTCGGCAACTAGAAATTCCATATCTAGAAACTCCACAGCTAAAAACTACACAACTAGAGACTCCACAACTAGAAACTCCACAACTAGAGACTCCACAACTAGAAACTCCACAGCTTGAAACCTCACAACCTTAAGTTATGCAACTAGAAAATCCACAGCTAGAGATTCCGCAACAAGAAACTCCATAACTAGAAACTCCACAACTAGAAACTCCACAACTAGAAACTCCGCAACTAGATACTCCACAACTAGAAACTCTACAACTTGAAACTCCACAACTAGAAACTCCACAACTACAAACTCCACAAATAGAGACTCGACAACTAGAAATTTCACATCTAGAAACTCCACAACTGGAAACTCCACAACTAGACACCCCAGAACTAAAAACTCTTCAACTAGAAACTCCTAAACTAGAGACTCCAAAACTAGAGAATCTACAACTAGAGACTTCAAACTAGAAACTCAACAACTCGAAACTCCACAACTAAAAACTCAACAACTAGAAACTGCACAGCTTGAGACTCCGCAACTTGAAACTCCACAACTAGAAACTCGACAACTAGAAACTCCACAACTAGGAACTCCGCAACTAGAAACTCTAACACTAGAAACTCCACAACTGGAAACTCTACTACTAGATACTCCACAACTGGAAACTCGACAACTAGAAACTCCACAACTCGAAACTCCACAACCAGAGACTCCGCCACTCAACAACTAGAAACTCCACAAATGGAAACTCCACAACTTGATACTCCGCAACTAGTAACTCTAGAACTAGAGACTCCACAACTTGAAACTCCACAACTTTAAACTCCACAACTTGAAACTCCACAACAAGAAACTCCACAAATGGAAACTCCGCAACTAGAAACTCCGCAGCTAGAAACTACACAACTAGAGACTCCGCAACTCCACAACTAGAAACTCCACAACTGGAAACTCCACAACTAGATACTGTGCAACTAGAAACTCCACACCTATAGACTCCACAACTTGAAACTCCACAACTTGAAACTCCACAACTTGAGACTCCACAACTTGAAACTCCACAACTAGAAACTCCACAACCAGAAACTCCACAACTAGAAACTCCACAACTAGAAACTCCACAACTAGAAACTCCACAACTATAGAGTCCACAACTTGAAACTCCACAACTAGAAACTCCACAACTAGAAACTCTCCAACTTGAAACTCCGCAACTAGAATCTCCGCAGCTAGAAACTACACAACTAGAGACTCCACAACTCGAAACTCCACAACTAGAAACTCCACAACCAGACACTCCGCAACTCCACAACTAGAAACTCCACAACTGGAAACTCCACAACTAGATACTCCGTAACTAGTAAATCTAACCCTAGAGACTACACAACTTGAAACTCCACAACTTTAAACTCCACAACTTGAAACTCCACAACTAGAAACTCCACAAATGGAAACTCCGCAACTAGAAACTCCGCAGCTAGAAACTACACAACTAAAGACTCCACAACTAGAAACTCCACAACTTGAAACTCCACAACTGGAAACTCCACAACTACAAACTCCAAAAATAGAGACTCGGCAACTAGAAATTCCATATCTAGAAACTCCACAACTAAAAACTTTACAACTAGAAACGGCAAAACTAGAGACTTCACAACTAGAAACTCAACAACTAGAAACTCCACAACTAAAAACTCCAGAACTGGAAACTCCACAACTTGAAACTCCGAAACTTGAAACTCCACAACTAGATACTCCAACTGGAAACTCCACAACTAGAAACTTCACAACTGGAAACTCCACAACTAGATACTCCACTACTGGAAACTCCACAACCAGACTCTGCAACTAGAAACTCCGCAACTCGAAACTCCACAACTAGAAACTCCACAACTAGAAACTCCACAACAAGAGACTCCGCATTTCCACAACTAGAAACAACACAACTGGAAACTCCACAACTAGATACTCCACAACTAGAGACTCCCCAACTTGAAACTCCACAACTTTGAACTCCACAACTTGATACTCCACAACTAGAAACTCCACAACTTTAAACTCCACAACTAGAAACTCCACAACCAGAAAATCTACAACTAGAAACTCCGCAACTACAAACTCCACAACCAGAGACTCTGCAACTAGAAACTCCACAACTCGAAACTCCACAACTAGAAACTCCACCACTAGAGACTCCGCAACTAGAAACTCCACAACTAGAAACTCCACAACTACAAACTCCACAAATAGAGACTCGGCTACAAGAAATTTCATGTCTAGAAAGTCCACAACTAAAAACTCCACAACTGGAACCTCCACAACTAGAAACCCCACAACTTGAAATACCACATCTAGAGACTCCGCAACTAGAAACTCCACAACCAGAGACTGTGCAACTAGAAACTCCGCAGCTAGAAACTCCACAAATAGAAACTCCGCAACTAGAAACTCCGCAGCTAGAAACTACACAACTAGAGACTCCACAACTAGAAACTCCACAGCTAGAAACTCCACAACTAGAAACTCCACAACATGAAACCTCACAACCTTAAGTTACGCAACTAGAAAATCCACCGCTAGAGATTCCGCAACTAGAAACTCCACAACTAGAAAGTCCACAACTAGAAACTCCCCAACTAGAAACACCGCAACTAGAGACTCCACAACTAGAAACTCCACAACTTGAAACTCCACAACTAGAAACTCCACAACTACAAACTCCACAAATAGAGACTCGGCAACTAGAAATTCCATATCTAGAAACTCCACAACTAAAAACTCCACAACTAGAGACTCCGCAATTAGAAACTCCACAACCAGAGATTCTGCAACTAGAAACTCTGCAGCTAGAAACTCCACAAATAGAAACTCCGCAACTAGAAACTCCGCAGCTAAAAACTACACAACTAGAGACTCCACAACTAGAAACTCCACAACTAGAAACTCCACAGCTTGAAACCTCACAACCTTAACTTATGCAACTAGAAAATCCACAGCTAGAGATTCCGCAACTAGAAACTCCACAACTAGAAACTCCACAACTAGAAACTCAACAACTAGAAACTCCGCAACTAGAGACTCCAAAACTAGAAACTCCACAACTTGAAACTCCACAACTAGAAACTCCACAACTACAAACTCCACAACTAGACACTCCACAACTAAAAACTCTTCAACTAGAAACTCCTAAACTTGAGACTCCACAACTAGAGAATCTACAAGTAGAGACTTCAAACTAGAAACTAACAACTAGAAACTCCACAACTAAAAACTTTACAACTAGAATCTGCAAAACTAGAGACTTCACAACTAGAAACTCAACAACTAGAAACTCCACAACTAAAAACTCCACAGCTGGAAACTCCACAACTTGAGACTCCACAACTTGAAACTTCACAAGTAGAAACTCCGCTATTAAAAACTCCACAACCAGAAACTCCGCAACTAGAAACTCCACAACATAAAACTCCACAACTGGAAACTCCACAACTAGACACTCCACAACTAAAAACTCTTCAACTAGAAACTCCTAAACTTGAGACTCCACAACTAGAGAATCTACAAGTAGAGACTTCAAACTAGAAACTAACAACTAGAAACTCCACAACTAAAAACTCCACAAATAGAAACTCCACAAATGGAAACTCCACAACTAGAAACTCCACAACTAGAAACTCAACAACTAGAAACTCCGCAACTAGAGACTCCACAACTAGAAACTCCACAACTTGAAACTCCACAACTAGAAACTCCACAACTACAAACTTCACAATTGGAGACTCGGTAACTAGAAATTCCATATCTAGAAACTCCACAACTAAAAACTCCACAACTAGAGACTCCGCAACTAAAAACTCCACAACCAGAGACTCTGCAACTGGAAACTCCGCAGCTATAAACTCCACAAATAGAAACTCCGCAACTAGAAACTCCGCAGCTAGAAACAACACAACGGGAAACTCCACAACTAGATACTCCACAACTGGAAACTCCACAACTAGAAACTCCACAACTACAACTAAAGACTCCACAACTGGAAACTCCAAAACTAGAAACTCCTCAACCAGAGACTCCGCAACTCCACAACTAGAAACTCCGCAACTGGAAACTCCACAACTAGATACTGTGCAACTAGAAACTCCACACCTATAGACTCCACAACTTGAAACTCCACAACTTGAAACTCCACAACTTGAGACTCCACAACTTGAAACTCCACAACTAGAAACTCCACAACCAGAAACTCCACAACTAAAAACTCCACAAATAGAAACTCCACAAATGGAAACTCCGCAACTAGAAACTCCGCAGCTAGAAACTACACAACTAGAGACTCCACAACTAGAAACTCCAAAACTCGAAACTCCACAACTGGAAACTCCACAACTAGACACTCCACAACTAAAAACTCTTCAACTAGAAACTCCTGAACTTGAGACTCCACAACTAGAGAATCTACAAGTAGAAACTTCAAACTAGAAACTCAACAACTAGAAACTCCACAACTAAAAACTCAACAACTAGAAACTGCACAGCTTGAGGCTCCGCAACTTGAAACTCCAAAACTTGAAACTTCACAACTAGAAACTCCGCAACTAGAAACTCCACAACTAGGGACTCCGCAACTAGAAACTCCACAACTAGAAACTCCACAACTAGAAACTCAACAACTAGAAACTCCGCAACTAGAGACTCCACAACTAGAAACTCCACAACTTGAAACTCCACAACTAGAAACTCCACAACTACAAACTTCACAATTGGAGACTCGGTAACTAGGAATTCCATATCTAGAAACTCCACAACTAAAAACTCCACAACTAGAGACTCCGCAACTAAAAACTCCACAACCAGAGACTCTGCAACTGGAAACTCCGCAGCTATAAACTCCACAAATAGAAACTCCGCTACTAGAAACTCCGCAGCTAGAAACAACACAACGGGAAACTCCACAACTAGATACTCCACAACTGGAAACTCCACAACTAGAAACTCCACAACTACAACTAAAGACTCCACAACTGGAAACTCCAAAACTAGAAACTCCTCAACCAGAGACTCCGCAACTCCACAACTAGAAACTCCGCAACTGGAAACTCCACAACTAGATACTGTGCAACTAGAAACTCCACACCTATAGACTCCACAACTTGAAACTCCACAACTTGAAACTCCACAACTTGAGACTCCACAACTTGAAACTCCACAACTAGAAACTCCACAACCAGAAACTCCACAACTAGAAACTCCACAACTAGAAACTGCACAACTACAAACTCCACAAATAGAGACTCGGCTACAAGAAATTTCATGTCTAGAAAGTCCACAACTAAAAACTCCACAACTGGAACCTCCACAACTAGAAACCCCACAACTTGAAATACCACATCTAGAGACTCCGCAACTAGAAACTCCACAACCAGAGACTGTGCAACTAGAAACTCCGCAGCTTGAAACTCCACAAATAGAAACTCCGCAACTAGAAACTCCGCAGCTAGAAACTACACAACTAGAGACTCCACAACCGGGAACTCCAAAGCTAGAAACTCCACAACTAGAAACTCCACAACATGAAACCTCACACCCTTAAGTTACGCAACTAGAAAATCCACCGCTAGAGATTCCGCAACTAGAAACTCCACAACTAGAAAGTCCACAACTAGAAACTCCCCAACTAGAAACACCGCAACTAGAGACTGCACAACTAGAAACTCCACAACTTGAAACTCCACAACTAGAAACTCCACGCCTACAAACTCCACAAATAGAGACTCGGCAACTAGAAATTCCATATCTAGAAACTCCACAACTAAAAACTCCACAACTAGAGACTCCGCAATTAGAAACTCCACAACCAGAGATTCTGCAACTAGAAACTCCGCAGCTAGAAACTCCACAAATAGAAACTCCGCAACTGGAAACTCCGCAGCTAAAAACTACGCAACTAGAGACTCCACAACTAGGAACTCCACAACTAGAAACTCAACAACTAGAAACTCCACAGATTGAAACCTCACAACCTTAAGTTATGCAACTAGAAAATCCACAGCTAGAGATTCCGCAACTAGAAACTCCATAACTAGAAACTCCACAACTAGAAACTCCACAACTAGAAACTCCGCAACTAGATACTCCACAACTAGTAACTCTACAACTTGAAACTCCACAACTAGAAACTCCACAACTACAAACTCCACAAATAGAGACTCGACAACTAGAAATTCCATATCTAGAAACTCCACAACTGGAAACTCCACAAATAGACACCCCAGAACTAAAAACTCTTCAACTAGAAACTCCTAAACTAGAGACTCAAAAACTAGAGAATCTACAACTAGAGACTTCAAACTAGAAACTCAACAACTGGAAACTCCACAACTAAAAACTCAACAACTAGAAACTGCACAGCTTGAGACTCCGCAACTTGAAACTCCACAACTAGAAACTCCACAACTAGAAACTCCACAACTAGGAACTCCGCAACTAGAAACTCTAACACTAGAAACTCCACAACTGGAAACTCCACTACTAGATACTCCACAACTGGAAACTCGACAACTAGAAACTCCACATCTAGAGACTCCACAACTTCAAACTCCAAAACTCGAAACTCCACAACCAGAGACTCCGCCACTCAACAACTAGAAACTCCACAAATGGAAACTCCACAACTTGATACTCCGCAACTAGTAACTCTAGAAGTAGAGACTCCACAACTTGAAACTCCACAACTTTAAACTCCACAACTTGAGACTCCACAACAAGAAACTCCACAAATGGAAACTCCGCAACTAGAAACTCCGCAGCTAGAAACTACACAACTAGAGACTCCACAACCAGAAACTCCAAAACTAAAAACTCCCCAACTCTAAACTCCACAACTTTAAACTCCACAACTTGAGCCTCCACAACTAGAAACTCCACAACTTGAAACTCCAAAACTAGAAACTCCACAACCAGAAACCATACAACCAGAAACTCCACAACTAGAAACTCCACAACTAAAAACTCCACAACTATAAACTCCACAACTACAAACTCCACAAATAGAGACTCCACAACTAAAAACTCCACAGGTGGAAACTCCACAACTTGAGACTCCGCAACTAGATACTTCACAACTGGAAACTTCACAACTGGATACTCCACAACTGGAAACTCCACAACTAGAAACTCCACAACTGAAGACTCCACAACTAGAAACTCCACAACTTGAAACTCCAAAACTAGAAACTCCACAACCAGAAACCATACAACCAGAAACTCCACAACTAGAAACTCCACAACTAAAAACTCCACAACTATAAACTCCACAACTACAAACTCCACAAATAGAGACTCGGCAACTAAAAATTTCATATCTAGAAACTCCACAACTAAAAACCCCACAACTAAAAACCCCACAACTAAAAACTCCACAACTGGAAACTCCACAACTAGAAACTCTACAACTAGAGACTCCGCAACTAGAAACTCCACAGCCAAAGACTCTGTAACTAGAAACTCTGCAGCTAGATACTCCACAAATAGAAACTCCGCAATTAGAAAGTCCGCAGCTAGAAACTCCACAACTAGCGACTCCAAAACTAGAAACTCCACAACTAGAAACTCCACAACTAGAAACTCCACATCTTGAAACCTCACAACCTTAAGTTCCGCAACTAGAAAACCCACAGCTAGAGATTCCGCAACTAGAAACTCCACAACTAGAAACTCCACAACTCAAAACTCCACAACTAAAAACTCCAAAACTCGAAACTCCACAACTCGAAACTCCACAACTCGAAACTCCACAACTGGAAACTCCACAACTAGACACTCCACAACTAAAAACTCTTCAACTAGAAACTCCTAAACTAGAGACTCCACAACTAGAGAATCTACAACTAGAGACTTCAAACTAGAAACTCAACAACTAGAAACTCCACAACTAAAAACTCAACAACTAGAAACTGAACAGCATGAGACTCCGCAACTTGAAACTCCACAACTAGAAACTCCACATCTAGAAACTCCACAACTAGGGACTCCGCAACTAGAAACTCCAACACTAGAAACTCCACAACTGGAAACTCCACTACTAGATACTCCACAACTGGAAACTCGACAACTAGAAACTCCACATCTAGAGACTCCACAACTTTAAACTCCACAACTAGAGACTCTGTAACTAGAAACTCCACAACTAGAAACTCCACAACTAGAAACTCCACAACTACAAGCTCCACAAATAGAGACTCGGCAACTAGAAATTCCACAAATAGAGACTCGGCAACTAGAAATTCCATATCTAGAAACTCCACAATTAGAAACTGCAAAACTATAGACTTCAAAACTAGAAACTGAACAACTAGAAACTCCACAACCTAAATTTTCACAACTGGAAACTCCACAACTTGAGACTCCGCAACTTGAAACTTCACAAGTAAAAACTCCGCTATCGAAAATTCCGCAACTAGAAACTCCGCAACTAGAAACTCCACAACTGGAAAATCCACAACTAGACACTTCACAACTGGAAACTCCACAACTAGATACTCCACAACTGGAAACTCCACAACTAGAAACTCCACAACTAGAGACTCCACAACTCGAAACTCCACAACTAGAAACTCCACAACCAGAGACTCCGCAACTCCACAACTAGAAACTCCACAACTGGAAACTCCACAACTAGATACTCCGCAACTAGAAACTCCACAACTTGAAACTCCACAACTTGAAGCTCCACAACTTGAGACTCCACAACTAGAAACTCCACAACTTGAAACTCCACAACTAGAAACTCCACAACCAGAAACTCCACAACTGGAAACTCAACAACTTGAAACTCCACAACTAGAAACTCTGCAACTCGAGACTCCACAAATAGAAACTCCACAAATAGAAACTCCACAACTGCAAACTCCACAAATAGCAACTCGGCTACAAGAAATTTTATGTCTAGAAAGTCCACAACTAAAAACTCCACAACTGGAAACACCACAACTAGAAACTCCACAACTAAAAATACCACAACTACAGACTCCGCGACTAGAAACTCCACAACCAGAGACTCTGCAACTAGAAACTCCGCAGCTAGAAACTCCACAACTAGAAACTCCACAACTAGAAACTCCACAACTTGAAACCTCACAACCTTAAGTTACGCAACTAGAAAATCCACAGCTAGAGATTCCGCAACTAGAAACTCCACAACTAGAAACTCCACAACTAGAAACTCAACAATTAGAAACTCCGCAACTAGAGACTCCAAAACTAGAAACTCCAACACTTGAAACTCCACAACTAGAAACTCCACAACTACAAACTCCACAAATAGAGACTCGGCAACTAGAAATTCCATATCTAGAAACTCCACAACTAAAAACTTTACAACTAGAAACTGCGAAACTAGAGACTTCACAACTAGAAACTCAACAACTAGAAACTCCACAACTAAAAACTCCACAGGTGGAAACTCCACAACTTGAGACTCCGCAACTAGATACTTCACAACTGAAAACTTCACAACTGGATACTTCACAACTGGAAACTCCACAACTAGAAACTCCACAACTGAAGACTCCACAACTCGAAACTCCACAACTGCAAATTCCACAAATAGAGACTCGGCAACTAGAAATTCCACGAATAGAGACTCTGCAACTAGAAACTCCACAACTAGAGACTCCGCAACTCCACAACTAGAAACTCCACAACTGGAAAATCTACAACTAGATACTCCACAACTATAAAATCCGCAACTAGAAACTCCACAACTAGAACTCCACAACAATAGAGTCCACAACTTGAAACTCCACAAGTTTAAACTCCACAACTTGAGACTCCTTAACTTGAAACTCCGCAACTAGAATCTCCACCGCTAGAAACTACACAACTAGAGACTCCACAACTAGAAACTCCACAACTAGAAACTCCACAACTTGAAACCTCACAACCTTAAGTTACGCAACTAGAAAATCCACAGCTAGAGATTCCGCAACTAGAAACTCCACAACTAGAAACTCCGCAACTGGAAACTCCACTACTGGATACTCCACAACTGGAAACTCGACAACTGGAAACTCCACATCTAGAGACTCCACAACTTGAAACTCCACAACTTGAAACTCCACAACTTGAGACTCCACAACTAGAAACTCCACAACTTGAAACTCCAAAACTAGAAACTCCACAACCAGAAACCGTAAAACCAGAAACTCCACAACTAGAAACTCCACAACTAAAAACTCCACAACTGCGAACTCCACAACTACAAACTCCACAAATAGAGACTCGGCAACTAGAAAGTTCATATCTAGAAACTCCACAACTAAAAACTTCACAACTAAAAACTGCAAAACTAGAAACTCCACAGCTAGAAACTCCACAACTGGAAACTCCACAACTAGACACTCCGCAACTAGAAACTCCACAACTAGAGACTCCACAACTTGAAACTCCACAACTTTAAACTCCACAACTTGAGACTCAACAACTAGAAACTCCACAACATGAAACTTCACAACTAGAAACTCCACAACCAGACACTCCACAACCATAAACTCCACAACTAGAAACTTCACAACTAGAAACTCCGCAACTAGAAACTCCACAACGAAAAACTTCACAATTCGAAACTCTACAACTAGAAACTCCACAACTTGAAACTCCACAACTAGACACTACACAACTAGAAACTCCTCAACTAGAGACTGCGCAACTAGAGAACTCCGCAACTAGAAACTACGCATTTAAAAACTCCACAACTTGAGACGCTGCCACTAGAAACACCACAACTAGAGGCTCCACAACTTGAAACTCCACAACTTTAAACTCCACAACTTTAAACTCCACAACTAGAAACTCCACAACTAGAAACTCCACAACTAGAGACTCTGCAACTAGAAACTTCACAACTTGAAACTCCACAACTACAAACTCCACAAATAGAGACTCGGCAACTAGAAATTCCACGAATAGAGACTCGGCAACTAGAAATTCCACAACTAGAGACCCTACAACTAGAAACTTCACAACTAGAGACTCCGCAACTCCACAACTAGTAACTCCACAACTGGAAAATCTACAACTAGATACTCCACAACTAGAAAATCCACAACTAGAAACTCCACAACTAGAAACTCCACAACTATAGAGTCCACAACTTGAAACTCCACAACTAGAAACTCCACAACTAGAAACTCCCCAACTTGAAACTCCGCAACTAAAATCTCCGCAGCTAGAAACTACACAACTAGAGACTCCACAACTAGAAACTCCACAACTAGAAACTCCATAACTTGAAACCTCGAAACCTTAAGTTACGCAACTAGAAAACCCACAGCTAGAGATTCCGCAATAGAAACTCCACAACTAGAAACTCCACAACTAGAAACTCAACAACTAGAAACTCCGCAACTACAGACTCCAAAGCTAGAAACTCCACAACTTGAAACTCCACAACTAGAAACTCCACAACTACAAACTCCACAAAACGAGACTCGGCAACTAGAAATTCCATATCTAGAAACTCCACAACTAAAAACTTTACAACTAGAAACTGCAAAACTAGAGACTTCACAACTGGAAACTCAACAACTAGAAACTCCACAACTAAAAACTCCACAGCTGGAAACTCCACAACTTGAGACTCCGCAACTTGAAACTTCACAAGTAGAAACTCCGCTATTAAAAACTCCACAACCAGAAACTCCGCAACTAGAAACTCCACAACTTAAAACTCCACAACTAGATACTCCACAACTGGAAACTCCTCAACTAGATACTTCACAACTGGAAACTCCACAACTAGATACTCCAACACTGGAAACTCCACAACTAGAAACTCCACAACTAGAGACTCCACAACTCGAAACTCCACAACTAGAAAGTCCACAACCAGAGACTCCGCAACTCCACAACTAGAAACTCCACAACTGGAAACTCCACAACTAGATACTCCGCAACTAGTAACTCTACAACTAGAGACTCCACAACTTGAAACTCCCCAACTAGAGAATCTACAAGTAGAGACTTCAAACTAGAAACTCAACAACTAGAAACTCCGCAACTAAAAACTCAACAACTAGAAACTGCACAGATTGAGAATCCGCAACTTGAAACTCCACAACTTGAAACTCCACAACTAGAAACTCCGTAACTAGAAACTCCACAACTAGGGACTCCACAACTAGAAACTCCACAACTAGAAACTCCACAACTGGAAACTCCACTACTAGATACTCCACAACAACAAACTCCACAAATAGAGACTCGGCAACTAGAAATTCCACAATTAGAGACTCGGAAACTAGAAATTCCACAACTAGAGACTCTGCAACTAGAAACTCCACAACTAGACTCCGCAACTCCACAACTAGAAACTCCACAACTGGAAAATCTACAACTAGATACTCCACAACTAGAAAATCCACAACTAGAAACTCTACAACTAGAACTCCACAACTAGAGAGTCCACAACTTGAAACTCCACAAGTTTAAACTCCACAACTTGAGACTCCACAACTTGAAACTCCGCAACTAGAATCTCCACAGCTAGAAACTACACAACTAGAGACTCCATAACTAGAAACTCCACAACTAGAAACTCCACAACTTGAAACCTCACAACCTTACGTTACGCAACTAGAAAATCCACAGCTAGAGATTCCGCAATTAGAAACTCCACAACTAGAAACTCCACAACTAGAAACTCCACAACTACAAACTCCACAAATGGAGACTCGGCAACTAGAAATTTCATATCTAGAAACTCCACAACTAAAAACTTTACAACTAGAAACGGCAAAACTAGAGACTTCACAACTAGAAACTCAACAACTAGAAACTCCACAACTAAAATTTCACAGCTGGAAACTCCACAACTTGAGACTCTGCAACTTGAAACTTCACAAGTAGAAACTCCGCTATTAAAAACTCCACAACCAGAAACTCCGCAACTAGAAACTCCACAACTTAAAACTCCACAACTGGAAACTCCACAACTAGACACTCCACAACTAAAAACTCTTCAACTAGAAACTCCTAAACTTGAGACTCCACAACTAGAGAATCTACAAGTAGAGACTTCAAACTAGAAACTAACAACTAGAAACTCCACAACTAAAAATTCCACAAATAGAAACTCCACAAATGGAAACTTCGCAACTAGAAACTCCGCAGCTAGAAACTACACAACTAGAGACTCCACAACTAGAAACTCCAAAACTCGAAACTCCACAACTGGAAACTCCACAACTAGACACTCCACAACTAAAAACTCTTCAACTAGAAACTCCTGAACTTGAGACTCCACAACTAGAGAATCTACAAGTAGAAACTTCAAACTAGAAACTCAACAACTAGAAACTCCACAACTAAAAACTCAACAACTAGAAACTGCACAGCTTGAGGCTCCGCAACTTGAAACTCCAAAACTTGAAACTTCACAACTAGAAACTCCGCAACTAGAAACTCCACAACTAGGGACTCCGCAACTAGAAACTAGACAACTAGAAATACCACAACTAGAGATTCCGCAACTAGAAAATTCACAACCAGAGACTCCACAACTAGAAACTCCACAACTAGAAACTCCACAACTAGAAACTCCACAACTTGAAACCTCACAACCTTAAGTTACGCAACAAGAAAATCCACAGCTAGAGATTCCGCAACTAGAAACTCCACAACTAGAAACTCCACAACTAGAAACTCAACAACTAGAAACTCCGCAACTAGAGACTCCACAATTAGAAACTCCACAACTTGAAACTCCACAACTAGAAACTCCACAACTACAAACCTCACAAATGGAGACTCGGTAACTAGAAATTCCATATCTAGAAACTCCACAACTAAAAACTCCACAACTAGAGACTCCGCAACTAGAAACTCCACAAACAGAGACTCTGCAACTGGAAACTCCGCAGCTATAAACTCCACAAATAGAAACTCCGCAACTAGAAACTCCGCAGCTAGAAACAACACAACGGGAAACTCCACAACTAGATACTCCACAACTGGAAACTCCACAACTAGAAACTCCACAACTACAACTAAAGACTCCACAACTGGAAACTCCAAAACTAGAAACTCCACAACCAGAGACTCCGCAACTGGAAACTCCGCAGCTATAAACTCCACAAATAGAAACTCCGCAACTAGAAACTCAACAACTAGAAACTCCGCAACTAGATACTCCACAACTAGAAACTCTACAACTTGAAACTCCAGAACTAGAAACTCCACAACTACAAACTCCACAAATAGAGACTCGACAACTAGAAATTTCACATCTAGAAACTCCACAACTGGAAACTCCACAACTAGACACCCCAGAACTAAAAACTCTTCAACTAGAAACTCCTAAACTAGAGACTCCAAAACTAGAGAATCTACAACTAGAGACTTCAAACTAGAAACTCAACAACTGGAAACTCCACAACTAAAAACTCAACAACTAGAAACTGCACAGCTTGAGACTCCGCAACTTGAAACTCCACAACTTGAAACTCGACAACTAGAAACTCCACAACTCGAAACTCCACAACCAGAGACTCCGCCACTCAACAACTAGAAACTCCACAAATGGAAACTCCACAACTTGATACTCCGCAACTAGTAACTCTAGAACTAGAGACTCCACAACTTGAAACTCCACAACTTTAAACTCCACAACTTGAAACTCCACAACAAGAAACTCCACAAATGGAAACTCCGCAACTAGAAACTCCGCAGCTAGAAACTACACAACTAGAGACTCCACAACCAGAAACTCCAAAACTCGAAACTCCACAACTTGAAACTCCACAACTAGACACTTCACAACTAAAAACTCTTCAACTAGAAACTCCTAAACTTGAGACTCCACAACTAAAGAATCTACATGTAGAGACTTCAAACTAGAAACTCAACAACCAAAAACTCCACAACTAAAAACTCAACAACTAGAAACTGCACAGCTTGAGACTCCGCATCTTGAAACTCCACAACTTGAAACTCCACAACTAGAAACTCCGCAACTAGAAACTCCACAACTAGGGACTCCGCAACTAAAAACACCACAACTAGGAACTACACAACTGAAAACTCAGCTTCTAGATACTCCGCAACTGGAAACTCGACAACTAGAAACTCCACATCTAGAGACTTCACAACTTGACACTCCACAACTAGAAACTCCACAACCAGAAACTTCACAACTAGAAACTCCACAACTAGAAACTGCACAACTAGAAACTCCGCAACTAGAGACTCCACAACTAGAAACTCCACAACTACAAACTCCACAACTACAAACTCCACAAATAGAGACTCGGCAACTAGAAATTCAATATCTAGCAACTCCACAACTAAAACTTTACAACTAGAAACAGCAAAACTAGAGACTTCACAACTAGAAACTCAACAACTAAAAACTCCACAACTAAAAACTTCACAACTGGAAACACCACAACTTGAGACTCCGCCACTTGAAACTCCACAACTAGGAACTCCGCTATTAAAAACTCCGCAACTAGAAACTCCACAAATAGATACTCCACAACTAGAAACTCCACAACCAGAGACTCTGCAACTGGAAACTCCGCAGCTATAAACTCCACAAATAGAAACTCCGCAACTAGAAACTCCGCAGCTAGAAACAACACAACGGGAAACTCCACAACTAGATACTCCACAACTGGAAACTCCACAACTAGAAACTCCACAAGTACAACTAAAGACTCCACAACTGGAAACTCCAAAACTAGAAACTCCACAACCAGAGACTCCGCAACTCCACAACTAGAAACTCCACAACTGGAAACTCCACAACTAGATACTGTGCAACTAGAAACTCCACACCTATAGACTCCACAACTTGAAACTCCACAACTTGAAACTCCACAACTTGAAACTCCACAACTTGAGACTCCACAACTTGAAACTCCACAACTAGAAACTCCACAACCAGAAACTCCACAACTAGAAACTCCACAACTAGAAACTCCACAACTACAAACTCCACAAATAGAGACTCGGCTACAAGAAATTTCATGTCTAGAAAGTCCACAACTAAAAACTCCACAACTGGAACCTCCACAACTAGAAACCCCACAACTTGAAATACCACAACTAGAGACTGTGCAACTAGAAACTCCGCAGCTAGAAACTCCACAAATAGAAACTCAGCAACTAGAAACTCCGCAGCTAGAAACTACACAACTAGAGACTCCACAACTAGAAACTCCACAGCTAGAAACTCCACAACTAGAAACTCCACAACATGAAACCTCACAACCTTAAGTTACGCAACTAGAAAATCCACAGCTAGAGATTCCGCAACTAGAAACTCCAAAACTAGAAAGTCCACAACTAGAAACTCCCCAACTAGAAACACCGCAACTAGAGACTCCACAACTAGAAACTCCACAACTTGAAACTCCACAACTAGAAACTCCACAACTACAAACTCCACAAATAGAGACTCGGCAACTAGAAATTCCATATCTAGAAACTCCACAGCTAAAAACTACACAACTAGAGACTCCACAACTAGAAACTCCACAACTAGAGACTCCACAACTAGAAACTCCACAGCTTGAAACCTCACAACCTTAAGTTATGCAACTAGAAAATCCACAGCTAGAGATTCCGCAACAAGAAACTCCATAACTAGAAACTCCACAACTAGAAACTCCACAACTAGAAACTCCGCAACTAGATACTCCACAACTAGAAACTCTACAACTTGAAACTCCACAACTAGAAACTCCACAACTACAAACTCCACAAATAGAGACTCGACAACTAGAAATTTCACATCTAGAAACTCCACAACTGGAAACTCCACAACTAGACACCCCAGAACTAAAAACTCTTCAACTAGAAACTCCTAAACTAGAGACTCCAAAACTAGAGAATCTACAACTAGAGACTTCAAACTAGAAACTCAACAACTCGAAACTCCACAACTAAAAACTCAACAACTAGAAACTGCACAGCTTGAGACTCCGCAACTTGAAACTCCACAACTAGAAACTCGACAACTAGAAACTCCACAACTAGGAACTCCGCAACTAGAAACTCTAACACTAGAAACTCCACAACTGGAAACTCTACTACTAGATACTCCACAACTGGAAACTCGACAACTAGAAACTCCACAACTCGAAACTCCACAACCAGAGACTCCGCCACTCAACAACTAGAAACTCCACAAATGGAAACTCCACAACTTGATACTCCGCAACTAGTAACTCTAGAACTAGAGACTCCACAACTTGAAACTCCACAACTTTAAACTCCACAACTTGAAACTCCACAACAAGAAACTCCACAAATGGAAACTCCGCAACTAGAAACTCCGCAGCTAGAAACTACACAACTAGAGACTCCGCAACTCCACAACTAGAAACTCCACAACTGGAAACTCCACAACTAGATACTGTGCAACTAGAAACTCCACACCTATAGACTCCACAACTTGAAACTCCACAACTTGAAACTCCACAACTTGAGACTCCACAACTTGAAACTCCACAACTAGAAACTCCACAACCAGAAACTCCACAACTAGAAACTCCACAACTAGAAACTCCACAACTAGAAACTCCACAACTATAGAGTCCACAACTTGAAACTCCACAACTAGAAACTCCACAACTAGAAACTCTCCAACTTGAAACTCCGCAACTAGAATCTCCGCAGCTAGAAACTACACAACTAGAGACTCCACAACTCGAAACTCCACAACTAGAAACTCCACAACCAGACACTCCGCAACTCCACAACTAGAAACTCCACAACTGGAAACTCCACAACTAGATACTCCGTAACTAGTAAATCTAACCCTAGAGACTACACAACTTGAAACTCCACAACTTTAAACTCCACAACTTGAAACTCCACAACTAGAAACTCCACAAATGGAAACTCCGCAACTAGAAACTCCGCAGCTAGAAACTACACAACTAAAGACTCCACAACTAGAAACTCCACAACTTGAAACTCCACAACTGGAAACTCCACAACTACAAACTCCAAAAATAGAGACTCGGCAACTAGAAATTCCATATCTAGAAACTCCACAACTAAAAACTTTACAACTAGAAACGGCAAAACTAGAGACTTCACAACTAGAAACTCAACAACTAGAAACTCCACAACTAAAAACTCCAGAACTGGAAACTCCACAACTTGAAACTCCGAAACTTGAAACTCCACAACTAGATACTCCAACTGGAAACTCCACAACTAGAAACTTCACAACTGGAAACTCCACAACTAGATACTCCACTACTGGAAACTCCACAACCAGACTCTGCAACTAGAAACTCCGCAACTCGAAACTCCACAACTAGAAACTCCACAACTAGAAACTCCACAACAAGAGACTCCGCATTTCCACAACTAGAAACAACACAACTGGAAACTCCACAACTAGATACTCCACAACTAGAGACTCCCCAACTTGAAACTCCACAACTTTGAACTCCACAACTTGATACTCCACAACTAGAAACTCCACAACTTTAAACTCCACAACTAGAAACTCCACAACCAGAAAATCTACAACTAGAAACTCCGCAACTACAAACTCCACAACCAGAGACTCTGCAACTAGAAACTCCACAACTCGAAACTCCACAACTAGAAACTCCACCACTAGAGACTCCGCAACTAGAAACTCCACAACCAGAGACTCTGCAACTGGAAACTCCGCAGCTATAAACTCCACAAATAGAAACTCCGCAACTAGAAACTCCGCAGCAAGAAACAACACAACGGGAAACTCCACAACTAGATACTCCACAACTGGAAACTCCACAACTAGAAACTCCACAACTACAACTAAAGACTCCACAACTGGAAACTCCAAAACTAGAAACTCCACAACCAGAGACTCCGCAACTCCACAACTAGAAACTCCGAAACAGGAAACTCCACAACTAGATACTGCGCAACTAGAAACTCCACACCTATAGACTCCACAACTTGAAACTCCACAACTTGAAACTCCCCAACTTGAGACTCCACAACTTGAAACTCCACAACTAGAAACTCCACAACCAGAAACTCCACAACTAGAAACTCCACAACTAGAAACTCCACAACTACAAACTCCACAAATAGAGACTCGGCTACAAGAAATTTCATGTCTAGAAAGTCCACAACTAAAAACTCCACAACTGGAACCTCAACAACTAGAAACCCCACAACTTGAAATACCACAACTAGAGACTCCGCAACTAGAAACTCATCAACCAGAGACTGTGCAACTAGAAACTCCGCAGCTAGAAACTCCACAAATAGAAACTCCGCAACTAGAAACTCCGCAGCTAGAAACTACACATCTAGAGACTCCGCAACTAGAAACTCCACAGCTAGAAACTCCACAACTAGAAACTCCACAACCTGAAACCTCACAACCTTAAGTTACGCAACTAGAAAATCCACAGCTAGAGATTCCGCAACTAGAAACTCCACAACTAGAAAGTCCACAACTAGAAACTCCCCAACTAGAAACACCGCAACTAGAGACTCCACAACTAGAAACTCCACAACTTGAAACTCCACAACTAGAAACTCCACAACTACAAACTCCAAAAATAGAGACTCGGCAACTAGAAATTCCATATCTAGAAACTCCACAACTAAAAACTTTACAACTAGAAACGGCAAAACTAGAGACTTCACAACTAGAAACTCAACAACTAGAAACTCCACAACTAAAAACTCCAGAACTGGAAACTCCACAACTTGAAACTCCGAAACTTGAAACTCCACAACTAGAAACTCCGCTATTAAAAACTCCGCAACTAGAAACGCCACAACTAGATACTCCAACTGGAAACTCCACAACTAGAAACTTCACAACTGGAAACTCCACAACTAGATACTCCACTACTGGAAACTCCACAACCAGACTCTGCAACTAGAAACTCCGCAACTCGAAACTCCACAACTAGAAACTCCACAACAAGAGACTCCGCATTTCCACAACTAGAAACAACACAACTGGAAACTCCACAATTAGATACTCCACAACTAGAGACTCCCCAACTTGAAACTCCACAACTTTAAACTCCACAACTAGAAACTCCACAACCAGAAAATCTACAACTAGAAACTCCGCAACTACAAACTCCACAACCAGAGACTCTGCAACTAGAAACTCCACAACTCGAAACTCCACAACTAGAAACTCCACAACTAGAGACTCCGCAACTAGAAACTCCACAACCAGAGACTCTGCAACTGGAAACTCCGCAGCTATAAACTCCACAAATAGAAACTCCGCAACTAGAAACTCCGCAGCTAGAAACAACACAACGGGAAACTCCACAACTAGATACTCCACAACAGGAAACTCCACAACTAGAAACTCCAAAAGTACAACTAAAGACTCCACAACTGGAAACTCCAAAACTAGAAACTCCACAACCAGAGACTCCGCAACTCCACAACTAGAAACTCCACAACTGGAAACTCCACAACTAGATACTGTGCAACTAGAAACTCCACACCTATAGACTCCACAACTTGAAACTCCACAACTTGAAACTCCACAACTTGAGACTCCACAACTTGAAACTCCACAACTAGAAACTCCACAACCAGAAACTCCACAACTAGAAACTCCACAACAGAAACTCCACAACTAGAAACTCCACAACTATAGAGTCCACAACTTGAAACTCCACAACTAGAAACTCCACAACTAGAAACTCTCCAACTTGAAACTCCGCAACTAGAATCTCCGCAGCTAGAAACTACACAACTAGAGACTCCACAACTCGAAACTCCACAACTAGAAACTCCACAACCAGACACTCCGCAACTCCACAACTAGAAACTCCACAACTGGAAACTCCACAACTAGATACTCCGCAACTAGTAAATCTAACCCTAGAGACTACACAACTTGAAACTCCACAACTTTAAACTCCACAACTTGAAACTCCACAACTAGAAACTCCACAAATGGAAACTCCGCAACTAGAAACTCCGCAGCTAGAAACTACACAACTAAAGACTCCACAACTAGAAACTCCACAACTTGAAACTCCACAACTAGAAACTCCACAACTACAAACTCCAAAAATAGAGACTCGGCAACTAGAAATTCCATATCTAGAAACTCCACAACTAAAAATTTTACAACTAGAAACGGCAAAACTAGAGACTTCACAACTAGAAACTCAACAACTAGAAACTCCACAACTAAAAACTCCAGAACTGGAAACTCCACAACTTGAAACTCCGAAACTTGAAACTCCACAACTAGAAACTCCGCTATTAAAAACTCCGCAACTAGAAACGCCACAACTAGATACTCCAACTGGAAACTCCACAACTAGAAACTTCACAACTGGAAACTCCACAACTAGATACTCCACTACTGGAAACTCCACAACCAGACTCTGCAACTAGAAACTCCGCAACTCGAAACTCCACAACTAGAAACTCCACAACTAGAAACTCCACAACAAGAGACTCCGCATTTCCACAACTAGAAACAACACAACTGGAAACTCCACAATTAGATACTCCACAACTAGAGACTCCCCAACTTGAAACTCCACAACTTTGAACTCCACAAATTGATACTCCACAACTAGAAACTCCACAACTTTAAACTCCACAACTAGAAACTCCACAACCAGAAAATCTACAACTAGAAACTCCGCAACTACAAACTCCACAACCAGAGACTCTGCAACTAGAAACTCCACAACTCGAAACTCCACAACTAGAAACTCCACAACTAGAGACTCCGCAACTAGAAACTCCACAACCAGAGACTCTGCAACTGGAAACTCCGCAGCTATAAACTCCACAAATAGAAACTCCGCAACTAGAAACTCCGCAGCTAGAAACAACACAACGGCATACTCCACAACTAGATACTCCACAACTGGAAACTCCACAACTAGAAACTCCACAAGTACAACTAAAGACTCCACAACTGGAAACTCCAAAACTAGAAACTCCACAACCAGAGACTCCGCAACTCCACAACTAGAAACTCCACAACTGGAAACTCCACAACTAGATACTGCGCAACTAGAAACTCCACACCTATAGACTCCACAACTTGAAACTCCACAACTTGAAACTCCACAACTTGAGACTCCACAACTTGAAACTCCACAACTAGAAACTCCACAACCAGAAACTCCACAACTAGAAACTCCACAACTAGAAACTCCACAACTAGAAACTCCACAACTACAAACTCCACAAATAGAGACTCGGTACAAGAAATTTCATGTCTAGAAAGTCCACAACTAAAAACTCCACAACTGGAACCTCCACAACTAGAAACCCCACAACTTGAAATACCACAACTAGAGACTCCGCAACTAGAAACTCCACAACCAGAGACTGTGCAACTAGAAAATCTGCAGCTAGAAACTCCACAAATAGAAACTCCGCAACTAGAAACTCCGCAGCTAGAAACTACACAACTAGAGACTCCACAACTAGAAACTCCAAAGCTAGAAACTCCACAACTAGAAACTCCACAACATGAAACCTCACAACCTTAAGTTACGCAACTAGAAAATCCACAGCTAGAGATTCCGCAACTAGAAACTCCACAACTAGAAAGTCCACAACTAGAAACTCCCCAACTAGAAACACTGCAACTAGAGACTCCACAACTAGAAACTCCACAACTTGAAACTCCACAACTACAAACTCCACAACTACAAACTCCACAAATAGAGACTCGGCAACTAGAAATTCCATATCTAGAAACTCCACAGCTAAAAACTACACAACTAGAGACTCCACAACTAGAAACTCCACAACTAGAAACTCCACAACTAGAAACTCCACAGCTTGAAACCTCACAACCTTAAGTTATGCAACTAAAAAATGCACAGCTAGAGATTCCGCAACAAGAAACTCCACAACTAGAAACTCCACAACTAGAAACTCCACAACTAGAAACTCCGCAACTAGATACTCCACAACTAGAAACTCTACAACTTGAAACTCCTTAACTAGAAACTCCACAACTACAAACTCCACAAATAGAGACTCGACAACTAGAAATTTCACATCTAGAAACTCCACAACTGGAAACTCCACAACTAGACACCCCAGAACTAAAAACTCTTCAACTAGAAACTCCTAAACTAGAGACTCCAAAACTAGAGAATCTACAACTAGAGACTTCAAACTAGAAACTCAACAACTGGAAACTGCACAACTTAAAACTCAACAACTAGACACTGCACAGCTTGAGACTCCGCAACTTGAAACTCCACAACTAGAAACTCGACAACTAGAAACTCCACAACTAGGAACTCCGCAACTAGAAACTCTAACACTAGAAACTCCACAACTGGAAACTCCACTACTAGATACTCCACAACTGGAAACTCGACAACTAGAAACTCCACAACTCGAAACTCCACAACCAGAGACTCCGCCACTCAATAACTAGAAACTCCACAAATGGAAACTCCACAACTTGATACTCCGCAACTAGTAACTCTAGAACTAGAGACTCCACAACTTGAAACTCCACAACTTTAAACTCCACAACTTGAGACTCCACAACAAGAAACTCCACAAATGGAAACTCCGTAACTAGAAACTCCGCAGCTAGAAACTACACAACTAGAGACTCCACAACCAGAAACTCCAAAACTCGAAACTCCACAACTTGAAACTCCACAACTAGACACTTCACAACTAAAAACTCTTCAACTAGAAACTCCTAAACTTGAGACTCCACAACTAGAGAATCTACATGTAGAGACTTCAAACTAGAAACTCAACAACTAGAAACTCCACAACTAAAAACTCAACAACTAGAAACTGCACAGCTTGAGACTCCGCATCTTGAAACTCCACAACTTGAAACTCCACAACTAGAAACTCCGCAACTAGAAACTCCACAACTAGGGACTCCGCAACTAGAAACACCACAACTAGGAACTCCACAACTGAAAACTCAACTACTATATACTCCGCAACTGGAAACTCGACAACTAGAAACTCCACATCTAGAGACTTCACAACTTGAAACTCCACAACTAGAGACTCTGCAACTAGAAACTCCACAACTAGAAACTCCACAACTGGAAAATCTACAACTAGATACTCCAAAACTAGAAAATCCACAACTAGAAACTCCACAACTAGAAACTCCACAACTATAGAGTCCACAACTTGAAACTCCACAAGTTTAAACTCCACAACTTGAGACTCCACAACTGAAAACTTCACAACTACAAACTCCACAACTAGAAACTCCCCAACTAGAAACTCCGCAACTAGAAACTCCGCAACAGGAGACTCTACAACTAGAAACTCCACAACTAGAAACTCCAAAACTAGAAACTCCACAACTAGAAACTCCACAACTGAAACTTCACAAGTCGAAACTCTACTAGAAACTCCACAACTTGAAACTCCACAACTTGACACTCCACAACTAGAAACTCCACAACCAGAAACTTCACAACTAGAAACTCCACAACTAGAAACTGCACAACTAGAAACTCCGCAACTAGAGACTCCAAAACTAGAAACTCCACAACTACAAACTCCACAACTACAAACTCCACAAATAGAGACTCGGCAACTAGAAATTCCATATCTAGCAACTCCACAACTAAAACTTTACAACTAGAAACAGCAAAACTAGAGACTTCACAACTAGAAACTCAACAACTAGAAACTCCACAACTAAAAACTTCACAACTGGAAACACCACAACTTGAGACTCCGCCACTTGAAACTCCACAACTAGGAACTCCGCTATTAAAAACTCCGCAACTAGAAACTCCACAAATCGATACTCCACAACTAGAAACTCCACAACAAGAAACTTCACAACCGGAAACTCCACAACTACAAATTCCACAAATAGAGACTCGGCAACTAGAAATTCCACGAATAGAGACTCGGCAACTAGACATTCCACAACTAGAGACTCTGCAACTAGAAACTCCACAACTAGAGACTCCGCAACTCCACAACTAGAAACTCCACAACTTAAAAATCTACAACTAGATACTCCACAACTAGAAAATCCGCAACTAGAAACTCCACAACTAGAACTCCACAACAATAGAGTCCACAACTTGAAACTTCACAAGTTTAAACTCCACAACTTGAGACTCCTTAACTTGAAACTCCGCAACTAGAATCTCCGCCGCTAGAAACTACACAACTAGAGACTCCACAGCTAGAAACTCCACACCTAGAAACTAGAAACTCTACAACTTGAAACTCCTTAACTAGAAACTCCACAACTACAAACTCCACAAATAGAGACTCGACAACTAGAAATTTCACATCTAGAAACTCCACAACTGGAAACTCCACAACTAGACACCCCAGAACTAAAAACTCTTCAACTAGAAACTCCTAAACTAGAGACTCCAAAACTAGAGAATCTACAACTAGAGACTTCAAACTGGAAACTCAACAACTGGAAACTGCACAACTTAAAACTCAACAACTAGACACTGCACAGCTTGAGATTCCGCAACTTGAAACTCCACAACTAGAAACTCGACAACTAGAAACTCCACAACTAGGAACTCCGCAACTAGAAACTCTAACACTAGAAACTCCACAACTGGAAACTCCACTACTAGATACTCCACAACTGGAAACTCGACAACTAGAAACTCCACAACTCGAAACTCCACAACCAGAGACTCCGCCACTCAATAACTAGAAACTCCACAAATGGAAACTCCACAACTTGATACTCCGCAACTAGTAACTCTAGAACTAGAGACTCCACAACTTGAAACTCCACAACTTTAAACTCCACAACTTGAGACTCCACAACAAGAAACTCCACAAATGGAAACTCCGTAACTAGAAACTCCGCAGCTAGAAACTACACAACTAGAGACTCCACAACCAGAAACTCCAAAACTCGAAACTCCACAACTTGAAACTCCACAACTAGACACTTCACAACTAAAAACTCTTCAACTAGAAACTCCTAAACTTGAGACTCCACAACTAGAGAATCTACATGTAGAGACTTCAAACTAGAAACTCAACAACTAGAAACTCCACAACTAAAAACTCAACAACTAGAAACTGCACAGCTTGAGACTCCGCATCTTGAAACTCCACAACTTGAAACTCCACAACTAGAAACTCCGCAACTAGAAACTCCACAACTAGGGACTCCGCAACTAGAAACACCACAACTAGGAACTCCACAACTGAAAACTCAACTACTATATACTCCGCAACTGGAAACTCGACAACTAGAAACTCCACATCTAGAGACTTCACAACTTGAAACTCCACAACTAGAGACTCTGCAACTAGAAACTCCACAACTAGAAACTCCACAACTGGAAAATCTACAACTAGATACTCCAAAACTAGAAAATCCACAACTAGAAACTCCACAACTAGAAACTCCACAACTATAGAGTCCACAACTTGAAACTCCACAAGTTTAAACTCCACAACTTGAGACTCCACAACTGAAAACTTCACAACTACAAACTCCACAACTAGAAACTCCCCAACTAGAAACTCCGCAACTAGAAACTCCGCAACAGGAGACTCTACAACTAGAAACTCCACAACTAGAAACTCCAAAACTAGAAACTCCACAACTAGAAACTCCACAACTGAAACTTCACAAGTCGAAACTCTACTAGAAACTCCACAACTTGAAACTCCACAACTTGACACTCCACAACTAGAAACTCCACAACCAGAAACTTCACAACTAGAAACTCCACAACTAGAAACTGCACAACTAGAAACTCCGCAACTAGAGACTCCAAAACTAGAAACTCCACAACTACAAACTCCACAACTACAAACTCCACAAATAGAGACTCGGCAACTAGAAATTCCATATCTAGCAACTCCACAACTAAAACTTTACAACTAGAAACAGCAAAACTAGAGACTTCACAACTAGAAACTCAACAACTAGAAACTCCACAACTAAAAACTTCACAACTGGAAACACCACAACTTGAGACTCCGCCACTTGAAACTCCACAACTAGGAACTCCGCTATTAAAAACTCCGCAACTAGAAACTCCACAAATCGATACTCCACAACTAGAAACTCCACAACAAGAAACTTCACAACCGGAAACTCCACAACTACAAATTCCACAACTAGAGACTCTGCAACTAGAAACTCCACAACTAGAGACTCCGCAACTCCACAACTAGAAACTCCACAACTTAAAAATCTACAACTAGATACTCCACAACTAGAAAATCCGCAACTAGAAACTCCACAACTAGAACTCCACAACAATAGAGTCCACAACTTGAAACTTCACAAGTTTAAACTCCACAACTTGAGACTCCTTAACTTGAAACTCCGCAACTAGAATCTCCGCCGCTAGAAACTACACAACTAGAGACTCCACAGCTAGAAACTCCACACCTAGAAACTCCACATCTTGAAACCTCACAACCTTAAAATACGCAACTAGAAAATCCACAGCTAGAGATTCCGCAACTAGAAACTCCACAACTAGAAACTCCACAACTAGAAACTCAACAACTAGAAACTCCGAAACTGGAAACTCCACTACTGGATACAACACAACTGGAAACTCGACAACTGGAAACTCCACATCTAGAGACTTCACAACTTGAAACTCCACAAATAGAGACTCGGCAACTAGAAATTCCACGAATAGAGACTCGGCAACTAGAAATTCCACAACTAGAGACTCTGCAACTAGAAACTCCACAACTAGAGACTACGCAACTCCACAACTAGTAACTCCACAACTGGAAAATCTACAACTAGATACTCCACAACTAGAAAATCCACAACTAGAAACTCCACAACTAGAAACTCCACAACTATAGAGTCCACAACTTGAAACTCCACAACTAGAAACTCCACAACTAGAAACTCCCCAACTTGAAACTCCGCAACTAGAATCTCCACAGCTAGAAACTACACAACTAGAGACTCCACAACGAGAAACTCCACAACTAGAAACTCCACAACTAGAGACTCCAAAACTACAAACTCCGCAAAACGAGACTCGGCAACTAGAAATTCCATATCTAGAAACTCCACAACTAAAAACTTTACAACTAGAAACTGCACAACTAGAGACTTCACAACTAGAAACTCAACAACTAGGAACTCCACAACTAAAAACTCCACAGCTGGAAACTCCACAACTTGAGACTCCGCAACTTGAAACTTCACAAGTAGAAACTCCGCTATTAAAATCTCCACAACCAGAAACTCCGCAACTAGAAACTCCACAACTTAATACTCCACAACTAGATACTCCACAACTGGAAACTCCTCAACTAGATACTTCACAACTGGAAACTCCACAACTAGATACTCCACAACTAGAAACTCCACAACTAGAAACTCCACAACTAGAGACTCCACAACTCGAAACTCCACAACTAGAAACTCCACAACCAGACACTCCGCAACTCCACAACAAGAAACTCCACAACTGGAAACTCCACAACTAGATACTCCGCAACTAGAAACTCCACAACTAGAGACTCCACAACTTGAAACTCCACAACTTGAAGCTCCACAACTTGAGACTCCACAACTAGAAACTCCACAACCAGAAACTCCACAACTGGAAACTCCACAACTAGAAACTCCACAACTAGAAACTCTGCAACTCGAGACTCCACAAATAGAAACTCCACAAATAGAAACTCCACAACTGCAAACTCCACAAATAGCGACTCGGCTACAAGAAATTTCATGTCTAGAAAGTCCACAACTAAAAACTCCACAACTGGAAACACCACAACTAGAAACTCCACAACTAGAAATACCACAACAACAGACTCCGCGACTAGAAACTCCACAACCAGAGACTCTGCAACTAGAAACTCCGCAGCTAGAAACTCCACAAATAGAAACTCCGCAACTAGAATCTCCGCAGTTAGAAACTACACAACTAGAGACTCCACAACTAGAAACTCCACAGCTAGAGATTCCGCAACTAGAAACTCCACAACTAGAAACTCCACAACTAGAAACTCAACAACTAGAAACTCCGCAACTAGAGACTCCACAACTAGAAACTCCACAACTACAAACTCCACAAATAGAGACTCGGCAACTAGAAATTCCATATCTAGAAACTCCACAACTAAAAACTTTACAACTAGAAACTGCAAAACTAGAGACTTCACAACTAGAAACTCAACAACTAGAAACTCCACAATTAAAAACTCCACAGCTGGAAACTCCACAACTTGAGACTCCGCAACTAGATACTTCACAACTGGAAACTTCACAACTAGATACTCCACAACTGGAAACTCCACAACTAGAAACTCCACAACTAGAGACTCCACAACTCAAAACTCCACAACTACAAATTCCACAAATAGAGACTCGGCAACTAGAAATTCCACGAGTAGAGACTTGGCAACAAGAAATTCCACAACTAGAGACTCTGCAACTAGAAACTCCACAACTAGAGACTCCGAAACTCCACAACTAGAAACTCCCCAACTGGAAAATCTACAACCAGATACTCCTCAACTAGAAAATCCACAACTAGAAACTCCACAACTTGAACTCTACAACAAAAGAGTCCACAACTTGAAACTCCACAAGTTTAAACTTCACAACTTGAGACTCCACAACTTAAAACTCCGCAACTAGAATCTCCGCCGCTAGAAACTACACAACTAGAGACTCCACAACTAGAAACTCCACAACTTGAAACCTCACAACCTTAAGAGTCGCAACTAGAAAATCCACAGCTAGAGATTCCTCAACTAGAAACTCCACAACTAGAAACTCCACAACTAGAAACTCAACAACTAGAAACTCCACAACTGGAAACTCCACTACTAGATACTCCACAACTGGAAAAACGACAACAGGAAACTCCACATCTAGAGACTCCACAACATGAAACTCCACAACTAGAGACTCTGCAACTAGAAACTTCACAACTAGAAACTCCACAACTACAAACTCCACAAATAGAGACTCGGCAACTAGAAATTCCACGAATAGAGACTCGGCAACTAGAAATTCCACAACTAGAGACTCTGCAACTAGAAACTCCACAACTAGAGACTCCGCAACTCCACAACTAGTAACTCCACAACGGGAAAATCTACAACTAGATACTCCACAATTAGAAAATCCACAACTAGAAACTACACAACTAGAAACTCCCCAATTATAGAGTCCACAACTTGAAACTCCACAACTAGAAACTCCACAACTAGAAACTCCCCAACTTGAAACTCCGCAACTAGAATCTCCGAAGCTAGAAACTACACAACTAGAGACTCCACAACTAGAAACTCCACAACTAAAAGCTCCACAACTTAAAACCTCAAGACCTTAAGTTACGCAACTAGAAAATCCACAGCTAGAGATTCCGCAACTAGAAACTCCACAAATAGAAACTCCACAACTAGAAACTCAACAACTAGAAACTCCGCAACTAGAGACTCCAAAACTAGAAACTCCACAACTTGAAACTCCACAACTAGAAACTCCAAAACTACAAACTCCACAAAACGAGACTCGGCAACTAGAAATTCCATATCTAGAAACTCCACAACTAAAAACTTTACAACTATAAACTGCAAAACTAGAGACTTCACAACTAGAAACTCAACAACTAGAAACTCCACAACTAAAAACTCCACAGCTGGAAACTCCACAACTTGAGACTCCGCAACTTGAAACTTCACAAGAAGAAACTCCGCTATTAAAAACTCCACAACCAGAAACTCCGCAACTAGAAACTCCACAACCTAAAACTCCACAACTAGATACTCCACAACTGGAAACTCCTCAACTAGATACTTCACAACTGGAAACTCCACAACTATATACTCCACAACCCGAACTAGAAACTCCACAACTAGATACTCCGCAACTAGTAACTCTACAACTAGAGACTCCACAACTTGAAACTCCACAACTTTAAACTCCACAACTTGAGACTCCACAACTAGAAACTCCACAAATGGAAACTCCGCAACTAGAAACTCCGCAGCTAGAAACTACACAACTAAAGACTCCACAACTAGAAACTCCAAAACTCGAAACTCCACAACTGGAAACTCCACAACTAGACACTCCACAACTAAAAACTCTTCAACTAGAAACTCCTGAACTTGAGACTCCACAACTAGAGAATCTACAAGTAGAAACTTCAAACTAGAAACTCAACAACTAGAAACTCCACAACTAAAAACTCAACAACTAGAAACTGCACAGCTTGAGGCTCCGCAACTTGAAACTCCACAACTTGAAACTCCACAACTAGAAACTCCGCAACTAGAAACTCCACAACTAGGGACTCTGCAACTAGAAACTCCACAACTAGAAACTCCACAACTGGAAACTCCACTACTAGATACTCCACAACTGGAAACTCGACAACTGGAAACTCCACAATTAGAGACTCCACAACTTGAAACTCCACAACTAGAGACTCTGCAACTAGAAACTCCACAACTAGAAACTCCACAACTACAAACTCTACAAATAGAGACTCGGCAACTAGAAATTCCACGAATAGAGACTCGGCAACTAGAAATTCCACAACTAGAGACTCTGCAACTAGAAACTCCACAACTAGAGACTCCGCAACTTCACAACTGGAAAATCTACAACTAGATACTCCACAACTAGAAACTCCACCATTTTAAACTCCACAACTTGAGACTCCACAACTAGAAACTCCACAACTAGAAACTCCCCAACTTGAAACTCCGCAACTAGACACTCCGCAACAGGAGACTCTACAACTAGAAACTCCAAAACTAGAAGCTCCAAAACTAGAAACTTTACAACTAGAAACTGCAAAACTAGAGACTTCACAATTTGAAACTCCACAACTAGACACTTCACAACTAGAAGCTCCACAACTAGAAACTCCACAACCAGAAACTTCACAACTAGAAACTCCACAACTAGAAACTCCACAACTAGAAACTCCGCAACTAGAGACTCCACCACTAGAAACTCCACAACTAGAAACTCCACAACTACAAACTCCACAAATAGAGACTCGGCAACTAGAAATTTCACATCTAGAAATTCCACAACTAAAAACTTTACAACTAGACACCCCAGAACTAAAAACTCTTCAACTAGAAACTCCTAAACTAGAGACTACAAAACTAGAGAATCTACAACTAGAGACTTCAAACTAGAAACTCAACAACTGGAAACTCCACAACTAAAAACTCAACAACTAGAAACTGCACAGCTTGAGACTCCGCAACTTGAAACTCCACAACTAGAAACTCGACAACTAGAAACTCCACAACTAGGAACTCCGCAACTAGAAACTCTAACACTAGAAACTCCACAACTGGAAACTCCACTACTAGATACTCCACAACTGGAAACTCGACAACTAGAAACTCCACAACTCGAAACTCCACAACCAGAGACTCCGCCACTCAATAACTAGAAACTCCACAAATGGAAACTCCACAACTTGATACTCCGCAACTAGTAACTCTAGAACTAGAGACTCCACAACTTGAAACTCCACAACTTTAAACTCCACAACTTGAGACTCCACAACAAGAAACTCCACAAATGGAAACTCCGTAACTAGAAACTCCGCAGCTAGAAACTACACAATTAGAGACTCCACAACCAGAAACTCCAAAACTCGAAACTCCACAACTTGAAACTCCACAACTAGACACTTCCCAACTAAAAACTCTTCAACTAGAAACTCCTAAACTTGAGACTCCACAACTAGAGAATCTACATGTAGAGACTTCAAACTAGAAACTCAACAACTAGAAACTCCACAACTAAAAACTCAACAACTAGAAACTGCACAGCTTGAGACTCCGCATCTTGAAACTCCACAACTTGAAACTCCACAACTAGAAACTCCGCAACTAGAAACTCCACAACAAGGGATTCCGCAACTAGAAACACCACAACTAGGAACTCCACAACTGAAAACTCAACTACTATATACTCCGCAACTGGAAACTCGACAACTAGAAACTCCACATCTAGAGACTTCACAACTTGAAACTCCACAACTAGAGACTCTGCAACTAGAAACTCTACAACTAGAAACTCCACAACTGGAAAATCTACAACTAGATACTCCAAAACTAGAAAATCCACAACTAGAAACTCCACAACTAGAAACTCCACAACTATAGAGTCCACAACTTGAAACTCCACAAGTTTAAACTCCACAACTTGAGACTCCACAACTGAAAACTTCACAACTAGAAACTCCACAACTAGAAACTCCCCAACTAGAAACTCCGCAACTAGAAACTCCGCAACAGGAGACTCTACAACTAGAAACTCCACAACTAGAAACTCCAAAACTAGAAACTCCACAACTAGAAACTCCACAACTAAAACTTCACAAGTCGAAACTCTACTAGAAACTCCACAACTTGAAACTCCACAACTTGACACTCCACAACTAGAAACTCCACAACCAGAAACTTCACAACTAGAAACTCCACAACTAGGAACTGCACAACTAGAAACTCCGCAACTAGAGACTCCACAACTAGAAACTCCACAACTACAAACTCCACAAATACAAACTCCACAAATAGAGACTCGGCAGATTAGAAATTCCATATCTAGCAACTCCACAACTAAAACTTTACAACTAGAAACAGCAAAACTAGAGACTTCACAACTAGAAACTCAACAACTAGAAACTCCACAACTAAAAACTTCACAACTGGAAACACCACAACTTGAGACTCCGCCACTTGAAACTCCACAACTAGGAACTCCGCTATTAAAAACTCCGCAACTAGAAACTCCACAAATCGATAATCCACAACTAGAAACTCCACAACAAGAAACTTCACAACCGGAAACTCCACAACTACAAATTCCACAAATAGAGACTCGGCAACTAGAAATTCCACGAATAGAGACTCGGCAACTAGACATTCCACAACTAGAGACTCTGACTAGAAACTCCACAACTAGAGACTCCGCAACTCCACAACTAGAAACTCCACAACTTAAAAATCTACAACTAGATACTCCACAACTAGAAAATCCGCAACTAGAACTCCACAACAATAGAGTCCACAACTTGAAACTTCACAAGTTTAAACTCCACAACTTGAGACTCCTTAACTTGAAACTCCGCAACTAGAATCTCCGCCGCTAGAAACTACACAACTAGAGACTCCACAACTAGAAACTCCACACCTAGAAACTCCACAACTTGAAACCTCACAACCTTAAAATACGCAACTAGAAAATCCACAGCTAGAGATTCCGCAACTAGAAACTCCACAACTAGAAACTCCACAACTAGAAACTCAACAACTAGAAACTCCGAAACTGGAAACTCCACTACTGGATACAACACAACTGGAAACTCGACAACTGGAAACTCCACATCTAGAGACTCCACAACTTGAAACTCCACAACTAGAGACTCTGCAACTAGAAACTTCACAACTAGAAACTCCACAACTACAAACTCCACAAATAGAGACTCGGCAACTAGAAATTCCACGAATAGAGACTCGGCAACTAGAAATTCCACAACTAGAGACTCTGCAACTAGAAACTCCACAACTAGAGACTACGCAACTCCACAACTAGTAACTCCACAACTGGAAAATCTACAACTATATACTCCACAACTAGAAAATCCACAACTAGAAACTCCACAACTAGAAACTCCACAACTATAGAGTCCACAACTTGAAACTCCACAACTAGAAACTCCACAACTAGAAACTCCCCAACTTGAAACTCCGCAACTAGAATTTCCACAGCTAGAAACTACACAACTAGAGACTCCACAACGAGAAACTCCACAACTAGAAACTCCACAACTAGAGACTCCAAAACTAGAAACTCGACAACTTGAAACTCCACAACTAGAAACTCCAAAACTACAAACTCCACAAAACGAGACTCGGCAACTAGAAATTCCATATCTAGAAACTCCACAACTAAAAACTTTACAACTAGAAACTGCAAAACTAGAGACTTCACAACTAGAAACTCAACAACTAGGAACTCCACAACTAAAAACTCCACAACTGGAAACTCCACAACTAGACACTCCACAACTAAAAACTCTTCAACTAGAAACTCCTGAACTTGAGACTCCACAACTAGAGAATCTACAAGTAGAAACTTCAAACTAGAAACTCAACAACTAGAAACTCCACAACTAAAAACTCAACAACTAGAAACTGCACAGCTTGAGGCTCCGCAACTTGAAACTCCACAACTTGAAACTCCACAACTAGAAACTCCGCAACTAGAAACTCCACAACTAGGGACTCTGCAACTAGAAACTCCACAACTAGAAACTCCACAACTGGAAACTCCACTACTAGATACTCCACAACTGGAAACTCGACAACTGGAAACTCCACAATTAGAGACTCCACAACTTGAAACTCCACAACTAGAGACTCTGCAACTAGAAACTCCACAACTAGAAACTCCACAACTTGAACTCTACAACAAAAGAGTCCACAACTTGAAACTCCACAAGTTTAAACTTCACAACTTGAGACTCCACAACTTAAAACTCCGCAACTAGAATCTCCGCCGCTAGAAACTACACAACTAGAGACTCCACAACTAGAAACTCCACAACTTGAAACCTCACAACCTTAAGAGTCGCAACTAGAAAATCCACAGCTAGAGATTCCTCAACTAGAAACTCCACAACTAGAAACTCCACAACTAGAAACTCAACAACTAGAAACTCCACAACTGGAAACTCCACTACTAGATACTCCACAACTGGAAAAACGACAACAGGAAACTCCACATCTAGAGACTCCACAACATGAAACTCCACAACTAGAGACTCTGCAACTAGAAACTTCACAACTAGAAACTCCACAACTACAAACTCCACAAATAGAGACTCGGCAACTAGAAATTCCACGAATAGAGACTCGGCAACTAGAAATTCCACAACTAGAGACTCTGCAACTAGAAACTCCACAACTAGAGACTCCGCAACTCCACAACTAGTAACTCCACAACGGGAAAATCTACAACTAGATACTCCACAATTAGAAAATCCACAACTAGAAACTCCACAACTAGAAACTCCACAACTATAGAGTCCACAACTTGAAACTCCACAACTAGAAACTCCACAACTAGAAACTCCCCAACTTGAAACTCCGCAACTAGAATCTCCGAAGCTAGAAACTACACAACTAGAGACTCCACAACTAGAAACTCCACAACTAGAAGCTCCACAACTTAAAACCTCAAGACCTTAAGTTACGCAACTAGAAAATCCACAGCTAGAGATTCCGCAACTAGAAACTCCACAAATAGAAACTCCACAACTAGAAACTCAACAACTAGAAACTCCGCAACTAGAGACTCCAAAACTAGAAACTCCACAACTTGAAACTCCACAACTAGAAACTCCAAAACTACAAACTCCACAAAACGAGACTCGGCAACTAGAAATTCCATATCTAGAAACTCCACAACTAAAAACTTTACAACTATAAACTGCAAAACTAGAGACTTCACAACTAGAAACTCAACAACTAGAAACTCCACAACTAAAAACTCCACAGCTGGAAACTCCACAACTTGAGACTCCGCAACTTGAAACTTCACAAGAAGAAACTCCGCTATTAAAAACTCCACAACCAGAAACTCCGCAACTAGAAACTCCACAACCTAAAACTCCACAACTAGATACTCCACAACTGGAAACTCCTCAACTAGATACTTCACAACTGGAAACTCCACAACTATATACTCCACAACCTGAACTAGAAACTCCACAACTAGATACTCCGCAACTAGTAACTCTACAACTAGAGACTCCACAACTTGAAACTCCACAACTTTAAACTCCACAACTTGAGACTCCACAACTAGAAACTCCACAAATGGAAACTCCGCAACTAGAAACTCCGCAGCTAGAAACTACACAACTAAAGACTCCACAACTAGAAACTCCAAAACTCGAAACTCCACAACTGGAAACTCCACAACTAGACACTCCACAACTAAAAACTCTTCAACTAGAAACTCCTGAACTTGAGACTCCACAACTAGAGAATCTACAAGTAGAAACTTCAAACTAGAAACTCAACAACTAGAAACTCCACAACTAAAAACTCAACAACTAGAAACTGCACAGCTTGAGGCTCCGCAACTTGAAACTCCACAACTTGAAACTCCACAACTAGAAACTCCGCAACTAGAAACTCCACAACTAGGGACTCTGCAACTAGAAACTCCACAACTAGAAACTCCACAACTGGAAACTCCACTACTAGATACTCCACAACTGGAAACTCGACAACTGGAAACTCCACAATTAGAGACTCCACAACTTGAAACTCCACAACTAGAGACTCTGCAACTAGAAACTCCACAACTAGAAACTCCACAACTACAAACTCTACAAATAGAGACTCGGCAACTAGAAATTCCACGAATAGAGACTCGGCAACTAGAAATTCCACAACTAGAGACTCTGCAATTAGAAACTCCACAACTAGAGACTCCGCAACTCCACAACTGGAAAATCTACAACTAGATACTCCACAACTAGAAACTCCACCATTTTAAACTCCACAACTTGAGACTCCACAACTAGAAACTCCACAACTAGAAACTCCCCAACTTGAAACTCCGCAACTAGACACTCCGCAACAGGAGACTCTACAACTAGAAACTCCAAAACTAGAAGCTCCAAAACTAGAAACTTTACAACTAGAAACTGCAAAACTAGAGACTTCACAATTTGAAACTCCACAACTAGACACTTCACAACTAGAAGCTCCACAACTAGAAACTCCACAACCAGAAACTTCACAACTAGAAACTCCACAACTAGAAACTCCACAACTAGAAACTCCGCAACTAGAGACTCCACCACTAGAAACTCCACAACTAGAAACTCCACAACTACAAACTCCACAAATAGAGACTCGGCAACTAGAAATTTCACATCTAGAAATTCCACAACTAAAAACTTTACAACTAGACACCCCAGAACTAAAAACTCTTCAACTAGAAACTCCTAAACTAGAGACTACAAAACTAGAGAATCTACAACTAGAGACTTCAAACTAGAAACTCAACAACTGGAAACTCCACAACTAAAAACTCAACAACTAGAAACTGCACAGCTTGAGACTCCGCAACTTGAAACTCCACAACTAGAAACTCGACAACTAGAAACTCCACAACTAGGAACTCCGCAACTAGAAACTCTAACACTAGAAACTCCACAACTGGAAACTCCACTACTAGATACTCCACAACTGGAAACTCGACAACTAGAAACTCCACAACTCGAAACTCCACAACCAGAGACTCCGCCACTCAATAACTAGAAACTCCACAAATGGAAACTCCACAACTTGATACTCCGCAACTAGTAACTCTAGAACTAGAGACTCCACAACTTGAAACTCCACAACTTTAAACTCCACAACTTGAGACTCCACAACAAGAAACTCCACAAATGGAAACTCCGTAACTAGAAACTCCGCAGCTAGAAACTACACAATTAGAGACTCCACAACCAGAAACTCCAAAACTCGAAACTCCACAACTTGAAACTCCACAACTAGACACTTCCCAACTAAAAACTCTTCAACTAGAAACTCCTAAACTTGAGACTCCACAACTAGAGAATCTACATGTAGAGACTTCAAACTAGAAACTCAACAACTAGAAACTCCACAACTAAAAACTCAACAACTAGAAACTGCACAGCTTGAGACTCCGCATCTTGAAACTCCACAACTTGAAACTCCACAACTAGAAACTCCGCAACTAGAAACTCCACAACAAGGGATTCCGCAACTAGAAACACCACAACTAGGAACTCCACAACTGAAAACTCAACTACTATATACTCCGCAACTAGAAACTCCACAACTAGAAACTCCACAACTATAGAGTCCACAACTTGAAACTCCACAAGTTTAAACTCCACAACTTGAGACTCCACAACTGAAAACTTCACAACTAGAAACTCCACAACTAGAAACTCCCCAACTAGAAACTCCGCAACTAGAAACTCCGCAACAGGAGACTCTACAACTAGAAACTCCACAACTAGAAACTCCAAAACTAGAAACTCCACAACTAGAAACTCCACAACTAAAACTTCACAAGTCGAAACTCTACTAGAAACTCCACAACTTGAAACTCCACAACTTGACACTCCACAACTAGAAACTCCACAACCAGAAACTTCACAACTAGAAACTCCACAACTAGGAACTGCACAACTAGAAACTCCGCAACTAGAGACTCCACAACTAGAAACTCCACAACTACAAACTCCACAAATACAAACTCCACAAATAGAGACTCGGCAGATTAGAAATTCCATATCTAGCAACTCCACAACTAAAACTTTACAACTAGAAACAGCAAAACTAGAGACTTCACAACTAGAAACTCAACAACTGGAAACTCCACAACTAAAAACTTCACAACTGGAAACACCACAACTTGAGACTCCGCCACTTGAAACTCCACAACTAGGAACTCCGCTATTAAAAACTCCGCAACTAGAAACTCCACAAATCGATACTCCACAACTAGAAACTCCACAACAAGAAACTTCACAACCGGAAACTCCACAACTACAAATTCCACAAATAGAGACTCGGCAACTAGAAATTCCACGAATAGAGACTCGGCAACTAGACATTCCACAACTAGAGACTCTGACTAGAAACTCCACAACTAGAGACTCCGCAACTCCACAACTAGAAACTCCACAACTTAAAAATCTACAACTAGATACTCCACAACTAGAAAATCCGCAACTAGAACTCCACAACAATAGAGTCCACAACTTGAAACTTCACAAGTTTAAACTCCACAACTTGAGACTCCTTAACTTGAAACTCCGCAACTAGAATCTCCGCCGCTAGAAACTACACAACTAGAGACTCCACAACTAGAAACTCCACACCTAGAAACTCCACAACTTGAAACCTCACAACCTTAAAATACGCAACTAGAAAATCCACAGCTAGAGATTCCGCAACTAGAAACTCCACAACTAGAAACTCCACAACTAGAAACTCAACAACTAGAAACTCCGAAACTGGAAACTCCACTACTGGATACAACACAACTGGAAACTCGACAACTGGAAACTCCACATCTAGAGACTCCACAACTTGAAACTCCACAACTAGAGACTCTGCAACTAGAAACTTCACAACTAGAAACTCCACAACTACAAACTCCACAAATAGAGACTCGGCAACTAGAAATTCCACGAATAGAGACTCGGCAACTAGAAATTCCACAACTAGAGACTCTGCAACTAGAAACTCCACAACTAGAGACTACGCAACTCCACAACTAGTAACTCCACAACTGGAAAATCTACAACTATATACTCCACAACTAGAAAATCCACAACTAGAAACTCCACAACTAGAAACTCCACAACTATAGAGTCCACAACTTGAAACTCCACAACTAGAAACTCCACAACTAGAAACTCCCCAACTTGAAACTCCGCAACTAGAATTTCCACAGCTAGAAACTACACAACTAGAGACTCCACAACGAGAAACTCCACAACTAGAAACTCCACAACTAGAGACTCCAAAACTAGAAACTCGACAACTTGAAACTCCACAACTAGAAACTCCAAAACTACAAACTCCACAAAACGAGACTCGGCAACTAGAAATTCCATATCTAGAAACTCCACAACTAAAAACTTTACAACTAGAAACTGCAAAACTAGAGACTTCACAACTAGAAACTCAACAACTAGGAACTCCACAACTAAAAACTCCACAGCTGGAAACTCCACAACTTGAGACTCCGCAACTTGAAACTTCACAAGTAGAAACTCCGCTATTAAAAACTCCACAACCAGAAACTCCGCAACTACAAACTCCACAACTTAATACTCCACAACTAGATACTCCACAACTGGAAACTCCTCAACTAGATACTTCACAACTGGAAACTCCACAACTAGATACTCCACAACTAGAAACTCCACAACTAGAAACTCCACAACTAGAGACTCCACAACTCGAAACTCCACAACTAGAAACTCCACAACCAGACACTCCGCAACTCCACAACTAGAAACTCCACAACTGGAAACTCCACAACTAGATACTCAACAACTAGTAACTCTAACCCTAGAGACTACACAACTAGAAACTCAACAACTAGAAACTCCACAACTAAAAACTCCACAACTGGAAACTCCACAACTTGAAACTCCACAACTAGAAACTCCGCTATTAAAAACTCCGCAACTAGAAACTCGACAACTAGATACTCCAACTGGAAACTCCACAACTAGAAACTTCACAACTGGAAACTCCACAACTAGATACTCCACTTCTGGAAACTCCACAACCAGACTCTGCAACTAGAAACTCCGCAACTCGAAACTCCACAACTAGAAACTCCAACTAGAAACTCCACAACTAGAGACTCCGCCTTTCCACAACTAGAAACAACACAACTGGAAACTCCACAACTAGATACTCCACAACTAGAGACTCCCCAACTTGAAACTCCACAACTTTGAACTCCACAACTTGATACTCCACAACTAGAAACTCCACAACTTTAAACTCCACAACTAGAAACTCCACAACCAGAAAATCTACAACTAGAAACTCCGCAACTACAAACTCCACAACCAGAGACTCTGCAACTAGAAACACCACAACTAGAAACTCCACAACTAGAAACTCCACAACTAGAACTTCCACAACTAGAGACTCCGCAACTCCACAACTAGATACTCCACAACTAGAAACTCTTCAACTAGAGACTCCCCAACTTGAAACTCCACAACTTTAAACTCCACAACTTGAGACTCCACAACTAGAAACTCCACAACTTGAAACTCCACAACTAGAAACTCCACAACCAGAAACTCTACAACTGGAAACTCCACAACTAGAAACTCCACAACCAGAAACTCCGCAACTAGAGACTCCACAACTAAAAACTCCACAACTAGAAACTCCACAACAACAAACTCCACAAATAGAGACTCGGCAACTAGAAATTCCATATCTAGAAACTCCACAACTAAAAACCCCACAAGTAAAAACTCCACAACTAGAAACTCCACAACTAGAAACTCTACAACTAGAGACTCCGCAACAAGAAACTCCACAGCCAGAGACTCTGCAACTAGAATCTCTGCAGCTAGAAACTCCATAAACAGAAACTCCACAATTAGAAATTCCGCAGCTAGAAACTCCACAACTAGAGACTCCACAACTAGAAACTCCACAAACAGAAACTCCACAATTAGAAACTCCGCAACTAGAAACTCCATAACTAGAAACTCCACAACTAGAAACTAAACAACTAGAAACTCCGCAACTAGAGACTCCACAACTAGAAACTCCACAACTTGAAACTCCACAACTACAAACTCCACAACTACAAACTCCACAAATAGACTCGGCAACTAGAAATTCCATATCTAGAAACTCCACAACTAGAAACTCCACAACCAGAGACTCCGCATTTCCACAACTAGAAACTCCACAACTAGATACTCCACAACTAGAAACTCCACAACTAGAGACTCCCCAACTTGAAACTCCACAACTTTGAACTCCACAACTTGATACTCCACAACTAGAAACTCCACAACTTTAAACTCCACAACTAGAAACTCCACAACTAGAAACTCCACAACTTGAAACCTCACAACCTTAAGTTCCGCAACTAGAAGACCCACAGCTAGAGATTCCGCAACTAGAAATTCCACAACTAGACACTCCACAACTAAAAACTCTTCAACTAGAAACTCCTAAACTAGAGACTACACCACTAGAGAATCTACAACTAGAGACTTCAAACTAGAAACTCAACAACTAGAAACTCCACAACTAAAAACTCAACAACTAGAGACTGAACAGCATGAGACTCCGCAACTTGAAACTCCACAACTAGAAACTCCACATCTAGAAACTCCACAACTAGGGACTCTGCAACTAGAAACTCCAACACTAGAAACTCCACAACTGGAAATTCCACTACTAGATACTCCATAACTGGAAACTCGACAACTAAAATCTTCACATCTAGAGACTCCACAACTTTAAACTCCACAACTAGAGACTCTGCAACTAGAAACTCCACAACTAGAAACTCCACAACTATAAACTCCACAACTACAAACTCCACAAATAGAGACTCGGCAACTAGAAATTCCACAAATAGAGACTCGGCAACTAGAAATTCCATATCTAGAAACTCCACAATTAGAAACTGCAAAACTAGAGGCTTCAAAACTAGAAACTGAACAACTAGAAACTCCACAACCTAAAACTTCACAACTGGAAATTCCAAACTTGAGACTCCGCAACTTGAAACTTCACAAGTAGAAACTCCGCTATTAAAAATTCCGCAACTAGAAACTCCGCAACTAGAAACTCCACAACTGGAAAATCCACAACTAGACACTTCACAACTGGAAACTCCACAACTAGATACTCCACAACTGGAAACTCCACAACTAGAAACTCCACAACTAGAGACTCCACAACTCGAAAATCCACAACTAGAAACTCCACAACCAGAGACTCCGCAACTCCACAACCAGAGACTCCGCAACTCCACAACTAGAAACTCCACAACTGGAAACTCCACAACTAGATACTCCGCAACTAGAAACTCCACAACTAGAGACTCCACAACTTGAAACTCCACAACTTGAAGCTCCACAACTTGAGACTCCACAACTAGAAACTCCACAACCAGAAACTCCACAACTGGAAACTCCACAACTAGAAACTCCACAACTAGAAACTCTGCAACTCGAGACTCCACAAATAGAAACTCCACAAATAGAAACTCCACAACTTCAAACTCCACAAATAGCGACTCGGCTACAAGAAATTTCATGTCTAGAAAGTCCACAACTAGAAACTCCACAACTGGAAACACCACAACTAGAAACTCCACAACTAGAAATACCACAACTACAGACTCCGCGACTAGAAACTCCACAACCAGAGACTCTGCAACTAGAAACTCCGCAGCTAGAAACTCCACAAATAGAAACTCCGCAACTAGAATCTCCGCAGTTAGAAACTACACAACTAGAGACTCCACAACTAGAAACTCCACAACTAGAAACTCCACAACTTGAAACCTCCCAAATTTAAGTTACGCAACTAGAAAATCCACAGCTAGAGATTCCGCAACTAGAAATTCCACAACTAGAAACTCCACAACTAGAAACTCAACAACTAGAAACTCCGCAACTAGAGACTCCACAACTAGAAACTCCACAACTACAAACTCCACAAATAGAGACTCGGCAACTAGAAATTCCATATCTAGAAACTCCACAACTAAAAACTTTACAACTAGAAACTGCAAAACTAGAGACTTCACAACTAGAAACTCAACAACTAGAAACTCCACAATTAAAAACTCCACAGCTGGAAACTCCACAACTTGAGACTCCGCAACTAGATACTTCACAACTGGAAACTTCACAACTAGATACTCCACAACTGGAAACTCCACAACTAGAAACTCCACAACTAGAGACTCCACAACTCGAAACTCCACAACTACAAATTCCACAAATAGAGACTCGGCAACTAGAAATTCCACGAGTAGAGACTTGGCAACTAGAAATTCCACAACTAGAGACTCTGCAACTAGAAACTCCACAACTAGAGACTCCGCAACTCCACAACTAGAAACTCCCCAACTGGAAAATCTACAACTAGATACTCCTCAACTAGAAAATCCACAACTAGAAACTCCACAACTTGAACTCTACAACAAAAGAGTCCACAACTTGAAACTCCACAAGTTTAAACTTCACAACTTGAGACTCCACAACTTAAAACTCCGCAACTAGAATCTCCGCCGCTAGAAACTACACAACTAGAGACTCCACAACTAGAAACTCCACAACTAGAAACTCCACAACTTGAAACCTCACAACCTTAAGAGTCGCAACTAGAAAATCCACAGCTAGAGATTCCTCAACTAGAAACTCCACAACTAGAAACTCCACAACTAGAAACTCAACAACTAGAAACTCCACAACTGGAAACTCCACTACTAGATACTCCACAACTGGAAAAACGACAACAGGAAACTCCACATCTAGAGACTCCACAACATGAAACTCCACAACTAGAGACTCTGCAACTAGAAACTTCACAACTAGAAACTCCACAACTACAAACTCCACAAATAGAGACTCGGCAACTAGAAATTCCACGAATAGAGACTCGGCAACTAGAAATTCCACAACTAGAGACTCTGCAACTAGAAACTCCACAACTAGAGACTCCGCAACTCCACAACTAGTAACTCCACAACGGGAAAATCTACATATAGATACTCCACAATTAGAAAATCCACAACTAGAAACTCCACAACTAGAAACTCCACAACTATAGAGTCCACAACTTGAAACTCCACAACTAGAAACTCCACAACTAGAAACTCCCCAACTTGAAACTCCGCAACTAGAATCTCCGCAGCTAGAAACTACACAACTAGAGACTCCACAACTAGAAACTCCACAACTAGAAGCTCCACAACTTAAAACCTCAAGACCTTAAGTTACGCAACTAGAAAATCCACAGCTAGAGATTCCGCAACTAGAAACTCCACAACTAGAAACTCCATAACTAGAAACTCAACAACTAGAAACTCCGCAACTAGAGACTCCAAAACTAGAAACTCCACAACTTGAAACTCCACAACTAGAAACTCCAAAACTACAAACTCCACAAAACGAGACTCGGCAACTAGAAATTCCATATCTAGAAACTCCACAACTAAAAACTTTACAACTATAAACTGCAAAACTAGAGACTTCACAACTAGAAACTCAACAACTAGAAACTCCACAACTAAAAACTCCACAGCTGGAAACTCCACAACTTGAGACTCCGCAACTCTAAACTTCACAAGAAGAAACTCCGCTATTAAAAACTCCACAACCAGAAACTCCGCAACTAGAAACTCCACAACCTAAAACTCCACAACTAGATACTCCACAACTGGAAACTCCTCAACTAGATACTTCACAACTGGAAACTCCACAACTATATACTCCACAACTGGAAACTCCACAACTAGAAACTCCACAACTAGAGACTCCACAACCCGAACTAGAAACTCCACAACTAGATACTCCGCAACTAGTAACTCTACAACTAGAGACTCCACAACTTGAAACTCCACAACTTTAAACTCCACAACTAGAAACTCCAAAACTCGAAACTCCACAACTGGAAACTCCACAACTAGACACTCCACAACTAAAAACTCTTCAACTAGAAACTCCTGAACTTGAGACTCCACAACTAGAGAATCTACAAGTAGAAACTTCAAACTAGAAACTCAACAACTAGAAACTCCACAACTAAAAACTCAACAACTAGAAACTGCACAGCTTGAGGCTCCGCAACTTGAAACTCCACAACTTGAAACTCCACAACTAGAAACTCCGCAACTAGAAACTCCACAACTAGGGACTCTGCAACTAGAAACTCCACAACTAGAAACTCCACAACTGGAAACTCCACTACTAGATACTCCACAACTGGAAACTCGACAACTGGAAACTCCACAATTAGAGACTCCACAACTTGAAACTCCACAACTAGAGACTCTGCAACTAGAAACTCCACAACTAGAAACTCCACAACTACAAACTCTACAAATAGAGACTCGGCAACTAGAAATTCCACGAATAGAGACTCGGCAACTAGAAATTCCACAACTAGAGACTCTGCAACTAGAAACTCCACAACTAGAGACTCCGCAACTCCACAACTGGAAAATCTACAACTAGATACTCCACAACTAGAAACTCCACCATTTTAAACTCCACAACTTGAGACTCCACAACTAGAAACTCCACAACTAGAAACTCCCCAACTTGAAACTCCGCAACTAGACACTCCGCAACAGGAGACTCTACAACTAGAAACTCCAAAACTAGAAGCTCCAAAACTAGAAACTTTACAACTAGAAACTGCAAAACTAGAGACTTCACAATTTGAAACTCCACAACTAGACACTTCACAACTAGAAGCTCCACAACTAGAAACTCCACAACTAGGGACTCTGCAACTAGAAACTCCACAACTAGAAACTCCACAACTGGAAACTCCACTACTAGATACTCCACAACTGGAAACTCCACAACTAGAAACTCCACAACTAGAGACTCCACAACTCGAAAATCCACAACTAGAAACTCCACAACCAGAGACTCCGCAACTCCACAACTAGAAACTCCACAACTGGAAACTCCACAACTAGATACTCCGCAACTAGAAACTCCACAACTAGAGACTCCACAACTTGAAACTCCACAACTTGAAGCTCCACAACTTGAGACTCCACAACTAGAAACTCCACAACCAGAAACTCCACAACTGGAAACTCCACAACTAGAAACTCCACAACTAGAAACTCTGCAACTCGAGACTCCACAAATAGAAACTCCACAAATAGAAACTCCACAACTGCAAACTCCACAAATAGCGACTCGGCTACAAGAAATTTCATGTCTAGAAAGTCCACAACTAAAACTCCACAACTGGAAACACCACAACTAGAAACTCCACAACTAGAAATACCACAACTACAGACTCCGCGACTAGAAACTCCACAACCAGAGACTCTGCAACTAGAAACTCCGCAGCTAGAAACTCCACAAATAGAAACTCCGCAACTAGAATCTCCGCAGTTAGAAACTACACAACTAGAGACTCCACAACTAGAAACTCCACAACTAGAAACTCCACAACTTGAAACCTCCCAAATTTAAGTTACGCAACTAGAAAATCCACAGCTAGAGATTCCGCAACTAGTAACTCCACAACTAGAAACTCCACAACTAGAAACTCAACAACTAGAAACTCCGCAACTAGAGACTCCACAACTAGAAACTCCACAACTTGAAACTCCACAACTACAAACTCCACAACTACAAACTCCACAAATAGACTCGGCAACTAGAAATTCCATATCTAGAAACTCTACAACTAAAAACTTTACAAGTAGAAACTGCAAAACTAGAGACTTCACAAATAGAAACTCCACAAATAGACTCGGCAACTAGAAATTCCATATCTAGAAACTCCACAACTAGAAACTCCACAACCAGAGACTCCGCATTTCCACAACTAGAAACTCCACAACTAGATACTCCACAACTAGAAACTCCACAACTAGAGACTCCCCAACTTGAAACTCCACAACTTTGAACTCCACAACTTGATACTCCACAACTAGAAACTCCACAACTTTAAACTCCACAACTAGAAACTCCACAACTAGAAACTCCACAACTTGAAACCTCACAACCTTAAGTTCCGCAACTAGAAAACCCACAGCTAGAGATTCCGCAACTAGAAATTCCACAACTAGACACTCCACAACTAAAAACTCTTCAACTAGAAACTCCTAAACTAGAGACTACACCACTAGAGAATCTACAACTAGAGACTTCAAACTAGAAACTCAGCAACTAGAAACTCCACAACTAAAAACTCAACAACTAGAGACTGAACAGCATGAGACTCCGCAACTTGAAACTCCACAACTAGAAACTCCACAACTGGAAACTCCACTACTAGATACTCCATAACTGGAAACTCGAAAACTAAAATCTCCACATCTAGAGACTCCACAACTTTAAACTCCACAACTAGAGACTCTGCAACTAGAAACTCCACAACTAGAAACTCCACAACTATAAACTCCAACTCCACAAACTCCACAAATTGAGACTCGGCAACTAGAAATTCCACAAATAGAGACTCGGCAACTAGAAATTCCATATCTAGAAACTCCACAATTAGAAACTGCAAAACTAGAGGCTTCAAAACTAGAAACTGAACAACTAGAAACTCCACAACCTAAAACTTCACAACTGGAAATTCCACAACTTGAGACTCCGCAACTTGAAACTTCACAAGTAGAAACTCCGCTATTAAAAATTCCGCAACTAGAAACTCCGCAACTAGAAACTCCACAACTGGAAAATCCACAACTAGACACTTCACAACTGGAAACTCCACAACTAGATACTCCACAACTGGAAACTCCACAACTAGAAACTCCACAACTAGAGACTCCACAACTCGAAAATCCACAACTAGAAACTCCACAACCAGAGACTCCGCAACTCCACAACTAGAAACTCCACAACTGGAAACTCCACAACTAGATACTCCGCAACTAGAAACTCCACAACTAGAGACTCCACAACTTGAAACTCCACAACTTGAAGCTCCACAACTTGAGACTCCACAACTAGAAACTCCACAACCAGAAACTCCACAACTGGAAACTCCACAACTAGAAACTCCACAACTAGAAACTCTGCAACTCGAGACTCCACAAATAGAAACTCCACAAATAGAAACTCCACAACTGCAAACTCCACAAATAGCGACTCGGCTACAAAAAATTTCATGTCTAGAAAGTCCACAACTAAAAACTCCACAACTGGAAACACCACAACTAGAAACTCCACAACTAGAAATACCACAACTACAGACTCCGCGACTAGAAACTCCACAACCAGAGACTCTGCAACTAGAAACTCCGCAGCTAGAAACTCCACAAATAGAAACTCCGCAACTAGAATCTCCGCAGTTAGAAACTACACAACTAGAGACTCCACAACTAGAAACTCCACAACTAGAAACTCCACAACTTGAAACCTCCCAAATTTAAGTTACGCAACTAGAAAATCCACAGCTAGAGATTCCGCAACTAGAAACTCCACAACTAGAAACTCCACAACTAGAAACTCAACAACTAGAAACTCCGCAACTAGAGACTCCAAAACTAGAAACTCCACAACTTGAAACTCCACAACTACAAACTCCACAACTACAAACTCCACAAATAGAGACTCGGCAACTAGAAATTCCATATCTAGAAACTCCACAACTAAAAACTTTACAACTAGAAACTGCAAAACTAGAGACTTCACAACTAGAAACTCAACAACTGGAAACTCCACAATTAAAAACTCCACAGCTGGAAACTCCACAACTTGAGACTCCGCAACTAGATACTTCACAACTGGAAACTTCACAACTAGATACTCCACAACTGGAAACTCCACAACTAGAAACTCCACAACTAGAGACTCCACAACTCGAAACTCCACAACTACAAATTCCACAAATAGAGACTCGGCAACTAGAAATTCCACGAGTAGAGACTTGGCAACTAGAAATTCCACAACTAGAGACTCTGCAACTAGAAACTCCACAACTAGAGACTCCGCAACTCCACAACTAGAAACTCCCCAACTGGAAAATCTACAACTAGATACTCCTCAACTAGAAAATCCACAACTAGAAACTCCACAACTTGAACTCTACAACAATAGAGTCCACAACTTGAAACTCCACAACTAGAAACTCCACAACTAGAAACTCCCCAACTTGAAACTCCGCAACTAGAATCTCCGCAGCTAGAAACTACACAACTAGAGACTCCACAACTAGAAACTCCACAACTAGAAGCTCCACAACTTAAAACCTCAAGACCTTAAGTTACGCAACTACAAAATCCAAAGCTAGAGATTCCGCAACTAGAGACTCCACAACTAGAAACTCCACAACTAGAAACTCAACAACTAGAAACTCCGCAACTAGAGACTCCAAAACTAGAAACTCCACAACTTGAAACTCCACAACTAGAAACTCCACAACTAAAAACTCAACAACTAGAGACTGAACAGCATGAGACTCCGCAACTTGAAACTCCACAACTAGAAACTCCACATCTAGAAACTCCACAACTAGGGACTCTGCAACTAGAAACTCCAACACTAGAAACTCCACAACTGGAAATTCCACTACTAGATACTCCATAACTGGAAACTCGACAACTAAAATCTTCACATCTAGAGACTCCACAACTTTAAACTCCACAACTAGAGACTCTGCAACTAGAAACTCCACAACTAGAAACTCCACAACTATAAACTCCACAACTACAAACTCCACAAATAGAGACTCGGCAACTAGAAATTCCACAAATAGAGACTCGGCAACTAGAAATTCCATATCTAGAAACTCCACAATTAGAAACTGCAAAACTAGAGGCTTCAAAACTAGAAACTGAACAACTAGAAACTCCACAACCTAAAACTTCACAACTGGAAATTCCAAACTTGAGACTCCGCAACTTGAAACTTCACAAGTAGAAACTCCGCTATTAAAAATTCCGCAACTAGAAACTCCGCAACTAGAAACTCCACAACTGGAAAATCCACAACTAGACACTTCACAACTGGAAACTCCACAACTAGATACTCCACAACTGGAAACTCCACAACTAGAAACTCCACAACTAGAGACTCCACAACTCGAAAATCCACAACTAGAAACTCCACAACCAGAGACTCCGCAACTCCACAACCAGAGACTCCGCAACTCCACAACTAGAAACTCCACAACTGGAAACTCCACAACTAGATACTCCGCAACTAGAAACTCCACAACTAGAGACTCCACAACTTGAAACTCCACAACTTGAAGCTCCACAACTTGAGACTCCACAACTAGAAACTCCACAACCAGAAACTCCACAACTGGAAACTCCACAACTAGAAACTCCACAACTAGAAACTCTGCAACTCGAGACTCCACAAATAGAAACTCCACAAATAGAAACTCCACAACTTCAAACTCCACAAATAGCGACTCGGCTACAAGAAATTTCATGTCTAGAAAGTCCACAACTAAAAACTCCACAACTGGAAACACCACAACTAGAAACTCCACAACTAGAAATACCACAACTACAGACTCCGCGACTAGAAACTCCACAACCAGAGACTCTGCAACTAGAAACTCCGCAGCTAGAAACTCCACAAATAGAAACTCCGCAACTAGAATCTCCGCAGTTAGAAACTACACAACTAGAGACTCCACAACTAGAAACTCCACAACTAGAAACTCCACAACTTGAAACCTCCCAAATTTAAGTTACGCAACTAGAAAATCCACAGCTAGAGATTCCGCAACTAGAAATTCCACAACTAGAAACTCCACAACTAGAAACTCAACAACTAGAAACTCCGCAACTAGAGACTCCACAACTAGAAACTCCACAACTACAAACTCCACAAATAGAGACTCGGCAACTAGAAATTCCATATCTAGAAACTCCACAACTAAAAACTTTACAACTAGAAACTGCAAAACTAGAGACTTCACAACTAGAAACTCAACAACTAGAAACTCCACAATTAAAAACTCCACAGCTGGAAACTCCACAACTTGAGACTCCGCAACTAGATACTTCACAACTGGAAACTTCACAACTAGATACTCCACAACTGGAAACTCCACAACTAGAAACTCCACAACTAGAGACTCCACAACTCGAAACTCCACAACTACAAATTCCACAAATAGAGACTCGGCAACTAGAAATTCCACGAGTAGAGACTTGGCAACTAGAAATTCCACAACTAGAGACTCTGCAACTAGAAACTCCACAACTAGAGACTCCGCAACTCCACAACTAGAAACTCCCCAACTGGAAAATCTACAACTAGATACTCCTCAACTAGAAAATCCACAACTAGAAACTCCACAACTTGAACTCTACAACAAAAGAGTCCACAACTTGAAACTCCACAAGTTTAAACTTCACAACTTGAGACTCCACAACTTAAAACTCCGCAACTAGAATCTCCGCCGCTAGAAACTACACAACTAGAGACTCCACAACTAGAAACTCCACAACTAGAAACTCCACAACTTGAAACCTCACAACCTTAAGAGTCGCAACTAGAAAATCCACAGCTAGAGATTCCTCAACTAGAAACTCCACAACTAGAAACTCCACAACTAGAAACTCAACAACTAGAAACTCCACAACTGGAAACTCCACTACTAGATACTCCACAACTGGAAAAACGACAACAGGAAACTCCACATCTAGAGACTCCACAACATGAAACTCCACAACTAGAGACTCTGCAACTAGAAACTTCACAACTAGAAACTCCACAACTACAAACTCCACAAATAGAGACTCGGCAACTAGAAATTCCACGAATAGAGACTCGGCAACTAGAAATTCCACAACTAGAGACTCTGCAACTAGAAACTCCACAACTAGAGACTCCGCAACTCCACAACTAGTAACTCCACAACGGGAAAATCTACATATAGATACTCCACAATTAGAAAATCCACAACTAGAAACTCCACAACTAGAAACTCCACAACTATAGAGTCCACAACTTGAAACTCCACAACTAGAAACTCCACAACTAGAAACTCCCCAACTTGAAACTCCGCAACTAGAATCTCCGCAGCTAGAAACTACACAACTAGAGACTCCACAACTAGAAACTCCACAACTAGAAGCTCCACAACTTAAAACCTCAAGACCTTAAGTTACGCAACTAGAAAATCCACAGCTAGAGATTCCGCAACTAGAAACTCCACAACTAGAAACTCCATAACTAGAAACTCAACAACTAGAAACTCCGCAACTAGAGACTCCAAAACTAGAAACTCCACAACTTGAAACTCCACAACTAGAAACTCCAAAACTACAAACTCCACAAAACGAGACTCGGCAACTAGAAATTCCATATCTAGAAACTCCACAACTAAAAACTTTACAACTATAAACTGCAAAACTAGAGACTTCACAACTAGAAACTCAACAACTAGAAACTCCACAACTAAAAACTCCACAGCTGGAAACTCCACAACTTGAGACTCCGCAACTCTAAACTTCACAAGAAGAAACTCCGCTATTAAAAACTCCACAACCAGAAACTCCGCAACTAGAAACTCCACAACCTAAAACTCCACAACTAGATACTCCACAACTGGAAACTCCTCAACTAGATACTTCACAACTGGAAACTCCACAACTATATACTCCACAACTGGAAACTCCACAACTAGAAACTCCACAACTAGAGACTCCACAACCCGAACTAGAAACTCCACAACTAGATACTCCGCAACTAGTAACTCTACAACTAGAGACTCCACAACTTGAAACTCCACAACTTTAAACTCCACAACTAGAAACTCCAAAACTCGAAACTCCACAACTGGAAACTCCACAACTAGACACTCCACAACTAAAAACTCTTCAACTAGAAACTCCTGAACTTGAGACTCCACAACTAGAGAATCTACAAGTAGAAACTTCAAACTAGAAACTCAACAACTAGAAACTCCACAACTAAAAACTCAACAACTAGAAACTGCACAGCTTGAGGCTCCGCAACTTGAAACTCCACAACTTGAAACTCCACAACTAGAAACTCCGCAACTAGAAACTCCACAACTAGGGACTCTGCAACTAGAAACTCCACAACTAGAAACTCCACAACTGGAAACTCCACTACTAGATACTCCACAACTGGAAACTCGACAACTGGAAACTCCACAATTAGAGACTCCACAACTTGAAACTCCACAACTAGAGACTCTGCAACTAGAAACTCCACAACTAGAAACTCCACAACTACAAACTCTACAAATAGAGACTCGGCAACTAGAAATTCCACGAATAGAGACTCGGCAACTAGAAATTCCACAACTAGAGACTCTGCAACTAGAAACTCCACAACTAGAGACTCCGCAACTCCACAACTGGAAAATCTACAACTAGATACTCCACAACTAGAAACTCCACCATTTTAAACTCCACAACTTGAGACTCCACAACTAGAAACTCCACAACTAGAAACTCCCCAACTTGAAACTCCGCAACTAGACACTCCGCAACAGGAGACTCTACAACTAGAAACTCCAAAACTAGAAGCTCCAAAACTAGAAACTTTACAACTAGAAACTGCAAAACTAGAGACTTCACAATTTGAAACTCCACAACTAGACACTTCACAACTAGAAGCTCCACAACTAGAAACTCCACAACTAGGGACTCTGCAACTAGAAACTCCACAACTAGAAACTCCACAACTGGAAACTCCACTACTAGATACTCCACAACTGGAAACTCCACAACTAGAAACTCCACAACTAGAGACTCCACAACTCGAAAATCCACAACTAGAAACTCCACAACCAGAGACTCCGCAACTCCACAACTAGAAACTCCACAACTGGAAACTCCACAACTAGATACTCCGCAACTAGAAACTCCACAACTAGAGACTCCACAACTTGAAACTCCACAACTTGAAGCTCCACAACTTGAGACTCCACAACTAGAAACTCCACAACCAGAAACTCCACAACTGGAAACTCCACAACTAGAAACTCCACAACTAGAAACTCTGCAACTCGAGACTCCACAAATAGAAACTCCACAAATAGAAACTCCACAACTGCAAACTCCACAAATAGCGACTCGGCTACAAGAAATTTCATGTCTAGAAAGTCCACAACTAAAACTCCACAACTGGAAACACCACAACTAGAAACTCCACAACTAGAAATACCACAACTACAGACTCCGCGACTAGAAACTCCACAACCAGAGACTCTGCAACTAGAAACTCCGCAGCTAGAAACTCCACAAATAGAAACTCCGCAACTAGAATCTCCGCAGTTAGAAACTACACAACTAGAGACTCCACAACTAGAAACTCCACAACTAGAAACTCCACAACTTGAAACCTCCCAAATTTAAGTTACGCAACTAGAAAATCCACAGCTAGAGATTCCGCAACTAGTAACTCCACAACTAGAAACTCCACAACTAGAAACTCAACAACTAGAAACTCCGCAACTAGAGACTCCACAACTAGAAACTCCACAACTTGAAACTCCACAACTACAAACTCCACAACTACAAACTCCACAAATAGACTCGGCAACTAGAAATTCCATATCTAGAAACTCTACAACTAAAAACTTTACAAGTAGAAACTGCAAAACTAGAGACTTCACAAATAGAAACTCCACAAATAGACTCGGCAACTAGAAATTCCATATCTAGAAACTCCACAACTAGAAACTCCACAACCAGAGACTCCGCATTTCCACAACTAGAAACTCCACAACTAGATACTCCACAACTAGAAACTCCACAACTAGAGACTCCCCAACTTGAAACTCCACAACTTTGAACTCCACAACTTGATACTCCACAACTAGAAACTCCACAACTTTAAACTCCACAACTAGAAACTCCACAACTAGAAACTCCACAACTTGAAACCTCACAACCTTAAGTTCCGCAACTAGAAAACCCACAGCTAGAGATTCCGCAACTAGAAATTCCACAACTAGACACTCCACAACTAAAAACTCTTCAACTAGAAACTCCTAAACTAGAGACTACACCACTAGAGAATCTACAACTAGAGACTTCAAACTAGAAACTCAGCAACTAGAAACTCCACAACTAAAAACTCAACAACTAGAGACTGAACAGCATGAGACTCCGCAACTTGAAACTCCACAACTAGAAACTCCACAACTGGAAACTCCACTACTAGATACTCCATAACTGGAAACTCGACAACTAAAATCTCCACATCTAGAGACTCCACAACTTTAAACTCCACAACTAGAGACTCTGCAACTAGAAACTCCACAACTAGAAACTCCACAACTATAAACTCCAACTCCACAAACTCCACAAATTGAGACTCGGCAACTAGAAATTCCACAAATAGAGACTCGGCAACTAGAAATTCCATATCTAGAAACTCCACAATTAGAAACTGCAAAACTAGAGGCTTCAAAACTAGAAACTGAACAACTAGAAACTCCACAACCTAAAACTTCACAACTGGAAATTCCACAACTTGAGACTCCGCAACTTGAAACTTCACAAGTAGAAACTCCGCTATTAAAAATTCCGCAACTAGAAACTCCGCAACTAGAAACTCCACAACTGGAAAATCCACAACTAGACACTTCACAACTGGAAACTCCACAACTAGATACTCCACAACTGGAAACTCCACAACTAGAAACTCCACAACTAGAGACTCCACAACTCGAAAATCCACAACTAGAAACTCCACAACCAGAGACTCCGCAACTCCACAACTAGAAACTCCACAACTGGAAACTCCACAACTAGATACTCCGCAACTAGAAACTCCACAACTAGAGACTCCACAACTTGAAACTCCACAACTTGAAGCTCCACAACTTGAGACTCCACAACTAGAAACTCCACAACCAGAAACTCCACAACTGGAAACTCCACAACTAGAAACTCCACAACTAGAAACTCTGCAACTCGAGACTCCACAAATAGAAACTCCACAAATAGAAACTCCACAACTGCAAACTCCACAAATAGCGACTCGGCTACAAAAAATTTCATGTCTAGAAAGTCCACAACTAAAAACTCCACAACTGGAAACACCACAACTAGAAACTCCACAACTAGAAATACCACAACTACAGACTCCGCGACTAGAAACTCCACAACCAGAGACTCTGCAACTAGAAACTCCGCAGCTAGAAACTCCACAAATAGAAACTCCGCAACTAGAATCTCCGCAGTTAGAAACTACACAACTAGAGACTCCACAACTAGAAACTCCACAACTAGAAACTCCACAACTTGAAACCTCCCAAATTTAAGTTACGCAACTAGAAAATCCACAGCTAGAGATTCCGCAACTAGAAACTCCACAACTAGAAACTCCACAACTAGAAACTCAACAACTAGAAACTCCGCAACTAGAGACTCCAAAACTAGAAACTCCACAACTTGAAACTCCACAACTACAAACTCCACAACTACAAACTCCACAAATAGAGACTCGGCAACTAGAAATTCCATATCTAGAAACTCCACAACTAAAAACTTTACAACTAGAAACTGCAAAACTAGAGACTTCACAACTAGAAACTCAACAACTGGAAACTCCACAATTAAAAACTCCACAGCTGGAAACTCCACAACTTGAGACTCCGCAACTAGATACTTCACAACTGGAAACTTCACAACTAGATACTCCACAACTGGAAACTCCACAACTAGAAACTCCACAACTAGAGACTCCACAACTCGAAACTCCACAACTACAAATTCCACAAATAGAGACTCGGCAACTAGAAATTCCACGAGTAGAGACTTGGCAACTAGAAATTCCACAACTAGAGACTCTGCAACTAGAAACTCCACAACTAGAGACTCCGCAACTCCACAACTAGAAACTCCCCAACTGGAAAATCTACAACTAGATACTCCTCAACTAGAAAATCCACAACTAGAAACTCCACAACTTGAACTCTACAACAATAGAGTCCACAACTTGAAACTCCACAACTAGAAACTCCACAACTAGAAACTCCCCAACTTGAAACTCCGCAACTAGAATCTCCGCAGCTAGAAACTACACAACTAGAGACTCCACAACTAGAAACTCCACAACTAGAAGCTCCACAACTTAAAACCTCAAGACCTTAAGTTACGCAACTACAAAATCCAAAGCTAGAGATTCCGCAACTAGAGACTCCACAACTAGAAACTCCACAACTAGAAACTCAACAACTAGAAACTCCGCAACTAGAGACTCCAAAACTAGAAACTCCACAACTTGAAACTCCACAACTACAAACTCCACAACTACAAACTCCACAAATAGAGACTCGGCAACTAGAAATTCCATATCTAGAAACTCCACAACTAAAAACTTTACAACTAGAAACTGCAAAACTAGAGACTTCACAACTAGAAACTCAACAACTGGAAACTCCACAATTAAAAACTCCACAGCTGGAAACTCCACAACTTGAGACTCCGCAACTAGATACTTCACAACTGGAAACTTCACAACTAGATACTCCACAACTGGAAACTCCACAACTAGAAACTCCACAACTAGAGACTCCACAACTCGAAACTCCACAACTACAAATTCCACAAATAGAGACTCGGCAACTAGAAATTCCACGAGTAGAGACTTGGCAACTAGAAATTCCACAACTAGAGACTCTGCAACTAGAAACTCCACAACTAGAGACTCCGCAACTCCACAACTAGAAACTCCCCAACTGGAAAATCTACAACTAGATACTCCTCAACTAGAAAATCCACAACTAGAAACTCCACAACTTGAACTCTACAACAATAGAGTCCACAACTTGAAACTCCACAACTAGAAACTCCACAACTAGAAACTCCCCAACTTGAAACTCCGCAACTAGAATCTCCGCAGCTAGAAACTACACAACTAGAGACTCCACAACTAGAAACTCCACAACTAGAAGCTCCACAACTTAAAACCTCAAGACCTTAAGTTACGCAACTACAAAATCCAAAGCTAGAGATTCCGCAACTAGAGACTCCACAACTAGAAACTCCACAACTAGAAACTCAACAACTAGAAACTCCGCAACTAGAGACTCCAAAACTAGAAACTCCACAACTTGAAACTCCACAACTAGAAACTCCAAAACTACAAACTCCACAAAACGAGACTCGGCAACTAGAAATTCCATATCTAGAAACTCCACAACTAAAAACTTTACAACTATTAACTGCAAAACTAGAGACTTCACAACTAGAAACTCAACAACTAGAAACTCCACAACTAAAAACTCCACAGCTGGAAACTCCACAACTTGAGACTCCGCAACTTGAAACTTCACAAGAAGAAACTCCGCTATTAAAAACTCCACAACCAGAAACTCCGCAACTAGAAACTCCACAACCTAAAACTCCACAACTAGATACTCCACAACTGGAAACTCCTCAACTAGATACTTCACAACTGGAAACTCCACAACTAGATACTCCACAACTAGAAACTCCACAACTAGAAACTCCACAACTAGAGACTCCACAACTGGAAACTCCACAACTTGAAACTCCACAACTAGAAACTCCACAACTAGAAACTCCACAACTAGAGACTCCACAACTGGAAACTCCACAACTTGAAACTCCGAAACTTGAAACTCCACAACTATAAACTCCGCTATTAAAAACTCCGCAACTAGAAACTCGACAACTAGATACTCCAACTGGAAACTCCACAACTAGAAACTTCACAACTGGAAACTCCACAACTAGATACTCCACTACTGGAAACTCCACAACCAGACTCTGCAACTAGAAACTCCGCAACTCGAAACTCCACAACTAGAAACTCCACAACCAGAGACTCCGCCTTTCCACAACTAGAAACAACACAACTGGAAACTCCACAACTAGATACTCCACAACTAGAGACTCCCCAACTTGAAACTGCACAACTTTGAACTCCACAACTTGATACTCCACAACTAGAAACTCCACAACTTTAAACTCCACAACTAGAAACTCCACAACCAGAAAATCTACAACTAGAAACTCCGCAACTACAAACTCCACAACCAGAGACTCTGCAACTAGAAACTCCACATCTCGAAACTCCACAACTAGAAACTCCACAACTAGAACTTCCACAACTAGAGACTCCGCAACTCCACAACTAGATACTCCACAACTAGAAACTCCTCAACTAGAGACTCCCCAACTTGAAACTCCACAACTTTAAACTCCACAACTTGAGACTCCACAACTAGAAACTCCACAACTTGAAACTCCACAACTAGAAACTCCACAACCAGAAACTCTACAACTGGAAACTCCACAACTAGAAACTCCACAACTAGAAACTCCGCAACTAGAGACTCCACAACTAAAAACTCCACAACTAGAAACTCCACAACAACAAACTCCACAAATAGAGACTCGGCAACTAGAAATTCCATATCTAGAAACTCCACAACTAAAAACCCAACAAGTAAAAACTCCACAACTAGAAACTCCACAACTAGAAACTCTACAACTAGAGACTCCGCAACAAGAAACTCCACAGCCAGAGACTCTGCAACTAGAATCTCTGCAGCTAGAAACTCCATAAACAGAAACTCCACAATTAGAAATTCCGCAGCTAGAAACTCCACAACTAGAGACTCCACAACTAGAAACTCCACAAACAGAAACTCAACAATTAGAAACTCCGCAACTAGAAACTCCATAACTAGAAACTCCACAACTAGAAACTAAACAACTAGAAACTCCGCAACTAGAGACTCCACAGCTAGAAACTCCACAACTTGAAACTCCACAACTACAAACTCCACAACTACAAACTCCACAAATAGACTCGGCAACTAGAAATTCCATATCTAGAAACTCCACAACTAGAAACTCCACAACCAGAGACTCCGCATTTCCACAACTAGAAACTCCACAACTAGATACTCCACAACTAGAAACTCCACAACTAGAGACTCCCCAACTTGAAACTCCACAACTTTGAACTCCACAACTAGAAAACCCACAGCTAGAGATTCCGCAACTAGAAATTCCACAACTAGACACTCCACAACTAAAAACTCTTCAACTAGAAACTCCTAAACTAGAGACTACACCACTAGAGAATCTACAACTAGAGACTTCAAACTAGAAACTCAACAACTCGAAACTCCACAACTAAAAACTCAACAACTAGAGACTGAACAGCATGAGACTCCGCAACTTGAAACTCCACAACTAGAAACTCCACATCTAGAAACTCCACAACTAGGGACTCTGCAACTAGAAACTCCAACACTAGAAACTCCACAACTGGAAACTCCACTACTAGATACTCCATAACTGGAAACTCGACAACTAAAATCTCCACATCTAGAGACTCCACAACTTTAAACTCCACAACTAGAGACTCTGCAACTAGAAACTCCACAACTAGAAACTCCACAACTATAAACTCCACAACTACAAACTCCACAAATAGAGACTCGGCAACTAGAAATTCCACAAATAGAGACTCGGCAACTAGAAATTCCATATCTAGAAACTCCACAATTAGAAACTGCAAAACTAGAGGCTTCAAAACTAGAAACTGAACAACTAGAAACTCCACAACCTAAAACTTCACAACTGGAAATTCCACAACTTGAGACTCCGCAACTTGAAACTTCACAAGTAGAAACTCCGCTATTAAAAATTCCGCAACTAGAAACTCCGCAACTAGAAACTCCACAACTGGAAATTCCACAACTAGACACTTCACAACTGGAAACTCCACAACTAGATACTCCACAACTGGAAACTCCACAACTAGAAACTCCACAACTAGAGACTCCACAACTCGAAAATCCACAACTAGAAACTCCACAACCAGAGACTCCGCAACTCCACAACTAGAAACTCCACAACTGGAAACTCCACAACTAGATACTCCGCAACTAGAAACTCCACAACTAGAGACTCCACAACTTGAAACTCCACAACTTGAAGCTCCACAACTTGAGACTCCACAACTAGAAACTCCACAACCAGAAACTCCACAACTGGAAACTCCACAACTAGAAACTCCACAACTAGAAACTCTGCAACTCGAGACTCCACAAATAGAAACTCCACAAATAGAAACTCCACAACTGCAAACTCCACAAATAGCGACTCGGCTACAAGAAATTTCATGTCTAGAAAGTCCACAACTGAAAACTCCACAACTGGAAACACCACAACTAGAAACTCCACAACTAGAAATACCACAACTACAGACTCCGCGACTAGAAACTCCACAACCAGAGACTCTGCAACTAGAAACTCCGCAGCTAGAAACTCCACAAATAGAAACTCCGCAACTAGAATCTCCGCAGTTAGAAACTACACAACTAGAGACTCCACAACTAGAAACTCCACAACTAGAAACTCCACAACTTGAAACCTCCCAAATTTAAGTTACGCAACTAGAAAATCCACAGCTAGAGATTCCGCAACTAGAAACTCCACAACTAGAAACTCCACAACTAGAAACTCAACAACTAGAAACTCCGCAACTAGAGACTCCAAAACTAGAAACTCCACAACTTGAAACTCCACAACTACAAACTCCACAACTACAAACTCCACAAATAGAGACTCGGCAACTAGAAATTCCATATCTAGAAACTCCACAACTAAAAACTTTACAACTAGAAACTGCAAAACTAGAGACTTCACAACTAGAAACTCAACAACTAGAAACTCCACAATTAAAAACTCCACAGCTGGAAACTCCACAACTTGAGACTCCGCAACTAGATACTTCACAACTGGAAACTTCACAACTAGATACTCCACAACTGGAAACTCCACAACTAGAAACTCCACAACTAGAGACTCCACAACTCGAAACTCCACAACTACAAATTCCACAAATAGAGACTCGGCAACTAGAAATTCCACGAGTAGAGACTTGGCAACTAGAAATTCCACAACTAGAGACTCTGCAACTAGAAACTCCACAACTAGAGACTCCGCAACTCCACAACTAGAAACTCCCCAACTGGAAAATCTACAACTAGATACTCCTCAACTAGAAAATCCACAACTAGAAACTCCACAACTTGAACTCTACAACAATAGAGTCCACAACTTGAAACTCCACAAGTTTAAACTTCACAACTTGAGACTCCACAACTTAAAACTCCGCAACTAGAATCTCCGCCGCTAGAAACTACACAACTAGAGACTCCACAACTAGAAACTCCACAACTAGAAACTCCACAACTTGAAACCTCACAACCTTAAGAGTCGCAACTAGAAAATCCACAGCTAGAGATTCCTCAACTAGAAACTCCACAACTAGAAACTCCACAACTAGAAACTCAACAACTAGAAACTCCACAACTGGAAACTCCACTACTAGATACTCCACAACTGGAAAAACGACAACTGGAAACTCCACATCTAGAGACTCCACAACATGAAACTCCACAACTAGAGACTCTGCAACTAGAAACTTCACAACTAGAAACTCCACAACTACAAACTCCACAAATAGAGACTCGGCAACTAGAAATTCCACGAATAGAGACTCGGCAACTAGAAATTCCACAACTAGAGACTCTGCAACTAGAAACTCCACAACTAGAGACTCCGCAACTCCACAACTAGTAACTCCACAACGGGAAAATCTACAACTAGATACTCCACAATTAGAAAATCCACAACTAGAAACTCCACAACTAGAAACTCCACAACTATAGAGTCCACAACTTGAAACTCCACAACTAGAAACTCCACAACTAGAAACTCCCCAACTTGAAACTCCGCAACTAGAATCTCCGCAGCTAGAAACTACACAACTAGAGACTCCACAACTAGAAACTCCACAACTAGAAGCTCCACAACTTAAAACCTCAAGACATTAAGTTACGCAACTAGAAAATCCACAGCTAGATATTCCGCAACTAGAAACTCCACAACTAGAAACTCCACAACTAGAAACTCAACAACTAGAAACTCCGCAACTAGAGACTCCAAAACTAGAAACTCCACAACTTGAAACTCCACAACTAGAAACTCCAAAACTACAAACTCCACAAAACGAGACTCGGCAACTAGAAATTCCATATCTAGAAACTCCACAACTAAAAACTTTACAACTATAAACTGCAAAACTAGAGACTTCACAACTAGAAACTCAACAACTAGAAACTCCACAACTAAAAACTCCACAGCTGGAAACTCCACAACTTGAGACTCCGCAACTTGAAACTTCACAAGAAGAAACTCCGCTATTAAAAACTCCACAACCAGAAACTCCGCAACTAGAAACTCCACAACCTAAAACTCCACAACTAGATACTCCACAACTGGAAACTCCTCAACTAGATACTTCACAACTGGAAACTCCACAACTAGATACTCCACAACTAGAAACTCCACAACTAGAAACTCCACAACTAGAGACTCCACAACTGGAAACTCCACAACTTGAAACTCCGAAACTTGAAACTCCACAACTATAAACTCCGCTATTAAAAACTCCGCAACTAGAAACTCGACAACTAGATACTCCAACTGGAAACTCCACAACTAGAAACTTCACAACTGGAAACTCCACAACTAGATACTCCACTACTGGAAACTCCACAACCAGACTCTGCAACTAGAAACTCCGCAACTCGAAACTCCACAACTAGAAACTCCACAACTAGAAACTCCACAACCAGAGACTCCGCCTTTCCACAACTAGAAACAACACAACTGGAAACTCCACAACTAGATACTCCACAACTAGAGACTCCCCAACTTGAAACTGCACAACTTTGAACTCCACAACTTGATACTCCACAACTAGAAACTCCACATTTTTAAACTCCACAACTAGAAACTCCACAACCAGAAAATCTACAACTAGAAACTCCGCAACTACAAACTCCACAACCAGAGACTCTGCAACTAGAAACTCCACAACTCGAAACTCCACAACTAGAAACTCCACAACTAGAACTTCCACAACTAGAGACTCCGCAACTCCACAACTAGATACTCCACAACTAGAAACTCCTCAACTAGAGACTCCCCAACTTGAAACTCCACAACTTTAAACTCCACAACTTGAGACTCCACAACTAGAAACTCCACAACTTGAAACTCCACAACTAGAAACTCCACAACCAGAAACTCTACAACTGGAAACTCCACAACTAGAAACTCCACAACTAGAAACTCTGCAACTAGAGACTCCACAACTAAAAACTCCACAACTAGAAACTCCACAACAACAAACTCTACAAATAGAGACTCGGCAACTAGAAATTCCATATCTAGAAACTCCACAACTAAAAACCCCACAAGTAAAAACTCCACAACTAGAAACTCCACAACTAGAAACTCTACAACTAGAGACTCCGCAACAAGAAACTCCACAGCCAGAGACTCTGCAACTAGAATCTCTGCAGCTAGAAACTCCATAAACAGAAACTCCACAATTAGAAATTCCGCAGCTAGAAACTCCACAACTAGAGACTCCACAACTAGAAACTCCACAAACAGAAACTCCACAATTAGAAACTCCGCAACTAGAAACTCCATAACTAGAAACTCCACAACTAGAAACTAAACAACTAGAAACTCCGCAACTAGAGACTCCACAACTAGAAACTCCACAACTTGAAACTCCACAACTACAAACTCCACAACTACAAACTCCACAAATAGACTCGGCAACTAGAAATTCCATATCTAGAAACTCCACAACTAGAAACTCCACAACCAGAGACTCCGCATTTCCACAACTAGAAACTCCACAACTAGATACTCCACAACTAGAAACTCCACAACTAGAGACTCCCCAACTTGAAACTCCACAACTTTGAACTCCACAACTTGATACTCCACAACTAGAAACTCCACAACTTTAAACTCCACAACTAGAAACTCCACAACTAGAAACTCCACAACTTGAAACCTCACAACCTTAAGTTCCGCAACTAGAAAACCCACAGCTAGAGATTCCGCAACTAGAAATTCCACAACTAGACACTCCACAACTAAATACTCTTCAACTAGAAACTCCTAAACTAGAGACTACACCACTAGAGAATCTACAACTAGAGACTTCAAACTAGAAACTCAACAACTCGAAACTCCACAACTAAAAACTCAACAACTAGAGACTGAACAGCATGAGACTCCGCAACTTGAAACTCCACAACTAGAAACTCCACATCTAGAAACTCCACAACTAGGGACTCTGCAACTAGAAACTCCAACACTAGAAACTCCACAACTGGAAACTCCACTACTAGATACTCCATAACTGGAAACTCGACAACTAAAATCTCCACATCTAGAGACTCCACAACTTTAAACTCCACAACTAGAGACTCTGCAACTAGAAACTCCACAACTAGAAACTCCACAACTATAAACTCCACAACTACAAACTCCACAAATAGAGACTCGGCAACTAGAAATTCCACAAATAGAGACTCGGCAACTAGAAATTCCATATCTAGAAACTCCACAATTAGAAACTGCAAAACTAGAGGCTTCAAAACTAGAAACTGAACAACTAGAAACTCCACAACCTAAAACTTCACAACTGGAAATTCCACAACTTGAGACTCCGCAACTTGAAACTTCACAAGTAGAAACTCCGCTATTAAAAATTCCGCAACTAGAAACTCCGCAACTAGAAACTCCACAACTGGAAAATCCACAACTAGACACTTCACAACTGGAAACTCCACAACTAGATACTCCACAACTGGAAACTCCACAACTAGAAACTCCACAACTAGAGACTCCACAACTCGAAAATCCACAACTAGAAACTCCACAACCAGAGACTCCGCAACTCCACAACTAGAAACTCCACAACTGGAAACTCCACAACTAGATACTCCGCAACTAGAAACTCCACAACTAGAGACTCCACAACTTGAAACTCCACAACTTGAAGCTCCACAACTTGAGACTCCACAACTAGAAACTCCACAACCAGAAACTCCACAACTGGAAACTCCACAACTAGAAACTCCACAACTAGAAACTCTGCAACTCGAGACTCCACAAATAGAAACTCCACAAATAGAAACTCCACAACTGCAAACTCCACAAATAGCGACTCGGCTACAAGAAATTTCATGTCTAGAAAGTCCACAACTGAAAACTCCACAACTGGAAACACCACAACTAGAAACTCCACAACTAGAAATACCACAACTACAGACTCCGCGACTAGAAACTCCACAACCAGAGACTCTGCAACTAGAAACTCCGCAGCTAGAAACTCCACAAATAGAAACTCCGCAACTAGAATCTCCGCAGTTAGAAACTACACAACTAGAGACTCCACAACTAGAAACTCCACAACTAGAAACTCCACAACTTGAAACCTCCCAAATTTAAGTTACGCAACTAGAAAATCCACAGCTAGAGATTCCGCAACTAGAAACTCCACAACTAGAAACTCAACAACTAGAAACTCCGCAACTAGAGACTCCAAAACTAGAAACTCCACAACTTGAAACTCCACAACTACAAACTCCACAACTACAAACTCCACAAATAGAGACTCGGCAACTAGAAATTCCATATCTAGAAACTCCACAACTAAAAACTTTACAACTAGAAACTGCAAAACTAGAGACTTAACAACTAGAAACTCAACAACTAGAAACTCCACAATTAAAAACTCCACAGCTGGAAACTCCACAACTTGAGACTCCGCAACTAGATACTTCACAACTGGAAACTTCACAACTAGATACTCCACAACTGGAAACTCCACAACTAGAAACTCCACAACTAGAGACTCCACAACTCGAAACTCCACAACTACAAATTCCACAAATAGAGACTCGGCAACTAGAAATTCCACGAGTAGAGACTTGGCAACTAGAAATTCCACAACTAGAGACTCTGCAACTAGAAACTCCACAACTAGAGACTCCGCAACTCCACAACTAGAAACTCCCCAACTGGAAAATCTACAACTAGATACTCCTCAACTAGAAAATCCACAACTAGAAACTCCACAACTTGAACTCTACAACAATAGAGTCCACAACTTGAAACTCCACAAGTTTAAACTTCACAACTTGAGACTCCACAACTTAAAACTCCGCAACTAGAATCTCCGCCGCTAGAAACTACACAACTAGAGACTCCACAACTAGAAACTCCACAACTAGAAACTCCACAACTTGAAACCTCACAACCTTAAGAGTCGCAACTAGAAAATCCACAGCTAGAGATTCCTCAACTAGAAACTCCACAACTAGAAACTCCACAACTAGAAACTCAACAACTAGAAACTCCACAACTAGAAACTCCACTACTAGATACTCCACAACTGGAAAAACGACAACTGGAAACTCCACATCTAGAGACTCCACAACATGAAACTCCACAACTAGAGACTCTGCAACTAGAAACTTCACAACTAGAAACTCCACAACTACAAACTCCACAAATAGAGACTCGGCAACTAGAAATTCCACGAATAGAGACTCGGCAACTAGAAATTCCACAACTAGAGACTCTGCAACTAGAAACTCCACAACTAGAGACTCCGCAACTCCACAACTAGTAACTCCACAACGGGAAAATCTACAACTAGATACTCCACAATTAGAAAATCCACAACTAGAAACTCCCCAACTAGAAACTCCACAACTATAGAGTCCACAACTTGAAACTCCACAACTAGAAACTCCACAACTAGAAACTCCCCAACTTGAAACTCCGCAACTAGAATCTCCGCAGCTAGAAACTACACAACTAGAGACTCCACAACTAGAAACTCCACAACTAGAAGCTCCACAACTTAAAACCTCAAGACATTAAGTTACGCAACTAGAAAATCCACAGCTAGAGATTCCGCAACTAGAAACTCCACAACTAGAAACTCCACAACTAGAAACTCAACAACTAGAAACTCCGCAACTAGAGACTCCAAAACTAGAAACTCCACAACTTGAAACTCCACAACTAGAAACTCCAAAACTACAAACTCCACAAAACGAGACTCGGCAACTAGAAATTCCATATCTAGAAACTCCACAACTAAAAACTTTACAACTATAAACTGCAAAACTAGAGACTTCACAACTAGAAACTCAACAACTAGAAACTCCACAACTAAAAACTCCACAGCTGGAAACTCCACAACTTGAGACTCCGCAACTTGAAACTTCACAAGAAGAAACTCCGCTATTAAAAACTCCACAACCAGAAACTCCGCAACTAGAAACTCCACAACCTAAAACTCCACAACTAGATACTCCACAACTGGAAACTCCTCAACTAGATTCTTCACAACTGGAAACTCCACAACTAGATACTCCACAACTAGAAACTCCACAACTAGAAACTCCACAACTAGAGACTCCACAACTCGAAACTCCACAACTAGAAACTCCACAACCAGACACTCCGCAACTCCACAACTAGAAACTCCACAACTGGAAACTCCACAACTAGATACTCAACAACTAGTAACTCTAACCCTAGAGACTACACAACTAGAAACTCAACAACTAGAAACACCACAACTAAAAACTCCACAACTGGAAACTCCACAACTTGAAACTCCGAAACTTGAAACTCCACAACTAGAAACTCCGCTATTAAAAACTCCGCAACTAGAAACTCGACAACTAGATACTCCAACTGGAAACTCCACAACTAGAAACTTCACAACTGGAAACTCCACAACTAGATACTCCACTACTGGAAACTCCACAACCAGACTCTGCAACTAGAAACTCCGCAACTCGAAACTCCACAACAAGAAACTCCAAAACTAGAAACTCCACAACTAGAGACTCCGCCTTTCCACAACTAGAAACAACACAACTGGAAACTCCACAACTAGATACTCCACAACTAGAGACTCCCCAACTTGAAACTCCACAACTTTGAACTCCACAACTTGATACTCCACAACTAGAAACTCCACAACTTTAAACTCCACAACTAGAAACTCCACAACCAGAAAATCTACAACTAGAAACTCCGCAACTACAAACTCCACAACCAGAGACTCTGCAACTAGAAACTCCACAACTCGAAACTCCACAACTAGAAACTCCACAACTAGAACTTCCACAACTAGAGACTCCGCAACTCCACAACTAGATACTCCACAACTAGAAACTCCTCAACTAGAGACTCCCCAACTTGAAACTCCACAACTTTAAACTCCACAACTTGAGACTCCACAACTAGAAACTCCACAACTTGAAACTCCACAACTAGAAACTCCACAACCAGAAACTCTACAACTGGAAACTCCACAACTAGAAACTCCACAACTAGAAACTCCGCAACTAGAGACTCCACAACTAAAAACTCCACAACTAGAAACTCCACAACAACAAACTCCACAAATAGAGATTCGGCAACTAGAAATTCCATATCTAGAAACTCCACAACTAAAAACCCCACAAGTAAAAACTCCACAACTAGAAACTCCACAACTAGAAACTCTACAACTAGAGACTCCGCAACAAGAAACTCCACAGCCGGAGACTCTGCAACTAGAATCTCTGCAGCTAGAAACTCCATACACAGAAACTCCACAATTAGAAATTCCGCAGCTAGAAACTCCACAACTAGAGACTCCACAACTAGAAACTCCACAAACAGAAACTCCACAATTAGAAACTCCACAACTAGAAACTCCACAACTTGAAACCTCCCAAATTTAAGTTACGCAACTAGAAAATCCACAGCTAGAGATTCCGCAACTAGAAACTCCACAACTAGAAACTCCACAACTAGAAACTCAACAACTAGAAACTCCGCAACTAGAGACTCCAAAACTAGAAACTCCACAACTTGAAACTCCACAACTACAAACTCCACAACTACAAACTCCACAAATAGAGACTCGGCAACTAGAAATTCCATATCTAGAAACTCCACAACTAAAAACTTTACAACTAGAAACTGCAAAACTAGAGACTTCACAACTAGAAACTCAACAACTAGAAACTCCACAATTAAAAACTCCACAGCTGGAAACTCCACAACTTGAGACTCCGCAACTAGATACTTCACAACTGGAAACTTCACAACTAGATACTCCACAACTGGAAACTCCACAACTAGAAACTCCACAACTAGAGACTCCACAACTCGAAACTCCACAACTACAAATTCCACAAATAGAGACTCGGCAACTAGAAATTCCACGAGTAGAGACTTGGCAACTAGAAATTCCACAACTAGAGACTCTGCAACTAGAAACTCCACAACTAGAGACTCCGCAACTCCACAACTAGAAACTCCCCAACTGGAAAATCTACAACTAGATACTCCTCAACTAGAAAATCCACAACTGGAAACTCCACAACTTGAACTCTACAACAATAGAGTCCACAACTTGAAACTCCACAAGTTTAAACTTCACAACTTGAGACTCCACAACTTAAAACTCCGCAACTAGAATCTCCGCCGCTAGAAACTACACAACTAGAGACTCCACAACTAGAAACTCCACAACTAGAAACTCCACAACTTGAAACCTCACAACCTTAAGAGTCGCAACTAGAAAATCCACAGCTAGAGATTCCTCAATTAGAAACTCCACAACTAGAAACTCCACAACTAGAAACTCAACAACTAGAAACTCCACAACTGGAAACTCCACTACTAGATACTCCACAACATGAAACTCCACAACTAGAGACTCTGCAACTAGAAACTTCACAACTAGAAACTCCACAACTACAAACTCCACAAATAGAGACTCGGCAACTAGAAATTCCACGAATAGAGACTCGGCAACTAGAAATTCCACAACTAGAGACTCTGCAACTAGAAACTCCACAACTAGAGACTCCGCAACTCCACAACTAGTAACTCCACAACGGGAAAATCTACAACTAGATACTCCACAATTAGAAAATCCACAACTAGAAACTCCACAACTAGAAACTCCACAACTAGAAACTCCACAACTAGAAACTCCCCAACTTGAAACTCCGCAACTAGAATCTCCGCAGCTAGAAACTACACAACTAGAGACTCCACAACTAGAAACTCCACAACTAGAAGCTCCACAACTTAAAACCTCAAGACATTAAGTTACGCAACTAGAAAATCCACAGCTAGAGATTCCGCAACTAGAAACTCCACAACTAGAAACTCCACAACTAGAAACTCAACAACTAGAAACTCCGCAACTAGAGACTCCAAAACTAGAAACTCCACAACTTGAAACTCCACAACTAGAAACTCCAAAACTACAAACTCCACAAAACGAGACTCGGCAACTAGAAATTCCATATCTAGAAACTCCACAACTAAAAACTTTACAACTATAAACTGCAAAACTAGAGACTTCACAACTAGAAACTCAACAACTAGAAACTCCACAACTAAAAACTCCACAGCTGGAAACTCCACAACTTGAGACTCCGCAACTTGAAACTTCACAAGAAGAAACTCCGCTATTAAAAACTCCACAACCAGAAACTCCGCAACTAGAAACTCCACAACCTAAAACTCCACAACTAGATACTCCACAACTGGAAACTCCTCAACTAGATTCTTCACAACTGGAAACTCCACAACTAGATACTCCACAACTAGAAACTCCACAACTAGAAACTCCACAACTAGAGACTCCACATTTCGAAACTCCACAACTAGAAACTCCACAACCAGACACTCCGCAACTCCACAACTAGAAACTCCACAACTGGAAACTCCACAACTAGATACTCAACAACTAGTAACTCTAACCCTAGAGACTACACAACTAGAAACTCAACAACTAGAAACTCCACAACTAAAAACTCCACAACTGGAAACTCCACAACTTGAAACTCCAAAACTTGAAACTCCACAACTAGAAACTGCGCTATTAAAAACTCCGCAACTAGAAACTCGACAACTAGATACTCCAACTGGAAACTCCACAACTAGAAACTTCACAACTGGAAACTCCACAACTAGATACTCCACTACTGGAAACTCCACAACCAGACTCTGCAACTAGAAACTCCGCAACTCGAAACTCCACAACAAGAAACTCCACAACTAGAAACTCCACAACTAGAGACTCCGCCTTTCCACAACTAGAAACAACACAACTGGAAACTCCACAACTAGATACTCCACAACTAGAGACTCCCCAACTTGAAACTCCACAACTTTGAACTCCACAACTTGATACTCCACAACTAGAAACTCCACAACTTTAAACTCCACAACTAGAAACTCCACAACCAGAAAATCTACAACTAGAAACTCCGCAACTACAAACTCCACAACCAGAGACTCTGCAACTAGAAACTCCACAACTCGAAACTCCACAACTAGAAACTCCACAACTAGAACTTCCACAACTAGAGACTCCGCAACTCCACAACTAGATACTCCACAACTAGAAACTCCTCAACTAGAGACTCCCCAACTTGAAACTCCACAACTTTAAACTCCACAACTTGAGACTCCACAACTAGAAACTCCACAACTTGAAACTCCACAACTAGAAACTCCACAACCAGAAACTCCACAACTAGAAACTCCGCAACTAGAGACTCCACAACTAAAAACTCCACAACTAGAAACTCCACAACAACAAACTCCACAAATAGAGATTCGGCAACTAGAAATTCCATATCTAGAAACTCCACAACTAAAAACCCCACAAGTAAAAACTCCACAACTAGAAACTCCACAACTAGAAACTCTACAACTAGAGACTCCGCAACAAGAAACTCCACAGCCGGAGACTCTGCAACTAGAATCTCTGCAGCTAGAAACTCCATAAACAGAAACTCCACAATTAGAAATTCCGCAGCTAGAAACTCCACAACTAGAGACTCCACAACTAGAAACTCCACAAACAGAAACTCCACAATTAGAAACTCCGCAACTAGAAACTCCATAACTAGAAACTCCACAACTAGAAACTAAACAACTAGAAACTCCGCAACTAGAGACTCCACAACTAGAAACTCCACAACTTGAAACTCCACAACTACAAACTCTACAAATAGAGACTCGGCAACTAGAAATTCCATATCTAGAAACTCCACAACTAAAAACCCCACAAGTAAAAACTCCACAACTAGAAACTCCACAACTAGAAACTCTACAACTAGAGACTCCGCAACAAGAAACTCCACAGCCAGAGACTCTGCAACTAGAATCTCTGCAGCTAGAAACTCCATAAACAGAAACTCCACAATTAGAAATTCCGCAGCTAGAAACTCCACAACTAGAGACTCCACAACTAGAAACTCCACAAACAGAAACTCCACAATTAGAAACTCCGCAACTAGAAACTCCATAACTAGAAACTCCACAACTAGAAACTAAACAACTAGAAACTCCGCAACTAGAGACTCCACAACTAGAAACTCCACAACTTGAAACTCCACAACTACAAACTCCACAACTACAAACTCCACAAATAGACTCGGCAACTAGAAATTCCATATCTAGAAACTCCACAACTAGAAACTCCACAACCAGAGACTCCGCATTTCCACAACTAGAAACTCCACAACTAGATACTCCACAACTAGAAACTCCACAACTAGAGACTCCCCAACTTGAAACTCCACAACTTTGAACTCCACAACTTGATACTCCACAACTAGAAACTCCACAACTTTAAACTCCACAACTAGAAACTCCACAACTAGAAACTCCACAACTTGAAACCTCACAACCTTAAGTTCCGCAACTAGAAAACCCACAGCTAGAGATTCCGCAACTAGAAATTCCACAACTAGACACTCCACAACTAAATACTCTTCAACTAGAAACTCCTAAACTAGAGACTACACCACTAGAGAATCTACAACTAGAGACTTCAAACTAGAAACTCAACAACTCGAAACTCCACAACTAAAAACTCAACAACTAGAGACTGAACAGCATGAGACTCCGCAACTTGAAACTCCACAACTAGAAACTCCACATCTAGAAACTCCACAACTAGGGACTCTGCAACTAGAAACTCCAACACTAGAAACTCCACAACTGGAAACTCCACTACTAGATACTCCATAACTGGAAACTCGACAACTAAAATCTCCACATCTAGAGACTCCACAACTTTAAACTCCACAACTAGAGACTCTGCAACTAGAAACTCCACAACTAGAAACTCCACAACTATAAACTCCACAACTACAAACTCCACAAATAGAGACTCGGCAACTAGAAATTCCACAAATAGAGACTCGGCAACTAGAAATTCCATATCTAGAAACTCCACAATTAGAAACTGCAAAACTAGAGGCTTCAAAACTAGAAACTGAACAACTAGAAACTCCACAACCTAAAACTTCACAACTGGAAATTCCACAACTTGAGACTCCGCAACTTGAAACTTCACAAGTAGAAACTCCGCTATTAAAAATTCCGCAACTAGAAACTCCGCAACTAGAAACTCCACAACTGGAAAATCCACAACTAGACACTTCACAACTGGAAACTCCACAACTAGATACTCCACAACTGGAAACTCCACAACTAGAAACTCCACAACTAGAGACTCCACAACTCGAAAATCCACAACTAGAAACTCCACAACCAGAGACTCCGCAACTCCACAACTAGAAACTCCACAACTGGAAACTCCACAACTAGATACTCCGCAACTAGAAACTCCACAACTAGAGACTCCACAACTTGAAACTCCACAACTTGAAGCTCCACAACTTGAGACTCCACAACTAGAAACTCCACAACCAGAAACTCCACAACTGGAAACTCCACAACTAGAAACTCCACAACTAGAAACTCTGCAACTCGAGACTCCACAAATAGAAACTCCACAACTAGAAACTGCGCTATTAAAAACTCCGCAACTAGAAACTCGACAACTAGATACTCCAACTGGAAACTCCACAACTAGAAACTTCACAACTGGAAACTCCACAACTAGATACTCCACTACTGGAAACTCCACAACCAGACTCTGCAACTAGAAACTCCGCAACTCGAAACTCCACAACAAGAAACTCCACAACTAGAAACTCCACAACTAGAGACTCCGCCTTTCCACAACTAGAAACAACACAACTGGAAACTCCACAACTAGATACTCCACAACTAGAGACTCCCCAACTTGAAACTCCACAACTTTGAACTCCACAACTTGATACTCCACAACTAGAAACTCCACAACTTTAAACTCCACAACTAGAAACTCCACAACCAGAAAATCTACAACTAGAAACTCCGCAACTACAAACTCCACAACCAGAGACTCTGCAACTAGAAACTCCACAACTCGAAACTCCACAACTAGAAACTCCACAACTAGAACTTCCACAACTAGAGACTCCGCAACTCCACAACTAGATACTCCACAACTAGAAACTCCTCAACTAGAGACTCCCCAACTTGAAACTCCACAACTTTAAACTCCACAACTTGAGACTCCACAACTAGAAACTCCACAACTTGAAACTCCACAACTAGAAACTCCACAACCAGAAACTCCACAACTAGAAACTCCGCAACTAGAGACTCCACAACTAAAAACTCCACAACTAGAAACTCCACAACAACAAACTCCACAAATAGAGATTCGGCAACTAGAAATTCCATATCTAGAAACTGCACAACTAAAAACCCCACAAGTAAAAACTCCACAACTAGAAACTCCACAACTAGAAACTCCACAACTAGAAACTCTACAACTAGAGACTCCGCAACAAGAAACTCCACAGCCGGAGACTCTGCAACTAGAATCTCTGCAGCTAGAAACTCCATAAACAGAAACTCCACAATTAGAAATTCCGCAGCTAGAAACTCCACAACTAGAGACTCCACAACTAGAAACTCCACAAACAGAAACTCCACAATTAGAAACTCCGCAACTAGAAACTCCATAACTAGAAACTCCACAACTAGAAACTAAACAACTAGAAACTCCGCAACTAGAGACTCCACAACTAGAAACTCCACAACTTGAAACTCCACAACTACAAACTCTACAAATAGAGACTCGGCAACTAGAAATTCCATATCTAGAAACTCCACAACTAAAAACCCCACAAGTAAAAACTCCACAACTAGAAACTCCACAACTAGAAACTCTACAACTAGAGACTCCGCAACAAGAAACTCCACAGCCAGAGACTCTGCAACTAGAATCTCTGCAGCTAGAAACTCCATAAACAGAAACTCCACAATTAGAAATTCCGCAGCTAGAAACTCCACAACTAGAGACTCCACAACTAGAAACTCCACAAACAGAAACTCCACAATTAGAAACTCCGCAACTAGAAACTCCATAACTAGAAACTCCACAACTAGAAACTAAACAACTAGAAACTCCGCAACTAGAGACTCCACAACTAGAAACTCCACAACTTGAAACTCCACAACTACAAACTCCACAACTACAAACTCCACAAATAGACTCGGCAACTAGAAATTCCATATCTAGAAACTCCACAACTAGAAACTCCACAACCAGAGACTCCGCATTTCCACAACTAGAAACTCCACAACTAGATACTCCACAACTAGAAACTCCACAACTAGAGACTCCCCAACTTGAAACTCCACAACTTTGAACTCCACAACTTGATACTCCACAACTAGAAACTCCACAACTTTAAACTCCACAACTAGAAACTCCACAACTAGAAACTCCACAACTTGAAACCTCACAACCTTAAGTTCCGCAACTAGAAAACCCACAGCTAGAGATTCCGCAACTAGAAATTCCACAACTAGACACTCCACAACTAAATACTCTTCAACTAGAAACTCCTAAACTAGAGACTACACCACTAGAGAATCTACAACTAGAGACTTCAAACTAGAAACTCAACAACTCGAAACTCCACAACTAAAAACTCAACAACTAGAGACTGAACAGCATGAGACTCCGCAACTTGAAACTCCACAACTAGAAACTCCACATCTAGAAACTCCACAACTAGGGACTCTGCAACTAGAAACTCCAACACTAGAAACTCCACAACTGGAAACTCCACTACTAGATACTCCATAACTGGAAACTCGACAACTAAAATCTCCACATCTAGAGACTCCACAACTTTAAACTCCACAACTAGAGACTCTGCAACTAGAAACTCCACAACTAGAAACTCCACAACTATAAACTCCACAACTACAAACTCCACAAATAGAGACTCGGCAACTAGAAATTCCACAAATAGAGACTCGGCAACTAGAAATTCCATATCTAGAAACTCCACAATTAGAAACTGCAAAACTAGAGGCTTCAAAACTAGAAACTGAACAACTAGAAACTCCACAACCTAAAACTTCACAACTGGAAATTCCACAACTTGAGACTCCGCAACTTGAAACTTCACAAGTAGAAACTCCGCTATTAAAAATTCCGCAACTAGAAACTCCGCAACTAGAAACTCCACAACTGGAAAATCCACAACTAGACACTTCACAACTGGAAACTCCACAACTAGATACTCCACAACTGGAAACTCCACAACTAGAAACTCCACAACTAGAGACTCCACAACTCGAAAATCCACAACTAGAAACTCCACAACCAGAGACTCCGCAACTCCACAACTAGAAACTCCACAACTGGAAACTCCACAACTAGATACTCCGCAACTAGAAACTCCACAACTAGAGACTCCACAACTTGAAACTCCACAACTTGAAGCTCCACAACTTGAGACTCCACAACTAGAAACTCCACAACCAGAAACTCCACAACTGGAAACTCCACAACTAGAAACTCCACAACTAGAAACTCTGCAACTCGAGACTCCACAAATAGAAACTCCACAAATAGAAACTCCACAACTGCAAACTCCACAAATAGCGACTCGGCTACAAGAAATTTCATGTCTAGAAAGTCCACAACTGAAAACTCCACAACTGGAAACACCACAACTAGAAACTCCACAACTAGAAATACCACAACTACAGACTCCGCGACTAGAAACTCCACAACCAGAGACTCTGCAACTAGAAACTCCGCAGCTAGAAACTCCACAAATAGAAACTCCGCAACTAGAATCTCCGCAGTTAGAAACTACACAACTAGAGACTCCACAACTAGAAACTCCACAACTAGAAACTCCACAACTTGAAACCTCCCAAATTTAAGTTACGCAACTAGAAAATCCACAGCTAGAGATTCCGCAACTAGAAACTCCACAACTAGAAACTCAACAACTAGAAACTCCGCAACTAGAGACTCCAAAACTAGAAACTCCACAACTTGAAACTCCACAACTACAAACTCCACAACTACAAACTCCACAAATAGAGACTCGGCAACTAGAAATTCCATATCTAGAAACTCCACAACTAAAAACTTTACAACTAGAAACTGCAAAACTAGAGACTTAACAACTAGAAACTCAACAACTAGAAACTCCACAATTAAAAACTCCACAGCTGGAAACTCCACAACTTGAGACTCCGCAACTAGATACTTCACAACTGGAAACTTCACAACTAGATACTCCACAACTGGAAACTCCACAACTAGAAACTCCACAACTAGAGACTCCACAACTCGAAACTCCACAACTACAAATTCCACAAATAGAGACTCGGCAACTAGAAATTCCACGAGTAGAGACTTGGCAACTAGAAATTCCACAACTAGAGACTCTGCAACTAGAAACTCCACAACTAGAGACTCCGCAACTCCACAACTAGAAACTCCCCAACTGGAAAATCTACAACTAGATACTCCTCAACTAGAAAATCCACAACTAGAAACTCCACAACTTGAACTCTACAACAATAGAGTCCACAACTTGAAACTCCACAAGTTTAAACTTCACAACTTGAGACTCCACAACTTAAAACTCCGCAACTAGAATCTCCGCCGCTAGAAACTACACAACTAGAGACTCCACAACTAGAAACTCCACAACTAGAAACTCCACAACTTGAAACCTCACAACCTTAAGAGTCGCAACTAGAAAATCCACAGCTAGATATTCCTCAACTAGAAACTCCACAACTAGAAACTCCACAACTAGAAACTCAACAACTAGAAACTCCACAACTAGAAACTCCACTACTAGATACTCCACAACTGGAAAAACGACAACTGGAAACTCCACATCTAGAGACTCCACAACATGAAACTCCACAACTAGAGACTCTGCAACTAGAAACTTCACAACTAGAAACTCCACAACTACAAACTCCACAAATAGAGACTCGGCAACTAGAAATTCCACGAATAGAGACTCGGCAACTAGAAATTCCACAACTAGAGACTCTGCAACTAGAAACTCCACAACTAGAGACTCCGCAACTCCACAACTAGTAACTCCACAACGGGAAATTCTACAACTAGATACTCCACAATTAGAAAATCCACAACTAGAAACTCCCCAACTAGAAACTCCACAACTATAGAGTCCACAACTTGAAACTCCACAACTAGAAACTCCACAACTAGAAACTCCCAGACTTGAAACTCCGCAACTAGAATCTCCGCAGCTAGAAACTACACAACTAGAGACTCCACAACTAGAAACTCCACAACTAGAAGCTCCACAACTTAAAACCTCAAGACATTAAGTTACGCAACTAGAAAATCCACAGCTAGAGATTCCGCAACTAGAAACTCCACAACTAGAAACTCCACAACTAGAAACTCAACAACTAGAAACTCCGCAACTAGAGACTCCAAAACTAGAAACTCCACAACTTGAAACTCCACAACTAGAAACTCCAAAACTACAAACTCCACAAAACGAGACTCGGCAACTAGAAATTCCATATCTAGAAACTCCACAACTAAAAACTTTACAACTATAAACTGCAAAACTAGAGACTTCACAACTAGAAACTCAACAACTAGAAACTCCACAACTAAAAACTCCACAGCTGGAAACTCCACAACTTGAGACTCCGCAACTTGAAACTTCACAAGAAGAAACTCCGCTATTAAAAACTCCACAACCAGAAACTCCGCAACTAGAAACTCCACAACCTAAAACTCCACAACTAGATACTCCACAACTGGAAACTCCTCAACTAGATTCTTCACAACTGGAAACTCCACAACTAGATACTCCACAACTAGAAACTCCACAACTAGAAACTCCACAACTAGAGACTCCACAACGCGAAACTCCACAACTAGAAACTCCACAACCAGACACTCCGCAACTCCACAACTAGAAACTCCACAACTGGAAACTCCACAACTAGATACTCAACAACTAGTAACTCTAACCCTAGAGACTACACAACTAGAAACTCAACAACTAGAAACACCACAACTAAAAACTCCACAACTGGAAACTCCACAACTTGAAACTCCGAAACTTGAAACTCCACAACTAGAAACTCCGCTATTAAAAACTCCGCAACTAGAAACTCGACAACTAGATACTCCAACTGGAAACTCCACAACTAGAAACTTCACAACTGGAAACTCCACAACTAGATACTCCACTACTGGAAACTCCACAACCAGACTCTGCAACTAGAAACTCCGCAACTCGAAACTCCACAACAAGAAACTCCACAACTAGAAACTCCACAACTAGAGACTCCGCCTTTCCACAACTAGAAACAACACAACTGGAAACTCCACAACTAGATACTCCACAACTAGAGACTCCCCAACTTGAAACTCCACAACTTTGAACTCCACAACTTGATACTCCACAACTAGAAACTCCACAACTTTAAACTCCACAACTAGAAACTCCACAACCAGAAAATCTACAACTAGAAACTCCGCAACTACAAACTCCACAACCAGAGACTCTGCAACTAGAAACTCCACAACTCGAAACTCCACAACTAGAAACTCCACAACTAGAACTTCCACAACTAGAGACTCCGCAACTCCACAACTAGATACTCCACAACTAGAAACTCCTCAACTAGAGACTCCCCAACTTGAAACTCCACAACTTTAAACTCCACAACTTGAGACTCCACAACTAGAAACTCCACAACTTGAAACTCCACAACTAGAAACTCCACAACCAGAAACTCTACAACTGGAAACTCCACAACTAGAAACTCCACAACTAGAAACTCCGCAACTAGAGACTCCACAACTAAAAACTCCACAACTAGAAACTCCACAACAACAAACTCCACAAATAGAGATTCGGCAACTAGAAATTCCATATCTAGAAACTCCACAACTAAAAACCCCACAAGTAAAAACTCCACAACTAGAAACTCCACAACTAGAAACTCTACAACTAGAGACTCCGCAACAAGAAACTCCACAGCCGGAGACTCTGCAACTAGAATCTCTGCAGCTAGAAACTCCATAAACAGAAACTCCACAATTAGAAATTCCGCAGCTAGAAACTCCACAACTAGAGACTCCACAACTAGAAACTCCACAAACAGAATCTCCACAATTAGAAACTCCACAACTAGAAACTCCACAACTTGAAACCTCCCAAATTTAAGTTACGCAACTAGAAAATCCACAGCTAGAGATTCCGCAACTAGAAACTCCACAACTAGAAACTCCACAACTAGAAACTCAACAACTAGAAACTCCGCAACTAGAGACTCCAAAACTAGAAACTCCACAACTTGAAACTCCACAACTACAAACTCCACAACTACAAACTCCACAAATAGAGACTCGGCAACTAGAAATTCCATATCTAGAAACTCCACAACTAAAAACTTTACAACTAGAAACTGCAAAACTAGAGACTTCACAACTAGAAACTCAACAACTAGAAACTCCACAATTAAAAACTCCACAGCTGGAAACTCCACAACTTGAGACTCCGCAACTAGATACTTCACAACTGGAAACTTCACAACTAGATACTCCACAACTGGAAACTCCACAACTAGAAACTCCACAACTAGAGACTCCACAACTCGAAACTCCACAACTACAAATTCCACAAATAGAGACTCGGCAACTAGAAATTCCACGAGTAGAGACTTGGCAACTAGAAATTCCACAACTAGAGACTCTGCAACTAGAAACTCCACAACTAGAGACTCCGCAACTCCACAACTAGAGACTCCGCAACTCCACAACTAGAAACTCCCCAACTGGAAAATCTACAACTAGATACTCCTCAACTAGAAAATCCACAACTGGAAACTCCACAACTTGAACTCTACAACAATAGAGTCCACAACTTGAAACTCCACAAGTTTAAACTTCACAACTTGAGACTCCACAACTTAAAACTCCGCAACTAGAATCTCCGCCGCTAGAAACTACACAACTAGAGACTCCACAACTAGAAACTCCACAACTAGAAACTCCACAACTTGAAACCTCACAACCTTAAGAGTCGCAACTAGAAAATCCACAGCTAGAGATTCCTCAATTAGAAACTCCACAACTAGAAACTCCACAACTAGAAACTCAACAACTAGAAACTCCACAACTGGAAACTCCACTACTAGATACTCCACAACTGGAAAAACGACAACTGGAAACTCCACATCTAGAGACTCCACAACATGAAACTCCACAACTAGAGACTCTGCAACTAGAAACTTCACAACTAGAAACTCCACAACTACAAACTCCACAAATAGAGACTCGGCAACTAGAAATTCCACGAATAGAGACTCGGCAACTAGAAATTCCACAACTAGAGACTCTGCAACTAGAAACTCCACAACTAGAGACTCCGCAACTCCACAACTAGTAACTCCACAACGGGAAAATCTACAACTAGATACTCCACAATTAGAAAATCCACAACTAGAAACTCCACAACTAGAAACTCCACAACTAGAAACTCCACAACTAGAAACTCCCCAACTTGAAACTCCGCAACTAGAATCTCCGCAGCTAGAAACTACACAACTAGAGACTCCACAACTAGAAACTCCACAACTAGAAGCTCCACAACTTAAAACCTCAAGACATTAAGTTACGCAACTAGAAAATCCACAGCTAGAGATTCCGCAACTAGAAACTCCACAACTAGAAACTCCACAACTAGAAACTCAACAACTAGAAACTCCGCAACTAGAGACTCCAAAACTAGAAACTCCACAACTTGAAACTCCACAACTAGAAACTCCAAAACTACAAACTCCACAAAACGAGACTCGGCAACTAGAAATTCCATATCTAGAAACTCCACAACTAAAAACTTTACAACTATAAACTGCAAAACTAGAGACTTCACAACTAGAAACTCAACAACTAGAAACTCCACAACTAAAAACTCCACAGCTGGAAACTCCACAACTTGAGACTCCGCAACTTGAAACTTCACAAGAAGAAACTCCGCTATTAAAAACTCCACAACCAGAAACTCCGCAACTAGAAACTCCACAACCTAAAACTCCACAACTAGATACTCCACAACTGGAAACTCCTCAACTAGATTCTTCACAACTGGAAACTCCACAACTAGATACTCCACAACTAGAAACTCCACAACTAGAAACTCCACAACTAGAGACTCCACAACTCGAAACTCCACAACTAGAAACTCCACAACCAGACACTCCGCAACTCCACAACTAGAAACTCCACAACTGGAAACTCCACAACTAGATACTCAACAACTAGTAACTCTAACCCTAGAGACTACACAACTAGAAACTCAACAACTAGAAACTCCACAACTAAAAACTCCACAACTGGAAACTCCACAACTTGAAACTCCAAAACTTGAAACTCCACAACTAGAAACTCCGCTATTAAAAACTCCGCAACTAGAAACTCGACAACTAGATACTCCAACTGGAAACTCCACAACTAGAAACTTCACAACTGGAAACTCCACAACTAGATACTCCACTACTGGAAACTCCACAACCAGACTCTGCAACTAGAAACTCCGCAACTCGAAACTCCACAACAAGAAACTCCACAACTAGAAACTCCACAACTAGAGACTCCGCCTTTCCACAACTAGAAACAACACAACTGGAAACTCCACAACTAGATACTCCACAACTAGAGACTCCCCAACTTGAAACTCCACAACTTTGAACTCCACAACTTGATACTCCACAACTAGAAACTCCACAACTTTAAACTCCACAACTAGAAACTCCACAACCAGAAAATCTACAACTAGAAACTCCGCAACTACAAACTCCACAACCAGAGACTCTGCAACTAGAAACTCCACAACTCGAAACTCCACAACTAGAAACTCCACAACTAGAACTTCCACAACTAGAGACTCCGCAACTCCACAACTAGATACTCCACAACTAGAAACTCCTCAACTAGAGACTCCCCAACTTGAAACTCCACAACTTTAAACTCCACAACTTGAGACTCCACAACTAGAAACTCCACAACTTGAAACTCCACAACTAGAAACTCCACAACCAGAAACTCTACAACTGGAAACTCCACAACTAGAAACTCCACAACTAGAAACTCCGCAACTAGAGACTCCACAACTAAAAACTCCACAACTAGAAACTCCACAACAACAAACTCCACAAATAGAGATTCGGCAACTAGAAATTCCATATCTAGAAACTGCACAACTAAAAACCCCACAAGTAAAAACTCCACAACTAGAAACTCCACAACTAGAAACTCTACAACTAGAGACTCCGCAACAAGAAACTCCACAGCCGGAGACTCTGCAACTAGAATCTCTGCAGCTAGAATCTCCATAAACAGAAACTCCACAATTAGAAATTCCGCAGCTAGAAACTCCACAACTAGAGACTCCACAACTAGAAACTCCACAAACAGAAACTCCACAATTAGAAACTCCGCAACTAGAAACTCCATAACTAGAAACTCCACAACTAGAAACTAAACAACTAGAAACTCCGCAACTAGAGACTCCACAACTAGAAACTCCACAACTTGAAACTCCACAACTACAAACTCCACAACTACAAACTCCACAAATAGACTCGGCAACTAGAAATTCCATATCTAGAAACTCTACAACTAAAAACTTTACAAGTAGAAACTGCAAAACTAGAGACTTCACAACTAGAAACTCCACAAATAGACTCGGCAACTAGAAATTCCATATCTAGAAACTCCACAACTAGAAACTCCACAACCAGAGACTCCGCATTTCCACAACTAGAAACTCCACAACTAGATACTCCACAACTAGAAACTCCACAACTAGAGACTCCCCAACTTGAAACTCCACAACTTTGAACTCCACAACTTGATACTCCACAACTAGAAACTCCACAACTTTAAACTCCACAACTAGAAACTCCACAACTAGAAACTCCACAACTTGAAACCTCACAACCTTAAGTTCCGCAACTAGAAGACCCACAGCTAGAGATTCCGCAACTAGAAATTCCACAACTAGACACTCCACAACTAAAAACTCTTCAACTAGAAACTCCTAAACTAGAGACTACACCACTAGAGAATCTACAACTAGAGACTTCAAACTAGAAACTCAACAACTAGAAACTCCACAACTAAAAACTCAACAACTAGAGACTGAACAGCATGAGACTCCGCAACTTGAAACTCCACAACTAGAAACTCCACATCTAGAAACTCCACAACTAGGGACTCTGCAACTAGAAACTCCAACACTAGAAACTCCACAACTGGAAATTCCACTACTAGATACTCCATAACTGGAAACTCGACAACTAAAATCTTCACATCTAGAGACTCCACAACTTTAAACTCCACAACTAGAGACTCTGCAACTAGAAACTCCACAACTAGAAACTCCACAACTATAAACTCCACAACTACAAACTCCACAAATAGAGACTCGGCAACTAGAAATTCCACAAATAGAGACTCGGCAACTAGAAATTCCATATCTAGAAACTCCACAATTAGAAACTGCAAAACTAGAGGCTTCAAAACTAGAAACTGAACAACTAGAAACTCCACAACCTAAAACTTCACAACTGGAAATTCCACAACTTGAGACTCCGCAACTTGAAACTTCACAAGTAGAAACTCCGCTATTAAAAATTCCGCAACTAGAAACTCCGCAACTAGAAACTCCACAACTGAAAAATCCACAACTAGACACTTCACAACTGGAAACTCCACAACTAGATACTCCACAACTGGAAACTCCACAACTAGAAACTCCACAACTAGAGACTCCACAACTCGAAAATCCACAACTAGAAACTCCACAACCAGAGACTCCGCAACTCCACAACTAGAAACTCCACAACTGGAAACTCCACAACTAGATACTCCGCAACTAGAAACTCCACAACTAGAGACTCCACAACTTGAAACTCCACAACTTGAAGCTCCACAACTTGAGACTCCACAACTAGAAACTCCACAACCAGAAACTCCACAACTGGAAACTCCACAACTAGAAACTCCACAACTAGAAACTCTGCAACTCGAGACTCCAAAAATAGAAACTCCACAAATAGAAACTCCACAACTGCAAACTCCACAAATAGCGACTCGGCTACAAGAAATTTCATGTCTAGAAAGTCCACAACTAAAAACTCCACAACTGGAAACACCACAACTAGAAACTCCACAACTAGAAATACCACAACTACAGACTCCGCGACTAGAAACTCCACAACCAGAGACTCTGCAACTAGAAACTCCGCAGCTAGAAACTCCACAAATAGAAACTCCGCAACTAGAATCTCCGCAGTTAGAAACTACACAACTAGAGACTCCACAACTAGAAACTCCACAACTAGAAACTCCACAACTTGAAACCTCCCAAATTTAAGTTACGCAACTAGAAAATCCACAGCTAGAGATTCCGCAACTAGAAACTCCACAACTAGAAACTCCACAACTAGAAACTCAACAACTAGAAACTCCGCAACTAGAGACTCCACAACTAGAAACTCCACAACTACAAACTCCACAAATAGAGACTCGGCAACTAGAAATTCCATATCTAGAAACTCCACAACTAAAAACTTTACAACTAGAAACTGCAAAACTAGAGACTTCACAACTAGAAACTCAACAACTAGAAACTCCACAATTAAAAACTCCACAGCTGGAAACTCCACAACTTGAGACTCCGCAACTAGATACTTCACAACTGGAAACTTCACAACTAGATACTCCACAACTGGAAACTCCACAACTAGAAACTCCACAACTAGAGACTCCACAACTCGAAACTCCACAACTACAAATTCCACAAATAGAGACTCGGCAACTAGAAATTCCACGAGTAGAGACTTGGCAACTAGAAATTCCACAACTAGAGACTCTGCAACTAGAAACTCCACAACTAGAGACTCCGCAACTCCACAACTAGAAACTCCCCAACTGGAAAATCTACAACTAGATACTCCTCAACTAGAAAATCCACAACTAGAAACTCCACAACTTGAACTCTACAACAAAAGAGTCCACAACTTGAAACTCCACAAGTTTAAACTTCACAACTTGAGACTCCACAACTTAAAACTCCGCAACTAGAATCTCCGCCGCTAGAAACTACACAACTAGAGACTCCACAACTAGAAACTCCACAACTAGAAACTCCACAACTTGAAACCTCACAACCTTAAGAGTCGCAACTAGAAAATCCACAGCTAGAGATTCCTCAACTAGAAACTCCACAACTAGAAACTCCACAACTAGAAACTCAACAACTAGAAACTCCACAACTGGAAACTCCACTACTAGATACTCCACAACTGGAAAAACGACAACAGGAAACTCCACATCTAGAGACTCAACAACATGAAACTCCACAACTAGAGACTCTGCAACTAGAAACTTCACAACTAGAAACTCCACAACTACAAACTCCACAAATAGAGACTCGGCAACTAGAAATTCCACGAATAGAGACTCGGCAACTAGAAATTCCACAACTAGAGACTCTGCAACTAGAAACTCCACAACTAGAGACTCCGCAACTCCACAACTAGTAACTCCACAACGGGAAAATCTACATCTAGATACTCCACAATTAGAAAATCCACAACTAGAAACTCCACAACTAGAAACTCCACAACTATAGAGTCCACAACTTGAAACTCCACAACTAGAAACTCCACAACTAGAAACTCCCCAACTTGAAACTCCGCAACTAGAATCTCCGCAGCTAGAAACTACACAACTAGAGACTCCACAACTAGAAACTCCACAACTAGAAGCTCCACAACTTAAAACCTCAAGACCTTAAGTTACGCAACTAGAAAATCCACAGCTAGAGATTCCGCAACTAGAAACTCCACAACTAGAAACTCCACAACTAGAAACTCAACAACTAGAAACTCCGCAACTAGAGACTCCAAAACTAGAAACTCCACAACTTGAAACTCCACAACTAGAAACTCCAAAACTACAAACTCCACAAAACGAGACTCGGCAACTAGAAATTCCATATCTAGAAACTCCACAACTAAAAACTTTACAACTATAAACTGCAAAACTAGAGACTTCACAACTAGAAACTCAACAACTAGAAACTCCACAACTAAAACTCCACAGCTGGAAACTCCACAACTTGAGACTCCGCAACTTGAAACTTCACAAGAAGAAACTCCGCTATTAAAAACTCCACAACCAGAAACTCCGCAACTAGAAACTCCACAACCTAAAACTCCACAACTAGATACTCCACAACTGGAAACTCCTCAACTAGATACTTCACAACTGGAAACTCCACAACTATATACTCCACAACTGGAAACTCCACAACTAGAAACTCCACAACTAGAGACTCCACAACCCGAACTAGAAACTCCACAACTAGATACTCCGCAACTAGTAACTCTACAACTAGAGACTCCACAACTTGAAACTCCACAACTTTAAACTCCACAACTTGAGACTCCACAACTAGAAACTCCACAAATGGAAACTCCGCAACTAGAAACTCCGCAGCTAGAAACTACACAACTAAAGACTCCACAACTAGAAACTCCAAAACTCGAAACTCCACAACTGGAAACTCCACAACTAGACACTCCACAACTAAAAACTCTTCAACTAGAAACTCCTGAACTTGAGACTCCACAACTAGAGAATCTACAAGTAGAAACTTCAAACTAGAAACTCAACAACTAGAAACTCCACAACTAAAAACTCAACAACTAGAAACTGCACAGCTTGAGGCTCCGCAACTTGAAACTCCACAACTTGAAACTCCACAACTAGAAACTCCGCAACTAGAAACTCCACAACTAGGGACTCTGCAACTAGAAACTCCACAACTAGAAACTCCACAACTGGAAACTCCACTACTAGATACTCCACAACTGGAAACTCGACAACTGGAAACTCCACAATTAGAGACTCCACAACTTGAAACTCCACAACTAGAGACTCTGCAACTAGAAACTCCACAACTAGAAACTCCACAACTACAAACTCTACAAATAGAGACTCGGCAACTAGAAATTCCACGAATAGAGACTCGGCAACTAGAAATTCCACAACTAGAGACTCTGCAACTAGAAACTCCACAACTAGAGACTCCGCAACTCCACAACTGGAAAATCTACAACTAGATACTCCACAACTAGAAACTCCACCATTTTAAACTCCACAACTTGAGACTCCACAACTAGAAACTCCACAACTAGAAACTCCCCAACTTGAAACTCCGCAACTAGACACTCCGCAACAGGAGACTCTACAACTAGAAACTCCAAAACTAGAAGCTCCAAAACTAGAAACTTTACAACTAGAAACTGCAAAACTAGAGACTTCACAATTTGAAACTCCACAACTAGACACTTCACAACTAGAAGCTCCACAACTAGAAACTCCACAACTAGGGACTCTGCAACTAGAAACTCCACAACTAGAAACTCCACAACTGGAAACTCCACTACTAGATACTCCACAACTGGAAACTCCACAACTAGAAACTCCACAACTAGAGACTCCACAACTCGAAAATCCACAACTAGAAACTCCACAACCAGAGACTCCGCAACTCCACAACTAGAAACTCCACAACTGGAAACTCCACAACTAGATACTCCGCAACTAGAAACTCCACAACTAGAGACTCCACAACTTGAAACTCCACAACTTGAAGCTCCACAACTTGAGACTCCACAACTAGAAACTCCACAACCAGAAACTCCACAACTGGAAACTCCACAACTAGAAACTCCACAACTAGAAACTCTGCAACTCGAGACTCCACAAATAGAAACTCCACAAATAGAAACTCCACAACTGCAAACTCCACAAATAGCGACTCGGCTACAAGAAATTTCATGTCTAGAAAGTGCACAACTAAAACTCCACAACTGGAAACACCACAACTAGAAACTCCACAACTAGAAATACCACAACTACAGACTCCGCGACTAGAAACTCCACAACCAGAGACTCTGCAACTAGAAACTCCGCAGCTAGAAACTCCACAAATAGAAACTCCGCAACTAGAATCTCCGCAGTTAGAAACTACACAACTAGAGACTCCACAACTAGAAACTCCACAACTAGAAACTCCACAACTTGAAACCTCCCAAATTTAAGTTACGCAACTAGAAAATCCACAGCTAGAGATTCCGCAACTAGTAACTCCACAACTAGAAACTCCACAACTAGAAACTCAACAACTAGAAACTCCGCAACTAGAGACTCCACAACTAGAAACTCCACAACTTGAAACTCCACAACTACAAACTCCACAACTACAAACTCCACAAATAGACTCGGCAACTAGAAATTCCATATCTAGAAACTCTACAACTAAAAACTTTACAAGTAGAAACTGCAAAACTAGAGACTTCACAACTAGAAACTCCACAAATAGACTCGGCAACTAGAAATTCCATATCTAGAAACTCCACAACTAGAAACTCCACAACCAGAGACTCCGCATTTCCACAACTAGAAACTCCACAACTAGATACTCCACAACTAGAAACTCCACAACTAGAGACTCCCCAACTTGAAACTCCACAACTTTGAACTCCACAACTTGATTCTCCACAACTAGAAACTCCACAACTTTAAACTCCACAACTAGAAACTCCACAACTAGAAACTCCACAACTTGAAACCTCACAACCTTAAGTTCCGCAACTAGAAGACCCACAGCTAGAGATTCCGCAACTAGAAATTCCACAACTAGACACTCCACAACTAAAAACTCTTCAACTAGAAACTCCTAAACTAGAGACTACACCACTAGAGAATCTACAACTAGAGACTTCAAACTAGAAACTCAACAACTAGAAACTCCACAACTAAAAACTCAACAACTAGAGACTGAACAGCATGAGACTCCGCAACTTGAAACTCCACAACTAGAAACTCCACATCTAGAAACTCCACAACTAGGGACTCTGCAACTAGAAACTCCAACACTAGAAACTCCACAACTGGAAATTCCACTACTAGATACTCCATAACTGGAAACTCGACAACTAAAATCTTCACATCTAGAGACTCCACAACTTTAAACTCCACAACTAGAGACTCTGCAACTAGAAACTCCACAACTAGAAACTCCACAACTATAAACTCCACAACTACAAACTCCACAAATAGAGACTCGGCAACTAGAAATTCCACAACTAGAGACTCGGCAACTAGAAATTCCATATCTAGAAACTCCAATATTAGAAACTGCAAAACTAGAGGCTTCAAAACTAGAAACTGAACAACTAGAAACTCCACAACCTAAAACTTCACAACTGGAAATTCCACAGCTTGAGACTCCGCAACTTGAAACTTCACAAGTAGAAACTCCGCTATTAAAAATTCCGCAACTAGAAACTCCGCAACTAGAAACTCCACAACTGAAAAATCCACAACTAGACACTTCACAACTGGAAACTCCACAACTAGATACTCCACAACTGGAAACTCCACAACTAGAAACTCCACAACTAGAGACTCCACAACTCGAAAATCCACAACTAGAAACTCCACAACCAGAGACTCCGCAACTCCACAACTAGAAACTCCACAACTGGAAACTCCACAACTAGATACTCCGCAACTAGAAACTCCACAACTAGAGACTCCACAACTTGAAACTCCACAACTTGAAGCTCCACAACTTGAGACTCCACAACTAGAAACTCCACAACCAGAAACTCCACAACTGGAAACTCCACAACTAGAAACTCCACAACTAGAAACTCTGCAACTCGAGACTCCACAAATAGAAACTCCACAAATAGAAACTCCACAACTGCAAACTCCACAAATAGCGACTCGGCTACAAGAAATTTCATGTCTAGAAAGTCCACAACTAAAAACTCCACAACTGGAAACACCACAACTAGAAACTCCACAACTAGAAATACCACAACTACAGACTCCGCGACTAGAAACTCCACAACCAGAGACTCTGCAACTAGAAACTCCGCAGCTAGAAACTCCACAAATAGAAACTCCGCAACTAGAATCTCCGCAGTTAGAAACTACACAACTAGAGACTCCACAACTAGAAACTCCACAACTAGAAACTCCACAACTTGAAACCTCCCAAATTTAAGTTACGCAACTAGAAAATCCACAGCTAGAGATTCCGCAACTAGAAACTCCACAACTAGAAACTCCACAACTAGAAACTCAACAACTAGAAACTCCGCAACTAGAGACTCCACAACTAGAAACTCCACAACTACAAACTCCACAAATAGAGACTCGGCAACTAGAAATTCCATATCTAGAAACTCCACAACTAAAAACTTTACAACTAGAAACTGCAAAACTAGAGACTTCACAACTAGAAACTCAACAACTAGAAACTCCACAATTAAAAACTCCACAGCTGGAAACTCCACAACTTGAGACTCCGCAACTAGATACTTCACAACTGGAAACTTCACAACTAGATACTCCACAACTGGAAACTCCACAACTAGAAACTCCACAACTAGAGACTCCACAACTCGAAACTCCACAACTACAAATTCCACAAATAGAGACTCGGCAACTAGAAATTCCACGAGTAGAGACTTGGCAACTAGAAATTCCACAACTAGAGACTCTGCAACTAGAAACTCCACAACTAGAGACTCCGCAACTCCACAACTAGAAACTCCCCAACTGGAAAATCTACAACTAGATACTCCTCAACTAGAAAATCCACAACTAGAAACTCCACAACTTGAACTCTACAACAAAAGAGTCCACAACTTGAAACTCCACAAGTTTAAACTTCACAACTTGAGACTCCACAACTTAAAACTCCGCAACTAGAATCTCCGCCGCTAGAAACTACACAACTAGAGACTCCACAACTAGAAACTCCACAACTAGAAACTCCACAACTTGAAACCTCACAACCTTAAGAGTCGCAACTAGAAAATCCACAGCTAGAGATTCCTCAACTAGAAACTCCACAACTAGAAACTCCACAACTAGAAACTCAACAACTAGAAACTCCACAACTGGAAACTCCACTACTAGATACTCCACAACTGGAAAAACGACAACAGGAAACTCCACATCTAGAGACTCCACAACATGAAACTCCACAACTAGAGACTCTGCAACTAGAAACTTCACAACTAGAAACTCCACAAATAGAGACTCGGCAACTAGAAATTCCACGAATAGAGACTCGGCAACTAGAAATTCCACAACTAGAGACTCTGCAACTAGAAACTCCACAACTAGAGACTCCGCAACTCCACAACTAGTAACTCCACAACGGGAAAATCTACATCTAGATACTCCACAATTAGAAAATCCACAACTAGAAACTCCACAACTAGAAACTCCACAACTATAGAGTCCACAACTTGAAACTCCACAACTAGAAACTCCACAACTAGAAACTCCCCAACTTGAAACTCCGCAACTAGAATCTCCGCAGCTAGAAACTACACAACTAGAGACTCCACAACTAGAAACTCCACAACTAGAAGCTCCACAACTTAAAACCTCAAGACCTTAAGTTACGCAACTAGAAAATCCACAGCTAGAGATTCCGCAACTAGAAACTCCACAACTAGAAACTCCACAACTAGAAACTCAACAACTAGAAACTCCGCAACTAGAGACTCCAAAACTAGAAACTCCACAACTTGAAACTCCACAACTAGAAACTCCAAAACTACAAACTCCACAAAACGAGACTCGGCAACTAGAAATTCCATATCTAGAAACTCCACAACTAAAAACTTTACAACTATAAACTGCAAAACTAGAGACTTCACAACTAGAAACTCAACAACTAGAAACTCCACAACTAAAACTCCACAGCTGGAAACTCCACAACTTGAGACTCCGCAACTTGAAACTTCACAAGAAGAAACTCCGCTATTAAAAACTCCACAACCAGAAACTCCGCAACTAGAAACTCCACAACCTAAAACTCCACAACTAGATACTCCACAACTGGAAACTCCTCAACTAGATACTTCACAACTGGAAACTCCACAACTATATACTCCACAACTGCAAACTCCACAACTAGAAACTCCACAACTAGAGACTCCACAACCCGAACTAGAAACTCCACAACTAGATACTCCGCAACTAGTAACTCTACAACTAGAGACTCCACAACTTGAAACTCCACAACTTTAAACTCCACAACTTGAGACTCCACAACTAGAAACTCCACAAATGGAAACTCCGCAACTAGAAACTCCGCAGCTAGAAACTACACAACTAAAGACTCCACAACTAGAAACTCCAAAACTCGAAACTCCACAACTGGAAACTCCACAACTAGACACTCCACAACTAAAAACTCTTCAACTAGAAACTCCTGAACTTGAGACTCCACAACTAGAGAATCTACAAGTAGAAACTTCAAACTAGAAACTCAACAACTAGAAACTCCACAACTAAAAACTCAACAACTAGAAACTGCACAGCTTGAGGCTCCGCAACTTGAAACTCCACAACTTGAAACTCCACAACTAGAAACTCCGCAACTAGAAACTCCACAACTAGGGACTCTGCAACTAGAAACTCCACAACTAGAAACTCCACAACTGGAAACTCCACTACTAGATACTCCACAACTGGAAACTCGACAACTGGAAACTCCACAATTAGAGACTCCACAACTTGAAACTCCACAACTAGAGACTCTGCAACTAGAAACTCCACAACTAGAAACTCCACAACTACAAACTCTACAAATAGAGACTCGGCAACTAGAAATTCCACGAATAGAGACTCGGCAACTAGAAATTCCACAACTAGAGACTCTGCAACTAGAAACTCCACAACTAGAGACTCCGCAACTCCACAACTGGAAAATCTACAACTAGATACTCCACAACTAGAAACTCCACCATTTTAAACTCCACAACTTGAGACTCCACAACTAGAAACTCCACAACTAGAAACTCCCCAACTTGAAACTCCGCAACTAGACACTCCGCAACAGGAGACTCTACAACTAGAAACTCCAAAACTAGAAGCTCCAAAACTAGAAACTTTACAACTAGAAACTGCAAAACTAGAGACTTCACAATTTGAAACTCCACAACTAGACACTTCACAACTAGAAGCTCCACAACTAGAAACTCCACAACTAGGGACTCTGCAACTAGAAACTCCACAACTAGAAACTCCACAACTGGAAACTCCACTACTAGATACTCCACAACTGGAAACTCCACAACTAGAAACTCCACAACTAGAGACTCCACAACTCGAAAATCCACAACTAGAAACTCCACAACCAGAGACTCCGCAACTCCACAACTAGAAACTCCACAACTGGAAACTCCACAACTAGATACTCCGCAACTAGAAACTCCACAACTAGAGACTCCACAACTTGAAACTCCACAACTTGAAGCTCCACAACTTGAGACTCCACAACTAGAAACTCCACAACCAGAAACTCCACAACTGGAAACTCCACAACTAGAAACTCCACAACTAGAAACTCTGCAACTCGAGACTCCACAAATAGAAACTCCACAAATAGAAACTCCACAACTGCAAACTCCACAAATAGCGACTCGGCTACAAGAAATTTCATGTCTAGAAAGTCCACAACTAAAACTCCACAACTGGAAACACCACAACTAGAAACTCCACAACTAGAAATACCACAACTACAGACTCCGCGACTAGAAACTCCACAACCAGAGACTCTGCAACTAGAAACTCCGCAGCTAGAAACTCCACAAATAGAAACTCCGCAACTAGAATCTCCGCAGTTAGAAACTACACAACTAGAGACTCCACAACTAGAAACTCCACAACTAGAAACTCCACAACTTGAAACCTCCCAAATTTAAGTTACGCAACTAGAAAATCCACAGCTAGAGATTCCGCAACTAGTAACTCCACAACTAGAAACTCCACAACTAGAAACTCAACAACTAGAAACTCCGCAACTAGAGACTCCACAACTAGAAACTCCACAACTTGAAACTCCACAACTACAAACTCCACAACTACAAACTCCACAAATAGACTCGGCAACTAGAAATTCCATATCTAGAAACTCTACAACTAAAAACTTTACAAGTAGAAACTGCAAAACTAGAGACTTCACAACTAGAAACTCCACAAATAGACACAGCAACTAGAAATTTCATATCTAGAAACTCCACAACTAGAAACTCCACAACCAGAGACTCCGCATTTCCACAACTAGAAACTCCACAACTAGATACTCCACAACTAGAAACTCCACAACTAGAGACTCCCCAACTTGAAACTCCACAACTTTGAACTCCACAACTTGATACTCCACAACTAGAAACTCCACAACTTTAAACTCCACAACTAGAAACTCCACAACTAGAAACTCCACAACTTGAAACCTCACAACCTTAAGTTCCGCAACTAGAAGACCCACAGCTAGAGATTCCGCAACTAGAAATTCCACAACTAGACACTCCACAACTAAAAACTCTTCAACTAGAAACTCCTAAACTAGAGACTACACCACTAGAGAATCTACAACTAGAGACTTCAAACTAGAAACTCAACAACTAGAAACTCCACAACTAAAAACTCAACAACTAGAGACTGAACAGCATGAGACTCCGCAACTTGAAACTCCACAACTAGAAACTCCACATCTAGAAACTCCACAACTAGGGACTCTGCAACTAGAAACTCCAACACTAGAAACTCCACAACTGGAAATTCCACTACTAGATACTCCATAACTGGAAACTCGACAACTAAAATCTTCACATCTAGAGACTCCACAACTTTAAACTCCACAACTAGAGACTCTGCAACTAGAAACTCCACAACTAGAAACTCCACAACTATAAACTCCACAACTACAAACTCCACAAATAGAGACTCGGCAACTAGAAATTCCACAAATAGAGACTCGGCAACTAGAAATTCCATATCTAGAAACTCCACAATTAGAAACTGCAAAACTAGAGGCTTCAAAACTAGAAACTGAACAACTAGAAACTCCACAACCTAAAACTTCACAACTGGAAATTCCACAACTTGAGACTCCGCAACTTGAAACTTCACAAGTAGAAACTCCGCTATTAAAAATTCCGCAACTAGAAACTCCGCAACTAGAAACTCCACAACTGGAAAATCCACAACTAGACACTTCACAACTGGAAACTCCACAACTAGATACTCCACAACTGGAAACTCCACAACTAGAAACTCCACAACTAGAGACTCCACAACTCGAAAATCCACAACTAGAAACTCCACAACCAGAGACTCCACAACTCCACAACTAGAAACTCCACAACTGGAAACTCCACAACTAGATACTCCGCAACTAGAAACTCCACAACTAGAGACTCCACAACTTGAAACTCCACAACTTGAAGCTCCACAACTTGAGACTCCACAACTAGAAACTCCACAACCAGAAACTCCACAACTGGAAACTCCACAACTAGAAACTCCACAACTAGAAACTCTGCAACTCGAGACTCCACAAATAGAAACTCCACAAATAGAAACTCCACAACTGCAAACTCCACAAATAGCGACTCGGCTACAAGAAATTTCATGTCTAGAAAGTCCACAACTAAAAACTCCACAACTGGAAACACCACAACTAGAAACTCCACAACTAGAAATACCACAACTACAGACTCCGCGACTAGAAACTCCACAACCAGAGACTCTGCAACTAGAAACTCCGCAGCTAGAAACTCCACAAATAGAAACTCCGCAACTAGAATCTCCGCAGTTAGAAACTACACAACTAGAGACTCCACAACTAGAAACTCCACAACTAGAAACTCCACAACTTGAAACCTCCCAAATTTAAGTTACGCAACTAGAAAATCCACAGCTAGAGATTCCGCAACTAGAAACTCCACAACTAGAAACTCCACAACTAGAAACTCAACAAGTAGAAACTCCGCAACTAGAGACTCCACAACTAGAAACTCCACAACTACAAACTCCACAAATAGAGACTCGGCAACTAGAAATTCCATATCTAGAAACTCCACAACTAAAAACTTTACAACTAGAAACTGCAAAACTAGAGACTTCACAACTAGAAACTCAACAACTAGAAACTCCACAATTAAAAACTCCACAGCTGGAAACTCCACAACTTGAGACTCCGCAACTAGATACTTCACAACTGGAAACTTCACAACTAGATACTCCACAACTGGAAACTCCACAACTAGAAACTCCACAACTAGAGACTCCACAACTCGAAACTCCACAACTACAAATTCCACAAATAGAGACTCGGCAACTAGAAATTCCACGAGTAGAGACTTGGCAACTAGAAATTCCACAACTAGAGACTCTGCAACTAGAAACTCCACAACTAGAGACTCCGCAACTCCACAACTAGAAACTCCCCAACTGGAAAATCTACAACTAGATACTCTTCAACTAGAAAATCCACAACTAGAAACTCCACAACTTGAACTCTACAACAAAAGAGTCCACAACTTGAAACTCCACAAGTTTAAACTTCACAACTTGAGACTCCACAACCTAAAACTCCGCAACTAGAATCTCCGCCGCTAGAAACTACACAACTAGAGACTCCACAACTAGAAACTCCACAACTAGAAACTCCACAACTTGAAACCTCACAACCTTAAGAGTCGCAACTAGAAAATCCACAGCTAGAGATTCCTCAACTAGAAACTCCACAACTAGAAACTCCACAACTAGAAACTCAACAACTAGAAACTCCACAACTGGAAACTCCACTACTAGATACTCCACAACTGGAAAAACGACAACAGGAAACTCCACATCTAGAGACTCCACAACATGAAACTCCACAACTAGAGACTCTGCAACTAGAAACTTCACAACTAGAAACTCCACAACTACAAACTCCACAAATAGAGACTCGGCAACTAGAAATTCCACGAATAGAGACTCGGCAACTAGAAATTCCACAACTAGAGACTCTGCAACTAGAAACTCCACAACTAGAGACTCCGCAACTCCACAACTAGTAACTCCACAACGGGAAAATCTACAACTAGATACTCCACAATTAGAAAATCCACAACTAGAAACTCCACAACTAGAAACTCCACAACTATAGAGTCCACAACTTGAAACTCCACAACTAGAAACTCCACAACTAGAAACTCCCCAACTTGAAACTCCGCAACTAGAATCTCCGCAGCTAGAAACTACACAACTAGAGACTCCACAACTAGAAACTCCACAACTAGAAGCTCCACAACTTAAAACCTCAAGACCTTAAGTTACGCAACTAGAAAATCCACAGCTAGAGATTCCGCAACTAGAAACTCCACAACTAGAAACTCCACAACTAGAAACTCAACAACTAGAAACTCCGCAACTAGAGACTCCAAAACTAGAAACTCCACAACTTGAAACTCCACAACTAGAAACTCCAAAACTACAAACTCCACAAAACGAGACTCGGCAACTAGAAATTCCATATCTAGAAACTCCACAACCAAAAACTTTACAACTATAAACTGCAAAACTAGAGACTTCACAACTAGAAACTCAACAACTAGAAACTCCACAACTAAAAACTCCACAGCTGGAAACTCCACAACTTGAGACTCCGCAACTTGAAACTTCACAAGAAGAAACTCCGCTATTAAAAACTCCACAACCAGAAACTCCGCAACTAGAAACTCCACAACCTAAAACTCCACAACTAGATACTCCACAACTGGAAACTCCTCAACTAGATACTTCACAACTGGAAACTCCACAACTAGATACTCCACAACTAGAAACTCCACAACTAGAAACTCCACAACTAGAGACTCCACAACTGGAAACTCCACAACTTGAAACTCCGAAACTTGAAACTCCACAACTATAAACTCCGCTATTAAAAACTCCGCAACTAGAAACTCGACAACTAGATACTCCAACTGGAAACTCCACAACTAGAAACTTCACAACTGGAAACTCCACAACTAGATACTCCACTACTGGAAACTCCACAACCAGACTCTGCAACTAGAAACTCCGCAACTCGAAACTCCACAACTAGAAACTCCACAACTAGAAACTCCACAACCAGAGACTCCGCCTTTCCACAACTAGAAACAACACAACTGGAAACTCCACAACTAGATACTCCACAACTAGAGACTCCCCAACTTGAAACTGCACAACTTTGAACTCCACAACTTGATACTCCACAACTAGAAACTCCACAACTTTAAACTCCACAACTAGAAACTCCACAACCAGAAAATCTACAACTAGAAACTCCGCAACTACAAACTCCACAACCAGAGACTCTGCAACTAGAAACTCCACAACTCGAAACTCCACAACTAGAAACTCCACAACTAGAACTTCCACAACTAGAGACTCCGCAACTCCACAACTAGATACTCCACAACTAGAAACTCCTCAACTAGAGACTCCCCAACTTGAAACTCCACAACTTTAAACTCCACAACTTGAGACTCCACAACTAGAAACTCCACAACTTGAAACTCCACAACTAGAAACTCCACAACCAGAAACTCTACAACTGGAAACTCCACAACTAGAAACTCCACAACTAGAAACTCCGCAACTAGAGACTCCACAACTAAAAACTCCACAACTAGAAACCCCACAACAACAAACTCCACAAATAGAGACTCGGCAACTAGAAATTCCATATCTAGAAACTCCACAACTAAAAACCCCACAAGTAAAAACTCCACAACTAGAAACTCCACAACTAGAAACTCTACAACTAGAGACTCCGCAACAAGAAACTCCACAGCCAGAGACTCTGCAACTAGAATCTCTGCAGCTAGAAACTCCATAAACAGAAACTCCACAATTAGAAATTCCGCAGCTAGAAACTCCACAACTAGAGACTCCACAACTAGAAACTCCACAAACAAAAACTCCACAATTAGAAACTCCGCAACTAGAAACCCCATAACTAGAAACTCCACAACTAGAAACTAAACAACTAGAAACTCCGCAACTAGAGACTCCACAACTAGAAACTCCACAACTTGAAACTCCACAACTACAAACTCCACAACTACAAACTCCACAAATAGACTCGGCAACTAGAAATTCCATATCTAGAAACTCCACAACTAGAAACTCCACAACCAGAGACTCCGCATTTCCACAACTAGAAACTCCACAACTAGATACTCCACAACTAGAAACTCCACAACTAGAGACTCCCCAACTTGAAACTCCACAACTTTGAACTCCACAACTTGATACTCCACAACTAGAAACTCCACAACTTTAAACTCCACAACTAGAAACTCCACAACTAGAAACTCCACAACTTGAAACCTCACAACCTTAAGTTCCGCAACTAGAAAACCCACAGCTAGAGATTCCGCAACTAGAAATTCCACAACTAGACACTCCACAACTAAAAACTCTTCAACTAGAAACTCCTAAACTAGAGACTACACCACTAGAGAATCTACAACTAGAGACTTCAAACTAGAAACTCAACAACTAGAAACTCCACAACTAAAAACTCAACAACTAGAGACTGAACAGCATGAGACTCCGCAACTTGAAACTCCACAACTAGAAACTCCACATCTAGAAACTCCACAACTAGGGACTCTGCAACTAGAAACTCCAACACTAGAAACTCCACAACTGGAAACTCCACTACTAGATACTCCATAACTGGAAACTCGACAACTAAAATCTCCACATCTAGAGACTCCACAACTTTAAACTCCACAACTAGAGACTCTGCAACTAGAAACTCCACAACTAGAAACTCCACAACTATAAACTCCACAACTACAAACTCCACAAATAGAGACTCGGCAACTAGAAATTCCACAAATAGAGACTCGGCAACTAGAAATTCCATATCTAGAAACTCCACAATTAGAAACTGCAAAACTAGAGGCTTCAAAACTAGAAACTGAACAACTAGAAACTCCACAACCTAAAACTTCACAACTGGAAATTCCACAACTTGAGACTCCGCAACTTGAAACTTCACAAGTAGAAACTCCGCTATTAAAAATTCCGCAACTAGAAACTCCGCAACTAGAAACTCCACAACTGGAAAATCCACAACTAGACACTTCACAACTGGAAACTCCACAACTAGATACTCCACAACTGGAAACTCCACAACTAGAAACTCTACAACTAGAGACTCCACAACTAGAAACTCCACAACTACAAACTCCACAAATAGAGACTCGGCAACTAGAAATTCCACGAATAGAGACTCGGCAACTAGAAATTCCACAACTAGAGACTCTGCAACTAGAAACTCCACAACTAGAGACTCCGCAACTCCACAACTAGTAACTCCACAACGGGAAAATCTACAACTAGATACTCCACAATTAGAAAATCCACAACTAGAAACTCCACAACTAGAAACTCCACAACTATAGAGTCCACAACTTGAAACTCCACAACTAGAAACTCCACAACTAGAAACTCCCCAACTTGAAACTCCGCAACTAGAATCTCCGCAGCTAGAAACTACACAACTAGAGACTCCTCAACTAGAAACTCCACAACTAGAAGCTCCACAACTTAAAACCTCAAGACCTTAAGTTACGCAACTAGAAAATACACAGCTAGAGATTCCGCAACTAGAAACTCCACAACTAGAAACTCCACAACTAGAAACTCAACAACTAGAAACTCCGCAACTTGAAACTCCACAACTAGAAACTCCAAAACTACAAACTTCACAAAACGAGACTCGGCAACTAGAAATTCCATATCTAGAAACTCCACAACCAAAAACAAACAACTATAAACTGCAAAACTAGAGACTTCACAACTAGAAACTCAACAACTAGAAACTCCACAACTAAAAACTCCACAGCTGGAAACTCCACAACTTGAGACTCCGCAACTTGAAACTTCACAAGAAGAAACTCCGCTATTAAAAACTCCACAACCAGAAACTCCGCAACTAGAAACTCCACAACCTAAAACTCCACAACTAGATACTCCACAACTGGAAACTCCTCAACTGGATACTTCACAACTGGAAACTCCACAACTAGATACTCCACAACTAGAAACTCCACAACTAGAAACTCCACAACTAGAGACTCCACAACTGGAAACTCCACAACTTGAAACTCCGAAACTTGAAACTCCACAACTATAAATTCCGCTATTAAAAACTCCGCAACTAGAAACTAGACAACTAGATACTCCAACTGGAAACTCCACAACTAGAAACTTGACAACTGGAAACTCTACAACCAGACTCTGCAACTAGAAACTCCGCAACTCGAAACTCCACAACTAGAAACTCCGCAACTCGAAACTCCACAACTAGAAACTCCACAACTAGAAACTCCACAACCAGAGACTCCGCCTTTCCACAACTAGAAACAACACAACTGGAAACTCCACAACTAGATACTCCACAACTAGAGACTCCCCAACTTGAAACTGCACAACTTTGAACTCCACAACTTGATACTCCACAACTAGAAACTCCACAACTTTAAACTCCACAACTAGAAACTCCACAACCAGAAAATCTACAACTAGAAACTCCGCAACTACAAACTCCACAACCAGAGACTCTGCAACTAGAAACTCCACAACTCGAAACTCCACAACTAGAAACTCCACAACTAGAACTTCCACAACTAGAGACTCCGCAACTCCACAACTAGATACTCCACAACTAGAAACTCCTCAACTAGAGACTCCCCAACTTGAAACTCCACAACTTGAGACTCCACAACTAGAAACTCCACAACTTGAAACTCCACAACTAGAAACTCCACAACCAGAAACTCTACAACTGGAAACTACACAACTAGAAACTCCACAACTAGAAACTCCGCAACTAGAGACTCCACAACTAAAAACTCCACAACTAGAAACTCCACAACAACAAACTCCACAAATAGAGACTCGGCAACTAGAAATTCCATATCTAGAAACTCCACAACTAAAAACCCAACAAGTAAAAACTCCACAACTAGAAACTCCACAACTAGAAACTCTACAACTAGAGACTCCGCAACAAGAAACTCCACAGCCAGAGACTCTGCAACTAGAATCTCTGCAGCTAGAAACTCCATAAACAGAAACTCCACAATTAGAAATTCCGCAGCTAGAAACTCCACAACTAGAGACTCCACAACTAGAAACTCCACAAACAGAAACTCCACAATTAGAAACTCCGCAACTAGAAACTCCATAACTAGAAACTCCACAACTAGAAACTAAACAACTAGAAACTCCGCAACTAGAGACTCCACAACTAGAAACTCCACAACTTGAAACTCCACAACTACAAACTCCACAACTACAAACTCCACAAATAGACTCGGCAACTAGAAATTCCATATCTAGAAACTCCACAACTAGAAACTCCACAACCAGAGACTCCGCATTTCCACAACTAGAAACTCCACAACTAGATACTCCACAACTAGAAACTCCACAACTAGAGACTCCCCAACTTGAAACTCCACAACTTTGAACTCCACAACTAGAAAACCCACAGCTAGAGATTCCGCAACTAGAAATTCCACAACTAGACACTCCACAACTAAAAACTCTTCAACTAGAAACTCCTAAACTAGAGACTACACCACTAGAGAATCTACAACTAGAGACTTCAAACTAGAAACTCAACAACTCGAAACTCCACAACTAAAAACTCAACAACTAGAGACTGAACAGCATGAGACTCCGCAACTTGAAACTCCACAACTAGAAACTCCACATCTAGAAACTCCACAACTAGGGACTCTGCAACTAGAAACTCCAACACTAGAAACTCCACAACTGGAAACTCCACTACTAGATACTCCATAACTGGAAACTCGACAACTAAAATCTCCACATCTAGAGACTCCACAACTTTAAACTCCACAACTAGAGACTCTGCAACTAGAAACTCCACAACTAGAAACTCCACAACTATAAACTCCACAACTACAAACTCCACAAATAGAGACTCGGCAACTAGAAATTCCACAAATAGAGACTCGGCAACTAGAAATTCCATATCTAGAAACTCCACAATTAGAAACTGCAAAACTAGAGGCTTCAAAACTAGAAACTGAACAACTAGAAACTCCACAACCTAAAACTTCACAACTGGAAATTCCACAACTTGAGACTCCGCAACTTGAAACTTCACAAGTAGAAACTCCGCTATTAAAAATTCCGCAACTAGAAACTCCGCAACTAGAAACTCCACAACTGGAAAATCCACAACTAGACACTTCACAACTGGAAACTCCACAACTAGATACTCCACAACTGGAAACTCCACAACTAGAAACTCCACAACTAGAGACTCCACAACTCGAAAATCCACAACTAGAAACTCCACAACCAGAGACTCCGCAACTCCACAACTAGAAACTCCACAACTGGAAACTCCACAACTAGATACTCCGCAACTAGAAACTCCACAACTAGAGACTCCACAACTTGAAACTCCACAACTTGAAGCTCCACAACTTGAGACTCCACAACTAGAAACTCCACAACCAGAAACTCCACAACTGGAAACTCCACAACTAGAAACTCCACAACTAGAAACTCTGCAACTCGAGACTCCACAAATAGAAACTCCACAAATAGAAACTCCACAACTGCAAACTCCACAAATAGCGACTCGGCTACAAGAAATTTCATGTCTAGAAAGTCCACAACTAAAAACTCCACAACTGGAAACACCACAACTAGAAACTCCACAACTAGAAATACCACAACTACAGACTCCGCGACTAGAAACTCCACAACCAGAGACTCTGCAACTAGAAACTCCGCAGCTAGAAACTCCACAAATAGAAACTCCGCAACTAGAATCTCCGCAGTTAGAAACTACACAACTAGAGACTCCACAACTAGAAACTCCACAACTAGAAACTCCACAACTTGAAACCTCCCAAATTTAAGTTACGCAACTAGAAAATCCACAGCTAGAGATTCCGCAACTAGAAACTCCACAACTAGAAACTCCACAACTAGAAACTCAACAACTAGAAACTCCGCAACTAGAGACTCCAAAACTAGAAACTCCACAACTTGAAACTCCACAACTAGAAACTCCAAAACTACAAACTCCACAAAACGAGACTCGGCAACTAGAAATTCCATATCTAGAAACTCCACAACTAAAAACTTTACAACTATAAACTGCAAAACTAGAGACTTCACAACTAGAAACTCAACAACTAGAAACTCCACAACTAAAAACTCCACAGCTGGAAACTCCACAACTTGAGACTCCGCAACTTGAAACTTCACAAGAAGAAACTCCGCTATTAAAAACTCCACAACCAGAAACTCCGCAACTAGAAACTCCACAACCTAAAACTCCACAACTAGATACTCCACAACTGGAAACTCCTCAACTAGATACTTCACAACTGGAAACTCCACAACTAGATACTCCACAACTAGAAACTCCACAACTAGAAACTCCACAACTAGAGACTCCACAACTGGAAACTCCACAACTAGAAACTCCACAACTAGATACTCCGCAAATAGTAACTCTACAACTAGAGACTCCACAACTTGAAACTCCACAACTTTAAACTCCACAACTTGAGACTCCACAACTAGAAACTCCACAAATGGAAACTCCGCAACTAGAAACTCCGCAGCTAGAAACTGCACAACTAAAGACTCCACAACTAGAAACTCCAAAACTCGAAACTCCACAACTGGAAACTCCACAACTAGACACTCCACAACTAAAAACTCTTCAACTAGAAACTCCTGAACTTGAGACTCCACAACTAGAGAATCTACAAGTAGAAACTTCAAACTAGAAACTCAACAACTAGAAACTCCACAACTAAAAACTCAACAACTAGAAACTGCACAGCTTGAGGCTCCGCAACTTGAAACTCCACAACTTGAAACTCCACAACTAGAAACTCCGCAACTAGAAACTCCACAACTAGGGACTCTGCAACTAGAAACTCCACAACTAGAAACTCCACAACTGGAAACTCCACTACTAGATACTCCACAACTGGAAACTCGACAACTGGAAACTCCACAATTAGAGACTCCACAACTTGAAACTCCACAACTAGAGACTCTGCAACTAGAAACTCCACAACTAGAAACTCCACAACTACAAACTCTACAAATAGAGACTCGGCAACTAGAAATTCCACGAATAGAGACTCGGCAACTAGAAATTCCACAACTAGAGACTCTGCAACTAGAAACTCCACAACTAGAGACTCCGCAACTCCACAACTGGAAAATCTACAACTAGATACTCCACAACTAGAAACTCCACCATTTTAAACTCCACAACTTGAGACTCCACAACTAGAAACTCCACAACTAGAAACTCCACAACTAGAAACTCCCCAACTTGAAACTCCGCAACTAGACACTCCGCAACAGGAGACTCTACAACTAGAAACTCCAAAACTAGAAACTCCACAACTACAGACTCCGCAACTAGAAACTCCACAACCAGAGACTCTGCAACTAGAAACTCCGCAGCTAGAAACTCCACAAATAGAAACTCCACAAATAGAGACTCGGCAACTAGAAATTTCATATCTAGAAACTCCACAACTAAAAACTTTACAACTAGGAACTGCAAAACTAGAGACTTAACAACTAGAAACTCAACAACTAGAAACTCCACAACTAAACACTCCACAACTGGAAACTCCACAACTTGAGACTCCGCAACATGAAACTCCACAACTAGAAACTCCGCTAATAAAAACTCCGCAACTAGAAACTCCACAACTAGATACTCCAACTGGAAACTCCACAACTTGAAACTTCACAACCGGAAACTCCACAACTAGATATTCCACAACTGGAAACTCCACAACCAGAGACTCTGCAACTAGAAACTCCGCAACTCGAAACTCCACAACTAGAAACTCCACAACCAGAAACTCCACAACTAGAGACTCCGCATTTCCACAACTACAAACTCCACAACTGGAAACTCCACAACTAGATACTCCACAACTAGAAACTCCACAACTAAAGACTCCCCAACTTGAAACTCCACAACTATGAACTCCACAACTTGATACTCCACAACTAGAAACTCCACAACTAGAAACTCCACAACTACAAACTCCACAAATAGAGACTCGGCTAAAAGAAATTTCATGTCTAGAAAGTCCACAACTAAAAACTTTACAACTAGAAACTGCAAAACTAGAGACTTAACAACTAGAAACTCAACAACTAGAAACTCCACAACTAAACACTCCACAACTGGAAACTCCACTACTTGAGACTCCGCAACATGAAACTCCACAACTAGAAACTCCGCTATTAAAAACTCCGCAACTAGAAACTCCACAACTAGATACTCCAACTGGAAACTCCACAACTTGAAACTTCACAACCGGAAACTCCACAACTAGATACTCCACAACTGGAAACTCCACAACCAGAGACTCTGCAACTAGAAACTCTGCAACTCGAAACTCCACAACTAGAAACTCCACAACTAGAAACTCCACAACTAGAGACTCCGCATTTCCACAACTAGAAACTCCACAAATGGAAACTCCACAACTAGATACTCCACAACTAGAAACTCCACAACTAAAGACTCCCCAACTTGAAACTCCACAACTTTGAACTCCACAACTTGATACTCCACAACTAGAAACTCCACAACTAGAAACTCCACAACTAGAAACTCCACAACTAGAAACTGCACAACTTGAAACCTCACAACCTTAAGTTACGCAACTAGAAAATCCACCGCTTGAGATTCCGCAACTAGAAACTCCACAACTAGAAACTCCACAACTAGAAACTCAACAACTAGAAACTCCGCAACTTGAAACTCCACAACTAGAAACTCCACAACTACAAACTCCACAAATAGAGACTCCGCAACTAGAAATTCTATATCTAGAAACTCCACAACTAAAAACTTTACAACTAGAAACTGCAAAACTAGAGAATTCACAACTAGAAACTCCACAACTAGAAACTCCACAACTAAAAACTCCACAACTTTAAACTCAACAACTTGAAACTCCGCAACTTGAAACTCCACAACTAGAAACTCCGCTATTAAAAACTCCGCAACTAGAAACTCCACAACTAGATACTACAACTGGAAACTCCACAACTAGAAACTTCACAACTGGAAACTCCACAACTAGATACTCTACTACTGGAAACTCCACAACCAGAGACTCTGCAACTAGAAACTCCGCAACTCGAAACTCCACAACTAGAAACTCCACAACTAGAAACTCCACAGCTAGAGACTCCGCATTTCCACAACTAGAAACAACACAACTGGAAACTCCACAACTAGATACTCCACAACTAGAGACTCTCCAACTTGAAACTCCACAACTTTGAACTCCACAACTTGATACTCCACAACTAGAAACTCCACAACTTTAAACTCCACAACTAGAAACTCCACAACCAGAAAATCTACAACTAGAAACTACGCAACTACAAATTCCACAACCAGAGACTCTACAACTAGAAACTCCACAACTCGAAACTCCACAACTAGAAACTCCACAACTAGAACCTCCACAACTAGAGACTCCGCAACTCCACAACTAGATACTCCACAACTAGAAACTCCACAACTAGAAACTCCCCAACTTGAAACTCCACAACTTTAAACTCCACAACTTGAGACTCCACAACTAGAAACTCCACAACTTGAAACTCCACAACTAGAAACTCCACAACCAGAAACTCCACAACTGGAAACTCCACAACTAGAAACTCCACAACTAGAAACTCCGCAACTAGAGACTCCACAACTAAAAACTTCACAACTAGAAACTCCACAACAACAAACTCCACAAATAAAGACTCGGCAACTAGAAATTCCATATCTATAAACTCCACAACTAAAAACTCCACAACTAGAAACTCTACAACTAGAGACTCCGCAACTAGAAACTCCACAGCCAGAGACTCTGCAACTAGAAACTCTGCAGCTAGAAACTCCACAAACAGAAACTCCACAATTAGAAACTCCGCAGCTAGAAACTCCACAACTAGAGATTCCACAACTAGAAACTCCACAACTAGAAACTCCACAACTAGAAACTCCACAACTTGAAACCTCACAACTTTAAGTTCCGCAACTAGAAATTCCACAGCTAGAGATTCCGCAACTAGAAACTCCATAACTAGAAACTCCACAACTAGAAACTCCACAACTAGAAACTCCACAACTAGAAACTCCGCAACTAGAGACTCCACAACAAGAAACTCCACAACTTGAAACTCCACAACTAGAAACTCCACAACTAGAGACTCCACAACTGGAAACTCCACAACTTGAAACTCCGAAACTTGAAACTCTACAACTATAAACTCCGCTATTAAAAACTCCGCAACTAGAAACTCGACAACTAGATACTCCAACTGGAAACTCCACAACTAGAAACTTCACAACTGGAAACTCCACAACTAGATACTCCACTACTGGAAACTCCACAACCAGACTCTGCAACTAGAAACTCCGCAACTCGAAACTCCACAACTAGAAACTCCACAACTAGAAACTCCACAACCAGAGACTCCGCCTTTCCACAACTAGAAACAACACAACTGGAAACTCCACAACTAGATACTCCACAACTAGAGACTCCCCAACTTGAAACTGCACAACTTTGAACTCCACAACTTGATACTCCACAACTAGAAACTCCACAACTTTAAACTCCACAACTAGAAACTCCACAACCAGAAAATCTACAACTAGAAACTCCGCAACTACAAACTCCACAACCAGAGACTCTGCAACTAGAAACTCCACAACTCGAAACTCCACAACTAGAAACTCCACAACTAGAACTTCCACAACTAGAGACTCCGCAACTCCACAACTAGATACTCCACAACTAGAAACTCCTCAACTAGAGACTCCCCAACTTGAAACTCCACAACTTTAAACTCCACAACTTGAGACTCCACAACTAGAAACTCCACAACTTGAAACTCCACAACTAGAAACTCCACAACCAGAAACTCTACAACTGGAAACTCCACAACTAGAAACTCCACATCTAGAAACTCCACAACTAGGGACTCTGCAACTAGAAACTCCAACACTAGAAACTCCACAACTGGAAACTCCACTACTAGATACTCCATAACTGGAAACTCGACAACTAAAATCTCCACATCTAGAGACTCCACAACTTTAAACTCCACAACTAGAGACTCTGCAACTAGAAACTGCACAACTAGAAACACCACAACTATAAACTCCACAACTACAAACTCCACAAATAGAGACTCGGCAACTAGAAATTCCACAAATAGAGACTCGGCAACTAGAAATTCCATATCTAGAAACTCCACAATTAGAAACTGCAAAACTAGAGGCTTCAAAACTAGAAACTGAAGAACTATAAACTCCACAACCTAAAACTTCACAACTGGAAATTCCACAACTTGAGACTCCGCAACTTGAAACTTCACAAGTAGAAACTCCGCTATTAAAAATTCCGCAACTAGAAACTCCGCAACTAGAAACTCCACAACTGGAAAATCCACAACTAGACACTTCACAACTGGAAACTCCACAACTAGATACTCCACAACTGGAAACTCCACAACTAGAAACTCCACAACTAGAGACTCCACAACTCGAAAATCCACAACTAGAAACTCCACAACCAGAGACTCCGCAACTCCACAACTAGAAACTCCACAACTGGAAACTCCACAACTAGATACTCCGCAACTAGAAACTCCACAACTAGAGACTCCACAACTTGAAACTCCACAACTTGAAGCTCCACAACTTGAGACTCCACAACTAGAAACTCCACAACCAGAAACTCCACAACTGGAAACTCCACAACTAGAAACTCCACAACTAGATACTCTGCAACTCGAGACTCCACAAATAGAAACTCCACAAATAGAAACTCCACAACTGCAAACTCCACAAATAGCGACTCGGCTACAAGAAATTTCATGTCTAGAAAGTTCACAACTAAAAACTCCACAACTGGAAACACCACAACTAGAAACTCCACAACTAGAAATACCACAACTACAGACTCCGCGACTAGAAACTCCACAACCAGAGACTCTGCAACTAGAAACTCCGCAGCTAGAAACTCCACAAATAGAAACTCCGCAACTAGAATCTCCGCAGTTAGAAACTACACAACTAGAGACTCCACAACTAGAAACTCCACAACTAGAAACTCCACAACTTGAAACCTCCCAAATTTAAGTTACGCAACTAGAAAATCCACAGCTAGAGATTCCGCAACTAGAAACTCCACAACTAGAAACTCCACAACTAGAAACTCAACAACTAGAAACTCCGCAACTAGAGACTCCAAAACTAGAAACTCCACAACTTGAAACTCCACAACTAGAAACTCCAAAACTACAAACTCCACAAAACGAGACTCGGCAACTAGAAATTCCATATCTAGAAACTCCACAACTAAAAACTTTACAACTATAAACTGCAAAACTAGAGACTTCACAACTAGAAACTCAACAACTAGAAACTCCACAACTAAAAACTCCACAGCTGGAAACTCCACAACTTGAGACTCCGCAACTTGAAACTTCACAAGAAGAAACTCCGCTATTAAAAACTCCACAACCAGAAACTCCGCAACTAGAAACTCCACAACCTAAAACTCCACAACTAAATACTCCACAACTGGAAACTCCTCAACTAGATACTTCACAACTGGAAACTCCACAACTAGATACTCCACAACTAGAAACTCCACAACTAGAAACTCCACAACTAGAGACTCCACAACTGGAAACTCCACAACTAGAAACTCCACAACTAGATACTCCGCAAATAGTAACTCTACAACTAGAGACTCCACAACTTGAAACTCCACAACTTTAAACTCCACAACTTGAGACTCCACAACTAGAAACTCCACAAATGGAAACTCCGCAACTAGAAACTCCGCAGCTAGAAACTGCACAACTAAAGACTCCACAACTAGAAACTCCAAAACTCGAAACTCCACAACTGGAAACTCCACAACTAGACACTCCACAACTAAAAACTCTTCAACTAGAAACTCCTGAACTTGAGACTCCACAACTAGAGAATCTACAAGTAGAAACTTCAAACTAGAAACTCAACAACTAGAAACTCCACAACTAAAAACTCAACAACTAGAAACTGCACAGCTTGAGGCTCCGCAACTTGAAACTCCACAACTTGAAACTCCACAACTAGAAACTCCGCAACTAGAAACTCCACAACTAGGGACTCTGCAACTAGAAACTCCACAACTAGAAACTCCACAACTGGAAACTCCACTACTAGATACTCCACAACTGGAAACTCGACAACTGGAAACTCCACAATTAGAGACTCCACAACATGAAACTCCACAACTAGAGACTCTGCAACTAGAAACTCCACAACTAGAAACTCCACAACTACAAACTCTACAAATAGAGACTCGGCAACTAGAAATTCCACGAATAGAGACTCGGCAACTAGAAATTCCACAACTAGAGACTCTGCAACTAGAAACTCCACAACTAGAGACTCCGCAACTCCACAACTGGAAAATCTACAACTAGATACTCCACAACTAGAAACTCCACCATTTTAAACTCCACAACTTGAGACTCCACAACTAGAAACTCCACAACTAGAAACTCCACAACTAGAAACTCCCCAACTTGAAACTCCGCAACTAGACACTCCGCAACAGGAGACTCTACAACTAGAAACTCCAAAACTAGAAACTCCACAACTACAGACTCCGCAACTAGAAACTCCACAACCAGAGACTCTGCAACTAGAAACTCCGCAGCTAGAAACTCCACAAATAGAAACTCCACAAATAGAGACTCGGCAACTAGAAATTTCATATCTAGAAACTCCACAACTAAAAACTTTACAACTAGGAACTGCAAAACTAGAGACTTAACAACTAGAAACTCAACAACTAGAAACTCCACAACTAAACACTCCACAACTGGAAACTCCACAACTTGAGACTCCGCAACATGAAACTCCACAACTAGAAACTCCGCTAATAAAAACTCCGCAACTAGAAACTCCACAACTAGATACTCCAACTGGAAACTCCACAACTTGAAACTTCACAACCGGAAACTCCACAACTAGATATTCCACAACTGGAAACTCCACAACCAGAGACTCTGCAACTAGAAACTCCGCAACTCGAAACTCCACAACTAGAAACTCCACAACTAGAAACTCCACAACTAGAGACTCCGCATTTCCACAACTACAAACTCCACAACTGGAAACTCCACAACTAGATACTCCACAACTAGAAACTCCACAACTAAAGACTCCCCAACTTGAAACTCCACAACTATGAACTCCACAACTTGATACTCCACAACTAGAAACTCCACAACTAGAAACTCCACAACTACAAACTCCACAAATAGAGACTCGGCTAAAAGAAATTTCATGTCTAGAAAGTCCACAACTAAAAACTTTACAACTAGAAACTGCAAAACTAGAGACTTAACAACAAGAAACTCAACAACTAGAAACTCCACAACTAAACACTCCACAACTGGAAACTCCACTACTTGAGACTCCGCAACATGAAACTCCACAACTAGAAACTCCGCTATTAAAAACTCCGCAACTAGAAACTCCACAACTAGATACTCCAACTGGAAACTCCACAACTTGAAACTTCACAACCGGAAACTCCACAACTAGATACTCCACAACTGGAAACTCCACAACCAGAGACTCTGCAACTAGAAACTCTGCAACTCGAAACTCCACAACTAGAAACTCCACAACTAGAAACTCCACAACTAGAGACTCCGCATTTCCACAACTAGAAACTCCACAAATGGAAACTCCACAACTAGATACTCCACAACTAGAAACTCCACAACTAAAGACTCCCCAACTTGAAACTCCACAACTTTGAACTCCACAACTTGATACTCCACAACTAGAAACTCCACAACTAGAAACTCCACAACTAGAAACTCCACAACTAGAAACTGCACAACTTGAAACCTCACAACCTTAAGTTACGCAACTAGAAAATCCACCGCTTGAGATTCCGCAACTAGAAACTCCACAACTAGAAACTCCACAACTAGAAACTCAACAACTAGAAACTCCGCAACTTGAAACTCCACAACTAGAAACTCCACAACTACAAACTCCACAAATAGAGACTCCGCAACTAGAAATTCTATATCTAGAAACTCCACAACTAAAAACTTTACAACTAGAAACTGCAAAACTAGAGAATTCACAACTAGAAACTCCACAACTAGAAACTCCACAACTAAAAACTCCACAACTTTAAACTCAACAACTTGAAACTCCGCAACTTGAAACTCCACAACTAGAAACTCCGCTATTAAAAACTCCGCAACTAGAAACTCCACAACTAGATACTACAACTGGAAACTCCACAACTAGAAACTTCACAACTGGAAACTCCACAACTAGATACTCTACTACTGGAAACTCCACAACCAGAGACTCTGCAACTAGAAACTCCGCAACTCGAAACTCCACAACTAGAAACTCCACAACTAGAAACTCCACAGCTAGAGACTCCGCATTTCCACAACTAGAAACAACACAACTGGAAACTCCACAACTAGATACTCCACAACTAGAGACTCTCCAACTTGAAACTCCACAACTTTGAACTCCACAACTTGATACTCCACAACTAGAAACTCCACAACTTTAAACTCCACAACTAGAAACTCCACAACCAGAAAATCTACAACTAGAAACTACGCAACTACAAATTCCACAACCAGAGACTCTACAACTAGAAACTCCACAACTCGAAACTCCACAACTAGAAACTCCACAACTAGAACCTCCACAACTAGAGACTCCGCAACTCCACAACTAGATACTCCACAACTAGAAACTCCACAACTAAAAACTCCCCAACTTGAAACTCCACAACTTTAAACTCCACAACTTGAGACTCCACAACTAGAAACTCCACAACTTGAAACTCCACAACTAGAAACTCCACAACCAGAAACTCCACAACTGGAAACTCCACAACTAGAAACTCCACAACTAGAAACTCCGCAACTAGAGACTCCACAACTAAAAACTTCACAACTAGAAACTCCACAACAACAAACTCCACAAATAAAGACTCGGCAACTAGAAATTCCATATCTATAAACTCCACAACTAAAAACTCCACAACTAGAAACTCTACAACTAGAGACTCCGCAACTAGAAACTCCACAGCCAGAGACTCTGCAACTAGAAACTCTGCAGCTAGAAACTCCACAAACAGAAACTCCACAATTAGAAACTCCGCAGCTAGAAACTCCACAACTAGAGATTCCACAACTAGAAACTCCACAACTAGAAACTCCACAACTAGAAACTCCACAACTTGAAACCTCACAACTTTAAGTTCCGCAACTAGAAATTCCACAGCTAGAGATTCCGCAACTAGAAACTCCATAACTAGAAACTCCACAACTAGAAACTCCACAACTAGAAACTCCACAACTAGAAACTCCGCAACTAGAGACTCCACAACAAGAAACTCCACAACTTGAAACTCCACAACTAGAAACTCCACAACTAGAGACTCCACAACTGGAAACTCCACAACTTGAAACTCCGAAACTTGAAACTCCACAACTATAAACTCCGCTATTAAAAACTCCGCAACTAGAAACTCGACAACTAGATACTCCAACTGGAAACTCCACAACTAGAAACTTCACAACTGGAAACTCCACAACTAGATACTCCACTACTGGAAACTCCACAACCAGACTCTGCAACTAGAAACTCCGCAACTCGAAACTCCACAACTAGAAACTCCACAACTAGAAACTCCACAACCAGAGACTCCGCCTTTCCACAACTAGAAACAACACAACTGGAAACTCCACAACTAGATACTCCACAACTAGAGACTCCCCAACTTGAAACTGCACAACTTTGAACTCCACAACTTGATACTCCACAACTAGAAACTCCACAACTTTAAACTCCACAACTAGAAACTCCACAACCAGAAAATCTACAACTAGAAACTCCGCAACTACAAACTCCACAACCAGAGACTCTGCAACTAGAAACTCCACAACTCGAAACTCCACAACTAGAAACTCCACAACTAGAACTTCCACAACTAGAGACTCCGCAACTCCACAACTAGATACTCCACAACTAGAAACTCCTCAACTAGAGACTCCCCAACTTGAAACTCCACAACTTTAAACTCCACAACTTGAGACTCCACAACTAGAAACTCCACAACTTGAAACTCCACAACTAGAAACTCCACAACCAGAAACTCTACAACTGGAAACTCCACAACTAGAAACTCCACAACTAGAAACTCCGCAACTAGAGACTCCACAACTAAAAACTCCACAACTAGAAACTCCACAACAACAAACTCCACAAATAGAGACTCGGCAACTAGAAATTCCATATCTAGAAACTCCACAACTAAAAACCCAACAAGTAAAAACTCCACAACTAGAAACTCCACAACTAGAAACTCTACAACTAGAGACTCCGCAACAAGAAACTCCACAGCCAGAGACTCTGCAACTAGAATCTCTGCAGCTAGAAACTCCATAAACAGAAACTCCACAATTAGAAATTCCGCAGCTAGAAACTCCACAACTAGAGACTCCACAACTAGAAACTCCACAAACAGAAACTCCACAATTAGAAACTCCGCAACTAGAAACTCCATAACTAGAAACTCCACAACTAGAAACTAAACAACTAGAAACTCCGCAACTAGAGACTCCACAACTAGAAACTCCACAACTTGAAACTCAACAACTACAAACTCCACAACTACAAACTCCACAAATAGACTCGGCAACTAGAAATTCCATATCTAGAAACTCCACAACTAGAAACTCCACAACCAGAGACTCCGCATTTCCACAACTAGAAACTCCACAACTAGATACTCCACAACTAGAAACTCCACAACTAGAGACTCCCCAACTTGAAACTCCACAACTTTGAACTCCACAACTAGAAAACCCACAGCTAGAGATTCCGCAACTAGAAATTCCACAACTAGACACTCCACAACTAAAAACTCTTCAACTAGAAACTCCTAAACTAGAGACTACACCACTAGAGAATCTACAACTAGAGACTTCAAACTAGAAACTCAACAACTCGAAACTCCACAACTAAAAACTCAACAACTAGAGACTGAACAGCATGAGACTCCGCAACTTGAAACTCCACAACTAGAAACTCCACATCTAGAAACTCCACAACTAGGGACTCTGCAACTAGAAACTCCAACACTAGAAACTCCACAACTGGAAACTCCACTACTAGATACTCCATAACTGGAAACTCGACAACTAAAATCTCCACATCTAGAGACTCCACAACTTTAAACTCCACAACTAGAGACTCTGCAACTAGAAACTCCACAACTAGAAACTCCACAACTATAAACTCCACAACTACAAACTCCACAAATAGAGACTCGGCAACTAGAAATTCCACAAATAGAGACTCGGCAACTAGAAATTCCATATCTAGAAACTCCACAATTAGAAACTGCAAAACTAGAGGCTTCAAAACTAGAAACTGAACAACTAGAAACTCCACAACCTAAAACTTCACAACTGGAAATTCCACAACTTGAGACTCCGCAACTTGAAACTTCACAAGTAGAAACTCCGCTATTAAAAATTCCGCAACTAGAAACTCCGCAACTAGAAACTCCACAACTGGAAAATCCACAACTAGACACTTCACAACTGGAAACTCCACAACTAGATACTCCACAACTGGAAACTCCACAACTAGAAACTCCACAACTAGAGACTCCACAACTCGAAAATCCACAACTAGAAACTCCACAACTGGAAACTCCACAACTAGAAACTCCACAACTAGAAACTCTGCAACTCGAGACTCCACAAATAGAAACTCCACAAATAGAAACTCCACAACTGCAAACTCCACAAATAGCGACTCGGCTACAAGAAATTTCATGTCTAGAAAGTTCACAACTAAAAACTCCACAACTGGAAACACCACAACTAGAAACTCCACAACTAGAAATACCACAACTACAGACTCCGCGACTAGAAACTCCACAACCAGAGACTCTGCAACTAGAAACTCCGCAGCTAGAAACTCCACAAATAGAAACTCCGCAACTAGAATCTCCGCAGTTAGAAACTACACAACTAGAGACTCCACAACTAGAAACTCCACAACTAGAAACTCCACAACTTGAAACCTCCCAAATTTAAGTTACGCAACTAGAAAATCCACAGCTAGAGATTCCGCAACTAGAAACTCCACAACTAGAAACTCCACAACTAGAAACTCAACAACTAGAAACTCCGCAACTAGAGACTCCAAAACTAGAAACTCCACAACTTGAAACTCCACAACTAGAAACTCCAAAACTACAAACTCCACAAAACGATGATGGATGGTAGCGCAGACAACGAACACGGACAAGAGAAGGCACATAGACACAACACAGCGCTATGTTGTGTCTATGTGCCTTCTCTTGTCCGTGTTCGTTGTCTGCGCTACCATCCATCATCATGCAACCATACCAACAAGCCCAAATCGCCACCCTCATTGTCCACAAAACGAGACTCGGCAACTAGAAATTCCATATCTAGAAACTCCACAACTAAAAACTTTACAACTATAAACTGCAAAACTAGAGACTTCACAACTAGAAACTCAACAACTAGAAACTCCACAACTAAAAACTCCACAGCTGGAAACTCCACAACTTGAGACTCCGCAACTTGAAATTTCACAAGTAGAAACTCCGCTATTAAAAACTCCACAACCAGAAACTCCGCAACTAGAAACTCCACAACCTAAAACTCCACAACTAGATACTCCACAACTGGAAACTCCTCAACTAGATACTTCACAACTGGAAACTCCACAACTAGATACTCCACAACTAGAAACTCCACAACTAGAAACTCCACAACTAGAGACTCCACAACTGGAAACTCCACAACTAGAAACTCCACAACTAGATACTCCGCAAATAGTAACTCTACAACTAGAGACTCCACAACTTGAAACTCCACAACTTTAAACTCCACAACTTGAGACTCCACAACTAGAAACTCCACAAATGGAAACTCCGCAACTAGAAACTCCGCAGCTAGAAACTGCACAACTAAAGACTTCACAACTAGAAACTCCAAAACTCGAAACTCCACAACTGGAAACTCCACAACTAGACACTCCACAACTAAAAACTCTTCAACTAGAAACTCCTGAACTTGAGACTCCACAACTAGAGAATCTACAAGTAGAAACTTCAAACTAGAAACTCAACAACTAGAAACTCCACAACTAAAAACTCAACAACTAGAAACTGCACAGCTTGAGGCTCCGCAACTTGAAACTCCACAACTTGAAACTCCACAACTAGAAACTCCGCAACTAGAAACTCCACAACTAGGGACTCTGCAACTAGAAACTCCACAACTAGAAACTCCACAACTGGAAACTCCACTACTAGATACTCCACAACTGGAAACTCGACAACTGGAAACTCCACAATTAGAGACTCCACAACATGAAACTCCACAACTAGAGACTCTGCAACTAGAAACTCCACAACTAGAAACTCCACAACTACAAACTCTACAAATAGAGACTCGGCAACTAGAAATTCCACGAATAGAGACTCGGCAACTAGAAATTCCACAACTAGAGACTCTGCAACTAGAAACTCCACAACTAGAGACTCCGCAACTCCACAACTGGAAAATCTACAACTAGATACTCCACAACTAGAAACTCCACCATTTTAAACTCCACAACTTGAGACTCCACAACTAGAAACTCCACAACTAGAAACTCCACAACTAGAAACTCCCCAACTTGAAACTCCGCAACTAGACACTCCGCAACAGGAGACTCTACAACTAGAAACTCCAAAACTAGAAACTCCACAACTACAGACTCCGCAACTAGAAACTCCACAACCAGAGACTCTGCAACTAGAAACTCCGCAGCTAGAAACTCCACAAATAGAAACTCCACAAATAGAGACTCGGCAACTAGAAATTTCATATCTAGAAACTCCACAACTAAAAACTTTACAACTAGGAACTGCAAAACTAGAGACTTAACAACTAGAAACTCAACAACTAGAAACTCCACAACTAAACACTCCACAACTGGAAACTCCACAACTTGAGACTCCGCAACATGAAACTCCACAACTAGAAACTCCGCTAATAAAAACTCCGCAACTAGAAACTCCACAACTAGATACTCCAACTGGAAACTCCACAACTTGAAACTTCACAACCGGAAACTCCACAACTAGATATTCCACAACTGGAAACTCCACAACCAGAGACTCTGCAACTAGAAACTCCGCAACTCGAAACTCCACAACTAGAAACTCCACAACTAGAAACTCCACAACTAGAGACTCCGCATTTCCACAACTACAAACTCCACAACTGGAAACTCCACAACTAGATACTCCACAACTAGAAACTCCACAACTAAAGACTCCCCAACTTGAAACTCCACAACTATGAACTCCACAACTTGATACTCCACAACTAGAAACTCCACAACTAGAAACTCCACAACTACAAACTCCACAAATAGAGACTCGGCTAAAAGAAATTTCATGTCTAGAAAGTCCACAACTAAAAACTTTACAACTAGAAACTGCAAAACTAGAGACTTAACAACTAGAAACTCAACAACTAGAAACTCCACAACTAAACACTCCACAACTGGAAACTCCACTACTTGAGACTCCGCAACATGAAACTCCACAACTAGAAACTCCGCTATTAAAAACTCCGCAACTAGAAACTCCACAACTAGATACTCCAACTGGAAACTCCACAACTTGAAACTTCACAACCGGAAACTCCACAACTAGATACTCCACAACTGGAAACTCCACAACCAGAGACTCTGCAACTAGAAACTCTGCAACTCGAAACTCCACAACTAGAAACTCCACAACTAGAAACTCCACAACTAGAGACTCCGCATTTCCACAACTAGAAACTCCACAAATGGAAACTCCCCAACTAGATACTCCACAACTAGAAACTCCACAACTAAAGACTCCCCAACTTGAAACTCCACAACTTTGAACTCCACAACTTGATACTCCACAACTAGAAACTCCACAACTAGAAACTCCACAACTAGAAACTCCACAACTAAAAACTCCACAGCTGGAAACTCCACAACTTGAGACTCCGCAACTTGAAACTTCACAAGAAGAAACTCCGCTATTAAAAACTCCACAACCAGAAACTCCGCAACTAGAAACTCCACAACCTAAAACTCCACAACTAGATACTCCACAACTGGAAACTCCTCAACTAGATACTTCACAACTGGAAACTCCACAACTAGATACTCCACAACTAGAAACTCCACAACTAGAAACTCCACAACTAGAGACTCCACAACTGGAAACTCCACAACTAGAAACTCCACAACTAGATACTCCGCAAATAGTAACTCTACAACTAGAGACTCCACAACTTGAAACTCCACAACTTTAAACTCCACAACTTGAGACTCCACAACTAGAAACTCCACAAATGGAAACTCCGCAACTAGAAACTCCGCAGCTAGAAACTGCACAACTAAAGACTCCACAACTAGAAACTCCAAAACTCGAAACTCCACAACTGGAAACTCCACAACTAGACACTCCACAACTAAAAACTCTTCAACTAGAAACTCCTGAACTTGAGACTCCACAACTAGAGAATCTACAAGTAGAAACTTCAAACTAGAAACTCAACAACTAGAAACTCCACAACTAAAAACTCAACAACTAGAAACTGCACAGCTTGAGGCTCCGCAACTTGAAACTCCACAACTTGAAACTCCACAACTAGAAACTCCGCAACTAGAAACTCCACAACTAGGGACTCTGCAACTAGAAACTCCACAACTAGAAACTCCACAACTGGAAACTCCACTACTAGATACTCCACAACTGGAAACTCGACAACTGGAAACTCCACAATTAGAGACTCCACAACATGAAACTCCACAACTAGAGACTCTGCAACTAGAAACTCCACAACTAGAAACTCCACAACTACAAACTCTACAAATAGAGACTCGGCAACTAGAAATTCCACGAATAGAGACTCGGCAACTAGAAATTCCACAACTAGAGACTCTGCAACTAGAAACTCCACAACTAGAGACTCCGCAACTCCACAACTGGAAAATCTACAACTAGATACTCCACAACTAGAAACTCCACCATTTTAAACTCCACAACTTGAGACTCCACAACTAGAAACTCCACAACTAGAAACTCCCCAACTTGAAACTCCGCAACTAGACACTCCGCAACAGGAGACTCTACAACTAGAAACTCCAAAACTAGAAACTCCACAACTACAGACTCCGCAACTAGAAACTCCACAACCAGAGACTCTGCAACTAGAAACTCCGCAGCTAGAAACTCCACAAATAGAAACTCCACAAATAGAGACTCGGCAACTAGAAATTTCATATCTAGAAACTCCACAACTAAAAACTTTACAACTAGGAACTGCAAAACTAGAGACTTAACAACTAGAAACTCAACAACTAGAAACTCCACAACTAAACACTCCACAACTGGAAACTCCACAACTTGAGACTCCGCAACATGAAACTCCACAACTAGAAACTCCGCTAATAAAAACTCCGCCACTAGAAACTCCACAACTAGATACTCCAACTGGAAACTCCACAACTTGAAACTTCACAACCGGAAACTCCACAACTAGATATTCCACAACTGGAAACTCCACAACCAGAGACTCTGCAACTAGAAACTCCGCAACTCGAAACTCCACAACTAGAAACTCCACAACTAGAAACTCCACAACTAGAGACTCCGCATTTCCACAACTACAAACTCCACAACTGGAAACTCCACAACTAGATACTCCACAACTAGAAACTCCACAACTAAAGACTCCCCAACTTGAAACTCCACAACTATGAACTCCACAACTTGATACTCCACAACTAGAAACTCCACAACTAGAAACTCCACAACTACAAACTCCACAAATAGAGACTCGGCTAAAAGAAATTTCATGTCTAGAAAGTCCACAACTAAAAACTTTACAACTAGAAACTGCAAAACTAGAGACTTAACAACTAGAAACTCAACAACTAGAAACTCCACAACTAAACACTCCACAACTGGAAACTCCACTACTTGAGACTCCGCAACATGAAACTCCACAACTAGAAACTCCGCTATTAAAAACTCCGCAACTAGAAACTCCACAACTAGATACTCCAACTGGAAACTCCACAACTTGAAACTTCACAACCGGAAACTCCACAACTAGATACTCCACAACTGGAAACTCCACAACCAGAGACTCTGCAACTAGAAACTCTGCAACTCGAAACTCCACAACTAGAAACTCCACAACTAGAAACTCCACAACTAGAGACTCCGCATTTCCACAACTAGAAACTCCACAAATGGAAACTCCACAACTAGATACTCCACAACTAGAAACTCCACAACTAAAGACTCCCCAACTTGAAACTCCACAACTTTGAACTCCACAACTTGACACTCCACAACTAGAAACTCCACAACTAGAAACTCCACAACTAGAAACTCCACAACTAGAAACTGCACAACTTGAAACCTCACAACCTTAAGTTACGCAACTAGAAAATCCACCGCTTGAGATTCCGCAACTAGAAACTCCACAACTAGAAACTCCACAACTAGAAACTCAACAACTAGAAACTCCGCAACTTGAAACTCCACAACTAGAAACTCCACAACTACAAACTCCACAAATAGAGACTCCGCAACTAGAAATTCTATATCTAGAAACTCCACAACTAAAAACTTTACAACTAGAAACTGCAAAACTAGAGAATTCACAACTAGAAACTCCACAACTAGAAACTCCACAACTAAAAACTCCACAACTTTAAACTCAACAACTTGAAACTCCGCAACTTGAAACTCCACAACTAGAAACTCCGCTATTAAAAACTCCGCAACTAGAAACTCCACAACTAGATACTACAACTGGAAACTCCACAACTAGAAACTTCACAACTGGAAACTCCACAACTAGATACTCTACTACTGGAAACTCCACAACCAGAGACTCTGCAACTAGAAACTCCGCAACTCGAAACTCCACAACTAGAAACTCCACAACTAGAAACTCCACAGCTAGAGACTCCGCATTTCCACAACTAGAAACAACACAACTGGAAACTCCACAACTAGATACTCCACAACTAGAGACTCTCCAACTTGAAACTCCACAACTTTGAACTCCACAACTTGATACTCCACAACTAGAAACTCCACAACTTTAAACTCCACAACTAGAAACTCCACAACCAGAAAATCTACAACTAGAAACTACGCAACTACAAATTCCACAACCAGAGACTCTACAACTAGAAACTCCACAACTCGAAACTCCACAACTAGAAACTCCACAACTAGAACCTCCACAACTAGAGACTCCGCAACTCCACAACTAGATACTCCACAACTAGAAACTCCACAACTAGAAACTCCCCAACTTGAAACTCCACAACTTTAAACTTCACAACTTGAGACTCCACAACTAGAAACTCCACAACTTGAAACTCCACAACTAGAAACTCCACAACCAGAAACTCCACAACTGGAAACTCCACAACTAGAAACTCCACAACTAGAAACTCCGCAACTAGAGACTCCACAACTAAAAACTTCACAACTAGAAACTCCACAACAACAAACTCCACAAATAAAGACTCGGCAACTAGAAATTCCATATCTATAAACTCCACAACTAAAAACTCCACAACTAGAAACTCTACAACTAGAGACTCCGCAACTAGAAACTCCACAGCCAGAGACTCTGCAACTAGAAACTCTGCAGCTAGAAACTCCACAAACAGAAACTCCACAATTAGAAACTCCGCAGCTAGAAACTCCACAACTAGAGATTCCACAACTAGAAACTCCACAACTAGAAACTCCACAACTAGAAACTCCACAACTTGAAACCTCACAACTTTAAGTTCCGCAACTAGAAATTCCACAGCTAGAGATTCCGCAACTAGAAACTCCATAACTAGAAACTCCACAACTAGAAACTCCACAACTAGAAACTCCACAACTAGAAACTCCGCAACTAGAGAGTCCACAACAAGAAACTCCACAACTTGAAACTCCACAACTAGAAACTCCACAACTACAAACTCCACAAATAGAGACTCGGCAACTAGAAATTCCATATCTAGAAACTCCACAACTAAAAACTTTACAACTAGAAACTGCAAAACTAGAGACTTAACAACTAGAAACTCAACAACTAGAAACTCCACAACTAAAAACTCCACAACTGGAAACTCCACAACTTGAGACTCCGCAACTTGAAACTCCACAACAAGAAACTCTGCTATTAAAACCTCTGCAACTAGAAACTCCACAACCGGAAACTCCACAACTAGATACTCCACAACTGGAAACTCCACAACCAGAGACTCTGCAACTAGAAACTCCACAACTAGAAACACCACAACTAGAGACTCCGCATTTCCACAACTAGAAACTCCACAACTGGAAACTCCACAACTAGATACTCCACAACTAGAAACTCCACAACTAGAGACTCCCCAACTTGAAACTCCACAACTTCGAACTCCACAACTTGATACTCCACAACTAGAAACTCCACAACTAGAAACTCCACAACTACAAACTCCACAAATAGAGACTCGGCTACAAGAAATTTCATGTCTAGAAAGTCCACAACTAAAAACTCCACAACTGGAAACTCCACAACTAGAAACTCCACAACTAGAAATACCACAACTAGAGACTCCGCAACTAGAAACTTCACAACCAGAGACTCTGCAACTAGAAACTCCGCAGCTAGAAACTCCACAAATAGAAACTCCGCAACTAAAAACTCCGCAGCTAGAAACTACACAACTAGAAACTCCACAACTAGAAACTCCGCAACTTGAAACTCCACAACTACAAACTCCACAACTACAAACTCCACAAATAGAGGCTCCGCAACTATAAATTCCATATCTAGAAACTCCACAACTAAAAACTTTACAACTAGAAACTGCAAAACTAGAGAATTCACAACTAGAAACTCAACAACTAGAAACTCCACAACTAAAAACTCCACAACTGGAAACTCAACAACTTGAAACTCCACAACTAGAAACTCCGCTATTAAAAACTTCGCAACTAGAAACTCCACAACTAGATACTCCAACTGGAAACTCCACAACTAGAAACTTCACAACTGGAAACTCCACAACTGGATACTCTACTACTGGAAACTCCACAACCAGAGACTCTGCAACTAGAAACTCTGCAACTCGAAACTCCACAACTAGAAACTCCACAACTAGAAACTTCACAACCGGAAACTCCACAACTAGATACTCCACAACCGGAAACTCCACAACCAGAGACTCTGCAACTAGAAACTCCGCAACTCGAAACTCCACAACTAGAAACTCCACAACTAGAAACTCCACAACTAGAAACTCAACAACCAGAAGCTCCGCAACTTGAAACTCCACAACTACAAACTCTACAACTACAAACTCCACAAATAGAGACTCCGCAACTATAAATTCCATATCTAGAAACTCCACAACTAAAAACTTTACAACTAGAAACTGCAAAACTAGAGAATTCACAACTAGAAACTCAACAACTAGAAACTCCACAACTAAAAACTCCACAACTGGAAACTCAACAACTTGAAACTCCGCAACTTGAAACTCCACAACTAGAAACTCCGCTATTAAAAACTTCGCAACTAGAAACTCCACAACTAGATACTCCAACTGGAAACTCCACAACTAGAAACTCATAACTGGAAACTCCACAACTAGATACTCTACTACTGGAAACTCCACAACCAGAGACTCTGCAACTAGAAACTCTGCAACTCGAAACTCCACAACTAGAAACTCCACAACTAGAAACTTCACAACCGGAAACTCCACAACTAGATACTCCACAACTGGAAACTCCACAACCAGAGACTCTGCAACTAGAAACTCCGCAACTCGAAACTCCACAACTAGAAACTCCACAACTAGAAACTCCACAACTAGAGACTCCGCATTTCCACAACTAGAAACTCCACAACTGTAAACTCCACAACTAGATACTCCACAACTAGAAACTCCACAACTAGGGACTCCCCAACTTGAAACTCCACAACTTTGAACTCCACAACTTGATACTCCACAACTAGAAACTCCACAACTAGAAACTCCACAACTACAAACTCCACAAATAGAGACTCGGCTACAAGAAATTTCATGTCTAGAAAGTCCACAACTAAAAACTCCACAACTGGAAACTCCACAACTAGAAACTCTACAACTAGAAATACCACAACTAGAAATTCCACAGCTAGAGATTCCGCAACTAGAAACTCCATAACTAGAAACTCCACAACTAGAAACTCCACAACTAGAAACTCCGCAACTAGAGACTCCACAACAAGAAACTCCACAACTTGAAACTCCACAACTAGAAACTCCACAACTACAAACTCCACAAATAGAGACTCGGCAACTAGAAATTCCATATCTAGAAACTCCACAACTAAAAACTTTACAACTAGAAACTGCAAAACTAGAGACTTAACAACTAGAAACTCAACAACTAGAAACTCCACAACTAAAAACTCCACAACTGGAAACTCCACAACTTGAGACTCCGCAACTTGAAACTCCACAACAAGAAACTCTGCTATTAAAACCTCTGCAACTAGAAACTCCACAACCGGAAACTCCACAACTAGATACTCCACAACTGGAAACTCCACAACCAGAGACTCTGCAACTAGAAACTCCACAACTAGAAACACCACAACTAGAGACTCCGCATTTCCACAACTAGAAACTCCACAACTGGAAACTCCACAACTAGATACTCCACAACTAGAAACTCCACAACTAGAGACTCCCCAACTTGAAACTCCACAACTTTGAACTCCACAACTTGATACTCCACAACTAGAAACTCCACAACTAGAAACTCCACAACTACAAACTCCACAAATAGAGACACGGCTACAAGAAATTTCATGTCTAGAAAGTCCACAACTAAAAACTCCACAACTGGAAACTCCACAACTAGAAACTCCACAACTAGAAATACCACAACTAGAGACTCCGCAACTAGAAACTTCACAACCAGAGACTCTGCAACTAGAAACTCCGCAGCTAGAAACTCCACAAATAGAAACTCCGCAACTAAAAACTCCGCAGCTAGAAACTACACAACTAGAAACTCCACAACTAGAAACTCCGCAACTTGAAACTCCACAACTAGAAACTCCACAACTACAAACTCCACAAATAGAGGCTCCGCAACTATAAATTCCATATCTAGAAACTCCACAACTAAAAACTTCACAACTAGAAACTGCAAAACTAGCGAATTCACAACTAGAAACTCAACAACTAGAAACTCCACAACTAAAAACTCCACAACTGGAAACTCAACAACTTGAAACTCCGCAACTTGAAACTCCACAACTAGAAACTCCGCTATTAAAAACTTCGCAACTAGAAACACCACAACTAGATACTCCAACTGGAAACTCCACAACTAGAAACTTCACAACTGGAAACTCCACAACTGGATACTCTACTACTGGAAACTCCACAACCAGAGACTCTGCAACTAGAAACTCTGCAACTCGAAACTCCACAACTAGAAACTCCACAACTAGAAACTTCACAACCGGAAACTCCACAACTAGATACTCCACAACTGGAAACTCCACAACCAGAGACTCTGCAACTAGAAACTCCGCAACTCGAAACTCCACAACTAGAAACTCCACAACTAGAAACTCCACAACTAGAAACTCAACAACTAGAAACTCCGCAACTTGAAACTCCACAACTACAAACTCTACAACTACAAACTCCACAAATAGAGACTCCGAAACTATAAATTCCATATCTAGAAACTCCACAACTAAAAACTTTACAACTAGAAACTGCAAAACTAGAGAATTCACAACTAGAAACTCAACAACTAGAAACTCCACAACTAAAAACTCCACAACTGGAAACTCAACAACTTGAAACTCCGCAACTTGAAACTCCACAACTAGAAACTCCGCTATTAAAAACTTCGCAACTAGAAACTCCACAACTAGATACTCCAACTGGAAACTCCACAACTAGAAACTTCACAACTGGAAACTCCACAACTAGATACTCTACTACTGGAAACTCCACAACCAGAGACTCTGCAACTAGAAACTCTGCAACTCGAAACTCCACAACTAGAAACTCCACAACTAGAAACTTCACAACCGGAAACTCCACAACTAGATACTCCACAACTGGAAACTCCACAACCAGAGACTCTGCAACTAGAAACTCCGCAACTCGAAACTCCACAACTAGAAACTCCACAACTAGAAACTCCACAACTAGAGACTCCGCATTTCCACAACTAGAAACTCCACAACTGTAAACTCCACAACTAGATACTCCACAACTAGAAACTCCACAACTAGGGACTCCCCAACTTGAAACTCCACCACTTTGAACTCCACAATTTGATACTCCACAACTTGAAACTCCACAACTAGAAACTCCACAACTACAAACTCCACAAATAGAGACTCGGCTACAAGAAATTTCATGTCTAGAAAGTCCACAACTAAAAACTCCACAACTGGAAACTCCACAACTAGAAACTCTACAACTAGAAATACCACAACTAGAGACTCCGCAACTAGAAACTCCACAACCAGAGACTCTGCAACTAGAAACTCTGCAGCTAGAAACTCCACAAATAGAAACTCTGCAACTAAAAACTCCGCAGCTAGAACACAACTAGAAACTCAACAACTAGAAACTCCAACTGGAAACTCCACAACTTGAAACTCCGAAACTTGAAACTCCACAACTAGAAACTCCGCTATTAAAAACTCCGCAACTAGAAACTCGACAACTAGATACTCCAACTGGAAACTCCACAACTAGAAACTTCACAACTGGAAACTCCACAACTAGATACTCCACTACTGGAAACTCCACAACCAGACTCTGCAACTAGAAACTCCGCAACTCGAAACTCCACAACTAGAAACTCCACAACTAGAAACTCCACAACTAGAGACTCCGCCTTTCCACAACTAGAAACAACACAACTGGAAACTCCACAACTAGATACTCCACAACTAGAGACTCCCCAACTTTAAACTCCACAACTTGAGACTCCACAACTAGAAACTCCACAACTTGAAACTCCACAACTAGAAACTCCACAACCAGAAACTCTACAACTGGAAACTCCACAACTAGAAACTCCACAACTAGAAACTCCGCAACTAGAGACTCCACAACTAAAAACTCCACTTCTAGAAACTCCACAACAACAAACTCCACAAATAGAGACTCGGCAACTAGAAATTCCATATCTAGAAACTCCACAACTAAAAACCCCACAAGTAAAAACTCCACAACTAGAAACTCCACAACTAGAAACTCTACAACTAGAGACTCCGCAACAAGAAACTCCACAGCCAGAGACTCTGCAACTAGAATCTCTGCAGCTAGAAACTCCATAAACAGAAACTCCACAATTAGAAATTCCGCAGCTAGAAACTCCACAACTCGAGACTCCACAACTAGAAACTCCACAAACAGAAACTCCACAATTAGAAACTCCGCAACTAGAATTTCCATAACTAGAAACTCCACAACTAGAAACTAAACAACTAGAAACTCCGCAACTAGAGACTCCACAACTAGAAACTCCACAACTTGAAACTCCACAACTACAAACTCCACAACTACAAACTCCACAAATAGACTCGGCAACTAGAAATTCCATATCTAGAAACTCTACAACTAAAAACTTTACAAGTAGAAACTGCAAAACTAGAGACTTCACAACTAGAAACTCCACAAATAGACTCGGCAACTAGAAATTCCATATCTAGAAACTCCACAACTAGAAACTCCACAACCAGAGACTCCGCATTTCCACAACTAGAAACTCCACAACTAGATACTCCACAACTAGAAACTCCACATCTAGAGACTCCCCAACTTGAAACTCCACAACTTTGAACTCCACAACTTGATACTCCACAACTAGAAACTCCACAACTTTAAACTCCACAACTAGAAACTCCACAACTAGAAACTCCACAACTTGAACCCTCACAACCTTAAGTTCCGCAACTAGAAAACCCACAGCTAGAGATTCCGCAACTAGAAATTCCACAACTAGACACTCCACAACTAAAAACTCGTCAACTAGAAACTCCTAAACTAGAGACTACACCACTAGAGAATCTACAACTAGAGACTTCAAACTAGAAACTCAACAACTAGAAACTCCACAACTAAAAACTCAACAACTAGAGACTGAACAGCATGAGACTCCGCAACTTGAAACTCCACAACTAGAAACTCCACATCTAGAAACTCCACAACTAGGGACTCTGCAACTAGAAACTCCAACACTAGAAACTCCACAACTGGAAACTCCACTACTAGATACTCCATAACTGGAAACTCGACAACTAAAATCTCCACATCTAGAGACTCCACAACTTTAAACTCCACAACTAGAGACTCTGCAACTAGAAACTCCACAACTAGAAACTCCACAACTATAAACTCCACAACTACAAACTCCAGAAATAGAGACTCGGCAACTAGAAATTCCACGAATAGAGACTCGGCAACTAGAAATTCCATATCTAGAAACTCCACAATTAGAAACTGCAAAACTAGAGGCTTCAAAACTAGAAACTGAACAACTAGAAACTCCACAACCTAAAACTTCACAACTGGAAATTCCACAACTTGAGACTACGCAACTTGAAACTTCACAAGTAGAAACTCCGCTATTAAAAATTCCGCAACTAGAAACTCCGCAACTAGAAACTCCACAACTGGAAAATCCACAACTAGACACTTCACAACTGGAAACTCCACAACTAGATACTCCACAACTGGAAACTCCACAACTAGAAACTCCACAACTAGAGACTCCATAACTCGAAAATCCACAACTAGAAACTCCACAACTAGAGACTCCGCAACTCCACAACTAGAAACTCCACAACTGGAAACTCCACAACTAGATACTCCGCAACTAGAAACTCCACAACTAGAGACTCCACAACTTGAAACTCCACAACTTGAAGCTCCACAACTTGAGACTCCACAACTAGAAACTCCACAACCAGAAACTCCACAACTGGAAACTCCACAACTAGAAACTCCACAACTAGAAACTCTGCAACTCGAGGCTCCACAAATAGAAACTCCACAAATAGAAACTCCACAACTGCAAACTCCACAAATAGCGACTCGGCTACAAGAAATTTCATGTCTAGAAAGTCCACAACTAAAAACTCCACAACTGGAAACACCACAACTAGAAACTCCACAACTAGAAACTCCACAACTAGAAACCCAACAACTAGAAACTCCACAACTAGAAACTCCACAACTAGAAACTCCGCAACTAGAAACTCCGCAACTAGAAACTCCATAACCAGAAACCCCACAACCAGAAACTCGGCAACAAGAAAATCCGCAACTCGAAACTCCACAACTAGAAACTCCACAACTAGAAACTTCACAACCGGAAACTCCACAACTAGATACTCCACAACCGGAAACTCCACAACCAGAGACTCTGCAACTAGAAACTCCGCAACTCGAAACTCCACAACTAGAAACTCCACAACTAGAAACTCCACAACTAGAAACTCAACAACCAGAAGCTCCGCAACTTGAAACTCCACAACTACAAACTCTACAACTACAAACTCCACAAATAGAGACTCCGCAACTATAAATTCCATATCTAGAAACTCCACAACTAAAAACTTTACAACTAGAAACTGCAAAACTAGAGAATTCACAACTAGAAACTCAACAACTAGAAACTCCACAACTAAAAACTCCACAACTGGAAACTCAACAACTTGAAACTCCGCAACTTGAAACTCCACAACTAGAAACTCCGCTATTAAAAACTTCGCAACTAGAAACTCCACAACTAGATACTCCAACTGGAAACTCCACAACTAGAAACTCATAACTGGAAACTCCACAACTAGATACTCTACTACTGGAAACTCCACAACCAGAGACTCTGCAACTAGAAACTCTGCAACTCGAAACTCCACAACTAGAAACTCCACAACTAGAAACTTCACAACCGGAAACTCCACAACTAGATACTCCACAACTGGAAACTCCACAACCAGAGACTCTGCAACTAGAAACTCCGCAACTCGAAACTCCACAACTAGAAACTCCACAACTAGAAACTCCACAACTAGAGACTCCGCATTTCCACAACTAGAAACTCCACAACTGTAAACTCCACAACTAGATACTCCACAACTAGAAACTCCACAACTAGGGACTCCCCAACTTGAAACTCCACAACTTTGAACTCCACAACTTGATACTCCACAACTAGAAACTCCACAACTAGAAACTCCACAACTACAAACTCCACAAATAGAGACTCGGCTACAAGAAATTTCATGTCTAGAAAGTCCACAACTAAAAACTCCACAACTGGAAACTCCACAACTAGAAACTCTACAACTAGAAATACCACAACTAGAAATTCCACAGCTAGAGATTCCGCAACTAGAAACTCCATAACTAGAAACTCCACAACTAGAAACTCCACAACTAGAAACTCCGCAACTAGAGACTCCACAACAAGAAACTCCACAACTTAAAACTCCACAACTAGAAACTCCACAACTACAAACTCCACAAATAGAGACTCGGCAACTAGAAATTCCATATCTAGAAACTCCACAACTAAAAACTTTACAACTAGAAACTGCAAAACTAGAGACTTAACAACTAGAAACTCAACAACTAGAAACTCCACAACTAAAAACTCCACAACTGGAAACTCCACAACTTGAGACTCCGCAACTTGAAACTCCACAACAAGAAACTCTGCTATTAAAACCTCTGCAACTAGAAACTCCACAACCGGAAACTCCACAACTAGATACTCCACAACTGGAAACTCCACAACCAGAGACTCTGCAACTAGAAACTCCACAACTAGAAACACCACAACTAGAGACTCCGCATTTCCACAACTAGAAACTCCACAACTGGAAACTCCACAACTAGATACTCCACAACTAGAAACTCCACAACTAGAGACTCCCCAACTTGAAACTCCACAACTTTGAACTCCACAACTTGATACTCCACAACTAGAAACTCCACAACTAGAAACTCCACAACTACAAACTCCACAAATAGAGACTCGGCTACAAGAAATTTCATGTCTAGAAAGTCCACAACTAAAAACTCCACAACTGGAAACTCCACAACTAGAAACTCCACAACTAGAAATACCACAACTAGAGACTCCGCAACTAGAAACTTCACAACCAGAGACTCTGCAACTAGAAACTCCGCAGCTAGAAACTCCACAAATAGAAACTCCGCAACTAAAAACTCCGCAGCTAGAAACTACACAACTAGAAACTCCACAACTAGAAACTCCGCAACTTGAAACTCCACAACTAGAAACTCCACAACTACAAACTCCACAAATAGAGGCTCCGCAACTATAAATTCCATATCTAGAAACTCCACAACTAAAAACTTCACAACTAGAAACTGCAAAACTAGCGAATTCACAACTAGAAACTCAACAACTAGAAACTCCACAACTAAAAACTCCACAACTGGAAACTCAACAACTTGAAACTCCGCAACTTGAAACTCCACAACTAGAAACTCCGCTATTAAAAACTTCGCAACTAGAAACACCACAACTAGATACTCCAACTGGAAACTCCACAACTAGAAACTTCACAACTGGAAACTCCACAACTGGATACTCTACTACTGGAAACTCCACAACCAGAGACTCTGCAACTAGAAACTCTGCAACTCGAAACTCCACAACTAGAAACTCCACAACTAGAAACTTCACAACCGGAAACTCCACAACTAGATACTCCACAACTGGAAACTCCACAACCAGAGACTCTGCAACTAGAAACTCCGCAACTCGAAACTCCACAACTAGAAACTCCACAACTAGAAACTCCACAACTAGAAACTCAACAACTAGAAACTCCGCAACTTGAAACTCCACAACTACAAACTCTACAACTACAAACTCCACAAATAGAGACTCCGAAACTATAAATTCCATATCTAGAAACTCCACAACTAAAAACTTTACAACTAGAAACTGCAAAACTAGAGAATTCACAACTAGAAACTCAACAACTAGAAACTCCACAACTAAAAACTCCACAACTGGAAACTCAACAACTTGAAACTCCGCAACTTGAAACTCCACAACTAGAAACTCCGCTATTAAAAACTTCGCAGCTAGAAACTCCACAACTAGATACTCCAACTGGAAACTCCACAACTAGAAACTTCACAACTGGAAACTCCACAACTAGATACTCTACTACTGGAAACTCCACAACCAGAGACTCTGCAACTAGAAACTCTGCAACTCGAAACTCCACAACTAGAAACTCCACAACTAGAAACTTCACAACCGGAAACTCCACAACTAGATACTCCACAACTGGAAACTCCACAACCAGAGACTCTGCAACTAGAAACTCCGCAACTCGAAACTCCACAACTAGAAACTCCACAACTAGAAACTCCACAACTAGAGACTCCGCATTTCCACAACTAGAAACTCCACAACTGTAAACTCCACAACTAGATACTCCACAACTAGAAACTCCACAACTAGGGACTCCCCAACTTGAAACTCCACAACTTTGAACTCCACAATTTGATACTCCACAACTTGAAACTCCACAACTAGAAACTCCACAACTACAAACTCCACAAATAGAGACTCGGCTACAAGAAATTTCATGTCTAGAAAGTCCACAACTAAAAACTCCACAACTGGAAACTCCACAACTAGAAACTCTACAACTAGAAATACCACAACTAGAGACTCCGCAACTAGAAACTCCACAACCAGAGACTCTGCAACTAGAAACTCTGCAGCTAGAAACTCCACAAATAGAAACTCTGCAACTAAAAACTCCGCAGCTAGAACACAACTAGAAACTCAACAACTAGAAACTCCAACTGGAAACTCCACAACTTGAAACTCCGAAACTTGAAACTCCACAACTAGAAACTCCGCTATTAAAAACTCCGCAACTAGAAACTCGACAACTAGATACTCCAACTGGAAACTCCACAACTAGAAACTTCACAACTGGAAACTCCACAACTAGATACTCCACTACTGGAAACTCCACAACCAGACTCTGCAACTAGAAACTCCGCAACTCGAAACTCCACAACTAGAAACTCCACAACTAGAGACTCCGCCTTTCCACAACTAGAAACAACACAACTGGAAACTCCACAACTAGATACTCCACAACTAGAGACTCCCCAACTTGAAACTCCACAACTTTGAACTCCACAACTTGATACTCCACAACTAGAAACTCCACAACTTTAAACTCCACAACTAGAAACTCCACAACCAGAAAATCTACAACTAGAAACTCCGCAACTACAAACTCCACAACCAGAGACTCTGCAACTAGAAACTCCACAACTCGAAACTCCACAACTAGAAACTCCACAACTAGAACTTCCACAACTAGAGACTCCGCAACTCCACAACTAGATACTCCACAACTAGAAACTCCTCAACTAGAGACTCCCCAACTTGAAACTCCACAACTTTAAACTCCACAACTTGAGACTCCACAACTAGAAACTCCACAACTTGAAACTCCACAACTAGAAACTCCACAACCAGAAACTCTACAACTGGAAACTCCACAACTAGAAACTCCACAACTAGAAACTCCGCAACTAGAGACTCCACAACTAAAAACTCCACAACTAGAAACTCCACAACAACAAACTCCACAAATAGAGACTCGGCAACTAGAAATTCCATATCTAGAAACTCCACAACTAAAAACCCCACAAGTAAAAACTCCACAACTAGAAACTCCACAACTAGAAACTCTACAACTAGAGACTCCGCAACAAGAAACTCCACAGCCAGAGACTCTGCAACTAGAATCTCTGCAGCTAGAAACTCCATAAACAGAAACTCCACAATTAGAAATTCCGCAGCTAGAAACTCCACAACTCGAGACTCCACAACTAGAAACTCCACAAACAGAAACTCCACAATTAGAAACTCCGCAACTAGAATTTCCATAACTAGAAACTCCACAACTAGAAACTAAACAACTAGAAACTCCGCAACTAGAGACTCCACAACTAGAAACTCCACAACTTGAAACTCCACAACTACAAACTCCACAACTACAAACTCCACAAATAGACTCGGCAACTAGAAATTCCATATCTAGAAACTCTACAACTAAAAACTTTACAAGTAGAAACTGCAAAACTAGAGACTTCACAACTAGAAACTCCACAAATAGACTCGGCAACTAGAAATTCCATATCTAGAAACTCCACAACTAGAAACTCCACAACCAGAGACTCCGCATTTCCACAACTAGAAACTCCACAACTAGATACTCCACAACTAGAAACTCCACATCTAGAGACTCCCCAACTTGAAACTCCACAACTTTGAACTCCACAACTTGATACTCCACAACTAGAAACTCCACAACTTTAAACTCCACAACTAGAAACTCCACAACTAGAAACTCCACAACTTGAACCCTCACAACCTTAAGTTCCGCAACTAGAAAACCCACAGCTAGAGATTCCGCAACTAGAAATTCCACAACTAGACACTCCACAACTAAAAACTCTTCAACTAGAAACTCCTAAACTAGAGACTACACCACTAGAGAATCTACAACTAGAGACTTCAAACTAGAAACTCAACAACTAGAAACTCCACAACTAAAAACTCAACAACTAGAGACTGAACAGCATGAGACTCCGCAACTTGAAACTCCACAACTAGAAACTCCACATCTAGAAACTCCACAACTAGGGACTCTGCAACTAGAAACTCCAACACTAGAAACTCCACAACTGGAAACTCCACTACTAGATACTCCATAACTGGAAACTCGACAACTAAAATCTCCACATCTAGAGACTCCACAACTTTAAACTCCACAACTAGAGACTCTGCAACTAGAAACTCCACAACTAGAAACTCCACAACTATAAACTCCACAACTACAAACTCCAGAAATATAGACTCGGCAACTAGAAATTCCACGAATAGAGACTCGGCAACTAGAAATTCCATATCTAGAAACTCCACAATTAGAAACTGCAAAACTAGAGGCTTCAAAACTAGAAACTGAACAACTAGAAACTCCACAACCTAAAACTTCACAACTGGAAATTCCACAACTTGAGACTACGCAACTTGAAACTTCACAAGTAGAAACTCCGCTATTAAAAATTCCGCAACTAGAAACTCCGCAACTAGAAACTCCACAACTGGAAAATCCACAACTAGACACTTCACAACTGGAAACTCCACAACTAGATACTCCACAACTGGAAACTCCACAACTAGAAACTCCACAACTAGAGACTCCATAACTCGAAAATCCACAACTAGAAACTCCACAACTAGAGACTCCGCAACTCCACAACTAGAAACTCCACAACTGGAAACTCCACAACTAGATACTCCGCAACTAGAAACTCCACAACTAGAGACTCCACAACTTGAAACTCCACAACTTGAAGCTCCACAACTTGAGACTCCACAACTAGAAACTCCACAACCAGAAACTCCACAACTGGAAACTCCACAACTAGAAACTCCAAAACTAGAAACTCTGCAACTCGAGGCTCCACAAATAGAAACTCCACAAATAGAAACTCCACAACTGCAAACTCCACAAATAGCGACTCGGCTACAAGAAATTTCATGTCTAGAAAGTCCACAACTAAAAACTCCACAACTGGAAACACCACAACTAGAAACTCCACAACTAGAAATACCACAACTACAGACTCCGCGACTAGAAACTCCACAACCAGAGACTCTGCAACTAGAAACTCCGCAGCTAGAAACTCCACAAATAGAAACTCCGCAACTAGAATCTCCGCAGTTAGAAACTACACAACTAGAGACTCCACAACTAGAAACTCCACAACTAGAAACTCCACAACTTGAAACCTCCCAAATTTAAGTTACGCAACTAGAAAATCCACAGCTAGAGATTCCGCAACTAGAAACTCCACAACTAGAAACTCCACAACTAGAAACTCAACAACTAGAAACTCCGCAACTAGAGACTCCAAAATTAGAAACTCCACAACTTGAAACTCCACAACTAGAAACTCCACAACTACAAACTCCACAAATAGAGACTCGGCAACTAGAAATTCCATATCTAGAAACTCCACAACTAAAAACTTTACAACTAGAAACTGCAAAACTAGAGACTTCACAACTAGAAACTCAACAACTAGAAACTCCACAATTAAAAACTCCACAGCTGGAAACTCCACAACTTGAGACTCCGCAACTAGATACTTCACAACTGGAAACTTCACAACTAGATACTCCACAAGTGGAAACTCCACAACTAGAAACTCCACAACTAGAGACTCCACAACTCGAAACTCCACAACTACAAATTCCACAAATAGAGACTCGGCAACTAGAAATTCCACGAGTAGAGACTTGGCAACTAGAAATTCCACAACTAGAGACTCTGCAACTAGAAACTCCACAACTAGAGACTCCGCAACTCCACAACTAGAAACTCCCCAACTGGAAAATCTACAACTAGATACTCCTCAACTAGAAAATCCACAACTAGAAACTCCACAACTTGAACTCTACAACAATAGAGTCCACAACTTGAAACTCCACAAGTTTAAACTGCACAACTTGAGACTCCACAACTTAAAACTCCGCAACTAGAATCTCCGCCGCTAGAAACTACACAACTAGAGACTCCACAACTAGAAACTCCACAACTAGAAACTCCACAACTTGAAACCTCACAACCTTAAGAGTCGCAACTAGAAAATCCACAGCTAGAGATTCCTCAACTAGAAACTCCACAACTAGAAACTCCACAACTAGAAACTCAACAACTAGAAACTCCACAACTGAAAACTCCACTACTAGATACTCCACAACTGGAAAAACGACAACTGGAAACTCCACATCTAGAGACTCCACAACATGAAACTCCACAACTAGAGACTCTGCAACTAGAAACTTCACAACTAGAAACTCCACAACTACAAACTCCACAAATAGAGACTCGGCAACTAGAAATTCCACGAATAGAGACTCGGCAACTAGAAATTCCACAACTAGAGACTCTGCAACTAGAAACTCCACAACTAGAGACTCCGCAACTCCACAACTAGTAACTCCACAACGGGAAAATCTACAACTAGATACTCCACAATTAGAAAATTCACAACTAGAAACTCCACAACTAGAAACTCCACAACTATAGAGTCCACAACTTGAAACTCCACAACTAGAAACTCCACAACTAGAAACTCCCCAACTTGAAACTCCGCAACTAGAATCTCCGCAGCTAGAAACTACACAACTAGAGACTCCACAACTAGAAACTCCACAACTAGAAGCTCCACAACTTAAAACCTCAAGACCTTAAGTTACGCAACTAGAAAATCCACAGCTAGAGATTCCGCAACTAGAAACTCCACAACTAGAAACTCCACAACTAGAAACTCAACAACTAGAATCTCTGCAGCTAGAAACTCCATAAACAGAAACTCCACAATTAGAAATTCCGCAGCTAGAAACTCCACAACTCGAGACTCCACAACTAGAAACTCCACAAACAGAAACTCCACAATTAGAAACTCCGCAACTAGAAACTCCATAACTAGAAACTCCACAACTAGAAACTAAACAACTAGAAACTCCGCAACTAGAGACTCCACAACTAGAAACTCCACAACTTGAAACTCCACAACTACAAACTCCACAACTACAAACTCCACAAATAGACTCGGCAACTAGAAATTCCATATCTAGAAACTCTACAACTAAAAACTTTACAAGTAGAAACTGCAAAACTAGAGACTTCACAACTAGAAACTCCACAAATAGACTCGGCAACTAGAAATTCCATATCTAGAAACTCCACAACTAGAAACTCCACAACCAGAGACTCCGCATTTCCACAACTAGAAACTCCACAACTAGATACTCCACAACTAGAAACTCCACATCTAGAGACTCCCCAACTTGAAACTCCACAACTTTGAACTCCACAACTTGATACTCCACAACTAGAAACTCCACAACTTTAAACTCCACAACTAGAAACTCCACAACTAGAAACTCCACAACTTGAACCCTCACAACCTTAAGTTCCGCAACTAGAAAACCCACAGCTAGAGATTCCGCAACTAGAAATTCCACAACTAGACACTCCACAACTAAAAACTCTTCAACTAGAAACTCCTAAACTAGAGACTACACCACTAGAGAATCTACAACTAGAGACTTCAAACTAGAAACTCAACAACTAGAAACTCCACAACTAAAAACTCAACAACTAGAGACTGAACAGCATGAGACTCCGCAACTTGAAACTCCACAACTAGAAACTCCACATCTAGAAACTCCACAACTAGGGACTCTGCAACTAGAAACTCCAACACTAGAAACTCCACAACTGGAAACTCCACTACTAGATACTCCATAACTGGAAACTCGAGAACTAAAATCTCCACATCTAGAGACTCCACAACTTTAAACTCCACAACTAGAGACTCTGCAACTAGAAACTCCACAACTAGAAACTCCACAACTATAAACTCCACAACTACAAACTCCAGAAATAGAGACTCGGCAACTAGAAATTCCACGAATAGAGACTCGGCAACTAGAAATTCCATATCTAGAAACTCCACAATTATAAACTGCAAAACTAGAGGCTTCAAAACTAGAAACTGAACAACTAGAAACTCCACAACCTAAAACTTCACAACTGGAAATTCCACAACTTGAGACTACGCAACTTGAAACTTCACAAGTAGAAACTCCGCTATTAAAAATTCCGCAACTAGAAACTCCGCAACTAGAAACTCCACAACTGGAAAATCCACAACTAGACACTTCACAACTGGAAACTCCACAACTAGATACTCCACAACTGGAAACTCCACAACTAGAAACTCCACAACTAGAGACTCCATAACTCGAAAATCCACAACTAGAAACTCCACAACTAGAGACTCCGCAACTCCACAACTAGAAACTCCACAACTGGAAACTCCACAACTAGATACTCCGCAACTAGAAACTCCACAACTAGAGACTCCACAACTTGAAACTCCACAACTTGAAGCTCCACAACTTGAGACTCCACAACTAGAAACTCCACAACCAGAAACTCCACAACTGGAAACTCCACAACTAGAAACTCCACAACTAGAAACTCTGCAACTCGAGGCTCCACAAATAGAAACTCCACAACTGCAAACTCCACAAATAGCGACTCGGCTACAAGAAATTTGATGTCTAGAAAGTCCACAACTAAAAACTTCACAACTGGAAACACCACAACTAGAAACTCCACAACTAGAAATACCACAACTACAGACTCCGCGACTAGAAACTCCACAACCAGAGACTCTGCAACTAGAAACTCCGCAGCTAGAAACTCCACAAATAGAAACTCCGCAACTAGAATCTCCGCAGTTAGAAACTACACAACTAGAGACTCCACAACTAGAAACTCCACAACTAGAAACTCCACAACTTGAAACCTCCCAAATTTAAGTTACGCAACTAGAAAATCCACAGCTAGAGATTCCGCAACTAGAAACTCCACAACTAGAAACTCCACAACTAGAAACTCAACAACTAGAAACTCCGCAACTAGAGACTCCAAAACTAGAAACTCCACAACTTGAAACTCCACAACTAGAAACTCCACAACTACAAACTCCACAAATAGAGACTCGGCAACTAGAAATTCCATATCTAGAAACTCCACAACTAAAAACTTTACAACTAGAAACTGCAAAACTAGAGACTTCACAACTAGAAACTCAACAACTAGAAACTCCACAATTAAAAACTCCACAGCTGGAAACTCCACAACTTGAGACTCCGCAACTAGATACTTCACAACTGGAAACTTCACAACTAGATACTCCACAAGTGGAAACTCCACAACTAGAAACTCCACAACTAGAGACTCCACAACTCGAAACTCCACAACTACAAATTCCACAAATAGAGACTCGGCAACTAGAAATTCCACGAGTAGAGACTTGGCAACTAGAAATTCCACAACTAGAGACTCTGCAACTAGAAACTCCACAACTAGAGACTCCGCAACTCCACAACTAGAAACTGTCCAACTGGAAAATCTACAACTAGATACTCCTCAACTAGAAAATCCACAACTAGAAACTCCACAACTTGAACTCTACAACAATAGAGTCCACAACTTGAAACTCCACAAGTTTAAACTGCACAACTTGAGACTCCACAACTTAAAACTCCGCAACTAGAATCTCCGCCGCTAGAAACTACACAACTAGAGACTCCACAACTAGAAACTCCACAACTAGAAACTCCACAACTTGAAACCTCACAACCTTAAGAGTCGCAACTAGAAAATCCACAGCTAGAGATTCCTCAACTAGAAACTCCACAACTAGAAACTCCACAACTAGAAACTCAACAACTAGAAACTCCACAACTGAAAACTCCACTACTAGATACTCCACAACTGGAAAAACGACAACTGGAAACTCCACATCTAGAGACTCCACAACATGAAACTCCACAACTAGAGACTCTGCAACTAGAAACTTCACAACTAGAAACTCCACAACTACAAACTCCACAAATAGAGACTCGGCAACTAGAAATTCCACGAATAGAGACTCGGCAACTAGAAATTCCACAACTAGAGACTCTGCAACTAGAAACTCCACAACTAGAGACTCCGCAACTCCACAACTAGTAACTCCACAACGGGAAAATCTACAACTAGATACTCCACAATTAGAAAATTCACAACTAGAAACTCCACAACTAGAAACTCCACAACTATAGAGTCCACAACTTGAAACTCCACAACTAGAAACTCCACAACTAGAAACTCCCCAACTTGAAACTCCGCAACTAGAATCTCCGCAGCTAGAAACTACACAACTAGAGACTCCACAACTAGAAACTCCACAACTAGAAGCTCCACAACTTAAAACCTCAAGACCTTAAGTTACGCAACTAGAAAATCCACAGCTAGAGATTCCGCAACTAGAAACTCCACAACTAGAAACTCCACAACTAGAAACTCAACAACTAGAAACTCCGCAACTAGAGACTCCAAAACTAGAAACTCCACAACTTGAAACTCCACAACTAGAAACTCCAAAACTACAAACTCCACAAAACGAGACTCGGCAACTAGAAATTCCATATCTAGAAACTCCACAACTAAAAACTTTACAACTATAAACTGCAAAACTAGAGACTTCACAACTAGAAACTCCACAGCTGGAAACTCCACAACTTGAGACTCCGCAACTTGAAACTTCACAAGAAGAAACTCCGCTATTAAAAACTCCACAACCAGAAACTCCGCAACTAGAAACTCCACAACCTAAAACTCCACAACTAGATACTCCACAACTGGAAACTCCTCAACTAGATACTTCACAACTGGAAACTCCACAACTATATACTCCACAACTGGAAACTCCACAACTAGAAACTCCACAACTAGAGACTCCACAACCCGAAACTCCACAACTAGAAACTCCACAACTAGATACTCCGCAACTAGTAACTCTACAACTAGAGACTCCACAACTTGAAACTCCACAACTTTAAACTCCACAACTTGAGACTCCACAACTAGAAACTCCACAAATGGAAACTCCGCAACTAGAAACTCCGCAGCTAGAAACTACACAACTAAAGACTCCACAACTAGAAACTCCAAAACTCGAAACTCCACAACTGGAAACTCCACAACTAGACACTCCACAACTAAAAACTCTTCAACTAGAAACTCCTGAACTTGAGACTCCACAACTAGAGAATCTACAAGTAGAAACTTCAAACTAGAAACTCAACAACTAGAAACTCCACAACTAAAAACTCAACAACTAGAAACTGCACAGCTTGAGGCTCCGCAACTTGAAACTCCACAACTTGAAACTCCGCAACTAGAAACTCCGCAACTAGAAACTCCACAACTAGGGACTCTGCAACTAGAAACTCCACAACTAGAAACTCCACAACTGGAAACTCCACTACTAGATACTCCACAACTGGAAACTCGACAACTGGAAACTCCACAATTATAGACTCCACAACTTGAAACTCAACAACTAGAGACTCTGCAACTAGAAACTCCACAACTAGAAACTCCACAACTACAAACTCTACAAATAGTGACTCGGCAACTAGAAATTCCACGAATAGAGACTCGGCAACTAGAAATTCCACAACTAGAGACTCTGCAACTAGAAACTCCACAACTAGAGACTCCGCAACTCCACAACTGGAAAATCTACAACTAGATACTCCACAACTAGAAACTCCACCATTTTAAACTCCACAACTTGAGACTCCACAACTAGAAACTCCACAACTAGAAACTCCACAACTAGAAACTCCCCAACTTGAAACTCCGCAACTAGACACTCCGCAACAGGAGACTCTACAACTAGAAACTCCAAAACTAGAAGCTCCAAAACTAGAAACTTTACAACTAGAAACTGCAAAACTAGAGACTTCACAATTTGAAACTCCACAACTAGACACTTCACAACTAGAAGCTCCACAACTAGAAACTCCACAACCAGAAACTTCACAACTAGAAACTCCACAACTAGAAACTCCACAACTAGAAACTCCGCAACTAGAGACTCCACCACTAGAAACTCCACAACTAGAAACTCCACAACTACAAACTCCACAAATAGAGACTCGGCAACTAGAAATTCCATATCTAGAAATTCCACAACTAAAAACTTTACAACTAGAAACTGCAAAACTAGAGACTTCACAACTAGAAACTCCACAACTAGAAACTACACAACTGGAAACTCCACATCTAGATACTCCACAACTGGAAACTCCACAACTAGAAACTCCACAACTACAACTAAATACTCCACAACTCGAAACTCCAAAACTAGAAACTCCACAACCAGAGACTCCGCAACTCCACAAGTAGAAACTCCACAACTAGAAACTCAACAGCTAGATACTGCGCAACTAGAAACTCCACAACTAGAGACTCCACAACTTGAAACTCCACAACTAAAAACTCCACAACTTGAGACTCCACAACTAGAAACTCCACAACTTGAAACTCCACAACCAGAAACTCCACAACCAGAATTTCCACAACTAGAAACTCCACAACTAGAAACTCCACAACTAGAAACTCCACAACTATAAACTCCACAAATAGAGACTCGGCTACAGGAAATTTCATGTCTAGAAAGTCCACAACTAAAAACTCCACAACTGGATACTCCACAACTAGAAACTCCACAACTAGAAATACCACAACAAGAGACTCCGCAACTAGAAACTCCACAACCAGAGACTCTGCAACTAGAAACTCCGCAACTAGAAACTCCACAGCCAGAGACTCTGCAACTAGAAACTCTGCAGCTAGAAACTCCACAAACAGAAACTTCACAATTAGAAACTCCGCAGCTACAAACTCCACAACTAGAGACTCCACAACTAGAAACTCCACAAACAGAAACTCCACAATTAGAAACTCTGCAACTAGAAACTCCACAACTGGAAACTCCACAACTAGAAACTCCACAACTACAGACTCCGCAACTAGAAACTCCACAACCAGAGACTCTGCAACTAGAAACTCCGCAGCTAGAAACTCCACAAATAGAAACTCCACAAATAGAGACTCGGCAACTAGAAATTTCATATCTAGAAACTCCACAACTAAAAACTTTACAACTAGGAACTGCAAAACTAGAGACTTAACAACTAGAAACTCAACAACTAGAAACTCCACAACTAAACACTCCACAACTGGAAACTCCACAACTTGAGACTCCGCAACATGAAACTCCACAACTAGAAACTCCGCTAATAAAAACTCCGCAACTAGAAACTCCACAACTAGATACTCCAACTGGAAACTCCACAACTTGAAACTTCACAACCGGAAACTCCACAACTAGATATTCCACAACTGGAAACTCCACAACCAGAGACTCTGCAACTAGAAACTCCGCAACTCGAAACTCCACAACTAGAAACTCCACAACTAGAAACTCCACAACTAGAGACTCCGCATTTCCACAACTACAAACTCCACAACTGGAAACTCCACAACTAGATACTCCACAACTAGAAACTCCACAACTAAAGACTCCCCAACTTGAAACTCCACAACTATGAACTCCACAACTTGATACTCCACAACTAGAAACTCCAAAACTAGAAACTCCACAACTACAAACTCCACAAATAGAGACTCGGCTAAAAGAAATTTCATGTCTAGAAAGTCCACAACTAAAAACTTTACAACTAGAAACTGCAAAACTAGAGACTTAACAACTAGAAACTCAACAACTAGAAACTCCACAACTAAACACTCCACAACTGGAAACTCCACTACTTGAGACTCCGCAACATGAAACTCCACAACTTGAAACCTCCCAAATTTAAGTTACGCAACTAGATAATCCACAGCTAGAGATTCCGCAACTAGAAACTCCACAACTAGAAACTCCACAACTAGAAACTCAACAACTAGAAACTCCGCAACTAGAGACTCCAAAACTAGAAACTCCACAACTTGAAACTCCACAACTAGAAACTCCACAACTACAAACTCCACAAATAGAGACTCGGCAACTAGAAATTCCATATCTAGAAACTCCACAACTAAAAACTTTACAACTAGAAACTGCAAAACTAGAGACTTCACAACTAGAAACTCAACAACTAGAAACTCCACAATTAAAAACTCCACAGCTGGAAACTCCACAACTTGAGACTCCGCAACTAGATACTTCACAACTGGAAACTTCACAACTAGATACTCCACAACTGGAAACTCCACAACTAGAAACTCCACAACTAGAGACTCCACAACTCGAAACTCCACAACTACAAATTCCACAAATAGAGACTCGGCAACTACAAATTCCACGAGTAGAGACTTGGCAACAAGAAATTCCACAACTAGAGACTCTGCAACTAGAAACTCCACAACTAGAGACTCCGCAACTCCACAACTAGAAACTCCCCAACTGGAAAATCTACAACTAGATACTCCTCAACTAGAAAATCCACAACTAGAAACTCCACAACTTGAACTCTACAACAATAGAGTCCACAACTTGAAACTCCACAAGTTTAAACTTCACAACTTGAGACTCCACAACTTAAAACTCCGCAACTAGAATCTCCGCCGCTAGAAACTACACAACTAGAGACTCCACAACTAGAAACTCCACAACTAGAAACTCCACAACTTGAAACCTCACAACCTTAAGAGTCGCAACTAGAAAATCCACAGCTAGAGATTCCTCAACTAGAAACTCCACAACTAGAAACTCCACAACTAGAAACTCAACAACTAGAAACTCCACAACTGGAAACTCCACTACTAGATACTCCACAACTGGAAAAACGACAACTGGAAACTCCACATCTAGAGACTCCACAACATGAAACTCCACAACTAGAGACTCTGCAACTAGAAACTTCACAACTAGAAACTCCACAACTACAAACTCCACAAATAGAGACTCGACAACTAGAAATTCCACGAATAGAGACTCGGCAACTAGAAATTCCACAACTAGAGACTCTGCAACTAGAAACTCCACAACTAGAGACTCCGCAACTCCACAACTAGTAACTCCACAACGGGAAAATCTACAACTAGATACTCCACAATTAGAAAATTCACAACTAGAAACTCCACAACTAGAAACTCCACAACTATAGAGTCCACAACTTGAAACTCCACAACTAGAAACTCCACAACTAGAAACTCCCCAACTTGAAACTCCGCAACTAGAATCTCCGCAGCTAGAAACTACACAACTAGAGACTCCACAACTAGAAACTCCACAACTAGAAGCTCCACAACTTAAAACCTCAAGACCTTAAGTTACGCAACTAGAAAATCCACAGCTAGAGATTCCGCAACTAGAAACTCCACAACTAGAAACTCCACAACTAGAAACTCAACAACTAGAAACTCCGCAACTAGAGACTCCAAAACTAGAAACTCCACAACTTGAAACTCCACAACTAGAAACTCCAAAACTACAAACTCCACAAAACGAGACTCGGCAACTAGAAATTCCATATCTAGAAACTCCACAACTAAAAACTTTACAACTATAAACTGCAAAACTAGAGACTTCACAACTAGAAACTCAACAACTAGAAACTCCACAACTAAAAACTCCACAGCTGGAAACTCCACAACTTGAGACTCCGCAACTTGAAACTTCACAAGAAGAAACTCCGCTATTAAAAACTCCACAACCAGAAACTCCGCAACTAGAAACTCCACAACCTAAAACTCCACAACTAGATACTCCACAACTGGAAACTCCTCAACTAGATACTTCACAACTGGAAACTCCACAACTATATACTCCACAACTGGAAACTCCACAACTAGAAACTCCACAACTAGATACTCCGCAACTAGTAACTCTACAACTAGAGACTCCACAACTTGAAACTCCACAACTTTAAACTCCACAACTTGAGACTCCACAACTAGAAACTCCACAAATGGAAACTCCGCAACTAGAAACTCCGCTGCTAGAAACTACACAACTAAAGACTCCACAACTAGAAACTCCAAAACTCGAAACTCCACAACTGGAAACTCCACAACTAGACACTCCACAACTAAAAACTCTTCAACTAGAAACTCCTGAACTTGAGACTCCACAACTAGAGAATCTACAAGTAGAAACTTCAAACTAGAAACTCAACAACTAGAAACTCCACAACTAAAAACTCAACAACTAGAAACTGCACAGCTTGAGGCTCCGCAACTTGAAACTCCACAACTTGAAACTCCACAACTAGAAACTCCGCAACTAGAAACTCCACAACTAGGGACTCTGCAACTAGAAACTCCACAACTAGAAACTCCACAACTGGAAACTCCACTACTAGATACTCCACAACTGGAAACTCGACAACTGGAAACTCCACAATTAGAGACTCCACAACTTGAAACTCAACAACTAGAGACTCTGCAACTAGAAACTCCACAACTAGAAACTCCACAACTACAAACTCTACAAATAGTGACTCGGCAACTAGAAATTCCACGAATAGAGACTCGGCAACTAGAAATTCCACAACTAGAGACTCTGCAACTAGAAACTCCACAACTAGAGACTCCGCAACTCCACAACTGGAAAATCTACAACTAGATACTCCACAACTAGAAACTCCACCATTTTAAACTCCACAACTTGAGACTCCACAACTAGAAACTCCACAACTAGAAACTCCACAACTAGAAACTCCCCAACTTGAAACTCCGCAACTAGACACTCCGCAACAGGAGACTCTACAACTAGAAACTCCAAAACTAGAAGCTCCAAAACTAGAAACTTTACAACTAGAAACTGCAAAACTAGAGACTTCACAATTTGAAACTCCACAACTAGACACTTCACAACTAGAAGCTCCACAACTAGAAACTCCACAACCAGAAACTTCACAACTAGAAACTCCACAACTAGAAACTCCACAACTAGAAACTCTGCAACTAGAGACTCCACCACTAGAAACTCCACAACTAGAAACTCCACAACTACAAACTCCACAAATAGAGACTCGGCAACGAGAAATTCCATATCTAGAAATTCCACAACTAAAAACTTTACAACTAGAAACTGCAAAACTAGAGACTTCACAACTAGAAACTCCACAACTAGAAACTACACAACTGGAAACTCCACAACTAGATACTCCACAACTGGAAACTCCACAACTAGAAACTCCACAACTACAACTAAATACTCCACAACTCGAAACTCCAAAACTAGAAACTCCACAACCAGAGACTCCGCAACTCCACAAGTAGAAAATCCACAACTAGAAACTCAACAGCTAGATACTGCGCAACTAGAAACTCCACAACTAGAGACTCCACAACTTGAAACTCCACAACTTGAAACTCCACAACTTGAGACTCCACAACTAGAAACTCCTCAACTTGAAACTCCACAACCAGAAACTCCACAACCAGAATTTCCACAACTAGAAACTCCACAACTAGAAACTCCACAACTAGAAACTCCACAACTATAAACTCCACAAATACAGACTCGGCTACAGGAAATTTCATGTCTAGAAAGTCCACAACTAAAAACTCCACAACTGGAAACTCCACAACTAGAAACTCCACAATTAGAATTACCACAACAAGAGACTCCGCAACTAGAAACTCCACAACCAGAGACTCTGCAACTAGAAACTCCGCAACTAGAAACTCCACAGCCAGAGACTCTGCAACTAGAAACTCTGCAGCTAGAAACTCCACAAACAGAAACTTCACAATTAGAAACTCCGCAGCTACAAACTCCACAACTAGAGACTCCACAACTAGAAACTCCACAAACAGAAACTCCACAATTAGAAACTCCGCAACTAGAAACTCCACAACTGGAAACTCCACAACTAGAAACTCCACAACTACAGACTCCGCAACTAGAAACTCCACAACCAGAGACTCTGCAACTAGAAACTCCGCAGCTAGAAACTCCACAAATAGAAACTCCACAAATAGAGACTCGGCAACTAGAAATTTCATATCTAGAAACTCCACAACTAAAAACTTTACAACTAGGAACTGCAAAACTAGAGACTTAACAACTAGAAACTCAACAACTAGAAACTCCACAACTAAACACTCCACAACTGGAAACTCCACAACTTGAGACTCCACAACATGAAACTCCACAACTAGAAACTCCGCTAATAAAAACTCCGCAACTAGAAACTCCACAACTAGATACTCCAACTGGAAACTCCACAACTTGAAACTTCACAACCGGAAACTCCACAACTAGATATTCCACAACTGGAAACTCCACAACCAGAGACTCTGCAACTAGAAACTCCGCAACTCGAAACTCCACAACTAGAAACTCCACAACTAGAAACTCCACTAGACACTCCGCATTTCCACAACTACAAACTCCACAACTGGAAACTCCACAACTAGATACTCCACAACTAGAAACTCCACAACTAAAGACTCCCCAACTTGAAACTCCACAACTATGAACTCCACAACTTGATACTCCACAACTAGAAACTCCACAACTAGAAACTCCACAACTACAAACTCCACAAATAGAGACTCGGCTAAAAGAAATTTCATGTCTAGAAAGTCCACAACTAAAAACTTTACAACTAGAAACTGCAAAACTAGAGACTTAACAACTAGAAACTCAACAACTAGAAACTCCACAACTAAACACTCCACAACTGGAAACTCCACTACTTGAGACTCCGCAACATGAAACTCCACAACTAGAAACTCCGCTATTAAAAACTCCGCAACTAGAAACTCCAAAACTAGATACTCCAACTGGAAACTCCACAACTTGAAACTTCACAACCGGAAACTCCACAACTAGATACTCCACAACTGGAAACTCCACAACCAGAGACTCTGCAACTAGAAACTCTGCAACTCGAAACTCCACAACTAGAAACTCCACATTTAGAAACTCCACAACTAGAGACTCCGCATTTCCACAACTAGAAACTCCACAACTAGATACTCCACAACTAGAAACTCCATGACTAAAGACTCCCCAACTTGAAACTCCACAACTTTGAACTCCACAACTTGATACTCCACAACTAGAAACTCCACAACTAGAAACTCCACAACTAGAAACTGCACAACTTGAAACCTCACAACCTTAAGTTACGCAACTAGAAAATCCACCGCTTGAGATTCCGCAACTAGAAACTCCACAACTAGAAACTCCACAACTAGAAACTCAACAACTAGAAACTCCGCAACTTGAAACTCCACAACTAGAAACTCCACAACTACAAACTCCACAAATAGAGACTCCGCAACTAGAAATTCTATATCTAGAAACTCCACAACTAAAAACTTTACAACTAGAAACTGCAAAACTAGAGAATTCACAACTAGAAACTCAACAACTAGAAACTCCACAACTAAAAACTCCACAACTGTAAACTCAACAACTTGAAACTCCGCAACTTGAAACTCCACAACTAGAAACTCCGCTATTAAAAACTCCGCAACTAGAAACTCCACAACTAGATACTACAACTGGAAACTCCACAACTAGAAACTTCACAACTGGAAACTCCACAACTAGATACTCTACTACTGGAAACTCCACAACCAGAGACTCTGCAACTAGAAACTCCGCAACTCGAAACTCCACAACTAGAAACTCCACAACTAGAAACTCCACAGCTAGAGACTCCGCATTTCCACAACTAGAAACAACACAACTGGAAACTCCACAACTAGATACTCCACAACTAGAGACTCTCCAACTTGAAACTCCACAACTTTGAACTCCACAACTTGATACTCCACAACTAGAAACTCCACAACTTTAAACTCCACAACTAGAAACTCCACAACCAGAAAATCTACAACTAGAAACTACGCAACTACAAACTCCACAACCAGAGACTCTACAACTAGAAACTCCACAACTCGAAACTCCACAACTAGAAACTCCACAACTAGAACCTCCACAACTAGAGACTCCGCAACTCCACAACTAGATACTCCACAACTAGAAACTCCACAACTAGAGACTCCCCAACTTGAAACTCCACAACTTTAAACTCCACAACTTGAGACTCCACAACTAGAAACTCCACAACTTGAAACTCCACAACTAGAAACTCCACAACCAGAAACTCCACAACTGGAAACTCCACAACTAGAAACTCCACAACTAGAAACTCCGCAACTAGAGACTCCACAACTAAAAACTTCACAACTAGAAACTCCACAACAACAAACTCCACAAATAAAGACTCGGCAACTAGAAATTCCATATCTATAAACTCCACAACTAAAAACTCCACAACTAGAAACTCTACAACTAGAGACTCCGCAACTAGAAACTCCACAGCCAGAGACTCTGCAACTAGAAACTCTGCAGCTAGAAACTCCACAAACATAAACTCCACAATTAGAAACTCCGCAGCTAGAAACTCCACAACTAGAGATTCCACAACTAGAAACTCCACAACTAGAAACTCCACAACTAGAAACTCCACAACTTGAAACCTCACAACTTTAAGTTCCGCAACTAGAAATTCCACAGCTAGAGATTCCGCAACTAGAAACTCCATAACTAGAAACTCCACAACTAGAAACTCCACAACTAGAAACTCCACAACTAGAAACTCCGCAACTAGAGACTCCACAACAAGAAACTTCACAACTTGAAACTCCACAACTAGAAACTCCACAACTACAAACTCCACAAATAGAGACTCGGCAACTAGAAATTCCATATCTAGAAACTCCACAACTAAAAACTTTACAACTAGAAACTGCAAAACTAGAGACTTAACAACTAGAAACTCAACAACTAGAAACTCCACAACTAAAAACTCCACAACTGGAAACTCCACAACTTGAGACTCCGCAACTTGAAACTCCACAACAAGAAACTCTGCTATTAAAACCTCTGCAACTAGAAACTCTACAACCGGAAACTCCACAACTAGATACTCCACAACTGGAAACTCCACAACCAGAGACTCTGCAACTAGAAACTCCACAACTAGAAACACCACAACTAGAGACTCCGCATTTCCACAACTAGAAACTCCACAACTGGAAACTCCACAACTAGATACTCCACAACTAGAAACTCCACAACTAGAGACTCCCTAACTTGAAACTCCACAACTTCGAACTCCACAACTTGATACTCCACAACTAGAAACTCCACAACTAGAAACTCCACAACTACAAACTCCACAAATAGAGACTCGGCTACAAGAAATTTCATGTCTAGAAAGTCCACAACTAAAAACTCCACAACTGGAAACTCCACAACTAGAAACTCCACAACTAGAAATACCACAACTAGAGACTCTGCAACTAGAAACTTCACAACCAGAGACTCTGCAACTAGAAACTCCGCAGCTAGAAACTCCACAAATAGAAACTCCGCAACTAAAAACTCCGCAGCTAGAAACTACACAACTAGAAACTCCACAACTAGAAACTCCGCAACTTGAAACTCCACAACTAGAAACTCCACAACTACAAACTCCACAAATAGAGGCTCCGCAACTATAAATTCCATATCTAGAAACTCCACAACTAAAAACTTTACAACTAGAAACTGCAAAACTAGAGAATTCACAACTAGAAACTCAACAACTAGAAACTCCACAACTAAAAACTCCACAACTGGAAACTCAACAACTTGAAACTCCGCAACTTGAAACTCCACAACTAGAAACTCCGCTATTAAAAACTTCGCAACTATGAACTCCACAACTAGATACTCCAACTGGAAACTCCACAACTAGAAACTTCATAACTTGAAACTCCACAACTAGATACTCTACTACTGGAAACTCCACAACCAGAGACTCTGCAACTAGAAACTCTGCAACTCGAAACTCCACAACTAGAAACTCCACAACTAGAAACTTCACAACCGGAAACTCCACAACTAGATACTCCACAACTGGAAACTCCACAACCAGAGACTCTGCAACTAGAAACTCCGCAACTCGAAACTCCACAACTAGAAACTCCACAACTAGAGACTCCGCATTTCCACAACTAGAAACTCCACAACTGTAAACTCCACAACTAGATACTCCACAACTAGAAACTCCACAACTAGGGACTCCCCAACTTGAAACTCCACAACTTTGAACTCCACAACTTGATACTCCACAACTAGAAACTCCACAACTAGAAACTCCACAACTACAAACTCCACAAATAGAGACTCGGCTACAAGAAATTTCATGTCTAGAAAGTCCACAACTATAAACTCCACAACTGGAAACTCCACAACTAGAAACTCTACAACTAGAAATACCACAACTAGAAATTCCACAGCTAGAGATTCCGCAACTAGAAACTCCATAACTAGAAACTTCACAACTAGAAACTCCACAACTAGAAACTCCGCAACTAGAAACTCCACAACAAGAAACTCCACAACTTGAAACTCCACAACTAGAAACTCCACAACTACAAACTCCACAAATAGAGACTCGGCAACTAGAAATTCCATATCTAGAAACTCCACAACTAAAAACTTTACAACTAGAAACTGCAAAACTAGAGACTTAACAACTAGAAACTCAACAACTAGAAACTCCACAACTAAAAACTCCACAACTGGAAACTCCACAACTTGAGACTCCGCAACTTGAAACTCCACAACAAGAAACTCTGCTATTAAAACCTCTGCAACTAGAAACTCCACAACCGGAAACTCCACAACTAGATACTCCACAACTGGAAACTCCACAACCAGAGACTCTGCAACTAGAAACTGCACAACTAGAAACACCACAACTAGAGACTCCGCATTTCCACAACTAGAAACTCCACAACTGGAAACTCCACAACTAGATACTCCACAACTAGAAACTCCACAACTAGAGACTCCCCAACTTGAAACTCCACAACTTCGAACTCCACAACTTGATACTCCACAACTAGAAACTCCACAACTAGAAACTCCACAACTACAAACTCCACAAATAGAGACTCGGCTACAAGAAATTTCATGTCTAGAAAGTCCACAACTAAAAACTCCACAACTGGAAACTCCACAACTAGAAACTCCACAACTAGAAATACCACAACTAGAGACTCCGCAACTAGAAACTTCACAACCAGAGACTCTGCAACTAGAAACTCCGCAGCTAGAAACTCCACAAATAGAAACTCCGCAACTGAAAACTCCGCAGCTAGAAACTCCACAACTAGAAACTCCGCAACTAGAAACTCCGCAACTTGAAACTCCACAACTAGAAACTCCACAACTACAAACTCCACAAATAGAGGCTCCGCAACTATAAATTCCATATCTAGAAACTCCACAACTAAAAACTTTACAACTAGAAACTGCAAAACTAGAGAATTCACAACTAGAAACTCAACAACTAGAAACTCCACAACTAAAAACTCCACAACTGGAAACTCAACAACTTGAAACTCCGCAACTTGAAACTCCACAACTAGAAACTCCGCTATTAAAAACTTCGCAACTAGAAACACCACAACTAGATACTCCAACTGGAAACTCCACAACTAGAAACTTCACAACTGGAAACTCCACAACTGGATACTCTACTACTGGAAACTCCACAACCAGAGACTCTGCAACTAGAAACTCTGCAACTCGAAACTCCAAAACTAGAAACTCCACAACTAGAAACTTCACAACCGGAAACTCCACAACTAGATACTCCACAACTGGAAACTCCACAACCAGAGACTCTGCAACTAGAAACTCCGCAACTCGAAACTCCACAACTAGAAACTCCACAACTAGAAACTCCACAACTAGAAACTCAACAACTAGAAACTCCGCAACTTGAAACTCCACAACTACAAACTCTACAACTACAAACTCCACAAATAGAGACTCCGCAACTATAAATTCCATATCTAGAAACTCCACCAAAAACTTTACAACTAGAAACTGCAAAACTAGAGAATTCACAACTAGAAACTCAACAACTAGAAACTCCACAACTAAAAACTCCACAACTGGAAACTCAACAACTTGAAACTCCGCAACTTGAAACTCCACAACTAGAAACTCCGCTATTAAAAACTTCGCAACTAGAAACTCCACAACTAGATACTCCAACTGGAAACTCCACAACTAGAAACTTCACAAGTGGAAACTCCACAACTAGATACTCCACTACTGGAAACTCCACAACCAGAGACTCTGACACTAGAAACTCTGCAACTCGAAACTCCACAACTAGAAACTCCACAACTAGAAACTTCACAACCGGAAACTCCACAACTAGATACTCCACAACTGGAAACTCCACAACCAGAGACTCTGCAACTAGAAACTCCGCAACTCGAAACTCCACAACTAGAAACTCCACAACTAGAAACTCCACAACTAGAGACTCCGCATTTCCACAACTAGAAACTCCACAACTGTAAACTCCACAACTAGATACTCCACAACTAGAAACTCCACAACTAGGGACTCCCCAACTTGAAACTCCACAACTTTGAACTCCACAACTTGATACTCCACAACTAGAAACTCCACAAATAGAAACTCCACAACTACAAACTCCACAAATAGAGACTCGGCTACAAGAAATTTCATGTCTAGAAAGTCCACAACTAAAAACTCCACAACTGGAAACTCCACAACTAGAAACTCTACAACTAGAAATACCACAACTAGAGACTCCGCAACTAGAAGCTCCACAACCAGAGACTCTGCAACTAGAAACTCAACAACTAGAAACTGCACAGCTTGAGGCTCCGCAACTTGAAACTCCACAACTTGAAACTCCACAACTAGAAACTCCGCAACTAGAAACTCCACAACTAGGGACTCTGCAACTAGAAACTCCACAACTAGAAACTCCACAACTGGAAACTCCACTACTAGATACTCCACAACTGGAAACTCGACAACTGGAAACTCCACAATTAGAGACTCCACAACTTGAAACTCCACAACTAGAGACTCTGCAACTAGAAACTCCACAACTAGAAACTCCACAACTACAAACTCTACAAATAGAGACTCGGCAACTAGAAATTCCACGAATAGAGACTCGGCAACTAGAAATTCCACAACTAGAGACTCTGCAACTAGAAACTCCACAACTAGAGACTCCGCAACTCCACAACTGGAAAATCTACAACTAGATACTCCACAACTAGAAACTCCACCATTTTAAACTCCACAACTTGAGACTCCACAACTAGAAACTCCACAACTAGAAACTCCACAACTGGAAACTCCCCAACTTGAAACTCCGCAACTAGACACTCCGCAACAGGAGACTCTACAACTAGAAACTCCAAAACTAGAAGCTCCAAAACTAGAAACTTTACAACTAGAAACTGCAAAACTAGAGACTTCACAATTTGAAACTCCACAACTTGAAACTCCACAACTTGAGACTCCACAACTAGAAACTCCACAACTTGAAACTCCACAACCAGAAACTCCACAACCAGAATTTCCACAACTAGAAACTCCACAACTAGAAACTCCACAACTAGAAACTCCACAACTATAAACTCCACAAATAGAGACTCGGCTACAGGAAATTTCATGTATAGAAAGTCCACAACTAAAAACTCCACAACTGGAAACTCCACAACTAGAAACTCCACAACTAGAAATACCACAACAAGAGACTCCGCAACTAGAAACTCCACAACGAGAGACTCTGCAACTAGAAACTCCGCAACTAGAAACTCCACAGCCAGAGACTCTGCAACTAGAAACTCTGCAGCTAGAAACTCCACAAACAGAAACTCCACAATTAGAAACTCCGCAGCTACAAACTCCACAACTAGAGACTCCACAACTAGAAACTCCACAAACAGAAACTCCACAACTAGATACTCCACAACTAGAAACTCCACAACTGTAAACTCCACAACTACAGACTCCGCAACTAGAAACTCCACAACCAGAGACTCTGAAACTAGAAACTCCGCAGCTAGAAAATGCACAAATAGAAACTCCACAAATAGAGACTCGGCAACTAGAAATTTCATATCTAGAAACTCCACAACTAAAAACTTTACAACTAGAAACTGCAAAACTAGAGACTTAACAACTAGAAACTCAACAACTAGAAACTCCACAACTAAACACTCCACAACTGGAAACTCAACAACTTGAAACTCCGCAACTTGAAACTCCACAACTAGAAACTCCGCTATTAAAAACTCCGCAACTAGAAACTCCACAACTAGATACTCCAACTGGAAATTCCACAACTAGAAACTTCACAACTGGAAACTCCACAACTAGATACTCTACTACTGGAAACTCCACAACCAGAGACTCTGCAACTAGAAACTCCGCAACTCGAAACTCCACAACTAGAAACTCCACAACTAGAAACTCCACAGCTAGAGACTCCGCATTTCCACAACTAGAAACAACACAACTGGAAACTCCACAACTAGATACTCCACAACTAGAGACTCTCCACCTTGAAACTCCACAACTTTGAACTCCACAACTTGATACTCCACAACTAGAAACTCCACAACTTTAAACTCCACAACTAGAAACTCCACAACCAGAAAATCTACAACTAGAAACTACGCAACTACAAACTCCACAACCAGAGACTCTGCAACTAGAAACTCCACAACTCGAAACTCCACAACTAGAAACTCCACAACTAGAACCTCCACAACTAGAGACTCCGCAACTCCACAACTAGATACTCCACAACTAGAAACTCCACAACTAGAGACTCCCCAACTTAAAACTCCACAACTTTAAACTCCACAACTTGAGACTCCACAACTAGAAACTCCACAACTTGAAACTCCACAACTAGAAACTCCACAACCTGAAACTCCACAACTGGAAACTCCACAACTAGAAACTCCACAACTAGAAACTCCGCAACTAGAGACTCCACAACTAAAAACTTCACAACTAGAAACTCCACAACAACAAACTCCACAAATAAAGACTCGGCAACTAGAAATTCCATATCTAGAAACTCCACAACTAAAAACCCCACAACTAAAAACTCCACAACTAGTAACTCCACAACTAGAAACTCTACAACTAGAGACTCCGCAACTAAAAACTCCACAGCCAGAGACTCTGCAACTAGAAACTCTGCAGCTAGAAACTCCACAAACAGAAACTCCACAATTAGAAACTCCGCAGCTAGAAACTCCACAACTAGAGATTCCACAACTAGAAACTCCACAACTAGAAACTCCACAACTAGAAACTCCACAACTTGAAACCTCACAACTTTAAGTTCCGCAACTAGAAAATCCACAGCTAGAGATTCCGCAACTAGAAACTCCATAACTAGAAACTCCACAACTAGAAACTCCGCAACTAGAGACTCCACAACAAGAAACTCCACAACTTGAAACTCCACAACTAGAAACTCCACAACTACAAACTCCACAAATAGAGACTCGGCAACTAGAAATTCTATATCTAGAAACTCCACAACTAAAAACTTTACAACTAGAAACTGCAAAACTAGAGACTTAACAACTAGAAACTCAACAACTAGAAACTCCACAACTAAAAACTCCACAACTGGAAACTCCACAACTTGAGACTCCGCAACTTGAAACTCCACAACTAGAAACTCCGCTATTAAAACCTCTGCAACTAGAAACTCCACAACCGGAAACTCCACAACTAGATACTCCACAACTGGAAACTCCACAACCAGAGACTCTGCAACTAGAAACTCCGCAACTCGAAACTCCACAACTAGAAACTCCACAACTAGAAACTCCACAACTAGAGACTCCACAACTCGAAACTCCACAACTACAAATTCCACAAATAGAGACTCGGCAACTAGAAATTCCACGAATAGAGACTCGGCAACTAGAAATTCCACAACTAGAGACTCTGCAACTAGAAACTCCACAACTAGAGACTCCGCAACTCCACAACTAGAAACTCCCCAAATGGAAAATCTACAACTAGATACTCCACAACTAGAAAATCCACAACTAGAAACTCCACAACTTGAACTCCACAACAATAGAGTCCACAACTTGAAACTCCACAAGTTTAAACTTCACAACTTGAGACTCCACAACTTGAAACTCCGCAACTAGAATCTCCGCCGCTAGAAACTACACAACTAGAGACTCCACAACTAGAAACTCCACAACTAGAAACTCCACAACTTGAAACCTCACAACCTTAAGAGTCGCAACTAGAAAATCCACAGCTAGAGATTCCGCAACTAGAAACTCCACAACTAGAAACTCCACAACTAGAAACTCAACAACTAGAAACTCCGCAACTGGAAACTTCACTACTAGATACTCAACAACTGGAAAAACGACAACTGGAAACTCCACATCTAGAGACTCCACAACATGAAACTCCAAAACTAGAGACTCTGCAACTAGAAACTTCAAAACTAGAAACTCCACAACTACAAACTCCACAAATAGAGACTCGGCAACTAGAAATTCCACGAATAGAACCTCGGCAACTAGAAATTCCACAACTAGAGACTCTGCAGCTAGAAACTCCACAACGGGAAAATCTACAACTAGATACTCCACAATTAGAAAATCCACAACTAGAAACTCCACAACTAGAAACTCCACAACTATAGAGTCCACAACTTGAAACTCCACAACTAGAAACTCCACAACTAGAAACTCCCCAACTTGAAACTCCGCAACTAGAATCTCCGCAGCTAGAAACTACACAACTAGAGACTCCACAACTAGAAACTCCACAACTAGAAACTCCACAACTTAAAACCTCAAGACCTTAAGTTACGCAACTAGAAAATCCACAGCTAGAGATTCCGCAACTAGAAACTCCACAACTAGAAACTCCACAACTAGAAACTCAACAACTAGAAACTCCGCAACTAGAGACTCCAAAACTAGAAACTCCAGAACTTGAAACTCCACAACTAGAATCTCCAAAACTACAAACTCCACAAAACGAGACTCGGCAACTAGAAATTCCATACCTAGAAACTCCACAACTAAAAACTTTACAACTATAAACTGCAAAACTAGAGACTTCACAACTAGAAACTCAACAACTAGAAACTCCACAACTAAAAACTCCACAGCTGGAAACTCCACAACTTGAGACTCCGCAACTTGAAACTTCACAAGAAGAAACTCCGCTATTAAAAACTCCACAACCAGAAACTCCGCAACTAGAAACTCCACAACCTAAAACTCCACAACTAGATACTCCACAACTGGAAACTCCTCAACTAGATATTTCACAACTGGAAACTCCACAACTATATACTCCACAACTGGAAACTCCACAACTAGAAACTCCACAACTAGAGACTCCACAACTCGAAACTCCACAACTAGAAACTCCACAACTAGATACTCCGCAACTGGTAACTCTACAACTAGAGACTCCGCAACTTGAAACTCCACAACTTCAAACTCCACAACTTGAGACTCCACAACTAGAAACTCCACAAATGGAAACTCCGCAACTAGAAACTCCGCAGCTAGAAACTACACAACTAAAGACTCCACAACTAGAAACTCCAAAACTCGAAACTCCACAACTGGAAACTCCACACCTAGACACTCCACAACTAAAAACTCTTCAACTAGAAACTCCTGAACTTGAGACTCCACAACTAGAGAATCTACAAGTAGAAACTTCAAACTAGAAACTCAACAACTAGAAACTCCACAACTAAAAACTCAACAACTAGAAACTGCACAGCTTGAGGCTCCGCAACTTGAAACTCCACAACTTGAAACTCCACAACTAGAAACTCCGCAACTAGAAACTCCACAACTAGGGACTCTGCAACTAGAAACTCCACAACTAGAAACTCCACAACTGGAAACTCCACTACTAGATACTCCACAACTGGAAACTCGACAACTGGAAACTCCGCAATTAGAGACTCCACAACTTGAAACTCCACAACTAGAGACTCTGCAACTAGAAACTCCACAACTAGAAACTCCACAACTACAAACTCCGCAACTAGAGACTCCACCACTAGAAACTCCACAACTAGAAACTCCACAACTACAAACTCCACAAATAGAGACTCGGCAACTAGAAATTCCATATCTAGAAATTCCACAACGAAAAACTTTACAACTAGAAACTGCAAAACTAGAGACTTCACAACTAGAAACTCCACAACTAGAAACTACACAACTGGAAACTCCACAACTAGATACTCCACAACTGCAAACTCCACAACTAGAAACTCCACAACTACAACTAAAGACTCCACAACTCGAAACTCCAAAACTAGAAACTCCACAACCAGAGACTCCGCAACTCCACAAGTAGAAACTCCACAACTAGAAACTCAACAACTGGATACTGCGCAACTAGAAACTCCACAACTAGAGACTCCACAACTTGAAACTCCACAACTTGAAACTCCACAACTTGAGACTCCACAACTAGAAACTCCACAACTTGAAACTCCACAACCAGAAACTCCACAACCAGAATTTCCACAACTACAAACTCCACAACTAGAAACTCCACATCTAGAAACTCCACAACTATAAACTCCACAAATAGAGACTCGGCTACAGGAAATTTCATGTCTAGAAAGTCCACAACTAAAAACTCCACAACTGGAAACTCCACAACTAGAAACTCCACAACTAGAAATACCACAACAAGAGACTCCGCAACTAGAAACTCCACAACCAGAGACTCTGCAACTAGAAACTCCGCAACTAGAAACTCAACAGCCAGAGACTCTGCAACTAGAAACTCTGCAGCTAGAAACTCCACAAACAGAAACTCCACAATTAGAAACTCTGCAGCTACAAACTCCACAACTAGAGACTCCACAACTAGAAACTCCACAAACAGAAACTCCACAATTAAAAACTCCGCAACTAGAAACTCCACAACTGGAAAATCCACAACTAGAAACTCCACAACTACAGACTCCGCAACTAGAAACTCCACAACCAGAGACTCTGCAACTAGAAACTCCGCAGCTAGAAACTCCACAAATAGAAACTCCACAAATAGAGACTCGGCAACTAGAAATTTCATATCTAGAAACTCCACAACTAAAAACTTTACAACTAGAAACTGCAAAACTAGAGACTTAACAACTAGAAACTCAACAACTAGAAACTCCACAACTAAACACTCCACAACTGGAAACTCCACAACTTGAGACTCCGCAACATGAAACTCCACAACTAGAAACTCCACTATTAAAAACTCCGCAACTAGAAACTCCACAACTAGATACTCCAACTGGAAACTCCACAACATGAAACTTCACAACCGGAAACTCCACAACTAGATACTCCACAACTGGAAACTCCACAACCAGAGACTCTGCAACTAGAAACTCCGCAACTCGAAACTCCACAACTAGAAACTCCACAACTAGAAACTCCACAACTAGAGACTCCGCATTTCCACAACTACAAACTCCACAACTGGAAACTCCACAACTAAATACTCCACAACTAGAAACTCCACAACTAAAGACTCCCCAACTTGAAACTCCACCACTAGAGACTCAACAACTAGAAACTCCGCAACTTGAAACTCCACAACTAGAAACTCCACAACTACAAACTCCACAAATAGAGACTCCGCAACTAGAAATTCTATATCTAGAAACTCCACAACTAGAAACTTTACAACTAGAAACTGCAAAACTAGAGAATTCACAACTAGAAACTCAACAACTAGAAACTCCACAACTAAAAACTCCACAACTGGAAACTCAACAACTTGAAACTCCGCAACTTGAAACTCCACAACTAGAAACTCCGCTATTAAAAACTCCGCAACTAGAAACTCCACAACTAGATACTCCAACTGGAAACTCCACAACTAGAAACTTCACAACTGGAAACTCCACAACTAAATACTCTACTACTGGAAACTCCACAACCAGAGACTCTGCAACTAGAAACTCCGCAACTCGAAACTCCACAACTAGAAACTCCACAACTAGAAACTCCACAGCTAGAGACTCCGCATTTCCACAACTAGAAACAACACAACTGGAAACTCCACAACTAGATACTCCACAACTAGAGACTCTCCAACTTGAAACTCCAAAATTTTGAACTCCACAACTTGATACTCCACAACTAGAAACTCCACAACTTTAAACTCCACAACTAGAAAATCCACAACTAGAAACTCCACAACTTGAACTCAACAACAATAGAGTCCACAACTTGAAACTCCACAAGTTTAAACTTCACAACTTGAGACTCCACAACTTGAAACTCCGCAACTAGAATCTCCGCCGCTAGAAACTACACAACTAGAGACTCCACAACTAGAAACTCCACAACTAGAAACTCCACAACTTGAAACCTCACAACCTTAAGAGTCGCAACTAGAAAATCCACAGCTAGAGATTCCGCAACTAGAAACTCCACAACTAGAAACTCCACAACTAGAAACTCAATAACTAGAAACTCCACAACTGGAAACTCCACTACTAGATACTCCACAACTGGAAAAACGACAACTGGAAACTCCACATCTAGAGACTCCACAACATGAAACTCCAAAACTAGAGACTCTGCAACTAGAAACTTCACAACTAGAAACTCCACAACTACAAACTCCACAAATAGAGACTCGGCAACTAGAAATTCCACGAATAGAGACTCGGCAACTAGAAATTCCACAACTAGAGACTCTGCAACTAGAAACTCCACAACTAGAGACTCTGCAACTCCACAACGGGAAAATCTACAACTAGATACTCCACAATTAGAAAATCCACAACTAGAAACTCCACAACTAGAAACTCCACAACTATAGAGTCCACAACTTGAAACTCCACAACTAGAAACTCCACAACTAGAAACTCCCCAACTTGAAACTCCGCAACTAGAATCTCCGCAGCTAGAAACTACACAACTAGAGACTCCACAACTAGAAACTCCACAACTAGAAACTCCACAACTTAAAACCTCAAGACCTTAAGTTACGCAACTAGAAAATTCACAGCTAGAGATTCCGCAACTAGAAACTCCACAACTAGAAACTCCACAACTAGAAACTCAACAACTAGAAACTCCGTAACTAGAGACTCCAAAACTAGAAACTCCACAACTTGAAACTCCACAACTAGAAACTCCAAAACTACAAACTCCACAAAACGAGACTCAGCAACTAGAAATTCCATACCTGGAAACTCCAAAACTAAAAACTTTACAACTATAAACTGCAAAACTAGAGACTTCACAACTAGAAACTCAACAACTAGAAACTCCACAACTAAAAACTCCACAGCTGGAAACTCCACAACTTGAGACTCCGCAACTTGAAACTTCACAACCTAAAACTCCACAACTAGATACTCCACAACTGGAAACTCCTCAACTAGATACTTCACAACTGGAAACTCCACAACTATATACTCCACAACTGGAAACTCCACAACTAGAAACTCCACAACTAGAGACTTCACAACTCGAAACTCCACAACTAGAAACTCCACAACTAGATACTCCGCAACTAGTAACTCTACAACTAGAGACTCCACAACTTGAAACTCCACAACTTTAAACTCCACAACTTGAGACTCCACAACAAGAAACTCCACAAATGGAAACTCCGCAACTAGAAACTCCGCAGCTAGAAACTACACAACTAAAGACTCCACAACTAGAAACTCCAAAACTCGAAACTCCACAACTGGAAACTCCACAACTAGACACTCCACAACTAAAAACTCTTCAACTAGAAACTCCTGAACTTGAGACTCCACAACTAGAGAATCTACAAGTAGAAACTTCAAACTAGAAACTCAACAACTAGAAACTCCACAACTAAAAACTCCACAGCTGGAAACTCCACAACTTGAGACTCCGCAACTAGATACTTCACAACTGGAAACTTCACAACTAGATACTCCACAACTGGAAACTCCACAACTAGAAACTCCACAACTGGAGACTCCACAACTCGAAACTCCACAACTACAAATTCCACAAATAGAGACTCGGCAACTAGAAATTCCACGAATAGAGACTCGGCAACTAGAAATTCCACAACTAGAGACTCTGCAACTAGAAACTCCACAACTAGAGACTCCGCAACTCCACAACCAGAAACTCCCCAACTGGAAAATCTACAACTAGATACTCCACAACTAGAAAATCCACAACTAGAGACTCCACAACTTGAAACTCCACAACTTGAAACTCCACAACCAGAAACTCCACAACCAGAATTTCCACAACTAGAAACTCCACAACTAGAAACTCCACATCTAGAAACTCCACAACTATAAACTCCACAAATAGAGACTCGGCTACAGGAAATTTCATGTCTAGAAAGTCCACAACTAAAAACTCCACAACTGGAAACTCCACAACTAGAAACTCCACAACTAGAAATACCACAACAAGAGACTCCGCAACTAGAAACTCCACAACCAGAGACTCTGCAACTAGAAACTCCGCAACTAGAAACTCAACAGCCAGAGACTCTGCAACTAGAAACTCTGCAGCTAGAAACTCCACAAACAGAAACTCCACAATTAGAAACTCCGCAGCTACAAACTCCACAACTAGAGACTCCACAACTAGAAACTCCACAAACAGAAACTCCACAATTAGAAACTCCGCAACTAGAAACTCCACAACTGGAAACTCCACAACTAGAAACTCCACAACTACAGACTCCGCAACTAGAAACTCCACAACCAGAGACTCTGCAACTAGAAACTCCGCAGCTAGAAACTCCACAAATAGAAACTCCACAAATAGAGACTCGGCAACTAGAAATTTCATATCTAGAAACTCCACAACTAAAAACTTTACAACTAGAAACTGCAAAACTAGAGACTTAACAACTAGAAACTCAACAACTAGAAACTCCACAACTAAACACTCCACAACTGGAAACTCCACAACTTGAGACTCCGCAACATGAAACTCCACAACTAGAAACTCCACTATTAAAAACTCCGCAACTAGAAACTCCACAACTAGATACTCCAACTGGAAACTCCACAATTTGAAACTTCACAACCGGAAACTCCACAACTAGATACTCCACAACTGGAAACCTCACAACCAGAGACTCTGCAACTAGAAACTCCGCAACTCGAAACTCCACAACTAGAAACTCCACAACTAGAAACTCCACAACTAGAGACTCCGCATTTCCACAACTACAAACTCCACAACTGGAAACTCCACAACTAAATACTCCACAACTAGAAACTCCACAACTAAAGACTCCCCAACTTGAAACTCCACAACTATGAACTCCACAACCTGATACTCCTCAACTAGAAACTCCACAACTAGAAACTCCACAACTACAAACTCCACAAATAGAGACTCGGCTACAAGAAATTTCATGTCTAGAAAGTCCACAACTAAAAACTTTACAACTAGAAACTGCAAAACTAGAGACTTAACAACTAGAAACTCAACAACTAGAAACTCCACAACTAAACACTCCACAACTGGAAACTCCACAACTTGAGACTCCGCAACATGAAACTCCACAACTAGAAACTCCGCTATTAAAAACTCCGCAACTAGAAACTCCACAACTAGATACTCCAACTGGAAACTCCACAACTTGAAACTTCACAACCGGAAACTCCACAACTAGATACTCCACAACTAGAAACTCCACAACTAGAAACTCCACCACTAGAGACTCCGCATTTCCACAACTAGAAACTCCACAACTGGAAACTCCACAACTAGATACTCCACAACTAGAAACTCCACAACTAAAGACTCCCCAACTTGAAACTCCACAACTTTGAACTCCACAACTTGATACTCCACAACTAGAAACTCCACAACTAGAAACTCCACAACTAGAAACTGCACAACTTGAAACCTCACAACCTTAAGTTACGCAACTAGAAAATCCACCGCTTGAGATTCCGCAACTAGAAACTCCACAACTAGAAACTCCACAACTAGAAACTCAACAACTAGAAACTCCGCAACTTGAAACTCCACAACTAGAAACTCCACAACTACAAACTCCACAAATAGAGACTCCGCAACTAGAAATTCTATATCTAGAAACTCCACAACTAGAAACTTTACAACTAGAAACTGCAAAACTAGAGAATTCACAACTAGAAACTCAACAACTAGAAACTCCACAACTAAAAACTCCACAACTGGAAACTCAACAACTTGAAACTCCGCAACTTGAAACTCCACAACTAGAAACTCCGCTATTAAAAACTCCGCAACTAGAAACTCCACAACTAGATACTCCAACTGGAAACTCCACAACTAGAAACTTCACAACTGGAAACTCCACAACTAAATACTCTACTACTGGAAACTCCACAACCAGAGACTCTGCAACTAGAAACTCCGCAACTCGAAACTCCACAACTAGAAACTCCACAACTAGAAACTCCACAGCTAGAGACTCCGCATTTCCACAACTAGAAACAACACAACTGGAAACTCCACAACTAGATACTCCACAACTAGAGACTCTCCAACTTTAAACTCCACAACTTGAGACTCCACAACTAGGAACTCCACAACTTGAAACTCCACAACTAGAAACTCCACAACCAGAAACTCCACAACTGGAAACTCCACAACTAGAAACTCCACAACTAGAAACTCCACAACTTTAAACTCCACAACTAGAAACTCCACAACCAGAAAATCTACAACTAGAAACTACGCAACTACAAACTCCACAACAAGAGACTCTGCAACTAGAAACTCCACAACTCGAAACTCCACAACTAGAAACTCCACAACTAGAACCTCCACAACTAGAGACTCCGCAACTCCACAACTAGATACTCCACAACTAGAAACTCCACAACTAGAGACTCCCCAACTTCAAACTCCACAACTTTAAACTCCACAACTTGAGACTCCACAACTAGGAACTCCACAACTTGAAACTCCACAACTAGAAACTCCACAACCAGAAACTCCACAACTGGAAACTCCACAACTAGAAACTCCACAACTAGAAACTCCGCAACTAGAGACTCCACAACAACAAACTCCACAAATAAAGACTCGGCAACTAGAAATTCCATATCTAGAAACTCCACAACTAAAAACCCCACAACTAAAAACTCCACAACTAGTAACTCCATAACTAGAAACTCTACAACTAGAGATTCCGCAACTAAAAACTCCACAACTAGAAACTCTGCAGCTAGAAACGCCACAAACAGAAACTCCATAATTAGAAACTCTGCAGCTAGAAACTCCACAACTAGAGATTCCACAACTAGAAACTCCACAACTAGAAACTCCACAACTAGAAACTCCACAACTTGAAACCTCACAACTTTAAGTTCCGCAACTAGAAAATCCACAGCTAGAGATTCCGCAACTAGAAACTCCATAACTAGAAACTCCACAACTAGAAACTCCACAACTAGAAACTTCGCAACTAGAGACTCCACAACAAGAAACTCCACAACTACAAACTCCACAAATAGAGACTCGGCAACTAGAAATTCCATATCTAGAAATTCCACAACGAAAAACTTTACAACTAGAAACTGCAAAACTAGAGACTTCACAACTAGAAACTCCACAACTAGAAACTACACAACTGGAAACTCCACAACTAGATACTCCACAACTGCAAACTCCACAACTAGAAACTCCACAACTACAACTAAAGACTCCACAACTCGAAACTCCAAAACTAGAAACTCCACAACCAGAGACTCCGCAACTAGAATCTCTGCAGCTAGAAACTCCATAAACAGAAACTCCACAATTAGAAACTCCGCAGCTAGAAACTCCACAACTAGAGACTCCACAACTAGAAACTCCACAAACAGAAACTCCACAATTAGAAACTCCGCAACTAGAAACTCCATAACTAGAAACTCCACAACTAGAAACTCGACAACTAGAAACTCCGCAACTAGAGACTCCACAACTAGAAACTCCACAACTTGAAACTCCACAACTACAAACTCCACAACTACAAACTCCACAAATAGACTCGGCAACTAGAAATTCCATATCTAGAAACTCTACAACTAAAAACTTTACAACTAGAAACTGCAAAACTAGAGACTTCACAACTAGAAACTCAACAAATAGACTCGGCAACTAGAAATTTCATATCTAGAAACTCCACAACTAAAAACTTTACAACTAGAAACTGCAAAACTAGACACTTCACAACTAGAAACTCAACAACTAGAAACTCCACAATTAAAAACTCCACAGCTGGAAACTCCACAACTTGAGACTCCGCAACTAGATACTTCACAACTGGAAACTTCACAACTAGATACTCCACAACTGGAAACTCCACAACTAGAAACTCCACAACTAGAGACTCCACAAGTCGAAACTCCACAACTACAAATTCCACAAATAGAGACTCGGCAACTAGAAATTCCACGAATAGAGACTCGGCAACTAGAAATTCCACAACTAGAGACTCTGCAACTAGAAACTCCACAACTAGAGACTCCGCAACTCCACAACTAGAAACTCCCCAACTGGAAAATCTACAACTAGATACTCCACAACTAGAAAATCCACAACTAGAAACTCCACAACTTGAACTCAACAACAATAGAGTCCACAACTTGAAACTCCACAAGTTTAAACTTCACAACTTGAGACTCCACAACTTGAAACTCCGCAACTAGAATCTCCGCCGCTAGAAACTACACAACTAGAGACTCCACAACTAGAAACTCCACAACTAGAAACTCCACAACTTGAAACCTCACAACCTTAAGAGTCGCAACTAGAAAATCCACAGCTAGAGATTCCGCAACTAGAAACTCCACAACTAGAGACTCCACAACTAGAAACTCAATAACTAGAAACTCCGCAACTGGAAACTCCACTACTAGATACTCCACAACTGGAAAAACGACAACTGGAAACTCCACATCTAGAGACTCCACAACATGAAACTCCAAAACTAGAGACTCTGCAACTAGAAACTTCACAACTACAAACTCCACAACTACAAACTCCACAAATAGAGACTCCGCAACTAGAAATTCCACGAATAGAGACTCGGCAACTAGAAATTCCACAACTAGAGACTCTGCAACTAGAAACTCCACAACTAGAGACTCTGCAACTCCACAACTAGTAACTCCACAACGGGAAAATCTACAACTAGATACTCCACAATTAGAAAATCCACAACTAGAAACTCCACAACTAGAAACTCCACAACTATAGAGTCCACAACTTGAAACTCCACAACTAGAAACTCCACAACTAGAAACTCCCCAACTTGAAACTCCGCAACTAGAATCTCCGCAGCTAGAAACTACACAACTAGAGACTCCACAACTAGAAACTCCACAACTAGAAACTCCACAACTTAAAACCTCAAGACCTTAAGTTACGCAACTAGAAAATTCACAGCTAGAGATTCCGCAACTAGAAACTCCACAACTAGAAACTCCACAACTAGAAACTCAACAACTAGAAACTCCGCAACTAGAGACTCCAAAACTAGAAACTCCACAACTTGAAACTCCACAACTAGAAACTCCAAAACTACAAACTCCACAAAACGAGACTCAGCAACTAGAAATTCCATACCTGGAAACTCCAAAACTAAAAACTTTACAACTATAAACTGCAAAACTAGAGACTTCACAACTAGAAACTCAACAACTAGAAACTCCACAAATAAAAACTCCACAGCTGGAAACTCCACAACTTGAGACTCCGCAACTTGAAACTTCACAACCTAAAACTCCACAACTAGATACTCCACAACTGGAAACTCCTCAACTAGATACTTCACAACTGGAAACTCCACAACTATATACTCCACAACTGGAAACTCCACAACTAGAAACTCCACAACTAGAGACTTCACAACTCGAAACTCCACAACTAGAAACTCCACAACTAGATACTCCGCAACTAGTAACTCTACAACTAGAGACTCCACAACTTGAAACTCCACAACTTTAAACTCCACAACTTGAGACTCCACAACAAGAAACTCCACAAATGGAAACTCCGCAACTAGAAACTCCGCAGCTAGAAACTACACAACTAAAGACTCCACAACTAGAAACTCCAAAACTCGAAACTCCACAACTGGAAACTCCACAACTAGACACTCCACAACTAAAAACTCTTCAACTAGAAACTCCTGAACTTGAGACTCCACAACTAGAGAATCTACAAGTAGAAACTTCAAACTAGAAACTCAACAACTAGAAACTCCACAACTAAAAACTTCACAGCTGGAAACTCCACAACTTGAGACTCCGCAACTAGATACTTCACAACTGGAAACTTCACAACTAGATACTCCACAACTGGAAACTCCACAACTAGAAACTCCACAACTGGAGACTCCACAACTCGAAACTCCACAACTACAAATTCCACAAATAGAGACTCGGCAACTAGAAATTCCACGAATAGAGACTCGGCAACTAGAAATTCCACAACTAGAGACTCTGCAACTAGAAACTCCACAACTAGAGACTCCGCAACTCCACAACTAGAAACTCCCCAACTGGAAAATCTACAACTAGATACTCCACAACTAGAAAATCCACAACTAGAAACTCCACAACTTGAACTCCACAACAATAGAGTCCACAACTTGAAACTCCACAAGTTTAAACTTCACAACTTGAGACTCCACAACTTGAAACTCCGCAACTTGAAACTCCACAACTTGAAACCTCACAACCTTAAGAGTCGCAACTAGAAAATCCACAGCTAGAGATTCCGCGACTAGAAACTCCACAACTAGAAACTCCACAACTAGAAACTCAACAACTAGAAACTCCGCAACTGGAAACTTCACTACTAGATACTCCACAACTGGAAAAACGACAACTGGAAACTCCACATCTAGAGACTCCACAACATGAAACTCCAAAACTAGAGACTCTGCAACTAGAAACTTCAAAACTAGAAACTCCACAACTACAAACTCCACAAATAGAGACTCGGCAACAAGAAATTCCACGAATAGAGACTCGGCAACTAGAAATTCCACAACTAGAGACTCTGCAACTAGAAACTCCACAACTAGAGACTCCGCAACTCCACAACTAGTAACTCCACAACAACAAACTCCACAAATAAAGACTCGGCAACTAGAAATTCCATATCTAGAAACTCCACAACTAAAAACCCCACAACTAAAAACTCCACAACTAGTAACTCCACAACTAGAAACTCTACAACTAGAGATTCCGCAACTAAAAACTCCACAACTAGAAACTCTGCAGCTAGAAACGCCACAAACAGAAACTCCACAATTAGAAACTCTGCAGCTAGAAACTCCACAACTAGAGATTCCACAACTAGAAACTCCACAACTAGAAACTCCACAACTAGAAACTCCACAACTTGAAACCTCACAACTTTAAGTTCCGCAACTAGAAAATCCACAGCTAGAGATTCCGCAACTAGAAACTCCATAACTAGAAACTCCACAACTAGAAACTCCACAACTAGAAACTTCGCAACTAGAGACTCCACAACAAGAAACTCCACAACTACAAACTCCACAAATAGAGACTCGGCAACTAGAAATTCCATATCTAGAAATTCCACAACGAAAAACTTTACAACTAGAAACTGCAAAACTAGAGACTTCACAACTAGAAACTCCACAACTAGAAACTACACAACTGGAAACTCCACAACTAGATACTCCACAACTGCAAACTCCACAACTAGAAACTCCACAACTACAACTAAAGACTCCACAACTCGAAACTCCAAAACTAGAAACTCCACAACCAGAGACTCCGCAACTAGAATCTCTGCAGCTAGAAACTCCATAAACAGAAACTCCACAATTAGAAACTCCGCAGCTAGAAACTCCACAACTAGAGACTCCACAACTAGAAACTCCACAAACAGAAACTCCACAATTAGAAACTCCGCAACTAGAAACTCCATAACTAGAAACTCCACAACTAGAAACTCGACAACTAGAAACTCCGCAACTAGAGACTCCACAACTAGAAACTCCACAACTTGAAACTCCACAACTACAAACTCCACAACTACAAACTCCACAAATAGTCTCGGCAACTAGAAATTCCATATCTAGAAACTCTACAACTAAAAACTTTACAAATAGAAACTGCAAAACTAGAGACTTCACAACTAGAAACTCCACAAATAGACTCGGCAACTAGAAATTTCATATCTAGAAACTCCACAACTAAAAACTTTACAACTAGAAACTGCAAAACTAGACACTTCACAACTAGAAACTCAACAACTAGAAACTCCACAATTAAAAACTCCACAGCTGGAAACTCCACAACTTGAGACTCCGCAACTAGATACTTCACAACTGGAAACTTCACAACTAGATACTCCACAACTGGAAACTCCACAACTAGAAACTCCACAACTAGAGACTCCACAAGTCGAAACTCCACAACTACAAATTCCACAAATAGAGACTCGGCAACTAGAAATTCCACGAATAGAGACTCGGCAACTAGAAATTCCACAACTAGAGACTCTGCAACTAGAAACTCCACAACTAGAGACTCCGCAACTCCACAACTAGAAACTCCCCAACTGGAAAATCTACAACTAGATACTCCACAACTAGAAAATCCACAACTAGAAACTCCACAACTTGAACTCAACAACAATAGAGTCCACAACTTGAAACTCCACAAGTTTAAACTTCACAACTTGAGACTCCACAACTTGAAACTCCGCAACTAGAATCTCCGCCGCTAGAAACTACACAACTAGAGACTCCACAACTAGAAACTCCACAACTAGAAACTCCACAACTTGAAACCTCACAACCTTAAGAGTCGCAACTAGAAAATCCACAGCTAGAGATTCCGCAACTAGAAACTCCACAACTAGAAACTCCACAACTAGAAACTCAATAACTAGAAACTCCGCAACTGGAAACTCCACTACTAGATACTCCACAACTGGAAAAACGACAACTGGAAACTCCACATCTAGAGACTCCACAACATGAAACTCCAAAACTAGAGACTCTGCAACTAGAAACTTCACAACTACAAACTCCACAACTACAAACTCCACAAATAGAGACTCGGCAACTAGAAATTCCACGAATAGAGACTCGGCAACTAGAAATTCCACAACTAGAGACTCTGCAACTAGAAACTCCACAACTAGAGACTCTGCAACTCCACAACTAGTAACTCCACAACGGGAAAATCTACAACTAGATACTCCACAATTAGAAAATCCACAACTAGAAACTGCACAACTAGAAACTCCACAACTATAGAGTCCACAACTTGAAACTCCACAACTAGAAACTCCACAACTAGAAACTCCCCAACTTGAAACTCCGCAACTAGAATCTCCGCAGCTAGAAACTACACAACTAGAGACTCCACAACTAGAAACTCCACAACTAGAAACTCCACAACTTAAAACCTCAAGACCTTAAGTTACGCAACTAGAAAATTCACAGCTAGAGATTCCGCAACTAGAAACTCCACAACTAGAAACTCCACAACTAGAAACTCAACAACTAGAAACTCCGCAACTAGAGACTCCAAAACTAGAAACTCCACAACTTGAAACTCCACAACTAGAAACTCCAAAACTACAAACTCCACAAAACGAGACTCAGCAACTAGAAATTCCATACCTGGAAACTCCAAAACTAAAAACTTTACAACTATAAACTGCAAAACTAGAGACTTCACAACTAGAAACTCAACAACTAGAAACTCCACAACTAAAAACTCCACAGCTGGAAACTCCACAACTTGAGACTCCGCAACTTGAAACTTCACAACCTAAAACTCCACAACTAGATACTCCACAACTGGAAACTCCTCAACTAGATACTTCACAACTGGAAACTCCACAACTATATACTCCACAACTGGAAACTCCACAACTAGAAACTCCACAACTAGAGACTTCACAACTCGAAACTCCACAACTAGAAACTCCACAACTAGATACTCCGCAACTAGTAACTCTACAACTAGAGACTCCACAACTTGAAACTCCACAACTTTAAACTCCACAACTTGAGACTCCACAACAAGAAACTCCACAAATGGAAACTCCGCAACTAGAAACTCCGCAGCTAGAAACTACACAACTAAAGACTCCACAACTAGAAACTCCAAAACTCGAAACTCCACAACTGGAAACTCCACAACTAGACACTCCACAACTAAAAACTCTTCAACTAGAAACTCCTGAACTTGAGACTCCACAACTAGAGAATCTACAAGTAGAAACTTCAAACTAGAAACTCAACAACTAGAAACTCCACAACTAAAAACTCCACAGCTGGAAACTCCACAACTTGAGACTCCGCAACTAGATACTTCACAACTGGAAACTTCACAACTAGATACTCCACAACTGGAAACTCCACAACTAGAAACTCCACAACTGGAGACTCCACAACTCGAAACTCCACAACTACAAATTCCACAAATAGAGACTCGGCAACTAGAAATTCCACGAATAGAGACTCGGCAACTAGAAATTCCACAACTAGAGACTCTGCAACTAGAAACTCCACAACTAGAGACTCCGCAACTCCACAACTAGAAACTCCCCAACTGGAAAATCTACAACTAGATACTCCACAACTAGAAAATCCACAACTAGAAACTCCACAACTTGAACTCCACAACAATAGAGTCCACAACTTGAAACTCCACAAGTTTAAACTTCACAACTTGAGACTCCACAACTTGAAACTCCGCAACTTGAAACTCCACAACTTGAAACCTCACAACCTTAAGAGTCGCAACTAGAAAATCCACAGCTAGAGATTCCGCGACTAGAAACTCCACAACTAGAAACTCCACAACTAGAAACTCAACAACTAGAAACTCCGCAACTGGAAACTTCACTACTAGATACTCCACAACTGGAAAAACGACAACTGGAAACTCCACATCTAGAGACTCCACAACATGAAACTCCAAAACTAGAGACTCTGCAACTAGAAACTTCAAAACTAGAAACTCCACAACTACAAACTCCACAAATAGAGACCCGGCAACAAGAAATTCCACGAATAGAGACTCGGCAACTAGAAATTCCACAACTAGAGACTCTGCAACTAGAAACTCCACAACTAGAGACTCCGCAACTCCACAACTAGTAACTCCACAACGGGAAAATCTACAACTAGATACTCCACAATTAGAAAATCCACAACTAGAAACTCCACAACTAGAAACTCCACAACTATAGAGTCCACAACTTGAAACTCCACAACTAGAAACTCCACAACTAGAAACTCCCCAACTAGAAACTCCACAACTTAAAACCTCAAGACCTTAAGTTACGCAACTAGAAAATCCACAGCTAGAGGTTCCGCAACTAGAAACTCCACAACTAGAAACTCCACAACTAGAAACTCAACAACTAGAAACTCCGCAACTAGAGACTCCAAAACTAGAAACTCCACAACTTGAAACTCCACAACTAGAAACTCCAAAACTACAAACTCCACAAAACGAGACTCGGCAACTAGAAATTCCATACCTAGAAACTCCAGAACTAAAAACTTTACAACTATAAACTGCAAAACTAGAGACTTCACAACTAGAAACTCTACAACTAGAAACTCCACAACTAAAAACTCCACAGCTGGAAACTCCACAACTTAAGACTCCGCAACTTGAAACTTCACAAGAAGAAACTCCGCTATTAAAAACTCCACAACCAGAAACTCCGCAACTAGAAACTCCACAACCTAAAACTCCACAACTAGATACTCCACAACTGGAAACTCCTCAACTAGATACTTCACAACTGGAAACTCCACAACTATATACTCCACAACTGGAAACTCCACAACTAGAAACTCCACAACTAGAGACTCCACAACTCGAATCTCCACAACTAGAAACTCCACAACTAGATACTCCGCAACTAGTAACTCTACAACTAGAGACTCCACAACTTGAAACTCCACAACTTTAAACTCCACAACTTGAGACTCCACAAATAGAAACTCCACAAATGGAAACTCCGCAACTAGAAACTCCGCAGCTAGAAACTACACAACTAAAGACTCCACAACTAGAAACTCCAAAACTCGAAACTCCACAACTGGAAACTCCACAACTAGACACTCCACAACTAAAAACTCTTCAACTAGAAACTACTGAACTTGAGACTCCACAACTAGAGAATCTACAAGTAGAAACTTCAAACTAGAAACTCAACAACTAGAAACTCCACAACTAAAAACTCAACAACTAGAAACTGCACAGCTTGAGGCTCCGCAACTTGAAACTCCACAACTTGAAACTCCACAACTAGAAACTCCGCAACTAGAAACTCCACAACTAGGGACTCTGCAACTAGAAACTCCACAAATAGAGACTCGGCAACTAGAAATTCCACGAATAGAGACTCGGCAACTAGAAATTCCACAACTAGAGACTCTGCAACTAGAAACTCCACAACTAGAGACTCCGCAACTCCACAACTGGAAAATCTACAACTAGATACTCCACAACTAGAAACTCCACCATTTTAAACTCCACAACTTGAGACTCCACAACTAGAAACTCCACAACTAGAAACTCCACAACTGGAAACTCCCCAACTTGAAACTCCGCAACTAGACACTCCGCAACAGGAGACTCTGCAACTAGAAACTCCAAAACTAGAAGCTCCAAAACTAGAAACTTTACAACTAGAAAGTGCAAAACTAGAGACTTCACAATTTGAAACTCCACAACTTGAAACTCCACAACTTGAGACTCCACAACTAGAAACTCCACAACTTGAAACTCCACAACCAGAAACTCCACAACCAGAATTTCCGCAACTAGAAACTCCACAACTAGAAACTCCAAAACTAGAAACTCCACAACTATAAACTCCACAAATAGAGACTCGGCTACAGGAAATTTCATGTAAAGAAAGTCCACAACTAAAAACTCCACAACTGGAAACTCCACAACTAGAAACTCCACAACTAGAAATACCACAACAAGAGACTCCGCAACTAGAAACTCCACAACGAGAGACTCTGCAACTAGAAACTCCGCAACTAGAAACTCCACAGCCAGAGACTCTGCAACTAGAAACTCTGCAGCTAGAAACTCCACAAACAGAAACTCCACAATTAGAAACTCCGCAGCTACAAACTCCACAACTAGAGACTCCACAACTAGAAACTCCACAAACAGAAACTCCACAACTAGATACTCCACAACTAGAAACTCCACAACTGTAAACTCCACAACTACAGACTCCGCAACTAGAAACTCCACAACCAGAGACTCTGCAACTAGAAACTCCGCAGCTAGAAAATGCACAAATAGAAACTCCACAAATAGAGACTCGGCAACTAGAAATTTCATATCTAGAAACTCCACAACTAAAAACTTTACAACTAGAAACTGCAAAACTAGAGACTTAACAACTAGAAACTCAACAACTAGAAACTCCACAACTAAACACTCCACAACTGGAAACTCAACAACTTGAAACTCCGCAACTTGAAACTCCACAACTAGAAACTCCGCTATTAAAAACTCCGCAACTAGAAACTCCACAACTAGATACTCCAACTGGAAATTCCACAACTAGAAACTTCACAACTGGAAACTCCACAACTAGATACTCTACTACTGGAAACTCCACAACCAGAGACTCTGCAACTAGAAACTCCGCAACTCGAAACTCCACAACTAGAAACTCCACAACTAGAAACTCCACAGCTAGAGACTCCGCATTTCCACAACTAGAAACAACACAACTGGAAACTCCACAACTAGATACTCCACAACTAGAGACTCTCCACCTTGAAACTCCACAACTTTGAACTCCACAACTTGATACTCCACAACTAGAAACTCCACAACTTTAAACTCCACAACTAGAAACTCCACAACCAGAAAATCTACAACTAGAAACTACGCAACTACAAACTCCACAACCAGAGACTCTGCAACTAGAAACTCCACAACTCGAAACTCCACAACTAGAAACTCCACAACTAGAACCTCCACAACTAGAGACTCCGCAACTCCACAACTAGATACTCCACAACTAGAAACTCCACAACTAGAGACTCCCCAACTTAAAACTCCACAACTTTAAACTCCACAACTTGAGACTCCACAACTAGAAACTCCACAACTTGAAACTCCACAACTAGAAACTCCACAACCTGAAACTCCACAACTGGAAACTCCACAACTAGAAACTCCACAACTAGAAACTCTGCAACTAGAGACTCCACAACTAAAAACTTCACAACTAGAAACTCCACAACAACAAACTCCACAAATAAAGACTCGGCAACTAGAAATTCCATATCTAGAAACTCCACAACTAAAAACCCCACAACTAAAAACTCCACAACTAGTAACTCCACAACTAGAAACTCTACAACTAGAGACTCCGCAACTAAAAACTCCACAGCCAGAGACTCTGCAACTAGAAACTCTGCAGCTAGAAACTCCACAAACAGAAACTCCACAATTAGAAACTCCGCAGCTAGAAACTCCACAACTAGAGATTCCACAACTAGAAACTCCACAACTAGAAACTCCACAACTAGAAACTCCACAACTTTAAACCTCACAACTTTAAGTTCCGCAACTAGAAAATCCACAGCTAGAGATTCCGCAACTAGAAACTCCATAACTAGAAACTCCACAACTAGAAACTCCGCAACTAGAGACTCCACAACAAGAAACTCCACAACTTGAAACTCCACAACTAGAAACTCCACAACTACAAACTCCACAAATAGAGACTCGGCAACTAGAAATTCTATATCTAGAAACTCCACAACTAAAAACTTTACAACTAGAAACTGCAAAACTAGAGACTTAACAACTAGAAACTCAACAACTAGAAACTCCACAACTAAAAACTCCACAACTGGAAACTCCACAACTTGAGACTCCGCAACTTGAAACTCCACAACGAGAAACTCCGCTATTAAAACCTCTGCAACTAGAAACTCCACAACCGGAAACTCCACAACTAGATACTCCACAACTGGAAACTCCACAACCAGAGACTCTGCAACTAGAAACTCCGCAACTCGAAACTCCACAACTAGAAACTCCACAACTAGAAACTCCACAACTAGAGACTCCACAACTCGAAACTCCACAACTACAAATTCCACAAATAGAGACTCGGCAACTAGAAATTCCACGAATAGAGACTCGGCAACTAGAAATTCCACAACTAGAGACTCTGCAACTAGAAACTCCACAACTAGAGACTCCGCAACTCCACAACTAGAAACTCCCCAAATGGAAAATCTACAACTAGATACTCCACAACTAGAAAATCCACAACTAGAAACTCCACAACTTGAACTCCACAACAATAGAGTCCACAACTTGAAACTCCACAAGTTTAAACTTCACAACTTGAGACTCCACAACTTGAAACTCCGCAACTAGAATCTCCGCCGCTAGAAACTACACAACTAGAGACTCCACAACTAGAAACTCCACAACTAGAAACTCCACAACTTGAAACCTCACAACCTTAAGAGTCGCAACTAGAAAATCCACAGCTAGAGATTCCGCAACTAGAAACTCCACAACTAGAAACTCCACAACTAGAAACTCAACCACTAGAAACTCCGCAACTGGAAACTTCACTACTAGATACTCAACAACTGGAAAAACGACAACTGGAAACTCCACATCTAGAGACTCCACAACATGAAACTCCAAAACTAGAGACTCTGCAACTAGAAACTTCAAAACTAGAAACTCCACAACTACAAACTCCACAAATAGAGACTCGGCAACTAGAAATTCCACGAATAGAGACTCGGCAACTAGAAATTCCACAACTAGAGACTCTGCAACTAGAAACTCCACAACGGGAAAATCTACAACTAGATACTCCACAATTAGAAAATCCACAACTAGAAACTCCACAACTAGAAACTCCACAACTATAGAGTCCACAACTTGAAACTCCACAACTAGAAACTCCACAACTTGAAACTCCCCAACTTGAAACTCCGCAACTAGAATCTCCGCAGCTAGAAACTACACAACTAGAGACTCCACAACTAGAAACTCCACAACTAGAAACTCCACAACTTAAAACCTCAAGACCTTAAGTTACGCAACTAGAAAATCCACAGCTAGAGATTCCGCAACTAGAAACTCCACAACTAGAAACTCCACAACTAGAAACTCAACAACTAGAAACTCCGCAACTAGAGACTCCAAAACTAGAAACTCCAGAACTTGAAACTCCACAACTAGAAACTCCAAAACTACAAACTCCACAAAACGAGACTCGGCAACTAGAAATTCCATACCTAGAAACTCCACAACTAAAAACTTTACAACTATAAACTGCAAAACTAGAGACTTCACAACTAGAAACTCAACAACTAGAAACTCCACAACTAAAAACTCCACAGCTGGAAACTCCACAACTTGAGACTCCGCAACTTGAAACTTCACAAGAAGAAACTCCGCTATTAAAAACTCCACAACCAGAAACTCCGCAACTAGAAACTCCACAACCTAAAACTCCACAACTAGATACTCCACAACTGGAAACTCCTCAACTAGATATTTCACAACTGGAAACTCCACAACTATATACTCCACAACTGGAAACTCCACAACTAGAAACTCCACAACTAGAGACTCCACAACTCGAAACTCCACAACTAGAAACTCCACAACTAGATACTCCGCAACTGGTAACTCTACAACTAGAGACTCCGCAACTTGAAACTCCACAACTTCAAACTCCACAACTTGAGACTCCACAACTAGAAACTCCACAAATGGAAACTCCGCAACTAGAAACTCCGCAGCTAGAAACTACACAACTAAAGACTCCACAACTAGAAACTCCAAAACTCGAAACTCCACAACTGGAAACTCCACACCTAGACACTCCACAACTAAAAACTCTTCAACTAGAAACTCCTGAACTTGAGACTCCACAACTAGAGAATCTACAAGTAGAAACTTCAAACTAGAAACTCAACAACTAGAAACTCCACAACTAAAAACTCAACAACTAGAAACTGCACAGCTTGAGGCTCCGCAACTTGAAACTCCACAACTTGAAACTCCACAACTAGAAACTCCGCAACTAGAAACTCCACAACTAGGGACTCTGCAACTAGAAACTCCACAACTAGAAACTCCACAACTGGAAACTCCACTACTAGATACTCCACAACTGGAAACTCGACAACTGGAAACTCCGCAATTAGAGACTCCACAACTTGAAACTCCACAACTAGAGACTCTGCAACTAGAAACTCCACAACTAGAAACTCCACAACTACAAACTCCGCAACTAGAGACTCCACCACTAGAAACTCCACAACTAGAAACTCCACAACTACAAATTCCACAAATAGAGACTCGGCAACTAGAAATTCCATATCTAGAAATTCCACAACGAAAAACTTTACAACTAGAAACTGCAAAACTAGAGACTTCACAACTAGAAACTCCACAACTAGAAACTACACAACTGGAAACTCCACAACTAGATACTCCACAACTGCAAACTCCACAACTAGAAACTCCACAACTACAACTAAAGACTCCACAACTCGAAACTCCAAAACTAGAAACTGCACAACCAGAGACTCCGCAACTCCACAAGTAGAAACTCCACAACTAGAAACTCAACAACTGGATACTGCGCAACTAGAAACTCCACAACTAGAGACTCCACAACTTGAAACTCCACAACTTGAAACTCCACAACTTGAGACTCCACAACTAGAAACTCCACAACTTGAAACTCCACAACCAGAAACTCCACAACCAGAATTTCCACAACTAGAAACTCCACAACTAGAAACTCCACATCTAGAAACTCCACAACTATAAACTCCACAAATAGAGACTCGGCTACAGGAAATTTCATGTCTAGAAAGTCCACAACTAAAAACTCCACAACTGGAAACTCCACAACTAGAAACTCCACAACTAGAAATACCACAACAAGAGACTCCGCAACTAGAAACTCCACAACCAGAGACTCTGCAACTAGAAACTCCGCAACTAGAAACTCAACAGCCAGAGACTCTGCAACTAGAAACTCTGCAGCTAGAAACTCCACAAACAGAAACTCCACAATTAGAAACTCCGCAGCTACAAACTCCACAACTAGAGACTCCACAACTAGAAACTCCACAAACAGAAACTCCACAATTAGAAACTCCGCAACTAGAAACTCCACAACTGGAAACTCCACAACTAGAAACTCCACAACTACAGACTCCGCAACTAGAAACTCCACAACCAGAGACTCTGCAACTAGAAACTCCGCAGCTAGAAACTCCACAAATAGAAACTCCACAAATAGAGACTCGGCAACTAGAAATTTCATATCTAGAAACTCCACAACTAAAAACTTTACAACTAGAAACTGCAAAACTAGAGACTTAACAACTAGAAACTCAACAACTAGAAACTCCACAACTAAACACTCCACAACTGGAAACTCCACAACTTGAGACTCCGCAACATGAAACTCCACAACTAGAAACTCCACTATTAAAAACTCCGCAACTAGAAACTCCACAACTAGATACTCCAACTGGAAACTCCACAACTTGAAACTTCACAACCGGAAACTCCACAACTAGATACTCCACAACTGGAAACTCCACAACCAGAGACTCTGCAACTAGAAACTCCGCAACTCGAAACTCCACAACTAGAAACTCCACAACTAGAAACTCCACAACTAGAGACTCCGCATTTCCACAACTACAAACTCCACAACTGGAAACTCCACAACTAAATACTCCACAACTAGAAACTCCACAACTAAAGACTCCCCAACTTGAAACTCCACAACTATGAACTCCACAACCTGATAGTCCACAACTAGAAACTCCACAACTAGAAACTCCACAACTACAAACTCCACAAATAGAGACTCGGCTACAAGAAATTTCATGTCTAGAAAGTCCACAACTAAAAACTTTACAACTAGAAACTGCAAAACTAGAGACTTAACAACTAGAAACTCAACAACTAGAAACTCCACAACTAAACACTCCACAACTGGAAACTCCACAACTTGAGACTCCGCAACATGAAACTCCACAACTAGAAACTCCGCTATTAAAAACTCCGCAACTAGAAACTCCACAACTAGATACTCCAACTGGAAACTCCACAACTTGAAACTTCACAACCGGAAACTCCACAACTGGATACTCCACAACTGGAAACTCCACAACCAGAGACTCTGCAACTAGAAACTCTGCAACTCGAAACTCCACAACTAGAAACTCCACAACTAGAAACTCCACCACTAGAGACTCCGCATTTCCACAACTAGAAACTCCACAACTGGAAACTCCACAACTAGATACTCCACAACTAGAAACTCCACAACTAAAGACTCCCCAACTTGAAACTCCACAACTTTGAACTCCTCAACTTGATACTCCACAACTAGAAACTCCACAACTAGAAACTCCACAACTAGAAACTCCACAACTAGAAACTGCACAACTTGAAACCTCACAACCTTAAGTTACGCAACTAGAAAATCCACCGCTTGAGATTCCGCAACTAGAAACTCCACAACTAGAAACTCCACAACTAGAAACTCAACAACTAGAAACTCCGCAACTTGAAACTCCACAACTAGAAACTCCACAACTACAAACTCCACAAATAGAGACTCCGCAACTAGAAATTCTATATCTAGAAACTCCACAACTAGAAACTTTACAACTAGAAACTGCAAAACTAGAGAATTCACAACTAGAAACTCAACAACTAGAAACTCCACAACTAAAAACTCCACAACTGGAAACTCAACAACTTGAAACTCCGCAACTTGAAACTCCACAACTAGAAACTCCGCTATTAAAAACTCCGCAACTAGAAACTCCACAACTAGATACTCCAACTGGAAACTCCACAACTAGAAACTTCACAACTGGAAACTCCACAACTAAATACTCTACTACTGGAAACTCCACAACCAGAGACTCTGCAACTAGAAACTCCGCAACTCGAAACTCCACAACTAGAAACTCCACAACTAGAAACTCCACAGCTAGAGACTCCGCATTTCCACAACTAGAAACAACACAACTGGAAACTCCACAACTAGATACTCCACAACTAGAGACTCTCCAACTTGAAACTCCAAAATTTTGAACTCCACAACTTGATACTCCACAACTAGAAACTCCACAACTTTAAACTCCACAACTAGAAACTCCACAACCAGAAAATCTACAACTAGAAACTACGCAACTACAAACTCCACAACAAGAGACTCTGCAACTAGAAACTCCACAACTCGAAACTCCACAACTAGAAACTCCACAACTAGAACCTCCACAACTAGAGACTCCGCAACTCCACAACTAGATACTCCACAACTAGAAACTCCACAACTAGAGACTCCCCAACTTGAAACTCCACAACTTTAAACTCCACAACTTGAGACTCCACAACTAGGAACTCCACAACTTGAAACTCCACAACTAGAAACTCCACAACCAGAAACTCCACAACTGGAAACTCCACAACTAGAAACTCCACAACTAGAAACTCCGCAACTAGAGACTCCACAACAACAAACTCCACAAATAAAGACTCGGCAACTAGAAATTCCATATCTAGAAACTCCACAACTAAAAACCCCACAACTAAAAACTCCACAACTAGTAACTCCACAACTAGAAACTCTACAACTAGAGATTCCGCAACTAAAAACTCCACAACTAGAAACTCTGCAGCTAGAAACTCCACAAACAGAAACTCCACAATTAGAAACTCTGCAGCTAGAAACTCCACAACTAGAGATTCCACAACTAGAAACTCCACAACTAGAAACTCCACAACTAGAAACTCCACAACTTGAAACCTCACAACTTTAAGTTCCGCAACTCGAAAATCCACAGCTAGAGATTCCGCAACTAGAAACTCCATAACTAGAAACTCCACAACTAGAAACTCCACAACTAGAAACTTCGCAACTAGAGACTCCACAACAAGAAACTCCACAACTAGAAACTCCACAACTACAAACTCCACAAATAGAGACTCGGATACTAGAAATTCCATATCTAGAAATTCCACAACGAAAAACTTTACAACTAGAAACTGCAAAACTAGAGACTTCACAACTAGAAACTCCACAACTAGAAACTACACAACTGGAAACTCCACAACTAGATACTCCACAACTGCAAACTCCACAACTACAACTAAAGACTCCACAACTCGAAACTCCAAAACTAGAAACTCCACAACCAGAGACTCCGCAACTAGAATCTCTGCAGCTAGAAACTCCATAAACAGAAACTCCACAATTAGAAACTCCGCAGCTAGAAACTCCACAACTAGAGACTCCACAACTAGAAACTCCACAAACAGAAACTCCACAATTAGAAACTCCGCAACTAGAAACTCCATAACTAGAAACTCCACAACTAGAAACTCGACAACTAGAAACTCCGCAACTAGAGACTCCACAACTAGAAACTCCACAACTTGAAACTCCACAACTACAAACTCCACAACTACAAACTCCACAAATAGACTCGGCAACTAGAAATTCCATATCTAGAAACTCTACAACTAAAAACTTTACAACTAGAAACTGCAAAACTAGAGACTTCACAACTAGAAACTCCACAAATAGACTCGGCAACTAGAAATTTCATATCTAGAAACTCCACAACTAAAAACTTTACAACTAGAAACTGCAAAACTAGACACTTCACAACTAGAAACTCAACAACTAGAAACTCCACAATTAAAAACTCCACAGCTGGAAACTCCACAACTTGAGACTCCGCAACTAGATACTTCACAACTGGAAACTTCACAACTAGATACTCCACAACTGGAAACTCCACAACTAGAAACTCCACAACTAGAGACTCCACAAGTCGAAACTCCACCACTACAAATTCCACAAATAGAGACTCGGCAACTAGAAATTCCACGAATAGAGACTCGGCAACTAGAAATTCCACAACTAGAGACTCTGCAACTAGAAACTCCACAACTAGAGACTCCGCAACTCCACAACTAGAAACTCCCCAACTGGAAAATCTACAACTAGATACTCCACAACTAGAAAATCCACAACTAGAAACTCCACAACTTGAACTCAACAACAATAGAGTCCACAACTTGAAACTCCACAAGTTTAAACTTCACAACTTGAGACTCCACAACTTGAAACTCCGCAACTAGAATCTCCGCCGCTAGAAACTACACAACTAGAGACTCCACAACTAGAAACTCCACAACTAGAAACTCCACAACTTGAAACCTCACAACCTTAAGAGTCGCAACTAGAAAATCCACAGCTAGAGATTCCGCAACTAGAAACTCCACAACTAGAAACTCCACAACTAGAAACTCAATAACTAGAAACTCCGCAACTGGAAACTCCACTACTAGATACTCCACAACTGGAAAAACGACAACTGGAAACTCCACATCTAGAGACTCCACAACATGAAACTCCAAAACTAGAGACTCTGCAACTAGAAACTTCACAACTAGAAACTCCACAACTACAAACTCCACAAATAGAGACTCGGCAACTAGAAATTCCACGAATAGAGACTCGGCAACTAGAAATTCAGCAACTAGAGACTCTGCAACTAGAAACTCCACAACTAGAGACTCTGCAACTCCACAACTAGTAACTCCACAACGGGAAAATCTACAACTAGATACTCCACAATTAGAAAATCCACAACTAGAAACTCCACAACTAGAAACTCCACAACTATAGAGTCCACAACTTGAAACTCCACAACTAGAAACTCCACAACTAGAAACTCCCCAACTTGAAACTCCGCAACTAGAATCTCCGCAGCTAGAAACTACACAACTAGAGACTCCACAACTAGAAACTCCACAACTAGAAACTCCACAACTTAAAACCTCAAGACCTTAAGTTACGCAACTAGAAAATTCACAGCTAGAGATTCCGCAACTAGAAACTCCACAACTAGAAACTCCACAACTAGAAACTCAACAACTAGAAACTCCGCAACTAGAAACTCCAAAACTAGAAACTCCACAACTTGAAACTCCACAACTAGAAACTCCAAAACTACAAACTCCACAAAACGAGACTCAGCAACTAGAAATTCCATACCTGGAAACTCCAAAACTAAAAACTTTACAACTATAAACTGCAAAACTAGAGACTTCACAACTAGAAACTCAACAACTAGAAACTCCACAACTAAAAACTCCACAGCTGGAAACTCCACAACTTGAGATTCCGCAACTTGAAACTTCACAACCTAAAACTCCACAACTAGATACTCCACAACTGGAAACTCCTCAACTAGATACTTCACAACTGGAAACTCCACAACCCTATACTCCACAACTGGAAACTCCACAACTAGAAACTCCACAACTAGAGACTTCACAACTCGAAACTCCACAACTAGAAACTTCACAACTAGATACCCCGCAACTAGTAACTCTACAACTAGAGACTCCACAACTTGAAACTCCACAACTTTAAACTCCACAACTTGAGACTCCACAACAAGAAACTCCACAAATGGAAACTCCGCAACTAGAAACTCCGCAGCTAGAAACTACACAACTAAAGACTCCACAACTAGAAACTCCAAAACTCGAAACTCCAAAACTGGAAACTCCACAACTAGACACTCCACAACTAAAAACTCTTCAACTAGAAACTCCTGAACTTGAGACTCCACAACTAGAGAATCTACAAGTAGAAACTTCAAACTAGAAACTCAACAACTAGAAACTCCACAACTAAAAACTCCACAGCTGGAAACTCCACAACTTGAGACTCCGCAACTAGATACTTCACAACTGGAAACTTCACAACTAGATACTCCACAACTGGAAACTCCACAACTAGAAACTCCACAACTGGAGACTCCACAACTCGAAACTCCACAACTACAAATTCCACAAATAGAGACTCGGCAACTAGAAATTCCACGAATAGAGACTCGGCAACTAGAAATTCCACAACTAGAGACTCTGCAACTAGAAACTCCACAACTAGAGACTCCGCAACTCCACAACTAGAAACTCCCCAAATGGAAAATCTACAACTAGATACTCCACAACTAGAAAATCCACAACTAGAAACTCCACAACTTGAACTCCACAACAATAGAGTCCACAACTTGAAACTCCACAAGTTTAAACTTCACAACTTGAGACTCCACAACTTGAAACTCCGCAACTAGAATCTCCGCCGCTAGAAACTACACAACTAGAGACTCCACAACTAGAAACAACACAACTAGAAACTCCACAACTTGAAACCTCACAACCTTAAGAGTCGCAACTAGAAAATCCACAGCTAGAGATTCCGCAACTAGAAACTCCACAACTAGAAACTCCACAACTAGAAACTCAACCACTAGAAACTCCGCAACTGGAAACTTCACTACTAGATACTCAACAACTGGAAAAACGACAACTGGAAACTCCACATCTAGAGACTCCACAACATGAAACTCCAAAACTAGAGACTCTGCAACTAGAAACTTCAAAACTAGAAACTCCACAACTACAAACTCCACAAATAGAGACTCGGCAACTAGAAATTCTACGAATAGAGACTCGGCAACTAGAAATTCCACAACCAGAGACTCTGCAACTAGAAACTCCACAACGGGAAAATCTACAACTAGATACTCCACAATTAGAAAATCCACAACTAGAAACTCCACAACTAGAAACTCCACAACTAGAAACTCCACAACTATAGAGTCCACAACTTGAAACTCCACAACTAGAAACTCCACAACTAGAAACTCCACAACTAAAGACTCCCCAACTTGAAACTCCACAACTAGAAAATCCACAGCTAGAGATTCCGCAACTAGAAACTCCACAACTAGAAACTCCACAACTAGAAACTCAACCACTAGAAACTCCGCAACTGGAAACTTCACTACTAGATACTCAACAACTGGAAAAACGACAACTGGAAACTCCACATCTAGAGACTCCACAATATGAAACTCCAAAACTAGAGACTCTGCATTTAGAAACTTCAAAACTAGAAACTCCACAACTACAAACTCCACAAATAGAGACTCGGCAACTAGAAATTCCACGAATAGAGACTCGGCAACTAGAAATTCCACAACTAGAGACTCTGCAACTAGAAACTCCACAACGGGAAAATCTACAACTAGATACTCCACAATTAGAAAATCCACAACTAGAAACTCCACAACTAGAAACTCCACAACTATAGAGTCCACAACTTGAAACTCCACAACTAAATACTCCACAACTAGAAACTCCACAACTAAAGACTCCCCAACTTAAAACTCCACAACTATGAACTCCACAACCTGATACTCCACAACTAGAAACTCCACAACTAGAAACTCCACAACTACAAACTCCACAAATAGAGACTCGGCTACAAGAAATTTCATGTCTAGAAAGTCCACAACTAAAAACTTTACAACTAGAAACTGCAAAACTAGAGACTTAAAACTAGAAACTCAACAACTAGAAACTCCACAACTAAACACTCCTCAACTGGAAACTCCACAACTTGAGACTCCGCAACATGAAACTCCACAACTAGAAACTCCGCTATTAAAAACTCCGCAACTAGAAACTCCACAACTAGATACTCCAACTGGAAACTCCACAACTTGAAACTTCACAACCAGAAACTCCACAACTAGATACTCCACAACTGGAAACTCCACAACCAGAGACTCTGCAACTAGAAACTCTGCAACTCGAAACTCCACAACTAGAAACTCCACAACTAGAAACTCCACCACTAGAGACTCCGCATTTCCACAACTAGAAACTCCACAACTGGAAACTCCACAACTAGATACTCCACAACTAGAAACTCCACAACTAAAGACTCCCCAACTTGAAACTCCACAACTTTGAACTCCACAACTTGATACTCCACAACTAGAAACTCCACAACTAGAAACTCCACAACTAGAAACTCCACAACTAGAAACTGCACAACTTGAAACCTCACAACCTTAAGTTACGCAACTAGAAAATCCACCGCTTGAGATTCCGCAACTAGAAACTCCACAACTAGAAACTCCACAACTAGAAACTCAACAACTAGAAACTCCGCAACTTGAAACTCCACAACTAGAAACTCCACAACTACAAACTCCACAAATAGAGACTCCGCAACTAGAAATTCTATATCTAGAAACTCCACAACTAGAAACTTTACAACTAGAAACTGCAAAACTAGAGAATTCACAACTAGAAACTCAACAACTTGAAACTCCACAACTAAAAACTCCACAACTGGAAACTCAACAACTTGAAACTCCGCAACTTGAAACTCCACAACTAGAAACTCCGCTATTAAAAACTCCGCAACTAGAAACTCCACAACTAGATACTCCAACTGGAAACTCCACAACTAGAAACTTCACAACTGGAAACTCCACAACTAAATACTCTACTACTGGAAACTCCACAACCAGAGACTCTGCAACTAGAAACTCCGCAACTCGAAACTCCACAACTAGAAACTCCACAACTAGAAACTCCACAGCTAGAGACTCCGCATTTCCACAACTAGAAACAACACAACTGGAAACTCCACAACTAGATACTCCACAACTAGAGACTCTCCAACTTGAAACTCCAAAATTTTGAACTCCACAACTTGATACTCCACAACTAGAAACTCCACAACTTTAAACTCCACAACTAGAAACTCCACAACCAGAAAATCTACAACTAGAAACTACGCAACTACAAACTCCACAACAAGAGACTCTGCAACTAGAAACTCCACAACTCGAAACTCCACAACTAGAAACTCCACAACTAGAACCTCCACAACTAGAGACTCCGCAACTCCACAACTAGATACTCCACAACTTGAAACTCCACAACTAGAGACTCCCCAACTTGAAACTCCACAACTTTAAACTCCACAACTTGAGACTCCACAGCTAGAAACTCCACAACTAGAGATTCCACAACTAGAAACTCCACAACTAGAAACTCCACAACTAGAAACTCCACAACTTGAAACCTCACAACTTTAAGTTCCGCAACTAGAAAATCCACAGCTAGAGATTCCGCAACTAGAAACTCCATAACTAGAAACTCCACAACTAGAAACTCCACAACTAGAAACTTCGCAACTAGAGACTCCACAACAAGAAACTCCACAACTAGAAACTCCACAACTACAACTAAAGACTCCACAACTCGAAACTCCAAAACTAGAAACTCCACAACCAGAGACTCCGCAACTAGAATCTCTGCAGCTAGAAACTCCATAAACAGAAACTCCACAATTAGAAACTCCGCAGCTAGAAACTCCACAACTAGAGACTCCACAACTAGAAACTCCACAAACAGAAACTCCACAATTAGAAACTCCGCAACTAGAAACTCCATAACTAGAAACTCCACAACTAGAAACTCGACAACTAGAAACTCCGCAACTAGAGACTCCACAACTAGAAACTCCACAACTTGAAACTCCACAACTACAAACTCCACAACTTCAAACTCCACAAATAGACTCGGCAACTAGAAATTCCATATCTAGAAACTCTACAACTAAAAACTTTACAACTAGAAACTGCAAAACTAGAGACTTCACAACTAGAAACTCCACAAATAGACTCGGCAACTAGAAATTTCATATCTAGAAACTCCACAACTAAAAACTTTACAACTAGAAACTGCAAAACTAGACACTTCACAACTAGAAACTCAACAACTAGAAACTCCACAATTAAAAACTCCACAGCTGGAAACTCCACAACTTGAGACTCCGCAACTAGATACTTCACAACTGGAAACTTCACAACTAGATACTCCACAACTGGAAACTCCACAACTAGAAACTCCACAACTAGAGACTCCACAAGTCGAAACTCCACCACTACAAATTCCACAAATAGAGACTCGGCAACTAGAAATTCCACGAATAGAGACTCGGCAACTAGAAATTCCACAACTAGAGACTCTGCAACTAGAAACTCCACAACTAGAGACTCCGCAACTCCACAACTAGAAACTCCCCAACTGGAAAATCTACAACTAGATACTCCACAACTAGAAAATCCACAACTAGAAACTCCACAACTTGAACTCAACAACAATAGAGTCCACAACTTGAAACTCCACAAGTTTAAACTTCACAACTTGAGACTCCACAACTTGAAACTCCGCAACTAGAATCTCCGCCGCTAGAAACTACACAACTAGAGACTCCACAACTAGAAACTCCACAACTAGAAACTCCAAAACTTGAAACCTCACAACCTTAAGAGTCGCAACTAGAAAATCCACAGCTAGAGATTCCGCAACTAGAAACTCCACAACTAGAAACTCCACAACTAGAAACTCAATAACTAGAAACTCCGCAACTGGAAACTCCACTACTAGATACTCCACAACTGGAAAAACGACAACTGGAAACTCCACATCTTGAGACTCCACAACATGAAACTCCAAAACTAGAGACTCTGCAACTAGAAACTTCACAACTAGAAACTCCACAACTACAAACTCCACAAATAGAGACTCGGCAACTAGAAATTCCACGAATAGAGACTCGGCAACCAGAAATTCAGCAACTAGAGACTCTGCAACTAGAAACTCCACAACTAGAGACTCTGCAACTCCACAACTAGTAACTCCACAACGGGAAAATCTACAACTAGATACTCCACAATTAGAAAATCCACAACTAGAAACTCCACAACTAGAAACTCCACAACTATAGAGTCCACAACTTGAAACTCCACAACTAGAAACTCCACAACTAGAAACTCCCCAACTTGAAACTCCGCAACTAGAATCTCCGCAGCTAGAAACTACACAACTAGAGACTCCACAACTAGAAACTCCACAACTAGAAACTCCACAACTTAAAACCTCAAGACCTTAAGTTACGCAACTAGAAAATTCACAGCTAGAGATTCCACAACCAGAAAATCTACAACTAGAAACTACGCAACTACAAACTCCACAACCAGAGACTCTGCAACTAGAAACTCCACAACTCGAAACTCCACAACTAGAAACTCCACAACTAGAACCTCCACAACTAGAGACTCCGCAACTCCACAACTAGATACTCCACAACTAGAAACTCCACAACTAGAGACTCCCCAACTTAAAACTCCACAACTTTAAACTCCACAACTTGAGACTCCACAACTAGAAACTCCACAACTTGAAACTCCACAACTAGAAACTCCACAACCTGAAACTCCACAACTGGAAACTCCACAACTAGAAACTCCACAACTAGAAACTCCGCAACTAGAGACTCCACAACTAAAAACTTCACAACTAGAAACTCCACAACAACAAACTCCACAAATAAAGACTCGGCAACTAGAAATTCCATATCTAGAAACTCCACAACTAAAAACCCCACAACTAAAAACTCCACAACTAGTAACTCCACAACTAGAAACTCTACAACTAGAGACTCCGCAACTAAAAACTCCACAGCCAGAGACTCTGCAACTAGAAACTCTGCAGCTAGAAAATCCACAAACAGAAACTCCACAATTAGAAACTCCGCAGCTAGAAACTCCACAACTAGAGATTCCACAACTAGAAACTCCACAACTAGAAACACCACAACTTGAAACCTCACAACTTTAAGTTCCGCAACTAGAAAATCCACAGCTAGAGATTCCGCAACTAGAAACTCCATAACTAGAAACTCCACAACTAGAAACTCCGCAACTAGAGACTCCACAACAAGAAACTCCACAACTTGAAACTCCACAACTAGAAACTCCACAACTACAAACTCCACAAATAGAGACTCGGCAACTAGAAATTCTATATCTAGAAACTCCACAACTTAAAACTTTACAACTAGAAACTGCAAAACTAGAGACTTAACAACTAGAAACTCAACAACTAGAAACTCCACAACTAAAAACTCCACAACTGGAAACTCCACAACTTGAGACTCCGCAACTTGAAACTCCACAACTAGAAACTCCGCTATTAAAACCTCTGCAACTAGAAACTCCACAACCGGAAACTCCACAACTAGATACTCCACAACTGGAAACTCCACAACCAGAGACTCTGCAACTAGAAACTCCGCAACTCGAAACTCCACAACTAGAAACTCCACAACTAGAAACTCCACAACTAGAGACTCCACAACTCGAAACTCCACAACTACAAATTCCACAAATAGAGACTCGGCAACTAGAAATTCCACGAATAGAGACTCGGCAACTAGAAATTCCACAACTAGAGACTCTGCAACTAGAAACTCCACAACTAGAGACTCCGCAACTCCACAACTAGAAACTCCCCAAATGGAAAATCTACAACTAGATACTCCACAACTAGAAAATCCACAACTAGAAACTCCACAACTTGAACTCCACAACAATAGAGTCCACAACTTGAAACTCCACAAGTTTAAACTTCACAACTTGAGACTCCACAACTTGAAACTCCGCAACTAGAATCTCAGCCGCTAGAAACTACACAACTAGAGACTCCACAACTAGAAACTCCACAACTAGAAACTCCACATCTTGAAACCTCACAACCTTAAGAGTCGCAACTAGAAAATCCACAGCTAGAGATTCCGCAACTAGAAACTCCACAACTAGAAACTCCACAACTAGAAACTCAACAACTAGAAACTCCGCAACTGGAAACTCCACTACTAGATACTCAACAACTGGAAAAACGACAACTGGAAACTCCACATCTAGAGACTCCACAACATGAAACTCCAAAACTAGAGACTCTGCAACTAGAAACTTCAAAACTAGAAACTCCACAACTACAAACTCCACAAATAGAGACTCGGCAACTAGAAATTCCACGAATAGAGACTCGGCAACTAGAAATTCCACAACTAGAGACTCTGCAACTAGAAACTCCACAACGGGAAAATCTACAACTAGATACTCCACAATTAGAAAATCCACAACTAGAAACTCCACAAATAGAAACTCCACAACTATAGAGTCCACAACTTGAAACTCCACAACTAGAAACTCCACAACTAGAAACTCCCCAACTTGAAACTCCGCAACTAGAATCTCCGCAGCTAGAAACTACACAACTAGAAACTCCACAACTAGAAACTCCACAACTTAAAACCTCAAGACCTTAAGTTACGCAACTAGAAAATCCACAGCTAGAGATTCCGCAACTAGAAACTCCACAACTAGAAACTCCAAAACTAGAAACTCAACAACTAGAAACTCCGCAACTAGAGACTCCAAAACTAGAAACTCCAGAACTTGAAACTCCACAACTAGAAACTCCAAAACTACAAACTCCACAAAACGAGACTCGGCAACTAGAAATTCCATACCTAGAAACTCCACAACTAAAAACTTTACAACTATAAACTGCAAAACTAGAGACTTCACAACTAGAAACTCAACAACTAGAAACTCCACAACTAAAAACTCCACAGCTGGAAACTCCACAACTTGAGACTCCGCAACTTGAAACTTCACAAGAAGAAACTCCGCTATTAAAAACTCCACAACCAGAAACTCCGCAACTAGAAACTCCACAACCTAAAACTCCACAACTAGATACTCCACAACTGGAAACTCCTCAACTAGATATTTCACAACTGGAAACTCCACAACTATATACTCCACAACTGGAAACTCCACAACTAGAAACTCCACAACTAGAGACTCCACAACTCGAAACTCCACAACTAGATACTCCGCAACTGGTAACTCTACAACTGGTAACTCTACAACTAGAGACTCCGCAACTTGAAACTCCACAACTTCAAACTCCACAACTTGAGACTCCACAACTAGAAACTCCACAAATGGAAACTCCGCAACTAGAAACTCCGCAGCTAGAAACTACACAACTAAAGACTCCACAACTAGAAACTCCAAAACTCGAAACTCCACAACTGGAAACTCCACACCTAGACACTCCACAACTAAAAACTCTTCAACTAGAAACTCCTGAACTTGAGACTCCACAACTAGAGAATCTACAAGTAGAAACTTCAAACTAGAAACTCAACAACTAGAAACTCCACAACAAGAGACTCCGCAACTAGAAACTCCACATCTAGAAACTCCACAACTAGAAACTCCACAACTAGAAACTCCACATCTAGAAACTCCACAACTATAAACTCCACAAATAGAGACTCGGCTACAGGAAATTTCATGTCTAGAAAGTCCACAACTAAAAACTCCACAACTGGAAACTCCACAACTAGAAACTCCACAACTAGAAATACCACAACAAGAGACTCCGCAACTAGAAACTCCACAACCAGAGACTCTGCAACTAGAAACTCCGCAACTAGAAACTCAACAGCCAGAGACTCTGCAACTAGAAACTCTGCAGCTAGAAACTCCACAAACAGAAACTCCACAATTAGAAACTCCGCAGCTACAAACTCCACAACTAGAGACTCCACAACTAGAAACTCCACAAACAGAAACTCCACAATTAGAAACTCCGCAACTAGAAACTCCACAACTGGAAACTCCACAACTAGAAACTCCACAACTACAGACTCCGCAACTAGAAACTCCACAACCAGAGACTCTGCAACTAGAAACTCAACAACTAGAAACTCCACTTCTAAAAACTCCGCAACTAGAAACTCCACAACTAGATGCTCCAACTGGAAACTCCACAACTTGAAACTTCACAACCGGAAACTCCACAACTATATACTCCACAACTGGAAACTCCACAACCAGAGACTCTGCAACTAGAAACTCCGCAACTCGAAACTCCACAACTAGAAACTCCACAACTAGAAACTCCACAACTAGTGACTCCGCATTTCCACAACTACAAACTCCACAACTGGAAACTCCACAACTAAATACTCCACAACTAGAAACTCCACAACTAAAGACTCCCCAACTTGAAACTCCACAACTATGAACTCCACAACCTGATACTCCACAACTAGAAACTCCACAACTACAAACTCCACAACTACAAACTCCACAAATAGAGACTCGGCTACAAGAAATTTCATGTCTAGAAAGTCCACAACTAAAAACTTTACAACTAGAAACTGCAAAACTAGAGACTTAACAACTAGAAACTCAACAACTAGAAACTCCACAACTAAACACTCCACAACTGGAAACTCCACAACTTGAGACTCCGCAACATGAAACTCCACAACTAGAAACTCCGCTATTAAAAACTCCGCAACTAGAAACTCCACAACTAGATACTCCAACTGGAAACTCCACAACTTGAAACTTCACAACCGGAAACTCCACAACTAGATACTCCACAACTGGAAACTCCACAACCAGAGACTCTGCAACTAGAAACTCTGCAACTCGAAACTCCACAACTAGAAACTCCACAACTAGAAACTCCACCACTAGAGACTCCGCATTTCCACAACTAGAAACTCCACAACTGGAAACTCCACAACTAGATACTCCACAACTAGAAACTCCACAACTAAAGACTCCCCAACTTGAAACTCCACAACTTTGAACTCCACAACTTGATACTCCACAACTAGAAACTCCACAACTAGAAACTCCACAACTAGAAACTCCACAACTAGAAACTGCACAACTTGAAACCTCACAACCTTAAGTTACGCAACTAGAAAATCCACCGCTTGAGATTCCGCAACTAGAAACTCCACAACTAGAAACTCCACAACTAGAAACTCAACAACTAGAAACTCCGCAACTTGAAACTCCACAACTAGAAACTCCACAACTACAAACTCCACAAATAGAGACTCCGCAACTAGAAATTCTATATCTAGAAACTCCACAACTAGAAACTTTACAACTAGAAACTGCAAAACTAGAGAATTCACAACTAGAAACTCAACAACTAGAAACTCCACAACTAAAAACTCCACAACTGGAAACTCAACAACTTGAAACTCCGCAACTTGAAACTCCACAACTAGAAACTCCGCTATTAAAAACTCCGCAACTAGAAACTCCACAACTAGATACTCCAACTGGAAACTCCACAACTAGAAACTTCACAACTGGAAACTCCACAACTAAATACTCTACTACTGGAAACTCCACAACCAGAGACTCTGCAACTAGAAACTCCGCAACTCGAAACTCCACAACTAGAAACTCCACAACTAGAAACTCCACAGCTAGAGACTCCGCATTTCCACAACTAGAAACAACACAACTGGAAACTCCACAACTAGATACTCCACAACTAGAGACTCTCCAACTTGAAACTCCAAAATTTTGAACTCCACAACTTGATACTCCACAACTAGAAACTCCACAACTTTAAACTCCACAACTAGAAACTCCACAACCAGAAAATCTACAACTAGAAACTACGCAACTACAAACTCCACAACAAGAGACTCTGAAACTAGAAACTCCACAACTCGAAACTCCACAACTAGAAACTCCACAACTAGAACCTCCACAACTAGAGACTCCGCAACTCCACAACTAGATACTCCACAACTAGAAACTCCACAACTAGAGACTCCCCAACTTGAAACTCCACAACTTTAAACTCCACAACTTGAGACTCCACAACTAGGAACTCCACAACTTGAAACTCCACAACTAGAAACTCCACAACCAGAAACTCCACAACTGGAAACTCCACAACTAGAAACTCAACAACTAGAAACTCCGCAACTAGAGACTCCACAACAACAAACTCCACAAATAAAGACTCGGCAACTAGAAATTCCATATCTAGAAACTCCACAACTAAAAACCCCACAACTAAAAACTCCACAACTAGTAACTCCACAACTAGAAACTCTACAACTAGAGATTCCGCAACTAAAAACTCCACAACTAGAAACTCTGCAGCTAGAAACTCCACAAACAGAAACTCCACAATTAGAAACTCTGCAGCTAGAAACTCCACAACTAGAGATTCCACAACTAGAAACTCCACAACTAGAAACTCCACAACTAGAAACTCCACAACTTGAAACCTCACAACTTTAAGTTCCGCAACTAGAAAATCCACAGCTAGAGATTCCGCAACTAGAAACTCCATAACTAGAAACTCCACAACTAGAAACTCCACAACTACAAACTCCACAACTAGAGACTCCACCACTAGAAACTCCACAACTAGAAACTCCACAACTACAAACTCCACAAATAGAGACTCGTCAACTAGAAATTCCATATCTAGAAATTCCACAACTAAAAACTTTACAACTAGAAACTGCAAAACTAGAGACTTCACAACTAGAAACTCCACAACTAGAAACTACACAACTGGAAACTCCACAACTAGATACTCCACAACTGGAAACTCCACAACTAGAAACTCCACAACTACAACTAAAGACTCCACAACTCGAAACTCCAAAACTAGAAACTCCACAACCAGAGACTCCGCAACTCCACAAGTAGAAACTCCACAACTAGAAACTCAACAACTAGATACTGCGCAACTAGAAACTCCACAACTAGAGACTCCACAACTTGAAACTCCACAACTTGAAACTCCACAACTTGAGACTCCACAACTAGAAACTCCACAACTTGAAACTCCACAACCAGAAACTCCACAACCAGAATTTCCACAACTAGAAACTCCACAACTAGAAACTCCACATCTAGAAAATCCACAACTATAAACTCCACAAATAGAGACTCGGCTACAGGAAATTTCATGTCTAGAAAGTCCACAACTAAAAACTCCACAACTGGAAACTCCACAACTAGAAACTCCACAACTAGAAATACCACAACAAGAGACTCCGCAACTAGAAACTCCACAACCAGAGACTCTGCAACTAGAAACTCCGCAACTAGAAACTCAACAGCCAGAGACTCTGCAACTAGAAACTCTGCAGCTAGAAACTCCACAAACAGAAACTCCACAATTAGAAACTCCGCAGCTACAAACTCCACAACTAGAGACTCCACAACTAGAAACTCCACAAACAGAAACTCCACAATTAGAAACTCCGCAACTAGAAACTCCACAACTGGAAACTCCACAACTAGAAACTCCACAACTACAGACTCCGCAACTAGAAACTCCACAACCAGAGACTCTGCAACTAGAAACTCCGCAGCTAGAAACTCCACAAATAGAAACTTTACAACTAGAAACTGCAAAACTAGAGACTTAACAACTAGAAACTCAACAACTAGAAACTCCACAACTAAACACTCCACAACAGGAAACTCTACAACTTGAGACTCCGCAACATGAAACTCCACAACTAGAAACTCCGCTGTTAAAAACTCCGCAACTAGAAACTCCACAACTAGATACTCCAACTGGAAACTCCACAACTTGAAACTTCACAACCGGAAACTCCACAACTAGATACTCCACAACTGGAAACTCCACAACTAGAAACTCCACAACTAGAGACTCCGCATTTCCACAACTACAAACTCCACAACTGGAAACTCCACAACTAGATACTCCACAACTAGAAACTCCACAACTAAAGACTCCCCAACTTGAAACTCCACAACTTTGAACTCCACAACTTGATACTCCACAACTAGAAACTCCACAACTAGAAACTCCTCAACTAGAAACTCCACAACTAGAAACTGCACAACTTGAAACCTCACAACCTTAAGTCACGCAACTAGAAAATCCACCGCTTGAGATTCCGCAACTAGAAACTCCACAACTAGAAACTCCACAACTAGAAACTCAACAACTAGAAACTCCGCAACTTGAAACTCCACAACTAGAAACTCCACAACTACAAACTCCACAAATAGAGACTCCGCAACTAGAAATTCTATATCTAGAAACTCCACAACTAAAAACTTTACAACTAGAAACTGCAAAACTAGAGAATTCACAACTAGAAACTCAACAACTAGAAACTCCACAACTAAAAACTCCACAACTGGAAACTCAACAACTTGAAACTCCGCAACTTGAAACTCCACAACTAGAAACTCCGCTATTAAAAACTCCGCAACTAGAAACTCCACAACTAGATACTCCAACTGGAAACTCCACAACTAGAAACTTCACAACTGGAAACTCCACAACTAGATACTCTACTACTGGAAACTCCACAACCAGAGACTCTGCAACTAGAAACTCCGCAACTCGAAACTCCACAACTAGAAACTCCACAACTAAAAACTTCACAACTAGAAACTCCACAACAACAAACTCCACAAATAAAGACTCGGCAACTAGAAATTCCATATCTAGAAACTCCACAACTAAAAACCCCACAACTAAAAACTCCACAACTAGTAACTCCACAACTAGAAACTCTACAACTAGAGATTCCGCAACTAAAAACTCCACAACTAGAAACTCTGCAGCTAGAAACTCCACAAACAGAAACTCCACAATTAGAAACTCTGCAGCTAGAAACTCCACAACTAGAGATTCCACAACTAGAAACTCCACAACTAGAAACTCCACAACTAGAAACTCCACAACTTGAAACCTCACAACTTTAAGTTCCGCAACTAGAAAATCCACAGCTAGAGATTCCGCAACTAGAAACTCCATAACTAGAAACTCCACAACTAGAAACTCCACAACTAGAAACTTCGCAACTAGAGACTCCACAACAAGAAACTCCACAACTTGAAACTCCACAACTAGAAACTCCACAACTACAAACTCCACAAATAGAGACTCGGCAACTAGAAATTCCATATCTAGAAACTCCACAACTAAAAACTTTACAACTAGAAACTGCAAAACTAGAGACTCCGACACTTGAAACTCCACAACTAGAAACTCCGCTATTAAAACATCTGCAACTAGAAATTCCACAACCGGAAACTCCACAACTAGATACTCCACAACTGGAAACTCCACAACCAGAGACTCTGCAACTAGAAACTCCGCAACTCGAAACTCCACAACTAGAAACTCCACAACTAGAAACACCACAACTAGACTCCGCATTTCCACAACTGGAAACTCCACAACTAGATACTCCACAACTAGAAACTCCACAGCTAGAAACTCCACAACTAGAAACTCCACAACTAGAAACTCCACAACTTGAAACCTCACAACCTTAAGTTACGCAACTAGAAAATCCACAGCTTGAGATTCCGCAACTAGAAACTCCACAACTAGAAACTCCACACAACTAGAAACTCAACAACTAGAAACTCCGCAACTTAAAACTCCACAACTAGAAACTCCACAACTACAAACTCCACAAATAGAGACTCCGCAACTATAAATTCCATAGCTAGAAACTCCACAACTAAAAACTTTACAACTAGAAACTGCAAAACTAGAGAATTCACAACTAGAAACTCAACAACTAGAAACTCCACAACTAAAAACTCCACAACTGGAAACTCAACAACTTGAAACTCCGCAACTTGAAACTCCACAACTAGAAACTCCGCTATTAAAAACTCCGCAACTAGAAACTCCACAACTAGATACTCCAACTGGAAACTCCACAACTAGAAACTTCACAACTGGAAACTCCACAACTAAATACTCTACTACTGGAAACTCCACAACCAGAGACTCTGCAACTAGAAACTCCGCAACTCGAAACTCCACAACTAGAAACTCCACAACTAGAAACTCCACAGCTAGAGACTCCGCATTTCCACAACTAGAAACAACACAACTGGAAACTCCACAACTAGATACTCCACAACTAGAGACTCTCCAACTTGAAACTCCAAAATTTTGAACTCCACAACTTGATACTCCACAACTAGAAACTCCACAACTTTAAACTCCACAACTAGAAACTCCACAACCAGAAAATCTACAACTAGAAACTACGCAACTACAAACTACACAACAAGAGACTCTGCAACTAGAAACTCCACAACTCGAAACTCCACAACTAGAAACTCCACAACTAGAACCTCCACAACTAGAGACTCCGCAACTCCACAACTAGATACTCCACAACTAGAAACTCCACAACTAGAGACTCCCCAACTTGAAACTCCACAACTTTAAACTCCACAACTTGAGACTCCACAACTAGGAACTCCACAACTTGAAACTCCACAACTAGAAACTCCACAACCAGAAACTCCACAACTGGAAACTCCACAACTAGAAACTCCACAACTAGAAACTCCGCAACTAGAGACTCCACAACAACAAACTCCACAAATAAAGACTCGGCAACTAGAAATTCCATATCTAGAAACTCCACAACTAAAAACCCCACAACTAAAAACTCCACAACTAATAACTCCACAACTAGAAACTCTACAACTAGAGATTCCGCAACTAAAAACTCCACAACTAGAAACTCTGCAGCTAGAAACTCCACAAACAGAAACTCCACAATTAGAAACTCTGCAGCTAGAAACTCCACAACTAGAGATTCCACAACTAGAAACTCCACAACTACAAACTCCACAAATAGAGGCTCCGCAACTATAAATTCCATATCTAGAAACTCCACAACTAAAAACTTTACAACTAGAAACTGCAAAACTAGAGAATTCACAACTAGATACTCCACAACTGGAAACTCCACAACTAGAAACTCCACAACTACAACTAAAGACTCCACAACTCGAAACTCCAAAGCTAGAAACTCCACAACCAGAGACTCCGCAACTCCACAAGTAGAAACTCCACAACTAGAAACTCAACAACTAGATACTGCGCAACTAGAAACTCCACAACTAGAGACTCCACAACTTGAAACTCCACAACTTGAAACTCCACAACTTGAGACTCCACAACTAGGAACTCCACAACTTGAAACTCCACAACCAGAAACTCCACAACCAGAATTTCCACAACTAGAAACTCCACAACTAGAAACTCCACATCTAGAAAATCCACAACTATAAACTCCACAAATAGAGACTCGGCTACAGGAAATTTCATGTCTAGAAAGTCCACAACTAAAAACTCCACAACTGGAAACTCCACAACTAGAAACTCCACAACTAGAAATACCACAACAAGAGACTCCGCAACTAGAAACTCCACAACCAGAGACTCTGCAACTAGAAACTCCGCAACTAGAAACTCAACAGCCAGAGACTCTGCAACTAGAAACTCTGCAGCTAGAAACTCCACAAACAGAAACTCCACAATTAGAAACTCCGCAGCTACAAACTCCACAACTAGAGACTCCACAACTAGAAACTCCACAAACAGAAACTCCACAATTAGAAACTCCGCAACTAGAAACTCCACAACTGGAAACTCCACAACTAGAAACTCCACAACTACAGACTCCGCAACTAGAAACTCCACAACCAGAGACTCTGCAACTAGAAACTCCGCAGCTAGAAACTCCACAAATAGAATCTTTACAACTAGAAACTGCAAAACTAGAGACTTAACAACTAGAAACTCAACAACTAGAAACTCCACAACTAAACACTCCACAACTGGAAACTCTACAACTTGAGACTCCGCAACATGAAACTCCACAACTAGAAACTCCGCTGTTAAAAACTCCGCAACTAGAAACTCCACAACTAGATACTCCAACTGGAAACTCCACAACTTGAAACTTCACAACCGGAAACTCCACAACTAGATACTCCACAACTGGAAACTCCACAACTAGAAACTCCACAACTAGAGACTCCGCATTTCCACAACTACAAACTCCACAACTGGAAACTCCACAACTAGATACTCCACAACTAGAAACTCCACAACTAAAGACTCCCCAACTTGAAACTCCACAACTTTGAACTCCACAACTTGATACTCCACAACTAGAAACTCCACAACTAGAAACTCCTCAACTAGAAACTCCACAACTAGAAACTGCACAACTTGAAACCTCACAACCTTAAGTCACGCAACTAGAAAATCCACCGCTTGAGATTCCGCAACTAGAAACTCCACAACTAGAAACTCCACAACTAGAAACTCAACAACTAGAAACTCCGCAACTTGAAACTCCACAACTAGAAACTCCACAACTACAAACTCCACAAATAGAGACTCCGCAACTAGAAATTCTATATCTAGAAACTCCACAACTAAAAACTTTACAACTAGAAACTGCAAAACTAGAGAATTCACAACTAGAAACTCAACAACTAGAAACTCCACAACTAAAAACTCCACAACTGGAAACTCAACAACTTGAAACTCCGCAACTTGAAACTCCACAACTAGAAACTCCGCTATTAAAAACTCCGCAACTAGAAACTCCACAACTAGATACTCCAACTGGAAACTCCACAACTAGAAACTTCACAACTGGAAACTCCACAACTAGATACTCTACTACTGGAAACTCCACAACCAGAGACTCTGCAACTAGAAACTCCGCAACTCGAAACTCCACAACTAGAAACTCCACAACTAAAAACTTCACAACTAGAAACTCCACAACAACAAACTCCACAAATAAAGACTCGGCAACTAGAAATTCCATATCTAGAAACTCCACAACTAAAAACCCCACAACTAAAAACTCCACAACTAGTAACTCCACAACTAGAAACTCTACAACTAGAGATTCCGCAACTAAAAACTCCACAACTAGAAACTCTGCAGCTAGAAACTCCACAAACAGAAACTCCACAATTAGAAACTCTGCAGCTAGAAACTCCACAACTAGAGATTCCACAACTAGAAACTCCACAACTAGAAACTCCACAACTAGAAACTCCACAACTTGAAACCTCACAACTTTAAGTTCCGCAACTAGAAAATCCACAGCTAGAGATTCCGCAACTAGAAACTCCATAACTAGAAACTCCACAACTAGAAACTCCACAACTAGAAACTTCGCAACTAGAGACTCCACAACAAGAAACTCCACAACTTGAAACTCCACAACTAGAAACTCCACAACTACAAACTCCACAAATAGAGACTCGGCAACTAGAAATTCCATATCTAGAAACTCCACAACTAAAAACTTTACAACTAGAAACTGCAAAACTAGAGACTCCGACACTTGAAACTCCACAACTAGAAACTCCGCTATTAAAACATCTGCAACTAGAAATTCCACAACCGGAAACTCCACAACTAGATACTCCACAACTGGAAACTCCACAACCAGAGACTCTGCAACTAGAAACTCCGCAACTCGAAACTCCACAACTAGAAACTCCACAACTAGAAACACCACAACTAGACTCCGCATTTCCACAACTGGAAACTCCACAACTAGATACTCCACAACTAGAAACTCCACAGCTAGAAACTCCACAACTAGAAACTCCACAACTAGAAACTCCACAACTTGAAACCTCACAACCTTAAGTTACGCAACTAGAAAATCCACAGCTTGAGATTCCGCAACTAGAAACTCCACAACTAGAAACTCCACACAACTAGAAACTCAACAACTAGAAACTCCGCAACTTAAAACTCCACAACTAGAAACTCCACAACTACAAACTCCACAAATAGAGACTCCGCAACTATAAATTCCATAGCTAGAAACTCCACAACTAAAAACTTTACAACTAGAAACTGCAAAACTAGAGAATTCACAACTAGAAACTCAACAACTAGAAACTCCACAACTAAAAACTCCACAACTGGAAACTCAACAACTTGAAACTCCGCAACTTGAAACTCCACAACTAGAAACTCCGCTATTAAAAACTCCGCAACTAGAAACTCCACAACTAGATACTCCAACTGGAAACTCCACAACTAGAAACTTCACAACTGGAAACTCCACAACTAAATACTCTACTACTGGAAACTCCACAACCAGAGACTCTGCAACTAGAAACTCCGCAACTCGAAACTCCACAACTAGAAACTCCACAACTAGAAACTCCACAGCTAGAGACTCCGCATTTCCACAACTAGAAACAACACAACTGGAAACTCCACAACTAGATACTCCACAACTAGAGACTCTCCAACTTGAAACTCCAAAATTTTGAACTCCACAACTTGATACTCCACAACTAGAAACTCCACAACTTTAAACTCCACAACTAGAAACTCCACAACCAGAAAATCTACAACTAGAAACTACGCAACTACAAACTACACAACAAGAGACTCTGCAACTAGAAACTCCACAACTCGAAACTCCACAACTAGAAACTCCACAACTAGAACCTCCACAACTAGAGACTCCGCAACTCCACAACTAGATACTCCACAACTAGAAACTCCACAACTAGAGACTCCCCAACTTGAAACTCCACAACTTTAAACTCCACAACTTGAGACTCCACAACTAGGAACTCCACAACTTGAAACTCCACAACTAGAAACTCCACAACCAGAAACTCCACAACTGGAAACTCCACAACTAGAAACTCCACAACTAGAAACTCCGCAACTAGAGACTCCACAACAACAAACTCCACAAATAAAGACTCGGCAACTAGAAATTCCATATCTAGAAACTCCACAACTAAAAACCCCACAACTAAAAACTCCACAACTAGTAACTCCACAACTAGAAACTCTACAACTAGAGATTCCGCAACTAAAAACTCCACAACTAGAAACTCTGCAGCTAGAAACTCCACAAACAGAAACTCCACAATTAGAAACTCTGCAGCTAGAAACTCCACAACTAGAGATTCCACAACTAGAAACTCCACAACTACAAACTCCACAAATAGAGGCTCCGCAACTATAAATTCCATATCTAGAAACTCCACAACTAAAAACTTTACAACTAGAAACTGCAAAACTAGAGAATTCACAACTAGATACTCCACAACTGGAAACTCCACAACTAGAAACTCCACAACTACAACTAAAGACTCCACAACTCGAAACTCCAAAGCTAGAAACTCCACAACCAGAGACTCCGCAACTCCACAAGTAGAAACTCCACAACTAGAAACTCAACAACTAGATACTGCGCAACTAGAAACTCCACAACTAGAGACTCCACAACTTGAAACTCCACAACTTGAAACTCCACAACTTGAGACTCCACAACTAGAAACTCCACAACTTGAAACTCCACAACCAGAAACTCCACAACCAGAATTTCCACAACTAGAAACTCCACAACTAGAAACTCCACATCTAGAAAATCCACAACTATAAACTCCACAAATAGAGACTCGGCTACAGGAAATTTCATGTCTAGAAAGTCCACAACTAAAAACTCCACAACTGGAAACTCCACAACTAGAAACTCCACAACTAGAAATACCACAACAAGAGACTCCGCAACTAGAAACTCCACAACCAGAGACTCTGCAACTAGAAACTCCGCAACTAGAAACTCAACAGCCAGAGACTCTGCAACTAGAAACTCTGCAGCTAGAAACTCCACAAACAGAAACTCCACAATTAGAAACTCCGCAGCTACAAACTCCACAACTAGAGACTCCACAACTAGAAACTCCACAAACAGAAACTCCACAATTAGAAACTCCGCAACTAGAAACTCCACAACTGGAAACTCCACAACTAGAAACTCCACAACTACAGACTCCGCAACTAGAAACTCCACAACCAGAGACTCTGCAACTAGAAACTCCGCAGCTAGAAACTCCACAAATAGAAACTTTACAACTAGAAACTGCAAAACTAGAGACTTAACAACTAGAAACTCAACAACTAGAAACTCCACAACTAAACACTCCACAACTGGAAACTCTACAACTTGAGACTCCGCAACATGAAACTCCACAACTAGAAACTCCGCTGTTAAAAACTCCGCAACTAGAAACTCCACAACTAGATACTCCAACTGGAAACTCCACAACTTGAAACTTCACAACCGGAAACTCCACAACTAGATACTCCACAACTGGAAACTCCACAACTAGAAACTCCACAACTAGAGACTCCGCATTTCCACAACTACAAACTCCACAACTGGAAACTCCACAACTAGATACTCCACAACTAGAAACTCCACAACTAAAGACTCCCCAACTTGAAACTCCACAACTTTGAACTCCACAACTTGATACTCCACAACTAGAAACTCCACAACTAGAAACTCCTCAACTAGAAACTCCACAACTAGAAACTGCACAACTTGAAACCTCACAACCTTAAGTCACGCAACTAGAAAATCCACCGCTTGAGATTCCGCAACTAGAAACTCCACAACTAGAAACTCCACAACTAGAAACTCAACAACTAGAAACTCCGCAACTTGAAACTCCACAACTAGAAACTCCACAACTACAAACTCCACAAATAGAGACTCCGCAACTAGAAATTCTATATCTAGAAACTCCACAACTAAAAACTTTACAACTAGAAACTGCAAAACTAGAGAATTCACAACTAGAAACTCAACAACTAGAAACTCCACAACTAAAAACTCCACAACTGGAAACTCAACAACTTGAAACTCCGCAACTTGAAACTCCACAACTAGAAACTCCGCTATTAAAAACTCCGCAACTAGAAACTCCACAACTAGATACTCCAACTGGAAACTCCACAACTAGAAACTTCACAACTGGAAACTCCACAACTAGATACTCTACTACTGGAAACTCCACAACCAGAGACTCTGCAACTAGAAACTCCGCAACTCGAAACTCCACAACTAGAAACTCCACAACTAAAAACTTCACAACTAGAAACTCCACAACAACAAACTCCACAAATAAAGACTCGGCAACTAGAAATTCCATATCTAGAAACTCCACAACTAAAAACCCCACAACTAAAAACTCCACAACTAGTAACTCCACAACTAGAAACTCTACAACTAGAGATTCCGCAACTAAAAACTCCACAACTAGAAACTCTGCAGCTAGAAACTCCACAAACAGAAACTCCACAATTAGAAACTCTGCAGCTAGAAACTCCACAACTAGAGATTCCACAACTAGAAACTCCACAACTAGAAACTCCACAACTAGAAACTCCACAACTTGAAACCTCACAACTTTAAGTTCCGCAACTAGAAAATCCACAGCTAGAGATTCCGCAACTAGAAACTCCATAACTAGAAACTCCACAACTAGAAACTCCACAACTAGAAACTTCGCAACTAGAGACTCCACAACAAGAAACTCCACAACTTGAAACTCCACAACTAGAAACTCCACAACTACAAACTCCACAAATAGAGACTCGGCAACTAGAAATTCCATATCTAGAAACTCCACAACTAAAAACTTTACAACTAGAAACTGCAAAACTAGAGACTCCGACACTTGAAACTCCACAACTAGAAACTCCGCTATTAAAACATCTGCAACTAGAAATTCCACAACCGGAAACTCCACAACTAGATACTCCACAACTGGAAACTCCACAACCAGAGACTCTGCAACTAGAAACTCCGCAACTCGAAACTCCACAACTAGAAACTCCACAACTAGAAACACCACAACTAGACTCCGCATTTCCACAACTGGAAACTCCACAACTAGATACTCCACAACTAGAAACTCCACAGCTAGAAACTCCACAACTAGAAACTCCACAACTAGAAACTCCACAACTTGAAACCTCACAACCTTAAGTTACGCAACTAGAAAATCCACAGCTTGAGATTCCGCAACTAGAAACTCCACAACTAGAAACTCCACACAACTAGAAACTCAACAACTAGAAACTCCGCAACTTAAAACTCCACAACTAGAAACTCCACAACTACAAACTCCACAAATAGAGACTCCGCAACTATAAATTCCATAGCTAGAAACTCCACAACTAAAAACTTTACAACTAGAAACTGCAAAACTAGAGAATTCACAACTAGAAACTCAACAACTAGAAACTCCACAACTAAAAACTCCACAACTGGAAACTCAACAACTTGAAACTCCGCAACTTGAAACTCCACAACTAGAAACTCCGCTATTAAAAACTCCGCAACTAGAAACTCCACAACTAGATACTCCAACTGGAAACTCCACAACTAGAAACTTCACAACTGGAAACTCCACAACTAAATACTCTACTACTGGAAACTCCACAACCAGAGACTCTGCAACTAGAAACTCCGCAACTCGAAACTCCACAACTAGAAACTCCACAACTAGAAACTCCACAGCTAGAGACTCCGCATTTCCACAACTAGAAACAACACAACTGGAAACTCCACAACTAGATACTCCACAACTAGAGACTCTCCAACTTGAAACTCCAAAATTTTGAACTCCACAACTTGATACTCCACAACTAGAAACTCCACAACTTTAAACTCCACAACTAGAAACTCCACAACCAGAAAATCTACAACTAGAAACTACGCAACTACAAACTACACAACAAGAGACTCTGCAACTAGAAACTCCACAACTCGAAACTCCACAACTAGAAACTCCACAACTAGAACCTCCACAACTAGAGACTCCGCAACTCCACAACTAGATACTCCACAACTAGAAACTCCACAACTAGAGACTCCCCAACTTGAAACTCCACAACTTTAAACTCCACAACTTGAGACTCCACAACTAGGAACTCCACAACTTGAAACTCCACAACTAGAAACTCCACAACCAGAAACTCCACAACTGGAAACTCCACAACTAGAAACTCCACAACTAGAAACTCCGCAACTAGAGACTCCACAACAACAAACTCCACAAATAAAGACTCGGCAACTAGAAATTCCATATCTAGAAACTCCACAACTAAAAACCCCACAACTAAAAACTCCACAACTAGTAACTCCACAACTAGAAACTCTACAACTAGAGATTCCGCAACTAAAAACTCCACAACTAGAAACTCTGCAGCTAGAAACTCCACAAACAGAAACTCCACAATTAGAAACTCTGCAGCTAGAAACTCCACAACTAGAGATTCCACAACTAGAAACTCCACAACTACAAACTCCACAAATAGAGGCTCCGCAACTATAAATTCCATATCTAGAAACTCCACAACTAAAAACTTTACAACTAGAAACTGCAAAACTAGAGAATTCACAACTAGAAACTCAACAACTAGAAACTCCACAACTAAAAACTCCACAACTGGAAACACAACAACTTGAAACTCCGCAACTTGAAACTCCACAACTAGAAACTCCGCTATTAAAAACTTCGCAACTAGAAACTCCACAACTAGATTCTCCAACTGAAAACTCCACAACTAGAAACTTCACAACTGGAAACTCCACAACTAGATACTCTACTACTGGAAACTCCACAACCAGAGACTCTGCAACTAGAAACTCTGCAACTCAAAACTCCACAACTAGAAACTCCACAACTAGAAACTTCACAACCGGAAACTCCACAACAAGATACTCCACAACTGGAAACTCCACAACCAGAGACTCTGCAACTAGAAACTCCGCAACTCGAAACTCCACAACTAGAAACTCCACAACTAGAAACTCCACAACTAGAGACTCCGCATTTCCACAACTAGAAACTCCACAACTGTAAACTCCACAACTATATACTCCACAACTAGAAACTCCACAACTAGAGACTCCCCAACTTGAAACTCTACAACTTTGAACTCCACAACTTGATACTCCACAACTAGAAACTCCACAACTAGAAACTCCACAACTACAAACTCCACAAATAGAGACTCGGCTACAAGAAATTTCATGTCTAGAAAGTCCACAACTAAAAACTCCACAACTGGAAACTCTACAACTAGAAATACCACAACTAGAGACTCCGCAACTAGAAACTCCACAACCAGAGACTCTGCAACTAGAAACTCCGCAGCTAGAAACTCCACAAATAGAAACTCTGCAACTAAAAACTCCGCAGCTAGAAACTACACAACTAGAAATTCCACAACTAGAAACTCCACAACTAGAAACTCCACAACTAGAAACTCCACAACTTGAAATCTCACAACCTTAAGTTACGCAACTAGAAAATCCACAGCTTGAGATTCCGCAACTAGAAACTCCACAACTAGAAACTCCACAACTAGAAACTCAACAACTAGAAACTCCACAACTAGAGACTCCGCAACTCCACAACTAGAAACTCCCCAACTGGAAAATCTACAACTAGATACTCCACAACTAGAAAATCCCCAACTAGAAACTCCACAACTTGAACTCCACAACAATAGAGTCCACAACTTGAAACTCCACAAGTTTAAACTTCACAACTTGAGACTCCACAACTTGAAACTCCGCAACTAGAATCTCCGCCGCTAGAAACTACACAACTAGAGACTCCACAACTAGAAACTCCACAACTAGAAACTCCACAACTTGAAACCTCACAACCTTAAGAGTCGCAACTAGAAAATCCACAGCTAGAGATTCCGCAACTAGAAACTCCACAACTAGAAACTCAACAACTAGAAACTCCGCAACTGGAAACTTCACTACTAGATACTCCACAACTGGAAAAACGACAACTGGAAACTCCACATCTAGAGACTCCACAACATGAAACTCCAAAACTAGAGACTCTGCAACTAGAAACTTCAAAACTAGAAACTCCACAGCTACAAACTCCACAAATAGAGACTCGGCAACTAGAAATTCCACGAATAGAGACTCGGCAACTGGAAATTCCACAACTAGAGACTCTGCAACTAGAATCTCCACAACGGGAAAATCTACAACTAGATACTCCACAATTAGAAAATCCACAACTAGAAACTCCACAACTAGAAACTCCACAACTATAGAGTCCACAACTTGAAACTCCACAACTAGAAACTCCACAACTAGAAACTCCCCAACTTGAAACTCCGCAACTAGAATCTCCGCAGCTAGAAACTACACAACTAGAGACTCCACAACTAGAAACTCCACAACTAGAAACTCCACAACTTAAAACCTCAAGACCTTGAGTTGCGCAACTAGAAAATCCACAGCTAGAGATTCCGCAACTAGAAACTCCACAACTAGAAACTCCACAACTAGAAACTCAACAACTAGAAACTCCGCAACTAGAGACTCCAAAACTAGAAACTCCAGAACTTGAAACTCCACAACTAGAAACTCCAAAACTACAATTTCCACAAAACGAGACTCGGCAACTAGAAATTCCATACCTAGAAACTCCACAACTAAAAACTTTACAACTATAAACTGCAAAACTAGAGACTTCACAACTAGAAACTCAACAACTAGAAACTCCACAACTAAAAACTCCACAGCTGGAAACTCCACAACTTGAGACTCCGCAACTTGAAACTTCACAAGAAGAAACTCCGCTATTAAAAACTCCACAACCAGAAACTCCGCAACTAGAAACTCCACAACCTAAAACTCCACAACTAGATACTCCACAACTGGAAACTCCTCAACTAGATACTTCACAACTGGAAACTCCACAACTATATACTCCACAACTGGAAACTCCACAACTAGAAACTCCACAACTAGAGACTCCACAACTCGAAACTCCACAACTAGAAACTCCACAACTAGATACTCCGCAACTAGTAACTCTACAACTAGAGACTCCACAACTTGAAACTCCACAACTTCAAACTCCACAACTTGAGACTCCACAACTAGAAACTCCAGAAATGGAAACTCCGCAACTAGAAACTCCGCAGCTAGAAACTACACAACTAAAGACTCCACAACTAGAAACTCCAAAACTCGAAACTCCACAACTGGAAACTCCACAACTAGACACTCCACAACTAAAAACTCTTCAACTAGAAACTCCTGAACTTGAGACTCCACAACTAGAGAATCTACAAGTAGAAACTTCAAACTAGAAACTCAACAACTAGAAACTCCACAACTAAAAACTCAACAACTAGAAACTGCACAGCTTGAGGCTCCGCAACTTGAAACTCCACAACTTGAAACTCCACAACTAGAAACTCCGCAACTAGAAACTCCACAACTAGGGACTCTGCAACTAGAAACTCCACAACTAGAAACTCCACAACTGGAAACTCCACTACTAGATACTCCACAACTGGAAACTCGACAACTGGAAACTCCACAATTAGAGACTCCACAACTTGAAACTCCACAACTAGAGACTCTGCAACTAGAAACTCCACAACTAGAAACTCCACAACTACAAACTCCACAACTAGAGACTCCACCACTAGAAACTCCACAACTAGAAACTCCACAACTACAAACTCCACAAATAGAGACTCGTCAACTAGAAATTCCATATCTAGAAATTCCACAACTAAAAACTTTACAACTAGAAACTGCAAAACTAGAGACTTCACAACTAGAAACTCCACAACTAGAAACTACACAACTGGAAACTCCACAACTAGATACTCCACAACTGGAAACTCCACAACTAGAAACTCCACAACTACAACTAAAGACTCCACAACTCGAAACTCCAAAACTAGAAACTCCACAACCAGAGACTCCGCAACTCCACAAGTAGAAACTCCACAACTAGAAACTCAACAACTAGATACTGCGCAACTAGAAACTCCACAACTAGAGACTCCACAACTTGAAACTCCACAACTTGAAACTCCACAACTTGAGACTCCACAACTAGAAACTCCACAACTTGAAACTCCACAACCAGAAACTCCACAACCAGAATTTCCACAACTAGAAACTCCACAACTAGAAACTCCACATCTAGAAACTCCACAACTATAAACTCCACAAATAGAGACTCGGCTACAGGAAATTTCATGTCTAGAAAGTCCACAACTAAAAACTCCACAACTGGAAACTCCACAACTAGAAACTCCACAACTAGAAATACCACAACAAGAGACTCCGCAACTAGAAACTCCACAACCAGAGACTCTGCAACTAGAAACTCCGCAACTAGAAACTCAACAGCCAGAGACTCTGCAACTAGAAACTCTGCAGCTAGAAACTCCACAAACAGAAACTCCACAATTAGAAACTCCGCAGCTACAAACTCCACAACTAGAGACTCCACAACTAGAAACTCCACAAACAGAAACTCCACAATTAGAAACTCCGCAACTAGAAACTCCACAACTGGAAACTCCACAACTAGAAACTCCACAACTACAGACTCCGCAACTAGAAACTCCACAACCAGAGACTCTGCAACTAGAAACTCCGCAGCTAGAAACTCCACAAATAGAAACTTTACAACTAGAAACTGCAAAACTAGAGACTTAACAACTAGAAACTCAACAACTAGAAACTCCACAACTAAACACTCCACAACTGGAAACTCTACAACTTGAGACTCCGCAACATGAAACTCCACAACTAGAAACTCCGCTGTTAAAAACTCCGCAACTAGAAACTCCACAACTAGATACTCCAACTGGAAACTCCACAACTTGAAACTTCACAACCGGAAACTCCACAACTAGATACTCCACAACTGGAAACTCCACAACTAGAAACTCCACAACTAGAGACTCCGCATTTCCACAACTACAAACTCCACAACTGGAAACTCCACAACTAGATACTCCACAACTAGAAACTCCACAACTAAAGACTCCCCAACTTGAAACTCCACAACTTTGAACTCCACAACTTGATACTCCACAGCTAGAAACTCCACAACTAGAAACTCCTCAACTAGAAACTCCACAACTAGAAACTGCACAACTTGAAACCTCACAACCTTAAGTCACGCAACTAGAAAATCCACCGCTTGAGATTCCGCAACTAGAAACTCCACAACTAGAAACTCCACAACTAGAAACTCAACAACTAGAAACTCCGCAACTTGAAACTCCACAACTAGAAACTCCACAACTACAAACTCCACAAATAGAGACTCCGCAACTAGAAATTCTATATCTAGAAACTCCACAACTAAAAACTTTACAACTAGAAACTGCAAAACTAGAGAATTCACAACTAGAAACTCAACAACTAGAAACTCCACAACTAAAAACTCCACAACTGGAAACTCAACAACTTGAAACTCCGCAACTTGAAACTCCACAACTAGAAACTCCGCTATTAAAAACTCCGCAACTAGAAACTCCACAACTAGATACTCCAACTGGAAACTCCACAACTAGAAACTTCACAACTGGAAACTCCACAACTAGATACTCTACTACTGGAAACTCCACAACCAGAGACTCTGCAACTAGAAACTCCGCAACTCGAAACTCCACAACTAGAAACTCCACAACTAAAAACTTCACAACTAGAAACTCCACAACAACAAACTCCACAAATAAAGACTCGGCAACTAGAAATTCCATATCTAGAAACTCCACAACTAAAAACCCCACAACTAAAAACTCCAACACTAGTAACTCCACAACTAGAAACTCTACAACTAGAGATTCCGCAACTAAAAACTCCACAACTAGAAACTCTGCAGCTAGAAACTCCACAATTAGAAACTCTGCAGCTAGAAACTCCACAACTAGAGATTCCACAACTAGAAACTCCACAACTAGAAACTCCACAACTAGAAACTCCACAACTTGAAACCTCACAACTTTAAGTTCCGCAACTAGAAAATCCACAGCTAGAGATTCCGCAACTAGAAACTCCATAACTAGAAACTCCACAACTAGAAACTCCACAACTAGAAACTTCGCAACTAGAGACTCCACAACAAGAAACTCCACAACTTGAAACTCCACAACTAGAAACTCCACAACTACAAACTCCACAAATAGAGACTCGGCAACTAGAAATTCCATTTCTAGAAACTCCACAACTAAAAACTTTACAACTAGAAACTGCAAAACTAGAGACTCCGACACTTGAAACTCCACAACTAGAAACTCCGCTATTAAAACATCTGCAACTAGAAACTCCACAACCGGAAACTCCACAACTAGATACTCCACAACTGGAAACTCCACAACCAGAGACTCTGCAACTAGAAACTCCGCAACTCGAAACTCCACAACTAGAAACTCCACAACTAGAAACACCACAACTAGACTCCGCATTTCCACAACTGGAAACTCCACAACTAGATACTCCACAACTAGAAACTCCACAGCTAGAAACTCCACAACTAGAAACTCCACAACTAGAAACTCCACAACTTGAAACCTCACAACCTTAAGTTACGCAACTAGAAAATCCACAGCTTGAGATTCCGCAACTAGAAACTCCACAACTAGAAACTCCACACAACTAGAAACTCAACAACTAGAAACTCCGCAACTTAAAACTCCACAACTAGAAACTCCACAACTACAAACTCCACAAATAGAGGCTCCGCAACTATAAATTCCATAGCTAGAAACTCCACAACTAAAAACTTTACAACTAGAAACTGCAAAACTAGAGAATTCACAACTAGAAACTCAACAACTAGAAACTCCACAACTAAAAACTCCACAACTAAAAACTCCACAACTGGAAACACAACAACTTGAAACTCCGCAACTTGAAACTCCACAACTAGAAACTCCGCTATTAAAAACTTCGCAAGTAGAAACTCCACAACTAGATTCTCCAACTGGAAACTCCACAACTAGAAACTTCACAACTGGAAACTCCACAACTAGATACTCTACTACTGGAAACTCCACAACCAGAGACTCTGCAACTAGAAACTCTGCAACTCGAAACTCCACAACTAGAAACTCCACAACTAGAAACTTCACAACCAGAAACTCCACAACAAGATACTCCACAACTGGAAACTCCACAACCAGAGACTCTGCAACTAGAAACTCCGCAACTCGAAACTCCACAACTAGAAACTCCACAACTAGAAACTCCACAACTAGAGACTCCGCATTTCCACAACTAGAAACTTCACAACTGTAAACTCCACAACTATATACTCCACAACTAGAAACTCCACAACTAGAGACTCCCCAACTTGAAACTCTACAACTTTGAACTCCACAACTTGATACTCCATAACTAGAAACTCCACAACTAGAAACTCCACAACTACAAACTCCACAAATAGAGACTGGGCTACAAGAAATTTCATGTCTAGAAAGTCCACAACTAAAAACTCCACAACTGGAAACTCCACAACTAGAAATACCACAACTAGAGACTCCGCAACTAGAAACTCCACAACCAGAGACTCTGCAACTAGAAACTCCGCAGCTAGAAACTCCACAAATAGAAACTCTGCAACTAAAAACTCCGCAGCTAGAAACTACACAACTAGAAATTCCACAACTAGAAACTCCACAACTAGAAACTCCACAACTAGAAACTCCACAACTTGAAATCTCACAACCTTAAGTTACGCAACTAGAAAATCCACAGCTTGAGATTCCGCAACTAGAAACTCCACAACTAGAAACTCCACAACTAGAAACTCAACAACTAGAAACTCCGCAACTTGAAACTCCACAACTAGAAACTCCACAACTACAAACTCCACAAATAGAGGCTCCGCAACTATAAATTCCATATCTAGAAACTCCACAACTAAAAACTTTAAAACTAGAAACTGCAAAACTAGAGAATTCACAACTAGAAACTCAACAACTAGAAACTCCACAACTAAAAACTCCACAACTGGAAACTCAACAACTTGAAACTCCGCAACTTGAAACTCCACAACTAGAAACTCCGCTATTAAAAACTCCGCAACTAGAAACTCCACAACTAGATACTCCAACTGGAAACTCCACAACTAGAAACTTCACAACTGGAAACTCCACAACTAGATACTCTACTACTGGAAACTCCACAACCAGAGACTCTGCAACTAGAAACTCCGCAACTCGAAACTCCACAACTAGAAACTCCACAACTAGAAAGTCCACAACTAGAGACTCCGCATTTCCACAACCAGAAACAACACAACTGGAAACTCCACAACTAGATACTCCACAACTAGAGACTCCCCAACTTGAAACTCCACAACTTTGAACTCCACAACTTGATACTCCACAACTAGAAACTCCACAACTTTAAACTCCACAACTAGAAACTCCACAACCAGAAAATCTACAACTAGAAACTACGCAACAACAAACTCCACAACCAGAGACTCTGCAACTAGAAACTCCACAACTCAAAACTCCACAACTAGAAACTCCACATCTAGAACCTCCACAACTAGAGACTCCACAACTTCACAACTAGATACTCCACAACTAGAAACTCCACAACTAGAGATCCCCAACTTGAAACTCCACAACTTTAAACTCCACAACTTGAGACTCCACAACTAGAAACTCCACAACTTGAAACTCCACAACTAGAAACTCCACAACCAGAAACTCTACAACTGGAAACTCCACAACTAGAAACTCCACAACTAGAAACTCCGCAACTAGAGACTCCACAACTAAAAACTCCACAACTAGAAACTCCACAACAACAAACTCCACAAATAGAAACTCGGCAACTAGAAATTTCATATCTAGAAACTACACAACTAAAAACCCCACAACTAAAACTCCACAACTAGAAACTCCACAACTAGAAACTCTACAACTAGAGACTCCCCAACTTGAAACTCCACAACTTTGAACTCCACAACTTGATACTCCACAACTAGAAACTCCACAACTTTAAACTCCACAACTAGAAACTCCACAACCAGAAAATCTACAACTAGAAACTACGCAACTACAAACTCCACAACCAGAGACTCTGCAACTAGAAACTCCACAACTCAAAACTCCACAACTAGAAACTCCACATCTAGAACCTCCACAACTAGAGACTCCACAACTTCACAACTAGATACTCCACAACTAGAAACTCCACAACTAGATACTCCACAACTAGAAACTCCACAACTAGAGACTCCCCAACTTGAAACTCCACAACTTTAAACTCCACAACTTGAGACTCCACAACTAGGAACTCCACAACTTGAAACTCCACAACTAGAAACTCCACAACCAGAAACTCCACAACTGGAAACTCCACAACTAGAAACTCCACAACTAGAAACTCCGCAACTAGAGACTCCACAACAACAAACTCCACAAATAAAGACTCGGCAACTAGAAATTCCATATCTAGAAACTCCACAACTAAAAACCCCACAACTAAAAACTCCACAACTAGTAACTCCACAACTAGAAACTCTACAACTAGAGATTCCGCAACTAAAAACTCCACAACTAGAAACTCTGCAGCTAGAAACTCCACAAACAGACACTCCACAATTAGAAACTCTGCAGCTAGAAACTCCACAACTAGAGATTCCACAACTAGAAACTCCACAACTAGAAACTCCACAACTAGAAACTCCACAACTTGAAACCTCACAACTTTAAGTTCCGCAACTAGAAAATCCACAACTAGAAACTCCACAACTAGAAACTCCACAACTTGAAACCTCACAACTTTAAGTTCCGCAACTAGAAAATCCACAGCTAGAGATTCCGCAACTAGAAACTCCATAACTAGAAACTCCACAACTAGAAACTCCACAACTAGAAACTTCGCAACTAGAGACTCCACAACAAGAAACTCCACAACTAGAAACTCCACAACTACAAACTCCACAAATAGAGACTCGGCAACTAGAAATTCCATATCTAGAAATTCCACAACGAAAAACTTTACAACTAGAAACTGCAAAACTAGAGACTTCACAACTAGAAACTCCACAACTAGAAACTACACAACTGGAAACTCCACAACTAGATACTCCACAACTGCAAACTCCACAACTAGAAACTCCACAACGAAAAACTTTACAACTAGAAACTGCAAAACTAGAGACTTCACAACTAGAAACTCCACAACTAGAAACTACACAACTGGAAACTCCACAACTAGATACTCCACAACTGCAAACTCCACAACTAGAAACTCCACAACTACAACTAAAGACTCCACAACTCGAAACTCCAAAACTAGAAACTCCACAACCAGAGACTCCGCAACTCCACAAGTAGAAACTCCACAACTAGAAACTCAACAACTAGATACTGCGCAACTAGAAACTCCACAACTAGAGACTCCACAACTTGAAACTCCACAACTTGAAACTCCACAACTAGAATCTCCACAACTAGAGACTCCGCATTTCCACAACTACAAACTCCACAACTGGAAACTCCACAACTAGATACTCCACAACTAGAAACTCCACAACTAAAGACTCCCCAACTTGAAACTCCACAACTATGAACTCCACAACCTGATACTCCACAACTAGAAACTCCACAACTAGAAACTCCACAACTACAAACTCCACAAATAGAGACTCGGCTACAAGAAATTTCATGTCTAGAAAGTCCACAACTAAAAACTTTACAACTAGAAACTGCAAAACTAGAGACTTAACAACTAGAAACTCAACAACTAGAAACTCCACAACTAAACACTCCACAACTGGAAACTCCACAACTTGAGACTCCGCAACATGAAACTCCACAACTAGAAACTCCGCTATTAAAAACTCCGCAACTAGAAACTCCACAACTAGATACTCCAACTGGAAACTCCACAACTTGAAACTTCACAACCGGAAACTCCACAACTAGATACTCCACAACTGGAAACTCCACAACCAGAGACTCTGCAACTAGAAACTCTGCAACTCAAAACTCCACAACTAGAAACTCCACAACTAGAAACTCCACCACTAGAGACTCCGCATTTCCACAACTAGAAACTCCACAACTGGAAACTCCACAACTAGATACTCCACAACTAGAAACTTCACAACTAAAGACTCCCCAACTTGAAACTCCACAACTTTGAACTCGACACTTGATACTCCACAACTAGAAACTCCACAACTAGAAACTCCACAACTAGAAACTCCACAACTAGAAACTGCACAACTTGAAACCTCACAACCTTAAGTTACGCAACTAGAAAATCCACCGCTTGAGATTCCGCAACTAGAAACTCCACAACTAGAAACTCCACAACTAGAAACTCAACAACTAGAAACTCCGCAACTTGAAACTCCACAACTAGAAACTCCACAACTACAAACTCCACAAATAGAGACTCCGCAACTAGAAATTCTATATCTAGAAACTCCACAACTAAAAACTTTACAACTAGAAACTGCAAAACTAGAGAATTCACAACTAGAAACTCAACAACTAGAAACTCCACAACTAAAAACTCCACAACTGGAAACTCAACAACTTGAAACTCCGCAACTTGAAACTCCACAACTAGAAACTCCGCTATTAAAAACTCCGCAACTAGAAACTCCACAACTAGATACTCCAACTGGAAACTCCACAACTAGAAACTTCACAACTGGAAACTCCACAACTAAATACTCTACTACTGGAAACTCCACAACCAGAGACTCTGCAACTAGAAACTCCGCAACTCGAAACTCCACAACTAGAAACTCCACAACTAGAAACTCCACAGCTAGAGACTCCGCATTTCCACAACTAGAAACAACACAACTGGAAACTCCACAACTAGATACTCCACAACTAGAGACTCTCCAACTTGAAACTCCAAAATTTTGAACTCCACAACTTGATACTCCACAACTAGAAACTCCACAACTTTAAACTCCACAACTAGAAACTCCACAACCAGAAAATCTACAACTAGAAACTACGCAACTACAAACTCCACAACAAGAGACTCTGCAACTAGAAACTCCACAACTCGAAACTCCACAACTAGAAACTCCACAACTAGAACCTCCACAACTAGAGACTCCGCAACTCCACAACTAGATACTCCACAACTAGAAACTCCACAACTAGAGACTACACAACTGGAAACTCCACAACTAGATACTCCACAACTGCAAACTCCACAACTAGAAACTCCACAACTACAACTAAAGACTCCACAACTCGAAACTCCAAAACTAGAAACACCACAACCAGAGACTCCGCAACTCCACAAGTAGAAACTCCACAACTTGAAACTCCACAACTAGAAACTCCACAACCAGAAACTCCACAACTGGAAACTCCACAACTAGAAACTCCACAACTAGAAACTCCGCAACTAGAGACTCCACAACAACAAACTCCACAAATAAAGACTCGGCAACTAGAAATTCCATATCTAGAAACTCCACAACTAAAAACCCCACAACTAAAAACTCCACAACTAGTAACTCCACAACTAGAAACTCTACAACTAGAGATTCCGCAACTAAAAACTCCACAACTAGAAACTCTGCAGCTAGAAACTCCACAAACAGAAACTCCACAATTAGAAACTCTGCAGCTAGAAACTCCACAACTAGAGATTCCACAACTAGAAACTCCACAACTACAAACTCCACAAATAGAGGCTCCGCAACTATAAATTCCATATCTAGAAACTCCACAACTAAAAACTTTACAACTAGAAACTGCAAAACTAGAGAATTCACAACTAGAAACTCAACAACTAGAAACTCCACAACTAAAAACTCCACAACTGGAAACACAACAACTTGAAACTCCGCAACTTGAAACTCCACAACTAGAAACTCCGCTATTAAAAACTTCGCAACTAGAAACTCCACAACTAGATTCTCCAACTGAAAACTCCACAACTAGAAACTTCACAACTGGAAACTCCACAACTAGATACTCTACTACTGGAAACTCCACAACCAGAGACTCTGCAACTAGAAACTCTGCAACTCGAAACTCCACAACTAGAAACTCCACAACTAGAAACTTCACAACCGGAATCTCCACAACAAGATACTCCACAACTGGAAACTCCACAACCAGAGACTCTGCAACTAGAAACTCCGCAACTCGAAACTCCACAACTAGAAACTCCACAACTAGAAACTCCACAACTAGAGACTCCGCATTTCCACAACTAGAAACTCCACAACTGTAAACCCCACAACTATATACTCCACAACTAGAAACTCCACAACTAGAGACTCCCCAACTTGAAACTCTACAACTTTGAACTCCACAACTTGATACTCCACAACTAGAAACTCCACAACTAGAAACTCCACAACTACAAACTCCACAAATAGAGACTCGGCTACAAGAAATTTCATGTCTAGAAAGTCCACAACTAAAAACTCCACAACTGGAAACTCTACAACTAGAAATACCACAACTAGAGACTCCGCAACTAGAAACTCCACAACCAGAGACTCTGCAACTAGAAACTCCGCAGCTAGAAACTCCACAAATAGAAACTCTGCAACTAAAAACTCCGCAGCTAGAAACTACACAACTAGAAATTCCACAACTAGAAACTCCACAACTAGAAACTCCACAACTAGAAACTCCACAACTTGAAATCTCACAACCTTAAGTTACGCAACTAGAAAATCCACAGCTTGAGATTCCGCAACTAGAAACTCCACAACTAGAAACTCCACAACTAGAAACTCAACAACTAGAAACTCCGCAACTTGAAACTCCACAACTAGAAACTCCACAACTACAAACTGCACAAATAGAGGCTCCGCAACTATAAATTCCATATCTAGAAACTCCACAACTAAAAACTTTAAAACTAGAAACTGCAGAACTAGAGAATTCACAACTAGAAACTCAACAACTAGAAACTCCACAACTAAAAACTCCACAACTGGAAACTCAACAACTTGAAACTCCGCAACTTGAAACTCCACAACTAGAAACTCCGCCATTAAAAACTCCGCAACTATAAACTCCACAACTAGATACTCCAACTAGAAACTCCGCAACTCGAAACTCCACAACTAGAAACTCCACAACTAGAAAGTCCACAACTAGAGACTCCGCATTTCCACAACTAGAAACAACACAACTGGAAACTCCACAACTAGATACTCCACAACTAGAGACTCCCCAACTTGAAACTCCACAACTTTGAACTCCACAACTTGATACTCCACAACTAGAAACTCCACAACTTTAAACTCCACAACTAGAAACTCCACAACCAGGAAATCTACAACTAGAAACTACGCAACTACAAACTCCACAACCAGAGACTCAGCAACTAGAGACTCCACAACTAAAAACTCCACAACTAGAAACTCCACAACAACAAACTCCACAAATAGAAACTCGGCAACTAGAAATTCCATATCTAGAAACTCCACAACTAAAAACCCCACAACTAAAAACTCCACAACTAGAAACTCCACAACTAGAAACTCTACAACTAGAGACTCCGCAACTAGAAACTCCACAACTAGAAACTCTGCAACTAGAAACTCTGCAGCTAGAAACTCCACAAACAGAAACTCCACAATTAGAAACTCCGCAGCTAGAAACTCCACAACTAGAGATTCCACAACTAGAAACTCCACAACTAGAAACTCCACAACTAGAAACTCCACAACTTGAAACCTCACAACTTTAAGTTCCGCAACTAGAAAATCCACAGCTAGAGATTCCGCAACTAGAAACTCCATAACTAGAAACTCCACAACTAGAAACTCCGCAACTAGAGACTCCACAACAAGAAACTCCACAACTTGAAACTCCACAACTACAAACTCCACAACTACAAACTCCAAAAATAGAGACTCGGCAACTAGAAATTCTATATCTAGAAACTCCACAACTAAAAACCTTACAACTAGAAACTGCAAAACTAGAGACTTAACAACTAGAAACTCAACAACTAGAAACTCCACAACTAAAAACTCCACAACTGGAAACTCCACAACTTGAGACTCCGCAACTTGAAACTCCACAACTAGAAACTCCGCTATTAAAACCTCTGCAACTAGAAACTCCACAACCGGAAACTCCACAACAAGATACTCCACAACTGGAAACTCCACAACCAGAGACTCTGCAACTAGAAACTCCGCAACTCGAAACTCCACAACTAGAAACTCCACAACTAGAAACTCCACAACTAGAGACTCCACAACTCGAAACTCCACAACTACAAATTCCACAAATAGAGACTCGGCAACTAGAAATTCCACGAATAGAGACTCGGCAACTAGAAATTCCACAACTAGAGACTCTGCAACTAGAAACTCCACAACTAGAGACTCTGCAACTCCACAACTAGAAACTCCCCAACTGGAAAATCTACAACTAGATACTCCACAACTAGAAAATCCACAACTAGAAACTCCACAACTTGAACTCCACAACAATAGAGTCCACAACTTGAAACTCCACAAGTTTAAACTTCACAACTTGAGACTCCACAACTTGAAACTCCGCAACTAGAATCTCCGCCGCTAGAAACTACACAACTAGAGACTCCACAACTAGAAACTCCACAACTAGAAACTCCACAACTTGAAACCTCACAACCTTAAGAGTCGCAACTAGAAAATCCACAGCTAGAGATTCCGCAACTAGAAACTCCACAACTAGAAACTCAACAACTAGAAACTCCGCAACTGGAAACTTCACTACTAGATACTCCACAACTGAAAAAACGACAACTGGAAACTCCACATCTAGAGACTCCACAACATGAAACTCCAAAACTAGAGACTCTGCAACTAGAAACTTCAAAACTAGAAACTCCACAGCTACAAACTCCACAAATAGAGACTCGGCAACTAGAAATTCCACGAACAGAGACTCGGCAACTAGAAATTCCACAACTAGAGACTCTGCAACTAGAAACTCCACAACGGGAAAATCTACAACTAGATACTCCACAATTAGAAAATCCACAACTAGAAACTCCACAACTAGAAACTCCACAACTATAGAGTCCACAACTTGAAACTCCACAACTAGAAACTCCACAACTAGAAACTCCCCAACTTGAAACTCCGCAACTAGAATCTCCGCAGCTAGAAACTACACAACTAGAGACTCCACAACTAGAAACTCCACAACTAGAAACTCCACAACTTAAAACCTCAAGACCTTGAGTTACGCAACTAGAAAATCCACAGCTAGAGATTCCGCAACTAGAAACTCCACAACTAGAAACTCCACAACTAGAAACTCAACAACTAGAAACTCCGCAACTAGAGACTCCAAAACTAGAAACTCCAGAACTTGAAACTCCACAACTAGAAACTCCAAAACTACAAACTCCACAAAACGAGACTCGGCAACTAGAAATTCCATACCTAGAAACTCCACAACTAAAAACTTTACAACTATAAACTGCAAAACTAGAGACTTCACAACTAGAAACTCAACAACTAGAAACTCCACAACTAAAAACTCCACAGCTGGAAACTCCACAACTTGAGACTCCGCAACTAGAAACTCCACAACCTAAAACTCCACAACTAGATACTCCACAACTGGAAACTCCTCAACTAGATACTTCACAACTGGAAACTCCACAACTATATACTCCACAACTGGAAACTCCACAACTAGAAACTCCACAACTAGAGACTCCACAACTCGAAACTCCACAACTAGAAACTCCACAACTAGATACTCCGCAACTAGTAACTCTACAACTAGAGACTCCACAACTTGAAACTCCACAACTTCAAACTCCACAACTTGAGACTCCACAACTAGAAACTCCACAAATGGAAACTCCGCAACTAGAAACTCCGCAGCTAGAAACTACACAACTAAAGACTCCACAACTAGAAACTCCAAAACTCGAAACTCCACAACTAGAAACTCCACAACTAGACACTCCACAACTAAAAACTCTTCAACTAGAAACTCCTGAACTTGAGACTCCACAACTAGAGAATCTACAAGTAGAAACTTCAAACTAGAAACTCAACAACTAGAAACTCCACAACTAAAAACTCAACAACTAGAAACTGCACAGCTTGAGGCTCCGCAACTTGAAACTCCACAACTTGAAACTCCACAACTAGAAACTCCGCAACTAGAAACTCCACAACTAGGGACTCTGCAACTAGAAACTCCACAACTAGAAACTCCACAACTGGAAACTCCACTACTAGATACTCCACAACTGGAAACTCGACAACTGGAAACTCCACAATTAGAGACTCCACAACTTGAAACTCCACAACTAGAGACTCTGCAACTAGAAACTCCACAACTAGAAACTCCACAACTACAAACTCCACAACTAGAGACTCCACCACTAGAAACTCCACAACTAGAAACTCCACAACTACAAACTCCACAAATAGAGACTCGGCAACTAGAAATTCCATATCTAGAAATTCCACAACTAAAAACTTTACAACTAGAAACTGCAAAACTAGAGACTTCACAACTAGAAACTCCACAACTAGAAACTACACAACTGGAAACTCCACAACTAGATACTCCACAACTGGAAACTCCACAACTAGAAACTCCACAACTACAACTAAAGACTCCACAACTCGAAACTCCAAAACTAGAAACTCCACAACCAGAGACTCCGCAACTCCACAAGTAGAAACTCCACAACTAGAAACTCAACAACTAGATACTGCGCAACTAGAAACTCCACAACTAGAGACTCCACAACTTGAAACTCCACAACTTGAAACTCCACAACTTGAGACTCCACAACTAGAAACTCCACAACTTGAAACTCCACAACCAGAAACTCCACAACCAGAATTTCCACAACTAGAAACTCCACAACTAGAAACTCCACATCTAGAAACTCCACAACTATAAACTCCACAAATAGAGACTCGGCTACAGGAAATTTCATGTCTAGAAAGTCCACAACTAAAAACTCCACAACTGGAAACTCCACAACTAGAAATACCACAACAAGAGACTCCGCAACTAGAAACTCCACAACCAGAGACTCTGCAACTAGAAACTCCGCAACTAGAAACTCAACAGCCAGAGACTCTGCAACTAGAAACTCTGCAGCTAGAAACTCCACAAACAGAAACTCCACAATTAGAAACTCCGCAGCTACAAACTCCACAACTAGAGACTCCACAACTAGAAACTCCACAAACAGAAACTCCACAATTAGAAACTCCGCAACTAGAAACTCCACAACTGGAAACTCCACAACTAGAAACTCCACAACTACAGACTCCGCAACTAGAAACTCCACAACCAGAGACTCTGCAACTAGAAACTCCGCAGCTAGAAACTCCACAAATAGAAACTCCACAAATAGAGACTCGGCAACTTGAAATTTCATATCTAGAAACTCCACAACTAAAAACTTTACAACTAGAAACTGCAAAACTAGAGACTTAACAACTAGAAACTCAACAACTAGAAACTCCACAACTAAACACTCCACAACTGAAAACTCTACAACTTGAGACTCCGCAACATGAAACTCCACAACTAGAAACTCCGCTATTAAAAACTCCGCAACTAGAAACTCCACAACTAGATACTCCAACTGGAAACTCCACAACTTGAAACTTCACAACCGGAAACTCCACAACTAGATACTCCACAACTGGAAACTCCACAACTAGAAACTCCACAACTAGAGACTCCGCATTTCCACAACTACAAACTCCACAACTGGAAACTCCACAACTAGATACTCCACAACTAGAAACTCCACAACTAAAGACTCCCCAACTTGAAACTCCACAACTTTGAACTCCACAACTTGATACTCCACAACTAGAAACTCCACAACTAGAAACTCCTCAACTAGAAACTCCACAACTAGAAACTGCACAACTTGAAACCTCACAACCTTAAGTCACGCAACTAGAAAATCCACCGCTTGAGATTCCGCAACTAGAAACTCCACAACTAGAAACTCCACAACTAGAAACTCAACAACTAGAAACTCCACAATTAGAAACTCCGCAGCTACAAACTCCACAACTAGAGACTCCACAACTAGAAACTCCACAAACAGAAACTCCACAATTAGAAACTCCGCAACTAGAAACTCCACAACTGGAAACTCCACAACTAGAAACTCCACAACTACAGACTCCGCAACTAGAAACTCCACAACCAGAGACTCTGCAACTAGAAACTCCGCAGCTAGAAACTCCACAAATAGAAACTCCACAAATAGAGACTCGGCAACTTGAAATTTCATATCTAGAAACTCCACAACTAAAAACTTTACAACTAGAAACTGCAAAACTAGAGACTTAACAACTAGAAACTCAACAACTAGAAACTCCACAACTAAACACTCCACAACTGGAAACTCTACAACTTGAGACTCCGCAACATGAAACTCCACAACTAGAAACTCCGCTATTAAAAACTCCGCAACTAGAAACTCCACAACTAGATACTCCAACTGGAAACTCCACAACTTGAAACTTCACAACCGGAAACTCCACAACTAGATACTCCACAACTGGAAACTCCACAACTAGAAACTCCACAACTAGAGACTCCGCATTTCCACAACTACAAACTCCACAACTGGAAACTCCACAACTAGATACTCCACAACTAGAAACTCCACAACTAAAGACTCCCCAACTTGAAACTCCACAACTTTGAACTCCACAACTTGATACTCCACAACTAGAAACTCCACAACTAGAAACTCCTCAACTAGAAACTCCACAACTAGAAACTGCACAACTTGAAACCTCACAACCTTAAGTCACGCAACTAGAAAATCCACCGCTTGAGATTCCGCAACTAGAAACTCCACAACTAGAAACTCCACAACTAGAAACTCAACAACTAGAAACTCCGCAACTTGAAACTCCACAACTAGAAACTCCACAACTACAAACTCCACAAATAGAGACTCCGCAACTAGAAATTCTATATCTAGAAACTCCACAACTAAAAACTTTACAACTAGAAACTGCAAAACTAGAGAATTCACAACTAGAAACTCAACAACTAGAAACTCCACAACTAAAAACTCCACAACTGGAAACTCAACAACTTGAAACTCCGCAACTTGAAACTCCACAACTAGAAACTCCGCTATTAAAAACTCCGCAACTAGAAACTCCACAACTAGATACTCCAACTGGAAACTCCACAACTAGAAACTTCACAACTGGAAACTCCACAACTAGATACTCTACTACTGGAAACTCCACAACCAGAGACTCTGCAACTAGAAACTCCGCAACTCGAAACTCCACAACTAGAAACTCCACAACTAAAAACTTCACAACTAGAAACTCCACAACAACAAACTCCACAAATAAAGACTCGGCAACTAGAAATTCCATATCTAGAAACTCCACAACTAAAAACCCCACAACTAAAAACTCCACAACTAGTAACTCCACAACTAGAAACTCTACAACTAGAGATTCCGCAACTAAAAACTCCACAACTAGAAACTCTGCAGCTAGAAACTCCACAAACAGAAACTCCACAATTAGAAACTCTGCAGCTAGAAACTCCACAACTAGAGATTCCACAACTAGAAACTCCACAACTAGAAACTCCACAACTAGAAACTCCACAACTTGAAACCTCACAACTTTAAGTTCCGCAACTAGAAAATCCACAGCTAGAGATTCCGCAACTAGAAACTCCATAACTAGAAACTCCACAACTAGAAACTCCACAACTAGAAACTTCGCAACTAGAGACTCCACAACAAGAAACTCCACAACTTGAAACTCCACAACTAGAAACTCCACAACTACAAACTCCACAAATAGAGACTCGGCAACTAGAAATTCCATATCTAGAAACTCCACAACTAAAAACTTTACAACTAGAAACTGCAAAACTAGAGACTCCGACACTTGAAACTCCACAACTAGAAACTCCGCTATTAAAACATCTGCAACTAGAAACTCCACAACCGGAAACTCCACAACTAGATACTCCACAACTGGAAACTCCACAACCAGAGACTCTGCAACTAGAAACTCCGCAACTCGAAACTCCACAACTAGAAACTCCACAACTAGAAACACCACAACTAGACTCCGCATTTCCAAAACTGGAAACTCCACAACTAGATACTCCACAACTAGAAACTCGACAGCTAGAAACTCCACAACTAGAAACTCCACAACTAGAAACTCCACAACTTGAAACCTCACAACCTTAAGTTACGCAACTAGAAAATCCACAGCTTGAGATTCCGCAACTAGAAACTCCACAACTAGAAACTCCACACAACTAGAAACTCAACAACTAGAAACTCCGCAACTTAAAACTCCACAACTAGAAACTCCACAACTACAAACTCCACAAATAGAGGCTCCGCAACTATAAATTCCATAGCTAGAAACTCCACAACTAAAAACTTTACAACTAGAAACTGCAAAACTAGAGAATTCACAACTAGAAACTCAACAACTAGAAACTCCACAACTAAAAACTCCACAACTAAAAACTCCACAACTGGAAACACAACAACTTGAAACTCCGCAACTTGAAACTCCACAACTAGAAACTCCGCTATTAAAAACTTCGCAAGTAGAAACTCCACAACTAGATTCTCCAACTGGAAACTCCACAACTAGAAACTTCACAACTGGAAACTCCACAACTAGATACTCTACTACTGGAAACTCCACAACCAGAGACTGCAACTAGAAACTCTGCAACTCGAAACTCCACAACTAGAAACTCCACAACTAGAAACTTCACAACCAGAAACTCCACAACAAGATACTCCACAACTGGAAACTCCACAACCAGAGACTCTGCAACTAGAAACTCCGCAACTCGAAACTCCACAACTAGAAACTCCACAACTAGAAACTCCACAACTAGAGACTCCGCATTTCCACAACTAGAAACTCCACAACTGTAAACTCCACAACTATATACTCCACAACTAGAAACTCCACAACTAGAGACTCCCCAACTTGAAACTCTACAACTTTGAACTCCACAACTTGATACTCCACAACTAGAAACTCCACAACTAGAAACTCCACAACTACAAACTCCGCAAATAGAGACTGGGCTACAAGAAATTTCATGTCTAGAAAGTCCACAACTAAAAACTCCACAACTGGAAACTCCACAACTAGAAATACCACAACTGGAGACTCCGCAACTAGAAACTCCACAACCAGAGACTCTGCAACTAGAAACTCCGCAGCTAGAAACTCCACAAATAGAAACTCTGCAACTAAAAACTCCGCAGCTAGAAACTACACAACTAGAAATTCCACAACTAGAAACTCCACAACTAGAAACTCCACAACTAGAAACTCCACAACTTGAAATCTCACAACCTTAAGTTACGCAACTAGAAAATCCACAGCTTGAGATTCCGCAACTAGAAACTCCACAACTAGAAACTCCACAACTAGAAACTCAACAACTAGAAACTCCGCAACTTGAAACTCCACAACTAGAAACTCCACAACTACAAACTCCACAAATAGAGGCTCCGCAACTATAAATTCCATATCTAGAAACTCCACAACTAAAAACTTTAAAACTAGAAACTGCAAAACTAGAGAATTCACAACTAGAAACTCAACAACTAGAAACTCCACAACTAAAAACTCCACAACTGGAAACTCAACAACTTGAAACTCCGCAACTTGAAACTCCACAACTAGAAACTCCGCTATTAAAAACTCCGCAACTAGAAACTCCACAACTAGATACTCCAACTGGAAACTCCACAACTAGAAACTTCACAACTGGAAACTCCACAACTAGATACTCTACTACTGGAAACTCCACAACCAGAGACTCTGCAACTAGAAACTCCGCAACTCGAAACTCCACAACTAGAAACTCCACAACTAGAAAGTCCACAACTAGAGACTCCGCATTTCCACAACCAGAAACAACACAACTGGAAACTCCACAACTAGATACTCCACAACTAGAGACTCCCCAACTTGAAACTCCACAACTTTGAACTCCACAACTTGATACTCCACAACTAGAAACTCCACAACTCAAAACTCCACAACTAGAAACTCCACATCTAGAACCTCCACAACTAGAGACTCCACAACTTCACAACTAGATACTCCACAACTAGAAACTCCACAACTAGAGACTCCCCAACTTGAAACTCCACAACTTTAAACTCCACAACTTGAGACTCCACAACTAGAAACTCCACAACTTGAAACTCCACAACTAGAAACTCCACAACCAGAAACTCTACAACTGGAAACTCCACAACTAGAAACTCCACAACTAGAAACTCCGCAACTAGAGACTCCACAACTAAAAACTCCACAACTAGAAACTCCACAACAACAAACTCCACAAATAGAAACTCGGCAACTAGAAATTTCATATCTAGAAACTACACAACTAAAAACCCCACAACTAAAACTCCACAACTAGAAACTCCACAACTAGAAACTCTACAACTAGAGACTCCGCAACTAGAAACTGCACAACTAGAAACTCCACAACTTGAAACCTCACAACCTTAAGTTACGCAACTAGAAAATCCACAGCTTGAGATTCCGCAACTAGAAACTCCACAACTAGAAACTCCACAACTAGAAACTCAACAACTAGAAACTCCGCAACTTGAAACTCCACAGCTACAAACTCTACAACTACAAACTCCACAAATAGAGACTCCGCAACTATAAATTCCATATCTAGAAACTCCACAACTAAAAACTTTACAACTAGAAACTGCAAAACTAGAGAATTCACAACTAGAAACTCAACAACTAGAAACTCCACAACTAAAAACTCCACAACTGGAAACTCAACAACTTGAAACTCCGCAACTTGAAGCTCCACAACTAGAAACTCCGCTATTCAAAACTTCGCAACTAGAAACTCCACAACTAGATACTCCAACTGGAAACTCCACAACTAGAAACTCCACAACTGTAAACTCCACAACTAGATACTCCACAACTAGAAACTCCACAACTAGGGACTCCCCAACTTGAAACTCCACAACTTTGAACTCCACAACTTGATACTCCACAACTAGACACTCCACAACTAGAAACTCCACAACTACAAACTCCACAAATAGAGACTCGGCTACAAGAAATTTAATGTCTAGAAAGTCCACAACTAAAAACTCCACAACTGGAAACTCCACAACTAGAAACTCTACAACTAGAAATACCACAACTAGAGACTCTGCAACTAGAAACTCCGCAGCTAGAAACTCCACAAATCGAAACTCTGCAACTAAAAACTCCGCAGCTAGAAACTACACAACTAGAAACTCAACAACTAGAACTTCCGCAACTTGAAACTCCACAACTAGAAACTCCACAACTACAAACTCCACAATTAGAGGCTCGTCAACTATAAATTCCATATCTAGAAACTCCACAACTAAAAACTTTACAACTAGAAACTGCAAAACTAGAGAATTCACAACTAGAAACTCAACAACTAGAAACTCCACAACTAAAAACTCCACAACTGGAAACTCCACAACTTGAGACTCCGCAACTTGAAACTCCACAACTAGAAACTCCGCTATTAAAACCTCTGCAACTAGAAACTCCACAACCGGAAACTCCAGAACAAGATACTCCACAACTGGAAACTCCACAACCAGAGACTCTGCAACTAGAAATTCCGCAACTCGAAACTCCACAACTAGAAACTCCACAACTAGAAACTCCACAACTAGAGACTCCACAACTCGAAACTCCACAACTACAAATTCCACAAATAGAGACTCGGCAACTAGAAATTCCACGAATAGAGACTCGGCAACTAGAAATTCCACAACTGAGACTCTGCAACTAGAAACTCCACAACTAGAGACTCCGCAACTCCACAACTAGAAACTCCCCAACTGGAAAATCTACAACTAGATACTCCACAACTAGAAAATCCACAACTAGAAACTCCACAACTTGAACTCCACAACAATAGAGTCCACAACTTGAAACTCCACAAGTTTAAACTTCACAACTTGAGACTCCACAACTTGAAACTCCGCAACTAGAATCTCCGCCGCTAGAAACTACACAACTAGAGACTCCACAACTAGAAACTCCACAACTAGAAACTCCACAACTTGAAACCTCACAACCTTAAGAGTCGCAACTAGAAAATCCACAGCTAGAGATTCCGCAACTAGAAACTCCACAACTAGAAACTCAACAACAAGAAACTCCGCAACTGGAAACTTCACTACTAGATACTCCACAACTGGAAAAACGACAACTGGAAACTCCACATCTAGAGACTCCACAACATGAAACTCCAAAACTAGAGACTCTGCAACTAGAAACTTCAAAACTAGAAACTCCACAACTACAAACTCCACAAATAGAGACTCGGCAACTAGAAATTCCACGAATAGAGACTTGGCAACTAGAAATTCCACAACTAGAGACTCTGCAACTAGAAACTCCACAACGGGAAAATCTACAACTAGATACTCCACAATTAGAAAATCCACAACTAGAAACTCCACAACTAGAAACTCCACAACTATAGAGTCCACAACTTGAAACTCCACAACTAGAAACTCCACAACTAGAAACTCCCCAACTTGAAACTCCGCAACTAGAATCTCCGCAGCTAGAAACTACACAACTAGAGACTCCACAACTAGAAACTCCACAACTAGAAACTCCACAACTTAAAACCTCAAGACCTTAAGTTACGCAACTAGAAAATCCACAGCTAGAGATTCCGCAACTAGAAACTCCACAACTAGAAACTCCACAACTAGAAACTCAACAACTAGAAACTCCGCAACTAGAGACTCCAAAACTAGAAACTCCAGAACTTGAAACTCCACAACTAGAAACTCCAAAACTACAAACTTCACAAAACGAGACTCGGCAACTAGAAATTCCATACCTAGAAACTCCACAACTAAAAACTTTACAACTATAAACTGCAAAACTAGAGACTTCACAACTAGAAACTCAACAACTAGAAACTCCACAACTAAAAACTCCACAACTAGAAACTCCACAACTAGATACTCCGCAACTAGTAACTCTACAACTAGAGACTCCACAACTTGAAACTCCACAACTTCAAACTCCACAACTTGAGACTCCACAACTAGAAACTCCACAAATGGAAACTCCGCAACTAGAAACTCCGCAGCTAGAAACTACACAACTAAAGACTCCACAACTAGAAACTCCAAAACTCGAAACTCCACAACTGGAAACTCCACAACTAGACACTCCACAACTAAAAACTCTTCAACTAGAAACTCCTGAACTTGAGACTCCACAACTAGAGAATCTACAAGTAGAAACTTCAAACTAGAAACTCAACAACTAGAAACTCCACAACTAAAAACTCAACAACTAGAAACTGCACAGCTTGAGGCTCCGCAACTTGAAACTCCACAACTTGAAACTCCACAACTAGAAACTCCGCAACTAGAAACTCCACAACTAGGGACTCTGCAACTAGAAACTCCACAACTAGAAACTCCACAACTGGAAACTCCACTATTAGATACTCCACAACTGGAAACTCGACAACTGGAAACTCCACAATTAGAGACTCCACAACTTGAAACTCCACAACTAGAGACTCTGCAACTAGAAACTCCACAACTAGAAACTCCACAACTACAAACTCCGCAACTAGAGACTCCACCACTAGAAACTCCACAACTAGAAACTCCACAACTACAAACTCCACAAATAGAGACTCGGCAACTAGAAATTCCATATCTAGAAATTCCACAACTAAAAACTTTACAACTAGAAACTGCAAAACTAGAGACTTCACAACTAGAAACTCCACAACTAGAAACTACACAACTGGAAACTCCACAACTAGATACTCCACAACTGGAAACTCCACAACTAGAAACTCCACAACTACAACTAAAGACTCCACAACTCGAAACTCCAAAACTAGAAACTCCACAACCAGAGACTCCGCAACTCCACAAGTAGAAACTCCACAACTAGAAACTCAACAACTAGATACTGCGCAACTAGAAACTCCACAACTAGAGACTCCACAACTTGAAACTCCACAACTTGAAACTCCACAACTTGAGACTCCACAACTAGAAACTCCACAACTTGAAACTCCACAACCAGAAACTCCACAACCAGAATTTCCACAACTAGAAACTCCACAACTAGAAACTCCACATCTAGAAACTCCACAACTATAAACTCCACAAATAGAGACTCGGCTACAGGAAATTTCATGCCTAGAAAGTCCACAACTGAAAACTCCACAACTGGAAACTTCACAACTAGAAACTCCACAACTAGAAATACCACAACAAGAGACTCCGCAACTAGAAACTCCACAACCAGAGACTCTGCAACTAGAAACTCCGCAACTAGAAACTCAACAGCAGAGACTCTGCAACTAGAAACTCTGCAGCTAGAAACTCCACAAACAGAAACTCCACAATTAGAAACTCCGCAGCTACAAACTCCACAACTAGAGACTCCACAACTAGAAACTCCACAAACAGAAACTTCACAATTAGAAACTCCGCAACTAGAAACTTCACAACTGGAAACTCCACAACTAGAAACTCCACAACTACAGACTCCGCAACTAGAAACTCCACAACCAGAGACTCTGCAACTAGAATCTCCGCAGCTAGAAACTCCACAAATAGAAACTCCACAAATAGAGACTCGGCAACTAGAAATTTCATATCTAGAAACTCCACAACTAAAAACTTTACAACTAGAAACTGCAAAACTAGAGACTTAACAACTAGAAACTCAACAACTAGAAACTCCACAACTAAACACTTCACAACTGGAAACTCCACAACTTGAGACTCCGCAACATGAAACTCCACAACTAGAAACTCCGCTATTAAAAACTCCGCAACTAGAAACTCCACAACTAGATACTCCAACTGGAAACTCCACAACTTGAAACTTCACAACCGGAAACTCCACAACTAGATACTCCACAACTGGAAACTCCACAACTAGAAACTCCACAACTAGAGACTCCGCATTTCCACAACTACAAACTCCACAACTGGAAACTCCACAACTAGATACTCCACAACTAGAAACTCCACAACTAAAGACTCCCCAACTTGAAACTCCACAACTTTGAACTCCACAACTTGATACTCCACAACTAGAAACTCCACAACTAGAAACTCCTCAACTAGAAACTCCACAACTAGAAACTGCACAACTTGAAACCTCACAACCTTAAGTTACGCAACTAGAAAATCCACCGCTTGAGATTCCGCAACTAGAAACTCCACAACTAGAAACTCCACAACTAGAAACTCAACAACTAGAAACTCCGCAACTTGAAACTCCACAACTAGAAACTCCACAACTACAAACTCCACAAATAGAGACTCCGCAACTAGAAATTCTATATCTAGAAACTCCACAACTAAAAACTTTACAACTAGAAACTGCAAAACTATAGAATTCACAACTAGAAACTCAACAACTAGAAACTCCACAACTAAAAACTCCACAACTAGAAACTCCGCTATTAAAAACTCCGCAACTAGAAACTCCACAACTAGATACTCCAACTGGAAACTCCACAACTAGAAACTTCACAACTGGAAACTCCACAACTAGATACTCTACTACTGGAAACTCCACAACCAGAGACTCTGCAACTAGAAACTCCGCAACTCGAAACTCCACAACTAGAAACTCCACAACTAGAAACTCCACAGCTAGAGACTCCGCATTTCCACAACTAGAAACAACACAACTGGAAACTCCACAACTAGATACTCCACAACTAGAGACTCTCCAACTTGAAACTCCACAACTTTGAACTCCACAACTTGATACTCCACAACTAGAAACTCCACAACTTTAAACTCCACAACTAGAAACTCCACAACCAGAAAATCTACAACTAGAAACTACGCAACTACAAACTCCACAACAAGAGACTCTGCAACTAGAAACTCCACAACTCGAAACTCCACAACTAGAAACTTCACAACTAGAACCTCCACAACTAGAGACTCCGCAACTCCACAACTAGATACTCCACAACTAGAAACTCCACAACTAGAGACTCCCCAACTTGAAACTCCACAACTTTAAACTCCACAACTTGAGACTCCACAACTAGAAACTCCACAACTTGAAACTCCACAACTAGAAACTCCACATCCAGAAACTCCACAACTGGAAACTCCACAACTAGAAACTCCACAACTAGAAACTCCGCAACTAGAGACTCCACAACTAAAAACTTCACAACTAGAAACTCTGCAGCTAGAAACTCCACGAACAGAAACTCCACAATTAGAAACTCTGCAGCTAGAAACTCCACAACTAGAGATTCCACAACTAGAAACTCCACAACTAGAAACTCCACAACTTGAAACCTCACAACTTTAAGTTCCGCAACTAGAAAATCCACAGCTAGAGATTCCGCAACTAGAAACTCCATAACTAGAAACTCCACAACTAGAAACTCCACAACTAGAAACTTCGTAACTAGAGACTCCACAACAAGAAACTCCACAACTTGAAACTCCACAACTAGAAACTCCACAACTACAAACTCCACAAATAGAGACTCGGCAACTAGAAATTCCATATCTAGAAACTCCACAACTAAAAACTTTACAACTAGAAACTGCAAAACTAGAGACTCCGACACTTGAAACTCCACAACTAGAAACTCCGCTATTAAAACCTCTGCAACTAGAAACTCCACAACCGGAAACTCCACAACTTGATACTCCACAACTGGAAACTCCACAACCAGAGACTCTGCAACTAGAAACTCCGCAACTCGAAACTCCACAACTAGAAACTCCACAACTAGAAACACCACAACTAGACTCCGCATTTCCACAACTGGAAACTCCACAACTAGATACTCCACAACTAGAAACTCCACAACTAGAGACTCCACAACTTGAAACTCCACAACTTCGAACTCCACAACTTGATACTCCACAACTAGAAACTCCACAACTAGAAACTCCACAACTAGAAACTCCACAACTAGAAACTCCACAACTTGAAACCTCACAACCTTAAGTTACGCAACTAGAAAATCCACAGCTTGAGATTCCGCAACTAGAAACTCCACAACTAGAAACTTCACACAACTAGAAACTCAACAACTAGAAACTCCGCAACTTGAAACTCCACAACTAGAAACTCCACAACTACAAACTCCACAAATAGAGGCTCCGCAACTATAAATTCCATATCTAGAAACTCCACAACTAAAAACTTTACAACTTGAAACTGCAAAACTAGAGAATTCACAACTAGAAACTCAACAACTAGAAACTCCACAACTAAAAACTCCACAACTAAAAACTCCACAACTGGAAACACAACAACTTGAAACTCCGCAACTTGAAACTCCACAACTAGAAACTCCGCTATTAAAAACTTCGCAAGTAGAAACTCCACAACTAGATTCTCCAACTGGAAACTCCACAACTAGAAACTTCACAACTGGAAACTCCACAACTAGATACTCTACTACTGGAAACTCCACAACCAGAGACTCTGCAACTAGAAACTCTGCAACTCGAAACTCCACAACTAGAAACTCCACAACTAGAAACTTCACAACCAGAAACTCCACAACAAGATACTCCACAACTGGAAACTCCACAACCAGAGACTCTGCAACTAGAAACTCCGCAACTCGAAACTCCACAACTAGAAACTCCACAACTAGAAACTCCACAACTAGAGACTCCGCATTTCCACAACTAGAAACTCCACAACTGTAAACTCCACAACTATATACTCCACAACTAGAAACTCCACAACTAGAGACTCCCCAACTTGAAACTCTACAACTTTGAACTCCACAACTTGATACTCCACAACTAGAAACTCCACAACTAGAAACTCCACAACTACAAACTCCACAAATAGAGACTGGGCTACAAGAAATTTCATGTCTAGAAAGTCCACAACTAAAAACTCCACAACTGGAAACTCCACAACTAGAAATACCACAACTAGAGACTCCGCAACTAGAAACTCCACAACCAGAGACTCTGCAACTAGAAACTCCGCAGCTAGAAACTCCACAAATAGAAACTCTGCAACTAAAAACTCCGCAGCTAGAAACTACACAACTAGAAATTCCACAACTAGAAACTCCACAACTAGAAACTCCACAACTAGAAACTCCACAACTTGAAATCTCACAACCTTAAGTTACGCAACTAGAAAATCCACAGCTTGAGATTCCGCAACTAGAAACTCCACAACTAGAAACTCCACAACTAGAAACTCAACAACTTGAAACTCCGCAACTTGAAACTCCACAACTAGAAACTCCACAACTACAAACTCCTCAAATAGAGGCTCCGCAACTATAAATTCCATATCTAGAAACTCCACAACTAAAAACTTTAAAACTAGAAACTGCAAAACTAGAGAATTCACAACTAGAAACTCAACAACTAGAAACTCCACAACTAAAAACTCCACAACTGGAAACTCAACAACTTGAAACTCCGCAACTTGAAACTCCACAACTAGAAACTCCGCTATTAAAAACTCCGCAACTAGAAACTCCACAACTAGATACTCCAACTGGAAACTCCACAACTAGAAACTTCACAACTGGAAACTCCACAACTAGATACTCTACTACTGGAAACTCCACAACCAGAGACTCTGCAACTAGAAACTCCGCAACTCGAAACTCCACAACTAGAAACTCCACAACTAGAAAGTCCACAACTAGAGACTCCGCATTTCCACAACTAGAAACAACACAACTGGAAACTCCACAACTAGATACTCCAGAACTAGAGACTCCCCAACTTGAAACTCCACAACTTTGAACTCCACAACTTGATACTCCACAACTAGAAACTCCACAACTTTAAACTCCACAACTAGAAACTCCACAACCAGAAAATCTACAACTAGAAACTACGCAACTACAAACTCCACAACCAGAGACTCTGCAACTAGAAACTCCACAACTCAAAACTCCACAACTAGAAACTCCACATCTAGAACCTCCACAACTAGAGACTCCACAACTTCACAACTAGATACTCCACAACTAGAAACTCCACAACTAGAGACTCCCCAACTTGAAACTCCACAACTTTAAACTCCACAACTTGAGACTCCACAACTAGAAACTCCACAACTTGAAACTCCACAACTAGAAACTCCATAACCAGAAACTCTACAACTGGAAACTCCACAACTAGAAACTCCACAACTAGAAACTCCGCAACTAGAGACTCCACAACTAAAAACTCCACAACTAGAAACTCCACAACAACAAACTCCACAAATAGAAACTCGGCAACTGGAAATTTCATATCTAGAAACTCCACAACTAAAAACCCCACAACTAAAACTCCACAACTAGAAACTCCACAACTAGAAACTCTACAACTAGAGACTCCGCAACTAGAAACTCCACAACTAGAAACTCCACAACTAGAAACTCCACAACTTGAAACCTCACAACCTTAAGTTACGCAACTAGAAAATCCACAGCTTGAGATTCCGCAACTAGAAACTCCACAACTAGAAACTCCACAACTAGAAACTCAACAACTAGAAACTCCGCAACTTGAAACTCCACAGCTACAAACTCTACAACTACAAACTCCACAAATAGAGACTCCGCAACTATAAATTCCATATCTAGAAACTCCACAACTAAAAACTTTACAACTAGAAACTGCAAAACTAGAGAATTCACAACTAGAAACTCAACAACTAGAAACTCCACAACTAAAAACTCCACAACTGGAAACTCAACAACTTGAAACTCCGCAACTTGAAGCTCCACAACTAGAAACTCCGCTATTCAAAACTTCGCAACTAGAAACTCCACAACTAGATACTCCAACTGGAAACTCCACAACTAGAAACTTCACAACTGGAAACTCCACAACTAGATACTCTACTACTGGAAACTCCACAACCAGAGACTCTGCAACTAGAAACTCTGCAACTCGAAACTCCACAACTAGAAACTCCACAACTAGAAACTTCACAACCAGAAACTCCACAACTAGATACTCCACAACTGGAAACTCCACAACCAGAGACTCTGCAACTAGAAACTCCGCAACTCGAAACTCCACAACTAGAAACTCCACAACTAGAAAGTCCGCAACTAGAGACTCCGCATTTCCACAACTAGAAACTCCACAACTGTAAACTCCACAACTAGATACTCCACAACTAGAAACTCCACAACTAGGGACTCCCCAACTTGAAACTCCACAACTTTGAACTCCACAACTTGATACTCCACAACTAGACACTCCACAACTAGAAACTCCACAACTACAAACTCCATAAATAGAGACTCGGCTACAAGAAATTTAATGTCTAGAAAGTCCAAACCAAAAACTCCACAACTGGAAACTCCACAACTAGAAATACCACAACTAGAGACTCCGCAACTAGAAACTCCACAACCAGACACTCTGCAACTAGAAACTCCGCAGCTAGAAACTCCACAAATAGAAACTCTGCAACTAAAACTCTGCAGCTAGAAACTACACAACTAGAAATTCCACAACTAGAAACTCCACAACTAGAAACTCCACAACTAGAAACTCCACAACTAGAAACTCCACAACTTGAAATCTCACAACCTTAAGTTACGCAACTAGAAAATCCACAGCTTGAGATTCCGCAACTAGAAACTCCACAACTAGAAACTCCACAACTAGAAACTCAACAACTAGAAACTCCGCAACTTGAAACTCCACAACTAGAAACTCCACAACTACAATCTCCACAAATAGAGGCTCCGCAACTATAAATTCCATATCTAGAAACTCCACAACTAAAAACTTTAAAACTAGAAACTGCAAAACTAGAGAATTCACAACTAGAAACTCAACAACTAGAAACTCCACAACTAAAAACTCCACAACTGGAAACTCAACAACTTGAAACTCCGCAACTTGAAACTCCACAACTAGAAACTCCGTTATTAAAAACTCCGCAACTAGAAACTCCACAACTAGATACTCCAACTGGAAACTCCACAACTAGAAACTTCACAACTGGAAACTCCACAACTAGATACTCTACTACTGGAAACTCCACAACCAGAGACTCTGCAACTAGAAACTCCGCAACTCGAAACTCCACAACTAGAAACTCCACAACTAGAAACTCCACAGCTAGAGACTCCGCATTTCCACAACTAGAAACAACACAACTGGAAACTCCACAACTAGATACTCCACAACTAGAGACTCTCCAACTTGAAACTCCACAACTTTGAACTCCACAACTTGATACTCCACAACTAGAAACTCCACAACTTTAAACTCCACAACTAGAAACTCCACAACCAGAAAATCTACAACTAGAAACTACGCAACTACAAACTCCACAACAAGAGACTCTGCAACTAGAAACTCCACAACTCGAAACTCCACAACTAGAAACTCCACAACTAGAACCTCCACAACTAGAGACTCCGCAACTCCACAACTAGATACTCCACAACTAGAAACTCCACAACTAGAGACTCCCCAACTTGAAACTCCACAACTTTAAACTCCACAACCAGAAACTCCACAACCAGAATTTCCACAACTAGAAACTCCACAACTAGAAACTCCACATCTAGAAACTCCACAACTATAAACTCCACAAATAGAGACTCGGCTACAGGAAATTTCATGTCTAGAAAGTCCACAACTAAAAACTCCACAACTGGAAACTCCACAACTAGAAACTCCACAACTAGAAATACCACAACAAGAGACTCCGCAACTAGAAACTCCACAACCAGAGACTCTGCAACTAGAAACTCCGCAACTAGAAACTCAACAGCCAGAGACTCTGCAACTAGAAACTCTGCAGCTAGAAACTCCACAAACAGAAACTCCACAATTAGAAACTCCGCAGCTACAAACTCCACAACTAGAGACTCCACAACTAGAAACTCCACAAACAGAAACTCCACAATTAGAAACTCCGCAACTAGAAACTCCACAACTGGAAACTCCACAACTAGAAACTCCACAACTACAGACTCCGCAACTAGAAACTCCACAACCAGAGACTCTGCAACTAGAAACTCCGCAGCTAGAAACTCCACAAATAGAAACTTTACAACTAGAAACTGCAAAACTAGAGACTTAACAACTAGAAACTCAACAACTAGAAACTCCACAACTAAACACTCCACAACTGGAAACTCTACAACTTGAGACTCCGCAACATGAAACTCCACAACTAGAAACTCCGCTGTTAAAAACTCCGCAACTAGAAACTCCACAACTAGATACTCCAACTGGAAACTCCACAACTTGAAACTTCACAACCGGAAACTCCACAACTAGATACTCCACAACTGGAAACTCCACAACTAGAAACTCCACAACTAGAGACTCCGCATTTCCACAACTACAAACTCCACAACTGGAAACTCCACAACTAGATACTCCACAACTAGAAACTCCACAACTAAAGACTCCCCAACTTGAAACTCCACAACTTTGAACTCCACAACTTGATACTCCACAGCTAGAAACTCCACAACTAGAAACTCCCCAACTAGAAACTCCACAACTAGAAACTGCACAACTTGAAACCTCACAACCTTAAGTCACGCAACTAGAAAATCCACCGCTTGAGATTCCGCAACTAGAAACTCCACAACTAGAAACTCCACAACTAGAAACTCAACAACTAGAAACTCCGCAACTTGAAACTCCACAACTAGAAACTCCACAACTACAAACTCCACAAATAGAGACTCCGCAACTAGAAATTCTATATCTAGAAACTCCACAACTAAAAACTTTACAACTAGAAACTGCAAAACTAGAGAATTCACAACTAGAAACTCAACAACTAGAAACTCCACAACTAAAAACTCCACAACTGGAAACTCAACAACTTGAAACTCCGCAACTTGAAACTCCACAACTAGAAACTCCGCTATTAAAAACTCCGCAACTAGAAACTCCACAACTAGATACTCCAACTGGAAACTCCACAACTAGAAACTTCACAACTGGAAACTCCACAACTAGATACTCTACTACTGGAAACTCCACAACCAGAGACTCTGCAACTAGAAACTCCGCAACTCGAAACTCCACAACTAGAAACTCCACAACTAAAAACTTCACAACTAGAAACTCCACAACAACAAACTCCACAAATAAAGACTCGGCAACTAGAAATTCCATATCTAGAAACTCCACAGCTAAAAACCCCACAACTAAAAACTCCACAACTAGTAACTCCACAACTAGAAACTCTACAACTAGAGATTCCGCAACTAAAAACTCCACAACTAGAAACTCTGCAGCTAGAAACTCCACAAACAGAAACTCCACAATTAGAAACTCTGCAGCTAGAAACTCCACAACTAGAGATTCCACAACTAGAAACTCCACAACTAGAAACTCCACAACTAGAAACTCCACAACTTGAAACCTCACAACTTTAAGTTCCGCAACTAGAAAATCCACAGCTAGAGATTCCGCAACTAGAAACTCCATAACTAGAAACTCCACAACTAGAAACTCCACAACTAGAAACTTCGCAACTAGAGACTCCACAACAAGAAACTCCACAACTTGAAACTCCACAACTAGAAACTCCACAACTACAAACTCCACAAATAGAGACTCGGCAACTAGAAATTCCATATCTAGAAACTCCACAACTAAAAACTTTACAACTAGAAACTGCAAAACTAGAGACTCCGACACTTGAAACTCCACAACTAGAAACTCCGCTATTAAAACATCTGCAACTAGAAACTCCACAACCGGAAACTCCACAACTAGATACTCCACAACTGGAAACTCCACAACCAGAGACTCTGCAACTAGAAACTCCGCAACTCGAAACTCCACAACTAGAAACTCCACAACTAGAAACACCACAACTAGACTCCGCATTTCCACAACTGGAAACTCCACAACTAGATACTCCACAACTAGAAACTCCACAGCTAGAAACTCCACAACTAGAAACTCCACAACTAGAAACTCCACAACTTGAAACCTCACAACCTTAAGTTACGCAACTAGAAAATCCACAGCTTGAGATTCCGCAACTAGAAACTCCACAACTAGAAACTCCACACAACTAGAAACTCAACAACTAGAAACTCCGCAACTTAAAACTCCACAACTAGAAACTCCACAACTACAAACTCCACAAATAGAGGCTCCGCAACTATAAATTCCATAGCTAGAAACTCCACAACTAAAAACTTTACAACTAGAAACTGCAAAACTAGAGAATTCACAACTAGAAACTCAACAACTAGAAACTCCACAACTAAAAACTCCACAACTAAAAACTCCACAACTGGAAACACAACAACTTGAAACTCCGCAACTTGAAACTCCACAACTAGAAACTCCGCTATTAAAAACTTCGCAAGTAGAAACTCCACAACTAGATTCTCCAACTGGAAACTCCACAACTAGAAACTTCACAACTGGAAACTCCACAACTAGATACTCTACTACTGGAAACTCCACAACCAGAGACTCTGCAACTAGAAACTCTGCAACTCGAAACTCCACAACTAGAAACTCCACAACTAGAAACTTCACAACCAGAAACTCCACAACAAGATACTCCACAACTGGAAACTCCACAACCAGAGACTCTGCAACTAGAAACTCCGCAACTCGAAACTCCACAACTAGAAACTCCACAACTAGAAACTCCACAACTAGAGACTCCGCATTTCCACAACTAGAAACTTCACAACTGTAAACTCCACAACTATATACTCCACAACTAGAAACTCCACAACTAGAGACTCCCCAACTTGAAACTCTACAACTTTGAACTCCACAACTTGATACTCCATAACTAGAAACTCCACAACTAGAAACTCCACAACTACAAACTCCACAAATAGAGACTGGGCTACAAGAAATTTCATGTCTAGAAAGTCCACAACTAAAAACTCCACAACTGGAAACTCCACAACTAGAAATACCACAACTAGAGACTCCGCAACTAGAAACTCCACAACCAGAGACTCTGCAACTAGAAACTCCGCAGCTAGAAACTCCACAAATAGAAACTCTGCAACTAAAAACTCCGCAGCTAGAAACTACACAACTAGAAATTCCACAACTAGAAACTCCACAACTAGAAACTCCACAACTAGAAACTCCACAACTTGAAATCTCACAACCTTAAGTTACGCAACTAGAAAATCCACAGCTTGAGATTCCGCAACTAGAAACTCCACAACTAGAAACTCCACAACTAGAAACTCAACAACTAGAAACTCCGCAACTTGAAACTCCACAACTAGAAACTCCACAACTACAAACTCCACAAATAGAGGCTCCGCAACTATAAATTCCATATCTAGAAACTCCACAACTAAAAACTTTAAAACTAGAAACTGCAAAACTAGAGAATTCACAACTAGAAACTCAACAACTAGAAACTCCACAACTAAAAACTCCACAACTGGAAACTCAACAACTTGAAACTCCGCAACTTGAAACTCCACAACTAGAAACTCCGCTATTAAAAACTCCGCAACTAGAAACTCCACAACTAGATACTCCAACTGGAAACTCCACAACTAGAAACTTCACAACTGGAAACTCCACAACTAGATACTCTACTACTGGAAACTCCACAACCAGAGACTCTGCAACTAGAAACTCCGCAACTCGAAACTCCACAACTAGAAACTCCACAACTAGAAAGTCCACAACTAGAGACTCCGCATTTCCACAACCAGAAACAACACAACTGGAAACTCCACAACTAGATACTCCACAACTAGAGACTCCCCAACTTGAAACTCCACAACTTTGAACTCCACAACTTGATACTCCACAACTAGAAACTCCACAACTTTAAACTCCACAACTAGAAACTCCACAACCAGAAAATCTACAACTAGAAACTACGCAACTACAAACTCCACAACCAGAGACTCTGCAACTAGAAACTCCACAACTCAAAACTCCACAACTAGAAACTCCACATCTAGAACCTCCACAACTAGTGACTCCACAACTTCACAACTAGATACTCCACAACTAGAAACTCCACAACTAGAGATCCCCAACTTGAAACTCCACAACTTTAAACTCCACAACTTGAGACTCCACAACTAGAAACTCCACAACTTGAAACTCCACAACTAGAAACTCCACAACCAGAAACTCTACAACTGGAAACTCCACAACTAGAAACTCCACAACTAGAAACTCCGCAACTAGAGACTCCACAACTAAAAACTCCACAACTAGAAACTCCACAACAACAAACTCCACAAATAGAAACTCGGCAACTAGAAATTTCATATCTAGAAACTACACAACTAAAAACCCCACAACTAAAACTCCACAACTAGAAACTCCACAACTAGAAACTCTACAACTAGAGACTCCCCAACTTGAAACTCCACAACTTTGAACTCCACAACTTGATACTCCACAACTAGAAACTCCACAACTTTAAACTCCACAACTAGAAACTCCACAACCAGAAAATCTACAACTAGAAACTACGCAACTACAAACTCCACAACCAGAGACTCTGCAACTAGAAACTCCACAACTCAAAACTCCACAACTAGAAACTCCACATCTAGAACCTCCACAACTAGAGACTCCACAACTTCACAACTAGATACTCCACAACTAGAAACTCCACAACTAGATACTCCACAACTAGAAACTCCACAACTAGAGACTCCCCAACTTGAAACTCCACAACTTTAAACTCCACAACTTGAGACTCCACAACTAGGAACTCCACAACTTGAAACTCCACAACTAGAAACTCCACAACCAGAAACTCCACAACTGGAAACTCCACAACTAGAAACTCCACAACTAGAAACTCCGCAACTAGAGACTCCACAACAACAAACTCCACAAATAAAGACTCGGCAACTAGAAATTCCATATCTAGAAACTCCACAACTAAAAACCCCACAACTAAAAACTCCACAACTAGTAACTCCACAACTAGAAACTCTACAACTAGAGATTCCGCAACTAAAAACTCCACAACTAGAAACTCTGCAGCTAGAAACTCCACAAACAGAAACTCCACAATTAGAAACTCTGCAGCTAGAAACTCCACAACTAGAGATTCCACAACTAGAAACTCCACAACTAGAAACTCCACAACTAGAAACTCCACAACTTGAAACCTCACAACTTTAAGTTCCGCAACTAGAAAATCCACAGCTAGAGATTCCGCAACTAGAAACTCCATAACTAGAAACTCCACAACTAGAAACTCCACAACTAGAAACTTCGCAACTAGAGACTCCACAACAAGAAACTCCACAACTAGAAACTCCACAACTACAAACTCCACAAATAGAGACTCGGCAACTAGAAATTCCATATCTAGAAATTCCACAACGAAAAACTTTACAACTAGAAACTGCAAAACTAGAGACTTCACAACTAGAAACTCCACAACTAGAAACTACACAACTGGAAACTCCACAACTAGATACTCCACAACTGCAAACTCCACAACTAGAAACTCCACAACGAAAAACTTTACAACTAGAAACTGCAAAACTAGAGACTTCACAACTAGAAACTCCACAACTAGAAACTACACAACTGGAAACTCCACAACTAGATACTCCACAACTGCAAACTCCACAACTAGAAACTCCACAACTACAACTAAAGACTCCACAACTCGAAACTCCAAAACTAGAAACTCCACAACCAGAGACTCCGCAACTCCACAAGTAGAAACTCCACAACTAGAAACTCAACAACTAGATACTGCGCAACTAGAAACTCCACAACTAGAGACTCCACAACTTGAAACTCCACAACTTGAAACTCCACAACTTGAGACTCCACAACTAGAAACTCCACAACTTGAAACTCCACAACCAGAAACTCCACAACCAGAATTTCCACAACTAGAAACTCCACAACTAGAAACTCCACATCTAGAAACTTCACAACTATAAACTCCACAAATAGAGACTCGGCTACAGGAAATTTCATGTCTAGAAAGTCCACAACTAAAAACTCCACAACTGGAAACTCCACAACTAGAAACTCCACAACTAGAAATACCACAACAAGAGACTCCGCAACTAGAAACTCCACAACCAGAGACTCTGCAACTAGAAACTCCGCAACTAGAAACTCAACAGCCAGAGACTCTGCAACTAGAAACTCTGCAGCTAGAAACTCCACAAACAAAAACTCCACAATTAGAAACTCCGCAGCTACAAACTCCACAGCTAGAGACTCCACAACTAGAAACTCCACAAACAGAAACTCCACAATTAGAAACTCCGCAACTAGAAACTCCACAACTGGAAACTCCACAACTAGAAACTCCACAACTACAGACTCCGCAACTAGAAACTCCACAACCAGAGACTCTGCAACTAGAAACTCCGCAGCTAGAAACTCCACAAATAGAAACTCCACGAATAGAGACTCGGCAACTAGAAATTTCATATCTAGAAACTCCACAACTAAAAACTTTACAACTAGAAACTGCAAAACTAGAGACTTAACAACTAGAAACTCAACAACTAGAAACTCCACAACTAAACACTCCACAACTGGAAACTCCACAACTTGAAACTCCGCAACATGAAACTCCACAACTAGAAACTCCGCTATTAAAAACTCCGCAACTAGAAACTCCACAACTAGATACTCCAACTGGAAACTCCACAACTTGAAACTTCACAACCGGAAACTCCACAACTAGATACTCCACAACTGGAAACTCCACAACCAGAGACTCTGCAACTAGAAACTCCGCAACTCGAAACTCCACAACTAGAAACTCCACAACTAGAATCTCCACAACTAGAGACTCCGCATTTCCACAACTACAAACTCCACAACTGGAAACTCCACAACTAGATACTCCACAACTAGAAACTCCACAACTAAAGACTCCCCAACTTGAAACTCCACAACTATGAACTCCACAACCTGATACTCCACAACTAGAAACTCCACAACTAGAAACTCCACAACTACAAACTCCACAAATAGAGACTCGGCTACAAGAAATTTCATGTCTAGAAAGTCCACAACTAAAAACTTTACAACTAGAAACTGCAAAACTAGAGACTTAACAACTAGAAACTCAACAACTAGAAACTCCACAACTAAACACTCCACAACTGGAAACTCCACAACTTGAGACTCCGCAACATGAAACTCCACAACTAGAAACTCCGCTATTAAAAACTCCGCAACTAGAAACTCCACAACTAGATACTCCACAACTGGAAACTCCACAACTAGAAACTCCACAACTACAACTAAAGACTCCACAACTCGAAACTCCAAAACTAGAAACTCCACAACCAGAGACTCCGCAACTCCACAAGTAGAAACTCCACAACTAGAAACTCAACAACTAGATACTGCGCAACTAGAAACTCCACAACTAGAGACTCCACAACTTGAAACTCCACAACTTGAAACTCCACAACTTGAGACTCCACAACTAGAAACTCCACAACTTGAAACTCCACAACCAGAAACTCCACAACCAGAATTTCCACAACTAGAAACTCCACAACTAGAAACTCCACATCTAGAAACTCCACAACTATAAACTCCACAAATAGAGACTCGGCTACAGGAAATTTCATGCCTAGAAAGTCCACAACTGAAAACTCCACAACTGGAAACTTCACAACTAGAAACTCCACAACTAGAAATACCACAACAAGAGACTCCGCAACTAGAAACTCCACAACCAGAGACTCTGCAACTAGAAACTCCGCAACTAGAAACTCAACAGCAGAGACTCTGCAACTAGAAACTCTGCAGCTAGAAACTCCACAAACAGAAACTCCACAATTAGAAACTCCGCAGCTACAAACTCCACAACTAGAGACTCCACAACTAGAAACTCCACAAACAGAAACTTCACAATTAGAAACTCCGCAACTAGAAACTTCACAACTGGAAACTCCACAACTAGAAACTCCACAACTACAGACTCCGCAACTAGAAACTCCACAACCAGAGACTCTGCAACTAGAATCTCCGCAGCTAGAAACTCCACAAATAGAAACTCCACAAATAGAGACTCGGCAACTAGAAATTTCATATCTAGAAACTCCACAACTAAAAACTTTACAACTAGAAACTGCAAAACTAGAGACTTAACAACTAGAAACTCAACAACTAGAAACTCCACAACTAAACACTTCACAACTGGAAACTCCACAACTTGAGACTCCGCAACATGAAACTCCACAACTAGAAACTCCGCTATTAAAAACTCCGCAACTAGAAACTCCACAACTAGATACTCCAACTGGAAACTCCACAACTTGAAACTTCACAACCGGAAACTCCACAACTAGATACTCCACAACTGGAAACTCCACAACTAGAAACTCCACAACTAGAGACTCCGCATTTCCACAACTACAAACTCCACAACTGGAAACTCCACAACTAGATACTCCACAACTAGAAACTCCACAACTAAAGACTCCCCAACTTGAAACTCCACAACTTTGAACTCCACAACTTGATACTCCACAACTAGAAACTCCACAACTAGAAACTCCTCAACTAGAAACTCCACAACTAGAAACTGCACAACTTGAAACCTCACAACCTTAAGTTACGCAACTAGAAAATCCACCGCTTGAGATTCCGCAACTAGAAACTCCACAACTAGAAACTCCACAACTAGAAACTCAACAACTAGAAACTCCGCAACTTGAAACTCCACAACTAGAAACTCCACAACTACAAACTCCACAAATAGAGACTCCGCAACTAGAAATTCTATATCTAGAAACTCCACAACTAAAAACTTTACAACTAGAAACTGCAAAACTATAGAATTCACAACTAGAAACTCAACAACTAGAAACTCCACAACTAAAAACTCCACAACTAGAAACTCCGCTATTAAAAACTCCGCAACTAGAAACTCCACAACTAGATACTCCAACTGGAAACTCCACAACTAGAAACTTCACAACTGGAAACTCCACAACTAGATACTCTACTACTGGAAACTCCACAACCAGAGACTCTGCAACTAGAAACTCCGCAACTCGAAACTCCACAACTAGAAACTCCACAACTAGAAACTCCACAGCTAGAGACTCCGCATTTCCACAACTAGAAACAACACAACTGGAAACTCCACAACTAGATACTCCACAACTAGAGACTCTCCAACTTGAAACTCCACAACTTTGAACTCCACAACTTGATACTCCACAACTAGAAACTCCACAACTTTAAACTCCACAACTAGAAACTCCACAACCAGAAAATCTACAACTAGAAACTACGCAACTACAAACTCCACAACAAGAGACTCTGCAACTAGAAACTCCACAACTCGAAACTCCACAACTAGAAACTTCACAACTAGAACCTCCACAACTAGAGACTCCGCAACTCCACAACTAGATACTCCACAACTAGAAACTCCACAACTAGAGACTCCCCAACTTGAAACTCCACAACTTTAAACTCCACAACTTGAGACTCCACAACTAGAAACTCCACAACTTGAAACTCCACAACTAGAAACTCCACATCCAGAAACTCCACAACTGGAAACTCCACAACTAGAAACTCCACAACTAGAAACTCCGCAACTAGAGACTCCACAACTAAAAACTTCACAACTAGAAACTCTGCAGCTAGAAACTCCACGAACAGAAACTCCACAATTAGAAACTCTGCAGCTAGAAACTCCACAACTAGAGATTCCACAACTAGAAACTCCACAACTAGAAACTCCACAACTTGAAACCTCACAACTTTAAGTTCCGCAACTAGAAAATCCACAGCTAGAGATTCCGCAACTAGAAACTCCATAACTAGAAACTCCACAACTAGAAACTCCACAACTAGAAACTTCGCAACTAGAGACTCCACAACAAGAAACTCCACAACTTGAAACTCCACAACTAGAAACTCCACAACTACAAACTCCACAAATAGAGACTCGGCAACTAGAAATTCCATATCTAGAAACTCCACAACTAAAAACTTTACAACTAGAAACTGCAAAACTAGAGACTCCGACACTTGAAACTCCACAACTAGAAACTCCGCTATTAAAACCTCTGCAACTAGAAACTCCACAACCGGAAACTCCACAACTTGATACTCCACAACTGGAAACTCCACAACCAGAGACTCTGCAACTAGAAACTCCGCAACTCGAAACTCCACAACTAGAAACTCCACAACTAGAAACACCACAACTAGACTCCGCATTTCCACAACTGGAAACTCCACAACTAGATACTCCACAACTAGAAACTCCACAACTAGAGACTCCACAACTTGAAACTCCACAACTTCGAACTCCACAACTTGATACTCCACAACTAGAAACTCCACAACTAGAAACTCCACAACTAGAAACTCCACAACTAGAAACTCCACAACTTGAAACCTCACAACCTTAAGTTACGCAACTAGAAAATCCACAGCTTGAGATTCCGCAACTAGAAACTCCACAACTAGAAACTTCACACAACTAGAAACTCAACAACTAGAAACTCCGCAACTTGAAACTCCACAACTAGAAACTCCACAACTACAAACTCCACAAATAGAGGCTCCGCAACTATAAATTCCATATCTAGAAACTCCACAACTAAAAACTTTACAACTTGAAACTGCAAAACTAGAGAATTCACAACTAGAAACTCAACAACTAGAAACTCCACAACTAAAAACTCCACAACTAAAAACTCCACAACTGGAAACACAACAACTTGAAACTCCGCAACTTGAAACTCCACAACTAGAAACTCCGCTATTAAAAACTTCGCAAGTAGAAACTCCACAACTAGATTCTCCAACTGGAAACTCCACAACTAGAAACTTCACAACTGGAAACTCCACAACTAGATACTCTACTACTGGAAACTCCACAACCAGAGACTCTGCAACTAGAAACTCTGCAACTCGAAACTCCACAACTAGAAACTCCACAACTAGAAACTTCACAACCAGAAACTCCACAACAAGATACTCCACAACTGGAAACTCCACAACCAGAGACTCTGCAACTAGAAACTCCGCAACTCGAAACTCCACAACTAGAAACTCCACAACTAGAAACTCCACAACTAGAGACTCCGCATTTCCACAACTAGAAACTCCACAACTGTAAACTCCACAACTATATACTCCACAACTAGAAACTCCACAACTAGAGACTCCCCAACTTGAAACTCTACAACTTTGAACTCCACAACTTGATACTCCACAACTAGAAACTCCACAACTAGAAACTCCACAACTACAAACTCCACAAATAGAGACTGGGCTACAAGAAATTTCATGTCTAGAAAGTCCACAACTAAAAACTCCACAACTGGAAACTCCACAACTAGAAATACCACAACTAGAGACTCCGCAACTAGAAACTCCACAACCAGAGACTCTGCAACTAGAAACTCCGCAGCTAGAAACTCCACAAATAGAAACTCTGCAACTAAAAACTCCGCAGCTAGAAACTACACAACTAGAAATTCCACAACTAGAAACTCCACAACTAGAAACTCCACAACTAGAAACTCCACAACTTGAAATCTCACAACCTTAAGTTACGCAACTAGAAAATCCACAGCTTGAGATTCCGCAACTAGAAACTCCACAACTAGAAACTCCACAACTAGAAACTCAACAACTTGAAACTCCGCAACTTGAAACTCCACAACTAGAAACTCCACAACTACAAACTCCTCAAATAGAGGCTCCGCAACTATAAATTCCATATCTAGAAACTCCACAACTAAAAACTTTAAAACTAGAAACTGCAAAACTAGAGAATTCACAACTAGAAACTCAACAACTAGAAACTCCACAACTAAAAACTCCACAACTGGAAACTCAACAACTTGAAACTCCGCAACTTGAAACTCCACAACTAGAAACTCCGCTATTAAAAACTCCGCAACTAGAAACTCCACAACTAGATACTCCAACTGGAAACTCCACAACTAGAAACTTCACAACTGGAAACTCCACAACTAGATACTCTACTACTGGAAACTCCACAACCAGAGACTCTGCAACTAGAAACTCCGCAACTCGAAACTCCACAACTAGAAACTCCACAACTAGAAAGTCCACAACTAGAGACTCCGCATTTCCACAACTAGAAACAACACAACTGGAAACTCCACAACTAGATACTCCAGAACTAGAGACTCCCCAACTTGAAACTCCACAACTTTGAACTCCACAACTTGATACTCCACAACTAGAAACTCCACAACTTTAAACTCCACAACTAGAAACTCCACAACCAGAAAATCTACAACTAGAAACTACGCAACTACAAACTCCACAACCAGAGACTCTGCAACTAGAAACTCCACAACTCAAAACTCCACAACTAGAAACTCCACATCTAGAACCTCCACAACTAGAGACTCCACAACTTCACAACTAGATACTCCACAACTAGAAACTCCACAACTAGAGACTCCCCAACTTGAAACTCCACAACTTTAAACTCCACAACTTGAGACTCCACAACTAGAAACTCCACAACTTGAAACTCCACAACTAGAAACTCCATAACCAGAAACTCTACAACTGGAAACTCCACAACTAGAAACTCCACAACTAGAAACTCCGCAACTAGAGACTCCACAACTAAAAACTCCACAACTAGAAACTCCACAACAACAAACTCCACAAATAGAAACTCGGCAACTGGAAATTTCATATCTAGAAACTCCACAACTAAAAACCCCACAACTAAAACTCCACAACTAGAAACTCCACAACTAGAAACTCTACAACTAGAGACTCCGCAACTAGAAACTCCACAACTAGAAACTCCACAACTAGAAACTCCACAACTTGAAACCTCACAACCTTAAGTTACGCAACTAGAAAATCCACAGCTTGAGATTCCGCAACTAGAAACTCCACAACTAGAAACTCCACAACTAGAAACTCAACAACTAGAAACTCCGCAACTTGAAACTCCACAGCTACAAACTCTACAACTACAAACTCCACAAATAGAGACTCCGCAACTATAAATTCCATATCTAGAAACTCCACAACTAAAAACTTTACAACTAGAAACTGCAAAACTAGAGAATTCACAACTAGAAACTCAACAACTAGAAACTCCACAACTAAAAACTCCACAACTGGAAACTCAACAACTTGAAACTCCGCAACTTGAAGCTCCACAACTAGAAACTCCGCTATTCAAAACTTCGCAACTAGAAACTCCACAACTAGATACTCCAACTGGAAACTCCACAACTAGAAACTTCACAACTGGAAACTCCACAACTAGATACTCTACTACTGGAAACTCCACAACCAGAGACTCTGCAACTAGAAACTCTGCAACTCGAAACTCCACAACTAGAAACTCCACAACTAGAAACTTCACAACCAGAAACTCCACAACTAGATACTCCACAACTGGAAACTCCACAACCAGAGACTCTGCAACTAGAAACTCCGCAACTCGAAACTCCACAACTAGAAACTCCACAACTAGAAAGTCCGCAACTAGAGACTCCGCATTTCCACAACTAGAAACTCCACAACTGTAAACTCCACAACTAGATACTCCACAACTAGAAACTCCACAACTAGGGACTCCCCAACTTGAAACTCCACAACTTTGAACTCCACAACTTGATACTCCACAACTAGACACTCCACAACTAGAAACTCCACAACTACAAACTCCATAAATAGAGACTCGGCTACAAGAAATTTAATGTCTAGAAAGTCCAAACCAAAAACTCCACAACTGGAAACTCCACAACTAGAAATACCACAACTAGAGACTCCGCAACTAGAAACTCCACAACCAGACACTCTGCAACTAGAAACTCCGCAGCTAGAAACTCCACAAATAGAAACTCTGCAACTAAAACTCTGCAGCTAGAAACTACACAACTAGAAATTCCACAACTAGAAACTCCACAACTAGAAACTCCACAACTAGAAACTCCACAACTAGAAACTCCACAACTTGAAATCTCACAACCTTAAGTTACGCAACTAGAAAATCCACAGCTTGAGATTCCGCAACTAGAAACTCCACAACTAGAAACTCCACAACTAGAAACTCAACAACTAGAAACTCCGCAACTTGAAACTCCACAACTAGAAACTCCACAACTACAATCTCCACAAATAGAGGCTCCGCAACTATAAATTCCATATCTAGAAACTCCACAACTAAAAACTTTAAAACTAGAAACTGCAAAACTAGAGAATTCACAACTAGAAACTCAACAACTAGAAACTCCACAACTAAAAACTCCACAACTGGAAACTCAACAACTTGAAACTCCGCAACTTGAAACTCCACAACTAGAAACTCCGTTATTAAAAACTCCGCAACTAGAAACTCCACAACTAGATACTCCAACTGGAAACTCCACAACTAGAAACTTCACAACTGGAAACTCCACAACTAGATACTCTACTACTGGAAACTCCACAACCAGAGACTCTGCAACTAGAAACTCCGCAACTCGAAACTCCACAACTAGAAACTCCACAACTAGAAACTCCACAGCTAGAGACTCCGCATTTCCACAACTAGAAACAACACAACTGGAAACTCCACAACTAGATACTCCACAACTAGAGACTCTCCAACTTGAAACTCCACAACTTTGAACTCCACAACTTGATACTCCACAACTAGAAACTCCACAACTTTAAACTCCACAACTAGAAACTCCACAACCAGAAAATCTACAACTAGAAACTACGCAACTACAAACTCCACAACAAGAGACTCTGCAACTAGAAACTCCACAACTCGAAACTCCACAACTAGAAACTCCACAACTAGAACCTCCACAACTAGAGACTCCGCAACTCCACAACTAGATACTCCACAACTAGAAACTCCACAACTAGAGACTCCCCAACTTGAAACTCCACAACTTTAAACTCCACAACCAGAAACTCCACAACCAGAATTTCCACAACTAGAAACTCCACAACTAGAAACTCCACATCTAGAAACTCCACAACTATAAACTCCACAAATAGAGACTCGGCTACAGGAAATTTCATGTCTAGAAAGTCCACAACTAAAAACTCCACAACTGGAAACTCCACAACTAGAAACTCCACAACTAGAAATACCACAACAAGAGACTCCGCAACTAGAAACTCCACAACCAGAGACTCTGCAACTAGAAACTCCGCAACTAGAAACTCAACAGCCAGAGACTCTGCAACTAGAAACTCTGCAGCTAGAAACTCCACAAACAGAAACTCCACAATTAGAAACTCCGCAGCTACAAACTCCACAACTAGAGACTCCACAACTAGAAACTCCACAAACAGAAACTCCACAATTAGAAACTCCGCAACTAGAAACTCCACAACTGGAAACTCCACAACTAGAAACTCCACAACTACAGACTCCGCAACTAGAAACTCCACAACCAGAGACTCTGCAACTAGAAACTCCGCAGCTAGAAACTCCACAAATAGAAACTTTACAACTAGAAACTGCAAAACTAGAGACTTAACAACTAGAAACTCAACAACTAGAAACTCCACAACTAAACACTCCACAACTGGAAACTCTACAACTTGAGACTCCGCAACATGAAACTCCACAACTAGAAACTCCGCTGTTAAAAACTCCGCAACTAGAAACTCCACAACTAGATACTCCAACTGGAAACTCCACAACTTGAAACTTCACAACCGGAAACTCCACAACTAGATACTCCACAACTGGAAACTCCACAACTAGAAACTCCACAACTAGAGACTCCGCATTTCCACAACTACAAACTCCACAACTGGAAACTCCACAACTAGATACTCCACAACTAGAAACTCCACAACTAAAGACTCCCCAACTTGAAACTCCACAACTTTGAACTCCACAACTTGATACTCCACAGCTAGAAACTCCACAACTAGAAACTCCCCAACTAGAAACTCCACAACTAGAAACTGCACAACTTGAAACCTCACAACCTTAAGTCACGCAACTAGAAAATCCACCGCTTGAGATTCCGCAACTAGAAACTCCACAACTAGAAACTCCACAACTAGAAACTCAACAACTAGAAACTCCGCAACTTGAAACTCCACAACTAGAAACTCCACAACTACAAACTCCACAAATAGAGACTCCGCAACTAGAAATTCTATATCTAGAAACTCCACAACTAAAAACTTTACAACTAGAAACTGCAAAACTAGAGAATTCACAACTAGAAACTCAACAACTAGAAACTCCACAACTAAAAACTCCACAACTGGAAACTCAACAACTTGAAACTCCGCAACTTGAAACTCCACAACTAGAAACTCCGCTATTAAAAACTCCGCAACTAGAAACTCCACAACTAGATACTCCAACTGGAAACTCCACAACTAGAAACTTCACAACTGGAAACTCCACAACTAGATACTCTACTACTGGAAACTCCACAACCAGAGACTCTGCAACTAGAAACTCCGCAACTCGAAACTCCACAACTAGAAACTCCACAACTAAAAACTTCACAACTAGAAACTCCACAACAACAAACTCCACAAATAAAGACTCGGCAACTAGAAATTCCATATCTAGAAACTCCACAACTAAAAACCCCACAACTAAAAACTCCACAACTAGTAACTCCACAACTAGAAACTCTACAACTAGAGATTCCGCAACTAAAAACTCCACAACTAGAAACTCTGCAGCTAGAAACTCCACAAACAGAAACTCCACAATTAGAAACTCTGCAGCTAGAAACTCCACAACTAGAGATTCCACAACTAGAAACTCCACAACTAGAAACTCCACAACTAGAAACTCCACAACTTGAAACCTCACAACTTTAAGTTCCGCAACTAGAAAATCCACAGCTAGAGATTCCGCAACTAGAAACTCCATAACTAGAAACTCCACAACTAGAAACTCCACAACTAGAAACTTCGCAACTAGAGACTCCACAACAAGAAACTCCACAACTTGAAACTCCACAACTAGAAACTCCACAACTACAAACTCCACAAATAGAGACTCGGCAACTAGAAATTCCATATCTAGAAACTCCACAACTAAAAACTTTACAACTAGAAACTGCAAAACTAGAGACTCCGACACTTGAAACTCCACAACTAGAAACTCCGCTATTAAAACATCTGCAACTAGAAACTCCACAACCGGAAACTCCACAACTAGATACTCCACAACTGGAAACTCCACAACCAGAGACTCTGCAACTAGAAACTCCGCAACTCGAAACTCCACAACTAGAAACTCCACAACTAGAAACACCACAACTAGACTCCGCATTTCCACAACTGGAAACTCCACAACTAGATACTCCACAACTAGAAACTCCACAGCTAGAAACTCCACAACTAGAAACTCCACAACTAGAAACTCCACAACTTGAAACCTCACAACCTTAAGTTACGCAACTAGAAAATCCACAGCTTGAGATTCCGCAACTAGAAACTCCACAACTAGAAACTCCACACAACTAGAAACTCAACAACTAGAAACTCCGCAACTTAAAACTCCACAACTAGAAACTCCACAACTACAAACTCCACAAATAGAGGCTCCGCAACTATAAATTCCATAGCTAGAAACTCCACAACTAAAAACTTTACAACTAGAAACTGCAAAACTAGAGAATTCACAACTAGAAACTCAACAACTAGAAACTCCACAACTAAAAACTCCACAACTAAAAACTCCACAACTGGAAACACAACAACTTGAAACTCCGCAACTTGAAACTCCACAACTAGAAACTCCGCTATTAAAAACTTCGCAAGTAGAAACTCCACAACTAGATTCTCCAACTGGAAACTCCACAACTAGAAACTTCACAACTGGAAACTCCACAACTAGATACTCTACTACTGGAAACTCCACAACCAGAGACTCTGCAACTAGAAACTCTGCAACTCGAAACTCCACAACTAGAAACTCCACAACTAGAAACTTCACAACCAGAAACTCCACAACAAGATACTCCACAACTGGAAACTCCACAACCAGAGACTCTGCAACTAGAAACTCCGCAACTCGAAACTCCACAACTAGAAACTCCACAACTAGAAACTCCACAACTAGAGACTCCGCATTTCCACAACTAGAAACTTCACAACTGTAAACTCCACAACTATATACTCCACAACTAGAAACTCCACAACTAGAGACTCCCCAACTTGAAACTCTACAACTTTGAACTCCACAACTTGATACTCCATAACTAGAAACTCCACAACTAGAAACTCCACAACTACAAACTCCACAAATAGAGACTGGGCTACAAGAAATTTCATGTCTAGAAAGTCCACAACTAAAAACTCCACAACTGGAAACTCCACAACTAGAAATACCACAACTAGAGACTCCGCAACTAGAAACTCCACAACCAGAGACTCTGCAACTAGAAACTCCGCAGCTAGAAACTCCACAAATAGAAACTCTGCAACTAAAAACTCCGCAGCTAGAAACTACACAACTAGAAATTCCACAACTAGAAACTCCACAACTAGAAACTCCACAACTAGAAACTCCACAACTTGAAATCTCACAACCTTAAGTTACGCAACTAGAAAATCCACAGCTTGAGATTCCGCAACTAGAAACTCCACAACTAGAAACTCCACAACTAGAAACTCAACAACTAGAAACTCCGCAACTTGAAACTCCACAACTAGAAACTCCACAACTACAAACTCCACAAATAGAGGCTCCGCAACTATAAATTCCATATCTAGAAACTCCACAACTAAAAACTTTAAAACTAGAAACTGCAAAACTAGAGAATTCACAACTAGAAACTCAACAACTAGAAACTCCACAACTAAAAACTCCACAACTGGAAACTCAACAACTTGAAACTCCGCAACTTGAAACTCCACAACTAGAAACTCCGCTATTAAAAACTCCGCAACTAGAAACTCCACAACTAGATACTCCAACTGGAAACTCCACAACTAGAAACTTCACAACTGGAAACTCCACAACTAGATACTCTACTACTGGAAACTCCACAACCAGAGACTCTGCAACTAGAAACTCCGCAACTCGAAACTCCACAACTAGAAACTCCACAACTAGAAAGTCCACAACTAGAGACTCCGCATTTCCACAACCAGAAACAACACAACTGGAAACTCCACAACTAGATACTCCACAACTAGAGACTCCCCAACTTGAAACTCCACAACTTTGAACTCCACAACTTGATACTCCACAACTAGAAACTCCACAACTTTAAACTCCACAACTAGAAACTCCACAACCAGAAAATCTACAACTAGAAACTACGCAACTACAAACTCCACAACCAGAGACTCTGCAACTAGAAACTCCACAACTCAAAACTCCACAACTAGAAACTCCACATCTAGAACCTCCACAACTAGTGACTCCACAACTTCACAACTAGATACTCCACAACTAGAAACTCCACAACTAGAGATCCCCAACTTGAAACTCCACAACTTTAAACTCCACAACTTGAGACTCCACAACTAGAAACTCCACAACTTGAAACTCCACAACTAGAAACTCCACAACCAGAAACTCTACAACTGGAAACTCCACAACTAGAAACTCCACAACTAGAAACTCCGCAACTAGAGACTCCACAACTAAAAACTCCACAACTAGAAACTCCACAACAACAAACTCCACAAATAGAAACTCGGCAACTAGAAATTTCATATCTAGAAACTACACAACTAAAAACCCCACAACTAAAACTCCACAACTAGAAACTCCACAACTAGAAACTCTACAACTAGAGACTCCCCAACTTGAAACTCCACAACTTTGAACTCCACAACTTGATACTCCACAACTAGAAACTCCACAACTTTAAACTCCACAACTAGAAACTCCACAACCAGAAAATCTACAACTAGAAACTACGCAACTACAAACTCCACAACCAGAGACTCTGCAACTAGAAACTCCACAACTCAAAACTCCACAACTAGAAACTCCACATCTAGAACCTCCACAACTAGAGACTCCACAACTTCACAACTAGATACTCCACAACTAGAAACTCCACAACTAGATACTCCACAACTAGAAACTCCACAACTAGAGACTCCCCAACTTGAAACTCCACAACTTTAAACTCCACAACTTGAGACTCCACAACTAGGAACTCCACAACTTGAAACTCCACAACTAGAAACTCCACAACCAGAAACTCCACAACTGGAAACTCCACAACTAGAAACTCCACAACTAGAAACTCCGCAACTAGAGACTCCACAACAACAAACTCCACAAATAAAGACTCGGCAACTAGAAATTCCATATCTAGAAACTCCACAACTAAAAACCCCACAACTAAAAACTCCACAACTAGTAACTCCACAACTAGAAACTCTACAACTAGAGATTCCGCAACTAAAAACTCCACAACTAGAAACTCTGCAGCTAGAAACTCCACAAACAGAAACTCCACAATTAGAAACTCTGCAGCTAGAAACTCCACAACTAGAGATTCCACAACTAGAAACTCCACAACTAGAAACTCCACAACTAGAAACTCCACAACTTGAAACCTCACAACTTTAAGTTCCGCAACTAGAAAATCCACAGCTAGAGATTCCGCAACTAGAAACTCCATAACTAGAAACTCCACAACTAGAAACTCCACAACTAGAAACTTCGCAACTAGAGACTCCACAACAAGAAACTCCACAACTAGAAACTCCACAACTACAAACTCCACAAATAGAGACTCGGCAACTAGAAATTCCATATCTAGAAATTCCACAACGAAAAACTTTACAACTAGAAACTGCAAAACTAGAGACTTCACAACTAGAAACTCCACAACTAGAAACTACACAACTGGAAACTCCACAACTAGATACTCCACAACTGCAAACTCCACAACTAGAAACTCCACAACGAAAAACTTTACAACTAGAAACTGCAAAACTAGAGACTTCACAACTAGAAACTCCACAACTAGAAACTACACAACTGGAAACTCCACAACTAGATACTCCACAACTGCAAACTCCACAACTAGAAACTCCACAACTACAACTAAAGACTCCACAACTCGAAACTCCAAAACTAGAAACTCCACAACCAGAGACTCCGCAACTCCACAAGTAGAAACTCCACAACTAGAAACTCAACAACTAGATACTGCGCAACTAGAAACTCCACAACTAGAGACTCCACAACTTGAAACTCCACAACTTGAAACTCCACAACTTGAGACTCCACAACTAGAAACTCCACAACTTGAAACTCCACAACCAGAAACTCCACAACCAGAATTTCCACAACTAGAAACTCCACAACTAGAAACTCCACATCTAGAAACTTCACAACTATAAACTCCACAAATAGAGACTCGGCTACAGGAAATTTCATGTCTAGAAAGTCCACAACTAAAAACTCCACAACTGGAAACTCCACAACTAGAAACTCCACAACTAGAAATACCACAACAAGAGACTCCGCAACTAGAAACTCCACAACCAGAGACTCTGCAACTAGAAACTCCGCAACTAGAAACTCAACAGCCAGAGACTCTGCAACTAGAAACTCTGCAGCTAGAAACTCCACAAACAAAAACTCCACAATTAGAAACTCCGCAGCTACAAACTCCACAGCTAGAGACTCCACAACTAGAAACTCCACAAACAGAAACTCCACAATTAGAAACTCCGCAACTAGAAACTCCACAACTGGAAACTCCACAACTAGAAACTCCACAACTACAGACTCCGCAACTAGAAACTCCACAACCAGAGACTCTGCAACTAGAAACTCCGCAGCTAGAAACTCCACAAATAGAAACTCCACGAATAGAGACTCGGCAACTAGAAATTTCATATCTAGAAACTCCACAACTAAAAACTTTACAACTAGAAACTGCAAAACTAGAGACTTAACAACTAGAAACTCAACAACTAGAAACTCCACAACTAAACACTCCACAACTGGAAACTCCACAACTTGAAACTCCGCAACATGAAACTCCACAACTAGAAACTCCGCTATTAAAAACTCCGCAACTAGAAACTCCACAACTAGATACTCCAACTGGAAACTCCACAACTTGAAACTTCACAACCGGAAACTCCACAACTAGATACTCCACAACTGGAAACTCCACAACCAGAGACTCTGCAACTAGAAACTCCGCAACTCGAAACTCCACAACTAGAAACTCCACAACTAGAATCTCCACAACTAGAGACTCCGCATTTCCACAACTACAAACTCCACAACTGGAAACTCCACAACTAGATACTCCACAACTAGAAACTCCACAACTAAAGACTCCCCAACTTGAAACTCCACAACTATGAACTCCACAACCTGATACTCCACAACTAGAAACTCCACAACTAGAAACTCCACAACTACAAACTCCACAAATAGAGACTCGGCTACAAGAAATTTCATGTCTAGAAAGTCCACAACTAAAAACTTTACAACTAGAAACTGCAAAACTAGAGACTTAACAACTAGAAACTCAACAACTAGAAACTCCACAACTAAACACTCCACAACTGGAAACTCCACAACTTGAGACTCCGCAACATGAAACTCCACAACTAGAAACTCCGCTATTAAAAACTCCGCAACTAGAAACTCCACAACTAGATACTCCAACTGGAAACTCCACAACTTGAAACTTCACAACCGGAAACTCCACAACTAGATACTCCACAACTGGAAACTCCACAACCAGAGACTCTGCAACTAGAAACTCTGCAACTCAAAACTCCACAACTAGAAACTCCACAACTAGAAACTCCACCACTAGAGACTCCGCATTTCCACAACTAGAAACTCCACAACTGGAAACTCCACAACTAGATACTCCACAACTAGAAACTTCACAACTAAAGACTCCCCAACTTGAAACTCCACAACTTTGAACTCCACAACTTGATACTCCACAACTAGAAACTCCACAACTAGAAACTCCACAACTAGAAACTCCACAACTAGAAACTGCACAACTTGAAACCTCACAACCTTAAGTTACGCAACTAGAAAATCCACCGCTTGAGATTCCGCAACTAGAAACTCCACAACTAGAAACTCCACAACTAGAAACTCAACAACTAGAAACTCCGCAACTTGAAACTCCACAACTAGAAACTCCACAACTACAAACTCCACAAATAGAGACTCCGCAACTAGAAATTCTATATCTAGAAACTCCACAACTAAAAACTTTACAACTAGAAACTGCAAAACTAGAGAATTCACAACTAGAAACTCAACAACTAGAAACTCCACAACTAAAAACTCCACAACTGGAAACTCAACAACTTGAAACTCCGCAACTTGAAACTCCACAACTAGAAACTCCGCTATTAAAAACTCCGCAACTAGAAACTCCACAACTAGATACTCCAACTGGAAACTCCACAACTAGAAACTTCACAACTGGAAACTCCACAACTAAATACTCTACTACTGGAAACTCCACAACCAGAGACTCTGCAACTAGAAACTCCGCAACTCGAAACTCCACAACTAGAAACTCCACAACTAGAAACTCCACAGCTAGAGACTCCGCATTTCCACAACTAGAAACAACACAACTGGAAACTCCACAACTAGATACTCCACAACTAGAGACTCTCCAACTTGAAACTCCAAAATTTTGAACTCCACAACTTGATACTCCACAACTAGAAACTCCACAACTTTAAACTCCACAACTAGAAACTCCACAACCAGAAAATCTACAACTAGAAACTACGCAACTACAAACTCCACAACAAGAGACTCTGCAACTAGAAACTCCACAACTCGAAACTCCACAACTAGAAACTCCACAACTAGAACCTCCACAACTAGAGACTCCGCAACTCCACAACTAGATACTCCACAACTAGAAACTCCACAACTAGAGACTACACAACTGGAAACTCCACAACTAGATACTCCACAACTGCAAACTCCACAACTAGAAACTCCACAACTACAACTAAAGACTCCACAACTCGAAACTCCAAAACTAGAAACTCCACAACCAGAGACTCCGCAACTCCACAAGTAGAAACTCAACAACTTGAAACTCCACAACTAGAAACTCCACAACCAGAAACTCCACAACTGGAAACTCCACAACTAGAAACTCCACAACTAGAAACTCCGCAACTAGAGACTCCACAACAACAAACTCCACAAATAAAGACTCGGCAACTAGAAATTCCATATCTAGAAACTCCACAACTAAAAACCCCACAACTAAAAACTCCACAACTAGTAACTCCACAACTAGAAACTCTACAACTAGAGATTCCGCAACTAAAAACTCCACAACTAGAAACTCTGCAGCTAGAAACTCCACAAACAGAAACTCCACAATTAGAAACTCTGCAGCTAGAAACTCCACAACTAGAGATTCCACAACTAGAAACTCCACAACTACAAACTCCACAAATAGAGGCTCCGCAACTATAAATTCCATATCTAGAAACTCCACAACTAAAAACTTTACAACTAGAAACTGCAAAACTAGAGAATTCACAACTAGAAACTCAACAACTAGAAACTCCACAACTAAAAACTCCACAACTGGAAACACAACAACTTGAAACTCCGCAACTTGAAACTCCACAACTAGAAACTCCGCTATTAAAAACTTCGCAACTAGAAACTCCACAACTAGATTCTCCAACTGAAAACTCCACAACTAGAAACTTCACAACTGGAAACTCCACAACTAGATACTCTACTACTGGAAACTCCACAACCAGAGACTCTGCAACTAGAAACTCTGCAACTCGAAACTCCACAACTAGAAACTCCACAACTAGAAACTTCACAACCGGAAACTCCACAACAAGATACTCCACAACTGGAAACTCCACAACCAGAGACTCTGCAACTAGAAACTCCGCAACTCGAAACTCCACAACTAGAAACTCCACAACTAGAAACTCCACAACTAGAGACTCCGCATTTCCACAACTAGAAACTCCACAACTGTAAACCCCACAACTATATACTCCACAACTAGAAACTCCACAACTAGAGACTCCCCAACTTGAAACTCTACAACTTTGAACTCCACAACTTGATACTCCACAACTAGAAACTCCACAACTAGAAACTCCACAACTACAAACTCCACAAATAGAGACTCGGCTACAAGAAATTTCATGTCTAGAAAGTCCACAACTAAAAACTCCACAACTGGAAATTCTACAACTAGAAATACCACAACTAGAGACTCCGCAACTAGAAACTCCACAACCAGAGACTCTGCAACTAGAAACTCCGCAGCTAGAAACTCCACAAATAGAAACTCTGCAACTAAAAACTCCGCAGCTAGAAACTACACAACTAGAAATTCCACAACTAGAAACTCCACAACTAGAAACTCCACAACTAGAAACTCCACAACTTGAAATCTCACAACCTTAAGTTACGCAACTAGAAAATCCACAGCTTGAGATTCCGCAACTAGAAACTCCACAACTAGAAACTCCACAACTAGAAACTCAACAACTAGAAACTCCGCAACTTGAAACTCCACAACTAGAAACTCCACAACTACAAACTCCACAAATAGAGGCTCCGCAACTATAAATTCCATATCTAGAAACTCCACAACTAAAAACTTTAAAACTAGAAACTGCAGAACTAGAGAATTCACAACTAGAAACTCAACAACTAGAAACTCCACAACTAAAAACTCCACAACTGGAAACTCAACAACTTGAAACTCCGCAACTTGAAACTCCACAACTAGAAACTCCGCCATTAAAAACTCCGCAACTATAAACTCCACAACTAGATACTCCAACTAGAAACTCCGCAACTCGAAACTCCACAACTAGAAACTCCACAACTAGAAAGTCCACAACTAGAGACTCCGCATTTCCACAACTAGAAACAACACAACTGGAAACTCCACAACTAGATACTCCACAACTAGAGACTCCCCAACTTGAAACTCCACAACTTTGAACTCCACAACTTGATACTCCACAACTAGAAACTCCACAACTTTAAACTCCACAACTAGAAACTCCACAACCAGGAAATCTACAACTAGAAACTACGCAACTACAAACTCCACAACCAGAGACTCAGCAACTAGAGACTCCACAACTAAAAACTCCACAACTAGAAACTCCACAACAACAAACTCCACAAATAGAAACTCGGCAACTAGAAATTCCATATCTAGAAACTCCACAACTAAAAACCCCACAACTAAAAACTCCACAACTAGAAACTCCACAACTAGAAACTCTACAACTAGAGACTCCGCAACTAGAAACTCCACAACTAGAAACTCTGCAACTAGAAACTCTGCAGCTAGAAACTCCACAAACAGAAACTCCACAATTAGAAACTCCGCAGCTAGAAACTCCACAACTAGAGATTCCACAACTAGAAACTCCACAACTAGAAACTCCACAACTAGAAACTCCACAACTTGAAACCTCACAACTTTAAGTTCCGCAACTAGAAAATCCACAGCTAGAGATTCCGCAACTAGAAACTCCATAACTAGAAACTCCACAACTAGAAACTCCGCAACTAGAGATTCCACAACAAGAAACTCCACAACTTGAAACTCCACAACTACAAACTCCACAACTACAAACTCCACAAATAGAGACTCGGCAACTAGAAATTCTATATCTAGAAACTCCACAACTAAAAACCTTACAACTAGAAACTGCAAAACTAGAGACTTAACAACTAGAAACTCAACAACTAGAAACTCCACAACTAAAAACTCCACAACTGGAAACTCCACAACTTGAGACTCCGCAACTTGAAACTCCACAACTAGAAACTCCGCTATTAAAACCTCTGCAACTAGAAACTCCACAACCGGAAACTCCACAACAAGATACTCCACAACTGGAAACTCCACAACCAGAGACTCTGCAACTAGAAACTCCGCAACTCGAAACTCCACAACTAGAAACTCCACAACTAGAAACTCCACAACTAGAGACTCCACAACTCGAAACTCCACAACTACAAATTCCACAAATAGAGACTCGGCAACTAGAAATTCCACGAATAGAGACTCGGCAACTAGAAATTCCACAACTAGAGACTCTGCAACTAGAAACTCCACAACTAGAGACTCTGCAACTCCACAACTAGAAACTCCCCAACTGGAAAATCTACAACTAGATACTCCACAACTAGAAAATCCACAACTAGAAACTCCACAACTTGAACTCCACAACAATAGAGTCCACAACTTGAAACTCCACAAGTTTAAACTTCACAACTTGAGACTCCACAACTTGAAACTCCGCAACTAGAATCTCCGCCGCTAGAAACTACACAACTAGAGACTCCACAACTAGAAACTCCACAACTAGAAACTCCACAACTTGAAACCTCACAACCTTAAGAGTCGCAACTAGAAAATCCACAGCTAGAGATTCCGCAACTAGAAACTCCACAACTAGAAACTCAACAACTAGAAACTCCGCAACTGGAAACTTCACTACTAGATACTCCACAACTGAAAAAACGACAACTGGAAACTCCACATCTAGAGACTCCACAACATGAAACTCCAAAACTAGAGACTCTGCAACTAGAAACTTCAAAACTAGAAACTCCACAGCTACAAACTCCACAAATAGAGACTCGGCAACTAGAAATTCCACGAACAGAGACTCGGCAACTAGAAATTCCACAACTAGAGACTCTGCAACTAGAAACTCCCCAACTTGAAACTCCGCAACTAGAATCTCCGCAGCTAGAAACTACACAACTAGAGACTCCACAACTAGAAACTCCACAACTAGAAACTCCACAACTTAAAACCTCAAGACCTTGAGTTACGCAACTAGAAAATCCACAGCTAGAGATTCCGCAACTAGAAACTCCACAACTAGAAACTCCACAACTAGAAACTCAACAACTAGAAACTCCGCAACTAGAGACTCCAAAACTAGAAACTCCAGAACTTGAAACTCCACAACTAGAAACTCCAAAACTACAAACTCCACAAAACGAGACTCGGCAACTAGAAATTCCATACCTAGAAACTCCACAACTAAAAACTTTACAACTATAAACTGCAAAACTAGAGACTTCACAACTAGAAACTCAACAACTAGAAACTCCACAACTAAAAACTCCACAGCTGGAAACTCCACAACTTGAGACTCCGCAACTAGAAACTCCACAACCTAAAACTCCACAACTAGATACTCCACAACTGGAAACTCCTCAACTAGATACTTCACAACTGGAAACTCCACAACTATATACTCCACAACTGGAAACTCCACAACTAGAAACTCCACAACTAGAGACTCCACAACTCGAAACTCCACAACTAGAAACTCCACAACTAGATACTCCGCAACTAGTAACTCTACAACTAGAGACTCCACAACTTGAAACTCCACAACTTCAAACTCCACAACTTGAGACTCCACAACTAGAAACTCCACAAATGGAAACTCCGCAACTAGAAACTCCGCAGCTAGAAACTACACAACTAAAGACTCCACAACTAGAAACTCCAAAACTCGAAACTCCACAACTGGAAACTCCACAACTAGACACTCCACAACTAAAAACTCTTCAACTAGAAACTCCTGAACTTGAGACTCCACAACTAGAGAATCTACAAGTAGAAACTTCAAACTAGAAACTCAACAACTAGAAACTCCACAACTAAAAACTCAACAACTAGAAACTGCACAGCTTGAGGCTCCGCAACTTGAAACTCCACAACTTGAAACTCCACAACTAGAAACTCCGCAACTAGAAACTCCACAACTAGGGACTCTGCAACTAGAAACTCCACAACTAGAAACTCCACAACTGGAAACTCCACTACTAGATACTCCACAACTGGAAACTCGACAACTGGAAACTCCACAATTAGAGACTCCACAACTTGAAACTCCACAACTAGAGACTCTGCAACTAGAAACTCCACAACTAGAAACTCCACAACTACAAACTCCACAACTAGAGACTCCACCACTAGAAACTCCACAACTAGAAACTCCACAACTACAAACTCCACAAATAGAGACTCGGCAACTAGAAATTCCATATCTAGAAATTCCACAACTAAAAACTTTACAACTAGAAACTGCAAAACTAGAGACTTCACAACTAGAAACTCCACAACTAGAAACTACACAACTGGAAACTCCACAACTAGATACTCCACAACTGGAAACTCCACAACTAGAAACTCCACAACTACAACTAAAGACTCCACAACTCGAAACTCCAAAACTAGAAACTCCACAACCAGAGACTCCGCAACTCCACAAGTAGAAACTCCACAACTAGAAACTCAACAACTAGATACTGCGCAACTAGAAACTCCACAACTAGAGACTCCACAACTTGAAACTCCACAACTTGAAACTCCACAACTTGAGACTCCACAACTAGAAACTCCACAACTTGAAACTCCACAACCAGAAACTCCACAACCAGAATTTCCACAACTAGAAACTCCACAACTAGAAACTCCACATCTAGAAACTCCACAACTATAAACTCCACAAATAGAGACTCGGCTACAGGAAATTTCATGTCTAGAAAGTCCACAACTAAAAACTCCACAACTGGAAACTCCACAACTAGAAACTCCACAACTAGAAATACCACAACAAGAGACTCCGCAACTAGAAACTCCACAACCAGAGACTCTGCAACTAGAAACTCCGCAACTAGAAACTCAACAGCCAGAGACTCTGCAACTAGAAACTCTGCAGCTAGAAACTCCACAAACAGAAACTCCACAATTAGAAACTCCGCAGCTACAAACTCCACAACTAGAGACTCCACAACTAGAAACTCCACAAACAGAAACTCCACAATTAGAAACTCCGCAACTAGAAACTCCACAACTGGAAACTCCACAACTAGAAACTCCACATCTACAGACTCCGCAACTAGAAACTCCACAACCAGAGACTCTGCAACTAGAAACTCCGCAGCTAGAAACTCCACAAATAGAAACTCCACAAATAGAGACTCGGCAACTTGAAATTTCATATCTAGAAACTCCACAACTAAAAACTTTACAACTAGAAACTGCAAAACTAGAGACTTAACAACTAGAAACTCAACAACTAGAAACTCCACAACTAAACACTCCACAACTGAAAACTCTACAACTTGAGACTCCGCAACATGAAACTCCACAACTAGAAACTCCGCTATTAAAAACTCCGCAACTAGAAACTCCACAACTAGATACTCCAACTGGAAACTCCACAACTTGAAACTTCACAACCGGAAACTCCACAACTAGATACTCCACAACTGGAAACTCCACAACTAGAAACTCCACAACTAGAGACTCCGCATTTCCACAACTACAAACTCCACAACTGGAAACTCCACAACTAGATACTCCACAACTAGAAACTCCACAACTAAAGACTCCCCAACTTGAAACTCCACAACTTTGAACTCCACAACTTGATACTCCACAACTAGAAACTCCACAACTAGAAACTCCTCAACTAGAAACTCCACAACTAGAAACTGCACAACTTGAAACCTCACAACCTTAAGTTACGCAACTAGAAAATCCACCGCTTGAGATTCCGCAACTAGAAACTCCACAACTAGAAACTCCACAACTAGAAACTCAACAACTAGAAACTCCGCAACTTGAAACTCCACAACTAGAAACTCCACAACTACAAACTCCACAAATAGAGACTCCGCAACTAGAAATTCTATATCTAGAAACTCCACAACTAAAAACTTTACAACTAGAAACTGCAAAACTATAGAATTCACAACTAGAAACTCAACAACTAGAAACTCCACAACTAAAAACTCCACAACTAGAAACTCCGCTATTAAAAACTCCGCAACTAGAAACTCCACAACTAGATACTCCAACTGGAAACTCCACAACTAGAAACTTCACAACTGGAAACTCCACAACTAGATACTCTACTACTGGAAACTCCACAACCAGAGACTCTGCAACTAGAAACTCCGCAACTCGAAACTCCACAACTAGAAACTCCACAACTAGAAACTCCACAGCTAGAGACTCCGCATTTCCACAACTAGAAACAACACAACTGGAAACTCCACAACTAGATACTCCACAACTAGAGACTCTCCAACTTGAAACTCCACAACTTTGAACTCCACAACTTGATACTCCACAACTAGAAACTCCACAACTTTAAACTCCACAACTAGAAACTCCACAACCAGAAAATCTACAACTAGAAACTACGCAACTACAAACTCCACAACAAGAGACTCTGCAACTAGAAACTCCACAACTCGAAACTCCACAACTAGAAACTTCACAACTAGAACCTCCACAACTAGAGACTCCGCAACTCCACAACTAGATACTCCACAACTAGAAACTCCACAACTAGAGACTCCCCAACTTGAAACTCCACAACTTTAAACTCCACAACTTGAGACTCCACAACTAGAAACTCCACAACTTGAAACTCCACAACTAGAAACTCCACATCCAGAAACTCCACAACTGGAAACTCCACAACTAGAAACTCCACAACTAGAAACTCCGCAACTAGAGACTCCACAACTAAAAACTTCACAACTAGAAACTCTGCAGCTAGAAACTCCACGAACAGAAACTCCACAATTAGAAACTCTGCAGCTAGAAACTCCACAACTAGAGATTCCACAACTAGAAACTCCACAACTAGAAACTCCACAACTAGAAACTCCACAACTTGAAACCTCACAACTTTAAGTTCCGCAACTAGAAAATCCACAGCTAGAGATTCCGCAACTAGAAACTCCATAACTAGAAACTCCACAACTAGAAACTCCACAACTAGAAACTTCGCAACTAGAGACTCCACAACAAGAAACTCCACAACTTGAAACTCCACAACTAGAAACTCCACAACTACAAACTCCACAAATAGAGACTCGGCAACTAGAAATTCCATATCTAGAAACTCCACAACTAAAAACTTTACAACTAGAAACTGCAAAACTAGAGACTCCGACACTTGAAACTCCACAACTAGAAACTCCGCTATTAAAACCTCTGCAACTAGAAACTCCACAACCGGAAACTCCACAACTTGATACTCCACAACTGGAAACTCCACAACCAGAGACTCTGCAACTAGAAACTCCGCAACTCGAAACTCCACAACTAGAAACTCCACAACTAGAAACACCACAACTAGACTCCGCATTTCCACAACTGGAAACTCCACAACTAGATACTCCACAACTAGAAACTCCACAACTAGAGACTCCACAACTTGAAACTCCACAACTTCGAACTCCACAACTTGATACTCCACAACTAGAAACTCCACAACTAGAAACTCCACAACTAGAAACTCCACAACTAGAAACTCCACAACTTGAAACCTCACAACCTTAAGTTACGCAACTAGAAAATCCACAGCTTGAGATTCCGCAACTAGAAACTCCACAACTAGAAACTTCACACAACTAGAAACTCAACAACTAGAAACTCCGCAACTTGAAACTCCACAACTAGAAACTCCACAACTACAAACTCCACAAATAGAGGCTCCGCAACTATAAATTCCATATCTAGAAACTCCACAACTAAAAACTTTACAACTTGAAACTGCAAAACTAGAGAATTCACAACTAGAAACTCAACAACTAGAAACTCCACAACTAAAAACTCCACAACTAAAAACTCCACAACTGGAAACACAACAACTTGAAACTCCGCAACTTGAAACTCCACAACTAGAAACTCCGCTATTAAAAACTTCGCAAGTAGAAACTCCACAACTAGATTCTCCAACTGGAAACTCCACAACTAGAAACTTCACAACTGGAAACTCCACAACTAGATACTCTACTACTGGAAACTCCACAACCAGAGACTCTGCAACTAGAAACTCTGCAACTCGAAACTCCACAACTAGAAACTCCACAACTAGAAACTTCACAACCAGAAACTCCACAACAAGATACTCCACAACTGGAAACTCCACAACCAGAGACTCTGCAACTAGAAACTCCGCAACTCGAAACTCCACAACTAGAAACTCCACAACTAGAAACTCCACAACTAGAGACTCCGCATTTCCACAACTAGAAACTCCACAACTGTAAACTCCACAACTATATACTCCACAACTAGAAACTCCACAACTAGAGACTCCCCAACTTGAAACTCTACAACTTTGAACTCCACAACTTGATACTCCACAACTAGAAACTCCACAACTAGAAACTCCACAACTACAAACTCCACAAATAGAGACTGGGCTACAAGAAATTTCATGTCTAGAAAGTCCACAACTAAAAACTCCACAACTGGAAACTCCACAACTAGAAATACCACAACTAGAGACTCCGCAACTAGAAACTCCACAACCAGAGACTCTGCAACTAGAAACTCCGCAGCTAGAAACTCCACAAATAGAAACTCTGCAACTAAAAACTCCGCAGCTAGAAACTACACAACTAGAAATTCCACAACTAGAAACTCCACAACTAGAAACTCCACAACTAGAAACTCCACAACTTGAAATCTCACAACCTTAAGTTACGCAACTAGAAAATCCACAGCTTGAGATTCCGCAACTAGAAACTCCACAACTAGAAACTCCACAACTAGAAACTCCACAACTTGAAACCTCACAACTTTAAGTTCCGCAACTAGAAAATCCACAGCTAGAGATTCCGCAACTAGAAACTCCATAACTAGAAACTCCACAACTAGAAACTCCACAACTAGAAACTTCGCAACTAGAGACTCCACAACAAGAAACTCCACAACTTGAAACTCCACAACTAGAAACTCCACAACTACAAACTCCACAAATAGAGACTCGGCAACTAGAAATTCCATATCTAGAAACTCCACAACTAGATACTCTACTACTGGAAACTCCACAACCAGAGACTCTGCAACTAGAAACTCTGCAACTCGAAACTCCACAACTAGAAACTCCACAACTAGAAACTTCACAACCAGAAACTCCACAACTAGATACTCCACAACTGGAAACTCCACAACCAGAGACTCTGCAACTAGAAACTCCGCAACTCGAAACTCCACAACTAGAAACTCCACAACTAGAAAGTCCGCAACTAGAGACTCCGCATTTCCACAACTAGAAACTCCACAACTGTAAACTCCACAACTAGATACTCCACAACTAGAAACTCCACAACTAGGGACTCCCCAACTTGAAACTCCACAACTTTGAACTCCACAACTTGATACTCCACAACTAGACACTCCACAACTAGAAACTCCACAACTACAAACTCCATAAATAGAGACTCGGCTACAAGAAATTTAATGTCTAGAAAGTCCAAACCAAAAACTCCACAACTGGAAACTCCACAACTAGAAATACCACAACTAGAGACTCCGCAACTAGAAACTCCACAACCAGACACTCTGCAACTAGAAACTCCGCAGCTAGAAACTCCACAAATAGAAACTCTGCAACTAAAACTCTGCAGCTAGAAACTACACAACTAGAAATTCCACAACTAGAAACTCCACAACTAGAAACTCCACAACTAGAAACTCCACAACTTGAAATCTCACAACCTTAAGTTACGCAACTAGAAAATCCACAGCTTGAGATTCCGCAACTAGAAACTCCACAACTAGAAACTCCACAACTAGAAACTCAACAACTAGAAACTCCGCAACTTGAAACTCCACAACTAGAAACTCCACAACTACAATCTCCACAAATAGAGGCTCCGCAACTATAAATTCCATATCTAGAAACTCCACAACTAAAAACTTTAAAACTAGAAACTGCAAAACTAGAGAATTCACAACTAGAAACTCAACAACTAGAAACTCCACAACTAAAAACTCCACAACTGGAAACTCAACAACTTGAAACTCCGCAACTTGAAACTCCACAACTAGAAACTCCGTTATTAAAAACTCCGCAACTAGAAACTCCACAACTAGATACTCCAACTGGAAACTCCACAACTAGAAACTTCACAACTGGAAACTCCACAACTAGATACTCTACTACTGGAAACTCCACAACCAGAGACTCTGCAACTAGAAACTCCGCAACTCGAAACTCCACAACTAGAAACTCCACAACTAGAAACTCCACAGCTAGAGACTCCGCATTTCCACAACTAGAAACAACACAACTGGAAACTCCACAACTAGATACTCCACAACTAGAGACTCTCCAACTTGAAACTCCACAACTTTGAACTCCACAACTTGATACTCCACAACTAGAAACTCCACAACTTTAAACTCCACAACTAGAAACTCCACAACCAGAAAATCTACAACTAGAAACTACGCAACTACAAACTCCACAACAAGAGACTCTGCAACTAGAAACTCCACAACTCGAAACTCCACAACTAGAAACTCCACAACTAGAACCTCCACAACTAGAGACTCCGCAACTCCACAACTAGATACTCCACAACTAGAAACTCCACAACTAGAGACTCCCCAACTTGAAACTCCACAACTTTAAACTCCACAACCAGAAACTCCACAACCAGAATTTCCACAACTAGAAACTCCACAACTAGAAACTCCACATCTAGAAACTCCACAACTATAAACTCCACAAATAGAGACTCGGCTACAGGAAATTTCATGTCTAGAAAGTCCACAACTAAAAACTCCACAACTGGAAACTCCACAACTAGAAACTCCACAACTAGAAATACCACAACAAGAGACTCCGCAACTAGAAACTCCACAACCAGAGACTCTGCAACTAGAAACTCCGCAACTAGAAACTCAACAGCCAGAGACTCTGCAACTAGAAACTCTGCAGCTAGAAACTCCACAAACAGAAACTCCACAATTAGAAACTCCGCAGCTACAAACTCCACAACTAGAGACTCCACAACTAGAAACTCCACAAACAGAAACTCCACAATTAGAAACTCCGCAACTAGAAACTCCACAACTGGAAACTCCACAACTAGAAACTCCACAACTACAGACTCCGCAACTAGAAACTCCACAACCAGAGACTCTGCAACTAGAAACTCCGCAGCTAGAAACTCCACAAATAGAAACTTTACAACTAGAAACTGCAAAACTAGAGACTTAACAACTAGAAACTCAACAACTAGAAACTCCACAACTAAACACTCCACAACTGGAAACTCTACAACTTGAGACTCCGCAACATGAAACTCCACAACTAGAAACTCCGCTGTTAAAAACTCCGCAACTAGAAACTCCACAACTAGATACTCCAACTGGAAACTCCACAACTTGAAACTTCACAACCGGAAACTCCACAACTAGATACTCCACAACTGGAAACTCCACAACTAGAAACTCCACAACTAGAGACTCCGCATTTCCACAACTACAAACTCCACAACTGGAAACTCCACAACTAGATACTCCACAACTAGAAACTCCACAACTAAAGACTCCCCAACTTGAAACTCCACAACTTTGAACTCCACAACTTGATACTCCACAGCTAGAAACTCCACAACTAGAAACTCCCCAACTAGAAACTCCACAACTAGAAACTGCACAACTTGAAACCTCACAACCTTAAGTCACGCAACTAGAAAATCCACCGCTTGAGATTCCGCAACTAGAAACTCCACAACTAGAAACTCCACAACTAGAAACTCAACAACTAGAAACTCCGCAACTTGAAACTCCACAACTAGAAACTCCACAACTACAAACTCCACAAATAGAGACTCCGCAACTAGAAATTCTATATCTAGAAACTCCACAACTAAAAACTTTACAACTAGAAACTGCAAAACTAGAGAATTCACAACTAGAAACTCAACAACTAGAAACTCCACAACTAAAAACTCCACAACTGGAAACTCAACAACTTGAAACTCCGCAACTTGAAACTCCACAACTAGAAACTCCGCTATTAAAAACTCCGCAACTAGAAACTCCACAACTAGATACTCCAACTGGAAACTCCACAACTAGAAACTTCACAACTGGAAACTCCACAACTAGATACTCTACTACTGGAAACTCCACAACCAGAGACTCTGCAACTAGAAACTCCGCAACTCGAAACTCCACAACTAGAAACTCCACAACTAAAAACTTCACAACTAGAAACTCCACAACAACAAACTCCACAAATAAAGACTCGGCAACTAGAAATTCCATATCTAGAAACTCCACAACTAAAAACCCCACAACTAAAAACTCCAAAACTAGTAACTCCACAACTAGAAACTCTACAACTAGAGATTCCGCAACTAAAAACTCCACAACTAGAAACTCTGCAGCTAGAAACTCCACAAACAGAAACTCCACAATTAGAAACTCTGCAGCTAGAAACTCCACAACTAGAGATTCCACAACTAGAAACTCCACAACTAGAAACTCCACAACTAGAAACTCCACAACTTGAAACCTCACAACTTTAAGTTCCGCAACTAGAAAATCCACAGCTAGAGATTCCGCAACTAGAAACTCCATAACTAGAAACTCCACAACTAGAAACTCCACAACTAGAAACTTCGCAACTAGAGACTCCACAACAAGAAACTCCACAACTTGAAACTCCACAACTAGAAACTCCACAACTACAAACTCCACAAATAGAGACTCGGCAACTAGAAATTCCATATCTAGAAACTCCACAACTAAAAACTTTACAACTAGAAACTGCAAAACTAGAGACTCCGACACTTGAAACTCCACAACTAGAAACTCCGCTATTAAAACATCTGCAACTAGAAACTCCACAACCGGAAACTCCACAACTAGATACTCCACAACTGGAAACTCCACAACCAGAGACTCTGCAACTAGAAACTCCGCAACTCGAAACTCCACAACTAGAAACTCCACAACTAGAAACACCACAACTAGACTCCGCATTTCCACAACTGGAAACTCCACAACTAGATACTCCACAACTAGAAACTCCACAGCTAGAAACTCCACAACTAGAAACTCCACAACTAGAAACTCCACAACTTGAAACCTCACAACCTTAAGTTACGCAACTAGAAAATCCACAGCTTGAGATTCCGCAACTAGAAACTCCACAACTAGAAACTCCACACAACTAGAAACTCAACAACTAGAAACTCCGCAACTTAAAACTCCACAACTAGAAACTCCACAACTACAAACTCCACAAATAGAGGCTCCGCAACTATAAATTCCATAGCTAGAAACTCCACAACTAAAAACTTTACAACTAGAAACTGCAAAACTAGAGAATTCACAACTAGAAACTCAACAACTAGAAACTCCACAACTAAAAACTCCACAACTAAAAACTCCACAACTGGAAACACAACAACTTGAAACTCCGCAACTTGAAACTCCACAACTAGAAACTCCGCTATTAAAAACTTCGCAAGTAGAAACTCCACAACTAGATTCTCCAACTGGAAACTCCACAACTAGAAACTTCACAACTGGAAACTCCACAACTAGATACTCTACTACTGGAAACTCCACAACCAGAGACTCTGCAACTAGAAACTCTGCAACTCGAAACTCCACAACTAGAAACTCCACAACTAGAAACTTCACAACCAGAAACTCCACAACAAGATACTCCACAACTGGAAACTCCACAACCAGAGACTCTGCAACTAGAAACTCCGCAACTCGAAACTCCACAACTAGAAACTCCACAACTAGAAACTCCACAACTAGAGACTCCGCATTTCCACAACTAGAAACTTCACAACTGTAAACTCCACAACTATATACTCCACAACTAGAAACTCCACAACTAGAGACTCCCCAACTTGAAACTCTACAACTTTGAACTCCACAACTTGATACTCCATAACTAGAAACTCCACAACTAGAAACTCCACAACTACAAACTCCACAAATAGAGACTGGGCTACAAGAAATTTCATGTCTAGAAAGTCCACAACTAAAAACTCCACAACTGGAAACTCCACAACTAGAAATACCACAACTAGAGACTCCGCAACTAGAAACTCCACAACCAGAGACTCTGCAACTAGAAACTCCGCAGCTAGAAACTCCACAAATAGAAACTCTGCAACTAAAAACTCCGCAGCTAGAAACTACACAACTAGAAATTCCACAACTAGAAACTCCACAACTAGAAACTCCACAACTAGAAACTCCACAACTTGAAATCTCACAACCTTAAGTTACGCAACTAGAAAATCCACAGCTTGAGATTCCGCAACTAGAAACTCCACAACTAGAAACTCCACAACTAGAAACTCAACAACTAGAAACTCCGCAACTTGAAACTCCACAACTAGAAACTCCACAACTACAAACTCCACAAATAGAGGCTCCGCAACTATAAATTCCATATCTAGAAACTCCACAACTAAAAACTTTAAAACTAGAAACTGCAAAACTAGAGAATTCACAACTAGAAACTCAACAACTAGAAACTCCACAACTAAAAACTCCACAACTGGAAACTCAACAACTTGAAACTCCGCAACTTGAAACTCCACAACTAGAAACTCCGCTATTAAAAACTCCGCAACTAGAAACTCCACAACTAGATACTCCAACTGGAAACTCCACAACTAGAAACTTCACAACTGGAAACTCCACAACTAGATACTCTACTACTGGAAACTCCACAACCAGAGACTCTGCAACTAGAAACTCCGCAACTCGAAACTCCACAACTAGAAACTCCACAACTAGAAAGTCCACAACTAGAGACTCCGCATTTCCACAACCAGAAACAACACAACTGGAAACTCCACAACTAGATACTCCACAACTAGAGACTCCCCAACTTGAAACTCCACAACTTTGAACTCCACAACTTGATACTCCACAACTAGAAACTCCACAACTTTAAACTCCACAACTAGAAACTCCACAACCAGAAAATCTACAACTAGAAACTACGCAACTACAAACTCCACAACCAGAGACTCTGCAACTAGAAACTCCACAACTCAAAACTCCACAACTAGAAACTCCACATCTAGAACCTCCACAACTAGTGACTCCACAACTTCACAACTAGATACTCCACAACTAGAAACTCCACAACTAGAGATCCCCAACTTGAAACTCCACAACTTTAAACTCCACAACTTGAGACTCCACAACTAGAAACTCCACAACTTGAAACTCCACAACTAGAAACTCCACAACCAGAAACTCTACAACTGGAAACTCCACAACTAGAAACTCCACAACTAGAAACTCCGCAACTAGAGACTCCACAACTAAAAACTCCACAACTAGAAACTCCACAACAACAAACTCCACAAATAGAAACTCGGCAACTAGAAATTTCATATCTAGAAACTACACAACTAAAAACCCCACAACTAAAACTCCACAACTAGAAACTCCACAACTAGAAACTCTACAACTAGAGACTCCCCAACTTGAAACTCCACAACTTTGAACTCCACAACTTGATACTCCACAACTAGAAACTCCACAACTTTAAACTCCACAACTAGAAACTCCACAACCAGAAAATCTACAACTAGAAACTACGCAACTACAAACTCCACAACCAGAGACTCTGCAACTAGAAACTCCACAACTCAAAACTCCACAACTAGAAACTCCACATCTAGAACCTCCACAACTAGAGACTCCACAACTTCACAACTAGATACTCCACAACTAGAAACTCCACAACTAGATACTCCACAACTAGAAACTCCACAACTAGAGACTCCCCAACTTGAAACTCCACAACTTTAAACTCCACAACTTGAGACTCCACAACTAGGAACTCCACAACTTGAAACTCCACAACTAGAAACTCCACAACCAGAAACTCCACAACTGGAAACTCCACAACTAGAAACTCCACAACTAGAAACTCCGCAACTAGAGACTCCACAACAACAAACTCCACAAATAAAGACTCGGCAACTAGAAATTCCATATCTAGAAACTCCACAACTAAAAACCCCACAACTAAAAACTCCACAACTAGTAACTCCACAACTAGAAACTCTACAACTAGAGATTCCGCAACTAAAAACTCCACAACTAGAAACTCTGCAGCTAGAAACTCCACAAACAGAAACTCCACAATTAGAAACTCTGCAGCTAGAAACTCCACAACTAGAGATTCCACAACTAGAAACTCCACAACTAGAAACTCCACAACTAGAAACTCCACAACTTGAAACCTCACAACTTTAAGTTCCGCAACTAGAAAATCCACAGCTAGAGATTCCGCAACTAGAAACTCCATAACTAGAAACTCCACAACTAGAAACTCCACAACTAGAAACTTCGCAACTAGAGACTCCACAACAAGAAACTCCACAACTAGAAACTCCACAACTACAAACTCCACAAATAGAGACTCGGCAACTAGAAATTCCATATCTAGAAATTCCACAACGAAAAACTTTACAACTAGAAACTGCAAAACTAGAGACTTCACAACTAGAAACTCCACAACTAGAAACTACACAACTGGAAACTCCACAACTAGATACTCCACAACTGCAAACTCCACAACTAGAAACTCCACAACGAAAAACTTTACAACTAGAAACTGCAAAACTAGAGACTTCACAACTAGAAACTCCACAACTAGAAACTACACAACTGGAAACTCCACAACTAGATACTCCACAACTGCAAACTCCACAACTAGAAACTCCACAACTACAACTAAAGACTCCACAACTCGAAACTCCAAAACTAGAAACTCCACAACCAGAGACTCCGCAACTCCACAAGTAGAAACTCCACAACTAGAAACTCAACAACTAGATACTGCGCAACTAGAAACTCCACAACTAGAGACTCCACAACTTGAAACTCCACAACTTGAAACTCCACAACTTGAGACTCCACAACTAGAAACTCCACAACTTGAAACTCCACAACCAGAAACTCCACAACCAGAATTTCCACAACTAGAAACTCCACAACTAGAAACTCCACATCTAGAAACTTCACAACTATAAACTCCACAAATAGAGACTCGGCTACAGGAAATTTCATGTCTAGAAAGTCCACAACTAAAAACTCCACAACTGGAAACTCCACAACTAGAAACTCCACAACTAGAAATACCACAACAAGAGACTCCGCAACTAGAAACTCCACAACCAGAGACTCTGCAACTAGAAACTCCGCAACTAGAAACTCAACAGCCAGAGACTCTGCAACTAGAAACTCTGCAGCTAGAAACTCCACAAACAAAAACTCCACAATTAGAAACTCCGCAGCTACAAACTCCACAGCTAGAGACTCCACAACTAGAAACTCCACAAACAGAAACTCCACAATTAGAAACTCCGCAACTAGAAACTCCACAACTGGAAACTCCACAACTAGAAACTCCACAACTACAGACTCCGCAACTAGAAACTCCACAACCAGAGACTCTGCAACTAGAAACTCCGCAGCTAGAAACTCCACAAATAGAAACTCCACGAATAGAGACTCGGCAACTAGAAATTTCATATCTAGAAACTCCACAACTAAAAACTTTACAACTAGAAACTGCAAAACTAGAGACTTAACAACTAGAAACTCAACAACTAGAAACTCCACAACTAAACACTCCACAACTGGAAACTCCACAACTTGAGACTCCGCAACATGAAACTCCACAACTAGAAACTCCGCTATTAAAAACTCCGCAACTAGAAACTCCACAACTAGATACTCCAACTGGAAACTCCACAACTTGAAACTTCACAACCGGAAACTCCACAACTAGATACTCCACAACTGGAAACTCCACAACCAGAGACTCTGCAACTAGAAACTCCGCAACTCGAAACTCCACAACTAGAAACTCCACAACTAGAATCTCCACAACTAGAGACTCCGCATTTCCACAACTACAAACTCCACAACTGGAAACTCCACAACTAGATACTCCACAACTAGAAACTCCACAACTAAAGACTCCCCAACTTGAAACTCCACAACTATGAACTCCACAACCTGATACTCCACAACTAGAAACTCCACAACTAGAAACTCCACAACTACAAACTCCACAAATAGAGACTCGGCTACAAGAAATTTCATGTCTAGAAAGTCCACAACTAAAAACTTTACAACTAGAAACTGCAAAACTAGAGACTTAACAACTAGAAACTCAACAACTAGAAACTCCACAACTAAACACTCCACAACTGGAAACTCCACAACTTGAGACTCCGCAACATGAAACTCCACAACTAGAAACTCCGCTATTAAAAACTCCGCAACTAGAAACTCCACAACTAGATACTCCAACTGGAAACTCCACAACTTGAAACTTCACAACCGGAAACTCCACAACTAGATACTCCACAACTGGAAACTCCACAACCAGAGACTCTGCAACTAGAAACTCTGCAACTCAAAACTCCACAACTAGAAACTCCACAACTAGAAACTCCACCACTAGAGACTCCGCATTTCCACAACTAGAAACTCCACAACTGGAAACTCCACAACTAGATACTCCACAACTAGAAACTTCACAACTAAAGACTCCCCAACTTGAAACTCCACAACTTTGAACTCCACAACTTGATACTCCACAACTAGAAACTCCACAACTAGAAACTCCACAACTAGAAACTCCACAACTAGAAACTGCACAACTTGAAACCTCACAACCTTAAGTTACGCAACTAGAAAATCCACCGCTTGAGATTCCGCAACTAGAAACTCCACAACTAGAAACTCCACAACTAGAAACTCAACAACTAGAAACTCCGCAACTTGAAACTCCACAACTAGAAACTCCACAACTACAAACTCCACAAATAGAGACTCCGCAACTAGAAATTCTATATCTAGAAACTCCACAACTAAAAACTTTACAACTAGAAACTGCAAAACTAGAGAATTCACAACTAGAAACTCAACAACTAGAAACTCCACAACTAAAAACTCCACAACTGGAAACTCAACAACTTGAAACTCCGCAACTTGAAACTCCACAACTAGAAACTCCGCTATTAAAAACTCCGCAACTAGAAACTCCACAACTAGATACTCCAACTGGAAACTCCACAACTAGAAACTTCACAACTGGAAACTCCACAACTAAATACTCTACTACTGGAAACTCCACAACCAGAGACTCTGCAACTAGAAACTCCGCAACTCGAAACTCCACAACTAGAAACTCCACAACTAGAAACTCCACAGCTAGAGACTCCGCATTTCCACAACTAGAAACAACACAACTGGAAACTCCACAACTAGATACTCCACAACTAGAGACTCTCCAACTTGAAACTCCAAAATTTTGAACTCCACAACTTGATACTCCACAACTAGAAACTCCACAACTTTAAACTCCACAACTAGAAACTCCACAACCAGAAAATCTACAACTAGAAACTACGCAACTACAAACTCCACAACAAGAGACTCTGCAACTAGAAACTCCACAACTCGAAACTCCACAACTAGAAACTCCACAACTAGAACCTCCACAACTAGAGACTCCGCAACTCCACAACTAGATACTCCACAACTAGAAACTCCACAACTAGAGACTACACAACTGGAAACTCCACAACTAGATACTCCACAACTGCAAACTCCACAACTAGAAACTCCACAACTACAACTAAAGACTCCACAACTCGAAACTCCAAAACTAGAAACTCCACAACCAGAGACTCCGCAACTCCACAAGTAGAAACTCCACAACTTGAAACTCCACAACTAGAAACTCCACAACCAGAAACTCCACAACTGGAAACTCCACAACTAGAAACTCCACAACTAGAAACTCCGCAACTAGAGACTCCACAACAACAAACTCCACAAATAAAGACTCGGCAACTAGAAATTCCATATCTAGAAACTCCACAACTAAAAACCCCACAACTAAAAACTCCACAACTAGTAACTCCACAACTAGAAACTCTACAACTAGAGATTCCGCAACTAAAAACTCCACAACTAGAAACTCTGCAGCTAGAAACTCCACAAACAGAAACTCCACAATTAGAAACTCTGCAGCTAGAAACTCCACAACTAGAGATTCCACAACTAGAAACTCCACAACTACAAACTCCACAAATAGAGGCTCCGCAACTATAAATTCCATATCTAGAAACTCCACAACTAAAAACTTTACAACTAGAAACTGCAAAACTAGAGAATTCACAACTAGAAACTCAACAACTAGAAACTCCACAACTAAAAACTCCACAACTGGAAACACAACAACTTGAAACTCCGCAACTTGAAACTCCACAACTAGAAACTCCGCTATTAAAAACTTCGCAACTAGAAACTCCACAACTAGATTCTCCAACTGAAAACTCCACAACTAGAAACTTCACAACTGGAAACTCCACAACTAGATACTCTACTACTGGAAACTCCACAACCAGAGACTCTGCAACTAGAAACTCTGCAACTCGAAACTCCACAACTAGAAACTCCACAACTAGAAACTTCACAACCGGAAACTCCACAACAAGATACTCCACAACTGGAAACTCCACAACCAGAGACTCTGCAACTAGAAACTCCGCAACTCGAAACTCCACAACTAGAAACTCCACAACTAGAAACTCCACAACTAGAGACTCCGCATTTCCACAACTAGAAACTCCACAACTGTAAACCCCACAACTATATACTCCACAACTAGAAACTCCACAACTAGAGACTCCCCAACTTGAAACTCTACAACTTTGAACTCCACAACTTGATACTCCACAACTAGAAACTCCACAACTAGAAACTCCACAACTACAAACTCCACAAATAGAGACTCGGCTACAAGAAATTTCATGTCTAGAAAGTCCACAACTAAAAACTCCACAACTGGAAATTCTACAACTAGAAATACCACAACTAGAGACTCCGCAACTAGAAACTCCACAACCAGAGACTCTGCAACTAGAAACTCCGCAGCTAGAAACTCCACAAATAGAAACTCTGCAACTAAAAACTCCGCAGCTAGAAACTACACAACTAGAAATTCCACAACTAGAAACTCCACAACTAGAAACTCCACAACTAGAAACTCCACAACTTGAAATCTCACAACCTTAAGTTACGCAACTAGAAAATCCACAGCTTGAGATTCCGCAACTAGAAACTCCACAACTAGAAACTCCACAACTAGAAACTCAACAACTAGAAACTCCGCAACTTGAAACTCCACAACTAGAAACTCCACAACTACAAACTCCACAAATAGAGGCTCCGCAACTATAAATTCCATATCTAGAAACTCCACAACTAAAAACTTTAAAACTAGAAACTGCAGAACTAGAGAATTCACAACTAGAAACTCAACAACTAGAAACTCCACAACTAAAAACTCCACAACTGGAAACTCAACAACTTGAAACTCCGCAACTTGAAACTCCACAACTAGAAACTCCGCCATTAAAAACTCCGCAACTATAAACTCCACAACTAGATACTCCAACTAGAAACTCCGCAACTCGAAACTCCACAACTAGAAACTCCACAACTAGAAAGTCCACAACTAGAGACTCCGCATTTCCACAACTAGAAACAACACAACTGGAAACTCCACAACTAGATACTCCACAACTAGAGACTCCCCAACTTGAAACTCCACAACTTTGAACTCCACAACTTGATACTCCACAACTAGAAACTCCACAACTTTAAACTCCACAACTAGAAACTCCACAACCAGGAAATCTACAACTAGAAACTACGCAACTACAAACTCCACAACCAGAGACTCAGCAACTAGAGACTCCACAACTAAAAACTCCACAACTAGAAACTCCACAACAACAAACTCCACAAATAGAAACTCGGCAACTAGAAATTCCATATCTAGAAACTCCACAACTAAAAACCCCACAACTAAAAACTCCACAACTAGAAACTCCACAACTAGAAACTCTACAACTAGAGACTCCGCAACTAGAAACTCCACAACTAGAAACTCTGCAACTAGAAACTCTGCAGCTAGAAACTCCACAAACAGAAACTCCACAATTAGAAACTCCGCAGCTAGAAACTCCACAACTAGAGATTCCACAACTAGAAACTCCACAACTAGAAACTCCACAACTAGAAACTCCACAACTTGAAACCTCACAACTTTAAGTTCCGCAACTAGAAAATCCACAGCTAGAGATTCCGCAACTAGAAACTCCATAACTAGAAACTCCACAACTAGAAACTCCGCAACTAGAGATTCCACAACAAGAAACTCCACAACTTGAAACTCCACAACTACAAACTCCACAACTACAAACTCCACAAATAGAGACTCGGCAACTAGAAATTCTATATCTAGAAACTCCACAACTAAAAACCTTACAACTAGAAACTGCAAAACTAGAGACTTAACAACTAGAAACTCAACAACTAGAAACTCCACAACTAAAAACTCCACAACTGGAAACTCCACAACTTGAGACTCCGCAACTTGAAACTCCACAACTAGAAACTCCGCTATTAAAACCTCTGCAACTAGAAACTCCACAACCGGAAACTCCACAACAAGATACTCCACAACTGGAAACTCCACAACCAGAGACTCTGCAACTAGAAACTCCGCAACTCGAAACTCCACAACTAGAAACTCCACAACTAGAAACTCCACAACTAGAGACTCCACAACTCGAAACTCCACAACTACAAATTCCACAAATAGAGACTCGGCAACTAGAAATTCCACGAATAGAGACTCGGCAACTAGAAATTCCACAACTAGAGACTCTGCAACTAGAAACTCCACAACTAGAGACTCTGCAACTCCACAACTAGAAACTCCCCAACTGGAAAATCTACAACTAGATACTCCACAACTAGAAAATCCACAACTAGAAACTCCACAACTTGAACTCCACAACAATAGAGTCCACAACTTGAAACTCCACAAGTTTAAACTTCACAACTTGAGACTCCACAACTTGAAACTCCGCAACTAGAATCTCCGCCGCTAGAAACTACACAACTAGAGACTCCACAACTAGAAACTCCACAACTAGAAACTCCACAACTTGAAACCTCACAACCTTAAGAGTCGCAACTAGAAAATCCACAGCTAGAGATTCCGCAACTAGAAACTCCACAACTAGAAACTCAACAACTAGAAACTCCGCAACTGGAAACTTCACTACTAGATACTCCACAACTGAAAAAACGACAACTGGAAACTCCACATCTAGAGACTCCACAACATGAAACTCCAAAACTAGAGACTCTGCAACTAGAAACTTCAAAACTAGAAACTCCACAGCTACAAACTCCACAAATAGAGACTCGGCAACTAGAAATTCCACGAACAGAGACTCGGCAACTAGAAATTCCACAACTAGAGACTCTGCAACTAGAAACTCCCCAACTTGAAACTCCGCAACTAGAATCTCCGCAGCTAGAAACTACACAACTAGAGACTCCACAACTAGAAACTCCACAACTAGAAACTCCACAACTTAAAACCTCAAGACCTTGAGTTACGCAACTAGAAAATCCACAGCTAGAGATTCCGCAACTAGAAACTCCACAACTAGAAACTCCACAACTAGAAACTCAACAACTAGAAACTCCGCAACTAGAGACTCCAAAACTAGAAACTCCAGAACTTGAAACTCCACAACTAGAAACTCCAAAACTACAAACTCCACAAAACGAGACTCGGCAACTAGAAATTCCATACCTAGAAACTCCACAACTAAAAACTTTACAACTATAAACTGCAAAACTAGAGACTTCACAACTAGAAACTCAACAACTAGAAACTCCACAACTAAAAACTCCACAGCTGGAAACTCCACAACTTGAGACTCCGCAACTAGAAACTCCACAACCTAAAACTCCACAACTAGATACTCCACAACTGGAAACTCCTCAACTAGATACTTCACAACTGGAAACTCCACAACTATATACTCCACAACTGGAAACTCCACAACTAGAAACTCCACAACTAGAGACTCCACAACTCGAAACTCCACAACTAGAAACTCCACAACTAGATACTCCGCAACTAGTAACTCTACAACTAGAGACTCCACAACTTGAAACTCCACAACTTCAAACTCCACAACTTGAGACTCCACAACTAGAAACTCCACAAATGGAAACTCCGCAACTAGAAACTCCGCAGCTAGAAACTACACAACTAAAGACTCCACAACTAGAAACTCCAAAACTCGAAACTCCACAACTGGAAACTCCACAACTAGACACTCCACAACTAAAAACTCTTCAACTAGAAACTCCTGAACTTGAGACTCCACAACTAGAGAATCTACAAGTAGAAACTTCAAACTAGAAACTCAACAACTAGAAACTCCACAACTAAAAACTCAACAACTAGAAACTGCACAGCTTGAGGCTCCGCAACTTGAAACTCCACAACTTGAAACTCCACAACTAGAAACTCCGCAACTAGAAACTCCACAACTAGGGACTCTGCAACTAGAAACTCCACAACTAGAAACTCCACAACTGGAAACTCCACTACTAGATACTCCACAACTGGAAACTCGACAACTGGAAACTCCACAATTAGAGACTCCACAACTTGAAACTCCACAACTAGAGACTCTGCAACTAGAAACTCCACAACTAGAAACTCCACAACTACAAACTCCACAACTAGAGACTCCACCACTAGAAACTCCACAACTAGAAACTCCACAACTACAAACTCCACAAATAGAGACTCGGCAACTAGAAATTCCATATCTAGAAATTCCACAACTAAAAACTTTACAACTAGAAACTGCAAAACTAGAGACTTCACAACTAGAAACTCCACAACTAGAAACTACACAACTGGAAACTCCACAACTAGATACTCCACAACTGGAAACTCCACAACTAGAAACTCCACAACTACAACTAAAGACTCCACAACTCGAAACTCCAAAACTAGAAACTCCACAACCAGAGACTCCGCAACTCCACAAGTAGAAACTCCACAACTAGAAACTCAACAACTAGATACTGCGCAACTAGAAACTCCACAACTAGAGACTCCACAACTTGAAACTCCACAACTTGAAACTCCACAACTTGAGACTCCACAACTAGAAACTCCACAACTTGAAACTCCACAACCAGAAACTCCACAACCAGAATTTCCACAACTAGAAACTCCACAACTAGAAACTCCACATCTAGAAACTCCACAACTATAAACTCCACAAATAGAGACTCGGCTACAGGAAATTTCATGTCTAGAAAGTCCACAACTAAAAACTCCACAACTGGAAACTCCACAACTAGAAACTCCACAACTAGAAATACCACAACAAGAGACTCCGCAACTAGAAACTCCACAACCAGAGACTCTGCAACTAGAAACTCCGCAACTAGAAACTCAACAGCCAGAGACTCTGCAACTAGAAACTCTGCAGCTAGAAACTCCACAAACAGAAACTCCACAATTAGAAACTCCGCAGCTACAAACTCCACAACTAGAGACTCCACAACTAGAAACTCCACAAACAGAAACTCCACAATTAGAAACTCCGCAACTAGAAACTCCACAACTGGAAACTCCACAACTAGAAACTCCACAACTACAGACTCCGCAACTAGAAACTCCACAACCAGAGACTCTGCAACTAGAAACTCCGCAGCTAGAAACTCCACAAATAGAAACTCCACAAATAGAGACTCGGCAACTTGAAATTTCATATCTAGAAACTCCACAACTAAAAACTTTACAACTAGAAACTGCAAAACTAGAGACTTAACAACTAGAAACTCAACAACTAGAAACTCCACAACTAAACACTCCACAACTGAAAACTCTACAACTTGAGACTCCGCAACATGAAACTCCACAACTAGAAACTCCGCTATTAAAAACTCCGCAACTAGAAACTCCACAACTAGATACTCCAACTGGAAACTCCACAACTTGAAACTTCACAACCGGAAACTCCACAACTAGATACTCCACAACTGGAAACTCCACAACTAGAAACTCCACAACTAGAGACTCCGCATTTCCACAACTACAAACTCCACAACTGGAAACTCCACAACTAGATACTCCACAACTAGAAACTCCACAACTAAAGACTCCCCAACTTGAAACTCCACAACTTTGAACTCCACAACTTGATACTCCACAACTAGAAACTCCACAACTAGAAACTCCTCAACTAGAAACTCCACAACTAGAAACTGCACAACTTGAAACCTCACAACCTTAAGTTACGCAACTAGAAAATCCACCGCTTGAGATTCCGCAACTAGAAACTCCACAACTAGAAACTCCACAACTAGAAACTCAACAACTAGAAACTCCGCAACTTGAAACTCCACAACTAGAAACTCCACAACTACAAACTCCACAAATAGAGACTCCGCAACTAGAAATTCTATATCTAGAAACTCCACAACTAAAAACTTTACAACTAGAAACTGCAAAACTATAGAATTCACAACTAGAAACTCAACAACTAGAAACTCCACAACTAAAAACTCCACAACTAGAAACTCCGCTATTAAAAACTCCGCAACTAGAAACTCCACAACTAGATACTCCAACTGGAAACTCCACAACTAGAAACTTCACAACTGGAAACTCCACAACTAGATACTCTACTACTGGAAACTCCACAACCAGAGACTCTGCAACTAGAAACTCCGCAACTCGAAACTCCACAACTAGAAACTCCACAACTAGAAACTCCACAGCTAGAGACTCCGCATTTCCACAACTAGAAACAACACAACTGGAAACTCCACAACTAGATACTCCACAACTAGAGACTCTCCAACTTGAAACTCCACAACTTTGAACTCCACAACTTGATACTCCACAACTAGAAACTCCACAACTTTAAACTCCACAACTAGAAACTCCACAACCAGAAAATCTACAACTAGAAACTACGCAACTACAAACTCCACAACAAGAGACTCTGCAACTAGAAACTCCACAACTCGAAACTCCACAACTAGAAACTTCACAACTAGAACCTCCACAACTAGAGACTCCGCAACTCCACAACTAGATACTCCACAACTAGAAACTCCACAACTAGAGACTCCCCAACTTGAAACTCCACAACTTTAAACTCCACAACTTGAGACTCCACAACTAGAAACTCCACAACTTGAAACTCCACAACTAGAAACTCCACATCCAGAAACTCCACAACTGGAAACTCCACAACTAGAAACTCCACAACTAGAAACTCCGCAACTAGAGACTCCACAACTAAAAACTTCACAACTAGAAACTCTGCAGCTAGAAACTCCACGAACAGAAACTCCACAATTAGAAACTCTGCAGCTAGAAACTCCACAACTAGAGATTCCACAACTAGAAACTCCACAACTAGAAACTCCACAACTAGAAACTCCACAACTTGAAACCTCACAACTTTAAGTTCCGCAACTAGAAAATCCACAGCTAGAGATTCCGCAACTAGAAACTCCATAACTAGAAACTCCACAACTAGAAACTCCACAACTAGAAACTTCGCAACTAGAGACTCCACAACAAGAAACTCCACAACTTGAAACTCCACAACTAGAAACTCCACAACTACAAACTCCACAAATAGAGACTCGGCAACTAGAAATTCCATATCTAGAAACTCCACAACTAAAAACTTTACAACTAGAAACTGCAAAACTAGAGACTCCGACACTTGAAACTCCACAACTAGAAACTCCGCTATTAAAACCTCTGCAACTAGAAACTCCACAACCGGAAACTCCACAACTTGATACTCCACAACTGGAAACTCCACAACCAGAGACTCTGCAACTAGAAACTCCGCAACTCGAAACTCCACAACTAGAAACTCCACAACTAGAAACACCACAACTAGACTCCGCATTTCCACAACTGGAAACTCCACAACTAGATACTCCACAACTAGAAACTCCACAACTAGAGACTCCACAACTTGAAACTCCACAACTTCGAACTCCACAACTTGATACTCCACAACTAGAAACTCCACAACTAGAAACTCCACAACTAGAAACTCCACAACTAGAAACTCCACAACTTGAAACCTCACAACCTTAAGTTACGCAACTAGAAAATCCACAGCTTGAGATTCCGCAACTAGAAACTCCACAACTAGAAACTTCACACAACTAGAAACTCAACAACTAGAAACTCCGCAACTTGAAACTCCACAACTAGAAACTCCACAACTACAAACTCCACAAATAGAGGCTCCGCAACTATAAATTCCATATCTAGAAACTCCACAACTAAAAACTTTACAACTTGAAACTGCAAAACTAGAGAATTCACAACTAGAAACTCAACAACTAGAAACTCCACAACTAAAAACTCCACAACTAAAAACTCCACAACTGGAAACACAACAACTTGAAACTCCGCAACTTGAAACTCCACAACTAGAAACTCCGCTATTAAAAACTTCGCAAGTAGAAACTCCACAACTAGATTCTCCAACTGGAAACTCCACAACTAGAAACTTCACAACTGGAAACTCCACAACTAGATACTCTACTACTGGAAACTCCACAACCAGAGACTCTGCAACTAGAAACTCTGCAACTCGAAACTCCACAACTAGAAACTCCACAACTAGAAACTTCACAACCAGAAACTCCACAACAAGATACTCCACAACTGGAAACTCCACAACCAGAGACTCTGCAACTAGAAACTCCGCAACTCGAAACTCCACAACTAGAAACTCCACAACTAGAAACTCCACAACTAGAGACTCCGCATTTCCACAACTAGAAACTCCACAACTGTAAACTCCACAACTATATACTCCACAACTAGAAACTCCACAACTAGAGACTCCCCAACTTGAAACTCTACAACTTTGAACTCCACAACTTGATACTCCACAACTAGAAACTCCACAACTAGAAACTCCACAACTACAAACTCCACAAATAGAGACTGGGCTACAAGAAATTTCATGTCTAGAAAGTCCACAACTAAAAACTCCACAACTGGAAACTCCACAACTAGAAATACCACAACTAGAGACTCCGCAACTAGAAACTCCACAACCAGAGACTCTGCAACTAGAAACTCCGCAGCTAGAAACTCCACAAATAGAAACTCTGCAACTAAAAACTCCGCAGCTAGAAACTACACAACTAGAAATTCCACAACTAGAAACTCCACAACTAGAAACTCCACAACTAGAAACTCCACAACTTGAAATCTCACAACCTTAAGTTACGCAACTAGAAAATCCACAGCTTGAGATTCCGCAACTAGAAACTCCACAACTAGAAACTCCACAACTAGAAACTCAACAACTTGAAACTCCGCAACTTGAAACTCCACAACTAGAAACTCCACAACTACAAACTCCTCAAATAGAGGCTCCGCAACTATAAATTCCATATCTAGAAACTCCACAACTAAAAACTTTAAAACTAGAAACTGCAAAACTAGAGAATTCACAACTAGAAACTCAACAACTAGAAACTCCACAACTAAAAACTCCACAACTGGAAACTCAACAACTTGAAACTCCGCAACTTGAAACTCCACAACTAGAAACTCCGCTATTAAAAACTCCGCAACTAGAAACTCCACAACTAGATACTCCAACTGGAAACTCCACAACTAGAAACTTCACAACTGGAAACTCCACAACTAGATACTCTACTACTGGAAACTCCACAACCAGAGACTCTGCAACTAGAAACTCCGCAACTCGAAACTCCACAACTAGAAACTCCACAACTAGAAAGTCCACAACTAGAGACTCCGCATTTCCACAACTAGAAACAACACAACTGGAAACTCCACAACTAGATACTCCAGAACTAGAGACTCCCCAACTTGAAACTCCACAACTTTGAACTCCACAACTTGATACTCCACAACTAGAAACTCCACAACTTTAAACTCCACAACTAGAAACTCCACAACCAGAAAATCTACAACTAGAAACTACGCAACTACAAACTCCACAACCAGAGACTCTGCAACTAGAAACTCCACAACTCAAAACTCCACAACTAGAAACTCCACATCTAGAACCTCCACAACTAGAGACTCCACAACTTCACAACTAGATACTCCACAACTAGAAACTCCACAACTAGAGACTCCCCAACTTGAAACTCCACAACTTTAAACTCCACAACTTGAGACTCCACAACTAGAAACTCCACAACTTGAAACTCCACAACTAGAAACTCCACAACCAGAAACTCTACAACTGGAAACTCCACAACTAGAAACTCCACAACTAGAAACTCCGCAACTAGAGACTCCACAACTAAAAACTCCACAACTAGAAACTCCACAACAACAAACTCCACAAATAGAAACTCGGCAACTGGAAATTTCATATCTAGAAACTCCACAACTAAAAACCCCACAACTAAAACTCCACAACTAGAAACTCCACAACTAGAAACTCTACAACTAGAGACTCCGCAACTAGAAACTCCACAACTAGAAACTCCACAACTAGAAACTCCACAACTTGAAACCTCACAACCTTAAGTTACGCAACTAGAAAATCCACAGCTTGAGATTCCGCAACTAGAAACTCCACAACTAGAAACTCCACAACTAGAAACTCAACAACTAGAAACTCCGCAACTTGAAACTCCACAGCTACAAACTCTACAACTACAAACTCCACAAATAGAGACTCCGCAACTATAAATTCCATATCTAGAAACTCCACAACTAAAAACTTTACAACTAGAAACTGCAAAACTAGAGAATTCACAACTAGAAACTCAACAACTAGAAACTCCACAACTAAAAACTCCACAACTGGAAACTCAACAACTTGAAACTCCGCAACTTGAAGCTCCACAACTAGAAACTCCGCTATTCAAAACTTCGCAACTAGAAACTCCACAACTAGATACTCCAACTGGAAACTCCACAACTAGAAACTTCACAACTGGAAACTCCACAACTAGATACTCTACTACTGGAAACTCCACAACCAGAGACTCTGCAACTAGAAACTCTGCAACTCGAAACTCCACAACTAGAAACTCCACAACTAGAAACTTCACAACCAGAAACTCCACAACTAGATACTCCACAACTGGAAACTCCACAACCAGAGACTCTGCAACTAGAAACTCCGCAACTCGAAACTCCACAACTAGAAACTCCACAACTAGAAAGTCCGCAACTAGAGACTCCGCATTTCCACAACTAGAAACTCCACAACTGTAAACTCCACAACTAGATACTCCTCAACTAGAAACTCCACAACTAGGGACTCCCCAACTTGAAACTCCACAACTTTGAACTCCACAACTTGATACTCCACAACTAGACACTCCACAACTAGAAACTCCACAACTACAAACTCCATAAATAGAGACTCGGCTACAAGAAATTTAATGTCTAGAAAGTCCAAACCAAAAACTCCACAACTGGAAACTCCACAACTAGAAATACCACAACTAGAGACTCCGCAACTAGAAACTCCACAACCAGACACTCTGCAACTAGAAACTCCGCAGCTAGAAACTCCACAAATAGAAACTCTGCAACTAAAACTCCGCAGCTAGAAACTACACAACTAGAAATTCCACAACTAGAAACTCCACAACTAGAAACTCCACAACTAGAAACTCCACAACTTGAAATCTCACAACCTTAAGTTACGCAACTAGAAAATCCACAGCTTGAGATTCCGCAACTAGAAACTCCACAACTAGAAACTCCACAACTAGAAACTCAACAACTAGAAACTCCGCAACTTGAAACTCCACAACTAGAAACTCCACAACTACAATCTCCACAAATAGAGGCTCCGCAACTATAAATTCCATATCTAGAAACTCCACAACTAAAAACTTTAAAACTAGAAACTGCAAAACTAGAGAATTCACAACTAGAAACTCAACAACTAGAAACTCCACAACTAAAAACTCCACAACTGGAAACTCAACAACTTGAAACTCCGCAACTTGAAACTCCACAACTAGAAACTCCGTTATTAAAAACTCCGCAACTAGAAACTCCACAACTAGATACTCCAACTGGAAACTCCACAACTAGAAACTTCACAACTGGAAACTCCACAACTAGATACTCTACTACTGGAAACTCCACAACCAGAGACTCTGCAACTAGAAACTCCGCAACTCGAAACTCCACAACTAGAAACTCCACAACTAGAAACTCCACAGCTAGAGACTCCGCATTTCCACAACTAGAAACAACACAACTGGAAACTCCACAACTAGATACTCCACAACTAGAGACTCTCCAACTTGAAACTCCACAACTTTGAACTCCACAACTTGATACTCCACAACTAGAAACTCCACAACTTTAAACTCCACAACTAGAAACTCCACAACCAGAAAATCTACAACTAGAAACTACGCAACTACAAACTCCACAACAAGAGACTCTGCAACTAGAAACTCCACAACTCGAAACTCCACAACTAGAAACTCCACAACTAGAACCTCCACAACTAGAGACTCCGCAACTCCACAACTAGATACTCCACAACTAGAAACTCCACAACTAGAGACTCCCCAACTTGAAACTCCACAACTTTAAACTCCACAACTTGAGACTCCACAACTAGAAACTCCACAACTTGAAACTCCACAACTAAAAACTCCACATCCAGAAACTCCACAACTGGAAACTCCACAACTAAAAACTCCACAACTAGTAACTCCACAACTAGAAACTCTACAACTAGAGATTCCGCAACTAAAAACTCCACAACTAGAAACTCTGCAGCTAGAAACTCCACAAACAGAAACTCCACAATTAGAAACTCTGCAGCTAGAAACTCCACAACTAGAGATTCCACAACTAGAAACTCCACAACTAGAAACTCCACAACTTGAAACCTCACAACTTTAAGTTCCGCAACTAGAAAATCCACAGCTAGAGATTCCGCAACTAGAAACTCCATAACTAGAAACTCCACAACTAGAAACTCCACAACTAGAAACTTCGCAACTAGAGACTCCACAACAAGAAACTCCACAACTTGAAACTCCACAACTAGAAACTCCACAACTACAAACTCCACAAATAGAGACTCGGCAACTAGAAATTCCATATCTAGAAACTCCACAACTAAAAACTTTACAACTAGAAACTGCAAAACTAGAGACTCCGACACTTGAAACTCCACAACTAGAAACTCCGCTATTAAAACCTCTGCAACTAGAAACTCCACAACCGGAAACTCCACAACTAGATACTCCACAACTGGAAACTCCACAACCAGAGACTCTGCAACTAGAAACTCCGCAACTCGAAACTCCACAACTAGAAACTCCACAACTAGAAACACCACAACTAGACTCCGCATTTCCACAACTGGAAACTCCACAACTAGATACTCCACAACTAGAAACTCCACAACTAGAGACTCCACAACTTGAAACTCCACAACTTCGAACTCCACAACTTGATACTCCACAACTAGAAACTCCACAACTAGAAACTCCACAACTAGAAACTCCACAACTAGAAACTCCACAACTTGAAACCTCACAACCTTAAGTTACGCAACTAGAAAATCCACAGCTTGAGATTCCGCAACTAGAAACTCCACAACTAGAAACTCCACACAACTAGAAACTCAACAACTAGAAACTCCGCAACTTGAAACTCCACAACTAGAAACTCCACAACTACAAACTCCACAAATAGAGGCTCCGCAACTATAAATTCCATATCTAGAAACTCCACAACTAAAAACTTTACAACTAGAAACTGCAAAACTAGAGAATTCACAACTAGAAACTCAACAACTAGAAACTCCACAACTAAAAACTCCACAACTAAAAACTCCACAACTGGAAACACAACAACTTGAAACTCCGCAACTTGAAACTTCACAACTAGAAACTCCGCTATTAAAAACTTCGCAAGTAGAAACTCCACAACTAGATTCTCCAACTGGAAACTCCACAACTAGAAACTTCACAACTGGAAACTCCACAACTAGATACTCTACTACTGGAAACTCCACAACCAGAGACTCTGCAACTAGAAACTCTGCAACTCGAAACTCCACAACTAGAAACTCCACAACTAGAAACTTCACAACCAGAAACTCCACAACAAGATACTCCACAACTGGAAACTCCACAACCAGAGACTCTGCAACTAGAAACTCCGCAACTCGAAACTCCACAACTAGAAACTCCACAACTAGAAACTCCACAACTAGAGACTCCGCATTTCCACAACTAGAAACTCCACAACTGTAAACTCCACAACTATATACTCCACAACTAGAAACTCCACAACTAGAGACTCCCCAACTTGAAACTCTACAACTTTGAACTCCACAACTTGATACTCCACAACTAGAAACTCCACAACTAGAAACTCCACAACTACAAACTCCACAAATAGAGACTGGGCTACAAGAAATTTCATGTCTAGAAAGTCTACAACTAAAAACTCCACAACTGGAAACTCCACAACTAGAAATACCACAACTAGAGACTCCGCAACTAGAAACTCCACAACCAGAGACTCTGCAACTAGGAACTCCGCAGCTAGAAACTCCACAAATAGAAACTCTGCAACTAAAAACTCCGCAGCTAGAAACTACACAACTAGAAATTCCACAACTAGAAACTCCACAACTAGAAACTCCACAACTAGAAACTCCACAACTTGAAATCTCACAACCTTAAGTTACGCAACTAGAAAATCCACAGCTTGAGATTCCGCAACTAGAAACTCCACAACTAGAAACTCAACAACTAGAAACTCCGCAACTTGAAACTCCACAACTAGAAACTCCACAACTACAAACTCCACAAATAGAGGCTCCGCAACTATAAATTCCATATCTAGAAACTCCACAACTAAAAACTTTAAAACTAGAAACTGCAAAACTAGAGAATTCACAACTAGAAACTCAACAACTAGAAACTCCACAACTAAAAACTCCACAACTGGAAACTCAACAACTTGAAACTCCGCAACTTGAAACTCCACAACTAGAAACTACGCAACTACAAACTCCACAACAAGAGACTCTGCAACTAGAAACTCCACAACTCGAAACTCCACAACTAGAAACTCCACAACTAGAACCTCCACAACTAGAGACTCCGCAACTCCACAACTAGATACTCCACAACTAGAAAGTCCACAACTAGAGACTCCGCATTTCCACAACTAGAAACAACACAACTGGAAACTCCACAACTAGATACTCCACAACTAGAGACTCCCCAACTTGAAACTCCACAACTTTGAACTCCACAACTTGATACTCCACAACTAGAAACTCCACAACTTTAAACTCCACAACTAGAAACTCCACAACCAGAAAATCTACAACTAGAAACTACGCAACTACAAACTCCACAACCAGAGACTCTGCAACTAGAAACTCCACAACTCAAAACTCCACAACTAGAAACTCCACATCTAGAACCTCCACAACCAGAGACTCCACAACTTCACAACTAGATACTCCACAACTAGAAACTCCACAACTAGAGACTCCCCAACTTGAAACTCCACAACTTTAAACTCCACAACTTGAGACTCCACAACTAGAAACTCCACAACTTGAAACTCCACAACTAGAAACTCCACAACCAGAAACTCTACAACTGGAAACTCCACAACTAGAAACTCCACAACTAGAAACTCCGCAATTAGAGACTCCACAACTAAAAACTCCACAACTAGAAACTCCACAACAACAAACTCCACAAATAGAGGCTCGTCAACTATAAATTCCATATCTAGAAACTGCACAACTAAAAACTTTACAACTAGAAACTGCAAAACTAGAGAATTCACAACTAGAAACTCAACAACTAGAAACTCCACAACTAAAAACTCCACAACTGGAAACTCAAAAACTTGAAACTCCGCAACTTGAAACTCTACAACTAGAAACTCCGCTATTAAAAACTCCGCAAGTAGAAACTCCACAACTAGATACTCCAACTAGAAACTCCGCAACTCGAAACTCCACAACTAGAAACTCCAGAACTAGAAAGTCCACAACTAGAGACTCCGCATTTCCACAACTAGAAACAACACAACTGGAAACTCCACAACTAGATACTCCACAACTAGAGACTCTCCAACTTGAAACTCCACAACTTTGAACTCCACAACTTGATACTCCGCAACTAGAAACTCCACAACTTTAAACTCCACAACTAGAAACTCCACAACCAGAAAATCTACAACTAGAAACTACGCAACTACAAACTCCACAACAAGAGACTCTGCAACTAGAAACTCCACAACTCGAAACTCCACAACTAGAAACTCCACAACTAGAACCTCCACAACTAGAGACTCCGCAACTCCACAACTAGAAACTCCACAACTAGAAAGTCCACAACTAGAGACTCCGCATTTCCACAACTAGAAACAACACAACTGGAAACTCCACAACTAGATACTCCACAACTAGAGACTCCCCAACTTGAAACTCCACAACTTTGAACTCCACAACTTGATACTCCACAACTAGAAACTCCACAACTTTAAACTCCACAACTAGAAACTCCACAACCAGAAAATCTACAACTAGAAACTACGCAACTACAAACTCCACAACCAGAGACTCTGCAACTAGAAACTCCACAACTCAAAACTCCACAACTAGAAACTCCACATCTAGAACCTCCACAACCAGAGACTCCACAACTTCACAACTAGATACTCCACAACTAGAAACTCCACAACTAGAGACTCCCCAACTTGAAACTCCACAACTTTAAACTCCACAACTTGAGACTCCACAACTAGAAACTCCACAACTTGAAACTCCACAACTAGAAACTCCACAACCAGAAACTCTACAACTGGAAACTCCACAACTAGAAACTCCACAACTAGAAACTCCGCAATTAGAGACTCCACAACTAAAAACTCCACAACTAGAAACTCCACAACAACAAACTCCACAAATACAAACTCGGCAACTAGAAATTTCATATCTAGAAACTCCACATCTAAAAACCCCACAACTAAAACTCCACAACTAGAAACTCCACAACTAGAAACTCTACAACTAGAGACTCCGCAACTAGAAACTCCACAACTAGAAACTCCACAACTAGAAACTCCACAACTTGAAACCTCACAACCTTAAGTTACGCAACTAGAAAATCCACAGCTTGAGATTCCGCAACTAGAAACTCCACAACTAGAAACTCCACAACTAGAAACTCAACAACTAGAAACTCCGCAACTTGAAACTCCACAGCTACAAACTCTACAACTACAAACTCCACAAATAGAGACTCCGCAACTATAAATTCCATATCTAGAAACTCCAAAACTAAAAACTTTACAACTAGAAACTGCAAAACTAGAGAATTCACAACTAGAAACTCAACAACTAGAAACTCCACAACTAAAAACTCCACAACTGGAAACTCAACAACTTGAAACTCCGCAACTTGAAGCTCCACAACTAGAAACTCCGCTATTCAAAACTTCGCAACTAGAAACTCCACAACTAGATACTCCAACTGGAAACTCCACAACTAGAAACTTCACAACTGGAAACTCCACAACTAGATACTCTACTACTGGAAACTCCACAACCAGAGACTCTGCAACTAGAAACTCTGCAACTCGAAACTCCACAACTAGAAACTCCACAACTAGAAACTTCACAACCAGAAACTCCACAACTAGATACTCCACAACTGGAAACTCCACAACCAGAGACTCTGCAACTAGAAACTCTGCAACTCGAAACTCCACAACTAGAAACTCCACAACTAGAAAGTCCGCAACTAGAGACTCCGCATTTCCACAACTAGAAACTCCACAACTGTAAACTCCACAACTAGATACTCCACAACTAGAAACTCCACAACTAGGGACTCCCCAACTTGAAACTCCACAACTTTGAACTCCACAACTTGATACTCCACAACTAGACACTCCACAACTAGAAACTCCACAACTACAAACTCCATAAATAGAGACTCGGCTACAAGAAATTTAATGTCTAGAAAGTCCAAACCAAAAACTCCACAACTGGAAACTCCACAACTAGAAATACCACAACTAGAGACTCCGCAACTAGAAACTCCACAACCAGACACTCTGCAACTAGAAACTCCGCAGCTAGAAACTCCACAAATAGAAACTCTGCAACTAAAACTCCGCAGCTAGAAACTACACAACTAGAAATTCCACAACTAGAAACTCCACAACTAGAAACTCCACAACTAGAAACTCCACAACTTGAAATCTCACAACCTTAAGTTACGCAACTAGAAAATCCACAGCTTGAGATTCCGCAACTAGAAACTCCACAACTAGAAACTCCACAACTAGAAACTCAACAACTAGAAACTCCGCAACTTGAAACTCCACAACTAGAAACTCCACAACTACAATCTCCACAAATAGAGGCTCCGCAACTATAAATTCCATATCTAGAAACTCCACAACTAAAAACTTTAAAACTAGAAACTGCAAAACTAGAGAATTCACAACTAGAAACTCAACAACTAGAAACTCCACAACTAAAAACTCCACAACTGGAAACTCAACAACTTGAAACTCCGCAACTTGAAACTCCACAACTAGAAACTCCGTTATTAAAAACTCCGCAACTAGAAACTCCACAACTAGATACTCCAACTGGAAACTCCACAACTAGAAACTTCACAACTGGAAACTCCACAACTAGATACTCTACTACTGGAAACTCCACAACCAGAGACTCTGCAACTAGAAACTCCGCAACTCGAAACTCCACAACTAGAAACTCCACAACTAGAAACTCCACAGCTAGAGACTCCGCATTTCCACAACTAGAAACAACACAACTGGAAACTCCACAACTAGATACTCCACAACTAGAGACTCTCCAACTTGAAACTCCACAACTTTGAACTCCACAACTTGATACTCCACAACTAGAAACTCCACAACTTTAAACTCCACAACTAGAAACTCCACAACCAGAAAATCTACAACTAGAAACTACGCAACTACAAACTCCACAACAAGAGACTCTGCAACTAGAAACTCCACAACTCGAAACTCCACAACTAGAAACTCCACAACTAGAACCTCCACAACTAGAGACTCCGCAACTCCACAACTAGATACTCCACAACTAGAAACTCCACAACTAGAGACTCCCCAACTTGAAACTCCACAACTTTAAACTCCACAACTTGAGACTCCACAACTAGAAACTCCACAACTTGAAACTCCACAACTAAAAACTCCACATCCAGAAACTCCACAACTGGAAACTCCACAACTAAAAACTCCACAACTAGTAACTCCACAACTAGAAACTCTACAACTAGAGATTCCGCAACTAAAAACTCCACAACTAGAAACTCTGCAGCTAGAAACTCCACAAACAGAAACTCCACAATTAGAAACTCTGCAGCTAGAAACTCCACAACTAGAGATTCCACAACTAGAAACTCCACAACTAGAAACTCCACAACTTGAAACCTCACAACTTTAAGTTCCGCAACTAGAAAATCCACAGCTAGAGATTCCGCAACTAGAAACTCCATAACTAGAAACTCCACAACTAGAAACTCCACAACTAGAAACTTCGCAACTAGAGACTCCACAACAAGAAACTCCACAACTTGAAACTCCACAACTAGAAACTCCACAACTACAAACTCCACAAATAGAGACTCGGCAACTAGAAATTCCATATCTAGAAACTCCACAACTAAAAACTTTACAACTAGAAACTGCAAAACTAGAGACTCCGACACTTGAAACTCCACAACTAGAAACTCCGCTATTAAAACCTCTGCAACTAGAAACTCCACAACCGGAAACTCCACAACTAGATACTCCACAACTGGAAACTCCACAACCAGAGACTCTGCAACTAGAAACTCCGCAACTCGAAACTCCACAACTAGAAACTCCACAACTAGAAACACCACAACTAGACTCCGCATTTCCACAACTGGAAACTCCACAACTAGATACTCCACAACTAGAAACTCCACAACTAGAGACTCCACAACTTGAAACTCCACAACTTCGAACTCCACAACTTGATACTCCACAACTAGAAACTCCACAACTAGAAACTCCACAACTAGAAACTCCACAACTAGAAACTCCACAACTTGAAACCTCACAACCTTAAGTTACGCAACTAGAAAATCCACAGCTTGAGATTCCGCAACTAGAAACTCCACAACTAGAAACTCCACACAACTAGAAACTCAACAACTAGAAACTCCGCAACTTGAAACTCCACAACTAGAAACTCCACAACTACAAACTCCACAAATAGAGGCTCCGCAACTATAAATTCCATATCTAGAAACTCCACAACTAAAAACTTTACAACTAGAAACTGCAAAACTAGAGAATTCACAACTAGAAACTCAACAACTAGAAACTCCACAACTAAAAACTCCACAACTAAAAACTCCACAACTGGAAACACAACAACTTGAAACTCCGCAACTTGAAACTTCACAACTAGAAACTCCGCTATTAAAAACTTCGCAAGTAGAAACTCCACAACTAGATTCTCCAACTGGAAACTCCACAACTAGAAACTTCACAACTGGAAACTCCACAACTAGATACTCTACTACTGGAAACTCCACAACCAGAGACTCTGCAACTAGAAACTCTGCAACTCGAAACTCCACAACTAGAAACTCCACAACTAGAAACTTCACAACCAGAAACTCCACAACAAGATACTCCACAACTGGAAACTCCACAACCAGAGACTCTGCAACTAGAAACTCCGCAACTCGAAACTCCACAACTAGAAACTCCACAACTAGAAACTCCACAACTAGAGACTCCGCATTTCCACAACTAGAAACTCCACAACTGTAAACTCCACAACTATATACTCCACAACTAGAAACTCCACAACTAGAGACTCCCCAACTTGAAACTCTACAACTTTGAACTCCACAACTTGATACTCCACAACTAGAAACTCCACAACTAGAAACTCCACAACTACAAACTCCACAAATAGAGACTGGGCTACAAGAAATTTCATGTCTAGAAAGTCTACAACTAAAAACTCCACAACTGGAAACTCCACAACTAGAAATACCACAACTAGAGACTCCGCAACTAGAAACTCCACAACCAGAGACTCTGCAACTAGGAACTCCGCAGCTAGAAACTCCACAAATAGAAACTCTGCAACTAAAAACTCCGCAGCTAGAAACTACACAACTAGAAATTCCACAACTAGAAACTCCACAACTAGAAACTCCACAACTAGAAACTCCACAACTTGAAATCTCACAACCTTAAGTTACGCAACTAGAAAATCCACAGCTTGAGATTCCGCAACTAGAAACTCCACAACTAGAAACTCAACAACTAGAAACTCCGCAACTTGAAACTCCACAACTAGAAACTCCACAACTACAAACTCCACAAATAGAGGCTCCGCAACTATAAATTCCATATCTAGAAACTCCACAACTAAAAACTTTAAAACTAGAAACTGCAAAACTAGAGAATTCACAACTAGAAACTCAACAACTAGAAACTCCACAACTAAAAACTCCACAACTGGAAACTCAACAACTTGAAACTCCGCAACTTGAAACTCCACAACTAGAAACTACGCAACTACAAACTCCACAACAAGAGACTCTGCAACTAGAAACTCCACAACTCGAAACTCCACAACTAGAAACTCCACAACTAGAACCTCCACAACTAGAGACTCCGCAACTCCACAACTAGATACTCCACAACTAGAAAGTCCACAACTAGAGACTCCGCATTTCCACAACTAGAAACAACACAACTGGAAACTCCACAACTAGATACTCCACAACTAGAGACTCCCCAACTTGAAACTCCACAACTTTGAACTCCACAACTTGATACTCCACAACTAGAAACTCCACAACTTTAAACTCCACAACTAGAAACTCCACAACCAGAAAATCTACAACTAGAAACTACGCAACTACAAACTCCACAACCAGAGACTCTGCAACTAGAAACTCCACAACTCAAAACTCCACAACTAGAAACTCCACATCTAGAACCTCCACAACCAGAGACTCCACAACTTCACAACTAGATACTCCACAACTAGAAACTCCACAACTAGAGACTCCCCAACTTGAAACTCCACAACTTTAAACTCCACAACTTGAGACTCCACAACTAGAAACTCCACAACTTGAAACTCCACAACTAGAAACTCCACAACCAGAAACTCTACAACTGGAAACTCCACAACTAGAAACTCCACAACTAGAAACTCCGCAATTAGAGACTCCACAACTAAAAACTCCACAACTAGAAACTCCACAACAACAAACTCCACAAATAGAGGCTCGTCAACTATAAATTCCATATCTAGAAACTGCACAACTAAAAACTTTACAACTAGAAACTGCAAAACTAGAGAATTCACAACTAGAAACTCAACAACTAGAAACTCCACAACTAAAAACTCCACAACTGGAAACTCAAAAACTTGAAACTCCGCAACTTGAAACTCTACAACTAGAAACTCCGCTATTAAAAACTCCGCAAGTAGAAACTCCACAACTAGATACTCCAACTAGAAACTCCGCAACTCGAAACTCCACAACTAGAAACTCCAGAACTAGAAAGTCCACAACTAGAGACTCCGCATTTCCACAACTAGAAACAACACAACTGGAAACTCCACAACTAGATACTCCACAACTAGAGACTCTCCAACTTGAAACTCCACAACTTTGAACTCCACAACTTGATACTCCGCAACTAGAAACTCCACAACTTTAAACTCCACAACTAGAAACTCCACAACCAGAAAATCTACAACTAGAAACTACGCAACTACAAACTCCACAACAAGAGACTCTGCAACTAGAAACTCCACAACTCGAAACTCCACAACTAGAAACTCCACAACTAGAACCTCCACAACTAGAGACTCCGCAACTCCACAACTAGAAACTCCACAACTAGAAAGTCCACAACTAGAGACTCCGCATTTCCACAACTAGAAACAACACAACTGGAAACTCCACAACTAGATACTCCACAACTAGAGACTCCCCAACTTGAAACTCCACAACTTTGAACTCCACAACTTGATACTCCACAACTAGAAACTCCACAACTTTAAACTCCACAACTAGAAACTCCACAACCAGAAAATCTACAACTAGAAACTACGCAACTACAAACTCCACAACCAGAGACTCTGCAACTAGAAACTCCACAACTCAAAACTCCACAACTAGAAACTCCACATCTAGAACCTCCACAACCAGAGACTCCACAACTTCACAACTAGATACTCCACAACTAGAAACTCCACAACTAGAGACTCCCCAACTTGAAACTCCACAACTTTAAACTCCACAACTTGAGACTCCACAACTAGAAACTCCACAACTTGAAACTCCACAACTAGAAACTCCACAACCAGAAACTCTACAACTGGAAACTCCACAACTAGAAACTCCACAACTAGAAACTCCGCAATTAGAGACTCCACAACTAAAAACTCCACAACTAGAAACTCCACAACAACAAACTCCACAAATACAAACTCGGCAACTAGAAATTTCATATCTAGAAACTCCACATCTAAAAACCCCACAACTAAAACTCCACAACTAGAAACTCCACAACTAGAAACTCTACAACTAGAGACTCCGCAACTAGAAACTCCACAACTAGAAACTCCACAACTAGAAACTCCACAACTTGAAACCTCACAACCTTAAGTTACGCAACTAGAAAATCCACAGCTTGAGATTCCGCAACTAGAAACTCCACAACTAGAAACTCCACAACTAGAAACTCAACAACTAGAAACTCCGCAACTTGAAACTCCACAGCTACAAACTCTACAACTACAAACTCCACAAATAGAGACTCCGCAACTATAAATTCCATATCTAGAAACTCCAAAACTAAAAACTTTACAACTAGAAACTGCAAAACTAGAGAATTCACAACTAGAAACTCAACAACTAGAAACTCCACAACTAAAAACTCCACAACTGGAAACTCAACAACTTGAAACTCCGCAACTTGAAGCTCCACAACTAGAAACTCCGCTATTCAAAACTTCGCAACTAGAAACTCCACAACTAGATACTCCAACTGGAAACTCCACAACTAGAAACTTCACAACTGGAAACTCCACAACTAGATACTCTACTACTGGAAACTCCACAACCAGAGACTCTGCAACTAGAAACTCTGCAACTCGAAACTCCACAACTAGAAACTCCACAACTAGAAACTTCACAACCAGAAACTCCACAACTAGATACTCCACAACTGGAAACTCCACAACCAGAGACTCTGCAACTAGAAACTCTGCAACTCGAAACTCCACAACTAGAAACTCCACAACTAGAAAGTCCGCAACTAGAGACTCCGCATTTCCACAACTAGAAACTCCACAACTGTAAACTCCACAACTAGATACTCCACAACTAGAAACTCCACAACTAGGGACTCCCCAACTTGAAACTCCACAACTTTGAACTCCACAACTTGATACTCCACAACTAGACACTCCACAACTAGAAACTCCACAACTACAAACTCCACAAATAGAGACTCGGCTACAAGAAATTTAATGTCTAGAAAGTCCACAACTAAAAACTCCACAACTGGAAACTCCACAACTAGAAACTCTACAACTAGAAATACCACAACTAGAGACTCCGCAACTAGAAACTCCACAACCAGAGACTCTGCAACTAGAAACTCCGCAGCTAGAAACTCCACAAATAGAAACTCTGCAACTAAAAACTCCGCAGCTAGAAACTACACAACTAGAAACTCAACAACTAGAACTTCCGCAACTTGAAACTCCACAACTAGAAACTCCACAACTACAAACTCCACAAATAGAGGCTCGTCAACTATAAATTCCATATCTAGAAACTCCACAACTAAAAACTTTACAACTATAAACTGCAAAACTAGAGACTTCACAACTAGAAACTCAACAACTAGAAACTCCACAACTAAAAACTCCACAGCTGGAAACTCCACAACTTGAGACTCCGCAACTTGAAACTTCACAAGAAGAAACTCCGCTATTAAAAACTCCACAACCAGAAACTCCGCAACTAGAAACTCCACAACCTAAAACTCCACAACTAGATACTCCACAACTGGAAACTCCTCAACTAGATACTTCACAACTGGAAACTCCACAACTATATACTCCACAACTGGAAACTCCACAACTAGAAACTCCACAACTAGAGACTTCACAACTCGAAACTCCACAACTAGAAACTCCACAACTACAGACTCCGCAACTAGAAACTCCACAACCAGAGACTCTGCAACTAGAAACTCCGCAGCTAGAAACTCCACAAATAGAAACTCCACAAATAGAGACTCGGCAACTAGAAATTTCATATCTAGAAACTCCACAACTAAAAACTTTACAACTAGAAACTGCAAAACTAGAGACTTAACAACTAGAAACTCAACAACTAGAAACTCCACAACTAAACACTCCACAACGGGAAACTCCACAACTTGAGACTCCGCAACATGAAACTCCACAACTAGAAACTCCGCTATTAAAAACTCCGCAACTAGAAACTCCACAACTAGATACTCCAACTGGAAACTCCACAACTTGAAACTTCACAACCGGAAACTCCACAACTAGATACTCCACAACTGGAAACTCCACAACTAGAAACTCCACAACTAGAGACTCCGCATTTCCACAACTACAAACTCCACAACTGGAAACTCCACAACTAGATACTCCACAACTAGAAACTCCACAACTAAAGACTCCCCAACTTGAAACTCCACAACTTTGAACTCCACAACTTGATACTCCACAACTAGAAACTCCACAACTAGAAACTCCTCAACTAGAAACTCCACAACTAGAAACTGCACAACTTGAAACCTCACAACCTTAAGTTACGCAACTAGAAAATCCACCGCTTGAGATTCCGCAACTAGAAACTCCACAACTAGAAACTCCACAACTAGAAACTCAACAACTAGAAACTCCGCAACTTGAAACTCCACAACTAGAAACTCCACAACTACAAACTCCACAAATAGAGGCTCCGCAACTATAAATTCCATATCTAGAAACTCCACAACTAAAAACTTTAAAACTAGAAACTGCAAAACTAGAGAATTCACAACTAGAAACTCAACAACTAGAAACTCCACAACTAAAAACTCCACAACTGGAAACTCAACAACTTGAAACTCCGCAACTTGAAACTCCACAACTAGAAACTCCGCTATTAAAAACTCCGCAACTAGAAACTCTGCAACTCGAAACTCCACAACTAGAAACTCCACAACTAGAAACTTCACAACCAGAAACTCCACAACAAGATACTCCACAACTGGAAACTCCACAACCAGAGACTCTGCAACTAGAAACTCCGCAACTCGAAACTCCACAACTAGAAACTCCACAACTAGAAACTCCACAACTAGAGACTCCGCATTTCCACAACTAGAAACTCCACAACTGTAAACTCCACAACTATATACTCCACAACTAGAAACTCCACAACTAGAGACTCCCCAACTTGAAACTCTACAACTTTGAACTCCACAACTTGATACTCCACAACTAGAAACTCCACAACTAGAAACTCCACAACTACAAACTCCACAAATAGAGACTGGGCTACAAGAAATTTCATGTCTAGAAAGTCTACAACTAAAAACTCCACAACTGGAAACTCCACAACTAGAAATACCACAACTAGAGACTCCGCAACTAGAAACTCCACAACCAGAGACTCTGCAACTAGGAACTCCGCAGCTAGAAACTCCACAAATAGAAACTCTGCAACTAAAAACTCCGCAGCTAGAAACTACACAACTAGAAATTCCACAACTAGAAACTCCACAACTAGAAACTCCACAACTAGAAACTCCACAACTTGAAATCTCACAACCTTAAGTTACGCAACTAGAAAATCCACAGCTTGAGATTCCGCAACTAGAAACTCCACAACTAGAAACTCAACAACTAGAAACTCCGCAACTTGAAACTCCACAACTAGAAACTCCACAACTACAAACTCCACAAATAGAGGCTCCGCCACTATAAATTCCATATCTAGAAACTCCACAACTAAAAACTTTAAAACTAGAAACTGCAAAACTAGAGAATTCACAACTAGAAACTCAACAACTAGAAACTCCACAACTAAAAACTCCACAACTGGAAACTCAACAACTTGAAACTCCGCAACTTGAAACTCCACAACTAGAAACTCCGCTATTAAAAACTCCGCAACTAGAAACTCCACAACTAGATACTCCAACTGGAAACTCCACAACTAGAAACTTCACAACTGGAAACTCCACAACTAGATACTCTACTACTGGAAACTCCACAACCAGAGACTCTGCAACTAGAAACTCCGCAACTCGAAACTCCACAACTAGAAACTCCACAACTAGAAAGTCCACAACTAGAGACTCCGCATTTCCACAACTAGAAACAACACAACTGGAAACTCCACAACTAGATACTCCACAACTAGAGACTCCCCAACTTGAAACTCCACAACTTTGAACTCCACAACTTGATACTCCACAACTAGAAACTCCACAACTTTAAACTCCACAACTAGAAACTCCACAACCAGAAAATCTACAACTAGAAACTACGCAACTACAAACTCCACAACCAGAGACTCTGCAACTAGAAACTCCACAACTCAAAACTCCACAACTAGAAACTCCACATCTAGAACCTCCACAACCAGAGACTCCACAACTTCACAACTAGATACTCCACAACTAGAAACTCCACAACTAGAGACTCCCCAACTTGAAACTCCACAACTTTAAACTCCACAACTTGAGACTCCACAACTAGAAACTCCACAACTTGAAACTCCACAACTAGAAACTCCACAACCAGAAACTCTACAACTGGAAACTCCACAACTAGAAACTCCACAACTAGAAACTCCGCAATTAGAGACTCCACAACTAAAAACTCCACAACTAGAAACTCCACAACAACAAACTCCACAAATACAAACTCGGCAACTAGAAATTTCATATCTAGAAACTCCACAACTAAAAACCCCACAACTAAAACTCCACAACTAGAAACTCCACAACTAGAAACTCTACAACTAGAGACTCCGCAACTAGAAACTCCACAACTAGAAACTCCACAACTAGAAACTCCACAACTTGAAACCTCACAACCTTAAGTTACGCAACTAGAAAATCCACAGCTTGAGATTCCGCAACTAGAAACTCCACAACTAGAAACTCCACAACTAGAAACTCAACAACTAGAAACTCCGCAACTTGAAACTCCACAGCTACAAACTCTACAACTACAAACTCCACAAATAGAGACTCCGCAACTATAAATTCCATATCTAGAAACTCCAAAACTAAAAACTTTACAACTAGAAACTGCAAAACTAGAGAATTCACAACTAGAAACTCAACAACTAGAAACTCCACAACTAAAAACTCCACAACTGGAAACTCAACAACTTGAAACTCCGCAACTTGAAGCTCCACAACTAGAAACTCCGCTATTCAAAACTTCGCAACTAGAAACTCCACAACTAGATACTCCAACTGGAAACTCCACAACTAGAAACTTCACAACTGGAAACTCCACAACTAGATACTCTACTACTGGAAACTCCACAACCAGAGACTCTGCAACTAGAAACTCTGCAACTCGAAACTCCACAACTAGAAACTCCACAACTAGAAACTTCACAACCAGAAACTCCACAACTAGATACTCCACAACTGGAAACTCCACAACCAGAGACTCTGCAACTAGAAACTCTGCAACTCGAAACTCCACAACTAGAAACTCCACAACTAGAAAGTCCGCAACTAGAGACTCCGCATTTCCACAACTAGAAACTCCACAACTGTAAACTCCACAACTAGATACTCCACAACTAGAAACTCCACAACTAGGGACTCCCCAACTTGAAACTCCACAACTTTGAACTCCACAACTTGATACTCCACAACTAGACACTCCACAACTAGAAACTCCACAACTACAAACTCCACAAATAGAGACTCGGCTACAAGAAATTTAATGTCTAGAAAGTCCACAACTAAAAACTCCACAACTGGAAACTCCACAACTAGAAACTCTACAACTAGAAATACCACAACTAGAGACTCCGCAACTAGAAACTCCACAACCAGAGACTCTGCAACTAGAAACTCCGCAGCTAGAAACTCCACAAATAGAAACTCTGCAACTAAAAACTCCGCAGCTAGAAACTACACAACTAGAAACTCAACAACTAGAACTTCCGCAACTTGAAACTCCACAACTAGAAACTCCACAACTACAAACTCCACAAATAGAGGCTCGTCAACTATAAATTCCATATCTAGAAACTCCACAACTAAAAACTTTACAACTATAAACTGCAAAACTAGAGACTTCACAACTAGAAACTCAACAACTAGAAACTCCACAACTAAAAACTCCACAGCTGGAAACTCCACAACTTGAGACTCCGCAACTTGAAACTTCACAAGAAGAAACTCCGCTATTAAAAACTCCACAACCAGAAACTCCGCAACTAGAAACTCCACAACCTAAAACTCCACAACTAGATACTCCACAACTGGAAACTCCTCAACTAGATACTTCACAACTGGAAACTCCACAACTATATACTCCACAACTGGAAACTCCACAACTAGAAACTCCACAACTAGAGACTTCACAACTCGAAACTCCACAACTAGAAACTCCACAACTACAGACTCCGCAACTAGAAACTCCACAACCAGAGACTCTGCAACTAGAAACTCCGCAGCTAGAAACTCCACAAATAGAAACTCCACAAATAGAGACTCGGCAACTAGAAATTTCATATCTAGAAACTCCACAACTAAAAACTTTACAACTAGAAACTGCAAAACTAGAGACTTAACAACTAGAAACTCAACAACTAGAAACTCCACAACTAAACACTCCACAACGGGAAACTCCACAACTTGAGACTCCGCAACATGAAACTCCACAACTAGAAACTCCGCTATTAAAAACTCCGCAACTAGAAACTCCACAACTAGATACTCCAACTGGAAACTCCACAACTTGAAACTTCACAACCGGAAACTCCACAACTAGATACTCCACAACTGGAAACTCCACAACTAGAAACTCCACAACTAGAGACTCCGCATTTCCACAACTACAAACTCCACAACTGGAAACTCCACAACTAGATACTCCACAACTAGAAACTCCACAACTAAAGACTCCCCAACTTGAAACTCCACAACTTTGAACTCCACAACTTGATACTCCACAACTAGAAACTCCACAACTAGAAACTCCTCAACTAGAAACTCCACAACTAGAAACTGCACAACTTGAAACCTCACAACCTTAAGTTACGCAACTAGAAAATCCACCGCTTGAGATTCCGCAACTAGAAACTCCACAACTAGAAACTCCACAACTAGAAACTCAACAACTAGAAACTCCGCAACTTGAAACTCCACAACTAGAAACTCCACAACTACAAACTCCACAAATAGAGGCTCCGCAACTATAAATTCCATATCTAGAAACTCCACAACTAAAAACTTTAAAACTAGAAACTGCAAAACTAGAGAATTCACAACTAGAAACTCAACAACTAGAAACTCCACAACTAAAAACTCCACAACTGGAAACTCAACAACTTGAAACTCCGCAACTTGAAACTCCACAACTAGAAACTCCGCTATTAAAAACTCCGCAACTAGAAACTCTGCAACTCGAAACTCCACAACTAGAAACTCCACAACTAGAAACTTCACAACCAGAAACTCCACAACAAGATACTCCACAACTGGAAACTCCACAACCAGAGACTCTGCAACTAGAAACTCCGCAACTCGAAACTCCACAACTAGAAACTCCACAACTAGAAACTCCACAACTAGAGACTCCGCATTTCCACAACTAGAAACTCCACAACTGTAAACTCCACAACTATATACTCCACAACTAGAAACTCCACAACTAGAGACTCCCCAACTTGAAACTCTACAACTTTGAACTCCACAACTTGATACTCCACAACTAGAAACTCCACAACTAGAAACTCCACAACTACAAACTCCACAAATAGAGACTGGGCTACAAGAAATTTCATGTCTAGAAAGTCTACAACTAAAAACTCCACAACTGGAAACTCCACAACTAGAAATACCACAACTAGAGACTCCGCAACTAGAAACTCCACAACCAGAGACTCTGCAACTAGGAACTCCGCAGCTAGAAACTCCACAAATAGAAACTCTGCAACTAAAAACTCCGCAGCTAGAAACTACACAACTAGAAATTCCACAACTAGAAACTCCACAACTAGAAACTCCACAACTAGAAACTCCACAACTTGAAATCTCACAACCTTAAGTTACGCAACTAGAAAATCCACAGCTTGAGATTCCGCAACTAGAAACTCCACAACTAGAAACTCAACAACTAGAAACTCCGCAACTTGAAACTCCACAACTAGAAACTCCACAACTACAAACTCCACAAATAGAGGCTCCGCCACTATAAATTCCATATCTAGAAACTCCACAACTAAAAACTTTAAAACTAGAAACTGCAAAACTAGAGAATTCACAACTAGAAACTCAACAACTAGAAACTCCACAACTAAAAACTCCACAACTGGAAACTCAACAACTTGAAACTCCGCAACTTGAAACTCCACAACTAGAAACTCCGCTATTAAAAACTCCGCAACTAGAAACTCCACAACTAGATACTCCAACTGGAAACTCCACAACTAGAAACTTCACAACTGGAAACTCCACAACTAGATACTCTACTACTGGAAACTCCACAACCAGAGACTCTGCAACTAGAAACTCCGCAACTCGAAACTCCACAACTAGAAACTCCACAACTAGAAAGTCCACAACTAGAGACTCCGCATTTCCACAACTAGAAACAACACAACTGGAAACTCCACAACTAGATACTCCACAACTAGAGACTCCCCAACTTGAAACTCCACAACTTTGAACTCCACAACTTGATACTCCACAACTAGAAACTCCACAACTTTAAACTCCACAACTAGAAACTCCACAACCAGAAAATCTACAACTAGAAACTACGCAACTACAAACTCCACAACCAGAGACTCTGCAACTAGAAACTCCACAACTCAAAACTCCACAACTAGAAACTCCACATCTAGAACCTCCACAACCAGAGACTCCACAACTTCACAACTAGATACTCCACAACTAGAAACTCCACAACTAGAGACTCCCCAACTTGAAACTCCACAACTTTAAACTCCACAACTTGAGACTCCACAACTAGAAACTCCACAACTTGAAACTCCACAACTAGAAACTCCACAACCAGAAACTCTACAACTGGAAACTCCACAACTAGAAACTCCACAACTAGAAACTCCGCAATTAGAGACTCCACAACTAAAAACTCCACAACTAGAAACTCCACAACAACAAACTCCACAAATACAAACTCGGCAACTAGAAATTTCATATCTAGAAACTCCACAACTAAAAACCCCACAACTAAAACTCCACAACTAGAAACTCCACAACTAGAAACTCTACAACTAGAGACTCCGCAACTAGAAACTCCACAACTAGAAACTCCACAACTAGAAACTCCACAACTTGAAACCTCACAACCTTAAGTTACGCAACTAGAAAATCCACAGCTTGAGATTCCGCAACTAGAAACTCCACAACTAGAAACTCCACAACTAGAAACTCAACAACTAGAAACTCCGCAACTTGAAACTCCACAGCTACAAACTCTACAACTACAAACTCCACAAATAGAGACTCCGCAACTATAAATTCCATATCTAGAAACTCCAAAACTAAAAACTTTACAACTAGAAACTGCAAAACTAGAGAATTCACAACTAGAAACTCAACAACTAGAAACTCCACAACTAAAAACTCCACAACTGGAAACTCAACAACTTGAAACTCCGCAACTTGAAGCTCCACAACTAGAAACTCCGCTAATCAAAACTTCGCAACTAGAAACTCCACAACTAGATACTCCAACTGGAAACTCCACAACTAGAAACTTCACAACTGGAAACTCCACAACTAGATACTCTACTACTGGAAACTCCACAACCAGAGACTCTGCAACTAGAAACTCTGCAACTCGAAACTCCACAACTAGAAACTCCACAACTAGAAACTTCACAACCAGAAACTCCACAACTAGATACTCCACAACTGGAAACTCCACAACCAGAGACTCTGCAACTAGAAACTCTGCAACTCGAAACTCCACAACTAGAAACTCCACAACTAGAAAGTCCGCAACTAGAGACTCCGCATTTCCACAACTAGAAACTCCACAACTGTAAACTCCACAACTAGATACTCCACAACTAGAAACTCCACAACTAGGGACTCCCCAACTTGAAACTCCACAACTTTGAACTCCACAACTTGATACTCCACAACTAGACACTCCACAACTAGAAACTCCACAACTACAAACTCCACAAATAGAGACTCGGCTACAAGAAATTTAATGTCTAGAAAGTCCACAACTAAAAACTCCACAACTGGAAACTCCACAACTAGAAACTCTACAACTAGAAATACCACAACTAGAGACTCCACAACTAGAAACTCCACAACCAGAGACTCTGCAACTAGAAACTCCACAACTACAGACTCCGCAACTAGAAACTCCACAACCAGAGACTCTGCAACTAGAAACTCCGCAGCTAGAAACTCCACAAATAGAAACTCCACAACTAGAGACTCCCCAACTTGAAACTCCACAACTTTAAACTCCACAACTTTAGACTCCACAACTAGAAACTCCACAACTTTAAACTCCACAACTAGAAACTCCACAACCAGAAACTCTACAACTGGAAACTCCACAACTAGAAACTCCACAACTAGAAACTCCGCAACTAGAGACTCCACAACTAAAAACTCCACAACTAGAAACTCCACAACAACAAACTCCACAAATAGAAACTCGGCAACTAGAAATTTCATATCTAGAAACTCCACAACTAAAAACCCCACAACTAAAACTCCACAACTAGAAACTCCACAACTAGAAACTCTACAACTAGAGACTCCGCAACTAGAAACTCCACAACTAGAAACTCCACAACTAGAAACTCCACAACTTGAAACCTCACAACCTTAAGTTACGCAACTAGAAAATCCACAGCTTGAGATTCCGCAACTAGAAACTCCACAACTAGAAACTCCACAACTAGAAACTCAACAACTAGAAACTCCGCAACTTGAAACTCCACAGCTACAAACTCTACAACTACAAACTCCACAAATAGAGACTCCGCAACTATAAATTCCATATCTAGAAACTCCACAACTAAAAACTTTACAACTAGAAACTGCAAAACTAGAGAATTCACAACTAGAAACTCAACAACTAGAAACTCCACAACTAAAAACTCCACAACTGGAAACTCAACAACTTGAAACTCCGCAACTTGAAGCTCCACAACTAGAAACTCCGCTATTCAAAACTTCGCAACTAGAAACTCCACAACTAGATACTCCAACTGGAAACTCCACAACTAGAAACTTCACAACTGGAAACTCCACAACTAGATACTCTACTACTGGAAACTCCACAACCAGAGACTCTGCAACTAGAAACTCTGCAACTCGAAACTCCACAACTAGAAACTCCACAACTAGAAACTTCACAACCAGAAACTCCACAACTAGATACTCCACAACTGGAAACTCCACAACCAGAGACTCTGCAACTAGAAACTCCGCAACTCGAAACTCCACAACTAGAAACTCCACAACTAGAAAGTCCGCAACTAGAGACTCCGCATTTCCACAACTAGAAACTCCACAACTGTAAACTCCACAACTAGATACTCCACAACTAGAAACTCCACAACTAGGGACTCCCCAACTTGAAACTCCACAACTTTGAACTCCACAACTTGATACTCCACAACTAGACACTCCACAACTAGAAACTCCACAACTACAAACTCCACAAATAGAGACTCGGCTACAAGAAATTTAATGTCTAGAAAGTCCACAACTAAAAACTCCACAACTGGAAACTCCACAACTAGAAACTCTACAACTAGAAATACCACAACTAGAGACTCCGCAACTAGAAACTCCACAACCAGAGACTCTGCAACTAGAAACTCCGCAGCTAGAAACTACACAACTAGAAACTCAACAACTAGAACTTCCGCAACTTGAAACTCCACAACTACAAACTCCACAAATAGAGGCTCGTCAACTATAAATTCCATATCTAGAAACTGCACAACTAAAAACTTTACAACTAGAAACTGCAAAACTAGAGAATTCACAACTAGAAACTCAACAACTAGAAACTCCACAACTAAAAACTCCACAACTGGAAACTCAAAAACTTGAAACTCCGCAACTTGAAACTCTACAACTAGAAACTCCGCTATTAAAAACTCCGCAAGTAGAAACTCCACAACTAGATACTCCAACTAGAAACTCCGCAACTCGAAACTCCACAACTAGAAACTCCAGAACTAGAAAGTCCACAACTAGAGACTCCGCATTTCCACAACTAGAAACAACACAACTGGAAACTCCACAACTAGATACTCCACAACTAGAGACTCTCCAACTTGAAACTCCACAACTTTGAACTCCACAACTTGATACTCCGCAACTAGAAACTCCACAACTTTAAACTCCACAACTAGAAACTCCACAACCAGAAAATCTACAACTAGAAACTACGCAACTACAAACTCCACAACAAGAGACTCTGCAACTAGAAACTCCACAACTCGAAACTCCACAACTAGAAACTCCACAACTAGAACCTCCACAACTAGAGACTCCGCAACTCCACAACTAGATACTCCACAACTAGAAACTCCACAACTAGAGACTCCCCAACTTGAAACTCCACAACTTTAAACTCCACAACTTGAGACTCCACAACTAGAAACTCCACAACTTGAAACTCCACAACTAAAAACTCCACATCCAGAAACTCCACAACTGGAAACTCCACAACTAGAAACTCCACAACTAGAAACTCCGCAACTAGAGACTCCACAACTAAAAACTTCACAACTAGAAACTCCACAACAACAAACTCCACAAATAAAGACTCGGCAACTAGAAATTCCATATCTAGAAACTCCACAACTAAAAACCCCACAACTAAAAACTCCACAACTAGTAACTCCACAACTAGAAACTCTACAACTAGAGATTCCGCAACTAAAAACTCCACAACTAGAAACTCTGCAGCTAGAAACTCCACAAACAGAAACTCCACAATTAGAAACTCTGCAGCTAGAAACTCCACAACTAGAGATTCCACAACTAGAAACTCCACAACTAGAAACTCCACAACTAGAAACTCCACAACTTGAAACCTCACAACTTTAAGTTCCGCAACTAGAAAATCCACAGCTAGAGATTCCGCAACTAGAAACTCCATAACTAGAAACTCCACAACTAGAAACTCCACAACTAGAAACTTCGCAACTAGAGACTCCACAACAAGAAACTCCACAACTTGAAACTCCACAACTAGAAACTCCACAACTACAAACTCCACAAATAGAGACTCGGCAACTAGAAATTCCATATCTAGAAACTCCACAACTAAAAACTTTACAACTAGAAACTGCAAAACTAGAGACTCCGACACTTGAAACTCCACAACTAGAAACTCCGCTATTAAAACCTCTGCAACTAGAAACTCCACAACCGGAAACTCCACAACTAGATACTCCACAACTGGAAACTCCACAACCAGAGACTCTGCAACTAGAAACTCCGCAACTCGAAACTCCACAACTAGAAACTCCACAACTAGAAACACCACAACTAGACTCCGCATTTCCACAATTGGAAACTCCACAACTAGATACTCCACAACTAGAAACTCCACAACTAGAGACTCCACAACTTGAAACTCCACAACTTCGAACTCCACAACTTGATACTCCACAACTAGAAACTCCACAACTAGAAACTCCACAACTAGAAACTCCACAACTTGAAACCTCACAACCTTAAGTTACGCAACTAGAAAATCCACAGCTTGAGATTCCGCAACTAGAAACTCCACAACTAGAAACTCCACACAACTAGAAACTCAACAACTAGAAACTCCGCAACTTGAAACTCCACAACCAGAAACTCCACAACTACAAACTCCACAAATAGAGGCTCCGCAATTATAAATTCCATATCTAGAAACTCCACAACTAAAAACTTTACAACTAGAAACTGCAAAACTAGAGAATTCACAACTAGAAACTCAACAACTAGAAACTCCACAACTAAAAACTCCACAACTAAAAACTCCACAACTGGAAACACAACAACTTGAAACTCCGCAACTTGAAACTCCACAACTAGAAACTCCGCTATTAAAAACTTCGCAAGTAGAAACTCCACAACTAGATTCTCCAACTGGAAACTCCACAACTAGAAACTTCACAACTGGAAACTCCACAACTAGATACTCTACTACTGGAAACTCCACAACCAGAGACTCTGCAACTAGAAACTCTGCAACTCGAAACTCCACAACTAGAAACTCCACAACTAGAAACGTCACAACCAGAAACTCCACAACAAGATACTCCACAACTGGAAACTCCACAACCAGAGACTCTGCAACTAGAAACTCCGCAACTCGAAACTCCACAACTAGAAACTCCACAACTAGAAACTCCACAACTAGAGACTCCGCATTTCCACAACTAGAAACTCCACAACTGTAAACTCCACAACTATATACTCCACAACTAGAAACTCCACAACTAGAAACTCCACAACTAGAGACTCCCCAACTTGAAACTCTACAACTTTGAAATCCACAACTTGATACTCCACAACTAGAAACTCCACAACTAGAAACTCCACAACTACAAACTCCACAAATAGAGACTGGGCTACAAGAAATTTCATGTCTAGAAAGTCCACAACTAAAAACTCCACAACTGGAAACTCCACAACTAGAAATACCACAACTAGAGACTCCGCAACTAGAAACTCCACAACCAGAGACTCTGCAACTAGAAACTCCGCAGCTAGAAACTCCACAAATAGAAACTCTGCAACTAAAAACTCCGCAGCTAGAAACTACACAACTAGAAATTCCACAACTAGAAACTCCACAACTAGAAACTCCACAACTAGAAACTCCACAACTTGAAATCTCACAACCTTAAGTTACGCAACTAGAAAATCCACAGCTTGAGATTCCGCAACTAGAAACTCCACAACTAGAAACTCCACAACTAGAAACTCAACAACTAGAAACTCCGCAACTTGAAACTCCACAACTAGAAACTCCACAACTACAAACTCCACAAATAGAGGCTCCGCAACTATAAATTCCATATCCAGAAACTCCACAACTAAAAACTTTAAAGCTAGAAACTGCAAAACTAGAGAATTCACAACTAGAAACTCAACAACTAGAAACTCCACAACTAAAAACTCCACAACTGGAAACTCAACAACTTGAAACTCCGCAACTTGAAACTCCACAACTAGAAACTCCGCTATTAAAAACTCCGCAACTAGAAACTCCACAACTAGATACTCCAACTGGAAACTCCACAACTAGAAACTTCACAACTGGAAACTCCACAACTAGATACTCTACTACTGGAAACTCCACAACCAGAGACTCTGCAACTAGAAACTCCGCAACTCGAAACTCCACAACTAGAAACTCCACAACTAGAAAGTCCACAACTAGAGACTCCGCATTTCCACAACTAGAAACAACACAACTGGAAACTCCACAACTAGATACTCCACAACTAGAGACTCCCCAACTTGAAACTCCACAACTTTGAACTCCACAACTTGATACTCCACAACTAGAAACTCCACAACTTTAAACTCCAAAACTAGAAACTCCACAACCAGAAAATCTACAACTAGAAACTACGCAACTACAAACTCCACAACCAGAGACTCTGCAACTAGAAACTCCACAACTCAAAACTCCACAACTAGAAACTCCACATCTAGAACCTCCACAACCAGAGACTCCACAACTTCACAACTAGATACTCCACAACTAGAAACTCCACAACTAGAGACTCCCCAACTTGAAACTCCACAACTTTAAACTCCACAACTTGAGACTCCACAACTAGAAACTCCACAACTTGAAACTCCACAACTAGAAACTCCACAACCAGAAACTCTACAACTGGAAACTCCACAACTAGAAACTCCACAACTAGAAACTCCGCAACTAGAGACTCCACAACTAAAAACTCCACAACTAGAAACTCCACAACAACAAACTCCACAAATAGAAACTCGGCAACTAGAAATTTCATATCTAGAAACTCCACAACTAAAAACCCCACAACTAAAACTCCACAACTAGAAACTCCACAACTAGAAACTCTACAACTAGAGACTCCGCAACTAGAAACTCCACAACTAGAAACTCCACAACTAGAAACTCCACAACTTGAAACCTCACAACCTTAAGTTACGCAACTAGAAAATCCACAGCTTGAGATTCCGCAACTAGAAACTCCACAACTAGAAACTCCACAACTAGAAACTCAACAACTAGAAACTCCGCAACTTGAAACTCCACAGCTACAAACTCTACAACTACAAACTCCACAAATAGAGACTCCGCAACTATAAATTCCATATCTAGAAACTCCACAACTAAAAACTTTACAACTAGAAACTGCAAAACTAGAGAATTCACAACTAGAAACTCAACAACTAGAAACTCCACAACTAAAAACTCCACAACTGGAAACTCAACAACTTGAAACTCCGCAACTTGAAGCTCCACAACTAGAAACTCCAACTGGAAACTCCACAACTAGAAACTTCACAACTGGAAACTCCACAACTAGATACTCTACTACTGGAAACTCCACAACCAGAGACTCTGCAACTAGAAACTCTGCAACTCGAAACTCCACAACTAGAAACTCCACAACTAGAAACTCCACAACTAGAAACTTCACAACCAGAAACTCCACAACTAGATACTCCACAACTGGAAACTCCACAACCAGAGACTCTGCAACTAGAAACTCCGCAACTCGAAACTCCACAACTAGAAACTCCACAACTAGAAAGTCCGCAACTAGAGACTCCGCATTTCCACAACTAGAAACTCCACAACTGTAAACTCCACAACTAGATACTCCACAACTAGAAACTCCACAACTAGGGACTCCCCAACTTGAAACTCCACAACTTTGAACTCCACAACTTGATACTCCACAACTAGACACTCCACAACTAGAAACTCCACAACTACAAACTCCACAAATAGAGACTCGGCTACAAGAAATTTAATGTCTAGAAAGTCCACAACTAAAAACTCCACAACTGGAAACTCCACAACTAGAAACTCTACAACTAGAAATACCACAACTAGAGACTCCGCAACTAGAAACTCCACAACCAGAGAATCTGCAACTAGAAACTCCGCAGCTAGAAACTCCACAAATAGAAAGTCCGCAACTAGAGACTCCGCATTTCCACAACTAGAAACTCCACAACTGTAAACTCCACAACTAGACACTCCACAACTAGAAACTCCACAACTAGGGACTCCCCAACTTGACACTCCACAACTTTGAACTCCACAACTTGATACTCCACAACTAGACACTCCACAACTAGAAACTCCACAACTACAAACTCCACAAATAGAGACTCGGCTACAAGAAATTTAATGTCTAGAAAGTCCACAACTAAAAACTCCACAACTGGAAACTCCACAACTAGAAATACCACAACTAGAGACTCCGCAACTAGAAACTCCACAACCAGAGACTCTGCAACTAGAAACTCCGCAGCTAGAAACTCCACAAATAGAAACTCTGCAACTAAAAACTCCGCAGCTAGAAACTACACAACTAGAAATTCCACAACTAGAAACTCCACAACTAGAAACTCCACAACTAGAAACTCCACAACTTGAAATCTCACAACCTTAAGTTACGCAACTGGAAAATCCACAGCTTGAGATTCCGCAACTAGAAACTCCACAACTAGAAACTCCACAACTAGAAACTCAACAACTAGAAACTCCGCAACTTGAAACTCCACAACTAGAAACTCCACAACTACAAACTCCACAAATAGAGGCTCCGCAACTATAAATTCCATATCTAGAAACTCCACAACTAAAAACTTTAAAACTAGAAACTGCAAAACTAGAGAATTCACAACTAGAAACTCAACAACTAGAAACTCCACAACTAAAAACTCCACAACTGGAAACTCAACAACTTGAAACTCCGCAACTTGAAACTCCACAACTAGAAACTCCGTTATTAAAAACTCCGCAACTAGAAACTCCACAACTAGATACTCCAACTGGAAACTCCACAACTAGAAACTTCACAACTGGAAACTCCACAACTAGATACTCTACTACTGGAAACTCCACAACCAGAGACTCTGCAACTAGAAACTCCGCAACTCGAAACTCCACAACTAGAAACTCCACAACTAGAAACTCCACAGCTAGAGACTCCGCATTTCCACAACTAGAAACAACACAACTGGAAACTCCACAACTAGATACTCCACAACTAGAGACTCTCCAACTTGAAACTCCACAACTTTGAACTCCACAACTTGATACTCCACAACTAGAAACTCCACAACTTTAAACTCCACAACTAGAAACTCCACAACCAGAAAATCTACAACTAGAAACTACGCAACTATAAACTCCACAACAAGAGACTCTGCAACTAGAAACTCCACAACTCGAAACTCCACAACTAGAAACTCCACAACTAGAACCTCCACAACTAGAGACTCCGCAACTCCACAACTAGATACTCCACAACTAGAAACTCCACAACTAGAGACTCCCCAACTTGAAACTCCACAACTTTAAACTCCACAACTTGAGACTCCACAACTAGAAACTCCACAACTTGAAACTCCACAACTAGAAACTCCACATCCAGAAACTCCACAACTGGAAACTCCACAACTAGAAACTCCACAACTAGAAACTCCGCAACTAGAGACTCCACAACTAAAAACTTCACAACTAGAAACTCCACAACAACAAACTCCACAAATAAAGACTCGGCAACTAGAAATTCCATATCTAGAAACTCCACAACTAAAAACCCCACAACTAAAAACTCCACAACTAGTAACTCCACAACTAGAAACTCTACAACTAGAGATTCCGCAACTAAAAACTCCACAACTAGAAACTCTGCAGCTAGAAACTCCACAAACAGAAACTCCACAATTAGAAACTCTGCAGCTAGAAACTCCACAACTAGAGATTCCACAACTAGAAACTCCACAACTAGAAACTCCACAACTAGAAACTCCACAACTTGAAACCTCACAACTTTAAGTTCCGCAACTAGAAAATCCACAGCTAGAGATTCCGCAACTAGAAACTCCATAACTAGAAACTCCACAACTAGAAACTCCACAACTAGAGACTTCGCAACTAGAGACTCCACAACAAGAAACTCCACAACTTGAAACTCCACAACTAGAAACTCCACAACTACAAACTCCACAAATAGAGACTCGGCAACTAGAAATTCCATATCTAGAAACTCCACAACTAAAAACTTTACAACTAGAAACTGCAAAACTAGAGACTCCGACACTTGAAACTCCACAACTAGAAACTCCGCTATTAAAACCTCTGCAACTAGAAACTCCACAACCGGAAACTCCACAACTAGATACTCCACAACTGGAAACTCCACAACCAGAGACTCTGCAACTAGAAACTCCACAACTCGAAACTCCACAACTAGAAACTCCACAACTAGAAACACCACAACTAGACTCCGCATTTCCACAACTGGAAACTCCACAACTAGATACTCCACAACTAGAAACTCCACAACTAGAGACTCCACAACTTGAAACTCCACAACTTCGAACTCCACAACTTGATACTCCACAACTAGAAACTCCACAACTAGAAACTCCACAACTAGAAACTCCACAACTTGAAACCTCACAACCTTAAGTTACGCAACTAGAAAATCCACAGCTTGAGATTCCGCAACTAGAAACTCCACAACTAGAAACTCCACACAACTAGAAACTCAACAACTAGAAACTCCGCAACTTGAAACTCCACAACTAGAAACTCCACAACTACAAACTCCACAAATAGAGGCTCCGCAACTATAAATTCCATATCTAGAAACTCCACAACTAAAAACTTTACAACTAGAAACTGCAAAACTAGAGAATTCACAACTAGAAACTCAACAACTAAAAACTCCACAACTAAAAACTCCACAACTGGAAACACAACAACTTGAAACTCCGCAACTTGAAACTCCACAACTAGAAACTCCGCTATTAAAAACTTCGCAAGTAGAAACTCCACAACTAGATTCTCCAACTGGAAACTCCACAACTAGAAACTTCACAACTGGAAACTCCACAACTAGATACTCTACTACTGGAAACTCCACAACCAGAGACTCTGCAACTAGAAACTCTGCAACTCGAAACTCCACAACTAGAAACTCCACAACTAGAAACTTCACAACCAGAAACTCCACAACAAGATACTCCACAACTGGAAACTCCACAACCAGAGACTCTGCAACTAGAAACTCCGCAACTCGAAACTCCACAACTAGAAACTCCACAACTAGAAACTCCACAACTAGAGACTCCGCATTTCCACAACTAGAAACTCCACAACTGTAAACTCCACAACTAGATACTCCACAACTAGAAACTCCACAACTAGGGACTCCCCAACTTGAAACTCCACAACTTTGAACTCCACAACTTGATACTCCACAACTAGACACTCCACAACTAGAAACTCCACAACTACAAACTCCACAAATAGAGACTCGGCTACAAGAAATTTAATGTCTAGAAAGTCCACAACTAAAAACTCCACAACTGGAAACTCCACAACTAGAAACTCTACAACTAGAAATACCACAACTAGAGACTCCGCAACTAGAAACTCCACAACCAGAGACTCTGCAACTAGAAACTCCGCAGCTAGAAACTCCACAAATAGAAAGTCCGCAACTAGAGACTCCGCATTTCCACAACTAGAAACTCCACAACTGTAAACTCCACAACTAGATACTCCACAACTAGAAACTCCACAACTAGGGACTCCCCAACTTGAAACTCCACAACTTTGAACTCCACAACTTGATACTCCACAACTAGACACTCCACAACTAGAAACTCCACAACTACAAACTCCACAAATAGAGACTCGGCTACAAGAAATTTAATGTCTAGAAAGTCCACAACTAAAAACTCCACAACTGGAAACTCCACAACTAGAAATACCACAACTAGAGACTCCGCAACTAGAAACTCCACAACCAGAGACTCTGCAACTAGAAACTCCGCAGCTAGAAACTCCACAAAAAGAAACTCTGCAACTAAAAACTCCGCAGCTAGAAACTACACAACTAGAAATTCCACAACTAGAAACTCCACAACTAGAAACTCCACAACTAGAAACTCCACAACTTGAAATCTCACAACCTTAAGTTACGCAACTAGAAAATCCACAGCTTGAGATTCCGCAACTTGAAACTCCACAACTAGAAACTCCACAACTACAAACTCCACAAATAGAGACTCCGCAACTAGAAATTCTATATCTAGAAACTCCACAACTAAAAACTTTACAACTAGAAACTGCAAAACTAGAGAATTCACAACTAGAAACTCAACAACTAGAAACGCCACAACTAAAAACTCCACAACTGGAAACTCAACAACTTGAAACTCCGCAACTTGAAACTCCACAACTAGAAACTCCGCTATTAAAAACTCCGCAACTAGAAACTCCACAACTAGATACTCCAACTGGAAACTCCACAACTAGAAACTTCACAACTGGAAACTCCACAACTAGATACTCTACTACTGGAAACTCCACAACCAGAGACTCTGCAACTAGAAACTCCGCAACTCGAAACTCCACAACTAGAAACTCCACAACTAGAAACTCCACAGCTAGAGACTCCGCATTTCCACAACTAGAAACAACACAACTGGAAACTCCACAACTAGATACTCCACAACTAGAGACTCTCCAACTTGAAACTCAACAACTTTGAACTCCACAACTTGATACTCCACAACTAGAAACTCCACAACTTTAAACTCCACAACTAGAAACTCCACAACCAGAAAATCTACAACTAGAAACTACGCAACTACAAACTCCACAACAAGAGACTCTGCAACTAGAAACTCCACAACTCAAAACTCCACAACTAGAAACTCCACATCTAGAACCTCCACAACTAGAGACTCCACAACTTCACAACTAGATACTCCACAACTAGAAACTCCACAACTAGAGACTCCCCAACTTGAAACTCCACAACTTTAAACTCCACAACTTGAGACTCCACAACTAGAAACTCCACAACTTGAAACTCCACAACTAGAAACTCCACAACCAGAAACTCTACAACTGGAAACTCCACAACTAGAAACTCCACAACTAGAAACTCCGCAACTAGAGACTCCACAACTAAAAACTCCACAACTAGAAACTCCACAACAACAAACTCCACAAATAGAAACTCGGCAACTAGAAATTTCATATCTAGAAACTCCACAACTAAAAACCCCACAACTAAAACTCCACAACTAGAAACTCCACAACTAGAAACTCTACAACTAGAGACTCCGCAACTAGAAACTCCACAACTAGAAACTCCACAACTAGAAACTCCACAACTTGAAACCTCACAACCTTAAGTTACGCAACTAGAAAATCCACAGCTTGAGATTCCGCAACTAGAAACTCCACAACTAGAAACTCCACAACTAGAAACTCAACAACTAGAAACTCCGCAACTTGAAACTCCACAGCTACAAACTCTACAACTACAAACTCCACAAATAGAGACTCCGCAACTATAAATTCCATATCTAGAAACTCCACAACTAAAAACTTTACAACTAGAAACTGCAAAACTAGAGAATTCACAACTAGAAACTCAACAACTAGAAACTCCACAACTAAAAACTCCACAACTGGAAACTCAACAACTTGAAACTCCGCAACTTGAAGCTCCACAACTAGAAACTCCACTATTCAAAACTTCGCAACTAGAAACTCCACAACTAGATACTCCAACTGGAAACTCCACAACTAGAAACTTCACAACTGGAAACTCCACAACTAGATACTCTACTACTGGAAACTCCACAACCAGAGACTCTGCAACTAGAAACTCTGCAACTCGAAACTCCACAACTAGAAACTCCACAACTAGAAACTTCACAACCAGAAACTCCACAACTAGATACTCCACAACTGGAAACTCCACAACCAGAGACTCTGCAACTAGAAACTCCGCAACTCGAAACTCCACAACTAGAAACTCCACAACTACAAACTCCACAAATAGAGACTCGGCTACAAGAAATTTAATGTCTAGAAAGTCCACAACTAAAAACTCCACAACTGGAAACTCCACAACTAGAAACTCTACAACTAGAAATACCACAACTAGAGACTCCGCAACTAGAAACTCCACAACCAGAGACTCTGCAACTAGAAACTCCGCAGCTAGAAACTCCACAAATAGAAACTCTGCAACTAAAAACTCCGCAGCTAGAAACTACACAACTAGAAACTCAACAACTAGAACTTCCGTAACTTGAAACTCCACAACTAGAAACTCCACAACTACAAACTCCACAAATAGAGGGTCGTCAACTATAAATTCCATATCTAGAAACTCCACAACTAAAAACTTTACAACTAGAAACTGCAAAACTAGAGAATTCACAACTAGAAACTCAACAACTAGAAACTCCACAACTAAAAACTCCACAACTGGAAACTCAAATACTTGAAACTCCGCAACTTGAAACTCTACAACTAGAAACTCCGCTATTAAAAACTCCGCAAGTAGAAACTCCACAACTAGATACTCCAACTAGAAACTCCGCAACTCGAAACTCCACAACTAGAAACTCCACAACTAGAAAGTCCACAACTAGAGACTCCGCATTTCCACAACTAGAAACAACACAACTGGAAACTCCACAACTAGATACTCCACAACTAGAGACTCTCCAACTTGAAACTCCACAACTTTGAACTCCACAACTTGATACTCCACAACTAGAAACTCCACAACTTTAAACTCCACAACTAGAAACTCCACAACCAGAAAATCTACAACTAGAAACTACGCAACTACAAACTCCACAACAAGAGACTCTGCAACTAGAAACTCCACAACTCGAAACTCCACAACTAGAAACTCCACAACTAGAACCTCCACAACTAGAGACTCCGCAACTCCACAACTAGATACTCCACAACTAGAAACTCCACAACTAGAGACTCCCCAACTTGAAACTCCACAACTTTAAACTCCACAACTTGAGACTCCACAACTAGAAACTCCACAACTTGAAACTCCACAACTAAAAACTCCACATCCAGAAACTCCACAACTGGAAACTCCACAACTAGATACTCCACAACTAGAAACTCCACAACTAGAGACTCCACAACTTGAAACTCCACAACTTCGAACTCCACAACTTGATACTCCACAACTAGAAACTCCACAACTAGAAACTCCACAACTAGAAACTCCACAACTTGAAACCTCACAACCTTAAGTTACGCAACTAGAAAATCCACAGCTTGAGATTCCGCAACTAGAAACTCCACAACTAGAAACTCCACACAACTAGAAACTCAACAACTAGAAACTCCGCAACTTGAAACTCCACAACTAGAAACTCCACAACTACAAACTCCACAAATAGAGGCTCCGCAACTATAAATTCCATATCTAGAAACTCCACAACTAAAAACTTTACAACTAGAAACTGCAAAACTAGAGAATTCACAACTAGAAACTCAACAACTAAAAACTCCACAACTGGAAACACAACAACTTGAAACTCCGCAACTTGAAACTCCACAACTAGAAACTCCGCTATTAAAAACTTCGCAAGTAGAAACTCCACAACTAGATTCTCCAACTGGAAACTCCACAACTAGAAACTTCACAACTGGAAACTCCACAACTAGATACTCTACTACTGGAAACTCCACAACCAGAGACTCTGCAACTAGAAACTCTGCAACTCGAAACTCCACAACTAGAAACTCCACAACTAGAAACTTCACAACCAGAAACTCCACAACAAGATACTCCACAACTGGAAACTCCACAACCAGAGACTCTGCAACTAGAAACTCCGCAACTCGAAACTCCACAACTAGAAACTCCACAACTAGAAACTCCACAACTAGAGACTCCGCATTTCCACAACTAGAAACTCCACAACTGTAAACTCCACAACTAGATACTCCACAACTAGAAACTCCACAACTAGGGACTCCCCAACTTGAAACTCCACAACTTTGAACTCCACAACTTGATACTCCACAACTAGACACTCCACAACTAGAAACTCCACAACTACAAACTCCACAAATAGAGACTCGGCTACAAGAAATTTAATGTCTAGAAAGTCCACAACTAAAAACTCCACAACTGGAAACTCCACAACTAGAAACTCTACAACTAGAAATACCACAACTAGAGACTCCGCAACTAGAAACTCCACAACCAGAGACTCTGCAACTAGAAACTCCGCAGCTAGAAACTCCACAAATAGAAAGTCCGCAACTAGAGACTCCGCATTTCCACAACTAGAAACTCCACAACTGTAAACTCCACAACTAGATACTCCACAACTAGAAACTCCACAACTAGGGACTCCCCAACTTGAAACTCCACAACTTTGAACTCCACAACTTGATACTCCACAACTAGACACTCCACAACTAGAAACTCCACAACTACAAACTCCACAAATAGAGACTCGGCTACAAGAAATTTAATGTCTAGAAAGTCCACAACTAAAAACTCCACAACTGGAAACTCCACAACTAGAAATACCACAACTAGAGACTCCGCAACTAGAAACTCCACAACCAGAGACTCTGCAACTAGAAACTCCGCAGCTAGAAACTCCACAAAAAGAAACTCTGCAACTAAAAACTCCGCAGCTAGAAACTACACAACTAGAAATTCCACAACTAGAAACTCCACAACTAGAAACTCCACAACTAGAAACTCCACAACTTGAAATCTCACAACCTTAAGTTACGCAACTAGAAAATCCACAGCTTGAGATTCCGCAACTAGAAACTCCACAACTAGAAACTCCACAACTAGAAACTCAACAACTAGAAACTCCGCAACTTGAAACTCCACAACTAGAAACTCCACAACTACAAACTCCACAAATAGAGACTCCGCAACTAGAAATTCTATATCTAGAAACTCCACAACTAAAAACTTTACAACTAGAAACTGCAAAACTAGAGAATTCACAACTAGAAACTCAACAACTAGAAACTCCACAACTAAAAACTCCACAACTGGAAACTCAACAACTTGAAACTCCGCAAATTGAAACTCCACAACTAGAAACTCCGCTATTAAAAACTCCGCAACTAGAAACTCCACAACTAGATACTCCAACTGGAAACTCCACAACTAGAAACTTCACAACTGGAAACTCCACAACTAGATACTCTACTACTGGAAACTCCACAACCAGAGACTCTGCAACTAGAAACTCCGCAACTCGAAACTCCACAACTAGAAACTCCACAACTAGAAACTCCACAGCTAGAGACTCCGCATTTCCACAACTAGAAACAACACAACTGGAAACTCCACAACTAGATACTCCACAACTAGAGACTCTCCAACTTGAAACTCCACAACTTTGAACTCCACAACTTGATACTCCACAACTAGAAACTCCACAACTTTAAACTCCACAACTAGAAACTCCACAACCAGAAAATCTACAACTAGAAACTACGCAACTACAAACTCCACAACAAGAGACTCTGCAACTAGAAACTCCACAACTCAAAACTCCACAACTAGAAACTCCACATCTAGAACCTCCACAACTAGAGACTCCACAACTTCACAACTAGATACTCCACAACTAGAAACTCCACAACTAGAGACTCCCCAACTTGAAACTCCACAACTTTAAACTCCACAACTTGAGACTCCACAACTAGAAACTCCACAACTTGAAACTCCACAACTAGAAACTCCACAACCAGAAACTCTACAACTGGAAACTCCACAACTAGAAACTCCACAACTAGAAACTCCACAACTAGAAACTCCACAACAACAAACTCCACAAATAGAAACTCGGCAACTAGAAATTTCATATCTAGAAACTCCACAACTAAAAACCCCACAACTAAAACTCCACAACTAGAAACTCCACAACTAGAAACTCTACAACTAGAGACTCCGCAACTAGAAACTCCACAACTAGAAACTCCACAACTAGAAACTCCACAACTTGAAACCTCACAACCTTAAGTTACGCAACTAGAAAATCCACAGCTTGAGATTCCGCAACTAGAAACTCCACAACTAGAAACTCCACAACTAGAAACTCAACAACTAGAAACTCCGCAACTTGAAACTCCACAGCTACAAACTCTACAACTACAAACTCCACAAATAGAGACTCCGCAACTATAAATTCCATATCTAGAAACTCCACAACTAAAAACTTTACAACTAGAAACTGCAAAACTAGAGAATTCACAACTAGAAACTCAACAACTAGAAACTCCACAACTAAAAACTCCACAACTGGAAACTCAACAACTTGAAACTCCGCAACTTGAAGCTCCACAACTAGAAACTCCACTATTCAAAACTTCGCAACTAGAAACTCCACAACTAGATACTCCAACTGGAAACTCCACAACTAGAAACTTCACAACTGGAAACTCCACAACTAGATACTCTACTACTGGAAACTCCACAACCAGAGACTCTGCAACTAGAAACTCTGCAACTCGAAACTCCACAACTAGAAACTCCACAACTAGAAACTTCACAACCAGAAACTCCACAACTAGATACTCCACAACTGGAAACTCCACAACCAGAGACTCTGCAACTAGAAACTCCGCAACTCGAAACTCCACAACTAGAAACTCCACAACTACAAACTCCACAAATAGAGGCTCGGCTACAAGAAATTTAATGTCTAGAAAGTCCACAACTAAAAACTCCACAACTGGAAACTCCACAACTAGAAACTCTACAACTAGAAATACCACAACTAGAGACTCCGCAACTAGAAACTCCACAACCAGAGACTCTGCAACTAGAAACTCCGCAGCTAGAAACTCCACAAATAGAAACTCTGCAACTAAAAACTCCGCAGCTAGAAACTACACAACTAGAAACTCAACAACTAGAACTTCCGTAACTTGAAACTCCACAACTAGAAACTCCACAACTACAAACTCCACAAATAGAGGGTCGTCAACTATAAATTCCATATCTAGAAACTCCACAACTAAAAACTTTACAACTAGAAACTGCAAAACTAGAGAATTCACAACTAGAAACTCAACAACTAGAAACTCCACAACTAAAAACTCCACAACTGGAAACTCAAATACTTGAAACTCCGCAACTTGAAACTCTACAACTAGAAACTCCGCTATTAAAAACTCCGCAAGTAGAAACTCCACAACTAGATACTCCAACTAGAAACTCCGCAACTCGAAACTCCACAACTAGAAACTCCACAACTAGAAAGTCCACAACTAGAGACTCCGCATTTCCACAACTAGAAACAACACAACTGGAAACTCCACAACTAGATACTCCACAACTAGAGACTCTCCAACTTGAAACTCCACAACTTTGAACTCCACAACTTGATACTCCACAACTAGAAACTCCACAACTTTAAACTCCACAACTAGAAACTCCACAACCAGAAAATCTACAACTAGAAACTACGCAACTACAAACTCCACAACAAGAGACTCTGCAACTAGAAACTCCACAACTCGAAACTCCACAACTAGAAACTCCACAACTAGAACCTCCACAACTAGAGACTCCGCAACTCCACAACTAGATACTCCACAACTAGAAACTCCACAACTAGAGACTCCCCAACTTGAAACTCCACAACTTTAAACTCCACAACTTGAGACTCCACAACTAGAAACTCCACAACTTGAATTTCCACAACTAAAAACTCCACATCCAGAAACTCCACAACTGGAAACTCCACAACTAGAAACTCCACAACTAGAAACTCCGCAACTAGAGACTCCACAACTAAAAACTTCACAACTAGAAACTCCACAACAACAAACTCCACAAATAAAGACTCGGCAACTAGAAATTCCATATCTAGAAACTCCACAACTAAAAACCCCACAACTAAAAACTCCACAACTAGTAACTCCACAACTAGAAACTCTACAACTAGAGATTCCGCAACTAAAAACTCCACAACTAGAAACTCTGCAGCTAGAAACTCCACAAACAGAAACTCCACAATTAGAAACTCTGCAGCTAGAAACTCCACAACTAGAGATTCCACAACTAGAAACTCCACAACTAGAAACTCCACAACTAGAAACTCCACAACTTGAAACCTCACAACTTTAAGTTCCGCAACTAGAAAATCCACAACTAGAGATTCCGCAACTAGAAACTCCATAACTAGAAACTCCACAACTAGAAACTCCCCAACTAGAAACTTCGCAACTAGAGACTCCACAACAAGAAACTCCACAACTTGAAACTCCACAACTAGAAACTCCACAACTACAAACTCCACAAATAGAGACTCGGCAACTAGAAATTCCATATCTAGAAACTCCACAACTAAAAACTTTACAACTAGAAACTGCAAAACTAGAGACTCCGACACTTGAAACTCCACAACTAGAAACTCCGCTATTAAAACCTCTGCAACTAGAAACTCCACAACCGGAAACTCCACAACTAGATACTCCACAACTGGAAACTCCACAACCAGAGACTCTGCAACTAGAAACTCCGCAACTCGAAACTCCACAACTAGAAACTCCACAACTAGAAACACCACAACTAGACTCCGCATTTCCACAACTGGAAACTCCCCAACTAGATACTCCACAACTAGAAACTCCACAACTAGAGACTCCACAACTTGAAACTCCACAACTTCGAACTCCACAACTTGATACTCCACAACTAGAAACTCCACAACTAGAAACTCCACAACTAGAAACTCCACAACTAGAAACTCCACAACTTGAAACCTCACAACCTTAAGTTACGCAACTAGAAAATCCACAGCTTGAGATTCCGCAACTAGAAACTCCACAACTAGAAACTCCACACAACTAGAAACTCAACAACTAGAAACTCCGCAACTTGAAACTCCACAACCAGAAACTCCACAACTACAAACTCCACAAATAGAGGCTCCGCAACTATAAATTCCATATCTAGAAACTCCACAACTAAAAACTTTACAACTAGAAACTGCAAAACTAGAGAATTCACAACTAGAAACTCAACAACTAGAAACTCCACAACTAAAAACTCCACAACTAAAAACTCCACAACTGGAAACACAACAACTTGAAACTCCGCAACTTGAAACTCCACTACTAGAAACTCCGCTATTAAAAACTTCGCAAGTAGAAACTCCACAACTAGATTCTCCAACTGGAAACTCCACAACTAGAAACTTCACAACTGGAAACTCCACAACTAGATACTCTACTACTGGAAACTCCACAACCAGAGACTCTGCAACTAGAAACTCTGCAACTCGAAACTCCACAACTAGAAACTCCACAACTAGAAACTTCACAACCAGAAACTCCACAACAAGATACTCCACAACTGGAAACTCCACAACCAGAGACTCTGCAACTAGAAACTCCGCAACTCGAAACTCCACAACTAGAAACTCCACAACTAGAAACTCCACAACTAGAGACTCCGCATTTCCACAACTAGAAACTCCACAACTAGAGACTCCCCAACTTGAAACTCTACAACTTTGAAATCCACAACTTGATACTCCACAACTAGAAACTCCACAACTAGAAACTCCACAACTACAAACTCCACAAATAGAGACTGGGCTACAAGAAATTTCATGTCTAGAAAGTCCACAACTAAAAACTCCACAACTGGAAACTCCACAACTAGAAATACCACAACTAGAGACTCCGCAACTAGAAACTCCACAACCAGAGACTCTGCAACTAGAAACTCCGCAGCTAGAAACTCCACAAATAGAAACTCTGCAACTAAAAACTCCGCAGCTAGAAACTACACAACTAGAAATTCCACAACTAGAAACTCCACAACTAGAAACTCCACAACTAGAAACTCCACAACTTGAAATCTCACAACCTTAAGTTACGCAACTAGAAAATCCACAGCTTGAGATTCCGCAACTAGAAACTCCACAACTAGAAACTCCACAACTAGAAACTCAACAACTAGAAACTCCGCAACTTGAAACTCCACAACTAGAAACTCCACAACTACAAACTCCACAAATAGAGGCTCCGCAACTATAAATTCCATATCTAGAAACTCCACAACTAAAAACTTTAAAGCTAGAAACTGCAAAACTAGAGAATTCACAACTAGAAACTCAACAACTAGAAACTCCACAACTAAAAACTCCACAACTGGAAACTCAACAACTTGAAACTCCGCAACTTGAAACTCCACAACTAGAAACTCCGCTATTAAAAACTCCGCAACTAGAAACTCCACAACTAGATACTCCAACTGGAAACTCCACAACTAGAAACTTCACAACTGGAAACTCCACAACTAGATACTCTACTACTGGAAACTCCACAACCAGAGACTCTGCAACTAGAAACTCCGCAACTCGAAACTCCACAACTAGAAACTCCACAACTAGAAAGTCCACAACTAGAGACTCCGCATTTCCACAACTAGAAACAACACAACTGTAAACTCCACAACTAGATACTCCACAACTAGAGACTCCCCAACTTGAAACTCCACAACTTTGAACTCCACAACTTGATACTCCACAACTAGAAACTCCACAACTTTAAACTCCAAAACTAGAAACTCCACAACCAGAAAATCTACAACTAGAAACTACGCAACTACAAACTCCACAACCAGAGACTCTGCAACTAGAAACTCCACAACTCAAAACTCCACAACTGGAAACTCAAATACTTGAAACTCCGCAACTTGAAACTCTACAACTAGAAACTCCGCTATTAAAAACTCCGCAAGTAGAAACTCCACAACTAGATACTCCAACTAGAAACTCCGCAACTCGAAACTCCACAACTAGAAACTCCACAACTAGAAAGTCCACAACTAGAGACTCCGCATTTCCACAACTAGAAACAACACAACTGGAAACTCCACAACTAGATACTCCACAACTAGAGACTCTCCAACTTGAAACTCCACAACTTTGAACTCCACAACTTGATACTCCACAACTAGAAACTCCACAACTTTAAACTCCACAACTAGAAACTCCACAACCAGAAAATCTACAACTAGAAACTACGCAACTACAAACTCCACAACAAGAGACTCTGCAACAAGAAACTCCACACCTCGAAACTCCACAACTAGAAACTCCACAACTAGAACCTCCACAACTAGAGACTCCGCAACTCCACAACTAGATACTCCACAACTAGAAACTCCACAACTAGAGACTCCCCAACTTGAAACTCCACAACTTTAAACTCCACAACTTGAGACTCCACAACTAGAAACTCCACAACTTGAAACTCCACAACTAAAAACTCCACATCCAGAAACTCCACAACTGGAAACTCCACAACTAGAAACTCCACAACTAGAAACTCCGCAACTAGAGACTCCACAACTAAAAACTTCACAACTAGAAACTCCACAACAACAAACTCCACAAATAAAGACTCGGCAACTAGAAATTCCATATCTAGAAACTCCACAACTAAAAACCCCACAACTAAAAACTCCACAACTAGTAACTCCACAACTAGAAACTCTACAACTAGAGATTCCGCAACTAAAAACTCCACAACTAGAAACTCTGCAGCTAGAAACTCCACAAACAGAAACTCCACAATTAGAAACTCTGCAGCTAGAAACTCCACAACTAGAGATTCCACAACTAGAAACTCCACAACTAGAAACTCCACAACTAGAAACTCCACAACTTGAAACCTCACAACTTTAAGTTCCGCAACTAGAAAATCCACAGCTAGAGATTCCGCAACTAGAAACTCCATAACTAGAAACTCCACAACTAGAAACTCCCCAACTAGAAACTTCGCAACTAGAGACTCCACAACAAGAAACTCCACAACTTGAAACTCCACAACTAGAAACTCCACAACTACAAACTCCACAAATAGAGACTCGGCAACTAGAAATTCCATATCTAGAAACTCCACAACTAAAAACTTTACAACTAGAAACTGCAAAACTAGAGACTCCGACACTTGAAACTCCACAACTAGAAACTCCGCTATTAAAACCTCTGCAACTAGAAACTCCACAACCGGAAACTCCACAACTAGATACTCCACAACTGGAAACTCCACAACCAGAGACTCTGCAACTAGAAACTCCGCAACTCGAAACTCCACAACTAGAAACTCCACAACTAGAAACACCACAACCAGAAACTCCACAACAAGATACTCCACAACTGGAAACTCCACAACCAGAGACTCTGCAACTAGAAACTCCGCAACTCGAAACTCCACAACTAGAAACTCCACAACTAGAAACTCCACAACTAGAGACTCCGCATTTCCACAACTAGAAACTCCACAACTGTAAACTCCACAACTAGATACTCCACAACTAGAAACTCCACAACTTGGGACTCCCCAACTTGAAACTCCACAACTTTGAACTCCACAACTTGATACTCCACAACTAGACACTCCACAACTAGAAACTCCACAACTACAAACTCCACAAATAGAGACTCGGCTACAAGAAATTTAATGTCTAGAAAGTCCACAACTAAAAACTCCACAACTGGAAACTCCACAACTAGAAACTCTACAACTAGAAATACCACAACTAGAGACTCCGCAACTAGAAACTCCACAACCAGAGACTCTGCAACTAGAAACTCCGCAGCTAGAAACTCCACAAATAGAAAGTCCGCAACTAGAGACTCCGCATTTCCACAACTAGAAACTCCACAACTGTAAACTCCACAACTGTAAACTCCACAACTAGATACTCCACAACTAGAAACTCCACAACTAGGGACTCCCCAACTTGAAACTCCACAACTTTGAACTCCACAACTTGATACTCCACAACTAGACACTCCACAACTAGAAACTCCACAACTACAAACTCCACAAATAGAGACTCGGCTACAAGAAATTTAATGTCTAGAAAGTCCACAACTAAAAACTCCACAACTGGAAACTCCACAACTAGAAATACCACAACTAGAGACTCCGCAACTAGAAACTCCACAACCAGAGACTCTGCAACTAGAAACTCCGCAGCTAGAAACTCCACAAAAAGAAACTCTGCAATTAAAAACTCCGCAGCTAGAAACTACACAACTAGAAATTCCACAACTAGAAACTCCACAACTAGAAACTCCACAACTAGAAACTCCACAACTTGAAATCTCACAACCTTAAGTTACGCAACTAGAAAATCCACAGCTTGAGATTCCGCAACTAGAAACTCCACAACTAGAAACTCCACAACTAGAAACTCAACAACTAGAAACTCCGCAACTTGAAACTCCACAACTAGAAACTCCACAACTACAAACTCCACAAATAGAGACTCCGCAACTAGAAATTCTATATCTAGAAACTCCACAACTAAAAACTTTACAACTAGAAACTGCAAAACTAGAGAATTCACAACTAGAAACTCAACAACTAGAAACTCCACAACTAAAAACTCCACAACTGGAAACTCAACAACTTGAAACTCCGCAACTTGAAACTCCACAACTAGAAACTCCGCTATTAAAAACTCCGCAACTAGAAACTCCACAACTAGATACTCCAACTGGAAACTCCACAACTAGAATTTCACAACTGGAAACTCCACAACTAGATACTCTACTACTGGAAACTCCACAACCAGAGACTCTGCAACTAGAAACTCCGCAACTCGAAACTCCACAACTAGAAACTCCACAACTAGAAACTCCACAGCTAGAGACTCCGCATTTCCACAACTAGAAACAACACAACTGGAAACTCCACAACTAGATACTCCACAACTAGAGACTCTCCAACTTGAAACTCCACAACTTTGAACTCCACAACTTGATACTCCACAACTAGAAACTCCACAACTTTAAACTCCACAACTAGAAACTCCACAACCAGAAAATCTACAACTAGAAACTACGCAACTACAAACTCCACAACAAGAGACTCTGCAACTAGAAACTCCACAACTCAAAACTCCACAACTAGAAACTCCACATCTAGAACCTCCACAACTAGAGACTCCACAACTTCACAACTAGATACTCCACAACTAGAAACTCCACAACTAGAGACTCCCCAACTTGAAACTCCACAACTTTAAACTCCACAACTTGAGACTCCACAACTAGAAACTCCACAACTTGAAACTCCACAACTAGAAACTCCACAACCAGAAACTCTACAACTGGAAACTCCACAACTAGAAACTCCACAACTAGAAACTCCACAACTAGAAACTCCACAACAACAAACTCCACAAATAGAAACTCGGCAACTAGAAATTTCATATCTAGAAACTCCACAACTAAAAACCCCACAACTAAAACTCCACAACTAGAAACTCCACAACTAGAAACTCTACAACTAGAGACTCCGCAACTAGAAACTCCACAACTAGAAACTCCACAACTAGAAACTCCACAACTTGAAACCTCACAACCTTAAGTTACGCAACTAGAAAATCCACAGCTTGAGATTCCGCAACTAGAAACTCCACAACTAGAAACTCCACAACTAGAAACTCAACAACTAGAAACTCCGCAACTTGAAACTCCACAGCTACAAACTCTACAACTACAAACTCCACAAATAGAGACTCCGCAACTATAAATTCCATATCTAGAAACTCCACAACTAAAAACTTTACAACTAGAAACTGCAAAACTAGAGAATTCACAACTAGAAACTCAACAACTAGAAACTCCACAACTAAAAACTCCACAACTGGAAACTCAACAACTTGAAACTCCGCAACTTGAAGCTCCACAACTAGAAACTCCACTATTCAAAACTTCGCAACTAGAAACTCCACAACTAGATACTCCAACTGGAAACTCCACAACTAGAAACTTCACAACTGGAAACTCCACAACTAGATACTCTACTACTGGAAACTCCACAACCAGAGACTCTGCAACTAGAAACTCTGCAACTCGAAACTCCACAACTAGAAACTCCACAACTAGAAACTTCACAACCAGAAACTCCACAACTAGATACTCCACAACTGGAAACTCCACAACCAGAGACTCTGCAACTAGAAACTCCGCAACTCGAAACTCCACAACTAGAAACTCCACAACTACAAACTCCACAAATAGAGACTCGGCTACAAGAAATTTAATGTCTAGAAAGTCCACAACTAAAAACTCCACAACTGGAAACTCCACAACTAGAAACTCTACAACTAGAAATACCACAACTAGAGACTCCGCAACTAGAAACTCCACAACCAGAGACTCTGCAACTAGAAACTCCGCAGCTAGAAACTCCACAAATAGAAACTCTGCAACTAAAAACTCCGCAGCTAGAAACTACACAACTAGAAACTCAACAACTAGAACTTCCGTAACTTGAAACTCCACAACTAGAAACTCCACAACTACAAACTCCACAAATAGAGGGTCGTCAACTATAAATTCCATATCTAGAAACTCCACAACTAAAAACTTTACAACTAGAAACTGCAAAACTAGAGAATTCACAACTAGAAACTCAACAACTAGAAACTCCACAACTAAAAACTCCACAACTGGAAACTCAAATACTTGAAACTCCGCAACTTGAAACTCTACAACTAGAAACTCCGCTATTAAAAACTCCGCAAGTAGAAACTCCACAACTAGATACTCCAACTAGAAACTCCGCAACTCGAAACTCCACAACTAGAAACTCCACAACTAGAAAGTCCACAACTAGAGACTCCGCATTTCCACAACTAGAAACAACACAACTGGAAACTCCACAACTAGATACTCCACAACTAGAGACTCTCCAACTTGAAACTCCACAACTTTGAACTCCACAACTTGATACTCCACAACTAGAAACTCCACAACTTTAAACTCCACAACTAGAAACTCCACAACCAGAAAATCTACAACTAGAAACTACGCAACTACAAACTCCACAACAAGAGACTCTGCAACTAGAAACTCCACAACTCGAAACTCCACAACTAGAAACTCCACAACTAGAACCTCCACAACTAGAGACTCCGCAACTCCACAACTAGATACTCCACAACTAGAAACTCCACAACTAGAGACTCCCCAACTTGAAACTCCACAACTTTAAACTCCACAACTTGAGACTCCACAACTAGAAACTCCACAACTTGAAACTCCACAACTAAAAACTCCACATCCAGAAACTCCACAACTGGAAACTCCACAACTAGAAACTCCACAACTAGAAACTCCGCAACTAGAGACTCCACAACTAAAAACTTCACAACTAGAAACTCCACAACAACAAACTCCACAAATAAAGACTCGGCAACTAGAAATTCCATATCTAGAAACTCCACAACTAAAAACCCCACAACTAAAAACTCCACAACTAGTAACTCCACAACTAGAAACTCTACAACTAGAGATTCCGCAACTAAAAACTCCACAACTAGAAACTCTGCAGCTAGAAACTCCACAAACAGAAACTCCACAATTAGAAACTCTGCAGCTAGAAACTCCACAACTAGAGATTCCACAACTAGAAACTCCACAACTAGAAACTCCACAACTAGAAACTCCACAACTTGAAACCTCACAACTTTAAGTTCCGCAACTAGAAAATCCACAACTAGAGATTCCGCAACTAGAAACTCCATAACTAGAAACTCCACAACTAGAAACTCCCCAACTAGAAACTTCGCAACTAGAGACTCCACAACAAGAAACTCCACAACTTGAAACTCCACAACTAGAAACTCCACAACTACAAACTCCACAAATAGAGACTCGGCAACTAGAAATTCCATATCTAGAAACTCCACAACTAAAAACTTTACAACTAGAAACTGCAAAACTAGAGACTCCGACACTTGAAACTCCACAACTAGAAACTCCGCTATTAAAACCTCTGCAACTAGAAACTCCACAACCGGAAACTCCACAACTAGATACTCCACAACTGGAAACTCCACAACCAGAGACTCTGCAACTAGAAACTCCGCAACTCGAAACTCCACAACTAGAAACTCCACAACTAGAAACACCACAACTAGACTCCGCATTTCCACAACTGGAAACTCCCCAACTAGATACTCCACAACTAGAAACTCCACAACTAGAGACTCCACAACTTGAAACTCCACAACTTCGAACTCCACAACTTGATACTCCACAACTAGAAACTCCACAACTAGAAACTCCACAACTAGAAACTCCACAACTAGAAACTCCACAACTTGAAACCTCACAACCTTAAGTTACGCAACTAGAAAATCCACAGCTTGAGATTCCGCAACTAGAAACTCCACAACTAGAAACTCCACACAACTAGAAACTCAACAACTAGAAACTCCGCAACTTGAAACTCCACAACCAGAAACTCCACAACTACAAACTCCACAAATAGAGGCTCCGCAACTATAAATTCCATATCTAGAAACTCCACAACTAAAAACTTTACAACTAGAAACTGCAAAACTAGAGAATTCACAACTAGAAACTCAACAACTAGAAACTCCACAACTAAAAACTCCACAACTAAAAACTCCACAACTGGAAACACAACAACTTGAAACTCCGCAACTTGAAACTCCACTACTAGAAACTCCGCTATTAAAAACTTCGCAAGTAGAAACTCCACAACTAGATTCTCCAACTGGAAACTCCACAACTAGAAACTTCACAACTGGAAACTCCACAACTAGATACTCTACTACTGGAAACTCCACAACCAGAGACTCTGCAACTAGAAACTCTGCAACTCGAAACTCCACAACTAGAAACTCCACAACTAGAAACTTCACAACCAGAAACTCCACAACAAGATACTCCACAACTGGAAACTCCACAACCAGAGACTCTGCAACTAGAAACTCCGCAACTCGAAACTCCACAACTAGAAACTCCACAACTAGAAACTCCACAACTAGAGACTCCGCATTTCCACAACTAGAAACTCCACAACTAGAGACTCCCCAACTTGAAACTCTACAACTTTGAAATCCACAACTTGATACTCCACAACTAGAAACTCCACAACTAGAAACTCCACAACTACAAACTCCACAAATAGAGACTGGTCTACAAGAAATTTCATGTCTAGAAAGTCCACAACTAAAAACTCCACAACTGGAAACTCCACAACTAGAAATACCACAACTAGAGACTCCGCAACTAGAAACTCCACAACCAGAGACTCTGCAACTAGAAACTCCGCAGCTAGAAACTCCACAAATAGAAACTCTGCAACTAAAAACTCCGCAGCTAGAAACTACACAACTAGAAATTCCACAACTAGAAACTCCACAACTAGAAACTCCACAACTAGAAACTCCACAACTTGAAATCTCACAACCTTAAGTTACGCAACTAGAAAATCCACAGCTTGAGATTCCGCAACTAGAAACTCCACAACTAGAAACTCCACAACTAGAAACTCAACAACTAGAAACTCCGCAACTTGAAACTCCACAACTAGAAACTCCACAACTACAAACTCCACAAATAGAGGCTCCGCAACTATAAATTCCATATCTAGAAACTCCACAACTAAAAACTTTAAAGCTAGAAACTGCAAAACTAGAGAATTCACAACTAGAAACTCAACAACTAGAAACTCCACAACTAAAAACTCCACAACTGGAAACTCAACAACTTGAAACTCCGCAACTTGAAACTCCACAACTAGAAACTCCGCTATTAAAAACTCCGCAACTAGAAACTCCACAACTAGATACTCCAACTGGAAACTCCACAACTAGAAACTTCACAACTGGAAACTCCACAACTAGATACTCTACTACTGGAAACTCCACAACCAGAGACTCTGCAACTAGAAACTCCGCAACTCGAAACTCCACAACTAGAAACTCCACAACTAGAAAGTCCACAACTAGAGACTCCGCATTTCCACAACTAGAAACAACACAACTGTAAACTCCACAACTAGATACTCCACAACTAGAGACTCCCCAACTTGAAACTCCACAACTTTGAACTCCACAACTTGATACTCCACAACTAGAAACTCCACAACTTTAAACTCCAAAACTAGAAACTCCACAACCAGAAAATCTACAACTAGAAACTACGCAACTACAAACTCCACAACCAGAGACTCTGCAACTAGAAACTCCACAACTCAAAACTCCACAACTGGAAACTCAAATACTTGAAACTCCGCAACTTGAAACTCTACAACTAGAAACTCCGCTATTAAAAACTCCGCAAGTAGAAACTCCACAACTAGATACTCCAACTAGAAACTCCGCAACTCGAAACTCCACAACTAGAAACTCCACAACTAGAAAGTCCACAACTAGAGACTCCGCATTTCCACAACTAGAAACAACACAACTGGAAACTCCACAACTAGATACTCCACAACTAGAGACTCTCCAACTTGAAACTCCACAACTTTGAACTCCACAACTTGATACTCCACAACTAGAAACTCCACAACTTTAAACTCCACAACTAGAAACTCCACAACCAGAAAATCTACAACTAGAAACTACGCAACTACAAACTCCACAACAAGAGACTCTGCAACAAGAAACTCCACACCTCGAAACTCCACAACTAGAAACTCCACAACTAGAACCTCCACAACTAGAGACTCCGCAACTCCACAACTAGATACTCCACAACTAGAAACTCCACAACTAGAGACTCCCCAACTTGAAACTCCACAACTTTAAACTCCACAACTTGAGACTCCACAACTTTAAACTCCACAACTTGAGACTCCACAACTAGAAACTCCACAACTTGAAACTCCACAACTAGAAACTCCACAACCAGAAACTCTACAACTGGAAACTCCACAACTAGAAACTCCACAACTAGAAACTCCACAACTAGAAACTCCACAACAACAAACTCCACAAATAGAAACTCGGCAACTAGAAATTTCATATCTAGAAACTCCACAACTAAAAACCCCACAACTAAAACTCCACAACTAGAAACTCCACAACTAGAAACTCTACAACTAGAGACTCCGCAACTAGAAACTCCACAACTAGAAACTCCACAACTAGAAACTCCACAACTTGAAACCTCACAACCTTAAGTTACGCAACTAGAAAATCCACAGCTTGAGATTCCGCAACTAGAAACTCCACAACTAGAAACTCCACAACTAGAAACTCAACAACTAGAAACTCCGCAACTTGAAACTCCACAGCTACAAACTCTACAACTACAAACTCCACAAATAGAGACTCCGCAACTATAAATTCCATATCTAGAAACTCCACAACTAAAAACTTTACAACTAGAAACTGCAAAACTAGAGAATTCACAACTAGAAACTCAACAACTAGAAACTCCACAACTAAAAACTCCACAACTGGAAACTCAACAACTTGAAACTCCGCAACTTGAAGCTCCACAACTAGAAACTCCACTATTCAAAACTTCGCAACTAGAAACTCCACAACTAGATACTCCAACTGGAAACTCCACAACTAGAAACTTCACAACTGGAAACTCCACAACTAGATACTCTACTACTGGAAACTCCACAACCAGAGACTCTGCAACTAGAAACTCTGCAACTCGAAACTCCACAACTAGAAACTCCACAACTAGAAACTTCACAACCAGAAACTCCACAACTAGATACTCCACAACTGGAAACTCCACAACCAGAGACTCTGCAACTAGAAACTCCGCAACTCGAAACTCCACAACTAGAAACTCCACAACTACAAACTCCACAAATAGAGACTCGGCTACAAGAAATTTAATGTCTAGAAAGTCCACAACTAAAAACTCCACAACTGGAAACTCCACAACTAGAAACTCTACAACTAGAAATACCACAACTAGAGACTCCGCAACTAGAAACTCCACAACCAGAGACTCTGCAACTAGAAACTCCGCAGCTAGAAACTCCACAAATAGAAACTCTGCAACTAAAAACTCCGCAGCTAGAAACTACACAACTAGAAACTCAACAACTAGAACTTCCGTAACTTGAAACTCCACAACTAGAAACTCCACAACTACAAACTCCACAAATAGAGGGTCGTCAACTATAAATTCCATATCTAGAAACTCCACAACTAAAAACTTTACAACTAGAAACTGCAAAACTAGAGAATTCACAACTAGAAACTCAACAACTAGAAACTCCACAACTAAAAACTCCACAACTGGAAACTCAAATACTTGAAACTCCGCAACTTGAAACTCTACAACTAGAAACTCCGCTATTAAAAACTCCGCAAGTAGAAACTCCACAACTAGATACTCCAACTAGAAACTCCGCAACTCGAAACTCCACAACTAGAAACTCCACAACTAGAAAGTCCACAACTAGAGACTCCGCATTTCCACAACTAGAAACAACACAACTGGAAACTCCACAACTAGATACTCCACAACTAGAGACTCTCCAACTTGAAACTCCACAACTTTGAACTCCACAACTTGATACTCCACAACTAGAAACTCCACAACTTTAAACTCCACAACTAGAAACTCCACAACCAGAAAATCTACAACTAGAAACTACGCAACTACAAACTCCACAACAAGAGACTCTGCAACTAGAAACTCCACAACTCGAAACTCCACAACTAGAAACTCCACAACTAGAACCTCCACAACTAGAGACTCCGCAACTCCACAACTAGATACTCCACAACTAGAAACTCCACAACTAGAGACTCCCCAACTTGAAACTCCACAAATTTAAACTCCACAACTTGAGACTCCACAACTAGAAACTCCACAACTTGAAACTCCACAACTAAAAACTCCACATCCAGAAACTCCACAACTGGAAACTCCACAACTAGAAACTCCACAACTAGAAACTCCGCAACTAGAGACTCCACAACTAAAAACTTCACAACTAGAAACTCCACAACAACAAACTCCACAAATAAAGACTCGGCAACTAGAAATTCCATATCTAGAAACTCCACAACTAAAAACCCCACAACTAAAAACTCCACAACTAGTAACTCCACAACTAGAAACTCTACAACTAGAGATTCCGCAACTAAAAACTCCACAACTAGAAACTCTGCAGCTAGAAACTCCACAAACAGAAACTCCACAATTAGAAACTCTGCAGCTAGAAACTCCACAACTAGAGATTCCACAACTAGAAACTCCACAACTAGAAACTCCACAACTAGAAACTCCACAACTTGAAACCTCACAACTTTAAGTTCCGCAACTAGAAAATCCACAACTAGAGATTCCGCAACTAGAAACTTCATAACTAGAAACTCCACAACTAGAAACTCCCCAACTAGAAACTTCGCAACTAGAGACTCCACAACAAGAAACTCCACAACTTGAAACTCCACAACTAGAAACTCCACAACTACAAACTCCACAAATAGAGACTCGGCAACTAGAAATTCCATATCTAGAAACTCCACAACTAAAAACTTTACAACTAGAAACTGCAAAACTAGAGACTCCGACACTTGAAACTCCACAACTAGAAACTCCGCTATTAAAAACTTCGCAAGTAGAAACTCCACAACTAGATTCTCCAACTGGAAACTCCACAACTAGAAACTTCACAACTGGAAACTCCACAACTAGATACTCTACTACTGGAAACTCCACAACCAGAGACTCTGCAACTAGAAACTCTGCAACTCGAAACTCCACAACTAGAAACTCCACAACTAGAAACTTCACAACCAGAAACTCCACAACAAGATACTCCACAACTGGAAACTCCACAACCAGAGACTCTGCAACTAGAAACTCCGCAACTCGAAACTCCACAACTAGAAACTCCACAACTAGAAACTCCACAACTAGAGACTCCGCATTTCCACAACTAGAAACTCCACAACTAGAGACTCCCCAACTTGAAACTCTACAACTTTGAAATCCACAACTTGATACTCCACAACTAGAAACTCCACAACTAGAAACTCCACAACTACAAACTCCACAAATAGAGACTGGGCTACAAGAAATTTCATGTCTAGAAAGTCCACAACTAAAAACTCCACAACTGGAAACTCCACAACTAGAAATACCACAACTAGAGACTCCGCAACTAGAAACTCCACAACCAGAGACTCTGCAACTAGAAACTCCGCAGCTAGAAACTCCACAAATAGAAACTCTGCAACTAAAAACTCCGCAGCTAGAAACTACACAACTAGAAATTCCACAACTAGAAACTCCACAACTAGAAACTCCACAACTAGAAACTCCACAACTTGAAATCTCACAACCTTAAGTTACGCAACTAGAAAATCCACAGCTTGAGATTCCGCAACTAGAAACTCCACAACTAGAAACTCCACAACTAGAAACTCAACAACTAGAAACTCCGCAACTTGAAACTCCACAACTAGAAACTCCACAACTACAAACTCCACAAATAGAGGCTCCGCAACTATAAATTCCATATCTAGAAACTCCACAACTAAAAACTTTAAAGCTAGAAACTGCAAAACTAGAGAATTCACAACTAGAAACTCAACAACTAGAAACTCCACAACTAAAAACTCCACAACTGGAAACTCAACAACTTGAAACTCCGCAACTTGAAACTCCACAACTAGAAACTCCGCTATTAAAAACTCCGCAACTAGAAACTCCACAACTAGATACTCCAACTGGAAACTCCACAACTAGAAACTTCACAACTGGAAACTCCACAACTAGATACTCTACTACTGGAAACTCCACAACCAGAGACTCTGCAACTAGAAACTCCGCAACTCGAAACTCCACAACTAGAAACTCCACAACTAGAAAGTCCACAACTAGAGACTCCGCATTTCCACAACTAGAAACAACACAACTGTAAACTCCACAACTAGATACTCCACAACTAGAGACTCCCCAACTTGAAACTCCACAACTTTGAACTCCACAACTTGATACTCCACAACTAGAAACTCCACAACTTTAAACTCCAAAACTAGAAACTCCACAACCAGAAAATCTACAACTAGAAACTACGCAACTACAAACTCCACAACCAGAGACTCTGCAACTAGAAACTCCACAACTCAAAACTCCACAACTGGAAACTCAAATACTTGAAACTCCGCAACTTGAAACTCTACAACTAGAAACTCCGCTATTAAAAACTCCGCAAGTAGAAACTCCACAACTAGATACTCCAACTAGAAACTCCGCAACTCGAAACTCCACAACTAGAAACTCCACAACTAGAAAGTCCACAACTAGAGACTCCGCATTTCCACAACTAGAAACAACACAACTGGAAACTCCACAACTAGATACTCCACAACTAGAGACTCTCCAACTTGAAACTCCACAACTTTGAACTCCACAACTTGATACTCCACAACTAGAAACTCCACAACTTTAAACTCCACAACTAGAAACTCCACAACCAGAAAATCTACAACTAGAAACTACGCAACTACAAACTCCACAACAAGAGACTCTGCAACAAGAAACTCCACACCTCGAAACTCCACAACTAGAAACTCCACAACTAGAACCTCCACAACTAGAGACTCCGCAACTCCACAACTAGATACTCCACAACTAGAAACTCCACAACTAGAGACTCCCCAACTTGAAACTCCACAACTTTAAACTCCACAACTTGAGACTCCACAACTTTAAACTCCACAACTTGAGACTCCACAACTAGAAACTCCACAACTTGAAACTCCACAACTAGAAACTCCACAACCAGAAACTCTACAACTGGAAACTCCACAACTAGAAACTCCACAACTAGAAACTCCACAACTAGAAACTCCACAACAACAAACTCCACAAATAGAAACTCGGCAACTAGAAATTTCATATCTAGAAACTCCACAACTAAAAACCCCACAACTAAAACTCCACAACTAGAAACTCCACAACTAGAAACTCTACAACTAGAGACTCCGCAACTAGAAACTCCACAACTAGAAACTCCACAACTAGAAACTCCACAACTTGAAACCTCACAACCTTAAGTTACGCAACTAGAAAATCCACAGCTTGAGATTCCGCAACTAGAAACTCCACAACTAGAAACTCCACAACTAGAAACTCAACAACTAGAAACTCCGCAACTTGAAACTCCACAGCTACAAACTCTACAACTACAAACTCCACAAATAGAGACTCCGCAACTATAAATTCCATATCTAGAAACTCCACAACTAAAAACTTTACAACTAGAAACTGCAAAACTAGAGAATTCACAACTAGAAACTCAACAACTAGAAACTCCACAACTAAAAACTCCACAACTGGAAACTCAACAACTTGAAACTCCGCAACTTGAAGCTCCACAACTAGAAACTCCACTATTCAAAACTTCGCAACTAGAAACTCCACAACTAGATACTCCAACTGGAAACTCCACAACTAGAAACTTCACAACTGGAAACTCCACAACTAGATACTCTACTACTGGAAACTCCACAACCAGAGACTCTGCAACTAGAAACTCTGCAACTCGAAACTCCACAACTAGAAACTCCACAACTAGAAACTTCACAACCAGAAACTCCACAACTAGATACTCCACAACTGGAAACTCCACAACCAGAGACTCTGCAACTAGAAACTCCGCAACTCGAAACTCCACAACTAGAAACTCCACAACTACAAACTCCACAAATAGAGACTCGGCTACAAGAAATTTAATGTCTAGAAAGTCCACAACTAAAAACTCCACAACTGGAAACTCCACAACTAGAAACTCTACAACTAGAAATACCACAACTAGAGACTCCGCAACTAGAAACTCCACAACCAGAGACTCTGCAACTAGAAACTCCGCAGCTAGAAACTCCACAAATAGAAACTCTGCAACTAAAAACTCCGCAGCTAGAAACTACACAACTAGAAACTCAACAACTAGAACTTCCGTAACTTGAAACTCCACAACTAGAAACTCCACAACTACAAACTCCACAAATAGAGGGTCGTCAACTATAAATTCCATATCTAGAAACTCCACAACTAAAAACTTTACAACTAGAAACTGCAAAACTAGAGAATTCACAACTAGAAACTCAACAACTAGAAACTCCACAACTAAAAACTCCACAACTGGAAACTCAAATACTTGAAACTCCGCAACTTGAAACTCTACAACTAGAAACTCCGCTATTAAAAACTCCGCAAGTAGAAACTCCACAACTAGATACTCCAACTAGAAACTCCGCAACTCGAAACTCCACAACTAGAAACTCCACAACTAGAAAGTCCACAACTAGAGACTCCGCATTTCCACAACTAGAAACAACACAACTGGAAACTCCACAACTAGATACTCCACAACTAGAGACTCTCCAACTTGAAACTCCACAACTTTGAACTCCACAACTTGATACTCCACAACTAGAAACTCCACAACTTTAAACTCCACAACTAGAAACTCCACAACCAGAAAATCTACAACTAGAAACTACGCAACTACAAACTCCACAACAAGAGACTCTGCAACTAGAAACTCCACAACTCGAAACTCCACAACTAGAAACTCCACAACTAGAACCTCCACAACTAGAGACTCCGCAACTCCACAACTAGATACTCCACAACTAGAAACTCCACAACTAGAGACTCCCCAACTTGAAACTCCACAACTTTAAACTCCACAACTTGAGACTCCACAACTAGAAACTCCACAACTTGAAACTCCACAACTAAAAACTCCACATCCAGAAACTCCACAACTGGAAACTCCACAACTAGAAACTCCACAACTAGAAACTCCGCAACTAGAGACTCCACAACTAAAAACTTCACAACTAGAAACTCCACAACAACAAACTCCACAAATAAAGACTCGGCAACTAGAAATTCCATATCTAGAAACTCCACAACTAAAAACCCCACAACTAAAAACTCCACAACTAGTAACTCCACAACTAGAAACTCTACAACTAGAGATTCCGCAACTAAAAACTCCACAACTAGAAACTCTGCAGCTAGAAACTCCACAAACAGAAACTCCACAATTAGAAACTCTGCAGCTAGAAACTCCACAACTAGAGATTCCACAACTAGAAACTCCACAACTAGAAACTCCACAACTAGAAACTCCACAACTTGAAACCTCACAACTTTAAGTTCCGCAACTAGAAAATCCACAACTAGAGATTCCGCAACTAGAAACTCCATAACTAGAAACTCCACAACTAGAAACTCCCCAACTAGAAACTTCGCAACTAGAGACTCCACAACAAGAAACTCCACAACTTGAAACTCCACAACTAGAAACTCCACAACTACAAACTCCACAAATAGAGACTCGGCAACTAGAAATTCCATATCTAGAAACTCCACAACTAAAAACTTTACAACTAGAAACTGCAAAACTAGAGACTCCGACACTTGAAACTCCACAACTAGAAACTCCGCTATTAAAACCTCTGCAACTAGAAACTCCACAACCGGAAACTCCACAACTAGATACTCCACAACTGGAAACTCCACAACCAGAGACTCTGCAACTAGAAACTCCGCAACTCGAAACTCCACAACTAGAAACTCCACAACTAGAAACACCACAACTAGACTCCGCATTTCCACAACTGGAAACTCCCCAACTAGATACTCCACAACTAGAAACTCCACAACTAGAGACTCCACAACTTGAAACTCCACAACTTCGAACTCCACAACTTGATACTCCACAACTAGAAACTCCACAACTAGAAACTCCACAACTAGAAACTCCACAACTAGAAACTCCACAACTTGAAACCTCACAACCTTAAGTTACGCAACTAGAAAATCCACAGCTTGAGATTCCGCAACTAGAAACTCCACAACTAGAAACTCCACACAACTAGAAACTCAACAACTAGAAACTCCGCAACTTGAAACTCCACAACCAGAAACTCCACAACTACAAACTCCACAAATAGAGGCTCCGCAACTATAAATTCCATATCTAGAAACTCCACAACTAAAAACTTTACAACTAGAAACTGCAAAACTAGAGAATTCACAACTAGAAACTCAACAACTAGAAACTCCACAACTAAAAACTCCACAACTAAAAACTCCACAACTGGAAACACAACAACTTGAAACTCCGCAACTTGAAACTCCACTACTAGAAACTCCGCTATTAAAAACTTCGCAAGTAGAAACTCCACAACTAGATTCTCCAACTGGAAACTCCACAACTAGAAACTTCACAACTGGAAACTCCACAACTAGATACTCTACTACTGGAAACTCCACAACCAGAGACTCTGCAACTAGAAACTCTGCAACTCGAAACTCCACAACTAGAAACTCCACAACTAGAAACTTCACAACCAGAAACTCCACAACAAGATACTCCACAACTGGAAACTCCACAACCAGAGACTCTGCAACTAGAAACTCCGCAACTCGAAACTCCACAACTAGAAACTCCACAACTAGAAACTCCACAACTAGAGACTCCGCATTTCCACAACTAGAAACTCCACAACTAGAGACTCCCCAACTTGAAACTCTACAACTTTGAAATCCACAACTTGATACTCCACAACTAGAAACTCCACAACTAGAAACTCCACAACTCAAACTCCACAAATAGAGACTGGGCTACAAGAAATTTCATGTCTAGAAAGTCCACAACTAAAAACTCCACAACTGGAAACTCCACAACTAGAAATACCACAACTAGAGACTCCGCAACTAGAAACTCCACAACCAGAGACTCTGCAACTAGAAACTCCGCAGCTAGAAACTCCACAAATAGAAACTCTGCAACTAAAAACTCCGCAGCTAGAAACTACACAACTAGAAATTCCACAACTAGAAACTCCACAACTAGAAACTCCACAACTAGAAACTCCACAACTTGAAATCTCACAACCTTAAGTTACGCAACTAGAAAATCCACAGCTTGAGATTCCGCAACTAGAAACTCCACAACTAGAAACTCCACAACTAGAAACTCAACAACTAGAAACTCCGCAACTTGAAACTCCACAACTAGAAACTCCACAACTACAAACTCCACAAATAGAGGCTCCGCAACTATAAATTCCATATCTAGAAACTCCACAACTAAAAACTTTAAAGCTAGAAACTGCAAAACTAGAGAATTCACAACTAGAAACTCAACAACTAGAAACTCCAAAACTAAAAACTCCACAACTGGAAACTCAACAACTTGAAACTCCGCAACTTGAAACTCCACAACTAGAAACTCCGCTATTAAAAACTCCGCAACTAGAAACTCCACAACTAGATACTCCAACTGGAAACTCCACAACTAGAAACTTCACAACTGGAAACTCCACAACTAGATACTCTACTACTGGAAACTCCACAACCAGAGACTCTGCAACTAGAAACTCCGCAACTCGAAACTCCACAACTAGAAACTCCACAACTAGAAAGTCCACAACTAGAGACTCCGCATTTCCACAACTAGAAACAACACAACTGTAAACTCCACAACTAGATACTCCACAACTAGAGACTCCCCAACTTGAAACTCCACAACTTTGAACTCCACAACTTGATACTCCACAACTAGAAACTCCACAACTTTAAACTCCAAAACTAGAAACTCCACAACCAGAAAATCTACAACTAGAAACTACGCAACTACAAACTCCACAACCAGAGACTCTGCAACTAGAAACTCCACAACTCAAAACTCCACAACTGGAAACTCAAATACTTGAAACTCCGCAACTTGAAACTCTACAACTAGAAACTCCGCTATTAAAAACTCCGCAAGTAGAAACTCCACAACTAGATACTCCAACTAGAAACTCCGCAACTCGAAACTCCACAACTAGAAACTCCACAACTAGAAAGTCCACAACTAGAGACTCCGCATTTCCACAACTAGAAACAACACAACTGGAAACTCCACAACTAGATACTCCACAACTAGAGACTCTCCAACTTGAAACTCCACAACTTTGAACTCCACAACTTGATACTCCACAACTAGAAACTCCACAACTTTAAACTCCACAACTAGAAACTCCACAACCAGAAAATCTACAACTAGAAACTACGCAACTACAAACTCCACAACAAGAGACTCTGCAACAAGAAACTCCACACCTCGAAACTCCACAACTAGAAACTCCACAACTAGAACCTCCACAACTAGAGACTCCGCAACTCCACAACTAGATACTCCACAACTAGAAACTCCACAACTAGAGACTCCCCAACTTGAAACTCCACAACTTTAAACTCCACAACTTGAGACTCCACAACTAGAAACTCCACAACTTGAAACTCCACAACTAAAAACTCCACATCCAGAAACTCCACAACTGGAAACTCCACAACTAGAAACTCCACAACTAGAAACTCCGCAACTAGAGACTCCACAACTAAAAACTTCACAACTAGAAACTCCACAACAACAAACTCCACAAATAAAGACTCGGCAACTAGAAATTCCATATCTAGAAACTCCACAACTAAAAACCCCACAACTAAAAACTCCACAACTAGTAACTCCACAACTAGAAACTCTACAACTAGAGATTCCGCAACTAAAAACTCCACAACTAGAAACTCTGCAGCTAGAAACTCCACAAACAGAAACTCCACAATTAGAAACTCTGCAGCTAGAAACTCCACAACTAGAGATTCCACAACTAGAAACTCCACAACTAGAAACTCCACAACTAGAAACTCCACAACTTGAAACCTCACAACTTTAAGTTCCGCAACTAGAAAATCCACAGCTAGAGATTCCGCAACTAGAAACTCCATAACTAGAAACTCCACAACTAGAAACTCCCCAACTAGAAACTTCGCAACTAGAGACTCCACAACAAGAAACTCCACAACTTGAAACTCCACAACTAGAAACTCCACAACTACAAACTCCACAAATAGAGACTCGGCAACTAGAAATTCCATATCTAGAAACTCCACAACTAAAAACTTTACAACTAGAAACTGCAAAACTAGAGACTCCGACACTTGAAACTCCACAACTAGAAACTCCGCTATTAAAACCTCTGCAACTAGAAACTCCACAACCGGAAACTCCACAACTAGATACTCCACAACTGGAAACTCCACAACCAGAGACTCTGCAACTAGAAACTCCGCAACTCGAAACTCCACAACTAGAAACTCCACAACTAGAAACACCACAACTAGACTCCGCATTTCCACAACTGGAAACTCCCCAACTAGATACTCCACAACTAGAAACTCCACAACTAGAGACTCCACAACTTGAAACTCCACAACTTCGAACTCCACAACTTGATACTCCACAACTAGAAACTCCACAACTAGAAACTCCACAACTAGAAACTCCACAACTAGAAACTCCACAACTTGAAACCTCACAACCTTAAGTTACGCAACTAGAAAATCCACAGCTTGAGATTCCGCAACTAGAAACTCCACAACTAGAAACTCCACACAACTAGAAACTCAACAACTAGAAACTCCGCAACTTGAAACTCCACAACCAGAAACTCCACAACTACAAACTCCACAAATAGAGGCTCCGCAACTATAAATTCCATATCTAGAAACTCCACAACTAAAAACTTTACAACTAGAAACTGCAAAACTAGAGAATTCACAACTAGAAACTCAACAACTAGAAACTCCACAACTAAAAACTCCACAACTAAAAACTCCACAACTGGAAACACAACAACTTGAAACTCCACTACTAGAAACTCCGCTATTAAAAACTTCGCAAGTAGAAACTCCACAACTAGATTCTCCAACTGGAAACTCCACAACTAGAAACTTCACAACTGGAAACTCCACAACTAGATACTCTACTACTGGAAACTCCACAACCAGAGACTCTGCAACTAGAAACTCTGCAACTCGAAACTCCACAACTAGAAACTCCACAACTAGAAACTTCACAACCAGAAACTCCACAACAAGATACTCCACAACTGGAAACTCCACAACCAGAGACTCTGCAACTAGAAACTCCGCAACTCGAAACACCACAACTAGAAACTCCACAACTAGAAACTCCACAACTAGAGACTCCGCATTTCCACAACTAGAAACTCCACAACTAGAGACTCCCCAACTTGAAACTCTACAACTTTGAAATCCACAACTTGATACTCCACAACTAGAAACTCCACAACTAGAAACTCCACAACTACAAACTCCACAAATAGAGACTGGGCTACAAGAAATTTCATGTCTAGAAAGTCCACAACTAAAAACTCCACAACTGGAAACTCCACAACTAGAAATATCACAACTAGAGACTCCGCAACTAGAAACTCCACAACCAGAGACTCTGCAACTAGAAACTCCGCAGCTAGAAACTCCACAAATAGAAACTCTGCAACTAAAAACTCCGCAGCTAGAAACTACACAACTAGAAATTCCACAACTAGAAACTCCACAACTAGAAACTCCACAACTAGAAACTCCACAACTTGAAATCTCACAACCTTAAGTTACGCAACTAGAAAATCCACAGCTTGAGATTCCGCAACTAGAAACTCCACAACTAGAAACTCCACAACTAGAAACTCAACAACTAGAAACTCCGCAACTTGAAACTCCACAACTAGAAACTCCACAACTACAAACTCCACAAATAGAGGCTCCGCAACTATAAATTCCATATCTAGAAACTCCACAACTAAAAACTTTAAAGCTAGAAACTGCAAAACTAGAGAATTCACAACTAGAAACTCAACAACTTGAAACTCCGCAACTTGAAACTCCACAACTAGAAACTCCGCTATTAAAAACTCCGCAACTAGAAACTCCACAACTAGATACTCCAACTGGAAACTCCACAACTAGAAACTTCACAACTGGAAACTCCACAACTAGATACTCTACTACTGGAAACTCCACAACCAGAGACTCTGCAACTAGAAACTCCGCAACTCGAAACTCCACAACTAGAAACTCCACAACTAGAAAGTCCACAACTAGAGACTCCGCATTTCCACAACTAGAAACAACACAACTGGAAACTCCACAACTAGATACTCCACAACTAGAGACTCCCCAACTTGAAACTCCACAACTTTGAACTCCACAACTTGATACTCCACAACTAGAAACTCCACAACTTTAAACTCCAAAACTAGAAACTCCACAACCAGAAAATCTACAACTAGAAACTACGCAACTACAAACTCCACAACCAGAGACTCTGCAACTAGAAACTCCACAACTCAAAACTCCACAACTAGAAACTCCACATCTAGAACCTCCACAACTAGAGACTCCACAACTTCACAACTAGATACTCCACAACTAGAAACTCCACAACTAGAGACTCCCCAACTTGAAACTCCACAACTTTAAACTCCACAACTTGAGACTCCACAACTAGAAACTCCACAACTTGAAACTCCACAACTAGAAACTCCACAACCAGAAACTCTACAACTGGAAACTCCACAACTAGAAACTCCACAACTAGAAACTCCACAACTAGAGACTCCACAACTAAAAACTCCACAACTAGAAACTCCACAACAACAAACTCCACAAATAGAAACTCGGCAACTGGAAATTTCATATCTAGAAACTCCACAACTAAAAACCCCACAACTAAAACTCCACAACTAGAAACTCCACAACTAGAAACTCTACAACTAGAGACTCCGCAACTAGAAACTCCACAACTAGAAACTCCACAACTAGAAACTCCACAACTTGAAACCTCACAACCTTAAGTTACGCAACTAGAAAATCCACAGCTTGAGATTCCGCAACTAGAAACTCCACAACTAGAAACTCCACAACTAGAAACTCAACAACTAGAAACTCCGCAACTTGAAACTCCACAGCTACAAACTCTACAACTACAAACTCCACAACTAGATACTCCACAACTGGAAACTCCACAACCAGAGACTCTGCAACTAGAAACTCCGCAACTCGAAACTCCACAACTAGAAACTCCACAACTAGAAAGTCCGCAACTAGAGACTCCGCATTTCCACAACTAGAAACTCCACAACTGTAAACTCCACAACTAGATACTCCACAACTAGAAACTCCACAACTAGGGACTCCCCAACTTGAAACTCCACAACTTTGAACTCCACAACTTGATACTCCACAACTAGACACTCCACAACTAGAAACTCCACAACTACAAACTCCACAAATAGAGACTCGGCTACAAGAAATTTAATGTCTAGAAAGTCCACAACTAAAAACTCCACAACTGGAAACTCCACAACTAGAAATACCACAACTAGAGACTCCGCAACTAGAAACTCCACAACCAGAGACTCTGCAACTAGAAACTCCGCAGCTAGAAACTCCACAAATAAAAACTCTGCAACTAAAAACTCCGCAGCTAGAAACTACACAACTAGAAATTCCACAACTAGAAACTCCACAACTAGAAACTCCACAACTAGAAACTCCACAACTTGAAACTCCACAACTAGAAACTCCACAACTACAAACTCCACAAATAGAGGCTCCGCAACTATAAATTCCATATCTAGAAACTCCACAACTAAAAACTTTAAAACTAGAAACTGCAAAACTAGAGAATTCACAACTAGAAACTCAACAACTAGAAACTCTACAACTAAAAACTCCACAACTGGAAACTCAACAACTTGAAACTCCGCAACTTGAAACTCCACAACTAGAAACTCCGTTATTAAAAACTCCGCAACTAGAAACTCCACAACTAGATACTCCAACTGGAAACTCCACAACTAGAAACTTCACAACTGGAAACTCCACAACTAGATACTCTACTACTGGAAACTCCACAACCAGAGACTCTGCAACTAGAAACTCCGCAACTCGAAACTCCACAACTAGAAACTCCACAACTAGAAACTCCACAGCTAGAGACTCCGCATTTCCACAACTAGAAACAACACAACTGGAAACTCCACAACTAGATACTCCACAACTAGAGACTCTCCAACTTGAAACTCCACAACTTTGAACTCCACAACTTGATACTCCACAACTAGAAACTCCACAACTTTAAACTCCACAACTAGAAACTCCACAACCAGAAAATCTACAACTAGAAACTACGCAACTACAAACTCCACAACAAGAGACTCTGCAACTAGAAACTCCACAACTCGAAACTCCACAACTAGAAACTCCACAACTAGAACCTCCACAACTAGAGACTCCGCAACTCCACAACTAGATACTCCACAACTAGAAACTCCACAACTAGAGACTCCCCAACTTGAAACTCCACAACTTTAAACTCCACAACTTGAGACTCCACAACTAGAAACTCCACAACTTGAAACTCCACAACTAGAAACTCCACATCCAGAAACTCCACAACTGGAAACTCCACAACTAGAAACTCCACAACTAGAAACTCCGCAACTAGAGACTCCACAACTAAAAACTTCACAACTAGAAACTCCACAACAACAAACTCCACAAATAAAGACTCGGCAACTAGAAATTCCATATCTAGAAACTCCACAACTAAAAACCCCACAACTAAAAACTCCACAACTAGTAACTCCACAACTAGAAACTCTACAACTAGAGATTCCGCAACTAAAAACTCCACAACTAGAAACTCTGCAGCTAGAAACTCCACAAACAGAAACTCCACAATTAGAAACTCTGCAGCTAGAAACTCCACAACTAGAGATTCCACAACTAGAAACTCCACAACTAGAAACTCCACAACTAGAAACTCCACAACTTGAAACCTCACAACTTTAAGTTCCGCAACTAGAAAATCCACAGCTAGAGATTCCGCAACTAGAAACTCCATAACTAGAAACTCCACAACTAGAAACTCCACAACTAGAAACTTCGCAACTAGAGACTCCACAACAAGAAACTCCACAACTTGAAACTCTGCAGCTAGAAACTCCACAACTAGAGATTCCACAACTAGAAACTCCACAACTAGAAACTCCACAACTAGAAACTCCACAACTTGAAACCTCACAACTTTAAGTTCCGCAACTAGAAAATCCACAGCTAGAGATTCCGCAACTAGAAACTCCATAACTAGAAACTCCACAACTAGAAACTCCACAACTAGAAACTCCACAACTACAAACTCCACAAATAGAGACTCGGCAACTAGAAATTCCATATCTAGAAACTCCACAACTAAAAACTTTACAACTAGAAACTGCAAAACTAGAGACTCCGACACTTGAAACTCCACAACTAGAAACTCCGCTATTAAAACCTCTGCAACTAGAAACTCCACAACCGGAAACTCCACAACTAGATACTCCACAACTGGAAACTCCACAACCAGAGACTCTGCAACTAGAAACTCCGCAACTCGAAACTCCACAACTAGAAACTCCACAACTAGAAACACCACAACTAGACTCCGCATTTCCACAACTGGAAACTCCACAACTAGATACTCCACAACTAGAAACTCCACAACTAGAGACTCCACAACTTGAAACTCCACAACTTTGAACTCCACAACTTGATACTCCACAACTAGAAACTCCACAACTTTAAACTCCACAACTAGAAACTCCACAACCAGAAAATCTACAACTAGAAACTACGCAACTACAAACTCCACAACAAGAGACTCTGCAACTAGAAACTCCACAACTCGAAACTCCACAACTAGAAACTCCACAACTAGAACCTCCACAACTAGAGACTCCGCAACTCCACAACTAGATACTCCACAACTAGAAACTCCACAACTAGAGACTCCCCAACTTGAAACTCCACAACTTTAAACTCCACAACTTGAGACTCCACAACTAGAAACTCCACAACTTGAAACTCCACAACTAGAAACTCCACATCCAGAAACTCCACAACTGGAAACTCCACAACTAGAAACTCCACAACTAGAAACTCCGCAACTAGAGACTCCACAACTAAAAACTTCACAACTAGAAACTCCACAACAACAAACTCCACAAATAAAGACTCGGCAACTAGAAATTCCATATCTAGAAACTCCACAACTAAAAACCCCACAACTAAAAACTCCACAACTAGTAACTCCACAACTAGAAACTCTACAACTAGAGATTCCGCAACTAAAAACTCCACAACTAGAAACTCTGCAGCTAGAAACTCCACAAACAGAAACTCCACAATTAGAAACTCTGCAGCTAGAAACTCTACAACTAGAGATTCCACAACTAGAAACTCCACAACTAGAAACTCCACAACTAGAAACTCCACAACTTGAAACCTCACAACTTTAAGTTCCGCAACTAGAAAATCCACAGCTAGAGATTCCGCAACTAGAAACTCCATAACTAGAAACTCCACAACTAGAAACTCCACAACTAGAAACTTCGCAACTAGAGACTCCACAACAAGAAACTCCACAACTTGAAACTCCACAACTAGAAACTCCACAACTACAAACTCCACAAATAGAGACTCGGCAACTAGAAATTCCATATCTAGAAACGTCACAACTAAAAACTTTACAACTAGAAACTGCAAAACTAGAGACTCCGACACTTGAAACTCCACAACTAGAAACTCCGCTATTAAAACCTCTGCAACTAGAAACTCCACAACCGGAAACTCCACAACTAGATACTCCACAACTGGAAACTCCACAACCAGAGACTCTGCAACTAGAAACTCCGCAACTCGAAACTCCACAACTAGAAACTCCACAACTAGAAACACCACAACTAGACTCCGCATTTCCACAACTGGAAACTCCACAACTAGATACTCCACAACTAGAAACTCCACAACTAGAGACTCCACAACTTGAAACTCCACAACTTCGAACTCCACAACTTGATACTCCACAACTAGAAACTCCACAACTAGAAACTCCACAACTAGAAACTCCACAACTTGAAACAGTACAACCTTAAGTTACGCAACTAGAAAATCCACAGCTTGAGATTCCGCAACTAGAAACTCCACAACTAGAAACTCCACACAACTAGAAACTCAACAACTAGAAACTCCGCAACTTGAAACTCCACAACTAGAAACTCCACAACTACAAACTCCACAAATAGAGGCTCCGCAACTATAAATTCCATATCTAGAAACTCCACAACTAAAAACTTTACAACTAGAAACTGCAAAACTAGAGAATTCACAACTAGAAACTCAACAACTAGAAACTCCACAACTAAAAACTCCACAACTAAAAACTCCACAACTGGAAACACAACAACTTGAAACTCCGCAACTTGAAACTCCACAACTAAAAACTCCGCTATTAAAAACTTCGCAAGTAGAAACTCCACAACTAGATTCTCCAACTGGAAACTCCACAACTAGAAACTTCACAACTGGAAACTCCACAACTAGATACTCTACTACTGGAAACTCCACAACCAGAGACTCTGCAACTAGAAACTCTGCAACTCGAAACTCCACAACTAGAAACTCCACAACTAGAAACTTCACAACCAGAAACTCCACAACAAGATACTCCACAACTGGAAACTCCACAACCAGAGACTCTGCAACTAGAAACTCCGCAACTCGAAACTCCACAACTAGAAACTCCACAACTAGAAACTCCACAACTAGAGACTCCGCATTTCCACAACTAGAAACTCCACAACTGTAAACTCCACAACTAGATACTCCACAACTAGAAACTCCACAACTAGGGACTCCCCAACTTGAAACTCCACAACTTTGAACTCCACAACTTGATACTCCACAACTAGACACTCCACAACTAGAAACTCCACAACTACAAACTCCACAAATAGAGACTCGGCTACAAGAAATTTAATGTCTAGAAAGTCCACAACTAAAAACTCCACAACTGGAAACTCCACAACTAGAAACTCTACAACTAGAAATACCACAACTAGAGACTCCGCAACTAGAAACTCCACAACCAGAGACTCTGCAACTAGAAACTCCGCAGCTAGAAACTCCACAAATAGAAAGTCCGCAACTAGAGACTCCGCATTTCCACAACTAGAAACTCCACAACTGTAAACTCCACAACTAGATACTCCACAACTAGAAACTCCACAACTAGGGAATCCCCAACTTGAAACTCCACAACTTTGAACTCCACAACTTGATACTCCACAACTAGACACTCCACAACTAGAAACTCCACAACTACAAACTCCACAAATAGAGACTCGGCTACAAGAAATTTAATGTCTAGAAAGTCCACAACTAAAAACTCCACAACTGGAAACTCCACAACTAGAAATACCACAACTAGAAACTCCGCAACTAGAAACTCCACAACCAGAGACTCTGCAACTAGAAACTCCGCAGCTAGAAACTCCACAAATAGAAACTCTGCAACTAAAAACTCCGCAGCTAGAAACTACACAACTAGAAATTCCACAACTAGAAACTCCACAACTAGAAACTCCACAACTAGAAACTCCACAACTTGAAATCTCACAACCTTAAGTTACGCAACTAGAAAATCCACAGCTTGAGATTCCGCAACTAGAAACTCCACAACTAGAAACTCCACAACTAGAAACTCAACAACTAGAAACTCCGCAACTTGAAACTCCACAACTAGAAACTCCACAACTACAAACTCCACAAACAGAGGCTCCGCAACTATAAATTCCATATCTAGAAACTCCACAACTAAAAACTTTAAAACTAGAAACTGCAAAACTAGAGAATTCACAACTAGAAACTCAACAACTAGAAACTCCACAACTAAAAACTCCACAACTGGAAACTCAACAACTTGAAACTCCGCAACTTGAAACTCCACAACTAGAAACTCCGTTATTAAAAACTCCGCAACTAGAAACTCCACAACTAGATACTCCAACTGGAAACTCCACAACTAGAAACTTCACAACTGGAAACTCCACAACTAGATACTCTACTACTGGAAACTCCACAACCAGAGACTCTGCAACTAGAAACTCCGCAACTCGAAACTCCACAACTAGAAACTCCACAACTAGAAACTCCACAGCTAGAGACTCCGCATTTCCACAACTAGAAACAACACAACTGGAAACTCCACAACTAGATACTCCACAACTAGAGACTCTCCAACTTGAAACTCCACAACTTTGAACTCCACAACTTGATACTCCACAACTAGAAACTCCACAACTTTAAACTCCACAACTAGAAACTCCACAACCAGAAAATCTACAACTAGAAACTACGCAACTACAAACTCCACAACAAGATTCTCTGCAACTAGAAACTCCACAACTCGAAACTCCACAACTAGAACCTCCACAACTAGAGACTCCGCAACTCCACAACTAGATACTCCACAACTAGAAACTCCACAACTAGAGACTCCCCAACTTGAAACTCCACAACTTTAAACTCCACAACTTGAGACTCCACAACTAGAAACTCCACAACTTGAAACTCCACAACTAGAAACTCCACATCCAGAAACTCCACAACTGGAAACTCCACAACTAGAAACTCCACAACTAGAAACTCTGCAACTAGAGACTCCACAACTAAAAACTTCACAACTAGAAACTCCACAACAACAAACTCCACAAATAAAGACTCGGCAACTAGAAATTCCATATCTAGAAACTCCACAACTAAAAACCCCACAACTAAAAACTCCACAACTAGTAACTCCACAACTAGAAACTCTACAACTAGAGATTCCGCAACTAAAAACTCCACAACTAGAAACTCTGCAGCTAGAAACTCCACAAACAGAAACTCCACAATTAGAAACTCTGCAGCTAGAAACTCCACAACTAGAGATTCCACAACTAGAAACTCCACAACTAGAAACTCCACAACTAGAAACTCCACAACTTGAAACCTCACAACTTTAAGTTCCGCAACTAGAAAATCCACAGCTAGAGATTCCGCAACTAGAAACTCCATAACTAGAAACTCCACAACTAGAGACTCCCCAACTTGAAACTCTACAACTTTGAACTCCACAACTTGATACTCCACAACTAGAAACTCCACAACTAGAAACTCCACAACTACAAACTCCACAAATAGAGACTCGGCAACTAGAAATTCCATATCTAGAAACTCCACAACTAAAAACTTTACAACTAGAAACTGCAAAACTAGAGACTCCGACACTTGAAACTCCACAACTAGAAACTCCGCTATTAAAACCTCTGCAACTAGAAACTCCACAACCGGAAACTCCACAACTAGATACTCCACAACTGGAAACTCCACAACCAGAGACTCTGCAACTAGAAACTCCGCAACTCGAAACTCCACAACTAGAAACTCCACAACTAGAAACACCACAACTAGACTCCGCATTTCCACAACTGGAAACTCCACAACTAGATACTCCACAACTAGAAACTCCACAACTAGAGACTCCACAACTTGAAACTCCACAACTTCGAACTCCACAACTTGATACTCCACAACTAGAAACTCCACAACTAGAAACTCCACAACTAGAAACTCCACAACTTGAAACCTCACAACTTTAAGTTCCGCAACTAGAAAATCCACAGCTAGAGATTCCGCAACTAGAAACTCCATAACTAGAAACTCCACAACTAGAAACTCCACAACTAGAAACTTCGCAACTAGAGACTCCACAACAAGAAACTCCACAACTTGAAACTCCACAACTAGAAACTCCACAACTACAAACTCCACAAATAGAGACTTGGCAACTAGAAATTCCATATCTAGAAACTCCACAACTAAAAACTTTACAACTAGAAACTGCAAAACTAGAAACTCCACAACCGGAAACTCCACAACTAGATACTCCACAACTGGAAACTCCACAACCAGAGACTCTGCAACTAGAAACTCCGCAACTCGAAACTCCACAACTAGAAACTCCACAACTAGAAACACCACAACTAGACTCCGCATTTCCACAACTGGAAACTCCACAACTAGATACTCCACAACTAGAAACTCCACAACTAGAGACTCCACAACTTGAAACTCCACAACTTCGAACTCCACAACTTGATACTCCACAACTAGAAACTCCACACAACTAGAAACTCAACAACTAGAAACTCCGCAACTTGAAACTCCACAACTAGAAACTCCACAACTACAAACTCCACAAATAGAGGCTCCGCAACTATAAATTCCATATCTAGAAACTCCACAACTAAAAACTTTACAACTAGAAACTGCAAAACTAGAGAATTCACAACTAGAAACTCAACAACTAGAAACTCCACAACTAAAAACTCCACAACTAAAAACTCCACAACTGGAAACACAACAACTTGAAACTCCGCAACTTGAAACTCCACAACTAGAAACTCCGCTATTAAAAACTTCGCAAGTAGAAGCTCCACAACTAGATTCTCCAACTGGAAACTCCACAACTAGAAACTTCACAACTGGAAACTCCACAACTAGATACTCTACTACTGGAAACTCCACAACCAGAGACTCTGCAACTAGAAACTCTGCAACTCGAAACTCCACAACTAGAAACTCCACAACTAGAAACTTCACAACCAGAAACTCCACAACAAGATACTCCACAACTGGAAACTCCACAACCAGAGACTCTGCAACTAGAAACTCCGCAACTCGAAACTCCACAACTAGAAACTCCACAACTAGAAACTCCACAACTAGAGACTCCGCATTTCCACAACTAGAAACTCCACAACTGTAAACTCCACAACTATATACTCCACAACTAGAAACTCCACAACTAGAGACTCCCCAACTTGAAACTCTACAACTTTGAACTCCACAACTTGATACTCCACAACTAGAAACTCCACAACTAGAAACTCCACAACTACAAACTCCACAAATAGAGACTGGGCTACAAGAAATTTCATGTCTAGAAAGTCCACAACTAAAAACTCCACAACTGGAAACTCCACAACTAGAAATACCACAACTAGAGACTCCGCAACTAGAAACTCCACAACCAGAGACTCTGCAACTAGAAACTCCGCAGCTAGAAACTCCACAAATAGAAACTCTGCAACTAAAAACTCTGCAGCTAGAAACTACACAACTAGAAATTCCACAACTAGAAACTCCACAACTAGAAACTCCACAACTAGAAACTCCACAACTTGAAATCTCACAACCTTAAGTTACGCAACTAGAAAATCCACAGCTTGAGATTCCGCAACTAGAAACTCCACAACTAGAAACTCCACAACTAGAAACTCAACAACTAGAAACTCCGCAACTTGAAACTCCACAACTACAAACTCCACAACTACAAACTCCACAAATAGAGGCTCCGCAACTATAAATTCCATATCTAGAAACTCCACAATTAAAAACTTTAAAACTAGAAACTGCAAAACTAGAGAATTCACAACTAGAAACTCAACAACTAGAAACTCCACAACTAAAAACTCCACAACTGGAAACTCAACAACTAGAAACTCCGCTATTAAAAACTCCGCAACTAGAAACTCCACAACTAGATACTCCAACTGGAAACTCCACAACTAGAAACTTCACAACTGGAAACTCCACAACTAGATACTCTACTACTGGAAACTCCACAACCAGAGACTCTGCAACTAGAAACTCCGCAACTCGAAACTCCACAACTAGAAACTCCACAACTAGAAAGTCCACAACTAGAGACTCCGCATTTCCACAACTAGAAACAACACAACTGGAAACTCCACAACTAGATACTCCACAACTAGAGACTCCCCAACTTGAAACTCCACAACTTTGAACTCCACAACTTGATACTCCACAACTAGAAACTCCACAATTTTAAACTCCACAACTAGAAACTCCACAACCAGAAAATCTACAACTAGAAACTACGCAACTACAAACTCCACAACCAGAGACTCTGCAACTAGAAACTCCACAACTCAAAACTCCACAACTAGAAACTCCACATCTAGAACCTCCACAACTAGAGACTCCACAACTTCACAACTAGATACTCCACAACTAGAAACTCCACAACTAGAGACTCCCCAACTTGAAACTCCACAACTTTAAACTCCACAACTTGAGACTCCACAACTAGAAACTCCACAACTTGAAACTCCACAACTAGAAACTCCACAACCAGAAACTCTACAACTGGAAACTCCACAACTAGAAACTCCACAACTAGAAACTCCGCAACTAGAGACTCCACAACTAAAAACTCCACAACTAGAAACTCCACAACAACAAACTCCACAAATAGAAACTCGGCAACTAGAAATTTCATATCTAGAAACTCCACAACTAAAAACCCCACAACTAAAACCCCACAACTAGAAACTCCACAACTAGAAACTCCACAACTAGAAACTCCACAACTTGAAACCTCACAACCTTAAGTTACGCAACTAGAAAATCCACAGCTTGAGATTCCGCAACTAGAAACTCCACAACTAGAAACTCCACAACTAGAAACTCAACAACTAGAAACTCCGCAACTTGAAACTCCACAGCTACAAACTCTACAACTACAAACTCCACAAATAGAGACTCCGCAACTATAAATTCCATATCTAGAAACTCCACAACTAAAAACTTTACAACTAGAAACTGCAAAACTAGAGAATTCACAACTAGAAACTCAACAACTAGAAACTCCACAACTAAAAACTCCACAACTGGAAACTCAACAACTTGAAACTCCGCAACTTGAAGCTCCACAACTAGAAACTCCGCTATTCAAAACTTCGCAACTAGAAACTCCACAACTAGATACTCCAACTGGAAACTCCACAACTAGAAACTTCACAACTGGAAACTCCACAACTAGATACTCTACTACTGGAAACTCCACAACCAGAGACTCTGCAACTAGAAACTCTGCAACTCGAAACTCCACAACTAGAAACTCCACAACTAGAAACTTCACAACCAGAAACTCCACAACTAGATACTCCACAACTGGAAACTCCACAACCAGAGACTCTGCAACTAGAAACTCCGCAACTCGAAACTCCACAACTAGAAACTCCACAACTAGAAAGTCCGCAACTAGAGACTCCGCATTTCCACAACTAGAAACTCCACAACTGTAAACTCCACAACTAGATACTCCACAACTAGAAACTCCACAACTAGGGACTCCCCAACTTGAAACTCCACAACTTTGAACTCCACAACTTGATACTCCACAACTAGACACTCCACAACTAGAAACTCCACAACTACAAACTCCACAAATAGAGACTCGGCTACAAGAAATTTAATGTCTAGAAAGTCCACAACTAAAAACTCCACAACTGGAAACTCCACAACTAGAAACTCTACAACTAGAAATACCACAACTAGAGACTCCGCAACTAGAAACTCCACAATCAGAGACTCTGCAACTAGAAACTCCGCAGCTAGAAACTCCACAAATAGAAACTCTGCAACTAAAAACTCCGCAGCTAGAAACTACACAACTAGAAACTCAACAACTAGAACTTCCGCAACTTGAAACTCCACAACTAGAAACTCCACAACTACAAACTCCACAAATAGAGGCTCGTCAACTATAAATTCCATATCTAGAAACTCCACAACTAAAAACTTTACAACTAGAAACTGCAAAACTAGAGAATTCACAACTAGAAACTCAACAACTAGAAACTCCACAACTAAAAACTCCACAACTGGAAACTCAAATACTTGAAACTCCGCAACTTGAAACTCTACAACTAGAAACTCCGCTATTAAAAACTCCGCAAGTAGAAACTCCACAACTAGATACTCCAACTAGAATCTCCGCAACTCGAAACTCCACAACTAGAAACTCCACAACTAGAAAGTCCACAACTAGAGACTCCGCATTTCCACAACTAGAAACAACACAACTGGAAACTCCACAACTAGATACTCCACAACTAGAGACTCCCCAACTTGAAACTCACAACTTTGAACTCCACAACTTGATACTCCACAACTAGAAACTGCACAACTTTAAACTCCACAACTAGAAACTCCACAACCAGAAAATCTACAACTAGAAACTACGCAACTACAAACTCCACAACCAGACACTCTGACACTAGAAACTCCACAACTAGAACCTCCACAACTAGAGACTCCACAACTTCACAACTAGATACTCCACAACTAGAAACTCCACAACTAGAGACTCCCCAACTTGAAACTCCACAACTTTAAACTCCACAACTTGAGACTCCACAACTAGAAACTCCTCAACTTGAAACTCCACAACTAGAAACTCCACAACCAGAAACTCTACAACTGGAAACTCCACAACTAGAAACTCCACAACTAGACACTCCGCAACTAGAGACTCCACAACTAAAAACTCCACAACTAGAAACTCCACAACAACAAACTCCACAAATTGAAACTCGGCAACTAGAAATTCCATATCTAGAAACTCCACAACTAATAACCCCACAACTAAAACTCCACAACTAGAAACTCCACAACTAGAAACTCTACAACTAGAGACTCCGCAACTAGAAACTCCACAGCTTGAGATTCCGCAACTAGAAACTCCACAACTAGAAACTCCACAACTAGAAACTCAACAACTAGAAACTCCGCAACTTGAAACTCCACAACTAGAAACTCCACAACTACAAACTCCACAAATAGAGGCTCCGCAACTATAAATACCATATCTAGAAACTCCACAACTAAAAACTTTAAAACTAGAAACTGCAAAACTAGAGAATTCACAACTAGAAACTCAACAACTAGAAACTCCACAACTAAAAACTCCACAACTGGAAACTCAACAACTTGAAACTCCGCAACTTGAAACTCCACAACTAGAAACTCCGTTATTAAAAACTCCGCAACTAGAAACTCCACAACTAGATACTCCAACTGGAAACTCCACAACTAGAAACTTCACAACTGGAAACTCCACAACTAGATACTCTACTACTGGAAACTCCACAACCAGAGACTCTGCAACTAGAAACTCCGCAACTCGAAACTCCACAACTAGAAACTCCACAACTAGAAACTCCACAGCTAGAGACTCCGCATTTCCACAACTAGAAACAACACAACTGGAAACTCCACAACTAGATACTCCACAACTAGAGACTCTCCAACTTGAAACTCCACAACTTTGAACTCCACAACTTGATACTCCACAACTAGAAACTCCACAACTTTAAACTCCACAACTAGAAACTCCACAACCAGAAAATCTACAACTAGAAACTACGCAACTACAAACTCCACAACAAGAGACTCTGCAACTAGAAACTCCACAACTCGAAACTCCACAACTAGAAACTCCACAACTAGAACCTCCACAACTAGAGACTCCGCAACTCCACAACTAGATACTCCACAACTAGAAACTCCACAACTAGAGACTCCCCAACTTGAAACTCCACAACTTTAAACTCCACAACTTGAGACTCCACAACTAGAAACTCCACAACTTGAAACTCCACAACTAGAAACTCCACATCCAGAAACTCCACAACTGGAAACTCCACAACTAGAAACTCCACAACTAGAAACTCCGCAACTAGAGACTCCACAACTAAAAACTTCACAACTAGAAACTCCACAACAACAAACTCCACAAATAAAGACTCGGCAACTAGAAATTCCATATCTAGAAACTCCACAACTAAAAACCCCACAACTAAAAACTCCACAACTAGTAACTCCACAACTAGAAACTCTACAACTAGAGATTCCGCAACTAAAAACTCCACAACTAGAAACTCTGCAGCTAGAAACTCCACAAACAGAAACTCCACAATTAGAAACTCTGCAGCTAGAAACTCTACAACTAGAGATTCCACAACTAGAAACTCCACAACTAGAAACTCCACAACTAGAAACTCCACAACTTGAAACCTCACAACTTTAAGTTCCGCAACTAGAAAATCCACAGCTAGAGATTCCGCAACTAGAAACTCCATAACTAGAAACTCCACAACTAGAAACTCCACAACTAGAAACTTCGCAACTAGAGACTCCACAACAAGAAACTCCACAACTTGAAACTCCACAACTAGAAACTCCACAACTACAAACTCCACAAATAGAGACTCGGCAACTAGAAATTCCATATCTAGAAACGTCACAACTAAAAACTTTACAACTAGAAACTGCAAAACTAGAGACTCCGACACTTGAAACTCCACAACTAGAAACTCCGCTATTAAAACCTCTGCAACTAGAAACTCCACAACCGGAAACTCCACAACTAGATACTCCACAACTGGAAACTCCACAACCAGAGACTCTGAAACTAGAAACTCCGCAACTCGAAACTCCACAACTAGAAACTCCACAACTAGAAACACCACAACTAGACTCCGCATTTCCACAACTGGAAACTCCACAACTAGATACTCCACAACTAGAAACTCCACAACTAGAGACTCCACAACTTGAAACTCCACAACTTCGAACTCCACAACTTGATACTCCACAACTAGAAACTCCACAACTAGAAACTCCACAACTAGAAACTCCACAACTTGAAACAGTACAACCTTAAGTTACGCAACTAGAAAATCCACAGCTTGAGATTCCGCAACTAGAAACTCCACAACTAGAAACTCCACACAACTAGAAACTCAACAACTAGAAACTCCGCAACTTGAAACTCCACAACTAGAAACTCCACAACTACAAACTCCACAAATAGAGGCTCCGCAACTATAAATTCCATATCTAGAAACTCCACAACTAAAAACTTTACAACTAGAAACTGCAAAACTAGAGAATTCACAACTAGAAACTCAACAACTAGAAACTCCACAACTAAAAACTCCACAACTAAAAACTCCACAACTGGAAACACAACAACTTGAAACTCCGCAACTTGAAACTCCACAACTAGAAACTCCGCTATTAAAAACTTCGCAAGTAGAAACTCCACAACTAGATTCTCCAACTGGAAACTCCACAACTAGAAACTTCACAACTGGAAACTCCACAACTAGATACTCTACTACTGGAAACTCCACAACCAGAGACTCTGCAACTAGAAACTCTGCAACTCGAAACTCCACAACTAGAAACTCCACAACTAGAAACTTCACAACCAGAAACTCCACAACAAGATACTCCACAACTGGAAACTCCACAACCAGAGACTCTGCAACTAGAAACTCCGCAACTCGAAACTCCACAACTAGAAACTCCACAACTAGAAACTCCACAACTAGAGACTCCGCATTTCCACAACTAGAAACTCCACAACTGTAAACTCCACAACTAGATACTCCACAACTAGAAACTCCACAACTAGGGACTCCCCAACTTGAAACTCCACAACTTTGAACTCCACAACTTGATACTCCACAACTAGACACTCCACAACTAGAAACTCCACAACTACAAACTCCACAAATAGAGACTCGGCTACAAGAAATTTAATGTCTAGAAAGTCCACAACTAAAAACTCCACAACTGGAAACTCCACAACTAGAAACTCTACAACTAGAAATACCACAACTAGAGACTCCGCAACTAGAAACTCCACAACCAGAGACTCTGCAACTAGAAACTCCGCAGCTAGAAACTCCACAAATAGAAAGTCCGCAACTAGAGACTCCGCATTTCCACAACTAGAAACTCCACAACTGTAAACTCCACAACTAGATACTCCACAACTAGAAACTCCACAACTAGGGAATCCCCAACTTGAAACTCCACAACTTTGAACTCCACAACTTGATACTCCACAACTAGACACTCCACAACTAGAAACTCCACAACTACAAACTCCACAAATAGAGACTCGGCTACAAGAAATTTAATGTCTAGAAAGTCCACAACTAAAAACTCCACAACTGGAAACTCCACAACTAGAAATACCACAACTAGAAACTCCGCAACTAGAAACTCCACAACCAGAGACTCTGCAACTAGAAACTCCGCAGCTAGAAACTCCACAAATAGAAACTCTGCAACTAAAAACTCCGCAGCTAGAAACTACACAACTAGAAATTCCACAACTAGAAACTCCACAACTAGAAACTCCACAACTAGAAACTCCACAACTTGAAATCTCACAACCTTAAGTTACGCAACTAGAAAATCCACAGCTTGAGATTCCGCAACTAGAAACTCCACAACTAGAAACTCCACAACTAGAAACTCAACAACTAGAAACTCCGCAACTTGAAACTCCACAACTAGAAACTCCACAACTACAAACTCCACAAACAGAGGCTCCGCAACTATAAATTCCATATCTAGAAACTCCACAACTAAAAACTTTAAAACTAGAAACTGCAAAACTAGAGAATTCACAACTAGAAACTCAACAACTAGAAACTCCACAACTAAAAACTCCACAACTGGAAACTCAACAACTTGAAACTCCGCAACTTGAAACTCCACAACTAGAAACTCCGTTATTAAAAACTCCGCAACTAGAAACTCCACAACTAGATACTCCAACTGGAAACTCCACAACTAGAAACTTCACAACTGGAAACTCCACAACTAGATACTCTACTACTGGAAACTCCACAACCAGAGACTCTGCAACTAGAAACTCCGCAACTCGAAACTCCACAACTAGAAACTCCACAACTAGAAACTCCACAGCTAGAGACTCCGCATTTCCACAACTAGAAACAACACAACTGGAAACTCCACAACTAGATACTCCACAACTAGAGACTCTCCAACTTGAAACTCCACAACTTTGAACTCCACAACTTGATACTCCACAACTAGAAACTCCACAACTTTAAACTCCACAACTAGAAACTCCACAACCAGAAAATCTACAACTAGAAACTACGCAACTACAAACTCCACAACAAGAGACTCTGCAACTAGAAACTCCACAACTCGAAACTCCACAACTAGAAACTCCACAACTAGAACCTCCACAACTAGAGACTCCGCAACTCCACAACTAGATACTCCACAACTAGAAACTCCACAACTAGAGACTCCCCAACTTGAAACTCCACAACTTTAAACTCCACAACTTGAGACTCCACAACTAGAAACTCCACAACTTGAAACTCCACAACTAGAAACTCCACATCCAGAAACTCCACAACTGGAAACTCCACAACTAGAAACTCCACAACTAGAAACTCTGCAACTAGAGACTCCACAACTAAAAACTTCACAACTAGAAACTCCACAACAACAAACTCCACAAATAAAGACTCGGCAACTAGAAATTCCATATCTAGAAACTCCACAACTAAAAACCCCACAACTAAAAACTCCACAACTAGTAACTCCACAACTAGAAACTCTACAACTAGAGATTCCGCAACTAAAAACTCCACAACTAGAAACTCTGCAGCTAGAAACTCCACAAACAGAAACTCCACAATTAGAAACTCTGCAGCTAGAAACTCCACAACTAGAGATTCCACAACTAGAAACTCCACAACTAGAAACTCCACAACTAGAAACTCCACAACTTGAAACCTCACAACTTTAAGTTCCGCAACTAGAAAATCCACAGCTAGAGATTCCGCAACTAGAAACTCCATAACTAGAAACTCCACAACTAGAAACTCCACAACTAGAAACTTCGCAACTAGAGACTCCACAACAAGAAACTCCACAACTTGAAACTCCACAACTAGAAACTCCACAACTACAAACTCCACAAATAGAGACTCGGCAACTAGAAATTCCATATCTAGAAACTCCACAACTAAAAACTTTACAACTAGAAACTGCAAAACTAGAGACTCCGACACTTGAAACTCCACAACTAGAAACTCCGCTATTAAAACCTCTGCAACTAGAAACTCCACAACCGGAAACTCCACAACTAGATACTCCACAACTGGAAACTCCACAACCAGAGACTCTGCAACTAGAAACTCCGCAACTCGAAACTCCACAACTAGAAACTCCACAACTAGAAACACCACAACTAGACTCCGCATTTCCACAACTGGAAACTCCACAACTAGATACTCCACAACTAGAAACTCCACAACTAGAGACTCCACAACTTGAAACTCCACAACTTCGAACTCCACAACTTGATACTCCACAACTAGAAACTCCACAACTAGAAACTCCACAACTAGAAACTCCACAACTTGAAACCTCACAACTTTAAGTTCCGCAACTAGAAAATCCACAGCTAGAGATTCCGCAACTAGAAACTCCATAACTAGAAACTCCACAACTAGAAACTCCACAACTAGAAACTTCGCAACTAGAGACTCCACAACAAGAAACTCCACAACTTGAAACTCCACAACTAGAAACTCCACAACTACAAACTCCACAAATAGAGACTTGGCAACTAGAAATTCCATATCTAGAAACTCCACAACTAAAAACTTTACAACTAGAAACTGCAAAACTAGAAACTCCACAACCGGAAACTCCACAACTAGATACTCCACAACTGGAAACTCCACAACCAGAGACTCTGCAACTAGAAACTCCGCAACTCGAAACTCCACAACTAGAAACTCCACAACTAGAAACACCACAACTAGACTCCGCATTTCCACAACTGGAAACTCCACAACTAGATACTCCACAACTAGAAACTCCACAACTAGAGACTCCACAACTTGAAACTCCACAACTTCGAACTCCACAACTTGATACTCCACAACTAGAAACTCCACACAACTAGAAACTAAACAACTAGAAACTCCGCAACTTGAAACTCCACAACTAGAAACTCCACAACTACAAACTCCACAAATAGAGGCTCCGCAACTATAAATTCCATATCTAGGAACTCCACAACTAAAAACTTTACAACTAGAAACTGCAAAACTAGAGAATTCACAACTAGAAACTCAACAACTAGAAACTCCACAACTAAAAACTCCACAACTAAAAACTCCACAACTGGAAACACAACAACTTGAAACTCCGCAACTTGAAACTCCACAACTAGAAACTCCGCTATTAAAAACTTCGCAAGTAGAAGCTCCACAACTAGATTCTCCAACTGGAAACTCCACAACTAGAAACTTCACAACTGGAAACTCCACAACTAGATACTCTACTACTGGAAACTCCACAACCAGAGACTCTGCAACTAGAAACTCTGCAACTCGAAACTCCACAACTAGAAACTCCACAACTAGAAACTTCACAACCAGAAACTCCACAACAAGATACTCCACAACTGGAAACTCCACAACCAGAGACTCTGCAACTAGAAACTCCGCAACTCGAAACTCCACAACTAGAAACTCCACAACTAGAAACTCCACAACTAGAGACTCCGCATTTCCACAACTAGAAACTCCACAACTGTAAACTCCACAACTATATACTCCACAACTAGAAACTCCACAACTAGAGACTCCCCAACTTGAAACTCTACAACTTTGAACTCCACAACTTGATACTCCACAACTAGAAACTCCACAACTAGAAACTCCACAACTACAAACTCCACAAATAGAGACTGGGCTACAAGAAATTTCATGTCTAGAAAGTCCACAACTAAAAACTCCACAACTGGAAACTCCACAACTAGAAATACCACAACTAGAGACTCCGCAACTAGAAACTCCACAACCAGAGACTCTGCAACTAGAAACTCCGCAGCTAGAAACTCCACAAATAGAAACTCTGCAACTAAAAACTCTGCAGCTAGAAACTACACAACTAGAAATTCCACAACTAGAAACTCCACAACTAGAAACTCCACAACTAGAAACTCCACAACTTGAAATCTCACAACCTTAAGTTACGCAACTAGAAAATCCACAGCTTGAGATTCCGCAACTAGAAACTCCACAACTAGAAACTCCACAACTAGAAACTCAACAACTAGAAACTCCGCAACTTGAAACTCCACAACTACAAACTCCACAACTACAAACTCCACAAATAGAGGCTCCGCAACTATAAATTCCATATCTAGAAACTCCACAACTAAAAACTTTAAAACTAGAAACTGCAAAACTAGAGAATTCACAACTAGAAACTCAACAACTAGAAACTCCACAACTAAAAACTCCACAACTGGAAACTCAACAACTTGAAACTCCGCAACTTGAAACTCCACAACTAGAAACTCCGCTATTAAAAACTCCGCAACTAGAAACTCCACAACTAGATACTCCAACTGGAAACTCCACAACTAGAAACTTCACAACTGGAAACTCCACAACTAGATACTCTACTACTGGAAACTCCACAACCAGAGACTCTGCAACTAGAAACTCCGCAACTCGAAACTCCACAACTAGAAACTCCACAACTAGAAAGTCCACAACTAGAGACTCCGCATTTCCACAACTAGAAACAACACAACTGGAAACTCCACAACTAGATACTCCACAACTAGAGACTCCCCAACTTGAAACTCCACAACTTTGAACTCCACAACTTGATACTCCACAACTAGAAACTCCACAATTTTAAACTCCACAACTAGAAACTCCACAACCAGAAAATCTACAACTAGAAACTACGCAACTACAAACTCCACAACCAGAGACTCTGCAACTAGAAACTCCACAACTCAAAACTCCACAACTAGAAACTCCACATCTAGAACCTCCACAACTAGAGACTCCACAACTTCACAACTAGATACTCCACAACTAGAAACTCCACAACTAGAGACTCCCCAACTTGAAACTCCACAACTTTAAACTCCACAACTTGAGACTCCACAACTAGAAACTCCACAACTTGAAACTCCACAACTAGAAACTCCACAACCAGAAACTCTACAACTGGAAACTCCACAACTAGAAACTCCACAACTAGAAACTCCGCAACTAGAGACTCCACAACTAAAAACTCCACAACTAGAAACTCCACAACAACAAACTCCACAAATAGAAACTCGGCAACTAGAAATTTCATATCTAGAAACTCCACAACTAAAAACCCCACAACTAAAACTCCACAACTAGAAACTCCACAACTAGAAACTCTACAACTAGAGACTCTGCAACTAGAAACTCCACAACTAGAAACTCCACAACTAGAAACTCCACAACTTGAAACCTCACAACCTTAAGTTACGCAATTAGAAAATCCACAGCTTGAGATTCCGCAACTAGAAACTCCACAACTAGAAACTCCACAACTAGAAACTCAACAACTAGAAACTCCGCAACTTGAAACTCCACAGCTACAAACTCTACAACTACCAACTCCACAAATAGAGACTCCGCAACTATAAATTCCATATCTAGAAACTCCACAACTAAAAACTTTACAACTAGAAACTGCAAAACTAGAGAATTCACAACTAGAAACTCAACAACTAGAAACTCCACAACTAAAAACTCCACAACTGGAAACTCAACAACTTGAAACTCCGCAACTTGAAGCTCCACAACTAGAAACTCCGCTATTCAAAACTTCGCAACTAGAAACTCCACAACTAGATACTCCAACTGGAAACTCCACAACTAGAAACTTCACAACTGGAAACTCCACAACTAGATACTCTACTACTGGAAACTCCACAACCAGAGACTCTGCAACTAGAAACTCTGCAACTCGAAACTCCACAACTAGAAACTCCACAACTAGAAACTTCACAACCAGAAACTCCACAACTAGATACTCCACAACTGGAAACTCCACAACCAGAGACTCTGCAACTAGAAACTCCGCAACTCGAAACTCCACAACTAGAAACTCCACAACTAGAAAGTCCGCAACTAGAGACTCCGCATTTCCACAACTAGAAACTCCACAACTGTAAACTCCACAACTAGATACTCCACAACTAGAAACTCCACAACTAGGGACTCCCCAACTTGAAACTCCACAACTTTGAACTCCACAACTTGATACTCCACAACTAGACACTCCACAACTAGAAACTCCACAACTACAAACTCCACAAATAGAGACTCGGCTACAAGAAATTTAATGTCTAGAAAGTCCACAACTAAAAACTCCACAACTGGAAACTCCACAACTAGAAACTCTACAACTAGAAATACCACAACTAGAGACTCCGCAACTAGAAACTCCACAATCAGAGACTCTGCAACTAGAAACTCCGCAGCTAGAAACTCCACAAATAGAAACTCTGCAACTAAAAACTCCGCAGCTAGAAACTACACAACTAGAAACTCAACAACTAGAACTTCCGCAACTTGAAACTCCACAACTAGAAACTCCACAACTACAAACTCCACAAATAGAGGCTCGTCAACTATAAATTCCATATCTAGAAACTCCACAACTAAAAACTTTACAACTAGAAACTGCAAAACTAGAGAATTCACAACTAGAAACTCAACAACTAGAAACTCCACAACTAAAAACTCCACAACTGGAAACTCAAATACTTGAAACTCCGCAACTTGAAACTCTACAACTAGAAACTCCGCTATTAAAAACTCCGCAAGTAGAAACTCCACAACTAGATACTCCAACTAGAAACTCCACAACTAGAAAGTCCACAACTAGAGACTCCGCATTTCCACAACTAGAAACAACACAACTGGAAACTCCACAACTAGATACTCCACAACTAGAGACTCCCCAACTTGAAACTCACAACTTTGAACTCCACAACTTGATACTCCACAACTAGAAACTGCACAACTTTAAACTCCACAACTAGAAACTCCACAACCAGAAAATCTACAACTAGAAACTACGCAACTACAAACTCCACAACCAGACACTCTGACACTAGAAACTCCACAACTAGAACCTCCACAACTAGAGACTCCACAACTTCACAACTAGATACTCCACAACTAGAAACTCCACAACTAGAGACTCCCCAACTTGAAACTCCACAACTTTAAACTCCACAACTTGAGACTCCACAACTAGAAACTCCTCAACTTGAAACTCCACAACTAGAAACTCCACAACCAGAAACTCTACAACTGGAAACTCCACAACTAGAAACTCCACAACTAGACACTCCGCAACTAGAGACTCCACAACTAAAAACTCCACAACTAGAAACTCCACAACAACAAACTCCACAAATTGAAACTCGGCAACTAGAAATTCCATATCTAGAAACTCCACAACTAATAACCCCACAACTAAAACTCCACAACTAGAAACTCCACAACTAGAAACTCTACAACTAGAGACTCCGCAACTAGAAACTCCACAGCCAGAGACTATGCAACTAGAATCTCTGCAGCTAGAAACTCCATAAACAGAAACTCCACAATTACAAACTCCGCAGCTAGAAACTCCACAACTAGAGACTCCACAACTAGAAACTCCACAAACAGAAACTCCACAATTAGAAACTCCGCAATTAGAAACTCCATAACTAGAACTCCACAACTAGAAACTCGACAACTAGAAACTCCGCAACTAGAGACTCCACAACTAGAAACTCCACAAATGGAAACTCCGCAGCTAGAAACTACACAACTAAAGACACCACAACTAGAAACTCCAAAACTCGAAACTCCACAACTACAAACTCTACAAATAGAGACTCGGCAACTAGAAATTCCACGAATAGAGACTCGGCAACTAGAAATTCCACAACTAGAGACTCTGCAACTAGAAACTCCACAACTAGAGACTCCGCAACTCCACAACTGGAAAATCTACAACTAGATACTCCACAACTAATACTCCACCATTTCAAACTCCACAACTTGAGACTCCACAACTAGAAACTCCACAACTAGAAACTCCACAACTAGAAACTCCCCAACTTGAAACTCGGCAACTAGACACTCCGCAACAGGAGACTCTACAACTAGAAACTCCAAAACTAGAAGCTCCAAAACTAGAAACTTTACAACTAGAAACTGCAAAACTAGAGACCTCACAATTTGAAAATCCACAACTAGACACTCCACAACTAGAAGCTCCACAACTAGAAACTCCACAACCAGAAACTTCACAACTAGAAACTCCACAACTAGAAACTCCACAACTGGAAACTCCGCAACTAGAGACTCCACCACTAGAAACTCCACAACTAGAAACTCCACAACTACAAACTCCACAAATAGAGACTCGGCAACTAGAAATTCCATATCTAGAAATTCCACAACTAAAAACTTTACAACTAGAAACTGCAAAACTAGAGACTTCACAACTAGAAACTCCACAACTAGAAACTACACAACTGGAAACTCCACAACTAGATACTCCACAACTGGAAACTCCACAACTAGAAACTCCACAACTACAACTAAAGACTCCACAACTCGAAACTCCAAAACTAGAAACTCCACAACCAGAGACTCCGCAACTCCACAAGTAGAAACTCCACAACTAGAAACTCAACAACTAGATACTGCGCAACTAGAAACTCCACAACTAGAGACTCCACAACTTGAAACTCCACAACTTGAAACTCCACAACTTGAGACTCCACAACTAGAAACTCCACAACTTGAAACTCCACAACCAGAATTTCCACAACTAGAAACTCCACAACTAGAAACTCCACAACTAGAAACTCCACAACTATAAACTCCACAAATAGAGACTCGGCTACAGGAAATTTCATGTCTAGAAAGTCCACAACTAAAAACTCCACAACTGGAAACTCCACAACTATAAACTCCACAACTAGAAATACCACAACAAGAGACTCCGCAACTAGAAACTCCACAACCAGAGACTCTGCAACTAGAAACTCCGCAACTAGAAACTCCACAGCTAGAGACTCTGCAACTAGAAACTCTGCAGCTAGAAACTCCACAAACAGAAACTCCGCAATTAGAAACTCCGCAGCTACAAACTCCACAGCTAGAGACTCCACAACTAGAAACTCCACAAACAGAAACTCCACAATTAGAAACTCCGCAACTAGAAACTCCACAACTGGAAACTCCACAACTAGAAACTCCACAACTACAGACTCCGCAACTAGAAACTCCACAACCAGAGACTCTGCAACTAGAAACTCCGCAGCTAGAAACTCCACAAATAGAAACTCCACAAATAGAGACTCGGCAACTAGAAATTTCATATCTAGAAACTCCACAACTAAAAACTTTACAACTAGAAACTGCAAAACTAGAGACTTAACAACTAGAAACTCAACAACTAGAAACTCCACAACTGAACACTCCAGAACTGGAAACTCCACAACTTGAGACTCCGCAACATGAAACTCCACAACTAGAAACTCCGCTATTAAAAACTCCGCAACTAGAAACTCCACAACTAGATACTCCAACTGGAAACTCCACAACTTGAAACTTCACAACCGGAAACTCCACAACTAGATACTCCACAACTGGAAACTCCACAACCAGAGACTCTGCAACTAGAAACTCCGCAACTCGAAACTCCACAACTAGAAACTCCACAACTAGAGACTCCGCATTTCCACAACTACAAACTCCACAACTGGAAACTCCACAACTAGATACTCCACAACTAGAAACTCCACAACTAAAGACTCCCCAACTTGAAACTCCACAACTATGAACTCCACAACTTGATACTCCACAACTAGAAACTCCACAACTAGAAACTTCACAACTACAAACTCCACAAATAGAGACTCGGCTACAAGAAATTTCATGTCTAGAAAGTCCACAACTAAAAACTTTACAACTAGAAGCTGCAAAACTAGAGACTTAACAACTAGAAACTCAACAACTAGAAACTCCACAACAAGATACTCCAACTGGAAACTCCACAACTTGAAACTTCACAACCGGAAACTCCACAACTAGATACTCCACAACTGGAAACTCCACAACCAGAGACTCTGCAACTAGAAATCTGCAACTCAAAACTCCACAACTAGAAACTCCACAACTAGAAACTCCACAACTAGAGACTCCGCATTTCCACAACTAGAAACTCCACAACTGGACACTCCACAACTAGATACTCGACAACTAGATACTCCACAACTAGAAACTCCACATCTAAAGACTCCCCAACTTGAAACTCCACAACTTTGAACTCCACAACTTGATACTCCACAACTAGAAACTCCACAACTAGAAACTCCACAAATAGAGACTCGGCTTCAAGAAATTTCATGTCTAGAAAGTCCACAACTAAACACTCCACAACTGGAAACTCCACAACAAGAAACTCCACAACTAGAAATACCACAACTAGAGACTCTGCAACTAGAAACTTCACAACCAGAGACTCTGCAACTAGAAACTCCGCAGCTAGAAACTCCACAAATAGAAACTCCGCAACTAAAAACTCCGCAGCTAGAAACTACACAACTAGAGATTCCACAACTAGAAACTCCACAACTAGAAACTCCACAACTTGAAACCTCACAACCTTAAGTTACGCAACTAGAAAATCCACAGCTTGAGATTCCGCAACTAGAAACTCCACAACTAGAAACTCCACAACTAGAAACTCAACAACTAGAAACTCCGCAACTTGAAACTCCACAACTACAAACTCACCAACTACAAACTCCACAAATAGAGACTCCGCAACTATAAATTTTATATCTAGAAACTCCACAACTAAAAACTTTACAACTAGAAACTGCAAAACTAGAGAATTCACAACTAGAAACTCAACAACTAGAAACTCCACAACTAAAAACTCCACAACTGGAAACTCAACAACTTGAAACTCCGCAACTTGAAACTCCACAACTAGAAACTCCGCTATTAAAAACTTCGCAACTAGAAACTCCACAACTAGATACTCCAACTGGAAACTCCACAACTAGAAACTTCACAACTGGAAACTCCACAACTAGATACTCTACTACTGGAAACTCCACAACCAGAGACTCTGCAACTAGAAACTCTGCAACTCGAAACTCCACAACTAGAAACTCCACAACTAGAAACTTCACAACCGGAAACTCCACAACTAGATACTCCACAACTGGAAACTCCACAACCAGAGACTCTGCAACTAGAAACTCCGCAACTCGAAACTCCACAACTAGAAACTCCACAACTAGAAACTCCACAACTAGAGACTCCGCATTTCCACAACTAGAAACTCCACAACTGTAAACTCCACAACTAGATACTCCACAACTAGAAACTCCACAACTAGGGACTCCCCAACTTGAAACTCCACAACTTTGAACTCCACAACTTGATACTCCACAACTAGACACTCCACAACTAGAAACTCCACAACTACAAACTCCACAAATAGAGACTCGGCTACAAGAAATTTAATGTCTAGAAAGTCCACAACTAAAAACTCCACAACTGGAAACTCCACAACTAGAAACTCTACAACTAGAAATACCACAACTAGAGACTCCGCAACTAGAAACTCCACAACCAGAGACTCTGCAACTAGAAACTCCGCAGCTAGAAACTCCACAAATAGAAACTCTGCAACTAAAAACTCCACAGCTAGAAACTACACAACTAGAAACTCAACAACTAGAACTTCCGCAACTTGAAACTCCACAACTAGAAACTCCACAACTACAAACTCCACAAATAGAGGCTCGTCAACTATAAATTCCATATCTAGAAACTCCACAACTAAAAACTTTACAACTAGAAACTGCAAAACTAGAGAATTCACAACTAGAAACTCAACAACTAGAAACTCCACAACTAAAAACTCCACAACTTGAAACTCAAATACTTGAAACTCCGCAACTTGAAACTCTACAACTAGAAACTCCGCTATTAAAAACTCCGCAAGTAGAAACTCCACAACTAGATACTCCAACTAGAAACTCCGCAACTCGAAACTCCACAACTAGAAACTCCACAACTAGAAAGTCCACAACTAGAGACTCCGCATTTCCACAACTAGAAACAACACAACTAGAAACTGCAAAACTTTAAACTCCACAACTAGAAACTCCACAACCAGAAAATCTACAACTAGAAACTACGCAACTACAAACTCCACAACCAGAGACTCTGACACTAGAAACTCCACAACTAGAACCTCCACAACTAGAGACTCCACAACTTCACAACTAGATACTCCACAACTAGAAACTCCACAACTAGAGACTCCCCAACTTGAAACTCCACAACTTTAAACTCCACAACTTGAGACTCCACAACTAGAAACTCCTCAACTTGAAACTCCACAACTAGAAACTCCACAACCAGAAACTCTACAACTGGAAACTCCACAACTAGAAACTCCACAACTAGAAACTCCGCAACTAGAGACTCCACAACTAAAAACTCCACAACTAGAAACTCCACAACAACAAACTCCACAAATAGAAACTCGGCAACTAGAAATTCCATATCTAGAAACTCCACAACTAATAACCCCACAACTAAAACTCCACAACTAGAAACTCCACAACTAGAAACTCTACAACTAGAGACTCCGCAACTAGAAACTCCACAGCCAGAGACTCTGCAACTAGAATCTCTGCAGCTAGAAACTCCATAAACAGAAACTCCACAATTACAAACTCCGAAGCTAGAAACTCCACAACTAGAGACTCTCCAACTTGAAACTCCACAACTTTGAACTCCACAACTTGATACTCCACAACTAGAAACTCCACAACTTTAAACTCCACAACTAGAAACTCCACAACCAGAAAATCTACAACTAGAAACTACGCAACTACAAACTCCACAACAAGAGACTCTGCAACTAGAAACTCCACAACTCGAAACTCCACAACTAGAAACTCCACAACTAGAACCTCCACAACTAGAGACTCCGCAACTCCACAACTAGATACTCCACAACTAGAAACTCCACAACTAGAGACTCCCCAACTTGAAACTCCACAACTTTAAACTCCACAACTTGAGACTCCACAACTAGAAACTCCACAACTTGAAACTCCACAACTAGAAACTCCACATCCAGAAACTCCACAACTGGAAACTCCACAACTAGAAACTCCACAACTAGAAACTCTGCAACTAGAGACTCCACAACTAAAAACTTCACAACTAGAAACTCCACAACAACAAACTCCACAAATAAAGACTCGGCAACTAGAAATTCCATATCTAGAAACTCCACAACTAAAAACCCCACAACTAAAAACTCCACAACTAGTAACTCCACAACTAGAAACTCTACAACTAGAGATTCCGCAACTAAAAACTCCACAACTAGAAACTCTGCAGCTAGAAACTCCACAAACAGAAACTCCACAATTAGAAACTCTGCAGCTAGAAACTCCACAACTAGAGATTCCACAACTAGAAACTCCACAACTAGAAACTCCACAACTAGAAACTCCACAACTTGAAACCTCACAACTTTAAGTTCCGCAACTAGAAAATCCACAGCTAGAGATTCCGCAACTAGAAACTCCATAACTAGAAACTCCACAACTAGAAACTCCACAACTAGAAACTTCGCAACTAGAGACTCCACAACAAGAAACTCCACAACTTGAAACTCCACAACTAGAAACTCCACAACTACAAACTCCACAAATAGAGACTCGGCAACTAGAAATTCCATATCTAGAAACTCCACAACTAAAAACTTTACAACTAGAAACTGCAAAACTAGAGACTCCGACACTTGAAACTCCACAACTAGAAACTCCGCTATTAAAACCTCTGCAACTAGAAACTCCACAACCGGAAACTCCACAACTAGATACTCCACAACTGGAAACTCCACAACCAGAGACTCTGCAACAAGAAACTCCGCAACTCGAAACTCCACAACTAGAAACTCCACAACTAGAAACACCACAACTAGACTCCGCATTTCCACAACTGGAAACTCCACAACTAGATACTCCACAACTAGAAACTCCACAACTAGAGACTCCACAACTTGAAACTCCACAACTTCGAACTCCACAACTTGATACTCCACAACTAGAAACTCCACAACTAGAAACTCCACAACTAGAAACTCCACAACTTGAAACCTCACAACTTTAAGTTCCGCAACTAGAAAATCCACAGCTAGAGATTCCGCAACTAGAAACTCCATAACTGGAAACTCCACAACTAGAAACTCCACAACTAGAAACTTCGCAACTAGAGACTCCACAACAAGAAACTCCACAACTTGAAACTCCACAACTAGAAACTCCACAACTACAAACTCCACAAATAGAGACTTGGCAACTAGAAATTCCATATCTAGAAACTCCACAACTAAAAACTTTACAACTAGAAACTGCAAAACTAGAAACTCCACAACCGGAAACTCCACAACTAGATACTCCACAACTGGAAACTCCACAACCAGAGACTCTGCAACTAGAAACTCCGCAACTCGAAACTCCACAACTAGAAACTCCACAGCTAGAAACACCACAACTAGACTCCGCATTTCCACAACTGGAAACTCCACAACTAGATACTCCACAACTAGAAACTCCACAACTAGAGACTCCACAACTTGAAACTCCACAACTTCGAACTCCACAACTTGATACTCCACAACTAGAAACTCCACACAACTAGAAACTCAACAACTAGAAACTCCGCAACTTGAAACTCCACAACTAGAAACTCCACAACTACAAACTCCACAAATAGAGGCTCCGCAACTATAAATTCCATATCTAGAAACTCCACAACTAAAAACTTTACAACTAGAAACTGCAAAACTAGAGAATTCACAACTAGAAACTCAACAACTAGAAACTCCACAACTAAAAACTCCACAACTAAAAACTCCACAACTGGAAACACAACAACTTGAAACTCCGCAACTTGAAACTCCACAACTAGAAACTCCGCTATTAAAAACTTCGCAAGTAGAAGCTCCACAACTAGATTCTCCAACTGGAAACTCCACAACTAGAAACTTCACAACTGGAAACTCCACAACTAGATACTCTACTACTGGAAACTCCACAACCAGAGACTCTGCAACTAGAAACTCTGCAACTCGAAACTCCACAACTAGAAACTCCACAACTAGAAACTTCACAACCAGAAACTCCACAACAAGATACTCCACAACTGGAAACTCCACAACCAGAGACTCTGCAACTAGAAACTCCGCAACTCGAAACTCCACAACTAGAAACTCCACAACTAGAAACTCCACAACTAGAGACTCCGCATTTCCACAACTAGAAACTCCACAACTGTAAACTCCACAACTATATACTCCACAACTAGAAACTCCACAACTAGAGACTCCCCAACTTGAAACTCTACAACTTTGAACTCCACAACTTGATACTCCACAACTAGAAACTCCACAACTAGAAACTCCACAACTACAAACTCCACAAATAGAGACTGGGCTACAAGAAATTTCATGTCTAGAAAGTCCACAACTAAAAACTCCACAACTGGAAACTCCACAACTAGAAATACCACAACTAGAGACTCCGCAACTAGAAACTCCACAACCAGAGACTCTGCAACTAGAAACTCCGCAGCTAGAAACTCCACAAATAGAAACTCTGCAACTAAAAACTCTGCAGCTAGAAACTACACAACTAGAAATTCCACAACTAGAAACTCCACAACTAGAAACTCCACAACTAGAAACTCCACAACTTGAAATCTCACAACCTTAAGTTACGCAACTAGAAAATCCACAGCTTGAGATTCCGCAACTAGAAACTCCACAACTAGAAACTCCACAACTAGAAACTCAACAACTAGAAACTCCGCAACTTGAAACTCCACAACTACAAACTCCACAACTACAAACTCCACAAATAGAGGCTCCGCAACTATAAATTCCATATCTAGAAACTCCACAACTAAAAACTTTAAAACTAGAAACTGCAAAACTAGAGAATTCACAACTAGAAACTCAACAACTAGAAACTCCACAACTAAAAACTCCACAACTGGAAACTCAACAACTTGAAACTCCGCAACTTGAAACTCCACAACTAGAAACTCCGCTATTAAAAACTCCGCAACTAGAAACTCCACAACTAGATACTCCAACTGGAAACTCCACAACTAGAAACTTCACAACTGGAAACTCCACAACTAGATACTCTACTACTGGAAACTCCACAACCAGAGACTCTGCAACTAGAAACTCCGCAACTCGAAACTCCACAACTAGAAACTCCACAACTAGAAAGTCCACAACTAGAGACTCCGCATTTCCACAACTAGAAACAACACAACTGGAAACTCCACAACTAGATACTCCACAACTAGAGACTCCCCAACTTGAAACTCCACAACTTTGAACTCCACAACTTGATACTCCACAACTAGAAACTCCACAATTTTAAACTCCACAACTAGAAACTCCACAACCAGAAAATCTACAACTAGAAACTACGCAACTACAAACTCCACAACCAGAGACTCTGCAACTAGAAACTCCACAACTCAAAACTCCACAACTAGAAACTCCACATCTAGAACCTCCACAACTAGAGACTCCACAACTTCACAACTAGATACTCCACAACTAGAAACTCCACAACTAGAGACTCCCCAACTTGAAACTCCACAACTTTAAACTCCACAACTTGAGACTCCACAACTAGAAACTCCACAACTTGAAACTCCACAACTAGAAACTCCACAACCAGAAACTCTACAACTGGAAACTCCACAACTAGAAACTCCACAACTAGAAACTCCGCAACTAGAGACTCCACAACTAAAAACTCCACAACTAGAAACTCCACAACAACAAACTCCACAAATAGAAACTCGGCAACTAGAAATTTCATATCTAGAAACTCCACAACTAAAAACCCCACAACTAAAACTCCACAACTAGAAACTCCACAACTAGAAACTCTACAACTAGAGACTCTGCAACTAGAAACTCCACAACTAGAAACTCCACAACTAGAAACTCCACAACTTGAAACCTCACAACCTTAAGTTACGCAATTAGAAAATCCACAGCTTGAGATTCCGCAACTAGAAACTCCACAACTAGAAACTCCACAACTAGAAACTCAACAACTAGAAACTCCGCAACTTGAAACTCCACAGCTACAAACTCTACAACTACAAACTCCACAAATAGAGACTCCGCAACTATAAATTCCATATCTAGAAACTCCACAACTAAAAACTTTACAACTAGAAACTGCAAAACTAGAGAATTCACAACTAGAAACTCAACAACTAGAAACTCCACAACTAAAAACTCCACAACTGGAAACTCAACAACTTGAAACTCCGCAACTTGAAGCTCCACAACTAGAAACTCCGCTATTCAAAACTTCGCAACTAGAAACTCCACAACTAGATACTCCAACTGGAAACTCCACAACTAGAAACTTCACAACTGGAAACTCCACAACTAGATACTCTACTACTGGAAACTCCACAACCAGAGACTCTGCAACTAGAAACTCTGCAACTCGAAACTCCACAACTAGAAACTCCACAACTAGAAACTTCACAACCAGAAACTCCACAACTAGATACTCCACAACTGGAAACTCCACAACCAGAGACTCTGCAACTAGAAACTCCGCAACTCGAAACTCCACAACTAGAAACTCCACAACTAGAAAGTCCGCAACTAGAGACTCCGCATTTCCACAACTAGAAACTCCACAACTGTAAACTCCACAACTAGATACTCCACAACTAGAAACTCCACAACTAGGGACTCCCCAACTTGAAACTCCACAACTTTGAACTCCACAACTTGATACTCCACAACTAGACACTCCACAACTAGAAACTCCACAACTACAAACTCCACAAATAGAGACTCGGCTACAAGAAATTTAATGTCTAGAAAGTCCACAACTAAAAACTCCACAACTGGAAACTCCACAACTAGAAACTCTACAACTAGAAATACCACAACTAGAGACTCCGCAACTAGAAACTCCACAATCAGAGACTCTGCAACTAGAAACTCCGCAGCTAGAAACTCCACAAATAGAAACTCTGCAACTAAAAACTCCGCAGCTAGAAACTACACAACTAGAAACTCAACAACTAGAACTTCCGCAACTTGAAACTCCACAACTAGAAACTCCACAACTACAAACTCCACAAATAGAGGCTCGTCAACTATAAATTCCATATCTAGAAACTCCACAACTAAAAACTTTACAACTAGAAACTGCAAAACTAGAGAATTCACAACAAGAAACTCAACAACTAGAAACTCCACAACTAAAAACTCCACAACTGGAAACTCAAATACTTGAAACTCCGCAACTTGAAACTCTACAACTAGAAACTCCGCTATTAAAAACTCCGCAAGTAGAAACTCCACAACTAGATACTCCAACTAGAAACTCCGCAACTCGAAACTCCACAACTAGAAACTCCACAACTAGAAAGTCCACAACTAGAGACTCCGCATTTCCACAACTAGAAACAACACAACTGGAAACTCCACAACTAGATACTCCACAACTAGAGACTCCCCAACTTGAAACTCACAACTTTGAACTCCACAACTTGATACTCCACAACTAGAAACTGCACAACTTTAAACTCCACAACTAGAAACTCCACAACCAGAAAATCTACAACTAGAAACTACGCAACTACAAACTCCACAACCAGACACTCTGACACTAGAAACTCCACAACTAGAACCTCCACAACTAGAGACTCCACAACTTCACAACTAGATACTCCACAACTAGAAACTCCACAACTAGAGACTCCCCAACTTGAAACTCCACAACTTTAAACTCCACAACTTGAGACTCCACAACTAGAAACTCCTCAACTTGAAACTCCACAACTAGAAACTCCACAACCAGAAACTCTACAACTGGAAACTCCACAACTAGAAACTCCACAACTAGACACTCCGCAACTAGAGACTCCACAACTAAAAACTCCACAACTAGAAACTCCACAACAACAAACTCCACAAATTGAAACTCGGCAACTAGAAATTCCATATCTAGAAACTCCACAACTAATAACCCCACAACTAAAACTCCACAACTAGAAACTCCACAACTAGAAACTCTACAACTAGAGACTCCGCAACTAGAAACTCCACAGCCAGAGACTATGCAACTAGAATCTCTGCAGCTAGAAACTCCATAAACAGAAACTCCACAATTACAAACTCCGCAGCTAGAAACTCCACAACTAGAGACTCCACAACTAGAAACTCCACAAACAGAAACTCCACAATTAGAAACTCCGCAATTTGAAAATCCACAACTAGACACTCCACAACTAGAAGCTCCACAACTAGAAACTCCACAACCAGAAACTTCACAACTAGAAACTCCACAACTAGAAACTCCACAACTGGAAACTCCGCAACTAGAGACTCCACCACTAGAAACTCCACAACTAGAAACTCCACAACTACAAACTCCACAAATAGAGACTCGGCAACTAGAAATTCCATATCTAGAAATTCCACAACTAAAAACTTTACAACTAGAAACTGCAAAACTAGAGACTTCACAACTAGAAACTCCACAACTAGAAACTACACAACTGGAAACTCCACAACTAGATACTCCACAACTGGAAACTCCACAACTAGAAACTCCACAACTACAACTAAAGACTCCACAACTCGAAACTCCAAAACTAGAAACTCCACAACCAGAGACTCCGCAACTCCACAAGTAGAAACTCCACAACTAGAAACTCAACAACTAGATACTGCGCAACTAGAAACTCCACAACTAGAGACTCCACAACTTGAAACTCCACAACTTGAAACTCCACAACTTGAGACTCCACAACTAGAAACTCCACAACTTGAAACTCCACAACCAGAATTTCCACAACTAGAAACTCCACAACTAGAAACTCCACAACTAGAAACTCCACAACTATAAACTCCACAAATAGAGACTCGGCTACAGGAAATTTCATGTCTAGAAAGTCCACAACTAAAAACTCCACAACTGGAAACTCCACAACTATAAACTCCACAACTAGAAATACCACAACAAGAGACTCCGCAACTAGAAACTCCACAACCAGAGACTCTGCAACTAGAAACTCCGCAACTAGAAACTCCACAGCCAGAGACTCTGCAACTAGAAACTCTGCAGCTAGAAACTCCACAAACAGAAACTCCGCAATTAGAAACTCCGCAGCTACAAACTCCACAGCTAGAGACTCCACAACTAGAAACTCCACAAACAGAAACTCCACAATTAGAAACTCCGCAACTAGAAACTCCACAACTGGAAACTCCACAACTAGAAACTCCACAACTACAGACTCCGCAACTAGAAACTCCACAACCAGAGACTCTGCAACTAGAAACTCCGCAGCTAGAAACTCCACAAATAGAAACTCCACAAATAGAGACTCGGCAACTAGAAATTTCATATCTAGAAACTCCACAACTAAAAACTTTACAACTAGAAACTGCAAAACTAGAGACTTAACAACTAGAAACTCAACAACTAGAAACTCCACAACTGAACACTCCAGAACTGGAAACTCCACAACTTGAGACTCCGCAACATGAAACTCCACAACTAGAAACTCCGCTATTAAAAACTCCGCAACTAGAAACTCCACAACTAGATACTCCAACTGGAAACTCCACAACTTGAAACTTCACAACCGGAAACTCCACAACTAGATACTCCACAACTGGAAACTCCACAACCAGAGACTCTGCAACTAGAAACTCCGCAACTCGAAACTCCACAACTAGAAACTCCACAACTAGAGACTCCGCATTTCCACAACTACAAACTCCACAACTGGAAACTCCACAACTAGATACTCCACAACTAGAAACTCCACAACTAAAGACTCCCCAACTTGAAACTCCACAACTATGAACTCCACAACTTGATACTCCACAACTAGAAACTCCACAACTAGAAACTTCACAACTACAAACTCCACAAATAGAGACTCGGCTACAAGAAATTTCATGTCTAGAAAGTCCACAACTAAAAACTTTACAACTAGAAGCTGCAAAACTAGAGACTTAACAACTAGAAACTCAACAACTAGAAACTCAACAACTAGAAACTCCACAACTAGATACTCCAACTGGAAACTCCACAACTTGAAACTTCACAACCGGAAACTCCACAACTAGATACTCCACAACTGGAAACTCCACAACCAGAGACTCTGCAACTAGAAATCTGCAACTCAAAACTCCACAACTAGAAACTCCACAACTAGAAACTCCACAACTAGAGACTCCGCATTTCCACAACTAGAAACTCCACAACTGGACACTCCACAACTAGATACTCGACAACTAGATACTCCACAACTAGAAACTCCACATCTAAAGACTCCCCAACTTGAAACTCCACAACTTTGAACTCCACAACTTGATACTCCACAACTAGAAACTCCACAACTAGAAACTCCACAAATAGAGACTCGGCTTCAAGAAATTTCATGTCTAGAAAGTCCACAACTAAACACTCCACAACTGGAAACTCCACAACAAGAAACTCCACAACTAGAAATACCACAACTAGAGACTCTGCAACTAGAAACTTCACAACCAGAGACTCTGCAACTAGAAACTCCGCAGCTAGAAACTCCACAAATAGAAACTCCGCAACTAAAAACTCCGCAGCTAGAAACTACACAACTAGAGATTCCACAACAAGAAACTCCACAACTAGAAACTCCACAACTTGAAACCTCACAACCTTAAGTTACGCAACTAGAAAATCCACAGCTTGAGATTCCGCAACTAGAAACTCCACAACTAGAAACTCCACAACTAGAAACTCAACAACTAGAAACTCCGCAACTTGAAACTCCACAACTACAAACTCACCAACTACAAACTCCACAAATAGAGACTCCGCAACTATAAATTTTATATCTAGAAACTCCACAACTAAAAACTTTACAACTAGAAACTGCAAAACTAGAGAATTCACAACTAGAAACTCAACAACTAGAAACTCCACAACTAAAAACTCCACAACTGGAAACTCAACAACTTGAAACTCCGCAACTTGAAACTCCACAACTAGAAACTCCGCTATTAAAAACTTCGCAACTAGAAACTCCACAACTAGATACTCCAACTGGAAACTCCACAACTAGAAACTTCACAACTGGAAACTCCACAACTAGATACTCTACTACTGGAAACTCCACAACCAGAGACTCTGCAACTAGAAACTCTGCAACTCGAAACTCCACAACTGGAAACTCCACAACTAGAAACTTCACAACCGGAAACTCCACAACTAGATACTCCACAACTGGAAACTCCACAACCAGAGACTCTGCAACTAGAAACTCCGCAACTCGAAACTCCACAACTAGAAACTCCACAACTAGAAACTCCACAACTAGAGACTCCGCATTTCCACAACTAGAAACTCCACAACTGTAAACTCCACAACTAGATACTCCACAACTTGATACTCCACAACTAGACACTCCACAACTAGAAACTCCACAACTACAAACTCCACAAATAGAGACTCGGCTACAAGAAATTTAATGTCTAGAAAGTCCACAACTAAAAACTCCACAACTGGAAACTCCACAACTAGAAACTCTACAACTAGAAATACCACAACTAGAGACTCCGCAACTAGAAACTCCACAACCAGAGACTCTGCAACTAGAAACTCCGCAGCTAGAAACTCCACAAATAGAAACTCTGCAACTAAAAACTCCACAGCTAGAAACTACACAACTAGAAACTCAACAACTAGAACTTCCGCAACTTGAAACTCCACAACTAGAAACTCCACAACTACAAACTCCACAAATAGAGGCTCGTCAACTATAAATTCCATATCTAGAAACTCCACAACTAAAAACTTTACAACTAGAAACTGCAAAACTAGAGAATTCACAACTAGAAACTCAACAACTAGAAACTCCACAACTAAAAACTCCACAACTGGAAACTCAAATACTTGAAACTCCGCAACTTGAAACTCTACAACTAGAAACTCCGCTATTAAAAACTCCGCAAGTAGAAACTCCACAACTAGATACTCCAACTAGAAACTCCGCAACTCGAAACTCCACAACTAGAAACTCCACAACTAGAAAGTCCACAACTAGAGACTCCGCATTTCCACAACTAGAAACAACACAACTAGAAACTGCACAACTTTAAACTCCACAACTAGAAACTCCACAACCAGAAAATCTACAACTAGAAACTACGCAACTACAAACTCCACAACCAGAGACTCTGACACTAGAAACTCCACAACTAGAACCTCCACAACTAGAGACTCCACAACTTCACAACTAGATACTCCACAACTAGAAACTCCACAACTAGAGACTCCCCAACTTGAAACTCCACAACTTTAAACTCCACAACTTGAGACTCCACAACTAGAAACTCCTCAACTTGAAAATCCACAACTAGAAACTCCACAACCAGAAACTCTACAACTGGAAACTCCACAACTAGAAACTCCACAACTAGAAACTCCGCAACTAGAGACTCCACAACTAAAAACTCCACAACTAGAAACTCCACAACAACAAACTCCACAAATAGAAACTCGCCAACTAGAAATTCCATATCTAGAAACTCCACAACTAATAACCCCACAACTAAAACTCCACAACTAGAAACTCCACAACTAGAAACTCTACAACTAGAGACTCCGCAACTAGAAACTCCACAGCCAGAGACTCTGCAACTAGAATCTCTGGAGCTAGAAACTCCATAAACAGAAACTCCACAATTACAAACTCCGAAGCTAGAAACTCCACAACTAGAGACTCCACAACTAGAAACTCCACAAACAGAAACTCCACAATTAGAAACTCCGCAATTAGAAACTCCCTAACTAGAAACTCCACAACTAGAAACTCGACAACTAGAAACTCCGCAACTAGAGACTCCACAACTAGAAACTCCACAACTAGAAACTCCACAACTAGATACTCCGCAACTAGTAACTCTACAACTAGAGACTCCACAACTTGAAACTCCACAACTTTAAACTCCACAACTCTAGACTCCACAACTAGAAACTCCACAAATGGAAACTCCGCAACTAGAAACTCCGCAGCTAGAAACTACACAACTAAAGACTCCACAACTAGAAACTCCAAAACTCGAAACTCCACAACTACAAACTCTACAAATAGAGACTCGGCAACTAGAAATTCCACGTATAGAGACTCGGCAACTAGAAATTCCACAACTAGAGACTCTGCAACTAGAAACTCCACAACTAGAGACTCCGCAACTCCACAACTGGAAAATCTACAACTAGATACTCCACAACTAATACTCCACCATTTTAAACTCCACAACTTGAGACTCCACAACTAGAAACTCCACAACTAGAAACTCCACAACTAGAAACTCCCCAACTTGAAACTCCGCAACTAGACACTCCGCAACAGGAGACTCTACAAATAGAAACTCCAAAACTAGAAGCTCCAAAACTAGAAACTTTACAACTAGAAACTGCAAAACTAGAGACCTCACAATTTGAAAATCCACAACTAGACACTCCACAACTAGAAGCTCCACAACTAGAAACTCCACAACCAGAAACTTCACAACTAGAAACTCCACAACTAGAAACTCCACAACTAGAAACTCCGCAACTAGAGACTCCACCACTAGAAACTCCACAACTAGAAACTCCACAACTACAAACTCCACAAATAGAGACTCGGCAACTAGAAATTCCATATCTAGAAATTCCACAACTAAAAACTTTACAACTAGAAACTGCAAAACTAGAGACTTCACAACTAGAAACTCCACAACTAGAAACTACACAACTGGAAACTCCACTACTAGATACTCCACAACTGGAAACTCCACAACTAGAAACTCCACAACTACAACTAAAGACTCCACAACTCGAAACTCCAAAACTAGAAACTCCACAACCAGAGACTCCGCAACTCCACAAGTAGAAACTCCACAACTAGAAACTCAACAACTAGATACTGCGCAACTAGAAACTCCACAACTAGAGACTCCACAACTTGAAACTCCACAACTTGAAACTCCACAACTTGAGACTCCACAACTAGAAACTCCACAACTTGAAACTCCACAACCAGAAACTCCACAACCAGAATTTCCACAACTAGAAACTCCCCAACTAGAAACTCCACAACTATAAACTCCACAAATAGAGACTCGGCTACAGGAAATTTCATGTCTAGAAAGTCCACAACTAAAAACTCCACAACTGGAAACTCCACAACTATAAACTCCACAACTAGAAATACCACAACAAGAGACTCCGCAACTAGAAACTCCACAACCAGAGACTCTGCAACTAGAAACTCCGCAACTAGAAACTCCACAGCCAGAGACTCTGCAACTAGAAACTCTGCAGCTAGAAACTCCACAAACAGAAACTCCACAATTAGAAACTCCGCAGCTACAAACTCCACAGCTAGAGACTCCACAACTAGAAACTCCACAAACAGAAACTCCACAATTAGAAACTCCGCAACTAGAAACTCCACAACTGGAAACTCCACAACTAGAAACTCCACAACTACAGACTCCGCAACTAGAAACTCCACGACCAGAGACTCTGCAACTAGAAACTCCGCAGCTAGAAACTCCACAAATAGAAACTCCACAAATAGAGACTCGGCAACTAGAAATTTCATATCTAGAAACTCCACAACTAAAAACTTTACAACTAGAAACTGCAAAACTAGAGACTTAACAACTAGAAACTCAACAACTAGAAACTCCACAACTGAACACTCCAGAACTGGAAACTCCACAACTTGCGACTCCGCAACATGAAACTCCACAACTAGAAACTCCGCTATTAAAAACTCCGCAACTAGAAACTCCACAACTAGATACACCAACTGGAAACTCCACAACTTGAAACTTCACAACCGGAAACTCCACAACTAGATACTCCACAACTGGAAACTCCACAACCAGAGACTCTGCAACTAGAAACTCCGCAACTCGAAACTCCACAACTAGAAACTCCACAACTAGAAACTCCACAACTAGAGACTCCGCATTTCCACAACTAGAAACTCCACAACTGTAAACTCCACAACTAGATACTCCACAACTAGAAACTCCACAACTAGAGACTCCCCAACTTGAAACTCCACAACTTTGAACTCCACAACTTGATACTCCACAACTAGAAACTCCACAACTAGAAACTCCACAACTACAAACTCCACAAATAGAGACTCGGCTACAAGAAATTTCATGTCTAGAAAGTCCACAACTAAAAACTCCACAACTAGAAACTCCACAACTAGAAACTCTACAACTAGAAATACCACAACTAGAGACTCCGCAACTAAAAACTCCACAACCAGAGACTCTGTAACTAGAAACTCCGCAGCTAGAAACTCCACAAATAGAAACTCTGCAACTAAAAACTCCACAGCTAGAAACTACACAACTAGAAACTCCACAACTAGAAACTCCACAACTAGAAACTCCACAACTTCAAACCTCACAACCTTAAGTTACGCAACTAGAAAATCCACAGCTTGAGATTCCGCAACTAGAAACTCCACAACTAGAAACTCCACAACTAGAAACTCAACAACTAGAAACTCCGCAACTTGAAACTCCACAACTAGAAACTCCACAACAACAAACTCCACAAATAGAGGCTCCGCAACTATAAATTCCATATCTAGAAACTCCACAACTAAAAACTTTACAACTAGAAACTGCAAAACTAGAGAATTCACAACTAGAAACTCAACAACTAGAAACTCCACAACTAAAAACTCCACAACTGGAAACTCAACAACTTGAAACTCCGCAACTTGAAACTCCACAACTAGAAACTCCGCTATTAAAAACTCCGCAACTAGAAACTCCACAACTAGATACTCCAACTGGAAACTCCACAACTAGAAACTTCACAACTGGAAACTCCACAACTAGATACTCTACTACTGGAAACTCCACAACCAGAGACTCTGCAACTAGTAACTCCCCAACTCGAAACTTCACAACTAGAAACTCCACAACTAGAAAGTCCACAACTAGAGACTCCGCATTTCCACAACTAGAAACAACACAACTGGAAACTCCACAACTAGAGACTCCCCAACTTGAAACTCCACAACTTTGAACTCCACAACTTGATACTCCACAACTAGAAACTCCACAACTTTAAACTCCACAACTAGAAACTCCACAACCAGAAAATCTACAACTAGAAACTACGCAACTACAAACTCCACAACCAGAGACTCTGCAACTAGAAACTCCACAACTCAAAACTCCACAACTAGAAACTCCACAACTAGAACCTCCACAACTAGAGACTCCACAACCTGACAACTAGATACTCCACAACTAGAAACTCCACAACTAGAGACTCCCCAACTTGAAACTCCACAACTTTAAACTCCACAACTTGAGACTCCACAACTAGAAACTCCACAACTTGAAACTCCACAACTAGAAACTCCACAACCAGAAACTCTACAACTGGAAACTCCACAACTAGAAACTCCACAACTAGAAACTCCGCAACTAGAGACTCCACAACTAAAAACTCCACAACTAGAAACTCCACAACAACAAACTCCACAAATAGAAACTCGGCAACTAGAAATTCCATCTCTAGAAACTCCACAACTAAAAACCCCACAACTAAAAACTCCACAACTAGAAACTCCACAACCAGAAACTCTACAACTAGAGACTCCGCAACTAGAAACTCCACAGCCAGAGACTCTGCAACTAGAAACTCTGCAGCTAGAAACTCCACAAACAGAAACTCCACAATTAGAAACTCCGCAGCTAGAAACTCCACAACTAGAGACTCCACAACTAGAAACTCCACAACTAGAAACTCCACAACTAGAAACTCCACAACTTGAAACCTCACAACCTTAAGTTCCGCCACTAGAAAATCCACAGCTAGAGATTCCGCAACTAGAAACTCCAAAACTAGAAACTCCACAACTAAAAACTCCACAACTAGAAACTCCACAACAACAAACTCCACAACTAGAAACTCAACAACTAGAAACTCCACAACTAAAAACTCCACAACTGGAAACTCCACAACTCGAAACCACAACTGGAAACTCCACAACTAGAAACTCCACAACTAGAAACTCAACAACTAGAAACTCAACAACTAGAAACTCCGCAACTTGAAACTCCACAACTAGAAACTCCACAACAACAAACTCCACAAATAGAGGCTCCGCAACTATAAATTCCATATCTAGAAACTCCACAACTAAAAACTTTACAACTAGAAACTGCAAAACTAGAAAATTCACAACTAGAAACTCAACAACTAGAAACTCCACAACTAAAAACTCCACAACTGGAAACTCAACAACTTGAAACTCCACAACTAGAAACTCCACAACCAGAAACTCTACAACTGGAAACTCCACAACTAGAAACTCCACAACTAGAAACTCCGCAACTAGAGACTCCACAACTAAAAACTCCACAACTAGAAACTCCACAACAACAAACTCCACAAATAGAAACTCGGCAACTAGAAATTCCATATCTAGAAACTCCACAACTAAAAACCCCACAACTAAAAACTCCACAACTAGAAACTCCACAACTAGAAACTCTACAACTAGAGACTCCGCAACTAGAAACTCCACAGCCAGAGACTCTGCAACTAGAAACTCTGCAGCTAGAAACTCCACAAACAGAAACTCCACAATTAGAAACTCCGCAGCTAGAAACTCCACAACTAGAGACCCCACAACTAGAAACTCCACAACTAGAAACTCCACAACTAGAAACTCCACAACTTGAAACCTCACAACCTTAAGTTCCGCCACTAGAAAATCCACAGCTAGAGATTCCGCAACTAGAAACTCCAAAACTAGAAACTCCACAACTAAAAACTCCACAACTAGAAACTCCACAACAACAAACTCCACAACTAGAAACTCAACAACTAGAAACTCCACAACTAAAAACTCCACAACTGGAAACTCCACAACTCGAAACCACAACTGGAAACTCCACAACTAGACACTCTACAACAAAAAACTCTTCAACTAGAAACTCCTAAACTAGAGACTCCACAACTAGAGAATCTACAACTAGAGACTTCAAACTAGAAACTCCACAACTAAAAACTCAACAACTAGAAACTCCACAGCTTGAGACTCCGAAACTGAAAACTCCACAACTAGAAACTCCGCCACTAGAAACTCCACATCTAGAGACTCCACAACTTGAATCTCTACAACTAGAGACTCTGCAACTAGAAACTCAACAACTAGAGACTGCGCAACTCAACAACTAGAAACTCCACAACTGGAAACTCCACAACTAGAAACTCGACAACTAGAGAATCCGCAACTAGAAACTCCACAATCAGAGACTCTGCAACTAGAAACTCCACAGCTTGAGACTCCGCAACTTGAAACTCCACAACTAGAAACTCCGCAACTAGAAACTCCACAACTAGGGACTCCACAACTAGAAACTCCACAACTAGAAACTCCACAACTCGAAACTCGACTACTAGATACTCCACAACTGGAAACTCGGCAACTAGAAACTCCACGACTAGAGACTCTACAACTTGAAACTCCACAACTACAGACTCTGCAACTAGAAACTCCACAACTCGAAACCACAACTGGAAACTCCAAAACTAGACACTCCACAACAAAAAACTCTTCAACTAGAAACTCCTAAACTAGAGACTCCACAACTAGAGAATCTACAACTAGAGACTTCATACTAGAAACTCCACAACTAAAAACTCAACAACTAGAAACTCCACAGCTTGAGACTCCGCCACTTGAAACTCCACAAGTAGAAACTCCGAAACTAGAAACTCAACAACTAGAGACTGCGCACCTCAACAACTAGAAACTCCACAACTGGAAAATCCACAACTAGATACTCCACAACTAGAAAATCTACAACTAGAAACTCCACAACTATAGACTCCACAACTTGAAACTCCACAAGTTTAAACTCCACAACTTGATACTCCACAACTAGAAACTCCGCAACTGGAAACTCCCGAACTAGAAACTCTGCAACTAGAAACTCCGCAACAGGAGTCTCAACAACTAGAAACTCCACAACTAGAAACTCCAAAACTAGAAACTCCACAACTAGAAACTCCACAACTAGAAACTTCACAACTAGAAACTCCGCAACTAGAGACTCCACAACTAGAAACTCCACAACTTGAAACTCCTCAACTAAAAACTCCACATCCTGAAACTCCACAACTAGAAACTCCGCAACTAAAAACTCTGCAACTATAGACTCCACAGCTAGAAACTCCACAACTAAAACTCCACAAATACAGACTCGGCAACTAGAAAATCCATATCTAGAAACTCCACAACCAGAAACTGCAAAACTAGAGACTTCACAACTAGAAACTCAACAACTAGAAACTCCACAACTAAAAACTCCACAACTGGAAACTCCACAACTTGAGACTCAGCAACTTGAAACTTCACAACTAGAAACTCCGCTATTAAAAACTCCGCAACTAGAAACTCCGCAACTAGAAACTCCACAACTTAAAACTCCACAACTAGATACTCCACAACTGGAAACTCGGCAACTAGAAACTCCACGACTAGAGACTCTACAACTTGAAACTCCACAACTAGAGACTCTGCAACTAGAAACTCAACAACTCGAAACCACAACTGGAAACTCCACAACTAGACACTCCACAACAAAAAACTCTTCAACTAGAAACTCCTAAACTAGAGACTCCACAACTAGAGAATCTACAACTAGAGACTTGAAACTAGAAACTCCACAACTAAAAACTCAACAACTAGAAACTCCACAGCTTGAGACTCCGCAACTGAAAACTCCACAACTAGAAACTCCACATCTAGAGACTCCACAACTTGAATCTCTACAACTAGAGACTCTGCAACTAGAAACTCAACAACTAGAGACTGCGCAACTCAACAACTAGAAACTCCACAACTGGAAAATCCACAACTAGATACTCCACAACTAGAAAATCTACAACTAGAAACTCCACAACTATAGACTCCACAACTTGAAACTCCACAAGTTTAAACTCCACAACTTGAGACTCCACAACTAGAAACTCCGCAACTGGAAACTCCCGAACTAGAAACTCCGCAACTAGAAACTCCGCAACAGGAGACTCTACAACTAGAAACTCCACAACTAGAAACTCCAAAACTAGAAACTCCACAACTAGAAACTTCACAACTAGAAACTCCGCAACTAGAGACTCAACAACTAGAAACTCCACAACTTGAAACTCCTCAACTAAAAACTCCACAACCAGAAACTCCACAACTAGAAACTCCGCAACTAGAGACTCCACAACTAGAAACTCCACAACTAGAAACTCCACAACTACAAACTCCACAAATACAGACTCGGCAACTAGAAATTTTATATCTAGAAACTCCACAACTAGAAACTGCAAAACTAGAGACTTCACAACTAGAAACTCAACAACTAGAAACTCCACAACTAAAAACTCCACAACTGGAAACTCCACAACTTGAGACTCCGCAACTTGAAACTTCACCACTAGAAACTCCGCTATTAAAAACTCCGCAACTAGAAACTCCACAACTTGAAACTCCACAACTAGAAACTCCACAACTCGAAACTCCACAACTAGAAACTCCACAACCAGAGACTCCGCAACTCCACAACTAGAAACTCCACAACTGGAAACTCCACAACTAGATACTCTGCAACAAGAAACTCCACAACTAGAGACTCAACAACTTGAAACTCCACAACTTTAAACTCCACAACTTGAGACTCCACAACTAGAAACTCCACAACTTGAAACTCCACAACTAGAAACTCCACAACCAGAAACTCCACAACTAGAAACTACACAGCTAGAAACTCCACAACTAGACACTCTGCAACTAGAGACTCGACAACTAGAAACTCAACAACTAGAAACTCCACAACTACAAGCTACACAAATAGAGACTCGGCTACAAGAAATTTCATGTCTAGAAAGTCCACAACTAAAACTCCACAACTGGAAACTCCACAACTAGAAACTCCACAACTAGAAACTCGACAACTAGAGAATCCGCAACTAGAAACTCCACATTCAGAGACTCTGAAACTAGAAACTCCGCAGCTAGATACTCCACGAATAGAAACTCCGCAACTAGAAACTCCGCAGCTAGAAACTACACAACTAGAGACTCCACAACTAGAAACTCCACAACTAGAAAGTCCACAAATTAAAACCTCACAACCTTAAGTTACGCAACTAGAAAATCCACAGCTAGAGATTATGCAACTAGAAACTCCATAACTAGAAACTCCACAACTAGAAACTCCAAAACTCGAAACTCCACAACTCGAAACTTCACAACTGGAAACTCCACAACTAGAAACTCCGCAACTAGAAACTCCACATCTAGAGACTCCACAACTTGAAACTCCACAACTAGAGACTCTGCAACTAGAAACTCAACAACTAGAGACTGCGCAACTCAACAACTAGAAACTCCACAACTGGAAACTCCACAACTAGAAACTCCACATTTAGAAACTCCACAACTAGAAACTCGACAACTAGAGAATCCGCAACTAGAAACTCCACAATCAGAGACTCTGCAAATAGAAACTCCACAGCTTGAGTCTCCGCAACTTGAAACTCCACAACTAGAAACTCCGCAACTAGAAACTCCACAACTAGGGACTCCACAACTAGAAACTCCACAACTAGAAACTCCACAACTCGAAACTCGACTACTAGATACTCCACAACTGGAAACTCGGCAACTAGAAACTCCACGACTAGAGACTCTACAACTTGAAACTCCACAACTAGAGACTCTGCAACTAGAAACTCCACAACTCGAAACCACAACTGGAAACTCCAAAACTAGACACTCCACAACAAAAAACTCTTCAACTAGAAACTCCTAAACTAGAGACTCCACAACTAGAGAATCCACAACTAGAGACTTCAAACTAGAAACTCCACAACTAAAAACTCAACAACTAGAAACTCCAAATCTAGAGACTCCACAACTTGAAACTCCACAACTAGAGACTCTGCAACTAGAAACTCAACAACTAGAGACTGTGCACCTCAACAACTAGAAACTCCACAACTGGAAAATCCACAACTAGATACTCCACAACTAGAAAATCTACAACTAGAAACTCCACAACTATAGACTCCACAACTTGAAACTCCACAAGTTTAAACTCCACAACTTGATACTCCACAACTAGAAACTCCGCAACTGGAAACTCCCGAACTAGAAACTCCGCAACTAGAAACTCCGCAACAGGAGACTCAACAACTAGAAACTCCACAACTAGAAACTCCAAAACTAGAAACTCCACAACTAGAAACTTCACAACTAGAAACTCCGCAACTAGAGACTCCACAACTAGAAACTCCACAACTTGAAACTCCTCAACTAAAAACTCCACAACCTGAAACTCCACAACAAGAAACTCCGCAACTAGAAACTCCGCAACTAGAGACTCCACAGCTAGAAACTCCACAACTAAAACTCCACAAATACAGACTCGGCAACTAGAAATTCCATATCTAGAAACTCCACAACTAGAAACTGCAAAACTAGAGACTTCACAACTAGAAACTCAACAACTAGAAACTCCACAACTAAAAACTCCACAACTGGAAACTCCACAACTTGTGACTCTGCAACTTGAAACTTCACAACTAGAAACTCCGCTATTAAAAACTCCGCAACTAGAAACTCCGCAACTAGAAACTCCACAACTTAAAACTCCACAACTAGATACTCCACAACTGGAAACTCGGCAACTAGGAACTCCACGACTAGAGACTCTACAACTTGAAACTCCACAACTAGAGACTCTGCAACTAGAAACTCCACAACTCGAAACCACAACTGAAAACTCCACAACTAGACACTCCACAACAAAAAACTCTTCAACTAGAAAGTCTTAAACTAGAGACTCCACAACTAGAGAATCTACAACTAGAGACTTCAAACTAGAAACTCCACAACTAAAAACTCAACATCTAGAAACTCCACAGCTTGAGACTCCGCAACTTGAAACTCCACAACTAGAAACTCCGCAACTAGAAACTCCACAACTAGGGACTCCACAACTAGAAACTCCACAACTAGAAACTCCACAACTCGAAACTCGACTACTAGATACTCCACAACTGGAAACTCGACAACTACAACTAGAAACTCCGCAACTAGAAACTCCACAACTAGAAACTCCGCAACTAGAAACTCCACAACTAGGGACTCCACAACTAGAAACTCCACAACTAGAAACTCCACAACTCGAAACTCCACTACTAGATACTCCACAACTGGAAACTCGACAACTAGAAACTCCACATCTAGAGACTCCACAACTTGAAACTCCACAACTAGAAACTCTGCAACTAGAAACTCAACAACTAGAGACTGCGCACCTCAACAACTAGAAACTCCACAACTGGAAAATCCACAACTAGATACTCCACAACTAGAAAATCTACAACTAGAAACTCCACAACTATAGACTCCACAACTTGAAACTCCACAAGTTTAAACTCCACAACTTGATACTCCACAACTAGAAACTCCGCAACTGGAAACTCCCGAACTAGAAACTCCCCAACTAGAAACTCTGCAACTAGAAACTCCGCAACAGGAGACTCAACAACTAGAAACTCCACAACTAGAAACTCCAAAACTAGAAACTCCACAACTAGAAACTTCACAACTAGAAACTCCGCAACTAGAGACTCCACAACTAGAAACTCCACAACTTGAAACTCCTCAACTAAAAACTCCACAACCTGAAACTCCACAACTAGAAAGTCCACAACTAGAGACTCCGCATTTCCACAACTAGAAACAACACAACTGGAAACTCCACAACTAGATACTCCACAACTAGAGACTCCCCAACTTGAAACTCCACAACTTTGAACTCCACAACTTGATACTCCACAACTAGAAACTCCACAACTTTAAACTCCACAACTAGAAACTCCACAACCAGAAAATCTACAACTAGAAACTACGCAACTACAAACTCCACAACCAGAGACTCTGCAACTAGAAACTCCACAACTCAAAACTCCACAACTAGAAACTCCACAACTAGAACCTCCACAACTAGAGACTCCACAACCTGACAACTAGATACTCCACAACTAGAAACTCCACAACTAGAGACTCCCCAACTTGAAACTCCACAACTTTAAACTCCACAACTTGAGACTCCACAACTAGAAACTCCACAACTTGAAACTCCACAACTAGAAACTCCACAACTAGAAACTCCACAACTAGAAACTCTACAACTAGAGACTCCGCAACTAGAAACTCCACAGCCAGAGACTCTGCAACTAGAAACTCTGCAGCTAGAAACTCCACAAACAGAAACTCCACAATTAGAAACTCCGCAGCTAGAAACTCCACAACTAGAGACTCCACAACTAGAAACTCCACAACTAGAAACTCCACAACTAGAAACTCCACAACTTGAAACCTCACAACCTTAAGTTCCGCCACTAGAAAATCCACAGCTAGAGATTCCGCAACTAGAAACTCCAAAACTAGAAACTCCACAACTAAAAACTCCACAACTAGAAACTCCACAACAACATACTCCACAACTAGAAACTCAACAACTAGAAACTCCACAACTAAAAACTCCACAACTGGAAACTCCACAACTCGAAACCACAACTGGAAACTCCACAACAAGAAACTCCACAACTAGAAACTCAACAACTAGAAACTCAACAACTAGAAACTCCGCAACTTGAAACTCCACAACTAGAAACTCCACAACAACAAACTCCACAAATAGAGGCTCCGCAACTATAAATTCCATATCTAGAAACTCCACAACTAAAAACTTTACAACTAGAAACTGCAAAACTAGAGAATTCACAACTAGAAACTCAACAACTAGAAACTCCACAACTAAAAACTCCACAACTGGAAACTCAACAACTTGAAACTCCACAACTAGAAACTCCACAACCAGAAACTCTACAACTGGAAACTCCACAACTAGAAACTCCACAACTAGAAACTCCGCAACTAGAGACTCCACAACTAAAAACTCCACAACTAGAAACTCCACAACAACAAACTCCACAAACAGAAACTCGGCAACTAGAAATTCCATATCTAGAAACTCCACAACTAAAAACCCCACAACTAAAAACTCCACAACTAGAAACTCCACAACTAGAAACTCTACAACTAGAGACTCCGCAACTAGAAACTCCACAGCCAGAGACTCTGCAACTAGAAACTCTGCAGCTAGAAACTCCACAAACAGAAACTCCACAATTAGAAACTCCGCAGCTAGAAACTCCACAACTAGAGACTCCACAACTAGAAACTCCACAACTAGAAACTCCACAACTAGAAACTCCACAACTTGAAACCTCACAACCTTAAGTTCCGCCACTAGAAAATCCACAGCTAGAGATTCCGCAACTAGAAACTCCAAAACTAGAAACTCCACAACTAAAAACTCCACAACTAGAAACTCCACAACAACAAACTCCACAACTAGAAACTCAACAACTAAAAACTCCACAACTAAAAACTCCACAACTGGAAACTCCACAACTCGAAACCACAACTGGAAACTCCACAACTAGACACTCTACAACAAAAAACTCTTCAACTAGAAACTCCTAAACTAGAGACTCCACAACTAGAGAATCTACAACTAGAGACTTCAAACTAGAAACTCCACAACTAAAAACTCAACAACTAGAAACTCCACAGCTTGAGACTCCGAAACTGAAAACTCCACAACTAGAAACTCCGCCACTAGAAACTCCACATCTAGAGACTCCACAACTTGAATCTCTACAACTAGAGACTCTGCAACTAGAAACTCAACAACTAGAGACTGCGCAACTCAACAACTAGAAACTCCACAACTGGAAACTCCACAACTAGAAACTCGACAACTAGAGAATCCGCAACTAGAAACTCCACAATCAGAGACTCTGCAACTAGAAACTCCACAGCTTGAGACTCCGCAACTTGAAACTCCGCAACTAGAAACTCCGCAACTAGAAACTCCACAACTAGGGACTCCACAACTAGAAACTCCACAACTAGAAACTCCACAACTCGAAACTTGACTACTGGATACTCCACAACTGGAAACTCGGCAACTAGAAACTCCACGACTAGAGACTCTACAACTTGAAACTCCACAACTAGAGACTCTGCAACTAGAAACTCCACAACTCGAAACCACAACTGGAAACTCCAAAACTAGACACTCCACAACAAAAAACTCTTCAACTAGAAACTCCTAAACTAGAGACTCCACAACTAGAGAATCTACAACTAGAGACTTCATACTAGAAACTCCACAACTAAAAACTCAACAACTAGAAACTCCACAGCTTGAGACTCCGCCACTTGAAACTCCACAAGTAGAAACTCCGAAACTAGAAACTCCACATCTAGAGACTCCACAACTTGAAACTCCACAACTAGAGACTCTGCAACTAGAAACTCAACAACTAGAGACTGCGCACCTCAACAACTAGAAACTCCACAACTGGAAAATCCACAACTAGATACTCCACAACTAGAAAATCTACAACTAGAAACTCCACAACTATAGACTCCACAACTTGAAACTCCACAAGTTTAAACTCCACAACTTGATACTCCACAACTAGAAACTCCGCAACTGGAAACTCCCGAACTAGAAACTCTGCAACTAGAAACTCCGCAACAGGAGACTCAACAACTAGAAACTCCACAACTAGAAACTCCAAAACTAGAAACTCCACAACTAGAAACTTCACAACTAGAAACTCCGCAACTAGAGACTCCAAAACTAGAAACTCCACAACTTGAAACTCCTCAACTAAAAACTCCACATCCTGAAACTCCACAACTAGAAACTCCGCAACTAAAAACTCTGCAACTATAGACTCCACAGCTAGAAACTCCACAACTAAAACTCCACAAATACAGACTCGGCAACTAGAAAATCCATATCTGGAAACTCCACAACTAGAAACTGCAAAACTAGAGACTTCACAACTAGAAACTCAACAACTAGAAACTCCACAACTAAGAACTCCACAACTGGAAACTCCACAACTTGAGACTCTGCAACTTGAAACTTCACAACTAGAAACTCCGCTATTAAAAACTCCGCAACTAGAAACTCCGCAACTAGAAACTCCACAACTTAAAACTCCACAACTAGATACTCCACAACTGGAAACTCGGCAACTAGAAACTCCACGACTAGAGACTCTACAACTTGAAACTCCACAACTAGAGACTCTGCAACTAGAAACTCAACAACTCGAAACCACAACTGGAAACTCCACAACTAGACACTCCACAACAAAAAACTCTTCAACTAGAAACTCCTAAACTAGAGACTCCACAACTAGAGAATCTACAACTAGAGACTTGAAACTAGAAACTCCACAACTAAAAACTCAACAACTAGAAACTCCACAGCTTGAGACTCCGCAACTGAAAACTCCACAACTAGAAACTCCACATCTAGAGACTCCACAACTTGAATCTCTACAACTAGAGACTCTGCAACTAGAAACTCAACAACTAGAGACTGCGCAACTCAACAACTAGAAACTCCACAACTGGAAAATCCACAACTAGATACTCCACAACTAGAAAATCTACAACTAGAAACTCCACAACTATAGACTCCACAACTTGAAACTCCACAAGTTTAAACTCCACAACTTGAGACTCCACAACTAGAAACTCCGCAACTGGAAACTCCCGAACTAGAAACTCCGCAACTAGAAACTCCGCAACAGGAGACTCTACAACTAGAAACTCCACAACTAGAAACTCCAAAACTAGAAACTCCACAACTAGAAACTTCACAACTAGAAACTCCGCAACTAGAGACTCAACAACTAGAAACTCCACAACTTGAAACTCCTCAACTAAAAACTCCACAACCAGAAACTCCACAACTAGAAACTCCGCAACTAGAGACTCCACAACTAGAAACTCCACAACTAGAAACTCCACAACTACAAACTCCACAAATACAGACTCGGCAACTAGAAATTTTATATCTAGAAACTCCACAACTAGAAACTGCAAAACTAGAGACTTCACAACTAGAAACTCAACAACTAGAAACTCCACAACTAAAAACTCCACAACTGGAAACTCCACAACTTGAGACTCCGCAACTTGAAACTTCACCACTAGAAACTCCGCTATTAAAAACTCCGCAACTAGAAACTCCACAACTTGAAACTCCACAACTAGAAACTCCACAACTCGAAACTCCACAACTAGAAACTCCACAACTAGAAACTCCACAACCAGAGACTCCGCAACTCCACAACTAGAAACTCCACAACTGGAAACTCCACAACTAGATACTCTGCAACAAGAAACTCCACAACTAGAGACTCAACAACTTGAAACTCCACAACTCTAAACTCCACAACTTGAGACTCCACAACTAGAAACTCCACAACTTGAAACTCCACAACTAGAAACTCCACAACCAGAAACTCCACAACTAGAAACTACACAGCTAGAAACTCCACAACTAGACACTCTGCAACTAGAGACTCGACAACTAGAAACTCAACAACTAGAAACTCCACAACTACAAGCTACACAAATAGAGACTCGGATACAAGAAATTTCATGTCTAGAAAGTCCACAACTAAAACTCCACAACTGGAAACTCCACAACTAGAAACTCCACAACTAGAAACTCGACAACTAGAGAATCCGCAACTAGAAACTTCACATTCAGAGACTCTGAAACTAGAAACTCCGCAGCTAGATACTCCACGAATAGAAACTCCGCAACTAGAAACTCCGCAGCTAGAAACTACACAACTAGAGACTCCACAGCTAGAAACTCCACAACTAGAAAGTCCACAAATTAAAACCTCACAACCTTAAGTTACGCAACTAGAAAATCCACAGCTAGAGATTATGCAACTAGAAACTCCATAACTAGAAACTCCGCAGCTAGAAACTCCACAACTAGAGACTCCACAACTAGAAACTCCACAACTAGAAACTCCACAACTAGAAACTCCACAACTTGAAACCTCACAACCTTAAGTTCCGCCACTAGAAAATCCACAGCTAGAGATTCCGCAACTAGAAACTCCAAAACTAGAAACTCCACAACTAAAAACTCCACAACTAAAAACTTTACAACTAGAAACTGCAAAACTAGAGAATTCACAACTAGAAACTCAACAACTAGAAACTCCACAACTAAAAACTCCACAACTGGAAACTCAACAACTTGAAACTCCACAACTAGAAACTCCACAACCAGAAACTCTACAACTGGAAACTCCACAACTAGAAACTCCACAACTAGAAACTCCGCAACTAGAGACTCCAGAACTAAAAACTCCACAACTAGAAACTCCACAACAACAAACTCCACAAACAGAAACTCGGCAACTAGAAATTCCATATCTAGAAACTCCACAACTAAAAACCCCACAACTAAAAACTCCACAACTAGAAACTCCACAACTAGAAACTCTACAACTAGAGACTCCGCAACTAGAAACTCCACAGCCAGAGACTCTGCAACTAGAAACTCTGCAGCTAGAAACTCCACAAACAGAAACTCCACAATTAGAAACTCCGCAGCTAGAAACTCCACAACTAGAGACTCCACAACTAGAAACTCCACAACTAGAAACTCCACAACTAGAAACTCCACAACTTGAAACCTCACAACCTTAAGTTCCGCCACTAGAAAATCCACAGCTAGAGATTCCGCAACTAGAAACTCCAAAACTAGAAACTCCACAACTAAAAACTCCACAACTAGAAACTCCACAACAACAAACTCCACAACTAGAAACTCAACAACTAGAAACTCCACAACTAAAAACTCCACAACTGGAAACTCCACAACTCGAAACCACAACTGGAAACTCCACAACTAGACACTCTACAACAAAAAACTCTTCAACTAGAAACTCCTAAACTAGAGACTCCACAACTAGAGAATCTACAACTAGAGACTTCAAACTAGAAACTCCACAACTAAAAACTCAACAACTAGAAACTCCACAGCTTGAGACTCCACAACTGGAAACTCGACAACTACAACTAGAAACTCCGCAACTAGAAACTCCACAACTAGAAACTCCGCAACTAGAAACTCCACAACTAGGGACTCCAGCACTAGAAACTCCACAACTAGAAACTCCACAACTCGAAACTCCACTACTAGATACTCCACAACTGGAAACTCGACAACTAGAAACTCCACATCTAGAGACTCCACAACTTGAAACTCCACAACTAGAAACTCTGCAACTAGAAACTCAACAACTAGATACTCCGCAACCCAACAACTAGAAACTCCACAACTGGAAAATCCATAACTAGATACTCCACAACTAGAAAATCTACAACTAGAAACTCCACAACCATAGACTCCACAACTTGAAACTCCACAAGTTTAAACTCCACAACTTGAGACTCCACAACTAGAAACTCCACAACTAGAAACTCCACAACTAGAAACTCCACAACTAGAAACTCCACAACTTGAAACCTCACAACCTTAAGTTCCGCCACTAGAAAATCCACAGCTAGAGATTCCGCAACTAGAAACTCCAAAACTAGAAACTCCACAACTAAAAACTCCACAACTAAAAACTTTACAACTAGAAACTGCAAAACTAGAGAATTCACAACTAGAAACTCAACAACTAGAAACTCCACAACTAAAAACTCCACAACTGGAAACTCAACAACTTGAAACTCCACAACTAGAAACTCCACAACCAGAAACTCTACAACTGGAAACTCCACAACTAGAAACTCCACAACTAGAAACTCCGCAACTAGAGACTCCACAACTAAAAACTCCACAACTAGAAACTCCACAACAACAAACTCCACAAACAGAAACTCGGCAACTAGAAATTCCATATCTAGAAACTCCACAACTAAAAACCCCACAACTAAAAACTCCACAACTAGAAACTCCACAACTAGAAACTCTACAACTAGAGACTCCGCAACTAGAAACTCCACAGCCAGAGACTCTGCAACTAGAAACTCTGCAGCTAGAAACTCCACAAACAGAAACTCCACAATTAGAAACTCCGCAGCTAGAAACTCCACAACTAGAGACTCCACAACTAGAAACTCCACAACTAGAAACTCCACAACTAGAAACTCCACAACTTGAAACCTCACAACCTTAAGTTCCGCCACTAGAAAATCCACAGCTAGAGATTCCGCAACTAGAAACTCCAAAACTAGAAACTCCACAACTAAAAACTCCACAACTGGAAACTCCACAACAACAAACTCCACAACTAGAAACTCAACAACTAGAAACTCCACAACTAAAAACTCCACAACTGGAAACTCCACAACTCGAAACCACAACTGGAAACTCCACAACTAGACACTCTACAACAAAAAACTCTTCAACTAGAAACTCCTAAACTAGAGACTCCACAACTAGAGAATCTACAACTAGAGACTTCAAACTAGAAACTCCACAACTAAAAACTCAACAACTAGAAACTCCACAGCTTGAGACTCCGAAACTGAAAACTCCACAACTAGAAACTCCGCCACTAGAAACTCCACATCTAGAGACTCCACAACTTGAATCTCTACAACTAGAGACTCTGCAACTAGAAACTCAACAACTAGAGACTGCGCAACTCAACAACTAGAAACTCCACAACTGGAAACTCCACAACTAGAAACTCGACAACTAGAGAATCCGCAACTAGAAACTCCACAATCAGAGACTCTGCAACTAGAAACTCCGACTAGAAACTCCGCAGCTAGAAACTACACAACTAGAGACTCCACAACTAGAAACTCCACAACTAGAAAGTCCACAAATTAAAACCTCACAACCTTAAGTTACGCAACTAGAAAATCCACAGCTAGAGATTATGCAACTAGAAACTCCATAACTAGAAACTCCACAACTAGAAACTCCAAAACTCGAAACTCCACAACTCGAAACTTCACAACTGGAAACTCCACAACTAGAAACTCCGCAACTAGAAACTCCACATCTAGAGACTCCACAACTTGAAACTCCACAACTAGAGACTCTGCAACTAGAAACTCAACAACTAGAGACTGCGCAACTTAACAACTAGAAACTCCACAACTGGAAACTCCACAACTAGAAACTCCACATTTAGAAACTCCACAACTAGAAACTCGACAACTAGAGAATCCGCAACTAGAAACTCCACAATCAGAGACTGCAACTAGAAACTCCACAGCTTGAGTCTCCGCAACTTGAAACTCCACAACTAGAAACTCCGCAACTAGAAACTCCATAACTAGGGACTCCACAACTAGAAACTCCACAACTAGAAACTCCACAACTCGAAACTCGACTACTAGATACTCCACAACTGGAAACTCGGCAACTAGAAACTCCACGACTAGAGACTCTACAACTTGAAACTCCACAACTAGAGACTCTGCAACTAGAAACTCCACAACTCGAAACCACAACTGGAAACTCCAAAACTAGACACTCCAAAACAAAAAACTCTTCAACTAGAAACTCCTAAACTAGAGACTCCACAACTAGAGAATCTACAACTAGAGACTTCAAACTAGAAACTCCACAACTAAAAACTCAACAACTAGAAACTCCACATCTAGAGACTCCACAACTTGAAACTCCACAACTAGAGACTCTGCAACTAGAAACTCAACAACTAGAGACTGCGCACCTCAACAACTAGAAACTCCACAACTGGAAAATCCACAACTAGATACTCCACAACTAGAAAATCTACAACTAGAAACTCCACAACTATAGACTCCACAACTTGAAACTCCACAAGTTTAAACTCCACAACTTGATACTCCACAACTAGAAACTCCGCAACTGGAAACTCCCGAACTAGAAACTCCGCAACTAGAAACTCCACAACTGGAAACTCGACAACTAGAAACTCCACATCTAGAGACTCCACAACTTGAAACTCCACAACTAGAAACTCTGCAACTAGAAACTCAACAACTAGATACTCCGCAACCCAACAACACGAAACTCCACAACTGGAAAATCCATAACTAGATACTCCACAACTAGAAAATCTACAACTAGAAACTCCACAACCATAGACTCCACAACTTGAAACTCCACAAGTTTAAACTCCACAACTTGAGACTCCACAACTAGAAACTCCGCAACTGGAAACTCCCGAACTAGAAACTCCGCAACTAGAAACTCCGCAACAGGAGACTCTACAACTAGAAACTCCACAACTAGAAACTCCAAAACTAGAAACTCCACAACTAGAAACTTCACAACTAGAAACTCCGCAACTAGAGACTCAACAACTAGAAACTCCACAACTTGAAACTCCTCAACTAAAAACTCCACAACCAGAAACTCCACAACTAGAAACTCCGCAACTAGAGACTCCACAACTAGAAACTCCACAACTAGAAACTCCACAACTACAAACTCCACAAATACAGACTCGGCAACTAGAAATTTTATATCTAGAAACTCCACAACTAGAAACTGCAAAACTAGAGACTTCACAACTAGAAACTCAACAACTAGAAACTTCACAACTAAAAACTCCACAACTGGAAACTCCACAACTTGAGACTCCGCAACTTGAAACTTCACCACTAGAAACTCCGCTATTAAAAACTCCGCAACTAGAAACTCCGCAACTAGAAACTCCACAACTTAAAACTCCACAACTAGATACTCCACAACTGGAAACTCGGCAACTAGAAACTCCACGACTAGAGACTCTACAACTTGAAACCCCACAACTACAGACTCTGCAATTATAAACTCCACAACTCGAAACCACAACTGAAAACTCCACAACTAGACACTCCACAACAAAAAACTCTTCAACTAGAAACTCCTAAACTAGAGACTCCACAACTAGAGAATCTACAACTAGAGACTTCAAACTAGAAACTCCACAACTAAAAACTCAACAACTAGAAACTCCACAGCTTGAGAGTCCGCAACTTGAAACTCCACAACTAGAAACTCCGCAACTAGAAACTCCACAACTAGGGACTCCACAACTAGAAACTCCAAAACTAGAAACTCCAAAACTAGAAACTCCACAACTAGAAACTTCACAACTAGAAACTCCGCAACTAGAGACTCTACAACTAGAAACTCCACAACTTGAAACTCAACTAAAAACTCCACAACCTGAAACTCCACAACTTGAAACTTCACAACTAGAAACTCCGCTATTAAAAACTCCGCAACTAGAAACTCCGCAACTAGAAACTCCACAACCTAAAACTCCACAACTAGATACTCCACAACTGGAAACTCGGCAACTAGAAACTCCACGACTAGAGACTCTACAACTTGAAAATCCACAACTAGAGACTCTGCAACTAGAAACTCCACAACTCGAAACCACAACTGAAAACTCCACAACTAGACACTCCACAACAAAAAACTCTTCAACTAGAAACTCCTAAACTAGAGACTCCACAACTAGAGAATCTACAACTAGAGACTTCAAACTAGAAACTCCACAACTAAAAACTCAACAACTAGAAACTCCACAGCTTGAGACTCCGCAACTTGAAACTCCACAACTAGAAACTCCGCAACTAGAAACTCCACAACTAGGGACTCCACAACTAGAAACTCCACAACTAGAAACTCCACAACTCGAAACTCGACTACTAGATACTCCACAACTGGAAACTCGACAACTACAACTAGAAACTCCGCAACTAGAAACTCCACAACTAGAAACTCCGCAACTAGAAACTCCACAACTAGGGACTCCACAACTAGAAACTCCACAACAAGAAACTCCACAACTCGAAACTCCACTACTAGATACTCCACAACTGGAAACTCGACAACTAGAAACTCCACATCTAGAGACTCCACAACTTGAAACTCCACAACTAGAAACTCTGCAACTAGAAACTCAACAACTAGATACTCCGCAACTCAACAACTAGAAACTCCACAACTGGAAAATCCATAACTAGATACTCCACAACTAGAAAATCTACAACTAGAAACTCCACAACCATAGACTCCACAACTTGAAACTCCACAAGTTTAAACTCCACAACTTGAGACTCCACAACTAGAAACTCCACAACTAGAAACTCCACAACTACAAACTCCACAAATACAGACTCGGCAACTAGAAATTTTATATCTAGAAACTCCACAACTAGAAACTGCAAAACTAGAGACTTCACAACTAGAAACTCAACAACTAGAAACTCCACAACTAAAAACTCCACAACTGGAAACTCCACAACTTGAGACTCCGCAACTTGAAACTTCACCACTAGAAACTCCGCTATTAAAAACTCCGCAACTAGAAACTCCACAACTGGAAACTCCACAACTAGAAACTCCACAACTAGAAACTCCACAACTCGAAACTCCACAACTAGAAACTCCACAACTAGAAACTCCACAACCAGAGACTCCGCAACTCCACAACTAGAAACTCCACAACTGGAAACTCCACAACTAGATACTCTGCAACAAGAAACTCCACAACTAGAGACTCAACAACTTGAAACTCCACAACTTTAAACTCCACAACTTGAGACTCCACAACTAGAAACTCCACAACTTGAAACTCCACAACTAGAAACTCCACAACCAGAAACTCCACAACTAGAAACTACACAGCTAGAAACTCCACAACTAGAAACTCTGCAACTAGAGACTCGACAACTAGAAACTCAACAACTAGAAACTCCACAACTACAAGCTACACAAATAGAGATTCGGCTACAAGAAATTTCATGTCTAGAAAGTCCACAACTATAACTCCACTACTGGAAACTCCACAACTAGAAACTCCGCAACTAGAAACTCGACAACTAGAGAATCCGCAACTAGAAACTCCACATTCAGAGACTCTGCAACTAGAAACTCCGCAGCTAGATACTCCACAAATAGAAACCCCGCAACTAGAAACTCCGCAGCTAGAAACTACACAACTAGAGACTCCACAACTAGAAACTCCACAACTAGAAAGTCCACAAATTAAAACCTCACAACCTTAAGTTACGCAACTAGAAAATCCACAGCTAGAGATTCCGCAACTAGAAACTCCATAACTAGAAACTCCACAACTCAAAACGCCACAACTAGAAACTCCAAAACTCGAAACTCCACAACTCGAAACTTCACAACTGGAAACTCCACAACTAGAAACTCCGCAACTAGAAACTCCACATCTAGAGACTCCACAACTTGAAACTCCACAACTAGAGACTCTGCAACTAGAAACTCAACAACTAGAGACTGCGCAACTCAACAACTAGAAACTCCACAACTGGAAACTCCACAACTAGAAACTCCACATTTAGAAACTCCACAACTAGAAACTCGACAACTAGAGAATCCGCAACTAGAAACTCCACAATCAGAGACTCTGCAACTAGAAACTCCACAGCTTGAGACTCCGCAACTTGAAACTTCACAACTAGAAACTCCGCAACTAGAAACTCCACAACTAGGGACTCCACAACTAGAAACTCCACAACTAGAAACTCCACAACTCGAAACTCGACTACTAGATACTCCACAACTGGAAACTCGGCAACTAGAAACTCCACGACTAGAGACTCTACAACTTGAAACTCCACAACTAGAGACTCTGCAACTAGAAACTCCACAACTCGAAACCACAACTGGAAACTCCAAAACTAGACACTCCACAACAAAAAAACTCTTCAACTAGAAACTCCTAAGCTAGAGACTCCACAACTAGAGAATCTACAACTAGAGACTTCAAACTAGAAACTCCACAACTAAAAACTCAACAACTAGAAACTCCACAGCTTGAGACTCCGCCACTTGAAACTCCACAAGTAGAAACTCCGCAACTAGAAACTCCACATCTAGAGACTCCACAACTTGAAACTCCACAACTAGAGACTCTGCAACTAGAAACTCAACAACTAGAGACTGCGCACCTCAACAACTAGAAACTCCACAACTGGAAATCCACAACTAGATACTCCACAACTAGAAAATCTACAACTCGAAACTCCACAGCTATAGACTCCACAACTTGAAACTCCACAAGTTTAAACTCCACAACTTGATACTCCACAACTAGAAACTCCGCAACTGGAAACTCCCGAACTAGAAACTCCGCAACTAGAAACTCCGCAACAGGAGACTCAACAACTAGAAACTCCACAACTAGAAACTCCAAAACTAGAAACTCCACAACTAGAAACTTCACAACTAGAAACTCCGCAACTAGAGACTCCACAACTAGAAACTCCACAACTTGAAACTCCTCAACTAAAAACTCCACAACCTGAAACTCCACAACTAGAAACTCCGCAACTAGAAACTCCGCAACTAGAGACTCCACAGCTAGAAACTCCACAACTAAAACTCCACAAATACAGACTCGGCAACTAGAAATTCTATATCTAGAAACTCCACAACTAGAAACTGCAAAACTAGAGACTTCACAACTAGAAACTCAACAACTAGAAACTCCACAACTAAAAACTCCACAACTGGAAACTCCACAACTTGAGACTCTGCAACTTGAAACTTCACAACTAGAAACTCCGCTATTAAAAACTCCGCAACTAGAAACTCCGCAACTAGAAACTCCACAACTTAAAACTCCAAAACTAGATACTCCACAACTGGAAACTCGGCAACTAGAAACTCCACGACTAGAGACTCTACAACTTGAAACTCCACAACTAGAGACTCTGCAACTAGAAACTCCACAACTCGAAACCACAACTGAAAACTCCACAACTAGACACTCCACAACAAAAAACTCTTCAACTAGAAACTCTTAAACTAGAGACTCCACAACTAGAGAATCTACAACTAGAGACTTCAAACTAGAAACTCCACAACTAAAAACTCAACAACTAGAAACTCCACAGCTTGAGACTCCGCAACTTGAAACTCCACAACTAGAAACTCCGCAACTAGAAACTCCACAACTAGGGACTCCACAACTAGAAACTCCACAACTAGAAACTCCACAACTCGAAACTCGACTACTAGATACTCCACAACTGGAAACTCGACAACTACAACTAGAAACTCCGCAACTAGAAACTCCACAACTAGAAACTCCGCAACTAGAAACTCCACAACTAGGGACTCCAGCACTAGAAACTCCACAACTAGAAACTCCACAACTCGAAACTCCACTACTAGATACTCCACAACTGGAAACTCGACAACTAGAAACTCCACATCTAGAGACTCCACAACTTGAAACTCCACAACTAGAAACTCTGCAACTAGAAACTCAACAACTAGATACTCCGCAACCCAACAACTAGAAACTCCACAACTGGAAAATCCATAACTAGATACTCCACAACTAGAAAATCTACAACTAGAAACTCCACAACCATAGACTCCACAACTTGAAACTCCACAAGTTTAAACTCCACAACTTGAGACTCCACAACTAGAAACTCCACAACTAGAAACTCCACAACTGGAAACTCCCCAACTAGAAACTCTGCAACTAGAAACTCCGTGACAGAAGACTCTACAACTTGAAACTCCACAACTAGAAACTCCAAAACTAGAAACTCCACAACTAGAAACTTCACAACTAGAAACTTCGCAACTAGAGGCTCCACAACTAGAAACTCCACAACTCTAAACTCCTCAACTAGAAACTCCTCAACCAGAAACTCCACAACTAGAAACTCGCTACTAGAAACTCCGCAACTAGAGACTCCACAACTAGAAACTCCACAACTAGGAACTCCACAACTACAAACTCCACAATTACAGACTCGGCACTTAGAAATTCCATATCTAGAAACTCCACAACTAGAAACTGCAAAACTAGAGACTTCACAACTAGAAACTCAACAACTAGAAACTCCACAACTAAAAATTAGAACTGGAAACTCGGCAACTAGAAACTCCACGACTAGAGACTCTACAACTTGAAACTCCACAACTAGAGACTCTGCAACTAGAAACTCCACAACTCGAAACCACAACTGGAAACTCCACAACTAGACACTCCACAACAAAAAACTCTTCAACTAGAAACTCCTAAACTAGAGACTCCACAACTAGAGAATCTACAACTAGAGACTTCAAACTAGAAACTCCACAACTAAAAACTCAACAACTAGAAACTCCACAGCTTGAGACTCCGCAACTGAAAACTCCACAACTAGAAACTCCGCCACTAGAAACTCCACATCTAGAGACTCCACAACTTGAATCACTACAACTAGAGACTCTGCAACTAGAAACTCAACAACTAGAGACTGCGCAACTCAACAACTAGAAACTTCACAACTGGAAAATCCACAACTAGATACTCCACAACTAGAAAATCTACAACTAGAAACTCCACAACTATAGACTCCACAACTTGAAACTCCACAAGTTTAAACTCCACAACTTGAGACTCCACAACTAGAAACTCCGCAACTGGAAACTCCCGAACTAGAAACTCCGCAACTAGAAACTCCGCAACAGGAGACTCTACAACTAGAAACTCCACAACTAGAAACTCCAAAACTAGAAACTCCACAACTAGAAACTTCACAACTAGAAACTCCGCAACTAGAGACTCAACAACTAGAAACTCCACAACTTGAAACTCCTCAACTAAAAACTCCACAACCAGAAACTCCACAACTAGAAACTCCGCAACTAGAGACTCCACAACTAGAAACTCCGCAACTACAAACTCCACAACTACAAACTCCACAAATACAGACTCGGCAACTAGAAATTTTATATCTAGAAACTCCACAACTAGAAACTGCAAAACTAGAGACTTCACAACTAGAAACTCAACAACTAGAAACTCCACAACTAAAAACTCCACAACTGGAAACTCCACAACTTGAGACTCCGCAACTTGAAACTTCACCACTAGAAACTCCGCTATTAAAAACTCCGCAACTAGAAACTCCGCAACTAGAAACTCCACAACTTAAAACTCCACAACTAGATACTCCACAACTGGAAACTCGGCAACTAGAAACTCCACGACTAGAGACTCTACAACTTGAAACCCCACAACTACAGACTCTGCAACTAGAAACTCCACAACTCGAAACCACAACTGAAAACTCCACAACTAGACACTCCACAAAAAAACTCTTCAACTAGAAACTCCTAAACTAGAGACTCCACTACTAGAGAATCTACAACTAGAGACTTCAAACTAGAAACTCCACAACTAAAAACTCAACAACTAGAAACTCCACAGCTTGAGACTCCGCAACTTGAAACTCCACAACTAGAAACTCCGCAACTAGAAACTCCACAACTAGGGACTCCACAACTAGAAACTCCACAACTAGAAACTCCAAAACTAGAAACTCCACAGCTAGAAACTTCACAACTAGAAACTCCGCAACTAGAGACTCCACAACTAGAAACTCCACAACTTGAAACTCCTCAACTAAAAACTCCACAACCTGAAACTCCACAACTAGAAACTCCGCAACTAGAAACTCCGCAACTAGAGACTCTACAGCTAGAAACTCCAGAACTAAAACTCCACAAATACAGACTCGGCAACTAGAAATTCCATATCTAGAAACTCCACAACTAGAAACTGCAAAACTAGAGACTTCACAACTAGAAACTCAACAACTAGAAACTCCACAACTAAAAACTCCACAACTGTAAACTCCACAACTTGAGACTGCAACTTGAAACTTCACAACTAGAAACTCCGCTATTAAAAACTCCGCAACTAGAAACTCCGCAACTAGAAACTCCAAAACCTAAAACTCCACAACTAGATACTCCACAACTGGAAACTCGGCAACTAGAAACTCCACGACTAGAGACTCTACAACTTGAAACTCCACAACTAGAGACTCTGCAACTAGAAACTCCACAACTCGAAACCACAACTGAAAACTCCACAACTAGACACTCCACAACAAAAAACTCTTCAACTAGAAACTCTTAAACTAGAGACTCCACAACTAGAGAATCTACAACTAGAGACTTCAAACTAGAAACTCCACAACTAAAAACTCAACAACTAGAAACTCCACAGCTTGAGACTCCGCAACTTGAAACTCCACAACTAGAAACTCCGCAACTAGAAACTCCACAACTAGGGACTCCACAACTAGAAACTCCACAACTAGAAACTCCACAACTCGAAACTCGACTACTAGATACTCCACAACTGGAAACTCGACAACTACAACTAGAAACTCCGCAACTAGAAACTCCACAACTAGAAACTCCGCAACTAGAAACTCCACAACTAGGGACTCCAGCACTAGAAACTCCACAACTAGAAACTCCACAACTCGAAACTCCACTACTAGATACTCCACAACTGGAAACTCGACAACTAGAAACTCCACATCTAGAGACTCCACAACTTGAAACTCCACAACTAGAAACTCTGCAACTAGAAACTCAACAACTAGATACTCCGCAACCCAACAACTAGAAACTCCACAACTGGAAAATCCATAACTAGATACTCCACAACTAGAAAATCTACAACTAGAAACTCCACAACCATAGACTCCACAACTTGAAACTCCACAAGTTTAAACTCCACAACTTGAGACTCCACAACTAGAAACTCCACAACTAGAAACTCCACAACTGGAAACTCCCCAACTAGAAACTCTGCAACTAGAAACTCCGTGACAGAAGACTCTACAACTTGAAACTCCACAACTAGAAACTCCAAAACTAGAAACTCCACAACTAGAAACTTCACAACTAGAAACTTCGCAACTAGAGGCTCCACAACTAGAAACTCCACAACTCTAAACTCCTCAACTAGAAACTCCTCAACCAGAAACTCCACAACTAGAAACTCGCTACTAGAAACTCCGCAACTAGAGACTCCACAACTAGAAACTCCACAACTAGGAACTCCACAACTACAAACTCCACAATTACAGACTCGGCACTTAGAAATTCCATATCTAGAAACTCCACAACTAGAAACTGCAAAACTAGAGACTTCACAACTAGAAACTCAACAACTAGAAACTCCACAACTAAAAATTAGAACTGGAAACTCGGCAACTAGAAACTCCACGACTAGAGACTCTACAACTTGAAACTCCACAACTAGAGACTCTGCAACTAGAAACTCCACAACTCGAAACCACAACTGGAAACTCCACAACTAGACACTCCACAACAAAAAACTCTTCAACTAGAAACTCCTAAACTAGAGACTCCACAACTAGAGAATCTACAACTAGAGACTTCAAACTAGAAACTCCACAACTAAAAACTCAACAACTAGAAACTCCACAGCTTGAGACTCCGCAACTGAAAACTCCACAACTAGAAACTCCGCCACTAGAAACTCCACATCTAGAGACTCCACAACTTGAATCACTACAACTAGAGACTCTGCAACTAGAAACTCAACAACTAGAGACTGCGCAACTCAACAACTAGAAACTTCACAACTGGAAAATCCACAACTAGATACTCCACAACTAGAAAATCTACAACTAGAAACTCCACAACTATAGACTCCACAACTTGAAACTCCACAAGTTTAAACTCCACAACTTGAGACTCCACAACTAGAAACTCCGCAACTGGAAACTCCCGAACTAGAAACTCCGCAACTAGAAACTCCGCAACAGGAGACTCTACAACTAGAAACTCCACAACTAGAAACTCCAAAACTAGAAACTCCACAACTAGAAACTTCACAACTAGAAACTCCGCAACTAGAGACTCAACAACTAGAAACTCCACAACTTGAAACTCCTCAACTAAAAACTCCACAACCAGAAACTCCACAACTAGAAACTCCGCAACTAGAGACTCCACAACTAGAAACTCCGCAACTACAAACTCCACAACTACAAACTCCACAAATACAGACTCGGCAACTAGAAATTTTATATCTAGAAACTCCACAACTAGAAACTGCAAAACTAGAGACTTCACAACTAGAAACTCAACAACTAGAAACTCCACAACTAAAAACTCCACAACTGGAAACTCCACAACTTGAGACTCCGCAACTTGAAACTTCACCACTAGAAACTCCGCTATTAAAAACTCCGCAACTAGAAACTCCGCAACTAGAAACTCCACAACTTAAAACTCCACAACTAGATACTCCACAACTGGAAACTCGGCAACTAGAAACTCCACGACTAGAGACTCTACAACTTGAAACCCCACAACTACAGACTCTGCAACTAGAAACTCCACAACTCGAAACCACAACTGAAAACTCCACAACTAGACACTCCACAAAAAAACTCTTCAACTAGAAACTCCTAAACTAGAGACTCCACTACTAGAGAATCTACAACTAGAGACTTCAAACTAGAAACTCCACAACTAAAAACTCAACAACTAGAAACTCCACAGCTTGAGACTCCGCAACTTGAAACTCCACAACTAGAAACTCCGCAACTAGAAACTCCACAACTAGGGACTCCACAACTAGAAACTCCACAACTAGAAACTCCAAAACTAGAAACTCCACAGCTAGAAACTTCACAACTAGAAACTCCGCAACTAGAGACTCCACAACTAGAAACTCCACAACTTGAAACTCCTCAACTAAAAACTCCACAACCTGAAACTCCACAACTAGAAACTCCGCAACTAGAAACTCCGCAACTAGAGACTCTACAGCTAGAAACTCCAGAACTAAAACTCCACAAATACAGACTCGGCAACTAGAAATTCCATATCTAGAAACTCCACAACTAGAAACTGCAAAACTAGAGACTTCACAACTAGAAACTCAACAACTAGAAACTCCACAACTAAAAACTCCACAACTGTAAACTCCACAACTTGAGACTGCAACTTGAAACTTCACAACTAGAAACTCCGCTATTAAAAACTCCGCAACTAGAAACTCCGCAACTAGAAACTCCAAAACCTAAAACTCCACAACTAGATACTCCACAACTGGAAACTCGGCAACTAGAAACTCCACGACTAGAGACTCTACAACTTGAAACTCCACAACTAGAGACTCTGCAACTAGAAACTCCACAACTCGAAACCACAACTGAAAACTCCACAACTAGACACTCCACAACAAAAAACTCTTCAACTAGAAACTCCTAAACTAGAGACTCCACAACTAGAGAATCTACAACTAGAGACTTCAAACTAGAAACTCCACAACTAAAAACTCAACAACTAGAAACTCCACAGCTTGAGACTCCGCAACTTGAAACTCCACAACTAGAAACTCCGCAACTAGAAACTCCACAACTAGGGACTCCACAACTAGAAACTCCACAACTAGAAACTCCACAACTCGAAACTCGACTACTAGATACTCCACAACTGGAAACTCGACAACTACAACTAGAAACTCCGCAACTAGAAACTCCACAACTAGAAACTCCGCAACTAGAAACTCCACAACTAGGGACTCCACCACTAGAAACTCCACAACTAGAAACTCCACAACTCGAAACTCCACTACTAGATACTCCACAACTGGAAACTCGACAACTAGAAACTCCACATCTAGAGACTCCACAACTTGAAACTCCACAACTAGAAACTCTGCAACTAGAAACTCAACAACTAGATACTCCGCAACTCAACAACTAGAAACTCCACAACTGGAAAATCCATAACTAGATACTCCACAACTAGAAAATCTACAATTAGAAACTCCACAACCATACACTCCACAACTTGAAACTCCACAAGTTTAAACTCCACAACTTGAGACTCCACAACTAGAAACTCCACAACTAGAAACTCCACAACTACAAACTCCACAAATACAGACTCGGCAACTAGAAATTTTATATCTAGAAACTCCACAACTAGAAACTGCAAAACTAGAGACTTCACAACTAGAAACTCAACAACTAGAAACTCCACAACTAAAAACTCCACAACTGGAAACTCCACAACTTGAGACTCCGCAACTTGAAACTTCACCACTAGAAACTCCGCTATTAAAAACTCCGCAACTAGAAACTCCACAACTGGAAACTCCACAACTAGAAACTCCACAACTAGAAACTCCACAACTCGAAACTCCACAACTAGAAACTCCACAACTAGAAACTCCACAACCAGAGACTCCGCAACTCCACAACTAGAAACTCCACAACTGGAAACTCCACAACTAGATACTCTGCAACAAGAAACTCCACAACTAGAGACTCAACAACTTGAAACTCCACAACTTTAAACTCCGAAACTTGAGACTCCACAACTAGAAACTCCACAACTTGAAACTCCACAACTAAAAACTCCACAACTAGAAACTCCACAACCAGAAACTCCACAACTAGAAACTACACAGCTAGAAACTCCACAACTAGAAACTCTGCAACTAGAGACTCGACAACTAGAAACTCAACAACTAGAAACTCCACAACTACAAGCTACACAAATAGAGACTCGGCTACAAGAAATTTCATGTCTAGAAAGTCCACAACTATAACTCCACTACTGGAAACTCCACAACTAGAAACTCCACAACTAGAAACTCGACAACTTGAGAATCCGCAACTAGAAACTCCACATTCAGAGACTCTGCAACTAGAAACTCCGCAGCTAGATACTCCACAAATAGAAACCCCGCAACTAGAAACTCCGCAGCTAGAAACTACACAACTAGAGACTCCACAACTAGAAACTCCACAACTAGAAAGTCCACAAATTAAAACCTCACAACCTTACGTTACGCAACTAGAAAATCCACAGCTAGAGATTCCGCAACTAGAAACTCCATAACTAGAAACTCCACAACTCAAAACTCCACAACTAGAAACTCCAAAACTCGAAACTCCACAACTCGAAACTTCACAACTGGAAACTCCACAACTAGAAACTCCGCAACTAGAAACTCCACATCTAGAGACTCCACAACTTGAAACTCCACAACTAGAGACTCTGCAACTAGAAACTCAACAACTAGAGACTGCGCAACTCAACAACTAGAAACTCCACAACTGGAAACTCCACAACTAGAAACTCCACATTTAGAAACTCCACAACTAGAAACTCGACAACTAGAGAATCCGCAACTAGAAACTCCACAATCAGAGACTCTGCAACTAGAAACTCCACAGCTTGAGACTCCGCAACTTGAAACTCCACAACTAGAAACTCCGCAACTAGAAACTCCACAACTAGGGACTCCACAACTATAAACTCCACAACTAGAAACTCCACAACTCGAAACTCGACTACTAGATACTCCACAACTGGAAACTCGGCAACTAGAAACTCCACGACTAGAGACTCTACAACTTGAAACTCCACAACTAGAGACTCTGCAACTAGAATCTCCACAACTCGAAACCACAACTGGAAATTCCAAAACTAGACACTCCACAACAAAAAACTCTTCAACTAGAAACTCCTAAACTAGAGACTCCACAACTAGAGAATCTACAACTAGAGACTTCAAACTAGAAACTCCACAACTAAAAACTCAACAACTAGAAACTCCACAGCTTGAGACTCCGCAACTTGAAACTCCACAAGTAGAAACTCCGCAACTAGAAACTCCACATCTAGAGACTCCACAACTTGAAACTCCACAACTAGAGACTCTGCAACTAGAAACTCAACAACTAGAGACTGCGCACCTCAACAACTAGAAACCCCACAACTGGAAACTCCACAACTAGATACTCCACAACTAGAAAATCTACAACTAGAAACTCCACAACTATAGACTCTACAACTTGAAACTCCACAAGTTTAAACTCCACAACTAGAAACTCCACAACTAGAAACTCCACAACTAGAAACTCAACAACTAGAAACTCCGAAACTAGAGACTCCAAAACTAGAAACTCGACAACTTGAAACTCCACAACTTGAAACTCCAAAACTACAAACTCCACAAAACGAGACTCTGCAACTAGAAATTCCATATCTAGAAACTCCACAACTAAAAACTTTACAACTAGAAACTGCAAAACTAGAGACTTCACAACTAGAAACTCAACAACAAGGAACTCCACAACTAAAAACTTCACAGCTGGAAACTCCACAACTTGAGACTCCGCAACTTGAAACTTCACAAGTAGAAACTCCGCTATTAAAAACTCCACAACCAGAAACTCCGCAACTAGAAACTCCACAACTTAATACTCCACAACTAGATACTCCACAACTGGAAACTCCTCAACTAGATACTTCACAACTGGAAACTCCACAACTAGATACTCCACAACTGGAAACTCCACAACTAGAAACTCCACAACTAGAGACTCCACAACTCGAAACTCCACAACTAGAAAGTCCACAACCAGACACTCCGCAACTCCACAACTAGAAACTCCACAACTGGAAACTCCACAACTAGATACTCCGCAACTAGTAACTCTAACTCTAGAGACTACACAACTAGAAACTCAACAACTAGAAACTCCACAACTTAAAACTCTACAACTGGAAACTCCACAACTTGAACTCCGAAACTTGAAACTCCACAACTAGAAACTCCGCTATTAAAAACTCCGCAACTAGAAACTCCACAACTAGATACTTCAACTGGAAACTCCACAACTAGAAACTTCACAACTGGAAACTCCACAACTAGATACTCCACTACTGGAAACTCCACAACCAGACTCTGCAACTAGAAACTCCCCAACTTGAAACTCCACAACTTTGAACTCCACAACTTGATACTCCACAACTAGAAACTCCACAACTTTAAACTCCACAACTAGAAACTCCACAACCAGAAAAACTACAACTAGAAACTCCGCAACTACAAACTCCACAACCAGAGACTCTGCAACTATAAACTCCACAACTAGAAACTCCACAACTAGAAACTCCACAACTAGAAACTCCACAACTAGAACTTCCACAACTAGAGACTCCGCAACTCCACAACTAGATACTCCACAACTAGAAACTCCTCAACTAGAGACTCCCCAACTTGAAACTCCACAACTTTGAACTCCACAACTTGATACTCCACAACTAGAAACTCCACAACTTTAAACTCCACAACTAGAAACTCCACAACTAGAAACTCCACAACTTGAAACCTCACAACCTTAAGTTCCGCAACTAGAAAACCCACAGCTAGAGATTCCGCAACTAGAAATTCCACAACTAGACACTCCACAACTAAAAACTATTCAACTAGAAACTCCTAAACTAGAGACTACACCACTAGAGAATCTACAACTAGAGACTTCAAACTAGAAACTCAACAACTAGAAACTCCACAACTAAAAACTCAACAACTAGAGACTGAACAGCATGAGACTCCGCAACTTGAAACTCCACAACTAGAAACTCCACATCGAGAAACTCCACAAGTAGGGACTCTGCAACTAGAAACTCCAACACTAGAAACTCCACAACTGGAAACTCCACTACTAGATACTCCATAACTAGAAACTCGACAACTAAAAACTCCACATCTAGAGACTCCACAACTTTAAACTCCACAACTAGAGACTCTGCAACTAGAAACTCCACAACTAGAAACTCCACAACTATAAACTCCACAACTACAAACTCCACAAATAGAGACTCGGCAACTAGAAATTCCACAAATAGAGACTCGGCAACTAGAAATTCCATATCTAGAAACTTTACAACTAGAAACTGCAAAACTAGAGACTTCACAACTAGAAACTCAACAACAAGGAACTCCACAACTAAAAACTTCACAGCTGGAAACTCCACAACTTGAGACTCCGCAACTTGAAACTTCACAAGTAGAAACTCCGCTATTAAAAACTCCACAACCAGAAACTCCGCAACTAGAAACTCCACAACTTAATACTCCACAACTAGATACTCCACAACTGGAAACTCCTCAACTAGATACTTCACAACTGGAAACTCCACAACTAGATACTCCACAACTGGAAACTCCACAACTAGAAACTCCACAACTAGAGACTCCACAACTCGAAACTCCACAACTAGAAAGTCCACAACCAGACACTCCGCAACTCCACAACTAGAAACTCCACAACTGGAAACTCCACAACTAGATACTCCGCAACTAGTAACTCTAACTCTAGAGACTACACAACTAGAAACTCAACAACTAGAAACTCCACAACTTAAAACTCTACAACTGGAAACTCCACAACTTGAACTCCGAAACTTGAAACTCCACAACTAGAAACTCCGCTATTAAAAACTCCGCAACTAGAAACTCCACAACTAGATACTTCAACTGGAAACTCCACAACTAGAAACTTCACAACTGGAAACTCCACAACTAGATACTCCACTACTGGAAACTCCACAACCAGACTCTGCAACTAGAAACTCCCCAACTTGAAACTCCACAACTTTGAACTCCACAACTTGATACTCCACAACTAGAAACTCCACAACTTTAAACTCCACAACTAGAAACTCCACAACCAGAAAAACTACAACTAGAAACTCCGCAACTACAAACTCCACAACCAGAGACTCTGCAACTATAAACTCCACAACTAGAAACTCCACAACTAGAAACTCCACAACTAGAAACTCCACAACTAGAACTTCCACAACTAGAGACTCCGCAACTCCACAACTAGATACTCCACAACTAGAAACTCCTCAACTAGAGACTCCCCAACTTGAAACTCCACAACTTTGAACTCCACAACTTGATACTCCACAACTAGAAACTCCACAACTTTAAACTCCACAACTAGAAACTCCACAACTAGAAACTCCACAACTTGAAACCTCACAACCTTAAGTTCCGCAACTAGAAAACCCACAGCTAGAGATTCCGCAACTAGAAATTCCACAACTAGACACTCCACAACTAAAAACTATTCAACTAGAAACTCCTAAACTAGAGACTACACCACTAGAGAATCTACAACTAGAGACTTCAAACTAGAAACTCAACAACTAGAAACTCCACAACTAAAAACTCAACAACTAGAGACTGAACAGCATGAGACTCCGCAACTTGAAACTCCACAACTAGAAACTCCACATCGAGAAACTCCACAAGTAGGGACTCTGCAACTAGAAACTCCAACACTAGAAACTCCACAACTGGAAACTCCACTACTAGATACTCCATAACTAGAAACTCGACAACTAAAAACTCCACATCTAGAGACTCCACAACTTTAAACTCCACAACTAGAGACTCTGCAACTAGAAACTCCACAACTAGAAACTCCACAACTATAAACTCCACAACTACAAACTCCACAAATAGAGACTCGGCAACTAGAAATTCCACAAATAGAGACTCGGCAACTAGAAATTCCATATCTAGAAACTCCACAATTAGAAACTGCAAAACTAGAGACTTCAAAACAAGAAACTGAACAACTAGAAACTCCACAACCTAAAACTGCACAACTGGAAACTCCACAACTTGAGACTCCGCAACTTGAAACTTCACAAGTAGAAACTCCGCTATTAAAAATTCCGCAACTAGAAACTCCACAACTGGAAAATCCACAACTAGACACTTCACAACTGGAAACTCCACAACTAGATACTCCACAACTGGAAACTCCACAACTATAAACTCCACAACTAGAGACTCCACAACTCGAAACTCCACAACTAGAAACTCCACAACCAGAGACTCCGCAACTCCACAACTAGAAACTCCACAACTGGAAACTCCACAACTAGATACTCTGCAACTAGAAACTCCACAACTAGAGACTCCACAACTTGAAACTCCACAACTTGAAGCTCCACAACTTGAGACTCCACAACTAGAAACTCCACAACTTGAAACTCTACAACTAGAAACTCCACAACCAGAAACTCCACAACTGGAAACTCCACAACTAGAAACTCCACAACTAGAAACTCTGCAACTCGAGACTCCACAAATAGAAACTCCACAAACTGAAACTCCACAACTGCAAACTCCACAAATAGCGACTCGGCTACAAGAAATTTCATGTCTAGAAAGTCCACAACTAAAAACTCCACAACTGGAAACACCACAACTAGAAACTCCACAACTAGAAATACCACAACTACAGACTCCGCGACTAGAAACTCCACAACCAGAGACTCTGCAACTAGAAACTCCGCAGCTAGAAACTCCACAAATAGAAACTCCGCAACTAGAATCTCCGCAGCTAGAAACCACACAACTAGAGACTCCACAACTAGAAACTCCACAACTAGAAACTCCACAACTTGAAACCTCCCAAATTTAAGTTACGCAACTAGAAAATCCACAGCTGGAAACTCCACAACTTGAGACTCCGCAACTAGATACTTCACAACTGGAAAGTTCACAACTAGATACTCCACAACTGGAAACTCCACAACTAGAAACTCCACAACTAGAGACTCCACAACTCGAAACTCCACAACTACAAATTCCACAAATAGAGACTCGGCAACTAGAAATTCCACGAATAGAGACTCGGCAACTAGAAATTCCACAACTAGAGACTCTGCAACTAGAAACTCCACAACTAGAGACTCCGCAACTCCACAACAAGAAACTCCCCAACTGGAAAATCTACAACTAGATACTCCACAACTAGAAAATCCACAACTAGAAACTCCACAACTTGAACTCCACAACAATAGAGTCCACAACTTGAAACTCCACAAGTTTAAACTTCACAACTTGAGACTCCACAACTTGAAACTCCGCAACTAGAATCTCCGCCGCTAGAAACTACACAACTAGAGACTCCACAACTAGAAACTCCACAACTAGAAACTCCACAACTTGAAACCTCACAACCTTAAGAGTCGCAACTAGAAAATCCACAGCTAGAGATTCCGCAACTAGAAACTCCACAACTGGAAACTCCACAACTAGAAACTCAACAACTAGAAACTCCGCAACTGGAAACTCCACTCCTAGATACTCCACAACTGGAAAAACGACAACTGGAAACTCCACATCTAGAGACTCCACAACATGAAACTCCACAACTAGAGACTCTGCAACTAGAAACTTCACAACTAGAAACTCCACAACTACAAACTCCACAAATAGAGACTCGGCAACTAGAAATTCCACGAATAGAGACTCGGCAACTAGAAATTCCACAACTGGAAACTCCACAACTAGAAACTCCACAACTAGAGACTCCACAACTCGAAACTCCACAACTAGAAACTCCACAACTAGATACTCCGCAACTAGTAACTCTACAACTAGAGACTCCACAACTTGAAACTCCACAACTTTAAACTCCACAACTTGAGACTCCACAACTAGAAACTCCACAATTGGAAACTCCGCAACTAGAAACTCCGCAGCTAACAACTACACAACTAAAGACTCCACAACTAGAAACTCCAAAACTCGAAACTCCACAACTAGAAACTCCACAACTAGACACTCCACAACTAAAAACTCTTCAACTAGAAACTCCTGAACTTGAGACTCCACAACTAGAGAATCTACAAGTAGAAACTTCAAACTAGAAACTCAACAACTAGAAACTCCACAACTAAAAACTCAACAACTAGAAACTGCACAGCTTGAGGCTCCGCAACTTGAAACTCCACAACTAGAAACTCCGCAACTAGAAACTCCACAACTAGGGACTCTGCAACTAGAAACTCCACAACTAGAAACTCCACAACTGGAAACTCCACTACTAGATACTCCACAACTGGAAACTCGACAACTGGAAACTCCACAATTAGAGACTCCACAACTTGAAACTCCACAACTAGAGACTCTGCAACTAGAAACTCCACAACTACAAACTCTACAAATAGAGACTCGGCAACTAGAAATTCCACGAATAGAGACTCGGCAACTAGAAATTCCACAACTAGAGACTCTGCAACTAGAAACTCCACAACTAGAGACTCCGCAACTCCACAACTGGAAAATGTACAACTAGATACTCCACAACTAGAAACTCCAACATTTTAAACTCCACAACTTGAGACTCCACAACTAGAAACTCCACAACTAGAAACTCCACAACTAGAAACTCCCCAACTTGAAACTCCGCAACTAGACACTCCGCAACAGGAGACTCTACAACTAGAAACTCCAAAACTAGAAGCTCCAAAACTAGAAACTTTACAACTAGAAACTGCAAAACTAGAGACTTCACAATTTGAAACTCCACAACTAGACTCTTCACAACTAGAAGCTCCACAACTAGAAACTCCACAACCAGAAACTTCACAACTAGAAACTCTACAACTAGAAACTCCACAACTAGAAACTCCGAAACTAGAGACTCCACCACTAGAAACTCCACAACTAGAAACTCCACAACTACAAACTCCACAAATAGAGACTCGGCAACTAGAAATTCCATATCTAGAAATTCCACCACTAAAAACTTTACAACTAGAAACTGCAAAACTAGAGACTTCACAACTAGAAACTCCACAACTAGAAACTACACAACTGGAAACTCCACAACTAGATACTCCACAACTGGAAACTCCACAACTAGAAACTCCACAACTACAACTAAAGACTCCACAACTCGAAACTCCAAAACTAGAAACTCCACAACCAGAGACTCCGCAACTCCACAAGTAGAAACTCCAAAACTAGAAACTCAACAAGTAGATACTGCGCAACTAGAAACTCCACAACTAGAGACTCCACAACTTGAAACTCCACAACTTGAAACTCCACAACTTGAAACTCCACAACTTGAGACTCCACAACTAAAAACTCCACAACTTGAAACTCCACAACCAGAAACTCCAAAACCAGAATTTCCACAACTAGAAACTCCACAACTAGAAACTCCACAACTAGAAACTCCACAACTATAAACTCCACAAATAGAGACTCGGCTACAGGAAATTTCATGTCTAGAAAGTCCACAACTAAAAACTCCACAACTGGAAACTCCACAACTAGAAACTCCACAACTAGAAATACCACAACAAGAGACTCCGCAACTAGAAACTCCACAACCAGAGAATCTGCAACTAGAAACTCCGCAACTAGAAACTCCACAGCCAGAGACTCTGCAACTAGAAACTCTGCAGCTAGAAACTCCACAAACAGAAACTCCACAATTAGAAACTCCGCAGCTACAAACTCCACAACTAGAGACTCCACAACTAGAAACTCCACAATTAGAAACTCCGCAACTAGAAACTCCGCAGCTAGAAACTCCACAAATAGAAACTCCACAAATAGAGACTCGGCAACTAGAAATTTCATATCTAGAAACTCCACAACTAAAAACTTTACAACTAGAAACTGCAAAACTAGAGACCTAACAACTAGAAACTCAACAACTAGAAACTCCACAACTAAACACTCCACAACTCGAAACTCCACAACTTGAGACTCCGCAACATGAAACTCCACAACTAGAAACTCCGCTATTAAAAACTCCGCAACTAGAAACTCCACAACTAGATACTCCAACTGGAAACTCCACAACTTGAAACTTCACAACCGGAAACTCCACAACTAGATACTCCACAACTGGAAACTCCACAACCAGAGACTCTGCAACTAGAAACTCCGCAACTCGAAACTCCACAACTAGAAACTCCACAACTAGAGACTCCGCATTTCCACAACTACAAACTCCACAACTGGAAACTCCACAACTTGAGACTCCGCAACTTGAAACTCCACAACTAGAAACTCCGCTATTAAAAACTCCGCAACTAGAAACTCCACAACTAGATACTCCAACTGGAAACTCCACAACTTGAAACTTCACAACCGGAAACTCCACAACTAGATACTCCACAACTGGAAACTCCACAACCAGAGACTCTGCAACTAGAAACTCTGCAACTCGAAACTCCACAACTAGAAACTCCACAACTAGAAACTCCACAACTAGAGACTCCGCATTTCCACAACTAGAAACTCCACAACTGGAAACTCCACAACTAGATACTCCACAACTAGAAACTCCACAACTAGACTCCCCAACTTGAAACTCCACAACTTTGAACTCCACAACTTGATACTCCACAACTAGAAACTCCACAACTAGAAACTCCACAACTACAAACTCCACAACTAGAAACTCCACAACTAGAAACTGCACAACTTGAAACCTCAGAACCTTAAGTTACGCAACTAGAAAATCCACCGCTTAAGATTCCGCAACTAGAAACTCCACAACTAGAAACTCCACAACTAGAAACTCAACAACTAGAAACTCCGCAACTTGAAACTCCACAACTGGAAACTCCACAACTACAAACTCCACAGAGACTCCGCAACTAGAAATTCTATATCTAGAAACTCCACAACTAAAAACTTTACAACTAGAAACTGCAAAACTAGAGAATTCACAACTAGAAACTCGACAACTAGAAACTCCACAACTAAAAACTCCACAACTGGAAACTCAACAACTTGAAACTCCGCAACTTGAAACTCCACAACTAGAAACTCCGCTATTAAAAACTCCGCAACTAGAAACTCCACAACTAGATACTCCAACTGGAAACTCCACAACTAGAAACTTCACAACTGGAAACTCCACAACTAGATACTCTACTACTGGAAACTCCACAACCAGAGACTCTGCAACTAGAAACTCCGCAACTCGAAACTCCACAACTAGAAACTCCACAACTAGAAACTCCACAGCTAGAGACTCCGCATTTCCACAACTAGAAACAACACAACTGGAAACTCCAAAACTAGATACTCCACAACTAGAGACTCTCCAACTTGAAACTCCACAACTTTGAACTCCACAACCAGAGACTCTGCAACTAGAAACTCCACAACTCGAAACTCCACAACTAGAAACTCCACAACTAGAACCTCCACAACTAGAGACTCCGCACCTCCACAACTAGATACTCCACAACTAGAAACTCCACAACTAGAGACTCCCCAACTTGAAACTCCACAACTTTAAACTCCACAACTTGAGACTCCACAACTAGAAACTCCACAACTTGAAACTCCACAACTAGAAACTCCGCAACTAGAGACTCCACAACTAAAAACTTCACAACTAGAAACTCCACAACAACAAACTCCACAAATAAAGACTCGGCAACTAGAAATTCCATATCTAGAAACTCCACAACTAAAAACCCCACAACTAAAAACTCCACAACTAGTAACTCCACAACTAGAAACTCCACAGCCAGAGACTCTGCAACTAGAAACTCTGCAGCTAGAAACTCCACAAACAGAAACTCCACAATTAGAAACTCCGCAGCTAGAAACTCCACAACTAGAGATTCCACAACTAGAAACTCCACAACTAGAAGCTCCACAACTAGAAACTCCACAACTTGAAACCTCACAACTTTAAGTTCCGCAACTAGAAAATCCACAGCTAGAGATTCCGCAACTAGAAACTCCATAACTAGAAACTCCACAACTAGAAACTCCACAACTAGAAACTCCGCAACTAGAGACTCCACAACAAGAAACTCCACAACTTGAAACTCCACAACTAGAAACTCCACAACTACAAACTCCACAAATAGAGACTCGGCAACTAGAAATTCCATATCTAGAAACTCCACAATTAGAAACTGCAAAACTAGAGACTTCAAAACTAGAAACTGAACAACTAGAAACTCCACAACCTAAAACTGCACAACTGGAAACTCCACAACTTGAGACTCCGCAACTTGAAACTTCACAAGTAGAAACTCCGCTATTAAAAATTCCGCAACTAGAAACTCCGCAACTAGAAACTCCACAACTGGAAAATCCACAACTAGACACTTCACAACTGGAAACTCCACAACTAGATACTCCACAACTGGAAACTCCACAACTAGAAACTCCACAACTAGAGACTCCACAACTCGAAACTCCACAACTAGAAACTCCACAACCAGAGACTCCGCAACTCCACAACTAGAAACTCCACAACTAGAAACTCCACAACTAGATACTCCGCAACTAGAAACTCCACAACTAGAGACTCCACAACTTGAAACTCATCAACTTGAAGCTCCACAACTTGAGACTCCACAACTAGAAACTCCACAACTTGAAACTCCACAACTAGAAACTCCACAACCAGAAACTCCACAACTGGAACCTCCACAACTAGAAACTCCACAACTAGAAACTCTGCAACTCGAGACTCCACAAATAGAAACTCCACAAATAGAAACTCCACAACTGCAAACTCCACAAATAGCGACTCGGCTGCAAGAAATTTCATGTCTAGAAAGTCCACAACTAAAAACTCCACAACTGGAAACACCACAACTAGAAACTCCACAACTAGAAATACCACAACTACAGACTCCGCGACTAGAAACTCCACAACCAGAGACTCTGCAACTAGAAACTCCGCAGCTAGAAACTCCACAAATAGAAACTCCGCAACTAGAATCTCCGCAGCTAGAAACTACACAACTAGAGACTCCACAACTAGAAACTCCACAACTAGAAACTCTACAACTTGAAACCTCCCAAATTTAAGTTACGCAACTAGAAAATCCACAGCTAGAGATTCCGCAACTAGAAACTCCACAACTAGAAACTCCACAACTAGAAACTCAACAACTAGAAACTCCGCAACTAGAGACTCCAAAACTAGAAACTCCACAACTTGAAACTCCACAACTAGAAACTCCACAACTACAAACTCCACAAATAGAGACTCGGCAACTAGAAATTCCATATCTAGAAACTCCACAACTAAAAACTTTACAACTAGAAACTGCAAAACTAGAGACTTCACAACTAGAAACTCAACAACTAGAAACTCCACAATTAAAAACTCCACAGCTGGAAACTCCACAACTTGAGACTCCGCAACTAGATACTTCACAACTGGAAACTTCACAACTAGATACTCCACAACTGGAAACTCCACAATTAGAGACTCCACAACTCGAAACTCCACAACTACAAATTCCACAAATAGAGACTCGGCAACTAGAAATTCCACGAATAGAGACTCGGCAACTAGAAATTCCACAACTAGAGACTCTGCAACTAGAAACTCCACAACTAGAGACTCCGCAACTCCACAAATAGAAACTCCCCAACTGGAAAATCTACAACTAGATACTCCACAACTAGAAAATCCACAACTAGAAACTCCACAACTTGAACTCCACAACAATAGAGTCCACAACTTGAAACTCCACAAGTTTAAACTTCACAACTTGAGACTCCACAACTTGAAACTCCGCAACTAGAATCTCCGCCGCTAGAAACTACACAACTAGAGACTCCACAAATAGAAACTCCACAAATAGAAACTCCACAACTGCAAACTCCACAAATAGCGACTCGGCTACAAGAAATTTCATGTCTAGAAAGTCCACAACTAAAAACTCCACAACTGGAAACACCACAACTAGAAACTCCACAACTAGAAATACCACAACTACAGACTCCGCGACTAGAAACTCCACAACCAGAGACTCTGCAACTAGAAACTCCGCAGCTAGAAACTCCACAAATAGAAACTCTTCAACTAGAAACTCCTAAACTAGAGACTACACCACTAGAGAATCTACAACTAGAGACTTCAAACTAGAAACTCAACAACTAGAAACTCCACAACTAAAAACTCAACAACTAGAGACTGAACAGCATGAGACTCCGCAACTTGAAACTCCACAACTAGAAACTCCACATCGAGAAACTTCACAAGTAGGGACTCTGCAACTAGAAACTCCAACACTAGAAACTCCACAACTGGAAACTCCACTACTAGATACTCCATAACTGGAAACTCGACAACTAAAAACTCCACATCTAGAGACTCCACAACTTTAAACTCCACAACTAGAGACTCTGCAACTAGAAACTCCACAACTAGAAACTCCACAACTATAAACTCCACAACTACAAACTCCACAAATAGAGACTCGGCAACTAGAAATTCCACAAATAGAGACTCGGCAACTAGAAATTCCATATCTAGAAACTCCACAATTAGAAACTGCAAAACTAGAGACTTCAAAACTAGAAACTGAACAACTAGAAACTCCACAACCTAAAACTGCACAACTGGAAACTCCACAACTTGAGACTCCGCAACTTGAAACTTCACAAGTAGAAACTCCGCTATTAAAAATTCCGCAACTAGAAACTCCGCAACTAGAAACTCCACAACTGGAAAATCCACAACTAGACACTTCACAACTGGAAACTCCACAACTAGATACTCCACAACTGGAAACTCCACAACTATAAACTCCACAACTAGAGACTCCACAACTCGAAACTCCACAACTAGAAACTCCACAACCAGAGACTCCGCAACTCCACAACTAGAAACTCCACAACTGGAAACTCCACAACTAGATACTCTGCAACTAGAAACTCCACAACTAGAGACTCCACAACTTGAAACTCCACAACTTGAAGCTCCACAACTTGAGACTCCACAACTAGAAACTCCACAACTTGAAACTCCACAACTAGAAACTCCACAACCAGAAACTCCACAACTGGAAACTCCACAACTAGAAACTCCACAACTAGAAACTCTGCAACTCGAGACTCCACAAATAGAAACTCCACAAATTGAAATTCCACAACAGCAAACTCCACAAATAGCGACTCGGCTACAAGAAATTTCATGTCTAGAAAGTCCACAACTAGAAACTCCACAACTAGACACTCCACAACTAAAAACTCTTCAACTAGAAACTCCTGAACTTGAGACTCCACAACTAGAGAATCTACAAGTAGAAACTTCGAACTAGAAACTCAACAACTAGAAACTCCACAACTAAAAACTCAACAACTAGAAACTGCACAGCTTGAGGCTCCGCAACTTGAAACTCCACAACTAGAAACTCCACAACTAGAAACTCCACAACTAGGGACTCTGCAACTAGAAACTCCACAACTAGAAACTCCACAACTGGAAACTCCACTACTAGATACTCCACAACTGGAAACTCGACAACTGGAAACTCCACAATTAGAGACTCCACAACTTGAAACTCCACAACTAGAGACTCTGCAACTAGAAACTCCACAACTACAAACTCTACAAATAGAGACTCGGCAACTAGAAATTCCACGAATAGAGACTCGGCAACTAGAAATTCCACAACTAGAGACTCTGCAACTAGAAACTCCACAACTAGAGACTCCGCAACTCAGCAACTGGAAAATCTACAACTAGATACTCCACAACTAGAAACTCCAACATTTTAAACTCCACAACTTGAGACTCCACAACTAGAAATTCCACAACTAGAAACTCCACAACTAGAAACTCCCCAACTTGAAACTCCGCAACTAGACACTCCGCAACAGGAGACTCTACAACTAGAAACTCCAAAACTAGAAGCTCCAAAACTAGAAACTTTACAACTAGAAACTGCAAAACTAGAGACTTCACAATTTGAAACTCCACAACTAGACTCTTCACAACTAGAAGCTCCACAACTAGAAACTCCACAACCAGAAACTTCACAACTAGAAACTCTACAACTAGAAACTCCACAACTAGAAACTCCGAAACTAGAGACTCCACCACTAGAAACTCCACAACTAGAAACTCCACAACTACAAACTCCACAAATAGAGACTCGGCAACTAGAAATTCCATATCTAGAAATTCCACCACTAAAAACTTTACAACTAGAAACTGCAAAACTAGAGACTTCACAACTAGAAACTCCACAACTAGAAACTACACAACTGGAAACTCCACAACTAGATACTCCACAACTGGAAACTCCACAACTAGAAACTCCACAACTACAACTAAAGACTCCACAACTCGAAACTCCAAAACTAGAAACTCCACAACCAGAGACTCCGCAACTCCACAAGTAGAAACTCCAAAACTAGAAACTCAACAACTAGATACTGCGCAACTAGAAACTCCACAACTAGAGACTCCACAACTTGAAACTCCACAACTTGAGACTCCACAACTAGAAACTCCACAACTTGAAACTCCACAACCAGAAACTCCAAAACCAGAATTTCCATAACTAGAAACTCCACAACTAGAAACTCCACAACTAGAAACTCCACAACTATAAACTCCACAAATAGAGACTCGGCTACAGGAAATTTCATGTCTAGAAAGTCCACAACTAAAAACTCCACAACTGGAAACTCCACAACTAGAAACTCCACAACTAGAAATACCACAACAAGAGACTCCGCAACTAGAAACTCCACAACCAGAGATTCTGCAACTAGAAACTCCGCAACTAGAAACTCCACAGCCAGAGACTCTGCAACTAGAAACTCTGCAGCTAGAAACTCCACAAACAGAAACTCCACAATTAGAAACTCCGCAGCTACAAACTCCACAACTAGAGACTCCACAACTAGAAACTCCACAAACAGAAACTCCACAACTAAAAACTCCACAACTGGAAACACCACAACTAGAAACTCCACAACTAGAAATACCACAACTACAGACTCCGCGACTAGAAACTCCACAACCAGAGACTCTGCAACTAGAAACTCCGCAGCTAGAAACTCCACAAATAGAAACTCCGCAACTAGAATCTCCGCAGCTAGAAACTACACAACTAGAGACTCCACAACTAGAAACTCCACAACTAGAAACTCCACAACTTGAAACCTCCCAAATTTAAGTTACGCAACTAGAAAATCCACAGCTAGAGATTCCGCAACTAGAAACTCCCCAACTAGAAACTCCACAACTAGAAACTCAACAACTAGAAACTCCGCAACTAGAGACTCCAAAACTAGAAACTCCACAACTTGAAACTCCACAACTAGAAACTCCACAACTACAAACTCCACAAATAGAGACTCGGCAACTAGAAATTCCATATCTAGAAACTCCACAACTAAAAACTTTACAACTAGAAACTGCAAAACTAGAGACTTCACAACTAGAAACCCAACAACTAGAAACTCCACAATTAAAAACTCCACAGCTGGAAACTCCACAACTTGAGACTCCGCAACTAGATACTTCACAACTGGAAACTTCACAACTAGATACTCCACAACTGGAAACTCCACAACTAGAAACTCCACAATTAGAGACTCCACAACTCGAAACTCCACAACTACAAATTCCACAAATAGAGACTCGGCAACTAGAAATTCCACGAATAGAGACTCGGCAACTAGAAATTCCACAACTAGAGACTCTGCAACTAGAAACTCCACAACTAGAGACTCCGCAACTCCACAACTAGAAACTCCCCAACTGGAAAATCTACAACTAGATACTCCACAACTAGAAAATCCACAACTAGAAACTCCACAACTTGAACTCCACAACAATAGAGTCCACAACTTGAAACTCCACAAGTTTAAACTTCACAACTTGAGACTCCACAACTTGAAACTCCGCAACTAGAATCTCCGCCGCTAGAAACTACACAACTAGAGACTCCACAACTAGAAACTCCACAACTAGAAACTCCACAACTTGAAACCTCACAACCTTAAGAGTCGCAACTAGAAAATCCACAGCTAGAGATTCCGCAACTAGAAACTCCACAACTAGAAACTCCACAACTAGAAACTCAACAACTAGAAACTCCGCAACTGGAAACTCCACTACTAGATACTCCACAACTTGAAACTCCACAACCAGAAACTCCAAAACTACAAACTCCACAAAACGAGACTCGGCAACTAGAATTTTCATATCTAGAAACTCCACAACTAAAAACTTTACAACTATAAACTGCAAAACTAGAGACTTCACAACTAGAAACTCAACAACTAGAAACTCCACAACTAAAAACTCCACAGCTGGAAACTCCACAACTTGAGACTCCGCAACTTGAAACTTCACAAGAAGAAACTCCGCTATTAAAAACTCCACAACCAGAAACTCCGCAACTAGAAACTCCACAACCTAAAACTCCACAACTAGATACTCCACAACTGGAAACTCCTCAACTAGATACTTCACAACTGGAAACTCCACAACTATATACTCCACAACTGGAAACTCCACAACTAGAAACTCCACAACTAGAGACTCCACAACTCGAAACTCCACAACTAGAAACTCCACAACTAGATACTCCGCATCTAGTAACTCTACAACTAGAGACTCCACAACTTGAAACTCCACAACTTTAAACTCCACAACTTGAGACTCCACAACTAGAAACTCCACAAATGGAAACTCCGCAACTAGAAACTCCACAGCTAGAAACTACACAACTAAAGACTCCACAACTAGAAACTCCAAAACTCGAAACTCCACAACTGGAAACTCCACAACTAGACACTCCACAACTAAAAACTCTTCAACTAGAAACTCCTGAACTTGAGACTCCACAACTAGAGAATCTACAAGTAGGAACTTCAAACTAGAAACTCAACAACTAGAAACTCCACAACTAAAAACTCAACAACTAGAAACTGCACTGCTTGAGGCTCCGCAACTTGAAACTCCACAACTTGAAACTCCACAACTAGAAACTCCACAACAAGAAACTCCACAACTAGGGACTCTGCAACTAGAAACTCCACAACTAGAAACTCCACAACTGGAAACTCCACTACTAGATACTCCACAACTGGAAAATCGACAACTGGAAACTCCACAATTAGAGACTCCACAACTTGAAACTTCACAACTAGAGACTCTGCAACTAGAAACTCCACAACTACAAACTCCACAACTACAAACTCTACAAATAGAGACTCGGCAACTAGAAATTCCACGAATAGAGACTCGGCAACTAGAAATTCCACAACTAGAGACTCTGCAACTAGAAACTCCACAACTAGAGACTCCGCAACTCTGCAACTGGAAACTCCCCAACTGGAAAATCTACAACTAGATACTCCACAACTAGAAAATCCACAACTAGAAACTCCACAACTTGAACTCCACAACAATAGAGTCCACAACTTGAAACTCCACAAGTTTAAACTTCACAACTTGAGACTCCACAACTTGAAACTCCGCAACTAGAATCTCCGCCGCTAGAAACTACACAACTAGAGACTCCACAACTAGAAACTCCACAACTAGAAACTCCACAACTTGAAACCTCACAACCTTAAGAGTCGCAACTAGAAAATCCACAGCTAGAGATTCCGCAACTAGAAACTCCACAACTAGAAACTCAACAACTAGAAACTCCGCAACTGGAAACTCCACTACTAGATACTCCACAACTGGAAAAACGACAACTGGAAACTCCACATCTAGAGACTCCACAACATGAAACTCCACAACTAGAGACTCTGCAACTAGAAACTTCACAACTAGAAACTCAACAACTACAAACTCCACAAATTGAGACTCGGCAACTAGAAATTCCACGAATAGAGACTCGGCAACTAGAAATTCCACAACTAGAGACTCTGCAACTAGAAACTCCACAACTAGAGACTCCGCAACTCCACAACTAGTAACTCCACAACGGGAAACTCCACAACTAGAAACTTCACAACTAGAAACTCCGCAACTACAGACTCCACAACTAGAAACTCCACAACTCTAAACTCCTCAACTAGAAACTCCACAACCAGAAACTCCACAACTAAAAACTCGCAACTAGAAACTCCGCAACTAGAGACTCCACAACTAGAAACTCCACAACTAGAAACTCCACAACTACAAACTCCACAAAACGAGACTCGGCAACTAGAATTTCCATATCTAGAAACTCCACAACTAAAAACTTTACAACTATAAACTGCAAAACTACAGACTTCACAACTAGAAACTCAACAACTAGAAACTCCACAACTAAAAACTCCACAGCTGGAAACTCCACAACTTGAGACTCCGCAACTTGAAACTTCACAAGAAGAAACTCCGCTATTAAAAACTCCACAACCCGAAACTCCGCAACTAGAAACTCCACAACCTAAAATTCCACAACTAGATACTCCACAACTGGAAGCTCCTCAACTAGATACTTCACAACTGGAAACTCCACAACTATATACTCCACAACTGAAACTCCACAACTAGAAACTCCACAACTAGAGACTCCACAACTCGAAACTCCACAACTAGAAACTCCACAACTAGATACTCCGCAACTAGTAACTCTACAACTAGAGACTCCACAACTTGAAACTCCACAACTTTAAACTCCACAACTTGAGACTCCACAACTAGAAACTCCACAAATGGAAACTCCGCAACTAGAAACTCCGCAGCTAGAAACTACACAACTAAAGACTCCACAACTAGAAACTCCAAAACTCGAAACTCCACAACTACAAACTCTACAAATAGAGACTCGGCAACTAGAAATTCCACGAATAGAGACTCGGCAACTCGAAATTCCACAACTAGAGACTCTGCAACCAGAAACTCCACAACTAGAGACTCCGCAACTCCGCAACTGGAAAATCTACAACTAGATACTCCACAACTAGAAACTCCACCATTTTAAACTCCACAACTTGAGACTCCACAACTAGAAACTCCACAACTAGAAACTCCACAACTAGAAACTCCCCAACTTGAAACTCCGCAACTAGACACTCCGCAACAGGAGACTCTACAACTAGAAACTCCAAAACTAGAAGCTCCAAAACTAGAAACTTTACAACTAGAAACTGCAAAACTAGAGACTTCACAATTTGAAACTCCACAACTAGACACTCCACAACTAGAAGCTCCAAAACTAGAAACTCCACAACCAGAAACTTCACAACTAGAAACTCCACAACTAGAAACTCCACAACTAGAAACTCTGCAACTAGAGACTCCACCACTAGAAACTCCACAACTAGAAACTCCACAACTACAAACTCCACAAATAGAGACTCGGCAACTAGAAATTCCATATCTAGAAATTCCACAACTAAAAACTTTACAACTAGAAACTGCAAAACTAGAGACTTCACAACTAGAAACTCCACAACTAGAAACTACACAACTGGAAACTCCACAACTAGATACTCCACAACTGGAAACTCCACAACTAGAAACTCCACAACTACAACTAAAGACTCCACAACTCGAAACTCCAAAACTAGAAACTCCACAACCAGAGACTCCGCAACTCCACAAGTAGAAACTCCACAACTAGAAACTCAACAACTAGATACTGCGCAACTAGAAACTCCACAACTAGAGACTCCACAACTTGAAACTCCACAACTTGAAACTCCACAACTTGAGACTCCACAACTAGAAACTCCACAACTTGAAACTCCACAACCAGAAACTCCACAACCAGAATTTCCACAACAAGAAACTCCACAACTAGAAACTCCACAACTAGAAACTCCACAACTATAAACTCCACAAATAGAGACTCGGCTACAGGAAATTTCATGTCTAGAAAGTCCACAACTAAAAACTCCACAACTGGAAACTCCACAACCAGAAACTCCACAACTAGAAATACCACAACAAGAGACTCCGCAACTAGAAACTCCAGAACCAGAGACTCTGCAACTAGAAACTCCGCAACTAGAAACTCCACAGCCAGAGACTCTGCAACTACAAACTCTGCAGCTAGAAACTCCACAAACAGAAACTCCACAATTAGAAACTCCGCAACTAGAAACTCCACAACTGGAAACTCCACAACTAGAAACTCCACAACTACAGACTCCGCAACTAGAAACTCCACAAACAGAGACTCTGCAACTAGAAACTCCGCAGCTAGAAACTCCACAAATAGAAACTCCACTAATAGAGACTCGGCAACTAGAAATTTCATATCTAGAAACTCCACAACTAAAGACTTTACAACTAGAAACTGCAAAACTAGAGACTTAACAACTAGAAACTCAACAACTAGAAACTCCACAACTAAACACTCCACAACTGGAAACTCCACAACTTGAGACTCCGCAACATGAAACTCCACAACTAGAAACTCCGCTATTAAAAACTCCGCAACTAGAAACTCCACAACTAGATACTCCAGCTGGAAACTCCACAACTTGAAACTTCACAACCGGAAACTCCACAACTAGATACTTCACAACTGGAAACTCCACAACCAGAGACTCTGCGACTAGAAACTCTGCAACTCGAAACTCCACAACTAGAAACTCCACAACTAGAAACTCCACAACTAGAGACTCCGCATTTCCACAACTAGAAACTCCACAACTGGAAACTCCACAACTAGATACTCCACAACTAGAAACTCCACAACTAAAGACTCCCCAACTTGAAACTCCACAACTTTGAGCTCCACAACTTGATACTCCACAACTAGAAACTCCACAACTAGAAACTCCACAACTAGAAACTCCACAACTAGAAACTGCACAACTTGAAACCTCACAACCTTAAGTTACGCAACTAGAAAATCCACCGCTTGAGATTCCGCAACTAGAAACTCCACAACTAGAAACTCCACAACTAGAAACTCAACAACTAGAAACTCCGCAACTTGAAACTCCACAACTAGAAACTCCACAACTACAAACTCCACAAATAGAGACTCCGCAACTAGAAATTCTATATCTAGAAACTCCACAACTAAAAACTTTACAACTAGAAACTGCAAAACTAGAGAATTCACAACTAGAAACTCAACAACTAGAAACTCCACAACTAAAAACTCCACAACTTGAAACTCCACAACTAGAAACTCCGCTATTAAAAACTCCGCAACTAGAAACTCCACAACTAGATACTCCAACTGGAAACTCCACAACTAGAAACTTCACAACTGGAAACTCCACAACTATATACTCTACTACTGGAAACTCCACAACCAGAGACTCTGCAACTAGAAACTCCGCAACTCGAAACTCCACAACTAGAAACTCCACAACTAGAAACTCCACAGCTAGAGACTCCGCATTTCCACAACTAGAAACAACACAACTGGAAACTCCACAACTAGATACTCCACAACTTGAAACTCCACAACTTTAAACTCCACAACTTGAGACTCCAAAACTAGAAACTCCACAACTTGAAACTCCACAACTAGAAACTCCACAACCAGAAACTCCACAACTGGAAACTCCACAACTAGAAACTCCACAACTAGAAACTCCGCAACTAGAGACTCCACAACTAAAAACTTCACAACTAGAAACTCCACAACAACAAACTCCACAAATAAAGACTCGGCAACTAGAAATTCCATATCTAGAAACTCCACAACTAAAAACCCCACAACTAAAAACTCCACAACTAGTAACTCCACAACTAGAAACTCTACAACTAGAGACTCCGCAACTAGAAACTCCACAGCCAGAGACTCTGCAACTAGAAACTCTGCAGCTAGAAACTCCACAAACAGGAACTCCACAATTAGAAACTCCGCAGCTAGAAACTCCACAACTAGAGATTCCACAACTAGAAACTCCACAACTAGAAACTCCACAACTAGAAACTCCACAACTTGAAACCTCACAACTTTAAGTTCCGCAACTAGAAAATCCACAGCTAGAGATTCCGCAACTAGAAACTCCATAACTAAAAACTCCACAATTAGAAACAACACAACTAGAAACTCCGCAACTAGAGACTCCACAACAAGAAACTCCACAACTTGAAACTCCACAACTAGAAACTCCACAACTACAAACTCCACAAATAGAGACTCGGCAACTAGAAATTCCATATCTAGAAACTCCACAACTAAAAACTTTACAACTAGAAACTGCAAAACTAGAGACTTAACAACTAGAAACTCCACAACTGGAAACTCCACAACTTCAGACTCCGCAACTTGAAACTCCACAACTAGAAACTCCGCTATTAAAACCTCTGCAACTAGAAACTCCACAACCGGAAACTCCACAACTAGAAACTCCACAACTAGAGACTCCCCAACTTGAAACTCCACAACTTCGAACTCCACAACTTTGAACTCCACAACTTGATACTCCACAACTAGAAACTCCACAACTAGAAACTCCACAACTACAAACTCCACAAATAGAGACTCGGCTACAAGAAATTTCATGTCTAGAAAGTCCACAACTAAAAACTCCACAACTGGAAACTCCACAACTAGAAACTCTACAACTAGAAATACCACAACTAGAGACTCCACAACTAGAAACTCCACAACCAGAGACTCTGCAACTAGAAACTCCGCAGCTAGAAACTCCACAAATAGAAACTCTGCAACTAAAAACTCCGCAGCTAGAAACTACACAACTAGAAATTCCACAACTAGAAACTCCACAACTAGAAACTCCACAACTTGAAACCTCACAACCTTAAGTTACGCAACTAGGAAATCCACAGCTTGAGATTCCGCAACTAGAAACTCCACAACTAGAAACTCCACACAACTAGAAACTCAACAACTAGAAACTCCGCAACTTGAAACTCCACAACTAGAAATTCCACAACTACAAACTCCACAAAAAGAGGCTCCGCAACTATAAATTCCATATCTAGAAACTCCACAACTAAAAACTTTACAACTAGAAACTGCAAAACTAGAGAATTCACAACTAGAAACTCAACAACTAGAAACTCCACAACTAAAAACTCCACAACTGGAAACTCAACAACTTGAAACTCCGCAACTTGAAACTCCACAACTAGAAACTCCGCTATTAAAAACTCCACAACTAGAAACTTCACAACTGGAAACTCCACAACTAGATACTCTACTACTGGAAACTCCACAACCAGAGACTCTGCAACTAGAAACTCCGCAACTCGAAACTCCACAACTAGAAAGTCCACAACTAGAGACTCCGCATTTCCACAACTAGAAACAACACAACTGGAAACTCCACAACTAGATACTCCACAACTAGAGACTCCTCAACTTGAAACTCCACAACTTTGAACTCCACAACTTGATACTCCACAACTAGAAACTCCACAACTTTAAACTCCACAACTAGAAACTCCACAACCAGAAAATCTACAACTAGAAACTACGCAACTACAAACTCCACAACCAGAGACTCTGCAACTAGAAACTCCACAACTCGAAACTCCACAACTAGAAACTCCACAACTAGAACCTCCACAACTAGAGACTCCGCAACTCCACAACTAGATACTCCACAACTAGAAACTCCACAACTAGAGACTCCCCAACTTGAAACTCCACAACTTTAAACTCCACAACTTGAGACTCCACAACTAGAAACTCCACAACTTGAAACTCCACAACTAGAAACTCCACAACCAGAAACTCCACATCTGGAAACTCCACAACTAGAAACTCCACAACTAGAAACTCCGCAACTAGAGACTCCACAACTAAAAACTTCACAACTAGAAACTCCACAACAACAAACTCCACAAATAAAGACTCGGCAACTAGAAATTCCATATCTAGAAACTCCACAACTAAAAACCCCACAACTAAAAACTCCACAACTAGTAACTCCACAACTAGAAACTCTACAACTAGAGACTCCGCAACTAGAAACTCCACAGCCAGAGACTCTGCAACTAGAAACTCTGCAGCTAGAAACTCCACAAACAGAAACTCCACAATTAGAAACTCCGCAGCTAGAAACTCCACAACTAGAGATTCCACAACTAGAGATTCCACAACTAGAAACTCCACAACTAGAAACTCCACAACTTGAAACCTCACAACTTTAAGTTCCGCAACTAGAAAATCCACAGCTAGAGATTCCGCAACTAGAAACTCCATAACTAGAAACTCCACAACTAGAAACTCCACAACTAGAAACTTGGCAACTAGAGACTCCACAACAAGAAACTCCACAACTTGAAACTCCACAACTAGAAACTCCACAACTACAAACTCCACAAATAGAGACTCGGCAACTAGAAATTCTATATCTAGAAACTCCACAACTAAAAACTTTACAACTAGAAACTGCAAAACTAGAGACTTAACAACTAGAAACTCAACAACTAGAAACTCCACAACTAAAAACTCCACAACTGGAAACTCCACAACTTGAGACTCCGCAACTTGAAACTCCACAACTAGAAACTCCCCTATTAAAAACTCTGCAACTAGAAACTCCACAACCGGAAACTCCACAACTAGATACTCCACAACTGGAAACTCCACAACCAGAGACTCTGCAACTAGAAACTCCGCAACTCGAAACTCCACAACTAGAAACACCACAACCAGAGACTCCGCATTTCCACAACTAGAAACTCCACAACTGGAAACTCCACAACTAGAAACTCCGCAACTACAAACTCCACAAATAGAGACTCGGCTACAAGAAATTTCATGTCTAGAAAGTCCACAACTAAAAACTCCACAACTGGAAACTCCACAACTTGAGACTCCGCAACTTGAAACTCCACAACTAGAAACTCCCCTATTAAAAACTCTGCAACTAGAAACTCCACAACCGGAAACTCCACAACTAGATACTCCACAACTGGAAACTCCACAACCAGAGACTCTGCAACTAGAAACTCCGCAACTCGAAACTCCACAACTAGAAACACCACAACCAGAGACTCCGCATTTCCACAACTAGAAACTCCACAACTGGAAACTCCACAACTAGAAACTCCACAACTACAAACTCCACAAATAGAGACTCGGCTACAAGAAATTTCATGTCTAGAAAGTCCACAACTAAAAACTCCACAACTGGAAACTCCACAACTAGAAACTCCACAACTAGAAATACCACAGCTAGAGACTCCGCAACTAGAAACTTCACAACCAAAGACTCTGCAACTAGAAACTCCGCAGCTAGAAACTCCACAAATATAAACTCCGCAACTAAAAACTCCGCAGCTAGAAACTACACAACTAGAGATTCCACAACTAGAAACTCCACAACTAGAAACTCCACAACTAGAAACACCACAACTTGAAACCTCACAACCTTAAGGTATGCAACTAGAAAATCCACAGCTTGAGATTCCGCATCTAGAAACTCCGCAACTAGAAACTCCACAACTAGAAACTCCACAACTAAAAACTCAACAACTAGAAACTCCACAGCTTGAGACTCCGCAACTTGAAACTCCACAACTAGAAACTCCGCAACTAGAAACTCCACAACTAGGGACTCCACAACTAGAAACTCCACAACTCGAAACTCCACTACTAGATACTCCACAACTGGAAACTTGACAACTAGAAACTCCACATCTAGAGACTCCACAACTTGAAACTCCACAACTAGAAACTCTGCAACTAGAAACTCAAGAACTAGATACTCCGCAACTCAACAACTAGAAACTGCACAACTGGAGAATCCACAACTAGATACTCCACAACTAGAAAATCTACAACTAGAAACTCCACAACCATAACCTCCACAACTTGAAACTCCACAAGTTTATACTCCACAACTAGAGATTCCACAACTCGAAACTCCACAACTAGAAACTCCACAACTAGAAAATCCACAACCAGAAACTCCACAACCAGAGACTCCGCAACTAGAAACTCCACAACTAGAAACTCCACAACTAAAAACTCAACAACTAGAAACTCCACAGCTTGAGACTCCGCAACTTGAAACTCCACAACTAGAAACTCCGCAGCTAGAAACTCCACAACTAGGGACTCCACAACTAGAAACTCCACAACTCGAAACTCCACTACTAGAAACTCCCCAACTGGAAACTCCCCAACTAGAAACTCCGCAACTAGAAACTCCGCAACGGAAGACTCTACAACTTGAAACTCCACAACTAGAAACTCCAAAACTAGAAACTCCACAACTAGAAACTTCACAACTAGAAACTCCGCAACTACAGACTCCACAACTAGAAACTCCACAACTCTAAACTCCTCAACTAGAAACTCCACAACCAGAAACTCCACAACTAAAAACTCGCAACTAGAAACTCCGCAACTAGAGACTCCACAACTAGAAACTCCACAACTAGAAACTCCACAACTACAAACTCCACAAATACAGACTCGGCAACTAGAAATTCCATATTTAGAAACTGCACAACTAGAAACTGCAAAACTAGAGACTTCACAACTAGAAACTACTCAACTAAAAACTCCACAACTAAAAACTCCACAACTTGAAACTCCACAACTAGAAACTCCGCTATTAAAAACTCCACAACTAGAAACTCCACAACTACAAACTCCACAAATAGAGACTCCGCAACTAGAAATTCTATATCTAGAAACTCCACAACTAAAAACTTTACAACTAGAAACTGCAAAACTAGAGAATTCACAACTAGAAACTCAACAACTAGAAACTCCACAACTAAAAACTCCACAACTTGAAACTCCACAACGAGAAACTCCGCTATTAAAAACTCCGCAACTAGAAACTCCACAACTAGAAACTTCACAACTGGAAACTCCACAACTATATACTCTACTACTGGAAACTCCACAACCAGAGACTCTGCAACTAGAAACTCCGCAACTCGAAACTCCACAACTAGAAACTCCACAACTAGAAACTCCACAGCTAGAGACTCCGCATTTCCACAACTAGAAACAACACAACTGGAAACTCCACAACTAGATACTCCACAACTTGAAACTCCACAACTTTAAACTCCACAACTTGAGACTCCAAAACTAGAAACTCCACAACTTGAAACTCCACAACTAGAAACTCCACAACCAGAAACTCCACAACTGGAAACTCCACAACTAGAAACTCCACAACTAGAAACTCCGAAACTAGAGACTCCACAACTAAAAACTTCACAACTAGAAACTCCACAACAACAAACTCCACAAATAAAGACTCGGCAACTAGAAATTCCATATCTAGAAACTCCACAACTAAAAACCCCACAACTAAAAACTCCACAACTAGTAACTCCACAACTAGAAACTCTACAACTAGAGACTCCGCAACTAGAAACTCCACAGCCAGAGACTCTGCAACTAGAAACTCTGCAGCTAGAAACTCCACAAACAGGAACTCCACAATTAGAAACTCCGCAGCTAGAAACTCCACAACTAGAGATTCCACAACTAGAAACTCCACAACTAGAAACTCCACAACTAGAAACTCCACAACTTGAAACCTCACAACTTTAAGTTCCGCAACTAGAAAATCCACAGCTAGAGATTCCGCAACTAGAAACTCCATAACTAAAAACTCCACAATTAGAAACAACACAACTAGAAACTCCGCAACTAGAGACTCCACAACAAGAAACTCCACAACTTGAAACTCCACAACTAGAAACTCCACAACTACAAACTCCACAAATAGAGACTCGGCAACTAGAAATTCCATATCTAGAAACTCCACAACTGGAAACTCCACAACTAGAAACTCCACAACTACAAACTCCACAAATAGAGACTCGGCTACAAGAAATTTCATGTCTAGAAAGTCCACAACTAAAAACTCCACAACTGGAAACTCCACAACTAGAAACTCCACAACTAGAAATACCACAGCTAGAGACTCCGCAACTAGAAACTTCACAACCAAAGACTCTGCAACTAGAAACTCCGCAGCTAGAAACTCCACAAATATAAACTCCGCAACTAAAAACTCCGCAGCTAGAAACTACACAACTAGAGATTCCACAACTAGAAACTCCACAACTAGAAACTCCACAACTAGAAACACCACAACTTGAAACCTCACAACCTTAAGGTATGCAACTAGAAAATCCACAGCTTGAGATTCCGCATCTAGAAACTCCGCAACTAGAAACTCCACAACTAGAAACTCCACAACTAAAAACTCAACAACTAGAAACTCCACAGCTTGAGACTCCGCAACTTGAAACTCCACAACTAGAAACTCCGCAACTAGAAACTCCACAACTAGGGACTCCACAACTAGAAACTCCACAACTCGAAACTCCACTACTAGATACTCCACAACTGGAAACTTGACAACTAGAAACTCCACATCTAGAGACTCCACAACTTGAAACTCCACAACTAGAAACTCTGCAACTAGAAACTCAAGAACTAGATACTCCGCAACTCAACAACTAGAAACTGCACAACTGGAGAATCCACAACTAGATACTCCACAACTAGAAAATCTACAACTAGAAACTCCACAACCATAACCTCCACAACTTGAAACTCCACAAGTTTATACTCCACAACTAGAGATTCCACAACTCGAAACTCCACAACTAGAAACTCCACAACTAGAAAATCCACAACCAGAAACTCCACAACCAGAGACTCCGCAACTAGAAACTCCACAACTAGAAACTCCACAACTAAAAACTCAACAACTAGAAACTCCACAGCTTGAGACTCCGCAACTTGAAACTCCACAACTAGAAACTCCGCAGCTAGAAACTCCACAACTAGGGACTCCACAACTAGAAACTCCACAACTCGAAACTCCACTACTAGAAACTCCCCAACTGGAAACTCCCCAACTAGAAACTCCGCAACTAGAAACTCCGCAACGGAAGACTCTACAACTTGAAACTCCACAACTAGAAACTCCAAAACTAGAAACTCCACAACTAGAAACTTCACAACTAGAAACTCCGCAACTACAGACTCCACAACTAGAAACTCCACAACTCTAAACTCCTCAACTAGAAACTCCACAACCAGAAACTCCACAACTAAAAACTCGCAACTAGAAACTCCGCAACTAGAGACTCCACAACTAGAAACTCCACAACTAGAAACTCCACAACTACAAACTCCACAAATACAGACTCGGCAACTAGAAATTCCATATTTAGAAACTGCACAACTAGAAACTGCAAAACTAGAGACTTCACAACTAGAAACTACTCAACTAAAAACTCCACAACTAAAAACTCCACAACTTGAAACTCCACAACTAGAAACTCCGCTATTAAAAACTCCACAACTAGAAACTCCACAACTACAAACTCCACAAATAGAGACTCCGCAACTAGAAATTCTATATCTAGAAACTCCACAACTAAAAACTTTACAACTAGAAACTGCAAAACTAGAGAATTCACAACTAGAAACTCAACAACTAGAAACTCCACAACTAAAAACTCCACAACTTGAAACTCCACAACGAGAAACTCCGCTATTAAAAACTCCGCAACTAGAAACTCCACAACTAGAAACTTCACAACTGGAAACTCCACAACTATATACTCTACTACTGGAAACTCCACAACCAGAGACTCTGCAACTAGAAACTCCGCAACTCGAAACTCCACAACTAGAAACTCCACAACTAGAAACTCCACAGCTAGAGACTCCGCATTTCCACAACTAGAAACAACACAACTGGAAACTCCACAACTAGATACTCCACAACTTGAAACTCCACAACTTTAAACTCCACAACTTGAGACTCCAAAACTAGAAACTCCACAACTTGAAACTCCACAACTAGAAACTCCACAACCAGAAACTCCACAACTGGAAACTCCACAACTAGAAACTCCACAACTAGAAACTCCGAAACTAGAGACTCCACAACTAAAAACTTCACAACTAGAAACTCCACAACAACAAACTCCACAAATAAAGACTCGGCAACTAGAAATTCCATATCTAGAAACTCCACAACTAAAAACCCCACAACTAAAAACTCCACAACTAGTAACTCCACAACTAGAAACTCTACAACTAGAGACTCCGCAACTAGAAACTCCACAGCCAGAGACTCTGCAACTAGAAACTCTGCAGCTAGAAACTCCACAAACAGGAACTCCACAATTAGAAACTCCGCAGCTAGAAACTCCACAACTAGAGATTCCACAACTAGAAACTCCACAACTAGAAACTCCACAACTAGAAACTCCACAACTTGAAACCTCACAACTTTAAGTTCCGCAACTAGAAAATCCACAGCTAGAGATTCCGCAACTAGAAACTCCATAACTAAAAACTCCACAATTAGAAACAACACAACTAGAAACTCCGCAACTAGAGACTCCACAACAAGAAACTCCACAACTTGAAACTCCACAACTAGAAACTCCACAACTACAAACTCCACAAATAGAGACTCGGCAACTAGAAATTCCATATCTAGAAACTCCACAACTAAAAACTTTACAACTAGAAACTGCAAAACTAGAGACTTAACAACTAGAAACTCCACAACTGGAAACTCCACAACTTCAGACTCCGCAACTTGAAACTCCACAACTAGAAACTCCGCTATTAAAACCTCTGCAACTAGAAACTCCACAACCGGAAACTCCACAACTAGAAACTCCACAACTAGAGACTCCCCAACTTGAAAATCCACAACTTCGAACTCCACAACTTTGAACTCCACAACTTGATACTCCACAACTAGAAACTCCACAACTAGAAACTCCACAACTACAAACTCCACAAATAGAGACTCGGCTACAAGAAATTTCATGTCTAGAAAGTCCACAACTAAAAACTCCACAACTGGAAACTCCACAACTAGAAACTCTACAACTAGAAATACCACAACTAGAGACTCCACAACTAGAAACTCCACAACCAGAGACTCTGCAACTAGAAACTCCGCAGCTAGAAACTCCACAAATAGAAACTCTGCAACTAAAAACTCCGCAGCTAGAAACTACACAACTAGAAATTCCACAACTAGAAACTCCACAACTAGAAACTCCACAACTTGAAACCTCACAACCTTAAGTTACGCAACTAGGAAATCCACAGCTTGAGATTCCGCAACTAGAAACTCCACAACTAGAAACTCCACACAACTAGAAACTCAACAACTAGAAACTCCGCAACTTGAAACTCCACAACTACAAATTCCACAACTACAAACTCCACAAAAAGAGGCTCCGCAACTATAAATTCCATATCTAGAAACTCCACAACTAAAAACTTTACAATTAGAAACTGCAAAACTAGAAAATTCACAACTAGAAACTCAACAACTAGAAACTCCACAACTAAAAACTCCACAACTGGAAACTCAACAACTTGAAACTCCGCAACTTGAAACTCCACAACTAGAAACTCCGCTATTAAAAACTCCACAACTAGAAACTTCACAACTGGAAACTCCACAACTAGATACTCTACTACTGGAAACTCCACAACCAGAGACTCTGCAACTAGAAACTCCGCAACTCGAAACTCCACAACTAGAAAGTCCACAACTAGAGACTCCGCATTTCCACAACTAGAAACAACACAACTGGAAACTCCACAACTAGATACTCCACAACTAGAGACTCCTCAACTTGAAACTCCACAACTTTGAACTCCACAACTTGATACTCCACAACTAGAAACTCCACAACTTTAAACTCCACAACTAGAAACTCCACAACCAGAAAATCTACAACTAGAAACTACGCAACTACAAACTCCACAACCAGAGACTCTGCAACTAGAAACTCCACAACTCGAAACTCCACAACTAGAAACTCCACAACTAGAACCTCCACAACTAGAGACTCCGCAACTCCACAACTAGATACTCCACAACTAGAAACTCCACAACTAGAGACTCCCCAACTTGAAACTCCACAACTTTAAACTCCACAACTTGAGACTCCACAACTAGAAACTCCACAACTTGAAACTCCACAACTAGAAACTCCACAACCAGAAACTCCACATCTGGAAACTCCACAACTAGAAACTCCACAACTAGAAACTCCGCAACTAGAGACTCCACAACTAAAAACTTCACAACTAGAAACTCCACAACAACAAACTCCACAAATAAAGACTCGGCAACTAGAAATTCCATATCTAGAAACTCCACAACTAAAAACCCCACAACTAAAAACTCCACAACTAGTAACTCCACAACTAGAAACTCTACAACTAGAGACTCCGCAACTAGAAACTCCACAGCCAGAGACTCTGCAACTAGAAACTCTGCAGCTAGAAACTCCACAAACAGAAACTCCACAATTAGAAACTCCGCAGCTAGAAACTCCACAACTAGAGATTCCACAACTAGAGATTCCACAACTAGAAACTCCACAACTAGAAACTCCACAACTTGAAACCTCACAACTTTAAGTTCCGCAACTAGAAAATCCACAGCTAGAGATTCCGCAACTAGAAACTCCATAACTAGAAACTCCACAACTAGAAACTCCACAACTAGAAACTTGGCAACTAGAGACTCCACAACAAGAAACTCCACAACTTGAAACTCCACAACTAGAAACTCCACAACTACAAACTCCACAAATAGAGACTCGGCAACTAGAAATTCTATATCTAGAAACTCCACAACTAAAAACTTTACAACTAGAAACTGCAAAACTAGAGACTTAACAACTAGAAACTCAACAACTAGAAACTCCACAACTAAAAACTCCACAACTGGAAACTCCACAACTTGAGACTCCGCAACTTGAAACTCCACAACTAGAAACTCCCCTATTAAAAACTCTGCAACTAGAAACTCCACAACCGGAAACTCCACAACTAGATACTCCACAACTGGAAACTCCACAACCAGAGACTCTGCAACTAGAAACTCCGCAACTCGAAACTCCACAACTAGAAACACCACAACCAGAGACTCCGCATTTCCACAACTAGAAACTCCACAACTGGAAACTCCACAACTAGAAACTCCGCAACTACAAACTCCACAAATAGAGACTCGGCTACAAGAAATTTCATGTCTAGAAAGTCCACAACTAAAAACTCCACAACTGGAAACTCCACAACTTGAGACTCCGCAACTTGAAACTCCACAACTAGAAACTCCCCTATTAAAAACTCTGCAACTAGAAACTCCACAACCGGAAACTCCACAACTAGATACTCCACAACTGGAAACTCCACAACCAGAGACTCTGCAACTAGAAACTCCGCAACTCGAAACTCCACAACTAGAAACACCACAACCAGAGACTCCGCATTTCCACAACTAGAAACTCCACAACTGGAAACTCCACAACTAGAAACTCCACAACTACAAACTCCACAAATAGAGACTCGGCTACAAGAAATTTCATGTCTAGAAAGTCCACAACTAAAAACTCCACAACTGGAAACTCCACAACTAGAAACTCCACAACTAGAAATACCACAGCTAGAGACTCCGCAACTAGAAACTTCACAACCAAAGACTCTGCAACTAGAAACTCCGCAGCTAGAAACTCCACAAATATAAACTCCGCAACTAAAAACTCCGCAGCTAGAAACTACACAACTAGAGATTCCACAACTAGAAACTCCACAACTAGAAACTCCACAACTAGAAACACCACAACTTGAAACCTCACAACCTTAAGGTATGCAACTAGAAAATCCACAGCTTGAGATTCCGCATCTAGAAACTCCGCAACTAGAAACTCCACAACTAGAAACTCCACAACTAAAAACTCAACAACTAGAAACTCCACAGCTTGAGACTCCGCAACTTGAAACTCCACAACTAGAAACTCCGCAACTAGAAACTCCACAACTAGGGACTCCACAACTAGAAACTCCACAACTCGAAACTCCACTACTAGATACTCCACAACTGGAAACTTGACAACTAGAAACTCCACATCTAGAGACTCCACAACTTGAAACTCCACAACTAGAAACTCTGCAACTAGAAACTCAAGAACTAGATACTCCGCAACTCAACAACTAGAAACTGCACAACTGGAGAATCCACAACTAGATACTCCACAACTAGAAAATCTACAACTAGAAACTCCACAACCATAACCTCCACAACTTGAAACTCCACAAGTTTATACTCCACAACTAGAGATTCCACAACTCGAAACTCCACAACTAGAAACTCCACAACTAGAAAATCCACAACCAGAAACTCCACAACCAGAGACTCCGCAACTAGAAACTCCACAACTAGAAACTCCACAACTAAAAACTCAACAACTAGAAACTCCACAGCTTGAGACTCCGCAACTTGAAACTCCACAACTAGAAACTCCGCAACTAGAAACTCCACAACTAGGGACTCCACAACTAGAAACTCCACAACTCGAAACTCCACTACTAGAAACTCCCCAACTGGAAACTCCCCAACTAGAAACTCCGCAACTAGAAACTCCGCAACAGAAGACTCTACAACTTGAAACTCCACAACTAGAAACTCCAAAACTAGAAACTCCACAACTAGAAACTTCACAACTAGAAACTCCGCAACTACAGACTCCACAACTAGAAACTCCACAACTCTAAACTCCTCAACTAGAAACTCCACAACCAGAAACTCCACAACTAAAAACTCGCAACTAGAAACTCCGCAACTAGAGACTCCACAACTAGAAACTCCACAACTAGAAACTCCACAACTACAAACTCCACAAATACAGACTCGGCAACTAGAAATTCCATATTTAGAAACTGCACAACTAGAAACTGCAAAACTAGAGACTTCACAACTAGAAACTACTCAACTAAAAACTCCACAACTAAAAACTCCACAACTGGAAACTCCACAACTTGAGACGCTGCAACTTGAAACTTCACAACTAGAAACTCCGCTATTAAAAACTCCGCAACTAGAAACTCCGCAACTAGAAACTCCACAACTTAAAACTCCACAACTAGATACTCCACAACTGGAAACTCGGCAACTAGAAACTCCACGACTAGAGACTCTACAACTTGAAACTCCCGAACTAGAAACTCCGCAACTAGAAACTCCGCAACAGGAGACTCAACAACCAGAAACTTCACAACTAGAAACTCCAAAACTAGAAACTCCACAACTAGAAATTTCACAACTAGAAACTCTGCAACTAGAGACTCCACAACTAGAAACTCCAACTGGAAACTCCACAACTAGAAACTTCACAACTGGAAACTCCACAACTAGATACTCTACTACTGGAAACTCCACAACCAGAGACTCTGCAACTAGAAACTCCGCAACTCGAAACTCCACAACTAGAAACTCCACAACTAGAAAGTCCACTACTAGAGACTCCGCATTTCCACAACTAGAAACAACACAACTGGAAACTCCACAACTAGATACTCCACAACTAGAGACTCCCCAACTTGAAACTCCACAACTTTGAACTCCACAACTTGATACTCCACAACTAGAAACTCCACAACTTTAAACTCCACTACTAGAAACTCCACAACCAGAAAATCTACAACTAGAAACTACGCAACTACAAACTCCACAACCAGAGACTCTGCAACTAGAAACTCCACAACTCAAAACTCCACAACTAGAAACTCCACAACTACAACCTCCACAACTAGAGACTCCACAACTTCACAACTAGATACTCCACAACTAGAAACTCCACAACTAGAGACTCCCCAACTTGAAACTCCACAACTTTAAACTCCACAACTTGAGACTCCACAACTAGAAACTCCACAACTTGAAACTCCACAACTAGAAACTCCACAACTAGGAACTCCGCAACTAGAGACTCCACAACTAAAAACTCCACAACTAGAAACTCCACAACAACAAACTCCACAAATTGAAACTCGGCAACTAGAAATTCCATATCTAGAAACTCCACAACTAAAAACCCCACAACTAAAACTCCACAACTAGAAACTCCACAACTAGAAACTCTACAACTAGAGACTCCGCAACTAGAAACTCCACAGCCAGAGACTCTGCAACTAGAAACTCTGCAGCTAGAAACTCCACAAACAGAAACTCCTCAATTAGAAACTCCGCAGCTAGAAACTCCACAACTAGAGACTCCACAACTAGAAACTCCACAACTAGAAACTCCACAACTAGAAACTCCACAACTTGAAACCTCACAACCTTAAGTTCCGCACTAGAAAATCCACAGCTAGAGATTCCGCAACTAGAAACTTCATAACTAGAACCTCCACAACTAGAAACTCCACAACTACAAACTCCACAAATAGAGACTCGGCAACTAGAAATTCCATATCTAGAAACTCCACAACTAAAACTTTTACAACTAGAAACTGCAAAACTAGAGACTTAACAACTAGAAACTCAACAACTAGATACTCCACAACTAAAAACTCCACAACTGGAAACTCCGAAACTCCACAACTTGAGACTCCGCAACTTGAAACTCCACAACTAGAAACTCCGCTATTAAAAACTCTGCAACTAGAAACTCCGCAACTAGAAACTCCACAACTAGGGACTCCACAACTAGAAACTCCACAACTAGAAACTCCACAACTCGAAACTCGACTACTAGATACTCCACAACTGGAAACTCGGCAACTAGAAACTCCACGACTTGAGACTCTACAACTTGAAACTCCACAACAAGAGACTCTGCAACTAGAAACTCCACAACTCGAAACCACAACTGGAAACTCCAAAACTAGACACTCCACAACAAAAACTCTTCAACTAGAAACTCCTAAACTAGAGACTCCACAACTAGAGAATCTACAACTAGAGACTTCAAACTAGAAACTCCACAACTAAAAACTCAACAACTAGAAACTCCACATCTAGAGACTCCACAACTTGAAACTCCACAACTAGAGACTCTGCAACTAGAAACTCAACAACTAGAGACTGCGCACCTCAACAACTACAAACTCCACAACTTGAAAATCCACAACTAGATACTCCACAACTAGAAAATCTACAACTAGAAACTCCACAACTATAGACTCCACAACTTGAAACTCCACAAGTTTAAACTCCACAACTTGAGACTCCACAACTAGAAACTCCGCAACTGGAAACTCCTGAACTAGAAACTCCGCAACTAGAAACTCCGCAACAGGAGACTCAACAACTAGAAACTCCACAACTAGAAACTCCAAAACTAGAAACTCCACAACTAGAAACTTCACAACCAGAAACTCCACATCTGGAAACTCCACAACTAGAAACTCCACAACTAGAAACTCCGCAACTAGAGACTCCACAACTAAAAACTTCACAACTAGAAACTCCACAACAACAAACTCCACAAATAAAGACTCGGCAACTAGAAATTCCATATCTAGAAACTCCACAACTAAAAACCCCACAACTAAAAACTCCACAACTAGTAACTCCACAACTAGAAACTCTACAACTAGAGACTCCGCAACTAGAAACTCCACAGCCAGAGACTCTGCAACTAGAAACTCTGCAGCTAGAAACTCCACAAACAGAAACTCCACAATTAGAAACTCCGCAGCTAGAAACTCCACAACTAGAGATTCCACAACTAGAGATTCCACAACTAGAAACTCCACAACTAGAAACTCCACAACTTGAAACCTCACAACTTTAAGTTCCGCAACTAGAAAATCCACAGCTAGAGATTCCGCAACTAGAAACTCCATAACTAGAAACTCCACAACTAGAAACTCCACAACTAGAAACTTGGCAACTAGAGACTCCACAACAAGAAACTCCACAACTTGAAACTCCACAACTAGAAACTCCACAACTACAAACTCCACAAATAGAGACTCGGCAACTAGAAATTCTATATCTAGAAACTCCACAACTAAAAACTTTACAACTAGAAACTGCAAAACTAGAGACTTAACAACTAGAAACTCAACAACTAGAAACTCCACAACTAAAAACTCCACAACTGGAAACTCCACAACTTGAGACTCCGCAACTTGAAACTCCACAACTAGAAACTCCCCTATTAAAAACTCTGCAACTAGAAACTCCACAACCGGAAACTCCACAACTAGATACTCCACAACTGGAAACTCCACAACCAGAGACTCTGCAACTAGAAACTCCGCAACTCGAAACTCCACAACTAGAAACACCACAACCAGAGACTCCGCATTTCCACAACTAGAAACTCCACAACTGGAAACTCCACAACTAGAAACTCCGCAACTACAAACTCCACAAATAGAGACTCGGCTACAAGAAATTTCATGTCTAGAAAGTCCACAACTAAAAACTCCACAACTGGAAACTCCACAACTTGAGACTCCGCAACTTGAAACTCCACAACTAGAAACTCCCCTATTAAAAACTCTGCAACTAGAAACTCCACAACCGGAAACTCCACAACTAGATACTCCACAACTGGAAACTCCACAACCAGAGACTCTGCAACTAGAAACTCCGCAACTCGAAACTCCACAACTAGAAACACCACAACCAGAGACTCCGCATTTCCACAACTAGAAACTCCACAACTGGAAACTCCACAACTAGAAACTCCACAACTACAAACTCCACAAATAGAGACTCGGCTACAAGAAATTTCATGTCTAGAAAGTCCACAACTAAAAACTCCACAACTGGAAACTCCACAACTAGAAACTCCACAACTAGAAATACCACAGCTAGAGACTCCGCAACTAGAAACTTCACAACCAAAGACTCTGCAACTAGAAACTCCGCAGCTAGAAACTCCACAAATATAAACTCCGCAACTAAAAACTCCGCAGCTAGAAACTACACAACTAGAGATTCCACAACTAGAAACTCCACAACTAGAAACTCCACAACTAGAAACACCACAACTTGAAACCTCACAACCTTAAGGTATGCAACTAGAAAATCCACAGCTTGAGATTCCGCATCTAGAAACTCCGCAACTAGAAACTCCACAACTAGAAACTCCACAACTAAAAACTCAACAACTAGAAACTCCACAGCTTGAGACTCCGCAACTTGAAACTCCACAACTAGAAACTCCGCAACTAGAAACTCCACAACTAGGGACTCCACAACTAGAAACTCCACAACTCGAAACTCCACTACTAGATACTCCACAACTGGAAACTTGACAACTAGAAACTCCACATCTAGAGACTCCACAACTTGAAACTCCACAACTAGAAACTCTGCAACTAGAAACTCAAGAACTAGATACTCCGCAACTCAACAACTAGAAACTGCACAACTGGAGAATCCACAACTAGATACTCCACAACTAGAAAATCTACAACTAGAAACTCCACAACCATAACCTCCACAACTTGAAACTCCACAAGTTTATACTCCACAACTAGAGATTCCACAACTCGAAACTCCACAACTAGAAACTCCACAACTAGAAAATCCACAACCAGAAACTCCACAACCAGAGACTCCGCAACTAGAAACTCCACAACTAGAAACTCCACAACTAAAAACTCAACAACTAGAAACTCCACAGCTTGAGACTCCGCAACTTGAAACTCCACAACTAGAAACTCCGCAACTAGAAACTCCACAACTAGGGACTCCACAACTAGAAACTCCACAACTCGAAACTCCACTACTAGAAACTCCCCAACTGGAAACTCCCCAACTAGAAACTCCGCAACTAGAAACTCCGCAACAGAAGACTCTACAACTTGAAACTCCACAACTAGAAACTCCAAAACTAGAAACTCCACAACTAGAAACTTCACAACTAGAAACTCCGCAACTACAGACTCCACAACTAGAAACTTCACAACTCTAAACTCCTCAACTAGAAACTCCACAACCAGAAACTCCACAACTAAAAACTCGCAACTAGAAACTCCGCAACTAGAGACTCCACAACTAGAAACTCCACAACTAGAAACTCCACAACTACAAACTCCACAAATACAGACTCGGCAACTAGAAATTCCATATTTAGAAACTGCACAACTAGAAACTGCAAAACTAGAGACTTCACAACTAGAAACTACTCAACTAAAAACTCCACAACTAAAAACTCCACAACTGGAAACTCCACAACTTGAGACGCTGCAACTTGAAACTTCACAACTAGAAACTCCGCTATTAAAAACTCCGCAACTAGAAACTCCGCAACTAGAAACTCCACAACTTAAAACTCCACAACTAGATACTCCACAACTGGAAACTCGGCAACTAGAAACTCCACGACTAGAGACTCTACAACTTGAAACTCCCGAACTAGAAACTCCGCAACTAGAAACTCCGCAACAGGAGACTCAACAACCAGAAACTTCACAACTAGAAACTCCAAAACTAGAAACTCCACAACTAGAAATTTCACAACTAGAAACTCTGCAACTAGAGACTCCACAACTAGAAACTCCAACTGGAAACTCCACAACTAGAAACTTCACAACTGGAAACTCCACAACTAGATACTCTACTACTGGAAACTCCACAACCAGAGACTCTGCAACTAGAAACTCCGCAACTCGAAACTCCACAACTAGAAACTCCACAACTAGAAAGTCCACTACTAGAGACTCCGCATTTCCACAACTAGAAACAACACAACTGGAAACTCCACAACTAGATACTCCACAACTAGAGACTCCCCAACTTGAAACTCCACAACTTTGAACTCCACAACTTGATACTCCACAACTAGAAACTCCACAACTTTAAACTCCACTACTAGAAACTCCACAACCAGAAAATCTACAACTAGAAACTACGCAACTACAAACTCCACAACCAGAGACTCTGCAACTAGAAACTCCACAACTCAAAACTCCACAACTAGAAACTCCACAACTACAACCTCCACAACTAGAGACTCCACAACTTCACAACTAGATACTCCACAACTAGAAACTCCACAACTAGAGACTCCCCAACTTGAAACTCCACAACTTTAAACTCCACAACTTGAGACTCCACAACTAGAAACTCCACAACTTGAAACTCCACAACTAGAAACTCCACAACTAGGAACTCCGCAACTAGAGACTCCACAACTAAAAACTCCACAACTAGAAACTCCACAACAACAAACTCCACAAATTGAAACTCGGCAACTAGAAATTCCATATCTAGAAACTCCACAACTAAAAACCCCACAACTAAAACTCCACAACTAGAAACTCCACAACTAGAAACTCTACAACTAGAGACTCCGCAACTAGAAACTCCACAGCCAGAGACTCTGCAACTAGAAACTCTGCAGCTAGAAACTCCACAAACAGAAACTCCTCAATTAGAAACTCCGCAGCTAGAAACTCCACAACTAGAGACTCCACAACTAGAAACTCCACAACTAGAAACTCCACAACTAGAAACTCCACAACTTGAAACCTCACAACCTTAAGTTCCGCACTAGAAAATCCACAGCTAGAGATTCCGCAACTAGAAACTTCATAACTAGAACCTCCACAACTAGAAACTCCACAACTACAAACTCCACAAATAGAGACTCGGCAACTAGAAATTCCATATCTAGAAACTCCACAACTAAAACTTTTACAACTAGAAACTGCAAAACTAGAGACTTAACAACTAGAAACTCAACAACTAGATACTCCACAACTAAAAACTCCACAACTGGAAACTCCGAAACTCCACAACTTGAGACTCCGCAACTTGAAACTCCACAACTAGAAACTCCGCTATTAAAAACTCTGCAACTAGAAACTCCGCAACTAGAAACTCCACAACTAGGGACTCCACAACTAGAAACTCCACAACTAGAAACTCCACAACTCGAAACTCGACTACTAGATACTCCACAAATGGAAACTCGGCAACTAGAAACTCCACGACTTGAGACTCTACAACTTGAAACTCCACAACAAGAGACTCTGCAACTAGAAACTCCACAACTCGAAACCACAACTGGAAACTCCAAAACTAGACACTCCACAACAAAAACTCTTCAACTAGAAACTCCTAAACTAGAGACTCCACAACTAGAGAATCTACAACTAGAGACTTCAAACTAGAAACTCCACAACTAAAAACTCAACAACTAGAAACTCCACATCTAGAGACTCCACAACTTGAAACTCCACAACTAGAGACTCTGCAACTAGAAACTCAACAACTAGAGACTGCGCACCTCAACAACTACAAACTCCACAACTTGAAAATCCACAACTAGATACTCCACAACTAGAAAATCTACAACTAGAAACTCCACAACTATAGACTCCACAACTTGAAACTCCACAAGTTTAAACTCCACAACTTGAGACTCCACAACTAGAAACTCCGCAACTGGAAACTCCTGAACTAGAAACTCCGCAACTAGAAACTCCGCAACAGGAGACTCAACAACTAGAAACTCCACAACTAGAAACTCCAAAACTAGAAACTCCACAACTAGAAACTTCACAACTAGAAACTCCGCAACTAGAGACTCCACAACTAGAAACTCCACAACTTGAAACTCCTCAACTAAAAACTCCACAACCAGAAACTCCACAACTAGAAACTCCGCAACTAGAAACTCCGCAACTAGAGACTCCACAGCTAGAAACTCCACAACTAAAACTCCACAAATACAGACTCGGCAACTAGAAATTTCATATCTAGAAACTCCACAACTAGAAACTGCAAAACTAGAGACTTCACAACTAGAAACTCAACAACAAGAAACTCCACAACTAAAAACTCTAGAACTTGAAACTCCACAACTTGAGCCTCCGCAACTTGAAACTTCACCACTAGAAACTCCGCTATTAAAAACTCCGCAACTAGAAACTCCACAACTAGAAACTCCACAACTAGAAACGCCACAACTAGAGACTCCACAACTCGAAACTCCACAACTAGAAACTCCACAACTAGAAACTCCACAACCAGAAACTCCACAACCAGAGACTCCGCAACTAGAAACTCCACAACTAGAAACTCCACAACTAAAAACTCAACAACTAGAAACTCCACAGCTTGAGACTCCGCAACTTGAAACTCCATAACTAGAAACTCCGCAACTAGAAACTCCACAACTAGGGACTCCACAACTAGAAACTCCACAACTCGAAACTCCACTACTAGATACTCCACAACTGGAAACTTGACAACTAGAAACTCCACATCTAGAGACTCCACAACTTGAAACTCCACAACTAGAAACTCTGCAACTAGAAACTCAAGAACTAGATACTCCGCAACTCAACAACTAGAAACTGCACAACTGGAGAATCCACAACTAGATACTCCACAACTAGAAAATCTACAACTAGAAACTCCACAACCATAGACTCCACAACTTGAAACTCCACAAGTTTAAACTCCACAACTAGAGACTCCACAACTCGAAACTCCACAACTAGAAACTCCACAACTAGAAACTCCACAACCAGAAACTCCACAACCAGAGACTCCGCAACTAGAAACTCCACAACTAGAAACTCCACAACTAAAAACTCAACAACTAGAAACTCCACAGCTTGAGACTCCGCAACTTGAAACTCCACAACTAGAAACTCCGCAACTAGAAACTCCACAACTAGGGACTCCACAACTAGAAACTCCACAACTCGAAACTCCACTACTAGAAACTCCCCAACTGGAAACTCCCCAACTAGAAACTCCGCAACTAGAAACTCCGCAACAGAAGACTCTACAACTTGAAACTCCACAACTAGAAACTCCAAAACTAGAAACTCCACAACTAGAAACTTCACAACTAGAAACTCCGCAACTACAGACTCCACAACTAGAAACTCCACAACTCTAAACTCCTCAACTAGAAACTCCACAACCAGAAACTCCACAACTAAAAACTCGCAACTAGAAACTCCGCAACTAGAGACTCCACAACTAGATACTCCACAACTACAAACTCCACAAATACAGACTCGGCAACTAGAAATTCCATATTTAGAAACTGCACAACTAGAAACTGCAAAACTAGAGACTTCACAACTAGAAACTACTCAACTAAAAACTCCACAACTAAAAACTCCACAACTGGAAACTCCACAACTTGAGATGCTGCAACTTGAAACTTCACAACTAGAAACTCCGCTATTAAAAACTCCGCAACTAGAAACTCCGCAACTAGAAACTCCACAACTTAAAACTCCACAACTAGATACTCCACAACTGGAAACTCGGCAACTAGAAACTCCACGACTAGAGACTCTACAACTTGAAACTCCCGAACTAGAAACTCCGCAACTAGAAACTCCGCAACAGGAGACTCAACAACCAGAAACTTCACAACTAGAAACTCCAAAACTAGAAACTCCACAACTAGAAATTTCACAACTAGAAACTCTGCAACTAGAGACTCCACAACTAGAAACTCCACAACTAAACACTCCACAACTGGAAACTCCACAACTTGAGACTCCGCACCATGAAACTCCACAACTACAAACTCCGCTATTAAAAACTCCGCAACTAGAAACTCCACAACTAGATACTCCAACTGGAAACTCCACAACTTGAAACTTCAGAACCGGAAACTCCACAACTAGATACTTCACAACTGGAAACTCCACTACCAGAGACTCTGCAACTAGAAACTCTGCAACTCGAAACTCCACAACTAGAAACTCCACAACTAGAAACTCCACAACTAGAGACTCCGCATTTCCACAACTAGAAACTCCACAACTGGAAACTCCACAACTAGATACTCCACAACTAGAAACTCCACAACTAAAGACTCCCCACTTGAAACTTCACAACTTTGAACTCCACAACTTGATACTCCACAACTAGAAACTCCACAACTAGAAACTCCACAACCAGAAAATCTACAACTAGAAACTACGCATCTACAAACTCCACAACCAGAGACTCTGCAACTAGAAACTCCACAACTCGAAACTCCACAACTAGAAACTCCACAACTAGAACCTCCACAACTAGAGACTCCGCAACTCCACAACTAGATACTCCACAACTAGAAACTCCACAACTAGAGACTCCCCAACTTGAAACTCCACAACTTTAAACTCCACAACTTGAGACTCCACAACTAGAAACTCCACAACTTGAAACTCCACAACTAGAAACTCCACAACCAGAAACTCCACATCTGGAAACTCCACAACTAGAAACTCCACAACTAGAAAATCCGCAACTAGAGACTCCACAACTAAAAACTTCACAACTAGAAACTCCACAACAACAAACTCCACAAATAAAGACTCGGCAACTAGAAATTCCATATCTAGAAACTCCACAACTAAAAACCCCACAACTAAAAACTCCACAACTAGTAACTCCACAACTAGAAACTCTACAACTAGAGACTCCGCAACTAGAAACTCCACAGCCAGAGACTCTGCAACTAGAAACTCTGCAGCTAGAAACTCCACAAACAGAAACTCCACAATTAGAAACTCCGCAGCTAGAAACTCCACAACTAGAGATTCCACAACTAGAGATTCCACAACTAGAAACTCCACAACTAGAAACTCCACAACTTGAAACCTCACAACTTTAAGTTCCGCAACTAGAAAATCCACAGCTAGAGATTCCGCAACTAGAAACTCCATAACTAGAAACTCCACAACTAGAAACTCCACAACTAGAAACTTGGCAACTAGAGACTCCACAACAAGAAACTCCACAACTTGAAACTCCACAACTAGAAACTCCACAACTACAAACTCCACAAATAGAGACTCGGCAACTAGAAATTCTATATCTAGAAACTCCACAACTAAAAACTTTACAACTAGAAACTGCAAAACTAGAGACTTAACAACTAGAAACTCAACAACTAGAAACTCCACAACTAAAAACTCCACAACTGGAAACTCCACAACTTGAGACTCCGCAACTTGAAACTCCACAACTAGAAACTCCCCTATTAAAAACTCTGCAACTAGAAACTCCACAACCGGAAACTCCACAACTAGATACTCCACAACTGGAAACTCCACAACCAGAGACTCTGCAACTAGAAACTCCGCAACTCGAAACTCCACAACTAGAAACACCACAACCAGAGACTCCGCATTTCCACAACTAGAAACTCCACAACTGGAAACTCCACAACTAGAAACTCCACAACTACAAACTCCACAAATAGAGACTCGGCTACAAGAAATTTCATGTCTAGAAAGTCCACAACTAAAAACTCCACAACTGGAAACTCCACAACTTGAGACTCCGCAACTTGAAACTCCACAACTAGAAACTCCCCTATTAAAAACTCTGCAACTAGAAACTCCACAACCGGAAACTCCACAACTAGATACTCCACAACTGGAAACTCCACAACCAGAGACTCTGCAACTAGAAACTCCGCAACTCGAAACTCCACAACTAGAAACACCACAACCAGAGACTCCGCATTTCCACAACTAGAAACTCCACAACTGGAAACTCCACAACTAGAAACTCCACAACTACAAACTCCACAATAAGAGACTCGGCTACAAGAAATTTCATGTCTAGAAAGTCCACAACTAAAAACTCCACAACTGGAAACTCCACAACTTGAAACTCCACAACTAGAAATACCACAGCTAGAGACTCCGCAACTAGAAACTTCACAACCACAGACTCTGCAACTAGAAACTCCGCAGCTAGAAACTCCACAAATATAAACTCCGCAACTAAAAACTCCGCAGCTAGAAACTACACAACTAGAGATTCCACAACTAGAAACTCCACCACTAGAAACTCCACAACTAGAAACACCACAACTTGAAACCTCACAACCTTAAGGTATGCAACTAGAAAATCCACAGCTTGAGATTCCGCATCTAGAAACTCCGCAACTAGAAACTCCACAACTAGAAACTCCACAACTAAAACCTCAACAACTAGAAACTCCACAGCTTGAGACTCCGCAACTTGAAACTCCACAACTAGAAACTCCGCAACTAGAAACTCCACAACTAGGGACTCCACAACTAGAAACTCCACAACTCGAAACTCCACTACTAGATACTCCACAACTGGAAACTTGACAACTAGAAACTCCACATCTAGAGACTCCACAACTTGAAACTCCACAACTAGAAACTCTGCAACTAGAAACTCAAGAACTAGATACTCCGCAACTCAACAACTAGAAACTGCACAACTGGAGAATCCACAACTAGATACTCCACAACTAGAAAATCTACAACTAGAAACTCCACAACCATAGACTCCACAACTTGAAACTCCACAACTAGAGACTCCACAACTCGAAACTCCACAACTAGAAACTCCACAACTAGAAAATCCACAACCAGAAACTCCACAACCAGAGACTCCGCAACTAGAAACTCCACAACTAGAAACTCCACAACTAAAAACTCAACAACTAGAAACTCCACAGCTTGAGACTCCGCAACTTGAAACTCCACAACTAGAAACTCCGCAACTAGAAACTCCACAACTAGGGACTCCACAACTAGAAACTCCACAACTCGAAACTCCACTACTAGAAACTCCCCAACTGGAAACTCCCCAACTAGAAACTCCGCAACTAGAAACTCCGCAACAGAAGACTCTACAACTTGAAACTCCACAACTAGAAACTCCAAAACTAGAAACTCCACAACTAGAAACTTCACAACTAGAAACTCCGCAACTACAGACTCCACAACTAGAAACTCCACAACTCTAAACTCCTCAACTAGAAACTCCACAACCAGAAACTCCACAACTAAAAACTCGCAACTAGAAACTCCGCAACTAGAGACTCCACAACTAGAAACTCCACAACTAGAAACTCCACAACTACAAACTCCACAAATACAGACTCGGCAACTAGAAATTCCATATTTAGAAACTGCACAACTAGAAACTGCAAAACTAGAGACTTCACAACTAGAAACTACTCAACTAAAAACTCCACAACTAAAAACTCCACAACTGGAAACTCCACAACTTGAGACGCTGCAACTTGAAACTTCATAACTAGAAACTCCGCTATTAAAAACTCCGCAACTAGAAACTCCGCAACTAGAAACTCCACAACTTAAAACTCCACAACTAGATACTCCACAACTGGAAACTCGGCAACTAGAAACTCCACGACTAGAGACTCTACAACTTGAAACTCCCGAACTAGAAACTCCGCAACTAGAAACTCCGCAACAGGAGACTCAACAACCAGAAACTTCACAACTAGAAACTCCAAAACTAGAAACTCCACAACTAGAAATTTCACATCTAGAAACTCTGCAACTAGAGACTCCACAACTAGAAACTCCACAACTAAACACTCCACAACTGGAAACTCCACAACTTGAGACTCCGCACCATGAAACTCCACAACTAGAAACTCCGCTATTAAAAACTCCGCAACTAAAAACTCCACAACTAGATACTCCAACTGGAAACTCCACAACTTGAAACTTCACAACCGGAAACTCCACAACTAGATACTTCACAACTGGAAACTCCACAACCAGAGACTCTGCAACTAGAAACTCTGCAACTCGAAACTCCACAACTAGAAACTCCACAACTAGAAACTCCACAACTAGAGACTCCGCATTTCCACAACTAGAAACTCCACAACTGGAAACTCCACAACTAGATACTCCACAACTAGAAACTCCACAACTAAAGACTCCCCAACTTGAAACTTCACAACTTTGAACTCCACAACTTGATACTCCACAACTAGAAACTCCACAACTAGAAACTCCACAACTAGAAACTCCACAACTAGAAACTGCACAACTTGAAACCTCACAACCTTAAGTTACGCAACTAGAAAATCCACCGCTTGAGATTCCGCAAAGAGAAACTCAACAACTAGAAACTCCACAACTAGAAACTCAACAACTAGAAACTCCGCAACTTGAAACTCCACAACTAGAAACTCCACAACTACAAACTCCACAAATAGAGACTCCGCAACTAGAAATTCTATATCTAGAAACTCCACAACTAAAAACTTTACAACTAGAAACTGCAAAACTAGAGAATTCACAACTAGAAACTCAACAACTAGAAACTCCACAACTAAAAACTCCACAACTGGAAACTCAACAACTTAAACTCCGCAACTTGAAACTCCACAACTAGAAACTCCGCTATTAAAAACTCCACAACTAGAAACTCCACAACTAGATACTCCAACTGGAAACTCCACAACTAGAAACTTCACAACTGGAAACTCCACAACTAGATACTCTACTACTGGAAAGTCCACAACCAGAGACTCTGCAACTAGAAACTCCACAACTTGAGACTCCACAACTAGAAACTCCACAACTTGAAACTCCACAACTAGAAACTCCACAACCAGAAACTCCACATCTGGAAACTCCACAACTAGAAACTCCACAACTAGAAACTCCGCAACTAGAGACTCCACAACTAAAAACTTCACAACTAGAAACTCCACAACAACAAACTCCACAAATAAAGACTCGGCAACTAGAAATTCCATATCTAGAAACTCCACAACTAAAAACCCCACAACTAAAAACTCCACAACTAGTAACTCCACAACTAGAAACTCTACAACTAGAGACTCCGCAACTAGAAACTCCACAGCCAGAGACTCTGCAACTAGAAACTCTGCAGCTAGAAACTCCACAAACAGAAACTCCACAATTAGAAACTCCGCAGCTAGAAACTCCACAACTAGAGATTCCACAACTAGAGATTCCACAACTAGAAACTCCACAACTAGAAACTCCACAACTTGAAACCTCACAACTTTAAGTTCCGCAACTAGAAAATCCACAGCTAGAGATTTCGCAACTAGAAACTCCATAACTAGAAACTCCACAACTAGAAACTCCACAACTAGAAACTTGGCAACTAGAGACTCCACAACAAGAAACTCCACAACTTGAAACTCCACAACTAGAAACTCCACAAATAGAGACTCGGCAACTAGAAATTCTATATCTAGAAACTCCACAACTAAAAACTTTACAACTAGAAACTGCAAAACTAGAGACTTAACAACTAGAAACTCCACAACTGGAAACTCCACAACTTGAGACTCCGCAACTTGAAACTCCACAACTAGAAACTCCCCTATTAAAAACTCTGCAACTAGAAACTCCACAACCGGAAACTCCACAACTAGATACTCCACAACTGGAAACTCCACAACCAGAGACTCTGCAACTAGAAACTCCGCAACTCGAAACTCCACAACTAGAAACACCACAACCAGAGACTCCGCATTTCCACAACTAGAAACTCCACAACTGGAAACTCCACAACTAGAAACTCCACAACTACAAACTCCACAAATAGAGACTCGGCTACAAGAAATTTCATGTCTAGAAAGTCCACAACTAAAAACTCCACAACTGGAAACTCCACAACTTGAGACTCCGCAACTTGAAACTCCACAACTAGAAACTCCCCTATTAAAAACTCTGCAACTAGAAACTCCACAACCGGAAACTCCACAACTAGATACTCCACAACTGGAAACTCCACAACCAGAGACTCTGCAACTAGAAACTCCGCAACTCGAAACTCCACAACTAGAAACACCACAACCAGAGACTCCGCATTTCCACAACTAGAAACTCCACAACTGGAAACTCCACAACTAGAAACTCCACAACTACAAACTCCACAAATAGAGACTCGGCTACAAGAAATTTCATGTCTAGAAAGTCCACAACTAAAAACTCCACAACTGGAAACTCCACAACTAGAAACTCCACAACTAGAAATACCACAGCTAGAGACTCCGCAACTAGAAACTTCACAACCACAGACTCTGCAACTAGAAACTCCGCAGCTAGAAACTCCACAAATATAAACTCCGCAACTAAAAACTCCGCAGCTAGAAACTACACAACTAGAGATTCCACAACTAGAAACTCCACAACTAGAAACTCCACAACTAGAAACACCACAACTTGAAACCTCACAACCTTAAGTTATGCAACTAGAAACTGCAAAACTAGAGAATTCACAACTCAAAACTCAACAACTAGAAACTCCACAACTGAAAACTCCACAACTGGAAACTCAATAACTTGAAACTCCACAACTTGAAACTCCACAACTAGAAACTCCGCTATTAAAAACTCCGCAACTAGAAACTCCACAACTAGATACTCCAACTGGAAACTCCACAACTAGAAACTTCACAACTGGAAACTCCACAACTAGATACTCTACTACTGGAAACTCCACAACCAGAGACTCTGCAACTAGAAACTCCGCAACTCGAAACTCCACAACTAGAAACTCCACAACTAGAAAGTCCACTACTAGAGACTCCGCATTTCCACAACTAGAAACAACACAACTGGAAACTCCACAACTAGATACTCCACAACTAGAGACTCCCCAACTTGAAACTCCACAACTTTGAACTCCACAACTTGATACTCCACAACTAGAAACTCCACAACTTTAAACTCCACTACTAGAAACTCCACAACCAGAAAATCTACAACTAGAAACTACGCAACTACAAACTCCACAACCAGAGACTCTGCAACTAGAAACTCCACAACTCAAAACTCCACAACTAGAAACTCCACAACTACAACCTCCACAACTAGAGACTCCACAACTTCACAACTAGATACTCCACAACTAGAAACTCCACAACTAGAGACTCCCCAACTTGAAACTCCACAACTTTAAACTCCACAACTTGAGACTCCACAACTAGAAACTCCACAAATTGAAACTCCACAACTAGAAACTCCACAACTAGGAACTCCGCAACTAGAGACTCCACAACTAAAAACTCCACAACTAGAAACTCCACAACAACAAATGCCACAAATAGAAACTCGGCAACTAGAAATTCCATATCTAGAAACTCCACAACTAAAAACCCCACAACTAAAACTCCACAACTAGAAACTCCAAAACTAGAAACTCTACAACTAGAGACTCCGCAACTAGAAACTCCACAGCCAGAGACTCTGCAACTAGAAACTCTGCAGCTAGAAACTCCACAAACAGAAACTCCACAATTAGAAACTCCGTAGCTAGAAACTCCACAACTAGAGACTCCACAACTAGAAACTCCACAACTGGAAACTCCACAACTAGAAACTCCACAACTTGAAACCTCACAACCTTAAGTTCCGCACTAGAAAATCCACAGCTAGAGATTCCGCAACTAGAAACTCCATAACTAGAACCTCAACAACTAGAAACTCCACATCTAGAGACTCCACAACTTGAAACTCCACAACTAGAGACTCTGCAACTAGAAACTCAACAACTAGAGACTGCGCACCTCAACAACTACAAACTCCACAACTGGAAAATCCACAACTAGATACTCCACAACTAGAAAATCTACAACTACAAACTCCACAACTATAGACTCCACAACTTGAAACTCCACAAGTTTAAACTCCACAACTTGAGACTCCACAACTAGAAACTCCGCAACTGGAAACTCCCGAACTAGAAACTCCGCAACTAGAAACTCCGCAACAGGAGACTCAACAACTAGAAACTCCACAACTAGAAACTCCAAAACTAGAAACTCCACAACTAGAAACTTCACAACTAGAAACTCCGCAACTAGAGACTCCACAACTAGAAACTCCACAACTTGAAACTCCTCAACTAAAAACTCCACAACCAGAAACTCCACAACTAGAAACTCCGCAACTAGAAACTCCGCAACTAGAGACTCCACAGCTAGAAACTCCACAACTAAAACTCCACAAATACAGACTCGGCAACTAGAAATTTCATATCTAGAAACTCCACAACTAGAAACTGCAAAACTAGAGACTTCACAACTAGAAACTCAACAACAAGAAACTCCAAAACTAAAAACTCTAGAACTTGAAACTCCACAACTTGAGCCTCCGCAACTTGAGCCTCCGCAACTTGAAACTCCACAACTAGAAACTCCACTACTAGATACTCCACAACTGGAAACTTGACAACTAGAAACTCCACATCTAGAGACTCCACAACTTGAAACTCCACAACTAGAAACTCTGCAACTAGAAACTCAAGAACTAGATACTCCGCAACTCAACAACTAGAAACTGCACAACTGGAAAATCCACAACTAGATACTCCACAACTAGAAAATCTACAACTAGAAACTCCACAACTAGAAACTCCACAACTAAAAACTCAACCACTAGAAACTCCACAGCTTGAGACTCCGCAACTTGAAACTCCACAACTAGAAACTCCGCAACTAGAAACTCCACAACTAGGGAATCCACAACTAGAAACTCCACAACTTGAAACTCCACTACTAGAAACTCCCCAACTGGAAACTCCCCAACTAAAAACTCCGCAACTAGAAACTCCGCAACAGAAGACTCTACAACTTGAAACTCCACAACTCTAAACTCCTCAACTAGAAACTCCACAACCAGAAACTCCACAACTAAAAACTCGCAACTAGAAACTCCGCAACTAGAGACTCCACAACTAGAAACTCCACAACTAGAAACTCCACAAATACAGACTCGGCAACTAGAAATTCCATATTTAGAAACTCCACAACTAGAAACTGCAAAACTAGAGACTTCACAACTAGAAACTACTCAACTAAAAACTCCACAACTAAAAACTCCACAACTGGAAACTCCACAACTTGAGACGCTGCAACTTGAAACTTCACAACTAGAAACTCCGCTATTAAAAACTCCGCAACTAGAAACTCCGCAACTAGAAACTCCACAACTTAAAACTCCACAACTAGATACTCCACAACTGGAAACTCGGCAACTAGAAACACCACGACTAGAGACTCTACAACTTGAAACTCCCGAACTAGAAACTCCGCAACTAGAAACTCCGCAACAGGAGACTCAACAACCAGAAACTTCACAACTAGAAACTCCAAAACTAGAAACTCCACAACTAGAAATTTCACAACTAGAAACTCTGCAACTAGAGACTCCACAACTAGAAACTCCACAACTAAACACTCCACAACTGGAAACTCCACAACTTGAGACTCCGCACCATGAAACTCCACAACTAGAAACTCCGCTATTAAAAACTCCGCAACTAGAAACTCCACAACTAGATACTCCAACTGGAAACTCCACAACTTGAAACTTCACAACCGGAAACTCCACAACTAGATACTTCACAACTGGAAACTCCACAACCAGAGACTCTGCAACTAGAAACTCTGCAACTCGAAACTCCACAAAAAGAAACTCCACAACTAGAAACTCCACAACTAGAGACTCCGCATTTCCACAACTAGAAACTCCACAACTGGAAACTCCACAACTAGATACTCCACAACTAGAAACTCCACAACTAAAGACTCCCCAACTTGAAACTCCACAACTTTGAACTCCACAACTTGATACTCCACAACTAGAAACTCCACAACTAGAAACTCCACAACTAGAAACTCCACAACTAGAAACTGCACAACTTGAAACCTCACAACCTTAAGTTACGCAACTAGAAAATCCACCGCTTGAGATTCCGCAACTAGAAACTCCACAGCTAGAAACTTCACAACTAGAAACTCAACAACTAGAAACTCCGCAACTTGAAACTCCACAACTAGAAACTCCACAACTACAAACTCCACAAATAGAGACTCCGCAACTAGAAATTCTATATCTAGAAACTCCACAACTAAAAACTTTACAACTAGAAACTGCAAAACTAGAGAATTCACAACTAGAAACTCAACAACTAGAAACTCCACAACTAAAAACTCCACAACTGGAAACTCAACAACTTGAAACTCCGCAACTTGAAACTCCACAACTAGAAACTCCGCTATTAAAAACTCCACAACTAGAAACTCCACAACTAGATACTCCAACTGGAAACTCCACAACTAGAAACTTCACAACTGGAAACTCCACAACTAGATACTCTACTACTGGAAAGTCCACAACCAGAGACTCTGCAACTAGAAACTCCACAACTCGAAACTCCACAACTAGAAACTCCACAACTAGAACCTCCACAACTAGAGACTCCGCAACTCCACAACTAGATACTCCACAACTAGAAACTCCACAACCAGAGACTCCCCAACTTGAAACTCCACAACTTTAAACTCCACAACTTGAGACTCCACAACTAGAAACTCCACAACTTGAAACTCCACAACTAGAAACTCCACAACCAGAAACTCCACAACTGGAAACTCCACAACTAGAAACTCCACAACTAGAAACTCCGCAACTAGAGACTCCACAACTAAAAACTTCACAACTAGAAACTCCACAACAAAAAACTCCACAAATAAAGACTCGGCAACTAGAAATTCCATATCTAGAAACTCCACAACTAAAAACCCCACAACTAAAAACTCCACAACTAGTAACTCCACAACTAGAAACTCTACAACTAGAGACTCCGCAACTAGAAACTCCACAGCCAGAGACTCTGCAACTAGAAACTCTGCAGCTAGAAACTCCACAAACAGAAACTCCACAATTAGAAACTCCGCAGCTAGAAACTCCACAACTAGAGATTCCACAACTAGAAACTCCACAACTAGAAACTCCACAACTAAAAACTCCACAACTTGAAACCTCACAACTTTAAGTTCCGCAACTAGAAAATCCACAGCTAGAGATTCCGAAACTAGAAACTCCATAACTAGAAACTCCACAACTAGAAACTCCACAACTAGAAACTCCGCAACTAGAGACTCCAAAACAAGAAACTCCACAACTTGAAACTCCACAACTAGAAACTCCACAACTACAAACTCCACAAATAGAGACTCGGCAACTAGAAATTCCATATCTAGAAACTCCACAACTAAAAACTTTACAACTAGAAACTGCAAAACTAGAGACTTAACAACTAGAAACTCAACAACTAGAAACTCCACAACTAAAAACTCCACAACTGGAAACTCCACAACTTGAGACTCCGCAACTTGAAACTCCACAACTAGAAACTCCACAACCGGAAACTCCACAACTAGATACTCCACAACTGGAAACTCCACAACCAGAGACTCTGCAACTAGAAACTCCGCAACTCGAAACTCCACAACTAGAAACTCCACAACTAGAAACACCACAACTAGAGACTCCGCATTTCCACAACTAGAAACTCCACAACTGGAAACTCCACAACTAGATACTCCGCAACTAGAAACTCCACAACTAGAGACTCCCCAACTTGAAACTCCACAACTTCGAACTGCACAACTTGATACTTCACAACTAGAAACTCCACAACTAGAAACTCCACAACTAGAAACTCCACAACTACAAACTCCACAAATAGAGACTCGGCTACAAGAAATTTCATGTCTAGAAATTCCACAACTAAAAACTCCACAACAAGAAACTCCACAACTAGAAACTCCACAACTAGAAATACCACAACTAGAGACTCCGCAACTAGAAACTTCACAACCAGAGACTCTGCAACTCGAAACTCCGCAGCTAGAAACTCCACAAATAGAAACTCCGCAACTAAAAACTCCGCAGCTAGAAAGTACACAACTAGAGATTCCACAACTAGAAACTCCACAACTAGAAACTCCACAACTAGAAACTCCACAACTTGAAACCTCATAACCTTAAGTTACGCAACTAGAAAATCCACAGCTTGAGATTCCGCAACTAGAAACTCCACAACTAGAAACTCCACAACTAGAAACTCAACAACTAGAAACTCCGCAACTTGAAACTCCACAACTACAAACTCTACTACTACAAACTCCACAAATAGAGACTCCGCAACTATAAATTCCATATCTAGAAACTCCACAACAAAAAACTTTACAACTAGAAACTGCAAAACTAGAGAATTCACAACTAGAAACTCAACAACTAGAAACTCCACAACTAAAAACTCCACAACTGGAAACACAACAACTTGAAACTCCGCAACTTGAAACTCCACAACTAGAAACTCCGCTATTAAAAACTTCGCAACTAGAAACTCCACAACTAGATACTCCAACTGGAAACTCCACAACTAGAAACTTCACAACTGGAAACTCCACAACTAGATACTCTACTACTGGAAACTCCACAACCAGAGACTCTGCATCTAGAAACTCTGCAACTCGAAACTCCACAACTAGAAACTCCACAACTAGAAACTTCACGACCGGAAACTCCACAACTAGATACTCCACAACTGGAAACTCCACAACCAGAGACTCTGCAACTCGAAACTCCGCAACTCGAAACTCCACAACTAGAAACTCCACAACTAGAAACTCCACAACTAGAGACTCCGCATTTCCACCACTAGAAACTCCACAACTTTAAACTCCACAACTAGAAACTCCACAACTAGAGACTCCCCAACCTGAAACTCCACAACTTTGAACTCCACAACTTGAGACTCCACAACTAGAAACTCCACAAATTGAAACTCCACAACTAGAAACTCCACAACTAGGAACTCCGCAACTAGAGACTCCACAACTAAAAACTCCACAACTAGAAACTCCACAACAACAAATGCCACAAATAGAAACTCGGCAACTAGAAATTCCATATCTAGAAACTCCACAACTAAAAACCCCACAACTAAAACTCCACAACTAGAAACTCCAAAACTAGAAACTCTACAACTAGAGACTCCGCAACTAGAAACTCCACAGCCAGAGACTCTGCAACTAGAAACTCTGCAGCTAGAAACTCCACAAACAGAAACTCCACAATTAGAAACTCCGTAGCTAGAAACTCCACAACTAGAGACTCCACAACTAGAAACTCCACAACTAGAAACTCCACAACTAGAAACTCCACAACTTGAAACCTCACAACCTTAAGTTCCGCACTAGAAAATCCACAGCTAGAGATTCCGCAACTAGAAACTCCATAACTAGAACCTCCACAACCAGAAACTCCACAACTACAAACTCCACAAATAGAGACTCGGCAACTAGAAATTCCATATCTAGAAACTCCACAACTAAAACTTTTACAACAAGAAACTGCAAAACTAGAGACTTAACAACTAGAAACTCAACAACTAGAAACTCCACAACTAAAAACTCCACAACTGGAAACTCCGAAACTCCACAACTTGAGACTCCGCAACTTGAAACTCCACAACTAGAAACTCCGCTATTAAAAACTCTGCAACTAGAAACTCCGCAACTAGAAACTCCACAACTAGGGACTCCACAACTAGAAACTCCACAACTAGAAACTCCACAACTCGAAACTCGACTACTACATACTCCACAACTGGAAATTCGGCAACTAGAAACTCCACGACTTGAGACTCTACAACTTCAAACTCCACAACAAGAGACTCTGCAACTAGAAACTCCACAACTCGAAACCACAACTGGAAACTCCAAAACTAGACACTCCACAACAAAAACTCTTCAACTAGAAACTCCTAAACTAGAGACTCCACAACTAGAGAATCTACAACTAGAGACTTCAAACTAGAAACTCCACAACTAAAAACTCAACAACTAGAAACTCCACATCTAGAGACTCCACAACTTGAAACTCCACAACTAGAGACTCTGCAACTAGAAACTCAACAACTAGAGACTGCGCACCTCAACAACTACAAACTCCACAACTGGAAAATCCACAACTAGATACTCCACAACTAGAAAATCTACAACTACAAACTCCACAACTATAGACTCCACAACTTGAAACTCCACAAGTTTAAACTCCACAACTTGAGACTCCACAACTAGAAACTCCGCAACTGGAAACTCCCGAACTAGAAACTCCGCAACTAGAAACTCCGCAACAGGAGACTCAACAACTAGAAACTCCACAACTAGAAACTCCAAAACTAGAAACTCCACAACTAGAAACTTCACAACTAGAAACTCCGCAACTAGAGACTCCACAACTAGAAACTCCACAACTTGAAACTCCTCAACTAAAAACTCCACAACCAGAAACTCCACAACTAGAAACTCCGCAACTAGAAACTCCGCAACTAGAGACTCCACAGCTAGAAACTCCACAACTAAAACTCCACAAATACAGACTCGGCAACTAGAAATTTCATATCTAGAAACTCCACAACTAGAAACTGCAAAACTAGAGACTTCACAACTAGAAACTCAACAACAAGAAACTCCACAACTAAAAACTCTAGAACTTGAAACTCCACAACTTGAGCCTCCGCAACTTGAGCCTCCGCAACTTGAAACTCCACAACTAGAAACTCCACTACTAGATACTCCACAACTGGAAACTTGACAACTAGAAACTCCACATCTAGAGACTCCACAACTTGAAACTCCACAACTAGAAACTCTGCAACTAGAAACTCAAGAACTAGATACTCCGCAACTCAACAACTAGAAACTGCACAACTGGAAAATCCACAACTAGATACTCCACAACTAGAAAATCTACAACTAGAAACTCCACAACTAGAAACTCCACAACTAAAAACTCAACAACTAGAAACTCCACAGCTTGAGACTCCGCAACTTGAAACTCCACAACTAGAAACTCCGCAACTAGAAACTCCACAACTAGGGAATCCACAACTAGAAACTCCACAACTTGAAACTCCACTACTAGAAACTCCCCAACTGGAAACTCCCCAACTAGAAACTCCGCAACTAGAAACTCCGCAACAGAAGACTCTACAACTTGAAACTCCACAACTCTAAACTCCTCAACTAGAAACTCCACAACCAGAAACTCCACAACTAAAAACTCGCAACTAGAAACTCCGCAACTAGAGACTCCACAACTAGAAACTCCACAACTAGAAACTCCACAAATACAGACTCGGCAACTAGAAATTCCATATTTAGAAACTCCACAACTAGAAACTGCAAAACTAGAGACTTCACAACTAGAAACTACTCAACTAAAAACTCCACAACTAAAAACTCCACAACTGGAAACTCCACAACTTGAGATGCTGCAACTTGAAACTTCACAACTAGAAACTCCGCTATTAAAAACTCCGCAACTAGAAACTCCGCAACTAGAAACTCCACAACTTAAAACTCCACAACTAGATACTCCACAACTGGAAACTCGGCAACTAGAAACACCACGACTAGAGACTCTACAACTTGAAACTCCCGAACTAGAAACTCCGCAACTAGAAACTCCGCAACAGGAGACTCAACAACCAGAAACTTCACAACTAGAAACTCCAAAACTAGAAACTCCACAACTAGAAATTTCACAACTAGAAACTCTGCAACTAGAGACTCCACAACTAGAAACTCCACAACTAAACACTCCACAACTGGAAACTCCACAACTTGAGACTCCGCACCATGAAACTCCACAACTAGAAACTCCGCTATTAAAAACTCCGCAACTAGAAACTCCACAACTAGATACTCCAACTGGAAATTCCACAACTTGAAACTTCACAACCGGAAACTCCACAACTAGATACTTCACAACTGGAAACTCCACAACCAGAGACTCTGCAACTAGAAACTCTGCAACTCGAAACTCCACAAAAAGAAACTCCACAACTAGAAACTCCACAACTAGAGACTCCGCATTTCCACAACTAGAAACTCCACAACTGGAAACTCCACAACTAGATACTCCACAACTAGTAACTCCACAACTAAAGACTCCCCAACTTGAAACTCCACAACTTTGAACTCCACAACTTGATACTCCACAACTAGAAACTCCACAACTAGAAACTCCACAACTAGAAACTCCACAACTAGAAACTGCACAACTTGAAACCTCACAACCTTAAGTTACGCAACTAGAAAATCCACCGCTTGAGATTCCGCAACTAGAAACTCCACAGCTAGAAACTTCACAACTAGAAACTCAACAACTAGAAACTCCGCAACTTGAAACTCCACAACTAGAAACTCCACAACTACAAACTCCACAAATAGAGACTCCGCAACTAGAAATTCTATATCTAGAAACTCCACAACTAAAAACTTTACAACTAGAAACTGCAAAACTAGAGAATTCACAACTAGAAACTCAACAACTAGAAACTCCACAACTAAAAACTCCACAACTGGAAACTCAACAACTTGAAACTCCGCAACTTGAAACTCCACAACTAGAAACTCCGCTATTAAAAACTCCACAACTAGAAACTCCACAACTAGATACTCCAGCTGGAAACTCCACAACTAGAAACTTCACAACTGGAAACTCCACAACTAGATACTCTACTACTGGAAAGTCCACAACCAGAGACTCTGCAACTAGAAACTCCGCAACTCGAAACTCCACAACTAGAAACTCCACAACTAGAAACTCCACAGCTAGAGACTCCGCATTTCCACAACTAGAAACAACACAACTGGAAACTCCACAACTAGATACTCCACAACTAGAGACTCTCCAACTTGAAACTCCACAACTTTGAACTCCACAACTTGATACTCCACAACTAGAAACTCCACAACTTTAAACTCCACAACTAGAAACTCCACAACCAGAAAATCTACAACTAGAAACTACGCAACTACAAACTCCACAACCAGAGACTCTGCAACTAGAAACTCCACAACTCGAAACTCCACAACTAGAAACTCCACAACTAGAACCTCCACAACTAGAGACTCCGCAACTCCACAACTAGATACTCCACAACTAGAAACTCCACAACTAGAGACTCCCCAACTTGAAACTCCACAACTTTAAACTCCACAACTTGAGACTCCACAACTAGAAACTCCACAACTTGAAACTCCACAACTAGAAACTCCACAACCAGAAACTCCACAACTGGAAACTCCACAACTAGAAACTCCACAACTAGAAACTCCGCAACTAGAGACTCCACAACTAAAAACTTCACAACTAGAAACTCCACAACAACAAACTCCACAAATAAAGACTCGGCAACTAGAAATTCCATATCTAGAAACTCCACAACTAAAAACCCCACAACTAAAAACTCCACAACTAGTAACTCCACAACTAGAAACTCTACAACTAGAGACTCCGCAACTAGAAACTCCACAGCCAGCGACTCTGCAACTAGAAACTCTGCAGCTAGAAACTCCACAAACAGAAACTCCACAATTAGAAACTCCGCAGCTAGAAACTCCACAACTAGAGATTCCACAACTAGAAACTCCACAACTAGAAACTCCACAACTAAAAACTCCACAACTTGAAACCTCACAACTTGAAACTCCACAACTAGAAACTCCACAACTACAAACTCCACAAATAGAGACTCGGCAACTAGAAATTCCATATCTAGAAACTCCACAACTAAAAACTTTACAACTAGAAACTGCAAAACTAGAGACTTAACAACTAGAAACTCAACAACTAGAAACTCCACAACTAAAAACTCCACAACTGGAAACTCCACAACTTGAGACTCCGCAACTTGAAACTCCACAACTAGAAACTCCACAACCGGAAACTCCACAACTAGATACTCCACAACTGGAAACTCCACAACCAGAGACTCTGCAACTAGAAACTCCGCAACTCGAAACTCCACAACTAGAAACTCCACAACTAGAAACACCACAACTAGAGACTCCGCATTTCCACAACTAGAAACTCCACAACTGGAAACTCCACAACTAGATACTCCGCAACTAGAAACTCCACAACTAGAGACTCCCCAACTTGAAACTCCACAACTTCGAACTGCACAACTTGATACTTCACAACTAGAAACTCCACAACTAGAAACTCCACAACTAGAAACTCCACAACTACAAACTCCACAAATAGAGACTCGGCTACAAGAAATTTCATGTCTAGAAATTCCACAACTAAAAACTCCACAACAAGAAACTCCACAACTAGAAACTCCACAACTAGAAATACCACAACTAGAGACTCCGCAACTAGAAACTTCACAACCAGAGACTCTGCAACTCGAAACTCCGCAGCTAGAAACTCCACAAATAGAAACTCCGCAACTAAAAACTCCGCAGCTAGAAAGTACACAACTAGAGATTCCACAACTAGAAACTCCACAACTAGAAACTCCACAACTAGAAACTCCACAACTTGAAACCTCATAACCTTAAGTTACGCAACTAGAAAATCCACAGCTTGAGATTCCGCAACTAGAAACTCCACAACTAGAAACTCCACAACTAGAAACTCAACAACTAGAAACTCCGCAACTTGAAACTCCACAACTACAAACTCTACTACTACAAACTCCACAAATAGAGACTCCGCAACTATAAATTCCATATCTAGAAACTCCACAACAAAAAACTTTACAACTAGAAACTGCAAAACTAGAGAATTCACAACTAGAAACTCAACAACTAGAAACTCCACAACTAAAAACTCCACAACTGGAAACACAACAACTTGAAACTCCGCAACTTGAAACTCCACAACTAGAAACTCCGCTATTAAAAACTTCGCAACTAGAAACTCCACAACTAGATACTCCAACTGGAAACTCCACAACTAGAAACTTCACAACTGGAAACTCCACAACTAGATACTCTACTACTGGAAACTCCACAACCAGAGACTCTGCAACTAGAAACTCTGCAACTCGAAACTCCACAACTAGAAACTCCACAACTAGAAACTTCACGACCGGAAACTCCACAACTAGATACTCCACAACTGGAAACTCCACAACCAGAGACTCTGCAACTAGAAACTCCGCAACTCGAAACTCCACAACTAGAAACTCCACAACTAGAAACTCCACAACTAGAGACTCCGCATTTCCACAACTAGAAACTCCACAACTTTAAACTCCACAACTAGAAACTCCACAACTAGAGACTCCCCAACCTGAAACTCCACAACTTTGAACTCCACAACTTGATACTCCACAACTAGAAACTCCACAACTAGAAACTCCACAACTACAAACTCCACAAATAGAGACTCGGCTACAAGAAATTTCATGTCTAGAAAGTCCACAACTAAAACTCCACAACTGGAAACTCCACAACTAGAAACTCTACAACTAGAAATACCACAACTAGAGACTCCGCAACTAGAAACTCCACAACCAGAGACTCTGCAACTAGAAACTCCGCAGCTAGAAACTCCACAAATAGAAACTCTGCAACTAAAAACTCCGCAGCTAGAAACTACACAACTAGAAATTCCACAACTAGAAACTCCACAACTAGAAACTCCACAACTAGAAACTCCACAACTTGAAACCTCACAACCTTAAGTTACGCAACTAGAAAATCCACAGCTTGAGATTCCGCAACTAGAAACTCCACAACTAGAAACTCCACAACTAGAAACTCCACAACTAGAAACTCCGCAACTTGAAGCTCCACAATTAGAAACTCCACAACTACAAACTCCACAAATAGAGACTCCGCAACTAGAAACTCCACAACCAGAGACTCTGCAACTAGAAACTCCGCAGCTAGAAACTCCACAAATAGAAACTCTGCAACTAAAAACTCCGCAGCTAGAAACTACACAACTAGAAATTCCACAACTAGAAACTCCACAACTAGAAACTCCACAACTAGAAACTCCACAACTTGAAACCTTACAACCTTAAGTTACGCAACTAGAAAATCCACAGCTTGAGATTCCAAAACCAGAAACTCTACAACTGGAAACTCCACAACTAGAAACTCCACAACAAGAAACTCCGCAACTAGAGACTCCACAACTTGAAACTCCACAAGTTTAAACTCCACAACTTGAGACTCCACAACTAGAAACTCCGCAACTGGAAACTCCCGAACTAGAAACTCCGCAACTAGAAACTCCGCAACAGGAGACTCAACAACTAGAAACTCCACAACTAGAAACTCCAAAACTAGAAACTCCACAACTAGAAACTTCACAACTAGAAACTCCGCAACTAGAGACTCCACAACTAGAAACTCCACAACTTGAAACTCCTCAACTAAAAACTCCACAACCAGAAACTCCACAACTAGAAACTCCGCAACTAGAAACTCCGCAACTAGAGACTCCACAGCTAGAAACTCCACAACTAAAACTCCACAAATACAGACTCGGCAACTAGAAATTTCATATCTAGAAACTCCACAACTAGAAACTGCAAAACTAGAGACTTCACAACTAGAAACTCAACAACAAGAAACTCCACAACTAAAAACTCTAGAACTTGAAACTCCACAACTTGAGCCTCCGCAACTTGAAACTTCACCACTAGAAACTCCGCTATTAAAAACTCCGCAACTAGAAACTCCACAACTAGAAACTCCACAACTAGAAACTCCACAACTAGAGACTCCACAACTCGAAACTCCACAACTAGAAACTCCACAACTAGAAACTCCACAACCAGAAACTCCACAACCAGAGACTCCGCAACTAGAAACTCCACAACTAGAAACTCCACAACTAAAAACTCAACAACTAGAAACTCCACAGCTTGAGCCTCCGCAACTTGAAACTCCACAACTAGAAACTCCACTACTAGATACTCCACAACTGGAAACTTGACAACTAGAAACTCCACATCTAGAGACTCCACAACTTGAAACTCCACAACTAGAAACTCTGCAACTAGAAACTCAAGAACTAGATACTCCGCAACTCAACAACTAGAAACTGCACAACTGGAAAATCCACAACTAGATACTCCACAACTAGAAAATCTACAACTAGAAACTCCACAACTAGAAACTCCACAACTAAAAACTCAACAACTAGAAACTCCACAGCTTGAGACTCCGCAACTTGAAACTCCACAACTAGAAACTCCGCAACTAGAAACTCCACAACTAGGGAATCCACAACTAGAAACTCCACAACTTGAAACTCCACTAATAGAAACTCCCCAACTGGAAACTCCCCAACTAGAAACTCCGCAACTAGAAACTCCGCAACAGAAGACTCTACAACTTGAAACTCCACAACTCTAAACTCCTCAACTAGAAACTCCACAACCAGAAACTCCACAACTAAAAACTCGCAACTAGAAACTCCGCAACTAGAGACTCCACAACTAGAAACTCCACAACTAGAAACTCCACAAATACAGACTCGGCAACTAGAAATTCCATATTTAGAAACTCCACAACTAGAAACTGCAAAACTAGAGACTTCACAACTAGAAACTACTCAACTAAAAACTCCACAACTAAAAACTCCACAACTGGAAACTCCACAACTTGAGACGCTGCAACTTGAAACTTCACAACTAGAAACTCCGCTATTAAAAACTCCGCAACTAGAAACTCCGCAACTAGAAACTCCACAACTTAAAACTCCACAACTAGATACTCCACAACTGGAAACTCGGCAACTAGAAACTCCACGACTAGAGACTCTACAACTTGAAACTCCCGAACTAGAAACTCCGCAACTAGAAACTCCGCAACAGGAGACTCAACAACCAGAAACTTCACAACTAGAAACTCCAAAACTAGAAACTCCACAACTAGAAATTTCACAACTAGAAACTCTGCAACTAGAGACTCCACAACTAGAATTCCACAACTAAACACTCCACAACTGGAAACTCCACAACTTGAGACTCCGCACCATGAAACTCCACAACTAGAAACTCCGCTATTAAAAACTCCGCAACTAGAAACTCCACAACTAGATACTCCAACTGGAAACTCCACAACTTGAAACTTCACAACCGGAAACTCCACAACTAGATACTTCACAACTGGAAACTCCACAACCAGAGACTCTGCAACTAGAAACTCTGCAACTCGAAACTCCACAAAAAGAAACTCCACAACTAGAAACTCCACAACTAGAGACTCCGCATTTCCACAACTAGAAACTCCACAACTGGAAACTCCACAACTAGATACTCCACAACTAGAAACTCCACAACTAAAGACTCCCCAACTTGAAACTCCACAACTTTGAACTCCACAACTTGATACTCCACAACTAGAAACTCCACAACTAGAAACTCCACAACTAGAAACTCCACAACTAGAAACTGCACAACTTGAAACCTCACAACCTTAAGTTACGCAACTAGAAAATCCACCGCTTGAGATTCCGCAACTAGAAACTCCACAGCTAGAAACTTCACAACTAGAAACTCAACAACTAGAAACTCCGCAACTTGAAACTCCACAACTAGAAACTCCACAACTACAAACTCCACAAATAGAGACTCCGCAACTAGAAATTCTATATCTAGAAACTCCACAACTAAAAACTTTACAACTAGAAACTGCAAAACTAGAGAATTCACAACTAGAAACTCAACAACTAGAAACTCCACAACTAAAAACTCCACAACTGGAAACTCAACAACTTGAAACTCCGCAACTTGAAACTCCACAACTAGAAACTCCGCTATTAAAAACTCCACAACTAGAAACTCCACAACTAGATACTCCAACTGGAAACTCCACAACTAGAAACTTCACAACTGGAAACTCCACAACTAGATACTCTACTACTGGAAAGTCCACAACCAGAGACTCTGCAACTAGAAACTCCGCAACTCGAAACTCCACAACTAGAAACTCCACAACTAGAAACTCCACAGCTAGAGACTCCGCATTTCCACAACTAGAAACAACACAACTGGAAACTCCACAACTAGATACTCCACAACTAGAGACTCTCCAACTTGAAACTCCACAACTTTGAACTCCACAACTTGATACTCCACAACTAGAAACTCCACAACTTTAAACTCCACAACTAGAAACTCCACAACCAGAAAATCTACAACTAGAAACTACGCAACTACAAACTCCACAACCAGAGACTCTGCAACTAGAAACTCCACAACTCGAAACTCCACAACTAGAACCTCCACAACTAGAACCTCCACAACTAGAGACTCCGCAACTCCACAACTAGATACTCCACAACTAGAAACTCCACAACTAGAGACTCCCCAACTTGAAACTCCACAACTTTAAACTCCACAACTTGAGACTCCACAACTAGAAACTCCACAACTTGAAACTCCACAACTAGAAACTCCACAACCAGAAACTCCACAACTGGAAACTCCACAACTAGAAACTCCACAACTAGAAACTCCGCAACTAGAGACTCCACAACTAAAAACTTCACAACTAGAAACTCCACAACAACAAACTCCACAAATAAAGACTCGGCAACTAGAAATTCCATATCTAGAAACTCCACAACTAAAAACCCCACAACTAAAAACTCCACAACTAGTAACTCCACAACTAGAAACTCTACAACTAGAGACTCCGCAACTAGAAACTCCACAGCCAGAGACTCTGCAACTAGAAACTCTGCAGCTAGAAACTCCACAAACAGAAACTCCACAATTAGAAACTCCGCAGCTAGAAACTCCACAACTAGAGATTCCACAACTAGAAACTCCACAACTAGAAACTCCACAACTAAAAACTCCACAACTTGAAACCTCACAACTTTAAGTTCCGCAACTAGAAAATCCACAGCTAGAGATTCCGAAACTAGAAACTCCATAACTAGAAACTCCACAACTAGAAACTCCACAACTAGAAACTCCGCAACTAGAGACTCCAAAACAAGAAACTCCACAACTTGAAACTCCACAACTAGAAACTCCACAACTACAAACTCCACAAATAGAGACTCGGCAACTAGAAATTCCATATCTAGAAACTCCACAACTAAAAACTTTACAACTAGAAACTGCAAAACTAGAGACTTAACAACTAGAAACTCAACAACTAGAAACTCCAAAACTAAAAACTCCACAACTGGAAACTCCACAACTTGAGACTCCGCAACTTGAAACTCCACAACTAGAAACTCCACAACCGGAAACTCCACAACTAGATACTCCACAACTGGAAACTCCACAACCAGAGACTCTGCAACTAGAAACTCCGCAACTCGAAACTCCACAACTAGAAACTCCACAACTAGAAACACCACAACTAGAGACTCCGCATTTCCACAACTAGAAACTCCACAACTGGAAACTCCACAACTAGATACTCCGCAACTAGAAACTCCACAACTAGAGACTCCCCAACTTGAAACTCCACAACTTCGAACTCCACAACTTGATACTTCACAACTAGAAACTCCACAACTAGAAACTCCACAACTAGAAACTCCACAACTACAAACTCCACAAATAGAGACTCGGCTACAAGAAATTTCATGTCTAGAAATTCCACAACTAAAAACTCCACAACAGGAAACTCCACAACTAGAAACTCCACAACTAGAAATACCACAACTAGAGACTCCGCAACTAGAAACTTCACAACCAGAGACTCTGCAACTCGAAACTCCGCAGCTAGAAACTCCACAAATAGAAACTCCGCAACTAAAAACTCCGCTGCTAGAAAGTACACAACTAGAAATTCCACAACTAGAAACTCCACAACTAGAAACTCCACAACTAGAAACTCCACAACTTGAAACCTCATAACCTTAAGTTATGCAACTAGAAAATCCACAGCTTGAGATTCCGCAACTAGAAACTCCACAACTAGAAACTCCACAACTAGAAACTCAACAACTAGAAACTCCGCAACTTGAAACTCCACAACTACAAACTCTACTACTACAAACTCCACAAATAGAGACTCCGCAACTATAAATTCCATATCTAGAAACTCCACAACAAAAAACTTTACAACTAGAAACTGCAAAACTAGAGAATTCACAACTAGAAACTCAACAACTAGAAACTCCACAACTAAAAACTCCACAACTGGAAACACAACAACTTGAAACTCCGCAACTTGAAACTCCACAACTAGAAACTCCGCTATTAAAAACTTCGCAACTAGAAACTCCACAACTAGATACTCCAACTGGAAACTCCACAACTAGAAACTTCACAACTGGAAACTCCACAACTAGATACTCTACTACTGGAAACTCCACAACCAGAGACTCTGCAACTAGAAACTCTGCAACTCGAAACTCCACAACTAGAAACTCCACAACTAGAAACTTCACAACCGGAAACTCCACAACTAGATACTCCACAACTGGAAACTCCACAACCAGAGACTCTGCAACTAGAAACTCCGCAACTCGAAACTCCACAACTAGAAACTCCACAACTAGAAACTCCACAACTAGAGACTCCGCATTTCCACAACTAGAAACTCCACAACTTTAAACTCCACAACTAGATACTCCACAACTAGAAACTCCACAACTAGAGACTCCCCAACCTGAAACTCCACAACTTTGAACTCCACAACTTGATACTCCACAACTAGAAACTCCACAACTAGAAACTCCACAACTACAAACTCCACAAATAGAGACTCGGCTACAAGAAATTTCATGTCTAGAAAGTCCACAACTAAAACTCCACAACTGGAAACTCCACAACTAGAAACTCTACAACTAGAAATACCACAACTAGAGACTCCGCAACTAGAAACTCCACAACCAGAGACTCTGCAACTAGAAACTCCGCAGCTAGAAACTCCACAAATAGAAACTCTGCAACTAAAAACTCCGCAGCTAGAAAGTACACAACTAGAAATTCCACAACTAGAAACTCCACAACTAGAAACTCCACAACTAGAAACTCCACAACTTGAAACCTCACAACCTTAAGTTACGCAACTAGAAAATCCACAGCTTGAGATTCCGGAACTAGAAACTCCACAACTAGAAACTCCACAACTGGAAACTCCACAACCAGAAACTCCGCAACTTGAAGCTCCACAATTAGAAACTCCACAACTACAAACTCCACAAATAGAGACTCCGCAACTAGAAACTCCACAACCAGAGACTCTGCAACTAGAAACTCCGCAGCTAGAAACTCCACAAATAGAAACTCTGCAACTAAAAACTCCGCAGCTAGAAACTACACAACTAGAAATTCCACAACTAGAAACTCCACAACTAGAAACTCCACAACTAGAAACTCCACAACTTGAAACCTTACAACCTTAAGTTACGCAACTAGAAAATCCACAGCTTGAGATTCCAAAACCAGAAACTCTACAACTGGAAACACCACAACTAGAAACTCCACAACAAGAAACTCCGCAACTAGAGACTCCACAACTAAAAACTCCACAACTAGAAACTCCACAACAACAAACTCCACAAATAGAAACTCGGCAACTAGAAATTCCATATCTAGAAACTCCACAACTAAAAACCCCACAACTAAAACTCCACAACTAGAAACTCCACAACTAGAAACTCTACAACTAGAGACTCCGCAACTAGAAACTCCACAGCCAGAGACTCTGCAACTAGAAACTCTGCAGCTAGAAACTCCACAAACAGAAACTCCACAATTAGAAACTCCGCAGCTAGAAACTCCACAACTAGAGACTCCACAACTAGAAACTCCACAACTAGAAACTCCACAACTAGAAACTCCACAACTTGAAACCTCACAACCTTAAGTTCCGCCACTAGAAAATCCACAGCTAGAGATTCCGCAACTAGAAACTCCATAACTAGAACCTCAACAACTAGAACCTCCACAACTAGAAACTCCGCAACTAGAGACTCCACAACTACAAACTCCACAAATAAAGACTCGGCAACTAGAAATTCCATATCTGGAAACTCCACAACTAAAAACTTTACAACTAGAAACTGCAAAACTAGAGACTTCACAACTAGAAACTCAACAACTAGAAACTCCTCAACTAAAAACTCCACAACTGGAAACTCCACAACTCGAAACCACAACTGGAAACTCCACAACTAGACACTCCACAACAAAAAACTCTTCAACTAGAAACTCCTAAACTAGAGACTCCACAACTAGAGAATATACAACTAGAGACTTCAAACTAGAAACTCCACAACTAAAAACTCAACAACTAGAAACTCCACAGCTTGAGACTCCGCAACTGAAAACTCCACAACTAGAAACTCCACCACTAGAAACTCCACATCTAGAGACTCCACAACTTGAATCTCTACAACTAGAGACTCTGCAACTAGAAACTCAACAACTAGAGACTGCGCAACTCAACAACTAGAAACTCCACAACTGGAAAATCCACAACTAGATACTCCACAACTAGAAAATCTACACCTAGAAACTCCACAACTATAGACTCCACAACTTGAAACTCCACAAGTTTAAACTCCACAACTTGAGACTCCACAACTAGAAACTCCGCAACTTGAAACTCCCGAACTAGAAACTCCGCAACTAGAAACTCCGCAACAGGAGACTCTACAACTAGAAACTCCACAACTTCAAACTCCTCAACTAAAAACTCCACAACCAGAAACTCCGCAGCTAGAAACTCCGCAACTAGAGACTCCACAACTAGAAACTCCACAACTAGAAACTCCAAAACTACAAACTTCACAAATACAGACTCGGCAACTAGAAATTTTATATCTAGAAACTCCACAACTAGAAACTGCAAAACTAGAGACTTCACAACTAGAAACTCAACAACTAGAAACTCCACAACTAAAAACTCCACAACTGGAAACTCCACAACTTGAGACTCCGCAACTTGAAACTTCACCACTAGAAACTCCGCTATTAAAAACTCCGCAACTAGAAACACAACAACTGGAAACTCCACAACTAGAAACTCCACAACTAGAAACTCCACAACTAGAAACTCCACAACTAGAAACTCCACAACTAGAAACTCCACAACCAGAGACTCCGCAACTCCACAACTAGAAACTCCACAACTGGAAACTCCACAACTAGATACTCTGCAACAAGAAACTCCACAACTAGAGACTCAACAACTTGAAACTCCACAACTTTAAACTCCACAACTTGAGACTCCACATCGAAACTCCACAACTTGAAACTCCACAACTAGAAACTCCACAACTAGAAACTACACAGCTAGAAACTCCACAACTAGAAACTCTGCAACTAGAGACTCGACAACTAGAAACTCAACAACTAGAAACTCCACAACTACAAGCTACACAAATAGAGACTCGGCTACAAGAAATTTCATGTCTAGAAAGTCCACAACTATAACTCCACAACTGGAAACTCCACAACTAGAAACTCCACAACTAGAAACTCGACAACTAGAGAATCCGCAACTAGAAACTCCACATTCAGAGACTCTGCAACTAGAAACTCCGCAGCTAGATACTCCACAAATAGAAACTCCGCAACTAGAAACTCCGCAGCTAGAAACTACACCACTAGAGACTCCACAACTAGAAACTCCACAACTAGAAAGTCCACAAATTAAAACCTCACAACCTTAAGTTACGCAACTAGAAAATCCACAGCTAGAGATTCCGCAACTAGAAACTCCATATTTAGAAACTCCACAACTCAAAACTCCACAAATAGAAACTCCAAAACTCGAAACTCCACAACTAGAGACTGGGCAACTCAACAACTAGAAACTCCACAACTGGAAACTCCACAACAAGAAACTCCACAACTAGAAACTCCACAACTAGAAACTCCACAACTAGAAACTCGACAACTAGAGAATCCGCAACTAGAAACTCCACAATCAGAGACTCTGCAACTAGAAACTCCACAGCTTGAGACTCCGCAACTTGAAACTTCACAACTAGAAACTCCGCAACTAGAAACTCCACAACTAGGGACTCCACAACTAGAAACTCCACAACTAGAAACTCCACAACTCGAAACTCGACTACTAGATACTCCACAACTGGAAACTCGGCAACTAGAAACTCCACGACTAGAGACTCTACAACTTGAAACTCCACAACTAGAGACTCTGCAACTAGAAACTCCACAACTCGAAACCACAACTGGAAACTCCAAAACTAGACACTCCACAACAAAAACTCTTCAACTAGAAACTCCTAAACTAGAGACTCCACAACTAGAGAATCTACAACTAGAGACTTCAAACTAGAAACTCCACAACTAAAAACTCAACAACTAGAAACTCCACAGCTTGAGACTCCGCAACTTGAAACTCCACAAGTAGAAACTCCGCAACTAGAAACTCCACATCTAGAGACTCCACAACTTGAAACTCCACAACTAGAGACTCTGCAACTAGAAACTCAACAACTAGAGACTGCGCACCTCAACAACTACAAACTCCACAACTGGAAAATCCACAACTAGATACTCCACAACTAGAAAATCTACAACTAGAAACTCCACAACTATAGGATCCACAACTTGAAACTCCACAAGTTTAAACTCCACAACTTGAGACTCCACAACTAGAAACTCCGCAACTGGAAACTCCCGAACTAGAAACTCCGCAACTAGAAACTCCGCAACAGGAGACTCAACAACTAGAAACTCCACAACTAGAAACTCCAAAACTAGAAACTCCACAACTAGAAACTTCACAACTAGAAACTCCGCAACTAGAGACTCCACAACTAGAAACTCCACAACTTGAAACTCCTCAACTAAAAACTCCACAACCAGAAACTCCACAACTAGAAACTCCGCAACTAGAAACTCCGCAACTAGAGACTCCACAGCTAGAAACTCCACAACTAAAACTCCACAAATACAGACTCGGCAACTAGAAATTCCATATCTAGAAACTCCACAACTAGAAACTGCAAAACTAGAGACTTCACAACTAGAAACTCAACAACAAGAGACTCCACAACTAAAAACTCTAGAACTGGAAACTCCACAACTTGAGCCTCCGCAACTTGAAACTTCACCACTAGAAACTCCGCTATTAAAAACTCCGCAACTAGAAACTCCCCAACTGGAAACTCCACAACTAGAAACTCCACAACTAGAGACTCCACAACTCGAAACTCCACAACTAGAAACTCCACAACTAGAAACTCCACAACCAGAGACTCCGCAACTAGAAACTCCACAACGAGAAACTCCACAACTAAAACTCAACAACTAGAAACTCCACAGCTTGAGACTCCGCAACTTGAAACTCCACAACTAGAAACTCCGCAACTAGAAACTCCACAACTAGGGACTCCACAACTAGAAACTCCACAATTCGAAACTCCACTACTAGATACTCCACAACTGGAAACTCGACAACTAGAAACTCCACATCTAGAGACTCCACAACTTGAAACTCCACAACTAGAAACTCTGCAACTAGAAACTCAAGAACTAGATACTCCGCAACTCAACAACTAGAAACTGCACAACTGGAAAATCCACAACTAGATACTCCACAACTAGAAAATCTACAACTAGAAACTGCACAACCATAGACTCCACAACTTGAAACTCCACAAGTTTAAACTCCACAACTTGAGACTCCACAGCTAGAAACTCCACAACTAGAAACTCCACAACTGGAAACTCCCCAACTAGAAACTCCGCAACTAGAAACTCCGCAACAGAAGACTCTACAACTTGAAACTCCACAACTAGAAACTCCAAAACTAGAAACTCCACAACTAGAAACTTCACAACTAGAAACTCCGCAACTAGAGACTCCACAACTAGAAACTCCACAACTCTAAACTCCTCAACTAGAAACTCCACAACCAGAAACTCCACAACTAAAAACTCGCAACTAGAAACTCCGCAACTAGAGACTCCACAACTAGAAACTCCACAACTAGAAACTCCACAACTACAAACTCCACAAATACAGACTCGGCAACTAGAAATTCCATATTTAGAAACTCAACAACTAGAAACTGCAAAACCAGAGACTTCACAACTAGAAACTACTCAACTAGAAACTCCACAACTAAAAACTCCACAACTGGAAACTCCACAACTTGAGACTCTGCAACTTGAAACTTCACAACTAGAAACTCCGCTATTAAAAACTCCACAACTTAAAACTCCACAACTTAAAACTCCACAACTAGATACTCCACAACTTGAAACTCGGCAACTAGAAACTCCACGACTAGAGACTCTACAACTTGAAACTCCCGAACTAGAAACTCCGCAACTAGAAACTCCGCAACAGGAGACTCAACAACTAGAAACTTCACAACTAGAAACTCCAAAACTAGAAACTCCACAACTAGAAACTTCACAACTAGAAACTCCGCAACTAGAGACTCCACAACTAGAAACTCCACAACTTGAAACTCCTCAACTAAAAGCTCCACAACCAGAAACTCCACAACTAGAAACTCCGCAACTAGAAACTCCGCAACTAGAGACTCCACAGCTAGAAACTCCACAACTAAAACTCCACAAGTAGAGACTCCCCAACTTGAAACTCCACAACTTTAAACTCCACAACTTGAGACTCCACAACTAGAAACTCCACAACTTGAAACTCGGCAACTAGAAACTCCACGACTAGAGACTCTACAACTTGAAACTCCCGAACTAGAAACTCCGCAACTAGAAACTCCGCAACAGGAGACTCAACAACTAGAAACTTCACAACTAGAAACTCCAAAACTAGAAACTCCACAACTAGAAACTTCACAACTAGAAACTCCGCAACTAGAGACTCCACAACTAGAAACTCCACAACCAGAAACTCCACAACTGGAAACTCCACAACTAGAAACTCCACAACTAGAAACTCCGACACTAGAGACTCCACAACTAAAAACTTCACAACTAGAAACTCCACAACTACAAACTCCACAAATAGAGACTCGGCTACAAGAAATTTTATGTCTAGAAAGTCCACAACTAAAAACTCCACAACTGGAAACTCCACAACTAGAAACTCCACAACTAGAAATACCACAACTAGAGACTCCGCAACTAGAAACTTCACAACCAGAGACTCTGCAACTAGAAACTCCGCAGCTAGAAACTCCACAAATAGAAACTCCGCAACTGAAAACTCCGCAGCTAGAAACTACACAACTAGAGATTCCACAACTAGAAACTCCACAACTTGAAACTCCACAACTAGAAACTCCACAACTACAAACTCCACAAATAGAGACTCCACAACTATAAATTCCATATTTAGAAACTCCACAACTAAAAACTTTACAACTAGAAACTGCAAAACTAGAGAATTCACAACTAGAAACTCAACAACTAGAAACTCCACAACTAAAAACTCCACAACTGGAAACTCAACAACTTGAAACTCCGCAACTTGAAACTCCACAACTTTGAACTCCTCAACTTGATACTCCACAACTAGAAACTCCACAACTTTAAACTCCACAACTAGAAACTCCACAACCAGAAAATCTACAACTAGAAACTACGCAACTACAAACTCCACAACCAGAGACTCTGCAACTAGAAACTCCACAACTCAAAACTCCACAACTAGAACCTCCACAACTAGAGACTCCACAACTTCACAACTAGATACTCCACAACTAGAAACTCCACAACTAGAGACTCCCCAACTTGAAACTCCACAACTTTAAACTCCACAACTTGAGACTCCACAACTAGAAACTCCACAACTTGAAACTCCACAACTAGAAACTCCACAACCAGAAACTCTACAACTGGAAACTCCACAACTAGAAACTCCACAACTAGAAACTCCGCAACTAGAGACTCCACAACTAAAAACTCTACAACTAGAAACTCCACAACAACAAACTCCACAAATAGAAACTCGGCAACTAGAAATTCCATATCTAGAAACTAAAAACCCCACAACTAAAAACTCCACAACTAGAAACTCCACAACTAGAAACTCTACAACTAGAGACTCCGCAACTAGAAACTCCACAGCCAGAGACTCTGCAACTAGAAACTCTGCAGCAGAAACTCCACAAACAGAAACTCCACAATTAGAAACTCCGCAGCTAGAAACTCCACAACTAGAGACTCCACAACTAGAAACTCCACAACTAGAAACTCCACAACTAGAAACTCCACAACTTGAAACCTCACAACCTTAAGTTCCGCCACTAGAAAATCCACAGCTAGAGATTCCGCAACTAGAAACTCCATAACTAGAAACTCCACAACTAGAACCTCCACAACTAGAAACTCCGCAACTAGAGACTCCACAACTAGAAACTCCACAACTTGAAACTCCACAACTAGAAACTCCACCACTACAAACTCCACAAATAAAGACTCGGCAACTAGAAATTCCATATCTGGAAACTCCACAACTAAAAACTTTACAATTAGAAACTGCAAAACTAGAGACTTCACAACTAGAAACTCAACCACTAGAAACTCCACAACTAAAAACTCCACAACTGGAAACTCCACAACTCGAAACCACAACTGGAAACTCCACAACTAGACACTCCACAACAGAAAACTCTTCAACTAGAAACTCCTAAACTAGAGACTCCACAACTAGAGAATCTACAACTAGAGACTTCAAACTAGAAACTCCACAACTAAAAACTCAACAACTAGAAACTCCACAGCTTGAGACTCCGCAACTGAAAACTCCACAACTAGAAACTCCGCCACTAGAAACTCCACATCTAGAGACTCCACAACTTGAATCTCTACAACTAGAGACTCTGCAACTAGAAACTCAACAACTAGAGACTGCGCAACTCAACAACTAGAAACTCCACAACTGGAAAATCCACAACTAGATACTCCACAACTAGAAAATCTACAACTAGAAACTCCACAACTATAGACTCCACAACTTGAAACTCCACAAGTTTAAACTCCACAACTTGAGACTCCACAACTAGAAACTCCGCAACTGGAAACTCCCGAACTAGAAACTCCGCAACTAGAAACTCCGCAACAGGAGACTCTACAACTAGAAACTCCACAACTAGAAACTCCAAAACTAGAAACTCCACAACTAGAAACTTGACAACTAGAAACTCCGCAACTAGAGAATCCACAACTAGAAACTCCACAACTTGTAACTCCTCAACTAAAAACTCCACAACCAGAAACTCCACAACTAGAAACTCTACAACTAGAAACTCCACAACTAGAAACTCCAAAACTAGAAACTCCACAACTAGAAACTTGACAACTAGAAACTCCGCAACTAGAGACTCCACAACTAGAAACTCCACAACTTGTAACTCCTCAACTAAAAACTCCACAACCAGAAACTCCACAACTAGAAACTCCACAACTAGAAACTGCAAAACTAGAGACTTCACAACTAGAAACTCAACAACTAGAAACTCCACAACTAAAAACTCCACAACTGGAAACTCCACAACTTAGGACTCCGCAACTTGAAACTTCACCACTAGAAACTCCGCTATTAAAAACTCCGCAACTAGAAACTCCACAACTGGAAACTCCACAACTAGAAACTCCACAACTAGAAACTCCACAACTCGAAACTCCACAACTAGAAACTCCACAACTAGAAACTCCACAACCAGAGACTCCACAACTAGAAACTACACAGCTAGAAACTCCACAACTAGAAACTCTGCAACTAGAGACTCGACAACTAGAAACTCCACAACTACAAGCTACACAAACAGAGACTCGGCTACAAGAAATTTCATGTCTAGAAAGTCCACAACTATAACTCCACAACTGGAAACTCCACAACTAGAAACTCCACAACTAGAAACTCGACAACTAGAGAATCCGCAACTAGAAACTCCACATTCAGAGACTCTGCAACTAGAAACTCCGCAGCTAGATACTCCACAAATAGAAACTCCGCAACTAGAAACTCCGCAGCTATAAACTACACAACTAGAGACTCCACAACTAGAAACTCCACAACTAGAAAGTCCACAAATTAAAACCTCACAACCTTAAGTTACGCAACTAGAAAATCCACAGCTAGAGATTCCGCAACTAGAAACTCCATATTTAGAAACTCCACAACTCAAAACTCCACAACTAGAAACTCCAAAACTCGAAACTCCCCAACTCGAAACTTCACAACTGGAAACTCCAGAACTAGAAACTCCGCAACTAGAAACTCCACATCTAGAGACTCCACAACTTGAAACTCGACAACTAGAGACTCTGCAACTAGAAACTCAACAACTAGAGACTGGGCAATCCAACAACTAGAAACTCCACAACAAGAAACTCCACAACTAGAAACTCCACAACTAGAAACTCCACAACTAGAAACTCGACAACTAGAGAATCCGCAACTAGAAACTCCACAATCAGAGACTCTGCAACTAGAAACTCCACAGCTTGAGACTCCGCAACTTGAAACTCCACAACTAGAAACTCCGCAACTAGAATCTCCACAACTAGGGACTCCACAACTAGAAACTCCACAACTTGAAACCTCACAACCATAAGTTACGCAACTAGAAAATCCACAGCTTGAGATTCCGCAACTAGAAACTCCACAACTAGAAACTCCACAACTAGAAACTCAACAACTAGAAACTCCGCAACTTGAAACTCCACAACTACAGACTCCACAAGTAGAGGATCCGCAACTATAAATTCCATATCTAGAAACTCCACAACTAAAAACTTTACAACTAGAAACTGCAAAACTAGAGAATTCACAACTAGAAACTCAACAACTAGAAACTCCACAACTAAAAACTCCACAACTGGAAACTCAACAACTTGAAACTCCGCAATTTGAAACTCCTTAACTAGAAACTCCGCTATTAAAAACTCCGCAACTAGAAACTCCACAACTAGATACTCCAACTGGAAACTCCACAACTAGAAACTTCACAACTGAAACTCCACAACTAGATACTCTACTACTGGAAACTCCACAACCAGAGACTCTGCAACTAGAAACTCCGCAACTAGAAACTCCACAACTAGAAACTCCACAACTAGAAAGTCCACAACTAGAGACTCCGCATTTCCACAACTAGAAACAACACAACTGGAAACTCCACAACTAGATACTCCACAACTAGAGACTCCCCAACTTGAAACTCCACAACTTTGAACTCCTCAACTTGATACTCCACAACTAGAAACTCCACAACTTTAAACTCCACAACTAGAAACTCCACAACCAGAAAATCTACAACTAGAAACTACGCAACTACAAACTCCACAACCAGAGACTCTGCAACTAGAAACTCCACAACTCAAAACTCCACAACTAGAACCTCCACAACTAGAGACTCCACAACTTCACAACTAGATACTCCACAACTAGAAACTCCACAACTAGAACTCCCCAACTTGAAACTGCACAACTTTAAACTCCACAACTTGAGACTCCACAACTAGAAACTCCACAACCAGAAACTCTACAACTGGAAACTCCACAACTAGAAACTCCACAACTAGAAACTCCGCAACTAGAAACTCCACAACTAGAAACTCCGCAACTAGAGACTCCACAACTAAAAACTCTACAACTAGAAACTCCACAACAACAAACTCCACAAATAGAAACTCGGCAACTAGAAATTCCATATCTAGAAACTAAAAACCCCACAACTAAAAACTCCACAACTAGAAACTCCACAACTAGAAACTCTACAACTAGAGACTCCGCAACTAGAAACTCCACAGCCAGAGACTCTGCAACTAGAAACTCTGCAGCAGAAACTCCACAAACAGAAACTCCACAATTAGAAACTCCGCAGCTAGAAACTCCACAACTAGAGACTCCACAACTAGAAACTCCACAACTAGAAACTCCACAACTAGAAACTCCACAACTTGAAACCTCACAACCTTAAGTTCCGCCACTAGAAAATCCACAGCTAGAGATTCCGCAACTAGAAACTCCATAACTAGAAACTCCACAACTAGAACCTCCACAACTAGAAACTCCGCAACTAGAGACTCCACAACTAGAAACTCCACAACTTGAAACTCCACAACTAGAAACTCCACCACTACAAACTCCACAAATAAAGACTCGGCAACTAGAAATTCCATATCTGGAAACTCCACAACTAAAAACTTTACAATTAGAAACTGCAAAACTAGAGACTTCACAACTAGAAACTCAACCACTAGAAACTCCACAACTAAAAACTCCACAACTGGAAACTCCACAACTCGAAACCACAACTGGAAACTCCACAACTAGACACTCCACAACAGAAAACTCTTCAACTAGAAACTCCTAAACTAGAGACTCCACAACTAGAGAATCTACAACTAGAGACTTCAAACTAGAAACTCCACAACTAAAAACTCAACAACTAGAAACTCCACAGCTTGAGACTCCGCAACTGAAAACTCCACAACTAGAAACTCCGCCACTAGAAACTCCACATCTAGAGACTCCACAACTTGAATCTCTACAACTAGAGACTCTGCAACTAGAAACTCAACAACTAGAGACTGCGCAACTCAACAACTAGAAACTCCACAACTGGAAAATCCACAACTAGATACTCCACAACTAGAAAATCTACAACTAGAAACTCCACAACTATAGACTCCACAACTTGAAACTCCACAAGTTTAAACTCCACAACTTGAGACTCCACAACTAGAAACTCCGCAACTGGAAACTCCCGAACTAGAAACTCCGCAACTAGAAACTCCGCAACAGGAGACTCTACAACTAGAAACTCCACAACTAGAAACTCCAAAACTAGAAACTCCACAACTAGAAACTTGACAACTAGAAACTCCGCAACTAGAGAATCCACAACTAGAAACTCCACAACTTGTAACTCCTCAACTAAAAACTCCACAACCAGAAACTCCACAACTAGAAACTCTACAACTAGAAACTCCACAACTAGAAACTCCAAAACTAGAAACTCCACAACTAGAAACTTGACAACTAGAAACTCCGCAACTAGAGACTCCACAACTAGAAACTCCACAACTTGTAACTCCTCAACTAAAAACTCCACAACCAGAAACTCCACAACTAGAAACTCCACAACTAGAAACTGCAAAACTAGAGACTTCACAACTAGAAACTCAACAACTAGAAACTCCACAACTAAAAACTCCACAACTGGAAACTCCACAACTTAGGACTCCGCAACTTGAAACTTCACCACTAGAAACTCCGCTATTAAAAACTCCGCAACTAGAAACTCCACAACTGGAAACTCCACAACTAGAAACTCCACAACTAGAAACTCCACAACTCGAAACTCCACAACTAGAAACTCCACAACTAGAAACTCCACAACCAGAGACTCCACAACTAGAAACTACACAGCTAGAAACTCCACAACTAGAAACTCTGCAACTAGAGACTCGACAACAAGAAACTCCACAACTACAAGCTACACAAACAGAGACTCGGCTACAAGAAATTTCATGTCTAGAAAGTCCACAACTATAACTCCACAACTGGAAACTCCACAACTAGAAACTCCACAACTAGAAACTCGACAACTAGAGAATCCGCAACTAGAAACTCCACATTCAGAGACTCTGCAACTAGAAACTCCGCAGCTAGATACTCCACAAATAGAAACTCCGCAACTAGAAACTCCGCAGCTATAAACTACACAACTAGAGACTCCACAACTAGAAACTCCACAACTAGAAAGTCCACAAATTAAAACCTCACAACCTTAAGTTACGCAACTAGAAAATCCACAGCTAGAGATTCCGCAACTAGAAACTCCATATTTAGAAACTCCACAACTCAAAACTCCACAACTAGAAATTCCAAAACTCGAAACTCCCCAACTCGAAACTTCACAACTGGAAACTCCAGAACTAGAAACTCCGCAACTAGAAACTCCACATCTAGAGACTCCACAACTTGAAACTCGACAACTAGAGACTCTGCAACTAGAAACTCAACAACTAATGACTGGGCAATCCAACAACTAGAAACTCCACAACAAGAAACTCCACAACTAGAAACTCCACAACTAGAAACTCCACAACTAGAAACTCGACAACTAGAGAATCCGCAACTAGAAACTCCACAATCAGAGACTCTGCAACTAGAAACTCCACAGCTTGAGACTCCGCAACTTGAAACTCCACAACTAGAAACTCCGCAACTAGAAACTCCACAACTAGGGACTCCACAACTAGAAACTCCACAACTTGAAACCTCACAACCATAAGTTACGCAACTAGAAAATTCACAGCTTGAGATTCCGCAACTAGAAACTCCACAACTAGAAACTCCACAACTAGAAACTCAACAACTAGAAACTCCGCAACTTGAAACTCCACAACTACAGACTCCACAAGTAGAGGATCCGCAACTATAAATTCCATATCTAGAAACTCCACAACTAAAAACTTTACAACTAGAAACTGCAAAACTAGAGAATTCACAACTAGAAACTCAACAACTAGAAACTCCACAACTAAAAACTCCACAACTGGAAACTCAACAACTTGAAACTCCGCAATTTGAAACTCCTTAACTAGAAACTCCGCTATTAAAAACTCCGCAACTAGAAACTCCACAACTAGATACTCCAACTGGAAACTCCACAACTAGAAACTTCACAACTGAAACTCCACAACTAGATACTCTACTACTGGAAACTCCACAACCAGAGACTCTGCAACTAGAAACTCCGCAACTAGAAACTCCACAACTAGAAACTCCACAACTAGAAAGTCCACAACTAGAGACTCCGCATTTCCACAACTAGAAACAACACAACTGGAAACTCCACAACTAGATACTCCACAACTAGAGACTCCCCAACTTGAAACTCCACAACTTTGAACTCCTCAACTTGATACTCCACAACTAGAAACTCCACAACTTTAAACTCCACAACTAGAAACTCCACAACCAGAAAATCTACAACTAGAAACTACGCAACTACAAACTCCACAACCAGAGACTCTGCAACTAGAAACTCCACAACTCAAAACTCCACAACTAGAACCTCCACAACTAGAGACTCCACAACTTCACAACTAGATACTCCACAACTAGAAACTCCACAACTAGAGACTCCCCAACTTGAAACTCCACAACTTTAAACTCCACAACTTGAGACTCCACAACTAGAAACTCCACAACTTGAAACTCCACAACTAGAAACTCCACAACCAGAAACTCTACAACTGGAAACTCCACAACTAGAAACTCCACAACTAGAAACTCCGCAACTAGAGACTCCACAACTAAAAACTCTACAACTAGAAACTCCACAACAACAAACTCCACAAATAGAAACTCGGCAACTAGAAATTCCATATCTAGAAACTAAAAACCCCACAACTAAAAACTCCACAACTAGAAACTCCACAACTAGAAACTCTACAACTAGAGACTCCGCAACTAGAAACTCCACAGCCAGAGACTCTGCAACTAGAAACTCTGCAGCAGAAACTCCACAAACAGAAACTCCACAATTAGAAACTCCGCAGCTAGAAACTCCACAACTAGAGACTCCACAACTAGAAACTCCACAACTAGAAACTCCACAACTAGAAACTCCACAACTTGAAACCTCACAACCTTAAGTTCCGCCACTAGAAAATCCACAGCTAGAGATTCCGCAACTAGAAACTCCATAACTAGAAACTCCACAACTAGAACCTCCACAACTAGAAACTCCGCAACTAGAGACTCCACAACTAGAAACTCCACAACTTGAAACTCCACAACTAGAAACTCCACAACTACAAACTCCACAAATAAAGACTCGGCAACTAGAAATTCCATATCTGGAAACTCCACAACTAAAAACTTTACAATTAGAAACTCCACAGCCAGAGACTCTGCAACTAGAAACTCTGCAGCAGAAACTCCACAAACAGAAACTCCACAATTAGAAACTCCGCAGCTAGAAACTCCACAACTAGAGACTCCACAACTAGAAACTCCACAACTAGAAACTCCACAACTAGAAACTCCACAACTTGAAACCTCACAACCTTAAGTTCCGCCACTAGAAAATCCACAGCTAGAGATTCCGCAACTAGAAACTCCATAACTAGAAACTCCACAACTAGAACCTCCACAACTAGAAACTCCGCAACTAGAGACTCCACAACTAGAAACTCCACAACTTGAAACTCCACAACTAGAAACTCCACAACTACAAACTCCACAAATAAAGACTCGGCAACTAGAAATTCCATATCTGGAAACTCCACAACTAAAAACTTTACAATTAGAAACTGCAAAACTAGAGACTTCACAACTAGAAACTCAACCACTAGAAACTCAACAACTAAAAACTCCACAACTGGAAACTCCACAACTCGAAACCACAACTGGAAACTCCACAACTAGACACTCCACAACAAAAAACTCTTCAACTAGAAACTCCTAAACTAGAGACTCCACAACTAGAGAATCTACAACTAGAGACTTCAAACTAGAAACTCCACAACTAAAAACTCAACAACTAGAAACTCCACAGCTTGAGACTCCGCAACTGAAAACTCCACAACTAGAAACTCCGCCACTAGAAACTCCACATCTAGAGACTCCACAACTTGAATCTCTACAACTAGAGACTCTGCAACTAGAAACTCAACAACTAGAGACTGCGCAACTCAACAACTAGAAACTCCACAACTGGAAAATCCACAACTAGATACTCCACAACTAGAAAATCTACAACTAGAAACTCCACAACTATAGACTCCACAACTTGAAACTCCACAAGTTTAAACTCCACAACTTGAGACTCCACAACTAGAAACTCCGCAACTGGAAACTCCCGAACTAGAAACTCCGCAACTAGAAACTCCGCAACAGGAGACTCTACAACTAGAAACTCCACAACTAGAAACTCCAAAACTAGAAACTCCACAACTAGAAACTTGACAACTAGAAACTCCGCAACTAGAGAATCCACAACTAGAAACTCCACAACTTGTAACTCCTCAACTAAAAACTCCACAACCAGAAACTCCACAACTAGAAACTCTACAACTAGAAACTCCACAACTAGAAACTCCAAAACTAGAAACTCCACAACTAGAAACTTGACAACTAGAAACTCCGCAACTAGAGACTCCACAACTAGAAACTCCACAACTTGTAACTCCTCAACTAAAAACTCCACAACCAGAAACTCCACAACTAGAAACTCCACCACTAGAAACTGCAAAACTAGAGACTTCACAACTAGAAACTCAACAACTAGAAACTCCACAACTAAAAACTCCACAACTGGAAACTCCACAACTTAGGACTCCGCAACTTGAAACTTCACCACTAGAAACTCCGCTATTAAAAACTCCGCAACTAGAAACTCCACAACTGGAAACTCCACAACTAGAAACTCCACAACTAGAAACTCCACAACTCGAAACTCCACAACTAGAAACTCCACAACTAGAAACTCCACAACCAGAGACTCCACAACTAGAAACTACACAGCTAGAAACTCCACAACTAGAAACTCTGCAACTAGAGACTCGACAACTAGAAACTCCACAACTACAAGCTACACAAACAGAGACTCGGCTACAAGAAATTTCATGTCTAGAAAGTCCACAACTATAACTCCACAACTGGAAACTCCACAACTAGAAACTCCACAACTAGAAACTCGACAACTAGAGAATCCGCAACTAGAAACTCCACATTCAGAGACTCTGCAACTAGAAACTCCGCAGCTAGATACTCCACAAATAGAAACTCCGCAACTAGAAACTCCGCAGCTATAAACTACACAACTAGAGACTCCACAACTAGAAACTCCACAACTAGAAAGTCCACAAATTAAAACCTCACAACCTTAAGTTACGCAACTAGAAAATCCACAGCTAGAGATTCCGCAACTAGAAACTCCATATTTAGAAACTCCACAACTCAAAACTCCACAACTAGAAACTCCAAAACTCGAAACTCCCCAACTCGAAACTTCACAACTGGAAACTCCAGAACTAGAAACTCCGCAACTAGAAACTCCACATCTAGAGACTCCACAACTTGAAACTCGACAACTAGAGACTCTGCAACTAGAAACTCAACAACTAGAGACTGGGCAATCCAACAACTAGAAACTCCACAACAAGAAACTCCACAACTAGAAACTCCACAACTAGAAACTCCACAACTAGAAACTCGACAACTAGAGAATCCGCAACTAGAAACTCCACAATCAGAGACTCTGCAACTAGAAACTCCACAGCTTGAGACTCCGCAACTTGAAACTCCACAACTAGAAACTCCGCAACTAGAAACTCCACAACTAGGGACTCTACAACTAGAAACTCCACAACTAGAAACTCCACAACTCGAAACTCGACTACTAGATACTCCACAACTGGAAACTCCACAACTAAAAACTCGCAACTAGAAACTCCACAACTAGAAACTGCAAAACTAGAGACTTCACAACTAGAAAGTCAACAACTAGAAACTCCACAACTAAAAACTCCACAACTGGAAACTCCACAACTTGAGACTCTGCAACTTGAAACTTCACAACTAGAAACTCCGCTATTAAAAACTCCGCAACTAGAAACTCTGCAACTAGAAACTCCACAGCTCAAAACTCCACAACTAGATACTCCACAACTGGAAACTCGGCAACTAGAAACTCCACGACTAGAGACTCTACAACTTGAAACTCCCGAACTAGAAACTCCGCAACTAGAAACTCCGCAACAGGAGACTCAACAACTAGAAACTTCACAACTAGAAACTCCAAAACTAGAAACTCCACAACTAGAAACTTCACAACTAGAAACTCCGCAACTAGAGACTCCACAACTAGAAACTCCACAACTTGAAACTCCTCAACTAAAAACTCCACAACCAGAAACTCCACAACTAGAAACTCCGCAACTAGAAACTCCGCAACTAGAGACTCCACAGCTAGAAACTCCACAACTAAAACTCCACAACTAGAGACTCCCCAACTTGAAACTCCACAACTTGAAACTCCACAACTTGAGACTCCACAACTAGAAACTCCACAACTTGAAACTCCACAACTAGAAACTCCACAACCAGAATCTCCACAACTGGAAACTCCACAACTAGAAACTCCACAACTAGAAGCTCCGCAACTAGAGACTCCGCAACTAGAAACTTCACAACCAGAGACTCTGCAACTAGAAACTCCGCAGCTAGAAACTCCACAAATAGAAACTCCGCAACTAAAAACTCCGCAGCTAGAAACTACACAACTAGAGATTCGACAACTAGAAACTCCACAACTAGAAACTCCACAACTAGAAACTCCACAACTTGAAACCTCACAACCTTAAGTTACGCAACTAGAAAATCCACAGCTTGAGATTCTGCAACTAGAAACTCCACAACTAGAAACTCCACAACTAGAAACTCAACAACTAGAAACTCCACAACTACAAACTCCACAAATAGAGACTCCGCAACTATAAATTCCATATCTAGAAACTCCACAACTAAAGCTTTACAACTAGAAACTGCAAAACCAGAGAATTCACAACTAGAAACTCAACAACTAGAAACTCCACAACTAAAAACTCCACAAATGGAAACTCAACAACTTGAAACTCCGCAACTTGAAACTCCACAACTAGAAACTCCGCTATTAAAAACTTCGCAACTAGAAACTCCACAACTAGATACTCCAACTGGAAACTCCAGAACTAGAAACTTCACAACCGGAAACTCCACAACTAGATACTCTACTACTGGAAACTCCACAACCAGAGACTCTGCAACTAGAAACTCTGCAACTCGAAACTCCACAACTAGAAACTTCACAACCGGAAACTCCACAACTAGATACTCCACCACTGGAAACTCCACAACCAGAGACTCTGCAACTAGAAACTCCACAATTAGAGACTCCGCATTTCCACAACTAGAAACTCCACAACTGTAAACTCCACAACTAGATACTCCACAACTAGAAACTCCACAACTAGAGACTCCCCAACTTGAAACTCCACAACTTTGAACTCCACAACTTGATACTCCACAACTAGAAACTCCACAACTAGAAACTCCACAACTACAAACTCCACAAATAGAGACTCGGCTACAAGAAATTTCATGTCTAGAAAGTCCACAACTAAAACCTCCACAACTGGAAACTCCACAACTAGAAACTCTACAACTAGAAATACCACAACTAGAGACTCCGCAACTAGAAACTCCACAACCAGAGACTCTGCAACTAGAAACTCCGCAGCTAGAAACTCCACAAATAGAAACTCTGCAACTAAAAACTCCGCAGCTAGAAACTACACAACTAGAAATTCCACAACTAGAAACTCCACAACTAGAAACTCCACAACTTGAAACCTCACAACCTTAAGTTACGCAACTAGAAAATCCACAGCTTGAGATTCCGAAACTAGAAACTCCACAACTTGAAACTCCACAACTAGAAACTCAAAAACTAGAAACTCCGCAACTTGAAACTCCACAACTAGAAACTCCACAACTACAAACTCCACAAATAGAGGCTCCGCAACTATAAATTCCATATCTAGAAACTCCACAACTAAAAACTTTACAACTAGAAACTGCAAAACTAGAGAATTCACAACTAGAAAGTCAACAACTAGAAACTCCACAACTAAAAACTCCAACACTGGAAACTCAACAACTTGAAACTCCGCAACTTGAAACTCCACAACTAGAAACTCCGCTATTAAAAACTCCGCAACTAGAAACTCCACAACTAGATACTCTAACTGGAAACTCCACAACTAGAAACTTCACAACTGGAAACTCCACAACTAGATACTCTACTACTGGAAACTCCACAACCAGAGACTCTGCCACTAGAAACTCCGCAACTAGAAACTCCACAACTAGAAACTCCTCAACTAGAAAGTCCACAACTAGAGACTCCGCATTTCCACAACTAGAAACAACACAACTGGAAACTCCACAACTAGATACTCCACAACTAGAGACTCCCCAACTTGAAACTCCACAACTTTGAACTCCACAACTTGATACTCCACAACTAGAAACTCCACAACTTTAAACTCCACAACTAGAAACTCCACAACCTGAAAATCAACAACTAGAAACTACGCAACTACAATCTCCACAACCAGAGACTCTGCAACTAGAAACTCCACAACTCAAAACTCCACAACTAGAAACTCCACAACTAGAACCTCCACAACTAGAGACTCCACAACTTCACAACTAGATACTCCACAACTAGAAACTCCACAACAAGAGACTCCCCAACTTTAAACTCCACAACTTTAAACTCCACAACTTGAGACTCCACAACTAGAAACTCCACAACTTGAAACTCCCCAACTAGAAACTCCACAACCAGAAACTCTACAACTGGAAACTCCACAACTAAAAACTCCACAACTAGAAACTCCACAACAACAAACTCCACAAATAGAAACTCGGCAACTAGAAATTCCATATCTAGAAACTCCACAACTAAAAACCCCACAACTAAAAACTCCACAACTAGAAACTCCACAACTAGAAACTCTACAACTAGAGACTCCGCAACTAGAAACTCCACAGCCAGAGACTCTGCAACTAGAAACTCTGCAGCTAGAAACTCCACAAACAGAAACTCCACAATTAGAAACTTCGCAGCTAGAAACTCCACAACTAGAGACTCCACAACTAGAAACTCCACAACTAGAAACTCCACAACTAGAAACTCCACAACTTGAAACCTCACAACCTTAAGTTCCGCCACTAGAAAATCCACAGCTAGAGATTCCGCAACTAGAAACTCCAAAACTAGAAACTGCACAACTAGAACCTCCACAACTAGAAACTCCGCAACTCTAAACTCCTCAACTAGAAACTCCACAACCAGAAACTCCACAACTAGAAACTCGCAACTAGAAACTCCGCAACTAGAGACTCCTCAACTAGAAACTCCACAACTAGAAACTCCACAACTACAAACTCCACAAATACAGACTCGGCAACTAGAAATTCCATATCTAGATACTCCACAACTAGAAACTGCAAAACTAGAGACTTCACAACTAGAAACTCAACAACTAGAAACTCCACAACTAAAAACTCCACAACTGGAAACTCCACAACTTGAGACTCTGCAACTTGAAACTTCACAACTAGAAACTCCGCTATTAAAAACTCCACAACTAGAAACTCCGAAACTAGAAACTCCACAACTTAAAACTCCACAACTAGATACTCCACAACTGGAAACTCGGCAACTAGAAACTCCACGACTAGAGACTCTACAACTTGAAACTCCGCAACTAGAAACTCAGCAACAGGAGACTCAACAACTAGAAACTCCACAACTAGAAACTCCAAAACTAGAAACTCCACAACTAGAAACTTCACAACTAGAAACTCCGCAACTAGAGACTCCACAACTAGAAACTCCACAACTTGAAACTCCTCAACTAAAAACTCCACAACCAGAAACTACAAAACTAGAAACTCCGCAACTAGAATCTCCGCAACTAGAGACTCCACAGCTAGAAACTCCACAACTAAAACTCCACAAATACAGACTCGGCAACTAGAAATTCCATATCTAGAAACTCCACAACTAGAAACTGCAAAACTAGAGACTTCACAACTAGAAACTCAACAACAAGAAACTCCACAAATAAAAACTCCACAACTGGAAACTCCACAACTTGAGCCTCCGCAACTTGAAACTTCACCACTAGAAACTCCGCTATTAAAAACTCCGCAACTAGAAACTCCACAACTGGAAACTCCACAACAAGAAACTCCACAACTAGAGACTCCACAACTCGAAACTCCACAACTAGAAACTCCACAACTAGAAACTCCACAACCAGAGACTCCGCAACTCTACAACTAGAAACTCCACAACTGGAAACTCCACAACTAGATACTCTGCAACTAGAAACTCCACAACTAGAAACTCTACAACTAAAAACTCAACAACTAGAAACTCCACAGCTTGAGACTCCGCAACTTGAAACTCCACAACTAGAAACTCCGCAACTAGAAACTCCACAACTAGGGACTCCACAACTAGAAACTCCACAACTCGAAACTCCACTACTAGATACTCCACAACTGGAAACTCGACAACTAGAAACTCCACATCTAGAGACTCCACAACTTGAAACTCCACAACTAGAAACTCTGCAACTAGAAACTCAACAACTAGATACTCCGCAACTCAACAACTAGAAACTCCACAACTAGAAAATCCACAACTAGATACTCCACAACTAGAAAATCTACAACTAGAAACTCCACAACCATAGACTCCACAACTTGAAACTCCACAAGTTTAAACTCCACAACTTGAGACTCCACAGCTAGAAACTCCACAAATAGAAACTCCACAACTGGAAACTCCCCAACTAGAAACTCCGCTATTAAAAACTCCGCAACTAGAAACTCCACAACTAGATACTCCAACTGGAAACTCCACAACTAGAAACTTCACAACTGGAAACTCCACAACTAGATACTCTACTACTGGAAACTCCACAACCAGAGACTCTGCAACTAGAAACTCCGCAACTAGAAACTCCACAACTAGAAACTCCTCAACTAGAAAGTCCACAACTAGAGACTCCGCATTTCCACAACTAGAAACAACACAACTGGAAACTCCACAACTAGATACTCCACAACTAGAGACTCCCCAACTTGAAACTCCACAACTTTGAACTCCACAACTTGATACTCCACAACTAGAAACTCCACAACTTTAAACTCCACAACTAGAAACTCCACAACCTGAAAATCAACAACTAGAAACTACGCAACTACAAACTCCACAACCAGAGACTCTGCAACTAGAAACTCCACAACTCAAAACTCCACAACTAGAAACTCCACAACTAGAACCTCCACAACTAGAGACTCCACAACTTCACAACTAGATACTCCACAACTAGAAACTCCACAACAAGAGACTCCCCAACTTTAAACTCCACGACTTTAAACTCCACAACTTGAGACTCCACAACTAGAAACTCCACAACTTGAAACTCCCCAACTAGAAACTCCACAACCAGAAACTCTACAACTGGAAACTCCACAACTAAAAACTCCACAACTAGAAACTCCACAACAACAAACTCCACAAATAGAAACTCGGCAACTAGAAATTCCATATCTAGAAACTCCACAACTAAAAACCCCACAACTAAAAACTCCACAACTAGAAACTCCACAACTAGAAACTCTACAACTAGAGACTCCGCAACTAGAAACTCCACAGCCAGAGACTCTGCAACTAGAAACTCTGCAGCTAGAAACTCCACAAACAGAAACTCCACAATTAGAAACTTCGCAGCTAGAAACTCCACAACTAGAGACTCCACAACTAGAAACTCCACAACTAGAAACTCCACAACTAGAAACTCCACAACTTGAAACCTCACAACCTTAAGTTCCGCCACTAGAAAATCCACAGCTAGAGATTCCGCAACTAGAAACTCCAAAACTAGAAACTGCACAACTAGAACCTCCACAACTAGAAACTCCGCAACTCTAAACTCCTCAACTAGAAACTCCACAACCAGAAACTCCACAACTAGAAACTCGCAACTAGAAACTCCGCAACTAGAGACTCCTCAACTAGAAACTCCACAACTAGAAACTCCACAACTACAAACTCCACAAATACAGACTCGGCAACTAGAAATTCCATATCTAGATACTCCACAACTAGAAACTGCAAAACTAGAGACTTCATAACTAGAAACTCAACAACTAGAAACTCCACAACTAAAAACTCCACAACTGGAAACTCCACAACTTGAGACTCTGCAACTTGAAACTTCACAACTAGAAACTCCGCTATTAAAAACTCCACAACTAGAAACTCCGAAACTAGAAACTCCACAACTTAAAACTCCACAACTAGATACTCCACAACTGGAAACTCGGCAACTAGAAACTCCACGACTAGAGACTCTACAACTTGAAACTCCGCAACTAGAAACTCAGCAACAGGAGACTCAACAACTAGAAACTCCACAACTAGAAACTCCAAAACTAGAAACTCCACAACTAGAAACTTCACAACTAGAAACTCCGCAACTAGAGACTCCACAACTAGAAACTCCACAACTTGAAACTCCTCAACTAAAAACTCCACAACCAGAAACTACAAAACTAGAAACTCCGCAACTAGAATCTCCGCAACTAGAGACTCCACAGCTAGAAACTCCACAACTAAAACTCCACAAATACAGACTCGGCAACTAGAAATTCCATATCTAGAAACTCCACAACTAGAAACTGCAAAACTAGAGACTTCACAACTAGAAACTGCAAAACTAGAGACTTCACAACTAGAAACTCAACAACAAGAAACTCCACAAATAAAAACTCCACAACTGGAAACTCCACAACTTGAGCCTCCGCAACTTGAAACTTCACCACTAGAAACTCCGCTATTAAAAACTCCGCAACTAGAAACTCCACAACTGGAAACTCCACAACTAGAAACTCCACAACTAGAGACTCCACAACTCGAAACTCCACAACTAGAAACTCCACAACTAGAAACTCCACAACCAGAGACTCCGCAACTCTACAACTAGAAACTCCACAACTGGAAACTCCACAACTAGATACTCTGCAACTAGAAACTCCACAACTAGAAACTCTACAACTAAAAACTCAACAACTAGAAACTCCACAGCTTGAGACTCCGCAACTTGAAACTCCACAACTAGAAACTCCGCAACTAGAAACTCCACAACTAGGGACTCCACAACTAGAAACTCCACAACTCGAAACTCCACTACTAGATACTCCACAACTGGAAACTCGACAACTAGAAACTCCACATCTAGAGACTCCACAACTTGAAACTCCACAACTAGAAACTCTGCAACTAGAAACTCAACAACTAGATACTCCGCAACTCAACAACTAGAAACTCCACAACTGGAAAATCCACAACTAGATACTCCACAACTAGAAAATCTACAACTAGAAACTCCACAACCATAGACTCCACAACTTGAAACTCCACAAGTTTAAACTCTACAACTTGAGACTCCACAGCTAGAAACTCCACAAATAGAAACTCCACAACTGGAAACTCCCCAACTAGAAACTCCGCAACTAGAAACTCCGCAACAGAAGACTCTACAACTTGAAACTCCACAACTAGAAACTCCAAAACTAGAAACTCCACAACTAGAAACTTCACAACTAGAAACTCCGCAACTAGAGACTCCCCAACTAGAAACTCCACAACTCTAAACTCCTCACTTAGAAACTCCACAACCAGAAACTCCACAACTAGAAACTCGCAACTAGAAACTCCGCAACTAGAGACTCCACAACTAGAAACTCCACAACTAGAAACTCCACAACTACAAACTCCACAAATACAGACTCGGCAACTAGAAATTCCATATCTAGAAACCCCACAACTAGAAACTGCAAAACTAGAGTCTTCACAACTAGAAACTCAACAACTAGAAACTCCACAACTAAAAACTCCACAACTGGAAACTCCACAACTTGAGACTCTGCAACTTGAAACTTCACAACTAGAAACTCTGCAACTAGAAACTCCACAACTCGAAACCATAACTGAAAACTCCACAACTAGACACTCCACAACAAAAAACTCTTCAACTAGAAACTCCACAGCTTGAGACTCCGCAACTTGAAACTCCACAACTAGAAACTCCGCAACTAGAAACTCCACAACTAGGGACTCCACAACTAGAAACTCCACAACTAGAAACTCCACAACTCGAAACCCGACTACTAGATACTCCACAACTGGAAACTCGACAACTACAACTAGAAACTCCGCAACTAGAAACTCCACAACTAGAAACTCCGCAACTAGAAACTTTACAACTAGGGACTCCACAACTAGAAACTCCACAACTAGAAACTCCACAACTCGAAACTCCACTACTAGATACTCCACAACTGGAAACTCGGCAACTAGAAATTCCATATCTAGAAACTCCACAACTAGAACCTGCAAAACTAGAGACTTCACAACTAGAAACTCAACAACTAGAAACTCCACTACTAGATACTCCACAACTGGAAACTCGACAACTAGAAACTCCACATCTAGAGACTCCACAACTTGAAACTCCACAACTAGAAACTCTGCAACTAGAAACTCAACAACTAGATACTCCGCAACTCAACAACTAGAAACTCCACAACTGGAAAATCCATAACTAGATACTCCACAACTAGAAAATCTACAACTAGAAACTCCACAACCATAGACTCCACAACTTGAAACTCCACAAGTTTAAACTCCACAACTTGAGACTCCACAACTAGAAACTCCACAACTAGAAACTCCACAACTGGAAACTTCCCAACTAGAAACTCCGCAACTAGAAACTCCGCAACAGAAGACTCTACAACTTGAAACTCCACAACTAGAAACTCCTAAACTAGAAACTCCACAACTAGAAACTTCACAACTAGAAACTTCGCAACTAGAGACTCCACAACTAGAAACTCCACAACTCTAAACTCCTCAACTAGAAACTCCTCAACCAGAAACTCCACAACTAGAAACTCGCAACTAGAAACTCCGCAACTAGAGACTCCACAACTAGAAACTCCACAACTAGAAACTCCACAACGACAAACTCCACAAATACAGACTCGGCAACTAGAAATTCCATATCTAGAAACTCCACAACTAGAAACTGCAAAACTAGAGACTTCACAACTAGAAACTCAACAACTAGAAACTCCACAACTAAAAACTAGAACTGGAAACTCGGCAACTAGAAACTCCACGACTAGAGACTCTACAACTTGAAACTCCACAACTAGAGACTCTGCAACTAGAAACTCCACAACTCGAAACCACAACTGGAAACTCCACAACTAGACACTCCACAACAAAAAACTCTTCAACTAGAAACTCCTAAACTAGAGACTCCACAACTAGAGAATCTACAACTAGAGACTTGAAACTAGAAACTCCACAACTAAAAACTCAACAACTAGAAACTCAACAGCTTGAGACTCCGCAACTGAAAACTCCACAACTAGAAACTCCGCCACTAGAAACTCCACATCTAGAGACTCCACAACTTGAATCTCTACAACTAGAGACTCTGCAACTAGAAACTCAACAACTAGAGACTGCGCAACTCAACAACTAGAAACTCCACAACTGGAAAATCCACAACTAGATACTCCACAACTAGAAAATCTACAACTAGAAACTCCACAACTATAGACTCCACAACTTGATACTCCACAAGTTTAAACTCCACAACTTGAGACTCCACAACTAGAGACTCAACAACTAGAAACTCCACAACTTGAAACTCCTCAACTAAAAACTCCACAACCAGAAACTCCACAACTAGAAACTCCTCAACTAGAGACTCCACAACTAGAAACTCCACAACTAGAAACTCCACAACTACAAACTCCACAAATACAGACTCGGCAACTAGAAATTTTATATCTAGAAACTCCACAACTAGAAACTGCAAAACTAGAGACTTCACAACTAGAAACTCAACAACTAGAAACTCCACAACTAAAAACTCCACAACTGGAAACTCCACAACTTGAGACTCCGCAACTTGAAACTTCACCACTAGAAACTCCGCTATTAAAAACTCCGCAACTAGAAACTCCACAACTGGAAACTCCACAACTAGAAACTCCACAACTAGAAACTCCACAACTAGAAACTCCACAACTCCACAACTAGAAACTCCACAACCAGAGACTCCGCAACTCCACAACTAGAAACTCCACAACTGGAAACTCCACAACTAGATACTCTGCAACAAGAAACTCCACAACTAGAGACTCAACAACTTGAAACTCCACAACTTTAAACTCCACAACTTGAGACTCCACAACTAGAAACTCCACAACTTGAAACTCCACAACTAGAAACTCCACAACCAGAAACTCCACAACTAGAAACTACACAGCTAGAAACTCCACAACTAGAAACTCTGCAAGTAGAGCCTCGACAACTAGAAACTCAACAACTAGAAACTCCACAACTACAAGCTACACAACTAGAGACTCGGCTACAAGAAATTTCATGTCTAGAAAGTCCACAACTATAACTCCACAACTGGAAACTCCACAACTAGAAACTCCACAACTAGAAACTCGACAACTAGAGAATCCGCAACTAGAAACTCCACATTCAGAGACTCTGCAACTAGAAACTCCGCAGCTAGATACTCCACAGATAGAAACTCCGCAACTAGAAACTCCGCAGGTAGAAACTACACAACTAGAGACTCCACAACTAGAAACTCCACAACTAGAAAGTCCACAAATTAAAACCTCACAACCTTAAGTTACGCAACTAGAAAATCCACAGCTAGAGATTCCGCAACTAGAAACTCCATAACTAGAAACTCCACAAATAGAAACTCCAAAACTCGAAACTCCACAACTCGAAACTTCACAACTGGAAACTCCACAACTAGAAACTCCACATCTAGAGACTCCACAACTTGAAACTCCACAACTAGAGTCTCTGCAACCAGAAACTCAACAACTAGAGACTGCGCAACTCAACAACTAGAAACTCCACAACTGGAAACTCCACAACTGTAAACTCCACAACTAGATACTCCACAACTAGAAACTCCACAACTAGAGACTCCCCAACTTGAAACTCCACAACTTTGAACTCCACAACTTGATACTCCACAACTAGAAACTCCACAACTAGAAACTCCACAACTACAAACTCCACAAATAGAGACTCGGCTACAAGAAATTTCATGTCTAGAAAGTCCACAACTAAAAACTCCACAACTGGAAACTCCACAACTAGAAACTCTACAACTAGAAATACCACAACTAGAGACTCCGCAACTAGAAACTCCACAACCAGAGACTCTGCAACTAGAAACTCCGCAGCTAGAAACTCCACAAATAGAAACTCTGCAACTAAAAACTCCGCAGCTAGAAACTACACAACTAGAAATTCCACAACTAGAAACTCCACAACTAGAAACTCCACAACTTGAAACCTCACAACCTTAAGTTACGCAACTAGAAAATCCACAGCTTGAGATTCCGAAACTAGAAACTCCACAACTAGAAACTCCACAACTAGAAACTCAAAAACTAGAAACTCCGCAACTTGAAACTCCACAACTAGAAACTCCACAACTACAAACTCCACAAATAGAGGCTCCGCAACTATAAATTCCATATCTAGAAACTCCACAACTAAAAACTTTACAACTAGAAACTGCAAAACTAGAGAATTCACAACTAGAAACTCAACAACTAGAAACTCCACAACTAAAAACTCCAACACTGGAAACTCAACAACTTGAAACTCCGCTATTAAAAACTCCGCAACTAGAAACTCCACAACTAGATACTCCAACTGGAAACTCTACAACTAGAAACTTCACAACTGGAAACTCCACAACTAGATACTCTACTACTGGAAACTCCACAACCAGAGACTCTGCAACTAGAAACTCCGCAACTAGAAACTCCACAACTAGAAACTCCTCAACTAGAAAGTCCACAACTAGAGACTCCGCATTTCCACAACTAGAAACAACACAACTGGAAACTCCACAACTAGATACTCCACAACTAGAGACTCCCCAACTTGAAACTCCACAACTTTGAACTCCACAACTTGATACTCCACAACTAGAAACTCCACAACTTTAAACTCCACAACTAGAAACTCCACAACCTGAAAATCAACAACTAGGAAATACGCAACTACAATCTCCACAACCAGAGACTCTGCAACTAGAAACTCCACAACTCAAAACTCCACACCTAGAAACTCCACAACTAGAACCTCCACAACTAGAGACTCCACAACTTCACAACTAGATACTCCACAACTAGAAACTCCACAACAAGAGACTCCCCAACTTTAAACTCCACAACTTTCAACTCCACAACTTGAGACTCCACAACTAGAAACTCCACAACTTGAAACTCCCCAACTAGAAACTCCACAACCAGAAACTCTACAACTGGAAACTCCACAACTAGAAACTCCACAACTAGAAACTCCGCAACTAGAGACTCCACAACTAAAAACTCCCCAACTAGAAACTCCACAACAACAAACTCCACAAATAGAAACTCGGCAACTAGAAATTCCATATCTAGAAACTCCACAACTAAAAACCCCACAACTAAAAACTCCACAACTAGAAACTCCACAACTAGAAACTCTACAACTAGAGACTCCGCAACTAGAAACTCCACTGCCAGAGACTCTGCAACTAGAAACTCTGCAGCTAGAAACTCCACAAACAGAAACTCCACAATTAGAAACTTCGCAGCTAGAAACTCCACAACTAGAGACTCCACAACTAGAAACTCCACAACTAGAAACTCCACAACTAGAAACTCCACAACTTGAAACCTCACAACCTTAAGTTCCGCCACTAGAAAATCCACAGCTAGAGATTCCGCAACTAGAAACTCCAAAACTAGAAACTCCACAACTAGAACCTCCACAACTAGAAACTCCGCAACTCTAAACTCCTCAACTAGAAACTCCACAACCAGAAACTCCACAACTAGAAACTCGCAACTAGAAACTCCGCAACTAGAGACTCCACAACTAGAAACTCCACAACTAGAAACTCCACAACTACAAACTCCACAAATACAGACTCGGCAACTAGAAATTCCATATCTAGATACTCCACAACTAGAAACTGCAAAACTAGAGACTTCACAACTAGAAACTCAACAACTAGAAACTCCACAACTAAAAACTCCACAACTGGAAACTCCACAACTTGAGACTCTGCAACTTGAAACTTCACAACTAGAAACTCCGCTATTAAAAACTCCACAACTAGAAACTCCGAAACTAGAAACTCCACAACTTAAAACTCCACAACTAGATACTCCACAACTGGAAACTCGGCAACTAGAAACTCCACGACTAGAGACTCTACAACTTGAAACTCCCGAACTAGAAACTCCGCAACTAGAAACTCAGCAACAGGAGACTCAACAACTAGAAACTCCACAACTAGAAACTCCAAAACTAGAAACTCCACAACTAGAAACTTCACAACTAGAAACTCCGCAACTAGAGACTCCACAACTAGAAACTCCACAACTTGAAACTCCTCAACTAAAAACTCCACAACCAGAAACTCCAAAACTAGAAACTCCGCAACTAGAATCTCCGCAACTAGAGACTCCACAGCTAGAAACTCCACAACTAAAACTCCACAAATACAGACTTGGCAACTAGAAATTCCATATCTAGAAACTCCACAACTAGAAACTGCAAAACTAGAGACTTCACAACTAGAAACTCAACAACAAGAAACTCCACAAATAAAAACTCCACAACTGGAAACTCCACAACTTGAGCCTCCGCAACTTGAAACTTCACCACTAGAAACTCCGCTATTAAAAACTCCGCAACTAGAAACTCCACAACTGGAAACTCCACAACTAGAAACTCCACAACTAGAGACTCCACAACTCGAAACTCCACAACTAGAAACTCCACAACTAGAAACTCCACAACCAGAGACTCCGCAACTCTACAACTAGAAACTCCACAACTAGAAACTCTACAACTAAAAACTCAACAACTAGAAACTCCACAGCTTGAGACTCCGCAACTTGAAACTCCACAACTAGAAACTCCGCAACTAGAAACTCCACAACTAGGGACTCCACAACTAGAAACTCCACAACTCGAAACTCCACTACTAGATACTCCACAACTGGAAACTCGACAACTAGAAACTCCACATCTAGAGACTCCACAACTTGAAACTCCACAACTAGAAACTCTGCAACTAGAAACTCAACAACTAGATACTCCGCAACTCAACAACTAGAAACTCCACAACTGGAAAATCCACAACTAGATACTCCACAACTAGAAAATCTACAACTAGAAACTCCACAACCATAGACTCCACAACTTGAAACTCCACAAGTTTAAACTCCACAACTTGAGACTCCACAGCTAGAAACTCCACAAATAGAAACTCCACAACTGGAAACTCCCCAACTAGAAACTCCGCTATTAAAAACTCCGCAACTAGAAACTCCACAACTAGATACTCCAACTGGAAACTCCACAACTAGAAACTTCACAACTGGAAACTCCACAACTAGATACTCTACTACTGGAAACTCCACAACCAGAGACTCTGCAACTAGAAACTCCGCAACTAGAAACTCCACAACTAGAAACTCCTCAACTAGAAAGTCCACAACTAGAGACTCCGCATTTCCACAACTAGAAACAACACAACTGGAAACTCCACAACTAGATACTCCACAACTAGAGACTCCCCAACTTGAAACTCCACAACTTTGAACTCCACAACTTGATACTCCACAACTAAAACTCCACAACTTTAAACTCCACAACTAGAAACTCCACAACCTGAAAATCAACAACTAGAAACTACGCAACTACAATCTCCACAACCAGAGACTCTGCAACTAGAAACTCCACAACTCAAAACTCCACAACTAGAAACTCCACAACTAGAACCTCCACAACTAGAGACTCCACAACTTCACAACTAGATACTCCACAACTAGAAACTCCACAACAAGAGACTCCCCAACTTTAAACTCCACGACTTTAAACTCCACAACTTGAGACTCCACAACTAGAAACTCCACAACTTGAAACTCCCCAACTAGAAACTCCACAACCAGAAACTCTACAACTGGAAACTCCACAACTAAAAACTCCACAACTAGAAACTCCACAACAACAAACTCCACAAATAGAAACTCGGCAACTAGAAATTCCATATCTAGAAACTCCACAACTAAAAACCCCACAACTAAAAACTCCACAACTAGAAACTCCACAACTAGAAACTCTACAACTAGAGACTCCGCAACTAGAAACTCCACAGCCAGAGACTCTGCAACTAGAAACTCTGCAGCTAGAAACTCCACAAACAGAAACTCCACAATTAGAAACTTCGCAGCTAGAAACTCCACAACTAGAGACTCCACAACTAGAAACTCCACAACTAGAAACTCCACAACTAGAAACTCCACAACTTGAAACCTCACAACCTTAAGTTCCGCCACTAGAAAATCCACAGCTAGAGATTCCGCAACTAGAAACTCCAAAACTAGAAACTGCACAACTAGAACCTCCACAACTAGAAACTCCGCAACTCTAAACTCCTCAACTAGAAACTCCACAACCAGAAACTCCACAACTAGAAACTCGCAACTAGAAACTCCGCAACTAGAGACTCCTCAACTAGAAACTCCACAACTAGAAACTCCACAACTACAAACTCCACAAATACAGACTCGGCAACTAGAAATTCCATATCTAGATACTCCACAACTAGAAACTGCAAAACTAGAGACTTCACAACTAGAAACTCAACAACTAGAAACTCCACAACTAAAAACTCCACAACTGGAAACTCCACAACTTGAGACTCTGCAACTTGAAACTTCACAACTAGAAACTCCGCTATTAAAAACTCCACAACTAGAAACTCCGAAACTAGAAACTCCACAACTTAAAACTCCACAACTAGATACTCCACAACTGGAAACTCGGCAACTAGAAACTCCACGACTAGAGACTCTACAACTTGAAACTCCACAACTAGAAACTCAGCAACAGGAGACTCAACAACTAGAAACTCCACAACTAGAAACTCCAAAACTAGAAACTCCACAACTAGAAACTTCACAACTAGAAACTCCGCAACTAGAGACTCCACAACTAGAAACTCCACAACTTGAAACTCCTCAACTAAAAACTCCACAACCAGAAACTACAAAACTAGAAACTCCGCAACTAGAATCTCCGCAACTAGAGACTCCACAGCTAGAAACTCCACAACTAAAACTCCACAAATACAGACTCGGCAACTAGAAATTCCATATCTAGAAACTCCACAACTAGAAACTGCAAAACTAGAGACTTCACAACTAGAAACTGCAAAACTAGAGACTTCACAACTAGAAACTCAACAACAAGAAACTCCACAAATAAAAACTCCACAACTGGAAACTCCACAACTTGAGCCTCCGCAACTTGAAACTTCACCACTAGAAACTCCGCTATTAAAAACTCCGCAACTAGAAACTCCACAACTGGAAACTCCACAACTAGAAACTCCACAACTAGAGACTCCACAACTCGAAACTCCACAACTAGAAACTCCACAACTAGAAACTCCACAACCAGAGACTCCGCAACTCTACAACTAGAAACTCCACAACTGGAAACTCCACAACTAGATACTCTGCAACTAGAAACTCCACAACTAGAAACTCTACAACTAAAAACTCAACAACTAGAAACTCCACAGCTTGAGACTCCGCAACTTGAAACTCCACAACTAGAAACTCCGCAACTAGAAACTCCACAACTAGGGACTCCACAACTAGAAACTCCACAACTCGAAACTCCACTACTAGATACTCCACAACTGGAAACTCGACAACTAGAAACTCCACATCTAGAGACTCCACAACTTGAAACTCCACAACTAGAAACTCTGCAACTAGAAACTCAACAACTAGATACTCCGCAACTCAACAACTAGAAACTCCACAACTGGAAAATCCACAACTAGATACTCCACAACTAGAAAATCTACAACTAGAAACTCCACAACCATAGACTCCACAACTTGAAACTCCACAAGTTTAAACTCTACAACTTGAGACTCCACAGCTAGAAACTCCACAAATAGAAACTCCACAACTGGAAACTCCCCAACTAGAAACTCCGCAACTAGAAACTCCGCAACAGAAGACTCTACAACTTGAAACTCCACAACTAGAAACTCCAAAACTAGAAACTCCACAACTAGAAACTTCACAACTAGAAACTCCGCAACTAGAGACTCCCCAACTAGAAACTCCACAACTCTAAACTCCTCACTTAGAAACTCCACAACCAGAAACTCCACAACTAGAAACTCGCAACTAGAAACTCCGCAACTAGAGACTCCACAACTAGAAACTCCACAACTAGAAACTCCACAACTACAAACTCCACAAATACAGACTCGGCAACTAGAAATTCCATATCTAGAAACCCCACAACTAGAAACTGCAAAACTAGAGTCTTCACAACTAGAAACTCAACAACTAGAAACTCCACAACTAAAAACTCCACAACTGGAAACTCCACAACTTGAGACTCTGCAACTTGAAACTTCACAACTAGAAACTCTGCAACTAGAAACTCCACAACTCGAAACCATAACTGAAAACTCCACAACTAGACACTCCACAACAAAAAACTCTTCAACTAGAAACTCCACAGCTTGAGACTCCGCAACTTGAAACTCCACAACTAGAAACTCCGCAACTAGAAACTCCACAACTAGGGACTCCACAACTAGAAACTCCACAACTAGAAACTCCACAACTCGAAACCCGACTACTAGATACTCCACAACTGGAAACTCGACAACTACAACTAGAAACTCCGCAACTAGAAACTCCACAACTAGAAACTCCGCAACTAGAAACTTTACAACTAGGGACTCCACAACTAGAAACTCCACAACTAGAAACTCCACAACTCGAAACTCCACTACTAGATACTCCACAACTGGAAACTCGGCAACTAGAAATTCCATATCTAGAAACTCCACAACTAGAACCTGCAAAACTAGAGACTTCACAACTAGAAACTCAACAACTAGAAACTCCACTACTAGATACTCCACAACTGGAAACTCGACAACTAGAAACTCCACATCTAGAGACTCCACAACTTGAAACTCCACAACTAGAAACTCTGCAACTAGAAACTCAACAACTAGATACTCCGCAACTCAACAACTAGAAACTCCACAACTGGAAAATCCATAACTAGATACTCCACAACTAGAAAATCTACAACTAGAAACTCCACAACCATAGACTCCACAACTTGAAACTCCACAAGTTTAAACTCCACAACTTGAGACTCCACAACTAGAAACTCCACAACTAGAAACTCCACAACTGGAAACTTCCCAACTAGAAACTCCGCAACTAGAAACTCCGCAACAGAAGACTCTACACCTTGAAACTCCACAACTAGAAACTCCTAAACTAGAAACTCCACAACTAGAAACTTCACAACTAGAAACTTCGCAACTAGAGACTCCACAACTAGAAACTCCACAACTCTAAACTCCTCAACTAGAAACTCCTCAACCAGAAACTCCACAACTAGAAACTCGCAACTAGAAACTCCGCAACTAGAGACTCCACAACTAGAAACTCCACAACTAGAAACTCCACAACGACAAACTCCACAAATACAGACTCGGCAACTAGAAATTCCATATCTAGAAACTCCACAACTAGAAACTGCAAAACTAGAGACTTCACAACTAGAAACTCAACAACTAGAAACTCCACAACTAAAAACTAGAACTGGAAACTCGGCAACTAGAAACTCCACGACTAGAGACTCTACAACTTGAAACTCCACAACTAGAGACTCTGCAACTAGAAACTCCACAACTCGAAACCACAACTGGAAACTCCACAACTAGACACTCCACAACAAAAAACTCTTCAACTAGAAACTCCTAAACTAGAGACTCCACAACTAGAGAATCTACAACTAGAGACTTGAAACTAGAAACTCCACAACTAAAAACTCAACAACTAGAAACTCAACAGCTTGAGACTCCGCAACTGAAAACTCCACAACTAGAAACTCCGCCACTAGAAACTCCACATCTAGAGACTCCACAACTTGAATCTCTACAACTAGAGACTCTGCAACTAGAAACTCAACAACTAGAGACTGCGCAACTCAACAACTAGAAACTCCACAACTGGAAAATCCACAACTAGATACTCCACAACTAGAAAATCTACAACTAGAAACTCCACAACTATAGACTCCACAACTTGATACTCCACAAGTTTAAACTCCACAACTTGAGACTCCACAACTAGAGACTCAACAACTAGAAACTCCACAACTTGAAACTCCTCAACTAAAAACTCCACAACCAGAAACTCCACAACTAGAAACTCCTCAACTAGAGACTCCACAACTAGAAACTCCACAACTAGAAACTCCACAACTACAAACTCCACAAATACAGACTCGGCAACTAGAAATTTTATATCTAGAAACTCCACAACTAGAAACTGCAAAACTAGAGACTTCACAACTAGAAACTCAACAACTAGAAACTCCACAACTAAAAACTCCACAACTGGAAACTCCACAACTTGAGACTCCGCAACTTGAAACTTCACCACTAGAAACTCCGCTATTAAAAACTCCGCAACTAGAAACTCCACAACTTGAAACTCCACAACTAGAAACTCCACAACTAGAAACTCCACAACTCGAAACTCCACAACTCCACAACTAGAAACTCCACAACCAGAGACTCCGCAACTCCACAACTAGAAACTCCACAACTGGAAACTCCACAACTAGATACTCTGCAACAAGAAACTCCACAACTAGAGACTCAACAACTTGAAACTCCACAACTTTAAACTCCACAACTTGAGACTCCACAACTAGAAACTCCACAACTTGAAACTCCACAACTAGAAACTCCACAACCAGAAACTCCACAACTAGAAACTACACAGCTAGAAACTCCACAACTAGAAACTCTGCAAGTAGAGCCTCGACAACTAGAAACTCAACAACTAGAAACTCCACAACTACAAGCTACACAACTAGAGACTCGGCTACAAGAAATTTCATGTCTAGAAAGTCCACAACTATAACTCCACAACTGGAAACTCCACAACTAGAAACTCCACAACTAGAAACTCGACAACTAGAGAATCCGCAACTAGAAACTCCACATTCAGAGACTCTGCAACTAGAAACTCCGCAGCTAGATACTCCACAAATAGAAACTCCGCAACTAGAAACTCCGCAGGTAGAAACTACACAACTAGAGACTCCACAACTAGAAACTCCACAACTAGAAAGTCCACAAATTAAAACCTCACAACCTTAAGTTACGCAACTAGAAAATCCACAGCTAGAGATTCCGCAACTAGAAACTCCATAACTAGAAACTCCACAAATAGAAACTCCAAAACTCGAAACTCCACAACTCGAAACTTCACAACTGGAAACTCCACAACTAGAAACTCCACATCTAGAGACTCCACAACTTGAAACTCCACAACTAGAGTCTCTGCAACCAGAAACTCAACAACTAGAGACTGCGCAACTCAACAACTAGAAACTCCACAACTGGAAACTCCACAACTGTAAACTCCACAACTAGATACTCCACAACTAGAAACTCCACAACTAGAGACTCCCCAACTTGAAACTCCACAACTTTGAACTCCACAACTTGATACTCCACAACTAGAAACTCCACAACTAGAAACTCCACAACTACAAACTCCACAAATAGAGACTCGGCTACAAGAAATTTCATGTCTAGAAAGTCCACAACTAAAAACTCCACAACTGGAAACTCCACAACTAGAAACTCTACAACTAGAAATACCACAACTAGAGACTCCGCAACTAGAAACTCCACAACCAGAGACTCTGCAACTAGAAACTCCGCAGCTAGAAACTCCACAAATAGAAACTCTGCAACTAAAAACTCCGCAGCTAGAAACTACACAACTAGAAATTCCACAACTAGAAACTCCACAACTAGAAACTCCACAACTTGAAACCTCACAACCTTAAGTTACGCAACTAGAAAATCCACAGCTTGAGATTCCGAAACTAGAAACTCCACAACTAGAAACTCCACAACTAGAAACTCAAAAACTAGAAACTCCGCAACTTGAAACTCCACAACTAGAAACTCCACAACTACAAACTCCACAAATAGAGGCTCCGCAACTATAAATTCCATATCTAGAAACTCCACAACTAAAAACTTTACAACTAGAAACTGCAAAACTAGAGAATTCACAACTAGAAACTCAACAACTAGAAACTCCACAACTAAAAACTCCAACACTGGAAACTCAACAACTTGAAACTCCGCTATTAAAAACTCCGCAACTAGAAACTCCACAACTAGATACTCCAACTGGAAACTCTACAACTAGAAACTTCACAACTGGAAACTCCACAACTAGATACTCTACTACTGGAAACTCCACAACCAGAGACTCTGCAACTAGAAACTCCGCAACTAGAAACTCCACAACTAGAAACTCCTCAACTAGAAAGTCCACAACTAGAGACTCCGCATTTCCACAACTAGAAACAACACAACTGGAAACTCCACAACTAGATACTCCACAACTAGAGACTCCCCAACTTGAAACTCCACAACTTTGAACTCCACAACTTGATACTCCACAACTAGAAACTCCACAACTTTAAACTCCACAACTAGAAACTCCACAACCTGAAAATCAACAACTAGAAAATACGCAACTACAATCTCCACAACCAGAGACTCTGCAACTAGAAACTCCACAACTCAAAACTCCACACCTAGAAACTCCACAACTAGAACCTCCACAACTAGAGACTCCACAACTTCACAACTAGATACTCCACAACTAGAAACTCCACAACAAGAGACTCCCCAACTTTAAACTCCACAACTTTCAACTCCACAACTTGAGACTCCACAACTAGAAACTCCACAACTTGAAACTCCCCAACTAGAAACTCCACAACCAGAAACTCTACAACTGGAAACTCCACAACTAGAAACTCCACAACTAGAAACTCCGCAACTAGAGACTCCACAACTAAAAACTCCCCAACTAGAAACTCCACAACAACAAACTCCACAAATAGAAACTCGGCAACTAGAAATTCCATATCTAGAAACTCCACAACTAAAAACCCCACAACTAAAAACTCCACAACTAGAAACTCCACAACTAGAAACTCTACAACTAGAGACTCCGCAACTAGAAACTCCACTGCCAGAGACTCTGCAACTAGAAACTCTGCAGCTAGAAACTCCACAAACAGAAACTCCACAATTAGAAACTTCGCAGCTAGAAACTCCACAACTAGAGACTCCACAACTAGAAACTCCACAACTAGAAACTCCACAACTAGAAACTCCACAACTTGAAACCTCACAACCTTAAGTTCCGCCACTAGAAAATCCACAGCTAGAGATTCCGCAACTAGAAACTCCAAAACTAGAAACTCCACAACTAGAACCTCCACAACTAGAAACTCCGCAACTCTAAACTCCTCAACTAGAAACTCCACAACCAGAAACTCCACAACTAGAAACTCGCAACTAGAAACTCCGCAACTAGAGACTCCACAACTAGAAACTCCACAACTAGAAACTCCACAACTACAAACTCCACAAATACAGACTCGGCAACTAGAAATTCCATATCTAGATACTCCACAACTAGAAACTGCAAAACTAGAGACTTCACAACTAGAAACTCAACAACTAGAAACTCCACAACTAAAAACTCCACAACTGGAAACTCCACAACTTGAGACTCTGCAACTTGAAACTTCACAACTAGAAACTCCGCTATTAAAAACTCCACAACTAGAAACTCCGAAACTAGAAACTCCACAACTTAAAACTCCACAACTAGATATTCCACAACTGGAAACTCGGCAACTAGAAACTCCACGACTAGAGACTCTACAACTTGAAACTCCCGAACTAGAAACTCCGCAACTAGAAACTCAGCAACAGGAGACTCAACAACTAGAAACTCCACAACTAGAAACTCCAAAACTAGAAACTCCACAACTAGAAACTTCACAACTAGAAACTCCGCAACTAGAGACTCCACAACTAGAAACTCCACAACTTGAAACTCCTCAACTAAAAACTCCACAACCAGAAACTCCAAAACTAGAAACTCCGCAACTAGAATCTCCGCAACTAGAGACTCCACAGCTAGAAACTCCACAACTAAAACTCCACAAATACAGACTTGGCAACTAGAAATTCCATATCTAGAAACTCCACAACTAGAAACTGCAAAACTAGAGACTTCACAACTAGAAACTCAACAACAAGAAACTCCACAAATAAAAACTCCACAACTGGAAACTCCACAACTTGAGCCTCCGCAACTTGAAACTTCACCACTAGAAACTCCGCTATTAAAAACTCCGCAACTAGAAACTCCACAACTGGAAACTCCACAACTAGAAACTCCACAACTAGAGACTCCACAACTCGAAACTCCACAACTAGAAACTCCACAACTAGAAACTCCACAACCAGAGACTCCGCAACTCTACAACTAGAAACTCCACAACTAGAAACTCTACAACTAAAAACTCAACAACTAGAAACTCCACAGCTTGAGACTCCGCAACTTGAAACTCCACAACTAGAAACTCCGCAACTAGAAACTCCACAACTAGGGACTCCACAACTAGAAACTCCACAACTCGAAACTCCACTACTAGATACTCCACAACTGGAAACTCGACAACTAGAAACTCCACATCTAGAGACTCCACAACTTGAAACTCCACAACTAGAAACTCTGCAACTAGAAACTCAACAACTAGATACTCCGCAACTCAACAACTAGAAACTCCACAACTGGAAAATCCACAACTAGATACTCCACAACTAGAAAATCTACAACTAGAAACTCCACAACCATTGACTCCACAACTTGAAACTCCACAAGTTTAAACTCCACAACTTGAGACTCCACAGCTAGAAACTCCACAAATAGAAACTCCACAACTGGAAACTCCCCAACTAGGACCTCCGCAACTAGAAACTCCGCAACAGAAGACTCTACAACTTGAAACTCCACAACTAGAAACTCCAAAACTAGAAACTCCACAACTAGAAACTTCACAACTAGAAACTCCGCAACTAGAGACTCCCCAACTAGAAACTCCACAACTCTAAACTCCTCACTTAGAAACTCCACAACTAGAAACTGCAAAACTAGAGTCTTCACAACTAGAAACTCAACAACTAGAAACTCCACAACTAAAAACTCCACAACTGGAAACTCCACAACTTGAGACTCTGCAACTTGAAACTTCACAACTAGAAACTCCGCTATTAAAAACTCCGCAACAAGAAACTCCGCAACTAGAAACTCCACAACTTAAAACTCCACAACTAGATACTCCACAACTGGAAACTCGGCAACTAGAAACTCCACGACTAGAGACTCTACAACTTGAAACTCCACAACTAGAGACTCTGCAACTAGAAACTCCACAACTCGAAACCACAACTGAAAACTCCACAACTAGACACTCCACAACAAAAAACTCTTCAACTAGAAACTCCACAGCTTGAGACTCCGCAACTTGAAACTCCACAACTAGAAACTCCGCAACTAGAAACTCCACAACTAGGGACTCCACAACTAGAAACTCCACAACTAGAAACTCCACAACTCGAAACCCGACTACTAGATACTCCACAACTGGAAACTCGACAACTACAACTAGAAACTCCGCAACTAGAAACTCCACAACTAGAAACTCCGCAACTAGAAACTTTACAACTAGGGACTCCACAACTAGAAACTCCACAACTGGAAACTCGGCAACTAGAAACTCCACGACTAGAGACTCTACAACTTGAAACTCCACAACTAGAGACTCTGCAACTAGAAACTCCACAACTCGAAACCACAACTGAAAACTCCACAACTAGACACTCCACAACAAAAAACTCTTCAACTAGAAACTCCACAGCTTGAGACTCCGCAACTTGAAACTCCACAACTAGAAACTCCGCAACTAGAAACTCCACAACTAGGGACTCCACAACTAGAAACTCCACAACTAGAAACTCCACAACTCGAAACCCGACTACTAGATACTCCACAACTGGAAACTCGACAACTACAACTAGAAACTCCGCAACTAGAAACTCTACAACTAGAAACTCCGCAACTAGAAACTTTACAACTAGGGACTCCACAACTAGAAACTCCACAACTAGAAACTCCACAACTCGAAACTCCACTACTAGATACTCCACAACTGGAAACTCGGCAACTAGAAATTCCATATCTAGAAACTCCACAACTAGAAACTGCAAAACTAGAGACTTCACAACTAGAAACTCAACAACTGGAAACTCCACAACTAAAAACTCCACAACTGGAAACTCCACAACTTGAGACTCTGCAACTTGAAACTTCACAACTAGAAACTCCGCTATTAAAAACTCCGCAACTAGAAACTCCGCAACTAGAAACTCCACAACTTAAAACTCCACAACTAGATACTCCACAACTGGAAACTCGGCAACTAGAAACTCCACGAATAGAGACTCTACAACTTGAAACTCCACAACTAGAGACTCTGCAACTAGAAACTCCACAACTCGAAACCACAACTGAAAACTCCACAACTAGACACTCCACAACAAAAAACTCTTCAACTAGAAACTCCACATCTTGAGACTCCGCAACTTGAAACTCCACAACTAGAAACTCCGCAACTAGAAACTCCACAACTAGGGACTCCACAACTAGAAACTCCACAACTAGAAACTCCACAACTCGAAACCCGGCTACTAGATACTCCACAACTGGAAACTCGACAACTACAACTAGAAACTCCGCAACTAGAAACTCCACAACTAGGAACTCCGCAACTAGAAACTTTACAACTAGGGACTCCACAACTAGAAACTCCACAACTCGAAACTCCACTACTAGATACTCCACAACTGGAAACTCGACAACTAGAAACTCCACATCTAGAGACTGCACAACTTGAAACTGCACAACTAGAAACTCTGCAACTAGAAACTCAACAACTAGATACTCCGCAACTCAACAACTAGAAACTCCACAACTGGAAAATCCATAACTTGATACTCCACAACTAGAAAATCTAGAACTAGAAACTCCACAACCATAGACTCCACAACTTGAAACTCCACAAGTTTAAACTCCACAACTTGAGACTCCACAACTAGAAACTCCACAACTAGAAACTCCACAACTGGAAACTTCCCAACTAGAAACTCCGCAGCTAGAAACTCCGCAACAGAAGACTCTACAACTTGAAACTCCACAACTAGAAACTCCAAAACTAGAAACTCCACAACTAGAAACTTCACAACTAGAAACTTCGCAACTAGAGACTCCACAACTAGACACTCCACAACTCTAAACTCCTCAACTAGAAACTCCTCAACCAGAAACTCCACAACTAGAAACTCGCAACTAGAAACTCCGCAACTAGAGACTCCACAACTAGAAACTCCGCAACTAGAAACTCCACAACGACAAACTCCACAAATACAGACTCGGCAACTAGAAATTCCATATCTAGAAACTCCACAACTAGAAACTGCAAAACTAGAGACTTCACAACTAGAAACTCAACAACTAGAAACTCCACAACTAAAAACTAGAACTGGAAACTCGGCAACTAGAAACTCCACGACTAGAGACTCTACAACTTGAAACTCCACAACTAGAGACTCTGCAACTAGAAACTCCACAACTCGAAACCACAACTGGAAACTCCACAACTAGACACTCCACAACAAAAAACTCTTCAACTAGAAACTCCTAAACTATAGACTCCACAACTAGAGAATCTACAACTAGAGACTTGAAACTAGAAACTCCACAACTAAAAACTCAACAACTAGAAACTCCACAGCTTGAGACTCCGCAACTGAAAACTCCACAACTAGAAACTCCACAACTAGAAACTCCACATCTAGAGACTCCACAACTTGAAACTCCACAACTAGAGACTCTGCAACTAGAAACTCAACAACTAGAGACTGCGCAACTCAACAACTAGAAACTCCACAACTGGAAACTCCACAACTAGAAACTCCACATTTAGAAACTCCACAACTTTAAACTCCACAACTTGAGACTCCACAACTAGAAACTCCACAACTTGAAACTCCACAACTAGAAACTCCACAACCAGAAACTCCACAACTAGAAACTACACAGCTAGAAACTCCACAACTAGAAACTCTGCAACTAGAGACTCGACAACTAGAAACTCAACAACTAGAAACTCCACAACTACAAACTACACAAATAGAGACTCGACTACAAGAAATTTCATGTCTAGAAAGTCCACAACTATAACTCCACAACTGGAAACTCCACAACTAGAAACTCCACAACTAGAAACTCGACAACTAGAGAATCCGCAACTAGAAACTCCACATTCAGAGACTCTGCAACTAGAAACTCCGCAGCTAGATACTCCACAACTAGAAACTCCACAACTAGAAAGTCCACAAATTAAAACCTCACAACCTTAAGTTACGCAACTAGAAAATCCACAGCTAGAGATTCCGCAACTAGAAACTCCATAACTAGAAACTCCACAACTAGAAACTCCAAAACTCGAAACTCCACAACTCGAAACTTCACAACTGGAAACTCCACAACTAGAAACTCCGCAACTAGAAACTCCACATCTAGAGACTCCACAACTTGAAACTCCACAACTAGAGACTCTGCAACTAGAAACTCAACAACTAGAGACTGCGCAACTCAACAAATAGAAACTCCACAACTGGAAACTCCACAACTAGAAACTCCATAACTGGAAACTCCACAACTAGAAACTCCACATTTAGAAACTCCACAACTAGAAACTCGACAACTAGAGAATCCGCAACTAGAAACTCCACAATCAGAGACTCTGCACCTAGAAACTCCACAACTAGAAACTCCGCAACTAGAAACTCCACAACTAGGGACTCCACAACTAGAAACTCCACAACTAGAAACTCCACAACTCGAAACTCGACTACTAGATATTCCACAACTGGAAACTCGGCAACTAGAAACTCCACAACTAAAAACTCCAGAACTGGAAACTCAACAACTTGAGACTCCGCAACTTGAAACTTCACCACTAGAAACTCCGCTATTAAAAACTCCGCAACTAGAAACTCCACAACTGGAAACTCCACAACTAGAAACTCCACAACTAGAAACTCCACAACTCGAAACTCCATAACTAGAAACTCCACAACTAGAAACTCCACAACCCGAGACTCCGCAACTCCACAACTAGAAACTCCACAACTGGAAACTCCACAACTAGATACTCTGCAACAAGAAACTCCACAACTAGAGACTCAACAACTTGAAACTCCACAACTTTAAACTCCACAACTTGAGACTCCACAACTAGAAACTCCACAACTTGAAACTCCACAACTAGAAACTCCACAACCAGAAACTCCACAACAAGAAACTACACAGCTAGAAACTCCACAACTAGAAACTCTGCAACTAGAGACTCGACAACTAGAAACTCAACAACTAGAAACTCCACAACTACAAGCTACACAAATAGAGACTCGGCTACAAGAAATTTCATGTCTAGAAAGTTCACAACTATAACTCCACAACTGGAAACTCCACAACTAGAAACTCCACAACTAGAAACTCGACAACTAGAGAGTCCGCAACTAGAAACTCCACATTCAGAGACTCTGCAACTAGAAACTCCGCAGCTAGATACTCCACAAATAGAAACTCCGCAACTAGAAACTCCGCAGCTAGAAACTACACAACTAGAGACTCCACAACTAGAAACTCCACAACTAGAAAGTCCACAAATTAAAACCTCACAACCTTAAGTTACGCAACTAGAAAATCCACAGCTAGAGATTCCGCAACTAGAAACTCCATAACTAGAAACTCCACAACTCAAAACTCCTCAACTAGAAACTCCAAAACTCGAAACTCCACAACTCGAAACTTCACAACTGGAAACTCCACAACTAGAAACTCCGCAACTAGAAACTCCACACCTAGAGACTCCACAACTAGAAACTCCACAACTAGAAACTCGACAACTAGAGAATCCGCAACTAGAAACTCCACAATCAGAGACTCTGCAACTAGAAACTCCACAGCTCGAGACTCCGCAACTTGAAACTCCACAACTAGAAACTCCGCAACTAGAAACTCCACAACTAGGGACTCCACAACTAGAAACTTCACAACTAGAAACTCCACAACTCAAAACTCGACTACTAGATACTCCACAACTGGAAACTCGGCAACTAGAAACTCCACGACTAGAGACTCCACAACTAGAAACTCTACAACTAGAGACTCCGAAACTAGAAACTCCACAGCCAGAGACTCTGCAACTAGAAACTCTGCAGCTAGAAACTCCACAAACAGAAACTCCACAATTAGAAACTCCGCAGCTAGAAACTCCACAACTAGAGACTCCACAACTTGAAACTGCACAACTAGAAACTCCACAACTTGAAACCTCACAACCTTAAGTTCCGCCACTAGAAAATCCACAGCTAGAGATTCCGCAACTAGAAACTCCAAAACTAGAAACTCCACAACTAGAACCTCCACAACTAGAAACTCCGCAACTAGAGACTCCACAACAAGAAACTCCACAACTTGAAACTCCACAATTAGAAACTCCACAACTACAAACTCCACAAATAATGACTCGGCAACTAGAAATTCTATATCTGGAAACTCCACAACTAAAAACTTTACAACTAGAAACTGCAAAACTAGAGACTTCACAACTAGAAACTCAACAACTAGAAACTCCACAACTAAAAACTCCACAACTGGAAACTCCACAACTCGAAATCGCAACTGGAAACTCCACAACTAGACACTCTACAAAAAAAACTCTTCAACTAGAAACTCCTAAACTAGAGACTCCACAACTAGAGAATCTACAACTAGAGACTTCAAACAAGAAACTCCACAACTAAAAACTCAACAACTAGAAACTCCACAGCTTGAGACTCCGCAACTGAAAACTCCACAACTAGAAACTCCGCCACTAGAAACTCCACATCTAGAGACTCCACAACTTGAATCTCTACAACTAGAGACTCTGCAACTAGAAACTCAAGAACTAGAGACTGCGCAACTCAACAACTAGAAACTCCACAACTGGAAAATCCACAACTATATACTCCACAACTAGAAAATCTACAACTAGAAACTCCGCAACTATAGACTCCACAACTTGAAACTCCACAAGTTTAAACTCCACAACTTGAGACTCCACAACTAGAAACTCCGCAACTGGAAACTCCAGAACTAGAAACTCCGCAACTAGAAACTCCGCAACAGGAGACTCTACAACTAGAAACTCCACAACTAGAAACTCCAAAACTAGAAACTCCACAACTAGAAACTTCACAACTAGAAACTCCGCAACTAGAGACTCCACAACTAGAAACTCCACAACTTGAAACTCCTCAACTAAAAACTCCACAACTAGAAACTCCACAACTAGAAACTCCGCAACTAGAAACTCCGCAACTAGAGACTCCACCACTAGAAACTCCACAACTAGAAACTCCACAACTACAAACTCCACAAATACAGACTCGGCAACTAGAAATTTTATATCTAGAAACTCCACAACTAGAAACTGCAAAACTAGAGACTTCACAACTAGAAACTCAACAACTAGAAACTCCACAACTAAAAAACTCCACAACTGGAAACTCCACAACTTGAGACTCCGCAACTTGAAACTTCACCACTAGAAACTCCGCTATTAAAAACTCCGCAACTAGAAACTCCACAACTGGAAACTCCACAACTAGAAACTCCACAACTAGAAACTCCACAACTCGAAACTCCATAACTAGAAACTCCACAACTAGAAACTCCACAACCCGAGACTCCGCAACTCCACAACTAGAAACTCCACAACTGGAAACTCCACAACTAGATACTCTGCAACAAGAAACTCCACAACTAGAGACTCAACAACTTGAAACTCCACAACTTTAAACTCCACAACTTGAGACTCCACAACTAGAAACTCCACAACTTGAAACTCCACAACTAGAAACTCCACAACCAGCAACTCCACAACTAGAAACTACACAGCTAGAAACTCCACAACTAGAAACTCTGCAACTAGAGACTCGACAACTAGAAACTCAACAACTAGAAACTCCACAACTACAAGCTACACAAATAGAGACTCGGCTACAAGAAATTTCATGTCTAGAAAGTTCACAACTATAACTCCTCAACTGGAAACTCCACAACTAGAAATTCCACAACTAGAAACTCGACAACTAGAGAATCCGCAACTAGAAACTCCACATTCAGAGACTCTGCAACTAGAAACTCCGCAGCTAGATACTCCACAAATAGAAACTCCGCAACTAGAAACTCCGCAGCTAGAAACTACACAACTAGAGACTCCACAACTAGAAACTCCACAACTAGAAAGTCCACAAATTAAAACCTCACAACCTTAAGTTACGCAACTAGAAAATCCACAGCTAGAGATTCCGCCACTAGAAACTCCATAACTAGAAACTCCACAACTCAAAACTCCACAACTAGAAACTCCAAAACTCGAAACTCCACAACTCGAAACTTCACAACTGGAAACTCCACAACTAGAAACTCCGCAACTAGAAACTCCACATCTAGAGACTCCACAACTAGAAACTCCACAACTAGAAACTCGACAACTAGAGAATCCGCAACTAGAAACTCCACAATCAGAGACTCTGCAACTAGAAACTCCACAGCTCGAGACTCCGCAACTTGAAACTCCACAAGTTTAAACTCCACAACTTGAGACTCCACAACTAGAAACTCCCGAACTAGAAACTCCGCAACTAGAAACTCCGCAACAGGAGACTCTACAACTAGAAACTCCACAACTAGAAACTCTAAAACTAGAAACTCCACAACTAGAAACTTCACAACTAGAAACTCCGCAACTAGAGACTCCACAACTAGAAACTCCACAACTTGAAACTCCTCAACTAAAAACTCCACAACCAGAAACTCCACAACTAGAAACTCCGCAACTAGAGACTCCACAACTAGAAACTCCACAACTAGAAACTCCACAACTACAAACTCCACAAATACAGACTCGGCAACTAGAAATTTTATATCTAGAAACTCCACAACTAGAAACTGCAAAACTAGAGACTTCACAACTAGAAACTCAACAACTAGAAACTCCACAACTAAAAACTCCACAACTGGAAACTCCACAACTTGAGACTCCGCAACTTGAAACTTCACCACTAGAAACTCCGCTATTAAAAACTCCGCAACTAGAAACTCCACAACTGGAAACTCCACAACTAGAAACTCCACAACTAGAAACTCCACAACTCGAAACTCCACAACTCCACAACTAGAAACTCCAAAACTGGAAACTCGACAACTAGATACTCTGCAACAAGAAACTTCACAACTAGAGACTCAACAACTTGAAACTCCACAACTTTAAACTCCACAACTTGAGACTCCACAACTAGAAACTCCACAACTTGCAACTCCACAACTAGAAACTCCACAACCAGAAACTCCACAACTAGAAACTACACAGCTAGAAACTCCACAACTAGAAACTCTGCAACTACAGACTCGACAACTAGAAACTCAACAACTAGAAACTCCACAACTACAAGCTACACAAATAGAGACTCGGCTACAAGAAATTTCATGTCTAGAAAGTCCACAACTATAACTCCACAACTGGAAACTCCACAACTAGAAACTCCACAACTAGAAACTCGACAACTAGAGAATCCGCAACTAGAAACTCCACATTCAGAGACTCTGCCACTAGAAACTCCGCAGCTAGATTCTCCACAAATAGAAACTCCGCAGCTAGAAACTACACAACTAGAGACTCCACAACTTGAAACTCCACAACTAGAAAGTGCACAAATTAAAACCTCACAACCTTAAGTTAAGCAACTAGAAAATCCACAGCTAGAGATTCCGCAACTAGAAACTCCATAACTAGAAACTCCACAACTAGAAACTCCAAAACTCGAAACTCCACAACTCGAAACTTCACAACTGGAAACTCCACAACTAGAAACTCCGCAACTAGAAACTCCACATCTAGAGACTCCACAACTTGAAACTCCACAACTAGAGACTCTGCAACTAGAAACTCAACAACTAGAGACTGCGCAACTCAACAACTAGAAACTCCACAACTGGAAACTCCACAACTAGAAACTCCACATTTAGAAACTCCACAACTTTAAACTCCACAACTTGAGACTCCACAACTAGAAACTCCACAACTTGAAACTCCACAACTAGAAACTCCACAACCAGAAACTCCACAACTAGAAACTACACAGCTAGAAACTCCACAACTAGAAACTCTGCAACTAGAGACTCGACAACTAGAAACTCAACAACTAGAAACTCCACAACTAGGGACTCCACAACTAGAAACTTCACAACTGGAAACTCCACAACTCAAAACTCGACTACTAGATACTCCACAACTGGAAACTCGGCAACTAGAAACTCCACGACTAGAGACTCCAAAACTAGAAACTCTACAACTAGAGACTCCGAAACTAGAAACTCCACAGCCAGAGACTCTGCAGCTAGAAACTCTGCAGCTAGAAACTCCACAAACAGAAACTCCACAATTAGAAACTCCGCAGCTAGAAACTCCACAACTAGAGACTCCACAACTAGAAACTCCACAACTAGAAACTCCACAACTAGAAACTCCACAACCTGAAACCTCACAACCTTAAGTTCCGCCACTAGAAAATCCACAGCTAGAGATTCCGCAACTAGAAACTCCAAAACTAGAAACTCCACAACTAGAACCTCCACAACTAGAAACTCCGCAACTAGAGACTCCAAAACTAGAAACTCCACAACTTGAAACTCCACAACTAGAAACTCCACAACTACAAACTCCACAAATAAAGACTCGGCAACTAGAAATTCCATATCTGGAAACTCCACAACTAAAAACTTTACAACTAGAAACTGCAAAACTAGAGACTTCACAACTAGAAACTCAACAACTAGAAACTCCACAACTAAAAACTCCACAACTGGAAACTCCACAACTCGAAACCACAACTGGAAACTCCACAACTAGACACTCTACAACAAAAAACTCTTCAACTAGAAACTCCTAAACTAGAGACTCCACAACTAGAGAATCTACAACTAGAGACTTCAAACTAGAAACTCCACAACTAAAAACTCAACAACTAGAAACTCCACAGCTTGAGACTCCGCAACTGAAAACTCCACAACTAGAAACTCCGCCACTAGAAACTCCACATCTAGAGACTCCACAACTTGAATCTCTACAACTAGAGACTCTGCAACTAGAAACTCAACAACTAGAGACTGCGCAACTCAACAACTAGAAACTCCACAACTGGAAAATCCACAACTTGATACTCCACAACTAGAAAATCTACAACTAGAAACTCCACAACTATAGACTCCACAACTTGAAACTCCACAAGTTTAAACTCCACAACTTGAGACTCCACAACTAGAAACTCCCGAACTAGAAACTCCGCAACTAGAAACTCCGCAACAGGAGACTCTACAACTAGAAACTCCACAACTAGAAACTCTAAAACTAGAAACTCCACAACTAGAAACTTCACAACTAGAAACTCCGCAACTAGAGACTCCACAACTAGAAACTCCACAACTTGAAACTCCTCAACTAAAAACTCCACAACCAGAAACTTCACAACTAGAAACTCCGCAACTAGAGACTCCACAAATACAGACTCGGCAACTAGAAATTTTATATCTAGAAACTCCACAACTAGAAACTGCAAAACTAGAGACTTCACAACTAGAAACTCAACAACTAGAAACTCCACAACTAAAAACTCCACAACTGGAAACTCCACAACTTGAGACTCCGCAACTTGAAACTTCACCACTAGAAACTCCGCTATTAAAAACTCCGCAACTAGAAACTCCACAACTGAAAACTCCACAACTAGAAACTCCACAACTAGAAACTCCACAACTCGAAACTCCACAACTCCACAACTAGAAACTCCAAAACTGGAAACTCGACAACTAGATACTCTGCAACAAGAAACTTCACAACTAGAGACTCAACAACTTGAAACTCCACAACTTTAAACTCCACAACTTGAGACTCCACAACTAGAAACTCCACAACTTGCAACTCCACAACTAGAAACTCCACAACCAGAAACTCCACAACTAGAAACTACACAGCTAGAAACTCCACAACTAGAAACTCTGCAACTACAGACTCAACAACTAGAAACTCAACAACTAGAAACTCCACAAATACAAGCTACACAAATAGAGACTCGGCTACAAGAAATTTCATGTCTAGAAAGTCCACAACTATAACTCCACAACTGGAAACTCCACAACTAGAAACTCCACAACTAGAAACTCGACAACTAGAGAATCCGCAACTAGAAACTCCACATTCAGAGACTCTGCCACTAGAAACTCCGCAGCTAGATTCTCCACAAATAGAAACTCCGCAGCTAGAAACTACACAACTAGAGACTCCACAACTAGAAACTCCACAACTAGAAAGTGCACAAATTAAAACCTCACAACCTTAAGTTAAGCAACTAGAAAATCCACAGCTAGAGATTCCGCAACTAGAAACTCCATAACTAGAAACTCCACAACTAGAAACTCCAAAACTCGAAACTCCACAACTCGAAACTTCACAACTGGAAACTCCACAACTAGAAACTCCGCAACTAGAAACTCCACATCTAGAGACTCCACAACTTGAAACTCCACAACTAGAGACTCTGCAACTAGAAACTCAACAACTAGATACTGCGCAACTCAACAACTAGAAACTCCACAACTGGAAACTCCACAACTAGAAACTCCACATTTAGAAACTCCACAACTTTAAACTCCACAACTTGAGACTCCACAACTAGAAACTCCACAACTTGAAACTCCACAACTAGAAACTCCACAACCAGAAACTCCACAACTAGAAACTACACAGCTAGAAACTCCACAACTAGAAACTCTGCAACTAGAGACTCGACAACTAGAAACTCAACAACTAGAAACTCCACAACTACAAGCTACACAAATAGAGGCTCGGCTACAAGAAATTTCATGTCTAGAAAGTCCACAACTATAACTCCACAACTGCAAACTCCACAACTAGAAACTCCACAACTAGAAACTCGACAACTAGAAAATCCGCAACTAGAAACTCCACATTCAGAGACTCTGCAACTAGAAACTCCGCAGCTAGATACTCCACAAATAGAAACTCCGCAACTAGAAACTCCGCAGCTAGAAACTACACAACTAGAGACTCCACAACTAGAAACTCCACAACTAGAAAGTCCACAAATTAAAACCTCACAACCTTAAGTTACGCAACTAGAAAATCCACAGCTAGAGATTCCGCAACTAGAAACTCCATAACTAGAAACTCCACAACTAGAAACTCCAAAACTCGAAACTCCACAACTCGAAACTTCACAACTGGAAACTCCACAACTAGAAACTCCGCAACTAGAAACTCCACATCTAGAGACTCCACAACTTGAAACTCCAAAACTAGAGACTCTGCAACTAGAAACTCAACAACTAGAGACTGCGCACCTCAACAACTAGAAACTCCACAACTGGAAACTCCACATCTAGAGACTCCACAACTAGAAACTCCACAACTAGAAACTCGACAACTAGAGAATCCGCAACTAGAAACTCCACAATCAGAGACTCTGCAACTAGAAACTCCACAGCTTGAGACTCCGCAACTTAAAACTCCACAACTAGAAACTCCGCAACTAGAAACTCCACAACTAGGGACTCCACAACTAGAAACTCCACAACTAGAAACTCCACAACTCGAAACTCGACTACTAGATATTCCACAACTGGAAACTCGGCAACTAGAAACTCCATGACTAGAGACTCCACAACTAGAAACTCTACAACTAGAGACTCCGAAACTAGAAACTCCACAGCCAGAGACTCTGCAACTAGAAACTCTGCAGCTAGAAACTCCACAAACAGAAACTCCACAATTAGAAACTCCGCAGCTAGAAACTCCACAACTAGAGACTCCACAACTAGAAACTCCACAACTAGAAACTCCACAACTAGAAACTCCACAACTTGAAACCTCACAACCTTAAGTTCCGCCACTAAAAAATCCACAGCTAGAGATTCTGCAACTAGAAACTCCAAAACTAGAAACTCCACAACTAGAACCTCCACAACTAGAAACTCCGCAACTAGAGACTCCACAACTAGAAACTCCACAACTTGAAACTCCACAACTAGAAACTCCACAACTACAAACTCCACTAATAAAGACTCGGCAACTAGAAATTCCATATCTGGAAACTCCACAACTAAAAACTTTACAACTAGAAACTGCAAAACTAGAGACTTCACAACTAGAAACTCAACAACTAGAAACTCCACAACTAAAAACTCCACAACTGGAAACTCCACAACTCGAAACCACAACTGGAACCTCCACAACTAGACACTCTACAACAAAAAACTCTTCAACTAGAAACTCCTAAACTAGAGACTCCACAACTAGAGAATCTACAACTAGAGACTTCAAACTAGAAACTCCACAACTAAAAACTCAACAACTAGAAACTCCACAGCTTGAGACTCCGCAACTGAAAACTCCACAACTAGAAACTCCGCCACTAGAAACTCCACATCTAGAGACTCCACAACTTGAATCTCTACAACTAGAGACTCTGCAACTAGAAACTCAACAACTAGAGACTGCGCAACTCAACAACTAGAAACTCCACAACTGGAAAATCCACAACTTGATACTCCACAACTAGAAAATCTACAACTAGAAACTCCACAACTATAGACTCCACAACTTGAAACTCCACAAGTTTAAACTCCACAACTTGAGACTCCACAACTAGAAACTCCCGAACTAGAAACTCCGCAACTAGAAACTCCGCAACAGGAGACTCTACAACTAGAAACTCCACAACTAGAAACTCTAAAACTAGAAACTCCACAACTAGAAACTTCACAACTAGAAACTCCGCAACTAGAGACTCCACAACTAGAAACTCCACAACTTGAAACTCCTCAACTAAAAACTCCACAACGAGAAACTCCACAACTAGAAACTCCGCAACTAGAAACTCCGCAACTAGAGACTCCACAACTAGAAACTCCACAACTAGAAACTCCACAACTACAAACTCCACAAATACAGACTCGGCAACTAGAAATTTTATATCTAGAAACTCCACAACTAGAAACTGCAAAACTAGAGACTTCACAACTAGAAACTCAACAACTAGAAACTCCACAACTAAAAACTCCACAACTGGAAACTCCACAACTTGAGACTCCGGAACTTGAAACTTCACCACTAGAAACTCCGCTATTAAAAACTCCGCAACTAGAAACTCCACAACTGAAAACTCCACAACTAGAAACTCCACAACTAGAAACTCCACAACTCAAAACTCCACAACTCCACCACTAGAAACTCCACAACCAGAGACTCCGCAACTCCACAACTAGAAACTCCACAACTGGAAACTCGACAACTAGATACTCTGCAACAAGAAACTTCACAACTAGAGACTCAACAACTTGAAACTCCACAACTTTAAACTCCACAACTTGAGACTCCACAACTAGAAACTCCACAACTTGCAACTCCACAACTAGAAACTCCACAACCAGAAACTCCACAACTAGAAACTACACAGCTAGAAACTCCACAACTAGAAACTCTGCAACTACAGACTCGACAACTAGAAACTCAACAACTAGAAACTCCACAACTACAAGCTACACAAATAGAGACTCGGCTACAAGAAATTTCATGTCTAGAAAGTCCACAACTATAACTCCACAACTGGAAACTCCACAACTAGAAACTCCACAACTAGAAACTCGACAACTAGAGAATCCGCAACTAGAAACTCCACATTCAGAGACTCTGCCACTAGAAACTCCGCAGCTAGATACTCCACAAATAGAAACTCCGCAGCTAGAAACTACACAACTAGAGACTCCACAACTAGAAACTCCACAACTAGAAAGTGCACAAATTAAAACCTCACAACCTTAAGTTAAGCAACTAGAAAATCCACAGCTAGAGATTCCGCAACTAGAAACTCCATAACTAGAAACTCCACAACTAGAAACTCCAAAACTCGAAACTCCACAACTCGAAACTTCACAACTGGAAACTCCACAACTAGAAACTCCGCAACTAGAAACTCCACATCTAGAGACTCCACAACTTGAAACTCCACAACTAGAGACTCTGCAACTAGAAACTCAACAACTAGAGACTGCGCAACTCAACAACTAGAAACTCCACAACTGGAAACTCCACAACTAGAAACTCCACATTTAGAAACTCCACAACTTTAAACTCCACAACTTGAGACTCCACAACTAGAAACTCCACAACTTGAAACTCCACAACTAGAAACTCCACAACCAGAAACTCCACAACTAGAAACTACACAGCTAGAAACTCCACAACTAGAAACTCTGCAACTAGAGACTCGACAACTAGAAACTCAACAACTAGAAACTCCACAACTACAAGCTACACAAATAGAGGCTCGGCTACAAGAAATTTCATGTCTAGAAAGTCCACAACTATAACTCCACAACTGGAAACTCCACAACAGAAACTCCACAACTAGAAACTCGACAACTAGAAACTCCGTAACTAGAAACTCCACATTCAGAGACTCTGCAACTAGAAACTCCGCAGCTAGATACTCCACAAATAGAAACTCCGCAACTAGAAACTCCGCAGCTAGAAACTACACAACTAGAGACTCCACAACTAGAAACTCCACAACTAGAAAGTCCACAAATTAAAACCTCACAACCTTAAGTTACGCAACTAGAAAATCCACAGCTAGAGATTCCGCAACTAGAAACTCCATAACTAGAAACTCCACAACTAAAAACTCCAAAACTCGAAACTCCACAACTCGAAACTTCACAACTGGAAACTCCACAACTAGAAACTCCGCAACTAGAAACTCCACATCTAGAGACTCCACAACTTGAAACTCCACAACTAGAGACTCTGCAACTAGAAACTCAACAACTAGAGACTGCGCAACTCAACAACTAGAAACTCCACAACTGGAAACTCCACAACTAGAAACTCCACATTTAGAAACTCCACAACTAGAAACTCGACAACTAGAGAATCCGCAACTAGAAACTCCACAATCAGAGACTCTGCAACTAGAAACTCCACAGCTTGAGACTCCGCAACTTAAAACTCCACAACTAGAAACTCCGCAACTAGAAACTCCACAACTAGGGACTCCACAACTAGAAACTCCACAACTAGAAACTCCACAACTCGAAACTCGACTACTAGATATTCCACAACTGGAAACTCGGCAACTAGAAACTCCACGACTAGAGACTCCACAACTAGAAACTCTACAACTAGAGACTCCGAAACTAGAAACTCCACAGCCAGAGACTCTGCAACTAGAAACTCTGCAGCTAGAAACTCCACAAACAGAAACTCCACAATTAGAAACTCCGCAGCTAGAAACTCCACAACTAGAGACTCCACAACTAGAAACTCCACAACTAGAAACTCCACAACTAGAAACTCCACAACTTGAAACCTCACAACCTTAAGTTCCGCCACTACAAAATCCACAGCTAGAGATTCCGCAACTAGAAACTCCAAAACTAGAAACTCCACAACTAGAACCTCCACAACTAGAAACTCCGCAACTAGAGACTCCACAACTAGAAACTCCACAACTTGAAACTCCACAACTAGAAACTCCACAACTACAAACTCCACAAATAAAGACTCGGCAACTAGAAATTCTATATCTGGAAACTCCACAACTAAAAATTTTACAACTAGAAACTGCAAAACTAGAGACTTCACAACTAGAAACTCAACAACTAGAAACTCCACAACTAAAAACTCCACAACTGGAAACTCCACAACTCGAAATCGCAACTGGAAACTCCACAACTAGACACTCTACAACAAAAAACTCTTCAACTAGAAACTCCTAAACTAGAGACTCCACAACTAGAGAATCTACAACTAGAGACTTCAAACTAGAAACTCCACAACTAAAAACTCAACAACTAGAAACTCCACAGCTTGAGACTCCGCAACTGAAAACTCCACAACTAGAAACTCCGCCACTAGAAACTCCACATCTAGAGACTCCACAACTTGAATCTCTACAACTAGAGACTCTGCAACTAGAAACTCAACAACTAGAGACTGCGCAACTCAACAACTAGAAACTCCACAACTGGAAAATCCACAACTAGATACTCCACAACTAGAAAATCTACAACTAGAAACTCCGCAACTATAGACTCCTCAACTTGAAACTCCACAAGTTTAAACTCCACAACTTGAGACTCCACAACTAGAAACTCCGCAACTGGAAACTCCCGAACTAGAAACTCCGCAACTAGAAACTCCGCAACAGGAGACTCTACAACTAGAAACTCCACAACTAGAAACTCCAAAACTAGAAACTCCACAACTAGAAACTTCACAACTAGAAACTCCGCAACTAGAGACTCCACAACTAGAAACTCCACAACTTGAAACTCCTCAACTAAAAACTCCACAACTAGAAACTCCACAACTAGAAACTCCGCAACTAGAAACTCCGCAACTAGAGACTCCACAACTAGAAACTCCACAACTAGAAACTCCACAACTACAAACTCCACAAATACAGACTCGGCAACTAGAAATTTTATATCTAGAAACTCCACAACTACAAACTGCAAAAGTAGAGACTTCACAACTAGAAACTCAACAACTAGAAACTCCACAACTAAAAACTCCACAACTGGAAACTCCACAACTTGAGACTCCGCAACTTGAAACTCCACAAGTAGAAACTCCGCAACTAGAAACTCCACATCTAGAGACTCCACAACTTGAAACTCCCGAACTAGAAACTCCGCAACAGAAGACTCTGCAACTAGAAACTCCACAACTAGAGACTGCGCACCTCAACAACTATAAACTCCACAACTGGAAAATCCACAACTAGATACTCCACAACTAGAAAATCTACAACTAGAAACTCCACAACTATAGACTCCACAACTTGAAACTCCACAAGTTTAAACTCCACAACTTGAGACTCCACAACTAGAAACTCCGCAACTGGAAACTCCCGAACTAGAAACTCCGCAACAGAAGACTCAACAACTAGAAACTCCACAACTAGAAACTCCAAAACTAGAAACTCCACAACTTGAAACTCCTCAACTAAAAATTCCACAACCAGAAACTCCACAACTAGAAACTCCGCAACTAGAAACTCCGCAACTAGAGACTCCACAGCTAGAAACTCCACAACTAAAACTCCACAAATACAGACTCGGCAACTAGAAATTCCATATCTAGAAACTCCACAACTAGAAACTGCAAAACTAGAGACTTCACAACTAGCAACTCAACAACAAGAAACTCCACAACTAAAAAATCCACAACTGGAAACTCCACAACTTGAGCCTCCGCAACTTGAAACTTCACCACTAGAAACTACGCTATTAAAAACTCCGCAACTAGAAACTCCACAACTGGAAACTCCACAACTAGAAACTCCACAACTAGAGACTCCAAAACTCGAAACTCAACAACTAGAAACTCCACAACTAGAAACTCCACAACCAGAGACTCCGCAACTCTACAACTAGAAACTCCACAACTGGAAACTCCACAACTAGATACTCTGCAACTAGAAACTCCACAACTAGAAACTCCACAACTAAAAACTCAACAACTAGAAACTCCACAGCTTGAGACTCCGCAACTTGAAACTCCACAACTAGAAACTCCGCAACTAGAAACTTCACAACTAGGGACTCCACAACAAGAAACTCCACAACTCGAAACTCCACTACTAGATACTCCACAACTGGAAACTAGACAACTAGAAACTCCACATCTAGAGACTCCACAACTTGAAACTCCACAACTAGAAACTCTGCAACTAGAAACTCAACAACTAGATACTCCGCAACTCAACAACTAGAAACTGCACAACTGGAAAATCCACAACTAGATACTCCACAACTAGAAAATCTACAACTAGAAACTCCACAACCATAGACTCCACAACTTGAAACTCCACAAGTTTAAACTCCACAGCTTGAGACTCCACAGCTAGAAACTCCACAACTAGAAACTCCACAACTGGAAACTCCCCAACTAGAAACTCCGCAACTAGAAACTCCGCAACAGAAGACTCTACAACTTAAAACTCCACAACTAGAAACTCCAAAACTAGAAACTCCACAACTAGAAACTTCACAACTAGAAACTCCGCAACTATAGACTCCACAACTAGAAACTCCACAACTCTAAACTCCTCAACTAGAATCTCCACAACCAGAAACTCCACAACTAGAAACTCGCAACTAGAAACTCCGCAACTAGAGACTCCACAACTAGAAACTCCACAACTACAAACTCCACAAATACAGACTCGGCAACTAGAAATTCCATATCTAGAAACTCCACAACTAGAAACTGCAAAACTAGAGACTTCACAACTAGAAACTCAACAACTAGAAACTCCACAACTAAAAACTCCACAACTGGAAACTCCACAACTTGAGACTCTGCAACTTGAAACTTCACAACTAGAAACTCCGCTATTAAAAACTCCGCAACTAGAAACTCCGAAACTAGAAACTCCACAACTTAAAACTCCACAACTAGATACTCCACAACTGGAAAGTCGGCAACTAGAAACTCCACGACTAGAGACTCTACAACTTGAAACTCCCGAACTAGAAACTCCGCAACTAGGAACTCCGCAACAGGAGACTCAACAACTAGAAACTCCACAACTAGAAACTCCAAAACTAGAAACTCCAAACCTAGAAACTTCACAACTAGAAACTCCGCAACTAGAGACTCCACAACTAGAAACTCCACAACTTTAAACTCCTCAACTAAAAACTCCACAACCAGAAACTCCAAAACTAGAAACTCCACAGCTAGAGACTCCACAGCTAGAAACTCCACAACTAAACTCCACAAATACAGACTCGGCAACTAGAAATTCCATATCTAGAAACTCCACAACTAGAAACTGCAAAACTGGAGACTTCACAACTAGAAACTCAACAACAAGAAACTCGACAACTAAAAACTCCACAACTGGAAACTCCACAACTTGAGCCTCCGCAACTTGAAACTTCACCACTAGAAACTCCGCTATTAAAAACTCCGCAACTAGAAACTCCACAACTGGAAACTCCACAACTAGAAACTCCACAACTAGAGACTCCACAACTCGAAACTACACAACTAGAAACTCCACAACTAGAAACTCCACAACCAGAGACTCCGCAACTCTACAACTAGAAACTCCGCAACTAGAAACTCCACAACTAGGGACTCCACAACTAGAAACTCCACAACTCGAAACTCCACTACTAGATACTCCACAACTGGAAACTCGACAACTAGAAACTCCACATCTAGAGACTCCACAACTAGAAACTCGCAACTAGAAACTCCGCAATCAGAGACTCCACAACTAGAAACTCCACAACTAGAAACTCCACAACTACAAACTCCACAAATACAGACTCGGCAACTAGAAATTCCATATCTAGAAACTCCACAACTAGAAACTGCAAAACTAGAGACTTCACAACTAGAAACTCAACAACTAGAAACTCCACAACTAAAAACTCCACAACTGGAAACTCCACAACTTGAGACTCTGCAACTTGAAACTTCACAACTAGAAACTCCGCTATTAAAAACTCCGCAACTAGAAACTCCGCAACTAGAAACTCCACAACTTAAAACTCCACAACTAGATACTCCACAACTGGAAACTCGGCAACTAGAAACTCCACGACTAGAGACTCTACAACTTGAAACTCCACAACTAGAGACTCTGCAACTAGAAACTCCACAACTCGAAACCACAACTGAAAACTCCACAACTAGACACTCCACAACAAAAAACTCTTCAACTAGAAACTCCTAAACTAGAGACTCCACAACTAGAGAATCTACAACTAGAGACTTCAAACTAGAAACTCCACAACTAAAAACTCAACAACTAGAAACTCCACAGCTTGAGACTCCGCAACTTGAAACTCCACAACTAGAAACTCCGCAACTAGAAACTCCACAACTAGGGACTTCACAACTAGAAACTCCACAACTAGAAACTCCACAACTCGAAACTCGACTACTAGATACTCCACAACTGGAAACTCGACAACTAGAAACTCCACATCTAGAGACTCCACAACTTGAAACTCCACAACTAGAAACTCTGCAACTAGAAACTCAACAACTAGATACTCCGCAACTCAACAACTAGAAACTCCACAACTGGAAAATCCGTAACTAGATACTCCACAACTAGAAAATCTACAACTAGAAACTCCACAACCATAGACTCCACAACTTGAAACTCCACAAGTTTAAACTCCACAACTTGAGACTCCACAACTAGAAACTCCACAACTAGAAACTCCACAACTGGAAACTCCCCAACTAGAAACTCCGCAACTAGAAACTCCGCAACAGAAGACTCTACAACTTGAAACTCCACAACTAGAAACTCCAAAACTAGAAACTCCACAACTAGAAACTTCACAACTAGAAACTTCGCAACTAGAGACTCCACAACTAGAAACTCCACAACTCTAAACTCCTCAACTAGAAACTCCTCAACCAGAAACTCCACAACTAGAAACTCGCAACTAGAAACTCCGCAACTAGAGACTCCACAACTAGAAACTCCACAACTAGAAACTCCACAACTACAAACTCCACAAATACAGACTCGGCGACTAGAAATTCCATATCTAGAAACTCCACAACTAGAAACTGCAAAACTAGAGACTTCACAACTAGAAACTCAACAACTAGAAACTCCACAACTAAAAACTAGAACTGGAAACTCGGCAACTAGAAACTCCACGACTAGAGACTCTACAACTTGAAACTCCACAACTAGAGACTCTGCAACTAGAAACTCCACAACTCGAAACCACAACTGGAAACTCCACAACTAGACACTCCACAACAAAAAACTCTTCAACTAGAAACTCCTAAACTAGAGACTCCACAACTAGAGAATCTACAACTAGAGACTTGAAACTAGAAACTCCACAACTAAAAACTCAACAACTAGAAACTCCACAGCTTGAGACTCCGCAACTGAAAACTCCACAACTAGAAACTCCGCCACTAGAAACTTCACATCTAAAGACTCCACAACTTGAATCTCTACTACTAGAGACTCTGCAACTAGAAACTCAACAACTAGAGACTGCGCAACTCAACAACTAGAAACTCCACAACTGGAAAATCCACAACTAGATACTCCACAACTAGAAAATCTACAACTAGAAACTCCGCAACTATAGACTCCACAACTTGAAACTCCACAAGTTTAAACTCCACAACTTGAGACTCCACAACTAGAAACTCCGCAACTGGAAACTCCCGAACTAGAAACTCCGCAACTAGAAACTCCGCAACAGGAGACTCTACAACTAGAAACTCCACAACTAGAAACTCCAAAACTAGAAACTCCACAACTAGAAACTTCACAACTAGAAACTCCGCAACTAGAGACTCCACAACTAGAAACTCCACAACTTGAAACTCCTCAACTAAAAACTCCACAACTAGAAACTCCACAACTAGAAACTCCGCAACTAGAAACTCCGCAACTAGAGACTCCACAACTAGAAACTCCACAACTAGAAACTCCACAACTACAAACTCCACAAATACAGACTCGGCAACTAGAAATTTTATATCTAGAAACTCCACAACTAGAAACTGCAAAAGTAGAGACTTCACAACTAGAAACTCAACAACTAGAAACTCCACAACTAAAAACTCCACAACTGGAAACTCCACAACTTGAGACTCCGCAACTTGAAACTTCACCACTAGAAACTCCGCTATTAAAAACTCCGCAACTAGAAACTCCACAACTGGAAACTCCACAACTAGAAACTCCGCAACTAGAAACTCCACAACTCGAAACTCCATAACTAGAAACTCCACAACTAGAAACTCCACAACCCGAGACTCCGCAACTCCACAACTAGAAACTCCACAACTGGAAACTCCACAACTAGATACTCTGCAACAAGAAACTCCACAACTAGAGACTCAACAACTTGAAACTCCACAACTTTAAACTCCACAACTTGAGACTCCACAACTAGAAACTCCACAACTTGAAACTCCACAACTAGAAACTCCACAACCAGAAACTCCACAACTAGAAACTACACAGCTGGAAACTCCACAACTAGAAACTCTGCAACTAGAGACTCGACAACTAGAAACTCAACAACTAGAAACTCCACAACTACAAGCTACACAAATAGAGACTCGGCTACAAGAAATTTCATGTCTAGAAAGTTCACAACTATCACTCCACAACTGGAAACTCCACAACTAGAAACTCCACAACTAGAAACTCGACAACTAGAGAATCCGCAACTAGAAACTCCACATTCAGAGACTCTGCTACTAGAAACTCCGCAGCTAGATACTCCACAAATAGAAACTCCGCAACTACAAACTCCGCAGCTAGAAACTACACAACTAGAGACTCCACAACTAGAAACTCCACAACTAGAAAGTCCACAAATTAAAACCTCACAACCTTAAGTTACACAACTAGAAAATCCACAGCTAGAGATTCCGCAACTAGAAACTCCATAACTAGAAACTCCACAACTCAAAACTCCACAACTAGAAACTCCAAAACTCGAAACTCCACAACTCGAAACTTCACAACTGGAAACTCCACAACTAGAAACTCCGCAACTAGAAACTCCACATCTAGAGACTCCACAACTAGAAACTCCACAACTAGAAACTCGACAACTAGAGAATCCGCAACTAGAAACTCCACAATCAGAGACTCTGCAACTAGAAACTCCACAGCTCGAGACTCCGCAACTTGAAACTCCACAACTAGAAACTCCGCAACTAGAAACTCCACAACTAGGGACTCCACAACTAGAAACTTCACAACTAGAAACTCCACAACTCAAAACTCGACTACTAGATACTCCACAACTGGAAACTCGGCAACTAGAAACTCCACGACTAGAGACTCTACAACTTGAAACTCCACAACTAGAGACTCTGCAACTAAAAACTCCACTACTCGAAACCACAACTGGAAACTCCAAAACTAGACACTCCACAACAAAAAACTCTTCAACTAGAAACTCCTAAACTAGAGACTCCAAAACTAGAGTCTACAACTAGAGACTTCAAACTAGAAACTCCACAACTAAAAACTCAACAACTAGAAACTCCACAGCTTGAGACTCCGCAACTTGAAACTCCACAAGTAGAAACTCCGCAACTACAAACTCCACATCTAGAGACTCCACAACTTGAAACTCCCGAACTAGAAACTCCGCAACAGAAGACTCTGCAACTAGAAACTCCACAACTAGAGACTGCGCACCTCAACAACTATAAACTCCACAACTGGAAAATCCACAACTAGATACTCCACAACTAGAAAATCTACAACTAGAAACTCCACAACTATAGACTCCACAACTTGAAACTCCACAAGTTTAAACTCCACAACTTGAGACTCCACAACTAGAAACTCCGCAACTGGAAACTCCCGAACTAGAAACTCCGCAACAGAAGACTCAACAACTAGAAACTCCACAACTAGAAACTCCAAAACTAGAAACTCCACAACTTGAAACTCCTCAACAAAAAAATTCCACAACCAGAAACTCCACAACTAGAAACTCCGCAACTAGAAACTCCGCAACTAGAGACTCCACAGCTAGAAACTCCACAACTAAAACTCCACAAATACAGACTCGGCAACTAGAAATTCCATATCTAGAAACTCCACAACTAGAAACTGCAAAACTAGAGACTTCACAACTAGCAACTCAACAACAAGAAACTCCACAACTAAAAAATCCACAACTGGAAACTCCACAACTTGAGCCTCCGCAACTTGAAACTTCACCACTAGAAACTACGCTATTAAAAACTCCGCAACTAGAAACTCCACAACTGGAAACTCCACAACTAGAAACTCCACAACTAGAGACTCCAAAACTCGAAACTCAACAACTAGAAACTCCACAACTGAAACTCCACAACCAGAGACTCCGCAACTCTACAACTAGAAACTCCACAACTGGAAACTCCACAACTAGATACTCTGCAACTAGAAACTCCACAACTAGAAACTCCACAACTAAAAACTCAACAACTAGAAACTCCACAGCTTGAGACTCCGCAACTTGAAACTCCACAACTAGAAACTCCGCAACTAGAAACTCCACAACTAGGGACTCCACAACAAGAAACTCCACAACTCGAAACTCCACTACTAGATACTCCACAACTGGAAACTCGACAACTAGAAACTCCACATCTAGAGACTCCACAACTTGAAACTCCACAACTAGAAACTCTGCAACTAGAAACTCAACAACTAGATACTCCGCAACTCAACAACTAGAAACTGCACAACTGGAAAATCCACAACTAGATACTCCACAACTAGAAAATCTACAACTAGAAACTCCACAACCATAGACTCCACAACTTGAAACTCCACAAGTTTAAACTCCACAGCTTGAGACTCCACAGCTAGAAACTCCACAACTAGAAACTCCACAACTGGAAACTCCCCAACTAGAAACTCCGCAACTAGAAACTCCGCAACAGAAGACTCTACAACTTAAAACTCCACAACTAGAAACTCCAAAACTAGAAACTCCACAACTAGAAACTTCACAACTAGAAACTCCGCAACTATAGACTCCACAACTAGAAACTCCACAACTCTAAACTCCTCAACTAGAATCTCCACAACCAGAAACTCCACAACTAGAAACTCGCAACTAGAAACTCCGCAACTAGAGACTCCACAACTAGAAACTCCACAACTACAAACTCCACAAATACAGACTCGGCAACTAGAAATTCCATATCTAGAAACTCCACAACTAGAAACTGCAAAACTAGAGACTTCACAACTAGAAACTCAACAACTAGAAACTCCACAACTAAAAACTCCACAACTGGAAACTCCACAACTTGAGACTCTGCAACTTGAAACTTCACAACTAGAAACTCCGCTATTAAAAACTCCGCAACTAGAAACTCCGAAACTAGAAACTCCACAACTTAAAACTCCACAACTAGATACTCCACAACTGGAAACTCGGCAACTAGAAACTCCACGACTAGAGACTCTACAACTTGAAACTCCCGAACTAGAAACTCCGCAACTAGAAACTCCGCAACAGGAGACTCAACAACTAGAAACTCCACAACTAGAAACTCCAAAACTAGAAACTCCAAACCTAGAAACTTCACAACTAGAAACTCCGCAACTAGAGACTCCACAACTAGAAACTCCACAACTTTAAACTCCTCAACTAAAAACTCCACAACCAGAAACTCCAAAACTAGAAACTCCACAGCTAGAGACTCCACAGCTAGAAACTCCACAACTAAAACTCCACAAATACAGACTCGGCAACTAGAAATTCCATATCTAGAAACTCCACAACTAGAAACTGCAAAACTGGAGACTTCACAACTAGAAACTCAACAACAAGAAACTCGACAACTAAAAACTCCACAACTGGAAACTCCACAACTTGAGCCTCCGCAACTTGAAACTTCACCACTAGAAACTCCGCTATTAAAAACTCCGCAACTAGAAACTCCACAACTGGAAACTCCACAACTAGAAACTCCACAACTAGAGACTCCACAACTCTAAACTACACAACTAGAAACTCCACAACTAGAAACTCCACAACCAGAGACTCCGCAACTCTACAACTAGAAACTCCGCAACTAGAAACTCCACAACTAGGGACTCCACAACTAGAAACTCCACAACTCGAAACTCCACTACTAGATACTCCACAACTGGAAACTCGACAACTAGAAACTCCACATCCAGAGACTCCACAACTAGAAACTCGCAACTAGAAACTCCGCAATCAGAGACTCCACAACTAGAAACTCCACAACTAGAAACTCCACAACTACAAACTCCACAAATACAGACTCGGCAACTAGAAATTCCATATCTAGAAACTCCACAACTAGAAACTGCAAAACTAGAGACTTCACAACTAGAAACTCAACAACTAGAAACTCCACAACTAAAAACTCCACAACTGGAAACTCCACAACTTGAGACTCTGCAACTTGAAACTTCACAACTAGAAACTCCGCTATTAAAAACTCCGCAACTAGAAACTCCGCAACTAGAAACTCCACAACTTAAAACTCCACAACTAGATACTCCACAACTGGAAACTCGGCAACTAGAAACTCCACGACTAGAGACTCTACAACTTGAAACTCCACAACTAGAGACTCTGCAACTAGAAACTCCACAACTCGAAACCACAACTGAAAACTCCACAACTAGACACTCCACAACAAAAAACTCTTCAACTAGAAACTCCTAAACTAGAGACTCCACAACTATAGAATCTACAACTAGAGACTTCAAACTAGAAACTCCACAACTAAAAACTCAACAACTAGAAACTCCACAGCTTGAGACTCCGCAACTGAAAACTCCACAACTAGAAACTCCACCACTAGAAACTTCACATCTAAAGACTCCACAACTTGAATCTCTACAACTAGAGACTCTGCAACTAGAAACTCAACAACTAGAGACTGCGCAACTCAACAACTAGAAACTCCACAACTGGAAAATCCACAACTAGATACTCCACAACTAGAAAATCTACAACTAGAAACTCCACAACTATAGACTCCACAACTTGAAACTCCACAAGTTTAAACTCCACAACTTGAGACTCCACAACTAGAAACTCCGCAACTGGAAACTCCCGAACTAGAAACTCTGCAACTAGAAACTCCGCAACAGGAGACTCTACAACTAGAAACTCCACAACTAGAAACTCCAAAACTAGAAACTCCACAACTAGAAACTTCACAACTAGAAACTCCGCAACTAGAGACTCAACAACTAGAAACTCCACAACTTGAAACTCCTAAACTAAAAACTCCACAACCAGAAACTCCACAACTAGAAACTCCGCAACTAGAGACTCCACAACTAGAAACTCCACAACTAGAAACTCCACAACTACAAACTCCACAAATACAGACTCGGCAACTAGAAATTTTATATCTAGAAATTCCACAACTAGAAAGTGCAAAACTAGAGGCTTCACAACTAGAAACTCAACAACTAGAAACTCCACAACTAAAAACTCCACAACTAGAAACTCCACAACTTGAGACTCCGCAACTTGAAACTTCACACTAGAAACTCCGCTATTAAAAACTCCGCAGCTAGAAACTCCACAACTGGAAACTCCACAACTAGAAACTCCACAACTAGAAACTCCACAACTCGAAACTCCACAACTCCACAACTAGAAACTCCACAACCAGAGACTCCGCAACTCCACAACTAGAAACTCCACAACTGGAAACTCCACAACTAGATACTCTGCAACAAGAAACTCCACAACTAGAGACTCAACAACTTGAAACTCCACAACTTTAAACTCCACAACTTGAGACTCCACAACTAGAAACTCCACAACTTGAAACTCCACAACTAGAAACTCCACAACCAGAAACTCCACAACTAGAAACTACACAGCTAGAAACTCCACAACTAGAAACTCTGCAACTAGAGACTCGACAACTAGAAACTCAACAACTAGAAACTCCACAACTACAAGCTACACAAATAGAGACTCGGCTACAAGAAATTTCATGTCTAGAAAGTCCACAACTATAACTCCACAACTGGAAACTCCACAACTAGAAACTCCACAACTAGAAACTCGACAACTAGAGAATCCGCAACTAGAAACTCCACATTCGGAGACTCTGCAACTAGAAACTCCGCAGCTAGATACTCCACAAATAGAAACTCCGCAACTAGAAACTCCGCAGCTAGAAACTACACAACTAGAGACTCCACAACTAGAAACTCCACAACTAGAAAGTCCACAAATTAAAACCTCACAACCTTAAGTTACGCAACTAGAAAATCCACAGCTAGAGATTCCGCAACTAGAAACTCCATAACTAGAAACTCCACAACTAGAAACTCCAAAACTCGAAACTCCACAACTCGAAACTTCACAACTGGAAACTCCACAACTAGAAACTCCGCAACTAGAAACTCCACATCTAGAGACTCCACAACTTGAAACTCCACAACTAGAGACTCTGCAACTAGAAACTCAACAACTAGAGACTGCGCAACTCAACAACTAGAAACTCCACAACTGGAAACTCCACAACTAGAAACTCCACATTTAGAAACTCCACAACTAGAAACTCGACAACTAGAGAATCCGCAACTAGAAACTCGACAATCAGAGACTCTGCAACTAGAAACTCCACAGCTTGAGACTCCGCCACTTGAAACTCCACAACTAGAAACTCCGCAACTAGAAACTCCACAACTAGGGACTCCACAACTAGAAACTCCACAACTAGAAACTCCACAACTCGAAACTCGACTACTAGATACTCCACAACTGGAAACTCGGCAACTAGAAACTCCACGACTAGAGACTCTACAACTTGAAACTCCACAACTAGAAACTCTGCAACTAGAAACTCCACAACTCGAAACCACAACTGGAAACTCCAAAACTAGACACTCCACAACAAAAAACTCTTCAACTAGAAACTCCTAAACTAGAGACTCCACAACTAGAGAATCTACAACTAGAGACTTCAAACAAGAAACTCCACAACTAAAAACTCAACAACTAGAAACTCCACAGCTTGAGACTCCGCAACTTGAAACTCCACAAGTAGAAACTCCGCAACTAGAAACTCCACATCTAGAGACTCCACAACTTGAAACTCCACAACTAGAGACTCTGCAACTAGAAACTCAACAACTAGAGACTGCGCACCTCAACAACTAGAAACTCCACAACTGGAAAATCCACAACTAGATACTCCACAACTAGAAAATCTACAACTAGAAACTCCACAACTATAGACTCCACAACTTGAAACTCCACAAGTTTAAACTCCACAACTTGATACTCCACAACTAGAAACTCCGCAACTGGAAACTCCCGAACTAGAAACTCCGCAACTAGAAACTCCGCAACAGGAGACTCAACAACTAGAAACTCCACAACTAGAAACTCCAAAACTAGAAACTCCACAACTAGAAACTTCACAACTAGAAACTCCGCAACTAGAGACTCCACAACTAGAAACTCCACAACTTGAAACTCCTCAACTAAAAACTCCACAACCTGAAACTCCACAACTAGAAACTCCGCAACTAGAAACTCCGCATCTAGAGACTCCACAGCTAGAAACTCCACAAATACAGACTCGGCAACTAGAAATTCCATATCTAGAAACTCCACAACTAGAAACTGCAAAACTAGAGACTTCACAACTAGAAACTCAACAACTAGAAACTCCACAACTAAAAACTCCACAACTGGAAACTCCACAACTTGAGACTCTGCAACTTGAAACTTCAACTCTAGAAACTCCGCTATTAAAAACTCCGCAACTAGAAACTCCGCAACTAGAAACTCCACAACTTAAAACTCCACAACTAGATACTCCACAACTGGAAACTCGGCAACTAGAAACTCCACGACTAGAGACTCTACAACTTGAAACTCCACAACTAGAAACTCTGCAACTAGAAACTCCACAACTCGAAACCACAACTGAAAACTCCACAACTAGACACTCCACAACAAAAAACTCTTCAACTAGAAACTCCTAAACTAGAGACTCCACAACTAGAGAATCTACAACTAGAGACTTCAAACTAGAAACTCCACAACTAAAAACTCAACAACTAGAAACTCCACAGCTTCAGACTCCGCAACTTGAAACTCCACAACTAGAAACTCCGCAACTAGAAACTCCACAACTAGGGACTCCACAACTAGAAACTCCACAACTAGAAACTCCACAACTCGAAACTCGACTACTAGATACTCCACAACTGGAAACTCGACAACTACAACTAGAAACTCCGCAACTAGAAACTCCACAACTAGAAACTCCGCAACTAGAAACTCCACAACTAGGGACTCCACAACTAGAAACTCCACAACTAGAAACTCCACAACTCGAAACTCCTTTACTAGATACTCCACAACTGGAAACTCGACAACTAGAAACTCCACATCTAGAGACTCCACAACTTGAAACTCCACAACTAGAAACTCTGCATCTAGAAACTCAACAACTAGATACTCCGCAACTCAACAACTAGAAACTCCACAACTGGAAAATCCATAACTAGATACTCCACAACTAGAAAATCTACAACTAGAAACTCCACAACCATAGACTCCACAACTTGAAACTCCACAAGTTTAAACTCCACAACTTGAGACTCCACAACTAGAAACTCCACAACTAGAAACTCCACAACTGGAAACTCCCCAACTAGAAACTCCGCAACTAGAAACTCCACAACTAGAAACTTCACAACTAGAAACTTCGCAACTAGAGACTCCACAACTAGAAACTCCACAACTCTAAACTCCTCAACTAGAAACTCCTCAACCAAAAACTCCACAAATAGAAACTCGCAACTAGAAACTCCGCAACTAGAGACTCCACAACTTGAAACTCCACAACTAGGAACTCCACAACTACAAACTCCACAAATACAGACTCGGCAACTAGAAATTCCATATCTAGAAACTCCACAACTAGAAACTGCAAAACTAGAGACTTCACAACTAGAAACTCAACAACTAGAAACTCCACAACTAAAAACTAGAACTGGAAACTCGGCAACTAGAAACTCCACGACTAGAGACTCTACAACTTGAAACTCCACAACTAGAGACTCTGCAACTAGAAACTCCACAACTCGAAACCACAACTGGGAACTCCACAACTAGACACTCCACAACAAAAAACTCTTCAACTAGAAACTCCTAAACTAGAGACTCCACAACTAGAGAATCTACAACTAGAGATTTCAAACTAGAAACTCCACAACTAAAAACTCAACAACTAGAAACTCCACAGCTTGAGACTCCGCAACTGAAAACTCCACAACTAGAAACTCCGCCACTAGAAACTCCACATCTAGAGACTCCACAACTTGAATCTCTACAACTAGAGACTCTGCAACTAGAAACTCAACAACTAGAGACTGCGCAACTCAACAACTAGAAACTCCACAACTGGAAAATCCACAACTAGATACTCCACAACTAGAAAATCTACAACTAGAAACTCCACAACTATAGACTCCACAACTTGAAACTCCACAAGTTTAAACTCCACAACTTGAGACTCCACAACTAGAAACTCCGCAACTGGAAACTCCCGAACTAGAAACTCCGCAACTAGAAACTCCAAAACTAGAAACTCCACAACTAGAAACTTCACAACTAGAAACTCCGCAACTAGAGACTCCACAACTAGAAACTCCACAACTACAAACTCCACAAATACAGACTCGGCAACTAGAAATTTTATATCTAGAAACTCCACAACTAGAAACTGCAAAACTAGAGACTTCACAACTAGAAACTCAACAACTAGAAACTCCACAACTAAAAACTCCACAACTGGAAACTCCACAACTTGAGACTCCGCAACTTGAAACTTCACCACTAGAAACTCCGCTATTAAAAACTCCGCAACTAGAAACTCCACAACTGGAAAATCCACAACTAGAAACTCCACAACTAGAAGCTCCACAACTCGAAACTCCACAACTAGAAACTCCACAACTAGAAACTCCACAACTGGAAACTCCACAACTAGATACTCTGCAACAAGAAACTCCACAACTAGAGACTCAACAACTTGAAACTCCACAACTTTAAACTCCACAACTTGAGACTCCACAACTAGAAACTCCACAACTTGAAACTCCACAACTAGAAACTCCACAACCAGAAACTCCACAACTAGAAACTACACAGCTAGAAACTCCACAACTAGAAACTCTGCAACTAGAGACTCGACAACTAGAAACTCAACAACTAGAAACTCCACAACTACAAGCTACACAAATAGAGACTCGGCTACAAGAAATTTCATGTCTAGAAAGTCCACAACTATAACTCCACAACTGGAAACTCCACAACTAGAAACTCCACAACTAGAAACTCGACAACTAGAGAATCCGCAACTAGAAACTCCACATTCAGAGACTCTGCAACTAGAAACTCCGCAGCTAGATACTCCACAAATAGAAATTCCGCAACTAGAAACTCCGCAGCTAGAAACTACACAACTAGAGACTCCACAACTAGAAACTCCACAACTAGAAAGTCCACAAATTAAAACCTCACAACCTTAAGTTACGCAACTAGAAAATCCACAGCTAGAGATTCCGCAACTAGAAACTCCATAACTAGAAACTCCACAACTCAAAACTCCACAACTAGAAACTCCAAAACTCGAAACTCCACAACTCGAAACTTCACAACTGGAAACTCCACAACTAGAAACTCCGCAACTAGAAACTCCACATCTAGAGACTCCACAACTTGAAACTCCACAACTAGAGACTCTGCAACTAGAAACTCAACAACTAGAGACTCCACAACTGGAAACTCCACAACTAGAAACTCCACATTTAGAAACTCCACAACTACAAACTCGACAACTAGAGAATCCGCAACTAGAAACTCCACAATCAGAGACTCTGCAACTAGAAACTCCACAGCTTGAGACTCCGCAACTTGAAACTCCACAACTAGAAACTCCGCAACTAGAAACTCCACAACTAGAGACTCAACAACTAGAAACTCCACAACTAGAAACTCCACAACTCGAAACTCGACTACTAGATACTCCACAACTGGAAACTCGGCAACTAGAAACTCAACGACTAGAGACTCGACAACTACAACTAGAAACTCCGCAACTAGAAACTCCACAACTAGAAACTCCGCAACTAGAAACTCCACAACTAGGGACTCCACAACTAGAAACTCCACAACTAGAAACTCCACAACTCGAAACTCCACTACTAGATACTCCACAACTGGAAACTCGACAACTAGAAACTCCACATCTAGAGACTCCACAACTTGAAACTCCACAACTAGAAACTCTGCAACTAGAAACTCCACAACTGGAAAATCCATAACTAGATACTCCACAACTAGAAAATCTACAACTAGAAACTCCACAACCATAGACTCCACAACTTGAAACTCCACAAGTTTAAACTCCACAACTTGAGACTCCACAACTAGAAACTCAACAACTAGAAACTCCACAACTGGAAACTCCCCAACTAGAAACTCCGCAACTAGAAACTCCGCAACAGAAGACTCTACAACTTGAAACTCCACAACTAGAAACTCCAAAACTAGAAACTCCACAACTAGAAACTCCGCAACTAGAAACTCCACAACTAGAAACTCCGCAACTAGAAACTCCACAACTAGGGACTCCACAACTAGAAACTCCACAACTAGAAACTCCACAACTCGAAACTCCACTACTAGATACTCCACAACTGGAAACTCGACAACTAGAAACTCCACATCTAGAGACTCCACAACTTGAAACTCCACAACTAGAAACTCTGCAACTAGAAACTCCACAACTGGAAAATCCATAACTAGATACTCCACAACTAGAAAATCTACAACTAGAAACTCCACAACCATAGACTCCACAACTTGAAACTCCACAAGTTTAAACTCCACAACTTGAGACTCCACAACTAGAAACTCAACAACTAGAAACTCCACAACTGGAAACTCCCCAACTAGAAACTCCGCAACTAGAAACTCCGCAACAGAAGACTCTACAACTTGAAACTCCACAACCTGAAACTCCAAAACTAGAAACTCCACAACTAGAAACTTCGCAACTAGAGACTCCACAACTAGAAACTCCACAACTCTAAACTCCTCAACTAGAAACTCCTCAACCAGAAACTCCACAACTAGAAACTCGCCACTAGAAACTCCGCAACTAGAGACTCCACAACTAGAAACTCCACAACCAGGAACTCCACAACTACAAACTCCACAAATACAGACTCGGCAACTAGAAATTCCATATCTAGAAACTCCACAACTAGAAACTGCAAAACTAGAGACTTCACAACTAGAAACTCAACAACTAGAAACTCCACAACTAAAAACTAGAACTGGAAACTCGGCAACTAGAAACTCCACGACTAGAGACTCTACAACTTGAAACTCCACAACTAGAGACTCTGAACCTAGAAACTCCACAACTCGAAACCACAACTGGAAACTCCACAACTAGACACTCCACAACAAAAAACTCTTCAAATAGAAACTCCTAAACTAGAGACTCCACAACTAGAGAATCTACAACTAGAGACTTGAAACTAGAAACTCCACAACTAAAAACTCAACAACTAGAAACTCCACAGCTTGAGACTCCGCAACTGAAAACTCCACAACTAGAAACTCCGCCACTAGAAACTCCACATCTAAAGACTCCACAACTTGAATCTCTACAACTAGAGACTCTGCAACTAGAAACTCAACAACTAGAGACTGCGCAACTCAACAACTAGAAACTCCACAACTGGAAAATCCACAACTAGATACTCCACAACTAGAAAATCTACAACTAGAAACTCCACAACTATAGACTCCACAACTTGAAACTCCACAAGTTTAAACTCCACAACTTGAGACTCCACAACTAGAAACTCCGCAACTGGAAACTCCCGAACTAAAAACTCTGCAACTAGAAACTCCGCAACAGGAGACTCTACAACTAGAAACTCCACAACTAGAAACTCCAAAACTAGAAACTCCACAACTAGAAACTTCACAACTAGAAACTCCGCAACTAGAGACTCAACAACTAGAAACTCCACAACTTGAAACTGCAAAAACTAGAGACTTCACAACTAGCAACTCAACAACAAGAAACTCCACAACTAAAAAATCCACAACTGGAAACTCCACAACTTGAGCCTCCGCAACTTGAAACTTCACCACTAGAAACTACGCTATTAAAAACTCCGCAACTAGAAACTCCACAACTGGAAACTCCACAACTAGAAACTCCACAACTAGAGACTCCAAAACTCGAAACTCAACAACTAGAAACTCCACAACTAGAAACTCCACAACCAGAGACTCCGCAACTCTACAACTAGAAACTCCACAACTGGAAACTCCACAACTAGATACTCTGCAACTAGAAACTCCACAACTAGAAACTCCACAACTAAAAACTCAACAACTAGAAACTCCACAGCTTGAGACTCCGCAACTTGAAACTCCACAACTAGAAACTCCGCAACTAGAAACTCCACAACTAGGGACTCCACAACAAGAAACTCCACAACTCGAAACTCCACTACTAGATACTCCACAACTGGAAACTCGACAACTAGAAACTCCACATCTAGAGACTCCACAACTTGAAACTCCACAACTAGAAACTCTGCAACTAGAAACTCAACAACTAGATACTCCGCAACTCAACAACTAGAAACTGCACAACTGGAAAATCCACAACTAGATACTCCACAGCTTGAGACTCCACAGCTAGAAACTCCACAACTAGAAACTCCACAACTGGAAACTCCCCAACTAGAAACTCCGCAACTAGAAACTCCGCAACAGAAGACTCTACAACTTAAAACTCCACAACTAGAAACTCCAAAACTAGAAACTCCACAACTAGAAACTTCACAACTAGAAACTCCGCAACTATAGACTCCACAACTAGAAACTCCACAACTCTAAACTCCTCAACTAGAATCTCCACAACCAGAAACTCCACAACTAGAAACTCGCAACTAGAAACTCCGCAACTAGAGACTCCACAACTAGAAACTCCACAACTACAAACTCCACAAATACAGACTCGGCAACTAGAAATTCCATATCTAGAAACTCCACAACTAGAAACTGCAAAACTAGAGACTTCACAACTAGAAACTCAACAACTAGAAACTCCACAACTAAAAACTCCACAACTGGAAACTCCACAACTTGAGACTCTGCAACTTGAAACTTCACAACTAGAAACTCCGCTATTAAAAACTCCGCAACTAGAAACTCCGAAACTAGAAACTCCACAACTTAAAACTCCACAACTAGATACTCCACAACTGGAAACTCGGCAACTAGAAACTCCACGACTAGAGACTCTACAACTTGAAACTCCCGAACTAGAAACTCCGCAACTAGAAACTCCGCAACAGGAGACTCAACAACTAGAAACTCCACAACTAGAAACTCCAAAACTAGAAACTCCAAACCTAGAAACTTCACAACTAGAAACTCCGCAACTAGAGACTCCACAACTAGAAACTCCACAACTTTAAACTCCTCAACTAAAAACTCCACAACCAGAAACTCCAAAACTAGAAACTCCACAGCTAGAGACTCCACAGCTAGAAACTCCACAACTAAAACTCCACAAATACAGACTCGGCAACTAGAAATTCCATATCTAGAAACTCCACAACTAGAAACTGCAAAACTGGAGACTTCACAACTAGAAACTCAACAACAAGAAACTCGACAACTAAAAACTCCACAACTGGAAACTCCACAACTTGAGCCTCCGCAACTTGAAACTTCACCACTAGAAACTCCGCTATTAAAAACTCCGCAACTAGAAACTCCACAACTGGAAACTCCACAACTAGAAACTCCACAACTAGAGACTCCACAACTCTAAACTACACAACTAGAAACTCCACAACTAGAAACTCCACAACCAGAGACTCCGCAACTCTACAACTAGAAACTCCGCAACTAGAAACTCCACAACTAGGGACTCCACAACTAGAAACTCCACAACTCGAAACTCCACTACTAGATACTCCACAACTGGAAACTCGACAACTAGAAACTCCACATCCAGAGACTCCACAACTAGAAACTCGCAACTAGAAACTCCGCAATCAGAGACTCCACAACTAGAAACTCCACAACTAGAAACTCCACAACTACAAACTCCACAAATACAGACTCGGCAACTAGAAATTCCATATCTAGAAACTCCACAACTAGAAACTGCAAAACTAGAGACTTCACAACTAGAAACTCAACAACTAGAAACTCCACAACTAAAAACTCCACAACTGGAAACTCCACAACTTGAGACTCTGCAACTTGAAACTTCACAACTAGAAACTCCGCTATTAAAAACTCCGCAACTAGAAACTCCGCAACTAGAAACTCCACAACTTAAAACTCCACAACTAGATACTCCACAACTGGAAACTCGGCAACTAGAAACTCCACGACTAGAGACTCTACAACTTGAAACTCCACAACTAGAGACTCTGCAACTAGAAACTCCACAACTCGAAACCACAACTGAAAACTCCACAACTAGACACTCCACAACAAAAAACTCTTCAACTAGAAACTCCTAAACTAGAGACTCCACAACTAGAGAATCTACAACTAGAGACTTCAAACTAGAAACTCCACAACTAAAAACTCAACAACTAGAAACTCCACAGCTTGAGACTCCGCAACTGAAAACTCCACAACTAGAAACTCCACCACTAGAAACTTCACATCTAAAGACTCCACAACTTGAATCTCTACAACTAGAGACTCTGCAACTAGAAACTCAACAACTAGAGACTGCGCAACTCAACAACTAGAAACTCCACAACTGGAAAATCCACAACTAGATACTCCACAACTAGAAAATCTACAACTAGAAACTCCACAACTATAGACTCCACAACTTGAAACTCCACAAGTTTAAACTCCACAACTTGAGACTCCACAACTAGAAACTCCGCAACTGGAAACTCCCGAACTAGAAACTCTGCAACTAGAAACTCCGCAACAGGAGACTCTACAACTAGAAACTCCACAACTAGAAACTCCAAAACTAGAAACTCCACAACTAGAAACTTCACAACTAGAAACTCCGCAACTAGAGACTCAACAACTAGAAACTCCACAACTTGAAACTCCTAAACTAAAAACTCCACAACCAGAAACTCCACAACTAGAAACTCCGCATCTAGAGACTCCACAACTAGAAACTCCACAACTAGAAACTCCACAACTACAAACTCCACAAATACAGACTCGGTAACTAGAAATTTTATATCTAGAAATTCCACAACTAGGAAGTGCAAAACTAGAGGCTTCACAACTAGAAACTCAACAACTAGAAACTCCACAACTAAAAACTCCACAACTAGAAACTCCACAACTGGAAACTCCACAACTAGAAACTCCACAACTAGAAACTCCACAACTCGAAACTCCACAACTCCACAACTAGAAACTCCACAACCAGAGACTCCGCAACTCCACAACTAGAAACTCCACAACTGGAAACTCCACAACTAGATACTCTGCAACAAGAAACTCCACAACTAGAGACTCAACAACTTGAAACTCCACAACTTTAAACTCCACAACTTGAGACTCCACAACTAGAAACTCCACAACTTGAAACTCCACAACTAGAAACTCCACAACCAGAAACTCCACAACTAGAAACTACACAGCTAGAAACTCCACAACTAGAAACTCTGCAACTAGAGACTCGACAACTAGAAACTCAACAACTAGAAACTCCACAACTACAAGCTACACAAATAGAGACTCGGCTACAAGAAATTTCATGTTAGAAAGTCCACAACTATAACTCCACAACTGGAAACTCCACAACTAGAAACTCCACAACTAGAAACTCGACAACTAGAGAATCCGCAACTAGAAACTCCACATTCGGAGACTCTGCAACTAGAAACTCCGCAGCTAGATACTCCACAAATAGAAACTCCGCAACTAGAAACTCCGCAGCTAGAAACTACACAACTAGAGACTCCACAACTAGAAACTCCACAACTAGAAAGTCCACAAATTAAAACCTCACAACCTTAAGTTACGCAACTAGAAAATCCACAGCTAGAGATTCCGCAACTAGAAACTCCATAACTAGAAACTCCACAACTAGAAACTCCAAAACTCGAAACTCCACAACTTGAAACTTCACAACAGGAAACTCCACAACTAGAAACTCCGCAACTAGAAACTCCACATCTAGAGACTCCACAACTTGAAACTCCACAACTAGAGACTCTGCAACTAGAAACTCAACAACTAGAGACTGCGCAACTCAACAACTAGAAACTCCACAACTGGAAACTCCACAACTAGAAACTCCACATTTAGAAACTCCACAACTAGAAACTCGACAACTAGAGAATCCGCAACTAGAAACTCGACAATCAGAGACTCTGCAACTAGAAACTCCACAGCTTGAGACTCCGCCACTTGAAACTCCACAACTAGAAACTCCGCAACTAGAAACTCCACAACTAGGGACTCCACAACTAGAAACTCCACAACTAGAAACTCCACAACTCGAAACTCGACTACTAGATACTCCACAACTGGAAACTCGGCAACTAGAAACTCCACGACTAGAGACTCTACAACTTGAAACTCCACAACTAGAAACTCTGCAACTAGAAACTCCACAACTCGAAACCACAACTGGAAACTCCAAAACTAGACACTCCACAACAAAAAACTCTTCAACTAGAAACTCCTAAACTAGAGACTCCACAACTAGAGAATCTACAACTAGAGACTTCAAACAAGAAACTCCACAACTAAAAACTCAACAACTAGAAAATCCACAGCTTGAGACTCCGCAACTTGAAACTCCACAAGTAGAAACTCCGCAACTAGAAACTCCACATCTAGAGACTCCACAACTTGAAACTCCACAACTAGAGACTCTGCAACTAGAAACTCAACAACTAGAGACTGCGCACCTCAACAACTAGAAACTCCACAACTGGAAAATCCACAACTAGATACTCCACAACTAGAAAATCTACAACTAGAAACTCCACAACTATAGACTCCACAACTTGAAACTCCACAAGTTTAAACTCCACAACTTGATACTCCACAACTAGAAACTCCGCAACTGGAAACTCCCGAACTAGAAACTCCGCAACTAGAAACTCCGCAACAGGAGACTCAACAACTAGAAACTCCACAACTAGAAACTCCAAAACTAGAAACTCCACAACTAGAAACTTCACAACTAGAAACTCCGCAACTAGAGACTCCACAACTAGAAACTCCACAACTTGAAACTCCTCAACTAAAAACTCCACAACCTGAAACTCCACAACTAGAAACTCCGCAACTAGAAACTCCGCATCTAGAGACTCCACAGCTAGAAACTCCACAAATACAGACTCGGCAACTAGAAATTCCATATCTAGAAACTCCACAACTAGAAACTGCAAAACTAGAGACTTCACAACTAGAAACTCAACAACTAGAAACTCCACAACTAAAAACTCCACAACTGGAAACTCCACAACTTGAGACTCTGCAACTTGAAACTTCAACTCTAGAAACTCCGCTATTAAAAACTCCGCAACTAGAAACTCCGCAACTAGAAACTCCACAACTTAAAACTCCACAACTAGATACTCCACAACTGGAAACTCGGCAACTAGAAACTCCACGACTAGAGACTCTACAACTTGAAACTCCACAACTAGAAACTCTGCAACTAGAAACTCCACAACTCGAAACCACAACTGAAAACTCCACAACTAGACACTCCACAACAAAAAACTCTTCAACTAGAAACTCCTAAACTAGAGACTCCACAACTAGAGAATCTACAACTAGAGACTTCAAACTAGAAACTCCACAACTAAAAACTCAACAACTAGAAACTCCACAGCTTCAGACTCCGCAACTTGAAACTCCACAACTAGAAACTCCGCAACTAGAAACTCCACAACTAGGGACTCCACAACTAGAAACTCCACAACTAGAAACTCCACAACTCGAAACTCGACTACTAGATACTCCACAACTGGAAACTCGACAACTACAACTAGAAACTCCGCAACTAGAAACTCCACAACTAGAAACTCCGCAACTAGAAACTCCACAACTAGGGACTCCACAACTAGAAACTCCACAACTAGAAACTCCACAACTCGAAACTCCTTTACTAGATACTCCACAACTGGAAACTCGACAACTAGAAACTCCACATCTAGAGACTCCACAACTTTAAACTCCACAACTAGAAACTCTGCATCTAGAAACTCAACAACTAGATACTCCGCAACTCAACAACTAGAAACTCCACAACTGGAAAATCCATAACTAGATACTCCACAACTAGAAAATCTACAACTAGAAACTCCACAACCATAGACTCCACAACTTGAAACTCCACAAGTTTAAACTCCACAACTTGAGACTCCACAACTAGAAACTCCACAACTAGAAACTCCACAACTGGAAACTCCCCAACTAGAAACTCCGCAACTAGAAACTCCACAACTAGAAACTTCACAACTAGAAACTTCGCAACTAGAGACTCCACAACTAGAAACTCCACAACTCTAAACTCCTCAACTAGAAACTCCTCAACCAAAAACTCCACAAATAGAAACTCGCAACTAGAAACTCCGCAACTAGAGACTCCACAACTTGACACTCCACAACTAGGAACTCCACAACTACAAACTCCACAAATACAGACTCGGCAACTAGAAATTCCATATCTAGAAACTCCACAACTAGAAACTGCAAAACTAGAGACTTCACAACTAGAAACTCAACAACTAGAAACTCCACAACTAAAAACTAGAACTGGAAACTCGGCAACTAGAAACTCCACGACTAGAGACTCTACAACTTGAAACTCCACAACTAGAGACTCTGCAACTAGAAACTCCACAACTCGAAACCACAACTGGGAACTCCACAACTAGACACTCCACAACAAAAAACTCTTCAACTAGAAACTCCTAAACTAGAGACTCCACAACTAGAGAATCTACAACTAGAGATTTCAAACTAGAAACTCCACAACTAAAAACTCAACAACTAGAAACTCCACAGCTTGAGACTCCGCAACTGAAAACTCCACAACTAGAAACTCCGCCACTAGAAACTCCACATCTAGAGACTCCACAACTTGAATCTCTACAACTAGAGACTCTGCAACTAGAAACTCAACAACTAGAGACTGCGCAACTCAACAACTAGAAACTCCACAACTGGAAAATCCACAACTAGATACTCCACAACTAGAAAATCTACAACTAGAAACTCCACAACTATAGACTCCACAACTTGAAACTCCACAAGTTTAAACTCCACAACTTGAGACTCCACAACTAGAAACTCCGCAACTGGAAACTCCCGAACTAGAAACTCCGCAACTAGAAACTCCAAAACTAGAAACTCCACAACTAGAAACTTCACAACTAGAAACTCCGCAACTAGAGACTCCACAACTAGAAACTCCACAACTACAAACTCCACAAATACAGACTCGGCAACTAGAAATTTTATATCTAGAAACTCCACAACTAGAAACTGCAAAACTAGAGACTTCACAACTAGAAACTCAACAACTAGAAACTCCACAACTAAAAACTCCACAACTGGAAACTCCACAACTTGAGACTCCGCAACTTGAAACTTCACCACTAGAAACTCCGCTATTAAAAACTCCGCAACTAGAAACTCCACAACTGGAAAATCCACAACTAGAAACTCCACAACTAGAAGCTCCACAACTCGAAACTCCACAACTAGAAACTCCACAACTAGAAACTCCACAACTGGAAACTCCACAACTAGATACTCTGCAACAAGAAACTCCACAACTAGAGACTCAACAACTTGAAACTCCACAACTTTAAACTCCACAACTTGAGACTCCACAACTAGAAACTCCACAACTTGAAACTCCACAACTAGAAACTCCACAACCAGAAACTCCACAACTAGAAACTACACAGCTAGAAACTCCACAACTAGAAACTCTGCAACTAGAGACTCGACAACTAGAAACTCAACAACTAGAAACTCCACAACTACAAGCTACACAAATAGAGACTCGGCTACAAGAAATTTCATGTCTAGAAAGTCCACAACTATAACTCCACAACTGGAAACTCCACAACTAGAAACTCCACAACTAGAAACTCGACAACTAGAGAATCCGCAACTAGAAACTCCACATTCAGAGACTCTGCAACTAGAAACTCCGCAGCTAGATACTCCACAAATAGAAATTCCGCAACTAGAAACTCCGCAGCTAGAAACTACACAACTAGAGACTCCACAACTAGAAACTCCACAACTAGAAAGTCCACAAATTAAAACCTCACAACCTTAAGTTACGCAACTAGAAAATCCACAGCTAGAGATTCCGCAACTAGAAACTCCATAACTAGAAACTCCACAACTCAAAACTCCACAACTAGAAACTCCAAAACTCGAAACTCCACAACTCGAAACTTCACAACTGGAAACTCCACAACTAGAAACTCCGCAACTAGAAACTCCACATCTAGAGACTCCACAACTTGAAACTCCACAACTAGAGACTCTGCGACTAGAAACTCAACAACTAGAGACTGCGCAACTCAACAACTAGAAACTCCACAACTGGAAACTCCACAACTAGAAACTCCACATTTAGAAACTCCACAACTACAAACTCGACAACTAGAGAATCCGCAACTAGAAACTCCACAATTAGAGACTCTGCAACTAGAAACTCCACAGCTTGAGACTCCGCAACTTGAAACTCCACAACTAGAAACTCCGCAACTAGAAACTCCACAACTAGAGACTCAACAACTAGAAACTCCACAACTAGAAACTCCACAACTCGAAACTCGACTACTAGATACTCCACAACTGGAAACTCGGCAACTAGAAACTCAACGACTAGAGACTCGACAACTACAACTAGAAACTCCGCAACTAGAAACTCCACAACTAGAAACTCCGCAACTAGAAACTCCACAACTAGGGACTCCACAACTAGAAACTCCACAACTAGAAACTCCACAACTCGAAACTCCACTACTAGATACTCCACAACTGGAAACTCGACAACTAGAAACTCCACATCTAGAGACTCCACAACTTGAAACTCCACAACTAGAAACTCTGCAACTAGAAACTCCACAACTGGAAAATCCATAACTAGATACTCCACAACTAGAAAATCTACAACTAGAAACTCCACAACCATAGACTCCACAACTTGAAACTCCACAAGTTTAAACTCCACAACTTGAGACTCCACAACTAGAAACTCAACAACTAGAAACTCCACAACTGGAAACTCCCCAACTAGAAACTCCGCAACTAGAAACTCCGCAACAGAAGACTCTACAACTTGAAACTCCACAACTAGAAACTCCACAACTAGAAACTTCGCAACTAGAGACTCCACAACTAGAAACTCCACAACTCTAAACTCCTCAACTAGAAACTCCTCAACCAGAAACTCCACAACTAGAAACTCGCCACTAGAAACTCCGCAACTAGAGACTCCACAACTAGAAACTCCACAACTAGGAACTCCACAACTACAAACTCCACAAATACAGACTCGGCAACTAGAAATTCCATATCTAGAAACTCCACAACTAGAAACTGCAAAACTAGAGACTTCACAACTAGAAACTCAACAACTAGAAACTCCACAACTAAAAACTAGAACTGGAAACTCGGCAACTAGAAACTCCACGACTAGAGACTCTACAACTTGAAACTCCACAACTAGAGACTCTGAACCTAGAAACTCCACAACTCGAAACCACAACTGGAAACTCCACAACTAGACACTCCACAACAAAAAACTCTTCAAATAGAAACTCCTAAACTAGAGACTCCACAACTAGAGAATCTACAACTAGAGACTTGAAACTAGAAACTCCACAACTAAAAACTCAACAACTAGAAACTCCACAGCTTGAGACTCCGCAACTGAAAACTCCACAACTAGAAACTCCGCCACTAGAAACTCCACATCTAAAGACTCCACAACTTGAATCTCTACAACTAGAGACTCTGCAACTAGAAACTCAACAACTAGAGACTGCGCAACTCAACAACTAGAAACTCCACAACTGGAAAATCCACAACTAGATACTCCACAACTAGAAAATCTACAACTAGAAACTCCACAACTATAGACTCCACAACTTGAAACTCCACAAGTTTAAACTCCACAACTTGAGACTCCACAACTAGAAACTCCGCAACTGGAAACTCCCGAACTAAAAACTCTGCAACTAGAAACTCCGCAACAGGAGACTCTACAACTAGAAACTCCACAACTAGAAACTCCAAAACTAGAAACTCCACAACTAGAAACTTCACAACTAGAAACTCCGCAACTAGAGACTCAACAACTAGAAACTCCACAACTTGAAACTGCAAAAACTAGAGACTTCACAACTAGCAACTCAACAACAAGAAACTCCACAACTAAAAAATCCACAACTGGAAACTCCACAACTTGAGCCTCCGCAACTTGAAACTTCACCACTAGAAACTACGCTATTAAAAACTCCGCAACTAGAAACTCCACAACTGGAAACTCCACAACTAGAAACTCCACAACTAGAGACTCCAAAACTCGAAACTCAACAACTAGAAACTCCACAACTAGAAACTCTACAACCAGAGACTCCGCAACTCTACAACTAGAAACTCCACAACTGGAAACTCCACAACTAGATACTCTGCAACTAGAAACTCCACAACTAGAAACTCCACAACTAAAAACTCAACAACTAGAAACTCCACAGCTTGAGACTCCGCAACTTGAAACTCCACAACTAGAAACTCCGCAACTAGAAACTCCACAACTAGGGACTCCACAACAAGAAACTCCACAACTCGAAACTCCACTACTAGATACTCCACAACTGGAAACTCGACAACTAGAAACTCCACATCTAGAGACTCCACAACTTGAAACTCCACAACTAGAAACTCTGCAACTAGAAACTCAACAACTAGATACTCCGCAACTCAACAACTAGAAACTGCACAACTGGAAAATCCACAACTAGATACTCCACAGCTTGAGACTCCACAGCTAGAAACTCCACAACTAGAAACTCCACAACTGGAAACTCCCCAACTAGAAACTCCGCAACTAGAAACTCCGCAACAGAAGACTCTACAACTTAAAACTCCACAACTAGAAACTCCAAAACTAGAAACTCCACAACTAGAAACTTCACAACTAGAAACTCCGCAACTATAGACTCCACAACTAGAAACTCCACAACTCTAAACTCCTCAACTAGAATCTCCACAACCAGAAACTCCACAACTAGAAACTCGCAACTAGAAACTCCGCAACTAGAGACTCCACAACTAGAAACTCCACAACTACAAACTCCACAAATACAGACTCGGCAACTAGAAATTCCATATCTAGAAACTCCACAACTAGAAACTGCAAAACTAGAGACTTCACAACTAGAAACTCAACAACTAGAAACTCCACAACTAAAAACTCCACAACTGGAAACTCCACAACTTGAGACTCTGCAACTTGAAACTTCACAACTAGAAACTCCGCTATTAAAAACTCCGCAACTAGAAACTCCGAAACTAGAAACTCCACAACTTAAAACTCCACAACTAGATACTCCACAACTGGAAACTCGGCAACTAGAAACTCCACGACTAGAGACTCTACAACTTGAAACTCCCGAACTAGAAACTCCGCAACTAGAAACTCCGCAACAGGAGACTCAACAACTAGAAACTCCACAACTAGAAACTCCAAAACTAGAAACTCCAAACCTAGAAACTTCACAACTAGAAACTCCGCAACTAGAGACTCCACAACTACAAACTCCACAACTTTAAACTCCTCAACTAAAAACTCCACAACCAGAAACTCCAAAACTAGAAACTCCACAGCTAGAGACTCCACAGCTAGAAACTCCACAACTAAAACTCCACAAATACAGACTCGGCAACTAGAAATTCCATATCTAGAAACTCCACAACTAGAAACTGCAAAACTGGAGACTTCACAACTAGAAACTCAACAACAAGAAACTCGACAACTAAAAACTCCACAACTGGAAACTCCACAACTTGAGCCTCCGCAACTTGAAACTTCACCACTAGAAACTCCGCTATTAAAAACTCCGCAACTAGAAACTCCACAACTGGAAACTCCACAACTAGAAACTCCACAACTAGAGACTCCACAACTCTAAACTACACAACTAGAAACTCCACAACTAGAAACTCCACAACCAGAGACTCCGCAACTCTACAACTAGAAACTCCGCAACTAGAAACTCCACAACTAGGGACTCCACAACTAGAAACTCCACAACTCGAAACTCCACTACTAGATACTCCACAACTGGAAACTCGACAACTAGAAACTCCACATCCAGAGACTCCACAACTAGAAACTCGCAACTAGAAACTCCGCAATCAGAGACTCCACAACTAGAAACTCCACAACTAGAAACTCCACAACTACAAACTCCACAAATACAGACTCGGCAACTAGAAATTCCATATCTAGAAACTCCACAACTAGAAACTGCAAAACTAGAGACTTCACAACTAGAAACTCAACAACTAGAAACTCCACAACTAAAAACTCCACAACTGGAAACTCCACAACTTGAGACTCTGCAACTTGAAACTTCACAACTAGAAACTCCGCTATTAAAAACTCCGCAACTAGAAACTCCGCAACTAGAAACTCCACAACTTAAAACTCCACAACTAGATACTCCACAACTGGAAACTCGGCAACTAGAAACTCCACGACTAGAGACTCTACAACTTGAAACTCCACAACTAGAGACTCTGCAACTAGAAACTCCACAACTCGAAACCACAACTGAAAACTCCACAACTAGACACTCCACAACAAAAAACTCTTCAACTAGAAACTCCTAAACTAGAGACTCCACAACTAGAGAATCTACAACTAGAGACTTCAAACTAGAAACTCCACAACTAAAAACTCAACAACTAGAAACTCCACAGCTTGAGACTCCGCAACTGAAAACTCCACAACTAGAAACTCCACCACTAGAAACTTCACATCTAAAGACTCCACAACTTGAATCTCTACAACTAGAGACTCTGCAACTAGAAACTCAACAACTAGAGACTGCGCAACTCAACAACTAGAAACTCCACAACTGGAAAATCCACAACTAGATACTCCACAACTAGAAAATCTACAACTAGAAACTCCACAACTATAGACTCCACAACTTGAAACTCCACAAGTTTAAACTCCACAACTTGAGACTCCACAACTAGAAACTCCGCAACTGGAAACTCCCGAACTAGAAACTCTGCAACTAGAAACTCCGCAACAGGAGACTCTACAACTAGAAACTCCACAACTAGAAACTCCAAAACTAGAAACTCCACAACTAGAAACTTCACAACTAGAAACTCCGCAACTAGAGACTCAACAACTAGAAACTCCACAACTTGAAACTCCTAAACTAAAAACTCCACAACCAGAAACTCCACAACTAGAAACTCCGCATCTAGAGACTCCACAACTAGAAACTCCACAACTAGAAACTCCACAACTACAAACTCCACAAATACAGACTCGGTAACTAGAAATTTTATATCTAGAAATTCCACAACTAGAAAGTGCAAAACTAGAGGCTTCACAACTAGAAACTCAACAACTAGAAACTCCACAACTAAAAACTCCACAACTAGAAACTCCACAACTTGAGACTCCGCAACTTGAAACTTCACACTAGAAACTCCGCTATTAAAAACTCCGCAGCTAGAAACTCCACAACTGGAAACTCCACAACTAGAAACTCCACAACTAGAAACTCCACAACTCGAAACTCCACAACTCCACAACTAGAAACTCCACAACCAGAGACTCCGCAACTCCACAACTAGAAACTCCACAACTGGAAACTCCACAACTAGATACTCTGCAACAAGAAACTCCACAACTAGAGACTCAACAACTTGAAACTCCACAACTTTAAACTCCACAACTTGAGACTCCACAACTAGAAACTCCACAACTTGAAACTCCACAACTAGAAACTCCACAACCAGAAACTCCACAACTAGAAACTACACAGCTAGAAACTCCACAACTAGAAACTCTGCAACTAGAGACTCGACAACTAGAAACTCAACAACTAGAAACTCCACAACTACAAGCTACACAAATAGAGACTCGGCTACAAGAAATTTCATGTTAGAAAGTCCACAACTATAACTCCACAACTGGAAACTCCACAACTAGAAACTCCACAACTAGAAACTCGACAACTAGAGAATCCGCAACTAGAAACTCCACATTCGGAGACTCTGCAACTAGAAACTCCGCAGCTAGATACTCCACAAATAGAAACTCCGCAACTAGAAACTCCGCAGCTAGAAACTACACAACTAGAGACTCCACAACTAGAAACTCCACAACTAGAAAGTCCACAAATTAAAACCTCACAACCTTAAGTTACGCAACTAGAAAATCCACAGCTAGAGATTCCGCAACTAGAAACTCCATAACTAGAAACTCCACAACTAGAAACTCCAAAACTCGAAACTCCACAACTTGAAACTTCACAACAGGAAACTCCACAACTAGAAACTCCGCAACTAGAAACTCCACATCTAGAGACTCCACAACTTGAAACTCCACAACTAGAGACTCTGCAACTAGAAACTCAACAACTAGAGACTGCGCAACTCAACAACTAGAAACTCCACAACTGGAAACTCCACAACTAGAAACTCCACATTTAGAAACTCCACAACTAGAAACTCGACAACTAGAGAATCCGCAACTAGAAACTCGACAATCAGAGACTCTGCAACTAGAAACTCCACAGCTTGAGACTCCGCCACTTGAAACTCCACAACTAGAAACTCCGCAACTAGAAACTCCACAACTAGGGACTCCACAACTAGAAACTCCACAACTAGAAACTCCACAACTCGAAACTCGACTACTAGATACTCCACAACTGGAAACTCGGCAACTAGAAACTCCACGACTAGAGACTCTACAACTTGAAACTCCACAACTAGAAACTCTGCAACTAGAAACTCCACAACTCGAAACCACAACTGGAAACTCCAAAACTAGACACTCCACAACAAAAAACTCTTCAACTAGAAACTCCTAAACTAGAGACTCCACAACTAGAGAATCTACAACTAGAGACTTCAAACAAGAAACTCCACAACTAAAAACTCAACAACTAGAAAATCCACAGCTTGAGACTCCGCAACTTGAAACTCCACAAGTAGAAACTCCGCAACTAGAAACTCCACATCTAGAGACTCCACAACTTGAAACTCCACAACTAGAGACTCTGCAACTAGAAACTCAACAACTAGAGACTGCGCACCTCAACAACTAGAAACTCCACAACTGGAAAATCCACAACTAGATACTCCACAACTAGAAAATCTACAACTAGAAACTCCACAACTATAGACTCCACAACTTGAAACTCCACAAGTTTAAACTCCACAACTTGAGACTCCACAACTAGAAACTCCGCAACTGGAAACTCCCGAACTAGAAACTCTGCAACTAGAAACTCCGCAACAGGAGACTCTACAACTAGAAACTCCACAACTAGAAACTCCAAAACTAGAAACTCCACAACTAGAAACTTCACAACTAGAAACTCCGCAACTAGAGACTCAACAACTAGAAACTCCACAACTTGAAACTCCTAAACTAAAAACTCCACAACCAGAAACTCCACAACTAGAAACTCCGCATCTAGAGACTCCACAACTAGAAACTCCACAACTAGAAACTCCACAACTACAAACTCCACAAATACAGACTCGGTAACTAGAAATTTTATATCTAGAAATTCCACAACTAGAAAGTGCAAAACTAGAGGCTTCACAACTAGAAACTCAACAACTAGAAACTCCACAACTAAAAACTCCACAACTAGAAACTCCACAACTTGAGACTCCGCAACTTGAAACTTCACACTAGAAACTCCGCTATTAAAAACTCCGCAGCTAGAAACTCCACAACTGGAAACTCCACAACTAGAAACTCCACAACTAGAAACTCCACAACTCGAAACTCCACAACTCCACAACTAGAAACTCCACAACCAGAGACTCCGCAACTCCACAACTAGAAACTCCACAACTGGAAACTCCACAACTAGATACTCTGCAACAAGAAACTCCACAACTAGAGACTCAACAACTTGAAACTCCACAACTTTAAACTCCACAACTTGAGACTCCACAACTAGAAACTCCACAACTTGAAACTCCACAACTAGAAACTCCACAACCAGAAACTCCACAACTAGAAACTACACAGCTAGAAACTCCACAACTAGAAACTCTGCAACTAGAGACTCGACAACTAGAAACTCAACAACTAGAAACTCCACAACTACAAGCTACACAAATAGAGACTCGGCTACAAGAAATTTCATGTTAGAAAGTCCACAACTATAACTCCACAACTGGAAACTCCACAACTAGAAACTCCACAACTAGAAACTCGACAACTAGAGAATCCGCAACTAGAAACTCCACATTCGGAGACTCTGCAACTAGAAACTCCGCAGCTAGATACTCCACAAATAGAAACTCCGCAACTAGAAACTCCGCAGCTAGAAACTACACAACTAGAGACTCCACAACTAGAAACTCCACAACTAGAAAGTCCACAAATTAAAACCTCACAACCTTAAGTTACGCAACTAGAAAATCCACAGCTAGAGATTCCGCAACTAGAAACTCCATAACTAGAAACTCCACAACTAGAAACTCCAAAACTCGAAACTCCACAACTTGAAACTTCACAACAGGAAACTCCACAACTAGAAACTCCGCAACTAGAAACTCCACATCTAGAGACTCCACAACTTGAAACTCCACAACTAGAGACTCTGCAACTAGAAACTCAACAACTAGAGACTGCGCAACTCAACAACTAGAAACTCCACAACTGGAAACTCCACAACTAGAAACTCCACATTTAGAAACTCCACAACTAGAAACTCGACAACTAGAGAATCCGCAACTAGAAACTCGACAATCAGAGACTCTGCAACTAGAAACTCCACAGCTTGAGACTCCGCCACTTGAAACTCCACAACTAGAAACTCCGCAACTAGAAACTCCACAACTAGGGACTCCACAACTAGAAACTCCACAACTAGAAACTCCACAACTCGAAACTCGACTACTAGATACTCCACAACTGGAAACTCGGCAACTAGAAACTCCACGACTAGAGACTCTACAACTTGAAACTCCACAACTAGAAACTCTGCAACTAGAAACTCCACAACTCGAAACCACAACTGGAAACTCCAAAACTAGACACTCCACAACAAAAAACTCTTCAACTAGAAACTCCTAAACTAGAGACTCCACAACTAGAGAATCTACAACTAGAGACTTCAAACAAGAAACTCCACAACTAAAAACTCAACAACTAGAAAATCCACAGCTTGAGACTCCGCAACTTGAAACTCCACAAGTAGAAACTCCGCAACTAGAAACTCCACATCTAGAGACTCCACAACTTGAAACTCCACAACTAGAGACTCTGCAACTAGAAACTCAACAACTAGAGACTGCGCACCTCAACAACTAGAAACTCCACAACTGGAAAATCCACAACTAGATACTCCACAACTAGAAAATCTACAACTAGAAACTCCACAACTATAGACTCCACAACTTGAAACTCCACAAGTTTAAACTCCACAACTTGATACTCCACAACTAGAAACTCCGCAACTGGAAACTCCCGAACTAGAAACTCCGCAACTAGAATCTCCGCAACAGGAGACTCAACAACTAGAAACTCCACAACTAGAAACTCCAAAACTAGAAACTCCACAACTAGAAACTTCACAACTAGAAACTCCGCAACTAGAGACTCCACAACTAGAAACTCCACAACTTGAAACTCCTCAACTAAAAACTCCACAACCTGAAACTCCACAACTAGAAACTCCGCAACTAGAAACTCCGCATCTAGAGACTCCACAGCTAGAAACTCCACAAATACAGACTCGGCAACTAGAAATTCCATATCTAGAAACTCCACAACTAGAAACTGCAAAACTAGAGACTTCACAACTAGAAACTCAACAACTAGAAACTCCACAACTAAAAACTCCACAACTGGAAACTCCACAACTTGAGACTCTGCAACTTGAAACTTCAACTCTAGAAACTCCGCTATTAAAAACTCCGCAACTAGAAACTCCGCAACTAGAAACTCCACAACTTAAAACTCCACAACTAGATACTCCACAACTGGAAACTCGGCAACTAGAAACTCCACGACTAGAGACTCTACAACTTGAAACTCCACAACTAGAAACTCTGCAACTAGAAACTCCACAACTCGAAACCACAACTGAAAACTCCACAACTAGACACTCCACAACAAAAAACTCTTCAACTAGAAACTCCTAAACTAGAGACTCCACAACTAGAGAATCTACAACTAGAGACTTCAAACTAGAAACTCCACAACTAAAAACTCAACAACTAGAAACTCCACAGCTTCAGACTCCGCAACTTGAAACTCCACAACTAGAAACTCCGCAACTAGAAACTCCACAACTAGGGACTCCACAACTAGAAACTCCACAACTAGAAACTCCACAACTCGAAACTCGACTACTAGATACTCCACAACTGGAAACTCGACAACTACAACTAGAAACTCCGCAACTAGAAACTCCACAACTAGAAACTCCGCAACTAGAAACTCCACAACTAGGGACTCCACAACTAGAAACTCCACAACTAGAAACTCCACAACTCGAAACTCCTTTACTAGATACTCCACAACTGGAAACTCGACAACTAGAAACTCCACATCTAGAGACTCCACAACTTGAAACTCCACAACTAGAAACTCTGCATCTAGAAACTCAACAACTAGATACTCCGCAACTCAACAACTAGAAACTCCACAACTGGAAAATCCATAACTAGATACTCCACAACTAGAAAATCTACAACTAGAAACTCCACAACCATAGACTCCACAACTTGAAACTCCACAAGTTTAAACTCCACAACTTGAGACTCCACAACTAGAAACTCCACAACTAGAAACTCCACAACTGGAAACTCCCCAACTAGAAACTCCGCAACTAGAAACTCCACAACTAGAATCTTCACAACTAGAAACTTCGCAACTAGAGACTCCACAACTAGAAACTCCACAACTCTAAACTCCTCAACTAGAAACTCCTCAACCAAAAACTCCACAAATAGAAACTCGCAACTAGAAACTCCGCAACTAGAGACTCCACAACTTGACACTCCACAACTAGGAACTCCACAACTACAAACTCCACAAATACAGACTCGGCAACTAGAAATTCCATATCTAGAAACTCCACAACTAGAAACTGCAAAACTAGAGACTTCACAACTAGAAACTCAACAACTAGAAACTCCACAACTAAAAACTAGAACTGGAAACTCGGCAACTAGAAACTCCACGACTAGAGACTCTACAACTTGAAACTCCACAACTAGAGACTCTGCAACTAGAAACTCCACAACTCGAAACCACAACTGGGAACTCCACAACTAGACACTCCACAACAAAAAACTCTTCAACTAGAAACTCCTAAACTAGAGACTCCACAACTAGAGAATCTACAACTAGAGATTTCAAACTAGAAACTCCACAACTAAAAACTCAACAACTAGAAACTCCACAGCTTGAGACTCCGCAACTGAAAACTCCACAACTAGAAACTCCGCCACTAGAAACTCCACATCTAGAGACTCCACAACTTGAATCTCTACAACTAGAGACTCTGCAACTAGAAACTCAACAACTAGAGACTGCGCAACTCAACAACTAGAAACTCCACAACTGGAAAATCCACAACTAGATACTCCACAACTAGAAAATCTACAACTAGAAACTCCACAACTATAGACTCCACAACTTGAAACTCCACAAGTTTAAACTCCACAACTTGAGACTCCACAACTAGAAACTCCGCAACTGGAAACTCCCGAACTAGAAACTCCGCAACTAGAAACTCCAAAACTAGAAACTCCACAACTAGAAACTTCACAACTAGAAACTCCGCAACTAGAGACTCCACAACTAGAAACTCCACAACTACAAACTCCACAAATACAGACTCGGCAACTAGAAATTTTATATCTAGAAACTCCACAACTAGAAACTGCAAAACTAGAGACTTCACAACTAGAAACTCAACAACTAGAAACTCCACAACTAAAAACTCCACAACTGGAAACTCCACAACTTGAGACTCCGCAACTTGAAACTTCACCACTAGAAACTCCGCTATTAAAAACTCCGCAACTAGAAACTCCACAACTGGAAAATCCACAACTAGAAACTCCACAACTAGAAGCTCCACAACTCGAAACTCCACAACTAGAAACTCCACAACTAGAAACTCCACAACTGGAAACTCCACAACTAGATACTCTGCAACAAGAAACTCCACAACTAGAGACTCAACAACTTGAAACTCCACAACTTTAAACTCCACAACTTGAGACTCCACAACTAGAAACTCCACAACTTGAAACTCCACAACTAGAAACTCCACAACCAGAAACTCCACAACTAGAAACTACACAGCTAGAAACTCCACAACTAGAAACTCTGCAACTAGAGACTCGACAACTAGAAACTCAACAACTAGAAACTCCACAACTACAAGCTACACAAATAGAGACTCGGCTACAAGAAATTTCATGTCTAGAAAGTCCACAACTATAACTCCACAACTGGAAACTCCACAACTAGAAACTCCACAACTAGAAACTCGACAACTAGAGAATCCGCAACTAGAAACTCCACATTCAGAGACTCTGCAACTAGAAACTCCGCAGCTAGATACTCCACAAATAGAAATTCCGCAACTAGAAACTCCGCAGCTAGAAACTACACAACTAGAGACTCCACAACTAGAAACTCCACAACTAGAAAGTCCACAAATTAAAACCTCACAACCTTAAGTTACGCAACTAGAAAATCCACAGCTAGAGATTCCGCAACTAGAAACTCCATAACTAGAAACTCCACAACTCAAAACTCCACAACTAGAAACTCCAAAACTCGAAACTCCACAACTCGAAACTTCACAACTGGAAACTCCACAACTAGAAACTCCGCAACTAGAAACTCCACATCTAGAGACTCCACAACTTGAAACTCCACAACTAGAGACTCTGCGACTAGAAACTCAACAACTAGAGACTGCGCAACTCAACAACTAGAAACTCCACAACTGGAAACTCCACAACTAGAAACTCCACATTTAGAAACTCCACAACTACAAACTCGACAACTAGAGAATCCGCAACTAGAAACTCCACAATCAGAGACTCTGCAACTAGAAACTCCACAGCTTGAGACTCCGCAACTTGAAACTCCACAACTAGAAACTCCGCAACTAGAAACTCCACAACTAGAGACTCAACAACTAGAAACTCCACAACTAGAAACTCCACAACTCGAAACTCGACTACTAGATACTCCACAACTGGAAACTCGGCAACTAGAAACTCAACGACTAGAGACTCGACAACTACAACTAGAAACTCCGCAACTAGAAACTCCACAACTAGAAACTCCGCAACTAGAAACTCCACAACTAGGGACTCCACAACTAGAAACTCCACAACTAGAAACTCCACAACTCGAAACTCCACTACTAGATACTCCACAACTGGAAACTCGACAACTAGAAACTCCACATCTAGAGACTCCACAACTTGAAACTCCACAACTAGAAACTCTGCAACTAGAAACTCCACAACTGGAAAATCCATAACTAGATACTCCACAACTAGAAAATCTACAACTAGAAACTCCACAACCATAGACTCCACAACTTGAAACTCCACAAGTTTAAACTCCACAACTTGAGACTCCACAACTAGAAACTCAACAACTAGAAACTCCACAACTGGAAACTCCCCAACTAGAAACTCCGCAACTAGAAACTCCGCAACAGAAGACTCTACAACTTGAAACTCCACAACTAGAAACTCCAAAACTAGAAACTCCACAACTAGAAACTTCGCAACTAGAGACTCCACAACTAGAAACTCCACAACTCTAAACTCCTCAACTAGAAACTCCTCAACCAGAAACTCCACAACTAGAAACTCGCCACTAGAAACTCCGCAACTAGAGACTCCACAACTAGAAACTCCACAACTAGGAACTCCACAACTACAAACTCCACAAATACAGACTCGGCAACTAGAAATTCCATATCTAGAAACTCCACAACTAGAAACTGCAAAACTAGAGACTTCACAACTAGAAACTCAACAACTAGAAACTCCACAACTAAAAACTAGAACTGGAAACTCGGCAACTAGAAACTCCACGACTAGAGACTCTACAACTTGAAACTCCACAACTAGAGACTCTGAACCTAGAAACTCCACAACTCGAAACCACAACTGGAAACTCCACAACTAGACACTCCACAACAAAAAACTCTTCAAATAGAAACTCCTAAACTAGAGACTCCACAACTAGAGAATCTACAACTAGAGACTTGAAACTAGAAACTCCACAACTAAAAACTCAACAACTAGAAACTCCACAGCTTGAGACTCCGCAACTGAAAACTCCACAACTAGAAACTCCGCCACTAGAAACTCCACATCTAAAGACTCCACAACTTGAATCTCTACAACTAGAGACTCTGCAACTAGAAACTCAACAACTAGAGACTGCGCAACTCAACAACTAGAAACTCCACAACTGGAAAATCCACAACTAGATACTCCACAACTAGAAAATCTACAACTAGAAACTCCACAACTATAGACTCCACAACTTGAAACTCCACAAGTTTAAACTCCACAACTTGAGACTCCACAACTAGAAACTCCGCAACTGGAAACTCCCGAACTAAAAACTCTGCAACTAGAAACTCCGCAACAGGAGACTCTACAACTAGAAACTCCACAACTAGAAACTCCAAAACTAGAAACTCCACAACTAGAAACTTCACAACTAGAAACTCCGCAACTAGAGACTCAACAACTAGAAACTCCACAACTTGAAACTGCAAAAACTAGAGACTTCACAACTAGCAACTCAACAACAAGAAACTCCACAACTAAAAAATCCACAACTGGAAACTCCACAACTTGAGCCTCCGCAACTTGAAACTTCACCACTAGAAACTACGCTATTAAAAACTCCGCAACTAGAAACTCCACAACTGGAAACTCCACAACTAGAAACTCCACAACTAGAGACTCCAAAACTCGAAACTCAACAACTAGAAACTCCACAACTAGAAACTCCACAACCAGAGACTCCGCAACTCTACAACTAGAAACTCCACAACTGGAAACTCCACAACTAGATACTCTGCAACTAGAAACTCCACAACTAGAAACTCCACAACTAAAAACTCAACAACTAGAAACTCCACAGCTTGAGACTCCGCAACTTGAAACTCCACAACTAGAAACTCCGCAACTAGAAACTCCACAACTAGGGACTCCACAACAAGAAACTCCACAACTCGAAACTCCACTACTAGATACTCCACAACTGGAAACTCGACAACTAGAAACTCCACATCTAGAGACTCCACAACTTGAAACTCCACAACTAGAAACTCTGCAACTAGAAACTCAACAACTAGATACTCCGCAACTCAACAACTAGAAACTGCACAACTGGAAAATCCACAACTAGATACTCCACAGCTTGAGACTCCACAGCTAGAAACTCCACAACTAGAAACTCCACAACTGGAAACTCCCCAACTAGAAACTCCGCAACTAGAAACTCCGCAACAGAAGACTCTACAACTTAAAACTCCACAACTAGAAACTCCAAAACTAGAAACTCCACAACTAGAAACTTCACAACTAGAAACTCCGCAACTATAGACTCCACAACTAGAAACTCCACAACTCTAAACTCCTCAACTAGAATCTCCACAACCAGAAACTCCACAACTAGAAACTCGCAACTAGAAACTCCGCAACTAGAGACTCCACAACTAGAAACTCCACAACTACAAACTCCACAAATACAGACTCGGCAACTAGAAATTCCATATCTAGAAACTCCACAACTAGAAACTGCAAAACTAGAGACTTCACAACTAGAAACTCAACAACTAGAAACTCCACAACTAAAAACTCCACAACTGGAAACTCCACAACTTGAGACTCTGCAACTTGAAACTTCACAACTAGAAACTCCGCTATTAAAAACTCCGCAACTAGAAACTCCGAAACTAGAAACTCCACAACTTAAAACTCCACAACTAGATACTCCACAACTGGAAACTCGGCAACTAGAAACTCCACGACTAGAGACTCTACAACTTGAAACTCCCGAACTAGAAACTCCGCAACTAGAAACTCCGCAACAGGAGACTCAACAACTAGAAACTCCACAACTAGAAACTCCAAAACTAGAAACTCCAAACCTAGAAACTTCACAACTAGAAACTCCGCAACTAGAGACTCCACAACTAGAAACTCCACAACTTTAAACTCCTCAACTAAAAACTCCACAACCAGAAACTCCAAAACTAGAAACTCCACAGCTAGAGACTCCACAGCTAGAAACTCCACAACTAAAACTCCACAAATACAGACTCGGCAACTAGAAATTCCATATCTAGAAACTCCACAACTAGAAACTGCAAAACTGGAGACTTCACTACTAGAAACTCAACAACAAGAAACTCGACAACTAAAAACTCCACAACTGGAAACTCCACAACTTGAGCCTCCGCAACTTGAAACTTCACCACTAGAAACTCCGCTATTAAAAACTCCGCAACTAGAAACTCCACAACTGGAAACTCCACAACTAGAAACTCCACAACTAGAGACTCCACAACTCTAAACTACACAACTAGAAACTCCACAACTAGAAACTCCACAACCAGAGACTCCGCAACTCTACAACTAGAAACTCCGCAACTAGAAACTCCACAACTAGGGACTCCACAACTAGAAACTCCACAACTCGAAACTCCACTACTAGATACTCCACAACTGGAAACTCGACAACTAGAAACTCCACATCCAACGACTCCACAACTAGAAACTCGCAACTAGAAACTCCGCAATCAGAGACTCCACAACTAGAAACTCCACAACTAGAAACTCCACAACTACAAACTCCACAAATACAGACTCGGCAACTAGAAATTCCATATCTAGAAACTCCACAACTAGAAACTGCAAAACTAGAGACTTCACAACTAGAAACTCAACAACTAGAAACTCCACAACTAAAAACTCCACAACTGGAAACTCCACAACTTGAGACTCTGCAACTTGAAACTTCACAACTAGAAACTCCGCTATTAAAAACTCCGCAACTAGAAACTCCGCAACTAGAAACTCCACAACTTAAAACTCCACAACTAGATACTCCACAACTGGAAACTCGGCAACTAGAAACTCCACGACTAGAGACTCTACAACTTGAAACTCCACAACTAGAGACTCTGCAACTAGAAACTCCACAACTCGAAACCACAACTGAAAACTCCACAACTAGACACTCCACAACAAAAAACTCTTCAACTAGAAACTCCTAAACTAGAGACTCCACAACTAGAGAATCTACAACTAGAGACTTCAAACTAGAAACTCCACAACTAAAAACTCAACAACTAGAAACTCCACAGCTTGAGACTCCGCAACTGAAAACTCCACAACTAGAAACTCCACCACTAGAAACTTCACATCTAAAGACTCCACAACTTGAATCTCTACAACTAGAGACTCTGCAACTAGAAACTCAACAACTAGAGACTGCGCAACTCAACAACTAGAAACTCCACAACTGGAAAATCCACAACTAGATACTCCACAACTAGAAAATCTACAACTAGAAACTCCACAACTATAGACTCCACAACTTGAAACTCCACAAGTTTAAACTCCACAACTTGAGACTCCACAACTAGAAACTCCGCAACTGGAAACTCCCGAACTAGAAACTCTGCAACTAGAAACTCCGCAACAGGAGACTCTACAACTAGAAACTCCACAACTAGAAACTCCAAAACTAGAAACTCCACAACTAGAAACTTCACAACTAGAAACTCCGCAACTAGAGACTCAACAACTAGAAACTCCACAACTTGAAACTCCTAAACTAAAAACTCCACAACCAGAAACTCCACAACTAGAAACTCCGCATCTAGAGACTCCACAACTAGAAACTCCACAACTAGAAACTCCACAACTACAAACTCCACAAATACAGACTCGGTAACTAGAAATTTTATATCTAGAAATTCCACAACTAGAAAGTGCAAAACTAGAGGCTTCACAACTAGAAACTCAACAACTAGAAACTCCACAACTAAAAACTCCACAACTAGAAACTCCACAACTTGAGACTCCGCAACTTGAAACTTCACACTAGAAACTCCGCTATTAAAAACTCCGCAGCTAGAAACTCCACAACTGGAAACTCCACAACTAGAAACTCCACAACTAGAAACTCCACAACTCGAAACTCCACAACTCCACAACTAGAAACTCCACAACCAGAGACTCCGCAACTCCACAACTAGAAACTCCACAACTGGAAACTCCACAACTAGATACTCTGCAACAAGAAACTCCACAACTAGAGACTCAACAACTTGAAACTCCACAACTTTAAACTCCACAACTTGAGACTCCACAACTAGAAACTCCACAACTTGAAACTCCACAACTAGAAACTCCACAACCAGAAACTCCACAACTAGAAACTACACAGCTAGAAACTCCACAACTAGAAACTCTGCAACTAGAGACTCGACAACTAGAAACTCAACAACTAGAAACTCCACAACTACAAGCTACACAAATAGAGACTCGGCTACAAGAAATTTCATGTTAGAAAGTCCACAACTATAACTCCACAACTGGAAACTCCACAACTAGAAACTCCACAACTAGAAACTCGACAACTAGAGAATCCGCAACTAGAAACTCCACATTCGGAGACTCTGCAACTAGAAACTCCGCAGCTAGATACTCCACAAATAGAAACTCCGCAACTAGAAACTCCGCAGCTAGAAACTACACAACTAGAGACTCCACAACTAGAAACTCCACAACTAGAAAGTCCACAAATTAAAACCTCACAACCTTAAGTTACGCAACTAGAAAATCCACAGCTAGAGATTCCGCAACTAGAAACTCCATAACTAGAAACTCCACAACTAGAAACTCCAAAACTCGAAACTCCACAACTTGAAACTTCACAACAGGAAACTCCACAACTAGAAACTCCGCAACTAGAAACTCCACATCTAGAGACTCCACAACTTGAAACTCCACAACTAGAGACTCTGCAACTAGAAACTCAACAACTAGAGACTGCGCAACTCAACAACTAGAAACTCCACAACTGGAAACTCCACAACTAGAAACTCCACATTTAGAAACTCCACAACTAGAAACTCGACAACTAGAGAATCCGCAACTAGAAACTCGACAATCAGAGACTCTGCAACTAGAAACTCCACAGCTTGAGACTCCGCCACTTGAAACTCCACAACTAGAAACTCCGCAACTAGAAACTCCACAACTAGGGACTCCACAACTAGAAACTCCACAACTAGAAACTCCACAACTCGAAACTCGACTACTAGATACTCCACAACTGGAAACTCGGCAACTAGAAACTCCACGACTAGAGACTCTACAACTTGAAACTCCACAACTAGAAACTCTGCAACTAGAAACTCCACAACTCGAAACCACAACTGGAAACTCCAAAACTAGACACTCCACAACAAAAAACTCTTCAACTAGAAACTCCTAAACTAGAGACTCCACAACTAGAGAATCTACAACTAGAGACTTCAAACAAGAAACTCCACAACTAAAAACTCAACAACTAGAAAATCCACAGCTTGAGACTCCGCAACTTGAAACTCCACAAGTAGAAACTCCGCAACTAGAAACTCCACATCTAGAGACTCCACAACTTGAAACTCCACAACTAGAGACTCTGCAACTAGAAACTCAACAACTAGAGACTGCGCACCTCAACAACTAGAAACTCCACAACTGGAAAATCCACAACTAGATACTCCACAACTAGAAAATCTACAACTAGAAACTCCACAACTATAGACTCCACAACTTGAAACTCCACAAGTTTAAACTCCACAACTTGATACTCCACAACTAGAAACTCCGCAACTGGAAACTCCCGAACTAGAAACTCCGCAACTAGAAACTCCGCAACAGGAGACTCAACAACTAGAAACTCCACAACTAGAAACTCCAAAACTAGAAACTCCACAACTAGAAACTTCACAACTAGAAACTCCGCAACTAGAGACTCCACAACTAGAAACTCCACAACTTGAAACTCCTCAACTAAAAACTCCACAACCTGAAACTCCACAACTAGAAACTCCGCAACTAGAAACTCCGCATCTAGAGACTCCACAGCTAGAAACTCCACAAATACAGACTCGGCAACTAGAAATTCCATATCTAGAAACTCCACAACTAGAAACTGCAAAACTAGAGACTTCACAACTAGAAACTCAACAACTAGAAACTCCACAACTAAAAACTCCACAACTGGAAACTCCACAACTTGAGACTCTGCAACTTGAAACTTCAACTCTAGAAACTCCGCTATTAAAAACTCCGCAACTAGAAACTCCGCAACTAGAAACTCCACAACTTAAAACTCCACAACTAGATACTCCACAACTGGAAACTCGGCAACTAGAAACTCCACGACTAGAGACTCTACAACTTGAAACTCCACAACTAGAAACTCTGCAACTAGAAACTCCACAACTCGAAACCACAACTGAAAACTCCACAACTAGACACTCCACAACAAAAAACTCTTCGACTAGAAACTCCTAAACTAGAGACTCCACAACTAGAGAATCTACAACTAGAGACTTCAAACTAGAAACTCCACAACTAAAAACTCAACAACTAGAAACTCCACAGCTTCAGACTCCGCAACTTGAAACTCCACAACTAGAAACTCCGCAACTAGAAACTCCACAACTAGGGACTCCACAACTAGAAACTCCACAACTAGAAACTCCACAACTCGAAACTCGACTACTAGATACTCCACAACTGGAAACTCGACAACTACAACTAGAAACTCCGCAACTAGAAACTCCACAACTAGAAACTCCGCAACTAGAAACTCCACAACTAGGGACTCCACAACTAGAAACTCCACAACTAGAAACTCCACAACTCGAAACTCCTTTACTAGATACTCCACAACTGGAAACTCGACAACTAGAAACTCCACATCTAGAGACTCCACAACTTGAAACTCCACAACTAGAAACTCTGCATCTAGAAACTCAACAACTAGATACTCCGCAACTCAACAACTAGAAACTCCACAACTGGAAAATCCATAACTAGATACTCCACAACTAGAAAATCTACAACTAGAAACTCCACAACCATAGACTCCACAACTTGAAACTCCACAAGTTTAAACTCCACAACTTGAGACTCCACAACTAGAAACTCCACAACTAGAAACTCCACAACTGGAAACTCCCCAACTAGAAACTCCGCAACTAGAAACTCCACAACTAGAAACTTCACAACTAGAAACTTCGCAACTAGAGACTCCACAACTAGAAACTCCACAACTCTAAACTCCTCAACTAGAAACTCCTCAACCAAAAACTCCACAAATAGAAACTCGCAACTAGAAACTCCGCAACTAGAGACTCCACAACTTGACACTCCACAACTAGGAACTCCACAACTACAAACTCCACAAATACAGACTCGGCAACTAGAAATTCCATATCTAGAAACTCCACAACTAGAAACTGCAAAACTAGAGACTTCACAACTAGAAACTCAACAACTAGAAACTCCACAACTAAAAACTAGAACTGGAAACTCGGCAACTAGAAACTCCACGACTAGAGACTCTACAACTTGAAACTCCACAACTAGAGACTCTGCAACTAGAAACTCCACAACTCGAAACCACAACTGGGAACTCCACAACTAGACACTCCACAACAAAAAACTCTTCAACTAGAAACTCCTAAACTAGAGACTCCACAACTAGAGAATCTACAACTAGAGATTTCAAACTAGAAACTCCACAACTAAAAACTCAACAACTAGAAACTCCACAGCTTGAGACTCCGCAACTGAAAACTCCACAACTAGAAACTCCGCCACTAGAAACTCCACATCTAGAGACTCCACAACTTGAATCTCTACAACTAGAGACTCTGCAACTAGAAACTCAAAAACTAGAGACTGCGCAACTCAACAACTAGAAACTCCACAACTGGAAAATCCACAACTAGATACTCCACAACTAGAAAATCTACAACTAGAAACTCCACAACTATAGACTCCACAACTTGAAACTCCACAAGTTTAAACTCCACAACTTGAGACTCCACAACTAGAAACTCCGCAACTGGAAACTCCCGAACTAGAAACTCCGCAACTAGAAACTCCAAAACTAGAAACTCCACAACTAGAAACTTCACAACTAGAAACTCCGCAACTAGAGACTCCACAACTAGAAACTCCACAACTACAAACTCCACAAATACAGACTCGGCAACTAGAAATTTTATATCTAGAAACTCCACAACTAGAAACTGCAAAACTAGAGACTTCACAACTAGAAACTCAACAACTAGAAACTCCACAACTAAAAACTCCACAACTGGAAACTCCACAACTTGAGACTCCGCAACTTGAAACTTCACCACTAGAAACTCCGCTATTAAAAACTCCGCAACTAGAAACTCCACAACTGGAAAATCCACAACTAGAAACTCCACAACTAGAAGCTCCACAACTCGAAACTCCACAACTAGAAACTCCACAACTAGAAACTCCACAACTGGAAACTCCACAACTAGATACTCTGCAACAAGAAACTCCACAACTAGAGACTCAACAACTTGAAACTCCACAACTTTAAACTCCACAACTTGAGACTCCACAACTAGAAACTCCACAACTTGAAACTCCACAACTAGAAACTCCACAACCAGAAACTCCACAACTAGAAACTACACAGCTAGAAACTCCACAACTAGAAACTCTGCAACTAGAGACTCGACAACTAGAAACTCAACAACTAGAAACTCCACAACTACAAGCTACACAAATAGAGACTCGGCTACAAGAAATTTCATGTCTAGAAAGTCCACAACTATAACTCCACAACTGGAAACTCCACAACTAGAAACTCCACAACTAGAAACTCGACAACTAGAGAATCCGCAACTAGAAACTCCACATTCAGAGACTCTGCAACTAGAAACTCCGCAGCTAGATACTCCACAAATAGAAATTCCGCAACTAGAAACTCCGCAGCTAGAAACTACACAACTAGAGACTCCACAACTAGAAACTCCACAACTAGAAAGTCCACAAATTAAAACCTCACAACCTTAAGTTACGCAACTAGAAAATCCACAGCTAGAGATTCCGCAACTAGAAACTCCATAACTAGAAACTCCACAACTCAAAACTCCACAACTAGAAACTCCAAAACTCGAAACTCCACAACTCGAAACTTCACAACTGGAAACTCCACAACTAGAAACTCCGCAACTAGAAACTCCACATCTAGAGACTCCACAACTTGAAACTCCACAACTAGAGACTCTGCGACTAGAAACTCAACAACTAGAGACTGCGCAACTCAACAACTAGAAACTCCACAACTGGAAACTCCACAACTAGAAACTCCACATTTAGAAACTCCACAACTACAAACTCGACAACTAGAGAATCCGCAACTAGAAACTCCACAATCAGAGACTCTGCAACTAGAAACTCCACAGCTTGAGACTCCGCAACTTGAAACTCCACAACTAGAAACTCCGCAACTAGAAACTCCACAACTAGAGACTCAACAACTAGAAACTCCACAACTAGAAACTCCACAACTCGAAACTCGACTACTAGATACTCCACAACTGGAAACTCGGCAACTAGAAACTCAACGACTAGAGACTCGACAACTACAACTAGAAACTCCGCAACTAGAAACTCCACAACTAGAAACTCCGCAACTAGAAACTCCACAACTAGGGACTCCACAACTAGAAACTCCACAACTAGAAACTCCACAACTCGAAACTCCACTACTAGATACTCCACAACTGGAAACTCGACAACTAGAAACTCCACATCTAGAGACTCCACAACTTGAAACTCCACAACTAGAAACTCTGCAACTAGAAACTCCACAACTGGAAAATCCATAACTAGATACTCCACAACTAGAAAATCTACAACTAGAAACTCCACAACCATAGACTCCACAACTTGAAACTCCACAAGTTTAAACTCCACAACTTGAGACTCCACAACTAGAAACTCAACAACTAGAAACTCCACAACTGGAAACTCCCCAACTAGAAACTCCGCAACTAGAAACTCCGCAACAGAAGACTCTACAACTTGAAACTCCACAACTAGAAACTCCAAAACTAGAAACTCCACAACTAGAAACTTCGCAACTAGAGACTCCACAACTAGAAACTCCACAACTCTAAACTCCTCAACTAGAAACTCCTCAACCAGAAACTCCACAACTAGAAACTCGCCACTAGAAACTCCGCAACTAGAGACTCCACAACTAGAAACTCCACAACTAGGAACTCCACAACTACAAACTCCACAAATACAGACTCGGCAACTAGAAATTCCATATCTAGAAACTCCACAACTAGAAACTGCAAAACTAGAGACTTCACAACTAGAAACTCAACAACTAGAAACTCCACAACTAAAAACTAGAACTGGAAACTCGGCAACTAGAAACTCCACGACTAGAGACTCTACAACTTGAAACTCCACAACTAGAGACTCTGAACCTAGAAACTCCACAACTCGAAACCACAACTGGAAACTCCACAACTAGACACTCCACAACAAAAAACTCTTCAAATAGAAACTCCTAAACTAGAGACTCCACAACTAGAGAATCTACAACTAGAGACTTGAAACTAGAAACTCCACAACTAAAAACTCAACAACTAGAAACTCCACAGCTTGAGACTCCGCAACTGAAAACTCCACAACTAGAAACTCCGCCACTAGAAACTCCACATCTAAAGACTCCACAACTTGAATCTCTACAACTAGAGACTCTGCAACTAGAAACTCAACAACTAGAGACTGCGCAACTCAACAACTAGAAACTCCACAACTGGAAAATCCACAACTAGATACTCCACAACTAGAAAATCTACAACTAGAAACTCCACAACTATAGACTCCACAACTTGAAACTCCACAAGTTTAAACTCCACAACTTGAGACTCCACAACTAGAAACTCCGCAACTGGAAACTCCCGAACTAAAAACTCTGCAACTAGAAACTCCGCAACAGGAGACTCTACAACTAGAAACTCCACAACTAGAAACTCCAAAACTAGAAACTCCACAACTAGAAACTTCACAACTAGAAACTCCGCAACTAGAGACTCAACAACTAGAAACTCCACAACTTGAAACTCCTCAACTAAAAACTCCACAACCAGAAACTCCACAACTAGAAACTCCGCAACTAGAGACTCCACAACTAGAAACTCCACAACTAGAAACTCCACAACTACAAACTCCACAAATACAGACTCGGCAACTAGAAATTTTATATCTAGAAACTCCACAACTAGAAAGTGCAAAACTAGAGGCTTCACAACTAGAAACTCAACAACTAGAAACTCCACAACTAAAAACTCCACAACTAGAAACTCCACAACTTGAGACTCCGCAACTTGAAACTTCACCACTAGAAACTCCGCTATTAAAAACTCCGCAACTAGAAACTCCACAACTGGAAACTCCACAACTAGAAACTCCACAACTAGAAACTCCACAACTCGAAACTCCACAACTCCACAACTAGAAACTCCACAACCAGAGACTCCGCAACTCCACAACTAGAAACTCCACAACTGGAAACTCCACAACTAGATACTCTGCAACAAGAAACTCCACAACTAGAGACTCAACAACTTGAAACTCCACAACTTTAAACTCCACAACTTGAGACTCCACAACTAGAAACTCCACAACTTGAAACTCCACAACTAGAAACTCCACAACCAGAAACTCCACAACTAGAAACTACACAGCTAGAAACTCCACAACTAGAAACTCTGCAACTAGAGACTCGACAACTAGAAACTCAACAACTAGAAACTCCACAACTACAAGCTACACAAATAGAGACTCGGCTACAAGAAATTTCATGTCTAGAAAGTCCACAACTATAACTCCACAACTGGAAACTCCACAACTAGAAACTCCACAACTAGAAACTCGACAACTAGAGAATCCGCCACTAGAAACTCCACATTCGGAGACTCTGCAACTAGAAACTCCGCAGCTAGATACTCCACAAATAGAAACTCCGCAACTAGAAACTCCGCAGCTAGAAACTACACAACTAGAGACTCCACAACTAGAAACTCCACAACTAGAAAGTCCACAAATTAAAACCTCACAACCTTAAGTTACGCAACTAGAAAATCCACAGCTAGAGATTCCGCAACTAGAAACTCCATAACTAGAAACTCCACAACTAGAAACTCCAAAACTCGAAACTCCACAACTCGAAACTTCACAACTGGAAACTCCACAACTAGAAACTCCGCAACTAGAAACTCCACATCTAGAGACTCCACAACTTGAAACTCCACAACTTGAGACTCTGCAACTAGAAACTCAACAACTAGAGACTGCGCAACTCAACAACTAGAAACTCCACAACTGGAAACTCCACAACTAGAAACTCCACATTTAGAAACTCCACAACTAGAAACTCGACAACTAGAGAATCCGCAACTAGAAACTCGACAATCAGAGACTCTGCAACTAGAAACTCCACAGCTTGAGACTCCGCAACTTGAAACTCCACAACTAGAAACTCCGCAACTAGAAACTCCACCACTAGGGACTCCACAACTAGAAACTCCACAACTAGAAACTCCACAACTCGAAACTCGACTACTAGATACTCCACAACTGGAAACTCGGCAACTAGAAACTCCACGACTAGAGACTCTACAACTTGAAACTCCACAACTAGAAACTCTGCAACTAGAAACTCCACAACTCGAAACCACAACTGGAAACTCCAAAACTAGACACTCCACAACAAAAAACTCTTCAACTAGAAACTCCTAAACTAGAGACTCCACAACTAGAGAATCTACAACTAGAGACTTCAAACAAGAAACTCCACAACTAAAAACTCAACAACTAGAAACTCCACAGCTTGAGACTCCGAAACTTGAAACTCCACAAGTAGAAACTCCGCAACTAGAAACTCCACATCTAGAGACTCCACAACTAGAGACTCTGCAACTAGAAACTCAACAACTAGAGACTGCGCACCTCAACAACTAGAAACTCCACAACTGGAAAATCCACAACTAGATACTCCACAACTAGAAAATCTACAACTAGAAACTCCACAACTATAGCCTCCACAACTTGAAACTCCACAAGTTTAAACTCCACAACTTGATACTCCACAACTAGAAACTCCGCAACTGGAAACTCCCGAACTAGAAACTCCGCAACTAGAAACTCCGCAACAGGAGACTCAACAACTAGAAACTCCACAACTAGAAACTCCAAAACTAGAAACTCCACAACTAGAAACTTCACAACTAGAAACTCCGCAACTAGAGACTCCACAACTAGAAACTCCACAACTTGAAACTCCTCAACTAAAAACTCCACAACCTGAAACTCCACAACTAGAAACTCCGCAACTAGAAACTCCGCAACTAGAGACTCCACAGCTAGAAACTCCACAAATACAGACTCGGCAACTAGAAATTCCATATCTAGAAACTCCACAACTAGAAACTGCAAAACTAGAGACTTCACAACTAGAAACTCAACAACTAGAAACTCCACAACTAAAAACTCCACAACTGGAAACTCCACAACTTGAGACTCTGCAACTTGAAACTTCAACTCTAGAAACTCCACTATTAAAAACTCCGCAACTAGAAACTCCGCAACTAGAAACTCCACAACTTAAAACTCCACAACTAGATACTCCACAACTGGAAACTCGGCAACTAGAAACTCCACGACTAGAGACTCTACAACTTGAAACTCCACAACTAGAGACTCTGCAACTAGAAACTCCACAACTCGAAACCACAACTGAAAACTCCACAACTAGACACTCCACAACAAAAAACTCTTCAACTAGAAACTCCTAAACTAGAGACTCCACAACTAGAGAATCTACAACTAGAGACTTCAAACTAGAAACTCCACAACTAAAAACTTAACAACTAGAAACTCCACAGCTTCAGACTCCGCAACTAGAAACTCCGCAACTAGAAACTCCACAACTGGAAACTCCGCAACTAGAAACTCCACAACTAGGGACTCCACAACTAGAAACTCCACAACTAGAAACTCCACAACTCGAAACTCCTTTACTAGATACTCCACAACTGGAAACTCGACAACTAGAAACTCCACATCTAGAGACTCCACAACTTGAAACTCCACAACTAGAAACTCTGCAACTAGAAACTCAACAACTAGATACTCCGCAACTCAACAACTAGAAACTCCACAACTGGAAAATCCATAACTAGATACTCCACAACTAGAAAATCTACAACTAGAAACTCCACAACCATAGACTCCACAACTTGAAACTCCACAAGTTTAAACTCCACAACTTGAGACTCCACAACTAGAAACTCCACAACTAGAAACTCCACAACTGGAAACTCCCCAACTAGAAACTCCGCAACTAGAAACTCCACAACTAGAAACTTCACAACTAGAAACTTCGCAACTAGAGACTCCACAACTAGAAACTCCACAACTCTAAACTCCTCAAGTAGAAACTCCTCAACCAGAAACTCCACAAATAGAAACTCGCAACTAGAAACTCCGCAACTAGAGACTCCACAACTTGAAACTCCACAACTAGGAACTCCACAACTACAAACTCCACAAATACAGACTCGGCAACTAGAAATTCCATATCTAGAAACTCCACAACTAGAAACTGCAAAACTAGAGACTTCACAACTAGAAACTCAACAACTAGAAACTCCACAACTAAAAACTAGAACTGGAAACTCGGCAACTAGAAACTCCACGACTAGAGACTCTACAACTTGAAACTCCACAACTAGAGACTCTGCAACTAGAAACTCCAAAACTCGAAACCACAACTGGAAACTCCACAACTAGACACTCCACAACAAAAAACTCTTCAACTAGAAACTCCTAAACTAGAGACTCCACAACTAGAGAATCTACAACTAGAGATTTCAAACTAGAAACTCCACAACTAAAAACTCAACAACTAGAAACTCCACAGCTTGAGACTCCGCAACTGAAAACTCCACAACTAGAAACTCCGCCACTAGAAACTCCACATCTAGAGACTCCACAACTTGAATCTCTACAACTAGAGACTCTGCAACTAGAAACTCAACAACTAGAGACTGCGCAACTCAACAACTAGAAACTCCACAACTGGAAAATCCACAACTAGATACTCCACAACTAGAAAATCTACAACTAGAAACTCCACAACTATAGACTCCACAAGTTGAAACTCCACAAGTTTAAACTCCACAACTTGAGACTCCACAACTAGAAACTCCGCAACTGGAAACTCCCGAACTAGAAACTCCGCAACTAGAAACTCCAAAACTAGAAACTCCACAACTAGAAACTTCACAACTAGAAACTCCGCAGCTAGAGACTCCACAACTAGAAACTCCACAACTACAAACTCCACAAATACAGACTCGGCAACTAGAAATTTTATATCTAGAAACTCCACAACTAGAAACTGCAAAACTAGAGACTTCACAACTAGAAACTCAACAACTAGAAACTCCACAACTAAAAACTCCACAACTGGAAACTCCACAACTTGAGACTCCGCAACTTGAAACTTCACCACTAGAAACTCCGCTATTAAAAACTCCGCAACTAGAAACTCCACAACTGGAAACTCCACAACTAGAAACTCCACAACTAGAAGCTCCACAACTCGAAACTCCACAACTAGAAACTCCACAACTAGAAACTCCACAACTGGAAACTCCACAACTAGATACTCTGCAACAAGAAACTCCACAACTAGAGACTCAACAACTTGAAACTCCACAACTTTAAACTCCACAACTTGAGACTCCACAACTAGAAACTCCACAACTTGAAACTCCACAACTAGAAACTCCACAACCAGAAACTCCACAACTAGAAACTACACAGCTAGAAACTCCACAACTAGAAACTCTGCAACTAGAGACTCGACAACTAGAAACTCAACAACTAGAAACTCCACAACTACAAGCTACACAAATAGAGACTCGGCTACAAGAAATTTCATGTCTAGAAAGTCCACAACTATAACTCCACAACTGGAAACTCCACAACTAGAAACTCCACAACTAGAAACTCGACAACTAGAGAATCCGCAACTAGAAACTCCACATTCAGAGACTCTGCAACTAGAAACTCCGCAGCTAGATACTCCACAAATAGAAATTCCGCAACTAGAAACTCCGCAGCTAGAAACTACACAACTAGAGACTCCACAACTAGAAACTCCACAACTAGAAAGTCCACAAATTAAAACCTCACAACCTTAAGTTACGCAACTAGAAAATCCACAGCTAGAGATTCCGCAACTAGAAACTCCATAACTAGAAACTCCACAACTCAAAACTCCACAACTAGAAACTCCAAAACTCGAAACTCCACAACTCGAAACTTCACAACTGGAAACTCCACAACTAGAAACTCCGCAACTAGAAACTCCACATCTAGAGACTCCACAACTTGAAACTCCACAACTAGAGACTCTGCAACTAGAAACTCAACAACTAGAGACTGCGCAACTCAACAACTAGAAACTCCACAACTGGAAACTCCACAACTAGAAACTCCACATTTAGAAACTCCACAACTACAAACTCGACAACTAGAGAATCCGCAACTAGAAACTCCACAATCAGAGACTCTGCAACTAGAAACTCCACAGCTTGAGACTCCGCAACTTGAAACTCCACAACTAGAAACTCCGCAACTAGAAACTCCACAACTAGAGACTCAACAACTAGAAACTCCACAACTAGAAACTCCACAACTCGAAACTCGACTACTAGATACTCCACAACTGGAAACTCGGCAACTAGAAACTCAACGACTAGAGACTCTACAACTTGAAACTCCACAACTAGAGACTCTGCAACTAGAAACTCCACAATCGAAACCACAACTGGAAACTCCAAAACTAGACACTCCACAACAAAAAACTCTTCAACTAGAAACTCCTAAACTAGAGACTCCACAACTAGAGAATCTACAACTAGAGACTTCAAACTAGAAACTCCACAACTAAAAACTCAACAACTAGAAACTCCACAGCTTGAGACTCCGCAACTTGAAACTCCACAACTAGATACTCCGCAACCAGAAACTCCACAACTAGGGACTCCACAACTAGAAACTCCACAACTAGAAACTCCACAACTCGAAACTCGACTACTAGATACTCCACAACTGGAAACTCGACAACTACAACTAGAAACTCCGCAACTAGAAACTCCACAACTAGAAACTCCGCAACTAGAAACTCCACAACTAGGGACTCCACAACTAGAAACTCCACAACTAGAAACTCCACAACTCGAAACTCCACTACTAGATACTCCACAACTGGAAACTCGACAACTAGAAACTCCACATCTAGAGACTCCACAACTTGAAACTCCACAACTAGAAACTCTGCAACTAGAAACTCAACAACTAGATACTCCGCAACTCAACAACTAGAAACTCCACAACTGGAAAATCCATAACTAGATACTCCACAACTAGAAAATCTACAACTAGAAACTCCACAACCATAGACTCCACAACTTGAAACTCCACAAGTTTAAACTCCACAACTTGAGACTCCACAACTAGAAACTCAACAACTAGAAACTCCACAACTGGAAACTCCCCAACTAGAAACTCCGCAACTAGAAACTCCGCAACAGAAGACTCTACAACTTGAAACTCCACAACTAGAAACTCCAAAACTAGAAACTCCACAACTAGAAACTTCGCAACTAGAGACTCCACAACTAGAAACTCCACAACTCTAAACTCCTCAACTAGAAACTCCTCAACCAGAAACTCCACAACTAGAAACTCGCCACTAGAAACTCCGCAACTAGAGACTCCACAACTAGAAACTCCACAACTAGGAACTCCACAACTACAAACTCCACAAATACAGACTCGGCAACTAGAAATTTTATATCTAGAAACTCCACAACTAGAAAGTGCAAAGCTAGAGGCTTCACAACTAGAAACTCAACAACTAGAAACTCCACAACTAAAAACTCCACAACTAGAAACTCCACAACTTGAGACTCCGCAACTTGAAACTTCACCACTAGAAACTCCGCTATTAAAAACTCCGCAACTAGAAACTCCACAACTGGAAACTCCACAACTAGAAACTCCACAACTAGAAACTCCACAACTCGAAACTCCACAACTCCACAACTAGAAACTCCACAACCAGAGACTCCGCAACTCCACAACTAGAAACTCCACAACTGGAAACTCCACAACTAGATACTCTGCAACAAGAAACTCCACAACTAGAGACTCAACAACTTGAAACTCCACAACTTTAAACTCCACAACTTGAGACTCCACAACTAGAAACTCCACAACTTGAAACTCCACAACTAGAAACTCCACAACCAGAAACTCCACAACTAGAAACTACACAGCTAGAAACTCCACAACTAGAAACTCTGCAACTAGAGACTCGACAACTAGAAACTCAACAACTAGAAACTCCACAACTACAAGCTACACAAATAGAGACTCGGCTACAAGAAATTTCATGTCTAGAAAGTCCACAACTATAACTCCACAACTGGAAACTCCACAACTAGAAACTCCACAACTAGAAACTCGACAACTAGAGAATCCGCCACTAGAAACTCCACATTCGGAGACTCTGCAACTAGAAACTCCGCAGCTAGATACTCCACAAATAGAAACTCCGCAACTAGAAACTCCGCAGCTAGAAACTACACAACTAGAGACTCCACAACTAGAAACTCCACAACTAGAAAGTCCACAAATTAAAACCTCACAACCTTAAGTTACGCAACTAGAAAATCCACAGCTAGAGATTCCGCAACTAGAAACTCCATAACTAGAAACTCCACAACTAGAAACTCCAAAACTCGAAACTCCACAACTCGAAACTTCACAACTGGAAACTCCACAACTAGAAACTCCGCAACTAGAAACTCCACATCTAGAGACTCCACAACTTGAAACTCCACAACTAGAGACTCTGCAACTAGAAACTCAACAACTAGAGACTGCGCAACTCAACAACTAGAAACTCCACAACTGGAAACTCCACAACTAGAAACTCCACATTTAGAAACTCCACAACTAGAAACTCGACAACTAGAGAATCCGCAACTAGAAACTCGACAATCAGAGACTCTGCAACTAGAAACTCCACAGCTTGAGACTCCGCAACTTGAAACTCCACAACTAGAAACTCCGCAACTAGAAACTCCACCACTAGGGACTCCACAACTAGAAACTCCACAACTAGAAACTCCACAACTCGAAACTCGACTACTAGATACTCCACAACTGGAAACTCGGCAACTAGAAACTCCACGACTAGAGACTCTACAACTTGAAACTCCACAACTAGAAACTCTGCAACTAGAAACTCCACAACTCGAAACCACAACTGGAGACTCCAAAACTAGACACTCCACAACAAAAAACTCTTCAACTAGAAACTCCTAAACTAGAGACTCCACAACTAGAGAATCTACAACTAGAGACTTCAAACAAGAAACTCCACAACTAAAAACTCAACAACTAGAAACTCCACAGCTTGAGACTCCGCAACTTGAAACTCCACAAGTAGAAACTCCGCAACTAGAAACTCCACATCTAGAGACTCCACAACTTGAAACTCCACAACTAGAGACTCTGCAACTAGAAACTCAACAACTAGAGACTGCGCACCTCAACAACTAGAAACTCCACAACTGGAAAATCCACAACTAGATACTCCACAACTAGAAAATCTACAACTAGAAACTCCACAACTATAGCCTCCACAACTTGAAACTCCACAAGTTTAAACTCCACAACTTGATACTCCACAACTGTAAACTCCGCAACTGGAAACTCCCGAACTAGAAACTCCGCAACTAGAAACTCCGCAACAGGAGACTCAACAACTAGAAACTCCACAACTAGAAACTCCAAAACTAGAAACTCCACAACTAGAAACTTCACAACTAGAAACTCCGCAACTAGAGACTCCACAACTAGAAACTCCACAACTTGAAACTCCTCAACTAAAAACTCCACAACCTGAAACTCCACAACTAGAAACTCCGCAACTAGAAACTCCGCAACTAGAGACTCCACAGCTAGAAACTCCACAAATACAGACTCGGCAACTAGAAATTTCATATCTAGAAACTCCACAACTAGAAACTGCAAAACTAGAGACTTCACAACTAGAAACTCAACAACTAGAAACTCCACAACTAAAAACTCCACAACTGGAAACTCCACAACTTGAGACTCTGCAACTTGAAACTTCAACTCTAGAAACTCCGCTATTAAAAACTCCGCAACTAGAAACTCCGCAACTAGAAACTCCACAACTTAAAACTCCACAACTAGATACTCCACAACTGGAAACTCGGCAACTAGAAACTCCACGACTAGAGACTCTACAACTTGAAACTCCACAACTAGAGACTCTGCAACTAGAAACTCCACAACTCGAAACCACAACTGAAAACTCCACAACTAGACACTCCACAACAAAAAACTCTTCAACTAGAAACTCCTAAACTAGAGACTCCACAACTAGAGAATCTACAACTAGAGACTTCAAACTAGAAACTCCACAACTAAAAACTCAACAACTAGAAACTCCACAGCTTCAGACTCCGCAACTAGAAACTCCGCAACTAGAAACTCCACAACTAGAAACTCCGCAACTAGAAACTCCACAACTAGGGACTCCACAACTAGAAACTCCACAACTAGAAACTCCACAACTCGAAACTCCTTTACTAGATACTCCACAACTGGAAACTCGACAACTAGAAACTCCACATCTAGAGACTCCACAACTTGAAACTCCACAACTAGAAACTCTGCAACTAGAAACTCAACAACTAGATACTCCGCAACTCAACAACTAGAAACTCCACAACTGGAAAATCCATAACTAGATACTCCACAACTAGAAAATCTACAACTAGAAACTCCACAACCATAGACTCCACAACTTGAAACTCCACAAGTTTAAACTCCACAACTTGAGACTCCACAACTAGAAACTCCACAACTAGAAACTCCACAACTGGAAACTCCCCAACTAGAAACTCCGCAACTAGAAACTCCACAACTAGAAACTTCACAACTAGAAACTTCGCAACTAGAGACTCCACAACTAGAAACTCCACAACTCTAAACTCCTCAACTAGAAACTCCTCAACCAGAAACTCCACAAATAGAAACTCGCAACTAGAAACTCCGCAACTAGAGACTCCACAACTTGAAACTCCACAACTAGGAACTCCACAACTACAAACTCCACAAATACAGACTCGGCAACTAGAAATTCCATATCTAGAAACTCCACAACTAGAAACTGCAAAACTAGAGACTTCACAACTAGAAACTCAACAACTAGAAACTCCACAACTAAAAACTAGAACTGGAAACTCGGCAACTAGAAACTCCACGACTAGAGACTCTACAACTTGAAACTCCACAACTAGAGACTCTGCAACTAGAAACTCCACTACTCGAAACCACAACTGGAAACTCCACAACTAGACACTCCACAACAAAAAACTCTTCAACTAGAAACTCCTAAACTAGAGACTCCACAACTAGAGAATCTACAACTAGAGATTTCAAACTAGAAACTCCACAACTAAAAACTCAACAACTAGAAACTCCACAGCTTGAGACTCCGCAACTGAAAACTCCACAACTAGAAACTCCGCCACTAGAAACTCCACATCTAGAGACTCCACAACTTGAATCTCTACAACTAGAGACTCTGCAACTAGAAACTCAACAACTAGAGACTGCGCAACTCAACAACTAGAAACTCCACAACTGGAAAATCCACAACTAGATACTCCACAACTAGAAAATCTACAACTAGAAACTCCACAACTATAGACTCCACAACTTGAAACTCCACAAGTTTAAACTCCACAACTTGAGACTCCACAACTAGAAACTCCGCAACTGGAAACTCCCGAACTAGAAACTCCGCAACTAGAAACTCCGCAACAGGAGACTCTACAACTAGAAACTCCACAACTAGAAACTCCAAAACTAGAAACTCCACAACTAGAAACTGCACAACTAGAAACTCCGCAACTAGAGACTCAACAACTAGAAACTTCACAACTTGAAACTCCTCAACTAAAAACTCCACAACCAGAAACTCCACAACTAGAAACTCCGCAACTAGAGACTCCACAACTAGAAACTCCACAACTAGAAACTCCACAACTACAAACTCCACAAATACAGACTCGGCAACTAGAAATTTTATATCTAGAAACTCCACAACTAGAAAGTGCAAAACTAGAGGCTTCACAACTAGAAACTCAACAATTAGAAACTCCACAACTAAAAACTCCACAACTAGAAACTCCACAACTTGAGACTCCGCAACTTGAAACTTCACCACTAGAAACTCCGCTATTAAAAACTCCGCAACTAGAAACTCCACAACTGGAAACTCCACAACTAGAAACTCCACAACTAGAAACTCCACAACTCGAAACTCCACAACTCCACAACTAGAAACTCCACAACCAGAGACTCCGCAACTCCACAACTAGAAACTCCACAACTGGAAACTCCACAACTAGATACTCTGCAACAAGAAACTCCACAACTAGAGACTCAACAACTTGAAACTCCACAACTTTAAATTCCACAACTTGAGACTCCACAACTAGAAACTCCACAACTTGAAACTCCACAACTAGAAACTCCACAACCAGAAACTCCACAACTAGAAACTACACAGCTAGAAACTCCACAACTAGAAACTCTGCAACTAGAGACTCGACAACTAGAAACTCAACAACTAGAAACTCCACAACCACAAGCTACACAAATAGAGACTCGGCTACAAGAAATTTCATGTCTAGAAAGTCCACAACTATAACTCCACAACTGGAAACTCCACAACTAGAAACTCCACAACTAGAAACTCGACAACTAGAGAATCCGCAACTAGAAACTCCACATTCGGAGACTCTGCAACTAGAAACTCCGCAGCTAGATACTCCACAAATAGAAACTCCGCAACTAGAAACTCCGCAGCTAGAAACTACACAACTAGAGACTCCACAACTAGAAACTCCACAACTAGAAAGTCCACAAATTAAAACCTCACAACCTTAAGTTACGCAACTAGAAAATCCACAGCTAGAGATTCCGCAACTAGAAACTCCATAACTAGAAACTCCACAACTAGAAACTCCAAAACTCGAAACTCCACAACTCGAAACTTCACAACTGGAAACTCCACAACTAGAAACTCCGCAACTAGAAACTCCACATCTAGAGACTCCACAACTTGAAACTCCACAACTAGAGACTCTGCAACTAGAAACTCAAGAACTAGAGACTGCGCAACTCAACAACTAGAAACTCCACAACTGGAAACTCCACAACTAGAAACTCCACATTTAGAAACTCCACAACTAGAAACTCGACAACTAGAGAATCCGCAACTAGAAACTCGACAATCAGAGACTCTGCAACTAGAAACTCCACAGCTTGAGACTCCGCAACTTCAAACTCCACAACTAGAAACTCCGCAACTAGAAACTCCACGACTAGAGACTCTACAACTTGAAACTCCACAACTAGAAACTCTGCAACTAGAAACTCCACAACTCGAAACCACAACTGGAAACTCCAAAACTAGACACTCCACAACAAAAAACTCTTCAACTAGAAACTCCTAAACTAGAGACTCCACAACTAGAGAATCTACAACTAGAGACTTCAAACAAGAAACTCCACAACCAAAAACTCAACAACTAGAAACTCCACAGCTTGAGACTCCGCAACTTGAAACTCCACAAGTAGAAACTCCGCAACTAGAAACTCCACATCTAGAGACTCCACAACTTGAAACTCCACAACTAGAGACTCTGCAACTAGAAACTCAACAACTAGAGACTGCGCACCTCAACAACTAGAAACTCCACAACTGGAAAATCCACAACTAGATACTCCACAACTAGAAAATCTACAACTAGAAACTCCACAACTATAGACTCCACAACTTGAAACTCCACAAGTTTAAACTCCACAACTTGATACTCCACAACTAGAAACTCCGCAACTGGAAACTCCCGAACTAGAAACTCCGCAACTAGAAACTCCGCAACAGGAGACTCAACAACTAGAAACTCCACAACTAGAAACTCCAAAACTAGAAACTCCACAACTAGAAACTTCACAACTAGAAACTCCGCAACTAGAGACTCCACAACTAGAAACTCCACAACTTGAAAATCCTCAACTAAAAACTCCACAACCTGAAACTCCACAACTAGAAACTCCGCAACTAGAAACTCCGCAACTAGAGACTCCACAGCTAGAAACTCCACAAATACAGACTCGGCAACTAGAAATTCCATATCTAGAAACTCCACAACTAGAAACTGCAAAACTAGAGACTTCACAACTAGAAACTCAACAACTAGAAACTCCACAACTAAAAACTCCACAACTGGAAACTCCACAACTTGAGACTCTGCAACTTGAAACTTCAACTCTAGAAACTCCGCTATTAAAAACTCCGCAACTAGAAACTCCACAACTTAAAACTCCACAACTAGATACTCCACAACTGGAAACTCGGCAACTAGAAACTCCACGACTAGAGACTCTACAACTTGAAACTCCACAACTAGAGACTCTGCAACTAGAAACTCCACAACTCGAAACCACAACTGAAAACTCCACAACTAGACACTCCACAACAAAAAACTCTTCAACTAGAAACTCCTAAACTAGAGACTCCACAACTAGAGAATCTACAACTAGAGACTTCAAACTAGAAACTCCACAACTAAAAACTCAACAACTAGAAACTCCACAGCTTGAGACTCCGCAACTGAAAACTCCACAACTAGAAACTCCGCCACTAGAAACTCCACATCTAAAGACTCCACAACTTGAATCTCTACAACTAGAGACTCTGCAACTAGAAACTCAACAACTAGAGACTGCGCAACTCAACAACTAGAAACTCCACAACTGGAAAATCCACAACTAGATACTCCACAACTAGAAAATCTACAACTAGAAACTCCACAACTATAGCCTCCACAACTTGAAACTCCACAAGTTTAAACTCCACAACTTGATACTCCACAACTAGAAACTCCGCAACTGGAAACTCCCGAACTAGAAACTCCGCAACTAGAAACTCCGCAACAGGAGACTCAACAACTAGAAACTCCACAACTAGAAACTCCAAAACTAGAAACTCCACAACTAGAAACTTCACAACTAGAAACTCCGCAACTAGAGACTCCACAACTAGAAACTCCACAACTTGAAACTCCTCAACTAAAAACTCCACAACCTGAAACTCCACAACTAGAAACTCCGCAACTAGAAACTCCGCAACTAGAGACTCCACAGCTAGAAACTCCACAAATACAGACTCGGCAACTAGAAATTCCATATCTAGAAACTCCACAACTAGAAACTGCAAAACTAGAGACTTCACAACTAGAAACTCAACAACTAGAAACTCCACAACTAAAAACTCCACAACTGGAAACTCCACAACTTGAGACTCTGCAACTTGAAACTTCAACTCTAGAAACTCCGCTATTAAAAACTCCGCAACTAGAAACTCCGCAACTAGAAACTCCACAACTTAAAACTCCACAACTAGATACTCCACAACTGGAAACTCGGCAACTAGAAACTCCACGACTAGAGACTCTACAACTTGAAACTCCACAACTAGAGACTCTGCAACTAGAAACTCCACAACTCGAAACCACAACTGAAAACTCCACAACTAGACACTCCACAACAAAAAACTCTTCAACTAGAAACTCCTAAACTAGAGACTCCACAACTAGAGAATCTACAACTAGAGACTTCAAACTAGAAACTCCACAACTAAAAACTCAACAACTAGAAACTCCACAGCTTCAGACTCCGCAACTAGAAACTCCGCAACTAGAAACTCCACAACTAGAAACTCCGCAACTAGAAACTCCACAACTAGGGACTCCACAACTAGAAACTCCACAACTAGAAACTCCACAACTCGAAACTCCTTTACTAGATACTCCACAACTGGAAACTCGACAACTAGAAACTCCACATCTAGAGACTCCACAACTTGAAACTCCACAACTAGAAACTCTGCAACTAGAAACTCAACAACTAGATACTCCGCAACTCAACAACTAGAAACTCCACAACTGGAAAATGCATAACTAGATACTCCACAACTAGAAAATCTACAACTAGAAACTCCACAACCATAGACTCCACAACTTGAAACTCCACAAGTTTAAACTCCACAACTTGAGACTCCACAACTAGAAACTCCACAACTAGAAACTCCACAACTGGAAACTCCCCAACTAGAAACTCCGCAACTAGAAACTCCACAACTAGAAACTTCACAACTAGAAACTTCGCAACTAGAGACTCCACAACTAGAAACTCCACAACTCTAAACTCCTCAACTAGAAACTCCTCAACCAGAAACTCCACAAATAGAAACTCGCAACTAGAAACTCCGCAACTAGAGACTCCACAACTTGAAACTCCACAACTAGGAACTCCACAACTACAAACTCCACAAATACAGACTCGGCAACTAGAAATTCCATATCTAGAAACTCCACAACTAGAAACTGCAAAACTAGAGACTTCACAACTAGAAACTCAACAACTAGAAACTCCACAACTAAAAACTAGAACTGGAAACTCGGCAACTAGAAACTCCACGACTAGAGACTCTACAACTTGAAACTCCACAACTAGAGACTCTGCAACTAGAAACTCCACTACTCGAAACCACAACTGGAAACTCCACAACTAGACACTCCACAACAAAAAACTCTTCAACTAGAAACTCCTAAACTAGAGACTCCACAACTAGAGAATCTACAACTAGAGATTTCAAACTAGAAACTCCACAACTAAAAACTCAACAACTAGAAACTCCACAGCTTGAGACTCCGCAACTGAAAACTCCACAACTAGAAACTCCGCCACTAGAAACTCCACATCTAGAGACTCCACAACTTGAATCTCTACAACTAGAGACTCTGCAACTAGAAACTCAACAACTAGAGACTGCGCAACTCAACAACTAGAAACTCCACAACTGGAAAATCCACAACTAGATACTCCACAACTAGAAAATCTACAACTAGAAACTCCACAACTATAGACTCCACAACTTGAAACTCCACAAGTTTAAACTCCACAACTTGAGACTCCACAACAAGAAACTCCGCAACTGGAAACTCCCGAACTAGAAACTCCGCAACTAGAAACTCCGCAACAGGAGACTCTACAACTAGAAACTCCACAACTAGAAACTCCAAAACTAGAAACTCCACAACTAGAAACTGCACAACTAGAAACTCCGCAACTAGAGACTCAACAACTAGAAACTCCACAACTTGAAACTCCTCAACTAAAAACTCCACAACCAGAAACTCCACAACTAGAAACTCCGCAACTAGAGACTCCACAACTAGAAACTCCACAACTAGAAACTCCACAACTACAAACTCCACAAATACAGACTCGGCAACTAGAAATTTTATATCTAGAAACTCCACAACTAGAAAGTGCAAAACTAGAGGCTTCACAACTAGAAACTCAACAATTAGAAACTCCACAACTAAAAACTCCACAACTAGAAACTCCACAACTTGAGACTCCGCAACTTGAAACTTCACCACTAGAAACTCCGCTATTAAAAACTCCGCAACTAGAAACTCCACAACTGGAAACTCCACAACTAGAAACTCCACAACTAGAAACTCCACAACTCGAAACTCCACAACTCCACAACTAGAAACTCCACAACCAGAGACTCCGCAACTCCACAACTAGAAACTCCACAACTGGAAACTCCACAACTAGATACTCTGCAACAAGAAACTCCACAACTAGAGACTCAACAACTTGAAACTCCACAACTTTAAATTCCACAACTTGAGACTCCACAACTAGAAACTCCACAACTTGAAACTCCACAACTAGAAACTCCACAACTAGAAACTCCACAACTAGAAACTACACAGCTAGAAACTCCACAACTAGAAACTCTGCAACTAGAGACTCGACAACTAGAAACTCAACAACTAGAAACTCCACAACCACAAGCTACACAAATAGAGACTCGGCTACAAGAAATTTCATGTCTAGAAAGTCCACAACTATAACTCCACAACTGGAAACTCCACAACTAGAAACTCCACAACTAGAAACTCGACAACTAGAGAATCCGCAACTAGAAACTCCACATTCGGAGACTCTGCAACTAGAAACTCCGCAGCTAGATACTCCACAAATAGAAACTCCGCAACTAGAAACTCCGCAGCTAGAAACTACACAACTAGAGACTCCACAACTAGAAACTCCACAACTAGAAAGTCCACAAATTAAAACCTCACAACCTTAAGTTACGCAACTAGAAAATCCACAGCTAGAGATTCCGCAACTAGAAACTCCATAACTAGAAACTCCACAACTAGAAACTCCAAAACTCGAAACTCCACAACTCGAAACTTCACAACTGGAAACTCCACAACTAGAAACTCCGCAACTAGAAACTCCACATCTAGAGACTCCACAACTTGAAACTCCACAACTAGAGACTCTGCAACTAGAAACTCAAGAACTAGAGACTGCGCAACTCAACAACTAGAAACTCCACAACTGGAAACTCCACAACTAGAAACTCCACATTTAGAAACTCCACAACTAGAAACTCGACAACTAGAGAATCCGCAACTAGAAACTCGACAATCAGAGACTCTGCAACTAGAAACTCCACAGCTTGAGACTCCGCAACTTCAAACTTCACAACTAGAAACTCCGCAACTAGAAACTCCACGACTAGAGACTCTACAACTTGAAACTCCTCAACTAGAAACTCCTCAACCAGAAACTCCACAAATAGAAACTCGCAACTAGAAACTCCGCAACTAGAGACTCCACAACTTGAAACTCCACAACTAGGAACACCACAACTACAAACTCCACAAATACAGACTCGGCAACTAGAAATTCCATATCTAGAAACTCCACAACTAGAAACTGCAAAACTAGAGACTTCACAACTAGAAACTCAACAACTAGAAACTCCACAACTAAAAACTAGAACTGGAAACTCGGCAACTAGAAACTCCACGACTAGAGACTCTACAACTTGAAACTCCACAACTAGAGACTCTGCAACTAGAAACTCCACAACCCGAAACCACAACTGGAAACTCCACAACTAGACACTCCACAACAAAAAACTCTTCAACTAGAAACTCCTAAACTAGAGACTCCACAACTAGAGAATCTACAACTAGAGATTTCAAACTAGAAACTCCACAACTAAAAACTCAACAACTAGAAACTCCACAGCTTGAGACTCCGCAACTGAAAACTCCACAACTAGAAACTCCGCCACTAGAAACTCCACATCTAAAGACTCCACAACTTGAATCTCTACAACTAGAGACTCTGCAACTAGAAACTCAACAACTAGAGACTGCGCAACTCAACAACTAGAAACTCCACAACTGGAAAATCCACAACTAGATACTCCACAACTAGAAAATCTACAACTAGAAACTCCACAACTATAGACTCCACAACTTGAAACTCCACAAGTTTAAACTCCACAACTTGAGACTCCACAACTAGAAACTCCGCAACTGGAAACTCCCGAACTAGAAACTCTGCAACTAGAAACTCCGCAACAGGAGACTCTACAACTAGAAACTCCACAACTAGAAACTCCAAAACTAGAAACTCCACAACTAGAAACTGCACAACTAGAAACTCCGCAACTAGAGACTCAACAACTAGAAACTCCACAACTTGAAACTCCTCAACTAAAAACTCCACAACCAGAAACTCCACAACTAGAAACTCCGCAACTAGAGACTCCACAACTAGAAACTCCACAACTAGAAACTCCACAACTACAAACTCCACAAATACAGACTCGGCAACTAGAAATTTTATATCTAGAAACTCCACAACTAGAAAGTGCAAAACTAGAGGCTTCACAACTAGAAACTCAACAACTAGAAACTCCACAACTAAAAACTCCACAACTAGAAACTCCACAACTTGAGACTCCGCAACTTGAAACTTCACCACTAGAAACTCCGCTATTAAAAACTCCGCAACTAGAAACTCCACAACTGGAAACTCCACAACTAGAAACTCCACAACTAGAAACTCCACAACTCGAAACTCCACAACTCCACAACTAGAAACTCCACAACCAGAGACTCCGCAACTCCACAACTAGAAACTCCACAACTGGAAACTCCACAACTAGATACTCTGCAACAAGAAACTCCACAACTAGAGACTCAACAACTTGAAACTCCACAACTTTAAACTCCACAACTTGAGACTCCACAACTAGAAACTCCACAACTTGAAACTCCACAACTAGAAACTCCACAACCAGAAACTCCACAACTAGAAACTACACAGCTAGAAACTCCACAACTAGAAACTCTGCAACTAGAGACTCGACAACTAGAAACTCAACAACTAGAAACTCCACAACCACAAGCTACACAAATAGAGACTCGGCTACAAGAAATTTCATGTCTAGAAAGTCCACAACTATAACTCCACAACTGGAAACTCCACAACTAGAAACTCCACAACTAGAAACTCGACAACTAGAGAATCCGCAACTAGAAACTCCACATTCGGAGACTCTGCAACTAGAAACTCCGCAGCTAGATACTCCACAAATAGAAACTCCGCAACTAGAAACTCCGCAGCTAGAAACTACACAACTAGAGACTCCACAACTAGAAACTCCACAACTAGAAAGTCCACAAATTAAAACCTCACAACCTTAAGTTACGCAACTAGAAAATCCACAGCTAGAGATTCCGCAACTAGAAACTCCATAACTAGAAACTCCACAACTAGAAACTCCAAAACTCGAAACTCCACAACTCGAAACTTCACAACTGGAAACTCCACAACTAGAAACTCCGCAACTAGAAACTCCACATCTAGAGACTCCACAACTTGAAACTCCACAACTAGAGACTCTGCAACTAGAAACTCAACAGCTAGAGACTGCGCAACTCAACAACTAGAAACTCCACAACTGGAAACTCCACAACTAGAAACTCCACATTTAGAAACTCCACAACTAGAAACTCGACAACTAGAGAATCCGCAACTAGAAACTCGACAATCAGAGACTCTGCAACTAGAAACTCAACAGCTTGAGACTCCGCAACTTCAAACTCCACAACTAGAAACTCCGCAACTAGAAACTCCACGACTAGAGACTCTACAACTTGAAACTTCACAACTAGAAACTCTGCAACTAGAAACTCCACAACTCGAAACCACAACTGGAAACTCCAAAACTAGACACTCCACAAAAAAAAACTCTTCAACTAGAAACTCCTAAACTAGAGACTCCACAACTAGAGAATCTACAACTAGAGACTTCAAACAAGAAACTCCACAACTAAAAACTCAACAACTAGAAACTCCACAGCTTGAGACTCCGCAACTTGAAACTCCACAAGTAGAAACTCCGCAACTAGAAACTCCACATCTAGAGACTCCACAACTTGAAACTCCACAACTAGAGACTCTGCAACTAGAAACTCAACAACTAGAGACTGCGCACCTCAACAACTAGAAACTCCACAACTGGAAAATCCACAACTAGATACTCCACAACTAGAAAATCTACAACTAGAAACTCCACAACTATAGACTCCACAACTTGAAACTCCACAAGTTTAAACTCCACAACTTGATACTCCACAACTAGAAACTCCGCAACTGGAAACTCCCGAACTAGAAACTCCGCAACTAGAAACTCCGCAACAGGAGACTCAACAACTAGAAACTCCACAACTAGAAACTCCAAAACTAGAAACTCCACAACTAGAAACTTCACAACTAGAAACTCCACAACTTGAAACTCCTCAACTAAAAACTCCACAACCTGAAACTCCACAACTAGAAACTCCGCAACTAGAAACTCCGCAACTAGAGACTCCACAGCTAGAAACTCCACAAATACAGACTCGGCAACTAGAAATTCCATATCTAGAAACTCCACAACTAGAAACTGCAAAACTAGAGACTTCACAACTAGAAACTCAACAACTAGAAACTCCACAACTAAAAACTCCACAACTGGAAACTCCACAACTTGAGACTCTGCAACTTGAAACTTCAACTCTAGAAACTCCGCTATTAAAAACTCCGCAACTAGAAACTCCGCAACTAGAAACTCCACAACTTAAAACTCCACAACTAGATACTCCACAACTGGAAACTCGGCAACTAGAAACTCCACGACTAGAGACTCTACAACTTGAAACTCCACAACTAGAGACTCTGCAACTAGAAACTCCCCAACTCGAAACCACAACTGAAAACTCCACAACTAGACACTCCACAACAAAAAACTCTTCAACTAGAAACTCCTAAACTAGAGACTCCACAACTAGAGAATCTACAACTAGAGACTTCAAACTAGAAACTCCACAACTAAAAACTCAACAACTAGAAACTCCACAGCTTGAGACTCCGCAACTGAAAACTCCACAACTAGAAACTCCGTCACTAGAAACTCCACATCTAAAGACTCCACAACTTGAATCTCTACAACTAGAGACTCTGCAACTAGAAACTCAACAACTAGAGACTGCGCAACTCAACAACTAGAAACTCCACAACTGGAAAATCCACAACTAGATACTCCACAACTAGAAAATCTACAACTAGAAACTCCACAACTATAGACTCCACAACTTGAAACTCCACAAGTTTAAACTCCACAACTTGAGACTCCACAACTAGAAACTCCGCAACTGGAAACTCCCGAACTAGAAACTCTGCAACTAGAAACTCCGCAACAGGAGACTCTACAACTAGAAACTCCAGAACTAGAAACTCCAAAACTAGAAACTCCACAACTAGAAACTTCACAACTAGAAACTCCGCAACTAGAGACTCAACAACTAGAAACTTCACAACTTGAAACTCCTCAACTAAAAACTCCACAACCAGAAACTCCACAACTAGAAACTCCGCAACTAGAGACTCCACAACTAGAAACTCCACAACTAGAAACTCCACAACTACAAACTCCACAAATACAGACTCGGCAACTAGAAATTTTATATCTAGAAACTCCACAACTAGAAAGTGCAAAACTAGAGGCTTCACAACTAGAAACTCAACAACTAGAAACTCCACAACTAAAAACTCCACAACTAGAAACTCCACAACTTGAGACTCTGCAACTTGAAACTTCACCACTAGAAACTCCGCTATTAAAAACTCCGCAACTAGAAACTCCACAACTGGAAACTCCACAACTAGAAACTCCACAACTAGAAACTCCACAACTCGAAACTCCACAACTCCACAACTAGAAACTCCACAACCAGAGACTCCGCAACTCCACAACTAGAAACTCCACAACTGGAAACTCCACAACTAGATACTCTGCAACAAGAAACTCCACAACTAGGGACTCAACAACTTGAAACTCCACAACTTTAAACTCCACAACTTGAGACTCCACAACTAGAAACTCCACAACTTGAAACTCCACAACTAGAAACTCCACAACCAGAAACTCCACAACTAGAAACTACACAGCTAGAAACTCCACAACTAGAAACTCTGCAACTAGAGACTCGACAACTAGAAACTCAACAACTAGAAACTCCACAACTACAAGCTAGACAAATAGAGACTCGGCTACAAGAAATTTCATGTCTAGAAAGTCCACAACTATAACTCCACAACTGGAAACTCCACAACTAGAAACTCCACAACTAGAAACTCGACAACTAGAGAATCCGCAACTAGAAACTCCACATTCGGAGACTCTGCAACTAGAAACTCCGCAGCTAGATTCTCCACAAATAGAAACTCCGCAACTAGAAACTCCGCAGCTAGAAACTACACAACTAGAGACTTCACAACTAGAAACTCCACAACTAGAAAGTCCACAAATTAAAACCTCACAACCTTAAGTTACGCAACTAGAAAATCCACAGCTAGAGATTCCGCAACTAGAAACTCCATAACTAGAAACTCCACAACTAGAAACTCCAAAACTCGAAACTCCACAACTCGAAACTTCACAACTGGAAACTCCACAACTAGAAACTCCGCAACTAGAAACTCCACATCTAGAGACTCCACAACTTGAAACTCCAACTCTAGAGACTCTGCAACTAGAAACTCAACAACTAGAGACTGCGCAACTCAACAACTAGAAACTCCACAACTGGAAACTCCACAACTAGAAACTCCACATTTAGAAACTCCACAACTAGAAACTCGACAACTAGAGAATCCGCAACTAGAAACTCGCAATCAGAGACTCTGCAACTAGAAACTCCACAGCTTGAGACTCTACAACTTGAAACTCCACAACTAGAAACTCTGCAACTAGAAACTCCACAACTCGAAACCACAACTGGAAACTCCAAAACTAGACACTCCACAACAAAAAACTCTTCAACTAGAAACTCCTAAACTAGAGACTCCACAACTAGAGAATCTACAACTAGAGACTTCAAACAAGAAACTCCACAACTAAAAACTCAACAACTAGAAACTCCACAGCTTGAGACTCCGCAACTTGAAACTCCACAAGTAGAAACTCCGCAACTAGAAACTCCACATCTAGAGACTCCACAACTTGAAACTCCACAACTAGAGACTCTGCAACTAGAAACTCAACAACTAGAGACTGCGCACCTCAACAACTAGAAACTCCACAACTGGAAAATCCACAACTAGATACTCCACAACTAGAAAATCTACAACTAGAAACTCCACAACTATAGACTCCACAACTTGAAACTCCACAAGTTTAAACTCCACAACTTGATACTCCACAACTAGAAACTCCGCAACTGGAAACTCCCGAACTAGAAACTCCGCAACTAGAAACTCCGCAACAGGAGACTCAACAACTAGAAACTCCACAACTAGAAACTCCAAAACTAGAAACTCCACAACTAGAAACTTCACAACTAGAAACTCCGCAACTAGAGACTCCACAACTAGAAACTCCACAACTTGAAACTCCTCAACTAAAAACTCCACAACCTGAAACTCCACAACTAGAAACTCCGCAACTAGAAACTCCGCAACTAGAGACTCCACAGCTAGAAACTCCACAAATACAGACTCGGCAACTAGAAATTCCATATCTAGAAACTCCACAACTAGAAACTGCAAAACTAGAGACTTCACAACTAGAAACTCAACAACTAGAAACTCCACAACTAAAAACTCCACAACTGGAAACTCCACAACTTGAGACTCTGCAACTTGAAACTTCAACTCTAGAAACTCCGCTATTAAAAACTCCGCAACTAGAAACTCCGCAACTAGAAACTCCACAACTTAAAACTCCACAACTAGATACTCCACAACTGGAAACTCGGCAACTAGAAACTCCACGACTAGAGACTCTACAACTTGAAACTCCACAACTAGAGACTCTGCAACTAGAAACTCCACAACTCGAAACCACAACTGAAAACTCCACAACTAGACACTCCACAACAAAAAACTCTTCAACTAGAAACTCCTAAACTAGAGACTCCACAACTAGAGAATCTACAACTAGAGACTTCAAACTAGAAACTCCACAACTAAAAACTCAACAACTAGAAACTCCACAGCTTCAGACTCCGCAACTTGAAACTCCACAACTAGAAACTCCGCAACTAGAAACTCCACAACTAGGGACTCCACAACTAGAAACTCCACAACTAGAAACTCCACAACTCGAAACTCGACTACTAGATACTCCACAACTGGAAACTCGACAACTACAACTAGAAACTCCGCAACTAGAAACTCCACAACTAGAAACTCCGCAACTAGAAACTCCACAACTAGGGACTCCACAACTAGAAACTCCACAACTAGAAACTCCACAACTCGAAACTCCACTACTAGATACTCCACAACTGGAAACTCGACAACTAGAAACTCCACATCTAGAGACTCCACAACTTGAAACTCCACAACTAGAAACTCTGCAACTAGAAACTCAACAACTAGATACTCCGCAACTTAACAACTAGAAACTCCACAACTGGAAAATCCATAACTAGATACTCCACAACTAGAAAATCTACAACTAAAAACTCCACAACCATAGACTCCACAACTTGAAACTCCACAAGTTTAAACTCCACAACTTGATTCTCCACAACTAGAAACTCCACAACTAGAAACTCCACAACTGGAAACTCCCCAACTAGAAACTCCGCAACTAGAAACTCCACAACTAGAAACTTCACAACTAGAAACTTCGCAACTAGAGACTCCACAACTAGAAACTCCACAACTCTAAACTCCTCAACTAGAAACTCCTCAACCAGAAACTCCACAAATAGAAACTCGCAACTAGAAACTCCGCAACTAGAGACTCCACAACTTGAAACTCCACAACTAGGAACTCCACAACTACAAACTCCACAAATACAGACTCGGCAACTAGAAATTCCATATCTAGAAACTCCACAACTAGAAACTGCAAAACTAGAGACTTCACAACTAGAAACTCAACAACTAGAAACTCCACAACTAAAAACTAGAACTGGAAACTCGGCAACTAGAAACTCCACGACTAGAGACTCTACAACTTGAAACTCCACAACTAGAGACTCTGCAACTAGAAACTCCACAACTCGAAACCACAACTGGAAACTCCACAACTAGACACTCCACAACAAAAAACTCTTCAACTAGAAACTCCTAAACTAGAGACTCCACAACTAGAGAATCTACAACTAGAGATTTCAAACTAGAAACTCCACAACTAAAAACTCAACAACTAGAAACTCCACAGCTTGAGACTCCGCAACTGAAAACTCCACAACTAGAAACTCCGCCACTAGAAACTCCACATCTAGAGACTCCACAACTTGAATCTCTACAACTAGAGACTCTGCAACTAGAAACTCAACAACTAGAGACTGCGCAACTCAACAACTAGAAACTCCACAACTGGAAAATCCACAACTAGATACTCCACAACTAGAAAATCTACAACTAGAAACTCCACAACTATAGACTCCACAACTTGAAACTCCACAAGTTTGAACTCCACAACTTGAGACTCCACAACTAGAAACTCCGCAACTGGAAACTCCCGAACTAGAAACTCCGCAACTAGAAACTCCAAAACTAGAAACTCCACAACTAGAAACTTCACAACTAGAAACTCCGCAACTAGAGACTCCACAACTAGAAACTCCACAACTACAAACTCCACAAATACAGACTCGGCAACTAGAAATTTTATATCTAGAAACTCCACAACTAGAAACTGCAAAACTAGAGACTTCACAACTAGAAACTCAACAACTAGAAACTCCACAACTAAAAACTCCACAACTGGAAACTCCACAACTTGAGACTCCGCAACTTGAAACTTCACCACTAGAAACTCCGCTATTAAAAACTCCGCAACTAGAAACTCCACAACTGGAAACTCCACAACTAGAAACTCCACAACTAGAAGCTCCACAACTCGAAACTCCACAACTAGAAACTCCACAACTAGAAACTCCACAACTGGAAACTCCACAACTAGATACTCTGCAACAAGAAACTCCAACACTAGAGACTCAACAACTTGAAACTCCACAACTTTAAACTCCACAACTTGAGACTCCACAACTAGAAACTCCACAACTTGAAACTCCACAACTAGAAACTCCACAACCAGAAACTCCACAACTAGAAACTACACAGCTAGAAACTCCACAACTAGAAACTCTGCAACTAGAGACTCGACAACTAGAAACTCAACAACTAGAAACTCCACAACTACAAGCTACACAAATAGAGACTCGGCTACAAGAAATTTCATGTCTAGAAAGTCCACAACTATAACTCCACAACTGGAAACTCCACAACTGGACACTCCACAACTAGAAACTCGACAACTAGAGAATCCGCAACTAGAAACTCCACATTCAGAGACTCTGCAACTAGAAACTCCGCAGCTAGATACTCCACAAATAGAAATTCCGCAACTAGAAACTCCGCAGCTAGAAACTACACAACTAGAGACTCCACAACTAGAAACTCCACAACTAGAAAGTCCACAAATTAAAACCTCACAACCTTAAGTTACGCAACTAGAAAATCCACAGCTAGAGATTCCGCAACTAGAAACTCCATAACTAGAAACTCCACAACTCAAAACTCCACAACTAGAAACTCCAAAACTCGAAACTCCACAACTCAAAACTTCACAACTGGAAACTCCACAACTAGAAACTCCGCAACTAGAAACTCCACATCTAGAGACTCCACAACTTGAAACTCCACAACTAGAGACTCTGCAACTAGAAACTCAACAACTAGAGACTGCGCAACTCAACAACTAGAAACTCCACAACTGGAAACTCCACAACTAGAAACTCCACATTTAGAAACTCCACAACTAGAAACTCGACAACTAGAGAATCCGCAACTAGAAACTCCACAATCAGAGACTCTGCAACTAGAAACTCCACAGCTTGAGACTCCGCAACTTGAAACTCCACAACTAGAAACTCCGCAACTAGAAACTCCACAACTAGAGACTCAACAACTAGAAACTCCACAACTAGAAACTCCACAACACGAAACTCGACTACTAGATACTCCACAACTGGAAACTCGGCAACTAGAAACTTAACGACTAGAGACTCTACAACTTGAAACTCCACAACTAGAGACTCTGCAACTAGAAACTCCACAACTCGAAACCACAACTGGAAACTCCAAAACTAGACACTCCACAACAAAAAACTTTTCAACTAGAAACTCCTAAACTAGAGACTCCACAACTAGAGAATCTACAACTAGAGACTTCAAACTAGAAACTCCACAACTAAAAACTCAACAACTAGAAACTCCACAGCTTGAGACTCCGCAACTTCAAACTCCACAACTAGAAACTCCGCAACCAGAAACTCCACAACTAGGGACTCCACAACTAGAAACTCCACAACTAGAAACTCCACAACTCGAAACTCGACTACTAGATACTCCACAACTGGAAACTCGACAACTACAACTAGAAACTCCGCAACTAGAAACTCCACAACTAGAAACTCCGCAACTAGAAACTCCACAACTAGGGACTCCACAACTAGAAACTCCACAACTAGAAACTCCACAACTCGAAACTCCACTACTAGATACTCCACAACTGGAAACTCGACAACTAGAAACTCCACATCTAGAGACTCCACAACTTGAAACTCCACAACTAGAAACTCTGCAACTAGAAACTCAACAACTAGATACTTCGCAACTCAACAACTAGAAACTCCACAACTGGAAAATCCATAACTAGATACTCCACAACTAGAAAATCTACAACTAGAAACTCCACAACCATAGACTCCACAACTTGAAACTCCACAAGTTTAAACTCCACAACTTGAGACTCCACAACTAGAAACTCAACAACTAGAAACTCCACAACTGGAAACTCCCCAACTAGAAACTCCGCAACTAGAAACTCCGCAACAGAAGACTCTACAACTTGAAACTCCACAACTAGAAACTCCAAAACTAGAAACTCCACAACTAGAAACTTCGCAACTAGAGACTCCACAACTAGAAACTCCACAACTCTAAACTCCTCAACTAGAAACTCCTCAACCAGAAACTCCACAACTAGAAACTCGCCACTAGAAACTCCGCAACTAGAGACTCCACAACTAGAAACTCCACAACTAGGAACTCCACAACTACAAACTCCACAAATACAGACTCGGCAACTAGAAATTCCATATCTAGAAACTCCACAACTGGAAACTCTGCAACTAGAAACTCAACAACTAGAAACTGCACAGCTAGAAAATCCACCACTAAAAACTCCACAACTAGCTACTCCACAACTAAAGACTACAGAACTAGAAAACTGCGCAACTAGAAACTCCCAACTAGACTTTCCGCAACAAGAAACTCCGCAACTAGAAACTCCACAACTTGATACTTCGAAACTACAAACTCCACATCTAGAAACTCCACAACTAGAAACTCCACAACTAGAAACTCCACAACTAGAAACTCCGCAACTAGAAACTCCACAGCTAGAAAGTCCGCAACTAGAAACTCTGCAACTAGAAACTCCGCAACTAGAAACTCCACAGCTAGAAAATCCACCACTAGAAACTCCACAACTAGCAACTCCCATCTAGACACTCCGCAACTAGGAACTCTACAACTTCAAAATCCACAACTACAAACTCCACAACTAGAAACTCCTCAACTAGAAACTCCACAACTTGAAACACCACAACTAGATACTCCACAACTACAAACTCCACAACTAGAAACTCCACAACTAAAAACTCCACAACTAGAAACTCCACAACTTGAAACTCCATAACTAGAAACTCCACTACTAGAAAACTCCACAACTAGAAACTCTGCAAGTAGAAACTGCGCAACTAGAAACTCCACAGCTAGAAACTTCACAACTTGAAACACTACAACTAGATACTCCAAAACTACGAATTCCACAACAATAAACTCCAACACTAGAAACTCCACAACTAGAAACTCCACAACTAGAAACTCCTCAACTAGAAACTCCACAACTTGAAACACCACAACTACATTCTCTAGAAACTCCACAACTTGAAACTCTGCAACTACTAATTCCACAACTAGAAACTCCACAACTTGAAACCCAACAAATAGATACTCCACAACTACGGACTCAACAACTAAAAACTCCAACACTTGAAACTCCACAACCAGAAACTCCGGAACTAAAAACTCCGCAACTAGAAACTCCGCCACTACAATCTCCACAACTGGAAAACTCTTCAACTAGAAACTCTGCAACTAGACACTCCGCAACTAGAAACTCCAGAGCTAGAAACTCCAGAGCTAGAAACTCCACAACTACAAACTCCACAACTAGAGACTCCACAACTAGAAACTCCACAACTACGAGTACCACAACTACGAACCCCACAACTACAAACTCAACAACTAGAAATTCCACAACTACGAACTCCGCAACTAGAAACTCCACAGCTAGAAACTCCACAGCTAGAAACTCCACAACTACAAACTCCACAACTAGAGACTCCACAACTAGAAAGTCCGCAACTAGAAACTCTGCAACTAGAAACTCCGCAACTAGAAAGAAACTCCACAGCTAGAAAATCCACCACTAGAAACTCCACAACTAGCAACTCCACAACTACAGACTCCGCAATAAGAAAACTCCGCAACTAGAAACTCCCAACTTGACACTCTGCAACTAGGAACTCTACAACTTCAAAATCCACAACTAGAAACTCCACACTTTGAAACTCCCCAACTAGATACTCCACAACTACAAACTCCACAACTTGAAACTCCGCAACTTGAAACTCCATAACTAGAAACTCCACTACTAGAAAACTCCGCAACTAGAAACTCTGCAACTAGAAACTCCGGAACTAGAACTCCACAGCAAGAAACTTCACTACTTGAAACACTACAACTAGATACTCCAAAACTACGAATTCCACAACAATAAACTCCAACACTAGAAACTTCGCAACTAGAAACTCCACAACTAGAAACTCCTCAACTAGAAACTCCACAACTTGAAACTCCGCAACTACAAATTCCACAAATAGAAACTCCACAACTTGAAACCCCACAAATAGATACTCCACAACTACGGACTCCACAACTAGAAACTCCAACACTAGAAACTCCACAACCAGAAACTCCGCAACTAAAAACTCCGCAACTAGAAACTCCACAGCTAAAAAATCTACAGCTAGAAATTCCACAACTAGAAACTCCACACAAACTCCATAACTTGAAACACCACAACTAGAAACTCAACAACTACAAATTTCACAACTAGAAACTCCACAACTAGAAACTCTGCCACTAGAAACTCCGCAACTAGAAACGCCTTAGCTAGAAACTCCACAACTTGAGATTTTCAAACTAGAAAGTCGGCAACTAGAAACTCAACCACCAGAAACTCCCCAACTAGAAACTCCTCAACTAGAAACTCCACAACTTGAAACTCCGCAACTACAAACTCCGCAACTACAAACTCCACATCTAGAGACTCCATAACTAGGAACTCCACAACTAGAAACTCCACAACTACAGACTCCACAACTACAGACTCCACAACTAGAAACTCCACAACTAGAAACTCCACAACCAGAAACTCCGCAACTAAAAACTCCACAACTAGAAATTGCACAACTAGAGACTCCACAACTAGATACTCCACAACTACAAATTCCACAACTAGAAACTCCACAACTTGACACTCCACAACTTGAAACCTTTTAGTTGTTGAGTTTCTAGTTGTGAAGTATCTACTTTTGCAGTTTCTAGTCGTGGAGTTTCTAGATATGGAATTTCTAGTTGCCGAGTCTGTATTTGTGAAGTTTGAAGTTGTGGAGTTTCCAGTTGTGGAGTCTCTAGTTGTGGAGTTTCTAGTTGCAGAGTATCTAGTTGTGGAGTTTCCAGTTGTGGAGTTTCTAGTTGTGGAGTTGCGGAGTTTCTAGTTGTGGAGTTTCTGGTTGTGGAGTTTCTAGTTGAGGAGTTTCAAGTTGTGGAGTTTCTAGTTGTGGAGTCTCTAGTTGTGGAGTCTCTGGTTGCGGAGTTTCTAGTTGTAGATTTTCCAGTTGTGGAGTTTCTAGTTGTTGAGTGGCGGGGTCTCTAGTTGTTGAGTTTCTAGTTGCAGAGTCTCTAGTTGTGGAGTTTCAAGTTGTGGAGTCTCTAGATGTGGAGTTTCTAGTTGTCGAGTTTCCAGTTGTGGAGTATCTAGTTGTGGAGTTTCGGGTTGTGGAGTTTCTAGTTGTGGAGTTTCTAGTTGTGGAGTCCCTAGTTGTGGAGTTTCTATTTGCGGAGTTTCTAGTTGTGGAGTTTCAAGTTGCGGAGTCTCAAGCTGGGGAGTTTCTAGTTGTTGAATTTTTAGTTGTTGAGTTTCTAGTTGTTGAGTTTCTAGTTTGAAGTCTCTAGTAGTAGATTCTCTAGTTTTGGAGTCTCTAGTTTAGGAGTTTCTAGTTGAAGAGATTTTGTTGTGGAGTGTCTAGTTGTGGAGTTCCCAGTTGTGGAGTTTCGAGTTGTGGAGTTTCTAGTTGCAGAGTCTCTAGTTGTGGAGTTTCAAGTCGTGGAGTCTCTAGTTGTGGAGTTTCTAGTTGCCGAGTTTCCAGTTGTGGAGTATATAGTAGTGGAGTTTCCAGTTGTGGAGTCCCTAGTTGTGGAGTTTCTAGTTGCGGAGTCCCAAGCTGTGGAGTTTCAAGTTGTGAAGTTTCTAGTTGTGGACTCTCAAGTTGTGGAGTTTAAAGTTGTGGAGTTTTAAGTTGTGGAGTCTCTAGTTGTGGAGTTTTTAGTTGCAGAGTATCTAGTTGTGGAGTTTCCAGTTGTGGAGTTTTTAATGTGAAGTTGCAGAGTCTCTGGTTGTGAGTTTTTAGTTGTGGAGTTTCTAGTTGTGGAGTTTCGAGTTGTGGAGTCTCTAGTTGTGGAGTTTCTAGTTGTGGAATGTAGAGTTGTGGAGCTTCTAGTTGTGGAGTTACTAGTTGCGGATTTTCTAGCTGTGGATTTTCTAGTTGCGTAACTTAAGGTCGTGAGGTTTCAAGTTGTGGAGATTCTATTTGTGGAGTTTCTAGTTGTGGAGTTTCTAGTTGTGGAGTCTCTAGTTGTGTAGTTTCTAGCTGCGGAGTTTCTAGTTGCGGAGTTTCTATTTGTGGAGTATCTAGCTGCAGAGTTTCTAGTTGCAGAGTCTCTGATTGTGGAGTTTCTAGTTGCGGAGTCTCTAGTTGTGGAGTTTGTATTTGTGGAGTTTCTAGTTGTGGGGTTTCCAGTTGTGGGGTATCTAGTTGTGGAGTTTTAAGTTGTGGAGTTTCTAGTTGCGGAGTTTCTAGATGCGGAGTTTTTAATAGTGGAGTTTCTAGTTGTGAAGTTTCAAGTTGCGGAGTCTCAAGTTGTGGAGTTTCCAGTTGTGGAGATTTTAGTTGTGGAGTTTCTAGTTGTTGAGTTTCTAGTTGTGAAGGATCTAGTTTTGCAGTTTCTAGTCGTGGAGTTTCTAGATATGGAATTTCTAGTTGCTGAGTCTGTATTTGTGAAGTTTGAAGTTGAGGAGTTTCTAGTTGTGGAGTTTCCAGTTGTGGAGTCTCTAGTTGTGGAGTTTCTAGTTGCAGAGTATCTAGTTGTGGAGTTTCCAGTTGCGGAGTTTCTAGTTGTGGAGTTGCGGAGTTTCTAGTTGTGGAGTTTCTGGTTGTGGAGTTTCCAGTTGAGGAGTTTCAAGTTGTGGAGTTTCTAGTTGTGGAGTCTCTAGTTGTGGAGTCTCTAGTTGCGGAGTTTCTAGTTGTAGATTTTGCAGTTGTGGAGTTTCTAGTTGTTGAGTGGCGGAGTCTCTAGTTGTTGAGTTTCTAGTTGCACAGTCTCTAGTTGTGGAGTTTCTAGTTGCAGAGTCTCTGATTGTGGAGTTTCTAGTTGCGGAGTCTCTAGTTGTGGAGTTTCTAGTTGTGGAGTTTCTAGTTGTGGGGTTTCTAGTTGTGGAGTTATAGTTGTGGACTTTCTAGACATGAAATTTCTTGTAGCCGAATCTCTATTTGTGGAGCTTGTAGTTGTGGACTTTCTAGTTGTTGAGTTTCTAGTTTTGGAGTCTCTAGTTGCAGAGTTTCTAGTTGTGGAGTGTCTGGTTGTGGTGTTTCTAGTTGTGGAGTTTCTGGTTGTGGAGTTTCTAGTTGTGGAGTTTCAAGTTGTGGAGTTTCTAGTTGTGGAGTCTCGAGTTGTGTAGTTTAAAGTTGTAGAGTTTCAAGTTGTGGAGTCTCTAGTTGTGGAGTTTCTAGTTGTGGAGTTTCTAGTTGTGGGGTTTCCAGTTGTGGAGTTATAGTTGTGGACTTTCTAGACATGAAATTTCTTGTAGCCGAATCTCTTTTTGTGGAGCTTGTAGTTGTGGACTTTCTAGTTGTTGAGTTTCTAGTTGTGGAGTCTCTAGTTGCAGAGTTTCTAGTTGTGGAGTGTCTGGTTGTGGTGTTTCCAGTTGTGGAGTTTCTGGTTGAGGAGTTTCAAGTTGTGGAGTTTCTAGTTGTGGAGTTTCCAGTTGTGGAGTTTCACATTGTGGAGTTGTGGAGTCTCTGGTTGTGGAGTTTCTAGTTGTGGAGTTTCTAGTTGTGAAGTTTCGAGTTGTGGAGTCTCTAGTTGTGGAGTTTCTAGATGTGGATTTTCCAGTTGTGGAGTATCTAGTTGTGGAGTTTCCAGTTGTGAAGTATCTAGTTTTGGAGTTTCCAGTTGTGGAGTATCTAGATGTGGAGTTATAAGTTGTGGAGTTTCTAGTTGCGGAGTTTTTAATAGTGGAGTTTCTAGTTGTGAAGTTTCAAGTTACGGAGTCTCAAGTTGTGGAGTTTTCAGTTGTGGAGTTTCTAGTTGTTGAGTTTCTAGTTGTGAAGTATCTAGTTTTGCAGTTTCTAGTCGTGGAGTTTCTAAATATGGAATTTCTAGTTGCTGAGTCTGTATTTGTGAAGTTTGAAGTTGCGGAGTTTCTAGTTGTGGAGTTTCTAGTTGTGGAGTCTCTAGTTGTGGAGTTTCTAGTTGTGGAGTTTCTAGTTGTGGAGTCTCTAGTTGTGGAGTCTCTAGTTGCGGAGTTTCTAGTTGTAGATTTTCCAGTTGTGGAGTTTCGAGTTGTTGAGTTGCGGAGTCTCTAGTTGTTGAGTTTCTAGTTGCAGAGTCTCTAGTTGTGGAGTTTCAAGTTGTGGAGTCTCTAGATGTGGTTTCTAGTTGTCGAGTTTCCAGTTGTGGAGTCTCAAGCTGTGGAGTTTCTAGTTGTTGAGTTTTTAGTTGTGGAGTTTCTAGTTGTTGAGTTTCTAGTTTTAAGTCTCTAGTTGTAGATTGTCTAGTTGTGGAGTCTCTAGTTTAGGAGTTTCTAGTTGAAGAGTTTTTTGTTGTGGAGTGTCTAGTTGTGGAGTTTCCAGTTGTGGAGTTTCGAGTTGTGGAGTTTCTAGTTGCAGAGTCTCTAGTTGTGGAGTTACAAGTTGTGGAGTCTCTAGTTGTGGAGTTTCTAGTTGCCGAGTTTCCAGTTGTGGAGTATCTAGTAGTGGAGTTTCAAGTTGTGGAGTTTTTAGTTGTGGAGTCTCAAGTTGTGGAGTTTAAAGTTGTGGAGTTTCAAGTTGTGGAGTCTCTAGTTGTGGAGTTTCTAGTTTCAGAGTATCTAGTTATGGAGTTTCCAGTTGTGGAGTTTCTAGTTGTGAAGTTGTGGAGTTTCTAGTTGTGGAGTTTTTAGTTGTGGAGTATCTAGTTGTGGAGTTTCCAGTTGTGAAGTATCTAGCTGTGGAGTTTCCAGTTGTGGAGTATATAGTTGTGGAGTTTTAAGTTGTGGAGTTTCTAGTTGCGGAGTTTCTAGTTGCGGAGTTTTTAATAGCGGAGTTTCTAGTTGTGAAGTTTAAAAGTTCCGGAGTCTCAAGTTGTGGAGTTTCCAGTTGTGGAGTTTTTAGTTGTGGAGTTTCTGGTTGTTGAGTTTCTAGTTGTGAAGTCTCTAGTTTTGCAGTTTCTAGCTGTCGAGTTTCTAGATATGGAATTTCTAGTTGCCGAGTCTATATTTGTGGAGTTTCTAGTTGTTGAGTTTTTAGTTGTGGAGTTTCTAGTTGTTGAGTTTCTAGTTTGAAGTCTCTAGTAGTAGATTCTCTAGTTTTGGAGTCTCTAGTTTAGGAGTTTCTAGTTGAAGAGATTTTGTTGTGGAGTGTCTAGTTGTGGAGTTTTCAGTTGTGGAGTTTCGAGTTGTGGAGTTTCTAGTTGCAGAGTCTCTAGTTGTGGAGTTTCAAGTTGTGGAGTCTCTAGTTGTGGAGTTTCTAGTTGCCGAGTTTCCAGTTGTGGAGTATATAGTAGTGGAGTTTCCAGTTGTGGAGTCCCTAGTTGTGGAGTTTCTAGTTGCGGAGTCCCAAGCTGTGGAGTTTAAAGTTGTGAAGTTTCTAGTTGTGGACTCTCAAGTTGTGGAGTTTAAAGTTGTGGAGTTTTAAGTTGTGGAGTCTCTAGTTGTGGAGTTTTTAGTTGCAGAGTATCTAGTTGTGGAGTTTCCAGTTGTGGAGTTTCTAGTTGTGAAGTTGCAGAGTCTCTGGTTGTGAGTTTTTAGTTGTGGAGTTTTTAGTTGTGGAGTTTCGAGTTGTGGAGTCTCTAGTTGTGGAGTTTCTAGTTGTGGAATGTAGAGTTGTGGAGCTTATAGTTGTGGAGTTACTAGTTGCGGATTTTCTAGCTGTGGATTTTCTAGTTGCGTAACTTAAGGTCGTGAGGTTTCAAGTTATGGAGTTTCTATTTGTGGAGTTTCTAGTTGTGGAGTTTCTAGTTGTGGAGTCTCTAGTTGTGTAGTTTCTAGCTGCGGAGTTTCTAGTTGCGGAGTTTCTATTTGTGGAGTATCTAGCTGCAGAGTTTCTAGTTGCAGAGTCTCTGATTGTGGAGTTTCTAGTTGCGGAGTCTCTAGTTGTGGAGTTTCTATTTGTGGAGTTTCTAGTTGTGGGGTTTCCAGTTGTGGAGTTATAGTTGTGGGCTTTCTAGACATGAAATTTCTTGTAGCCGAATCTATATTTGTGGAGCTTGTAGTTGTGGACTTTCTAGTTGTTGAGTTTCTAGTTTGAAGTCTCTAGTAGTAGATTCTCTAGTTTTGGAGTCTCTAGTTTAGGAGTTTCTAGTTGAAGAGATTTTGTTGAGGAGTGTCTAGTTGTGGAGTTTCCAGTTGTGGAGTTTCGAGTTGTGGAGTTTCTACTTGCAGAGTCTCTAGTTGTGGAGTTTCAAGTTGTGGAGTCTCTAGTTGTGGAGTTTCTAGTTGCCGAGTTTCCAGTTGTGGAGTATATAGTAGTGGAGTTTCCAGTTGTGGAGTCCCTAGTTGTGGAGTTTCTAGTTGCGGAGTCTCAAGCTGTGGAGTTTCAAGTTGTGAAGTTTCTAGTTGTGGACTCTCAAGTTGTGGAGTTACAAGTTGTGGAGTTTTAAGTTGTGGAGTCTCTAGTTGTGGAGTTTTTAGTTGCAGAGTATCTAGTTGTGGAGTTTCCAGTTGTGGAGTTTCTAGTTGTGAAGTTGCAGAGTCTCTGGTTGTGAGTTTTTAGTTGTGGAGTTTCTAGTTGTGGAGTTTCGAGTTGTGGAGTCTCTAGTTGTGGAGTTTCTAGTTGTGGAATGTAGAGTTGTGGAGCTTCTAGTTGTGGAGTTACTAGTTGCGGATTTTCTAGCTGTGGATTTTCTAGTTGCGTAACTTAAGGTCGTGAGGTTTCAAGTTGTGGAGTTTCTATTTGTGGAGTTTCTAGTTGTGGAGTTTCTAGTTGTGGAGTCTCTAGTTGTGTAGTTTCTAGCTGCGGAGTTTCTAGTTGCCGAGTTTCTATTTGTGGAGTATCTAGCTGCGGAGTTTCTAGTTGCAGAGTCTCTGATTGTGGAGTTTCTAGTTGCGGAGTCTCTGATTGTGGAGTTTCTAGTTGTGGAGTTTCTAGTTGTGGGGTTTCCAGTTGTGGAGTTTTAGTTGTGGACTTTCTAGACATGAAATTTCTTGTAGCCGAATCTCTATTTGTGGAGCTTGTAGTTGTGGACTTTCTAGTTGTTGAGTTTCTAGTTGTGGAGTCTCTAGTTGCAGAGTTTCTAGTTGTGGAGTGTCTGGTTGTGGTGTTTCTAGTTGTGGAGTTTCTGGTTGTGGAGTTTCAAGTGGTGGAGTTTCTAGTTGTGGAGTCTCAAGTTGTGGAGTTTAAAGTTCTGGAGTCTCTAGTTGTGGAGTTTCTAGTTGCAGAGTATCTAGTTGTGGAGTTTCCAGTTGTGAAGTATCTAGTTGTGGAGTTTCCAGTTGTGGGGTATCTAGTTGTGGAGTTTTAAGTTGTGGAGTTTCTAGTTGCGGAGTTTCTAGTTGCGGAGTTTTTAATAGTGGAGTTTCTAGTTGTGAAGTTTCAAGTTGCGGAGTCTCAAGTTGTGGAGTTTCCAGTTGTGGAGTTTTTAGTTGTGGAGTTTCTAGTTGTTGAGTTTCTAGTTGTGAAGTATCTAGTTTTGCAGTTTCTAGTCGTGGAGTTTCTAGATATGGAATTTCTAGTTGCCGAGTCTGTATTTTTGAAGTTTGAAGTTGAGGAGTTTCTAGTTGTGGAGTTTCCAGTTGTGGAGTCTCTAGTTGTAGAGTTTCTAGTTGCAGAGTATCTAGTTGTGGAGTTTCCAGTTGTGGAGTTTCTAGTTGTGGAGTTGCGGAGTTTCTAGTTGTGGAGTTTCTGGTTGTGGAGTTTCTAGTTGAGGAGTTTCAAATTGTGGAGTTTCTAGTTGTGGAGTCTCTAGTTGTGGAGTCTCTAGTTGCGGAGTTTCTAGTTGTAGATTTTGCAGTTGTGGAGTTTCTAGTTGTTGAGTTGCGGAGTCTCTAGTTGTTGAGTTTCTAGTTGCAGAGTCTCTAGTTGTGGAGTTTCAAGTTGTGGAGTCTCTGGATGTGGAGTTTCTAGTTGTCGAGTTCCCAGTTGTGGAGTATCTAGTAGTGGAGTTTCGGGTTGTGGAGTTTCTAGTTGTGGAGTTTCTAGTTGTGGAGTCCCTAGTTGTGGAGTTTCTATTTGCGGAGTTTCTAGTTGTGGAGTTTCAAGTTGCGGAGTCTCAAGCTGGGGAGTTTCTAGTTGTTGAATTTTTAGTTGTTGAGTTTCTAGTTGTTGAGTTTCTAGTTTGAAGTCTCTAGTAGTAGATTCTCTAGTTTTGGAGTCTCTAGTTTAGGAGTTTCTAGTTGAAGAGATTTTGTTGTGGAGGTTCTAGTTGTGGAGTTTCCAGTTGTGGAGTTTCGAGTTGTGGAGTTTCTAGTTGCAGAGTCTCTAGTTGTGGAGTTTCAAGTTGTGGAGTCTCCTGTTGTGGAGTTTCTAGTTGCCGAGTTTCCAGTTGTGGAGTATATAGTAGTGGAGTTTCCAGTTGTGGAGTCCCTAGTTGTGGAGTTTCTAGTTGCGGAGTCTCAAGCTGTAGAGTTACAAGTTGTGAAGTTTCTAGTTGTGGACTCTCAAGTTGTGGAGTTACAAGTTGTGGAGTTTTAAGTTGTGGAGTCTCTAGTTGTGGAGTTTTTAGTTGCAGAGTATCTAGTTGTGGAGTTTCCAGTTGTGGAGTTTCTAGTTGTGAAGTTGCAGAGTCTCTGGTTGTGAGTTTTTAGTTGTGGAGTTTCTAGTTGTGGAGTTTCGAGTTGTGGAGTCTCTAGTTGTGGAGTTTCTAGTTGTGGAATGTAGAGTTGTGGAGCTTCTAGTTGTGGAGTTACTAGTTGCGGATTTTCTAGCTGTGGATTTTCTAGTTGCGTAACTTAAGGTCGTGAGGTTTCAAGTTGTGGAGTTTCTATTTGTGGAGTTTCTAGTTGTGGAGTTTCTAGTTGTGGAGTCTCTAGTTGTGTAGTTTCTAGCTGCGGAGTTTCTAGTTGCCGAGTTTCTATTTGTGGAGTATCTAGCTGCGGAGTTTCTAGTTGCAGAGTCTCTGATTGTGGAGTTTCTAGTTGCGGAGTCTCTAGTTGTGGAGTTTCTAGTTGTGGAGTTTCTAGTTGTGGGGTTTCCAGTTGTGGAGTTTTAGTTGTGGACTTTCTAGACATGAAATTTCTTGTAGCCGAATCTCTAGTTGTGGAGCTTGTAGTTGTGGACTTTCTAGTTGTTGAGTTTCTAGTTGTGGAGTCTCTAGTTGCAGAGTTTCTAGTTGTGGAGTGTCTGGTTGTGGTGTTTCTAGTTGTGGAGTTTCTGGTTGTGGAGTTTCAAGTGGTGGAGTTTCTAGTTGTGGAGTCTCAAGTTGTGGAGTTTAAAGTTCTGGAGTCTCTAGTTGTGGAGTTTCTAGTTGCAGAGTATCTAGTTGTGGAGTTTCCAGTTGTGGAGTTTCTAGTTGTGGAGTTTCGAGTTGTGGAGTCTCTAGTTGTGGAGTTTCTAGTTGTGGATTTTCCAGTTGTGGAGTATCTAGTTGTGGAGTTTCCAGTTGGGAAGTATCTAGTTGTGGAGTTTCCAGTTGTGGAGTACCTAGTTGTGGAGTTTTAAGTTGTGGAGTTTCTAGTTGCGGAGTTTCTAGTTGCGGAGTTTTTAATAGTGGAGTTTCTAGTTGTGAAGTTTCAAGTTGCGGAGTTCAAGTTGTGGAGTTTCCAGTTGTGGAGTTTTTAGTTGTGGAGTATCTAGTTTTGCAGTTTCTAGTCGTGGAGTTTCTAGATATGGAATTTCTAGTTGCCGAGTCTGTATTTGTGAAGTTTGAAGTTGAGGAGTTTCTAGTTGTGGTTTCTAGTTGTGGAGTCTCTAGTTGTGGAGTTTCTAGTTGCAGAGTATCTAGTTGTGGAGTTTCCAGTTGTGGAGTTTCTAGGTGTGGAGTTGCGGAGTTTCTAGTTGCGGAGTTTCTAGTTGTGGAGTTTCTGGTTGTGGAGTCTCTAGTTGTTGAGTTTCTAGTTGCAGAGTCTCTAGTTGTGGAGTTTCAAGTTGTGGAGTCTCTAGATGTGGAGTTTCTAGTTGTCGAGTTTCCAGTTGTGGAGTATCTAGTAGTGGAGTTTCGGGTTGTGGAGTTTCTAGTTGTGGAGTTTCTAGTTGTGGAGTCCCTAGTTGTGGAGTTTCTATTTGCGGAGTTTCTAGTTGTGGAGTTTCAAGTTGCGGAGTCTCAAGCTGTGGAGTTTCTAGTTGTTGAGTTTTTAGTTGTGGAGTTTCTAGTTGTTGAGTTTCTAGTTTTAAGTCTCTAGTTGTAGATTGTCTAGTTGTGGAGTCTCTAGTTTAGGAGTTTCTAGTTGAAGAGTTTTTTGTTGTGGAGTGTCTAGTTGTGGAGTTTCCAGTTGTGGAGTTTCGAGTTGTGGAGTTTCTAGTTGCAGAGTCTCTAGTTGTGGAGTTTCAAGTTGTGGAGTCTCTAGTTGTGGAGTTTCTAGTTGCCGAGTTTCCAGTTGTGGAGTATCTAGTAGTGGAGTTTCAAGTTGTGGAGTTTTTAGTTGTGGAGTCTCAAGTTGTGGAGTTTAAAGTTGTGGAGTTTCAAGTTGTGGAGTCTCTAGTTGTGGAGTTTCTAGTTTCAGAGTATCTAGTTATGGAGTTTCCAGTTGTGGAGTTTCTAGTTGTGAAGTTGTGGAGTTTCTAGTTGTGGAGTTTTTAGTTGTGGAGTATCTAGTTGTGGAGTTTCCAGTTGTGAAGTATCTAGCTGTGGAGTTTCCAGTTGTGGAGTATCTAGTTGTGGAGTTTTAAGTTGTGGAGTTTCTAGTTGCGGAGTTTCTAGTTGCGCAGTTTTTAATAGCGGAGTTTCTAGTTGTGAAGTTTCAAGTTGCGGAGTCTCAAGTTGTGGAGTTTCCAGTTGTGGAGTTTTTAGTTGTGGAGTTTCTGGTTGTTGAGTTTCTAGTTGTGAAGTCTCTAGTTTTGCAGTTTTTAGCTGTCGAGTTTCTAGATATGGAATTTCTAGTTGCCGAGTCTGTATTTGTGGAGTTTCTAGTTGTTGAGTTTTTAGTTGTGGAGTTTCTAGTTGTTGAGTTTCTAGTTTGAAGTCTCTAGTTTTGCAGTTTCTAGCTGTGGAGTTTCTAGATATGGAATTTCTAGTTGCCGAGTCTGTATTTGTGGAGTTTCTAGTTGTTGAGTTTTTAGTTGTGGAGTTTCTAGTTGTTGAGTTTCTAGTTTGAAGTCTCTAGTAGTAGATTCTCTAGTTTTGGAGTCTCTAGTTTAGGAGTTTTTAGTTGAAGAGATTTTGTTGTGGAGTGTCTCGTTGTGGAGTTTCCAGTTGTGGAGTTTCGAGTTGTGGAGTTTCTAGTTGCAGAGTCTCTAGTTGTGGAGTTTCAAGTTGTGGAGTCTCTAGTTGTGGAGTTTCTAGTTGCCGAGTTTCCAGTTGTGGAGTATATAGTAGTGGAGTTTCCAGTTGTGGAGTCCCTAGTTGTGGAGTTTCTAGTTGCGGAGTCCCAAGCTGTGGAGTTTCAAGTTGTGAAGTTTCTAGTTGTGGACTCTCAAGTTGTGGAGTTTCTAGTTGTGGAATGTAGAGTTGTCGAGTTTCTAGTTGTGGAGTTACTAGTTGCGGATTTTCTAGCTGTGGATTTTCTAGTTGCGTAACTTAAGGTCGTGAGGTTTCAAGTTGTGGAGTTTCTATTTGTGGAGTTTCTAGTTGTGGAGTCTCCAGTTGTGTAGTTTCTAGCTGCGGAGTTTCTAGTTACGGAGTTTCTATTTGTGGAGTATCTAGCTGCGGAGTTTCTAGTTGCGGAGTCTCTAGTTGTGGAGTCTCTAGTTGTGGAGTTTCTAGTTGTGGGGTTTCCAGTTGTGGAGTTATAGTTGTGGACTTTCTAGACATGAAATTTCTTGTAGCCGAATCTGTATTTGTGGAGCTTGTAGTTGTGGACTTTCTAGTTGTTGAGTTTCTAGTTGTGGAGTCTCTAGTTGCAGAGTTTCTAGTTGTGGAGTGTCTGGTTGTGGTGTTTCTAGTTGTGGAGTTTCCAGTTGTGGAGTTTCTAGTTGTGGAGTTGCGGAGTTTCTAGTTGTGGAGTTTCTGGTTGTGGAGTTTCTAGTTGAGGAGTTTCAAATTGTGGAGTTTCTAGTTGTGGAGTCTCTAGTTGTGGAGTCTCTAGTTGCGGAGTTTCTAGTTGTAGATTTTGCAGTTGTGGAGTTTCTAGTTGTTGAGTTGCGGAGTCTCTAGTTGTTGAGTTTCTAGTTGCAGAGTCTCTAGTTGTGGAGTTTCAAGTTGTGGAGTCTCTGGATGTGGAGTTTCTAGTTGTCGAGTTCCCAGTTGTGGAGTATCTAGTAGTGGAGTTTCGGGTTGTGGAGTTTCTAGTTGTGGAGTTTCTAGTTGTGGAGTCCCTAGTTGTGGAGTTTCTATTTGCGGAGTTTCTAGTTGTGGAGTTTCAAGTTGCGGAGTCTCAAGCTGGGGAGTTTCTAGTTGTTGAATTTTTAGTTGTTGAGTTTCTAGTTGTTGAGTTTCTAGTTTGAAGTCTCTAGTAGTAGATTCTCTAGTTTTGGAGTCTCTAGTTTAGGAGTTTCTAGTTGAAGAGATTTTGTTGTGGAGGTTCTAGTTGTGGAGTTTCCAGTTGTGGAGTTTCGAGTTGTGGAGTTTCTAGTTGCAGAGTCTCTAGTTGTGGAGTTTCAAGTTGTGGAGTCTCCTGTTGTGGAGTTTCTAGTTGCCGAGTTTCCAGTTGTGGAGTATATAGTAGTGGAGTTTCCAGTTGTGGAGTCCCTAGTTGTGGAGTTTCTAGTTGCGGAGTCTCAAGCTGTAGAGTTACAAGTTGTGAAGTTTCTAGTTGTGGACTCTCAAGTTGTGGAGTTACAAGTTGTGGAGTTTTAAGTTGTGGAGTCTCTAGTTGTGGAGTTTTTAGTTGCAGAGTATCTAGTTGTGGAGTTTCCAGTTGTGGAGTTTCTAGTTGTGAAGTTGCAGAGTCTCTGGTTGTGAGTTTTTAGTTGTGGAGTTTCTAGTTGTGGAGTTTCGAGTTGTGGAGTCTCTAGTTGTGGAGTTTCTAGTTGTGGAATGTAGAGTTGTGGAGCTTCTAGTTGTGGAGTTACTAGTTGCGGATTTTCTAGCTGTGGATTTTCTAGTTGCGTAACTTAAGGTCGTGAGGTTTCAAGTTGTGGAGTTTCTATTTGTGGAGTTTCTAGTTGTGGAGTTTCTAGTTGTGGAGTCTCTAGTTGTGTAGTTTCTAGCTGCGGAGTTTCTAGTTGCCGAGTTTCTATTTGTGGAGTATCTAGCTGCGGAGTTTCTAGTTGCAGAGTCTCTGATTGTGGAGTTTCTAGTTGCGGAGTCTCTAGTTGTGGAGTTTCTAGTTGTGGAGTTTCTAGTTGTGGGGTTTCCAGTTGTGGAGTTTTAGTTGTGGACTTTCTAGACATGAAATTTCTTGTAGCCGAATCTCTATTTGTGGAGCTTGTAGTTGTGGACTTTCTAGTTGTTGAGTTTCTAGTTGTGGAGTCTCTAGTTGCAGAGTTTCTAGTTGTGGAGTGTCTGGTTGTGGTGTTTCTAGTTGTGGAGTTTCTGGTTGTGGAGTTTCAAGTGGTGGAGTTTCTAGTTGTGGAGTCTCAAGTTGTGGAGTTTAAAGTTCTGGAGTCTCTAGTTGTGGAGTTTCTAGTTGCAGAGTATCTAGTTGTGGAGTTTCCAGTTGTGGAGTTTCTAGTTGTGGAGTTTCGAGTTGTGGAGTCTCTAGTTGTGGAGTTTCTAGTCTGGATTTTCCAGTTGTGGAGTATCTTGTTGTGGAGTTTCCAGTTGTGAAGTATCTAGTTGTGGAGTTTCCAGTTGTGGAGTATCTAGTTGTGGAGTTTTAAGTTGTGGAGTTTCTAGTTGCGGAGTTTCTAGTTGCGGAGTTTTTAATAGTGGAGTTTCTAGTTGTGAAGTTTCAAGTTGCGGAGTCTCAAGTTGTGGAGTTTCCAGTTGTGGAGTTTTTAGTTGTGGAGTTTCTAGTTGTTGAGTTTCTAGTTGTGAAGTCTCTAGTTTTGCAGTTTCTAGCTGTGGAGTTTCTAGATATGGAATTTCTTGTTGCCAAGTCTGTATTTGTGGAGTTTCTAGTTGTTGAGTTTTTAGTTGTGGAATTTCTAGTTGTTGAGTTTCTAGTTTGAAGTCTCTAGTAGTAGATTCTCTAGTTGTGGAGTCTCTAGTTTAGGAGTTTCTAGTTGAAGAGATTTTGTTGTGGAGTGTCTAGTTGTAGAGTTTCCAGTTGTGGAGTTTCGAGTTGTGAAGTTTCTAGTTGCAGAGTCTCTAGTTGTGGAGTTTCAAGTTGTGGAGTCTCTAGTTGTGGAGTTTCTAGTTGCCGAGTTTCCAGTTGTGGAGTATATAGTAGTGGAGTTTCCAGTTGTGGATTCCCTAGTTGTGGAGTTTCTAGCTGCGGAGTCCCAAGCTGTGGAGTTTCAAGTTTTGAAGTTTCTAGTTGTGGACTCTCAAGTTGTGGAGTTTAAAGTTGTGGAGTTTTAAGTTGTGGAGTCTCTAGTTGTGGAGTTTCTAGTTGCAGAGTATCTAGTTGTGGAGTTTCCAGTTGTGGAGTTTCTAGTTGTGAAGTTGCGGAGTCTCTGGTTGTGAGTTTTTAGTTGTGGAGTTTCTAGTTGTGGAGTTTCGAGTTGTGGAGTCTCTAGTTGTGGAGTTTCTAGTTGTGGAATGTAGAGTTGTGGAGTTTCTAGTTGTGGAGTTACTAGTTGCGGATTTTCTAGCTGTGGATTTTCTAGTTGCGTAACTTAAGGTCGTGAGGTTTCAAGTTGTGGAGTTTTTATTTGTGGAACTTCTAGTTGTGGAGTTTCTAGTTGTGGAGTCTCTAGTTGTGTAGTTTCTAGCTGCGGAGTTTCTAGTTGCGGAGATTCTATTTGTGGAGTATCTAGCAGCGGAGTTTCTAGTTGCAGAGTCTCTGATTGTGGAGTTTCTAGTTGCGGAGTCTCTAGTTGTGGAGTTTCTAGTTGTGGAGTGTCTGGTTGTGGTGTTTCTAGTTGTGGAGTCTCTAGTTGTGGAGTTTCTAGTCTGGATTTTCCAGTTGTGGAGTATCTAGCTGTGGAGTTTCCAGTTGTGAAGTATCTAGTTGTGGAGTTTCCAGTTGTGGAGTATCTAGTTGTGGAGTTTTAAGTTGTGGAGTTTCTAGTTGCGGAGTTTCTAGTTGCGGAGTTTTTAATAGTGGAGTTTCTAGTTGTGAAGTTTCAAGTTGCGGAGTCTCAAGTTGTGGAGTTTCCAGTTGTGGAGTTTTTAGTTGTGGAGTTTCTAGTTGTTGAGTTTCTAGTTGTGAAGTATCTAGTTTTGCAGTTTCTAGTCGTGGAGTTTCTAGATATGGAATTTCTAGTTGCCGAGTCTGTATTTGTGAAGTTTGAAGTTGAGGAGTTTCTAGTTGTGGAGTTTCTAGTTGTGGAGTCTGTAGTTGTGGAGTTTCTAGTTGCAGAGTATCTAGTTGTGGAGTTTCCAGTTGTGGAGTTTCTAGGTGTGGAGTTGCGGAGTTTCTAGTTGCGGAGTTTCTAGTTGTGGAGTTTCTGGTTGTGGAGTTTCTAGTTGAGGAGTTTCAAGTTGAGGAGTTTCTAGTTGTGGAGTCTCTAGTTGTGGAGTCTCTAGTTGCAGAGTTTCTAGTTGTAGATTTTCCAGTTGTGGAGTTTCTAGTTGTTGAGTTGCGGAGTCTCTAGTTGTTGAGTTTCTAGTTGCAGAGTCTCTAGTTGTGGAGTTTCAAGTTGTGGAGTCTCTAGATGTGGAGTTTCTAGTTGTCGAGTTTCCAGTTGTGGAGTATCTAGTAGTGGAGTTTCGGGTTGTGGAGTTTCTAGTTGTGGAGTTTCTAGTTGTGGAGTCCCTAGTTGTGGAGTTGCTATTTCCGGAGTTTCTAGTTGTGGAGTTTCAAGTTGCGGAGTCTCAAGCTGGGGAGTTTCTATTTGTTGAATTTTTAGTTGTTGAGTTTCTAGTTGTTGAGTTTCTAGTTTGAAGTCTCTAGTTGTAGATTCTCTAGTTGTGAAGTCTCTAGTTTAGGAGTTTCTAGTTGAAGCGTTTTTTGATGTGGAGTGTCTAGTTGTGGAGTTTCCAGCTGTGGAGTTTCGAGTTGTGGAGTTTCTAGTTGCAGAGTCTCAAGTTGTGGAGTTTCAAGTTGTGGAGTCTCTAGTTGTGGAGTTTCTAGTTGCCGAGTTTCCAGTTGTGGAGTGTCTAGTAGTGGAGTTTCTAGTTGTGGAGTCCCTAGTTGTGGAGTTTCTATTTGCGGAGTTTCTAGTTGTGGAGTTTCAAGTTGCGGAGTCTCAAGCTGGGGAGTTTCTAGTTGTTGAATTTTTAGTTGTTGAGTTTCTAGTTGTTGAGTTTCTAGTTTGAAGTCTCTAGTAGTAGATTCTCTAGTTTTGGAGTCTCTAGTTTAGGAGTTTCTAGTTGAAGAGATTTTGTTGTGGAGTGTCTAGTTGTGGAGTTTCCAGTTGTGGAGTTTCAAGTTGTGGAGTTTCTAGTTGCAGAGTCTCTAGTTGTGGAGTTTCAAGTTGTGGAGTCTCTAGTTGTGGAGTTTCTAGTTGCCGAGTTTCCAGTTGTGGAGTATATAGTAGTGGAGTTTCCAGTTGTGGAGTCCCTAGTTGTGGAGTTTCTAGTTGCGGAGTCTCAAGCTGTGGAGTTACAAGTTGTGAAGTTTCTAGTTGTGGACTCTCAAGTTGTGGAGTTACAAGTTGTGGAGTTTTAAGTTGTGGAGTCTCTAGTTGTGGAGTTTTTAGTTGCAGAGTATCTAGTTGTGGAGTTTCCAGTTGTGGAGTTTCTAGTTGTGAAGTTGCAGAGTCTCTGGTTGTGAGTTTTTAGTTGTGGAGTTTCTAGTTGTGGAGTTTCGAGTTGTGGAGTCTCTAGTTGTGGAGTTTCTAGTTGTGGAATGTAGAGTTGTGGAGCTTCTAGTTGTGGAGTTACTAGTTGCGGATTTTCTAGCTGTGGATTTTCTAGTTGCGTAACTTAAGGTCGTGAGGTTTCAAGTTGTGGAGTTTCTATTTGTGGAGTTTCTAGTTGTGGAGTTTCTAGTTGTGGAGTCTCTAGTTGTGTAGTTTCTAGCTGCGGAGTTTCTAGTTGCCGAGTTTCTATTTGTGGAGTATCTAGCTGCGGAGTTTCTAGTTGCAGAGTCTCTGATTGTGGAGTTTCTAGTTGCGGAGTCTCTAGTTGTGGAGTTTCTAGTTGTGGAGTTTCTAGTTGTGGGGTTTCCAGTTGTGGAGTTTTAGTTGTGGACTTTCTAGACATGAAATTTCTTGTAGCCGAATCTCTAGTTGTGGAGCTTGTAGTTGTGGACTTTCTAGTTGTTGAGTTTCTAGTTGTGGAGTCTCTAGTTGCAGAGTTTCTAGTTGTGGAGTGTCTGGTTGTGGTGTTTCTAGTTGTGGAGTTTCTGGTTGTGGAGTTTCAAGTGGTGGAGTTTCTAGTTGTGGAGTCTCAAGTTGTGGAGTTTAAAGTTCTGGAGTCTCTAGTTGTGGAGTTTCTAGTTGCAGAGTATCTAGTTGTGGAGTTTCCAGTTGTGGAGTTTCTAGTTGTGGAGTTTCGAGTTGTGGAGTCTCTAGTTGTGGAGTTTCTAGTTGTGGATTTTCCAGTTGTGGAGTATCTAGTTGTGGAGTTTCCAGTTGGGAAGTATCTAGTTGTGGAGTTTCCAGTTGTGGAGTACCTAGTTGTGGAGTTTTAAGTTGTGGAGTTTCTAGTTGCGGAGTTTCTAGTTGCGGAGTTTTTAATAGTGGAGTTTCTAGTTGTGAAGTTTCAAGTTGCGGAGTTCAAGTTGTGGAGTTTCCAGTTGTGGAGTTTTTAGTTGTGGAGTATCTAGTTTTGCAGTTTCTAGTCGTGGAGTTTCTAGATATGGAATTTCTAGTTGCCGAGTCTGTATTTGTGAAGTTTGAAGTTGAGGAGTTTCTAGTTGTGGTTTCTAGTTGTGGAGTCTCTAGTTGTGGAGTTTCTAGTTGCAGAGTATCTAGTTGTGGAGTTTCCAGTTGTGGAGTTTCTAGGTGTGGAGTTGCGGAGTTTCTAGTTGCGGAGTTTCTAGTTGTGGAGTTTCTGGTTGTGGAGTCTCTAGTTGTTGAGTTTCTAGTTGCAGAGTCTCTAGTTGTGGAGTTTCAAGTTGTGGAGTCTCTAGATGTGGAGTTTCTAGTTGTCGAGTTTCCAGTTGTGGAGTATCTAGTAGTGGAGTTTCGGGTTGTGGAGTTTCTAGTTGTGGAGTTTCTAGTTGTGGAGTCCCTAGTTGTGGAGTTTCTATTTGCGGAGTTTCTAGTTGTGGAGTTTCAAGTTGCGGAGTCTCAAGCTGTGGAGTTTCTAGTTGTTGAGTTTTTAGTTGTGGAGTTTCTAGTTGTTGAGTTTCTAGTTTTAAGTCTCTAGTTGTAGATTGTCTAGTTGTGGAGTCTCTAGTTTAGGAGTTTCTAGTTGAAGAGTTTTTTGTTGTGGAGTGTCTAGTTGTGGAGTTTCCAGTTGTGGAGTTTCGAGTTGTGGAGTTTCTAGTTGCAGAGTCTCTAGTTGTGGAGTTTCAAGTTGTGGAGTCTCTAGTTGTGGAGTTTCTAGTTGCCGAGTTTCCAGTTGTGGAGTATCTAGTAGTGGAGTTTCAAGTTGTGGAGTTTTTAGTTGTGGAGTCTCAAGTTGTGGAGTTTAAAGTTGTGGAGTTTCAAGTTGTGGAGTCTCTAGTTGTGGAGTTTCTAGTTTCAGAGTATCTAGTTATGGAGTTTCCAGTTGTGGAGTTTCTAGTTGTGAAGTTGTGGAGTTTCTAGTTGTGGAGTTTTTAGTTGTGGAGTATCTAGTTGTGGAGTTTCCAGTTGTGAAGTATCTAGCTGTGGAGTTTCCAGTTGTGGAGTATCTAGTTGTGGAGTTTTAAGTTGTGGAGTTTCTAGTTGCGGAGTTTCTAGTTGCGCAGTTTTTAATAGCGGAGTTTCTAGTTGTGAAGTTTCAAGTTGCGGAGTCTCAAGTTGTGGAGTTTCCAGTTGTGGAGTTTTTAGTTGTGGAGTTTCTGGTTGTTGAGTTTCTAGTTGTGAAGTCTCTAGTTTTGCAGTTTTTAGCTGTCGAGTTTCTAGATATGGAATTTCTAGTTGCCGAGTCTGTATTTGTGGAGTTTCTAGTTGTTGAGTTTTTAGTTGTGGAGTTTCTAGTTGTTGAGTTTCTAGTTTGAAGTCTCTAGTAGTAGATTCTCTAGTTTTGGAGTCTCTAGTTTAGGAGTTTCTAGTTGAAGAGATTTTGTTGTGGAGTGTCTAGTTGTGGAGTTTCCAGTTGTTTAGTTTCGAGTTGTGGAGTTTCTAGTTGCAGAGTCTCTAGTTGTGGAGTTTCAAGTTGTGGAGTCTCTAGTTGTGGAGTTTCTAGTTGCCGAGTTTCCAGTTGTGGAGTATATAGTAGTGGAGTTTCCAGTTGTGGAGTCCCTAGTTGTGGAGTTTCTAGCTGCGGAGTCTCAAGCTGTGGAGTTTCAAGTTGTGAAGTTTCTAGTTGTGGACTCTCAAGTTGTGGAGTTACAAGTTGTGGAGTTTTAAGTTATGGAGTCTCTAGTTGTGGAGTTTTTAGTTGCAGAGTATCTAGTTGTGGAGTTTCCAGTTGTGGAGTTTCTAGTTGTGAAGTTGCAGAGTCTCTGGTTGTGAGTTTTTAGCTGTGGAGTTTCTAGTTGTGGAGTTTCGAGTTGTGGAGTCTCTAGTTGTGGAGTTTCTAGTTGTGGAATGTAGAGTTGTGGAGCTTCTAGTTGTGGAGTTACTAGTTGCGGATTTTCTAGCTGTGGATTTTCTAGTTGCGTAACTTAAGGTCGTGAGGTTTCAAGTTGTGGAGTTTCTATTTGTGGAGTTTCTAGTTGTGGAGTTTCTAGTTGTGGAGTCTCTAGTTGTGTAGTTTCTAGCTGCGGAGTTTCTAGTTGCCGAGTTTCTATTTGTGGAGTATCTAGCTGCGGAGTTTCTAGTTGCAGAGTCTCTGATTGTGGAGTTTCTAGTTGCGGAGTCTCTGGTTGTGGAGTTTCTAGTTGTGGAGTTTCTAGTTGTGGGGTTTCCAGTTGTGGAGGTTTAGTTGTGGACCTTCTAGACATGAAATTTCTTGTAGCCGAATCTCTATTTGTGGAGCTTGTAGTTGTGGACTTTCTAGTTGTTGAGTTTCTAGTTGTGGAGTCTCTAGTTGCAGAGTTTCTAGTTGTGGAGTGTCTGGTTGTGGTGTTTCTAGTTGTGGAGTTTCTGGTTGTGGAGTTTCAAGTGGTGGAGTTTCTAGTTGTGGAGTCTCAAGTTGTGGAGTTTAAAGTTCTGGAGTCTCTAGTTGTGGAGTTTCTAGTTGCAGAGTATCTAGTTGTGGAGTTTCCAGTTGTGAAGTATCTAGTTGTGGAGTTTCCAGTTGTGGGGTATCTAGTTGTGGGGTTTTAAGTTGTGGAGTTTCTAGTTGCGGAGTTTCTAGTTGCGGAGTTTTTAATAGTGGAGTTTCTAGTTGTGAAGTTTCAAGTTGCGGAGTCTCAAGTTGTGGAGTTTCCAGTTGTGGAGTTTTTAGTTGTGGAGTTTCTAGTTGTTGAGTTTCTAGTTGTGAAGTATCTAGTTTTGCAGTTTCTAGTCGTGGAGTTTCTAGATATGGAATTTCTAGTTGCCGAGTCTGTATTTTTGAAGTTTGAAGCTGAGGAGTTTCTAGTTGTGGAGTTTTTAGTTGTGGAATATCTAGCTGTGGAGTTTCTAGTTGCAGAGTATCTAGTTGTGGAGTTTCCAGTTGTGGAGTTTCTAGTTGTGGAGTTGCAGAGTTTCTAGTTGTGGAGTTTCTGGTTGTGGAGTTTCTAGTTGAGGAGTTTCAAGTTGTGGAGTTTCTAGTTGTGGAGTCTCTAGTTGTGGAGTCTCTAGTTGCGGAGTTTCTAGTTGTAGATTTTCCAGTTGTGGAGTTTCTAGTTGTTGAGTTGCGGAGTCTCTAGTTGTTGAGTTTCTAGTTGCAGAGTCTCTAGTTGTGGAGTTTCAAGTTGTGGAGTCTCTAGATGTGGAGTTTCTAGTTGTCGAGTTTCCAGTTGTGGAGTATCTAGTAGTGGAGTTTCGGGTTGTGGAGTTTCTAGTTGTGGAGTTTCTAGTTGTGGAGTCCCTAGTTGTGGAGTTTCTATTTGCGGAGTTTCTAGTTGTGGAGTTTCAAGTTGCGGAGTCTCAAGATGGGGAGTTTGTAGTTGTTGAATTTTTAGTTGTTGAGTTTCTAGCTGTTGAGTTTCTAGTTTGAAGTCTCTAGTTGTAGATTCTCTAGTTGTGGAGTCTCTAGTTTAGGAGTTTTCTAGTTGAAGAGTTTTTTGATGTGGAGTGTCTAGTTGTGGAGTTTCCAGTTGTGGAGTTTCGAGTTGTGGAGTTTCTAGTTGCAGAGTCTCTAGTTGTGGAGTTTCAAGTTGTGGAGTCTCTAGTTGTGGAGTTTCTAGTTGCCGAGTTTCCAGTTGTGGAGTATATAGTAGTGGAGTTTCCAGTTGTCGAGTCCCTAGTTGTGGAGTTTCTAGTTGTGGAGTTTCTAGTTGCAGAGTATCTAGTTATGGAGTTTCCAGTTGTGGAGTTTGTAGTTGTGAAGTTGCGGAGTCTATGGTTGTGGAGTTTTTAGTTGTGGAGTTTCTAGTTGTGGAGTTTCGAATTGTGGAGTCTCTAGTTGTGGAGTTTCTAGTTGTGGAGTTTTTAGTTGTGGAGTATCTAGCTGTGGAGTTTCCAGTTGTGGAGTATCTAGTTGTGGAGTTTTAAGTTGTGGAGTTTCTAGTTGCGGAGTTTCTAGTTGCGGAGTTTTTAATAGCGGAGTTTCTAGTTGTGAAGTTTCAAGTTGCGGAGTCGCAAGTTGTGGAGTTTCCAGTTGTGGAGTTTTTAGTTGTGGAGTTTCTAGTTGTTGAGTTTCTAGTTGTGAAGTCTCTAGTTTTGCAGTTTCTAGTTTTGGAGTTTCTAGATATGGAATTTCTAGTTGCCGAGTCTGTATTTGTGGAGTTTGTAGTTGTGGAGTTTCTAGTTGTGGAGTTTCTAGTTGTGGAGTCTCTAGTTGCGGAGTTTCTAGTTGTAGATTTTCTAGTTGTGGAGTATCTAGTTGTGGATTTTCCAGTTGTGGAGTTTCTAGTTGTTGAGTTGCGGAGTCTCTAGTTGTTGAGTTTCTAGTTGCAGAGTCTCTAGTTGTGGAGTTTCAAGTTGTGGAGTCTCTAGATGTGCAGTTTCTAGTTGTCGAGTTTCCAGTTGTGGAGTATCTAGAAGTGGAGTTTCGAGTTGGGGAGTTTCTAGTTGTGGAGTCTCTAGTTGTGCAGTTTCTAGTTGCGGAGTCTCTAGTTGTGGTGTCTCTAGATGAGGATTTTCTAGTTGTCGAGTTTCCAGTTGCGGAGTCTCAAGCTGTGAAGTTTCTAGTTGTTGAGTTTTTAGTTGTGGAGTTTCTAGTTGTTGAGTTTCTAGTTTGAAGTCTCTAGTTGTAGATTCTCTAGTTGTGGAGTCTCTAGTTTAGGAGTTTCTAGTTGAAGAGTTTTTTGTTGTGGAGTGTCTAGTTGTGGAGTTTCCAGTTGTGGAGTTTCTAGTGTCAGAGTCTCTAGTTGTGGAGTTTCAAGTTGTGGAGTCTCTAGTTGTGGAGTTTGTAGTTGCCGAGTTTCCAGTTGTTGAGTATCTAGTAGTGGAGTTTCCAGTTGTGGAGTTTCTAGTTGTGAAGTTGCGGAGTCTATGGTTGTGTAGTTTTTAGTTGTGGAGTTTCTAGTTGTGGAGTTTCGAGTTGTGGAGTCTCTAGTTGTGGAGTTTCTAGTTGTGGAGTTTTTAGTTGCGGAGTATCTAGTTGTGGAGTTTCCAGTTGTGAAGTATCTAGCTGTGGAGTTTCCAGTTGTGGAGTATCTAGTTGTGGAGTTTTAAGTTGTGGAGTTTCTAGTTGCGGAGTTTTTAATAGCGGAGTTTCTAGTTGTGAAGTTTCAAGTTGCGGAGTCTCAAGTTGTGGAGTTTCCAGTTGTGGAGTTTTTAGTTGTGGAGTTTCTAGTTGTTGAGTTTCTAGTTGTGAAGTCTCTAGTTTTGCAGTTTCTAGCTGTGGAGTTTCTAGATATGGAATTTCTAGTTGCCGAGTCTGTATTTGTGGAGTTTCTAGTTGTTAAGTTTTTAGTTGTGGAGTTTCTAGTTGTTGAGTTTCTAGTTTGAAGTCTCTAGTAGTAGATTCTCTAGTTGTGGAGTCTCTAGTTTAGGAGTTTCTAGTTGAAGAGATTTTGTTGTGGAGTGTCTAGTTGTGGAGTTTCCAGTTGTGGAGTTTCGAGTTGTGAAGTTTCTAGTTGCAGAGTCTCTAGTTTAGAGTTTCAAGTTGTGGAGTCTCTAGTTGTGGAGTTTCTAGTTGCCGAGTTTGCAGTTGTGGAGTATAGAGTAGTGGAGTTTCCAGTTGTGGAGTCCCTAGTTGTGGAGTTTCAAGTTGTGAAGTTTCTAGTTGTGGACTCTCAAGTTGTGGAGTTTAAAGTTGTGGAGTTTTAAGTTGTGGAGTCTCTAGTTGTGGAGTTTCTAGTTGCAGAGTATCAAGTTGTGGAGTTTCCAGTTGTGGAGTTTCTAGTTGTGAAGTTGCGGAGTCTCTCGTTGTGAGTTTTTAGTTGTGGAGTTTCTAGTTGTGGAGTTTCGAGTTGTGGAGTCTCTAGTTGTGGAATGTAGAGTTGTGGAGTTTCTAGTTGTGGGGTTACTAGTTGCGGATTTTCAAGCTGTGGATTTTCTAGTTGCGTAACTTAAGGTCGTGAGGTTTCAAGTTGTGGAGTTTTTATTTGTGGAGTTTCCAGTTGTGGAGTTTCTAGTTGTGGAGTCTCTAGTTGTGTAGTTTCTAGCTGCGGAGTTTCTAGTTGCGGAGTTTCTATTTGTGGAGTATCTAGCTGCGGAGTTTCTAGTTGCAGAGTCTCTGATTGTGGAGTTTCTAGTTGCGGAGTCCCTGTTGTGGAGTTTATAGTTGTGGAGTTTCTAGTTGTGGGGTTTCCAGTTGTGGAGTTATAGCTGTGAACTTTCTAGACATGAAATTTCTTGTAGCCGAATCTCTATTTGTGGAGCTTGTAGTTGTGGACTTTCTAGTTGTTGAGTTTCTAGTTGTGGAGTCTCTAGTTGCAGAATTTCTAGTAGTGGAGTGTCTGGTTGTGGTGTTTCTAGTTGTGGAGTTTCTGGTTGTGGAGTTTCTAGTTGTCGAATTTCCAGTTGTGGAGTTTCTAGTTGTGGAGTCTCAAGTTGTGGAGTTTAAAGTTGAAGAGTTTCAAGTTGTGGAGTCTCTAGTATGGAGTTTCTAGTTGCAGAGTATCTAGTTGTGGAGTTTCCATGTGTGGAGTTTCTAGTTGTCGAGTTGCGGAGTCTCTGGTTGTGGAGTTTCTAGTTGTGGAGTTTCTAGTTGTGGAGTTTCGAGTTGTGGAGTCTCTAGTTGTGGAGTTTCTAGTTGTGGAGTTTCCAGTAGTGGAGTATCTAGTTGTGGAGTTTCTAGTTGTGAAGTTTCAAGTTGTGGAGTCTCAAGTTGTGGAGTTTCCAGTTGTGGAGTTTTAAGTTGTGGAGTTTCTAGTTGCGGAGTTTTTAAAAGTGGAGTTTCTAGTTGTGAAGTTTCAAGTTGCGGATTATCAAGTTGTGGAGTTTCCAGTTGTGGAGTTTTTAGTTGTGGAGTTTCTAGTTGTTGAGTTTCTAGTTGTGAAGTCTCTAGTTTTGCAGTTTCTAGTCGTGGAGTTTCTAGATATGGAATTTCTAGTTGCCGAGTCTGTATTTGTGAAGTTTGAAGTTGAGGAGTTTCTAGTTGTGGAGTTTCTAGTTGTGGAGTTTTTAGTTGCAGAATATCTAGTTGTGGAGTTTCCAGTTGTAGAGTTTCTAGTTGTGGAGTTGCGGAGTTTCTAGTTGCGGAGTTTCTAGTTGTGGAGTTTCTGGTTGTGGAGTTTCTAGTTGAGGAGTTTCAAGTTGTGGAGTTTCTAGTTGTGGAGTCTCTAGTTGCGGAGTTTCTAGTTGTAGATTTTCCAGTTGGGGAGTTTCTAGTTGTTGAGTTGCGGAGTCTCTAGTTGTTGAGTTTCTAGTTGCAGAGTCTCTAGTTGTGGAGTTTCAAGTTGTGGAGTCTCTAGATGTGGAGTTTCTAGTTGTCGAGTTTCCAGTTGTGGAGTATCTAGTAGTGGAGTTTCGGGTTGTGGAGTTTCTAGTTGTGGAGTTTCTAGTTGTGGAGTCCCTAGTTGTGGAGTTTCTAGTTGCGGAGTTTCTAGTTGTGGAGTTTCAAGTTGCGGAGTCTCAAGCTGAGGAGTTTCTAGTTGTTGAGTTTTTAGTTGTGGAGTTTCTAGTTGTTGAGTTTCTAGTTTGAAGTCTCTAGTTGTAGATTCTCTAGTTGTGGAGTCTCTAGTTTAGGAGTTTCTAGTTGAAGAGTTTTTTGTTGTGGAGTGTCTAGTTGTGGAGTTTCCAGCTGTGGAGTTTCGAGTTGTGGAGTTTCTAGTTGCAGAGTCTCTAGTTGTGGAGTTTCAAGATGTGGAGTCTCTAGTTGTGGAGTTTCTAGTTGCCGAGTTTCCAGTTGTGGAGTATCTAGTAGTGGAGTTTCAAGTTGTGGAGTTTCTAGTTGTGGAGTCTCAAGTTGTGGAGTTTAAAGTTGTGGAGTTTCAAGTTGTGGAGTCTCTAGCTGTGGAGTTTCTAGTTGCAGAGTATCTAGTTATGGAGTTTCCAGTTGTGGAGTTTCTAGTTATGAAGTTGCGGAGTCTATGGTTGTGGAGTATTTAGTTGTGAAGTTTCTAGTTGTGGAGTTTCGAGTTGTGGAGTCTCTAGTTGTGGAGTTTCTAGTTGTGGAGTTTTTAGTTGTGGAGTATCTAGTTGTGGAGTTTCCAGTTGCGAAGTATCTAGCTGTGGAGTTTCCAGTTGTGGAGTATCTAGTTGTGGAGTTTTAAGTTGCGGAGTTTCTAGTTGCGGAGTTTCTAGTTGCGGAGTTTTTAATAGCGGAGTTTCTAGTTGTGAAGTTTCAAGTTGCGGAGTCTCATGTTTTGGAGTTTCCAGTTGTGGAGTTTTTAGTTGTGGAGTTTTTAATTGTTGAGTTTCTAGTTGTGAAGTCTCTAGTTTTGCCGTTTCTAGCTGTGGAGTTTCTAGATATGGAATTTCTAGTTGCCGAGTCTGTATTTTGTGGAGTTTCTAGTTGTTGAGTTTTAGTTGTGGAGTTTCTAGTTGTTGAGTTTCTAGTTTGAAGTCTCTAGTAGTAGATTCTCTAGTTGTGGAGTCTCTAGTTTAGGAGTTTCTAGTTGAAGAGATTTTGTTGTGGAGTGTCTAGTTGTGGAGTTTCCAGTTGTGGAGTTTCGAGTTGTGGAGTTTCTAGTTGCAGAGTCCCTAGTTGTGGAGTTTCTAGCTGCGGAGTCCCAAGCTGTGGAGTTTCAAGTTGTGAAGTTTCTAGTTGTGGACTCTCAAGTTGTGGAGTTTAAAGTTGTGGAATTTTAAGTTGTGGAGTCTCTAGTTGTGGAGTTTCTAGTTGCAGAGTATCTAGTTGTGGAGTTTCCAGTTGTGGAGTTTCTAGTTGTGAAGTTGCGGAGTCTCTGGTTGTGAGTTTTTAGTTGTGGAGTTTCTAGTTGTGGAGTTTCGAGTTGTGGAGTCTCTAGTTGTGGAGTTTCTAGTTGTGGAATGTAGAGTTGTCGAGTTTCTAGTTGTGGAGTTACTAGTTGCGGATTTTCTAGCTGTGGATTTTCTAGTTGCGTAACTTAAGGTCGTGAGGTTTCAAGTTGTGGAGTTTTTATTTGTGGAGTTTCTAGTTGTGGAGTTTCTAGTTGTGGAGTCTCTAGTTGTGTAGTTTCTAGCTGCGGAGTTTCTAGTTGCGGAGTTTCTATTTGTGGAGTATCTAGCAGCGGAGTTTCTAGTTGCAGAGTCTATGATTGTGGAGTTTCTAGTTGCGGAGTCTCTAGTTGTGGAGTTTCTAGTTGTGGAGTTTCTAGTTGTGGGGTTTCTAGTTGTGTAGTTATAGTTGTGGACTTTCTGGACATGAAATTTCTTGTAGCCGAATCTCTATTTGTGGAGCTTGTAGTTGTGGACTTTCTAGTTGTTGAGTTTCTAGTTGTGGAGTCTCTAGTTGCAGAGTTTCTAGTTGTGGAGTGTCTGGTTGTGGTGTTTCTAGTTGTGGAGTTTCTGGTTGTGGAGTTTCTAGTTGTGGAGTTTCAAGTTGTGGAGTTTCTAGTTGTGGAGTCTCGAGTTGTGGAGTTTAAAGTTGTAGAGTTTCAAGTTGTGGAGTCTCTAGTTGTGGAGTTTCTAGTTGTGGAGTTTCTAGTTGTGGGGTTTCCAGTTGTGGAGTTATAGTTGTGGACTTTCTAGACATGAAATTTCTTGTAGCCGAATCTCTATTTGTGGAGCTTGTAGTTGTGGACTTTCTAGTTGTTGAGTTTCTAGTTGTGGAGTCTCTAGTTGCAGAGTTTCTAGTTGTGGAGTGTCTGGTTGTGGTGTTTCCAGTTGTGGAGTTTCTGGTTGAGGAGTTTCAAGTTGTGGAGTTTCTAGTTGTGGAGTTTCCAGTTGTGGAGTTTCTAGTTGTGGAGTTGTGGAGTCTCTGGTTGTGGAGTTTCTAGTTGTGGAGTTTCTAGTTGCGAAGTTTCGAGTTGTGGAGTCTCTAGTTGTGGAGTTTCTAGTTGTGGATTTTCCAGTTGTGGAGTATCTAGTTGTGGAGTTTCCAGTTGTGAAGTATCTAGTTGTGGAGTTTCCAGTTGTGGAGTATCAAGATGTGGAGTTTTAAGTTGTGGAGTTTCTAGTTGCGGAGTTTTTAATAGTGGAGTTTCTAGTTGTGAAGTTTCAAGTTACGGAGTCTCAAGTTGTGGAGTTTTTAGTTGTGGAGTTTCTAGTTGTTGAGTTTCTAGTCGTGAAGTATCTAGTTTTGCAGTTTCTAGTCGTGGAGTTTCTAGATATAGAATTTCTAGTTGCCGAGTCTGTATTTGTGAAGTTTGAAGTTGAGGAGTTTCTAGTTGTGGAGTTTCTAGTTGTGGAGTCTCTAGTTGTGGAGTTTCTAGTTGCAGAGTATCTAGTTTTGGAGTTTCCAGTTGTGGAGTTTCTAGTTGTGGAGTTGCGGAGTTTCTAGTTGCGGAGTTTCTAGTTGTGGAGTTTCTGGTTGTGGAGTTTCTGGTTGAGGAGTTTCAAGTTGTGGAGTTTCTAGTTGTGGAGTCTCTAGTTGTGGAGTCTCTAGTTGCGGAGTTTCTAGTTGTAGATTTTCCAGTTGTGGAGTTTCTAGTTGTTGAGTTGCGGAGTCTCTAGTTGTTGAGTTTCTAGTTGCAGAGTCTCTAGTTGTGGAGTTTCAAGTTGTGGAGTCTCTAGATGTGGAGTTTCTAGTTGTCGAGTTTCCAGTTGTGGAGTCTCAAGCTGTGGAGTTTCTAGTTGTTGAGTTTTTAGTTGTGGAGTTTCTAGTTGTTGAGTTTCTAGTTTTAAGTCTCTAGTTGTAGATTCTCTAGTTGTGGAGTCTCTAGTTTAGGAATTTCTAGTTGAAGAGTTTTTTGTTGTGGAGTGTCTAGTTGTGGAGTTTCCAGTTGTGGAGTTTCGAGTTGTGGAGTTTCTAGTTGCAGAGTCTCTAGTTGTGGAGTTTCAAGTTGTGGAGTCTCTAGTTGTGGAGTTTCTAGTTGCCGAGTTTCCAGTTGTGGAGTATCTAGTAGTGGAGTTTCAAGTTGTGCAGTTTTTAGTTGTGGAGTCTCAAGTTGTGGAGTTTAAAGTTGTGGAGTCTCTAGTTGTGGAGTTTCTAGTTTCAGAGTATCTAGTTATGGAGTTTCCAGTTGTGGAGTTTCTAGTTGTGAAGTTGTGGAGTTTCTAGTTGTGGAGTTTTTAGTTGTGGAGTATCTAGTTGTGGAGTTTCCAGTTGTGAAGTATCTAGCTGTGGAGTTTCCAGTTGTGGAGTATCTAGTTGTGGAGTTTTAAGTTGTGGAGTTTCTAGTTGCGGAGTTTCTAGTTGCGGAGTTTTTAATAGCGGAGTTTCTAGTTGTGAAGTTTCAAGTTGCGGAGTCTCAAGTTGTGGAGTTTCCAGTTGTGGAGTTTTTGGTTTTGGAGTTTCTAGTTGTTGAGTTTCTAGTTGTGAAGTCTCTAGTTTTGCAGTTTCTAGCTGTGGAGTTTCTAGATATGGAATTTCTAGTTGCCGAGTCTGTATTTGTGGAGTTTCTAGTTGTTGAGTTTTTAGTTGTGGAGTTTCTAGTTGTTGAGTTTCTAGTTTGAAGTCTCTAGTAGTAGATTCTCTAGTTTTGGAGTCTCTAGTTTAGGAGTTTTTAGTTGAAGAGATTTTGTTGTGGAGTGTCTCGTTGTGGAGTTTCCAGTTGTGGAGTTTCGAGTTGTGGAGTTTCTAGTTGCAGAGTCTCTAGTTGTGGAGTTTCAAGTTGTGGAGTCTCTAGTTGTGGAGTTTCTAGTTGCCGAGTTTCCAGTTGTGGAGTATATAGTAGTGGAGTTTCCAGTTGTGGAGTCCCTAGTTGTGGAGTTTCTAGTTGCGGAGTCCCAAGCTGTGGAGTTTCAAGTTGTGAAGTTTCTAGTTGTGGACTCTCAAGTTGTGGAGTTTCTAGTTGTGGAATGTAGAGTTGTCGAGTTTCTAGTTGTGGAGTTACTAGTTGCGGATTTTCTAGCTGTGGATTTTCTAGTTGCGTAACTTAAGGTCGTGAGGTTTCAAGTTGTGGAGTTTCTATTTGTGGAGTTTCTAGTTGTGGAGTTTCTAGTTGTGAAGTTGCGGAGTCTCTGGTTGTGAGTTTTTAGTTGTGGAGTTTCTAGTTGTGGAGTTTCGAGTTGTGGAGTCTCTAGTTGTGGAGTTTCTAGTTGTGGAATGTAGAGTTGTCGAGTTTCTAGTTGTGGAGTTACTAGTTGCGGATTTTCTAGCTGTGGATTTTCTAGTTGCGTAACTTAAGGTCGTGAGGTTTCAAGTTGTGGAGTTTTTATTTGTGGAGTTTCTAGTTGTGGAGTTTCTAGTTGTGGAGTCTCTAGTTGTGTAGTTTCTAGCTGCGGAGTTTCTAGTTGCGGAGTTTCTATTTGTGGAGTATCTAGCAGCGGAGTTTCTAGTTGCAGAGTCTATGATTGTGGAGTTTCTAGTTGCGGAGTCTCTAGTTGTGGAGTTTCTAGTTGTGGAGTTTCTAGTTGTGGGGTTTCTAGTTGTGTAGTTATAGTTGTGGACTTTCTGGACATGAAATTTCTTGTAGCCGAATCTCTATTTGTGGAGCTTGTAGTTGTGGACTTTCTAGTTGTTGAGTTTCTAGTTGTGGAGTCTCTAGTTGCAGAGTTTCTAGTTGTGGAGTGTCTGGTTGTGGTGTTTCTAGTTGTGGAGTTTCTGGTTGTGGAGTTTCTAGTTGTGGAGTTTCAAGTTGTGGAGTTTCTAGTTGTGGAGTCTCGAGTTGTGGAGTTTAAAGTTGTAGAGTTTCAAGTTGTGGAGTCTCTAGTTGTGGAGTTTCTAGTTGTGGAGTTTCTAGTTGTGGGGTTTCCAGTTGTGGAGTTATAGTTGTGGACTTTCTAGACATGAAATTTCTTGTAGCCGAATCTCTATTTGTGGAGCTTGTAGTTGTGGACTTTCTAGTTGTTGAGTTTCTAGTTGTGGAGTCTCTAGTTGCAGAGTTTCTAGTTGTGGAGTGTCTGGTTGTGGTGTTTCCAGTTGTGGAGTTTCTGGTTGAGGAGTTTCAAGTTGTGGAGTTTCTAGTTGTGGAGTTTCCAGTTGTGGAGTTTCTAGTTGTGGAGTTGTGGAGTCTCTGGTTGTGGAGTTTCTAGTTGTGGAGTTTCTAGTTGCGAAGTTTCGAGTTGTGGAGTCTCTAGTTGTGGAGTTTCTAGTTGTGGATTTTCCAGTTGTGGAGTATCTAGTTGTGGAGTTTCCAGTTGTGAAGTATCTAGTTGTGGAGTTTCCAGTTGTGGAGTATCAAGATGTGGAGTTTTAAGTTGTGGAGTTTCTAGTTGCGGAGTTTTTAATAGTGGAGTTTCTAGTTGTGAAGTTTCAAGTTACGGAGTCTCAAGTTGTGGAGTTTTTAGTTGTGGAGTTTCTAGTTGTTGAGTTTCTAGTCGTGAAGTATCTAGTTTTGCAGTTTCTAGTCGTGGAGTTTCTAGATATAGAATTTCTAGTTGCCGAGTCTGTATTTGTGAAGTTTGAAGTTGAGGAGTTTCTAGTTGTGGAGTTTCTAGTTGTGGAGTCTCTAGTTGTGGAGTTTCTAGTTGCAGAGTATCTAGTTTTGGAGTTTCCAGTTGTGGAGTTTCTAGTTGTGGAGTTGCGGAGTTTCTAGTTGCGGAGTTTCTAGTTGTGGAGTTTCTGGTTGTGGAGTTTCTGGTTGAGGAGTTTCAAGTTGTGGAGTTTCTAGTTGTGGAGTCTCTAGTTGTGGAGTCTCTAGTTGCGGAGTTTCTAGTTGTAGATTTTCCAGTTGTGGAGTTTCTAGTTGTTGAGTTGCGGAGTCTCTAGTTGTTGAGTTTCTAGTTGCAGAGTCTCTAGTTGTGGAGTTTCAAGTTGTGGAGTCTCTAGATGTGGAGTTTCTAGTTGTCGAGTTTCCAGTTGTGGAGTCTCAAGCTGTGGAGTTTCTAGTTGTTGAGTTTTTAGTTGTGGAGTTTCTAGTTGTTGAGTTTCTAGTTTTAAGTCTCTAGTTGTAGATTCTCTAGTTGTGGAGTCTCTAGTTTAGGAATTTCTAGTTGAAGAGTTTTTTGTTGTGGAGTGTCTAGTTGTGGAGTTTCCAGTTGTGGAGTTTCGAGTTGTGGAGTTTCTAGTTGCAGAGTCTCTAGTTGTGGAGTTTCAAGTTGTGGAGTCTCTAGTTGTGGAGTTTCTAGTTGCCGAGTTTCCAGTTGTGGAGTATCTAGTAGTGGAGTTTCAAGTTGTGCAGTTTTTAGTTGTGGAGTCTCAAGTTGTGGAGTTTAAAGTTGTGGAGTCTCTAGTTGTGGAGTTTCTAGTTTCAGAGTATCTAGTTATGGAGTTTCCAGTTGTGGAGTTTCTAGTTGTGAAGTTGTGGAGTTTCTAGTTGTGGAGTTTTTAGTTGTGGAGTATCTAGTTGTGGAGTTTCCAGTTGTGAAGTATCTAGTTGTGGAGTTTCCAGTTGTGGAGTATCTAGTTGTGGAGTTTTAAGTTGTGGAGTTTCTAGTTGCGGAGTTTCTAGTTGCGGAGTTTTTAATAGCGGAGTTTCTAGTTGTGAAGTTTCAAGTTGCGGAGTCTCAAGTTGTGGAGTTTCCAGTTGTGGAGTTTTTGGTTTTGGAGTTTCTAGTTGTTGAGTTTCTAGTTGTGAAGTCTCTAGTTTTGCAGTTTCTAGCTGTGGAGTTTCTAGATATGGAATTTCTAGTTGCCGAGTCTGTATTTGTGGAGTTTCTAGTTGTTGAGTTTTTAGTTGTGGAGTTTCTAGTTGTTGAGTTTCTAGTTTGAAGTCTCTAGTAGTAGATTCTCTAGTTTTGGAGTCTCTAGTTTAGGAGTTTTTAGTTGAAGAGATTTTGTTGTGGAGTGTCTCGTTGTGGAGTTTCCAGTTGTGGAGTTTCGAGTTGTGGAGTTTCTAGTTGCAGAGTCTCTAGTTGTGGAGTTTCAAGTTGTGGAGTCTCTAGTTGTGGAGTTTCTAGTTGCCGAGTTTCCAGTTGTGGAGTATATAGTAGTGGAGTTTCCAGTTGTGGAGTCCCTAGTTGTGGAGTTTCTAGTTGCGGAGTCCCAAGCTGTGGAGTTTCAAGTTGTGAAGTTTCTAGTTGTGGACTCTCAAGTTGTGGAGTTTCTAGTTGTGGAATGTAGAGTTGTCGAGTTTCTAGTTGTGGAGTTACTAGTTGCGGATTTTCTAGCTGTGGATTTTCTAGTTGCGTAACTTAAGGTCGTGAGGTTTCAAGTTGTGGAGTTTCTATTTGTGGAGTTTCTAGTTGTGGAGTCTCCAGTTGTGTAGTTTCTAGCTGCGGAGTTTCTAGTTACGGAGTTTCTATTTGTGGAGTATCTAGCTGCGGAGTTTCTAGTTGCGGAGTCTCTAGTTGTGGAGTTTCTAGTTGTGGAGTTTCTAGTTGTGGGGTTTCCAGTTGTGGAGTTATAGTTGTGGACTTTCTAGACATGAAATTTCTTGTAGCCGAATCTGTATTTGTGGAGCTTGTAGTTGTGGACTTTCTAGTTGTTGAGTTTCTAGTTGTGGAGTCTCTAGTTGCAGAGTTTCTAGTTGTGGAGTGTCTGGTTGTGGTGTTTCTAGTTGTGGAGTTTCTGGTTGTGGAGTTTCTAGTTGTGGAGTCTCAAGTTGTGGAGTTTAAAGTTGTGGAGTTTCAAGTTGTGGAGTCTCTAGTTGTGGAGTTTCTAGTTTCAGAGTATCTAGTTATGGAGTTTCCAGTTGTGGAGTTTCTAGTTGTGAAGTTGTGGAGTTTCTAGTTGTGGAGTTTTTAGTTGTGGAGTATCTAGTTGTGGAGTTTCCAGTTGTGAAGTATCTAGCTGTGGAGTTTCCAGTTGTGGAGTATCTAGTTGTGGAGTTTTAAGTTGTGGAGTTTCTAGTTGCGGAGTTTCTAGTTGCGGAGTTTTTAATAGCGGAGTTTCTAGTTGTGAAGCTTCAAGTTGCGGAGTCTCAAGTTGTGGAGTTTCCAGTTGTGGAGTTTTTAGTTGTGGAGTTTCTAGTTGTTGAGTTTCTAGTTGTGAAGTCTCTAGTTTTGCAGTTTCTAGCTGTGGAGTTTCTAGATATGGAATTTCTAGTTGCCGAGTCTGTATTTGTGGAGTTTCTAGTTGTTGAGTTTTTAGTTGTGGAGTTTCTAGTTGTTGAGTTTCTAGTTTGAAGTCTCTAGTAGTAGATTCTCTAGTTTTGGAGTCTCTAGTTTAGGAGTTTCTAGTTGAAGAGATTTTGTTGTGGAGTGTCTAGTTGTGGAGTTTCCAGTTGTGGAGTTTCTAGTTGCAGAGTCTCTAGTTGTACAGTTTCAAGTTGTGGAGTCTCTAGCTGTGGAGTTTCTAGTTGCCGAGTTTCCAGTTGTGGAGTATATAGTAGTGGAGCTTCCAGTTGTGGAGCCCCTAGTTGTGGAGTTTCTAGTTGCGGAGTCCCAAGCTGTGGAGTTTCAAGTTGTGAAGTTTCTAGTTGTGGACTCTCAAGTTGTGGAGTTTAAAGTTGTGGAGTTTTAAGTTGTGGAGTCTCTAGTTGTGGAGTTTTTAGTTGCAGAGTATCTAGTTGTGGAGTTTCCAGTTGTGGAGTTTCTAGTTGTGAAGTTGCAGAGTCTCTGGTTGTGAGTTTTTAGTTGTGGAGTTTCTAGTTGTGGAGTTTCGAGTTGTGGAGTCTCTAGTTGTGGAGTTTCTAGTTGTGGAATGTAGAGTTGTGGAGCTTCTAGTTGTGGAGTTACTAGTTGCGGATTTTCTAGCTGTGGATTTTCTAGTTGCGTAACTTAAGGTCGTGAGGTTTCAAGTTGTGGAGTTTCTATTTGTGGAGTTTCTAGTTGTGGAGTCTCTAGTTGTGTAGTTTCTAGCTGCGGAGTTTCTAGTTGCGGAGTTTCTATTTGTGGAGTATCTAGCTGCGGAGTTTCTAGTTGCAGAGTCTCTGATTGTGGAGTTTCTAGTTGCGGAGTCTCTAGTTGTGGATTTTCTAGTTGTGGAGTTTCTAGTTGTGGGGTTTCCAGTTGTGGAGTTATAGTTGTGGACTTTCTAGACATGAAATTTCTTGTAGCCGAATCTCTATTTGTGGAGCTTGTAGTTGTGGACTTTCTAGTTGTTGAGTTTCTAGTTGTGGAGTCTCTAGTTGCAGAGTTTCTAGTTGTGGAGTGTCTGGTTGTGGTGTTTCTAGTTGTGGAGTTTCTGGTTGTGGAGTTTCTAGTTGTGGAGTTTCAAGTTGTGGAGTTTCTAGTTGTGAAGTCTCAAGTTGTGGAGTTTAAAGTTGTGGAGTCTCTAGTTGGGGAGTTTCTAGTTGCAGAGTATCTAGTTGTGGAGTTTCCAGTTGTGGAGTTTCTAGTTGTGGAGTTGAGGAGTCTCTGGTTGTGGAGTTTCTAGTTGTGGAGTTTCTAGTTGTGATGTTTCGAGTTGTGGAGTCTCTAGTTGTGGAGTTTCTAGTTGTGGATTTTCCAGTTGTGGAGTATCTAGTTGTGGAGTTTCCAGTTGTGAAGTATCTAGTTGTGGAGTTTCCATTTGTGGGGTATCTAGTTGTGGAGTTTTAACTTGTGGAGTTTCTAGTTGCGGAGTTTCTAGTTGCGGAGTTTTTAATAGTGGAGTTTCTAGTTGTGAAGTTTCAAGTTGCGGAGTCTCAAGTTGTGGAGTTTCCAGTTGTGGAGTTTTTAGTTGTGGAGTTTCTAGTTGTTGAGTTTCTAGTTGTGAAGTATCTAGTTTTGCAGTTTCTAGTCGTGGAGTTTCTAGATATGGAATTTCTAGTTGCCGAGTCTGTATTTGTGAAGTTTGAAGTTGAGGAGTTTCTAGTTGTGGAGTTTCTAGTTGTGGAGTCTCTAGTTGTGGAGTTTCTAGTTGCAGAGTATCTAGTTGTGGAGTTTCCAGTTGTGGAGTTTCTAGTTGGGGAGTTGCAGAGTTTCTAGTTGCGGAGTTTCTAGTTGTGGAGTTTCTGGTTGTGGAGTTTCTAGTTGAGGAGTTTCAAGTTGTAGAGTTTCTAGTTGCGGAGTCTCTAGTTGCGGAGTTTCTAGTTGTAGATTTTCCAGTTGTTGAGTTTCTAGTTGTTGAGTTGCGGGGTCTCTAGTTGTTGAGTTTCTAGTTGCAGAGTCTCTAGTTGTGGAGTTTCAAGTTGTGGAGTCTCTAGATGTGGAGTTTCTAGTTGTCGAGTTTCCAGTTGTGGAGTATCTAGTAGTGGAGTTTCGGGTTGTGGAGTTTCTAGTTGTGGAGTTTCTAGTTGTGGAGTTTCTAGTTGCAGAGTCTCTAGTTGTGGAGTTTCAAGTTGTGGAGTCTCTAGCTGTGGAGTTTCTAGTTGCCGAGTTTCCAGTTGTGGAGTATATAGTAGTGGAGCTTCCAGTTGTGGAGTCCCTAGTTGTGGAGTTTCTAGTTGCGGAGTCCCAAGCTGTGGAGTTTCAAGTTGTGAAGTTTCTAGTTCTGGACTCTCAAGTTGTGGAGTTTAAAGTTGTGGAGTTTTAAGTTGTGGAGTCTCTAGTTGTGGAGTTTTTAGTTGCAGAGTGTCTAGTTGTGGAGTTTCCAGTTGTGGAGTTTCTAGTTGTGAAGTTGCAGAGTCTCTGGTTGTGAGTTTTTAGTTGTGGAGTTTCTAGTTGTGGAGTTTCGAGTTGTGGAGTCTCTAGTTGTGGAGTTTCTAGTTGTGGAATGTAGAGTTGTGGAGCTTCTAGTTGTGGAGTTACTAGTTGCGGATTTTCTAGCTGTGGATTTTCTAGTTGCGTAACTTAAGGTCGTGAGGTTTCAAGTTGTGGAGTTTCTATTTGTGGAGTTTCTAGTTGTGGAGTCTCTAGTTGTGTGGTTTCTAGCTGCGGAGTTTCTAGTTGCGAAAGTTTCTATTTGTGGAGTATCTAGCTGCGGAGTTTCTAGTTGCAGAGTCTCTGATTGTGGAGTTTCTAGTTGTGGAGTCTCTAGTTGTGGATTTTCTAGTTGTGGAGTTTCTAGTTGTGGGGTTTCCAGTTGTGGAGTTATAGTTGTGGACTTTTTAGACATAAAATTTCTTGTAGCCGAATCTCTATTTGTGGAGCTTGTAGTTGTGAACTTTGTAGTTGTTGAGTTTCTAGTTGTGGAGTCTCTAGTTGCAGAGTTTCTAGTTGTGGAGTGTCTGGTTGTGGTGTTTCTAGTTGTGGAGTTTCTGGTTGTGGAGTTTCTAGTTGTGGAGTTTCAAGTTGTGGAGTTTCTAGTTGTGGAGTCTCAAGTTGTGGAGTTTAAAGTTGTGGAGTCTCTAGTTGGGGAGTTTCTAGTTGCAGAGTATCTAGTTGTGGAGTTTCCAGTTGTGGAGTTTCTAGTTGTGGAGTTGAGGAGTCTCTGGTTGTGGAGTTTCTAGTTGTGGAGTTTCTAGTTGTGAAGTTTCGAGTTGCGGAGTCTCTAGTTGTGGAGTTTCTAGTTGTGGATTTTCCAGTTGTGGAGTATCTAGTTGTGGAGTTTCCAGTTGTGAAGTTTCAAGTTGCGTAGTCTCAAGTTGTGGAGTTTCCAGTTGTGGAGTTTTTAGTTGTGGAGTTTCTAGTTGTTGAGTTTCTAGTTGTGAAGTATCTATTTTTGCAGTTTCTAGTCGTGGAGTTTCTAGATATGGAATTTCTAGTTGCCGAGTCTGTATTTGTGAAGTTTGAAGTTGAGGAGTTTCTAGTTGTGGAGTTTCTAGTTGTGGAGTCTCTAGTTGTGGAGTTTCTAGTTGCAGAGTATCTAGTTGTGGAGTTTCCAGTTGTGGAGTTTCTAGTTGTGGAGTTGCAGAGTTTCTAGTTGCGGAGTTTCTAGTTGTGGAGTTTCTGGTTGTGGAGTTTCTAGTTGAGGAGTTTCAAGTTGTGGAGTTTCTAGTTGTGGAGTCTCTAGTTGCGGAGTTTCTAGTTGTAGATTTTCCAGTTGTGGAGTTTCTAGTTGTTGAGTTGCGGAGTCTCTAGTTGTTGAGTTTCTAGTTGCAGAGTCTCTAGTTATGGAGTTTCAAGTTGTGGAGTCTCTAGATGTGGAGTTTCTAGTTGTCGAGTTTCCAGTTGTGGAGTATCTAGTAGTGGAGTTTCGGGTTGTGGAGTTTCTAGTTGTGGAGTTTCTAGTTGTGGAGTCCCTAGTTGTGGAGTTTCTATTTGCGGAGTTTCTAGTTGTGGAGTTTCAAGTTGCGGAGTCTCAAGATGGGGAGTTTCTAGTTGTTGAATTTTTAGTTGTTGAGTTTCTAGTTTGAAGTCTCTAGTTGTAGATTCTCTAGTTGTGGAGTCTCTAGTTTAGGAGTTTTCTAGTTGAAGAGTTTTTTGATGTGGAGTGTCTAGTTGTGGAGTTTCCAGCTGTGGAGTTTCGAGTTGTGGAGTTGAGGAGTCTCTGGTTGTGGAGTTTCTAGTTGTGGAGTTTCTAGTTGTGATGTTTCGAGTTGTGGAGTCTCTAGTTGTGGAGTTTCTAGTTGTGGATTTTCCAGTTGTGGAGTATCTAGTTGTGGAGTTTCCAGTTGTGAAGTATCTAGTTGTGGAGTTTCCAGTTGTGGGGTATCTAGTTGTGGAGTTTTAACTTGTGGAGTTTCTAGTTGCGGAGTTTCTATTTGCGGAGTTTTTAATAGTGGAGTTTCTAGTTGTGAAGTTTCAAGTTGCGGAGTCTCAAGTTGTGGAGTTTCCAGTTGTGGAGTTTTTAGTTGTGGAGTTTCTAGTTGTTGAGTTTCTAGTTGTGAAGTATCTAGTTTTGCAGTTTCTAGTCGTGGAGTTTCTAGATATGGAATTTCTAGTTGCCGAGTCTGTATTTGTGAAGTTTGAAGTTGAGGAGTTTCTAGTTGTGGAGTTTCTAGTTGTGGAGTCTCTAGTTGTGGAGTTTCTAGTTGCAGAGTATCTAGTTGTGGAGTTTCCAGTTGTGGAGTTTCTAGTTGGGGAGTTGCAGAGTTTCTGGTTGCGGAGTTTCTAGTTGTGGAGTTTCTGGTTGTGGAGTTTCTAGTTGAGGAGTTTCAAGTTGTGGAGTTTCTAGTTGTGGAGTCTCTAGTTGCGGAGTTTCTAGTTGTAGATTTTCCAGTTGTGGAGTTTCTAGTTGTTGAGTTGCGGAGTCTCTAGTTGTTGAGTTTCTAGTTGCAGAGTCTCTAGTTGTGGAGTTTCAAGTTGTGGAGTCTCTAGATGTGGAGTTTCTAGTTGTCGAGTTTCCAGTTGTGGAGTATCTTGTAGTGGAGTTTCGGGTTGTGGAGTTTCTAGTTGTGGAGTTTCTAGTTGTGGAGTTTCTAGTTGCAGAGTCTCTAGTTGTGGAGTTTCAAGTTGTGGAGTCTCTAGCTGTGGAGTTTCTAGTTGCCGAGTTTCCAGTTGTGGAGTATATAGTAGTGGAGCTTCCAGTTGTGGAGTCCCTAGTTGTGGAGTTTCTAGTTGCGGAGTCTCAAGCTGTGGAGTTTCAAGTTGTGAAGTTTCTAGTTCTGGACTCTCAAGTTGTGGAGTTTAAAGTTGTGGAGTTTTAAGTTGTGGAGTCTCTAGTTGTGGAGTTTTTAGTTGCAGAGTGTCTAGTTGTGGAGTTTCCAGTTGTGGAGTTTCTAGTTGTGAAGTTGCAGAGTCTCTGGTTGTGAGTTTTTAGTTGTGGAGTTTCTAGTTGTGGAGTTTCGAGTTGTGGAGTCTCTAGTTGTGGAGTTTCTAGTTGTGGAATGTAGAGTTGTGGAGCTTCTAGTTGTGGAGTTACTAGTTGCGGATTTTCTAGCTGTGGATTTTCTAGTTGCGTAACTTAAGGTCGTGAGGTTTCAAGTTGTGGAGTTTCTATTTGTGGAGTTTCTAGTTGTGGAGTCTCTAGTTGTGTAGTTTCTAGCTGCGGAGTTTCTAGTTGCGAAAGTTTCTATTTGTGGAGTATCTAGCTGCGGAGTTTCTAGTTGCAGAGTCTCTGATTGTGGAGTTTCTAGTTGTGGAGTCTCTACTTGTGGATTTTCTAGTTGTGGAGTTTCTAGTTGTGGGGTTTCCAGTTGTGGAGTTATAGTTGTGGACTTTCTAGACATGAAATTTCTTGTAGCCGAATCTCTATTTGTGGAGCTTGTAGTTGTGAACTTTGTAGTTGTTGAGTTTCTAGTTGTGGAGTCTCTAGTTGCAGAGTTTCTAGTTGTGGAGTGTCTGGTTGTGGTGTTTCTAGTTGTGGAGTTTCTGGTTGTGGAGTTTCTAGTTGTGGAGTTTCAAGTTGTGGAGTTTCTAGTTGTGGAGTCTCAAGTTGTGGAGTTTAAAGTTGTGGAGTCTCTAGTTGGGGAGTTTCTAGTTGCAGAGTATCTAGTTGTGGAGTTTCCAGTTGTGGAGTTTCTAGTTGTGGAGTTGAGGAGTCTCTGGTTGTGGAGTTTCTAGTTGTGGAGTTTCTAGTTGTGAAGTTTCGAGTTGCGGAGTCTCTAGTTGTGGAGTTTCTAGTTGTGGATTTTCCAGTTGTGGAGTATCTAGTTGTGGAGTTTCCAGTTGTGAAGTTTCAAGTTGCGTAGTCTCAAGTTGTGGAGTTTCCAGTTGTGGAGTTTTTAGTTGTGGAGTTTCTAGTTGTTGAGTTTCTAGTTGTGAAGTATCTATTTTTGCAGTTTCTAGTCGTGGAGTTTCTAGATATGGAATTTCTAGTTGCCGAGTCTGTATTTGTGAAGTTTGAAGTTGAGGAGTTTCTAGTTGTGGAGTTTCTAGTTGTGGAGTCTCTAGTTGTGGAGTTTCTAGTTGCAGAGTATCTAGTTGTGGAGTTTCCAGTTGTGGAGTTTCTAGTTGTGGAGTTGCAGAGTTTCTAGTTGCGGAGTTTCTAGTTGTGGAGTTTCTGGTTGTGGAGTTTCTAGTTGAGGAGTTTCAAGTTGTGGAGTTTCTAGTTGTGGAGTCTCTAGTTGCGGAGTTTCTAGTTGTAGATTTTCCAGTTGTGGAGTTTCTAGTTGTTGAGTTGCGGAGTCTCTAGTTGTTGAGTTTCTAGTTGCAGAGTCTCTAGTTGTGGAGTTTCAAGTTGTGGAGTCTCTAGATGTGGAGTTTCTAGTTGTCGAGTTTCCAGTTGTGGAGTATCTAGTAGTGGAGTTTCGGGTTGTGGAGTTTCTAGTTGTGGAGTTTCTAGTTGTGGAGTCCCTAGTTGTGGAGTTTCTATTTGCGGAGTTTCTAGTTGTGGAGTTTCAAGTTGCGGAGTCTCAAGATGGGGAGTTTCTAGTTGTTGAATTTTTAGTTGTTGAGTTTCTAGTTTGAAGTCTCTAGTTGTAGATTCTCTAGTTGTGGAGTCTCTAGTTTAGGAGTTTTCTAGTTGAAGAGTTTTTTGATGTGGAGTGTCTAGTTGTGGAGTTTCCAGCTGTGGAGTTTCGAGTTGTGGAGTTTCTAGTTGCAGAGTCTCTAGTTGTTGAGTTTCAAGTTGTGGAGTCTCTAGTTGTGGAGTTTCTAGTTGCCGAGTTTCCAGTTGTGGAGTATCTAGTAGTGGAGTTTCAAGTTGTGGAGTTTCAAGTTGTGGAGTCTCTAGTTGTGGAGTTTCTAGTTGCAGAGTAACTAGTTATGGAGTTTCCAGTTGTGGAGTTTGTAGTTGTGAAGTTGCGGAGTCTATGGTTGTGGAGTTTTTAGTTGTGGAGTTTCTAGTTGTGGAGTTTCGAGTTGTGGAGTCTCTAGTTGTGGAGTTTCTAGTTGTGGACTTTTTAGTTGTGGAGTATCTAGCTGTGGAGTTTCCAGTTGTGGAGTATCTAGTTGTGGAGTTTCTAGTTGCGGAGTTTCTAGTTGCGGAGTTTTTAATAGCGAAGTTTCTAGTTGTGAAGTTTCAAGTTGCGGAGTCTCAAGTTGTGGAGTTTCCAGTTGTGGAGTTTTTAGTTGTGGAGTTTCTAGTTGTTGAGTTTCTAGTTGTGAAGTCTCTAGTTTTGCAGTTTCTAGTTTTGCAGTTTCTAGATATGGAATTTCTAGTTGCCGAGTCTGTATTTGTGGAGTTTGTAGTTGTGGAGTTTCTAGTTGTGGAGTTTCTAGTTGTGGAGTCTCTAGTTGCGGAGTTTCTAGTTGTAGATTTTCTAGTTGTGGAGTATCTAGTTGTGGATTTTCCAGTTGTGGAGTTTCTAGTTGTTGAGTTGCGGAGTCTCTAGTTGTTGAGTTTCTAGTTGCAGAGTCTCTAGTTGTGGAGTTTCAAGTTGTGGAGTCTCTAGATGTGGAGTTTTTAGGTGTCGAGTTTCCAGTTGTGGAGTATCTAGTAGTGGAGTTTCGAGTTGGGGAGTTTCTAGTTGTGGAGTCCCTAGTTGTGCAGTTTCTAGTTGCGGAGTCTCTAGTTGTGGAGTCTCTAGATGTGGAGTTTCTAGTTGTCGAGTTTCCAGTTGCGGAGTCTCAAGCTGTGAAGTTTCTAGTTGTTGAGTTTTTAGTTGTGGAGTTTCTAATTGTTGAGTTTCTAGTTTGAAGTCTCTAGTTGTAGATTCTCTAGTTGTGGAGTCTCTAGTTTAGGAGTTTCTAGTTGAAGAGTTTTTTGTTGTGGAGTGTCTAGTTGTGGAGTTTCCAGTTGTGGAGTTTCCTGTTGTGGAGTTTCGAGTTGTGGAGTTTCTAGTGTCAGAGTCTCTAGTTGTGGAGTTTCAAGTTGTGGAGTTTCAAGTTGTGGAGTCTCTAGTTGTGGAGTTTGTAGTTGCCGAGTTTCCAGTTGTGGAGTATCTAGTAGTGGAGTTTCATGTTGTGGAGTTTTTAGTTGTGGAGTCTCAAGTTGTGGAGTTTAAAGTTGTGGAGTTTCAAGTTGTAAAGTCTCTAGTTGTGGAGTTTCTAGTTTCAGAGTATCTAGTTATGGAGTTTCAAGTTGTGGAGTTTCTAGTTGTGAAGTTGCGGAGTCTATGGTTGTGTAGTTTTTAGTTGTGGAGTTTCTAGTTGTGGAGTTTCAAGTTGTGGAGTCTCTAGTTGTGGAGTTTCTAGTTGCAGAGTATCTAGTTATGGAGTTTCCAGTTGTGGAGTTTGTAGTTGTGAAGTTGGGGAGTCTACGGTTGTAGAGTTTTTAGTTGTGGAGTTTCTAGTTGTGGAGATTCGAGTTGTGGAGTTTCTAGTTGCAGAGTCTCTAGTTGTGGAGTTTCAAGTTGTGGAGTCTCTAGTTGTGGAGTTTCTAGTTGCCGAGTTTCCAGTTGTGGAGTATCTAGTAGTGGAGTTTCAAGTTGTGGAGTTTCAAGTTGTGGAGTCTCTAGTTGTGGAGTTTCTAGTTTCAGAGTATCTAGATATGGAGTTTCCAGTTGTGGAGTTTCTAGTTGTGAAGTTGCGGAGTCTATGGTTGTGGAGTTTTTAGTTGTGGAGTTTCTAGTTGTGGAGTTTCGAGTTGTGGAGTCTCTAGTTGTGGAGCTTCTAGTTGTGGAGTTTTTAGTTGTGGAGGATCTAGTTGTGGAGTTTCCAGTTGTGAAGTATCTAGCTGTGGAGTTTCCAGTTGTGGAGTATCTAGTTGTGGAGTTTCTAGTTGCAGAGTTTTTAATAGCGGAGTTTCTAGTTGTGAAGTTTCAAGTTGCGGATTCTCAAGTTGTGGAGTTTCCAGTTGTGGAGTTTTCAGTTGTGGAGTTTCTAGTTGTTGAGTTTCTAGTTGTGAAGTCTCTAGTTTTGCAGTTTCTAGCTGTGGAGTTTCTAGATATGGAATTTCTAGTTGCCGAGTCTGTATTTTGTGGAGTTTCTAGTTGTTGAGTTTTTAGTTGTGGAGTTTCTAGTTGTTGAGTTTCTAGTTTGAAGTCTCTAGTAGTAGATTCTCTAGTTGTGGAGTCTCTAGTTTAGGAGTTCCTAGTTGAAGAGATTTTGTTGTGGAGTGTCTAGTTGTGGAGTTTCCAGTTGTGGAGTTTCGAGTTGTGGAGTTTCTAGTTGCAGAGTCTCTAGTTGTGGAGTTTCAAGTTGTGGAGTCTCTAACTGTGGAGTTTCTAGTTGCCGAGTTTCCAGTTGTGGAGTATATAGTAGTGGAGCTTCCAGTTGTGGAGTCCCTAGTTGTGGAGTTTCTAGTTGCGGAGTCCCAAGCTGTGGAGTTTCAAGTTGTGAAGTTTCTAGTTGTGGACTCTCAAGTTGTGGAGTTTAAAGTTGTGGAGTTTTAAGTTGTGGAGTCTCTAGTTGTGGAGTTTTTAGTTGCAGAGTATCTAGTTGTGGAGTTTCCAGTTGTGGAGTTTCTAGTTGTGAAGTTGCAGAGTCTCTGGTTGTGAGTTTTTAGTTGTGGAGTTTCTAGTTGTGGAGTTTCGAGTTGTGGAGTCTCTAGTTGTGGAGTTTCTAGTTGTGGAGTTTTTAGTTGTGGAGTATCTAGCTGTGGAGTTTCTAGTTGCAGAGTATCTAGTTGTGGAGTTTCCAGTTGTGGAGTTTCTAGTTATGGAGTTGCAGAGTTTCTAGTTGTGGAGTTTCTGGTTGTGGAGTTTCTAGTTGAGGAGTTTCAAGTTGTGGAGTTTCTAGTTGTGGAGTCTCTAGTTGTGGAGTCTCTAGTTGCGGAGTTTCTAGTTGTAGATTTTCCAGTTGTGGAGTTTCTAGTTGTTGAGTTGCGGAGTCTCTAGTTGTTGAGTTTCTAGTTGCAGAGTCTCTAGTTGTGGAGTTTCAAGTTGTGGAGTCTCTACATGTGGAGTTTCTAGTTGTCGAGTTTCCAGTTGTGGAGTATCTAGTAGTGGAGTTTCGGGTTGTGGAGTTTCTAGTTGTGGAGTTTCTAGTTGTGGAGTCCCTAGTTGTGGAGTTTCTATTTGCGGAGTTTCTAGTTGTGGACTCTCAAGTTGTGGAGTTTAAAGTTGTGGAGTTTTAAGTTGTGGAGTCTCTAGTTGTGGAGTTTTTAGTTGCAGAGTATCTAGTTGTGGAGTTTCCAGTTGTGGAGTTTCTAGTTGTGAAGTTGCAGAGTCTCTGGTTGTGGAGTTTCTGGTTTTGGAGTTTCTAGTTGAGGAGTTTCAAGTTGTGGAGTTTCTAGTTGTGGAGTCTCTAGTTGTGGAGTCTCTAGTTGCGGAGTTTCTAGTTGTAGATTTTCCAGTTGTGGAGTTTCTAGTTGTTGAGTTGCGGAGTCTCTAGTTGTTGAGTTTCTAGTTGCAGAGTCTCTAGTTGTGGAGTTTCAAGTTGTGGAGTCTCTACATGTGGAGTTTCTAGTTGTCGAGTTTCCAGTTGTGGAGTATCTAGTAGTGGAGTTTCGGGTTGTGGAGTTTCTAGTTGTGGAGTTTCTAGTTGTGGAGTCCCTAGTTGTGGAGTTTCTATTTGCGGAGTTTCTAGTTGTGGAGTTTCAAGTTGCGGAGTCTCAAGATGGGGAGTTTGTAGTTGTTGAATTTTTAGTTGTTGAGTTTCTAGCTGTTGAGTTTCTAGTTTGAAATCTCTAGTTGTAGATTCTCTAGTTGTGGAGTCTCTAGTTTAGGAGTTTTCTAGTTGAAGAGTTTTTTTGATGTGGAGTGTCTAGTTGTGGAGTTTCCAGCTGTGGAGTTTCGAGTTGTGGAGTTTCTAGTTGCAGAGTCTCTAGTTGTGGAGTTTCAAGTTGTGGAGTCTCTAGTTGTGGAGTTTCTAGTTGCCGAGTTTCCAGTTGTGGAGTATCTAGTAGTGGAGTTTCAAGTTGTGGAGTTTCAAGTTGTGGAGTCTCTAGTTGTGGAGTTTCTAGTTGCAGAGTATCTAGTTATGGAGTTTCCAGTTGTGGAGTTTGTAGTTGTGAAGTTGCGGAGTCTATGGTTGTGGAGTTTTTAGTTGTGGAGTTTCTAGTTGTGGAGTTTCGAATTGTGGAGTCTCTAGTTGTGGAGTTTCTAGTTGTGGAGTTTTTAGTTGTGGAGTATCTAGCTGTGGAGTTTCCAGTTGTGAAGTCTCTAGTTTTGCAGTTTCTAGTTTTGGAGTTTCTAGATATGGAATTTCTAGTTGCCGAGTCTGTATTTGTGAAGTTTGTAGTTGTGGAGTTTCTAGTTGTGGAGTTTCTAGTTGTGGAGTCTCTAGTTGCGGAGTTTCTAGTTGTGGAGTTTCAAGTTGCGGAGTCTCAAGCTGAGGAGTTTCTAGTTGTTGAGTTTTTAGTTGTGGAGTTTCTAGTTGTTGAGTTTCTAGTTTGAAGTCTCTAGTTGTAGATTCTCTAGTTGTGGAGTCTCTAGTTTAGGAGTTTCTAGTTGAAGAGTTTTTTGTTGTGGAGTGTCTAGTTGTGGAGTTTCCAGCTGTGGAGTTTCGAGTTGTGGAGTTTCTAGTTGCAGAGTCTCTAGTTGTGGAGTTTCAAGATGTGGAGTCTCTAGTTGTGGAGTTTCTAGTTGCCGAGTTACCAGTTGTGGAGTATCTAGTAGAGGAATTTCAAGTTGTGCAGTTGCTAGTTGTGGAGTCTCAAGTTGTGGAGTTTAATGTTGTGGAGTTTCAAGTTGTGGAGTCTCTAGTTGTGGAGTTTCTAGTTGCAGAGTATCTAGTAATGGAGTTTCCAGTTGTGGAGTTTCTAGTTGTGAAGTTGCGGAGTCTATGGTTGTGGAGTATTTAGTTGTGAAGTTTCTAGTTGTGGAGTTTCGTGTTGTGGAGTCTCTAGTTGTGGAGTTTCTAGTTGTGGAGTTTTTAGTTGTGGAGTATCTAGTTGTGGAGTTTCCAGTTGTGAAGTATCTAGCTGTGGAGTTTCCAGTTGTGGAGCATCTAGTTGTGGAGTTTTAAGTTGCGGAGTTTCTAGTTGCGGAGTTTCTAGTTGCGGAGTTTTTAATAGCGGAGTTTCTAGTTGTGAAGTTTCAAGTTGCGGAGTCTCAAGTTGTGGAGTTTCCAGTTGTGGAGTTTTTAGTTGTGGAGTTTTTAATTGTTGAGTTTTTAGTTGTGAAGTCTCTAGTTTTGCAGTTTCTAGCTGTGGAGTTTCTAGATATGGAATTTCTAGTTGCCGAGTCTGTATTTTGTGGAGTTTCTAGTTGTTGAGTTTTTAGTTGTGGAGTTTCTAGTTGTTGAGTTTCTAGTTTGAAGTCTCTAGTAGTAGATTCTCTAGTTGTGGAGTCTCTAGTTTAGGAGTTCCTAGTTGAAGAGATTTTGTTGTGGAGTGTCTAGTTGTGGAGTTTCCAGTTGTGGAGTTTCGAGTTGTGGAGTTTCTAGTTGCAGAGTCTCTAGTTGTGGAGTTTCAAGTTGTGGAGTCTCTAGCTGTGGAGTTTCTAGTTGCCGAGTTTCCAGTTGTGGAGTATATAGTAGTGGAGCTTCCAGTTGTGGAGTCCCTAGTTGTGGAGTTTCTAGTTGCGGAGTCCCAAGCTGTGGAGTTTCAAGTTGTGAAGTTTCTAGTTGTGGACTCTCAAGTTGTGGAGTTTAAAGTTGTGGAGTTTTAAGTTGTGGAGTCTCTAGTTGTGGAGTTTTTAGTGTCAGAGTATCTAGTTGTGGAGTTTCCAGTTGTGGAGTTTCTAGTTGTGAAGTTGCAGAGTCTCTGGTTGTGAGTTTTTAGTTGTGGAGTTTCTAGTTTTGGAGTTTCGAGTTGTGGAGTCTCTAGTTGTGGAGTTTCTAGTTGTGGAGTTTTTAGTTGTGGAATATCTAGCTGTGGAGTTTCTAGTTGCAGAGTATCTAGTTGTGGAGTTTCCAGTTGTGGAGTTTCTAGTTGTGGAGTTGCAGAGTTTCTAGTTGTGGAGTTTCTGGTTGTGGAGTTTCTAGTTGAGGAGTTTCAAGTTGTGGAGTTTCTAGTTGTGGAGTCTCTAGTTGTGGAGTCTCTAGTTGCGGAGTTTCTAGTTGTAGATTTTCCAGTTGTGGAGTTTCTAGTTGTTGAGTTGCGGAGTCTCTAGTTGTTGAGTTTCTAGTTGCAGAGTCTCTAGTTGTGGAGTTTCAAGTTGTGGAGTCTCTAGATGTGGAGTTTCTAGTTGTCGAGTTTCCAGTTGTGGAGTATCTAGTAGTGGAGTTTCGAGTTGTGGAGTTTCTAGTTGTGGAGTTTCTAGTTGTGGAGTCCCTAGATGTGGAGTTTCTATTTGCGGAGTTTCTAGTTGTGGAGTTTCAAGTTGCGGAGTCTCAAGATGGGGAGTTTGTAGTTGTTGAATTTTTAGTTGTTGAGTTTCTAGCTGTTGAGTTTCTAGTTTGAAGTCTCTAGTTGTAGATTCTCTAGTTGTGGAGTCTCTAGTTTAGGAGTTTTCTAGTTGAAGAGTTTTTTGATGTGGAGTGTCTAGTTGTGGAGTTTCCAGCTGTGGAGTTTCGAGTTGTGGAGTTTCTAGTTGCAGAGTCTCTAGTTGTGGAGTTTCAAGTTGTGGAGTCTCTAGTTGTGGAGTTTCTAGTTGCCGAGTTTCCAGTTGTGGAGTATCTAGTAGTGGAGTTTCAAGTTGTGGAGTTTCAAGTTGTGGAGTCTCTAGTTGTGGAGTTTCTAGTTGCAGAGTATCTAGTTATGGAGTTTCCAGTTGTGGAGTTTGTAGTTGTGAAGTTGCGGAGTCTATGGTTGTGGAGTTTTTAGTTGTGGAGTTTCTAGTTGTGGAGTTTCGAATTGTGGAGTCTCTAGTTGTGGAGTTTCTAGTTGTGGAGTTTTTAGTTGTGGAGTATCTAGCTGTGGAGTTTCCAGTTGTGGAGTATCTAGTTGTGGAGTTTCCAGTTGTGGAGTTTTTAGTTGTGGAGTTTCTAGTTGTTGAGTTTCTAGTTGTGAAGTCTCTAGTTTTGCAGTTTCTAGTTTTGGAGTTTCTAGATATGGAATTTCTAGTTGCCGAGTCTGTATTTGTGGAGTTTGTAGTTGTGGAGTTTCTAGTTGTGGAGTTTCTAGTTGTGGAGTCTCTAGTTGCGGAGTTTCTAGTTGTAGATTTTCTAGTTGTGGAGTATCTAGTTGTGGATTTTCCAGTTGTGGAGTTTCTAGTTGTTGAGTTGCGGAGTCTCTAGTTGTTGAGTTTCTAGTTGCAGAGTCTCTAGTTGTGGAGTTTCAAGTTGTGGAGTCTCTAGATGTGCAGTTTCTAGTTGTCGAGTTTCCAGTTGTGGAGTATCTAGAAGTGGAGTTTCGAGTTGTGGAGTTTCTAGTTGCGGAGTCTCTAGTTGTGGAGTCTCTAGATGTGGATTTTCTAGTTGTCGAGTTTTCAGTTGCGGAGTCTCAAGCTGTGAAGTTTCTAGTTGTTGAGTTTTTAGTTGTGGAGTTTCTAGTTGTTGAGTTTCTAGTTTGAAGTCTCTAGTTGTAGATTCTCTAGTTGTGGAGTCTCTAGTTTAGGAGTTTCTAGTTGAAGAGTTTTTTGTTGTGGAGTGTCTAGTTGTGGAGTTTCCAGTTGTGGAGTTTCTAGTGTCAGAGTCTCTAGTTGTGGAGTTTCAAGTTGTGGAGTCTCTAGTTGTGGAGTTTGTAGTTGCCGAGTTTCCAGTTGTGGAGTATCTAGTAGTGGAGTTTCCAGTTGTGGAGTTTCTAGTTGTGAAGTTGCGGAGTCTATGGTTGTGTAGTTTTTAGTTGTGGAGTTTCTAGTTGTGGAGTTTCGAGTTGTGGAGTCTCTAGTTGTGGAGTTTCTAGTTGTGGAGTTTTTAGTTGCGGAGTATCTAGTTGTGGAGTTTCCAGTTGTGAAGTATCTAGCTGTGGAGTTTCCAGTTGTGGAGTATCTAGTTGTGGAGTTTTAAGTTGTGGAGTTTCTAGTTGCGGAGTTTTTAATAGCGGAGTTTCTAGTTGTGAAGTTTCAAGTTGCGGAGTCTCAAGTTGTGGAGTTTCCAGTTGTGGAGTTTTTAGTTGTGGAGTTTCTAGTTGTTGAGTTTCTAGTTGTGAAGTCTCTAGTTTTGCAGTTTCTAGCTGTGGAGTTTCTAGATATGGAATTTCTAGTTGCCGAGTCTGTATTTGTGGAGTTTCTAGTTGTTAAGTTTTTAGTTGTGGAGTTTCTAGTTGTTGAGTTTCTAGTTTGAAGTCTCTAGTAGTAGATTCTCTAGTTGTGGAGTCTCTAGTTTAGGAGTTTCTAGTTGAAGAGATTTTGTTGTGGAGTGTCTAGTTGTGGAGTTTCCAGTTGTGGAGTTTCGAGTTGTGAAGTTTCTAGTTGCAGAGTCTCTAGTTTAGAGTTTCAAGTTGTGGAGTCTCTAGTTGTGGAGTTTCTAGTTGCCGAGTTTGCAGTTGTGGAGTATAGAGTAGTGGAGTTTCCAGTTGTGGAGTCCCTAGTTGTGGAGTTTCTAGTTGCGGAGTCCCAAGCTGTGGAGTTTCAAGTTGTGAAGTTTCTAGTTGTGGACTCTCAAGTTGTGGAGTTTAAAGTTGTGGAGTTTTAAGTTGTGGAGTCTCTAGTTGTGGAGTTTCTAGTTGCAGAGTATCAAGTTGTGGAGTTTCCAGTTGTGGAGTTTCTAGTTGTGAAGTTGCGGAGTCTCTCGTTGTGAGTTTTTAGTTGTGGAGTTTCTAGTTGTGGAGTTTCGAGTTGTGGAGTCTCTAGTTGTGGAATGTAGAGTTGTGGAGTTTCTAGTTGTGGGGTTACTAGTTGCGGATTTTCAAGCTGTGGATTTTCTAGTTGCGTAACTTAAGGTCGTGAGGTTTCAAGTTGTGGAGTTTTTATTTGTGGAGTTTCCAGTTGTGGAGTTTCTAGTTGTGGAGTCTCTAGTTGTGTAGTTTCTAGCTGCGGAGTTTCTAGTTGCGGAGTTTCTATTTGTGGAGTATCTAGCTGCGGAGTTTCTAGTTGCAGAGTCTCTGATTGTGGAGTTTCTAGTTGCGGAGTCCCTGTTGTGGAGTTTATAGTTGTGGAGTTTCTAGTTGTGGGGTTTCCAGTTGTGGAGTTATAGCTGTGAACTTTCTAGACATGAAATTTCTTGTAGCCGAATCTCTATTTGTGGAGCTTGTAGTTGTGGACTTTCTAGTTGTTGAGTTTCTAGTTGTGGAGTCTCTAGTTGCAGAATTTCTAGTAGTGGAGTGTCTGGTTGTGGTGTTTCTAGTTGTGGAGTTTCTGGTTGTGGAGTTTCTAGTTGTCGAATTTCCAGTTGTGGAGTTTCTAGTTGTGGAGTCTCAAGTTGTGGAGTTTAAAGTTGAAGAGTTTCAAGTTGTGGAGTCTCTAGTATGGAGTTTCTAGTTGCAGAGTATCTAGTTGTGGAGTTTCCATGTGTGGAGTTTCTAGTTGTCGAGTTGCGGAGTCTCTGGTTGTGGAGTTTCTAGTTGTGGAGTTTCTAGTTGTGGAGTTTCGAGTTGTGGAGTCTCTAGTTGTGGAGTTTCTAGTTGTGGAGTTTCCAGTAGTGGAGTATCTAGTTGTGGAGTTTCTAGTTGTGAAGTTTCAAGTTGTGGAGTCTCAAGTTGTGGAGTTTCCAGTTGTGGAGTTTTAAGTTGTGGAGTTTCTAGTTGCGGAGTTTTTAATAGTGGAGTTTCTAGTTGTGAAGTTTCAAGTTGCGGATTATCAAGTTGTGGAGTTTCCAGTTGTGGAGTTTTTAGTTGTGGAGTTTCTAGTTGTTGAGTTTCTAGTTGTGAAGTCTCTAGTTTTGCAGTTTCTAGTCGTGGAGTTTCTAGATATGGAATTTCTAGTTGCCGAGTCTGTATTTGTGAAGTTTGAAGTTGAGGAGTTTCTAGTTGTGGAGTTTCTAGTTGTGGAGTTTCTAGTTGCAGAATATCTAGTTGTGGAGTTTCCAGTTGTAGAGTTTCTAGTTGTGGAGTTGCGGAGTTTCTAGTTGCGGAGTTTCTAGTTGTGGAGTTTCTGGTTGTGGAGTTTCTAGTTGAGGAGTTTCAAGTTGTGGAGTTTCTAGTTGTGGAGTCTCTAGTTGCGGAGTTTCTAGTTGTAGATTTTCCAGTTGGGGAGTTTCTAGTTGTTGAGTTGCGGAGTCTCTAGTTGTTGAGTTTCTAGTTGCAGAGTCTCTAGTTGTGGAGTTTCAAGTTGTGGAGTCTCTAGATGTGGAGTTTCTAGTTGTCGAGTTTCCAGTTGTGGAGTATCTAGTAGTGGAGTTTCGGGTTGTGGAGTTTCTAGTTGTGGAGTTTCTAGTTGTGGAGTCCCTAGTTGTGGAGTTTCTAGTTGCGGAGTTTCTAGTTGTGGAGTTTCAAGTTGCGGAGTCTCAAGCTGAGGAGTTTCTAGTTGTTGAGTTTTTAGTTGTGGAGTTTCTAGTTGTTGAGTTTCTAGTTTGAAGTCTCTAGTTGTAGATTCTCTAGTTGTGGAGTCTCTAGTTTAGGAGTTTCTAGTTGAAGAGTTTTTTGTTGTGGAGTGTCTAGTTGTGGAGTTTCCAGCTGTGGAGTTTCGAGTTGTGGAGTTTCTAGTTGCAGAGTCTCTAGTTGTGGAGTTTCAAGATGTGGAGTCTCTAGTTGTGGAGTTTCTAGTTGCCGAGTTTCCAGTTGTGGAGTATCTAGTAGTGGAGTTTCAAGTTGTGGAGTTTCTAGTTGTGGAGTCTCAAGTTGTGGAGTTTAAAGTTGTGGAGTTTCAAGTTGTGGAGTCTCTAGCTGTGGAGTTTCTAGTTGCAGAGTATCTAGTTATGGAGTTTCCAGTTGTGGAGTTTCTAGTTATGAAGTTGCGGAGTCTATGGTTGTGGAGTATTTAGTTGTGAAGTTTCTAGTTGTGGAGTTTCGAGTTGTGGAGTCTCTAGTTGTGGAGTTTCTAGTTGTGGAGTTTTTAGTTGTGGAGTATCTAGTTGTGGAGTTTCCAGTTGCGAAGTATCTAGCTGTGGAGTTTCCAGTTGTGGAGTATCTAGTTGTGGAGTTTTAAGTTGCGGAGTTTCTAGTTGCGGAGTTTCTAGTTGCGGAGTTTTTAATAGCGGAGTTTCTAGTTGTGAAGTTTCAAGTTGCGGAGTCTCATGTTTTGGAGTTTCCAGTTGTGGAGTTTTTAGTTGTGGAGTTTTTAATTGTTGAGTTTCTAGTTGTGAAGTCTCTAGTTTTGCCGTTTCTAGCTGTGGAGTTTCTAGATATGGAATTTCTAGTTGCCGAGTCTGTATTTTGTGGAGTTTCTAGTTGTTGAGTTTTAGTTGTGGAGTTTCTAGTTGTTGAGTTTCTAGTTTGAAGTCTCTAGTAGTAGATTCTCTAGTTGTGGAGTCTCTAGTTTAGGAGTTTCTAGTTGAAGAGATTTTGTTGTGGAGTGTCTAGTTGTGGAGTTTCCAGTTGCGGAGTTTCGAGTTGTGGAGTTTCTAGTTGCAGAGTCTCTAGTTGTGGAGTTTCAAGTTGTGGAGTCCCTAGTTGTGGAGTTTCTAGCTGCGGAGTCCCAAGCTGTGGAGTTTCAAGTTGTGAAGTTTCTAGTTGTGGACTCTCAAGTTGTGGAGTTTAAAGTTGTGGAATTTTAAGTTGTGGAGTCTCTAGTTGTGGAGTTTCTAGTTGCAGAGTATCTAGTTGTGGAGTTTCCAGTTGTGGAGTTTCTAGTTGTGAAGTTGCGGAGTCTCTGGTTGTGAGTTTTTAGTTGTGGAGTTTCTAGTTGTGGAGTTTCGAGTTGTGGAGTCTCTAGTTGTGGAGTTTCTAGTTGTGGAATGTAGAGTTGTCGAGTTTCTAGTTGTGGAGTTACTAGTTGCGGATTTTCTAGCTGTGGATTTTCTAGTTGCGTAACTTAAGGTCGTGAGGTTTCAAGTTGTGGAGTTTTTATTTGTGGAGTTTCTAGTTGTGGAGTTTCTAGTTGTGGAGTCTCTAGTTGTGTAGTTTCTAGCTGCGGAGTTTCTAGTTGCGGAGTTTCTATTTGTGGAGTATCTAGCAGCGGAGTTTCTAGTTGCAGAGTCTATGATTGTGGAGTTTCTAGTTGCGGAGTCTCTAGTTGTGGAGTTTCTAGTTGTGGAGTTTCTAGTTGTGGGGTTTCTAGTTGTGGAGTTATAGTTGTGGACTTTCTGGACATGAAATTTCTTGTAGCCGAATCTCTATTTGTGGAGCTTGTAGTTGTGGACTTTCTAGTTGTTGAGTTTCTAGTTGTGGAGTCTCTAGTTGCAGAGTTTCTAGTTGTGGAGTGTCTGGTTGTGGTGTTTCTAGTTGTGGAGTTTCTGGTTGTGGAGTTTCTAGTTGTGGAGTTTCAAGTTGTGGAGTTTCTAGTTGTGGAGTCTCGAGTTGTGGAGTTTAAAGTTGTAGAGTTTCAAGTTGTGGAGTCTCTAGTTGTGGAGTTTCTAGTTGTGGAGTTTCTATTTGTGGGGTTTCCAGTTGTGGAGTTATAGTTGTGGACTTTCTAGACATGAAATTTCTTGTAGCCGAATCTCTATTTGTGGAGCTTGTAGTTGTGGACTTTCTAGTTGTTGAGTTTCTAGTTGTGGAGTCTCTAGTTGCAGAGTCTCTAGTTGTGGAGTTTCAAGTTGTGGAGTCTCTAGTTGTGGAGTTTCTAGTTGCCGAGTTTCCAGTTGTGGAGTATCTAGTAGTGGAGTTTCAAGTTGTGGAGTTTTTAGTTGTGGAGTCTCAAGTTGTGGAGTTTAAAGTTGTGGAGTCTCTAGTTGTGGAGTTTCTAGTTTCAGAGTATCTAGTTATGGAGTTTCCAGTTGTGGAGTTTCTAGTTGTGAAGTTGTGGAGTTTCTAGTTGTGGAGTTTTTAGTTGTGGAGTATCTAGTTGTGGAGTTTCCAGTTGTGAAGTATCTAGCTGTGGAGTTTCCAGTTGTGGAGTATCTAGTTGTGGAGTTTTAAGTTGTGGAGTTTCTAGTTGCGGAGTTTCTAGTTGCGGAGTTTTTAATAGCGGAGTTTCTAGTTGTGAAGTTTCAAGTTGCGGAGTCTCAAGTTGTGGAGTTTCCAGTTGTGGAGTTTTTGGTTTTGGAGTTTCTAGTTGTTGAGTTTCTAGTTGTGAAGTCTCTAGTTTTGCAGTTTCTAGCTGTGGAGTTTCTAGATATGGAATTTCTAGTTGCCGAGTCTGTATTTGTGGAGTTTCTAGTTGTTGAGTTTTTAGTTGTGGAGTTTCTAGTTGTTGAGTTTCTAGTTTGAAGTCTCTAGTAGTAGATTCTCTAGTTTTGGAGTCTCTAGTTTAGGAGTTTCTAGTTGAAGAGATTTTGTTGTGGAGTGTCTAGTTGTGGAGTTTCCAGTTGTGGAGTTTCGAGTTGTGGAGTTTCTAGTTGCAGAGTCTCTAGTTGTGGAGTTTCAAGTTGTGGAGTCTCTAGTTGTGGAGTTTCTAGTTGCCGAGTTTCCAGTTGTGGAGTATATAGTAGTGGAGTTTCCAGTTGTGGAGTCCCTAGTTGTGGAGTTTCTAGTTGCGGAGTCCCAAGCTGTGGAGTTTCAAGTTGTGAAGTTTCTAGTTGTGGACTCTCAAGTTGTGGAGTTTCTAGTTGTGGAATGTAGAGTTGTCGAGTTTCTAGTTGTGGAGTTACTAGTTGCGGATTTTCTAGCTGTGGATTTTCTAGTTGCGTAACTTAAGGTCGTGAGGTTTCAAGTTGTGGAGTTTCTATTTGTGGAGTTTCTAGTTGTGGAGTCTCCAGTTGTGTAGTTTCTAGCTGCGGAGTTTCTAGTTACGGAGTTTCTATTTGTGGAGTATCTAGCTGCGGAGTTTCTAGTTGCGGAGTCTCTAGTTGTGGAGTTTCTAGTTGTGGAGTTTCTAGTTGTGGGGTTTCCAGTTGTGGAGTTATAGTTGTGGACTTTCTAGACATGAAATTTCTTGTAGCCGAATCTCTATTTGTGGAGCTTGTAGTTGTGGACTTTCTAGTTGTTGAGTTTCTAGTTGTGGAGTCTCTAGTTGCAGAGTTTCTAGTTGTGGAGTGTCTGGTTGTGGTGTTTCTAGTTGTGGAGTTTCTGGTTGTGGAGTTTCTAGTTGTGGAGTTTCAAGTTGTGGAGTTTCTAGTTGTGGAGTCTCAAGTTGTGGAGTTTAAAGTTGTGGAGTCTCTAGTTGTGGAGTTTCTAGTTGCAGAGTATCTAGTTGTGGAGTTTCCAGTTGTGGAGTTTCTAGTTGTGGAGTTGAGGAGTCTCTGGTTGCGAAGTTTCAAGTTGCGGAGTCTCAAGTTGTGGAGTTTCCAGTTGTGGAGTTTTTAGTTGTGGAGTTTCTAGTTGTTGAGTTTCTAGTTGTGAAGTATCTAGTTTTGCAGTTTCTAGTCGTGGAGTTTCTAGATATGGAATTTCTAGTTGCCGAGTCTGTATTTGTGAAGTTTGAAGTTGAGGAGTTTCTAGTTGTGGAGTTTCTAGTTGTGGAGTCTCTAGTTGTGGAGTTTCTAGTTGCAGAGTATCTAGTTGTGGAGTTTCCAGTTGTGGAGTTTCTAGTTGTGGAGTTGCAGAGTTTCTAGTTGCGGAGTTTTGAGTTGTGGAGTTTCTAGTTGTGGAGTCTCTAGTTGTGGAGTTTCTAGTTGCCGAGTTTCCAGTTGTGGAGTATCTAGTAGTGGAGTTTCAAGTTGTGGAGTGTTTAGTTGTGGAGTCTCAAGTTGTGGAGTTTAAAGTTGTGGAGTTTCAAGTTGTGGAGTCTCTAGTTGTTGAGTTTCTAGTTTCAGAGTATCTAGTTATGGAGTTTCCAGTTGTGGAGTTTCTAGTTGTGAAGTTGTGGAGTTTCTAGTTGTGGAGTTTTTAGTTGTGGAGTATCTAGTTGTGGAGTTTCCAGTTGTGAAGTATCTAGCTGTGGAGTTTCCAGTTGTGGAGTATGTAGTTGTGGAGTTTTAAGTTGTGGAGTTTCTAGTTGAGGAGTTTCTAGTTGCGGAGTTTTTAATAGCGGAGTTTCTAGTTGTGAAGCTTCAAGTTGCGGAGTCTCAAGTTGTGGAGTTTCCAGTTGTGGAGTTTTTAGTTGTGGAGTTTCTAGTTGTTGAGTTTCTAGTTGTGAAGTCTCTAGTTTTGCAGTTTCTAGCTGTGGAGTTTCTAGATATGGAATTTCTAGTTGCCGAGTCTGTATTTGTGGAGTTTCTAGTTGTTGAGTTTTTAGTTGTGGAGTTTCTAGTTGTTGAGTTTCTAGTTTGAAGTCTCTAGTAGTAGATTCTCTAGTTTTGGAGTCTCTAGTTTAGGAGTTTCTAGTTGAAGAGATTTTGTTGTGGAGTGTCTAGTTGTGGAGTTTCCAGTTGTGGAGTTTCTAGTTGCAGAGTCTCTAGTTGTGCAGTTTCATGTTGTGGAGTCTCTAGCTGTGGAGTTTCTAGTTGCCGAGTTTCCAGTTGTGGAGTGTATAGTAGTGGAGCTTCCAGTTGTGGAGCCCCTAGTTGTGGAGTTTCTAGTTGCGGAGTCCCAAGCTGTGGAGTTTCAAGTTGTGAAGTTTCTAGTTGTGGACTCTCAAGTTGTGGAGTTTAAAGTTGTGGAGTTTTAAGTTGTGGAGTCTCTAGTTGTGGAGTTTTTAGTTGCAGAGTATCTAGTTGTGGAGTTTCCAGTTGTGGAGTTTCTAGTTGTGAAGTTGCAGAGTCTCTGGTTGTGAGTATTTAGTTGTGGAGTTTCTAGTTGTGGAGTTTCGAGTTGTGGAGTCTCTAGTTGTGGAGTTTCTAGTTGTGGAATGTAGAGTTGTGGAGCTTCTAGTTGTGGAGTTACTAGTTGCGGTTTTTCTAGCTGTGGATTTTCTAGTTGCGTAACTTAAGGTCGTGAGGTTTCAAGTTGTGGAGTTTCTATTTGTGGAGTTTCTAGTTGTGGAGTCTCTAGTTGTGTAGTTTCTAGCTGCGGAGTTTCTAGTTGCGGAGTTTCTATTTGTGGAGTATCTAGCTGCGGAGTTTCTAGTTGCAGAGTCTCTGATTGTGGAGTTTCTAGTTGCGGAGTCTCTAGTTGTGGATTTTCTAGTTGTGGAGTTTCTAGTTGTGGGGTTTCCAGTTGTGGAGTTATAGTTGTGGACTTTCTAGACATGAAATTTCTTGTAGCCGAATCTCTATTTGTGGAGCTTGTAGTTGTGGACTTTCTAGTTGTTGAGTTTCTAGTTGTGGAGTCTCTAGTTGCAGAGTTTCTAGTTGTGGAGTGTCTGGTTGTGGTGTTTCTAGTTGTGGAGTTTCTGGTTGTGGAGTTTCTAGTTGTGGAGTTTCAAGTTGTGGAGTTTCTAGTTGTGGAGTCTCAAGTTGTGGAGTTTAAAGTTGTGGAGTCTCTAGTTGGGGAGTTTCTAGTTGCAGAGTATCTAGTTGTGGAGTTTCCAGTTGTGGAGTTTCTAGTTGTGGAGTTGAGGAGTCTCTGGTTGTGGAGTTTCTAGTTGTGGAGTTTCTAGTTGTGATGTTTCGAGTTGTGGAGTCTCTAGTTGTGGAGTTTCTAGTTGTGGATTTTCCAGTTGTGGAGTATCTAGTTGTGGAGTTTCCAGTTGTGAAGTATCTAGTTGTGGAGTTTCCATTTGTGGGGTATCTAGTTGTGGAGTTTTAACTTGTGGAGTTTCTAGTTGCGGAGTTTCTAGTTGCGGAGTTTTTAATAGTGGAGTTTCTAGTTGTGAAGTTTCAAGTTGCGGAGTCTCAAGTTGTGGAGTTTCCAGTTGTGGAGTTTTTAGTTGTGGAGTTTCTAGTTGTTGAGTTTCTAGTTGTGAAGTATCTAGTTTTGCAGTTTCTAGTCGTGGAGTTTCTAGATATGGAATTTCTAGTTGCCGAGTCTGTATTTGTGAAGTTTGAAGTTGAGGAGTTTCTAGTTGTGGAGTTTCTAGTTGTGGAGTCTCTAGTTGTGGAGTTTCTAGTTGCAGAGTATCTAGTTGTGGAGTTTCCAGTTGTGGAGTTTCTAGTTGGGGAGTTGTAGAGTTTCTGGTTGCGGAGTTTCTAGTTGTGGAGTTTCTGGTTGTGGAGTTTCTAGTTGAGGAGTTTCAAGTTGTGGAGTTTCTAGTTGTGGAGTCTCTAGTTGCGGAGTTTCTAGTTGTAGATTTTCCAGTTGTGGAGTTTCTAGTTGTTGAGTTGCGGAGTCTCTAGTTGTTGAGTTTCTAGTTGCAGAGTCTCTAGTTGTGGAGTTTCAAGTTGTGGAGTCTCTAGATGTGGAGTTTCTAGTTGTCGAGTTTCCAGTTGTGGAGTATCTAGTAGTGGAGTTTCGGGTTGTGGAGTTTCTAGTTGTGGAGTTTCTAGTTGTGGAGTTTCTAGTTGCAGAGTCTCTAGTTGTGGAGTTTCAAGTTGTGGAGTCTCTAGCTGTGGAGTTTCTAGTTGCCGAGTTTCCAGTTGTGGAGTATATAGTAGTGGAGCTTCCAGTTGTGGAGTCCCTAGTTGTGGAGTTTCTAGTTGCGGAGTCCCAAGCTGTGGAGTTTCAAGTTGTGAAGTTTCTAGTTCTGGACTCTCAAGTTGTGGAGTTTAAAGTTGTGGAGTTTTAAGTTGTGGAGTCTCTAGTTGTGGAGTTTTTAGTTGCAGAGTGTCTAGTTGTGGAGTTTCCAGTTGTGCAGTTTCTAGTTGTGAAGTTGCAGAGTCTCTGGTTGTGAGTTTTTAGTTGTGGAGTTTCTAGTTGTGGAGTTTCGAGTTGTGGAGTCTCTAGTTGTGGAGTTTCTAGTTGTGGAATGTAGAGTTGTGGAGCTTCTAGTTGTGGAGTTACTAGTTGCGGATTTTCTAGCTGTGGATTTTCTAGTTGCGTAACTTAAGGTCGTGAGGTTTCAAGTTGTGGAGTTTCTATTTGTGGAGTTTCTAGTTGTGGAGTCTCTAGTTGTGTAGTTTCTAGCTGCGGAGTTTCTAGTTGCGAAAGTTTCTATTTGTGGAGTATCTAGCTGCGGAGTTTCTAGTTGCAGAGTCTCTGATTGTGGAGTTTCTAGTTGTGGAGTCTCTAGTTGTGGATTTTCTAGTTGTGGAGTTTCTAGTTGTGGGGTTTCCAGTTGTGGAGTTATAGTTGTGGACTTTCTAGACATGAAATTTCTTGTAGCCGAATCTCTATTTGTGGAGCTTGTAGTTGTGAACTTTGTAGTTGTTGAGTTTCTAGTTGTGGAGTCTCTAGTTGCAGAGTTTCTAGTTGTGGAGTGTCTGGTTGTGGTGTTTCTAGTTGTGGAGTTTCTGGTTGTGGAGTTTCTAGTTGTGGAGTTTCAAGTTGTGGAGTTTCTAGTTGTGGAGTCTCAAGTTGTGGAGTTTAAAGTTGTGGAGTCTCTAGTTGGGGAGTTTCTAGTTGCAGAGTATCTAGTTGTGGAGTTTCCAGTTGTGGAGTTTCTAGTTGTGGAGTTGAGGAGTCTCTGGTTGTGGAGTTTCTAGTTGTGAAGTTTGAAGTTGAGGAGTTTCTAGTTGTGGAGTTTCTAGTTGTGGAGTCTCTAGTTGTGGAGTTTCTAGTTGCAGAGTATCTAGTTGTGGAGTTTCCAGTTGTGGAGTTTCTAGTTGTGGAGTTGCAGAGTTTCTAGTTGCGGAGTTTCTAGTTGTGGAGTTTCTGGTTGTGGAGTTTCTAGTTGAGGAGTTTCAAGTTGTGGAGTTTCTAGTTGTGGAGTCTCTAGTTGCAGAGTTTCTAGTTGTAGATTTTCCAGTTGTGGAGTTTCTAGTTGTTGAGTTGCGGAGTCTCTAGTTGTTGAGTTTCTAGTTGCAGAGTCTCTAGTTGTGGAGTTTCAAGTTGTGGAGTCTCTAGATGTGGAGTTTCTAGTTGTCGAGTTTCCAGTTGTGGAGTATCTAGTAGTGGAGTTTCGGGTTGTGGAGTTTCTAGTTGTAGAGTTTCTAGTTGTGCAGTCCCTAGTTGTGGAGTTTCTATTTGCGGAGTTTCTAGTTGTGGAGTTTCAAGTTGCGGAGTCTCAAGATGGGGAGTTTCTTGTTGTTGAATTTTTAGTTGTTGAGTTTCTAGTTTGAAGTCTCTAGTTGTAGATTCTCTAGTTGTGGAGTCTCTAGTTTAGGAGTTTTCTAGTTGAAGAGTTTTTTGATGTGGAGTGTCTAGTTGTGGAGTTTCCAGCTGTGGAGTTTCGAGTTGTGGAGTTTCTAGTTGCAGAGTCTCTAGTTGTGGAGTTTCAAGTTGTGGAGTCTCTAGTTGTGGAGTTTCTAGTTGCCGAGTTTCCAGTTGTGGAGTATCTAGTAGTGGAGTTTCAAGTTGTGGAGTTTCAAGTTGTGGAGTCTCTAGTTGTGGAGTTTCTAGTTGCAGAGTAACTAGTTATGGAGTTTCCAGTTGTGGAGTTTGTAGTTGTGAAGTTGCGGAGTCTATGGTTGTGGAGTTTTTAGTTGTGGAGTTTCTAGTTGTGGAGTTTCGAGTTGTGGAGTCTCTAGTTGTGGAGTTTCTAGTTGTGGACTTTTTAGTTGTGGAGTATCTAGCTGTGGAGTTTCCAGTTGTGGAGTATCTAGTTGTGGAGTTTTAAGTTGTGGAGTTTCTAGTTGCGGAGTTTCTAGTTGCGGAGTTTTTAATAGCGAAGTTTCTAGTTGTGAAGTTTCAAGTTGCGGAGTCTCAAGTTGTGGAGTTTCCAGTTGTGGAGTTTTTAGTTGTGGAGTTTCTAGTTGTTGAGTTTCTAGTTGTGAAGTCTCTAGTTTTGCAGTTTCTAGTTTTGCAGTTTCTAGATATGGAATTTCTAGTTGCCGAGTCTGTATTTGTGGAGTTTGTAGTTGTGGAGTTTCTAGTTGTGGAGTTTCTAGTTGTGGAGTCTCTAGTTGCGGAGTTTCTAGTTGTAGATTTTCTAGTTGTGGAGTATCTAGTTGTGGATTTTCCAGTTGTGGAGTTTCTAGTTGTTGAGTTGCGGAGTCTCTAGTTGTTGAGTTTCTAGTTGCAGAGTCTCTAGTTGTGGAGTTTCAAGTTGTGGAGTCTCTAGATGTGGAGTTTTTAGGTGTCGAGTTTCCAGTTCTGGAGTATCTAGTAGTGGAGTTTCGAGTTGGGGAGTTTCTAGTTGTGGAGTCCCTAGTTGTGCAGTTTCTAGTTGCGGAGTCTCTAGTTGTGGAGTCTCTAGATGTGGAGTTTCTAGTTGTCGAGTTTCCAGTTGCGGAGTCTCAAGCTGTGAAGTTTCTAGTTGTTGAGTTTTTAGTTGTGGAGTTTCTAATTGTTGAGTTTCTAGTTTGAAGTCTCTAGTTGTAGATTCTCTAGTTGTGGAGTCTCTAGTTTTGGAGTTTCTAGTTGAAGAGTTTTTTGTTGAGGAGTGTCTAGTTGTGGAGTTTCCAGTTGTGGAGTTTCCTGTTGTGGAGTTTCGAGTTGTGGAGTTTCTAGTGTCAGAGTCTCTAGTTGTGGAGTTTCAAGTTGTGGAGTCTCTAGTTGTGGAGTTTGTAGTTGCCGAGTTTCCAGTTGTGGAGTATCTAGTAGTGGAGTTTCATGTTGTGGAGTTTTTAGTTGTGGAGTCTCAAGTTGTGGAGTTTAAAGTTGTGGAGTTTCAAGTTGTAAAGTCTCTAGTTGTGGAGTTTCTAGTTTCAGAGTATCTAGTTATGGAGTTTCAAGTTGTGGAGTTTCTAGTTGTGAAGTTGCGGAGTCTATGGTTGTGTAGTTTTTAGTTGTGGAGTTTCTAGTTGTGGAGTTTCAAGTTGTGGAGTCTCTAGTTGTGGAGTTTCTAGTTGCAGAGTATCTAGTTATGGAGTTTCCAGTTGTGGAGTTTGTAGTTGTGAAGTTGGGGAGTCTACGGTTGTAGAGTTTTTAGTTGTGGAGTTTCTAGTTGTGGAGATTCGAGTTGTGGAGTCTCTAGTTGTGGAGTTTCTAGTTGTGGAGTTTTTAGTTGTTGAGTATCTAGCTGTGGAGTTTCCAGTTGTGGAGTATCTAGTTGTGGAGTTTTAAGTTGTGGAGTTTCTAGTTGCGGAGTTTCTAGTTGCGGAGTTTTTAATAGCGAAGTTTCTAGTTGTGAAGTTTCAAGTTGCGGAGTCTCAAGTTGTGGAGTTTCCAGTTGTGGAGTTTTTAGTTGTGGAGTTTCTAGTTTTTGAGTTTCTAGTTGTGAAGTCTCTAGTTTTGCAGTTTCTAGTTTTGGAGTTTCTAGATATGGAATTTCTAGTTGCCGAGTCTGTATTTGTGGAGTTTGTAGTTGTGGAGTTTCTAGTTGTGGAGTTTCTAGTTGTGGAGTCTCTAGTTGCGGAGTTTCTAGTTGTAGATTTTCTAGTTGTGGAGTATCTAGTTGTGGATTTTCCAGTTGTGGAGTTTCTAGTTGTTGAGTTGCGGAGTCTCTAGTTGTTGAGTTTCTAGTTGCAGAGTCTCTAGTTGTGGAGTTTCAAGTTGTGAAGTCTCTAGATGTGGAGTTTCTAGTTGTCGAGTTTCCAGTTGTGGAGTATCTAGTAGTGGAGTTTCGAGTTGGGGAGTTTATAGTTGTGGAGTTTCTAGTTGTTGAGTTTCTAGTTTGAAGTCTCTAGTTGTAGATTTTCTCGTTGTGGAGTCTCTAGTTTAGGAGTTTCTAGTTGAAGTGTTTTTTGTTGTGGAGTGTCTAGTTGTGGAGTTTCCAGTTGTGGAGTTTCGAGTTGTGGAGTTTCTAGTTGCAGAGTCTCTAGTTGTGGAGTTTCAAGTTGTGGAGTCTCTAGTTGTGGAGTTGGTAGTTGCCGAGTTTCCAGTTGTGGAGTATCTAGTAGTGGAGTTTCAAGTTGTGGAGTTTTTAGTTGTGGAGTATCAAGTTGTGGAGTTTAAAGTTGTGGAGTTTCAAGTTGTGGAGTCTCTACTTGTGGAGTTTCTAGTTTCAGAGTATCTAGATATGGAGTTTCCAGTTGTGGAGTTTCTAGTTGTGAAGTTGCGGAGTCTATGGTTGTGGAGTTTTTAGTTGTGGAGTTTCTAGTTGTGGAGTTTCGAGTTGTGGAGTCTCTAGTTGTGGAGCTTCTAGTTGTGGAGTTTTTAGTTGTGGAGGATCTAGTTGTGGAGTTTCCAGTTGTGAAGTATCTAGCTGTGGAGTTTCCAGTTGTGGAGTATCTAGTTGTGGAGTTTCTAGTTGCAGAGTTTTTAATAGCGGAGTTTCTAGTTGTGAAGTTTCAAGTTGCGGATTCTCAAGTTGTGGAGTTTCCAGTTGTGGAGTTTTCAGTTGTGGAGTTTCTAGTTGTTGAGTTTCTAGTTGTGAAGTCTCTAGTTTTGCAGTTTCTAGCTGTGGAGTTTCTAGATATGGAATTTCTAGTTGCCGAGTCTGTATTTGTGGAGTTTCTAGTTGTTGAGTTTTTAGTTGTGGAGTTTCTAGTTGTTGAGTTTCTAGTTTGAAGTCTCTAGTAGTAGATTCTCTAGTTGTGGAGTCTTTAGTTTAGGAGTTTCTAGTTGAAGAGATTTTGTTGTGGAGTGTCTAGTTGTGGAGTTTCCAGTTGTGGAGTTTCGAGTTGTGAAGTTTCTAGTTGCAGAGTCTCTAGTTGTGGAGTTTCAAGTTGTGGAGTCTCTAGTTGTGGAGTTTCTAGTTGCCGAGTTTCCAGTTGTGGAGTATATAGTAGTGGAGTTTCCAGTTGTGGAGTCCCTAGTTGTGGAGTTTCTAGCTGCGGAGTCCCAAGCTGTGGAGTTTCAAGTTGTGAAGTTTCTAGTTGTGGACTCTCAAGTTGTGGAGTTTAAAGTTGTGGAATTTTAAGTTGTGGAGTCTCTAGTTGTGGAGTTTCTAGTTGCAGAGTATCTAGTTGTGGAGTTTCCAGTTGTGGAGTTTTTAGTTGTGAAGTTGCGGAGTCTCTGGTTGTGAGTTTTTAGTTGTGGAGTTTCTAGTTGTGGAGTTTCGAGTTGTGGAGTCTCTAGTTGTGGAGTTTCTAGTTGTGGAATGTAGAGTTGTCGAGTTTCTAGTTGTGGAGTTACTAGTTGCGGATTTTCTAGCTGTGGATTTTCTAGTTGCGTAACTTAAGGTCGTGAGGTTTCAAGTTGTGGAGTTTTTATTTGTAGAGTTTCTAGTTGTGGAGTTTCTAGTTGTGGAGTCTCTAGTTGTGTAGTTTCTAGCTGCGGAGTTTCTAGTTGCGGAGTTTCTATTTGTGGAGTATCTAGCAGCGGAGTTTCTAGTTGCAGAGTCTATGATTGTGGAGTTTCTAGTTGCGGAGTCTCTAGTTGTGGAGTTTCTAGTTGTGGAGTTTCTAGTTGTGGTGTTTCTAGTTGTGGAGTTATAGTTGTGGACTTTCTAGACATGAAATTTCTTGTAGCCGAATCTCTATTTGTGGAGCTTGTAGTTGTGGACTTTCTAGTTGTTGAGTTTCTAGTTGTGGAGTCTCTAGTTGCAGAGTTTCTAGTTGTGGAGTGTCTGGTTGTGGTGTTTCTAGTTGTGGAGTTTCTGGTTGTGGAGTTTCTAGTTGTGGAGTTTCAGGTTGTGGAGTTTCTAGTTGTGGAGTCTCGAGTTGTGGAGTTTAAAGTTGTAGAGTTTCAAGTTGTGGAGTCTCTAGTTGTGGAGTTTCTAGTTGTGGAGTTTCTAGTTGTGGGGTTTCCAGTTGTGGAGTTATAGTTGTGGACTTTCTAGACATGAAATTTCTTGTAGCCGAATCTCTATTTGTGGAGCTTGTAGTTGTGGACTTTCTAGTTGTTGAGTTTCTAGTTGTGGAGTCTCTAGTTGCAGAGTTTCTAGTTGTGGAGTGTCTGGTTGTGGTGTTTCCAGTTGTGGAGTTTCTGGTTGAGGAGTTTCAAGTCGTGGAGTTTCTAGTTGTGGAGTTTCCAGTTGTGGAGTTTCTAGTTGTGGAGTTGTGGAGTCTCTGGTTGTGGAGTTTCTAGTTGTGGAGTTTCTAGTTGCGAAGTTTCGAGTTGTGGAGTCTCTAGTTGTGGAGTTTCTAGTTGTGGATTTTCCAGTTGTGGAGTATCTAGTTGTGGAGTTTCCTGTTGTGAAGTATCTAGTTGTGGAGTTTCCAGTTGTGGAGTATCTAGATGTGGAGTTTTAAGTTGTGGAGTTTCTAGTTGCGGAGTTTTTAATAGTGGAGTTTCTAGTTGTGAAGTTTCAAGTTACGGAGTCTCAAGTTGTGGAGTTTTTAGTTGTGGAGTTTCTAGTTGTTGAGTTTCTAGTCGTGAAGTATCTAGTTTTGCAGTTTCTAGTCGTGGAGTTTCTAGATATGGAATTTCTAGTTGCCGAGTCTGTATTTGTGAAGTTTGAAGTTGAGGAGTTTCTAGTTGTGGAGTTTCTAGTTGTGGAGTTTCTAGTTGTGGAGTCTCTAGTTGTGGAGTTTCTAGTTGCAGAGTATCTAGTTTTGGAGTTTCCAGTTGTGGAGTTTCTAGTTGTGGAGTTGCGGAGTTTCTAGTTGCGGAGTTTCTAGTTGTGGAGTTTCTGGTTGTGGAGTTTCTGGTTGAGGAGTTTCAAGTTGTGGAGTTTCTAGTTGTGGAGTCTCTAGTTGTGGAGTCTCTAGTTGCGGAGTTTCTAGTTGTAGATTTTCCAGTTGTGGAGTTTCTAGTTGTTGAGTTGCGGAGTCTCTAGTTGTTGAGTTTCTAGTTGCAGAGTCTCTAGTTGTGGAGTTTCAAGTTGTGGAGTCTCTAGATGTGGAGTTTCTAGTTGTCGAGTTTCCAGTTGTGGAGTCTCAAGCTGTGGAGTTTCTAGTTGTTGAGTTTTTAGTTGTGGAGTTTCTAGTTGTTGAGTTTCTAGTTTTAAGTCTCTAGTTGTAGATTCTCTAGTTGTGGAGTCTCTAGTTTAGGAATTTCTAGTTGAAGAGTTTTTTGTTGTGGAGTGTCTAGTTGTGGAGTTTCCAGTTGTGGAGTTTCGAGTTGTGGAGTTTCTAGTTGCAGAGTATCTAGTTTTGGAGTTTCCAGTTGTGGAGTTTCTAGTTGTGGAGTTGCGGAGTTTCTAGTTGCGGAGTTTCTAGTTGTGGAGTTTCTGGTTGTAAAGTTTCTGGTTGAGGAGTTTCAAGTTGTGGAGTTTCTAGTTGTGGAGTCTCTAGTTGTGGAGTCTCTAGTTGCGGAGTTTCTAGTTGTAGATTTTCCAGTTGTGGAGTTTCTAGTTGTTGAGTTGCGGAGTCTCTAGTTGTTGAGTTTCTAGTTGCAGAGTCTCTCGTTGTGGAGTTTCAAGTTGTGGAGTCTCTAGATGTGGAGTTTCTAGTTGTCGAGTTTCCAGTTGTGGAGTCTCAAGCTGTGGAGTTTCTAGTTGTTGAGTTTTTAGTTGTGGAGTTTCTAGTTGTTGAGTTTCTAGTTTTAGGTCTCTAGTTGTAGATTCTCTAGTTGTGGAGTCTCTAGTTTAGGAATTTCTAGTTGAAGAGTTTTTTGTTGTGGAGTGTCTAGTTGTGGAGTTTCCAGTTGTGGAGTTTCGAGTTGTGGAGTTTCTAGTTGCAGAGTCTCTAGTTGTGGAGTTTCAAGTTGTGGAGTCTCTAGTTGTGGAGTTTCTAGTTGCCGAGTTTCCAGTTGTGGAGTATCTAGTAGTGGAGTTTCAAGTTGTGGAGTTTTTAGTTGTGGAGTCTCAAGTTGTGGAGTTTAAAGTTGTGGAGTCTCTAGTTGTGGAGTTTCTAGTTTCAGAGTATCTAGTTATGGAGTTTCCAGTTGTGGAGTTTCTAGTTGTGAAGTTGTGGAGTTTCTAGTTGTGGAGTTTTTAGTTGTGGAGTATCTAGTTGTGGAGTTTCCAGTTGTGAAGTATCTAGCTGTGGAGTTTCCAGTTGTGGAGTATCTAGTTGTGGAGTTTTAAGTTGTGGAGTTTCTAGTTGCGGAGTTTCTAGTTGCGGAGTTTTTAATAGCGGAGTTTCTAGTTGTGAAGTTTCAAGTTGCGGAGTCTCAAGTTGTGGAGTTTCCAGTTGTGGAGTTTTTGGTTTTGGAGTTTCTAGTTGTTGAGTTTCTAGTTGTGAAGTCTCTAGTTTTGCAGTTTCTAGCTGTGGAGTTTCAAGATATGGAAATTCTAGTTGCCGAGTCTGTATTTGTGGAGTTTCTAGTTGTTGAGTTTTTAGTTGTGGAGTTTCTAGTTGTTGAGTTTCTAGTTTGAAGTCTCTAGTAGTAGATTCTCTAGTTTTGGAGTCTCTAGTTTAGGAGTTTCTAGTTGAAGAGATTTTGTTGTGGAGTGTCTAGTTGTGGAGTTTCCAGTTGTGGAGTTTCGAGTTGTGGAGTTTCTAGTTGCAGAGTCTCTAGTTGTGGAGTTTCAAGTTGTGGAGTCTCTAGTTGTGGAGTTTCTAGTTGCCGAGTTTCCAGTTGTGGAGTATATAGTAGTGGAGTTTCCAGTTGTGGAGTCCCTAGTTGTGGAGTTTCTAGTTGCGGAGTCCCAAGCTGTGGAGTTTCAAGTTGTGAAGTTTCTAGTTGTGGACTCTCAAGTTGTGGAGTTTCTAGTTGTGGAATGTAGAGTTGTCGAGTTTCTAGTTGTGGAGTTACTAGTTGCGGATTTTCTAGCTGTGGATTTTCTAGTTGCGTAACTTAAGGTCGTGAGGTTTCAAGTTGTGGAGTTTCTATTTGTGGAGTTTCTAGTTGTGGAGTCTCCAGTTGTGTAGTTTCTAGCTGCGGAGTTTCTAGTTACGGAGTTTCTATTTGTGGAGTATCTAGCTGCGGAGTTTCTAGTTGCGGAGTCTCTAGTTGTGGAGTTTCTAGTTGTGGAGTTTCTAGTTGTGGGGTTTCCAGTTGTGGAGTTATAGTTGTGGACTTTCTAGACATGAAATTTCTTGTAGCCGAATCTCTATTTGTGGAGCTTGTAGTTGTGGACTTTCTAGTTGTTGAGTTTCTAGTTGTGGAGTCTCTAGTTGCAGAGTTTCTAGTTGTGGAGTGTCTGGTTGTGGTGTTTCTAGTTGTGGAGTTTCTGGTTGTGGAGTTTCTAGTTGTGGAGTTTCAAGTTGTGGAGTTTCTAGTTGTGGAGTCTCAAGTTGTGGAGTTTAAAGTTGTGGAGTCTCTAGTTGTGGAGTTTCTAGTTGCAGAGTATCTAGTTGTGGAGTTTCCAGTTGTGGAGTTTCTAGTTGTGGAGTTGAGGAGTCTCTGGTTGCGAAGTTTCAAGTTGCGGAGTCTCAAGTTGTGGAGTTTCCAGTTGTGGAGTTTTTAGTTGTGGAGTTTCTAGTTGTTGAGTTTCTAGTTGTGAAGTATCTAGTTTTGCAGTTTCTAGTCGTGGAGTTTCTAGATATGGAATTTCTAGTTGCCGAGTCTGTATTTGTGAAGTTTGAAGTTGAGGAGTTTCTAGTTGTGGAGTTTCTAGTTGTGGAGTCTCTAGTTGTGGAGTTTCTAGTTGCAGAGTATCTAGTTGTGGAGTTTCCAGTTGTGGAGTTTCTAGTTGTGGAGTTGCAGAGTTTCTAGTTTCGGAGTTTCGAGTTGTGGAGTTTCTAGTTGTGGAGTCTCTAGTTGTGGAGTTTCTAGTTGCCGAGTTTCCAGTTGTGGAGTATCTAGTAGTGGAGTGTCAAGTTGTGGAGTTTTTAGTTGTGGAGTCTCAAGTTGTGGAGTTTAAAGTTGTGGAGTTTCAAGTTGTGGAGTCTCTAGTTGTGGAGTTTCTAGTTTCAGAGTATCTAGTTATGGAGTTTCCAGTTGTGGAGTTTCTAGTTGTGAAGTTGTGGAGTTTCTAGTTGTGGAGTTTTTAGTTGTGGAGTATCTAGTTGTGGAGTTTCCAGTTGTGAAGTATCTAGCTGTGGAGTTTCCAGTTGTGGAGTATCTAGTTGTGGAGTTTTAAGTTGTGGAGTTTCTAGTTGCGGAGTTTTTAATAGCGGAGTTTCTAGTTGTGAAGCTTCAAGTTGCGGAGTCTCAAGTTGTGGAGTTTCCAGTTGTGGAGTTTTTAGTTGTGGAGTTTCTAGTTGTTGAGTTTCTAGTTGTGAAGTCTCTAGTTTTGCAGTTTCTAGCTGTGGAGTTTCTAGATATGGAATTTCTAGTTGCCGAGTCTGTATTTGTGGAGTTTCTAGTTGTTGAGTTTTTAGTTGTGGAGTTTCTAGTTGTTGAGTTTCTAGTTTGAAGTCTCTAGTAGTAGATTCTCTAGTTTTGGAGTCTCTAGTTTAGGAGTTTCTAGTTGAAGAGATTTTGTTGTGGAGTGTCTAGTTGTGGAGTTTCCAGTTGTGGAGTTTCGAGTTGTGGAGTTTCTAGTTGCAGAGTCTCTAGTTGTGCAGTTTCAAGTTGTGGAGTCTCTAGCTGTGGAGTTTCTAGTTGCCGAGTTTCCAGTTGTGGAGTATATAGTAGTGGAGCTTCCAGTTGTGGAGTCCCTAGTTGTGGAGTTTCTAGTTGCGGAGTCCCAAGCTGTGGAGTTTCAAGTTGTGAAGTTTCTAGTTGTGGACTCTCAAGTTGTGGAGTTTAAAGTTGTGGAGTTTTAAGTTGTGGAGTCTCTAGTTGTGGAGTTTTTAGTTGCAGAGTATCTAGTTGTGGAGTTTCCAGTTGTGGAGTTTCTAGTTGTGAAGTTGCAGAGTCTCTGGTTGTGAGTTTTTAGTTGTGGAGTTTCTAGTTGTGGAGTTTCTAGTTGTGGAGTTTCGAGTTGTGGAGTCTCTAGTTGTGGAGTTTCTAGTTGTGGAATGTAGAGTTGTGGAGCTTCTAGTTGTGGAGTTACTAGTTGCGGATTTTCTAGCTGTGGATTTTCTAGTTGCGTAACTTAAGGTCGTGAGGTTTCAAGATGTGGAGTTTCTATTTGTGGAGTTTCTAGTTGTGGAGTCTCTAGTTGTGTAGTTTCTAGCTGCGGAGTTTCTAGTTGCGGAGTTTCTATTTGTGGAGTATCTAGCTGCGGAGTTTCTAGTTGCAGAGTCTCTGATTGTGGAGTTTCTAGTTGCGGAGTCTCTAGTTGTGGATTTTCTAGTTGTGGAGTTTCTAGTTGTGGGGTTTCCAGTTGTGGAGTTATAGTTGTGGACTTTCTAGACATGAAATTTCTTGTAGCCGAATCTCTATTTGTGGAGCTTGTAGTTGTGGACTTTCTGGTTGTTGAGTTTCTTGTTGTGGAGTCTCTAGTTGCAGAGTTTCTAGTTGTGGAGTGTCTGGTTGTGGTGTTTCTAGTTGTGGAGTTTCTGGTTGTGGAGTTTCTAGTTGTGGAGTTTCAAGTTGTGGAGTTTCTAGTTGTGGAGTCTCAAGTTGTGGAGTTTAAAGTTGTGGAGTCTCTAGTTGGGGAGTTTCTAGTTGCAGAGTATCTAGTTGTGGAGTTTCCAGTTGTGGAGTTTCTAGTTGTGGAGTTGAGGAGTCTCTGGTTGTGGAGTTTCTAGTTGTGATGTTTCGAGTTGTGGAGTCTCTAGTTGTGGAGTTTCTAGTTGTGGATTTTCCAGTTGTGGAGTATCTAGTTGTGGAGTTTCCAGTTGTGAAGTATCTAGTTGTGTAGTTTCCAGTTGTGGGGTATCTAGTTGTGGAGTTTTAACTTGTGGAGTTTCTAGTTGCGGAGTTTCTAGTTGCGGAGTTTTTAATAGTGGAGTTTCTAGTTGTGAAGTTTCAAGTTGCGGAGTCTCAAGTTGTGGAGTTTCCATTTGTGGAGTTTTTAGTTGTGGAGTTTCTAGTTGTTGAGTTTCTTGTTGTGAAGTATCTAGTTTTGCAGTTTCTAGTCGTGGAGTTTCTAGATATGGAATTTCTAGTTGCCGAGTCTGTATTTGTGAAGTTTGAAGTTGAGGAGTTTCTAGTTGTGGAGTTTCTAGTTGTGGAGTCTCTAGTTGTGGAGTTTCTAGTTGCAGAGTATCTAGTTGTGGAGTTTCCAGTTGTGGAGTTTCTAGTTGGGGAGTTGCAGAGTTTCTAGTTGCGGAGTTTCTAGTTGTGGAGTTTCTGGTTGTGGAGTTTCTAGTTGAGGAGTTTCAAGTTGTGGAGTTTCTAGTTGTGGAGTCTCTAGTTGCGGAGTTTCTAGTTGTAGATTTTCCAGTTGTGGAGTATCTAGTTGTGGAGTTTCCAGTTGTGAAGTATCTAGTTGTGGAGTTTCCAGTTGTGGGGTATCTAGTTGTGGAGTTTTAAGTTGTGGAGTTTATAGTTGCGGAGTTTCTAGTTGCGGAGTTTTTAATAGTGGAGTTTCTAGTTGTGAAGTTTCAAGTTGCGGAGTCTCAAGTTGTGGAGTTTCCAGTTGTGGAGTTTTTAGTTGTGGAGTTTCTAGTTGTTGAGTTTCTAGTTGTGAAGTATCTAGTTTTGCAGTTTCTAGTCGTGGAGTTTCTAGATATGGAATTTCTAGTTGCCGAGTCTGTATTTGTGAAGCTTGAAGTTGAGGAGTTTCTAGTTGTGGAGTTTCTAGTTGTGGAGTCTCTAGTTGTGGAGTTTCTAGTTCAGAGTATCTAGTTGTGGAGTTTCCAGTTGTGGAGTTTCTAGTTGTGGAGTTGCAGAGTTTCTAGTTGCGGAGTTTCTAGTTGTGGAGTTTCTGGTTGTGGAGTTTCTAGTTGAGGAGTTTCAAGTTGTGGAGTTTCTAGTTGTGGAGTCTCTAGTTGTGGAGTCTCTAGTTGCGGAGTTTCTAGTTGTAGATTTTCCAGTTGTGGAGTTTCTAGTTGTTGAGTTGCGGAGTCTCTAGTTGTTGAGTTTCTAGCTGCAGAGTCTCTAGTTGTGGAGTTTCAAGTTGTGGAGTCTCTAGATGTGGAGTTTCTAGTTGTCGAGTTTCCAGTTGTGGAGTATGTAGTAGCGGAGTTTCGGGTTGTGGAGTTTCAAGTTGTGGAGTTTCTAGTTGTGGAGTTTCTAGTTGCAGAGTCTCTAGTTGTGGAGTTTCAAGTTGTGGAGTCTCTAGCTGTGGAGTTTCTAGTTGCCGAGTTTCCAGTTGTGGAGTATATAGTAGTGGAGCTTCCAGTTGTGGAGTCCCTAGTTGTGGAGTTTCTAGTTGCGGAGTCCCAAGCTGTGGAGTTTCAAGTTGTGAAGTTTCTAGTTGTGGACTCTCAAGTTGCGGAGTTTAAAGTTGTGGAGTTTTAAGTTGTGGAGTCTCTAGTTGTGGAGTTTTTAGTTGCAGAGTATCTAGTTGTGGAGTTTCCAGTTGTGGAGTTTCTAGTTGTGAAGTTGCAGAGTCTCTGGTTGTGAGTGTTTAGTTGTGGAGTTTCTAGTTGTGGAGTTTCGAGTTGTGGAGTCTCAAGTTGTGGAGTTTCTAGTTGTGGAATGTAGAGTTGTGGAGCTTCTAGTTGTGGAGTTACTAGTTGCGGATTTTCTAGCTGTGGATTTTCTAGTTGCGTAACTTAAGGTCGTGAGGTTTCAAGTTGTGGAGTTTCTATTTGTGGAGTTTCTAGTTGTGGAGTCTCTAGTTGTGTAGTTTCTAGCTGCGGAGTTTCTAGTTGCGGAGTTTCTATTTGTGGAGTATCTAGCTGCGGAGTTTCTAGTTGCAGAGTCTCTGATTGTGGAGTTTCTAGTTGCGGAGTCTCTAGTTGTGGATTTTCTAGTTGTGGAGTTTCTAGTTGTGGGGTTTCCAGTTGTGGAGTTATAGTTGTGGACTTTCTAGACATGAAATTTCTTGTAGCCGAATCTCTATTTGTGGAGCTTGTAGTTGTGGACTTTCTAGTTGTTGAGTTTCTAGTTGTGGAGTCTCTAGTTGCAGAGTTTCTAGTTGTGGAGTGTCTGGTTGTGGTGTTTCTAGTTGTGGAGTTTCTGGTTGTGGAGTTTCTAGTTGTGGAGTTTCAAGTTGTGGAGTTTCTAGTTGTGGAGTCTCAAGTTGTGGAGTTTAAAGTTGTGGAGTCTCTAGTTGTGGAGTTTCTAGTTGCAGAGTATCTAGTTGTGGAGTTTCCAGTTGTGGAGTTTCTAGTTGTGGAGTTGAGGAGTCTCTGGTTGCGAAGTTTCAAGTTGCGGAGTCTCAAGTTGTGGAGTTTCCAGTTGTGGAGTTTTTAGTTGTGGAGTTTCTAGTTGTTGAGTTTCTAGTTGTGAAGTATCTAGTTTTGCAGTTTCTAGTCGTGGAGTTTCTAGATATGGAATTTCTAGTTGCCGAGTCTGTATTTGTGAAGTTTGAAGTTGAGGAGTTTCTAGTTGTGGAGTTTCTAGTTGTGGAGTCTCTAGTTGTGGAGTTTCTAGTTGCAGAGTATCTAGTTGTGGAGTTTCCAGTTGTGGAGTTTCTAGTTGTGGAGTTGCAGAGTTTCTAGTTTCGGAGTTTCGAGTTGTGGAGTTTCTAGTTGTGGAGTCTCTAGTTGTGGAGTTTCTAGTTGCCGAGTTTCCAGTTGTGGAGTATCTAGTAGTGGAGTGTCAAGTTGTGGAGTTTTTAGTTGTGGAGTCTCAAGTTGTGGAGTTTAAAGTTGTGGAGTTTCAAGTTGTGGAGTCTCTAGTTGTGGAGTTTCTAGTTTCAGAGTATCTAGTTATGGAGTTTCCAGTTGTGGAGTTTCTAGTTGTGAAGTTGTGGAGTTTCTAGTTGTGGAGTTTTTAGTTGTGGAGTATCTAGTTGTGGAGTTTCCAGTTGTGAAGTATCTAGCTGTGGAGTTTCCAGTTGTGGAGTATCTAGTTGTGGAGTTTTAAGTTGTGGAATTTCTAGTTGCGGAGTTTTTAATAGCGGAGTTTCTAGTTGTGAAGCTTCAAGTTGCGGAGTCTCAAGTTGTGGAGTTTCCAGTTGTGGAGTTTTTAGTTGTGGAGTTTCTAGTTGTTGAGTTTCTAGTTGTGAAGTCTCTAGTTTTGCAGTTTCTAGCTGTGGAGTTTCTAGATATGGAATTTCTAGTTGCCGAGTCTGTATTTGTGGAGTTTCTAGTTGTTGAGTTTTTAGTTGTGGAGTTTCTAGTTGTTGAGTTTCTAGTTTGAAGTCTCTAGTAGTAGATTCTCTAGTTTTGGAGTCTCTAGTTTAGGAGTTTCTAGTTGAAGAGATTTTGTTGTGGAGTGTCTAGTTGTGGAGTTTCCAGTTGTGGAGTTTCGAGTTGTGGAGTTTCTAGTTGCAGAGTCTCTAGTTGTGCAGTTTCAAGTTGTGGAGTCTCTAGCTGTGGAGTTTCTAGTTGCCGAGTTTCCAGTTGTGGAGTATATAGTAGTGGAGCTTCCAGTTGTGGAGTCCCTAGTTGTGGAGTTTCTAGTTGCGGAGTCCCAAGCTGTGGAGTTTCAAGTTGTGAAGTTTCTAGTTGTGGACTCTCAAGTTGTGGAGTTTAAAGTTGTGGAGTTTTAAGTTGTGGAGTCTCTAGTTGTGGAGTTTTTAGTTGCAGAGTATCTAGTTGTGGAGTTTCCAGTTGTGGAGTTTCTAGTTGTGAAGTTGCAGAGTCTCTGGTTGTGAGTTTTTAGTTGTGGAGTTTCTAGTTGTGGAGTTTCTAGTTGTGGAGTTTCGAGTTGTGGAGTCTCTAGTTGTGGAGTTTCTAGTTGTGGAATGTAGAGTTGTGGAGCTTCTAGTTGTGGAGTTACTAGTTGCGGATTTTCTAGCTGTGGATTTTCTAGTTGCGTAACTTAAGGTCGTGAGGTTTCAAGATGTGGAGTTTCTATTTGTGGAGTTTCTAGTTGTGGAGTCTCTAGTTGTGTAGTTTCTAGCTGCGGAGTTTCTAGTTGCGGAGTTTCTATTTGTGGAGTATCTAGCTGCGGAGTTTCTAGTTGCAGAGTCTCTGATTGTGGAGTTTCTAGTTGCGGAGTCTCTAGTTGTGGATTTTCTAGTTGTGGAGTTTCTAGTTGTGGGGTTTCCAGTTGTGGAGTTATAGTTGTGGACTTTCTAGACATGAAATTTCTTGTAGCCGAATCTCTATTTGTGGAGCTTGTAGTTGTGGACTTTCTGGTTGTTGAGTTTCTTGTTGTGGAGTCTCTAGTTGCAGAGTTTCTAGTTGTGGAGTGTCTGGTTGTGGTGTTTCTAGTTGTGGAGTTTCTGGTTGTGGAGTTTCTAGTTGTGGAGTTTCAAGTTGTGGAGTTTCTAGTTGTGGAGTCTCAAGTTGTGGAGTTTAAAGTTGTGGAGTCTCTAGTTGGGGAGTTTCTAGTTGCAGAGTATCTAGTTGTGGAGTTTCCAGTTGTGGAGTTTCTAGTTGTGGAGTTGAGGAGTCTCTGGTTGTGGAGTTTCTAGTTGTGATGTTTCGAGTTGTGGAGTCTCTAGTTGTGGAGTTTCTAGTTGTGGATTTTCCAGTTGTGGAGTATCTAGTTGTGGAGTTTCCAGTTGTGAAGTATCTAGTTGTGTAGTTTCCAGTTGTGGGGTATCTAGTTGTGGAGTTTTAACTTGTGGAGTTTCTAGTTGCGGAGTTTCTAGTTGCGGAGTTTTTAATAGTGGAGTTTCTAGTTGTGAAGTTTCAAGTTGCGGAGTCTCAAGTTGTGGAGTTTCCATTTGTGGAGTTTTTAGTTGTGGAGTTTCTAGTTGTTGAGTTTCTTGTTGTGAAGTATCTAGTTTTGCAGTTTCTAGTCGTGGAGTTTCTAGATATGGAATTTCTAGTTGCCGAGTCTGTATTTGTGAAGTTTGAAGTTGAGGAGTTTCTAGTTGTGGAGTTTCTAGTTGTGGAGTCTCTAGTTGTGGAGTTTCTAGTTGCAGAGTATCTAGTTGTGGAGTTTCCAGTTGTGGAGTTTCTAGTTGGGGAGTTGCAGAGTTTCTAGTTGCGGAGTTTCTAGTTGTGGAGTTTCTGGTTGTGGAGTTTCTAGTTGAGGAGTTTCAAGTTGTGGAGTTTCTAGTTGTGGAGTCTCTAGTTGCGGAGTTTCTAGTTGTAGATTTTCCAGTTGTGGAGTATCTAGTTGTGGAGTTTCCAGTTGTGAAGTATCTAGTTGTGGAGTTTCCAGTTGTGGGGTATCTAGTTGTGGAGTTTTAAGTTGTGGAGTTTATAGTTGCGGAGTTTCTAGTTGCGGAGTTTTTAATAGTGGAGTTTCTAGTTGTGAAGTTTCAAGTTGCGGAGTCTCAAGTTGTGGAGTTTCCAGTTGTGGAGTTTTTAGTTGTGGAGTTTCTAGTTGTTGAGTTTCTAGTTGTGAAGTATCTAGTTTTGCAGTTTCTAGTCGTGGAGTTTCTAGATATGGAATTTCTAGTTGCCGAGTCTGTATTTGTGAAGCTTGAAGTTGAGGAGTTTCTAGTTGTGGAGTTTCTAGTTGTGGAGTCTCTAGTTGTGGAGTTTCTAGTTCAGAGTATCTAGTTGTGGAGTTTCCAGTTGTGGAGTTTCTAGTTGTGGAGTTGCAGAGTTTCTAGTTGCGGAGTTTCTAGTTGTGGAGTTTCTGGTTGTGGAGTTTCTAGTTGAGGAGTTTCAAGTTGTGGAGTTTCTAGTTGTGGAGTCTCTAGTTGTGGAGTCTCTAGTTGCGGAGTTTCTAGTTGTAGATTTTCCAGTTGTGGAGTTTCTAGTTGTTGAGTTGCGGAGTCTCTAGTTGTTGAGTTTCTAGCTGCAGAGTCTCTAGTTGTGGAGTTTCAAGTTGTGGAGTCTCTAGATGTGGAGTTTCTAGTTGTCGAGTTTCCAGTTGTGGAGTATGTAGTAGCGGAGTTTCGGGTTGTGGAGTTTCCAGTTGTGGAGTTTCGAGTTGTGGAGTTTCTAGTTGCAGAGTCTCTAGTTGTGCAGTTTCAAGTTGTGGAGTCTCTAGCTGTGGAGTTTCTAGTTGCCGAGTTTCCAGTTGTGGAGTATATAGTAGTGGAGCTTCCAGTTGTGGAGTCCCTAGTTGTGGATTTTCTAGTTGCGGAGTCCCAAGCTGTGGAGTTTCAAGTTGTGAAGTTTCTAGTTGTGGACTCTCAAGTTGTGGAGTTTAAAGTTGTGGAGTTTTAAGTTGTGGAGTCTCTAGTTGTGGAGTTTTTAGTTGCAGAGTATCTAGTTGTGGAGTTTCCAGTTGTGGAGTTTCTAGTTGTGAAGTTGCAGAGTCTCTGGTTGTGAGTTTTTAGTTGTGGAGTTTCTAGTTGTGGAGTTTCGAGTTGTGGAGTCTCTAGTTGTGGAGTTTCTAGTTGTGGAATGTAGAGTTGTGGAGCTTCTAGTTGTGGAGTTACTAGTTGCGGATTTTCTAGCTGTGGATTTTCTAGTTGCGTAACTTAAGGTCGTGAGGTTTCAAGATGTGGAGTTTCTATTTGTGGAGTTTCTAGTTGTGGAGTCTCTAGTTGTGTAGTTTCTAGCTGCGGAGTTTCTAGTTGCGGAGTTTCTATTTGTGGAGTATCTAGCTGCGGAGTTTCTAGTTGCAGAGTCTCTGATTGTGGAGTTTCTAGTTGCGGAGTCTCTAGTTGTGGATTTTCTAGTTGTGGAGTTTCTAGTTGTGGGGTTTCCAGTTGTGGAGTTATAGTTGTGGACTTTCTAGACATGAAATTTCTTGTAGCCGAATCTCTATTTGTGGAGCTTGTAGTTGTGGACTTTCTGGTTGTTGAGTTTCTTGTTGTGGAGTCTCTAGTTGCAGAGTTTCTAGTTGTGGAGTGTCTGGTTGTGGTGTTTCTAGTTGTGGAGTTTCTGGTTGTGGAGTTTCTAGTTGTGGAGTTTCAAGTTGTGGAGTTTCTAGTTGTGGAGTCTCAAGTTGTGGAGTTTAAAGTTGTGGAGTCTCTAGTTGGGGAGTTTCTAGTTGCAGAGTATCTAGTTGTGGAGTTTCCAGTTGTGGAGTTTCTAGTTGTGGAGTTGAGGAGTCTCTGGTTGTGGAGTTTCTAGTTGTGATGTTTCGAGTTGTGGAGTCTCTAGTTGTGGAGTTTCTAGTTGTGGATTTTCCAGTTGTGGAGTATCTAGTTGTGGAGTTTCCAGTTGTGAAGTATCTAGTTGTGGAGTTTCCAGTTGTGGGGTATCTAGTTGTGGAGTTTTAACTTGTGGAGTTTCTAGTTGCGGAGTTTCTAGTTGCGGAGTTTTTAATAGTGGAGTTTCTAGTTGTGAAGTTTCAAGTTGCGGAGTCTCAAGTTGTGGAGTTTCCATTTGTGGAGTTTTTAGTTGTGGAGTTTCTAGTTGTTGAGTTTCTTGTTGTGAAGTATCTAGTTTTGCAGTTTCTAGTCGTGGAGTTTCTAGATATGGAATTTCTAGTTGCCGAGTCTGTATTTGTGAAGTTTGAAGTTGAGGAGTTTCTAGTTGTGGAGTTTCTAGTTGTGGAGTCTCTAGTTGTGGAGTTTCTAGTTGCAGAGTATCTAGTTGTGGAGTTTCCAGTTGTGGAGTTTCTAGTTGGGGAGTTGCAGAGTTTCTAGTTGCGGAGTTTCTAGTTGTGGAGTTTCTGGTTGTGGAGTTTCTAGTTGAGGAGTTTCAAGTTGTGGAGTTTCTAGTTGTGGAGTCTCTAGTTGCGGAGTTTCTAGTTGTAGATTTTCCAGTTGTGGAGTTTCTAGTTGTTGAGTTGCGGAGTCTCTAGTTGTTGAGTTTCTAGTTGCAGAGTCTCTAGTTGTGGAGTTTCAAGTTGTGGAGTCTCTAGATGTGGAGTTTCTAGTTGTCGAGTTTCCAGTTGTGGAGTATCTAGTAGTGGAGTTTCGGGTTGTGGAGTTTCTAGTTGTGGAGTTTCTAGTTTTGGAGTTTCTAGTTGCAGAGTCTCTAGTTGTGGAGTTTCAAGTTGTGGAGTCTCTAGCTGTGGAGTTTCTAGTTGCCGAGTTTCCAGTTGTGGAGTATATAGTAGTGGAGCTTCCAGTTGTGGAGTCCCTAGTTGTGGAGTTTCTAGTTGCGGAGTCCCAAGCTGTGGAGTTTCAAGTTGTGAAGTTTCTAGTTCTGGACTCTCAAGTTGTGGAGTTTAAAGTTGTGGAGTTTTAAGTTGTGGAGTCTCTAGTTGTGGAGTTTTTAGTTGCAGAGTATCTAGTTGTGGAGTTTCCAGTTGTGGAGTTTCTAGTTGTGAAGTTGCAGAGTCTCTGGTTGTGAGTTTTTAGTTGTGGAGTTTCTAGTTGTGGAGTTTCGAGTTGTGGAGTCTCTAGTTGTGGAGTTTCTAGTTGTGGAATGTAGAGTTGTGGAGCTTCTAGTTGTGGAGTTACTAGTTGCGGATTTTCTAGCTGTGGATTTTCTAGTTGCGTAACTTAAGGTCGTGAGGTTTCAAGTTGTGGAGTTTCTATTTGTGGAGTTTCTAGTTGTGGAGTCTCTAGTTGTGTAGTTTCTAGCTGCGGAGTTTCTAGTTGCGAAAGTTTCTATTTGTGGAGTATCTAGCTGCGGAGTTTCTAGTTGCAGAGTCTCTGATTGTGGAGTTTCTAGTTGTGGAGTCTCTAGTTGTGGATTTTCTAGTTGTGGAGTTTCTAGTTGTGGGGTTTCCAGTTGTGGAGTTATAGTTGTGGACTTTCTAGACATGAAATTTCTTGTAGCCGAATCTCTATTTGTGGAGCTTGTAGTTGTGAACTTTGTAGTTGTTGAGTTTCTAGTTGTGGAGTCTCTAGTTGCAGAGTTTCTAGTTGTGGAGTGTCTGGTTGTGGTGTTTCTAGTTGTGGAGTTTCTGGTTGTGGAGTTTCTAGTTGTGGAGTTTCAAGTTGTGGAGTTTCTAGTTGTGGAGTCTCAAGTTGTGGAGTTTAAAGTTGTGGAGTCTCTAGTTGGGGAGTTTCTAGTTGCAGAGTATCTAGTTGTGGAGTTTCCAGTTGTGGAGTTTCTAGTTGTGGAGTTGAGGAGTCTCTGGTTGTGGAGTTTCTAGTTGTGGAGTTTCTAGTTGTGAAGTTTCGAGTTGCAGAGTCTCTAGTTGTGGAGTTTCTAGTTGTGGATTTTCCAGTTGTGGAGTATCTAGTTGTGGAGTTTCCAGTTGTGAAGTATCTAGTTGTGGAGTTTCCAGTTGTGGGGTATCTAGTTGTGGAGTTTTAAGTTGTGGAGTTTATAGTTGCGGAGTTTCTAGTTGCGGAGTTTTTAATAGTGGAGTTTCTAGTTGTGAAGTTTCAAGTTGCGGAGTCTCAAGTTGTGGAGTTTCCAGTTGTGGAGTTTTTAGTTGTGGAGTTTCTAGTTGTTGAGTTTCTAGTTGTGAAGTATCTAGTTTTGCAGTTTCTAGTCGTGGAGTTTCTAGATATGGAATTTCTAGTTGCCGAGTCTGTATTTGTGAAGCTTGAAGTTGAGGAGTTTCTAGTTGTGGAGTTTCTAGTTGTGGAGTCTCTAGTTGTGGAGTTTCTAGTTCAGAGTATCTAGTTGTGGAGTTTCCAGTTGTGGAGTTTCTAGTTGTGGAGTTGCAGAGTTTCTAGTTGCGGAGTTTCTAGTTGTGGAGTTTCTGGTTGTGGAGTTTCTAGTTGAGGAGTTTCAAGTTGTGGAGTTTCTAGTTGTGGAGTCTCTAGTTGTGGAGTCTCTAGTTGCGGAGTTTCTAGTTGTAGATTTTCCAGTTGTGGAGTTTCTAGTTGTTGAGTTGCGGAGTCTCTAGTTGTTGAGTTTCTAGCTGCAGAGTCTCTAGTTGTGGAGTTTCAAGTTGTGGAGTCTCTAGATGTGGAGTTTCTAGTTGTCGAGTTTCCAGTTGTGGAGTATGTAGTAGTGGAGTTTCGGGTTGTGGAGTTTCAAGTTGTGGAGTTTCTAGTTGTGGAGTTTCTAGTTGCAGAGTCTCTAGTTGTGGAGTTTCAAGTTGTGGAGTCTCTAGCTGTGGAGTTTCTAGTTGCCGAGTTTCCAGTTGTGGAGTGTATAGTAGTGGAGCTTCCAGTTGTGGAGTCCCTAGTTGTGGAGTTTCTAGTTGCGGAGTCCCAAGCTGTGGAGTTTCAAGTTGTGAAGTTTCTAGTTGTGGACTCTCAAGTTGCGGAGTTTAAAGTTGTGGAGTTTTAAGTTGTGGAGTCTCTAGTTGTGGAGTTTTTAGTTGCAGAGTATCTAGTTGTGGAGTTTCCAGTTGTGGAGTTTCTAGTTGTGAAGTTGCAGAGTCTCTGGTTGTGAGTTTTTAGTTGTGGAGTTTCTAGTTGTGGAGTTTCGAGTTGTGGAGTCTCAAGTTGTGGAGTTTCTAGTTGTGGAATGTAGAGTTGTGGAGCTTCTAGTTGTGGAGTTACTAGTTGCGGATTTTCTAGCTGTGGATTTTCTAGTTGCGTAACTTAAGGTCGTGAGGTTTCAAGTTGTGGAGTTTCTATTTGTGGAGTTTCTAGTTGTGGAGTCTCTAGTTGTGTAGTTTCTAGCTGCGGAGTTTCTAGTTGCGGAGTTTCTATTTGTGGAGTATCTAGCTGCGGAGTTTCTAGTTGCAGAGTCTCTGATTGTGGAGTTTCTAGTTGCGGAGTCTCTAGTTGTGGATTTTCTAGTTGTGGAGTTTCTAGTTGTGGGGTTTCCAGTTGTGGAGTTATAGTTGTGGACTTTCTAGACATGAAATTTCTTGTAGCCGAATCTCTATTTGTGGAGCTTGTAGTTGTGGACTTTCTAGTTGTTGAGTTTCTAGTTGTGGAGTCTCTAGTTGCAGAGTTTCTAGTTGTGGAGTGTCTGGTTGTGGTGTTTCTAGTTGTGGAGTTTCTGGTTGTGGAGTTTCTAGTTGTGGAGTTTCAAGTTGTGGAGTTTCTAGTTGTGGAGTCTCAAGTTGTGGAGTTTAAAGTTGTGGAGTCTCTAGTTGTGGAGTTTCTAGTTGCAGAGTATCTAGTTGTGGAGTTTCCAGTTGTGGAGTTTCTAGTTGTGGAGTTGAGGAGTCTCTGGTTGCGAAGTTTCAAGTTGCGGAGTCTCAAGTTGTGGAGTTTCCAGTTGTGGAGTTTTTAGTTGTGGAGTTTCTAGTTGTTGAGTTTCTAGTTGTGAAGTATCTAGTTTTGCAGTTTCTAGTCGTGGAGTTTCTAGATATGGAATTTCTAGTTGCCGAGTCTGTATTTGTGAAGTTTGAAGTTGAGGAGTTTCTAGTTGTGGAGTTTCTAGTTGTGGAGTCTCTAGTTGTGGAGTTTCTAGTTGCAGAGTATCTAGTTGTGGAGTTTCCAGTTGTGGAGTTTCTAGTTGTGGAGTTGCAGAGTTTCTAGTTTCGGAGTTTCGAGTTGTGGAGTTTCTAGTTGTGGAGTCTCTAGTTGTGGAGTTTCTAGTTGCCGAGTTTCCAGTTGTGGAGTATCTAGTAGTGGAGTTTCAAGTTGTGGAGTTTTTAGTTGTGGAGTCTCAAGTTGTGGAGTTTAAAGTTGTGGAGTTTCAAGTTGTGGAGTCTCTAGTTGTGGAGTTTCTAGTTTCAGAGTATCTAGTTATGGAGTTTCCAGTTGTGGAGTTTCTAGTTGTGAAGTTGTGGAGTTTCTAGTTGTGGAGTTTTTAGTTGTGGAGTATCTAGTTGTGGAGTTTCCAGTTGTGAAGTATCTAGCTGTGGAGTTTCCAGTTGTGGAGTATCTAGTTGTGGAGTTTTAAGTTGTGGAGTTTCTAGTTGCGGAGTTTCTAGTTGCGGAGTTTTTAATAGCGGAGTTTCTAGTTGTGAAGCTTCAAGTTGCGGAGTCTCAAGTTGTGGAGTTTCCAGTTGTGGAGTTTTTAGTTGTGGAGTTTCTAGTTGTTGAGTTTCTAGTTGTGAAGTCTCTAGTTTTGCAGTTTCTAGCTGTGGAGTTTCTAGTTATGGAATTTCTAGTTGCCGAGTCTGTATTTGTGGAGTTTCTAGTTGTTGAGTTTTTAGTTGTGGAGTTTCTAGTTGTTGAGTTTCTAGTTTGAAGTCTCTAGTAGTAGATTCTCTAGTTTTGGAGTCTCTAGTTTAGGAGTTTCTAGTTGAAGAGATTTTGTTGTGGAGTGTCTAGTTGTGGAGTTTCCAGTTGTGGAGTTTCGAGTTGTGGAGTTTCTAGTTGCAGAGTCTCTAGTTGTGCAGTTTCAAGTTGTGGAGTCTCTAGCTGTGGAGTTTCTAGTTGCCGAGTTTCCAGTTGTGGAGTATATAGTAGTGGAGCTTCCAGTTGTGGAGTCCCTAGTTGTGGATTTTCTAGTTGCGGAGTCCCAAGCTGTGGAGTTTCAAGTTGTGAAGTTTCTAGTTGTGGACTCTCAAGTTGTGGAGTTTAAAGTTGTGGAGTTTTAAGTTGTGGAGTCTCTAGTTGTGGAGTTTTTAGTTGCAGAGTATCTAGTTGTGGAGTTTCCAGTTGTGGAGTTTCTAGTTGTGAAGTTGCAGAGTCTCTGGTTGTGAGTTTTTAGTTGTGGAGTTTCTAGTTGTGGAGTTTCGAGTTGTGGAGTCTCTAGTTGTGGAGTTTCTAGTTGTGGAATGTAGAGTTGTGGAGCTTCTAGTTGTGGAGTTACTAGTTGCGGATTTTCTAGCTGTGGATTTTCTAGTTGCGTAACTTAAGGTCGTGAGGTTTCAAGTTGTCGAGTTTCTATTTGTGGAGTTTCTAGTTGTGGAGTCTCTAGTTGTGTAGTTTCTAGCTGCGGAGTTTCTAGTTGCGGAGTTTCTATTTGTGGAGTATCTAGCTGCGGAGTTTCTAGTTGCAGAGTCTCTGATTGTGGAGTTTCTAGTTGCGGAGTCTCTAGTTGTGGATTTTCTAGTTGTGGAGTTTCTAGTTGTGGGGTTTCCAGTTGTGGAGTTATAGTTGTGGACTTTCTAGACATGAAATTTCTTGTAGCCGAATCTCTATTTGTGGAGCTTGTAGTTGTGGACTTTCTGGTTGTTGAGTTTCTAGTTGTGGAGTCTCTAGTTGCAGAGTTTCTAGTTGTGGAGTGTCTGGTTGTGGTGTTTCTAGTTGTGGAGTTTCTGGTTGTGGAGTTTCTAGTTGTGGAGTTTCAAGTTGTGGAGTTTCTAGTTGTGGAGTCTCAAGTTGTGGAGTTTAAAGTTGTGGAGTCTCTAGTTGTGGAGTTTCTAGTTGCAGAGTATCTAGTTGTGGAGTTTCCAGTTGTGGAGTTTCTAGTTGTGGAGTTGCAGAGTTTCTAGTTGCGGAGTTTCTAGTTGTGGAGTTTCTGGTTGTGGAGTTTCTAGTTGAGGAGTTTCAAGTTGTGGAGTTTCTAGTTGTGGAGTCTCTAGTTGTGGAGTCTCTAGTTGCGGAGTTTCTAGTTGTAGATTTTCCAGTTGTGGAGTTTCTAGTTGTTGAGTTGCGGAGTCTCTAGTTGTTGAGTTTCTAGCTGCAGAGTCTCTAGTTGTGGAGTTTCAAGTTGTGGAGTCTCTAGATGTGGAGTTTCTAGTTGTCGAGTTTCCAGTTGTGGAGTATGTAGTAGTGGAGTTTCGGGTTGTGGAGTTTCAAGTTGTGGAGTTTCTAGTTGTGGAGTTTCTAGTTGCAGAGTCTCTAGTTGTGGAGTTTCAAGTTGTGGAGTCTCTAGCTGTGGAGTTTCTAGTTGCCGAGTTTCCAGTTGTGGAGTATATAGTAGTGGAGCTTCCAGTTGTGGAGTCCCTAGTTGTGGAGTTTCTAGTTGCGGAGTCCCAAGCTGTGGAGTTTCAAGTTGTGAAGTTTCTAGTTGTGGACTCTCAAGTTGTGGAGTTTAAAGTTGTGGAGTTTTAAGTTGTGGAGTCTCTAGTTGTGGAGTTTTTAGTTGCAGAGTATCTAGTTGTGGAGTTTCCAGTTGTGGAGTTTCTAGTTGTGAAGTTGCAGAGTCTCTGGTTGTGAGTTTTTAGTTGTGGAGTTTCTAGTTGTGGAGTTTCGAGTTGTGGAGTCTCAAGTTGTGGAGTTTCTAGTTGTGGAATGTAGAGTTGTGGAGCTTCTAGTTGTGGAGTTACTAGTTGCGGATTTTCCAGCTGTGGATTTTCTAGTTGCGTAACTTAAGGTCGTGAGGTTTCAAGTTGTGGAGTTTCTATTTGTGGAGTTTCTAGTTGTGGAGTCTCTAGTTGTGTAGTTTCTAGCTGCGGAGTTTCTAGTTGCGGAGTTTCTATTTGTGGAGTATCTAGCTGCGGAGTTTCTAGTTGCAGAGTCTCTGATTGTGGAGTTTCTAGTTGCGGAGTCTCTAGTTGTGGATTTTCTAGTTGTGGAGTTTCTAGTTGTGGGGTTTCCAGTTGTGGAGTTATAGTTGTGGACTTTCTAGACATGAAATTTCTTGTAGCCGAATCTCTATTTGTGGAGCTTGTAGTTGTGGACTTTCTAGTTGTTGAGTTTCTAGTTGTGGAGTCTCTAGTTGCAGAGTTTCTAGTTGTGGAGTGTCTGGTTGTGGTGTTTCTAGTTGTGGAGTTTCTGGTTGTGGAGTTTCTAGTTGTGGAGTTTCAAGTTGTGGAGTTTCTAGTTGTGGAGTCTCAAGTTGTGGAGTTTAAAGTTGTGGAGTCTCTAGTTGTGGAGTTTCTAGTTGCAGAGTATCTAGTTGTGGAGTTTCCAGTTGTGGAGTTTCTAGTTGTGGAGTTGAGGAGTCTCTGGTTGCGAAGTTTCAAGTTGCGGAGTCTCAAGTTGTGGAGTTTCCAGTTGTGGAGTTTTTAGTTGTGGAGTTTCTAGTTGTTGAGTTTCTAGTTGTGAAGTATCTAGTTTTGCAGTTTCTAGTCGTGGAGTTTCTAGATATGGAATTTCTAGTTGCCGAGTCTGTATTTGTGAAGTTTGAAGTTGAGGAGTTTCTAGTTGTGGAGTTTCTAGTTGTGGAGTCTCTAGTTGTGGAGTTTCTAGTTGCAGAGTATCTAGTTGTGGAGTTTCCAGTTGTGGAGTTTCTAGTTGTGGAGTTGCAGAGTTTCTAGTTTCGGAGTTTCGAGTTGTGGAGTTTCTAGTTGTGGAGTCTCTAGTTGTGGAGTTTCTAGTTGCCGAGTTTCCAGTTGTGGAGTATCTAGTAGTGGAGTTTCAAGTTGTGGAGTTTTTAGTTGTGGAGTCTCAAGTTGTGGAGTTTAAAGTTGTGGAGTTTCAAGTTGTGGAGTCTCTAGTTGTGGAGTTTCTAGTTTCAGAGTATCTAGTTATGGAGTTTCCAGTTGTGGAGTTTCTAGTTGTGAAGTTGTGGAGTTTCTAGTTGTGGAGTTTTTAGTTGTGGAGTATCTAGTTGTGGAGTTTCCAGTTGTGAAGTATCTAGCTGTGGAGTTTCCAGTTGTGGAGTATCTAGTTGTGGAGTTTTAAGTTGTGGAGTTTCTAGTTGCGGAGTTTCTAGTTGCGGAGTTTTTAATAGCGGAGTTTCTAGTTGTGAAGCTTCAAGTTGCGGAGTCTCAAGTTGTGGAGTTTCCAGTTGTGGAGTTTTTAGTTGTGGAGTTTCTAGTTGTTGAGTTTCTAGTTGTGAAGTCTCTAGTTTTGCAGTTTCTAGCTGTGGAGTTTCTAGATATGGAATTTCTAGTTGCCGAGTCTGTATTTGTGGAGTTTCTAGTTGTTGAGTTTTTAGTTGTGGAGTTTCTAGTTGTTGAGTTTCTAGTTTGAAGTCTCTAGTAGTAGATTCTCTAGTTTTGGAGTCTCTAGTTTAGGAGTTTCTAGTTGAAGAGATTTTGTTGTGGAGTGTCTAGTTGTGGAGTTTCCAGTTGTGGAGTTTCGAGTTGTGGAGTTTCTAGTTGCAGAGTCTCTAGTTGTGCAGTTTCAAGTTGTGGAGTCTCTAGCTGTGGAGTTTCTAGTTGCCGAGTTTCCAGTTGTGGAGTATATCTTAGTGGAGCTTCCAGTTGTGGAGTCCCTAGTTGTGGAGTTTCTAGTTGCGGAGTCCCAAGCTGTGGAGTTTCAAGTTGTGAAGTTTCTAGTTGTGGACTCTCAAGTTGTGGAGTTTAAAGTTGTGGAGTTTTAAGTTGTGGAGTCTCTAGTTGTGGAGTTTTTAGTTGCAGAGTATCTAGTTGTGGAGTTTCCAGTTGTGGAGTTTCTAGTTGTGAAGTTGCAGAGTCTCTGGTTGTGAGTTTTTAGTTGTGGAGTTTCTAGTTGTGGAGTTTCGAGTTGTGGAGTCTCTAGTTGTGGAGTTTCTAGTTGTGGAATGTAGAGTTGTGGAGCTTCTAGTTGTGGAGTTACTAGTTGCGGATTTTCTAGCTGTGGATTTTCTAGTTGCGTAACTTAAGGTCGTGAGGTTTCAAGTTGTGGAGTTTCTATTTGTGGAGTTTCTAGTTGTGGAGTCTCTAGTTGTGTAGTTTCTAGCTGCGGAGTTTCTAGTTGCGGAGTTTCTATTTGTGGAGTATCTAGCTGCGGAGTTTCTAGTTGCAGAGTCTCTGATTGTGGAGTTTCTAGTTGTGGAGTCTCTAGTTGTGGATTTTCTAGTTGTGGAGTTTCTAGTTGTGGGGTTTCCAGTTGTGGAGTTATAGTTGTGGACTTTCTAGACATGAAATTTCTTGTAGCCGAATCTCTATTTGTGGAGCTTGTAGTTGTGGACTTTCTGGTTGTTGAGTTTCTAGTTGTGGAGTCTCTAGTTGCAGAGTTTCTAGTTGTGGAGTGTCTGGTTGTGGTGTTTCTAGTTGTGGAGTTTCTGGTTGTGGAGTTTCTAGTTGTGGAGTTTCAAGTTGTGGAGTTTCTAGTTGTGGAGTCTCAAGTTGTGGAGTTTAAAGTTGTGGAGTCTCTAGTTGGGGAGTTTCTAGTTGCAGAGTATCTAGTTGTGGAGTTTCCAGTTGTGGAGTTTCTAGTTGTGGAGTTGAGGAGTCTCTGGTTGTGGAGTTTCTAGTTGTGGAGTTTCTAGTTGTGATGTTTCGAGTTTTGGAGTCTCTAGTTGTGGAGTTTCTAGTTGTGGATTTTCCAGTTGTGGAGTATCTAGTTGTGGAGTTTCCAGTTGTGAAGTATCTAGTTGTGGAGTTTCCAGTTGTGGGGTATCTAGTTGTGGAGTTTTAACTTGTGGAGTTTCTAGTTGCGGAGTTTCTAGTTGCGGAGTTTTTAATAGTGGAGTTTCTAGTTGTGAAGTTTCAAGTTGCGGAGTCTCAAGTTGTGGAGTTTCCAGTTGTGGAGTTTTTAGTTGTGGAGTTTCTAGTTGTTGAGTTTCTTGTTGTGAAGTATCTAGTTTTGCAGTTTCTAGTCGTGGAGTTTCTAGATATGGAATTTCTAGTTGCCGAGTCTGTATTTGTGAAGTTTGAAGTTGAGGAGTTTCTAGTTGTGGAGTTTCTAGTTGTGGAGTCTCTAGTTGTGGAGTTTCTAGTTGCAGAGTATCTAGTTGTGGAGTTTCCAGTTGTGGAGTTTCTAGTTGGGGAGTTGCAGAGTTTCTAGTTGCGGAGTTTCTAGTTGTGGAGTTTCTGGTTGTGGAGTTTCTAGTTGAGGAGTTTCATGTTGTGGAGTTTCTAGTTGTGGAGTCTCTAGTTGCGGAGTTTCTAGTTGTAGATTTTCCAGTTGTGGAGTTTCTAGTTGTTGAGTTGCAGAGTCTCTAGTTGTGGAGTTTCAAGTTGTGGAGTCTCTAGATGTGGAGTTTCTAGTTGTCGAGTTTCCAGTTGTGGAGTATCTAGTAGTGGAGTTTCGGGTTGTGGAGTTTCTAGTTGTGGAGTTTCTAGTTGTGGAGTTTCTAGTTGCAGAGTCTCTAGTTGTGGAGTTTCAAGTTGTGGAGTCTCTAGCTGTGGAGTTTCTAGTTGCCGAGTTTCCAGTTGTGGAGTATATAGTAGTGGAGCTTCCAGTTGTGGAGTCCCTAGTTGTGGAGTTTCTAGTTGCGGAGTCCCAAGCTGTGGAGTTTCAAGTTGTGAAGTTTCTAGTTCTGGACTCTCAAGTTGTGGAGTTTAAAGTTGTGGAGTTTTAAGTTGTGGAGTCTCTAGTTGTGGAGTTTTTAGTTGCAGAGTATCTAGTTGTGGAGTTTCCAGTTGTGGAGTTTCTAGTTGTGAAGTTGCAGAGTCTCTGGTTGTGAGTTTTTAGTTGTGGAGTTTCTAGTTGTGGAGTTTCGAGTTGTGGAGTCTCTAGTTGTGGAGTTTCTAGTTGTGGAATGTAGAGTTGTGGAGCTTCTAGTTGTGGAGTTACTAGTTGCGGATTTTCTAGCTGTGGATTTTCTAGTTGCGTAACTTAAGGTCGTGAGGTTTCAAGTTGTGGAGTTTCTATTTGTGGAGTTTCTAGTTGTGGAGTCTCTAGTTGTGTAGTTTCTAGCTGCGGAGTTTCTAGTTGCGAAAGTTTCTATTTGTGGAGTATCTAGCTGCGGAGTTTCTAGTTGCAGAGTCTCTGATTGTGGAGTTTCTAGTTGTGGAGTCTCTAGTTGTGGATTTTCTAGTTGTGGAGTTTCTAGTTGTGGGGTTTCCAGTTGTGGAGTTATAGTTGTGGACTTTCTAGACATGAAATTTCTTGTAGCCGAATCTCTATTTGTGGAGCTTGTAGTTGTGAACTTTGTAGTTGTTGAGTTTCTAGTGTTGGAGTCTCTAGTTGCAGAGTTTCTAGTTGTGGAGTGTCTGGTTGTGGTGTTTCTAGTTGTGGAGTTTCTGGTTGTGGAGTTTCTAGTTGTGGAGTTTCCAGTTGTGGAGTTTCTAGTTGTGGAGTCTCAAGTTGTGGAGTTTAAAGTTGTGGAGTCTCTAGTTGGGGAGTTTCTAGTTGCAGAGTATCTAGTTGTGGAGTTTCCAGTTGTGGAGTTTCTAGTTGTGGAGTTGAGGAGTCTCTGGTTGTGGAGTTTCTAGTTGTGGAGTTTCTAGTTGTGAAGTTTCGAGTTGCAGAGTCTCTAGTTGTGGAGTTTCTAGTTGTGGATTTTCCAGTTGTGGAGTATCTAGTTGTGGAGTTTCCAGTTGTGAAGTATCTAGTTGTGGAGTTTCCAGTTGTGGGGTATCTAGTTGTGGAGTTTTAAGTTGTGGAGTTTATAGTTGCGGAGTTTCTAGTTGCGGAGTTTTTAATAGTGGAGTTTCTAGTTGTGAAGTTTCAAGTTGCGGAGTCTCAAGTTGTGGAGTTTCCAGTTGTGGAGTTTTTAGTTGTGGAGTTTCTAGTTGTTGAGTTTCTAGTTGTGAAGTATCTAGTTTTGCAGTTTCTAGTCGTGGAGTTTCTAGATATGGAATTTCTAGTTGCCGAGTCTGTATTTGTGAAGCTTGAAGTTGAGGAGTTTCTAGTTGTGGAGTTTCTAGTTGTGGAGTCTCTAGTTGTGGAGTTTCTAGTTCAGAGTATCTAGTTGTGGAGTTTCCAGTTGTGGAGTTTCTAGTTGTGGAGTTGCAGAGTTTCTAGTTGCGGAGTTTCTAGTTGTGGAGTTTCTGGTTGTGGAGTTTCTAGTTGAGGAGTTTCAAGTTGTGGAGTTCCTAGTTGTGGAGTCTCTAGTTGTGGAGTCTCTAGTTGCGGAGTTTCTAGTTGTAGATTTTCCAGTTGTGGAGTTTCTAGTTGTTGAGTTGCGGAGTCTCTAGTTGTTGAGTTTCTAGCTGCAGAGTCTCTAGTTGTGGAGTTTCAAGTTGTGGAGTCTCTAGATGTGGAGTTTCTAGTTGTCGAGTTTCCAGTTGTGGAGTATGTAGTAGTGGAGTTTCGGGTTGTGGAGTTTCAAGTTGTGGAGTTTCTAGTTGTGGAGTTTCTAGTTGCAGAGTCTCTAGTTGTGGAGTTTCAAGTTGTGGAGTCTCTAGCTGTGGAGTTTCTAGTTGCCGAGTTTCCAGTTGTGGAGTATATAGTAGTGGAGCTTCCAGTTGTGGAGTCCCTAGTTGTGGAGTTTCTAGTTGCGGAGTCCCAAGCTGTGGAGTTTCAAGTTGTGAAGTTTCTAGTTGTGGACTCTCAAGTTGTGGAGTTTAAAGTTGTGGAGTTTTAAGTTGTGGAGTCTCTAGTTGTGGAGTTTTTAGTTGCAGAGTATCTAGTTGTGGAGTTTCCAGTTGTGGAGTTTCTAGTTGTGAAGTTGCAGAGTCTCTGGTTGTGAGTTTTTAGTTGTGGAGTTTCTAGTTGTGGAGTTTCGAGTTGTGGAGTCTCAAGTTGTGGAGTTTCTAGTTGTGGAATGTAGAGTTGTGGAGCTTCTAGTTGTGGAGTTACTAGTTGCGGATTTTCTAGCTGTGGATTTTCTAGTTGCGTAACTTAAGATCGTGAGGTTTCAAGTTGTGGAGTTTCTATTTGTGGAGTTTCTAGTTGTGGAGTCTCTAGTTGTGTAGTTTCTAGCTGCGGAGTTTCTAGTTGCGGAGTTTCTATTTGTGGAGTATCTAGCTGCGGAGTTTCTAGTTGCAGAGTCTCTGATTGTGGAGTTTCTAGTTGCGGAGTCTCTAGTTGTGGATTTTCTAGTTGTGGAGTTTCTAGTTGTGGGGTTTACAGTTGTGGAGTTATAGTTGTGGACTTTCTAGACATGAAATTTCTTGTAGCCGAATCTCTATTTGTGGAGCTTGTAGTTGTGGACTTTCTAGTTGTTGAGCTTCTAGTTGTGGAGTCTCTAGTTGCAGAGTTTCTAGTTGTAGAGTGTCTGGTTGTGGTGTTTCTAGTTGTGGAGTTTCTGGTTGTGGAGTTTCTAGTTGTGGAGTTTCAAGTTGTGGAGTTTCTAGTTGTGGAGTCTCAAGTTGTGGAGTTTAAAGTTGTGGAGTCTCTAGTTGTGGAGTTTCTAGTTGCAGAGTATCTAGTTGTGGAGTTTCCAGTTGTGGAGTTTCTAGTTGTGGAGTTGAGAAGTCTCTGGTTGTGGAGTTTCTAGTTGTGAAGTTTCGAGTTGTGAAGTTTCGAGTTGTGGAGTCTCTAGTTGTGGAGTTTCTAGTTGTGGATTTTCCAGTTGTGGAGTATCTAGTTGTGGAGTTTCCAGTTGTGAAGTTTCAAGTTGCGTAGTCTCAAGTTGTGGAGTTTCCAGTTGTGGAGTTTTAGTTGTGGAGTTTCTAGTTGTTGAGTTTCTAGTTGTGAAGTATCTATTTTTGCAGTTTCTAGTCGTGGAGTTTCTAGATATGGAATTTCTAGTTGCCGAGTCTGTATTTGTGAAGTTTGAAGTTGAGGAGTTTCTAGTTGTGGAGTTTCTAGTTGTGGAGTCTCTAGTTGTGGAGTTTCTAGTTGCAGAGTATCTAGTTGTGGAGTTTCCAGTTGTGGAGTTTCTAGTTGTGGAGTTGCAGACTTTCTAGTTGCGGAGTTTCTAGTTGTGGAGTTTCTGGTTGTGGAGTTTCTAGTTGAGGAGTTTCAAGTTGTGGAGTTTCTAGTTGTGGAGTCTCTAGTTGCGGAGTTTCTAGTTGTAGATTTTCCAGTTGTGGAGTTTCTAGTTGTTGAGTTGCGAAGTCTCTAGTTGTTGAGTTTCTAGTTGCAGAGTCTCTAGTTGTGGAGTTTCAAGTTGTGGAGTCTCTAGTTGTGGAGTTTCTAGTTTCAGAGTATCTAGTTATGGAGTTTCCAGTTGTGGAGTTTCTAGTTGTGAAGTTGTGGAGTTTCTAGTTGTGGAGTTTTTAGTTGTGGAGTATCTAGTTGTGGAGTTTCCAGTTGTGAAGTATCTAGCTGTGGAGTTTCCAGTTGTGGAGTATCTAGTTGTGGAGTTTTAAGTTGTGGAGTTTCTAGTTGCGGAGTTTCTAGTTGCGGAGTTTTTAATAGCGGAGTTTCTAGTTGTGAAGCTTCAAGTTGCGGAGTCTCAAGTTGTGGAGTTTCCAGTTGTGGAGTTTTTAGTTGTGGAGTTTCTAGTTGTTGAGTTTCTAGTTGTGAAGTCTCTAGTTTTGCAGTTTCTAGCTGTGGAGTTTCTAGATATGGAATTTCTAGTTGCCGAGTCTGTATTTGTGGAGTTTCTAGTTGTTGAGTTTTTAGTTGTGGAGTTTCTAGTTGTTGAGTTTCTAGTTTGAAGTCTCTAGTAGTAGATTCTCTAGTTTTGGAGTCTCTAGTTTAGGAGTTTCTAGTTGAAGAGATTTTGTTGTGGAGTGTCTAGTTGTGGAGTTTCCAGTTGTGGAGTTTCGAGTTGTGGAGTTTCTAGTTGCAGAGTCTCTAGTTGTGCAGTTTCAAGTTGTGGAGTCTCTAGCTGTGGAGTTTCTAGTTGCCGAGTTTCCAGTTGTGGAGTATATCTTAGTGGAGCTTCCAGTTGTGGAGTCCCTAGTTGTGGAGTTTCTAGTTGCGGAGTCCCAAGCTGTGGAGTTTCAAGTTGTGAAGTTTCTAGTTGTGGACTCTCAAGTTGTGGAGTTTAAAGTTGTGGAGTTTTAAGTTGTGGAGTCTCTAGTTGTGGAGTTTTTAGTTGCAGAGTATCTAGTTGTGGAGTTTCCAGTTGTGGAGTTTCTAGTTGTGAAGTTGCAGAGTCTCTGGTTGTGAGTTTTTAGTTGTGGAGTTTCTAGTTGTGGAGTTTCGAGTTGTGGAGTCTCTAGTTGTGGAGTTTCTAGTTGTGGAATGTAGAGTTGTGGAGCTTCTAGTTGTGGAGTTACTAGTTGCGGATTTTCTAGCTGTGGATTTTCTAGTTGCGTAACTTAAGGTCGTGAGGTTTCAAGTTGTGGAGTTTCTATTTGTGGAGTTTCTAGTTGTGGAGTCTCTAGTTGTGTAGTTTCTAGCTGCGGAGTTTCTAGTTGCGGAGTTTCTATTTGTGGAGTATCTAGCTGCGGAGTTTCTAGTTGCAGAGTCTCTGATTGTGGAGTTTCTAGTTGTGGAGTCTCTAGTTGTGGATTTTCTAGTTGTGGAGTTTCTAGTTGTGGGGTTTCCAGTTGTGGAGTTATAGTTGTGGACTTTCTAGACATGAAATTTCTTGTAGCCGAATCTCTATTTGTGGAGCTTGTAGTTGTGGACTTTCTGGTTGTTGAGTTTCTAGTTGTGGAGTCTCTAGTTGCAGAGTTTCTAGTTGTGGAGTGTCTGGTTGTGGTGTTTCTAGTTGTGGAGTTTCTGGTTGTGGAGTTTCTAGTTGTGGAGTTTCAAGTTGTGGAGTTTCTAGTTGTGGAGTCTCAAGTTGTGGAGTTTAAAGTTGTGGAGTCTCTAGTTGGGGAGTTTCTAGTTGCAGAGTATCTAGTTGTGGAGTTTCCAGTTGTGGAGTTTCTAGTTGTGGAGTTGAGGAGTCTCTGGTTGTGGAGTTTCTAGTTGTGGAGTTTCTAGTTGTGATGTTTCGAGTTTTGGAGTCTCTAGTTGTGGAGTTTCTAGTTGTGGATTTTCCAGTTGTGGAGTATCTAGTTGTGGAGTTTCCAGTTGTGAAGTATCTAGTTGTGGAGTTTCCAGTTGTGGGGTATCTAGTTGTGGAGTTTTAACTTGTGGAGTTTCTAGTTGCGGAGTTTCTAGTTGCGGAGTTTTTAATAGTGGAGTTTCTAGTTGTGAAGTTTCAAGTTGCGGAGTCTCAAGTTGTGGAGTTTCCAGTTGTGGAGTTTTTAGTTGTGGAGTTTCTAGTTGTTGAGTTTCTTGTTGTGAAGTATCTAGTTTTGCAGTTTCTAGTCGTGGAGTTTCTAGATATGGAATTTCTAGTTGCCGAGTCTGTATTTGTGAAGTTTGAAGTTGAGGAGTTTCTAGTTGTGGAGTTTCTAGTTGTGGAGTCTCTAGTTGTGGAGTTTCTAGTTGCAGAGTATCTAGTTGTGGAGTTTCCAGTTGTGGAGTTTCTAGTTGGGGAGTTGCAGAGTTTCTAGTTGCGGAGTTTCTAGTTGTGGAGTTTCTGGTTGTGGAGTTTCTAGTTGAGGAGTTTCATGTTGTGGAGTTTCTAGTTGTGGAGTCTCTAGTTGCGGAGTTTCTAGTTGTAGATTTTCCAGTTGTGGAGTTTCTAGTTGTTGAGTTGCAGAGTCTCTAGTTGTGGAGTTTCAAGTTGTGGAGTCTCTAGATGTGGAGTTTCTAGTTGTCGAGTTTCCAGTTGTGGAGTATCTAGTAGTGGAGTTTCGGGTTGTGGAGTTTCTAGTTGTGGAGTTTCTAGTTGTGGAGTTTCTAGTTGCAGAGTCTCTAGTTGTGGAGTTTCAAGTTGTGGAGTCTCTAGCTGTGGAGTTTCTAGTTGCCGAGTTTCCAGTTGTGGAGTATATAGTAGTGGAGCTTCCAGTTGTGGAGTCCCTAGTTGTGGAGTTTCTAGTTGCGGAGTCCCAAGCTGTGGAGTTTCAAGTTGTGAAGTTTCTAGTTCTGGACTCTCAAGTTGTGGAGTTTAAAGTTGTGGAGTTTTAAGTTGTGGAGTCTCTAGTTGTGGAGTTTTTAGTTGCAGAGTATCTAGTTGTGGAGTTTCCAGTTGTGGAGTTTCTAGTTGTGAAGTTGCAGAGTCTCTGGTTGTGAGTTTTTAGTTGTGGAGTTTCTAGTTGTGGAGTTTCGAGTTGTGGAGTCTCTAGTTGTGGAGTTTCTAGTTGTGGAATGTAGAGTTGTGGAGCTTCTAGTTGTGGAGTTACTAGTTGCGGATTTTCTAGCTGTGGATTTTCTAGTTGCGTAACTTAAGGTCGTGAGGTTTCAAGTTGTGGAGTTTCTATTTGTGGAGTTTCTAGTTGTGGAGTCTCTAGTTGTGTAGTTTCTAGCTGCGGAGTTTCTAGTTGCGAAAGTTTCTATTTGTGGAGTATCTAGCTGCGGAGTTTCTAGTTGCAGAGTCTCTGATTGTGGAGTTTCTAGTTGTGGAGTCTCTAGTTGTGGATTTTCTAGTTGTGGAGTTTCTAGTTGTGGGGTTTCCAGTTGTGGAGTTATAGTTGTGGACTTTCTAGACATGAAATTTCTTGTAGCCGAATCTCTATTTGTGGAGCTTGTAGTTGTGAACTTTGTAGTTGTTGAGTTTCTAGTGTTGGAGTCTCTAGTTGCAGAGTTTCTAGTTGTGGAGTGTCTGGTTGTGGTGTTTCTAGTTGTGGAGTTTCTGGTTGTGGAGTTTCTAGTTGTGGAGTTTCCAGTTGTGGAGTTTCTAGTTGTGGAGTCTCAAGTTGTGGAGTTTAAAGTTGTGGAGTCTCTAGTTGGGGAGTTTCTAGTTGCAGAGTATCTAGTTGTGGAGTTTCCAGTTGTGGAGTTTCTAGTTGTGGAGTTGAGGAGTCTCTGGTTGTGGAGTTTCTAGTTGTGGAGTTTCTAGTTGTGAAGTTTCGAGTTGCAGAGTCTCTAGTTGTGGAGTTTCTAGTTGTGGATTTTCCAGTTGTGGAGTATCTAGTTGTGGAGTTTCCAGTTGTGAAGTATCTAGTTGTGGAGTTTCCAGTTGTGGGGTATCTAGTTGTGGAGTTTTAAGTTGTGGAGTTTATAGTTGCGGAGTTTCTAGTTGCGGAGTTTTTAATAGTGGAGTTTCTAGTTGTGAAGTTTCAAGTTGCGGAGTCTCAAGTTGTGGAGTTTCCAGTTGTGGAGTTTTTAGTTGTGGAGTTTCTAGTTGTTGAGTTTCTAGTTGTGAAGTATCTAGTTTTGCAGTTTCTAGTCGTGGAGTTTCTAGATATGGAATTTCTAGTTGCCGAGTCTGTATTTGTGAAGCTTGAAGTTGAGGAGTTTCTAGTTGTGGAGTTTCTAGTTGTGGAGTCTCTAGTTGTGGAGTTTCTAGTTCAGAGTATCTAGTTGTGGAGTTTCCAGTTGTGGAGTTTCTAGTTGTGGAGTTGCAGAGTTTCTAGTTGCGGAGTTTCTAGTTGTGGAGTTTCTGGTTGTGGAGTTTCTAGTTGAGGAGTTTCAAGTTGTGGAGTTCCTAGTTGTGGAGTCTCTAGTTGTGGAGTCTCTAGTTGCGGAGTTTCTAGTTGTAGATTTTCCAGTTGTGGAGTTTCTAGTTGTTGAGTTGCGGAGTCTCTAGTTGTTGAGTTTCTAGCTGCAGAGTCTCTAGTTGTGGAGTTTCAAGTTGTGGAGTCTCTAGATGTGGAGTTTCTAGTTGTCGAGTTTCCAGTTGTGGAGTATGTAGTAGTGGAGTTTCGGGTTGTGGAGTTTCAAGTTGTGGAGTTTCTAGTTGTGGAGTTTCTAGTTGCAGAGTCTCTAGTTGTGGAGTTTCAAGTTGTGGAGTCTCTAGCTGTGGAGTTTCTAGTTGCCGAGTTTCCAGTTGTGGAGTATATAGTAGTGGAGCTTCCAGTTGTGGAGTCCCTAGTTGTGGAGTTTCTAGTTGCGGAGTCCCAAGCTGTGGAGTTTCAAGTTGTGAAGTTTCTAGTTGTGGACTCTCAAGTTGTGGAGTTTAAAGTTGTGGAGTTTTAAGTTGTGGAGTCTCTAGTTGTGGAGTTTTTAGTTGCAGAGTATCTAGTTGTGGAGTTTCCAGTTGTGGAGTTTCTAGTTGTGAAGTTGCAGAGTCTCTGGTTGTGAGTTTTTAGTTGTGGAGTTTCTAGTTGTGGAGTTTCGAGTTGTGGAGTCTCAAGTTGTGGAGTTTCTAGTTGTGGAATGTAGAGTTGTGGAGCTTCTAGTTGTGGAGTTACTAGTTGCGGATTTTCTAGCTGTGGATTTTCTAGTTGCGTAACTTAAGATCGTGAGGTTTCAAGTTGTGGAGTTTCTATTTGTGGAGTTTCTAGTTGTGGAGTCTCTAGTTGTGTAGTTTCTAGCTGCGGAGTTTCTAGTTGCGGAGTTTCTATTTGTGGAGTATCTAGCTGCGGAGTTTCTAGTTGCAGAGTCTCTGATTGTGGAGTTTCTAGTTGCGGAGTCTCTAGTTGTGGATTTTCTAGTTGTGGAGTTTCTAGTTGTGGGGTTTACAGTTGTGGAGTTATAGTTGTGGACTTTCTAGACATGAAATTTCTTGTAGCCGAATCTCTATTTGTGGAGCTTGTAGTTGTGGACTTTCTAGTTGTTGAGCTTCTAGTTGTGGAGTCTCTAGTTGCAGAGTTTCTAGTTGTAGAGTGTCTGGTTGTGGTGTTTCTAGTTGTGGAGTTTCTGGTTGTGGAGTTTCTAGTTGTGGAGTTTCAAGTTGTGGAGTTTCTAGTTGTGGAGTCTCAAGTTGTGGAGTTTAAAGTTGTGGAGTCTCTAGTTGTGGAGTTTCTAGTTGCAGAGTATCTAGTTGTGGAGTTTCCAGTTGTGGAGTTTCTAGTTGTGGAGTTGAGAAGTCTCTGGTTGTGGAGTTTCTAGTTGTGAAGTTTCGAGTTGTGAAGTTTCGAGTTGTGGAGTCTCTAGTTGTGGAGTTTCTAGTTGTGGATTTTCCAGTTGTGGAGTATCTAGTTGTGGAGTTTCCAGTTGTGAAGTTTCAAGTTGCGTAGTCTCAAGTTGTGGAGTTTCCAGTTGTGGAGTTTTAGTTGTGGAGTTTCTAGTTGTTGAGTTTCTAGTTGTGAAGTATCTATTTTTGCAGTTTCTAGTCGTGGAGTTTCTAGATATGGAATTTCTAGTTGCCGAGTCTGTATTTGTGAAGTTTGAAGTTGAGGAGTTTCTAGTTGTGGAGTTTCTAGTTGTGGAGTCTCTAGTTGTGGAGTTTCTAGTTGCAGAGTATCTAGTTGTGGAGTTTCCAGTTGTGGAGTTTCTAGTTGTGGAGTTGCAGACTTTCTAGTTGCGGAGTTTCTAGTTGTGGAGTTTCTGGTTGTGGAGTTTCTAGTTGAGGAGTTTCAAGTTGTGGAGTTTCTAGTTGTGGAGTCTCTAGTTGCGGAGTTTCTAGTTGTAGATTTTCCAGTTGTGGAGTTTCTAGTTGTTGAGTTGCGAAGTCTCTAGTTGTTGAGTTTCTAGTTGCAGAGTCTCTAGTTGTGGAGTTTCAAGTTGTGGAGTCTCTAGATGTGGAGTTTCTAGTTGTCGAGTTTCCAGTTGTGGAGTATCTAGTAGTGGAGTTTCGGGTTGTGGAGTTTCTAGTTGTGGAGTTTCTAGTTGTGGAGTCCCTAGTTGTGGAGTTTCTATTTGCGGAGTTTCTAGTTGTGGAGTTTCAAGTTGCGGAGTCTCAGGATGGGGAGTTTCTAGTTGTTGAATTTTTAGTTGTTGAGTTTCTAGTTTGAAGTCTCTAGTTGTAGATTCTCTAGTTGTGGAGTCTCTAGTTTAGGAGTTTTCTAGTTGAAGAGTTTTTTGATGTGGAGTGTCTAGTTGTGGAGTTTCCAGCTGTGGAGTTTCGAGTTGTGGAGTTTCTAGTTGCAGAGTCTCTAGTTGTGGAGTTTCAAGTTGTGGAGTCTCTAGTTGTGGAGTATCTAGTTGCCGAGTTTCCAGTTGTGGAGTATCTAGTAGTGCAGTTTCAAGTTGTGGAGTTTCAAGTTGTGGAGTCTCTAGTTGTGGAGTTTCTAGTTGCAGAGTAACTAGTTATGGAGTTTCCAGTTGTGGAGTTTGTAGTTGTGAAGTTGCGGAGTCTATGGTTGTGGAGTTTTTAGTTGTGGAGTTTCTAGTTGTGGAGTTTCGAGTTGTGGAGTCTCTAGTTGTGGAGTTTCTAGTTGTGGACTTTTTAGTTGTGGAGTATCTAGCTGTGGAGTTTCCAGTTGTGGAGTATCTAGTTGTGGAGTTTTAAGTTGTGGAGTTTCTAGTTGCGGAGTTTCTAGTTGCGGAGTTTTTAATAGCGAAGTTTCTAGTTGTGAAGTTTCAAGTTGCGAAGTCTCAAGTTGTGGAGTTTCCAGTTGTGGAGTTTTTAGTTGTGGAGTTTCTAGTTGTTGAGTTTCTTGTTGTGAAGTCTCTAGTTTTGCAGTTTCTAGTTTTGCAGTTTCTAGATATGGAATTTCTAGTTGCCGAGTCTGTATTTGTGGAGTTTGTAGTTGTGGAGTTTCTAGTTGTGGAGTTTCTAGTTGTGGAGTCTCTAGTTGCGGAGTTTCTAGTTGTAGATTTTCTAGTTGTGGAGTATCTAGTTGTGGATTTTCCAGTTGTGGAGTTTCTAGTTGTTGAGTTGCGGAGTCTCTAGTTGTTGAGTTTCTAGTTGCAGAGTCTCTAGTTGTGGAGTTTCAAGTTGTGGAGTCTCTAGATGTGGAGTTTTTAGGTGTCGAGTTTCCAGTTGTGGAGGATCTAGTAGTGCAGTTTCGAGTTGGGGAGTTTCTAGTTGTGGAGTCCCTAGTTGTGCAGTTTCTAGTTGCGGAGTCTCTAGTTGTGGAGTCTCTAGATGTGGAGTTTCTAGTTGTCGAGTTTCCAGTTGCGGAGTCTCAAGCTGTGAAATTTCTAGTTGTTGAGTTTTTAGTTGTGGAGTTTCTAGTTGTTGAGTTTCTAGTTTGAAGTCTGTAGTTGTAGATTCTCTAGTTGTGGAGTCTCTAGTTTAGGAGTTTCTAGTTGAAGAGTTTTTTTGTTGTGGAGTGTCTAGTTGTGGAGTTTCCAGTTGTGGAGTTTCCAGTTGTGGAGTTTCGAGTTGTGGAGTTTCTAGTGTCAGAGTCTCTAGTTATGGAGTTTCAAGTTGTGGAGTCTCTAGTTGTGGAGTTTGTAGTTGCCGAGTTTCCAGTTGTGGAGTATCTAGTAGTGGAGTTTCAAGTTGTGGAGTTTTTAGTTGTGGAGTCTCAAGTTGTGGAGTTTAAAGTTGTGGAGTTTCAAGTTGTAGAGTCTCTAGTTGTGGAGTTTCTAGTTTCAGAGTATCTAGTTATGGAGTTTCCAGTTGTGGAGTTTCTAGTTGTGAAGTTGCGGAGTCTATGCTTGTGAAGTTTTTAGTTGTGGAGTTTCTAGTTGTGGAGTTTCGAGTTGTGGAGTCTCTAGTTGTGGAGTTTCTAGTTGTGGAGTTTTTAGTTGTGGAGTATCTAGTTGTGGAGTTTCCAGTTGTGAAGTATCTAGCTGTGGAGTTTCCAGTTGTGGAGTATCTAGTTGTGGAGTTTTAAGTTGTGAAGTTTCTAGTTGCGGAGTTTTTAATAGCGGAGTTTCTAGTTGTGAAGTTTCAAGTTGCGGAGTCTCAAGTTGTGGAGTTTCCAGTTGTTGAGTTTTTAGTTGTGGAGTTTCTAGTTGTTGAGTTTCTAGTTGTGAAGTCTCTAGTTTTGCAGTTTCTAGCTGTGGAGTTTATAGATATGGAATTTCTAGTTGCCGAGTCTGTATTTGTGGAGTTTCTAGTTGTTGAGTTTTTAGTTGTGGAGTTTCTAGTTGTTGAGTTTCTAGTTTGAAGTCTCTAGTAGTAGATTCTCTAGTTGTGGAGTCTCTAGTTTAGGAGTTTCTAGTTGAAGAGATTTTGTTGTGGAGTGTCTAGTTGTGGAGTTTCCAGTTGTGGAGTTTCGAGTTGTGAAGTTTGTAGTTGCAGAGTCTCTAGTTGTAGAGTTTCAAGTTGTGGAGTCTCTAGTTGTGGAGTTTCTAGTTGCCGAGTTTGCGGTTGTGGAGTATATAGTAGTGGAGTTTCCAGTTGTGGAGTCCCTAGTTGTGGAGTTTCTAGTTGCGGAGTCCCAAGCTGTGGAGTTTCAAGTTGTGAAGTTTCCAGTTGTGGACTCTCAAGTTGTGGAGATTAAAGTTGTGGATTTTTAAGTTGTGGAGTCTCTAGTTGTGGAGTTTCTAGTTGCAGAGTATCTAGTTGTGGAGTTTCCAGTTGTGGAGTTTCTAGTTGTGAAGTTGCGGAGTCTCTCGTTGTGAGTTTTTAGTTGTGGAGTTTCTAGTTGTGGAGTTTCGAGTTGTGGAGTCTCTAGTTGTGGAGTTTCTAGTTGTGGAATGTAGAGTTGTGGAGTTTCTAGTTGTGGAGTTACTAGTTGCGGAGTCTCTAGTTGTGTAGTTTCTAGCTGCGGAGTTTCTAGTTGCGGAGTTTCTATTTGTGGAGTATCTAGCTGCGGAGTTTCTAGTTGCAGAGTCTCTGATTGTGGAGTTTCTAGTTGCGGAGTCCCTGTTGTGGAGTTTATAGTTGTGGAGTTTCTAGTTGTGGGGTTTCCAGTTGTGGAGTTATAGTTGTGGACTTTCTAGACATGAAATTTCTTGTAGCCGAATCTCTATTTGTGGAGCTTGTAGTTGTGGACTTTCTAGTTGTTGAGTTTCTAGTTGTGGAGTCTCTAGTTGCAGAGTTTCTAGTTGTGGAGTGTCTGGTTGTGGTGTTTCTACTTGTGGAGTTTCTAGCTGTGGAGTTTCTAGTGGTTGAGTTTCCAGTTGACGAGTTTCTATTTGCGAAGTCTCAAGTTGTGGAGTTTCTAGCTGTAAAGTTTCTAGTTGCAGAGTTTCTAGTTGTGGAGTTTCCAGTTGTGGAGTTTCTAGTTGTGGAGTCTCAAGTTGTGGAGTTTAAAGTTGTAGAGTTTCAAGTTGTGGAGTCTCTAGTTGTGGAGTTTCTAGTTGCAGAGTATCTAGTTGTGGAGTTTCCATGTGTGGAGTTTCTAGTTGTCGAGTTGCGGAGTCTCTGGTTGTGGAGTTTCTAGTTGTGGAGTTTCTATTCTTGGAGTTTCGAGTTGTGGAGTCTCTAGTTGTGGAGTTTCTAGTTGTGGAGTTTCCAGTAGTGGAGTATCTAGTTGTGGAGTTTCCAGTTGTGAAGTATCTAGTTGTGGAGTTTCCAGTTGTGGAGTATCTAGTTGTGAAGTTTTAAGTTGCGAAGTTTCTAGTTGCGGAGTTTCTAGTTGCGGAGTTTTTAATGGAGGAGTTTCTAGTTGTGAAGTTTCAAGTTGCGGAGTCTCAAGTTGTGGAGTTTCCAGTTGTGGAGTTTTAAGTTGTGGAGTTTCTAGTTGCGGAGTTTTTAATAGTAGAGTTTCTAGTTGTGAAGTTTCAAGTTGCGGAGTCTCAAGTTGTGGAGTTTCCAGTTGTGGAGTTTTTAGTTGTGGATTTTCTAGTTGTTGAGTTTCTAGTTGTGAAGTCGCTAGTTTTGCAGTTTCTAGTCGTGGAGTTTCTAGATATGGAATTTCTAGTTGCCGAGTCTGTATTTGTGAAGTTTGAAGTTGAGGAGTTTCTAGTTGTGGAGTTTCTAGTTGTGGAGTCTCTAGTTGTGGAGTTTCTAGTTGCAGAGTATCTAGTTGTGGAGTTTCCAGTTGTGGAGTTTCTCGTTGCGGAGTTTTTAGTTGTGGAGTTTCTGGTTGTGGAGTTTCTAGTTGAGGAGTTTCAAGTTGTGGAGTTTCTAGTTGTGGTGTCTCTAGTTGTGGAGTCTCTAGTTGCGGAGTTTCTAGTTGTAGATTTTCCAGTTGGGGAGTTTCTAGTTGTTGAGTTGCGGAGTCTCTAGTTGTTGAGTTTCTAGTTGCAGAGTCTCTAGTTGTGGAGTTTCAAGTTGTGGAGTCTCTAGATGTGGAGTTTCTAGTTGTCGAGTTTCCAGTTGTGGAGTATCTAGTAGTGGAGTTTCGGGTTGTGGAGTTTCTAGTTGTGGAGTTTCTAGTTGTGGAGTCCCTAGTTGTGGAGTTTCTATTTGCGGAGTTTCTAGTTGTGGAGTTTCAAGTTGCGGAGTCTCAGGATGGGGAGTTTCTAGTTGTTGAATTTTTAGTTGTTGAGTTTCTAGTTTGAAGTCTCTAGTTGTAGATTCTCTAGTTGTGGAGTCTCTAGTTTAGGAGTTTTCTAGTTGAAGAGTTTTTTGATGTGGAGTGTCTAGTTGTGGAGTTTCCAGCTGTGGAGTTTCGAGTTGTGGAGTTTCTAGTTGCAGAGTCTCTAGTTGTGGAGTTTCAAGTTGTGGAGTCTCTAGTTGTGGAGTATCTAGTTGCCGAGTTTCCAGTTGTGGAGTATCTAGTAGTGCAGTTTCAAGTTGTGGAGTTTCAAGTTGTGGAGTCTCTAGTTGTGGAGTTTCTAGTTGCAGAGTAACTAGTTATGGAGTTTCCAGTTGTGGAGTTTGTAGTTGTGAAGTTGCGGAGTCTATGGTTGTGGAGTTTTTAGTTGTGGAGTTTCTAGTTGTGGAGTTTCGAGTTGTGGAGTCTCTAGTTGTGGAGTTTCTAGTTGTGGACTTTTTAGTTGTGGAGTATCTAGCTGTGGAGTTTCCAGTTGTGGAGTATCTAGTTGTGGAGTTTTAAGTTGTGGAGTTTCTAGTTGCGGAGTTTCTAGTTGCGGAGTTTTTAATAGCGAAGTTTCTAGTTGTGAAGTTTCAAGTTGCGAAGTCTCAAGTTGTGGAGTTTCCAGTTGTGGAGTTTTTAGTTGTGGAGTTTCTAGTTGTTGAGTTTCTTGTTGTGAAGTCTCTAGTTTTGCAGTTTCTAGTTTTGCAGTTTCTAGATATGGAATTTCTAGTTGCCGAGTCTGTATTTGTGGAGTTTGTAGTTGTGGAGTTTCTAGTTGTGGAGTTTCTAGTTGTGGAGTCTCTAGTTGCGGAGTTTCTAGTTGTAGATTTTCTAGTTGTGGAGTATCTAGTTGTGGATTTTCCAGTTGTGGAGTTTCTAGTTGTTGAGTTGCGGAGTCTCTAGTTGTTGAGTTTCTAGTTGCAGAGTCTCTAGTTGTGGAGTTTCAAGTTGTGGAGTCTCTAGATGTGGAGTTTTTAGGTGTCGAGTTTCCAGTTGTGGAGGATCTAGTAGTGCAGTTTCGAGTTGGGGAGTTTCTAGTTGTGGAGTCCCTAGTTGTGCAGTTTCTAGTTGCGGAGTCTCTAGTTGTGGAGTCTCTAGATGTGGAGTTTCTAGTTGTCGAGTTTCCAGTTGCGGAGTCTCAAGCTGTGAAATTTCTAGTTGTTGAGTTTTTAGTTGTGGAGTTTCTAGTTGTTGAGTTTCTAGTTTGAAGTCTGTAGTTGTAGATTCTCTAGTTGTGGAGTCTCTAGTTTAGGAGTTTCTAGTTGAAGAGTTTTTTTGTTGTGGAGTGTCTAGTTGTGGAGTTTCCAGTTGTGGAGTTTCCAGTTGTGGAGTTTCGAGTTGTGGAGTTTCTAGTGTCAGAGTCTCTAGTTATGGAGTTTCAAGTTGTGGAGTCTCTAGTTGTGGAGTTTGTAGTTGCCGAGTTTCCAGTTGTGGAGTATCTAGTAGTGGAGTTTCAAGTTGTGGAGTTTTTAGTTGTGGAGTCTCAAGTTGTGGAGTTTAAAGTTGTGGAGTTTCAAGTTGTAGAGTCTCTAGTTGTGGAGTTTCTAGTTTCAGAGTATCTAGTTATGGAGTTTCCAGTTGTGGAGTTTCTAGTTGTGAAGTTGCGGAGTCTATGCTTGTGAAGTTTTTAGTTGTGGAGTTTCTAGTTGTGGAGTTTCGAGTTGTGGAGTCTCTAGTTGTGGAGTTTCTAGTTGTGGAGTTTTTAGTTGTGGAGTATCTAGTTGTGGAGTTTCCAGTTGTGAAGTATCTAGCTGTGGAGTTTCCAGTTGTGGAGTATCTAGTTGTGGAGTTTTAAGTTGTGAAGTTTCTAGTTGCGGAGTTTTTAATAGCGGAGTTTCTAGTTGTGAAGTTTCAAGTTGCGGAGTCTCAAGTTGTGGAGTTTCCAGTTGTTGAGTTTTTAGTTGTGGAGTTTCTAGTTGTTGAGTTTCTAGTTGTGAAGTCTCTAGTTTTGCAGTTTCTAGCTGTGGAGTTTATAGATATGGAATTTCTAGTTGCCGAGTCTGTATTTGTGGAGTTTCTAGTTGTTGAGTTTTTAGTTGTGGAGTTTCTAGTTGTTGAGTTTCTAGTTTGAAGTCTCTAGTAGTAGATTCTCTAGTTGTGGAGTCTCTAGTTTAGGAGTTTCTAGTTGAAGAGATTTTGTTGTGGAGTGTCTAGTTGTGGAGTTTCCAGTTGTGGAGTTTCGAGTTGTGAAGTTTGTAGTTGCAGAGTCTCTAGTTGTAGAGTTTCAAGTTGTGGAGTCTCTAGTTGTGGAGTTTCTAGTTGCCGAGTTTGCGGTTGTGGAGTATATAGTAGTGGAGTTTCCAGTTGTGGAGTCCCTAGTTGTGGAGTTTCTAGTTGCGGAGTCCCAAGCTGTGGAGTTTCAAGTTGTGAAGTTTCCAGTTGTGGACTCTCAAGTTGTGGAGATTAAAGTTGTGGATTTTTAAGTTGTGGAGTCTCTAGTTGTGGAGTTTCTAGTTGCAGAGTATCTAGTTGTGGAGTTTCCAGTTGTGGAGTTTCTAGTTGTGAAGTTGCGGAGTCTCTCGTTGTGAGTTTTTAGTTGTGGAGTTTCTAGTTGTGGAGTTTCGAGTTGTGGAGTCTCTAGTTGTGGAGTTTCTAGTTGTGGAATGTAGAGTTGTGGAGTTTCTAGTTGTGGAGTTACTAGTTGCGGAGTCTCTAGTTGTGTAGTTTCTAGCTGCGGAGTTTCTAGTTGCGGAGTTTCTATTTGTGGAGTATCTAGCTGCGGAGTTTCTAGTTGCAGAGTCTCTGATTGTGGAGTTTCTAGTTGCGGAGTCCCTGTTGTGGAGTTTATAGTTGTGGAGTTTCTAGTTGTGGGGTTTCCAGTTGTGGAGTTATAGTTGTGGACTTTCTAGACATGAAATTTCTTGTAGCCGAATCTCTATTTGTGGAGCTTGTAGTTGTGGACTTTCTAGTTGTTGAGTTTCTAGTTGTGGAGTCTCTAGTTGCAGAGTTTCTAGTTGTGGAGTGTCTGGTTGTGGTGTTTCTACTTGTGGAGTTTCTAGCTGTGGAGTTTCTAGTGGTTGAGTTTCCAGTTGACGAGTTTCTATTTGCGAAGTCTCAAGTTGTGGAGTTTCTAGCTGTAAAGTTTCTAGTTGCAGAGTTTCTAGTTGTGGAGTTTCCAGTTGTGGAGTTTCTAGTTGTGGAGTCTCAAGTTGTGGAGTTTAAAGTTGTAGAGTTTCAAGTTGTGGAGTCTCTAGTTGTGGAGTTTCTAGTTGCAGAGTATCTAGTTGTGGAGTTTCCATGTGTGGAGTTTCTAGTTGTCGAGTTGCGGAGTCTCTGGTTGTGGAGTTTCTAGTTGTGGAGTTTCTATTCTTGGAGTTTCGAGTTGTGGAGTCTCTAGTTGTGGAGTTTCTAGTTGTGGAGTTTCCAGTAGTGGAGTATCTAGTTGTGGAGTTTCCAGTTGTGAAGTATCTAGTTGTGGAGTTTCCAGTTGTGGAGTATCTAGTTGTGAAGTTTTAAGTTGTGAAGTTTCTAGTTGCGGAGTTTCTAGTTGCGGAGTTTTTAATGGAGGAGTTTCTAGTTGTGAAGTTTCAAGTTGCGGAGTCTCAAGTTGTGGAGTTTCCAGTTGTGGAGTTTTAAGTTGTGGAGTTTCTAGTTGCGGAGTTTTTAATAGTAGAGTTTCTAGTTGTGAAGTTTCAAGTTGCGGAGTCTCAAGTTGTGGAGTTTCCAGTTGTGGAGTTTTTAGTTGTGGATTTTCTAGTTGTTGAGTTTCTAGTTGTGAAGTCGCTAGTTTTGCAGTTTCTAGTCGTGGAGTTTCTAGATATGGAATTTCTAGTTGCCGAGTCTGTATTTGTGAAGTTTGAAGTTGAGGAGTTTCTAGTTGTGGAGTTTCTAGTTGTGGAGTCTCTAGTTGTGGAGTTTCTAGTTGCAGAGTATCTAGTTGTGGAGTTTCCAGTTGTGGAGTTTCTCGTTGCGGAGTTTTTAGTTGTGGAGTTTCTGGTTGTGGAGTTTCTAGTTGAGGAGTTTCAAGTTGTGGAGTTTCTAGTTGTGGTGTCTCTAGTTGTGGAGTCTCTAGTTGCGGAGTTTCTAGTTGTAGATTTTCCAGTTGGGGAGTTTCTAGTTGTTGAGTTGCGGAGTCTCTAGTTGTTGAGTTTCTAGTTGCAGAGTCTCTAGTTGTGGAGTTTCAAGTTGTGGAGTCACTAGATGTGGAGTTTCTAGTTGTCGAGTTTCCAGTTGTGGAGTATCTAGTAGTGGAGTTTCGGGTTGTGGAGTTTCTAGTTGTGGAGATTCTAGTTGTGGAGTCCCTAGTTGTGGAGTTTCTAGTTGCGGAGTTTCTAGTTGTGGAGTTTCAAGTTGCGGAGTCTCAAGCTGAGGAGTTTCTAGTTGTTGAGTTTTTAGTTGTGGAGTTTCTAGTTGTTGAGTTTCTAGTTTGAAGTCTCTAGTTGTAGATTCTCTAGTTGCGGAGTCTCTAGTTGTGGATTTTCTAGTTGTGGAGTTTCTAGTTGTGGGGTTTCCAGTTGTGGAGTTATAGTTGTGGACTTTCTAGACATGAAATTTCTTGTAGCCGAATCTCTATTTGTGGAGCTTGTAGTTGTGGACTTTCTGGTTGTTGAGTTTCTAGTTGTGGAGTCTCTAGTTGCAGAGTTTCTAGTTGTGGAGTGTCTGGTTGTGGTGTTTCTAGTTGTGGAGTTTCTGGTTGTGGAGTTTCTAGTTGTGGAGTTTCAAGTTGTGGAGTTTCTAGTTGTGGAGTCTCAAGTTGTGGAGTTTAAAGTTGTGGAGTCTCTAGTTGGGGAGTTTCTAGTTGCAGAGTATCTAGTTGTGGAGTTTCCAGTTGTGGAGTTTCTAGTTGTGGAGTTGAGGAGTCTCTGGTTGTGGAGTTTCTAGTTGTGGAGTTTCTAGTTGTGATGTTTCGAGTTGTGGAGTCTCTAGTTGTGGAGTTTCTAGTTGTGGATTTTCCAGTTGTGGAGTATCTAGTTGTGGAGTTTCCAGTTGTGAAGTATCTAGTTGTGGAGTTTCCAGTTGTGGGGTATCTAGTTGTGGAGTTTTAACTTGTGGAGTTTCTAGTTGCGGAGTTTCTAGTTGCGGAGTTTTTAATAGTGGAGTTTCTAGTTGTGAAGTTTCAAGTTGCGGAGTCTCAAGTTGTGGAGTTTCCAGTTGTGGAGTTTCTAGTTGTGGAGTTTCTAGTTGTTGAGTTTCTTGTTGTGAAGTATCTAGTTTTGCAGTTTCTAGTCGTGGAGTTTCTAGATATGGAATTTCTAGTTGCCGAGTCTGTATTTGTGAAGTTTGAAGTTGAGGAGTTTCTAGTTGTGGAGTTTCTAGTTGTGGAGTCTCTAGTTGTGGAGTTTCTAGTTGCAGAGTATCTAGTTGTGGAGTTTCCAGTTGTGGAGTTTTTAGTTGGGGAGTTGCAGAGTTTCTAGTTGCGGAGTTTCTAGTTGTGGAGTTTCTGGTTGTGGAGTTTCTAGTTGAGGAGTTTCAAGTTGTGGAGTTTCTAGTTGTGGAGTCTCTAGTTGCGGAGTTTCTAGTTGTAGATTTTCCAGTTGTGGAGTTTCTAGTTGTTGAGTTGCGGAGTCTCTAGTTGTTGAGTTTCTAGTTGCAGAGTCTCTAGTTGTGGAGTTTCAAGTTGTGGAGTCTCTAGATGTGGAGTTTCTAGTTGTCGAGTTTCCAGTTGTGGAGTATCTAGTAGTGGAGTTTCGGGTTGTGGAGTTTCTAGTTGTGGAGTTTCTAGTTGCAGAGTCTCTAGTTGTGGAGTTTCAAGTTGTGGAGTCTCTAGCTGTGGAGTTTCTAGTTGCCGAGTTTCCAGTTGTGGAGTATATAGTAGTGGAGCTTCCAGTTGTGGAGTCCCTAGTTGTGGAGTTTCTAGTTGCGGAGTCCCAAGCTGTGGAGTTTCAAGTTGTGAAGTTTCTAGTTCTGGACTCTCAAGTTGTGGAGTTTAAAGTTGTGGAGTTTTAAGTTGTGGAGTCTCTAGTTGTGGAGTTTTTAGTTGCAGAGTATCTAGTTGTGGAGTTTCCAGTTGTGGAGTTTCTAGTTGTGAAGTTGCAGAGTCTCTGGTTGTGAGTTTTTAGTTGTGGAGTTTCTAGTTGTGGAGTTTCGAGTTGTGGAGTCTCTAGTTGTGGAGTTTCTAGTTGTGGAATGTAGAGTTGTGGAGCTTCTAGTTGTGGAGTTACTAGTTGCGGATTTTCTAGCTGTGGATTTTCTAGTTGCGTAACTTAAGGTCGTGAGGTTTCAAGTTGTGGAGTTTCTATTTGTGGAGTTTCTAGTTGTGGAGTCTCTAGTTGTGTAGTTTCTAGCTGCGGAGTTTCTAGTTGCGAAAGTTTCTATTTGTGGAGTATCTAGCTGCGGAGTTTCTAGTTGCAGAGTCTCTGATTGTGGAGTTTCTAGTTGTGGAGTCTCTAGTTGTGGATTTTCTAGTTGTGGAGTTTCTAGTTGTGGGGTTTCCAGTTGTGGAGTTATAGTTGTGGACTTTCTAGACATGAAATTTCTTGTAGCCGAATCTCTATTTGTGGAGCTTGTAGTTGTGAACTTTGTAGTTGTTGAGTTTCTAGTTGTGGAGTCTCTAGTTGCAGAGTTTCTAGTTGTGGAGTGTCTGGTTGTGGTGTTTCTAGTTGTGGAGTTTCTGGTTGTGGAGTTTCTAGTTGTGGAGTTTCAAGTTGTGGAGTTTCTAGTTGTGGAGTCTCAAGTTGTGGAGTTTAAAGTTGTGGAGTCTCTAGTTGGGGAGTTTCTAGTTGCAGAGTATCTAGTTGTGGAGTTTCCAGTTGTGGAGTTTCTAGTTGTGGAGTTGAGGAGTCTCTGGTTGTGGAGTTTCTAGTTGTGGAGTTTCTAGTTGTGAAGTTTCGAGTTGCAGAGTCTCTAGTTGTGGAGTTTCTAGTTGTGGATTTTCCAGTTGTGGAGTATCTAGTTGTGGAGTTTCCAGTTGTGAAGTATCTAGTTGTGGAGTTTCCAGTTGTGGGGTATCTAGTTGTGGAGTTTTAAGTTGTGGAGTTTATAGTTGCGGAGTTTCTAGTTGCGGAGTTTTTAATAGTGGAGTTTCTAGTTGTGAAGTTTCAAGTTGCGGAGTCTCAAGTTGTGGAGTTTCCAGTTGTGGAGTTTTTAGTTGTGGAGTTTCTAGTTGTTGAGTTTCTAGTTGTGAAGTATCTAGTTTTGCAGTTTCTAGTCGTGGAGTTTCTAGATATGGAATTTCTAGTTGCCGAGTCTGTATTTGTGAAGCTTGAAGTTGAGGAGTTTCTAGTTGTGGAGTTTCTAGTTGTGGAGTCTCTAGTTGTGGAGTTTCTAGTTCAGAGTATCTAGTTGTGGAGTTTCCAGTTGTGAAGTTTCTAGTTGTGGAGTTGCAGAGTTTCTAGTTGCGGAGTTTCTAGTTGTGGAGTTTCTGGTTGTGGAGTTTCTAGTTGAGGAGTTTCAAGTTGTGGAGTTCCTAGTTGTGGAGTCTCTAGTTGTGGAGTCTCTAGTTGCGGAGTTTCTAGTTGTAGATTTTCCAGTTGTGGAGTTTCTAGTTGTTGAGTTGCGGAGTCTCTAGTTGTTGAGTTTCTAGCTGCAGAGTCTCTAGTTGTGGAGTTTCAAGTTGTGGAGTCTCTAGATGTGGAGTTTCTAGTTGTCGAGTTTCCAGTTGTGGAGTATGTAGTAGTGGAGTTTCGGGTTGTGGAGTTTCAAGTTGTGGAGTTTCTAGTTGTGGAGTTTCTAGTTGCAGAGTCTCTAGTTGTGGAGTTTCAAGTTGTGGAGTCTCTAGCTGTGGAGTTTCTAGTTGCCGAGTTTCCAGTTGTGGAGTATATAGTAGTGGAGCTTCCAGTTGTGGAGTCCCTAGTTGTGGAGTTTCTAGTTGCGGAGTCCCAAGCTGTGGAGTTTCAAGTTGTGAAGTTTCTAGTTGTGGACTCTCAAGTTGTGGAGTTTAAAGTTGTGGAGTTTTAAGTTGTGGAGTCTCTAGTTGTGGAGTTTTTAGTTGCAGAGTATCTAGTTGTGGAGTTTCCAGTTGTGGAGTTTCTAGTTGTGAAGTTGCAGAGTCTCTGGTTGTGAGTTTTTAGTTGTGGAGTTTCTAGTTGTGGAGTTTCGAGTTGTGGAGTCTCAAGTTGTGGAGTTTCTAGTTGTGGAATGTAGAGTTGTGGAGCTTCTAGTTGTGGAGTTACTAGTTGCGGATTTTCTAGCTGTGGATTTTCTAGTTGCGTAACTTAAGGTCGTGAGGTTTCAAGTTGTGGAGTTTCTATTTGTGGAGTTTCTAGTTGTGGAGTCTCTAGTTGTGTAGTTTCTAGCTGCGGAGTTTCTAGTTGCGGAGTTTCTATTTGTGGAGTATCTAGCTGCGGAGTTTCTAGTTGCAGAGTCTCTGATTGTGGAGTTTCTAGTTGCGGAGTCTCTAGTTGTGGATTTTCTAGTTGTGGAGTTTCTAGTTGTGGGGTTTACAGTTGTGGAGTTATAGTTGTGGACTTTCTAGACACGAAATTTCTTGTAGCCGAATCTCTATTTGTGGAGCTTGTAGTTGTGGACTTTCTAGTTGTTGAGCTTCTAGTTGTGGAGTCTCTAGTTGCAGAGTTTCTAGTTGTAGAGTGTCTGGTTGTGGTGTTTCTAGTTGTGGAGTTTCTGGTTGTGGAGTTTCTAGTTGTGGAGTTTCAAGTTGTGGAGTTTCTAGTTGTGGAGTCTCAAGTTGTGGAGTTTAAAGTTGTGGAGTCTCTAGTTGTGGAGTTTCTAGTTGCAGAGTATCTAGTTGTGGAGTTTCCAGTTGTGGAGTTTCTAGTTGTGGAGTTGAGAAGTCTCTGGTTGTGGAGTTTCTAGTTGTGGAGTTTCGAGTTGTGAAGTTTCGAGTTGTGGAGTCTCTAGTTGTGGAGTTTCCAGTTGTGGAGTTTTTAGTTGTGGAGTTTCTAGTTGTGGAGTTTCTAGTTGTGAAGTATCTATTTTTGCAGTTTCTAGTCGTGGAGTTTCTAGATATGGAATTTCTAGTTGCCGAGTCTGTATTTGTGAAGTTTGAAGTTGAGGAGTTTCTAGTTGTGGAGTTTCTAGTTGTGGAGTCTCTAGTTGTGGAGTTTCTAGTTGCAGAGTATCTAGTTGTGGAGTTTCCAGTTGTGGAGTTTCTAGTTGTGGAGTTGCAGAGTTTCTAGTTGCGGAGTTTCTAGTTGTGGAGTTTCTGGTTGTGGAGTTTCTAGTTGAGGAGTTTCAAGTTGTGGAGTTTCTAGTTGTGGAGTCTCTAGTTGCGGAGTTTCTAGTTGTAGATTTTCCAGTTGTGGAGTTTCTAGTTGTTGAGTTGCGGAGTCTCTAGTTGTTGAGTTTCTAGTTGCAGAGTCTCTAGTTGTGGAGTTTCAAGTTGTGGAGTCTCTAGATGTGGAGTTTCTAGTTGTCGAGTTTCCAGTTGTGGAGTATCTAGTAGTGGAGTTTCGGGTTGTGGAGTTTCTAGTTGTGGAGTTTCTAGTTGTGGAGTCCCTAGTTGTGGAGTTTCTATTTGCGGAGTTTCTAGTTGTGGAGTTTCAAGTTGCGGAGTCTCAAGATGGGGAGCTTCTAGTTGTTGAATTTTTAGTTGTTGAGTTTCTAGTTTGAAGTCTCTAGTTGTAGATTCTCTAGTTGTGGAGTCTCTAGTTTAGGAGTTTTCTAGTTGAAGAGTTTTTTGATGTGGAGTGTCTAGTTGTGGAGTTTCCAGCTGTGGAGTTTCGAGTTGTGGAGTTTCTAGTTGCAGAGTCTCTAGTTGTGGAGTTTCAAGTTGTGGAGTCTCTAGTTGTGGAGTTTCTAGTTGCCGAGTTTCCAGTTGTGGAGTATCTAGTAGTGGAGTTTCAAGTTGTGGAGTTTCAAGTTGTGGAGTCTCTAGTTGTGGAGTTTCTAGTTGCAGAGTAACTAGTTATGGAGTTTCCAGTTGTGGAGTTTGTAGTTGTGAAGTTGCGGAGTCTATGGTTGTGGAGTTTTTAGTTGTGGAGTTTCTAGTTGTGGAGTTTCGAGTTGTGGAGTCTCTAGTTGTGGAGTTTCTAGTTGTGGACTTTTTAGTTGTGGAGTATCTAGCTGTGGAGTTTCCAGTTGTGGAGTATCTAGTTGTGGAGTTTTAAGTTGTGGAGTTTCTAGTTGCGGAGTTTCTAGTTGCGGAGTTTTTAATAGCGAAGTTTCTAGTTGTGAAGTTTCAAGTTAAGGAGTCTCAAGTTGTGGAGTTTCCAGTTGTGGAGTTTTTAGTTGTGGAGTTTCTAGTTGTTGAGTTTCTAGTTGTGAAGTCTCTAGTTTTGCAGTTTCTAGTTTTGCAGTTTCTAGATATGGAATTTCTAGTTGCCGAGTCTGTATTTGTGGAGTTTGTAGTTGTGGAGTTTCTAGTTGTGGAGTTTCTAGTTGTGGAGTCTCTAGTTGCGGAGTTTCTAGTTGTAGATTTTCTAGTTGTGGAGTATCTAGTTGTGGATTTTCCAGTTGTGGAGTTTCTAGTTGTTGAGTTGCGGAGTCTCTAGTTGTTGAGTTTCTAGTTGCAGAGTCTCTAGTTGTGGAGTTTCAAGTTGTGGAGTCTCTAGATGTGGAGTTTTTAGGTGTCGAGTTTCCAGTTGTGGAGTCTCAAGCTGTGAAATTTCTAGTTGTTGAGTTTTTAGTTGTGGAGTTTCTAGTTGTTGAGTTTCTAGTTTGAAGTCTGTAGTTGTAGATTCTCTAGTTGTGGAGTCTCTAGTTTAGGAGTTTCTAGTTGAAGAGTTTTTTTGTTGTGGAGTGTCTAGTTGTGGAGTTTCCAGTTGTGGAGTTTCCAGTTGTGGAGTTTCGAGTTGTGGAGTTTCTAGTGTCAGAGTCTCTAGTTATGGAGTTTCAAGTTGTGGAGTCTCTAGTTGTGGAGTTTGTAGTTGCCGAGTTTCCAGTTGTGGAGTATCTAGTAGTGGAGTTTCAAGTTGTGGAGTTTTTAGTTGTGGAGTCTCAAGTTGTGGAGTTTAAAGTTGTGGAGTTTCAAGTTGTAGAGTCTCTAGTTGTGGAGTTTCTAGTTTCAGAGTATCTAGTTATGGAGTTTCCAGTTGTGGAGTTTCTAGTTGTGAAGTTGCGGAGTCTATGCTTGTGAAGTTTTTAGTTTTGGAGTTTCTAGTTGTGGAGTTTCGAGTTGTGGAGTCTCTAGTTGTGGAGTTTCTAGTTGTGGAGTTTTTAGTTGTGGAGTATCTAGTTGTGGAGTTTCCAGTTGTGAAGTATCTAGCTGTGGAGTTTCCAGTTGTGGAGTATCTAGTTGTGGAGTTTTAAGTTGTGAAGTTTCTAGTTGCGGAGTTTTTAATAGCGGAGTTTCTAGTTGTGAAGTTTCAAGTTGCGGAGTCTCAAGTTGTGGAGTTTCCAGTTGTGGAGTTTTTAGTTGTGGAGTTTCTAGTTGTTAAGTTTCTAGTTGTGAAGTCTCTAGTTTTGCAGTTTCTAGCTGTGGAGTTTATAGATATGGAATTTCTAGTTGCCGAGTCTGTATTTGTGGAGTTTCTAGTTGTTGAGTTTTTAGTTGTGGAGTTTCTAGTTGTTGAGTTTCTAGTTTGAAGTCTCTAGTAGTAGATTCTCTAGTTGTGGAGTCTCTAGTTTAGGAGTTTCTAGTTGAAGAGATTTTGTTGTGGAGTGTCTAGTTGTGGAGTTTCCAGTTGTGGAGTTTCGAGTTGTGAAGTTTGTAGTTGCAGAGTCTCTAGTTGTAGAGTTTCAAGTTGTGGAGTCTCTAGTTGTGGAGTTTCTAGTTGCCGAGTTTGCGGTTGTGGAGTATATAGTAGTGGAGTTTCCAGTTCTGGAGTCCCTAGTTGTGGAGTTTCTAGTTGCGGAGTCCCAAGCTGTGGAGTTTCAAGTTGTGAAGTTTCCAGTTGTGGACTCTCAAGTTGTGGAGATTAAAGTTGTGGATTTTTAAGTTGTGGAGTCTCTAGTTGTGGAGTTTCTAGTTGCAGAGTATCTAGTTGTGGAGTTTCCAGTTGTGGAGTTTCTAGTTGTGAAGTTGCGGAGTCTCTCGTTGTGAGTTTTTAGTTGTGGAGTTTCTAGTTGTGGAGTTTCGAGTTGTGGAGTCTCTAGTTGTGGAGTTTCTAGTTGTGGAATGTAGAGTTGTGGAGTTTCTAGTTGTGGAGTTACTAGTTGCGGAGTCTCTAGTTGTGTAGTTTCTAGCTGCGGAGTTTCTAGTTGCGGAGTTTCTATTTGTGGAGTATCTAGCTGCGGAGTTTCTAGTTGCAGAGTCTCTGATTGTGGAGTTTCTAGTTGCGGAGTCCCTGTTGTGGAGTTTATAGTTGTGGAGTTTCTAGTTGTGGGGTTTCCAGTTGTGGAGTTATAGTTGTGGACTTTCTAGACATGAAATTTCTTGTAGCCGAATCTCTATTTGTGGAGCTTGTAGTTGTGGACTTTCTAGTTGTTGAGTTTCTAGTTGTGGAGTCTCTAGTTGCAGAGTTTCTAGTTGTGGAGTGTCTGGTTGTGGTGTTTCTACTTGTGGAGTTTCTGGTTGTGGAGTTTCTAGTTGTGGAGTTTCCAGTTGTGGAGTTTCTAGTTGCAGAGTATCTAGTTGTGGAGTTTCCATGTGTGGAGTTTCTAGTTGTCGAGTTGCGGAGTCTCTGGTTGTGGAGTTTCTAGTTGTGGAGTTTCTATTCTTGGAGTTTCGAGTTGTGGAGTCTCTAGTTGTGGAGTTTCTAGTTGTGGAGTTTCCAGTAGTGGAGTATCTAGTTGTGGAGTTTCCAGTTGTGAAGTATCTAGTTGTGGAGTTTCCAGTTGTGGAGTATCTAGTTGTGAAGTTTTAAGTTGTGAAGTTTCTAGTTGCGGAGTTTCTAGTTGCGGAGTTTTTAATGGAGGAGTTTCTAGTTGTGAAGTTTCAAGTTGCGGAGTCTCAAGTTGTGGAGTTTCCAGTTGTGGAGTTTTAAGTTGTGGAGTTTCTAGTTGCGGAGTTTTTAATAGTGGAGTTTCTAGTTGTGAAGTTTCAAGTTGCGGAGTCTCAAGTTGTGGAGTTTCCAGTTGTGGAGTTTTTAGTTGTGGAGTTTCTAGTTGTTGAGTTTCTAGTTGTGAAGTCGCTAGTTTTGCAGTTTCTAGTCGTGGAGTTTCTAGATATGGAATTTCTAGTTGCCGAGTCTGTATTTGTGAAGTTTGAAGTTGAGGAGTTTCTAGTTGTGGAGTTTCTAGTTGTGGAGTCTCTAGTTGTGGAGTTTCTAGTTGCAGAGTATCTAGTTGTGGAGTTTCCAGTTGTGGAGTTTCTCGTTGCGGAGTTTTTAGTTGTGGAGTTTCTGGTTGTGGAGTTTCTAGTTGAGGAGTTTCAAGTTGTGGAGTTTCTAGTTGTGGTGTCTCTAGTTGTGGAGTCTCTAGTTGCGGAGTTTCTAGTTGTAGATTTTCCAGTTGGGGAGTTTTTAGTTGTTGAGTTGCGGAGTCTCTAGTTGTTGAGTTTCTAGTTGCAGAGTCTCTAGTTGTGGAGTTTCAAGTTGTGGAGTCTCTAGATGTGGAGTTTCTAGTTGTCGTGTTTCCAGTTGTGGAGTATCTAGTAGTGGAGTTTCGGGTTGTGGAGTTTCTAGTTGTGGAGATTCTAGTTGTGGAGTCCCTAGTTGTGGAGTTTCTAGTTGCGGAGTTTCTAGTTGTGGAGTTTCAAGTTCCGGAGTCTCAAGCTGAGGAGTTTCTAGTTGTTGAGTTTTTAGTTGTGGAGTTTCTAGTTGTTGAGTTTCTAGTTTGAAGTCTCTAGTTGTAGATTCTCTAGTTGTGGAGTCTCTAGTTTAGGAGTTTCTAGTTGAAGAGTTTTTTGTTGTGGAGTGTCTAGTTGTGGAGTTTCCAGCTGTGGAGTTTCGAGTTGTGGAGTTTCTAGTTGCAGAGTCTCTAGTTGTGGAGTTTCAAGATGTGGAGTCTCTAGTTGTGGAGTTTCTAGTTGCCGAGTTTCCAGTTGTGGAGTATCTAGTAGTGGAGTTTCAAGTTGTGGAGTTTCTAGTTGTGGAGTCTCAAGTTGTGGAGTTTAAAGTTGTGGAGTTTCAAGTTGTGGAGTCTCTAGTTGTGGAGTTTCTAGTTGCAGAGTATCTAGTAATGGAGTTTCCAGTTGTGGAGTTTCTAGTTGTGAAGTTGCGGAGTCTATGGTTGTGGAGTATTTAGTTGTGAAGTTTCTAGTTGTGGAGTTTCGAGTTGTGGAGTCTCTAGTTGTTGAGTTTCTAGTTGTGGAGTATCTAGTTGTGGAGTTTCCAGTTGTGAAGTATCTAGCTGTGGAGTTTCCAGTTGTGGAGTATCTAGTTGTGGAGTTTTAAGTTGCGGAGTTTCTAGTTGCGGAGTTTTTAATAGCGGAGTTTCTAGTTGTGAAGTTTCAAGTTGCGGAGTCTCAAGTTGTGGAGTTTCCAGTTGTGGAGTTTTTAGTTGTGGAGTTTTTAATTGTTGAGTTTTTAGTTGTGAAGTCTCTAGTTTTGCAGTTTCTAGCTGTGGAGTTTCTAGATATGGAATTTCTAGTTGCCGAGTCTGTATTTTTTGGAGTTTCTAGTTGTTGAGTTTTTAGTTGTGGAGTTTCTAGTTGTTGAGTTTCTAGTTTGAAGTCTCTAGTAGTAGATTCTCTAGTTGTGGAGTCTCTAGTTTAGGAGTTCCTAGTTGAAGAGATTTTGTTGTGGAGTGTCTAGTTGTGGAGTTTCCAGTTGTGGAGTTTCGAGTTGTGGAGTTTCTAGTTGCAGAGCCTCTAGTTGTGGAGTTTCAAGTTGTGGAGTCTCTAGCTGTGGAGTTTCTAGTTGCCGAGTTTCCAGTTGTGGAGTATATAGTAGTGGAGCTTCCAGTTGTGGAGTCCCTAGTTGTGGAGTTTCTAGTTGCGGAGTCCCAAGCTGTGGAGTTTCAAGTTGTGAAGTTTCTAGTTGTGGACTCTCAAGTTGTGGAGTTTAAAGTTGTGGAGTTTTAAGTTGTGGAGTCTCTAGTTGTGGAGTTTCTAGTTGCAGAGTATCAAGTTGTGGAGTTTCCAGTTGTGGAGTTTCTAGTTGTGAAGTTGCGGAGTCTCTCGTTGTGAGTTTTTAGTTGTGGAGTTTCGAGTTGTGGAGTCTCTAGTTGTGGAGTTTCTAGTTGTGGAATGTAGAGTTGTGGAGTTTCTAGTTGTGGAGTTACTAGTTGCGGATTTTCTAGCTGTGGATTTTCTAGTTGCGTAACTTAAGGTCGTGAGGTTTCAAGTTGTGGAGTTTTTATTTGTGGAGTTTCTAGTTGTGGAGTTTCTAGTTGTGGAGTCTCTAGTTGTGTAGTTTCTAGCTGCGGAGTTTCTAGTTGCGGAGTTTCTATTTGTGGAGTATCTAGCTGCGGAGTTTCTAGTTGCAGAGTCTCTGATTGTGGAGTTTCTAGTTGCGGAGTCCCTGTTGTGGAGTTTATAGTTGTGGAGTTTCTAGTTGTGGGGTTTCCAGTTGTGGAGTTATAGTTGTGGACTTTCTAGACATGAAATTTCTTGTAGCCGAATCTCTATTTGTGGAGCTTGTAGTTGTGGACTTTCTAGTTGTTGAGTTTCTAGTTGTGGAGTCTCTAGTTGCAGAGTTTCTAGTTGTGGAGTGTCTGGTTGTGGTGTTTCTACTTGTGGAGTTTCTGGTTGTGGAGTTTCTAGTTGTGGAGTTTCCAGTTGTGGAGTTTCTAGTTGTGGAGTCTCAAGTTGTGGAGTTTAAAGTTGTAGAGTTTCAAGTTGTGGAGTCTCTAGTTGTGGAGTTTCTAGTTGCAGAGTATCTAGTTGTGGAGTTTCCATGTGTGGAGTTTCTAGTTGTCGAGTTGCGGAGTCTCTGGTTGTGGAGTTTCTAGTTGTGGAGTTTCTATTCTTGGAGTTTCGAGTTGTGGAGTCTCTAGTTGTGGAGTTTCTAGTTGTGGAGTTTCCAGTAGTGGAGTATCTAGTTGTGGAGTTTCCAGTTGTGAAGTATCTAGTTGTGGAGTTTCCAGTTGTGGAGTATCTAGTTGTGAAGTTTTAAGTTGTGAAGTTTCTAGTTGCGGAGTTTCTAGTTGCGGAGTTTTTAATGGAGGAGTTTCTAGTTGTGAAGTTTCAAGTTGCGGAGTCTCAAGTTGTGGAGTTTCCAGTTGTGGAGTTTTAAGTTGTGGAGTTTCTAGTTGCGGAGTTTTTAATAGTGGAGTTTCTAGTTGTGAAGTTTCAAGTTGCGGAGTCTCAAGTTGTGGAGTTTCCAGTTGTGGAGTTTTTAGTTGTGGAGTTTCTAGTTGTTGAGTTTCTAGTTGTGAAGTCGCTAGTTTTGCAGTTTCTAGTCGTGGAGTTTCTAGATATGGAATTTCTAGTTGCCGAGTCTGTATTTGTGAAGTTTGAAGTTGAGGAGTTTCTAGTTGTGGAGTTTCTAGTTGTGGAGTCTCTAGTTGTGGAGTTTCTAGTTGCAGAGTATCTAGTTGTAGAGTTTCCAGTTGTGGAGTTTCTCGTTGCGGAGTTTTTAGTTGTGGAGTTTCTGGTTGTGGAGTTTCTAGTTGAGGAGTTTCAAGTTGTGGAGTTTCTAGTTGTGGAGTCTCTAGTTGTGGAGTCTCTAGTTGCGGAGTTTCTAGTTGTAGATTTTCCAGTTGGGGAGTTTCTAGTTGTTGAGTTGCGGAGTCTCTAGTTGTTGAGTTTCTAGTTGCAGAGTCTCTAGTTGTGGAGTTTCAAGTTGTGGAGTCTCTAGATGTGGAGTTTCTAGTTGTCGAGTTTCCAGTTGTGGAGTATCTAGTAGTGGAGTTTCGGGTTGTGGAGTTTCTAGTTGTGGAGATTCTAGTTGTGGAGTCCCTAGTTGTGGAGTTTCTAGTTGCGGAGTTTCTAGTTGTGGAGTTTCAAGTTGCGGAGTCTCAAGCTGAGGAGTTTCTAGTTGTTGAGTTTTTAGTTGTGGAGTTTCTAGTTGTTGAGTTTCTAGTTTGAAGTCTCTAGTTGTAGATTCTTTAGTTGTGGAGTCTCTAGTTTAGGAGTTTCTAGTTGAAGAGTTTTTTGTTGTGGAGTGTCTAGTTGTGGAGTTTCCAGCTGTGGAGTTTCGAGTTGTGGAGTTTCTAGTTGCAGAGTCTCTAGTTGTGGAGTTTCAAGATGTGGAGTCTCTAGTTGTGGAGTTTCTAGTTGCCGAGTTTCCAGTTGTGGAGTATCTAGTAGTGGAGTTTCAAGTTGTGGAGTTTCTAGTTGTGGAGTCTCAAGTTGTGGAGTTTAAAGTTGTGGAGTTTCAAGTTGTGGAGTCTCTAGTTGTGGAGTTTCTAGTTGCAGAGTATCTAGTAATGGAGTTTCCAGTTGTGAAGTATCTAGCTGTGGAGTTTCCAGTTGTGGAGTATCTAGTTGTGGAGTTTTAAGTTGCGGAGTTTCTAGTTGCGGAGTTTTTAATAGCGGAGTTTCTAGTTGTGAAGTTTCAAGTTGCGGAGTCTCAAGTTGTGGAGTTTCCAGTTGTGGAGTTTTTAGTTGTGGAGTTTTTAATTGTTGAGTTTTTAGTTGTGAAGTCTCTAGTTTTGCAGTTTCTAGCTGTGGAGTTTCTAGATATGGAATTTCTAGTTGCCGAGTCTGTATTTTTTGGAGTTTCTAGTTGTTGAGTTTTTAGTTGTGGAGTTTCTAGTTGTTGAGTTTCTAGCTTGAAGTCTCTAGTAGTAGATTCTCTAGTTGTGGAGTCTCTAGTTTAGGAGTTCCTAGTTGAAGAGATTTTGTTGTGGAGTGTCTAGTTGTGGAGATTCCAGTTGTGGAGTTTCGAGTTGTGGAGTTTCTAGTTGCAGAGCCTCTAGTTGTGGAGTTTCAAGTTGTGGAGTCTCTAGCTGTGGAGTTTCTAGTTGCCGAGTTTCCAGTTGTGGAGTATATAGTAGTGGAGCTTCCAGTTGTGGAGTCCCTAGTTGTGGAGTTTCTAGTTGCGGAGTCCCAAGCTGTGGAGTTTCAAGTTGTGAAGTTTCTAGTTGTGGACTCTCAAGTTGTGGAGTTTAAAGTTGTGGAGCTTTAAGTTGTGGAGTCTCTAGTTGTGGAGTTTTTAGTTGCAGAGTATCTAGTTGTGGAGTTTCCAGTTGTGGAGTTTCTAGTTGTGAAGTTGCAGAGTCTCTGGTTGTGAGTTTTTAGTTGTGGAGTTTCTAGTTGTGGAGTTTCGAGTTGTGGAGTCTCTAGTTGTGGAGTTTCTAGCTGTGGAGTTTTTAATTGTGGAGTATCTAGCTGTGGAGTTTCTAGTTGCAGAGTATCAAGTTGTGGAGTTTCCAGTTGTGGAGTTTCTAGTTGTGGAGTTGCAGAGTTTCTAGTTGTGGAGTTTCTGGTTGTGGAGTTTCTAGTTGAGGAGTTTCAAGTTGTGGAGTTTCTAGTTGTGGAATCTCTAGTTGTGGAGTCTCTAGTTGCGGAGTTTCTAGTTGTAGATTTTCCAGTTGTGGAGTTTCTAGTTGTTGAGTTGCGGAGTCTCTAGTTGTTGAGTTTCTAGTTGCAGAGTCTCTAGTTGTGGAGTTTCAAGTTGTGGAGTCTCTAGATGTGGAGTTTCTAGTTGTCGAGTTTCCAGTTGTGGAGTATCTAGTAGTGGAGTTTCGGGTTGTGGAGTTTCTAGTTGTGGAGTTTCTAGTTGTGGAGTCCCTAGTTGTGGAGTTTCTATTTGCGGAGTTTCTAGTTGTGGAGTTTCAAGTTGCGGAGTCTCAAGATGGGGAGTTTGTAGTTGTTGAATTTTTAGTTGTTGAGTTTGTAGCTGTTGAGTTTCTAGTTTGAAGTCTCTAGTTGTAGATTCTCTAGTTGTGGAGTCTCTAGTTTAGGAGTTTCTAGTTGAAGAGTTTTTTGTTGTGGAGTGTCTAGTTGTGGAGTTTCCAGTTGTGGAGTTTCCAGTTGTGGAGTTTCGAGTTGTGGAGTTTCTAGTGTCAGAGTCTCTAGTTGTGGAGTTTCAAGTTGTGGAGTCTCTAGTTGTGGAGTTTGTAGTTGCCGAGTTTCCAGTTGTGGAGTATCTAGTAGTGGAGTTTCAAGTTGTGGAGTTTTTAGTTGTGGAGTCTCAAGTTGTGGAGTTTAAAGTTGTGGAGTTTAAAGTTGTAAAGTCTCTAGTTGTGGAGTTTCTAGTTTCAGAGTATCTAGTTATGGAGTTTCCAGTTGTGGAGTTTCTAGTTGTGAAGTTGCGGAGTCTATGGTTGTGTAGTTTTTAGTTGTGGAGTTTCTAGTTGTGGAGTTTCGAGTTGTGGAGTCTCTAGTTGTGGAGTTTCAAGTTGTGGAGTTTTTAGTTGCGGAGTATCTAGTTGTGGAGTTTCCAGTTGTGAAGTATCTAGCTGTGGAGTTTCCAGTTGTGGAGTATCTAGTTGTGGAGTTTTAAGTTGTGGAGTTTCTAGTTGCGGAGTTTTTAATAGCGGAGTTTCTAGTTGTGAAGTTTCAAGTTGCGGAGTCTCAAGTTGTGGAGTTTCTAGTTGTTAAGTTTTTAGTTGTGGAGTTTCTAGTTGTTGAGTTTCTAGTTTGAAGTCTCTAGTAGTAGATTCTCTAGTTGTGGAGTCTCTAGTTTAGGAGTTTCTAGTTGAAGAGATTTTGTTGTGGAGTGCCTAGTTGTGGAGTTTCCAGTTGTGGAGTTTCGAGTTGTGAAGTTTCTAGTTGCAGAGTCTCTAGTTGTGGAGTTTCAAGTTGTAGAGTCTCTAGTTGTGGAGTTTCTAGTTGCCGAGTTTGCAGTTGTGGAGTATATAGTAGTGGAGTTTCCAGTTGTGGAGTCCCTAGTTGTGGAGTTTCTAGTTGCGGAGTCCCAAGCTGTGGAGTTTCAAGTTGTGAAGTTTCTAGTTGTGGACTCTCAAGTTGTGGAGTTTAAAGTTGTGGAGTTTTAAGTTGTGGAGTCTCTAGTTGTGGAGTTTCTAGTTGCAGAGTATCAAGTTGTGGAGTTTCCAGTTGTGGAGTTCCTAGTTGTGAAGTTGCGGAGTCTCTCGTTGTGAGTTTTTAGTTGTGGAGCTTCTAGTTGTGGAGTTTCGAGTTGTGGAGTCTCTAGTTGTGGAATGTAGAGTTGTGGAGTTTCTAGTTGTGGGGTTACTAGTTGCGGATTTTCTAGCTGTGGATTTTCTAGTTGCGTAACTTAAGGTCGTGAGGTTTCAAGTTGTGGAGTTTTTATTTGTGGAGTTTCCAGTTGTGGAGTTTCTGGTTGTGGAGTCTCTAGTTGTGTAGTTTCTAGCTGCGGAGTTTCTAATTGCGGAGTTTCTATTTGTGGAGTATCTAGCTGCGGAGTTTCTAGTTGCAGAGTCTCTGATTGTGGAGTTTCTAGTTGCGGAGTCCCTGTTGTGGAGTTTATAGTTGTGGAGTTTCTAGTTGTGGGGTTTCCAGTTGTGGAGTTATAGCTGTGAACTTTCTAGACATGAAATTTCTTGTAGCCGAATCTCTATTTGTGGAGCTTGTAGTTGTGGACTTTCTAGTCGTTGAGTTTCTAGTTGTGGAGTCTCTAGTTGCAGAATTTCTAGTAGTGGAGTGTCTGGTTGTGGTGTTTCTAGTTGTGGAGTTTCTGGTTGTGGAGTTTCTAGTTGTCGAATTTCCAGTTCTGGAGTTTCTAGTTGTGGAGTCTCAAGTTGTGGAGTTTAAAGTTGTAGAGTTTCAAGTTGTGGAGTCTCTAGTATGGAGTTTCTAGTTGCAGAGTATCTAGTTGTGGAGTTTCCATGTGTGGAGTTTCTAGTTGTCGAGTTGCGGAGTCTCTGGTTGTGGAGTTTCTTGTTGTGGAGTTTCTAGTTGTGGAGTTTCGAGTTGTGGAGTCTCTAGTTGTGGAGTTTCTAGTTGTGGAGTTTCCAGTAGTGGAGTATCTAGTTGTGGAGTTTCCAGTTGTGAAGTATCTAGTTGTGGAGTTTCCAGTTGTGGAGTATCTAGTTGTTAAGTTTTAAGTTGTGAAGTTTCTAGTTGCGGAGTTTCTAGTTGCGGAGTTTTTAATAGAGGAGTTTCTAGTTGTGAAGTTTCAAGTTGTGGAGTCTCAAGTTGTGGAGTTTCCAGTTGTGGAGTTTTAAGTTGTGGAGTTTCTAGTTGCGGAGTTTTTAATAGTGGAGTTTCTAGTTGTGAAGTTTCAAGTTGCGGAGTCTCAAGTTGTGGAGTTTCCAGTTGTGGAGTTTTTAGTTGTGGAGTTTCTAGTTGTTGAGTTTCTATTTGTGAAGTCTCTAGTTTTGCAGTTTCTAGTCGTGGAGTTTCTAGATATGGAATTTCTAGTTGCCGAGTCTGTATTTGTGAAGTTTGAAGTTGAGGAGTTTCTAGTTGTGGAGTTTCTAGTTGTGGAGTCTCTAGTTGTGGAGTTTCTAGTTGCAGAATATCTAGTTGTGGAGTTTCCAGTTGTGGAGTTTCTAGTTGTGGAGTTGCGGAGTTTCTAGTTGCGGAGTTTCTAGTTGTGGAGTTTCTGGTTTTGGAGTTTCTAGTTGAGGAGTTTCAAGTTGTGGAGTTTCTAGTTGTGGAGTCTCTAGTTGCGGAGTTTCTAGTTGTAGATTTTTCAGTTGGGGAGTTTCTAGTTGTTGAGTTGCGGAGTCTCTAGTTGTTGAGTTTCTAGTTGCAGAGTCTCTAGTTGTGGAGTTTCAAGTTGTGGAGTCTCTAGATGTGGAGTTTCTAGTTGTCGAGTTTCCAGTTGTGGAGTATCTAGTAGTGGAGTTTCGGGTTGTGGAGTTTCTAGTTGTGGAGTTTCTAGTTGTGGAGTCCCTAGTTGTGGAGTTTCTAGTTGCGGAGTTTCTAGTTGTGGAGTTTCAAGTTGCGGAGTCTCAAGCTGAGGAGTTTCTAGTTGTTGTGTTTTTAGTTGTGGAGTTTCTAGTTGTTGAGTTTCTAGTTTGAAGTCTCTAGTTGTAGATTCTCTAGTTGTGGAGTCTCTAGTTTAGGAGTTTCTAGTTGAAGAGTTTTTTGTTGTGGAGTGTCTAGTTGTGGAGTTTCCAGCTGTGGAGTTTCGAGTTGTGGAGTTTCTAGTTGCAGAGTCTCTAGTTGTGGAGTTTCAAGATGTGGAGTCTCTAGTTGTGGAGTTTCTAGTTGCCGAGTTTCCAGTTGTGGAGTATCTAGTAGTGGAGTTTCAAGTTGTGGAGTTTCTAGTTGTGGAGTCTCAAGTTGTGGAGTTTAAAGTTGTGGAGTTTCAAGTTGTGGAGTCTCTAGCTGTGGAGTTTCTAGTTGCAGAGTATCTAGTTATGGAGTTTCCAGTTGTGGAGTTTCTAGTTGTGAAGTTGCGGAGTCTATGGTTGTGGAGTATTTAGTTGTGAAGTTTCTAGTTGTGGAGTTTCGAGTTGTGGAGTCTCTAGTTGTGGAGTTTCTAGTTGTGGAGTTTTTAGTTGTGGAGTATCTAGTTGTGGAGTTTCCAGTTGTGAAGTATCTAGCTGTGGAGTTTCCAGTTGTGGAGTATCTAGTTGTGGAGTTTTAAGTTGCGGAGTTTCTAGTTGCGGAGTTTCTAGTTGCGGAGTTTTTAATAGCGGAGTTTCTAGTTGTGAAGTTTCAAGTTGCGGAGTCTCAAGTTTTGGAGTTTCCAGTTGTGGAGTTTTTAGTTGTGGAGTTTTTAATTGTTGAGTTTCTAGTTGTGAAGTCTCTAGTTTTGCAGATTCTAGCTGTGGAGTTTCTAGATATGGAATTTCTAGTTGCCGAGTCTGTATTTTGTGGAGTTTCTAGTTGTTGAGTTTTTAGTTGTGGAGTTTCTAGTTGTTGAGTTTCTAGTTTGAAGTCTCTAGTAGTAGATTCTCTAGTTGTGGAGTCTCTAGTTTAGGAGTTTCTAGTTGAAGAGATTTTGTTGTGGAGTGTCTAGTTGTGGAGTTTCAAGTTGTGGAGTCTCTAGTTGTGGAGTTTCTAGTTGCCGAGTTTCCAGGTGTGGAGTATATAGTAGTGGAGTTTCCAGTTGCGGAGTCCCTAGTTGTAGAGTTTCTAGTTGCGGAGTCCCAAGCTGTGGAGTTTCAAGTTGTGAAGTTTCTAGTAGTGGACTCTCAAGTTGTGGAGTTTAAAGTTGTGGAGTTTTAAGTTGTGGAGTCTCTAGTTGTGGAGTTTATAGTTGCAGAGTATCTAGTTGTGGAGTTTCCAGTTGTGGAGTTTCTAGTTGTGAAGTTGCAGAGTCTCTGGTTGTGAGTTTTTAGTTGTGGAGTTTCTAGTTGTGGTGTCTCTAGTTGTGGAGTCTCTAGTTGCGGAGTTTCTAGTTGTAGATTTTCCAGTTGGGGAGTTTCTAGTTGTTGAGTTGCGGAGTCTCTAGTTGTTGAGTTTCTAGTTGCAGAGTCTCTAGTTGTGGAGTTTCAAGTTGTGGAGTCACTAGATGTGGAGTTTCTAGTTGTCGAGTTTCCAGTTGTGGAGTATCTAGTAGTGGAGTTTCGGGTTGTGGAGTTTCTAGTTGTGGAGATTCTAGTTGTGGAGTCCCTAGTTGTGGAGTTTCTAGTTGCGGAGTTTCTAGTTGTGGAGTTTCAAGTTGCGGAGTCTCAAGCTGAGGAGTTTCTAGTTGTTGAGTTTTTAGTTGTGGAGTTTCTAGTTGTTGAGTTTCTAGTTTGAAGTCTCTAGTTGTAGATTCTCTAGTTGCGGAGTCTCTAGTTGTGGATTTTCTAGTTGTGGAGTTTCTAGTTGTGGGGTTTCCAGTTGTGGAGTTATAGTTGTGGACTTTCTAGACATGAAATTTCTTGTAGCCGAATCTCTATTTGTGGAGCTTGTAGTTGTGGACTTTGTGGTTGTTGAGTTTCTAGTTGTGGAGTCTCTAGTTGCAGAGTTTCTAGTTGTGGAGTGTCTGGTTGTGGTGTTTCTAGTTGTGGAGTTTCTGGTTGTGGAGTTTCTAGTTGTGGAGTTTCAAGTTGTGGAGTTTCTAGTTGTGGAGTCTCAAGTTGTGGAGTTTAAAGTTGTGGAGTCTCTAGTTGGGGAGTTTCTAGTTGCAGAGTATCTAGTTGTGGAGTTTCCAGTTGTGGAGTTTCTAGTTGTGGAGTTGAGGAGTCTCTGGTTGTGGAGTTTCTAGTTGTGGAGTTTCTAGTTGTGATGTTTCGAGTTGTGGAGTCTCTAGTTGTGGAGTTTCTAGTTGTGGATTTTCCAGTTGTGGAGTATCTAGTTGTGGAGTTTCCAGTTGTGAAGTATCTAGTTGTGGAGTTTCCAGTTGTGGGGTATCTAGTTGTGGAGTTTTAACTTGTGGAGTTTCTAGTTGCGGAGTTTCTAGTTGCGGAGTTTTTAATAGTGGAGTTTCTAGTTGTGAAGTTTCAAGTTGCGGAGTCTCAAGTTGTGGAGTTTCCAGTTGTGGAGTTTTTAGTTGTGGAGTTTCTAGTTGTTGAGTTTCTTGTTGTGAAGTATCTAGTTTTGCAGTTTCTAGTCGTGGAGTTTCTAGATATGGAATTTCTAGTTGCCGAGTCTGTATTTGTGAAGTTTGAAGTTGAGGAGTTTCTAGTTGTGGAGTTTCTAGTTGTGGAGTCTCTAGTTGTGGAGTTTCTAGTTGCAGAGTATCTAGTTGTGGAGTTTCCAGTTGTGGAGTTTTTAGTTGGGGAGTTGCAGAGTTTCTAGTTGCGGAGTTTCTAGTTGTGGAGTTTCTGGTTGTGGAGTTTCTAGTTGAGGAGTTTCAAGTTGTGGAGTTTCTAGTTGTGGAGTCTCTAGTTGCGGAGTTTCTAGTTGTAGATTTTCCAGTTGTGGAGTTTCTAGTTGTTGAGTTGCGGAGTCTCTAGTTGTTGAGTTTCTAGTTGCAGAGTCTCTAGTTGTGGAGTTTCAAGTTGTGGAGTCTCTAGATGTGGAGTTTCTAGTTGTCGAGTTTCCAGTTGTGGAGTATCTAGTAGTGGAGTTTCGGGTTGTGGAGTTTCTAGTTGTGGAGTTTCTAGTTGCAGAGTCTCTAGTTGTGGAGTTTCAAGTTGTGGAGTCTCTAGCTGTGGAGTTTCTAGTTGCCGAGTTTCCAGTTGTGGAGTATATAGTAGTGGAGCTTCCAGTTGTGGAGTCCCTAGTTGTGGAGTTTCTAGTTGCGGAGTCCCAAGCTGTGGAGTTTCAAGTTGTGAAGTTTCTAGTTCTGGACTCTCAAGTTGTGGAGTTTAAAGTTGTGGAGTTTTAAGTTGTGGAGTCTCTAGTTGTGGAGTTTTTAGTTGCAGAGTATCTAGTTGTGGAGTTTCCAGTTGTGGAGTTTCTAGTTGTGAAGTTGCAGAGTCTCTGGTTGTGAGTTTTTAGTTGTGGAGTTTCTAGTTGTGGAGTTTCGAGTTGTGGAGTCTCTAGTTGTGGAGTTTCTAGTTGTGGAATGTAGAGTTGTGGAGCTTCTAGTTGTGGAGTTACTAGTTGCGGATTTTCTAGCTGTGGATTTTCTAGTTGCGTAACTTAAGGTCGTGAGGTTTCAAGTTGTGGAGTTTCTATTTGTGGAGTTTCTAGTTGTGGAGTCTCTAGTTGTGTAGTTTCTAGCTGCGGAGTTTCTAGTTGCGAAAGTTTCTATTTGTGGAGTATCTAGCTGCGGAGTTTCTAGTTGCAGAGTCTCTGATTGTGGAGTTTCTAGTTGTGGAGTCTCTAGTTGTGGATTTTCTAGTTGTGGAGTTTCTAGTTGTGGGGTTTCCAGTTGTGGAGTTATAGTTGTGGACTTTCTAGACATGAAATTTCTTGTAGCCGAATCTCTATTTGTGGAGCTTGTAGTTGTGAACTTTGTAGTTGTTGAGTTTCTAGTTGTGGAGTCTCTAGTTGCAGAGTTTCTAGTTGTGGAGTGTCTGGTTGTGGTGTTTCTAGTTGTGGAGTTTCTGGTTGTGGAGTTTCTAGTTGTGGAGTTTCAAGTTGTGGAGTTTCTAGTTGTGGAGTCTCAAGTTGTGGAGTTTAAAGTTGTGGAGTCTCTAGTTGGGGAGTTTCTAGTTGCAGAGTATCTAGTTGTGGAGTTTCCAGTTGTGGAGTTTCTAGTTGTGGAGTTGAGGAGTCTCTGGTTGTGGAGTTTCTAGTTGTGGAGTTTCTAGTTGTGAAGTTTCGAGTTGCAGAGTCTCTAGTTGTGGAGTTTCTAGTTGTGGATTTTCCAGTTGTGGAGTATCTAGTTGTGGAGTTTCCAGTTGTGAAGTATCTAGTTGTGGAGTTTCCAGTTGTGGGGTATCTAGTTGTGGAGTTTTAAGTTGTGGAGTTTATAGTTGCGGAGTTTCTAGTTGCGGAGTTTTTAATAGTGGAGTTTCTAGTTGTGAAGTTTCAAGTTGCGGAGTCTCAAGTTGTGGAGTTTCCAGTTGTGGAGTTTTTAGTTGTGGAGTTTCTAGTTGTTGAGTTTCTAGTTGTGAAGTATCTAGTTTTGCAGTTTCTAGTCGTGGAGTTTCTAGATATGGAATTTCTAGTTGCCGAGTCTGTATTTGTGAAGCTTGAAGTTGAGGAGTTTCTAGTTGTGGAGTTTCTAGTTGTGGAGTCTCTAGTTGTGGAGTTTCTAGTTCAGAGTATCTAGTTGTGGAGTTTCCAGTTGTGAAGTTTCTAGTTGTGGAGTTGCAGAGTTTCTAGTTGCGGAGTTTCTAGTTGTGGAGTTTCTGGTTGTGGAGTTTCTAGTTGAGGAGTTTCAAGTTGTGGAGTTCCTAGTTGTGGAGTCTCTAGTTGTGGAGTCTCTAGTTGCGGAGTTTCTAGTTGTAGATTTTCCAGTTGTGGAGTTTCTAGTTGTTGAGTTGCGGAGTCTCTAGTTGTTGAGTTTCTAGCTGCAGAGTCTCTAGTTGTGGAGTTTCAAGTTGTGGAGTCTCTAGATGTGGAGTTTCTAGTTGTCGAGTTTCCAGTTGTGGAGTATGTAGTAGTGGAGTTTCGGGTTGTGGAGTTTCAAGTTGTGGAGTTTCTAGTTGTGGAGTTTCTAGTTGCAGAGTCTCTAGTTGTGGAGTTTCAAGTTGTGGAGTCTCTAGCTGTGGAGTTTCTAGTTGCCGAGTTTCCAGTTGTGGAATATATAGTAGTGGAGCTTCCAGTTGTGGAGTCCCTAGTTGTGGAGTTTCTAGTTGCGGAGTCCCAAGCTGTGGAGTTTCAAGTTGTGAAGTTTCTAGTTGTGGACTCTCAAGTTGTGGAGTTTAAAGTTGTGGAGTTTTAAGTTGTGGAGTCTCTAGTTGTGGAGTTTTTAGTTGCAGAGTATCTAGTTGTGGAGTTTCCAGTTGTGGAGTTTCTAGTTGTGAAGTTGCAGAGTCTCTGGTTGTGAGTTTTTAGTTGTGGAGTTTCTAGTTGTGGAGTTTCGAGTTGTGGAGTCTCAAGTTGTGGAGTTTCTAGTTGTGGAATGTAGAGTTGTGGAGCTTCTAGTTGTGGAGTTACTAGTTGCGGATTTTCTAGCTGTGGATTTTCTAGTTGCGTAACTTAAGGTCGTGAGGTTTCAAGTTGTGGAGTTTCTATTTGTGGAGTTTCTAGTTGTGGAGTCTCTAGTTGTGTAGTTTCTAGCTGCGGAGTTTCTAGTTGCGGAGTTTCTATTTGTGGAGTATCTAGCTGCGGAGTTTCTAGTTGCAGAGTCTCTGATTGTGGAGTTTCTAGTTGCGGAGTCTCTAGTTGTGGATTTTCTAGTTGTGGAGTTTCTAGTTGTGGGGTTTACAGTTGTGGAGTTATAGTTGTGGACTTTCTAGACACGAAATTTCTTGTAGCCGAATCTCTATTTGTGGAGCTTGTAGTTGTGGACTTTCTAGTTGTTGAGCTTCTAGTTGTGGAGTCTCTAGTTGCAGAGTTTCTAGTTGTAGAGTGTCTGGTTGTGGTGTTTCTAGTTGTGGAGTTTCTGGTTGTGGAGTTTCTAGTTGTGGAGTTTCAAGTTGTGGAGTTTCTAGTTGTGGAGTCTCAAGTTGTGGAGTTTAAAGTTGTGGAGTCTCTAGTTGTGGAGTTTCTAGTTGCAGAGTATCTAGTTGTGGAGTTTCCAGTTGTGGAGTTTCTAGTTGTGGAGTTGAGAAGTCTCTGGTTGTGGAGTTTCTAGTTGTGGAGTTTCGAGTTGTGAAGTTTCGAGTTGTGGAGTCTCTAGTTGTGGAGTTTCTAGTTGTGGATTTTCCAGTTGTGGAGTATCTAGTTGTGGAGTTTCCAGTTGTGAAGTTTCAAGTTGCGTAGTCTCAAGTTGTGGAGTTTCCAGTTGTGGAGTTTTTAGTTGTGGAGTTTCTAGTTGTTGAGTTTCTAGTTGTGAAGTATCTATTTTTGCAGTTTCTAGTCGTGGAGTTTCTAGATATGGAATTTCTAGTTGCCGAGTCTGTATTTGTGAAGTTTGAAGTTGAGGAGTTTCTAGTTGTGGAGTTTCTAGTTGTGGAGTCTCTAGTTGTGGAGTTTCTAGTTGCAGAGTATCTAGTTGTGGAGTTTCCAGTTGTGGAGTTTCTAGTTGTGGAGTTGCAGAGTTTCTAGTTGCGGAGTTTCTAGTTGTGGAGTTTCTGGTTGTGGAGTTTCTAGTTGAGGAGTTTCAAGTTGTGGAGTTTCTAGTTGTGGAGTCTCTAGTTGCGGAGTTTCTAGTTGTAGATTTTCCAGTTGTGGAGTTTCTAGTTGTTGAGTTGCGGAGTCTCTAGTTGTTGAGTTTCTAGTTGCAGAGTCTCTAGTTGTGGAGTTTCAAGTTGTGGAGTCTCTAGATGTGGAGTTTCTAGTTGTCGAGTTTCCAGTTGTGGAGTATCTAGTAGTGGAGTTTCGGGTTGTGGAGTTTCTAGTTGTGGAGTTTCTAGTTGTGGAGTCCCTAGTTGTGGAGTTTCTATTTGCGGAGTTTCTAGTTGTGGAGTTTCAAGTTGCGGAGTCTCAAGATGGGGAGCTTCTAGTTGTTGAATTTTTAGTTGTTGAGTTTCTAGTTTGAAGTCTCTAGTTGTAGATTCTCTAGTTGTGGAGTCTCTAGTTTAGGAGTTTTCTAGTTGAAGAGTTTTTTGATGTGGAGTGTCTAGTTGTGGAGTTTCCAGCTGTGGAGTTTCGAGTTGTGGAGTTTCTAGTTGCAGAGTCTCTAGTTGTGGAGTTTCAAGTTGTGGAGTCTCTAGTTGTGGAGTTTCTAGTTGCCGAGTTTCCAGTTGTGGAGTATCTAGTAGTGGAGTTTCAAGTTGTGGAGTTTCAAGTTGTGGAGTCTCTAGTTGTGGAGTTTCTAGTTGCAGAGTAACTAGTTATGGAGTTTCCAGTTGTGGAGTTTGTAGTTGTGAAGTTGCGGAGTCTATGGTTGTGGAGTTTTTAGTTGTGGAGTTTCTAGTTGTGGAGTTTCGAGTTGTGGAGTCTCTAGTTGTGGAGTTTCTAGTTGTGGACTTTTTAGTTGTGGAGTATCTAGCTGTGGAGTTTCCAGTTGTGGAGTATCTAGTTGTGGAGTTTTAAGTTGTGGAGTTTCTAGTTGCGGAGTTTCTAGTTGCGGAGTTTTTAATAGCGAAGTTTCTAGTTGTGAAGTTTCAAGTTAAGGAGTCTCAAGTTGTGGAGTTTCCAGTTGTGGAGTTTTTAGTTGTGGAGTTTCTAGTTGTTGAGTTTCTAGTTGTGAAGTCTCTAGTTTTGCAGTTTCTAGTTTTGCAGTTTCTAGATATGGAATTTCTAGTTGCCGAGTCTGTATTTGTGGAGTTTGTAGTTGTGGAGTTTCTAGTTGTGGAGTTTCTAGTTGTGGAGTCTCTAGTTGCGGAGTTTCTAGTTGTAGATTTTCTAGTTGTGGAGTATCTAGTTGTGGATTTTCCAGTTGTGGAGTTTCTAGTTGTTGAGTTGCGGAGTCTCTAGTTGTTGAGTTTCTAGTTGCAGAGTCTCTAGTTGTGGAGTTTCAAGTTGTGGAGTCTCTAGATGTGGAGTTTTTAGGTGTCGAGTTTCCAGTTGTGGAGGATCTAGTAGTGCAGTTTCGAGTTGGGGAGTTTCTAGTTGTGGAGTCCCTAGTTGTGCAGTTTCTAGTTGCGGAGTCTCTAGTTGTGGAGTCTCTAGATGTGGAGTTTCTAGTTGTCGAGTTTCCAGTTGCGGAGTCTCAAGCTGTGAAATTTCTAGTTGTTGAGTTTTTAGTTGTGGAGTTTCTAGTTGTTGAGTTTCTAGTTTGAAGTCTGTAGTTGTAGATTCTCTAGTTGTGGAGTCTCTAGTTTAGGAGTTTCTAGTTGAAGAGTTTTTTTGTTGTGGAGTGTCTAGTTGTGGAGTTTCCAGTTGTGGAGTTTCCAGTTGTGGAGTTTCGAGTTGTGGAGTTTCTAGTGTCAGAGTCTCTAGTTATGGAGTTTCAAGTTGTGGAGTCTCTAGTTGTGGAGTTTGTAGTTGCCGAGTTTCCAGTTGTGGAGTATCTAGTAGTGGAGTTTCAAGTTGTGGAGTTTTTAGTTGTGGAGTCTCAAGTTGTGGAGTTTAAAGTTGTGGAGTTTCAAGTTGTAGAGTCTCTAGTTGTGGAGTTTCTAGTTTCAGAGTATCTAGTTATGGAGTTTCCAGTTGTGGAGTTTCTAGTTGTGAAGTTGCGGAGTCTATGCTTGTGAAGTTTTTAGTTTTGGAGTTTCTAGTTGTGGAGTTTCGAGTTGTGGAGTCTCTAGTTGTGGAGTTTCTAGTTGTGGAGTTTTTAGTTGTGGAGTATCTAGTTGTGGAGTTTCCAGTTGTGAAGTATCTAGCTGTGGAGTTTCCAGTTGTGGAGTATCTAGTTGTGGAGTTTTAAGTTGTGAAGTTTCTAGTTGCGGAGTTTTTAATAGCGGGGTTTCTAGTTGTGAAGTTTCAAGTTGCGGAGTCTCAAGTTGTGGAGTTTCCAGTTGTGGAGTTTTTAGTTGTGGAGTTTCTAGTTGTTGAGTTTCTAGTTGTGAAGTCTCTAGTTTTGCAGTTTCTAGCTGTGGAGTTTATAGATATGGAATTTCTAGTTGCCGAGTCTGTATTTGTGGAGTTTCTAGTTGTTGAGTTTTTAGTTGTGGAGTTTCTAGTTGTTGAGTTTCTAGTTTGAAGTCTCTAGTAGTAGATTCTCTAGTTGTGGAGTCTCTAGTTTAGGAGTTTCTAGTTGAAGAGATTTTGTTGTGGAGTGTCTAGTTGTGGAGTTTCCAGTTGTGGAGTTTCGAGTTGTGAAGTTTGTAGTTGCAGAGTCTCTAGTTGTAGAGTTTCAAGTTGTGGAGTCTCTAGTTGTGGAGTTTCTAGTTGCCGAGTTTGCGGTTGTGGAGTATATAGTAGTGGAGTTTCCAGTTGTGGAGTCCCTAGTTGTGGAGTTTCTAGTTGCGGAGTCCCAAGCTGTGGAGTTTCAAGTTGTGAAGTTTCCAGTTGTGGACTCTCAAGTTGTGGAGATTAAAGTTGTGGATTTTTAAGTTGTGGAGTCTCTAGTTGTGGAGTTTCTAGTTGCAGAGTATCTAGTTGTGGAGTTTCCAGTTGTGGAGTTTCTAGTTGTGAAGTTGCGGAGTCTCTCGTTGTGAGTTTTTAGTTGTGGAGTTTCTAGTTGTGGAGTTTCGAGTTGTGGAGTCTCTAGTTGTGGAGTTTCTAGTTGTGGAATGTAGAGTTGTGGAGTTTCTAGTTGTGGAGTTACTAGTTGCGGAGTCTCTAGTTGTGTAGTTTCTAGCTGCGGAGTTTCTAGTTGCGGAGTTTCTATTTGTGGAGTATCTAGCTGCGGAGTTTCTAGTTGCAGAGTCTCTGATTGTGGAGTTTCTAGTTGCGGAGTCCCTGTTGTGGAGTTTATAGTTGTGGAGTTTCTAGTTGTGGGGTTTCCAGTTGTGGAGTTATAGTTGTGGACTTTCTAGACATGAAATTTCTTGTAGCCGAATCTCTATTTGTGGAGCTTGTAGTTGTGGACTTTCTAGTTGTTGAGTTTCTAGTTGTGGAGTCTCTAGTTGCAGAGTTTCTAGTTGTGGAGTGTCTGGTTGTGGTGTTTCTACTTGTGGAGTTTCTGGTTGTGGAGTTTCTAGTTGTGGAGTTTCCAGTTGTGGAGTTTCTAGTTGCAGAGTATCTAGTTGTGGAGTTTCCATGTGTGGAGTTTCTAGTTGTCGAGTTGCGGAGTCTCTGGTTGTGGAGTTTCTAGTTGTGGAGTTTCTATTCTTGGAGTTTCGAGTTGTGGAGTCTCTAGTTGTGGAGTTTCTAGTTGTGGAGTTTCCAGTAGTGGAGTATCTAGTTGTGGAGTTTCCAGTTGTGAAGTATCTAGTTGTGGAGTTTCCAGTTGTGGAGTATCTAGTTGTGAAGTTTTAAGTTGTGAAGTTTCTAGTTGCGGAGTTTCTAGTTGCGGAGTTTTTAATGGAGGAGTTTCTAGTTGTGAAGTTTCAAGTTGCGGAGTCTCAAGTTGTGGAGTTTCCAGTTGTGGAGTTTTAAGTTGTGGAGTTTCTAGTTGCGGAGTTTTTAATAGTGGAGTTTCTAGTTGTGAAGTTTCAAGTTGCGGAGTCTCAAGTTGTGGAGTTTCCAGTTGTGGAGTTTTTAGTTGTGGAGTTTCTAGTTGTTGAGTTTCTAGTTGTGAAGTCGCTAGTTTTGCAGTTTCTAGTCGTGGAGTTTCTAGATATGGAATTTCTAGTTGCCGAGTCTGTATTTGTGAAGTTTGAAGTTGAGGAGTTTCTAGTTGTGGAGTTTCTAGTTGTGGAGTCTCTAGTTGTGGAGTTTCTAGTTGCAGAGTATCTAGTTGTGGAGTTTCCAGTTGTGGAGTTTCTCGTTGCGGAGTTTTTAGTTGTGGAGTTTCTGGTTGTGGAGTTTCTAGTTGAGGAGTTTCAAGTTGTGGAGTTTCTAGTTGTGGTGTCTCTAGTTGTGGAGTCTCTAGTTGCGGAGTTTCTAGTTGTAGATTTTCCAGTTGGGGAGTTTTTAGTTGTTGAGTTGCGGAGTCTCTAGTTGTTGAGTTTCTAGTTGCAGAGTCTCTAGTTGTGGAGTTTCAAGTTGTGGAGTCTCTAGATGTGGAGTTTCTAGTTGTCGAGTTTCCAGTTGTGGAGTATCTAGTAGTGGAGTTTCGGGTTGTGGAGTTTCTAGTTGTGGAGATTCTAGTTGTGGAGTCCCTAGTTGTGGAGTTTCTAGTTGCGGAGTTTCTAGTTGTGGAGTTTCAAGTTCCGGAGTCTCAAGCTGAGGAGTTTCTAGTTGTTGAGTTTTTAGTTGTGGAGTTTCTAGTTGTTGAGTTTCTAGTTTGAAGTCTCTAGTTGTAGATTCTCTAGTTGTGGAGTCTCTAGTTTAGGAGTTTCTAGTTGAAGAGTTTTTTGTTGTGGAGTGTCTAGTTGTGGAGTTTCCAGCTGTGGAGTTTCGAGTTGTGGAGTTTCTAGTTGCAGAGTCTCTAGTTGTGGAGTTTCAAGATGTGGAGTCTCTAGTTGTGGAGTTTCTAGTTGCCGAGTTTCCAGTTGTGGAGTATCTAGTAGTGGAGTTTCAAGTTGTGGAGTTTCTAGTTGTGGAGTCTCAAGTTGTGGAGTTTAAAGTTGTGGAGTTTCAAGTTGTGGAGTCTCTAGTTGTGGAGTTTCTAGTTGCAGAGTATCTAGTAATGGAGTTTCCAGTTGTGGAGTTTCTAGTTGTGAAGTTGCGGAGTCTATGGTTGTGGAGTATTTAGTTGTGAAGTTTCTAGTTGTGGAGTTTCGAGTTGTGGAGTCTCTAGTTGTTGAGTTTCTAGTTGTGGAGTATCTAGTTGTGGAGTTTCCAGTTGTGAAGTATCTAGCTGTGGAGTTTCCAGTTGTGGAGTATCTAGTTGTGGAGTTTTAAGTTGCGGAGTTTCTAGTTGCGGAGTTTTTAATAGCGGAGTTTCTAGTTGTGAAGTTTCAAGTTGCGGAGTCTCAAGTTGTGGAGTTTCCAGTTGTGGAGTTTTAGTTGTGGAGTTTTTAATTGTTGAGTTTTTAGTTGTGAAGTCTCTAGTTTTGCAGTTTCTAGCTGTGGAGTTTCTAGATATGGAATTTCTAGTTGCCGAGTCTGTATTTTTTGGAGTTTCTAGTTGTTGAGTTTTTAGTTGTGGAGTTTCTAGTTGTTGAGTTTCTAGTTTGAAGTCTCTAGTAGTAGATTCTCTAGTTGTGGAGTCTCTAGTTTAGGAGTTCCTAGTTGAAGAGATTTTGTTGTGGAGTGTCTAGTTGTGGAGTTTCCAGTTGTGGAGTTTCGAGTTGTGGAGTTTCTAGTTGCAGAGCCTCTAGTTGTGGAGTTTCAAGTTGTGGAGTCTCTAGCTGTGGAGTTTCTAGTTGCCGAGTTTCCAGTTGTGGAGTATATAGTAGTGGAGCTTCCAGTTGTGGAGTCCCAAGTTGTGGAGTTTCTAGTTGCGGAGTCCCAAGCTGTGGAGTTTCAAGTTGTGAAGTTTCTAGTTGTGGACTCTCAAGTTGTGGAGTTTAAAGTTGTGGAGTTTTAAGTTGTGGAGTCTCTAGTTGTGGAGTTTCTAGTTGCAGAGTATCAAGTTGTGGAGTTTCCAGTTGTGGAGTTTCTAGTTGTGAAGTTGCGGAGTCTCTCGTTGTGAGTTTTTAGTTGTGGAGTTTCGAGTTGTGGAGTCTCTAGTTGTGGAGTTTCTAGTTGTGGAATGTAGAGTTGTGGAGTTTCTAGTTGTGGAGTTACTAGTTGCGGATTTTCTAGCTGTGGATTTTCTAGTTGCGTAACTTAAGGTCGTGAGGTTTCAAGTTGTGGAGTTTTTATTTGTGGACTTTCTAGTTGTGGAGTTTCTAGTTGTGGAGTCTCTAGTTGTGTAGTTTCTAGCTGCGGAGTTTCTAGTTGCGGAGTTTCTATTTGTGGAGTATCTAGCTGCGGAGTTTCTAGTTGCAGAGTCTCTGATTGTGGAGTTTCTAGTTGCGGAGTCCCTGTTGTGGAGTTTATAGTTGTGGAGTTTCTAGTTGTGGGGTTTCCAGTTGTGGAGTTATAGTTGTGGACTTTCTAGACATGAAATTTCTTGTAGCCGAATCTCTATTTGTGGAGCTTGTAGTTGTGGACTTTCTAGTTGTTGAGTTTCTAGTTGTGGAGTCTCTAGTTGCAGAGTTTCTAGTTGTGGAGTGTCTGGTTGTGGTGTTTCTACTTGTGGAGTTTCTGGTTGTGGAGTTTCTAGTTGTGGAGTTTCCAGTTGTGGAGTTTCTAGTTGTGGAGTCTCAAGTTGTGGAGTTTAAAGTTGTAGAGTTTCAAGTTGTGGAGTCTCTAGTTGTGGAGTTTCTAGTTGCAGAGTATCTAGTTGTGGAGTTTCCATGTGTGGAGTTTCTAGTTGTCGAGTTGCGGAGTCTCTGGTTGTGGAGTTTCTAGTTGTGGAGTTTCTATTCTTGGAGTTTCGAGTTGTGGAGTCTCTAGTTGTGGAGTTTCTAGTTGTGGAGTTTCCAGTAGTGGAGTATCTAGTTGTGGAGTTTCCAGTTGTGAAGTATCTAGTTGTGGAGTTTCCAGTTGTGGAGTATCTAGTTGTGAAGTTTTAAGTTGTGAAGTTTCTAGTTGCGGAGTTTCTAGTTGCGGAGTTTTTAATGGAGGAGTTTCTAGTTGTGAAGTTTCAAGTTGCGGAGTCTCAAGTTGTGGAGTTTCCAGTTGTGGAGTTTTAAGTTGTGGAGTTTCTAGTTGCGGAGTTTTTAATAGTGGAGTTTCTAGTTGTGAAGTTTCAAGTTGCGGAGTCTCAAGTTGTGGAGTTTCCAGTTGTGGAGTTTTTAGTTGTGGAGTTTCTAGTTGTTGAGTTTCTAGTTGTGAAGTCGCTAGTTTTGCAGTTTGTAGTCGTGGAGTTTCTAGATATGGAATTTCTAGTTGCCGAGTCTGTATTTGTGAAGTTTGAAGTTGAGGAGTTTCTAGTTGTGGAGTTTCTAGTTGTGGAGTCTCTAGTTGTGGAGTTTCTAGTTGCAGAGTATCTAGTTGTAGAGTTTCCAGTTGTGGAGTTTCTCGTTGCGGAGTTTTTAGTTGTGGAGTTTCTGGTTGTGGAGTTTCTAGTTGAGGAGTTTCAAGTTGTGGAGTTTCTAGTTGTGGAGTCTCTAGTTGTGGAGTCTCTAGTTGCGGAGTTTCTAGTTGTAGATTTTCCAGTTGGGGAGTTTCTAGTTGTTGAGTTGCGGAGTCTCTAGTTGTTGAGTTTCTAGTTGCAGAGTCTCTAGTTGTGGAGTTTCAAGTTGTGGAGTCTCTAGATGTGGAGTTTCTAGTTGTCGAGTTTCCAGTTGTGGAGTATCTAGTAGTGGAGTTTCGGGTTGTGGAGTTTCTAGTTGTGGAGATTCTAGTTGTGGAGTCCCTAGTTGTGGAGTTTCTAGTTGCGGAGTTTCTAGTTGTGGAGTTTCAAGTTGCGGAGTCTCAAGCTGAGGAGTTTCTAGTTGTTGAGTTTTTAGTTGTGGAGTTTCTAGTTGTTGAGTTTCTAGTTTGAAGTCTCTAGTTGTAGATTCTTTAGTTGTGGAGTCTCTAGTTTAGGAGTTTCTAGTTGAAGAGTTTTTTGTTGTGGAGTGTCTAGTTGTGGAGTTTCCAGCTGTGGAGTTTCGAGTTGTGGAGTTTCTAGTTGCAGAGTCTCTAGTTGTGGAGTTTCAAGATGTGGAGTCTCTAGTTGTGGAGTTTCTAGTTGCCGAGTTTCCAGTTGTGGAGTATCTAGTAGTGGAGTTTCAAGTTGTGGAGTTTCTAGTTGTGGAGTCTCAAGTTGTGGAGTTTAAAGTTGTGGAGTTTCAAGTTGTGGAGTCTCTAGTTGTGGAGTTTCTAGTTGCAGAGTATCTAGTAATGGAGTTTCCAGTTGTGGAGTTTTTAGTTGTGAAGTTGCGGAGTCTATGGTTGTGGAGTATTTAGTTGTGAAGTTTCTAGTTGTGGAGTTTCGAGTTGTGGAGTCTCTAGTTGTGGAGTTTCTAGTTGTGGAGTATCTAGTTGTGGAGTTTCCAGTTGTGAAGTATCTAGCTGTGGAGTTTCCAGTTGTGGAGTATCTAGTTGTGGAGTTTTAAGTTGCGGAGTTTCTAGTTGCGGAGTTTTTAATAGCGGAGTTTCTAGTTGTGAAGTTTCAAGTTGCGGAGTCTCAAGTTGTGGAGTTTCCAGTTGTGGAGTTTTTAGTTGTGGAGTTTTTAATTGTTGAGTTTTTAGTTGTGAAGTCTCTAGTTTTGCAGTTTCTAGCTGTGGAGTTTCTAGATATGGAATTTCTAGTTGCCGAGTCTGTATTTTTTGGAGTTTCTAGTTGTTGAGTTTTTAGTTGTGGAGTTTCTAGTTGTTGAGTTTCTAGCTTGAAGTCTCTAGTAGTAGATTCTCTAGTTGTGGAGTCTCTAGTTTAGGAGTTCCTAGTTGAAGAGATTTTGTTGTGGAGTGTCTAGTTGTGGAGATTCCAGTTGTGGAGTTTCGAGTTGTGGAGTTTCTAGTTGCAGAGCCTCTAGTTGTGGAGTTTCAAGTTGTGGAGTCTCTAGCTGTGGAGTTTCTAGTTGCCGAGTTTCCAGTTGTGGAGTATATAGTAGTGGAGCTTCCAGTTGTGGAGTCCCTAGTTGTGGAGTTTCTAGTTGCGGAGTCCCAAGCTGTGGAGTTTCAAGTTGTGAAGTTTCTAGTTGTGGATTCTCAAGTTGTGGAGTTTAAAGTTGTGGAGCTTTAAGTTGTGGAGTCTCTAGTTGTGGAGTTTTTAGTTGCAGAGTATCTAGTTGTGGAGTTTCCAGTTGTGGAGTTTCTAGTTGTGAAGTTGCAGAGTCTCTGGTTGTGAGTTTTTAGTTGTGGAGTTTCTAGTTGTGGAGTTTCGAGTTGTGGAGTCTCTAGTTGTGGAGTTTCTAGTTGTGGAGTTTTTAATTGTGGAGTATCTAGCTGTGGAGTTTCTAGTTGCAGAGTATCAAGTTGTGGAGTTTCCAGTTGTGGAGTTTCTAGTTGTGGAGTTGCAGAGTTTCTAGTTGTGGAGTTTCTGGTTGTGGAGTTTCTAGTTGAGGAGTTTCAAGTTGTGGAGTTTCTAGTTGTGGAATCTCTAGTTGTGGAGTCTCTAGTTGCGGAGTTTCTAGTTGTAGATTTTCCAGTTGTGGAGTTTCTAGTTGTTGAGTTGCGGAGTCTCTAGTTGTTGAGTTTCTAGTTGCAGAGTCTCTAGTTGTGGAGTTTCAAGTTGTGGAGTCTCTAGATGTGGAGTTTCTAGTTGTCGAGTTTCCAGTTGTGGAGTATCTAGTAGTGGAGTTTCGGGTTGTGGAGTTTCTAGTTGTGGAGTTTCTAGTTGTGGAGTCCCTAGTTGTGGAGTTTCTATTTGCGGAGTTTCTAGTTGTGGAGTTTCAAGTTGCGGAGTCTCAAGATGGGGAGTTTGTAGTTGTTGAATTTTTAGTTGTTGAGTTTGTAGCTGTTGAGTTTCTAGTTTGAAGTCTCTAGTTGTAGATTCTCTAGTTGTGGAGTCTCTAGTTTAGGAGTTTCTAGTTGAAGAGTTTTTTGTTGTGGAGTGTCTAGTTGTGGAGTTTCCAGTTGTGGAGTTTCCAGTTGTGGAGTTTCGAGTTGTGGAGTTTCTAGTGTCAGAGTCTCTAGTTGTGGAGTTTCAAGTTGTGGAGTCTCTAGTTGTGGAGTTTGTAGTTGCCGAGTTTCCAGTTGTGGAGTATCTAGTAGTGGAGTTTCAAGTTGTGGAGTTTTTAGTTGTGGAGTCTCAAGTTGTGGAGTTTAAAGTTGTGGAGTTTAAAGTTGTAAAGTCTCTAGTTGTGGAGTTTCTAGTTTCAGAGTATCTAGTTATGGAGTTTCCAGTTGTGGAGTTTCTAGTTGTGAAGTTGCGGAGTCTATGGTTGTGTAGTTTTTAGTTGTGGAGTTTCTAGTTGTGGAGTTTCGAGTTGTGGAGTCTCTAGTTGTGGAGTTTCAAGTTGTGGAGTTTTTAGTTGCGGAGTATCTAGTTGTGGAGTTTCCAGTTGTGAAGTATCTAGCTGTGGAGTTTCCAGTTGTGGAGTATCTAGTTGTGGAGTTTTAAGTTGTGGAGTTTCTAGTTGCGGAGTTTTTAATAGCGGAGTTTCTAGTTGTGAAGTTTCAAGTTGCGGAGTCTCAAGTTGTGGAGTTTCTAGTTGTTAAGTTTTTAGTTGTGGAGTTTCTAGTTGTTGAGTTTCTAGTTTGAAGTCTCTAGTAGTAGATTCTCTAGCTGTGGAGTCTCTAGTTTAGGAGTTTCTAGTTGAAGAGATTTTGTTGTGGAGTGCCTAGTTGTGGAGTTTCCAGTTGTGGAGTTTCGAGTTGTGAAGTTTCTAGTTGCAGAGTCTCTAGTTGTGGAGTTTCAAGTTGTAGAGTCTCTAGTTGTGGAGTTTCTAGTTGCCGAGTTTGCAGTTGTGGAGTATATAGTAGTGGAGTTTCCAGTTGTGGAGTCCCTAGTTGTGGAGTTTCTAGTTGCGGAGTCCCAAGCTGTGGAGTTTCAAGTTGTGAAGTTTCTAGTTGTGGACTCTCAAGTTGTGGAGTTTAAAGTTGTGGAGTTTTAAGTTGTGGAGTCTCTAGTTGTGGAGTTTCTAGTTGCAGAGTATCAAGTTGTGGAGTTTCCAGTTGTGGAGTTCCTAGTTGTGAAGTTGCGGAGTCTCTCGTTGTGAGTTTTTAGTTGTGGAGCTTCTAGTTGTGGAGTTTCGAGTTGTGGAGTCTCTAGTTGTGGAATGTAGAGTTGTGGAGTTTCTAGTTGTGGGGTTACTAGTTGCGGATTTTCTAGCTGTGGATTTTCTAGTTGCGTAACTTAAGGTCGTGAGGTTTCAAGTTGTGGAGTTTTTATTTGTGGAGTTTCCAGTTGTGGAGTTTCTGGTTGTGGAGTCTCTAGTTGTGTAGTTTCTAGCTGCGGAGTTTCTAGTTGCGGAGTTTCTATTTGTGGAGTATCTAGCTGCGGAGTTTCTAGTTGCAGAGTCTCTGATTGTGGAGTTTCTAGTTGCGGAGTCCCTGTTGTGGAGTTTATAGTTGTGGAGTTTCTAGTTGTGGGGTTTCCAGTTGTGGAGTTATAGCTGTGAACTTTCTAGACATGAAATTTCTTGTAGCCGAATCTCTATTTGTGGAGCTTGTAGTTGTGGACTTTCTAGTCGTTGAGTTTCTAGTTGTGGAGTCTCTAGTTGCAGAATTTCTAGTAGTGGAGTGTCTGGTTGTGGTGTTTCTAGTTGTGGAGTTTCTGGTTGTGGAGTTTCTAGTTGTCGAATTTCCAGTTCTGGAGTTTCTAGTTGTGGAGTCTCAAGTTGTGGAGTTTAAAGTTGTAGAGTTTCAAGTTGTGGAGTCTCTAGTATGGAGTTTCTAGTTGCAGAGTATCTAGTTGTGGAGTTTCCATGTGTGGAGTTTCTAGTTGTCGAGTTGCGGAGTCTCTGGTTGTGGAGTTTCTAGTTGTGGAGTTTCGAGTTGTGGAGTCTCTAGTTGTGGAGTTTCTAGTTGTGGAGTTTCCAGTAGTGGAGTATCTAGTTGTGGAGTTTCCAGTTGTGAAGTATCTAGTTGTGGAGTTTCCAGTTGTGGAGTATCTAGTTGTTAAGTTTTAAGTTGTGAAGTTTCTAGTTGCGGAGTTTCTAGTTGCGGAGTTTTTAATAGAGGAGTTTCTAGTTGTGAAGTTTCAAGTTGTGGAGTCTCAAGTTGTGGAGTTTCCAGTTGTGGAGTTTTAAGTTGTGGAGTTTCTAGTTGCGGAGTTTTTAATAGTGGAGTTTCTAGTTGTGAAGTTTCAAGTTGCGGAGTCTCAAGTTGTGGAGTTTCCAGTTGTGGAGTTTTTAGTTGTGGAGTTTCTAGTTGTTGAGTTTCTATTTGTGAAGTCTCTAGTTTTGCAGTTTCTAGTCGTGGAGTTTCTAGATATGGAATTTCTAGTTGCCGAGTCTGTATTTGTGAAGTTTGAAGTTGAGGAGTTTCTAGTTGTGGAGTTTCTAGTTGTGGAGTCTCTAGTTGTGGAGTTTCTAGTTGCAGAATATCTAGTTGTGGAGTTTCCAGTTGTGGAGTTTCTAGTTGTGGAGTTGCGGAGTTTCTAGTTGCGGAGTTTCTAGTTGTGGAGTTTCTGGTTTTGGAGTTTCTAGTTGAGGAGTTTCAAGTTGTGGAGTTTCTAGTTGTGGAGTCTCTAGTTGCGGAGTTTCTAGTTGTAGATTTTTCAGTTGGGGAGTTTCTAGTTGTTGAGTTGCGGAGTCTCTAGTTGTTGAGTTTCTAGTTGCAGAGTCTCTAGTTGTGGAGTTTCAAGTTGTGGAGTCTCTAGATGTGGAGTTTCTAGTTGTCGAGTTTCCAGTTGTGGAGTATCTAGTAGTGGAGTTTCGGGTTGTGGAGTTTCTAGTTGTGGAGTTTCTAGTTGTGGAGTCCCTAGTTGTGGAGTTTCTAGTTGCGGAGTTTCTAGTTGTGGAGTTTCAAGTTGCGGAGTCTCAAGCTGAGGAGTTTCTAGTTGTTGTGTTTTTAGTTGTGGAGTTTCTAGTTGTTGAGTTTCTAGTTTGAAGTCTCTAGTTGTAGATTCTCTAGTTGTGGAGTCTCTAGTTTAGGAGTTTCTAGTTGAAGAGTTTTTTGTTGTGGAGTGTCTAGTTGTGGAGTTTCCAGCTGTGGAGTTTCGAGTTGTGGAGTTTCTAGTTGCAGAGTCTCTAGTTGTGGAGTTTCAAGATGTGGAGTCTCTAGTTGTGGAGTTTCTAGTTGCCGAGTTTCCAGTTGTGGAGTATCTAGTAGTGGAGTTTCAAGTTGTGGAGTTTCTAGTTGTGGAGTCTCAAGTTGTGGAGTTTAAAGTTGTGGAGTTTCAAGTTGTGGAGTCTCTAGCTGTGGAGTTTCTAGTTGCAGAGTATCTAGTTATGGAGTTTCCAGTTGTGGAGTTTCTAGTTGTGAAGTTGCGGAGTCTATGGTTGTGGAGTATTTAGTTGTGAAGTTTCTAGTTGTGGAGTTTCGAGTTGTGGAGTCTCTAGTTGTGGAGTTTCTAGTTGTGGAGTTTTTAGTTGTGGAGTATCTAGTTGTGGAGTTTCCAGTTGTGAAGTATCTAGCTGTGGAGTTTCCAGTTGTGGAGTATCTAGTTGTGGAGTTTTAAGTTGCGGAGTTTCTAGTTGCGGAGTTTCTAGTTGCGGAGTTTTTAATAGCGGAGTTTCTAGTTGTGAAGTTTCAAGTTGCGGAGTCTCAAGTTTTGGAGTTTCCAGTTGTGGAGTTTTTAGTTGTGGAGTTTTTAATTGTTGAGTTTCTAGTTGTGAAGTCTCTAGTTTTGCAGATTCTAGCTGTGGAGTTTCTAGATATGGAATTTCTAGTTGCCGAGTCTGTATTTTGTGGAGTTTCTAGTTGTTGAGTTTTTAGTTGTGGAGTTTCTAGTTGTTGAGTTTCTAGTTTGAAGTCTCTAGTAGTAGATTCTCTAGTTGTGGAGTCTCTAGTTTAGGAGTTTCTAGTTGAAGAGATTTTGTTGTGGAGTGTCTAGTTGTGGAGTTTCAAGTTGTGGAGTCTCTAGTTGTGGAGTTTCTAGTTGCCGAGTTTCCAGGTGTGGAGTATATAGTAGTGGAGTTTCCAGTTGCGGAGTCCCTAGTTGTAGAGTTTCTAGTTGCGGAGTCCCAAGCTGTGGAGTTTCAAGTTGTGAAGTTTCTAGTAGTGGACTCTCAAGTTGTGGAGTTTAAAGTTGTGGAGTTTTAAGTTGTGGAGTCTCTAGTTGTGGAGTTTATAGTTGCAGAGTATCTAGTTGTGGAGTTTCCAGTTGTGGAGTTTCTAGTTGTGAAGTTGCGGAGTCTCTGGTTGTGAGTTTTTAGTTGTGGAGTTTCTAGTTGTGGAGTTTCGAGTTGTGGAGTCTCTAGTTGTGGAGTTTCTAGTTGTGGAATGTAGAGTTGTGGAGTTTCTAGTTGTGGAGTTACTAGTTGCGGATTTTCTAGCTGTGGATTTTCTAGTTGCGTAACTTAAGGTCGTGAGGTTTCAAGTTGTGGAGTTTCTATTTGTGGAGTTTCTAGTTGTGGAGTTTCTAGTTGTGGAGTCTCTAGTTGTGTAGTTTCTAGCTGCGGAGTTTCTAGTTGCGGAGTTTCTATTTGTGGAGTATCTAGCTGCGGAGTTTCTAGTTGCAGAGTCTCTGATTGTGGAGTTTCTAGTTGTGGAGTTTCTAGTTTTGGGGTTTTCAGTTGTGGAGTTATAGTTGTGGACTTTCTAGACATGAAATTTCTTGTAGCCGAATATCTATTTGTGGAGCTTGTAGTTGTGGAGTTTCTAGTTGTGGAGTTTCAAGTTGTGGAGTTTCTAGTTGTGGAGTCTCGAGTTGTGGAGTTTAAAGTTGTAGAGTTTCAAGTTGTGGAGTCTCTAGTTGTGGAGTTTCTAGTTGTGGGGTTTCCAGTTGTGGAGTTATAGTTGTGGACTTTCTAGACATGAAATTTCTTGTAGCCGAATCTCTATTTGTAGAGCTTGTAGTAGTGGACTTTCTAGTTGTTGAGTTTCTAGTTGTGGAGTCTCTAGTTGCAGAGTTTCTAGTTGTGGAGTGTCTGGTTGTGGTGTTTCCAGTTGTGGAGTTTCTGGTTGAGGAGTTTCAAGTTGTGGAGTTTCTAGTTGTGGAGTCTCAAGTTGTGGAGTTTAAAGTTGTGGAGTCTCTAGTTGTGGAGTTTCTAGTTGCAGAGTATCTAGTTGTGGAGTTTCCAGTTGTGGAGTTTCTAGTTGTGGAGTTGTGGAGTTTCGAGTTGTGGAGTCTCTAGTTGTGGAGTTTCTAGTTGTGGAATGTAGAGTTGTGGAGCTTCTAGTCGCGGATTTTCTAGCTGTGGATTTTCTAGTTGCGTAACTTAAGGTCGTGAGGTTTCAAGTTGTGGAGTTTCTATTTGTAGAGTTTCTAGTTGTGGAGTCTCTAGTTGTGTAGTTTCTAGCTGCGGAGTTTCTAGTTGTGGAGTTTCAAGTTGTGGAGTTTCTAGTTGTGGAGTCTCGAGTTGTGGAGTTTAAAGTTGTAGAGTTTCAAGTTGTGTAGTGTCTAGTTGTGGAGTTTCTAGTTGTGGAGTTTCTAGTTGTGGGGTTTCCAGTTGTGGAGTTATAGTTGTGGACTTTCTAGACATGAAATTTCTTGTAGCCGAATCTATTTGTGGAGCTTGTAGTTGTGGACTTTCTAGTTGTTGAGTTTCTAGTTGTGGAGTCTCTAGTTCCAGAGTTTCTAGTTGTGGAGTGTCTGGTTGTGGTGTTTCCAGTTGTGGAGTTTCTGGTTGAGGAGTTTCAAGTTGTGGAGTTTCTAGTTGTGGAGTCTCAAGTTGTGGAGTTTAAAGTTGTGGATTTTCCAGTTGTGGAGTATCTAGTTGTGGAGTTTCCAGTTGTGAAGTATCTAGTTGTGGAGTTTCCATTTGTGGAGTATCTAGATGTGGAGTTGCAGAGTTTCTAGTTGTGGAGTTTCTGGTTGTGGAGTTTCTAGTTGTAGATTTTCCAGTTGTGGAGTTTCTAGTTGTTGAGTTGCGGAGTCTCTAGTTGTTGAGTTTCTAGTTGCAGAGTCTCTAGTTGTGGAGTTTCAAGTTGTGGAGTCTCTAGATGTGGAGTTTCTAGTTGTCGAGTTTCCAGTTGTGGAGTATCTAGTAGTGGAGTTTCGGGTTGTGGAGTTTCTAGTTGTGGAGATTCTAGTTGTGGAGTCCCTAGTTGTGGAGTTTCTAGTTGCGGAGTTTCTAGTTGTGGAGTTTCAAGTTGCGGAGTCTCAAGCTGAGGAGTTTCTAGTTGTTGAGTTTTTAGTTGTGGAGTTTCTAGTTGTTGAGTTTCTAGTTTGAAGTCTCTAGTTGTAGATTCTCTAGTTGTGGAGTCTCTAGTTTAGGAGTTTCTAGTTGAAGAGTTTTTTGTTGTGGAGTGTCTAGTTGTGGAGTTTCCAGCTGTGGAGTTTCGAGTTGTGGAGTTTCTAGTTGCAGAGTCTCTAGTTGTGGAGTTTCAAGTTGTGGAGTCTCTAGTTGTGGAGTTTCTAGTTGCAGAGTATCTAGTAATGGAGTTTCCAGTTGTGGAGTTTCTAGTTGTGAAGTTGCGGAGTCTATGGTTGTGGAGTATTTAGTTGTGAAGTTTCTAGTTGTGGAGTTTCGAGTTGTGGAGTCTCTAGTTGTGGAGTTTCTAGTTGTGGAGTATCTAGTTGTGGAGTTTCCAGTTGTGAAGTATCTAGCTGTGGAGTTTCCAGTTGTGGAGTATCTAGTTGTGGAGTTTTAAGTTGCGGAGTTTCTAGTTGCGGAGTTTTTAATAGCGGAGTTTCTAGTTGTGAAGTTTCAAGTTGCGGAGTCTCAAGTTGTGGAGTTTCCAGTTGTGGAGTTTTTAGTTGTGGAGTTTTTAATTGTTGAGTTTTTAGTTGTGAAGTCTCTAGTTTTGCAGTTTCTAGCTGTGGAGTTTCTAGATATGGAATTTCTAGTTGCCGAGTCTGTATTTTTTGGAGTTTCTAGTTGTTGAGTTTTTAGTTGTGGAGTTTCTAGTTGTTGAGTTTCTAGTTTGAAGTCTCTAGTAGTAGATTCTCTAGTTGTGGAGTCTCTAGTTTAGGAGTTCCTAGTTGAAGAGATTTTGTTGTGGAGTGTCTAGTTGTGGAGTTTCCAGTTGTGGAGTTTCGAGTTGTGGAGTTTCTAGTTGCAGAGCCTCTAGTTGTGGAGTTTCAAGTTGTGGAGTCTCTAGCTGTGGAGTTTCTAGTTGCCGAGTTTCCAGTTGTGGAGTATATAGTAGTGGAGCTTCCAGTTTTGGAGTCCCTAGTTGTGGAGTTTCTAGTTGCGGAGTCCCAAGCTGTGGAGTTTCAAGTTGTGAAGTTTCTAGTTGTGGACTCTCAAGTTGTGGAGTTTAAAGTTGTGGAGTTTTAAGTTGTGGAGTCTCTAGTTGTGGAGTTTTTAGTTGCAGAGTATCTAGTTGTGGAGTTTCCAGTTGTGGAGTTTCTAGTTGTGAAGTTGCAGAGTCTCTGGTTGTGAGTTTTTAGTTGTGGAGTTTCTAGTTGTGGAGTTTCGAGTTGTGGAGTCTCTAGTTGTGGAGTTTCTAGTTGTGGAGTTTTTAGTTGTGGAGTATCTAGCTGTGGAGTTTCTAGTTGCAGAGTATCTAGTTGTGGAGTTTCCAGTTGTGGAGTTTCTAGTTGTGGAGTTGCAGAGTTTCTAGTTGTGGAGTTTCTGGTTGTGGAGTTTCTAGTTGAGGAGTTTCAAGTTGTGGAGTTTCTAGTTGTGGAATCTCTAGTTATGGAGTCTCTAGTTGCGGAGTTTCTAGTTGTAGATTTTCCAGTTGTGGAGTTTCTAGTTGTTGAGTTGCGGAGTCTCTAGTTGTTGAGTTTCTAGTTGCAGAGTCTCTAGTTGTGGAGTTTCAAGTTGTGGAGTCTCTAGATGTGGAGTTTCTAGTTGTCGAGTTTCCAGTTGTGGAGTATCTAGTAGTGGAGTTTCGGGTTGTGGAGTTTCTAGTTGTGGAGTTTCTAGTTGTGGAGTCCCTAGTTGTGGAGTTTCTATTTGCGGAGTTTCTAGTTGTGGAGTTTCAAGTTGCGGAGTCTCAAGATGGGGAGTTTGTAGTTGTTGAATTTTTAGTTGTTGAGTTCCTAGCTGTTGAGTTTCTAGTTTGAAGTCTCTAGTTGTAGATTCTCTAGTTGTGGAGTCTCTAGTTTAGGAGTTTTCTAGTTGAAGAGTTTTTTGATGTGGAGTGTCTAGTTGTGGAGTTTCCAGCTGTGGAGTTTCGAGTTGTGGAGTTTCTAGTTGCAGAGTCTCTAGTTGGGAAGTTTCAAGTTGTGGAGTCTCTAGTTGTGGAGTTTCTAGTTGCCGAGTTTCCAGTTGTGGAGTATCTAGTAGTGGAGTTTCAAGTTGTGGAGTTTCAAGTTGTGGAGTCTCTAGTTGTGGAGTTTCTAGTTGCAGAGTATCTAGTTATGGAGTTTCCAGTTGTGGAGTTTGTAGTTGTGAAGTTGCGGAGTCTATGGTTGTGGAGTTTTTAGTTGTGGAGTTTCTAGTTGTGGAGTTTCGAATTGTGGAGTCTCTAGTTGTGGAGTTTCTAGTTGTGGAGTTTTTAGTTGTGGAGTATCTAGCTGTGGAGTTTCCAGTTGTGGAGTATCTAGTTGTGGAGTTTTAAGTTGTGGAGTTTCTAGTTGCGGAGTTTCTAGTTGCGGAGTTTTTAATAGCGGAGTTTCTAGTTGTGAAGTTTCAAGTTGCGGAGTCTCAAGTTGTGGAGTTTCCAGTTGTGGAGTTTTTAGTTGTGGAGTTTCTAGTTGTTGAGTTTCTAGTTGTGAAGTCTCTAGTTTTGCAGTTTCTAGTTTTGGAGTTTCTAGATATGGAATTTCTAGTTGCCGAGTCTGTATTTGTGGAGTTTGTAGTTGTGGAGTTTCTAGTTGTGGAGTTTCTAGTTGTGGAGTCTCTAGTTGCGGAGTTTCTAGTTGTAGATTTTCTAGTTGTGGAGTATCTAGTTGTGGATTTTCCAGTTGTGGAGTTTCTAGTTGTTGAGTTGCGGAGTCTCTAGTTGTTGAGTTTCTAGTTGCAGAGTCTCTAGTTGTGGAGTTTCAAGTTGTGGAGTCTCTAGATGTGCAGTTTCTAGTTGTCGAGTTTCCAGTTGTGGAGTATCTAGTAGTGGAGTTTCGAGTTGGGGAGTTTCTAGTTGTGGAGTCTCTAGTTGTGCAGTTTCTAGTTGCGGAGTCTCTAGTTGTGGAGTCTCTAGATGTGGATTTTCTAGTTGTCGAGTTTCCAGTTGCGGAGTCTCAAGTTGTGAAGTTTCTAGTTGTTGAGTTTTTAGTTGTGGAGTTTCTAGTTGTTGAGTTTCTAGTTTGAAGTCTCTAGTTGTAGATTCTCTAGTTGTGGAGTCTCTAGTTTAGGAGTTTCTAGTTGAAGAGTTTTTTGTTGTGGAGTGTCTAGTTGTGGAGTTTCCAGTTGTGGAGTTTCGAGTTGTGGAGTTTCTAGTGTCAGAGTCTCTAGTTGTGGAGTTTCAAGTTGTGGAGTCTCTAGTTGTGGAGTTTGTAGTTGCCGAGTTTCCAGTTGTGGAGTATCTAGTAGTGGAGTTTCAAGTTGTGGAGTTTTTAGTTGTGGAGTCTCAAGTTGTGGAGTTTAAAGTTGTGGAGTTTAAAGTTGTAAAGTCTCTAGTTGTGGAGTTTCTAGTTTCAGAGTATCTAGTTATGTAGTTTCCAGTTGTGGAGTTTCTATTTGTGAAGTTGCGGAGTCTATGGTTGTGTAGTTTTTAGTTGTGGAGTTTCTAGTTGTGAAGTATCTAGCTGTGGAGTTTCCAGTTGTGGAGTATCTAGTTGTGGAGTTTTAAGTTGTGGAGTTTCTAGTTGCGGAGTTTTTAATAGCGGAGTTTCTAGTTGTGAAGTTTCAAGTTGCGGAGTCTCAAGTTGTGGAGTTTCCAGTTGTGGAGTTTTTAGTTGTGGAGTTTCCAGTTGTTGAGTTTCTAGTTGTGAAGTCTCTAGTTTTGCAGTTTCTAGCTGTGGAGTTTCTAGATATGGAATTTCTAGTTGCCGAGTCTGTATTTGTGGAGTTTCTAGTTGTTAAGTTTTTAGTTGTGGAGTTTCTAGTTGTTGAGTTTCTAGTTTGAAGTCTCTAGTAGTAGATTCTCTAGTTGTGGAGTCTCTAGTTTAGGAGTTTCTAGTTGAAGAGATTTTGTTGTGGAGTGCCTAGTTGTGGAGTTTCCAGTTGTGGAGTTTCGAGTTGTGAAGTTTCTAGTTGCAGAGTCTCTAGTTGTGGAGTTTCAAGTTGTGGAGTCTCTAGTTGTGGAGTTTCTAGTTGCCGAGTTTGCAGTTGTGGAGTATATAGTAGTGGAGTTTCCAGTTGTGGAGTCCCTAGTTGTGGAGTTTCTAGTTGCGGAGTCCCAACCTGTGGAGTTTCAAGTTGTGAAGTTTCTAGTTGTGGACTCTCAAGTTGTGGAGTTTAAAGTTGTGGAGTTTTAAGTTGTGGAGTCTCTAGTTGTGGAGTTTCTAGTTGCAGAGTATCAAGTTGTGGAGTTTCCAGTTGTGGAGTTTCTAGTTGTGAAGTTGCGGAGTCTCTCGTTGTGAGTTTTTAGTTGTGGAGTTTCGAGTTGTGGAGTCTCTAGTTGTGGAGTTTCTAGTTGTGGAATGTAGAGTTGTGGAGTTTCTAGTTGTGGAGTTACTAGTTGCGGATTTTCTAGCTGTGGATTTTCTAGTTGCGTAACTTAAGGTCGTGAGATTTCAAGTTGTGGAGTTTTTATTTGTGGAGTTTCTAGTTGTGGAGTTTCTAGTTGTGGAGTCTCTAGTTGTGTAGTTTCTAGCTGCGGAGTTTCTAGTTGCGGAGTTTCTATTTGTGGAGTATCTAGCTGCGGAGTTTCTAGTTGCAGAGTCTCTGATTGTGGAGTTTCTAGTTGCGGAGTCCCTGTTGTGGAGTTTATAGTTGTGGAGTTTCTAGTTGTGGGGTTTCCAGTTGTGGAGTTATAGTTGTGGACTTTCTAGACATGAAATTTCTTGTAGCCAAATCTCTATTTGTGGAGCTTGTAGTTGTGGACTTTCTAGTTGTTGAGTTTCTAGTTGTGGAGTCTCTAGTTGCAGAGTTTCTAGTTGTGGAGTGTCTGGTTGTGGTGTTTCTACTTGTGGAGTTTCTGGTTGTGGAGTTTCTAGTTGTGGAGTTTCCAGTTGTGGAGTTTCTAGTTGTGGAGTCTCAAGTTGTGGAGTTTAAAGTTGTAGAGTTTCAAGTTGTGGAGTCTCTAGTTCTGGAGTTTCTAGTTGCAGAGTATCTAGTTGTGGAGTTTCCATGTGTGGAGTTTCTAGTTGTCGAGTTGCGGAGTCTCTGGTTGTGGAGTTTCTAGTTGTGGAGTTTCTATTCTTGGAGTTTCGAGTTGTGGAGTCTCTAGTTGTGGAGTTTCTAGTTGTGGAGTTTCCAGTAGTGGAGTATCTAGTTGTGGAGTTTCCAGTTGTGAAGTATCTAGTTGTGGAGTTTCCAGTTGTGGAGTATCTAGTTGTGAAGTTTTAAGTTGTGAAGTTTCTAGTTGCGGAGTTTCTAGTTGCGGAGTTTCTAGTTGCGGAGTTTTTAATGGAGGAGTTTCTAGTTGTGAAGTTTCAAGTTGCGGAGTCTCAAGTTGTGGAGTTTCCAGTTGTGGAGTTTTAAGTTGCGGAGTTTCTAGTTGCGGAGTTTTTAATAGCGGAGTTTCTAGTTGTGAAGTTTCAAGTTGCGGAGTCTCAAGTTGTGGAGTTTCCAGTTGTGGAGTTTTTAGTTGTGGAGTTTTTAATTGTTGAGTTTTTAGTTGTGAAGTCTCTAGTTTTGCAGTTTCTAGCTGTGGAGTTTCTAGATATGGAATTTCTAGTTGCCGAGTCTGTATTTTTTGGAGTTTCTAGTTGTTGAGTTTTTAGTTGTGGAGTTTCTAGTTGTTGAGTTTCTAGTTTGAAGTCTCTAGTAGTAGATTCTCTAGTTGTGGAGTCTCTAGTTTAGGAGTTCCTAGTTGAAGAGATTTTGTTGTGGAGTGTCTAGTTGTGGAGTTTCCAGTTGTGGAGTTTCGAGTTGTGGAGTTTCTAGTTGCAGAGCCTCTAGTTGTGGAGTTTCAAGTTGTGGAGTCTCTAGCTGTGGAGTTTCTAATTGCCGAGTTTCCAGTTGTGGAGTATATAGTAGTGGAGCTTCCAGTTGTGGAGTCCCTAGTTGTGGAGTTTCTAGTTGCGGAGTCCCAAGCTGTGGAGTTTCAAGTTGTGAAGTTTCTAGTTGTGGACTCTCAAGTTGTGGAGTTTAAAGTTGTGGAGTTTTAAGTTGTGGAGTCTCTAGTTGTGGAGTTTTTAGTTGCAGAGTATCTAGTTGTGGAGTTTCCAGTTGTGGAGTTTCTAGTTGTGAAGTTGCAGAGTCTCTGGTTGTGAGTTTTTAGTTGTGGAGTTTCTAGTTGTGGAGTTTCGAGTTGTGGAGTCTCTAGTTGTGGAGTTTCTAGTTGTGGAGTTTTTAGTTGTGGAGTATCTAGCTGTGGAGTTTCTAGTTGCAGAGTATCTAGTTGTGGAGTTTCCAGTTGTGGAGTTTCTAGTTGTGGAGTTGCAGAGTTTCTAGTTGTGGAGCTTCTGGTTGTGGAGTTTCTAGTTGAGGAGTTTCAAGTTGTGGAGTTTCTAGTTGTGGAATCTCTAGTTGTGGAGTCTCTAGTTGCGGAGTTTCTAGTTGTAGATTTTCCAGTTGTGGAGTTTCTAGTTGTTGAGTTGCGGAGTCTCTAGTTGTTGAGTTTCTAGTTGCAGAGTCTCTAGTTGTGGAGTTTCAAGTTGTGGAGTCTCTAGATGTGGAGTTTCTAGTTCTCGAGTTTCCAGTTGTGGAGTATCTAGTAGTGGAGTTTCGGGTTGTGGAGTTTCTAGTTGTGGAGTTTCTAGTTGTGGAGTCCCTAGTTGTGGAGTTTCTATTTGCGGAGTTTCTAGTTGTGGAGTTTCAAGTTGCGAAGTCTCAAGATGGGGGGTTTGTAGTTGTTGAATTTTTAGTTGTTGAGTTTCTAGCTGTTGAGTTTCTAGTTTGAAGTCTCTAGTTGTAGATTCTCTAGTTGTGGAGTCTCTAGTTTAGGAGTTTTCTAGTTGAAGAGTTTTTTGATGTGGAGTGTCTAGTTGTGGAGTTTCCAGCTGTGGAGTTTCGAGTTGTGGAGTTTCTAGTTGCAGAGTCTCTAGTTGTGGAGTTTCAAGTTGTGGAGTCTCTAGTTGTGGAGTTTCTAGTTGCCGAGTTTCCAGTTGTGGAGTATCTAGTAGTGGAGTTTCAAGTTGTGGAGTTTCAAGTTGTGGAGTCTCTAGTTGTGGAGTTTCTAGTTGCAGAGTATCTAGTTATGGAGTTTCCAGTTGTGGAGTTTGTAGTTGTGAAGTTGCGGAGTCTATGGTTGTGGAGTTTTTAGTTGTGGAGTTTCTAGTTGTGGAGTTTCGAATTGTGGAGTCTCTAGTTGTGGAGTTTCTAGTTGTGGAGTTTTTAGTTGTGGAGTATCTAGCTGTGGAGTTTCCAGTTGTGGAGTATCTAGTTGTGGAGTTTTAAGTTGTGGAGTTTCTAGTTGCGGAGTTTCTAGTTGCGGAGTTTTTAATAGCGGAGTTTCTAGTTGTGAAGTTTCAAGTTGCGGAGTCTCAAGTTGTGGAGTTTCCAGTTGTGGAGTTTTTAGTTGTGGAGTTTCTAGTTGTTGAGTTTCTAGTTGTGAAGTCTCTAGTTTTGCAGTTTCTAGTTTTGGAGTTTCTAGATATGGAATTTCTAGTTGCCGAGTCTGTATTTGTGGAGTTTGTAGTTGTGGAGTTTCTAGTTGTGGAGTTTCTAGTTGTGGAGTCTCTAGTTGCGGAGTTTCTAGTTGTAGATTTTCTAGTTGTGGAGTATCTAGTTGTGGATTTTCCAGTTGTGGAGTTTCTAGTTGTTGAGTTGCGGAGTCTCTAGTTGTTGAGTTTCTAGTTGCAGAGTCTCTAGTTGTGGAGTTTCAAGTTGTGGAGTCTCTAGATGTGCAGTTTCTAGTTGTCGAGTTTCCAGTTGTGGAGTATCTAGTAGTGGAGTTTCGAGTTGGGGAGTTTCTAGTTGTGGAGTCTCTAGTTGTGCAGTTTCTAGTTGCGGAGTCTCTAGTTGTGGAGTCTCTAGATGTGGATTTTCTAGTTGTCGAGTTTCCAGTTGCGGAGTCTCAAGCTGTGAAGTTTCTAGTTGTTGAGTTTTTAGTTGTGGAGTTTCTAGTTGTTGAGTTTCTAGTTTGAAGTCTCTAGTTGTAGATTCTCTAGTTGTGGAGTCTCTAGTTTAGGAGTTTCTAGTTGAAGAGTTTTTTGTTGTGGAGTGTCTAGTTGTGGAGTTTCCAGTTGTGGAGTTTCCAGTTGTGGAGTTTCGAGTTGTGGAGTTTCTAGTGTCAGAGTCTCTAGTTGTGGAGTTTCAAGTTGTGGAGTCTCTAGTTGTGGAGTTTGTAGTTGCCGAGTTTCCAGTTGTGGAGTATCTAGTAGTGGAGTTTCAAGTTGTGGAGTTTTTAGTTGTGGAGTCTCAAGTTGTGGAGTTTAAAGTTGTGGAGTTTAAAGTTGTAAAGTCTCTAGTTGTGGAGTTTCTAGTTTCAGAGTATCTAGTTATGGAGTTTCCAGTTGTGGAGTTTCTAGTTGTGAAGTTGCGGAGTCTATGGTTGTGTAGTTTTTAGTTGTGGAGTTTCTAGTTGTGGAGTTTCGAGTTGTGGAGTCTCTAGTTGTGGAGTTTCAAGTTGTGGAGTTTTTAGTTGCGGAGTATCTAGTTGTGGAGTTTCCAGTTGTGAAGTATCTAGCTGTGGAGTTTCTAGTTGTGAAGTTTCAAGTTGCGGAGTCTCAAGTTGTGGAGTTTCTAGTTGTTAAGTTTTTAGTTGTGGAGTTTCTAGTTGTTGAGTTTCTAGTTTGAAGTCTCTAGTAGTAGATTCTCTAGTTGTGGAGTCTCTAGTTTAGGAGTTTCTAGTTGAAGAGATTTTGTTGTGGAGTGCCTAGTTGTGGAGTTTCCAGTTGTGGAGTTTCGAGTTGTGAAGTTTCTAGTTGCAGAGTCTCTAGTTGTGGAGTTTCAAGTTGTGGAGTCTCTAGTTGTGGAGTTTCTAGTTGCCGAGTTTGCAGTTGTGGAGTATATAGTAGTGGAGTTTCCAGTTGTGGAGTCCCTAGTTGTGGAGTTTCTAGTTGCGGAGTCCCAAGCTGTGGAGTTTCAAGTTGTGAAGTTTCTAGTTGTGGACTCTCAAGTTGTGGAGTTTAAAGTTGTGGAGTTTTAAGTTGTGGAGTCTCTAGTTGTGGAGTTTCTAGTTGCAGAGTATCAAGTTGTGGAGTTTCCAGTTGTGGAGTTTCTAGTTGTGAAGTTGCGGAGTCTCTCGTTGTGAGTTTTTAGTTGTGGAGCTTCTAGTTGTGGAGTTTCGAGTTGTGGAGTCTCTAGTTGTGGAATGTAGAGTTGTGGAGTTTCTAGTTGTGGGGTTACTAGTTGCGGATTTTCTAGCTGTGGATTTTCTAGTTGCGTAACTTAAGGTCGTGAGGTTTCAAGTTGTGGAGTTTTTATTTGTGGAGTTTCCAGTTGTGGAGTTTCTGGTTGTGGAGTCTCTAGTTGTGTAGTTTCTAGCTGCGGAGTTTCTAGTTGCGGAGTTTCTATTTGTGGAGTATCTAGCTGCGGAGTTTCTAGTTGCAGAGTCTCTGATTGTGGAGTTTCTAGTTGCGGAGTCCCTGTTGTGGAGTTTATAGTTGTGGAGTTTCTAGTTGTGGGGTTTCCAGTTGTGGAGTTATAGCTGTGAACTTTCTAGACATGAATTTTCTTGTAGCCGAATCTCTATTTGTGGAGCTTGTAGTTGTGGACTTTCTAGTCGTTGAGTTTCTAGTTGTGGAGTCTCTAGTTGCAGAATTTCTAGTAGTGGAGTGTCTGGTTGTGGTGTTTCTAGTTGTGGAGTTTCTGGTTGTGGAGTTTCTAGTTGTCGAATTTCCAGTTGTGGAGTTTCTAGTTGTGGAGTCTCAAGTTGTGGAGTTTAAAGTTGTAGAGTTTCAAGTTGTGGAGTCTCTAGTATGGAGTTTCTAGTTGCAGAGTATCTAGTTGTGGAGTTTCCATGTGTGGAGTTTCTAGTTGTCGAGTTGCGGAGTCTCTGGTTGTGGAGTTTCTTGTTGTGGAGTTTCTAGTTGTGGAGTTTCGAGTTGTGGAGTCTCTCGTTGTGGAGTTTCTAGTTGTGGAGTTTCCAGTAGTGGAGTATCTAGTTGTGGAGTTTCCAGTTGTGAAGTATCTAGTTGTGGAGTTTCCAATTGTGGAGTATCTAGTTGTTAAGTTTTAAGTTGTGAAGTTTCTAGTTGCGGAGTTTCTAGTTGCGGAGTTTTTAATAGAGGAGTTTCTAGTTGTGAAGTTTCAAGTTGTGGAGTCTCAAGTTGTGGAGTTTCCAGTTGTGGAGTTTTAAGTTGTGGAGTTTCTAGTTGCGGAGTTTTTAATAGTGGAGTTTCTAGTTGTGAAGTTTCAAGTTGCGGAGTCTCAAGTTGTGGAGTTTCCAGTTGTGGAGTTTTTAGTTGTGGAGTTTCTAGTTGTTGAGTTTCTATTTGTGAAGTCTCTAGTTTTGCAGTTTCTAGTCGTGGAGTTTCTAGATATGGAATTTCTAGTTGCCGATTCTGTATTTGTGAAGTTTGAAGTTGAGGAGTTTCTAGTTGTGGAGTTTCTAGTTGTGGAGTCTCTAGTTGTGGAGTTTCTAGTTGCAGAATATCTAGTTGTGGAGTTTCCAGTTGTGGAGTTTCTAGTTGTGGAGTTGCGGAGTTTCTAGTTGCGGAGTTTCTAGTTGTGGAGTTTCTGGTTTTGGAGTTTCTAGTTGAGGAGTTTCAAGTTGTGGAGTTTCTAGTTGTGGAGTCTCTAGTTGCGGAGTTTCTAGTTGTAGATTTTTCAGTTGGGGAGTTTCTAGTTGTTGAGTTGCGGAGTCTCTAGTTGTTGAGTTTCTAGTTGCAGAGTCTCTAGTTGTGGAGTTTCAAGTTGTGGAGTCTCTAGATGTGGAGTTTCTAGTTGTCGAGTTTCCAGTTGTGGAGTATCTAGTAGTGGAGTTTCGGGTTGTGGAGTTTCTAGTTGTGGAGTTTCTAGTTGTGGAGTCCCTAGTTGTGGAGTTTCTAGTTGCGGAGTTTCTAGTTGTGGAGTTTCAAGTTGCGGAGTCTCAAGCTGAGGAGTTTCTAGTTGTTGAGTTTTTAGTTGTGGAGTTTCTAGTTGTTGAGTTTCTAGTTTGAAGTCTCTAGTTGTAGATTCTATAGTTGTGGAGTCTCTAGTTTAGGAGTTTCTAGTTGAAGAGTTTTTTGTTGTGGAGTGTCTAGTTGTGGAGTTTCCAGCTGTGGAGTTTCGAGTTGTGGAGTTTCTAGTTGCAGAGTCTCTAGTTGTGGAGTTTCAAGATGTGGAGTCTCTAGTTGTGGAGTTTCTAGTTGCCGAGTTTCCAGTTGTGGAGTATCTAGTAGTGGAGTTTCAAGTTGTGGAGTTTCTAGTTGTGGAGTCTCAAGTTGTGGAGTTTAAAGTTGTGGAGTTTCAAGTTGTGGAGTCTCTAGCTGTGGAGTTTCTAGTTGCAGAGTATCTAGTTATGGAGTTTCCAGTTGTGGAGTTTCTAGTTGTGAAGTTGCGGAGTCTATGGTTGTGGAGTATTTAGTTGTGAAGTTTCTAGTTGTGGAGTTTCGAGTTGTGGAGTCTCTAGTTGTGGAGTTTCTAGTTGTGGAGTTTTTAGTTGTGGAGTATCTAGTTGTGGAGTTTCCAGTTGTGAAGTATCTAGCTGTGGAGTTTCCAGTTGTGGAGTATCTAGTTGTGGAGTTTTAAGTTGCGGAGTTTCTAGTTGCGGAGTTTCTAGTTGCGGAGTTTTTAATAGCGGAGTTTCTAGTTGTGAAGTTTCAAGTTGCGGAGTCTCAAGTTTTGGAGTTTCCAGTTGTGGAGTTTTTAGTTGTGGAGTTTTTAATTGTTGAGTTTCTAGTTGTGAAGTCTCTAGTTTTGCAGTTTCTAGCTGTGGAGTTTCTAGATATGGAATTTCTAGTTGCCGAGTCTGTATTTTGTGGAGTTTCTAGTTGTTGAGTTTTTAGTTGTGGAGTTTCTAGTTGTTGAGTTTCTAGTTTGAAGTCTCTAGTAGTAGATTCTCTAGTTGTGGAGTCTCTAGTTTAGGAGTTTCTAGTTGAAGAGATTTTGTTGTGGAGTGTCTAGTTGTGGAGTTTCAAGTTGTGGAGTCTCTAGTTGTGGAGTTTCTAGTTGCCGAGTTTCCAGGTGTGGAGTATATAGTAGTGGAGTTTCCAGTTGCGGAGTCCCTAGTTGTAGAGTTTCTAGTTGCGGAGTCCCAAGCTGTGGAGTTTCAAGTTGTGAAGTTTCTAGTAGTGGACTCTCAAGTTGTGGAGTTTAAAGTTGTGGAGTTTTAAGTTGTGGAGTCTCTAGTTGTGGAGTTTATAGTTGCAGAGTATCTAGTTGTGGAGTTTCCAGTTGTGGAGTTTCTAGTTGTGAAGTTGCGGAGTCTCTGGTTGTGAGTTTTTAGTTGTGGAGTTTCTAGTTGTGGAGTTTCGAGTTGTGGAGTCTCTAGTTGTGGAGTTTCTAGTTGTGGAATGTAGAGTTGTGGAGTTTCTAGTTGTGGAGTTACTAGTTGCGGATTTTCTAGCTGTGGATTTTCTAGTTGCGTAACTTAAGGTCGTGAGGTTTCAAGTTGTGGAGTTTCTATTTGTGGAGTTTCTAGTTGTGGAGTTTCTAGTTGTGGAGTCTCTAGTTGTGTAGTTTCTAGCTGCGGAGTTTCTAGTTGCGGAGTTTCTATTTGTGGAGTATCTAGCTGCGGAGTTTCTAGTTGCAGAGTCTCTGATTGTGGAGTTTCTAGTTGTGGAGTTTCTAGTTTTGGGGTTTTCAGTTGTGGAGTTATAGTTGTGGACTTTCTAGACATGAAATTTCTTGTAGCCGAATATCTATTTGTGGAGCTTGTAGTTGTGGAGTTTCTAGTTGTGGAGTTTCAAGTTGTGGAGTTTCTAGTTGTGGAGTCTCGAGTTGTGGAGTTTAAAGTTGTAGAGTTTCAAGTTGTGGAGTCTCTAGTTGTGGAGTTTCTAGTTGTGGGGTTTCCAGTTGTGGAGTTATAGTTGTGGACTTTCTAGACATGAAATTTCTTGTAGCCGAATCTCTATTTGTGGAGCTTGTAGTAGTGGACTTTCTAGTTGTTGAGTTTCTAGTTGTGGAGTCTCTAGTTGCAGAGTTTCTAGTTGTGGAGTGTCTGGTTGTGGTGTTTCCAGTTGTGGAGTTTCTGGTTGAGGAGTTTCAAGTTGTGGAGTTTCTAGTTGTGGAGTCTCAAGTTGTGGAGTTTAAAGTTGTGGAGTCTCTAGTTGTGGAGTTTCTAGTTGCAGAGTATCTAGTTGTGGAGTTTCCAGTTGTGGAGTTTCTAGTTGTGGAGTTGTGGAGTTTCGAGTTGTGGAGTCTCTAGTTGTGGAGTTTCTAGTTGTGGAATGTAGAGTTGTGGAGCTTCTAGTTGTGGAGTTACTAGTCGCGGATTTTCTAGCTGTGGATTTTCAAGTTGCGTAACTTAAGGTCGTGAGGTTTCAAGTTGTGGAGTTTCTATTTGTAGAGTTTCTAGTTGTGGAGTCTCTAGTTGTGTAGTTTCTAGCTGCGGAGTTTCTAGTTGTGGAGTTTCAAGTTGTGGAGTTTCTAGTTGTGGAGTCTCGAGTTGTGGAGTTTAAAGTTGTAGAGTTTCAAGTTGTGTAGTCTCTAGTTGTGGAGTTTCTAGTTGTGGAGTTTCTAGTTGTGGGGTTTCCAGTTGTGGAGTTATAGTTGTGGACTTTCTAGACATGAAATTTCTTGTAGCCGAATCTCTATTTGTGGAGCTTGTAGTTGTGGACTTTCTAGTTGTTGAGTTTCTAGTTGTGGAGTCTCTAGTTGCAGAGTTTCAAGTTGTGGAGTGTCTGGTTGTGGTGTTTCCAGTTGTGGAGTTTCTGGTTGAGGAGTTTCAAGTTGTGGAGTTTCTAGTTGTGGAGTCTCAAGTTGTGGAGTTTAAAGTTGTGGAGTCTCTAGTTGTGGAGTTTCCAGTTGCAGAGTATCTAGTTGTGGAGTTTCCAGTTGTGGAGTTTCTAGTTGTGGAGTTGTGGAGTCTCTGGTTGTGGAGTTTTTAGTTGTGGAGTTTCTAGTTGTGAAGTTTCGAGTTGTGGAGTCTCTAGTTGTGGAGTTTCTAGTTGTGGATTTTCCAGTTGTGGAGTATCTAGTTGTGGAGTTTCCAGTTGTGAAGTATCTAGTTGTGGAGTTTCCATTTGTGGAGTATCTAGATGTGGAGTTGCAGAGTTTCTAGTTGTGGAGTTTCTGGTTGTGGAGTTTCTAGTTGAGGAGTTTCAAGTTGTGGAGTTTCTAGTTGTGGAATCTCTAGTTGTGGAGTCTCTAGTTGCGGAGTTTCTAGTTGTAGATTTTCCAGTTGTGGAGTTTCTAGTTGTTGAGTTGCGGAGTCTCTAGTTGTTGAGTTTCTAGTTGCAGAGTCTCTAGTTGTGGAGTTTCAAGTTGTGGAGTCTCTAGATGTGGAGTTTCTAGTTGTCGAGTTTCCAGTTGTGGAGTATCTAGTAGTGGAGTTTCGGGTTGTGGAGTTTCTAGTTGTGGAGTTTCTAGTTGTGGAGTCCCTAGTTGTGGAGTTTCTATTTGCGGAGTTTCTAGTTGTGGAGTTTCAAGTTGCGGAGTCTCAAGATGGGGAGTTTGTAGTTGTTGAATTTTTAGTTGTTGAGTTTCTAGCTGTTGAGTTTCTATTTTGAAGTCTCTAGTTGTAGATTCTCTAGTTGTGGAGTCTCTAGTTTAGGAGTTTTCTAGTTGAAGAGTTTTTTGATGTGGAGTGTCTAGTTGTGGAGTTTCCAGCTGTGGAGTTTCGAGTTGTGGAGTTTCTAGTTGCAGAGTCTCTAGTTGTGGAGTTTCAAGTTGTGGAGTCTCTAGTTGTGGAGTTTCTAGTTGCCGAGTTTCCAGTTGTGGAGTATCTAGTAGTGGAGTTTCAAGTTGTGGAGTTTCAAGTTGTGGAGTCTCTAGTTGTGGAGTTTCTAGTTGCAGAGTATCTAGTTATGTGAGTTTCCAGTTGTGGAGTTTGTAGTTGTGAAGTTGCGGAGTCTATGGTTGTGGAGTTTTTAGTTGTGGAGTTTCTAGTTGTGGAGTTTCGAATTGTGGAGTCTCTAGTTGTGGAGTTTCTAGTTGTGGAGTTTTTAGTTGTGGAGTATCTAGCTGTGGAGTTTCCAGTTGTGGAGTATCTAGTTGTGGAGTTTTAAGTTGTGGAGTTTCTAGTTGCGGAGTTTCTAGTTGCGGAGTTTTTAATAGCGGAGTTTCTAGTTGTGAAGTTTCAAGTTGCGGAGTCTCAAGTTGTGGAGTTTCCAGTTGTGGAGTTTTTAGTTGTGGAGTTTCTAGTTGTTGAGTTTCTAGTTGTGAAGTCTCTAGTTTTGCAGTTTCTAGTTTTGGAGTTTCTAGATATGGAATTTCTAGTTGCCGAGTCTGTATTTGTGGAGTTTGTAGTTGTGGAGTTTCTAGTTGTGGAGTTTCTAGTTGTGGAGTCTCTAGTTGCGGAGTTTCTAGTTGTAGATTTTCTAGTTGTGGAGTATCTAGTTGTGGATTTTCCAGTTGTGGAGTTTCTAGTTGTTGAGTTGCGGAGTCTCTAGTTGTTGAGTTTCTAGTTGCAGAGTCTCTAGTTGTGGAGTTTCAAGTTGTGGAGTCTCTAGATGTGCAGTTTCTAGTTGTCGAGTTTCCAGTTGTGGGGGGTATCTAGTAGTGGAGTTTCGAGTTGGGGAGTTTCTAGTTGTGGAGTCTCTAGTTGTGCAGTTTCTAGTTGCGGAGTCTCTAGTTGTGGAGTCTCTAGATGTGGATTTTCTAGTTGTCGAGTTTCCAGTTGCGGAGTCTCAAGCTGTGAAGTTTCTAGTTGTTGAGTTTTTAGTTGTGGAGTTTCTAGTTGTTGAGTTTCTAGTTTGAAGTCTCTAGTTGTAGATTCTCTAGTTGTGGAGTCTCTAGTTTAGGAGTTTCTAGTTGAAGAGTTTTTTGTTGTGGAGTGTCTAGTTGTGGAGTTTCCAGTTGTGGAGTTTCCAGTTGTGGAGTTTCGAGTTGTGGAGTTTCTAGTGTCAGAGTCTCTAGTTGTGGAGTTTCAAGTTGTGGAGTCTCTAGTTGTGGAGTTTGTAGTTGCCGAGTTTCCAGTTGTGGAGTATCTAGTAGTGGAGTTTCAAGTTGTGGAGTTTTTAGTTGTGGAGTCTCAAGTTGTGGAGTTTAAAGTTGTGGAGTTTAAAGTTGTAAAGTCTCTAGTTGTGGAGTTTCTAGTTTCAGAGTATCTAGTTATGGAGTTTCCAGTTGTGGAGTTTCTAGTTGTGAAGTTGCGGAGTCTATGGTTGTGTAGTTTTTAGTTGTGGAGTTTCTAGTTGTGGAGTTTCGAGTTGTGGAGTCTCTAGTTGTGGAGTTTCAAGTTGTGGAGTTTTTAGTTGCGGAGTATCTAGTTGTGGAGTTTCCAGTTGTGAAGTATCTAGCTGTGGAGTTTCCAGTTGTGGAGTATCTAGTTGTGGAGTTTTAAGTTGTGAAGTTTCAAGTTGCGGAGTCTCAAGTTGTGGAGTTTCCAGTTGTGGAGTTTTTAGTTGTGGAGTTTCTAGTTGTTGAGTTTCTAGTTGTGAAGTCTCTAGTTTTGCAGTTTCTAGCTGTGGAGTTTCTAGATATGGAATTTCTAGTTGCCGAGTCTGTATTTGTGGAGTTTCTAGTTGTTAAGTTTTTAGTTGTGGAGTTTCTAGTTGTTGAGTTTCTAGTTTGAAGTCTCTAGTAGTAGATTCTCTAGTTGTGGAGTCTCTAGTTTAGGAGTTTCTAGTTGAAGAGATTTTGTTGTGGAGTGTCTAGTTGTGGAGTTTCCAGTTGTGGAGTTTCGAGTTGTGAAGTTTCTAGTTGCAGAGTCTCTAGTTGTGGAGTTTCAAGTGGTGGAGTCTCTAGTTGTGGAGTTTCTAGTTGCCGAGTTTGCAGTTGTGGAGTATATAGTAGTGGAGTTTCCAGTTGTGGAGTCCCTAGTTGTGGAGTTTCTAGTTGCGGAGTCCCAAGCTGTGGAGTTTCAAGTTGTGAAGTTTCTAGTTGTGGACTCTCAAGTTGTGGAGTTTAAAGTTGTGGAGTTTTAAGTTGTGGAGTCTCTAGTTGTGGAGTTTCTAGTTGCAGAGTATCAAGTTGTGGAGTTTCCAGTTGTGGAGTTTCTAGTTGTGAAGTTGCGGAGTCTCTCGTTGTGAGTTTTTAGTTGTGGAGTTTCTAGTTGTGGAGTTTCGAGTTGTGGAGTCTCTAGTTGTGGAATGTAGAGTTGTGGAGTTTCTAGTTGTGGGGTTACTAGTTGCGGATTTTCTAGCTGTGGATTTTCTAGTTGCGTAACTTAAGGTCGTGAGGTTTCAAGTTGTGGAGTTTTTATTTGTGGAGTTTCCAGTTGTGGAGTTTCTGGTTGTGGAGTCTCTAGTTGTGTAGTTTCTAGCTGCGGAGTTTCTAGTTGCGGAGTTTCTATTTGTGGAGTATCTAGCTGCGGAGTTTCTAGTTGCAGAGTCTCTGATTGTGGAGTTTCTAGTTGCGGAGTCCCTGTTGTGGAGTTTATAGTTGTGGAGTTTCTAGTTGTGGGGTTTCCAGTTGTGGAGTTATAGCTGTGAACTTTCTAGACATGAAATTTCTTGTAGCCGAATCTCTATTTGTGGAGCTTGTAGTTGTGGACTTTCTAGTTGTTGAGTTTCTAGTTGTGGAGTCTCTAGTTGCAGAATTTCTAGTAGTGGAGTGTCTGGTTGTGGTGTTTCTAGTTGTGGAGTTTCTGGTTGTGGAGTTTCTAGTTGTCGAATTTCCAGTTGTGGAGTTTCTAGTTGTGGAGTCTCAAGTTGTGGAGTTTAAAGTTGTAGAGTTTCAAATTGTGGAGTCTCTAGTATGGAGTTTCTAGTTGCAGAGTATCTAGTTGTGGAGTTTCCATGTGTGGAGTTTCTAGTTGTCGAGTTGCGGAGTCTCTGGTTGTGGAGTTTCTTGTTGTGGAGTTTCTAGTTGTGGAGTTTCGAGTTGTGGAGTCTCTAGTTGTGGAGTTTCTAGTTGTGGAGTTTCCAGTAGTGGAGTATCTAGTTGTGGAGTTTCCAGTTGTGAAGTATCTAGTTGTGGAGTTTCCAGTTGTGGAGTACCTAGTTGTTAAGTTTTAAGTTGTGAAGTTTCTAGTTGCGGAGTTTTTAATAGAGGAGTTTCTAGTTGTGAAATTTCAAGTTGTGGAGTCTCAAGTTGTGGAGTTTCCAGTTGTGGAGTTTTAAGTTGTGGAGTTTCTAGTTGCGGAGTTTTTAATAGTGGAGTTTCTAGTTGTGAAGTTTCAAGTTGCGGAGTCTCAAGTTGTGGAGTTTCCAGTTGTGGAGTTTTTAGTTGTGGAGTTTCTAGTTGTTGAGTTTCTAGTTGTGAAGTCTCTAGTTTTGCAGTTTCTAGTCGTGGAGTTTCTAGATATGGAATTTCTAGTTGCCGAGTCTGTATTTGTGAAGTTTGAAGTTGAGGAGTTTCTAGTTGTGGAGTTTCTAGTTGTGGAGTCTCTAGTTGTGGAGTTTCTAGTTGCAGAATATCTAGTTGTGGAGTTTCCAGTTGTGGAGTTTCTAGTTGTGGAGTGTCTGGTTGTGGTGTTTCCAGTTGTGGAGTTTCTGGTTGAGGAGTTTCAAGTTGTTGAGTTTCTAGTTGTGGAGTCTCAAGTTGTGGAGTTTAAAGTTGTGGAGTCTCTAGTTGTGGAGTTTCTAGTTGCAGAGTATCTAGTTGTGGAGTTTCCAGTTGTGGAGTTTCTAGTTGTGGAGTTGTGGAGTTTCGAGTTGTGGAGTCTCTAGTTGTGGAGTTTCTAGTTGTGGAATGTAGAGTTGTGGAGCTTCTAGTTGTGGAGTTACTAGTCGCGGATTTTCTAGCTGTGGATTTTCTAGTTGCGTAACTTAAGGTCGTGAGGTTTCAAGTTGTGGAGTTTCTATTTGTAGAGTTTCTAGTTGTGGAGTCTCTAGTTGTGTAGTTTCTAGCTGCGGAGTTTCTAGTTGTGGAGTTTCAAGTTGTGGAGTTTCTAGTTGTGGAGTCTCGAGTTGTGGAGTTTAATGTTGTAGAGTTTCAAGTTGTGTAGTCTCTAGTTGTGGAGTTTCTAGTTGTGGAGTTTCTAGTTGTGGGGTTTCCAGTTGTGGAGTTATAGTTGTGGACTTTCTAGACATGAAATTTCTTGTAGCCGAATCTCTATTTGTGGAGCTTGTAGTTGTGGACTTTCTAGTTGTTGAGTTTCTAGTTGTGGAGTCTCTAGTTGCAGAGTTTCTAGTTGTGGAGTGTCTGGTTGTGGTGTTTCCAGTTGTGGAGTTTCTGGTTGAGGAGTTTCAAGTTGTGGAGTTTCTAGTTGTGGAGTCTCAAGTTGTGGAGTTTAAAGTTGTGCAGTCTCTAGTTGTGGAGTTTCTAGTTGCAGAGTATCTAGTTGTGGAGTTTCCAGTTGTGGAGTTTCTAGTTGTGGAGTTGTGGAGTCTCTGGTTGTGGAGTTTTTAGTTGTGGAGTTTCTAGTTGTGAAGTTTCGAGTTGTGGAGTCTCTAGTTGTGGAGTTTCTAGTTGTGGATTTTCCAGTTGTGGAGTATCTAGTTGTGGAGTTTCCAGTTGTGAAGTATCTAGTTGTGGAGTTTCCATTTGTGGAGTATCTAGATGTGGAGTTGCAGAGTTTCTAGTTGTGGAGTTTCTGGTTGTGGAGTTTCTAGTTGAGGAGTTTCAAGTTGTGGAGTCCCTAGTTGTGGAGTCCCTAGTTGTGGAGTTTCTATTTGCGGAGTTTCTAGTTGTGGAGTTTCAAGTTGCGGAGTCTCAAGATGGGGAGTTTGTAGTTGTTGAATTTTTAGTTGTTGAGTTTCTAGCTGTTGAGTTTCTAGTTTGAAGTCTCTAGTTGTAGATTCTCTAGTTGTGGAGTCTCTAGTTTAGGAGTTTTCTAGTTGAAGAGTTTTTTGATGTGGAGTGTCTAGTTGTGGAGTTTCCAGCTGTGGAGTTTCGAGTTGTGGAGTTTCTAGTTGCAGAGTCTCTAGTTGTGGAGTTTCAAGTTGTGGAGTCTCTAGTTGTGGAGTTTCTAGTTGCCGAGTTTCCAGTTGTGGAGTATCTAGTTGTGGAGTTTCAAGTTGTGGAGTTTCAAGTTGTGGAGTCTCTAGTTGTGGAGTTTCTAGTTGCAGAGTATCTCGTTATGGAGTTTCCAGTTGTGGAGTTTGTAGTTGTGAAGTTGCGGAGTCTATGGTTGTGGAGTTTTTAGTTGTGGAGTTTCTAGTTGTGGAGTTTCGAATTGTGGAGTCTCTAGTTGTGGAGTTTCTAGTTGTGGAGTTTTTAGTTGTGGAGTATCTAGCTGTGGAGTTTCCAGTTGTGGAGTATCTAGTTGTGGAGTTTTAAGTTGTGGAGTTTCTAGTTGCGGAGTTTCTAGTTGCGGAGTTTTTAATAGCGGAGTTTCTAGTTGTGAAGTTTCAAGTTGCGGAGTCTCAAGTTGTGGAGTTTCCAGTTGTGGAGTTTTTAGTTGTGGAGTTTCTAGTTGTTGAGTTTCTAGTTGTGAAGTCTCTAGTTTTGCAGTTTCTAGTTTTGGAGTTTCTAGATATGGAATTTCTAGTTGCCGAGTCTGTATTTGTGGAGTTTGTAGTTGTGGAGTTTCTAGTTGTGGAGTTTCTAGTTGTGGAGTCTCTAGTTGCGGAGTTTCTAGTTGTAGATTTTCTAGTTGTGGAGTATCTAGTTGTGGATTTTCCAGTTGTGGAGTTTCTAGTTGTTGAGTTGCGGAGTCTCTAGTTGTTGAGTTTCTAGTTGCAGAGTCTCTAGTTGTGGAGTTTCAAGTTGTGGAGTCTCTAGATGTGCAGTTTCTAGTTGTCGAGTTTCCAGTTGTGGAGTATCTAGTAGTGGAGTTTCGAGTTGGGGAGTTTCTAGTTGTGGAGTCTCTAGTTGTGCAGTTTCTAGTTGCGGAGTCTCTAGTTGTGGAGTCTCTAGATGTGGATTTTCTAGTTGTCGAGTTTCCAGTTGCGGAGTCTCAAGCTGTGAAGTTTCTAGTTGTTGAGTTTTTAGTTGTGGAGTTTCTAGTTGTTGAGTTTCTAGTTTGAAGTCTCTAGTTGTAGATTCTCTAGTTGTGGAGTCTCTAGTTTAGGAGTTTCTAGTTGAAGAGTTTTTTGTTGTGGAGTGTCTAGTTGTGGAGTTTCCAGTTGTGGAGTTTCCAGTTGTGGAGTTTCGAGTTGTGGAGTTTCTAGTGTCAGAGTCTCTAGTTGTGGAGTTTCAAGTTGTGGAGTCTCTAGTTGTGGAGTTTGTAGTTGCCGAGTTTCCAGTTGTGGAGTATCTAGTAGTGGAGTTTCAAGTTGTGGAGTTTTTAGTTGTGGAGTCTCAAGTTGTGGAGTTTAAAGTTGTGGAGTTTAAAGTTGTAAAGTCTCTAGTTGTGGAGTTTCTAGTTTCAGAGTATCTAGTTATGGAGTTTCCAGTTGTGGAGTTTCTAGTTGTGAAGTTGCGGAGTCTATGGTTGTGTAGTTTTTAGTTGTGGAGTTTCTAGTTGTGGAGTTTCAAGTTGTGGAGTTTTTAGTTGCGGAGTATCTAGTTGTGGAGTTTCCAGTTGTGAAGTATCTAGCTGTGGAGTTTCCAGTTGTGGAGTATCTAGTTGTGGAGTTTTAAGTTGTGGAGTTTCTAGTTGCGGAGTTTTTAATAGCGGAGTTTCTAGTTGTGAAGTTTCAAGTTGCGGAGTCTCAAGTTGTGGAGTTTCCAGTTGTGGAGTTTTTAGTTGTGGAGTTTCTAGTTGTTGAGTTTCTAGTTTGAAGTCTCTAGTAGTAGATTCTCTAGTTGTGGAGTCTCTAGTTTAGGAGTTTCTAGTTGAAGAGATTTTGTTGTGGAGTGTCTAGTTGTGGAGTTTCCAGTTGTGGAGTTTCGAGTTGTGAAGTTTCTAGTTGCAGAGTCTCTAGTTGTGGAGTTTCAAGTTGTGGAGTCTCTAGTTGTGGAGTTTCTAGTTGCCGATTTTCCAGGTGTGGAGTATATAGTAGTGGAGTTTCCAGTTGTGGAGTCCCTAGTTGTAGAGTTTCTAGTTGCGGAGTCCCAAGCTGTGGAGTTTCAAGTTGTGAAGTTTCTAGTAGTGGACTCTCAAGTTGTGGAGTTTAAAGTTGTGGAGTTTTAAGTTGTGGAGTCTCTAGTTGTGTAGTTTATAGTTGCAGAGTATCTAGTTGTGGAGTTTCCAGTTGTGGAGTTTCTAGTTGTGAAGTTGCGGAGTCTCTGGTTGTGAGTTTTTAGTTGTGGAGTTTCTAGTTGTGGAGTTTCGAGTTGTGGAGTCTCTAGTTGTGGAGTTTCTAGTTGTGGAATGTAGAGTTGTGGAGTTTCTAGTTGTGGAGTTACTAGTTGCGGATTTTCTAGCTGTGGATTTTCTAGTTGCGTAACTTAAGGTCGTGAGGTTTCAAGTTGTGGAGTTTCTATTTGTGGAGTTTCTAGTTGTGGAGTTTCTAGTTGTGGAGTCTCTAGTTGTGTAGTTTCTAGCTGCGGAGTTTCTAGTAGCGGAGTTTCTATTTGTGGAGTATCTAGCTGCGGAGTTTCTAGTTGCAGAGTCTCTGATTGTGGAGTTTCTAGTTGTGGAGTTTCTAGTTTTGGGGTTTTCAGTTGTGGAGTTATAGTTGTGGACTTTCTAGACATGAAATTTCTTGTAGCCGAATATCTATTTGTGGAGCTTGTAGTTGTGGAGTTTCTAGTTGTGGAGTTTCAAGTTGTGGAGTTTCTAGTTGTGGAGTCTCGAGTTGTGGAGTTTAAAGTTGTAGAGTTTCAAGTTGTGGAGTCTCTAGTTGTGGAGTTTCTAGTTGTGGAGTTTCTAGTTGTGGGGTTTCCAGTTGTGGAGTTATAGTAGTGGACTTTCTAGACATGAAATTTCTTGTAGCCGAATCTCTATTTGTGGAGCTTGTAGTAGTGGACTTTCTAGTTGTTGAGTTTCTAGTTGTGGAGTCTCTAGTTGCAGAGTTTCTAGTTGTGGAGTGTCTGGTTGTGGTGTTTCCAGTTGTGGAGTTTCTGGTTGAGGAGTTTCAAGTTGTGGAGTTTCTAGTTGTGGAGTCTCAAGTTGTGGAGTTTAAAGTTGTGGAGTCTCTAGTTGTGGAGTTTCTAGTTGCAGAGTATCTAGTTGTGAAGTTTCCAGTTGTGGAGTTTCTAGTTGTGGAGTTGTGGAGTTTCGAGTTGTGGAGTCTCTAGTTGTGGAGTTTCTAGTTGTGGAATGTAGAGTTGTGGAGCTTCTAGTTGTGGAGTTACTAGTCGCGGATTTTCTAGCTGTGGATTTTCTAGTTGCGTAACTTATGGTCGTGAGGTTTCAAGTTGTGGAGTTTCTATTTGTAGAGTTTCTAGTTGTGGAGTCTCTAGTTGTGTAGTTTCTAGCTGCGGAGTTTCTAGTTGTGGAGTTTCAAGTTGTGGAGTTTCTAGTTGTGGAGTCTCGAGTTGTGGAGTTTAAAGTTGTAGAGTTTCAAGTTGTGTAGTCTCTAGTTGTGGAGTTTCTAGTTGTGGAGTTTCTAGTTGTGGGGTTTCCAGTTGTGGAGTTATAGTTGTGGACTTTCTAGACATGAAATTTCTTGTAGCCGAATCTCTATTTGTGGAGCTTGTAGTTGTGGACTTTCTAGTTGTTGAGTTTCTAGTTGTGGAGTCTCTAGTTTAGGAGTTTCTAGTTGAAGAGATTTTGTTGTGGAGTGTCTAGTTGTGGAGTTTCCAGTTGTGGAGTTTCGAGTTGTGAAGTTTCTAGTTGCAGAGTCTCTAGTTGTGGAGTTTCAAGTTGTGGAGTCTCTAGTTGTGGAGTTTCTAGTTGCCGAGTTTCCAGGTGTGGAGTATATAGTAGTGGAGTTTCCAGTTGTGGAGTCCCTAGTTGTAGAGTTTCTAGTTGCGGAGTCCCAAGCTGTGGAGTTTCAAGTTGTGAAGTTTCTAGTAGTGGACTCTCAAGTTGTGGAGTTTAAAGTTGTGGAGTTTTAAGTTGTGGAGTCTCTAGTTGTGGAGTTTATAGTTGCAGAGTATCTAGTTGTGGAGTTTCCAGTTGTGGAGTTTCTAGTTGTGAAGTTGCAGAGTCTCTGGTTGTGAGTTTTTAGTTGTGGAGTTTCTAGTTGTGGAGTTTCGAGTTGTGGAGTCTCTAGTTTTGGAGTTTCTAGTTGTGGAATGTAGAGTTGTGGAGCTTCTAGTTGTGGAGTTACTAGTCGCGGATTTTCTAGCTGTGGATTTTCTAGTTGCGTAACTTAAGGTCGTGAGGTTTCAAGTTGTGGAGTTTCTATTTGTAGAGTTTCTAGTTGTGGAGTCTCTAGTTGTGTAGTTTCTAGCTGCGGAGTTTCTAGTTGCGGAGTTTCTATTTGTGGAGTATCTAGCTGCGGAGTCTCTAGTTGCAGAGTCTCTGATTGTGGAGTTTCTAGTTGCGGAGTCTCCAGTTGTGGAGTTTGTAGTTGTGGAGTTTCTAGTTGTGGGGTTTCCAGTTGTGGAGGTATAGTTGTGGACTTTCTAGACATGAAATTTCTTGTAGCCGAATCTCTATTTGTCTAGCTTTTAGTTGTGGACTTTCTAGTTGTTGAGTTTCTAGTTGTGGAGTCTCTAGTTGCAGAGTTTCTAGTTCTGGAGTGTCTGGTTGTGGTATTTCTAGTTGTGGAGTTTCTGGTTGTGGAGTTTCTAGTTGTGGTGTTTCAAGTTGTGGGGTTTCTAGTTGTGGAGTCTCAAGTTGTGGAGTTTAAAGTTGTGGAGTCTCTAGTTGTGGAGTTTCTAGTTGCAGAGTATCTAGTTGTGGAGTTTCCAGTTGTGGAGTTTCTAGTTGTGGAGTTGTGGAGTCTCTGGTTGTGGAGTTTCTAGTTGTGGAGTTTCTAGTTGTGAAGTTTCGAGTTGTGGAGTCTCTAGTTGTGGAGTTTCTAGTTGTGGATTTTCCAGTTGTGGAGTATCTAGTTGTGGAGTTTCCAGTTGTGAAGTATCTAGTTGTGGAGTTTCCAGTTGTGGGGTATCTAGTTGTGGAGTTTTAAGTTGTGGAGTTTCTAGTTGCGGAGTTTCTAGTTGCGGAGTTTTTAATAGTGGAGTTTCTAGTTGTGAAGTTTCAAGTTGCGGAGTCTCAAGTTGTGGAGTTTCCAGTTGTGGAGTTTTTAGTTGTGGAGTTTCTAGTTGTTGAGTTTCTAGTTGTGAAGTATCTAGTTTTGCAGTTTCTGGTCGTGGAGTTTCTAGATATGGAATTTCTAGTTGCCGAGTCTGTATTTGTGAAGTTTGAAGTTGAGGAGTTTATAGTTGTGGAGTCTCTAGTTGTGGAGTTTCTAGTTGCAGAGTATCTAGTTGTGGAGTTTCCAGTTGTGGAGTTTCTAGTTTGCGGAGTTTCTAGTTGTGGAGTTTCTGGTTGTGGAGTTTCTAGTTGAGGAGTTTCAAGTTGTGGAGTTTCTAGTTTGGAGTCTCTAGTTGTGGAGTCTCTAGTTGCGGAGTTTCTAGTTGTAGATTTTCCAGTTGTGGAGTTTCTAGTTGTTGAGTTGCGGAGTCTCTAGTTGTTGAGTTTCTAGTTGCAGAGTCTCTAGTTGTGGAGTTTCAAGTTGTGGAGTCTCTAGATGTGGAGTTTCTAGTTGTCGAGTTTCCAGTTGTGGAGTATCTAGTAGTGGAGTTTCGGGTTGTGGAGTTTCTAGTTGTGGAGTTTCTAGTTGTGGGGTCCCTAGCTGTGGAGTTTCTGTTTGCGGAGTTTATAGTTGTGGAGTTTCAAGTTGCGGAGTCTCAAGCTGGGGAGTTTCTAGTTGTTGAATTTTTAGTTGTTGAGTTTCTAGTTGTTGAGTTTCTAGTTTGAAGTCTCTGGTTGTAGATTCTCTAGTTGTGGAGTCTCTAGTTTAGGAGTTTCTAGTTGAAGAGTTTTTTGATGTGGAGTGTCTAGTTGTGGAGTTTCCAGCTGTGGAGTTTCGAGTTGTGGAGTTTCTAGTTGCAGAGTCTCTAGTTGTGGAGTTTCGGGTTGTGGAGTTTTTAGTTGTGGAGTTTCTAGTTGTGGAGTTTCGAATTGTGGAGTCTCTAGTTGTGGAGTTTCTAGTTGTGGAGTTTTTAGTTGTGGAGTATCTAGCTGTGGAGTTTCCAGTTGTGGAGTATCTAGTTGTGGAGTTTTAAGTTGTGGAGTTTCTAGTTGCGGAGTTTCTAGTTGCGGAGTTTTTAATAGCGGAGTTTCTAGTTGTGAAGTTTCAAGTTGCGGAGTCTCAAGTTGTGGAGTTTCCAGTTGTGGAGTTTTTAGTTGTGGAGTTTCTAGTTGTTGAGTTTCTAGTTGTGAAGTCTCTAGTTTTGCAGTTTCTAGTTTTGGAGTTTCTAGATATGGAATTTCTAGTTGCCGAGTCTGTATTTGTGGAGTTTGTAGTTGTGGAGTTTCTAGTTGTGGAGTTTCTAGTTGTGGAGTCTCTAGTTGCGGAGTTTCTAGTTGTAGATTTTCTAGTTGTGGAGTATCTAGTTGTGGATTTTCCAGTTGTGGAGTTTCTAGTTGTTGAGTTGCGGAGTCTCTAGTTGTTGAGTTTCTAGTTGCAGAGTCTCTAGTTGTGGAGTTTCAAGTTGTGGAGTCTCTAGATGTGCAGTTTCTAGTTGTCGAGTTTCCAGTTGTGGAGTATCTAGTAGTGGAGTTTCGAGTTGGGGAGTTTCTAGTTGTGGAGTCTCTAGTTGTGCAGTTTCTAGTTGCGGAGTCTCTAGTTGTGGAGTCTCTAGATGTGGATTTTCTAGTTGTCGAGTTTCCAGTTGCGGAGTCTCAAGCTGTGAAGTTTCTAGTTGTTGAGTTTTTAGTTGTGGAGTTTCTAGTTGTTGAGTTTCTAGTTTGAAGTCTCTAGTTGTAGATTCTCTAGTTGTGGAGTCTCTAGTTTAGGAGTTTCTAGTTGAAGAGTTTTTTGTTGTGGAGTGTCTAGTTGTGGAGTTTCCAGTTGTGGAGTTTCCAGTTGTGGAGTTTCGAGTTGTGGAGTTTCTAGTGTCAGAGTCTCTAGTTGTGGAGTTTCAAGTTGTGGAGTCTCTAGTTGTGGAGTTTGTAGTTGCCGAGTTTCCAGTTGTGGAGTATCTAGTAGTGGAGTTTCAAGTTGTGGAGTTTTTAGTTGTGGAGTCTCAAGTTGTGGAGTTTAAAGTTGTGGAGTTTAAAGTTGTAAAGTCTCTAGTTGTGGAGTTTCTAGTTTCAGAGTATCTAGTTATGGAGTTTCCAGTTGTGGAGTTTCTAGTTGTGAAGTTGCGGAGTCTATGGTTGTGTAGTTTTTAGTTGTGGAGTTTCTAGTTGTGGAGTTTCAAGTTGTGGAGTTTTTAGTTGCGGAGTATCTAGTTGTGGAGTTTCCAGTTGTGAAGTATCTAGCTGTGGAGTTTCCAGTTGTGGAGTATCTAGTTGTGGAGTTTTAAGTTGTGGAGTTTCTAGTTGCGGAGTTTTTAATAGCGGAGTTTCTAGTTGTGAAGTTTCAAGTTGCGGAGTCTCAAGTTGTGGAGTTTCCAGTTGTGGAGTTTTTAGTTGTGGAGTTTCTAGTTGTTGAGTTTCTAGTTTGAAGTCTCTAGTAGTAGATTCTCTAGTTGTGGAGTCTCTAGTTTAGGAGTTTCTAGTTGAAGAGATTTTGTTGTGGAGTGTCTAGTTGTGGAGTTTCCAGTTGTGGAGTTTCGAGTTGTGAAGTTTCTAGTTGCAGAGTCTCTAGTTGTGGAGTTTCAAGTTGTGGAGTCTCTAGTTGTGGAGTTTCTAGTTGCCGATTTTCCAGGTGTGGAGTATATAGTAGTGGAGTTTCCAGTTGTGGAGTCCCTAGTTGTAGAGTTTCTAGTTGCGGAGTCCCAAGCTGTGGAGTTTCAAGTTGTGAAGTTTCTAGTAGTGGACTCTCAAGTTGTGGAGTTTAAAGTTGTGGAGTTTTAAGTTGTGGAGTCTCTAGTTGTGTAGTTTATAGTTGCAGAGTATCTAGTTGTGGAGTTTCCAGTTGTGGAGTTTCTAGTTGTGAAGTTGCGGAGTCTCTGGTTGTGAGTTTTTAGTTGTGGAGTTTCTAGTTGTGGAGTTTCGAGTTGTGGAGTCTCTAGTTGTGGAGTTTCTAGTTGTGGAATGTAGAGTTGTGGAGTTTCTAGTTGTGGAGTTACTAGTTGCGGATTTTCTAGCTGTGGATTTTCTAGTTGCGTAACTTAAGGTCGTGAGGTTTCAAGTTGTGGAGTTTCTATTTGTGGAGTTTCTAGTTGTAGAGTTTCTAGTTGTGGAGTCTCTAGTTGTGTAGTTTCTAGCTGCGGAGTTTCTAGTAGCGGAGTTTCTATTTGTGGAGTATCTAGCTGCGGAGTTTCTAGTTGCAGAGTCTCTGATTGTGGAGTTTCTAGTTGTGGAGTTTCTAGTTTTGGGGTTTTCAGTTGTGGAGTTATAGTTGTGGACTTTCTAGACATGAAATTTCTTGTAGCCGAATATCTATTTGTGGAGCTTGTAGTTGTGGAGTTTCTAGTTGTGGAGTTTCAAGTTGTGGAGTTTCTAGTTGTGGAGTCTCGAGTTGTGGAGTTTAAAGTTGTAGAGTTTCAAGTTGTGGAGTCTCTAGTTGTGGAGTTTCTAGTTGTGGAGTTTCTAGTTGTGGGGTTTCCAGTTGTGGAGTTATAGTAGTGGACTTTCTAGACATGAAATTTCTTGTAGCCGAATCTCTATTTGTGGAGCTTGTAGTAGTGGACTTTCTAGTTGTTGAGTTTCTAGTTGTGGAGTCTCTAGTTGCAGAGTTTCTAGTTGTGGAGTGTCTGGTTGTGGTGTTTCCAGTTGTGGAGTTTCTGGTTGAGGAGTTTCAAGTTGTGGAGTTTCTAGTTGTGGAGTCTCAAGTTGTGGAGTTTAAAGTTGTGGAGTCTCTAGTTGTGGAGTTTCTAGTTGCAGAGTATCTAGTTGTGAAGTTTCCAGTTGTGGAGTTTCTAGTTGTGGAGTTGTGGAGTTTCGAGTTGTGGAGTCTCTAGTTGTGGAGTTTCTAGTTGTGGAATGTAGAGTTGTGGAGCTTCTAGTTGTGGAGTTACTAGTCGCGGATTTTCTAGCTGTGGATTTTCTAGTTGCGTAACTTAAGGTCGTGAGGTTTCAAGTTGTGGAGTTTCTATTTGTAGAGTTTCTAGTTGTGGAGTCTCTAGTTGTGTAGTTTCTAGCTGCGGAGTTTCTAGTTGTGGAGTTTCAAGTTGTGGAGTTTCTAGTTGTGGAGTCTCGAGTTGTGGAGTTTAAAGTTGTAGAGTTTCAAGTTGTGTAGTCTCTAGTTGTGGAGTTTCTAGTTGTGGAGTTTCTAGTTGTGGGGTTTCCAGTTGTGGAGTTATAGTTGTGGACTTTCTAGACATGAAATTTCTTGTAGCCGAATCTCTATTTGTGGAGCTTGTAGTTGTGGACTTTCTAGTTGTTGAGTTTCTACTTGTGGAGTCTCTAGTTTAGGAGTTTCTAGTTGAAGAGATTTTGTTGTGGAGTGTCTAGTTGTGGAGTTTCCAGTTGTGGAGTTTCGAGTTGTGAAGTTTCTAGTTGCAGAGTCTCTAGTTGTGGAGTTTCAAGTTGTGGAGTCTCTAGTTGTGGAGTTTCTAGTTGCCGAGTTTCCAGGTGTGGAGTATATAGTAGTGGAGTTTCCAGTTGTGGAGTCCCTAGTTGTAGAGTTTCTAGTTGCGGAGTCCCAAGCTGTGGAGTTTCAAGTTGTGAAGTTTCTAGTAGTGGACTCTCAAGTTGTGGAGTTTAAAGTTGTGGAGTTTTAAGTTGTGGAGTCTCTAGTTGTGGAGTTTATAGTTGCAGAGTATCTAGTTGTGGAGTTTCCAGTTGTGGAGTTTCTAGTTGTGAAGTTGCAGAGTCTCTGGTTGTGAGTTTTTAGTTGTGGAGTTTCTAGTTGTGGAGTTTCGAGTTGTGGAGTCTCTAGTTTTGGAGTTTCTAGTTGTGGAATGTAGAGTTGTGGAGCTTCTAGTTGTGGAGTTACTAGTCGCGGATTTTCTAGCTGTGGATTTTCTAGTTGCGTAACTTAAGGTCGTGAGGTTTCAAGTTGTGGAGTTTCTATTTGTAGAGTTTCTAGTTGTGGAGTCTCTAGTTGTGTAGTTTCTAGCTGCGGAGTTTCTAGTTGCGGAGTTTCTATTTGTGGAGTATCTAGCTGCGGAGTCTCTAGTTGCAGAGTCTCTGATTGTGGAGTTTCTAGTTGCGGAGTCTCCAGTTGTGGAGTTTGTAGTTGTGGAGTTTCTAGTTGTGGGGTTTCCAGTTGTGGAGGTATAGTTGTGGACTTTCTAGACATGAAATTTCTTGTAGCCGAATCTCTATTTGTCTAGCTTTTAGTTGTGGACTTTCTAGTTGTTGAGTTTCTAGTTGTGGAGTCTCTAGTTGCAGAGTTTCTAGTTCTGGAGTGTCTGGTTGTGGTATTTCTAGTTGTGGAGTTTCTGGTTGTGGAGTTTCTAGTTGTGGTGTTTCAAGTTGTGGGGTTTCTAGTTGTGGAGTCTCAAGTTGTGGAGTTTAAAGTTGTGGAGTCTCTAGTTGTGGAGTTTCTAGTTGCAGAGTATCTAGTTGTGGAGTTTCCAGTTGTGGAGTTTCTAGTTGTGGAGTTGTGGAGTCTCTGGTTGTGGAGTTTCTAGTTGTGGAGTTTCTAGTTGTGAAGTTTCGAGTTGTGGAGTCTCTAGTTGTGGAGTTTCTAGTTGTGGATTTTCCAGTTGTGGAGTATCTAGTTGTGGAGTTTCCAGTTGTGAAGTATCTAGTTGTGGAGTTTCCAGTTGTGGGGTATCTAGTTGTGGAGTTTTAAGTTGTGGAGTTTCTAGTTGCGGAGTTTCTAGTTGCGGAGTTTTTAATAGTGGAGTTTCTAGTTGTGAAGTTTCAAGTTGCGGAGTCTCAAGTTGTGGAGTTTCCAGTTGTGGAGTTTTTAGTTGTGGAGTTTCTAGTTGTTGAGTTTCTAGTTGTGAAGTATCTAGTTTTGCAGTTTCTGGTCGTGGAGTTTCTAGATATGGAATTTCTAGTTGCCGAGTCTGTATTTGTGAAGTTTGAAGTTGAGGAGTTTATAGTTGTGGAGTCTCTAGTTGTGGAGTTTCTAGTTGCAGAGTATCTAGTTGTGGAGTTTCCAGTTGTGGAGTTTCTAGTTTGCGGAGTTTCTAGTTGTGGAGTTTCTGGTTGTGGAGTTTCTAGTTGAGGAGTTTCAAGTTGTGGAGTTTCTAGTTTGGAGTCTCTAGTTGTGGAGTCTCTAGTTGCGGAGTTTCTAGTTGTAGATTTTCCAGTTGTGGAGTTTCTAGTTGTTGAGTTGCGGAGTCTCTAGTTGTTGAGTTTCTAGTTGCAGAGTCTCTAGTTGTGGAGTTTCAAGTTGTGGAGTCTCTAGATGTGGAGTTTCTAGTTGTCGAGTTTCCAGTTGTGGAGTATCTAGTAGTGGAGTTTCGGGTTGTGGAGTTTCTAGTTGTGGAGTTTCTAGTTGTGGGGTCCCTAGCTGTGGAGTTTCTGTTTGCGGAGTTTATAGTTGTGGAGTTTCAAGTTGCGGAGTCTCAAGCTGGGGAGTTTCTAGTTGTTGAATTTTTAGTTGTTGAGTTTCTAGTTGTTGAGTTTCTAGTTTGAAGTCTCTGGTTGTAGATTCTCTAGTTGTGGAGTCTCTAGTTTAGGAGTTTCTAGTTGAAGAGTTTTTTGATGTGGAGTGTCTAGTTGTGGAGTTTCCAGCTGTGGAGTTTCGAGTTGTGGAGTTTCTAGTTGCAGAGTCTCTAGTTGTGGAGTTTCAAGAGTTGGAGTCTCTAGTTGTGGAGTTTCTAGTTGCCGAGTTTCCAGTTGTGGAGTATCTAGTAGTGGAGTTTCAAGTTGTGGAGTTTCAAGTTGTGGAGTCTCTAGTTGTGGAGTTTCTAGTTGCAGAGTATCTAGTTATGGAGTTTCCAGTTGTGGAGTTTGTAGTTGTGAAGTTGCAGAGTCTATGGTTGTGGAGTTTTTAGTTGTGGAGTTTCTAGTTGTGGAGTTTCGAGTTGTGGAGTCTCTTGTTGTGGAGTTTCTAGTTGTGGAGTTTTTAGTTGTGGAGTATCTAGCTGTGGAGTTTCCAGTTGTGGAGTATCTAGTTGTGGAGTTTTAAGTTGTGGAGTTTCTAGTTGCAGAGTTTCTAGTTGTGAAGTTTCAAGTTGCGGAGTCTCAAGTTGTGGAGTTTCCAGTTGTGGAGTTTTTAGTTGTGGAGTTTCTAGTTGTTCAGTTTCTAGTTGTGGAGTTTCTAGTTGTGAAGTTGCAGAGTCTCTGGTTGTGAGTTTTTAGTTGTGGAGTTTCTAGTTGTGGAGTTTCGAGTTGTGGAGTCTCTAGTTGTGGAGTTTCTAGTTGTGGAATGAAGAGTTGTGGAGCTTCTAGTTGTGGAGTTACTAGTTGCGGATTTTCTAGCTGTGGATTTTCTAGTTGCGTAACTTAAGGTCGTGAGGTTTCAAGTTGTGGAGTTTCTATTTGTGGAGTTTCTAGTTGTGGAGTCTCTAGTTGTGTAGTTTCTAGCTGCGGAGTTTCTAGTTGCGGAGTTTCTATTTGTGGAGTATCTAGCTGCGGAGTTTCTAGTTGCAGAGTCTCTGATTGTGGAGTTTCTAGTTGCGGAGTCTCTAGTTGTGGAGTTTGTAGTTGTGGAGTTTCTAGTTGTGGGGTTTCCAGTTGTGGAGGTATAGTTGTGGACTTTCTAGACATGAAATTTCTTGTAGCCGAATCTCTATTTGTCTAGCTTGTAGTTGTGGACTTTCTAGTTGTTGAGTTTCTAGTTGTGGAGTCTCTAGATGCAGAGTTTCTAGTTCTGGAGTGTCTGGTTGTGGTATTTCTAGTTGTGGAGTTTCTGGTTGTGGAGTTTCTAGTTGTGGTGTTTCAAGTTGTGGAGTTTCTAGTTGTGGAGTCTCAAGTTGTGGAGTTTAAAGTTGTGGAGTCTCTAGTTGTGGAGTTTCTAGTTGCAGAGTATCTAGTTGTGGAGTTTCCAGTTGTGGAGTTTCTAGTTGTGGAGTTGTGGAGTCTCTGGTTGTGGAGTTTCTAGTTGTGGAGTTTCTAGTTGTGAAGTTTCGAGTTGTGGAGTCTCTAGTTGTGGAGTTTCTAGTTGTGGATTTTCCAGTTGTGGAGTATCTAGTTGTGGAGTTTCCAGTTGTGAAGTATCTAGTTGTGGAGTTTCCAGTTGTGGGGTATCTAGTTGTGGAGTTTTAAGTTGTGGAGTTTCTAGTTGCGGAGTTTCTAGTTGCGGAGTTTTTAATAGTGGAGTTTCTAGTTGTGAAGTTTCAAGTTGCGGAGTCTCAAGTTGTGGAGTTTCCAGTTGTGGAGTTTTTAGTTGTGGAGTTTCTAGTTGTTGAGTTTCTAGTTGTGAAGTATCTAGTTTTGCAGTTTCTAGTCGTGGAGTTTCTAGATATGGAATTTCTAGTTGCCGAGTCTGTATTTGTGAAGTTTGAAGTTGAGGAGTTTCTAGTTGTGGAGTTTCTAGTTGTGGAGTCTCTAGTTGTGGAGTTTCTAGTTGCAGAGTATCTAGTTGTGGAGTTTCCAGTTGTGGAGTTTCTAGTTGCGGAGTTTCTAGTTGTGGAGTTTCTGGTTGTGGAGTTTCTAGTTGAGGAGTTTCAAGTTGTGGAGTTTCTAGTTTGGAGTCTCTAGTTGTGGAGTCTCTAGTTGCGGAGTTTCTAGTTGTAGATTTTCCAGTTGTGGAGTTTCTAGTTGTTGAGTTGCGGAGTCTCTAGTTGTTGAGTTTCTAGTTGCAGAGTCTCTAGTTGTGGAGTTTCAAGTTGTGGAGTCTCTAGATGTGGAGTTTCTAGTTGTCGAGTTTCCAGTTGTGGAGTATCTAGTAGTGGAGTTTCGGGTTGTGGAGTTTCTAGTTGTGGAGTTTCTAGTTGTGGAGTCCCTAGTTGTGGAGTTTCTATTTGCGGAGTTTCTAGTTGTGGAGTTTCAAGTTGCGGAGTCTCAAGCTGGGGAGTTTCTAGTTGTTGAATTTTTAGTTGTTGAGTTTCTAGTTGTTGAGTTTCTAGTTTGAAGTCTCTAGTTGTAGATTCTCTAGTTGTGGAGTCTCTAGTTTAGGAGTTTCTAGTTGAAGAGTTTTTTGATGTGGAGTGTCTAGTTGTGGAGTTTCCAGCTGTGGAGTTTCTAGTTGCAGAGTCTCTAGTTGTGGAGTTTCAAGAGTTGGAGTCTCTAGTTGTGGAGTTTCTAGTTGCCGAGTTTCCAGTTGTGGAGTATCTAGTAGTGGAGTTTCAAGTTGTGGAGTTTCAAGTTGTGGAGTCTGTAGTTGTGGAGTTTCTAGTTGCAGAGTATCTAGTTATGGAGTTTCCAGTTGTGGAGTTTGTAGTTGTGAAGTTGCGGAGTCTATGGTTGTGGAGTTTTTAGTTGTGGAGTTTCTAGTTGTGGAGTTTCGAGTTGTGGAGTCTCTAGTTGTGGAGTTTCTAGTTGTGGAGTTTTTAGTTGTGGAGTATCTAGCTGTGGAGTTTCCAGTTGTGGAGTATCTAGTTGTGGAGTTTTAAGTTGTGGAGTTTCTAGTTGCAGAGTTTCTAGTTGTGAAGTTTCAAGTTGCGGAGTCTCAAGTTGTGGAGTTTCCAGTTGTGGAGTTTTTAGTTGTGGAGTTTCTAGTTGTTGAGTTTCTAGTTGTGAAGTCTCTAGTTTTGCAGTTTCTAGTTTTGGAGTTTCTAGATATGGAATTTCTAGTTGCCGAGTCTGTATTTGTGGAGTTTGTAGTTGTGGAGTTTCTAGTTGTGGAGTCTCTAGTTGCGGAGTTTCTAGTTGTAGATTTTCTAGTTGTGGAGTATCTAGTTGTGGATTTTCCAGTTGTGGAGTTTCTAGTTGTTGAGTTGCGGAGTCTCTAGTTCTTGAGTTTCTAGTTGCAGAGTCTCTAGTTGTGGAGTTTCAAGTTGTGGAGTCTGTAGATGTGGAGTTTCTAGTTGTCGAGTTTCCAGTTGTGGAGTAATTAGTATTGGAGTTTCGAGTTGGGGAGTTTCTAGTTGTGGAGTCCCTAGTTGTGCAGTTTCTAGTTGCGGAGTCTCTAGTTGTGGAGTCTCTAGATGTGGAGTTTCTAGTTGTCGAGTTTCCAGTTGCGGAGTCTCAAGCTGTGGAGTTTCTAGTTGTTGAGTTTTTAGTTGTGGAGTTTCTAGTTGTTAAGTTTCTAGTTTGAAGTCTCTAGTTCTAGATTCTCTAGTTGTGGAGTCTCAAGTTTAGGAGTTTCTAGTTGAAGAGTTTTTTGTTGTGGAGTGTCAAGTTGTGGACTTTCCAGTTGTGGAGTTTCCAGTTGTGGAGTTTCCAGTTGTGGAGTTTCCAGCTGTGGAGTTTCGAGTTGTGGAGTTTCTAGTTGCAGAGTCTCTAGTTGTGGAGTTTCAAGTTGTGGAGTCTCTAGTTGTGGAGTTTCTAGTTGCCGAGTTTCCAGTTGTGGAGTATCTAGTAGTGGAGTTTCAAGTTGTGGAGTTTCAAGTTGTGGAGTCTCTAGTTGTGGAGTTTCTAGTTGCAGAGTATCTAGTTATGGAGTTTCCAGTTGTGGAGTTTGTAGTTGTGAAGTTGCGGAGTCTATGGTTGTGGAGTTTTTAGTTGTGGAGTTTCTAGTTGTGGAGTTTCGAGTTGTGGAGTCTCTAGTTGTGGAGTTTCTAGTTGTGGAGTTTTTAGTTGTGGAGTATCTAGCTGTGGAGTTTCCAGTTGTGGAGAATCTAGTTGTGGAGTTTTAAGTTGTGGAGTTTCTAGTTGCGGAGTTTCTAGTTGTGAAGTTTCTAGTTGCGGAGTTTTTAATAGCGGAGTTTCTAGTTGTGAAGTTTCAAGTTGCGGAGTCTCAAGTTGTGGAGTTTCCAGTTGTGGAGTTTTTAGTTGTGGAGTTTCTAGTTGTTGAGTTTCTAGTTGTGAAGTCTCTAGTTTTGCAGTTTCTAGTTTTGGAGTTTCTAGATATGGAATTTCTAGTTGCCGAGTCTGTATTTGTGGAGTTTGTAGTTGTGGAGTTTCTAGTTGTGGAGTTTCTAGTTGTGGAGTCTCTAGTTGCGGACTTTCTAGTTGTATATTTTCTAGTTGTGGAGTATCTAGTTGTGGATTTTCCAGTTGTGGAGTTTCTAGTTGTTGAGTTGCGGAGTCTCTAGTTGTTGAGTTTCTAGTTGCAGAGTCTCTAGTTGTGGAGTTTCAAGTTGTGGAGTCTCTAGATGTGGAGTTTCTAGTTGTCGAGTTTCCAGTTGTGGAGTATCTAGTAGTGGAGTTTCGAGTTGGGGAGTTTCTAGTTGTGGAGTCCCTAGTTGTGCAGTTTCTAGTTGCGGAGTCTCTAGTTGTGGAGTCTCTAGATGTGGAGTTTCTAGTTGTCGAGTTTCCAGTTGCGGAGTCTCAAGCTGTGGAGTTTCTAGTTATTGTGAGACGACGTCGGGTACGAAGGAGCGACCGTTTTATTGTCAACCCAGACGCGCGAGCCAGCAACCGAACAAGCAGCGAGCCGCTACGATGATGATGATCACGGTGCTTTGTATGCGCAGGTGAAAGTGAAAATGATGAGCAACACAATCAGCGCTCACACTATTTCCCCCCTACACGAAAGCGGTCTGCAAGACGTTCATTTAGTAAGTGTATGAGCGCTGGATATAAGGTTTCAGGCGAGACACATGGACGATCTCGGTCCCGCGACGACGGCGATCAGAAGCCGAAGTAACCGGCGCGACGCGATAATTTACGGCCGATGTTCGTTCAAGCACGGTGTAAGGACCCAGGTATCTGTGAATGAATTTTTCACAGAGGCCGGGTGTGCGAACAGGTGTCCAGAGGAGCACTTCGTCGCCTGGGTAGAATGACACAACTCGACGTGTCGCATCACAACGAACTTTTCGCTGGGCCTGAATGGTAGAGGTGTTGGCGCGGGCGATTGTGCGGCAGTGGTTGACACGGGCAGCGAATTCTTCCGGAAGGGACGCAGATGGGACAGAAGGCGTGGACAAAAAGCTGGTGTCTAGAACAAAAGATGGTGCACGGCCATACACAAGAAAAAACGGGCTGTAAGTTGTAGTGCGTTGTATGGCAGTGTTATAGGCAAACGTGACGAAAGGTAGTATTGTGTCCCAGTTCTTGTGATCGGGTTGGACATACATAGAGATCATGTCTGACAAAGTTCTATGAAAACGCTCAGTAAGACCATTGGTTTGCGGATGATATGCCGAGGTGGTCTTATGGATTGTGTCAGAGGCCTGTAAAACTTCAGCGAGCACACGAGAAAGAAATGTCTTGCCACGGTCACTCAGGAGAACACGAGGGGCGCCGTGGCGCAGGATAATGGCACGCAGAACAAAGTCGGCTACTTCGCTGGCAGCTCCAGTAGGAAGAGCTGCCGTCTCAGCGTAGCGAGTAAGATGGTCTACGGCAGTAACAATCCAGCGGTGACCGGCGGCGGTAAGCGGAAGGGGTCCGTATAAGTCTATGCCGACGAACTCGAAGGGAGCGGATGGGCACGGGAGAGGCTGTAGAGGGCCGGCGGGAAGAGATGTCGAACGTTTTCGGTGCTGACATGATGAACAGGAAGTGACGTACCTGGAAACACTAGTGGAGAGGCCAGGCCAGAAGCAGCGAGTCTTAATGCGATCGTAGGTTTTATGAAAACCCAAGTGGCCAGCCGTCGGGTCGTCATGAAAGGCTTCTAAGACTTGGAGTCGAAGTGAGCGAGGTATGACCGGGACCCATCGGCTACCGAGAGGATGGTAAGTTTGTCGAAGTAGCGTTCCGTCATGAAGTTTGAAACGCGTGAGTTGTCGTCGCAAGCGGCTGTTGGGAGCACGAGATGAGCCGGTGAGCCGATCGATGATTGTACGGCAGTATGTGTCTGCACGTTGGAGCGAGGTGAGGTCTGCGGATTGAAGGAAGTCATCCGGTGCAGTGGGCTCGATGGGACTAAGACTGGTCATCTGCGTGGTCTCTTGGCTGGGAGGTGCTGCGCAGCAGGTAGATGCGTCATGATTTTGCAACAGCGGACAGCGTGACAAAGCGTCGGCATCTTGGTGTTTGCGGCCCGACCGGTATGTGACACTGTAGTCATACTCCTGCAGTCGGAGCACCCAACGACCGAGGCGTCCTGACAAGTTTTTTAATGATGACAACCAACAGAGCGCATGATGATCCGTGACGATCGTGAAGCGGCGGCCATACAAATAGGGGCGAAATTTTTGCACGGACCATACGATAGCGAGACATTCCTGTTCAGTGATGCTGTAATTGCGTTCCGCTGGGGAGAGAGTACGGCTCGCGTAAGCCACGACTTGTTCTTGTGAAGCCTGGTCACGCTGCAGCAGAACAGCGCCGATTCCGTGCCCACTTGCGTCAGTGTGTAATATAGTAGGGGCTGTGGGATCAAAATGGCGAAGAACTGGCCCTGACGTGAGGCATCGCTTCAGGGTCTGGAAAGCAGCTTCACAGTCATCTGTCCAAAGAAATGATGCACTTGTGGTCAGGAGTTTGTGAAGAGGAGCCGCGATAGTGGCAAAATCACGGACAAAACGGCGGAAGTAAGAGGCTAAGCCGAGGAAGCTGCGAAGGTCTTTGAGCGTGGTGGGCTTAGGAAAGTGCAGCACAGCGGCCACTTTGTCGGGATCAGGTTCGATGCCAAGCTTGCTGACAACGTGGCCTAACACTTTGATGCTGCGGCTCGCAAACCGACACTTCTTGGTATTTAGCTGGAGACCGGCTTTGGCTAGACATGTGAGCACCTCGTCTAGACGTTCTAGGTGTTGCGAGAAGCTGGATGAAAAGATGACGATGTCATCCAGGTAACAAAGACAGGTCTTCCATTTTAGGCCACGCAGCACCGTATCGATCATCCGCTCAAATGTGGCTGGGGCATTGCAGAGCCCAAAAGGCATCACATTGAATTCGAAGAGACCATCAGGAGTAGCAAACGCTGTCTTCTCTTTATCAGACTCATGCATCGGGATCTGCCAATACCCAGATCGTAGGTCGAGACTTGAGAAATATTCTGCACCCTGTAAGGTGTCAAGTGCATCGTCAATTCGAGGCATAGGATATACATCCTTGCGCGTAATTTTGTTTAGTGCCCTGTAATCAACGCAAAATCGCACTGATCCGTCCCTTTTCTTAACTAGGACAACAGGAGAAGACCAAGGGCTTGTGGAAGGTCTGATAACGTTGCGTGCGAGCATGTCATTGACTTGTTCCTCGATGACCTTGCGTTCTGAAGACGACACGCGGTAAGGGCGACGGCGGATAATACGAGAACCGTCTGTGGCGATGTGATGAGAGGTCACCGTAGTTTGACCTAAGCCATCCGAACAAACGTCAAAACAAGTCTTGTGTTTTGTTAAAAGGGCCATTAAGTCATTAGTTTGCGTTGGAGTGAGATATGGACTCAAAGTGGCTTTAAGCGCATTAGATGAGCCTCCTGGTGGCGTACACTTAGCGACTGACGGCGGAGACGATACAGTGACGACACATACCGGTGCTATGTCGATAAGGCTGGCAACAGTGGACCCCTCTGGCAGTAGTTGTGGCTCTGTTGTCGTGTTGTAGGCGGTGAGACTGGCATGACCACGCGAAAACCGCACTAGACAACATGCGATGGCGATTCCTCGGAAAATGCAGCGCTGATCGGGGACAACCACTGCGTCACCGTCAATGGTATCGCTGGATCTAATGGTGAGGATACGTTCTTGGGCCGGGGGCAGTACAAAGTCTGCAGCTGCAACAAGGTGAGGCGACGAAAAATCGTAAGCACTAGAATTTTCAGTGTCCGTAATGCGAATAACGGGCGGACCACACGAAATGACAGCGGAAGCGGCTGACAGGAAGTCCCAGCCCAATATAATCGGATGAGCACATGAAGAAAGCACAGCCAATTGTATATGGTGACGAATTCCGTCGATCAGAACACGAACAGTGCATTGTCCAATAGGGTAAATTCTATTTTCATTAGCACCACATAACACCGGACCAACATATGGAGTTTGCACTTTTCGTAGACGATGACATAGTTCGCGATCAATGACCGAAATGGCTGCTCCAGTGTCCACGAGTGCGTCAACCGAAATGCCTTCTACACAAACAGTTAGTAAATTTGCAGGGCGCGCAGGAGGAATTGGGACACTTCGACGACAGGCAGTTTCTCCTCCAAAAACTGCAGCTGCTAGTTTTCCGAGTGGCTGTCGAGGGGCATCAGGGCAGAACGTAAAGGCGAAGTAGTACGGCGGAAGGGCGATGGTGAACGACGGCGGGGTGAGCGGGAAGAACGAGGTTCACCGTGGGACAAAGGAGGCGAAGGCGAACGTCGTGACGAGGGAATGTAGGTTCCTGGAACGTAGGGGTCAGACCTCGCAGCCCGGTCACTCTCGTACGAAGAATAACCTCGTCGTTCATCTTGCTGGCGCCGACGGCAAAAGCGGGAGATATGTCCTCTTATGCCACAGTAGTAACAGACGGGGCGCGTAGGGCGCCAGGCAGGGAAGTGTGGTTGTGGTGGTGCCTTGGCTGCCATCGCGGCCAAATGGTCGTATACGACGTCCGTAGTTACAGGTGGAGTAGGTGGAGGAGGCCGTGACACGACTTCGGCATACGTAGGCACATGTAAGGGCACAGGAGGCGGGGCACGTGCGACGCTCGTCATCGACGCCAATTCGTCCTTTATAATTTCCCGCAGGTTAGGAGGGGGTGAGCGGGCAGGTGAAGTCGGTGCGCTGGCAGGAACAAGGCTGTGAAGTTCCTCTCTCACTATGGTGCGAATTAGAGCTCGCAGCTCATGCTCGCCAGTAAGACGAGTGTCATAGGAGGCGTGTGGAAGGCGCATTGAGTAAAGTGCGTCCAGGCGCTGGCAGGTGGTAATAATGTCCTGAACTGTTGTCGGGCTCTGCATGACAAGAGCATTAAAGGCGACGGAGTTGATGCCTTTCATTACTTGCCGAATACGATCGGCCTCCGGCATGTCCTTTTGGGCGCGGCGGCAGAGGGCCAGAACGTCTTCAATGTACGATGTGTACGATTCGTCAGGCCCCTGGATGCGGGTAGCGAGCTTCTGTTTAGCTACCTCAGAGCGTCCTGTAGAAGTGCCGAATATTTGACGCAGCTGCACCGTGAATGCTGACCAATCAGGAAAGTCGCGTTCGTGGTTATGATACCACGTCTTAGCAACCTCCTTCAGATAAAAGGGTACATAGCGCAGCTTATGTGCCTCATCCCAGTAATTGCAAGCACTGGTACGGTCGTAACTGTCCAGCCATTCTTCTACGTCCTCACCGCGAAGGCCAGAAAACACTGGAGGGTCTCGTTGCGAGGTACTCACGGTGTGGTGAGGCCCAGCAGGCTGAGCGGGTGGTGCGAAGAAGGCGGTAGGGGGTGGGTCGTTTTGCGCCATCACTGTTGGCAAGCACAGCCGTCGACCTGATCGGAGCTCCAGGGGTGACCGGTAGTGCAGGAGGACTTGGGAATCACAGCACGCTCCACCACTTGTGAGACGACGTCGGGTACGAAGGAGCGACCGTTTTATTGTCAACCCAGACGCGCGAGCCAGCAACCGAACAAGCAGCGAGCCGCTACGATGATGATGATCACGGTGCTTTGTATGCGCAGGTGAAAGTGAAAATGATGAGCAACACAATCAGCGCTCACACTAGTGTGGTGAGTTTTTAGTTGTGGAGTTTCTAGTTGTTGAGTTTCTAGTTTGAAGTCTCTAGTTCTAGATTCTCTAGTTGTGGAGTCTCTAGTTTAGGAGTTTCTAGTTGAAGAGTTTTTTGTTGTGGAGTGTCTAGTTGTGGAGTTTCCAGTTGTGGAGTTTCCAGTTGTGGAGTTTCGAGTTGTGGAGTTTCTAGTTGCAGAGTCTCTAGTTGTGGAGTTTCAAGTTGTGGAGTCTCTAGTTGTGGAGTTTGTAGTTGCCGAGTTTCCAGTTGTGGAGTATCTAGTAGTGGAGTTTCAAGTTGTGGAGTTTTTAGTTGTGGAGTATCAAGTTGTGGAGTGTAGAGTTGTGGAGTCTCTAGTTGTGGAGTTTCTAGTTTCAGAGTGTCTAGTTATGGAGTTTCCAGTTGTGGAGTTTCTAGTTGTGAAGTTGCGGAGTCTATGGTTGTGTAGTTTTTAGTTGTGGAGTTTCTAGTTGTGGAGTTTCGAGTTGTGGAGTGTCTAGTTGTGGAGTTTCCAGTTGTAGAGTTTCGAGTTGTGAAGTTTCTAGTTGCAGAGTCTCTAGTTGAGGAGTTTCAAGTTGTGGAGTCTCTAGTTGTGGAGTTTCTAGTTGCCGAGTTTCCAGTTGTGGAGTATATAGTAGTGGAGTGTCCAGTTGTGGAGTCCCTAGTTGTGGAGTTTCTAGTTGCGGAGTCCCAAGTTGTGGAGTTTCAAGTTGTGAAGTTTCTAGTTGTGGACTCTCAAGTTGTGGAGTTTAAAGTTGTGGAGTTTTAAGTTGTGGAGTCTCTAGTTGTGGAGTTTCTAGTTGCAGAGTATCTAGTTGTGGAGTTTCCAGTTGTGGAGTTTCTAGTTGTGAAGTTGCGGAGTCTCTGGTTGTGAGTTTTTAGTTGTGGAGTTTCTAGTTGTGGAGTTTCGAGTTGTGGAGTCTCTAGTTGTGGAGTTTCTAGTTGTGGAATGTAGAGTTGTGGAGTTTCTAGTTGTGGAGTTACTAGTTGCGGATTTTCTAGCTGTGGATTTTCTAGTTGCGTAACTTAAGGTCGTGAGGTTTCAAGTTGTGGAGTTTTTATTTCTGGAGTTTCCAGTTGTGGAGTTTCTAGTTGTGGAGTCTCTAGTTTTGTAGTTTCTAGCTGCGGAGTTTCTAGTTGCGGAGTTTCTATTTGTGGAGTATCTAGCGGCGGAGTTTCTAGTTGCAGAGTCTCTGATTGTAGAGTTTCTAGTTGCGGAGTCCCTGTTGTGGAGTTTCTAGTTGTGGAGTTTCTAGTTGTGGGGTTTCCAGTTGTGGAGTTATAGTTGTGGACATTCTAGACATGAAATTTCTTGTAGCCGAATCTCTATTTGTGGAGCTTGTAGTTGTTGACTTTCTAGTTGTTGAGTTTCTAGTTGTGGAGTCTCTAGTTGCAGAGTTTCTAGTTGTGGAGTGTCTGGTTGTGGTGTTTCTAGTTGTGTAGTTTCTGGTTGTGGAGTTTCTAGTTGTGGAGTTTCCAGTTGTGGAGTTTCTAGTTGTGGAGTCTCAAGTTGTGGAGTTTAAAGTTGTAGAGTTTCAAGTTGTGGAGTCTCTAGTTGTGGAGTTTCTAGTTGCAGAGTATCTAGTTGTGGAGTTTGCATGTGTGGAGTTTCTAGTTGTCGAGTTGCGGAGTCTCTGGTTGTGGAGTTTCTAGTTGTGGAGTTTCTAGTTGTGGAGTTTCGAGTTGTGGAGTCTCTAGTTGTGGAGTTTCTAGTTGTGGAGTTTCCAGTAGTGGAGTATCTAGTTGTGGAGTTTCCAGTTGTGAAGTATCTAGCTGTGGAGTTTCCAGTTGTGGAGTATCTAGTTGTGAAGTTTTAGGTTGTGAAGTTTCTAGTTGCGGAGTTTTTAATAGAGGAGTTTCTAGTTGTGAAGTTTCAAGTTACGGAGTCTCAAGTTGTGGAGTTTCCAGTTGGGGAGTTTTAAGTTGTGGAGTTTCTAGTTGCGGAGTTTTTAATAGTGGAGTTTCTAGTTGTGAAGTTTCAAGTTGCAGAGTCTCAAGTTGTGGAGTTTCCAGTTGTGGAGTTTTTAGTTGTGGAGTTTCTAGTTGTTGAGTTTCTAGTTGTGAAGTCTCTAGTTGTGGAGTTTCTAGTTGCAGAGTATCTAGTTGCAGAGTATCTAGTTATGGAGTTTCCAGTTGTGGAGTTTGTAGTTGTGAAGTTGCAGAGTCTATGGTTGTGGAGTTTTTAGTTGTGGAGTTTCTAGTTGTGGAGTTTCGAGTTGTGGAGTCTCTTGTTGTGGAGTTTCTAGTTGTGGAGTTTTTAGTTGTGGAGTATCTAGCTGTGGAGTTTCCAGTTGTGGAGTATCTAGTTGTGGAGTTTTAAGTTGTGGAGTTTCTAGTTGCAGAGTTTCTAGTTGTGAAGTTTCAAGTTGCGGAGTCTCAAGTTGTGGAGTTTCCAGTTGTGGAGTTTTTAGTTGTGGAGTTTCTAGTTGTTCAGTTTCTAGTTGTGGAGTTTCTAGTTGTGAAGTTGCAGAGTCTCTGGTTGTGAGTTTTTAGTTGTGGAGTTTCTAGTTGTGGAGTTTCGAGTTGTGGAGTCTCTAGTTGTGGAGTTTCTAGTTGTGGAATGAAGAGTTGTGGAGCTTCTAGTTGTGGAGTTACTAGTTGCGGATTTTCTAGCTGTGGATTTTCTAGTTGCGTAACTTAAGGTCGTGAGGTTTCAAGTTGTGGAGTTTCTATTTGTGGAGTTTCTAGTTGTGGAGTCTCTAGTTGTGTAGTTTCTAGCTGCGGAGTTTCTAGTTGCGGAGTTTCTATTTGTGGAGTATCTAGCTGCGGAGTTTCTAGTTGCAGAGTCTCTGATTGTGGAGTTTCTAGTTGCGGAGTCTCTAGTTGTGGAGTTTGTAGTTGTGGAGTTTCTAGTTGTGGGGTTTCCAGTTGTGGAGGTATAGTTGTGGACTTTCTAGACATGAAATTTCTTGTAGCCGAATCTCTATTTGTCTAGCTTGTAGTTGTGGACTTTCTAGTTGTTGAGTTTCTAGTTGTGGAGTCTCTAGATGCAGAGTTTCTAGTTCTGGAGTGTCTGGTTGTGGTATTTCTAGTTGTGGAGTTTCTGGTTGTGGAGTTTCTAGTTGTGGTGTTTCAAGTTGTGGAGTTTCTAGTTGTGGAGTCTCAAGTTGTGGAGTTTAAAGTTGTGGAGTCTCTAGTTGTGGAGTTTCTAGTTGCAGAGTATCTAGTTGTGGAGTTTCCAGTTGTGGAGTTTCTAGTTGTGGAGTTGTGGAGTCTCTGGTTGTGGAGTTTCTAGTTGTGGAGTTTCTAGTTGTGAAGTTTCGAGTTGTGGAGTCTCTAGTTGTGGAGTTTCTAGTTGTGGATTTTCCAGTTGTGGAGTATCTAGTTGTGGAGTTTCCAGTTGTGAAGTATCTAGTTGTGGAGTTTCCAGTTGTGGGGTATCTAGTTGTGGAGTTTTAAGTTGTGGAGTTTCTAGTTGCGGAGTTTCTAGTTGCGGAGTTTTTAATAGTGGAGTTTCTAGTTGTGAAGTTTCAAGTTGCGGAGTCTCAAGTTGTGGAGTTTCCAGTTGTGGAGTTTTTAGTTGTGGAGTTTCTAGTTGTTGAGTTTCTAGTTGTGAAGTATCTAGTTTTGCAGTTTCTAGTCGTGGAGTTTCTAGATATGGAATTTCTAGTTGCCGAGTCTGTATTTGTGAAGTTTGAAGTTGAGGAGTTTCTAGTTGTGGAGTTTCTAGTTGTGGAGTCTCTAGTTGTGGAGTTTCTAGTTGCAGAGTATCTAGTTGTGGAGTTTCCAGTTGTGGAGTTTCTAGTTGCGGAGTTTCTAGTTGTGGAGTTTCTGGTTGTGGAGTTTCTAGTTGAGGAGTTTCAAGTTGTGGAGTTTCTAGTTTGGAGTCTCTAGTTGTGGAGTCTCTAGTTGCGGAGTTTCTAGTTGTAGATTTTCCAGTTGTGGAGTTTCTAGTTGTTGAGTTGCGGAGTCTCTAGTTGTTGAGTTTCTAGTTGCAGAGTCTCTAGTTGTGGAGTTTCAAGTTGTGGAGTCTCTAGATGTGGAGTTTCTAGTTGTCGAGTTTCCAGTTGTGGAGTATCTAGTAGTGGAGTTTCGGGTTGTGGAGTTTCTAGTTGTGGAGTTTCTAGTTGTGGAGTCCCTAGTTGTGGAGTTTCTATTTGCGGAGTTTCTAGTTGTGGAGTTTCAAGTTGCGGAGTCTCAAGCTGGGGAGTTTCTAGTTGTTGAATTTTTAGTTGTTGAGTTTCTAGTTGTTGAGTTTCTAGTTTGAAGTCTCTAGTTGTAGATTCTCTAGTTGTGGAGTCTCTAGTTTAGGAGTTTCTAGTTGAAGAGTTTTTTGATGTGGAGTGTCTAGTTGTGGAGTTTCCAGCTGTGGAGTTTCTAGTTGCAGAGTCTCTAGTTGTGGAGTTTCAAGAGTTGGAGTCTCTAGTTGTGGAGTTTCTAGTTGCCGAGTTTCCAGTTGTGGAGTATCTAGTAGTGGAGTTTCAAGTTGTGGAGTTTCAAGTTGTGGAGTCTGTAGTTGTGGAGTTTCTAGTTGCAGAGTATCTAGTTATGGAGTTTCCAGTTGTGGAGTTTGTAGTTGTGAAGTTGCGGAGTCTATGGTTGTGGAGTATTTAGTTGTGGAGTTTCTAGTTGTGGAGTTTCGAGTTGTGGAGTCTCTAGTTGTGGAGTTTCTAGTTGTGGAGTTTTTAGTTGTGGAGTATCTAGCTGTGGAGTTTCCAGTTGTGGAGTATCTAGTTGTGGAGTTTTAAGTTGTGGAGTTTCTAGTTGCAGAGTTTCTAGTTGTGAAGTTTCAAGTTGCGGAGTCTCAAGTTGTGGAGTTTCCAGTTGTGGAGTTTTTAGTTGTGGAGTTTCTAGTTGTTGAGTTTCTAGTTGTGAAGTCTCTAGTTTTGCAGTTTCTAGTTTTGGAGTTTCTAGATATGGAATTTCTAGTTGCCGAGTCTGTATTTGTGGAGTTTGTAGTTGTGGAGTTTCTAGTTGTGGAGTCTCTAGTTGCGGAGTTTCTAGTTGTAGATTTTCTAGTTGTGGAGTATCTAGTTGTGGATTTTCCAGTTGTGGAGTTTCTAGTTGTTGAGTTGCGGAGTCTCTAGTTCTTGAGTTTCTAGTTGCAGAGTCTCTAGTTGTGGAGTTTCAAGTTGTGGAGTCTGTAGATGTGGAGTTTCTAGTTGTCGAGTTTCCAGTTGTGGAGTAATTAGTATTGGAGTTTCGAGTTGGGGAGTTTCTAGTTGTGGAGTCCCTAGTTGTGCAGTTTCTAGTTGCGGAGTCTCTAGTTGTGGAGTCTCTAGATGTGGAGTTTCTAGTTGTCGAGTTTCCAGTTGCGGAGTCTCAAGCTGTGGAGTTTCTAGTTGTTGAGTTTTTAGTTGTGGAGTTTCTAGTTGTTAAGTTTCTAGTTTGAAGTCTCTAGTTGTAGATTCTCTAGTTGTGGAGTCTCAAGTTTAGGAGTTTCTAGTTGAAGAGTTTTTTGTTGTGGAGTGTCAAGTTGTGGACTTTCCAGTTGTGGAGTTTCCAGTTGTGGAGTTTCCAGTTGTGGAGTTTCCAGCTGTGGAGTTTCGAGTTGTGGAGTTTCTAGTTGCAGAGTCTCTAGTTGTGGAGCTTCAAGTTGTGGAGTCTCTAGTTGTGGAGTTTCTAGTTGCCGAGTTTCCAGTTGTGGAGTATCTAGTAGTGGAGTTTCAAGTTGTGGAGTTTCAAGTTGTGGAGTCTCTAGTTGTGGAGTTTCTAGTTGCAGAGTATCTAGTTATGGAGTTTCCAGTTGTGGAGTTTGTAGTTGTGAAGTTGCGGAGTCTATGGTTGTGGAGTTTTTAGTTGTGGAGTTTCTAGTTGTGGAGTTTCGAGTTGTGGAGTCTCTAGTTGTGGAGTTTCTAGTTGTGGAGTTTTTAGTTGTGGAGTATCTAGCTGTGGAGTTTCCAGTTGTGGAGAATCTAGTTGTGGAGTTTTAAGTTGTGGAGTTTCTAGTTGCGGAGTTTCTAGTTGTGAAGTTTCTAGTTGCGGAGTTTTTAATAGCGGAGTTTCTAGTTGTGAAGTTTCAAGTTGCGGAGTCTCAAGTTGTGGAGTTTCCAGTTGTGGAGTTTTTAGTTGTGGAGTTTCTAGTTGTTGAGTTTCTAGTTGTGAAGTCTCTAGTTTTGCAGTTTCTAGTTTTGGAGTTTCTAGATATGGAATTTCTAGTTGCCGAGTCTGTATTTGTGGAGTTTGTAGTTGTGGAGTTTCTAGTTGTGGAGTTTCTAGTTGTGGAGTCTCTAGTTGCGGACTTTCTAGTTGTATATTTTCTAGTTGTGGAGTATCTAGTTGTGGATTTTCCAGTTGTGGAGTTTCTAGTTGTTGAGTTGCGGAGTCTCTAGTTGTTGAGTTTCTAGTTGCAGAGTCTCTAGTTGTGGAGTTTCAAGTTGTGGAGTCTCTAGATGTGGAGTTTCTAGTTGTCGAGTTTCCAGTTGTGGAGTATCTAGTAGTGGAGTTTCGAGTTGGGGAGTTTCTAGTTGTGGAGTCCCTAGTTGTGCAGTTTCTAGTTGCGGAGTCTCTAGTTGTGGAGTCTCTAGATGTGGAGTTTCTAGTTGTCGAGTTTCCAGTTGCGGAGTCTCAAGCTGTGGAGTTTCTAGTTATTGAGTTTTTAGTTGTGGAGTTTCTAGTTGTTGAGTTTCTAGTTTGAAGTCTCTAGTTCTAGATTCTCTAGTTGTGGAGTCTCTAGTTTAGGAGTTTCTAGTTGAAGAGTTTTTTGTTGTGGAGTGTCTAGTTGTGGAGTTTCCAGTTGTGGAGTTTCCAGTTGTGGAGTTTCGAGTTGTGGAGTTTCTAGTTGCAGAGTCTCTAGTTGTGGAGTTTCAAGTTGTGGAGTCTCTAGTTGTGGAGTTTGTAGTTGCCGAGTTTCCAGTTGTGGAGTATCTAGTAGTGGAGTTTCAAGTTGTGGAGTTTTTAGTTGTGGAGTATCAAGTTGTGGAGTGTAGAGTTGTGGAGTCTCTAGTTGTGGAGTTTCTAGTTTCAGAGTGTCTAGTTATGGAGTTTCCAGTTGTGGAGTTTCTAGTTGTGAAGTTGCGGAGTCTATGGTTGTGTAGTTTTTAGTTGTGGAGTTTCTAGTTGTGGAGTTTCGAGTTGTGGAGTGTCTAGTTGTGGAGTTTCCAGTTGTAGAGTTTCGAGTTGTGAAGTTTCTAGTTGCAGAGTCTCTAGTTGAGGAGTTTCAAGTTGTGGAGTCTCTAGTTGTGGAGTTTCTAGTTGCCGAGTTTCCAGTTGTGGAGTATATAGTAGTGGAGTGTCCAGTTGTGGAGTCCCTAGTTGTGGAGTTTCTAGTTGCGGAGTCCCAAGTTGTGGAGTTTCAAGTTGTGAAGTTTCTAGTTGTGGACTCTCAAGTTGTGGAGTTTAAAGTTGTGGAGTTTTAAGTTGTGGAGTCTCTAGTTGTGGAGTTTCTAGTTGCAGAGTATCTAGTTGTGGAGTTTCCAGTTGTGGAGTTTCTAGTTGTGAAGTTGCGGAGTCTCTGGTTGTGAGTTTTTAGTTGTGGAGTTTCTAGTTGTGGAGTTTCGAGTTGTGGAGTCTCTAGTTGTGGAGTTTCTAGTTGTGGAATGTAGAGTTGTGGAGTTTCTAGTTGTGGAGTTACTAGTTGCGGATTTTCTAGCTGTGGATTTTCTAGTTGCGTAACTTAAGGTCGTGAGGTTTCAAGTTGTGGAGTTTTTATTTCTGGAGTTTCCAGTTGTGGAGTTTCTAGTTGTGGAGTCTCTAGTTTTGTAGTTTCTAGCTGCGGAGTTTCTAGTTGCGGAGTTTCTATTTGTGGAGTATCTAGCGGCGGAGTTTCTAGTTGCAGAGTCTCTGATTGTAGAGTTTCTAGTTGCGGAGTCCCTGTTGTGGAGTTTCTAGTTGTGGAGTTTCTAGTTGTGGGGTTTCCAGTTGTGGAGTTATAGTTGTGGACATTCTAGACATGAAATTTCTTGTAGCCGAATCTCTATTTGTGGAGCTTGTAGTTGTTGACTTTCTAGTTGTTGAGTTTCTAGTTGTGGAGTCTCTAGTTGCAGAGTTTCTAGTTGTGGAGTGTCTGGTTGTGGTGTTTCTAGTTGTGTAGTTTCTGGTTGTGGAGTTTCTAGTTGTGGAGTTTCCAGTTGTGGAGTTTCTAGTTGTGGAGTCTCAAGTTGTGGAGTTTAAAGTTGTAGAGTTTCAAGTTGTGGAGTCTCTAGTTGTGGAGTTTCTAGTTGCAGAGTATCTAGTTGTGGAGTTTGCATGTGTGGAGTTTCTAGTTGTCGAGTTGCGGAGTCTCTGGTTGTGGAGTTTCAAGTTGTGGAGTTTCTAGTTGTGGAGTTTCGAGTTGTGGAGTCTCTAGTTGTGGAGTTTCTAGTTGTGGAGTTTCCAGTAGTGGAGTATCTAGTTGTGGAGTTTCCAGTTGTGAAGTATCTAGCTGTGGAGTTTCCAGTTGTGGAGTATCTAGTTGTGAAGTTTTAGGTTGTGAAGTTTCTAGTTGCGGAGTTTTTAATAGAGGAGTTTCTAGTTGTGAAGTTTCAAGTTACGGAGTCTCAAGTTGTGGAGTTTCCAGTTGGGGAGTTTTAAGTTGTGGAGTTTCTAGTTGCGGAGTTTTTAATAGTGGAGTTTCTAGTTGTGAAGTTTCAAGTTGCAGAGTCTCAAGTTGTGGAGTTTCCAGTTGTGGAGTTTTTAGTTGTGGAGTTTCTAGTTGTTGAGTTTCTAGTTGTGAAGTCTCTAGTTGTGGAGTTTCTAGTTGCAGAGTATCTAGTTGTGGAGTTTCCAGTTGTGGAGTTTCTAGTTGTGGAGTTGCGGAGTTTCTAGTTGCGGAGTTTCTAGTTGTGGAGTTTCTGGTTGTGGAGTTTCTAGTTGAGGAGTTTCAAGTTGTGGAGTTTCTAGTTGTGGAGTCTCTAGTTGTGGAGTCTCTAGTTGCGGAGTTTCTAGTTGTAGATTTTCCAGTTGTGGAGTTTCTAGTTGTTGAGTTGCGGAGTCTCTAGATGTTGAGTTTCTAGTTACAGAGTCTCTAGTTGTGGAGTTTCAAGTTGTGGAGTCTCTAGATGTGGAGTTTCTAGTTGTCGAGTTTCCAGTTGTGGAGTATCTAGTAGTGGAGTTTCGGGTTGTGGAGTTTCTAGTTGAGTTTCTAGTTGTGGAGTCCCTAGTTGTGGAGTTTCTAGTTGCGGAGTTTCTAGTTGTGGAGTTTCAAGTTGCGGAGTCTCAAGCTGGGGAGTTTCTAGTTGTTCAGTTTTTAGTTGTGGAGTTTCTAGTTGTTGAGTTTCTAGTTTGAAGTCTCTAGTTGTAGATTCTCTAGTTGTGGAGTCTCTAGTTTAGGAGTTTCTAGTTGAAGAGTTTTTTGTTGTGGAGTGTCTAGTTGTGGAGTTTCCAGCTGTGGAGTTTCGAGTTGTGGAGTTTCTAGTTGCAGAGTCTCTAGTTGTGGAGTTTCTAGTTGTGGGGTTTCCAGTTGTGGAGTTATAGTTGTGGACTTTCTAGACATGAAATTTCTTGTAGCCGAATCTCTATTTGTGGAGCTTGTAGTAGTGGACTTTCTAGTTGTTGAGTTTCTAGTTGTGGAGTCTCTAGTTGCAGAGTTTCTAGTTGTGGAGTGTCTGGTTGTGGTGTTTCCAGTTGTGGAGTTTCTGGTTGAGGAGTTTCAAGTTGTGGAGTTTCTAGTTGTGGAGTCTCAAGTTGTGGAGTTTAAAGTTGTGGAGTCTCTAGTTGTGGAGTTTCTAGTTGCAGAGTATCTAGTTGTGAAGTTTCCAGTTGTGGAGTTTCTAGTTGTGGAGTTGTGGAGTTTCGAGTTGTGGAGTCTCTAGTTGTGGAGTTTCTAGTTGTGGAATGTAGAGTTGTGGAGCTTCTAGTTGTGGAGTTACTAGTCGCGGATTTTCTAGCTGTGGATTTTCTAGTTGCGTAACTTAAGGTCGTGAGGTTTCAAGTTGTGGAGTTTCTATTTGTAGAGTTTCTAGTTGTGGAGTCTCTAGTTGTGTAGTTTCTAGCTGCGGAGTTTCTAGTTGTGGAGTTTCAAGTTGTGGAGTTTCTAGTTGTGGAGTCTCGAGTTGTGGAGTTTAAAGTTGTAGAGTTTCAAGTTGTGTAGTCTCTAGTTGTGGAGTTTCTAGTTGTGGAGTTTCTAGTTGTGGGGTTTCCAGTTGTGGAGTTATAGTTGTGGACTTTCTAGACATGAAATTTCTTGTAGCCGAATCTCTATTTGTGGAGCTTGTAGTTGTGGACTTTCTAGTTGTTGAGTTTCTAGTTGTGGAGTCTCTAGTTTAGGAGTTTCTAGTTGAAGAGATTTTGTTGTGGAGTGTCTAGTTGTGGAGTTTCCAGTTGTGGAGTTTCGAGTTGTGAAGTTTCTAGTTGCAGAGTCTCTAGTTGTGGAGTTTCAAGTTGTGGAGTCTCTAGTTGTGGAGTTTCTAGTTGCCGAGTTTCCAGGTGTGGAGTATATAGTAGTGGAGTTTCCAGTTGTGGAGTCCCTAGTTGTAGAGTTTCTAGTTGCGGAGTCCCAAGCTGTGGAGTTTCAAGTTGTGAAGTTTCTAGTAGTGGACTCTCAAGTTGTGGAGTTTAAAGTTGTGGAGTTTTAAGTTGTGGAGTCTCTAGTTGTGGAGTTTATAGTTGCAGAGTATCTAGTTGTGGAGTTTCCAGTTGTGGAGTTTCTAGTTGTGAAGTTGCAGAGTCTCTGGTTGTGAGTTTTTAGTTGTGGAGTTTCTAGTTGTGGAGTTTCGAGTTGTGGAGTCTCTAGTTGTGGAGTTTCTAGTTGTGGAATGTAGAGTTGTGGAGCTTCTAGTTGTGTAGTTACTAGTCGCGGATTTTCTAGCTGTGGATTTTCTAGTTGCGTAACTTAAGGTCGTGAGGTTTCAAGTTGTGGAGTTTCTATTTGTAGAGTTTCTAGTTGTGGAGTCTCTAGTTGTGTAGTTTCTAGCTGCGGAGTTTCTAGTTGCGGAGTTTCTATTTGTGGAGTATCTAGCTGCGGAGTCTCTAGTTGCAGAGTCTCTGATTGTGGAGTTTCTAGTTGCGGAGTCTCCAGTTGTGGAGTTTGTAGTTGTGGAGTTTCTAGTTGTGGGGTTTCCAGTTGTGGAGGTATAGTTGTGGACTTTCTGGACATGAAATTTCTTGTAGCCGAATCTCTATTTGTCTAGCTTTTAGTTGTGGACTTTCTAGTTGTTGAGTTTCTAGTTGTGGAGTCTCTAGTTGCAGAGTTTCTAGTTCTGGAGTGTCTGGTTGTGGTATTTCTAGTTGTGGAGTTTCTGGTTGTGGAGTTTCTAGTTGTGGTGTTTCAAGTTGTGGGGTTTCTAGTTGTGGAGTCTCAAGTTGTGGAGTTTAAAGTTGTGGAGTCTCTAGTTGTGGAGTTTCTAGTTGCAGAGTATCTAGTTGTGGAGTTTCCAGTTGTGGAGTTTCTAGTTGTGGAGTTGTGGAGTCTCTGGTTGTGGAGTTTCTAGTTGTGGAGTTTCTAGTTGTGAAGTTTCGAGTTGTGGAGTCTCTAGTTGTGGAGTTTCTAGTTGTGGATTTTCCAGTTGTGGAGTATCTAGTTGTGGAGTTTCCAGTTGTGAAGTATCTAGTTGTGGAGTTTCCAGTTGTGGGGTATCTAGTTGTGGAGTTTTAAGTTGTGGAGTTTCTAGTTGCGGAGTTTCTAGTTGCGGAGTTTTTAATAGTGGAGTTTCTAGTTGTGAAGTTTCAAGTTGCGGAGTCTCAAGTTGTGGAGTTTCCAGTTGTGGAGTTTTTAGTTGTGGAGTTTCTAGTTGTTGAGTTTCTAGTTGTGAAGTATCTAGTTTTGCAGTTTCTAGTCGTGGAGTTTCTAGATATGGAATTTCTAGTTGCCGAGTCTGTATTTGTGAAGTTTGAAGTTGAGGAGTTTATAGTTGTGGAGTCTCTAGTTGTGGAGTTTCTAGTTGCAGAGTATCTAGTTGTGGAGTTTCCAGTTGTGGAGTTTCTAGTTTGCGGAGTTTCTAGTTGTGGAGTTTCTGGTTGTGGAGTTTCTAGTTGAGGAGTTTCAAGTTGTGGAGTTTCTAGTTTGGAGTCTCTAGTTGTGGAGTCTCTAGTTGCGGAGTTTCTAGTTGTAGATTTTCCAGTTGTGGAGTTTCTAGTTGTTGAGTTGCGGAGTCTCTAGTTGTTGAGTTTCTAGTTGCAGAGTCTCTAGTTGTGGAGTTTCAAGTTGTGGAGTCTCTAGATGTGGAGTTTCTAGTTGTCGAGTTTCCAGTTGTGGAGTATCTAGTAGTGGAGTTTCGGGTTGTGGAGTTTCTAGTTGTGGAGTTTCTAGTTGTGGGGTCCCTAGTTGTGGAGTTTCTGTTTGCGGAGTTTCTAGTTGTGGAGTTTCAAGTTGCGGAGTCTCAAGCTGGGGAGTTTCTAGTTGTTGAATTTTTAGTTGTTGAGTTTCTAGTTGTTGAGTTTCTAGTTTGAAGTCTCTGGTTGTAGATTCTCTAGTTGTGGAGTCTCTAGTTTAGGAGTTTCTAGTTGAAGAGTTTTTTGATGTGGAGTGTCTAGTTGTGGAGTTTCCAGCTGTGGAGTTTCGAGTTGTGGAGTTTCTAGTTGCAGAGTCTCTAGTTGTGGAGTTTCAAGAGTTGGAGTCTCTAGTTGTGGAGTTTCTAGTTGCCGAGTTTCCAGTTGTGGAGTATCTAGTAGTGGAGTTTCAAGTTGTGGAGTTTCAAGTTGTGGAGTCTCTAGATGTGGAGTTTCTAGTTGCAGAGTATCTAGTTATGGAGTTTCCAGTTGTGGAGTTTGTAGTTGTGAAGTTGCAGAGTCTATGGTTGTGGAGTTTTTAGTTGTGGAGTTTCTAGTTGTGGAGTTTCGAGTTGTGGAGTCTCTAGTTGTGGAGTTTCTAGTTGTGGAGTTTTTAGTTGTGGAGTATCTAGCTGTGGAGTTTCCAGTTGTGGAGTATCTAGTTGTGGAGTTTTAAGTTGTGGAGTTTCTAGTTGCAGAGTTTCTAGTTGTGAAGTTTCAAGTTGCGGAGTCTCAAGTTATGGAGTTTCCAGTTGTGGAGTTTTTAGTTGTGGAGTTTCTAGTTGTTCAGTTTCTAGTTGTGGAGTTTCTAGTTGTGAAGTTGCAGAGTCTCTGGTTGTGAGTTTTTAGTTGTGGAGTTTCTAGTTGTGGAGTTTCGAGTTGTGGAGTCTCTAGTTGTGGAGTTTCTAGTTGTGGAATGGAGAGTTGTGGAGCTTCTAGTTGTGGAGTTACTAGTTGCGGATTTTCTAGCTGTGGATTTTCTAGTTGCGTAACTTAAGGTCGTGAGGTTTCAAGTTGTGGAGTTTCTATTTGTGGAGTTTCTAGTTGTGGAGTCTCTAGTTGTGTAGTTTCTAGCTGCGGAGTTTCTAGTTGCGGAGTTTCTATTTGTGGAGTATCTAGCTGCGGAGTTTCTAGTTGCAGAGTCTCTGATTGTGGAGTTTCTAGTTGCGGAGTCTCTAGTTGTGGAGTTTGTAGTTGTGGAGTTTCTAGTTGTGGGGTTTCCAGTTGTGGAGGTATAGTTGTGGACTTTCTAGACATGAAATTTCTTGTAGCCGAATCTCTATTTGTCCAGCTTGTAGTTGTGGACTTTCTAGTTGTTGAGTTTCTAGTTGTGGAGTCTCTAGATGCAGAGTTTCTAGTTCTGGAGTGTCTGGTTGTGGTATTTCTAGTTGTGGAGTTTCTGGTTGTGGAGTTTCTAGTTGTGGTGTTTCAAGTTGTGGAGTTTCTAGTTGTGGAGTCTCAAGTTGTGGAGTTTAAAGTTGTGGAGTCTCTAGTTGTGGAGTTTCTAGTTGCAGAGTATCTAGTTGTGGAGTTTCCAGTTGTGGAGTTTCTAGTTGTGGAGTTGTGGAGTCTCTGGTTGTGGAGTTTCTAGTTGTGGAGTTTCTAGTTGTGAAGTTTCGAGTTGTGGAGTCTCTAGTTGTGGAGTTTCTAGTTGTGGATTTTCCAGTTGTGGAGTATCTAGTTGTGGAGTTTCCAGTTGTGAAGTATCTAGTTGTGGAGTTTCCAGTTGTGGGGTATCTAGTTGTGGAGTTTTAAGTTGTGGAGTTTCTAGTTGCGGAGTTTCTAGTTGCGGAGTTTTTAATAGTGGAGTTTCTAGTTGTGAAGTTTCAAGTTGCGGAGTCTCAAGTTGTGGAGTTTCCAGTTGTGGAGTTTTTAGTTGTGGAGTTTCTAGTTGTTGAGTTTCTAGTTGTGAAGTATCTAGTTTTGCAGTTTCTAGTCGTGGAGTTTCTAGATATGGAATTTCTAGTTGCCGAGTCTGTATTTGTGAAGTTTGAAGTTGAGGAGTTTCTAGTTGTGGAGTTTCTAGTTGTGGAGTCTCTAGTTGCAGAGTATCTAGTTGTGGAGTTTCCAGTTGTGGAGTTTCTAGTTTGCGGAGTTTCTAGTTGTGGAGTTTCTGGTTGTGGAGTTTCTAGTTGAGGAGTTTCAAGTTGTGGAGTTTCTAGTTTGGAGTCTCTAGTTGTGGAGTCTCTAGTTGCGGAGTTTCTAGTTGTAGATTTTCCAGTTGTGGAGTTTCTAGTTGTTGAGTTGCGGAGTCTCTAGTTGTTGAGTTTCTAGTTGCAGAGTCTCTAGTTGTGGAGTTTCAAGTTGTGGAGTCTCTAGATGTGGAGTTTCTAGTTGTCGAGTTTCCAGTTGTGGAGTATCTAGTAGTGGAGTTTCGGGTTGTGGAGTTTCTAGTTGTGGAGTTTCTAGTTGTGGGGTCCCTAGTTGTGGAGTTTCTGTTTGCGGAGTTTCTAGTTGTGGAGTTTCAAGTTGCGGAGTCTCAAGCTGGGGAGTTTCTAGTTGTTGAATTTTTAGTTGTTGAGTTTCTAGTTGTTGAGTTTCTAGTTTGAAGTCTCTGGTTGTAGATTCTCTAGTTGTGGAGTCTCTAGTTTAGGAGTTTCTAGTTGAAGAGTTTTTTGATGTGGAGTGTCTAGTTGTGGAGTTTCCAGCTGTGGAGTTTCGAGTTGTGGAGTTTCTAGTTGCAGAGTCTCTAGTTGTGGAGTTTCAAGAGTTGGAGTCTCTAGTTGTGGAGTTTCTAGTTGCCGAGTTTCCAGTTGTGGAGTATCTAGTAGTGGAGTTTCAAGTTGTGGAGTTTCAAGTTGTGGAGTCTCTAGATGTGGAGTTTCTAGTTGCAGAGTATCTAGTTATGGAGTTTCCAGTTGTGGAGTTTGTAGTTGTGAAGTTGCAGAGTCTATGGTTGTGGAGTTTTTAGTTGTGGAGTTTCTAGTTGTGGAGTTTCGAGTTGTGGAGTCTCTAGTTGTGGAGTTTCTAGTTGTGGAGTTTTTAGTTGTGGAGTATCTAGCTGTGGAGTTTCCAGTTGTGGAGTATCTAGTTGTGGAGTTTTAAGTTGTGGAGTTTCTAGTTGCAGAGTTTCTAGTTGTGAAGTTTCAAGTTGCGGAGTCTCAAGTTATGGAGTTTCCAGTTGTGGAGTTTTTAGTTGTGGAGTTTCTAGTTGTTCAGTTTCTAGTTGTGGAGTTTCTAGTTGTGAAGTTGCAGAGTCTCTGGTTGTGAGTTTTTAGTTGTGGAGTTTCTAGTTGTGGAGTTTCGAGTTGTGGAGTCTCTAGTTGTGGAGTTTCTAGTTGTGGAATGGAGAGTTGTGGAGCTTCTAGTTGTGGAGTTACTAGTTGCGGATTTTCTAGCTGTGGATTTTCTAGTTGCGTAACTTAAGGTCGTGAGGTTTCAAGTTGTGGAGTTTCTATTTGTGGAGTTTCTAGTTGTGGAGTCTCTAGTTGTGTAGTTTCTAGCTGCGGAGTTTCTAGTTGCGGAGTTTCTATTTGTGGAGTATCTAGCTGCGGAGTTTCTAGTTGCAGAGTCTCTGATTGTGGAGTTTCTAGTTGCGGAGTCTCTAGTTGTGGAGTTTGTAGTTGTGGAGTTTCTAGTTGTGGGGTTTCCAGTTGTGGAGGTATAGTTGTGGACTTTCTAGACATGAAATTTCTTGTAGCCGAATCTCTATTTGTCCAGCTTGTAGTTGTGGACTTTCTAGTTGTTGAGTTTCTAGTTGTGGAGTCTCTAGATGCAGAGTTTCTAGTTCTGGAGTGTCTGGTTGTGGTATTTCTAGTTGTGGAGTTTCTGGTTGTGGAGTTTCTAGTTGTGGTGTTTCAAGTTGTGGAGTTTCTAGTTGTGGAGTCTCAAGTTGTGGAGTTTAAAGTTGTGGAGTCTCTAGTTGTGGAGTTTCTAGTTGCAGAGTATCTAGTTGTGGAGTTTCCAGTTGTGGAGTTTCTAGTTGTGGAGTTGTGGAGTCTCTGGTTGTGGAGTTTCTAGTTGTGGAGTTTCTAGTTGTGAAGTTTCGAGTTGTGGAGTCTCTAGTTGTGGAGTTTCTAGTTGTGGATTTTCCAGTTGTGGAGTATCTAGTTGTGGAGTTTCCAGTTGTGAAGTATCTAGTTGTGGAGTTTCCAGTTGTGGGGTATCTAGTTGTGGAGTTTTAAGTTGTGGAGTTTCTAGTTGCGGAGTTTCTAGTTGCGGAGTTTTTAATAGTGGAGTTTCTAGTTGTGAAGTTTCAAGTTGCGGAGTCTCAAGTTGTGGAGTTTCCAGTTGTGGAGTTTTTAGTTGTGGAGTTTCTAGTTGTTGAGTTTCTAGTTGTGAAGTATCTAGTTTTGCAGTTTCTAGTCGTGGAGTTTCTAGATATGGAATTTCTAGTTGCCGAGTCTGTATTTGTGAAGTTTGAAGTTGAGGAGTTTCTAGTTGTGGAGTTTCTAGTTGTGGAGTCTCTAGTTGTGGAGTTTCTAGTTGCAGAGTATCTAGTTGTGGAGTTTCCAGTTGTGGAGTTTCTAGTTGCGGAGTTTCTAGTTGTGGAGTTTCTGGTTGTGGAGTTTCTAGTTGAGGAGTTTCAAGTTGTGGAGTTTCTAGTTTGGAGTCTCTAGTTGTGGAGTCTCTAGTTGCGGAGTTTCTAGTTGTAAATTTTCCAGTTGTGGAGTTTCTAGTTGTTGAGTTGCGGAGTCTCTAGTTGTTGAGTTTCTAGTTGCAGAGTCTCTAGTTGTGGAGTTTCAAGTTGTGGAGTCTCTAGATGTGGAGTTTCTAGTTGTCGAGTTTCCAGTTGTGGAGTATCTAGTAGTGGAGTTTCGGGTTGTGGAGTTTCTAGTTGTGGAGTTTCTAGTTGTGGAGTCCCTAGTTGTGGAGTTTCTATTTGCGGAGTTTCTAGTTGTGGAGTTTCAAGTTGCGGAGTCTCAAGCTGGGGAGTTTCTAGTTGTTGAATTTTTAGTTGTTGAGTTTCTAGTTGTTGAGTTTCTAGTTTGAAGTCTCTAGTTGTAGATTCTCTAGTTGTGGAGTCTCTAGTTTAGGAGTTTCTAGTTGAAGAGTTTTTTGATGTGGAGTGTCTAGTTGTGGAGTTTCCAGCTGTGGAGTTTCTAGTTGCAGAGTCTCTAGTTGTGGAGTTTCAAGAGTTGGAGTCTCTAGTTGTGGAGTTTCTAGTTGCCGAGTTTCCAGTTGTGGAGTATCTAGTAGTGGAGTTTCAAGTTGTGGAGTTTCAAGTTGTGGAGTCTGTAGTTGTGGAGTTTCTAGTTGCAGAGTATCTAGTTATGGAGTTTCCAGTTGTGGAGTTTGTAGTTGTGAAGTTGCGGAGTCTATGGTTGTGGAGTTTTTAGTTGTGGAGTTTCTAGTTGTGGAGTTTCGAGTTGTGGAGTCTCTAGTTGTGGAGTTTCTAGTTGTGGAGTTTTTAGTTGTGGAGTATCTAGCTGTGGAGTTTCCAGTTGTGGAGTATCTAGTTGTGGAGTTTTAAGTTGTGGAGTTTCTAGTTGCAGAGTTTCTAGTTGTGAAGTTTCAAGTTGCGGAGTCTCAAGTTGTGGAGTTTCCAGTTGTGGAGTTTTTAGTTGTGGAGTTTCTAGTTGTTGAGTTTCTAGTTGTGAAGTCTCTAGTTTTGCAGTTTCTAGTTTTGGAGTTTCTAGATATGGAATTTCTAGTTGCCGAGTCTGTATTTGTGGAGTTTGTAGTTGTGGAGTTTCTAGTTGTGGAGTCTCTAGTTGCGGAGTTTCTAGTTGTAGATTTTCTAGTTGTGGAGTATCTAGTTGTGGATTTTCCAGTTGTGGAGTTTCTAGTTGTTGAGTTGCGGAGTCTCTAGTTGTTGAGTTTCTAGTTGCAGAGTCTCTAGTTGTGGAGTTTCAAGTTCTGGAGTCTGTAGATGTGGAGTTTCTAGTTGTCGAGTTTCCAGTTGTGGAGTAATTAGTATTGGAGTTTCGAGTTGGGGAGTTTCTAGTTGTGGAGTCCCTAGTTGTGCAGTTTCTAGTTGCGGAGTCTCTAGTTGTGGAGTCTCTAGATGTGGAGTTTCTAGTTGTCGAGTTTCCAGTTGCGGAGTCTCAAGCTGTGGAGTTTCTAGTTGTTGAGTTTTTAGTTGTGGAGTTTCTAGTTGTTAAGTTTCTAGTTTGAAGTCTCTAGTTGTAGATTCTCTAGTTGTGGAGTCTCAAGTTTAGGAGTTTCTAGTTGAAGAGTTTTTTGTTGTGGAGTGTCAAGTTGTGGACTTTCCAGTTGTGGAGTTTCTAGTTGTGGAGTTTCCAGTTGTGGAGTTTCCAGCTGTGGAGTTTCGAGTTGTGGAGTTTCTAGTTGCAGAGTCTCTAGTTGTGGAGTTTCAAGTTGTGGAGTCTCTAGTTGTGGAGTTTCTAGTTGCCGAGTTTCCAGTTGTGGAGTATCTAGTAGTGGAGTTTCAAGTTGTGGAGTTTCAAGTTGTGGAGTCTCTAGTTGTGGAGTTTCTAGTTGCAGAGTATCTAGTTATGGAGTTTCCAGTTGTGGAGTTTGTAGTTGTGAAGTTGCGGAGTCTATGGTTGTGGAGTTTTTAGTTGTGGAGTTTCTAGTTGTGGAGTTTCGAGTTGTGGAGTCTCTAGTTGTGGAGTTTCTAGTTGTGGAGTTTTTAGTTGTGGAGTATCTAGCTGTGGAGTTTCCAGTTGTGGAGTATCTAGTTGTGGAGTTTTAAGTTGTGGAGTTTCTAGTTGCGGAGTTTCTAGTTGTGAAGTTTCTAGTTGCGGAGTTTTTAATAGCGGAGTTTCTAGTTGTGAAGTTTCAAGTTGCGGAGTCTCAAGTTGTGGAGTTTCCAGTTGTGGAGTTTTTAGTTGTGGAGTTTCTAGTTGTTGAGTTTCTAGTTGTGAAGTCTCTAGTTTTGCAGTCTCTAGTTTTGGAGTTTCTAGATATGGAATTTCTAGTTGCCGAGTCTGTATTTGTGGAGTTTGTAGTTGTGGAGTTTCTAGTTGTGGAGTTTCTAGTTGTGGAGTCTCTAGTTGCGGAGTTTCTAGTTGTATATTTTCTAGTTGTGGAGTATCTAGTTGTGGATTTTCCAGTTGTGGAGTTTCTAGTTGTTGAGTTGCGGAGTCTCTAGTTGTTGAGTTTCTAGTTGCAGAGTCTCTAGTTGTGGAGTTTCAAGTTGTGGAGTCTCTAGATGTGGAGTTTCTAGTTGTCGAGTTTCCAGTTGTGGAGTATCTAGTAGTGGAGTTTCGAGTTGGGGAGTTTCTAGTTGTGGAGTCCCTAGTTGTGCAGTTTCTAGTTGCGGAGTCTCTAGTTGTGGAGTCTCTAGATGTGGAGTTTCTAGTTGTCGAGTTTCCAGTTGCGGAGTCTCAAGCTGTGAACTTTCTAGTTATTGAGTTTTTAGTTGTGGAGTTTCTAGTTGTTGAGTTTCTAGTTTGAAGTCTCTAGTTCTAGATTCTCTAGTTGTGGAGTCTCTAGTTTAGGAGTTTCTAGTTGAAGAGTTTTTTGTTGTGGAGTGTCTAGTTGTGGAGTTTCCAGTTGTGGAGTTTCCAGTTGTGGAGTTTCGAGTTGTGGAGTTTCTAGTTGCAGAGTCTCTAGTTGTGGAGTTTCAAGTTGTGGAGTCTCTAGTTGTGGAGTTTGTAGTTGCCGAGTTTCCAGTTGTGGAGTATCTAGTAGTGGAGTTTCAAGTTGTGGAGTTTTTAGTTGTGGAGTATCAAGTTGTGGAGTGTAGAGTTGTGGAGTTTCTAGTTTCAGAGTGTCTAGTTATGGAGTTTCCAGTTGTAGAGTTTCTAGTTGTGAAGTTGCGGAGTCTATGGTTGTGTAGTTTTTAGTTGTGGAGTTTCTAGTTGTGGAGTTTCGAGTTGTGGAGTGTCTAGTTGTGGAGTTTCCAGTTGTAGAGTTTCGAGTTGTGAAGTTTCTAGTTGCAGAGTCTCTAGTTGAGGAGTTTCAAGTTGTGGAGTCTCTAGTTGTGGAGTTTCTAGTTGCCGAGTTTCCAGTTGTGGAGTATATAGTAGTGGAGTGTCCAGTTGTGGAGTCCCTAGTTGTGGAGTTTCTAGTTGCGGAGTCCCAAGTTGTGGAGTTTCAAGTTGTGAAGTTTCTAGTTGTGGACTCTCAAGTTGTGGAGTTTAAAGTTGTGGAGTTTTAAGTTGTGGAGTCTCTAGTTGTGGAGTTTCTAGTTGCAGAGTATCTAGTTGTGAAGTTTCCAGTTGTGGAGTTTCTAGTTGTGAAGTTGCGGAGTCTCTGGTTGTGAGTTTTTAGTTGTGGAGTTTCTAGTTGTGGAGTTTCGAGTTGTGGAGTCTCTAGTTGTGGAGTTTCTAGTTGTGGAATGTAGAGTTGTGGAGTTTCTAGTTGTGGAGTTACTAGTTGCGGATTTTCTAGCTGTGGATTTTCTAGTTGCGTAACTTAAGGTCGTGAGGTTTCAAGTTGTGGAGTTTTTATTTCTGGAGTTTCCAGTTGTGGAGTTTCTAGTTGTGGAGTCTCTAGTTTTGTAGTTTCTAGCTGCGGAGTTTCTAGTTGCGGAGTTTCTATTTGTGGAGTATCTAGCGGCGGAGTTTCTAGTTGCAGAGTCTCTGATTGTAGAGTTTCTAGTTGCGGAGTCCCTGTTGTGGAGTTTCTAGTTGTGGAGTTTCTAGTTGTGGGGTTTCCAGTTGTGGAGTTATAGTTGTGGACATTCTAGACATGAAATTTCTTGTAGCCGAATCTCTATTTGTGGAGCTTGTAGTTGTTGACTTTCTAGTTGTTGAGTTTCTAGTTGTGGAGTCTCTAGTTGCAGAGTTTCTAGTTGTGGAGTGTCTGGTTGTGGTGTTTCTAGTTGTGTAGTTTCTGGTTGTGGAGTTTCTAGTTGTGGAGTTTCCAGTTGTGGAGTTTCTAGTTGTGGAGTCTCAAGTTGTGGAGTTTAAAGTTGTAGAGTTTCAAGTTGTGGAGTCTCTAGTTGTGGAGTTTCTAGTTGCAGAGTATCTAGTTGTGGAGTTTGCATGTGTGGAGTTTCTAGTTGTCGAGTTGCGGAGTCTCTGGTTGTGGAGTTTCTAGTTGTGGAGTTTCGAGTTGTGGAGTCTCTAGTTGTGGAGTTTCTAGTTGTGGAGTTTCCAGTAGTGGAGTATCTAGTTGTGGAGTTTCCAGTTGTGAAGTATCTAGCTGTGGAGTTTCCAGTTGTGGAGTATCTAGTTGTGAAGTTTTAGGTTGTGAAGTTTCTAGTTGCGGAGTTTTTAATAGAGGAGTTTCTAGTTGTGAAGTTTCAAGTTACGGAGTCTCAAGTTGTGGAGTTTCCAGTTGGGGAGTTTTAAGTTGTGGAGTTTCTAGTTGCGGAGTTTTTAATAGTGGAGTTTCTAGTTGTGAAGTTTCAAGTTGCAGAGTCTCAAGTTGTGGAGTTTCCAGTTGTGGAGTTTTTAGTTGTGGAATTTCTAGTTGTTGAGTTTCTAGTTGTGGAGTCTCTAGTTGTGGAGTTTCTAGTTGCAGAGTATCTAGTTGTGGAGTTTCCAGTTGTGGAGTTTCTAGTTGTGGAGTTGCGGAGTTTCTAGTTGCGGAGTTTCTAGTTGTGGAGTTTCTGGTTGTGGAGTTTCTAGTTGAGGAGTTTCAAGTTGTGGAGTTTCTAGTTGTGGAGTCTCTAGTTGTGGAGTCTCTAGTTGCGGAGTTTCTAGTTGTAGATTTTCCAGTTGTGGAGTTTCTAGTTGTTGAGTTGCGGAGTCTCTAGATGTTGAGTTTCTAGTTACAGAGTCTCTAGTTGTGGAGTTTCAAGTTGTGGAGTCTCTAGATGTGGAGTTTCTAGTTGTCGAGTTTCCAGTTGTGGAGTATCTAGTAGTGGAGTTTCGGGTTGTGGAGTTTCTAGTTGAGTTTCTAGTTGTGGAGTCCCTAGTTGTGGAGTTTCTAGTTGCGGAGTTTCTAGTTGTGGAGTTTCAAGTTGCGGAGTCTCAAGCTGGGGAGTTTCTAGTTGTTCAGTTTTTAGTTGTGGAGTTTCTAGTTGTTGAGTTTCTAGTTTGAAGTCTCTAGTTGTAGATTCTCTAGTTGTGGAGTCTCTAGTTTAGGAGTTTCTAGTTGAAGAGTTTTTTGTTGTGGAGTGTCTAGTTGTGGAGTTTCCAGCTGTGGAGTTTCGAGTTGTGGAGTTTCTAGTTGCAGAGTCTCTAGTTGTGGAGTTTCAAGTTGTGGAGTCTCTAGTTGTGGAGTTTCTAGTTGCCGAGTTTCCAGTTGTGGAGAATCTAGTAGTGGAGTTTCAAGTTGTGGAGTTTCTAGTTGTGGAGTCTCAAGTTGTGGAGTTTAAAGTTGTGGAGTTTCAAGTTGTGGAGTCTCTAGTTGTGGAGTTTCTAGTTGCAGAGTATCGCCAGGTTTTCCCGCTCAATTTAATCCAAGCGCCAGCCAAATTAATCTAGGCGCCAGTCAATTTAATCCAGCCGCCACTGAAATTAATCCAGGTGCCATTCATTTTAATCCAAGTGCCACTGAAATTAATCCAACCGCCAGCCGATTTAATCCGGACGCCAGTGAATTTATTCCTGATGACATTGTGACTTCTAAACGACGCAGAATTTTCGGGAATGCGTGGAGTGAATAGCTTTGGAGTGAATTTAACAGGGAAAAGCCATGAATGAGTCACTACATAGTGACACAATGCGACTCGCACGACTTTATCACGCCTATCACCCGCGTAAGCACTATACACACCTTCGACTTGCATATCAAAGGAAACGCCGTCCACACAGTAATAACTTGATAATTATTAACCAGGCCAATGATCTCATCACGAGCGACTTAGGTGACGTCCTCACGCATATCACCCACGCACGCACTGTCTTAACCTTCCGTCATGCATATCAAATGAAACGTCTATGAAAGGGCGGGATCTTGATACCTAAAACTCGGCCAAGTCACCTGATAACCAGTTCCTCAGGGGACGTCATCACAAATATCACCCGCACACGTAATTTACTCGCCTACCGACATGCATACCAAACGAAACGTCTTTGAGAGAGCGATAACGTGTTACCTATGACTCGGCCAACTCACTTGATCACTTGTGATTTAGGTGACGTCATCACGCCAATCACCCACGCACGCAATGTCTAACCTGCCATCATGTATACCAAACGAAACGTCTTCGAGAGGCTAATAAATTGAACGCTGTCAATCGGTAGAGTGACATGATCACTAGTGACTCGTGTGACGTCATCGCGTTTGACACCCACGCACGCAGCGTCTAACCTGAGTTCATACATATCAAACGAAACGTGTTTGAGAGAGTAATAACTTGAACGCTGTCACAAGGCCCAGTGACGTCATCACTAGTGACTGGCGTGACGTCATCTCGCCTAAGACTCACGCAAGCACTCTATAATGTGCCTTCATGAATATCAAACAAAACGTCTTTGAAAGGGTAATAACTTGAATGCTGGCACTAGGCCGCGTGACGTCATCACTAGTGACTCACGTGACGTCATTAAGCCTATCACACGCACACTCAGGGTCCAAACCTGTCTTCATGCATATCAAATGAAATGTCTTTGAAAGGGTAATAACTTGAATGCTGGCACTAGGCCGCGTGACGTCATCACTAGTGACTCACGTGACGTCATCACGCCTATCACACACGCACGCGGTGTCCAAACCTGTCTTCATGCATATCAAATGAAATGTCTTTGAAAGGGTAATAACTTGAATGCTGGCATTAGGCCGCGTGACGTCATCACTAGTGACTCACGTGACGTCATCACGCCTATCACACACGCACGCGGTGTCCAAACCTGTCTTCATGCATATCAAACGAAATGTCTTTGAGAGAGTAATAACTTGAACGCTGTCACAAGGCCCAGTGACATCATCACTAGTTACTGGCGTGACGTCATCACGCCTGACACCCACGCACGCGGTGTCAAAACCTGTCTTCATGCATATCAAACGAAGTGTCTTTGAGAGAGTAATAACTTGAACGCTGTCACAAGGCCCAGTGACGTCATCACTAGTGACAGGCGTGACGTCATCACGTTTGACACCCACGCGCGCGATGTCCTAACCTGTCTTCATGCATATCAAACGAAATGTCTTTGAGAGAGTAATAACTTGAACGCTGTCACAAGGCCCAGTGACGTCATCACTAGTAACTGGCGTGACGTCATCACGCCTGACACCCACGCACGCGGTGTCCAAACCTGTCTTCATGCATATCAAACGAAACGTCTTTGAGAGAGTAATAACTTGAACGCTGTCACAAGGCCCGGTGACGTCATCACTAGTGACTGACGTGACGTCATCACGCTTATCACACACGCAAGCACTCTGTAACCTGCCTTCATATATATCAAACGAAACGTCTTAGAGAGAGTAATAACTTGAACGCTGTCACAAGGCCCAGTGACGTCATCACTAGTGACTGGCGTGACGTCATCACGTTTGACACCCACGCACGCGATGTCCTAACCTGTCTTCATGCATATCAAACGAAATGTCTTTGAGAGAACAATAACTTGAACGCTGTCACAAGGCCCAGTGACGTCATCACTAGTGACTTGCGTGACGTCATCACGCCTGACACCCACGCACGCCGTGTTCGAACCTGTCTTCATGCATATCAAATGAAATGTCTTTGAGGGAGTAATAACTTGAACGCTGTCACAAGGCCCAGTGACGTCATCACTAGTGACTGGCGTGACATCATCACGCCTATTACCTACGCACGCGGTGTCCAAACCTGTCTTCATGCATATCAAACGAAACGTCTTTGAGAGAGTAATAACTTCAACGCCGTCACAAGGCCTAGTGACGTCATCACTAGTGACTGGCGTGATGTCATCACGCTTATCACACACGCAAGCACTCTGTAACCTGCCTTCATGTATATCAAACGAAACGTCTTAGAGAGAGTAATAACTTGAACGCTGTCACAAGGCGCAGTGACGTCATCACTAGTGACTGGCGTGACGTCATCACGCCTATCACACACGCACGCGGTGTCCTAACCTGTCTTCATGCATATCAAACGAAACGTCTTAGAGAGAGTAATAACTTGAACGCTGTCACAAGGCCCAGTGACGTCATCACTAGTGACTGGCGTGACGTCATCACGCCTATCACACACGCACGCGCTGTCCTAACCTGTTTTCATGCATATCGAACGAAACGTCTGTGAGAGAGCAATAATGTTATACTTATGACTCGGCCAACCGACTTGATCACTATTGACTCACGTGACGTCATCACGACTAACAGTCATGCAAGCACTCTCTAACGTGCTTTCATGAATATCAAACGAAACGTCATTGAGAGAACATTACCTTGAAGGCCGTCGCAGGCAGCGTCTGCTAGTAAAAAACTAACTTCTCGCGCTGCACAGCCGTTCACCAGATAACCGGTATACGTAGGCACCAGATCGCGCGTTTCGAATTCAGTCAAAGGCGTCTTTAAATGGCTTTTGTTCGACTTGACGCTTTTCTTGACTCGTGTAGATGCGATGGAAGCAACAGTACCTTCAAGCAGCAGTGTGGTACAACCCAACAACAGTGTCACATCGCTCGTTGAGGGCAGCACTTCTCCTTCATTCAATAAATAGAAATAATGAAGTCGAAATGACAATTAAGCATTTTACAAACCATACTCAATTACGCAACATTCAACCGATACCCTCACCTCCCTGCGACACGTTTAGTCCAGCTCGTCGTGTGGGTAGATGTACGCGTCTTTTTTGTTGCTTCTCGTGTTTCGTAGAATGCCTTGAAAATGCGGGCAGCCAGGCCGCAAACTCTGAACGGACAGGCGTTCTACACTAAACAGGCACGGTTATTCCAAGCACACTAACCTATAAGAAACGGCGTGGCGTAGAATGTAGAAAGGAAGGCACGAGTCAGCCACCGCATGGAATGGCGCATCAGCAAATGGCCAGTTGCAAATAGCAATAGTATGTATCTCAAGTATGGGGACTACCCTCTATTACAACGGATTTGTTTCACAGGATAACCAGATGAAATAATTGTTGAGCCGAAGGAGTGGTAGACAAATCTTTTTGTAGCAAGCTTTGGAGCAGGCAGACCGTGCGTCTTATGCTTGATTATGGATATACAGTGTTATGACTATAGCCGAATTATATGCAAACGCCTGTTCCGTTGCTTGTGCTCATATCGGGTCATTTTGACACGCGAGCACAAATTAGAGGGCGAGGAGAGCTTTTATAGTGTTTTATAGTGCCTATATATACTTATTTCGGGCGTTGTAGCCTCAATTCGTATAGGTGCCTGTAAATGTCTGTTTTCAAAATCGATGCCTATGTAAACGCTATTTAACCTGAAATTTTGCTTTCAAGTACCACTGAGCCCGGTATTCATGTTACCGGGCAAAATATAGGTTTCGGGACACTGTGGTGTGCAAACTACTCTTTATTTCACGAGTTGCGTTTAGAACTATCAAACTCAGAAGGCATTTTAGCCAAGAGGGAGGTAGACTAGCCTCTACACATGTATACCATCCATGTCGCGTCGTCTGCTCAGCCTCTTCCCAGTGTGCGCTCAGATGCGTAGGAAGCAGGAGGTGCCTCTGTGCAGCGGCAGGAAGATGAGGAATGAATGCGAAACTGTGGAGAGTCATCAGGGGATGTAAGGAAGTAGAGTGCACATAAAAAAAGCAATATCTATGAAGTTTTTGTTTTTTGTTTGTCATTTACATGTGGTGCTTCACTAGGTCACCTGAAAATATTTATTTAGGCAGTGGAAAATGTAGCCTGCCCAATGAAAAGGTTTGTGTCACTAGAAATTTTAATTTGATCATTAGAAGCGGCGAAAGCATAATCTCAGGAGGTGAGCTTAAAACCTTCGCCACTAACTCTAAGAAGACTTCGTAAGTCCAATTCCTTCCCCGCTATTGGTATGAAATTCACTCGGAGCTGGAGCATCACACGACGTGCATGAGCACGTCATGCGCGCGTAACCTACACTCGCATGAGATGCCCATGTCAGCCCGTGCGTGCAAGCGGTGTTCTGCCGTCTCGATGTTCTTTTGTATTGTACTGCGAGTTTTTGTGGGATGGATCCCTATCTGCGCGCACGTTTGGAGAGGCTGGCTTGGATAACGTATCCTTACCCCGATACACAGCGTCACTCCGCTGCATCTTCTGCTAGGGACGATACACCAAAACTACCCCCAGCGTTGTGAATGCTGGCCGCGACACAATGCGCAAACTGCGAGAACACCAACGCAAACAAAATGGAGGCACCTTAGTGTCGCGTCTCTCTCGATATGAAATTAAATAAATAAGGCGAATAGATTTCGCCTGTGTGTTCTAACATTTTTGTAAACTTTTATGCTTCTATTTAGGCAACAGTTTGTACAAATTACACACGTTGTCTCAAATAGTTCTCGCAGTGTCACGTACTACTTTGACATAGGCAGGACCATTCTATCACCTTCACCATGTTGGAGCGCACGCCCATGAGATGAAGGTGAAGCCGTGTTCAGTTTGGCCTATCACCCCTTTATGCCACGCGTAGTACTGGAAATCTTGGTAAATGAGATCTTGAGCGCTCAGTGCATTCATTCCTTTACGCTTCTCAAAACTCTTAAGTTTGTGTAACGACCTTTAAAGTGTTCACAGACAGAATAAAAATTGAGCCTGTGTTGTTAGGCCAAGTTAATACACCGCAAAAAAAATTCTTCCTGGCGCCTGGCACTCTGACTATTTGCGCATGTATAGCCCTTCTTAGCTATGGCACACAGAAAGAGACCCAGAAGCATATTTCTACGATGGTGCACACTTAACTGACCATGCTGAACTAGAAATGGAGAGACCGTATTCTGCGAACCCCGCGGAAAAACGCATGTTTATGCTAAATCATTACCCGTTTGTACAATTATAAACTAGAACATTTTTGCTTGCTTTCATGTCGTAGAGACAGATACCACACCTGTTGATTGGAAAATTTGAGTTTTGTCAAAGATTATTCTGCCTATATTCACAATTTTGGAAGCCTGAAAGAGTGTTTTAGCCACCTATTATTGGTGCCTAAATCCCGGTTTTTCAGTGCCTATAGAGCTGGCCTCTATAGTTACGACCTACCTGACATGTTTTCGCAACGCCGAAGCAAAGATGATGCCCGTTGAAAACATCTACCGTACCTCAAGAAAAAAATTGTTGTTCTGATAACGTCGAGCTCGTCAAATTGGTTATGAAATGGGTGATGAAAGAGAACTGGGGCAAGTCCGTGAGAAACAAAATTTATTATATAATAATAAATTTATAATAATAAAATTTATTGTAATAAAATATAATAAATAATAAAACAGCTGTGACACAATGTCGTCTGCTTCAGTTTTACTTAGAGCAATTGCTTTAATTCATAAATAACCAGCATTAGGGTATTCTAACACGAATTAAAACGTATCTTCAATTCTTCGTTTCATTATTTCGTGGGATTGTCATCTGCATTGTAGAACGTCTGCCCGTCGTCTGCATGACGACGGGCAGTCATGCAGACGACGGTGCAGACGACGAGACCAACTTCAACATATGGTGCTCGCGCAGTTTCGGTAAAGCGAAACGAGGTGCTCCAGCATGCCGTTTGTCAACTAGTGCGAAAGGGGCGAATGTAAATGTTATAGCCTGCATGTCAGCAAATGGCCTTCTCCACTGGACAATTGCCGACAAGGTCCACTGGGCTGTCTTCAACGACTTTCTTGCAGAAGTGTCGAGTAAAGTTTCACAGCAGGAACCAGGAATACAGGCAGTGTTCCTGTTTGACAACGCACCAGCGCACCACCGCACCGAACAGGCTGTCCTCGCGGCAAGCGACCACACAGTCAAGTGGCTACCGCCATACAGCCCTTTCTTCAATCCGATTGAGGAGCTCTTCTCAAAGTTCAAGGCAGGTGTAAAGGGATTCCTAAGCGAGCGGAGGGATGATCTCCTCACGACACCGGAAGGGATCTCCAAGAAAGAACATCGCCGTGCTCTGCTGGTTGAGGCCGCGGGGCGCTCTATGCAGCACATCCAGCGTGTGGACTGTGCCGCTTATGATAGGCACAATTACACTTTTGTACAAGCTGCCCTCGACTGCCTTGATATGTAGAACACTGCTCAGCAGCACATCTATGGGTGCGTGTTTATGAAAATTGCTTTGCCTGTATATAATAAATTTTGTTTCTCACGGACTTGCCCCAGTTCTCTATCATCACCCATTTCATAACCAATTTGACGAGCTCGACGTTATCAAAACAACAATTTTTTTCTTGAGGTACGGTAGATGTTTTAAACGGGCATCATCTTTGCTTCGGTGTTGCGAAAACATATCAGGTAGGTCGTAAATATAGAGGCCAGCTCTATAGGCACTGAAAAACCGGGATTTAGGCACCAATAATAGGTGGCCAAAACACTCTTTCAGGCTTCCAAAATTGTGAATATAGGCAGAATAATCTTTGGCAAAACTGAAATTTTCCAATCAACAGGTGTGGTATCTGTCTCTACGACTTGAAAGCAAGCAAAAATGTTCTAGTTTATAATTGTAGAAACGGGTAATGATTTAGCATAAACATGCGTTTTTCTGCGGGGTTCGCAGAATACGGTCTCTCCATTTCTAGTTCAGCATGGTCAGCTAAGTGTGCACCATCGTAGAAATATGCTTCTTGGTCTATTTCTGTGTGCCGTAGCTAAGAAGGCTATACATGCGCAAGTATTCAGAGTGCCAGGCGCCAGGAAGGATTTTTTTTTGCGGCGTATTAACTTGGCCTAACCACACAGGCTCAATTTTTCTTCTGTCTGTGAAAATTTAAGGGTCGTTACACAAACTTAAGAGTTTTGGGAAGCGTAAAGGAATGAATGCACTGAGCGCTCAAGATCTCATTTACCAAGATTTCCAGTACTACGCGTGGCATAAAGAGGTGATAGGCCAAACTGAACACGGCTTCACCTTCATCTTATAAGCGTGCGCCCCAACATGGTGAAGGTGATAGAATGGTCCTGCCTATGTCAAAGTAGTACGTGACACTGCGAGAACTATTTGAGACAACGTGTGTAATTTGTACAAACTGTTGCCTAAATATAAGCATGAAAGTTTACAAAAATGTTAGAACACACAGGCGAAATCTATTCGCCTTATTTATTTAATTTCATATCGAGAGAGACGCGACACTAAGGTGCCTCCATTTTGTTTGCGTTGGTGTTCTCGCAGTTTGCGCATTGTGTCGCGGCCAGCATTCACAACGCTGGGCGTGGTTTTGGTGTATCGTCCCTAGCAGAAGATGCAGCGGTGTGACGCTGTGTTTCGGGGTAAGGATACGTTATCCAAGCCAGCCTCTCCAAACGTGCGCGCAGATAGGGATCCATCCCACAAAAACTCGCAGTACAATACAAAAGAACATCGAGACGGCAGAACACCGCTTGCACGCACGGGCTGACATGGGCATCTCATGCGAGTGTAGGTTACGCGCGCATGACGTGCTCATGCACGTCGTGTGATGCTCCGGCTCCGAGTGAATTTCATACCAATAGCGGGGAAGGAATTGTACTTACGAAGTCTTCTTAGAGTTAGTGGCGAAGGTTTCAAGCTCACCTCCTGAGATTATGCTTTCGCCGCTTCTAATGATCAAATTAAAATTTCTAGTGACACAAACCTTTTCATTGGGTAGGCAACATTTTCCACTGCCTAAATAAATATTTTCAGGTGACCCAGTGAAGCACCACATGTAAATGACAAAAACAAAACAAAAACTACATAGATATTGCTTTTTTTTCATCTGCACTCTACTTCCTTACTTCCCCTGATGACTCTCCACAGTTTTGCATTCATTCTTCATCTTCCTGCCGCTGCACAGAGGCACCTCATGCTCCCTACGCATCGGAGCGCACACTGAAAAGAGGCTGAGCAGACGACGCGACATGGATGGTATACATGTGCAGAGGCTAGTCTACCTCCCTCTTGGCTAAAATGCCTTCTGAGTTTGACAGTTCTAAACGTAACTCGTGAAATAAAGAGTAGTTTGCACCACACAGTGTCCCGAAACCTATATTTTGCCCGGTAACATGAATACCGGGCTCAGTGGTACTTGAAAGCAAAATTTCAGGTTAAATAGCGTTTATATAGGCATTGATTTTGAAAACAGACATTTACAGGCACCTATACGAATTGAGGCTACAACGCCCGAAATAGGTATATATAGGCACTATAAAAACACAATAAAAGCTCTCCTCGCCCTCTAATTTGTGCTCACGTGTCAAAATGACACGATATGAGCACAAGAAACGAAACAGGCGTTTGCATATAATTCGGCTATAGTCATAACACTGTATATCCATAATCCAACATAAGACGCACGGTCTGCCTGCTCCAAAGCTTGCTACAAAAAGATTTGTCTACCACTCCTTCGGCTCAACAATTATTTCATCTGGTTATCCTGTGAAACAAATCCGTTGTAATATAGGGCAGTCCCCATACTTGAGATACATACTATTGCTATTTGCAACTGGCCATTTGCTGATGCGCCATTCAATGCGGTGGCTGACTCGTGCCTTCCTTTCTACATTCTACGCCACGCCGTTTCTTATAGGTTAGTGTGCTTCGAATAACCGTGCCTGTTTAGTGTAGAACGCCTGTCCGTTCACAGTATTGCGGCCTGGCTGCCCGCATTTTCAAGGCATTCTACGAAACACGAGAAGAAACAAAAAAGACGCGTACATCTACCCACATCACGAGCTGGAGTAAATGTGTCGCAGGGAGGTGAGGGTATCGGTTGAATGTTGTGTAATTGAGTATGGTTTGTAAAATGCTTAATTGTCATTTCGACTTCATTATTTCTATTTATTGAATGAAGGAGAAGCGCTGCCCTCAACGAGCGATGTGACACTGTTGTTGGGTTGTACCACACTGCTGCTTGAAGGTACTGTTGCTTCCATCGCATATACACGAGTCAAGAAAAGCGTCAAGTCAAACAAAAGCCATGTAAAGACGCCTTTGACTGAATTCTAAACGCGCGATCTGGTGCCTACGTATACCGGTTAGCTGGTGAACGGCTGTGCAGCGCGAGAAGTTAGTTTTTTACTAGCAGACGCTGCCTGCAACGGCCTTCAAGTTAATGTTCTCTCAATGACGTTTCGTTTGATATTCATGAAAGCACGTTAGAGAGTGCTTGCATGACTGTTAGTCGTGATGACGTCACCTGAGTCAATAGTGATCAAGTCGGTTGGCTGAGTCATAAGTATAACATTATTGCTAAAGGATCAAATGTGGGCCAGTTGGTAATTCATTTTCTTCGTTCAGCGAACTGGGAGCGCAGAGAAAAACACAAAGGACGAAGCGAGGAACCACACAACACGAGCGCTCAACTATCAACTGATTTATTTTCCACATCGGAAGGACATATATAAACACAAAATGCGCATGTCAAAAAGATTATGACGACATCAAGGGCAGCATGCGAAGCGTGTAATCAAGGCACATGTCTAAGGGTTATCTAGGTAGCTGAATTCACAGTCAAGTAGTGAGAAGGAAGGATGACTTATACATTGGTCCGTATTCCTGGAAATGTGAGAGGCTTCAGAAATTTCGCGCGTAGTTTGATGAGGATGCCGGAACAGAACAATTGTATTCTCAAACAGAGGTTGGCACTTGCACGAAACGCAATGTGACGCTAAATGGGAGTAAGCTGTATTTTTCAACGAGCTTCTGTGTTCCCTGAGACGCACGTTCACACATCGGCCGGTCTGGCCAATGTACATACGTCCACAAGAAAGGGGTATCTTATATACTACTCCGGTGATGCACTTAACAAACTTAGTTACGTGCTTCTGGAGGCATCCTCTACCTTTAGATGCATTATGTGCCCTCCTGTGCACCATTGAACATATACTGGCCAATTTATTGGGTGCCGAGAAAACCACGCGCACACCGAACCGGTTTCCCACGTTTTTTACCCATGGGCCATTTTATGGATGTAGGGGATTACTGCCGCGCGCTTCTTATTCTCTGAAGAAGTACATGTGCGTTTTTTATTATTTTTGACCGTACGCAAGAGAGAGAGAGAGAAAGAAAATTTTAATGCGGAAAGGCAGGGAGGTTAACCAGAAAACATATCCGGTTTGCTACCCTGCACTGGGGAAAGGGTAAGGGGAAAGGGAGGAAGAGAAGCACAAACACACATACACACACTCGCACACAGTAGTGTCACAATCGTTCTACGAGGCGGGTCGCTCGCAGAAACTTCATCAGCGCCTTCGTTGCTTTCTGGCGTGAAGCTCGATCTTTCCGACATTCCAAGATTGACTGCTCAGAAAATGGCTGGTCGTCGAGGCGAGCAAACACTGCTGAGAGGGACTGTCGCTGAGAGCTGTACAGGGGGCACTGACATAAAATATGTTCAATTGTTTCGTCATTGTCGCAATGGTCGCATGTAGCGCTGTCTCTCATTCCGATGCGGCAGGCAAAAGCGTTCGTGAAAGACACCCCAAGCCACATACGGCAGAGAAGGGTCGTCTCGGATCGGGGTAGGCCAGATGGAATAGTAAGTCGTAGGCATGGGTCCAGGCGGTGAAGACGGGTGTGGAGAAAACCGGGCGTATTCCGCATAGACCTTGCGACATCCTGCGCAAGCGTATTAATCTTTGCTGCTGCGTCGCTTCTTGATAGTGGAATGGGTTCCATCACTCCATTTTCGTGAGCATTCTTAGCTGCATTGTCGGCATGCTCGTTACCGATGATGCCGCAATGGCCTGGTAACCACTGAAAAGATATGTCATGTCCTTCGTCTATTAGGTGATGGTACAGTTGTCGTATTTCGAGCGCCAATTGATCTTGAGGTCCACGACGTAGAGTATTGTGTAGACATTGGAGAGCTGGTTTCGAATCAGTAAAAATGCTCCATTTTTGTGGTGTCTCTTGGTCAATCCTGCGGAGTGCGCTGCGGAGTGCCGCGAGCTCCACGGCTGTCGATGTCGTCTTGTGTGACGTTCTGAACTGGATGGTTTCGGCTCTTGCTGGGAAGATCACAGCTCCTGCAGATCCTCCAACAGTTGTCGAGCCATCCGTGTAAAGTTTGACATGATCTTTGTATTCTTCGTGTAGCATGAGTAGAATCATCTGCTTTAAAGCTGGCGCCGAGAGCTCCGCCTTCTTGCGAATCCCCGGCACTGTCAAGCGCAGTTTTGGTCGGTCCAAGCACCAAGGAGGTGTTAGTATCCGTTCCGGAGGTGTGTAGACTGTTGGAAGGCACTCACGGAAAGTCAATACTCTCTTACAGAAGGAGACCGTACGCAAGAGCTTTTCACAGACTGAGGCTATTACGTAGGAAGGGTATCCCGCACCTATCAGCCGTTCCAACTGTGCCACGAAACCACTTTGCAAGGTATGCAGGCAACATTTTCCGAGGGCTGAACGTAAGCATGACATTACGATTCCGCGTTTAACAAGCTTGGAATGTCCGGAAGAGTAGTCTAGAACGGGTTTAGCAGAACGAGGATTATATCGCCAGCAAAGGTGCTCATCACCAAAAAACAGGGAAAGGTCTAGGAACGGCAATTTGTTATCTTTTGGAAGCTCGGAGGTGAACCGGAGGCCCATGCCTTCCTTCTCGAAGCATGCCGTCAGGGATGCAGCCTTAAGCACTAAACTTCAACCTGGCACAAAAGTATTCCGTTATGTTGACGATTATCTGATTATCATCAAAAAGTGTTCAGCAGTGGACGTTGAAAGTATGAAGGCATGCTTCGAGAAGGAAGGCATGGGCCTCCGGTTCACCTCCGAGCTTCCAAAAGATAACAAATTGCAGTTCCTAGACCTTTCCCTGTTTTTTGGTGATGAGCACCTTTGCTGGCGATATAATCCTCGTTCTGCTAAACCCGTTCTAGACTACTCTTCCGGACATTCCAAGCTTGTTAAACGCGGAATCGTAATGTCATGCTTACGTTCAGCCCTCGGAAAATGTTGCCTGCATACCTTGCAAAGTGGTTTCGTGGCACAGTTGGAACGGCTGATAGGTGCGGGATACCCTTCCTACGTAATAGCCTCAGTCTGTGAAAAGCTGTTGCGTACGGTCAAAAATAATGAAAAACGCACATGTACTTCTTCAGAGAATAAGAAGCGCGCGGCAGTAATCCCCTACATTCATAAAATGGCCCATGGGTTAAAAAACGTGGGAAACCGGTTCGGTGTGCGCGTGGTTTTCTCGGCACCCAATAAATTGGCCAGTATATGTTCAATGGTGCACAGGAGGGCACATAATGCATCTAAAGGTAGAGGATGCCTCCATAAGCACGTAACTAAGTTTGTTAAGTGCATCACCGGAGTAGTATATAAGATACCCCTTTCTTGTGGACGTATGTATATTGGCCAGACCGGCCGATGTGTGAACGTGCGTCTCAGGGAACACAGAAGCTCGTTGAAAAATACACCTTACTCCCATTTAGCGTCACATTGCGTTTCGTGCAAGTGCCAACCTCTGTTTGAGAATACAATTGTTCTGTTCCGGCATCCTCATCAAACTACGCGCGAAATTTCTGAAGCCTATCACATTTCCAGGAATACGGACCAATGTATAAGTCATCCTTCCTTCTCACTACTTGACTGTGAATTCAGCTACCTAGATAACCCTTAGACATGTGCCTTGATTACACGCTTCGCATGCTGCCCTTGATGTCGTCATAATCTTTTTGACATGCGCATTTTGTGTTTATATATGTCCTTCCGATGTGGAAAATAAATCAGTTGATAGTTGAGCGCTCGTGTTGTGTGGTTCCTCGCTTCGTCCTTTGTGTTTTTCTCTGCGCTCCCAGTTCGCTGAACGAAGAAAATAACATTATTGCTCTCTCACAGACGTTTCGTTTGATATGCATGAAGACAGGATAGGATACCGCGTGCGTGGGTGTCAGTCATCACGCCAGTCACTAGTGATGACGTCACTGGGCCTTGTGACAGCGTTCAAGGTATTACTCTCTCAAAGGCGTTTCGTTTGATATGCATGAAAACAGGTTAGGGCAGCGCGTGCGTGTGTGATAGACGTGATGACGTCACGCCAGTCACTAGTGATGACGTCACTGGGCCTTGTGACAGCGTTCAAGTTATTACTCTCTCTAAGACGTTTCGTTTGATATACATGAAGGCAGGTTAGGACACCACGTGCGTGGGTGTCAGGCGTGATGACGTCACGCCAGTCACTAGTGATGACGTCACTGGGCCTTGTGACAGCGTTCAAGTTATTACTCTCTCAAAGACATTTCGTTTGATATGCATAAAGACAGGTTTGGACACTGCGTGTGCGTGTGATAGGCGTAATGACGTCACGCGAGTCACCAGTGATGACGTCACTGGGCCTTGTGATTGCGTTCAAGTTATTACTCTCTCAAAGACATTTCGTTTGATATGCATGAAGACAGGTTTGGACACCGGTGCGTGTGTGATAGGCGTGATGACGTCACGCCAGTCACTAGTGATGACGTCACTGGGCCTTGTGACAGCGTTCAAGTTATTACTCTCTCAAATACATTTCGTTTGATATGCATGAAGACAGGTTTGGACACTGCGTGTGCGTGTGATAGGCGTAATGACGTCACGCGAGTCACTAGTGATGACGTCACTGGGCCTTGTGACAGCGTTCAAGTTATTACTCTCTCAAAGACATTTCGTTTGATATGCATGAAGACAGGTTTGGACACCGCGTGCGTGTGTGATAAGCGTGATGACGTCACGCTAGTCACTAGTGATGACGTCACTGGGCCTTGTGACAGTGTTCAAGTTATTACTCTCTCAAAGACATTTCGTTTGATATGCATGAAGACACGTTTGGACACTGCGTGTGCGTGTGATAGGCGTAATGACGTCACGTGAGTCACTAGTGATGACGTCACTGGGCCTTGTGACAGCGTTCAAGTTATTACTCTCACAAAGACATTTCGTTTGATATGCATGAAGACAGGTTTGGACACTGCGTGTGCGTGTGATAGGCGTAATGACGTCACGCGAGTCACTAGTGATGACGTCACTGGGCCTTGTGACAGCGTTCAAGTTATTACTCTCTCAAAGACATTTCGTTTGATATGCATGAAGACAGGTTTGGACACTGCGTGTGCGTGTGATAGGCGTAATGACGTCACGTAAGTCACTAGTGATGACGTCACTGGGCCTTGTGACAGCGTTCAAGTTATTACTCTCTCAAAGACATTTCGTTTGATATGCATGAAGACAGGTTTGGACACTGCGTGTGCGTGTGATAGGCGTAATGACGTCACGCGAGTCACAAGTGATGATGTCACTGGGCCTTGTGACAGCGTTCAAGTTATTACTCTCTCAAAGACATTTCGTTTGATATGCATGAAGACAGGTTTGGACACCGCGTGCATGGGTGTCAAGCGTGATGACGTCACGCGAGTCACTAGTGATGACGTCACTGGGCCTTGTGACAGCGTTCAAGTTATTACTCTCTCAAAGACATTTCGTTTGATATGCATGAAGACACGTTTGGACACTGCGTGCGTGTGTGATAAGCGTGATGACGTCACGTGAGTCACTAGTGATGACGTCACTGGGCCTTGTGACAGCGTTCAAGTTATTACTCTCTCAAAGACATTTCGTTTGATATGCATGAAGACAGGTTTGGACACTGCGTGTGCGTGTGATAGGCGTAATGACGTCACGCGAGTCACTAGTGATGACGTCACTGGGCCTTGTGACAGCGCTCAAGTTATTACTCTCTCAAAGACATTTCGTTTGATATGCATGAAGACAGGTTAGGACACCACGTGCGTTGGTGTCAGGCGTGATGACGTCATGCCAGTCACTAGTGATGACGTCACTGGGCCTTGTGACAGCGTTCAAGTTGTTACTCTCTCAAAGACATTTCATTTGATATGCATGAAGACAGGTTTGGACACTGCGTGTGCGTGTGATAGGCGTAATGACGTCACGCGAGTCACCAGTGATGACGTCACTGGGCCTTGTGACAGCGTTCAAGTTATTACTCTCTCAAAGACATTTCGTTTGATATGCATGAAGACAGGTTTGGACACCGCGTGCGTGGGTGTCAAGCGTGATGACGTCACGCGAGTCATTAGTGATGATGTCACTGGGCCTTGTGACAGCGTTCAAGTTATTACTCTCTCAAAGACATTTCGTTTGATATGCATGAAGACAGGTTTGGACACTGCGTGTGCGTGTGATAGGCGTAATGACGTCACGCGAGTCACCAGTGATGACGTCACTGGGCCTTGTGACAGCGTTCAAGTTATTACTCTCTCAAAGACATTTCGTTTGATATGCATGAAGACAGGTTTGGACACCGCGTGCGTGGGTGTCAAGCGTGATGACGTCACGCGAGTCACCAGTGATGACGTCACTGGGCCTTGTGACAGCATTCAAGTTATTACTCTCTCAAAGACATTTCGTTTGATATGCATGGAGACAGGTTAGGACACCGTGTGCATAGGTGTCAGGCGTGATGACGTCACGCCAGTCACTAGTGATGACGTCATTGGGCCTTGTGACAGCGTTCAAGTTTAAAATACTCTCTCAAAGACATTTCGTTTGATATGCATGAAGACAGGTTTGGACACTGCGTGCGTGGGTGTCAGGCGTGATGACGTCACGCCAGTCACCAGTGATGACGTCACTGGGCCTTGTGATTGCGTTGAAGTTATTACTCTCTCAAAGACATTTCGTTTGATATGCATGAAGACAGGTTTGGACACCGCGTGCGTGTGTGATAGGCGTGATGACTTCACGCCAGTCACTAGTGATGACGTCACTGGGCCTTGTGACAGCGTTCAAGTTATTACTCTCTCAAATACATTTCGTTTGATATGCATGAAGACAGGTTTGGACACTGCGTGTGCGTGTGATAGGCGTATTGATGTCACGCGAGTAACTAGTGATGACGTCACTGGACCTTGTGACAGCGTTCAAGTTATTACTCTCTCAAACACATTTCGTTTATATGCATGAAGACAGGTTTGGACACCGCGTGCGTGTGTGATAAGCGTGATGACGTCACTCTAGTCACTAGTGATGACGTCACTGGGCCTTGTGACAGCGTTCAAGTTATTACTCTCTCAAAGACATTTCGTTTGATATGCATGAAGACACGTTTGGACACTGCGTGTGCGTGTGATAGGCGTAATGACGTCACGTGAGTCACTAGTGATGACGTCACTGGGCCTTGTGACAGTGTTCAAGTTATTACTCTCTCAAAGACATTTCGTTTGATATGCATGAAGACAGGTTTGGACACTGCGTGTGCGTGTGATAGGCGTAATGACGTCACGCGAGTCACTAGTGATGACGTCACTGGGCCTTGTGACAGCGTTCAAGTTATTACTCTCTCAAAGACATTTCGTTTGATATGCATGAAGACAGGTTTGGACACTGCGTGTGCATGTGATAGGCGTAATGACGTCACGTGAGTCACTAGTGATGACGTCACTGGGCCTTGTGACAGCGTTCAAGTTATTACTCTCTCAAAGACATTTCGTTTGATATGCATGAAGACAGGTTTGGACACTGCGTGTGCGTGTGATAGGCGTAATGACGTCACGCGAGTCACTAGTGATGACGTCACTGGGCCTTGTGACAGCGTTCAAGTTATTACTCTCTCAAAGACATTTCGTTTGATATGCATGAAGACAGGTTTGGGCACCGCGTGCGTGGGTGTCAAGCGTGATGACGTCACGCGAGTCATTAGTGATGATGTCACTGGGCCTTGTGACAGCGTTCAAGTTATTACTCTCTCAAAGACGTTTCGTTTGATATGCATGAAGACAGGTTTGGACACGACGTGCGTGGGTGTCAGGCGTGATGACGTCACGCCAGTCACTAGTGATGACGTCACTGGGCCTTGTGACAGCGTTCAAGTTATTACTCTCTCAAAGACATTTCGTTTGATATGCATGAAGACAGGTTTGGACACCGCGTGCGTGTGTGATAAGCGTGATGACGTCACGCTAGTCACTAGTGATGACGTCACTGGGCCTTGTGACAGCGTTCAAGTTATTACTCTCTCAAAGACATTTCGTTTGATATGCATGAAGACACGTTTGGACACTGCGTGTGCATGTGATAGGCGTAATGACGTCACGTGAGTCACTAGTGATGACGTCACTGGGCCTTGTGACAGCGTTCAAGTTATTACTCTCTCAAAGACATTTCGTTTGATATGCATGAAGACAGGTTTGGACACTGCGTGTGCGTGTGATAGGCGTAATGACGTCACGCGAGTCACTAGTGATGACGTCACTGGGCCTTGTGACAGCGTTCAAGTTATTACTTTCTCAAAGACATTTCGTGTGATATGCATGAAGACAGGTTTGGACACTGCGTGTGCGTGTGATAGGCGTAATGACGTCACGTGAGTCACTAGTGATGACGTCACTGGGCCTTGTGACAGCGTTCAAGTTATTACTCTCTCAAAGACATTTCGTTTGATATGCATGAAGACAGGTTTGGACACTGCGTGTGCGTGTGATAGGCGTAATGACGTCACGCGAGTCACTAGTGATGACGTCACTGGGCCTTGTGACAGCGTTCAAGTTATTACTCTCTCAAAGACATTTCGTTTGATATGCATGAAGACAGGTTTGGACACCGCGTGCGTGGGTGTCAAGCGTGATGACGTCACGCGAGTCATTAGTGATGATGTCACTGGGCCTTGTGACAGCGTTCAAATTATTACTCTCTCAAAGACGTTTCGTTTGATATGCATGAAGACAGGTTTGGACACCACGTGCGTGGGTGTCAGGCGTGATGACGTCACGCCAGTCACTAGTGATGACGTCACTGGGCCTTGTGACAGCGTTCAAGTTATTACTCTCTCAAAGACATTTCGTTTGATATGCATGAAGACAGGTTTGGACACCGCGTGCGTGTGTGATAAGCGTGATGACGTCACGCTAGTCACTAGTGATGACGTCACTGGGCCTTGTGACAGCGTTCAAGTTATTACTCTCTCAAAGACATTTCGTTTGATATGCATGAAGACAGGTTTGGACACTGCGTGTGCGTGTGATAGGCGTAATGACGTCACGTGAGTCACTAGTGAAGACGTCACGCGGCCTAGTGCCAGCATTCAAGTTATTACCCTTTCAAAGACGTTTTGTTTGATATGCATGAAGGCACATTATAGAGTGCTTGCGTGAGTCTTAGGCGAGATGACGTCACGCTAGTCACTAGTGATTACGTCACTGGGCCTTGTGACAGCGTTCAAATTATTACTCTCTCAAACAACGTTTCGTTTGATATGTAGGAACTCAGGTTAGACGCTGCGTGCGTGGGTGTCAAACGCGATTACGTCACACGAGGGGGCGCTGCGAGCGCTCGATGGTGACGGACGCACTCCACATCGCCTCTGTATATTTTCTGCTATTTCTGCGGACATCCACCTTGTTACCCCTGAAACTTGGATTTATCGTCACCGCCAAGTTCTCCGCTTCGCCTAGACAACACCTTCGTCCAGGTGGGTCCAGTTTTGACAACTTGAGGGACGTCCTTCACTCCCGGCTACAACGCCGCCTCGCTAAGGGCTCTCAGCCCGGCGATGGCAGCCGCTAACGTGGTTACGGGCTATGATCCTACCTCAAGCCAAATGCTGTCCATGAAGATTTCATCCTCCGAAAACACTATGCCATCAGAAGATGAATACCTCGACGACATGGTGAAACTGTGGCAACGCAAGCAAGCGAAATCGAAGTCTGCGTCTCAACAACAACGAGACGCCACGGCGGGCCGCCACTCCCCAGCCTTGCAAGGAACGCCGGCGCGCCATCCCTCCGGCGGTGTGCCTACCTCTGCTCCGTCCTCGCAGCCAGCGAAGCAACGCAAGTGGCGTCCGCGTCAAACTCCTCGCCTCTCTCGCAACGACTACATCGTAGTACTGAAACCTCGCGTTCCCTGCGAGCTACGCACATTTGTCCCGGCCGATCGCGCGGGCGACGCCATCCGCAGCTACCTCGGCGACCGGACTACCACGCAAATTCAAGTGTGGCCAATCTGGGAACAGAACATCTTGGTCTGTAGCACCACCATTTTGCCTATGGCACAGCGACTCCTCGGGGACTTCCAGCTGCAAGTGGGGGATCAGCAGCTGCCCGTTCGAGGCCACGCCAAGGCACCAGGGGATACATGCAAGGGCGTCATCAATGTAAACCCTGCTGAAAGCCCGGAAAAGATAAAGTCTGAACTGTATTGGCCTCAAGGTACTATCCTTGCGGTCCGCAAACTCGGAGATTCCGCGGCAGCGGTGGTGACTTTCGAGGGCACGAAGTTACCCCGCTTCCTCTTCTACCACTGCGTGGCGACGTATATCCGCGCCTACAAGAAAACGGTCCCTGTATGCACCAAGTGCGGTACCATCGGTCATCGACCACCTCAGTGCCCTCACGCCGCACCAACCCAGTGTGCCAAATGTGGAACTCCCGCACCTGCAGGTCTCAATGCCCACGACTGCCACCCCAAGTGCCTCCTCTGCCACGGCGCCCATGAGACTGGGACCAGTGGCTGCACGGCAAAATACCGAAATCATCGGAAACGCAAGCAGCCCTCAACATCTCCTCGAGGGACCACCTCATGTTCGTCACAGCCAGACAGCAGCACAAACCTGCATCATTCGGCTCCACCACTCCACGCCGACTCTCAAGCATTTCCACCGCTCGAAGCACCAGCGGCGGTACCTCAGGTGAGCAGTTGGGCAGGGAAAGCTGCTTCTAAGCCTCTCTCACCCCCTTCTGTCGATCCTCCTTCTCCCGAACTTGCGGCCCTTCGCCAGCAAGTTGCGGCACTTCAAAAACAAAATTCTCTTTTAACTAAACAACTCGAGCTCTTAAATAAGCGACTTCAACCCCAACAACAGTGTACTGCAAGGCCATCCGGTATTGCCTCCTCTGTCCAGGCGGCTACGCCAGCTACGTCCAAGCTTAGTCCTCGCGCTAAGTCCACTCCCATTAAACCGCCGGTTCAAGCAGCCATGTGTACTCCAGCAGCACTCGGAACCGGTGCCACATCTACTCCAGAAGCTCTTGAGGCTCCTGGGGCACCTCAGGTTCTCTTGCCCGCTAACCAAACTCTCCCTAGCGAAGAGCACACCCCGCGCGTAGAGGAACGCCTCACGCGCGTCGAAGCTTCGATTAATCACCTCCTCACCAGCTTCTCGGTTCAACGCATAGTAGTAGAGGTTACCCAGGCTATTCAAGCCTGGGCAATCACCCAGTTTCAACCCAAGGCATCGCGTTCCCGCTCCTGCTCGGTGAGCAGTGAGGGTACAGCTCCACGGCGTCGTCGTAAGGTGGCTACCACCACCCCGCCGTCGGAAAATGCGGCCTCCGTGCCCCTCCCTGCCTCTGAGGATTCCGAGCGGGACATGGAGGACCAAATATAAAACCTAGGACAGTCACGATGGCTACCAATCGTACGTCCCGTTCAAACATTGCGTCTAAATTCGAGATCATACAGTGGAACCCTGGAGGCTTCGGGAACAGGCGAAAGCGTTCACATCTTTCCCTTTTCCTCAGCTCACTTGGCTCTCAGCCGGCCGTCTTGGCGCTCCAAGAATCTGGCCCTGCTCCATCCCTTTCTGGATACTGCTCCTATGTAGGCGGCACCACCACATGCCTCCTCGTGCATAAAGCTTACACGGCGATACAGATCGACCTCGATCTGGATCTTCCTTACGACTACTGCATGATATCAGTGCTGTCTCAGCGGAGGGGCCAACCATCAATACATATCTTAAACGTGTACTGTCCCCCTCGCCTTTCGAGGGCTTCGTTTGCGCATCTCTTCCATCGGGCACTGCGTATAGCGGCCCGACAACCACTGGTGATTGTCGGGGACTTTAATGCCCCCAGCCCTCACTGGGGTTACCACTACGAGAAGGCCCGGGGCAGAGAGCTCAAGGAGCTCATTTCCTCGCTGAGCCTGACGCTTCTTACTGATCCGGCACAACCCACACGTTCCGGCAACTCGGTCACGCGAGACACATGCCCCGATTTCTCCCTCACCCGTCACATCCGCGATGCTACATGGAAGAATTTAGGCGAAAACCTAGGCAGCGATCACTTTTTACTCCGCATTTCGTTCACACCGCGGCAGAAAATGCGCCAACACTGGGGCCAAGCCCGTCTCACCGATTGGACTCAGTTCAGAATGCAACCATTCCCCGCCGGCCTCTCCTCGACCGAATATGCAGCGTGGGCATCATACGCTCTTCATATGAAACAAGCGAACACTCGCACCCTTGCAACCTCCAATTTGACTCCTGCAATCGATCCACACCTCCTACATCTTTGGCACGCTCGCCGCGGGCTCATAAGGCGCTGGAAACGCAACAAACTTAATCGGAAACTTCGCGCTCGCATTGAGGCGCTGACTGCAGAAGCGGCCGCATACTCCGCACAACTTTCCGATGCTAACTGGGCAGACACCTGTTCGAAGGCTGCAAACCAGATGAGCTCTAAGAGTGCGTGGCGACTCTTTAGAAGCCTTCTCGATCCCTCCACCACCAGGGGAGAAACGCAACGCCTGCTCCACCGTGTTCTGCATGCATTTCAGGGCACTACGGATGAACTCGCGCGAGAACTTTGTGACCGCTACATCTGCCGCACAATTGATCCCGCAGGCCCAGCATATACGTATGCCGGCGCCCCTAACACCGACCTCGACGCCCCATACACGCTTTCTGATTTACGATTTGCACTCATGAAAATGCGACGGGGCACGGCCCCTGGACGCGACGGAATCACAGTATCGCTCCTGGCAAATCTTCCCGACCAAGCACACCTCTCGCTGCTCCAGCTTATAAATTCGATATGGGACGGTTCTCCGCTTCCAACAGAATGGACCACATCGGTCGTGACATTCATTCCCAAATCGGCAAAGTCCGTTAGTATTGAGGCACTGAGACCTATCTCACTTACGTCTTGCGCAGGCAAACTCATGGAAACCATGGTTCGCGAACGCCTTTCCGCCTACTTGGAGGCCAGGAGCACCTTTGCCGACACGATGTTTGGCTTTCGCCCGCATCTGTCGGCGCAGGACGTCCTGCTCCAGCTTCAACACGATATCATAGAGCCGACTACTATGCGCCATAACGATAAAGCCGTGCTCGCTCTCGATCTCCGCGGGGCGTTCGACAACGTCAAACACAGCACTATACTCACTAACCTGTCTACCACAAACTGCGGGCAGAAGACTTTCAACTACATTCGCGCCTTTCTATCACATCGCACCGCCTTCATTCGCCTTAATTCTACCGAACACGGCCCGTACTTATTAGGCACGCGGGGTACACCTCAAGGGGCAGTCCTGTCTCCTCTGCTTTTTAACCTGGCGATGATGAACCTCCCCTCTCTTCTAAGCGAGGTTGAGGGAATACAACACGCACTATATGCGGACGATATCACAATCTGGACCAATACCGGCTCCTTAGCGCAAATCGAAGAACGCCTGCAAAAGGCTGCCCTTCTGGTGGACACCTACGCAGGTTCATGCGGCCTGGAGTGCTCTCCAGCTAAATCGGCTCTTCTTTCAGTCTCTCCGCTACCGCCGCCTCAAATTTTTCTTCCGTCCGGGCCCGTCCCGTCAGTGCAAAATATTCGGGTTCTTGGCCTTCACCTTACATCGTCCTTAGATCCAAAGGGCACAATAGCAGGCCTCAGACGCACCGGCGAACAGGTGAGCCGCATGATACGGCGAGTTTCTACCAAGCGCGGCGGCCTCCGCGGGTCTCAGTCCCTCCGCTTGGCCCACGCGTTTGTGACCAGTCGCGTCCTCTACGCCTTGCCTTACCTTCGCCTGCGTCGTCGACACGAGCACCAGCTGGACGTCCTTCTTCGTTCAGTATACAAACGCGCTCTGGACCTACCTATTGCAACTTCCAACAGCCGATTCACGGCTCTGGGGGTACACAACACCTTTGCAGAGATGCGCGAAGCTCATTGCGTTAACCAAATCAATCGACTGTCACAGACGCCTTCAGGGCGCCGTCTTCTACACAGACTTGGCCTTAACCCGATATCTGACCAAGACCCTCTGCAGCCGGTACCAGAGCTCTGGCGTCAAAAGCTATGGGTGGAACCTCTACCCCGTAATATGAACCCTGACCTCCATCCTGGCCGTAGACTAGCACGCGCCGCGGCCCTTCATACGCGACACTCCGATCGTCCTGGTGTTTTCTACGTGGACGTCTCGGGTCCCTCCCCCTCGGGTCACTTCACGGCTGCCGTGATTACAGAGGGCAAACACGTAGATGGCCTCTCCTTTCGAGCAGACACAGTAACGCACGCTGAAGAGGTTGCCATAGCTTTGGCCGCCTCTCACCCTGCCTCACGCACCATCCTGACGGACTCGCGCTCGGCCTGTTCTCAGTACCTTCAGGGTTCCATTGCTCCGCTGGCGGCTAGCCTACTACAGGCAGCCTCTTGGCGCTTTAACCCTCATCCCATTCGTATAGTGTGGACCCCAGGCCACTCGGGCCTGCCCGGCAACGAGGCGGCAAATGCCGCTGCCCGCGCTTCTTCTGTCCGGGCCGTTGCCCCTCCATGTCCCGAGACGGAATCTGGCAATACCAACCTGACGCGCTTTCGCGAAATTTTGGCTTATTACCGGGCTTCGCGCCGCCTCTACCCGGACCCCGCACGCGGTTTGGAGAAAGCGGACGAACGACTGCTACGCCGCCTGCAGACGAACACCTTCATCAGTCCAGCGGTCGCCAGGCACTTTTTGCCGGAAATCAATGGCACCTGCTCGACCTGTCATGTGCTCGCCGACACATATCACGTCGTAGCATCGTGCCCAGTTAATCCCGTCCCTTTCTCATCCCCTTTTCCTATCCCAACTAGAGAGGCTTGGGAGGAGCACCTGCTCGGCTGCTCTACCTTGGCTGCACAACGCTCCTTGGTGGAGCGCGCACGGGCAGCTTCCAGCTCCACTGGCGTCCCGGAATAGGGTCTTGCCACTCTAGCACGCCGATGGGCCACGTCGGCACTCTCTAGTAAACTTTTTCTGAAATAAATGTTTTTTACCACCACCACCACCACCATCACACGAGTCACTAGTGATCACGTCAATCTACCGATTGACAGCGTTCAATTTATTAGCCTCTCGAAGACGTTTCGTTTGGTATACATGATGACAGGTTAGACATTGCGTGCGTGGGTGATAGGCGTGATGACGTCACCTAAATCACAAGTGATCAAGTGAGTTGGCCGAGTCATAGGTAACACGTCATCGCTCTCTCAAAGACGTTTCGTTTGGTATGCATGTCGGTAGGCGAGTAAATTACGTGTGCGGGTGATATTTGTGATGACGTCCCCTGAGGAACTGGTTATCAGGTGACTTGGCCGAGTTTTAGGTATCAAGATCCCGCCCTTTCAAAGACGTTTCATTTGAAATGCATGACGGAAGGTTAAGACAGTGCGTGCGTGGGTGATATGCGTGAGGACGTCACCTAAGTCGCTCGTGATGAGATCATTGGCCTGGTTAATAATTATCAAGTTATTACTGTGTGGACGGCGTTTCCTTTGATATGCAAGTCGAAGGTGTGAATAGTGCTTACGCGGGTGATAGGCGTGATAAAGTCGTGCGAGTCGCATTGTGTCACTATGTAGTGACTCATTCATGGCTTTTCCCTGTTAAATTCACTCCAAAGCTATTCACTCCACGCATTCCCGAAAATTCTGGGTCGTTTTGAAGTCACAATGTCATCAGGATTAAATTCACTGGCGTCCGGATTAAATCGGCTGGCGGTTGGATTAATTTCAGTGGCACTTGGATTAAAATGAATGGCACCTGGATTAATTTCAGTGGCGGCTGGATTAAATTGACTGGCGCCTAGATTAATTTGGCTGGCGCTTGGATTAAATTGAGCGGGAAAACCTGTAGTTATGGAGTTTCCAGTTGTGGAGTTTCTAGTTGTGAAGTTGCGGAGTCTATGGTTGTGGAGTGTTTAGTTGTGAAGTTTCTAGTTGTGGAGTTTCGAGTTGTGGAGTCTCTAGTTGTGGAATTTCTAGTTGTGGAGTTTTTAGTTGTGGAGTATCTAGTTGTTGAGTTTCCAGTTGTGAAGTATCTAGCTGTGGAGTTTCCAGTTGTGGAGTATCTAGTTGTGGAGCTTTAAGTTGCGGAGTTTCTAGTTGCGGAGTTTCTAGTTGCGGAGTTTTTAATAGCGGAGTTTCTAGTTGTGAAGTTTCAAGTTGCGGAGTCTCAAGTTGTTGAGTTTCCAGTTGTGGAGTTTTTAGTTGTGGAGTTTTAATTGTTGAGTTTCTAGTTGTGAAGTCTCTAGTTTTGCAGTTTCTAGCTGTGGAGTTTCTAGATATGGAATTTCTAGTTGCCGAGTCTGTATTTTGTGGAGTTTCTAGTTGTTGAGTTTTTAGTTGTGGAGTTTCTAGTTGTTGAGTTTCTAGTTTGAAGTCTCTAGTAGTAGATTCTCTAGTTGTGGAGTCTCTAGTTTAGGAGTTTCTAGTTGAAGAGATTTTGTTGTGGAGTGTCTAGTTGTGGAGTTTCCAGTTGTGGAGTTTCTAGTTGCAGAGTCTCTAGTTGTGGAGTTCCAAGTTGTGGAGTCTCTAGTTGTGGAGTTTCTAGTTGCCGAGTTTCCAGTTGTGGAGTATATAGTAGTGGAGTTTCCAGTTGTGGAGTCTCTAGTTGTAGTGTTTCTAGCTGCGGAGTCCCAAGCTGTGGAGTTTCAAGTTGTGAAGTTTCTAGTTGTGGACTCTCAAGTTGTGGAGTTTAAAGTTGTGGAGTTTTAAGTTGTGGAGTCTCTAGTTGTGGAGTTTATAGTTGCAGAGTATCTAGTTGTGGAGTTTCCAGTTGTGGAGTTTCTAGTTTTGAAGTTGCGGAGTCTCTGGTTGTGAGTTTTTAGTTGTGGAGTTTCTAGTTGTGAAGTTTCGAGTTGTGGAGTCTCTAGTTGTGGAGTTTCTAGTTGTGGAATGTAGAGTTGTGGAGTTTCTAGTTGTGGAGTTACTAGTTGCGGATTTTCTAGCTGTGGATTTTCTAGTTGCGTAACTTAAGGTCGTGAGGTTTCAAGTTGTGGAGTTTCTATTTGTGGAGTTTCTAGTTGTGGAATTTCTAGTTGTGGAGTCTCTAGTTGTGTAGTTTCTAGCTGCGGAGTTTCTAGTTGCGGAGTTTCTATTTGTGGAGTATCTAGCTGCGGAGTTTTTAGTTGCAGAGTCTCTGATTGTGGAGTTTCTAGTTGCAGAGTCTCTAGTTGTGGAGTTTCTAGTTGTGGAGTTTCTAGTTGTGGGGTTTTCAGTTGTGGAGTTATAGTTGTGGACTTTCTAGACATGAAATTTCTTGTAGCCGAATCTCTATTTGTGGAGCTTGTAGTTGTGGACTTTCTAGTTGTTGAGTTTCTAGTTGTGGAGTCTCTAGATGCAGAGTTTCTAGTTGTGGAGTGTCTGGTTGTGGTGTTTTTAGTTGTGGAGTTTCTGGTTGTGGAGTTTCTAGTTGTGGAGTTTCAAGTTGTGGAGTTTCTAGTTGTGGAGTCTCATGTTGTGGAGTTTAAAGTTGTAGAGTTTCAAGTTGTGGAGTCTCTAGTTGTGGAGTTTCCAGTTGTGAAGTATCTAGTTGTGGAGTTTCCAGTTGTGGAGTATCTAGTTGTGAAGTTTTAAGTTGTGGAGTTTCTAGTTGCGGAGTTTCTAGTTGCGGAGTTTTTAATAGAGGAGTTTCTAGTTGTGAAGTTTCAAGTTGCGGAGTCTCAAGTTGTGGAGTTTCCAGTTGTGGAGTTTTTAGTTGTGGAGTTTCTATTTGTTGAGTTTCTAGTTGTGAAGTCTCTAGTTTTGCAGTTTCTAGTTGTGGAGTTTCTAGATATGGAATTACTAGTGACCGAGTCTGTATTTGTGGAGTTTGACGTTGTGGAGTTTCTAGTTGTTGAGTTTCTAGTTGTGGAGTCTCTAGTTGCGGAGTTTCTAGTTGCGGACTTTCTAGTTGTGGAGTTTCTGGTTGTGGAGTTTCTAGTTGAGGAGTTTCAAGTTGTGGAGTTTCTAGTTGTAGAGTCTCTAGTTGCGGAGTTGCTAGTTGTGAAGTTTCTTGTTGCGGAGTTTCTAGTTTTGGAGTTTCTAGTTGTCGAGTTTCTAGTTGTAGAGTCTCCTGTTGCGGAGTTTCTAGTTGCGGAGTTTCTAGTTGGGGAGTTTCCAGTTGTAGAGTTTCTAGTTGTGGAGTTTCTATTTGTGCAGTCTCAAGTTGTGGAGTTTAAACTTGTGGAGTTTCAAGTTGTGGAGTCTATAGTTGTGGTGTTTCTAGTTGTAGATTTTCTAGTTGTGGAGTATCTAGTTGTGGATTTTCCAGTTGTGGAGTTTCTAGTTGTTGAGTTGCGGAGTCTCTAGTTGTTGAGTTTCTAGTTGCAGAGTCTCTAGTTGTGGAGTTTCTAGATATGGAATTACTAGTTGCCGAGTCTGTATTTGTGGAGTTTGAAGTTGTGGAGTTTCTAGTTGTGGAGTTTCTAGTTGTGGAGTCTCTTGTTGTGGAGTTTCAAGTTGTGGAGTGTCTAGTTGTGGAGTTTCTAGTTGTGGAGTCTCTAGTTATGAAGTTTCTAGTTGTGGAGTTTCTGGTTGTGGAGTTTCTAGTTGCGGAGTCTCTAGTTGTGCAGTTTCAAGTTGTGGAGTTTCTAGTTGCGGAGTCTCAAGTTGTGGAGTTTCTAGTTGTGGAACTTCAAGTTGTGGAGTTTCTAGTTGCGGAGTCTCAAGTTGTGGAGTTTCTAGTTGTGGAGTTTCAAGTTGTGGAGTTTCTAGTTGTTGAGTTTCTAGTTTGAAGTCTCTAGTAGTAGATTCTCTAGTTGTGGAGTCTCTAGTTTAGGAGTTTCTAGTTGAAGAGATTTTGTTGTGGTGTCTAGTTATGGAGTTTCCAGTTGTAGAGTTTCGAGTTGTGAAGTTTCTAGTTGCAGAGTCTCTAGTTGTGGAGTTTCAAGTTGTGGAGTCTCTGGTTGTGGAGTTTCTAGTTGCCGAGTTTCCAGTTGTGGAGTATATAGTAGTGGAGTGTCCAGTTGTGGAGTCCCTAGTTGTGGAGTTTCTAGTTGCGGAGTCCCAAGTTGTGGAGTTTCAAATTGTGAAGTTTCTAGTTGTGGACTCTCAAGTTGTGGAGTTTAAAGTTCTGGAGTTTTAAGTTGTGGAGTCTCTAGTTGTGGAGTTTCTAGTTGCAGAGTATCTAGTTGTGGAGTTCCCAGTTCTGGAGTTTCTAGTTGTGAAGTTGCGGAGTCTCTGGTTGTGAGTTTTTAGTTGTGGAGTTTCTAGTTGTGGAGTTTCGAGTTGTGGAGTCTGTAGTTGTGGAGTTTCTAGTTGTGGAATGTAGAGTTGTGGAGTTTCTAGTTGTGGAGTTACTAGTTGCAGATTTTCTAGCTGTGGATTTTCTAGTAGCGTAACTTAAGGTCGTGAGGTTTCAAGTTGTGGAGTTTTTATTTGTGGAGTTTCCAGTTGTGGAGTTTCTAGTTGTGGAGTCTCTAGCTGTGTAGTTTCTAGCTGCGGAGTTTCTAGTTGCGGAGTTTCTATTTGTGGAGTATCTAGCGGCGAAGTTTCTAGTTGCAGAGTCTCTGATTGTGGAGTTTCTAGTTGCGGAGTCCCTGTTGTAGAGTTTCTAGTTGTGGAGTTTCTAGTTGTGGGGTTTCCAGTTGTGGAGTTATAGTTGTGGACTTTCTAGACATGAAATTTCTTGTAGCCGAATCTCTATTTGTGGAGCTTGTAGTTGTGGACTTTCTAGTTGTGGAGTTTCTAGTTGTGGAGTCTCTAGATGCAGAGTTTCTAGTTGTGGAGTGTCTGGTTGTGGTGTTTCTAGTTGTGGAGTTTCTGGTTGTGGAGTTTCTAGTTGTGGAGTTTCCAGTTGTGGAGTTTCTAGTGGTGGAGTCTCAAGTTGTGGAGTTTAAAGTTGTAGAGTTTCAAGTTGTGGAGTCTCTAGTTGTGGAGTTTCTAGTTGCAGAGTATCTAGTTGTGGAGTTTCCATGTGTGGAGTTTCTAGTTGTCGAGTTGCGGAGTCTCTGGTTGTGGAGTTTCTAGTTGTGGAGTTTCTAGTTGTGGAGTTTCGAGTTGTGGAGTCTCTAGTTGTGGAGTTTCTAGTTGTGGAGTTTCCAGTAGTGGAGTATCTAGTTGTGGAGTTTCCAGTTGTGAAGTATCTAGTTGTGGAGTTTCCAGTTGTGGAGTATCTAGTTGTGAAGTTTTAAGTTGTGAAGTTTCTAGTTGCGGAGTTTCTAGTTGCGGAGTTTTTAATAGAGGAGTTTCTAGTTGTGAAGTTTCAAGTTGCGGAGTCTCAAGTTGTGGAGTTTCCAGTTGTGGAGTTTTTAGTTGTGGAGTTTCTAGTTGTTGAGTTTCTAGTTGTGAAGTCTCTAGTTTTTCAGTTTCTAGTCGTGGAGTTTCTAGATATGGAATTTCTAGTTGCCGAGTCTGTATTTGTGAAGTTTGAAGTTGAGGAGTTTCTAGTTGTGGAGTTTCTAGTTGTGGAGTCTCTAGTTGTGGAGTTTCTAGTTGCAGAGTATCTAGTTGTGGAGTTTCCAGTTGTGGAGTTTCTAGTTGTGGAGTTGCGGAGTTTCTAGTTGCGGAGTTTCTTGTTGTGGAGTTTCTGGTTGTGGAGTTTCTAGTTGAGGAGTTTCAAGTTGTGGAGTTTCTAGTTGTGGAGTCTCTAGTTGTGGAGTCTCTAGTTGCGGAGTTTCTAGTTGTAGATTTTCCAGTTGTGGAGTTTCTAGTTGTTGAGTTGCGGAGTCTCTAGATGTTGAGTTTCTAGTTGCAGAGTCTCTAGTTGTGGAGTTTCAAGTTGTGGAGTCTCTAGATGTGGAGTTTCTAGTTGTCGAGTTTCCAGTTGTGGAGTATCTAGTAGTGGAGTTTCGGGTTGTGGTGTTTCTAGTTGTGGAGTTTCTAGTTGTGGAGTCCCTAGTTGTGGAGTTTCTAGTTGCGGAGTTTCTAGTTGTGGAGTTTCAAGTTGCGGAGTCTCAAGCTGGGGAGTTTCTAGTTGTTGAGTTTTTAGTTGTGGAGTTTCTAGTTGTTGAGTTTCTAGTTTGAAGTCTCTAGTTGTAGATTCTCTAGTTGTGGAGTCTCTAGTTTAGGAGTTTCTAGTTGAAGAGTTTTTTGTTGTGGAGTGTCTAGTTGTGGAGTTTCCAGCTGTGGAGTTTCGAGTTGTGGAGTTTCTAGTTGCAGAGTCTCTAGTTGTGGAGTTTCAAGTTGTGGAGTCTCTAGTTGTGGAGTTTCTAGTTGCCGAGTTTCCAGTTGTGGAGAATCTAGTAGTGGAGTTTCAAGTTGTGGAGTTTCTAGTTGTGGAGTCTCAAGTTGTGGAGTTTAAAGTTGTGGAGTTTCAAGTTGTGGAGTCTCTAGTTGTGGAGTTTCTAGTTGCAGAGTATCTAGTTATGGAGTTTCCAGTTGTGGAGTTTCTAGTTGTGAAGTTGCGGAGTCTATGGTTGTGGAGTATTTAGTTGTGAAGTTTCTAGTTGTGGAGTTTCAAGTTGTGGAGTCTCTAGTTGTGGAGTTTCTAGTTGTGGAGTTTTTAGTTGTGGAGTATCTAGTTGTTGAGTTTCCAGTTGTGAAGTATCTAGCTGTGGAGTTTCCAGTTGTGGAGTATCTAGTTGTGGAGTTTAAAGTTGCGGAGTTTCTAGTTGCGGAGTTTCTAGTTGCGGAGTTTTTATTAGCGGAGTTTCTAGTTGTGAAGTTTCAAGTTGCGGAGTCTCAAGTTGTGGAGTTTCCAGTTGTGGAGTTTTTAGTTGTGGAGTTTTTAATTGTTGAGTTTTTAGTTGTGAAGTCTCTAGTTTTGCAGTTTCTAGCTGTGGAGTTTCTAGATATGGAATTTCTAGTTGCCGAGTCTGTATTTTGTGGAGTTTCTAGTTGTTGAGTTTTTAGTTGTGGAGTTTCTAGTTGTTGAGTTTCTAGTTTGAAGTCTCTAGTAGTAGATTCTCTAGTTGTGGAGTCTCTAGTTTAGGAGTTTCTAGTTGAAGACATTTTGTTGTGGAGTGTCTAGTTGTGGAGTTTCCAGTTGTGGAGTTTCGAGTTGTGGAGTTTCTAGTTGCAGAGTCTCTAGTTGTGGAGTTTCAAGTTGTGGAGTCTCTAGTTGTGGAGTTTCTAGTTGCCGAGTTTCCAGTTGTGGAGTATATAGTAGTGGAGTTTCCAGTTGTGGAGTCCCTAGTTGTAGAGTTTCTAGTTGCGGAGTCCCAAGCTGTGGAGTTTCAAGTTGTGAAGTTTCTAGTTGTGGACTCTCAGGTTGTGGAGTATAAGTTGTGGAGTTTTAAGTTGTGGAGTCTCTAGTTGTGGAGTTTATAGTTGCAGAGTATCTAGTTGTGGAGTTTCCAGTTGTGGAGTTTCTAGTTGTGAAGTTGCGGAGTCTCTGGTTGTGAGTTTTTAGTTGTGGAGTTTCTAGTTGTGGAGTTTCGAGTTGTGGAGTCTCTAGTTGTGGAGTTTCTAGTTGTGGAATGTAGAGTTGTGGAGTTTCTAGTTGTGGAGTTACTAGTTGCGGATTTTCTAGCTGTGGATTTTCTAGTTGCGTAACTTAAGGTCGTGAGGTTTCAAGTTGTGGAGTCTCTAGTTGTGTAGTTTCTAGCTGCGGAGTTTCTAGTTGCGGTGTTTCTCTTTGTGGAGTATCTAGCTGCGGAGTTTCTTGTTGCAGAGTCTCTGATTGTGGAGTTTCTAGTTGCGGAGTCTCTAGTTGTGGAGTTTCTAGTTGTGGAGTTTTTAGTTGTGGGGTTTTCAGTTGTGGAGTTATAGTTGTGGACTTTCTAGACATGAAATTTCTTGTAGCCGAATCTCTAATTGTGGAGCTTGTGGTTGTGGACTTTCTAGTTGTTGAGTTTCTAGTTGTGGAGTCTCTAGTTGCAGAGTTTCTAGTTGTGGAGTGTCTGGTTGTGGTGTTTCTAGTTGTGAAGTTTCTGGTTGTGGAGTTTCTAGTTGTGGAGTTTCAAGTTGTGGAGTTTCTAGTTGTGGAGTCTCAAGTTGTGGAGTTGAAAGTTGTAGAGTTTCAAGTTGTGGAGTCTCTAGTTGTGGAGTTTCTAGTTGCAGAGTATCTAGTTGTGGAGTTTCCATGTGTGGAGTTTCTAGTTGTCGAGTTGCGGAGTCTCTGGTTGTGGAGTTTCTAGTTGTGGAGTTTCTAGTTGTGGAGTTTCGAGTTGTGGAGTCTCTAGTTGTGGAGTTTCTAGTTGTGGAGTTTCCAGTAGTGGAGTATCTAGTTGTGGAGTTTTAAGTTGCGGAGTTTCTAGTTGCGGAGTTTCTAGTTGCGGAGTTTTTAATAGCGGAGTTTCTAGTTGTGAAGTTTCAAGTTGCGGAGTCTCAAGTTGTGGAGTTTCCAGTTGTGGAGTTTTTAGTTGTGGAGTTTTTAATTGTTGAGTTTCTAGTTGTGAAGTCTCTAGTTTTGCAGTTTCTAGCTGTGGAGTTTCTAGATATGGAATTTCTAGTTGCCGAGTCTGTATTTTGTGGAGTTTCTAGTTGTTGAGTTTTTAGTTGTGGAGTTTCTAGTTGTTGAGTTTCTAGTTTGAAGTCTCTAGTAGTAGATTCTCTAGTTGTGGAGTCTCTAGTTTAGGAGTTTCTAGTTGAAGAGATTTTGTTGTGGAGTGTCTTGTTGTGGAGTTTCCAGTTGGTGAGTTTCTAGTTGCAGAGTCTCTAGTTGTGGAGTTTCAAGTTGTGGAGTCTCTAGTTGTGGAGTTTCTAGTTGCCGAGTTTCCAGTTGTGGAGTATATAGTAGTGGAGTTTCCAGTTGTGGAGTCCCTAGTTGTAGTGTTTCTAGTTGCGGAGTCCCAAGCTGTGGAGTTTCAAGTTGTGAAGTTTCTAGTTGTGGACTCTCAAGTTGTGGAGTTTAAAGTTGTGGAGTTTTAAGTTGTGGAGTCTCTAGTTGTGGAGTTTATAGTTGCAGAGTATCTAGTTGTGGAGTTTCCAGTTGTGGAGTTTCTAGTTTTGAAGTTGCGGAGTCTCTGGTTGTGAGTTTTTAGTTGTGGAGTTTCTAGTTGTGAAGTTTCGAGTTGTGGAGTCTCTAGTTGTGGAGTTTCTAGTTGTGGAATGTAGAGTTGTGGAGTTTCTAGTTGTGGAGTTACTAGTTGCGGATTTTCTAGCTGTGGATTTTCTAGTTGCGTAACTTAAGGTCGTGAGGTTTCAAGTTGTGGAGTTTCTATTTGTGGAGTTTCTAGTTGTGGAATTTCTAGTTGTGGAGTCTCTAGTTGTGTAGTTTCTAGCTGCGGAGTTTCTAGTTGCGGAGTTTCTATTTGTGGAGTATCTAGCTGCGGAGTTTCTAGTTGCAGAGTCTCTGATTGTGGAGTTTCTAGTTGCGGAGTCTCTAGTTGTGGTGTTTCTAGTTGTGGAGTTTCTAGTTGTGGGGTTTTCAGTTGTGGAGTTATAGTTGTGGACTTTCTAGACATGAAATTTCTTGTAGCCGAATCTCTATTTGTGGAGCTTGCAGTTGTGGACTTTCTAGTTGTGGAGTTTCCAGTTGTAGAGTTTCGAGTTGTGAAGTTTCTAGTTGCAGAGTCTCTAGTTGTGGAGTTTCAAGTTGTGGAGTCTCTAGTTGTGGAGTTTCTAGTTGCCGAGTTTCCAGTTGTGGAGTATATAGTAGTGGAGTGTCCAGTTGTGGAGTCCCTAGTTGTGGAGTTTCTAGTTGCGGAGTCCCAAGTTGTGGAGTTTCAAGTTGTGAAGTTTCTAGTTGTGGACTCTCAAGTTGTGGAGTTTAAAGTTGTGGAGTTTTAAGTTGTGGAGTCTCTAGTTGTGGAGTTTCAAGTTGCAGAGTATCTAGTTGTGGAGTTTCCAGTTGTGGAGTTTCTAGTTGTGAAGTTGCGGAGTCTCTGGTTGTGAGTTTTTAGTTGTGGAGTTTCTAGTTGTGGAGTTTCGAGTTGTGGAGTCTCTAGTTGTGGAGTTTCTAGTTGTGGAATGTAGAGTTGTGGAGTTTCTAGTTGTGGAGTTACTAGTTGCGGATTTTCTAGCTGTGGATTTTCTAGTTGCGTAACTTAAGGTCGTGAGGTTTCAAGTTGTGGAGTTTTTATTTGTGGAGTTTCCAGTTGTGGAGTTTCTAGTTGCGGAGTCCCTGTTGTGGAGTTTCTAGTTGTGGAGTTTCTAGTTGTGGAGTTTCTAGTTGTGGGGTTTCCAGTTGTGGAGTTATAGTTGTGGACTTTCTAGACATGAAATTTCTTGTAGCCGAATCTCTATTTGTGGAGCTTGTAGTTGTGGACTTTCTAGTTGTGGAGTTTCTAGTTGTGGAGTCTCTAGTTGCAGAGTTTCTAGTTGTGGAGTGTCTGGTTGTGGTGTTTCTAGTTGTGGAGTTTCTGGTTGTGGAGTTTCTAGTTGTGGAGTTTCCAGTTGTGGAGTTTCTAGTTGTGGAGTCTCAAGTTGTGGAGTTTAAAGTTGTAGAGTTTCAAGTTGTGGAGTGTCTAGTTGTGGAGTTTCTAGTTGCAGAGTATCTAGTTGTGGAGTTTCGATGTGTGGAGTTTCTAGTTGTCGAGTTGCGGAGTCTCTGGTTGTGGAGTTTCTAGTTGTGGAGTTTCTAGTTGTGGAGTTTCTAGTTGTGGAGTCTCTAGTTGTGGAGTTTCTAGTTGTGGAGTTTCCAGTAGTGGAGTATCTAGTTGTGGAGTTTCCAGTTGTGAAGTATCTAGTTGTGGAGTTTCCAGTTGTGGAGTATCTAGTTGTGAAGTTTTAAGTTGTGAAGTTTCTAGTTGTGGAGTTTCTATTTGCGGAGTTTTTAATAGAGGAGTTTCTAGTTGTGAAGTTTCAAGTTGCGGAGTCTCAAGTTGTGGAGTTTCCAGTTGTGGAGTTTTTAGTTGTGGAGTTTCTAGTTGTTGAGTTTCTAGTTGTGAAGTCTCTAGTTTTTCAGTTTCTAGTCGTGGAGTTTCTAGATATGGAATTTCTAGTTGCCGAGTGTGTATTTGTGAAGTTTGAAGTTGAGGAGTTTCTAGTTGTGGAGTTTCTAGTTGTGGAGTCTCTAGTTGTGGAGTTTCTAGTTGCAGAGTATCTAGTTGTGGAGTTTCCAGTTGTGGAGTTTCTAGTTGTGGAGTTGCGGAGTTTCTAGTTGCGGAGTTTCTAGTTGTGGAGTTTCTGGTTGTGGAGTTTCTAGTTGAGGAGTTTCAAGTTGTGGAGTTTCTAGTTGTGGAGTCTCTAGTTGTGGAGTCTCTAGTTGCGGAGTTTCTAGTTGTAGATTTTCCAGTTGTGGAGTTTCTAGTTGTTGAGTTGCGGAGTCTCTAGATGTTGAGTTTCTAGTTGCAGAGTCTCTAGTTGTGGAGTTTCAAGTTGTGGAGTCTCTAGATGTGGAGTTTCTAGTTGTCGAGTTTCCAGTTGTGGAGTATCTAGTAGTGGAGTTTCGGGTTGTGGTGTTTGTAGTTGTGGAGTTTCTAGTTGTGGAGTCCCTAGTTGTGGAGTTTCTAGTTGCGGAGTTTCTAGTTGTGGAGTTTCAAGTTGCGGAGTCTCAAGCTGGGGAGTTTCTAGTTGTTGAGTTTTTAGTTGTGGAGTTTCTAGTTGTTGAGTTTCTAGTTTGAAGTCTCTAGTTGTAAATTCTCTAGTTGTGCAGTCTCTAGTTTAGGAGTTTCTAGTTGAAGAGTTTTTTGTTGTGGAGTGTCTAGTTGTGGAGTTTCCAGCTGTGGAGTTTCGAGTTGTGGAGTTTCTAGTTGCAGAGTCTCTAGTTGTGGAGTTTCAAGTTGTGGAGTCCCTAGTTCTGGAGTTTCTAGTTGCCGAGTTTCCAGTTGTGGAGAATCTAGTAGTGGAGTTTCAACTTGTGGAGTTTCTAGTTGTGGAGTCACTAGTTGTGGAGTTTCTAGTTGCAGAGTATCTAGTTATGGAGTTTCCAGTTGTGGAGTTTCTAGTTGTGAAGTTGCGGAGTCTATGGTTGTGGAGTATTTAGTTGTGAAGTTTCTAGTTGTGGAGTTTCGAGTTGTGGAGTCTCTAGTTGTGGAGTTTCTAGTTGTGGAGTTTTTAGTTGTGGAGTATCTAGTTGTTGAGTTTCCAGTTGTGAAGTATCTAGCTGTGGAGTTTCCAGTTGTGGAGTATCTAGTTGTGGAGTTTTAAGTTGCGGAGTTTCTAGTTGCAGAGTTTCTAGTTGAGGAGTTTTTAATAGCGGAGTTTCTAGTTGTGAAGTTTCAAGTTGCGGACTCTCAAGTTGTGGAGTTTCCAGTTGTGGAGTTTTTAGTTGTGGAGTTTTTAATTGTTGAGTTTCTAGTTGTGAAGTCTCTAGTTTTGCAGTTTCTAGCTGTGGAGTTTCTAGATATGGAATTTCTAGTTGCCGAGTCTGTATTTTGTGGAGTTTCTAGTTGTTGAGTTTTTAGTTGTGGAGTTTCTAGTTGTTGAGTTTCTAGTTTGAAGTCTCTAGTAGTAGATTCTCTAGTTGTGGAGTCTCTAGTTTAGGAGTTTCTAGCTGAAAAGATTTTGTTGTGGAGTGTCTAGTTGTGGAGTTTCCAGTTGTGGAGTTTCGAGTTGTGGAGTTTCTAGTTGCAGAGTCTCTAGTTGTGGAGTTTCAAGTTGTGGAGTCTCTAGTTGTGGAGTTTCTAGTTGCCGAGTTTCCAGTTGTGGAGTATATAGTAGTGGAGTTTCCAGTTGTGGAGTCCCTAGTTGTAGAACTTCTAGTTGCGGAGTCCCAAGCTGTGGAGTTTCAAGTTGTGAAGTTTCTAGTTGTGGACTCTCAAGTTGTGGAGTTTAAAGTTGTGGAGTTTTAAGTTGTGGAGTCTCTAGTTGTGGAGTTTATAGTTGCAGAGTATCTAGTTGTGGAGTTTCCAGTTGTGGAGTTTCTAGTTGTGAAGTTGCGGAGTCTCTGGTTGTGAGTTTTTAGTTGTGGAGTTTCTAGTTGTGGAGTTTCGAGTTGTGGAGTCTCTAGTTGTGGAGTTTCTAGTTGTGGAATGTAGAGTTGTGGAGTTTCTAGTTGTGGAGTTACTAGTTGCGGATTTTCTAGCTGTGGATTTTCTAGTTGTGTAACTTAAGGTCGTGAGGTTTGAAGTTGTGGAGTCTCTAGTTGTGTAGTTTCTAGCTGCGGAGTTTCTAGTTGCGGAGTTTCTCTTTGTGGAGTATCTAGCTGCGGAGTTTCTAGTTGCAGAGTCTCTGATTGTGGAGTTTCTAGTTGCGGAGTCTCTAGTTGTGGAGTTTCTAGTTGTGGAGTTTCTAGTTGTGGGGTTTTCAGTTGTGGAGTTATAGTTGTGGACTTTCTAGACATGAAATTTCTTGTAGCCGAATCTCTAATTGTGGAGCTTGTAGTTGTGGACTTTCTAGTTGTTGAGTTTCTAGTTGTGGAGTCTCAAATTGCAGAGTTTCTAGTTGTGGAGTGTCTGGTTGTGGTGTTTCTAGTTGTGGAGTTTCCGGTTGTGGAGTTTCTAGTTGTGGAGTTTCAAGTTGTGGAGTTTCTAGTTGTGGAGTCTCAAGTTGTGGAGTTGAAAGTTGTAGAGTTTCAAGTTGTGGAGTCTCTAGTTGTGGAGTTTCTAGTTGCACAGTATCTAGTTCTGGAGTTTCCATGTGTGGAGTTTCTAGTTGTCGAGTTGCGGAGTCTCTGGTTGTGGAGTTTCTAGTTGTGGAGTTTCTAGTTGTGGAGTTTCGAGTTGTGGAGTCTCTAGTTGTGGAGTTTCTAGTTGTGGAGTTTCCAGTAGTGGAGTATCTAGTTGTGGAGTTTCCAGTTGTGAAGTATCTAGTTGTGGAGTTTCCAGTTGTGGAGTATCTAGTTGTGAAGTTTTAAGTTGTGGAGTTTCTAGTTGCGGAGTTTCTAGTTGCGGAGTTTTTAATAGAGGAGTTTCTAGTTGTGAAGTTTCAAGTTGCGGAGTCTCAAGTTGCGGAGTTTCTAGTTGCGGAGTTTTTAATAGCGGAGTTTCTAGTTGTGAAGTTTCAAGTTGCGGAGTCTCAAGTTGTGGAGTTTCCAGTTGTGGAGTTTTTAGTTGTGGAGTTTTTATTTGTTGAGTTTCTAGTTGTGAAGTCTCTAGTTTTGCAGTTTCTAGCTGTGGAGTTTCTAGATATGGAATTTCTGGTTGCCGAGTCTGTATTTTGTGGAGTTTCTAGTTGTTGAGTTTTTAGTTGTGGAGTTTCTAGTTGTTGAGTTTCTAGTTTGAAGTCTCTAGTAGTAGATTCTCTAGTTGTGGAGTCTCTAGTTTAGGAGTTTCTAGTTGAAGAGATTTTGTTGTGGAGTGTCTAGTTGTGGAGTTTCTAGTTGCAGAGTCTCTAGTTGTGGAGTTTCAAGTTGTGGAGTCTCTAGTTGTGGAGTTTCTAGTTGCCGAGTTTCCAGTTGTGGAGTATATAGTAGTGGAGTTTCCAGTTGTGGAGTCCCTAGTTGTAGAACTTCTAGTTGCGGAGTCCCAAGCTGTGGAGTTTCAAGTTGTGAAGTTTCTAGTTGTGGACTCTCAAGTTGTGGAGTTTAAAGTTGTGGAGTTTTAAGTTGTGGAGTCTCTAGTTGTGGAGTTTATAGTTGCAGAGTATCTAGTTGTGGAGTTTCCAGTTGTGGAGTTTCTAGTTGTGAAGTTGCGGAGTCTCTGGTTGTGAGTTTTTAGTTGTGGAGTTTCTAGTTGTGGAGTTTCGAGTTGTGGAGTCTCTAGTTGTGGAGTTTCTAGTTGTGGAATGTAGAGTTGTGGAGTTTCTAGTTGTGGAGTTACTAGTTGCGGATTTTCTAGCTGTGGATTTTCTAGTTGTGTAACTTAAGGTCGTGAGGTTTGAAGTTGTGGAGTCTCTAGTTGTGTAGTTTCTAGCTGCGGAGTTTCTAGTTGCGGAGTTTCTCTTTGTGGAGTATCTAGCTGCGGAGTTTCTAGTTGCAGAGTCTCTGATTGTGGAGTTTCTAGTTGCGGAGTCTCTAGTTGTGGAGTTTCTAGTTGTGGAGTTTCTAGTTGTGGGGTTTTCAGTTGTGGAGTTATAGTTGTGGACTTTCTAGACATGAAATTTCTTGTAGCCGAATCTCTAATTGTGGAGCTTGTAGTTGTGGACTTTCTAGTTGTTGAGTTTCTAGTTGTGGAGTCTCAAATTGCAGAGTTTCTAGTTGTGGAGTGTCTGGTTGTGGTGTTTCTAGTTGTGGAGTTTCCGGTTGTGGAGTTTCTAGTTGTGGAGTTTCAAGTTGTGGAGTTTCTAGTTGTGGAGTCTCAAGTTGTGGAGTTGAAAGTTGTAGAGTTTCAAGTTGTGGAGTCTCTAGTTGTGGAGTTTCTAGTTGCACAGTATCTAGTTCTGGAGTTTCCATGTGTGGAGTTTCTAGTTGTCGAGTTGCGGAGTCTCTGGTTGTGGAGTTTCTAGTTGTGGAGTTTCTAGTTGTGGAGTTTCGAGTTGTGGAGTCTCTAGTTGTGGAGTTTCTAGTTGTGGAGTTTCCAGTAGTGGAGTATCTAGTTGTGGAGTTTCCAGTTGTGAAGTATCTAGTTGTGGAGTTTCCAGTTGTGGAGTATCTAGTTGTGAAGTTTTAAGTTGTGGAGTTTCTAGTTGCGGAGTTTCTAGTTGCGGAGTTTTTAATAGAGGAGTTTCTAGTTGTGAAGTTTCAAGTTGCGGAGTCTCAAGTTGCGGAGTTTCTAGTTGCGGAGATTTTAATAGCGGAGTTTCTAGTTGTGAAGTTTCAAGTTGCGGAGTCTCAAGTTGTGGAGTTTCCAGTTGTGGAGTTTTTATTTGTTGAGTTTCTAGTTGTGAAGTCTCTAGTTTTGCAGTTTCTAGCTGTGGAGTTTCTAGATATGGAATTTCTGGTTGCCGAGTCTGTATTTTGTGGAGTTTCTAGTTGTTGAGTTTTTAGTTGTGGAGTTTCTAGTTGTTGAGTTTCTAGTTTGAAGTCTCTAGTAGTAGATTCTCTAGTTGTGGAGTCTCTAGTTTAGGAGTTTCTAGTTGAAGAGATTTTGTTGTGGAGTGTCTAGTTGTGGAGTTTCTAGTTGCAGAGTCTCTAGTTGTGGAGTTTCAAGTTGTGGAGTCTCTAGTTGTGGAGTTTCTAGTTGCCGAGTTTCCAGTTGTGGAGTATATAGTAGTGGAGTTTCCAGTTGTGGAGTCCCTAGTTGTAGAGTTTCTAGTTGCGGAGTCCCAAGCTGTGGAGTTTCAAGTTGTGAAGTTTCTAGTTGTGGACTCTCAAGTTGTGGAGTTTAAAGTTGTGGAGTTTTAAGTTGTGGAGTCTCTAGTTGTGGAGTTTATAGTTGCAGAGTATCAAGTTGTGGAGTTTCCAGTTGTGGAGTTCCTAGTTGTGAAGTTGCGGAGTCTCTGGTTGTGAGTTTTTAGTTGTGGAGTTTCTAGTTGTGGAATGTAGAGTTGTGGAGTCTCTAGTTGTGTAGTTTCTAGCTGCGGAGTTTCTAGTTGCGGAGTTTTCAGTTGTGGAGTTATAGTTGTGGACTTTCTAGACATGAAATTTCTTGTAGCCGAATCTCTATTTGTGGAGCTTGTAGTTGTGGACTTTCTAGTTGTTGAGTTTCTAGTTGTGGAGTCTCTAGTTGCAGAGTTTCTAGTTGTGGAGTGTCTGGTTGTGGTGTTTCTAGTTGTGGAGTTTCTGGTTGTGGAGTTTCTAGTTGTGGAGTTTCAAGTTGTGGAGTTTCTAGTTGTGGAGTCTCATGTTGTGGAGTTTAAAGTTGTAGAGTTTCAAGTTGTGGAGTCTCTAGTTGTGGAGTTTCCAGTTATGAAGTATCTAGTTGTGGAGTTTCCAGTTGTGGAGTATCTAGTTGTGTTCCAGTTGTGGAGTATCTAGTTGTGAAGTTTTAAGTTGTGGAGTTTCTAGTTGCGGAGTTTCTAGTTGCGGAGTTTTTAATAGAGGAGTTTCTAGTTGTGAAGTTTCAAGTTGCGGAGTCTCAAGTTGTGGAGTTGCCAGTTGTGGAGTTTTTAGTTGTGGAGTTTCTATTTCTTGAGTTTCTAGTTGTGAAGTCTCTAGTTTTGCAGTTTCTAGTTGTGGAGTTTCTAGATATGGAATTACTAGTGACCGAGTCTGTATTTGTGGAGTTTGAAGTTGTGGAGTTTCTAGTTGTTGAGTTTCTAGTTGTGGAGTCTCTAGTTGCGGAGTTTCTAGTTGCGGACTTTCTAGTTGTGGAGTTTCTGGTTGGGGAGTTTCTAGTTGGGGAGTTTCAAGTTGTGGAGTTTCTAGTTGTAGAGTCTCTAGTTGCGGAGTTGCTAGTTGTGAAGTTTCTAGTTGCGGAGTTTCTAGTTTTGGAGTTTCTAGTTGTGGAGTTTCTAGTTGTAGAGTCTCCTGTTGTGGAGTTTCTAGTTGCGGAGTTTCTAGTTGGGGAGTTTCCAGTTGTAGAGTTTCTAGTTGTGGAGTTTCTATTTGTGCAGTCTCAAGTTGTGGAGTTTAAACTTGTGGAGTTTCAAGTTGTGGAGTCTATAGTTGTGGTGTTTCTAGTTGTAGATTTTCTAGTTGTGGAGTATCTAGTTGTGGATTTTCCAGTTGTGGAGTTTCTAGTTGTTGAGTTGCGGAGTCTCTAGTTGTTGAGTTTCTAGTTGCAGAGCCTCTAGTTGTGGAGTTTCTAGATATGGAATTACTAGTTGCCGAGTCTCTATTTGTAGAGTTTGAAGTTGTGGAGTTTCTAGTTGTGGAGTTTCTAGTTGTGGAGTCTCTTGTTGTGGAGTTTCAAGTTGTGGAGTGTCTAGTTGTGGAGTTTCTAGTTGTGGAGTCTCTAGTTATGAAGTTTCTAGTTGAGGAGTTTCTGGTTGTGGAGTTTCTAGTTGCGGAGTCTCTAGTTGTGCAGTTTCAAGTTGTGGAGTTTCTAGTTGCGGAGTCTAAAGTTGTGGAGTTTCTAGTTGTGGAACTTCAAGTTGTGGAGTTTCTAGTTGCGGAGTCTCAAGTTGTGGAGTTTCTAGTTGTGGAGTTTCAAGTTGTGGAGTTTCTAGTTGTGGAGCTTCAAGTTGTGGAGTTTCTAGTTTCGGAGTTTCGAGTTGTGGAGTTTCTAGTTGTGGAGTTTCTAGTTGTAGAGTTTCTAGTTGCAGCGTCTCTAGTTTTGGAGTTTCTAGTTGCGAATTCTCTAGTTGAGGAGTCTCTAGTTGTAGAGTTTCTAGTTGTGGAGTTTCTAGTTGTGGAGTTTGAAGTTGTGGAGTTTCTAGTTGCGGCGTCTCAAGTTGTGGAGTTTCTAGTTGCGGAGTGTCTAGTTGTTGTGTTTCTAGCTGTGGAATTTCTTGTTGCGGAGTTTCTAAATGCGGAGTTTCTAGTTGGGGTGTTCCATAGTTGCAGAGTCTCTAGTTGTGGAGATTCTAGTTGTGGAGTGTCTAGTTGTGGAGTTTCCAGTTGTGGAGGTTCTAGTAGAGTTTCGAATTTTGAAGTTTCTAGTTGTTGAGTTTCTAGTTTGAAGTCTCTAGTTGTAGATTCTCTAGTTGTGGAGTCTCTAGTTTAGGAGTTTCTAGTTGAAAAGTTTTTAGTTGTGGAGTGTCTAGTTGTGGAGTTTCCAGTTGTGGAGTTTCGAGTTGTAGAGTTTCGAGTTTTGGAGTTTCTAGTTGTGGAATTTCGAGTTGTGGAGTTTGTAGTTGTGAAGTCTCTAGTTTTGCAGTTTCTAGCTGTGGAGTTTCTAGATATGGAATTTCTAGTTGCCGAGTCTGTATTTGTGGAGTTTCTAGTTGTTGAGTTTTTAGTTGTGAAGTTTCTAGTTGTTGAGTTTCTAGTTTGAAGTCTCTAGTAGTAGATTCTCTAGTTGTGGAGTCTCTAGTTTAGGAATTTCTAGTTGAAGAGATTTTGTTGTGGAGTGTCTAGTTGTGGAGTTTCCAGTTGTGGAGTTTCGAGTTGTCATGTTTCTAGTTGCAGAGTCTCTAGTTGTGGAGTTTCAAGTTGTGGAGTCTCCAGTTGTGGAGTTTCTAGTTGCCGAGTTTCCAGTTGTGGAGTATATAGTAGTGGAGTGTCCAGTTGTGGAGTCCCTAGTTGTGGAGTTTCTAGTTGCGGAGTCCCAAGTTGTGGAGTTTCAAGTTGTGAAGTTTCTAGTTGTGGACTCTCAAGTTGTGGAGTTTAAAGTTGTGGAGTTTTAAGTTGTGGAGTCTCTAGTTGTGGAGTTTCTAGTTGCAGAGTATCTAGTTGTGGAGTTTCCAGTTGTGGAGTTTCTAGTTGTGAAGTTGCGGAGTCACTGGTTGTGAGTTTTTAGTTGTGGAGTTTCTAGTTGTGGAGTTTCGAGTTGTGGAGTCTCTAGTTGTGGAGTTTCTAGTTGTGGAATGTAGAGTTGTGGAGTTTCTAGTTGTGGAGTTACTAGTTGCGGATTTTCTAGCTGTGGATTTTCTAGTTGCGTAACTTAAGGTCGTGAGTTTTCAAGTTGTGGAGTTTTTATTTGTGGAGTTTCCAGTTGTGGAGTTTCTAGTTGTGGAGTCTCTAGTTGTGTAGTTTCTAGCTGTGGAGTTTCTAGTTGCGGAGTTTCTATTTGTGGAGTATCTAGCGGCGGAGTTTCTAGTTGCAGAGTCTCTGATTGTGGAGTTTCTAGTTGCGGAGTCCCTGTTGTGGAGTTTCTAGTTGTGGAGTTTCTAGTTGTGGGGTTTCCAGTTGTGGAGTTATAGTTGTGGACTTTCTAGACATGAAATTTCTTGTAGCCGAATCTCTATTTGTGGAGCTTGTAGTTGTGGACTTTCTAGTTGTTGAGTTTCTAGTTGTGGAGTCTCTAGTTGCAGAGTGTCTATTTGTGGAGTGTCTGGTTGGTATGTTTCTAGTTGTGGAGTTTCTGGTTGTGGAGTTTCTAGTTGTGGAGTTTCCAGTTGTGGAGTTTCTAGTTGTGGAGTCTCAAGTTGTGGAGTTTAAAGTTGTAGAGTTTCAAAATGTGGAGTCTCTAGTTGTGGAGTTTCTAGTTGCAGAGTATCTAGTTGTGGAGTTTCCATGTGTGGAGTTTCTAGTTGTCGAGTTGCGGAGTCTCTGTTTGTGGAGTTTCTAGTTGTGGAGTTTCTAGTTGTGGAGTTTCGAGTTGTGGAGTCTCTAGTTGTGGAGTATCTAGTTGTGGAGTTTCAAGTTGTGGAGTATCTAGTTGTGGAGTTTCCAGTTGTGAAGTATCTAGTTGTGGAGTTTCCAGTTGTGGAGTATCTAGTTGTGAAGTTTTAAGTTGTGAAGTTTCTAGTTGTGGAGTTTCTAGTTGCGGAGTTTTTAATAGAGGAGTTTCTAGTTGTGAAGTTTCAAGTTGCGGAGTCTCAAGTTGTGGAGTTTCCAGTTGTGGAGTTTTTAGTTGTGGAGTTTCTATTTGTTGAGTTTCTAGTTGTGAAGTCTCTAGTTTTGCAGTTTCTAGTTGTGGAGTTTCTAGATATGGAATTACTAGTGACCGAGTCTGTATTTGTGGAGTTTGAAGTTGTGGAGTTTCTAGTTGTTGAGTTTCTAGTTGTGGAGTCTCTAGTTGCGGAGTTTCTAGTTGCGGACTTTCTAGTTGTGGAGTTTCTGGTTGTGGAGTTTCTAGTTGAGGAGTTTCAAGTTGTGGAGTTTCTAGTTGTAGAGTCTTTAGTTGCGGAGTTGCTAGTTGCGAAGTTTCTAGTTGCGGAGTTTCTAGTTTTGGAGTTTCTAGTTGTGGAGTTTCTAGTTGTGGAGTCTCCTGTTGCGGAGTTTCTAGTTGGGGAGTTTCCAGTTGTAGAGTTTCTAGTTGTGGAGTTTCTATTTGTGCAGTCTCAAGTTGTGGAGTTTAAACTTGTGGAGTTTCAAGTTGTGGAGTCTATAGTTGTGGTGTTTCTAGTTGTAGATTTTCTAGTTGTGGAGTATCTAGTTGTGGATTTTCCAGTTGTGGAGTTTCTAGTTGTTGAGTTGCGGAGTCTCTAGTTGTTGAGTTTCTAGTTGCAGAGTCTCTAGTTGTGGAGTTTCTAGATATGGAATTACTAGTTGCCGAGTCTCTATTTGTAGAGTTTGAAGTTGTGGAGTTTCTAGTTGTGGAGTTTCTAGTTGTGGAGTCTCTTGTTGTGGAGTTTCAAGTTGTGGAGTGTCTAGTTGTGGAGTTTCTAGTTGTGGAGTCTCTAGTTATGAAGTTTCTAGTTGAGGAGTTTCTGGTTGTGGAGTTTCTAGTTGCGGAGTCTCTAGTTGTGCAGTTTCAAGTTGTGGAGTTTCTAGTTGCGGAGTCTAAAGTTGTGGAGTTTCTAGTTGTGGAACTTCAAGTTGTGGAGTTTCTAGTTGCGGAGTCTCAAGTTGTGGAGTTTCTAGTTGTGGAGTTTCAAGTTGTGGAGTTTCTAGTTGTGGAGCTTCAAGTTGTGGAGTTTCTAGTTTCGGAGTTTCGAGTTGTGGAGTTTCTAGTTGTGGAGTTTCTAGTTGTAGAGTTTCTAGTTGCAGCGTCTCTAGTTTTGGAGTTTCTAGTTGCGAATTCTCTAGTTGAGGAGTCTCTAGTTGTAGAGTTTCTAGTTGTGGAGTTTCTAGTTGTGGAGTTTGAAGTTGTGGAGTTTCTAGTTGCGGCGTCTCAAGTTGTGGAGTTTCTAGTTGCGGAGTGTCTAGTTGTTGTGTTTCTAGCTGTGGAATTTCTTGTTGCGGAGTTTCTAAATGCGGAGTTTCTAGTTGGGGTGTTCCATAGTTGCAGAGTCTCTAGTTGTGGAGTTTCTAGTTGTGGAGTGTCTAGTTGTGGAGTTTCCAGTTGTGGAGGTTCTAGTAGAGTTTCGAATTTTGAAGTTTCTAGTTGTTGAGTTTCTAGTTTGAAGTCTCTAGTTGTAGATTCTCTAGTTGTGGAGTCTCTAGTTTAGGAGTTTCTAGTTGAAAAGTTTTTAGTTGTGGAGTGTCTAGTTGTGGAGTTTCCAGTTGTGGAGTTTCGAGTTGTAGAGTTTCGAGTTTTGGAGTTTCTAGTTGTGGAATTTCGAGTTGTGGAGTTTGTAGTTGTGAAGTCTCTAGTTTTGCAGTTTCTAGCTGTGGAGTTTCTAGATATGGAATTTCTAGTTGCCGAGTCTGTATTTGTGGAGTTTCTAGTTGTTGAGTTTTTAGTTGTGGAGTTTCTAGTTGTTGAGTTTCTAGTTTGAAGTCTCTAGTAGTAGATTCTCTAGTTGTGGAGTCTCTAGTTTAGGAATTTCGAGTTGAAGAGATTTTGTTGTGGAGTGTCTAGTTGTGGAGTTTCCAGTTGTGGAGTTTCGAGTTGTCATGTTTCTAGTTGCAGAGTCTCTAGTTGTGGAGTTTCAAGTTGTGGAGTCTCCAGTTGTGGAGTTTCTAGTTGCCGAGTTTCCAGTTGTGGAGTATATAGTAGTGGAGTGTCCAGTTGTGGAGTCCCTAGTTGTGGAGTTTCTAGTTGCGGAGTCCCAAGTTGTGGAGTTTCAAGTTGTGAAGTTTCTAGTTGTGGACTCTCAAGTTGTGGAGTTTAAAGTTGTGGAGTTTTAAGTTGTGGAGTCTCTAGTTGTGGAGTTTCTAGTTGCAGAGTATCTAGTTGTGGAGTTTCCAGTTGTGGAGTTTCTAGTTGTGAAGTTGCGGAGTCTCTGGTTGTGAGTTTTTAGTTGTGGAGTTTCTAGTTGTGGAGTTTCGAGTTGTGGAGTCTCTAGTTGTGGAGTTTCTAGTTGTGGAATGTAGAGTTGTGGAGTTTCTAGTTGTGGAGTTACTAGTTGCGGATTTTCTAGCTGTGGATTTTCTAGTTGCGTAACTTAAGGTCGTGAGTTTTCAAGTTGTGGAGTTTTTATTTGTGGAGTTTCCAGTTGTGGAGTTTCTAGTTGTGGAGTCTCTAGTTGTGTAGTTTCTAGCTGTGGAGTTTCTAGTTGCGGAGTTTCTATTTGTGGAGTATCTAGCGGCGGAGTTTCTAGTTGCAGAGTCTCTGATTGTGGAGTTTCTAGTTGCGGAGTCCCTGTTGTGGAGTTTCTAGTTGTGGAGTTTCTAGTTGTGGGGTTTCCAGTTGTGGAGTTATAGTTGTGGACTTTCTAGACATGAAATTTCTTGTAGCCGAATCTCTATTTGTGGAGCTTGTAGTTGTGGACTTTCTAGTTGTTGAGTTTCTAGTTGTGGAGTCTCTAGTTGCAGAGTGTCTATTTGTGGAGTGTCTGGTTGGTATGTTTCTAGTTGTGGAGTTTCTGGTTGTGGAGTTTCTAGTTGTGGAGTTTCCAGTTGTGGAGTTTCTAGTTGTGGAGTCTCAAGTTGTGGAGTTTAAAGTTGTAGAGTTTCAAGTTGTGGAGTCTCTAGTTGTGGAGTTTCTAGTTGCAGAGTATCTAGTTGTGGAGTTTCCATGTGTGGAGTTTCTAGTTGTCGAGTTGCGGAGTCTCTGTTTGTGGAGTTTCTAGTTGTGGAGTTTCTAGTTGTGGAGTTTCGAGTTGTGGAGTCTCTAGTTGTGGAGTATCTAGTTGTGGAGTTTCAAGTTGTGGAGTATCTAGTTGTGGAGTTTCCAGTTGTGAAGTATCTAGTTGTGGAGTTTCCAGTTGTGGAGTATCTAGTTGTGAAGTTTTAAGTTGTGAAGTTTCTAGTTGTGGAGTTTCTAGTTGCGGAGTTTTTAATAGAGGAGTTTCTAGTTGTGAAGTTTCAAGTTGCGGAGTCTCAAGTTGTGGAGTTTCCAGTTGTGGAGTTTTTAGTTGTGGAGTTTCTATTTGTTGAGTTTCTAGTTGTGAAGTCTCTAGTTTTGCAGTTTCTAGTTGTGGAGTTTCTAGATATGGAATTACTAGTGACCGAGTCTGTATTTGTGGAGTTTGAAGTTGTGGAGTTTGTAGTTGTTGAGTTTCTAGTTGTGGAGTCTCTAGTTGCGGAGTTTCTAGTTGCGGACTTTCTAGTTGTGGAGTTTCTGGTTGTGGAGTTTCTAGTTGAGGAGTTTCAAGTTGTGGAGTTTCTAGTTGTAGAGTCTTTAGTTGCGGAGTTGCTAGTTGCGAAGTTTCTAGTTGCGGAGTTTCTAGTTTTGGAGTTTCTAGTTGTGGAGTTTCTAGTTGTAGAGTCTCCTGTTGCGGAGTTTCTAGTTGGGGAGTTTCCAGTTGTAGAGTTTCTAGTTGTGGAGTTTCTATTTGTGCAGTCTCAAGTTGTGGAGTTTAAACTTGTGGAGTTTCAAGTTGTGGAGTCTATAGTTGTGGTGTTTCTAGTTGTAGATTTTCTAGTTGTGGAGTATCTAGTTGTGGATTTTCCAGTTGTGGAGTTTCTAGTTGTTGAGTTGCGGAGTCTCTAGTTGTTGAGTTTCTAGATATGGAATTACTAGTTGCCGAGTCTGTATTTGTGGAGTTTGAAGTTGTGGAGTTTCTAGTTGTGGAGTTTCTAGTTGTGGAGTCTCTTGTTGTGGAGTTTCAAGTTGTGGAGTGTCTAGTTGTGGAGTTTCTAGTTGTGGAGTCTCTAGTTATGAAGTTTCTAGTTGTGGAGTTTCTAGTTGCGGAGTCTCTAGTTGTGCAGTTTCAAGTTGTGGAGTTTCTAGTTGCGGAGTCTCCAGTTGTGGAGTTTCTAAATGTAGAACTTCAAGTTGTGGAGTTTCTAGTTGCGGAGTCTCAAGTTGTGGAGTTTCTAGTTGTGGAGTTTCAAGTTGTGGAGTTTCTAGTTGTGGAGCTTCAAGTTGTGGAGTTTCTAGTTTCGGAGTTTCGAGTTGTGGAGTTTCTAGTTGTGGAGTTTCTAGTTGTAGAGTTTCTAGTTGCAGCGTCTCTAGTTTTGGAGTTTCCAGTTGCGAATTCTCTAGTTGAGGAGTCTCTAGTTGTAGAGTTTCTAGTTGTGGAGTTTCTAGTTGTGGAGTTTCAAGTTGTGGAGTTTCTAGTTGCGGCGTCTCAAGTTGTGGAGTTTCTAGTTGCGGAGTGTCTAGTTGTGGTGTTTCTAGCTGTGGAATTTCTTGTTGCGGAGTTTCTAAATGCGGAGTTTCTAGTTGCGGTGTTCCATAGTTGCAGAGTCTCTAGTTGTAGAGTTACTAGTTGTGGAGTGTCTAGTTGTGGAGTTTCCAGTTGTGGAGGTTCTAGTAGAGTTTCGAATTTTGAAGTTTCTAGTTGTTGAGTTTCTAGTTTGAAGTCTCTAGTTGTAGATTCTCTAGTTGTGGAGTCTCTAGTTTAGGAGTTTCTAGTTGAAAAGTTTTTAGTTGTGGAGTGTCTAGTTGTGGAGTTTCCAGTTGTGGAGTTTCGAGTTGTAGAGTTTCGAGTTTTGGAGTTTCTAGTTGTGGAATTTCGAGTTGTGGAGTTTGTAGTTGTGAAGTCTCTAGTTTTGCAGTTTCTAGCTGTGGAGTTTCTAGATATGGAATTTCTAGTTGCCGAGTCTGTATTTGTGGAGTTTCTAGTTGTTGAGTTTTTAGTTGTGGAGTTTCTAGTTGTTGAGTTTCTAGTTTGAAGTCTCTAGTAGTAGATTCTCTAGTTGTGGAGTCTCTAGTTTAGGAATTTCGAGTTGAAGAGATTTTGTTGTGGAGTGTCTAGTTGTGGAGTTTCCAGTTGTGGAGTTTCGAGTTGTCATGTTTCTAGTTGCAGAGTCTCTAGTTGTGGAGTTTCAAGTTGTGGAGTCTCCAGTTGTGGAGTTTCTAGTTGCCGAGTTTCCAGTTGTGGAGTATATAGTAGTGGAGTGTCCAGTTGTGGAGTCCCTAGTTGTGGAGTTTCTAGTTGCGGAGTCCCAAGTTGTGGAGTTTCAAGTTGTGAAGTTTCTAGTTGTGGACTCTCAAGTTGTGGAGTTTAAAGTTGTGGAGTTTTAAGTTGTGGAGTCTCTAGTTGTGGAGTTTCTAGTTGCAGAGTATCTAGTTGTGGAGTTTCCAGTTGTGGAGTTTCTAGTTGTGAAGTTGCGGAGTCTCTGGTTGTGAGTTTTTAGTTGTGGAGTTTCTAGTTGTGGAGTTTCGAGTTGTGGAGTCTCTAGTTGTGGAGTTTCTAGTTGTGGAATGTAGAGTTGTGGAGTTTCTAGTTGTGGAGTTACTAGTTGCGGATTTTCTAGCTGTGGATTTTCTAGTTGCGTAACTTAAGGTCGTGAGTTTTCAAGTTGTGGAGTTTTTATTTGTGGAGTTTCCAGTTGTGGAGTTTCTAGTTGTGGAGTCTCTAGTTGTGTAGTTTCTAGCTGTGGAGTTTCTAGTTGCGGAGTTTCTATTTGTGGAGTATCTAGCGGCGGAGTTTCTAGTTGCAGAGTCTCTGATTGTGGAGTTTCTAGTTGCGGAGTCCCTGTTGTGGAGTTTCTAGTTGTGGAGTTTCTAGTTGTGGGGTTTCCAGTTGTGGAGTTATAGTTGTGGACTTTCTAGACATGAAATTTCTTGTAGCCGAATCTCTATTTGTGGAGCTTGTAGTTGTGGACTTTCTAGTTGTTGAGTTTCTAGTTGTGGAGTCTCTAGTTGCAGAGTGTCTATTTGTGGAGTGTCTGGTTGGTATGTTTCTAGTTGTGGAGTTTCTGGTTGTGGAGTTTCTAGTTGTGGAGTTTCCAGTTGTGGAGTTTCTAGTTGTGGAGTCTCAAGTTGTGGAGTTTAAAGTTGTAGAGTTTCAAGTTGTGGAGTCTCTAGTTGTGGAGTTTCTAGTTGCAGAGTATCTAGTTGTGGAGTTTCCATGTGTGGAGTTTCTAGTTGTCGAGTTGCGGAGTCTCTGTTTGTGGAGTTTCTAGTTGTGGAGTTTCTAGTTGTGGAGTTTCGAGTTGTGGAGTCTCTAGTTGTGGAGTATCTAGTTGTGGAGTTTCAAGTTGTGGAGTATCTAGTTGTGGAGTTTCCAGTTGTGAAGTATCTAGTTGTGGAGTTTCCAGTTGTGGAGTATCTAGTTGTGAAGTTTTAAGTTGTGAAGTTTCTAGTTGTGGAGTTTCTAGTTGCGGAGTTTTTAATAGAGGAGTTTCTAGTTGTGAAGTTTCAAGTTGCGGAGTCTCAAGTTGTGGAGTTTCCAGTTGTGGAGTTTTTAGTTGTGGAGTTTCTATTTGTTGAGTTTCTAGTTGTGAAGTCTCTAGTTTTGCAGTTTCTAGTTGTGGAGTTTCTAGATATGGAATTACTAGTGACCGAGTCTGTATTTGTGGAGTTTGAAGTTGTGGAGTTTCTAGTTGTTGAGTTTCTAGTTGTGGAGTCTCTAGTTGCGGAGTTTCTAGTTGCGGACTTTCTAGTTGTGGAGTTTCTGGTTGTGGAGTTTCTAGTTGAGGAGTTTCAAGTTGTGGAGTTTCTAGTTGTAGAGTCTTTAGTTGCGGAGTTGCTAGTTGCGAAGTTTCTAGTTGCGGAGTTTCTAGTTTTGGAGTTTCTAGTTGTGGAGTTTCTAGTTGTAGAGTCTCCTGTTGCGGAGTTTCTAGTTGGGGAGTTTCCAGTTGTAGAGTTTCTAGTTGTGGAGTTTCTATTTGTGCAGTCTCAAGTTGTGGAGTTTAAACTTGTGGAGTTTCAAGTTGTGGAGTCTATAGTTGTGGTGTTTCTAGTTGTAGATTTTCTAGTTGTGGAGTATCTAGTTGTGGATTTTCCAGTTGTGGAGTTTCTAGTTGTTGAGTTGCGGAGTCTCTAGTTGTTGAGTTTCTAGATATGGAATTACTAGTTGCCGAGTCTGTATTTGTGGAGTTTGAAGTTGTGGAGTTTCTAGTTGTGGAGTTTCTAGTTGTGGAGTCTCTTGTTGTGGAGTTTCAAGTTGTGGAGTGTCTAGTTGTGGAGTTTCTAGTTGTGGAGTCTCTAGTTATGAAGTTTCTAGTTGTGGAGTTTCTAGTTGCGGAGTCTCTAGTTGTGCAGTTTCAAGTTGTGGAGTTTCTAGTTGCGGAGTCTCCAGTTGTGGAGTTTCTAAATGTAGAACTTCAAGTTGTGGAGTTTCTAGTTGCGGAGTCTCAAGTTGTGGAGTTTCTAGTTGTGGAGTTTCAAGTTGTGGAGTTTCTAGTTGTGGAGCTTCAAGTTGTGGAGTTTCTAGTTTCGGAGTTTCGAGTTGTGGAGTTTCTAGTTGTGGAGTTTCTAGTTGTAGAGTTTCTAGTTGCAGCGTCTCTAGTTTTGGAGTTTCCAGTTGCGAATTCTCTAGTTGAGGAGTCTCTAGTTGTAGAGTTTCTAGTTGTGGAGTTTCTAGTTGTGGAGTTTCAAGTTGTGGAGTTTCTAGTTGCGGCGTCTCAAGTTGTGGAGTTTCTAGTTGCGGAGTGTCTAGTTGTGGTGTTTCTAGCTGTGGAATTTCTTGTTGCGGAGTTTCTAAATGCGGAGTTTCTAGTTGCGGTGTTCCATAGTTGCAGAGTCTCTAGTTGTAGAGTTTCTAGTTGTGGAGTGTCTAGTTGTGGAGTTTCCAGTTGTGGAGGTTCTAGTAGAGTTTCGAATTTTGAAGTTTCTAGTTGTTGAGTTTCTAGTTTGAAGTCTCTAGTTGTAGATTCTCTAGTTGTGGAGTCTCTAGTTTAGGAGTTTCTAGTTGAAAAGTTTTTAGTTGTGGAGTGTCTAGTTGTGGAGTTTCCAGTTGTGGAGTTTCGAGTTGTAGAGTTTCGAGTTTTGGAGTTTCTAGTTGTGGAATTTTGAGTTGTGGAGTTTCTAGTTGTGAAGTCTCTAGTTTTGCAGTTTCTAGCTGTGGAGTTTCTAGATATGGAATTTCTAGTTGCTGAGTCTGTATTTGTGGAGTTTCTAGTTGTTGAGTTTTTAGTTGTGGAGTTTCTAGTTGTTGAGTTTCTAGTTTGAAGTCTCTAGTAGTAGATTCTCTAGTTGTGGAGTCTCTAGTTTAGGAGTTTCTAGTTGAAGAGATTTTGTTGTGGAGTGTCTAGTTGTGGAGTTTCCAGTTGTAGAGTTTCGAGTTGTGAAGTTTCTAGTTGCAGAGTCTCTAGTTGTGGAGTTTCAAGTTGTGGAGTCTCTAGTTGTGGAGTTTCTAGTTGCCGAGTTTCCAGTTGTGGAGTATATAGTAGTGGAGTGTCCAGTTGTGGAGTCCCTAGTTGTGGAGTTTCTAGTTGCGGAGTCCCAAGTTGTGGAGTTTCAAGTTGTGAAGTTTCTAGTTGTGGACTCTCAAGTTGTGGAGTTTAAAGTTGTGGAGTTTTAAGTTGTGGAGTCTCTAGTTGTGGAGTTTCTAGTTGCAGAGTATCTAGTTGTGGAGTTTCCAGTTGTGGAGTTTCTAGTTGTGAAGTTGCGGAGTCTCTGGTTGTGAGTTTTTAGTTGTGGAGTTTCTAGTTGTGGAGTTTCGAGTTGTGGAGTCTCTAGTTGTGGAGTTTCTAGTTGTGGAATGTAGAGTTGTGGAGTTTCTAGTTGTGGAGTTATTAGTTGCGGATTTTCTAGCTGTGGATTTTCTAGTTGCGTAACTTAAGGTCGTGAGGTTTCAAGTTGTGGAGTTTTTATTTGTGGAGTTTCCAGTTGTGGAGTTTCTAGTTGTGGAGTCTCTAGTTGTGTAGTTTCTAGCTGTGGAGTTTCTAGTTGCGGAGTTTCTATTTGTCGAGTATCTAGCGGCGGAGTTTCTAGTTGCAGAGTCTCTCATTGTGGAGTTTCTAGTTGCGGAGTCCCTGTTGTGGAGTTTCTAGTTGTGGAGTTTCTAGTTGTGGGGTTTCCAGTTGTGGAGTTATAGTTGTGGATTTTCTAGACATGAAATTTCTTGTAGCCGAATCTCTATTTGTGGAGCTTGTAGTTGTGGACTTTCTAGTTGTTGAGTTTCTAGTTGTGGAGTCTCTAGTTGCAGAGTGTCTAGTTGTGGAGTGTCTGGTTGTGGTGTTTCTAGTTGTGGAGTTTCTGGTTGTGGAGTTTCTAGTTGTGGAGTTTCCAGTTGTGGAGTTTCTAGTTGTGGAGTCTCAAGTTGTGGAGTTTAAAGTTGTAGAGTTTCAAGTTGTGGAGTCTCTAGTTGTGGAGTTTCTAGTTGCAGAGTATCTAGTTGTGGAGTTTCCATGTGTGGAGTTTCTAGTTGTCGAGTTGCGGACTCTCTGGTTGTGGAGTTTCTAGTTGTGGAGTTTCTAGTTGTGGAGTTTCGAGTTTTGGAGTCTCTAGTTGTGGAGTTTCTAGTTGTGGAGTTTCCAGTAGTGGAGTATCTAGTTGTGGAGTTTCCAGTTGTGAAGTATCTAGTTGTGGAGTTTCCAGTTGTGGAGTATCTAGTTGTGAAGTTTTAAGTTGTGAAGTTTTAAGTTGTGGAGTTTCTAGTTGCGGAGTTTTTAATAGTGGAGTTTCTAGTTGTGAAGTTTCAAGTTGCGGAGTCTCAAGTTGTGGAGTTTCCAGTTGTGGAGTTTTTAGTTGTGGAGTTTCTAGTTGTTGAGTTTCTAGTTGTGAAGTCTCTAGTTTTTCAGTTTCTAGTGGTGGAGTTTCTAGATATGGAATTTCTAGTGACCGAGTGTGTATTTGTGAAGTTTGAAGTTGAGGAGTTTCTAGTTGTGGAGTCTCTAGTTGTGGAGTTTCTAGTTGCAGAGTATCTAGTTGTGGAGTTTCCAGTTGTGGAGTTTCTAGTTGTGGAGTTGCGGAGTTTCTAGTTGCGGAGTTTCTAGTTGTGGAGTTTCTGGTTGTGAAGTTTCTAGTTGAGGAGTTTCAAGTTGTGGAGTTTCTAGTTGTGGAGTCTCTAGTTGTGGAGTCTCTAGTTGCGGAGTTTCTAGTTGTAGATTTTCCAGTTGTGGAGTTTCTAGTTGTTGAGTTGCGGAGTCTCTAGATGTTGGGTTTCTAGTTGCAGAGTCTCTAGTTGTGGAGTTTCAAGTTGTGGAGTCTCTAGATGTGGAGTTTCTAGTTGTCGAGTTTCCAGTTGTGGAGTATCTAGTAGTGGAGTTTCGGGTTGTGGAGTTTCTAGTTGTGGAGTTTCTAGTTGTGGAGTCCCTAGTTGTGGAGTTTCTAGTTGCGGAGTTTCTAGTTGTGGAGTTTCAAGTTGCGGAGTCTCAAGCTGGGGAGTTTCTAGTTGTTGAGTTTTTAGTTGTGGAGTTTCTAGTTGTTGAGTTTCTAGTTTGAAGTCTCTAGTTGTAGATTCTCTAGTTGTGGAGTCTCTAGTTTAGGAGTTTCTAGTTGAAGAGTTTTTTGTTGTGGAGTGTCTAGTTGTGGAGTTTCCAGCTGTGGAGTTTCGAGTTGTGGAGTTTCTAGTTGCAGAGTCTCTAGTTGTGGAGTTTCGAGTTGTGGAGTTTCTAGTTGCCGAGTTTCCAGTTGTGGAGTATCTAGTAGTGGAGTTTCAAGTTGTGGAGTTTCTAGTTGTGGAGTCTCAAGTTGTGGAGTTTAAAGTTGTGGAGTTTCAAGTTGTGGAGTCTCTAGTTGTGGAGTTTCTAGTTGCAGAGTATCTAGTTATGGAGTTTCCAGTTGTGGAGTTTCTAGTTGTGAAGTTGCGGAGTCTATGGTTGTGGAGTATTTAGTTGTGAAGTTTCTAGTTGTGGAGTTTCGAGTTGTGGAGTCTCTAGTTGTGGAGTTTCTAGTTGTGGAGTTTTTAGTTGTGGAGTATCTAGTTGTGGAGTTTCCAGTTGTGAAGTATCTAGCTGTGGAGTTTCCAGTTGTGGAGTATCTAGTTGTGGAGTTTTAAGTTGCGGAGTTTCTAGTTGCGGAGTTTCTAGTTGCGGAGTTTTTAATAGCGGAGTTTCTAGTTGTGAAGTTTCAAGTTGCGGAGTCTCAAGTTGTGGAGTTTCCAGTTGTGGAGTTTTTAGTTGTGGAGTTTTTAATTGTTGAGTTTCTAGTTGTGAAGTCTCTAGTTTTGCAGTTTCTAGTTGTGGAGTTTCTAGATATGGAATTACTAGTGACCGAGTCTGTATTTGTGGAGTTTGAAGTTGTGGAGTTTCTAGTTGTTGAGTTTCTAGTTGTGGAGTCTCTAGTTGCGGAGTTTCTAGTTGCGGACTTTCTAGTTGTGGAGTTTCTGGTTGTGGAGTTTCTAGTTGAGGAGTTTCAAGTTGTTGAGTTTCTAGTTGTAGAGTCTCTAGTTGCGGAGTTGCTAGTTGTGAAGTTTCTAGTTGCGGAGTTTCTAGTTTTGGAGTTTCTAGTTGTGGAGTTTCTAGTTGCAGAGTCTCCTGTTGCGGAGTTTCTAGTTGCGGAGTTTCTAGTTGGGGAGTTTCCAGTTGTAGAGTTTCTAGTTGTGGAGTTTCTATTTGTGCAGTCTCAAGTTGTGGAGTTTAAACTTGTGGAGTTTCAAGTTGTGGAGTCTATAGTTGTGGTGTTTCTCGTTGTAGATTTTCTAGTTGTGGAGTATCTAGTTGTGGATTTTCCAGTTGTGGAGTTTCTAGTTGTTGAGTTGCGGAGTCTCTAGTTGTTGAGTTTCTAGTTCCAGAGTCTCTAGTTGTGGAGTTTCTAGATATGGAATTACTAGTTGCCGAGTCTGTATTTGTGGAGTTTGAAGTTGTGGAGTTTCTAGTTGTGGAGTTTCTAGTTGTGGAGTCTCTTGTTGTGGAGTTTCAAGTTGTGGAGTGTCTAGTTGTGGAGTTTCTAGTTGTGGAGTCTCTAGTTATGAAGTTTCTAGTTGTGGAGTTTCTGGTTGTGGAGTTTCTAGTTGCGGAGTCTCTAGTTGTGCAGTTTCAAGTTGTGGAGTTTCTAGTTGCGGAGTCTCAAGTTGTGGAGTTTCTAGTTGTGGAACTTCAAGTTGTGGAGTTTCTAGTTGCGGAGTCTCAAGTTGTGGAGTTTCTAGTTGTGGAGTTTCAAGTTGCGGAGTTTCTAGTTGTGGAGCTTCAGGTTGTGGAGTTTCTAGTTTCGGAGTTTCGAGTTGTGGAGTTTCTAGTTGTGGAGTTTCTAGTTGTAGAGTTTCTAGTTGCAGCGTCTCCAGTTTTGGAGTTTCTAGTTGCGAATTCTCTAGTTGAGGAGTCTCTAGTTGTAGAGTTTCTAGTTGTGGAGTTTCTAGTTGTGGAGTTTCAAGTTGTGGAGTTTCTAGTTGCGGCGTCTCAAGTTGTGGAGTTTCTAGTTGCGGAGTGTCTAGTTGTGGTGTTTCTAGCTGTGGAATTTCTTGTTGCGGAGTTTCTAGTTGCGGTGTTCCATAGTTGCAGAGTCTCTAGTTGTGGAGTGTGTAGTTGTGGAGTTTCCAGTTGTGGAGGTTCTAGTAGAGTTTCGAATTTTGAAGTTTCTAGTTGTTCAGTTTCTAGTTTGAAGTCTCTAGTTGTAGATTCTCTAGTTGTGGAGTCTCTAGTTTAGGAGTTTCTAGTTGAAAAGTTTTTAGTTGTGGAGTGTCTAGTTGTGGAGTTTCCAGTTGTGGAGTTTCGAGTTGTAGAGTTTCGAGTTTTGGAGTTTCTAGTTGTGGAATTTTGAGTTGTGGAGTTTCTAGTTGTGAAGTCTCTAGTTTTGCAGTTTCTAGCTGTGGAGTTTCTAGATATAGAATTTCTAGTTGCCGAGTCTGTATTTGTGGAGTTTCTAGTTGTTGAGTTTTTGTTGTGGAGTTTCTAGTTGTTGAGTTTCTAGTTTGAAGTCTCTAGTAGTAGATTCTCTAGTTGTGGAGTCTCTACTTTAGGAGTTTCTAGTTGAAGAGATTTTGTTGTGGAGTGTCTAGTTGTGGAGTTTCCAGTTGTAGAGTTTCGAGTAGTGAAGTTTCTAGTTGCAGAGTCTCTAGTTGTGGAGTTTCAAGTTGTGGAGTCTCTAGTTGTGGAGTTTCTAGTTGCCGAGTTTCCAGTTGTGGAGTATATAGTAGTGGAGTGTCCAGTTGTGGAGTCCCTAGTTGTGGAGTTTCTAGTTGCGGAGTCCCAAGTTGTGGAGTTTCAAGTTGTGAAGTTTCTAGTTGTGGACTCTCAAGTTGTGGAGTTTAAAGTTGTGGAGTTTTAAGTTGTGGAGTCTCTAGTTGTGGAGTTTCTAGTTGCAGAGTATCTAGTTGTGGAGTTTCCAGTTGTGGAGTTTCTAGTTGTGAAGTTGCGGAGTCTCTGGTTGTGAGTTTTTAGTTGTGGAGTTTCTAGTTGTGGAGTTTCGAGTTGTGGAGTCTCTAGTTGTGGAGTTTCTAGTTGTGGAATGTAGAGTTGTGGAGTTTCTAGTTGTGGAGTTACTAGTTGCGGATTTTCTAGCTGTGGATTTTCTAGTTGCGTAACTTAAGGTCGTGAGGTTTCAAGTTGTGGAGTTTCCAGTTGTGGAGTTTCTAGTTGTGGAGTCTCTAGTTGTGTAGTTTCTAGCCGTAGAGTTTCTAGTTGCGGAGTTTCTATTTGTGGAGTATCTAGCGGCGGAGTTTCTAGTTGCAGAGTCTCTGATTGTGGAGTTTATAGTTGCGGAGTCCCTGTTGTGGAGTTTCTAGTTGTGGAGTTTCTAGTTGTGGGGTTTCCAGTTGTGGAGTTATAGTTGTGGACTTTCTAGACATGAAATTTCTTGTAGCCGAATCTCTATTTGTGGAGCTTGTAGTTGTGGACTTTCTAGTTGTTGAGTTTCTAGTTGTGGAGTCTCTAGATGCAGAGTGTCTAGTTGTGGAGTGTCTGGTTGTGGTGCTTCTAGTTGTGGAGTTTCTGGTTGTGGAGTTTCTAGTTGTGGAGTTTCCAGTTGTGGAGTTTCTAGTTGTGGAGTCTCAAGTTGTGGAGTTTAAAGTTGTAGAGTTTCAAGTTGTGGAGTCTCTAGTTGTGGAGGTTCTAGTTGCAGAGTATCTAGTTGTGGAGTTTCCATGTGTGGAGTTTCTAGTTGTCGAGTTGCGGAGTCTCTGGTTGTGGAGTTTCTAGTTGTGGAGTTTCTAGTTGTGGAGTTTCGAGTTGTGGAGTCTTTAGTTGTGGAGTTTCTAGTTGTGGAGTTTCCAGTAGTGGAGTATCTAGTTGTGGAGTTTCCAGTTGTGAAGTATCTAGTTGTGGAGTTTCCAGTTGTGGAGTATCTAGTTGTGAAGTTTTAAGTTGTGAAGTTTCTAGTTGCGGAGTTTCTAGTTGTGGAGTTTTTAATAGAGGAGTTTCTAGTTGTGAAGTTTCAAGTTGCGGAGTCTCAAGTTGTGGAGTTTCCAGTTGTGGAGTTTTAAGTTGTGGAGTTTCTAGTTGCGGAGTTTTTAATAGTGGAGTTTCTAGTTGTGAAGTTTCAAGTTGCGGAGTCTCAAGTTGTGGAGTTTCCAGTTGTGGAGTTTCTAGTTGTGGAGTTTCTAGTTGTTGAATTTCTAGTTGTGAAGTCTCTAGTTTTTCAGTTTCTAGTCGTGGAGTTTCTAGATGTGGAATTTCTAGTTGCCGAGTCTGTATTTGTGAAGTTTGAAGTTGAGGAGTTTCTAGTTGTGGAGTTTCTAGTTGTGGAGTCTCTAGTTGTGGAGTTTCTAGTTGCAGAGTATCTGGTTGTGGAGTTTCCAGTTGTGGAGTTTCTAGTTGTGGAGTTGCGGAGTTTCTATTTGCGGAGTTTCTAGTTATGGAGTTTCTGGTTGTGGAGTTTCTAGTTGTGGAGTTTCCAGCTGTGGAGTTTCGAGTTGTGGAGTTTCTAGTTGCAGAGTCTCTAGTTGTGGAGTTTCAAGTTGTGGAGTCTCTAGTTGTGGAGTTTCTAGTTGCCGAGTTTCCAGTTGTGGAGTATCTAGTAGTGAAATTTCAAGTTGTGGAGTTTCTAGTTGTGGAGTCTCAAGTTGTGGAGTTTAAAGTTGTGGAGTTTCAAGTTGTGGAGTCTCTAGTTGTGGAGTTTCTAGTTGCAGAGTATCTAGTTATGGAGTTTCCAGTTGTGGAGTTTCTAGTTGTGAAGTTGCGGAGTCTATGGTTGTGGAGTATTTAGTTGTGAAGTTTCTAGTTGTGGAGTTTCGAGTTGTGGAGTCTCTAGTTGTGGAGTTTCTAGTTGTGGAGTTTTTAGTTGTGGAGTATCTAGTTGTGGAGTTTCCAGTTGTGAAGTATCTAGCTGTGGAGTTTCCAGTTGTGGAGTATCTAGTTGTGGAGTTTTAAGTTGCGGAGTTTCTAGTTGCGGAGTTTCTAGTTGCGGAGTTTTTAATAGCGGAGTTTCTAGTTGTGAAGTTTCAAGTTGCGGAGTCTCAAGTTGTGGAGTTTCCAGTTGTGGAGTTTTTAGTTGTGGAGTTTTTAATTGTTGAGTTTCTAGTTGTGAAGTCTCTAGTTTTGCAGTTTCTAGCTGTGGAGTTTCTAGATATGGAATTTCTAGTTGCCGAGTCTGTATTTTGTGGAGTTTCTAGTTGTTGAGTTTTTAGTTGTGGAGTTTCTAGTTGTTGAGTTTCTAGTTTGAAGTCTCTAGTAGGGGATTCTCTAGTTGTGGAGTCTCTAGTTTAGGAGTTTCTAGTTGAAGAGATTTTGTTGTGGAGTGTCTAGTTGTGGAGTTTCCAGTTGTGGAGTTTCGAGTTGTGGAGTTTCTAGTTGCAGAGTCTCTAGTTGTGGAGTTTCAAGTTGTGGAGTCTCTAGTTGTGGAGTTTCTAGTTGCCGAGTTTCCAGTTGTGGAGTATATAGTAGTGGAGTTTCCAGTTGTGGAGTCCCTAGTTGTAGAGTTTCTAGTTGCGGAGTCCCAAGCTGTGGAGTTTCAAGTTGTGAAGTTTCTAGTTGTGGACTCTCAAGTTGTGGAGTTTAAAGTTGTGGAGTTTTAAGTTGTGGAGTCTCTAGTTGTGGAGTTTCTAGTTGCAGAGTATCTAGTTGTGGAGTTTCCAGTTGTGGAGTTTCTAGTTGTGAAGTTGCGGAGTCTCTGGTTGTGAGTTTTTAGTTGTGGAGTTTCTAGTTGTGGAGTTTCGAGTTGTGGAGTCTCTAGTTGTGGAGTTTCTAGTTGTGGAATGTAGAGTTGTGGAGTTTCTAGTTGTGGAGTTACTAGTTGCGGATTTTCTAGCTGTGGATTTTCTAGTTGCGTAACTTAAGGTCGTGAGGTTTCTAGTTGCGGAGTTTCTATTTGTGGAGTATCTAGCGGTGGAGTTTCTAGTTGCAGAGTCTCTGATTGTGGAGTTTCTAGTTGCGGAGTCCCTGTTGTGGAGTTTATAGTTGTGGAGTTTCTAGTTGTGGGGTTTCCAGTTGTGGAGTTATAGTTGTGGACTTTCTAGACATGAAATTTCTTGTAGCCGAATCTCTATTTGTGGAGCTTGTAGTTGTGGACTTTCTAGTTGTTGAGTTTCTAGTTGTGGAGTCTCTAGTTGCAGAGTGTCTAGTTGTGGAGTGTCTGGTTGTGGTGTTTCTAGTTGTGGAGTTTCTGGTTGTGGAGTTTCTAGTTGTGGAGTTTCCAGTTGTGGAGTTTCTAGTTGTGGAGTCTCAAGTTGTGGAGTTTAAAGTTGTAGAGTTTCAAGTTGTGGAGTCTCTAGTTGTGGAGTTTCTAGTTGCAGAGTATCTAGTTGTGGAGTTTCCATGTGATGAGTTTCTAGTTGTCGAGTTGCGGAGTCTCTGGTTGTGGAGTTTCTAGTTGTGGAGTTTCTAGTTGTGGAGTTTCGAGTTGTGGAGTCTCTAGTTGTGGAGTTTAAAGTTGTGGAGTTTCAAGTTGTGGAGTATCTAGTTGTGGAGTTTCCAGTTGTGAAGTATCTAGTTGTGGAGTTTCCAGTTGTGGAGTATCTAGTTGTGAAGTTTTAAGTTGTGAAGTTTCTAGTTGCGGAGTTTCTAGTTGCGGAGTTTTTAATAGAGGAGTTTCTAGTTGTGAAGTTTCAAGTTGCGGAGTCTCAAGTTGTGGAGTTTCCAGTTGTGGAGTTTTTAGTTGTGGAGTTTCTATTTGTTGAGTTTCTAGTTGTGAAGTCTCTAGTTTTGCAGTTTCTAGTTGTGGAGTTTCTAGATATGGAATTACTAGTGACCGAGTCTGTATTTGTGGAGTTTGAAGTTGTGGAGTTTCTAGTTGTTGAGTTTCTAGTTGTGGAGTCTCTAGTTGCGGAGTTTCTAGTTGCGGACTTTCTAGTTGTGGAGTTTCTGGTTGTGGAGTTTCTAGTTGAGGAGTTTCAAGTTGTTGAGTTTCTAGTTGTAGAGTCTCTAGTTGCGGAGTTGCTAGTTGTGAAGTTTCTAGTTGCGGAGTTTCTAGTTTTGGAGTTTCTAGTTGTGGAGTTTCTAGTTGCAGAGTCTCCTGTTGCGGAGTTTCTAGTTGCGGAGTTTCTAGTTGGGGAGTTTCCAGTTGTAGAGTTTCTAGTTGTGGAGTTTCTATTTGTGCAGTCTCAAGTTGTGGAGTTTAAACTTGTGGAGTTTCAAGTTGTGGAGTCTATAGTTGTGGTGTTTCTCGTTGTAGATTTTCTAGTTGTGGAGTATCTAGTTGTGGATTTTCCAGTTGTGGAGTTTCTAGTTGTTGAGTTGCGGAGTCTCTAGTTGTTGAGTTTCTAGTTCCAGAGTCTCTAGTTGTGGAGTTTCTAGATATGGAATTACTAGTTGCCGAGTCTGTATTTGTGGAGTTTGAAGTTGTGGAGTTTCTAGTTGTGGAGTTTCTAGTTGTGGAGTCTCTTGTTGTGGAGTTTCAAGTTGTGGAGTGTCTAGTTGTGGAGTTTCTAGTTGTGGAGTCTCTAGTTATGAAGTTTCTAGTTGTGGAGTTTCTGGTTGTGGAGTTTCAAGTTGCGGAGTCTCTAGTTGTGCAGTTTCAAGTTGTGGAGTTTCTAGTTGCGGAGTCTCAAGTTGTGGAGTTTCTAGTTGTGGAACTTCAAGTTGTGGAGTTTCTAGTTGCGGAGTCTCAAGTTGTGGAGTTTCTAGTTGTGGAGTTTCAAGTTGCGGAGTTTCTAGTTGTGGAGCTTCAGGTTGGGGAGTTTCTAGTTTCGGAGTTTCGAGTTGTGGAGTTTCTAGTTGTGGAGTTTCTAGTTGTAGAGTTTCTAGTTGCAGCGTCTCCAGTTTTGGAGTTTCTAGTTGCGAATTCTCTAGTTGAGGAGTCTCTAGTTGTAGAGTTTCTAGTTGTGGAGTTTCTAGTTGTGGAGTTTCAAGTTGTGGAGTTTCTAGTTGCGGCGTCTCAAGTTGTGGAGTTTCTAGTTGCGGAGTGTCTAGTTGTGGTGTTTCTAGCTGTGGAATTTCTTGTTGCGGAGTTTCTAGTTGCGGTGTTCCATAGTTGCAGAGTCTCTAGTTGTGGAGTGTGTAGTTGTGGAGTTTCCAGTTGTGGAGGTTCTAGTAGAGTTTCGAATTTTGAAGTTTCTAGTTGTTCAGTTTCTAGTTTGAAGTCTCTAGTTGTAGATTCTCTAGTTGTGGAGTCTCTAGTTTAGGAGTTTCTAGTTGAAAAGTTTTTAGTTGTGGAGTGTCTAGTTGTGGAGTTTCCAGTTGTGGAGTTTCGAGTTGTAGAGTTTCGAGTTTTGGAGTTTCTAGTTGTGGAATTTTGAGTTGTGGAGTTTCTAGTTGTGAAGTCTCTAGTTTTGCAGTTTCTAGCTGTGGAGTTTCTAGATATGGAATTTCTAGTTGCCGAGTCTGTATTTGTGGAGTTTCTAGTTGTTGAGTTTTTGTTGTGGAGTTTCTAGTTGTTGAGTTTCTAGTTTGAAGTCTCTAGTAGTAGATTCTCTAGTTGTGGAGTCTCTAGTTTAGGAGTTTCTAGTTGAAGAGATTTTGTTGTGGAGTGTCTAGTTGTGGAGTTTCCAGTTGTAGAGTTTCGAGTAGTGAAGTTTCTAGTTGCAGAGTCTCTAGTTGTGGAGTTTCAAGTTGTGGAGTCTCTAGTTGTGGAGTTTCTAGTTGCCGAGTTTCCAGTTGTGGAGTATATAGTAGTGGAGTGTCCAGTTGTGGAGTCCCTAGTTGTGGAGTTTCTAGTTGCGGAGTCCCAAGTTGTGGAGTTTCAAGTTGTGAAGTTTCTAGTTGTGGACTCTCAAGTTGTGGAGTTTAAAGTTGTGGAGTTTTAAGTTGTGGAGTCTCTAGTTGTGGAGTTTCTAGTTGCAGAGTATCTTGTTGTGGAGTTTCCAGTTGTGGAGTTTCTAGTTGTGAAGTTGCGGAGTCTCTGGTTGTGAGTTTTTAGTTGTGGAGTTTCTAGTTGTGGAGTTTCGAGTTGTGGAGTCTCTAGTTGTGGAGTTTCTAGTTGTGGAATGTAGAGTTGTGGAGTTTCTAGTTGTGGAGTTACTAGTTGCGGATTTTCTAGCTGTGGATTTTCTAGTTGCGTAACTTAAGGTCGTGAGGTTTCAAGTTGTGGAGTTTCCAGTTGTGGAGTTTCTAGTTGTGGAGTCTCTAGTTGTGTAGTTTCTAGCCGTGGAGTTTCTAGTTGCGGAGTTTCTATTTGTGGAGTATCTAGCGGCGGAGTTTCTAGTTGCAGAGTCTCTGATTGTGGAGTTTATAGTTGCGGAGTCCCTGTTGTGGAGTTTCTAGTTGTGGAGTTTCTAGTTGTGGGGTTTCCAGTTGTGGAGTTATAGTTGTGGACTTTCTAGACATGAAATTTCTTGTAGCCGAATCTCTATTTGTGGAGCTTGTAGTTGTGGACTTTCTAGTTGTTGAGTTTCTAGTTGTGGAGTCTCTAGATGCAGAGTGTCTAGTTGTGGAGTGTCTGGTTGTGGTGCTTCTAGTTGTGGAGTTTCTGGTTGTGGAGTTTCTAGTTGTGGAGTTTCCAGTTGTGGAGTTTCTAGTTGTGGAGTCTCAAGTTGTGGAGTTTAAAGTTGTAGAGTTTCAAGTTGTGGAGTCTCTAGTTGTGGAGGTTCTAGTTGCAGAGTATCTAGTTGTGGAGTTTCCATGTGTGGAGTTTCTAGTTGTCGAGTTGCGGAGTCTCTGGTTGTGAAGTTTCTAGTTGTGGTGTTTCTAGTTGTGGAGTTTCGAGTTGTGGAGTCTTTAGTTGTGGAGTTTCTAGTTGTGGAGTTTCCAGTAGTGGAGTATCTAGTTGTGGAGTTTCCAGTTGTGAAGTATCTAGTTGTGGAGTTTCCAGTTGTGGAGTATCTAGTTGTGAAGTTTTAAGTTGTGAAGTTTCTAGTTGCGGAGTTTCTAGTTGTGGAGTTTTTAATAGAGGAGTTTCTAGTTGTGAAGTTTCAAGTTGCGGAGTCTCAAGTTGTGGAGTTTCCAGTTGTGGAGTTTTAAGTTGTGGAGTTTCTAGTTGCGGAGTTTTTAATAGTGGAGTTTCTAGTTGTGAAGTTTCAAGTTGCGGAGTCTCAAGTTGTGGAGTTTCCAGTTGTGGAGTTTCTAGTTGTGGAGTTTCTAGTTGTTGAATTTCTAGTTGTGAAGTCTCTAGTTTTTCAGTTTCTAGTCGTGGAGTTTCTAGATGTGGAATTTCTAGTTGCCGAGTCTGTATTTGTGAAGTTTGAAGTTGAGGAGTTTCTAGTTGTGGAGTTTCTAGTTGTGGAGTCTCTAGTTGTGGAGTTTCTAGTTGCAGAGTATCTAGTTGTGGAGTTTCCAGTTGTGGAGTTTCTAGTTGTGGAGTTGCGGAGTTTCTATTTGCGGAGTTTCTAGTTGTGGAGTTTCTGGTTGTGGAGTTTCTAGTTGTGGAGTTTCCAGCTGTGGAGTTTCGAGTTGTGGAGTTTCTAGTTGCAGAGTCTCTAGTTGTGGAGTTTCAAGTTGTGGAGTCTCTAGTTGTGGAGTTTCTAGTTGCCGAGTTTCCAGTTGTGGAGTATCTAGTAGTGAAATTTCAAGTTGTGGAGTTTCTAGTTGTGGAGTCTCAAGTTGTGGAGTTTAAAGTTGTGGAGTTTCAAGTTGTGGAGTCTCTAGTTGTGGAGTTTCTAGTTGCAGAGTATCTAGTTATGGAGTTTCCAGTTGTGGAGTTTCTAGTTGTGAAGTTGCGGAGTCTATGGTTGTGGAGTATTTAGTTGTGAAGTTTCTAGTTGTGGAGTTTCGAGTTGTGGAGTCTCTAGTTGTGGAGTTTCTAGTTGTGGAGTTTTTAGTTGTGGAGTATCTAGTTGTGGAGTTTCCAGTTGTGAAGTATCTAGCTGTGGAGTTTCCAGTTGTGGAGTATCTAGTTGTGGAGTTTTAAGTTGCGGAGTTTCTAGTTGCGGAGTTTCTAGTTGCGGAGTTTTTAATAGCGGAGTTTCTAGTTGTGAAGTTTCAAGTTGCGGAGTCTCAAGTTGTGGAGTTTCCAGTTGTGGAGTTTTTAGTTGTGGAGTTTTTAATTGTTGAGTTTCTAGTTGTGAAGTCTCTAGTTTTGCAGTTTCTAGCTGTGGAGTTTCTAGATATGGAATTTCTAGTTGCCGAGTCTGTATTTTGTGGAGTTTCTAGTTGTTGAGTTTTTAGTTGTGGAGTTTCTAGTTGTTGAGTTTCTAGTTTGAAGTCTCTAGTAGGGGATTCTCTAGTTGTGGAGTCTCTAGTTTAGGAGTTTCTAGTTGAAGAGATTTTGTTGTGGAGTGTCTAGTTGTGGAGTTTCCAGTTGTGGAGTTTCGAGTTGTGGAGTTTCTAGTTGCAGAGTCTCTAGTTGTGGAGTTTCAAGTTGTGGAGTCTCTAGTTGTGGAGTTTCTAGTTGCCGAGTTTCCAGTTGTGGAGTATATAGTAGTGGAGTTTCCAGTTGTGGAGTCCCTAGTTGTAGAGTTTCTAGTTGCGGAGTCCCAAGCTGTGGAGTTTCAAGTTGTGAAGTTTCTAGTTGTGGACTCTCAAGTTGTGGAGTTTAAAGTTGTGGAGTTTTAAGTTGTGGAGTCTCTAGTTGTGGAGTTTCTAGTTGCAGAGTATCTAGTTGTGGAGTTTCCAGTTGTGGAGTTTCTAGTTGTGAAGTTGCGGAGTCTCTGGTTGTGAGTTTTTAGTTGTGGAGTTTCTAGTTGTGGAGTTTCGAGTTGTGGAGTCTCTAGTTGTGGAGTTTCTAGTTGTGGAATGTAGAGTTGTGGAGTTTCTAGTTGTGGAGTTACTAGTTGCGGATTTTCTAGCTGTGGATTTTCTAGTTGCGTAACTTAAGGTCGTGAGGTTTCTAGTTGCGGAGTTTCTATTTGTGGAGTATCTAGCGGTGGAGTTTCTAGTTGCAGAGTCTCTGATTGTGGAGTTTCTAGTTGCGGAGTCCCTGTTGTGGAGTTTATAGTTGTGGAGTTTCTAGTTGTGGGGTTTCCAGTTGTGGAGTTATAGTTGTGGACTTTCTAGACATGAAATTTCTTGTAGCCGAATCTCTATTTGTGGAGCTTGTAGTTGTGGACTTTCTAGTTGTTGAGTTTCTAGTTGTGGAGTCTCTAGTTGCAGAGTGTCTAGTTGTGGAGTGTCTGGTTGTGGTGTTTCTAGTTGTGGAGTTTCTGGTTGTGGAGTTTCTAGTTGTGGAGTTTCCAGTTGTGGAGTTTCTAGTTGTGGAGTCTCAAGTTGTGGAGTTTAAAGTTGTAGAGTTTCAAGTTGTGGAGTCTCTAGTTGTGGAGTTTCTAGTTGCAGAGTATCTAGTTGTGGAGTTTCCATGTGATGAGTTTCTAGTTGTCGAGTTGCGGAGTCTCTGGTTGTGGAGTTTCTAGTTGTGGAGTTTCTAGTTGTGGAGTTTCGAGTTGTGGAGTCTCTAGTTGTGGAGTTTAAAGTTGTGGAGTTTCAAGTTGTGGAGTATCTAGTTGTGGAGTTTCCAGTTGTGAAGTATCTAGTTGTGGAGTTTCCAGTTGTGGAGTATCTAGTTGTGAAGTTTTAAGTTGTGAAGTTTCTAGTTGCGGAGTTTCTAGTTGCGGAGTTTTTAATAGAGGAGTTTCTAGTTGTGAAGTTTCAAGTTGCGGAGTCTCAAGTTGTGGAGTTTCCAGTTGTGGAGTTTTTAGTTGTGGAGTTTCTATTTGTTGAGTTTCTAGTTGTGAAGTCTCTAGTTTTGCAGTTTCTAGTTGTGGAGTTTCTAGATATGGAATTACTAGTGACCGAGTCTGTATTTGTGGAGTTTGAAGTTGTGGAGTTTCTAGTTGTTGAGTTTCTAGTTGTGGAGTCTCTAGTTGCGGAGTTTCTAGTTGCGGACTTTCTAGTTGTGGAGTTTCTGGTTGTGGAGTTTCTAGTTGAGGAGTTTCAAGTTGTTGAGTTTCTAGTTGTAGAGTCTCTAGTTGCGGAGTTGCTAGTTGTGAAGTTTCTAGTTGCGGAGTTTCTAGTTTTGGAGTTTCTAGTTGTGGAGTTTCTAGTTGCAGAGTCTCCTGTTGCGGAGTTTCTAGTTGCGGAGTTTCTAGTTGGGGAGTTTCCAGTTGTAGAGTTTCTAGTTGTGGAGTTTCTATTTGTGCAGTCTCAAGTTGTGGAGTTTAAACTTGTGGAGTTTCAAGTTGTGGAGTCTATAGTTGTGGTGTTTCTCGTTGTAGATTTTCTAGTTGTGGAGTATCTAGTTGTGGATTTTCCAGTTGTGGAGTTTCTAGTTGTTGAGTTGCGGAGTCTCTAGTTGTTGAGTTTCTAGTTCCAGAGTCTCTAGTTGTGGAGTTTCTAGATATGGAATTACTAGTTGCCGAGTCTGTATTTGTGGAGTTTGAAGTTGTGGAGTTTCTAGTTGTGGAGTTTCTAGTTGTGGAGTCTCTTGTTGTGGAGTTTCAAGTTGTGGAGTGTCTAGTTGTGGAGTTTCTAGTTGTGGAGTCTCTAGTTATGAAGTTTCTAGTTGTGGAGTTTCTGGTTGTGGAGTTTCAAGTTGCGGAGTCTCTAGTTGTGCAGTTTCAAGTTGTGGAGTTTCTAGTTGCGGAGTCTCAAGTTGTGGAGTTTCTAGTTGTGGAACTTCAAGTTGTGGAGTTTCTAGTTGCGGAGTCTCAAGTTGTGGAGTTTCTAGTTGTGGAGTTTCAAGTTGCGGAGTTTCTAGTTGTGGAGCTTCAGGTTGGGGAGTTTCTAGTTTCGGAGTTTCGAGTTGTGGAGTTTCTAGTTGTGGAGTTTCTAGTTGTAGAGTTTCTAGTTGCAGCGTCTCCAGTTTTGGAGTTTCTAGTTGCGAATTCTCTAGTTGAGGAGTCTCTAGTTGTAGAGTTTCTAGTTGTGGAGTTTCTAGTTGTGGAGTTTCAAGTTGTGGAGTTTCTAGTTGCGGCGTCTCAAGTTGTGGAGTTTCTAGTTGCGGAGTGTCTAGTTGTGGTGTTTCTAGCTGTGGAATTTCTTGTTGCGGAGTTTCTAGTTGCGGTGTTCCATAGTTGCAGAGTCTCTAGTTGTGGAGTGTGTAGTTGTGGAGTTTCCAGTTGTGGAGGTTCTAGTAGAGTTTCGAATTTTGAAGTTTCTAGTTGTTCAGTTTCTAGTTTGAAGTCTCTAGTTGTAGATTCTCTAGTTGTGGAGTCTCTAGTTTAGGAGTTTCTAGTTGAAAAGTTTTTAGTTGTGGAGTGTCTAGTTGTGGAGTTTCCAGTTGTGGAGTTTCGAGTTGTAGAGTTTCGAGTTTTGGAGTTTCTAGTTGTGGAATTTTGAGTTGTGGAGTTTCTAGTTGTGAAGTCTCTAGTTTTGCAGTTTCTAGCTGTGGAGTTTCTAGATATGGAATTTCTAGTTGCCGAGTCTGTATTTGTGGAGTTTCTAGTTGTTGAGTTTTTGTTGTGGAGTTTCTAGTTGTTGAGTTTCTAGTTTGAAGTCTCTAGTAGTAGATTCTCTAGTTGTGGAGTCTCTAGTTTAGGAGTTTCTAGTTGAAGAGATTTTGTTGTGGAGTGTCTAGTTGTGGAGTTTCCAGTTGTAGAGTTTCGAGTAGTGAAGTTTCTAGTTGCAGAGTCTCTAGTTGTGGAGTTTCAAGTTGTGGAGTCTCTAGTTGTGGAGTTTCTAGTTGCCGAGTTTCCAGTTGTGGAGTATATAGTAGTGGAGTGTCCAGTTGTGGAGTCCCTAGTTGTGGAGTTTCTAGTTGCGGAGTCCCAAGTTGTGGAGTTTCAAGTTGTGAAGTTTCTAGTTGTGGACTCTCAAGTTGTGGAGTTTAAAGTTGTGGAGTTTTAAGTTGTGGAGTCTCTAGTTGTGGAGTTTCTAGTTGCAGAGTATCTTGTTGTGGAGTTTCCAGTTGTGGAGTTTCTAGTTGTGAAGTTGCGGAGTCTCTGGTTGTGAGTTTTTAGTTGTGGAGTTTCTAGTTGTGGAGTTTCGAGTTGTGGAGTCTCTAGTTGTGGAGTTTCTAGTTGTGGAATGTAGAGTTGTGGAGTTTCTAGTTGTGGAGTTACTAGTTGCGGATTTTCTAGCTGTGGATTTTCTAGTTGCGTAACTTAAGGTCGTGAGGTTTCAAGTTGTGGAGTTTCCAGTTGTGGAGTTTCTAGTTGTGGAGTCTCTAGTTGTGTAGTTTCTAGCCGTGGAGTTTCTAGTTGCGGAGTTTCTATTTGTGGAGTATCTAGCGGCGGAGTTTCTAGTTGCAGAGTCTCTGATTGTGGAGTTTATAGTTGCGGAGTCCCTGTTGTGGAGTTTCTAGTTGTGGAGTTTCTAGTTGTGGGGTTTCCAGTTGTGGAGTTATAGTTGTGGACTTTCTAGACATGAAATTTCTTGTAGCCGAATCTCTATTTGTGGAGCTTGTAGTTGTGGACTTTCTAGTTGTTGAGTTTCTAGTTGTGGAGTCTCTAGATGCAGAGTGTCTAGTTGTGGAGTGTCTGGTTGTGGTGCTTCTAGTTGTGGAGTTTCTGGTTGTGGAGTTTCTAGTTGTGGAGTTTCCAGTTGTGGAGTTTCTAGTTGTGGAGTCTCAAGTTGTGGAGTTTAAAGTTGTAGAGTTTCAAGTTGTGGAGTCTCTAGTTGTGGAGGTTCTAGTTGCAGAGTATCTAGTTGTGGAGTTTCCATGTGTGGAGTTTCTAGTTGTCGAGTTGCGGAGTCTCTGGTTGTGAAGTTTCTAGTTGTGGTGTTTCTAGTTGTGGAGTTTCGAGTTGTGGAGTCTTTAGTTGTGGAGTTTCTAGTTGTGGAGTTTCCAGTAGTGGAGTATCTAGTTGTGGAGTTTCCAGTTGTGAAGTATCTAGTTGTGGAGTTTCCAGTTGTGGAGTATCTAGTTGTGAAGTTTTAAGTTGTGAAGTTTCTAGTTGCGGAGTTTCTAGTTGTGGAGTTTTTAATAGAGGAGTTTCTAGTTGTGAAGTTTCAAGTTGCGGAGTCTCAAGTTGTGGAGTTTCCAGTTGTGGAGTTTTAAGTTGTGGAGTTTCTAGTTGCGGAGTTTTTAATAGTGGAGTTTCTAGTTGTGAAGTTTCAAGTTGCGGAGTCTCAAGTTGTGGAGTTTCCAGTTGTGGAGTTTCTAGTTGTGGAGTTTCTAGTTGTTGAATTTCTAGTTGTGAAGTCTCTAGTTTTTCAGTTTCTAGTCGTGGAGTTTCTAGATGTGGAATTTCTAGTTGCCGAGTCTGTATTTGTGAAGTTTGAAGTTGAGGAGTTTCTAGTTGTGGAGTTTCTAGTTGTGGAGTCTCTAGTTGTGGAGTTTCTAGTTGCAGAGTATCTAGTTGTGGAGTTTCCAGTTGTGGAGTTTCTAGTTGTGGAGTTGCGGAGTTTCTATTTGCGGAGTTTCTAGTTGTGGAGTTTCTGGTTGTGGAGTTTCTAGTTGTGGAGTTTCCAGCTGTGGAGTTTCGAGTTGTGGAGTTTCTAGTTGCAGAGTCTCTAGTTGTGGAGTTTCAAGTTGTGGAGTCTCTAGTTGTGGAGTTTCTAGTTGCCGAGTTTCCAGTTGTGGAGTATCTAGTAGTGAAATTTCAAGTTGTGGAGTTTCTAGTTGTGGAGTCTCAAGTTGTGGAGTTTAAAGTTGTGGAGTTTCAAGTTGTGGAGTCTCTAGTTGTGGAGTTTCTAGTTGCAGAGTATCTAGTTATGGAGTTTCCAGTTGTGGAGTTTCTAGTTGTGAAGTTGCGGAGTCTATGGTTGTGGAGTATTTAGTTGTGAAGTTTCTAGTTGTGGAGTTTCGAGTTGTGGAGTCTCTAGTTGTGGAGTTTCTAGTTGTGGAGTTTTTAGTTGTGGAGTATCTAGTTGTGGAGTTTCCAGTTGTGAAGTATCTAGCTGTGGAGTTTCCAGTTGTGGAGTATCTAGTTGTGGAGTTTTAAGTTGCGGAGTTTCTAGTTGCGGAGTTTCTAGTTGCGGAGTTTTTAATAGCGGAGTTTCTAGTTGTGAAGTTTCAAGTTGCGGAGTCTCAAGTTGTGGAGTTTCCAGTTGTGGAGTTTTTAGTTGTGGAGTTTTTAATTGTTGAGTTTCTAGTTGTGAAGTCTCTAGTTTTGCAGTTTCTAGCTGTGGAGTTTCTAGATATGGAATTTCTAGTTGCCGAGTCTGTATTTTGTGGAGTTTCTAGTTGTTGAGTTTTTAGTTGTGGAGTTTCTAGTTGTTGAGTTTCTAGTTTGAAGTCTCTAGTAGTAGATTCTCTAGTTGTGGAGTCTCTAGTTTAGGAGTTTCTAGTTGAAGAGATTTTGTTGTGGAGTGTCTAGTTGTGGAGTTTCCAGTTGTAGGAGTTTCGAGTTGTGGAGTTTCTAGTTGCAGAGTCTCTAGTTGTGGAGTTTCAAGTTGTGGAGTCTCTAGTTGTGGAGTTTCTAGTTGCCGAGTTTCCAGTTGTGGAGTATATAGTAGTGGAGTTTCCAGTTGTGGAGTCCCTAGTTGTAGAGTTTCTAGTTGCGGAGTCCCAAGCTGTGGAGTTTCAAGTTGTGAAGTTTCTAGTTGTGGACTCTCAAGTTGTGGAGTTTAAAGTTGTGGAGTTTTAAGTTGTGGAGTCTCTAGTTGTGGAGTTTCTAGTTGCAGAGTATCTAGTTGTGGAGTTTCCAGTTGTGGAGTTTCTAGTTGTGAAGTTGCGGAGTCTCTGGTTGTGAGTTTTTAGTTGTGGAGTTTCTAGTTGTGGAGTTTCGAGTTGTGGAGTCTCTAGTTGTGGAGTTTCTAGTTGTGGAATGTAGAGTTGTGGAGTTTCTAGTTGTGGAGTTACTAGTTGCGGATTTTCTAGCTGTGGATTTTCTAGTTGCGTAACTTAAGGTCGTGAGGTTTCAAGTTGTGGAGTTTTTATTTGTGGAGTTTCCAGTTGTGGAGTTTCTAGTTGTGGAGTCTCTAGTTGTGTAGTTTCTAGCTGTGGAGTTTCTAGTTGCGGAGTTTCTATTTGTGGAGTATCTAGCGGCGGAGTTTCTAGTTGCAGAGTCTCTGATTGTGGAGTTTCTAGTTGCGGAGTCCCTGTTGTGGAGTTTATAGTTGTGGAGTTTCTAGTTGTGGGGTTTCCAGTTGTGGAGTTATAGTTGTGGACTTTCTAGACATGAAATTTCTTGTAGCCGAATCTCTATTTGTGGAGCTTGTAGTTGTGGACTTTCTAGTTGTTGAGTTTCTAGTTGTGGAGTCTCTAGTTGCAGAGTGTCTAGTTGTGGAGTGTCTGGTTGTGGTGTTTCTAGTTGTGGAGTTTCTGGTTGTGGAGTTTCTAGTTGTGGAGTTTCCAGTTGTGGAGTTTCTAGTTGTGGAGTCTCAAGTTGTGGAGTTTAAAGTTGTAGAGTTTCAAGTTGTGGAGTCTCTAGTTGTGGAGTTTCTAGTTGCAGAGTATCTAGTTGTGGAGTTTCCATGTGATGAGTTTCTAGTTGTCGAGTTGCGGAGTCTCTGGTTGTGGAGTTTCTAGTTGTGGAGTTTCTAGTTGTGGAGTTTCGAGTTGTGGAGTCTCTAGTTGTGGAGTTTAAAGTTGTGGAGTTTCAAGTTGTGGAGTATCTAGTTGTGGAGTTTCCAGTTGTGAAGTATCTAGTTGTGGAGTTTCCAGTTGTGGAGTATCTAGTTGTGAAGTTTTAAGTTGTGAAGTTTCTAGTTGCGGAGTTTCTAGTTGCGGAGTTTTTAATACAGGAGTTTCTAGTTGTGAAGTTTCAAGTTGCGGAGTCTCAAGTTGTGGAGTTTCCAGTTGTGGAGTTTTTAGTTGTGGAGTTTCTATTTGTTGAGTTTCTAGTTGTGAAGTCTCTAGTTTTGCAGTTTCTAGTTGTGGAGTTTCTAGATATGGAATTACTAGTGACCGAGTCTGTATTTGTGGAGTTTGAAGTTGTGGAGTTTCTAGTTGTTGAGTTTCTAGTTGTGGAGTCTCTAGTTGCGGAGTTTCTAGTTGCGGACTTTCTAGTTGTGGAGTTTCTGGTTGTGGAGTTTCTAGTTGAGGAGTTTCAAGTTGTTGAGTTTCTAGTTGTAGAGTCTCTAGTTGCGGAGTTGCTAGTTGTGAAGTTTCTAGTTGCGGAGTTTCTAGTTTTGGAGTTTCTAGTTGTGGAGTTTCTAGTTGCAGAGTCTCCTGTTGCAGAGTTTCTAGTTGCGGAGTTTCTAGTTGGGGAGTTTCCAGTTGTAGAGTTTCTAGTTGTGGAGTTTCTATTTGTGCAGTCTCAAGTTGTGGAGTTTAAACTTGTGGAGTTTCAAGTTGTGGAGTCTATAGTTGTGGTGTTTCTCGTTGTAGATTTTCTAGTTGTGGAGTATCTAGTTGTGGATTTTCCAGTTGTGGAGTTTCTATTTGTTGAGTTGCGGAGTCTCTAGTTGTTGAGTTTCTAGTTCCAGAGTCTCTAGTTGTGGAGTTTCTAGATATGGAATTACTAGTTGCCGAGTCTGTATTTGTGGAGTTTGAAGTTGTGGAGTTTCTAGTTGTGGAGTTTCTAGTTGTGGAGTCTCTTGTTGTGGAGTTTCAAGTTGTGGAGTGTCTAGTTGTGGAGTTTCTAGTTGTGGAGTCTCTAGTTATGAAGTTTCTAGTTGTGGAGTTTCTGGTTGTGGAGTTTCTAGTTGCGGAGTCTCTAGTTGTGCAGTTTCAAGTTGTGGAGTTTCTAGTTGCGGAGTCTCAAGTTGTGGAGTTTCTAGTTGTGGAACTTCAAGTTGTGGAGTTTCTAGTTGCGGAGTCTCAAGTTGTGGAGTTTCTAGTTGTGGAGTTTCAAGTTGCGGAGTTTCTAGTTGTGGAGCTTCAGGTTGTGGAGTTTCTAGTTTCGGAGTTTCGAGTTGTGGAGTTTCTAGTTGTGGAGTTTCTAGTTGTAGAGTTTCTAGTTGCAGCGTCTCCAGTTTTGGAGTTTCTAGTTGCGAATTCTCTAGTTGAGGAGTCTCTAGTTGTAGAGTTTCTAGTTGTGGAGTTTCTAGTTGTGGAGTTTCAAGTTGTGGAGTTTCTAGTTGCGGCGTCTCAAGTTGTGGAGTTTCTAGTTGCGGAGTGTCTAGTTGTGGTGTTTCTAGCTGTGGAATTTCTTGTTGCGGAGTTTCTAGTTGCGGTGTTCCATAGTTGCAGAGTCTCTAGTTGTGGAGTGTGTAGTTGTGGAGTTTCCAGTTGTGGAGGTTCTAGTAGAGTTTCGAATTTTGAAGTTTCTAGTTGTTCAGTTTCTAGTTTGAAGTCTCTAGTTGTAGATTCTCTAGTTGTGGAGTCTCTAGTTTAGGAGTTTCTAGTTGAAAAGTTTTTAGTTGTGGAGTGTCTAGTTGTGGAGTTTCCAGTTGTGGAGTTTCGAGTTGTAGAGTTTCGAGTTTTGGAGTTTCTAGTTGTGGAATTTTGAGTTGTGGAGTTTCTAGTTGTGAAGTCTCTAGTTTTGCAGTTTCTAGCTGTGGAGTTTCTAGATATGGAATTTCTAGTTGCCGAGTCTGTATTTGTGGAGTTTCTAGTTGTTGAGTTTTTGTTGTGGAGTTTCTAGTTGTTGAGTTTCTAGTTTGAAGTCTCTAGTAGTAGATTCTCTAGTTGTGGAGTCTCTAGTTTAGGAGTTTCTAGTTGAAGAGATTTTGTTGTGGAGTGTCTAGTTGTGGAGTTTCCAGTTGTAGAGTTTCGAGTAGTGAAGTTTCTAGTTGCAGAGTCTCTAGTTGTGGAGTTTCAAGTTGTGGAGTCTCTAGTTGTGGAGTTTCTAGTTGCCGAGTTTCCAGTTGTGGAGTATATAGTAGTGGAGTGTCCAGTTGTGGAGTCCCTAGTTGTGGAGTTTCTAGTTGCGGAGTCCCAAGTTGTGGAGTTTCAAGTTGTGAAGTTTCTAGTTGTGGACTCTCAAGTTGTGGAGTTTTAAGTTGTGGAGTCTCTAGTTGTGGAGTTTCTAGTTGCAGAGTATCTAGTTGTGGAGTTTCCAGTTGTGGAGTTTCTAGTTGTGAAGTTGCGGAGTCTCTGGTTGTGAGTTTTTAGTTGTGGAGTTTCTAGTTGTGGAGTTTCGAGTTGTGGAGTCTCTAGTTGTGGAGTTTCTAGTTGTGGAATGTAGAGTTGTGGAGTTTCTAGTTGTGGAGTTACTAGTTGCGGATTTTCTAGCTGTGGATTTTCTAGTTGCGTAACTTAAGGTCGTGAGGTTTCAAGTTGTGGAGTTTCCAGTTGTGGAGTTTCTAGTTGTGGAGTCTCTAGTTGTGTAGTTTCTAGCCGTGGAGTTTCTAGTTGCGGAGTTTCTATTTGTGGAGTATCTAGCGGCGGAGTTTCTAGTTGCAGAGTCTCTGATTGTGGAGTTTATAGTTGCGGAGTCCCTGTTGTGGAGTTTCTAGTTGTGGAGTTTCTAGTTGTGGGGTTTCCAGTTGTGGAGTTATAGTTGTGGACTTTCTAGACATGAAATTTCTTGTAGCCGAATCTCTATTTGTGGAGCTTGTAGTTGTGGACTTTCTAGTTGTTGAGTTTCTAGTTGTGGAGTCTCTAGATGCAGAGTGTCTAGTTGTGGAGTGTCTGGTTGTGGTGCTTCTAGTTGTGGAGTTTCTGGTTGTGGAGTTTCTAGTTGTGGAGTTTCCAGTTGTGGAGTTTCTAGTTGTGGAGTCTCAAGTTGTGGAGTTTAAAGTTGTAGAGTTTCAAGTTGTGGAGTCTCTAGTTGTGGAGGTTCTAGTTGCAGAGTATCTAGTTGTGGAGTTTCCATGTGTGGAGTTTCTAGTTGTCGAGTTGCGGAGTCTCTGGTTGTGGAGTTTCTAGTTGTGGAGTTTCTAGTTGTGGAGTTTCGAGTTGTGGAGTCTTTAGTTGTGGAGTTTCTAGTTGTGGAGTTTCCAGTAGTGGAGTATCTAGTTGTGGAGTTTCCAGTTGTGAAGTATCTAGTTGTGGAGTTTCCAGTTGTGGAGTATCTAGTTGTGAAGTTTTAAGTTGTGAAGTTTCTAGTTGCGGAGTTTCTAGTTGTGGAGTTTTTAATAGAGGAGTTTCTAGTTGTGAAGTTTCAAGTTGCGGAGTCTCAAGTTGTGGAGTTTCCAGTTGTGGAGTTTTTAGTTGTGGAGTTTCTATTTGTTGAGTTTCTAGTTGTGAAGTCTCTAGTTTTGCAGTTTCTAGTTGTGGAGTTTCTAGATATGGAATTACTAGTGACCGAGTCTGTATTTGTGGAGTTTGAAGTTGTGGAGTTTCTAGTTGTTGAGTTTCTAGTTGTGGAGTCTCTAGTTGCGGAGTTTCTAGTTGCGGACTTTCTAGTTGTGGAGTTTCTGGTTGTGGAGTTTCTAGTTGAGGAGTTTCAAGTTGTTGAGTTTCTAGTTGTAGAGTCTCTAGTTGCGGAGTTGCTAGTTGTGAAGTTTCTAGTTGCGGAGTTTCTAGTTTTGGAGTTTCTAGTTGTGGAGTTTCTAGTTGCAGAGTCTCCTGTTGCAGAGTTTCTAGTTGCGGAGTTTCTAGTTGGGGAGTTTCCAGTTGTAGAGTTTCTAGTTGTGGAGTTTCTATTTGTGCAGTCTCAAGTTGTGGAGTTTAAACTTGTGGAGTTTCAAGTTGTGGAGTCTATAGTTGTGGTGTTTCTCGTTGTAGATTTTCTAGTTGTGGAGTATCTAGTTGTGGATTTTCCAGTTGTGGAGTTTCTATTTGTTGAGTTGCGGAGTCTCTAGTTGTTGAGTTTCTAGTTCCAGAGTCTCTAGTTGTGGAGTTTCTAGATATGGAATTACTAGTTGCCGAGTCTGTATTTGTGGAGTTTGAAGTTGTGGAGTTTCTAGTTGTGGAGTTTCTAGTTGTGGAGTCTCTTGTTGTGGAGTTTCAAGTTGTGGAGTGTCTAGTTGTGGAGTTTCTAGTTGTGGAGTCTCTAGTTATGAAGTTTCTAGTTGTGGAGTTTCTGGTTGTGGAGTTTCTAGTTGCGGAGTCTCTAGTTGTGCAGTTTGAAGTTGTGGAGTTTCTAGTTGCAGAGTCTCAAGTTGTGGAGTTTCTAGTTGTGGAACTTCAAGTTGTGGAGTTTCTAGTTGCGGAGTCTCAAGTTGTGGAGTTTCTAGTTGTGGAGTTTCAAGTTGCGGAGTTTCTAGTTGTGGAGCTTCAGGTTGTGGAGTTTCTAGTTTCGGAGTTTCGAGTTGTGGAGTTTCTAGTTGTGGAGTTTCTAGTTGTAGAGTTTCTAGTTGCAGCGTCTCCAGTTTTGGAGTTTCTAGTTGCGAATTCTCTAGTTGAGGAGTCTCTAGTTGTAGAGTTTCTAGTTGTGGAGTTTCTAGTTGTGGAGTTTCAAGTTGTGGAGTTTCTAGTTGCGGCGTCTCAAGTTGTGGAGTTTCTAGTTGCGGAGTGTCTAGTTGTGGTGTTTCTAGCTGTGGAATTTCTTGTTGCGGAGTTTCTAGTTGCGGTGTTCCATAGTTGCAGAGTCTCTAGTTGTGGAGTGTGTAGTTGTGGAGTTTCCAGTTGTGGAGGTTCTAGTAGAGTTTCGAATTTTGAAGTTTCTAGTTGTTCAGTTTCTAGTTTGAAGTCTCTAGTTGTAGATTCTCTAGTTGTGGAGTCTCTAGTTTAGGAGTTTCTAGTTGAAAAGTTTTTAGTTGTGGAGTGTCTAGTTGTGGAGTTTCCAGTTGTGGAGTTTCGAGTTGTAGAGTTTCGAGTTTTGGAGTTTCTAGTTGTGGAATTTTGAGTTGTGGAGTTTCTAGTTGTGAAGTCTCTAGTTTTGCAGTTTCTAGCTGTGGAGTTTCTAGATATGGAATTTCTAGTTGCCGAGTCTGTATTTGTGGAGTTTCTAGTTGTTGAGTTTTTGTTGTGGAGTTTCTAGTTGTTGAGTTTCTAGTTTGAAGTCTCTAGTAGTAGATTCTCTAGTTGTGGAGTCTCTAGTTTAGGAGTTTCTAGTTGAAGAGATTTTGTTGTGGAGTGTCTAGTTGTGGAGTTTCCAGTTGTAGAGTTTCGAGTAGTGAAGTTTCTAGTTGCAGAGTCTCTAGTTGTGGAGTTTCAAGTTGTGGAGTCTCTAGTTGTGGAGTTTCTAGTTGCCGAGTTTCCAGTTGTGGAGTATATAGTAGTGGAGTGTCCAGTTGTGGAGTCCCTAGTTGTGGAGTTTCTAGTTGCGGAGTCCCAAGTTGTGGAGTTTCAAGTTGTGAAGTTTCTAGTTGTGGACTCTCAAGTTGTGGAGTTTAAAGTTGTGGAGTTTTAAGTTGTGGAGTCTCTAGTTGTGGAGTTTCTAGTTGCAGAGTATCTAGTTGTGGAGTTTCCAGTTGTGGAGTTTCTAGTTGTGAAGTTGCGGAGTCTCTGGTTGTGAGTTTTTTGTTGTGGAGTTTCTAGTTGTGGAGTTTCGAGTTGTGGAGTCTCTAGCTGTGGAGTTTCTAGTTGTGGAATGTAGAGTTGTGGAGTTTCTAGTTGTGGAGTTACTAGTTGCGGATTTTCTAGCTGTGGATTTTCTAGTTGCGTAACTTAAGGTCGTGAGGTTTCAAGTTGTGGAGTTTCCAGTTGTGGAGTTTCTAGTTGTGGAGTCTCTAGTTGTGTAGTTTCTAGCCGTGGAGTTTCTAGTTGCGGAGTTTCTATTTGTGGAGTATCTAGCGGCGGAGTTTCTAGTTGCAGAGTCTCTGATTGTGGAGTTTATAGTTGCGGAGTCCCTGTTGTGGAGTTTCTAGTTGTGGAGTTTCTAGTTGTGGGGTTTCCAGTTGTGGAGTTATAGTTGTGGACTTTCTAGACATGAAATTTCTTGTAGCCGAATCTCTATTTGTGGAGCTTGTAGTTGTGGACTTTCTAGTTGTTGAGTTTCTAGTTGTGGAGTCTCTAGATGCAGAGTGTCTAGTTGTGGAGTGTCTGGTTGTGGTGCTTCTAGTTGTGGAGTTTCTGGTTGTGGAGTTTCTAGTTGTGGAGTTTCCAGTTGTGGAGTTTCTAGTTGTGGAGTCTCAAGTTGTGGAGTTTAAAGTTGTAGAGTTTCAAGTTGTGGAGTCTCTAGTTGTGGAGGTTCTAGTTGCAGAGTATCTAGTTGTGGAGTTTCCATGTGTGGAGTTTCTAGTTGTCGAGTTGCGGAGTCTCTGGTTGTGGAGTTTCTAGTTGTGGAGTTTCTAGTTGTGGAGTTTCGAGTTGTGGAGTCTTTAGTTGTGGAGTTTCTAGTTGTGGAGTTTCCAGTAGTGGAGTATCTAGTTGTGGAGTTTCCAGTTGTGAAGTATCTAGTTGTGGAGTTTCCAGTTGTGGAGTATCTAGTTGTGAAGTTTTAAGTTGTGAAGTTTCTAGTTGCGGAGTTTCTAGTTGTGGAGTTTTTAATAGAGGAGTTTCTAGTTGTGAAGTTTCAAGTTGCGGAGTCTCAAGTTGTGGAGTTTCCAGTTGTGGAGTTTTAAGTTGTGGAGTTTCTAGTTGCGGAGTTTTTAATAGTGGAGTTTCTAGTTGTGAAGTTTCAAGTTGCGGAGTCTCAAGTTGTGGAGTTTCCAGTTGTGGAGTTTCTAGTTGTGGAGTTTCTAGTTGTTGAATTTCTAGTTGTGAAGTCTCTAGTTTTTCAGTTTCTAGTCGTGGAGTTTCTAGATGTGGAATTTCTAGTTGCCGAGTCTGTATTTGTGAAGTTTGAAGTTGAGGAGTTTCTAGTTGTGGAGTTTCTAGTTGTGGAGTCTCTAGTTGTGGAGTTTCTAGTTGCAGAGTATCTAGTTGTGGAGTTTCCAGTTGTGGAGTTTCTAGTTGTGGAGTTGCGGAGTTTCTATTTGCGGAGTTTCTAGTTGTGGAGTTTCTGGTTGTGGAGTTTCTAGTTGTGGAGTTTCCAGCTGTGGAGTTTCGAGTTGTGGAGTTTCTAGTTGCAGAGTCTCTAGTTGTGGAGTTTCAAGTTGTGGAGTCTCTAGTTGTGGAGTTTCTAGTTGCCGAGTTTCCAGTTGTGGAGTATCTAGTAGTGAAATTTCAAGTTGTGGAGTTTCTAGTTGTGGAGTCTCAAGTTGTGGAGTTTAAAGTTGTGGAGTTTCAAGTTGTGGAGTCTCTAGTTGTGGAGTTTCTAGTTGCAGAGTATCTAGTTATGGAGTTTCCAGTTGTGGAGTTTCTAGTTGTGAAGTTGCGGAGTCTATGGTTGTGGAGTATTTAGTTGTGAAGTTTCTAGTTGTGGAGTTTCGATTTCTGGAGTCTCTAGTTGTGGAGTTTCTTGTTGTGGAGTTTTTAGTTGTGGAGTATCTAGTTGTGGAGTTTCCAGTTGTGAAGTATCTAGCTGTGGAGTTTCCAGTTGTGGAGTATCTAGTTGTGGAGTTTTAAGTTGCGGAGTTTCTATTTGCGGAGTTTCTAGTTGCGGAGTTTTTAATAGTGGAGTTTCTAGTTGTGAATTTTCAAGTTGCGGAGTCTCAAGTTGTGGAGTTTCCAGTTGTGGAGTTTTTAGTTGTGGAGTTTTTAATTGTTGAGTTTCTAGTTGTGAAGTCTCTAGTTTTGCAGTTTCTAGCTGTGGAGTTTCTAGATATGAAATTTCTAGTTGCCAAGTCTGTATTTTGTGGAGTTTCTAGTTGTTGAGTTTTTAGTTGTGGAGTTTCTAGTTGTTGAGTTTCTAGTTTGAAGTCTCTAGTAGTAGATTCTCTAGTTGTGGAGTCTCTAGTTTAGGAGTTTCTAGTTGAAGAGATTTTGTTGTGGAGTGTCTAGTTGTGGAGTTTCCATTTGTGGAGTTTCGAGTTGTGGAGTTTCTAGTTGCAGAGTCTCTAGTTGTGGAGTTTCAAGTTGTGGAGTCTCTAGTTGTGGAGATTCTAGTTGCCGAGTTTCCAGTTGTGGAGTATATAGTAGTGGAGTTTCCAGTTGTGGAGTCCCTAGTTGTAGAGTTTCTAGTTGCGGAGTCTCAAGCTGTGGAGTTTCAAGTTGTGAAGTTTCTAGTTGTGGACTCTCAAGTTGTGGAGTTTAAAGTTGTGGAGTTTTAAGTTGTGGAGTCTCTAGTTGTGGAGTTTATAGTTGCAGAGTATCTAGTTGTGGAGTTTCCAGTTGTGGAGTTTCTAGTTGTGAAGTTGCGGAGTCTCTGGTTGTGAGTTTTTAGTTGTGGAGTTTCTAGTTGTGGAGTTTCGAGTTGTGGAGTCTCTAGTTGTGGAGTTTCTAGTTGTGGAATGTAGAGTTGTGGAGTTTCTAGTTGTGGAGTTACTAGTTGCGGATTTTCTAGCTGTGGATTTTCTAGTTGCGTAACTTAAGGTCGTGAGGTTTCAAGTTGTGGAGTCTCTAGTTGTGTAGTTTCTAGCTGCGGAGTTTCTAGTTGCGGAGTTTCTCTTTGTGGAGTATCTAGCTGCGGAGTTTCTAGTTGCAGAGTCTCTGATTGTGGAGTTTCTAGTTGCGGAGTCTCTAGTTGTGGAGTTTCTAGTTGTGGAGTTTCTAGTTGTGGGGTTTCCAGTTGTGGAGTTATAGTTGTGGACTTTCTAGACATGAAATTTCTTGTAGCCGAATCTCTATTTGTGGAGCTTGTAGTTGTGGACTTTCTAGTTGTTGAGTTTCTAGTTGTGGAGTCTCTAGTTGCAGAGTGTCTAGTTGTGGAGTGTCTGGTTGTGGTGTTTCTAGTTGTGGAGTTTCTGGTTGTGGAGTTTCTAGTTGTGGAGTTTCCAGTTGTGGAGTTTCTAGTTGTGGAGTCTCAAGTTGTGGATTTTAATGTTGTAGAGTTTCAAGTTGTGGAGTCTCTAGTTGTGGAGTTTCTAGTTGCAGAGTATCTAGTTGTGGAGTTTCCATGTGTGGAGTTTCTAGTTGTCGAGTTGCGGAGTCTCTGGTTGTGGAGTTTCTAGTTGTGGAGTTTCTAGTTGTGGAGTTTCGAGTTGTGGAGTCTCTAGTTGTGGAGTTTCCAGTAGTGGAGTATCTAGTTGTGGAGTTTCCAGTTGTGAAGTATCTAGTTGTCGAGTTTCCAGTTGTGGAGTATCTAGTTGTGAAGTTTTAAGTTGTGAAGTTTCTAGTTGCGGAGTTTCTAGTTGCGGAGTTTTTAATAGAGGAGTTTCTAGTTGTGAAGTTTCAAGTTGCGGAGTCTCAAGTTGTGGAGTTTCCAGTTGTGGAGTTTTAAGTTGTGGAGTTTCTAGTTGCGGAGTTTTTAATAGTGGAGTTTCTAGTTGTGAAGTTTCAAGTTTCGGAGTCTCAAGTTGTGGAGTTTCCAGTTGTGGAGTTTTTAGTTGTGGAGTTTCTAGTTGTTGAGTTTCTAGTTGTGAAGTCTCTAGTTTTTCAGTTTCTAGTCGTGGAGTTTCTAGATATGGAATTTCTAGTTGCCGAGTCTGTATTTGTGAAGTTTGAAGTTGAGGAGTTTCTAGTTGTGGAGTTTCTTGTTGTGGAGTCTCTAGTTGTGGAGTTTCTAGTTGCAGAGTATCTAGTTGTGGAGTTTCCAGTTGTGGAGTTTCTGGTTGTGGAGTTGCGGAGTTTCTAGTTGCGGAGTTTCTAGTTGTGGAGTTTCTGGTTGTGGAGTTTCTAGTTGAGGAGTTTCAAGTTGTGGAGTTTCTAGTTGTGGAGTCTCTAGTTGTGGAGTCTCTAGTTGCGGAGTTTCTAGTTGTAGATTTTCCAGTTGTGGAGTTTCTAGTTGTTGAGTTGCGGAGTCTCTAGATGTTGAGTTTCTAGTTGCAGAGTCTCTAGTTGTGGAGTTTCAAGTTGTGGAGTCTCTAGATGTGGAGTTTCTAGTTGTCGAGTTTCCAGTTGTGGAGTATCTAGTAGTGGAGTTTCGGGTTGTGGAGTTTCTAGTTGTGGAGTTTCTGGTTGTGGAGTCCCTAGCTGCGGAGTTTCTAGTTGCAGAGTCTCTGATTGTGGAGTTTCTAGTTGCGGAGTCTCTAGTTGTGGAGTTTCTAGTTGTGGAGTTTCTAGTTGTGGGGTTTCCAGTTGTGGAGTTATAGTTGTGGACTTTCTAGACATGAAATTTCTTGTAGCCGAATCTCTATTTGTGGAGCTTGTAGTTGTGGACTTTCTAGTTGTTGACTTTCTAGTTGTGGAGTCTCTAGTTGCAGAGTGTCTAGTTGTGGAGTGTCTGGTTGTGGTGTTTCTAGTTGTGGAGTTTCTGGTTGTGGAGTTTCTAGTTGTGGAGTTTCCAGTTGTGGAGTTTCTAGTTGTGGAGTCTCAAGTTGTGGAGTTTAAAGTTGTAGAGTTTCAAGTTGTGGAGTCTCTAGTTGTGGAGTTTCTAGTTGCAGATTATCTAGTTGTGGAGTTTCCATGTGTGGAGTTTCTAGTTGTCCAGTTGCGGAGTCTCTGGTTGTGGAGTTTCTAGTTGTGGAGTTTCTAGTTGTGGAGTTTCGAGTTGTGGAGTCTCTAGTTGTGAAGTTTCTAGTTGTGGAGTTTCCAGTAGTGGAGTATCTAGTTGTGGAGTTTCCAGTTGTGAAGTATCTAGTTGTGGAGTTTCCAGTTGTGGAGTATCTAGTTGTGAAGTTTTAAGTTGTGAAGTTTCTAGTTGCGGAGTTTCTAGTTGCGGAGTTTTTAATAGAGGAGTTTCTAGTTGTGAAGTTTCAAGTTGTGGAGTCTCAAGTTGTGGAGTTTCCAGTTGTGGAGTTTTAAGTTGTGGAGTTTCTAGTTGCGGAGTTTTTAATAGTGGAGTTTCTAGTTGTGAAGTTTCAAGTTTCGGAGTCTCAAGTTGTGGAGTTTCCAGTTGTGGAGTTTTTAGTTGTGGAGTTTCTAGTTGTTGAGTTTCTAGTTGTGAAGTCTCTAGTTTTTCAGTTTCTAGTCGTGGAGTTTCTAGATATGGAATTTCTAGTTGCCGAGTCTGTATTTGTGAAGTTTGAAGTTGAGGAGTTTCTAGTTGTGGAGTTTCTAGTTGTGGAGTCTCTAGTTGTGGAGTTTCTAGTTGCAGAGTATCTGGTTGTGGAGTTTCCAGTTGTGGAGTTTCTGGTTGTGGAGTTGCGGAGTTTCTAGTTGCGGAGTTTCTAGTTGTGGAGTTTCTGGTTGTGGAGTTTCTAGTTGAGGAGTTTCAAGTTGTGGAGTTTCTAGTTGTGGAGTCTCTAGTTGTGGAGTCTCTAGTTGCGGAGTTTCTAGTTGTAGATTTTCCAGTTGTGGAGTTTCTAGTTGTTGAGTTGCGGAGTCTCTAGATGTTGAGTTTCTAGTTGCAGAGTCTCTAGTTGTGGAGTTTCAAGTTGTGGAGTCTCTAGATGTGGAGTTTCTAGTTGTCGAGTTTCCAGTTGTGGAGTATCTAGTAGTGGAGTTTCGGGTTGTGGAGTTTCTAGTTGTGGAGTTTCTAGTTGTGGAGTCCCTAGTTGTGGAGTTTCTAGTTGCAGAGTTTCTAGTTGTGGAGTTTCAAGTTGCGGAGTCTCAAGCTGGGGAGTTTCTAGTTGTTGAGTTTTTAGTTGTGGAGTTTCTAGTTGTTGAGTTTCTAGTTTGAAGTCTCTAGTTGTAAATTCTCTAGTTGTGGAGTCTCTAGTTTAGGAGTTTCTAGTTGAAGAGTTTTTTGTTGTGGAGTGTCTAGTTGTGGAGTTTCCAGCTGTGGAGTTTCGAGTTGTGGAGTTTCTAGTTGCAGAGTCTCTAGTTGTGGAGTTTCAAGTTGTGGAGTCTCTAGTTGTGGAGTTTCTAGTTGCCGAGTTTCCAGTTGTGGAGTATCTAGTAGTGGAGTTTCAAGTTGTGGAGTTTCTAGTTGTGGAGTCTCAAATTGTGGAGTTTAAAGTTGTGGAGTTTCAAGTTGTGGAGTCTCTAGTTGTGGAGTTTCTAGTTGCAGAGTATCTAGTTATGGAGTTTCCAGTTGTGGAGTTTCTAGTTGTGAAGTTGCGGAGTCTATGGTTGTGGAGTATTTAGTTGTGAAGTTTCTAGTTGTGGAGTTTCGAGTTGTGGAGTCTCTAGTTTTGGAGTTTCTAGTTGTGGAGTTTTTAGTTGTGGAGTATCTAGTTGTGGAGTTTCCAGTTGTGAAGTATCTAGCTGTGGAGTTTCCAGTTGTGGAGTATCTAGTTGTGGAGTTTTAAGTTGCGGAGTTTCTAGTTGCGGAGTTTCTAGTTGCGGAGTTTTTAATAGCGGAGTTTCTAGTTGTGAAGTTTCAAGTTGCGGAGTCTCAAGTTGTGGAGTTTCCAGTTGTGGAGTTTTTAGCTGTGGAGTTTTTAATTGTTGAGTTTCTAGTTGTGAAGTCTCTAGTTTTGCAGTTTCTAGCTGTGGAGTTTCTAGATAAGCAATTTCTAGTTGCCGAGTCTGTATTTTGTGGAGTTTCTAGTGGTTGAGTTTTTAGTTGTGGAGTTTCTAGTTGTTGAGTTTCTAGTTTGAAGTCTCTAGTTGTGGAGTCTCTAGTTTAAGAGTTTCTAGTTTAAGAGATTATGTTGTGGAGTGTCTAGTTGTGGAGTTTCAAGTTGTGGAGTCTCTAGTTGTGGAGTTTCTAGTTGCAGAGTATCTAGTTATGGAGTTTCCAGTTGTGGAGTTTCTAGTTGTGAAGTTGCGGAGTCTATGGTTGTGGAGTATTTAGTTGTGAAGTTTCTAGTTGTGGAGTTTCGATTTCTGGAGTCTCTAGTTGTGGAGTTTCTTGTTGTGGAGTTTTTAGTTGTGGAGTATCTAGTTGTGGAGTTTCCAGTTGTGAAGTATCTAGCTGTGGAGTTTCCAGTTGTGGAGTATCTAGTTGTGGAGTTTTAAGTTGCGGAGTTTCTATTTGCGGAGTTTCTAGTTGCGGAGTTTTTAATAGTGGAGTTTCTAGTTGTGAATTTTCAAGTTGCGGAGTCTCAAGTTGTGGAGTTTCCAGTTGTGGAGTTTTTAGTTGTGGAGTTTTTAATTGTTGAGTTTCTAGTTGTGAAGTCTCTAGTTTTGCAGTTTCTAGCTGTGGAGTTTCTAGATATGAAATTTCTAGTTGCCAAGTCTGTATTTTGTGGAGTTTCTAGTTGTTGAGTTTTTAGTTGTGGAGTTTCTAGTTGTTGAGTTTCTAGTTTGAAGTCTCTAGTAGTAGATTCTCTAGTTGTGGAGTCTCTAGTTTAGGAGTTTCTAGTTGAAGAGATTTTGTTGTGGAGTGTCTAGTTGTGGAGTTTCCATTTGTGGAGTTTCGAGTTGTGGAGTTTCTAGTTGCAGAGTCTCTAGTTGTGGAGTTTCAAGTTGTGGAGTCTCTAGTTGTGGAGATTCTAGTTGCCGAGTTTCCAGTTGTGGAGTATATAGTAGTGGAGTTTCCAGTTGTGGAGTCCCTAGTTGTAGAGTTTCTAGTTGCGGAGTCTCAAGCTGTGGAGTTTCAAGTTGTGAAGTTTCTAGTTATGGACTCTCAAGTTGTGGAGTTTAAAGTTGTGGAGTTTTAAGTTGTGGAGTCTCTAGTTGTGGAGTTTATAGTTGCAGAGTATCTAGTTGTGGAGTTTCCAGTTGTGGAGTTTCTAGTTGTGAAGTTGCGGAGTCTCTGGTTGTGAGTTTTTAGTTGTGGAGTTTCTAGTTGTGGAGTTTCGAGTTGTGGAGTCTCTAGTTGTGGAGTTTCTAGTTGTGGAATGTAGAGTTGTGGAGTTTCTAGTTGTGGAGTTACTAGTTGCGGATTTTCTAGCTGTGGATTTTCTAGTTGCGTAACTTAAGGTCGTGAGGTTTCAAGTTGTGGAGTCTCTAGTTGTGTAGTTTCTAGCTGCGGAGTTTCTAGTTGCGGAGTTTCTCTTTGTGGAGTATCTAGCTGCGAAGTTTCTAGTTGCAGAGTTTCTGATTGTGGAGTTTCTAGTTGCGGAGTCTCTAGTTGTGGAGTTTCTAGTTGTGGAGTTTCTAGTTGTGGGGTTTCCAGTTGTGGAGTTATAGTTGTGGACTTTCTAGACATGAAATTTCTTGTAGCCGAATCTCTATTTGTGGAGCTTGTAGTTGTGGACTTTCTAGTTGTTGAGTTTCTAGTTGTGGAGTCTCTAGTTGCAGAGTGTCTAGTTGTGGAGTGTCTGGTTGTGGTGTTTCTAGTTGTGGAGTTTCTGGTTGTGGAGTTTCTAGTTGTGGAGTTTCCAGTTGTGGAGTTTCTAGTTGTGGAGTCTCAAGTTGTGGATTTTAATGTTGTAGAGTTTCAAGTTGTGGAGTCTCTAGTTGTGGAGTTTCTAGTTGCAGAGTATCTAGTTGTGGAGTTTCCATGTGTGGAGTTTCTAGTTGTCGAGTTGCGGAGTCTCTGGTTGTGGAGTTTCTAGTTGTGGAGTTTCTAGTTGTGGAGTTTCGAGTTGTGGAGTCTCTAGTTGTGGAGTTTCCAGTAGTGGAGTATCTAGTTGTGGAGTTTCCAGTTGTGAAGTATCTAGTTGTGGAGTTTCCAGTTGTGGAGTATCTAGTTGTGAAGTTTTAAGTTGTGAAGTTTCTAGTTGAGGAGTTTCTAGTTGCGGAGTTTTTAATAGAGGAGTTTCTAGTTGTGAAGTTTCAAGTTGCGGAGTCTCAAGTTGTGGAGTTTCCAGTTGTGGAGTTTTAAGTTGTGGAGTTTCTAGTTGCGGAGTTTTTAATAGTGGAGTTTCTAGTTGTGAAGTTTCAAGTTTCGGAGTCTCAAGTTGTGGAGTTTCCAGTTGTGGAGTTTTTAGTTGTGGAGTTTCTAGTTGTTGAGTTTCTAGTTGTGAAGTCTCAAGTTTTTCAGTTTCTAGTCGTGGAGTTTCTAGATATGGAATTTCTAGTTGCCGAGTCTGTATTTGTGAAGTTTGAAGTTGAGGAGTTTCTAGTTGTGGAGTTTCTTGTTGTGGAGTCTCTAGTTGTGGAGTTTCTAGTTGCAGAGTATCTGGTTGTGGAGTTTCCAGTTGTGGAGTTTCTGGTTGTGGAGTTGCGGAGTTTCTAGTTGCGGAGTTTCTAGTTGTGGAGTTTCTGGTTGTGGAGTTTCTAGTTGAGGAGTTTCAAGTTGTGGAGTTTCTAGTTGTGGAGTCTCTAGTTGTGGAGTCTCTAGTTGCGGAGTTTCTAGTTGTAGATTTTCCAGTTGTGGAGTTTCTAGTTGTTGAGTTGCGGAGTCTCTAGATGTTGAGTTTCTAGTTGCAGAGTCTCTAGTTGTGGAGTTTCAAGTTGTGGAGTCTCTAGATGTGGAGTTTCTAGTTGTCGAGTTTCCAGTTGTGGAGTATCTAGTAGTGGAGTTTCGGGTTGTGGAGTTTCTAGTTGTGGAGTTTCTAGTTGTGGAGTCCCTAGTTGTGGAGTTTCTAGTTGCAGAGTTTCTAGTTGTGGAGTTTCAAGTTGCGGAGTCTCAAGCTGGGGAGTTTCTAGTTGTTGAGTTTTTAGTTGTGGAGTTTCTAGTTGTTGAGTTTCTAGTTTGAAGTCTCTAGTTGTAAATTCTCTAGTTGTGGAGTCTCTAGTTTAGGAGTTTCTAGTTGAAGAGTTTTTTGTTGTGGAGTGTCTAGTTGTGGAGTTTCCAGCTGTGGAGTTTCGAGTTGTGGAGTTTCTAGTTGCAGAGTCTCTAGTTGTGGAGTTTCAAGTTGTGGAGTCTCTAGTTGTGGAGTTTCTAGTTGCCGAGTTTCCAGTTGTGGAGTATCTAGTAGTGGAGTTTCAAGTTGTGGAGTTTCTAGTTGTGGAGTCTCAAATTGTGGAGTTTAAAGTTGTGGAGTTTCAAGTTGTGGAGTCTCTAGTTGTGGAGTTTCTAGTTGCAGAGTATCTAGTTATGGAGTTTCCAGTTGTGGAGTTTCTAGTTGTGAAGTTGCGGAGTCTATGGTTGTGGAGTATTTAGCTGTGAAGTTTCTAGTTGTGGAGTTTCGAGTTGTGGAGTCTCTAGTTTTGGAGTTTCTAGTTGTGGAGTTTTTAGTTGTGGAGTATCTAGTTGTGGAGTTTCCAGTTGTGAAGTATCTAGCTGTGGAGTTTCCAGTTGTGGAGTATCTAGTTGTGGAGTTTTAAGTTGCGGAGTTTCTAGTTGCGGAGTTTCTAGTTGCGGAGTTTTTAATAGCGGAGTTTCTAGTTGTGAAGTTTCAAGTTGCGGAGTCTCAAGTTGTGGAGTTTCCAGTTGTGGAGTTTTTAGCTGTGGAGTTTTTAATTGTTGAGTTTCTAGTTGTGAAGTCTCTAGTTTTGCAGTTTCTAGCTGTGGAGTTTCTAGATAAGGAATTTCTAGTTGCCGAGTCTGTATTTTGTGGAGTTTCTAGTGGTTGAGTTTTTAGTTGTGGAGTTTCTAGTTGTTGAGTTTCTAGTTTGAAGTCTCTAGTTGTGGAGTCTCTAGTTTAAGAGTTTCTAGTTTAAGAGATTATGTTGTGGAGTGTCTAGTTGTGGATTTTCAAGTTGTGGAGTCTCTAGTTGTGGAGTTTCTAGTTGCCGAGTTTCCAGTTGTGGAGTATATAGTAGTGGAGTTTCCAGTTGTGGAGTCCCTAGTTGTAGAGTTTCTAGTTGCGGAGTCCCAAGCTGTGGAGTTTCAAGTTGTGGAGTTTCTAGTTGTGGAGTCTCAAGTTGTGGAGTTTAAAGTTGTGGAGTTTCAAGTTGTGGAGTCTCTAGTTGTGGAGTTTCTAGTTGCAGAGTATCTAGTTCTGGAGTTTCCAGTTGTGGAGTTTCTAGTTGTGAAGTTGCGGAGTCTATGGTTGTGGAGTTTTTAGTTGTGGAGTTTCTAGTTGTGGAGTTTCTAGTTGTGAAGTCTCTAGTTTTGCAGTTTCTAGTTAAAGTTTTTAGTTGTGGAGTTTCTAGATATGGAATTTCTAGTTGCCGAGTCTCTATTTGTAGAGTTTGTAGTTGTGGAGTTTCTAGTTGTAGAGTTTCAAGTTGCGGAGTCTCAAGTTGTGGAGTTTCGAGTTGTGGAGTTTTTGGTTGTGGAGTTTCTAGTTGTTGAGTTTCTAGTTGTGAAGTCTCTAGTTTTGCAGTTTCTAGTTAAAGTTTTTAGTTGTGGAGTTTCTAGATATGGAATTTCTAGTTGCCGAGTCTCTATTTGTAGAGTTTGTAGTTGTGGAGTTTCTAGTTGTAGAGTTTCTAGTTGTGGAGTCTCTAGTTGTGGAGTTTCCAGTTGTGGAGTTTCTAGTTGTGGAGTTTCTAGTTGTGAAGTTTCTGGTTGTGGAGTTTCTAGTTTTGGAGTTTCAAGTTGTGGAGCCTCTAGTTGCGGAGTTTCTAGTTGCGGAGTTTCTAGTTGTGGAGTTCCAAGTTGTTGAGTTTCTAGTTGCGGAGTCTCAAGTTGTGGAGTTTCTAGTTGAGGAGTTTCAAGTTGTGGAGATTTGAGTTGTGGAATTTCGAGTTGTGGAGTTTCTAGTTGTGGAGTTTCGAGTTGTGGAGTTTGTGGTTGTGGAGTTTCTAGCTGCGGAGTTTCTAGTTGCAGAGTCACTAGTTTTGGAGTTTCTAGTTGCGCAGTTTCTAGTTGGAGAGTTTCTAATTGTGGAGTTTCTAGTTGTGGAGTTTCTAGTTGTGGAGTCTCAAGTTGTAGAGTTTAAACTTGTGGAGTTTCAAGTTGTGGAGTCTCTAGTTGTGGAGTTACTAGTTGTCGAGTTTCTAGTTGTGGAGTATTTAGTAGTGAAGTTTCCAGTTGTGGAGTTTCTAGTTGCGGAGTCTCAAGCTGTAGAGTTTCTAGTTGTTGAGTTTTAGTTGTGCAGTTTCTAGTTTGAAGTCTCTAGTTGTGGAGTTTCTAGTGTAGGAGTTTCTAGTTTTTGAATGTTTAGATGTGAAGTTTCAAGTTCTGGAGTTTCGAGTTGTGGAGTTTCGAATTGTGGAGTTTCTAGTTGTGGATTTCTAGTTGTGGAGTTTCTAGTTGCGGGTTTCTAGTTGTGGAGTTTCTAGCTGCGGAGTTTCTAGTTGCAAGGTCTCTAGATGTGGAATTTCTAGTTGTAGAGTTTCTAGTTGTGGAGTCTCTAGTTGCGGAGTTTCTAGTTGAGGAGTTTCTAGTTGTGGAGTTTCTGGTTGTGGAGTTTTTAGTTGTGTAGTTTCAAGTTGTTGAGACTCTAGTTGTGGACTTTCTAGTTGTGGAGTCTCTAGTTGCGGAGTTTCTAGTTGTGGAGTTGCTAGTGTTGGAATTTCTAGGTGTGAAGTTCCTGGTTGTGGAGTTTCTAGTTGCAGAGATTCCAGTTGCGGAGTCTATGGTTGTGGCGGTTCTACTTGTGGAGTTTCTAGTTGTGAAGTTTGAGTTGTGGAGTTTCTATTTGTGGAGTCTAGGGTTGTGGAGTTTAAAATGGCGGAGTCTCAAGTTGTGGAATTTCTAGTTGTAGAGTATTTAGTTGTGGAGTTTCAGGTTGTTGAGTTTCTAGTTTTGAAGTCTCTAGTTGTGGAGTCTCTAGTTAAGGAGTCTCTAGTTTAGGAGTTTCTAGTTGTAGAGTTTTTAGTTGTGGAGTGTCTAGTTGTGGAGTTTAGAGTTGTGGAGTTTTGAGTTGTGGAGTTTCGAGTTGTGGAGTTTGTAGTTGTGGAGTTTCTAGTTTTGGAGTTTCTAGTTGCGAATTCTCTAGTTGAAGATTCTCTAGTTGTAGAGTTTCTAGTTTATGAGTTTCTAGTTGTGTAGTTTCAAGTTGTGGACTTTCTAGTTGTTGAGTTTCTAGTTTGAAATCTCTAGTTGTAATCTCTAGTTGTGGAGTCCATAGTTTAGAACTTTCTAGTTGTAGAGTTTTTAGTTGTGGAGTTTCTAGTTGTGGAGTTTCCAGTTGTGGAGCTTCCAGTTTTGGAGTTTCGAGTTGTGGAGTTTCTTGTTGTGGAGGTTTGAGTTGTGGAGTTTGTAGTTGCGGAATCTCTAGCTGTGGATTTTCTAGTTGCGGAACTTAAGGTTGTGAGGTTTCAATTTGTGGAGTTTCTAGTTGTGGAGTTTCTAGCTCTGGAGTTTCTAGTTGTGGAGCTTCCTGTTGTGGAGTTTCTAGTTTTGGAGTTTCTAGTTGTGGAGTTTTTAGTTGTGGAGTTTCTAGATATGGAATTTCTAGTTGCTGAGTCTCTATTGGTGGAGTTTGTAGTTGTGGAGTTTCTATTTGTGAAGTTTCTAGCTGCACCGTTTCTAGTTGCAGAGTCTTTGGCTGTGGAGTTTCTAATTGCGGAGTCTCTAGTTGTAGAGTTTCTAGTTGTGGAGTTTCTAGTTGTGGAGTTTTTAGTTGTGGAGTTTCTAGTTATGGAATTTAATGTCCGAGTCTCTATTGGTGGAGTTTGTAGTTGTGGAGTTTCTAGTTGTGGAGCCTTTAGTTGTGGAGTCTCTAGTTGCGGAGTTTCTAGTTGTGGAGTTTCTAGTTGTGGAGTTTTTAGTTGTAGAGTTTCCGGTTGTGGAGTTTCTAGTTGTGGAGTTTCAAGTTGTGGAGTTTCTAGTTGTGGAGTCTCAAGTTGTGGAGTTTAAAGTTGTGGAGTTTCAAGTTGGGGAGTCTCTAGTTACGGAGTTTCCAGTTGTGGAGTTTCTAGTTGTGGAGTTGCGGAGTCTCTAGTTGTGGAGTTTCTAGCTGTGGAGTTTCTAGTTGTGGAGTTTCGAGTTGTGGAGTCTCTAGTTGTGGAGTTTCTAGTTGTGGAGTTTCCAGTTGTGGAGTATCTTGTTTTGGAGTTTCCAGTTGTGAAGTTTCTAGTTGTGGAGTTTCCAGTTGTGGAGTATCTAGTTGTGGAGTTTTTAGTTGCAGAGTTTTTAATAGCGGAGTTTCTAGTTGTGGAGTTTCAAGTTGCGGAGTCTCAAGTTGTGGAGTTTCGAGTTGTGGAGTTTTTGGTTGTGGAGTTTCTAGTTGTTGAGTTTCTAGTTGTGAAGTCTCTAGTTTTACAGTTTCTAGTTAAAGTTTTTAGTTGTGGAGTTTCTAGATATGGAATTTCTAGTTGCCGAGTCTCTATTTGTAGAGTTTGTAGTTGTGGAGTTTCTAGTTGTAGAGTTTCTAGTTGTGGAGTCTCTAGTTGTGGAGTTTCCAGTTGTGGAGTTTCTAGTTGTGGAGTTTCTAGTTGTGAAGTTTCTGGTTGTGGAGTTTCTAGTTTTGGAGTTTCAAGTTGTGGAGCCTCTAGTTGCGGAGTTTCTAGTTGCGGAGTTTCTAGTTGTGGAGTTCCAAGTTGTTGAGTTTCTAGTTGCGGAGTCTCAAGTTGTGGAGTTTCTAGTTGAGGAGTTTCAAGTTGTGGAGATTTGAGTTGTGGAATTTCGAGTTGTGGAGTTTCTAGTTGTGGAGTTTCGAGTTGTGGAGTTTGTGGTTGTGGAGTTTCTAGCTGCGGAGTTTCTAGTTGCAGAGTCACTAGTTTTGGAGTTTCTAGTTGCGCAGTTTCTAGTTGGAGAGTTTCTAATTGTGGAGTTTCTAGTTGTGGAGTTTCTAGTTGTGGAGTCTCAAGTTGTAGAGTTTAAACTTGTGGAGTTTCAAGTTGTGGAGTCTCTAGTTGTGGAGTTTCTAGTTGCCGAGTTTCCAGTTGTGGAGTATCTAGTAGAGGAGTTTGTGGTTGTGGAGTTTCTAGCTGCGGAGTTTCTAGTTGCAGAGTCACTAGTTTTGGAGTTTCTAGTTGCGAATTCTCCAGTTTTGGAGTTTCTAGTTGTGGAGTTTCTAGTTGTAGAGTCTCCTGTTGCGGAGTTTCTAGTTGCGGAGTTTCTAGTTGGAGAGTTTCTAATTGTGGAGTTTCTAGTTGTGGAGTTTCTAGTTGTGGAGTTTCTAGTTGTGGAGTCTCAAGTTGTAGAGTTTAAACTTGTGGAGTTTCAAGTTGTGGAGTCTATAGTTGTGGAGTTTCTAGTTGTGGATTTTCTAGTTGTGGAGTAACTAGTTGTGGATTTTCCAGTTGTGGAGTTTTTAGTTGTGGAGTAGCGGAGTCTCTATTTGTGGAGTTTCTAGTTGCAGAGTTTCTAGTTGTGGAGTTTCAAGTTGTGGAGTCTCTAGTTGTGGAGTTTCTAGTTGCCGAGTTTCCAGTTGTGGAGTATCTAGTAGAGGAGTTTCCAGTTGTGGAGTTTCTAGTTGTGGAATTTCTAGTTGCGGAGTCCCTAGTTGTGGAGTTTCTATTTGCGGAGTCTCAAGCTGTGGAGTTTCTAGTTGTTGAGTTTTTGGTTGTGGAGTTTCTAGTTGTTGAGTTTCTAGTTGTGAAGTCTCTAGTTTTGCAGTTTCTAGTTAAGGTTTTTAGTTGTGGAGTTTCTAGATATGGAATTTCTAGTTGCCGAGTCTCTATTTGTAGAGTTTGTAGTTGTGGAGTTTCTAGTTGTAGAGTTTCTAGTTGTGGAGTCTCTAGTTGTGGATTTTCTAGTTGTGGAGTTTCTAGTTGTGGAGTTTCTGGTTGTGAAGTTTCTGGTTGCGGAGTTTCTAGTTGCGGAGTTTCTAGTTGCGGAGTTTCTAGTTGTGGAGTTGCAGAGTCTCTAGTTGTGGAGTTTCTAGTTGTCGAGTTTCTAGTAGTGGAGTATCTAGTAGTGAAGTTTCCAGTTGTGGAGTTTCTAGTTGCGGTGTTTCCAGTTGCGGAGTTTTAAGTTGCGGAGTCTCAAGCTGTAGAGTTTCTAGTTGTTGAGTTTTAGTTGTGCAGTTTCTAGTTTGAAGTCTCTAGTTGCGGAGTTTCTTGTGTAGGAGTTTCTAGTTGTAGAGTTTTTAGTTTTTGAGTGTTTAGATGTGAAGTTTCAAGTTCTGGAGTTTCGAGTTGTGGATTTTCGAATTGTGAAGTTTTGAGTTGTTGAGTTTCGAGTTGTGGAGTTTCTAGTTGTGGAGTTTCAGGTTGTGGAGTTTCTAGTTGCAGAGATTCTAGTTGCGGAGTCTCTGGTTGTGGAGGTTCTAGTTATGAAGTTTCTAGCTGTGGAGTTTCTAGTCGTGGAGTATCTAGTTGTGGAGTTGCTAGTTGTGGAATTTCTAGATGTGAAGTTCCTGGTTGTGGAGTTTCTAGTTGCAGAGATTCCAGTTGCGGAGTCTAAGGTTGTGGCGGTTCTACTTGTGGAGTTTCTAGTTGTGAAGTTTCAGTTGTGGAGTTTCTAGTTGTGGAGTCTAGGGTTGTGGAGTTTAAAGTGGCAGAGTCTCAAGTTGTGGAATTTCTAGTTGTAGAGTATTTAGTTGTGGAGTTTCAGGTTGTCGAGTTTCTAGTTTTGAAGTCTCTAGTTGTGGAGTCTCTAGTTATGGAGTCTCTAGTTTAGGAGTTTCTAGTTGTAGAGTTTTTAGTTGTGGAGTGTCTAGTTGTGGAGTTTCAAGTTGTGGAGTTTTGAGTTGTGGAGTTCCGAGTTGTGGAGTTTCTAGTTGTGGAGTTTCTAGTTGCGAATTCTCTAGTTGAAGAGTCTCTAGTTGTAGAGTTTCTAGTTTATGAGTTTCTAGTTGTGGAGTTTCAAGTTGTGGACTTTCTAGTTGTTGAGTTTCTAGTTTGAAGTCTCTAGTTGTAATCTCTAGTTGTGGAGTCTCTAGTTTAGAACTTTCTAGTTGTAGAGTTTTTAGTTGTGGAGTTTCTAGTTGTGGAGTTTCCAGTTGTGGAGCTTCCAGTTTTGGAGTTTCGAGTTGTGGAGTTTCTTGTTGTGGAGGTTTGAGTTGTGGAGTTTCTAGTTGCGGAATCTCTAGCTGTGGATTTTCTAGTTGCGGAACTTAAGGTTGCGAGGTTTCAATTTGCGGAGTTTCTAGTTGTGGAGTTTCTAGCTCTGGAGTTTCTAGTTGTGGAGCCTCCTGTTGTGGAGTTTCTAGTTGTGGAGTTTCTAGTTGTGGAGTTTTTAGTTGTGGAGTTTCTACATATGGAATTTCTAGTTGCCGAGTCTCTATTGGTGGAGTTTGTAGTTGTGGAGTTTCTATTTGTGGAGTTTCTAGCTGCACAGTTTCTAGTTGCAGAGTCTCTGGCTGTGGAGTTTCTAATTGCGGAGTCTCTAGTTGTAGAGTTTCTAGTTGTGGAGTTTCTAGTTGTGGAGTTTTTAGTTGTGGAGTTTCTAGATATGGAATTTAATGTCCGAGTCTCTATTGGTGGAGTTTGTAGTTGTGGAGTTTCTAGTTGTGGAGTCTTTAGTTGTGGAGTCTCTAGTTGCGGAGTTTCTAGGGTTGGAGTTTCTAGTTGTGGAGTTTTTAGTTGTAGAGTTTCTGGTTGTGGAGTTTCTAGTTGTGGAGTTTCAAGTTGTGGAGTTTCTAGTTGTGGAGTCTCAAGTTGTGGAGTTTAAAGTTGTGGAGTTTCAAGTTGGGGAGTCTCTAGTTGCGGAGTTTCCAGTTGTGGAGTTTCTAGTTGTGGAGTTGCGGAGTCTCTAGTTGTGGAGTTTCTAGCTGTTGAGTTTCTAGTTGTGGAGTTTCGAGTTGTGGAGTCTCTAGTTGTGGAGTTTGTAGTTGTGGTGTTTCCAGTTGTGGAGTATCTTGTTTTAGAGTTTTCAGTTGTGAAGTTTCTAGTTCTGGAGTTTCCAGTTGTGGAGTATCTAGTTGTGGAGTTTTTAGTTGCGGAGTTTTTAATAGCGGAGTTTCTAGTTGTCGAGTTTCAAGTTGCGGAGTCTCAAGTTGCGGAGTTTCTAGTTGTGGAGTTTTTAGTTGTGGAGGATCTAGCTGTGGAGTTTCCAGTTGTGGAGTATCTAGTTGTGGAGTTTTAAGTTGTGGAGTTTCTAGTTGCGGAGTTTCTAGTTGCGGAGTTTTTAATAGCGGAGTTTCTAGTTGTGAAGTTTCAAGTTGCGGAGTCTCAAGTTGTGGAGGTTCCAGTTGTGGAGTTTTTTGTTGTGGAGTCTCTAGTTGCGGAGTTTCTAGTTGTAGGTTTTCTAGTTGTGGAGTATCTAGTTGTGGATTTTCCAGTTGTGGAGTTTCTAGTTGTGGAGTGGCGGAGTCTCTAGTTGTGAAGTTTCTAGTTGCAGAGTCTCTAGTTGTGGAGTTTCAAGTTGTGGAGTTTCTAGTTGTGGAGTTTCGAGTTGTGGAGTCTCTAGTTGTGGAGTTTCTAGTTGTGGAATGTAGAGTTCTGGAGTTTCTAGTTGTGGAGTTAATAGTTGCGGATTTTCTAGCTGTGGATTTTCTAGTTGCGTAACTTAAGGTCGTGAGGTTTCAAGTTGAGGAGTTTTTATTTGTGGAGTTTGCAGTTGTGGAGTTTCTAGTTGTGGAGTCTCTAGTTGTGTAGTGTCTAGCTGCGGAGTTTCTAGTTGCGGAGTTTCTATTTGTGGAGTATCTAGCGGCGGAGTTTCTAGTTGCAGAGTCTCTGATTGTGGAGTTTCTAGTTGTGGAGTTTCTAGTTGTGGGGTTTCCAGTTGTGGAGTTGTAGTTGTGGACTTTCTAGACATGAAATTTCTTGTAGCCGAATCTCTATTTGTGGAGCTTGTAGTTGTGGACTTTCTAGTTGTTGAGTTTCTAGTTGTGGTGTCTCCAGTTGCAGAATTTCTAGTTGTGGAGTGTCTGGTGGTGGTGTTTCTAGTTGTGGAGTTTCTGGTTGTGGAGTTTCTAGTTGTGGAGTTTCCAGTTGTGGAGTTTCTAGTTGTGGAGTCTCAAGTTGTGGAGTTTAAAGTTGTAGAGTTTCAAGTTGTGGAGTCTCTAGTTGTGGAGTTTCTAGTTGCAGAGTATCTAGTTGTGGAGTTTCCATGTGTGGAGTTTCTAGTTGTCGAGTTGCGGAGTCTCTGGTTGTGGAGTTTCTAGTTGTGGAGTTTCTAGTTGTGGAGTTTCGAGTTTTGGAGTCTCTAGTTGTGGAGTTTCTAGTTGTGGAGTTTCCAGTAGTGGAGTATCTAGTTGTGGAGTTTCCAGTTGTGAAGTATCTAGTTGTGGAGTTTCCAGTTGTGGAGTATCTAGTTGTGAAGTTTTAAGTATTGAAGTTTCTAGTTGCGGAGTTTCTAGTTGCGGAGTTTTTAATAGAGGAGTTTCTAGTTGTGAAGTTTCAAGTTGCGGAGTCTCAAGTTGTGCACTTTCCAGTTGTGGAGTTTTAAGTTGTGGAGTTTCTAGTTGCGGAGTTTTTAATAGTGGAGTTTCTAGTTGTGAAGTTTCAAGTTGCGGAGTCTCAAGTTGTGGAGTTTCCAGTTGTGGAGTTTTTAGTTGTGGAGTTTCTAGTTGTTGAGTTTCTAGTTGTGAAGTCTCTAGTTTTTCCGTTTCTAGTCGTGGAGTTTCTAGATATGGAATTTCTAGTTGCCGAGTCTGTATTTGTGAAGTTTGAAGTTGAGGAGTTTCTAGTTGTGGAGTTTCTAGTTGTGGAGTCTCTAGTTGTGGAGCTTCGAGTTGCAGAGTATCTAGTTGTGGAGTTTCCAGTTGTGGAGTTTCTAGTTGTGGAGTTGCGGAGTTTCTAGTTGCGGAGTTTCTAGTTGTGGAGTTTCTGGTTGTGGAGTTTCTAGTTGAGGAGTTTCAAGTTGTGGAGTTTCTAGTTGTGGAGTCTCTAGTTGTGGAGTCTCTAGTTGCGGAGTTTCTAGTTGTAGATTTTCCAGTTGTGGAGTTTCTAGTTGTTGAGTTGCGGAGTCTCTAGTTGTTGAGTTTCTAGTTGCAGAGTCTCTAGTTGTGGAGTTTCAAGTTGTGGAGTCTCTAGATGTGGAGTTTCTAGTTGTCGAGTTTCCAGTTGTGGAGTATCTAGTAGTGGAGTTTCGGGTTGTGGAGTTTCTAGTTGTGGAGTTTCTAGTTGTGGAGTCCCAATTGTGGAGTTTCTAGTTGCGGAGTTTCTAGTTGTGAAGTTTCAAGTTGCGGAGTCTCAAGCTGGGGAGTTTCTAGTTGTTGAGTTTTTAGTTGTGGAGTTTCTAGTTGTTGAGTTTCTAGTTTGAAGTCTCTAGTTGTAGATTCTCTAGTTGTGGAGTCTCTAGTTTAGGAGTTTCTAGTTGAAGAGTTTTTTGTTGTGGAGTGTCTAGTTGTGGAGTTTCCAGCTGTGGAGTTTCGAGTTGTGGAGTTTTTAGTTGCAGAGTCTCTAGTTGTGGAGTCTTTAGTTGTGGAGTCTCTAGTTGCGGAGTTTCTAGGGTTGGAGTTTCTAGTTGTGGAGTTTTTAGTTGTAGAGTTCCTGGTTGTGGAGTTTCTAGTTGCAGAGATTCCAGTTGCGGAGTCTAAGGTTGTGGCGGTTCTACTTGTGGAGTTTCTAGTTGTGAAGTTTCAGTTGTGGAGTTTCTAGTTGTGGAGTCTAGGGTTGTGGAGTTTAAAGTGGCAGAGTCTCAAGTTGTGGAATTTCTAGTTGTAAAGTATTTAGTTGTGGAGTTTCAGGTTGTCGAGTTTCTAGTTTTGAAGTCTCTAGTTGTGGAGTCTCTAGTTATGGAGTCTCTAGTTTAGGAGTTTCTAGTTGTAGAGTTTTTAGTTGTGGAGTGTCTAGTTGTGGAGTTTCTAGTTGTGGAGTTTCTAGTTGCGAATTCTCTAGTTGAAGAGTCTCTAGTTGTAGAGTTTCTAGTTTATGAGTTTCTAGTTGTGGAGTTTCAAGTTGTGGACTTTCTAGTTGTTGAGTTTCTAGTTTGAAGTCTCTAGTTGTAATCTCTAGTTGTGGAGTCTCTAGTTTAGAACTTTCTAGTTGTAGAGTTTTTAGTTGTGGAGTTTCTAGTTGTGGAGTTTCCAGTTGTGGAGCTTCCAGTTTTGGAGTTTCGAGTTGTGGAGTTTCTTGTTGTGGAGGTTTGAGTTGTGGAGTTTCTAGTTGCGGAATCTCTAGCTGTGGATTTTCTAGTTGCGGAACTTAAGGTTGCGAGGTTTCAATTTGCGGAGTTTCTAGTTGTGGAGTTTCTAGCTCTGGAGTTTCTAGTTGTGGAGCCTCCTGTTGTGGAGTTTCTAGTTGTGGAGTTTCTAGTTGTGGAGTTTTTAGTTGTGGAGTTTCTACATATGGAATTTCTAGTTGCCGAGTCTCTATTGGTGGAGTTTGTAGTTGTGGAGTTTCTATTTGTGGAGTTTCTAGCTGCACAGTTTCTAGTTGCAGAGTCTCTGGCTGTGGAGTTTCTAATTGCGGAGTCTCTAGTTGTAGAGTTTCTAGTTGTGGAGTTTCTAGTTGTGGAGTTTTTAGTTGTGGAGTTTCTAGATATGGAATTTAATGTCCGAGTCTCTATTGGTGGAGTTTGTAGTTGTGGAGTTTCTAGTTGTGGAGTCTTTAGTTGTGGAGTCTCTAGTTGCGGAGTTTCTAGGGTTGGAGTTTCTAGTTGTGGAGTTTTTAGTTGTAGAGTTTCTGGTTGTGGAGTTTCTAGTTGTGGAGTTTCAAGTTGTGGAGTTTCTAGTTGTGGAGTCTCAAGTTGTGGAGTTTAAAGTTGTGGAGTTTCAAGTTGGGGAGTCTCTAGTTGCGGAGTTTCCAGTTGTGGAGTTTCTAGTTGTGGAGTTGCGGAGTCTCTAGTTGTGGAGTTTCTAGCTGTGGAGTTTCTAGTTGTGGAGTTTCGAGTTGTGGAGTCTCTAGTTGTGGAGTTTGTAGTTGTGGTGTTTCCAGTTGTGGAGTATCTTGTTTTAGAGTTTTCAGTTGTGAAGTTTCTAGTTCTGGAGTTTCCAGTTGTGGAGTATCTAGTTGTGGAGTTTTTAGTTGCGGAGTTTTTAATAGCGGAGTTTCTAGTTGTCGAGTTTCAAGTTGCGGAGTCTCAAGTTGCGGAGTTTCTAGTTGTGGAGTTTTTAGTTGTGGAGGATCTAGCTGTGGAGTTTCCAGTTGTGGAGTATCTAGTTGTGGAGTTTTAAGTTGTGGAGTTTCTAGTTGCGGAGTTTCTAGTTGCGGAGTTTTTAATAGCGGAGTTTCTAGTTGTGAAGTTTCAAGTTGCGGAGTCTCAAGTTGTGGAGGTTCCAGTTGTGGAGTTTTTTGTTGTGGAGTCTCTAGTTGCGGAGTTTCTAGTTGTAGGTTTTCTAGTTGTGGAGTATCTAGTTGTGGATTTTCCAGTTGTGGAGTTTCTAGTTGTGGAGTGGCGGAGTCTCTAGTTGTGAAGTTTCTAGTTGCAGAGTCTCTAGTTGTGGAGTTTCAAGTTGTGGAGTTTCTAGTTGTGGAGTTTCGAGTTGTGGAGTCTCTAGTTGTGGAGTTTCTAGTTGTGGAATGTAGAGTTCTGGAGTTTCTAGTTGTGGAGTTAATAGTTGCGGATTTTCTAGCTGTGGATTTTCTAGTTGCGTAACTTAAGGTCGTGAGGTTTCAAGTTGTGGAGTTTTTATTTGTGGAGTTTGCAGTTGTGGAGTTTCTAGTTGTGGAGTCTCTAGTTGTGTAGTGCCTAGCTGCGGAGTTTCTAGTTGCGGAGTTTCTATTTGTGGAGTATCTAGCGGCGGAGTTTCTAGTTGCAGAGTCTCTGATTGTGGAGTTTCTAGTTGTGGAGTTTCTAGTTGTGGGGTTTCCAGTTGTGGAGTTGTAGTTGTGGACTTTCTAGACATGAAATTTCTTGTAGCCGAATCTCTATTTGTGGAGCTTGTAGTTGTGGACTTTCTAGTTGTTGAGTTTCTAGTTGTGGAGTCTCCAGTTGCAGAATTTCTAGTTGTGGAGTGTCTGGTGGTGGTGTTTCTAGTTGTGGAGTTTCTGGTTGTGGAGTTTCTAGTTGTGGAGTTTCTAGTTGTGGAGTCTCAAGTTGTGGAGTTTAAAGTTGTAGAAATTCAAGTTGTAGAGTCTCTAGTTGTGGAGTTTCTAGTTGCAGAGTATCTAGTTGTGGAGTTTCCATGTGTGGAGTTTCTAGTTGTCGAGTTGCGGAGTCTCTGGTTGTGGAGTTTCTAGTTGTGGAGTTTCTAGTTGTGGAGTTTCGAGTTTTGGAGTCTCTAGTTGTGGAGTTTCTAGTTGTGGAGTTTCCAGTAGTGGAGTATCTAGTTGTGGAGTTTCCAGTTGTGAAGTATCTAGTTGTGGAGTTTCCAGTTGTGGAGTATCTAGTTGTGAAGTTTTAAGTATTGAAGTTTCTAGTTGCGGAGTTTCTAGTTGCGGAGTTTTTAATAGAGGAGTTTCTAGTTGTGAAGTTTCAAGTTGCGGAGTCTCAAGTTGTGCAGTTTCCAGTTGTGGAGTTTTAAGTTGTGGAGTTTCTAGTTGCGGAGTTTTTAATAGTGGAGTTTCTAGTTGTGAAGTTTCAAGTTGCGGAGTCTCAAGTTGTGGAGTTTCCAGTTGTGGAGTTTTTAGTTGTGGAGTTTCTAGTTGTTGAGTTTCTAGTTGTGAAGTCTCTAGTTTTTCCGTTTCTAGTCGTGGAGTTTCTAGATATGGAATTTCTAGTTGCCGAGTCTGTATTTGTGAAGTTTGAAGTTGAGGAGTTTCTAGTTGTGGAGTTTCTAGTTGTGGAGTCTCTAGTTGTGGAGTTTCGAGTTGCAGAGTATCTAGTTGTGGAGTTTCCAGTTGTGGAGTTTCTAGTTGTGGAGTTGCGGAGTTTCTAGTTGCGGAGTTTCTAGTTGTGGAGTTTCTGGTTGTGGAGTTTCTAGTTGAGGAGTTTCAAGTTGTGGAGTTTCTAGTTGTGGAGTCTCTAGTTGTGGAGTCTCTAGTTGCGGAGTTTCTAGTTGTAGATTTTCCAGTTGTGGAGTTTCTAGTTGTTGAGTTGCGGAGTCTCTAGTTGTTGAGTTTCTAGTTGCAGAGTCTCTAGTTGTGGAGTTTCAAGTTGTGGAGTCTCTAGATGTGGAGTTTCTAGTTGTCGAGTTTCCAGTTGTGGAGTATCTAGTAGTGGAGTTTCGGGTTGTGGAGTTTCTAGTTGTGGAGTTTCTAGTTGTGGAGTCCCAATTGTGGAGTTTCTAGTTGCGGAGTTTCTAGTTGTGGAGTTTCAAGTTGCGGAGTCTCAAGCTGGGGAGTTTCTAGTTGTTGAGTTTTTAGTTGTGGAGTTTCTAGTTGTTGAGTTTCTAGTTTGAAGTCTCTAGTTGTAGATTCTCTAGTTGTGGAGTCTCTAGTTTAGGAGTTTCTAGTTGAAGAGTTTTTTGTTGTGGAGTGTCTAGTTGTGGAGTTTCCAGCTGTGGAGTTTCGAGTTGTGGAGTTTTTAGTTGCAGAGTCTCTAGTTGTGGAGTTTCAAGTTGTGGAGTCTCTAGTTGTGGAGTTTCTAGTTGCCGAGTTTCCAGTTGTAGAGTATCTAGTAGTGGAGTTTCAAGTTGTGGAGTTTCTAGTTGTGGAGTCTCAAGTTGTGGAGTTTAAAGTTGTGGAGTTTCAAGTTGTGGAGTCTCTAGTTGTGGAGTTTCTAGTTGCAGAGTATCTAGTTATGGAGTTTCCAGTTGTGGAGTTTCTAGTTGTGAAGTTTCGAGTTGTGGAGTCTCTAGTTGTGGAGTTTCTAGTTGTGGAGTTTTTAGTTGTGGAGTATCTAGTTGTGGAGTTTCCAGTTGTGGAGTATCTAGCTGTGGAGTTTCTAGTTGTGGAGTATCTAGTTGTGGAGTTTTAAGTTGCGGAGTTTCTAGTTGCGGAGTTTCTAGTTGCGGAGTTTTTAATAGCGGAGTTTCTAGCTGTGAAGTTTCAAGTTGCGGAGTCTCAAGTTGCGGAGTTTCCAGTTGTGGAGTTTTCAGTTGTGGAGTTTTTAATTGTTGAGTTTCTTGTTGTGAAGTCTCTAGTTTTGCAGTTTCTAGCTGTGGAGTTTCTAGATATGGAATTTCTAGTTGCCGAGTCTGTATTTTGTGGAGTTTCTAGTTGTAGAGTTTTTAGTTGTGGAGTTTCTAGTTGTTGAGTTTCTAGTTTGAAATCTCTAGTAGTAGATTCTCTAGATGTGGAGTCTCTAGTTTAGGAGTTTCTAGTTGAAGAGATTTTGTTGTGGCGTGTCTAGTTGTGGAGTTTCCAGTTGTGGAGTTTCGAGTTGTGGAGTTTCTAGTTGCAGAGTCTCTAGTTGTGGAGTTTCAAGTTGTGGAGTCTCTAGTTGTGGAGTTTCTAGTTGCCGAGTTTCCAGTTGTGGAGTATATAGTAGTGGAGTTTCCAGTTGTGGAATCCTTAGTTGTAGAGTTTCTAGTTGCGGAGTCCCAAGCTGTGGAGTTTCAAGTTGTGAAGTTTCTAGTTGTGGACTCTCAAGTTGTGGAGTTTAAAGTTGTGGAGTTTTAAGTTGTGGAGTCTCTAGTTGTGGAGTTTATAGTTGCAGAGTATCTAGTTGTGGAGTTTCCAGTTGTGGAGTTTCTAGTTGTGAAGTTGTGGAGTCTCTGGTTGTGAGTTTTCAGTTGTGGAGTTTCTAGTTGTGAAGTTTCGAGTTGTGGAGTCCCTAGTTGTTGAGTTTCTAGTTGTGGAATGTAGAGTTGTGGAGTTTCTAGTTGTGGAGTTACTAGTTGCGGATTTTCTAGCTGTGGATTTTCTAGTTGCGTAACTTAAGGTCGTGAGGTTTCAAGTTGTGGAGTTTATATTTGTGGAGTTTCTAGTTGTGGAATTTCTAGTTGTGGAGTCTATAGTTGTATAGTTTCTAGCTGCGGAGTTTCCAGTTGCGGAGTTTCTATTTGTGGAGTATCTAGCTGCGGAGTTTCTAGTTGCAGAGTCTCTGATTGTGGAGTTTCTAGTTGCGGAGTCTCTAGTTGTGGAGTTTCTAGTTGTGGAGTTTCTAGTTGTGGGGTTTTCAGTTGTGGAGTTATAGTTGTGGTGTTTCTAGACATGAAATTTCTTGTAGCCGAACCTCTATTTGTGGAGCTTGTAGTTGTGGACTTTCTAGTTGTTGAGTTTCTAGTTGTGGAGTCTCTAGTTGCAGAGTTTCTAGTTGTGGAGTGTCTGGTTGTGGTGTTTCTAGTTGTGGAGTTTCTGGTTGTGGAGTTTCTAGTTGTGGAGTTTCTAGCTCTGGAGTTTCTAGTTGTAGAGCCTCCTGTTGTGGAGTTTCTAGTTGTGGAGTTTCTAGTTGTGGAGTTTTTAGTTGTGGAGTTTCTAGATATGGAATTTAATGTCCGAGTCTCTATTGGTGGAGTTTGTAGTTGTGGAGTTTCTAGTTGTGGAGTCTTTAGTTGTGGAGTCTCTAGTTGCGGAGTTTCTAGTTGTGGAGTTTCTAGTTGTGGAGTTTTTAGTTGTAGAGTTTCTGGTTGTGGAGTTTCTAGTTGTGGAGTTTCAAGTTGTGGAGTCTCAAGTTGTGGAGTCTCAAGTTGTGGAGTTTAAAGTTGTGGAGTTTCAAGTTGGGGAGTCTCTAGTTGCGGAGTTTCAAGTGTTGGAGTTTCTAGTTGTGGAGTTGCGGAGTCTCTAGTTGTGGAGTTTCTAGCTGTGGAGTTTCTAGTTGTGGAGTTTCGAGTTGTGGAGTCTCTAGTTGTGGAGTTTGTAGTTGTGGAGTTTCCAGTTGTGGAGTATCTTGTTTTGGAGTTTCCAGTTGTGAAGTTTCTAGTTCTGGAGTTTCCAGTTGTGGAGTATCTAGTTGTGGAGTTTTTAGTTGCGGAGTTTTTAATAGCGGAGTTTCTAGTTGTCGAGTTTCAAGTCGCGGAGTCTCAAGTTGTGGAGTTTCTAGTTGTGGAGTTTTAAGTTGTGGAGGATCTAGCTGTGGAGTTTCCAGTTGTGGAGTATCTAGTTGTGGAGTTTTAAGTTGTGGAGTTTCTAGTTGCGGAGTTTCTAGTTGCGGAGTTTTTAATAGCGGAGTTTCTAGTTGTGAAGTTTCAAGTTGCGGAGTCTCAAGTTGTGGAGTTTCCAGTTGTGGAGTTTTTTGTTGTGGAGTCTCTAGTTGCGGAGTTTCTAGTTGTAGGTTTTCTAGTTGTGGAGTATCTAGTTGTGGATTTTCCAGTTGTGGAGTTTCTAGTTGTGGAGTGGCGGAGTCTCTAGTTGTGGAGTTTCTAGTTGCAGAGTCTCTAGTTGTGGAGTTTCAAGTTGTGCAGTCTCTAGTTGTGGAGTTTCCAGTTGCCGAGTTTTCAGTTGTGTAGTATCTAGTAGTGGAGTTTCTATTTGTGGAGTTTCTAGCTGCGAAGTTTCTAGTTGCAGAGTCTCTGGTTGTGGAGTGTCTAGTTGCGAAGTCTCTAGATGTGGAGTTTCGAGTTTTGGAGTTTCTAGTGTTGAAGTTTTGAGTTGTGGAGTTTCTAGTTGTGGAGTTTCCAGTTGTGGAGTTTCTAGTTGTGGAGTTGCAGAATCTCTAGTTGTGGAGTTTCTAGTTGTCGAGTTTCTAGTTGTGGAGTATCTAGTAGTGAAGTTTCCAGTTGTGGAGTTTCTAGTTGCGGTGTTTCCAGTTGCGGAGTTTTAAGTTGCGGAGTCTCAAGCTGTAGAGTTTCTAGTTGTTGAGTTTTAGTTGTGCAGTTTCTAGTTTGAAGTCTCTAGTTGTGGAGTTTCTAGTGTAGGAGTTTCTAGTTGTAGAGTTTTTAGTTTTTGAACGTTTAGATGTGAAGTTTCAAGTTCTGGAGTTTCGAGTTGTGGACTTTCGAATTGTGGAGTTTTGAGTTGTTGAGTTTCTAGTTGTGGAGTTTCGAGTTGTGGAGTTTCTAGTTGTGGAGTTTCTAGTTGCGGAATGTCTTGTTGTGGATTTTCTAGTTGCGGAACTTAAGGCTGTGAGGTTTCAAGTTGTGGAGTTTCTAGTTGTGGATTTCTAGTTGTGGAGATTCTAGTTGCGGGTTTCTAGTTGTGGAGTTTCTAGCTGCGGAGTTTCTAGTTGCAAGGTCTCTAGATGTGGAATTTCTAGTTGTAGAGTTTCTAGTTGTGGAGTCTCTAGTTGCGGAGTTTCTAGTTGAGGAGTTTCTAGTTGTGGAGTTTCTGGTTGTGGAGTATTTAGTTGTGGAGTTTCAAGTTGTTGAGACTCTAGTTGTGGACTTTCTAGTTGTGGAGTCTCTGGTTGCGGAGTTTCTAGTTGTGGAGTTGCTAGTGTTGGAATTTCTAGGTGTGAAGTTCCTGGTTGTGGAGTTTCTAGTTGCAGAGATTCCAGTTGCGGAGTCTATGGTTGTGACGGTTCTACTTGTGGAGTTTCTAGTTGTGAAGTTTGAGTTGTGGAGTTTCTAGTTGTGGAGTCTTGGGTTGTGGAGTTTAAAATGGCGGAGTCTCAAGTTGTGGAATTTCTAGTTGTAGAGTATTTAGTTGTGGTGTTTCAGGTTGTTGAGATTCTGGTTTTGAAGTCTCTAGTTGTGGAGGATCTAGTTAAGGAGTCTCTAGTTTAGGAGTTTCTAGTTGTAGAGTTTTTAGTTGTGGAGTGTCTAGTTGTGGAGTTTCGAGTTGTGGAGTTTTGAGTTGTGGAGTTTCGAGTTGTGGAGTTTGTAGTTGTGGAGTTTCTAGTTTTGGAGTTTCTAGTTGCGAATTCTCTAGTTGAAGATTCTCTAGTTGTAGAGTTTCTAGTTTATGAGTTTCTAGTTGTGGAGTTTCAAGTTGTGGACTTTCTAGTTGTTGAGTTTCTAGTTTGAAGTCTCTAGTTGTAATCTCTAGTTGTGGAGTCTCTAGTTTAGAACTTTCTAGTTGTAGAGTTTTTAGTTCTGCAGTTTCTAGTTGTGGAGTTTCCAGTTGTGGAGCTTCCAGTTTTGGAGTTTCGAGTTGTGGAGTTTCTTGTTGTGGAGGTTTGAGTTGTGGAGTTTGTAGTTGCGGAATCTCTAGCTGTGGATTTTCTAGTTGCGGAACTTAAGGTTGTGAGGTTTCAATTTGCGGAGTTTCTAGTTGTGGAGTTTCTAGCTCTGGAGTTTCTAGTTGTGGAGCCTCCTGTTGTGGAGTTTCTAGTTGTGGAGTTTCAAGTTGTGGAGTTTCTAGTTGTGGAGTCTCAAGTTGTGGAGTTTAAAGTTGTGGAGTTTCAAGTTGGGGAGTCTCTAGTTGCGGAGTTTCCAGTTGTGGAGTTTCTAGTTGTGGAGTTGCGGAGTCTCTAGTCGTGGAGTTTCTAGCTGTGGAGTTTCTAGTTGTGGAGTTTCGAGTTGTGGAGTCTCTAGTTGTAGAGTTTCTAGTTGTGGAGTTTCCAGTTGTGGAGTATCTTGTTTTGGAGTTTCCAGTTGTGAAGTTTCTAGTTGTGGAGTTTCCAGTTGTGGAGTATCTAGTTGTGGAGTTTTTAGTTGCAGAGTTTTTAATAGCGGAGTTTCTTGTTGTGGAGTTTCAAGTTGCGGAGTCTCAAGTTGTGGAGTTTCGAGTTGTGGAGTTTCTAGTTGTTGAGTTTCTAGTTGTGAAGTCTCTAGTTTTACAGTTTCTAGTTAAACTTTTTAGTTGTGGAGTTTCTAGATATGGAATTTCTAGTTGCCGAGTCTCTATTTGTAGAGTTTGTAGTTGTGGAGTTTCTAGTTGTAGAGTTTCTAGTTGTGGAGTCTCTAGTTGTGGAGTTTCCAGTTGTGGAGTTTCTAGTTGTGGAGTTTCGAGTTGTGAAGTTTCTGGTTGTGGAGTTTCTAGTTTTGGAGTTTCAAGATGTGCAGCCTCTAGTTGCGGAGTTTCTAGTTGCGGAGTTTCAAGTTGTGGAGTTTCTAGTTGAGGAGTTTCAAGTTGTGGAGATTTGAGTCGTGGAATTTCGAGTTGCGGAGTTTCTAGTTGTGGAGTTTCGAGTTGTGGAGTTTCTGGTTGTGGAGTTTCTAGCTGCGGAGTTTCTAGTTGCAGAGTCACTAGTTTTGGAGTTTCTAGTTGCGAATTCTCCAGTTTTGGAGTTTCTAGTTGTGGAGTTTCTATTTGTAGAGTCTCCTGTTGCGGAGTTTCTAGTTGCGGAGTTTCTAGTTGGAGAGTTTCTAATTCTGGAGTTTCTAGTTGTGGAGTTTCTAGTTGTGGAGTTTCTAGTTGTGGAGTCTCAAGTTGTAGAGTTTAAACTTGTGGAGTTTCAAGTTGTGCGGTCTATAGTTGTGGAGTTTCTAGTTGTGGATTTTCTAGTTGTGGAGTAACTAGTTGTGGATTTTCCAGTTGTGGAGTTTCTAGTTGTGGAGTAGCGGAGTCTCTATTTGTGGAGTTTCTAGTTGCAGAGTTTCTAGTTGTGGAGTTTCAAGTTGTGGAGTCTCTAGTTGTGGAGTTTCTAGTTGCCGAGTTTCCAGTTGTGGAGTATCTAGTAGAGGAGTTTCCAGTTGTGGAGTTTCTAGTTGTGGAATTTCTAGTTGTGGAGTCCCTAGTTGTGGAGTTTCTATTTGCGGAGTCTCAAGCTGTGGAGTTTCTAGTTGTTGAGTTTTTAGTTGTGGAGTTTCTAGTTGTTGAGTTTCTAGTTGTGAAGTCTCTAGTTTTGCAGTTTCTAGTTAAGGTTTTTAGTTGTGGAGTTTCTAGATATGGAATTTCTAGTTGCCGAGTCTCTATTTGTGGAGTTTATATTTGTGGAGTTTCTAGTTGTGGAATTTCTAGTTGTGGAGTCTATAGTTGTGTAGTTTCTAGCTGCGGAGTTTCCAGTTGCGGAGTTTCTATTTGTGGAGTATCTAGCTGCGGAGTTTCTAGTTGCAGAGTCTCTGATTGTGGAGTTTCTAGTTGCGGAGTCTCTAGTTGTGGAGTTTCTAGTTGTGGAGTTTCTAGTTGTGGGGTTTTCAGTTGTGGAGTTATAGTTGTGGTGTTTCTAGACATGAAATTTCTTGTAGCCGAATCTCTATTTGTGGAGCTTGTAGTTGTCGACTTTCTAGTTGTTGAGTTTCTAGTTGTGGAGTCTCTAGTTGCAGAGTTTCTAGTTGTGGAGTGTCTGGTTGTGGTGTTTCTAGTTGTGGAGTTTCTGGTTGTGGAGTTTCTAGTTGTGGAGTTTCTAGCTCTGGAGTTTCTAGTTGTGGAGCCTCCTGTTGTGGAGTTTCTAGTTGTGGAGTTTCTAGTTGTGGAGTTTTTAGTTGTGGAGTTTCTAGATATGGAATTTCTAGTTGCCGAGTCTCTATTGGTGGAGTTTGTAGTTGTGGAGTTTCTATTTGTGGAGTTTCTAGCTGCACAGTTTCTAGTTGCAGAGTCTCTGGCTGTGGAGTTTCTAATTGCGGAGTCTCTAGTTGTAGAGTTTCTAGTTGTGGAGTTTCTAGTTGTGGAGTTTCTAGATATGGAATTTAATGTCCGAGTCTCTATTGGTGGAGTTTGTAGTTGTGGAGTTTCTAGTAGTGGAGTCTTTAGTTGTGGAGTCTCTAGTTGCGGAGTTTCTAGTTGTGGAGTTTCTAGTTGTGGAGTTTTTAGTTGTAGAGTTTCTGGTTGTGGAGTTTCTAGTTGTGGAGTTTCAAGTTGTGGAGTTTCTAGTTGTGGAGTCTCAAGTTGTGGAGTTTAAAGTTGTGGAGTTTCAAGTTGGGGAGTCTCTAGTTGCGGAGTTTCCAGTTGTGGAGTTTCTAGTTGTGGAGTTGCGGAGTCTCTAGTTGTGGAGTTTCTAGCTGTGGAGTTTCTAGTTGTGGAGTTTCGAGTTGTGGAGTCTCTAGTTGTGGAGTTTGTAGTTGTGGAGTTTCCAGTTGTGGAGTATCTTGTTTTGGAGTTTCCAGTTGTGAAATTTCTATTTCTGGAGTTTCCAGTTGTGGAGTATCTAGTTGTGGAGTTTTTAGTTGCGGAGTTTTTAATAGCGGAGTTTCTAGTTGTCGAGTTTCAAGTTGCGGAGTCTCAAGTTGTGGAGTTTCTAGTTGTGGAGTTTTTAGTTGTGGAGGATCTAGCTGTGGAGTTTCCAGTTGTGGAGTATCTAGTTGTGGAGTTTTAAGTTGTGGAGTTTCTAGTTGCGGAGTTTCTAGTTGCGGAGTTTCTGGTTGTGGAGTCTCAAGTTGTGGAGTTTAAAGTTTTAGAGTTTCAAGTTGTGGAGTTTCCAGTTGTGGAGTTTTTTGTTGTGGAGTCTCTAGTTGCGGAGTTTCCATGTGTGGAGTTTCTAGTTGTCGAGTTGCGGAGTCTCTGGTTGTGGAGTTTCTAGTTGTGGAGTTTCTAGTTGAGGAGTTTCGAGTTGTGGAGTCTCTAGTTGTGGAGTTTCTAGTTATGGAGTTTCCAGTAGTGGAGTATCTAGTTGTGGAGTTTCCAGTTGTGAAGTATCTAGTTGTGGAGTTTCCAGTTGTGGAGTATCTAGTTGTGAAGTTTTAAGTATTGAAGTTTCTAGTTGCGGAGTTTCTAGTTGCGGAGTTTTTAATAGAGGAGTTTCTAGTTGTGAAGTTTCAAGTTGCGGAGTCTCAAGTTGTGCAGTTTCCAGTTGTGGAGTTTTAAGTTGTGGAGTTTCTAGTTGCGGAGTTTTTAATAGTGGAGTTTCTAGTTGTGAAGTTTCAAGTTGCGGAGTCTCAAGTTGTGGAGTTTCCAGTTGTGGAGTTTTTAGTTGTGGAGTTTCTAGTTGTTGAGTTTCTAGTTGAGAAGTCTCTAGTTTTTCAGTTTCTAGTCGTGGAGTTTCTAGATATGGAATTTCTAGTTGCCGAGTCTGTATTTGTGAAGTTTGAAGTTGAGGAGTTTCTAGTTGTGGAGTTTCTATTTGTGGAGTCTCTAGTTGTGGAGTTTCGAGTTGCAGAGTATCTAGTTGTGGAGTTTCCAGTTGTGGAGTTTCTAGTTGTGGAGTTGCGGAGTTTCTAGTTGCGGAGTTTCTAGTTGTGGAGTTTCTGGTTGTGGAGTTTCTAGTTGAGGAGTTTCAAGTTGTGGAGTTTCTAGTTGTGGAGTCTCTAGTTGCGGAGTTTCTAGTTGTAGATTTTCCAGTTGTGGAGTTTCTAGTTGTTAAGTTGCGGAGTCTCTAGTTGTTGAGTTTCTAGTTGCAGAGTCTCTAGTTGTGGAGTTTCAAGTTGTGGAGTCTCTAGATGTGGAGTTTCTTGTTGTCGAGTTTCCAGTTGTGGAGTATCTAGTAGTGGAGTTTCGGGTTGTGGAGTTTCTAGTTGTGGAGTTTCTAGTTGTGGAGTCCCTAGTTGTGGAGTTTCTAGTTGCGGAGTTTCTAGTTGTGGAGTTTCAAGTTGCGGAGTCTCAAGCTGGGGAGTTTCTAGTTGTTGAGTTTTTAGTTGTGGAGTTTCTAGTTGTTGAGTTTCTAGTTTGAAGTCTCTAGTTGTAGATTCTCTAGTTGTGGAGTCTCTAGTTTAGGAGTTTCTAGTTGAAGAGTTTTTGTTGTGGAGTGTCTAGTTGTGGAGTTTCCAGCTGTGGAGTTTCGAGTTGTGGAGTTTCTAGTTGCAGAGTCTCTAGTTGTGGAGTTTGAAGTTGTGGAGTCTCTAGTTGTGGAGTTTCTAGTTGCCGAGTTTCCAGTTGTGGAGTATCTAGAAGTGGAGTTTCAAGTTGTGGAGTTTCTAGATGTGGAGTCTCAAGTTGTGGAGTTTAAAGTTGTGGAGTTTCAAGTTGTGGAGTCTCTAGTTGTGGAGTTTCTAGTTACAGAGTATCTAGTTATGGAGTTTCCAGTTGTGGAGTTTCTAGTTGTGAAGTTGCGGAGTCTATGGTTGTGGAGTATTTAGTTGTGAAGTTTCTAGTTGTGGAGTTTCGAGTTGTGGAGTCTCTAGTTGTGGAGTTTCTAGTTGTGGAGTTTTTAGTTGTGGAGTATCTAGTTGTGGAGTTTCCAGTTGTGAAGTATCTAGCTGTGGAGTTTCTAGTTGTGGAGTATCTAGTTGTGGAGTTTTAAGTTGCGGAGTTTCTAGTTGCGGAGTTTCTAGTTGCGGAGTTTTTAATAGCGGAGTTTCTAGTTGTGAAGTTTCAAGTTGCGGAGTCTCAAGTTGTGGAGTTTCCAGTTGTGGAGTTTTCAGTTGTGGAGTTTTTAATTGTTGAGTTTCTAGTTGTGAAGTCTCTAGTTTTGCAGTTTCTAGCTGTGGAGTTTCTAGATATGGAATTTCTAGTTGCCGAGTCTGTATTTTGTGGAGTTTCTAGTTGTTGAGTTTTTAGTTGTGGAGTTTCTAGTTGTTGAGTTTCTAGTTTGAAATCTCTAGTAGTAGATTCTCTAGATGTGAAGTCTCTAGTTTAGGAGTTTCTAGTTGAAGAGATTTTGTTGTGGCGTGCCTAGTTGTGGAGTTTCCAGTTGTGGAGTTTCGAGTTGTGGAGTTTCTAGTTGCAGAATCTCTAGTTGTGGAGTTTCAAGTTGTGGAGTCTCTAGTTGTGGAGATTCTAGTTGCCGAGTTTCCAGTTGTGGAGTATATAGTAGTGGAGTTTCCAGTTGTGGAGTCCCTAGTTGTAGAGTTTCTAGTTGCGGAGTCCCAAGCTATGGAGTTTCAAGTTGTGAAGTTTCTTGTTGTGGACTCTCAAGTTGTGGAGTTTAAAGTTGTGGAGTTTTAAGTTGTGGAGTCTCTAGTTGTGGAGTTTATAGTTGCAGAGTATCTAGTTGTGGAGTTTCCAGTTGTGAAGTTTCTAGTTGTGAAGTTGCGGAGTCTCTGGTTGTGAGTTTTTTGTTGTGGAGTTTCTAGTTGTGAAGTTTCGAGTTGTGGAGTCCCTAGTTGTGGAGTTTCTAGTTGTGGAATGTAGAGTTGTGGAGTTTCTAGTTGTGGAGTTACTAGTTGCGGATTTTCTAGCTGTGGATTTTCTAGTTGCGTAACTTAAGGTCGTGAGGTTTCAAGTTGTGGAGTTTATATTTGTGGAGTTTCTAGTTGTGGAATTTCTAGTTGTGGAGTCTATAGTTGTGTAGTTTCTAGCTGCGGAGTTTCCAGTTGCGGAGTTTTTATTTTTGGAGTATCTAGCTGCGGAGTTTCTAGTTGCAGAGTCTCTGATTGTGGAGTTTCTAGTTGCGGAGTCTCTAGTTGTGGAGTTTCTAGTTGTGGGGTTTTCAGTTGTGGAGTTATAGTTGTGGTGTTTCTAGACATGAAATTTCTTGTAGCCGAATCTCTATTTGTGGAGCTTGTAGTTGTGGACTTTCTAGTATTTGAGTTTCTAGTTGTGGAGTCTCTAGTTGCAGAGTTTCTAGTTGTGGAGTGTCTGGTTGTGGTGTTTCTAGTTGTGGAGTTTCTGGTTGTGGAGTTTCTAGTTGTGGAGTTTCAAGTTGTGGAGTTTCTAGTTGTGGAGTCTCATGTTGTGGAGTTTAAAGTTGTAGAGTTTCAAGTTGTGGAGTCTCTAGTTGTGGAGTTTCCAGTTGGGGAGTATCTAGTTGTGAAGTTTTAAGTTGTGGAGTTTCTAGTTGCGGAGTTTCTAGTTGCGGAGTTTTTAATAGAGGAGTTTCTAGTTGTGAAGTTTCAAGTTGCGGAGTCTCAAGTTGTGGAGCTTCCAGTTGTGGAGTTTTTAGTTGTGGAGTTGCTATTTGTTGAGTTTCTAGTTGTGAAGTCTCTAGTTTTGCAGTTTCTAGTTGTGGAGTTTCTAGATATGGAATTACTAGTGACCGAGTCTGTATTTGTGGAGTTTGAAGTTGTGGAGTTTCTAGTTGTTGAGTTTCTAGTTGTGGAGTCTCTAGTTGCGGAGTTTCTAGTTGCGGACTTTCTAGTTGTGGAGTTTCTGGTTGTGGAGTTTCTAGTTGAGGAGTTTCAAGTTGTGGAGTTTCTAGTTGTAGAGTCTCTAGTTGCGGAGTTGCTAGTTGTGAAGTTTCTAGTTGCGGAGTTTCTAGTTGGGGAGTTTCCAGTTGTAGAGTTTCTAGTTGTGGAGTTTCTATTTGTGCAGTCTCAAGTTGTGGAGTTTAAACTTGTGGAGTTTCAAGTTGTGGAGTCTACAGTTGTGGTGTTTCTAGTTGTAGATTTTCTAGTTGTGGAGTATCTAGTTGTGGATTTTCCAGTTGTGGAGTTTCTAGTTGTTGAGTTGCGGAGTCTCTAGTTGTTGAGTTTCTAGTAGCAGAGTCTCTAGTTGTGGAGTTTCTAGATATGGAATTACTAGTTGCCGAGTCTGTATTTGTGGAGTTTGAAGTTGTGAGGTTTCAATTTGCGGAGTTTCTAGTTGTGGAGTTTCTAGCTCTGGAGTTTCTAGTTGTGGAGCCTCCTGTTGTGGAGTTTCTAGTTGTGGAGTTTCAAGTTGTGGAGTTTCTAGTTGTGGAGTCTCAAGTTGTGGAGTTTAAAGTTGTGGAGTTTCAAGTTGGGGAGTCTCTAGTTGCGGAGTTTCCAGTTGTGGAGTTTCTAGTTGTGGAGTTGCGGAGTCTCTAGTCGTGGAGTTTCTAGCTGTGGAGTTTCTAGTTGTGGAGTTTCGAGTTGTGGAGTCTCTAGTTGTAGAGTTTCTAGTTGTGGAGTTTCCAGTTGTGGAGTATCTTGTTTTGGAGTTTCCAGTTGTGAAGTTTCTAGTTGTGGAGTTTCCAGTTGTGGAGTATCTAGTTGTGGAGTTTTTAGTTGCAGAGTTTTTAATAGCGGAGTTTCTTGTTGTGGAGTTTCAAGTTGCGGAGTCTCAAGTTGTGGAGTTTCGAGTTGTGGAGTTTCTAGTTGTTGAGTTTCTAGTTGTGAAGTCTCTAGTTTTACAGTTTCTAGTTAAACTTTTTAGTTGTGGAGTTTCTAGATATGGAATTTCTAGTTGCCGAGTCTCTATTTGTAGAGTTTGTAGTTGTGGAGTTTCTAGTTGTAGAGTTTCTAGTTGTGGAGTCTCTAGTTGTGGAGTTTCCAGTTGTGGAGTTTCTAGTTGTGGAGTTTCGAGTTGTGAAGTTTCTGGTTGTGGAGTTTCTAGTTTTGGAGTTTCAAGATGTGCAGCCTCTAGTTGCGGAGTTTCTAGTTGCGGAGTTTCAAGTTGTGGAGTTTCTAGTTGAGGAGTTTCAAGTTGTGGAGATTTGAGTCGTGGAATTTCGAGTTGCGGAGTTTCTAGTTGTGGAGTTTCGAGTTGTGGAGTTTCTGGTTGTGGAGTTTCTAGCTGCGGAGTTTCTAGTTGCAGAGTCACTAGTTTTGGAGTTTCTAGTTGCGAATTCTCCAGTTTTGGAGTTTCTAGTTGTGGAGTTTCTATTTGTAGAGTCTCCTGTTGCGGAGTTTCTATTTGCGGAGTTTCTAGTTGGAGAGTTTCTAATTCTGGAGTTTCTAGTTGTGGAGTTTCTAGTTGTGGAGTTTCTAGTTGTGGAGTCTCAAGTTGTAGAGTTTAAACTTGTGGAGTTTCAAGTTGTGCGGTCTATAGTTGTGGAGTTTCTAGTTGTGGATTTTCTAGTTGTGGAGTAACTAGTTGTGGATTTTCCAGTTGTGGAGTTTCTAGTTGTGGAGTAGCGGAGTCTCTATTTGTGGAGTTTCTAGTTGCAGAGTTTCTAGTTGTGGAGTTTCAAGTTGTGGAGTCTCTAGTTGTGGAGTTTCTAGTTGCCGAGTTTCCAGTTGTGGAGTATCTAGTAGAGGAGTTTCCAGTTGTGGAGTTTCTAGTTGTGGAATTTCTAGTTGTGGAGTCCCTAGTTGTGGAGTTTCTATTTGCGGAGTCTCAAGCTGTGGAGTTTCTAGTTGTTGAGTTTTTAGTTGTGGAGTTTCTAGTTGTTGAGTTTCTAGTTGTGAAGTCTCTAGTTTTGCAGTTTCTAGTTAAGGTTTTTAGTTGTGGAGTTTCTAGATATGGAATTTCTAGTTGCCGAGTCTCTATTTGTGGAGTTTATATTTGTGGAGTTTCTAGTTGTGGAATTTCTAGTTGTGGAGTCTATAGTTGTGTAGTTTCTAGCTGCGGAGTTTCCAGTTGCGGAGTTTCTATTTGTGGAGTATCTAGCTGCGGAGTTTCTAGTTGCAGAGTCTCTGATTGTGGAGTTTCTAGTTGCGGAGTCTCTAGTTGTGGAGTTTCTAGTTGTGGAGTTTCTAGTTGTGGGGTTTTCAGTTGTGGAGTTATAGTTGTGGTGTTTCTAGACATGAAATTTCTTGTAGCCGAATCTCTATTTGTGGAGCTTGTAGTTGTCGACTTTCTAGTTGTTGAGTTTCTAGTTGTGGAGTCTCTAGTTGCAGAGTTTCTAGTTGTGGAGTGTCTGGTTGTGGTGTTTCTAGTTGTGGAGTTTCTGGTTGTGGAGTTTCTAGTTGTGGAGTTTCTAGCTCTGGAGTTTCTAGTTGTGGAGCCTCCTGTTGTGGAGTTTCTAGTTGTGGAGTTTCTAGTTGTGGAGTTTTTAGTTGTGGAGTTTCTAGATATGGAATTTCTAGTTGCCGAGTCTCTATTGGTGGAGTTTGTAGTTGTGGAGTTTCTATTTGTGGAGTTTCTAGCTGCACAGTTTCTAGTTGCAGAGTCTCTGGCTGTGGAGTTTCTAATTGCGGAGTCTCTAGTTGTAGAGTTTCTAGTTGTGGAGTTTCTAGTTGTGGAGTTTCTAGATATGGAATTTAATGTCCGAGTCTCTATTGGTGGAGTTTGTAGTTGTGGAGTTTCTAGTAGTGGAGTCTTTAGTTGTGGAGTCTCTAGTTGCGGAGTTTCTAGTTGTGGAGTTTCTAGTTGTGGAGTTTTTAGTTGTAGAGTTTCTGGTTGTGGAGTTTCTAGTTGTGGAGTTTCAAGTTGTGGAGTTTCTAGTTGTGGAGTCTCAAGTTGTGGAGTTTAAAGTTGTGGAGTTTCAAGTTGGGGAGTCTCTAGTTGCGGAGTTTCCAGTTGTGGAGTTTCTAGTTGTGGAGTTGCGGAGTCTCTAGTTGTGGAGTTTCTAGCTGTGGAGTTTCTAGTTGTGGAGTTTCGAGTTGTGGAGTCTCTAGTTGTGGAGTTTGTAGTTGTGGAGTTTCCAGTTGTGGAGTATCTTGTTTTGGAGTTTCCAGTTGTGAAATTTCTATTTCTGGAGTTTCCAGTTGTGGAGTATCTAGTTGTGGAGTTTTTAGTTGCGGAGTTTTTAATAGCGGAGTTTCTAGTTGTCGAGTTTCAAGTTGCGGAGTCTCAAGTTGTGGAGTTTCTAGTTGTGGAGTTTTTAGTTGTGGAGGATCTAGCTGTGGAGTTTCCAGTTGTGGAGTATCTAGTTGTGGAGTTTTAAGTTGTGGAGTTTCTAGTTGCGGAGTTTCTAGTTGCGGAGTTTCTGGTTGTGGAGTCTCAAGTTGTGGAGTTTAAAGTTTTAGAGTTTCAAGTTGTGGAGTTTCCAGTTGTGGAGTTTTTTGTTGTGGAGTCTCTAGTTGCGGAGTTTCCATGTGTGGAGTTTCTAGTTGTCGAGTTGCGGAGTCTCTGGTTGTGGAGTTTCTAGTTGTGGAGTTTCTAGTTGAGGAGTTTCGAGTTGTGGAGTCTCTAGTTGTGGAGTTTCTAGTTATGGAGTTTCCAGTAGTGGAGTATCTAGTTGTGGAGTTTCCAGTTGTGAAGTATCTAGTTGTGGAGTTTCCAGTTGTGGAGTATCTAGTTGTGAAGTTTTAAGTATTGAAGTTTCTAGTTGCGGAGTTTCTAGTTGCGGAGTTTTTAATAGAGGAGTTTCTAGTTGTGAAGTTTCAAGTTGCGGAGTCTCAAGTTGTGCAGTTTCCAGTTGTGGAGTTTTAAGTTGTGGAGTTTCTAGTTGCGGAGTTTTTAATAGTGGAGTTTCTAGTTGTGAAGTTTCAAGTTGCGGAGTCTCAAGTTGTGGAGTTTCCAGTTGTGGAGTTTTTAGTTGTGGAGTTTCTAGTTGTTGAGTTTCTAGTTGAGAAGTCTCTAGTTTTTCAGTTTCTAGTCGTGGAGTTTCTAGATATGGAATTTCTAGTTGCCGAGTCTGTATTTGTGAAGTTTGAAGTTGAGGAGTTTCTAGTTGTGGAGTTTCTAGTTGTGGAGTTTCTAGTTGAAGAGTTTTTGTTGTGGAGTGTCTAGTTGTGGAGTTTCCAGCTGTGGAGTTTCGAGTTGTGGAGTTTCTAGTTGCAGAGTCTCTAGTTGTGGAGTTTGAAGTTGTGGAGTCTCTAGTTGTGGAGTTTCTAGTTGCCGAGTTTCCAGTTGTGGAGTATCTAGTAGTGGAGTTTCAAGTTGTGGAGTTTCTAGATGTGGAGTCTCAAGTTGTGGAGTTTAAAGTTGTGGAGTTTCAAGTTGTGGAGTCTCTAGTTGTGGAGTTTCTAGTTGCAGAGTATCTAGTTATGGAGTTTCCAGTTGTGGAGTTTCTAGTTGTGAAGTTGCGGAGTCTATGGTTGTGGAGTATTTAGTTGTGAAGTTTCTAGTTGTGGAGTTTCGAGTTGTGGAGTCTCTAGTTGTGGAGTTTCTAGTTGTGGAGTTTTTAGTTGTGGAGTATCTAGTTGTGGAGTTTCCAGTTGTGAAGTATCTAGCTGTGGAGTTTCTAGTTGTGGAGTATCTAGTTGTGGAGTTTTAAGTTGCGGAGTTTCTAGTTGCGGAGTTTCTAGTTGCGGAGTTTTTAATAGCGGAGTTTCTAGTTGTGAAGTTTCTAGTTGCGGAGTCTCAAGTTGTGGAGTTTCCAGTTGTGGAGTTTTCAGTTGTGGAGTTTTTAATTGTTGAGTTTCTAGTTGTGAAGTCTCTAGTTTTGCAGTTTCTAGCTGTGGAGTTTCTAGATATGGAATTTCTAGTTGCCGAGTCTGTATTTTGTGGAGTTTCTAGTTGTTGAGTTTTTAGTTGTGGAGTTTCTAGTTGTTGAGTTTCTAGTTTGAAATCTCTAGTAGTAGATTCTCTAGATGTGAAGTCTCTAGTTTAGGAGTTTCTAGTTGAAGAGATTTTGTTGTGGCGTGCCTAGTTGTGGAGTTTCCAGTTGTGGAGTTTCGAGTTGTGGAGTTTCTAGTTGCAGAATCTCTAGTTGTGGAGTTTCAAGTTGTGGAGTCTCTAGTTGTGGAGATTCTAGTTGCCGAGTTTCCAGTTGTGGAGTATATAGTAGTGGAGTTTCCAGTTGTGGAGTCCCTAGTTGTAGAGTTTCTAGTTGCGGAGTCCCAAGCTATGGAGTTTCAAGTTGTGAAGTTTCTTGTTGTGGACTCTCAAGTTGTGGAGTTTAAAGTTGTGGAGTTTTAAGTTGTGGAGTCTCTAGTTGTGGAGTTTATAGTTGCAGAGTATCTAGTTGTGGAGTTTCCAGTTGTGAAGTTTCTAGTTGTGAAGTTGCGGAGTCTCTGGTTGTGAGTTTTTTGTTGTGGAGTTTCTAGTTGTGAAGTTTCGAGTTGTGGAGTCCCTAGTTGTGGAGTTTCTAGTTGTGGAATGTAGAGTTGTGGAGTTTCTAGTTGTGGAGTTACTAGTTGCGGATTTTCTAGCTGTGGATTTTCTAGTTGCGTAACTTAAGGTCGTGAGGTTTCAAGTTGTGGAGTTTATATTTGTGGAGTTTCTAGTTGTGGAATTTCTAGTTGTGGAGTCTATAGTTGTGTAGTTTCTAGCTGCGGAGTTTCCAGTTGCGGAGTTTTTATTTTTGGAGTATCTAGCTGCGGAGTTTCTAGTTGCAGAGTCTCTGATTGTGGAGTTTCTAGTTGCGGAGTCTCTAGTTGTGGAGTTTCTAGTTGTGGGGTTTTCAGTTGTGGAGTTATAGTTGTGGTGTTTCTAGACATGAAATTTCTTGTAGCCGAATCTCTATTTGAGGAGCTTGTAGTTGTGGACTTTCTAGTATTTGAGTTTCTAGTTGTGGAGTCTCTAGTTGCAGAGTTTCTAGTTGTGGAGTGTCTGGTTGTGGTGTTTCTAGTTGTGGAGTTTCTGGTTGTGGAGTTTCTAGTTGTGGAGTTTCAAGTTGTGGAGTTTCTAGTTGTGGAGTCTCATGTTGTGGAGTTTAAAGTTGTAGAGTTTCAAGTTGTGGAGTCTCTAGTTGTGGAGTTTCCAGTTGGGGAGTATCTAGTTGTGAAGTTTTAAGTTGTGGAGTTTCTAGTTGCGGAGTTTCTAGTTGCGGAGTTTTTAATAGAGGAGTTTCTAGTTGTGAAGTTTCAAGTTGCGGAGTCTCAAGTTGTGGAGCTTCCAGTTGTGGAGTTTTTAGTTGTGGAGTTGCTATTTGTTGAGTTTCTAGTTGTGAAGTCTCTAGTTTTGCAGTTTCTAGTTGTGGAGTTTCTAGATATGGAATTACTAGTGACCGAGTCTGTATTTGTGGAGTTTGAAGTTGTGGAGTTTCTAGTTGTTGAGTTTCTAGTTGTGGAGTCTCTAGTTGCGGAGTTTCTAGTTGCGGACTTTCTAGTTGTGGAGTTTCTGGTTGTGGAGTTTCTAGTTGAGGAGTTTCAAGTTGTGGAGTTTCTAGTTGTAGAGTCTCTAGTTGCGGAGTTGCTAGTTGTGAAGTTTCTAGTTGCGGAGTTTCTAGTTGGGGAGTTTCCAGTTGTAGAGTTTCTAGTTGTGGAGTTTCTATTTGTGCAGTCTCAAGTTGTGGAGTTTAAACTTGTGGAGTTTCAAGTTGTGGAGTCTACAGTTGTGGTGTTTCTAGTTGTAGATTTTCTAGTTGTGGAGTATCTAGTTGTGGATTTTCCAGTTGTGGAGTTTCTAGTTGTTGAGTTGCGGAGTCTCTAGTTGTTGAGTTTCTAGTAGCAGAGTCTCTAGTTGTGGAGTTTCTAGATATGGAATTACTAGTTGCCGAGTCTGTATTTGTGGAGTTTGAAGTTGTGGAGTTTCTAGTTGTGGAGTTTCTAGTTGTGGAGTCTCTTGTTGTGGAGTTTCAAGTTGTGGAGTGTCTAGTTGTGGAGTTTCGAGTTGTAGAGTTTCGAGTTTTGGAGTTTCTAGTTGTGGAATTTTGAGTTGTGGAGTTTCTAGTTGTGGAGTTTCTAGTTGCGGAATCTCTAGCTGTGGATTTTCTGGTTGCGTAACTTAAGGTCGTGAGGTTTCAAGTTGTGGAGTTTCTAGTTGTGGAGTTTCTAGTTGTTGAGTTTCTAGTTGTGGAGTCTCTAGTTGCAGAGTTTCTAGTTGTGGAGTTTCTGGTTGTGGAGTTTCGGTTGTGGAGTTTTTAGTTGTGGAGTTTCAAGTTGTGGAGTTTCTAGTTGTGGAGTCTCAAGTTGTGGAGTTTAAAGTTGTGGAGTTTAAAGTTGTGGAGCCTCCAGTTGTGGAGTTTCTAGTTGCAGAGTATCTAGTTGTGGAGTTTCCAGTTGTGGAGTTTCTAGTTGTGGAGTTGTGGAGTCTCTGGTTGTGGAGTTTCTAGTTGTGGAGTTTCTAGTTGTGGAGTTTCTAGTTGTGGAGTTTCGAGTTGTGGAGTTTCTAGTTGTGGATTTTCCAGTTGTGGAGTATCTAGTTGTGGAGTTTCCAGTTGTGAAGTATCTAGTTGTGGAGTTTCCAGTTGTGGAGTATCTAGTTGTGGAGTTTTAAGTTGTGGAGTTTCTAGTTGCGGAGTTTCTAGTTGCGGAGTTTTTAATAGTGGAGTTTCTAGTTGTGAAGTTTCAAGTTGCGGAGTCTCAAGTTGTGAAGTTTCCAGTTGTGGAGTTTTTAGTTGTGGAGTTTCTAGTTGTTGAGTTTCTAGTTGTGAAGTCTCTAGTTTTGCAGTTTCTAGTCGTGGAGTTTCTAGATATGGAATTTCTAGTTGCCGAGTCTGTATTTGTGAAGTTTGAAGTTGAGGAGTTTCTAGTTGTGGAGTCTCTAGTTGTGGAGTTCTAGTTGCAGAGTATCTAGTTGTGGAGTTTCCAGTTGTGGAGTTGCTAGTTGCGGAGTTTCTAGTTGTGGAGTTTCTGGTTGTGGAGTTTCTAGTTGAGGAGTTTCAAGTTGTGGAGTTTCTAGTTGTGGAGTCTCTAGTTGTGGAGTCTCTAGTTGCGGAGTTTCTAGTTGTAGATTTTCCAGTTGTGGAGTTTCTAGTTGTTGAGTTGCGGAGTCTCTAGTTGTTGAGTTTCTAGTTGCAGAGTCTGTAGTTGTGGAGTTTCAAGTTGTGGAGTCTCTGGATGTGGAGTTTCTAGTTGTCGAGTTTCCAGTTGTGGAGTATCTAGTAGTGGAGTTTCGGGTTGTGGAATTTCTAGTTGTGGAGTTTCTAGTTGTGGAGTCCCTAGTTGTGGAGTTTCTAGTTGCTGAGTTTCTAGTTGTGGAGTTTCAAGTTGCGGAGTCTCAAGCTGGGGAGTTTCTAGTTCTTGAGTTTTTAGTTGTGGAGTTTCTAGTTGTTGAGTTTCTAGTTTGAAGTCTCTAGTTGTAGATTCTCTAGTTGTGGAGTCTCTAGTTTAGGAGTTTCTTGTTGAAGAGTTTTTTGTTGTGGAGTGTCTAGTTGTGGAGTTTCCAGCTGTGGAGTTTCGAGTTGTGGAGTTTCTAGTTGCAGAGTCTCTAGTGGTGGAGTTTCAAGTTGTGGAGTCTCTAGTTGTGGAGTTTCTAGTTGCCGAGTTTCCAGTTGTGGAGTATCAAGTAGTGGAGTTTCAAGTTGTGGAGTTTCTAGTTGTGGAGTCTCAAGTTGTGGAGTTTCCAGTTGTGGAGTATCTTGTTTTGGAGTTTCCAGTTGTGAAGTTTCTAGTTGTGGAGTTTCCAGTTGTGGAGTATCTAGTTGTGGAGTTTTTAGTTGCAGAGTTTTTAATAGCGGAGTTTCTTGTTGTGGAGTTTCAAGTTGCGGAGTCTCAAGTTGTGGAGTTTCGAGTTGTGGAGTTTCTAGTTGTTGAGTTTCTAGTTGTGAAGTCTCTAGTTTTACAGTTTCTAGTTAAACTTTTTAGTTGTGGAGTTTCTAGATATGGAATTTCTAGTTGCCGAGTCTCTATTTGTAGAGTTTGTAGTTGTGGAGTTTCTAGTTGTAGAGTTTCTAGTTGTGGAGTCTCTAGTTGTGGAGTTTCCAGTTGTGGAGTTTCTAGTTGTGGAGTTTCGAGTTGTGAAGTTTCTGGTTGTGGAGTTTCTAGTTTTGGAGTTTCAAGATGTGCAGCCTCTAGTTGCGGAGTTTCTAGTTGCGGAGTTTCAAGTTGTGGAGTTTCTAGTTGAGGAGTTTCAAGTTGTGGAGATTTGAGTCGTGGAATTTCGAGTTGCGGAGTTTCTAGTTGTGGAGTTTCGAGTTGTGGAGTTTCTGGTTGTGGAGTTTCTAGCTGCGGAGTTTCTAGTTGCAGAGTCACTAGTTTTGGAGTTTCTAGTTGCGAATTCTCCAGTTTTGGAGTTTCTAGTTGTGGAGTTTCTATTTGTAGAGTCTCCTGTTGCGGAGTTTCTATTTGCGGAGTTTCTAGTTGGAGAGTTTCTAATTCTGGAGTTTCTAGTTGTGGAGTTTCTAGTTGTGGAGTTTCTAGTTGTGGAGTCTCAAGTTGTAGAGTTTAAACTTGTGGAGTTTCAAGTTGTGCGGTCTATAGTTGTGGAGTTTCTAGTTGTGGATTTTCTAGTTGTGGAGTAACTAGTTGTGGATTTTCCAGTTGTGGAGTTTCTAGTTGTGGAGTAGCGGAGTCTCTATTTGTGGAGTTTCTAGTTGCAGAGTTTCTAGTTGTGGAGTTTCAAGTTGTGGAGTCTCTAGTTGTGGAGTTTCTAGTTGCCGAGTTTCCAGTTGTGGAGTATCTAGTAGAGGAGTTTCCAGTTGTGGAGTTTCTAGTTGTGGAATTTCTAGTTGTGGAGTCCCTAGTTGTGGAGTTTCTATTTGCGGAGTCTCAAGCTGTGGAGTTTCTAGTTGTTGAGTTTTTAGTTGTGGAGTTTCTAGTTGTTGAGTTTCTAGTTGTGAAGTCTCTAGTTTTGCAGTTTCTAGTTAAGGTTTTTAGTTGTGGAGTTTCTAGATATGGAATTTCTAGTTGCCGAGTCTCTATTTGTGGAGTTTATATTTGTGGAGTTTCTAGTTGTGGAATTTCTAGTTGTGGAGTCTATAGTTGTGTAGTTTCTAGCTGCGGAGTTTCCAGTTGCGGAGTTTCTATTTGTGGAGTATCTAGCTGCGGAGTTTCTAGTTGCAGAGTCTCTGATTGTGGAGTTTCTAGTTGCGGAGTCTCTAGTTGTGGAGTTTCTAGTTGTGGAGTTTCTAGTTGTGGGGTTTTCAGTTGTGGAGTTATAGTTGTGGTGTTTCTAGACATGAAATTTCTTGTAGCCGAATCTCTATTTGTGGAGCTTGTAGTTGTCGACTTTCTAGTTGTTGAGTTTCTAGTTGTGGAGTCTCTAGTTGCAGAGTTTCTAGTTGTGGAGTGTCTGGTTGTGGTGTTTCTAGTTGTGGAGTTTCTGGTTGTGGAGTTTCTAGTTGTGGAGTTTCTAGCTCTGGAGTTTCTAGTTGTGGAGCCTCCTGTTGTGGAGTTTCTAGTTGTGGAGTTTCTAGTTGTGGAGTTTTTAGTTGTGGAGTTTCTAGATATGGAATTTCTAGTTGCCGAGTCTCTATTGGTGGAGTTTGTAGTTGTGGAGTTTCTATTTGTGGAGTTTCTAGCTGCACAGTTTCTAGTTGCAGAGTCTCTGGCTGTGGAGTTTCTAATTGCGGAGTCTCTAGTTGTAGAGTTTCTAGTTGTGGAGTTTCTAGTTGTGGAGTTTCTAGATATGGAATTTAATGTCCGAGTCTCTATTGGTGGAGTTTGTAGTTGTGGAGTTTCTAGTAGTGGAGTCTTTAGTTGTGGAGTCTCTAGTTGCGGAGTTTCTAGTTGTGGAGTTTCTAGTTGTGGAGTTTTTAGTTGTAGAGTTTCTGGTTGTGGAGTTTCTAGTTGTGGAGTTTCAAGTTGTGGAGTTTCTAGTTGTGGAGTCTCAAGTTGTGGAGTTTAAAGTTGTGGAGTTTCAAGTTGGGGAGTCTCTAGTTGCGGAGTTTCCAGTTGTGGAGTTTCTAGTTGTGGAGTTGCGGAGTCTCTAGTTGTGGAGTTTCTAGCTGTGGAGTTTCTAGTTGTGGAGTTTCGAGTTGTGGAGTCTCTAGTTGTGGAGTTTGTAGTTGTGGAGTTTCCAGTTGTGGAGTATCTTGTTTTGGAGTTTCCAGTTGTGAAATTTCTATTTCTGGAGTTTCCAGTTGTGGAGTATCTAGTTGTGGAGTTTTTAGTTGCGGAGTTTTTAATAGCGGAGTTTCTAGTTGTCGAGTTTCAAGTTGCGGAGTCTCAAGTTGTGGAGTTTCTAGTTGTGGAGTTTTTAGTTGTGGAGGATCTAGCTGTGGAGTTTCCAGTTGTGGAGTATCTAGTTGTGGAGTTTTAAGTTGTGGAGTTTCTAGTTGCGGAGTTTCTAGTTGCGGAGTTTCTGGTTGTGGAGTCTCAAGTTGTGGAGTTTAAAGTTTTAGAGTTTCAAGTTGTGGAGTTTCCAGTTGTGGAGTTTTTTGTTGTGGAGTCTCTAGTTGCGGAGTTTCCATGTGTGGAGTTTCTAGTTGTCGAGTTGCGGAGTCTCTGGTTGTGGAGTTTCTAGTTGTGGAGTTTCTAGTTGAGGAGTTTCGAGTTGTGGAGTCTCTAGTTGTGGAGTTTCTAGTTATGGAGTTTCCAGTAGTGGAGTATCTAGTTGTGGAGTTTCCAGTTGTGAAGTATCTAGTTGTGGAGTTTCCAGTTGTGGAGTATCTAGTTGTGAAGTTTTAAGTATTGAAGTTTCTAGTTGCGGAGTTTCTAGTTGCGGAGTTTTTAATAGAGGAGTTTCTAGTTGTGAAGTTTCAAGTTGCGGAGTCTCAAGTTGTGCAGTTTCCAGTTGTGGAGTTTTAAGTTGTGGAGTTTCTAGTTGCGGAGTTTTTAATAGTGGAGTTTCTAGTTGTGAAGTTTCAAGTTGCGGAGTCTCAAGTTGTGGAGTTTCCAGTTGTGGAGTTTTTAGTTGTGGAGTTTCTAGTTGTTGAGTTTCTAGTTGAGAAGTCTCTAGTTTTTCAGTTTCTAGTCGTGGAGTTTCTAGATATGGAATTTCTAGTTGCCGAGTCTGTATTTGTGAAGTTTGAAGTTGAGGAGTTTCTAGTTGTGGAGTTTCTAGTTGTGGAGTTTCTAGTTGAAGAGTTTTTGTTGTGGAGTGTCTAGTTGTGGAGTTTCCAGCTGTGGAGTTTCGAGTTGTGGAGTTTCTAGTTGCAGAGTCTCTAGTTGTGGAGTTTGAAGTTGTGGAGTCTCTAGTTGTGGAGTTTCTAGTTGCCGAGTTTCCAGTTGTGGAGTATCTAGTAGTGGAGTTTCAAGTTGTGGAGTTTCTAGATGTGGAGTCTCAAGTTGTGGAGTTTAAAGTTGTGGAGTTTCAAGTTGTGGAGTCTCTAGTTGTGGAGTTTCTAGTTGCAGAGTATCTAGTTATGGAGTTTCCAGTTGTGGAGTTTCTAGTTGTGAAGTTGCGGAGTCTATGGTTGTGGAGTATTTAGTTGTGAAGTTTCTAGTTGTGGAGTTTCGAGTTGTGGAGTCTCTAGTTGTGGAGTTTCTAGTTGTGGAGTTTTTAGTTGTGGAGTATCTAGTTGTGGAGTTTCCAGTTGTGAAGTATCTAGCTGTGGAGTTTCTAGTTGTGGAGTATCTAGTTGTGGAGTTTTAAGTTGCGGAGTTTCTAGTTGCGGAGTTTCTAGTTGCGGAGTTTTTAATAGCGGAGTTTCTAGTTGTGAAGTTTCTAGTTGCGGAGTCTCAAGTTGTGGAGTTTCCAGTTGTGGAGTTTTCAGTTGTGGAGTTTTTAATTGTTGAGTTTCTAGTTGTGAAGTCTCTAGTTTTGCAGTTTCTAGCTGTGGAGTTTCTAGATATGGAATTTCTAGTTGCCGAGTCTGTATTTTGTGGAGTTTCTAGTTGTTGAGTTTTTAGTTGTGGAGTTTCTAGTTGTTGAGTTTCTAGTTTGAAATCTCTAGTAGTAGATTCTCTAGATGTGAAGTCTCTAGTTTAGGAGTTTCTAGTTGAAGAGATTTTGTTGTGGCGTGCCTAGTTGTGGAGTTTCCAGTTGTGGAGTTTCGAGTTGTGGAGTTTCTAGTTGCAGAATCTCTAGTTGTGGAGTTTCAAGTTGTGGAGTCTCTAGTTGTGGAGATTCTAGTTGCCGAGTTTCCAGTTGTGGAGTATATAGTAGTGGAGTTTCCAGTTGTGGAGTCCCTAGTTGTAGAGTTTCTAGTTGCGGAGTCCCAAGCTATGGAGTTTCAAGTTGTGAAGTTTCTTGTTGTGGACTCTCAAGTTGTGGAGTTTAAAGTTGTGGAGTTTTAAGTTGTGGAGTCTCTAGTTGTGGAGTTTATAGTTGCAGAGTATCTAGTTGTGGAGTTTCCAGTTGTGAAGTTTCTAGTTGTGAAGTTGCGGAGTCTCTGGTTGTGAGTTTTTTGTTGTGGAGTTTCTAGTTGTGAAGTTTCGAGTTGTGGAGTCCCTAGTTGTGGAGTTTCTAGTTGTGGAATGTAGAGTTGTGGAGTTTCTAGTTGTGGAGTTACTAGTTGCGGATTTTCTAGCTGTGGATTTTCTAGTTGCGTAACTTAAGGTCGTGAGGTTTCAAGTTGTGGAGTTTATATTTGTGGAGTTTCTAGTTGTGGAATTTCTAGTTGTGGAGTCTATAGTTGTGTAGTTTCTAGCTGCGGAGTTTCCAGTTGCGGAGTTTTTATTTTTGGAGTATCTAGCTGCGGAGTTTCTAGTTGCAGAGTCTCTGATTGTGGAGTTTCTAGTTGCGGAGTCTCTAGTTGTGGAGTTTCTAGTTGTGGGGTTTTCAGTTGTGGAGTTATAGTTGTGGTGTTTCTAGACATGAAATTTCTTGTAGCCGAATCTCTATTTGAGGAGCTTGTAGTTGTGGACTTTCTAGTATTTGAGTTTCTAGTTGTGGAGTCTCTAGTTGCAGAGTTTCTAGTTGTGGAGTGTCTGGTTGTGGTGTTTCTAGTTGTGGAGTTTCTGGTTGTGGAGTTTCTAGTTGTGGAGTTTCAAGTTGTGGAGTTTCTAGTTGTGGAGTCTCATGTTGTGGAGTTTAAAGTTGTAGAGTTTCAAGTTGTGGAGTCTCTAGTTGTGGAGTTTCCAGTTGGGGAGTATCTAGTTGTGAAGTTTTAAGTTGTGGAGTTTCTAGTTGCGGAGTTTCTAGTTGCGGAGTTTTTAATAGAGGAGTTTCTAGTTGTGAAGTTTCAAGTTGCGGAGTCTCAAGTTGTGGAGCTTCCAGTTGTGGAGTTTTTAGTTGTGGAGTTGCTATTTGTTGAGTTTCTAGTTGTGAAGTCTCTAGTTTTGCAGTTTCTAGTTGTGGAGTTTCTAGATATGGAATTACTAGTGACCGAGTCTGTATTTGTGGAGTTTGAAGTTGTGGAGTTTCTAGTTGTTGAGTTTCTAGTTGTGGAGTCTCTAGTTGCGGAGTTTCTAGTTGCGGACTTTCTAGTTGTGGAGTTTCTGGTTGTGGAGTTTCTAGTTGAGGAGTTTCAAGTTGTGGAGTTTCTAGTTGTAGAGTCTCTAGTTGCGGAGTTGCTAGTTGTGAAGTTTCTAGTTGCGGAGTTTCTAGTTGGGGAGTTTCCAGTTGTAGAGTTTCTAGTTGTGGAGTTTCTATTTGTGCAGTCTCAAGTTGTGGAGTTTAAACTTGTGGAGTTTCAAGTTGTGGAGTCTACAGTTGTGGTGTTTCTAGTTGTAGATTTTCTAGTTGTGGAGTATCTAGTTGTGGATTTTCCAGTTGTGGAGTTTCTAGTTGTTGAGTTGCGGAGTCTCTAGTTGTTGAGTTTCTAGTAGCAGAGTCTCTAGTTGTGGAGTTTCTAGATATGGAATTACTAGTTGCCGAGTCTGTATTTGTGGAGTTTGAAGTTGTGGAGTTTCTAGTTGTGGAGTTTCTAGTTGTGGAGTCTCTTGTTGTGGAGTTTCAAGTTGTGGAGTGTCTAGTTGTGGAGTTTCGAGTTGTAGAGTTTCGAGTTTTGGAGTTTCTAGTTGTGGAATTTTGAGTTGTGGAGTTTCTAGTTGTGGAGTTTCTAGTTGCGGAATCTCTAGCTGTGGATTTTCTGGTTGCGTAACTTAAGGTCGTGAGGTTTCAAGTTGTGGAGTTTCTAGTTGTGGAGTTTCTAGTTGTTGAGTTTCTAGTTGTGGAGTCTCTAGTTGCAGAGTTTCTAGTTGTGGAGTTTCTGGTTGTGGAGTTTCGGTTGTGGAGTTTTTAGTTGTGGAGTTTCAAGTTGTGGAGTTTCTAGTTGTGGAGTCTCAAGTTGTGGAGTTTAAAGTTGTGGAGTTTAAAGTTGTGGAGCCTCCAGTTGTGGAGTTTCTAGTTGCAGAGTATCTAGTTGTGGAGTTTCCAGTTGTGGAGTTTCTAGTTGTGGAGTTGTGGAGTCTCTGGTTGTGGAGTTTCTAGTTGTGGAGTTTCTAGTTGTGGAGTTTCTAGTTGTGGAGTTTCGAGTTGTGGAGTTTCTAGTTGTGGATTTTCCAGTTGTGGAGTATCTAGTTGTGGAGTTTCCAGTTGTGAAGTATCTAGTTGTGGAGTTTCCAGTTGTGGAGTATCTAGTTGTGGAGTTTTAAGTTGTGGAGTTTCTAGTTGCGGAGTTTCTAGTTGCGGAGTTTTTAATAGTGGAGTTTCTAGTTGTGAAGTTTCAAGTTGCGGAGTCTCAAGTTGTGAAGTTTCCAGTTGTGGAGTTTTTAGTTGTGGAGTTTCTAGTTGTTGAGTTTCTAGTTGTGAAGTCTCTAGTTTTGCAGTTTCTAGTCGTGGAGTTTCTAGATATGGAATTTCTAGTTGCCGAGTCTGTATTTGTGAAGTTTGAAGTTGAGGAGTTTCTAGTTGTGGAGTCTCTAGTTGTGGAGTTCTAGTTGCAGAGTATCTAGTTGTGGAGTTTCCAGTTGTGGAGTTGCTAGTTGCGGAGTTTCTAGTTGTGGAGTTTCTGGTTGTGGAGTTTCTAGTTGAGGAGTTTCAAGTTGTGGAGTTTCTAGTTGTGGAGTCTCTAGTTGTGGAGTCTCTAGTTGCGGAGTTTCTAGTTGTAGATTTTCCAGTTGTGGAGTTTCTAGTTGTTGAGTTGCGGAGTCTCTAGTTGTTGAGTTTCTAGTTGCAGAGTCTGTAGTTGTGGAGTTTCAAGTTGTGGAGTCTCTGGATGTGGAGTTTCTAGTTGTCGAGTTTCCAGTTGTGGAGTATCTAGTAGTGGAGTTTCGGGTTGTGGAATTTCTAGTTGTGGAGTTTCTAGTTGTGGAGTCCCTAGTTGTGGAGTTTCTAGTTGCTGAGTTTCTAGTTGTGGAGTTTCAAGTTGCGGAGTCTCAAGCTGGGGAGTTTCTAGTTCTTGAGTTTTTAGTTGTGGAGTTTCTAGTTGTTGAGTTTCTAGTTTGAAGTCTCTAGTTGTAGATTCTCTAGTTGTGGAGTCTCTAGTTTAGGAGTTTCTTGTTGAAGAGTTTTTTGTTGTGGAGTGTCTAGTTGTGGAGTTTCCAGCTGTGGAGTTTCGAGTTGTGGAGTTTCTAGTTGCAGAGTCTCTAGTGGTGGAGTTTCAAGTTGTGGAGTCTCTAGTTGTGGAGTTTCTAGTTGCCGAGTTTCCAGTTGTGGAGTATCAAGTAGTGGAGTTTCAAGTTGTGGAGTTTCTAGTTGTGGAGTCTCAAGTTGTGGAGTTTAAAGTTGTGGAGTTTCAAGTTGTGGAGTCTCTAGTTGTGGAGTTTCTAGTTGCCGAGTTTCCAGTTGTGGAGTATCAAGTAGTGGAGTTTCAAGTTGTGGAGTTTCTAGTTGTGGAGTCTCAAGTTGTGGAGTTTAAAGTTGTGGAGTTTCAAGTTGTGGAGTCTCTAGTTGTGGATTTTCTAGTTGCAGAGTATCTAGTTCTGGAGTTTCGAGTTGTGGAGTTTCTAGTTGTGAAGTTGCGAAGTCTATGGTTGTGGAGTTTTTAGTTGTGGAGTTTCTAGTTGTGGAGTTTCGAGTTGTGGAGTCTCTAGTTGTGGAGTTTCTAGTTGTGGAGTTTTTAGTTGTGGAGTTTCTAGCTCTGGAGTTTCCAGTTGTGGAGTATCTAGTTGTGGAGTTTTAAGTTGTGGAGTTTCTAGTTGCGGAGTTTCTAGTTGCGGAGTTTTTAATAGCGGAGTTTCTAGTTGTGAAGTTTCAAGTTGCGGAGTCTCAAGTTGTGGAGTTTCCAGTTGTGGAGTTTTTAGTTGTGGAGTTTCTAGTTGTTGAGTTTCTAGTTGTGAAGTCTCTAGTTTTGCAGTTTCTAGCTGTGGAGTTTCTAGATATGGAATTTCTAGTTGCCGAGTCTGTATTTGTGGAGTTTGTAGTTGTGGAGTTTCTAGTTGTGGAGTTTCTAGTTGTGGAGTCTCTAGTTGCGGAGTTTCTAGTTGTAGATTTTCTAGTTGTGGAGTATCTAGTTGTGGATTTTCCAGTTGTGGAGTTTCTAGTTGTGGAGTGGCGGAGTCTCTAGTTGTGGAGTTTCTAGTTGCAGAGTCTCTAGTTGTGGAGTTTCAAGTTGTGGAGTCTCTAGATGTGGAGTTTCTAGTTGCCGAGTTTTCAGTTGTGGAGTATCTAGTAGTGGAGTTTCTATTTGTGGAGTTTCTAGCTGCGAAGTTTCTAGTTGCAGGGTCTCTGGTTGTGGAGTTTCTAGTTGCGAAGTCTCTAGATGTGGAGTTTCGAGTTTTGGAGTTTCTAGTGTTGAAGTTTTGAGTTGTGGAGTTTCTAGTTGTGGAGTTTCCAGTTGTGGAGTTTCTAGTTGTGGAGTTGCAGAATCTCTAGTTGTGGAGTTTCTAGTTGTGGAGTATCTAGTTGTGGTGTTTCAAGTAGTGAAGTTTCTAGCTGTGGAGTTTCTAATTGCGGAGTTTCTAGTTGTAGAGTTTCTAGTTGTGGAGTTTCTAGTTGTGGAGTTTCAAGTTGTGGAGTTTCTAGTTGCGGCGTCTCAAGTTGTGGAGTTTCTAGTTGCGGAGTGTCTAGTTGTGGTGTTTCTAGCTGTGGAATTTCTTGTTGCGGAGTTTCTAAATGCGGAGTTTCTAGTTTGGTGTTTCATAGTTGCAGAGTCTCTAGTTGTGGAGTTTCTAGTTGTGGAGTGTCTAGTTGTGGAGTTTCCAGTTGTGGAGGTTCTAGTAGAATTTCGAATTTTGAAGTTTCTAGTTGTTGAGTTTCTAGATTGAAGTCTCTAGTTGTAGATTCTCTAGTTGTAGAGTCTCTAGTTTAGGAGTTTCTAGTTGAAAAGTTTTTAGTTGTGGAGTGTCTAGTTGTGGAGTTTCCAGTTGTGGAGTTTCGAGTTGTAGAGTTTCGAGTTTTGGAGTTTCTAGTTGTGGAATTTTGAGTTGTGAAGTTTCTAGTTGTGGAGTTTCTAGTTGCGGAATCTCTAGCTGTGGATTTTCTGGTTGCGTAACTTAAGGTTGTGAGGTTTCAAGTTGTGGAGTTTCTAGTTGTGGAGTTTCTAGTTGTTGAGTTTCTAGTTGTGGAGTCTCTAGTTGCAGAGTTTCTAGTTGTGGAGTTTCCGGTTGTGGAGTTTCTGGTTGTGGAGTTTTTAGTTGTGGAGTTTCAAGTTGTGGAGTTTCTAGTTGTGGAGTCTCAAGTTGTGGAGTTTAAAGTTGTGGAGTTTAAAGTTGTGGAGCCTCTAGTTGTGGAGTTTCTAGTTGCAGAGTATCTAGTTGTGGAGTTTCCAGTTGTGGAGTTTCTAGTTGTGGAGTTGTGGAGTCTCTGGTTGTGGAGTTTCTAGTTGTGGAGTTTCTAGTTGTGAAGTTTCGAGTTGTGGAGTCTCTAGTTGTGGAGTTTCTAGTTGTGGATTTTCCAGTTGTGGAGTATCTAGTTGTGGAGTTTCCAGTTGTGAAGTATCTAGTTGTGGAGTTTCCAGTTGTGGAGTTTCTAGTTGTGGAGTTTTAAGTTGTGGAGTTTCTAGTTGCGGAGTTTCTAGTTGCGGAGTTTTTAATAGTGGAGTTTCTAGTTGTGAAGTTTCAAGTTGCGGAGTCTCAAGTTGTGAAGTTTCCAGTTGTGGAGTTTTTAGTTGTGGAGTTTCTAGTTGTTGAGTTTCTAGTTGTGAAGTCTCTAGTTTTGCAGTTTCTAGTCGTGGAGTTTCTAGATATGGAATTTCTAGTTGCCGAGTCTGTATTTGTGAAGTTTGAAGTTGAGGAGTTTCTAGTTGTGGAGTTTCTAGTTGTGGAGTCTCTAGTTGTGGAGTTCTAGTTGCAGAGTATCTAGTTGTGGAGTTTCCAGTTGTGGAGTTTCTAGTTGTGCAGTTGCGGAGTTTCTAGTTGCGGAGTTTCTAGTTGTGGAGTTTCTGGTTGCGGAGTTTCTAGTTGAGGAGTTTCAAGTTGTGGAGTTTCTAGTTGTGGAGTCTTTAGTTGTGGAGTCTCTAGTTGCGGAGTTTCTAGTTGTAGATTTTCCAGTTGTGGAGTTTCTAGTTGTTGAGTTGCGGAGTCTCTAGTTGTTGAGTTTCTAGTTGCAGAGTCTGTAGTTGTGGAGTTTCAAGTTGTGGAGTCTCTAGATGTGGAGTTTCTTGTTGTCGAGTTTCCAGTTGTGGAGTATCTAGTAGTGGAGTTACGGGTTGTGGAATTTCTAGTTGTCGAGTTTCTAGTTGTGGAGTCCCTAGTTGTGGAGTTTCTAGTTGCGGAGTTTCTAGTTGTGGAGTTTCAAGTTGCGGAGTCTCAAGCTGGGGAGTTTCTAGTTCTTGAGTTTTTAGTTGTGGAGTTTCTAGTTGTTGAGTTTCTAGTTTGAAGTCTCTAGTTGTAGATTCTCTAGTTGTGGAGTCTCTAGTTTAGGAGTTTCTAGTTGAAGATTTTTTTGTTGTGGAGTGTCTAGTTGTGGAGTTTCGAGTTGTGGAGTTTCTAGTTGCAGAGTCTCTAGTTGTGGAGTTTCAAGTTGTGGAGTCTCTAGTTGTGGAGTTTCTAGTTGCCGAGTTTCCAGTTGTGGAGTATCTAGTAGTGGAGTTTCAAGTTGTGGAGTTTCTAGTTGTGGAGTCTCAAGTTGTGGAGTTTAAAGTTGTGGAGTTTCAAGTTGTGGAGTCTCTAGTTGTGGAGTTTCTAGTTGCAGAGTATCTAGTTCTGGAGTTTCCAGTTGTGGAGTTTCTAGTTGTGAAGTTGCGGAGTCTATGGTTGTGGAGTTTTTAGTTGTGGAGTTTCTAGTTGTGGAGTTTCGAGTTGTGGAGTCTCTAGTTGTGGAGTTTCTAGTTGTGGAGTTTTTAGTTGTGGAGTTTCTAGCTCTGGAGTTTCCAGTTGTGGAGTATCTAGTTGTGGAGTTTTAAGTTGTGGAGTTTCTAGTTGCGGAGTTTCTAGTTGCGGAGTTTTTAATAGCGGAGTTTCTAGTTGTGAAGTTTCAAGTTGCGGAGTCTCAAGTTGTGGAGTTTCCAGTTGTGGAGTTTTTAGTTGTGGAGTTTCTAGTTGTTGAGTTTCTAGCTGTGAAGTCTCTAGTTTTGCAGTTTCTAGCTGTGGAGTTTCTAGATATGGAATTTCTAGTTGTGGAGTATCTAGTTGTGGATTTTCCAGTTGTGGAGTTTCTAGTTGTGGAGTGGCGGAGTCTCTAGTTGTGGAGTTTCTAGTTGCAGAGTCTCTAGTTGTGGAGTTTCAAGTTGTGGAGTCTCTAGTTGTGGAGTTTCTAGTTGCCGAGTTTTCAGTTGTGTAGTATCTAGTAGTGGAGTTTCTATTTGTGGAGTTTCTAGCTGCGAAGTTTCTAGTTGCAGAGTCTCTGGTTGTGGAGTGTCTAGTTGCGAAGTCTCTAGATGTGGAGTTTCGAGTTTTGGAGTTTCTAGTGTTGAAGTTTTGAGTTGTGGAGTTTCTAGTTGTGGAGTTGCAGAATCTCTAGTTGTGGAGTTTCTAGTTGTCGAGTTTCTAGTTGTGGAGTATCTAGTAGTGAAGTTTCCAGTTGTGGAGTATCTAGTTGCGGCGTTTCCAGTTGCGGAGTTTTAAGTTGCGGAGTCTCAAGCTGTAGAGTTTCTAGTTGTTGAGTTTTAGTTGTGCAGTTTCTAGTTTGAAGTCTCTAGTTGTGGAGTTTCTAGTGTAGGAGTTTCTAGTTGTAGAGTTTTTAGTTTTTGAATGTTTAGATGTGAAGTTTCAAGTTCTGGAGTTTCGAGTTGTGGAGTTTCGAATTGTGGAGATTTGAGTTGTTGAGTTTCTAGTTGTGGAGTTTCGAGTTGTGGAGTTTCTAGTTGTGGAGTTTCTAGTTGCGGAATGTCTAGTTGTGGATTTTCTAGTTGCGAAACTTAAGGCTGTGAGGTTTCAAGTTGTGGAATTTCTAGTTGTGGATTTCTAGTTGTGGAGTTTCTAGTTGCGGGTTTCTAGTTGTGGAGTTTCTAGCTGCAGAGTTTCTAGTTGCAAGGTCTCTAGATGTGGAATTTCTAGTTGTAGAGTTTCTAGTTGTGAAGTGTCTAGTTGCGGAGTTTCTAGTTGAGGAGTTTCTAGTTGTGGAGTTTCTGGTTATGGAGTTTTAGTTGTGGAGTTTCAAGTTGTTGAGACTCTAGTTGTGGACTTTCTAGTTGTGGAGTCTCTGGTTGCGGAGTTTCTAGTTGTGGAGTTGCTAGTGTTGGAATTTCTAGGTGTGAAGTTCCTGGTTGTGGAGTTTCTAGTTGCAGAGATTCCAGTTGCGGAGTCTATGGTTGTGGCGGTTCTACTTGTGGAGTTTCTAGTTGTGAAGTTTGAGTTGTGGAGTTTCTAGTTGTGGAGTCTAGGGTTGTGGAGTTTAAATTGGCGGAGTCTCAAGTTTTGGAATTTCTAGTTGTAGAGTATTTAGTTGTGGAGTTTCAGGTTGTTGAGTTTCTAGTTTTGAAGTCTCTAGTTGTGGAGTCTCTAGTTAAGGAGTCTCTAGTTTAGGAGTTTCTAGTTGTAGAGTTTTTAGTTGTGGAGTGTCTAGTTGTGGAGTTTCGAGTTGTGGAGTTTTGAGTTGTGGAGTTTCGAGTTGTGGAGTTTGTAGTTGTGGAGTTTCTAGTTTTGGAGTTTCTAGTTGCGAATTCTCTAGTTGAAGATTCTCTAGTTGTAGAGTTTCTAGTTTATGAGTTTCTAGTTGTGGAGTTTCAAGTTGTGGACTTTCTAGTTGTTGAGTTTCTAGTTTGAAGTCTCTAGTTGTAATCTCTAGTTGTGGAGTCTCTAGTTTAGAACTTTCTAGTTGTAGAGTTTTTAGTTGTGGAGTTTCTAGTTGTGGAGTTTCCAGTTGTGGAGCTTCCAGTTTTGGAGTTTCGAGTTGTGGAGTTTCTTGTTGTGGAGGTTTGAGTTGTGGAGTTTGTAGTTGCGGAATCTCTAGCTGTGGATTTTCTAGTTGCGGAACTTAAGGTTGTGAGGTTTCAATTTGCGGAGTTTCTAGTTGTGGAGTTTCTAGCTCTGGAGTTTCTAGTTGTGGAGCATCCATGTTGTGGAGTTTCTAGTTGTGGAGTTTTTAGTTGTGGAGTTTTTAGTTGTAGAGTTTCCGGTTGTGGAGTTTCTAGTTGTGGAGTTTCAAGTTGTGGAGTTTCTAGTTGTGGAGTCTCAAGTTGTGGAGTTTAAAGTTGTGGAGTTTCAAGTTGGGGAGTCTCTAGTTGCGGAGTTTCCAGTTGTGGAGTTTCTAGTTGTGGAGTTGCGGAGTCTCTAGTTGTGGAGTTTCTAGCTGTGGAGTTTCTAGTTGTGGAGTTTCGAGTTGTGGAGTCTCTAGTTGTAGAGTTTCTAGTTGTGGAGTTTCCAGTTGTGTAGTATCTTGTTTTGGAGTTTCCAGTTGTGAAGTTTCTAGTTGTGGAGTTTCCAGTTGTGGAGTATCTAGTTGTGGAGTTTTTAGTTGCAGAGTTTTTAATAGCGGAGTTTCTTGTTGTGGAGTTTCAAGTTGCGGAGTCTCAAGTTGTGGAGTTTCGAGTTGTGGAGTTTCTAGTTGTTGAGTTTCTAGTTGTGAAGTCTCTAGTTTTACAGTTTCTAGTTAAACTTTTTAGTTGTGGAGTTTCTAGATATGGAATTTCTAGTTGCCGAGTCTCTATTTGTAGAGTTTGTAGTTGTGGAGTTTCTAGTTGTAGAGTTTCTAGTTGTGGAGTCTCTAGTTGTGGAGTTTCCAGTTGTGGAGTTTCTAGTTGTGGAGTTTCTAGTTGTGAAGTTTCTGGTTGTGGAGTTTCTAGTTTTGGAGTTTCAAGTTGTGGAGCCTCTAGTTGCGGAGTTTCTAGTTGCGGAGTTTCTAGTTGTGGAGTTTCAAGTTGTGGAGTTTCTAGTTGCGGAGTCTCAAGTTGTGGAGTTTCTAGTTGAGGAGTTTCAAGTTGTGGAGATTTGAGTCGTGGAATTTCGAGTTGTGGAGTTTCTAGTTGTGGAGTTTCGAGTTGTGGAGTTTCTGGTTGTGGAGTTTCTAGCTGCGGAGTTTCTAGTTGCAGAGTCACTAGTTTTGGAGTTTCTAGTTGTGGAGTTTCTATTTGTAGAGTCTCCTGTTGCGGAGTTTCTAGTTGCGGAGTTTCTAGTTGGAGAGTTTCTAATTGTGGAGTTTCTAGTTGTGGAGTTTCTAGTTGTGGAGTTTCTAGTTGTGGAGTCTCAAGTTGTAGAGTTTAAACTTGTGGAGTTTCAAGTTGTGGAGTCTATAGTTGTGGAGTTTCTAGTTGTGGATTTTCTAGTTGTGGATTTTCCAATTGTGGAGTTTCTAGTTGTGGAGTAGCGGAGTCTCTATTTGTGGAGTTTCTAGTTGCAGAGTTTCTAGTTGTGGAGTTTCAAGTTGTGGAGTCTCTAGTTGTGGAGTTTCTAGTTGCCGAGTTTCCAGTTGTGGAGTATCTAGTAGAGGAGTTTCCAGTTGTGGAGTTTCTAGTTGTGGAATTTCTAGTTGCGGAGTCCCTAGTTGTGGAGTTTCTATTTGCGGAGTCTCAAGCTGTGGAGTTTCTAGTTGTTGAGTTTTTAGTTGTGGAGTTTCTAGTTGTTGAGTTTGTAGTTGTGAAGTCTCTAGTTTTGCAGTTTCTAGTTAAGGTTTTTAGTTGTGGAGTTTCTAGATATGGAATTTCTAGTGGCCGAGTCTCTATTTGTAGAGTTTGTAGTTGTGGAGTTTCTAGTTGTAGAGTTTCTAGTTGTGGAGTCTCTAGTTGTGGAGTTTCTAGTTGTGGAGTTTCTAGTTGTGGAGTTTCTAGTTGTGAAGTTTCTGGTTGTGGAGTTTCTAGTTGTGGAGTTTCAAGTTGTGGAGCCTCTAGTTGCGGAGTTTCTAGTTGCGGAGTTTCTAGTTGTGGAGTTTCAAGTTGTGGAGTTTCTAGTTGCGGAGTCTCAAGTTGTGGAGTTTCTAGTTGAGGAGTTTCAAGTTGTGGAGATTTGAGTTGTGGAATTTCGAGTTGTGGAGTTTCTAGTTGTGGAGTTTCTAGTTGTGGAGTTTCTGGTTGTGGAGTTTCTAGCTGTGGAGTTTCTAGTTGTGGAGTTTCCAGTTGTGAATTATCTAGTTGTGGAGTTTCCAGTTTGTGGAGTTTTTAGTTGTGGAGTTTCTAGTTGTTGAGTTTCTAGTTGTGAAGTCTCTAGTTTTGCAGTTTCTAGTCGTGGAGTTTCTAGATATGGAATTTCTAGCTGCCGAGTCTGTATTTGTGAAGTTTGAAGTTGAGGAGTTTCTAGTTGTGGAGTTTCTAGTTGTGGAGTCCCTAGTTGTGGAGTTTCTGGTTGTGGAGTATCTAGTTGAGGAGTTTCAAGTTGTGGAGTTTCTAGTTGTGGAGTCTCTAGTTGTGGAGTCTCTAGTTGCGGAGTTTCTAGTTGTAGATTTTCCAGTTGTGGAGTTTCTAGTTGTTGAGTTGCGGAGTCTTCAGTTGTTGAGTTTCTAGTGGCAGAGTCTCTAGTTGTGGAGTTTCAAGTTGTGGAGTCTCTAGATGTGGAGTTTCTAGTTGTCGAGTTTCCAGTTGTGGAGTATCTAGTAGTGGAGTTTCGGGTTGTGGAGTTTCTAGTTGTGGAGTTTCTAGTTGTGGAGTCCCTAGTTGTGGAGTTTCTAGTTGCGGAGTTTCTAGTTGTGGAGTTTCAAGTTGCGGAGTCTAAAGCTGGGGAGTTTCTAGTTGTTGAGTTTTGAGTTGTGGAGTTTCTAGTTGTTGAGTTTCTAGTTTGAAGTCTCTAGTTGTAGATTCTCTAGTTGTGGAGTCTCTAGTTTAGGAGTTTCTAGTTGAATAGTTTTTTGTTGTGGAGTGTCTAGTTGTGGAGTTTCCAGCTGTGGAGTTTCGAGTTGTGGAGTTTCTAGTTGCAGAGTGTCTAGTTGTGGAGTTTCAAGTTGTGGAGTCTCTAGTTGTGGAGTTTCTAGTTGCCGAGTTTCCAGTTGTGGAGTTTTTAGTTGTGGAGTTTCTAGTTGTTGAGTTTCTAGTTGTGAAGTCTCTAGTTTTGCAGTTTCTAGCTGTGGAGTTTCTAGATATGGAATTTCTAGTTGCCGAGTCTGTATTTGTGTAGTATCTAGTTGTGGATTTTCCAGTTGTGGAGTTTCTGGTTGTTAAGTTGCGGAGTCTCTAGTTGTTGAGTTTCTAGTTGCAGAGTCTCTAGTTGTGGAGTTTCAAGTTGTGGAGTCTCTAGATGTGGAGTTTCTAGTTGTCGAGTTTCCAGTTGTGGAGTATCTAGTAGTGGAGTTTCGAGTTGTCGAGTTTCTAGTTGTGGAGTATCTAGTAGTGAAGTTTCCAGTTGTGGAGTTTCTAGTTGCGGTGTTTCCAGTTGCGGAGTTTTGAGTTGCGGAGTCTCAAGCTGTAGAGTTTCTAGTTGTTGAGTTTTAGTTGTGCAGTTTCTAGTTTGAAGTCTCTAGTTCTGGAGTTTCTAGTGTAGGAGTTTCTAGTTGTAGAGTTTTTAGTTTTTGAGTGTTTAGATGTGAAGTTTCAAGTTCTGGAGTTTTGAGTTGTAGATTTTCGAATTGTGGAGTTTTGAGTTGTTGAGTTTCGAGTTGTGGAGTTTCGAGTTGTGGAGTTTATAGTTGTGGAGTTTCTAGTTGCGGAATCTCTGGTTGTGGATTTTCTAGTTGCGGAACTTAAGGCTGTGAGGTTTCAAGTTGTGGAGTTTCTAGTTGTGGATTTCTAGTTGTGGAGTTTCTAGTTGCGGGTTTCTAGTTGTGGAGTTGCTAGTGTTGGAGTTTCTAGTTGTGGAGTTTCAGGTTGTGGAGTTTCTAGTTGCAGAGATTCTAGTTGCGGAGTCTCTGGTTGTGGAGGTTCTAGTTATGAAGTTTCTAGTTGTGGAGTTTCTAGTCGTGGAGTATCTAGTTGTGGAGTTGCTAGTTGTGGAATTTCTAGGTGTGAAGTTCCTGGTTGTGGAGTTTCTAGTTGCAGAGATTCCAGTTGCGGAGTCTATGGTTGTGGCGGTTCTACTTGTGGAGTTTCTAGTTGTGAAGTTTCAGTTGTGGAGTTTCTAGTTGTGTAGTCTAGGGTTGTGGAGTTTAAAGTGGCGGAGTCTTAAGTTGTGGAATTTCTAGTTGTAGAGTATTCAGTTGTGGAGTTTCAGGTTGTTGAGTTTCTAGTTTTGAAGTCTCTAGTTATGGAGTCTCTAGTTATGGAGTCTCTAGTTTAGGAGATTCTAGTTGTAGAGTTTTTAGTTGCGGAGTGTCTAGTTGTAGAGTTTCAAGTTTATGAGTTTCTAGTTGTGGAGTTTTAAGTTGTGGACTTTCTAGTTGTTGAGTTTCTAGTTTGAAGTCTCTAGTTGTAATCTCTAGTTGTGGAGTCTCTAGTTTAGAACTTTCTAGTTGTAGAGTTTTTTGTTGTGGAGTTTCTAGTTGTGGAGTTTCCAGTTGTGGAGCTTACAGTTTTGGAGTTTCGAGTTGTGGAGTTTCTTGTTGTGGAGGTTTGAATTGTGGAGTTTCTAGTTGCGGAATCTCTAACTGTGGATTTTCTAGTTGCGGAACTTAAGGTTGTGAGGTTTCAATTTGCGGAGTTTCTAGTTGTGGAGTTTCTAGCTCTGGAGTTTCTAGTTGTGGAGCCTCCTGTTGTGGAGTTTCTAGTTGTGGAGTTTCTAGTTGTGGAGTTTTTAGTTGTGGAGTTTTTAGTTGTGGAGTTTCTAGATATGGAATTTCTAGTTGCCGAGTCTCTATTGGTGGAGCTTGTAGTTGTGGAGTTTCTATTTGTGGAGTTTCTAGCTGCACAGTTTCTAGTTGCAGAGTCTCTGGCTGTGGAGTTTCTAATTGCGGAGTCTCTAGTTGTAGAGTTTCTAGTTGTGGAGTTTCTAGTTGTGGAGTTTTTAGTTGTGGAGTTTCTAGATATGGAATTTAATGTCCGAGTCTCTAGTGGTGGAGTTTGTAGTTGTGGAGTTTCTAGTTGTGGAGTCTTTAGTTGTAGAGTCTCTAGTTGCGGAGTTTCTAGTTGTGGAGTTTCTAGATGTGGAGTTTTTAGTTGTAGAGTTTCTGGTTGTGGAGTTTCTAGTTGCGGAGTTTCTAGTTGTGGAGTTTCAAGTTGCGGAGTCTCAAGCTGGGGAGTTTCTAGTTGTTGAGTTTTTAGTTGTGGAGTTTCTAGTTGTTGAGTTTCTAGTTTGAAGTCTCTAGTTGTAGATTCTCTAGTTGTGGAGTCTCTAGTTTAGGAGTTTCTAGTTGAATAGTTTTTGTTGTGGAGTGTCTAGTTGTGGAGTTTCCAGCTGTGGAGTTTCGAGTTGTGGAGTTTCTAGTTGCAGAGTGTCTAGTTGTGGAGTTTCAAGTTGTGGAGTCTCTAGTTGTGGAGTTTCTAGTTGCCGAGTTTCCAGTTGTGGAGTATATAGTAGTGGAGTTTCAAGTTGTGGAGTTTCTAGTTGTGGAGTCTCAAGTTGTGGAGTTTAAAGTTGTGGAGTTTCAAGTTGTGGAGTCTCTAGTTGTGGAGTTTCTAGTTGCAGAGTATCTAGTTATGGAGTTTCCAGTTGTGGAGTTTCTAGTTGTGAAGTTGCGGAGTGTATGGTTGTGGAGTTTTTAGTTGTGGAGTTTCTAGTTGTGGAGTTTCGAGTTGTGGAGTCTCTAGTTGTGGAGTTTCTAGTTGTGGAGTGTTTAGTTGTGGAGTATCTAGCTGTGGAGTTTCCAGTTGTGGAGTATCTAGTTGTGGAGTTTTAAGTTGTGGAGTTTCTAGTTGCGGAGTTTCTAGTTGCGGAGTTTTTAATAGCGGAGTTTCTAGTTGTGAAGTTTCAAGTTGCGGAGTCTCAAGTTGTGGAGTTTCCAGTTGTGGAGTTTTTAGTTGAGGAGTCTCTAGTTGTTGAGTCTCTAGCTGTGGAAATTCTAGTTGTGGAGTTTCTGGTTGCAGAGTTTGTTGTTGCGGAGTTTCCAGATGTGGTGTTTCTAGTTGTGGAGTTTCTAGTTGTGGAATTTGTAGTTGTGGAGTATCTAGTTGTGGTGTTTCAAGTTGTGGAGTCTCTAGCTGTGGAGTTTCTAGTTGCGGAGTTTCTAGTTGCAGAGTTTCTAGTTGCGGGGTTTTCTAGTTGTGGAGCTTCTAGTTGTTGAGTTTCTAGTTGTTGAGTTTCTAGTTGACAAGTTTCTATTTGCGAAGTCTCAAGTGTTGGAGTTTCTAGCTGTGGAGTTTCTAGTTGCATAGTTTGTAGTTGTGGAGCTTCTAGTTGTGGAGTTACTAGCTGTGGAGTTTCTAGTGGTGGAGTCTCTAGTTGTGGAGTTTCTAGCTGTGGAGTTTCTAGTTATTGAGTTTCTAATTGACGAGTTTCAATTTGCGAAGTCTGAAGTGTTGGAGTTTCTAGCTGTGGAGTTTCTAGTTGCGGAGTTTGTAGTTGCGTAGTTTCTAGTTGCAGAGTTTCTAGTTGTGGAGATTCTAGTTGCAGAATTTCTTGTTGCGAAGTCTCAGGTTGTGGAGTTTCTAGTTGTGGAGTTTCTAGTTGTGGAATTTGTAGTTGTGGAGTATCTAGTTGTGGTGTTTCAAGTTGTGGAGTTTCTAGCTGTGGAATTTCTAGTTGTGGATTTTTTAGTGGCAGAGTTTCTAGTTGCGGAGTTTTCTAGTTGTGGAGATTGTAGTGGCGGAGTTTCAAGTTGTGGATTTTCTAGTTGCGGAGCTACTAGCTGTGGAGTTTCTAGTTGCGGAGTCTCTAGTTGTGCAGTCTCTAGTTGTTGAGTTGCTAGTTGTGAAGTTTCTAGTTGTGGGGTTTCTAGCTGTGGAGTTTCTAGTTGCGGAGTTTCTAGTTGCAGAGTTTCTAGTTGCGGAGTTTCTAGTTGCAGATATTCTAGTTGTGGAGTTTTTTAGTTGGGGAGTTTTTAGTTGTTGAGTTTCTAGTTGTGAAGTTTATAGTTGTGGGGTTTCTAGCTGTGGAGTTTCTAGTTGCGGAGTTTCTAGTTGCAGAGTTTCTAGTTGCGGAGTTTCTAGTTGCCGAGTTTCTAGTTGTGGAGTTTCTAGTTGTGGAGTTTTAGTTGTGGAGTTTCAAATTGTGGAATTTATAGGTGTCGAGTTTCTAGTTGTTGAGTGTCTAGTTGTGGAGTTTATAAATGCGGAGTTTCTAGTTGTGGAGTTTCTAAACGCGGAGTTTCTAGTTGTGGAGTTTTTACTTGTGGAGTTTCTAGTTGTGGAGTTTTTAGTTGCGGAGTTTCTGGTTGCGGAGTTTCAGGTTGTGGAGTTTCTATTGGTGGAGTTTGTAGTTGTGGAGTATCTAGTTGTGGAGTTTCAAGTTGAGGAGTTTTTAGTTGTGGATTTTGAAGTTGTACAGTTCCTAGTTGTGGAGTTTCTAGTGGTGGAGTTTCTAGTTGTTGAGTTTCTAGTTGCTGAGTTTCTAGTCGCGAAGTCTGAAATTGAGGAGTTTCTAGCTGTGGATTCTGAAGTTGTAGAGTTCCTAGTGGCGGAGTGTCTAGTTGGGAGTTTCTAGTTGTTGAGTTTCTAGTTGACGAGTTTCTATTTGCGAAGTCTCAAGTTGTGGAGTTTCTAGCTGTGGAGTTTCTAGTCGCGGAGTTTCTAGTTGTGGAGTTTCTAGTTGTGGAATTTGTAGTTGTGGAGTATCTAGTTGTGGTGTTTCAAGTTGTAGAGTTTCTAGCTGTGGAGTTTCTAGTTGTGGAGTTTCTAGTTGCAGAGTTTCTAGTTGCGGAGTTTTCTAGTTGTGGAGATTCTAGTGGCGGAGTTTCAAGTTGTGGAGTTTCTAGTTGCGGAGTTACTAGCTGTGGAGTTTGTAGTGGCGGAGTTTCTGGTTGCAGAGATTCTAGTTGTGGAGTTTCTAGTTGGGGAGTTTCTAGTTGCGGAATTTCTAGTTGTGGAGTTTCTAGTTGCGGAATTTGTAGTTGTGGAGTATCTATTTGTGGTGTTTCAAGTTGTGGAGTCTGTAGTTGTGCAGTATCTATATGTTGGGTTTCAAGTTGTGGAGTTTCCAGCTGTGGAGTTTCTAGTGGTTGAGTTTCCAGTTGACGAGTTTCTATTTGCGAAGTCTCAAGTTGTGGAGTTTCTAGCTGTAAAGTTTCTAGTTGCAGAGTTTCTAGTTGCGAAGTTTCCAGTTGTGGAGTTTCCAGTTGTGAAATTTCAATCTGTGTAGTTTCTAGTTGTGGAGTCTCAATTTTGGAGTTCCTAGTTGTGGAGTCTCTAGTTGTCGAGTTTCTAGTTGTGGAGTGTCTATTTGTGGAGTTTCTAGTTGTGAAGTTTCTAGTTGTGGAGTTTCTAGTTGGAGTTTTCAGTTTTCGTGTTTCTAGTTGTAGATTTTCTATTTGCAGAGTTCCTAGTTGTTGGGTTTCTAGTTGTGAAAATTCTAGCTGTGGAGTTTCTACTTATGGAATCTCTAGTCGAGGAGTTTCTAAATGTGTAGTTTCTATCTGAGGAGTTTCTAAATGCAAAGTCTCTAGTTGTGGAGTTTCTAGTTGTGGAGTTTCTAGTTGTGGATTTTCTAGTAGCGGAGTTTCTAGTTGCGGAGTTTCCATTTGGGGAGTTTCTACTTGAGTTTATAGTTGTGGATTTTCTAGTTGCAGAGTTTCGATTTGCAGAAATTCAAGTTGTGGAGTTTCTAGTTGCGGAGTTTCTAGCTGCGGAGTTTCTAGTTGCGGAGTCTCTGATTGTGCAGTCTCTAGTTCTTGAGTTTTTTAGTTGTGAAGTTTACAGTTGAGGGGTTTCTAGCTGTGGAGTTTCAAGTTGTGGAATTTATAGGTGTGGAGTTTCTATTTGAGGAGTTTCTAGTGGTCGGGTTTCTAGTTACGGAGTTTCTAGTTGTGGAGTTTCTAGTTGTGGATTTTCTAGTTGTGGAGTTTTTAGTTGCGGAGTTTCTAGTTGCGGAGTTTCTGGTTGTGGAGTTTCAAGTTGTGTAGTTTCAATCTGTGTAGTTTCTAGTTGTGGAGTCTCAATTTGTGGAGTTCCTAAGTTGTGGAATCTCTAGTTGTGGAGTTTCAAGTTGTGGAGTGTCCATTTGTGGAGTTTCCAGTTGTGAAGTTTCTAGTTGTGGAGTTTCTAGTTGGAGTTTTTAGTTTTCGAGTTTCTAGTTGTAGATTTTCTATTTGCAGAGTTCCTAAATGTGGAGTTTCCAGTTGAGGGGTTTCTAGTTGTGGAAATTCTAGCTCTGGAGTTTCTACTTATGGAATCTCTAGTCGTGGTGTTTTTAGTTGTGTAGTTTCTATCTGAGGAGTTTCTAAATGCAAAGTCTCTAGTTGTGCAGTCTGTAGTTGTGTAGTTTCTATCTGAGGAATTTCTAAATGCAAAGTCTCTGGTTGTGCAGTCTCTAGTTGCAGAGTTTCTAGTTGTGGATTTACTAGTTGCGGAGTTTCTAGTTGCGGAGTTTCCAGTTGGGGAGTGTCTACTTGAGTTTATAGTTGTGGATTTTCTAGTTGCAGAGTTTCCAGTTGCAGAGTTTGAAGTTGTGGAGTTTCTAGTTGCGGAGTTTCTAGCTGCAGAGTTTCTAGTTGCGGAGTCTCTAGTTGTGCAGTCTCTAGTTGTTGAGTTTCTAGTTTTGAAGTTTATAGTTGAGGGGTTTCTTGCTGTGGAGTTTCTAGTTGCGGAGTTTCTATTTGCAGAGTTTCTAGTTGCGGAGTTTTTAGCTGCAGAGTTTCTAGTTGTGGAGTTTCTAGTTGTGGAGTTTCTAGTTGTGGAGTTTCAGTTGTGGCGTTTCCAGTTGAGGAATTTATAGGTGTGGAGTTTGTAGTTGTTGACTTTCTAGTTGTCGGGTTTCCAGTTGCAGAATTTCTAGTTGTGGGTGTCTAGTTGTGGAGCTTTTAGTTGAAGAGTCTCTAGTTGTTGAGTCTCTAGCTGTGGAAATTCTAGTTGTGAAGTTTCTAGTTGCAGAGTTTGTTGTTGTGGAGTTTCTAGATGTGGTTTTTCTAGTTGTAGAGTTTCTGGCTGTGGAGTTTCCAGTTGCGGAGTTTCTAGTTGTGGAGTTTCTAGTTGTGAGGTTTGTAGTTCTGGAGTTTCTAGTGGTGGAGTTTCTAGTTGTGGAGTCTCTAGTTGTGGAGTTTCCAGTTGTGGAGTTTCTAGTTGCGGAGTATCTAGTTGCAGAATTTCTGGTTGCGGAGTTTCTAGTTGTGGAGTTTCTACTTCTGGAGTTTCTAGTTGTGGAGTTCCTAGTTGCGGAGTGTCTTGTTGGGAGTTTCTAGTTGCGGAGTTTTCTAGTTGCGGAGTCTGTAGTTGTGAAGTTGCTAGCTGTGGAGTTTCTAGTGGTCGATTTTCTCGCTGTGGAGTTTCTAGTTGCGGAGTTTCTAGTTGCAGAGTTTCTAGTTGTGGATTTTCTAGCTGTGGAGTTTCCAGTTGTGGAATTTCTAGTTGTGGAGTTTCTAGCTATGGAGTTTCAAGTTGTGGAATTTAAAGGTGTGGAGTTTCTATTTGTGGAGTTTCTAGTAGTCGGGTTTCTAGTTGCGGAGTTTCTAGTTGTGGAGTTTCTAGTTATGAATTTTCTAGCTGTGGAGTTTTTATTTGCGGAGTTTCTAGTTGCGGAGTTTCTGGTTGTGGAGTTTCAAGTTGTGTAGTTTCTTTCTGTGTAGTTTGTAGTTGTGGAGTCTCAATTTGTGGAGTTCCTAGTTGTGGAGTCTCTAGTTGTGGAGTTTCTAGTTGTGGAGTGTCCCTTTGTGGAGTTTCTGGTTGTGAAGTTTCTAGTTGTGGAGTTTCTAGTTGGAGTTTTTAGTTTTCGAGTTTCTAGTTGTAGATTTTCTATTTGCAGAGTTCCCAGTTGTGGAGTTTCTAGTTGTGGAAATTCTAGCTGTGGTGTTTCTCCTTATGGAATCTCTAGTCGTGGTGTTTTAGTTGTGTAGTTTCTATCTGAGGAGTTTCTAAATGCAAAGTCTCTAGTTGTGCAGTTTGTAGTTGTGGAGTTACTAGTTGTGGAGTTTTTGTTGGGGAGTTTCTAGTTGTGAAGTTTCTAGTTGTGGATTTTCTAGTTGCGGAGTTTCTAGTTGCGGAGTTTCCAGTTGGGTAGTTTCTACTTGAGTTTATATTTGTGGATTTTCAAGTTGCAGAGTTTCGAGTTGCAGAGTTTCAAGTTGTGGAATTTCTAGTTGCGGAGTTTCTAGCTGCGGAGTCTTTAGTTGCAGAGTCTCTAGTTGTGCAGTCTCTAGTTGTTGAGTTTCTAGTTGTGAAGTTTATAGTTGTGGGGTTTCTAGCTGTGTTGTTTCTAGTAGCGGAGTTTCTAGTTGCAAAGTTTCTAGTTGCGGAGTTTCTAGTTGCAGAGATTCTAGTTGTGCAGTTTCTAGTTGGGGAGTTTCTAGTTGTGGAGTTTCTAGCTGTGGAGTTTCTAGTGGTTGAGTTTCCAGTTGACGAGTTTCTATTTGCGAAGTCTCAAGTTGTGGAGTTTCTAGCTGTAAAGTTTCTAGTTGCAGAGTTTCTAGTTGCGAAGTTTCCAGTTGTTGAGTTTCCAGTTGTGGAATTTCAATCTTTGTAGTTTCTAGTTGTGGAGTCTCAATTTTGGAGTTCCTAGTTGTGGAGTCTCTTGTTCTGGAGTTTCTAGTTGTGGATTGTCTATTTGTAGAGTTTCTAGTTGTGCAGTTTCTAGTTGTGGAGTTTCTAGTTGGAGTTTTTTGTTTTCGAGTTTCTAGTTGTAGATTTTCTATTTGCAGAGTTCCTAGTTGTGGGGTTTCTAGTTGTGGAAATTCTAGCTGTGGAGTTTCTACTTATGCAATCTCTAGTCGTGGAGTTTCTAGTTGTGTAGTTTCTATCTGAGGAGTTTCTAAATGCAAAGTCTCTAGTTGTGCAGTCTCTAGTTGTGGAGTTTCTAGTTGTGGAGTTTCTAGTTGTGGATTTTCTAGTTTCGGAGTTTCTAGTTGCGGAGTTTCCAGTTGGGGAGTTTCTACTTGATTTTAGAGTTGTGGATTTTGTAGTTGCAGAGTTTCAAGTTGCAGAGTTTCAAGTTGTGGAGTTTCTAGTTGCAGAGTTTCTAGCTGCGGAGTTTCTAGTTGCGGAGTCTCTAGTTGTGCAGTCTCTAGTTGTTGAGTTTCTAGTTGTGAAGTTTATAGCTGAGGGGTTTCTAGCTGTGGAGTTTCTAGTTGCGGAGTTTCTATTTGCAGTGTTTCAAGTTGCGGAGCTTCTAGTTGCAGAGTTTCTAGTTGTGGAGTTTCTAGTAGTGCACTTTTAGTTGTGGAGTTTCAAGTTGAGGAATTTATAGGTGTGGAGTTTCTAGTTGTTGAGTTTGTAGTCGTCGGGTTTCTAGTTGCGGAGTTTCTAGTTGTGGAGTGTCTAGTTGTGGAGCTTTTAGTTGAGGAGTCCCTAGTTGTTGAGTCTCTAGCTGTGGAAATTCTAGTTGTGGAGTTTCTGGTTGCAGAGTTTGTTGTTGCGGAGTTTCCAGATGTGGTGTTTCTAGTAGTGGAGTTTCTAGTTGTGGAATTTGTAGTTGTGGAGTATCTATTTGTGGTGTTTCAAGTTGTGGAGTCTCTAGCTGTGGAGTTTCTAGTTGCGGAGTTTCTAGTTGCAGAGTTTCTAGTTGCGGAGTTTTCTAGTTGTGGAGCTTCTAGTTGTTGAGTTTCTAGTTGTTGAGTTTCTAGTTGACAAGTTTCTATTTGCGAAGTCTCAAGTGTTGGAGTTTCTAGCTGTGGAGTTTCTAGTTGCGGAGTTTGTAGTTGTGGAGCTTCTAGTTGTGGAGTTACTAGCTGTGGAGTTTCTAGTGGTGGAGTCTCTAGTTGTGGAGTTTCTAGCTGTGGAGTTTCTAGTTGTTGAGTTTCTAGTTGACGAGTTTCAATTTGCGAAGTCTGAAGTGTTGGAGTTTCTAGCTGTGGAGTTTCTAGTTGCGGAGTTTGTTAGTTGCGTAGTTTCTAGTTGCAGAGTTTCTAGTTGTGGAGATTCTAGTTGCCAAATTTCTTGTTGCGAAGTCTCAAGTTGTGGAGTTTCTAGTTGTTGAGTTTCTAGTTGTGGAATTTGTAGTTGTGGGGGGTATCTAGTTGTGGTGTTTCAAGTTGTGGAGTTTCTAGCTGTGGAATTTCTAGTTGTGGATTTTCTAGTGGCAGAGTTTCTAGTTGCGGAGTTTTCTAGTTGTGGAGATTCTAGTGGCGGAGTTTCAAGTTGTGGAGTTTCTAGTTGCGGAGTTACTAGCTGTGGAGTTTCTAGTTGCGGAGTCTCTAGTTGTGCAGTCTCTAGTTGTTGAGTTGCTAGTTGTGAAGTTTCTAGTTGTGGGGTTTCTTGCTGTGGAGTTTCTAGTTGCGGAGTTTCTAGTTGCAGAGTTTCTAGTTGCGGAGTTTCTAGTTGCAGAGATTCTAGTTGTGGAGTTTTTTAGTTGGGGAGTTTTTAGTTGTTGAGTTTCTAGTTGTGAAGTTTATAGTTGTGGGGTTTCTAGCTGTGGAGTTTCTAGTTGCGGAGTTTCTAGTTGCAGAGTTTCTAGTTGCGGAGTTTCTAGTTGCCGAGTTTCTAGTTGTGGAGTTTCTAGTTGTGGAGTTTCTAGTTGTGGAGTTTTAGTTGTGGAGTTTCAAATTGTGGAATTTATAGGTGTCGAGTTTCAAGTTGTTGAGTGTCTAGTTGTGGAGTTTCTAAATGCGGAGTTTTTAGTTGTGGAGTTTCTAAACGCGGAGTTTCTAGTTGTGGAGTTTTTACTTGTGGAGTTTCTAGTTGTGGAGTTTTTAGTTGCGGAGTTTCTGGTTGCGGAGTTTCAGGTTGTGGAGTTTCTATTGGTGGAGTTTGTAGTTGTGGAGTATCTAGTTGTGGAGTTTCAAGTTGAGGAGTTTTTAGTTGTGGATTTTGAAGTTGTACAGTTCCTAGTTGTGGAGTTTCTAGTGGTGGAGTTTCTAGTTGTTGAGTTTCTAGTTGCTGAGTTTCTAGTCGCGAAGTCTGAAATTGTGGAGTTTCTAGCTGTGGATTCTGAAGTTGTAGAGTTCCTAGTGGCGGAGTGTCTAGTTGGGAGTTTCTAGTTGTTGAGTTTCTAGTTTCTATTTGCGAAGTCTCAAGTTGTGGAGTTTCTAGCTGTGGAGTTTCTAGTTGCGGAGTTTCTAGTTGTGGAGTTTCTAGTTGTGGAATTTGTAGTTGTGGAGTATCTAGTTGTGGTGTTTCAAGTTTTAGAGTTTCTAGCTGTGGAGTTTCTAGTTGTGGAGTTTCTAGTTGCAGAGTTTCTAGTTGCGGAGTTTTCTAGTTGTGGAGATTCTAGTGGCGGAGTTACTAGCTGTGGAGTTTGTAGTGGAGGAGTTTCTGGTTGCAGAGATTCTAGTTGTGGAGTTTCTAGTTGGGGAGTTTCTAGTTGCGGAGTTTCTAGTTGTGGAGTTTCTAGTTGCGGAATTTGTAGTTGTGGAGTATCTATTTGTGGTGTTTCAAGTTGTGGAGTCTGTAGTTGTGGAGTATCTATATGTTGGGCTTCAAGTTGTGGAGTTTCCAGCTGTGGAGTTTCTAGTGGTTGAGTTTCCAGTTGACGAGTTTCTATTTGCGAAGTCTCAAGTTGTGGAGTTTCTAGCTGTAAAGTTTCTAGTTGCAGAGTTTCTAGTTGCGAAGTTTCCAGTTGTGGAGTTTCCAGTTGTGAAATTTCAATCTGTGTAGTTTCTAGTTGTGGAGTCTCAATTTTGGAGTTTCTAGTTGTGGAGTGTCTATTTGTGGAGTTTCTAGTTGTGAAGTTTCTAGTTGGAGTTTTCAGTTTTCGAGTTTCTAGTTGTAGATTTTCTATTTGCAGAGTTCTTAGTTGTTAGGTTTCTAGTTGTGAAAATTCTAGCTGTGGAGTTTCTACTTATGGAATCTCTAGTCGAGGAGTTTCTAAATGTGTAGTTTCTATTAGAGGAGTTTCTAATTGCAAAGTCTCTAGTTGTGGAGTTTCTAGTTGTGGATTTTCTAGTTGCGGAGTTTCTAGTTGCGGAGTTTCCATTTGGGGAGTTTCTACTTGAGTTTATAGTTGTGAAGTTTACAGTTGAGGGGTTTCTAGCTGTGGAGTTTCAAGTTGTGGAATTTATAGGTGTGGAGTTTCTATTTGAGGAGTTTCTAGTGGTCGGGTTTCTAGTTACGGAGTTTCTAGTTGTGGAGTTTCTAGTTGTGGATTTTCTAGTTGTGGAGTTTTTAGTTGCGGAGTTTCTAGTTGCGGAGTTTCTGGTTGTGGAGTTTCAAGTTGTGTAGTTTCAATCTGTGTAGTTTCTAGTTGTGGAGTCTCAATTTGTGGAGTTCCTAAGTTGTGGAGTTTCTAGTTGTGGAGTTTCTAGTTGCGGAGTGTCCATTTGTGGAGTTTCCAGTTGTGAAGTTTCTAGTTGTGGAGTTTCTAGTTGGAGTTTTTAGTTTTCGAGTTTCTAGTTGTAGATTTTCTATTTGCAGAGTTCCTAGTTGTGGAGTTTCTAGTTGAGGGGTTTCTAGTTGTGGAAATTCTAGCTCTGGAGTTTCTACTTATGGAATCTCTAGTCGTGGTGTTTTTAGTTGTGTAGTTTCTATCTGAGGAGATTCTAAATGCAAAGTCTCTAGTTGTGCAGTCTGTAGTTGTGTACTTTCTATCTGAGGAATTTCTAAATGCAAAGTCTCTAGTTGTGCAGTCTCTAGTTGCAGAGATTCTAGTTGTGGAGTTTCTAGTTGGGGAGTTTTTAGTTGTTGAGTTTCTAGTTGTGAAAATTATAGTTGTAGGGTTTATAGCTGTGGAGTTTCTAGTTGCGGAGTTTCTAGTTGCAGAGTTTCTAGTTGCGGAGTTTTCTAGTTGTGGAGATTCTAGTGGCGGAGTTTCAAGTTGTGGAGTTTCTAGTTGCGGAGTTACTAGCTGTGGAGTTTCTAGTTGCGGAGTCTCTAGTTGTGCAGTCTCTAGTTGTTGAGTTGCTAGTTGTGAAGTTTCTAGTTGTGGGGTTTCTAGCTGTGGAGTTTCTAGTTGCGGAGTTTCTAGTTGCAGAGTTTCTAGTTGCGGAGTTTCTAGTTGCAGAGATTCTAGTTGTGGAGTTTCTAGTTGGGGAGTTTCTAGTTGTTGAGTTTCTAGTTGTGAAGTTTCTAGTTGTGGGGTTTCTAGCTGTGGAGTTTCTAGTTGCGGAGTTTCTAGTTGCATAGTTTCTAGTTGCGGAGTTTCTAGTTGTGGAGTTTTTAGTTGTCGGGTTTCCAGTTGCAGAGGTTCTAGTTGTGGGTTGTGTAGTTGTGGTGCTTTTAGTTGAAGAGTCTCTAGTTGTTGAGTCTCTAGCTGTGGAAATTCTAGTTGTGAAATTTCTAGTTGCAGAGTTTGTTGTTGCGGAGTTTCTAGATGAGGTTTTTCTAGTTGTAGAGTTTCTGGCTGTGGAGTTTCCAGTTGCGGAGTTTCTAGTTGTGGAGTTTCTAGTTGTTAGGTTTGTAGTTCTGGAGTTTCTAGTGGTGGAGTTTCTAGTTGCAGAGTTTCTAGTTGCGGAGTTTCTAGTTGCAGAGATTCTAGTTGTGGAGTTTCTAGTTGGGGAGTCTCTAGTTGTTGAGTTTCTAGCTGTGGAGTTTCTAGTTGTGGAGTTTTTATTTGCAGAGTTTCTAGTTGCGGAGTTTTTAGCTGCAGAGTTTCTAGTTGTGGAGTTTCTAGTTGTGGAGTTTCTAGTTGTGGAGTTTTAGTTGTGGCGTTTCCAGTTGAGGAATTTATAGCTGTGGGGTTTGTAGTTGTTGAGTTTCTAGTCGTCGGGTTTCTAGTTGCGGAGTTTCTAGTTGTGGAGTGTCTAGTTGTGGAGCTTTTAGTTGAGGAGTCTCTAGTTGTTGAGTCTCTAGCTGTGGAAATTCTATTTGTGGAGTTTCTAGTTGCAGGGTTTGTTGTTGCGGTGTTTCTAGATGTGGTGTTTCTAGTTGTGGAGTTTCTGGCTGTGGAGTTTCCAGTTGCGGAGTTTCTAGTTGTGGAGTTTCTAGTGGTGGAGTTTCTAGTTGTGGAGTCTCTAGTTGTGGAGTTTCTAGTTGTGGAGTTTCTAGTTGCGAACTCTCAAGTTGTGGAGTTTCTAGTTGTGGAGTTTCTAGCTGTGGTGTTTCTAGTTGTTGAGTTTCTAGTTGACGAGTTTCTATTTGCGAAGTCTCAAGTTGTGGAGTTTCTAGCTGTGGAGTTTCTAGTTGCGGAGTTTGTAGCTGCGGAGTTTCTAGTTGCAGAGTTTCTAGTTGTGGAGTTTCTAGTTGCGGAGTTTCTAGTTGCGGAGTTTCTAGTTGTGGAGTTTCTAGTTGTGGAATTTGTAGTTGTGGAGTATCTCGTTGTGGGGTTTCAAGTTGTAGAGTTTCAAGCAGTGGAGTTTCTAGTTGCAGAGTTTCTAGTTGCAGAGTTTCTAGTTGCGGAGTTTTCTAGTTGTGGGGATTCTAGTGGCGGAGTTTCAAGTTGTGGAGTTTCTAGTTGCGGAGTTACTAGCTGTGGAGTTTGTAGTGGTGGAGTCTCTAGTTGTGCAGTCTCTAGTTGTTGTGTTGCTAGTTGTGAAGTATATAGTTGTGGGGTTTCTAGCTGTGGAGTTTCTAGTTGCGGAGTTTCTAGTTGCAAATTTTCTAGTTGCGGAGTTTCTAGTTGCAGAGATTCTAGTTGTGGAGTTTCTAGTTGGGGAGTTTCTAGTTGCGGAGTTTCTAGTTGTGGAGTTTCTAGTTGCGGAATTTGTAGTTGTGGAGTATCTAGTTGTGTTGTTTCAAGTTGTGGAGTCTGTAGTTGTGCAGTATCTATATGTTGGGTTTCAAGTTGTGGAGTTTCTAGCTGGTGAGTTTCTAGTGGTTGAGTTTCCAGTTGACGAGTTTCTATTTGCGAAGTCTCAAGTTGTGGAACTTCTAGCTGTAAAGTTTCTAGTTGCAGAGTTTCTAGTTGCGAAGTTTCCAGTTGTGGAGTTTCCAGTTGTGGAATTTCAATCTGTGTAGTTTCTAGTTGTGGAGTCTCAATTTTGGAGTTCCTAGTTGTGGAGTCTCTAGTTGTCGAGTTTCTAGTTGTGGAGTGTCTATTTGTGGAGTTTCTAGTTGTGAAGTTTCTAGTTGTGGAGTTTCTAGTTGGAGTTTTTAGTTTTCGAGTTTCTAGTTGTAGATTTTCTATTTGCAGAGTTCCTAGTTGTTGGGTTTCTAGTTGTGGAAATTCTAGCTGTGGAGTTTCTACTTATTGAATCTCTAGTCGTGGAGTTTCTAGATGTGTAGTTTCTATCTGAGGAGTTTTTAAATGCAAAGTCTCTAGTTGTGCGGTCTCTAGTTATGGAGTTTCTAGTTTTGAAGTTTCTAGTTGTGGATTTTCTAGTTGCGGAGTTTCAAGTTGCGGAGTTTCCAGTTGGGGAGTTTCTACTTGAGTTTATAGTTGTGGATTTTCTAGTTGCAGAGTTTCGAGTTGCAGAGTTTCAAGTTGTGGAGTTTCTAGTTGTGGAGTTTCTAGCTGCAGAGTTTCTAGTTGAGGAGTCTCTGATTGTGCAGTCTCTGGTTGTTGAGTTTCTAGTTGTGAAGTTTACAGTTGAGGGGTTTCTAGCTGTGGAGTTTCTAGTTGCGGAGTTTCTATTTGTGGAGTTTCTAGTTGGGGAGTTTCTAGTTGCGGAGTTTCTAGCTGTGGAGTTTCTAGTTGCGGAGTTTCATTTGCAGAGTTTCTAGTTGCGGAGTTTCTAGTTGCAGAGTTTCTAGTTGTGGAGTTTCTAGTTGGGGAGTTTCTAGTTGCGGAGTTTCTAGTTATGGAGTTTCTAGTAGTGGACTTTTAGTTGTGGCGTTTCCAGTTGAGGAGTTTATAGGTGTGGAGTTTCTAGTTGTTGAGTTTCTAGTTGTCGTGTTTCTAGTTGCGGAGTTTCTAGTTGTGGAGTGTCTAGTTGTGGAGCTTTTAGTTTAGGAGTCTCTAGTTGTTGAGTCTCTAGCTGTAGAAATTCTAGTTGTGGAGTTTCTAGTTGCAGAGTTTGTTGTGGCGGAGTTTCTAGATGTGGTGTTTCTAGTTGTGGAGTTTCTGGCTGTGGAGTTTCCAGTGGCGGAGTTTGTAGTTGTGGAGTTTCTAGTTGTGAGGTTCGTAGTTGTGGAGTTTCTAGTGGTGGAGTTTCTAGTTGTGGAGTCTCTAGTTGTGGAGTTTCTAGTTGTGGAGTATCTAGTTGCGAACTCTCAAGTTGTGGAGTTTCTAGTTCTGGAGTTTCTAGCTGTTGAGTTTCTAGTTGTTGAGTTTCTAGTTGACGAGTTTCTATTTGCGAAGTCTCAAGTGTTGAAGTTTCTAGCTGTGGAGTTTCTAGTTGTGGAGTTTGTAGTTGCGGAGTTTCTAGTTGCAGAGTTTCTAGTTGTGGAAATTCTAGTTGCCGAGTATCTTGTTGCGAAGTCTCAAGTTGTGGAGTTTCTAGCTGTGGAGTTTCTAGTTGTGGAGTTTCTAGTTGTGGAATTTGTAGTTGTGGAGTATCTAGTTGTGGTGTTTCAAGTTGTGGAGTTTCTAGCTGTGGAGTTTCTAGTTGCAGAGTTTGTAGTGGCAGAGTTTCTAGCTGCGGAGTTTTCTAGTTGTGGAGATTCTAGTGGCGGAGTTTCAAGTTGTGGAGTTTCTAGTTGCGGAGTTACTAGCTGTGGAGTTTCTAGTTGCGGAGTCTGTAGTTGTGCAGTCTCTAGTTGTTGAGTTGCTAGTTGTGAAGTTTCTAGTTGTGGGGTTTCTAGCTGTGTAGTTTCTAGTTGCGGAGTTTCTAGTTGCAGAGTTTCTAGTTGCGCAGTTTCTAGTTGCAGAGATTCTAGTTGCGAAGTTTCCAGTTGTGGAGTTTCCAGTTGTGGAATTTCAATCTGTGTAGTTTCTAGTTGTGGAGTCTCAATTTTGGAGTTCCTAGTTGTGGAGTCTCTAGTTGTCGAGTTTCAAGTTGTGGAGTGTCTATTTGTGGAGTTTCTAGTTGTGAAGTTTCTAGTTGTGGAGTTTCTAGTTGGAGTTTTTAGTTTTCGAGTTTCTAGTTGTAGATTTTCTATTTGCAGAGTTCCTAGTTGTTGGGTTTCTAGTTGTGGAAATTCTAGCTGTGGAGTTTCTACTTATTGAATCTCTAGTCGTGGAGTTTCTAGATGTGTAGTTTCTATCTGAGGAGTTTTTAAATGCAAAGTCTCTAGTTGTGCGGTCTCTAGTTATGGAGTTTCTAGTTGTGGAGTTTCTAGTTGTGGGGTTTCTTGTTGGAAGTTTCTAGTTTTGAAGTTTCTAGTTGTGGATTTTCTAGTTGCGGAGTTTCAAGTTGCGGAGTTTCCAGTTGGGGAGTATCTACTTGAGTTTATAGTTGTGGATTTTCTAGTTGCAGAGTTTCGAGTTGCAGAGTTTCAAGTTGTGGAGTTTCTAGTTGTGGAGTTTCTAGCTGCAGAGTTTCTAGTTGAGGAGTCTCTGATTGTGCAGTCTCTGGTTGTTGAGTTTCTAGTTGTGAAGTTTACAGTTGGGGGGTTTCTAGCTGTGGAGTTTCTAGTTGCGGAGTTTCTATTTGTGGAGTTTCTAGTTGGGGAGTTTCTAGTTGCGGAGTTTCTAGCTGTGGAGTTTCTAGTTGCGGAGTTTCATTTGCAGAGTTTCTAGTTGCGGAGTTTCTAGTTGCAGAGTTTCTAGTTGTGGAGTTTCTAGTTGGGGAGTTTCTAGTTGCGGAGTTTCTAGTTATGGAGTTTCTAGTAGTGGACTTTTAGTTGTGGCGTTTCCAGTTGAGGAGTTTATAGGTGTGGAGTTTCTAGTTGTTGAGTTTCTAGTTGTCGTGTTTCTAGTTGCGGAGTTTCTAGTTGTGGAGTGTCTAGTTGTGGAGCTTTTAGTTTAGGAGTCTCTAGTTGTTGAGTCTCTAGCTGTAGAAATTCTAGTTGTGGAGTTTCTAGTTGCAGAGTTTGTTGTGGCGGAGTTTCTAGATGTGGTGTTTCTAGTTGTGGAGTTTCTGGCTGTGGAGTTTCCAGTGGCGGAGTTTGTAGTTGTGGAGTTTCTAGTTGTGAGGTTCGTAGTTGTGGAGTTTCTAGTGGTGGAGTTTCTAGTTGTGGAGTCTCTAGTTGTGGAGTTTCTAGTTGTGGAGTATCTAGTTGCGAACTCTCAAGTTGTGGAGTTTCTAGTTCTGGAGTTTCTAGCTGTTGAGTTTCTAGTTGTTGAGTTTCTAGTTGACGAGTTTCTATTTGCGAAGTCTCAAGTGTTGAAGTTTCTAGCTGTGGAGTTTCTAGTTGTGGAGTTTGTAGTTGCGGAGTTTCTAGTTGCAGAGTTTCTAGTTGTGGAAATTCTAGTTGCCGAGTATCTTGTTGCGAAGTCTCAAGTTGTGGAGTTTCTAGCTGTGGAGTTTCTAGTTGTGGAGTTTCTAGTTGTGGAATTTGTAGTTGTGGAGTATCTAGTTGTGGTGTTTCAAGTTGTGGAGTTTCTAGCTGTGGAGTTTCTAGTTGCAGAGTTTGTAGTGGCAGAGTTTCTAGCTGCGGAGTTTTCTAGTTGTGGAGATTCTAGTGGCGGAGTTTCAAGTTGTGGAGTTTCTAGTTGCGGAGTTACTAGCTGTGGAGTTTCTAGTTGCGGAGTCTGTAGTTGTGCAGTCTCTAGTTGTTGAGTTGCTAGTTGTGAAGTTTCTAGTTGTGGGGTTTCTAGCTGTGTAGTTTCTAGTTGCGGAGTTTCTAGTTGCAGAGTTTCTAGTTGCGCAGTTTCTAGTTGCAGAGATTCTAGTTGCGAAGTTTCCAGTTGTGGAGTTTCCAGTTGTGGAATTTCAATCTGTGTAGTTTCTAGTTGTGGAGTCTCAATTTTGGAGTTCCTAGTTGTGGAGTCTCTAGTTGTCGAGTTTCAAGTTGTGGAGTGTCTATTTGTGGAGTTTCTAGTTGTGAAGTTTCTAGTTGTGGAGTTTCTAGTTGGAGTTTTTAGTTTTCGAGTTTCTAGTTGTAGATTTTCTATTTGCAGAGTTCCTAGTTGTTGGGTTTCTAGTTGTGGAAATTCTAGCTGTGGAGTTTCTACTTATTGAATCTCTAGTCGTGGAGTTTCTAGATGTGTAGTTTCTATCTGAGGAGTTTTTAAATGCAAAGTCTCTAGTTGTGCGGTCTCTAGTTATGGAGTTTCTAGTTGTGGAGTTTCTAGTTGTGGGGTTTCTTGTTGGAAGTTTCTAGTTTTGAAGTTTCTAGTTGTGGATTTTCTAGTTGCGGAGTTTCAAGTTGCGGAGTTTCCAGTTGGGGAGTTTCTACTTGAGTTTATAGTTGTGGATTTTCTAGTTGCAGAGTTTCGAGTTGCAGAGTTTCAAGTTGTGGAGTTTCTAGTTGTGGAGTTTCTAGCTGCAGAGTTTCTAGTTGAGGAGTCTCTGATTGTGCAGTCTCTGGTTGTTGAGTTCCTAGTTGTGAAGTTTACAGTTGGGGGGTTTCTAGCTGTGGAGTTTCTAGTTGCGGAGTTTCTATTTGTGGAGTTTCTAGTTGGGGAGTTTCTAGTTGCGGAGTTTCTAGCTGTGGAGTTTCTAGTTGCGGAGTTTCATTTGCAGAGTTTCTAGTTGCGGAGTTTCTAGTTGCAGAGTTTCTAGTTGTGGAGTTTCTAGTTGGGGAGTTTCTAGTTGCGGAGTTTCTAGTTATGGAGTTTCTAGTAGTGGACTTTTAGTTGTGGCGTTTCCAGTTGAGGAGTTTATAGGTGTGGAGTTTCTAGTTGTTGAGTTTCTAGTTGTCGTGTTTCTAGTTGCGGAGTTTCTAGTTGTGGAGTGTCTAGTTGTGGAGCTTTTAGTTTAGGAGTCTCTAGTTGTTGAGTCTCTAGCTGTAGAAATTCTAGTTGTGGAGTTTCTAGTTGCAGAGTTTGTTGTGGCGGAGTTTCTAGATGTGGTGTTTCTAGTTGTGGAGTTTCTGGCTGTGGAGTTTCCAGTGGCGGAGTTTGTAGTTGTGGAGTTTCTAGTTGTGAGGTTCGTAGTTGTGGAGTTTCTAGTGGTGGAGTTTCTAGTTGTGGAGTCTCTAGTTGTGGAGTTTCTAGTTGTGGAGTATCTAGTTGCGAACTCTCAAGTTGTGGAGTTTCTAGTTCTGGAGTTTCTAGCTGTGGAGTTTCTAGTTGTTGAGTTTCTAGTTGACGAGTTTCTATTTGCGAAGTCTCAAGTGTTGAAGTTTCTAGCTGTGGAGTTTCTAGTTGTGGAGTTTGTAGTTGCGGAGTTTCTAGTTGCAGAGTTTCTAGTTGTGGAAATTCTAGTTGCCGAGTATCTTGTTGCGAAGTCTCAAGTTGTGGAGTTTCTAGCTGTGGAGTTTCTAGTTGTGGAGTTTCTAGTTGTGGAATTTGTAGTTGTGGAGTATCTAGTTGTGGTGTTTCAAGTTGTGGAGTTTCTAGCTGTGGAGTTTCTAGTTGCAGAGTTTGTAGTGGCAGAGTTTCTAGCTGCGGAGTTTTCTAGTTGTGGAGATTCTAGTGGCGGAGTTTCAAGTTGTGGAGTTTCTAGTTGCGGAGTTACTAGCTGTGGAGTTTCTAGTTGCGGAGTCTGTAGTTGTGCAGTCTCTAGTTGTTGAGTTGCTAGTTGTGAAGTTTCTAGTTGTGGGGTTTCTAGCTGTGTAGTTTCTAGTTGCGGAGTTTCTAGTTGCAGAGTTTCTAGTTGCGCAGTTTCTAGTTGCAGAGATTCTAGTTGTGGAGTTTCCAGTTGTGGAGTTTCCAGTTGTGGAATTTCAATCTGTGTAGTTTCTAGTTGTGGAGTCTCAATTTTGGAGTTCCTAGTTGTGGAGTCTCTAGTTGTCGAGTTTCTAGTTGTGGAGTGTCTATTTGTGGAGTTTCTAGTTGTGAAGTTTCTAGTTGTGGAGTTTCTAGTTGGAGTTTTTAGTTTTCGAGTTTCTAGTTGTAGATTTTCTATTTGCAGAGTTCCTAGTTGTTGGGTTTCTAGTTGTGGAAATTCTAGCTGTTGAGTTTCTACTTATTGAATCTCTAGTCGTGGAGTTTCTAGATGTGTAGTTTCTATCTCAGGAGTTTCTAAATGCAAAGTCTCTAGTTGTGCAGTCTCTAGTTATGGAGTTTCTAGTTGTGGAGTTTCTAGTTGTGGAGTTTCTTGTTGGAAGTTTCTAGTTTTGAAGTTTCTAGTTGTGGATTTTCTAGTTGCGGAGTTTCAAGTTGCGGAGTTTCCAGTTGGGGAGTTTCTACTTGAGTTTATAGTTGTGGATTTTCTAGTTGCAGATTTTCGAGTTGCAGAGTTTCAAGTTGTGAGGTTTCTAGTTGTGGGGTTTCTAGCTGCAGAGTTTCTAGTTGAGGAGTCTCTGATTGTGCAGTCTCTAGTTGTTGAGTTTCTAGTTGTGAAGTTTACAGTTGAGGGGTTTCTAGCTTTGGAGTTTCTAGTTGCGGAGTTTCTATTTGTGGAGTTTCTAGTTGGCGAGTTTCTAGTTGCGGAGTTTCTAGCTGTGGAGTTTCTAGTTGCGGAGTTTCTATTTGCAGAGTTTCTAGTTGCGGAGTTTCTAGTTGCAGAATTTCTAGTTGTCGAGTTTCTAGTTGGGGAGTTTCTAGTTGCGGAGTTTCTAGTTATGGGGTTTCTAGTAGTGGACTTTTAGTCGTGGAGTTTCAAGTTGAGGAATATATAGGTGTGGAGTTTCTAGTTGTTGAGTTTCTAGTTGTCGGGTTTCTAGTTGCGGAGTTTCTTGTTGTGGAGTGTCTAGTTGTGGAGCTTTTAGTTGAGGAGTCTCTAGTTGTTGAGTCTCTAGCTGTGGAAATTCTAGTTGTGGAGTTTCTAGTTGCAGAGTTTGTTGTTGCGGAGTTTCTAGATGTGGTGTTTCTAGTTGTGGAGTTTCTGGCTGTGGAGTTTCCAGTGGCGGAGTTTGTAGTTGTGGAGTTTCTAGTTGTGAGGTTCGTAGTTGTGGAGTTTCTAGTGGTGGAGTTTCTAGTTGTGGAGTCTCTAGTTGTGGAGTTTCTAGTTGTGGAGTTTCTAGTTGCGAACTCTCAAGTTGTGGAGTTTCTAGTTGTGGAGTTTCTAGCTGTGGAGTTTTTAGTTGTTGAGTTTCTAGTTGACGAGTTTCTATTTGCGATGTCTCAAGTTGTGGAGTTTCTGCTTGTGGAGTTTCTGGTTGCGGAGTTTGTAGTTACGGAGTTTCCAGTTGCAGAGTTTATAGTTGTGGAGTTTCTAGTTGCGGAGTCTCTAGTTGTGCAGTCTCTAGTTGTTGAGTTTCTAGTTGTGAAGTTTCTAGTTGTGGAGTTTTAGTTGTGGCGTTTCCAGTTGAGGAATTTATAGGTGTGGAGTTTGTAGTTGTTGAGTTGCTAGTTGTCGGGTTTCCAGTTGCAGAATTTCTAGTTGTGGAGTGTCTAGTTGTGGAGCTTTTAGTTGAAGAGTCTCTAGTTGTTGAGTCTCTAGCTGTGGAAATTCTAGTTGTGGAGTATCTAGTTGCAGAGTTTGTTGTTGCTGAGTTTCTAGATGTGGTTTTTCTAGTTGTTGAGTTTCTGGCAGTGGAGTTTCCAGTTGCGGAGTTTCTAGTTGCAAAGTTTCTAGTTGTGAGGGTTGTAGTTCTGGAGTTTCTAGTTGTGGAGTCTCTAGTTGTGGAGTTTCTAGTTGTGGAGTATCTAGTTGCGAACTCTCAAGTTGTGGAGTTTCTAGTTCTGGAGTTTCTAGCTGTAGAGTTTCTAGTTGTTGAGTTTCTAGTTGACGAGTTTCTATTTGCGAAGTCTCAAGTGTTGGAGTTTCTAGCTGTGGAGTTTCTAGTTGCGGAGTTTGTAGTTGCGGAGTTTCTAGTTTCAGAGTTTCTAGTTGTGGAGATTCTAATTGCCGAGTTTCTTGTTGCGAAGTCTCAAGTTGTGGAGTTTCTAGCTGTGGAGTTTCTAGTTGCGGAGTTTCTAGTTGTGGAGTTTCTAGTTGTGGAGTTTCTAGTTGTGGAATTTGTAGTTGTGGAGTATCTAGTTGTAGTGTTTCAAGTGTTGGAGTTTCTAGCTGTGGAGTTTCTAGTTGCGGAGTTTCTAGTGGCAGAGTTTCTAGTTGCGGAGTTTTCTAGTTGTGGAGATTCTAGTGGCAGAGTTTCAAGTTGTGGAGTTTCTAGTTGCGGAGTTACTAGCTGTGGAGTTTCTAGTTGCGGAGTCTCTAGTTGTGCAGTCTCTAGTTGTTGAGTAGCTAGTTGTGAAGTTTCTAGTTGTGGGGTTTCTAGCTATGGAGTTTCTAGTTGCGGAGTTTCTAGTTGCAGAGTTTCTAGTTGTGGAGTTTCTAGTTGCAGAGATTCTAGTTGTCTAGTTTCTAGTTGGGGAGTTTCAGGTTGTTGAGTTTCTAGTTGTGAATTTTATAGTTGTGGGGTTTCTAGCTGTGGAGTTTCTAGTTGCGGAGTTTCTAGTTGCAGAGTTTCTAGTTGCGGAGTTTCTAGTTTCAGAGTTTCTAGTTGTGGAGTTTCTAGTTGTGGATTTTCTAGTTGTGGATTTTCTAGTTGTGGAGTTTTTACTTGCGGAGTTTCTAGTTGCGGAGTTTCTGGTTGTGGAGTTTCAAGTTGTGTAGTTTCATTCTGTGTAGTTTCTAGTTGTGGAGTCTCAATTTGTGGAGTTCCTAGTTGTGGAGTCTCTAGTTGTGGAGTTTCTAGTTGTGGAGTGTCCATTTGTGGAGTTTCTGGTTGTGAAGTTTCTAGTTTGGAGTTTTTAGTTTTCGAGTTTCTAGTTGTAGATTTTCTATTTGCAGAGTTCCTAGTTGTGGAGTTTCTAGTTGAGGGGTTTCTAGTTGTGGAAATTCTAGCTGTGGAGTTTCTACTTTTGGAATCTCTAGTCGTGGTGTTTTTAGTTGTGTAGTTTCTATCTGAAGAGTTTCTAAATGCAAAGTCTCTAGTTGTGCGGTCTCTAGTTGTGGAGTTTCTAGTAGTGGAGTTTCTAGTTGTGGAGTTTTTTGTTGGGGAGTTTCTAGTTGTGAAGTTTCTAGTTGTGGATTTTCTAGTTGCGGAGTTTCTAGTTGCGGAGTTTCCAGTTGGGTAGTTTCTATTTGAGTTTATATTTGTGGATTTTCTAGTTGCAGAGTTTCGAGTTGCAGAGTTTCAAGTCGTGAAGTTTCTAGTTGCGGAGTTTCTAGCTGCGGAGTTTCTAGTTGCGGAGTCTCTAGTTGTCTCTCTACTAGAAACAACACAGCTAGAAAGCTGTGTTGTTTCTAGTAGCGGAGTTTCTTGTTGCAAAGTTTCTAGTTGCGGAGTTTCTAGTTGCAGAGATTCTAGTTGTGCAGTTTCTAGTTGGGCAGTTTCTAGTTGCGGAGTTTCTAGTTGTTGAGTTTCTAGTTGCGGAATTTGTAGTTGTGGAGTATCTAGTTGGGGTGTTTCAAGTTGTGGTGTCTGTAGTTGTGGAGTATCTATATGTTGGGTTTCAAGTTGTGGATTTTCTAGTTGTGGAGTTTCTAGCTGTGGAGTTTCTAGTGGTTGAGTTTCCAGTTGACGAGTTTCTATTTGCGAAGTCTCAAGTTGTGGAGTTTCTAGCTGTAAAGTTTCTAGTTGCAGAGTTTCTAGCTGCGAAGTTTCCAGTTGTGGAGTTTCCAGTTGTGGAATTTCAATCTGTGTAGTTTCTAGTTGTGGAGTCTCAATTTTGGAGTTCCTAGTTGTGGAGTCTCTAGTTGTGGAGTTTCTAGTTGTGGATTGTCTATTTGTGGAGTTTCTAGTTGTGCAGTTTCTAGTTGTGGAGTTTCTAGTTGGAGTTTTTTGTTTTCGAGTTTCTAGTTGTAGATTTTCTATTTGCAGAGTTCCTAGTTGTGGGGTTTCTAGTTGTGGAAATTCTAGCTGTGGAGTTTCTACTTATGGAATCTCTAGTCGTGGAGTTTCTAGTTGTGTAGTTTTTTCTGAGGAGTTTCTAAATGCAAAGTCTCTAGTTGTGCAGTCTCTAGTTGTGGAGTTTCTAGTTGTGGAGTTTCTAGTTGTGGAGTTTCTTGTTGGGGAGTTTCTCGTTGTGAAGTTTCTAGTTGTGGATTTTCTAGTTGCGGAGTTTCTAGTTGCGGAGTTTTCAGTTGGGGAGTATCTACTTGATTTTATTGTGGTGGATTTTTTAGTTGCAGAGTTTCGAGTTTCAGAGTTTCAAGTTGTGGAGTTTGTAGTTGCGGAGTTTCTAGCTGCGGAGTTTCTAGTTGCGGAGTCTCTAGTTGTGCAGTCTCTAGTTGTTGAGTTTCTATTTGTGAAGTTTATAGCTGAGGGGTTTCTAGCTGTGGAGTTTCTAGTTGCGGAGTTTCTATTTGCAGAGTATCTAGTTGCGGAGTTTCTAGTTACAAAGTTTCTAGTTGTGGACTTTTAGTTGTGGAGTTTCAAGTTGAGGAATTTATAGGTGTGGAGTTTCTAGTTGTTGAGTTTCTAGTCGTCGGGTTTCTAGTTGCGGAGTCTCAAGTTGTGGAGTTTCTAGCTATGGAGTTTCTAGTTGCGGAGTTTGTAGCTGCGGAGTTTCTAGTTGCAGAGTTTCTAGTTGTGGAGATTCTAGTGTCCGAGTTTCTAGTTGCGAAGTCTCAAGTTGTGGAGTTTTTAGCTGTGGAGTTTCTAGTTGCGAAGTTTTTAGTTTCGGAGTTTCTAGTTGTGGAGTATCTAGTTGTGGAATTTGTAGTTGTGGAGTATCTAGTTATGGTGTTTCAAGTTGTGGAGTTTCTAGCTGTGGAGGTTCTAGTTGCGAAGTTTCTAGTTGCAGAGTTTCTAGTTGCGGAGTTTTCTAGATGTGGAGATTCTACTCGCGGAGTTTCAAGTTGTGGAGTTTCTAGTTGCGGAGTTACTAGCTGTGGAGTTTGTAGTGGCGGAGTCTCTAGTTGTGCAGTCTCTAGTTGTTGAGTTGCTAGTTGTGAAGTATATAGTTGTGGGGTTTCTAGCTGTGGAGTTTCTAGTTGCGGAGTTTCTAGTTGCAGAGATTCTAGTTGTGGAGTTTCTAGTTGGGGAGTTTCTAGTTGCGGAGTTTCTAGTTGTGGAGTTTCTAGTTGCGGAATTTGTAGTTGTGGAGTATCTAGTTGTTGTGTTTCAAGTTGTGGAGTCTGTAGTTGTGGAGTATCTATATGTTGGGTTTCAAGTTGTGGAGCTTCTAGTTGCGGAGTTTCTAGTTGTGGAGTTTCTAGTTGCGGAATTTGTAGTTGTGGAGTATCTAGTTGTGGTGTTTCAAGTTGTGGAGTTTCTAGCTGTAAGGTTTCTAGCTGTAGAGTTTCTAGTGGTTGAGTTTCCAGTTGACGAGTTTCTTTTTGCGAAGTCTCAAGTTGTGGAGTTTCTAGCTGTAAAGTTTCTAGTTGCAGAGTTTCTAGTTGCGGAGTTTTCAGTTGTGGATTTTCTAGTTGTGGAATTTCAATCTGTGTAGTTTCTAGTTGTGGAGTCTCAATTTTGAAGTTGCTAGTTGTGGAGTTCCTAGTTGTGGAGTTTCTAGTTGTGGAGTGTCTATTTGTGGAGTTTCTAGTTGTGAAGTTTCTAGTTGTAGAGTTTCTTGTTGGAGTTTTAGTTTTTGAGTTTCCAGTTGTAGATTTTCTATTTGCAGAGTTCCTAGTTGTAGAGTTTCTAGTTGTGGGGTTTCTGGTTGTGGAAATTCTAGCTGTGGAGTTTCTACTTATGGAATCTCTAGTCGAGGAGTTTCTAGTTGTGTAGTTTCTATCTGAGGAGTTTCTAAATGCAAAGTCTCTAGTTGTGCAGTCTCTGGTTGTGGAGTTTCTAGTTGTGGAGTTTCTTGTTGGGGAGTTTCTAGTTGTGGAGTTTCTTGTTTGGGAGTTTCTAGTTTCGGAGTTTCTAGTTGCGGAGTTTCCAGTTGGGGAGTTTCTACTTGGGTTTATAGTTGTGGAATTTCTAGTTGCAGAGTTTCGAGTTGCGGAGTTTCAAGTTGTGGAGTTTCTAGTTTCGGAGTTTCTAGTTGCGGAGTTTCTAGCTGCGGAATTTCTAGTTGCGGAGTCTCTAGTTGTGCAGTCTCTAGTTGTTGAGTTTCTAGTTGTGAAGTTTATAGTTGAGGGGTTTCTAGCTATGGGGTTTCTAGTTGCGGAGTTTCTATTTGCAGAGTTTCTAGTTGCGGAGTTTCTAGTTGCGGAGTTTCTTGATGCAGAGTTTCTAGTTGTGGAGTTTCTAGTTGTGGAGTTTTAGTTGTGGAGTTTTAGTTGTGGAGTTTCAAGTTGTGGAATTTATAGGTGTCGAGTTTCTAGTTGTTGAGTGTCTAGTTGTGGAGTTTCTAGTTGCGGAGTTTCTAGTTGTGGAGTTTCTACTTGTGGAGTTTCTAGTTGTGGAGTTTGTAGTTGTGGAGTCTCTAGATGTGGAGTTTCTAGTTGTGGAGTATCTAAATGCGAACTCTCAAGTTGTGGAGTTTCTAGTTGTGGAGTTTCTAGCTGTGGAGTTTCTAGTTGTTGAGTTTCTAGTTGACGAGTTTCTATTTGCGAAGTTTCAAGTGTTGAAGTTTCTAGCTGTGGAGTTTCTAGTTGTGGAGTTTGTAGTTGCGGAGTTTCTAGTTGCAGAGTTTCTAGTTGTGGAGATTCTAGTTGCCGAGTTTCTTGTTGCGAAGTCTCAAGTTGTGGAGTTTCTAGCTGTGGAGTTTCTAGTTGCAGAGTTTCTAGTTGTGGAGTTTCTAGTTGTAGAGTTTCTAGTTGTGGAATTTGTAGTTGTGGAGTATCTAGTTGTGGTGTTTCAAGTTGTGGAGTTTCTAGCTGTGGAGTTTCTAGTTGCGGAGTTTCTAGTGGCAGAGTTTCTAGCTGCGGAGTTTTCTAGTTGTGGAGATTCTAGTGGCGGAGTTTCAAGTTGTGGAGTTTCTAGTTGCGGAGTTACTAGCTGTGGAGTTTCTAGTTGCGGAGTCTCTAGTTGTGCAGTCTCTAGTTGTTGAGTTGCTAGTTGTGAAGTTTCTAGTTGTGGGGTTTCTAGCTGTGTAGTTTCTAATTGCGGAGTTTCTAGTTGCAGAGTTTCTACTTGCGGAGTTTCTAGTTGCAGAGATTCTAGTTGTGGAGTTTCTAGTTGGGGAGTTTCTAGTTGTTGAGTTTCTAGTTGTGAAGTTTATAGTTGTGGGGTTTCTAGCTGTGGAGTTTCTAGTTGCAGAGTTTCTAGTTGCAGAGTTTCTAGTTGCGGAGTTTCTAGTTGAAGAGTTTCTAGTTGTGGAGTTTCTAGTTGTGGAGTTTCTAGTTGTGGAGTTTCTAGCTGTGTAGTTTCTAGTTGCGGAGTTTCTAGTTGCAGAGTTTCTAGTTGCGGAGTTTCTAGTTGCAGAGATTATAGTTGTGAAGTTTCTAGTTGGGGAGTTTCTAGTTGTTGAGTTTCTAGCTGTGGAGTTTCTAGTCGCGGAGTTTCTAGTTGCGGAGTTTCTAGTCGCGGAGTTTCTAGTTGCAGAGTTTCTAGTTGCGGAGTTTCTAGATGCAGAGTTTCTAGTTGTGGAGTTTCTAGTTGTGGAGTTTTAGTTGTGGAGTTTTAGTTGTGGAGTTTCAAGTTGTGGAATTTATAGGTGTCGAGTTTCTAGTTGTTGAGTGTCTAGTTGTGGAGTTTCTAGTTGCGGAGTTTCTAGTGGTGGAGTTTGTAGTTGTGGAGTATCTTGTTGTGGAGTTTCTAGTTGCGGAGTCTCTAGTTGTGCAGTCTATATTTGTTGAGTTTCTAGTTGTGAAGTTTATAGTTGAGGGGTTTCTAGCTGTGGAGTTTTTAGTTGCGGAATTTCTATTTGCAGAGTTTCTAGTTGCGGAGTTTCTAGCTGCACAGTTTCTAGTTGTGGAGTTTCTAGTTGGGGAGTTTCTAGTTGCGGAGTTTCTAGTTGTGGAGTTTCTAGTTGTGGAGTTTCTAGTTGTGGAGTTTTAGTTGTGGAGTTTCAAGTTGAGGAATTTATAGGTGTGGAGTTTGTAGTTGTTGAGTTTCTAGTTGTCGGGTTTCTAGTTGCGGAGTTTCTAGTTGTGGAGTGTCTAGTTGTGGAGCTTTTAGTTGAGGAGTCTCTAGTTGTTGAGTCTCTAGCGGCGGAAATTGTAGTTGTGGAGTTTCTAGTTGCAGAGTTTATTGTTGCGGAGTTTCTAGATGTGGTTTTTCTAGTTGTAGAGTTTCTGGCTCTGCAGTTTCCAGTTGCGGAGTTTCTTGTTGTGAGGTTTGTAGTTGTGGAGTTTCTAGTGGTGGAGTTTCTAGTTGTGGAGTCTCTAGTTGTGGAGTTTTAGTTGTGGAGTTTCTAGTTGCGAACTCTCAAGTTGTGGAGTTTCTAGTTGTGGAGTTTCTAGCTGTGGCGTTTCTAGTTGTTGAGTTTCTTGTTGACGAGTTTCTATTTGCGAAGTCTCAAGTTGTGGAATTTCTAGCTGTGGGGTTTCTAGTTGCGGCGTTTGTAGTTGCGGAGTTTCCAGTTGCAGAGTTTTTAGTTGAGGAGATCCTAGTTGCCGAGTTTCTTGTTGCGAAGTCTCAAGTTGTGGAGTTTCTATCTGTGGAGTTTCTAGTTGCAGAGTTTCTAGTTGTGGAGTTTCTAGTTGTGGAGTTTCTAGTTGTGGAATTTGTAGTTGTGGAGTATCGTACTGTGGTGTTTCAAGTTGTGGAGTTTCTAGCTGTGAAGTTTCTAGTTGTGGAGTTTCTTGTGTCAGAGTTTCTAGTTGCGGAGTTTTCTAGTTGTGGAGATTCTAGTGGTGGAGTTTCTAGTTGTGGAGTCTCTAGTTGTGGAGTTTCTAGCTGTGGAGTTTCTAGTGCTTGAGTTTTCAGTTGACGAGTTTCTATTTGCGAAGTCTCAAGTTGTGGAGTTTCTAGCTGTAAAGTTTCTAGTTGCAGAGTTTCTAGTTGCGAAGTTTCCAGTTGTGGAGTTTCCAGTTGTGGAAATTCAATCTGTGTAGTTTCTAGTTGTGGAGTCTCAATTTTGGAGTTCCTAGTTGTGGAGTCTCTAGTTGTCGAGTTTCTAGTTGTGGAGTGTCTATTTGTGGAGTTTCTAGTTGTGAAGTTTCTAGTTGTGGAGTATCTAGTTGGAGTTTTTAGATTTCGAGCTTCTAGTTGTAGATTTTCTATTCGCAGAGTTCCTCGTTGTTGGGTTTCTAGTTGTGGAAATTCTAGCTGTGGAGTTTCTACTTATGGAATCTCTAGTCGAGGAGTTTCTAGTTGTGTAGTTTCTATCTGAGGAGTTTCTAAATGCAAAGTCTCTAGTTGTGCAGTCTCTAGTTGTGGAGTTTCTAGTTGTGGAGTTTCTTGTTGGGGAGTTTCTAGTTGTGAAGTTTCTACTTGTGGATTTTCTAGTTGCGGATTTTCTAGTTGCGGAGTTTCCAGTTGGGGAGTTTCTACTTGAGTTTATAGTTGTGGATTTTCTAGTTGCAGAGTTTCGATTTGCAGAGATTCAAGTTGTGGAGTTTCTAGTTGGAGTTTTTAGTTTTCGAGTTTCTAGTTGTAGATTTTCTATTTGCAGAGTTCCTAGTTGTGGAGTTTCTAGTTGTGGGGTTTCTAGTTGTGGAAATTCTAGCTGTGGAGTTTCTACTTATGAAATCTCTAGTTGTGGAGTTTGTAGTTGTGGAGTTTCTAGTTGTGGAGTTTCAAGTTGTGGAGTTTCTAGTTGCGGAGTTTCTAGTTGCGGAGTCTCTAGTTGTGCAGTCTCTAGTTGTTGAGTTTCTAGTTGTGAAGTTTATAGTTGAGGGGTTTCTAGCTGTGGAGTTTCTAGTTGCGGAGTTTCTATTTGCAGAGTTTCTAGTTGCGGAGTTTTTAGCTGCAGAGTTTCTAGTTGTGGAGTTTCTAGTTGTGGAGTTTTAGTTGTGGCGTTTCCAGTTGAGGAATTTATAGGTGTGGAGTTTGTAGTTGTTGAGTTTCTAGTTGTCGGGTTTCTAGTTGCAGAATTTCTAGTGGTGGAGTGTCTAGTTGTGGAGCTTTTATTTGAAGAGTCTCTAGTTGTTGAGTCTCTAGCTGTGGAAATTCTAGTTGTGGAGTTTCTAGTTGAAGAGTTTGTTGTTGCGGAGTTTCTAGATTGTGTTTTTCTAGTTGTAGAGTTTCTGGCTGTGGAGTTTCCAGTTGCGGAGTTTCTAGTTGTGGAGTTTCTAGTTGTGAGGTTTGTAGTTGTGGAGTTTCTAGTGGTAGAGTTTCTAGTTGTGGAATCTCTAGTTGTGGAGTTTCTAGTTGTGGAGTATCTAAATGCGAACTCTCAAGTTGTGGAGTTTCTAGCTGTGGAGTTTCTAGTTGTTGAGTTTCTAGTTGACGAGTTTCTATTTGCGAAGTCTCAAGTGTTGGAGTTTCTAGCTGTGGAGTTTCTAGTTGCGGAGTTTGTAGTTGCGGAGTTTGTAGTTGCAGAGTTTCTAGTTGTGGAGATTCTATTTGCCGAGTTTCTTGTTGCGAAGTCTCAAGTTGTGGAGTTTCTAGCTGTGGAGTTTCTAGTTGCGGAGTTTCTAGTTGTGGAGTTTCTAGTTGTGGAGTATCTAGTTGTGGTGTTTCAAGTTGTGGAGTTTCTAGCTGTGGAGTTTGTAGTTGCGGAGTTTCTAGTGGCAGAGGTTCTAGCTGCGGAGTTTTCTAGTTGCGGAGATTCTAGTGGCGGAGTTTCAAGTTGTGGAGTTTCTAGTTGCGGAGTTACTAGCTATGGAGTTTCCAGTTGCGGAGTCTCTAGTTGTGCAGTCTCTAGTTGTTGAGTTGCTAGTTGTGAAGTTTCTAGTTGTGGGGTTTCTAGCTGTGTAGTTTCTAGTTGCGGAGTTTCTAGTTGCAGAGTTTCTAGTTGCGGAGTTTCTAGTTGCAGAGATTCTAGTTGTGGAGTTTCTTGTTGGGGAGTTTCTAGTTGTTGAGTTTCTAGCTGTGGAGTTTCTAGTCGCGGAGTTTCTGGTTGCAGAGTTTCTAGTTGCGGAGTTTCTAGATGCTGATTTTCTAGTTGTGGAGTTTCTAGTTGTGGAGTATTAGTTGTGGAGTTTCAAGTTGTGGAATTTCAAGTTGTGGAATTTATAGGTGTCGAGTTTCTAGTTGTTGAGTGTCTAGTTGTGGAGTTTCTAGTTGTAGAGTTCCTAGTTGTGGAGTTTCTAGTGGTGGAGTTTCTAGTTGTTGAGTTTCTAGTTGCTGAGTTTCTAGTCGCGAAGTCTCAAATTGTGGAGTTTCTAGCTCTGGATTTTGAAGTTGTAGAGTTCCTAGTTGCGGAGTGTCTAGATGGAAGTTTCTAGTTGTTGAGTTTCTAGTTGACGAGTTTCTATTTGCGAAGTCTCAAGTTGTGGAGTTTCTAGCTGTGGAGTTTCTAGTTTAGGAGTTTGTAGCTGCGGAGTTTCTAGTTGCAGAGCTTCTAGTTGTTGAGATTCTAGTGTCCGAGTTTCTAGTTGCGAAGTCTCAAGTTGTGGAGTTTCTAGCTGTGGAGTTTGTAGTTGTGGAGTTTCTAGTTGTGGAATTTGTAGTTGTGGAGTATCGTGTTGTGGTGTTTCAAGTTGTGGAGTTTCTAGCTGTGGAGTTTCTAGTTGTGGAGTTTCTAGTTGCAGAGTTTCTAGTTGCGGAGTTTTCTAGTTGTGGAGTTTCTAGTTGCAGAGTTTCTAGTTGCGGAGTTTTCTAGTTGGGGAGATTCTAGTTGCGGACTTTCTAGTTGTGGAGTTTCTAGTTGCGCAATTTGTAGTTGTGGAGTATCTAGTTGTGGTGTTTCAAGTTGTGGAGTCTGTAGTTGTGAAGTATCTATATGTTGGGTTTCAAGTTGTGGAGTTTCTAGCTGTGGAGTTTCTAGCTGTGGAGTTTCTAGTGGTTGAGTTTCCAGTTGACGAGTTTCTATTTGCGAAGTCTCAAGTTGTGGAGTTTCTAGCTGTAAAGTTTCTAGTTGCAGAGTTTCTAGTTGCGGAGTTTTCAGTTGTGGAGTTTCTAGTTGTGGAATTTTAATCTGTGTAGTTTCTAGTTGTGGAGTCTCAATTTTGAAGTTGCTAGTTGTGGAGTTCCTAGTTGTGGAGTTTCTAGTTGTGGAGTGTCTATTTGTGGAGTTTCTAGTTGTGAAGTTTCTAGTTGTAGAGTTTCTAGTTGGAGATTTTAGTTTTTGAGTTTCTAGTTGTAGATTTTCTATTTGCAGAGTTCCTAGTTGTGGAGTTTCTAGTTGTGGGGTTTCTAGTTGTGGAACTTGTAGTTGTGGAGTATCTAGTTGTGGTGTTTCAAGTTATGGAGTTTCTAGCTGTGGAGTTTCTAGTTGTGGAGTTTCTAGTGGCAGAGTTTCTAGTTGCGGAGTTTTCTAGTTGTTGAGATTCTAGTGGCGGAGTTTCAAGTTGTGGAGTTTCTAGTTGCGGAGTCTCTAGTTGTGCAGTCTATAGTTGTTGAGTTGATAGTTGCAGAGTTTCTAGTTGCGGAGTTTCTAGTTGCAGAGTTTCTAGTTGTGGAGTTTATAGTTGGAGAGTTTCTAGTTGCAGAGTTTCTAGTTGTGGAGTTTCTAGTTGTGGAGTTTTAGTTGTGGAGTTTCAAGTTGTGGAATTTATAGGTGTGGAGTTTCTAGTTGTTGAGTGTCTAGTTGTGGAGTTTCTAGCTGTGGAGTTTCTAGTGGTTGAGTTTCCAGTTGACGAGTTTATATTCGCGAAGTCTCAAGTGTTGGAGTTTCTAGCTGTAAAGTTTCTAGTTGCGGAGTTTCTAGTTGCGGAGTTTCCAGATGTGGGGTTTCTCGTTGTGGAATTTGTAGTTGTGGAGTATCTAGTTGTAGTGTTTCAAGTTGTGGAGTTTCTAGCTGTGGAGTTTCTAGTTGTGGAGTTTCTTGTGTCAGAGTTTATACTTGCGGAGTTTTCTAGTTGTGGAGATTCTAGTGGCGGAGTTTCAAGTTGTGAAGTTTGTAGTTGCGGAGTTACTAGCTGTGGAGTTTCCAGGTGCGGAGTCTCTAGTTTTGCAGTCTATAGTTGTTGAGTTGCTAGTTGTGAAGTTTATAGTTGTGGGGTTTCTAGCTGTGGAGTGTCTAGTTGCGGGGTTTGTAGTTGCAGAGTTTCTAGTTTCGGAGTTTCTAGTTGCAGAGATTCTAGTGGTGGAGTTTCTAGTTGTGGAGTCTCTAGTTGTGGAGTTTCTAGCTGTGGAGTTTCTAGTGGTTGAGTTTTCAGTTGACGAGTTTCTATTTGCGAAGTCTCAAGTTGTGGAGTTTCTAGCTGTAAAGTTTCTAGTTGCAGAGTTTCTAGTTGCGAAGTTTCCAGTTGTGGAGTTTCCAGTTGTGGAAATTCAATCTGTGTAGTTTATAGTTGTGGAGTCTCAATTTTGGAGTTCCTAGTTGTGGAGTCTCTAGTTGTCGAGTTTCGAGTTGTGGAGTGTCTATTTGTGGAGTTTCTAGTTGTGAAGTTTCTAGTTGTGGAGTATCTAGTTGGAGTTTTTAGATTTCGAGCTTCTAGTTGTAGATTTTCTATTTGCAGAGTTCCTCGTTGTTGGGTTTCTAGTTGTGGAAATTCTAGCTGTGGAGTTTCTACTTATGGAATCTCTAGTCGAGGAGTTTCTAGTTGTGTAGTTTCTATCTGAGGAGTTTGCAAATGCAAAGTCTCTAGTTGTGCAGTCTCTAGTTGTGGAGTTTCTAGTTGTGGAGTTTCTTGTTGGGGAGTTTCTAGTTGTGAAGTTTCTAGTTGTGGATTTTCTAGTTGAGGATTTTCTGGTTGCGGAGTTTCCAGTTGGGGAGGTTCTACTTGAGTTTATTGTTGTGGATTTTCTAGTTGCAGAGTTTCGATTTGCAGAGATTCAAGTTGTGGAGTTTCTAGTTGGAGTTTTTAGTTTTCGAGTTTCTAGTTGTAGATTTTCTATTTGCAGAGTTCCTAGTTGTGGAGTTTCTAGTTGTGGGGTTTCTAGTTGTGGAAATTCTAGCTGTGGAGTTTCTACTTATGAAATCTCTAGTTGTGGAGTTTCTAGTTGTGGAGTTTCTAGTTGTGGAGTTTCTTGTTGGGGAGTTTCTAGTTGCGGAGTTTCTAGTTGCGGAGTTTCTAGTTGGGGAGTTTCTACTTGGGTTTATAGTTGTGGAATTTCTAGTTGCAGAGTTTCGAGTTGCGGAGTTTCAAGTTGCGGAGTTTCTAGTTGCGGAGTTTCCAGTTGGGGAGTTTCTACTTGGGTTTATAGTTGTGGAATTTCTAGTTGCAGAGTTTCGAGTTGCGGAGTTTCAAGTTGTGGAGTTTCTAGTTGCGGAGTTTCTAGTTGCGGAGTTTCTAGCTGCGGAGTTTCTAGTTGCGGAGTCTCTAGTTGTGCAGTCTCTAGTTGTTGAGTTTCTAGTTGTGAAGTTTATAGTTGAGGGGTTTCTAGCTGTGGAGTTTCTAGTTGCGGAGTTTCTATTTGCAGAGTTTCTAGTTGTCGGGTTTCTAGTTGCAGAATTTCTAGTTGTGGAGTGTCTAGTTGTGGAGCTTTTAGTTGAAGAGTCTCTAGTTGTTGAGTCTCTAGCTGTGGAAATTCTGGTTGTGGAGTTTCTAGTTGAAGAGATTGTTGTTGCGGAGTTTCTAGATGGTGTTTTTCTAGTTGTAGAGTTTCTGGCTGTGGAGTTTAGAGGTGCGGAGTTTCTGGTTGTGGAGTTTCTAGTTGTGAGGTTTGTAGTTGTGGAGTTTCTAGTGGTAGAGTTTCTAGTTGTGGGGTTTCTAGTTGTGGAGTTTCTAGTTGTGGAGTTTTAGTTGTGGCGTTTCCAGTTGAGAAATTTATAGGTGTGGAGTTTGTAGTTGTTGAGTTTCTGGTTGTCGGGTTTCTAGTTGCAGAATTTCTAGTAGTGGAGTGTCTAGTTGTGGAGCTTTTAGTTGAAGAGTCTCTAGTTGTTGAGTCTCTAGCTGTTGAAATTCTAGTTGTGGAGTTTCTAGTTGAATAGTTTGTTGTTGCGGAGTTTCTAGATGGTGTTTTTCTAGTTGTAGAGTTTCTGGCTGTGGAGTTTCCAGTTGCGGAGTTTCTAGTTGTGCAGTTTCTAGTTGTGAGGTTTGTAGTTGTGGAGTTTCTAGTGGTAGAGTTTCTAGTTGTGGAATCTCTAGTTGTGGAGTTTGTAGTTGTGGAGTATCTAGTTGTGGTGTTTCAAGTTGTGGAGTTTCTAGCTGTGGAGTTTCTAGTTGCGGAGTTTCTAGTGGCAGAGTTTCTAGCTGCGGAGTTTTCTAGTTGTGGAGATTCTATTGGCGGAGTTTCAAGTTGTGGAGTTTCTAGTTGTGGGGTTTCTAGCTGTGTAGTTTCTAGTTGCGGAGTTTCTAGTTGCAGAGTTTCTAGTTGTTGAGTTTCTAGCTGTGGAGTTTCTAGTCGCGGAGTTTCTAGTTGCGGAGTTTCTAGTCGCGGAGTTTCTGGTTGCAGAGTTTCTAGTTGCGGAGTTTCTAGATGCAGAGTTTCTAGTTGTGGAGTTTCTAGTGTTGGAGTTTTAGTTGTGGAGTTTTAAGTTGTGAAATTTCAAGTTGTTGAATTTTTAGGTGTCGAGTTTCTAGTTGTTGAGTGTCTAGTTGTGGAGTTTCTAGTTGCGGAGTTTCTAGTTGTGGAGTTTCTAGTTGTGGAGTTTTGAGTTGCGGAGTTTCTGGTTGCGGAGTTTCAGGTTGTGGAGTATCTTGTTGTGGAGTTTCAAGTTGAGGAGTTTTTAGTTGCGGATTTCGAAGTTGTAGAGTTCCTAGTTGTGGAGTTTCTAGTGGTGGAGTTTCTAGTTGTTGAGTTTCTAGTTGCTGAGTTTCTAGTCGCGAAGTCTCAAATTGTGCAGTTTCTAGCTGTGGATTTTGAAGTTGTAGAGTTCCTAGTTGCGGAGTGTCTAGATGGAAGTTTCTAGTTGTTGAGTTTCTAGTTGACGAGTTTCTATTTGCGAAGTCTCAAGTTGTGGAGTTTCTAGCTGTGGAGTTTCTAGTTGCGGAGTTTGTTGCTGCGGAGTTTCTAGTTGCAGAGTTTCTAGTTGTGGACATTCTAGTGTCCGAGTTTCTTGTTGCGAAGTCTCAAATTGTGGAGTTTCTAGTTGTGGAGTTTCTAGTTGTGGAATTTGTAGTTGTGGAGTATCGTGTTGTGGTGTTTCAAGTTGTGGAGTTTCTAGCTGTGGAGGTTCTAGTTGTGGAGTTTCTAGTTGCAGAGTTTCTAGTTGCGGAGTTTTCTAGTTGTGGAGATTCTAGTGGCGGAGTTTCAAGTTGTGGAGTTTCTAGTTGCGGAGTTACTAGCTGTGGAGTTTGTAGTGGCGGAGTCTCTAGTTGTGCAGTCTCTAGTTGTTGAGTTGCTAGTTGTGAAGTATATAGTTGTGGGGTTTCTAGCTGTGGAGTTTATAGTTGCGGAGTTTCTAGTTGCAGTTTCTAGTTGCGGAATTTCTAGATGCAGAGATTCTAGTTGGGGAGTTTCTAGTTGGGGAGTTTCTAGTTGCGGAGTTTCTAGTTGTGGAGTTTCTAGTTGCGGAATTTGTAGTTGTGGAGTATCTAGTTTGGGTGTTTCAAGTTGTGGAGTCTGTAGTTGTGGAGTATCTATATGTTGGGTTTCAAGTTGTGGAGTTCCTAGCTGTGGAGTTTCTAGTGGTTGAGTTTACAGTTGACGAGTTTCTATTTGCGAAGTCTCAAGTTGTGGAGTTTCTAGCTGTAAAGTTTCTAGTTGCAGAATTTCTAGTTGCGAAGTTTCCAGTTGTGGAGTTTCCAGTTGTGGAAATTCAATCTGTGTAGTTTCTAGTTGTGGAGTCTCAATTTTGGAGTTCCTAGTTGTGGAGTCTCTAGTTGTCGCGTTTCTAGTTGTGGAGTGTCTATTTTTGGAGTTTCTAGTTGTGAAGTTTCTAGTTGTGGAGTTTCTAGTTGGAGTTTTTAGTTTTCGAGCTTCTAGTTGTAGATTTTCTATTTGCAGAGTTCCTCGTTGTTGGGTTGCTAGTTGTGGAAATTCTAGCTGTGGAGTTTCTACTTATGGAATCTCTAGTCGAGGAGTTTCTAGTTGTGTAGTTTCTATCTGAGGAGTTTCTAAATGCAAAGTCTCTAGTTGTGCAGTCTCTAGTTGTGGAGTTTCTAGTTGTGGAGTTTCTTGTTGGGGAGTTTCTAGTTGTGAAGTTTCTAGTTGTGGATTTTCTAGTTGTGAAGTTTCTAGTTGTGGATTTTCTAGTAGCGGAGTTTCTAGTTGCGGAGTTTCCAGTTGGGGAGTTTCTACTTGTGTTTATAGTTGTGGATTTTCTAGTTGCAGAGTTTCAATTTGCAGAGTTTCAAGTTGCGGAGTTTCTAGTTGGAGTTTTTAGTTTTCGAGTTTCTAGTTGTAGATTTTCTATTTGCAGAGTTCCTAGTTGTGGAGTTTCTAGTTGTGGGGTTTCTAGTTGTGGAGTTTCTTGTTGGGGAGTTCCTAGTTGCGGAGTTTCCAGTTGGGGAGTTTCTACTTGGGTTTATAGTTGTGGAATTTCTAGTTGCAGAGTTTCGAGTTGCGGAGTTTCAAGTTGTGGAGTTTCTAGTTGCGGAGTTTCTAGTTGCGGAGTTTCTAGCTGCGGAGTTTCTAGTTGCGGAGTCTCTAGTTGTGCAGTCTCTAGTTGTTGAGTTTCTAGTTGTGAAGTTTATAGTTGAGGGGTTTCTAGCTGTGGAGTTTCTAGTTGCGGAGTTTCTATTTGCAGAGTTTCTAGTTGCGGAGTTTCTACTTGTGTTTATAGTTGTGGATTTTCTAGTTGCAGAGTTTCGATTTGCAGAGTTTCAAGTTGTGGAGTTTCTAGTTGGAGTTTTTAGTTTTCGAGTTTCTAGTTGTAGATTTTCTATTTGCAGAGTTCCTAGTTGTGGAGTTTCTAGTTGTGGGGTTTCTAGTTGTGGAGTTTCTTGTTGGGGAGTTCCTAGTTGCAGAGTTTCCAGTTGGGGAGTTTCTACTTGGGTTTATAGTTGTGGAATTTCTAGTTGTGGAGTTTCTAGTTGCGGAGTTTCTAGTTGCGGAGTTTCTAGCTGCGGAGTTTCTAGTTGCGGAGTCTCTAGTTGTGCAGTCTCTAGTTGTGGCGTTTCCAGTTGAGGAATTTATAGGTGTGGAGTTTGTAGTTGTTGAGTTTCTGGTTGTCGGGTTTCTAGTTGCAGAATTTCTAGTTGTGGAGTGTCTAGTTGTGGAGCTTTTAGTTGAAGAGTCTCTAGTTGTTGAGTCTCTAGCTGTGGAAATTCTAGTTGTGGCGTTTCTAGTTGAAGAGTTTGTTGTTGCGGAGTTTCAAGATGGTGTTTTTCTAGTTGTAGAGTTTCTGGCTGTGGAGTTTCCAGTTGCGGAGTTTCTAGTTGTGGAGTTTCTAGTTCTGAGGTTTGTAGTTGTGGAGTTTCTAGTGGTAGAGTTTCTAGTCGTGGAATCTCTAGTTGTGGAGTATCTAAATGCGAACTCTAAAGTTGTGGAGTTTCTAGTTGTGGAGTTTCTAGCTCTGGAGTTTTTAGTTGTTGAGTTTCTAGTTGACGAGTTTCTATTTGCGAAGACTCAAGTGTTGGAGTTTCTAGCGGTGGAGTTTCTAGTTGCGGAGTTTGTAGTTGCGGAGTTACTAGTTGCAGAGTTTCTAGTTGTGGAGATTCTACTTGCCGAGTTTCTTGTTGCGAAGTCTCAAGTTTTGGAGTTTCTAGCTGTGGAGTTTCTAGTTGCGGAGTTTCTAGTTGTGGAGTTTCTAGTTGTGGAGTTTCTAGTTGTGGAATTTGTAGTTGTGGAGTATCTAGTGGTGGTGTTTCAAGTTGTGGAGTTTCTAGCTGTGGAGTTTCTAGTTGCGGAGTTTCTAGTGGCAGAGTTTCTAGCTGCGGAGTTTTTTAGTTGTGGAGATTCTAGTGGCGGAGTTTCAAGTTGTGGAGTTTCTAGTTGTGGGGTTTCTAGCTGTGTAGTTTCTAGTTGCGGAGTTTCTAGTTGCAGAGTTTCTAGCTGTGGAGTTTCTAGTCGCGGAGTTTCTAGTTGCGGAGTTTCTAGTCGCGGAGTTTCTGGTTCAGAGTTTCTAGTTGCGGAGTTTCTAGATGCAGAGTTTCTAGTTGTGGAGTTTCTAGTTGTGGAGTTTTAGTTGTGGAGTTTCTAGTTGCGGAGTTTGTAGCTGCGGAGCTTCTAGTTGCAGAGTTTCTAGTTTTGGAGATTCTAGTGTCCGAGTTTCTTGTTGCGAAGTCTCAAGTTGTGGAGTTTCTAGCTGTGGAGTTTCTAGTTGCGGAGTTTCTAGTTGCGGAGTTTCTAGTTGCGGAGTTTCTAGTTGTGGAGTTTCTAGTTGTGGAATTTGTAGTTGTGGAGTATCGTGTTGTGGAGTTTCAAGTTGTGGGGTTTCTAGTTGCGGAGTTACTAGCTGTGGAGTTTGTAGTGGCGGAGTCTCTAGTTGTGCAGTCTCTAGTTGTTGAGTTGCTAGTTGTGAAGTATATAGTTGTGGGGTTTCTAGCTGTGGAGTTTCTAGTTGCGGAGTTTCTAGTTGCAAAGTTTCTAGTTGCGGAATTTCGAGTTGCAGAGATTCTAGTTGGGGAGTTTCTAGTTGGGGAGTTTCTAGTTGCGGAGTTTCTAGTTGTGGAGTTTCTAGTTGCGGAATTCGTAGTTGTGGAGTATCTAGTTTTGGTGTTTCAAGTTGTGGAGTCTGTAGTTGTGGAGTATCTATATGTTGGGTTTCAAGTTGTGGAGTTTCTAGCTGTGGAGTTTCTAGTGGTTGAGTTTACAGTTGACGAGTTTCTATTTGCGAAGTCTCAAGTTGTGGAGTTTCTAGCTGTAAAGTTTCTAGTTGCAGAGTTTCTAGTTGCGAAGTTTCCAGTTGTGGAGTTTCCAGTTGTGGAAATTCAATCTGTGTAGTTTCTAGTTGTGGAGTCTCAATTTTGGAGTTCCTAGTTGTGGAGTCTCTAGTTGTCGAGTTTATAGTTGTGGAGTGTCTATTTGTGGAGTTTCTAGTTGTGAAGTTTCTAGTTTGGGAGTTTCTAGTTGGAGTTTTTAGTTTTCGAGCTTCTAGTTGTAGATTTCCTATTTGCAGAGTTCCTCGTTGTTGGGTTTCTAGTTGTGGAAATTCTAGCTGTGGAGTTTCTACGTATGGAATCTCTAGTCGAGGAGTTTCCAGTTGTGTAGTTTCTATCTGAGGAGTTTCTAAATGCAAAGTCTCTAGTTTTGCAGTCTCTAGTTGTGGAGTTCTAGTTGTGGAGTTTCTTGTTGGGGAGTTTCTAGTTTTGAAGTTTCTAGTTGTGGATTTTCTAGTTGCGGAGTTTCTAGATGCGGAGTTTCCAGTTGGGGAGTTTTTACTTGAGTTTATAGTTGTGGAGTTTCTAGTTGTGGAGTTTGTTGTTGCAGAGTTTCGATTTGCAGAGTTTCAAGTTGTGGAGTTTCTAGTTGGAGTTTTTAGTTTTCGAGTTCCTAGTTGTAGATTTTCTATTTGCAGAGTTCCTAGTTGTGGAGTTTCTAGTTGTGCGGTTTCTAGTTGTGGAAATTCTAGCTGTGGAGTTTCTACTTATGAAATCTCTAGTTGTGGAGTTTCTAGTTGTGGAGTTTCTAGTTGTGGAGTTTCTAGTTGCGGAGTTTCTAGTTGCGGAGTTTCCAGTTGGGGAGTTTCTACTTGGGTTTATAGTAGTGGAATTTCTAGTTGCAGAGTTTCGAGTTGCGGAGTTTCAAGTTGTGGAGTTTCTAGTTGCGGAGTTTCTAGTTGCGGAGTTTCTAGCTGCGGAGTTTCTAGTTGCGGAGTCTCTAGTTGTGCAGTCTCTAGTTGTTGAGTTTCTAGTTGTGAAGTTTATAGTTGAGGGGTTTCTAGCTGTGGAGTTTCTAGTTGCGGAGTTTCTATTTGCAGAGTTTCTAGTTGCGGAGTTTTTAGCTGCAGAGTTTCTAGTTGTGGAGTTTCTAGTTGTGGAGTTTCTAGTTGCGGAGTTTTAGTTGTGGCGTTTCCAGTTGAGGAATTTATAGGTGTGGAGTTTGTAGTTGTTGAGTTTCTAGTTGTCGGGTTTCTAGTTGCAGAATTTCTAGTTGTGGAGTGTCTAGTTGTGGAGCTTTTAGTTGAAGAGTCTCTAGTTGTTGAGTCTCTAGCTGTGAAAATTCTAGTTGTGGAGTTTCTAGTTGAAGAGTTTGTTGTTGCGGAGTTTCTAGATGGTGGTTTTCTAGTTGTAGAGTTTCTGGCTGTGGAGTTTAGAGGTGCGGAGTTTCTAGTTTTCGAGTTTCTAGTTGTGAGGTTTGTAGTTGTGGAGTTTCTAGTGGTAGAGTTTCTAGTTGTGGAATCTCTAGTTGTGGAGTTTCTAGTTGTGGAGTATCTAAATGCGAACTCTCAAGTTGTGGAGTTTCTACTTATGAAATCTCTAGTTGTGGAGTTTCTAGTTGTGGAGTTTCTTGTTGGGGAGTTTCTAGTTGCGGAGTTTCTAGTTGCGGAGTTTCCAGTTGGGGAGTTTCTACTTGGGTTTATAGTTGTGGAAATTCTAGTTGCAGAGTTTCGAGTTGCGGAGTTTCAAGTTGTGGAGTTTCTAGTTGCGGAGTTTCTAGTTGCGGAGTCTCTAGTTGTGCAGTCTCTAGTTGTTGAGTTTCTAGTTGTGAAGTTTATAGTTGAGGGGTTTCTAGCTGTGGAGTTTCTAGTTGCGGAGTTTCTATTTGCAGAGTTTCTAGTTGCGGAGTTTTTAGCTGCAGAGTTTCTAGTGTTGGAGTTTTAGTTGTGCGTTTCCAGTTGAGGAATTCATAGGTGTGGAGTTTGTAGTTGTTGAGTTTCTAGTTATCGGGTTTCTAGTTGCAGAATTTCTAGTGGTGGAGTGTCTAGTTGCGGAGCTTTTATTTGAAGAGTCTCTAGTTGTTGAGTCTCTAGCTGTGGAAATTCTAGTTGTGGAGTTTCTAGTTGAAGAGTTTGTTGTTGAGGAGTTTCTAGATTGTGTTTTTCTAGTTGTAGAGTTTCTGGCTGTGGAGTTTCCAGTTGCGGAGTTTCTAGTTGTGGAGTTTCTAGTTGTGAGGTTTGTAGTTGTGGAGTTTCTAGTGGTAGAGTTTCTAGTTGTGGAATCTCTAGTTGTGGAGTTTCTAGTTGTGGAGTATCTAAATGCGAACTCTCAAGTTGTGGAGTTTCTAGTTGTGGAGTTTCTAGCTGTGGAGTTTCTAGTTATTGAGTTTCTAGTTGACGAGTTTCTATTTGCGAAGTCTCAAGTGTTGGAGTTTCTAGCTGTGGAGTTTCTAGTTGCGGAGTTTGTAGTTGCGGAGTTTGTAGTTGCAGAGTTTCTAGTTGTGGAGATTCTATTTGCCGAGTTTCTTGTTGCGAAGTCTCAAGTTGTGGAGTTTCTAGCTGTGGAGTTTCTAGTTGCGGAGTTTCTAGTTGTGGAGTTTCTAGTTGTGGAGTTTCTAGTTGTGGAATTTGTAGTTGTGGAGTATCTAGTTGTGGTGTTTCAAGTTGTGGAGTTTCTAGCTGTGGAGTTTCTAGTTGTGGAGTTTCTAGTTGTGGAGTTTTAGTTGTGGAGTTTCAAGTTGTGGAATTTCAAGTTGTGGAATTTATAGGTGTCGAGTTTCTAGTTGTTGAGTGTCTAGTTGTGGAGTTTCTAGTTGTGGAGTTTCTTGTTGGGGAGTTTCTAGTTGCGGAGTTTCTAGTTGCGGAGTTTCTAGTTGGGGAGTTTCTACTTGGGTTTATAGTTGTGGAATTTCTAGTTGCAGAGTTTCGAGTTGCGGAGTTTCAAGTTGTGGAGTTTCTAGTTGCGGAGTTTCGAGTTGCGGAGTCTCTAGTTGTGCAGCCTCTAGTTGTTGAGTTTCTAGTTGTGAAGTTTATAGTTGAGGGGTTTCTAGCTGTGGAGTTTCTAGTTGCGGAGTTTCTATTTGCAGAGTTTCTAGTTGCGGAGTTTTTAGCTGCAGAGTTTCTAGTTGTGGAGTTTCTAGTTGTGGAGTTTTAGTTGTGGCGTTTCCAGTTCAGGAATTTATAGGTGTGGAGTTTGTAGTTGTTGAGTTTCTAGTTGTCGGGTTTCTAGTTGCAGAATTTCTAGTTGTGGAGTGTCTAGTTGTGGAGCTTTTAGTTGAAGAGTCTCTAGTTGTTGAGTCTCTAGCTGTGGAAATTCTGGTTGTGGAGTTTCTAGTTGAAGAGTTTGTTGTTGCGGAGTTTCTAGATGGTGTTTTTCTAGTTGTAGAGTTTCTGGCTGTGGAGTTTAGAGGTGCGGAGTTTCTGGTTGTGGAGTTTCTAGTTGTGAGGTTTGTAGTTGTGGAGTTTCTAGTGGTAGAGTTTCTAGTTGTGGGGTTTCTAGTTGTGGAGTTGCTAGTTGTGGAGTTTTAGTTGTGGCGTTTCCAGTTGAGGAATTTATAGGCGTGGAGTTTGTAGTTGTTGAGTTTCTGGTTGTCGGGTTTCTAGTTGCAGAATTTCTAGTAGTGGAGTGTCTAGTTGTGGAGCTTTTAGTTGAAGAGTCTCTAGTTGTTGAGTCTCTAGCTGTTGAAATTCTAGTTGTGGAGTTTCTAGTTGAATAGTTTGTTGTTGCGGAGTTTCTAGATGGTGTTTTTCTAGTTGTAGAGTTTCTGGCTGTGGAGTTTCCAGTTGCGGAGTTTCTAGTTGTGCAGTTTCTAGTTGTGAGGTTTGTAGTTGTGGAGTTTCTAGTGGTAGAGTTTCTAGTTGTGGAATCTCTAGTTGTGGAGTTTGTAGTTGTGGAGTATCTAGTTGTGGTGTTTCAAGTTGTGGAGTTTCTAGCTGTGGAGTTTCTAGTTGCGGAGTTTCTAGTGGCAGAGTTTCTAGCTGCGGAGTTTTCTAGTTGTGGAGATTCTATTGGCGGAGTTTCAAGTTGTGGAGTTTCTAGTTGTGGGGTTTCTAGCTGTGTAGTTTCTAGTTGCGGAGTTTCCAGTTGCAGAGTTTCTAGTTGTTGAGTTTCTAGCTGTGGAGTTTCTAGTCGTGGAGTTTCTAGTTGCGGAGTTTCTAGTCGCGGAGTTTCTGGTTGCAGAGTTTCTAGTTGCGGAGTTTCTAGATGCAGAGTTTCTAGTTGTGGAGTTTCTAGTGTTGGAGTTTTAGTTGTGGAGTTTTAAGTTGTGAAATTTCAAGTTGTGGAATTTATAGGTGTCGAGTTTCTAGTTGTTGAGTGTCTAGTTGTGGAGTTTCTAGTTGCGGAGTTTCTAGTTGTGGAGTTTCTAGTTGTGGAGTTTTGAGTTGCGGAGTTTCTGGTTGCGGAGTTTCAGGTTGTGGAGTTTCTAGTGGTGGAGTTGGTAGTTGTGGAGTATCTTGTTGTGGAGTTTCAAGTTGAGGAGTTTTTAGTTGCGGATTTCGAAGTTGTAGAGTTCCTAGTTGTGGAGTTTCTAGTGGTGGAGTTTCTAGTTGTTGAGTTTCTAGTTGCTGAGTTTCTAGTCGCGAAGTCTCAAATTGTGGAGTTTCTAGCTGTGGATTTTGAAGTTGTAGAGTTCCTAGTTGCGGAGTGTCTAGATGGAAGTTTCTAGTTGTTGAGTTTCTAGTTGACGAGTTTCTATTTGCGAAGTCTCAAGTTGTGGAGTTTCTAGCTGTGGAGTTTCTAGTTGCGGAGTTTGTAGCTGCGGAGTTTCTAGTTGCAGAGTTTCTAGTTGTGGAGATTCTAGTGTCCGAGTTTCTTGTTGCGAAGTCTCAAATTGTGGAGGTTCTAGTTGTGGAGTTTCTAGTTGCAGAGTTTCTAGTTGCGGAGTTTTCTAGTTGTGGAGATTCTAGTGGCGGAGTTTCAAGTTGTGGAGTTTCTAGTTGCGGAGTTACTAGCTGTGGAGTTTGTAGTGGCGGAGTCTCTAGTTGTGCAGTCTCTAGTTGTTGAGTTGCTAGTTGTGAAGTATATAGTTGTGTGGTTTCTAGCTGTGGAGTTTATAGTTGCGGAGCTTCTAGTTGCAAAGTTTCTAGTTGCGGAATTTCTAGTTGCAGAGATTCTAGTTGGGGAGTTTCTAGTTGGGGAGTTTCTAGTTGCGGAGTTTCTAGTTGTGGAGTTTCTAGTTGCGGAATTTGTAGTTGTGGAGTATCTAGTTTTGGTGTTTCAAGTTGTGGAGTCTGTAGTTGTGGAGTATCTATATGTTGGGTTTCAAGTTGTGGAGTTTCTAGCTGTGGAGTTTCTAGTGGTTGAGTTTACAGTTGACGAGTTTCTATTTGCGAAGTCTCAAGTTGTGGAGTTTCTAGCTGTAAAGTTTCTAGTTGCAGAATTTCTAGTTGCGAAGTTTCCAGTTGTGGAGTTTCCAGTTGTGGAAATTCAATCTGTGTAGTTTCTAGTTGTGGAGTCTCAATTTTGGAGTTCCTAGTTGTGGAGTCTCTAGTTGTCGCGTTTCTAGTTGTGGAGTGTCTATTTTTGGAGTTTCTAGTTGTGAATTTTCTAGTTGTGGAGTTTCTAGTTGGAGTTTTTAGTTTTCGAGCTTCTAGTTGTAGATTTTCCATTTGCAGAGTTCCTCGTTGTTGGGTTGCTAGTTGTGGAAATTCTAGCTGTGGAGTTTCTACTTATGGAATCTCTAGTCGAGGAGTTTCTAGTTGTGTAGTTTCTATCTGAGGAGTTTCTAAATGCAAAGTCTCTAGTTGTGCAGTCTCTAGTTGTGGAGTTTCTAGTTGTGGAGTTTCTTGTTGGGGAGTTTCTAGTTGTGAAGTTTCTAGATGTGGATTTTCTAGTAGCGGAGTTTCTAGTTGCGGAGTTTCCAGTTGGGGAGTTTCTACTTGTGTTTATAGTTGTGGATTTTCTAGTTGCAGAGTTTCGATTTGCAGAGTTTCAAGTTGTGGAGTTTCTAGTTGGAGTTTTTAGTTTTCGAGTTTCTAGTTGTAGATTTTCTATTTGCAGAGTTCCTAGTTGTGGAGTTTCTAGTTGTGGGGTTTCTAGTTGTGGAGTTTCTTGTTGGGGAGTTCCTAGTTGCGGAGTTTCCAGTTGGGGAGTTTCTACTTGGGTTTATAGTTGTGGAATTTCTAGTTGCAGAGTTTCGAGTTGCGGAGTTTCAAGTTGTGGAGTTTCTAGTTGCGGAGTTTCTAGTTGCGGAGTTTCTAGCTGCGGAGTTTCTAGTTGCGGAGTCTCTAGTTGTGCAGTCTCTAGTTGTTGAGTTTCTAGTTGTGAAGTTTATAGTTGAGGGGTTTCTAGCTGTGGAGTTTCTAGTTGCGGAGTTTCTATTTGCAGAGTTTCTAGTTGCGGAGTTTTTAGCTGCAGAGTTTCTAGTTGTGGAGTTTCTAGTTGTGGAGTTTCTAGTTGTGGAGTTTTAGTTGTGGCGTTTCCAGTTGAGGAATTTATAGGTGTGGAGTTTGTAGTTGTTGAGTTTCTGGTTGTCGGGTTTCTAGTTGCAGAATTTCTAGTTGTGGAGTGTCTAGTTGTGGAGCTTTTAGTTGAAGAGTCTCTAGTTGTTGAGTCTCTAGCTGTGGAAATTTTAGTTGTGGCGTTTCTAGTTGAAGAGTTTGTTGTTGCGGAGTTTCAAGATGGTGTTTTTCTAGTTGTAGAGTTTCTGGCTGTGGAGTTTCCAGTTGCGGAGTTTCTAGTTGTGGAGTTTCTAGTTCTGAGGTTTGTAGTTGTGGAGATTCTAGTGGTAGAGTTTCTAGTTGTGGAATCTCTAGTTGTGGAGTTTCTAGTTGTGGAGTATCTAAATGCGAACTCTAAAGTTGTGGAGTTTCTAGTTGTGGAGTTTCTAGCTGTGGAGTTTTTAGTAGTTGAGTTTCTAGTTGACGAGTTTCTATTTGCGAAGACTCAAGTGTTGGAGTTTCTAGCGGTGGAGTTTCTAGTTGCGGAGTTTGTAGTTGCGGAGTTACTAGTTGCAGAGTTTATAGTTGTGGAGATTCTATTTGCCGAGTTTCTTGTTGCGAAGTCTCAAGTGTTGGAGTTTCTAGCTGTAAAGTTTCTAGTTGCGGAGTTTCTAGTTGCGGAGTTTCCAGATGTGGGGTTTCTCGTTGTGGAATTTGTAGTTGTGGAGTATCTAGTTGTAGTGTTTCAAGTTGTGGAGTTTCTAGCTGTGGAGTTTCTAGTTGTGGAGTTTCTTGTGTCAGAGTTTATACTTGCGGAGTTTTCTAGTTGTGGAGATTCTAGTGGCGGAGTTTCAAGTTGTGAAGTTTGTAGTTGCGGAGTTACTAGCTGTGGAGTTTCCAGGTGCGGAGTCTCTAGTTTTGCAGTCTATAGTTGTTGAGTTGCTAGTTGTGAAGTTTATAGTTGTGGGGTTTCTAGCTGTGGAGTGTCTAGTTGCGGGGTTTGTAGTTGCAGAGTTTCTAGTTTCGGAGTTTCTAGTTGCAGAGATTCTAGTGGTGGAGTTTCTAGTTGTGGAGTCTCTAGTTGTGGAGTTTCTAGCTGTGGAGTTTCTAGTGGTTGAGTTTTCAGTTGACGAGTTTCTATTTGCGAAGTCTCAAGTTGTGGAGTTTCTAGCTGTAAAGTTTCTAGTTGCAGAGTTTCTAGTTGCGAAGTTTCCAGTTGTGGAGTTTCCAGTTGTGGAAATTCAATCTGTGTAGTTTATAGTTGTGGAGTCTCAATTTTGGAGTTCCTAGTTGTGGAGTCTCTAGTTGTCGAGTTTCGAGTTGTGGAGTGTCTATTTGTGGAGTTTCTAGTTGTGAAGTTTCTAGTTGTGGAGTATCTAGTTGGAGTTTTTAGATTTCGAGCTTCTAGTTGTAGATTTTCTATTTGCAGAGTTCCTCGTTGTTGGGTTTCTAGTTGTGGAAATTCTAGCTGTGGAGTTTCTACTTATGGAATCTCTAGTCGAGGAGTTTCTAGTTGTGTAGTTTCTATCTGAGGAGTTTGCAAATGCAAAGTCTCTAGTTGTGCAGTCTCTAGTTGTGGAGTTTCTAGTTGTGGAGTTTCTTGTTGGGGAGTTTCTAGTTGTGAAGTTTCTAGTTGTGGATTTTCTAGTTGAGGATTTTCTGGTTGCGGAGTTTCCAGTTGGGGAGGTTCTACTTGAGTTTATTGTTGTGGATTTTCTAGTTGCAGAGTTTCGATTTGCAGAGATTCAAGTTGTGGAGTTTCTAGTTGGAGTTTTTAGTTTTCGAGTTTCTAGTTGTAGATTTTCTATTTGCAGAGTTTCTAGTTGTGGAGTTTCTAGTTGTGGGGTTTCTAGTTGTGGAAATTCTAGCTGTGGAGTTTCTACTTATGAAATCTCTAGTTGTGGAGTTTCTAGTTGTGGAGTTTCTAGTTGTGGAGTTTCTTGTTGGGGAGTTTCTAGTTGCGGAGTTTCTAGTTGCGGAGTTTCTAGTTGGGGAGTTTCTACTTGGGTTTATAGTTGTGGAATTTCTAGTTGCAGAGTTTCGAGTTGCGGAGTTTCAAGTTGCGGAGTTTCTAGTTGCGGAGTTTCCAGTTGGGGAGTTTCTACTTGGGTTTATAGTTGTGGAATTTCTAGTTGCAGAGTTTCGAGTTGCGGAGTTTCAAGTTGTGGAGTTTCTAGTTGCGGAGTTTCTAGTTGCGGAGTTTCTAGCTGCGGAGTTTCTAGTTGCGGAGTCTCTAGTTGTGCAGTCTCTAGTTGTTGAGTTTCTAGTTGTGAAGTTTATAGTTGAGGGGTTTCTAGCTGTGGAGTTTCTAGTTGCGGAGTTTCTATTTGCAGAGTTTCTAGTTGTCGGGTTTCAAGTTGCAGAATTTCTAGTTGTGGAGTGTCTAGTTGTGGAGCTTTTAGTTGAAGAGTCTCTAGTTGTTGAGTCTCTAGCTGTGGAAATTCTGGTTGTGGAGTTTCTAGTTGAAGAGATTGTTGTTGCGGAGTTTCTAGATGGTGTTTTTCTAGTTGTAGAGTTTCTGGCTGTGGTGTTTAGAGGTGCGGAGTTTCTGGTTGTGGAGTTTCTAGTTGTGAGGTTTGTAGTTGTGGAGTTTCTAGTGGTAGAGTTTCTAGTTGTGGGGTTTCTAGTTGTGGAGTTTCTAGTTGTGGAGTTTTAGTTGTGGCGTTTCCAGTTGAGAAATTTATAGGTGTGGAGTTTGTAGTTGTTGAGTTTCTGGTTGTCGGGTTTCTAGTTGCAGAATTTCTAGTAGTGGAGTGTCTAGTTGTGGAGCTTTTAGTTGAAGAGTCTCTAGTTGTTGAGTCTCTAGCTGTTGAAATTCTAGTTGTGGAGTTTCTAGTTGAATAGTTTGTTGTTGCGGAGTTTCTAGATGGTGTTTTTCTAGTTGTAGAGTTTCTGGCTGTGGAGTTTCCAGTTGCGGAGTTTCTAGTTGTGCAGTTTCTAGTTGTGAGGTTTGTAGTTGTGGAGTTTCTAGTGGTAGAGTTTCTAGTTGTGGAATCTCTAGTTGTGGAGTTTGTAGTTGTGGAGTATCTAGTTGTGGTGTTTCAAGTTGTGGAGTTTCTAGCTGTGGAGTTTCTAGTTGCGGAGTTTCTAGTGGCAGAGTTTCTAGCTGCGGAGTTTTCTAGTTGTGGAGATTCTATTGGCGGAGTTTCAAGTTGTGGAGTTTCTAGTTGTGGGGTTTCTAGCTGTGTAGTTTCTAGTTGCGGAGTTTCTAGTTGCAGAGTTTCTAGTTGTTGAGTTTCTAGCTGTGGAGTTTCTAGTCGCGGAGTTTCTAGTTGCGGAGTTTCTAGTCGCGGAGTTTCTGGTTGCAGAGTTTCTAGTTGCGGAGTTTCTAGATGCAGAGTTTCTAGTTGTGGAGTTTCTAGTGTTGGAGTTTTAGTTGTGGAGTTTTAAGTTGTGAAATTTCAAGTTGTTGAATTTTTAGGTGTCGAGTTTCTAGTTGTTGAGTGTCTAGTTGTGGAGTTTCTAGTTGCGGAGTTTCTAGTTGTGGAGTTTCTAGTTGTGGAGTTTTGAGTTGCGGAGTTTCTGGTTGCGGAGTTTCAGGTTGTGGAGTTTCTAGTGGTGGAGTTGGTAGTTGTGGAGTATCTTGTTGTGGAGTTTCAAGTTGAGGAGTTTTTAGTTGCGGATTTCGAAGTTGTAGAGTTCCTAGTTGTGGAGTTTCTAGTGGTGGAGTTTCTAGTTGTTGAGTTTCTAGTTGCTGAGTTTCTAGTCGCGAAGTCTCAAATTGTGCAGTTTCTAGCTGTGGATTTTGAAGTTGTAGAGTTCCTAGTTGCGGAGTGTCTAGATGGAAGTTTCTAGTTGTTGAGTTTCTAGTTGACGAGTTTCTATTTGCGAAGTCTCAAGTTGTGGAGTTTCTAGCTGTGGAGTTTCTAGTTGCGGAGTTTGTTGCTGCGGAGTTTCTAGTTGCAGAGTTTCTAGTTGTGGAGATTCTAGTGTCCGAGTTTCTTGTTGCGAAGTCTCAAATTGTGGAGTTTCTAGTTGTGGAGTTTCTAGTTGTGGAATTTGTAGTTGTGGAGTATCGTGTTGTGGTGTTTCAAGTTGTGGAGTTTCTAGCTGTGGAGGTTCTAGTTGTGGAGTTTCTAGTTGCAGAGTTTCTAGTTGCGGAGTTTTCTAGTTGTGGAGATTCTAGTGGCGGAGTTTCAAGTTGTGGAGTTTCTAGTTGCGGAGTTACTAGCTGTGGAGTTTGTAGTGGCGGAGTCTCTAGTTGTGCAGTCTCTAGTTGTTGAGTTGCTAGTTGTGAAGTATATAGTTGTGGGGTTTCTAGCTGTGGAGTTTATAGTTGCGGAGTTTCTAGTTGCAGTTTCTAGTTGCGGAATTTCTAGTTGCAGAGATTCTAGTTGGGGAGTTTCTAGTTGGGGAGTTTCTAGTTGCGGAGTTTCTAGTTGTGGAGTTTCTAGTTGCGGAATTTGTAGTTGTGGAGTATCTAGTTTGGGTGTTTCAAGTTGTGGAGTCTGTAGTTGTGGAGTATCTATATGTTGGGTTTCAAGTTGTGGAGTTCCTAGCTGTGGAGTTTCTAGTGGTTGAGTTTACAGTTGATGAGTTTCTATTTGCGAAGTCTCAAGTTGTGGAGTTTCTAGCTGTAAAGTTTCTAGTTGCAGAATTTCTAGTTGCGAAGTTTCCAGTTGTGGAGTTTCCAGTTGTGGAAATTCAATCTGTGTAGTTTCTAGTTGTGGAGTCTCAATTTTGGAGTTCCTAGTTGTGGAGTCTCTAGTTGTCGCGTTTCTAGTTGTGGAGTGTCTATTTTTGGAGTTTCTAGTTGTGAAGTTTCTAGTTGTGGAGTTTCTAGTTGGAGTTTTTAGTTTTCGAGCTTCTAGTTGTAGATTTTCTATTTGCAGAGTTCCTCGTTGTTGGGTTGCTAGTTGTGGAAATTCTAGCTGTGGAGTTTCTACTTATGGAATCTCTAGTCGAGGAGTTTCTAGTTGTGTAGTTTCTATCTGAGGAGTTTCTAAATGCAAAGTCTCTAGTTGTGCAGTCTCTAGTTGTGGAGTTTCTAGTTGTGGAGTTTCTTGTTGGGGAGTTTCTAGTTGTGAAGTTTCTAGTTGTGGATTTTCTAGTTGTGAAGTTTCTAGTTGTGGATTTTCTAGTAGCGGAGTTTCTAGTTGCGGAGTTTCCAGTTGGGGAGTTTCTACTTGTGTTTATAGTTGTGGATTTTCTAGTTGCAGAGTTTCAATTTGCAGAGTTTCAAGTTGCGGAGTTTCTAGTTGGAGTTTTTAGTTTTCGAGTTTCTAGTTGTAGATTTTCTATTTGCAGAGTTCCTAGTTGTGGAGTTTCTAGTTGTGGGGTTTCTAGTTGTGGAGTTTCTTGTTGGGGAGTTCCTAGTTGCGGAGTTTCCAGTTGGGGAGTTTCTACTTGGGTTTATAGTTGTGGAATTTCTAGTTGCAGAGTTTCGAGTTGCGGAGTTTCAAGTTGTGGAGTTTCTAGTTGCGGAGTTTCTAGTTGCGGAGTTTCTAGCTGCGGAGTTTCTAGTTGCGGAGTCTCTAGTTGTGCAGTCTCTAGTTGTTGAGTTTCTAGTTGTGAAGTTTATAGTTGAGGGGTTTCTAGCTGTGGAGTTTCTAGTTGCGGAGTTTCTATTTGCAGAGTTTCTAGTTGCGGAGTTTCTACTTGTGTTTATAGTTGTGGATTTTCTAGTTGCAGAGTTTCGATTTGCAGAGTTTCAAGTTGTGGAGTTTCTAGTTGGAGTTTTTAGTTTTCGAGTTTCTAGTTGTAGATTTTCTATTTGCAGAGTTCCTAGTTGTGGAGTTTCTAGTTGTGGGGTTTCTAGTTGTGGAGTTTCTTGTTGGGGAGTTCCTAGTTGCAGAGTTTCCAGTTGGGGAGTTTCTACTTGGGTTTATAGTTGTGGAATTTCTAGTTGCAGAGTTTCGAGTTGCGGAGTTTCAAGTTGTGGAGTTTCTAGTTGCGGAGTTTCTAGTTGCGGAGTTTCTAGCTGCGGAGTTTCTAGTTGCGGAGTCTCTAGTTGTGCAGTCTCTAGTTGTGGCGTTTCCAGTTGAGGAATTTATAGGTGTGGAGTTTGTAGTTGTTGAGTTTCTGGTTGTCGGGTTTCTAGTTGCAGAATTTCTAGTTGTGGAGTGTCTAGTTGTGGAGCTTTTAGTTGAAGAGTCTCTAGTTGTTGAGTCTCTAGCTGTGGAAATTCTAGTTGTGGCGTTTCTAGTTGAAGAGTTTGTTGTTGCGGAGTTTCAAGATGGTGTTTTTCTAGTTGTAGAGTTTCTGGCTGTGGAGTTTCCAGTTGCGGAGTTTCTAGTTGTGGAGTTTCTAGTTCTGAGGTTTGTAGTTGTGGAGTTTCTAGTGGTAGAGTTTCTAGTCGTGGAATCTCTAGTTGTGGAGTATCTAAATGCGAACTCTAAAGTTGTGGAGTTTCTAGTTGTGGAGTTTCTAGCTCTGGAGTTTTTAGTTGTTGAGTTTCTAGTTGACGAGTTTCTATTTGCGAAGACTCAAGTGTTGGAGTTTCTAGCGGTGGAGTTTCTAGTTGCGGAGTTTGTAGTTGCGGAGTTACTAGTTGCAGAGTTTCTAGTTGTGGAGATTCTACTTGCCGAGTTTCTTGTTGCGAAGTCTCAAGTTTTGGAGTTTCTAGCTGTGGAGTTTCTAGTTGCGGAGTTTCTAGTTGTGGAGTTTCTAGTTGTGGAGTTTCTAGTTGTGGAATTTGTAGTTGTGGAGTATCTAGTGGTGGTGTTTCAAGTTGTGGAGTTTCTAGCTGTGGAGTTTCTAGTTGCGGAGTTTCTAGTGGCAGAGTTTCTAGCTGCGGAGTTTTTTAGTTGTGGAGATTCTAGTGGCGGAGTTTCAAGTTGTGGAGTTTCTAGTTGTGGGGTTTCTAGCTGTGTAGTTTCTAGTTGCGGAGTTTCTAGTTGCAGAGTTTCTAGCTGTGGAGTTTCTAGTCGCGGAGTTTCTAGTTGCGGAGTTTCTAGTCGCGGAGTTTCTGGTTCAGAGTTTCTAGTTGCGGAGTTTCTAGATGCAGAGTTTCTAGTTGTGGAGTTTCTAGTTGTGGAGTTTTAGTTGTGGAGTTTCAAGTTGTGGAATTTCAAGTTGTGGAATTTATAGGTGTCGAGTTTCTAGTTGTTGAGTGTCTAGTTGTGGAGTTTCTAGTTGCGGAGTTTCTAGTTGTGGAGTTTCTACTTGTGGAGTTTCTAGTTGTGGAGTTTTGAGTTGCGGAGCTTCTGGTTGCGGAGTTTCAGGTTGTGGAGTTTCTAGTGGTGGAGTTGGTAGTTGTGGAGTATCTTGTTGTGGAGTTTCAAGTTGAGGAGTTTCTAGTTGTTGAGTTTCTCGTTGCTGAGTTTCTAGTCGCGAAGTCTCAAATTGTGGAGTTTCTAGCTGTGGATTTTGAAGTTGTAGAGTTCCTAGTTGCGGAGTGTCTAGATGGAAGTTTCTAGTTGTTGATTTTCTTGTTGACGAGTTTCTATTTGCGAAGTCTCAAGTTGTGGAGTTTCTAGCTGTGGAGTTTCTAGTTGCGGAGTTTGTAGCTGCGGAGCTTCTAGTTGCAGAGTTTCTAGTTTTGGAGATTCTAGTGTGCGAGTTTCTTGTTGCGAAGTCTCAAGTTGTGGAGTTTCTAGCTGTGGAGTTTCTAGTTGCGGAGTTTCTAGTTGCGGAGTTTCTAGTTGCGGAGTTTCTAGTTGTGGAGTTTCTAGTTGTGGAATTTGTAGTTGTGGAGTATCGTGTTGTGGAGTTTCAAGTTGTGGGGTTTCTAGTTGCGGAGTTACTAGCTGTGGAGTTTGTAGTGGCGGAGTCTCTAGTTGTGCAGTCTCTAGTTGTTGAGTTGCTAGTTGTGAAGTATATAGTTGTGGGGTTTCTAGCTGTGGAGTTTCTAGTTGCGGAGTTTCTAGTTGCAAAGTTTCTAGTTGCGGAATTTCGAGTTGCAGAGATTCTAGTTGGGGAGTTTCTAGTTGGGGAGTTTCTAGTTGCGGAGTTTCTAGTTGTGGAGTTTCTAGTTGCGGAATTCGTAGTTGTGGAGTATCTAGTTTTGGTGTTTCAAGTTGTGGAGTCTGTAGTTGTGGAGTATCTATATGTTGGGTTTCAAGTTGTGGAGTTTCTAGCTGTGGAGTTTCTAGTGGTTGAGTTTACAGTTGACGAGTTTCTATTTGCGAAGTCTCAAGTTGTGGAGTTTCTAGCTGTAAAGTTTCTAGTTGCAGAGTTTCTAGTTGCGAAGTTTCCAGTTGTGGAGTTTCCAGTTGTGGAAATTCAATCTGTGTAGTTTCTAGTTGTGGAGTCTCAATTTTGGAGTTCCTAGTTGTGGAGTCTCTAGTTGTCGAGTTTATAGTTGTGGAGTGTCTATTTGTGGAGTTTCTAGTTGTGAAGTTTCTAGTTTGGGAGTTTCTAGTTGGAGTTTTTAGTTTTCGAGCTTCTAGTTGTAGATTTCCTATTTGCAGAGTTCCTCGTTGTTGGGTTTCTAGTTGTGGAAATTCTAGCTGTGGAGTTTCTACGTATGGAATCTCTAGTCGAGGAGTTTCCAGTTGTGTAGTTTCTATCTGAGGAGTTTCTAAATGCAAAGTCTCTAGTTTTGCAGTCTCTAGTTGTGGAGTTCTAGTTGTGGAGTTTCTTGTTGGGGAGTTTCTAGTTTTGAAGTTTCTAGTTGTGGATTTTCTAGTTGCGGAGTTTCTAGATGCGGAGTTTCCAGTTGGGGAGTTTTTACTTGAGTTTATAGTTGTGGAGTTTCTAGTTGTGGAGTTTGTTGTTGCAGAGTTTCGATTTGCAGAGTTTCAAGTTGTGGAGTTTCTAGTTGGAGTTTTTAGTTTTCGAGTTCCTAGTTGTAGATTTTCTATTTGCAGAGTTCCTAGTTGTGGAGTTTCTAGTTGTGCGGTTTCTAGTTGTGGAAATTCTAGCTGTGGAGTTTCTACTTATGAAATCTCTAGTTGTGGAGTTTCTAGTTGTGGAGTTTCTAGTTGTGGAGTTTCTAGTTGCGGAGTTTCTAGTTGCGGAGTTTCCAGTTGGGGAGTTTCTACTTGGGTTTATAGTAGTGGAATTTCTAGTTGCAGAGTTTCGAGTTGCGGAGTTTCAAGTTGTGGAGTTTCTAGTTGCGGAGTTTCTAGTTGCGGAGTTTCTAGCTGCGGAGTTTCTAGTTGCGGAGTCTCTAGTTGTGCAGTCTCTAGTTGTTGAGTTTCTAGTTGTGAAGTTTATAGTTGAGGGGTTTCTAGCTGTGGAGTTTCTAGTTGCGGAGTTTCTATTTGCAGAGTTTCTAGTTGCGGAGTTTTTAGCTGCAGAGTTTCTAGTTGTGGAGTTTCTAGTTGTGGAGTTTCTAGTTGCGGAGTTTTAGTTGTGGCGTTTCCAGTTGAGGAATTTATAGGTGTGGAGTTTGTAGTTGTTGAGTTTCTAGTTGTCGGGTTTCTAGTTGCAGAATTTCTAGTTGTGGAGTGTCTAGTTGTGGAGCTTTTAGTTGAAGAGTCTCTAGTTGTTGAGTCTCTAGCTGTGAAAATTCTAGTTGTGGAGTTTCTAGTTGAAGAGTTTGTTGTTGCGGAGTTTCTAGATGGTGGTTTTCTAGTTGTAGAGTTTCTGGCTGTGGAGTTTAGAGGTGCGGAGTTTCTAGTTTTCGAGTTTCTAGTTGTGAGGTTTGTAGTTGTGGAGTTTCTAGTGGTAGAGTTTCTAGTTGTGGAATCTCTAGTTGTGGAGTTTCTAGTTGTGGAGTATCTAAATGCGAACTCTCAAGTTGTGGAGTTTCTACTTATGAAATCTCTAGTTGTGGAGTTTCTAGTTGTGGAGTTTCTAGTTGTGGAGTTTCTTGTTGGGGAGTTTCTAGTTGCGGAGTTTCTAGTTGCGGAGTTTCCAGTTGGGGAGTTTCTACTTGGGTTTATAGTTGTGGAAATTCTAGTTGCAGAGTTTCGAGTTGCGGAGTTTCAAGTTGTGGAGTTTCTAGTTGCGGAGTTTCTAGTTGCGGAGTCTCTAGTTGTGCAGTCTCTAGTTGTTGAGTTTCTAGTTGTGAAGTTTATAGTTGAGGGGTTTCTAGCTGTGGAGTTTCTAGTTGCGGAGTTTCTATTTGCAGAGTTTCTAGTTGCGGAGTTTTTAGCTGCAGAGTTTCTAGTGTTGGAGTTTTAGTTGTGCGTTTCCAGTTGAGGAATTCATAGGTGTGGAGTTTGTAGTTGTTGAGTTTCTAGTTATCGGGTTTCTAGTTGCAGAATTTCTAGTGGTGGAGTGTCTAGTTGCGGAGCTTTTATTTGAAGAGTCTCTAGTTGTTGAGTCTCTAGCTGTGGAAATTCTAGTTGTGGAGTTTCTAGTTGAAGAGTTTGTTGTTGCGGAGTTTCTAGATTGTGTTTTTCTAGTTGTAGAGTTTCTGGCTGTGGAGTTTCCAGTTGCGGAGTTTCTAGTTGTGGAGTTTCTAGTTGTGAGGTTTGTAGTTGTGGAGTTTCTAGTGGTAGAGTTTCTAGTTGTGGAATCTCTAGTTGTGGAGTTTCTAGTTGTGGAGTATCTAAATGCGAACTCTCAAGTTGTGGAGTTTCTAGTTGTGGAGTTTCTAGCTGTGGAGTTTCTAGTTATTGAGTTTCTAGTTGACGAGTTTCTATTTGCGAAGTCTCAAGTGTTGGAGTTTCTAGCTGTGGAGTTTCTAGTTGCGGAGTTTGTAGTTGCGGAGTTTGTAGTTGCAGAGTTTCTAGTTGTGGAGATTCTATTTGCCGAGTTTCTTGTTGCGAAGTCTCAAGTTGTGGAGTTTCTAGCTGTGGAGTTTCTAGTTGCGGAGTTTCTAGTTGTGGAGTTTCTAGTTGTGGAGTTTCTAGTTGTGGAATTTGTAGTTGTGGAGTATCTAGTTGTGGTGTTTCAAGTTGTGGAGTTTCTAGCTGTGGAGTTTCTAGTTGTGGAGTTTCTAGTTGTGGAGTTTTAGTTGTGGAGTTTCAAGTTGTGGAATTTCAAGTTGTGGAATTTATAGGTGTCGAGTTTCTAGTTGTTGAGTGTCTAGTTGTGGAGTTTCTAGTTGTGGAGTTTCTTGTTGGGGAGTTTCTAGTTGCGGAGTTTCTAGTTGCGGAGTTTCTAGTTGGGGAGTTTCTACTTGGGTTTATAGTTGTGGAATTTCTAGTTGCAGAGTTTCGAGTTGCGGAGTTTCAAGTTGTGGAGTTTCTAGTTGCGGAGTTTCGAGTTGCGGAGTCTCTAGTTGTGCAGCCTCTAGTTGTTGAGTTTCTAGTTGTGAAGTTTATAGTTGAGGGGTTTCTAGCTGTGGAGTTTCTAGTTGCGGAGTTTCTATTTGCAGAGTTTCTAGTTGCGGAGTTTTTAGCTGCAGAGTTTCTAGTTGTGGAGTTTCTAGTTGTGGAGTTTTAGTTGTGGCGTTTCCAGTTCAGGAATTTATAGGTGTAGAGTTTGTAGTTGTTGAGTTTCTAGTTGTCGGGTTTCTAGTTGCAGAATTTCTAGTTGTGGAGTGTCTAGTTGTGGAGCTTTTAGTTGAAGAGTCTCTAGTTGTTGAGTCTCTAGCTGTGGAAATTCTGGTTGTGGAGTTTCTAGTTGAAGAGTTTGTTGTTGCGGAGTTTCTAGATGGTGTTTTTCTAGTTGTAGAGTTTCTGGCTGTGGAGTTTAGAGGTGCGGAGTTTCTGGTTGTGGAGTTTCTAGTTGTGAGGTTTGTAGTTGTGGAGTTTCTAGTGGTAGAGTTTCTAGTTGTGGGGTTTCTAGTTGTGGAGTTGCTAGTTGTGGAGTTTTAGTTGTGGCGTTTCCAGTTGAGGAATTTATAGGCGTGGAGTTTGTAGTTGTTGAGTTTCTGGTTGTCGGGTTTCTAGTTGCAGAATTTCTAGTAGTGGAGTGTCTAGTTGTGGAGCTTTTAGTTGAAGAGTCTCTAGTTGTTGAGTCTCTAGCTGTTGAAATTCTAGTTGTGGAGTTTCTAGTTGAATAGTTTGTTGTTGCGGAGTTTCTAGATGGTGTTTTTCTAGTTGTAGAGTTTCTGGCTGTGGAGTTTCCAGTTGCGGAGTTTCTAGTTGTGCAGTTTCTAGTTGTGAGGTTTGTAGTTGTGGAGTTTCTAGTGGTAGAGTTTCTAGTTGTGGAATCTCTAGTTGTGGAGTTTGTAGTTGTGGAGTATCTAGTTGTGGTGTTTCAAGTTGTGGAGTTTCTAGCTGTGGAGTTTCTAGTTGCGGAGTTTCTAGTGGCAGAGTTTCTAGCTGCGGAGTTTTCTAGTTGTGGAGATTCTATTGGCGGAGTTTCAAGTTGTGGAGTTTCTAGTTGTGGGGTTTCTAGCTGTGTAGTTTCTAGTTGCGGAGTTTCCAGTTGCAGAGTTTCTAGTTGTTGAGTTTCTAGCTGTGGAGTTTCTAGTCGTGGAGTTTCTAGTTGCGGAGTTTCTAGTCGCGGAGTTTCTGGTTGCAGAGTTTCTAGTTGCGGAGTTTCTAGATGCAGAGTTTCTAGTTGTGGAGTTTCTAGTGTTGGAGTTTTAGTTGTGGAGTTTTAAGTTGTGAAATTTCAAGTTGTGGAATTTATAGGTGTCGAGTTTCTAGTTGTTGAGTGTCTAGTTGTGGAGTTTCTAGTTGCGGAGTTTCTAGTTGTGGAGTTTCTAGTTGTGGAGTTTTGAGTTGCGGAGTTTCTGGTTGCGGAGTTTCAGGTTGTGGAGTTTCTAGTGGTGGAGTTGGTAGTTGTGGAGTATCTTGTTGTGGAGTTTCAAGTTGAGGAGTTTTTAGTTGCGGATTTCGAAGTTGTAGAGTTCCTAGTTGTGGAGTTTCTAGTGGTGGAGTTTCTAGTTGTTGAGTTTCTAGTTGCTGAGTTTCTAGTCGCGAAGTCTCAAATTGTGGAGTTTCTAGCTGTGGATTTTGAAGTTGTAGAGTTCCTAGTTGCGGAGTGTCTAGATGGAAGTTTCTAGTTGTTGAGTTTCTAGTTGACGAGTTTCTATTTGCGAAGTCTCAAGTTGTGGAGTTTCTAGCTGTGGAGTTTCTAGTTGCGGAGTTTGTAGCTGCGGAGTTTCTAGTTGCAGAGTTTCTAGTTGTGGAGATTCTAGTGTCCGAGTTTCTTGTTGCGAAGTCTCAAATTGTGGAGGTTCTAGTTGTGGAGTTTCTAGTTGCAGAGTTTCTAGTTGCGGAGTTTTCTAGTTGTGGAGATTCTAGTGGCGGAGTTTCAAGTTGTGGAGTTTCTAGTTGCGGAGTTACTAGCTGTGGAGTTTGTAGTGGCGGAGTCTCTAGTTGTGCAGTCTCTAGTTGTTGAGTTGCTAGTTGTGAAGTATATAGTTGTGTGGTTTCTAGCTGTGGAGTTTATAGTTGCGGAGTTTCTAGTTGCAAAGTTTCTAGTTGCGGAATTTCTAGTTGCAGAGATTCTAGTTGGGGAGTTTCTAGTTGGGGAGTTTCTAGTTGCGGAGTTTCTAGTTGTGGAGTTTCTAGTTGCGGAATTTGTAGTTGTGGAGTATCTAGTTTTGGTGTTTCAAGTTGTGGAGTCTGTAGTTGTGGAGTATCTATATGTTGGGTTTCAAGTTGTGGAGTTTCTAGCTGTGGAGTTTCTAGTGGTTGAGTTTACAGTTGACGAGTTTCTATTTGCGAAGTCTCAAGTTGTGGAGTTTCTAGCTGTAAAGTTTCTAGTTGCAGAATTTCTAGTTGCGAAGTTTCCAGTTGTGGAGTTTCCAGTTGTGGAAATTCAATCTGTGTAGTTTCTAGTTGTGGAGTCTCAATTTTGGAGTTCCTAGTTGTGGAGTCTCTAGTTGTCGCGTTTCTAGTTGTGGAGTGTCTATTTTTGGAGTTTCTAGTTGTGAATTTTCTAGTTGTGGAGTTTCTAGTTGGAGTTTTTAGTTTTCGAGCTTCTAGTTGTAGATTTTCCTTTTGCAGAGTTCCTCGTTGTTGGGTTGCTAGTTGTGGAAATTCTAGCTGTGGAGTTTCTACTTATGGAATCTCTAGTCGAGGAGTTTCTAGTTGTGTAGTTTCTATCTGAGGAGTTTCTAAATGCAAAGTCTCTAGTTGTGCAGTCTCTAGTTGTGGAGTTTCTAGTTGTGGAGTTTCTTGTTGGGGAGTTTCTAGTTGTGAAGTTTCTAGATGTGGATTTTCTAGTAGCGGAGTTTCTAGTTGCGGAGTTTCCAGTTGGGGAGTTTCTACTTGTGTTTATAGTTGTGGATTTTCTAGTTGCAGAGTTTCGATTTGCAGAGTTTCAAGTTGTGGAGTTTCTAGTTGGAGTTTTTAGTTTTCGAGTTTCTAGTTGTAGATTTTCTATTTGCAGAGTTCCTAGTTGTGGAGTTTCTAGTTGTGGGGTTTCTAGTTGTGGAGTTTCTTGTTGGGGAGTTCCTAGTTGCGGAGTTTCCAGTTGGGGAGTTTCTACTTGGGTTTATAGTTGTGGAATTTCTAGTTGCAGAGTTTCGAGTTGCGGAGTTTCAAGTTGTGGAGTTTCTAGTTGCGGAGTTTCTAGTTGCGGAGTTTCTAGCTGCGGAGTTTCTAGTTGCGGAGTCTCTAGTTGTGCAGTCTCTAGTTGTTGAGTTTCTAGTTGTGAAGTTTATAGTTGAGGGGTTTCTAGCTGTGGAGTTTCTAGTTGCGGAGTTTCTATTTGCAGAGTTTCTAGTTGCGGAGTTTTTAGCTGCAGAGTTTCTAGTTGTGGAGTTTCTAGTTGTGGAGTTTCTAGTTGTGGAGTTTTAGTTGTGGCGTTTCCAGTTGAGGAATTTATAGGTGTGGAGTTTGTAGTTGTTGAGTTTCTGGTTGTCGGGTTTCTAGTTGCAGAATTTCTAGTTGTGGAGTGTCTAGTTGTGGAGCTTTTAGTTGAAGAGTCTCTAGTTGTTGAGTCTCTAGCTGTGGAAATTCTAGTTGTGGCGTTTCTAGTTGAAGAGTTTGTTGTTGCGGAGTTTCAAGATGGTGTTTTTCTAGTTGTAGAGTTTCTGGCTGTGGAGTTTCCAGTTGCGGAGTTTCTAGTTGTGGAGTTTCTAGTTCTGAGGTTTGTAGTTGTGGAGATTCTAGTGGTAGAGTTTCTAGTTGTGGAATCTCTAGTTGTGGAGTTTCTAGTTGTGGAGTATCTAAATGCGAACTCTAAAGTTGTGGAGTTTCTAGTTGTGGAGTTTCTAGCTGTGGAGTTTTTAGTAGTTGAGTTTCTAGTTGACGAGTTTCTATTTGCGAAGACTCAAGTGTTGGAGTTTCTAGCGGTGGAGTTTCTAGTTGCGGAGTTTGTAGTTGCGGAGTTACTAGTTGCAGAGTTTATAGTTGTGGAGATTCTATTTGCCGAGTTTCTTGTTGCGAAGTCTCAAGTTTTGGAGTTTCTAGCTGTGGAGTTTCTAGTTGCGGAGTTTCTAGTTGTGGAGTTTCTAGTTGTGGAGTTTCTAGTTGTGGAATTTGTAGTTGTGGAGTATCTAGTTGTGGTGTTTCAAGTTGTGGAGTTTCTAGCTGTGGAGTTTCTAGTTGCGGAGTTTCTAGTGGCAGAGTTTCTAGCTGCGGAGTTTTCTAGTTGTGGAGATTCTAGTGGCGTAGTTTCAAGTTGTGGAGTTTCTAGTTGTGGGGTTTCTAGCTGTGTAGTTTCTAGTTGCGGAGTTTCTAGTTTCAGAGTTTCTAGCTGTGGAGTTTCTAGTCGCGGAGTTTCTAGTTGCGGAGTTTTTAGTCGCGGAGTTTCTGGTTGCAGAGTTTCTAGTTGCGGAGTTTCTAGATGCAGAGTTTCTAGTTGTGGAGTTTCTAGTTGTGGAGTTTTAGTTGTGGAGTTTCAAGTTGTGGAATTTCAAGTTGTGGAATTTATAGGTGTCGAGTTTCTAGTTGTTGAGTGTCTAGTTGTGGAGTTTCTAGTTGCGGAGTTTCTAGTTGTGGAGTTTCTACTTGTGGAGTTTCTAGTTGTGGAGTTTTGAGTTGCGGAGATACTGGTTGCGGAGTTTCAGGTTGTGGAGTTTCTAGTGGTGGAGTTGGTAGTTGTGGAGTATCTTGTTGTGGAGTTTCAAGTTGAGGAGTTTCTAGTTGTTGAGTTTCTCGTTGCTGAGTTTCTAGTCGCGAAGTCTCAAATTGTGGAGTTTCTAGCTGTGGATTTTGAAGTTGTAGAGTTCCTAGTTGCGGAGTGTCAAGATGGAAGTTTCTAGTTGTTGATTTTCTTGTTGACGAGTTTCTATTTGCGAAGTCTCAAGTTGTGGAGTTTCTAGCTGTGGAGTTTCTAGTTGCGGAGTTTGTAGCTGCGGAGTTTCTAGTTGTGGAGATTCTAGTGTCCGAGTTTCTTGTTGCGAAGTCTCAAGTTGTGGAGTTTCTAGCTGTGGAGTTTCTAGTTGCGGAGTTTCTAGTTGCGGAGTTTCTAGTTGCGGAGTTTCTAGTTGTGGAGTTTCTAGTTGTGGAATTTGTAGTTGTGGAGTATCGTGTTGTGGAGTTTCAAGTTGTGGGGTTTCTATTTGCGGAGTTACTAGCTGTGGAGTTTGTAGTGGCGGAGTCTCTAGTTGTGCAGTCTCTAGTTGTTGAGTTGCTAGTTGTGAAGTATATAGTTGTGGGGTTTCTAGCTGTGGAGTTTCTAGTTGCGGAGTTTCTAGTTGCAAAGTTTCTAGTTGCGGAATTTCGAGTTGCAGAGATTCTAGTTGGGGAGTTTCTAGTTGGGGAGTTTCTAGTTGCGGAGTTTCTAGTTGTGGAGTTTCTAGTTGCGGAATTCGTAGTTGTGGAGTATCTAGTTTTGGTGTTTCAAGTTGTGAAGTCTGTAGTTGTGGAGTATCTATATGTTGGGTTTCAAGTTGTGGAGTTTCTAGCTGTGGAGTTTCTAGTGGTTGAGTTTACAGTTGACGAGTTTCTATTTGCGAAGTCTCAAGTTGTGGAGTTTCTAGCTGTAAAGTTTCTAGTTGCAGAGTTTCTAGTTGCGAAGTTTCCAGTTTTGGAGTTTCCAGTTGTGGAAATTCAATCTGTGTAGTTTCTAGTTGTGGAGTCTCAATTTTGGAGTTCCTAGTTGTGGAGTCTCTAGTTGTCGAGTTTATAGTTGTGGAGTGTCTATTTGTGGAGTTTCTAGTTGTGAAGTTTCTAGTTTTGGAGTTTCTAGTTGGAGTTTTTAGTTTTCGAGCTTCTAGTTGTAGATTTTCTATTTGCAGAGTTCCTCGTTGTTGGGTTTCTAGTTGTGGAAATTCTAGCTGTGGCGTTTCTACGTATGGAATCTCTAGTCGAGGAGTTTCCAGTTGTGTAGTTTCTATCTGAGGAGTTTCTAAATGCAAAGTCTCTAGTTGTGCAGTCTCTAGTTGTGGAGTTCTAGTTGTGGAGTTTCATGTTGGGGAGTTTCTAGTTTTGAAGTTTCTAGTTGTGGATTTTCTAGTTGCGGAGTTTCTAGTTGCGGAGTTTCCAGTTGGGGAGTTTCTACTTGAGTTTATAGTTGTGGAGTTTCTAGTTGTGGAGTTTGTTGTTGCAGAGTTTCGATTTGCAGAGTTTCAAGTTGTGGAGTTTCTAGTTGGAGTTTTTAGTTTTCGAGTTCCTAGTTGTAGATTTTCTATTTGCAGAGTTTTTAGTTTTCGAGTTCCTAGTTGTAGATTTTCTATTTGCAGAGTTTCTAGTTGTGGAGTTTCTAGTTGTGGGGTTTCTAGTTGTGGAAATTCTAGCTGTGGAGTTTCTACTTATGAAATCTCTAGTTGTGGAGTTTCTAGTTGTGGAGTTTCTAGTTGTGGAGTTTCTAGTTGCGGAGTTTCTAGTTGCGGAGTTTCCAGTTGGGGAGTTTCTACTTGGGTTTATAGTTGTGGAATTTCTAGTTGCAGAGTTTCGAGTTGCGGAGTTTCAAGTTGTGGAGTTTCTAGTTGCGGAGTTTCTAGTTGCGGAGTTTCTAGCTGCGGAGTTTCTAGTTGCGGAGTCTCTAGTTGTGCAGTCTCTAGTTGTTGAGTTTCTAGTTGTGAAGTTTATAGTTGAGGGGTTTCTAGCTGTGGAGTTTCTAGTTGCGGAGTTTCTATTTGCAGAGTTTCTAGTTGTCGGGTTTCTAGTTGCGGAATTTCTAGTTGTGGAGTGTCTAGTTGTGGAGCTTTTAGTTGAAGAGTCTCTAGTTGTTGAGTCTCTAGCTGTGGAAATTCTGGTTGTGGAGTTTCTAGTTGAAGAGATTGTTGTTGCGGAGTTTCTAGATGGTGTTTTTCTAGTTGTAGAGTTTCTGGCTGTGGAGTTTAGAGGTGCGGAGTTTCTGGTTGTGGAGTTTCTAGTTGTGAGGTTTGTAGTTGTGGAGTTTCTAGTGGTAGAGTTTCTAGTTGTGGGGTTTCTAGTTGTGGAGTTTCTAGTTGTGGAGTTTTAGTTGTGGCGTTTCCAGTTGAGAAATTTATAGGTGTGGAGTTTGTAGTTGTTGAGTTTCTGGTTGTCGGGTTTCTAGTTGCAGAATTTCTAGTAGTGGAGTGTCTAGTTGTGGAGCTTTTAGTTGAAGAGTCTCTAGTTGTTGAGTCTCTAGCTGTTGAAATTCTAGTTGTGGAGTTTCTAGTTGAATAGTTTGTTGTTGCGGAGTTTCTAGATGGTGTTTTTCTAGTTGTAGAGTTTCTGGCTGTGGAGTTTCCAGTTGCGGAGTTTCTAGTTGTGCAGTTTCTAGTTGTGAGGTTTGTAGTTGTGGAGTTTCTAGTGGTAGAGTTTCTAGTTGTGGAATCTCTAGTTGTGGAGTTTGTAGTTGTGGAGTATCTAGTTGTGGTGTTTCAAGTTGTGGAGTTTCTAGCTGTGGAGTTTCTAGTTGCGGAGTTTCTAGTGGCAGAGTTTCTAGCTGCGGAGTTTTCTAGTTGTGGAGATTCTATTGGCGGAGTTTCAAGTTGTGGAGTTTCTAGTTGTGGGGTTTCTAGCTGTGTAGTTTCTAGTTGCGGAGTTTCTAGTTGCAGAGTTTCTAGTTGTTGAGTTTCTAGCTGTGGAGTTTCTAGTCGCGGAGTTTCTAGTTGCGGAGTTTCTAGTCGCGGAGTTTCTGGTTGCAGAGTTTCTAGTTGCGGAGTTTCTAGATGCAGAGTTTCTAGTTGTGGAGTTTCTAGTGTTGGAGTTTTAGTTGTGGAGTTTTAAGTTGTGAAATTTCAAGTTGTTGAATTTTTAGGTGTCGAGTTTCTAGTTGTTGAGTGTCTAGTTGTGGAGTTTCTAGTTGCGGAGTTTCTAGTTGTGGAGTTTCTAGTTGTGGAGTTTTGAGTTGCGGAGTTTCTGGTTGCGGAGTTTCAGGTTGTGGAGTTTCTAGTGGTGGAGTTGGTAGTTGTGGAGTATCTTGTTGTGGAGTTTCAAGTTGAGGAGTTTTTAGTTGCGGATTTCGAAGTTGTAGAGTTCCTAGTTGTGGAGTTTCTAGTGGTGGAGTTTCTAGTTGTTGAGTTTCTAGTTGCTGAGTTTCTAGTCGCGAAGTCTCAAATTGTGCAGTTTCTAGCTGTGGATTTTGAAGTTGTAGAGTTCCTAGTTGCGGAGTGTCTAGATGGAAGTTTCTAGTTGTTGAGTTTCTAGTTGACGAGTTTCTATTTGCGAAGTCTCAAGTTGTGGAGTTTCTAGCTGTGGAGTTTCTAGTTGCGGAGTTTGTTGCTGCGGAGTTTCTAGTTGCAGAGTTTCTAGTTGTGGAGATTCTAGTGTCCGAGTTTCTTGTTGCGAAGTCTCAAATTGTGGAGTTTCTAGTTGTGGAGTTTCTAGTTGTGGAATTTGTAGTTGTGGAGTATCGTGTTGTGGTGTTTCAAGTTGTGGAGTTTCTAGCTGTGGAGGTTCTAGTTGTGGAGTTTCTAGTTGCAGAGTTTCTAGTTGCGGAGTTTTCTAGTTGTGGAGATTCTAGTGGCGGAGTTTCAAGTTGTGGAGTTTCTAGTTGCGGAGTTACTAGCTGTGGAGTTTGTAGTGGCGGAGTCTCTAGTTGTGCAGTCTCTAGTTGTTGAGTTGCTAGTTGTGAAGTATATAGTTGTGGGGTTTCTAGCTGTGGAGTTTATAGTTGCGGAGTTTCTAGTTGCAGTTTCTAGTTGCGGAATTTCTAGTTGCAGAGATTCTAGTTGGGGAGTTTCTAGTTGGGGAGTTTCTAGTTGCGGAGTTTCTAGTTGTGGAGTTTCTAGTTGCGGAATTTGTAGTTGTGGAGTATCTAGTTTGGGTGTTTCAAGTTGTGGAGTCTGTAGTTGTGGAGTATCTATATGTTGGGTTTCAAGTTGTGGAGTTCCTAGCTGTGGAGTTTCTAGTGGTTGAGTTTACAGTTGACGAGTTTCTATTTGCGAAGTCTCAAGTTGTGGAGTTTCTAGCTGTAAAGTTTCTAGTTGCAGAATTTCTAGTTGCGAAGTTTCCAGTTGTGGAGTTTCCAGTTGTGGAAATTCAATCTGTGTAGTTTCTAGTTGTGGAGTCTCAATTTTGGAGTTCCTAGTTGTGGAGTCTCTAGTTGTCGCGTTTCTAGTTGTGGAGTGTCTATTTTTGGAGTTTCTAGTTGTGAAGTTTCTAGTTGTGGAGTTTCTAGTTGGAGTTTTTAGTTTTCGAGCTTCTAGTTGTAGATTTTCTATTTGCAGAGTTCCTCGTTGTTGGGTTGCTAGTTGTGGAAATTCTAGCTGTGGAGTTTCTACTTATGGAATCTCTAGTCGAGGAGTTTCTAGTTGTGTAGTTTCTATCTGAGGAGTTTCTAAATGCAAAGTCTCTAGTTGTGCAGTCTCTAGTTGTGGAGTTTCTAGTTGTGGAGTTTCTTGTTGGGGAGTTTCTAGTTGTGAAGTTTCTAGTTGTGGATTTTCTAGTTGTGAAGTTTCTAGTTGTGGATTTTCTAGTAGCGGAGTTTCTAGTTTCAGAGTTTCCAGTTGGGGAGTTTCTACTTGAGTTTATAGCTGTGGATTTTCTAGTTGCAGAGTTTCAATTTGCAGAGTTTCAAGTTGCGGAGTTTCTAGTTGGAGTTTTTAGTTTTCGAGTTTCTAGTTGTAGATTTTCTATTTGCAGAGTTCCTAGTTGTGGAGTTTCTAGTTGTGGGGTTTCTAGTTGTGGAGTTTCTTGTTGGGGAGTTCCTAGTTGCGGAGTTTCCAGTTGGGGAGTTTCTACTTGGGTTTATAGTTGTGGAATTTCTAGTTGCAGAGTTTCGAGTTGCGGAGTTTCAAGTTGTGGAGTTTCTAGTTGCGGAGTTTCTAGTTGCGGAGTTTCTAGCTGCGGAGTTTCTAGTTGCGGAGTCTCTAGTTGTGCAGTCTCTAGTTGTTGAGTTTCTAGTTGTGAAGTTTATAGTTGAGGGGTTTCTAGCTGTGGAGTTTCTAGTTGCGGAGTTTCTATTTGCAGAGTTTCTAGTTGCGGAGTTTCTACTTGTGTTTATAGTTGTGGATTTTCTAGTTGCAGAGTTTCGATTTGCAGAGTTTCAAGTTGTGGAGTTTCTAGTTGGAGTTTTTAGTTTTCGAGTTTCTAGTTGTAGATTTTCTATTTGCAGAGTTCCTAGTTGTGGAGTTTCTAGTTGTGGGGTTTCTAGTTGTGGAGTTTCTTGTTGGGGAGTTCCTAGTTGCAGAGTTTCCAGTTGGGGAGTTTCTACTTGGGTTTATAGTTGTGGAATTTCTAGTTGCAGAGTTTCGAGTTGCGGAGTTTCAAGTTGTGGAGTTTCTAGTTGCGGAGTTTCTAGTTGCGGAGTTTCTAGCTGCGGAGTTTCTAGTTGCGGAGTCTCTAGTTGTGCAGTCTCTAGTGGTTGAGTTTCTAGTTGTGAAGTTTATAGTTGAGGGGTTTCTAGCTGTGGAGTTTCTAGTTGCGGAGTTTCTATTTGCAGAGTTTCTAGTTGCGGAGTTTTTAGCTGCAGAGTTTCTAGTTGTGGAGTTTCTAGTTGTGGAGTTTCTAGTTGTGGAGTTTTAGTTGTGGCGTTTCCAGTTGAGGAATTTATAGGTGTGGAGTTTGTAGTTGTTGAGTTTCTGGTTGTCGGGTTTCTAGTTGCAGAATTTCTAGTTGTGGAGTGTCTAGTTGTGGAGCTTTTAGTTGAAGAGTCTCTAGTTGTTGAGTCTCTAGCTGTGGAAATTCTAGTTGTGGCGTTTCTAGTTGAAGAGTTTGTTGTTGCGGAGTTTCAAGATGGTGTTTTTCTAGTTGTAGAGTTTCTGGCTGTGGAGTTTCCAGTTGCGGAGTTTCTAGTTGTGGAGTTTCTAGTTCTGAGGTTTGTAGTTGTGGAGTTTCTAGTGGTAGAGTTTCTAGTCGTGGAATCTCTAGTTGTGGAGTATCTAAATGCGAACTCTAAAGTTGTGGAGTTTCTAGTTGTGGAGTTTCTAGCTCTGGAGTTTTTAGTTGTTGAGTTTCTAGTTGACGAGTTTCTATTTGCGAAGACTCAAGTGTTGGAGTTTCTAGCGGTGGAGTTTCTAGTTGCGGAGTTTGTAGTTGCGGAGTTACTAGTTGCAGAGTTTCTAGTTGTGGAGATTCTATTTGCCGAGTTTCTTGTTGCGAAGTCTCAAGTTTTGGAGTTTCTAGCTGTGGAGTTTCTAGTTGCGGAGTTTCTAGTTGTGGAGTTTCTAGTTGTGGAGTTTCTAGTTGTGGAATTTGTAGTTGTGGAGTATCTAGTTGTGGTGTTTCAAGTTGTGGAGTTTCTTGCTGTGGAGTTTCTAGTTGCGGAGTTTCTAGTGGCAGAGTTTCTAGCTGCGGAGTTTTCTAGTTGCGGAGATTCTAGTGGCGGAGTTTCAAGTTGTGGAGTTTCTAGTTGCGGAGTTACTAGCTATGGAGTTTCTAGTTGCGGAGTCTCTAGTTGTGCAGTCTCTAGTTGTTGAGTTGCTAGTTGTGAAGTTTCTAGTTGTGGGGTTTCTAGCTGTGTAGTTTCTAGTTGCGGAGTTTCTAGTTGCAGAGTTTCTAGTTGCGGAGTTTCTAGTTGCAGAGATTCTAGTTGTGGAGTTTCTAGTTGGGGAGTTTCTAGTTGTTGAGTTTCTAGCTGTGGAGTTTCTAGTCGCGGAGTTTCTGGTTGCAGAGTTTCTAGTTGCGGAGTTTCTAGATGCTGAGTTTCTAGTTGTGGAGTTTTTAGTTGTGGAATTTTAGTTGTGGAGTTTCAAGTTGTGGAATTTCAAGTTGTGGAATTTATAGGTGTCGAGTTTCTAGTTGTTGAGTGTCTAGTTGTGGAGTTTCTAGTTGTAGAGTTCCTAGCTGTGGAGTTTCTAGTGGTGGAGTTTCTAGTTGTTGAGTTTCTAGTTGCTGAGTTTCTAGTCGCGAAGTCTCAAATTGTGGAGTTTCTAGCTCTGGATTTTGAAGTTGTAGAGTTCCTAGTTGCGGAGTGTCTAGATGGAAGTTTCTAGTTGTTGAGTTTCTAGTTGACGAGTTTCTATTTGCGAAGTCTCAAGTTGTGGAGTTTCTAGCTGTTGAGTTTCTAGTTGCGGAGTTTCTAGTTGTGGAGTTTCTAGTTGTGGAGTTTCTAGTTGTGGAATTTGTAGTTGTGGAGTATCTAGTTGTGGTGTTTCAAGTTGTGGAGTTTCTAGCTGTGGAGTTTGTAGTTGCGGAGTTTCTAGTGGCAGAGGTTCTAGCTGCGGAGTTTTCTAGTTGCGGAGATTCTAGTGGCGGAGTTTCAAGTTGTGGAGTTTCTAGTTGCGGAGTTACTTGCTATGGAGTTTCTAGTTGCGGAGTCTCTAGTTGTGCAGTCTCTAGTTGTTGAGTTGCTAGTTGTGAAGTTTCTAGTTGTGGGGTTTCTAGCTGTGTAGTTTCTAGTTGCGGAGTTTCTAGTTGCAGAGTTTCTAGTTGTGGAGTTTCTAGTTGCAGAGATTCTAGTTGTGGAGTTTCTTGTTGGGGAGTTTCTAGTTGTTGAGTTTCTAGCTGTGGAGTTTCTAGTCGCGGAGTTTCTGGTTGCAGAGTTTCTAGTTGCGGAGTTTCTAGATGCTAAGTTTCTAGTTGTGGAGTTTCTAGTTGTGGAGTTTTAGTTGTGGAGTTTCAAGTTGTGGAATTTCAAGTTGTGGAATTTATAGGTGTCGAGTTTCTAGTTGTTGAGTGTCTAGTTGTGGAGTTTCTAGTTGTAGAGTTCCTAGTTGTGGAGTTTCTAGTGGTGGAGTTTCTCGTTGTTGAGTTTCTAGTTGCTGAGTTTCTAGTCGCGAAGTCTCAAATTGTGGAGTTTCTAGCTCTGGATTTTGAAGTTGTAGAGTTCCTAGTTGCGGAGTGTCTAGATGGAAGTTTCTAGTTGTTGAGTTTCTAGTTGACGAGTTTCTATTTGCGAAGTCTCAAGTTGTGGAGTTTCTAGCTGTGGAGTTTCTAGTTTAGGAGTTTGTAGCTGCGGAGTTTCTAGTTGCAGAGCTTCTAGTTGTTGAGATTCTAGTGTCCGAGTTTCTAGTTGCGAAGTCTCAAGTTGTGCAGTTTCTAGCTGTGGAGTTTCTAGTTGTGGAGTTTCTAGTTGTGGAATTTGTAGTTGTGGAGTATCGTGTTGTGGTGTTTCAAGTTGTGGAGTTTCTAGCTGTGGAGTTTCTAGTTGCGGAGTTTCTAGTTGCAGATTTTCTAGTTTCGGAGTTTTCTAGTTGTGAAGTTTCTAGTTGCAGAGTTTCTTGTTGCGGAGTTTTCTAGTTGGGGAGATTCTAGTTGCGGAGTTTCTAGTTGTGGAGTTTCTAGTTGCGGAATTTGTAGTTGTGTAGTATCTAGTTGTGGTGTTTCAAGTTGTGGAGTCTGTAGTTGTGAAGTATCTATATGTTGGGTTTCAAGTTGTGGAGTTTCTAGCTGTGGAGTTTCTAGCTGTGGAGTTTCTAGTGGTTGAGTTTCCAGTTGACGAGTTTCTATTTGCGAAGTCTCAAGTTGTGGAGTTTCTAGCTGTAAAGTTTCTAGTTGCAGAGTTTCTAGTTGCGGAGTTTTCAGTTGTGGAGTTTCCAGTTGTGGAAATTCAATCTGTGTAGTTTCTAGTTGTGGAGTCTCAATTTTGGAGTTCCTAGTTGTGGAGTCTCTAGTTGTCGAGTTTATAGTTGTGGAGTGTCTATTTGTGGAGTTTCTAGTTGTGAAGTTTCTAGTTTGGGAGTTTCTAGTTGGACTTTTTGGTTTTCGAGCTTCTAGTTGTAGATTTCCTATTTGCAGAGTTCCTCGTTGTTGGGTTTCTAGTTGTGGAAATTCTAGCTGTGGAGTTTCTACGTATGGAATCTCTAGTCGAGGAGTTTCCAGTTGTGTAGTTTCTATCTGAGGAGTTTCTAAATGCAAAGTCTCTAGTTTTGCAGTCTCTAGTTGTGGAGTTCTAGTTGTGGAGTTTCTTGTTGGGGAGTTTCTAGTTTTGAAGTTTCTAGTTGTGGATTTTCTAGTTGCGGAGTTTCTAGATGCGGAGTTTCCAGTTGGGGAGTTTTTACTTGAGTTTATAGTTGTGGAGTTTCTAGTTGTGGAGTTTGTTGTTGCAGAGTTTCGATTTGCAGAGTTTCAAGTTGTGGAGTTTCTAGTTGGAGTTTTTAGTTTTCGAGTTCCTAGTTGTAGATTTTCTATTTGCAGAGTTCCTAGTTGTGGAGTTTCTAGTTGTGCGGTTTCTAGTTGTGGAAATTCTAGCTGTGGAGTTTCTACTTATGAAATCTCTAGTTGTGGAGTTTCTAGTTGTGGAGTTTCTAGTTGTGGAGTTTCTAGTTGCGGAGTTTCTAGTTGCGGAGTTTCCAGTTGGGGAGTTTCTACTTGGGTTTATAGTTGTGGAATTTCTAGTTGCAGAGTTTCGAGTTGCGGAGTTTCAAGTTGTGGAGTTTCTAGTTGCGGAGTTTCTAGTTGCGGAGTTTCTAGCTGCGGAGTTTCTAGTTGCGGAGTCTCTAGTTGTGCAGTCTCTAGTTGTTGAGTTTCTAGTTGTGAAGTTTATAGTTGAGGGGTTTCTAGCTGTGGAGTTTCTAGTTGCGGAGTTTCTATTTGCAGAGTTTCTAGTTGCGGAGTTTTTAGCTGCAGAGTTTCTAGTTGTGGAGTTTCTAGTTGTGGAGTTTCTAGTTGTGGAGTTTTAGTTGTGGCGTTTCCAGTTGAGGAATTTATAGGTGTGGAGTTTGTAGTTGTTGAGTTTCTAGTTGTCGGGTTTCTAGTTGCAGAATTTCTAGTTGTGGAGTGTCTAGTTGTGGAGCTTTTAGTTGAAGAGTCTCTAGTTGTTGAGTCTCTAGCTGTGAAAATTCTAGTTGTGGAGTTTCTAGTTGAAGAGTTTGTTGTTGCGGAGTTTCTAGATGGTGTTTTTCTAGTTGTAGAGTTTCTGGCTGTGGAGTTTAGAGGTGCGGAGTTTCTAGTTGTCGAGTTTCTAGTTGTGAGGTTTGTAGTTGTGGAGTTTCTAGTAGTAGAGTTTCTAGTTGTGGAATCTCTAGTTGTGGAGTTTCTAGTTGTGGAGTATCTAAATGCGAACTCTCAAGTTGTGGAGTTTCTACTTATGAAATCTCTCGTTGTGGAGTTTCTAGTTGTGGAGTTTCTAGTTGTGGAGTTTCTTGTTGGGGAGTTTCTAGTTGCGGAGTTTCTAGTTGCGGAGTTTCCAGTTGGGGAGTTTCTACTTGGGTTTATAGTTGTGGAAATTCTAGTTGCAGAGTTTCGAGTTGCGGAGTTTCAAGTTGTGGAGTTTCTAGTTGCGGAGTTTCTAGTTGCGGAGTCTCTAGTTGTGCAGTCTCTAGTTGTTGAGTTTCTAGTTGTGAAGTTTATAGTTGAGGGGTTTCTAGCTGTGGAGTTTCTAGTTGCGGAGTTTCTATTTGCAGAGTTTCTAGTTGCGGAGTTTTTAGCTGCAGAGTTTCTAGTGTTGGAGTTTTAGTTGTGCGTTTCCAGTTGAGGAATTCATAGGTGTGGAGTTTGTAGTATTTGAGTTTCTAGTTATCGGGTTTCTAGTTGCAGAATTTCTAGTGGTGGAGTGTCTAGTTGTGGAGCTTTTATTTGAAGAGTCTCTAGTTGTTGAGTCTCTAGCTGTGGAAATTCTAGTTGTGGAGTTTCTAGTTGAAGAGTTTGTTGTTGCGGAGTTTCTAGATTGTGTTTTTCTAGTTGTAGAGTTTCTGGCTGTGGAGTTTCCAGTTGCGGAGTTTCTAGTTGTGGAGTTTCTAGTTGTGAGGTTTGTAGTTGTGGAGTTTCTAGTGGTAGAGTTTCTAGTTGTGGAATCTCTAGTTGTGGAGTTTCTAGTTGTGGAGTATCTAAATGCGAACTCTCAAGTTGTGGAGTTTCTAGTTGTGGAGTTTCTAGCTGTGGAGTTTCTAGTTATTGAGTTTCTAGTTGACGAGTTTCTATTTGCGAAGTCTCAAGTGTTGGAGTTTCTAGCTGTGGAGTTTCTAGTTGCGGAGTTTGTAGTTGCGGAGTTTGTAGTTGCAGAGTTTCTAGTTGTGGAGATTCTATTTGCCGAGTTTCTTGTTGCGAAGTCTCAAGTTTTGGAGTTTCTAGCTGTGGAGTTTCTAGTTGCGGAGTTTCTAGTTGTGGAGTTTCTAGTTGTGGAGTTTCTAGTTGTGGAATTTGTAGTTGTGGAGTATCTAGTTGTGGTGTTTCAAGTTGTGGAGTTTCTTGCTGTGGAGTTTCTAGTTGCGGAGTTTCTAGTGGCAGAGTTTCTAGCTGCGGAGTTTTCTAGTTGCGGAGATTCTAGTGGCGGAGTTTCAAGTTGTGGAGTTTCTAGTTGCGGAGTTACTAGCTATGGAGTTTCTAGTTGCGGAGTCTCTAGTTGTGCAGTCTCTAGTTGTTGAGTTGCTAGTTGTGAAGTTTCTAGTTGTGGGGTTTCTAGCTGTGTAGTTTCTAGTTGCGGAGTTTCTAGTTGCAGAGTTTCTAGTTGCGGAGTTTCTAGTTGCAGAGATTCTAGTTGTGGAGTTTCTAGTTGGGGAGTTTCTAGTTGTTGAGTTTCTAGCTGTGGAGTTTCTAGTCGCGGAGTTTCTGGTTGCAGAGTTTCTAGTTGCGGAGTTTCTAGATGCTGAGTTTCTAGTTGTGGAGTTTTTAGTTGTGGAATTTTAGTTGTGGAGTTTCAAGTTGTGGAATTTCAAGTTGTGGAATATATAGGTGTCGAGTTTCTAGTTGTTGAGTGTCTAGTTGTGGAGTTTCTAGTTGTAGAGTTCCTAGCTGTGGAGTTTCTAGTGGTGGAGTTTCTAGTTGTTGAGTTTCTAGTTGCTGAGTTTCTAGTCGCGAAGTCTCAAATTGTGGAGTTTCTAGCTCTGGATTTTGAAGTTGTAGAGTTCCTAGTTGCGGAGTGTCTAGATGGAAGTTTCTAGTTGTTGAGTTTCTAGTTGACGAGTTTCTATTTGCGAAGTCTCAAGTTGTGGAGTTTCTAGCTGTTGAGTTTCTAGTTGCGGAGTTTCTAGTTGTGGAGTTTCTAGTTGTGGAGTTTCTAGTTGTGGAATTTGTAGTTGTGGAGTATCTAGTTGTGGTGTTTCAAGTTGTGGAGTTTCTAGCTGTGGAGTTTGTAGTTGCGGAGTTTCTAGTGGCAGAGGTTCTAGCTGCGGAGTTTTCTAGTTGCGGAGATTCTAGTGGCGGAGTTTCAAGTTGTGGAGTTTCTAGTTGCGGAGTTACTTGCTATGGAGTTTCTAGTTGCGGAGTCTCTAGTTGTGCAGTCTCTAGTTGTTGAGTTGCTAGTTGTGAAGTTTCTAGTTGTGGGGTTTCTAGCTGTGTAGTTTCTAGTTGCGGAGTTTCTAGTTGCAGAGTTTCTAGTTGCGGAGTTTCTAGTTGCAGAGATTCTAGTTGTGGAGTTTCTTGTTGGGGAGTTTCTAGTTGTTGAGTTTCTAGCTGTGGAGTTTCTAGTCGCGGAGTTTCTGGTTGCAGAGTTTCTAGTTGCGGAGTTTCTAGATGCTAAGTTTCTAGTTGTGGAGTTTCTAGTTGTGGAGTTTTAGTTGTGGAGTTTCAAGTTGTGGAATTTCAAGTTGTGGAATATATAGGTGTCGAGTTTCTAGTTGTTGAGTGTCTAGTTGTGGAGTTTCTAGTTGTAGAGTTCCTAGTTGTGGAGTTTCTAGTGGTGGAGTTTCTCGTTGTTGAGTTTCTAGTTGCTGAGTTTCTAGTCGCGAAGTCTCAAATTGTGGAGTTTCTAGCTCTGGATTTTGAAGTTGTAGAGTTCCTAGTTGCGGAGTGTCTAGATGGAAGTTTCTAGTTGTTGAGTTTCTAGTTGACGAGTTTCTATTTGCGAAGTCTCAAGTTGTGGAGTTTCTAGCTGTGGAGTTTCTAGTTTAGGAGTTTGTAGCTGCGGAGTTTCTAGTTGATGAGCTTCTAGTTGTTGAGATTCTAGTGTCCGAGTTTCTAGTTGCGAAGTCTCAAGTTGTGCAGTTTCTAGCTGTGGAGTTTCTAGTTGTGGAGTTTCTAGTTGTGGAATTTGTAGTTGTGGAGTATCGTGTTGTGGTGTTTCAAGTTGTGGAGTTTCTAGCTGTGGAGTTTCTAGTTGCGGAGTTTCTAGTTGCAGATTTTCTAGTTTCGGAGTTTTCTAGTTGTGAAGTTTCTAGTTGCAGAGTTTCTTGTTGCGGAGTTTTCTAGTTGGGGAGATTCTAGTTGCGGAGTTTCTAGTTGTGGAGTTTCTAGTTGCGGAATTTGTAGTTGTGTTGTATCTAGTTGTGGTGTTTCAAGTTGTGGAGTCTGTAGTTGTGAAGTATCTATATGTTGGGTTTCAAGTTGTGGAGTTTCTAGCTGTGGAGTTTCTAGCTGTGGAGTTTCTAGTGGTTGAGTTTCCAGTTGACGAGTTTCTATTTGCGAAGTCTCAAGTTGTGGAGTTTCTAGCTGTAAAGTTTCTAGTTGCAGAGTTTCTAGTTGCGGAGTTTTCAGTTGTGGAGTTTCTAGTTGTGGAATTTTAATCTGTGTAGTTTCTAGTTGTGGAGTCTCAATTTTGAAGTTGCTAGTTGTGGAGTTCCTAGTTGTGGAGTTTCTAGTTGTGGAGTGTCTATTTGTGGAGTTTCTAGTTGTGAAGTTTCTAGTTGTAGAGTTTCTAGTTGGAGTTTTTAGTTTTTGAGTTTCTAGTTGTAGATTTTCTATTTGCAGAGTTCCTAGTTGTGGAGTTTCTAGTTGTGGGGTTTCTAGTTGTGGAACTTGTAGTTGTGGAGTATCTAGTTGTGGTGTTTCAAGTTATGGAGTTTCTAGCTGTGGAGTTTCTAGTTGCGGAGTCTCTAGTTGTGCAGTCTCTAGTTGTTGAGTTTCTAGTTGTGAAGTTTATAGTTGAGGGGTTTCTAGCTGTGGAGTTTCTAGTTGCGGAGTTTCTATTTGCAGAGTTTCTAGTTGCGGAGTTTTTAGCTGCAGAGTTTCTAGTTGTGGAGTTTCTAGTTGTGGAGTTTCTAGTTGTGGAGTTTTAGTTGTGGCGTTTCCAGTTGAGGAATTTATAGGTGTGGAGTTTGTAGTTGTTGAGTTTCTAGTTGTCGGGTTTCTAGTTGCAGAATTTCTAGTTGTGGAGTGTCTAGTTGTGGAGCTTTTAGTTGAAGAGTCTCTAGTTGTTGAGTCTCTAGCTGTGAAAATTCTAGTTGTGGAGTTTCTAGTTGAAGAGTTTGTTGTTGCGGAGTTTCTAGATGGTGTTTTTCTAGTTGTAGAGTTTCTGGCTGTGGAGTTTAGAGGTGCGGAGTTTCTAGTTGTCGAGTTTCTAGTTGTGAGGTTTGTAGTTCTGGAGTTTCTAGTGGTAGAGTTTCTAGTTGTGGAATCTCTAGTTGTGGAGCTTCTAGTTGTGGAGTATCTAAATGCGAACTCTCAAGTTGTGGACTTTCTAGTTGTGGAGTTTCTAGCTGTGGAGTTTCTAGTTATTGAGTTTCTAGTTGACGAGTTTCTATTTGCGAAGTCTCAAGTGTTGGAGTTTCTAGCTGTGGAGTTTCTAGTTGCGGAGTTTGTAGTTGCGGAGTTTGTAGTTGCAGAGTTTCTAGTTGTGGAGATTCTATTTGCCGAGTTTCTTGTTGCGAAGTCTCAAGTTGTGGAGTTTCTAGCTGTGGAGTTTCTAGTTGCGGAGTTTCTAGTTGTGGAGTTTCTAGTTGTGGAGTTTCTAGTTGTGGAATTTGTAGTTGTGGAGTATCTAGTTGTGGTGTTTCAAGTTGTGGAGTTTCTAGCTGTGGAGTTTCTAGTTGCGGAGTTTCTAGTGGCAGAGTTTCTAGCTGCGGAGTTTTCTAGTTGCGGAGATTCTAGTGGCGGAGTTTCAAGTTGTGGAGTTTCTAGTTGCGGAGTTACTAGCTATGGAGTTTCTAGTTGCGGAGTCTCTAGTTGTGCAGTCTCTAGTTGTTGAGTTGCTAGTTGTGAAGTTTCTAGTTGTGGGGTTTCTAGCTGTGTAGTTTCTAGTTGCGGAGTTTCTAGTTGCAGAGTTTCTAGTTGTGGAGTTTCTAGTTGCAGAGATTCTAGTTGTGGAGTTTCTTGTTGGGGAGTTTCTAGTTGTTGAGTTTCTAGCTGTGGAGTTTCTAGTCGCGGAGTTTCTGGTTGCAGAGTTTCTAGTTGCGGAGTTTCTAGATGCTAAGTTTCTAGTTGTGGAGTTTCTAGTTGTGGAGTTTTAGTTGTGGAGTTTCAAGTTGTGGAATTTCAAGTTGTGGAATTTATAGGTGTCGAGTTTCTAGTTGTTGAGTGTCTAGTTGTGGAGTTTCTGGTTGTAGAGTTCCTAGTTGTGGAGTTTCTAGTGGTGGAGTTTCTCGTTGTTGAGTTTCTAGTTGCTGAGTTTCTAGTCGCGAAGTCTCAAATTGTGGAGTTTCTAGCTCTGGATTTTGAAGTTGTAGAGTTCCTAGTTGCGGAGTGTCTAGATGGAAGTTTCTAGTTGTTGAGTTTCTAGTTGACGAGTTTCTATTTGCGAAGTCTCAAGTTGTGGAGTTTCTAGCTGTGGAGTTTCTAGTTTAGGAGTTTGTAGCTGCGGAGTTTCTAGTTGCAGAGCTTCTAGTTGTTGAGATTCTAGTGTCCGAGTTTCTAGTTGCGAAGTCTCAAGTTGTGCAGTTTCTAGCTGTGGAGTTTCTAGTTGTGGAGTTTCTAGTTGTGGAATTTGTAGTTGTGGAGTATCGTGTTGTGGTGTTTCAAGTTGTGGAGTTTCTAGCTGTGGAGTTTCTAGTTGCGGAGTTTCTAGTTGCGGAGTTTCTAGTTGCAGATTTTCTAGTTTCGGAGTTTTCTAGTTGTGAAGTTTCTAGTTGCAGAGTTTCTTGTTGCGGAGTTTTCTAGTTGGGGAGATTCTAGTTGCGGAGTTTCTAGTTGTGGAGTTTCTAGTTGCGGAATTTGTAGTTGTGTAGTATCTAGTTGTGGTGTTTCAAGTTGTGGAGTCTGTAGTTGTGAAGTATCTATATGTTGGGTTTCAAGTTGTGGAGTTTCTAGCTGTGGAGTTTCTAGCTGTGGAGTTTCTAGTGGTTGAGTTTCCAGTTGACGAGTTTCTATTTGCGAAGTCTCAAGTTGTGGAGTTTCTAGCTGTAAAGTTTCTAGTTGCAGAGTTTCTAGTTGCGGAGTTTTCAGTTGTGGAGTTTCCAGTTGTGGAAATTCAATCTGTGTAGTTTCTAGTTGTGGAGTCTCAATTTTGGAGTTCCTAGTTGTGGAGTCTCTAGTTGTCGAGTTTATAGTTGTGGAGTGTCTATTTGTGGAGTTTCTAGTTGTGAAGTTTCTAGTTTGGGAGTTTCTAGTTGGAGTTTTTAGTTTTCGAGCTTCTAGTTGTAGATTTCCTATTTGCAGAGTTCCTCGTTGTTGGGTTTCTAGTTGTGGAAATTCTAGCTGTGGAGTTTCTACGTATGGAATCTCTAGTCGAGGAGTTTCCAGTTGTGTAGTTTCTATCTGAGGAGTTTCTAAATGCAAAGTCTCTAGTTTTGCAGTCTCTAGTTGTGGAGTTCTAGTTGTGGAGTTTCTTGTTGGGGAGTTTCTAGTTTTGAAGTTTCTAGTTGTGGATTTTCTAGTTGCGGAGTTTCTAGATGCGGAGTTTCCAGTTGGGGAGTTTTTACTTGAGTTTATAGTTGTGGAGTTTCTAGTTGTGGAGTTTGTTGTTGCAGAGTTTCGATTTGCAGAGTTTCAAGTTGTGGAGTTTCTAGTTGGAGTTTTTAGTTTTCGAGTTCCTAGTTGTAGATTTTCTATTTGCAGAGTTCCTAGTTGTGGAGTTTCTAGTTGTGCGGTTTCTAGTTGTGGAAATTCTAGCTGTGGAGTTTCTACTTATGAAATCTCTAATTGTGGAGTTTCTAGTTGTGGAGTTTCTAGTTGTGGAGTTTCTAGTTGCGGAGTTTCTAGTTGCGGAGTTTCCAGTTGGGGAGTTTCTACTTGGGTTTATAGTTGTGGAATTTCTAGTTGCAGAGTTTCGAGTTGCGGAGTTTCAAGTTGTGGAGTTTCTAGTTGCGGAGTTTCTAGTTGCGGAGTTTCTAGCTGCGGAGTTTCTAGTTGCGGAGTCTCTAGTTGTGCAGTCTCTAGTTGTTGAGTTTCTAGTTGTGAAGTTTATAGTTGAGGGGTTTCTAGCTGTGGAGTTTCTAGTTGCGGAGTTTCTATTTGCAGAGTTTCTAGTTGCGGAGTTTTTAGCTGCAGAGTTTCTAGTTGTGGAGTTTCTAGTTGTGGAGTTTCTAGTTGTGGAGTTTTAGTTGTGGCGTTTCCAGTTGAGGAATTTATAGGTGTGGAGTTTGTAGTTGTTGAGTTTCTAGTTGTCGGGTTTCTAGTTGCAGAATTTCTAGTTGTGGAGTGTCTAGTTGTGGAGCTTTTAGTTGAAGAGTCTCTAGTTGTTGAGTCTCTAGCTGTGAAAATTCTAGTTGTGGAGTTTCTAGTTGAAGAGTTTGTTGTTGCGGAGTTTCTAGATGGTGTTTTTCTAGTTGTAGAGTTTCTGGCTGTGGAGTTTAGAGGTGCGGAGTTTCTAGTTGTCGAGTTTATAGTTGTGAGGTTTGTAGTTGTGGAGTTTCTAGTGGTAGAGTTTCTAGTTGTGGAATCTCTAGTTGTGGAGTTTCTAGTTGTGGAGTATCTAAATGCGAACTCTCAAGTTGTGGAGTTTCTACTTATGAAATCTCTCGTTGTGGAGTTTCTAGTTGTGGAGTTTCTAGTTGTGGAGTTTCTTGTTGGGGAGTTTCTAGTTGCGGAGTTTCTAGTTGCGGAGTTTCCAGTTGGGGAGTTTCTACTTGGGTTTATAGTTGTGGAAATTCTAGTTGCAGAGTTTCGAGTTGCGGAGTTTCAAGTTGTGGAGTTTCTAGTTGCGGAGTTTCTAGTTGCGGAGTCTCTAGTTGTGCAGTCTCTAGTTGTTGAGTTTCTAGTTGTGAAGTTTATAGTTGAGGGGTTTCTAGCTGTGGAGTTTCTAGTTGCGGAGTTTCTATTTGCAGAGTTTCTAGTTGCGGAGTTTTTAGCTGCAGAGTTTCTAGTGTTGGAGTTTTAGTTGTGCGTTTCCAGTTGAGGAATTCATAGGTGTGGAGTTTGTAGTATCTGAGTTTCTAGTTATCGGGTTTCTAGTTGCAGAATTTCTAGTGGTGGAGTGTCTAGTTGTGGAGCTTTTATTTGAAGAGTCTCTAGTTGTTGAGTCTCTAGCTGTGGAAATTCTAGTTGTGGAGTTTCTAGTTGAAGAGTTTGTTGTTGCGGAGTTTCTAGATTGTGTTTTTCTAGTTGTAGAGTTTCTGGCTGTGGAGTTTCCAGTTGCGGAGTTTCTAGTTGTGGAGTTTCTAGTTGTGAGGTTTGTAGTTGTGGAGTTTCTAGTGGTAGAGTTTCTAGTTGTGGAATCTCTAGTTGTGGAGTTTCTAGTTGTGGAGTATCTAAATGCGAACTCTCAAGTTGTGGAGTTTCTAGTTGTGGAGTTTCTAGCTGTGGAGTTTCTAGTTATTGAGTTTCTAGTTGACGAGTTTCTATTTGCGAAGTCTCAAGTGTTGGAGTTTCTAGCTGTGGAGTTTCTAGTTGCGGAGTTTGTAGTTGCGGAGTTTGTAGTTGCAGAGTTTCTAGTTGTGGAGATTCTATTTGCCGAGTTTCTTGTTGCGAAGTCTCAAGTTGTGGAGTTTCTAGCTGTGGAGTTTCTAGTTGCGGAGTTTCTAGTTGTGGAGTTTCTAGTTGTGGAGTTTCTAGTTGTGGATTTTGTAGTTGTGGAGTATCTAGTTGTGGTGTTTCAAGTTGTGGAGTTTCTAGCTGTGGAGTTTCTAGTTGCGGAGTTTCTAGTGGCAGAGTTTCTAGCTGCGGAGTTTTCTAGTTGCGGAGATTCTAGTGGCGGAGTTTCAAGTTGTGGAGTTTCTAGTTGCGGAGTTACTAGCTATGGAGTATCTAGTTGCGGAGTCTCTAGTTGTGCAGTCTCTAGTTGTTGAGTTGCTAGTTGTGAAGTTTCTAGTTGTGGGGTTTCTAACTGTGTAGTTTCTAGTTGCGGAGTTTCTACTTGCAGAGTTTCTAGTTGCGGAGTTTCTAGTTGCAGAGATTCTAGTTGTGGAGTTTCTAGTTGGGGAGTTTCTAGTTGTTGAGTTTCTAGCTGTGGAGTTTCTAGTCGCGGAGTTTCTGGTTGCAGAGTTTCTAGTTGCGGAGTTTCTAGATGCTGAGTTTCTAGTTGTGGAGTTTTTAGTTGTGGAATTTTAGTTGTGGAGTTTCAAGTTGTGGAATTTCAAGTTGTGGAATTTATAGGTGTCGAGTTTCTAGTTGTTGAGTGTCTAGTTGTGAAGTTTCTAGTTGTAGAGTTCCTAGCTGTGGAGTTTCTAGTGGTGGAGTTTCTAGTTGTTGAGTTTCTAGTTGCTGAGTTTCTAGTCGCGAAGTCTCAAATTGTGGAGTTTCTAGCTCTGGATTTTGAAGTTGTAGAGTTCCTAGTTGCGGAGTGTCTAGATGGAAGTTTCTAGTTGTTGAGTTTCTAGTTGACGAGTTTCTATTTGCGAAGTCTCAAGTTGTGGAGTTTCTAGCTGTTGAGTTTCTAGTTGCGGAGTTTCTAGTTGTGGAGTTTCTAGTTGTGGAGTTTCTAGTTGTGGAATTTGTAGTTGTGGAGTATCTAGTTGTGGTGTTTCAAGTTGTGGAGTTTCTAGCTGTGGAGTTTGTAGTTGCGGAGTTTCTAGTGGCAGAGGTTCTAGCTGCGGAGTTTTCTAGTTGCGGAGATTCTAGTGGCGGAGTTTCAAGTTGTGGAGTTTCTAGTTGCGGAGTTACTTGCTATGGAGTTTCTAGTTGCGGAGTCTCTAGTTGTGCAGTCTCTAGTTGTTGAGTTGCTAGTTGTGAAGTTTCTAGTTGTGGGGTTTCTAGCTGTGTAGTTTCTAGTTGCGGAGTTTCTAGTTGCAGAGTTTCTAGTTGCAGAGATTCTAGTTGTGGAGTTTCTTGTTGGGGAGTTTCTAGTTGTTGAGTTTCTAGCTGTGGAGTTTCTAGTCGCGGAGTTTCTGGTTGCAGAGTTTCTAGTTGCGGAGTTTCTAGATGCTAAGTTTCTAGTTGTGGAGTTTCTAGTTGTGGAGTTTTAGTTGTGGAGTTTCAAGTTGTGGAATTTCAAGTTGTGGAATTTATAGGTGTCGAGTTTCTAGTTGTTGAGTGTCTAGTTGTGGAGTTTCTAGTTGTAGAGTTCCTAGTTGTGGAGTTTCTAGTGGTGGAGTTTCTCGTTGTTGAGTTTCTAGTTGCTGAGTTTCTAGTCGCGAAGTCTCAAATTGTGGAGTTTCTAGCTCTGGATTTTGAAGTTGTAGAGTTCCTAGTTGCGGAGTGTCTAGATGGAAGTTTCTAGTTGTTGAGTTTCTAGTTGACGAGTTTCTATTTGCGAAGTCTCAAGTTGTGGAGTTTCTAGCTGTGGAGTTTCTAGTTTAGGAGTTTGTAGCTGCGGAGTTTCTAGTTGATGAGCTTCTAGTTGTTGAGATTCTAGTGTCCGAGTTTTTGGTTGCGAAGTCTCAAGTTGTGCAGTTTCTAGCTGTGGAGTTTCTAGTTGTGGAGTTTCTAGTTGTGGAATTTGTAGTTGTGGAGTATCGTGTTGTGGTGTTTCAAGTTGTGGAGTTTCTAGCTGTGGAGTTTCTAGTTGCGGAGTTTCTAGTTGCAGATTTTCTAGTTTCGGAGTTTTCTAGTTGTGAAGTTTCTAGTTGCAGAGTTTCTTGTTGCGGAGTTTTCTAGTTGGGGAGATTCTAGTTGCGGAGTTTCTAGTTGTGGAGTTTCTAGTTGCGGAATTTGTAGTTGTGTAGTATCTAGTTGTGGTGTTTCAAGTTGTGGAGTCTGTAGTTGTGAAGTATCTATATGTTGGGTTTCAAGTTGTGGAGTTTCTAGCTGTGGAGTTTCTAGCTGTGGAGTTTCTAGTGGTTGAGTTTCCAGTTGACGAGTTTCTATTTGCGAAGTCTCAAGTTGTGGAGTTTCTAGCTGTAAAGTTTCTAGTTGCAGAGTTTCTAGTTGCGGAGTTTTCAGTTGTGGAGTTTCTAGTTGTGGAATTTTAATCTGTGTAGTTTCTAGTTGTGGAGTCTCAATTTTGAAGTTGCTAGTTGTGGAGTTCCTAGTTGTGGAGTTTCTAGTTGTGGAGTGTCTATTTGTGGAGTTTCTAGTTGTGAAGTTTCTAGTTGTAGAATTTCTAGTTGGAGTTTTTAGTTTTTGAGTTTCTAGTTGTAGATTTTCTATTTGCAGAGTTCCTAGTTGTGGAGTTTCTAGTTGTGGGGTTTCTAGTTGTGGAACTTGTAGTTGTGGAGTATCTAGTTGTGGTGTTTCAAGTTATGGAGTTTCTAGCTGTGGAGTTTCTAGTTGCGGAGTCTCTAGTTGTGCAGTCTCTAGTTGTTGAGTTTCTAGTTGTGAAGTTTATAGTTGAGGGGTTTCTAGCTGTGGAGTTTCTAGTTGCGGAGTTTCTATTTGCAGAGTTTCTAGTTGCGGAGTTTTTAGCTGCAGAGTTTCTAGTTGTGGAGTTTCTAGTTGTGGAGTTTCTAGTTGTGGAGTTTTAGTTGTGGCGTTTCCAGTTGAGGAATTTATAGGTGTGGAGTTTGTAGTTGTTGAGTTTCTAGTTGTCGGGTTTCTAGTTGCAGAATTTCTAGTTGTGGAGTGTCTAGTTGTGGAGCTTTTAGTTGAAGAGTCTCTAGTTGTTGAGTCTCTAGCTGTGAAAATTCTAGTTGTGGAGTTTCTAGTTGAAGAGTTTGTTGTTGCGGAGTTTCTAGATGGTGTTTTTCTAGTTGTAGAGTTTCTGGCTGTGGAGTTTAGAGGTGCGGAGTTTCTAGTTGTCGAGTTTCTAGTTGTGAGGTTTGTAGTTGTGGAGTTTCTAGTGGTAGAGTTTCTAGTTGTGGAATCTCTAGTTGTGGAGTTTCTAGTTGTGGAGTATCTAAATGCGAACTCTCAAGTTGTGGACTTTCTACTTATGATATCTCTAGTTGTGGAGTTTCTAGTTGTGGAGTTTCTAGTTGTGGAGTTTCTTGTTGGGGAGTTTCTAGTTGCGGAGTTTCTAGTTGCGGAGTTTCCAGTTGGGGAGTTTCTACTTGGGTTTATAGTTGTGTAAATTCTAGTTGGAGAGTTTCGAGTTGCGGAGTTTCAAGTTGTGGAGTTTCTAGTGCGGAGTTTCTAGTTGCGGAGTCTCTAGTTGTGCAGTCTCTAGTTGTTGAGTTTCTAGTTGTGAAGTTTATAGTTGAGGGGTTTCTAGCTGTGGAGTTTCTAGTTGCGGAGTTTCTATTTGCAGAGTTTCTAGTTGCGGAGTTTTTAGCTGCAGAGTTTCTAGTGTTGGAGTTTTAGTTGTGCGTTTCCAGTTGAGGAATTCATAGGTGTGGAGTTTGTAGTATTTGAGTTTCTAGTTATCGGGTTTCTAGTTGCAGAATTTCTAGTGGTGGAGTGTCTAGTTGTGGAGCTTTTATTTGAAGAGTCTCTAGTTGTTGAGTCTCTAGCTGTGGAAATTCTAGTTGTGGAGTTTCTAGTTGAAGAGTTTGTTGTTGCGGAGTTTCTAGATTGTGTTTTTCTAGTTGTAGAGTTTCTGGCTGTGGAGTTTCCAGTTGCGGAGTTTCTAGTTGTGGAGTTTCTAGTTGTGAGGTTTGTAGTTGTGGAGTTTCTAGTGGTAGAGTTTCTAGTTGTGGAATCTCTAGTTGTGGAGTTTCTAGTTGTGGAGTATCTAAATGCGAACTCTCAAGTTGTGGAGTTTCTAGTTGTGGAGTTTCTAGCTGTGGAGTTTCTAGTTATTGAGTTTCTAGTTGACGAGTTTCTATTTGCGAAGTCTCAAGTGTTGGAGTTTCTAGCTGTGGAGTTTCTAGTTGCGGAGTTTGTAGTTGCGGAGTTTGTAGTTGCAGAGTTTCTAGTTGTGGAGATTCTATTTGCCGAGTTTCTTGTTGCGAAGTCTCAAGTTGTGGAGTTTCTAGCTGTGGAGTTTCTAGTTGCGGAGTTTCTAGTTGTGGAGTTTCTAGTTGTGGAGTTTCTAGTTGAGGAATTTGTAGTTGTGGAGTATCTAGTTGTGGTGTTTCAAGTTGTGGAGTTTCTAGCTGTGGAGTTTCTAGTTGCGGAGTTTCTAGTGGCAGAGTTTCTAGCTGCGGAGTTTTCTAGTTGCGGAGATTCTAGTGGCGGAGTTTCAAGTTGTGGAGTTTCTAGTTGCGGAGTTACTAGCTGTGGAGTTTCTAGTCGCGGAGTTTCTGGTTGCAGAGTTTCTAGTTGCGGAGTTTCTAGATGCTGAGTTTCTAGTTGTGGAGTTTTTAGTTGTGGAATTTTAGTTGTGGAGTTTCAAGTTGTGGAATTTCAAGTTGTGGAATTTATAGGTGTCGAGTTTCTAGTTGTTGAGTGTCTAGTTGTGGAGTTTCTAGTTGTAGAGTTCCTAGCTGTGGAGTTTCTAGTGGTGGAGTTTCTAGTTGTTGAGTTTCTAGTTGCTGAGTTTCTAGTCGCGAAGTCTCAAATTGTGGAGTTTCTAGCTCTGGATTTTGAAGTTGTAGAGTTCCTAGTTGCGGAGTGTCTAGATGGAAGTTTCTAGTTGTTGAGTTTCTAGTTGACGAGTTTCTATTTGCGAAGTCTCAAGTTGTGGAGTTTCTAGCTGTTGAGTTTCTAGTTGCGGAGTTTCTAGTTGTGGAGTTTCTAGTTGTGGAGTTTCTAGTTGTGGAATTTGTAGTTGTGGAGTATCTAGTTGTGGTGTTTCAAGTTGTGGAGTTTCTAGCTGTGGAGTTTGTAGTTGCGGAGTTTCTAGTGGCAGAGGTTCTAGCTGCGGAGTTTTCTAGTTGCGGAGATTCTAGTGGCGGAGTTTCAAGTTGTGGAGTTTCTAGTTGCGGAGTTACCAGCTATGGAGTTTCTAGTTGCGGAGTCTCTAGTTGTGCAGTCTCTAGTTGTTGAGTTGCTAGTTGTGAAGTTTCTAGTTGTGGGGTTTCTAGCTGTGTAGTTTCTAGTTGCGGAGTTTCTAGTTGCAGAGTTTCTAGTTGCGGAGTTTCTAGTTGCAGAGATTCTAGTTGTGGAGTTTCTTGTTGGGGAGTTTCTAGTTGTTGAGTTTCTAGCTGTGGAGTTTCTAGTCGCGGAGTTTCTGGTTGCAGAGTTTCTAGTTGCGGAGTTTCTAGATGCTAAGTTTCTAGTTGTGGAGTTTCTAGTTGTGGAGTTTTAGTTGTGGAGTTTCAAGTTGTGGAATTTCAAGTTGTGGAATTTATAGGTGTCGAGTTTCTAGTTGTTGAGTTTCTAGTTGTGGAGTTTCTAGTTGTAGAGTTCCTAGTTGTGGAGTTTCTAGTGGTGGAGTTTCTCGTTGTTGAGTTTCTAGTTGCTGAGTTTCTAGTCACGAAGTCTCAAATTGTGGAGTTTCTAGCTCTGGATTTTGAAGTTGTAGAGTTCCTAGTTGCGGAGTGTCTAGATGGAAGTTTCTAGTTGTTGAGTTTCTAGTTGACGAGTTTCTATTTGCGAAGTCTCAAGTTGTGGAGTTTCTAGCTGTGGAGTTTCTAGTTTAGGAGTTTGTAGCTGCGGAGTTTCTAGTTGATGAGCTTCTAGTTGTTGAGATTCTAGTGTCCGAGTTTCTAGTTGCGAAGTCTCAAGTTGTGCAGTTTCTAGCTGTGGAGTTTCTAGTTGTGGAGTTTCTAGTTGTGGAATTTGTAGTTGTGGAGTATCGTGTTGTGGTGTTTCAAGTTGTGGAGTTTCTAGCTGTGGAGTTTCAAGTTGCGGAGTTTCTAGTTGAAGATTTTCTAGTTTCGGAGTTTTCTAGTTGTGAAGTTTCTAGTTGCAGAGTTTCTTGTTGCGGAGTTTTCTAGTTGGGGAGATTCTAGTTGCGGAGTTTCTAGTTGTGGAGTTTCTAGTTGCGGAATTTGTAGTTGTGTAGTATCTAGTTGTGGTGTTTCAAGTTGTGGAGTCTGTAGTTGTGAAGTATCTATATGTTGGGTTTCAAGTTGTGGAGTTTCTAGCTGTGGAGTTTCTAGCTGTGGAGTTTCTAGTGGTTGAGTTTCCAGTTGACGAGTTTCTATTTGCGAAGTCTCAAGTTGTGGAGTTTCTAGCTGTAAAGTTTCTAGTTGCAGAGTTTCTAGTTGCGGAGTTTTCAGTTGTGGAGTTTCTAGTTGTGGAATTTTAATCTGTGTAGTTTCTAGTTGTGGAGTCTCAATTTTGAAGTTGCTAGTTGTGGAGTTCCTAGTTGTGGAGTTTCTAGTTGTGGAGTGTCTATTTGTGGAGTTTCTAGTTGTGAAGTTTCTAGTTGTAGAGTTTCTAGTTGGAGTTTTTAGTTTTCGAGCTTCTAGTTGTAGATTTCCTATTTGCAGAGTTCCTCGTTGTTGGGTTTCTAGTTGTGGAAATTCTAGCTGTGGAGTTTCTACGTATGGAATCTCTAGTCGAGGAGCTTCCAGTTGTGTAGTTTCTATCTGAGGAGTTTCTAAATGCAAAGTCTCTAGTTTTGCAGTCTCTAGTTGTGGAGTTCTAGTTGTGGAGTTTCTTGTTGGGGAGTTTCTAGTTTTGAAGTTTCTAGTTGTGGATTTTCTAGTTGCGGAGTTTCTAGATGCGGAGTTTCCAGTTGGGGAGTTTTTACTTGAGTTTATAGTTGTGGAGTTTCTAGTTGTGGAGTTTGTTGTTGCAGAGTTTCGATTTGCAGAGTTTCAAGTTGTGGAGTTTCTAGTTGGAGTTTTTAGTTTTCGAGTTCCTAGTTGTAGATTTTCTATTTGCAGAGTTCCTAGTTGTGGAGTTTCTAGTTGTGCGGTTTCTAGTTGTGGAAATTCTAGCTGTGGAGTTTCTACTTATGAAATCTCTAGTTGTGGAGTTTCTAGTTGTGGAGTTTCTAGTTGTGGAGTTTCTAGTTGCGGAGTTTCTAGTTGCGGAGTTTCCAGTTGGGGAGTTTCTACTTGGGTTTATAGTTGTGGAATTTCTAGTTGCAGAGTTTCGAGTTGCGGAGTTTCAAGTTGTGGAGTTTCTAGTTGCGGAGTTTCTAGTTGCGGAGTTTCTAGCTGCGGAGTTTCTAGTTGCGGAGTCTCTAGTTGTGCAGTCTCTAGTTGTTGAGTTTCTAGTTGTGAAGTTTATAGTTGAGGGGTTTCTAGCTGTGGAGTTTCTAGTTGCGGAGTTTCTATTTGCAGAGTTTCTAGTTGCGGAGTTTTTAGCTGCAGAGTTTCTAGTTGTGGAGTTTCTAGTTGTGGAGTTTCTAGTTGTGGAGTTTTAGTTGTGGCGTTTCCAGTTGAGGAATTTATAGGTGTGGAGTTTGTAGTTGTTGAGTTTCTAGTTGTCGGGTTTCTAGTTGCAGAATTTCTAGTTGTGGAGTGTCTAGTTGTGGAGCTTTTAGTTGAAGAGTCTCTAGTTGTTGAGTCTCTAGCTGTGAAAATTCTAGTTGTGGAGTTTCTAGTTGAAGAGTTTGTTGTTGCGGAGTTTCTAGATGGTGTTTTTCTAGTTGTAGAGTTTCTGGCTGTGGAGTTTAGAGGTGCGGAGTTTCTAGTTGTCGAGTTTCTAGTTGTGAGGTTTGTAGTTGTGGAGTTTCTAGTGGTAGAGTTTCTAGTTGTGGAATCTCTAGTTGTGGAGTTTCTAGTTGTGGAGTATCTAAATGCGAACTCTCAAGTTGTGGAGTTTCTACTTATGAAATCTCTCGTTGTGGAGTTTCTAGTTGTGGAGTTTCTAGTTGTGGAGTTTCTTGTTGGGGAGTTTCTAGTTGCGGAGTTTCTAGTTGCGGAGTTTCCAGTTGGGGAGTTTCTACTTGGGTTTATAGTTGTGGAAATTCTAGTTGCAGAGTTTCGAGTTGCGGAGTTTCAAGTTGTGGAGTTTCTAGTTGCGGAGTTTCTAGTTGCGGAGTCTCTAGTTGTGCAGTCTCTAGTTGTTGAGTTTCTAGTTGTGAAGTTTATAGTTGAGGGGTTTCTAGCTGTGGAGTTTCTAGTTGCGGAGTTTCTATTTGCAGAGTTTCTAGTTGCGGAGTTTTTAGCTGCAGAGTTTCTAGTGTTGGAGTTTTAGTTGTGCGTTTCCAGTTGAGGAATTCATAGGTGTGGAGTTTGTAGTATTTGAGTTTCTAGTTATCGGGTTTCTAGTTGCAGAATTTCTAGTGGTGGAGTGTCTAGTTGTGGAGCTTTTATTTGAAGAGTCTCTAGTTGTTGAGTCTCTAGCTGTGGAAATTCTAGTTGTGGAGTTTCTAGTTGAAGAGTTTGTTGTTGCGGAGTTTCTAGATTGTGTTTTTCTAGTTGTAGAGTTTCTGGCTGTGGAGTTTCCAGTTGCGGAGTTTCTAGTTGTGGAGTTTCTAGTTGTGAGGTTTGTAGTTGTGGAGTTTCTAGTGGTAGAGTTTCTAGTTGTGGAATCTCTAGTTGTGGAGTTTCTAGTTGTGGAGTATCTAAATGCGAACTCTCAAGTTGTGGAGTTTCTAGTTGTGGAGTTTCTAGCTGTGGAGTTTCTAGTTATTGAGTTTCTAGTTGACGAGTTTCTATTTGCGAAGTCTCAAGTGTTGGAGTTTCTAGCTGTGGAGTTTCTAGTTGCGGAGTTTGTAGTTGCGGAGTTTGTAGTTGCAGAGTTTCTAGTTGTGGAGATTCTATTTGCCGAGTTTCTTGTTGCGAAGTCTCAAGTTGTGGAGTTTCTAGCTGTGGAGTTTCTAGTTGCGGAGTTTCTAGTTGTGGAGTTTCTAGTTGTGGAGTTTCTAGTTGTGGATTTTGTAGTTGTGGAGTATCTAGTTGTGGTGTTTCAAGTTGTGGAGTTTCTAGCTGTGGAGTTTCTAGTTGCGGAGTTTCTAGTGGCAGAGTTTCTAGCTGCGGAGTTTTCTAGTTGCGGAGATTCTAGTGGCGGAGTTTCAAGTTGTGGAGTTTCTAGTTGCGGAGTTACTAGCTATGGAGTTTCTAGTTGCGGAGTCTCTAGTTGTGCAGTCTCTAGTTGTTGAGTTGCTAGTTGTGAAGTTTCTAGTTGTGGGGTTTCTAGCTGTGTAGTTTCTAGTTGCGGAGTTTCTACTTGCAGAGTTTCTAGTTGCGGAGTTTCTAGTTGCAGAGATTCTAGTTGTGGAGTTTCTAGTTGGGGAGTTTCTAGTTGTTGAGTTTCTAGCTGTGGAGTTTCTAGTCGCGGAGTTTCTGGTTGCAGAGTTTCTAGTTGCGGAGTTTCTAGATGCTGAGTTTCTAGTTGTGGAGTTTTTAGTTGTGGAATTTTAGTTGTGGAGTTTCAAGTTGTGGAATTTCAAGTTGTGGAATTTATAGGTGTCGAGTTTCTAGTTGTTGAGTGTCTAGTTGTGGAGTTTCTAGTTGTAGAGTTCCTAGCTGTGGAGTTTCTAGTGGTGGAGTTTCTAGTTGTTGAGTTTCTAGTTGCTGAGTTTCTAGTCGCGAAGTCTCAAATTGTGGAGTTTCTAGCTCTGGATTTTGAAGTTGTAGAGTTCCTAGTTGCGGAGTGTCTAGATGGAAGTTTCTAGTTGTTGAGTTTCTAGTTGACGAGTTTCTATTTGCGAAGTCTCAAGTTGTGGAGTTTCTAGCTGTTGAGTTTCTAGTTGCGGAGTTTCTAGTTGTGGAGTTTCTAGTTGTGGAGTTTCTAGTTGTGGAATTTGTAGTTGTGGAGTATCTAGTTGTGGTGTTTCAAGTTGTGGAGTTTCTAGCTGTGGAGTTTGTAGTTGCGGAGTTTCTAGTGGCAGAGGTTCTAGCGGCGGAGTTTTCTAGTTGCGGAGATTCTAGTGGCGGAGTTTCAAGTTGTGGAGTTTCTAGTTGCGGAGTTACTTGCTATGGAGTTTCTAGTTGCGGAGTCTCTAGTTGTGCAGTCTCTAGTTGTTGAGTTGCTAGTTGTGAAGTTTCTAGTTGTGGGGTTTCTAGCTGTGTAGTTTCTAGTTGCGGAGTTTCTAGTTGCAGAGTTTCTAGTTGCGGAGTTTCTAGTTGCAGAGATTCTAGTTGTGGAGTTTCTTGTTGGGGAGTTTCTAGTTGTTGAGTTTCTAGCTGTGGAGTTTCTAGTCGCGGAGTTTCTGGTTGCAGAGTTTCTAGTTGCGGAGTTTCTAGATGCTAAGTTTCTAGTTGTGGAGTTTCTAGTTGTGGAGTTTTAGTTGTGGAGTTTCAAGTTGTGGAATTTCAAGTTGTGGAATTTATAGGTGTCGAGTTTCTAGTTGTTGAGTGTCTAGTTGTGGAGTTTCTAGTTGTAGAGTTCCTAGTTGTGGAGTTTCTAGTGGTGGAGTTTCTCGTTGTTGAGTTTCTAGTTGCTGAGTTTCTAGTCGCGAAGTCTCAAATTGTGGAGTTTCTAGCTCTGGATTTTGAAGTTGTAGAGTTCCTAGTTGCGGAGTGTCTAGATGGAAGTTTCTAGTTGTTAAGTTTCTAGTTGACGAGTTTCTATTTGCGAAGTCTCAAGTTGTGGAGTTTCTAGCTGTGGAGTTTCTAGTTTAGGAGTTTGTAGCTGCGGAGTTTCTAGTTGATGAGCTTCTAGTTGTTGAGATTCTAGTGTCCGAGTTTCTAGTTGCGAAGTCTCAAGTTGTGCAGTTTCTAGCTGTGGAGTTTCTAGTTGTGGAGTTTCTAGTTGTGGAATTTGTAGTTGTGGAGTATCGTGTTGTGGTGTTTCAAGTTGTGGAGTTTCTAGCTGTGGAGTTTCTAGTTGCGGAGTTTCTAGTTGCAGATTTTCTAGTTTCGGAGTTTTCTAGTTGTGAAGTTTCTAGTTGCAGAGTTTCTTGTTGCGGAGTTTTCTAGTTGGGGAGATTCTAGTTGCGGACTTTCTAGTTGTGGAGTTTCTAGTTGCGGAATTTGTAGTTGTGTAGTATCTAGTTGTGGTGTTTCAAGTTGTGGAGTCTGTAGTTGTGAAGTATCTATATGTTGGGTTTCAAGTTGTGGAGTTTCTAGCTGTGGAGTTTCTAGCTGTGGAGTTTCTAGTGGTTGAGTTTCCAGTTGACGAGTTTCTATTTGCGAAGTCTCAAGTTGTGGAGTTTCTAGCTGTAAAGTTTCTAGTTGCAGAGTTTCTAGTTGCGGAGTTTTCAGTTGTGGAGTTTCTAGTTGTGGAATTTTAATCTGTGTAGTTTCTAGTTGTGGAGTCTCAATTTTGAAGTTGCTAGTTGTGGAGTTCCTAGTTGTGGAGTTTCTAGTTGTGGAGTGTCTATTTGTGGAGTTTCTAGTTGTGAAGTTTCTAGTTGTAGAGTTTCTAGTTGGAGTTTTTAGTTTTTGAGTTTCTAGTTGTAGATTTTCTATTTGCAGAGTTCCTAGTTGTGGAGTTTCTAGTTGTGGGGTTTCTAGTTGTGGAACTTGTAGTTGTGGAGTATCTAGTTGTGGTGTTTCAAGTTATGGAGTTTCTAGCTGTGGAGTTTCTAGTTGCGGAGTCTCTAGTTGTGCAGTCTCTAGTTGTTGAGTTTCTAGTTGTGAAGTTTATAGTTGAGGGGTTTCTAGCTGTGGAGTTTCTAGTTGCGGAGTTTCTATTTGCAGAGTTTCTAGTTGCGGAGTTTTTAGCTGCAGAGTTTCTAGTTGTGGAGTTTCTAGTTGTGGAGTTTCTAGTTGTGGAGTTTTAGTTGTGGCGTTTCCAGTTGAGGAATTTATAGGTGTGGAGTTTGTAGTTGTTGAGTTTCTAGTTGTCGGGTTTCTAGTTGCAGAATTTCTAGTTGTGGAGTGTCTAGTTGTGGAGCTTTTAGTTGAAGAGTCTCTAGTTGTTGAGTCTCTAGCTGTGAAAATTCTAGTTGTGGAGTTTCTAGTTGAAGAGTTTGTTGTTGCGGAGTTTCTAGATGGTGTTTTTCTAGTTGTAGAGTTTCTGGCTGTGGAGTTTAGAGGTGCGGAGTTTCTAGTTGTCGAGTTTCTAGTTGTGAGGTTTGTAGTTGTGGAGTTTCTAGTGGTAGAGTTTCTAGTTGTGGAATCTCTAGTTGTGGAGTTTCTAGTTGTGGAGTATCTAAATGCGAACTCTCAAGTTGTGGACTTTCTACTTATGATATCTCTAGTTGTGGAGTTTCTAGTTGTGGAGTTTCTAGTTGTGGAGTTTCTTGTTGGGGAGTTTCTAGTTGCGGAGTTTCTAGTTGCGGAGTTTCCAGTTGGGGAGTTTCTACTTGGGTTTATAGTTGTGTAAATTCTAGTTGGAGAGTTTCGAGTTGCGGAGTTTCAAGTTGTGGAGTTTCTAGTGCGGAGTTTCTAGTTGCGGAGTCTCTAGTTGTGCAGTCTCTAGTTGTTGAGTTTCTAGTTGTGAAGTTTATAGTTGAGGGGTTTCTAGCTGTGGAGTTTCTAGTTGCGGAGTTTCTATTTGCAGAGTTTCTAGTTGCGGAGTTTTTAGCTGCAGAGTTTCTAGTGTTGGAGTTTTAGTTGTGCGTTTCCAGTTGAGGAATTCATAGGTGTGGAGTTTGTAGTATTTGAGTTTCTAGTTATCGGGTTTCTAGTTGCAGAATTTCTAGTGGTGGAGTGTCTAGTTGTGGAGCTTTTATTTGAAGAGTCTCTAGTTGTTGAGTCTCTAGCTGTGGAAATTCTAGTTGTGGAGTTTCTAGTTGAAGAGTTTGTTGTTGCGGAGTTTCTAGATTGTGTTTTTCTAGTTGTAGAGTTTCTGGCTGTGGAGTTTCCAGTTGCGGAGTTTCTAGTTGTGGAGTTTCTAGTTGTGAGGTTTGTAGTTGTGGAGTTTCTAGTGGTAGAGTTTCTAGTTGTGGAATCTCTAGTTGTGGAGTTTCTAGTTGTGGAGTATCTAAATGCGAACTCTCAAGTTGTGGAGTTTCTAGTTGTGGAGTTTCTAGCTGTGGAGTTTCTAGTTATTGAGTTTCTAGTTGACGAGTTTCTATTTGCGAAGTCTCAAGTGTTGGAGTTTCTAGCTGTGGAGTTTCTAGTTGCGGAGTTTCTAGCTGTGGAGTTTCTAGTTGCGGAGTTTCTAGTTGTGGAGTTTCTAGTTGTGGAGTTTCTAGTTGAGGAATTTGTAGTTGTGGAGTATCTAGTTGTGGTGTTTCAAGTTGTGGAGTTTCTAGCTGTGGAGTTTCTAGTTGCGGAGTTTCTAGTGGCAGAGTTTCTAGCTGCGGAGTTTTCTAGTTGCGGAGATTCTAGTGGCGGAGTTTCAAGTTGTGGAGTTTCTAGTTGCGGAGTTACTAGCTCTGGAGTTTCTAGTTGCGGAGTCTCTAGTTGTGCAGTCTCTAGTTGTTGAGTTGCTAGTTGTGAAGTTTCTAGTTGTGGGGTTTCTAGCTGTGTAGTTTCTAGTTGCGGAGTTTCTAGTTGCAGAGTTTCTAGTTGCGGAGTTTCTAGTTGCAGAGATTCTAGTTGTGGAGTTTCTAGTTGGGGAGTTTCTAGTTGTTGAGTTTCTAGCTGTGGAGTTTCTAGTCGCGGAGTTTCTGGTTGCAGAGTTTCTAGTTGCGGAGTTTCTAGATGCTGAGTTTCTAGTTGTGGAGTTTTTAGTTGTGGAATTTTAGTTGTGGAGTTTCAAGTTGTGGAATTTCAAGTTGTGGAATTTATAGGTGTCGAGTTTCTAGTTGTTGAGTGTCTAGTTGTGGAGTTTCTAGTTGTAGAGTTCCTAGCTGTGGAGTTTCTAGTGGTGGAGTTTCTAGTTGTTGAGTTTCTAGTTGCTGAGTTTCTAGTCGCGAAGTCTCAAATTGTGGAGTTTCTAGCTCTGGATTTTGAAGTTGTAGAGTTCCTAGTTGCGGAGTGTCTAGATGGAAGTTTCTAGTTGTTGAGTTTCTAGTTGACGAGTTTCTATTTGCGAAGTCTCAAGTTGTGGAGTTTCTAGCTGTTGAGTTTCTAGTTGCGGAGTTTCTAGTTGTGGAGTTTCTAGTTGTGGAGTTTCTAGTTGTGGAATTTGTAGTTGTGGAGTATCTAGTTGTGGTGTTTCAAGTTGTGGAGTTTCTAGCTGTGGAGTTTGTAGTTGCGGAGTTTCTAGTGGCAGAGGTTCTAGCTGCGGAGTTTTCTAGTTGCGGAGATTCTAGTGGCGGAGTTTCAAGTTGTGGAGTTTCTAGTTGCGGAGTTACTAGCTATGGAGTTTCTAGTTGCGGAGTCTCTAGTTGTGCAGTCTCTAGTTGTTGAGTTGCTAGTTGTGAAGTTTCTAGTTGTGGGGTTTCTAGCTGTGTAGTTTCTAGTTGCGGAGTTTCTAGTTGCAGAGTTTCTAGTTGCGGAGTTTCTAGTTGCAGAGATTCTAGTTGTGGAGTTTCTTGTTGGGGAGTTTCTAGTTGTTGAGTTTCTAGCTGTGGAGTTTCTAGTCGCGGAGTTTCTGGTTGCAGAGTTTCTAGTTGCGGAGTTTCTAGATGCTAAGTTTCTAGTTGTGGAGTTTCTAGTTGTGGAGCTTTAGTTGTGGAGTTTCAAGTTGTGGAATTTCAAGTTGTGGAATTTATAGGTGTCGAGTTTCTAGTTGTTGAGTTTCTAGTTGTGGAGTTTCTAGTGGTAGAGTTCCTAGTTGTGGAGTTTCTAGTGGTGGAGTTTCTCGTTGTTGAGTTTCTAGTTGCTGAGTTTCTAGTCACGAAGTCTCAAATTGTGGAGTTTCTAGCTCTGGATTTTGAAGTTGTAGAGTTCCTAGTTGCGGAGTGTCTAGATGGAAGTTTCTAGTTGTTGAGTTTCTAGTTGACGAGTTTCTATTTGCGAAGTCTCAAGTTGTGGAGTTTCTAGCTGTGGAGTTTCTAGTTTAGGAGTTTGTAGCTGCGGAGTTTCTAGTTGATGAGCTTCTAGTTGTTGAGATTCTAGTGTCCGAGTTTCTAGTTGCGAAGTCTCAAGTTGTGCAGTTTCTAGCTGTGGAGTTTCTAGTTGTGGAGTTTCTAGTTGTGGAATTTGTAGTTGTGGAGTATCGTGTTGTGGTGTTTCAAGTTGTGGAGTTTCTAGCTGTGGAGTTTCAAGTTGCGGAGTTTCTAGTTGCAGATTTTCTAGTTTCGGAGTTTTCTAGTTGTGAAGTTTCTAGTTGCAGAGTTTCTTGTTGCGGAGTTTTCTAGTTGGGGAGATTCTAGTTGCGGAGTTTCTAGTTGTGGAGTTTCTAGTTGCGGAATTTGTAGTTGTGTAGTATCTAGTTGTGGTGTTTCAAGTTGTGGAGTCTGTAGTTGTGAAGTATCTATATGTTGGGTTTCAAGTTGTGGAGTTTCTAGCTGTGGAGTTTCTAGCTGTGGAGTTTCTAGTGGTTGAGTTTCCAGTTGACGAGTTTCTATTTGCGAAGTCTCAAGTTGTGGAGTTTCTAGCTGTAAAGTTTCTAGTTGCAGAGTTTCTAGTTGCGGAGTTTTCAGTTGTGGAGTTTCTAGTTGTGGAATTTTAATCTGTGTAGTTTCTAGTTGTGGAGTCTCAATTTTGAAGTTGCTAGTTGTGGAGTTCCTAGTTGTGGAGTTTCTAGTTGTGGAGTGTCTATTTGTGGAGTTTCTAGTTGTGAAGTTTCTAGTTGTAGAGTTTCTAGTTGGAGTTTTTAGTTTTTGAGTTTCTAGTTGTAGATTTTCTATTTGCAGAGTTCCTAGTTGTGGAGTTTCTAGTTGTGGGGTTTCTAGTTGTGGAACTTGTAGTTGTTGAGTATCTAGTTGTGGTGTTTCAAGTTATGGAGTTTCTAGCTGTGGAGTTTCTAGTTGTGGAGTTTCTAGTGGCAGAGTTTCTAGTTGCGGAGTTTTCTAGTTGTTGAGATTCTAGTGGCGGAGTTTCAAGTTGTGGAGTTTCTAGTTGCGGAGTCTATAGTTGTGCAGTCTATAGTTGTTGAGTTGATAGTTGCAGAGTTTCAAGTTGCGGAGTTTCTAGTTGCAGAGTTTCTAGTTGTGGAGTTTATAGTTGGAGAGTTTCGAGGTTCAGAGTTTCTAGTTTTGGAGTTTCTAGTTGTGGAGTTTTAGTTGTGGAGTTTCAAGTTGTGGAATTTATAGGTGTGGAGTTTCTAGTTGTTGAGTGTCTAGTTGTGGAGTTTCTAGCTGTGGAGTTTCTAGTGGTTGAGTTTCCAGTTGACGAGTTTATATTCGCGAAGTCTCAAGTGTTGGAGTTTCTAGCTGTAAATTTCTAGTTGCGGAGTTTCTAGTTGCGGAGTTTCCAGATGTGGGGTTTCTCGTTGTGGAATTTGTAGTTGTGGAGTATCTAGTTGTGGTGTTTCAAGTTGTGGAGTTTCTAGCTGTGGAGTTTCTAGTTGTGGAGTTTCTTGTGTCAGGGTTTCTAGTTGCGGAGTTTTCTAGTTGTGGAGATTCTAGTGGCGGAGTTTCAAGTTGTAGAGTTTCTAGTTGTTGAGTGTCTAGTTGTGGAGTTTCTAGCTGTGGAGTTACTAGCTGTGGAGTTTCCAGGTGCGGAGTCTCTAGTTTTGCAGTCTATAGTTGTTGAGTTGCTAGTTGTGAAGTTTATAGTTGTGGGGTTTCTAGCTGTGGAGTGTCTAGTTGCGGGGTTCGTAGTTGCAGAGTTTCTAGTTTCGGAGTTTCTAGTTGCAGAGATTCTAGTGGTGGAGTTTCTAGTCGGAGTCTCTAGTTGTGGAGTTTCTAGCTGTGGAGTTTCTAGTGGTTGAGTTTTCAGTTGACGAGTTTCTATTTGCGAAGTCTCAACTTGTGGAGTTTCTAGCTGTAAAGTTTCTAGTTGCAGAGTTTCTAGTTGCGAAGTTTCCAGTTGTGGAGTTTCCAGTTGTGGAAATTCAATCTGTGTAGTTTATAGTTGTGGATTCTCAATTTTGGAGTTCCAAGTTGTGGAGTCTCTAGTTGTGAAGTTTCTAGTTGTCGAGTATCTAGTTGGAGTTTTTAGATTTCGAGCTTCTAGTTGTAGATTTTCTATTTGCAGAGTTCCTCGTTGTTGGGTTTCTAGTTGTGGAAATTCTAGCTGTAGAGTTTCTACTTATGGAATCTCTAGTCGAGGAGTTTCTAGTTGTGTAGTTTCTATCTGAGGAGTTTCCAAATGCAAAGTCTCTAGTTGTGCAGTCTCTAGTTGTGGAGTTTCTAGTTGTGGAGTTTCTTGTTGGGGAGTTTCTAGTTGTGAAGTTTCTAGTTGTGGATTTTCTAGTTGCGGATTTTCTAGTTGCGGAGTTTCCAGTTGGGGAGTTTCTACTTGAGTTTATTGTTGTGGATTTTCTAGTTGCAGAGTTTCGATTTGCAGAGATTCAAGTTGTGGAGTTTCTAGTTGCAGTTTTTAGTTTTCGAGTTTCTAGTTGTAGATTTTCTATTTGCAGAGTTCCTAGTTGTGGAGTTTCTAGTTGTGGGGTTTCTAGTTGTGGAAATTCTAGCTGTGGAGTTTCTACTTATGAAATCTCTAGTTGTGGAGTTTCTATTTGTGGAGTTTCTAGTTGTGGAGTTTCTTGTTGGGGAGTTTCTAGTTGCGGAGTTTCTAGTTGCGAAGTTTCTAGTTGGGGAGTTTCTACTTGGGTTTATAGTTGTGGAATTTCTAGTTGCAGAGTTTCGAGTGGCGGAGTTTCAAGTTGTGGAGTTTCTAGTTGCGGAGTTTCTAGTTGCGGAGTCTCTAGTTGTGCAGCCTCTAGTTGTTGAGTTTCTAGTTGTGAAGTTTATAGTTGAGGGGTTTCTAGCTGTGGAGTTTCTAGTTGCGGAGTTTCTATTTGCAGAGTTTCTAGTTGCGGAGTTTTTAGCTGCAGAGTTTCTAGTTGTGGAGTTTCTAGTTGTGGAGTTTCTAGTTGTGGAGTTTTAGTTGTGGCGTTTCCAGTTGAGGAATTTATAGGTGTGGAGTTTGTAGTTGTTGAGTTTCTAGTTGTCGGGTTTCTAGTTGCAGAATTTCTAGTTGTGGAGTGTCTAGTTGTGGAGCTTTTAGTTGAAGAGTCTCTAGTTGTTGAGTCTCTAGCTGCGGAAATTCTGGTTGTGGAGTTTCTAGTTGAAGAGTTTGTTGTTGCGGAGTTTCTAGATGGTGTTTTTCTAGTTGTAGAGTTTCTGGCTGTGGAGTTTAGAGGTGCGGAGTTTCTGGTTGTGGAGTTTCTAGTTGTGAGGTTTGTAGTTGTGGAGTTTCTAGTGGTAGAGTTTCTAGTTGTGGGGTTTCTAGTTGTGGAGTTTCTAGTTGTGGAGTTTTAGTTGTGGCGTTTCCAGTTGAGGAATTTATAGGTGTGGAGTTTGTAGTTGTTGAGTTTCTGGTTGTCGGGTTTCTAGTTGCAGAATTTCTAGTTGTGGAGTGTCTAGTTGTGGAGCTTTTAGTTGAAGAGTCTCTAGTTGTTGAGTCTCTAGCTGTTGAAATTCTAGTTGTGGAGTTTCTAGTTGAATAGTTTGTTGTTGCGGAGTTTCTAGATGGTGTTTTTCAAGTTGTAGAGTTTCTGGCTGTGGAGTTTCCAGTTGCGGAGTTTCTAGTTGTGCAGTTTCTAGTTGTGAGGTTTGTAGTTGTGGAGTTTCTAGTGGTAGAGTTTCTAGTTGTGGGGTTTCTAGTTGTGGAGTTTCTAGTTGTGGAGTTTTAGTTGTGGCGTTTCCAGTTGAGTAATTTATAGGTGTGGAGTTTGTAGTTGTTGAGTTTCTGGTTGTCGGGTTTCTAGTTGCAGAATTTCTAGTTGTGGAGTATCTAGTTGTGGAGCTTTTAGTTGAAGAGTCTCTAGTTGTTGAGTCTCTAGCTGTTGAAATTCTAGTTGTGGAGTTTCTAGTTGAATAGTTTGTTGTTGCGGAGTTTCTAGATGGTGTTTTTCTAGTTGTAGAGTTTCTGGCTGTGGAGTTTCCAGTTGCGGAGTTTCTAGTTGTGCAGTTTCCAGTTGTGAGGTTTGTAGTTGTGGAGTTTCTAGTGGTAGAGTTTCTAGTTGTGGAATCTCTAGTTGTGGAGTTTGTAGTTGTGGAGTATTTAGTTGTGGTGTTTCAAGTTGTGGAGTTTCTAGCTGTGGAGTTTCTAGTTGCGGAGTTTCTAGTGGCAGAGTTTCTAGCTGCGGAGTTTTCTAGTTGTGGAGATTCTATTGGCGGAGTTTCAAGTTGTGGAGTTTCTAGTTGTGGGGTTTCTAGCTGTGTAGTTTCTAGTTGCGGAGTTTCTAGTTGCAGAGTTTCTAGTTGCGGAGTTTCTAGTTGCAGAGATTCTACTTGTGGAGTTTCTAGTTGGGGAGTTTCTAGTTGTTGAGTTTCTAGCTGTGGAGTTTCTAGTCGCGGAGTTTCTAGTTGCGGAGTTTCTAGTCGCGGAGATTCTGGTTGCAGAGTTTCTAGTTGCGGAGTTTCTAGATGCAGAGTTTCTAGTTGTGGAGTTTCTAGTGTTGGAGTTTTAGTTGTGGAGTTTCAAGTTGTGAAATTTCAAGTTGTGGAATTTATAGGTGTCGAGTTTCTAGTTGTTGAGTGTCTAGTTGTGGAGTTTCTAGTTGCGGAGTTTCTAGTTGTGGAGTTTCTAGTTGTGGAGTTTTGAGTTGCGGAGTTTCTGGTTGCGGAGTTTCAGGTTGTGGAGTTTCTAGTGGTGGAGTTGGTAGTTGTGGAGTATCTTGTTGTGGAGTTTCAAGTTGAGGAGTTTTTAGTTGCGGATTTCGAAGTTGTAGAGTTCCTAGTTGTGGAGTTTCTAGTGGTGGAGTTTCTAGTTGTTGAGTTTCTAGTTGCTGAGTTTCTAGTCGCGAAGTCTCAAATTGTGGAGTTTCTAGCTGTGGATTTTGAAGTTGTAGAGTTCCTAGTTGCGGAGTGTCTAGATGGAAGTTTCTAGTTGTTGAGTTTCTAGTTGACGAGTTTCTATTTGCGAAGTCTCAAGTTGTGGAGTTTCTAGCTGTGGAGTTTCTAGTTGCGGAGTTTGTAGCTGCGGAGTTTCTAGTTGCAGAGTTTCTAGTTGTGGAGATTCTAGTGTCCGAGTTTCTTGTTGCGAAGTCTCAAATTGTGGAGTTTCTAGTTGTGGAGTTTCTAGTTGTGGAATTTGTAGTTGTGGAGTATCGTGTTGTGGTGTTTCAAGTTGTGGAGTTTCTAGCTGTGGAGGTTCTAGTTGTGGAGTTTCTAGTTGCAGAGTTTCTAGTTGCGGAGTTTTCTAGTTGTGGAATTTCTAGTTGCAGAGTTTCGAGTTGCGGAGTTTCAAGTTGTGGAGTTTCTAGTTGCGGAGTTACTAGTTGCGGAGTCTCTAGTTGTGCAGCCTCTAGTTGTTGAGTTTCTAGTTGTGAAGTTTATAGTTGAGGGGTTTCTAGCTGTGGAGTTTCTAGTTGCGGAGTTTCTATTTGCAGAGTTTCTAGTTGCGGAGTTTTTAGCTGCAGAGTTTCTAGTTGTGGAGTTTCTAGTTGTGGAGTTTCTAGTTGTGGAGTTTTAGTTGTGGCGTTTCCAGTTGAGGAATTTATAGGTGTGGAGTTTGTAGTTGTTGAGTTTCTAGTTGTCGGGTTTCTAGTTGCAGAATTTCTAGTTGTGGAGTGTCTAGTTGTGGAGCTTTTAGTTGAAGAGTCTCTAGTTGTTGAGTCTCTAGCTGTGGAAATTCTGGTTGTGGAGTTTCTAGTTGAAGAGTTTGTTGTTGCGGAGTTTCTAGATGGTGTTTTTCTAGTTGTAGAGTTTCTGGCTGTGGAGTTTAGAGGTGCGGAGTTTCTGGTTGTGGAGTTTCTAATTGTGAGGTTTGTAGTTGTGGAGTTTCTAGTGGTAGAGTTTCTAGTTGTGGGGTTTCTAGTTGTGGAGTTTCTAGTTGTGGAGTTTTAGTTGTGGCGTTTCCAGTTGAGGAATTTATAGGTGTGGAGTTTGTAGTTGTTGAGTTTCTGGTTGTCGGGTTTCTAGTTGCAGAATTTCTAGTTGTGGAGTGTCTAGTTGTGGAGCTTTTAGTTGAAGAGTCTCTAGTTGTTGAGTCTCTAGCTGTTGAAATTCTAGTTGTGGAGTTTCTAGTTGAATAGTTTGTTGTTGCGGAGTTTCTAGATGGTGTTTTTCTAGTTGTAGAGTTTCTGGCTGTGGAGTTTCCAGTTGCGGAGTTTCTAGTTGTGCAGTTTCTAGTTGTGAGGTTTGTAGTTGTGGAGTTTCTAGTGGTAGAGTTTCTAGTTGTGGGGTTTCTAGTTGTGGAGTTTCTAGTTGTGGAGTTTTAGTTGTGGCGTTTCCAGTTGAGGAATTTATAGGTGTGGAGTTTGTAGTTGTTGAGTTTCTGGTTGTCGGGTTTCTAGTTGCAGAATTTCTAGTTGTGGAGTATCTAGTTGTGGAGCTTTTAGTTGAAGAGTCTCTAGTTGTTGAGTCTCTAGCTGTTGAAATTCTAGTTGTGGAGTTTCTAGTTGAATAGTTTGTTGTTGCGGAGTTTCTAGATGGTGTTTTTCTAGTTGTAGAGTTTCTGGCTGTGGAGTTTCCAGTTGCGGAGTTTCTAGTTGTGCAGTTTCTAGTTGTGAGGTTTGTAGTTGTGGAGTTTCTAGTGGTAGAGTTTCTAGTTGTGAAATCTCTAGTTGTGGAGTTTGTAGTTGTGGAGTATTTAGTTGTGGTGTTTCAAGTTGTGGAGTTTCTAGCTGTGGAGTTTCTAGTTGTGGAGTTTCTAGTGGCAGAGTTTCTAGCTGCGGAGTTTTCTAGTTGTGGAGATTCTATTGGCGGAGTTTCAAGTTGTGGAGTTTCTAGTTGTGGGGTTTCTAGCTGTGTAGTTTCTAGTTGCGGAGTTTCTAGTTGCAGAGTTTCTAGTTGCGGAGTTTCTAGTTGCAGAGATTCTACTTGTGGAGTTTCTAGTTGGGGAGTTTCTAGTTGTTGAGTTTCTAGCTGTGGAGTTTCTAGTCGCGGAGTTTCTAGTTGCGGAGTTTCTAGTCGCGGAGTTTCTGGTTGCAGAGTTTCTAGTTGCGGAGTTTCTAGATGCAGAGTTTCTAGTTGTGGAGTTTCTAGTGTTGGAGTTTTAGTTGTGGAGTTTCAAGTTGTGAAATTTCAAGTTGTGGAATTTATAGGTGTCGAGTTTCTAGTTGTTGAGTGTCTAGTTGTGGAGTTTCTAGTTGCGGAGTTTCTAGTTGTAGAGTTTCTAGTTGTGGAGTTTTGAGTTGCGGAGTTTCTGGTTGCGGAGTTTCAGGTTGTGGAGTTTCTAGTGGTGGAGTTGGTAGTTGTGGAGTATCTTGTTGTGGAGTTTCAAGTTGAGGAGTTTTTAGTTGCGGATTTCGAAGTTGTAGAGTTCCTAGTTGTGGAGTTTCTAGTGGTGGAGTTTCTAGTTGTTGAGTTTCTAGTTGCTGAGTTTCTAGTCGCGAAGTCTCAAATTGTGGAGTTTCTAGCTGTGGATTTTGAAGTTGTAGAGTTCCTAGTTGCGGAGTGTCTAGATGGAAGTTTCTAGTTGTTGAGTTTCTAGTTGACGAGTTTCTATTTGCGAAGTCTCAAGTTGTGGAGTTTCTAGCTGTGGAGTTTCTAGTTGCGGAGTTTGTAGCTGCGGAGTTTCTAGTTGCAGAGTTTCTAGTTGTGGAGATTCTAGTGTCCGAGTTTTTTGTTGCGAAGTCTCAAATTGTGGAGTTTCTAGTTGTGGAGTTTCTAGTTGTGGAATTTGTAGTTGTGGAGTATCGTGTTGTGGTGTTTCAAGTTGTGGAGTTTCTAGCTGTGGAGGTTCTAGTTGTGGAGTTTCTAGTTGCAGAGTTTCTAGTTGCGGAGTTTTCTAGTTGTGGAGATTCTAGTGGCGGAGTTTCAAGTTGTGGAGTTTCTAGTTGCGGAGTTACTAGCTGTGGAGTTTGTAGTGGCGGAGTCTCTAGTTGTGCAGTCTCTAGTTGTTGAGTTGCTAGTTGTGAAGTATATAGTTGTGGGGTTTCTAGCTGTGGAGTTTATAGTTGCAAAGTTTCTAGTTGCGGAATTTCTAGTTGCAGAGATTCTAGTTGGGAAGTTTCTAGTTGGGGAGTTTCTAGTTGCGGAGTTTCTAGTTGTGGAGTTTCTGGTTGCGGAATTTGTAGTTGTGGAGTATCTAGTTTTGGTGTTTCAAGTTGTGGGGTCCGTAGTTGTGGAGTATCTATATGTTGGGTTTCAAGTTGTGGAGTTTCTAGCTGTGGAGTTTCTAGTGGTTGAGTTTACAGTTGACGAGTTTCTATTTGCGAAGTCTCAAGTTGTGAAGTTTCTAGCTGTAAAGTTTCTAGTTGCAGAATTTCTAGTTGCGAAGTTTCCAGTTGTGGAAATTCAATCTGTGTAGTTTCTAGTTGTGGAGTCTCAACTTTGGAGTTCCTAGTTGTGGAGTCTCTAGTTGTCGCGTTTCTAGTTGTGGAGTGTCTATTTTTGGAGTTTCTAGTTGTGAAGTTTCTAGTTGTGGAGTTTCTAGTTGGAGTTTTTAGTTTTCGAGCTTCTAGTTGTAGATTTTCTATTTGCAGAGTTCCTCGTTGTTGGGTTGCTAGTTGTGAAAATTCTAGCTGTGGAGTTTCTACTTATGGAATCTCTAGTCGAGGAGTTTCTAGTTGTGTAGTTTCTATCTGAGGAGTTTCTAAATGCAAAGTCTCTAGTTGTGCAGTCTCTAGTTGTGGGGTTTCTAGTTGTGGAGTTTCTTGTTGGGTGGTTTCTAGTTGTGAAGTTTCTAGTTGTGGATTTTCTAGTTGCGGAGTTTCTAGTTGCGGAGTTTCTAGTTGGGGAGTTTCTACTTGAGTTTATAGTTGTGGATTTTCTAGTTGCAGAGTTTCGATTTGCAGAGTTTCAAGTTGTGGAGTTTCTAGTTGGAGTTTTTAGTTTTCGAGTTTCTAGTTGTAGATTTTCTATTTGCAGAGTTCCTAGTTGTGGAGTTTCTAGTTGTGGGGTTTCTAGTTGTGGAGTTTCTTGTTGGGGAGTTCCTAGTTGCGGAGTTTCCAGTTGGGGAGTTTCTACTTGGGTTTATAGTTGTGGAATTTCTAGTTGCAGAGTTTCGAGTTGCGGAGTTTCAAGTTGTGGAGTTTCTAGTTGCGGAGTTTCTAGTTGCGGAGTTTCTAGCTGCGGAGTTTCTAGTTGCGGAGTCTCTAGTTGTGCAGTCTCTAGTTGTTGAGTTTCTAGTTGTGAAGTTTATAGTTGAGGGGTTTCTAGCTGTGGAGTTTCTAGTTGCGGAGTTTCTATTTGCAGAGTTTCTAGTTGCGGAGTTTTTAGCTGCAGAGTTTCTAGTTGTGGAGTTTCTAGTTGTGGAGTTTCTAGTTGTGGAGTTTTAGTTGTGGCGTTTCCAGTTGAGGAATTTATAGGTGTGGAGTTTGTAGTTGTTGAGTTTCTGGTTGTCGGGTTTCTAGTTGCAGAATTTCTAGTTGTGGAGTGTCTAGTTGTGGAGCTTTTAGTTGAAGAGTCTCTAGTTGTTGAGTCTCTAGCTGTGGAAATTCTAGTTGTGGCGTTTCTAAATGAAGAGTTTGTTGTTGCGGAGTTTCAAGATGGTGTTTTTCTAGTTGTAGAGTTTCTGGCTGTGGAGTTTCCAGTTGCGGAGTTTCTAGTTGTGGAGTTTCTAGTTCTGAGGTTTGTAGTTGTTGAGTTTCAAGTGGTAGAGTTTCTAGTTGTGGAATCTCTAGTTGTGGAGTTTATAGTTGTGGAGTATCTAAATGCGAACTCTAAAGTTGTGGAGTTTCTAGCTGAGGAGTTTTTAGTTGTTGAGTTTCTAGTTGACGAGTTTCTATTTGCAAAGACTCAAGTGTTGGAGTTTCTAGCTGTGGAGTTTCTAGTTGCGGAGTTTGTAGTTGCGGAGTTACTAGTTGCAGAGTTTCTAGTTTTGGAGATTCTATTTGCCGAGTTTCTTGTTGCGAAGTCTCAAGTTTTGGAGTTTCTAGCTGTGGAGTTTCTAGTTGCGGAGTTTCTAGTTGTGGAGTTTCTAGTTGTGGAGTTTCTAGTTGTGGAATTTGTAGTTGTGGAGTATCTAGTTGTGGTGTTTCAAGTTGTGGAGTTTCTAGCTGTGGAGTTTCTAGTTGCGGAGTTTCTAGTGGCAGAGTTTCTAGCTGCGGAGTTTTCTAGTTGTGGAGATTCTAGTGGCGGAGTTTCAAGTTGTGGAGTTTTTAGTTGTGGGGTTTCTAGCTGTGTAGTTTCTAGTTGCGGAGTTTCTAGTTGCAGAGTTTCTAGCTGTGGAGTTTCTAGTCGCGGAGTTTCTAGTTGCGGAGTTTCTAGTCGCGGAGTTTCTGGTTGCAGAGTTTCTAGTTGCGTAGTTTCTAGATGCAGAGTTTCTAGTTGTGGAGTTTCTAGTTGTGGAGTTTTAGTTGTGGAGTTTAAAGTTGTGGAATTTCAAGTTGTGGAATTTATAGGTGTCGAGTTTCTAGTTGTTGAGTGTCTAGTTGTGGAGTTTCTAGTTGCGGAGTTTCTAGTTGTGGAGTTTCTACTTGTGGAGTTTCTAGTTGTGGAGTTTTGAGTTGCGGAGCTTCTGGTTGCGGAGTTTCAGGTTGTGGAGTTTCTAGTGGTGGAGTTGGTAGTTGTGGAGTATCTTGTTGTGGAGTTTCAAGTTGAGGAGTTTCTAGTTGTTGAGTTTCTCGTTGCTGAGTTTCTAGTCGCGAAGTCTCAAATTGTGGAGTTTCTAGCTGTGGATTTTGAAGTTGTAGAGTTCCTAGTTGCGGAGTGTCTAGATGGAAGTTTCTAGTTGTTGATTTTCTTGTTGACGAGTTTCTATTTGCGAAGTCTCAAGTTGTGGAGTTTCTAGCTGTGGAGTTTCTAGTTGCGGAGTTTGTAGCTGCGGAGTTTCTAGTTTCAGAGTTTCTAGTTGTGGAGATTCTAGTGTCCGAGTTTCTTGTTGCGAAGTCTCAAGTTGTGGAGTTTCTAGCTGTGGAGTTTCTAGTTGCGGAGTTTCTAGTTGCGGAGTTTCTAGTTGCGGAGTTTCTAGTTGTGGAATTTCTAGTTGTGGAATTTGTAGTTGTGGAGTATCGTATTGTGGTGTTTCAAGTTGTGGAGGTTCTAGCTGTGGAGTTTCTAGTTGTGGAGTTTCTAGTTGCAGAGTTTCTAGTTGCGGAGTTTTCTAGTTGTGGAGATTCTAGTGGCGGAGTTTCAAGTTGTGGGGTTTCTAGTTGCGGAGTTACTAGCTGTGGAGTTTGTAGTGGAGGAGTCTCTAGTTGTGCAGTCTCTAGTTGTTGAGTTGCTAGTTGTGAAGTATATAGTTGTGGGGTTTCTAGCTGTGGAGTTTCTAGTTGCGGAGTTTCTAGTTGCAAAGTTTCTAGTTGCGGAAGTTCTAGTTGCAGAGATTCTAGTTGGGGAGTTTCTAGTTGGGGAGTTTCTAGTTGCGGAGTTTCTAGTTGTGGAGTTTCTAGTTGCGGAATTCGTAGTTGTGGAGTATCTAGTTTTGGTGTTTCAAGTTGTGGAGTCTGTAGTTGTGGAGTATCTATATGTTGGGTTTCAAGTTGTGGAGTTTCTAGCTGTGGAGTTTCTAGTGGTTGAGTTTATTACAGTTGACGAGTTTCTATTTGCGAAGTCTCAAGTTGTGGAGTTTCTAGCTGTAAAGTTTCTAGTTGCAGAGTTTCTAGTTGCGAAGTTTCCAGTTGTGGAGTTTCCAGTTGTGGAAATTCAATCTGTGTAGTTTCTAGTTGTGGAGTGTCAATTTTGGAGTTCCTAGTTGTGGAGTCTCTAGTTGTCGAGTTTCTAGTTGTGGAGTGTCTATTTGTGGAGTTTCTAGTTGTGAAGTTTCTAGTTTTGGAGTTTCTAGTTGGAGTTTTTAGTTTTCGAGCTTCTAGTTGTAGATTTTCTATTTGCAGAGTTCCTCGTTGTTGGGTTTCTAGCTGTGGAAATTCTAGCTGTGGAGTTTCTACGTATGGAATCTCTAGTCGAGGAGTTTCCAGTTGTGTAGTTTCTATCTGAGGAGTTTCTAAATGCACAGTCTCTAGTTGTGCAGTCTCTAGTTGTGGAGTTCTAGTTGTGGAGTTTCTTGTTGGGGAGTTTCTAGTTTTGAAGTTTCTAGTTGTGGATTTTCTAGTTGCGGAGTTTCTAGTTGCGGAGTTTCCAGTTGGGGAGTTTCTACTTGAGTTTATAGTTGTGGAGTTTCTAGTTGTGGAGTTTGTTGTTGCAGAGTTTTGATTTGCAGAGTTTCAAGTTGTGGAGTTTCTAGTTGGAGTTTTTAGTTTTCGAGTTCCTAGTTGTAGATTTTCTATTTGCAGAGTTCCTATTTGTGGAGTTTCTACTTGTGGGGTTTCTAGTTGTGGAAATTCTAGCTGTGGAGTTTCTACTTATGAAATCTCTAGTTGTGGAGTTTCTAGTTGTGGAGTTTCTAGTTGTGGAGTTTCTAGTTGCGGAGTTTCTAGCTGCGGAGTTTCTAGTTGCGGAGTCTCTAGTTGTGCAGTCTCTAGTTGTTGAGTTTCTAGTTGTGAAGTTTATAGTTGAGGGGTTTCTAGCTGTGGAGTTTCTAGTTGCGGAGTTTCTATTTGCAGAGTTTCTAGTTGCGGAGTTTTTAGCTGCAGAGTTTCTAGTTGTGGAGTTTCTAGTTGTGGAGTTTCTAGTTGTGGAGTTTTAGTTGTGGCGTTTCCAGTTGAGGAATTTATAGGTGTGGAGTTTGTAGTTGTTGAGTTTCTAGTTGCAGAGTTTCTAGTTGCGGAGTTTCTAGATGCAGAGTTTCTAGTTGTGGAGTTTCAAGTTGTGGAGTTTTAGTTGTGGAGTTTCAAGTTGTGGAATTTCAAGTTGTGGAATTTATAGGTGTCGAGTTTCTAGTTGTTGAGTGTCTAGTTGTGGAGTTTCTAGTTGCGGAGTTTCTAGTTGTGGAGTTTCTACTTGTGTAGTTTCTAGTTGTGGAGTTTTGAGTTGCGGAGTTTCTGGTGTCGGAGTTTCAGGTTGTGGAGTTTCTAGTGGTGGAGTTGGTAGTTGTGGAGTATCTTGTTGTGGAGTTTCAAGTTGAGGAGTTTTTAGTTGTGGATTTTGAAGTTGTAGAGTTCCTAGTTGCGGAGTGTCTAGATGGAAGTTTCTAGTTGTTGAGTTTCTAGTTGACGAGTTTCTATTTGCGAAGTCTCAAGTTGTGGAGTTTCTAGCTGTGGAGTTTCTAGTTGCGGAGTTTGTAGCTGCGGAGTTTCTAGTTGCAGAGTTTCTAGTTGTGGAGATTCTAGTGTCCGAGTTTCTTGTTGCGAAGTCTGAAGTTGTGGAGTTTCTAGCTGTGGAGTTTCTAGTTGCGGAGTTTCTAGTTGCGGAGTTTCTAGTTGCGAAGTTTCTAGTTGTGGAGTTTCTAGTTGTGGAATTTGTAGTTGTGGAGTATCGTGTTGTGGTGTTTCAAGTTGTGGAGTTTCTAGCTGTTGAGTTTCTAGTTGTGGAGTTTCTAGTTGCAGAGTTTCTAGTTGCGGAGTTTTCTAGTTGTGGAGATTCTAGTGGCGGAGTTTCAAGTTGTGGAGTTTCTAGTTGCGGAGTTACTAGCTGTGGAGTTTGTAGTGGCGGAGTCTCTAGTTGTGCAGTCTCTAGTTGTTGAGTTGCTAGTTGTGAAGTATATAGTTGTCGAGTTTCTAGTTGTGGAGTGTCTACTTGTGGAGTTTCTAGTTGTGAAGTTTCTAGTTGTGGAGTTTCTAGTTGGAGTTTTCAGTTTTCGAGCTTCTAGTTGTAGATTTTCTATTTGCAGAGTTCCTCATTGTTGGGTTTCTAGTTGTGGAAATTCTAGCTGTGGAGTTTCTACTTATAGAATCTCTAGTCGAGGAGTTTCTAGTTGTGTAGTTTTTATCTGAGGAGTTTCTAAATGCAAAGTCTCTAGTTGTGCAGTCTCTAGTTGTGGAGTTTCTAGTTGTGGAGTTTCTTCTTGGGGAGTTTCTAGTTGTTAAGTTTCTATTTGTGGATTTTCTAGTTGCGGAGTTTCTAGTTGCGGAGTTTCCAGTTGGGGAGTTTCTACTTGAGTTTATAGTTGTGGATTTTCTAGTTGCAAAGTTTCGATTTGCAGAGTTTCAAGTTGTGGAGTTTCTAGTTGCGGAGATTCTAGCTGCGGAGTTTCTAGTTGCGGAGTCTCTAGTTGTGCAGTCTATATTTGTTGAGTTTCTAGTTGTGAAGTTTATAGTTGAGGGGTTTCTAGCTGTGGAGTTTCTAGTTGCGGAATTTCTATTTGCAGAGTTTCTAGTTGCGGAGTTTCTAGCTGCACAGTTTCTAGTTGTGGAGTTTCTTGTTGGGAAGTTTCTAGTTGCGGAGTTTCTAGTTGTGGAGTTTCTAGTTGTGGAGTTTCTAGTTGTGGAGCTTTTAGTTGAGGAGTCTCTAGGTGTTGAGTCTCTAGCGGCGGAAATTGTAGTTGTGGAGTTTCTAGTTGCAGAGTTTGTTGTTGCGGAGTTTCTAGATGAGGTTTTTCTAGTTGTAGAGTTTCTGGCTCTGCAGATTCCAGTTGCGGAGTTTTTAGTTGTGAGGTTTGTAGTTGTGGAGTTTCTAGTGGTGGAGTTTCTAGTTGTGGAGTCTCTAGTTGTGGAGTTTTTAGTTGTGGAGTTTCTAGTTGCGAACTCTCAAGTTGTGGAGTTTCTAGTTGTGGAATTTCTAGCTGTGGAGTTTCTAGTTGTTGAGTTTCTAGTTGACGAGTTTCTATTTGCGAAGTCTCAAGTTGTGGAATTTCTAGCTGTGGAGTTTCTAGTTGTGGAGTTTGTAGTTGCGGAGTTTCCAGTTGCAGAGTTTTAGTTGTGGAGATTCTAGTTGCCGAGTTTCTTGTTGCGATGTCTCAAGTTGTGGAGTTTCTATCTGTGAAGTTTCTAGTTGCAGAGTTTCTAGTTGTGGAGTTTCTAGTTGTGGAGTTTCTAGCTGTGGAGTTTCTAGTTGCGGAGTTTCTAGTGGCAGAGTTTCTAGTTGCGGAGTTTTCTAGTTGTGGAGATTCTAGCTGTGGAGTTTCTAGTTGCAGAGTTTCTAGTTGTGGAGTTTCTAGTTGTGGGATTTGTAGTTGTGGAGGATCGTGTTGTGGTGTTTCAAGTTGTGGAGTTTCTAGCTGTGGAGTTTCTAGTTGTGGAGTTTCTTGTGTCAGAGTTTCTAGTTGCGGAGTTTTCTAGTTGTGGAGATTCTAGTGGCGGAGTTTCAAGTTGTGAAGTTTCTAGTTGCGGAGTTACTAGCTGTGGAGTTTCCAGGTGCGGAGTCTCTAGTTTTGCAGTCTATAGTTGTTGAGTTGCTAGTTGTGAAGTTTATAGTTGTGGGGTTTCTAGCTGTGGAGTGTCTAGTTGCGGGGTTTGTAGTTGCAGAGTTTCTAGTTTCGGAGTTTCTAGTTGCAGAGATTCTAGTGGTGGAGTTTCTAGTTGTGGAGTCTCTAGTTGTGGAGTTTCTAGCTGTGGAGTTTCTAGTGGTTGAGTTTCCAGTTGACGAGTTTCTATTTGCGAAGTCTGAAGTTGTGGAGTTTCTAGCTGTAAAGTTTCTAGTTGCAGAGTTTCTAGTTGCGAAGTTTCCAGTTGTGGAAAATCAATCTGTGTAGTTTATAGTTGTGGAGTCTCAATTTTGGAGTTCCTAGTTGTGGAGTCTCTAGTGGTCGAGTTTCTAGTTGTGGAGTGTCTATTTGTGGAGTTTCTAGTTGTGAAGTTTCTAGTTGTGGAGTATCTAGTTGGAGTTTTTAGATTTCGAGCTTCTAGTTGTAAATTTTCTATTTGCAGAGTTCCTCGTTGTGGAGTTTGTAGTTGTGGGGTTTCTAGTTGTGGAAATTCTAGCTGTGGAGTTTCTACTTATGAAATCTATGAAATCTCTAGTTGTGGAGTTTCTAGTTGTGGAGTTTCTAGTTGTGGAGTTTCTTGTTGGGGAGTTTCTAGTTGCGGAGTTTCTAGTTGCGGAGTTTCCAGTTGGGGAGTTTCTACTTGGGTTTATAGTTGTGGAATTTCTAGTTGCAGAGTTTCGAGTTGCGGAGTTTCAAGTTGTGGAGTTTCTAGTTGCGGAGTTTGTAGTTGCGGAGTCTCTAGTTGTGCAGTCTCTAGTTGTTGAGTTTCTAGTTGTGAAGTTTATAGTTGAGGGGTTTCTAGCTGTGGAGTTTCTAGTTGCGGAGTTTCTATTTGCAGAGTTTCTAGTTGCGGAGTTTTTAGCTGCAGAGTTTCTAGTTGTGGAGTTTCTAGTTGTGGAGATTCTAGTTGTGGAGTTTCTAGTTGTGGAGTTTTAGTTGTGCGTTTCCAGTTGAGGAATTCATAGGTGTGGAGTTTGTAGTTGTTGAGTTTCTAGTTATCGGGTTTCTAGTTGCAGAATTTCTAGTGGTGGAGTGTCTAGTTGTGGAGCTTTTATTTGAAGAGTCCCTAGTTGTTGAGTCTCTAGCTGTGGAAATTCTAGTTGTGGAGTTTCTAGTTGAAGAGTTTGTTGTTGTGGAGTTTCTAGATTGTGTTTTTCTAGTTGTAGAGTTTCTGGCTGTGGAGTTTCCAGTTGCGGAGTTTCTAGTTGTGGAGTTTCTAGTTGTGAGGTTTGTAGTTGTGGAGTTTCTAGTGGTAGAGTTTCTAGTTGTGGAATCTCTAGTTGTGGAGTTTCTAGTTGTGGAGTATCTAAATGCGAACTCTCAAGTTGTGGAGTTTCTAGTTGTGGAGTTTCTAGCTGTGGAGTTTCTAGTTGTTGAGTTTCTAGTTGACGAGTTTCTATTTGCGAAGTCTCAAGTGTTGGAGTTTCTAGCTGTGGAGTTTCTAGTTGCGGAGTTTGTAGTTGCTAAGTTTGTAGTTGCAGAGTTTCTAGTTGTGGAGATTCTATTTGCCGAGTTTCTTGTTGCGAAGTCTCAAGTTGTGGAGTTTCTAGCTGTGGAGTTTCTAGTTGCGGAGTTTCTAGTTGTGGAGTTTCTAGTTGTGGAGTTTCTAGTTGTGGAATTTGTAGTTGTGGAGTATCTAGTTGTGGTGTTTCAAGTTGTGGAGTTTCTAGCTGTGGAGTTTCTAGTTGCGGAGTTTCTAGTGGCAGAGTTTCTAGCTGCGGAGTTTTCTAGTTGCGGAGATTCTAGTGGCGGAGTTTCAAGTTGTGGAGTTTCAAGTTGCGGAGATTCTAGCTGCGGAGTTTCTAGTTGCGGAGTCTCTAGTTGTGCAGCCTCTAGTTGTTGAGTTTCTAGTTGTGAAGTTTATAGTTGAGGGGTTTCTAGCTGTGGAGTTTCTAGTTGCGGAGTTTCTATTTGCAGAGTTTCTAGTTGCGGAGTTTTTAGCTGCAGAGTTTCTAGTTGTGGAGTTTCTAGTTGTGGAGTTTCTAGTTGTGGAGTTTTAGTTGTGGCGTTTCCAGTTGAGGAATTTATAGGTGTGGAGTTTGTAGTATTTGAGTTTCTAGTTGTCGGGTTTCTAGTTGCAGAATTTCTAGTTGTGGAGTGTCTAGTTGTGGAGCTTTTAGTTGAAGAGTCTCTAGTTGTTGAGTCTCTAGCTGTGGAAATTCTGGTTGTGGAGTTTCTAGTTGAAGAGTTTGTTGTTGCGGAGTTTCTAGATGGTGCTTTTCTAGTTGTAGAGTTTCTGGCTGTGGAGCTTAGAGGTGCGGAGTTTCTGGTTGTGGAGTTTCTAGTTGTGAGGTTTGTAGTTGTGGAGTTTCTAGTGGCAGAGTTTCTAGTTGTGGAATCTCTAGTTGTGGAGTTTCTAGTTGTGGAGTATCTAAATGCGAACTCTCAAGTTGTGGAGTTTCTAGTTGTGGAGTTTCTAGCTGTGGAGTTTTTAGTTGTTGAGTTTCTAGTTGACGAGTTTCTATTTGCGAAGTCTCAAGTGTTGGAGTTTCTAGCTGTGGAGTTTCTAGTTGCGGAGTTTGTAGTTGCGGAGTTTCTAGTTGCAGAGTTTCTAGTTATGGAGATTCTATTTGCCGAGTTTCTTGTTGCGAAGTCACAAGTTGTAGAGTTTCTGGCTGTGGAGTTTCCAGTTGCGGAGTTTCTAGTTGTGGAGTTTCTAGTTGTGAGGTTTGTAGTTGTGGAGTTTCTAGTGGTAGAGTTTCTAGTTGTGGAATCTCTAGTTGTGGAGTTTCTAGTTGTGGAGTATCTAAATGCGAACTCTCAAGTTGTGGAGTTTCTAGTTGTGGAGTTTCTAGCTGTGGAGTTTCTAGTTGTTGAGTTTCTAGTTGACGAGTTTCTATTTGCGAAGTCTCAAGTGTTGGAGTTTCTAGCTGTGGAGTTTCTAGTTGCGGAGTTTGTAGTTGCTAAGTTTGTAGTTGCAGAGTTTCTAGTTGTGGAGATTCTATTTGCCGAGTTTCTTGTTGCGAAGTCTCAAGTTGTGGAGTTTCTAGCTGTGGAGTTTCTAGTTGCGGAGTTTCTAGTTGTGGAGTTTCTAGTTGTGGAGTTTCTAGTTGTGGAATTTGTAGTTGTGGAGTATCTAGTTGTGGTGTTTCAAGTTGTGGAGTTTCTAGCTGTGGAGTTTCTAGTTGCGGAGTTTCTAGTGGCAGAGTTTCTAGCTGCGGAGTTTTCTAGTTGCGGAGATTCTAGTGGCGGAGTTTCAAGTTGTGGAGTTTCAAGTTGCGGAGATTCTAGCTGCGGAGTTTCTAGTTGCGGAGTCTCTAGTTGTGCAGCCTCTAGTTCTTGAGTTTCTAGTTGTGAAGTTTATAGTTGAGGGGTTTCTAGCTGTGGAGTTTCTAGTTGCGGAGTTTCTATTTGCAGAGTTTCTAGTTGCGGAGTTTTTAGCTGCAGAGTTTCTAGTTGTGGAGTTTCTAGTTGTGGAGTTTCTAGTTGTGGAGTTTTAGTTGTGGCGTTTCCAGTTGAGGAATTTATAGGTGTGGAGTTTGTAGTATTTGAGTTTCTAGTTGTCGGGTTTCTAGTTGCAGAATTTCTAGTTGTGGAGTGTCTAGTTGTGGAGCTTTTAGTTGAAGAGTCTCTAGTTGTTGAGTCTCTAGCTGTGGAAATTCTGGTTGTGGAGTTTCTAGTTGAAGAGTTTGTTGTTGCGGAGTTTCTAGATGGTGCTTTTCTAGTTGTAGAGTTTCTGGCTGTGGAGCTTAGAGGTGCGGAGTTTCTGGTTGTGGAGTTTCTAGTTGTGAGGTTTGTAGTTGTGGAGTTTCTAGTGGCAGAGTTTCTAGTTGTGGAATCTCTAGTTGTGGAGTTTCTAGTTGTGGAGTATCTAAATGCGAACTCTCAAGTTGTGGAGTTTCTAGTTGTGGAGTTTCTAGCTGTGGAGTTTTTAGTTGTTGAGTTTCTAGTTGACGAGTTTCTATTTGCGAAGTCTCAAGTGTTGGAGTTTCTAGCTGTGGAGTTTCTAGTTGCGGAGTTTGTAGTTGCGGAGTTTCTAGTTGCAGAGTTTCTAGTTATGGAGATTCTATTTGCCGAGTTTCTTGTTGCGAAGTCACAAGTTGTGGAGTTTCTAGCTGTGGAGTTTCTAGTTGCGGAGTTTCTAGTTTTGGAGTTTCTAGTTGTGGAGTTTCTAGTTGTGGAATTTGTAGTTGTGGAGTATCTAGTTGTGGTGTTTCAAGTTGTGGAGTTTCTGGTTGTGGAGTTTATAGTTGTGGAATTTCTAGCTGTGGAGATTCTAGTTGCGGAGTTTCTAGTTGCAGAGTTTCTAGTTGTGGAGTTTCTAGTTGTGGAAATTTAGTTGTGGAGTTTAAAGTTGTGGAATATATAGGTGTGGAGTTTCTAGTTGTGGAGTTTCTAGTTTTCGGGTTTCTAGTTACGGAGTTTCTAGTTGTGGAGTTTCTAGTTGTGGAGTTTCTAGTTGTGGAGCTTTTAGTATAGGAGTCTCTAGTTGTTGAGTCTCTAGTTGTGGAAGTTCTAGTTGTGGAGTTTCTAGTTGCGGAGTTTCTTGTTGCGGAGTTTCTTGTTCGGAGTTTCTAGATGTGGAGTTTCTAGTTTTGGAGTTTCTGGCTGTGGAGTTTCTAGTTGTGGAGTCTCTAGTTGTGGAGTTTCTAGTTGTGGAGCTTCTAGTGGCGGGGTTCGTAGTTGTGGGTTTCGTAGTTGTGGAGTTTCTAGTTACGGAGTTTCAAGTTGTGGAGTTTCTCGTTGTGGAGTCTCTAGTTGTGGATTGTCTAGCTGTAGAGTTTCTAGTTGCGGAGTTTTTAGTTGCGGAGTTTCTCGTTGTGAAGTTTCTAGTTGTGGAGTTTCTAGTTGTGGAGTTTCTAGTTGTGGAGTCTGTAGTTGTGGAGTATCTATTTGTTGGGCTTCAAGTTGTGGAGTTTCTAGCTGTGGAGTTTCTAGTTGCAGGGTTTCTAGTTGCGGAGTTTTCTAGTTGTGGAGTTTCTAGTTGCGCAGTTTCTAGCTGCGAAGTTTCAAGTTGTGGAGTTTCTAGTTGTGGAGTTTCTGGTTGTGGAGTTTTTAGTTGTGGAGTCTCTAGTTGTGGAGTCTCTAGTTGTGGAGTTTCTAGTTGTGGAGTGTCTACTTGTGGAGTTTCTAGTTGTGGAGTTTCTAGCTGTGGAGTTTCTAGTTGCAGGGTTTCTAGTTTCGGAGTTTCTAGCTGTGGAGTTTCTAGTTGCGGAGTCTCTAGTTGTGCAGTCTCTGGTTTTAGAGTCTCTGGTTGTGGAGTTTCTAGTTGTGGAGTTTCTAGTTGCGAAGTGTCTAGTTATGGAGTTGTAAAGTTTCTAGTTGTGGAGCTTCTAGTTGCGGAGTTTCTAGCTGTGGAGTTTCAAGTTGCAGAGTCTCTAGTTGTGCAGTCTCTAGTTGTGGAGTCTCTGGCTGTGTAGTTTCTAGTTGTGGAGTTTCGAGTTGTGGAGTTTCTATTTGCGGAGTTTCTTGTTGCGGAGTTTCTAGTTGTGGATTTTCTGGCTGTGGAGTTTCTAGTTGCGGAGTTTCTAGTTGTGGAGTTTCTAGTTGTGGAGTCTCTAGTTGTGGAGTTTCTAGTTGTGGAGTTTCTAGTTGGGAAGTCTCAAGTTGTGGAGTTTCTAGTTGTGGAGTTTCTAGTTGTGGAGTTTCTAGTTGTGGGGTTCGTAGTTGTGGGGTTCGTAGTTGTGCAGTTTCTAGTTGTGGAGTCTCTACTTGTGAAGTTTCCATTTGTGGTGTTTCTAGCTGTGGAGTTTCTAGTTGCGGAGTTTCTAGATGCAGAGTTTCTAGTTGCGGAGTTTTCTAGTTGTGGAGATTCCAGTGGCGGAGTTTCTAGTTGCGGAGTTCCAAGTTGTGTAGTTTCCAGTTGTGGAGTTTCTAGTTGTGAAGTTTTTAGTTGTGGCGTATCTAGTAGCGGCGTTTCAAGTTGTGGAGTTGATAGTTTTGGATTTCGAAGTTGTAGAGTTAATAGTTGCGAATCGTCTAGTTGTGGAGTTTCTAGTTGCGGAGTTTTCTAGTTGCTGAGTCTGTAGTTGTGGAGTTTTTAGTTTTGGAGTTTCTAGTTGTGGATTTTCTAGCTGTGTAGTTTCTAGTTGCGGAGTTTCTGGTTGTGGAGTTTCTAGTTGTGGAGTTACAAGTTGTGGAGTCTGTACTTTTGGAGTATCTATTTGTTGGGTTTGAAGCTGTGGAGTTTCTGGCTGTGGAGTTTCTAGTTGTGGAGTTTCTAGTTGTTGAGTTTCTAGTTGCGGAGTTTCTAGTTGTGGATTTTGTAGTTGTGGAGTATATAGTTGTGATGTTTCAAGTTGTGGAGTTTCTAGTTCCGGAGTTTTCTAGTTGTGGAGTTTCTAGTTGCGGAGTTTCTAGTTGTGGAGCTTCAAGTTGTGGAGTTTCTCGTTGTGGAGTTTCTAGTTGTGGAGTTTGTAGTTGTGGAGTATCTAGTTGTGGACTTTCAAGTTGTGGAGATTCTAGTTGTGGAGTTTCTAGTTTCGGAGTTTTCTAGTTGGGGAGTCTGTAGTTGTGGAGTTTCTAGTTGTGGAATTTCTAGTTGTGGAGTCTCTAGTTGCGGAGTGAGTTTCTAGTTGCGGAGTTTCTGGTTGTGGAGTTTCTAGTTGCGGAGTAAGTAGTTGTGGGGTTTCTAGTTGTGGAGTTTCTAGTTGTGGATTTTCTAGCTGTGGAGTTTCTATTTGCGGAGTTTCTAGTTGCAGAGTTTCTAGTTGTGGATTTTCTAGCTGTGGAATTTCTGGTTGCAGAGTTTTTAGTTGCGGTGTTTCTAGTTGTGGAGTTTCTAGTTGCTGAGTTTCTAGTTGCCGAGTTCTTTAGTTGCGAAGTCTCAAGTTGTAGAGTTTCTAGCTGTGGAGTTTCTAGTTGCGGAGTTTCTAGTTGTGGAGTTTCTAGTTGTGGAGTTTTTAGTTGTGGAGTCTCTAGTTGTGGAGTTTCTAGTTGTGGAGTGTCTACTTGTGGAGTTTCTAGTTGTGGAGTTTCTGTTTGTAGTTTTTAGTTTTGGAGTTTGTAGTTGTAGATTTTCTAGATGCAGAGTTCCTAGTTTTGGAGTATCTAGTTAAGGAGTCTCTAATTGTGCAGTCTCTAGTTTTGGAGTCTCTAGTTGTGGAGTTTCTGGTTGTGGAGTTTATAAATGTGGAATTTCTAGCTGTGGAGATTCTAGTTGCGGAGTTTCTAGTTGCAGAGTTTCTAGTTGTGGAGTTTCTAGTTGTAGAGTTTTAGTTGTGGAGTTTAAAGTTGTGGAATTTATAGGTGTGGAGTTTCTAGTTGTGGAGTTTCTAGTTTTCCGGTTTCTAGTTACGGAGTTTCTAGTTGTGGAGTTTCTAGTTGTGGAGTTTCTAGTGTTGGAGCTTTAATTGAGGAGTCTCTAGTTGTTGAGTTTCTAGTTGTGGAGGTTCTAGTTGTGGAGTTTCTAGTTGCGGAGTTTCTGGCTGTGGAGTTTCTAGTTGCGGAGTTTCTAGTTGCGAAGTCTCAAGTTGTGGAGTTTCTAGTTGTGGAGTTTCTAGTTGTGGAGCTTCTAGTTGTGGGGTTCGTAGTTGTGGGGTTCGTAGTTGTGGAGTTTCTAGTTGAGGAGTTTCTCGTTGTGAAGTTTCTAGTTGTGGAGTTTCTAGTTGTGGAGTTTCTAGTAGTTGAGTTTCTAGTTGCCGAGTTTCTAGTTGCGAAGTCTCAAGTCGTGGAGTTTTTAGCTGTGGAGTTTCTAGTTGCAGAGCTTCTAGTTGCGGAGTTTCTAGTTGTGGAATTTGTAGTTGTGGAGTATATAGTTGTGGTGTTTCAGGTTGTGGAGTTTCTAGTGGCGGAGTTTCTAGTTGCAGAGTTTCTAGTTGTGGAGCTTCAAGTTGTGGAGTTTCTAGTTGTGGAGTTTCTAGTTGTGGAGTATCTAGTTGTGGGCTTTCAAGTTGTGGAGTTTCTAGTTGTGGAGTTTCTAGTTGCGGAGTTTTCTAGTTGCGGAGTCTGTAGTTGTGGAGTTTCTAGTTGTGGAATTTCTAGTTACGGAGTTTCTAGTTGTGGAGCTTTTAGTTGAGGAGTCTCTAGTTGTTGAGTCTCTAGTTGTGGAATTTCTGGTTGTGGAGTGTCTAGTTGCGAAGTCTCAAGTCGTGGAGTTTTTAGCTGTGGAGTTTCTAGTTGCAGAGCTTCTAGTTGCGGAGTTTCTAGTTGTGGAATTTGTAGTTGTGGAGTATATAGTTGTGGTGTTTCAGGTTGTGGAGTTTCTAGTGGCGGAGTTTCTAGTTGCAGAGTTTCTAGTTGCGGAGTTTTCTAATTTTGGAGTTTCTAGTTGCGGAGTTTCTAGTTGTGGAGTTTCTAGTTGCGGAGTTTGAAGTTGTGGAGTTTCTAGCTGTGGAGTTTCTAGTTGCAGGGTTTCTAGTTGCGGAGTTTTCTAGTTGTGGAGTTTCTAGTTGCGGAGTTTCTAGTTGCGGAGTTTCAAGTTGTGGAGTTTCTGGTTGTGGAGTTTCAAGTTGTGGAATTTACAGGTGTGGAGTTTCTAGTTGTGGAGTTTCTGGTTTTCGGGTTTCTAGTTACGGAGTTTCTAGTAGTGGAGTTTCTAGGTGTGGAGCTTTTAGTTGAAGAGTCTCTAGTTGTTGAGTCTCTAGTTGTTGAGTCTCTAGTTGTGGAAGTTCTAGTTGTGGAGTTTCTAGTTGCGGAGTTTCTAGTTGCAGAGTTTCTAGTTGCGGAGTTTTCTAGTTGGAGATTCTAGTGGCGGAGTTTCTAGTTGAGGAGTTTCAAGTTGTGGAGTTTCTCGTTGTGGAGTTTCTAGTTGTGCAGTTTCTAGTTGCGGAGTTTCTAGTTGTGGAGTTTCTAGTTGTGGAGTTTCTAGTAGTTGAGTTTCTAGTTCTGGAGTTTCTAGTTGTCGAGTTTCTAGTTGCGAAGTCTAAAGTCGTGGAGTTTCTAGCTTTGGAGTTTCTAGTTGCGGAGCTTCTAGTTAGGGAGTTTCTAGTTGCGGAGTTTATAGTTGTGGATTTTGTAGTTGTGGGGTATATAGTTGTGGTGTTTCAAGTTGTGTAGTTTCTAGAGTCGGAGTTTCTAGTTGCAGAGTTTCTAGTTCCGGAGTTTTCTAGTTGTGGAGTTTCTAGTTTCGGAGTTTCTAGTTGTGGAGCTTCAAGTTGTGGAGTTTCTAGTTGCGGAGTCAGTAGTTGTGGGGTTTCTAGTTGTGGAGTTTCTAGTTGTGGATTTTCTAGCTGTGGAGTTTCTATTTGCGGAGTTTCTAGTTGCAGAGTTTCTAGTTGTGGATTTTCTAGCTGTGGGATTTCTGGTTGCAGAGTTTTTAGTTGCGGTGTTTCTAGTTGTGGAGTTTCTAGTTGTTGAGTTTCTAGTTGCCGAGTTCTTTAGTTGCGAAGTCTCAAGTTGTAGAGTTTCTAGCTGTGGAGTTTCTAGTTGCGGAGTTTCTAGTTGCGGAGTTTCTAGTTGTGGAGTTTTAGTTGTGGAGTTTCTAGTTGCGAAGTCTCAAGTTGTGGAGTTTCTAGTTGTGGAGTTTCAAGTTGTGGAGCTTCTAGTTGCGGGGTTCGTAGTTGTGGGGTTCGTAGTTGTGGAGTTTCTAGTTGCGGAGTTTCAAGTTGTGGAGTTTCTCGTTGTGGAGTCTCTAGTTGTGGATTGTCTAGCTGTGGAGTTTCTAGTTGCGGAGTTTTTAGTTGCGGAGTTTCTCGTTGTGAAGTTTCTAGTTGTGGAGTTTCTAGTTGTGGAGTTTGTTTTTGTGGAGTCTGTAGTTGTGGAGTATCTATTTGTTGGGTTTCAAGTTGTGGAGTTTCTAGTTGTGGAGTTTCTAGTAGTTGAGTTTCTAGTTGCCGAGTTTCTAGTTGCGAAGTCTCAAGTCGTGGAGTTTTTAGCTGTGGAGTTTCCAGTTGCGGAGCTTCTAGTTGCGGAGTTTCTAGTTGTGGAATTTGTAGTTGTGGTGTTTCAGGTTGTGGAGTTTCTAGTGGCGGAGTTTCTAGTTGCAGAGTTTCTAGTTGCGGAGTGTTCTAATTTGGGAGTTTCTAGTTGCGGAGTTTCTAGTTGTGGAGTTTCTAGTTGTGGAGCTTTTAGTTGAGGAGTCTCTAGTTGTTGAGTCTCTAGTTGTGGAATTTCTGGTTGTGGAGTGTCTAGTTGCGAAGTCTCAAGTCGTGGAGTTTTTAGCTGTGGAGTTTCTAGTTGCAGAGCTTCTAGTTGCGGAGTTTCTAGTTGTGGAATTGGTAGTTGTGGAGTATATAGTTGTGGTGTTTCAGGTTGTGGAGTTTCTAGTGGCGGAGTTTCTAGTTGCAGAGTTTCTAGTTGCGGAGTTTTCTAATTTTGGAGTTTCTAGTTGCGGAGTTTCTAGTTGTGGAGTTTCTAGTTGCGGAGTTTGAAGTTGTGGAGTTTCTAGCTGTGGAGTTTCTAGTTGCAGGGTTTCTAGTTGCGGAGTTTTCTAGTTGTGGAGTTTCTAGTTGCGGAGTTTCTAGTTGCGGAGTTTCAAGTTGTGGAGTTTCTGGTTGTGGAGTTTCAAGTTGTGGAATTTACAGGTGTGGAGTTTCTAGTTGTGGAGTTTCTGGTTTTCGGGTTTCTAGTTACGGAGTTTCTAGTAGTGGAGTTTCTAGGTGTGGAGCTTTTAGTTGAAGAGTCTCTAGTTGTTGAGTCTCTAGTTGTTGAGTCTCTAGTTGTTGAGTCTCTAGTTGTGGAAGTTCTAGTTGTGGAGTTTCTAGTTGCGGAGTTTCTAGTTGCAGAGTTTCTAGTTGCGGAGTTTTCTAGTTGGAGATTCTAGTGGCGGAGTTTCTAGTTGCGGAGTTTCAAGTTGTGGAGTTTCTCGTTGTGGAGTTTCTAGTTGTGGAGTTTCTAGTTGCGGAGTTTCTAGTTGTGGAGTTTCTAGTTGTGGAGTTTCTAGTAGTTGAGTTACTAGTTGTAGAGTTTCTAGTTGTCGAGTTTCTAGTTGCGAAGTCTAAAGTCGTGGAGTTTCTAGCTTTGGAGTTTCTAGTTGCGGAGCTTCTATTTAGGGAGTTTCTAGTTGCGGAGTTTATAGTTGTGGATTTTGTAGTTGTGGGGTATATAGTTGTGGTGTTTCAAGTTGTGGAGTTTCTAGTTGCGGAGTTTCTAGTTGCAGAGTTTCTAGTTCCGGAGTTTTCTAGTTGTGGAGTTTCTAGTTTCGGAGTTTCTAGTTGTGGAGCTTCAAGTTGTGGAGTTTCTAGTTGCGGAGTCAGTAGTTGTGGGGTTTCTAGTTGTGGAGTTTCTAGTTGTGGATTTTCTAGCTGTGGAGTTTCTATTTGCGGAGTTTCTAGTTGCAGGGTTTCTAGTTGTGGATTTTCTAGCTGTGGAATTTCTGGTTGCAGAGTTTTTAGTTGCGGTGTTTCTAGTTGTGGAGTTTCTAGTTGTTGAGTTTCTAGTTGCCGAGTTCTTTAGTTGCGAAGTCTCAAGTTGTAGAGTTTCTAGCTGTGGAGTTTCTAGTTGCGGAGTTTCTAGTTGCGGAGTTTCTAGTTGTGGAGTTTTTAGTTGTGGAGTTTCTAGTTGCGAAGTCTCAAGTTGTGGAGTTTCTAGTTGTGGAGTTTCAAGTTGTGGAGCTTCTAGTTGCGGGGTTCGTAGTTGTGGGGTTCGTAGTTGTGGAGTTTCAATTTGTGGAGTTTCTCGTTGTGGAGTCTCTAGTTGTGGATTGTCTAGCTGTGGAGTTTCTAGTTGCGGAGTTTTTAGTTGCGGAGTTTCTCGTTGTGAAGTTTCTAGTTGTGGAGTTTCTAGTTGTGGAGTTTGTAGTTGTGGAGTCTGTAGTTGTGGAGTATCTATTTGTTGGGTTTCAAGTTGTGGAGTTTCTAGTATTTGAGTTTCTAGTTGCCGAGTTTCTAGTTGCGAAGTCTCAAGTCGTGGAGTTTTTAGCTGTGGAGTTTCCAGTTGCGGAGCTTCTAGTTGCGGAGTTTCTAGTTGCGGAGTTTCTAGTTGTGGAATTTGTAGTTGTGGAGTATATAGTTGTGGTGTTTCAAGTTGTGGAGTTTCTAGTGGGGGAGTTTCAAGTTGCAGAGTTTCTAGTTGCGGAGTTTTCTAGTTGGGGAGTTTCTAGTTGCGGAGTTTCTAGTGGTGGAGCTTCAAGTTGTGGAGCTTCTAGTTGTGGAGTTTCTAGTTGTAGAGTTTGTAGTTGTGGAGTATCTAGTTGTGGACTTTCAAGTTGTGGAGTTTCTAGTTGTAGAGTTTCTAGTTGCGGAGTTTTCTAGTTGCGGAGTCTGTAGTTGTGGAGTTTGTAGTTGTGGAATTTCTAGTTACGGAGTTTCTAGTTGTGGAGCTTTTAGTTGGGAAGTCTCAAGTTGTGGAGTTTCTAGTTGTGGAGTTTCTCGTTGTGGAGTTTCTAGTTGTGGAGTTTGTAGTTGTGGAGTATCTAGTTGTGGACTTTCAAGTTGTGGAGTTTCTAGTTGTGGAGTTTCTAGTTGCGGAGTTTTCTAGTTGTGGAGTCTCTAGTTGCGGAGTGAGTTTCTAGTTGTGGAGTTTCTAGTTGTGGATTTTCTAGCTGTGGAGTTTTTATTTGCGGAGTTTCTAGTTGCAGAGTTTCTAGTTGTGGATTTTCTAGCTGTGGAATTTCTGGTTGCAGAGTTTTTAGTTGCGGTGTTTCTAGTTGTGGAGTTTCTAGTTGTTGAGTTTCTAGTTGCCGAGTTCTTTAGTTGCGAAGTCTCAAGTTGTAGAGTTTCTAGCTGTGGAGTTTCTAGTTGCGGAGTTTCTAGTTGCGGAGTTTCTAGTTGTGGAGTTTTTAGTTGTGGAGTCTCTAGTTGTGGAGTTTCTAGTTGTGGAGTGTCTACTTGTGGAGTTTCTAGTTGTTGAGTTTCTATTTTTAGTTTTTAGTTTTCGAGTTCGTAGTTGTGGATTTTCTAGTTGCAGAGTTCCTAGTTTGGGAGTATCTAGTTGCGGAGTCTCTAATTGTGCAGTCTCTAGTTTTGGAGTCTATAGTTGTGGAGTTTCTGGTTGTGGAGTTTATAAATGTGGAATTTCTAGCTGTGGAGACTCTAGTTGCGGAGTTTCTAGTTGCAGAGTTTCTAGTTGTGGAGTTTCTAGTTGTGGAGTTTTAGTTGTGGAGTTTAAAGTTGTGGAATTTATAGGTGTGGAGTTTCTAGTTGTGGAGTTTCTAGTTGTGGAAGTTCTAGTTGTGGAGTTTCTAGTTGCGGAGTTTCTAGTTGTGGAGTTTCTAGTTGTGAGGTTCGTAGCTTTGGAGACTCTAGTGGTGGAGTCTCTAGTTGTGCAGTCTCTAGTTGTGGAGTCTGTAGTTGTGGAGTTTCTAGTTGCGGAGTTTGAAGTTGTGGAGTTTCTAGCTGTGGAGTTTCTAGTTGCAGGGTTTCTAGTTGCGGAGTTTCCTAGTTGTGGAGTTTCTAGTTGCGGAGTTTCTAGTTGCGGAGTTTCAAGTTGTGGAGTTTCTTGTTGTGGAGTTTCAAGTTGTGCAATTAATAGGTGTGGAGTTTCTAGATGTGGAGTTTCTGGTTTTCGGGTTTCTAGTTACGGAGTTTCTAGTAGTGGAGTTTCTAGTTGTGGAGCTTTTAGTTGAGGAGTCTCTAGTTGTTGAGTCTCTAGTTGTTGAGTCTCTAGTTGTGGAAGTTCTAGTTGTGGAGTTTCTAGTTGCGGAGTTTCTAGTTGCAGAGTTTCTAGTTGCGGAGTTTTCTAGTTGTGGAGATTCTAGTGGTGGAGTTTCTAGTTGCGGAGTTTCAAGTTGTGGAGTTTCTCGTTGTGGAGTTTCTAGTTGTGGAGTTTCTAGTTGCGGAGTTTCTAGTTGTGGAGTTTCTAGCTGTCGAGTTTCTAGTTGCGAAGTCTAAAGTCGTGGAGTTTCTAGCTGTGGAGTTTCTAGTAGCGGAGCTTCTAGTTAGGGAGTTCCTAGTTGCGGAGTTTCTAGTTGTGGATTTTGTAGTTGTGGGGTATAGAGTTGTGGTGTTGCAAGTTGTGGAGTTTCTAGTTGTGGAGTTTTTAGTTGCAGAGTTTCTAGTTCCAGAGTTTTCTAGTTGTGGAGTTTCTAGTTGCGGAGTTTCTAGTTGTGGAGCTTCAAGTTGTGGAGTTTCTCGTTGTGGAGTTTCTAGTTTTGGAGTTTGTAGTTGTGGAGTATCTAGTTGTGGACTTTCAAGTTGTGGAGTTTCTAGTTGTAGAGTTTCTAGTTGCGCAGTTTTCTAGTTGGGGAGTCTGTAGTTGCGGAGTTTCTGGTTGTGGAGTTTCTAGTTGCGGAGTCAGTAGTTGTGGGGTTTCTAGTTGTGGAGTTTCTAGTTGTGGATTTTCTAGCTGTGGAGTTTCTATTTGCGGAGTTTCTAGTTGCAGAGTTTCTAGTTGTGGATTTTCTAGCTGTGGAATTTCTGGTTGCAGAGTTTTTAGTTGCGGTGTTTCTAGTTGTGGAGTTTCTAGTTGCTGAGTTTCTAGTTGCCGAGTTCTTTAGTTGCGAAGTCTCAAGTTGTAGAGTTTCTAGCTGTGGAGTTTCTAGTTGCGGAGTTTCTAGTTGTGGAGTTTCTAGTTGTGGAGTTTTTAGTTGTGGAGTCTCTAGTTGTGGAGTTTCTAGTTGTGGAGTGTCTACTTGTGGAGTTTCTAGTTGTGGAGTTTCTGTTTGTAGTTTTTAGTTTTGGAGTTTGTAGTTGTAGATTTTCTAGATGCAGAGTTCCTAGTTTTGGAGTATCTAGTTAAGGAGTCTCTAATTGTGCAGTCTCTAGTTTTGGAGTCTCTAGTTGTGGAGTTTCTGGTTGTGGAGTTTATAAATGTGGAATTTCTAGCTGTGGAGATTCTAGTTGCGGAGTTTCTAGTTGCAGAGTTTCTAGTTGTGGAGTTTCTAGTTGTAGAGTTTTAGTTGTGGAGTTTAAAGTTGTGGAATTTATAGGTGTGGAGTTTCTAGTTGTGGAGTTTCTAGTTTTCCGGTTTCTAGTTACGGAGTTTCTAGTTGTGGAGTTTCTAGTTGTGGAGTTTCTAGTGTTGGAGCTTTAATTGAGGAGTCTCTAGTTGTTGAGTTTCTAGTTGTGGAGGTTCTAGTTGTGGAGTTTCTAGTTGCGGAGTTTCTGGCTGTGGAGTTTCTAGTTGCGGAGTTTCTAGTTGCGAAGTCTCAAGTTGTGGAGTTTCTAGTTGTGGAGTTTCTAGTTGTGGAGCTTCTAGTTGTGGGGTTCGTAGTTGTGGGGTTCGTAGTTGTGGAGTTTCTAGTTGAGGAGTTTCTCGTTGTGAAGTTTCTAGTTGTGGAGTTTCTAGTTGTGGAGTTTCTAGTAGTTGAGTTTCTAGTTGCCGAGTTTCTAGTTGCGAAGTCTCAAGTCGTGGAGTTTTTAGCTGTGGAGTTTCTAGTTGCAGAGCTTCTAGTTGCGGAGTTTCTAGTTGTGGAATTTGTAGTTGTGGAGTATATAGTTGTGGTGTTTCAGGTTGTGGAGTTTCTAGTGGCGGAGTTTCTAGTTGCAGAGTTTCTAGTTGCGGAGTTTTCTAATTTTGGAGTTTCTAGTTGCGGAGTTTCTAGTTGTGGAGCTTCAAGTTGTGGAGTTTCTAGTTGTGGAGTTTCTAGTTGTGGAGTATCTAGTTGTGGGCTTTCAAGTTGTGGAGTTTCTAGTTGTGGAGTTTCTAGTTGCGGAGTTTTCTAGTTGCGGAGTCTGTAGTTGTGGAGTTTCTAGTTGTGGAATTTCTAGTTACGGAGTTTCTAGTTGTGGAGCTTTTAGTTGAGGAGTCTCTAGTTGTTGAGTCTCTAGTTGTGGAATTTCTGGTTGTGGAGTGTCTAGTTGCGAAGTCTCAAGTCGTGGAGTTTTTAGCTGTGGAGTTTCTAGTTGCAGAGCTTCTAGTTGCGGAGTTTCTAGTTGTGGAATTTGTAGTTGTGGAGTATATAGTTGTGGTGTTTCAGGTTGTGGAGTTTCTAGTGGCGGAGTTTCTAGTTGCAGAGTTTCTAGTTGCGGAGTTTTCTAATTTTGGAGTTTCTAGTTGCGGAGTTTCTAGTTGTGGAGTTTCTAGTTGCGGAGTTTGAAGTTGTGGAGTTTCTAGCTGTGGAGTTTCTAGTTGCAGGGTTTCTAGTTGCGGAGTTTTCTAGTTGTGGAGTTTCTAGTTGCGGAGTTTCTAGTTGCGGAGTTTCAAGTTGTGGAGTTTCTGGTTGTGGAGTTTCAAGTTGTGGAATTTACAGGTGTGGAGTTTCTAGTTGTGGAGTTTCTGGTTTTCGGGTTTCTAGTTACGGAGTTTCTAGTAGTGGAGTTTCTAGGTGTGGAGCTTTTAGTTGAAGAGTCTCTAGTTGTTGAGTCTCTAGTTGTTGAGTCTCTAGTTGTGGAAGTTCTAGTTGTGGAGTTTCTAGTTGCGGAGTTTCTAGTTGCAGAGTTTCTAGTTGCGGAGTTTTCTAGTTGGAGATTCTAGTGGCGGAGTTTCTAGTTGAGGAGTTTCAAGTTGTGGAGTTTCTCGTTGTGGAGTTTCTAGTTGTGCAGTTTCTAGTTGCGGAGTTTCTAGTTGTGGAGTTTCTAGTAGTTGAGTTTCTAGTTGTGGAGTTTCTAGTTGTCGAGTTTCTAGTTGCGAAGTCTAAAGTCGTGGAGTTTCTAGCTTTGGAGTTTCTAGTTGCGGAGCTTCTAGTTAAGGAGTTTCTAGTTGCGGAGTTTATAGTTGTGGATTTTGTAGTTGTGGGGTATATAGTTGTGGTGTTTCAAGTTGTGTAGTTTCTAGTTGCGGAGTTTCTAGTTGTGGATTTTGTAGTTGTGGAGTATATAGTTGTGATGTTTCAAGTTGTGGAGTTTCTAGTTGCGGAGTTTCTAGTTGCAGAGTTTCTAGTTCCGGAGTTTTCTAGTTGTGGAGTTTCTAGTTGCGGAGTTTCTAGTTGTGGAGCTTCAAGTTGTGGAGTTTCTCGTTGTGGAGTTTCTAGTTGTGGAGTTTGTAGTTGTGGAGTATCTAGTTGTGGACTTTCAAGTTGTGGAGTTTCTAGTTGTGGAGTTTCTAGTTGCGGAGTTTTCTAGTTGGGGAGTCTGTAGTTGTGGAGTTTCTAGTTGTGGAATTTCTAGTTGTGGAGTCTCTAGTGGCGGAGTGAGTTTCTAGTTGCGGAGTTTCTGGTTGTGGAGTTTCTAGTTGCGGAGTCAGTAGTTGTGGGGTTTCTAGTTGTGGAGTTTCTAGTTGTGGATTTTCTAGCTGTGGAGTTTCTATTTGCGGAGTTTCTAGTTGCAGAGTTTCTAGTTGTGGATTTTCTAGCTGTGGAATTTCTGGTTGCAGAGTTTTTAGTTGCGGTGTTTCTAGTTGTGGAGTTTCTAGTTGGTGAGTTTCTAGTTGCCGAGTTCTTTAGTTGCGAAGTCTCAAGTTGTAGAGTTTCTAGCTGTGGAGTTTCTAGTTGCGGAGTTTCTAGTTGTGGAGTTTCTAGTTGTGGAGTTTTTAGTTGTGGAGTCTCTAGTTGTGGAGTTTCTAGTTGTGGAGTGTCTACTTGTGGAGTTTCTAGTTGTGGAGTTTCTGTTTGTAGTTTTTAGTTTTGGAGTTTGTAGTTGTAGATTTTCTAGATGCAGAGTTCCTAGTTTTGGAGTATCTAGTTAAGGAGTCTCTAATTGTGCAGTCTCTAGTTTTGGAGTCTCTAGTTGTGGAGTTTCTGGTTGTGGAGTTTTTAAATGTGGAATTTCTAGCTGTGGAGATTCTAGTTGCGGAGTTTCTAGTTGCAGAGTTTCTAGTTGTGGAGTTTCTAGTTGTAGAGTTTTAGTTGTGGAGTTTAAAGTTGTGGAATTTATAGGTGTCGAGTTTCTAGTTGTGGAGTTTCTAGTTTTCCGGTTTCTAGTTACGGAGTTTCTAGTTGTGGAGTTTCTAGTTGTGGAGTTTCTAGTGTTGGAGCTTTAATTGAGGAGTCTCTAGTTGTTGAGTTTCTAGTTGTGGAGGTTCTAGTTGTGGAGTTTCTAGTTGCGGAGTTTCTGGCTGTGGAGTTTCTAGTTGCGGAGTTTCTAGTTGCGAAGTCTCAAGTTGTGGAGTTTCTAGTTGTGGAGTTTCTAGTTGTGGAGCTTCTAGTTGTGGGGTTCGTAGTTGTGGGGTTCGTAGTTGTGGAGTTTCTAGTTGAGGAGTTTCTCGTTGTGAAGTTTCTAGTTGTGGAGTTTCTAGTTGTGGAGTTTCTAGTAGTTGAGTTTCTAGTTGCCGAGTTTCTAGTTGCGAAGTCTCAAGTCGTGCAGTTTTTAGCTGTGGAGTTTCTAGTTGCAGAGCTTCTAGTTGCGGAGTTTCTAGTTGTGGAATTTGTAGTTGTGGAGTATATAGTTGTGGTGTTTCAGGTTGTGGAGTTTCTAGTGGCGGAGTTTCTAGTTGCAGAGTTTCTAGTTGCGGAGTTTTCTAATTTTTGGAGTTTCTAGTTGCGGAGTTTCTAGTTGTGGAGCTTCAAGTTGTGGAGTTTCTGGTTGTGGAGTTTCTAGTTGTGGAGTATCTAGTTGTGGGCTTTCAAGTTGTGGAGTTTCTAGTTGTGGAGTTTCTAGTTGCGGAGTTTTCTAGTTGCGGAGTCTGTAGTTGTGGAGTTTCTAGTTGTGGAATTTCTAGTTACGGAGTTTCTAGTTGTGGAGCTTTTAGTTGAGGAGTCTCTAGTTGTTGAGTCTCTAGTTGTGCAATTTCTGGTTGTGGAGTGTCTAGTTGCGAAGTCTCAAGTCGTGGAGTTTTTAGCTGTGGAGTTTCTAGTTGCAGAGCTTCTAGTTGCGGAGTTTCTAGTTGTGGAATTTGTAGTTGTGGAGTATATAGTTGTGGTGTTTCAGGTTGTGGAGTTTCTAGTGGCGGAGTTTCTAGTTGCAGAGTTTCTAGTTGCGGAGTTTTCTAATTTTGGAGTTTCTAGTTGCGGAGTTTCTAGTTGTGGAGTTTCTAGTTGCGGAGTTTGAAGTTGTGGAGTTTCTAGCTGTGGAGTTTCTAGTTGCAGGGTTTCTAGTTGCGGAGTTTTCTAGTTGTGGAGTTTCTAGTTGCGGAGTTTCTAGTTGCGGAGTTTCAAGTTGTGGAGTTTCTGGTTGTGGAGTTTCAAGTTGTGGAATTTACAGGTGTGGAGTTTCTAGTTGTGGAGTTTCTGGTTTTCGGGTTTCTAGTTACGGAGTTTCTAGTAGTGGAGTTTCTAGGTGTGGAGCTTTTAGTTGAAGAGTCTCTAGTTGTTGAGTCTCTAGTTGTGGAAGTTCTAGTTGTGGAGTTTCTAGTTGCGGAGTTTCTAGTTGCAGAGTTTCTAGTTGCGGAGTTTTCTATTTGGAGATTCTAGTGGCGGAGTTTCTAGTTGAGGAGTTTCAAGTTGTGGAGTTTCTCGTTGTGGAGTTTCTAGTTGTGCAGTTTCTAGTTGCGGAGTTTCTAGTTGTGGAGTTTCTAGTTGTGGAGTTTCTAGTAGTTGAGTTTCTAGTTGTGGAGTTTCTAGTTGTCGAGTTTCTAGTTGCGAAGTCTAAAGTCGTGGAGTTTCTAGCTTTGGAGTTTCTAGTTGCGGAGCTTCTAGTTAGGGAGTTTCTAGTTGCGGAGTTTATAGTTGTGGATTTTGTAGTTGTGGGGTATATAGTTGTGGTGTTTCAAGTTGTGTAGTTTCTAGAGTCGGAGTTTCTAGTTGCAGAGTTTCTAGTTCCGGAGTTTTCTAGTTGTGGAGTTTCTAGTTTCGGAGTTTCTAGTTGTGGAGCTTCAAGTTGTGGAGTTTCTAGTTGCGGAGTCAGTAGTTGTGGGGTTTCTAGTTGTGGAGTTTCTAGTTGTGGATTTTCTAGCTGTGGAGTTTCTATTTGCGGAGTTTCTAGTTGCAGAGTTTCTAGTTGTGGATTTTCTAGCTGTGGAATTTCTGGTTGCAGAGTTTTTAGTTGCGGTGTTTCTAGTTGTGGAGTTTCTAGTTGTTGAGTTTCTAGTTGCCGAGTTCTTTAGTTGCGAAGTCTCAAGTTGTAGAGTTTCTAGCTGTGGAGTTTCTAGTTGCGGAGTTTCTAGTTGCGGAGTTTCTAGTTGTGGAGTTTTAGTTGTGGAGTTTCTAGTTGCGAAGTCTCAAGTTGTGGAGTTTCTAGTTGTGGAGTTTCAAGTTGTGGAGCTTCTAGTTGCGGGGTTCGTAGTTGTGGGGTTCGTAGTTGTGGAGTTTCTAGTTGCGGAGTTTCAAGTTGTGGAGTTTCTCGTTGTGGAGTCTCTAGTTGTGGATTGTCTAGCTGTGGAGTTTCTAGTTGCGGAGTTTTTAGTTGCGGAGTTTCTCGTTGTGAAGTTTCTAGTTGTGGAGTTTCTAGTTGTGGAGTTTGTAGTTGTGGAGTCTGTAGTTGTGGAGTATCTATTTGTTGGGTTTCGAGTTGTGGAGTTTCTAGTTGTGGAGTTTCTAGTAGTTGAGTTTCTAGTTGCCGAGTTTCTAGTTGCGAAGTCTCAAGTCGTTGAGTTTTTAGCTGTGGAGTTTCCAGTTGCGGAGCTTCTAGTTGCGGAGTTTCTAGTTGCGGAGTTTCTAGTTGTGGAATTTGTAGTTGTGGTGTTTCAGGTTGTGGAGTTTCTAGTGGCGGAGTTTCTAGTTGCAGAGTTTCTAGTTGCGGAGTGTTCTAATTTGGGAGTTTCTAGTTGCGGAGTTTCTAGTTGTGGAGTTTCTAGTTGTGGAGCTTTTAGTTGAGGAGTCTCTAGTTGTTGAGTCTCTAGTTGTGGAATTTCTGGTTGTGGAGTGTCTAGTTGCGAAGTCTCAAGTCGTGGAGTTTTTAGCTGTGGAGTTTCTAGTTGCAGAGCTTCTAGTTGCGGAGTTTCTAGTTGTGGAATTGGTAGTTGTGGAGTATATAGTTGTGGTGTTTCAGGTTGTGGAGTTTCTAGTGGCGGAGTTTCTAGTTGCAGAGTTTCTAGTTGCGGAGTTTTCTAATTTTGGAGTTTCTAGTTGCGGAGTTTCTAGTTGTGGAGTTTCTAGTTGCGGAGTTTGAAGTTGTGGAGTTTCTAGCTGTGGAGTTTCTAGTTGCAGGGTTTCTAGTTGCGGAGTTTTCTAGTTGTGGAGTTTCTAGTTGCGGAGTTTCTAGTTGCGGAGTTTCAAGTTGTGGAGTTTCTGGTTGTGGAGTTTCAAGTTGTGGAATTTACAGGTGTGGAGTTTCTAGTTGTGGAGTTTCTGGTTTTCGGGTTTCTAGTTACGGAGTTTCTAGTAGTGGAGTTTCTAGGTGTGGAGCTTTTAGTTGAAGAGTCTCTAGTTGTTGAGTCTCTAGTTGTTGAGTCTCTAGTTGTGGAAGTTCTAGTTGTGGAGTTTCTAGTTGCGGAGTTTCTAGTTGCAGAGTTTCTAGTTGCGGAGTTTTCTAGTTGGAGATTCTAGTGGCGGAGTTTCTAGTTGCGGAGTTTCAAGTTGTGGAGTTTCTCGTTGTGGAGTTTCTAGTTGTGGAGTTTCTAGTTGCGGAGTTTCTAGTTGTGGAGTTTCTAGTTGTGGAGTTTCTAGTAGTTGAGTTTCTAGTTGTAGAGTTTCTAGTTGTCGAGTTTCTAGTTGCGAAGTCTAAAGTCGTGGAGTTTCTAGCTTTGGAGTTTCTAGTTGCGGAGCTTCTATTTAGGGAGTTTCTAGTTGCGGAGTTTATAGTTGTGGATTTTGTAGTTGTGGGGTATATAGTTGTGGTGTTTCAAGTTGTGGAGTTTCTAGTTGCGGAGTTTCTAGTTGCAGAGTTTCTAGTTCCGGAGTTTTCTAGTTGTGGAGTTTCTAGTTTCGGAGTTTCTAGTTGTGGAGCTTCAAGTTGTGGAGTTTCTAGTTGCGGAGTCAGTAGTTGTGGGGTTTCTAGTTGTGGAGTTTCTAGTTGTGGATTTTCTAGCTGTGGAGTTTCTATTTGCGGAGTTTCTAGTTGCAGGGTTTCTAGTTGTGGATTTTCTAGCTGTGGAATTTCTGGTTGCAGAGTTTTTAGTTGCGGTGTTTCTAGTTGTGGAGTTTCTAGTTGTTGAGTTTCTAGTTGCCGAGTTCTTTAGTTGCGAAGTCTCAAGTTGTAGAGTTTCTAGCTGTGGAGTTTCTGGTTGCGGAGTTTCTAGTTGCGGAGTTTCTAGTTGTGGAGTTTTTAGTTGTGGAGTTTCTAGTTGCGAAGTCTCAAGTTGTGGAGTTTCTAGTTGTGGAGTTTCAAGTTGTGGAGCTTCTAGTTGCGGGGTTCGTAGTTGTGGGGTTCGTAGTTGTGGAGTTTCTAGTTGCGGAGTTTCAATTTGTGGAGTTTCTCGTTGTGGAGTCTCTAGTTGTGGATTGTCTAGCTGTGGAGTTTCTAGTTGCGGAGTTTTTAGTTGCGGAGTTTCTCGTTGTGAAGTTTCTAGTTGTGGAGTTTCTAGTTGTGGAGTTTGTAGTTGTGGAGTCTGTAGTGATGGAGTATCTATTTGTTGGGTTTCAAGTTGTGGAGTTTCTAGTATTTGAGTTTCTAGTTGCCGAGTTTCTAGTTGCGAAGTCTCAAGTCGTGGAGTTTTTAGCTGTGGAGTTTCCAGTTGCGGAGCTTCTAGTTGCGGAGTTTCTAGTTGCGGAGTTTCTAGTTGTGGAATTTGTAGTTGTGGAGTATATAGTTGTGGTGTTTCAAGTTGTGGAGTTTCTAGTGGGGGAGTTTCAAGTTGCAGAGTTTCTAGTTGCGGAGTTTTCTAGTTGGGGAGTTTCTAGTTGCGGAGTTTCTAGTGGTGGAGCTTCAAGTTGTGGAGCTTCTAGTTGTGGAGTTTCTAGTTGTAGAGTTTGTAGTTGTGGAGTATCTAGTTGTGGACTTTCAAGTTGTGGAGTTTCTAGTTGTAGAGTTTCTAGTTGCGGAGTTTTCTAGTTGCGGAGTCTGTAGTTGTGGAGTTTCTAGTTGTGGAATTTCTAGTTACGGAGTTTCTAGTTGTGGAGCTTTTAGTTGGGAAGTCTCAAGTTGTGGAGTTTCTAGTTGTGGAGTTTCTAGTTGTGGAGTTTCTAGTTGTGGGGTTCGTAGTTGTGGGGTTCGTAGTTGTGCAGTTTCTAGTTGTGGAGTCTCTACTTGTGAAGTTTCCATTTGTGGTGTTTCATGCTGTGGAGTTTCTAGTTGCGGAGTTTCTAGATGCAGAGTTTCTAGTTGCGGAGTTTTCTAGTTGTGGAGATTCCAGTGGCGGAGTTTCTAGTTGCGGAGTTCCAAGTTGTGGAGTTTTCAGTTGTGGAGTTTCTAGTTGTGAAGTTTTTAGTTGTGGCGTATCTAGTAGCGGCGTTTCAAGTTGTGGAGTTGATAGTTTTGGATTTTGAAGTTGTAGAGTTAATAGTTGCGAATCGTCTAGTTGTGGAGTTTCTAGTTGCGGAGTTTTCTAGTTGCTGAGTCTGTAGTTGTGGAGTTTTTAGTTTTGGAGTTTCTAGTTGTGGATTTTCTAGCTGTGGAGTTTCTAGTTGCGGAGTTTCTGGTTGTGGAGTTTCTAGTTGCGGAGTTTCTAGTTGCGAAGTCTCAAGTTGTGGAGTTTCTAGTTGTGGAGTTTCTAGTTGTGGAGCTTCTAGTTGTGGGGTTCGTAGTTGTGGGGTTCGTAGTTGTGGAGTTTCTAGTTGAGGAGTTTCTCGTTGTAAAGTTTCTAGTTGTGGAGTTTCTAGTTGTGGAGTTTCTAGTAGTTGAGTTTCTAGTTGCCGAGTTTCTAGTTGCGAAGTCTCAAGTCGTGCAGTTTTTAGCTGTGGAGTTTCTAGTTGCAGAGCTTCTAGTTGCGGAGTTTCTAGTTGTGGAATTTGTAGTTGTGGAGTATATAGTTGTGGTGTTTCAGGTTGTGGAGTTTCTAGTGGCGGAGTTTCTAGTTGCAGAGTTTCTAGTTGCGGAGTTTTCTAATTTTGGAGTTTCTAGTTGCGGAGTTTCTAGTTGTGGAGCTTCAAGTTGTGGAGTTTCTGGTTGTGGAGTTTCTAGTTGTGGAGTATCTAGTTGTGGGCTTTCAAGTTGTGGAGTTTCTAGTTGTGGAGTTTCTAGTTGCGGAGTTTTCTAGTTGCGGAGTCTGTAGTTGTGGAGTTTCTAGTTGTGGAATTTCTAGTTACGGAGTTTCTAGTTGTGGAGCTTTTAGTTGAGGAGTCTCTAGTTGTTGAGTCTCTAGTTGTGCAATTTCTGGTTGTGGAGTGTCTAGTTGCGAAGTCTCAAGTCGTGGAGTTTTTAGCTGTGGAGTTTCTAGTTGCAGAGCTTCTAGTTGCGGAGTTTCTAGTTGTGGAATTTGTAGTTGTGGAGTATATAGTTGTGGTGTTTCAGGTTGTGGAGTTTCTAGTGGCGGAGTTTCTAGTTGCAGAGTTTCTAGTTGCGGAGTTTTCTAATTTTGGAGTTTCTAGTTGCGGAGTTTCTAGTTGTGGAGTTTCTAGTTGCGGAGTTTGAAGTTGTGGAGTTTCTAGCTGTGGAGTTTCTAGTTGCAGGGTTTCTAGTTGCGGAGTTTTCTAGTTGTGGAGTTTCTAGTTGCGGAGTTTCTAGTTGCGGAGTTTCAAGTTGTGGAGTTTCTGGTTGTGGAGTTTCAAGTTGTGGAATTTACAGGTGTGGAGTTTCTAGTTGTGGAGTTTCTGGTTTTCGGGTTTCTAGTTACGGAGTTTCTAGTAGTGGAGTTTCTAGGTGTGGAGCTTTTAGTTGAAGAGTCTCTAGTTGTTGAGTCTCTAGTTGTGGAAGTTCTAGTTGTGGAGTTTCTAGTTGCGGAGTTTCTAGTTGCAGAGTTTCTAGTTGCGGAGTTTTCTATTTGGAGATTCTAGTGGCGGAGTTTCTAGTTGAGGAGTTTCAAGTTGTGGAGTTTCTCGTTGTGGAGTTTCTAGTTGTGCAGTTTCTAGTTGCGGAGTTTCTAGTTGTGGAGTTTCTAGTTGTGGAGTTTCTAGTAGTTGAGTTTCTAGTTGTGGAGTTTCTAGTTGTCGAGTTTCTAGTTGCGAAGTCTAAAGTCGTGGAGTTTCTAGCTTTGGAGTTTCTAGTTGCGGAGCTTCTAGTTAGGGAGTTTCTAGTTGCGGAGTTTATAGTTGTGGATTTTGTAGTTGTGGGGTATATAGTTGTGGTGTTTCAAGTTGTGTAGTTTCTAGAGTCGGAGTTTCTAGTTGCAGAGTTTCTAGTTCCGGAGTTTTCTAGTTGTGGAGTTTCTAGTTTCGGAGTTTCTAGTTGTGGAGCTTCAAGTTGTGGAGTTTCTAGTTGCGGAGTCAGTAGTTGTGGAGTTTCTAGTTGTGGAGTTTCTAGTTGTGGATTTTCTAGCTGTGGAGTTTCTATTTGCGGAGTTTCTAGTTGCAGAGTTTCTAGTTGTGGATTTTCTAGCTGTGGAATTTCTGGTTGCAGAGTTTTTAGTTGCGGTGTTTCTAGTTGTGGAGTTTCTAGTTGTTGAGTTTCTAGTTGCCGAGTTCTTTAGTTGCGAAGTCTCAAGTTGTAGAGTTTCTAGCTGTGGAGTTTCTAGTTGCGGAGTTTCTAGTTGCGGAGTTTCTAGTTGTGGAGTTTTAGTTGTGGAGTTTCTAGTTGCGAAGTCTCAAGTTGTGGAGTTTCTAGTTGTGGAGTTTCAAGTTGTGGAGCTTCTAGTTGCGGGGTTCGTAGTTGTGGGGTTCGTAGTTGTGGAGTTTCTAGTTGCGGAGTTTCAAGTTGTGGAGTTTCTCGTTGTGGAGTCTCTAGTTGTGGATTGTCTAGCTGTGGAGTTTCTAGTTGCGGAGTTTTTAGTTGCGGAGTTTCTCGTTGTGAAGTTTCTAGTTGTGGAGTTTCTAGTTGTGGAGTTTGTAGTTGTGGAGTCTGTAGTTGTGGAGTATCTATTTGTTGGGTTTCGAGTTGTGGAGTTTCTAGTTGTGGAGTTTCTAGTAGTTGAGTTTCTAGTTGCCGAGTTTCTAGTTGCGAAGTCTCAAGTCGTTGAGTTTTTAGCTGTGGAGTTTCCAGTTGCGGAGCTTCTAGTTGCGGAGTTTCTAGTTGCGGAGTTTCTAGTTGTGGAATTTGTAGTTGTGGTGTTTCAGGTTGTGGAGTTTCTAGTGGCGGAGTTTCTAGTTGCAGAGTTTCTAGTTGCGGAGTGTTCTAATTTGGGAGTTTCTAGTTGCGGAGTTTCTAGTTGTGGAGTTTCTAGTTGTGGAGCTTTTAGTTGAGGAGTCTCTAGTTGTTGAGTCTCTAGTTGTGGAATTTCTGGTTGTGGAGTGTCTAGTTGCGAAGTCTCAAGTCGTGGAGTTTTTAGCTGTGGAGTTTCTAGTTGCAGAGCTTCTAGTTGCGGAGTTTCTAGTTGTGGAATTGGTAGTTGTGGAGTATATAGTTGTGGTGTTTCAGGTTGTGGAGTTTCTAGTGGCGGAGTTTCTAGTTGCAGAGTTTCTAGTTGCGGAGTTTTCTAATTTTGGAGTTTCTAGTTGCGGAGTTTCTAGTTGTGGAGTTTCTAGTTGCGGAGTTTGAAGTTGTGGAGTTTCTAGCTGTGGAGTTTCTAGTTGCAGGGTTTCTAGTTGCGGAGTTTTCTAGTTGTGGAGTTTCTAGTTGCGGAGTTTCTAGTTGCGGAGTTTCAAGTTGTGGAGTTTCTGGTTGTGGAGTTTCAAGTTGTGGAATTTACAGGTGTGGAGTTTCTAGTTGTGGAGTTTCTGGTTTTCGGGTTTCTAGTTACGGAGTTTCTAGTAGTGGAGTTTCTAGGTGTGGAGCTTTTAGTTGAAGAGTCTCTAGTTGTTGAGTCTCTAGTTGTTGAGTCTCTAGTTGTGGAAGTTCTAGTTGTGGAGTTTCTAGTTGCGGAGTTTCTAGTTGCAGAGTTTCTAGTTGCGGAGTTTTCTAGTTGGAGATTCTAGTGGCGGAGTTTCTAGTTGCGGAGTTTCAAGTTGTGGAGTTTCTCGTTGTGGAGTTTCTAGTTGTGGAGTTTCTAGTTGCGGAGTTTCTAGTTGTGGAGTTTCTAGTTGTGGAGTTTCTAGTAGTTGAGTTTCTAGTTGTAGAGTTTCTAGTTGTCGAGTTTCTAGTTGCGAAGTCTAAAGTCGTGGAGTTTCTAGCTTTGGAGTTTCTAGTTGCGGAGCTTCTATTTAGGGAGTTTCTAGTTGCGGAGTTTATAGTTGTGGATTTTGTAGTTGTGGGGTATATAGTTGTGGTGTTTCAAGTTGTGGAGTTTCTAGTTGCGGAGTTTCTAGTTGCAGAGTTTCTAGTTCCGGAGTTTTCTAGTTGTGGAGTTTCTAGTTTCGGAGTTTCTAGTTGTGGAGCTTCAAGTTGTGGAGTTTCTAGTTGCGGAGTCAGTAGTTGTGGGGTTTCTAGTTGTGGAGTTTCTAGTTGTGGATTTTCTAGCTGTGGAGTTTCTATTTGCGGAGTTTCTAGTTGCAGGGTTTCTAGTTGTGGATTTTCTAGCTGTGGAATTTCTGGTTGCAGAGTTTTTAGTTGCGGTGTTTCTAGTTGTGGAGTTTCTAGTTGTTGAGTTTCTAGTTGCCGAGTTCTTTAGTTGCGAAGTCTCAAGTTGTAGAGTTTCTAGCTGTGGAGTTTCTGGTTGCGGAGTTTCTAGTTGCGGAGTTTCTAGTTGTGGAGTTTTTAGTTGTGGAGTTTCTAGTTGCGAAGTCTCAAGTTGTGGAGTTTCTAGTTGTGGAGTTTCAAGTTGTGGAGCTTCTAGTTGCGGGGTTCGTAGTTGTGGGGTTCGTAGTTGTGGAGTTTCTAGTTGCGGAGTTTCAATTTGTGGAGTTTCTCGTTGTGGAGTCTCTAGTTGTGGATTGTCTAGCTGTGGAGTTTCTAGTTGCGGAGTTTTTAGTTGCGGAGTTTCTCGTTGTGAAGTTTCTAGTTGTGGAGTTTCTAGTTGTGGAGTTTGTAGTTGTGGAGTCTGTAGTGATGGAGTATCTATTTGTTGGGTTTCAAGTTGTGGAGTTTCTAGTATTTGAGTTTCTAGTTGCCGAGTTTCTAGTTGCGAAGTCTCAAGTCGTGGAGTTTTTAGCTGTGGAGTTTCCAGTTGCGGAGCTTCTAGTTGCGGAGTTTCTAGTTGCGGAGTTTCTAGTTGTGGAATTTGTAGTTGTGGAGTATATAGTTGTGGTGTTTCAAGTTGTGGAGTTTCTAGTGGGGGAGTTTCAAGTTGCAGAGTTTCTAGTTGCGGAGTTTTCTAGTTGGGGAGTTTCTAGTTGCGGAGTTTCTAGTGGTGGAGCTTCAAGTTGTGGAGCTTCTAGTTGTGGAGTTTCTAGTTGTAGAGTTTGTAGTTGTGGAGTATCTAGTTGTGGACTTTCAAGTTGTGGAGTTTCTAGTTGTAGAGTTTCTAGTTGCGGAGTTTTCTAGTTGCGGAGTCTGTAGTTGTGGAGTTTCTAGTTGTGGAATTTCTAGTTACGGAGTTTCTAGTTGTGGAGCTTTTAGTTGGGAAGTCTCAAGTTGTGGAGTTTCTAGTTGTGGAGTTTCTAGTTGTGGAGTTTCTAGTTGTGGGGTTCGTAGTTGTGGGGTTCGTAGTTGTGCAGTTTCTAGTTGTGGAGTCTCTACTTGTGAAGTTTCCATTTGTGGTGTTTCATGCTGTGGAGTTTCTAGTTGCGGAGTTTCTAGATGCAGAGTTTCTAGTTGCGGAGTTTTCTAGTTGTGGAGATTCCAGTGGCGGAGTTTCTAGTTGCGGAGTTCCAAGTTGTGGAGTTTTCAGTTGTGGAGTTTCTAGTTGTGAAGTTTTTAGTTGTGGCGTATCTAGTAGCGGCGTTTCAAGTTGTGGAGTTGATAGTTTTGGATTTTGAAGTTGTAGAGTTAATAGTTGCGAATCGTCTAGTTGTGGAGTTTCTAGTTGCGGAGTTTTCTAGTTGCTGAGTCTGTAGTTGTGGAGTTTTTAGTTTTGGAGTTTCTAGTTGTGGATTTTCTAGCTGTGGAGTTTCTAGTTGCGGAGTTTCTGGTTGTGGAGTTTCTAGTTGTGGAGTTACTAGTTGTGGAGTCTGTAGTTTTGGAGTATCTATTTGTTGGGTTTGAAGCTGTGGAGTTTCTGGCTGTGGAGTTTCTAGTTGTTGAGTTTCTTGTTGCCGAGTTTCTAGTTGCGAAGTCTCAATTCGTGGAGTTTCTAGCTGCGGAGTTTCTAGTTGCGGAGCTTCTAGTTGCGGAGTTTCTAGTTGTGGATTTTGTAGTTGTGAAGTATATAGTTGTGGTGTTTCAAGTTGTGAAGTTTCTAGTTGCGGAGTTTCTAGTTGTGGAGCTTCAAGTTGTGGAGTTTCTCGTTGTGGAGTTTCTAGTTGTGGAGTTTGTAGTTGTGGAGTATCTAGTTGTGGACTTTCAAGTTGTGGAGTTTCTAGTTGTGGAGTTTCTAGTTGCGGAGTTTTCTAGTTGTGGAGTCTCTAGTTGCGGAGTGAGTTTCTAGTTGTGGAGTTTCTAGTTGTGGATTTTCTAGCTGTGGAGTTTCTATTTGCGGAGTTTCTAGTTGCAGAGTTTCTAGTTGTGGATTTTCTAGCTGTGGAATTTCTGGTTGCAGAGTTTTTAGTTGCGGTGTTTCTAGTTGTGGAGTTTCTAGTTGTTGAGTTTCTAGTTGCCGAGTTCTTTAGTTGCGAAGTCTCAAGTTGTAGAGTTTCTAGCTGTGGAGTTTCTAGTTGCGGAGTTTCTAGTTGCGGAGTTTCTAGTTGTGGAGTTTTTAGTTGTGGAGTCTCTAGTTGTGGAGTTTCTAGTTGTGGAGTGTCTACTTGTGGAGTTTCTAGTTGTTGAGTTTCTATTTTTAGTTTTTAGTTTTCGAGTTCGTAGTTGTGGATTTTCTAGTTGCAGAGTTCCTAGTTTTGGAGTATCTAGTTGCGGAGTCTCTAATTGTGCAGTCTCTAGTTTTGGAGTCTATAGTTGTGGAGTTTCTGGTTGTGGAGTTTATAAATGTGGAATTTCTAGCTGTGGAGACTCTAGTTGCGGAGTTTCTAGTTGCAGAGTTTCTAGTTGTGGAGTTTCTAGTTGTGGAGTTTTAGTTGTGGAGTTTAAAGTTGTGGAATTTATAGGTGTGGAGTTTCTAGTTGTGGAGTTTCTAGTTGTGGAAGTTCTAGTTGTGGAGTTTCTAGTTGCGGAGTTTCTAGTTGTGGAGTTTCTAGTTGTGAGGTTCGTAGCTTTGGAGATTCTAGTGGTGGAGTCTCTAGTTGTGCAGTCTCTAGTTGTGGAGTCTGTAGTTGTGGAGTTTCTAGTTGCGGAGTTTGAAGTTGTGGAGTTTCTAGCTGTGGAGTTTCTAGTTGCAGGGTTTCTAGTTGCGGAGTTTCCTAGTTGTGGAGTTTCTAGTTGCGGAGTTTCTAGTTGCGGAGTTTCAAGTTGTGGAGTTTCTTGTTGTGGAGTTTCAAGTTGTGCAATTAATAGGTGTGGAGTTTCTAGATGTGGAGTTTCTGGTTTTCGGGTTTCTAGTTACGGAGTTTCTAGTAGTGGAGTTTCTAGTTGTGGAGCTTTTAGTTGAGGAGTCTCTAGTTGTTGAGTCTCTAGTTGTTGAGTCTCTAGTTGTGGAAGTTCTAGTTGTGGAGTTTCTAGTTGCGGAGTTTCTAGTTGCAGAGTTTCTAGTTGCGGAGTTTTCTAGTTGTGGAGATTCTAGTGGTGGAGTTTCTAGTTGCGGAGTTTCAAGTTGTGGAGTTTCTCGTTGTGGAGTTTCTAGTTGTGGAGTTTCTAGTTGCGGAGTTTCTAGTTGTGGAGTTTCTAGTTGTCGAGTTTCTAGTTGCGAAGTCTAAAGTCGTGGAGTTTCTAGCTGTGGAGTTTCTAGTTGCGGAGCTTCTAGTTAGGGAGTTCCTAGTTGCGGAGTTTCTAGTTGTGGATTTTGTAGTTGTGGGGTATAGAGTTGTGGTGTTGCAAGTTGTGGAGTTTCTAGTTGTGGAGTTTCTAGTTGCAGAGTTTCTAGTTCCGGAGTTTTCTAGTTGTGGAGTTTCTAGTTGCGGAGTTTCTAGTTGTGGAGCTTCAAGTTGTGGAGTTTCTCGTTGTGGAGTTTCTAGTTTTGGAGTTTGTAGTTGTGGAGTATCTAGTTGTGGACTTTCAAGTTGTGGAGTTTCTAGTTGTAGAGTTTCTAGTTGCGCAGTTTTCTAGTTGGGGAGTCTGTAGTTGCGGAGTTTCTGGTTGTGGAGTTTCTAGTTGCGGAGTCAGTAGTTGTGGGGTTTCTAGTTGTGGAGTTTCTAGTTGTGGATTTTCTAGCTGTGGAGTTTCTATTTGCGGAGTTTCTAGTTGCAGAGTTTCTAGTTGTGGATTTTCTAGCTGTGGAATTTCTGGTTGCAGAGTTTTTAGTTGCGGTGTTTCTAGCTGTGGAGTTTCTAGTTGTTGAGTTTCTAGTTGCCGAGTTCTTTAGTTGCGAAGTCTCAAGTTGTAGAGTTTCTAGCTGTGGAGTTTCTAGTTCCGGAGTTTCTAGTTGTGGAGTTTCTAGTTGTGGAGTTTTTAGTTGTGGAGTCTCTAGTTGTGGAGTTTCTAGTTGTGGAGTGTCTACTTGTGGACTTTCTAGTTGTGGAGTTTCTATTTCTAGTTTTTAGTTTTGGAGTTTGTAGTTGTAGATTATCTAGTTGCAGAGTTCCTAGTTTTGGAGTATCTAGTTAAGGAGTCTCTAATTGTGCAGTCTCTAGTTTTGGAGTCTCTAGTTGTGGAGTTTCTGGTTGTGGAGTTTATAAATGTGGAATTTCTAGCTGTGGAGATTCTAGTTGCGGAGTTTCTAGTTGCAGAGTTTCTAGTTGTGGAGTTTCTAGTTGTAGAGTTTTAGTTGTGGAGTTTAAAGTGGTGGAATTTATAGGTGTGGAGTTTCTAGTTGTGGAGTTTCTAGTTTTCCGGTTTCTAGTTACGGAGTTTCTAGTTGTGGAGTTTCTAGTTGTGGAGTTTCTAGTGTTGGAGCTTTAATTGAGGAGTCTCTAGTTGTTGAGTTTCTAGTTGTGGAGGTTCTAGTTGTGGAGTTTCTAGTTGCGGAGTTTCTGGCTGTGGAGTTTCTAGTTGCGGAGTTTCTAGTTTCGAAGTCTCAAGTTGTGGAGTTTCTAGTTGTGGAGTTACTAGTTGTGGAGCTTCTAGTTGTGGGGTTCGTAGTTGTGGGGTTCGTAGTTGTGGAGTTTCTAGTTGCGGAGTTTCTCGTTGTGAAGTCTCAAGTTGTGGAGTTTCTAGTTGTGGAGTTTCTCGTTGTGAAGTCTCAAGTTGTGGAGTTTCTAGTTGTGGAGTTTCTAGTTGTGGAGCTTCTAGTTGTGGGGTTCGTAGTTGTGGGGTTCGTAGTTGTGGAGTTTCTAGTTGCGGAGTTTCTCGTTGTGAAGTTTCTAGTCCGAGTTTCTAGTTGCGAAGTCTCAAGTCGTGGAGTTTTTAGCTGTGGAGTTTCTAGTTGCGGAGCTTCTAGTTGCGGAGTTTCAGGTTGTGGAGTGTCTAGTTGTGGAATTTTTAGTTTTGGAGTATATAGTTGTGGTGTTTCAGGTTGTGGAGTTTCTAGTGGCGCAGTTTCTAGTTGCAGAGTTTCTAGTTGCGGAGTTTTCTAGTTGTGGAGTTTCTAGTTGCGGAGTTTCTAGTTGTGGAGCTTCAAGTTGTGGAGTTTCTAGTTGTGGAGTTTCTAGTTGTGGAGTTTGTAGTTGCGGAGTATCTAGTTGTGGGCTTTCAAGTTGTGGAGTTTCTAGTTGTGGAGTTTCTAGTTGCGGAGTTTTCTAGTTGCGGAGTCTGTAGTTGTGGAGTTTCTAGTTGTGAAATTTATAGTTACGGAGTTTCTAGTTGTGGAGCTTTTAGTTGAGGAGTCTCTAGTGTTTGAGTCTCTAGTTGTGGAATTTCTAGTTGTGGAGTGTCTAGTTGCACAGTTTCAAGTTGTGAAGTTTCTAGTTGCGGAGTCTCTAGTTGTGCAGTCTCTAGTTGTGGAGTCTGTAGTTGTGGAGTTTCTAGTTGCGGAGTTTGAAGTTGTGGAGTTTCTAGCTGTGGAGTTTCTAGTGGCAGGGTTTCTGGTTGCGGAGTTTTCTAGTTGTGGAGTTTCTAGTGGCGGAGTTTCTTGTTGCGGAGTTTCAAGTTGTGGAGTTTCTGGTTGTGGAGTTTCAAGTTGTGGAATTTATAGGTGCGGAGTTTCTAGTTGTGGAGTTTCTGGTTTTCGGGTTTCTAGTTACGGAGTTTCTACTAGTGGAGTTTCTAGTTGTGGAGCTTTTAGTTGAGGAGTCTCTAGTTGTTGAGTCTATAGTTGTTGAGTCTCTAGTTGTGGAAGTTGTAGTTGTGGAGTTTCTAGTTGCGGAGTTTCTAGTTGCAGAGTTTCTAGTTGCGGAGTTTTCTAGTTGTGGAGAATCTAGTGGCGGAGTTTCTAGTTGCGGAGTTTCAAGTTGTGGAGTTTCTCGTTGTGGAGTTTCTAGTTGTGGAGTTTCTAGTAGTTGAGTTTCTAGTTGTCGAGTTTCTAGTTGCGAAGTCTAAAGTCGTGGAGTTTCTAGCTGTGGAGTTTCTAGTTGCGGAGCTTCTAGTTAGGGAGTTTCTAGTTGCGGAGTTTCTAGTTGTGGATTTTGTAGTTGTGGGGTATATAGTTGTGGTGTTTCAAGTTGTGGAGTTTCTAGTTGCAGAGTTTCTAGTTGCAAAGTTTCTAGTTCCGGAGTTTTCTAGTTGTGGAGTTTCTAGTTGCGGAGTTTCTAGTTGTGGAGCTTCAAGTTGTGGAGTTTCTCGTTGTGGAGTTTCTAGTTGTGGAGTTTGTAGTTTCGGAGTATCTAGTTGTGGACTTTCAAGTTGTGGAGTTTCTAGTTGCGGAGTTTTCTAGTTGGGGAGTCTGTAGTTGTGGAGTTTCTAGTTGTGGAATTTCTAGTTGTGGAGTCGCTAGTTGTGGAGTGAGTTTCTAGTTGCGGAGTTTCTGGTTGTGGAGTTTCTAGTTGCGGAGTCAGTAGTTGTGGGGTTTCTAGTTGTGGAGTTTCTAGTTGTGGATTTTCTAGCTGTGGAGTTTCTATTTGCGGAGTTTCTAGTTGCAGAGTTTCTAGTTGTGGATTTTCTAGCTGTGGAATTTCTGGTTGCAGAGTTTTAGTTGCGGTGTTTCTAGTTGTGGAGTTTCTAGTTGTTGAGTTTCTATGTGCCGAGTTCTTTAGTTGCGAAGTCTCAAGTTGTAGAGTTTCTAGCTGTGGAGTTTCTAGTTGCGGAGTTTCTAGTTGCGGAGTTTCTAGTTGTGGAGTTTTTAGTTGTGGAGTCTCTAGTTGTGGAGTTTCTAGTTGCGGAGTTTCTAGTTGCAGAGTTTCTAGTTGTATAGTTTCTAGTTGTGGAGTTTTAGTTGTGGAGTTTAAAGTTGTGGAATTTATAGGTGTGGAGTTTCTAGTTGTGGAGTTTCTAGTTTTCGGGTTTCTATTTACGGAGTTTCTAGTTGTGGAGTGTCTACTTGTGGAGTTTCCAGTTGTGGAGTTTCTATTTGTAGTTTTTAGTTTTCGAGTTTGTAGTTGTAGATTTTCTAGTTGCAGAGTTCCTAGTTTTGGAGTATCTAGTTGCGGAGTCTCTAATTGTGCAGTCTCTAGTTTTGGAGTTTCTGGTTGTGGAGTTTATAAATGTGGAATTTCTAGCTGTGGAGATTCTAGTTGCGGAGTTTCTAGTTGCAGAGTTTCTAGTTGTAGAGTTTCTAGTTGTGGAGTTTTAGTTGTGGAGTTTAAAGTTGTGGAATTTATAGGTGTGGAGTTTCTAGTTGTGGAGTTTCTAGTTTTGGGGTTTCTAGTTACGGAGTTTCTAGTTGTGGAGTTTCTAGTTGTGGAGTTTCTAGTTGTGGAGCTTTTAGTTGAGGAGTCTCTAGTTGTTGAGTTTCTAGTTGTGGAAGTTCTAGTTGTGGAGTTTCTAGTTGCGGAATTTCTGGCTGTGGAGTTTCTAGTTGCGGAGTTTCTAGTTGTGGAGTTTCTAGTTGTGAGGTTCGTAGTTGTGGAGTTTCTAGTTGTCGAGTTTCTAGTTGTGGAGTCTCTAGTTGTGGAGTTTCTAGTTGTTGAGTTTCTAGTTGCGAAGTCTCAAGTTGTGGAGTTTCTAGTTGTGGAGTTTCTAGTTGTGGAGCTTCTAGTTGTGGAGTTCGTAGTTGTGGGGTTCGTAGTTGTGGAGTTTCTAGTTGCGGAGTTTCTCGTTGTGAAGGTCGTAGTTGTGGAGTTTCTAGTTGTGGAGTTTCTAGTAGTTGAGTTTCTAGTTGCCGAGTTTCTAGTTGCGACTTCTCAAGTCGTGGAGTTTTTAGCTGTGGAGTTTCTAGTTGCGGAGTTTCTAGTTGCGGAGTTTCTAGTTGCGGAGTTTCTAGTTGTGGAATTTGTAGTTGTGGAGTATATAGTTGTGGTGTTTCAGGTTGTGGAGTTTCTAGTGGCGGAGTTTCTAGTTGCAGAGTTTCTAGTTGCGGAGTTTTCTAGTTGTGGAGTTTCTAGTTGCGGAGTTTCTAGTTGTGGAGCTTCAAGTTGTGGAGTTTCTAGTTGTGGAGTTTGTAGTTGTGGAGTATCTAGTTGTGGGCTTTCAAGTTGTGGAGTTTCTAGTTGTGGAGTTTCTAGTTGCGGAGTTTTCTAGTAGGGGAGTCTGAAGTTGTGGAGTTTCTAGTTGTGGAATTTCTAGTTACGGAGTTTCTAGTTGTTGAGCTTTTAGTTGAGGAGTCTCTAGTTGTTGAGTCTCTAGTTGTGGAATTTCTAGTTGTGGAGTGTCTAGTTGCAGAGTTTGAAGTTGTGGAGTTTCTAGCTGTGGAGTTTCTAGTTGCAGGGTTTCTAGTTGCGGAGTTTTCTAGTTGTGGAGTTTCTAGTGGCGGAGTTTCTAGTTGCGGAGTTTAAAGTTGTGGAGTTTCTGGTTGTGGAGTTTCAAGTTGTGGAATTTATAGGTGTGGAGTTTAAAGTTGTGGAATTTATAGGTGTGGAGTTTCTAGTTGTGGAGTTTCTAGTTGTGGAAGTTCTAGTTGTGGAGTTTCTAGTTGCGGAGTTTCTGGCTGTGGAGTTTCTAGTTGCGGAGTCTCTAGTTGTGGAGTTTCTAGTTGTGAGGTTCGTAGCTTTGGAGATTCTAGTGGTGGAGTCTCTAGTTGTGCAGTCTCTAGTTGTGGAGTCTGTAGTTGTGGAGTCTGTAGTTGTGGAGTTTCTAGTTGCGGAGTTTGAAGTTGTGGAGTTTCTAGCTGTGGAGTTTCCAGTTGCAGGGTTTCTAGTTGCGGAGTTTCCTAGTTGTGGAGTTTCTAGTTGCGGAGTTTCTAGTTGCGGAGTTTCAAGTTGTGGAGTTTCTTGTTGTGGAGTTTCAAGTTGTGCAATTAATAGGTGTGGAGTTTCTTGATGTGGAATTTCTGGTTTTCGGGTTTCTAGTTACGGAGTTTCTAGTAGTGGAGTTTCTAGTTGTGGAGCTTTTAGTTGAGGAGTCTCTAGTTGTTGAGTCTCTAGTTGTTGAGTCTCTAGTTGTGGAAGTTCTAGTTGTGGAGTTTCTAGTTGCGGAGTTTCTAGTTGCAGAGTTTCTAGTTGCGGAGTTTTCTAGTTGTGGAGATTCTAGTGGCGGAGTTTCTAGTTGCGGAGTTTCAAGTTGTGGAGTTTCTCGTTGTGGAGTTTCTAGTTGTGGAGTTTCTAGTTGCGGAGTTTCTAGTTGTGGAGTTTCTAGTTGTGGAGTTTCAAGTAGTTGAGTTTCTAGTTGTCGAGTTTCTAGTTGCGAAGTCTAAAGTCGTGGAGTTTCTAGCTGTGGAGTTTCTAGTTGCGGAGCTTCTAGTTAGGGAGTTCCTAGTTGCGGAGTTTCTAGTTGTGGATTTTGTAGTTGTGGGGTATATAGTTGTGGAGTTTCTAGTTTTGGAGTTTCTAGTTGCAGAGTTTTTAGTTCCGGAGTTTTCTAGTTGTGGAGTTTCTAGTTGCGGAGTTTCTAGTTGTGGAGCTTCAAGTTGTGGAGTTTCTCGTTGTGGAGTTTCTAGTTTTGGAGTTTGTAGTTGTGGAGTATCTAGTTGTGGACTTTCAAGTTGTGGAGTTTCTAGTTGTAGAGTTTCTAGTTGCGCAGTTTTCTAGTTGGGGAGTCTGTAGTTGCGGAGTTTCTGGTTGTGGAGTTTCTAGTTGCGGAGTCAGTAGTTGTGGGGTTTCTAGTTGTGGAGTTTCTAGTTGTGGATTTTCTAGCTGTGGAGTTTCTATTTGCGGAGTTTCTAGTTGCAGAGTTTCTAGTTGTGGATTTTCTAGCTGTGGAATTTCTGGTTGCAGAGTTTTTAGTTGCGGTGTTTCTAGCTGTGGAGTTGCTAGTTGTTGAGTTTCTAGTTGCCGAGTTCTTTAGTTGCGAAGTCTCAAGTTGTAGAGTTTCTAGCTGTGGAGTTTCTAGTTGCGGAGTTTCTAGTTGTGGAGTTTTTAGTTGTGGAGTCTCTAGTTGTGGAGTTTCTAGTTGTGGAGTGTCTACTTGTGGAGTTTCTAGTTGTGGAGTTTCTATTTCTAGTTTTTAGTTTTGGAGTTTGTAGTTGTAGATTTTCTAGTTGCAGAGTTCCTAGTTTTGGAGTATCTAGTTAAGGAGTCTCTAATTGTGCAGTCTCTAGTTTTGGAGTCTCTAGTTGTGGAGTTTCTGGTTGTGGAGTTTATAAATGTGGAATTTCTAGCTGTGGAGATTCTAGTTGCGGAGTTTCTAGTTGCAGAGTTTCTAGTTGTGGAGTTTCTAGTTGTAGAGTTTTAGTTGTGGAGTTTAAAGTGGTGGAATTTATAGGTGTGGAGTTTCTAGTTGTGGAGTTTTTAGTTTTCCGGTTTCTAGTTACGGAGTTTGTAGTTGTGGAGTTTCTAGTTGTGGAGTTTCTAGTGTTGGAGCTTTAATTGAGGAGTCTCTAGTTGTGGAGTTTCTAGTTGCGGAGTCAGTAGTTGTGGGGTTTCTAGTTGTGGAGTTTCTATTTTTAGTTTTTAATTTTCGAGTTTGTAGTTGTGGATTTTCTGGTTGCAGAGTTCCTAGTTTTGGAGTATCTAGTTGCGGAGTCTCTAATTGTGCAGTCTCTAGTTTTGGAGTCTCTAGTTGTGGAGTTTCTGGTTGTGGAGTTTATTGTTGTGGAATTTCTAGCTGTGGAGATTCTAGTTGCGGAGTTTCTAGTTGCAGAGTTTCTAGTTGTGGAGTTTCTAGTTGTGGAGTTTTAATTGTGGAGTTTAAAGTTGTGGAATTTATAGGTGTGGAGTTTCTAGTTGTGCAGTTTCTAGTTTTCGGGTTTCTAGTCACGGAGTTTCTAGTTGTGGAGTTTCTAGTTGTGGAGTTTCTAGTTTTGGAGCTTTTAGTTGAGGAGTCTCTAGTTGTTGAGTCTCAAGTTGTGGAAGTTCTAGTTGTGGAGTTTCTAGTTGCGGAGTTTCTTGTTGCGGAGTTTCTTGTTCGGAGTTTCTAGATGTGGAGTTTCTAGTTTTGGAGTTTCTGGCTGTGGAGTTTCTAGTTGCGGAGTTTCTAGTTGTGGAGTTTCTAGTTGTGAGGTTCGTAGTTGTGGAGTTTCTAGTTGTCGAGTTTCTAGTTGTGGAGTCTCTAGTTGTGAAGTTTCTAGTTGTGGAGTTTCTAGTCGCGAAGTCTCAAGTTGTGGAGTTTCTAGTTGTGGAGTTTCAAGTTGTGGAGCTTCTAGTTGCGGGGTTCGTAGTTGTGGGGTTCGTAGTTGTGGAGTTTCTAGTTGTGGAGTTTCTGGTTGTGGAGTCTCTAGTTGTGGATTGTCTGGCTGTGGAGTTTCTAGTTGCGGAGTTTCTAGTTGTGGAGTTTCTAGTTGTGGGGTTCGTAGTTGTGGGGTTCGTAGTTGTGCAGTTTCTAGTTGTGGAGTCTCTACTTGTGAAGTTTCCATTTGTGGTGTTTCTAGCTGCGGAGTTTCTAGTTGCGGAGTTTCTAGATGCAGAGTTTCTAGTTGCGGAGTTTTCTAGTTGTGGAGATTCCAGTGGCGGAGTTTCTAGTTGCGGAGTTCCAAGTTGTGGAGTTTCCAGTTGTGGTATTTCTAGTTGTGAAGTTTTTAGTTGTGGCGTATCTAGTAGCGGCGTTTCAAGTTGTGGAGTTGATAGTTTTGGATTTTGAAGTTGTAGAGTTAATAGTTGCGAATCGTCTAGTTGTGGAGTTTCTAGTTGCGGAGTTTTCTAGTTGCTGAGTCTGTAGTTGTGGAGTTACTAGTTGTGGAGTCTGTAGTCTTTGAGTATCTATTTGTTGGGTTTGAAGCTGTGGAATTTCTGGCTGTGGAGTTTCTAGTTGTGGAGTTTCTAGTTGTTGAGTTTCTGGTTGCCGAGTTTCTAGTTGCGAAGTCTCAAGTCGTGGAGTTTCTAGCTGCGGAGTTTCTAGTTGCGGAGCTTCTAGTTGCGGAGTTTCTAGTTGCGGAGTTTCTAGTTGTGGATTTTGTAGTTGTGGAGTATATAGTTGTGGTGTTTCAAGTTGTGGAGTTTCTAGTTGCGGAGTTTCTAGTTGCAGAGTTTCTAGTTCCGGAGTGTTCTAGTTGTGGAGTTTCTAGTTGCGGAGTTTCTAGTTGTGGAGCTTCAAGTTGTGGAGTTTCTCGTTGTGGAGTTTCTAGTTGTGGAGTTTGTAGTTGTGGAGTATCTAGTTGTGGACTTTCAAGTTGTGGAGTTTCTAGTTGTGGAGTTTCTAGTTGCGGAGTTTTCTAGTTGGGGAGTCTGTAGTTGTGGAGTTTCTAGTTGTGGAATTTCTAGTTGTGGAGTCTCTAGTTGCGGAGTGAGTTTCTAGTTGTGGATTTTCTAGTTGCAGAGTTCCTAGTTTTAGAGTATCTAGTTGCGGAGTCTCTAATTGTGCAGTCTCTAGTTTTGGAGTCTATAGTTGTGTAGTTTCTGGTTGTGGAGTTTATAAATGTGGAATTTCTAGCTGTGGAGACTCTAGTTGTGGAATTTATAGGTGTGGAGTTTCTAGTTGTGGAGTTTCTAGTTTTCGGGTTTCTAGTTACGGAGTTTGTACTTGTGGAGCTTGTAGTTGTGGAGCTTTTAGTTGAGGAGTCTCTAGTTGTTAAGTTTCTAGTTGCGGAAGTTCTAGTTGTGGAGTTTCTAGTTGCGGAGTTTCTGGCTGTGGAGTTTCTAGTTGCGAAGTTTCTAGTTGTGGAGTTTCTAGTTGTGAGGTTCGTAGCTTTGGAGATTCTAGCGGTGGAGTCTCTAGTTGTGCAGTCTCTAGTTGTGGAGTCTGTAGTTGTGGAGTTTCTAGTTGCGGAGTTTGAAGTTGTGGAGTTTCTAGCTGTGGAGTTTCTAGTTGCAGGGTTTCTAGTTGCGGAGTTTTCTAGTTGTGGAGTTTCTAGTTGCGGAATTTCTAGTTGCGGAGTTTCAAGTTGTGGAGTTTCTTGTTGTGGAGTTTCAAGTTGTGCAATTAATAGGTGTGGAGTTTCTAGATGTGGAGTTTCTGGTTTTCGGGTTTCTAGTTACGGAGTTTCTAGTAGTGGAGTTTCTAGTTGTGGAGCTTTTAGTTGAGGAGTCTCTAGTTGTTGCGTCTCTAGTTGTTGAGTCTCTAGTTGTGGAAGTTCTAGTTGTTGAGTTTCTAGTTGCGGAGTTTCTAGTTGCAGAGTTTCTAGTTTTGGAGTTTTCTAGTTGTGGAGATTCTAGTGGCGGAGTTTCTAGTTGCGGAGTTTCTAGTTGCGGAGTTTCTAGTTGCGCAGTTTTCTAGTTGGTGAGTCTGTAGTTGCGGAGTTTCTGGTTGGGGAGTTTCTAGTTGCGGAGTCAGTAGTTGTGGGGTTTCTAGTTGTGGAGTTTCTAGTTGTGGATTTTCTAGCTGTGGAGTTTCTATTTGCGGAGTTTCTAGTTGCAGAGTTTCTAGTTGTGGATTTTCTAGCTGTGGAATTTCTGGTTGCAGAGTTTTTAGTTGCGGTGTTTCTAGCTGTGGAGTTTCTAGTTGTTGAGTTTCTAGTTGCCGAGTTCTTTAGTTGCGAAGTCTCAAGTTGTAGAGTTTCTAGCTGTGGAGTTTCTAGTTGCGGAGTTTCTAGTTGTGGAGTTTTTAGTTGTGGAGTCTCTAGTTGTGGAGTTTCTAGTTGTGGAGTGTCTACTTGTGGAGTTTCTAGTTGTGGAGTTTCTATTTCTAGTTTTTAGTTTTGGAGTTTGTAGTTGTAGATTTTCTAGTTGCAGAGTTCCTAGTTTTGGAGTATCTAGTTAAGGAGTCTCTAATTGTGCAGTCTCTAGTTTTGGAGTCTCTAGTTGTGGAGTTTCTGGTTTTGGAGTTTATAAATGTGGAATTTCTAGCTGTGGAGATTCTAGTTGCGGAGTTTCTAGTTGCAGAGTTTCTAGTTGTGGAGTTTCTAGTTGTAGAGTTTTAGTTGTGGAGTTTAAAGTGGTGGAATTTATAGGTGTGGAGTTTCTAGTTGTGGAGTTTTTAGTTTTCCGGTTTCTAGTTACGGAGTTTCTAGTTGTGGAGTTTCTAGTTGTGGAGTTTCTAGTGTTGGAGCTTTAATTGAGGAGTCTCTAGTTGTGGAGTTTCTAGTTGCGGAGTCAGTAGTTGTGGGGTTTCTAGTTGTGGAGTTTCTACTTGTGGAGTTTCTAGTTGTGGAGTTTCTATTTTTAGTTTTTAACTTTCGAGTTTGTAGTTGTGGATTTTCTAGTTGCAGAGTTCCTAGTTTTGGAGTATCTAGTTGCGGAGTCTCTAATTGTGCAGTCTCTAGTTTTGGAGTCTCTAGTTGTGGAGTTTCTGGTTGTGGAGTTTATTGTTGTGGAATTTCTAGCTGTGGAGATTCTAGTTGCGGAGTTTCTAGTTGCAGAGTTTCTAGTTGTGGAGTTTCTAGTTGTGGAGTTTTAATTGTGGAGTTTAAAGTTGTGGAATTTATAGGTGTGGAGTTTCTAGTTGTGGAGTTTCTAGTTTTCGGGTTTCTAGTCACGGAGTTTCTAGTTGTGGAGTTTCTAGTTGTGGAGTTTCTAGTTGTGGAGCTTTTAGTTGAGGAGTCTCTAGTTGTTGAGTCTCAAGTTGTGGAAGTTCTAGTTGTGGAGTTTCTAGTTGCGGAGTTTCTTGTTGCGGAGTTTCTTGTTCGGAGTTTCTAGATGTGGAGTTTCTAGTTTTGGAGTTTCTGGCTGTGGAGTTTCTAGTTGCGGAGTTTCTAGTTGTGGAGTTTCTAGTTGTGAGGTTCGTAGTTGTGGAGTTTCTAGTTGTCGAGTTTCTAGTTGTGGAGTCTCTAGTTGTGAAGTTTCTAGTTGTGGAGTTTCTAGTCGCGAAGTCTCAAGTTGTGGAGTTTCTGGTTGCAGAGTTTCAAGTTGTGGAGTTTCTAGTTGTGAGGTTCGTAGTTGTGGAGTTTCTAGTTGTGGAGTTTCTGGTTGTGGAGTCTCTAGTTGTGGATTGTCTAGCTGTGGAGTTTCTAGTTGCGGAGTTTCTAGTTGTGGAGTTTCTAGTTGTGGGGTTCGTAGTTGTGGGGTTCGTAGTTGTGCAGTTTCTAGTTGTGGAGTCTCTACTTGTGAAGTTTCCATTTGTGGTGTTTCTAGCTGCGGAGTTTCTAGTTGCGGAGTTTCTAGATGCAGAGTTTCTAGTTGCGGAGTTTTCTAGTTGTGGAGATTCCAGTGGCGGAGTTTCTAGTTGCGGAGTTCGAAGTTGTGGAGTTTCCAGTTGTGGTGTTTCTAGTTGTGAAGTTTTTAGTTGTGGCGTATCTAGTAGCGGCGTTTCAAGTTGTGGAGTTGATAGTTTTGGATTTTGAAGTTGTAGAGTTAATAGTTGCGAATCGTCTAGTTGTGAAGTTTCTAGTTGCGCAGTTTTCTAGTTGCTGAGTCTGTAGTTTTGGAGTTACTAGTTGTGGAGTCTGTAGTCTTGGAGTATCTATTTGTTGGGTTTGAAGCTGTGGAGTTTCTGGCTGTGGAGTTTCTAGTTGTGGAGTTTCTAGTTGTTGAGTTTCTGGTTGCCGAGTTTCTAGTTGCGAAGTCTCAAGTCGTGGAGTTTCTAGCTGCGGAGTTTCTAGTTGCGGAGCTTCTAGTTGCGGAGTTTCTAGTTGCAGAGTTTCTAGTTGTGGATTTTGTAGTTGTGGAGTATATAGTTGTGGTGTTTCAAGTTGTGGAGTTTCTAGTTGCGGAGTTTCTAGTTGCAGAGTTTCTAGTTCCGGAGTGTTCTAGTTGTGGAGTTTCTAGTTGCGGAGTTTCTAGTTGTGGAGCTTCAAGTTGTGGAGTTTCTAGTTGTGGAGTTTGTAGTTGTGGAGTATCTAGTTGTGGACTTTCAAGTTGTGGAGTTTCTAGTTGTGGAGTTTCTAGTTGCGGAGTTTTCTAGTTGGGGAGTCTGTAGTTGTGGAGTTTCTAGTTGTGGAATTTCTAGTTGTGGAGTCTCTAGTTGCGGAGTGAGTTTCTAGTTGTGGATTTTCTAGTTGCAGAGTTCCTAGTTTTAGAGTATCTAGTTGCGGAGTCTCTAATTGTGCAGTCTCTAGTTTTGGAGTCTATAGTTGTGTAGTTTCTGGTTGTGGAGTTTATAAATGTGGAATTTCTAGCTGTGGAGACTCTAGTTGTGGAATTTATAGGTGTGGAGTTTCTAGTTGTGGAGTTTCTAGTTTTCGGGTTTCTAGTTACGGAGTTTGTAGTTGTGGAGCTTGTAGTTGTGGAGCTTTTAGTTGAGGAGTCTCTAGTTGTTGAGTTTCTAGTTGCGGAAGTTCTAGTTGTGGAGTTTCTAGTTGCGGAGTTTCTGGCTGTGGAGTTTCTAGTTGCGAAGTTTCTAGTTGTAGAGTTTCTAGTTGTGAGGTTCGTAGCTTTGGAGATTCTAGTGGTGGAGTCTCTAGTTGTGCAGTCTCTAGTTGTGGAGTCTGTAGTTGTGGAGTTTCTAGTTGCGGAGTTTGAAGTTGTGGAGTTTCTAGCTGTGGAGTTTCTAGTTGCAGGGTTTCTAGTTGCGGAGTTTTCTAGTTGTGGAGTTTCTAGTTGCGGAATTTCTAGTTGCGGAGTTTCAAGTTGTGGAGTTTCTTGTTGTGGAGTTTCAAGTTGTGCAATTAATAGGTGTGGAGTTTCTAGATGTGGAGTTTCTGGTTTTCGGGTTTCTAGTAACGGAGTTTCTAGTAGTGGAGTTTCTAGTTGTGGAGCTTTTAGTTGAGGAGTCTCTAGTTGTTGCGTCTCTAGTTGTTGAGTCTGTAGTTGTGGAAGTTCTAGTTGTTGAGTTTCTAGTTGCGGAGTTTCTAGTTGCAGAGTTTCTAGTTGCGGAGTTTTCTAGTTGTGGAGATTCTAGTGGCGGAGTTTCTAGTTGCGGAGTTTCAAGTTGTGGAGTTTCTCGTTGTGGAGTTTCTAGTTGTGGAGTTTCTAGTTGCGGAGTTTCTAGTTGTGGAGTTTCTAGTTGTGGAGTTTCTAGTAGTTGAGTTTCTAGTTGCGGAGTTTCTAGTTGTGGATTTTGTAGTTGTGGGGTATATAGTTGTGGTGTTGCAAGTTGTGGAGTTTCTAGTTCCGGAGTTTTCTAGTTGTGGAGTTTCTAGTTGCGGAGTTTCTAGTTGTGGAGCTTCAAGTTGTGGAGTTTCTCGTTGTGGAGTTTCTAGTTGTTGAGTTTGTAGTTGTGGAGTATCTAGTTGTGGACTTTCAAGTTGTGGAGTTTCTAGTTGTAGAGTTTCTAGTTGCGAAGTTTTCTAGTTGGGGAGTCGGTAGTTGTGGAGTTTCTAGTTGTGGAATTTCTAGTTGTGGATTCTCTAGTTGCGGAGTGAGTTTCTAGTTGCGGAGTTTCTGGTTGTGGAGTTTCTAGTTGCGGAGTCAGTAGTTGTGGGGTTTCTAGTTGTGGAGTTTCTAGTTGTGACTTTTCTAGCTGTGGAGTTTCTATTTGCGGAGTTTCTAGTTGCAGAGTTTCTAGTTGTGGATTTTCTAGCTGTGGAATTTCTGGTTGCAGACTTTTTAGTTGCGGTGTTTCTAGTTGTGGAGTTTCTAGTTGTTGAGTTTCTAGTTGCCGAGTTCTTTAGTTGCGAAATCTCAAGTTGTAGAGTTTCTAGCTGTGGAGTTTCTAGTTGCGGAGTTTCTAGTTGTGGAGTTTCTAGTTGTGGAGTTTTTAGTTGTGGAGTCTCTAGTTGTGGAGTTTCTAGTTGTGGAGTGTCTACTTGTGGAGTTTCTAGTTATGGAGTTTCTATTTGTAGTTTTTAGTTTTGGAGTTTGTAGTTGTAGATTTTCTAGTTGCAGAGTTCCTAGTTTTGGAGTATCTAGTTAAGGAGTCTCTAATTGTGCAGTCTCTAGTTTTGGAGTCTCTAGTTGTGGAGTTTCTGGTTGTGGAGTTTCTGGTTGTGGAGTTTATAAATGTTGAATTTCTAGCTGTGGAGATTCTAGTTACGGAGTTTCTAGTTGCAGAGTTTCTAGTTGTGGAGTTTCTAGTTGTAGAGTTTTAGTTGTGGAGTTTAAAGTTGTGGAATTTATAGGTGTGGAGTTTCTAGTTGTGGAGTTTCTAGTTGTGGAGTTTCTAGTGTTGGAGCTTTTAGTTGAGGAGTCTCTAGTGTTTGAGTTTCTAGTTGTGGAGGTTCTAGTTGTGGAGTTTCTAGTGGCGGAGTTTCTGGCTGTGGAGTTTCTAGTTGTGGAGTTTCTAGTTGCGAAGTCTCAAGTTGTGGAGTTTCTAGTTGTGGAGTTTCTAGTTGTGGAGCTTCTAGTTGTGGGGTTCGTAGTTGTGGGGTTCGTAGTTGTGGAGTTTCTAGTTGCAGAGTTTCTCGTTGTGAAGTCTCAAGTTGTGGAGTTTCTAGTTGTGGAGTTTCTAGTTGTGGAGCTTCTAGTTGTGGGGTTCATAGTTGGGGGGTTCGTAGTTGTGGAGTTTCTAGTTGCGGAGTTTCTCGTTGTGAAGTTTCTAGTTGTGGAGTTTCTAGTAGTTGAGTTTCTAGTTGCCGAGTTTCTAGTTGCGAAGTCTCAAGTCGTGGAGTTTTTAGCTGTGGAGTTTCTAGTTGCAGAGCTTCTAGTTGCGGAGTTTCTAGTTGCGGAGTTTCTAGTTGTGGAATTTGTAGTTGTGGAGTATATAGTTGTGGTGTTTCAGGTTGTGGAGTTTCAAGTGGCGGAGTTTCTACTTGCAGAGTTTCTAGTTGCGGAGTTTTCTAATTTTGGAGTTTCTAGTTGCGGAGTTTCTAGTTGTGGAGGTTCAAGTTGTGGAGTTTCTAGTGGTGGAGTTTCTAGTTGCGGAGTTTCTAGTTGTGGAGTTTCTCGTTGTGGAGTTTCTAGTATATGAGTTTCTAGTTGTCGAGTTTCTAGTTGCGAAGTCTAAAGTCGTGGAGTTTCTAGCTGTGGAGTTTCTAGTTGCGGAGCTTCTAGTTAGGGAGTTTCTAGTTGCGGAGTTTCTAGTTGTGGATTTTGTAGTTGTGGGGTATATAGTTGTGGCGTTTCAAGTTGTGGAGCTTCTAGTTGCGGAGTTTCTAGTTGCAGAGTTTCTAGTTCCGGAGTTTTCTAGTTGTGGAGTTTCTAGTTGCGGAGTTTCTAGTTGTGGAGCTTCAAGTTGTGGAGTTTCTAGTTGCGGAGTCAGTAGTTGTGGGGTTTCTAGTTGTGGAGTTTCTAGTTGTAGATTTTCTAGCTGTGGAGTTTCTATTTGCGGAGTTTCTAGTTGCAGAGTTTCTAGTTGTGGATTTTGTAGCTGTGGAATTTCTGGTTGCAGAGTTTTTAGTTGCGGTGTTTCTAGTTGTGGAGTTTCTAGTTGTTGAGTTTCTAGTTGCCGAGTTCTTTAGCTGCGAAGTTTCAAGTTGTAGAGTTTCTAGCTGTGGAGTTTCTAGTTGCGGAGTTTCTAGTTGCGGAGTTTCTAGTTGTGGAGTTTTTAGTTGTGGAGATTCTAGTTGCGAAGTCTCAAGTTGTGGAGTTTCTAGTTGTGGAGTTTCTAGTTGTGGAGTTTCAAGTTGTGGAGCTTCTAGTTGCGGGGTTCGTAGTTGTGGGGTTCGTAGTTGTGGAGTTTCTAGTTGCGGAATTTCAAGTTGTAGAGTTTCTCGTTGTGGAGTCTCTAGTTGTGGATTGTCTAGCTGTGGAGTTTCTAGTTGCGGAGTTTTTAGTTGCGGAGTTTCTCGTTGTGAAGTTTCTAGTTGTGGAGTTTCTAGTTGTGGAGTTTCTAGTTGTGGAGTCTGTAGTTGTGGAGTATCTATTTGTTGGGTTTCAAGTTGTGGAGTTTCTAGTTGTGGAGTTTCTAGTAGTTGAGTTTCTAGTTGCCGAGTTTCTAGTTGCGAAGTCTCAAGTCGTGGAGTTTTTAGCTTTGGAGTTTCAAGTTGCGGAGCTTCTAGTTGCGGAGTTTCTAGTTGCGGAGTTTCTAGTTGTGGAATTTGTAGTTGTGGAGTATATAGTTGTGGTGTTTCAAGTTGTGGAGTTTCTAGCTGTGGAGTTTCTAGTTGCAGGGTTTCTAGTTGCGGAGTTTTCTAGTTGTGGAGTTTCTAGTTGCGGAGTTTCTAGCTGCGGAGTTTCAAGTTGTGGAGTTTCTAGTTGTGGAGTTTCTAGTTGTGGAGTTTTTAGATGTAGAGTCTCTAGTTGTGGAGTGTCTAGTTGTGGAGTTTCTAGTTGTGGAGTATCTACTTGTGGAGTTTCTAGTTGTTAAGTTTCTAGCTGTGGAGTTTCTAGTTGCAGGGTTTCTAGTTTCGGAGTTTCTAGCTGTGGAGTTTCTAGTTGCGGAGTCTCTAGTTGTGCAGTCTCTGGTTTTAGAGTCTCTGGTTGTGGAGTTTCTAGTTGTGGAGTTTCTAGTTGCGAAGTGTCTAGTTATGGAATTGTAAAGTTTCTAGTTGTGGAGTTTCTAGTTGCGGAGTTTCTAGCTGTGGAGTTTCAAGTTGCGGAGTCTCTAGCTGTGAAGATTCTAGTGGCGGAGTCTCTATTTGTGCAGTCTCTAGTTGTGGAGGCTGTAGTTGTGGAGTTTCTAGTTGCGGAGTTTGAAGTTGTGGAGTTTCTAGCTGTGGAGTTTCTAGTTGCGGGGTTTCTAGTTGCGGAGTTTTCTAGTTGTGGAGTTTCTAGTTGCGAAGTTTCTAGTTGCGGAGTTTCAAGTTGTGGAGTTTCTAGTTGTGGAGTTTCTAGTTGTGGAGTTTTTAGTTGTGGAGTCTCTAGTTGTGGAGTATCTAGTTGCGGAGTTTCTAGTTGTGGAGTGTCTACTTGTGGAGTTTCTAGTTGTGGAGTTTCTAGCTGTGGAGTTTCTAGTTGCAGGGTTTCTAGTTTCGGAGTTTCTAGCTGTGGAGTTTCTAGTTGCGGAGTCTCTAGTTGTGCAGTCTCTGGTTTTAGAGTCTCTGGTTGTGGAGTTTCTAGTTGTGGATTTTCTAGCTGTGGAATTTCTGGTTGCAGAGTTTTTAGTTGCGGTGTTTCTAGTTGTGGAGTTTCTAGTTGTGGAGTTTCTAGTTGCCGAGTTCTTTAGTTGCGAAGTCTCAAGTTGTAGAGTTTCTAGCTGTGGAGTTTCTAGTTGCGGAGTTTCTAGTTACGGAGTTTCTAGTTGTGGAGTTTTTAGTTGTGGAGTCTCTAGTTGTGGAGTTTCTAGTTGTGGAGTGTCTACTTGTGGAGTTTGTAGTTGTGGAGTTTCTATTTTTAGTTTTTAATTTTCGAGTTTGCAGTTGTGGATTTTCTAGTTGCAGAGTTCCTAGTTTTGGAGTATCTAGTTTCGGAGTCTCTAATTGTGCAGTCTCTAGTTTTGGAGTCTATAGTTGTGGAGTTTCTGGTTGTGGAGTTTATAAATGTTGAATTTCTAGCTGTGGAGACTCTAGTTGCGGAGTTTCCAGTTGCAGAGTTTCTAGTTGTGGAGTTTCTAGTTGTGGAGTTTTAGTTGTGGAGTTTAAAGTTGTGGAATTTATAGGTGTGGAGTTTCTAGTTGTGGAGTTTCTAGTTTTCGGGTTTCTAGTTACGGAGTTTCTAGTTGTGGAGTTTCTAGTTGTGGAGCTTTTAGTTGAGGAGTCTCTAGTTGTTGAGTTTCTAGTTGTGGAAGTTCTAGTTGTGGAGTTTCTAGTTGCGGAGTTTTTGGCTGTGGAGTTTCTAGTTGCGGAGTTTCTAGTTGTGGAGTTTCTAGTTGTGAGGTTCGTAGTTTTGGAGATTCTAGTGGCGGAGTCTCTAGTTGTGCAGTCTCTAGTTGTGGATTCTGTAGTTGTGGAGTTTCTAGTTGCGGAGTTTCAAGTTGTGGAGTTTCTAGCTGTGGAGTTTCTAGTTGCAGGGTTTCTAGTTGCGGAGTTATCTAGTTGTGGAGTTTCTAGTTGCGGAGTTTCTAGTTGCGGAGTTTCAAGTTGTGGAGTTTCTGGTTGTGGAGTTTCAAGTTGTGGAATTTATAGGTGTGGAGTTTCTAGTTGTGGAGTTTCTGGTGTTCGGGTTTCTAGTTACGGAGTTTCTAGTTGTGGAGTTTCTAGTTGTGGAGCTTTTAGTTGAGGAGTCTCTAGTTGTTGAGTTTCTAGTTGTGGAAGTTCTAGTTGTGGAGTTTCTAGTTGCGGAGTTTCTAGTTTTGGAGTTTCTAGTTGCGGAGTTTCTAGTTGTGGAGTTTCTAGTTGTGAGGTTCGTAGTTGTGGAGTTTCTAGTTGTCGAGTTTCTAGTTGCTGAGTTTTCTAGTTGCGGAGTCTGTAGTTGTGGAGTTTCTAGTTGTGGAATTTCTAGTTACGGAGTTTATAGTTGTGGAGCTTTTAGTTGAGGAGTCTCTAGTTGTTGAGTCTCTGGTTGTGAAATTTCTGGTTGTGGAGTGTCTAGTTGCAGAGTTTCAAGTTGTGGAGTTTCTAGTTGCGGAGTCTCTAGTTGTAGAGTTTCTAGTTGCGGAGTTTCTAGCTGTGGAGATTCTAGTGGCGGAGTCTCTAGTTGTGCAGTCTGTAGTTGTGGAGTCTGTAGTTGTGGAGTTTCTAGCTGTGGAGTTTCTAGTTGCGGAGTTTCTAGTTGCGGAGTATCAAGTTGTGGAGTTTCTGGTTGTGGAGTTTCAAGTTGTGGAATTTATAGGTGTGGAGTTTCTAGTTGTGGAGTTTCTGGTTTTCGGGTTTCTAGTTACGGAGTTTCTAGTAGTGGAGTTTCTAGTTGTGGAGCTTTTAGTTGAGGAGTCTCTAGTTGTTGAGTCTCTAGTTGTTGAGTCTCTAGTTGTGGAAGTTCTAGTTGTGGAGTTTCTAGTTGCGGAGTTTCTAGTTGCAGAGTTTCTAGTTGCGGAGTTTTCTAGTTGGAGATTCTAGTGGCGGAGTTTCTAGTTGCGGAGTTTCAAGTTGTGGAGTTACTCGTTGTGGAGTTTCTAGTTGTGGAGTTTCTAGTTGCGGAGTTTCTATTTGTGGAGTTTCTAGTTGTGGAGTTTCTAGTAGTTGAGTTTCTAGTTGTGGAGTTTCTAGTTGCGGAGTTTCTAGTTGTGGAGTTTCTAGTTGTGGAGTTTCTAGTAGTTGAGTTTCTAGTTGTCGAGTTTCTAGTTGCGAAGTCTAAAGTCGTGGAGTTTCTAGCTGTGGAGTTTCTAGTTGCGGAGCTTCTAGTTAGGGAGTTTCTAGTTGCGGAGTTTCTAGTTGTGGATTTTGTAGTTGTGGGGTATATAGTTGTGGTGTTTCAAGTTGTGGAGTTTCTAGTTGCGGAGTTTCTAGTTGCAGAGTTTCTAGTTCCGGAGTTTTATAGTTGTGGAGTTTCTAGTTGCGGAGTTTCTAGTTGTGGAGCTTCAAGTTGTGGAGTTTCTAGTTGCGGAGTCAGTAGTTGTGGGGTTTCTAGTTGTGGAGTTTCTAGTTGTGGATTTTCTAGCTGTGGAGTTTCTATTTGCGGAGTTCCTAGTTGCAGAGTTTCTAGTTGTGGATTTTCTAGCTGTGGAATTTCTGGTTGCAGAGTTTTTAGTTGCGGTGTTTCTAGTTGTGGAGTTTCTAGTTGTTGAGTTTCTAGTTGCCGAGTTCTTTAGTTGCGAAGTCTCAAGTTGTAGAGTTTCTAGCTGTGGAGTTTCTAGTTGCGGAGTTTCTAGTTGCGGAGTTTCTAGTTGTGGAGTTTTTAGTTGTGGAGTCTCTAGTTGTGGAGTTTCTAGTTGTGGAGTGTCTACTTGTGGAGTTTCTAGTTGTGGAGTTTCTATTTTTAGTTTTTAATTTTCGAGTTTGTAGTTGTGGATTTTCTAGTTGCAGAGTTCCTAGTTTTGGAGTATCTAGTTGCGGAGTCTCTAATTGTGCAGTCTCTAGTTTTGGAGTCTCTAGTTGCCGAGTTCTTTAGTTGCGAAGTCTCAAGTTGTAGAGTTTCTAGCTGTGGAGTTTCTAGTTGCGGAGTTTCTAGTTGCGGAGTTTCTAGTTGTGGAGTTTTTAGTTGTGGAGTCTCTAGTTGTGGAGTTTCTAGTTGTGGAGTGTCTACTTGTGGAGTTTCTAGTTGTGGAGTTTCTATTTTTAGTTTTTAGTTTTCGAGTTTGTAGTTGTGGATTTTCTAGTTGCAGAGTTCCTAGTTTTGGAGTATCTAGTTGCGCAGTCTCTAATTGTGCAGTCTCTAGTTTTGGAGTCTATAGTTGTGGAGTTTCTGGTTGTGGAGTTTATAAATGTGGAATTTCTAGCTGTGGAGACTCTAGTTGCGGAGTTTCTAGTTGCAGAGTTTCTAGTTGTGGAGTTTCTAGTTGTGGAGTTTTAGTTGTGGAGTTTAAAGTTGTGGATTATATAGGTGTGGATTTTCTAGTTGTGGAGTTTCTAGTTTTCGGGTTTCTAGTTACGGAGTTTCTAGTTGTGGAGTTTCTAGTTGTGGAGCTTTTAGTTGAGGAGTCTCTGTTTGTTGAGTTTCTAGTTGTGGAAGTTCTAGTTGTGGAGTTTCTAGTTGCGGAGTTTCTGGCTGTGGAGTTTCTAGTTGCGGAGTTTCTAGTTGTGAAGTTTCTAGTTGTGAGGTTCGTAGCTTTGGAGATTCTAGTGGTGGAGTCTCTAGTTGTGCAGTCTCTAGTTGTGGAGTCTGTAGTTGTGGAGTTTCTAGTTGCGGAGTTTGAAGTTGTGGAGTTTCTAGCTGTGGAGTTTCTAGTTGCAGGGTTTCTAGTTGCGGAGTTTTCTAGTTGTGGAGTTTCTAGTTGCGGAGTTTCTAGTTGCGGAGTTTCAAGTTGTGGAGTTTCTTGTTGTGGAGTTTCAAGTTGTGCAATTAATAGGTGTGGAGTTTCTAGATGTGGAGTTTCTGGTTTTCGGGTTTCTAGTTACGGAGTTTCTAGTAGTGGAGTTTCTAGTTGTGGAGCTTTTAGTTGAGGAGTCTCTAGTTGTTGAGTCTCTAGTTGTTGAGCCTCTAGTTGTGGAAGTTCTAGTTGTGGAGTTTCTAGTTGCGGAGTTTTTAGTTGCAGAGTTTCTAGTTGCGGAGTTTTGTAGTTGTGGAGATTCTAGTGGCGGAGTTTCTAGTTGCGGAGTTTCAAGTTGTTGAGTTTCTCGTTGTGGAGTTTCTAGTTGTGGAGTTTCTAGTTGCGGAGTTTCTAGTTGTGGAGTTTCTAGTTGTGGAGTTTCTAGTAGTTGAGTTTCTAGTTGTCGAGTTTCTAGTTGCGAAGTCTAAAGTCGTGGAGTTTCTAGCTGTGGAGTTTCTAGTTGCGGAGCTTCTAGTTAGGGAGTTCCTAGTTGCGGAGTTTCTAGTTGTGGATTTTGTAGTTGTGGGGTATATAGTTGTGGTGTTGCAAGTTGTGGAGTTTCTAGTTGCGGAGTTTCTAGTTGCAGAGTTTCTAGTTCCGGAGTTTTCTAGTTGTGGAGTTTCTAGTTGCGGAGTTTCTAGTTGTGGAGCTTCAAGTTGTGGAGTTTCTCGTTGTGGAGTTTCTAGTTGTGGAGTTTGTAGTTGTGGAGTATCTAGTTGTGGACTTTCAAGTTGTGGAGTTTCTAGTTGTAGAGTTTCTAGTTGCGCAGTTTTCTAGTTGGGGAGTCTGTAGTTGTGGAGTTTCTAGTTGTGGAATTTCTAGTTGTGGAGTCTCTAGTTGCGGAATGAGTTTCTAGTTGCGGAGTTTCTGGTTGTGGAGTTTCTAGTTGCGGAGTCAGTAGTTGTGGGGTTTCTAGTTACGGAGTTTGTAGTTGTGGAGTTTCTAGTTGTGGAGTTTCTAGTGTTGAAGCTTTTAGTTGAGGAGTCTCTAGTTGTTGAGTTTCTAGTTGTGGAGGTTCTAGTTTTGGAGTTTCTAGTTGCGGAGTTTCTGGCTGTGGAGTTTCTAGTTGCGGAGTTTCTAGTTGCGAAGTCTCAAGTTGTGGAGTTTCTAGTTGTGGAGTTTCTAGTTGTGGAGCTTCTAGTTGTGGGGTTCGTAGTTGTGGAGTTTCTAGTTGCGGAGTTTCTTGTTGGGAAGTCTCAAGTTGTGGAGTTTCTAGTTGTGGAGTTTCTAGTTGTGGAGCTTCTAGTTGTCGGGTTCGTAGTTGTGGGGTTCGTAGTTGTGGAGTTTCTAGTTGCGGAGTTTCTCGTTGTGAAGTTTCTAGTTGTGGAGTTTCTAGTTGTGGAGTTTCTAGTAGTTGAGTTTCTAGTTGCCGAGTTTCTAGTTGCGAAGTCTCAAGTCGTGGAGTTTTTAGCTGTGGAGTTTCTAGTTGCAGAGCTTCTAGTTGCGGAGTTTCTAGGTGCGGAGTTTCTAGTTGTGGAATTTGTAGTTGTGGAGTATATAGTTGTGGTGTTTCAGGTTGTGGAGTTTCTAGTGGCGGAGTTTCTAGTTGCAGAGTTTCTAGTTGCGGAGTTTTCTAATTTTGGAGTTTCTAGTTGCGGAATTTCTAGTTGTGGAGCTTCAAGTTGTGGAGTTTCTAGTTGTGGAGTTTCTAGTTGTGGAGTTTGTAGTTGTGGAGTATCTAGTTGTGGGCTTTCAAGTTGTGGAGTTTCTAGTTGTGGAGTTTCTAGTTGCGGAGTTTTCTAGTTGCGGAGTCTGTAGTTGTGGAGTTTCTAGTTGTGGAATTTCTAGTTACGGAGTTTCTAGTTGTGGAGCTTTTAGTTGAGGAGTCTCTAGTTGTTGAGTCTCTAGTTGTGGAATTTCTGGTTGTGGAGTGTCTAGTTGCAGAGTTTCAAGTTGTGGAGTTTCTAGTTGCGGAGTCTCTAGTTGTAGAGTTTCTAGTTGCGGAGTTTCTAGCTGTGGAGATTCTAGTGGCGGAGTCTCTAGTTGTGCAGTCTGTAGTTGTGGAGTCTGTAGTTGTGGAGTTTCTAGTTGCGGAGTTTGAAGTTGTGGAGTTTCTAGCTGTGGAGTTTCTAGTTGCAGGGTTTCTAGTTGCGGTGTTTTCTAGTTGTGGAGTTTCTAGTTGCAAAGTTTCTAGTTGCGGAGTTTCAAGTTGTGGAGTTTCTTGTTGTGGAGTTTCAAGTTGTGCAATTAATAGGTGTGGAGTTTCTAGATGTGGAGTTTCTGGTTTTCGGGTTTCTAGTTGCGGAGTTTCTAGTTGTGGAGCTTCAAGTTGTGGAGTTTCTAGTTGCGGAGTCAGTAGTTGTGGGGTTTCTAGTTGTTGAGTCTCTAGTTGTGGAAGTTCTAGTTGTGGAGTTTCTAGTTGCGGAGTTTTTAGTTGCAGAGTTTCAAGTTGTTGAGTTTCTCGTTGTGGAGTTTCTAGTTGTGGAGTTTCTAGTTGAGGAGTTTCTAGTTGTGGAGTTTCTAGTTGGGGAGTTTCTAGTAGTTGAGTTTCTAGTTGTCAAGTTTCTAGTTGCGAAGTCTAAAGTCGTGGAGTTTCTAGTTTTGGAGTATCTAGTTGCGGAGTCTCTAATTGTGCAGTCTCTAGTTTTGGAGTCTATAGTTGTGGAGTTTCTGGTTGTGGAGTTTATAAATGTGGAATTTCTAGCTGTGGAGACTCTAGTTGCGGAGTTTCTAGTTGCAGAGTTTCTGGCTGTGGAGTTTCTAGTGGCGGAGTTTCTAGTTGTGGAGTTTCTAGTTGTGAGGTTCGTAGCTTTGGAGATTCTCGTGGTGGAGTCTCTAGTTGTGCATTCTCTAGTTGTGGAGTCTGTAGTTCTGGAGTTTGTAGTTGCGGAGTTTGAAGTTGTGGAGTTTCTAGCTGTGGAGTTTCTAGTTGCAGGGTTTCTAGTTGCGGAGTTTTCTAGTTGTGGAGTTTCTAGTTGCGGAGTTTCTAGTTGCGGAGTTTCAAGTTGTGGAGTTTCTTGTTGTGGAGTTTCAAGTTGTGCAATTAATAGGTGTGGAGTTTCTAGATGTGGAGTTTCTGGTTTTCGGGTTTCTAGTTACGGAGTTTCTAGTAGTGGAGTTTCTAGTTGTGGAGCTTTTAGTTGAGGAGTCTCTAGTTGTTGAGTCTCTAGTTGTTGAGTCTCTAGTTGTGGAAGTTCTAGTTGTGGAGTTTCTAGTTGCGGAGTTTCTAGTTGCAGAGTTTCTAGTTGCGGAGTTTTCTAGTTGTGGAGATTCTAGTGGCGGAGTTTCTAGTTGCGGAGTTTCAAGTTGTGGAGTTTCTCGTTGTGGAGTTTCTAGTTGTGGAGTTTCTAGTTGCGGAGTTTCTAGTTGTGGAGTTTCTAGTTGTGGAGTTTCTAGTAGTTGAGTTTCTAGTTGTCGAGTTTCTAGTTGCGAAGTCTAAAGTCGTGGAGTTTCTAGCTGTGGAGTTTCTAGTTGCGGAGCTTCTAGTTAGGGAGTTCCTAGTTGCGGAGTTTCTAGTTGTGGATTTTGTAGTTGTGGGGTATATAGTTGTGGTGTTGTAAGTTGTGGAGTTTCTAGTTGCGGAGTTTCTAGTTGCAGAGTTTCTAGTTCCGGAGTTTTCTAGTTGTGGAGTTTCTAGTGGCGGAGTTTCTAGTTGTGGAGCTTCAAGTTGTGGAGTTTCTCGTTGTGGAGTTTCTAGTTGTGCAGTTTGTAGTTGTGGAGTATCTAGTTGTGGACTTTCAAGTTGTGGAGTTTCTAGTTGTAGAGTTTCTAGTTGCGCAGTTTTCTAGTTGGGGAGTCTGTAGTTGTGGAGTTTCTAGTTGTGGAATTTCTAGTTGTGGAGTCTCTAGTTGCGGAATGAGTTTCTAGTTGCGGAGTTTCTGGTTGTGGAGTTTCTAGTTGCGGAGTCCGTAGTTGTGGGGTTTCTAGTTGTGGAGTTTCTAGTTGCGGATTTTCTAGCTGTGGAGTTTCTATTTGCGGAGTTTCTAGTTGCAGAGTTTCTAGTTGTGGATTTTCTAGCTGTGGAATTTCTGGTTGCAGAGTTTTTAGTTGCGGTGTTTCTAGTTGTGGAGTTTCTAGTTTTTGAGTTTCTAGTTGCCGAGTTCTTTAGTTGCGAAGTCTCAAGTTGTAGAGTTTCTAGCTGTGGAGTTTCTAGTTGCGGAGTTTCTAGTTGTGGAGTTTCTAGTTGTGGAGTTTTTAGTTGTGGAGTCTCTAGTTGTGGAGTATCTAGTTGTGGAGTGTCTACTTGTGGAGTTTCTAGTTGTGGAGTTTCTATTTGTAGTTTTTAGTTTTGGAGTTTGTAGTTGTAGATTTTCTAGTTGCAGAGTTCCTAGTTTTGGAGTATCTAGTTAAGGAGTCTCTAATTGTGCAGTCTCTAGTTTTGGAGTCTCTAGTTGTGGAGTTTCTGGTTGTGGAGTTTATAAATGTGGAATTTCTAGCTGTGGAGATTCTAGTTGCGGAGTTTCTAGTTGCAGAGTTTCTAGTTGTGGAGTTTCTAGTTGTAGAGTTTTAGTTGTGGAGTTTAAAGTTGTGGAATTTATAGGTGTGGAGTTTCTAGTTGTGGAGTTTCTAGTTTTCCGGTTTCTAGTTACGGAGTTTCTAGTTGTGGAGTTTCTAGTTGTGGAGTTTCTAGTGTTGGAGCTTTTAGTTGAGGAGTCTCTAGTTGTTGAGTTTCTAGTTGTGGAGGTTCTAGTTGTGGAGTTTCTAGTTGCGGAGTTTGTGGCTGTGGAGTTTCTAGTTGCGGAGTTTCTAGTTGCGAAGTCTCAAGTTGTGGAGTTTCTAGTTGTGGAGTTTCTAGTTGTGGAGCTTCTAGTTGTGGGGTTCGTAGTTGTGGGGTTCGTAGTTGTGGAGTTTCTAGTTGCAGAGTTTCTCGTTGTGAAGTCTCAAGTTGTGGAGTTTCTAGTTGTGGAGTTTCTAGTTGTGGAGCTTCTAGTTGTGGGGTTCGTAGTTGTGGGGTTCGTAGTTGTGGAGTTTCTAGTTGCGGAGTTTCTCGTTGTGAAGTTTCTAGTTGTGGTGTTTCTAGTTGTGGAGTTTCTAGTAGTTGAGTTTCTAGTTGTCGAGTTTCTAGTTGCGAAGTCTAAAGTCGTGGAGTTTCTAGCTGTGGAGTTTCTAGTTGCGGAGCTTCTAGTTAGGGAGTTCCTAGTTGCGGAGTTTCTAGTTGTGGATTTTGTAGTTGTGGGGTATATAGTTGTGGTGTTGCAAGTTGTGGAGTTTCTAGTTGCGGAGTTTCTAGTTGCAGAGTTTCTAGTTTCGGAGTTTTCTAGTTGTGGAGTTTCTAGTTGCGGAGTTTCTAGTTGTGGAGCTTCAAGTTGTGGAGTTTCTCGTTGTGGAGTTTCTAGCTGTGGAGTTTGTAGTTGTGGAGTATCTAGTTGTGGACTTTCAAGTTGTGGAGTTTCTAGTTGTAGAGTTTCTAGTTGCGCAGTTTTCTAGTTGGGGAGTCTGTAGTTGTGGAGTTTCTAGTTGTGAAATTTCTAGTTGTGGAGTCTATAGTTGCGGAGTGAGTTTCTAGTTGCGGAGTTTCTGGTTGTGGAGTTTCTAGTTGCGGAGTCAGTAGTTGTGGGGTTTGTAGTTGTGGAGTTTCTAGTTGTGGATTTTCTAGCTGTGGAGTTTCTATTTGCGGAGTTTCTAGTTGCAGAGTTTCTAGTTGTGGATTTTCTAGCTGTGGAATTTCTGGTTGCAGAGTTTTTAGTTGCGGTGTTTCTAGTTGTGGAGTTTCTAGTTGTTGAGTTTCTAGTTGCCGAGTTCTTTAGTTGCGAAGTCTCAAGTTGTAGAGTTTCTAGCTGTGGAGTTTCTAGTTGCGGAGTTTCTAGTTGCGGAGTTTCTAGTTGTGGAGTTTTTAGTTGTGGAGTCTCTAGTACTGGAGTTTCTAGTTGTGGAGTGTCTACTTGTGGAGTTTCTAATTGTGGAGTTTCTATTTTTAGTTTTTAGTTTTCGAGTTTGTAGTTGTGGATTTTCTAGTTGCAGAGTTCCTAGTTTTAGAGTATTTAGTTGCGGAGTCTCTAATTGTGCAGTCTCTAGTTTTGGAGTCTATAGTTGTGGAGTTTCTGGTTGTGGAGTTTATTAATGTGGAATTTCTAGCTGTGGAGACTCTAGTTGCGGAGTTTCTAGTTGCAGAGTTTCTAGTTGTGGAGTTTCTAGTTGTGGAGTTTTAGTTGTGGAGTGTAAAGTTTGGAATTTATAGGTGTGGAGTTTCTAGTTGTGGAGTTTCTAGTTTTCGGGTTTCTAGTTACGGAGTTTCTAGTTGTGGAGTTTCAGTTGTGGAGCTTTTAGTTGAGGAGTCTCTAGTTGTTGAGTTTCTAGTTGTGGAAGTTCTAGTTGTGGAGTTTCTAGTTGCGGAGTTTCTGGCTGTGGAGTTTCTAGTTGCGGAGTTTCTAGTTGTGGAGTTTCTAGTTGTGAGGTTCGTAGCTTTGGAGATTCTAGTGGTGGAGTCTCTAGTTGTGCATTCTCTAGTTGTGGAGTCTGTAGTTCTGGAGTTTGTAGTTGCGGAGTTTGAAGTTGTGGAGTTTCTAGCTGTGGAGTTTCTAGTTGCAGGGTTTCTAGTTGCGGAGTTTTCTAGTTGTGGAGTTTCTAGTTGCGGAGTTTCAAGTTGTGGAGTTTCTTGTTGTGGAGTTTCAAGTTGTGCAATTAATAGGTGTGGAGTTTCTGGTTTTCGGGTTTCTAGTTACGGAGTTTCTAGTAGTGGAGTTTCTAGTTGTGGAGCTTTTAGTTGAGGAGTCTCTAGTTGTTGAGTCTCTAATTGTTGAGTCTCTAGTTGTGGAAGTTCTAGTTGTGGAGTTTCTAGTTGCGGAGTTTCTAGTTGCAGAGTTTCTAGTTGCGGAGTTTTCTAGTTGTGGAGATTCTAGTGGCGGAGTTTCTAGTTGCGGAGTTCCAAGTTGTGGAGTTTCTCGTTGTGGAGTTTCTAGTTGTCGAGTTTCTAGTTGCGAAGTCTAAAGTCGTGGAGTTTCTAGCTGTGGAGTTTCTAGTTGCGGAGCTTCTAGTTAGGGAGTTCCTAGTTGCGGAGTTTCTAGTTGTGGATTTTGTAGTTGTGGGGTATATAGTTGTGGTGTTGTAAGTTGTGGAGTTTCTAGTTGCGGAGTTTCTAGTTGCAGAGTTTCTAGTTCCGGAGTTTTCTAGTTGTGGAGTTTCTAGTGGCGGAGTTTCTAGTTGTGGAGCTTCAAGTTGTGGAGTTTCTCGTTGTGGAGTTTCTAGTTGTGGAGTTTGTAGTTGTGGAGTATCTAGTTGTTGACTTTCAAGTTGTGGAGTTTCTAGTTGTAGAGTTTCTAGTTGCGCAGTTTTCTAGTTGGGGAGTCTGTAGTTGTGGAGTTTCTAGTTGTGGATTTTCTAGTTGTGGAGTCTCTAGTTGCGGAGTGAGTTTCTAGTTGCGGAGTTTCTGGTTGTGAAGTTTCTAGTTGCGGAGTCAGTAGTTGTGGGGTTTCTAGTTGTGGAGTTTCTAGTTCTGGATTTTCTAGCTGTGGAGTTTCTATTTGCGGAGTTTCTAGTTGCAGAGTTTCTAGTTGTTGATTTTCTAGCTGTGGAATTTCTGGTTGCAGAGTTTTCAGTTGCGGTGTTTCTAGTTGTGGAGTTTCTAGTTTTTGAGTTTCTAGTTGCCGAGTTCTTTAGTTGCGAAGTCTCAAGTTGTAGAGTTTCTAGCTGTGGAGTTTCTAGTTGCGGAGTCTCTAGTTGTGGAGTTTCAAGTTGTGGAGTCTCTAGTTGTGGAGTTTCTAGTTGCCGAGTTTCCAGTTGTGGAGTATCTAGTAGTGGAGTTTCAAGTTGTGGAGTTTTTAGTTGTGGAGTCTCTAGTTGTGGAGTATCTAGTTGTGGAGTGTCTACTTGTGGAGTTTCTAGTTGTGGAGTTTCTATTTGTAGTTTTTAGTTTTGGAGTTTGTAGTTGTAGATTTTCTAGTTGCAGAGTTCCTAGTTTTGGAGTATCTAGTTAAGGAGTCTCTAATTGTGCAGTCTCTAGTTTTAGAGTCTCTAGTTGTGGAGTTTATGGTTGTGGAGTTTATAAATGTGGAATTTCTAGCTGTGGAGATTCTAGTTGCGGAGTTTCTAGTTGCAGAGTTTCTAGTTGTGGAGTTTCTAGTTGTAGAGTTTTAGTTGTGGAGTTTAAAGTTGTGGAATTTATAGGTGTGGAGTTTCTAGTTGTGGAGTTTCTAGTTTTCCGGTTTCTAGTTACGGAGTTTCTAGTTGTGGAGTTTCTAGTTGTGGAGTTTCTAGTGTTGAAGCTTTTAGTTGAGGAGTCTCTAGTTGTTGAGTTTCTAGTTGTGGAGGTTCTAGTTGTGGAGTTTCTAGTTGCGGAGTTTCTGGCTGTGGAGTTTCTAGTTGCGGAGTTTCTAGTTGCGAAGTCTCAAGTTGTGGAGTTTCTAGTTGTGGAGTTTCTAGTTGTGGAGCTTCTAGTTGTGGGGTTCGTAGTTGTGGGGTTCGTAGTTGTGGAGTTTCTAGTTGCGGAGTTTCTCTTTGGGAAGTCTCAAGTTGTGGAGTTTCTAGTTGTGGAGTTTCTAGTTGTGGAGCTTCTAGTTGTGGGGTTCGTAGTTGTGGGGTTCGTAGTTGTGGAGTTTCTAGTTGCGGAGTTTCTCGTTGTGAAGTTTCTAGTTGTGGAGTTTCTAGTTGTGGAGTTTCTAGTAGTTGAGTTTCTAGTTGCCGAGTTTCTAGTTGCGAAGTCTCAAGTCGTGGAGTTTTTAGCTGTGGAGTTTCTAGTTGCAGAGCTTCTAGTTGCGGAGTTTCTAGTTGCGGAGTTTCTAGTTGTGCAATTTGTAGTTGTGGAGTATATAGTTGTGGAGTTTGTAGTTGTGGAGTATCTAGTTGTGGGCTTTCAAGTTGTGGAGTTTCTAGTTGTGGAGTTTCTAGTTGCGGAGTTTTCTAGTTGCGGAGTCTGTAGTTGTGGAGTTTCTAGTTGTGGAATTTCTTGTTACGGAGTTTCTAGTTGTGGAGCTTTTAGTTGAGGAGTCTCTAGTTGTTGAGTCTCTTGTTGTGGAATTTCTGGTTGTGGAGTGTCTAGTTGCAGAGTTTCAAGTTGTGGAGTTTCTAGTTGCGGAGTCTCTAGTTGTAGAGTTTCTAGTTGCGGAGTTTCTAGCTGTGGAGATTCTAGTGGCGGAGTCTCTAGTTGTGCAGTCTGTAGTTGTGGAGTCTGTAGTTGTGGAGTTTCTAGTTGCGGAGTTTGAAGTGGTGGAGTTTCTAGCTGTGGAGTTTCTAGTTGCAGGGTTTCTAGTTGCGGAGTTTTCTAGTTGTGGAGTTTCTAGTTGCAAAGTTGCTAGTTGCGGAGTTTCAAGTTGTGGAGTTTCTTGTTGTGGAGTTTCAAGTTGTGCAATTAATAGGTGTGGAAATTCTAGATGTGGAGTTTCTGGTTTTCGGGTTTCTAGTTACGGAGTTTCTAGTAGTGGAGTTTCTAGTTGTGGAGCTTTTAGTTGAGGAGTCTCTAGTTGTTGAGTCTCTAGTTGTTGAGTCTCTAGTTGTGGAAGTTCTAGTTGTGGAGTTTCTAGTTGCGGAGTTTTTAGTTGCAGAGTTTCTAGTTGCGGAGGTTTCTAGTTGTGGAGATTCTAGTGGCGGAGTTTCTAGTTGTGGAGTTTCTAGTTGTGGAGTTTCTAGTAGTTGAGTTTCTAGTTGTCGAGTTTCTAGTTGCGAAGTCTAAAGTCGTGGAGTTTCTAGCTGTGGAGTTTCTAGTTGCGGAGCTTCTAGTTAGGGAGTTCCTAGTTGCGGAGTTTCTAGTTGTGGATTTTGTAGTTGTGGGGTATATAGTTGTGGTGTTGCAAGTTGTGGAGTTTCTAGTTGCGGAGTTTCTAGTTGCAGAGTTTCTAGTTCCGGAGTTTTCCAGTTGTGGAGTTTCTAGTTGCGGAGTTTCTAGTTGTGGAGCTTCAAGTTGTGGAGTTTCTCGTTGTGGAGTTTCTAGTTGTGGAGTTTGTAGTTGTGGAGTATCTAGTTGTGGACTTTCAAGTTGTGGAGTTTCTAGTTGTAGAGTTTCTAGTTGCGCAGTTTTCTAGTTGGGGAGTCTGTAGTTGTGGAGTTTCTAGTTGTGGAATTTCTAGTTGTGGAGTCTCTAGTTGCGGAATGAGTTTCTAGTTGCGGAGTTTCTGGTTGTGGAGTTTCTAGTTGCGGAGTCCGTAGTTGTGGGGTTTCTAGTTGTGGAGTTTCTAGTTGTGGATTTTCTAGCTGTGGAGTTTCTATTTGCGGAGTTTCTAGTTGCAGAGTTTCTAGTTGTGGATTTTCTAGCTGTGGAATTTCTGGTTGCAGAAATTTTAGTTGCGGTGTTTCTAGTTGTGGAGTTTCTAGTTTTTGAGTTTCTAGTTGCCGAGTTCTTTAGTTGCGAAGTCTAAAGTTGTAGAGTTTCTAGCTGTGGAGTTTCTAGTTGCGGAGTTTCTAGTTGTGGAGTTTTTAGTTGTGGAGTCTCTAGTTGTGGAGTATCTAGTTGTGGAGTGTCTACTTGTGGAGTTTCTAGTTGTGGAGTTTCTATTTGTAGTTTTTAGTTTTGGAGTTTGTAGTTGTAGATTTTCTAGTTGCAGAGTTCCTAGTTTTGGAGTATCTAGTTAAGGAGTCTCTAATTGTGCAGTCTCTAGTTTTGGAGTCTCTAGTTGTGGAGTTTCTGGTTGTGGAGTTTATAAATGTGGAATTTCTAGCTGTGGAGATTCTAGTTGCGGAGTTTCTAGTTGCAGAGTTTCTAGTTGTGGAGTTTCTAGTTGTAGAGTTTTAGTTGTGGAGTTTAAAGTTGTGGAATTTATAGGTGTGGAGTTTCTAGTTGTTGAGTTTCTAGTTTTCTGGTTTCTAGTTACGGAGTTTCTAGTTGTGGAGTTTCTAGTGTTGGAGCTTTTAGTTGAGGAGTCTCTAGTTGTTGAGTTTCTAGTTGTGGAGGTTCTAGTTGTGGAGTTTCTAGTTGCGGAGTTTGTGGCTGTGGAGTTTCTAGTTGCGGAGTTTCTAGTTGCGAAGTCTCAAGTTGTGGAGTTTCTAGTTGTGGAGTTTCTAGTTGTGGAGCTTCTAGTTGTGGGGTTCGTAGTTGTGGGGTTCGTAGTTGTGGAGTTTCTAGTTGCAGAGTTTCTCGTTGTGAAGTCTCAAGTTGTGGAGTTTCTAGTTGTGGAGTTTCTAGTTGTGGAGCTTCTAGTTGTGGGGTTCGTAGTTGTGGGGTTCGTAGTTGTGGAGTTTCTAGTTGCGGAGTTTCTCGTTGTGAAGTTTCTAGTTGTGGAGTTTCTAGTTGTGGAGTTTCTAGTAGTTGAGTTTCTAGTTGTCGAGTTTCTAGTTGCGAAGTCTAAAGTCGTGGAGTTTCTAGTTGTGGAGTTTCTAGTTGCGGAGCTTCTAGTTAGGGAGTTCCTAGTTGCGGAGTTTCTAGTTGTGGATTTTGTAGTTGTGGTGTTGCAAGTTGTGGAGTTTCTAGTTGCGGAGTTTCTAGTTGCAGAGTTTCTAGTTCCGGAGTTTTCTAGTTGTGGAGTTTCTAGTTGCGGAGTTTCTAGTTGTGGAGCTTCAAGTTGTGGAGTTTCTCGTTGTGGAGTTTCTAGTTGTGGAGTTTCTAGTTGCGGAGTTTCTAGTTGTGGAGCTTCAAGTTGTGGAGTTTCTCGTTGTGGAGTTTCTAGTTGTGGAGTTTGTAGTTGTGGAGTATCTAGTTGTGGACTTTCAAGTTGTGGAGTTTCTAGTTGTAGAGTTTCTAGTTGCGCAGTTTTCTAGTTGGGGAGTCTGTAGTTGTGGAGTTTCTAGTTGTGGAATTTCTAGTTGTGGAGTCTCTAGTTGCGGAGTGAGTTTCTAGTTGCGGAGTTTCTGGTTGTGGAGTTTCTAGTTGCGGAGTCAGTAGTTGTGGGGTTTCTAGTTGTGGAGTTTCTAGTTGTGGATTTTCTAGCTGTGGAGTTTCTATTTGCGGAGTTTCTAGTTGCAGAGTTTCTAGTTGTGGATTTTCTAGCTGTGGAATTTCTGGTTGCAGAGTTTTTAGTTGCGGTGTTTCTAGTTGTGGAGTTTCTAGTTGTTGAGTTTCTAGTTGCCGAGTTCTTTAGTTGCGAAGTCTCAAGTTGTAGAGTTTCTAGTTGTGGAGTGTCTACTTGTGGAGTTTCTAGTTGTGGAGTTTCTATTTTTAGTTTTTAGTTTTCGAGTTTGTAGTTGTGGATTTTCTAGTTGCAGAGTTCCTAGTTTTGGAGTATCTAGTAGCGGAGTCTTTAATTGTGCAGTCTCTAGTTTTGGAGTCTATAGTTGTGGAGTTTCTGGTTGTGGAGTTTATAAATGTGGAATTTCTAGCTGTGGAGACTCTAGTTGCGGAGTTTCTAGTTGCAGTGTTTCTAGTTGTGGAGTTTCTAGTTGTGGAGTTTTAGTTGTGGAGTGTAAAGTTTGGAATTAATAGATGTGGAGTTTCTAGTTGTGGAGTTTCTAGTTTTCGGGTTTCTAGTTACGGAATTTCTAGTTGTGGAGTTTCAGTTGTGGAGCTTTTAGTTGAGGAGTCTCTAGTTGTTGAGTTTCTAGTTGTGGAAGTTCTAGTTGTGGAGTTTCTAGTTGCGGAGTTTCTAGTGCTGGAGTTTCTAGTTGTGGAGTTTTTAGTTGTGGAGTCTCTAGTTGTGGAGTATCTAGTTGTGGAGTGTCTACTTGTGGAGTTTCTAGTTGTGGAGTTTCTATTTGTAGTTTTTAGTTTTGGAGTTTGTAGTTGTAGATTTTCTAGTTGCAGAGTTCCTAGTTTTGGAGTATCTAGTTAAGGAGTCTCTAATTGTGCAGTCTCTAGTTTTAGAGTCTCTAGTTGTGGAGTTTCTGGTTGTAGAGTTTATAAATGTGGAATTTCTAGCTGTGGAGATTCTAGTTGCGGAGTTTCTAGTTGCAGAGTTTCTAGTTGTGGAGTTTCTAGTTGTAGAGTTTTAGTTGTGGAGTTTAAAGTTGTGGAATTTATAGGTGTGGAGTTTCTAGTTGTGGAGTTTCTAGTTTTCCGGTTTCTAGTTACGGAGTTTCTAGTTGTGGAGTTTCTAGTTGTGGAGTTTCTAGTGTTGAAGCTTTTAGTTGAGGAGTCTCTAGTTGTTGAGTTTCTAGTTGTGGAGGTTCTAGTTGTGGAGTTTCTAGTTGCGGAGTTTCTGGCTGTGGAGTTTCTAGTTGCAGAGTTTCTAGTTGCGATGTCTCAAGTTGTGGAGTTTCTAGTTGTGGAGTTTCTAGTTGTGGAGCTTCTAGTTGTGGGGTTCGTAGTTGTGGGGTTCGTAGTTGTGGAGTTTCTAGTTGCGGAGTTTCTCGTTGGGAAGTCTCAAGTTGTGGAGTTTCTAGTTGTGGAGTTTCTAGTTGTGGAGCTTCTAGTTGTGGGGTTCGTAGTTGTGGGGTTCGTAGTTGTGGAGTTTCTAGTTGCGGAGTTTCTCGTTGTGAAGTTTCTAGTTGTGGAGTTTCTAGTTGTGGAGTTTCTAGTAGTTGAGTTTCTAGTTGCCGAGTTTCTAGTTGCGAAGTCTCAAGTCATGGAGTTTTTAGCTGTGGAGTTTCTAGTTGCAGAGCTTCTAGTTGCGGAGTTTCTAGTTGCGGAGTTTCTAGTTGTGGAATTTGTAGTTGTGGAGTATATAGTTGTGGTGTTTCAGGTTGTGGAGTTTCTAGTGGCGGAGTTTCTAGTGGCAGAGTTTCTAGTTGCGGAGTTTTCTAATTTTGGAGTTTCTAGTTGCGGAGTTTCTAGTTGTGGAGCTTCAAGTTGTGGAGTTTGTAGTTGTGGAGTTTCTAGTTGTGGAGTTTGTAGTTGTGGAGTATCTAGTTGTGGACTTTCAAGTTGTGGAGTTTCTAGTTGTAGAGTTTCTAGTTGCGCAGTTTTCTAGTTGGGGAGTCTGTAGTTTTGGAGTTTCTAGTTGTGGAATTTCTAGTTGTGGAGTCTCTAGTTGCGGAATGAGTTTCTAGTTGCGGAGTTTCTGGTTGTGGAGTTTCTAGTTGCGGAGTCCATAGTTGTGGGGTTTCTAGTTGTGGAGTTTCTAGTTGTGGATTTTCTAGCTGTGGAGTTTCTATTTGCGGAGTTTCTAGTTGCAGAGTTTCTAGTTGTGGATTTTCTAGCTGTGGAATTTCTGGTTGCAGAGTTTTTAGTTGCGGTGTTTCTAGTTGTGGAGTTTCTAGTTTTTGAGTTTCTAGTTGCCGAGTTCTTTAGTTGCGAAGTCTCAAGTTGTAGAGTTTCTAGCTGTGGAGTTTCTAGTTGCGGAGTTTCTAGTTGTGGAGTTTCTAGTTGTGGAGTTTTTAGTTGTGGAGTCTCTAGTTGTGGAGTATCTAGTTGTGGAGTGTCTACTTGTGGAGTTTCTAGTTGTGGAGTTTCTATTTGTAGTTTTTAGTTTTGGAGTTTGTAGTTGTAGATTTTCTAGTTGCAGAGTTCCTAGTTTTGGAGTATCTAGTTAAGGAGTCTCTAATTGTGCAGTCTCTAGTTTTGGAGTCTCTAGTTGTGGAGTTTCTGGTTGTGGAGTTTATAAATGTGGAATTTCTAGCTGTGGAGATTCTAGTTGCGGAGTTTCTAGTTGCAGAGTTTCTAGTTGTGGAGTTTCTAGTTGTAGAGTTTTAGTTGTGGAGTTTAAAGTTGTGGAATTTATAGGTGTGGAGTTTCTAGTTGTTGAGTTTCTAGTTTTCTGGTTTCTAGTTACGGAGTTTCTAGTTGTGGAGTTTCTAGTGTTGGAGCTTTTAGTTGAGGAGTCTCTAGTTGAGTTTCTAGTTGTGGAGGTTCTAGTTGTGGAGTTTCTAGTTGCGGAGTTTGTGGCTGTGGAGTTTCTAGTTGCGGAGTTTCTAGTTGCGAAGTCTCAAGTTGTGGAGTTTCTAGTTGTGGAGTTTCTAGTTGTGGAGCTTCTAGTTGTGGGGTTCGTAGTTGTGGGGTTCGTAGTTGTGGAGTTTCTAGTTGCAGAGTTTCTCGTTGTGAAGTCTCAAGTTGTGGAGTTTCTAGTTGTGGAGTTTCTAGTTGTGGAGCTTTTAGTTGTGGGGTTCGTAGTTGTGGGGTTCGTAGTTGTGGAGTTTCTAGCTGTGGAGTTTCTAGTTGCGGAGCTTCTAGTTAGGGAGTTCCTAGTTGCGGAGTTTCTAGTTGTGGATTTTGTAGTTGTGGTGTTGCAAGTTGTGGAGTTTCTAGTTGCGGAGTTTCTAGTTGCAGAGTTTCTAGTTCCGGAGTTTTCTAGTTGTGGAGTTTCTAGTTGCAGAGTTTCTAGTTGTGGAGCTTCAAGTTGTGGAGTTTCTCGTTGTGGAGTTTCTAGTTGTGGAGTTTCTAGTTGCGGAGTTTCTAGTTGTGGAGCTTCAAGTTGTGGAGTTTCTCGTTGTGGAGTATCTAGTTGTGGAGTTTGTAGTTGCGGAGTATCTAGTTGTGGACTTTCAAGTTGTGGAGTTTCTAGTTGTAGAGTTTCTAGTTGCGCAGTTTTCTAGTTGGGGAGTCTGTAGTTGTGGAGTTTCTAGTTGTGGAATTTCTAGTTGTGGAGTCTCTAGTTGCGGAGTGAGTTTCTAGTTGCGGAGTTTCTGGTTGTGGAGTTTCTAGTTGCGAAGTCAGTAGTTGTGGGGTTTCTAGTTGTGGAGTTTCTAGTTGTGGATTTTCTAGCTGTGGAGTTTCTATTTGCGGAGTTTCTAGTTGCAGAGTTTCTAGTTGTGGATTTTCTAGCTGTGGAATTTCTGGTTGCAGAGTTTTTAGTTGCGGTGTTTCTAGTTGTGGAGTTTCTAGTTGTTGAGTTTCTAGTTGCCGAGTTCTTTAGTTGCGAAGTCTCAAGTTGTAGAGTTTCTAGTTGTGGAGTGTCTACTTGTGGAGTTTCTAGTTGTGGAGTTTCTATTTTTAGTTTTTAGTTTTCGAGTTTGCAGTTGTGGATTTTCTAGTTGCAGAGTTCCTAGTTTTGGAGTATCTAGTTGCGGAGTCTCTAATATTGCAGTCTCTAGTTTTGGAGTCTATAGTTGTGGAGTTTCTGGTTGTGGAGTTTATAAATGTGGAATTTCTAGCTGTGGAGACTCTAGTTGCGGAGTTTCTAGTTGCAGTGTTTCTAGTTGTGGAGTTTCTAGTTGTGGAGTTTTAGTTGTGGAGTGTAAAGTTTGGAATTAATAGATGTGGAGTTTCTAGTTGTGGAGTTTCTAGTTTTCGGGTTTCTAGTTACGGAATTTCTAGTTGTGGAGTTTCAGTTGTGGAGCTTTTAGTTGAGGAGTCTCTAGTTGTTGAGTTTCTAGTTGTGGAAGTTCTAGTTGTGGAGTTTCTAGTTGCGGAGTTTCTGGCTGTGGAGTTTCTAGTTGCGGAGTTTCTAGTGCTGGAGTTTCTAGTTGTGGAGTTTTTAGTTGTGGAGTCTCTAGTTGTGGAGTATCTAGTTGTGGAGTGTCTACTTGTGGAGTTTCTAGTTGTGGAGTTTCTATTTGTAGTTTTTAGTTTTGGAGTTTGTAGTTGTAGATTTTCTAGTTGCAGAGTTCCTAGTTTTGGAGTATCTAGTTAAGGAGTCTCTAATTGTGCAGTCTCTAGTTTTAGAGTCTCTAGTTGTGGAGTTTCTGGTTGTAGAGTTTATAAATGTGGAATTTCTAGCTGTGGAGATTCTAGTTGCGGAGTTTCTAGTTGCAGAGTTTCTAGTTGTGGAGTTTCTAGTTGTAGAGTTTTAGTTGTGGAGTTTAAAGTTGTGGAATTTATAGGTGTGGAGTTTCTAGTTGTGGAGTTTCTAGTTTTCCGGTTTCTAGTTACGGAGTTTCTAGTTGTGGAGTTTCTAGTTGTGGAGTTTCTAGTGTTGAAGCTTTTAGTTGAGGAGTCTCTAGTTGTTGAGTTTCTAGTTGTGGAGGTTCTAGTTGTGGAGTTTCTAGTTGCGGAGTTTCTGGCTGTGGAGTTTCTAGTTGCAGAGTTTCTAGTTGCGATGTCTCAAGTTGTGGAGTTTCTAGTTGTGGAGTTTCTAGTTGTGGAGCTTCTAGTTGTGGGGTTCGTAGTTGTGGGGTTCGTAGTTGTGGAGTTTCTAGTTGCGGAGTTTCTCGTTGGGAAGTCTCAAGTTGTGGAGTTTCTAGTTGTGGAGTTTCTAGTTGTGGAGCTTCTAGTTGTGGGGTTCGTAGTTGTGGGGTTCGTAGTTGTGGAGTTTCTAGTTGCGGAGTTTCTCGTTGTGAAGTTTCTAGTTGTGGAGTTTCTAGTTGTGGAGTTTCTAGTAGTTGAGTTTCTAGTTGCCGAGTTTCTAGTTGCGAAGTCTCAAGTCATGGAGTTTTTAGCTGTGGAGTTTCTAGTTGCAGAGCTTCTAGTTGCGGAGTTTCTAGTTGCGGAGTTTCTAGTTGTGGAATTTGTAGTTGTGGAGTATATAGTTGTGGTGTTTCAGGTTGTGGAGTTTCTAGTGGCGGAGTTTCTAGTGGCAGAGTTTCTAGTTGCGGAGTTTTCTAATTTTGGAGTTTCTAGTTGCGGAGTTTCTAGTTGTGGAGCTTCAAGTTGTGGAGTTTGTAGTTGTGGAGTTTCTAGTTGTGGAGTTTGTAGTTGTGGAGTATCTAGTTGTGGACTTTCAAGTTGTGGAGTTTCTAGTTGTAGAGTTTCTAGTTGCGCAGTTTTCTAGTTGGGGAGTCTGTAGTTTTGGAGTTTCTAGTTGTGGAATTTCTAGTTGTGGAGTCTCTAGTTGCGGAATGAGTTTCTAGTTGCGGAGTTTCTGGTTGTGGAGTTTCTAGTTGCGGAGTCCATAGTTGTGGGGTTTCTAGTTGTGGAGTTTCTAGTTGTGGATTTTCTAGCTGTGGAGTTTCTATTTGCGGAGTTTCTAGTTGCAGAGTTTCTAGTTGTGGATTTTCTAGCTGTGGAATTTCTGGTTGCAGAGTTTTTAGTTGCGGTGTTTCTAGTTGTGGAGTTTCTAGTTTTTGAGTTTCTAGTTGCCGAGTTCTTTAGTTGCGAAGTCTCAAGTTGTAGAGTTTCTAGCTGTGGAGTTTCTAGTTGCGGAGTTTCTAGTTGTGGAGTTTCTAGTTGTGGAGTTTTTAGTTGTGGAGTCTCTAGTTGTGGAGTATCTAGTTGTGGAGTGTCTACTTGTGGAGTTTCTAGTTGTGGAGTTTCTATTTGTAGTTTTTAGTTTTGGAGTTTGTAGTTGTAGATTTTCTAGTTGCAGAGTTCCTAGTTTTGGAGTATCTAGTTAAGGAGTCTCTAATTGTGCAGTCTCTAGTTTTGGAGTCTCTAGTTGTGGAGTTTCTGGTTGTGGAGTTTATAAATGTGGAATTTCTAGCTGTGGAGATTCTAGTTGCGGAGTTTCTAGTTGCAGAGTTTCTAGTTGTGGAGTTTCTAGTTGTAGAGTTTTAGTTGTGGAGTTTAAAGTTGTGGAATTTATAGGTGTGGAGTTTCTAGTTGTTGAGTTTCTAGTTTTCTGGTTTCTAGTTACGGAGTTTCTAGTTGTGGAGTTTCTAGTGTTGGAGCTTTTAGTTGAGGAGTCTCTAGTTGAGTTTCTAGTTGTGGAGGTTCTAGTTGTGGAGTTTCTAGTTGCGGAGTTTGTGGCTGTGGAGTTTCTAGTTGCGGAGTTTCTAGTTGCGAAGTCTCAAGTTGTGGAGTTTCTAGTTGTGGAGTTTCTAGTTGTGGAGCTTCTAGTTGTGGGGTTCGTAGTTGTGGGGTTCGTAGTTGTGGAGTTTCTAGTTGCAGAGTTTCTCGTTGTGAAGTCTCAAGTTGTGGAGTTTCTAGTTGTGGAGTTTCTAGTTGTGGAGCTTTTAGTTGTGGGGTTCGTAGTTGTGGGGTTCGTAGTTGTGGAGTTTCTAGTTGCGGAGTTTCTCGTTGTGAAGTTTCTAGTTGTGGAGTTTCTAGTTGTGGAGTTTCTAGTAGTTGAGTTTCTAGTTGTCGAGTTTCTAGTTGCGAAGTCTAAAGTCGTGGAGTTTCTAGCTGTGGAGTTTCTAGTTGCGGAGCTTCTAGTTAGGGAGTTCCTAGTTGCGGAGTTTCTAGTTGTGGATTTTGTAGTTGTGGTGTTGCAAGTTGTGGAGTTTCTAGTTGCGGAGTTTCTAGTTGCAGAGTTTCTAGTTCCGGAGTTTTCTAGTTGTGGAGTTTCTAGTTGCAGAGTTTCTAGTTGTGGAGCTTCAAGTTGTGGAGTTTCTCGTTGTGGAGTTTCTAGTTGTGGAGTTTCTAGTTGCGGAGTTTCTAGTTGTGGAGCTTCAAGTTGTGGAGTTTCTCGTTGTGGAGTATCTAGTTGTGGAGTTTGTAGTTGCGGAGTATCTAGTTGTGGACTTTCAAGTTGTGGAGCTTCTAGTTGTAGAGTTTCTAGTTGCGCAGTTTTCTAGTTGGGGAGTCTGTAGTTCTGGAGTTTCTAGTTGTGGAATTTCTAGTTGTGGAGTCTCTAGTTGCGGAGTGAGTTTCTAGTTGCGGAGTTTCTGGTTGTGGAGTTTCTAGTTGCGAAGTCAGTAGTTGTGGGGTTTCTAGTTGTGGAGTTTCTAGTTGTGGATTTTCTAGCTGTGGAGTTTCTATTTGCGGAGTTTCTAGTTGCAGAGTTTCTAGTTGTGGATTTTCTAGCTGTGGAATTTCTGGTTGCAGAGTTTTTAGTTGCGGTGTTTCTAGTTGTGGAGTTTCTAGTTGTTGAGTTTCTAGTTGCCGAGTTCTTTAGTTGCGAAGTCTCAAGTTGTAGAGTTTCTAGTTGTGGAGTGTCTACTTGTGGAGTTTCTAGTTGTGGAGTTTCTATTTTTAGTTTTTAGTTTTCGAGTTTGCAGTTGTGGATTTTCTAGTTGCAGAGTTCCTAGTTTTGGAGTATCTAGTTGCGGAGTCTCTAATATTGCAGTCTCTAGTTTTGGAGTCTATACTTGTGGAGTTTCTGGTTGTGGAGTTTATAAATGTGGAATTTCTAGCTGTGGAGACTCTAGTTGCGGAGTTTCTAGTTGCAGAGTTTCTAGTTGTGGAGTTTCTAGTTGTGGAGTTTTAGTTGTGGAGTGTAAAGTTTGGAATTAATAGGTGTGGAGTTTCTAGTTGTGGAGTTTCTAGTTTTCGGGTTTCTAGTTACGGAGTTTCTAGTTGTGGAGTTTCAGTTGTGGAGCTTTTAGTTGAGGAGTCTCTAGTTGTTGAGTTTCTAGTTGTGGAAGTTCTAGTTGTGGAGTTTCTAGTTGCGGAGGTTCTGGCTGTGGAGTTTCTAGTTGCGGAGTTTCTAGTGGTGGAGTTTCTAGTTGTGGAGTTTTTAGTTGTGGAGTCTCTAGTTGTGGAGTATCTAGTTGTGGAGTGTCTACTTGTGGAGTTTCTAGTTGTGGAGTTTCTATTTGTAGTTTTTAGTTTTGGAGTTTGTAGTTGTAGATTTTCTAGTTGCAGAGTTCCTAGTTTTGGAGTATCTAGTTAAGGAGTCTCTAATTGTGCAGTCTCTAGTTTTAGAGTCTCTAGTTGTGGAGTTTCTGGTTGTGGAGTTTATAAATGTGGAATTTCTAGCTGTGGAGATTCTAGTTGCGGAGTTTCTAGTTGCAGAGTTTCTAGTTGTGGAGTTTCTAGTTGTAGAGTTTTAGTTGTGGAGTTTAAAGTTGTGGAATTTATAGGTGTGGAGTTTCTAGTTGTGGAGTTTCTAGTTTTCCGGTTTCTAGTTACGGAGTTTCTAGTTGTGGAGTTTCTAGTTGTGGAGTTTCTAGTGTTGAAGCTTTTAGTTGAGGAGTCTCTAGTTGTTGAGTTTCTAGTTGTGGAGGTTTTAGTTGTGGAGTTTCTAGTTGCGGAGTTTCTGGCTGTGGAGTTTCTAGTTGCAGAGTTTCTAGTTGCGAAGTCTCAAGTTGTGGAGTTTCTAGTTGTGGAGTTTCTAGTTGTGGAGCTTCTAGTTGTGGGGTTCGTAGTTGTGGGGTTCGTAGTTGTGGAGTTTCTAGTTGCGGAGTTTTTCGTTGGGAAGTCTCAAGTTGTGGAGTTTCTAGTTGTGGAGTTTCTAGTTGTGGAGCTTCTAGTTGTGGGGTTCGTAGTTGTGGGGTTCGTAGTTGTGGAGTTTCTAGTTGCGGAGTTTCTCGTTGTGAAGTTTCTAGTTGTGGAGTTTCTAGTTGTGGAGTTTCTAGTAGTTGAGTTTCTAGTTGCCGAGTTTCTAGTTGCGAAGTCTCAAGTCATGGAGTTTTTAGCTGTGGAGTTTCTAGTTGCAGAGCTTCTAGTTGCGGAGTTTCTAGTTGCGGAGTTTCTAGTTGTGGAATTTGTAGTTGTGGAGTATATAGTTGTGGTGTTTCAGGTTGTGGAGTTTCTAGTGGCGGAGTTTCTAGTTGCAGAGTTTCTAGTTGCGGAGTTTTCTAATTTTGGAGTTTCTAGTTGCGGAGTTTCTAGTTGTGGAGCTTCAAGTTGTGGAGTTTCTAGTTGTGGAGTTTCTAGTTGTGGAGTTTGTAGTTGTGGAGTATCTAGTTGTGGGCTTTCAAGTTGTGGAGTTTCTAGTTGTGGAGTTTCTAGTGGCGGAGTTTTCTAGTTGCGGAGTCTGTAGTTGTGGAGTTTCTAGTTGTGGAATTTCTTGTTACGGAGTTTCTAGTTGTGGAGCTTTTAGTTGAGGAGTCTCTAGTTGTTGAGTCTCTAGTTGTGGAATTTCTGGTTGTGGAGTGTCTAGTTGCAGAGTTTCAAGTTGTGGAGTTTCTAGTTGCGGAGTCTCTAGTTGTAGAGTTTCTAGTTGCGGAGTTTCTAGCTGTGGAATTTCTGGTTGCAGAGTTTTTAGTTGCGGTGTTTCTAGTTGTGGAGTTTCTAGTTTTTGAGTTTCTAGTTGCCGAGTTCTTTAGTTGCGAAGTCTCAAGTTGTAGAGTTTCTAGCTGTGGAGTTTCTAGTTGCGGAGTTTCTAGTTGTGGAGTTTCTAGTTGTGGAGTTTTTAGTTGTGGAGTCTCTAGTTGTGGAGTATCTAGTTGTGGAGTGTCTACTTGTGGAGTTTCTAGTTGTGGAGTTTCTATTTGTAGTTTTTAGTTTTGGAGTTTGTAGTTGTAGATTTTCTAGTTGCAGAGTTCCTAGTTTTGGAGTATCTATTTAAGGAGTCTCTAATTGTGCAGTCTCTAGTTTTGGAGTCTCTAGTTGTGGAGTTTCTGGTTGTGGAGTTTATAAATGTGGAATTTCTAGCTGTGGAGATTCTAGTTGCGGAGTTTCTAGTTGCAGAGTTTCTAGTTGTGGAGTTTCTAGTTGTAGAGTTTTAGTTGTGGAGTTTAAAGTTGTGGAATTTATAGGTGTGGAGTTTCTAGTTGTTGAGTTTCTAGTTTTCCGGTTTCTAGTTACGGAGTTTCTAGTTGTGGAGTTTCTAGTGTTGGAGCTTTTAGTTGAGGAGTCTCTAGTTGTTGAGTTTCTAGTTGTGGAGGTTCTAGTTGTGGAGTTTCTAGTTGCGGAGTTTGTGGCTGTGGAGTTTCTAGTTGCGGAGTTTCTAGTTGCGAAGTCTCAAGTTGTGGAGTTTCTAGTTGTGGAGTTTCTAGTTGTGGAGCTTCTAGTTGTGGGGTTCGTAGTTGTGGGGTTCGTAGTTGTGGAGTTTCTAGTTGCAGAGTTTCTCGTTGTGAAGTCTCAAGTTGTGGAGTTTCTAGTTGTGGAGTTTCTAGTTGTGGAGCTTCTAGTTGTGGGGTTCGTAGTTGTGGGGTTCGTAGTTGTGGAGTTTCTAGTTGCGGAGTTTCTCGTTGTGAAGTTTCTAGTTGTGGAGTTTCTAGTTGTGGAGTTTCTAGTAGTTGAGTTTCTAGTTGCGGAGCTTCTAGTTTGGGAGTTCCTAGTTGCGGAGTTTCTAGTTGTGGATTTTGTAGTTGTGGTGTTGCAAGTTGTGGAGTTTCTAGTTGCGGAGTTTCTAGTTGCGGACTTTCTAGTTGTGGAGTTTCTAGTTGTGGAGTTTTTAGTTGTGGAGTCTCTAGTTGTGGAGTATCTAGTTGTGGAGTGTCTACTTGTGGAGTTTCTAGTTGTGGAGTTTCTATTTGTAGTTTTTAGTTTTGGAGTTTGTAGTTGTAGATTTTCTAGTTGCAGAGTTCCTAGTTTTGGAGTATCTAGTTAAGGAGTCTCTAATTGTGCAGTCTCTAGTTTTGGAGTCTCTAGTTGTGGAGTTTCTGGTTGTGGAGTTTATAAATGTGGAATTTCTAGCTGTGGAGATTCTAGTTGCGGAGTTTCTAGTTGCAGAGTTTCTAGTTGTGGAGTTTCTAGTTGTAGAGTTTTAGTTGTGGAGTTTAAAGTTGTGGAATTTATAGGTGTGGAGTTTCTAGTTGTTGAGTTTCTAGTTTTCTGGTTTCTAGTTACGGAGTTTCTATTTGTGGAGTTTCTAGTGTTGGAGCTTTTAGTTGAGGAGTCTCTAGTTGAGTTTCTAGTTGTGGAGGTTCTAGTTGTGGAGTTTCTAGTTGCGGAGTTTGTGGCTGTGGAGTTTCTAGTTGCGGAGTTTCTAGTTGCGAAGTCTCAAGTTGTGGAGTTTCTAGTTGTGGAGTTTCTAGTTGTGGAGCTTCTAGTTGTGGGGTTCGTAGTTGTGGGGTTCGTAGTTGTGGAGTTTCTAGTTGCAGAGTTTCTCGTTGTGAAGTCTCAAGTTGTGGAGTTTCTAGTTGTGGAGTTTCTAGTTGTGGAGCTTTTAGTTGTGGGGTTCGTAGTTGTGGGGTTCGTAGTTGTGGAGTTTCTAGTTGCGGAGTTTCTCGTTGTGAAGTTTCTAGTTGTGGAGTTTCTAGTTGTGGAGTTTCTAGTAGTTGAGTTTCTAGTTGTCGAGTTTCTAGTTGCGAAGTCTAAAGTCGTGGAGTTTCTAGCTGTGGAGTTTCTAGTTGCGGAGCTTCTAGTTAGGGAGTTCCTAGTTGCGGAGTTTCTAGTTGTGGATTTTGTAGTTGTGGTGTTGCAAGTTGTGGAGTTTCTAGTTGCGGAGTTTCTAGTTGCAGAGTTTCTAGTTCCGGAGTTTTCTCGTTGTGGAGTTTCTAGTTGCAGAGTTTCTAGTTGTGGAGCTTCAAGTTGTGGAGTTTCTCGTTGTGGAGTTTCTAGTTGTGGAGTTTCTAGTTGCGGAGTTTCTAGTTGTGGAGCTTCAAGTTGTGGAGTTTCTCGTTGTGGAGTATCTAGTTGTGGAGTTTGTAGTTGCGGAGTATCTAGTTGTGGACTTTCAAGTTGTGGAGTTTCTAGTTGTAGAGTTTCTAGTTGCGCAGTTTTCTAGTTGGGGAGTCTGTAGTTGTGGAGTTTCTAGTTGTGGAATTTCTAGTTGTGGAGTCTCTAGTTGCGGAGTGAGTTTCTAGTTGCGGAGTTTCTGGTTGTGGAGTTTCTAGTTGCGAAGTCAGTAGTTGTGGGGTTTCTAGTTGTGGAGTTTCTAGTTGTGGATTTTCTAGCTGTGGAGTTTCTATTTGCGGAGTTTCTAGTTGCAGAGTTTCTAGTTGTGGATTTTCTAGCTGTGGAATTTCTGGTTGCAGAGTTTTTAGTTGCGGTGTTTCTAGTTGTGGAGTTTCTAGTTGTTGAGTTTCTAGTTGCCGAGTTCTTTAGTTGCGAAGTCTCAAGTTGTAGAGTTTCTAGTTGTGGAGTGTCTACTTGTGGAGTTTCTAGTTGTGGAGTTTCTATTTTTAGTTTTTAGTTTTCGAGTTTGCAGTTGTGGATTTTCTAGTTGCAGAGTTCCTAGTTTTGGAGTATCTAGTTGCGGAGTCTCTAATATTGCAGTCTCTAGTTTTGGAGTCTATACTTGTGGAGTTTCTGGTTGTGGAGTTTATAAATGTGGAATTTCTAGCTGTGGAGACTCTAGTTGCGGAGTTTCTAGTTGCAGAGTTTCTAGTTGTGGAGTTTCTAGTTGTGGAGTTTTAGTTGTGGAGTGTAAAGTTTGGAATTAATAGGTGTGGAGTTTCTAGTTGTGGAGTTTCTAGTTTTCGGGTTTCTAGTTACGGAGTTTCTAGTTGTGGAGTTTCAGTTGTGGAGCTTTTAGTTGAGGAGTCTCTAGTTGTTGAGTTTCTAGTTGTGGAAGTTCTAGTTGTGGAGTTTCTAGTTGCGGAGGTTCTGGCTGTGGAGTTTCTAGTTGCGGAGTTTCTAGTGGTGGAGTTTCTAGTTGTGGAGTTTTTAGTTGTGGAGTCTCTAGTTGTGGAGTATCTAGTTGTGGAGTGTCTACTTGTGGAGTTTCTAGTTGTGGAGTTTCTATTTGTAGTTTTTAGTTTTGGAGTTTGTAGTTGTAGATTTTCTAGTTGCAGAGTTCCTAGTTTTGGAGTATCTAGTTAAGGAGTCTCTAATTGTGCAGTCTCTAGTTTTAGAGTCTCTAGTTGTGGAGTTTCTGGTTGTGGAGTTTATAAATGTGGAATTTCTAGCTGTGGAGATTCTAGTTGCGGAGTTTCTAGTTGCAGAGTTTCTAGTTGTGGAGTTTCTAGTTGTAGAGTTTTAGTTGTGGAGTTTAAAGTTGTGGAATTTATAGGTGTGGAGTTTCTAGTTGTGGAGTTTCTAGTTTTCCGGTTTCTAGTTACGGAGTTTCTAGTTGTGGAGTTTCTAGTTGTGGAGTTTCTAGTGTTGAAGCTTTTAGTTGAGGAGTCTCTAGTTGTTGAGTTTCTAGTTGTGGAGGTTTTAGTTGTGGAGTTTCTAGTTGCGGAGTTTCTGGCTGTGGAGTTTCTAGTTGCAGAGTTTCTAGTTGCGAAGTCTCAAGTTGTGGAGTTTCTAGTTGTGGAGTTTCTAGTTGTGGAGCTTCTAGTTGTGGGGTTCGTAGTTGTGGGGTTCGTAGTTGTGGAGTTTCTAGTTGCGGAGTTTTTCGTTGGGAAGTCTCAAGTTGTGGAGTTTCTAGTTGTGGAGTTTCTAGTTGTGGAGCTTCTAGTTGTGGGGTTCGTAGTTGTGGGGTTCGTAGTTGTGGAGTTTCTAGTTGCGGAGTTTCTCGTTGTGAAGTTTCTAGTTGTGGAGTTTCTAGTTGTGGAGTTTCTAGTAGTTGAGTTTCTAGTTGCCGAGTTTCTAGTTGCGAAGTCTCAAGTCATGGAGTTTTTAGCTGTGGAGTTTCTAGTTGCAGAGCTTCTAGTTGCGGAGTTTCTAGTTGCGGAGTTTCTAGTTGTGGAATTTGTAGTTGTGGAGTATATAGTTGTGGTGTTTCAGGTTGTGGAGTTTCTAGTGGCGGAGATTCTAGTTGCAGAGTTTCTAGTTGCGGAGTTTTCTAATTTTGGAGTTTCTAGTTGCGGAGTTTCTAGTTGTGGAGCTTCAAGTTGTGGAGTTTCTAGTTGTGGAGTTTCTAGTTGCGGAGTTTCTAGTTGTGGAGTTTCTAGTTGTGGAGTTTTTAGTTGTGGAGTCTCTAGTTGTGGAGTATCTAGTTGTGGAGTGTCTACTTGTGGAGTTTCTAGTTGTGGAGTTTCTATTTGTAGTTTTTAGTTTTGGAGTTTGTAGTTGTAGATTTTCTAGTTGCAGAGTTCCTAGTTTTGGAGTATCTATTTAAGGAGTCTCTAATTGTGCAGTCTCTAGTTTTGGAGTCTCTAGTTGTGGAGTTTCTGGTTGTGGAGTTTATAAATGTGGAATTTCTAGCTGTGGAGATTCTAGTTGCGGAGTTTCTAGTTGCAGAGTTTCTAGTTGTGGAGTTTCTAGTTGTAGAGTTTTAGTTGTGGAGTTTAAAGTTGTGGAATTTATAGGTGTGGAGTTTCTAGTTGTTGAGTTTCTAGTTTTCCGGTTTCTAGTTACGGAGTTTCTAGTTGTGGAGTTTCTAGTGTTGGAGCTTTTAGTTGAGGAGTCTCTAGTTGTTGAGTTTCTAGTTGTGGAGGTTCTAGTTGTGGAGTTTCTAGTTGCGGAGTTTGTGGCTGTGGAGTTTCTAGTTGCGGAGTTTCTAGTTGCGAAGTCTCAAGTTGTGGAGTTTCTAGTTGTGGAGTTTCTAGTTGTGGAGCTTCTAGTTGTGGGGTTCGTAGTTGTGGGGTTCGTAGTTGTGGAGTTTCTAGTTGCAGAGTTTCTCGTTGTGAAGTCTCAAGTTGTGGAGTTTCTAGTTGTGGAGTTTCTAGTTGTGGAGCTTCTAGTTGTGGGGTTCGTAGTTGTGGGGTTCGTAGTTGTGGAGTTTCTAGTTGCGGAGTTTCTCGTTGTGAAGTTTCTAGTTGTGGAGTTTCTAGTTGTGGAGTTTCTAGTAGTTGAGTTTCTAGTTGCGGAGCTTCTAGTTTGGGAGTTCCTAGTTGCGGAGTTTCTAGTTGTGGATTTTGTAGTTGTGGTGTTGCAAGTTCCGGAGTTTTCTAGTTGTGGAGTTTCTAGTTGCGGAGTTTCTAGTTGTGGAGCTTCAAGTTGTGGAGTTTCTCGTTGTGGAGTTTCTAGTTGTGGAGTTTCTAGTTGCGGAGTTTCTAGTTGTGGAGCTTCAAGTTGTGGAGTTTCTCGTTGTGGAGTTTCTAGTTGTGGAGTTTGTAGTTGTGGAGTATCTAGTTGTGGACTTTCAAGTTGTGGAGTTTCTAGTTGTAGAGTTTCTAGTTGCGCAGTTTTCTAGTTGGGGAGTCTGTAGTTGTGGAGTTTCTAGTTGTGGAATTTCTAGTTGTGGAGTCTCTAGTTGCGGAGTGAGTTTCTAGTTGCGGAGTTTCTGGTTGTGGAGTTTCTAGTTGCGGAGTCAGTAGTTGTGGGGTTTCTAGTTGTGGAGTTTCTAGTTGTGGATTTTCTAGCTGTGGAGTTTCTATTTGCGGAGTTTCTAGTTGCAGAGTTTCTAGTTGTGGATTTTCTAGCTGTGGAATTTCTGGTTGCAGAGTTTTTAGTTGCGGTGTTTCTAGTTGTGGAGTTTCTAGTTGTTGAGTTTCTAGTTGCCGAGTTCTTTAGTTGTGAAGTCTCAAGTTGTAGAGTTTCTAGTTGTGGAGTGTCTACTTGTGGAGTTTCTAGTTGTGGAGTTTCTATTTTTAGTTTTCAGTTTTCGAGTTTGTAGTTGTGGATTTTCTAGTTGCAGAGCTCCTAGTTTTGGAGTATCTAGTTGCGGAGTCTCTAATTGTGCAGTCTCTAGTTTTGGAGTCTATAGTTGTGGAGTTTCTGGTTGTGGAGTTTATAAATGTGGAATTTCTAGCTGTGGAGACTCTAGTTGCGGAGTTTCTAGTTGCAGAGTTTCTAGTTGTGGAGTTTCTAGTTGTGGAGTTTTAGTTGTGGAGTGTAAAGTTTGGAATTAATAGGTGTGGAGTTTCTAGTTGTGGAGTTTCTAGTTTTCGGGTTTCTAGTTACGGAGTTTCTAGTTGTGGAGTTTCAGTTGTGGAGCTTTTAGTTGAGGAGTCTCTAGTTGTTGAGTTTCTAGTTGTGGAAGTTCTAGTTGTGGAGTTTCTAGTTGCGGAGTTTCTGGCTGTGGAGTTTCTAGTTGCAGAGTTTCTAGTTGTGGAGTTTCTAGTTGTGAGGTTCGTAGCTTTGGAGATTCTAGTGGTGGAGTCTCTTGGTTGTGCATTCTCTAGTTGTGGAGTCTGTAGTTCTGGAGTTTGTAGTTGCGGAGTTTGAAGTTGTGGAGTTTCTAGCTGTGGAGTTTCTAGTTGCAGGGTTTCTAGTTGCGGAGTTTTCTAGTTGCGGAGTTTCAAGTTGTGGAGTTTCTTGTTGTGGAGTTTCAAGTTGTGCAATTAATAGGTGTGGAGTTTCTGGTTTTCGGGTTTCTAGTTACGGAGTTTCTAGTAGTGGAGTTTCTAGTTGTGGAGCTTTTAGTTGAGGAGTCTCTAGTTGTTGAGTCTCTAGTTGTTGAGTCTCTAGTTGTGGAAGTTCTAGTTGTGGAGTTTCTAGTTGCGGAGTTTCTAGTTGCAGAGTTTCTAGTTGCGGAATTTTCTAGTTGTGGAGATTCTAGTGGCGGAGTTTCTAGTTGCGGAGTTTCAAGTTGTGGAGTTTCTCGTTGTGGAGTTTCTAGTTGTGGAGTTTCTAGTGTCGGAGTTTCTAGTTGTGGAGTTTCTAGTTGTGGAGTTTCTATTAGTTGAGTTTCTAGTTGTCGAGTTTCTAGTTGCGAAGTCTAAAGTCGTGGAGTTTCTAGCTGTGGAGTTTCTAGTTGCGGAGCTTCTAGTTAGGGAGTTCCTAGTTGCGGAGTTTCTAGTTGTGGATTTTGTAGTTGTGGGGTATATAGTTGTGGTGTTGTAAGTTGTGGAGTTTCTAGTTGCGGAGTTTCTAGTTGCAGAGTTTCTAGTTCCGGAGTTTTCTAGTTGTGGAGTTTCTAGTTGCGGAGTTTCTAGTTGTGGAGCTTCAAGTTGTGGAGTTTCTCGTTGTGGTGTTTCTAGTTGTGGAGTTTGTAGTTGTGGAGTATCTAGTTGTGGACTTTCAAGTTGTGGAGTTTCTAGTTGTAGAGTTTCTAGTTCCGCAGTTTTCTAGTTGGGGAGTCTGTAGTTGTGGAGTTTCTAGTTGTGGAATTTCTAGTTGTGGAGTCTCTAGTTGCGGAGTGAGTTTCAAGTTTCGGAGTTTCTGGTTGTGGAGTTTCTAGTTGCGGAGTCAGTATTTGTGGGGTTTCTAGTTGTGGAGTTTCTAGTTGTGGATTTTCTAGCTGTGGAGTTTCTATTTGCGGAGTTTCTAGTTGCAGAGTTTCTAGTTGTGGATTTTCTAGCTGTGGAATTTCTGGTTGCAGAGTTTTCAGTTGCGGTGTTTCTAGTTGTGGAGTTTCTAGTTTTTGAGTTTCTAGTTGCCGAGTTCTTTAGTTGCGAAGTCTCAAGTTGTAGAGTTTCTAGCTGTGGAGTTTCTAGTTGCGGAGTTTGTAGTGGTGGAGTTTCTAGTTGTGGAGTTTTTAGTTGTGGAGTCTCTAGTTGTGGAGTATCTAGTTGTGGAGTGTCTACTTGTGGAGTTTCTAGTTGTGGAGTTTCTATTTGTAGTTTTTAGTTTCGGAGTTTGTAGTTGTAGATTTTCTAGTTGCAGAGTTCCTAGTTTTGGAGTATCTAGTTAAGGAGTCTCTAATTGTGCAGTCTCTAGTTTTGGAGTCTCTAGTTATGGAGTTTCTGGTTGTGGAGTTTATAAATGTGGAATTTCTAACTGTGGAGATTCTAGTAGCGGAGTTTCTAGTTGCAGAGTTTCTAGTTGTGGAGTTTCTAGTTGTAGAGTTTTAGTTGTGGAGTCTAAAGTTGTGGAATTTATAGGTGTGGAGTTTCTAGTTGTGGAGTTTCTAGTTTTCCGGTTTCTAGTTACGGAGTTTCTAGTTGTGGAGTTTCTAGTTGTGGAGTTTCTAGTGTTGGCGCTTTTAGTTGAGGAGTCTCTCGTTGTTGAGTTTCTAGTTGTGGAGGTTCTAGTTGTGGAGTTTCTAGTGGCGGAGCTTCTGGCTGTGGAGTTTCTAGTTGCGGAGTTTCTAGTTGCGAAGTCTCAAGTTGTGGAGTTTCTAGTTGTGGAGTTTCTAGTTGTGGAGCTTCTAGTTGTGGGGTTCGTAGTTGTGGGGTTCGTAGTTGTGGAGTTTCTAGTTGCGGAGTTTCTCGTTGGGAAGTCTCAAGTTGTGGAGTTTCTAGTTGTGGAGTTTCTAGTTGTGGAGCTTCTAGTTGTGGGGTTCGTAGTTGTGGGGTTCGTAGTTGTGGAGTTTCTAGTTGCGGAGTTTCTCGTTGTGAAGTTTCTAGTTGTGGAGTTTCTAGTTGTGGAGTTTCTAGTAGTTGAGTTTCTAGTTGCCGAGTTTCTAGTTGCGAAGTCTCAAGTCGTGAAGTTTTTAGCTGTGGAGTTTCTAGTTGCAGAGCTTCTAGTTGCGGAGTTTCTAGTTGCGGAGTTTCTAGTTGTGGAATTTGTAGTTGTGGAGTATATAGTTGTGGTGTTTCAGGTTGTGGAGTTTCTAGTGGCGGAGTTTCTAGTTGCAGAGTTTCTAGTTGCGGAGTTTACTAATTTTGGAGTTTCTAGTTGCGGAGTTTCTAGTTGTGGAGCTTCAAGTTGTGGAGTTTCTAGTTGTGGAGTTTCTAGTTGTGGAGTTTGTAGTTGTGGAGTCTCTAGTTGTGGGCTTTCCAGTTGTGGAGTTTCTAGTTGTGGAGTTTCTAGTTGCGGAGTTTTCTAGTTGCAGAGTCTGTAGTTGTGGAGTTTCTAGTTGTGGAATTTCTAGTTACGGAGTTTATAGTTGTGGATCTTTTAGTTTAGGAGTCTCTAGTTGTTGAGTCTTTAGTTGTGGAATTTCTGGTTGTGGAGTGTCTAGTTGCAGAGTTTCAAGTTGTGGAGTTTCTAGTTGCGGAGTCTCTAGTTGTAAAGTTTCTAGTTGCGGAGTTTCTAGCTGTGGAGATTCTAGTGGCGGAGTCTCTAGTTGTGCAGTCTGTAGTTGTGGAGTCTGTAGTTGTGGAGTTTCTAGTTGCGGAGTTGGAAGTTGTGGAGTTTCTAGCTGTGGAGTTTCTAGTTGCAGGGTTTCTAGTTGCGGAGTTTTTTAGTTGTGGAGTTTCTAGTTGCGGAGTTTCTAGTTGCGGAGTTTCAAGTTGTGGAGTTTCTGGTTGTGGAGTTTCAAGTTGTGGAATTTATAGGTGTGGAGTTTCTAGTTGTGGAGTTTCTGGTTTTCGGGTTTCTAGTTACGGAGTTTCTAGTAGTGGAGTTTTTAATTGTGGAGCTTTTAGTTGAGGAGTCTCTAGTTGTTGAGTCTCTAGTTGTTGAGTCTCTAGTTGTGGAAATTCTAGTTGTGGAGTTTCTAGTTGCGGAGTTTCTAGTTGCAGAGTTTCTAGTTGCGGAGTTTTGTAGTTGGAGATTCTAGTGGCGGAGTTTCTAGTTGCGGAGTTTCAAGTTGTGGAGTTTCTCGTTGTGGAGTTTCTAGTTGTGGAGTTTCTAGTTGTGGAGTTTCTAGTGGTGGAGTTTCTAGTAGTTGAGTTTCTAGTTGTGGAGTTTCTAGTTGCGGAGTTTCTAGTTGTGGAGTTTCTAGTTGTGGAGTTTCTAGTAGTTGAGTTTCTAGTTGTCGAGTTTCTAGTTGCGAAGTCTAAAGTCGTGGAGTTTCTAGCTGTGGAGTTTCTAGTTGCGGAGCTTCAGGTTAGGGAGTTTCTAGTTGCGGAGTTTCTAGTTGTATATTTTGTAGTTGTGAGGTATATAGTTGTGGTGTTTCAAGTTGTGGAGTTTCTAGTTGCGGAGTTTCTAGTTGCAGAGTTTCTAGTTCCGGAGTTTTCTAGTTGTGGAGTTTCTAGTTGCGGAGTTTCTAGTTGTGGAGCTTCAAGTTGTGGAGTTTCTAGTTTCGGAGTCAGTAGTTGTGGGGTTCCTAGTTGTGGAGTTTCTAGTTGTGGATTTTCTAGCTGTGGAGTTTCTATTTGCGGAGTTTCTAGTTGCAGAGTTTCTAGTTGTGGATGAAGAACGTACAGCGCGAACACAAGACGGGAATACTAAAGAAGGGACACAGACAAGCGCTGACTAGCAACTGAATTTTTATTAACACAGAAGCGGAAAATATATACGGAAAAAACAACAGAAACAAGAAAACTTCTGTGTTAATAAAAATTCAGTTGCTAGTCAGCGCTTGTCTGTGTCCCTTCTTTAGTATTCCCGTCTTGTGTTCGCGCTGTACGTTCTTCATCATGCAATACCAACTAGCCCAAAGTTTCACTCTTCTAGTTGTGGATTTTCTAGCTGTGGAATTTCTGGTTGCAGAGTTTTTAGTTGCGGTGTTTCTAGTTGTGGAGTTTCTAGTTGTTGAGTTTCTAGTTGCCGAGTTCTTTAGTTGCGAAGTCTCAAGTTGTAGAGTTTCTAGCTGTGGAGTTTCTAGTTGCGGAGTTTCTAGTTGCGAAGTCTCAAATTGTGGAGTTTCTAGTTGTGGAGTTTCAAGTTGTGGAGCTTCTAGTTGCGGGGTTCGTAGTTGTGGGGTTCGTAGTTGTGGAGTTTCTAGTTGCGGAGTTTCAAGTTGTGGAGTTTCTCGTTGTGGAGTCTCTAGTTGTGGATTGTCTAGCTGTGGAGTTTCTAGTTGCGGAGTTTTTAGTTGCGGAGTTTCTCGTTGTGAAGTTTCTAGTTGTGGAGTTTCTAGTTGTGGAGTTTCTATTTGTGGAGTCTGTAGTGCTGGAGTATCTATTTGTTGGGTTTCAAGTTGTGGAGTTTCTAGTTGTGGAGTTTCTAGTAGTTGAGTTTCTAGTTGCCGAGTTTCTAGTTGTGAAGTCTCAAGTCGTGGAGTTTTTAGCTGTGGAGTTTCCAGTTGCGGAGCTTCTAGTTGCGGAGTTTCTAGTTGCGGAGTTTCTAGTTGTGGAATTTGTAGTTGTGGAGTATATAGTTGTGATGTTTCAAGTTGTGGACTTTCAAGTTGTGGAGTTTCTAGTTGTAGAGGTTCTAGTTGCGGAGTTTTCTAGTTGCGGAGTCTGTAGTTACGGAGTTTCTAGTTGTGGAGCTTTTAGATGAGGAGTCTCTAGTTGTTGAGTCTCTAGTTGTGGAATTTCTAGTTGTGGAGTTTCTAGTTGCAGAGTTTCAAGTTGTGGAGTTTCTAGTTGCAGAGTTTCAAGTTGTGGAGTTTCTAGTTGCGGAGTCTTTAGTTGTAGAGTTTCTAGTTGCGGAGTTTGTAGCTGTGAAGATTCTAGTGGTGGAGTTTCTAGTTGCGCAGTCTCTAGTTGTGGAGGCTGTAGTTGTGGAGTTTCTAGTTGCGGAGTTTGAAGTTGTGGAGTTTCTAGCTGTGGAGTTTCTAGTTGCAGGGTTTCTAGTTGCGGAGTTTTCTAGTTGTGGAGTTTCTAGTTGCGAAGTTTCTAGTTGCGGAGTTTCAAGTTGTGGAGTTTCTAGTTGTGGAGTTTCTAGTTGTGGAGTTTTTAGTTGTGGAGTCTCTAGTTGTGGAGTCTCTAGTTGTGGAGTTTCTAGTCGTGGAGTGTCTACTTGTGGAGTTTCTAGTTGTGGAGTTTCTAGCTGTGGAGTTTCTAGTTGCAGTGTTTCTAGTTTTGGAGTTTCTAGCTGTGGAGTTTCTAGTTGCGGAGTCTCTAGTTGTGCAGTCTCTGGTTTTAGAGTCTCTGGTTGTGGAGTTTCTAGTTGTGGAGTTTCTAGTTGCGAAGTGTCTAGTTATGGAGTTGTAAAGTTTCTAGTTGTGGAGTTTCTAGTTGCGGAGTTTCTAGCTGTGGAGTTTCAAGTTGCGGAGTCTCTAGTTGTGGAGTCTCTGGCTGTGGAGTTTCAAGTTGTGGAGTTTCTAGTTGTGGAGTTTCTATTCGCGGAGTTTTTTATTGCGGAGTTTCTTGTTGTGGATTTTCTGGCTGTGGAGTTTCTAGTTGCGGAGTTTCTAGTTGTGGAGTTTCTAGTTGTGGAGTCTCAAGTTGTGGAGTTTCTAGTTGTGGAGTTTCTAGTTGCGAAGTTTCAAGTTGTGGAGTTTCTAGTTGTGGAGTTTCTAGTTGTGGGGTTCATAGTTGTGGGGTTCGTAGTTGTGCAGTTTCCAGTTGTGGAGTCTCTACTTGTGAAGTTTCCATTTGTGGTGTTTCTAGCTGTGGAGTTTCTAGTTGCGGAGTTTCTAGATGCACAGTTTCTAGTTGCGGAGTTTTCTAGTTGTGGAGATTCTAGTGGCGGAGTTTCTAGTTGCGGAGTTCCAAGTTGTGGAGTTTCTAGTTGTGGAGTTTCTAGTTGTGAAGTTTTGAGTTGTGGCGTATCTAGTAGCGGCGTTTCAAGTTGTGGAGTTGATAGTTTTTGATTTTGAAGTTGTAGAGTTATTAGTTGCGAATCGTCTAGTTGTGGAGTTTCTAGTTGCGGAGTTTTCTAGTTGCTGAGTCTGTAGTTGTGGAGTTTTTAGTTTTGGAGTTTCTAGTTGTGGATTTTCTAGCTGTGGAGTGTCTAGTTGCGGAGTTTCTGGTTGTGGAGTTTCTAGTTGTGGAGTTTCTAGTTGTGGAGTCTGTAGTTTTGGAGTATCTATTTGTTGGGTTTGAAGCTGTGCAGATTCTGGCTGTGGAGTTTCTAGTTGTGGAGTTTCTAGTTGTTCAGTTTCTGGTTGCCGAGTTTCTAGTTGCGAAGTCTCAAGTCGTGGAGTTTCTAGCTGCGGAGTTTCTAGTTGCGGAGCTTCTAGTTGCGGAGCTTCTAGTTGCGGAGTTTCTAGTTGTGGATTTTGTAGTTGTGGAGTATATAGTTGTGGTGTTTCAAGTTGTGGAGTTTCTAGTTGCGGAGTTTCTAGTTGCAGAGTTTCTAGTTCCGGAGTTTTCTAGTTGTGGAGTTTCTAGTTGCGGAGTTTTTAGTTGTGCAGCTTCAAGTTGTGGAGTTTCTCATTGTGGAGTTTCTAGTTGTGGAGTTTGTAGTTGTGGAGTATCTAGTTGTGGACTTTAAAGTTGTGGAGTTTCTAGTTGTGGAGTTTCTAGTTGCGGAGTTTTCTAGTTGGGGAGTCTGTAGTTGTGGAGTTTCTAGTTGTGGAATTTCTAGTTGTGGAGTCTCTAGTTGCGGAGTTTCTGGTTGCGGAGTTTCTAGTTGCGGAGTCAATAGTTGTGAGTTTCTAGTTGTGGAGTTTCTAGTTGTGGATTTTCTAGCTGTGGAGTTTCTAGTTGCGAATTTCTAGTTGCGGAGTTTCTAGTTGTGGAGTTTTTAGTTGTGGAGTCTCTAGTTGTGGTGTTTCTGGTTGTGGAGTTTATAAATGTGGAATTTCTAGCTGTGGAGATTCTAGTTGTGGAGTTTCTAGTTGCGGAGTTTCTAGTTGCGGAGTTTCATGTTGTGGAGTTTCTGGTTGTGGAGTTTCAAGTTGTGGAATTTATAGGTGTGGAGTTTCTAGTTGTGGAGTTTCTGGTTTTCGGGTTTCTAGTTACGGAGTTTCTAGTAGTGGAGTTTCTAGTTGTGGAGCTTTTAGTTGAGGAGTCTCTAGTTGTAGAGTCTCTATTTGTTGAGCCTCTAGTTGTGGATGTTCTAGTTGTGGAGTTTCTAGTTGCGGAGTTTCTAGTAGCAGAGTTTCTAGTTGCGGAGTTTTCTAGTTGTCGAGATTCTAGTGGCGGAGTTTCTAGTTGCGGAGTTTCAAGTTGTGGAGTTTCTAGTTGTGGAGTTTCTAGTAGTTGAGTTTCTAGTTGTCGAGTTTCTAGTTGCGAAGTCTAAAGTCGTGGAGTTTCTAGTTGCGGAATTTCTAGTTGCGGAGTATTCTATTTGCGGAGTCTGTAGTTGTGGAGTTTCTAGTTGTGGAATTTCTAGTTGTGGAGTCTCTAGTTGCGGAGTGAGTTTCTAGTTGTGGAGTTTTTAGTTGTGGAGTCTCTAGTTGTGGAGTGTCTACTTGTGGAGTTTCTAGTTGTGGAGTTTCTGGTTGCGGAGTCACTAATTGTGCAGTCTCTAGTTTTGGAGTCTCTAGTTGTGGAGTTTCTGGTTGCGGAGTTTATAGTTGTGGAATTTCTAGCTGTGGAGACTCTAGTTGCGGAGTTTCTAGTTGCAGAGTTTCTAGTTGTGGAGTTTCTAGTTGTGGAGTTTTAGTTGTGGAGTTTAAAGTTGTGGAATTTATAGGTGTGGAGTTTCTAGTTGTGGAGTTTCTAGTTGTGGAGTTTCTAGTTGTGGAGCTTTTAGTTGAGGAGTCTCTAGTTGTTGAGTCTCTAGTTGTGGAAGTTCTAGTTGTGGAGTTTCTAGTTGTGGAGTTTCTTGTTGCGGAGTTTCTTGTTCGGAGTTTCTAGATGTGGAGTTTCTAGTTGTGGAGTTTCTGGCTGTGGAGTTTCTAGTTGCGGAGTTTCTAGTTGTGGAGTTTCTAGTTGTGAGGTTCGTAGTTGTGGAGTTTCTAGTTGTCGAGTTTCTAGTTGTGGAGTCTCTAGTTGTGGAGTTTCTAGTTGTGAAGTTTCTAGTTGCGAAGTCTCAAGTTGTGGAGTTTCTAGTTGTGGAGTTTTAAGTTGTGGAGCTTCTAGTTGCGGGGTTCGTAGTTGTGGGGTTCGTAGTTGTGGAGTTTCTAGTTGCGGAGTTTCAAGTTGTGGAGTTTCTTGTTGTGGAGTCTCTAGTTGTGGATTGTCTAGCTGTGGAGTTTCTAGTTGCGGAGTTTTTAGTTGCGGAGTTTCTCGTTGTGAAGTTTCTAGTTGTGGAGTTTCTAGTTGTGGAGTTTCTAGTTGTGGAGTCTGTAGTTGTGGAGTATCTATTTGTTGGGTTTCAAGTTGTGGAGTTTCTAGTGGGGGAGTTTCTAGTTGCAGAGTTTCTAGTTGCGGAGTTTTCTTGTTGTGGAGTTTCTAGTTGCGGAGTTTCTAGTTGTGGAGCTTTAAGTTGTGGAGCTTCTAGTTGTGGAGTTTCTAGTTGTAGAGTTTGTAGTTGTGGAGTATCTAGTTGTGGACTTTCAAGTTGTGGAGTTTCTAGTTGTGGAGTTTCTAGTTGCGAAGTTTTCTAGTTGCGGAGTCTGTAGTTGTGGAGTTTCTAGTTGTGGAATTTCTAGTTACGGAGTTTCTAGTTGTGGAGCTTTTAGTTGCGGAGTTTGAAGTTGTGGAGTTTCTAGCTGTGGAGTTTCTAGTTGCAGGGTTTCCAGTTGCGGAGTTTTCTAGTTGTGGAGTTTCTAGTTGTGGAGTTTCTAGTTGTGAAGTTTTGAGTTGTGGCGTATCTGGTAGCGGCGTTTCAAGTTGTGGAGTTGATAGTTTTGGATTTTGAAGTTGTGGAGTTATTAGTTGCGAATTGTCTAGTTGTGGAGTTTCTAGTTGCGGAGTTTTCTAGTTGCTGAGTCTGTAGTTGTGGAGTTTTTAGTTTTGGAGTTTCTAGTTGTGGATTTTCTAGCTGTGGAGTTTCTAGTTGCGGAGTTTCTGGTTGTGGAGTTTCTAGTTGTGGAGTTTCTAGTTGTGGAGTCTGTAGTTGTGCAGTCTCTGGTTTTAGAGTCTCTGGTTGTGGAGTTTCTAGTTGTGGAGTTTCTAGTTGCGAAGTGTCTAGTTATGGAGTTGTAAAGTTTCTAGTTGTGGAGTTTCTAGTTGCGTAGTTTCTAGCTGTGGAGTTTCAAGTTGCGGAGTCTCTAGTTGTGCAGTCTCTAGCTGTGGAGTCTCTGGCTGTGGAGTTTCTAGTTGTGGAGTTTCTAGTTGTGGAGTTTCTATTTGCGGAGTTTCTTGTTGCGGAGTTTCTAGTTGTGGATTTTCTGGCTGTGGAGTTTCTAGTTGCGGAGTTTCTAGTTGTGGAGTTTCTAGTTGTGGAGTCTCTAGTTGTGGAGTTTCTAGTTGTGGAGTTTCTAGTTGGGAAGTCTCAAGTTGTGGAGTTTCTAGTTGTGGAGTTTCTAGTTGTGGAGTTTCTAGTGGTGGGGTTCGTAGTTGTGGGGTTCGTAGTTGTGCAGTTTCTAGTTGTGGAGTCTCTACTTGTGAAGTTTCCATTTGTGGTGTTTCTAGCTGTGGAGTTTCTAGTTGCGGAGTTTCTAGATGCAGAGTTTCTAGTTGCGGAGTTTTCTAGGTGTGGAGATTCCAGTGGCGGAGTTTCTAGTTGCGGAGTTCGAAGTTGTGGAGTTTCCAGTTGTGGAGTTTCTAGTTGTGAAGTTTTTAGTTGTGGCGTATCTAGTAGCGGCGTTTCAAGTTGTGGAGTTGATAGTTTTAGATTTTGAAGTTGTAGAGTTAATAGTTGCGAATCGTCTAGTTGTGGAGTTTCTAGTTGCGGAGTTTTCTAGTTGCTGAGTCTGTAGTTGTGGAGTTACTAGTTGTGGAGTCTGTAGTTTTGGAGTATCTATTTGTTGGGTTTGAAGCTGTGGAGTTTCTGGCTGTGGAGTTTCTAGTTGTGGAGTTTATAGTTGTTGAGTTTCTGGTTGCGAGTTTCTATTTGCGAAGTCTGAAGTCGTGGAGTTTCTAGCTGCGGAGTTTCTAGTTGCGGAGCTTCTAGTTGCAGAGTTTCTAGTTGCGGAGTTTCTAGTTGTGGATTTTGTAGTTGTGGAGTATATAGTTGTGGTGTTTCAAGTTGTGGAGTTTCTAGTTGCGGAGTTTCTAGTTGCAGAGTTTCTAGTTCCGGATTTTTCTAGTTGTGGAGTTTCTAGTTGCGGAGTTTCTAGTTGTGGAGCTTCAAGTTGTGGAGTTTCTCGTTGTGGAGTTTCTAGTTGTGGAGTTTGTAGTTGTGGAGTATCTAGTTGTGGACTTTCAAGTTGTGGAGTTTCTAGTTGTGGAGTTTCTAGTTGCGGAGTTTTCTAGTTGGGGAGTCTGTAGTTGTGGAATTTCTAGTTGTGGAGTCTCTAGTTGCGGAGTGAGTTTCTAGTTGCAGAGTTTCTGGTTGTGGAGTTTCTAGTTGCGGAGTATGTAGTTGTGGGGTTTCTAGTTGTGGAGTTTCTAGTTGTGGATTTTCTAGCTGTGGAGTTTCTATTTGCGGAGTTTCCAGTTGCAGAGTTTCTAGTTGTGGATTTTCTAGCTGTGGAATTTCTGGTTGCCGAGTTTTTAGTTGCGGTGTTTCTAGTTGTGGAGTTTCTAGTTGTTGAGTTTCTAGTTGCCGAGTTCTTTAGTTGCTAAGTCTCAAGTTGTAGAGTTTCTAGCTGTGGAGTTTCTAGTTGCGGAGTTTCTAGTTGCGGAGTTTCTAGTTGTGGAGTTTTTAGTTGTGGAGTCTCTAGTTGTGGAGTTTCTTGTTGTGGAGTGTCTACTTGTGGAGTTTCTAGTTGTGGAGTTTCTATTTTTAGTTTTTAGTTTTCGAGTTTGTAGTTGTGGATTTTCTAGTTGCAGAGTTCCTAGTTTTAGAGTATCTAGTTGCGGAGTCTCTAATTGTGCAGTCTCTAGTTTTGGAGTCTATAGTTGTGGAGTTTCTGGTTGCGGAGTTTATAAATGTGGAATTTCTAGCTGTGGAGACTCTAGTAGCGGAGTTTCTAGTTGCAGAGTTTCTAGTTGTGGAGTTTCTAGTTGTGGAGTATAAGTTGTGGAGTTTAAAGTTGTGGAATTTATAGGTGTGGAGTTTCTAGTTGTGTAGTTTCTAGTTTTCGGGTTTCTAGTTACGGAGTTTCTAGTTGTGGAGCTTCTAGTTGTGGAGCTTTTAGTTGAGGAGTCTCTAGTTGTTGAGTTTCTAGTTGCGGAAGTTCTAGTTGTGGAGTTTCTAGTTGCGGAGTTTCTGGCTGTGGAGTTTCTAGTTGCGGAGTTTCTAGTTGTGCAGTTTCTAGTTGTGAGGTTCGTAGCTTTGGAGATTCTAGTGGTGGAGTCTCTAGTTGTGGAGTCTGTAGTTGTGGAGTTTCTAGTTGCGGAGTTTGAAGTTGTGGAGTTTCTTGCTGTGGAGTTTCTAGTTGCAGGGTTTCTAGTTGCGGAGTTTTCTAGTTGTGGAGTTTCTAGTTGCGGAGTTTCTAGTTGCGGAGTTTCAAGTTGTTGAGTTTCTTGTTGTGGAGTTTTAAGTTGTGCAATTAATAGGTGTGGAGTTTCTAGATGTGGAGTTTCTGGTTTTCGGGTTTCTAGTTACGGAGTTTCTAGTAGTGGAGTTTCTAGTTGTGGAGCTTTTAGTTGAGGAGTCTCTAGTTGTTGAGTCTCTAGTTGTTGAGTCTCTAGTTGTGGAAGTTCTAGTTGTGGAGTTTCTAGTTGCGGAGTTTCTAGTTGCAGAGTTTCTAGTTGCGGAGTTTTCTAGTTGTGGAGATTCTAGTGGCGGAGTTTCTAGTTGCGGAGTTTCAAGTTGTGGAGTTTCTCGTTGTGGAGTTTCTAGTTGTGGAGTTTCTAGTTGCGGAGTTTCTAGTCGTGGAGTTTCTAGTTGTGGAGTTTCTAGTAGTTGAGTTTCTAGTTGTCGAGTTTCTAGTTGCGAAGTCTAAAGTCGTGGAGTTTCTAGCTGTGGAGTTTCTAGTTGCGGAGCTTCTAGTTAGGGAGTTCCTAGTTGCGGAGTTTCTAGTTGTGGATTTTGTAGTTGTGGGGTATATAGTTGTGGTGTTGCAAGTGGTGGAGTTTCTAGTTGCGGAGTTTCTAGTTGTGGAGTTTCTCGTTGTGGAGTCTCAAGTTGTGGAGTTTCTAGTTGTGGAGTTTCAAGTTGTGGAGCTTCTAGTTGCGGGGTTCGTAGTTGTGGGGTTCGTAGTTGTGGAGTTTCTAGTTGCGGAGTTTAAAGTTGTGGAGTTTCTCGTTGTGGAGTCTCTAGTTGTGGATTGTCTAGCTGTGGAGTTTCTAGTTGCGGAGTTTTTAGTTGCGGAGTTTCTGGTTGTGAAGTTTCTAGTTGTGGAGTTTCTAGTTGTGGAGTTTCTAGTTGTGGAGTCTGTAGTTGTGGAGTATCTATTTGTTGGGTTTCAAGTTGTGGAGTTTCTAGTGGGGGAGTTTCTAGTTGCAGAGTTTCTAGTTGCGGAGTTTTCTAGTTGTGGAGTTTCTAGTTGCGGAGTTTCTAGTTGTGGAGCTTCAAGTTGTGGAGCTTCTAGTTGTGGAGTTTCTAGTTGTAGTGTTTGTAGTTGTGGAGTATCTAGTTGTGGACTTTCAAGTTGTGGAGTTTCTAGTTGTGGAGTTTCTAGTTGCGAAGTTTTCTAGTTGCGGAGTCTGTAGTTGTGGAGTTTCTAGTTGTGGAATTTCTAGTTACGGAGTTTCTAGTTGCGGAGCTTCTAGTTAGGGAGTTCCTAGTTGCGGAGTTTCTAGTTGTGGATTTTGTAGTTGTGGGGTATATAGTTGTGGTGTTGCAAGTGGTGGAGTTTCTAGTTGCGGAGTTTCTAGTTGTGGAGTTTCTCGTTGTGGAGTTTCTAGCTGTGGAGTTTCTAGTTGCAGGGTTTCTAGTTGCGGAGTTTTCTAGTTGTGGAGTTTCTAGTTGCGGAGTTTCTAGCTGCGGAGTTTCAAGTTGTGGAGTTTCTAGTTGTGGAGTTTCTAGTTGTTGAGTTTTTAGTTGTGGAGTCTCTAGTTGTGGAGTCTCTAGTTGTGGAGTTTCTAGTTGTGGAGTGTCCACTTGTGGAGTTTCTAGTTGTGGAGTTTCTAGCTGTGGAGTTTCTAGTTGCAGGGTTTCTAGTTTCGGAGTTTCTAGCTGTGGAGTTTCTAGTTGCGGAGTCTCTAGTTGTGCAGTCTCTGGTTTTAGAGTCTCTGGTTGTGGAGTTTCTAGTTTATTTATTTATTTATTTACAGATACTGCAATCACCTTTGGTGATTTTAGCAGGGTGGTACATGAACTTAGTCATGAACAAATGGCAAGTACATTGACATATAATATATACAGGTTATACAATGTCTATAGGGCAAATACACACTTCAACTGGCAATATCATACAATAAAAAATAGAAGACTGCAATTATACAAGCATGTACAGTGGTATGTAATACGATTCAACAATTCAACTGGTTAGTGCACTTTCTAATTTCGAGGAAAACAATGCCAATGAGGGTGCTGAAACAATTGCATTAGTTAGTTTGTTCCACTCGACTATGGTGCGAGGAAAAAATGAATACTTTTTTGTGGAGTTTCTAGTTGCGAAGTGTCTAGTTATGGAGTTGTAAAGTTTCTAGTTGTGGAGTTTCTATTTGCGGAGTTTCTAGCTGTGGAGTTTCAAGTTGCGGAGTCTCTAGTTGTGCAGTCTCTAGTTGTGGAGTCTCTGGCTGTGGAGTTTCTAGTTGTGGAGTTTCTATTTGCGGAGTTTCTTGTTGCGGAGTTTCTAGTTGTGGATTTTCTGGCAGTGGAGTTTCTAGTTGCGGAGTTTCTATTTTTAGTTTTTAGTTTTCGAGTTTGTAGTTGTGGATTTTCTAGTTGCAGAGCTCCTAGTTTTGGAGTATCTAGTTGCGGAGTCTCTAATTGTGCAGTCTCTAGTTTTGGAGTCTATAGTTGTGGAGTTTCTGGTTGTGGAGTTTATAAATGTGGAATTTCTAGCTGTGGAGACTCTAGTTGCGGAGTTTCTAGTTGCAGAGTTTCTAGTTGTGGAGTTTCTAGTTGTGGAGTTTTAGTTGTGGAGTGTAAAGTTTGGAATTAATAGGTGTGGAGTTTCTAGTTGTGGAGTTTCTAGTTTTCGGGTTTCTAGTTACGGAGTTTCTAGTTGTGGAGTTTCAGTTGTGGAGCTTTTAGTTGAGGAGTCTCTAGTTGTTGAGTTTCTAGTTGTGGAAGTTCTAGTTGTGGAGTTTCTAGTTGCGGAGTTTCTGGCTGTGGAGTTTCTAGTTGCAGAGTTTCTAGTTGTGGAGTTTCTAGTTGTGAGGTTCGTAGCTTTGGAGATTCTAGTGGTGGAGCCTCTTGGTTGTGCATTCTCTAGTTGTGGAGTCTGTAGTTCTGGAGTTTGTAGTTGCGGAGTTTGAAGTTGTGGAGTTTCTAGCTGTGGAGTTTCTAGTTGCAGGGTTTCTAGTTGCGGAGTTTTCTAGTTGCGGAGTTTCAAGTTGTGGAGTTTCTTGTTGTGGAGTTTCAAGTTGTGCAATTAATAGGTGTGGAGTTTCTAGATGTGGAGTTTCTGGTTTTCGGGTTTCTAGTTACGGAGTTTCTAGTAGTGGAGTTTCTAGTTGTGGAGCTTTTAGTTGAGGAGTCTCTAGTTGTTGAGTCTCTAGTTGTTGAGTCTCTAGTTGTGGAAGTTCTAGTTGTGGAGTTTCTAGTTGCGGAGTTTCTAGTTGCAGAGTTTCTAGTTGCGGAATTTTCTAGTTGTGGAGATTCTAGTGGCGGAGTTTCTAGTTGCGGAGTTTCAAGTTGTGGAGTTTCTCGTTGTGGAGTTTCTAGTTGTGGAGTTTCTAGTGTCGGAGTTTCTAGTTGTGGAGTTTCTAGTTGTGGAGTTTCTATTAGTTGAGTTTCTAGTTGTCGAGTTTCTAGTTGCGAAGTCTAAAGTCGTGGAGTTTCTAGCTGTGGAGTTTCTAGTTGCGGAGCTTCTAGTTAGGGAGTTCCTAGTTGCGGAGTTTCTAGTTGTGGATTTTGTAGTTGTGGGGTATATAGTTGTGGTGTTGTAAGTTGTGGAGTTTCTAGTTGCGGAGTTTCTAGTTGCAGAGTTTCTAGTTCCGGAGTTTTCTAGTTGTGGAGTTTCTAGTTGCGGAGTTTCTAGTTGTGGAGCTTCAAGTTGTGGAGTTTCTCGTTGTGGTGTTTCTAGTTGTGGAGTTTGTAGTTGTGGAGTATCTAGTTGTGGACTTTCAAGTTGTGGAGTTTCTAGTTGTAGAGTTTCTAGTTCCGCAGTTTTCTAGTTGGGGAGTCTGTAGTTGTGGAGTTTCTAGTTGTGGAATTTCTAGTTGTGGAGTCTCTAGTTGCGGAGTGAGTTTCAAGTTGCGGAGTTTCTGGTTGTGGAGTTTCTAGTTGCGGAGTCAGTATTTGTGGGGTTTCTAGTTGTGGAGTTTCTAGTTGTGGATTTTCTAGCTGTGGAGTTTCTATTTGCGGAGTTTCTAGTTGCAGAGTTTCTAGTTGTGGATTTTCTAGCTGTGAAATTTCTGGTTGCAGAGTTTTCAGTTGCGGTGTTTCTAGTTGTGGAGTTTCTAGTTTTTGAGTTTCTAGTTGCCGAGTTCTTTAGTTGCGAAGTCTCAAGTTGTAGAGTTTCTAGCTGTGGAGTTTCTAGTTGCGGAGTTTGTAGTGGTGGAGTTTCTAGTTGTGGAGTTTATAAATGTGGAATTTCTAACTGTGGAGATTCTAGTAGCGGAGTTTCTAGTTGCAGAGTTTCTAGTTGTGGAGTTTCTAGTTGTAGAGTTTTAGTTGTGGAGTCTAAAGTTGTGGAATTTATAGGTGTGGAGTTTCTAGTTGTGGAGTTTCTAGTTTTCCGGTTTCTAGTTACGGAGTTTCTAGTTGTGGAGTTTCTAGTTGTGGAGTTTCTAGTGTTGGAGCTTTTAGTTGAGGAGTCTCTCGTTGTTGAGTTTCTAGTTGTGGAGGTTCTAGTTGTGGAGTTTCTAGTGGCGGAGCTTCTGGCTGTGGAGTTTCTAGTTGCGGAGTTTCTAGTTGCGAAGTCTCAAGTTGTGGAGTTTCTAGTTGTGGAGTTTCTAGTTGTGGAGCTTCTAGTTGTGGGGTTCGTAGTTGTGGGGTTCGTAGTTGTGGAGTTTCTAGTTGCGGAGTTTCTCGTTGGGAAGTCTCAAGTTGTGGAGTTTCTAGTTGTGGAGTTTCTAGTTGTGGAGCTTCTAGTTGTGGGGTTCGTAGTTGTGGGGTTCGTAGTTGTGGAGTTTCTAGTTGCGGAGTTTCTCGTTGTGAAGTTTCTAGTTGTGGAGTTTCTAGTTGTGGAGTTTCTAGTAGTTGAGTTTCTAGTTGCCGAGTTTCTAGTTGCGAAGTCTCAAGTCGTGAAGTTTTTAGCTGTGGAGTTTCTAGTTGCAGAGCTTCTAGTTGCGGAGTTTCTAGTTGCGGAGTTTCTAGTTGTGGAATTTGTAGTTGTGGAGTATATAGTTGTGGTGTTTCAGGTTGTGGAGTTTCTAGTGGCGGAGTTTCTAGTTGCAGAGTTTCTAGTTGCGGAGTTTACTAATTTTGGAGTTTCTAGTTGCGGAGTTTCTAGTTGTGGAGCTTCAAGTTGTGGAGTTTCTAGTTGTGGAGTTTCTAGTTGTGGAGTTTGTAGTTGTGGAGTCTCTAGTTGTGGGCTTTCCAGTTGTGGAGTTTCTAGTTGTGGAGTTTCTAGTTGTGGAGTTTCTAGTTGCGGAGTTTTCTAGTTGCAGAGTCTGTAGTTGTGGAGTTTCTAGTTGTGGAATTTCTAGTTACGGAGTTTATAGTTGTGGATCTTTTAGTTTAGGAGTCTCTAGTTGTTGAGTCTCTAGTTGTGGAATTTCTGGTTGTGGAGTGTCTAGTTGCAGAGTTTCAAGTTGTGGAGTTTCTAGTTGCGGAGTCTCTAGTTGTAAAGTTTCTAGTTGCGGAGTTTCTAGCTGTGGAGATTCTAGTGGCGGAGTCCCTAGTTGTGCAGTCTGTAGTTGTGGAGTCTGTAGTTGTGGAGTTTCTAGTTGCGGAGTTGGAAGCTGTGGAGTTTCTAGCTGTGGAGTTTCTAGTTGCAGGGTTTCTAGTTGCGGAGTTTTTTAGTTGTGGAGTTTCTAGTTGCGGAGTTTCTAGTTGCGGAGTTTCAAGTTGTGGAGTTTCTGGTTGTGGAGTTTCAAGTTGTGGAATTTATAGGTGTTGAGTTTCTAGTTGTGGAGTTTCTGGTTTTCGGGTTTCTAGTTACGGAGTTTCTAGTAGTGGAGTTTTTAATTGTGGAGCTTTTAGTTGAGGAGTCTCTAGTTGTTGAGTCTCTAGTTGTTGAGTCTCTAGTTGTGGAAATTCTAGTTGTGGAGTTTCTAGTTGCGGAGTTTCTAGTTGCAGAGTTTCTAGTTGCGGAGTTTTGTAGTTGGAGATTCTAGTGGCGGAGTTTCTAGTTGCGGAGTTTCAAGTTGTGGAGTTTCTCGTTGTGGAGTTTCTAGTTGTGGAGTTTCTAGTTGCGGAGTTTCTAGTTGTGGAGTTTCTAGTTGTGGAGTTTCTAGTGGTGGAGTTTCTAGTAGTTGAGTTTCTAGTTGTGGAGTTTCTAGTTGCGGAGTTTCTAGTTGTGGAGTTTCTAGTTGTGGAGTTTCTAGTAGTTGAGTTTCTAGTTGTCGAGTTTCTAGTTGCGAAGTCTAAAGTCGTGGAGTTTCTAGCTGTGGAGTTTCTAGTTGCGGAGCTTCAGGTTAGGGAGTTTCTAGTTGCGGAGTTTCTAGTTGTATATTTTGTAGTTGTGAGGTATATAGTTGTGGTGTTTCAAGTTGTGGAGTTTCTAGTTGCGGAGTTTCTAGTTGCAGAGTTTCTAGTTCCGGAGTTTTCTAGTTGTGGAGTTTCTAGTTGCAGAGTTTCTAGTTGTGGAGCTTCAAGTTGTGGAGTTTCTAGTTTCGGAGTCAGTAGTTGTGGGGTTCCTAGTTGTGGAGTTTCTAGTTGTGGATTTTCTAGCTGTGGAGTTTCTATTTGCGGAGTTTCTAGTTGCAGAGTTTCTAGTTGTGGATTTTCTAGCTGTGGAATTTCTGGTTGCAGAGTTTTTAGTTGCGGTGTTTCTAGTTGTGGAGTTTCTAGTTGTTGAGTTTCTAGTTGCCGAGTTCTTTAGTTGCGAAGTCTCAAGTTGTAGAGTTTCTAGCTGTGGAGTTTCTAGTTGCGGAGTTTCTAGTTGCGAAGTCTCAAATTGTGGAGTTTCTAGTTGTGGAGTTTCAAGTTGTGGAGCTTCTAGTTGCGGGGTTCGTAGTTGTGGGGTTCGTAGTTGTGGAGTTTCTAGTTGCGGAGTTTCAAGTTGTGGAGTTTCTCGTTGTGGAGTCTCTAGTTGTGGATTGTCTAGCTGTGGAGTTTCTAGTTGCGGAGTTTTTAGTTGCGGAGTTTCTCGTTGTGAAGTTTCTAGTTGTGGAGTTTCTAGTTGTGGAGTTTCTATTTGTGGAGTCTGTAGTGCTGGAGTATCTATTTGTTGGGTTTCAAGTTGTGGAGTTTCTAGTTGTGGAGTTTCTAGTAGTTGAGTTTCTAGTTGCCGAGTTTCTAGTTGCGAAGTCTCAAGTCGTGGAGTTTTTAGCTGTGGAGTTTCCAGTTGCGGAGCTTCTAGTTGCGGAGTTTCTAGTTGCGGAGTTTCTAGTTGTGGAATTTGTAGTTGTGGAGTATATAGTTGTGATGTTTCAAGTTGTGGACTTTCAAGTTGTGGAGTTTCTAGTTGTAGAGGTTCTAGTTGCGGAGTTTTCTAGTTGCGGAGTCTGTAGTTACGGAGTTTCTAGTTGTGGAGCTTTTAGATGAGGAGTCTCTAGTTGTTGAGTCTCTAGTTGTGGAATTTCTAGTTGTGGAGTTTCTAGTTGCAGAGTTTCAAGTTGTGGAGTTTCTAGTTGCAGAGTTTCAAGTTGTGGAGTTTCTAGTTGCGGAGTCTTTAGTTGTAGAGTTTCTAGTTGCGGAGTTTGTAGCTGTGAAGATTCTAGTGGTGGAGTTTCTAGTTGCGCAGTCTCTAGTTGTGGAGGCTGCAGTTGTGGAGTTTCTAGTTGCGGAGTTTGAAGTTGTGGAGTTTCTAGCTGTGGAGTTTCTAGTTGCAGGGTTTCTAGTTGCGGAGTTTTCTAGTTGTGGAGTTTCTAGTTGCGAAGTTTCTAGTTGCGGAGTTTCAAGTTGTGGAGTTTCTAGTTGTGGAGTTTCTAGTTGTGGAGTTTTTAGTTGTGGAGTCTCTAGTTGTGGAGTCTCTAGTTGTGGAGTTTCTAGTCGTGGAGTGTCTACTTGTGGAGTTTCTAGTTGTGGAGTTTCTAGCTGTGGAGTTTCTAGTTGCAGGGTTTCTAGTTTTGGAGTTTCTAGCTGTGGAGTTTCTAGTTGCGGAGTCTCTAGTTGTGCAGTCTCTGGTTTTAGAGTCTCTGGTTGTGGAGTTTCTAGTTGTGGAGTTTCTAGTTGCGAAGTGTCTAGTTATGGAGTTGTAAAGTTTCTAGTTGTGGAGTTTCTAGTTGCGGAGTTTCTAGCTGTGGAGTTTCAAGTTGCGGAGTCTCTAGTTGTGGAGTCTCTGGCTGTGGAGTTTCAAGCTGTGGAGTTTCTAGTTGTGGAGTTTCTATTCGCGGAGTTTTTTATTGCGGAGTTTCTTGTTGTGGATTTTCTGGCTGTGGAGTTTCTAGTTGCGGAGTTTCTAGTTGTGGAGTTTCTAGTTGTGGAGTCTCAAGTTGTGGAGTTTCTAGTTGTGGAGTTTCTAGTTGCGAAGTTTCAAGTTGTGGAGTTTCTAGTTGTGGAGTTTCTAGTTGTGGGGTTCATAGTTGTGGGGTTCGTAGTTGTGCAGTTTCCAGTTGTGGAGTCTCTACTTGTGAAGTTTCCATTTGTGGTGTTTCTAGCTGTGGAGTTTCTAGTTGCGGAGTTTCTAGATGCACAGTTTCTAGTTGCGGAGTTTTCTAGTTGTGGAGATTCTAGTGGCGGAGTTTCTAGTTGCGGAGTTCCAAGTTGTGAAGTTTCTAGTTGTGGAGTTTCTAGTTGTGAAGTTTTGAGTTGTGGCGTATCTAGTAGCGGCGTTTCAAGTTGTGGAGTTGATAGTTTTTGATTTTGAAGTTGTAGAGTTATTAGTTGCGAATCGTCTAGTTGTGGAGTTTCTAGTTGCGGAGTTTTCTAGTTGCTGAGTCTGTAGTTGTGGAGTTTTTAGTTTTGGAGTTTCTAGTTGTGGATTTTCTAGCTGTGGAGTGTCTAGTTGCGGAGTTTCTGGTTGTGGAGTTTCTAGTTGTGGAGTTTCTAGTTGTGGAGTCTGTAGTTTTGGAGTATCTATTTGTTGGGTTTGAAGCTGTGCAGATTCTGGCTGTGGAGTTTCTAGTTGTGGAGTTTCTAGTTGTTCAGTTTCTGGTTGCCGAGTTTCTAGTTGCGAAGTCTCAAGTCGTGGAGTTTCTAGCTGCGGAGTTTCTAGTTGCGGAGCTTCTAGTTGCGGAGCTTCTAGTTGCGGAGTTTCTAGTTGTGGATTTTGTAGTTGTGGAGTATATAGTTGTGGTGTTTCAAGTTGTGGAGTTTCTAGTTGCGGAGTTTCTAGTTGCAGAGTTCTCTAGTTGGGGAGTCTGTAGTTGTGGAGTTTCTAGTTGTGGAATTTCTAGTTGTGGAGTCTCTAGTTGCGGAGTTTCTGGTTGCGGAGTTTCTAGTTGCGGAGTCAATAGTTGTGAGTTTCTAGTTGTGGAGTTTCTAGTTGTGGATTTTCTAGCTGTGGAGTTTCTAGTTGCGAAGTTTCTAGTTGCGGAGTTTCTAGTTGTGGAGTTTTTAGTTGTGGAGTCTCTAGTTGTGGTGTTTCTGGTTGTGGAGTTTATAAATGTGGAATTTCTAGCTGTGGAGATTCTAGTTGTGGAGTTTCTAGTTGCGGAGTTTCTAGTTGCGGAGTTTCATGTTGTGGAGTTTCTGGTTGTGGAGTTTCAAGTTGTGGAATTTATAGGTGTGGAGTTTCTAGTTGTGGAGTTTCTGGTTTTCGGGTTTCTAGTTACGGAGTTTCTAGTAGTGGAGTTTCTAGTTGTGGAGCTTTTAGTTGAGGAGTCTCTAGTTGTAGAGTCTCTATTTGTTGAGCCTCTAGTTGTGGATGTTCTAGTTGTGGAGTTTCTAGTTGCGGAGTTTCTAGTAGCAGAGTTTCTAGTTGCGGAGTTTTCTAGTTGTGGAGATTCTAGTGGCGGAGTTTCTAGTTGCGGAGTTTCAAGTTGTGGAGTTTCTAGTTGTGGAGTTTCTAGTAGTTGAGTTTCTAGTTGTCGAGTTTCTAGTTGCGAAGTCTAAAGTCGTGGAGTTTCTAGTTGCGGAATTTCTAGTTGCGGAGTATTCTATTTGCGGAGTCTGTAGTTGTGGAGTTTCTAGTTGTGGAATTTCTAGTTGTGGAGTCTCTAGTTGCGGAGTGAGTTTCTAGTTGTGGAGTTTTTAGTTGTGGAGTCTCTAGTTGTGGAGTGTCTACTTGTGGAGTTTCTAGTTGTGGAGTTTCTGGTTGCGGAGTCACTAATTGTGCAGTCTCTAGTTTTGGAGTCTCTAGTTGTGGAGTTTCTGGTTGCGGAGTTTATAGTTGTGGAATTTCTAGCTGTGGAGACTCTAGTTGCGGAGTTTCTAGTTGCAGAGTTTCTAGTTGTGGAGTTTCTAGTTGTGGAGTTTTAGTTGTGGAGTTTAAAGTTGTGGAATTTATAGGTGTGGAGTTTCTAGTTGTGGAGTTTCTAGTTTTCGGGTTTCTAGTTACGGAGTTTCTAGTTGTGGAGTTTCTAGTTGTGGAGTTTCTAGTTGTGGAGCTTTTAGTTGAGGAGTCTCTAGTTGTTGAGTCTCTAGTTGTGGAAGTTCTAGTTGTAGAGTTTCTAGTTGTGGAGTTTCTTGTTGCGGAGTTTCTTGTTCGGAGTTTCTAGATGTGGAGTTTCTAGTTGTGGAGTTTCTGGCTGTGGAGTTTCTAGTTGCGGAGTTTCTAGTTGTGGAGTTTCTAGTTGTGAGGTTCGTAGTTGTGGAGTTTCTAGTTGTCGAGTTTCTAGTTGTGGAGTCTCTAGTTGTGGAGTTTCTAGTTGTGGAGTTTCTAGTTGCGAAGTCTCAAGTTGTGGAGTTTCTAGTTGTGGAGTTTCAAGTTGTGGAGCTTCTAGTTGCGGGGTTCGTAGTTGTGGGGTTCGTAGTTGTGGAGTTTCTAGTTGCGGAGTTTCAAGTTGTGGAGTTTCTTGTTGTGGAGTCTCTAGTTGTGGATTGTCTAGCTGTGGAGTTTCTAGTTGCGGAGTTTTTAGTTGCGGAGTTTCTCGTTGTGAAGTTTCTAGTTGTGGAGTTTCTAGTTGTGGAGTTTCTAGTTGTGGAGTCTGTAGTTGTGGAGTATCTATTTGTTGGGTTTCAAGTTGTGGAGTTTCTAGCTGTGGAGTTTCTAGTTGCAGGGTTTCCAGTTGCGGAGTTTTCTAGTTGTGGAGTTTCTAGTTGCGGAGTTTCTAGTTGCGGAGTTCCAAGTTGTGGAGTTTCTAGTTGTGGAGTTTCTAGTTGTGAAGTTTTGAGTTGTGGCGTATCTGGTAGCGGCGTTTCAAGTTGTGGAGTTGATAGTTTTGGATTTTGAAGTTGTGGAGTTATTAGTTGCGAATTGTCTAGTTGTGGAGTTTCTAGTTGCGGAGTTTTCTAGTTGCTGAGTCTGTAGTTGTGGAGTTTTTAGTTTTGGAGTTTCTAGTTGTGGATTTTCTAGCTGTGGAGTTTCTAGTTGCGGAGTTTCTGGTTGTGGAGTTTCTAGTTGTGGAGTTTCTAGTTGTGGAGTCTGTAGTTGTGCAGTCTCTGGTTTTAGAGTCTCTGGTTGTGGAGTTTCTAGTTGTGGAGTTTCTAGTTGCGAAGTGTCTAGTTATGGAGTTGTAAAGTTTCTAGTTGTGGAGTTTCTAGTTGCGTAGTTTCTAGCTGTGGAGTTTCAAGTTGCGGAGTCTCTAGTTGTGCAGTCTCTAGCTGTGGAGTCTCTGGCTGTGGAGTTTCTAGTTGTGGAGTTTCTAGTTGTGGAGTTTCTATTTGCGGAGTTTCTTGTTGCGGAGTTTCTAGTTGTGGATTTTCTGGCTGTGGAGTTTCTAGTTGCGGAGTTTCTAGTTGTGGAGTTTCTAGTTGTGGAGTCTCTAGTTGTGGAGTTTCTAGTTGTGGAGTTTCTAGTTGGGAAGTCTCAAGTTGTGGAGTTTCTAGTTGTGGAGTTTCTAGTTGTGGAGTTTCTAGTTGTGGGGTTCGTAGTTGTGGGGTTCGTAGTTGTGCAGTTTCTAGTTGTGGAGTCTCTACTTGTGAAGTTTCCATTTGTGGTGTTTCTAGCTGTGGAGTTTCTAGTTGCGGAGTTTCTAGATGCAGAGTTTCTAGTTGCGGAGTTTTCTAGGTGTGGAGATTCCAGTGGCGGAGTTTCTAGTTGCGGAGTTCGAAGTTGTGGAGTTTCCAGTTGTGGAGTTTCTAGTTGTGAAGTTTTTAGTTGTGGCGTATCTAGTAGCGGCGTTTCAAGTTGTGGAGTTGATAGTTTTAGATTTTGAAGTTGTAGAGTTAATAGTTGCGAATCGTCTAGTTGTGGAGTTTCTAGTTGCGGAGTTTTCTAGTTGCTGAGTCTGTAGTTGTGGAGTTACTAGTTGTGGAGTCTGTAGTTTTGGAGTATCTATTTGTTGGGTTTGAAGCTGTGGAGTTTCTGGCTGTGGAGTTTCTAGTTGTGGAGTTTATAGTTGTTGAGTTTCTGGTTGCGAGTTTCTATTTGCGAAGTCTCAAGTCGTGGAGTTTCTAGCTGCGGAGTTTCTAGTTGCGGAGCTTCTAGTTGCAGAGTTTCTAGTTGCGGAGTTTCTAGTTGTGGATTTTGTAGTTGTGGAGTATATAGTTGTGGTGTTTCAAGTTGTGGAGTTTCTAGTTGCGGAGTTTCTAGTTGCAGAGTTTCTAGTTCCGGATTTTTCTAGTTGTGGAGTTTCTAGTTGCGGAGTTTCTAGTTGTGGAGCTTCAAGTTGTGGAGTTTCTCGTTGTGGAGTTTCTAGTTGTGGAGTTTGTAGTTGTGGAGTATCTAGTTGTGGACTTTCAAGTTGTGGAGTTTCTAGTTGTGGAGTTTCTAGTTGCGGAGTTTTCTAGTTGGGGAGTATGTAGTTGTGGAGTTTCTAGTTGTGGAATTTCTAGTTGTGGAGTCTCTAGTTGCGGAGTGAGTTTCTAGTTGCGGAGTTTCTGGTTGTGGAGTTTCTAGTTGCGGAGTATGTAGTTGTGGGGTTTCTAGTTGTGGAGTTTCTAGTTGTGGATTTTCTAGCTGTGGAGTTTCTTTTTGCGGAGTTTCCAGTTGCAGAGTTTCTAGTTGTGGATTTTCTAGCTGTGGAATTTCTGGTTGCCGAGTTTTTAGTTGCGGTGTTTCTAGTTGTGGAGTTTCTAGTTGTTGAGTTTCTAGTTGCCGAGTTCTTTAGTTGCTAAGTCTCAAGTTGTAGAGTTTCTAGCTGTGGAGTTTCTAGTTGCGGAGTTTCTAGTTGCGGAGTTTCTAGTTGTGGAGTTTTAAGTTGTGGAGTCTCTAGTTGTGGAGTTTCTTGTTGTGGAGTGTCTACTTGTGGAGTTTCTAGTTGTGGAGTTTCTATTTTTAGTTTTTAGTTTTCGAGTTTGTAGTTGTGGATTTTCTAGTTGCAGAGTTCCTAGTTTTAGAGTATCTAGTTGCGGAGTCTCTAATTGTGCAGTCTCTAGTTTTGGAGTCTATAGTTGTGGAGTTTCTGGTTGCGGAGTTTATAAATGTGGAATTTCTAGCTGTGGAGACTCTAGTAGCGGAGTTTCTAGTTGCAGAGTTTCTAGTTGTGGAGTTTCTAGTTGTGGAGTTTAAGTTGTGGAGTTTAAAGTTGTGGAATTTATAGGTGTGGAGTTTCTAGTTGTGGAGTTTCTAGTTTTCGGGTTTCTAGTTACGGAGTTTCTAGTTGTGGAGCTTCTAGTTGTGGAGCTTTTAGTTGAGGAGTCTCTAGTTGTTGAGTTTCTAGTTGCGGAAGTTCTAGTTGTGGAGTTTCTAGTTGCGGAGTTTCTGGCTGTGGAGTTTCTAGTTGCGGAGTTTCTAGTTGTGCAGTTTCTAGTTGTGAGGTTCGTAGCTTTGGAGATTCTAGTGGTGGAGTCTCTAGTTGTGGAGTCTGTAGTTGTGGAGTTTCTAGTTGCGGAGTTTGAAGTTGTGGAGTTTCTTGCTGTGGAGTTTCTAGTTGCAGGGTTTCTAGTTGCGGAGTTTTCTAGTTGTGGAGTTTCTAGTTGCGGAGTTTCTAGTTGCGGAGTTTCAAGTTGTTGAGTTTCTTGTTGTGGAGTTTCAAGTTGTGCAATTAATAGGTGTGGAGTTTCTAGATGTGGAGTTTCTGGTTTTCGGGTTTCTAGTTACGGAGTTTCTAGTAGTGGAGTTTCTAGTTGTGGAGCTTTTAGTTGAGGAGTCTCTAGTTGTTGAGTCTCTAGTTGTTGAGTCTCTAGTTGTGGAAGTTCTAGTTGTGGAGTTTCTAGTTGTGGAGTTTCTAGTTGCAGAGTTTCTAGTTGCGGAGTTTTCTAGTTGTGGAGATTCTAGTGGCGGAGTTTCTAGTTGCGGAGTTTCAAGTTGTGGAGTTTCTCGTTGTGGAGTTTCTAGTTGTGGAGTTTCTAGTTGCGGAGTTTCTAGTTGTGGAGTTTCTAGTTGTGGAGTTTCTAGTAGTTGAGTTTCTAGTTGTCGAGTTTCTAGTTGCGAAGTCTAAAGTCGTGGAGTTTCTAGCTGTGGAATTTCTAGTTGCGGAGCTTCTAGTTAGGGAGTTCCTAGTTGCGGAGTTTCTAGTTGTGGATTTTGTAGTTGTGGGGTATATAGTTGTGGTGTTGCAAGTGGTGGAGTTTCTAGTTGCGGAGTTTCTAGTTGTGGAGTTTCTCGTTGTGGAGTCTCAAGTTGTGGAGTTTCTAGTTGTGGAGTTTCAAGTTGTGGAGCTTCTAGTTGCGGGGTTCGTAGTTGTGGGGTTCGTAGTTGTGGAGTTTCTAGTTGCGGAGTTTAAAGTTGTGGAGTTTCTCGTTGTGGAGTCTCTAGTTGTGGATTGTCTAGCTGTGGAGTTTCTAGTTGCGGAGATTTTAGTTGCGGAGTTTCTGGTTGTGAAGTTTCTAGTTGTGGAGTTTCTAGTTGTGGAGTTTCTAGTTGTGGAGTCTGTAGTTGTGGAGTATCTATTTGTTGGGTTTCAAGTTGTGGAGTTTCTAGTGGGGGAGTTTCTAGTTGCAGAGTTTCTAGTTGCGGAGTTTTCTAGTTGTGGAGTTTCTAGTTGCGGAGTTTCTAGTTGTGGAGCTTCAAGTTGTGGAGCTTCTTGTTGTGGAGTTTCTAGTTGTAGTGTTTGTAGTTGTGGAGTATCTAGTTGTGGACTTTCAAGTTGTGGAGTTTCTAGTTGTGGAGTTTCTAGTTGCGAAGTTTTCTAGTTGCGGAGTCTGTAGTTGTGGAGTTTCTAGTTGTGGAATTTCTAGTTACGGAGTTTCTAGTTGTGGAGCTTTTAGTTGCGGAGTTTGAAGTTGTGGAGTTTCTAGCTGTGGAGTTTCTAGTGGCAGGGTTTCTAGTTGCGGAGTTTTCTAGTTGTGGAGTTTCTAGTTGCGGAGTTTCTAGCTGCGGAGTTTCAAGTTGTGGAGTTTCTAGTTGTGGAGTTTCTAGTTGTTGAGTTTTTAGTTGTGGAGTCTCTAGTTGTGGAGTCTCTAGTTGTGGAGTTTCTAGTTGTGGAGTGTCCACTTGTGGAGTTTCTAGTTGTGGAGTTTCTAGCTGTGGAGTTTCTAGTTGCAGGGTTTCTAGTTTCGGAGTTTCTAGCTGTGGAGTTTCTAGTTGCGGAGTCTCTAGTTGTGCAGTCTCTGGTTTTAGAGTCTCTGGTTGTGGAGTTTCTAGTTTATTTATTTATTTATTTACAGATACTGCAATCACCTTTGGTGATTTTAGCAGGGTGGTACATGAAGTTAGTCATGAACAAATGGCAAGTACATTGACATATAATATATACAGGTTATACAATGTCTATAGGGCAAATACACACTTCAACTGGCAATATCATACAATAAAAAATAGAAGACTGCAATTATACAAGCATGTACAGTGGTATGTAATACGATTCAACAATTCAACTGGTTAGTGCACTTTCTAATTTCGAGGAAAACAATGCCAATGAGGGTGCTGAAACAATTGCATTAGTTAGTTTGTTCCACTCGACTATGGTGCGAGGAAAAAATGAATACTTTTTTGTGGAGTTTCTAGTTGCGAAGTGTCTAGTTATGGAGTTGTAAAGTTTCTAGTTGTGGAGTTTCTAGTTGCGGAGTTTCTAGCTGTGGAGTTTCAAGTTGCGGAGTCTCTAGTTGTGCAGTCTCTAGTTGTGGAGTCTCTGGCTGTGGAGTTTCTAGTTGTGGAGTTTCTATTTGCGGAGTTTCTTGTTGCGGAGTTTCTAGTTGTGGATTTTCTGGCAGTGGAGTTTCTAGTTGCGGAGTTTCTAGCTGTGGAGTTTCAAGTTGCGGAGTCTCTAGTTGTGCAGTCTCTAGTTGTGGAGTCTCTGGCTGTGGAGTTTCTAGTTGTGGAGTTTCTATTTCGGAGTTTCTTGTTGCGGAGTTTCTAGTTGTGGATTTTCTGGCAGTCGAGTTTCTAGTTGTGGAGTTTCTAGTTGTGGAGTTTCTAGTTGTGGAGTCTCTAGTTGTGGAGTTTCTAGTTGTGGAGTTTCTAGTTGGGAAGTCTCAAGTTGTGGAGTTTCTAGTTGTGGAGTTTCTAGTTGTGGAGTTTCTAGTTGTGGGGTTCGTAGTTGTGGGGTTCGTAGTTGTGCAGTTTCTAGTTGTGGAGTCTCTACTTGTGAAGTTTCCATTTGTGGTGTTTCTAGCTGTGGAGTTTCTAGTTGCGGAGTTTCTAGATGCAGAGTTTCTAGTTGCGGAGTTTTCTAGTTGTGGAGATTCCAGTGGCGGAGTTTCTAGTTGCGGAGTTCCAAGTTGTGGAGTTTCCAGTTGTGGAGTTTCTAGTTGTGAAGTTTTTAGTTGTGGCGTATCTAGTAGCGGCGTTTCAAGTTGTGGAGTTGATAGTTTTGGATTTTGAAGTTGCAGAAATAATAGTTGCGAATCGTCTAGTTGTGGAGTTTCTAGTTGCGGAGTTTTCTAGTTGCTGAGTCTGTAGTTGTGGAGTTTCTAGTTGTGGAGTTTCTAGTTGTGGAGTTTATAGTGTTGGAGCTTTTAGTTGAGGAGTCTCTAGTGTTTGAGTTTCTAGTTGTGGAGGTTCTAGTTGTGGAGTTTCTAGTTGCGGAGTTTCTGGCTGTGGAGTTTCTAGTTGTGGAGTTTCTAGTTGCGAAGTCTCAAGTTGTGGAGTTTCTAGTTGTGGAGTTTCTAGTTGTGCAGCTTCTAGTTGTGGGGATCGTAGTTGTGGGGTTCGTAGTTGTGGAGTTTCTAGTTGCAGAGTTTCTCGTTGTGAAGTCTCAAGTTGTGGAGTTTCTAGTTGTGGAGTTTCTAGTTGTGGAGCTTCTAGTTGTGGGGTTCGTAGTTGTGGGGTTCGTAGTTGTGGAGTTTCTAGTTGCGGAGTTTCTCGTTGTGAAGTTTCTAGTTGTGGAGTTTCTAGTTGTGGAGTTTCTAGTTGTGGAGCTTTTAGTTGAGGAGTCTCTAGTTGTTGAGTTTCTAGTTGCGGAAGTTCTAGTTGTGGAGTTTCTAGTTGCGGAGTTTCTGGCAGTGGAGTTTCTAGTTGCGGAGTTTCTAGTTGTGGAGTTTCTAGTTGTGAGGTTCGTAGCTTTGGAGATTCTACTGGTGGAGTCTCTAGTTGTGCAGTCTCTAGTTGTGGAGTCTGTAGTTGTGGAGTTTCTAGTTGCGGAGTTTGAAGTTGTGGAGTTTCTAGCTGTGGAGTTTCTAGTTGCAGGGTTTCTAGTTGCGGAGTTTTCTAGTTGTGGAGTTTCTAGTTGCGGAGTTTCAAGTTGTGGAGTTTCTTGTTGTGGAGTTTCAAGTTGTGCAATTAATAGGTGTGGAGTTTCTAGATGTGGAGTTTCTGGTTTTCGGGTTTCTAGTTACGGAGTTTCTAGTAGTGGAGTTTCTAGTTGTGGAGCTTTTAGTTGAGGAGTCTCTAGTTGTTGAGTCTCTAGTTGTGGAAGTTCTAGTTGTGGAGTTTCTAGTTGCGGAGTTTCTAGTTGCAGAGTTTCTAGTTGCGGAGTTTTCTAGTTGTGGAGATTCTAGTGGCGGAGTTTCTAGTTGCGGAGTTTCAAGTTGTGGAGTTTCTCGTTGTGGAGTTTTTAGTTGTAGAGTTTCTAGTTGCGGAGTTTCTAGTTGTGGAGTTTCTAGTTGTGGAGTTTCTAGTAGTTGAGTTTCTAGTTGTCGAGTTTCTAGTTGCGAAGTCTAAAGTCGTGGAGTTTCTAGCTGTGGAGTTTCTAATTGCGGAGCTTCTAGTTAGGGAGTTCCTAGTTGCGGAGTTTCTAGTTGTGGATTTTGTAGTGATGGGGTATATAGTTGTGGTGTTGCAAGTTGTGGAGTTTCTTAATAAAACTTGTTGTTGGGCTAGTTGGTTATACATCATATACTTAGAAATTTGGCGCAACCTCGACTCACGCAAACACTCACACAAGCACACACATGTGGTGTGGTGACGCCATGTTGGTTTTCTACTGGCGCAGTTCTGTTAGTTTGTGCCTTTGCGCATTTCGATGTACGTATTTAAGAAGGTCAGATAGGAGCAATAAACAGTTGGTAGTGAGCGCTGCGTGTCGTGTGTGTTGCTCTGGTGTAAGTGTGTGTGCTTGTGTGAGTGTTTGCGTGAGTCGAGGTTGCGCCAAATTTCTAAGTATATGTGGAGTTTCTAGTTGCGGAGTTTCTAGTTGCAGAGTTTCTAATTCCGGAGTTTTCTAGTTGTGGAGTTTCTAGTTGCGGAGTTTCTAGTTGTGGAGCTTCAAGTTGTGGAGTTTCTCGTTGTGGAGTTTCTAGTTGTGGAGTTTGTTGTTGTGGAGTATCTAGTTGTGGACTTTCAAGTTGTGGAGTTTCTAGTTGTAGAGTTTCTAGTTGCGCAGTTTTCTAGTTGGGGAGTCTGTAGTTGTGGAGTTTCTAGTTGTGGAATTTCTAGTTGTGGAGTCTCTAGTTGCGGAGTGAGCTTCTAGTTGCGGAGTTTCTGGTTGTGGAGTTTCTAGTTGCGGAGTCAGTAGTTGTGGGGTTTCTAGTTGTGGAGTTTCTAGTTGTGTATTTTCTAGCTGTGGAGTTTCTATTTGCGGAGTTTCCAGTTGCAGAGTTTCTAGTTGTGGATTTTCTAGCTGTGGAATTTCTGGTTGCAGAGTTTTTAGTTGCGGTGTTTCTAGTTGTGGAGTTTCTAGTTGTTGAGTTTCTAGTTGCCGAGTTCTTTAGTTGCGAAGTCTCAAGTTGTAGAGTTTCTAGTTGCGGAGTTTCTAGTTGTGGAGTTTCTAGTTGTGGAGTCTTTAGTTGTGGAGTCTCTAGTTGTGGAGTTTCTAGTTGTGGAGTGTCTACTTGTGGAGTTTCTAGTTGTAGAGTTTCTATTTGTAGTTTTTAGTTTTGGAGTTTGTAGTTGTAGATTTTCTAGTTGCAGAGTTCCTAGTTTTGGAGTATCTATTAAGGAGTCTCTAATTGTGCAGTCTCTAGTTTTGGAGTCTCTAGTTGTGGAGTTTCTGATTGTGGAGTTTAAAAATGTGGAATTTCTAGCTGTGGAGATTCTAGTTGCGGAGTTTCTAGTTGCAGAGTTTCTAGTGGTGGAGTTTCTAGTTGTAGAGTTTTAGTTGTGGAGTTTAAAGTTGTGGAATTTATAGGTGTTGAGTTTCTAGTTTTGAGTTTCTAGCTTTCCGGTTTCTAGTTACGGAGTTTCTAGTTGTGGAGTTTCTAGTTGTGGAGTTTCTAGTGTTGGAGCTTTTAGTTGAGGAGTCTCTAGTGTTTGAGTTTCTAGTTGTGGAGTTTCAAGTTGTGGAGCTTCTAGTTGCGGGGTTCGTAGTTGTGGGGTTCGTAGTTGTGGAGTTTCTAGTTGCGGAGTTTAAAGTTGTGGAGTTTCTCGTTGTGGAGTCTCTAGTTGTGGATTGTCTAGCTGTGGAGTTTCTAGTTGCGGAGTTTTTAGTTGCGGAGTTTCTGGTTGTGAAGTTTCTAGTTGTGGAGTTTCTAGTTGTGGAGTTTCTAGTTGTGGAGTCTGTAGTTGTGGAGTATCTATTTGTTGGGTTTCAAGTTGTGGAGTTTCTAGTGGGGGAGTTTCTAGTTGCAGAGTTTCTAGTTGCGGAGTTTTGTAGTTGTGGAGTTTCTAGTTGCGGAGTTTCTAGTTGTGGAGCTTCAAGTTGTGGAGCTTCTAGTTGTGGAGTTTCTAGTTGTAGTGTTTGTAGTTGTGGAGTATCTAGTTGTGGACTTTCAAGTTGTGGAGTTTCTAGTTGTGGAGTTTCTAGTTGCGAAGTTTTCTAGTTGCGGAGTCTGTAGTTGTGGAGTTTCTAGTTGTGGAATTTCTAGTTACGGAGTTTCTAGTTGTGGAGCTTTTAGTTGCGGAGTTTGAAGTTGTGGAGTTTCTAGCTGTGGAGTTTCTAGTTGCAGGGTTTCTAGTTGCGGAGTTTTCTAGTTGTGGAGTTTCTAGTTGCGGAGTTTCTAGCTGCGGAGTTTCAAGTTGTGGAGTTTCTTGTTGTGGAGTTTCAAGTTGTGCAATTAATAGGTGTGGAGTTTCTAGATGTGGAGTTTCTGGTTTTCGGGTTTCTAGTTACGGAGTTTCTAGTAGTGGAGTTTCTAGTTGTGGAGCTTTTAGTTGAGGAGTCTCTAGTTGTTGAGTCTCTAGTTGTGGAAGTTCTAGTTGTGGAGTTTCTAGTTGCGGAGTTTCTAGTTGCAGAGTTTCTAGTTGCGGAGTTTTCTAGTTGTGGAGATTCTAGTGGCGGAGTTTCTAGTTGCGGAGTTTCAAATTGTGGAGTTTCTCGTTGTGGAGTTTTTAGTTGTAGAGTTTCTAGTTGCGGAGTTTCTAGTTGTGGAGTTTCTAGTTGTGGAGTTTCTAGTAGTTGAGTTTCTAGTTGTCGAGTTTCTAGTTGCGAAGTCTAAAGTCGTGGAGTTTCTAGCTGTGGAGTTTCTAATTGCGGAGCTTCTAGTTAGGGAGTTCCTAGTTGCGGAGTTTCTAGTTGTGGATTTTGTAGTGATGGGGTATATAGTTGTGGTGTTGCAAGTTGTGGAGTTTCTAGTTGCGGAGTTTCTAGTTGCAGAGTTTCTAATTCCGGAGTTTTCTAGTTGTGGAGTTTCTAGTTGCGGAGTTTCTAGTTGTGGAGCTTCAAGTTGTGGAGTTTCTCGTTGTGGAGTTTCTAGTTGTGGAGTTTGTAGTTGTGGAGTATCTAGTTGTGGACTTTCAAGTTGTGGAGTTTCTAGTTGTAGAGTTTCTAGTTGCGCAGTTTTCTAGTTGGGGAGTCTGTAGTTGTGGAGTTTCTAGTTGTGGAATTTCTAGTTGTGGAGTCTCTAGTTGCGGAGTGAGCTTCTAGTTGCGGAGTTTCTGGTTGTGTAGTTTCTAGTTGCGGAGTCAGTAGTTGTGGGGTTTCTAGTTGTGGAGTTTCTAGTTGTGTATTTTCTAGCTGTGGAGTTTCTATTTGCGGAGTTTCCAGTTGCAGAGTTTCTAGTTGTGGATTTTCTAGCTGTGGAATTTCTGGTTGCAGAGTTTTTAGTTGCGGTGTTTCTAGTTGTGGAGTTTCTAGTTGTTGAGTTTCTAGTTGCCGAGTTCTTTAGTTGCGAAGTCTCAAGTTGTAGAGTTTCTAGTTGCGGAGATTCTAGTTGTGGAGTTTCTAGTTGTGGAGTCTTTAGTTGTGGAGTCTCTAGTTGTGGAGTTTCTAGTTGTGGAGTGTCTACTTGTGGAGTTTCTAGTTGTAGAGTTTCTATTTGTAGTTTTTAGTTTTGGAGTTTGTAGTTGTAGATTTTCTAGTTGCAGAGTTCCTAGTTTTGGAGTATCTAGTTAAGGAGTCTCTAATTGTGCAGTCTCTAGTTTTGGAGTCTCTAGTTGTGGAGTTTCTGATTGTGGAGTTTAAAAATGTGGAATTTCTAGCTGTGGAGATTCTAGTTGCGGAGTTTCTAGTTGCGGAGTTTCTAGTGGTGGAGTTTCTAGTTGTAGAGTTTTAGTTGTGGAGTTTAAAGTTGTGGAATTTATAGGTGTTGAGTTTCTAGTTTTGAGTTTCTAGCTTTCCGGTTTCTAGTTACGGAGTTTCTAGTTGTGGAGTTTCTAGTTGTGGAGTTTCTAGTGTTGGAGCTTTTAGTTGAGGAGTCTCTAGTGTTTGAGTTTCTAGTTGTGGAGGTTCTAGTTGTGGAGTTTCTAGTTGCGGAGTTTCTGGCTGTGGAGTTTCTAGTTGTGGAGTTTCTAGTTGCGAAGTCTCAAGTTGTGGAGTTTCTAGTTGTGGAGTTTCTAGTTGTGGATTTTCTGGCTGTGGAGTTTCTAGTTGTGGAGTCTCTAGTTGTGGAGTTTCTAGTTGTGGAGTTTCTAGTTGGGAAGTCTCAAGTTGTGGAGTTTCTAGTTGTGGAGTTTCTAGTTGTGGAGTTTCTAGTTGTGGGGTTCGTAGTTGTGGGGTTCGTAGTTGTGCAGTTTCTAGTTGTGGAGTCTCTACTTGTGAAGTTTCCATTTGTGGTGTTTCTAGCTGTGGAGTTTCTAGTTGCGGAGTTTCTAGATGCAGAGTTTCTAGTTGCGGAGTTTTCTAGGTGTGGAGATTCCAGTGGCGGAGTTTCTAGTTGCGGAGTTCGAAGTTGTGCAGTTTCTAGTTGTGAGGTTCGTAGCTTTGGAGATTCTAGTGGTGGAGTCTCTAGTTGTGGAGTCTGTAGTTGTGGAGTTTCTAGTTGCGGAGTTTGAAGTTGTGGAGTTTCTTGCTGTGGAGTTTCTAGTTGCAGGGTTTCTAGTTGCGGAGTTTTCTAGTTGTAAAGTTTCTAGTTGCGGAGTTTCTAGTTGCGGAGTTTCAAGTTGTTGAGTTTCTTGTTGTGGAGTTTCAAGTTGTGCAATTAATAGGTGTAGAGTTTCTAGATGTGGAGTTTCTGGTTTTCGGGTTTCTAGTTACGGAGTTTCTAGTAGTGGAGTTTCTAGTTGTGGAGCTTTTAGTTGAGGAGTCTCTAGTTGTTGAGTCTCTAGTTGTTGAGTCTCTAGTTGTGGAAGTTCTAGTTGTGGAGTTTCTAGTTGCGGAGTTTCTAGTTGCAGAGTTTCTAGTTGCGGAGTTTTCTAGTTGTGGAGATTCTAGAGGCGGAGTTTCTAGTTGCGGAGTTTCAAGTTGTGGAGTTTCTCGTTGTGGAGTTTCTAGTTGTGGAGTTTCTAGTTGCGGAGTTTCTAGTTGTGGAGTTTCTAGTTGTGGAGTTTCTAGTAGTTGAGTTTCTAGTTGTCGAGTTTCTAGTTGCGAAGTCTAAAGTCGTGGAGTTTCTAGCTGTGGAGTTTCTAGTTGCGGAGCTTCTAGTTAGGGAGTTCCTAGTTGTGGAGTTTCTAGTTGTGGATTTTGTAGTTGTGGGGTATATAGTTGTGGTGTTGCAAGTTGTGGAGTTTCTAGTTGCGGAGTTTCTAGTTGTGGAGTTTCTCGTTGTGGAGTCTCAAGTTGTGGAGTTTCTAGTTGTGGAGTTTCAAGTTGTGGAGCTTCTAGTTGCGGGGTTCGTAGTTGTGGGGTTCGTAGTTGTGGAGTTTCTAGTTGCGGAGTTTAAAGTTGTGGAGTTTCTCGTTGTGGAGTCTCTAGTTGTGGATTGTCTAGCTGTGGAGTTTCTAGTTGCGGAGTTTTTTGTTGCGGAGTTTCTGGTTGTGAAGTTTCTAGTTGTGGAGTTTCTAGTTGTGGAGTTTCTAGTTGTGGAGTCTGTAGTTGTGGGGTATCTATTTGTTGGGTTTCAAGTTGTGGAGTTTCTAGTGGGGGAGTTTCTAGTTGCAGAGTTTCTAGTTGCGGAGTTTTGTAGTTGTGGAGTTTCTAGTTGCGGAGTTTCTAGTTGTGGAGCTTCAAGTTGTGGAGCTTCTAGTTGTGGAGTTTCTAGTTGTAGTGTTTGTAGTTGTGGAGTATCTAGTTGTGGACTTTCAAGTTGTGGAGTTTCTAGTTGTGGAGTTTCTAGTTGCGAAGTTTTCTAGTTGCGGAGTCTGTAGTTGTGGAGTTTCTAGTTGTGGAATTTCTAGTTACGGAGTTTCTAGTTGTGGAGCTTTTAGTTGCGGAGTTTGAAGTTGTGGAGTTTCTAGCTGTGGAGTTTCTAGTTGCAGGGTTTCTAGTTGCAGGGTTTCTAGTTGCGGAGTTTCTAGTTGTGGAGCTTCTAGTTGTGGAGCTTTTAGTTGAGGAGTCTCTAGTTGTTGAGTTTCTAGTTGCGGAGTTTCTGGCTGTGGAGTTTCTAGTTGCGGAGTTTCTAGTTGTGCAGTTTCTAGTTGTGAGGTTCGTAGCTTTGGAGATTCTAGTGGTGGAGTCTCTAGTTGTGGAGTCTGTAGTTGTGGAGTTTCTAGTTGCGGAGTTTGAAGTTGTGGAGTTTCTTGCTGTGGAGTTTCTAGTTGCAGGGTTTCTAGTTGCGGAGTTTTCTAGTTGTGGAGTTTCTAGTTGCGGAGTTTCTAGTTGCGGAGTTTCAAGTTGTTGAGTTTCTTGTTGTGGAGTTTCAAGTTGTGCAATTAATAGGTGTAGAGTTTCTAGATGTGGAGTTTCTGGTTTTCGGGTTTCTAGTTACGGAGTTTCTAGTAGTGGAGTTTCTAGTTGTGGAGCTTTTAGTTGAGGAGTCTCTAGTTGTTGAGTCTCTAGTTGTTGAGTCTCTAGTTGTGGAAGTTCTAGTTGTGGAGTTTCTAGTTGCGGAGTTTCTAGTTGCAGAGTTTCTAGTTGCGGAGTTTTCTAGTTGTGGAGATTCTAGAGGCGGAGTTTCTAGTTGCGGAGTTTCAAGTTGTGGAGTTTCTCGTTGTGGAGTTTCTAGTTGTGGAGTTTCTAGTTGCGGAGTTTCTAGTTGTGGAGTTTCTAGTTGTGGAGTTTCTAGTAGTTGAGTTTCTAGTTGTCGAGTTTCTAGTTGCGAAGTCTAAAGTCGTGGAGTTTCTAGCTGTGGAGTTTCTAGTTGCGGAGCTTCTAGTTAGGGAGTTCCTAGTTGCGGAGTTTCTAGTTGTGGATTTTGTAGTTGTGGGGTATATAGTTGTGGTGTTGCAAGTTGTGGAGTTTCTAGTTGCGGAGTTTCTAGTTGTGGAGTTTCTCGTTGTGGAGTCTCAAGTTGTGGAGTTTCTAGTTGTGGAGTTTCAAGTTGTGGAGCTTCTAGTTGCGGGGTTCGTAGTTGTGGGGTTCGTAGTTGTGGAGTTTCTAGTTGCGGAGTTTAAAGTTGTGGAGTTTCTCGTTGTGGAGTCTCTAGTTGTGGATTGTCTAGCTGTGGAGTTTCTAGTTGCGGAGTTTTTTGTTGCGGAGTTTCTGGTTGTGAAGTTTCTAGTTGTGGAGTTTCTAGTTGTGGAGTTTCTAGTTGTGGAGTCTGTAGTTGTGGGGTATCTATTTGTTGGGTTTCAAGTTGTGGAGTTTCTAGTGGGGGAGTTTCTAGTTGCAGAGTTTCTAGTTGCGGAGTTTTGTAGTTGTGGAGTTTCTAGTTGCGGAGTTTCTAGTTGTGGAGCTTCAAGTTGTGGAGCTTCTAGTTGTGGAGTTTCTAGTTGTAGTGTTTGTAGTTGTGGAGTATCTAGTTGTGGACTTTCAAGTTGTGGAGTTTCTAGTTGTGGAGTTTCTAGTTGCGAAGTTTTCTAGTTGCGGAGTCTGTAGTTGTGGAGTTTCTAGTTGTGGAATTTCTAGTTACGGAGTTTCTAGTTGTGGAGCTTTTAGTTGCGGAGTTTGAAGTTGTGGAGTTTCTAGCTGTGGAGTTTCTAGTTGCAGGGTTTCTAGTTGCGGAGTTTTCTAGTTGTGGAGTTTCTAGTTGCGGAGTTTCTAGCTGCGGAGTTTCAAGTTGTGGAGTTTCTAGTTGTGGAGTTTCTAGTTGTTGAGTTTTTAGTTGTGGAGTCTCTAGTTGTGGAGTCTCTAGTTGTGGAGTTTCTAGTTGTGGAGTGTCCACTTGTGGAGTTTCTAGTTGTGGAGTTTCTAGCTGTGGAGTTTCTAGTTGCAGGGTTTCTAGTTTCGGAGTTTCTAGCTGTGGAGTTTCTAGTTGCGGAGTCTCTAGTTGTGCAGTCTCTGGTTTTAGAGTCTCTGGTTGTGGAGTTTCTAGTTTATTTATTTATTTATTTACAGATACTGCAATCACCTTTGGTGATTTTAGCAGGGTGGTACATGAAGTTAGTCATGAACAAATGGCAAGTACATTGACATATAATATATACAGGTTATACAATGTCTATAGGGCAAATACACACTTCAACTGGCAATATCATACAATAAAAAATACAAGACTGCAATTATACAAGCATGTACAGTGGTATGTAATACGATTCAACAATTCAACTGGTTAGTGCACTTTCTAATTTCGAGGAAAACAATGCCAATGAGGGTGCTGAAACAATTGCATTAGTTAGTTTGTTCCACTCGACTATGGTGCGAGGAAAAAATGAATACATTTTTGTGGAGTTTCTAGTTGCGAAGTGTCTAGTTATGGAGTTGTAAAGTTTCTAGTTGTGGAGTTTCTAGTTGCGGAGTTTCTAGCTGTGGAGTTTCAAGTTGCGGAGTCTCTAGTTGTGCAGTCTCTAGTTGTGGAGTCTCTGGCTGTGGAGTTTCTAGTTGTGGAGCTTCTATTTGCGGAGTTTCTTGTTGCGGAGTTTCTAGTTGTGGATTTTCTGGCAGTGGAGTTTCTAGTTGCGGAGTTTCTAGCTGTGGAGTTTCAAGTTGCGGAGTCTCTAGTTGTGCAGTCTCTAGTTGTGGAGTCTCTGGCTGTGGAGTTTCTAGTTGTGGAGTTTCTATTTCGGAGTTTCTTGTTGCGGAGTTTCTAGTTGTGGATTTTCTGGCAGTCGAGTTTCTAGTTGTGGAGTTTCTAGTTGTGGAGTTTCTAGTTGTGGAGCCTCTAGTTGTGGAGTTTCTAGTTGTGGAGTTTCTAGTTGGGAAGTCTCAAGTTGTGGAGTTTCTAGTTGTGGAGTTTCTAGTTGTGGAGTTTCTAGTTGTGGGGTTCGTAGTTGTGGGGTTCGTAGTTGTGCAGTTTCTAGTTGTGGAGTCTCTACTTGTGAAGTTTCCATTTGTGGTGTTTCTAGCTGTGGAGTTTCTAGTTGCGGAGTTTCTAGATGCAGAGTTTCTAGTTGCGGAGTTTTCTAGTTGTGGAGATTCCAGTGGCGGAGTTTCTAGTTGCGGAGTTCCAAGTTGTGGAGTTTCCAGTTGTGGAGTTTCTAGTTGTGAAGTTTTTAGTTGTGGCGTATCTAGTAGCGGCGTTTCAAGTTGTGCAGTTGATAGTTTTGGATTTTGAAGTTGCAGAATTAATAGTTGCGAATCGTCTAGTTGTGGAGTTTCTAGTTGCGGAGTTTTCTAGTTGCTGAGTCTGTAGTTGTGGAGTTTCTAGTTGTGGAGTTTCTAGTTGTGGAGTTTATAGTGTTGGAGCTTTTAGTTGAGGAGTCTCTAGTGTTTGAGTTTCTAGTTGTGGAGGTTCTAGTTGTGGAGTTTCTAGTTGCGGAGTTTCTGGCTGTGGAGTTTCTAGTTGTGGAGTTTCTAGTTGCGAAGTCTCAAGTTGTGGAGTTTCTAGTTGTGGAGTTTCTAGTTGTGCAGCTTCTAGTTGTGGGGATCGTAGTTGTGGGGTTCGTAGTTGTGGAGTTTCTAGTTGCAGAGTTTCTCGTTGTGAAGTCTCAAGTTGTGGAGTTTCTAGTTGTGGAGCTTCTAGTTGTGGGGTTCGTAGTTGTGGGGTTCGTAGTTGTGGAGTTTCTAGTTGCGGAGTTTCTCGTTGTGAAGTTTCTAGTTGTGGAGTTTCTAGTTGTGGAGTTTCTAGTTGTGGAGCTTTTAGTTGAGGAGTCTCTAGTTGTTGAGTTTCTAGTTGCGGAAGTTCTAGTTGTGGAGTTTCTAGTTGCGGAGTTTCTGGCTGTGGAGTTTCTAGTTGCGGAGTTTCTAGTTGTGGAGTTTCTAGTTGTCAGGTTCGTAGCTTTGGAGATTCTACTGGTGGAGTCTCTAGTTGTGCAGTCTCTAGTTGTGGAGTCTGTAGTTGTGGAGTTTCTAGTTGCGGAGTTTGAAGTTGTGGAGTTTCTAGCTGTGGAGTTTCTAGTTGCAGGGTTTCTAGTTGCGGAGTTTTCTAGTTGTGGAGTTTCTAGTTGCGGAGTTTCAAGTTGTGGAGTTTCTTGTTGTGGAGTTTCAAGTTGTGCAATTAATAGGTGTGGAGTTTCTAGATGTGGAGTTTCTGGTTTTCGGGTTTCTAGTTACGGAGTTTCTAGTAGTGGAGTTTCTAGTTGTGGAGCTTTTAGTTGAGGAGTCTCTAGTTGTTGAGTCTCTAGTTGTGGAAGTTCTAGTTGTGGAGTTTCTAGTTGCGGAGTTTCTAGTTGCAGAGTTTCTAGTTGCGGAGTTTTCTAGTTGTGGAGATTCTAGTGGCGGAGTTTCTAGTTGCGGAGTTTCAAGTTGTGGAGTTTCTCGTTGTGGAGTTTTTAGTTGTAGAGTTTCTAGTTGCGGAGTTTCTAGTTGTGGAGTTTCTAGTTGTGGAGTTTCTAGTAGTTGAGTTTCTAGTTGTCGAGTTTCTAGTTGCGAAGTCTAAAGTCGTGGAGTTTCTAGCTGTGGAGTTTCTAATTGCGGAGCTTCTAGTTAGGGAGTTCCTAGTTGCGGAGTTTCTAGTTGTGGATTTTGTAGTTGTGGGGTATATAGTTGTGGTGTTGCAAGTTGTGGAGTTTCTAGTTGCGGAGTTTCTAGTTGCAGAGTTTCTAATTCCGGAGTTTTCTAGTTGTGGAGTTTCTAGTTGCGGAGTTTCTAGTTGTGGAGCTTCAAGTTGTGGAGTTTCTCGTTGTGGAGTTTCTAGTGGGGGAGTTTCTAGTTGCAGAGTTTCTAGTTGCGGAGTTTTGTAGTTGTGGAGTTTCTAGTTGCGGAGTTTCTAGTTGTGGAGCTTCAAGTTGTGGAGCTTCTAGTTGTGGAGTTTCTAGTTGTAGTGTTTGTAGTTGTGGAGTATCTAGTTGTGGACTTTCAAGTTGTGGAGTGTCTACTTGTGGAGTTTCTAGTTGTGGAGTTTCTATTTTTAGTTTTTAGTTTTCGAGTTTGTAGTTGTGGATTTTCTAGTTGCAGAGTTCCTAGTTTTAGAGTATCTAGTTGCGGAGTCTCTAATTGTGCAGTCTCTAGTTTTGGAGTCTATAGTTGTGGAGTTTCTGGTTGCGGAGTTTATAAATGTGGAATTTCTAGCTGTGGAGACTCTAGTAGCGGAGTTTCTAGTTGCAGAGTTTCTAGTTGTGGAGTTTCTAGTTGTGGAGTTTAAGTTGTGGAGTTTAAAGTTGTGGAATTTATAGGTGTGGAGTTTCTAGTTGTGGAGTTTCTAGTTTTCGGGTTTCTAGTTACGGAGTTTCTAGTTGTGGAGCTTCTAGTTGTGGAGCTTTTAGTTGAGGAGTCTCTAGTTGTTGAGTTTCTAGTTGCGGAAGTTCTAGTTGTGGAGTTTCTAGTTGCGGAGTTTCTGGCTGTGGAGTTTCTAGTTGCGGAGTTTCTAGTTGTGCAGTTTCTAGTTGTGAGGTTCGTAGCTTTGGAGATTCTAGTGGTGGAGTCTCTAGTTGTGGAGTCTGTAGTTGTGGAGTTTCTAGTTGCGGAGTTTGAAGTTGTGGAGTTTCTTGCTGTGGAGTTTCTAGTTGCAGGGTTTCTAGTTGCGGAGTTTTCTAGTTGTGGAGTTTCTAGTTGCGGAGTTTCTAGTTGCGGAGTTTCAAGTTGTTGAGTTTCTTGTTGTGGAGTTTCAAGTTGTGCAATTAATAGGTGTGGAGTTTCTAGATGTGGAGTTTCTGGTTTTCGGGTTTCTAGTTACGGAGTTTCTAGTAGTGGAGTTTCTAGTTGTGGAGCTTTTAGTTGAGGAGTCTCTAGTTGTTGAGTCTCTAGTTGTGGAAGTTCTAGTTGTGGAGTTTCTAGTTGCGGAGTTTCTAGTTGCAGAGTTTCTAGTTGCGGAGTTTTCTAGTTGTGGAGATTCTAGTGGCGGAGTTTCTAGTTGCGGAGTTTCAAGTTGTGGAGTTTCTCGTTGTGGAGTTTCTAGTTGTGGAGTTTCTAGTTGCGGAGTTTCTAGTTGTGGAGTTTCTAGTTGTGGAGTTTCTAGTAGTTGAGTTTCTAGTTGTCGAGTTTCTAGTTGCGAAGTCTAAAGTCGTGGAGTTTCTAGCTGTGGAGTTTCTAGTTGCGGAGCTTCTAGTTAGGGAGTTCCTAGTTGCGGAGTTTCTAGTTGTGGATTTTGTAGTTGTGGGGTATATAGTTGTGGTGTTGCAAGTTGTGGAGTTTCTAGTTGCGGAGTTTCTAGTTGTGGAGTTTCTCGTTGTGGAGTCTCAAGTTGTGGAGTTTCTAGTTGTGGAGTTTCAAGTTGTGGAGCTTCTAGTTGCGGGGTTCGTAGTTGTGGGGTTCGTAGTTGTGGAGTTTCTAGTTGCGGAGTTTAAAGTTGTGGAGTTTCTCGTTGTGGAGTCTCTAGTTGTGGATTGTCTAGCTGTGGAGTTTCTAGTTGCGGAGTTTTTAGTTGCGGAGTTTCTGGTTGTGAAGTTTCTAGTTGTGGAGTTTCTAGTTGTGGAGTTTCTAGTTGTGGAGTCTGTAGTTGTGGAGTATCTATTTGTTGGGTTTCAAGTTGTGGAGTTTCTAGTGGGGGAGTTTCTAGTTGCAGAGTTTCTAGTTGCGGAGTTTTGTAGTTGTGGAGTTTCTAGTTGCGGAGTTTCTAGTTGTGGAGCTTCAAGTTGTGGAGCTTCTAGTTGTGGAGTTTATAGTTGTAGTGTTTGTAGTTGTGGAGTATCTAGTTGTGGACTCTTAAGTTGTGGAGTTTCTAGTTGTGGAGTTTCTAGTTGCGAAGTTTTCTAGTTGCGGAGTCTGTTGTTGTGGAGTTTCTAGTTGTGCAATTTCTAGTTACGGAGTTTCTAGTTGTGGAGCTTTTAGTTGCGGAGTTTGAAGTTGTGGAGTTTCTAGCTGTGGAGTTTCTAGTTGCAGGGTTTCTAGTTGCGGAGTTTTCTAGTTGTGGAGTTTCTAGTTGCGGAGTTTCTAGCTGGGTAGTTTCAAGTTGTGGAGTTTCTAGTTGTGGAGTTTCTAGTTGTTGAGTTTTTAGTTGTGGAGTCTCTAGTTGTGGAGTCTCTAGTTGTGGAGTTTCTAGTTGTGGAGTGTCCACTTGTGGAGTTTCTAGTTGTGGAGTTTCTAGCTGTGGAGTTTCTAGTTGCAGGGTTTCTAGTTTCGGAGTTTCTAGCTGTGGAGTTTCTAGTTGCGGAGTCTCTAGTTGTGCAGTCTCTGGTTTTAGAGTCTCTGGTTGTGGAGTTTCTAGTTTATTTATTTATTTATTTACAGATACTGCAATCACCTTTGGTGATTTTAGCAGGGTGGTACATGAAGTTAGTCATGAACAAATGGCAAGTACATTGACATATAATATATACAGGTTATACAATGTCTATAGGGCAAATACACACTTCAACTGGCAATATCATACAATAAAAAATAGAAGACTGCAATTATACAAGCATGTACAGTGGTATGTAATACGATTCAACAATTCAACTGGTTAGTGCACTTTCTAATTTCGAGGAAAACAATGCCAATGAGGGTGCTGAAACAATTGCATTAGTTAGTTTGTTCCACTTGACTATGGTGCGAGGAAAAAATGAATACTTTTTTGCGGAGTTTCTAGTTGCGAAGTGTCTAGTTATGGAGTTGTAAAGTTTCTAGTTGTGGAGTTTCTAGTTGCGGAGTTTCTAGCTGTGGAGTTTCAAGTTGCGGAGTCTCTAGTTGTGCAGTCTCTAGTTGTGGAGTCTCTGGCTGTGGAGTTTCTAGTTGTGGAGTTTCTATTTGCGGAGTTTCTTGTTGCGGAGTTTCTAGTTGTGGATTTTCTGGCAGTGGAGTTTCTAGTTGCGGAGTTTCTAGCTGTGGAGTTTCAAGTTGCGGAGTCTCTAGTTGTGCAGTCTCTAGTTGTGGAGTCTCTGGCTGTGGAGTTTCTAGTTGTGGAGTTTCTATTTCGGAGTTTCTTGTTGCGGAGTTTCTAGTTGTGGATTTTCTGGCAGTCGAGTTTCTAGTTGTGGAGTTTCTAGTTGTGGAGTTTCTAGTTGTGGAGTCTCTAGTTGTGGAGTTTCTAGTTGTGGAGTTTCTAGTTGGGAAGTCTCAAGTTGTGGAGTTTCTAGTTGTGGAGTTTCTAGTTGTGGAGTTTCTAGTTGTGGGGTTCGTAGTTGTGGGGTTCGTAGTTGTGCAGTTTCTAGTTGTGGAGTCTCTACTTGTGAAGTTTCCATTTGTGGTGTTTCTAGCTGTGGAGTTTCTAGTTGCGGAGTTTCTAGATGCAGAGTTTCTAGTTGCGGAGTTTTCTAGTTGTGGAGATTCCAGTGGCGGAGTTTCTAGTTGCGGAGTTCCAAGTTGTGGAGTTTCCAGTTGTGGAGTTTCTAGTTGTGAAGTTTTTAGTTGTGGCGTATCTAGTAGCGGCGTTTCAAGTTGTGGAGTTGATAGTTTTGGATTTTGAAGTTGCAGAATTAATAGTTGCGAATCGTCTAGTTGTGGAGTTTCTAGTTGCGGAGTTTTCTAGTTGCTGAGTCTGTAGTTGTGGAGTTTCTAGTTGTGGAGTTTCTAGTTGTGGAGTTTATAGTGTTGGAGCTTTTAGTTGAGGAGTCTCTAGTGTTTGAGTTTCTAGTTGTGGAGGTTCTAGTTGTGGAGTTTCTAGTTGCGGAGTTTCTGGCTGTGGAGTTTCTAGTTGTGGAGTTTCTAGTTGCGAAGTCTCAAGTTGTGGAGTTTCTAGTTGTGGAGTTTCTAGTTGTGCAGCTTCTAGTTGTGGGGTTCGTAGTTGTGGGGTTCGTAGTTGTGGAGTTTCTAGTTGCAGAGTTTCTCGTTGTGAAGTCTCAAGTTGTGGAGTTTCTAGTTGTGGAGTTTCTAGTTGTGGAGCTTCTAGTTGTGGGGTTCGTAGTTGTGGGGTTCGTAGTTGTGGAGTTTCTAGTTGCGGAGTTTCTCGTTGTGAAGTTTCTAGTTGTGGAGTTTCTAGTTGTGGAGCTTTTAGTTGAGGAGTCTCTAGTTGTTGAGTTTCTAGTTGCGGAAGTTCTAGTTGTGGAGTTTCTAGTTGCGGAGTTTCTGGCTGTGGAGTTTCTAGTTGCGGAGTTTCTAGTTGTGGAGTTTCTAGTTGTGAGGTTCGTAGCTTTGGAGATTCTACTGGTGGAGTCTCTAGTTGTGCAGTCTCTAGTTGTGGAGTCTGTAGTTTTCTAGTTGTGGAGTTTCTAGTTGCGGAGTTTCAAGTTGTGGAGTTTCTTGTTGTGGAGTTTCGAGTTGTGCAATTAATAGGTGTGGAGTTTCTAGATGTGGAGTTTTTGGTTTTCGGGTTTCTAGTTACGGAGTTTCTAGTAGTGGAGTTTCTAGTTGTGGAGCTTTTAGTTGAGGAGTCTCTAGTTGTTGAGTCTCTAGTTGTGGAAGTTCTAGTTGTGGAGTTTCTAGTTGCGGAGTTTCTAGTTGCAGAGTTTCTAGTTGCGGAGTTTTCTAGTTGTGGAGATTCTAGTGGCGGAGTTTCTAGTTGCGGAGTTTCAAGTTGTGGAGTTTCTCGTTGTGGAGTTTTTAGTTGTAGAGTTTCTAGTTGCGGAGTTTCTAGTTGTGGAGTTTCTAGTTGTGGAGTTTCTAGTAGTTGAGTTTCTAGTTGTCGAGTTTCTAGTTGCGAAGTCTAAAGTCGTGGAGTTTCTAGCTGTGGAGTTTCTAATTGCGGAGCTTCTAGTTAGGGAGTTCCTAGTTGCGGAGTTTCTAGTTGCAGAGTTTCTAATTCCGGAGTTTTCTAGTTGTGGAGTTTCTAGTTGCGGAGTTTCTAGTTGTGGAGCTTCAAGTTGTGGAGTTTCTCGTTGTGGAGTTTCTAGTTGTGGAGTTTGTAGTTGTGGAGTATCTAGTTGTGGACTTTCAAGTTGTGGAGTTTCTAGTTGTAGAGTTTCTAGTTGCGCAGTTTTCTAGTTGGGGAGTCTGTAGTTGTGGAGTTTCTAGTTGTGGAATTTCTAGTTGTGGAGTCTCTAGTTGCGGAGTGAGCTTCTAGTTGCGGAGTTTCTGGTTGTGGAGTTTCTAGTTGCGGAGTCAGTAGTTGTGGGGTTTCTAGTTGTGGAGTTTCTAGTTGTGTATTTTCTAGCTGTGGAGTTTCTATTTGCGGAGTTTCCAGTTGCAGAGTTTCTAGTTGTGGATTTTCTAGCTGTGGAATTTCTGGTTGTAGAGTTTTTAGTTGCGGTGTTTCTAGTTGCGAAGTCTCAAGTTGTGGAGTTTCTAGTTGTGGAGTTTCTAGTTGTGGAGCTTCTAGTTATGGGGTTCGTAGTTGTGGGGTTCGTAGTTGTGGAGTTTCTAGTTGCAGAGTTTCTCGTTGTGAAGTCTCAAGTTGTGGAGTTTCTAGTTGTGGAGTTTCTAGTTGTGGAGCTTCTAGTTGTGGGGTTCGTAGTTGTGGGGTTCGTAGTTGTGGAGTTTCTAGTTGCGGAGTTTCTCGTTGTGAAGTTTCTAGTTGTGGAGTTCCTAGTTGTGGAGTTTCTAGTAGTTGAGTTTCTAGTTGCCGAGTTTCTAGTTGCGAAGTCTCAAGTCGTGGAGTTTTTAGCTGTGGAGTTTCTAGTGTCAGAGCTTCTAGTTGCGGAGTTTCTATTTGCGGAGTTTCTAGTTGTGGAATTTGTAGTTGTGGAGTATATAGTTGTGGTGTTTCAGGTTGTGGAGTTTCTAGTGGCGGAGTTTCTAGTTGCAGAGTTTCTAGTTGCGGAGTTTTCTAATTTTGGAGTTTCTAGTTGCGGAGTTTCTAGTTGTGGAGCTTCAAGTTGTGGAGTTTCTAGTTGTGGAGTTTGTAGTTGTGGAGTATCTAGTTGTGGGCTTTCAAGTTGTGGAGTTTCTAGTTGTGGAGTTTCTAGTTGCGGAGTTTTCTAGTTGCGGAGTCTGTAGTTGTGGAGTTTCTAGTTGTGGAATTTCTAGTTACGGAGTTTCTAGTTGTGGAGCTTTTAGTTGAGGAGTCTCTAGTTGTTGAGTCTCTAGTTGTGGAATTTGTGGTTGTGGAGTGTCTAGTTGCAGAGTTTCAAGTTGTAGAGTTTCTAGTTGCGGAGTCTCTAGTTGTAGAGTTTCTAGTTGCGGAGTTTCTAGCTGTGGAGATTCTAGTGGCGGGGTCTCTAGTTGTGCAGTCTGTAGTTGTGGAGTCTGTAGTTGTGGAGTTTCTAGTTGCAGGGTTTCTAGTTGCGGAGTTTTCTAGTTGTGGAGTTTCTAGTTGTGGAGCTTCTAGTTGTGGAGTTTCTAGTTGTAGTGTTTGTAGTTGTGGAGTATCTAGTTGTGGACTTTCAAGTTGTGGAGTTTCTAGTTGTGGAGTTTCTAGTTGCGAAGTTTTCTAGTTGCGGAGTCTGTAGTTGTGGAGTTTCTAGTTGTGGAATTTCTAGTTACGGAGTTTCTAGTTGTGGAGCTTTTAGTTGCGGAGTTTGAAGTTGTGGAGTTTCTAGCTGTGGAGTTTCTAGTTGCAGGGTTTCTAGTTGCGGAGTTTTCTAGTTGTGGAGTTTCTAGTTGCGGAGTTTCTAGCTGCGGAGTTTCAAGTTGTGGAGTTTCTAGTTGTGGAGTTTCTAGTTGTTGAGTTTTTAGTTGTGGAGTCTCTAGTTGTGGAGTCTCTAGTTGTGGAGTTTCTAGTTGTGGAGTGTCCACTTGTGGAGTTTCTAGTTGTGGAGTTTCTAGCTGTGGAGTTTCTAGTTGCAGGGTTTCTAGTTTCGGAGTTTCTAGCTGTGGAGTTTCTAGTTGCGGAGTCTCTAGTTGTGCAGTCTCTGGTTTTAGAGTCTCTGGTTGTGGAGTTTCTAGTTTATTTATTTATTTATTTACAGATACTGCAATCACCTTTGGTGATTTTAGCAGGGTGGTACATGAAGTTAGTCATGAACAAATGGCAAGTACATTGACATATAATATATACAGGTTATACAATGTCTATAGGGCAAATACACACTTCAACTGGCAATATCATACAATAAAAAATAGAAGACTGCAATTATACAAGCATGTACAGTGGTATGTAATACGATTCAACAATTCAACTGGTTAGTGCACTTTCTAATTTCGAGGAAAACAATGCCAATGAGGGTGCTGAAACAATTGCATTAGTTAGTTTGTTCCACTCGACTATGGTGCGAGGAAAAAATGAATACTTTTTTGTGGAGTTTCTAGTTGCGAAGTGTCTAGTTATGGAGTTGTAAAGTTTCTAGTTGTGGAGTTTCTAGTTGCGGAGTTTCTGGTTGTGAAGTTTCTAGTTGTGGAGTTTCTAGTTGTGGAGTTTCTAGTTGTGGAGTCTGTAGTTGTGGAGTATCTAATTGTTGGGTTTCAAGTTGTGGAGTTTCTAGTGGGGGAGTTTCTAGTTGCAGAGTTTCTAGTTGCGGAGTTTTGTAGTTGTGGAGTTTCTAGTTGCGGAGTTTCTAGTTGTGGAGCTTCAAGTTGTGGAGCTTCTAGTTGTGGAGTTTCTAGTTGTAGTGTTTGTAGTTGTGGAGTATCTAGTTGTGGACTTTCAAGTTGTGGAGTTTCTAGTTGTGGAGTTTCTAGTTGCGAAGTTTTCTAGTTGCGGAGTCTGTTGTTGTGGAGTTTCTAGTTGTGCAATTTCTAGTTACGGAGTTTCTAGTTGTGGAGCTTTTAGTTGCGGAGTTTGAAGTTGTGGAGTTTCTAGCTGTGGAGTTTCTAGTTGCAGGGTTTCTAGTTGCGGAGTTTCAAGTTGTGGAGTTTCTAGTTGTGGAGTTTCTAGTTGTTGAGTTTTTAGTTGTGGAGTCTCTAGTTGTGGAGTCTCTAGTTGTGGAGTTTCTAGTTGTGGAGTGTCCACTTGTGGAGTTTCTAGTTGTGGAGTTTCTAGCTGTGGAGTTTCTAGTTGCAGGGTTTCTAGTTTCGGAGTTTCTAGCTGTGGAGTTTCTAGTTGCGGAGTCTCTAGTTGTGCAGTCTCTGGTTTTAGAGTCTCTGGTTGTGGAGTTTCTAGTTTATTTATTTATTTATTTACAGATACTGCAATCACCTTTGGTGATTTTAGCAGGGTGGTACATGAAGTTAGTCATGAACAAATGGCAAGTACATTGACATAAAATATATATAACGGTTATACAATGTCTATAGGGCAAATACACACTTCAACTGGCAATATCATACAATAAAAAATAGAAGACTGCAATTATACAAGCATGTACAGTGGTATGTAATACGATTCAACAATTCAACTGGTTAGTGCACTTTCTAATTTCGAGGAAAACAATGCCAATGAGGGTGCTGAAACAATTGCATTAGTTAGTTTGTTCCACTCGACTATGGTGCGAGGAAAAAATGAATACTTTTTTGTGGAGTTTCTAGTTGCGAAGTGTCTAGTTATGGAGTTGTAAAGTTTCTAGTTGTGGAGTTTCTAGTTGCGGAGTTTCTAGCTGTGGAGTTTGAAGTTGCGGAGTCTCTAGTTGTGAAGTCTCTAGTTGTGGAGTCTCTGGCTGTGGAGTTTCTAGTTGTGGAGTTTCTATTTGCGGAGTTTCTTGTTGCGGAGTTTCTAGTTGTGGATTTTCTGGCAGTGGAGTTTCTAGTTGCGGAGTTTCTAGCTGTGGAGTTTCAAGTTGCGGAGTCTCTAGTTGTGCAGTCTCTAGTTGTGGAGTCTCTGGCTGTGGAGTTTCTAGTTGTGGAGTTTCTATTTCGGAGTTTCTTGTTGCGGAGTTTCTAGTTGTGGATTTTCTGGCAGTCGAGTTTCTAGTTGTGGAGTTTCTAGTTGTGGAGTTTCTAGTTGTGGAGTCTCTAGTTGTGGAGTTTCTAGTTGTGGAGTTTCTAGTTGGGAAGTCTCAAGTTGTGGAGTTTCTAGTTGTGGAGTTTCTAGTTGTGGAGTTTCTAGTTGTGGGGTTCGTAGTTGTGGGGTTCGTAGTTGTGCAGTTTCTAGTTGTGGAGTCTCTACTTGTGAAGTTTCCATTTGTGGTGTTTCTAGCTGTGGAGTTTCTAGTTGCGGAGTTTCTAGATGCAGAGTTTCTAGTTGCGGAGTTTTCTAGTTGTGGAGATTCCAGTGGCGGAGTTTCTAGTTGCGGAGTTCCAAGTTGTGGAGTTTCCAGTTGTGGAGTTTCTAGTTGTGAAGTTTTTAGTTGTGGCGTATCTGGTAGCGGCGTTTCAAGTTGTGGAGTTGATAGTTTTGGATTTTGAAGTTGCAGAATTAATAGTTGCGAATCGTCTAGTTGTGGAGTTTCTAGTTGCGGAGTTTTCTAGTTGCTGAGTCTGTAGTTGTGGAGTTTCTAGTTGTGGAGTTTCTAGTTGTGGAGTTTATAGTGTTGGAGCTTTTAGTTGAGGAGTCTCTAGTGTTTGAGTTTCTAGTTGTGGAGGTTCTAGTTGTGGAGTTTCTAGTTGCGGAGTTTCTGGCTGTGGAGTTTCTAGTTGTGGAGTTTCTAGTTGCGAAGTCTCAAGTTGTGGAGTTTCTAGTTGTGGAGTTTCTAGTTGTGCAGCTTCTAGTTGTGGGGTTCGTAGTTGTGGGGTTCGTAGTTGTGGAGTTTCTAGTTGCAGAGTTTCTCGTTGTGAAGTCTCAAGTTGTGGAGTTTCTAGTTGTGGAGTTTCTAGTTGTGGAGCTTCTAGTTGTGGGGTTCGTAGTTGTGGGGTTCGTAGTTGTGGAGTTTCTAGTTGCGGAGTTTCTCGTTGTGAAGTTTCTAGTTGTGGAGTTTCTAGTTGTGGAGTTTCTAGTTGTGGAGCTTTTAGTTGAGGAGTCTCTAGTTGTTGAGTTTCTAGTTGCGGAAGTTCTAGTTGTGGAGTTTCTAGTTGCGGAGTTTCTGGCTGTGGAGTTTCTAGTTGCGGAGTTTCTAGTTGTGGAGTTTCTAGTTGTGAGGTTCGTAGCTTTGGAGATTCTACTGGTGGAGTCTCTAGTTGTGCAGTCTCTAGTTGTGGAGTCTGTAGTTGTGGAGTTTCTAGTTGCGGAGTTTGAAGTTGTGGAGTTTCTAGCTGTGGAGTTTCTAGTTGCAGGGTTTCTAGTTGCGGAGTTTTCTAGTTGTGGAGTTTCTAGTTGCGGAGTTTCAAGTTGTGGAGTTTCTTGTTGTGGAGTTTCAAGTTGTGCAATTAATAGGTGTGGAGTTTCTAGATGTGGAGTTTCTGGTTTTCGGGTTTCTAGTTACGGAGTTTCTAGTAGTGGAGTTTCTAGTTGTGGAGCTTTTAGTTGAGGAGTCTCTAGTTGTTGAGTCTCTAGTTGTGGAAGTTCTAGTTGTGGAGTTTCTAGTTGCGGAGTTTCTAGTTGCAGAGTTTCTAGTTGCGGAGTTTTCTAGTTGTGGAGATTCTAGTGGCGGAGTTTCTAGTTGCGGAGTTTCAAGTTGTGGAGTTTCTCGTTGTGGAGTTTTTAGTTGTAGAGTTTCTAGTTGCGGAGTTTCTAGTTGTGGAGTTTCTAGTTGTGGAGTTTCTAGTAGTTGAGTTTCTAGTTGTCGAGTTTCTAGTTGCGAAGTCTAAAGTCGTGGAGTTTCTAGCTGTGGAGTTTCTAATTGCGGAGCTTCTAGTTAGGGAGTTCCTAGTTGCGGAGTTTCTAGTTGTGGATTTTGTAGTTGTGGGGTATATAGTTGTGGTGTTGCAAGTTGTGGAGTTTCTAGTTGCGGAGTTTCTAGTTGCAGAGTTTCTAATTCCGGAGTTTTCTAGTTGTGGAGTTTCTAGTTGCGGAGTTTCTAGTTGTGGAGCTTCAAGTTGTGGAGTTTCTCGTTGTGGAGTTTCTAGTTGTGGAGTTTGTAGTTGTGGAGTATCTAGTTGTGGACTTTCAAGTTGTGGAGTTTCTAGTTGTAGAGTTTCTAGTTGCGCAGTTTTCTAGTTGGGGAGTCTGTAGTTGTGGAGTTTCTAGTTGTGGAATTTCTAGTTGTGGAGTCTCTAGTTGCGGAGTGAGCTTCTAGTTGCGGAGTTTCTGGTTGTGGAGTTTCTAGTTGCGGAGTCAGTAGTTGTGGGGTTTCTAGTTGTGGAGTTTCTAGTTGTGTATTTTCTAGCTGTGGAGTTTCTATTTGCGGAGTTTCCAGTTGCAGAGTTTCTAGTTGTGGATTTTCTAGCTGTGGAATTTCTGGTTGCAGAGTTTTTAGTTGCGGTGTTTCTAGTTGTGGAGTTTCTAGTTGTTGAGTTTCTAGTTGCCGAGTTCTTTAGTTGCGAAGTCTCAAGTTGTAGAGTTTCTAGTTGCGGAGTTTCTAGTTGTGGAGTTTCTAGTTGTGGAGTCTTTAGTTGTGGAGTCTCTAGTTGTGGAGTTTCTAGTTGTGGAGTGTCTACTTGTGGAGTTTCTAGTTGTAGAGTTTCTATTTGTAGTTTTTAGTTTTGGAGTTTGTAGTTGTAGATTTTCTAGTTGCAGAGTTCCTAGTTTTGGAGTATCTAGTTAAGGAGTCTCTAATTGTGCAGTCTCTAGTTTTGGAGTCTCTAGTTGTGGAGTTTCTGATTGTGGAGTTTATAAATGTGGAATTTCTAGCTGTGGAGATTCTAGTTGCGGAGTTTCTAGTTGCAGAGTTTCTAGTGGTGGAGTTTCTAGTTGTAGAGTTTTAGTTGTGGAGTTTAAAGTTGTGGAATTTATAGGTGTTGAGTTTCTAGTTTTGAGTTTCTAGCTTTCCGGTTTCTAGTTACGGAGTTTCTAGTTGTGGAGTTTCTAGTTGTGGAGTTTCTAGTGTTGGAGCTTTTAGTTGAGGAGTCTCTAGTGTTTGAGTTTCTAGTTGTGGAGGTTCTAGTTGTGGAGTTTCTAGTTGCGGAGTTTCTGGCTGTGGAGTTTCTAGTTGTGGAGTTTCTAGTTGCGAAGTCTCAAGTTGTGGAGTTTCTAGTTGTGGAGTTTCTAGTTGTGGAGCTTCTAGTTATGGGGTTCGTAGTTGTGGGGTTCGTAGTTGTGGAGTTTCTAGTTGCAGAGTTTCTCGTTGTGAAGTCTCAAGTTGTGGAGTTTCTAGTTGTGGAGTTTCTAGTTGTGGAGCTTCTAGTTGCGGGGTTCGTAGTTGTGGGGTTCGTAGTTGTGGAGTTTCTAGTTGCGGAGTTTCTCGTTGTGAAGTTTCTAGTTGTGGAGTTCCTAGTTGTGGAGTTTCTAGTAGTTGAGTTTCTAGTTGCCGAGTTTCTAGTTGCGAAGTCTCAAGTCGTGGAGTTTTTAGCTGTGGAGTTTCTAGTGTCAGAGCTTCTAGTTGCGGAGTTTCTATTTGCGGAGTTTCTAGTTGTGGAATTTGTAGTTGTGGAGTATATAGTTGTGGTGTTTCAGGTTGTGGAGTTTCTAGTGGCGGAGTTTCTAGTTGCAGAGTTTCTAGTTGCGAAGTTTTCTAATTTTGGAGTTTCTAGTTGCGGAGTTTCTAGTTGTGGAGTATCTAGTTGTGGGCTTTCAAGTTGTGGAGTTTCTAGTTGTGGAGTTTCTAGTTGCGGAGTTTTCTAGTTGCGGAGTCTGTAGTTGTGGAGTTTCTAGTTGTGGAATTTCTAGTTACGGAGTTTCTAGTTGTGGAGCTTTTAGTTGAGGAGTCTCTAGTTGTTGAGTCTCTAGTTGTGGAATTTGTGGTTGTGGAGTGTCTAGTTGCAGAGTTTCAAGTTGTAGAGTTTCTAGTTGCGGAGTCTCTAGTTGTAGAGTTTCTAGTTGCGGAGTTTCTAGCTGTGGAGATTCTAGTGGCGGGGTCTCTAGTTGTGCAGTCTGTAGTTGTGGAGTCTGTAGTTGTGGAGTTTCTAGTTGCAGGGTTTCTAGTTGCGGAGTTTTCTAGTTGTGGATTTTCTAGTTGCGGAGTTTCTAGTTGCGGAGTTTCAAGTTGTGGAGTTTCTGGTTGTGGAGTTTCAAGTTGTGGAATTTATAGGTGTGGAGTTTCTAGTTGTGGAGTTTCTGGTTTTCGGGTTTCTAGTTACGGAGTTTCTAGTAGTGGAGTTTCTAGTTGTGGAGCCTTTAGTTGAGGAGTCTCTAGTTGTTGAGTCTCTAGTTGTTGAGTCTCAAGTTGTGGAAGTTCTAGTTGTGGAGTTTCTAGTTGCAGAGTTTCTAGTTACAGAGTTTCTAGTTGCGGAGTTTTCTAGTTGGAGATTCCAGTGGCGGAGTTTCTAGTGGCGGAGTTTCAAGTTGTGGAGTTTCTCGTTGTGGAGTTTCTTGTTGTGGAGTTTCTAGTTGTGGAGTTTCTAGTTGTGGAGCTTCTAGTTGTGGGGTTCGTAGTTGTGGGGTTCGTAGTTGTGGAGTTTCTAGTTGCGGAGTTTCTCGTTGTGAAGTTTCTAGTTGTGGAGTTTCTAGTTGTGGAGTTTCTAGTTGTGGAGTTTTTAGTTGAGGAGTCTCTAGTTGTGGAGTTTCTAGTTGCGGAAGTTCTAGTTGTGGAGTTTCTAGTTGCGGAGTTTCTGGCTGTGGAGTTTCTAGTTGCGGAGTTTCTAGTTGTGGAGTTTCTAGTTGTGAGGTTCGTAGCTTTGGAGATTCTACTGGTGGAGTCTCTAGTTGTGCAGTCTCTAGTTGTGGAGTCTGTAGTTGTGGAGTTTCTAGTTGCGGAGTTTGAAGTTGTGGAGTTTCTAGCTGTGGAGTTTCTAGTTGCAGGGTTTCTAGTTGCGGAGTTTTCTAGTTGTGGAGTTTCTAGTTGCGGAGTTTCAAGTTGTGGAGTTTCTTGTTGTGGAGTTTCAAGTTGTGCAATTAATAGGTGTGGAGTTTCTAGATGTGGAGTTTCTGGTTTTCGGGTTTCTAGTTACGGAGTTTCTAGTAGTGGAGTTTCTAGTTGTGGAGCTTTTAGTTGAGGAGTCTCTAGTTGTTGAGTCTCTAGTTGTGGAAGTTCTAGTTGTGGAGTTTCTAGTTGCGGAGTTTCTAGTTGCAGAGTTTCTAGTTGCGGAGTTTTCTAGTTGTGGAGATTCTAGTGGCGGAGTTTCTAGTTGCGGAGTTTCAAGTTGTGGAGTTTCTCGTTGTGGAGTTTTTAGTTGTAGAGTTTCTAGTTGCGGAGTTTCTAGTTGTGGAGTTTCTAGTTGTGGAGTTTCTAGTAGTTGAGTTTCTAGTTGTCGAGTTTCTAGTTGCGAAGTCTAAAGTCGTGGAGTTTCTAGCTGTGGAGTTTCTAATTGCGGAGCTTCTAGTTAGGGAGTTCCTAGTTGCGGAGTTTCTAGTTGTGGATTTTGTAGTTGTGGGGTATATAGTTGTGGTGTTGCAAGTTGTGGAGTTTCTAGTTGCGGAGTTTCTAGTTGCAGAGTTTCTAATTCCGGAGTTTTCTAGTTGTGGAGTTTCTAGTTGCGGAGTTTCTAGTTGTGGAGCTTCAAGTTGTGGAGTTTCTCGTTGTGGAGTTTCTAGTTGTGGAGTTTGTAGTTGTGGAGTATCTAGTTGTGGACTTTCAAGTTGTGGAGTTTCTAGTTGTAGAGTTTCTAGTTGCGCAGTTTTCTAGTTGGGGAGTCTGTAGTTGTGGAGTTTCTAGTTGTGGAATTTCTAGTTGTGGAGTCTCTAGTTGCGGAGTGAGCTTCTAGTTGCGGAGTTTCTGGTTGTGGAGTTTCTAGTTGCGGAGTCAGTAGTTGTGGGGTTTCTAGTTGTGGAGTTTCTAGTTGTGTATTTTCTAGCTGTGGAGTTTCTATTTGCGGAGTTTCCAGTTGCAGAGTTTCTAGTTGTGGATTTTTTAGCTGTGGAATTTCTGGTTGCAGAGTTTTTAGTTGCGGTGTTTCTAGTTGTGGAGTTTCTAGTTGTTGAGTTTCTAGTTGCCGAGTTCTTTAGTTGCGAAGTCTCAAGTTGTAGAGTTTCTAGTTGCGGAGTTTCTAGTTGTGGAGTTTCTAGTTGTGGAGTCTTTAGTTGTGGAGTCTCTAGTTGTGGAGTTTCTAGTTGTGGAGTGTCTACTTGTGGAGTTTCTAGTTGTAGAGTTTCTATTTGTAGTTTTTAGTTTTGGAGTTTGTAGTTGTAGATTTTCTAGTTGCAGAGTTCCTAGTTTTGGAGTATCTAGTTAAGGAGTCTCTAATTGTGCAGTCTCTAGTTTTGGAGTCTCTAGTTGTGGAGTTTCTGATTGTGGAGTTTATAAATGTGGAATTTCTAGCTGTGGAGATTCTAGTTGCGGAGTTTCTAGTTGCAGAGTTTCTAGTGGTGGAGTTTCTAGTTGTAGAGTTTTAGTTGTGGAGTTTAAAGTTGTGGAATTTATAGGTGTTGAGTTTCTAGTTTTGAGTTTCTAGCTTTCCGGTTTCTAGTTACGGAGTTTCTAGTTGTGGAGTTTCTAGTTGTGGAGTTTCTAGTGTTGGAGCTTTTAGTTGAGGAGTCTCTAGTGTTTGAGTTTCTAGTTGTGGAGGTTCTAGTTGTGGAGTTTCTAGTTGCGGAGTTTCTGGCTGTGGAGTTTCTAGTTGTGGAGTTTCTAGTTGCGAAGTCTCAAGTTGTGGAGTTTCTAGTTGTGGAGTTTCTAGTTGTGGAGCTTCTAGTTATGGGGTTCGTAGTTGTGGGGTTCGTAGTTGTGGAGTTTCTAGTTGCAGAGTTTCTCGTTGTGAAGTCTCAAGTTGTGGAGTTTCTAGTTGTGGAGTTTCTAGTTGTGGAGCTTCTAGTTGCGGGGTTCGTAGTTGTGGGGTTCGTAGTTGTGGAGTTTCTAGTTGCGGAGTTTCTCGTTGTGAAGTTTCTAGTTGTGGAGTTCCTAGTTGTGGAGTTTCTAGTAGTTGAGTTTCTAGTTGCCGAGTTTCTAGTTGCGAAGTCTCAAGTCGTGGAGTTTTTAGCTGTGGAGTTTCTAGTGTCAGAGCTTCTAGTTGCGGAGTTTCTATTTGCGGAGTTTCTAGTTGTGGAATTTGTAGTTGTGGAGTATATAGTTGTGGTGTTTCAGGTTGTGGAGTTTCTAGTTGTGGAGTTTCTAGTTGCGGAGTTTTCTAGTTGCGGAGTCTGTAGTTGTGGAGTTTCTAGTTGTGGAATTTCTAGTTACGGAGTTTCTAGTTGTGGAGCTTTTAGTTGAGGAGTCTCTAGTTGTTGAGTCTCTAGTTGTGGAATTTGTGGTTGTGGAGTGTCTAGTTGCAGAGTTTCAAGTTGTAGAGTTTCTAGTTGCGGAGTCTCTAGTTGTAGAGTTTCTAGTTGCGGAGTTTCTAGCTGTGGAGATTCTAGTGGCGGGGTCTCTAGTTGTGCAGTCTGTAGTTGTGGAGTCTGTAGTTGTGGAGTTTCTAGTTGCAGGGTTTCTAGTTGCGGAGTTTTCTAGTTGTGGATTTTCTAGTTGCGGAGTTTCTAGTTGCGGAGTTTCAAGTTGTGGAGTTTCTGGTTGTGGAGTTTCAAGTTGTGGAATTTATAGGTGTGGAGTTTCTAGTTGTGGAGTTTCTGGTTTTCGGGTTTCTAGTTACGGAGTTTCTAGTAGTGGAGTTTCTAGTTGTGGAGCCTTTAGTTGAGGAGTCTCTAGTTGTTGAGTCTCTAGTTGTTGAGTCTCAAGTTGTGGAAGTTCTAGTTGTGGAGTTTCTAGTTGCGGAGTTTCTAGTTACAGAGTTTCTAGTTGCGGAGTTTTCTAGTTGGAGATTCCAGTGGCGGAGTTTCTAGTGGCGGAGTTTCAAGTTGTGGAGTTTCTCGTTGTGGAGTTTCTTGTTGTGGAGTTTCTAGTTGCGGAGTTTCTAGTTGTGGAGTTTCTAGTTGTGGAGTTTCTAGTAGTTGAGTTTCTAGTTGTGGAGTTTCTAGTTGCGGTGTTTCTAGTTGTGGAGTTTCTAGTTGTTGAGTTTCTAGTTGCCGAGTTCTTTAGTTGCGAAGTCTCAAGTTGTAGAGTTTCTAGCTGTGGAGTTTCTAGTTGCGGAGTTTCTAGTTGCGGAGTTTCTAGTTGTGGAGTTTTTAGTTGTGGAGTTTCTAGTTGCGAAGTCTCAAGTTGTGGAGTTTCTAGTTGTGGAGTTTCAAGTTGTGGAGCTTCTAGTGGCGGGGTTCGTAGTTGTGGGGTTCGTAGTTGTGGAGTTTCTAGTTGCGGAGTTTCAAGTTGTAGAGTTTCTCGTTGTGGAGTCTCTAGTTGTGGATTGTCTAGCTGTGGAGTTTCTAGTTGCGGAGTTTTTAGTTGCGGAGTTTCTCGTTGTGAAGTTTCTAGTTGTGGAGTTTCTAGTTGTGGAGTTTCTAGTTGTGGAGTTTCTAGTTGTGTATTTTCTAGCTGTGGAGTTTCTATTTGCGGAGTTTCCAGTTGCAGAGTTTCTAGTTGTGGATTTTCTAGCTGTGGAATTTCTGGTTGCAGAGTTTTTAGTTGCGGTGTTTCTAGTTGTGGAGTTTCTAGTTGTTGAGTTTCTAGTTGCCGAGTTCTTTAGTTGCGAAGTCTCAAGTTGTAGAGTTTCTAGTTGCGGAGTTTCTAGTTGTGGAGTTTCTAGTTGTGGAGTCTTTAGTTGTGGAGTCTCTAGTTGTGGAGTTTCTAGTTGTGGAGTGTCTACTTGTGGAGTTTCTAGTTGTAGAGTTTCTATTTGTAGTTTTTAGTTTTGGAGTTTGTAGTTGTAGATTTTCTAGTTGCAGAGTTCCTAGTTTTGGAGTATCTAGTTAAGGAGTCTCTAATTGTGCAGTCTCTAGTTTTGGAGTCTCTAGTTGTGGAGTTTCTGATTGTGGAGTTTATAAATGTGGAATTTCTAGCTGTGGAGATTATAGTTGCGGAGTTTCTAGTTGCAGAGTTTCTAGTGGTGGAGTTTCTAGTTGTAGAGTTTTAGTTGTGGAGTTTAAAGTTGTGGAATTTATAGGTGTTGAGTTTCTAGTTTTGAGTTTCTAGCTTTCCGGTTTCTAGTTACGGAGTTTCTAGTTGTGGAGTTTCTAGTTGTGGAGTTTCTAGTGTTGGAGCTTTTAGTTGAGGAGTCTCTAGTGTTTGAGTTTCTAGTTGTGGAGGTTCTAGTTGTCGAGTTTCTAGTTGCGGAGTTTCTGGCTGTGGAGTTTCTAGTTGTGGAGTTTCTAGTTGCGAAGTCTCAAGTTGTGGAGTTTCTAGTTGTGGAGTTTCTAGTTGTGGAGCTTCTAGTTATGGGGTTCGTAGTTGTGGGGTTCGTAGTTGTGGAGTTTCTAGTTGCAGAGTTTCTCGTTGTGAAGTCTCAAGTTGTGGAGTTTCTAGTTGTGGAGTTTCTAGTTGTGGAGCTTCTAGTTGTGGGGTTCGTAGTTGTGGGGTTCGTAGTTGTGGAGTTTCTAGTTGCGGAGTTTCTCGTTGTGAAGTTTCTAGTTGTGGAGTTCCTAGTTGTGGAGTTTCTAGTAGTTGAGTTTCTAGTTGCCGAGTTTCTAGTTGCGAAGTCTCAAGTCGTGGAGTTTTTAGCTGTGGAGTTTCTAGTGTCAGAGCTTCTAGTTGCGGAGTTTCTATTTGCGGAGTTTCTAGTTGTGGAATTTGTAGTTGTGGAGTATATAGTTGTGGTGTTTCAGGTTGTGGAGTTTCTAGTGGCGGAGTTTCTAGTTGCAGAGTTTCTAGTTGCGGAGTTTTCTAATTTTGGAGTTTCTAGTTGCGGAGTTTCTAGTTGTGGAGCTTCAAGTTGTGGAGTTTCTAGTTGTGGAGTTTGTAGTTGTGGAGTATCTAGTTGTGGGCTTTCAAGTTGTGGAGTTTCTAGTTGTGGAGTTTCTAGTTGCGGAGTTTTCTAGTTGCGGAGTCTGTAGTTGTGGAGTTTCTAGTTGTGGAATTTCTAGTTACGGAGTTTCTAGTTGTGAAGCTTTTAGTTGAGGAGTCTCTAGTTGTTGAGTCTCTAGTTGTGGAATTTGTGGTTGTGGAGTGTCTAGTTGCAGAGTTTCAAGTTGTAGAGTTTCTAGTTGCGGAGTCTCTAGTTGTAGAGTTTCTAGTTGCGGAGTTTCTAGCTGTGGAGATTCTAGTGGCGGGGTCTCTAGTTGTGCAGTCTGTAGTTGTGGAGTCTGTAGTTGTGGAGTTTCTAGTTGCAGGGTTTCTAGTTGCGGAGTTTTCTAGTTGTGGAGTTTCTAGTTGTGGAGCTTCTAGTTGTGGAGTTTCTAGTTGTAGTGTTTGTAGTTGTGGAGTATCTAGTTGTGGACTTTCAAGTTGTGGAGTTTCTAGTTGTGGAGTTTCTAGTTGCGAAGTTTTCTAGTTGCGGAGTCTGTAGTTGTGGAGTTTCTAGTTGTGGAATTTCTAGTTACGGAGTTTCTAGTTGTGGAGCTTTTAGTTGCGGAGTTTGAAGTTGTGGAGTTTCTAGCTGTGGAGTTTCTAGTTGCAGGGTTTCTAGTTGCGGAGTTTTCTAGTTGTGGAGTTTCTAGTTGCGGAGTTTCTAGCTGCGGAGTTTCAAGTTGTGGAGTTTCTAGTTGTGGAGTTTCTAGTTGTTGAGTTTTTAGTTGTGGAGTCTCTAGTTGTGGAGTCTCTAGTTGTGGAGTTTCTAGTTGTGGAGTGTCCACTTGTGGAGTTTCTAGTTGTGGAGTTTCTAGCTGTGGAGTTTCTAGTTGCAGGGTTTCTAGTTTCGGAGTTTCTAGCTGTGGAGTTTCTAGTAGCGGAGTCTCTAGTTGTGCAGTCTCTGGTTTTAGAGTCTCTGGTTGTGGAGTTTCTAGTTGTGGAGTTTTTAGTTGCGAAGTGTCTAGTTATGGGGTTGTAAAGTTTCTAGTTGTGGAGTTTCTAGTTGCGGAGTTTCTAGCTGTGGAGTTTCAAGTTGCGGAGTCTCTAGTTATGCAGTCTCTAGTTGTGGAGTCTCTGGCTGTGGAGTTTCTAGTTGTGGAGTTTCTAGTTGCGGAGTTTCTAGCTGTGGAGTTTCAAGTTGCGGAGTCTCTAGTTATGCAGTCTCTAGTTGTGGAGTCTCTGGCTGTGGAGTTTGTAGTTGTGGAGTTTGTAGTTGTGGAGTTTGTAGTTGTGGAGTTTCTAGTTGTGGAGTCTCTAGTTGTGGAGTTTCTAGTTGTGGAGTTTCTAGTTGGGAAGTCTCAAGTTGTGGAGTTTCTAGTATGGAGTTTCTAGTTGTGGAGTTTCTAGTTGTGGGGTTCGTAGTTGTGGGGTTCGTAGTTGTGCAGTTTCTAGTTGTGGAGTCTCTACTTGTGAAGTTTCCATTTGCGGTGTTTCTAGCTGTGGAGTTTCTAGTTGCGGAGTTTCTAGATGCAGAGTTTCTAGTTGCGAAGTTTTCTAGTTGTGGAGATTCCAGTAGCGGAGTTCCAAGTTGTGGAGTTTCCAGTTGTGGAGTTTCTAGTTGTGAAGTTTTTAGTTGTGGCGGATCTAGTAGCGGCGTTTCAAGTTGTGGAGTTGATAGTTTTGGATTTTGAAGTTGTAGAGTTAATAGTTGCGAATCGTCTAGTTGTGAAGTTTCTAGTTGCGGAGTTTTCTAGTTGCTGAGTCTGTAGTTGTGGAGTTTTTAGTTGTGGACTTTCTAGTTGTGGAGTTACTAGTTGTGGAGTTTGTAGTTTTGGAGTATCTTATTGTTGGGTTTGAAGCTGTGGAGTTTCTGGCTGTGGAGTTTCTAGTTGTGTGGTTTCTAGTTGTTGAGTTTCTGGTTGCCGAGTTTCTAGTTGCGAAATCTCAAGTCGTGGAGTTTCTAGCTGCGGAGTTTCTAGTTGCGGAGCTTCTAGTTGCGGAGTTTCTAGTTGCGGAGTTTCTAGTTGTGGATTTTGTAGTTGTGGAGTATATAGTTGTGGTGTTTCATGTTGTGGAGTTTCTAGTTGTGGAGTTTCTAATTGCAGAGTTTCTAGTTCCGGAGTTTTCTAGTTGTGGAGTTTCTAGTTGCGGAGTTTCTAGTTGTGGAGCTTCAAGTTGTGGATTTTCTCGTTGTGGAGTTTCTAGTTGTGGAGTTTGTAGTTGTGGAGTATCTAGTTGTGGACTTTCAAGTTGTGGAGTTTCTAGTTGTGGAGTTTCTAGTTGCGGAGTTTTCTAGTTGGGGAGTCTGTAGTTGTGGAGTTTCTAGTTGTGGAATTTCTAGTTGTGGAGTCTCCAGTTGCGGAGTGAGTTTCTAGTTGCGGAGTTTCTAGTTGTGGAGTTTCTAGTTGCGGAGTTTTCTAGTTGCGGAGTCTGTAGTTGTGGAGTTTCTAGTTGTGGAATTTCTAGTTACGGAGTTTCTAGTTGTGGAGCTTTTAGTTGAGGAGTCTCTAGTTGTTGAGTCTCTAGTTGTGGAATTTGTGGTTGTGGAGTGTCTAGTTGCAGAGTTTCAAGTTGTAGAGTTTCTAGTTGCGGAGTCTCTAGTTGTAGAGTTTCTAGTTGCGGAGTTTCTAGCTGTGGAGATTCTAGTGGCGGGGTCTCTAGTTGTGCAGTCTGTAGTTGTGGAGTCTGTAGTTGTGGAGTTTCTAGTTGCAGGGTTTCTAGTTGCGGAGTTTTCTAGTTGTGGAGTTTCTAGTTGTGGAGCTTCTAGTTGTGGAGTTTCTAGTTGTAGTGTTTGTAGTTGTGGAGTATCTAGTTGTGGACTTTCAAGTTGTGGAGTTTCTAGTTGTGGAGTTTCTACTTGCGAAGTTTTCTAGTTGCGGAGTCTGTAGTTGTGGAGTTTCTAGTTGTGGAATTTCTAGTTACGGAGTTTCTAGTTGTGGAGCTTTTAGTTGCGGAGTTTGAAGTTGTGGAGTTTCTAGCTGTGGAGTTTCTAGTTGCAGGGTTTCTAGTTGCGGAGTTTTCTAGTTGTGGAGTTTCTAGTTGCGGAGTTTCTAGCTGCGGAGTTTCAAGTTGTGGAGTTTCTAGTTGTGGAGTTTCTAGTTGTTGAGTTTTTAGTTGTGGAGTCTCTAGTTGTGGAGTCTCTAGTTGTGGAGTTTCTAGTTGTGGAGTGTCCACTTGTGGAGTTTCTAGTTGTGGAGTTTCTAGCTGTGGAGTTTCTAGTTGCAGGGTTTCTAGTTTCGGAGTTTCTAGCTGTGGAGTTTCTAGTTGCGGAGTCTCTAGTTGTGCAGTCTCTGGTTTTAGAGTCTCTGGTTGTGGAGTTTCTAGTTTATTTATTTATTTATTTACAGATACTGCAATCACCTTTGGTGATTTTAGCAGGGTGGTACATGAAGTTAGTCATGAACAAATGGCAAGTACATTGACATATAATATATACAGGTTATACAATGTCTATAGGGCAAATACACACTTCAACTGGCAATATCATACAATAAAAAATAGAAGACTGCAATTATACAAGCATGTACAGTGGTATGTAATACGATTCAACAATTCAACTGGTTAGTGCACTTTCTAATTTCGAGGAAAACAATGCCAATGAGGGTGCTGAAACAATTGCATTAGTTAGTTTGTTCCACTCGACTATGGTGCGAGGAAAAAATGAATACTTTTTTGTGGAGTTTCTAGTTGCGAAGTGTCTAGTTATGGAGTTGTAAAGTTTCTAGTTGTGGAGTTTCTAGTTGCGGAGTTTCTGGTTGTGAAGTTTCTAGTTGTGGAGTTTCTAGTTGTGGAGTTTCTAGTTGTGGAGTCTGTAGTTGTGGAGTATCTAATTGTTGGGTTTCAAGTTGTGGAGTTTCTAGTGGGGGAGTTTCTAGTTGCAGAGTTTCTAGTTGCGGAGTTTTGTAGTTGTGGAGTTTCTAGTTGCGGAGTTTCTAGTTGTGGAGCTTCAAGTTGTGGAGCTTCTAGTTGTGGAGTTTCTAGTTGTAGTGTTTGTAGTTGTGGAGTATCTAGTTGTGGACTTTCAAGTTGTGGAGTTTCTAGTTGTGGAGTTTCTAGTTGCGAAGTTTTCTAGTTGCGGAGTCTGTTGTTGTGGAGTTTCTAGTTGTGCAATTTCTAGTTACGGAGTTTCTAGTTGTGGAGCTTTTAGTTGCGGAGTTTGAAGTTGTGGAGTTTCTAGCTGTGGAGTTTCTAGTTGCAGGGTTTCTAGTTGCGGAGTTTCAAGTTGTGGAGTTTCTAGTTGTGGAGTTTCTAGTTGTTGAGTTTTTAGTTGTGGAGTCTCTAGTTGTGGAGTCTCTAGTTGTGGAGTTTCTAGTTGTGGAGTGTCCACTTGTGGAGTTTCTAGTTGTGGAGTTTCTAGCTGTGGAGTTTCTAGTTGCAGGGTTTCTAGTTTCGGAGTTTCTAGCTGTGGAGTTTCTAGTTGCGGAGTCTCTAGTTGTGCAGTCTCTGGTTTTAGAGTCTCTGGTTGTGGAGTTTCTAGTTTATTTATTTATTTATTTACAGATACTGCAATCACCTTTGGTGATTTTAGCAGGGTGGTACATGAAGTTAGTCATGAACAAATGGCAAGTACATTGACATAAAATATATATAACGGTTATACAATGTCTATAGGGCAAATACACACTTCAACTGGCAATATCATACAATAAAAAATAGAAGACTGCAATTATACAAGCATGTACAGTGGTATGTAATACGATTCAACAATTCAACTGGTTAGTGCACTTTCTAATTTCGAGGAAAACAATGCCAATGAGGGTGCTGAAACAATTGCATTAGTTAGTTTGTTCCACTCGACTATGGTGCGAGGAAAAAATGAATACTTTTTTGTGGAGTTTCTAGTTGCGAAGTGTCTAGTTATGGAGTTGTAAAGTTTCTAGTTGTGGAGTTTCTAGTTGCGGAGTTTCTAGCTGTGGAGTTTGAAGTTGCGGAGTCTCTAGTTGTGAAGTCTCTAGTTGTGGAGTCTCTGGCTGTGGAGTTTCTAGTTGTGGAGTTTCTATTTGCGGAGTTTCTTGTTGCGGAGTTTCTAGTTGTGGATTTTCTGGCAGTGGAGTTTCTAGTTGCGGAGTTTCTAGCTGTGGAGTTTCAAGTTGCGGAGTCTCTAGTTGTGCAGTCTCTAGTTGTGGAGTCTCTGGCTGTGGAGTTTCTAGTTGTGGAGTTTCTATTTCGGAGTTTCTTGTTGCGGAGTTTCTAGTTGTGGATTTTCTGGCAGTCGAGTTTCTAGTTGTGGAGTTTCTAGTTGTGGAGTTTCTAGTTGTGGAGTCTCTAGTTGTGGAGTTTCTAGTTGTGGAGTTTCTAGTTGGGAAGTCTCAAGTTGTGGAGTTTCTAGTTGTGGAGTTTCTAGTTGTGGAGTTTCTAGTTGTGGGGTTCGTAGTTGTGGGGTTCGTAGTTGTGCAGTTTCTAGTTGTGGAGTCTCTACTTGTGAAGTTTCCATTTGTGGTGTTTCTAGCTGTGGAGTTTCTAGTTGCGGAGTTTCTAGATGCAGAGTTTCTAGTTGCGGAGTTTTCTAGTTGTGGAGATTCCAGTGGCGGAGTTTCTAGTTGCGGAGTTCCAAGTTGTGGAGTTTCCAGTTGTGGAGTTTCTAGTTGTGAAGTTTTTAGTTGTGGCGTATCTGGTAGCGGCGTTTCAAGTTGTGGAGTTGATAGTTTTGGATTTTGAAGTTGCAGAATTAATAGTTGCGAATCGTCTAGTTGTGGAGTTTCTAGTTGCGGAGTTTTCTAGTTGCTGAGTCTGTAGTTGTGGAGTTTCTAGTTGTGGAGTTTCTAGTTGTGGAGTTTATAGTGTTGGAGCTTTTAGTTGAGGAGTCTCTAGTGTTTGAGTTTCTAGTTGTGGAGGTTCTAGTTGTGGAGTTTCTAGTTGCGGAGTTTCTGGCTGTGGAGTTTCTAGTTGTGGAGTTTCTAGTTGCGAAGTCTCAAGTTGTGGAGTTTCTAGTTGTGGAGTTTCTAGTTGTGCAGCTTCTAGTTGTGGGGTTCGTAGTTGTGGGGTTCGTAGTTGTGGAGTTTCTAGTTGCAGAGTTTCTCGTTGTGAAGTCTCAAGTTGTGGAGTTTCTAGTTGTGGAGTTTCTAGTTGTGGAGCTTCTAGTTGTGGGGTTCGTAGTTGTGGGGTTCGTAGTTGTGGAGTTTCTAGTTGCGGAGTTTCTCGTTGTGAAGTTTCTAGTTGTGGAGTTTCTAGTTGTGGAGTTTCTAGTTGTGGAGCTTTTAGTTGAGGAGTCTCTAGTTGTTGAGTTTCTAGTTGCGGAAGTTCTAGTTGTGGAGTTTCTAGTTGCGGAGTTTCTGGCTGTGGAGTTTCTAGTTGCGGAGTTTCTAGTTGTGGAGTTTCTAGTTGTGAGGTTCGTAGCTTTGGAGATTCTACTGGTGGAGTCTCTAGTTGTGCAGTCTCTAGTTGTGGAGTCTGTAGTTGTGGAGTTTCTAGTTGCGGAGTTTGAAGTTGTGGAGTTTCTAGCTGTGGAGTTTCTAGTTGCAGGGTTTCTAGTTGCGGAGTTTTCTAGTTGTGGAGTTTCTAGTTGCGGAGTTTCAAGTTGTGGAGTTTCTTGTTGTGGAGTTTCAAGTTGTGCAATTAATAGGTGTGGAGTTTCTAGATGTGGAGTTTCTGGTTTTCGGGTTTCTAGTTACGGAGTTTCTAGTAGTGGAGTTTCTAGTTGTGGAGCTTTTAGTTGAGGAGTCTCTAGTTGTTGAGTCTCTAGTTGTGGAAGTTCTAGTTGTGGAGTTTCTAGTTGCGGAGTTTCTAGTTGCAGAGTTTCTAGTTGCGGAGTTTTCTAGTTGTGGAGATTCTAGTGGCGGAGTTTCTAGTTGCGGAGTTTCAAGTTGTGGAGTTTCTCGTTGTGGAGTTTTTAGTTGTAGAGTTTCTAGTTGCGGAGTTTCTAGTTGTGGAGTTTCTAGTTGTGGAGTTTCTAGTAGTTGAGTTTCTAGTTGTCGAGTTTCTAGTTGCGAAGTCTAAAGTCGTGGAGTTTCTAGCTGTGGAGTTTCTAATTGCGGAGCTTCTAGTTAGGGAGTTCCTAGTTGCGGAGTTTCTAGTTGTGGATTTTGTAGTTGTGGGGTATATAGTTGTGGTGTTGCAAGTTGTGGAGTTTCTAGTTGCGGAGTTTCTAGTTGCAGAGTTTCTAATTCCGGAGTTTTCTAGTTGTGGAGTTTCTAGTTGCGGAGTTTCTAGTTGTGGAGCTTCAAGTTGTGGAGTTTCTCGTTGTGGAGTTTCTAGTTGTGGAGTTTGTAGTTGTGGAGTATCTAGTTGTGGACTTTCAAGTTGTGGAGTTTCTAGTTGTAGAGTTTCTAGTTGCGCAGTTTTCTAGTTGGGGAGTCTGTAGTTGTGGAGTTTCTAGTTGTGGAATTTCTAGTTGTGGAGTCTCTAGTTGCGGAGTGAGCTTCTAGTTGCGGAGTTTCTGGTTGTGGAGTTTCTAGTTGCGGAGTCAGTAGTTGTGGGGTTTCTAGTTGTGGAGTTTCTAGTTGTGTATTTTCTAGCTGTGGAGTTTCTATTTGCGGAGTTTCCAGTTGCAGAGTTTCTAGTTGTGGATTTTCTAGCTGTGGAATTTCTGGTTGCAGAGTTTTTAGTTGCGGTGTTTCTAGTTGTGGAGTTTCTAGTTGTTGAGTTTCTAGTTGCCGAGTTCTTTAGTTGCGAAGTCTCAAGTTGTAGAGTTTCTAGTTGCGGAGTTTCTAGTTGTGGAGTTTCTAGTTGTGGAGTCTTTAGTTGTGGAGTCTCTAGTTGTGGAGTTTCTAGTTGTGGAGTGTCTACTTGTGGAGTTTCTAGTTGTAGAGTTTCTATTTGTAGTTTTTAGTTTTGGAGTTTGTAGTTGTAGATTTTCTAGTTGCAGAGTTCCTAGTTTTGGAGTATCTAGTTAAGGAGTCTCTAATTGTGCAGTCTCTAGTTTTGGAGTCTCTAGTTGTAGAGTTTCTGATTGTGGAGTTTATAAATGTGGAATTTCTAGCTGTGGAGATTCTAGTTGCGGAGTTTCTAGTTGCAGAGTTTCTAGTGGTGGAGTTTCTAGTTGTAGAGTTTTAGTTGTGGAGTTTAAAGTTGTGGAATTTATAGGTGTTGAGTTTCTAGTTTTGAGTTTCTAGCTTTCCGGTTTCTAGTTACGGAGTTTCTAGTTGTGGAGTTTCTAGTTGTGGAGTTTCTAGTGTTGGAGCTTTTAGTTGAGGAGTCTCTAGTGTTTGAGTTTCTAGTTGTGGAGGTTCTAGTTGTGGAGTTTCTAGTTGCGGAGTTTCTGGCTGTGGAGTTTCTAGTTGTGGAGTTTCTAGTTGCGAAGTCTCAAGTTGTGGAGTTTCTAGTTGTGGAGTTTCTAGTTGTGGAGCTTCTAGTTATGGGGTTCGTAGTTGTGGGGTTCGTAGTTGTGGAGTTTCTAGTTGCAGAGTTTCTCGTTGTGAAGTCTCAAGTTGTGGAGTTTCTAGTTGTGGAGTTTCTAGTTGTGGAGCTTCTAGTTGCGGGGTTCGTAGTTGTGGGGTTCGTAGTTGTGGAGTTTCTAGTTGCGGAGTTTCTCGTTGTGAAGTTTCTAGTTGTGGAGTTCCTAGTTGTGGAGTTTCTAGTAGTTGAGTTTCTAGTTGCCGAGTTTCTAGTTGCGAAGTCTCAAGTCGTGGAGTTTTTAGCTGTGGAGTTTCTAGTGTCAGAGCTTCTAGTTGCGGAGTTTCTATTTGCGGAGTTTCTAGTTGTGGAATTTGTAGTTGTGGAGTATATAGTTGTGGTGTTTCAGGTTGTGGAGTTTCTAGTGGCGGAGTTTCTAGTTGCAGAGTTTCTAGTTGCGAAGTTTTCTAATTTTGGAGTTTCTAGTTGCGGAGTTTCTAGTTGTGGAGCTTCAAGTTGTGGAGTTTCTAGTTGTGGAGTTTGTAGTTGTGGAGTATCTAGTTGTGGGCTTTCAAGTTGTGGAGTTTCTAGTTGTGGAGTTTCTAGTTGCGGAGTTTTCTAGTTGCGGAGTCTGTAGTTGTGGAGTTTCTAGTTGTGGAATTTCTAGTTACGGAGTTTCTAGTTGTGGAGCTTTTAGTTGAGGAGTCTCTAGTTGTTGAGTCTCTAGTTGTGGAATTTGTGGTTGTGGAGTGTCTAGTTGCAGAGTTTCAAGTTGTAGAGTTTCTAGTTGCGGAGTCTCTAGTTGTAGAGTTTCTAGTTGCGGAGTTTCTAGCTGTGGAGATTCTAGTGGCGGGGTCTCTAGTTGTGCAGTCTGTAGTTGTGGAGTCTGTAGTTGTGGAGTTTCTAGTTGCAGGGTTTCTAGTTGCGGAGTTTTCTAGTTGTGGATTTTCTAGTTGCGGAGTTTCTAGTTGCGGAGTTTCAAGTTGTGGAGTTTCTGGTTGTGGAGTTTCAAGTTGTGGAATTTATAGGTGTGGAGTTTCTAGTTGTGGAGTTTCTGGTTTTCGGGTTTCTAGTTACGGAGTTTCTAGTAGTGGAGTTTCTAGTTGTGGAGCCTTTAGTTGAGGAGTCTCTAGTTGTTGAGTCTCTAGTTGTTGAGTCTCAAGTTGTGGAAGTTCTAGTTGTGGAGTTTCTAGTTGCGGAGTTTCTAGTTACAGAGTTTCTAGTTGCGGAGTTTTCTAGTTGGAGATTCCAGTGGCGGAGTTTCTAGTGGCGGAGTTTCAAGTTGTGGAGTTTCTCGTTGTGGAGTTTCTTGTTGTGGAGTTTCTAGTTGTGGAGTTTCTAGTTGTGGAGCTTCTAGTTGTGGGGTTCGTAGTTGTGGGGTTCGTAGTTGTGGAGTTTCTAGTTGCGGAGTTTCTCGTTGTGAAGTTTCTAGTTGTGGAGTTTCTAGTTGTGGAGTTTCTAGTTGTGGAGCTTTTAGTTGAGGAGTCTCTAGTTGTGGAGTTTCTAGTTGCGGAAGTTCTAGTTGTGGAGTTTCTAGTTGCGGAGTTTCTGGCTGTGGAGTTTCTAGTTGCGGAGTTTCTAGTTGTGGAGTTTCTAGTTGTGAGGTTCGTAGCTTTGGAGATTCTACTGGTGGAGTCTCTAGTTGTGCAGTCTCTAGTTGTGGAGTCTGTAGTTGTGGAGTTTCTAGTTGCGGAGTTTGAAGTTGTGGAGTTTCTAGCTGTGGAGTTTCTAGTTGCAGGGTTTCTAGTTGCGGAGTTTTCTAGTTGTGGAGTTTCTAGTTGCGGAGTTTCAAGTTGTGGAGTTTCTTGTTGTGGAGTTTCAAGTTGTGCAATTAATAGGTGTGGAGTTTCTAGATGTGGAGTTTCTGGTTTTCGGGTTTCTAGTTACGGAGTTTCTAGTAGTGGAGTTTCTAGTTGTGGAGCTTTTAGTTGAGGAGTCTCTAGTTGTTGAGTCTCTAGTTGTGGAAGTTCTAGTTGTGGAGTTTCTAGTTGCGGAGTTTCTAGTTGCAGAGTTTCTAGTTGCGGAGTTTTCTAGTTGTGGAGATTCTAGTGGCGGAGTTTCTAGTTGCGGAGTTTCAAGTTGTGGAGTTTCTCGTTGTGGAGTTTTTAGTTGTAGAGTTTCTAGTTGCGGAGTTTCTAGTTGTGGAGTTTCTAGTTGTGGAGTTTCTAGTAGTTGAGTTTCTAGTTGTCGAGTTTCTAGTTGCGAAGTCTAAAGTCGTGGAGTTTCTAGCTGTGGAGTTTCTAATTGCGGAGCTTCTAGTTAGGGAGTTCCTAGTTGCGGAGTTTCTAGTTGTGGATTTTGTAGTTGTGGGGTATATAGTTGTGGTGTTGCAAGTTGTGGAGTTTCTAGTTGCGGAGTTTCTAGTTGCAGAGTTTCTAATTCCGGAGTTTTCTAGTTGTGGAGTTTCTAGTTGCGGAGTTTCTAGTTGTGGAGCTTCAAGTTGTGGAGTTTCTCGTTGTGGAGTTTCTAGTTGTGGAGTTTGTAGTTGTGGAGTATCTAGTTGTGGACTTTCAAGTTGTGGAGTTTCTAGTTGTAGAGTTTCTAGTTGCGCAGTTTTCTAGTTGGGGAGTCTGTAGTTGTGGAGTTTCTAGTTGTGGAATTTCTAGTTGTGGAGTCTCTAGTTGCGGAGTGAGCTTCTAGTTGCGGAGTTTCTGGTTGTGGAGTTTCTAGTTGCGGAGTCAGTAGTTGTGGGGTTTCTAGTTGTGGAGTTTCTAGTTGTGTATTTTCTAGCTGTGGAGTTTCTATTTGCGGAGTTTCCAGTTGCAGAGTTTCTAGTTGTGGATTTTTTAGCTGTGGAATTTCTGGTTGCAGAGTTTTTAGTTGCGGTGTTTCTAGTTGTGGAGTTTCTAGTTGTTGAGTTTCTAGTTGCCGAGTTCTTTAGTTGCGAAGTCTCAAGTTGTAGAGTTTCTAGTTGCGGAGTTTCTAGTTGTGGAGTTTCTAGTTGTGGAGTCTTTAGTTGTGGAGTCTCTAGTTGTGGAGTTTCTAGTTGTGGAGTGTCTACTTGTGGAGTTTCTAGTTGTAGAGTTTCTATTTGTAGTTTTTAGTTTTGGAGTTTGTAGTTGTAGATTTTCTAGTTGCAGAGTTCCTAGTTTTGGAGTATCTAGTTAAGGAGTCTCTAATTGTGCAGTCTCTAGTTTTGGAGTCTCTAGTTGTGGAGTTTCTGATTGTGGAGTTTATAAATGTGGAATTTCTAGCTGTGGAGATTCTAGTTGCGGAGTTTCTAGTTGCAGAGTTTCTAGTGGTGGAGTTTCTAGTTGTAGAGTTTTAGTTGTGGAGTTTAAAGTTGTGGAATTTATAGGTGTTGAGTTTCTAGTTTTGAGTTTCTAGCTTTCCGGTTTCTAGTTACGGAGTTTCTAGTTGTGGAGTTTCTAGTTGTGGAGTTTCTAGTGTTGGAGCTTTTAGTTGAGGAGTCTCTAGTGTTTGAGTTTCTAGTTGTGGAGGTTCTAGTTGTGGAGTTTCTAGTTGCGGAGTTTCTGGCTGTGGAGTTTCTAGTTGTGGAGTTTCTAGTTGCGAAGTCTCAAGTTGTGGAGTTTCTAGTTGTGGAGTTTCTAGTTGTGGAGCTTCTAGTTATGGGGTTCGTAGTTGTGGGGTTCGTAGTTGTGGAGTTTCTAGTTGCAGAGTTTCTCGTTGTGAAGTCTCAAGTTGTGGAGTTTCTAGTTGTGGAGTTTCTAGTTGTGGAGCTTCTAGTTGCGGGGTTCGTAGTTGTGGGGTTCGTAGTTGTGGAGTTTCTAGTTGCGGAGTTTCTCGTTGTGAAGTTTCTAGTTGTGGAGTTCCTAGTTGTGGAGTTTCTAGTAGTTGAGTTTCTAGTTGCCGAGTTTCTAGTTGCGAAGTCTCAAGTCGTGGAGTTTTTAGCTGTGGAGTTTCTAGTGTCAGAGCTTCTAGTTGCGGAGTTTCTATTTGCGGAGTTTCTAGTTGTGGAATTTGTAGTTGTGGAGTATATAGTTGTGGTGTTTCAGGTTGTGGAGTTTCTAGTTGTGGAGTTTCTAGTTGCGGAGTTTTCTAGTTGCGGAGTCTGTAGTTGTGGAGTTTCTAGTTGTGGAATTTCTAGTTACGGAGTTTCTAGTTGTGGAGCTTTTAGTTGAGGAGTCTCTAGTTGTTGAGTCTCTAGTTGTGGAATTTGTGGTTGTGGAGTGTCTAGTTGCAGAGTTTCAAGTTGTAGAGTTTCTAGTTGCGGAGTCTCTAGTTGTAGAGTTTCTAGTTGCGGAGTTTCTAGCTGTGGAGATTCTAGTGGCGGGGTCTCTAGTTGTGCAGTCTGTAGTTGTGGAGTCTGTAGTTGTGGAGTTTCTAGTTGCAGGGTTTCTAGTTGCGGAGTTTTCTAGTTGTGGATTTTCTAGTTGCGGAGTTTCTAGTTGCGGAGTTTCAAGTTGTGGAGTTTCTGGTTGTGGAGTTTCAAGTTGTGGAATTTATAGGTGTGGAGTTTCTAGTTGTGGAGTTTCTGGTTTTCGGGTTTCTAGTTACGGAGTTTCTAGTAGTGGAGTTTCTAGTTGTGGAGCCTTTAGTTGAGGAGTCTCTAGTTGTTGAGTCTCTAGTTGTTGAGTCTCAAGTTGTGGAAGTTCTAGTTGTGGAGTTTCTAGTTGCGGAGTTTCTAGTTACAGAGTTTCTAGTTGCGGAGTTTTCTAGTTGGAGATTCCAGTGGCGGAGTTTCTAGTGGCGGAGTTTCAAGTTGTGGAGTTTCTCGTTGTGGAGTTTCTTGTTGTGGAGTTTCTAGTTGCGGAGTTTCTAGTTGTGGAGTTTCTAGTTGTGGAGTTTCTAGTAGTTGAGTTTCTAGTTGTGGAGTTTCTAGTTGCGGTGTTTCTAGTTGTGGAGTTTCTAGTTGTTGAGTTTCTAGTTGCCGAGTTCTTTAGTTGCGAAGTCTCAAGTTGTAGAGTTTCTAGCTGTGGAGTTTCTAGTTGCGGAGTTTCTAGTTGCGGAGTTTCTAGTTGTGGAGTTTTTAGTTGTGGAGTTTCTAGTTGCGAAGTCTCAAGTTGTGGAGTTTCTAGTTGTGGAGTTTCAAGTTGTGGAGCTTCTAGTGGCGGGGTTCGTAGTTGTGGGGTTCGTAGTTGTGGAGTTTCTAGTTGCGGAGTTTCAAGTTGTAGAGTTTCTCGTTGTGGAGTCTCTAGTTGTGGATTGTCTAGCTGTGGAGTTTCTAGTTGCGGAGTTTTTAGTTGCGGAGTTTCTCGTTGTGAAGTTTCTAGTTGTGGAGTTTCTAGTTGTGGAGTTTCTAGTTGTGGAGTTTCTAGTTGTGTATTTTCTAGCTGTGGAGTTTCTATTTGCGGAGTTTCCAGTTGCAGAGTTTCTAGTTGTGGATTTTCTAGCTGTGGAATTTCTGGTTGCAGAGTTTTTAGTTGCGGTGTTTCTAGTTGTGGAGTTTCTAGTTGTTGAGTTTCTAGTTGCCGAGTTCTTTAGTTGCGAAGTCTCAAGTTGTAGAGTTTCTAGTTGCGGAGTTTCTAGTTGTGGAGTTTCTAGTTGTGGAGTCTTTAGTTGTGGAGTCTCTAGTTGTGGAGTTTCTAGTTGTGGAGTGTCTACTTGTGGAGTTTCTAGTTGTAGAGTTTCTATTTGTAGTTTTTAGTTTTGGAGTTTGTAGTTGTAGATTTTCTAGTTGCAGAGTTCCTAGTTTTGGAGTATCTAGTTAAGGAGTCTCTAATTGTGCAGTCTCTAGTTTTGGAGTCTCTAGTTGTGGAGTTTCTGATTGTGGAGTTTATAAATGTGGAATTTCTAGCTGTGGAGATTATAGTTGCGGAGTTTCTAGTTGCAGAGTTTCTAGTGGTGGAGTTTCTAGTTGTAGAGTTTTAGTTGTGGAGTTTAAAGTTGTGGAATTTATAGGTGTTGAGTTTCTAGTTTTGAGTTTCTAGCTTTCCGGTTTCTAGTTACGGAGTTTCTAGTTGTGGAGTTTCTAGTTGTGGAGTTTCTAGTGTTGGAGCTTTTAGTTGAGGAGTCTCTAGTGTTTGAGTTTCTAGTTGTGGAGGTTCTAGTTGTCGAGTTTCTAGTTGCGGAGTTTCTGGCTGTGGAGTTTCTAGTTGTGGAGTTTCTAGTTGCGAAGTCTCAAGTTGTGGAGTTTCTAGTTGTGGAGTTTCTAGTTGTGGAGCTTCTAGTTATGGGGTTCGTAGTTGTGGGGTTCGTAGTTGTGGAGTTTCTAGTTGCAGAGTTTCTCGTTGTGAAGTCTCAAGTTGTGGAGTTTCTAGTTGTGGAGTTTCTAGTTGTGGAGCTTCTAGTTGTGGGGTTCGTAGTTGTGGGGTTCGTAGTTGTGGAGTTTCTAGTTGCGGAGTTTCTCGTTGTGAAGTTTCTAGTTGTGGAGTTCCTAGTTGTGGAGTTTCTAGTAGTTGAGTTTCTAGTTGCCGAGTTTCTAGTTGCGAAGTCTCAAGTCGTGGAGTTTTTAGCTGTGGAGTTTCTAGTGTCAGAGCTTCTAGTTGCGGAGTTTCTATTTGCGGAGTTTCTAGTTGTGGAATTTGTAGTTGTGGAGTATATAGTTGTGGTGTTTCAGGTTGTGGAGTTTCTAGTGGCGGAGTTTCTAGTTGCAGAGTTTCTAGTTGCGGAGTTTTCTAATTTTGGAGTTTCTAGTTGCGGAGTTTCTAGTTGTGGAGCTTCAAGTTGTGGAGTTTCTAGTTGTGGAGTTTGTAGTTGTGGAGTATCTAGTTGTGGGCTTTCAAGTTGTGGAGTTTCTAGTTGTGGAGTTTCTAGTTGCGGAGTTTTCTAGTTGCGGAGTCTGTAGTTGTGGAGTTTCTAGTTGTGGAATTTCTAGTTACGGAGTTTCTAGTTGTGGAGCTTTTAGTTGAGGAGTCTCTAGTTGTTGAGTCTCTAGTTGTGGAATTTGTGGTTGTGGAGTGTCTAGTTGCAGAGTTTCAAGTTGTAGAGTTTCTAGTTGCGGAGTCTCTAGTTGTAGAGTTTCTAGTTGCGGAGTTTCTAGCTGTGGAGATTCTAGTGGCGGGGTCTCTAGTTGTGCAGTCTGTAGTTGTGGAGTCTGTAGTTGTGGAGTTTCTAGTTGCAGGGTTTCTAGTTGCGGAGTTTTCTAGTTGTGGAGTTTCTAGTTGTGGAGCTTCTAGTTGTGGAGTTTCTAGTTGTAGTGTTTGTAGTTGTGGAGTATCTAGTTGTGGACTTTCAAGTTGTGGAGTTTCTAGTTGTGGAGTTTCTAGTTGCGAAGTTTTCTAGTTGCGGAGTCTGTAGTTGTGGAGTTTCTAGTTGTGGAATTTCTAGTTACGGAGTTTCTAGTTGTGGAGCTTTTAGTTGCGGAGTTTGAAGTTGTGGAGTTTCTAGCTGTGGAGTTTCTAGTTGCAGGGTTTCTAGTTGCGGAGTTTTCTAGTTGTGGAGTTTCTAGTTGCGGAGTTTCTAGCTGCGGAGTTTCAAGTTGTGGAGTTTCTAGTTGTGGAGTTTCTAGTTGTTGAGTTTTTAGTTGTGGAGTCTCTAGTTGTGGAGTCTCTAGTTGTGGAGTTTCTAGTTGTGGAGTGTCCACTTGTGGAGTTTCTAGTTGTGGAGTTTCTAGCTGTGGAGTTTCTAGTTGCAGGGTTTCTAGTTTCGGAGTTTCTAGCTGTGGAGTTTCTAGTAGCGGAGTCTCTAGTTGTGCAGTCTCTGGTTTTAGAGTCTCTGGTTGTGGAGTTTCTAGTTGTGGAGTTTTTAGTTGCGAAGTGTCTAGTTATGGGGTTGTAAAGTTTCTAGTTGTGGAGTTTCTAGTTGCGGAGTTTCTAGCTGTGGAGTTTCAAGTTGCGGAGTCTCAAGTTATGCAGTCTCTAGTTGTGGAGTCTCTGGCTGTGGAGTTTCTAGTTGTGGAGTTTCTAGTTGCGGAGTTTCTAGCTGTGGAGTTTCAAGTTGCGGAGTCTCTAGTTATGCAGTCTCTAGTTGTGGAGTCTCTGGCTGTGGAGTTTGTAGTTGTGGAGTTTGTAGTTGTGGAGTTTCTAGTTGTGGAGTCTCTAGTTGTGGAGTTTCTAGTTGTGGAGTTTCTAGTTGGGAAGTCTCAAGTTGTGGAGTTTCTAGTATGGAGTTTCTAGTTGTGGAGTTTCTAGTTGTGGGGTTCGTAGTTGTGGGGTTCGTAGTTGTGCAGTTTCTAGTTGTGGAGTCTCTACTTGTGAAGTTTCCATTTGTGGTGTTTCTAGCTGTGGAGTTTCTAGTTGCGGAGTTTCTAGATGCAGAGTTTCTAGTTGCGAAGTTTTCTAGTTGTGGAGATTCCAGTAGCGGAGTTCCAAGTTGTGGAGTTTCCAGTTGTGGAGTTTCTAGTTGTGAAGTTTTTAGTTGTGGCGGATCTAGTAGCGGCGTTTCAAGTTGTGGAGTTGATAGTTTTGGATTTTGAAGTTGTAGAGTTAATAGTTGCGAATCGTCTAGTTGTGAAGTTTCTAGTTGCGGAGTTTTCTAGTTGCTGAGTCTGTAGTTGTGGAGTTTTTAGTTGTGGACTTTCTAGTTGTGGAGTTACTAGTTGTGGAGTTTGTAGTTTTGGAGTATCTTATTGTTGGGTTTGAAGCTGTGGAGTTTCTGGCTGTGGAGTTTCTAGTTGTGTGGTTTCTAGTTGTTGAGTTTCTGGTTGCCGAGTTTCTAGTTGCGAAATCTCAAGTCGTGGAGTTTCTAGCTGCGGAGTTTCTAGTTGCGGAGCTTCTAGTTGCGGAGTTTCTAGTTGCGGAGTTTCTAGTTGTGGATTTTGTAGTTGTGGAGTATATAGTTGTGGTGTTTCAAGTTGTGGAGTTTCTAGTTGTGGAGTTTCTAATTGCAGAGTTTCTAGTTCCGGAGTTTTCTAGTTGTGGAGTTTCTAGTTGCGGAGTTTCTAGTTGTGGAGCTTCAAGTTGTGGATTTTCTCGTTGTGGAGTTTCTAGTTGTGGAGTTTGTAGTTGTGGAGTATCTAGTTGTGGACTTTCAAGTTGTGGAGTTTCTAGTTGTGGAGTTTCTAGTTGCGGAGTTTTCTAGTTGGGGAGTCTGTAGTTGTGGAGTTTCTAGTTGTGGAATTTCTAGTTGTGGAGTCTCCAGTTGCGGAGTGAGTTTCTAGTTGCGGAGTTTCTGGTTGTGGAGTTTCTAGTTGCGGAGTAAGTAGTTGTGGGGTTTCTAGTTGCGGAGTCTCTAATTGTGCAGTCTCTAGTTTTGGAGTCTATAGTTGTGGAGTTTCTGGTTGTGGAGTTTATAAATGTGGAATTTCTAGCTGTGGAGACTCTAGTTGCGGAGTTTCTAGTTGCAGAGTTTCTAGTTGAGGAGTTTCTAGTTGTGGAGTTTTAGTTGTGGAGTTTAAAGTCGTGGAATTTATAGGTGTGGAGTTTCTAGTTGTGGAGTTTCTAGTTTTCGGCTTTCTAGTTACGGAGTTTCTAGTTGTGGAGTTTCTAGTTGTGGAGCTTTTAGTTGTGCAGTCTCCAGTTGTGGAGTCTGTAGTTGTGGAGTTTCTAGTTGCGGAGTTTCTAGCTGTGGAGTTTCAAGTTGCGGAGTCTCTAGTTGTGCAGTCTCTAGTTGTGGAGTCTCTGGCTGTGGAGTTTCTAGTTGTGGAGTTTCTATTTGCGGAGTTTCTTGTTGCGGAGTTTCTAGTTGTGGATTTTCTGGCAGTGGAGTTTCTAGTTGCGGAGTTTCTAGTTGTGGAGTTTCTAGTTGTGGAGTCTCTAGTTGTGGAGTTTCTAGTTGTGGAGTTTCTAGTTGGGAAGTCTCAAGTTGTGGAGTTTCTAGTTGTGGAGTTTCTAGTTGTGGGGTTCGTAGTTGTGGGGTTCGTAGTTGTGCAGTTTCTAGTTGTGGAGTCTCTACTTGTGAAGTTTCCATTTGTGGTGTTTCTAGCTGTGGAGTTTCTAGTTGCGGAGTTTCTAGATGCAGAGTTTCTAGTTGCGGAGTTTTCTAGTTGTGGAGATTCCAGTGGCGGAGTTTCTAGTTGCAGAGTTCCAAGTTGTGGAGTTTCCAGTTGTGGAGTTTCTAGTTGTGAAGTTTTTAGTTGTGGCGTATCTAGTAGCGGCGTTTCAAGTTGTGGAGTTGATAGTTTTGGATTTTGAAGTTGTAGAGTTAATAGTTGCGAATCGTCTAGTTGTGGAGTTTCTGGTTGCGGAGTTTTCTAGTTGCTGAGTCTGTAGTTGTGGAGTTACTAGTTGTGGAGTCTGTAGTTTTGGAGTATCTATTTGTTGGGTTTGAAGCTGTGGAGTTTCTGGCTGTGGAGTTTCTAGTTGTGGAGTTTCTAGTTGTTGAGTTTCTGGTTGCCGAGTTTCTAGTTGCGAAGTCTCAAGTCGTGGAGTTTCTAGCTGCGGAGTTTCTAGTTGCGGAGCTTCTAGTTGCGGAGTTTCTAGTTGCGGAGTTTCTAGTTGTGGATTTTGTAGTTGAGGAGTATATAGTTGTGGTGTTTCAAGTTGTGGAGTTTCTAGTTGCGGAGTTTCTAGTTGCAGAGTTTCTAGTTCCGGAGTTTTCTAGTTGTGGAGTTTCTAGTTGCGGAGTTTCTAGTTGTGGAGCTTCAAGTTGTGGAGTTACTCGTTGTGGAGTTTCTAGTTGTGGAGTTTGTAGTTGTGGAGTATCTAGTTGTGGACTTTCAAGTTGTGGAGTTTCCAGTTGTGGAGTTTCTAGTTGCGGAGTTTTCTAGTTGGGGAGTCTGTAGTTGAGGAGTTTCTAGTTGTGGAATTTCTAGTTGTGGAGTCTCTAGTTGCGGAGTGAGTTTCTAGTTGCGGAGTTTCTGGTTGTGGAGTTTTTAGTTGCGGAGTAAGTAGTTGTGGGGTTTCTAGTTGTGGAGTTTCTAGTTGTGGATTTTCTAGCTGTGGAGTTTCTTTGTGCGGAGTTTCTAGTTGCAGAGTTTCTAGTTGTGGATTTTCTAGCTGTGGAATTTCTGGTTGCCGAGTTTTTAGTTGCGGTGTTTCTAGTTGTGGAGTTTCTAGTTGTTGAGTTTCTAGTTGCCGAGTTCTTTAGTTGCGAAGTCTCAAGTTGTAGAGTTTCTAGCTGTGGAGTTTCTAGTTGCGGAGTTTCTAGTTGCGGAGTTTCTAGTTGTGGAGTTTTTAGTTGTGTAGTCTCTAGTTGTGGAGTTTCTAGTTGTGGAGTGTCTACTTGTGGAGTTTCTAGTTGTGGAGTTTCTATTTTTAGTTTTTAGTTTTCGAGTTTGTAGTTGTGGATTTTCTAGTTGCAGAGTTCCTAGTTTTAGAGTATCTAGTCGCGGAGTCTCTAATTGTGCAGTCTCTAGTTTTGGAGTCTATAGTTGTGGAGTTTCTGGTTGTGGAGTTTATAAATGTGGAATTTCTAGCTGTGGAGACTCTAGTTGCGGAGTTTCTAGTTGTGAAGTTTCTAGTTGTGGAGTTTTAGTTGTGGAGTTTAAAGTTGTGGAATTTATAGCTGTGGAGTTTCTAGTTGTGGAGTTTCTAGTTTTCGGGTTTCTAGTTACGGAGTTTCTAGTTGTGGAGCTTCTAGTTGTGGAGCTTTTAGTTGAGGAGTCTCTAGTTGTTGAGTTTCTAGTTGCGGAAGTTCTAGTTGTGGAGTTTCTAGTTGCGGAGTTTCTGGCTGTGGAGTTTCTAGTTGCGGAGTTTCTAGTTGTGGAGTTTCTAGTTGTGAGGTTCGTCGCTTTGGAGATTCTAGTGGTGGAGTCTCTAGTTGTGCAGTCTCTAGTTGTGGAGTCTGTAGTTGTGGAGTTTCTAGTTGCGGAGTTTGAAGTTGTGGAGTTTCTAGCTGTGGAGTTTCTAGTTGCAGGGTTTCTAGTTGCGGAGTTTTCTAGTTGTGGAGTTTCTAGTTGCGGAGTTTCAAGTTGTGGAGTTTCTTGTTGTGGAGTTTCAAGTTGTGCAATTAATAGGTGTAGAGTTTCTAGATGTGGAGTTTCTGGTTTTCGGGTTTCTAGTTACGGAGTTTCTAGTAGTGGAGTTTCTAGTTGTGGAGCTTTTAGTTGAGGAGTCTCTAGTTGTTGAGTCTCTAGTTGTTGAGTCTCTAGTTGTGGAAGTTCTAGTTGTGGAGTTTCTAGTTGCGGAGTTTCTAGTTGCAGAGTTTCTAGTTGCGGAGTTTTCTAGTTGTGGAGATTCTAGTGGCGGAGTTTCTAGTTGCGGAGTTTCAAGTTGTGGAGTTTCTCGTTGTGGAGTTTTTAGTTGTGGAGTTTATAGTTGCGGAGTTTCTAGTTTTGGAGTTTCTAGTTGTGGAGTTTCTAGTAGTTGAGTTTCTAGTTGTCGAGTTTCTAGTTGCGAAGTCTAAAGTCGTGGAGTTTCTAGCTGTGGAGTTTCTAGTTGCGGAGCTTCTAGTTAGGGAGTTCCTAGTTGCGGAGTTTCTAGTTGTGGATTTTGTAGTTGTGGGGTATATAGTTGTGGTGTTTCTAGCTGTGGAGTTTCTAGTTGCGGAGTTTCTAGATGCAGAGTTTCTAGTTGCGGAGTTTTCTAGTTGTGGAGATTCCAGTGGCGGAGTTTCTAGTTGCAGAGTTCCAAGTTGTGGAGTTTCCAGTTGTGGAGTTTCTAGTTGTGAAGTTTTTAGTTGTGGCGTATCTAGTAGCGGCGTTTCAAGTTGTGGAGTTGATAGTTTTGGATTTTGAAGTTGTAGAGGTAATAGTTGCGAATCGTCTAGTTGTGGAGTTTCTGGTTGCGGAGTTTTCTAGTTGCTGAGTCTGTAGTTGTGGAGTTACTAGTTGTGGAGTCTGTAGTTTTGGAGTATCTATTTGTTGGGTTTGAAGCTGTGGAGTTTCTGGCTGTGGAGTTTCTAGTTGTGGAGTTTCTAGTTGTTGAGTTTCTGGTTGCCGAGTTTCTAGTTGCGAAGTCTCAAGTCGTGGAGTTTCTAGCTGCGGAGTTTCTAGTTGCGGAGCTTCTAGTTGCGGAGTTTCTAGTTGCGGAGTTTCTTGTTGTGGATTTTGTAGTTGAGGAGTATATAGTTGTGGTGTTTCAAGTTGTGGAGTTTCTAGTTGCGGAGTTTCTAGTTGCAGAGTTTCTAGTTCCGGAGTTTTCTAGTTGTGGAGTTTCTAGTTGCGGAGTTTCTAGTTGTGGAGCTTCAAGTTGTGGAGTTACTCGTTGTGGAGTTTCTAGTTGTGGAGTTTGTAGTTGTGGAGTATCTAGTTGTGGACTTTCAAGTTGTGGAGTTTCCAGTTGTGGAGTTTCTAGTTGCGGAGTTTTCTAGTTGGGGAGTCTGTAGTTGAGGAGTTTCTAGTTGTGGAATTTCTAGTTGTGGAGTCTCTAGTTGCGGAGTGAGTTTCTAGTTGCGGAGTTTCTGGTTGTGGAGTTTTTAGTTGCGGAGTAAGTAGTTGTGGGGTTTCTAGTTGTGGAGTTTCTAGTTGTGGATTTTCTAGCTGTGGAGTTTCTTTGTGCGGAGTTTCTAGTTGCAGAGTTTCTAGTTGTGGATTTTCTAGCTGTGGAATTTCTGGTTGCCGAGTTTTTAGTTGCGGTGTTTCTAGTTGTGGAGTTTCTAGTTGTTGAGTTTCTAGTTGCCGAGTTCTTTAGTTGCGAAGTCTCAAGTTGTAGAGTTTCTAGCTGTGGAGTTTCTAGTTGCGGAGTTTCTAGTTGCGGAGTTTCTAGTTGTGGAGTTTTTAGTTGTGTAGTCTCTAGTTGTGGAGTTTCTAGTTGTGGAGTGTCTACTTGTGGAGTTTCTAGTTGTGGAGTTTCTATTTTTAGTTTTTAGTTTTCGAGTTTGTAGTTGTGGATTTTCTAGTTGCAGAGTTCCTAGTTTTAGAGTATCTAGTTGCGGAGTCTCTAATTGTGCAGTCTCTAGTTTTTGGAGTCTATAGTTGTGGAGTTTCTGGTTGTGGAGTTTATAAATGTGGAATTTCTAGCTGTGGAGACTCTAGTTGCGGAGTTTCTAGTTGCAGAGTTTCTAGTTGTGGAGTTTCTAGTTGTGGAGTTTTAGTTGTGGAGTTTAAAGTTGTGGAATTTATAGGTGTGGAGTTTCTAGTTGTGGAGTTTCTAGTTTTCGGGTTTCTAGTTACGGAGTTTCTAGTTGTGGAGCTTCTAGTTGTGGAGCTTTTAGTTGAGGAGTCTCTAGTTGTTGAGTTTCTAGTTGCGGAAGTTCTAGTTGTGGAGTTTCTAGTTGCGGAGTTTCTAGTTGCGGAGTTTCTAGTTGTGGAGTTTCTAGTTGTGAGGTTCGTCGCTTTGGAGATTCTAGTGGTGGAGTCTCTAGTTGTGCAGTCTCTAGTTGTGGAGTCTGTAGTTGTGGAGTTTCTAGTTGCGGAGTTTGAAGTTGTGGAGTTTCTAGCTGTGGAGTTTCTAGTTGCAGGGTTTCTAGTTGCGGAGTTTTCTAGTTGTGGAGTTTCTAGTTGCGGAGTTTCAAGTTGTGGAGTTTCTTGTTGTGGAGTTTCAAGTTGTGCAATTAATAGGTGTAGAGTTTCTAGATGTGGAGTTTCTGGTTTTCGGGTTTCTAGTTACGGAGTTTCTAGTAGTGGAGTTTCTAGTTGTGGAGCTTTTAGTTGAGGAGTCTCTAGTTGTTGAGTCTCTAGTTGTTGAGTCTCTAGTTGTGGAAGTTCTAGTTGTGGAGTTTCTAGTTGCGGAGTTTCTAGTTGCAGAGTTTCTAGTTGCGGAGTTTTCTAGTTGTGGAGATTCTAGTGGCGGAGTTTCTAGTTGCGGAGTTTCAAGTTGTGGAGTTTCTCGTTGTGGAGTTTTTAGTTGTGGAGTTTATAGTTGCGGAGTTTCTAGTTTTGGAGTTTCTAGTTGTGGAGTTTCTAGTAGTTGAGTTTCTAGTTGTCGAGTTTCTAGTTGCGAAGTCTAAAGTCGTGGAGTTTCTAGCTGTGGAGTTTCTAGTTGCGGAGCTTCTAGTTAGGGAGTTCCTAGTTGCGGAGTTTCTAGTTGTGGATTTTGTAGTTGTGGGGTATATAGTTGTGGTGTTTCTAGCTGTGGAGTTTCTAGTTGCGGAGTTTCTAGATGCAGAGTTTCTAGTTGCGGAGTTTTCTAGTTGTGGAGATTCCAGTGGCGGAGTTTCTAGTTGCAGAGTTCCAAGTTGTGGAGTTTCCAGTTGTGGAGTTTCTAGTTGTGAAGTTTTTAGTTGTGGCGTATCTAGTAGCGGCGTTTCAAGTTGTGGAGTTGATAGTTTTGGATTTTGAAGTTGTAGAGTTAATAGTTGCGAATCGTCTAGTTGTGGAGTTTCTGGTTGCGGAGTTTTCTAGTTGCTGAGTCTGTAGTTGTGGAGTTACTAGTTGTGGAGTCTGTAGTTTTGGAGTATCTATTTGTTGGGTTTGAAGCTGTGGAGTTTCTGGCTGTGGAGTTTCTAGTTGTGGAGTTTCTAGTTGTTGAGTTTCTGGTTGCCGAGTTTCTAGTTGCGAAGTCTCAAGTCGTGGAGTTTCTAGCTGCGGAGTTTCTAGTTGCGGAGCTTCTAGTTGCGGAGTTTCTAGTTGCGGAGTTTCTAGTTGTGGATTTTGTAGTTGAGGAGTATATAGTTGTGGTGTTTCAAGTTGTGGAGTTTCTAGTTGCGGAGTTTCTAATTGCATAGTTTCTAGTTCCGGAGTTTTCTAGTTGTGGAGTTTCTAGTTGCGGAGTTTCTAGTTGTGGAGCTTCAAGTTGTGGAGTTACTCGTTGTGGAGTTTCTAGTTGTGGAGTTTGTAGTTGTGGAGTATCTAGTTGTGGACTTTCAAGTTGTGGAGTTTCCAGTTGTGGAGTTTCTAGTTGCGGAGTTTTCTAGTTGGGGAGTCTGTAGTTGAGGAGTTTCTAGTTGTGGAATTTCTAGTTGTGGAGTCTCTAGTTGCGGAGTGAGTTTCTAGTTGCGGAGTTTCTGGTTGTGGAGTTTTTAGTTGCGGAGTAAGTAGTTGTGGGGTTTCTAGTTGTGGAGTTTCTAGTTGTGGATTTTCTAGCTGTGGAGTTTCTTTGTGCGGAGTTTCTAGTTGCAGAGTTTCTAGTTGTGGATTTTCTAGCTGTGGAATTTCTGGTTGCCGAGTTTTTAGTTGCGGTGTTTCTAGTTGTGGAGTTTCTAGTTGTTGAGTTTCTAGTTGCCGAGTTCTTTAGTTGCGAAGTCTCAAGTTGTAGAGTTTCTAGCTGTGGAGTTTCTAGTTGCGGAGTTTCTAGTTGCGGAGTTTCTAGTTGTGGAGTATTTAGTTGTGTAGTCTCTAGTTGTGGAGTTTCTAGTTGTGGAGTGTCTACTTGTGGAGTTTCTAGTTGTGGAGTTTCTATTTTTAGTTTTTAGTTTTCGAGTTTGTAGTTGTGGATTTTCTAGTTGCAGAGTTCCTAGTTTTAGAGTATCTAGTTGCGGAGTCTCTAATTGTGCAGTCTCTAGTTTTGGAGTCTATAGTTGTGGAGTTTCTGGTTGTGGAGTTTATAAATGTGGAATTTCTAGCTGTGGAGACTCTAGTTGCGGAGTTTCTAGTTGCAGAGTTTCTAGTTGCGGAGTTTCTAGTTGTGGATTTTGTAGTTGTGGGGTATATAGTTGTGGTGTTGCAAGTTGTGGAGTTTCTAGTTGCGGAGTTTCTAGTTGCAGAGTTTCTAGCTCCGGAGTTTTCTAGTTGTGGAGTTTCTAGTTGCGGAGTTTCTAGTTGTGGAGCTTCAAGTTGTGGAGTTTCTCGTTGTGGAGTTTCTAGTTGCGTAGTTTTCTAGTTGGGGAGTCTGTAGTTGTGGAGTTTCTAGTTGTGGAATTTCTAGTTGTGGAGTCTCTAGTTGCGGAGTGAGTTTCTAGTTGCGGAGTTTCTGGTTGTGGAGTTTCTAGTTGCGGAGTCAGTAGTTGTGGGGTTTCTAGTTGTGGAGTTTCTAGTTGTGTATTTTCTAGCTGTGGAGTTTCTATTTGCGGAGTTTCCAGTTGCAGAGTTTCTAGTTGTGGATTTTCTAGTTGTAGAGTTTTAGTTGTGGAGTTTAAAGTTGTGGAATTTATAGGTGTTGAGTTTCTAGTTTTGAGTTTCTAGTTTTCCGGTTTCTAGTTACGGAGTTTCTAGTTGTGGAGTTTCTAGTGTTGGAGCTTTTAGTTGAGGAGTCTCTAGTGTTTGAGTTTCTAGTTGTGGAGGTTCTAGTTGTGGAGTTTCTAGTTGCGGAGTTTCTGGCTGTGGAGTTTCTAGTTGTGGAGTTTCTAGTTGCGAAGTCTCAAGTTGTGGAGTTTCTAGTTGTGGAGTTTCTAGTTGTGGAGCTTCTAGTTGTGGGGTTCGTAGTTGTGGGGTTCGTAGTTGTGGAGTTTCTAGTTGCAGAGTTTCTCGTTGTGAAGTCTCAAGTTGTGGAGTTTCTAGTTGTGGAGTTTCTAGTTGTGGAGCTTCTAGTTGTGGAGTTCGTAGTTGTGGGGTTCGTAGTTGTGGACTTTCTAGTTGCGGAGTTTCTCGTTGTGAAGTTTCTAGTTGTGGAGTTTCTAGTTGTGGAGTTTCTAGTAGTTGAGTTTATGGTTGCCGAGTTTCTAGTTGCGAAGTCTCAAGTCGTGGAGTTTTTAGCTGTGGAGTTTCTAGTTGCAGAGCTTCTAGTTGCGGAGTTTCTAGTTGCGGAGTTTCTAGTTGTGGAATTTGTAGTTGTGGAGTATATAGTTGTGGTGTTTCAGGTTGTGGAGTTTCTAGTGGCGGAGTTTCTAGTTGCAGAGTTTCTAGTTGCGGAGTTTTCTAATTTTGGAGTTTCTAGTTGCGGAGTTTCTAGTTGTGGAGCTTCAAGTTGAGGAGTTTCTAGTTGTGGAGTTTGTAGTTGTGGAGTATCTAGTTGTGGGCTTTCAAGTTGTGGAGTTTCTAGTTGTGGAGTTTCTAGTTGCGGAATTTTCTAGTTGCGGAGTCTGTAGTTGTGGAGTTTCTAGTTGTGAAATTTCTAGTTACGGAGTTTCTAGTTGTGGAGCTTTTAGTTGAGGAGTCTCTAGTTGTTGAGTCTCTAGTTGTGGAATTTCTGGTTGTGGAGTGTCTAGTTGCAGAGTTTCAAGTTGTGGAGTTTCTAGTTGCGGAGTCTCTAGTTGTAGAGTTTCTAGTTGCGGAGTTTCTAGCTGTGGAGATTCTAGTGGCGGGGTCTCTAGTTGTGCAGTCTGTAGTTGTGGAGTCTGTAGTTGTGGAGTTTCTAGTTGCGGAGTTTGAAGTTGTGGAGTTTCTAGCTGTGGAGTTTCTAGCTGTGGAGTTTCTAGCTGTGGAGTTTCTAGTTGCAGGGTTTCTAGTTGCGGAGTTTTCTAGTTGTGGAGTTTCTAGTTGCCGAGTTACTAGTTGCGGAGTTTCAAGTTGTGGAGTTTCTGGTTGTGGAGTTTCAAGTTGTGGAATTTATAGGTGTGGAGTTTCTAGTTGTGGAGTTTCTGGTTTTCGGGTTTCTAGTTACGGAGTTTCTAGTAGTGGAGTTTCTAGTTGTGGAGCCTTTAGTTGAGGAGTCTCTAGTTGTTGAGTCTCTATTTGTTGAGTCTCAAGTTGTGGAAGTTCTAGTTGTGGAGTTTCTAGTTGCGGAGTTTCTAGTTGCAGAGTTTCTAGTTGCGGAGTTTTCTAGTTGGAGATTCTAGTAGCGGAGTTTCTAGTGGCGGAGTTTCAAGTTGTGGAGTTTCTCGTTGTGGAGTTTCTAGTTGTGGAGTTTCTAGTTGCGGAGTTTCTAGTTGTGGAGTTTCTAGTTGTGGAGTTTCTAGTAGTTGAGTTTCTAGTTGTGGAGTTTCTAGTTGCGGTGTTTCTAGTTGTGGAGTTTCTAGTTGTTGAGTTTCTAGTTGCCGAGTTCTTTAGTTGCGAAGTCTCAGTTGTAGAGTTTCTAGCTGTGGAGTTTCTAGTTGCGGAGTTTCTAGTTGCGGAGTTTCTAGTTGTGGAGTTTTTAGTTGTGGAGTTTCTAGTTGCGAAGTCTCAAGTTGTGGAGTTTCTAGTTGTGGAGTTTCAAGTTGTGGAGCTTCTAGTTGCAGGGTTCGTAGTTGTGGGGTTCGTAGTTGTGAAGTTTCTAGTTGCGGAGTTTCAAGTTGTAGAGTTTCTCGTTGTGGAGTCTCTAGTTGTGGATTGTCTAGCTGTGGAGTTTTTAGTTGCGGAGTCTCTCATTGTGAAGTTTCTAGTTGTGGAGTTTCTAGTTGTGGAGTTTCTAGTTGTGGAGTCTGTAGTTGTGGAGTATCTAGTTGTTGGGTTTCAAGTTGTGGAGTTTCTAGTTTTGGAGTTTCTAGTAGTTGAGTTTCTAGTCGCCGAGTTTCTAGTTGCGAAGTCTCAAGTCGTGGAGTTTTTAGCTGTGGAGTTTCCAGTTGCGGAGCTTCTAGTTGCGGAGTTTCTAGTTGCAGAGTTTCTAGTTGTGGAATTTGTAGTTGTGGAGTATATAGTTGTGGTGTTTCAAGTTGTGGAGTTTTTAGCTGTGGAGTTTCTAGTTGCAGGGTTTCTAGTTGCGGAGTTTTCTAGTTGTGGAGTTTCTAGTTGCGGAGTTTCTAGCTGCGGAGTTTCAAGTTGTGGAGTTTCTAGTTGTGGAGTTTCTAGTTGTGGAGTTTTTAGTTGTGGAGTCTCTAGTTGTGGAGTCTCTAGTTGTGGAGTTTCTATTTGTGGAGTGTCTACTTGTGGAGTTTCTAGTTGTGGAGTTTCTAGCTGTGGAGTTTCTAGTTGCAGGGTTTCTAGTTTCGGAGTTTCTAGCTGTGGAGTTTCTAGTTGCGGAGTCTCTAGTTGTGCAGTCTCTGGTTTTAGAGTCTCTGGTTGTGGAGTTTCTAGTTGTGGAGTTTCTAGTTGCGAAGTGTCTAGTTATGAAGTTGTAAAGTTTCTAGTTGTGGAGTTTCTAGTTGCGGAGTTTCTAGCTGTGGAGTTTCAAGTTGCGGAGTCTCTAGTTATGCAGTCTCTAGTTGTGGAGTCTCTGGCTGTGGAGTTTGTAGTTGTGGAGTTTCTAGTTGTGGAGTCTCTAGTTGTGGAGTTTCTAGTTGTGGAGTTTCTAGTTGGGAAGTCTCAAGTTGTGGAGTTTCTAGTTGTGGAGTTTCTAGTTGTGGAGTTTCTAGTTGTGGGGTTCGTAGTTGTGGGGTTCGTAGTTGTGCAGTTTCTAGTTGTGGAGTCTCTACTTGTGAAGTTTCCATTTGTGGTGTTTCTAGCTGTGGAGTTTCTAGTTGCGGAGTTTCTAGATGCAGAGTTTCTAGTTGTGGAGCTTTCTAGTTTTGGAGATTCCAGTGGCGGAGTTTCTAGTTGCGGAGTTCCAAGTCGTGGAGTTTCCAGTTGTGGAGTTTCTAGTTGTGAAGTTTTTAGTTGTGGCGGATCTAGTAGGGGCGTTTCAAGTTGTGGAGTTGATAGTTTTGGATTTTGAAGTTGTAGAGTTAATAGTTGCGAATCGTCTAGTTGTGGAGTTTCTAGTTGCGGAGTTTTCTAGTTGCTGAGTCTGTAGTTGTGGAGTTTTTAGTTTTGCAGTTTCTAGTTGTGGATTTTCTAGCTGTGGAGTTTCTAGTTGCGGAGTTTTTGGTTGTGGAGTTTTTAGTTGTGGAGTTACTAGTTGTGGAGTTTGTAGTTTTGGAGTATCTATTTGTTGGGTTTGAAGCTGTGGAGTTTCTGGCTGTGGAGTTTCTAGTTGTGGAGTTTCTAGTTGTTGAGTTTCTGGTTGCCGAGTTTCTAGTTGCGAAGTCTCAAGTCTTGGAGTTTCTAGCTGCGGAGTATCTAGTTGTGGACTTTCAAGTTGTGGAGTTTCTAGTTGTAGAGTTTCTAGTTGCGCAGTTTTCTAGTTGGGGAGTCTGTAGTTGTGGAGTTTCTAGTTGTGGAATTTCTAGTTGTGGAGTCTCTAGTTGCGGAGTGAGTTTCTAGTTGCGGAGTTTCTGGTTGTGGAGTTTCTAGTTGCGGAGTCAGTAGTTGTGGGGTTTCTAGTTGTGGAGTTTCTAGTTGTGTATTTTCTAGCTGTGGAGTTTCTATTTGCGGAGTTTCCAGTTGCAGAGTTTCTAGTTGTGGATTTTCTAGCTGTGGAATTTCTGGTTGCAGAGTTTTTAGTTGCGGTGTTTCTAGTTGTGGAGTTTCTAGTTGTTGAGTTTCTAGTTGCCGAGTTCTTTAGTTGCGAAGTCTCAAGTTGTAGTTTCTAGCTGTGGAGTTTCTAGTTGCGGAGTTTCTAGTTGTGGAGTTTCTAGTTGTGGAGTTTTTAGTTGTGGAGTCTCTAGTTGTGGAGTTTCTAGTTGTGGAGTGTCTACTTGTGGAGTTTCTAGTTGTGGAGTTTCTATTTGTAGTTTTTAGTTTTGGAGTTTGTAGTTGTAGATTTTCTAGTTGCAGAGTTCCTAGTTTTGGAGTATCTAGTTAAGGAGTCTCTAATTGTGCAGTCTCTAGTTTTGGAGTCTCTAGTTGTGGAGTTTCTGATTGTGGAGTTTATAAATGTGGAATTTCTAGCTGTGGAGATTCTAGTTGCGGAGTTTCTAGTTGCAGAGTTTTTAGTTGTGGAGTTTCTAGTTGTAGAGTTTTAGTTGTGGAGTTTAAAGTTGTGGAGTTTCTAGTTGTGGAGTTTCTAGTGTTGGAGCTTTTAGTTGAGGAGTCTCTAGTGTTTGAGTTTCTAGTTGTGGAGGTTCTAGTTGTGGAGTTTCTAGTTGCAGAGTTTCTGGCTGTGGAGTTTCTAGTTGTGGAGTTTCTAGTTGCGAAGTCTCAAGTTGTGGAGTTTCTAGTTGTGGAGTTTCTAGTTGTGGAGCTTCTAGTTGTGGGGTTCATAGTTGTGGGGTTCGTAGTTGTGGAGTTTCTAGTTGCAGAGTTTCTCGTTGTGAAGTCTCAAGTTGTGGAGTTTCTAGTTGTGGAGTTTCTAGTTGTGGAGCTTCTAGTTGTGGGGTTCGTAGTTGTGGGGTTCGTAGTTGTGGAGTTTCTAGTTGCGGAGTTTCTCGTTGTGAAGTTTCTAGTTGTGGAGTTTCTAGTTGTGGAGTTTCTAGTTGCCGAGTTCTTTAGTTGCGAAGTCTCAGTTGTAGAGTTTCTAGCTGTGGAGTTTCTAGTTGCGGAGTTTCTAGTTGCGGAGTTTCTAGTTGTGGAGTTTTTAGTTGTGGAGTTTCTAGTTGCGAAGTCTCAAGTTGTGGAGTTTCTAGTTGTGGAGTTTCAAGTTGTGGAGCTTCTAGTTGCGGGGTTCGTAGTTGTGGGGTTCGTAGTTGTGGAGTTTCTAGTTGCGGAGTTTCAAGTTGTAGAGTTTCTCGTTGTGGAGTCTCTAGTTGTGGATTGTCTAGCTGTGGAGTTTTTAGTTGCGGAGTTTTTAGTTGCGGAGTTTCTCATTGTGAAGTTTCTAGTTGTGGAGTTTCTAGTTGTGGAGTTTCTAGTTGTGGAGTCTGTAGTTGTGGAGTATCTAGTTGTTGGGTTTCAAGTTGTGGAGTTTCTAGTTTTGGAGTTTCTAGTAGTTGAGTTTCTAGTCGCCGAGTTTCTAGTTGCGAAGTCTCAAGTCGTGGAGTTTTTAGCTGTGGAGTTTCCAGTTGCGGAGCTTCTAGTTGCGGAGTTTCTAGTTGCAGAGTTTCTAGTTGTGGAATTTGTAGTTGTGGAGTATATAGTTGTGGTGTTTCAAGTTGTGGAGTTTTTAGCTGTGGAGTTTCTAGTTGCAGGGTTTCTAGTTGCGGAGTTTTCTAGTTGTGGAGTTTCTAGTTGCGGAGTTTCTAGCTGCGGAGTTTCAAGTTGTGGAGTTTCTAGTTGTGGAGTTTCTAGTTGTGGAGTTTTTAGTTGTGGAGTCTCTAGTTGTGGAGTCTCTGGTTGTGGAGTTTCTATTTGTGGAGTGTCTACTTGTGGAGTTTCTAGTTGTGGAGTTTCTAGCTGTGGAGTTTCTAGTTGCAGGGTTTCTAGTTTCGGAGTTTCTAGCTGTGGAGTTTCTAGTTGCGGAGTCTCTAGTTGTGCAGTCTCTGGTTTTAGAGTCTCTGGTTGTGGAGTTTCTAGTTGTGGAGTTTCTAGTTGCGAAGTGTCTAGTTATGAAGTTGTAAAGTTTCTAGTTGTGGAGTTTCTAGTTGCGGAGTTTCTAGCTGTGGAGTTTCAAGTTGCGGAGTCTCTAGTTATGCAGTCTCTAGTTGTGGAGTCTCTGGCTGTGGAGTTTGTAGTTGTGGAGTTTCTAGTTGTGGAGTTTCTAGTTGGGAAGTCTCAAGTTGTGGAGTTTCTAGTTGTGGAGTTTCTAGTTGTGGAGTTTCTAGTTGTGGGGTTCGTAGTTGTGGGGTTCGTAGTTGTGCAGTTTCTAGTTGTGGAGTCTCTACTTGTGAAGTTTCCATTTGTGGTGTTTCTAGCTGTGGAGTTTCTAGTTGCGGAGTTTCTAGATGCAGAGTTTCTAGTTGTGGAGCTTTCTAGTTTTGGAGATTCCAGTGGCGGAGTTTCTAGTTGCGGAGTTCCAAGTTGTGGAGTTTCCAGTTGTGGAGTTTCTAGTTGTGAAGTTTTTAGTTGTGGCGGATCTAGTAGGGGCGTTTCAAGTTGTGGAGTTGATAGTTTTGGATTTTGAAGTTGTAGAGTTAATAGTTGCGAATCGTCTAGTTGTGGAGTTTCTAGTTGCGGAGTTTTCTAGTTGCTGAGTCTGTAGTTGTGGAGTTTTTAGTTTTGCAGTTTCTAGTTGTGGATTTTCTAGCTGTGGAGTTTCTAGTTGCGGAGTTTCTGGTTGTGGAGTTTTTAGTTGTGGAGTTACTAGTTGTGGAGTTTGTAGTTTTGGAGTATCTATTTGTTGGGTTTGAAGCTGTGGAGTTTCTGGCTGTGGAGTTTCTAGTTGTGGAGTTTCTAGTTGTTGAGTTTCTGGTTGCCGAGTTTCTAGTTGCGAAGTCTCAAGTCGTGGAGTTTCTAGCTGCGGAGTATCTAGTTGTGGACTTTCAAGTTGTGGAGTTTCTAGTTGTAGAGTTTCTAGTTGCGCAGTTTTCTAGTTGGGGAGTCTGTAGTTGTGGAGTTTCTAGTTGTGGAATTTCTAGTTGTGGAGTCTCTAGTTGCGGAGTGAGTTTCTAGTTGCGGAGTTTCTGGTTGTGGAGTTTCTAGTTGCGGAGTCAGTAGTTGTGGGGTTTCTAGTTGTGGAGTTTCTAGTTGTGTATTTTCTAGCTGTGGAGTTTCTATTTGCGGAGTTTCCAGTTGCAGAGTTTCTAGTTGTGGATTTTCTAGCTGTGGAATTTCTGGTTGCAGAGTTTTTAGTTGCGGTGTTTCTAGTTGTGGAGTTTCTAGTTGTTGAGTTTCTAGTTGCCGAGTTCTTTAGTTGCGAAGTCTCAAGTTGTAGTTTCTAGCTGTGGAGTTTCTAGTTGCGGAGTTTCTAGTTGTGGAGTTTCTAGTTGTGGAGTTTTTAGTTGTGGAGTCTCTAGTTGTGGAGTTTCTAGTTGTGGAGTGTCTACTTGTGGAGTTTCTAGTTGTGGAGTTTCTATTTGTAGTTTTTAGTTTTGGAGTTTGTAGTTGTAGATTTTCTAGTTGCAGAGTTCCTAGTTTTGGAGTATCTAGTTAAGGAGTCTCTAATTGTGCAGTCTCTAGTTTTGGAGTCTCTAGTTGTGGAGTTTCTGATTGTGGAGTTTATAAATGTGGAATTTCTAGCTGTGGAGATTCTAGTTGCGGAGTTTCTAGTTGCAGAGTTTTTAGTTGTGGAGTTTCTAGTTGTAGAGTTTTAGTTGTGGAGTTTAAAGTTGTGGAGTTTCTAGTTGTGGAGTTTCTAGTGTTGGAGCTTTTAGTTGAGGAGTCTCTAGTGTTTGAGTTTCTAGTTGTGGAGGTTCTAGTTGTGGAGTTTCTAGTTGCAGAGTTTCTGGCTGTGGAGTTTCTAGTTGTGGAGTTTCTAGTTGCGAAGTCTCAAGTTGTGGAGTTTCTAGTTGTGGAGTTTCTAGTTGTGGAGCTTCTAGTTGTGGGGTTCATAGTTGTGGGGTTCGTAGTTGTGGAGTTTATAGTTGCAGAGTTTCTCGTTGTGAAGTCTCAAGTTGTGGAGTTTCTAGTTGTGGAGTTTCTAGTTGTGGAGCTTCTAGTTGTGGGGTTCGTAGTTGTGGGGTTCGTAGTTGTGGAGTTTCTAGTTGCGGAGTTTCTCGTTGTGAAGTTTCTAGTTGTGGAGTTTCTAGTTGTGGAGTTTCTAGTAGTTGAGTTTCTAGTTGCCGAGTTTCTAGTTGCGAAGTCTCAATTCGTGGATTTTTTAGCTGTGGAGTTTCTAGTTGCAGAGCTTCTAGTTGCGGAGTTTCTAGTTGCGGAGTTTCTAGTTGTGGAATTTGTAGTTGTGGAGTATATAGTTGTGGTGTTTCAGGTTGTGGAGTTTCTTGTGGCGGAGTTTCTAGTTGCAGAGTTTCTAGTTGCGGAGTTTTCTAATTTTGAAGTTTCTAGTTGCGGAGTTTCTAGGTGTGGAGCTTCAAGTTGTGGAGTTTCTAGTTGTGGAGTTTGTAGTTGTGGAGTAAATAGTTGTGGGCTTTCAAGTTGTGGAGTTTCTAGTTGTGGAGTTTCTAGTTGCGGAGTTTTCTAGTTGCGGAGTCTGTAGTTGTGGAGTTTCTAGTTGTGGAATTTCTAGTTACGGAGTTTCTAGTTGTGGAGCTTTTAGTTGAGGAGTCTCTAGTTGTTGAGTCTCTAGTTGTGGAATTTCTGGTTGTGGAGTGTCTAGTTGCAGAGTTTCAAGTTGTGGAGTTTCTAGTTGCGGAGTCTCTAGTTGTAGAGTTTCTAGTTGCGGAGTTTCTAGCTGTGGAGATTCTAGTGGCGGGGTCTCTAGTTGTGCAGTCTGTAGTTGTGGAGTCTGTAGTTGTGGAGTTTCTAGTTGCGGAGTTTGAAGTTGTGGAGTTTCTAGCTGTGGAGTTTCTAGTTGCAGGGTTTCTAGTTGCGGAGTTTTCTAGTTGTGGAGTTTCTAGTTGCCGAGTTACTAGTTGCGGAGTTTCAAGTTGTGGAGTTTCTGGTTGTGGAGTTTCAAGTTGTGGAATTTATAGGTGTGGAGTTTCTAGTTGTGGAGTTTCTGGTTTTCGGGTTTCTAGTTACGGAGTTTCTAGTAGTGGAGTTTCTAGTTGTTGAGTCTCAAGTTGTGGAAGTTCTAGTTGTGGAGTTTCTAGTTGCGGAGTTTCTAGTTGCAGAGTTTCTAGTTGCGGAGTTTTCTAGTTGGAGATTCTAGTAGCGGAGTTTCTAGTGGCGGAGTTTCAAGTTGTGGAGTTTCTCGTTGTGGAGTTTCTAGTTGTGGAGTTTCTAGTTGCGGAGTTTCTAGTTGTGGAGTTTCTAGTTGTGGAGTTTCTAGTAGTTGAGTTTCTAGTTGTGGAGTTTCTAGTTGCGGTGTTTCTAGTTGTGGAGTTTCTAGTTGTTGAGTTTCTAGTTGCCGAGTTCTTTAGTTGCGAAGTCTCAAGTTGTAGAGTTTCTAGCTGTGGAGTTTCTAGTTGCGGAGTTTCTAGTTGCGGATTTTCTAGTTGCGGAGTTTTAGTTGTGGAGTTTCTAGTTGCGAAGTCTCAAGTTGTGGAGTTTCTAGTTGCGGAGTTTCAAGTTGTGGAGCTTCTAGTTGCGGGGTTCGTAGTTGTGGGGTTCGTAGTTGTGGAGTTTCTAGTTGCGGAGTTTCAAGTTGTAGAGTTTATTGTCGCCGAGTTTCTAGATGCGAAGTCTCAAGTCGTGGAGTTTTTAGCTGTGGAGTTTCCAGTTGCGGAGCTTCTAGTTGCGGAGTTTCTAGTTGCAGAGTTTCTAGTTGTGGAATTTGTAGTTGTGGAGTATATAGTTGTGGTGTTTCAAGTTGTGGAGTTTCTAGCTGTGGAGTTTCTAGTTGCAGGGTTTCTAGATGCGGAGTTTTCTAGTTGTGGAGTTTCTAGTTGCGGAGTTTCTAGCTGCGGAGTTTCAAGTTGTGGAGTTTCTAGTTGTGGAGTTTCTAGTTGTGGAGTTTTTAGTTGTGGAGTCTCTAGTTGTGGAGTCTCTAGTTGTGGAGTTTCTATTTGTGGAGTGTCTACTTGTGGAGTTTCTAGTTGTGGAGTTTCTAGCTGTGGAGTTTCTAGTTGCAGGGTTTCTAGTTTCGGAGTTTCTAGCTGTGGAGTTTCTAGTTGCGGAGTCTCTAGTTGTGCAGTCTCTGGTTTTAGAGTCTCTGGTTGTGGAGTTTCTAGTTGTGGAGTTTCTAGTTGCGGAGTGAGTTTCTAGTTGCGGAGTTTCTGGTTGTGGAGTTTCTAGTTGCGGAGTCAGTAGTTGTGGGGTTTCTAGTTGTGGAGTTTCTAGTTGTGTATTTTCTAGCTGTGGAGTTTCTATTTGCGGAGTTTCCAGTTGCAGAGTTTCTAGTTGTGGATTTTCTAGCTGTGGAATTTCTGGTTGCAGAGTTTTTAGTTGCGGTGTTTCTAGTTGTGGAGTTTCTAGTTGTTGAGTTTCTAGTTGCCGAGTTCTTTAGTTGCGAAGTCTCAAGTTGTAGAGTTTCTAGCTGTGGAGTTTCTAGTTGCGGAGTTTCTAGTTGTGGAGTTTCTAGTTGTGGAGTTTTTAGTTGTGGAGTCTCTAGTTGTGGAGTTTCTAGTTGTGGAGTGTCTACTTGTGGAGTTTCTAGTTGTGGAGTTTCTATTTGTAGTTTTTAGTTTTGGAGTTTGTAGTTGTAGATTTTCTAGTTGCAGAGTTCCTAGTTTTGGAGTATCTAGTTAAGGAGTCTCTAATTGTGCAGTCTCTAGTTTTGGAGTCTCTAGTTGTGGAGTTTCTGATTGTGGAGTTTATAAATGTGGAATTTCTAGCTGTGGAGATTCTAGTTGCGGAGTTTCTAGTTGCAGAGTTTCTAGTTGTGGAGTTTCTAGTTGTAGAGTTTTAGTTGTGGAGTTTAAAGTTGTGGAATTTATAGGTGTTGAGTTTCTAGTTTTGAGTATCTAGTTTTCCGGTTTCTAGTTACGGAGTTTCTAGTTGTGGAGTTTCTAGTTGTGGAGTTTCTAGTGTTGGAGCTTTTAGTTGAGGAGTCTCTAGTGTTTGAGTTTCTAGTTGTGGAGGTTCTAGTTGTGGAGTTTCTAGTTGCGGAGTTTCTGGCTGTGGAGTTTCTAGTTGTGGAGTTTCTAGTTGCGAAGTCTCAAGTTGTGGAGTTTCTAGTTGTGGAGTTTCTAGTTGTGGAGCTTCTAGTTGTGGGGTTCGTAGTTGTGGGGTTCGTAGTTGTGGAGTTTCTAGTTGCAGAGTTTCTCGTTGTGAAGTCTCAAGTTGTGGAGTTTCTAGTTGTGGAGTTTCTAGTTGTGGAGCTTCTAGTTGTGGGGTTCGTAGTTGTGGGGTTCGTAGTTGTGGAGTTTCTAGTTGCGGAGTTTCTCGTTGTGAAGTTTCTAGTTGTGGAGTTTCTAGTTGTGGAGTTTCTAGTAGTTGAGTTTCTAGTTGCCGAGTTTCTAGTTGCGAAGTCTCAAGTCGTAGAGTTTTTAGCTGTGGAGTTTCTAGTTGCAGAGCTTCTAGTTGCGGAGTTTCTAGTTGCGGAGTTTCTAGTTGTGGAATTTGTAGTTGTGGAGTATATAGTTGTGGTGTTTCAGATTGTGGAGTTTCTAGTGGCGGAGTTTCTAGTTGCAGAGTTTCTAGTTGCGGAGTTTTCTAATTTTGGAGTTTCTAGTTGCGGAGTTTCTATTTGTGGAGCTTCAAGTTGTGGAGTTTCTAGTTGTGGAGTTTGTAGTTGTGGAGTATCTAGTTGTGGGCTTTCAAGTTGTGGAGTTTCTAGTTGTGGAGTTTCTAGTTGCGGAGTTTTCTAGTTGCGGAGTCTGTAGTTGTGGAGTTTCTAGTTGTGGAATTTCTAGTTACGGAGTTTCTAGTTGTGGAGCTTTTAGTTGAGGAGTCTCTAGTTGTTGAGTCTCTAGTTGCGGAGTTTCTAGCTGTGGAGATTCTAGTGGCGGGGTCTCTAGTTGTGCAGTCTGTAGTTGTGGAGTCTGTAGTTGTGGAGTTTCTAGTTGCGGAGTTTCTAGTTGTGGAGTTTTTAGTTGTGGAGTTTCTAGTTGCGAAGTCTCAAGTTGTGGAGTTTCTAGTTGTGGAGTTTCAAGTTGTGGAGCTTCTAGTTGCGGGGTTCGTAGTTGTGGGGTTCGTAGTTGTGGAGTTTCTAGTTGCGGAGTTTCAAGTTGTAGAGTTTCTCGTTGTGGAGTCTCTAGTTGTGGATTGTCTAGCTGTGGAGTTTTTAGTTGCGGAGTTTTTAGTTGCGGAGTTTCTCATTGTGAAGTTTCTAGTTGTGGAGTTTCTAGTTGTGGAGTTTCTAGTTGTGGAGTCTGTAGTTGTGGAGTATCTAGTTGTTGGGTTTCAAGTTGTGGAGTTTCTAGTTTTGGAGTTTCTAGTAGTTGAGTTTCTAGTCGCCGAGTTTCTAGTTGCGAAGTCTCAAGTCGTGGAGTTTTTAGCTGTGGAGTTTCCAGTTGCGGAGCTTCTAGTTGCGGAGTTTCTAGTTGCAGAGTTTCTAGTTGTGGAATTTGTAGTTGTGGAGTATATAGTTGTGGTGTTTCAAGTTGTGGAGTTTCTAGCTGTGGAGTTTCTAGTTGCAGGGTTTCTAGTTGCGGAGTTTTCTAGTTGTGGAGTTTCTAGTTGCGGAGTTTCTAGCTGCGGAGTTTCAAGTTGTGGAGTTTCTAGTTGTGGAGTTTCTAGTTGTGGAGTTTTTAGTTGTGGAGTCTCTAGTTGTGGAGTCTCTAGTTGTGGAGTTTCTATTTGTGGAGTGTCTACTTGTGGAGTTTCTAGTTGTGGAGTTTCTAGCTGTGGAGTTTCTAGTTGCAGGGTTTCTAGTTTCGGAGTTTCTAGCTGTGGAGTTTCTAGTTGCGGAGTCTCTAGTTGTGCAGTCTCTGGTTTTAGAGTCTCTGGTTGTGGAGTTTCTAGTTGTGGAGTTTCTAGTTGCGAAGTGTCTAGTTATGAAGTTGTAAAGTTTCTAGTTGTGGAGTTTCCAGTTGCGGAGCTTATAGTTGCGGAGTTTCTAGTTGCAGAGTTTCTAGTTGTGGAATTTGTAGTTGTGGAGTATATAGTTGTGGTGTTTCAAGTTGTGGAGTTTCTAGCTGTGGAGTTTCTAGTTGCAGGGTTTCTAGTTGCGGAGTTTTCTAGTTGTGGAGTTTCTAGTTGCGGAGTTTCTAGCTGCGGAGTTTCAAGTTGTGGAGTTTCTAGTTGTGGAGTTTCTAGTTGTGGAGTTTTTAGTTGTGGAGTCTCTAGTTGTGGAGTCTCTAGTTGTGGAGTTTCTATTTGTGGAGTGTCTACTTGTGGAGTTTCTAGTTGTGGAGTTTCTAGCTGTGGAGTTTCTAGTTGCAGGGTTTCTAGTTTCGGAGTTTCTAGCTGTGGAGTTTCTAGTTGCGGAGTCTCTAGTTGTGCAGTCTCTGGTTTTAGAGTCTCTGGTTGTGGAGTTTCTAGTTGTGGAGTTTCTAGTTGCGGAGTGAGTTTCTAGTTGCGGAGTTTCTGGTTGTGGAGTTTCTAGTTGCGGAGTCAGTAGCTGTGGGGTTTCTAGTTGTGGAGTTTCTAGTTGTGTATTTTCTAGCTGTGGAGTTTCTATTTGCGGAGTTTCCAGTTGCAGAGTTTCTAGTTGTGGATTTTCTAGCTGTGGAATTTCTGGTTGCAGAGTTTTTAGTTGCGGTGTTTCTAGTTGTGGAGTTTCTAGTTGTTGAGTTTCTAGTTGCCGAGTTCTTTAGTTGCGAAGTCTCAAGTTGTAGAGTTTCTAGCTGTGGAGTTTCTAGTTGCGGAGTTTCTAGTTGTGGAGTTTCTAGTTGTGGAGTTTTTAGTTGTGGAGTCTCTAGTTGTGGAGTTTCTAGTTGTGGAGTGTCTACTTGTGGAGTTTCTAGTTGTGGAGTTTCTATTTGTAGTTTTTAGTTTTGGAGTTTGTAGTTGTAGATTTTCTAGTTGCAGAGTTCCTAGTTTTGGAGTATCTAGTTAAGGAGTCTCTAATTGTGCAGTCTCTAGTTTTGGAGTCTCTAGTTGTGGAGTTTCTGATTGTGGAGTTTATAAATGTGGAATTTCTAGCTGTGGAGATTCTAGTTGCGGAGTTTCTAGTTGCAGAGTTTCTAGTTGTGGAGTTTCTAGTTGTAGAGTTTTAGTTGTGGAGTTTAAAGTTGTGGAATTTATAGGTGTTGAGTTTCTAGTTTTGAGTTTCTACTTTTCCGGTTTCTAGTTACGGAGTTTCTAGTTGTGGAGTTTCTAGTTGTGGAGTTTCTAGTGTTGGAGCTTTTAGTTGAGGAGTCTCTAGTGTTTGAGTTTCTAGTTGTGGAGGTTCTAGTTGTGGAGTATCTAGTTGCGGAGTTTCTGGCTGTGGAGTTTCTAGTTGTGGAGTTTCTAGTTGCGAAGTCTCAAGTTGTGGAGTTTCTAGTTGTGGAGTTTCTAGTTGTGGAGCTTCTAGTTGTGGGGTTCGTAGTTGTGGGGTTCGTAGTTGTGGAGTTTCTAGTTGCAGAGTTTCTCGTTGTGGAGTCTCAAGTTGTGGAGTTTCTAGTTGTGGAGTTTCTAGTTGTGGAGCTTCTAGTTGTGGGGTTCGTAGTTGTGGGGTTCGTAGTTGTGGAGTTTCTAGTTGCGGAGTTTCTCGTTGTGAAGTTTCTAGTTGTGGAGTTTCTAGTTGTGGAGTTTCTAGTAGTTGAGTTTCTAGTTGCCGAGTTTCTAGTTGCGAAGTCTCAAGTCGTGGAGTTTTTAGCTGTGGAGTTTCTAGTTGCAGAGCTTCTAGTTGCGGAGTTTCTAGTTGCGGAGTTTCTAGTTGTGGAATTTGTAGTTGTGGAGTATATAGTTGTGGTGTTTCAGATTGTGGAGTTTCTAGTGGCGGAGTTTCTAGTTGCAGAGTTTCTAGTTGCGGAGTTTTCTAATTTTGGAGTTTCTAGTTGCGGAGTTTCTATTTGTGGAGCTTCAAGTTGTGGAGTTTCTAGTTGTGGAGTTTGTAGTTGTGGAGTATCTAGTTGTGGGCTTTCAAGTTGTGGAGTTTCTAGTTGTGGAGTTTCTAGTTGCGGAGTTTTCTAGTTGCGGAGTCTGTAGTTGTGGAGTTTCTAGTTGTGGAATTTCTAGTTACGGAGTTTCTAGTTGTGGAGCTTTTAGTTGAGGAGTCTCTAGTTGTTGAGTCTCTAGTTGCGGAGTTTCTAGCTGTGGAGATTCTAGTGGCGGGGTCTCTAGTTGTGCAGTCTGTAGTTGTGGAGTCTGTAGTTGTGGAGTTTCTAGTTGCGGAGTTTCTAGTTGTGGAGTTTTTAGTTGTGGAGTTTCTAGTTGCGAAGTCTCAAGTTGTGGAGTTTCTAGTTGTGGAGTTTCAAGTTGTGGAGCTTCTAGTTGCGGGGTTCGTAGTTGTGGGGTTCGTAGTTGTGGAGTTTCTAGTTGCGGAGTTTCAAGTTGTAGAGTTTCTCGTTGTGGAGTCTCTAGTTGTGGATTGTCTAGCTGTGGAGTTTTTAGTTGCGGAGTTTTTAGTTGCGGAGTTTCTCATTGTGAAGTTTCTAGTTGTGGAGTTTCTAGTTGTGGAGTTTCTAGTTGTGGAGTCTGTAGTTGTGGAGTATCTAGTTGTTGGGTTTCAAGTTGTGGAGTTTCTAGTTTTGGAGTTTCTAGTAGTTGAGTTTCTAGTCGCCGAGTTTCTAGTTGCGAAGTCTCAAGTCGTGGAGTTTTTAGCTGTGGAGTTTCCAGTTGCGGAGCTTCTAGTTGCGGAGTTTCTAGTTGCAGAGTTTCTAGTTGTGGAATTTGTAGTTGTGGAGTATATAGTTGTGGTGTTTCAAGTTGTGGAGTTTCTAGCTGTGGAGTTTCTAGTTGCAGGGTTTCTAGTTGCGGAGTTTTCTAGTTGTGGAGTTTCTAGTTGCGGAGTTTCTAGCTGCGTAGTTTCAAGTTGTGGAGTTTCTAGTTGTGGAGTTTCTAGTTGTGGAGTTTTTAGTTGTGGAGTCTCTAGTTGTGGAGTCTCTAGTTGTGGAGTTTCTATTTGTGGAGTGTCTACTTGTGGAGTTTCTAGTTGTGGAGTTTCTAGCTGTGGAGTTTCTAGTTGCAGGGTTTCTAGTTTCGGAGTTTCTAGCTGTGGAGTTTCTAGTTGCGGAGTCTCTAGTTGTGCAGTCTCTGGTTTTAGAGTCTCTGGTTGTGGAGTTTCTAGTTGTGGAGTTTCTAGTTGCGAAGTGTCTAGTTATGAAGTTGTAAAGTTTCTAGTTGTGGAGTTTCTAGTTGCGGAGTTTCTAGCTGTGGAGTTTCAAGTTGCGGAGTCTCTAGTTATGCAGTCTCTAGTTGTGGAGTCTCTGGCTGTGGAGTTTGTAGTTGTGGAGTTTGTAGTTGTGGAGTCTCTAGTTGTGGAGTTTCTAGTTGTGGAGTTTCTAGTTGGGAAGTCTCAAGTTGTGGAGTTTCTAGTTGTGGAGTTTCTAGTTGTGGAGTTTCTAGTTGTGGGGTTCGTAGTTGTGGGGTTCGCAGTTGTGCAGTTTCTAGTTGTGGAGTCTCTACTTGTGAAGTTTCCATTTGTGGTGTTTCTAGCTGTGGAGTTTCTAGTTGCGGAGTTTCTAGATGCAGAGTTTCTAGTTGTGGAGCTTTCTAGTTTTGGAGATTCCAGTGGCGGAGTTTCTAGTTGCGGAGTTCCAAGTTGTGGAGTTTCCAGTTGTGGAGTTTCTAGTTGTGAAGTTTTTAGTTGTGGCGGATCTAGTAGGGGCGTTTCAAATTGTGGAGTTGATAGTTTTGGATTTTGAAGTTGTAGAGTTAATAGTTGCGAATCGTCTAGTTGTGGAGTTTCTAGTTGCGGAGTTTTCTAGTTGCTGAGTCTGTAGTTGTGGAGTTTTTAGTTTTGCAGTTTCTAGTTGTGGATTTTCTAGCTGTGGAGTTTCTAGTTGCGGAGTTTCTGGTTGTGGAGTTTTTAGTTGTGGAGTTACTAGTTGTGGAGTTTGTAGTTTTGGAGTATCTATTTGTTGGGTTTGAAGCTGTGGAGTTTCTGGCTGTGGAGTTTCTAGTTGTGGAGTTTCTAGTTGTTGAGTTTCTGGTTGCCGAGTTTCTAGTTGCGAAGTCTCAAGTCGTGGAGTTTCTAGCTGCGGAGTATCTAGTTGTGGACTTTCAAGTTGTGGAGTTTCTAGTTGTAGAGTTTCTAGTTGCGCAGTTTTCTAGTTGGGGAGTCTGTAGTTGTGGAGTTTCTAGTTGTGGAATTTCTAGTTGTGGAGTCTCTAGTTGCGGAGTGAGTTTCTAGTTGCGGAGTTTCTGGTTGTGGAGTTTCTAGTTGCGGAGTCAGTAGTTGTGGGGTTTCTAGTTGTGGAGTTTCTAGTTGTGTATTTTCTAGCTGTGGAGTTTCTATTTGCGGAGTTTCCAGTTGCAGAGTTTCTAGTTGTGGATTTTCTAGCTGTGGAATTTCTGGTTGCAGAGTTTTTAGTTGCGGTGTTTCTAGTTGTGGAGTTTCTAGTTGTTGAGTTTCTAGTTGCCGAGTTCTTTAGTTGCGAAGTCTCAAGTTGTAGTTTCTAGCTGTGGAGTTTCTAGTTGCGGAGTTTCTAGTTGTGGAGTTTCTAGTTGTGGAGTTTTTAGTTGTGGAGTCTCTAGTTGTGGAGTTTCTAGTTGTGGAGTGTCTACTTGTGGAGTTTCTAGTTGTGGAGTTTCTATTTGTAGTTTTTAGTTTTGGAGTTTGTAGTTGTAGATTTTCTAGTTGCAGAGTTCCTAGTTTTGGAGTATCTAGTTAAGGAGTCTCTAATTGTGCAGTCTCTAGTTTTGGAGTCTCTAGTTGTGGAGTTTCTGATTGTGGAGTTTATAAATGTGGAATTTCTAGCTGTGGAGATTCTAGTTGCGGAGTTTCTAGTTGCAGAGTTTTTAGTTGTGGAGTTTCTAGTTGTAGAGTTTTAGTTGTGGAGTTTAAAGTTGTGGAGTTTCTAGTTGTGGAGTTTCTAGTGTTGGAGCTTTTAGTTGAGGAGTCTCTAGTGTTTGAGTTTCTAGTTGTGGAGGTTCTAGTTGTGGAGTTTCTAGTTGCCGAGTTTCTGGCTGTGGAGTTTCTAGTTGTGGAGTTTCTAGTTGCGAAGTCTCAAGTTGTGGAGTTTCTAGTTGTGGAGTTTCTAGTTGTGGAGCTTTTAGCTGTGGGGTTCATAGTTGTGGGGTTCGTAGTTGTGGAGTTTCTAGTTGCAGAGTTTCTCGTTGTGAAGTCTCAAGTTGTGGAGTTTCTAGTTGTGGAGTTTCTAGTTGTGGAGCTTCTAGTTGTGGGGTTCGTAGTTGTGGGGTTCGTAGTTGTGGAGTTTCTAGTTGCGGAGTTTCTCGTTGTGAAGTTTCTAGTTGTGGAGTTTCTAGTTGTGGAGTTTCTAGTAGTTGAGTTTCTAGTTGCCGAGTTTCTAGTTGCGAAGTCTCAATTCGTGGATTTTTTAGCTGTGGAGTTTCTAGTTGCAGAGCTTCTAGTTGCGGAGTTTCTAGTTGCGGAGTTTCTAGTTGTGGAATTTGTAGTTGTGGAGTATATAGTTGTGGTGTTTCAGGTTGTGGAGTTTCTTGTGGCGGAGTTTCTAGTTGCAGAGTTTCTAGTTGCGGAGTTTTCTAATTTTGGAGTTTCTAGTTGCGGAGTTTCTAGGTGTGGAGCTTCAAGTTGTGGAGTTTCTAGTTGTGGAGTTTGTAGTTGTGGAGTAAATAGTTGTGGGCTTTCAAGTTGTGGAGTTTCTAGTTGTGGAGTTTCTAGTTGCGGAGTTTTCTAGTTGCGGAGTCTGTAGTTGTGGAGTTTCTAGTTGTGGAATTTCTAGTTACGGAGTTTCTAGTTGTGGAGCTTTTAGTTGAGGAGTCTCTAGTTGTTGAGTCTCTAGTTGTGGAATTTCTGGTTGTGGAGTGTCTAGTTGCAGAGTTTCAAGTTGTGGAGTTTCTAGTTGCGGAGTCTCTAGTTGTAGAGTTTCTAGTTGCGGAGTTTCTAGCTGTGGAGATTCTAGTGGCGGGGACTCTAGTTGTGCAGTCTGTAGTTGTGGAGTCTGTAGTTGTGGAGTTTCTAGTTGCGGAGTTTGAAGTTGTGGAGTTTCTAGCTGTGGAGTTTCTAGTTGCAGGGTTTCTAGTTGCGGAGTTTTCTAGTTGTGGAGTTTCTAGTTGCCGAGTTACTAGTTGCGGAGTTTCAAGTTGTGGAGTTTCTGGTTGTGGAGTTTCAAGTTGTGGAATTTATAGGTGTGGAGTTTCTAGTTGTGGAGTTTCTGGTTTTCGGGTTTCTAGTTACGGAGTTTCTAGTAGTGGAGTTTCTAGTTGTTGAGTCTCAAGTTGTGGAAGTTCTAGTTGTGGAGTTTCTAGTTGCGGAGTTTCTAGTTGCAGAGTTTCTAGTTGCGGAGTTTTCTAGTTGGAGATTCTAGTAGCGGAGTTTCTAGTGGCGGAGTTTCAAGTTGTGGAGTTTCTCGTTGTGGAGTTTCTAGTTGTGGAGTTTCTAGTTGCGGAGTTTCTAGTTGTGGAGTTTCTAGTTGTGGAGTTTCTAGTAGTTGAGTTTCTAGTTGTGGAGTTTCTAGTTGCGGTGTTTCTAGTTGTGGAGTTTCTAGTTGTTGAGTTTCTAGTTGCCGAGTTCTTTAGTTGCGAAGTCTCAAGTTGTAGAGTTTCTAGCTGTGGAGTTTCTAGTTGCGGAGTTTCTAGTTGCGGATTTTCTAATTGCGGAGTTTTAGTTGTGGAGTTTCTAGTTGCGAAGTCTCAAGTTGTGGAGTTTCTAGTTGCGGAGTTTCAAGTTGTGGAGCTTCTAGTTGCGGGGTTCGTAGTTGTGGGGTTCGTAGTTGTGGAGTTTCTAGTTGCGGAGTTTCAAGTTGTACAGTTTCTAGTCGCCGAGTTTCTAGTTGCGAAGTCTCAAGTCGTGGAGTTTTTAGCTGTGGAGTTTCCAGTTGCGGAGCTTCTAGTTGCGGAGTTTCGAGTTGCAGAGTTTCTAGTTGTGGAATTTGTAGTTGTGGAGTATATAGTTGTGGTGTTTCAAGTTGTGGAGTTTCTAGCTGTGGAGTTTCTAGTTGCAGGGTTTCTAGTTGCGGAGTTTTCTAGTTGTGGAGTTTCTAGTTGCGGAGTTTCTAGTTGTGGAGTTTCTAGTTGTGGAGTTCCTAGTTGTGGAGTCTGTAGTTGTGGAGTATCTATTTGTTGGGTTTCAAGTTGTGGAGTTTCTAGTTTTGGAGTTTCTAGTAGTTGAGTTTCTAGTCGCCGAGTTTCTAGTTGCGAAGTCTCAAGTCGTGGAGTTTTTAGCTGTGGAGTTTCCAGTTGCGGAGCTTCTAGTTGCGGAGTTTCTAGTTGCAGAGTTTCTAGTTGTGGAATTTGTAGTTGTGGAGTATATAGTTGTGGTGTTTCAAGTTGTGGAGTTTCTAGCTGTGGAGTTTCTAGTTGCAGGGTTTCTAGTTGCGGAGTTTTCTAGTTGTGGAGTTTCTAGTTGCGGAGTTTCTAGCTGCAGAGTTTCAAGTTGTGGAGTTTCTAGTTGTGGAGTTTCTAGTTGTGGAGTTTTTAGTTGTGGAGTCTCTAGTTGTGGAGTCTCTAGTTGTGGAGTTTCTATTTGTGAAGTGTCTACTTGTGGAGTTTCTAGTTGTGGAGTTTCTAGCTGTGGAGTTTCTAGTTGCAGGGTTTCTAGTTTCGGAGTTTCTAGCTGTGGAGTTTCTAGTTGCGGAGTCTCTAGTTGTGCAGTCTCTGGTTTTAGAGTCTCTGGTTGTGGAGTTTCTAGTTGTGGAGTTTCTAGTTGCGAAGTGTCTAGTTATGAAGTTGTAAAGTTTCTAGTTGTGGAGTTTCTAGTTGCGGAGTTTCTAGCTGTGGAGTTTCAAGTTGCGGAGTCTCTAGTTATGCAGTCTCTAGTTGTGGAGTCTCTGGCTGTGGAGTTTGTAGTTGTGCAGTTTCTAGTTATGGAGTTTCTAGTTGTGGAGTTTCTAGTTGTGGAGTCTCTAGTTGTGGAGTTTCTAGTTGTGGAGTTTCTAGTTGGGAAGTCTCAAGTTGTGGAGTTTCAAGTTGTGCAATTAATAGGTGTAGAGTTTCTAGATGTGGAGTTTCTGGTTTTCGGGTTTCTAGTTACGGAGTTTCTAGTAGTGGAGTTTCTAGTTGTGGAGCTTTTAGTTGAGGAGTCTCTAGTTGTTGAGTCTCTAGTTGTTGAGTCTCTAGTTGTGGAAGTTCTAGTTGTCGAGTTTCTAGTTGCGGAGTTTCTAGTTGCAGAGTTTCTAGTTGCGGAGTTTTCTAGTTGTGGAGATTCTAGTGGCGGAGTTTCTAGTTGCGGAGTTTCAAGTTGTGGAGTTTCTCGTTGTGGAGTTTTTAGTTGTGGAGTTTATAGTTGCGGAGTTTCTAGTTGTGGAGTTTCTAGTTGTGGAGTTTCTAGTAGTTGAGTTTCTAGTTGTCGAGTTTCTAGTTGCGAAGTCTAAAGTCGTGGAGTTTCTAGCTGTGGAGTTTCTAGTTGCGGAGCTTCTAGTTAGGGAGTTCCTAGTTGCGGAGTTTCTAGTTGTGGATTTTGTAGTTGTGGGGTATATAGTTGTGGTGTTGCAAGTTGTGGAGTTTCTAGTGGCGGAGTTTCTAGTTGCAGAGTTTCTAGTTCCGGAGTTTTCTAGTTGTGGAGTTTCTAGTTGCGGAGTTTCTAGTTGTGGAGCTTCAAGTTGTGGAGTTTCTCGTTGTGGAGTTTCTAGTTGTGGAGTTTGTAGTTGTGGAGTATCTAGTTGTGGACTTTCAAGTTGTGGAGTTTCTAGTTGTAGAGTTTCTAGTTGCGCAGTTTTCTAGTTGGGGAGTCTGTAGTTGTGGAGTTTCTAGTTTTGGAATTTCTAGTTGTGGAGTCTCTAGTTGCGGAGTGAGTTTCTAGTTGCGGAGTTTCTGGTTGTGGAGTTTCTAGTTGCGGAGTCAGTAGTTGTGGGGTTTCTAGTTGTGGAGTTTCTAGTTGTGTATTTTCTAGCTGTGGAGTTTCTATTTGCGGAGTTTCCAGTTGCAGAGTTTCTAGTTGTGGATTTTCTAGCTGTGGAATTTCTGGTTGCAGAGTTTTTAGTTGCGGTGTTTCTAGTTGTGGAGTTTCTAGTTGTTGAGTTTCTAGTTGCCGAGTTCTTTAGTTGCGAAGTCTCAAGTTGTAGAGTTTCTAGCTGTGGAGTTTCTAGTTGCGGAGTTTCTAGTTGTGGAGTTTCTAGTTGTGGAGTTTTTAGTTGTGGAGTCTCTAGTTGTGGAGTTTCTAGTTGTGGAGTGTCTACTTGTGGAGTTTCTAGTTGTGGAGTTTCTATTTGTAGTTTTTAGTTTTGGAGTTTGTAGTTGTAGATTTTCTAGTTGCAGAGTTCCTAGTTTTGGAGTATCTAGTTAAGGAGTCTCTAATTGTGCAGTCTCTAGTTTTGGAGTCTCTAGTTGTGGAGTTTCTGATTGTGGAGTTTATAAATGTGGAATTTCTAGCTGTGGAGATTCTAGTTGCGGAGTTTCTAGTTGCAGAGTTTCTAGTTGTGGAGTTTCTAGTTGTAGAGTTTTAGTTGTGGAGTTTAAAGTTGTGGAATTTATAGGTGTTGAGTTTCTAGTTTTGAGTTTCTAGTTTTCCGGTTTCTAGTTACGGAGTTTCCAGTTGTGGAGTTTCTAGTTGTGGAGTTTCTAGTGTTGGAGCTTTTAGTTGAGGAGTCTCTAGTGTTTGAGTTTCTAGTTGTGGAGGTTCTAGTTGTGGAGTTTCTAGTTGCGGAGTTTCTGGCTGTGGAGTTTCTAGTTGTGGAGTTTCTAGTTGCGAAGTCTCAAGTTGTGGAGTTTCTAGTTGTGGAGTTTCTAGTTGTGGAGCTTCTAGTTGTGGGGTTCGTAGTTGTGGGGTTCGTAGTTGTGGAGTTTCTAGTTGCAGAGTTTCTCGTTGTGAAGTCTCAAGTTGTGGAGTTTCTAGTTGTGGAGTTTCTAGTTGTGGAGCTTCTAGTTGTGGGGTTCGTAGTTGTGGGGTTCGTAGTTGTGGAGTTTCTAGTTGCGGAGTTTCTCGTTGTGAAGTTTCTAGTTGTGGAGTTTCTAGTTGTGGAGTTTCTAGTTGTGGAGTTTCTAGTAGTTGAGTTTCTAGTTGCCGAGTTTCTAGTTGCGAAGTCTCAAGTAGTGGAGTTTTTAGCTGTGGAGTTTCTAGTTGCAGAGCTTCTAGTTGCGGAGTTTCTAGTTGCGGAGTTTCTAGTTGCGGAGTTTCTAGCTGCGGAGTTTCAAGTTGTGGTGTTTCAGATTGTGGAGTTTCTAGTGGCGGAGTTTCTAGTTGCAGAGTTTCTAGTTGCGGAGTTTTCTAATTTTGGAGTTTCTAGTTGCGGAGTTTCTATTTGTGGAGCTTCAAGTTGTGGAGTTTCTAGTTGTGGAGTTTGTAGTTGTGGAGTATCTAGTTGTGGGCTTTCAAGTTGTGGAGTTTCTAGTTGTGGAGTTTCTAGTTGCGGAGTTTTCTAGTTGCGGAGTCTGTAGTTGTGGAGTTTCTAGTTGTGGAATTTCTAGTTACGGAGTTTCTAGTTGTGGAGCTTTTAGTTGAGGAGTCTCTAGTTGTTGAGTCTCTAGTTGCGGAGTTTCTAGCTGTGGAGATTCTAGTGGCGGGGTCTCTAGTTGTGCAGTCTGTAGTTGTGGAGTCTGTAGTTGTGGAGTTTCTAGTTGCGGAGTTTGAAGTTGTGGAGTTTCTAGCTGTGGAGTTTCTAGCTGTGGAGTTTCTAGTTGCAGGGTTTCTAGTTGCGGAGTTTTCTAGTTGTGGAGTTTCTTGTTGCCGAGTTACTAGTTGCGGAGTTTCAAGTTGTGGAGTTTCTGGTTGTGGAGTTTCAAGTTGTGGAATTTATAGGTGTGGAGTTTCTAGTTGTGGAGTTTCTGGTTTTCGGGTTTCTAGTTACGGAGTTTCTAGTAGTGGAGTTTCTAGTTGTGGAGCCTTTAGTTGAGGAGTCTCTAGTTGTTGAGTCTCTAGTTGTTGAGTCTCAAGTTGTGGAAGTTCTAGTTGTGGAGTTTCTAGTTGCGGAGTTTCTAGTTGCAGAGTTTCTAGTTGCGGAGTTTTCTAGTTGGAGATTCTAGTAGCGGAGTTTCTAGTGGCGGAGTTTCAAGTTGTGGAGTTTCTCGTTGTGGAGTTTCTAGTTGTGGAGTTTCTAGTTGCGGAGTTTCTAGTTGTGGAGTTTCTAGTTGTGGAGTTTCTAGTAGTTGAGTTTCTAGTTGTGGAGTTTCTAGTTGCGGTGTTTCTAGTTGTGGAGTTTCTAGTTGTTGAGTTTCTAGTTGCCGAGTTCTTTAGTTGCGAAGTCTCAAGTTGTAGAGTTTCTAGCTGTGGAGTTTCTAGTTGCGGAGTTTCTAGTTGCGGAGTTTCTAGTTGTGGAGTTTTTAGTTGTGGAGTTTCTAAATGCGAAGTCTCAAGTTGTGGAGTTTCTAGTTGTGGAGTTTCAAGTTGTGGAGCTTCTAGTTGCGGGGTTCGTAGTTGTGGGGTTCGTAGTTGTGGAGTTTCTAGTTGCGGAGTTTCAAGTTGTAGAGTTTCTCGTTGTGGAGTCTCTAGTTGTGGATTGTCTAGCTGTGGAGTTTTTAGTTGCGGAGTTTTTAGTTGCGGAGTTTCTCGTTGTGAAGTTTCTAGTTGTGGAGTTTCTAGTTGTGGAGTTTCTAGTTGTGGAGTCTGTAGTTGTGGAGTATCTATTTGTTGGGTTTCAAGTTGTGGAGTTTCTAGTTTTGGAGTTTCTAGTAGTTGAGTTTCTAGTCGCCGAGTTTCTAGTTGCGAAGTCTCAAGTCGTGGAGTTTTTAGCTGTGGAGTTTCCAGTTGCGGAGCTTCTAGTTGCGGAGTTTCCAGTTGCAGAGTTTCTAGTTGTGGAATTTGTAGTTGTGGAGTATATAGTTGTGGTGTTTCAAGTTGTGGAGTTTCTAGCTGTGGAGTTTCTAGTTGCAGGGTTTCTAGTTGCGGAGTTTTCTAGTTGTGGAGTTTCTAGTTGCGGAGTTTCTAGCTGCGGAGTTTCAAGTTGTGGAGTTTCTAGTTGTGGAGTTTCTAGTTGTGGAGTTTTTAGTTGTGGAGTCTCTAGTTGTGGAGTCTCTAGTTGTGGAGTTTCTATTTGTGGAGTGTCTACTTGTGGAGTTTCTAGTTGTGGAGTTTCTAGCTGTGGAGTTTCTAGTTGCAGGCTTTCTAGTTTCGGAGTTTCTAGCTGTGGAGTTTCTAGTTGCGGAGTCTCTAGTTGTGCAGTCTCTGGTTTTAGAGTCTCTGGTTGTGGAGTTTCTAGTTGTGGAGTTTCTAGTTGCGAAGTGTCTAGTTATGAAGTTGTAAAGTTTCTAGTTGTGGAGTTTCTAGTTGCGGAGTTTCTAGCTGTGGAGTTTCAAGTGGCGGAGTCTCTAGTTATGCATCTCTAGTTGTGGAGTCTCTGGCTGTGGAGTTTGTAGTTGTGGAGTTTCTAGTTGTGGAGTTTCTAGTTGGGAAGTCTCAAGTTGTGGAGTTTCTAGTTGTGGAGTTTCTAGTTGTGGAGTTTCTAGTTGTGGGGTTCGTAGTTGTGGGGTTCGTAGTTGTGCAGTTTCTAGTTGTGGAGTCTCTACTTGTGAAGTTTCCATTTGTGGTGTTTCTAGCTGTGGAGTTTCTAGTTGCGGAGTTTCTAGATGCAGAGTTTCTAGTTGCGGAGTTTTCTAGTTGTGGAGATTCCAGTGGCGGAGTTTCTAGTTGCGGAGTTCCAAGTTGTGGAGTTTCCAGTTGTGGAGTTTCTAGTTGTGAAGTTTTTAGTTGTGGCGGATCTAGTAGGGGCGTTTCAAGTTGTGGAGTTGATAGTTTTGGATTTTGAAGTTGTAGGGTTAATAGTTGCGAATCGTCTAGTTGTGGAGTTTCTAGTTGCGGAGTTTTCTGGTTGCTGAGTCTGTAGTTGTGGAGTTTTTAGTTTTGGAGTTTCTAGTTGTGGATTTTCTAGCTGTGGAGTTTCTAGTTGCGGAGTTTCTAGTTGTGGAGTCTCTAGTTGTGGAGTTTCTAGTTGTGGAGTTTCTAGTTGGGAAGTCTCAAGTTGTGGAGTTTCAAGTTGTGCAATCAATAGGTGTAGAGTTTCTAGATGTGGAGTTTCTGGTTTTCGGGTTTCTAGTTACGGAGTTTCTAGTAGTGGAGTTTCTAGTTGTGGAGCTTTTAGTTGAGGAGTCTCTAGTTGTTGAGTCTCTAGTTGTTGAGTCTCTAGTTGTGGAAGTTCTAGTTGTGGAGTTTCTAGTTGCGGAGTTTCCAGTTGCAGAGTTTCTAGTTGCGGAGTTTTCTAGTTGTGGAGATTCTAGTGGCGGAGTTTCTAGTTGCGGAGTTTCAAGTTGTGGAGTTTCTCGTTGTGGAGTTTTTAGTTGTGGAGTTTATAGTTGCGGAGATTCTAGTTGTGGAGTTTCTCGTTGTGGAGTTTCTAGTTGTGGAGTTTGTAGTTGTGGAGTATCTAGTTGTGGACTTTCAAGTTGTGGAGTTTCTAGTTGTAGAGTTTCTAGTTGCGCAGTTTTCTAGTTGGGGAGTCTGTAGTTGTGGAGTTTCTAGTTGTGTATTTTCTAGCTGTGGAGTTTCTATTTGCGGAGTTTCCAGTTGCAGAGTTTCTAGTTGTGGATTTTCTAGCTGTGGAATTTCTGGTTGCAGAGTTTTTAGTTGCGGTGTTTCTAGTTGTGGAGTTTCTAGTTGTTGAGTTTCTAGTTGCCGAGTTCTTTAGTTGCGAAGTCTCAAGTTGTAGAGTTTCTAGCTGTGGAGTTTCTAGTTGCGGAGTTTCTAGTTGTGGAGTTTCTAGTTGTGGAGTTTTTAGTTGTGGAGTCTCTAGTTGTGGAGTTTCTAGTTGTGGAGTGTCTACTTGTGGAGTTTCTAGTTGTGGAGTTTCTATTTGTAGTTTTTAGTTTTGGAGTTTGTAGTTGTAGATTTTCTAGTTGCAGAGTTCCTAGTTTTGGAGTATCTAGTTAAGGAGTCTCTAATTGTGCAGTCTCTAGTTTTGGAGTCTCTAGTTGTGGAGTTTCTGATTGTGGAGTTTATAAATGTGGAATTTCTAGCTGTGGAGATTCTAGTTGCGGAGTTTCTAGTTGCAGAGTTTCTAGTTGTGGAGTTTCTAGTTGTAGAGTTTTAGTTGTGGAGTTTAAAGTTGTGGAATTTATAGGTGTTGAGTTTCTAGTTTTGAGTTTCTAGTTTTCCGGTTTCTAGTTACGGAGTTTCTAGTTGTGGAGTTTCTAGTTGTGGAGTTTCTAGTGTTGGAGCTTTTAGTTGAGGAGTCTCTAGTGTTTGAGTTTCTAGTTGTGGAGGTTCTAGTTGTGGAGTTTCTAGTTGCGGAGTTTCTGGCTGTGGAGTTTCTAGTTGTGGAGTTTCTAGTTGCGAAGTCTCAAGTTGTGGAGTTTCTAGTTGTGGAGTTTCTAGTTGTGGAGCTTCTAGTTGTGGGGTTCGTAGTTGTGGGGTTCGTAGTTGTGGAGTTTCTAGTTGCAGAGTTTCTCGTTGTGAAGTCTCAAGTTGTGGAGTTTCTAGTTGTGGAGTTTCTAGTTGTGGAGCTTCTAGTTGTGGGGTTCGTAGTTGTGGGGTTCGTAGTTGTGGAGTTTCTAGTTGCGGAGTTTCTCGTTGTGAAGTTTCTAGTTGTGGAGTTTCTAGTTGTGGAGTTTCTAGTAGTTGAGTTTCTAGTTGCCGAGTTTCTAGTTGCGAAGTCTCAAGTCGTGGAGTTTTTAGCTGTGGAGTTTCTAGTTGCAGAGCTTCTAGTTGCGGAGTTTCTAGTTGCGGAGTTTCTAGTTGTGGAATTTGTAGTTGTGGAGTATATAGTTGTGGTGTTTCAGGTTGTGGAGTTTCTAGTGGCGGAGTTTCTAGTTGCAGAGTTTCTAGTTGCGGAGTTTTCTAATTTTGGAGTTTCTAGTTGCGGAGTTTCTATTTGTGGAGCTTCAAGTTGTGGAGTTTCTAGTTGTGGAGTTTGTAGTTGTGGAGTATCTAGTTGTGGGCTTTCAAGTTGTGGAGTTTCTAGTTGTGGAGTTTCTAGTTGCGGAGTTTTCTAGTTGCGGAGTCTGTAGTTGTGGAGTTTCTAGTTGTGGAATTTCTAGTTACGGAGTTTCTAGTTGTGGAGCTTTTAGTTGAGGAGTCTCTAGTTGTTGAGTCTCTAGTTGTGGAATTTCTGGTTGTGGAGTGTCTAGTTGCAGAGTTTCAAGTTGTGGAGTTTCTAGTTGCGGAGTCTCTAGTTGTAGAGTTTCTAGTTGCGGAGTTTCTAGCTGTGGAGATTCTAGTGGCGGGGTCTCTAGTTGTGCAGTCTGTAGTTGTGGAGTCTGTAGTTGTGGAGTTTCTAGTTGCGGAGTTTCTAGCTGTGGAGTTTCTAGTTGCAGGGTTTCTAGTAGTTGAGTTTCTAGTTGCCGAGTTACTAGTGGCGGAGTTTCAAGTTGTGAAGTTTCTGGTTGTGGAGTTTCAAGTTGTGGAATTTATAGGTGTGGAGTTTCTAGTTGTGGAGTTTCTGGTTTTCGGGTTTCTAGTTACGGAGTTTCTAGTAGTGGAGTTTCTAGTTGTGGAGCCTTTAGTTGAGGAGTCTCTAGTTGTTGAGTCTCTAGTTGTTGAGTCTCAAGTTGTGGAAGTTCTAGTTGTGGAGTTTCTAGTTGCGGAGTTTCTAGTTGCAGAGTTTCTAGTTGCGGAGTTTTCTAGTTAGAGATTGTAGTAGCGGAGTTTCTAGTGGCGGAGTTTCAAGTTGTGGAGTTTCTCGTTGTGGAGTTTCTAGTTGTGGAGTTTCTAGTTGCGGAGTTTCTAGTTGTGGAGTTTCTAGTTGTGGAGTTTCTAGTAGTTGAGTTTCTAGTTGTGGAGTTTCTAGTTGCGGTGTTTCTAGTTGTGGAGTTTCTTGTTGTTGAGTTTCTAGTTGCCGAGTTCTTTAGTTGCGAAGTCTCAAGTTGTAGAGTTTCTAGCTGTGGAGTTTCTAGTTGCGGAGTTTCTAGTTGCGGAGTTTCTAGTTGCGAAGTCTCAAGTTGTGGAGTTTCTAGTTGTGGAGTTTCAAGTTGTGGAGCTTCTAGTTGCGGGGTTCGTAGTTGTGGGGTTCGTAGTTGTGGAGTTTCTAGTTGCGGAGTTTCAAGTTGTAGAGTTTCTCGTTGTGGAGTCTCTAGTTGTGGATTGTCTAGCTGTGGAGTTTTTAGTTGCGGAGTTTTTAGTTGCGGAGTTTCTCGTTGTGAAGTTTCTAGTTGTGGAGTTTCTAGTTGTGGAGTTTCTAGTTGTGGAGTCTGTAGTTGTGGAGTATCTATTTGTTGGGTTTCAAGTTGTGGAGTTTCTAGTTTTGGAGTTTCTAGTAGTTGAGTTTCTAGTCGCCGAGTTTCTAGTTGCGAAGTCTCAAGTCGTGGAGTTTTTAGCTGTGGAGTTTCCAGTTGCGGAGCTTCTAGTTGCGGAGTTTCTAGTTGCAGAGTTTCTAGTTGTGGAATTTGTAGTTGTGGAGTATATAGTTGTGGTGTTTCAAGTTGTGGAGTTTCTAGCTGTGGAGTTTCTAGTTGCAGGGTTTCTAGTTGCGGAGTTTTCTAGTTGTGGAGTTTCTAGTTGCGGAGTTTCTAGCTGCGGAGTTTCAAGTTGTGGAGTTTCTAGTTTTGGAGTTTCTAGTTGTGGAGTTTTTAGTTGTGGAGTCTCTAGTTGTGGAGCCTCTAGTTGTGGAGTTTCTATTTGTGGAGTGTCTACTTGTGGAGTTTCTAGTTGTGGAGTTTCTAGCTGTGGAGTTTCTAGTTGCAGGGTTTCTAGTTTCGGAGTTTCTAGCTGTGGAGTTTCTAGTTGCGGAGTCTCTAGTTGTGCAGTCTCTGGTTTTAGAGTCTCTGGTTGTGGAGTTTCTAGTTGTGGAGTTTCTAGTTGCGAAGTGTCTAGTTATGAAGTTGTAAAGTTTCTAGTTGTGGAGTTTCTAGTTGCGGAGTTTCTAGCTGTGGAGTTTCAAGTTGCGGAGTCTCTAGTTATGCAGTCTCTAGTTGTGGAGTCTCTGGCTGTGGAGTTTGTAGTTGTGGAGTTTCTAGTTGTGGAGTCTCTAGTTGTGGAGTTTCTAGTTGGGAAGTCTCAAGTTGTGGAGTTTCTAGTTGTGGAGTTTCTAGTTGTGGAGTTTCTAGTTGTGGGGTTCGTAGTTGTGGGGTTCGTAGTTGTGCAGTTTCTAGTTGTGGAGTCTCTACTTGTGAAGTTTCCATTTGTGGTGTTTCTAGCTGTGGAGTTTCTAGTTGCGGAGTTTCTAGATGCAGAGTTTCTAGTTGCGGAGTTTTCTAGTTGTGGAGATTCCAGTGGCGGAGTTTCTAGTTCCGGAGTTCCAAGTTGTGGAGTTTCCAGTTGTGGAGTTTCTAGTTGTGAAGTTTTTAGTTGTGGCGGATCTAGTAGGGGCGTTTCAAGTTGTGGAGTTGATAGTTTTGGATTTTGAAGTTGTAGAGTTAATAGTTGCGAATCGTCTAGTTGTGGAGTTTCTAGTTGCGGAGTTTTCTAGTTGATGAGTCTGTAGTTGTGGAGTTTTTAGTTTTGGAGTTTCTAGTTGTGGATTTTCTAGCTGTGGAGTTTCTAGTTGCGGAGTTTCTGGTTGTGGAGTTTCTAGTTTTGGAGTTACTAGTTGTGGAGTTTGTAGTTTTGGAGTATCTATTTGTTGGGTTTGAAGCTGTGGAGTTTCTGGCTGTGGAGTTTCTAGTTGTGAAGTTTCTAGTTGTTGAGTTTCTGGTTGCCGAGTTTCTAGTTGCGAAGTCTCAAGTCGTGGAGTTTCTAGCTGCGGAATTTCTAGTTGCGGAGCTTCTAGTTGCGGAGTTTCTAGTTGCGGAGTTTCTAGTTGTGGATTTTGTAGTTGTGGAGTATATAGTTGTGTTGTTTCAAGTTGTGGAGTTTCTAGTTGCGGAGTTTCTAGTTGCAGAGTTTCTAGTTCCGGAGTTTTCTAGTTGTGGAGATTCTAGTTGCGGAGTTTCTAGTTGTGGAGCTTCAAGTTGTGGAGTTTCTCGTTGTGGAGTTTCTAGTTGTGGAGTTTGTAGTTGTGGAGTATCTAGTTGTGGACTTTCAAGTTGTGGAGTTTCTAAATGTGGAGTTTCTAGTTGCGGAGTTTTCTAGTTGGGGAGTCTGTAGTTGTGGAGTTTCTAGTTGTGGAATTTCTAGTTGTGGAGTCTCTAGTTGCGGAGTGAGTTTCTAGTTGCGGAGTTTCTGGTTGTGGAGTTTCTAGTTGCGGAGTAAGTAGTTGTGGGGTTTCTAGTTGTGGAGTATCTAGTTGTGGATTTTCTAGCTGTGGAGTTTCTATTTGCGGAGTTTCTAGTTGCAGAGTTTCTAGTTGTGGATTTTCTAGCTGTGGAATTTCTGGTTGCAGAGTTTTTAGTTGCGGTGTTTCTAGTTGTGGAGTTTCTAGTTGTTGAGTTTCTAGTTGCCGAGTTCTTTAGTTGCGAAGTCTCTAGTTGTGGAGTTTCTAGTTGTGGAGTTTCTGGTTGTGGAGTTTCAAGTTGTGGAATTTATAGGTGTGGAGTTTCTAGTTGTGGAGTTTCTGGTTTTCGGGTTTCTAGTTACGGAGTTTCTAGTAGTGGAGTTTCTAGTTGTGGAGCCTTTAGTTGAGGAGTCTCTAGTTGTTGAGTCTCTAGTTGTTGAGTCTCAAGTTGTGGAAGTTCTAGTTGTGGAGTTTCTAGTTGCGGAGTTTCTAGTTGCAGAGTTTCTAGTTGCGGAGTTTTCTAGTTGGAGATTGTAGTAGCGGAGTTTCTAGTGGCGGAGTTTCAAGTTGTGGAGTTTCTCGTTGTGGAGTTTCTAGTTGTGGAGTTTCTAGTTGCGGAGTTTCTAGTTGTGGAGTTTCTAGTTGTGGAGTTTCTAGTAGTTGAGTTTCTAGTTGTGGAGTTTCTAGTTGCGGTGTTTCTAGTTGTGGAGTTTCTAGTTGTTGAGTTTCTAGTTGCCGAGTTCTTTAGTTGCGAAGTCTCAAGTTGTAGAGTTTCTAGCTGTGGAGTTTCTAGTTGCGGAGTTTCTACTTGCGGAGTTTCTAGTTGTGGAGTTTTTAGTTGTGGAGTTTCTAGTTGCGAAGTCTCAAGTTGTGGAGTTTCTAGTTGTGGAGTTTCAAGTTGTGGAGCTTCTAGTTGCGGGGTTCGTAGTTGTGGGGTTCGTAGTTGTGGAGTTTCTAGTTGCGGAGTTTCAAGTTGTAGAGTTTCTCGTTGTGGAGTCTCTAGTTGTGGATTGTCTAGCTGTGGAGTTTTTAGTTGCGGAGTTTTTAGTTGCGGAGTTTCTCGTTGTGAAGATTCTAGTTGTGGAGTTTCTAGTTGTGGAGTTTCTAGTTGTGGAGTCTGTAGTTGTGGAGTATCTATTTGTTGGGTTTCAAGTTGTGGAGTTTCTAGTTTTGGAGTTTCTAGTAGTTGAGTTTCTAGTCGCCGAGTTTCTAGTTGCGAAGTCTCAAGTCGTGGAGTTTTTAGTTGTGGAGTTTCCAGTTGCGGAGCTTCTAGTTGCGGAGTTTCTAGTTGCAGAGTTTCTAGTTGTGGAATTTGTAGTTGTGGAGTATATAGTTGTGGTGTTTCAAGTTGTGGAGTTTCTAGCTGTGGAGTTTCTAGTTGCAGGGTTTCTAGTTGCGGAGTTTTCTTGTTGTGGAGTTTCTAGTTGCGGAGTTTCTAGCTGCGGAGTTTCAAGTTGTGGAGTTTCTAGTTGTGGAGTTTCTAGTTGTGGAGTTTTTAGTTGTGGAGTCTCTAGTTGTGGAGTCTCTAGTTGTGGAGTTTCTATTTGTGGAGTGTGTACTTGTGGAGTTTCTAGTTGTGGAGTTTCTAGCTGTGGAGTTTCTAGTTGCAGGGTTTCTAGTTTCGGAGTTTCTAGCTGTGGAGTTTCTAGTTGCGGAGTCTCTAGTTGTGCAGTCTCTGGTTTTAGAGTCTCTGGTTGTGGAGTTTCTAGTTGTGGAGTTTCTAGTTGCGAAGTGTCTAGTTATGAAGTTGTAAAGTTTCTAGTTGTGGAGTTTCTAGTTGCGGAGTTTCTAGCTGTGGAGTTTCAAGTTGCGGAGTCTCTAGTTATGCAGTCTCTAGTTGTGGAGTCTCTGGCTGTGGAGTTTGTAGTTGTGGAGTTTCTAGTTGTGGAGTCTCTAGTTGTGGAGTTTCTAGTTGGGAAGTCTCAAGTTGTGGAGTTTCTAGTTGTGGAGTTTCTAGTTGTGGAGTTTCTAGTTGTGGGGTTCGTAGTTGTGGGGTTCGTAGTTGTGCAGTTTCTAGTTGTGGAGTCTCTACTTGTGAAGTTTCCATTTGTGGTGTTTCTAGCTGTGGAGTTTCTAGTTGCGGAGTTTCTAGATGCAGAGTTTCTAGTTGCGGAGTTTTCTAGTTGTGGAGATTCCAGTGGCGGAGTTTCTAGTTCCGGAGTTCCAAGTTGTGGAGTTTCCAGTTGTGGAGTTTCTAGTTGTGAAGTTTTTAGTTGTGGCGGATCTAGTAGGGGCGTTTCAAGTTGTGGAGTTGATAGTTTTGGATTTTGAAGTTGTAGAGTTAATAGTTGCGAATCGTCTAGTTGTGGAGTTTCTAGTTGCTGAGTTTTCTAGTTGCTGAGTCTGTAGTTGTGGAGTTTTTAGTTTTGGAGTTTCTAGTTGTGGATTTTCTAGCTGTGGAGTTTCTAGTTGCGGAGTTTCTGGTTGTGGAGTTTCTAGTTTTGGAGTTACTAGTTGTGGAGTTTGTAGTTTTGGAGTATCTATTTGTTGGGTTTGAAGCTGTGGAGTTTCTGGCTGTGGAGTTTCTAGTTGTGAAGTTTCTAGTTGTTGAGTTTCTGGTTGCCGAGTTTCTAGTTGCGAAGTCTCAAGTCGTGGAGTTTCTAGCTGCGGAATTTCTAGTTGCGGAGCTTCTAGTTGCGGAGTTTCTAGTTGCGGAGTTTCTAGTTGTGGATTTTGTAGTTGTGGAGTATATAGTTGTGTTGTTTCAAGTTGTGGAGTTTCTAGTTGCGGAGTTTCTAGTTGCAGAGTTTCTAGTTCCGGAGTTTTCTAGTTGTGGAGATTCTAGTTGCGGAGTTTCTAGTTGTGGAGCTTCAAGTTGTGGAGTTTCTCGTTGTGGAGTTTCTAGTTGTGGAGTTTGTAGTTGTGGAGTATCTAGTTGTGGACTTTCAAGTTGTGGAGTTTCTAAATGTGGAGTTTCTAGTTGCGGAGTTTTCTAGTTGGGGAGTCTGTAGTTGTGGAGTTTCTAGTTGTGGAATTTCTAGTTGTGGAGTCTCTAGTTGCGGAGTGAGTTTCTAGTTGCGGAGTTTCTGGTTGTGGAGTTTCTAGTTGCGGAGTAAGTAGTTGTGGGGTTTCTAGTTGTGGAGTATCTAGTTGTGGATTTTCTAGCTGTGGAATTTCTGGTTGCAGAGTTTTTAGTTGCGGTGTTTCTAGTTGTGGAGTTTCTAGTTGTTGAGTTTCTAGTTGCCGAGTTCTTTAGTTGCGAAGTCTCTAGTTGTGGAGTTTCTAGTTGTGGAGTTTCTGGTTGTGGAGTTTCAAGTTGTGGAATTTATAGGTGTGGAGTTTCTAGTTGTGGAGTTTCTGGTTTTCGGGTTTCTAGTTACGGAGTTTCTAGTAGTGGAGTTTCTAGTTGTGGAGCCTTTAGTTGAGGAGTCTCTAGTTGTTGAGTCTCTAGTTGTTGAGTCTCAAGTTGTGGAAATTCTAGTTGTGGAGTTTCTAGTTGCGGAGTTTCTAGTTGCAGAGTTTCTAGTTGCGGAGTTTTCTAGTTGGAGATTCTAGTGGCGGAGTTTCTAGTGGCGGAGTTTCAAATTGTGGAGTTTCTCGTTGTGGAGTTTCTAGTTGTGGAGTTTCTAGTCGCGGAGTTTCTAGTTGTGTAGTTTCTAGTTGTGGAGTTTCTAGTTGTTGAGTTTCTAGTTGTGGAGTTTCTAGTTGCGGTGTTTCTAGTTGTGGAGTTTCTAGTTGTTGAGTTTCTAGTTGCCGAGTTCTTTAGTTGCGAAGTCTCAAGTTGTAGAGTTTCTAGCTGTGGAGTTTCTAGTTGCGGAGTTTCTAGTTGTGGAGTTTTTATTTTTGGAGTTTCTAGTTGCAAAGTCTCAAGTTGTGGAGCTTCTAGTTGCGGAGTTTCTAGTTGCAGAGTTTCTAGTTGTGGAATTTGTAGTTGTGGAGTATATAGTTGTGGTGTTTCAAGTTGTGGAGTTTCTAGCTGTGGAGTTTCTAGTTGCAGGGTTTCTAGTTGCGGAGTTTTCTAGTTGTGGAGTTTCTAGTTGCGGAGTTTCTAGCTGCGGAGTTTCAAGTTGTGGAGTTTCTAGTTGTGGAGTTTCTAGTTGTGGAGTTTTTAGTTGTGGATTCTCTAGTTGTGGAGTCTCTAGTTGTGGAGTTTCTATTTGTGGAGTGTCTACTTGTGGAGTTTCTAGTTGTGGAGTTTCTAGCTGTGGAGTTTCTAGTTGCAGAGTTTCTAGTTTCGGAGTTTCTAGCTGTGGAGTTTCTAGTTGCGGAGTCTCTAGTTGTGCAGTCTCTGGTTTTAGAGTCTCTGGTTGTGGAGTTTCTAGTTGTGGAGTTTCTAGTGGCGAAGTGTCTAGTTATGAAGTTGTAAAGTTTCTAGTTGTGGAGTTTCTAGTTGCGGAGTTTCTAGCTGTGGAGTTTCAAGTTGCGGAGTCTCCAGTTATGCAGTCTCTAGTTGTGGAGTCTCTGGCTGTGGAGTTTGTAGTTGTGGAGTTTCTAGTTGTGGAGTTTCTAGTTGTGGAGTTTCTAGTTGTGGAGTCTCTAGTTGTGGAGTTTCTAGTTGTGGAGTTTCTAGTTGGGAAGTCTCAAGTTGTGGAGTTTCTAGTTGTGGAGTTTCTAGTTGTGGAGTTTCTAGTTGTGGGGTTCGTAGTTGTGGGGTTCGTAGTTGTGCAGTTTCTAGTTGTGGAGTCTCTACTTGTGAAGTTTCCATTTGTGGTGTTTCTAGCTGTGGAGTTTCTAGTTGCGGAGTTTCTAGATGCAGAGTTTCTAGATGCGGAGTTTTCTAGTTGTGGAGATTCCAGTGGCGGAGTTTCTAGTTGCGGAGTTCCAAGTTGTGGAGTTTCCAGTTGTGGAGTTTCTAGTTGTGAAGTTTTTAGTTGTGGCGGATCTAGTAGGGGCGTTTCAAGTTGTGGAGTTGATAGTTTTGGATTTTGAAGTTGTAGAGTTAATAGTTGCGTATCGTCTAGTTGTGGAGTTTCTAGTTGCGGAGTTTTCTAGTTGCTGAGTCTGTAGTTGTGGAGTTTTTAGTTTTGGAGTTTCTAGTTGTGGATTTTCTAGCTGTGGAGTTTCTAGTTGCGGAGTTTCTGGTTGTGGAGTTTCTAGTTGTGGAGTTTCTAGTTGTGGAGTTTCTAGTTGGGAAGTCTCAAGTTGTGGAGTTTCAAGTTGTGCAATTAATAGGTGTAGAGTTTCTAGATGTGGAGTTTCTGGTTTTCGGGTTTCTAGTTACGGAGTTTCTAGTAGTGGAGTTTCTAGTTGTGGAGCTTTTAGTTGAGGAGTCTCTAGTTGTTGAGTCTCTAGTTGTTGAGTCTCTAGTTGTGGAAGTTCTAGTTGTGGAGTTTCAAGTTGTGGAGTTTCTCGTTGTGGAGTTTTTAGTTGTGGAGTTTATAGTTGCGGAGATTCTAGTTGTGGAGTTTCTAGTTGTGGAGTTTCTAGTAGTTGAGTTTCTAGTTGTCGAGTTTCTAGTTGCGAAGTCTAAAGTCGTGGAGTTTCTAGCTGTGGAGTTTCTAGTTGCGGAGCTTCTAGTTAGGGAGTTCCTAGTTGCGGAGTTTCTAGTTGTGGATTTTGTAGTTGTGGGGTATATAGTTGTGGTGTTGCAAGTTGTGGAGTTTCTAGTTGCGGAGTTTCTAGTTGCAGAGTTTCTAGTTCCGGAGTTTTCTAGTTGTGGAGTTTCTAGTTGCGGAGTTTCTAGTTGTGGAGCTTCAAGTTGTGGAGTTTCTCGTTGTGGAGTTTCTAGTTGTGGAGTTTGTAGTTGTGGAGTATCTAGTTGTGGACTTTCAAGTTGTGGAGTTTCTAGTTGTAGAGTTTCTAGTTGCGCAGTTTTCTAGTTGGGGAGTCTGTAGTTGTGGAGTTTCTAGTTTTGGAATTTCTAGTTGTGGAGTCTCTAGTTGCGGAGTGAGTTTCTAGTTGCGGAGTTTCTGGTTGTGGAGTTTCTAGTTGCGGAGTCAGTAGTTGTGGGGTTTCTAGTTGTGGAGTTTCTAGTTGTGTATTTTCTAGCTGTGGAGTTTCTATTTGCGGAGTTTCCAGTTGCAGAGTTTCTAGTTGTGGATTTTCTAGCTGTGGAATTTCTGGTTGCAGAGTTTTTAGTTGCGGTGTTTCTAGTTGTAGAGTTTCTAGTTGTTGAGTTTCTAGTTGCCGAGTTCTTTAGTTGCGAAGTCTCAAGTTGTAGAGTTTCTAGCTGTGGAGTTTCTAGTTGCGGAGTTTCTAGTTGTGGAGTTTCTAGTTGTGGAGTTTTTAGTTGTGGAGTCTCTAGTTGTGGAGTTTCTAGATGTGGAGTGTCTACTTGTGGAGTTTCTAGTTGTGGAGTTTCTATTTGTAGTTTTTAGTTTTGGAGTTTGTAGTTGTAGATTTTCTAGTTGCAGAGTTCCTAGTTTTGGAGTATCTAGTTAAGGAGTCTCTAATTGTGCAGTCTCTAGTTTTGGAGTCTCTAGTTGTGGAGTTTCTGATTGTGGAGTTTATAAATGTGGAATTTCTAGCTGTGGAGATTCTAGTTGCGGAGTTTCTAGTTGCAGAGTTTCTAGTTGTGGAGTTTCTAGTTGTAGAGTTTTAGTTGTGGAGTTTAAAGTTGTGGAATTTATAGGTGTTGAGTTTCTAGTTTTGAGTTTCTAGTTTTCCGGTTTCTAGTTACGGAGTTTCTAGTTGTGGAGTTTCTAGTTGTGGAGTTTCTAGTGTTGGAGCTTTTAGTTGAGGAGTCTCTAGTGTTTGAGTTTCTAGTTGTGGAGGTTCTAGTTGTGGAGTTTCTAGTTGCGGAGTTTCTGGCTGTGGAGTTTCTAGTTGTGGAGTTTCTAGTTGCGAAGTCTCAAGTTGTGGAGTTTCTAGTTGTGGAGTTTCTAGTTGTGGAGCTTCTAGTTGTGGGGTTCGTAGTTGTGGGGTTCGTAGTTGTGGAGTTTCTAGTTGCAGAGTTTCTCGTTGTGAAGTCTCAAGTTGTGGAGTTTCTAGTTGTGGAGTTTCTAGTTGTGGAGCTTCTAGTTGTGGGGTTCGTAGTTGTGGGGTTCGTAGTTGTGGAGTTTCTAGTTGCGGAGTTTCTCGTTGTGAAGTTTCTAGTTGTGGAGTTTCTAGTTGTGGAGTTTCTAGTAGTTGAGTTTCTAGTTGCCGAGTTTCTAGTTGCGAAGTCTCAAGTCGTGGAGTTTTTAGCTGTGGAGTTTCTAGTTGCAGAGCTTCTAGTTGCGGAGTTTCTAGTTGCGGAGTTTCTAGTTGTGGAATTTGTAGTTGTGGAGTATATAGTTGTGGTGTTTCAGGTTGTAGAGTTTCTAGTGGCGGAGTTTCTAGTTGCGGAGTTTTCTAATTTTGGAGTTTCTAGTTGCGGAGTTTCTATTTGTGGAGCTTCAAGTTGTGGAGTTTCTAGTTGTGGAGTTTGTAGTTGTGGAGTATCTAGTTGTGGGCTTTCAAGTTGTGGAGTTTCTAGTTGTGGAGTTTCTAGTTGCGGAGTTTTCTAGTTGCGGAGTCTGTAGTTGTGGAGTTTCTAGTTGTGGAATTTCTAGTTACGGAGTTTCTAGTTGTGGAGCTTTTAGTTGAGGAGTCTCTAGTTGTTGAGTCTCTAGTTGTGGAATTTCTGGTTGTGGAGTGTCTAGTTGCAGAGTTTCAAGTTGTGGAGTTTCTAGTAGCGGAGTCTCTAGTTGTAGAGTTTCTAGTTGCGGAGTTTCTAGCTGTGGAGATTCTAGTGGCGGGGTCTCTAGTTGTGCAGTCTGTAGTTGTGGAGTCTGTAGTTGTGGAGTTTCTAGTTGCGGAGTTTCTAGCTGTGGAGTATCTAGTTGCAGGGTTTCTAGTAGTTGAGTTTCTAGTTGCCGAGTTACTAGTGGCGGAGTTTCAAGTTGTGAAGTTTCTGGTTGTGGAGTTTCAAGTTGTGGAATTTATAGGTGTGGAGTTTCTAGTTGTGGAGTTTCTGGTTTTCGGGTTTCTAGTTACGGAGTTTCTAGTAGTGGAGTTTCTAGTTGTGGAGCCTTTAGTTGAGGAGTCTCTAGTTGTTGAGTCTCTAGCTGTTGAGTCTCAAGTTGTGGAAGTTCTAGTTGTGGAGTTTCTGGTTGCGGAGTTTCTAGTTGCAGAGTTTCTAGTTGCGGAGTTTTCTAGTTGGAGATTCTAGTAGCGGAGTTTCTAGTGGCGGAGTTTCAAGTTGTGGAGTTTCTCGTTGTGGAGTTTCTAGTTGTGGAGTTTCTAGTTGCGGAGTTTCTAGTTGTGGAGTTTCTAGTTGTGGAGTTTCTAGTAGTTGAGTTTCTAGTTGTGGAGTTTCTAGTTGCGGTGTTTCTAGTTGTGGAGTTTCTAGTTGTTGAGTTTCTAGTTGCCGAGTTCTTTAGTTGCGAAGTCTCAAGTTGTAGAGTTTCTAGCTGTGGAGTTTCTAGTTGCGGAGTTTCTAGTTGCGGAGTTTCTAGTTGTGGAGTTTTTAGTTGTGGAGTTTCTAGTTGCGAAGTCTCAAGTTGTGGAGTTTCTAGTTGTGGAGTTTCAAGTTGTGGAGCTTCTAGTTGCGGGGTTCGTAGTTGTGGGGTTCGTAGTTGTGGAGGTTCTAGTTGCGGAGTTTCAAGTTGTAGAGTTTCTCGTTGTGGAGTCTCTAGTTGTGGATTGTCTAGCTGTGGAGTTTTTAGTTGCGGAGTTTTTAGTTGCGGAGTTTCTCGTTGTGAAGTTTCTAGTTGTGGAGTTTCTAGTTGTGGAGTTTCTAGTTGTGGAGTCTGTAGTTGTGGAGTATCTATTTGTTGGGTTTCAAGTTGTGGAGTTTCTAGTTTTGGAGTTTCTAGTAGTTGAGTTTCTAGTCGCCGAGTTTCTAGTTGCGAAGTCTCAAGTCGTGGAGTTTTTAGCTGTGGAGTTTCCAGTTGCGGAGCTTCTAGTTGCGGAGTTTCTAGTTGCAGAGTTTCTAGTTGTGGAATTTGTAGTTGTGGAGTATATAGTTGTGGTGTTTCAAGTTGTGGAGTTTCTAGCTGTGGAGTTTCTAGTTGCAGGGTTTCTAGTTGCGGAGTTTTCTAGTTGTGGAGTTTCTAGTTGCGGAGTTTCTAGCTGCGGAGTTTCAAGTTGTGGAGTTTCTAGTTGTGGAGTTTCTAGTTGTGGAGTTTTTAGTTGTGGAGTCTCTAGTTGTGGAGTCTCTAGTTGTGGAGTTTCTATTTGTGGAGTGTCTACTTGTGGAGTTTCTAGTTGTGGAGTTTCTAGCTGTGGAGTTTCTAGTTGCAGGGTTTCTAGTTTCGGAGTTTCTAGCTGTGGAGTTTCTAGTTGCGGAGTCTCTAGTTGTGCAGTCTCTGGTTTTAGAGTCTCTGGTTGTGGAGTTTCTAGTTGTGGAGTTTCTAGTTGCGAAGTGTCTAGTTATGAAGTTGTAAAGTTTCTAGTTGTGGAGTTTCTAGTTGCGGAGTTTCTAGCTGTGGAGTTTCAAGTTGCGGAGTCTCTAGTTATGCAGTCTCTAGTTGTGGAGTCTCTGGCTGTGGAGTTTGTAGTTGTGGAGTTTCTAGTTGTGGAGTCTCTAGTTGTGGAGTTTCTAGTTGGGAAGTCTCAAGTTGTGGAGTTTCTAGTTGTGGAGTTTCTAGTTGTGGAGTTTCTAGTTGTGGGGTTCGTAGTTGTGGGGTTCGTAGTTGTGCAGTTTCTAGTTGTGGAGTCTCTACTTGTGAAGTTTCCATTTGTGGTGTTTCTAGCTGTGGAGTTTCTAGTTGCGGAGTTTCTAGATGCAGAGTTTCTAGTTGCGGAGTTTTCTAGTTGTGGAGATTCCAGTGGCGGAGTTTCTAGTTGCGGAGTTCCAAGTTGTGGAGTTTCCAGTTGTGGAGTTTCTAGTTGTGAAGTTTTTAGTTGTGGCGGATCTAGTAGGGGCGTTTCAAGTTGTGGAGTTGATAGTTTTGGATTTTGAAGTTGTAGAGTTAATAGTTGCGAATCGTCTAGTTGTGGAGTTTCCAGTTGCGGAGTTTTCTAGTTGCTGAGTCTGTAGTTGTGGAGTTTTTAGTTTTGGAGTTTCTAGTTGTGGATTTTCTAGCTGTGGAGTTTCTAGTTGCAGAGTTTCTGGTTGTGGAGTTTCTAGTTGTGGAGTTACTAATTGTGGAGTTTGTAGTTTTGGAGTATCTATTTGTTGGGTTTGAAGCTGTGGAGTTTCTGGCTGTGGAGTTTCTAGTTGTGAAGTTTCTAGTTGTTGAGTTTCTGGTTGCCGAGTTTCTAGTTGCGAAGTCTCAAGTCGTGGAGTTTCTAGCTGCGGAATTTCTAGTTGCGGAGCTTCTAGTTGCGGAGTTTCTAGTTGCGGAGTTTCTAGTTGTGGATTTTGTAGTTGTGGAGTATAAAGTTGTGTTGTTTCAAGTTGTGGAGTTTCTAGTTGCGGAGTTTCTAGTTGCAGAGTTTCTAGTTCCGGAGTTTTCTAGTTGTGGAGATTCTAGTTGCGGAGTTTCTAGTTGTGGAGCTTCAAGTTGTGGAGTTTCTCGTTGTGGAGTTTCTAGTTGTGGAGTTTGTAGTTGTGGAGTATCTAGTTGTGGACTTTCAAGTTGTGGAGTTTCTAAATGTGGAGTTTCTAGTTGCGGAGTTTTCTAGTTGGGGAGTCTGTAGTTGTGGAGTTTCTAGTTGTGAAATTTCTAGTTGTGGAGTCTCTAGTTGCGGAGTGAGTATCTAGTTGCTGAGTTTCTGGTTGTGGAGTTTCTAGTTGCGGAGTAAGTAGTTGTGGGGTTTCTAGTTGTGGAGTATCTAGTTGTGGATTTTCTAGCTGTGGAGTTTCTATTTGCGGAGTTTCTAGTTGCAGAGTTTCTAGTTGTGGATTTTCTAGCTGTGGAATTTCTGGTTGCAGAGTTTTTAGTTGCGGTGTTTCTAGTTGTGGAGTTTCTAGTTGTTGAGTTTCTAGTTGCCGAGTTCTTTAGTTGCGAAGTCTCTAGTTGTGGAGTTTCTAGTTGTGGAGTTTCTGGTTGTGGAGTTTCAAGTTGTGGAATTTATAGGTGTGGAGTTTCTAGTTGTGGAGTTTCTGGTTTTCGGGTTTCTAGTTACGGAGTTTCTAGTAGTGGAGTTTCTAGTTGTGGAGCCTTTAGTTGAGGAGTCTCTTGTTGTTGAGTCTCTAGTTGTTGAGTCTCAAGTTGTGGAAATTCTAGTTGTGGAGTTTCTAGTTGCGGAGTTTCTAGTTGCAGAGTTTCTAGTTGCGGAGTTTTCTAGTTGGAGATTCTAGTGGCGGAGTTTCTAGTGGCGGAGTTTCAAATTGTGGAGTTTCTCGTTGTGGAGTTTCTAGTTGTGGAGTTTCTAGTCGCGGAGTTTCTAGTTGTGGAGTTTCTAGTTGTGGAGTTTCTAGTAGTTGAGTTTCTAGTTGTGGAGTTTCTAGTTGCGGTGTTTCTAGTTGTGGAGTTTCTAGTTGTTGAGTTTCTAGTTGCCGAGTTCTTTAGTTGCGAAGTCTCAAGTTGTAGAGTTTCTAGCTGTGGAGTTTCTAGTTGCGGAGTTTCTAGTTGTGGAGTTTTTATTTTTGGAGTTTCTAGTTGCAAAGTCTCAAGTTGTGGAGTTTCTAGTTGTGGAGTTTCAAGTTGTGGAGCTTCTAGTAGCGGGGTTCGTAGTTGTGGGGTTCGTAGTTGTGGAGTTTATAGTCGCGGAGTTTCAAGTTGTAGAGTTTCTCGTTGTGGAGTCTCTAGTTGTGGATTGTCTAGCTGTGGAGTTTGTAGTTGCGCAGTTTTTAGTTGCGGAGTTTCTCGTTGTGAAGTTTCTAGTTTTGGAGTTTCTAGTTGTGGAGTTTCTATTTGTGGAGTCTGTAGTTGTGGAGTATCTATTTGTTGGGTTTCAAGTTGTGGAGTTTCTAGTTTTGGAGTTTCTAGTAGTTGAGTTTCTAGTCGCAGAGTTTCTAGTTGCGAAGTCTCAAGTCGTGGAGTTTTTAGCTGTGGAGTTTCCAGTTGCGGAGCTTCTAGTTGCGGAGTTTCTAGTTGCAGAGTTTCTAGTTGTGGAATTTGTAGTTGTGGAGTATATAGTTGTGGTGTTTCAAGTTGTGGAGTTTCTAGCTGTGGAGTTTCTAGTTGCAGGGTTTCTAGTTGCGGAGTTTTCTAGTTGTGGAGTTTCTAGTTGCGGAGTTTCTAGCTGCGGAGTTTCAAGTTGTGGAGTTTCTAGTTGTGGAGTTTCTAGTTGTGGAGTTTTTAGTTGTGGAGTCTCTAGTTGTGGAGTCTCTAGTTGTGGAGTTTCTATTTGTGAAGTGTCTACTTGTGGAGTTTCTAGTTGTGGAGTTTCTAGCTGTGGAGTTTCTAGTTGCAGGGTTTCTAGTTTCGGAGTTTCTAGCTGTGGAGTTTCTAGTTGCGGAGTCTCTAGTTGTGCAGTCTCTGGTTTTAGAGTCTCTGGTTGTGGAGTTTCTAGTTGTGGAGTTTCTAGTTGCGAAGTGTCTAGTTATGAAGTTGTAAAGTTTCTAGTTGTGGAGTTTCTAGTTGCGGAGTTTCTAGCTGTGGAGTTTCAAGTTGCGGAGTCTCTAGTTATGCAGTCTCTAGTTGTGGAGTCTCTGGCTGTGGAGTTTGTAGTTGTGGAGTTTCTAGTTGTGGAGTTTCTAGTTGTGGAGTTTCTAGTTGTGGAGTCTCTAGTTGTGGAGTCTCAAGTTGTGGAGTTTCAAGTTGTGGAGTTTCTAGTTGTGGAGTTTCTAGTTGTGGGGTTCGTAGTTGTGGGGTTCGTAGTTGTGCAGTTTCTAGTTGTGGAGTCTCTACTTGTGAAGTTTCCATTTGTGGTGTTTCTAGCTGTGGAGTTTCTAGTTGCGGAGTTTCTAGATGCAGAGTTTCTAGATGCGGAGTTTTCTAGTTGTGGAGATTCCAGTGGCGGAGTTTCTAGTTGCGGAGTTCCAAGTTGTGGAGTTTCCAGTTGTGGAGTTTCTAGTTGTGAAGTTTTTAGTTGTGGCGGATCTAGTAGGGGCGTTTCAAGTTGTGGAGTTGATAGTTTTGGATTTTGAAGTTGTAGAGTTAATAGTTGCGAATCGTCTAGTTGTGGAGTTTCTAGTTGCGGAGTTTTCTAGTTGCTGAGTCTGTAGTTGTGGAGTTTTTAGTTTTGGAGTTTCTAGTTGTGGATTTTCTAGCTGTGGAGTTTCTAGTTGCGGAGTTTCTGGTTGTGGAGTTTCTAGTTGTGGAGTTACTAGTTGTGGAGTTTGTAGTTTTGGAGTATCTATTTGTTGGGTTTGAAGCTGTGGAGTTTCTGGCTGTGGAGTTTCTAGTTGTGGAGTTTCTAGTTGTTGAGTTTCTGGTTGCCGAGTTTCTAGTTGCGAAGTCTCAAGTCGTGGAGTTTCTAGCTGCGGAGTTTCTAGTTGCGGAGCTTCTAGTTGCGGAGTTTCTAGTTGCGGAGTTTCTAGTTGTGGATTTTGTAGTTGTGGAGTATATAGTTGTGGTGTTTCAAGTTGTGGAGTTTCTAGTTGCGGAGTTTCTAGTTGCAGAGTTTCTAGTTCCGGAGTTTTCTAGTTGTGGAGATTCTAGTTGCGGAGTTTCTAGTTGTGGAGCTTCAAGTTGTGGAGTTTCTCGTTGTGGAGTTTCTAGTTGTGGAGTTTGTAGTTGTGGAGTATCTAGTTGTGGACTTTCAAGTTGTGGAGTTTCTAGTTGTGGAGTTTCTAGTTGCGGAGTTTTCTAGTTGGGGAGTCTGTAGTTGTGGAGTTTCTAGTTGTGGAATTTCTAGTTGTGGAGTCTCTAGTTGCGGAGTGAGTTTCTAGTTGCGGAGTTTCTGGTTGTGGAGTTTCTAGTTGCGGAGTAAGTAGTTGTGGGGTTTCTAGTTGTGGAGTATCTAGTTGTGGATTTTCTAGCTGTGGAGTTTCTATTTGCGGAGTTTCTAGTTGCAGAGTTTCTAGTTGTGGATTTTCTAGCTGTAGAATTTCTGGTTGCAGAGTTTTTAGTTGCGGTGTTTCTAGTTGTGGAGTTTCTAGTTGTTGAGTTTCTAGTTGCCGAGTTCTTTAGTTGCGAAGTCTCAAGTTGTAGAGTTTCTAGCTGTGGAGTTTCTAGTTGCGGAGTTTCTAGTTGCGGAGTTTCTAGTTGTGGAGTTTTTAGTTGTGGAGTCTCTAGTTGTGGAGTTTCTAGTTGTGGAGTTTCTGGTTGTGGAGTTTCAAGTTGTGGAATTTATAGGTGTGGAGTTTCTAGTTGTGGAGTTTCTGGTTTTCGGGTTTCTAGTTACGGAGTTTCTAGTAGTGGAGTTTCTAGTTGTGGAGCCTTTAGTTGAGGAGTCTCTAGTTGTTGAGTCTCTAGTTGTTGAGTCTCAAGTTGTGGAAATTCTAGTTGTGGAGTTTCTAGTTGCGGAGTTTCTAGTTGGAGATTCTAGTGGCGGAGTTTCTAGTGGTGGAGTTTCAAATTGTGGAGTTTCTCGTTGTGGAGTTTCTAGTTGTGGAGTTTCTAGTCGCGGAGTTTCTAGTTGTGGAGTTTCTAGTTGTGGAGTTTCTAGTAGTTGAGTTTCTAGTTGTGGAGTTTCTAGTTGCGGTGTTTCTAGTTGTGGAGTTTCTAGTTGTTGAGTTTCTAGTTGCCGAGTTCTTTAGTTGCGAAGTCTCAAGTTGTAGAGTTTCTAGCTGTGGAGTTTCTAGTTGCGGAGTTTCTAATTGCGGAGTTTCTAGTTGTGGAGTTTTTAGTTTTGGAGTTTCTAGTTGCGAAGTCTCAAGTTGTGGAGTTTCTAGTTGTGGAGTTTCAAGTTGTGGAGCTTCTAGTAGCGGGGTTCGTAGTTGTGGGGTTCGTAGTTGTGGAGTTTCTAGTCGCGGAGTTTCAAGTTGTAGAGTTTCTCGTTGTGGAATCTCTAGTTGTGGATTGTCTAGCTGTGGAGTTTCTAGTTGCGCAGTTTTTAGTTGCGGAGTTTCTCGTTGTGAAGTTTCTAGTTGTGGAGTTTCTAGTTGTGGAGTTTCTAGTTGTGGAGTCTGTAGTTGTGGAGTATCTATTTGTTGGGTTTCAAGTTGTGGAGTTTCTAGTTTTAGAGTTTCTAGTAGTTGAGTTTCTAGTCGCCGAGTTTCTAGTTGCGAAGTCTCAAGTCGTGGAGTTTTTAGCTGTGGAGTTTCCAGTTGCGGAGCTTCTAGTTGCGGAGTTTCTAGTTGCAGAGTTTCTAGTTGTGGAATTTGTAGTTGTGGAGTATATAGTTGTGGTGTTTCAAGTTGTGGAGTTTCTAGCTGTGGAGTTTCTAGTTGCAGGGTTTCTAGTTGCGGAGTTTTCTAGTTGTGGAGTTTCTAGTTGCGGAGTTTCTAGCTGCGGAGTTTCAAGTTGTGGAGTTTCTAGTTGTGGAGTTTCTAGTTGTGGAGTTTTTAGTTGTGGAGTCTCTAGTTGTGGAGTCTCTAGTTGTGGAGTTTCTATTTTTGGAGTGTCTACTTGTGGAGTTTCTAGTTGTGGAGTTTCTAGCTGTGGAGTTTCTAGTTGCAGGGTTTCTAGTTTCGGAGTTTCTAGCTGTGGAGTTTCTAGTTGCGGAGTCTCTAGTTGTGCAGTCTCTGGTTTTAGAGTCTCTGGTTGTGGAGTTTCTAGTTGTGGAGTTTCTAGTTGCGAAGTGTCTAGTTATGAAGTTGTAAAGTTTCTAGTTGTGGAGTTTCTAGTTGCGGAGTTTCTAGCTGTGGAGTTTCAAGTTGCGGAGTCTCTAGTTATGCAGTCTCTAGTTGTGGAGTCTCTGGCTGTGGAGTTTGTAGTTGTGGAGTTTCTAGTTGTGGAGTTTCTAGTTGTGGAGTTTCTAGTTGTGGAGTCTCTAGTTGTGGAGTTTCTAGTTGTGGAGTTTCTAGTTGGGAAGTCTCAAGTTGTGGAGTTTCTAGTTGTGGAGTTTCTAGTTGTGGAGTTTCTAGTTGTGGGGTTCGTAGTTGTGGGGTTCGTAGTTGTGCAGTTTCTAGTTGTGGAGTCTCTACTTGTGAAGTTTCCATTTGTGGTGTTTCTAGCTGTGGAGTTTCTAGTTGCGGAGTTTCTAGATGCAGAGTTTCTAGATGCGGAGTTTTCTAGTTGTGGAGATTCCAGTGGCGGAGTTTCTAGTTGCGGAGTTCCAAGTTGTGGAGTTTCCAGTTGTGGAGTTTCTAGTTGTGAAGTTTTTAGTTGTGGCGGATCTAGTAGGGGCGTTTCAAGTTGTGGAGTTGATAGTTTTGGATTTTGAAGTTGTAGAGTTAATAGTTGCGAATCGTCTAGTTGTGGAGTTTCTAGTTGCGGACTTTTCTAGTTGCTGAGTCTGTAGTTGTGGAGTTTTTAGTTTTGGAGTTTCTAGTTGTGGATTTTCTAGCTGTGGAGTTTCTAGTTGCGGAGTTTCTGGTTGTGGAGTTTCTAGTTGTGGAGTTACTAGTTGTGTAGTTTGTAGTTTTGGAGTATCTATTTGTTGGGTTTGAAGCTGTGGAGTTTCTGGCTGTGGAGTTTCTAGTTGTGGAGTTTCTAGTTGTTGAGTTTCTGGTTGCCGAGTTTCTAGTTGCGAAGTCTCAAGTCGTGGAGTTTCTAGCTGCGGAGTTTCTAGTTGCGGAGCTTCTAGTTGCGGAGTTTCTAGTTGCGGAGTTTCTAGTTGTGGATTTTGTAGTTGTGGAGTATATAGTTGTGGTGTTTCAAGTTGTGGAGTTTCTAGTTGCGGAGTTTCTAGTTGCAGAGTTTCTAGTTCCGGAGTTTTCTAGTTGTGGAGATTCTAGTTGCGGAGTTTCTAGTTGTGGAGCTTCAAGTTGTGGAGTTTCTCGTTGTGGAGTTTCTAGTTGTGGAGTTTGTAGTTGTGGAGTATCTAGTTGTGGACTTTCAAGTTGTGGAGTTTCTAGTTGTGGAGTTTCTAGTTGCGGAGTTTTCTAGTTGGGGAGTCTGTAGTTGTGGAGTTTCTAGTTGTGGAATTTCTAGTTGTGGAGTCTCTAGTTGCGGAGTGAGTTTCTAGTTGCGGAGTTTCTGGTTGTGGAGTTTCTAGTTGCGGAGTAAGTAGTTGTGGGGTTTCTAGTTGTGGAGTATCTAGTTGTGGATTTTCTAGCTGTGGAGTTTCTATTTGCGGAGTTTCTAGTTGCAGAGTTTCTAGTTGTGGATTTTCTAGCTGTAGAATTTCTGGTTGCAGAGTTTTTAGTTGCGGTGTTTCTAGTTGTGGAGTTTCTAGTTGTTGAGTTTCTAGTTGCCGAGTTCTTTAGTTGCGAAGTCTCAAGTTGTAGAGTTTCTAGTTGCGGAGTTTCTAGTTGCGGAGTTTCTAGTTGCGGAGTTTCTAGTTGTGGAGTTTTTAGTTGTGGAGTCTCTAGTTGTGGAGTTTCTAGTTGTGGAGTTTCTGGTTGTGGAGTTTCAAGTTGTGGAATTTATAGGTGTGGAGTTTCTAGTTGTGGAGTTTCTGGTTTTCGGGTTTCTAGTTACGGAGTTTCTAGTAGTGGAGTTTCTAGTTGTGGAGCCTTTAGTTGAGGAGTCTCTAGTTGTTGAGTCTCTAGTTGTTGAGTCTCAAGTTGTGGAAATTCTAGTTGTGGAGTTTCTAGTTGCGGAGTTTCTAGTTGCAGAGTTTCTAGTTGCGGAGTTTTCTAGTTGGAGATTCTAGTGGCGGAGTTTCTAGTGGCGGAGTTTCAAATTGTGGAGTTTCTCGTTGTGGAGTTTCTAGTTGTGGAGTTTCTAGTCGCGGAGTTTCTAGTTGTGGAGTTTCTAGTTGTGGAGTTTCTAGTAGTTGAGTTTCTAGTTGTGGAGTTTCTAGTTGCGGTGTTTCTAGTTGTGGAGTTTCTAGTTGTTGAGTTTCTAGTTGCCGAGTTCTTTAGTTGCGAAGTCTCAAGTTGTAGAGTTTCTAGCTGTGGAGTTTCTAGTTGCGGAGTTTCTAATTGCGGAGTTTCTAGTTGTGGAGTTTTTAGTTTTGGAGTTTCTAGTTGCGAAGTCTCAAGTTGTGGAGTTTCTAGTTGTGGAGTTTCAAGTTGTGGAGCTTCTAGTAGCGGGGTTCGTAGTTGTGGGGTTCGTAGTTGTGGAGTTTCTAGTCGCGGAGTTTCAAGTTGTAGAGTTTCTCGTTGTGGAATCTCTAGTTGTGGATTGTCTAGCTGTGGAGTTTCTAGTTGCGCAGTTTTTAGTTGCGGAGTTTCTCGTTGTGAAGTTTCTAGTTGTGGAGTTTCTAGTTGTGGAGTTTCTAGTTGTGGAGTCTGTAGTTGTGGAGTATCTATTTGTTGGGTTTCAAGTTGTGGAGTTTCTAGTTTTAGAGTTTCTAGTAGTTGAGTTTCTAGTCGCCGAGTTTCTAGTTGCGAAGTCTCAAGTCGTGGAGTTTTTAGCTGTGGAGTTTCCAGTTGCGGAGCTTCTAGTTGCGGAGTTTCTAGTTGCAGAGTTTCTAGTTGTGGAATTTGTAGTTGTGGAGTATATAGTTGTGGTGTTTCAAGTTGTGGAGTTTCTAGCTGTGGAGTTTCTAGTTGCAGGGTTTCTAGTTGCGGAGTTTTCTAGTTGTGGAGTTTCTAGTTGCGGAGTTTCTAGCTGCGGAGTTTCAAGTTGTGGAGTTTCTAGTTGTGGAGTTTCTAGTTGTGGAGTTTTTAGTTGTGGAGTCTCTAGTTGTGGAGTCTCTAGTTGTGGAGTTTCTATTTGTGGAGTGTCTACTTGTGGAGTTTCTAGTTGTGGAGTTTCTAGCTGTGGAGTTTCTAGTTGCAGGGTTTCTAGTTTCGGAGTTTCTAGCTGTGGAGTTTCTAGTTGCGGAGTCTCTAGTTGTGCAGTCTCTGGTTTTAGAGTCTCTGGTTGTGGAGTTTCTAGTTGTGGAGTTTCTAGTTGCGAAGTGTCTAGTTATGAAGTTGTAAAGTTTCTAGTTGTGGAGTTTCTAGTTGCGGAGTTTCTAGCTGTGGAGTTTCAAGTTGCGGAGTCTCTAGTTATGCAGTCTCTAGTTGTGGAGTCTCTGGCTGTGGAGTTTGTAGTTGTGGAGTTTCTAGTTGTGGAGTTTCTAGTTGTGGAGTTTCTAGTTGTGGAGTCTCTAGTTGTGGAGTTTATAGTTGTGGAGTTTCTAGTTGGGAAGTCTCAAGTTGTGGAGTTTCTAGTTGTGGAGTTTCTAGTTGTGGAGTTTCCATTTGTGGTGTTTCTAGCTGTGGAGTTTCTAGTTGCGGAGTTTCTAGATGCAGAGTTTCTAGATGCGGAGTTTTCTAGTTGTGGAGATTCCAGTGGCGGAGTTTCTAGTTGCGGAGTTCCAAGTTGTGGAGTTTCCAGTTGTGGAGTTTCTAGTTGTGAAGTTTTTAGTTGTGGCGGATCTAGTAGGGGCGTTTCAAGTTGTGGAGTTGATAGTTTTGGATTTTGAAGTTGTAGAGTTAATAGTTGCGAATCGTCTAGTTGTGGAGTTTCTAGTTGCGGACTTTTCTAGTTGCTGAGTCTGTAGTTGTGGAGTTTTTAGTTTTGGAGTTTCTAGTTGTGGATTTTCTAGCTGTGGAGTTTCTAGTTGCGGAGTTTCTGGTTGTGGAGTTTCTAGTTGTGGAGTTACTAGTTGTGGAGTTTGTAGTTTTGGAGTATCTATTTGTTGGGTTTGAAGCTGTGGAGTTTCTGGCTGTGGAGTTTCTAGTTGTGGAGTTTCTAGTTGTTGAGTTTCTGGTTGCCGAGTTTCTAGTTGCGAAGTCTCAAGTCGTGGAGTTTCTAGCTGCGGAGTTTCTAGTTGCGGAGCTTCTAGTTGCGGAGTTTCTAGTTGCGGAGTTTCTAGTTGTGGATTTTGTAGTTGTGGAGTATATAGTTGTGGTGTTTCAAGTTGTGGAGTTTCTAGTTGCGGAGTTTCTAGTTGCAGAGTTTCTAGTTCCGGAGTTTTCTAGTTGTGGAGATTCTAGTTGCGGAGTTTCTAGTTGTGGAGCTTCAAGTTGTGGAGTTTCTCGTTGTGGAGTTTCTAGTTGCAGGGTTTCTAGTTGCGGAGTTTTCTAGTTGTGGAGTTTCTAGTTGCGGAGTTTCTAGCGGCGGAGTTTCAAGTTGTGGAGTTTCTAGTTGTGGAGTTTTTAGTTGTGGAGTTTTTAGTTGTGGAGTCTCTAGTTGTGGAGTCTCTAGTTGTGGAGTTTCTATTTGTGGAGTGTCTACTTGTGGAGTTTCTAGTTGTGGAGTTTCTAGCTGTGGAGTTTCTAGTTGCAGGGTTTCTAGTTTCGGAGTTTCTAGCTGTGGAGTTTCTAGTTGCGGAGTCTCTAGTTGTGCAGTCTCTGGTTTTAGAGTCTCTGGTTGTGGAGTTTCTAGTTGTGGAGTTTCTAGTTGCAGAGTTTCTCGTTGTGAAGTCTCAAGTTGTGGAGTTTCTAGTTGTGGAGTTTCTAGTTGTGGAGCTTCTAGTTGTGGGGTTCGTAGTTGTGGGGTTCGTAGTTGTGGAGTTTCTAGTTGCGGAGTTTCTCGTTGTGAAGTTTCTAGTTGTGGAGTTTCTAGTTGTGGAGTTTCTAGTAGTTGAGTTTCTAGTTGCCGAGTTTCTAGTTGCGAAGTCTCAAGTCGTGGAGTTTTTAGCTGTGGAGTTTCTAGTTGCAGAGCTTCTAGTTGCGGAGTTTCTAGTTGTGGAATTTGTAGTTGTGGAGTATATAGTTGTGGTGTTTCAGGTTGTGGAGTTTCTAGTGGCGGAGTTTCTAGTTGCAGAGTTTCCAGTTGCGGAGTTTTCTAATTTTGGAGTTTCTAGTTGCGGAGTTTCTATTTGTGGAGCTTCAAGTTGTGGAGTTTCTAGTTGTGGAGTTTGTAGTTGTGGAGTATCTAGTTGTGGGCTTTCAAGTTGTGGAGTTTCTAGTTGTGGAGTTTCTAGTTGCGGAGTTTTCTAGTTGCGGAGTCTGTAGTTGTGGAGTTTCTAGTTGTGGAATTTCTAGTTACGGAGTTTCTAGTTGTGGAGCTTTTAGTTGAGGAGTCTCTAGTTGTTGAGTCTCTAGTTGTGGAATTTCTGGTTGTGGAGTGTCTAGTTGCAGAGTTTCAAGTTGTGGAGTTTCTAGTTGCGGAGTCTCTAGTTGTAGAGTTTCTAGTTGTGGAGTTTCTAGCTGTGGAGATTCTAGTGGCGGGGTCTCTAGTTGTGCAGTGTGTAGTTGTGGAGTCTGTAGTTGTGGAGTTTCTAGTTGCGGAGTTTCTAGCTGTGGAGTTTCTAGTTGCAGGGTTTCTAGTAGTTGAGTTTCTAGTTGCCGAGTTACTAGTGGCGGAGTTTCAAGTTGTGAAGTTTCTGGTTGTGGAGTTTCAAGTTGTGGAATTTATAGGTGTGGAGTTTCTAGTTGTGGAGTTTCTGGTTTTCGGGTTTCTAGTTACGGAGTTTCTAGTAGTGGAGTTTCTAGTTGTGGAGCCTTTAGTTGAGGAGTCTCTAGTTGTTGAGTCTCTAGTTGTTGAGTCTCAAGTTGTGGAAGTTCTAGTTGTGGAGTTTCTAGTTGCGGAGTTTCTAGTTGCAGAGTTTCTAGTTGCGGAGTTTTCTAGTTGGAGATTCTAGTAGCGGAGTTTCTAGTGGCGGAGTTTCAAGTTGTGGAGTTTCTCGTTGTGGAGTTTCTAGTTGTGGAGTTTCTAGTTGCGGAGTTTCTAGTTGTGGAGTTTCTAGTTGTGGAGTTTCTAGTAGTTGAGTTTCTAGTTGTGGAGTTTCTAGTTGCGGTGTTTCTAGTTGTGGAGTTTCTAGTTGTTGAGTTTCTAGTTGCCGAGTTCTTTAGTTGCGAAGTCTCAAGTTGTAGAGTTTCTAGCTGTGGAGTTTCTAGTTGCGGAGTTTCTAGTTGCGGAGTTTCTAGTTGTGGAGTTTTTAGTTGTGGAGTTTCTAGTTGCGAAGTCTCAAGTTGTGGAGTTTCTAGTTGTGGAGTTTCAAGTTGTGGAGCTTCTAGTTGCGGGGTTCGTAGTTGTGGGGTTCGTAGTTGTGGAGTTTCTAGTTGCGGAGTTTCAAGTTGTAGAGTTTCTCGTTGTGGAGTCTCTAGTTGTGGATTGTCTAGCTGTGGAGTTTTTAGTTGCGGAGTTTTTAGTTGCGGAGTTTCTCGTTGTGAAGTTTCTAGTTGTGGAGTTTCTAGTTGTGGAGTTTCTAGTTGTGGAGTCTGTAGTTGTGGAGTATCTATTTGTTGGGTTTCAAGTTGTGGAGTTTCTAGTTTTGGAGTTTCTAGTAGTTGAGTTTCTAGTCGCCGAGTTTCTAGTTGCGAAGTCTCAAGTCGTGGAGTTTTTAGCTGTGGAGTTTCCAGTTGCGGAGCTTCTAGTTGCGGAGTTTCTAGTTGCAGAGTTTCTAGTTGTGGAATTTGTAGTTGTGGAGTATATAGTTGTGGTGTTTCAAGTTGTGGAGTTTCTAGCTGTGGAGTTTCTAGTTGCAGGGTTTCTAGTTGCGGAGTTTTCTAGTTGTGGAGTTTCTAGTTGCGGAGTTTCTAGCTGCGGAGTTTCAAGTTGTGGAGTTTCTAGTTGTGGAGTTTCTAGTTGTGGAGTTTTTAGTTGTGGAGTCTCTAGTTGTGGAGTCTCTAGTTGTGGAGTTTCTATTTGTGGAGTGTCTACTTGTGGAGTTTCTAGTTGTGGAGTTTCTAGCTGTGGAGTTTCTAGTTGCAGGGTTTCTAGTTTCGGAGTTTCTAGCTGTGGAGTTTCTAGTTGCGGAGTCTCTAGTTGTGCAGTCTCTGGTTTTAGAGTCTCTGGTTGTGGAGTTTCTAGTTGTGGAGTTTCTAGTTGCGAAGTGTCTAGTTATGAAGTTGTAAAGTTTCTAGTTGTGGAGTTTCTAGTTGCGGAGTTTCTAGCTGTGGAGTTTCAAGTTGCGGAGTCTCTAGTTATGCAGTCTCTAGTTGTGGAGTCTCTGGCTGTGGAGTTTGTAGTTGTGGAGTTTCTAGTTGTGGAGTCTCTAGTTGTGGAGTTTCTAGTTGGGAAGTCTCAAGTTGTGGAGTTTCTAGTTGTGAAGTTTCTAGTTGTGGAGTTTCTAGTTGTGGGGTTCGTAGTTGTGGGGTTCGTAGTTGTGCAGTTTCTAGTTGTGGAGTCTCTACTTGTGAAGTTTCCATTTGTGGTGTTTCTAGCTGTGGAGTTTCTAGTTGCGGAGTTTCTAGATGCAGAGTTTCTAGTTGCGGAGTTTTCTAGTTGTGGAGATTCCAGTGGCGGAGTTTCTAGTTGCGGAGTTCCAAGTTGTGGAGTTTCCAGTTGTGGAGTTTCTAGTTGTGAAGTTTTTAGTTGGGGCGGATCTAGTAGGGGCGTTTCAAGTTGTGGAGTTGATAGTTTTGGATTTTGAAGTTGTAGAGTTAATAGTTGCGAATCGTCTAGTTGTGGAGTTTCTAGTTGCGGAGTTTTCTAGTTGCTGAGTCTGTAGTTGTGGAGTTTTTAGTTTTGGAGTTTCTAGTTGTGGATTTTCTAGCTGTGGAGTTTCTAGTTGCGGAGTTTCTGGTTGTGGAGTTTCTAGTTGTGGAGTTACTAGTTGTGGAGTTTGTAGTTTTGGAGTATCTATTTGTTGGGTTTGAAGCTGTGGAGTTTCTGGCTGTGGAGTTTCTAGTTGTGAAGTTTCTAGTTGTTGAGTTTCTGGTTGCCGAGTTTCTAGTTGCGAAGTCTCAAGTCGTGGAGTTTCTAGCTGCGGAATTTCTAGTTGCGGAGCTTCTAGTTGCGGAGTTTCTAGTTGCGGAGTTTCTAGTTGTGGATTTTGTAGTTGTGGAGTATATAGTTGTGTTGTTTCAAGTTGTGGAGTTTCTAGTTGCGGAGTTTCTAGTTGCAGAGTTTCTAGTTCCGGAGTTTTCTAGTTGTGGAGATTCTAGATGCGGAGTTTCTAGTTGTGGAGCTTCAAGTTGTGGAGTTTCTCGTTGTGGAGTTTCTAGTTGTGGAGTTTGTAGTTGTGGAGTATCTAGTTGTGGACTTTCAAGTTGTGGAGTTTCTAAATGTGGAGTTTCTAGTTGCGGAGTTTTCTAGTTGGGGAGTCTGTAGTTGTGGAGTTTCTAGTTGTGGAATTTCTAGTTGTGGAGTCTCTAGTTGCGGAGTGAGTTTCTCGTTGTGGAGTTTCTAGTTGTGGAGTTTCTAGTCGCGGAGTTTCTAGTTGTGGAGTTTCTAGTTGTGGAGTTTCTAGTAGTTGAGTTTCTAGTTGTGGAGTTTCTAGTTGCGGTGTTTCTAGTTGTGGAGTTTCTAGTTGTTGAGTTTCTAGTTGCCGAGTTCTTTAGTTGCGAAGTCTCAAGTTGTAGAGTTTCTAGCTGTGGAGTTTCTAGTTGCGGAGTTTCTAATTGCGGAGTTTCTAGTTGTGGAGTTTTTAGTTTTGGAGTTTCTAGTTGCGAAGTCTCAAGTTGTGGAGTTTCTAGTTGTGGAGTTTCAAGTTGTGGAGCTTCTAGTAGCGGGGTTCGTAGTTGTGGGGTTCGTAGTTGTGGAGTTTCTAGTCGCGGAGTTTCAAGTTGTAGAGTTTCTCGTTGTGGAATCTCTAGTTGTGGATTGTCTAGCTGTGGAGTTTCTAGTTGCGCAGTTTTTAGTTGCGGAGTTTCTCGTTGTGAAGTTTCTAGTTGTGGAGTTTCTAGTTGTGGAGTTTCTAGTTGTGGAGTCTGTAGTTGTGGAGTATCTATTTGTTGGGTTTCAAGTTGTGGAGTTTCTAGTTTTAGAGTTTCTAGTAGTTGAGTTTCTAGTCGCCGAGTTTCTAGTTGCGAAGTCTCAAGTCGTGGAGTTTTTAGCTGTGGAGTTTCCAGTTGCGGAGCTTCTAGTTGCGGAGTTTCTAGTTGCAGAGTTTCTAGTTGTGGAATTTGTAGTTGTGGAGTATATAGTTGTGGTGTTTCAAGTTGTGGAGTTTCTAGCTGTGGAGTTTCTAGTTGCAGGGTTTCTAGTTGCGGAGTTTTCTAGTTGTGGAGTTTCTAGTTGCGGAGTTTCTAGCTGCGGAGTTTCAAGTTGTGGAGTTTCTAGTTGTGGAGTTTCTAGTTGTGGAGTTTTTAGTTGTGGAGTCTCTAGTTGTGGAGTCTCTAGTTGTGGAGTTTCTATTTGTGCAGTGTCTACTTGTGGAGTTTCTAGTTGTGGAGTTTCTAGCTGTGGAGTTTCTAGTTGCAGGGTTTCTAGTTTCGGAGTTTCTAGCTGTGGAGTTTCTAGTTGCGGAGTCTCTAGTTGTGCAGTCTCTGGTTTTAGAGTCTCTGGTTGTGGAGTTTCTAGTTGTGGAGTTTCTAGTTGCGAAGTGTCTAGTTATGAAGTTGTAAAGTTTCTAGTGGTGGAGTTTCTAGTTGCGGAGTTTCTAGCTGTGGAGTTTCAAGTTGCGGAGTCTCTAGTTATGCAGTCTCTAGTTGTGGAGTCTCTGGCTGTGGAGTTTGTAGTTGTGGAGTTTCTAGTTGTGGAGTTTCTAGTTGCGGAGTTTCTAGTTGTGGAGTCTCTAGTTGTGGAGTTTCTAGTTGTGGAGTTTCTAGTTGGGAAGTCTCAATTTGTGGAGTTTCTAGTTGTGGAGTTTCTAGTTGTGGAGTTTCTAGTTGTGGGGTTCGTAGTTGTGGGGTTCGTAGTTGTGCAGTTTCTAGTTGTGGAGTCTCTACTTGTGAAGTTTCCATTTGTGGTGTTTCTAGCTGTGGAGTTTCTAGTTGCGGAGTTTCTAGATGCAGAGTTTCTAGATGCGGAGTTTTCTAGTTGTGGAGATTCCAGTGGCGGAGTTTCTAGTTGCGGAGTTCCAAGTTGTGGAGTTTCCAGTTGTGGAGTTTCTAGTTGTGAAGTTTTTAGTTGTGGCGGATCTAGTAGGGGCGTTTCAAGTTGTGGAGTTGATAGTTTTGGATTTTGAAGTTGTAGAGTTAATAGTTGCGAATCGTCTAGTTGTGGAGTTTCTAGTTGCGGAGTTTTCTAGTTGCTGAGTCTGTAGTTGTGGAGTTTTTAGTTTTGGAGTTTCTAGTTGTGGATTTTCTAGCTGTGGAGTTTCTAGTTGCGGAGTTTCTGGTTGTGGAGTTTCTAGTTGTGGAGTTACTAGTTGTGGAGTTTGTAGTTTTGGAGTATCTATTTGTTGGGTTTGAAGCTGTGTAGTTTCTGGCTGTGGAGTTTCTAGTTGTGGAGTTTCTAGTTGTTGAGTTTCTGGTTGCCGAGTTTCTAGTTGCGAAGTCTCAAGTCGTGGAGTTTCTAGCTGCGGAGTTTCTAGTTGCGGAGCTTCTAGTTGCGGAGTTTCTAGTTGCGGAGTTTCTAGTTGCGGAGTTTCTAGTTGTGGATTTTGTAGTTGTGGAGTATATAGTTGTGGTGTTTCAAGTTGTGGAGTTTCTAGTTGCGGAGTTTCTAGTTGCAGAGTTTCTAGTTCCGGAGTTTTCTAGTTGTGGAGATTCTAGTTGCGGAGTTTCTAGTTGTGGAGCTTCAAGTTGTGGAGTTTCTCGTTGTGGAGTTTCTAGTTGCAGGGTTTCTAGTTGCGGAGTTTTCTAGTTGTGGAGTTTCTAGTTGCGGAGTTTCTAGCGGCGGAGTTTCAAGTTGTGGAGTTTCTAGTTGTGGAGTTTCTAGTTGTGGAGTTTTTAGTTGTGGAGTCTCTAGTTGTGGAGTCTCTAGTTGTGGAGTTTCTATTTGTGGAGTGTCTACTTGTGGAGTTTCTAGTTGTGGAGTTTCTAGCTGTGGAGTTTCTAGTTGCAGGGTTTCTAGTTTCGGAGTTTCTAGCTGTGGAGTTTCTAGTTGCGGAGTCTCTAGTTGTGCAGTCTCTGGTTTTAGAGTCTCTGGTTGTGGAGTTTCTAGTTGCAGAGTTTCTCGTTGTGAAGTCTCAAGTTGTGGAGTTTCTAGTTGTGGAGTTTCTAGTTGTGGAGCTTCTAGTTGTGGGGTTCGTAGTTGTGGGGTTCGTAGTTGTGGAGTTTCTAGTTGCGGAGTTTCTCGTTGTGAAGTTTCTAGTTGTGGAGTTTCTAGTTGTGGTGTTTCTAGTAGTTGAGTTTCTAGTTGCCGAGTTTCTAGTTGCGAAGTCTCAAGTCGTGGAGTTTTTAGCTGTGGAGTTTCTAGTTGCAGAGCTTCTAGTTGCGGAGTTTCTAGTTGTGGAATTTGTAGTTGTGGAGTATATAGTTGTGGTGTTTCAGGTTGTGGAGTTTCTAGTGGCGGAGTTTCTAGTTGCAGAGTTTCCAGTTGCGGAGTTTTCTAATTTTGGAGTTTCTAGTTGCGGAGTTTCTATTTGTGGAGCTTCAAGTTGTGGAGTTTCTAGTTGTGGAGTTTGTAGTTGTGGAGTATCTAGTTGTGGGCTTTCAAGTTGTGGAGTTTCTAGTTGTGGAGTTTCTAGTTGCAGAGTTTTCTAGTTGCGGAGTCTGTAGTTGTGGAGTTTCTAGTTGTGGAATTTCTAGTTACGGAGTTTCTAGTTGTGGAGCTTTTAGTTGAGGAGTCTCTAGTTGTTGAGTCTCTAGTTGTGGAATTTCTGGTTGTGGAGTGTCTAGTTGCAGAGTTTCAAGTTGTGGAGTTTCTAGTTGCGGAGTCTCTAGTTGTAGAGTTTCTAGTTGTGGAGTTTCTAGCTGTGGAGATTCTAGTGGCGGGGTCTCTAGTTGTGCAGTCTGTAGTTGTGGAGTCTGTAGTTGTGGAGTTTCTAGTTGCGGAGTTTCTAGCTGTGGAGTTTCTAGTTGCAGGGTTTCTAGTAGTTGAGTTTCTAGTTGCCGAGTTACTAGTGGCGGAGTTTCAAGTTGTGAAGTTTCTGGTTGTGGAGTTTCAAGTTGTGGAATTTATAGGTGTGGAGTTTCTAGTTGTGGAGTTTCTGGTTTTCGGGTTTCTAGTTACGGAGTTTCTAGTAGTGGAGTTTCTAGTTGTGGAGCCTTTAGTTGAGGAGTTTCTAGTTGTTGAGTCTCTAGTTGTTGAGTCTCAAGTTGTGGAAGTTCTAGTTGTGGAGTTTCTAGTTGCGGAGTTTCTAGTTGCAGAGTTTCTAGTTGCGGAGTTTTCTAGTTGGAGATTCTAGTAGCGGAGTTTCTAGTGGCGGAGTTTCAAGTTGTGGAGTTTCTAGTTGTGGAGTTTCTAGTTGCGGAGTTTCTAGTTGTGGAGTTTCTAGTTGTGGAGTTTCTAGTAGTTGAGTTTCTAGTTGTGGAGTTTCTAGTTGCGGTGTTTCTAGTTGTGGAGTTTCTAGTTGTTGAGTTTCTAGTTGCCGAGTTCTTTAGTTGCGAAGTCTCAAGTTGTAGAGTTTCTAGCTGTGGAGTTTCTAGTTGCGGAGTTTCTAGTTGCGGAGTTTCTAGTTGTGGAGTTTTTAGTTGGGGAGTTTCTAGTTGCGAAGTCTCAAGTTGTGGAGTTTCTAGTTGTGGAGTTTCAAGTTGTGGAGCTTCTAGTTGCGGGGTTCGTAGTTGTGGGGTTCGTAGTTGTGGAGTTTCTAGTTGCGGAGTTTCAAGTTGTAGAGTTTCTCGTTGTGGAGTCTCTAGTTGTGGATTGTCTAGCTGTGGAGTTTTTAGTTGCGGAGTTTTTAGTTGCGGAGTTTCTCGTTGTGAAGTTTCTAGTTGTGGAGTTTCTAGTTGTGGAGTTTCTAGTTGTGGAGTCTGTAGTTGTGGAGTATCTATTTGTTGGGTTTCAAGTTGTGGAGTTTCTAGTTTTGGAGTTTCTAGTAGTTGAGTTTCTAGTCGCCGAGTTTCTAGTTGCGAAGTCTCAAGTCGTGGAGTTTTTAGCTGTGGAGTTTCCAGTTGCGGAGCTTCTAGTTGCGGAGTTTCTAGTTGCAGAGTTTCTAGTTGTGGAATTTGTAGTTGTGGAGTATATAGTTGTGGTGTTTCAAGTTGTGGTGTTTCTAGTTGCAGGGTTTCTAGTTGCGGAGTTTTCTAGTTGTGGAGTTTCTAGTTGCGGAGTTTCTAGCTGCGGAGTTTCAAGTTGTGGAGTTTCTAGTTGTGGAGTTTCTAGTTGTGGAGTTTTTAGTTGTGGAGTCTCTAGTTGTGGAGTCTCTAGTTGTGGAGTTTCTATTTGTGGAGTGTCTACTTGTGGAGTTTCTAGTTGTGGAGTTTCTAGCTGTGGAGTTTCTAGTTGCAGGGTTTCTAGTTTCGGAGTTTCTAGCTGTGGAGTTTCTAGTTGCGGAGTCTCTAGTTGTGCAGTCTCTGGTTTTAGAGTCTCTGGTTGTGGAGTTTCTAGTTGCGAAGTGTCTAGTTATGAAGTTGTAAAGTTTCTAGTTGTGGAGTTTCTAGTTGCGGAGTTTCTAGCTGTGGAGTTTCAAGTTGCGGAGTCTCTAGTTATGCAGTCTCTAGTTGTGGAGTCTCTGGCTGTGGAGTTTGTAGTTGTGGAGTTTCTAGTTGTGGAGTCTCTAGTTGTGGAGTTTCTAGTTGGGAAGTCTCAAGTTGTGGAGTTTCTAGTTGTGAAGTTTCTAGTTGTGGAGTTTCTAGTTGTGGGGTTCGTAGTTGTGGGGTTCGTAGTTGTGCAGTTTCTAGTTGTGGAGTCTCTACTTGTGAAGTTTCCATTTGTGGTGTTTCTAGCTGTGGAGTTTCTAGTTGCGGAGTTTCTAGATGCAGAGTTTCTAGTTGCGGAGTTTTCTAGTTGTGGAGATTCCAGTGGCGGAGTTTCTAGTTGCGGAGTTCCAAGTTGTGGAGTTTCCAGTTGTGGAGTTTCTAGTTGTGAAGTTTTTAGTTGTGGCGGATCTAGTAGGGGCGTTTGAAGTTGTGGAGTTGATAGTTTTGGATTTTGAAGTTGTAGAGTTAATAGTTGCGAATCGTCTAGTTGTGGAGTTTCTAGTTGCGGAGTTTTCTAGTTGCTGAGTCTGTAGTTGTGGAGTTTTTAGTTTTGGAGTTTCTAGTTGTGGATTTTCTAGCTGTGGAGTTTCTAGTTGCGGAGTTTCTGGTTGTGGAGTTTCTAGTTGTGGAGTTACTAGTTGTGGAGTTTGTAGTTTTGGAGTATCTATTTGTTGGGTTTGAAGCTGTGGAGTTTCTGGCTGTGGAGTTTCTAGTTGTGAAGTTTCTAGTTGTTGAGTTTCTGGTTGCCGAGTTTCTAGTTGCGAAGTCTCAAGTCGTGGAGTTTCTAGCTGCGGAATTTCTAGTTGCGGAGCTTCTAGTTGCGGAGTTTCTAGTTGCGGAGTTTCTAGTTGTGGATTTTGTAGTTGTGGAGTATATAGTTGTGTTGTTTCAAGTTGTGGAGTTTCTAGTTGCGGAGTTTCTAGTTGCAGAGTTTCTAGTTCCGGAGTTTTCTAGTTGTGGAGATTCTAGATGCGGAGTTTCTAGTTGTGGAGCTTCAAGTTGTGGAGTTTCTCGTTGTGGAGTTTCTAGTTGTGGAGTTTGTAGTTGTGGAGTATCTAGTTGTGGACTTTCAAGTTGTGGAGTTTCTAAATGTGGAGTTTCTAGTTGCGGAGTTTTCTAGTTGGGGAGTCTGTAGTTGTGGAGTTTCTAGTTGTGGAATTTCTAGTTGTGGAGTCTCTAGTTGCGGAGTGAGTTTCTAGTTGCGGAGTTTCTGGTTGTGGAGTTTCTAGTTGCGGAGTAAGTAGTTGTGGGGTTTCTAGTTGTGGAGTATCTAGTTGTGGATTTTCTAGCTGTGGAGTTTCTATTTGCGGAGTTTCTAGTTGCAGAGTTTCTAGTTGTGGATTTTCTAGCTGTAGAATTTCTGGTTGCAGAGTTTTTAGTTGCGGTGTTTCTAGTTGTGGAGTTTCTAGTTGTTGAGTTTCTAGTTGCCGAGTTCTTTAGTTGCGAAGTCTCAAGTTGTAGAGTTTCTAGCTGTGGAGTTTCTAGTTGCGGAGTTTCTAGTTGCGGAGTTTCTAGTTGTGGAGTTTTTAGTTGTGGAGTCTCTAGTTGTGGAGTTTCTAGTTGTGGAGTTTCTGGTTGTGGAGTTTCAAGTTGTGGAATTTATAGGTGTGGAGTTTCTAGTTGTGGAGTTTCTGGTTTTCGGGTTTCTAGTTACGGAGTTTCTAGTAGTGGAGTTTCTAGTTGTGGAGCCTTTAGTTGAGGAGTCTCTAGTTGTTGAGTCTCTAGTTGTTGAGTCTCAAGTTGTGGAAATTCTAGTTGTGGAGTTTCTAGTTGCGGAGTTTCTAGTTGCAGAGTTTCTAGTTGCGGAGTTTTCTAGTTGGAGATTCTAGTGGCGGAGTTTCTAGTGGCGGAGTTTCAAATTGTGGAGTTTCTCGTTGTGGAGTTTCTAGTTGTGGAGTTTCTAGTCGCGGAGTTTCTAGTTGTGGAGTTTCTAGTTGTGGAGTTTCTAGTAGTTGAGTTTCTAGTTGTGGAGTTTCTAGTTGCGGTGTTTCTAGTTGTGGAGTTTCTAGTTGTTGAGTTTCTAGTTGCCGAGTTCTTTAGTTGCGAAGTCTCAAGTTGTAGAGTTTCTAGCTGTGGAGTTTCTAGTTGCGGAGTTTCTAGTTGCGGAGTTTCTAGTTGTGGAGTTTTTAGTTTTGGAGTTTCTAGTTGCGAAGTCTCAAGTTGTGGAGTTTCTAGTTGTGGAGTTTCAAGTTGTGGAGCTTCTAGTAGCGGGGTTCGTAGTTGTGGGGTTCGTAGTTGTGGAGTTTCTAGTCGCGGAGTTTCAAGTTGTAGAGTTTCTCGTTGTGGAGTCTCTAGTTGTGGATTGTCTAGCTGTGGAGTTTGTAGTTGCGCAGTTTTTAGTTGCGGAGTTTCTCGTTGTGAAGTTTCTAGTTGTGGAGTTTCTAGTTGTGGAGTTTCTAGTTGTGGAGTTTCTAGTTGTGGAGTCTGTAGTTGTGGAGTATCTATTTGTTGGGTTTCAAGTTGTGGAGTTTCTAGTTTTAGAGTTTCTAGTAGTTGAGTTTCTAGTCGCCGAGTTTCTAGTTGCGAAGTCTCAAGTCGTGGAGTTTTTAGCTGTGGAGTTTCCAGTTGCGGAGCTTCTAGTTGCGGAGTTTCTAGTTGCAGAGTTTCTAGTTGTGGAATTTGTAGTTGTGGAGTATATAGTTGTGGTGTTTCAAGTTGTGGAGTTTCTAGCTGTGGAGTTTCTAGTTGCAGGGTTTCTAGTTGCGGAGTTTTCTAGTTGTGGAGTTTCTAGTTGCGGAGTTTCTAGCTGCGGAGTTTCAAGTTGTGGAGTTTCTAGTTGTGGAGTTTCTAGTTGTGGAGTTTTTAGTTGTGGAGTCTCTAGTTGTGGAGTCTCTAGTTGTGGAGTTTCTATTTGTGGAGTGTCTACTTGTGGAGTTTCTAGTTGTGGAGTTTCTAGCTGTGGAGTTTCTAGTTGCAGGGTTTCTAGTTTCGGAGTTTCTAGCTGTGGAGTTTCTAGTTGCGGAGTCTCTAGTTGTGCAGTCTCTGGTTTTAGAGTCTCTGGTTGTGGAGTTTCTAGTTGTGGAGTTTCTAGTTGCGAAGTGTCTAGTTATGAAGTTGTAAAGTTTCTAGTTGTGGAGTTTCTAGTTGCGGAGTTTCTAGCTGTGGAGTTTCAAGTTGCGGAGTCTCTAGTTATGCAGTCTCTAGTTGTGGAGTCTCTGGCTGTGGAGTTTGTAGTTGTGGAGTTTCTAGTTGTGGAGTTTCTAGTTGTGGAGTCTCTAGTTGTGGAGTTTCTAGTTGTGGAGTTTCTAGTTGGGAAGTCTCAAGTTGTGGAGTTTCTAGTTGTGGAGTTTCTAGTTGTGGAGTTTCTAGTTGTGGGGTTCGTAGTTGTGGGGTTCGTAGTTGTGCAGTTTCTAGTTGTGGAGTCTCTACTTGTGAAGTTTCCATTTGTGGTGTTTCTAGCTGTGGAGTTTCTAGTTGCGGAGTTTCTAGATGCAGAGTTTCTAGATGCGGAGTTTTCTAGTTGTGGAGATTCCAGTGGCGGAGTTTCTAGTTGCGGAGTTCCAAGTTGTGGAGTTTCCAGTTGTGGAGTTTCTAGTTGTGAAGTTTTTAGTTGTGGGGGATCTAGCAGGGGCGTTTAAAGTTGTGGAGTTGATAGTTTTGGATTTTGAAGTTGTAGAGTTAATAGTTGCGAATCGTCTAGTTGTGGAGTTTCTAGTTGCGGAGTTTTCTAGTTGCTGAGTCTGTAGTTGTGGAGTTTTTAGTTTTGGAGTTTCTAGTTGTGGATTTTCTAGCTGTGGAGTTTCTAGTTGCGGAGTTTCTGGTTGTGGAGTTTCTAGTTGTGGAGTTACTAGTTGTGGAGTTTGTAGTTTTGGAGTATCTATTTGTTGGGTTTGAAGCTGTGGAGTTTCTGGCTGTGGAGTTTCTAGTTGTGGAGTTTCTAGTTGTTGAGTTTCTGGTTGCCGAGTTTCTAGTTGCGAAGTCTCAAGTCGTGGAGTTTCTAGCTGCGGAGTTTCTAGTTGCGGAGCTTCTAGTTGCGGAGTTTCTAGTTGCGGAGTTTCTAGTTGTGGATTTTGTAGTTGTGGAGTATATAGTTGTGGTGTTTCAAGTTGTGGAGTTTCTAGTTGCGGAGTTTCTAGTTTCAGAGTTTCTAGTTCCGGAGTTTTCTAGTTGTGGAGATTCTAGTTGCGGAGTTTCTAGTTGTGGAGCTTCAAGTTGTGGAGTTTCTCGTTGTGGAGTTTCTAGTTGTGGAGTTTGTAGTTGTGGAGTATCTAGTTGTGGACTTTCAAGTTGTGGAGTTTCTAGTTGTGGAGTTTCTAGTTGCGGAGTTTTCTAGTTGGGGAGTCTGTAGTTGTGGAGTTTCTAGTTGTGGAATTTCTAGTTGTGGAGTCTCTAGTTGCGGAGTGAGTTTCTAGTTGCGGAGTTTCTGGTTGTGGAGTTTCTAGTTGCGGAGTAAGTAGTTGTGGGGTTTCTAGTTGTGGAGTATCTAGTTGTGGATTTTCTAGCTGTGGAGTTTCTATTTGCGGAGTTTCTAGTTGCAGAGTTTCTAGTTGTGGATTTTCTAGCTGTAGAATCTCTGGTTGCAGAGTTTTTAGTTGCGGTGTTTCTAGTTGTGGAGTTTCTAGTTGTTGAGTTTCTAGTTGCCGAGTTCTTTAGTTGCGAAGTCTCAAGTTGTAGAGTTTCTAGCTGTGGAGTTTCTAGTTGCGGAGTTTCTAGTTGCGGAGTTTCTAGTTGTGGAGTTTTTAGTTGTGGAGTCTCTAGTTGTGGAGTTTCTAGTTGTGGAGTTTCTGGTTGTGGAGTTTCAAGTTGTGGAATTTAGAGGTGTGGAGTTTCTAGTTGTGGAGTTTCTGGTTTTCGGGTTTCTAGTTACGGAGTTTCTAGTAGTGGAGTTTCTAGTTGTGGAGCCTTTAGTTGAGGAGTCTCTAGTTGTTGAGTCTCTAGTTGTTGAGTCTCAAGTTGTGGAAATTCTAGTTGTGGAAATTCTAGTTGCGGAGTTTCTAGTTGCAGAGTTTCTAGTTGCGGAGTTTTCTAGTTGGAGATTCTAGTGGCGGAGTTTCTAGAGGCGGAGTTTCAAGTTGTGGAGTTTCTCGTTGTGGAGTTTCTAGTTGTGGAGTTTCTAGTTGCGGAGTTTATAGTTGTGGAGTTTCTAGTTGTGGAGTTTCTAGTAGTTGAGTTTCTAGTTGTGGAGTTTCTAGTTGCGGTGTTTCTAGTTGTGGAGTTTCTAGTTGTTGAGTTTCTAGTTGCCGAGTTCTTTAGTTGCGAAGTCTCAAGTTGTAGAGTTTCTAGCTGTGGAGTTTCTAGTTGCGGAGTTTCTAGTTGCGGAGTTTCTAGTTGTGGAGTTTTTAGTTGTGGAGTTTCTAGTTGCGAAGTCTCAAGTTGTGGAGTTTCTAGTTGTGGAGTTTCAAGTTGTGGAGCTTCTAGTTGCGGGGTTCGTAGTTGTGGGGTTCGTAGTTGTGGAGTTTCTAGTCGCGGAGTTTCAAGTTGTAGAGTTTCTCGTTGTGGAGTCTCTAGTTGTGGATTGTCTAGCTGTGGAGTTTGTAGTTGCGGAGTTTTTAGTTGCGGAGTTTCTCGTTGTGAAGTTTCTAGTTGTGGAGTTTCTAGTTGTGGAGTTTCTAGTTGTGGAGTCTGTAGTTGTGGAGTATCTATTTGTTGGGTTTCAAGTTGTGGAGTTTCTAGTTTTGGAGTTTCTAGTAGTTGAGTTTCTAGTTGCCGAGTTTCTAGTTGCGAAGTCTCAAGTCGTGGAGTTTTTAGCTGTGGAGTTTCCAGTTGCGGAGCTCCTAGTTGCGGAGTTTCTAGTTGCAGAGTTTCTAGTTGTGGAATTTGTAGTTGTGGAGTATATAGTTGTGGTGTTTCAAGTTGTGGAGTTTCTAGCTGTGGAGTTTCTAGTTGCAGGGTTTCTATTTGCGGAGTTTTCTAGTTGTGGAGTTTCTAGTTGCGGAGTTTCTAGCTGCGGAGTTTCAAGTTGTGGAGTTTCTAGTTGTGGAGTTTCTAGTTGTGGAGTTTTTAGTTGTGGAGTCTCTAGTTGTGGAGTCTCTAGTTATGGAGTTTCTATTTGTGGAGTGTCTACTTGTGGAGTTTCTAGCTGTGGAGTTTCTAGTTGCAGGGTTTCTAGTTTCGGAGTTTCTAGCTGTGGAGTTTCTAGTTGCGTAGTCTCTGGTTTTAGAGTCTCTGGTTGTGGAGTTTCTAGTTGTGGAGTTTCTAGTTGCGAAGTGTCTAGTTATGGAGTTGTAAAGTTTCTAGTTGTGGAGTTTCTAGTTGCGGAGTTTCTAGCTGTGGAGTTTCAAGTTGCGGAGTCTCTAGTTATGCAGTCTCTAGTTGTGGAGTCTCTGGCTGTGGAGTTTGTAGTTGTGGAGTTTCTAGTTGTGGAGTTTCTAGTTGTGGAGTCTCTAGTTGTGGAGTTTCTAGTGTTGGAGTTTCTAGTTGGGAAGTCTCAAGTTGTGGAGTTTCTAGTTGTGGAGTTTCTAGTTGTGGAGTTTCTAGTTGTGGGGTTCGTAGTTGTGCAGTTTCTAGTTGTGGAGTCTCTACTTGTGAAGTTTTCATTTGTGGTGTTTCTAGCTGTGGAGTTTCTAGTTGCGGAGTTTCTAGATGCAGAGTTTCTAGTTGCGGAGTTTTCTAGTTGTGGAGATTCCAGTGGCGGAGTTTCTAGTTGCGGAGTTCCAAGTTGTGGAGTTTCCAGTTGTGGAGTTTCTAGTTGTGAAGTTTTTAGTTGTGGCGGATCTAGTAGGGGCGTTTCAAGTTGTGGAGTTGATAGTTTTGGATTTTGAAGTTGTAGAGTTAATAGTTGCGAATCGTCTAGTTGTGGAGTTTCTAGTTGCGGAGTTTTCTAGTTGCTGAGTCTGTAGTTGTGGAGTTTTTAGTTTTGGAGTTTCTAGTTGTGGATTTTCTAGCTGTGGAGTTTCTAGTTGCGGAGTTTCTGGTTGTGGAGTTTCTAGTTGTGGAGTTACTAGTTGTGGAGTTTGTAGTTTTGGAGTATCTATTTGTTGGGTTTGAAGCTGTCGAGTTTCTGGCTGTGGAGTTTCTAGTTGTGGAGTTTCTAGTTGTTGAGTTTCTGGTTGCCGAGTTTCTAGTTGCGAAGTCTCAAGTCGTGGAGTTTCTAGCTGCGGAGTTTCTAGTTGCGGAGCTTCTAGTTGCGGAGTTTCTAGTTACGGAGTTTCTAGTTGTGGATTTTGTAGTTGTGGAGTATATAGTTGTGGTGTTTCAAGTTGTGGATTTTCTAGTTGCGGAGTTTCTAGTTGCAGAGTTTCTAGTTCCGGAGTTTTCTAGTTGTGGAGTTTCTAGTTGCGGAGTTTCTAGTTGTGGAGCTTCAAGTTGTGGAGTTTCTCGTTGTGAAGTTACTAGTTGTGGAGTTTGTAGTTGTGGAGTATCTAGTTGTGGACTTTCAAGTTGTGGAGTTTCTAGTTGTGGAGTTTCTAGTGGCGGAGTTTTCTAGTTGGGGAGTCTGTAGTTGTGGAATTTCTAGTTGTGGAGTCTCTAGTTGCGGAGTGAGTTTCTAGTTGCGGAGTGAGTTTCTAGTTGCGGAGTTTCTGGTTGTGGAGTTTCTAGTTGCGGAGTAAGTAGTTGTGGGGTTTCTAGTTGTGGAGTATCTAGTTGTGGATTTTCTAGCTGTGGAGTTTCTATTTGCGGAGTTTCTAGTTGCAGAGTTTCTAGTTGTGGATTTTCTACCTGTGGAATTTCTGGTTGCAGAGTTTTTAGTTGCGGTGTTTCTAGTAGTGGAGTTTCTAGTTGTTGAGTTTCTAGTTGCCGAGTTCTTTAGTTGCGAAGTCTCAAGTTGTAGAGTTTCTAGCTGTGGAGTTTCTAGTTGCGGAGTTTCTAGTTGCGGAGTTTCTAGTTGTGGAGTTTTTAGTTGTGGAGTCTCTAGTTGTGGAGTTTCTAGTTGTGGAGTGTCTACTTGTGGAGTTTCTAGTTGTGGAGTTTCTATTTTTAGTTTTTAGTTTTCGAGTTTGTAGTTGTGGAGTTTCTAGTTGCAGAGTTCCTAGTTTTGGAGTATCTAGTTGCGGAGTCTCTAATTGTGCAGTCTCTAGTTTTGGAGTCTATAGTTGTGGAGTTTCTGGTTGTGGAGTTTATAAATGTGGAATTTCTAGCTGTGGAGACTCTAGTTGCGGAGTTTCTAGATGCAGAGTTTCTAGTTGCGGAGTTTTCTAGTTGTGGAGATTCTAGTGGCGGAGTTTCTAGTTGCGGAGTTTCAAGTTGTGGAGTTTTTCGTTGTGGAGTTTCTAGTTGTGGAGTTTCTAGTTGCGGAGTTTCTAGTTGTGGAGTTTCTAGTTGTGGAGTTTCTAGTAGTTGAGTTTCTAGTTGTCGAGTTTCTAGTTGCGAAGTCTAAAGTCGTGGAGTTTCTAGCTGTGGAGTTTCTAGTTGCGGAGCTTCTAGTTAGGGAGTTCCTAGTTGCGGAGTTTGTAGTTGTGGGGTATATAGAGCTGGTGTTGCAAGTTGGGGAGTTTCTAGTTGCGGAGTTTCTAGTTGCAGAGTTTCTAGTTCCGGAGTTTTCTAGTTGTGGAGTTTCTAGTTGCGGAGTTTCCAGTTGTGGAGCTTCAAGTTGTGGTGTTTCTCGTTGTGGAGTTTATAGTTGTGGAGTTTGTAGTTGTGGAGTATCTAGTTGTGGACTTTCAAGTTGTGGAGTTTCTAGTTGTAGAGTTTCTAGTTGCGCTGTTTTCTAGTTGGGGAGTCTGTAGTTGTGGAGTTTCCAGTTGTGGAATTTCTAGTTGTGGAGTCTCTAGTTGCGGAGTGAGTTTCTAGTTGCGGAGTTTCTGGTTGTGGAGTTTCTAGTTGCGGAGTCAGTAGTTGTGGGGTTTCTAGTTGTGGAGTTTCTAGTTGTGGAATTTCTAGCTGTGGAGTTTCTATTTGCGGAGTTTCTAGTTGCAGAGTTTCTAGTTGTGGATTTTCTAGCTGTGGAATTTCTGGTTGCAGAGTTTTTAGTTGCGGTGTTTCTAGTTGTGGAGTTTCTAGTTTTTGTGTTTCTAGTTGCCGAGTTCTTTAGTTGCGAAGTCTCAAGTTGTAGAGTTTCTAGCTGTGGAGTTTCTAGTTGCGGAGTTTCTAGTTGCGGAGTTTCTAGTTGTGGAGTTTTTAGTTGTGGAGTTTCTAGTTGCGAAGTCTCAAATTGTGGAGTTTCTAGTTGTGGAGTTTCAAGTTGTGGAGCTTCTAGTAGCGGGGTTCGTAGTGATGGGGTTCGTAGTTGTGGAGTTTCTAGTTGCGAAGTTTCAAGTTGTGGAGTTTCTCGTTGTGGAGTCTCTAGTTGTGGATTGTCTAGCTGTGGAGTTTCTAGTTGCGGAGTTTTTAGTTGCGGAGTTTCTCGTTGTGAAGTTTCTAGTTGTGGAGTTTCTAGTTGTGGAGTTTCTAGTTGTGGAGTCTGTAGTTGTGGAGTATCTATTTGTTGGGTTTCAAGTTGTGGAGTTTCTAGTTGTGCAGTTTCTAGTAGTTGAGTTTCTAGTTGCCGAGTTTCTAGTTGCGAAGTCTCAAGTCGTGGAGTTTCTAGTTGCGGAGTTTCTAGTTGTGGAGCTTCAAGTTGTGGAGTTTCTAGTTGTGGAGTTTCTAGTTGTGGAGTTTGTAGTTGTGGAGTATCTAATTGTGGGCTTTCAAGTTGTGGAGTTTCTAGTTGTGGAGTTTCTAGTTGTGGAGTTTCTAGTTGCGGAGTTTTCTAGTTGCGGAGTCTGTAGTTGTGGAGTTTCTAGTTGTGGAATTTCTAGTTACGGAGTATCTAGTTGTGGAGCTTTTAGTTGAGGAGTCTCTTATTGTTGAGTCTCTAGTTGTGGAATTTCTGGTTGTGGAGTGTCTAGTTGCAGAGTTTCAAGTTGTGGAGTTTTAGTTGCGGAGTCTCTAGTTGTAGAGTTTCTAGTTGCGGAGTTTCTAGCTGTGGAGATTCTAGTGGCGGAGTCTCTAGTTGTGCAGTCTGTAGTTGTGGAGTCTGTAGTTGTGGAGTTTCTAGTTGCGGAGTTTGAAGTTGTGGAGTTTCTAGCTGTGGAGTTTCTAGTTGCAGGGTTTCTAGTTGTGGAGTTTCTAGTTGCGGAGTTTCTAGTTGTGGAGTTTCTAGTTGTGGAGTTTCTAGTAGTTGAGTTTCTAGTTGTGGAGTTTCTAGTTGCGGATTTTCTAGTTGTGGAGTTTCTAGTTGTGGAGTTTCTAGTAGTTGAGTTTCTAGTTGTCGAGTTTCTAGTTGCGAAGTCTAAAGTCGTGGAGTTTCTAGCTGTGGAGTTTCTAGTTGCGGAGCTTCTAGTTAGGGACTTTCTAGTTGCGGAGTTTCTAGTTGTGGATTTTGTAGTTGTGGGGTATATAATTGTGGTGTTTCAAGTTGTGGAGTTTCTAGTTGCGTAGTTTCTAGTTGCAGAGTTTCTAGTTCCGGAGTTTTCTAGTTGTGGAGTTTCTAGTTGCGGAGTTTCTAGTTGTGGAGCTTCAAGTTGTGGAGTTTCTAGTTGCGGAGTCAGAAGTTGTGGGGTTTCTAGATGTGGAGTTTCTAGTTGTGGAGTTTCTAGCTGTGGAGTTTCTATTTGCGGAGTTTCTAGTTGCAGAGTTTCTAGTTGTTGATTTTCTAGCTGTGGAATTTCTGGTTGCAGAGTTTTTAGTTGCGGTGTTTCTAGTTGTGGAGTTTCTAGTTGTTGAGTTTCTAGTTGCCGAGTTCTTTAGTTGCGAAGTCTCAAGTTGTAGAGTTTCTAGCTGTGGAGTTTCTAGTTGCGGAGTTTCTAGTTGCGGAGTTTCTAGTTGTGGAGTTTTTAGTTGTGGAGTTTCAAGTTGTGGAGCTTCTAGTTGCGGGGTTCGTAGTTGGGGGGTTCGTAGTTGTGGAGTTTCTAGTTGCGGAGTTTCAAGTTGTGGAGTTTCTCGTTGTGGAGTCTCTAGTTGTGGATTGTCTAGCTGTTGAGTTTCTAGTTGCGGAGTTTTTAGTTGCGGAGTTTCTCATTGTGAAGTTTCTAGTTGTGGAGTTTCTAGTTGTGGAGTTTCTAGTAGTTGAGTTTCTAGTTGCCGAGTTTCTAGTTGCGAAGTCTCAAGTCGTGGAGTGTTTAGCTGTGGAGTTTCCAGTTGCGGAGGTTCTAGTTGCGGAGTTTCTAGTTGCGGAGTTTCTAGTTGTGGAATTTGTAGTTGTGGAGTATATAGTTGTGGTGTTTCAAGTTGTGGAGTTTCTAGTGGGGGAGTTTCTAGTTGCAGAGTTTCTAGTTGCGGAGTTTCTAGTTGTGGAGCTTCAAGTTGTGGAGCTTCTAGTTGTGGAGTTTCTAGTTGTAGAGTTTGTAGTTGCGGAGTATCTTGTTGTGGACTTTCAAGTTGTGGAGTTTCTAGTTGTGGAGTTTCTAGTTGCGGAGTTTTCTAGTTGCGGAGTCTGTAGTTGTGGAGTTTCTAGTTGTGGAATTTCTAGTTACGGAGTTTCTAGTTGTGGAGCTTTTAGTTGAGGAGTCTCTAGTTGTTGAGTCTCTAGTTGTGGAATTTTTAGTTGTGGAGTTTCTAGTTGCAGAGTTTCAAGTTGTGGAGTTTCTAGTTGCGGAGTCTTTAGTTGTAGAGTTTCTAGTTGCTGAGTTTCTAGCTGTGAAGATTCTAGTGGCGGAGTCTCTAGTTGTGCAGTCTCTAGTTGTGGAGGCTGTAGTTGTGGAGTTTCTAGTTGCGGAGTTTGAAGTTGTGGAGTTTCTAGCTGTGGAGTTTCTAGTTGCAGGGTTTCTAGTTGCGGAGTTTTCTAGTTGTGGAGTTTCTAGTTGCGGATTTTCTAGTTGCGGAGTTTCAAGTTGTGGAGTTTCTAGTTGTGGAGTTTCTAGTTGTGGAGTTTTCAGTTGTGGAGTCTCTAGTTGTGGAGTCTCTAGTTGTGGAGTTTCTAGTTGTGGAGTGTCTACTTGTGGAGTTTCTACTTGTGGAGTTTCTAGCTGTGGAGTTTCTAGTTGCAGGGTTTCTATTTTCGGAGTTTCTAGCTGTGGAGTTTCTAGTTGCGGAGTCTCTAGTTGTGCAGTCTCTGGTTTTAGAGTCTCTGGTTGTGGAGTTTCTAGTTGTGGAGTTTCTAGTTGCGAAGTGTCTAGTTATGGAGTTGTAAAGTTTCTAGTTGTGGAGTTTCTAGTTGCGGAGTTTCTAGCTGTGGAGTTTCAAGTTGCGGAGTCTCTAGTTGTGCAGTCTCTAGTTGTGGAGTCTCTGGCTGTGGAGTTTCTAGTTGTGGAGTTTCTAGTTGTGGAGTTTCTATTCGTGGAGTTTCTTGTTGCGGAGTTTCTAGTTGTGGATTTTCTGGCTGTGGAGTTTCTAGTTGCGGAGTTTCTAGTTGTGGAGTTTCTAGTTGTGGAGTCTCAAGTTGTGGAGTTTCTAGTTGTGGAGTTTCTAGTTGCGAAGTTTCAAGTTGTGGAGTTTCTAGTTGTGGAGTTTCTAGTTGTGGGGTTCATAGTTGTGGGGTTCGTAGTTGTGCAGTTTCTAGTTGCAGAGATTCTCGTTGTGAAGTCTCAAGTTGTGGAGTTTCTAGTTGTGGAGTTTCTAGTTGTGGGGTTCGTAGTTGTGGGGTTCGTAGTTGTGGAGTTTCTAGTTGCGGAGTTTCTCGTTGTGAAGTTTCTAGTTGTGGAGTTTCTAGTTGTGGAGTTTCTAGTAGTTGAGTTTCTAGTTGCCGAGTTTCTAGTTGCGAAGTCTCAAGTCGTGGAGTTTTTAGCTGTGGAGTTTCTAGTTGCAGAGCTTCTAGTTGCGGAGTTTCTAGTTGCGGAGTTTCTAGTTGTGGAATTTGTAGTTGTGGAGTATATAGTTGTGGTGTTTCAGGTTGTGGAGTTTCTAGTGGCGGAGTTTCTAGTTGCAGAGTTTCTAGTTGCGGAGTTTTCTAATTTTGGAGTTTCTAGTTGCGGAGTTTCTAGTTGTGGAGCTTCAAGTTGTGGAGTTTCTAGTTGTGGAGTTTGTATTTGTGGAGTATCTAGTTGTGGGCTTTCAAGTTGTGGAGTTTCTAGTTGTGAGTTTCTAGTTGCGGAGTTTTCTAGTTGCGGAGTCTGTAGTTGTGGAGTTTCTAGTTGTGGAATTTCTAGTTACGTAGTTTCTAGTTGTGGAGCTTTTACTTGAGGAGTCTCTAGTTGTTGAGTCTCTAGTTGTGGAATTTCTGGTTGTGGAGTGTCTAGTTGCAGAGTTTCAAGTTGTGGAGTTTCTAGTTGCGGAGTCTCTAGTTGTAGAGTTTCTAGTTGCGGAGTTCTAGCTGTGGAGATTCTAGTGGCGGGGTCTCTAGTTGTGCTGTCTGTAGTTGTGGAGTCTGTAGTTGTGGAGTTTCTAGTTGCGGAGTTTGAAGTTTTGGAGTTTCTAGCTGTGGAGTTTCTAGTTGCAGGGTTTCTAGTTGCGGAGTTTTCTAGTTGAGGAGTTTCTAGTTGCGGAGTTTCTGGTTTGGAGTTTCAAGTTGTGGAATTTATAGGTGTGGAGTTTCTAGTTGTGGAGTTTCTGGTTTTCGGGTTTCTAGTTACGGAGTTTCTAGTAGTGGAGTTTCTAGTTGTGGAGCCTTTAGTTGAGGAGTCTCTAGTTGTTGAGTCTCTATTTGTTGAGTCTCAAGTTGTGGAAGTTCTAGTTGTGGAGTTTCTAGCTGTGGAGTTTCTAGTTGCGGAGTTTCTAGTTGCGGAGTTTCTAGTTGTGGAGTTTTTAGTTGTGGAGTCTCTAGTTGTGGAGTTTCTAGTTGTGGAGTTTCTGGTTGTGGAGTTTCAAGTTGTGGAATTTATAGGTGTAGAGTTTCTAGTTGTGGAGTTTCTGGTTTTCGGGTTTCTAGTTAAGGAGTTTCTAGTAGTGGAGTTTCTAGTTGTGGAGCCTTTAGTTGAGGAGTCTCTAGTTGTTGAGTCTCTAGTTTTTGAGTCTCAAGTTGTGGAAATTCTAGTTGTGGAGTTTCTAGTTGCGGAGTTTCTAGTTGCAGAGTTTCTAGTTGCGGAGTTTTCTAGTTGGAGATTCTAGTGGCGGAGTTTCTAGTGGCGGAGTTTCAAATTGTGGAGTTTCTCGTTGTGGAGTTTCTAGTTGTGGAGTTTCTAGTCGCATAGTTTCTAGTTGTGGAGTTTCTAGTTGTGGAGTTTCTAGTAGTTGAGTTTCTAGTTGTGGAGTTTCTAGTTGCGGTGTTTCTAGTTATGGAGTTTCTAGTTGTTGAGTTTCTAGTTGCCGAGTTCTTTAGTTGCGAAGTCTCAAGTTGTAGAGTTTCTAGCTGTGGAGTTTCTAGTTGCGGAGTTTCTAGTTGCGGAGTTTCTAGTTGTGGAGTTTTTAGTTTTGGAGTTTCTAGTTGCGAAGTCTCAAGTTGTGGAGTTTCTAGTTGTGGAGTTTCAAGTTGTGGAGCTTCTAGTAGCGGGGTTCGTAGTTGTGGGGTTCGTAGTTGTGGAGTTTCTAGTCGCGGAGTTTCAAGTTGTAGAGTTTCTCGTTGTGGAGTCTCTAGTTGTGGATTGTCTAGCTGTGGAGTTTGTAGTTGCGCAGTTTTTAGTTGCGGAGTTTCTCGTTGTGAAGTTTCTAGTTGTGGAGTTTCTAGTTGTGGAGTTTCTAGTTGTGGAGTCTGTAGTTGTGGAGTATCTATATGTTGGGTTTCAAGTTGTGGAGTTTCTAGTTTTAGAGTTTCTAGTAGTTGAGTTTCTAGTCGCCGTGTTTCTAGTTGCGAAGTCTCAAGTCGTGGAGTTTTTAGCTGTGGAGTTTCCAGTTGCGGAGCTTCTAGTTGCGGAGTTTCTAGTTGCAGAGTTTCTAGTTGTGGAATTTGTAGTTGTGGAGTATATAGTTGTGGTGTTTCAAGTTGTGGAGTTTCTAGCTGTGGAGTTTCTAGTTGCAGGGTTTCAAGTTGCGGAGTTTTCTAGTTGTGGAGTTTCTAGTTGCGGAGTTTCTAGCTGCGGAGTTTCAAGTTGTGGAGTTTCTACTTGTGGAGTTTCTAGTTGTGGAGTTTTTAGTTGTGGAGTCTCTAGTTGTGGAGTCTCTAGTTGTGGAGTTTCTATTTGTGGAGTGTCTACTTGTGGAGTTTCTAGTTGTGGAGTTTCTAGCTGTGGAGTTTCTAGTTGCAGGGTTTCTAGTTTCAGAGTTTCTAGCTGTGGAGTTTCTAGTTGCGGAGTCTCTAGTTGTGCAGTCTCTGGTTTTAGAGTCTCTGGTTGTGGAGTTTCTAGTTGTGGAGTTTCCAGTTGCGAAGTGTCTAGTTATGAAGTTGTAAAGTTTCTAGTTGTGGAGTTTCTAGTTGCGGAGTTTCTAGCTGTGGAGTTTCAAGTTGCGGAGTCTCTAGTTATGCAGTCTCTAGTTGTGGAGTCTCTGGCTGTGGAGTTTGTAGTTGTGGAGTTTCTAGTTGTGGAGTTTCTAGTTGTGGAGTTTCTAGTTGTGGAGTCTCTAGTTGTGGAGTTTCTAGTTGTGGAGTTTCTAGTTGGGAAGTCTCAAGTTGTGGAGTTTCTAGTTGTGGAGTTTCTAGTTGTGGAGTTTCTAGTTGTGGGGTTCGTAGTTGTGGGGTTCGTAGTTGTGCAGTTTCTAGTTGTGGAGTCTCTACTTGTGAAGTTTCCATTTGTGGTGTTTCTAGCTGTGGAGTTTCTAGTTGCGGAGTTTCTAGATGCAGAGTTTCTAGATGCGGAGTTTTCTAGTTGTGGAGATTCCAGTGGCGGAGTTTCTAGTTGCGGAGTTCCAAGTTGTGGAGTTTCCAGTTGTGGAGTTTCTAGTTGTGAAGTTTTTAGTTGTGGCGGATCTAGTAGGGGCGTTTCAAGTTGTGGAGTTGATAGTTTTGGATTTTGAAGTTGTAGAGTTAATAGTTGCGAATCGTCTAGTTGTGGAGTTTCTAGTTGCGGAGTTTTCTAGTTGCTGAGTCTGTAGTTGTGGAGTGTTTAGTTTTGGACTTTCTAGTTGTGGATTTTCTAGCTGTGGAGTTTCTAGTTGCGGAGTTTCTGGTTGTGGAGTTTCTAGTTGTGGAGTTACTAGTTGTGGAGTTTGTAGTTTTGGAGTATCTATTTGTTGGGTTTGAAGCTGTGGAGTTTCTGGCTGTGGAGTTTCTAGTTGTGGAGTTTCTAGTTGTTGAGTTTCTGGTTGCCGAGTTTCTAGTTGCGAAGGCTCAAGTCGTGGAGTTTCTAGCTGCGGAGTTTCTAGTTGCGGAGCTTCTAGTTGCGGAGTTTCTAGTTGCGGAGTTTCTAGTTGTGGATTTTGTAGTTGTGGAGTATATAGTTGTGGTGTTTCAAGTTGTGGAGTTTCTAGTTGCGGAGTTTCTAGTTGCAGAGTTTCTAGTTCCGGAGTTTTCTAGTTGTGGAGATTCTAGTTGCGGAGTTTCTAGTTGTGGAGCTTCAAGTTGTGGAGTTTCTCGTTGTGGAGTTTCTAGTTGTGGAGTTTGTAGTTGTGGAGTATCTAGTTGTGGACTTTCAAGTTGTGAAGTTTCTAGTTGTGGAGTTTCTAGTTGCGGAGTTTTCTAGTTGGGGAGTCTGTAGTTGTGGAGTTTCTAGTTGTGGAATTTCTAGTTGTGGAGTCTCTAGTTGCGGAGTGAGTTTCTAGTTGCGGAGTTTCTGGTTGTGGAGTTTCTAGTTGCGGAGTAAGTAGTTGTGGGGTTTCTAGTTGTGGAGTATCTAGTTGTGGATTTTCTAGCTGTGGAGTTTCTATTTGCGGAGTTTCTAGTTGCAGAGTTTCTAGTTGTGGATTTTCTAGCTGTAGAATTTCTGGTTGCAGAGTTTTTAGTTGCGGTATTTCTAGTTGTGGAGTTTCTTGTTGTTGAGTTTCTAGTTGCCGAGTTCTTTAGTTGCGAAGTCTCAAGTTGTAGAGTTTCTAGCTGTGGAGTTTCTAGTTGCGGAGTTTCTAGTTGCGGAGTTTCTAGTTGTGGAGTTTTTAGTTGTGGAGTCTCTAGTTGTGGAGTTTCTAGTTGTGGAGTTTCTGGTTGTGGAGTTTCAAGTTGTGGAATTTATAGGTGTGGAGTTTCTAGTTGTGGAGTTTCTGGTTTTTGGGTTTCTAGTTACGGAGTTTCTAGTAGTGGAGTTTCTAGTTGTGGAGCCTTTAGTTGAGGAGTCTCTAGTTGTTGAGTCTCTAGTTGTTGAGTCTCAAGTTGTGGAAATTCTAGTTGTGGAGTTTCTAGTTGCGGAGTTTCTAGTTGCAGAGTTTCTAGTTGCGGAGTTTTCTAGTTGGAGATTCTAGTGGCGGAGTTTCTAGTGGCGGAGTTTCAAGTTGTGGAGTTTCTCGTTGTGGAGTTTCCAGTTGTGGAGTTTCTAGTTGCGGAGTTTATAGTTGTGGAGTTTCTAGTTGTGGAGTTTCTAGTAGTTGAGTTTCTAGTTGTGGAGTTTCTAGTTGCGGTGTTTCTAGTTGTGGAGTTTCTAGTTGTTGAGTTTCTAGTTGCCGAGTTCTTTAGTTGCGAAGTCTCAAGTTGTAGAGTTTCTAGCTGTGGAGTTTCTAGTTGCGGAGTTTCTAGTTGCGGAGTTTCTAGTTGTGGAGTTTTTAGTTGTGGAGTTTCTAGTTGCGAAGTCTCAAGTTGTGGAGTTTCTAGTTGTGGAGTTTCAAGTTGTGGAGCTTCTAGTTGCGGGGTTCGTAGTTGTGGGGTTCGTAGTTGTGGAGTTTCTAGTCGCGGAGTTTCAAGTTGTAGAGTTTCTCGTTGTGGAGTCTCTAGTAGTGGATTGTCTAGCTGTGGAGTTTGTAGTTGCGGAGTTTTTAGTTGCGGAGTTTCTCGTTGTGAAGTTTCTAGTTGTGGAGTTTCTAGTTGTGGAGTTTCTAGTTGTGGAGTCTGTAGTTGTGGAGTATCTATTTGTTGGGTTTCAAGTTGTGGAGTTTCTAGTTTTGGAGTTTCTAGTAGTTGAGTTTCTAGTTGCCGAGTTTCTAGTTGCGAAGTCTCAAGTCGTGAAGTTTTTAGCTGTGGAGTTTCCAGTTGCGGAGCTTCTAGTTGCGGAGTTTCTAGTTGCAGAGTTTCTAGTTGTGGAATTTGTAGTTGTGGAGTATATAGTTGTGGTGTTTCAAGTTGTGGAGTTTCTAGCTGTGGAGTTTCTAGTTGCAGGGTTTCTATTTGCGGAGTTTTCTAGTTGTGGAGTTTCTAGTTGCGGAGTTTCTAGCTGCGGAGTTTCAAGTTGTGGAGTTTCTAGTTGTGGAGTTTCTAGTTGTGGAGTTTTTAGTTGTGGAGTCTCTAGTTGTGGAGTCTCTAGTTATGGAGTTTCTATTTGTGGAGTGTCTACTTGTGGAGTTTCTTGTTGTGGAGTTTCTAGCTGTGGAGTTTCTAGTTGCAGGGTTTCTAGTTTCGGAGTTTCTAGCTGTGGAGTTTCTAGTTGCGTAGTCTCTAGTTGTGCAGTCTCTGGTTTTAGAGTCTCTGGTTGTTGAGTTTCTAGTTGTGGAGTTTCTAGTTGCGAAGTGTCTAGTTATGGAGTTGTAAAGTTTCTAGTTGTGGAGTTTCTAGTTGCGGAGTTTCTAGCTGTGGAGTTTCAAGTTGCGGAGTCTCTAGTTATGCAGTCCCTAGTTGTGGAGTCTCTGGCTGTGGAGTTTGTAGTTGTGGAGTTTGTAGTTGTGGAGTTTCTAGTTGTGGAGTCTCTAGTTGTGGAGTTTCTAGTGTTGGAGTTTCTAGTTGGGAAGTCTCAAGTTGTGGAGTTTCTAGTTGTGGAGTTTCTAGTTGTGGAGTTTCTAGTTGTGGGGTTCGTAGTTGTGGGGTTCGTAGTTGTGCAGTTTCTAGTTGTGGAGTCTCTACTTGTGAAGTTTCCATTTGTGGTGTTTCTAGCTGTGGAGTTTCTAGTTGCGGAGTTTATAGATGCAGAGTTTCTAGTTGCGGAGTTTTCTAGTTGTGGAGATTCCAGTGGCGGAGTTTCTAGTTGCGGAGTTCCAAGTTGTGGAGTTTCCAGTTGTGGAGTTTTTAGTTGTGGCGGATCTAGTAGGGGCGTTTCAAGTTGTGGAGTTGATAGTTTTGGATTTTGAAGTTGTAGAGTTAATAGTTGCGAATCGTCTAGTTGTGGAGTTTCTAGTTGCGGAGTTTTCTAGTTGCTGAGTCTGTAGTTGTGGAGTTTTTAGTTTTGGAGTTTCTAGTTGTGGATTTTCTAGCTGTGGAGTTTCTAGTTGCGGAGTTTCTGGTTGTGGAGTTTCTAGTTGTGGAGTTACTAGTTGTGGAGTTTGTAGTTTTGGAGTATCTATTTGTTGGGTTTGAAGCTGTCGAGTTTCTGGCTGTGGAGTTTCTAGTTGTGGAGTTTCTAGTTGTTGAGTTTCTGGTTGCCGAGTTTCTAGTTGCGAAGTCTCAAGTCGTGGAGTTTCTAGCTGCGGAGTTTCTAGTTGCGGAGCTTCTAGTTGCGGAGTTTCTAGTTACGGAGTTTCTAGTTGTGGATTTTGTAGTTGTGGAGTATATAGTTCTGGTGTTTCAAGTTGTGGATTTTCTAGTTGCGGAGTTTCTAGTTGCAGAGTTTCTAGTTCCGGAGTTTTCTAGTTGTGGAGTTTCTAGTTGCGGAGTTTCTAGTTGTGGAGCTTCAAGTTGTGGAGTTTCTCGTTGTGAAGTTACTAGTTGTGGAGTTTGTAGTTGTGGAGTGTCTAGTTGTGGACTTTCAAGTTGTGGAGTTTCTAGTTGTGGAGTTTCTAGTGGCGGAGTTTTCTAGTTGGGGAGTCTGTAGTTGTGGAGTTTCTAGTTGTGGAATTTCTAGTTGTGGAGTCTCTAGTTGCGGAGTGAGTTTCTAGTTGCGGAGTTTCTGGTTGTGGAGTTTCTAGTTGCGGAGTAAGTAGTTGTGGGGTTTCTAGTTGTGGAGTATCTAGTTGTGGATTTTCTAGCTGTGGAGTTTCTATTTGCGGAGTTTCTAGTTGCAGAGTTTCTAGTTGTGGATTTTCTAGCTGTGGAATTTCTGGTTGCAGAGTTTTTAGTTGCAGTGTTTCTAGTTGTGGAGTTTCTAGTTGTTGAGTTTCTAGTTGCCGAGTTCTTTAGTTGCGAAGTTTCAAGTTGTAGAGTTTCTAGCTGTGGAGTTTCTAGTTGCGGAGTTTCTAGTTGCGGAGTTTCTAGTTGTGGAGTTTTTAGTTGTGGAGTCTCTAGTTGTGGAGTTTCTAGTTGTGGAGTGTCTACTTGTGGAGTTTCTAGTTGTGGAGTTTCTATTTTTAGTTTCTAGTTTTCGAGTTTGTAGTTGTGGAGTTTCTAGTTGCAGAGTTCCTAGTTTTGGAGTATCTAGTTGCGGAGTCTCTAATTGTGCAGTCTCTAGTTTTGGAGTCTATAGTTGTGGAGTTTCTGGTTGTGGAGTTTATAAATGTGGAATTTCTAGCTGTGGAGACTCTAGTTGCGGAGTTTCTAGATGCAGAGTTTCTAGTTGCGGAGTTTTCTAGTTGTGGAGATTCTAGTGGCGGAGTTTCTGGTTGTGGAGTTTCTAGTTGCGGAGTAAGTAGTTGTGGGGTTTCTAGTTGTGGAGTATCTAGTTGTGGATTTTCTAGCTGTGGAGTTTCTATTTGCGGAGTTTCTAGTTGCAGAGTTTCTAGTTGTGGATTTTCTAGCTGTGGAATTTCTGGTTGCAGAGTTTTTAGTTGCAGTGTTTCTAGTTGTGGAGTTTCTAGTTGTTGAGTTTCTAGTTGCCGAGTTCTTTAGTTGCGAAGTTTCAAGTTGTAGAGTTTCTAGCTGTGGAGTTTCTAGTTGCGGAGTTTCTAGTTGCGGAGTTTCTAGTTGTGGAGTTTTTAGTTGTGGAGTCTCTAGTTGTGGAGTTTCTAGTTGTGGAGTGTCTACTTGTGGAGTTTCTAGTTGTGGAGTTTCTATTTTTAGTTTCTAGTTTTCGAGTTTGTAGTTGTGGAGTTTCTAGTTGCAGAGTTCCTAGTTTTGGAGTATCTAGTTGCGGAGTCTCTAATTGTGCAGTCTCTAGTTTTGGAGTCTATAGTTGTGGAGTTTCTGGTTGTGGAGTTTATAAATGTGGAATTTCTAGCTGTGGAGACTCTAGTTGCGGAGTTTCTAGATGCAGAGTTTCTAGTTGCGGAGTTTTCTAGTTGTGGAGATTCTAGTGGCGGAGTTTCTAGTTGCGGAGTTTCAAGTTGTGGAGTTTCTAGTAGTTGAGTTTCTAGTTGTCGAGTTTCTAGTTGCGAAGTCTAAAGTCGTGGAGTTTCTAGCTGTGGAGTTTCTAGTTGCGGAGCTTCTAGTTAGGGAGTTCCTAGTTGCGGAGTTTCTAGTTGTGGATTTTGTAGTTGTGGGGTATATAGAGCTGGTGTTGCAAGTTGGGGAGTTTCTAGTTGCAGAGTTTCTAGTTCCGGAGTTTTCTAGTTGTGGAGTTTCTAGTTGCGGAGTTTCCAGTTGTGGAGCTTCAAGTTGTGGTGTTTCTCGTTGTGGAGTTTCTAGTTGTGGAGTTTGTAGTTGTGGAGTATCTAGTTGTGGACTTTCAAGTTGTGGAGTTTCTAGTTGTAGAGTTTCTAGTTGCGCTGTTTTCTAGTTGGGGAGTCTGTAGTTGTGGAGTTTCTAGTTGTGGAATTTCTAGTTGTGGAGTCTCTAGTTGCGGAGTGAGTTTCTAGTTGCGGAGTTTCTGGTTGTGGAGTTTCTAGTTGCGGAGTCAGTAGTTGTGGGGTTTCTAGTTGTGGAATTTCTAGCTGTGGAGTTTCTATTTGCGGAGTTTCTAGTTGCAGAGTTTCTAGTTGTGGATTTTCTAGCTGTGGAATTTCTGGTTGCAGAGTTTTTAGTTGCGGTGTTTCTAGTTGTGGAGTTTCTAGTTTTTGTGTTTCTAGTTGCCGAGTTCTTTAGTTGCGAAGTCTCAAGTTGTAGAGTTTCTAGCTGTGGAGTTTCTAGTTGCGGAGTTTCTAGTTGTGGAGTTTCTAGTTGTGGAGTTTTTAGTTGTGGAGTCTCTAGTTGTGGAGTATCTAGTTGTGGAGTGTCTACTTGTGGAGTTTCCAGTTGTGGAGTTTCTATTTGTAGTTTTTAGTTTTGGAGTTTGTAGTTGTAGATTTTCTAGTTGCAGAGTTCCTAGTTTTGGAGTATCTAGTTAAGGAGTCTCTAATTGTGCAGTCTCTAGTTTTGGAGTCTCTAGTTGTGGAGTTTCTGGGGGTGGAGTTTATAAATGTGGAATTTCTAGCTGTGGAGATTCTAGTTGCGGAGTTTCTAGTTGCAGAGTTTCTAGTTGTGGAGTTTCTAGTTGTAGAGTTTTAGTTGTGGAGTTTAAAGTTCTGGAATTTATAGGTGTGGAGTTTCTAGTTGTGGAGTTTCTAGTTTTCCGGTTTCTATTTACGGAGTTTCTAGTTGTGGAGTTTCTAGTGTTGGAGCTTTTAGTTGAGGAGTCTCTAGTTGTTGAGTTTCTAGTTGTGGAGGTTCTAGTTGTGGAGTTTCTAGTTGCGGAGTTTCTGGCTGTGGAGTTTCTAGTTGCGGAGTTTCTAGTTGCGAAGTCTCAAGTTGTGGAGTTTCTAGTTGTGGAGCTTCTAGTTGTGGGGTTCGTAGTTGTAGAGTTTCTAGTAGTTGAGTTTCTAGTTGTCGAGTTTCTAGTTGCGAAGTCTAAAGTCCTGGAGTTTCTAGCTGTGGAGTTTCTAGTTGCGGAGCTTCTAGTTAGGGAGTTTCTAGTTGCGGAGTTTCTAGTTGTGGATTTTGTAGTTGTGGGGTATATAGTTGTGGTGTTTCAAGTTGTGGAGTTTCTAGTTGCGGAGTTTCTTGTTGCAGAGTTTCTAGTTCCGGAGTTTTCTAGTTGTGGAGTTTCTAGTTGCGGAGTTTCGAGTTGTGGAGCTTCAAGTTGTGGAGTTTCTAGTTGCGGAGTCAGTAGTTGTGGGGTTTCTAGTTGCAGAGTTTCTAGTTGTGGATTTTCTAGCTGTGGAATTTCTGGCTGCAGAGTTTTTAGTTGCGGTGTTTCTAGTTGTGGAGTTTCTAGTTGTTGAGTTTCTAGTTGCCGAGTTCTTTAGTTGCAAAGTCTCAAGTTGTAGAGTTTCTAGCTGTGGAGTTTCTAGTTGCGGAGTTTCTAGTTGCGGAGTTTCTAGTTGTGGAGTTTTTAGTTGTGGAGTTTCTAGTTGCGAAGTCTCAAATTGTGGAGTTTCTAGTTGTGGAGTTTCAAGTTGTGGAGCTTCTAGTTGCGGGGTTCGTAGTTGTGGGGTTCGTAGTTGTGGAGTTTCTCGTTGTGGAGTCTCTAGTTGTGGATTGTCTAGCTGTGGAGTTTCTAGTTGCGGAGTTTTTAGTTGCGGAGTTTCTCGTTGTGAAGTTTCTAGTTGTGGAGTTTCTAGTTGTGGAGTCTGTAGTTGTGGAGTATCTATTTGTTGGGTTTCAAGTTGTGGAGTTTCTAGTGGTGCAGTTTCTAGTAGTTGAGTTTCTAGTTGCCGAGTTTCTAGTTGCGAAGTCTCAAGTCGTGGAGTTTCTAGTTGCGGAGTTTCTAGTTGTGGAGCTTCAAGTTGTGGAGTTTCTAGTTGTGGAGTTTCTAGTTGTGGAGTTTGTAGTTGTGGAGTTTGTAGTTGTGGGCTTTCAAGTTGTGGAGTTTCTAGTTGTGGAGTTTCTAGTTGCGGAGTTTTCTAGTTGCGGAGTCTGTAGTTGTGGAGTTTCTAGTTGTGGAATTTCTAGTTACGGAGTATCTAGTTGTGGAGCTTTTAGTTGAGGAATCTCTTATTGTTGAGTCTCTAGTTGTGGAATTTCTGGTTGTGGAGTGTCTAGTTGCAGAGTTTCAAGTTGTGGAGTTTTAGTTGCGGAGTCTCTAGTTGTAGAGTTTCTAGTTGCGGAGTTTCTAGCTGTGGAGATTCTAGTGGCGGAGTCTCTAGTTGTGCAGTCTGTAGTTGTGGAGTCTGTAGTTGTGGAGTTTCTAGTTGCGGAGTTTGAAGTTGTGGAGTTTCTAGCTGTGGAGTTTCTAGTTGCAGGGTTTCTAGTTGTGGAGTTTCTAGTTGCGGAGTTTCTAGTTGTGGAGTTTCTAGTTGTGGAGTTTCTAGTAGTTGAGTTTCTAGTTGTGGAGTTTCTAGTTGCGGAGTTTCTAGTTGTGGAGTTTCTAGTTGTGGAGTTTCTAGTAGTTGAGTTTCTAGTTGTCGAGTTTCTAGTTGCGAAGTCTAAAGTCGTGGAGTTTCTAGCTGTGGAGTTTCTAGTTGCGGAGCTTCTAGTTAGGGACTTTCTAGTTGCGGAGTTTCTAGTTGTGGATTTTGTAGTTGTGGGGTATATAATTGTGGTGTTTCAAGTTGTGGAGTTTCTAGTTGCGGAGTTTCTAGTTGCAGAGTTTCTAGTTCCGGAGTTTTCTAGTTGTGGAGTTTCTAGTTGCGGAGTTTCAAGTTGTGGAGCTTCAAGTTGTGGAGTTTGTAGTTGCGGAGTCAGAAGTTGTGGGGTTTCTAGTTGTGGAGTTTCTAGTTGTGGATTTTCTAGCTGTGGAGTTTCTATTTGCGGAGTTTCTAGTTGCAGAGTTTCTAGTTGTTGATTTTCTAGCTGTGGAATTTCTGGTTGCAGAGTTTTTAGTTGCGGTGTTTCTAGTTGTGGAGTTTCTAGTTGTTGAGTTTCTAGTTGCCGAGTTCTTTAGTTGCGAAGTCTCAAGTTGTAGAGTTTCTAGCTGTGGAGTTTCTAGTTGCGGAGTTTCTAGTTGCGGAGTTTCTAGTTGTGGAGTTTTTAGTTCTGGAGTTTCTAGTTGCGAAGTCTCAAATTGTGGAGTTTCTAGTTGTGGAGTTTCAAGTTGTGGAGCTTCTAGTTGCGGGGTTCGTAGTTGTGGGGTTCGTAGTAGTGGAGTTTCTAGTTGCGGAGTTTCAAGTTGTGGAGTTTCTCGTTGTGGAGTCTCTAGTTGTGGATTGTCTAGCTGTGGAGTTTCTAGTTGCGGAGTTTTTAGTTGCGGAGTTTCTCATTGTGAAGTTTCTAGTTGTGGAGTTTCTAGTTGTGGAGTTTCTAGTTGTGGAGTCTGTAGTTGTGGAGTATCTATTTGTTGGGTTTCAAGTTGTGGAGTTTCTAGTTGTGGAGTTTCTAGTAGTTGAGTTTCTAGTTGCCGAGTTTCTAGTTGCGAAGTCTCAAGTCGTGGAGTTTTTAGCTGTGGAGTTTCCAGTTGCGGAGGTTCTAGTTGCGGAGTTTCTAGTTGCGGAGTTTCTAGTTGTGGAATTTGTAGTTGTGGAGTATATAGTTGTGGTGTTTCAAGTTGTGGAGTTTCTAGTGGGGGAGTTTCTAGTTGCAGAGTTTCTAGTTGCGGAGTTTTCTAGTTGTGGAGTTTCTAGTTGCGGAGTTTCTAGTTGTGGAGCTTCAAGTTGTGGAGCTTCTAGTTGTGGAGTTTCTAGTTGTAGAGTTTGTAGTTGTGGAGTATCTAGTTGTGGACTTTCAAGTTGTGGAGTTTCTAGTTGTGGAGTTTCTAGTTGCGGAGTTTTCTAGTTGCGGAGTCTGTAGTTGTGGAGTTTCTAGTTGTGGAATTTCTAGTTACGGAGTTTCTAGTTGTGGAGCTTTTAGTTGAGGAGTCTCTAGTTGTTGAGTCTCTAGTTGTGGAATTTTTAGTTGTGGAGTTTCTAGTTGCAGAGTTTCAAGTTGTGGAGTTTCTAGTTGCGGAGTCTTTAGGGTTAGAGTTTCTAGTTGCGGAGTTTCTAGCTGTGAAGATTCTAGTGGCGGAGTCTCTAGTTGTGCAGTCTCTAGTTGTGGAGGCTGTAGTTGTGGAGTTTCTAGTTGCGGAGTTTGAAGTTGTGGAGTTTCTAGCTGTGGAGTTTCTAGTTGCAGGGTTTCTAGTTGCGGAGTTTTCTAGTTGTGGAGTTTCTAGTTGCGGATTTTCTAGTTGCGGAGTTTCAAGTTGTGGAGTTTCTAGTTGTGGAGTTTCTAGTTGTGGAGTTTTCAGTTGTGGAGTCTCTAGTTGTGGAGTCTCTAGTTGTGGAGTTTCTAGTTGTGGAGTGTCTACTTGTGGAGTTTCTAGTTGTGGAGTTTCTAGCTGTGGAGTTTCTAGTTGCAGGGTTTCTAGTTTCGGAGTTTCTAGCTGTGGAGTTTCTAGTTGCGGAGTCTCTAGTTGTGCAGTCTCTGGTTTTAGAGTCTCTGGTTGTGGAGTTTCTAGTTGTGGAGTTTCTAGTTGCGAAGTGTCTAGTTATGGAGTTGTAAAGTTTCTAGTTGTGGAGTTTCTAGTTGCGGAGTTTCTAGCTGTGGAGTTTCAAGTTGCGGAGTCTCTAGTTGTGCAGTCTCTAGTTGTGGAGTCTCTGGCTGTGGAGTTTCTAGTTGTGGAGTTTCTAGTTGTGGAGTTTCTATTCGCGGAGTTTCTTGTTGCGGAGTTTCTAGTTGTGGATTTTCTGGCTGTGGAGTTTCTAGTTGCGGAGTTTCTAGTTGTGGAGTTTCTAGTTGTGGAGTCTCAAGTTGTGGAGTTTCTAGTTGTGGAGTTTCTAGTTGCGAAGTTTCAAGTTGTGGAGTTTCTAGTTGTGGAGTTTCTAGTTGTGGGGTTCATAGTTGTGGGGTTCGTAGTTGTGCAGTTTCTAGTTGCAGAGTTTCTCGTTGTGAAGTCTCAAGTTGTGGAGTTTCTAGTTGTGGAGTTTCTAGTTGTGGGGTTCGTAGTTGTGGGGTTCGTAGTTGTGGAGTTTCTAGTTGCGGAGTTTCTCGTTGTGAAGTTTCTAGTTGTGGAGTTTCTAGTTGTGGAGTTTCTAGTAGTTGAGTTTCTAGTTGCCGAGTTTCTAGTTGCGAAGTCTCAAGTCGTGGAGTTTTTAGCTGTGGAGTTTCTAGTTGCAGAGCTTCTAGTTGCGGAGTTTCTAGTTGCGGAGTTTCTAGTTGTGGAATTTGTAGTTGTGGAGTATATAGTTGTGGTGTTTCAGGTTGTGGAGTTTCTAGTGGCGGAGTTTCTAGTTGCAGAGTTTCTAGTTGCGGAGTTTTCTAATTTTGGAGTTTCTAGTTGCGGAGTTTCTAGTTGTGGAGCTTCAAGTTGTGGAGTTTCTAGTTGTGGAGTTTGTATTTGTGGAGTATCTAGTTGTGGGCTTTCAAGTTGTGGAGTTTCTAGTTGTGAGTTTCTAGTTGCGGAGTTTTCTAGTTGCGGAGTCTGTAGTTGTGGAGTTTCTAGTTGTGGAATTTCTAGTTACGGAGTTTCTAGTTGTGGAGCTTTTAGTTGAGGAGTCTCTAGTTGTTGAGTCTCTAGTTGTGGAATTTTTAGTTGTGGAGTTTCTAGTTGCAGAGTTTCAAGTTGTGGAGTTTCTAGTTGCGGAGTCTTTAGTTGTAGAGTTTCTAGTTGCGGAGTTTCTAGCTGTGAAGATTCTAGTGGCGGAGTCTCTAGTTGTGCAGTCTCTAGTTGTGGAGGCTGTAGTTGTGGAGGCTGTAGTTGTGGAGTTTCTAGTTGCGGAGTTTGAAGTTGTGGAGTTTCTAGCTGTGGAGTTTCTAGTTGCAGGGTTTCTAGTTGCGGAGTTTTCTAGTTGTGGAGTTTCTAGTTGCGGATTTTCTAGTTGCGGAGTTTCAAGTTGTGGAGTTTCTAGTTGTGGAGTTTCTAGTTGTGGAGTTTTCAGTTGTGGAGTCTCTAGTTGTGGAGTCTCTAGTTGTGGAGTTTCTAGTTGTGGAGCCTTTAGTTGAGGAGTCTCTAGTTGTTGAGTCTCTAGTTGTTGAGTCTCAAGTTGTGGAAATTCTAGTTGTGGAGTTTCTAGTTGCGGAGTTTCTAGTTGCAGAGTTTCTAGTTGCGGAGTTTTCTAGTTGGAGATTCTAGTGGCGGAGTTTCTAGTGGCGGAGTTTCAAGTTGTGGAGTTTCTCGTTGTGGAGTTTCCAGTTGTGGAGTTTCTAGTTGCGGAGTTTATAGTTGTGGAGTTTCTAGTTGTGGAGTTTCTAGTAGTTGAGTTTCTAGTTGTGGAGTTTCTAGTTGCGGTGTTTCTAGTTGTGGAGTTTCTAGTTGTTGAGTTTCTAGTTGCCGAGTTCTTTAGTTGCGAAGTCTCAAGTTGTAGAGTTTCTAGCTGTGGAGTTTCTAGTTGCGGAGTTTCTAGTTGCGGAGTTTCTAGTTGTGGAGTTTTTAGTTGTGGAGTTTCTAGTTGCGAAGTCTCAAGTTGTGGAGTTTCTAGTTGTGGAGTTTCAAGTTGTGGAGCTTCTAGTTGCGGGGTTCGTAGTTGTGGGGTTCGTAGTTGTGGAGTTTCTAGTCGCGGAGTTTCAAGTTGTAGAGTTTCTCGTTGTGGAGTCTCTAGTTGTGGATTGTCTAGCTGTGGAGTTTCTAATTGCGGAGTTTTTAGTTGCGGAGTTTCTCGTTGTGAAGTTTCTAGTTGTGGAGTTTCTAGTTGTGGAGTTTCTAGTTGTGGAGTCTGTAGTTGTGGAGTATCTATTTGTTGGGTTTCAAGTTGTGGAGTTTCTAGTGGTGCAGTTTCTAGTAGTTGAGTTTCTAGTTGCCGAGTTTCTAGTTGCGAAGTCTCAAGTCGTGGAGTTTCTAGTTGCGGAGTTTCTAGTTGTGGAGCTTCAAGTTGTGGAGTTTCTAGTTGTGGAGTTTCTAGTTGTGGAGTTTGTAGTTGTGGAGTATCTAGTTGTGGGCTTTCAAGTTGTGGAGTTTCTAGTTGTGGAGTTTCTAGTTGCCGAGTTTCTAGTTGCGAAGTCTCAAGTCGTGGAGTTTTTAGCTGTGGAGTTTCTAGTTGCAGAGCTTCTAGTTGCGGAGTTTCTAGTTGCGGAGTTTCTAGTTGTGGAATTTGTAGTTGTGGAGTATATAGTTGTGGTGTTTCAGGTTGTGGAGTTTCTAGTGGCGGAGTTTCTAGTTGCAGAGTTTCTAGTTGCGGAGTTTTCTAATTTTGGAGTTTCTAGTTGCGGAGTTTCTAGTTGTGGAGCTTCAAGTTGTGGAGTTTCTAGTTGTGGAGTTTGTATTTGTGGAGTATCTAGTTGTGGGCTTTCAAGTTGTGGAGTTTCTAGTTGTGAGTTTCTAGTTGCGGAGTTTTCTAGTTGCGGAGTCTGTAGTTGTGGAGTTTCTAGTTGTGGAATTTCTAGTTACGGAGTTTCTAGTTGTGGAGCTTTTAGTTGAGGAGTCTCTAGTTGTTGAGTCTCTAGTTGTGGAATTTTTAGTTGTGGAGTTTCTAGTTGCAGAGTTTCAAGTTGTGGAGTTTCTAGTTGCGGAGTCTTTAGTTGTAGAGTTTCTAGTTGCGGAGTTTCTAGCTGTGAAGATTCTAGTGGCGGAGTCTCTAGTTGTGCAGTCTCTAGTTGTGGAGGCTGTAGTTGTGGAGGCTGTAGTTGTGGAGTTTCTAGTTGCGGAGTTTGAAGTTGTGGAGTTTCTAGCTGTGGAGTTTCTAGTTGCAGGGTTTCTAGTTGCGGAGTTTTCTAGTTGTGGAGTTTCTAGTTGCGGATTTTCTAGTTGCGGAGTTTCAAGTTGTGGAGTTTCTAGTTGTGGAGTTTCTAGTTGTGGAGTTTTCAGTTGTGGAGTCTCTAGTTGTGGAGTCTCTAGTTGTGGAGTTTCTAGTTGTGGAGCCTTTAGTTGAGGAGTCTCTAGTTGTTGAGTCTCTAGTTGTTGAGTCTCAAGTTGTGGAAATTCTAGTTGTGGAGTTTCTAGTTGCGGAGTTTCTAGTTGCAGAGTTTCTAGTTGCGGAGTTTTCTAGTTGGAGATTCTAGTGGCGGAGTTTCTAGTGGCGGAGTTTCAAGTTGTGGAGTTTCTCGTTGTGGAGTTTCCAGTTGTGGAGTTTCTAGTTGCGGAGTTTATAGTTGTGGAGTTTCTAGTTGTGGAGTTTCTAGTAGTTGAGTTTCTAGTTGTGGAGTTTCTTATTGCGGTGTTTCTAGTTGTGGAGTTTCTAGTTGTTGAGTTTCTAGTTGCCGAGTTCTTTAGTTGCGAAGTCTCAAGTTGTAGAGTTTCTAGCTGTGGAGTTTCTAGTTGCGGAGTTTCTAGTTGCGGAGTTTCTAGTTGTGGAGTTTTTAGTTGTGGAGTTTCTAGTTGCGAAGTCTCAAGTTGTGGAGTTTCTAGTTGTGGAGTTTCAAGTTGTGGAGCTTCTAGTTGCGGGGTTCGTAGTTGTGGGGTTCGTAGTTGTGGAGTTTCTAGTCGCGGAGTTTCAAGTTGTAGAGTTTCTCGTTGTGGAGTCTCTAGTTGTGGATTGTCTAGCTGTGGAGTTTGTAGTTGCGGAGTTTTTAGTTGCGGAGTTTCTCGTTGTGAAGTTTCTAGTTGTGGAGTTTCTAGTTGTGGAGTTTCTAGTTGTGGAGTCTGTAGTTGTGGAGTATCTATTTGTTGGGTTTCAAGTTGTGGAGTTTCTAGTTTTGGAGTTTCTAGTAGTTGAGTTTCTAGTTGCCGAGTTTCTAGTTGCGAAGTCTCAAGTCGTGGAGTTTTTAGCTGTGGAGTTTCCAGTTGCGGAGCTTCTAGTTGCGGAGTTTCTAGTTGCAGAGTTTCTAGTTGTGGAATTTGTAGTTGTGGAGTATATAGTTGTGGTGTTTCAAGTTGTGGAGTTTCTAGCTGTGGAGTTTCTAGTTGCAGGGTTTCTATTTGCGGAGTTTTCTAGTTGTGGAGTTTCTAGTTGCGGAGTTTCTAGCTGCGGAGTTTCAAGTTGTGGAGTTTCTAGTTGTGGAGTTTCTAGTTGTGGAGTATTTAGTTGTGGAGTCTCTAGTTGTGGAGTCTCTAGTTATGGAGTTTCTATTTCTGGAGTGTCTACTTGTGGAGTTTCTTGTTGTGGAGTTTCTAGCTGTGGAGTTTCTAGTTGCAGGGTTTCTAGTTTCGGAGTTTCTAGCTGTGGAGTTTCTAGTTGCGTAGTCTCTAGTTGTGCAGTCTCTGGTTTTAGAGTCTCTGGTTGTTGAGTTTCTAGTTGTGGAGTTTCTAGTTGCGAAGTGTCTAGTTATGGAGTTGTAAAGTTTCTAGTTGTGGAGTTTCTAGTTGCGGAGTTTCTAGCTGTGGAGTTTCAAGTTGCGGAGTCTCTAGTTATGCAGTCTCTAGTTGTGGAGTCTCTGGCTGTGGAGTTTGTAGTTGTGGAGTTTCTAGTTGTGGAGTTTCTAGTTGTGGAGTCTCTAGTTGTGGAGTTTCTAGTGTTGGAGTTTCTAGTTGGGAAGTCTCAAGTTGTGGAGTTTCTAGTTGTGGAGTTTCTAGTTGTGGAGTTTCTAGTTGTGGGGTTCGTAGTTGTGGGGTTCGTAGTTGTGCAGTTTCTAGTTGTGGAGTCTCTACTTGTGAAGTTTCCATTTGTGGTGTTTCTAGCTGTGGAGTTTCTAGTTGCGGAGTTTCTAGATGCAGAGTTTCTAGTTGCGGAGTTTTCTAGTTGTGGAGATTCCAGTGGCGGAGTTTCTAGTTGCGGAGTTCCAAGTTGTGGAGTTTCCAGTTGTGGAGTTTTTAGTTGTGGCGGATCTAGTAGGGGCGTTTCAAGTTGTGGAGTTGATAGTTTTGGATTTTGAAGTTGTAGAGTTAATAGTTGCGAATCGTCTAGTTGTGGAGTTTCTAGTTGCGGAGTTTTCTAGTTGCTGAGTCTGTAGTTGTGGAGTTTTTAGTTTTGGAGTTTCTAGTTGTGGATTTTCTAGCTGTGGAGTTTCTAGTTGCGGAGTTTCTGGTTGTGGAGTTTCTAGTTGTGGAGTTTCTAGTTGTGGAGTTTCTAGTTGTTGAGTTTCTGGTTGCCGAGTTTCTAGTTGCGAAGTCTCAAGTCGTGGAGTTTCTAGCTGCGGAGTTTCTAGTTGCGGAGCTTCTAGTTGCGGAGTTTCTAGTTACGGAGTTTCTAGTTGTGGATTTTGTAGTTGTGGAGTATATAGTTCTGGTGTTTCAAGTTGTGGATTTTCTAGTTGCGGAGTTTCTAGTTGCAGAGTTTCTAGTTCCGGAGTTTTCTAGTTGTGGAGTTTCTAGTTGCGGAGTTTCTAGTTGTGGAGCTTCAAGTTGTGGAGTTTCTCGTTGTGAAGTTACTAGTTGTGGAGTTTGTAGTTGTGGAGTGTCTAGTTGTGGACTTTCAAGTTGTGGAGTTTCTAGTTGTGGAGTTTCTAGTGGCGGAGTTTTCTAGTTGGGGAGTCTGTAGTTGATGAGTTTCTAGTTGTGGAATTTCTAGTTGTGGAGTCTCTAGTTGCGGAGTGAGTTTCTAGTTGCGGAGTTTCTGGTTGTGGAGTTTCTAGTTGCGGAGTAAGTAGTTGTGGGGTTTCTAGTTGTGGAGTATCTAGTTGTGGATTTTCTAGCTGTGGAGTTTCTATTTGCGGAGTTTCTAGTTGCAGAGTTTCTAGTTGTGGATTTTCTAGCTGTGGAATTTCTGGTTGCAGAGTTTTTAGTTGCGGTGTTTCTAGTTGTGGAGTTTCTAGTTGTTGAGTTTCTAGTTGCCGAGTTCTTTAGTTGCGAAGTCTCAAGTTGTAGAGTTTCTAGCTGTGGAGTTTCTAGTTGCGGAGTTTCTAGTTGCGGAGTTTCTAGTTGTGGAGTTTTTAGTTGTGGAGTCTCTAGTTGTGGAGTTTCTAGTTGTGGAGTGTCTACTTGTGGAGTTTCTAGTTGTGGAGTTTCTATTTTTAGTTTTTAGTTTTCGAGTTTGTAGTTGTGGAGTTTCTAGTTGCAGAGTTCCTAGTTTTGGAGTATCTAGTTGCGGAGTATCTAATTGTGCAGTCTCTAGTTTTGGAGTCTATAGTTGTGGAGTTTCTGGTTGTTGAGTTTATAAATGTGGAATTTCTAGCTGTGGAGACTCTAGTTGCGGAGTTTCTAGATGCAGAGTTTCTAGTAGCGGAGTTTTCTAGTTGTGGAGATTCTAGTGGCGGAGTTTCTAGTTGCGGAGTTTCAAGTTGTGGAGTTTTTCGTTGTGGAGTTTCTAGTTGTGGAGTTTCTAGTTGCGGAGTTTCTAGTTGTGGAGTTTCTAGTTGTGGAGTTTCTAGTAGTTGAGTTTCTAGTTGTCGAGTTTCTAGTTGCGAAGTCTAAAGTCGTGGAGTTTCTAGCTGTGGAGTTTCTAGTTGCGGAGCTTCTAGTTAGGGAGTTCCTAGTTGCGGAGTTTCTAGTTGTGGATTTTGTAGTTGTGGGGTATATAGAGCTGGTGTTGCAAGTTGGGGAGTTTCTAGTTGCGGAGTTTCTAGTTGCAGAGTTTCTAGTTCCGGAGTTTTCTAGTTGTGGAGTTTCTAGTTGCGGAGTTTCCAGTTGTGGAGCTTCAAGTTGTGGTGTTTCTCGTTGTGGAGTTTCTAGTTGTGGAGTTTGTAGTTGTGGAGTATCTAGTTGTGGACTTTCAAGTTGTGGAGTTTCTAGTTGTAGAGTTTCTAGTTGCGCTGTTTTCTAGTTGGGGAGTCTGTAGTTGTGGAGTTTCTAGTTGTGGAATTTCTAGTTGTGGAGTCTCTAGTTGCGGATTGAGTTTCTAGTTGCGGAGTTTCTGGTTGTGGAGTTTCTAGTTGCGGAGTCAGTAGTTGTGGGGTTTCTAGTTGTGGAGTTTCTAGTTGTGGAATTTCTAGCTGTGGAGTTTCTATTTGCGGAGTTTCTAGTTGCAGAGTTTCTAGTTGTGGATTTTCTAGCTGTGGAATTTCTGGTTGCAGAGTTTTTAGTTGCGGTGTTTCTAGTTGTGGAGTTTCTAGTTTTTGTGTTTCTAGTTGCCGAGTTCTTTAGTTGCGAAGTCTCAAGTTGTAGAGTTTCTAGCTGTGGAGTTTCTAGTTGCGGAGTTTCTAGTTGTGGAGTTTCTAGTTGTGGAGTTTTTAGTTGTGGAGTCTCTAGTTGTGGAGTATCTAGTTGTGGAGTGTCTACTTGTGGAGTTTCTAGTTGTGGAGTTTCTATTTGTAGTTTTTAGTTTTGGAGTTTGTAGTTGTAGATTTTCTAGTTGCAGAGTTCCTAGTTTTGGAGTATCTAGTTAAGGAGTCTCTAATTGTGCAGTCTCTAGTTTTGGAGTCTCTAGTTGTGGAGTTTCTGGGTGTGGAGTTTATAAATGTGGAATTTCTAGCTGTGGAGATTCTAGTTGCGGAGTTTCTAGTTGCAGAGTTTCTAGTTGTGGAGTTTCTAGTTGTAGAGTTTTAGTTGTGGAGTTTAAAGTTCTGGAATTTATAGGTGTGGAGTTTCTAGTTGTGGAGTTTCTAGTTTTCCGGTTTCTATTTACGGAGTTTCTAGTTGTGGAGTTTCTAGTGTTGGAGCTTTTAGTTGAGGAGTCTCTAGTTGTTGAGTTTCTAGTTGTGGAGGTTCTAGTTGTGGAGTTTCTAGTTGCGGAGTTTCTGGCTGTGGAGTTTCTAGTTGCGGAGTTTCTAGTTGCGAAGTCTCAAGTTGTGGAGTTTCTAGTTGTGGAGCTTCTAGTTGTGGGGTTCGTAGTTGTAGAGTTTCTAGTAGTTGAGTTTCTAGTTGTCGAGTTTCTAGTTGCGAAGTCTAAAGTCCTGGAGTTTCTAGCTGTGGAGTTTCTAGTTGCGGAGCTTCTAGTTAGGGAGTTTCTAGTTGCGGAGTTTCTAGTTGTGGATTTTGTAGTTGTGGGGTATATAGTTGTGGTGTTTCAAGTTGTGGAGTTTCTAGTTGCGGAGTTTCTTGTTGCAGAGTTTCTAGTTCCGGAGTTTTCTAGTTGTGGAGTTTCTAGTTGCGGAGTTTCGAGTTGTGGAGCTTCAAGTTGTGGAGTTTCTAGTTGCGGAGTCAGTAGTTGTGGGGTTTCTAGTTGCAGAGTTTCTAGTTGTGGATTTTCTAGCTGTGGAATTTCTGGCTGCAGAGTTTTTAGTTGCGGTGTTTCTAGTTGTGGAGTTTCTAGTTGTTGAGTTTCTAGTTGCCGAGTTCTTTAGTTGCGAAGTCTCAAGTTGTAGAGTTTCTAGCTGTGGAGTTTCTAGTTGCGGAGTTTCTAGTTGCGGAGTTTCTAGTTGTGGAGTTTTTAGTTGTGGAGTTTCTAGTTGCGAAGTCTCAAATTGTGGAGTTTCTAGTTGTGGAGTTTCAAGTTGTGGAGCTTCTAGTTGCGGGGTTCGTAGTTGTGGGGTTCGTAGTTGTGGAGTTTCTCGTTGTGGAGTCTCTAGTTGTGGATTGTCTAGCTGTGGAGTTTCTAGTTGCGGAGTTTTTAGTTGCGGAGTTTCTCGTTGTGAAGTTTCTAGTTGTGGAGTTTCTAGTTGTGGAGTTTCTAGTTGTGGAGTCTGTAGTTGTGGAGTATCTATTTGTTGGGTTTCAAGTTGTGGAGTTTCTAGTGGTGCAGTTTCTAGTAGTTGAGTTTCTAGTTGCCGAGTTTCTAGTTGCGAAGTCTCAAGTCGTGGAGTTTCTAGTTGCGGAGTTTCTAGTTGTGGAGCTTCAAGTTGTGGAGTTTCTAGTTGTGGAGTTTCTAGTTGTGGAGTTTGTAGTTGTGGAGTATCTAGTTGTGGGCTTTCAAGTTGTGGAGTTTCTAGTTGTGGAGTTTCTAGTTGCGGAGTTTTCTAGTTGCGGAGTCTGTAGTTGTGGAGTTTCTAGTTGTGGAATTTCTAGTTACGGAGTATCTAGTTGTGGAGCTTTTAGTTGAGGAATCTCTTATTGTTGAGTCTCTAGTTGTGGAATTTCTGGTTGTGGAGTGTCTAGTTGCAGAGTTTCAAGTTGTGGAGTTTTAGTTGCGGAGTCTCTAGTTGTAGAGTTTCTAGTTGCGGAGTTTCTAGCTGTGGAGATTCTAGTGGCGGAGTCTCTAGTTGTGCAGTCTGTAGTTGTGGAGTCTGTAGTTGTGGAGTTTCTAGTTGCGGAGTTTGAAGTTGTGGAGTTTCTAGCTGTGGAGTTTCTAGTTGCAGGGTTTCTAGTTGTGGAGTTTCTAGTTGCGGAGTTTCTAGTTGTGGAGTTTCTAGTTGTGGAGTTTCTAGTAGTTGAGTTTCTAGTTGTGGAGTTTCTAGTTGCGGAGTTTCTAGTTGTGGAGTTTCTAGTTGTGGAGTTTCTAGTAGTTGAGTTTCTAGTTGTCGAGTTTCTAGTTGCGAAGTCTAAAGTCGTGGAGTTTCTAGCTGTGGAGTTTCTAGTTGCGGAGCTTCTAGTTAGGGACTTTCTAGTTGCGGAGTTTCTAGTTGTGGATTTTGTAGTTGTGGGGTATATAATTGTGGTGTTTCAAGTTGTGGAGTTTCTAGTTGCGGAGTTTCTAGTTGCAGAGTTTCTAGTTCCGGAGTTTTCTAGTTGTGGAGTTTCTAGTTGCGGAGTTTCTAGTTGTGGAGCTTCAAGTTGTGGAGTTTCTAGTTGCGGAGTCAGAAGTTGTGGGGTTTCTAGTTGTGGAGTTTCTAGTTGTGGATTTTCTAGCTGTGGAGTTTCTATTTGCGGAGTTTCTAGTTGCAGAGTTTCTAGTTGTTGATTTTCTAGCTGTGGAATTTCTGGTTGCAGAGTTTTTAGTTGCGGTGTTTCTAGTTGTGGAGTTTCTAGTTGTTGAGTTTCTAGTTGCCGAGTTCTTTAGTTGCGAAGTCTCAAGTTGTAGAGTTTCTAGCTGTGGAGTTTCTAGTTGCGGAGTTTCTAGTTGCGGAGTTTCTAGTTGTGGAGTTTTTAGTTCTGGAGTTTCTAGTTGCGAAGTCTCAAATTGTGGAGTTTCTAGTTGTGGAGTTTCAAGTTGTGGAGCTTCTAGTTGCGGGGTTCGTAGTTGTGGGGTTCGTAGTAGTGGAGTTTCTAGTTGCGGAGTTTCAAGTTGTGGAGTTTCTCGTTGTGGAGTCTCTAGTTGTGGATTGTCTAGCTGTGGAGTTTCTAGTTGCGGAGTTTTTAGTTGCGGAGTTTCTCATTGTGAAGTTTCTAGTTGTGGAGTTTCTAGTTGTGGAGTTTCTAGTTGTGGAGTCTGTAGTTGTGGAGTATCTATTTGTTGGGTTTCAAGTTGTGGAGTTTCTAGTTGTGGAGTTTCTAGTAGTTGAGTTTCTAGTTGCCGAGTTTCTAGTTGCGAAGTCTCAAGTCGTGGAGTTTTTAGCTGTGGAGTTTCCAGTTGCGGAGGTTCTAGTTGCGGAGTTTCTAGTTGCGGAGTTTCTAGTTGTGGAATTTGTAGTTGTGGAGTATATAGTTGTGGTGTTTCAAGTTGTGGAGTTTCTAGTGGGGGAGTTTCTAGTTGCAGAGTTTCTAGTTGCGGAGTTTTCTAGTTGTGGAGTTTCTAGTTGCGGAGTTTCTAGTTGTGGAGCTTCAAGTTGTGGAGCTTCTAGTTGTGGAGTTTCTAGTTGTAGAGTTTGTAGTTGTGGAGTATCTAGTTGTGGACTTTCAAGTTGTGGAGTTTCTAGTTGTGAAGTTTCTAGTTGCGGAGTTTTCTAGTTGCGGAGTCTGTAGTTGTGGAGTTTCTAGTTGTGGAATTTCTAGTTACGGAGTTTCTAGTTGTGGAGCTTTTAGTTGAGGAGTCTCTAGTTGTTGAGTCTCTAGTTGTGGAATTTTTAGTTGTGGAGTTTCTAGTTGCAGAGTTTCAAGTTGTGGAGTTTCTAGTTGCGGAGTCTTTAGGGTTAGAGTTTCTAGTTGCGGAGTTTCTAGCTGTGAAGATTCTAGTGGCGGAGTCTCTAGTTGTGCAGTCTCTAGTTGTGGAGGCTGTAGTTGTGGAGTTTCTAGTTGCGGAGTTTGAAGTTGTGGAGTTTCTAGCTGTGGAGTTTCTAGTTGCAGGGTTTCTAGTTGCGGAGTTTTCTAGTTGTGGAGTTTCTAGTTGCGGATTTTCTAGTTGCGGAGTTTCAAGTTGTGGAGTTTCTAGTTGTGGAGTTTCTAGTTGTGGAGTTTTCAGTTGTGGAGTCTCTAGTTGTGGAGTCTCTAGTTGTGGAGTTTCTACTTGTGGAGTGTCTACTTGTGGAGTTTCTAGTTGTGGAGTTTCTAGCTGTGGAGTTTCTAGTTGCAGGGTTTCTAGTTTCGGAGTTTCTAGCTGTGGAGTTTCTAGTTGCGGAGTCTCTAGTTGTGCAGTCTCTGGTTTTAGAGTCTCTGGTTGTGGAGTTTCTAGTTGTGGAGTTTCTAGTTGCGAAGTGTCTAGTTATGGAGTTGTAAAGTTTCTAGTTGTGGAGTTTCTAGTTGCGGAGTTTCTAGCTGTGGAGTTTCAAGTTGCGGAGTCTCTAGTTGTGCAGTCTCTAGTTGTGGAGTCTCTGGCTGTGGAGTTTCTAGTTGTGGAGTTTCTAGTTGTGGAGTTTCTATTCGCGGAGTTTCTTGTTGCGGAGTTTCTAGTTGTGGATTTTCTGGCTGTGGAGTTTCTAGTTGCGGAGTTTCTAGTTGTGGAGTTTCTAGTTGTGGAGTCTCAAGTTGTGGAGTTTCTAGTTGTGGAGTTTCTAGTTGCGAAGTTTCAAGTTGTGGAGTTTCTAGTTGTGGAGTTTCTAGTTGTGGGGTTCATAGTTGTGGGGTTCGTAGTTGTGCAGTTTCTAGTTGCAGAGTTTCTCGTTGTGAAGTCTCAAGTTGTGGAGTTTCTAGTTGTGGAGTTTCTAGTTGTGGGGTTCGTAGTTGTGGGGTTTGTAGTTGTGGAGTTTCTAGTTGCGGAGTTTCTCGTTGTGAAGTTTCTAGTTGTGGAGTTTCTAGTTGTGGAGTTTCTAGTAGTTGAGTTTCTAGTTGCCGAGTTTCTAGTTGCAGAGTCTCAAGTCGTGGAGTTTTTAGCTGTGGAGTTTCTAGCTGCAGAGCTTCTAGTTGCGGAGTTTCTAGTTGCGGAGTTTCTAGTTGTGGAATTTGTAGTTGTGGAGTATATAGTTGTGGTGTTTCAGGTTGTGGAGTTTCTAGTGGCGGAGTTTCTAGTTGCAGAGTTTCTAGTTGCGGAGTTTTCTAATTTTGGAGTTTCTAGTACGGAGTTTCTAGTTGTGGAGCTTCAAGTTGTGGAGTTTCTAGTTGTGGAGTTTGTATTTGTGGAGTATCTAGTTGTGGGCTTTCAAGTTGTGGAGTTTCTAGTTGTGAGTTTCTAGTTGCGGAGTTTTCTGGTTGCGGAGTCTGTAGTTGTGGAGTTTCTAGTTGTGGAATTTCTAGTTACGGAGTTTCTAGTTGTGGAGCTTTTAGTTGAGGAGTCTCTAGTTGTTGAGTCTCTAGTTGTGGAATTTTTAGTTGTGGAGTTTCTAGTTGCAGAGTTTCAAGTTGTGGAGTTTCTAGTTGCGGAGTCTTTAGTTGTAGAGTTTCTAGTTGCGGAGTTTCTAGCTGTGAAGATTCTAGTGGCGGAGTCTCTAGTTGTGCAGTCTCTAGTTGTGGAGGCTGTAGTTGTGGAGTTTCTAGTTGCGGAGTTTGAAGTTGTGGAGTTTCTAGCTGTGGAGTTTCTAGTTGCAGGGTTTCTAGTTGCGGAGTTTTCTAGTTGTGGAGTTTCTAGTTGCGGATTTTCTAGTTGCGGAGTTTCAAGTTGTGGCGTTTCTAGTTGTGGAGTTTCTAGTTGTGGAGTTTTCAGTTGTGGAGTCTCTAGTTGTGGAGTCTCTAGTTGTGGAGTTTCTAGTTGTGGAGTGTCTACTTGTGGAGTTTCTAGTTGTGGAGTTTCTAGCTGTGGAGTTTCTAGTTGCAGGGTTTCTAGTTTCGGAGTTTCTAGCTGTGGAGTTTCTAGTTGCGGAGTCTCTAGTTGTGCAGTCTCTGGTTTTAGAGTCTCTGGTTGTGGAGTTTCTAGTTGTGGAGTTTCTAGTTGCGAAGTGTCTAGTTATGGAGTTGTAAAGTTTCTAGTTGTGGAGTTTCTAGTTGCGGAGTTTCTAGCTGTGGAGTTTCAAGTTGCGGAGTCTCTAGTTGTGCAGTCTCTAGTTGTGGAGTCTCTGGCTGTGGAGTTTCTAGTTGTGGAGTTTCTAGTTGTGGAGTTTCTATTCGCGGAGTTTCTTGTTGCGGAGTTTCTCGTTGTGAAGTTTCTAGTTGTGGAGTTTCTAGTTGTGGAGTTTCTAGTAGTTGAGTTTCTAGTTGCCGAGTTTCTAGTTGCGAACTCTCAAGTTGTGGAGTTTTTAGCTGTGGAGTTTCTAGTTGCAGAGCTTCTAGTTGCGGAGTTTCTAGTTGCGGAGTTTCTAGTTGTGGAATTTGTAGTTGTGGAGTATATAGTTGTGGTGTTTCAGGTTGTGGAGTTTCTAGTGGCGGAGTTTCTAGTTGCAGAGTTTCTAGTTGCGGAGTTTTCTAATTTTGGAGTTTCTAGTTGCGGAGTTTCTAGTTGTGGAGCTTCAAGTTGTGGAGTTTCTAGTTGTGGAGTTTGTATTTGTGGAGTATCTAGTTGTGGGCTTTCAAGTTGTGGAGTTTCTAGTTGTGAGTTTCTAGTTGCGGAGTTTTCTAGTTGCGGAGTCTGTAGTTGTGGAGTTTCTAGTTGTGGAATTTCTAGTTACGGAGTTTCTAGTTGTGGAGCTTTTAGTTGAGGAGTCTCTAGTTGTTGAGTCTCTAGTTGTGGAATTTTTAGTTGTGGAGTTTCTAGTTGCAGAGTTTCAAGTTGTGGAGTTTCTAGTTGCGGAGTCTTTAGTTGTAGAGTTTCTAGTTGCGGAGTTTCTAGCTGTGAAGATTCTAGTGGCGGAGTCTCTAGTTGTGCAGTCTCTAGTTGTGGAGGCTGTAGTTGTGGAGTTTCTAGTTGCGGAGTTTGAAGTTGTGGAGTTTCTAGCTGTGGAGTTTCTAGTTGCAGGGTTTCTAGTTGCGGAGTTTTCTAGTTGTGGAGTTTCTAGTTGCGGATTTTCTAGTTGCGGAGTTTCAAGTTGTGGAGTTTCTAGTTGTGGAGTTTCTAGTTGTGGAGTTTTCAGTTGTGGAGTCTCTAGTTGTGGAGTCTCTAGTTGTGGAGTTTCTAGTTGTGGAGTGTCTACTTGTGAAGTTTCTAGTTGTGGAGTTTCTAGCTGTGGAGTTTCTAGTTGCAGGGTTTCTAGTTTCGGAGTTTCTAGCTGTGGAGTTTCTAGTTGCGGAGTCTCTAGTTGTGCAGTCTCTGGTTCTAGAGTCTCTGGTTGTGGAGTTTCTAGTTGTGGAGTTTCTAGTTGCGAAGTGTCTAGTTATGGAGTTGTAAAGTTTCTAGTTGTGGAGTTTCTAGTTGCGGAGTTTCTAGCTGTGGAGTTTCAAGTTGCGGAGTCTCTAGTTGTGCAGTCTCTAGTTGTGGAGTCTCTGGCTGTGGAGTTTCTAGTTGTGGAGTTTCTAGTTGTGGAGTTTCTATTCGCGGAGTTTCTTGTTGCGGAGTTTCTAGTTGTGGATTTTCTGGCTGTGGAGTTTCTAGTTGCGGAGTTTCTAGTTGTGGAGTTTCTAGTTGTGGAGTTTCTAGTTGTGGGGTTCATAGTTGTGGGGTTCGTAGTTGTGCAGTTTCTAGTTGCAGAGTTTCTCGTTGTGAAGTCTCAAGTTGTGGAGTTTCTAGTTGTGGAGTTTCTAGTTGTGGGGTTCGTAGTTGTGGGGTTCGTAGTTGTGGAGTTTCTAGTTGCGGAGTTTCTCGTTGTGAAGTTTCTAGTTGTGGAGTTTCTAGTTGTGGAGTTTCTAGTAGTTGAGTTTCTAGTTGCCGAGTTTCTAGTTGCGAAGTCTCAAGTTGTGGAGTTTTTAGCTGTGGAGTTTCTAGTTGCAGAGCTTCTAGTTGCGGAGTTTCTAGTTGCGGAGTTTCTAGTTGTGGAATTTGTAGTTGTGGAGTATATAGTTGTGGTGTTTCAGGTTGTGGAGTTTCTAGTGGCGGAGTTTCTAGTTGCAGAGTTTCTAGTTGCGGAGTTTTCTAATTTTGGAGTTTCTAGTTGCGGAGTTTCTAGTTGTGGAGCTTCAAGTTGTGGAGTTTCTAGTTGTGGAGTTTGTATTTGTGGAGTATCTAGTTGTGGGCTTTCAAGTTGTGGAGTTTCTAGTTGTGAGTTTCTAGTTGCGGAGTTTTCTAGTTGCGGAGTCTGTAGTTGTGGAGTTTCTAGTTGTGGAATTTCTAGTTACGGAGTTTCTAGTTGTGGAGCTTTTAGTTGAGGAGTCTCTAGTTGTTGAGTCTCTAGTTGTGGAATTTTTAGTTGTGGAGTTTCTAGTTGCAGAGTTTCAAGTTGTGGAGTTTCTAGTTGCGGAGTCTTTAGTTGTAGAGTTTCTAGTTGCGGAGTTTCTAGCTGTGAAGATTCTAGTGGCGGAGTCTCTAGTTGTGCAGTCTCTAGTTGTGGAGGCTGTAGTTGTGGAGTTTCTAGTTGCGGAGTTTGAAGTTGTGGAGTTTCTAGCTGTGGAGTTTCTAGTTGCAGGGTTTCTAGTTGCGGAGTTTTCTAGTTGTGGAGTTTCTAGTTGCGGATTTTCTAGTTGCGGAGTTTCAAGTTGTGGAGTTTCTAGTTGTGGAGTTTCTAGTTGTGGAGTTTTCAGTTGTGGAGTCTCTAGTTGTGGAGTCTCTAGTTGTGGAGTTTCTAGTTGTGGAGTGTCTACTTGTGGAGTTTCTAGTTGTGGAGTTTCTAGCTGTGGAGTTTCTAGTTGCAGGGTTTCTAGTTTCGGAGTTTCTAGCTGTGGAGTTTCTAGTTGCGGAGTCTCTAGTTGTGCAGTCTCTGGTTCTAGAGTCTCTGGTTGTGGAGTTTCTAGTTGTGGAGTTTCTAGTTGCGAAGTGTCTAGTTATGGAGTTGTAAAGTTTCTAGTTGTGGAGTTTCTAGTTGCGGAGTTTCTAGCTGTGGAGTTTCAAGTTGCGGAGTCTCTAGTTGTGCAGTCTCTAGTTGTGGAGTCTCTGGCTGTGGAGTTTCTAGTTGTGGAGTTTCTAGTTGTGGAGTTTCTATTCGCGGAGTTTCTTGTTGCGGAGTTTCTAGTTGTGGATTTTCTGGCTGTGGAGTTTCTAGTTGCGGAGTTTCTAGTTGTGGAGTTTCTAGTTGTGGAGTTTCTAGTTGTGGGGTTCATAGTTGTGGGGTTCGTAGTTGTGCAGTTTCTAGTTGCAGAGTTTCTCGTTGTGAAGTCTCAAGTTGTGGAGTTTCTAGTTGTGGAGTTTCTAGTTGTGGGGTTCGTAGTTGTGGGGTTCGTAGTTGTGGAGTTTCTAGTTGCGGAGTTTCTCGTTGTGAAGTTTCTAGTTGTGGAGTTTCTAGTTGTGGAGTTTCTAGTAGTTGAGTTTCTAGTTGCCGAGTTTCTAGTTGCGAAGTCTCAAGTTGTGGAGTTTTTAGCTGTGGAGTTTCTAGTTGCAGAGCTTCTAGTTGCGGAGTTTCTAGTTGCGGAGTTTCTAGTTGTGGAATTTGTAGTTGTGGAGTATATAGTTGTGGTGTTTCAGGTTGTGGAGTTTCTAGTGGCGGAGTTTCTAGTTGCAGAGTTTCTAGTTGCGGAGTTTTCTAATTTTGGAGTTTCTAGTTGCGGAGTTTCTAGTTGTGGAGCTTCAAGTTGTGGAGTTTCTAGTTGTGGAGTTTGTATTTGTGGAGTATCTAGTTGTGGGCTTTCAAGTTGTGGAGTTTCTAGTTGTGAGTTTCTAGTTGCGGAGTTTTCTAGTTGCGGAGTCTGTAGTTGTGGAGTTTCTAGTTGTGGAATTTCTAGTTTCGGAGTTTCGAGTTGTGGAGCTTCAAGTTGTGGAGTTTCTAGTTGCGGAGTCAGTAGTTGTGGGGTTTCTAGTTGCAGAGTTTCTAGTTGTGGATTTTCTAGCTGTGGAATTTCTGGCTGCAGAGTTTTTAGTTGCGGTGTTTCTAGTTGTGGAGTTTCTAGTTGTTGAGTTTCTAGTTGCCGAGTACTTTAGTTGCGAAGTCTCAAGTTGTAGAGTTTCTAGCTGTGGAGTTTCTAGTTGCGGAGTTTCTAGTTGCGGAGTTTCTAGTTGTGGAGTTTTTAGTTGTGGAGTTTCTAGTTGCGAAGTCTCAAATTGTGGAGTTTCTAGTTGTGGAGTTTCAAGTTGTGGAGCTTCTAGTTGCGGGGTTCGTAGTTGTGGGGTTCGTAGTTGTGGAGTTTCTCGTTGTGGAGTCTCTAGTTGTGGATTGTCTAGCTGTGGAGTTTCTAGTTGCGGAGTTTTTAGTTGCGGAGTTTCTCGTTGTGAAGTTTCTAGTTGTGGAGTTTCTAGTTGTGGAGTTTCTAGTTGTGGAGTCTGTAGTTGTGGAGTATCTATTTGTTGGGTTTCAAGTTGTGGAGTTTCTAGTGGTGCAGTTTCTAGTAGTTGAGTTTCTAGTTGCCGAGTTTCTAGTTGCGAAGTCTCAAGTCGTGGAGTTTCTAGTTGCGGAGTTTCTAGTTGTGGAGCTTCAAGTTGTGGAGTTTCTAGTTGTGGAGTTTCTAGTTGTGGAGTTTGTAGTTGTGGAGTATCTAGTTGTGGGCTTTCAAGTTGTGGAGTTTCTAGTTGTGGAGTTTCTAGTTGCGGAGTTTTCTAGTTGCGGAGTCTGTAGTTGTGGAGTTTCTAGTTGTGGAATTTCTAGTTACGGAGTATCTAGTTGTGGAGCTTTTAGTTGAGGAGTCTCTTATTGTTGAGTCTCTAGTTGTGGAATTTCTGGTTGTGGAGTGTCTAGTTGCAGAGTTTCAAGTTGTGGAGTTTTAGTTGCGGAGTCTCTAGTTGTAGAGTTTCTAGTTGCGGAGTTTCTAGCTGTGGAGATTCTAGTGGCGGAGTCTCTAGTTGTGCAGTCTGTAGTTGTGGAGTCTGTAGTTGTGGAGTTTCTAGTTGCGGAGTTTGAAGTTGTGGAGTTTCTAGCTGTGGAGTTTCTAGTTGCAGGGTTTCTAGTTGTGGAGTTTCTAGTTGCGGAGTTTCTAGTTGTGGAGTTTCTAGTTGTGGAGTTTCTAGTAGTTGAGTTTCTAGTTGTGGAGTTTCTAGTTGCGGAGTTTCTAGTTGTGGAGTTTCTAGTTGTGGAGTTTCTAGTAGTTGAGTTTCTAGTTGTCGAGTTTCTAGTTGCGAAGTCTAAAGTCGTGGAGTTTCTAGCTGTGGAGTTTCTAGTTGCGGAGCTTCTAGTTAGGGACTTTCTAGTTGCGGAGTTTCTAGTTGTGGATTTTGTAGTTGTGGGGTATATAATTGTGGTGTTTCAAGTTGTGGAGTTTCTAGTTGCGGAGTTTCTAGTTGCAGAGTTTCTAGTTCCGGAGTTTTCTAGTTGTGGAGTTTCTAGTTGCGGAGTTTCTAGTTGTGGAGCTTCAAGTTGTGGAGTTTCTAGTTGCGGAGTCAGAAGTTGTGGGGTTTCTAGTTGTGGAGTTTCTAGTTGTGGATTTTCTAGCTGTGGAGTTTCTATTTGCGGAGTTTCTAGTTGCAGAGTTTCTAGTTGTTGATTTTCTAGCTGTGGAATTTCTGGTTGCAGAGTTTTTAGTTGCGGTGTTTCTAGTTGTGGAGTTTCTAGTTGTTGAGTTTCTAGTTGCCGAGTTCTTTAGTTGCGAAGTCTCAAGTTGTAGAGTTTCTAGCTGTGGAGTTTCTAGTTGCGGAGTTTCTAGTTGCGGAGTTTCTAGTTGTGGAGTTTTTAGTTGTGGAGTTTCTAGTTGCGAAGTCTCAAATTGTGGAGTTTCTAGTTGTGGAGTTTATAGTTGAGGGGTTTCTAGTTGTGGAGTTTGTAGTTGCGGAGTTTCTAGTTGTGGAGTTTCTAGTTGTGGAGTTTCTAGTTGTGGAGTTTTAGTTGTGGAGTTTCAAGTTGAGAAATTTATAGGTGTGGAGTTTGTAGTTGTTGAGTTTGTAGTTGTGGAATTTGTAGTTGTGGAGTATATAGTTGTGGTGTTTCAAGTTGTGGAGTTTCTAGTGGGGGAGTTTCTAGTTGCAGAGTTTCTAGTTGCGGAGTTTTCTAGTTGTGGAGTTTCTAGTTGCGGAGTTTCTAGTTGTGGAGCTTCAAGTTGTGGAGCTTCTAGTTGTGGAGTTTCTAGTTGTAGAGTTTGTAGTTGTGGAGTATCTAGTTGTGGACTTTCAAGTTGTGGAGTTTCTAGTTGTGGAGTTTCTAGTTGCGGAGTTTTCTAGTTGCAGAGTCTGTAGTTGTGGAGTTTCTAGTTGTGGAATTTCTAGTTACGGAGTTTCTAGTTGTGGAGCTTTTAGTTGAGGAGTCTCTAGTTGTTGAGTCTCTAGTTGTGGAGTTTTTAGTTGTGGAGTTTCTAGTTGCAGAGTTTCAAGTTGTGGAGTTTCTAGTTGCGGAGTCTTTAGTTGTAGAGTTTCTAGTTGCGGAGTTTCTAGCTGTGAAGATTCTAGTGGCGGAGTCTCTAGTTGTGCAGTCTCTAGTTGTGGAGGCTGTAGTTGTGGAGTTTCTAGTTGCGGAGTTTGAAGTTGTGGAGTTTCTAGCTGTGGAGTTTCTAGTTGTGGAGTTTCTAGTTGTGGAGTTTTCAGTTGTGGAGTCTCTAGTTGTGGAGTCTCTAGTTGTGGAGTTTCTAGTTGTGGAGTGTCTACTTGTGGAGTTTCTAGTTGTGGAGTTTCTAGCTGTGGAGTTTCTAGTTGCAGGGTTTCTAGTTTCGGAGTTTCTAGCTGTGGAGTTTCTAGTTGCGGAGTCCCTAGTTGTGCAGTCTCTGGTTTTAGAGTCTCTGGTTGTGGAGTTTCTAGTTGTGGAGTTTCTAGTTGCGAAGTGTCTAGTTATGGAGTTGTAAAGTTTCTAGTTGTGGAGTTTCTAGTTGCGGAGTTTCTAGCTGTGGAGTTTCAAGTTGCGGAGTCTCTAGTTGTGCAGTCTCTAGTTGTGGAGTCTCTGGCTGTGGAGTTTCTAGTTGTGGAGTTTCTAGTTGTGGAGTTTCTATTCGCGGAGTTTCTTGTTGCGGAGTTTCTAGTTGTGGATTTTCTGGCTGTGGAGTTTCTAGTTGCGGAGTTTCTAGTTGTGGAGTTTCTAGTTTTGGAGTTTCTAGTTGCGAAGTTTCAAGTTGTGGAGTTTCTAGTTGTGGAGTTTCTAGTTGTGGGGTTCATAGTTGTGGGGTTCGTAGTTGTGCAGTTTCTAGTTGCAGAGTTTCTCGTTGTGAAGTCTGAAGTTGTGGAGTTTCTAGTTGTGGAGTTTCTAGTTGTAGGGTTCGTAGTTGTGGGGTTCGTAGTTGTGGAGTTTCTAGTTGCGGAGTTTCTCGTTGTGAAGTTTCTAGTTGTGGAGTTTCTAGTTGTGGAGTTTCTAGTAGTTGAGTTTCTAGTTGCCGAGTTTCTAGTTGCGAAGTCTCAAGTCGTGGAGTTTTTAGCTGTGGAGTTTCTAGTTGCAGAGCTTCTAGTTGCGGAGTTTCTAGTTGCGGAGTTTCTAGTTGTGGAATTTGTAGTTGTGGAGTATATAGTTGTGGTGTTTCAGGTTGTGGAGTTTCTAGTGGCGGAGTTTCTAGTTGCAGAGTTTCTAGTTGCGGAGTTTTCTAATTTTGGAGTTTCTAGTTGCGGAGTTTCTAGTTGTGGAGCTTCAAGTTGTGGAGTTTCTAGTTGTGGAGTTTGTATTTGTGGAGTATCTAGTTGTGGGCTTTCAAGTTGTGGAGTTTCTAGTTGTGAGTTTCTAGTTGCGGAGTTTTCTAGTTGCGGAGTCTGTAGTTGTGGAGTTTCTAGTTGTGGAATTTCTAGTTACGGAGTTTCTAGTTGTGGAGCTTTTAGTTGAGGAGTCTCTAGTTGTTGAGTCTCTAGTTGTGGAATTTTTAGTTGTGGAGTTTCTAGTTGCAGAGTTTCATGTTGTGGAGTTTCTAGTTGCGGAGTCTTTAGTTGTAGAGTTTCTAGTTGCGGAGTTTCTAGCTGTGAAGATTCTAGCGGCGGAGTCTCTAGTTGTGCAGTCTCTAGTTGTGGAGGCTGTAGTTGTGGAGTTTCTAGTTGCGGAGTTTGAAGTTGTGGAGTTTCTAGCTGTGGAGTTTCTAGTTGCAGGGTTTCTAGTTGCGGAGTTTTCTAGTTGTGGAGTTTCTAGTTGCGGATTTTCTAGTTGCGGAGTTTCAAGTTGTGGAGTTTCTAGTTGTGGAGTTTCTAGTTGTGGAGTTTTCAGTTGTGGAGTCTCTAGTTGTGGAGTCTCTAGTTGTGGAGTTTCTAGTTGTGGAGTGTCTACTTGTGGAGTTTCTAGTTGTGGAGTTTCTAGCTGTGGAGTTTCTAGTTGCAGGGTTTCTAGTTTCGGAGTTTCTAGCTGTGGAGTTTCTAGTTGCGGAGTCTCTAGTTGTGCAGTCTCTGGTTTTAGAGTCTCTGGTTGTGGAGTTTCTAGTTGTGGAGTTTCTAGTTGCGAAGTGTCTAGTTATGGAGTTGTAAAGTTTCTAGTTGTGGAGTTTCTAGTTGCGGAGTTTCTAGCTGTGGAGTTTCAAGTTGCGGAGTCTCTAGTTGTGCAGTCTCTAGTTGTGGAGTCTCTGGCTGTGGAGTTTCTAGTTGTGGAGTTTCTAGTTGTGGAGTTTCTATTCGCGGAGTTTCTTGTTGCGGAGTTTCTAGTTGTGGATTTTCTGGCTGTGGAGTTTCTAGTTGCGGAGTTTCTAGTTGTGGAGTTTCTAGTTGTGGAGTCTCAAGTTGTGGAGTTTCTAGTTGTGGAGTTTCTAGTTGCGAAGTTTCAAGTTGTGGAGTTTCTAGTTGTGGAGTTTCTAGTTGTGGGGTTCATAGTTGTGGGGTTCGTAGTTGTGCAGTTTCTAGTTGCAGAGTTTCTCGTTGTGAAGTCTCAAGTTGTGGAGTTTCTAGTTGTGGAGTTTCTAGTTGTGGGGTTCGTAGTTGTGGGGTTCGTAGTTGTGGAGTTTCTAGTTGCGGAGTTTCTCGTTGTGAAGTTTCTAGTTGTGGAGTTTCTAGTTGTGGAGTTTCTAGTAGTTGAGTTTCTAGTTGCCGAGTTTCTAGTTGCGAAGTCTCAAGTCGTGGAGTTTTTAGCTGTGGAGTTTCTAGTTGCAGAGCTTCTAGTTGCGGAGTTTCTAGTTGCGGAGTTTCTAGTTGTGGAATTTGTAGTTGTGGAGTATATAGTTGTGGTGTTTCAGGTTGTGGAGTTTCTAGTGGCGGAGTTTCTAGTTGCAGAGTTTCTAGTTGCGGAGTTTTCTAATTTTGGAGTTTCTAGTTGCGGAGTTTCTAGTTGTGGAGCTTCAAGTTGTGGAGTTTCTAGTTGTGGAGTTTGTATTTGTGGAGTATCTAGTTGTGGGCTTTCAAGTTGTGGAGTTTCTAGTTGTGAGTTTCTAGTTGCGGAGTTTTCTAGTGGCGGAGTCTGTAGTTGTGGAGTTTCTAGTTGTGGAATTTCTAGTTGCGGAGTTTCGAGTTGTGGAGCTTCAAGTTGTGGAGTTTCTAGTTGCGGAGTCAGTAGTTGTGGGGTTTCTAGTTGCAGAGTTTCTAGTTGTGGATTTTCTAGCTGTGGAATTTCTGGCTGCAGAGTTTTTAGTTGCGGTGTTTCTAGTTGTGGAGTTTCTAGTTGTTGAGTTTCTAGTTGCCGAGTTCTTTAGTTGCGAAGTCTCAAGTTGTAGAGTTTCTAGCTGTGGAGTTTCTAGTTGCGGAGTTTCTAGTTGCGGAGTTTCTAGTTGTGGAGTTTTTAGTTGTGGAGTTTCTAGTTGCGAAGTCTCAAATTGTGGAGTTTCTAGTTGTGGAGTTTCAAGTTGTGGAGCTTCTAGTTGCGGGGTTCGTAGTTGTGGGGTTCGTAGTTGTGGAGTTTCTCGTTGTGGAGTCTCTAGTTGTGGATTGTCTAGCTGTGGAGTTTCTAGTTGCGGAGTTTTTAGTTGCGGAGTTTCTCGTTGTGAAGTTTCTAGTTGTGGAGTTTCTAGTTGTGGAGTTTCTAGTTGTGGAGTCTGTAGTTGTGGAGTATCTATTTGTTGGGTTTCAAGTTGTGGAGTTTCTAGTGGTGCAGTTTCTAGTAGTTGAGTTTCTAGTTGCCGAGTTTCTAGTTGCGAAGTCTCAAGTCGTGGAGTTTCTAGTTGCGGAGTTTCTAGTTGTGGAGCTTCAAGTTGTGGAGTTTCTAGTTGTGGAGTTTCTAGTTGTGGAGTTTGTAGTTGTGGAGTTTGTAGTTGTGGAGTATCTAGTTGTGGGCTTTCAAGTTGTGGAGTTTCTAGTTGTGGAGTTTCTAGTTGCGGAGTTTTCTAGTTGCGGAGTCTGTAGTTGTGGAGTTTCTAGTTGTGGAATTTCTAGTTACGGAGTATCTAGTTGTGGAGCTTTTAGTTGAGGAGTCTCTTATTGTTGAGTCTCTAGTTGTGGAATTTCTGGTTGTGGAGTGTCTAGTTGCAGAGTTTCAAGTTGTGGAGTTTTAGTTGCGGAGTCTCTAGTTGTAGAGTTTCTAGTTGCGGAGTTTCAAGCTGTGGAGATTCTAGTGGCGGAGTCTCTAGTTGTGCAGTCTGTAGTTGTGGAGTCTGTAGTTGTGGAGTTTCTAGTTGCGGAGTTTGAAGTTGTGGAGTTTCTAGCTGTGGAGTTTCTAGTTGCAGGGTTTCTAGTTGTGGAGTTTCTAGTTGCGGAGTTTCTAGTTGTGGAGTTTCTAGTTGTGGAGTTTCTAGTAGTTGAGTTTCTAGTTGTGGAGTTTCTAGTTGCGGAGTTTCTAGTTGTGGAGTTTCTAGTTGTGGAGTTTCTAGTAGTTGAGTTTCTAGTTGCCGAGTTTCTAGTTGCGAAGTCTCAAGTCGTGGAGTTTTTAGCTGTGGAGTTTCTAGTTGCAGAGCTTCTAGTTGCGGAGTTTCTAGTTGCGGAGTTTCTAGTTGTGGAATTTGTAGTTGTGGAGTATATAGTTGTGGTGTTTCAGGTTGTGGAGTTTCTAGTGGCGGAGTTTCTAGTTGCAGAGTTTCTAGTTGCGGAGTTTTCTAATTTTGGAGTTTCTAGTTGCGGAGTTTCTAGTTGTGGAGCTTCAAGTTGTGGAGTTTCTAGTTGTGGAGTTTGTATTTGTGGAGTATCTAGTTGTGGGCTTTCAAGTTGTGGAGTTTCTAGTTGTGAGTTTCTAGTTGCGGAGTTTTCTAGTGGCGGAGTCTGTAGTTGTGGAGTTTCTAGTTGTGGAATTTCTAGTTGCGGAGTTTCGAGTTGTGGAGCTTCAAGTTGTGGAGTTTCTAGTTGCGGAGTCAGTAGTTGTGGGGTTTCTAGTTGCAGAGTTTCTAGTTGTGGATTTTCTAGCTGTGGAATTTCTGGCTGCAGAGTTTTTAGTTGCGGTGTTTCTAGTTGTGGAGTTTCTAGTTGTTGAGTTTCTAGTTGCCGAGTTCTTTAGTTGCGAAGTCTCAAGTTGTAGAGTTTCTAGCTGTGGAGTTTCTAGTTGCGGAGTTTCTAGTTGCGGAGTTTCTAGTTGTGGAGTTTTTAGTTGTGGAGTTTCTAGTTGCGAAGTCTCAAATTGTGGAGTTTCTAGTTGTGGAGTTTCAAGTTGTGGAGCTTCTAGTTGCGGGGTTCGTAGTTGTGGGGTTCGTAGTTGTGGAGTTTCTCGTTGTGGAGTCTCTAGTTGTGGATTGTCTAGCTGTGGAGTTTCTAGTTGCGGAGTTTTTAGTTGCGGAGTTTCTCGTTGTGAAGTTTCTAGTTGTGGAGTTTCTAGTTGTGGAGTTTCTAGTTGTGGAGTCTGTAGTTGTGGAGTATCTATTTGTTGGGTTTCAAGTTGTGGAGTTTCTAGTGGTGCAGTTTCTAGTAGTTGAGTTTCTAGTTGCCGAGTTTCTAGTTGCGAAGTCTCAAGTCGTGGAGTTTCTAGTTGCGGAGTTTCTAGTTGTGGAGCTTCAAGTTGTGGAGTTTCTAGTTGTGGAGTTTCTAGTTGTGGAGTTTGTAGTTGTGGAGTTTGTAGTTGTGGAGTATCTAGTTGTGGGCTTTCAAGTTGTGGAGTTTCTAGTTGTGGAGTTTCTAGTTGCGGAGTTTTCTAGTTGCGGAGTCTGTAGTTGTGGAGTTTCTAGTTGTGGAATTTCTAGTTACGGAGTATCTAGTTGTGGAGCTTTTAGTTGAGGAGTCTCTTATTGTTGAGTCTCTAGTTGTGGAATTTCTGGTTGTGGAGTGTCTAGTTGCAGAGTTTCAAGTTGTGGAGTTTTAGTTGCGGAGTCTCTAGTTGTAGAGTTTCTAGTTGCGGAGTTTCAAGCTGTGGAGATTCTAGTGGCGGAGTCTCTAGTTGTGCAGTCTGTAGTTGTGGAGTCTGTAGTTGTGGAGTTTCTAGTTGCGGAGTTTGAAGTTGTGGAGTTTCTAGCTGTGGAGTTTCTAGTTGCAGGGTTTCTAGTTGTGGAGTTTCTAGTTGCGGAGTTTCTAGTTGTGGAGTTTCTAGTTGTGGAGTTTCTAGTAGTTGAGTTTCTAGTTGTGGAGTTTCTAGTTGCGGAGTTTCTAGTTGTGGAGTTTCTAGTTGTGGAGTTTCTAGTAGTTGAGTTTCTAGTTGCCGAGTTTCTAGTTGCGAAGTCTCAAGTCGTGGAGTTTTTAGCTGTGGAGTTTCTAGTTGCAGAGCTTCTAGTTGCGGAGTTTCTAGTTGCGGAGTTTCTAGTTGTGGAATTTGTAGTTGTGGAGTATATAGTTGTGGTGTTTCAGGTTGTGGAGTTTCTAGTGGCGGAGTTTCTAGTTGCAGAGTTTCTAGTTGCGGAGTTTTCTAATTTTGGAGTTTCTAGTTGCGGAGTTTCTAGTTGTGGAGCTTCAAGTTGTGGAGTTTCTAGTTGTGGAGTTTGTATTTGTGGAGTATCTAGTTGTGGGCTTTCAAGTTGTGGAGTTTCTAGTTGTGAGTTTCTAGTTGCGGAGTTTTCTAGTGGCGGAGTCTGTAGTTGTGGAGTTTCTAGTTGTGGAATTTCTAGTTGCGGAGTTTCGAGTTGTGGAGCTTCAAGTTGTGGAGTTTCTAGTTGCGGAGTCAGTAGTTGTGGGGTTTCTAGTTGCAGAGTTTCTAGTTGTGGATTTTCTAGCTGTGGAATTTCTGGCTGCAGAGTTTTTAGTTGCGGTGTTTCTAGTTGTGGAGTTTCTAGTTGTTGAGTTTCTAGTTGCCGAGTTCTTTAGTTGCGAAGTCTCAAGTTGTAGAGTTTCCAGCTGTGGAGTTTCTAGTTGCGGAGTTTCTAGTTGCGGAGTTTCTAGTTGTGGAGTTTTTAGTTGTGGAGTTTCTAGTTGCGAAGTCTCAAATTGTGGAGTTTCTAGTTGTGGAGTTTCAAGTTGTGGAGCTTCTAGTTGCGGGGTTCGTAGTTGTGGGGTTCGTAGTTGTGGAGTTTCTCGTTGTGGAGTCTCTAGTTGTGGATTGTCTAGCTGTGGAGTTTCTAGTTGCGGAGTTTTTAGTTGCGGAGTTTCTCGTTGTGAAGTTTCTAGTTGTGGAGTTTCTAGTTGTGGAGTTTCTAGTTGTGGAGTCTGTAGTTGTGGAGTATCTATTTGTTGGGTTTCAAGTTGTGGAGTTTCTAGTGGTGCAGTTTCTAGTAGTTGAGTTTCTAGTTGCCGAGTTTCTAGTTGCGAAGTCTCAAGTCGTGGAGTTTCTAGTTGCGGAGTTTCTAGTTGTGGAGCTTCAAGTTGTGGAGTTTCTAGTTGTGGAGTTTCTAGTTGTGGAGTTTGTAGTTGTGGAGTATCTAGTTGTGGGCTTTCAAGTTGTGGAGTTTCTAGTTGTGGAGTTTCTAGTTGCGGAGTTTTCTAGTTGCGGAGTCTGTAGTTGTGGAGTTTCTAGTTGTGGAATTTCTAGTTACGGAGTATCTAGTTGTGGAGTTTTTAGTTGAGGAGTCTCTTATTGTTGAGTCTCTAGTTGTGGAATTTCTGGTTGTGGAGTGTCTAGTGGCAGAGTTTCAAGTTGTGGAGTTTTAGTTGCGGAGTCTCTAGTTGTAGAGTTTCTAGTTGCGGAGTTTCTAGCTGTGGAGATTCTAGTGGCGGAGTCTCTAGTTGTGCAGTCTGTAGTTGTGGAGTCTGTAGTTGTGGAGTTTCTAGTTGCGGAGTTTGAAGTTGTGGAGTTTCTAGCTGTGGAGTTTCTAGTTGCAGGGTTTCTAGTTGTGGAGTTTCTAGTTGCGGAGTTTCTAGTTGTGGAGTTTCTAGTTGTGGAGTTTCTAGTAGTTGAGTTTCTAGTTGCGGAGTTTCTCGTTGTGAAGTTTCTAGTTGTGGAGTTTCTAGTTGTGGAGTTTCTAGTAGTTGAGTTTCTAGTTGCCGAGTTTCTAGTTGCGAAGTCTCAAGTCGTGGAGTTTTTAGCTGTGGAGTTTCTAGTTGCAGAGCTTCTAGTTGCGGAGTTTCTAGTTGCGGAGTTTCTAGTTGTGGAATTTGTAGTTGTGGAGTATATAGTTGTGGTGTTTCAGGTTGTGGAGTTTCTAGTGGCGGAGTTTCTAGTTGCAGAGTTTCTAGTTGCGGAGTTTTCTAATTTTGGAGTTTCTAGTTGCGGAGTTTCTAGTTGTGGAGCTTCAAGTTGTGGAGTTTCTAGTTGTGGAGTTTGTATTTGTGGAGTATCTAGTTGTGGGCTTTCAAGTTGTGGAGTTTCTAGTTGTGAGTTTCTAGTTGCGGAGTTTTCTAGTTGCGGAGTCTGTAGTTGTGGAGTTTCTAGTTGTGGAATTTCTAGTTGCGGAGTTTCGAGTTGTGGAGCTTCAAGTTGTGGAGTTTCTAGTTGCGGAGTCAGTAGTTGTGGGGTTTCTAGTTGCAGAGTTTCTAGTTGTGGATTTTCTAGCTGTGGAATTTCTGGCTGCAGAGTTTTTAGTTGCGGTGTTTCTAGTTGTGGAGTTTCTAGTTGTTGAGTTTCTAGTTGCCGAGTTCTTTAGTTGCGAAGTCTCAAGTTGTAGAGTTTCTAGCTGTGGAGTTTCTAGTTGCGGAGTTTCTAGTTGCGGAGTTTCTAGTTGTGGAGTTTTTAGTTGTGGAGTTTCTAGTTGCGAAGTCTCAAATTGTGGAGTTTCTAGTTGTGGAGTTTCAAGTTGTGGAGCTTCTAGTTGCGGGGTTCGTAGTTGTGGGGTTCGTAGTTGTGGAGTTTCTCGTTGTGGAGTCTCTAGTTGTGGATTGTCTAGCTGTGGAGTTTCTAGTTGCGGAGTTTTTAGTTGCGGAGTTTCTCGTTGTGAAGTTTCTAGTTGTGGAGTTTCTAGTTGTGGAGTTTCTAGTTGTGGAGTCTGTAGTTGTGGAGTATCTATTTGTTGGGTTTCAAGTTGTGGAGTTTCTAGTGGTGCAGTTTCTAGTAGTTGAGTTTCTAGTTGCCGAGTTTCTAGTTGCGAAGTCTCAAGTCGTGGAGTTTCTAGTTGCGGAGTTTCTAGTTGTGGAGCTTCAAGTTGTGGAGTTTCTAGTTGTGGAGTTTCTAGTTGTGGAGTTTGTAGTTGTGGAGTATCTAGTTGTGGGCTTTCAAGTTGTGGAGTTTCTAGTTGTGGAGTTTCTAGTTGCGGAGTTTTCTAGTTGCGGAGTCTGTAGTTGTGGAGTTTCTAGTTGTGGAATTTCTAGTTACGGAGTATCTAGTTGTGGAGCTTTTAGTTGAGGAGTCTCTTATTGTTGAGTCTCTAGTTGTGGAATTTCTGGTTGTGGAGTGTCTAGTTGCAGAGTTTCAAGTTGTGGAGTTTTAGTTGCGGAGTCTCTAGTTGTAGAGTTTCTAGTTGCGGAGTTTCTAGCTGTGGAGATTCTAGTGGCGGAGTCTCTAGTTGTGCAGTCTGTAGTTGTGGAGTCTGTAGTTGTGGAGTTTCTAGTTGCGGAGTTTGAAGTTGTGGAGTTTCTAGCTGTGGAGTTTCTAGTTGCAGGGTTTCTAGTTGTGGAGTTTCTAGTTGCGGAGTTTCTAGTTGTGGAGTTTCTAGTTGTGGAGTTTCTAGTAGTTGAGTTTCTAGTTGTGGAGTTTCTAGTTGCGGAGTTTCTAGTTGTGGAGTTTCTAGTTGTGGAGTTTCTAGTACTTGAGTTTCTAGTTGTCGAGTTTCTAGTTGCGAAGTCTAAAGTCGTGGAGTTTCTGGCTGTGGAGTTTCTAGTTGCGGAGCTTCTAGTTAGGGACTTTCTAGTTGCGGAGTTTCTAGTTGTGGATTTTGTAGTTGTGGGGTATATAATTGTGGTGTTTCAAGTTGTGGAGTTTCTAGTTCCGGAGTTTCTAGTTGCAGAGTTTCTAGTTCCGGAGTTTTCTAGTTGTGGAGTTTCTAGTTGCGGAGTTTCTAGTTGTGGAGCTTCAAGTTGTGGAGTTTCTAGTTGCGGAGTCAGAGGTTGTGGGGTTTCTAGTTGTGGAGTTTCTAGTTGTGGATTTTCTAGCTGTGGAGTTTCTATTTGCGGAGTTTCTAGTTGCAGAGTTTCTAGTTGTTGATTTTCTAGCTGTGGAATTTCTGGTTGCAGAGTTTTTAGTGGCGGTGTTTCTAGTTGTGGAGTTTCTAGTTGTTGAGTTTCTAGTTGCCGAGTTCTTTAGTTGCGAAGTCTCAAGTTGTAGAGTTTCTAGCTGTGGAGTTTCTAGTTGCGGAGTTTCTAGTTGCGGAGTTTCTAGTTGTGGAGTTTTTAGTTGTGGAGTTTCTAGTTGCGAAGTCTCAAATTGTGGAGTTTCTAGTTGTGGAGTTTCAAGTTGTGGAGCTTCTAGTTGCGGGGTTCGTAGTTGTGGGGTTCGTAGTAGTGGAGTTTCTAGTTGCGGAGTTTCAAGTTGTGGAGTTTCTCGTTGTGGAGTCTCTAGTTGTGGATTGTCTAGCTGTGGAGTTTCTAGTTGCGGAGTTTTTAGTTGCGGAGTTTCTCATTGTGAAGTTTCTAGTTGTGGAGTTTCTAGTTGTGGAGTTTCTAGTTGTGGAGTCTGTAGTTGTGGAGTATCTATTTGTTGGGTTTCAAGTTGTGGAGTTTCTAGTTGTGGAGTTTCTAGTAGTTGAGTTTCTAGTTGCCGAGTTTCTAGTTGCGAAGTCTCAAGTCGTGGAGTTTTTAGCTGTGGAGTTTCCAGTTGCGGAGGTTCTAGTTGCGGAGTTTCTAGTTGCGGAGTTTCTAGTTGTGGAATTTGTAGTTGTGGAGTATATAGTTGTGGTGTTTCAAGTTGTGGAGTTTCTAGTGGGGGAGTTTCTAGTTGCAGAGTTTCTAGTTGCGGAGTTTTCTAGTTGTGGAGTTTCTAGTTGCGGAGTTTCTAGTTGTGGAGCTTCAAGTTGTGGAGCTTCTAGTTGTGGAGTTTCTAGTTGTAGAGTTTGTAGTTGTGGAGTATCTAGTTGTGGACTTTCAAGTTGTGGAGTTTCTAGTTGTGGAGTTTCTAGTTGCGGAGTTTTCTAGTTGCGGAGTCTGTAGTTGTGGAGTTTCTAGTTGTGGAATTTCTAGTTACGGAGTTTCTAGTTGTGGAGCTTTTAGTTGAGGAGTCTCTAGTTGTTGAGTCTCTAGTTGTGGAATTTTTAGTTGTGGAGTTTCTAGTTGCAGAGTTTCAAGTTGTGGAGTTTCTAGCTGCGGAGTCTTCAGTTGTAGAGTTTCTAGTTGCGGAGTTTCTAGCTGTGAAGATTCTAGTGGCGGAGTCTCTAGTTGTGCAGTCTCTAGTTGTGGAGGCTGTAGTTGTGGAGTTTCTAGTTGCGGAGTTTGAAGTTGTGGAGTTTCTAGCTGTGGAGTTTCTAGTTGCAGGGTTTCTAGTTGCGGAGTTTTCTAGTTGTGGAGTTTCTAGTTGCGGATTTTCTAGTTGCGGAGTTTCAAGTTGTGGAGTTTCTAGTTGTGGAGTTTCTAGTTGTGGAGTTTTCAGTTGTGGAGTCTCTAGTTGTGGAGTCTCTAGTTGTGGAGTTTCTAGTTGTGGAGTGTCTACTTGTGGAGTTTCTAGTTGTGGAGTTTCTAGCTGTGGAGTTTCTAGTTGCAGGGTTTCTAGTTTCGGAGTTTCTAGCTGTGTAGTTTCTAGTTGCGGAGTCTCTAGTTGTGCAGTCTCTGGTTTTAGAGTCTCTGGTTGTGGAGTTTCTAGTTGTGGAGTTTCTAGTTGCGAAGTGTCTAGTTATGGAGTTGTAAAGTTTCTAGTTGTGGAGTTTCTAGTTGCGGAGTTTCTAGCTGTGGAGTTTCAAGTTGCGGAGTCTCTAGTTGTGCAGTCTCTAGTTGTGGAGTCTCTGGCTGTGGAGTTTCTAGTTGTGGAGTTTCTAGTTGTGGAGTTTCTATTCGCGGAGTTTCTTGTTGCGGAGTTTCTAGTTGTGGATTTTCTGGCTGTGGAGTTTCTAGTTGCGGAGTTTCTAGTTGTGGAGTTTCTAAACGTGGAGTCTCAAGTTGTGGAGTTTCTAGTTGTGGAGTTTCTAGTTGCGAAGTTTCAAGTTGTGGAGTTTCTAGTTGTGGAGTTTCTAGTTGTGGGGTTCATAGTTGTGGGGTTCGTAGTTGTGCAGTTTCTAGTTGCAGAGTTTCTCGTTGTGAAGTCTCAAGTTGTGGAGTTTCTAGTTGTGGAGTTTCTAGTTGTGGGGTTCGTAGTTGTGGGGTTCGTAGTTGTGGAGTTTCTAGTTGCGGAGTTTCTCGTTGTGAAGTTTCTAGTTGTGGAGTTTCTAGTTGTGGAGTTTCTAGTAGTTGAGTTTCTAGTTGCCGAGTTTCTAGTTGCGAAGTCTCAAGTCGTGGAGTTTTTAGCTGTGGAGTTTCTAGTTGCAGAGCTTCTAGTTGCGGAGTTTCTAGTTGCGGAGTTTCTAGTTGTGGAATTTGTAGTTGTGGAGTATATAGTTGTGGTGTTTCAGGTTGTGGAGTTTCTAGTGGCGGAGTTTCTAGTTGCAGAGTTTCTAGTTGCGGAGTTTTCTAATTTTGGAGTTTCTAGTTGCGGAGTTTCTAGTTGTGGAGCTTCAAGTTGTGGAGTTTCTAGTTGTGGAGTTTGTATTTGTGGAGTATCTAGTTGTGGGCTTTCAAGTTGTGGAGTTTCTAGTTGTGAGTTTCTAGTTGCGGAGTTTTCTAGTTGCGGAGTCTGTAGTTGTGGAGTTTCTAGTTGTGGAATTTCTAGTTACGGAGTTTCTAGTTGTGGAGCTTTTAGTTGAGGAGTCTCTAGTTGTTGAGTCTCTAGTTGTGGAATTTTTAGTTGTGGAGTTTCTAGTTGCAGAGTTTCAAGTTGTGGAGTTTCTAGTTGCGGAGTCTTTAGTTGTAGAGTTTCTAGTTGCGGAGTTTCTAGCTGTGAAGATTCTAGTGGCGGAGTCTCTAGTTGTGCAGTCTCTAGTTGTGGAGGCTGTAGTTGTGGAGTTTCTAGTTGCGGAGTTTGAAGTTGTGGAGTTTCTAGCTGTGGAGTTTCTAGTTGCAAGGTTTCTAGTTGCGGAGTTTTCTAGTTGTGGAGTTTCTAGTTGCGGATTTTCTAGTTGCGGAGTTTCAAGTTGTGGAGTTTCTAGTTGTGGAGTTTCTAGTTGTGGAGTTTTCAGTTGTGGAGTCTCTAGTTGTGGAGTCTCTAGTTGTGGAGTTTCTAGTTGTGGAGTGTCTACTTGTGGAGTTTCTAGTTGTGGAGTTTCTAGCTGTGGAGTTTCTAGTTGCAGGGTTTCTAGTTTCGGAGTTTCTAGCTGTGGAGTTTCTAGTTGCGGAGTCTCTAGTTGTGCAGTCTCTGGTTTTAGAGTCTCTGGTTGTGGAGTTTCTAGTTGTGGAGTTTCTAGTTGCGAAGTGTCTAGTTATGGAGTTGTAAAGTTTCTAGTTGTGGAGTTTCTAGTTGCGGAGTTTCTAGCTGTGGAGTTTCAAGTTGCGGAGTCTCTAGTTGTGCAGTCTCTAGTTGTGGAGTCTCAGGCTGTGGAGTTTCTAGTTGTGGAGTTTCTAGTTGTGGAGTTTCTATTCGCGGAGTTTCTTGTTGCGGAGTTTCTAGTTGTGGATTTTCTGGCTGTGGAGTTTCTAGTTGCGGAGTTTCTAGTTGTGGAGTTTCTAGTTGTGGAGTCTCAAGTTGTGGAGTTTCTAGTTGTGGAGTTTCTAGTTGCGAAGTTTCAAGTTGTGGAGTTTCTAGTTGTGGAGTTTCTAGTTGTGGGGTTCATAGTTGTGGGGTTCGTAGTTGTGCAGTTTCTAGTTGCAAAGTTTCTCGTTGTGAAGTCTCAAGTTGTGGAGTTTCTAGTTGTGGAGTTTCTAGTTGTGGGGTTCGTAGTTGTGGGGTTCGTAGTTGTGGAGTTTCTAGTTGCGGAGTTTCTCGTTGTGAAGTTTCTAGTTGTGGAGTTTCTAGTTGTGGAGCTTCTAGTAGTTGAGTTTCTAGTTGCCGAGTTTCTAGTTGCGAAGTCTCAAGTCGTGGAGTTTTTAGCTGTGGAGTTTCTAGTTGCAGAGCTTCTAGTTGCGGAGTTTCTAGTTGCGGAGTTTCTAGTTGTGGAATTTGTAGTTGTGGAGTATATAGTTGTGGTGTTTCAGGTTGTGGAGTTTCTAGTGGCGGAGTTTCTAGTTGCAGAGTTTCTAGTTGCGGAGTTTTCTAATTTTGGAGTTTCTAGTTGCGGAGTTTCTAGTTGTGGAGCTTCAAGTTGTGGAGTTTCTAGTTGTGGAGTTTGTATTTGTGGAGTATCTAGTTGTGGGCTTTCAAGTTGTGGAGTTTCTAGTTGTGAGTTTCTAGTTGCGGAGTTTTCTAGTGGCGGAGTCTGTAGTTGTGGAGTTTCTAGTTGTGGAATTTCTAGTTGCGGAGTTTCGAGTTGTGGAGCTTCAAGTTGTGGAGTTTCTAGTTGCGGAGTCAGTAGTTGTGGGGTTTCTAGTTGCAGAGTTTCTAGTTGTGGATTTTCTAGCTGTGGAATTTCTGGCTGCAGAGTTTTTAGTTGCGGTGTTTCTAGTTGTGGAGTTTCTAGTTGTTGAGTTTCTAGTTGCCGAGTTCTTTAGTTGCGAAGTCTCAAGTTGTAGAGTTTCTAGCTGTGGAGTTTCTAGTTGCGGAGTTTCTAGTTGCGGAGTTTCTAGTTGTGGAGTTTTTAGTTGTGGAGTTTCTAGTTGCGAAGTCTCAAATTGTGGAGTTTCTAGTTGTGGAGTTTCAAGTTGTGGAGCTTCTAGTTGCGGGGTTCGTAGTTGTGGGGTTCGTAGTTGTGGAGTTTCTCGTTGTGGAGTCTCTAGTTGTGGATTGTCTAGCTGTGGAGTTTCTAGTTGCGGAGTTTTTAGTTGCGGAGTTTCTCGTTGTGAAGTTTCTAGTTGTGGAGTTTCTAGTTGTGGAGTTTCTAGTTGTGGAGTCTGTAGTTGTGGAGTATCTATTTGTTGGGTTTCAAGTTGTGGAGTTTCTAGTGGTGCAGTTTCTAGTAGTTGAGTTTCTAGTTGCCGAGTTTCTAGTTGCGAAGTCTCAAGTCGTGGAGTTTCTAGTTGCGGAGTTTCTAGTTGTGGAGCTTCAAGTTGTGGAGTTTCTAGTTGTGGAGTTTCTAGTTGTGGAGTTTGTAGTTGTGGAGTATCTAGTTGTGGGCTTTCAAGTTGTGGAGTTTCTAGTTGTGGAGTTTCTAGTTGCGGAGTTTTCTAGTTGCGGAGTCTGTAGTTGTGGAGTTTCTAGTTGTGGAATTTCTAGTTACGGAGTATCTAGTTGTGGAGCTTTTAGTTGAGGAGTCTCTTATTGTTGAGTCTCTAGTTGTGGAATTTCTGGTTGTGGAGTGTCTAGTTGCAGAGTTTCAAGTTGTGGAGTTTTAGTTGCGGAGTCTCTAGTTGTAGAGTTTCTAGTTGCGGAGTTTCTAGCTGTGGAGATTCTAGTGGCGGAGTCTCTAGTTGTGCAGTCTGTAGTTTTGGAGTCTGTAGTTGTGGAGTTTCTAGTTGCGGAGTTTGAAGTTGTGGAGTTTCTAGCTGTGGAGTTTCTAGTTGCAGGGTTTCTAGTTGTGGAGTTTCTAGTTGCGGAGTTTCTAGTTGTGGAGTTTCTAGTTGTGGAGTTTCTAGTAGTTGAGTTTCTAGTTGTGGAGTTTCTAGTTGCGGAGTTTCTCGTTGTGGAGTTTCTACTTGTGGAGTTTCTAGTAGTTGAGTTTCTAGTTGTCGAGTTTCTAGTTGCGAAGTCTAAAGTCGTGGAGTTTCTAGCTGTGGAGTTTCTAGTTGCGGAGCTTCTAGTTAGGGACTTTCTAGTTGCGGAGTTTCTAGTTGTGGATTTTGTAGTTGTGGGGTATATAATTGTGGTGTTTCAAGTTGTGGAGTATCTAGTTGCGGAGTTTCTAGTTGCAGAGTTTCTAGTTCCGGAGTTTTCTAGTTGTGGAGTTTCTAGTTGCGGAGTTTTTAGTTGTGGAGCTTCAAGTTGTGGAGTTTCTAGTTGCGGAGTCAGAAGTTGTGGGGTTTCTAGTTGTGGAGTTTCTAGTTGTGGATTTTCTAGCTGTGGAGTTTCTATTTGCGGAGTTTCTAGTTGCAGAGTTTCTAGTTGTTGATTTTCTAGCTGTGGAATTTCTGGTTGCAGAGTTTTTAGTTGCGGTGTTTCTAGTTGTGGAGTTTCTAGTTGTTGAGTTTCTAGTTGCCGAGTTCTTTATTTGCGAAGTCTCAAGTTGTAGAGTTTCTAGCTGTGGAGTTTCTAGTTGCGGAGTTTCTAGTTGCGGAGTTTCTAGTTGTGGAGTTTTTAGTTGTGGAGTTTCTAGTTGCGAAGTCTCAAATTGTGGAGTTTCTAGTTGTGGAGTTTCAAGTTGTGGAGCTTCTAGTTGCGGGGTTCGTAGTTGTGGGGTTCGTAGTAGTGGAGTTTCTAGTTGCGGAGTTTCAAGTTGTGGAGTTTCTCGTTGTGGAGTCTCTAGTTGTGGATTGTCTAGCTGTGGAGTTTCTAGTTGCGGAGTTTTTAGTTGCGGAGTTTCTCATTGTGAAGTTTCTAGTTGTGGAGTTTCTAGTTGTGGAGTTTCTAGTTGTGGAGTCTGTAGTTGTGGAGTATCTATTTGTTGGGATTCAAGTTGTGGAGTTTCTAGTTGTGGAGTTTCTAGTAGTTGAGTTTCTAGTTGCCGAGTTTCTAGTTGCGAAGTCTCAAGTCGTGGAGTTTTTAGCTGTGGACTTTCCAGTTGCGGAGGTTCTAGTTGCGGAGTTTCTAGTTGCGGAGTTTCTAGTTGTGGAATTTGTAGTTGTGGAGTATATAGTTGTGGTGTTTCAAGTTGTGGAGTTTCTAGTGGGGGAGTTTCTAGTTGCAGAGTTTCTAGTTGCGGAGTTTTCTAGTTGTGGAGTTTCTAGTTGCGGAGTTTCTAGTTGTGGAGCTTCAAGTTGTGGAGCTTCTAGTTGTGGAGTTTCTAGTTGTAGAGTTTGTAGTTGTGGAGTATCTAGTTGTGGACTTTCAAGTTGTGGAGTTTCTAGTTGTGGAGTTTCTAGTTGCAGAGTTTTCTAGTTGCGGAGTCTGTAGTTGTGGAGTTTCTAGTTGTGGAATTTCTAGTTACGGAGTTTCTAGTTGTGGAGCTTTTAGTTGAGGAGTCTCTAGTTGTTGAGTCTCTAGTTGTGGAATTTTTAGTTGTGGAGTTTCTAGTTGCAGAGTTTCAAGTTGTGGAGTTTCTAGTTGCGGAGTCTTTAGTTGTAGAGTTTCTAGTTGCGGAGTTTCTAGCTGTGAAGATTCTAGTGGCGGAGTCTCTAGTTGTGCAGTCTCTAGTTGTGGAGGCTGTAGTTGTGGAGTTTCTAGTTGCGGAGTTTGAAGTTGTGGAGTTTCTAGCTGTGGAGTTTCTAGTTGCAGGGTTTCTAGTTGCGGAGTTTTCTAGTTGTGGAGTTTCTAGTTGCGGATTTTCTAGTTGCGGAGTTTCAAGTTGTGGAGTTTCTAGTTGTGGAGTTTCTAGTTGTGGAGTTTTCAGTTGTGGAGTCTCTAGTTGTGGAGTCTCTAGTTGTGGAGTTTCTAGTTGTGGAGTGTCTACTTGTGGAGTTTCTAGTTGTGGAGTTTCTAGCTGTGGAGTTTCTAGTTGCAGGGTTTCTAGTTTCGGAGTTTCTAGCTGTGGAGTTTCTAGTTGCGGAGTCTCTAGTTGTGCAGTCTCTGGTTTTAGAGTCTCTGGTTGTGGAGTTTCTAGTTGTGGAGTTTCTAGTTACGAAGTGTCTAGTTATGGAGTTGTAAAGTTTCTAGTTGTGGAGTTTCTAGTTGTGGAGTTTCTATTCGCGGAGTTTCTTGTTGCGGAGTTTCTAGTTGTGGATTTTCTGGCTGTGGAGTTTCTAGTTGCGGAGTTTCTAGTTGTGGAGTTTCTAGTTGTGGAGTCTCAAGTTGTGGAGTTTCTAGTTGTGGAGTTTCTAGTTGCGAAGTTTCAAGTTGTGGAGTTTCTAGTTGTGGAGTTTCTAGTTGTGGGGTTCATAGTTGTGGGGTTCGTAGTTGTGCAGTTTCTAGTTGCAGAGTTTCTCGTTGTGAAGTCTCAAGTTGTGGAGTTTCTAGTTGTGGAGTTTCTAGTTGTGGGGTTCGTAGTTGTGGGGTTCGTAGTTGTGGAGTTTCTAGTTGCGGAGTTTCTCGTTGTGAAGTTTCTAGTTGTGGAGTTTCTAGTTGTGGAGTTTCTAGTAGTTGAGTTTCTAGTTGCCGAGTTTCTAGTTGCGAAGTCTCAAGTCGTGGAGTTTTTAGCTGTGGAGTTTCTAGTTGCAGAGCTTCTAGTTGCGGAGTTTCTAGTTGCGGAGTTTCTAGTTGTGGAATTTGTAGTTGTGGAGTATATAGTTGTGGTGTTTCAGGTTGTGGAGTTTCTAGTGGCGGAGTTTCTAGTTGCAGAGTTTCTAGTTGCGGAGTTTTCTAATTTTGGAGTTTCTAGTTGCGGAGTTTCTAGTTGTGGAGCTTCAAGTTGTGGAGTTTCTAGTTGTGGAGTTTGTATTTGTGGAGTATCTAGTTGTGGGCTTTCAAGTTGTGGAGTTTCTAGTTGTGAGTTTCTAGTTGCGGAGTTTTCTAGTTGCGGAGTCTGTAGTTGTGGAGTTTCTAGTTGTGGAATTTCTAGTTACGGAGTTTCTAGTTGTGGAGCTTTTAGTTGAGGAGTCTCTAGTTGTTGAGTCTCTAGTTGTGGAATTTTTAGTTGTGGAGTTTCTAGTTGCAGAGTTTCAAGTTGTGGAGTTTCTAGTTGCGGAGTCTTTAGTTGTAGAGTTTCTAGTTGCGGAGTTTCTAGCTGTGAAGATTCTAGTGGCGGAGTCTCTAGTTGTGCAGTCTCTAGTTGTGGAGGCTGTAGTTGTGGAGTTTCTAGTTGCGGAGTTTGAAGTTGTGGAGTTTCTAGCTGTGGAGTTTCTAGTTGCAGGGTTTCTAGTTGCGGAGTTTTCTAGTTGTGGAGTTTCTAGTTGCGGATTTTCTAGTTGCGGAGTTTCAAGTTGTGGAGTTTCTAGTTGTGGAGTTTCTAGTTGTGGAGTTTTCAGTTGTGGAGTCTCTAGTTGTGGAGTCTCTAGTTGTGGAGTTTCTAGTTGTGGAGTGTCTACTTGTGGAGTTTCTAGTTGTGGAGTTTCTAGCTGTGGAGTTTCTAGTTGCAGGGTTTCTAGTTTCGGAGTTTCTAGCTGTGGAGTTTCTAGTTGCGGAGTCTCTAGTTGTGCAGTCTCTGGTTTTAGAGTCTCTGGTTGTGGAGTTTCTAGTTGTGGAGTTTCTAGTTGCGAAGTGTCTAGTTATGGAGTTGTAAAGTTTCTAGTTGTGGAGTTTCTAGTTGCGGAGTTTCTAGCTGTGGAGTTTCAAGTTGCGGAGTCTCTAGTTGTGCAGTCTCTAGTTGTGGAGTCTCTGGCTGTGGAGTTTCTAGTTGTGGAGTTTCTAGTTGTGGAGTTTCTATACGCGGAGTTTCTTGTTGCGGAGTTTCTAGTTGTGGATTTTCTGGCTGTGGAGTTTCTAGTTGCGGAGTTTCTAGTTGTGGAGTTTCTAGTTGTGGAGTCTCAAGTTGTGGAGTTTCTAGTTGTGGAGTTTCTAGTTGCGAAGTTTCAAGTTGTGGAGTTTCTAGTTGTGGAGTTTCTAGTTGTGGGGTTCATAGTTGTGGGGTTCGTAGTTGTGCAGTTTCTAGTTGCAGAGTTTCTCGTTGTGAAGTCTCAAGTTGTGGAGTTTCTAGTTGTGGAGTTTCTAGTTGTGGGGTTCGTAGTTGTGGGGTTCGTAGTTGTGGAGTTTCTAGTTGCGGAGTTTCTCGTTGTGAAGTTTCTAGTTGTGGAGTTTCTAGTTGTGGAGTTTCTAGTAGTTGAGTTTCTAGTTGCCGAGTTTCTAGTTGCGAAGTCTCAAGTCGTGGAGTTTTTAGCTGTGGAGTTTCTAGTTGCAGAGCTTCTAGTTGCGGAGTTTCTAGTTGCGGAGTTTCTAGTTGTGGAATTTGTAGTTGTGGAGTATATAGTTGTGGTGTTTCAGGTTGTGGAGTTTCTAGTGGCGGAGTTTCTAGTTGCAGAGTTTCTAGTTGCGGAGTTTTCTAATTTTGGAGTTTCTAGTTGCGGAGTTTCTAGTTGTGGAGCTTCAAGTTGTGGAGTTTCTAGTTGTGGAGTTTGTATTTGTGGAGTATCTAGTTGTGGGCTTTCAAGTTGTGGAGTTTCTAGTTGTGAGTTTCTAGTTGCGGAGTTTTCTAGTTGCGGAGTCTGTAGTTGTGGAGTTTCTAGTTGTGGAATTTCTAGTTGCGGAGTTTCGAGTTGTGGAGCTTCAAGTTGTGGAGTTTCTAGTTGCGGAGTCAGTAGTTGTGGGGTTTCTAGTTGCAGAGTTTCTAGTTGTGGATTTTCTAGCTGTGGAATTTCTGGCTGCAGAGTTTTTAGTTGCGGTGTTTCTAGTTGTGGAGTTTCTAGTTGTTGAGTTTCTAGTTGCCGAGTTCTTTAGTTGCGAAGTCTCAAGTTGTAGAGTTTCTAGCTGTGGAGTTTCTAGTTGCAGAGTTTCTAGTTGCGGAGTTTCTAGTTGTGGAGTTTTTAGTTGTGGAGTTTCTAGTTGCGAAGTCTCAAATTGTGGAGTTTCTAGTTGTGGAGTTTCAAGTTGTGGAGCTTCTAGTTGCGGGGTTCGTAGTTGTGGGGTTCGTAGTTGTGGAGTTTCTCGTTGTGGAGTCTCTAGTTGTGGATTGTCTAGCTGTGGAGTTTCTAGTTGCGGAGTTTTTAGTTGCGCAGTTTCTCGTTGTGAAGTTTCTAGTTGTGGAGTTTCTAGTTGTGGAGTTTCTAGTTGTGGAGTCTGTAGTTGTGGAGTATCTATTTGTTGGGTTTCAAGTTGTGTAGTTTCTAGTGGTGCAGTTTCTAGTAGTTGAGTTTCTAGTTGCCGAGTTTCTAGTTGCGAAGTCTCAAGTCGTGGAGTTTCTAGTTGCGGAGTTTCTAGTTGTGGAGCTTCAAGTTGTGGAGTTTCTAGTTGTGGAGTTTCTAGTTGCGGAGTTTTCTAGTTGCGGAGTCTGTAGTTGTGGAGTTTCTAGTTGTGGAATTTCTAGTTACGGAGTATCTAGTTGTGGAGCTTTTAGTTGAGGAGTCTCTTATTGTTGAGTCTCTAGTTGTGGAATTTCTGGTTGTGGAGTGTCTAGTTGCAGAGTTTCAAGTTGTGGAGTTTTAGTTGCGGAGTCTCTAGTTGTAGAGTTTCTAGTTGCGGAGTTTCTAGCTGTGGAGATTCTAGTGGCGGAGTCTCTAGTTGTGCAGTCTGTAGTTGTGGAGTCTGTAGTTGTGGAGTTTCTAGTTGCGGAGTTTGAAGTTGTGGAGTTTCTAGCTGTGGAGTTTCTAGTTGCAGGGTTTCTAGTTGTGGAGTTTCTAGTTGCGGAGTTTCTAGTTGTGGAGTTTCTAGTTGTGGAGTTTCTAGTAGTTGAGTTTCTAGTTGTGGAGTTTCTAGTTGCGGAGTTTCTAGTTGTGGAGTTTCTAGTTGTGGAGTTTCTAGTAGTTGAGTTTATAGTTGTCGAGTTTCTAGTTGCGAAGTCTAAAGTCGTGGAGTTTCTAGCTGTGGAGTTTCTAGTTGCGGAGCTTCTAGTTAGGGACTTTCTAGTTGCGGAGTTTCTAGTTGTGGATTTTGTAGTTGTGGGGTATATAATTGTGGTGTTTCAAGTTGTGGAGTTTCTAGTTGCGGAGTTTCTAGTTGCAGAGTTTCTAGTTCCGGAGTTTTCTAGTTGTGGAGTTTCTAGTTGCGGAGTTTTTAGTTGTGGAGCTTCAAGTTGTGGAGTTTCTAGTTGCGGAGTCAGAAGTTGTGGGGTTTCTAGTTGTGGAGTTTCTAGTTGTGGATTTTCTAGCTGTGGAGTTTCTATTTGCGGAGTTTCTAGTTGCAGAGTTTCTAGTTGTTGATTTTTTAGCTGTGGAATTTCTGGTTGCAGAGTTTTTAGTTGCGGTGTTTCTAGTTGTGGAGTTTCTAGTTGTTGAGTTTCTAGTTGCCGAGTTCTTTAGTTGCGAAGTCTCAAGTTGTAGAGTTTCTAGCTGTGGAGTTTCTAGTTGCGGAGTTTCTAGTTGCGGAGTTTCTAGTTGTGGAGTTTTTAGTTGTGGAGTTTCTAGTTGCGAAGTCTCAAATTGTGGAGTTTCTAGTTGTGGAGTTTCAAGTTGTGGAGCTTCTAGTTGCGGGGTTCGTAGTTGTGGGGTTCGTAGTAGTGGAGTTTCTAGTTGCGGAGTTTCAAGTTGTGGAGTTTCTCGTTGTGGAGTCTCTAGTTGTGGATTGTCTAGCTGTGGAGTTTCTAGTTGCGGAGTTTTTAGTTTCGGAGTTTCTCATTGTGAAGTTTCTAGTTGTGGAGTTTCTAGTTGTGGAGTTTCTAGTTGTGGAGTCTGTAGTTGTGGAGTATCTATTTGTTGGGATTCAAGTTGTGGAGTTTCTAGTTGTGGAGTTTCTAGTAGTTGAGTTTCTAGTTGCCGAGTTTCTAGTTGCGAAGTCTCAAGTCGTGGAGTTTTTAGCTGTGGAGTTTCCAGTTGCGGAGGTTCTAGTTGCGGAGTTTCTAGTTGCGGAGTTTCTATTTGTGGAATTTGTAGTTGTGGAGTATATAGTTGTGGTGTTTCAAGTTGTGGAGTTTCTAGTGGGGGAGTTTCTAGTTGCAGAGTTTCTAGTTGCGGAGTTTTCTAGTTGTGGAGTTTCTAGTTGCGGAGTTTCTAGTTGTGGAGCTTCAAGTTGTGGAGCTTCTAGTTGTGGAGTTTCTAGTTGTAGAGTTTGTAGTTGTGGAGTATCTAGTTGTGGACTTTCAAGTTGTGGAGTTTCTAGTTGTGGAGTTTCTAGTTGCGGAGTTTTCTAGTTGCGGAGTCTGTAGTTGTGGAGTTTCTAGTTGTGGAATTTCTAGTTACGGAGTTTCTAGTTGTGGAGCTTTTAGTTGAGGAGTCTCTAGTTGTTGAGTCTCTAGTTGTGGAATTTTTAGTTGTGGAGTTTCTAGTTGCAGAGTTTCAAGTTGTGGAGTTTCTAGTTGCGGAGTCTTTAGTTGTAGAGTTTCTAGTTGCGGAGTTTCTAGCTGTGAAGATTCTAGTGGCGGAGTCTCTAGTTGTGCAGTCTCTAGTTGTGGAGGCTGTAGTTGTGGAGTTTCTAGTTGCGGAGTTTGAAGTTGTGGAGTTTCTAGCTGTGGAGTTTCTAGTTGCAGGGTTTCTAGTTGCGGAGTTTTCTAGTTGTGGAGTTTCTAGTTGCGGATTTTCTAGTTGCGGAGTTTCAAGTTGTGGAGTTTCTAGTTGTGGAGTTTCTAGTTGTGGAGTTTTCAGTTGTGGAGTCTCTAGTTGTGGAGTCTCTAGTTGTGGAGTTTCTAGTTGTGGAGTGTCTACTTGTGGAGTTTCTAGTTGTGGAGTTTCTAGCTGTGGAGTTTCTAGTTGCAGGGTTTCTAGTTTCGGAGTTTCTAGCTGTGGAGTTTCTAGTTGCGGAGTCTCTAGTTGTGCAGTCTCTGGTTTTAGAGTCTCTGGTTGTGGAGTTTCTAGTTGTGGAGTTTCTAGTTACAAAGTGTCTAGTTATGGAGTTGTAAAGTTTCTAGTTGTGGAGTTTCTAGTTGCGGAGTTTCTAGCTGTGGAGTTTCAAGTTGCGGAGTCTCTAGTTGTGCAGTCTCTAGTTGTGGAGTCTCTGGCTGTGGAGTTTCTAGTTGTGGAGTTTCTAGTTGTGGAGTTTCTATTCGCGGAGTTTCTTGTTGCGGAGTTTCTAGTTGTGGATTTTCTGGCTGTGGAGTTTCTAGTTGCGGAGTTTCTAGTTGTGGAGTTTCTAGTTGTGGAGTCTCAAGTTGTGGAGTTTCTAGTTGTGGAGTTTCTAGTTGCGAAGTTTCAAGTTGTGGAGTTTCTAGTTGTGGAGTTTCTAGTTGTGGGGTTCATAGTTGTGGGGTTCGTAGTTGTGCAGTTTCTAGTTGCAGAGTTTCTCGTTGTGAAGTCTCAAGTTGTGGAGTTTCTAGTTGTGGAGTTTCTAGTTGTGGGGTTCGTAGTTGTGGGGTTCGTAGTTGTGGAGTTTCTAGTTGCGGAGTTTCTCGTTGTGAAGTTTCTAGTTGTGGAGTTTCTAGTTGTGGAGTTTCTAGTAGTTGAGTTTCTAGTTGCCGAGTTTCTAGTTGCGAAGTCTCAAGTCGTGGAGTTTTTAGCTGTGGAGTTTCTAGTTGCAGAGCTTCTAGTTGCGGAGTTTCTAGTTGCGGAGTTTCTAGTTGTGGAATTTGTAGTTGTGGAGTATATAGTTGTGGTGTTTCAGGTTGTGGAGTTTCTAGTGGCGGAGTTTCTAGTTGCAGAGTTTCTAGTTGCGGAGTTTTCTAATTTTGGAGTTTCTAGTTGCGGAGTTTCTAGTTGTGGAGCTTCAAGTTGTGGAGTTTCTAGTTGTGGAGTTTGTATTTGTGGAGTATCTAGTTGTGGGCTTTCAAGTTGTGGAGTTTCTAGTTGTGAGTTTCTAGTTGCGGAGTTTTCTAGTTGCGGAGTCTGTAGTTGTGGAGTTTCTAGTTGTGGAATTTCTAGTTACGGAGTTTCTAGTTGTGGAGCTTTTAGTTGAGGAGTCTCTAGTTGTTGAGTCTCTAGTTGTGGAATTTTTAGTTGTGGAGTTTCTAGTTGCAGAGTTTTAAGTTGTGGAGTTTCTAGTTGCGGAGTCTTTAGTTGTAGAGTTTCTAGTTGCGGAGTTTCTAGCTGTGAAGATTCTAGTGGCGGAGTCTCTAGTTGTGCAGTCTCTAGTTGTGGAGGCTGTAGTTGTGGAGTTTCTAGTTGCGGAGTTTGAAGTTGTGGAGTTTCTAGCTGTGGAGTTTCTAGTTGCAGGGTTTCTAGTTGCGGAGTTTTCTAGTTGTGGAGTTTCTAGTTGCGGATTTTCTAGTTGCGGAGTTTCAAGTTGTGGAGTTTCTAGTTGTGGAGTTTCTAGTTGTGGAGTTTTCAGTTGTGGAGTCTCTAGTTGTGGAGTCTCTAGTTGTGGAGTTTCTAGTTGTGGAGTGTCTACTTGTGGAGTTTCTAGTTGTGGAGTTTCTAGCTGTGGAGTTTCTAGTTGCAGGGTTTCTAGTTTCGGAGTTTCTAGCTGTGGAGTTTCTAGTTGCGGAGTCTCTAGTTGTGCAGTCTCTGGTTTTAGAGTCTCTGGTTGTGGAGTTTCTAGTTGTGGAGTTTCTAGTTGCGAAGTGTCTAGTTATGGAGTTGTAAAGTTTCTAGTTGTGGAGTTTCTAGTTGCGGAGTTCCTAGCTGTGGAGTTTCAAGTTGCGGAGTCTCTAGTTGTGCAGTCTCTAGTTGTGGAGTCTCTGGCTGTGGAGTTTCTAGTTGTGGAGTTTCTAGTTGTGGAGTTTCTATTCGCGGAGTTTCTTGTTGCGGAGTTTCTAGTTGTGGATTTTCTGGCTGTGGAGTTTCTAGTTGCGGAGTTTCTAGTTGTGGAGTTTCTAGTTGTGTAGTCTCAAGTTGTGGAGTTTCTAGTTGTGGAGTTTCTAGTTGCGAAGTTTCAAGTTGTGGAGTTTCTAGTTGTGGAGTTTCTAGTTGTGGGGTTCATAGTTGTGGGGTTCGTAGTTGTGCAGTTTCTAGTTGCAGAGTTTCTCGTTGTGAAGTCTCAAGTTGTGGAGTTTCTAGTTGTGGAGTTTCTAGTTGTGGGGTTCGTAGTTGTGGGGTTCGTAGTTGTGGAGTTTCTAGTTGCGGAGTTTCTCGTTGTGAAGTTTCTAGTTGTGGAGTTTCTAGTTGTGGAGTTTCTAGTAGTTGAGTTTCTAGTTGCCGAGTTTCTAGTTGCGAAGTCTCAAGTCGTGGAGTTTTTAGCTGTGGAGTTTCTAGTTGCAGAGCTTCTAGTTGCGGAGTTTCTAGTTGCGGAGTTTCTAGTTGTGGAATTTGTAGTTGTGGAGTATATAGTTGTGGTGTTTCATGTTGTGGAGTTTCTAGTGGCGGAGTTTCTAGTTGCAGAGTTTCTAGTTGCGGAGTTTTCTAATTTTGGAGTTTCTAGTTGCGGAGTTTCTAGTTGTGGAGCTTCAAGTTGTGGAGTTTCTAGTTGTGGAGTTTGTATTTGTGGAGTATCTAGTTGTGGGCTTTCAAGTTGTGGAGTTTCTAGTTGTGAGTTTCTAGTTGCGGAGTTTTCTAGTTGCGGAGTCTGTAGTTGTGGAGTTTCTAGTTGAGGAATTTCTAGTTGCGGAGTTTCGAGTTGTGGAGCTTCAAGTTGTGGAGTTTCTAGTTGCGGAGTCAGTAGTTGTGGGGTTTCTAGTTGCAGAGTTTCTAGTTGTGGATTTTCTAGCTGTGGAATTTCTGGCTGCAGAGTTTTTAGTTGCGGTGTTTCTAGTTGTGGAGTTTCTAGTTGTTGAGTTTCTAGATGCCGAGTTCTTTAGTTGCGAAGTCTCAAGTTGTAGAGTTTCTAGCTGTGGAGTTTCTAGTTGCAGAGTTTCTAGTTGCGGAGTTTCTAGTTGTGGAGTATTTAGTTGTGGAGTTTCTAGTTGCGAAGTCTCAAATTGTGGAGTTTCTAGTTGTGGAGTTTCAAGTTGTGGAGCTTCTAGTTGCGGGGTTCGTAGTTGTGGGGTTCGTAGTTGTGGAGTTTCTCGTTGTGGAGTCTCTAGTTGTGGATTGTCTAGCTGTGGAGTTTCTAGTTGCGGAGTTTTTAGTTGCGCAGTTTCTCGTTGTGGAGTTTCTAGTTGTGGAGTTTCTAGTTGTGGAGTTTCTAGTTGTGGAGTCTGTAGTTGTGGAGTATCTATTTGTTGGGTTTCAAGTTGTGTAGTTTCTAGTGGTGCAGTTTCTAGTAGTTGAGTTTCTAGTTGCCGAGTTTCTAGTTGCGAAGTCTCAAGTCGTGGAGTTTCTAGTTGCGGAGTTTCTAGTTGTGGAGCTTCAAGTTGTGGAGTTTCTAGTTGTGGAGTTTCTAGTTGTGGAGTTTGTAGTTGTGGAGTATCTAGTTGTGGGCTTTCAAGTTGTGGAGTTTCTAGTTGTGGAGTTTCTAGTTGCGGAGTTTTCTAGTTGCGGAGTCTGTAGTTGTGGAGTTTCTAGTTGTGGAATTTCTAGTTACGGAGTATCTAGTTGTGGAGCTTTTAGTTGAGGAGTCTCTTATTGTTGAGTCTCTAGTTGTGGAATTTCTGGTTGTGGAGTGTCTAGTTGCAGAGTTTCAAGTTGTGGAGTTTTAGTTGCGGAGTCTCTAGTTGTAGAGTTTCTAGTTGCGGAGTTTCTAGCTGTGGAGATTCTAGTGGCGGAGTCTCTAGTTGTGCAGTCTGTAGTTGTGGAGTCTCTAGTTGTGGAGTTTCTAGTTGCGGAGTTTGAAGTTGTGGAGTTTCTAGCTGTGGAGTTTCTAGTTGCAGGGTTTCTAGTTGTTGAGTTTCTAGTTGCGGAGTTTCTAGTTGTGGAGTTTCTAGTTGCGGAGTTTCTAGTTGTGGAGTTTCTAATTGTGGAGTTTCTAGTAGTTGAGTTTCTAGTTGTGGAGTTTCTAGTTGCGGAGTTTCTAGTTGTGGAGTTTCTAGTTGTGGAGTTTCTAGTAGTTGAGTTTCTAGTTGTCGAGTTTCTAGTTGCGAAGTCTAAAGTCGTGGAGTTTCTAGCTGTGGAGTTTCTAGTTGCGGAGCTTCTAGTTAGGGACTTTCTAGTTGCGGAGTTTCTAGTTGTGGATTTTGTAGTTGTGGGGTATATAATTGTGGTGTTTCAAGTTGTGGAGTTTCTAGTTGCGGAGTTTCTAGTTGCAGAGTTTCTAGTTCCGGAGTTTTCTAGTTGTGGAGTTTCTAGTTGCGGAGTTTCTAGTTGTGGAGCTTCAAGTTGTGGAGTTTCTAGTTACGGAGTCAGAAGTTGTGGGGTTTCTAGTTGTGGAGTTTCTAGTTGTGGATTTTCTAGCTGTGGAGTTTCTATTTGCGGAGTTTCTAGTTGCAGAGTTTCTAGTTGTTGATTTTCTAGCTGTGGAATTTCTGGTTGCAGAGTTTTTAGTTGCGGTGTTTCTAGTTGTGGAGTTTCTAGTTGTTGAGTTTCTAGTTGCCGAGTTCTTTAGTTGCGAAGTCTCAAGTTGTAGAGTTTCTAGCTGTGGAGTTTCTAGTTGCGGAGTTTCTAGTTGCGGAGTTTCTAGGTGTGGAGTTTTTAGTTGTGGAGTTTCTAGTTGCGAAGTCTCAAATTGTGGAGTTTCTAGTTGTGGAGTTTCAAGTTGTGGAGCTTCTAGTTGCGGGGTTCGTAGTTGTGGGGTTCGTAGTAGTGGAGTTTCTAGTTGCGGAGTTTCAAGTTGTGGAGTTTCTCGTTGTGGAGTCTCTAGTTGTGGATTGTCTAGCTGTGGAGTTTCTAGTTGCGGAGTTTTTAGTTGCGGAGTTTCTCATTGTGAAGTTTCTAGTTGTGGAGTTTCAAGTTGTGGAGTTTCTAGTTGTGGAGTCTGTAGTTGTGGAGTATCTATTTGTTGGGTTTCAAGTTGTAGAGTTTCTAGTTGTGGAGTTTCTAGTAGTTGAGTTTCTAGTTGCCGAGTTTCTAGTTGCGAAGTCTCAAGTCGTGGAGTTTTTAGCTGTGGAGTTTCCAGTTGCGGAGGTTCTAGTTGCGGAGTTTCTAGTTGCGGAGTTTCTAGTTGTGGAATTTGTAGTTGTGGAGTATATAGTTGTGGTGTTTCAAGTTGTGGAGTTTCTAGTGGGGGAGTTTCTAGTTGCAGAGTTTCTAGTTGCGGAGTTTTCTAGTTGTGGAGTTTCTAGTTGCGGAGTTTCTAGTTGTGGAGCTTCAAGTTGTGGAGCTTCTAGTTGTGGAGTTTCTAGTTGTAGAGTTTGTAGTTGTGGAGTATCTAGTTGTGGACTTTCAAGTTGTGGAGTTTCTAGTTGTGGAGTTTCTAGTTGCGGAGTTTTCTAGTTGCGGAGTCTGTAGTTGTGGAGTTTCTAGTTGTGGAATTTCTAGTTACGGAGTTTCTAGTTGTGGAGCTTTTAGTTGAGGAGTCTCTAGTTGTTGAGTCTCTAGTTGTGGAATTTTTAGTTGTGGAGTTTCTAGTTGCAGAGTTTCAAGTTGTGGAGTTTCTAGTTGCGGAGTCTTTAGTTGTAGAGTTTCTAGTTGCGGAGTTTCTAGCTGTGAAGATTCTAGTGGCGGAGTCTCTAGTTGTGCAGTCTCTAGTTGTGGAGGCTGTAGTTGTGGAGTTTCTAGTTGCGGAGTTTGAAGTTGTGGAGTTTCTAGCTGTGGAGTTTCTAGTTGCAGGGTTTCTAGTTGCGGAGTTTTCTAGTTGTGGAGTTTCTAGTTGCGGATTTTCTAGTTGCGGAGTTTCAAGTTGTGGAGTTTCTAGTTGTGGAGTTTCTAGTTGTGGAGTTTTCAGTTGTGGAGTCTCTAGTTGTGGAGTCTCTAGTTGTGGAGTTTCTAGTTGTGGAGTGTCTACTTGTGGAGTTTCTAGTTGTGGAGTTTCTAGCTGTGGAGTTTCTAGTTGCAGGGTTTCTAGTTTCGGAGTTTCTAGCTGTGGAGTTTCTAGTTGCGGAGTCTCTAGTTGTGCAGTCTCTGGTTTTAGAGTCTTTGGTTGTGGAGTTTCTAGTTGTGGAGTTTCTAGTTGCGAAGTGTCTAGTTATGGAGTTGTAAAGTTTCTAGTTGTGGAGTTTCTAGTTGCGGAGTTTCTAGCTGTGGAGTTTCAAGTTGCGGAGTCTCTAGCTGTGCAGTCTCTAGTTGTGGAGTCTCTGGCTGTGGAGTTTCTAGTTTTGGAGTTTCTAGTTGTGGAGTTTCTATTCGCGGAGTTTCTTGTTGCGGAGTTTCTAGTTGTGGATTTTCTGGCTGTGGAGTTTCTAGTTGCGGAGTTTCTAGTTGTGGAGTTTCTAGTTGTGGAGTCTCAAGTTGTGGAGTTTCTAGGGTTGGAGTTTCTAGTTGCGAAGTTTCAAGTTGTGGAGTTTCTAGTTGTGGAGTTTCTAGTTGTGGGGTTCATAGTTGTGGGGTTCGTAGTTGTGCAGTTTCTAGTTGCAGAGTTTCTCGTTGTGAAGTCTCAAGTTGTGGAGTTTCTAGTTGTGGAGTTTCTAGTTGTGGGGTTCGTAGTTGTGGAGTTTCTAGTTGCGGAGTTTCTCGTTGTGAAGTTTCTAGTTGTGGAGTTTCTAGTTGTGGAGTTTCTAGTAGTTGAGTTTCTAGTTGCCGAGTTTCTAGTTGCGAAGTCTCAAGTCGTGGAGTTTTTAGCTGTGGAGTTTCTAGTTGCAGAGCTTCTAGTTGCGGAGTTTCTAGTTGCGGAGTTTCTAGTTGTGGAATTTGTAGTTGTGGAGTATATAGTTGTGGTGTTTCAGGTTGTGGAGTTTCTAGTGGCGGAGTTTCTAGTTGCAGAGTTTCTAGTTGCGGAGTTTCTAGTTGTGGAGCTTCAAGTTGTGGAGTTTCTAGTTGTGGAGTTTGTATTTGTGGAGTATCTAGTTGTGGGCTTTCAAGTTGTTGAATTTCTAGTTGTGAGTTTCTAGTTGCGGAGTTTTCTAGTTGCGGAGTCTGTAGTTGTGGAGTTTCTAGTTGTGGAATGTCTAGTTACGGAGTTTCTAGTTGTGGAGCTTTTAGTTGAGGAGTCTCTAGTTGTTGAGTCTCTAGTTGTGGAATTTCTGGTTGTGGAGTGTCTAGTTGCAGAGTTTCAAGTTGTGGAGTTTCTAGTTGCGGAGTCTCTAGTTGTAGAGTTTCTAGTTGCGGAGTTTCTAGCTGTGGAGATTCTAGTGGCGGGGTCTCTAGTTGTGCAGTCTGTAGTTGTCCAGTCTGTAGTTGTGGAGTTTCTAGTTGCGGAGTTTGAAGTTGTGGAGTTTCTAGCTGTGGAGTTCCTAGTTGCAGGGTTTCTAGTTGCGGAGTTTTCTAGTTGTGGAGTTTCTAGTTGCGGAGTTTCTGGTTGTGGAGTTTCAAGTTGTTGAATTTATAGGTGTGGAGTTTCTAGTTGTGGAGTTTCTGGTTTTCGGGTTTCTAGTTACGGAGTTTCTAGTAGTGGAGTTTCTAGTTGTGGAGCCTTTAGTTGAGGAGTCTCTAGTTGTTGAGTCTCTAGTTGTTGAGTCTCAAGTTGTGGAAGTTCTAGTTGTGGAGTTTCTAGTTGCGGAGTTTCTAGTTGCAGAGTTTCTAGTTGCGGAGTTTTCTAGTTGGAGATTCTAGTGGCGGAGTTTCTAGTGGCGGAGTTTCAAGTTGTGGAGTTTCTCGTTGTGGAGTTTCTCGTTGTGGAGTTTCTAGTTGTGGAGTTTGTAGTTGTGGAGTATCTAGTTGTGGACTTTCAAGTTGTGGAGTTTCTAGTTGTAGAGTTTCTAGTTGCGCTGTTTTCTAGTTGGGGAGTCTGTAGTTGTGGAGTTTCTAGTTGTGGAATTTCTAGTTGTGGAGTCTCTAGTTGCGGAGTGAGTTTCTAGTTGCGGAGTTTCTGGTTGTGGAGTTTCGAGTTGCGGAGTCAGTAGTTGTGGGGTTTCTAGTTGTGGAGTTTCTAGTTGTGGAATTTCTAGCTGTGGAGTTTCTATTTGCGGAGTTTCTAGTTGCAGAGTTTCTAGTTGTGGATTTTCTAGCTGTGGAATTTCTGGTTGCAGAGTTTTTAGTTGCGGTGTTTCTAGTTGTGGAGTTTCTAGTTTTTGTGTTTCTAGTTGCCGAGTTCTTTAGTTGCGAAGTCTCAAGTTGTAGAGTTTCTAGCTGTGGAGTTTCTAGTTGCGGAGTTTCTAGTTGTGGAGTTTCTAGTTGTGGAGTTTTTAGTTGTGGAGTCTCTAGTTGTGGAGTATCTAGTTGTGGAGTGTCTACTTGTGGAGTTTCTAGTTGTGGAGTTTCTATTTGTAGTTTTTAGTTTTGGAGTTTGTAGTTGTAGATTTTCTAGTTGCAGAGTTCCTAGTTTTGGAGTATCTAGTTAAGGAGTCTCTAATTGTGCAGTCTCTAGTTTTGGAGTCTCTAGTTGTGGAGTTTCTGGGTGTGGAGTTTATAAATGTGGAATTTCTAGCTAAGGAGATTCTAGTTGCGGAGTTTCTAGTTGCAGAGTTTCTAGTTGTGGAGTTTCTAGTTGTAGAGTTTTAGTTGTGGAGTTTAAAGTTGTGGAATTTATAGGTGTGGAGTTTCTAGTTGTGGAGTTTCTAGTTTTCCGGTTTCTATTTACGGAGTTTCTAGTTGTGGAGTTTCTAGTGTTGGAGCTTTTAGTTGAGGAGTCTCTAGTTGTTGAGTTTCTAGTTGTGGAGGTTCTAGTTGTGGAGTTTCTAGTTGCGGAGTTTCTGGCTGTGGAGTTTCTAGTTGCGGAGTTTCTAGTTGCGAAGTATCAAGTTGTGGAGTTTCTAGTTGTGGAGTTTCTAGTTGTGGAGCTTCTAGTTGTGGGGTTCGTAGTTGTGGGGTTCGTAGTTGTGGAGTTTCTAGTTGCGGAGTTTCTCGTTGTGAAGTCTCAAGTTGTGGCGTTTCTAGTTGTGGAGTTTCTAGTTGTGGAGCTTCTAGTTGTGGGGTTCGTAGTTGTGGAGTTTCTAGGTGCGGAGTTTCTCGTTGTGAAGTTTCTGGTTGTGGAATTTCTAGTTGTAGAGTTTCTAGTAGTTGAGTTTCTAGTTGTCGAGTTTCTAGTTGCGAAGTCTAAAGTCGTGGAGTTTCTAGCTGTGGAGTTTCTAGTTGCGGAGCTTCTAGTTGTGGAGTTTCTAGTTGCGGAGTTTCTAGTTGTGGATTTTGTAGTTGTGGGGTATATAGTTGTGGTGTTTCAAGTTGTGGAGTTTCTAGATGCGGAGTTTCTTGTTGCAGAGTTTCTAGTTCCGGCGTTTTCTAGTTGTGGAGTTTCTAGTTGCGGAGTTTCGAGTTGTGGAGCTTCAAGTTGTGGAGTTTCTAGTTGCGGAGTCAGTAGTTGTGGGGTTTCTAGTTGCAGAGTTTCTAGTTGTGGATTTTCTAGCTGTGGAATTTCTGGTTGCAGAGTTTTTAGTTGCGGTGTTTCTAGTTGTGGAGTTTCTAGTTGTTGAGTTTCTAGTTGCCGAGTTCTTTAGTTGCGAAGTCTCAAGTTGTAGAGTTTCTAGCTGTGGAGTTTCTAGTTGCGGAGTTTCTAGGTGCGGAGTTTCTAGTTGTGGAGTTTTTAGTTGTGGAGTTTCTAGTTGCGAAGTCTCAAATTGTGGAGTTTCTAGTTGTGGAGTTTCAAGTTGTGGAGCTTCTAGTTGCGGGGTTCGTAGTTGTGGGGTTCGTAGTTGTGGAGTTTCTAGTTGCGGAGTTTCAAGTTGTGGAGTTTCTCGTTGTGGAGTCTCTAGTTGTGGATTGTCTAGCTGTGGAGTTTCTAGTTGCGGAGTTTTTAGTTGCGGATTTTCTCGTTGTGAAGTTTCTAGTTGTGGAGTTTCTAGTTGTGGAGTTTTCTAGTTGCGGAGTCTGTAGTTGTGGAGTTTCTAGTTGTGGAATGTCTAGTTACGGAGTTTCTAGTTGTGGAGCTTTTAGTTGAGGAGTCTCTAGTTGTTGAGTCTCTAGTTGTGGAATTTCTGGTTGTGGAGTGTCTAGTTGCAGAGTTTCAAGTTGTGGAGTTTCTAGTTGCGGAGTCTCTAGTTGTAGAGTTTCTAGTTGCGGAGTTTCTAGCTGTGGAGATTCTAGTGGCGGGGTCTCTAGTTGTGCAGTCTGTAGTTGTCCAGTCTGTAGTTGTGGAGTTTCTAGTTGCGGAGTTTGAAGTTGTGGAGTTTCTAGCTGTGGAGTTCCTAGTTGCAGGGTTTCTAGTTGCGGAGTTTTCTAGTTGTGGAGTTTCTAGTTGCGGAGTTTCTGGTTGTGGAGTTTCAAGTTGTTGAATTTATAGGTGTGGAGTTTCTAGTTGTGGAGTTTCTGGTTTTCGGGTTTCTAGTTACGGAGTTTCTAGTAGTGGAGTTTCTAGTTGTGGAGCCTTTAGTTGAGGAGTCTCTAGTTGTTGAGTCTCTAGTTGTTGAGTCTCAAGTTGTGGAAGTTCTAGTTGTGGAGTTTCTAGTTGCGGAGTTTCTAGTTGCAGAGTTTCTAGTTGCGGAGTTTTCTAGTTGGAGATTCTAGTGGCGGAGTTTCTAGTGGCGGAGTTTCAAGTTGTGGAGTTTCTCGTTGTGGAGTTTCTCGTTGTGGAGTTTCTAGTTGTGGAGTTTGTAGTTGTGGAGTATCTAGTTGTGGACTTTCAAGTTGTGGAGTTTCTAGTTGTAGAGTTTCTAGTTGCGCTGTTTTCTAGTTGGGGAGTCTGTAGTTGTGGAGTTTCTAGTTGTGGAATTTCTAGTTGTGGAGTCTCTAGTTGCGGAGTGAGTTTCTAGTTGCGGAGTTTCTGGTTGTGGAGTTTCGAGTTGCGGAGTCAGTAGTTGTGGGGTTTCTAGTTGTGGAGTTTCTAGTTGTGGAATTTCTAGCTGTGGAGTTTCTATTTGCGGAGTTTCTAGTTGCAGAGTTTCTAGTTGTGGATTTTCTAGCTGTGGAATTTCTGGTTGCAGAGTTTTTAGTTGCGGTGTTTCTAGTTGTGGAGTTTCTAGTTTTTGTGTTTCTAGTTGCCGAGTTCTTTAGTTGCGAAGTCTCAAGTTGTAGAGTTTCTAGCTGTGGAGTTTCTAGTTGCGGAGTTTCTAGTTGTGGAGTTTCTAGTTGTGGAGTTTTTAGTTGTGGAGTCTCTAGTTGTGGAGTATCTAGTTGTGGAGTGTCTACTTGTGGAGTTTCTAGTTGTGGAGTTTCTATTTGTAGTTTTTAGTTTTGGAGTTTGTAGTTGTAGATTTTCTAGTTGCAGAGTTCCTAGTTTTGGAGTATCTAGTTAAGGAGTCTCTAATTGTGCAGTCTCTAGTTTTGGAGTCTCTAGTTGTGGAGTTTCTGGGTGTGGAGTTTATAAATGTGGAATTTCTAGCTAAGGAGATTCTAGTTGCGGAGTTTCTAGTTGCAGAGTTTCTAGTTGTGGAGTTTCTAGTTGTAGAGTTTTAGTTGTGGAGTTTAAAGTTGTGGAATTTATAGGTGTGGAGTTTCTAGTTGTGGAGTTTCTAGTTTTCCGGTTTCTATTTACGGAGTTTCTAGTTGTGGAGTTTCTAGTGTTGGAGCTTTTAGTTGAGGAGTCTCTAGTTGTTGAGTTTCTAGTTGTGGAGGTTCTAGTTGTGGAGTTTCTAGTTGCGGAGTTTCTGGCTGTGGAGTTTCTAGTTGCGGAGTTTCTAGTTGCGAAGTATCAAGTTGTGGAGTTTCTAGTTGTGGAGTTTCTAGTTGTGGAGCTTCTAGTTGTGGGGTTCGTAGTTGTGGGGTTCGTAGTTGTGGAGTTTCTAGTTGCGGAGTTTCTCGTTGTGAAGTCTCAAGTTGTGGCGTTTCTAGTTGTGGAGTTTCTAGTTGTGGAGCTTCTAGTTGTGGGGTTCGTAGTTGTGGAGTTTCTAGGTGCGGAGTTTCTCGTTGTGAAGTTTCTGGTTGTGGAATTTCTAGTTGTAGAGTTTCTAGTAGTTGAGTTTCTAGTTGTCGAGTTTCTAGTTGCGAAGTCTAAAGTCGTGGAGTTTCTAGCTGTGGAGTTTCTAGTTGCGGAGCTTCTAGTTGTGGAGTTTCTAGTTGCGGAGTTTCTAGTTGTGGATTTTGTAGTTGTGGGGTATATAGTTGTGGTGTTTCAAGTTGTGGAGTTTCTAGATGCGGAGTTTCTTGTTGCAGAGTTTCTAGTTCCGGAGTTTTCTAGTTGTGGAGTTTCTAGTTGCGGAGTTTCGAGTTGTGGAGCTTCAAGTTGTGGAGTTTCTAGTTGCGGAGTCAGTAGTTGTGGGGTTTCTAGTTGCAGAGTTTCTAGTTGTGGATTTTCTAGCTGTGGAATTTCTGGTTGCAGAGTTTTTAGTTGCGGTGTTTCTAGTTGTGGAGTTTCTAGTTGTTGAGTTTCTAGTTGCCGAGTTCTTTAGTTGCGAAGTCTCAAGTTGTAGAGTTTCTAGCTGTGGAGTTTCTAGTTGCGGAGTTTCTAGGTGCGGAGTTTCTAGTTGTGGAGTTTTTAGTTGTGGAGTTTCTAGTTGCGATGTCTCAAATTGTGGAGTTTCTAGTTGTGGAGTTTCAAGTTGTGGAGCTTCTAGTTGCGGGGTTCGTAGTTGTGGGGTTCGTAGTTGTGGAGTTTCTAGTTGCGGAGTTTCAAGTTGTGGAGTTTCTCGTTGTGGAGTCTCTAGTTGTGGATTGTCTAGCTGTGGAGTTTCTAGTTGCGGAGTTTTTAGTTGCGGATTTTCTCGTTGTGAAGTTTCTAGTTGTGGAGTTTCTAGTTGTGGAGTTTCTAGTTGTGGAGTCTGTAGTTGTGGAGTATCTATTTGTTGGGTTTCAAGTTGTGGAGTTTCTAGTTGTGCAGTTTCTAGTAGTTGAGTTTCTAGTTGCCGAGTTTCTAGTTGCGAAGTCTCAAGTCGTGGAGTTTCTAGTTGCGGAGTTTCTAGTTGTGGAATTTGTAGTTGTGGAGTATATAGTTGTGGTGTTTCAAGTTGTGGAGTTTCTAGTGGGGGAGTTTCTAGTTGCAGAGTTTCTAGTTGCGGAGTTTTCTAGTTGTGGAGTTTCTAGTTGCGGAGTTTCTAGTTGTGGAGCTTCAAGTTGTGGAGCTTCTAGTTGTGGAGTTTCTAGTTGTAGAGTTTGTAGTTGTGGAGTATCTAGTTGTGGACTTTCAAGTTGTGGAGTTTCTAGTTGTGGAGTTTCTAGTTGCGGAGTTTTCTAGTTGCGGAGTCTGTAGTTGTGGAGTTTCTAGTTGTGGAATTTCTAGTTACGGAGTTTCTAGTTGTGGAGCTTTTAGTTGAGGAGTCTCTAGTTGTTGAGTCTCTAGTTGTGGAATTTTTAGTTGTGGAGTTTCTAGTTGCAGAGTTTCAAGTTGTGGAGTTTCTAGTTGCGGAGACTTTAGTTGTAGAGTTTCTAGTTGCGGAGTTTCTAGCTGTGAAGATTCTAGTGGCGGAGTCTCTAGTTGTGCAGTCTCTAGTTGTGGAGGCTGTAGTTGTGGAGTTTCTAGTTGCGGAGTTTGAAGTTGTGGAGTTTCTAGCTGTGGAGTTTCTAGTTGCAGGGTTTCTAGTTGCGGAGTTTTCTAGTTGTGGAGTTTCTAGTTGCGGATTTTCTAGTTGCGGAGTTTCAAGTTGTGGAGTTTCTAGTTGTGGAGTTTCTAGTTGTGGAGTTTTCAGTTGTGGAGTCTCTAGTTGTGGAGTCTCTAGTTGTGGAGTTTCTAGTTGTGGAGTGTCTACTTGTGGAGTTTCTAGTTGTGGAGTTTCTAGCTGTGGAGTTTCTAGTTGCAGGGTTTCTAGTTTCGGAGTTTCTAGCTGTGGAGTTTCTAGTTGCGGAGTCTCTAGTTGTGCAGTCTCTGGTTTTAGAGTCTCTGGTTGTGGAGTTTCTAGTTGTGGAGTTTCTAGTTGCGAAGTGTCTAGTTATGGAGTTGTAAAGTTTCTAGTTGTGGAGTTTCTAGTTGCGGAGTTTCTAGCTGTGGAGTTTCAAGTTGCGGAGTCTCTAGTTGTGCAGTCTCTAGTTGTGGAGTCTCTGGCTGTGGAGTTTCTAGTTGTGGAGTTTCTAGTTGTGGAGTTTCTATTCGCGGAGTTTCTTGTTGCGGAGTTTCTAGTTGTGGATTTTCTGGCTGTGGAGTTTCTAGTTGCGGAGTTTCTAGTTGCGGAGTTTCTAGTTGTGGAGTTTCTAGTTGTGGAGTCTCAAGTTGTGGAGTTTCTAGTTGTGGAGTTTCTAGTTGCGAAGTTTCAAGTTGTGGAGTTTCTAGTTGTGGAGTTTCTAGTTGTGGGGTTCATAGTTGTGGGGTTCGTAGTTGTGCAGTTTCTAGTTGCAGAGTTTCTCGTTGTGAAGTCTCAAGTTGTGGAGTTTCTAGTTGTGGAGTTTCTAGTTGTGGGGTTCGTAGTTGTGGGGTTCGTAGTTGTGGAGTTTCTAGTTGCGGAGTTTCTCGTTGTGAAGTTTCTAGTTGTGGAGTTTCTAGATGTGGAGTTTCTAGTAGTTGAGTTTCTAGTTGCCGAGTTTCTAGTTGCGAAGTCTCAAGTCGTGGAGTTTTTAGCTGTGGAGTTTCTAGTTGCAGAGCTTCTAGTTGTGGAGTTTCTAGTTGCGGAGTTTCTAGTTGTGGAATTTGTAGTTGTGGAGTATATAGTTGTGGTGTTTCAGGTTGTGGAGTTTCTAGTGGCGGAGTTTCTAGTTGCAGAGTTTCTAGTTGTGGAGCTTCAAGTTGTGGAGTTTCTAGTTGTGGAGTTTGTATTTGTGGAGTATCTAGTTGTGGGCTTTCAAGTTGTGGAGTTTCTAGTTGTGAGTTTCTAGTTGCGGAGTTTTCTAGTTGCGGAGTCTGTAGTTGTGGAGTTTCTAGTTGTGGAATTTCTAGTTATGGAGTTTCTAGTTGTGGAGCTTTTAGTTGAGGAGTCTCTAGTTGTTGAGTCTCTAGTTGTGGAATTTCTGGTTGTGGAGTGTCTAGTTGCAGAGTTTCAAGTTGTGGAGTTTCTAGTTGCGGAGTCTCTAGTTGTAGAGTTTCTAGTTGCGGAGTTTCTAGCTGTGGAGATTCTAGTGGCGGGGTCTCTAGTTCTGCAGTCTGTAGTTGTGGAGTCTATAGTTGTGGAGTTTCTAGTTGCGGAGTTTGAAGTTGTGGAGTTTCTAGCTGTGGAGTTTCTAGTTGCAGGGTTTCTAGTTGCGGAGTTTTCTAGTTGTGGAGTTTCTAGTTGCGGAGTTTCTGGTTGTGGAGTTTCAAGTTGTGGAATTTATAGGTGTGGAGTTTCTAGTTGTGGAGTTTCTGGTTTTCGGGTTTCTAGTTACGGAGTTTCTAGTAGTGGAGTTTCTAGTTGTGGAGCCTTTAGTTGAGGAGTCTCTAGTTGTTGAGTCTCTAGTTGTTGAGTCTCAAGTTGTGGAAGTTCTAGTTGTGGAGTTTCTAGTTGCGGAGTTTCTAGTTGCAGAGTTTCTAGTTGCGGAGTTTTCTAGTTGGAGATTCTAGTGGCGGAGTTTCTAGTGGCGGAGTTTCAAGTTGTGGAGTTTCTCGTTGTGGAGTTTCTCGTTGTGGAGTTTCTAGTTGTGGAGTTTGTAGTTGTAGAGTATCAAGTTGTGGACTTTCAAGTTGTGGAGTTTCTAGTTGTAGAGTTTCTAGTTGCGCTGTTTTCTAGTTGGGGAGTCTGTAGTTGTGGAGTTTCTAGTTGTGGAATTTCTAGTTGTGGAGTCTCTAGTTGCGGAGTGAGTTTCTAGTTGCGGAGTTTCTGGTTGTGGAGTTTCTAGTTGCGGAGTCAGTAGTTGTGGGGTTTCTAGTTGTGGAGTTTCTAGTTGTGGAATTTCTAGCTGTGGAGTTTCTATTTGCGGAGTTTCTAGTTGCAGAGTTTCTAGTTGTGGATTTTCTAGCTGTGGAATTTCTGGTTGCAGAGTTTTTAGTTGCGGTGTTTCTAGTTGTGGAGTTTCTAGTTTTTGTGTTTCTAGTTGCCGAGTTCTTTAGTTGCGAAGTCTCAAGTTGTAGAGTTTCTAGCTGTGGAGTTTCTAGTTGCGGAGTTTCTAGTTGTGGAGTTTCTAGTTGTGGAGTTTTTAGTTGTGGAGTCTCTAGTTGTGGAGTATCTAGTTGTGGAGTGTCTACTTGTGGAGTTTCTAGTTGTGGAGTTTCTATTTGTAGTTTTTAGTTTTGGAGTTTGTAGTTGTAGATTTTCTAGTTGCAGAGTTCCTAGTTTTGGAGTATCTAGTTAAAGAGTCTCTAATTGTGCAGTCTCTAGTTTTGGAGTCTCTAGTTGTGGAGTTTCTGGGTGTGGAGTTTATAAATGTGGAATTTCTAGCTGTGGAGATTCTAGTTGCGGAGTTTCTAGTTGCAGAGTTTCTAGTTGTGGAGTTTCTAGTTGTAGAGTTTTAGTTGTGGAGTTTAAAGTTGTGGAATTTATAGGTGTGGAGTTTCTAGTTGTGGAGTTTCTAGTTTTCCGGTTTCTATTTACGGAGTTTCTAGTTGTGGAGTTTCTAGTGTTGGAGCTTTTAGTTTAGGAGTCTCTAGTTGTTGAGTTTCTAGTTGTGGAGGTTCTAGTTGTGGAGTTTCTAGTTGCGGAGTTTCTGGCTGTGGAGTTTCTAGTTGCGGAGTTTCTAGTTGCGAGGTCTCAAGTTGTGGAGTTTCTAGTTGTGGAGTTTCTAGTTGTGGAGCTTCTAGTTGTGGGGTTCGTAGTTGTGGGGTTCGTAGTTGTGGAGTTTCTAGTTGCGGAGTTTCTCGTTGTGAAGTCTCAAGTTGTGGCGTTTCTAGTTGTGGAGTTTCTAGTTGTGGAGCTTCTAGTTGTGGGGTTCGTAGTTGTGGAGTTTCTAGGTGCGGAGTTTCTCGTTGTGAAGTTTCTGGTTGTGGAATTTCTAGTTGTAGAGTTTCTAGTAGTTGAGTTTCTCGTTGTCGAGTTTCTAGTTGCGAAGTCTCAAGTCGTGGAGTTTCTAGCTGTGGAGTTTCTAGTTGCGGAGCTTCTAGTTAGGGAGTTTCTAGTTGCGGAGTTTCTAGTTGTGGATTTTGTAGTTGTGGGGTATATAGTTGTGGTGTTTCAAGTTGTGGAGTTTCTAGTTGCGGAGTTTCTTGTTGCAGAGTTTCTAGTTCCGGAGTTTTCTAGTTGTGGAGTTTCTAGTTGCGGAGTTTCGAGTTGTGGAGCTTCAAGTTGTGGAGTTTCTAGTTGCGGAGTCAGTAGTTGTGGGGTTTCTAGTTGCAGAGTTTCTAGTTGTGGATTTTCTAGCTGTGGAATTTCTGGTTGCAGAGTTTTTAGTTGCGGTGTTTCTAGTTGTGGAGTTTCTAGTTGTTGAGTTTCTAGTTGCCGAGTTCTTTAGTTGCGAAGTCTCAAGTTGTAGAGTTTCTAGCTGTGGAGTTTCTAGTTGCGGAGTTTCTAGTTGCGGAGTTTCTAGTTGTGGAGTTTTTAGTTGTGGAGTTTCTAGTTGCGAAGTCTCAAATTGTGGAGTTTCTAGTTGTGGAGTTTCAAGTTGTGGAGCTTCTAGTGGCGGGGTTCGTAGTTGTGGGGTTCGTAGTTGTGGAGTTTCTAGTTGCGGAGTTTCAAGTTGTGGAGTTTCTCGTTGTGGAGTCTCTAGTTGTGGATTGTCTAGCTGTGGAGTTTCTAGTTGCGGAGTTTTTAGTTGCGGAGTTTCTCGTTGTGAAGTTTCTAGTTGTGGAGTTTCTAGTTGTGGAGTTTCTAGTTGTGGAGTCTGTAGTTGTGGAGTATCTATTTGTTGGGTTTCAAGTTGTGGAGTTTCTAGTTGTGCAGTTTCTAGTAGTTGAGTTTCTAGTTGCCGAGTTTCTAGTTGCGAAGTCTCAAGTCGTGGAGTTTCTAGTTGAGGAGTTTCTAGTTGTGGAGCTTCAAGTTGTGGAGAATCTAGTTGTGGAGTTTCTAGTTGTGGAGTTTTCTAGTTGCGGAGTCTGTAGTTGTGGAGTTTCTAGTTGTGGAATTTCTAGTTACGGAGTATCTAGTTGTGGAGCTTTTAGTTGAGGAGTCTCTTATTGTTGAGTCTCTAGTTGTGGAATTTCTGGTTGTGGAGTGTCTAGTTGCAGAGTTTCAAGTTGTGGAGTTTCTAGTTGCGGAGTCTCTAGTTGTAGAGTTTCTAGTTGCGGAGTTTCTAGCTGTGGAGATTCTAGTGGCGGAATCTCTAGTTGTGCAGTCTGTAGTTGTGGAGTCTGTAGTTGTGGAGTTTCTATTTGCGGAGTTTGAAGTTGTGGAGTTTCTAGCTGTGGAGTTTCTAGTTGCAGGGTTTCTAGTTGCGGAGTTTTCTAGTTGTGAAGTTTCTAGTTGCGGAGTTTCTAGTTGCGGAGTTTCAAGTTGTGGAGTTTCTGGTTGTGGAGTTTCAAGTTGTGGAATTTATAGGTGTGGAGTTTCTAGTTGTGGAGTTTCTAGTAGTTGAGTTTCTAGTTGTCGAGTTTCTAGTTGCGAAGTCTAAAGTCGTGGAGTTTCTAGCTGTGGAGTTTCTAGTTGCGGAGCTTCTAGTTAGGGAGTTCCTAGTTGCGGAGTTTCTAGTTGTGGATTTTGTAGTTGTGGGGTATATAGAGCTGGTGTTGCAAGTTGGGGAGTTTCTAGTTGCGGAGTTTCTAGTTGCAGAGTTTCTAGTTCCGGAGTTTTCTAGTTGTGGAGTTTCTAGTTGCGGAGTTTCTAGTTGTGGAGCTTCAAGTTGTGGTGTTTCTCGTTGTGGAGTTTCTAGTTACGGAGTTTGTAGTTGTGGAGTATCTAGTTGTGGACTTTCAAGTTGTGGAGTTTCTAGTAGTAGAGTTTCTAGTTGCGCTGTTTTCTAGTTGGGGAGTCTGTAGTTGTGGAGTTTCTAGTTGTGGAATTTCTAGTTGTGGAGTCTCTAGTTGCGGAGTGAGTTTCTATTTGCGGAGTTTCTGGTTGTGGAGTTTCTAGTTGCGGAGTCAGTAGTTGTGGGGTTTCTAGTTGTGGAGTTTCTAGTTGTAGAATTTCTAGCTGTGGAGTTTCTATTTGCGGAGTTTCTAGTTGCAGAGTTTCTAGTTGTGGATTTTCTAGCTGTGGAATTTCTGGTTGCAGAGTTTTTAGTTGCGGTGTTTCTAGTTGTGGAGTTTCTAGTTTTTGAGTTTCTAGTTGCCGAGTTCTTTAGTTGCGAAGTCTCAAGTTGTAGAGTTTCTAGCTGTGGAGTTTCTAGTTGCGGAGTTTCTAGTTGTGGAGTTTCTAGTTGTGGAGTTTTTAGTTGTGGAGTCTCTAGTTGTGGAGTATCTAGTTGTGGAGTGTCTACTTGTGGAGTTTCTAGTTGTGGAGTTTCTATTTGTAGTTTTTAGTTTTGGAGTTTGTAGTTGTAGATTTTCTAGTTGCAGAGTTCCTAGTTTTGGAGTATCTAGTTAAGGAGTCTCTAATTGTGCAGTCTCTAGTTTTGGAGTCTTTAGTTGTGGAGTTTCTGGTTGTGGAGTTTATAAATGTGGAATTTCTAGCTGTGGAGATTCTAGTTGCGGGGTTTCTAGTTGCAGAGTTTCTAGTTGTGGAGTTTCTAGTTGTAGAGTTTTAGTTGTGGAGTTTAAAGTTGTGGAATTTATAGGTGTGGAGTTTCTAGTTGTGGAGTTTCTAGTTTTCCGGTTTCTATTTACGGAGTTTCTAGTTGTGGAGTTTCTAGTTGTGGAGTTTCTAGTGTTGGAGCTTTTAGTTGAGGAGTCTCTAGTTGTTGAGTTTCTAGTTGTGGAGGTTCTAGTTGTGGAGTTTCTAGTTGCGGAGTTTCTGGCTGTGGAGTTTCTAGTTGCGGAGTTTCTAGTTGCGAAGTCTCAAGTTATGGAGTTTCTAGTTGTGGAGTTTCTAGTTGTGGAGCTTCCAGTTGTGAGGTTCGTAGTTGTGGGGCTCGTAGTTGTGGAGTTTCTAGTTGCGGAGTTTCTCGTTGTGAAGTCTCAAGTTGTGGCGTTTCTAGTTGTGGAGTTTCTAGTTGTGGAGCTTCTAGTTGTGGGGTTCGTAGTTGTGGAGTTTCTAGGTGCGGAGTTTCTCGTTGTGAAGTTTCTGGTTGTGGAATTTCTAGTTGTAGAGTTTCTAGTAGTTGAGTTTCTAGTTGTCGAGTTTCTAGTTGCGAAGTCTAAAGTCGTGGAGTTTCTAGCTGTGGAGTTTTTAGTTGCGGAGCTTCTAGTTAGGGAGTTTCTAGTTGCGGAGTTTCTAGTTGTGGATTTTGTAGTTGTGGGGTATATAGTTGTGGTGTTTCAAGTTGTGGAGTTTCTAGTTGCGGAGTTTCTTGTTGCAGAGTTTCTAGTTCCGGAGTTTTCTAGTTGTGGAGTTTCTAGTTGCGGAGTTTCGAGTTGTGGAGCTTCAAGTTGTGGAGTTTCTAGTTGCGGAGTCAGTAGTTGTGGGGTTTCTAGTTGCAGAGTTTCTAGTTGTAGATTTTCTAGGTGTGGAATTTCTGGTTGCAGATTTTTTAGTTGCGGTGTTTCTAGTTGTGGAGTTTCTAGTTGTTGAGTTTAAAGTTGCCGAGTTCTTTAGTTGCGAAGTCTCAAGTTGTAGAGTTTCTAGCTGTGGAGTTTCTAGTTGCGGAGTTTCTAGTTGCGGAGTTTCTAGTTGTGGAGTTTTTAGTTGTGGAGTTTCTAGTTGCGAAGTCTCAAATTGTGGAGTTTCTAGTTGTGGAGTTTCCAGTTGTTGAGCTTCTAGTTCCGGGGTTCGTAGTTGTGGGGTTCGTAGTTGTGGAGTTTATAGTTGCGGAGTTTCAAGTTGTGGAGTTTCTCGTTGTGGAGTCTCTAGTTGTGGATTGTCTAGCTGTGGAGTTTCTAGTTGCGGAGTTTTTAGTTGCGGAGTTTCTCGTTGTGAAGTTTCTAGTTGTGGAGTTTCTAGTTGTGGAGTTTCTAGTTGTGGAGTCTGTAGTTGTGGAGTATCTATTTGTTGGGTTTCAAGTTGTGGAGTTTCTAGTTGTGCAGTTTCTAGTAGTTGAGTTTCTAGTTGCCGAGTTTCTAGTTGCGAAGTCTCAAGTCGTGGAGTTTCTAGTGGCGGAGTTTCTAGTTGTGGAGCTTCAAGTTGTGGAGTTTCTAGTTGTGGAGTTTCTAGTTGTGGAGTTTGTAGTTGTGGAGTATCTAGTTGTGGGCTTTCAAGTTGTGGAGTTTCTAGTTGTGGAGTTTCTAGTTGCGGAGTTTTCTAGTTGCGGAGTCTGTAGTTGTGGAGTTTCTAGTTGTGGAATTTCTAGTTACGGAGTATCTAGTTGTGGAGCTTTTAGTTGAGGAGTCTCTTATTGTTGAGTCTCTAGTTGTGGAATTTCTGGTTGTGGAGTGTCTAGTTGCAGAGTTTCAAGTTGTTGAGTTTCTAGTTGCGGAGTCTCTAGTTGTAGAGTTTCTAGTTGCGGAGTTTCTAGCTGTGGAGATTCTAGTGGCGGAGTCTCTAGTTGTGCAGTCTGTAGTTGTGGAGTCGGTAGTTGTGGAGTTTCTAGTTGCGGAGTTTGAAGTTGTGGAGTTTCTAGCTGTGGAGTTTCTAGTTGCAGGGTTTCTAGTTGCGGAGTTTTCTAGTTGTGAAGTTTCTAGTTGCGGAGTTTCTAGTTGCGGAGTTTCAAGTTGTGGAGTTTCTGGTTGTGGAGTTTCAAGTTGTGGAATTTATAGGTGTGGAGTTTCTAGTTGTGGAGTTTCTGGTTTTCGGGTTTCTAGTTACGGAGTTTCTAGTAGTGGAGTTTCTAGTTGTGGAGCTTTTAGTTGAGGAGTCTCTAGTTGTTGAGTCTCTAGTTGTTGAGTCTCTAGTTGTGGAAGTTCTAGTTGTGGAGTTTCTAGTTGCGGAGTTTCTAGTTGCAGAGTTTCTAGTTGCGGAGTTTCCTAGTTGGAGATTCTAGTGGCGGAGTTTCTAGTTGCGGAGTTTCAAGTTGTGGAGTTTCTCGTTGTGGAGTTTCTAGTTGTGGAGTTTCTAGTTGCGGAGTTTCTAGTTGTGGAGTTTCTAGTTGTGGAGTTTCTAGTAGTTGAGTTTCTAGTTGTGGAGTTTCTAGTTGCGGAGTTTCTAGTTGTGGAGTTTCTAGTTGTGGAGTTTCTAGTAGTTGAGTTTCTAGTTGTCGAGTTTCTAGTTGCGAAGTCTAAAGTCGTGGAGTTTCTAGCTGTGGAGTTTCTAGTTGCGGAGTTTCTAGTTGTGGATTTTGTAGTTGTGGGGTATATAATTGTGGTGTTTCAAGTTGTGGAGTTTCTAGTTGCGGAGTTTCTAGTTGCAGAGTTTCTAGTTCCGGAGTTTTCTAGTTGTGGAGTTTCTAGTTGCGGAGTTTCTAGCTGTGGAGTTTCTAGTTGCGGAGTTTTTAGTTGCGGAGTTTCTCGTTGTGAAGTTTCTAGTTGTGGAGTTTCTAGTTGTGGAGTTTCTAGTTGTGGAGTCTGTAGTTGTGGAGTATCTATTTGTTGGGTTTCAAGTTGTGGAGTTTCTAGTTGTGGAGTTTCTAGTAGTTGAGTTTCTAGTTGCCGAGTTTCTAGTTGCGAAGTCTCAAGTCGTGGAGTTTTTAGCTGTGGAGTTTCCAGTTGCGGAGGTTCTAGTTGCGGAGTTTCTAGTTGCGGAGTTTCTAGTTGTGGAATTTGTAGTTGTGGAGTATATAGTTGTGGTGTTTCAAGTTGTGGAGTTTCTAGTGGGAGAGTTTCTAGTTGCAGAGTTTCTAGTTGCGGAGTTTTCTAGTTGTGAAGTTTCTAGTTGCGGAGTTTCTAGTTGTGGAGCTTCAAGTTGTGGAGCTTCTAGTTGTGGAGTTTCTAGTTGTAGAGTTTGTAGTTGTGGAGTATCTAGTTGTGGACTTTCAAGTTGTGGAGTTTCTAGTTGTGGAGTTTCTAGTTGCGGAGTTTTCTAGTTGCGGAGTCTGTAGTTGTGGAGTTTCTAGTTGTGGAATTTCTAGTTACGGAGTTTCTAGTTGTGGAGCTTTTAGTTGAGGAGTCTCTAGTTGTTGAGTCTCTAGTTGTGGAATTTCTAGTTGTGGAGTTTCTAGTTGCAGAGTTTCAAGTTGTGGAGTTTCTAGCTGTGGAGTTTCTAGTTGCAGGGTTTCTAGTTTCGGAGTTTCTAGCTGTGAAGATTCTAGTGGCGGAGTCTCTAGTTGTGCAGTCTGTAGTTGTGGAGGCTGTAGTTGTGGAGTTTCTAGTTGTGGAGTTTCTAGTTGCGAAGTGTCTAGTTATGGAGTTGTAAAGTTTCTAGCTGTGGAGTTTCTAGTTGCGGAGTTTTTAGTTGCGGAGTTTCTCGTTGTGAAGTTTCTAGTTGTGGAGTTTCTAGTTGTGGAGTTTCTAGTTGTGGAGTCTGTAGTTGTGGAGTATCTATTTGTTTGGTTTCAAGTTGTGGAGTTTCTAGTTGTGGAGTTTCTAGTAGTTGAGTTTCTAGTTGCCGAGTTTCTAGTTGCGAAGTCTCAAGTCGTGGAGTTTTTAGCTGTGGAGTTTCCAGTTGCGGAGCTTCTAGTTGCGGAGTTTCTAGTTGCAGAGTTTCTAGTTGTGGAATTTGTAGTTGTGGAGTATATAGTTGTGGTGTTTCAAGTTGTGGAGTTTCTAGCTGTGGAGTTTCTAGTTGCAGGGTTTCTAGTTGCGGAGTTTTCTAGTTGTGGAGTTTCTAGTTGCGGAGTTTCTAGCTGCGGAGTTTCAAGTTGTGGAGTTTCTAGTTGTGGAGTTTCTAGTTGTGGAGTTTTTAGTTGTGGAGTCTCTAGTTGTGGAGTCTCTAGTTGTGGAGTTTCTATTTGTGGAGTGTCTACTTGTGGAGTTTCTAGTTGTGGAGTTTCTAGCTGTGGATTTTCTAGTTGCAGGGTTTCTAGTTTCGGAGTTTCTAGCTGTGGAGTTTCTAGTTGCGGAGTCTCTAGTTGTGCAGTCTCTGGTTTTTTGAGTCTCTGGTTGTGGAGTTTCTAGTTGTGGAGTTTCTAGTGGCGAAGTGTCTAGTTCTGGAGTTGTAAAGTTTCTAGTTGTGGAGTTTCTAGTTGCGGAGTTTCTAGCTGTGGAGTTTCAAGTTGCGGAGTCTCTAGTTATGCAGTCTCTAGTTGTGGAGTCTCTGGCAGTGGAGTTTGTAGTTGTGGAGTTTCTAGTTGTGGAGTTTCTAGTTGTGGAGTTTCTAGTTGTGGAGTCTCTAGTTGTGGAGTTTCTAGTTGTGGAGTTTCTAGTTGCGGAGTTTCTAGTTGTGGAGTTTCTAGTTGTGGAGTTTCTAGTAGTTGAGTTTCTAGTTGTGGAGTTTCTAGTTGCGGAGTTTCTAGTTGTGGAGTTTCTAGTTGTGGAGTTTCTAGTTGTGGAGTTTGTAGTTGTAGAGTATCGAGTTGTGGACTTTCAAGTTGTGGAGTTTCTAGTTGTAGAGTTTCTAGTTGCGCTGTTTTCTAGTTGGGGAGTCTGTAGTTGTGGAGTCTCTAGTTGTAGAGTATCTAGTTGTGGAGTGTCTACTTGTGGAGTTTCTAGTTGTGGAGTTTCTATTTGTAGTTTTTAGTTTTGGAGTTTGTAGTTGTAGATTTTCTAGTTGCAGAGTTCCTAGTTTTGGAGTATCTAGTTAAGGAGTCTCTAATTGTGCAGTCTCTACTTTTGGAGTCTCTAGTTGTGGAGTTTCTGGGTGTGGAGTTTATAAATGTGGAATTTCTAGCTGTGGAGATTCTAGTTGCGGAGTTTCTAGTTGCAGAGTTTCTAGTTGTGGAGTTTCTAGTTGTAGAGTTTTAGTTGTGGAGTTTAAAGTTGTGGAATTTATAGGTGTGGAGTTTCTAGTTGTGGAGTTTCTAGTTTTCCGGTTTCTATTTACGGAGTTTCTAGTTGTGGAGTTTCTAGTGTTGGAGCTTTTAGTTGAGGAGTCTCTAGTTGTTGAGTTTCTAGTTGTGGAGGTTCTAGTTGTGGAGTTTCTAGTTGCGGAGTTTCTGGCTGTGGAGTTTCTAGTTGCGGAGTTTCTAGTTGCGAAGTCTCAAGTTGTGGAGTTTCTAGTTGTGGAGTTTCTAGTTGTGGAGCTTCTAGTTGTGGGGTTCGTAGTTGTGGGGTTCGTAGTTGTGGAGTTTCTAGTTGCGGAGTTTCTCGTTGTGAAGTCTCAAGTTGTGGCGTTTCTAGTTGTGGAGTTTCTAGTTGTGGAGCTTCTAGTTGTGGGGTTCGTAGTTGTGGAGTTTCTAGGTGCGGAGTTTCTCGTTGTGAAGTTTCTGGTTGTGGAATTTCTAGTTGTAGAGTTTCTAGTAGTTGAGTTTCTAGTTGTCGAGTTTCTAGTTGCGAAGTCTAAAGTCGTGGAGTTTCTAGCTGTGGAGTTTCTAGTTGCGGAGCTTCTAGTTAGGGAGTTTCTAGTTGCGGAGTTTCTAGTTGTGGATTTTGTAGTTGTGGGGTATATTGTTGTGGTGTTTCAAGTTGTGGAGTTTCTAGTTGCGGAGTTTCTTGTTGCAGAGTTTCTAGTTCCGGAGTTTTCTAGTTGTGGAGTTTCTAGTTGCGGAGTTTCGAGTTGTGGAGCTTCAAGTTGTGGAGTTTCTAGTTGCGGAGTCAGTAGTTGTGGGGTTTCTAGTTGCAGAGTTTCTAGTTGTGGATTTTCTAGCTGTGGAATTTCTGGTTGCAGAGTTTTTAGTTGCGGTGTTTCTAGTTGTGGAGTTTCTAGTTGTTGAGTTTCTAGTTGCCGAGTTCTTTAGTTGCGAAGTCTCAAGTTGTAGAGTTTCTAGCTGTGGAGTTTCTAGTTGCGGAGTTTCTAGTTGCGGAGTTTCTAGTTGTGGAGTTTTTAGTTGTGGAGTTTCTAGTTGCGAAGTCTCAAATTGTGGAGTTTCTAGTTGTGGAGTTTCAAGTTGTGGAGCTTCTAGTTGCGGAGTTCGTAGTTGTGGGGTTCGTAGTTGTGGAGTTTCTAGTTGCGGAGTTTCAAGTTGTGGAGTTTCTCGTTGTGGAGTCTCTAGTTGTGGATTGTCTAGCTGTGGAGTTTCTAGTTGCGGAGTTTTTAGTTGCGGAGTTTCTCGTTGTGAAGTTTCTAGTTGTGGAGTTTCTAGTTGTGGAGTTTCTAGTTGTGGAGTCTGTAGTTGTGGAGTATCTAATTGTTGGGTTTCAAGTTGTGGAGTTTCTAGTTGTGCAGTTTCTAGTAGTTGAGTTTCTAGTTGCCGAGTTTCTAGTTGCGAAGTCTCAAGTCGTGGAGTTTCTAGTGGCGGAGTTTCTCGTTGTGATGTTTCTAGTTGTGGAGTTTCTAGTTGTGGAGTTTCTAGTTGTGGAGTCTGTAGTTGTGGAGTATCTATTTGTTGGGTTTCAAGTTGTGGAGTTTCTAGTTGTGAAGTTTCTAGTAGTTGAGTTTCTAGTTGCCGAGTTTCTAGTTGCGAAGTCTCAAGTCGTGGAGTTTTTAGCTGTGGAGTTTCCAGTTGCGGAGGTTCTAGTTGCGGAGTTTCTAGTTGCGGAGTTTCTAGTTGTGGAATTTGTAGTTGTGGAGTATATAGTTGTGGTGTTTCAAGTTGTGGAGTTTCTAGTGGGGGAGTTTCTAGTTGCAGAGTTTCTAGTTGCGGAGTTTTCTAGTTGTGGAGTTTCTAGTTGCGGAGTTTCTAGTTGTGGAGCTTCAAGTTGTGGAGCTTCTAGTTGTGGAGTTTCTAGTTGTAGAGTTTGTAGTTGTGGAGTATCTAGTTGTGGACTTTCAAGTTGTGGAGTTTCTAGTTGTGGAGTTTCTAGTTGCGGAGTTTTCTAGTTGCGGAGTCTGTAGTTGTGGAGTTTCTAGTTGTGGAATTTCTAGTTACGGAGTTTCTAGTTGTGGAGCTTTTAGTTGAGGAGTCTCTAGTTGTTGAGTCTCTAGTTGTGGAATTTCTAGTTGTGGAGTTTCTAGTTGCAGAGTTTCAAGTTGTGGAGTTTCTAGCTGTGGAGTTTCTAGTTGCAGGGTTTCTAGTTTCGGAGTTTCTAGCTGTGAAGATTCTAGTGGCGGAGTCTCTAGTTGTGCAGTCTCTAGTTGTGGAGGCTGTAGTTGTGGAGTTTCTAGTTGTGGAGTTTCTAGTTGCGAAGTGTCTAGTTATGGAGTTGTAAAGTTTCTAGTTGTGGAGTTTCTAGTTGCGGAGTTTCTAGCTGTGGAGTTTCAAGTTGCGGAGTCTCTAGTTGTGCAGTCTCTAGTTGTGGAGTCTCTGGCTGTGGAGTTTCTAGTTGTGGAGTTTCTAGTTGTGGAGTTTCTATTCGCGGAGTTTCTTGTTGCGGAGTTTCTAGTTGTGGATTTTCTGGCTGTGGAGTTTCTAGTTGCGGAGTTTCTAGTTGTGGAGTTTCTAGTTGTGGAGTCTCAAGTTGTGGAGTTTCTAGTTGTGGAGTTTCTAGTTGCGAAGTTTCAAGTTGTGGAGTTTCTAGTTGTGGAGTTTCTAGTTGTGGGGTTCATAGTTGTGGGGTTCGTAGTTGTGCAGTTTCTAGTTGCAGAGTTTCTCGTTGTGAAGTCTCAAGTTGTGGAGTTTCTAGTTGTGGAGTTTCTAGTTGTGGAGCTTCTAGTTGTGGGGTTCGTAGTTGTGGGGTTCGTAGTTGTGGAGTTTCTAGTTGCGGAGTTTCTCGTTGTGAAGTTTCTAGTTGTGGAGTTTCTAGTTGTGGAGTTTCTAGTAGTTGAGTTTCTAGTTGCCGAGTTTCTAAATGCGAAGTCTCAAGTCGTGGAGTTTTTAGCTGTGGAGTTTCTAGTTGCAGAGCTTCTAGTTGCGGAGTTTCTAGTTGCGGAGTTTCTAGTTGTGGAATTTGTAGTTGTGGAGTATATAGTTGTGGTGTTTCAGGTTGTGGAGTTTCTAGTGGCGGAGTTTCTAGTTGCAGAGTTTCTAGTTGCGGAGTTTTCTAATTTTGGAGTTTCTAGTTGCGGAGTTTCTAGTTGTGGAGCTTCAAGTTGTGGAGTTTCTAGTTGTGGAGTTTGTATTTGTGGAGTATCTAGTTGTGGGCTTTCAAGTTGTGGAGTTTCTAGTTGTGAGTTTCTAGTTGCGAAGTTTTCTAGTTGCGGAGTCTGTAGTTGTGGAGTTTCTAGTTGTGGAATTTCTAGTTACGGAGTTTCTAGTTGTGGAGCTTTTAGTTGAGGAGTCTCTAGTTGTTGAGTCTCTAGTTGTGGAATTTCTGGTTGTGGAGTGTCTAGTTGCAGAGTTTCAAGTTGTGGAGTTTCTAGTTGCGGAGTCTCTAGTTGTAGAGTTTCTAGTTGCGGAGTTTCTAGCTGTGGAGATTCTAGTGGCGGGGTCTCTAGTTGTGCAGTCTGTAGTTGTGGAGTCTGTAGTTGTGGAGTTTCTAGTTGCGGAGTTTGAAGTTGTGGAGTTTCTAGCTGTGGAGTTTCTAGTTGCGGAGTTTCTAGTTGTGGAGTTTCTGGTTGTGGAGTTTCAAGTTGTGGAATTTATAGGTGTGGAGTTTCTAGTTGTGGAGTTTCTAGTAGTTGAGTTTCTAGTTGTCGAGTTTCTAGTTGCGAAGTCTAAAGTCGTGGAGTTTCTAGCTGTGGAGTTTCTAGTTGCGGAGCTTCTAGTTAGGGAGTTCCTAGTTGCGGAGTTTCTAGTTGTAGATTTTGTTGTTGTGGGGTATATAGAGCTGGTGTTGCAAGTTGGGGAGTTTCTAGTTGCGGAGTTTCTAGTTGCAGAGTTTCTAGTTCCGGAGTTTTCTAGTTGTGGAGTTTCTAGTTGCCGAGTTTCTAGTTGTGGAGCTTCAAGTTGTGGTGTTTCTCGTTGTGGAGTTTCTAGTTACGGAGTTTGTAGTTGTGGAGTATCTAGTTGTGGACTTTCAAGTTGTGGAGTTTCTAGTTGTAGAGTTTCTAGTTGCGCTGTTTTCTAGTTGGGGAGTCTGTAGTTGTGGAGTTTCTAGTTGTGGAGTCTCTAGTTGCGGAGTGAGTTTCTAGTTGCGGAGTTTCTGGTTGTGGAGTTTCTAGTTGCGGAGTCAGTAGTTGTGGGGTTTCTAGTTGTGGAGTTTCTAGTTGTAGAATTTCTAGCTGTGGAGTTTCTATTTGCGGAGTTTCTAGTTGCAGAGTTTCTAGTTGTGGATTTTCTAGCTGTGGAATTTCTGGTTGCAGAGTTTTTAGTTGCGGTGTTTCTAGTTGTGGAGTTTCTAGTTTTTGAGTTTCTAGTTGCCGAGTTCTTTAGTTGCGAAGTCTCAAGTTGTAGAGTTTCTAGCTGTGGAGTTTCTAGTTGCGGAGTTTCTAGTTGTGGAGTTTCTAGTTGTGGAGTTTTTAGTTGTGGAGTCTCTAGTTGTGGAGTATCTAGTTGTGGAGTGTCTACTTGTGGAGTTTCTAGTTGTGGAGTTTCTATTTGTAGTTTTTAGTTTTGGAGTTTGTAGTTGTAGATTTTCTAGTTGCAGAGTTCCTAGTTTTGGAGTATCTAGTTAAGGAGTCTCTAATTGTGCAGTCTCTAGTTTTGGAGTCTCTAGTTGTGGAGTTTCTGGTTGTGGAGTTTATAAATGTGGAATTTCTAGCTGTGGAGATTCTAGTTGCGGAGTTTCTAGTTGCAGAGTTTCTAGTTGTGGAGTTTCTAGTTGTTGAGTTTCTAGTTGCCGAGTTCTTTAGTCGCGAAGACTCAAGTTGTAGAGTTTCTAGCTGTGGAGTTTCTAGTTGCGGAGTTCCTAGTTGCGGAGTTTCTAGTTGTGGAGTTTTTAGTTGTGGAGTTTCTAGTTGCGAAGTCTCAAATTGTGGAGTTTCTAGTTGTGGAGTTTCAAGTTGTGGAGCTTCCAGTTGCGGGGTTCGTAGTTGTGGGGTTCGTAGTTGTGGAGTTTCTAGTTGCGGAGTTTCAAGTTGTTGAGTTTCTCGTTGTGGAGTTTCTAGTAGTTGAGTTTCTAGTTGTCGAGTTTCTAGTTGCGAAGTCTAAAGTCGTGGAGTTTCTAGCTGTGGAGTTTCTAGTTGTGGAGCTTCTAGTTAGGGAGTTCCTAGTTGCGGAGTTTCTAGTTGTGGATTTTGTAGTTGTGGGGTATATAGAGCTGGTGTTGCAAGTTGGGGAGTTTCTAGTTGCGGAGTTTCTAGTTGCAGAGTTTCTAGTTCCGGAGTTTTCTAGTTGTGGAGTTTCTAGTTGCGGAGTTTCTAGTTGTGGAGCTTCAAGTTTTGGTGTTTCTCGTTGTGGAGTTTCTAGTTACGGAGTTTGTAGTTGTGGAGTATCTAGTTGTGGACTTTCAAGTTGTGGAGTTTCTAGTTGTAGAGTTTCTAGTTGCGCTGTTTTCTAGATGGGGAGTCTGTAGTTGTGGAGTTTCTAGTTGTGGAATTTCTAGTTGTGGAGTCTCTAGTTGCGGAGTGAGTTTCTATTTGCGGAGTTTCTGGTTGTGGAGTTTCTAGTTGCGGAGTCAGTAGTTGTGGGGTTTCTAGTTGTGGAGTTTCTAGTTGTAGAATTTCTAGCTGTGGAGTTTCTATTTGCGGAGTTTCTAGTTGCAGAGTTTCTAGTTGTGGATTTTCTAGCTGTGGAATTTCTGGTTGCAGAGTTTTTAGTTGCGGTGTTTCTAGTTGTGGAGTTTCTAGTTTTTGAGTTTCTAGTTGCCGAGTTCTTTAGTTGCGAAGTCTCAAGTTGTAGAGTTTCTAGCTGTGGAGTTTCTAGTTGCGGAGTTTCTAGTTGTGGAGTTTCTAGTTGTGGAGTTTTTAGTTGTGGAGTCTCTAGTTGTGGAGTATCTAGTTGTGGAGTGTCTACTTGTGGAGTTTCTAGTTGTGGAGTTTCTATTTGTAGTTTTTAGTTTTGGAGTTTGTAGTTGTAGATTTTCTAGTTGCAGAGTTCCTAGTTTTGGAGTATCTAGTTAAGGAGTCTCTAATTGTGCAGTCTCTAGTTTTGGAGTCTCTAGTTGTGGAGTTTCTGGTTGTGGAGTTTATAAATGTGGAATTTCTAGCTGTGGAGATTCTAGTTGCGGAGTTTCTAGTTGCAGAGTTTCTAGTTGTGGAGTTTCTAGTTGTAGAGTTTTAGTTGTGGAGTTTAAAGTTGCGGAATTTATAGGTGTGGAGTTTCTAGTTGTGGAGTTTCTAGTTTTCCGGTTTCTATTTACGGAGTTTCTAGTTGTGGAGTTTCTAGTTGTGGAGTTTCTAGTTGCGGAGTTTCTAGTTGCGAAGTCTCAAGTTGTGGAGTTTCTAGTTGTGGAGTTTCTAGTTGTGGAGCTTCTAGTTGTGGGGTTCGTAGTTGTGGGGTTCGTAGTTGTGGAGTTTCTAGTTGCGGAGTTTCTCGTTGTGAAGTCTCAAGTTGTGGCGTTTCTAGTTGTGGAGTTTCTAGTTGTGGAGCTTCTAGTTGTGGGGTTCGTAGTTGTGGAGTTTCTAGGTGCGGAGTTTCTCGTTGTGAAGTTTCTGGTTGTGGAATTTCTAGTTGTAGAGTTTCTAGTAGTTGAGTTTCTAGTTGTCGAGTTTCTAGTTGCGAAGTCTAAAGTCGTGGAGTTTCTAGCTGTGGAGTTTCTAGTTGCGGAGCTTCTAGTTAGGGAGTTTCTAGTTGCGGAGTTTCTAGTTGTGGATTTTGTAGTTGTGGGGTATATTGTTGTGGTGTTTCAAGTTGTGGAGTTTCTAGTTGCGGAGTTTCTTGTTGCAGAGTTTCTAGTTTCGGAGTTTTCTAGTTGTGGAGTTTGTAGTTGCGGAGTTTCGAGTTTTGGAGCTTCAAGTTGTGGAGTTTCTAGTTGCGGAGTCAGTAGTTGTGGGGTTTCTAGTTGCAGAGTTTCTAGTTGTGGATTTTCTAGCTGTGGAATTTCTGGTTGCAGAGTTTTTAGTTGCGGTGTTTCTAGTTGTGGAGTTTCTAGTTGTTGAGTTTCTAGTTGCCGAGTTCTTTAGTTGCGAAGTCTCAAGTTGTAGAGTTTCTAGCTGTGGAGTTTCTAGTTGCGGAGTTTCTAGTTGCGGAGTTTCTAGTTGTGGAGTTTTTAGTTGTGGAGTTTCTAGTTGCGAAGTCTCAAATTGTGGAGTTTCTAGTTGTGGAGTTTCAAGTTGTGGAGCTTCTAGTTGCGGAGTTCGTAGTTGTGGGGTTCGTAGTTGTGGAGTTTCTAGTTGCGGAGTTTCAAGTTGTGGAGTTTCTCGTTGTGGAGTCTCTAGTTGTGGATTGTCTAGCTGTGGAGTTTCTAGTTGCGGAGTTTTTAGTTGCGGAGTTTCTCGTTGTGAAGTTTCTAGTTGTGGAGTTTCTAGTTGTGGAGTTTCTAGTTGTGGAGTCTGTAGTTGTGGAGTATCTAATTGTTGGGTTTCAAGTTGTGGAGTTTCTAGTTGTGCGGTTTCTAGTAGTTGAGTTTCTAGTTGCCGAGTTTCTAGTTGCGAAGTCTCAAGTCGTGGAGTTTCTAGTGGCGGAGTTTCTCGTTGTGATGTTTCTAGTTGTGGAGTTTCTAGTTGTGGAGTTTCTAGTTGTGGAGTCTGTAGTTGTGGAGGATCTATTTGTTGGGTTTCAAGTTGTGGAGTTTCTAGTTGTGAAGTTTCTAGTAGTTGAGTTTCTAGTTGCCGAGTTTCTAGTTGCGAAGTCTCAAGTCGTGGAGTTTTTAGCTGTGGAGTTTCCAGTTGCGGAGGTTCTAGTTGCGGAGTTTCTAGTTGCGGAGTTTCTAGTTGTGGAATTTGTAGTTGTGGAGTATATAGTTGTGGTGTTTCAAGTTGTGGAGTTTCTAGTGGGGGAGTTTCTAGTTGCAGAGTTTCTAGTTGCGGAGTTTTCTAGTTGTGGAGTTTCTAGTTGCGGAGTTTCTAGTTGTGGAGCTTCAAGTTGTGGAGCTTCTAGTTGTGGAGTTTCTAGTTGTAGAGTTTGTAGTTGTGGAGTATCTAGTTGTGGACTTTCAAGTTGTGGAGTTTCTAGTTGTGGAGTTTCTAGTTGCGGAGTTTTCTAGTTGCGGAGTCTGTAGTTGTGGAGTTTCTAGTTGTGGAATTTCTAGTTACGGAGTTTCTAGTTGTGGAGCTTTTAGTTGAGGAGTCTCTAGTTGTTGAGTCTCTAGTTGTGGAATTTCTAGTTGTGGAGTTTCTAGTTGCAGAGTTTCAAGTTGTGGAGTTTCTAGCTGTGGAGTTTCTAGTTGCAGGGTTTCTAGTTTCGGAGTTTCTAGCTGTGAAGATTCTAGTGGCGGAGTCTCTAGTTGTGCAGTCTCTAGTTGTGGAGGCTGTAGTTGTGGAGTTTCTAGTTGTGGAGTTTCTAGTTGCGAAGTGTCTAGTTATGGAGTTGTAAAGTTTCTAGTTGTGGAGTTTCTAGTTGCGGAGTTTCTAGCTGTGGAGTTTCAAGTTGCGGAGTCTCTAGTTGTGCAGTCTCTAGTTGTGGAGTCTCTGGCTGTGGAGTTTCTAGTTGTGGAGTTTCTAGTTGTGGAGTTTCTATTCGCGGAGTTTCTTGTTGCGGAGTTTCTAGTTGTGGATTTTCTGGCTGTGGAGTTTCTAGTTGCGGAGTTTCTAGTTGTGGAGTTTCTAGTTGTGGAGTCTCAAGTTGTGGAGTTTCTAGTTGTGGAGTTTCTAGTTGCGAAGTTTCAAGTTGTGGAGTTTCTAGTTGTGGAGTTTCTAGTTGTGGGGTTCATAGTTGTGGGGTTCGTAGTTGTGCAGTTTCTAGTTGCAGAGTTTCTCGTTGTGAAGTCTCAAGTTGTGGAGTTTCTAGTTGTGGAGTTTCTAGTTGTGGAGCTTCTAGTTGTGGGGTTCGTAGTTGTGGGGTTCGTAGTTGTGGAGTTTCTAGTTGCGGAGTTTCTCGTTGTGAAGTTTCTAGTTGTGGAGTTTCTAGTTGTGGAGTTTCTAGTAGTTGAGTTTCTAGTTGCCGAGTTTCTAAATGCGAAGTCTCAAGTCGTGGAGTTTTTAGCTGTGGAGTTTCTAGTTGCAGAGCTTCTAGTTGCGGAGTTTCTAGTTGCGGAGTTTCTAGTTGTGGAATTTGTAGTTGTGGAGTATATAGTTGTGGTGTTTCAGGTTGTGGAGTTTCTAGTGGCGGAGTTTCTAGTTGCAGAGTTTCTAGTTGCGGAGTTTTCTAATTTTGGAGTTTCTAGTTGCGGAGTTTCTAGTTGTGGAGCTTCAAGTTGTGGAGTTTCTAGTTGTGGAGTTTGTATTTGTGGAGTATCTAGTTGTGGGCTTTCAAGTTGTGGAGTTTCTAGTTGTGAGTTTCTAGTTGCGAAGTTTTCTAGTTGCGGAGTCTGTAGTTGTGGAGTTTCTAGTTGTGGAATTTCTAGTTACGGAGTTTCTAGTTGTGGAGCTTTTAGTTGAGGAGTCTCTAGTTGTTGAGTCTCTAGTTGTGGAATTTCTGGTTGTGGAGTGTCTAGTTGCAGAGTTTCAAGTTGTGGAGTTTCTAGTTGCGGAGTCTCTAGTTGTAGAGTTTCTAGTTGCGGAGTTTCTAGCTGTCGAGATTCTAGTGGCGGGGTCTCTAGTTGTGCAGTCTGTAGTTGTGGAGTCTGTAGTTGTGGAGTTTCTAGTTGCGGAGTTTGAAGTTGTGGAGTTTCTAGCTGTGGAGTTTCTAGTTGCAGGGTTTCTAGTTGCGAAGTTTTCTAGTTGTGGAGTTTCTAGTTGCGGATTTTCTAGTTGCGGAGTTTCAAGTTGTGGAGTTTCTAGTTGTGGAGTTTCTAGTTGTGGAGTTTTCAGTTGTGGAGTCTCTAGTTGTGGAGTCTCTAGTTGTGGAGTTTCTAGTTGTGGAGTGTCTACTTGTGGAGTTTCTAGTTGTGGAGTTTCTAGCTGTGGAGTTTCTAGTTGCGGGGTTTCTAGTTTCGGAGTTTCTAGCTGTGGAGTTTCTAGTTGCGGAGTCTCTAGTTGTGCAGTCTCTGGTTTTAGAGTCTCTGGTTGTGGAGTTTCTAGTTGTGGAGTTTCTAGTTGCGAAGTGTCTAGTTATGGAGTTGTAAAGTTTCTAGTTGTGGAGTTTCTAGTTGCGGAGTTTCTAGCTGTGGAGTTTCAAGTGGCGGAGTCTCTAGTTGTGCAGTCTCTAGTTGTGGAGTCTCTGGCTGTGGAGTTTCTAGTTGTGGAGTTTCTAGTTGTGGAGTTTCTATTCGCGGAGTTTCTTGTTGCGGAGTTTCTAGTTGTGGATTTTCTGGCTGTGGAGTTTCTAGTTGCGGAGTTTCTAGTTGTGGAGTTTCTAGTTGTGGAGTCTCAAGTTGTGGAGTTTCTAGTTGTGGAGTTTCTATTTGCGAAGTTTCAAGTTGTGGAGTTTCTAGTTGTGGAGTTTCTAGTTGTGGGGTTCATAGTTGTGGGGTTCGTAGTTGTGCAGTTTCTAGTTGCAGAGTTTCTCGTTGTGAAGTCTCAAGTTGTGGAGTTTCTAGTTGTGGAGTTTCTAGTTGTGGAGCTTCTACTTGTGGGGTTCGTAGTTGTGGGGTTCGTAGTTGTGGAGTTTCTAGTTGCGGAGTTTCTCGTTGTGAAGTTTCTAGTTGTGGAGTTTCTAGTTGTGGAGTTTCTAGTAGTTGAGTTTCTAGTTGCCGAGTTTCTAGTTGCGAAGTCTCAAGTCGTGGAGTTTTTAGCTGTGGAGTTTCTAGTTGCAGAGCTTCTAGTTGCGGAGTTTCTAGTTGCGGAGTTTCTAGTTGTGGAATTTGTAGTTGTGGAGTATATAGTTGTGGTGTTTCAGGTTGTGGAGTTTCTAGTGGCGGAGTTTCTAGTTGCAGAGTTTCTAGTTGCGGAGTTTTCTAATTTTGGAGTTTCTAGTTGCGGAGTTTCTAGTTGTGGAGCTTCAAGTTGTGGAGTTTCTAGTTGTGGAGTTTGTAGTTGTGGAGTATCTAGTTGTGGGCTTTCAAGTTGTGGAGTTTCTAGTTGTGAGTTTCTAGTTGCGGAGTTTTCTAGTTGCGGAGTCTGTAGTTGTGGAGTTTCTAGTTGTGGAATTTCTAGTTACGGAGTTTCTAGTTGTGGAGCTTTTAGTTGAGGAGTCTCTAGTTGTTGAGTCTCTAGTTGTGGAATTTCTGGTTGTGGAGTGTCTAGTTGCAGAGTTTCAAGTTGTGGAGTTTCTAGTTGCGGAGTCTCTAGTTGTAGAGTTTCTAGTTGCGGAGTTTCTAGCTGTGGAGATTCTAGTGGCGGGGACTCTAGTTGTGCAGTCTGTAGTTGTGGAGTCTGTAGTTGTGGAGTTTCTAGTTGCGGAGTTTGAAGTTGTGGAGTTTCTAGCTGTGGAGTTTCTAGTTGCAGGGTTTCTAGTTGCGGAGTTTTCTAGTTGTGGAGTTTCTAGTTGCGGAGTTTCTGGTTGTGGAGTTTCAAGTTGTGGAATTTATAGGTGTGGAGTTTCTAGTTGTGGAGTTTCTGGTTTTCGGGTTTCTAGTTACGGAGTTTCTAGTAGGGGAGTTTCTAGTTGTGGAGCCTTTAGTTGAGGAGTCTCTAGTTGTTGAGTCTCTAGTTGTTGAGTCTCAAGTTGTGGAAGTTCTAGTTGTGGAGTTTCTAGTTGCGGAGTTTCTAGTTGCAGAGTTTCTAGTTGCGGAGTTTTCTAGTTGGAGATTCTAGTGGCGGAGTGTCTAGTGGCGGAGTTTCAAGTTGTGGAGTTTCTCGTTGTGGAGTTTCCAGTTGTGGAGTTTCTAGTTGTGAAGCCTTTAGTTGTGGCGGATCTAGTAGCGGCGTTTCAAGTTGTGGAGTTGATAGTTTTGGATTTTGAAGTTGTAGAGTTAATAGTTGCGAATCGTCTAGTTGTTGAGTTTCTAGTTGCCGAGTTCTTTAGTTGCGAAGTCTCGAGTTGTAGAGTTTCTAGCTGTGGAGTTTCTAGTTGCGGAGTTTCTAGTTGCGGAGTTTCTAGTTGTGGAGTTTTTAGTTGTGGAGTTTCTAGTTGCGAAGTCTCAAGTTGTGGAGTTTCTAGTTGTGGAGATTCAAGTTGTGGAGCTTCTAGTTGAGGGTTCGTAGTTGTGGGGTTCGTAGTTGTGGAGTTTCTAGTTGCGGAGTTTCAAGTTGTAGAGTTTCTCGTTGTGGAGTCTCTAGTTGTGGATTGTCTAGCTGTGGAGTTTCTAGTTGCGGAGTTTTTAGTTGCGGAGTTTCTCGTTGTGAAGTTTCTAGTTGTGGAGTTTCTAGTTGTGGAGTTTCTAGTTGTGGAGTCTGTAGTTGTGGAGTATCTATTTGTTGGGTTTCAAGTTGTGGAGTTTCTAGTTGTGGAGTTTCTAGTAGTTGAGTTTCTAGTTGCCGAGTTTCTAGTTGCGAAGTCTCAAGTCGTGGAGTTTTTAGCTGTGGAGTTTCCAGTTGCGGAGCTTCTAGTTGCGGAGTTTCTAGTTGCAGAGTTTCTAGTTGTGGAATTTGTAGTTGTGGAGTATATAGTTGTGGTGTTTCAAGTTGTGGAGTTTCTAGCTGTGGAGTTTCTAGTTGCAGGCTTTCTAGTTGCGGAGTTTTCTAGTTGTGGAGTTTCTAGTTGCGGAGTTTCTAGCTGCGGAGTTTCAAGTTGTGGAGTTTCTAGTTGTGGAGTTTCTAGTTGTGGAGTTTTTAGTTGTGGAGTCTCTAGTTGTGGAGTCTCTAGTTGCAGGGTTTCTAGTTTCGGAGTTTCTAGCTGTGGAGTTTCTAGTTGCGGAGTCTCTAGTTGTGCAGTCTCTGGTTTTGGAGTCTCTGGTTGTGGAGTTTCTAGTTGTGGAGTTTCTAGTTGCGAAGTGTCTAGTTATGGAGTTGTAAAGTTTCTAGTTGTGGAGTTTCTAGTTGCGGAGTTTCTAGCTGTGGAGTTTCAAGTTGCGGAGTCTCTAGTTATGCAGTCTCTAGTTGTGGAGTCTCTGGCTGTGGAGTTTGTAGTTGTGGAGTTTCTAGTTGTGGAGTTTCTAGTTGTGGAGTTTCTAGTTGTGGAGTCTCTAGTTGTGGAGTTTCTATTTGTGGAGTTTCTAGTTGGGAAGTCTCAAGTTGTGGAGTTTCTAGTTGTGGAGTTTCTAGTTGTGGAGTTTCTAGTTGTGGGGTTCGTAGTTGTGGGGTTCGTAGTTGTGCAGTTTCTAGTTGTGGAGTCTCTACTTGTGAAGTTTCCATTTGTGGTGTTTCTAGCTGTGGAGTTCCTAGTTGCGGAGTTTCTAGATGCAGAGTTTCTAGTTGCGGAGTTTTCTAGTTGTGGAGATTCGAGTGGCGGAGTTTCTAGTTGCGGAGTTCCAAGTTGTGGAGTTTCCAGTTGTGGAGTTTCTAGTTGTGAAGTTTTTAGTTGTGGCGGATCTAGTAGCGGCGTTTCAAGTTGTGGAGTTGATAGTTTTGGATTTTGAAGTTGTAGAGTTAATAGTTGCGAATCGTCTAGTTGTGAAGTTTCTAGTTGCGGAGTTTTCTAGTTGCTGAGTCTGTAGTTGTGGAGTTTTTAGTTTTGGAGTTTCTAGTTGTGGATTTTCTAGCTGTGGAGTTTCTAGTTGCGGAGTTTCTGGTTGTGGAGTTTCTAGTTGTGGAGTTACTAGTTGTGGAGTTTGTAGTTTTGGAGTATCTATTTGTTGGGTTTGAAGCTGTGGAGTTTCTGGCTGTGGAGTTTCTAGTTGTGGAGTTTCTAGTTGTTGAGTTTCTGGTTGCCGAGTTTCTAGTTGCGAAGTCTCAAGCCGTGGAGTTTCTAGCTGCGGAGTTTCTAGTTGCGGAGCTTCTAGTTGCGGAGTTTCTAGTTGCGGAGTTTCTAGTTGTGGATTTTGTAGTTGTGGAGTATATAGTTGTGGTGTTTCAAGTTGTGGAGTTTCTAGTTGCGAGTTCTTTAGTTGCGAAGTCTCAAGTTGTAGAGTTTCTAGCTGTGGAGTTTCTAGTTGCGGAGTTTCTAGTTGTGGAGTTTCTAGTTGTGGAGTTTTAGTTGTGGAGTCTCTAGTTGTGGAGTATCTAGTTGTGGAGTGTCTACTTGTGGAGTTTCTAGTTGTGGAGTTTCTATTTGTAGTTTTTAGTTTTGGAGTTTGTAGTTGTAGATTTTCTAGTTGCAGAGTTCCTAGTTTTGGAGTATCTAGTTAAGGAGTCTCTAATTGTGCAGTCTCTAGTTTTGGAGACTCTAGTTGTGGAGTTTCTGGTTGTGGAGTTTATAAATGTGGAATTTCTAGCTGTGGAGATTCTAGTTGCGGAGTTTCTAGTTGCAGAGTTTCTAGTTGTGGAGTTTCTAGTTGTAGAGTTTTAGTTGTGGAGTTTAAAGTTGTGGAATTTATAGGTGTGGAGTTTCTAGTTGTGGAGTTTCTAGTTTTCCGGTTTCTAGTTACGGAGTTTCTAGTTGTGGAGTTTCTAGTTGTGGAGTTTCTAGTGTTGGAGCTTTTAGTTGAGGAGTCTCTAGTTGTTGAGTTTCTAGTTGTGGAGGTTCTAGTTGTGGAGTTTCTAGTTGCGGAGCTTCTGGCTGTGGAGTTTCTAGTTGCGGAGTTTCTAGTTGCGAAGTCTCAAGTTGTGGAGTTTCTAGTTGTGGAGTTTCTAGTTGTGGAGCTTCTAGTTGTGGGGTTCGTAGTTGTGGGGTTCGTAGTTGTGGAGTTTCTAGTTGCGGAGTTTCTCGTTGTGAAGTCTCAAGTTGTGGCGTTTCTAGTTGTGGAGTTTCTAGTTGTGGAGCTTCTAGTTGTGGGGTTCGTAGTTGTGGGGTTCGTAGTTGTGGAGTTTCTAGTTGCGGAGTTTCTCGTTGTGAAGTTTCTGGTTGTGGAGTTTCTAGTTGTGGAGTTTCTAGTAGTTGAGTTTCTAGTTGTCGAGTTTCTAGTTGCGAAGTCTAAAGTCGTGGAGTTTCTAGCTGTGGAGTTTCTAGTTGCGGAGCTTCTAGTTAGGGAGTTTCTAGTTGCGGAGTTTCTAGTTGTGGATTTTGTAGTTGTGGGGTATATAGTTGTGGCGTTTCAAGTTGTGGAGTTTCTAGTTGCGGAGTTTCTTGTTGCAGAGTTTCTAGTTCCGGAGTTTTCTAGTTGTGGAGTTTCTAGTTGCGGAGTTTCTAGTTCCGGAGTTTTCTAGTTGTGGAGTTTCTAGTTGCGGAGTTTCTAGTTGTGGAGCTTCAAGTTGTGGAGTTTCTAGTTGCGGAGTCAGTAGTTGTGGGGTTTCTAGTTGTGGAGTTTCTAGTTGTGGATTTTCTAGCTGTGGAGTTTCTATTTGCGGAGTTTCTAGTTGCAGAGTTTCTAGTTGCGGTGTTTCTAGTTGTGGAGTTTCTAGTTGCTGAGTTTCTAGTTGCCGAGTTCTTTAGTTGCGAAGTCTCAAGTTGTAGAGTTTCTAGCTGTGGAGTTTCTAGTTGCGGAGTTTCTAGTTGCGGAGTTTCTAGTTGTGGAGTTTTTAGTTGTGGAGTTTCTAGTTGCGAAGTCTCAAATTGTGGAGTTTCTAGTTGTGGAGTTTCAAGTTGTGGAGCTTCTAGTTGCGGGGTTCGTAGTTGTGGGGTTCGTAGTTGTGGAGTTTCTAGTTGCGGAGTTTCAAGTTGTGGAGTTTCTCGTTGTGGAGTCTCTAGTTGTGGATTGTCTAGCTGTGGAGTTTCTAGTTGCGGAGTTTTTAGCTGTGGAGTTTCCAGTTGCGGAGCTTCTAGTTGCGGAGTTTCTAGTTGCGGAGTTTCTAGTTGTGGAATTTGTAGTTGTGGAGTATATAGTTGTGGTGTTTCAAGTTGTGGAGTTTCTAGTGGGGGAGTTTCTAGTTGCAGAGTTTCTAGTTGCGGAGTTTTCTAATTTTGGAGTTTCTAGTTGCGGAGTTTCTAGTTGTGGAGCTTCAAGTTGTGGAGTTTCTAGTTGTGGAGTTTCTAGTTGTGGAGTTTGTAGTTGTGGAGTATCTAGTTGTGGGCTTTCAAGTTGTGGAGTTTCTAGTTGTGGAGTTTCTAGTTGCGGAGTTTTCTAGTTGCGGAGTCTGTAGTTGTGGAGTTTCTAGTTGTGGAATTTCTAGTTACGGAGTATCTAGTTGTGGAGCTTTTAGTTGAGGAGTCTCTTATTGTTGAGTCTCTAGTTGTGGAATTTCTGGTTGTGGAGTGTCTAGTTGCAGAGTTTCAAGTTGTGGAGTTTCTAATTGCGGAGTCTCTAGTTGTAGAGTTTCTAGTTGCGGAGTTTCTAGCTGTGGAGATTCTAGTGGCGGAGTCTCTAGTTGTGCGGTCTGTAGTTGTGGAGTCTGTAGTTGTGGAGTTTCTAGTTGCGGAGTTTGAAGTTGTGGAGTTTCTAGCTGTGGAGTTTCTAGTTGCAGGGTTTCTAGTTGCGGAGTTTTCTAGTTGTGGAGTTTCTAGTTGCGGAGTTTCCAGTTGCGGAGTTTCAAGTTGTGGAGTTTCTGGTTGTGGAGTTCCAAGTTGTGGAATTTATATGTGTGGAGTTTCTAGTTGTGGAGTTTCTGGTTTTCGGGTTTCTAGTTACGGAGTTTCTAGTAGTGGAGTTTCTAGTTGTGGAGCTTTTAGTTGAGGAGTCTCTAGTTGTTGAGTCTCTAGTTGTTGAGTCTCTAGTTGTGGAAGTTCTAGTTGTGGAGTTTCTAGTTGCGGAGTTTCTAGTTGCAGAGTTTCTAGTTGCGGAGTTTTCTAGTTGGAGATTCTAGTGGCGGAGTTTCTAGTTGCGGAGTTTCAAGTTGTGGAGTTTCTCGTTGTGGAGTTTCTAGTTGTGGAGTTTCTAGTTGCGGAGTTTCTAGTTGTGGAGTTTCTAGTTGTGGAGTTTCTAGTAGTTGAGTTTCTAGTTGTCGAGTTTCTACTTGCGAAGTCTAAAGTCGTGGAGTTTCTAGCTGTGGAGTTTCTAGTTGCGGAGCTTCTAGTTAGGGAGTTTCTAGTTGCGGAGTTTCTAGTTGTGGATTTTGTAGTTGTGGGGTATATAGTTGTGGTGTTTCAAGTTGTGGAGTGTCTAGTTGCGGAGTTTCTAGTTGCAGAGTTTCTAGTTCCGGAGTTTTCTAGTTGTGGAGTTTCTAGTTGCGGAGTTTCTAGTTGTGGAGCTTCAAGTTGTGGAGTTTCTAGTTGCGGAGTCAGTAGTTGTGTGGTTTCTAGTTGTGGAGTTTCTAGTTGTGGATTTTCTAGCTGTGGAGTTTCTATTTGCGGAGTTTCTAGTTGCAGAGTTTCTAGTTGTGGATTTTCTAGCTGTGGAATTTCTGGTTGCAGAGTTTTTAGTTGCGGTGTTTCTAGTTGTGGAGTTTCTAGTTGTTGAGTTTCTAGTTGCCGAGTTCTTTAGTTGCGAAGTCTCAAGTTGTAGAGTTTCTAGCTGTGGAGTTTCTAGTTGCGGAGTTTCTAGTTGCGGAGTTTCTTGTTGTGGAGTTTTTAGTTGTGGAGTTTCTAGTTGCGAAGTCTCAAATTGTGGAGTTTCTAGTTGTGGAGTTTCAAGTTGTGGAGCTTCTAGTTGCGGGGTTCGTAGTTGTGGGGTTCGTAGTTGTGGAGTTTCTCGTTGTGGAGTCTCTAGTTGTGGATTGTCTAGCTGTGGAGTTTCTAGTTGCGGAGTTTTTAGTTGCGGAGTTTCTCGTTGTGAAGTTTCTAGTTGTGGAGTTTCTAGTTGTGGAGTTTCTAGTTGTGGAGTCTGTAGTTGTGGAGTATCTATTTGTTGGTTTCAAGTTGTGGAGTTTCTAGTTGTGGAGTTTCTAGTAGTTGAGTTTCTAGTTGCCGAGTTTCTAGTTGCGAAGTCTCAAGTCGTGGAGTTTTTAGCTGTGGAGTTTCCAGTTGCGGAGCTTCTAGTTGCGGAGTTTCTAGTTGCGGAGTTTCTAGTTGTGGAATTTGTAGTTGTGGAGTATATAGTTGTGGTGTTTCAAGTTGTGGAGTTTCTAGTGGGGGAGTTTCTAGTTGCAGAGTTTCTAGTTGCGGAGTTTTCTAGTTGTGGAGTTTCTAGTTGCGGAGTTTCTAGTTGTGGAGCTTCAAGTTGTGGAGCTTCTAGTTGTGGAGTTTCTAGTTGTAGAGTTTGTAGTTGTGGAGTTTCTAGTTGTGGAGCTTCAAGTTGTGGAGTTTCTCGTTGTTGAGTTTCTAGTTGTGGAGTTTGTAGTTGTGGAGTATCTAGTTGTGGACTTTCAAGTTGTGGAGTTTCTAGTTGTGGAGTTTCTAGTTGCGGAGTTTTCTAGTTGGGGAGTCTGTAGTTGTGGAGTTTCTAGTTGTGGAATTTCTAGTTGTGGAGTCTCTAGTTGCGGAGTTTCTGGTTGTGGAGTTTCTAGTTGCGGAGTAAGTAGTTGTGGGGTTTCTAGTTGTGGAGTTTCTAGTTGTGGATTTTCTAGCTGTGGAGTTTCTATTTGCGGAGTTTCTAGTTGCAGAGTTTCTAGTTGTGGATTTCCTAGCTGTGGAATTTCTGGTTGCAGAGTTTTTAGTTGCGGTGTTTCTAGTTGTGGAGTTTCTAGTTGTTGAGTTTCTAGTTGCCGAATTCTTTAGTTGCGAAGTCTCAAGTTGTAGAGTTTCTAGCTGTGGAGTTTCTAGTTGCGGAGTTTCTAGTTGCGGAGTTTCTAGTTGTAGAGTTTTTAGTTGTGGAGTCTCTAGTTGTGGAGTTTCTAGTTGTGGAGTGTCTACTTGTGGAGTTTCTAGTTGTGGAGTTTCTATTTTTAGTTTTTAGTTTTCGAGTTTGTAGTTGTGGAGTTTCTAGTTGCAGAGTTCCTAGTTTTGGAGTATCTAGTTGCGGAGTCTCTAATTGTGCAGTCTCTAGTTTTGGAGTCTATAGTTGTGGAGTTTCTGGTTGTGGAGTTTATAAATGTGGAATTTCTAGCTGTGGAGACTCTAGTTGCGGAGTTTCTAGTTGCAGAGTTTCTAGTTGTGGAGTTTCTAGTTGTGGAGTTTTAGTTGTGGAGTTTAAAGTCGTGGAATTTATAGGTGTGGAGTTTCTAGTTGTGGAGTTTCTAGTTTTCGGGTTTCTAGTTACGGAGTTTATAGTTGTGGAGTTTCTAGTTGTGGAGTTTTTAGTTGTGCAGTCTCCAGTTGTGGAGTCTGTAGTTGTGGAGTTTCTAGTTGCGGAGTTTGAAGTTGTGGAGTTTCTAGCTGTGGAGTTTCTAGTTGCAGGGTTTCTAGTTGCGGAGTTTTCTAGTTGTGGAGTTTCTAGTTGCGGAGTTTCTAGTTGCGGAATTTCAAGTTGTGGAGTTTCTTGTTGTGGAGTTTCAAGTTGTGCAATTAATAGGTGTGGAGTTTCTAGATGTGGAGTTTCTGGTTTTCGGGTTTCTAGTTACGGAGTTTCTGGTAGTGAAGTTTCTAGTTGTGGAGTTTCTAGTTGTGGAGCTTCTAGTTGTGGGGTTCGTAGTTGTGGGGTTCGTAGTTGTGGAGTTTCTAGTTGCGGAGTTTCTCGTTGTGAAGTCTCAAGTTGTGGCGTTTCTAGTTGTGGAGTTTCTAGTTGTGGAGCTTCTAGTTGTGGGGTTCGTAGTTGTGGGGTTCGTAGTTGTGGAGTTTCTAGTTGCGGAGTTTCTCGTTGTGAAGTTTCTGGTTGTGGAGTTTCTAGTTGTGGAGTTTCTAGTAGTTGAGTTTCTAGTTGTCGAGTTTCTAGTTGCGAAGTCTAAAGTCGTGGAGTTTCTAGCTGTGGAGAGTCTAGTTGCGGAGCTTCTAGTTAGGGAGTTTCTAGTTGCGGAGTTTCTAGTTGTGGATTTTGTAGTTGTGGGGTATATAGTTGTGGCGTTTCAAGTTGTGGAGTTTCTAGTTGCGGAGTTTCTTGTTGCAGAGTTTCTAGTTCCGGAGTTTTCTAGTTGTGGAGTTTCTAGTTGCGGAGTTTCTAGTTCCGGAGTTTTCTAGTTGTGGAGTTTCTAGTTGCGGAGTTTCTAGTTGTGGAGCTTCAAGTTGTGGAGTTTCTAGTTGCGGAGTCAGTAGTTGTGGGGTTTCTAGTTGTGGAGTTTCTAGTTGTGGATTTTCTAGCTGTGGAGTTTCTATTTGCGGAGTTTCTAGTTGCAGAGTTTCTAGTTGCGGTGTTTCTAGTTGTGGAGTTTCTAGTTGCTGAGTTTCTAGTTGCCGAGTTCTTTAGTTGCGAAGTCTCAAGTTGTAGAGTTTCTAGCTGTGGAGTTTCTAGTTGCGGAGTTTCTAGTTGCGGAGTTTCTAGTTGTGGAGTTTTTAGTTGTGGAGTTTCTAGTTGCGAAGTCTCAAATTGTGGAGTTTCTAGTTGTGGAGTTTCAAGTTGTGGAGCTTCTAGTTGCGGGGTTCGTAGTTGTGGGATTCGTAGTTGTGGAGTTTCTAGTTGCGGAGTTTCAAGTTGTGGAGTTTCTCGTTGTGGAGTCTCTAGTTGTGGATTGTCTAGCTGTGGAGTTTCTAGTTGCGGAGTTTTTAGCTGTGGAGTTTCCAGTTGCGGAGCTTCTAGTTGCGGAGTTTCTAGTTGCGGAGTTTCTAGTTGTGGAATTTGTAGTTGTGGAGTATATAGTTGTGGTGTTTCAAGTTGTGGAGTTTCTAGTGGGGGAGTTTCTAGTTGCAGAGTTTCTAGTTGCGGAGTTTTCTAATTTTGGAGTTTCTAGTTGCGGAGTTTCTAGTTGTGGAGCTTCAAGTTGTGGAGTTTCTAGTTGTGGAGTTTCTAGTTGTGGAGTTTGTAGTTGTGGAGTATCTAGTTGTGGGCTTTCAAGTTGTGGAGTTTCTAGTTGTGGAGTTTCTAGTTGCGGAGTTTTCTAGTTGCGGAGTCTGTAGTTGTGGAGTTTCTAGTTGTGGAATTTCTAGTTACGGAGTATCTAGTTGTGGAGCTTTTAGTTGAGGAGTCTCTTATTGTTGAGTCTCTAGTTGTGGAATTTCTGGTTGTGGAGTGTCTAGTTGCAGAGTTTCAAGTTGTGGAGTTTCTAATTGCGGAGTCTCTAGTTGTAGAGTTTCTAGTTGCGGAGTTTCTAGCTGTGGAGATTCTAGTGGCGGAGTCTCTAGTTGTGCGGTCTGTAGTTGTGGAGTCTGTAGTTGTGGAGTTTCTAGTTGCGGAGTTTGAAGTTGTGGAGTTTCTAGCTGTGGAGTTTCTAGTTGCAGGGTTTCTAGTTGCGGAGTTTTCTAGTTGTGGAGTTTCTAGTTGCGGAGTTTCCAGTTGCGGAGTTTCAAGTTGTGGAGTTTCTGGTTGTGGAGTTCCAAGTTGTGGAATTTATATGTGTGGAGTTTCTAGTTGTGGAGTTTCTGGTTTTCGGGTTTCTAGTTACGGAGTTTCTAGTAGTGGAGTTTCTAGTTGTGGAGCTTTTAGTTGAGGAGTCTCTAGTTGTTGAGTCTCTAGTTGTTGAGTCTCTAGTTGTGGAAGTTCTAGTTGTGGAGTTTCTAGTTGCGGAGTTTCTAGTTGCAGAGTTTCTAGTTGCGGAGTTTTCTAGTTGGAGATTCTAGTGGCGGAGTTTCTAGTTGCGGAGTTTCAAGTTGTGGAGTTTCTCGTTGTGGAGTTTCTAGTTGTGGAGTTTCTAGTTGCGGAGTTTCTAGTTGTGGAGTTTCTAGTTGTGGAGTTTCTAGTAGTTGAGTTTCTAGTTGTCGAGTTTCTACTTGCGAAGTCTAAAGTCGTGGAGTTTCTAGCTGTGGAGTTTCTAGTTGCGGAGCTTCTAGTTAGGGAGTTTCTAGTTGCGGAGTTTCTAGTTGTGGATTTTGTAGTTGTGGGGTATATAGTTGTGGTGTTTCAAGTTGTGGAGTGTCTAGTTGCGGAGTTTCTAGTTGCAGAGTTTCTAGTTCCGGAGTTTTCTAGTTGTGGAGTTTCTAGTTGCGGAGTTTCTAGTTGTGGAGCTTCAAGTTGTGGAGTTTCTAGTTGCGGAGTCAGTAGTTGTGTGGTTTCTAGTTGTGGAGTTTCTAGTTGTGGATTTTCTAGCTGTGGAGTTTCTATTTGCGGAGTTTCTAGTTGCAGAGTTTCTAGTTGTGGATTTTCTAGCTGTGGAATTTCTGGTTGCAGAGTTTTTAGTTGCGGTGTTTCTAGTTGTGGAGTTTCTAGTTGTTGAGTTTCTAGTTGCCGAGTTCTTTAGTTGCGAAGTCTCAAGTTGTAGAGTTTCTAGCTGTGGAGTTTCTAGTTGCGGAGTTTCTAGTTGCGGAGTTTCTTGTTGTGGAGTTTTTAGTTGTGGAGTTTCTAGTTGCGAAGTCTCAAATTGTGGAGTTTCTAGTTGTGGAGTTTCAAGTTGTGGAGCTTCTAGTTGCGGGGTTCGTAGTTGTGGGGTTCGTAGTTGTGGAGTTTCTCGTTGTGGAGTCTCTAGTTGTGGATTGTCTAGCTGTGGAGTTTCTAGTTGCGGAGTTTTTAGTTGCGGAGTTTCTCGTTGTGAAGTTTCTAGTTGTGGAGTTTCTAGTTGTGGAGTTTCTAGTTGTGGAGTCTGTAGTTGTGGAGTATCTATTTGTTGGTTTCAAGTTGTGGAGTTTCTAGTTGTGGAGTTTCTAGTAGTTGAGTTTCTAGTTGCCGAGTTTCTAGTTGCGAAGTCTCAAGTCGTGGAGTTTTTAGCTGTGGAGTTTCCAGTTGCGGAGCTTCTAGTTGCGGAGTTTCTAGTTGCGGAGTTTCTAGTTGTGGAATTTGTAGTTGTGGAGTATATAGTTGTGGTGTTTCAAGTTGTGGAGTTTCTAGTGGGGGAGTTTCTAGTTGCAGAGTTTCTAGTTGCGGAGTTTTCTAGTTGTGGAGTTTCTAGTTGCGGAGTTTCTAGTTGTGGAGCTTCAAGTTGTGGAGCTTCTAGTTGTGGAGTTTCTAGTTGTAGAGTTTGTAGTTGTGGAGTTTCTAGTTGTGGAGCTTCAAGTTGTGGAGTTTCTCGTTGTTGAGTTTCTAGTTGTGGAGTTTGTAGTTGTGGAGTATCTAGTTGTGGACTTTCAAGTTGTGGAGTTTCTAGTTGTGAAGTTTCTAGTTGCGGAGTTTTCTAGTTGGGGAGTCTGTAGTTGTGGAGTTTCTAGTTGTGGAATTTCTAGTTGTGGAGTCTCTAGTTGCGGAGTTTCTGGTTGTGGAGTTTCTAGTTGCGGAGTAAGTAGTTGTGGGGTTTCTAGTTGTGGAGTTTCTAGTTGTGGATTTTCTAGCTGTGGAGTTTCTATTTGCGGAGTTTCTAGTTGCAGAGTTTCTAGTTGTGGATTTCCTAGCTGTGGAATTTCTGGTTGCAGAGTTTTTAGTTGCGGTGTTTCTAGTTGTGGAGTTTCTAGTTGTTGAGTTTCTAGTTGCCGAATTCTTTAGTTGCGAAGTCTCAAGTTGTAGAGTTTCTAGCTGTGGAGTTTCTAGTTGCGGAGTTTCTAGTTGCGGAGTTTCTAGTTGTAGAGTTTTTAGTTGTGGAGTCTCTAGTTGTGGAGTTTCTAGTTGTGGAGTGTCTACTTGTGGAGTTTCTAGTTGTGGAGTTTCTATTTTTAGTTTTTAGTTTTCGAGTTTGTAGTTGTGGAGTTTCTAGTTGCAGAGTTCCTAGTTTTGGAGTATCTAGTTGCGGAGTCTCTAATTGTGCAGTCTCTAGTTTTGGAGTCTATAGTTGTGGAGTTTCTGGTTGTGGAGTTTATAAATGTGGAATTTCTAGCTGTGGAGACTCTAGTTGCGGAGTTTCTAGTTGCAGAGTTTCTAGTTGTGGAGTTTCTAGTTGTGGAGTTTTAGTTGTGGAGTTTAAAGTCGTGGAATTTATAGGTGTGGAGTTTCTAGTTGTGGAGTTTCTAGTTTTCGGGTTTCTAGTTACGGAGTTTATAGTTGTGGAGTTTATAGTTGTGGAGTTTTTAGTTGTGCAGTCTCCAGTTGTGGAGTCTGTAGTTGTGGAGTTTCTAGTTGCGGAGTTTGAAGTTGTGGAGTTTCTAGCTGTGGAGTTTCTAGTTGCAGGGTTTCTAGTTGCGGAGTTTTCTAGTTGTGGAGTTTCTAGTTGCGGAGTTTCTAGTTGCGGAATTTCAAGTTGTGGAGTTTCTTGTTGTGGAGTTTCAAGTTGTGCAATTAATAGGTGTGGAGTTTCTAGATGTGGAGTTTCTGGTTTTCGGGTTTCTAGTTACGGAGTTTCTGGTAGTGAAGTTTCTAGTTGTGGAGCTTTTAGTTGAGGAGTCTCTAGTTGTTGAGTCTCTAGTTGTTGAGTCTCTAGTTGTTGAGTCTCTAGTTGTGGAAGTTCTAGTTGTGGAGTTTCTAGTTGCGGAGTTTCTAGATGCAGAGTTTCTAGTTGCGGAGTTTTCTAGTTGTGGAGATTCTAGTGGCGGAGTTTCTAGTTGCGGAGTTTCAAGTTGTGGAGTTTTTCGTTGTGGAGTTTCTAGTTGTGGAGTTTCTAGTTGTGGAGTTTCTAGTTGTGGAGTTTCTAGTTGTGGAGTTTCTAGTAGTTGAGTTTCTAGTTGTCGAGTTTCTAGTTGCGAAGTCTACAGTCGTGGAGTTTCTAGCTGTGGAGTTTCTAGTTGCGGAGCTTCTAGTTAGGGAGTTCCTAGTTGCGGAGTTTCTAGTTGTGGATTTTGTAGTTGTGGGGTATATAGTTGTGGTGTTGCAAGTTGGGGAGTTTCTAGTTGCGGAGTTTCTAGTTGCAGAGTTTCTAGTTCCGGAGTTTTCTAGTTGTGGAGTTTCTAGTTGCGGAGTTTCTAGTTGTGGAGCTTCAAGTTGTGGAGTTTCTCGTTGTGGAGTTTCTAGTTGTGGAGTTTGTAGTTGTGGAGCATCTAGTTGTGGACTTTCAAGTTGTGGAGTTTCTAGTTGTAGAGTTTCTAGTTGCGCAGTTTTCTAGTTGGGGAGTCTGTAGTTGTGGAGTTTCTAGTTGTGGAATTTCTAGTTGTGGAGTCGCTAGTTGCGGAGTGAGTTTCTAGTTGCGGAGTTTCTGGTTGTGGAGTTTCTAGTTGCGGAGTCAGTAGTTGTGGGGTTTCTAGTTGTGGAGCTTCTAGTTGTGGATTTTCTAGCTGTGGAGTTTCTATTTGCGGAGTTTCTAGTTGCAGAGTTTCTAGTTGTGGATTTTCTAGATGTGGAATTTCTGGTTGCAGAGTTTTTAGTTGCGGTGTTTCTAGTTGTGGAGTTTCTAGTTTTTGAGTTTCTAGTTGCCGAGTTCTTTAGTTGCGAAGTCTCAAGTTGTAGAGTTTCTAGCTGTGGAGTTTCTAGTTGCGGAGTTTCTAGTTGTGGAGTTTCTAGTTGTGGAGTTTTTAGTTGTGGAGTCTCTAGTTGTGGAGTATCTAGTTGTGGAGTGTCTACTTGTGGAGTTTCTAGTTGTGGAGTTTCTATTTGTAGTTTTTAGTTTTGGAGTTTGTAGTTGTAGATTTTCTAGTTGCAGAGTTCCTAGTTTTGGAGTATCTAGTTAAGGAGTCTCTAATTGTGCAGTCTCTAGTTTTGGAGTCTCTAGTTGTGGAGTTTCTGGTTGTGGAGTTTATAAATGCGGAATTTCTAGCTGTGGAGATTCTAGTTGCAGAGTTTCTAGTTGTGGAGTTTCTAGTTGTAGAGTTTTAGTTGTGGAGTTTATAGTTGTGGAATTTATAGGTGTGGAGTTTCTAGTTGTGGAGTTTCTAGTTTTCCGGTTTCTAGTTACGGAGTTTCTAGTTGTGGAGTTTCTAGTTGTGGAGTTTCTAGTGTTGGAGCTTTTAGTTGAGGAGTCTCTAGTTGTTGAGTTTCTAGTTGTGGAGGTTCTAGTTGTGGAGTTTCTAGTTGCGGAGTTTCTGGCTGTGGAGTTTCTAGTTGCGGAGTTTCTAGTTGCGAAGTCTCAAGTTGTGGAGTTTCTAGTTGTGGAGTTTCTAGTTGTGGAGCTTCTAGTTGTGGAGTTCGTAGTTGTGGGGTTCGTAGTTGTGGAGTTTCTAGTTGCGGAGTTTCTCGTTGTGAAGTCTCAAGTTGTGGCGTTTCTAGTTGTGGAGTTTCTAGTTGTGGAGCTTCTAGTTGTGGGGTTCGTAGTTGTGGGGTTCGTAGTTGTGGAGTTTCTAGTTGCGGAGTTTCTCGTTGTGAAGTTTCTGGTTGTGGAGTTTCTAGTTGTGGAGTTTCTAGTAGTTGAGTTTCTAGTTGTCGAGTTTCTAGTTGCGAAGTCTAAAGTCGTGGAGTTTCTAGCTGTGGAGTTTCTAGTTGCGGAGCTTCTAGTTAGGGAGTTTCTAGTTGCGGAGTTTCTAGTTGTGGATTTTGTAGTTGTGGGGTATATAGTTGTGGTGTTTCAAGTTGTGGAGTTTCTAGTTGCGGAGTTTCTTGTTGCAGAGTTTCTAGTTCCGGAGTTTTCTAGTTGTGGAGTTTCTAGTTGCGGAGTTTCTAGTTGTGGAGCTTCAAGTTGTGGAGTTTCTAGTTGCGGAGTCAGTAGTTGTGGGGTTTCTAGTTGTGGAGTTTCTAGTTGTGGATTTTCTAGCTGTGGAGTTTCTATTTGCGGAGTTTCTAGTTGCAGAGTTTCTAGTTGTGGATTTTCTAGCTGTGGAATTTCTGGTTGCAGAGTTTTTAGTTGCGGTGTTTCTAGTTGTGGAGTTTCTAGTTGTTGAGTTTCTAGTTGCCGAGTTCTTTAGTTGCGAAGTTTCAAGTTGTGGAGTTTCTAGTTGTGGAGTTTCTAGTTGTGGGGTTCATAGTTGTGGGGTTCGTAGTTGTGCAGTTTCTAGTTGCAGAGTTTCTCGTTGTGAAGTCTCAAGTTGTGGAGTTTCTAGTTGTGGAGTTTCTAGTTGTGGAGCTTCTAGTTGTGGGGTTCGTAGTTGTGGGGTTCGTAGTTGTGGAGTTTCTAATTGCGGAGTTTCTCGTTGTGAAGTTTCTAGTTGTGGAGTTTCTAGTTGTGGAGTTTCTAGTAGTTGAGTTTCTAGTTGCCGAGTTTCTAGTTGCGAAGTCTCAAGTCGTGGAGTTTTTAGCTGTAGAGTTTCTAGTTGCAGAGCTTCTAGTTGCGGAGTTTCTAGTTGCGGAGTTTCTAGTTGTGGAATTTGTAGTTGTGGAGTATATAGTTGTGGTGTTTCAGGTTGTGGAGTTTCTAGTGGCGGAGTTTCTAGTTGCAGAGTTTCTAGTTGCGGAGTTTTCTAATTTTGGAGTTTCTAGTTGCGGAGTTTCTAGTTGTGGAGCTTCAAGTTGTGGAGTTTCTAGTTGTGGAGTTTGTAGTTGTGGAGTATCTAGTTGTGGGCTTTCAAGTTGTGGAGTTTCTAGTTGTGAGTTTCTAGTTGCGGAGTTTTCTAGTTGCGGCGTCTGTAGTTGTGGAGTTTCTAGTTGTGGAATTTCTAGTTACGGAGTTTCTAGTTGTGGAGCTTTTAGTTGAGGAGTCTCTAGTTGTTGAGTCTCTAGTTGTGGAATTTCTGGTTGTGGAGTGTCTAGTTGCAGAGTTTCAAGTTGTGGAGTTTCTAGTTGCGGAGTCTCTAGTTGTAGAGTTTCTAGTTGCGGAGTTTCTAGCTGTGGAGATTCTAGTGGCGGGGTCTCTAGTTGTGCAGTCTGTAGTTGTGGAGTCTGTAGTTGTGGAGTTTCTAGTTGCGGAGTTTGAAGTTGTGGAGTTTCTAGCTGTGGAGTTTCTAGTTGCAGGGTTTCTAGTTGCGGAGTTTTCTAGTTGTGGAGTTTCTAGTTGCGGAGTTTCTAGTTGCGGAGTTTCAAGTTGTGGAGTTTCTGGTTGTGGAGTTTCAAGTTGTGGAATTTATAGGTGTGGAGTTTCTAGTTGTGGAGTTTCTGGTTTTCGGGTTTCTAGTTACGGAGTTTCTAGTAGTGGAGTTTCTAGTTGTGGAGCCTTTAGTTGAGGAGTCTCTAGTTGTTGAGTCTCTAGTTGCTGAGTCTCAAGTTGTGGAAGTTCTAGTTGTGGAGCTTCTAGTTGCGGAGTTTCTAGTTGCAGAGTTTCTAGTTGCGGAGTTTTCTAGTTGGAGATTCTAGTGGCGGAGTTTCTAGTGGCGGCGTTTCAAGTTGTGGAGTTGATAGTTTTGGATTTTGAAGTTGTAGAGTTGATAGTTGCGAATCGTCTAGTTGTTGAGTTTCTAGTTGCCGAGTTCTTTAGTTGCGAAGTCTCAAGTTGTAGAGTTTCTAGCTGTGGAGTTTCTAGTTGCGGAGTTTCTAGTTGCGGAGTTTCTAGTTGTGGAGTTTTTAGTTGTTGAGTTTCTAGTTGCCGAATTCTTTAGTTGCGAAGTCTCAAGTTGTAGAGTTTCTAGCTGTGGAGTTTCTAGTTGCGGAGTTTCTAGTTGCGGAGTTTCTAGTTGTGGAGTTTTTAGTTGTGGAGTCTCTAGTTGTGGAGTTTCTAGTTGTGGAGTGTCTACTTGTGGAGTTTCTAGTTGTGGAGTTTCTATTTTTAGTTTTTAGTTTTCGAGTTTGTAGTTGTGGAGTTTCTAGTTGCAGAGTTCCTAGTTTTGGAGTATCTAGTTGCGGAGTCTCTAATTGTGCAGTCTCTAGTTTTGGAGTCTATAGTTGTGGAGTTTCTGGTTGTGGAGTTTATAAATGTGGAATTTCTAGCTGTGGAGACTCTAGTTGCGGAGTTTCTAGTTGCAGAGTTTCTAGTTGTGGAGTTTCTAGTTGTGGAGTTTTAGTTGTGGAGTTTAAAGTCGTGGACTTTATAGGTGTGGAGTTTCTAGTTGTGGAGTTTCTAGTTTTCGGGTTTCTAGTTACGGAGTTTCTAGTTGTGGAGTTTCTAGTTGTGGAGTTTTTAGTTGTGCAGTCTCCAGTTGTGGAGTCTGTAGTTGTGGAGTTTCTAGTTGCGGAGTTTGAAGTTGTGGAGTTTCTAGCTGTGGAGTTTCTAGTTGCAGGGTTTCTAGTTGCGGAGTTTTCTAGTTGTGGAGTTTCTAGTTGCGGAGTTTCTAGTTGCGGAGTTTCAAGTTGTGGAGTTTCTTGTTGTGGAGTTTCAAGTTGTGCAATTAATAGGTGTGGAGTTTCTAGATGTGGAGTTTCTGGTTTTCGGGTTTCTAGTTACGGAGTTTCTGGTAGTGAAGTTTCTAGTTGTGGAGCTTTTAGTTGAGGAGTCTCTAGTTGTTGAGTCTCTAGTTGTTGAGTCTCTAGTTGTTGAGTCTCTAGTTGTGGAAGTTCTAGTTGTGGAGTTTCTAGTTGCGGAGTTTCTAGATGCAGAGTTTCTAGTTGCGGAGTTTTCTAGTTGTGGAGATTCTAGTGGCGGAGTTTCTAGTTGCGGAGTTTCAAGTTGTGGAGTTTTTCGTTGTGGAGTTTCTAGTTGTGGAGTTTCTAGTTGTGGAGTTTCTAGTTGTGGAGTTTCTAGTTGTGGAGTTTCTAGTAGTTGAGTTTCTAGTTGTCGAGTTTCTAGTTGCGAAGTCTACAGTCGTGGAGTTTCTAGCTGTGGAGTTTCTAGTTGCGGAGCTTCTAGTTAGGGAGTTCCTAGTTGCGGAGTTTCTAGTTGTGGATTTTGTAGTTGTGGGGTATATAGTTGTGGTGTTGCAAGTTGGGGAGTTTCTAGTTGCGGAGTTTCTAGTTGCAGAGTTTCTAGTTCCGGAGTTTTCTAGTTGTGGAGTTTCTAGTTGCGGAGTTTCTAGTTGTGGAGCTTCAAGTTGTGGAGTTTCTCGTTGTGGAGTTTCTAGTTGTGGAGTTTGTAGTTGTGGAGCATCTAGTTGTGGACTTTCAAGTTGTGGAGTTTCTAGTTGTAGAGTTTCTAGTTGCGCAGTTTTCTAGTTGGGGAGTCTGTAGTTGTGGAGTTTCTAGTTGTGGAATTTCTAGTTGTGGAGTCGCTAGTTGCGGAGTGAGTTTCTAGTTGCGGAGTTTCTGGTTGTGGAGTTTCTAGTTGCGGAGTCAGTAGTTGTGGGGTTTCTAGTTGTGGAGCTTCTAGTTGTGGATTTTCTAGCTGTGGAGTTTCTATTTGCGGAGTTTCTAGTTGCAGAGTTTCTAGTTGTGGATTTTCTAGATGTGGAATTTCTGGTTGCAGAGTTTTTAGTTGCGGTGTTTCTAGTTGTGGAGTTTCTAGTTTTTGAGTTTCTAGTTGCCGAGTTCTTTAGTTGCGAAGTCTCAAGTTGTAGAGTTTCTAGCTGTGGAGTTTCTAGTTGCGGAGTTTCTAGTTGTGGAGTTTCTAGTTGTGGAGTTTTTAGTTGTGGAGTCTCTAGTTGTGGAGTATCTAGTTGTGGAGTGTCTACTTGTGGAGTTTCTAGTTGGGGAGTTTCTATTTGTAGTTTTTAGTTTTGGAGTTTGTAGTTGTAGATTTTCTAGTTGCAGAGTTCCTAGTTTTGGAGTATCTAGTTAAGGAGTCTCTAATTGTGCAGTCTCTAGTTTTGGAGTCTCTAGTTGTGGAGTTTCTGGTTGTGGAGTTTATAAATGCGGAATTTCTAGCTGTGGAGATTCTAGTTGCAGAGTTTCTAGTTGTGGAGTTTCTAGTTGTAGAGTTTTAGTTGTGGAGTTTATAGTTGTGGAATTTATAGGTGTGGAGTTTCTAGTTGTGGAGTTTCTAGTTTTCCGGTTTCTAGTTACGGAGTTTCTAGTTGTGGAGTTTCTAGTTGTGGAGTTTCTAGTGTTGGAGCTTTTAGTTGAGGAGTCTCTAGTTGTTGAGTTTCTAGTTGTGGAGGTTCTAGTTGTGGAGTTTCTAGTTGTGGAGTTTCTGGCTGTGGAGTTTCTAGTTGCGGAGTTTCTAGTTGCGAAGTCTCAAGTTGTGGAGTTTCTAGTTGTGGAGTTTCTAGTTGTGGAGCTTCTAGTTGTGGAGTTCGTAGTTGTGGGGTTCGTAGTTGTGGAGTTTCTAGTTGCGGAGTTTCTCGTTGTGAAGTCTCAAGTTGTGGCGTTTCTAGTTGTGGAGTTTCTAGTTGTGGAGCTTCTAGTTGTGGGGTTCGTAGTTGTGGGGTTCGTAGTTGTGGAGTTTCTAGTTGCGGAGTTTCTCGTTGTGAAGTTTCTGGTTGTGGAGTTTCTAGTTGTGGAGTTTCTAGTAGTTGAGTTTCTAGTTGTCGAGTTTCTAGTTGCGAAGTCTAAAGTCGTGGAGTTTCTAGCTGTGGAGTTTCTAGTTGCGGAGCTTCTAGTTAGGGAGTTTCTAGTTGCGGAGTTTCTAGTTGTGGATTTTGTAGTTGTGGGGTATATAGTTGTGGTGTTTCAAGTTGTGCAGTTTCTAGTTGCGGAGTTTCTTGTTGCAGAGTTTCTAGTTCCGGAGTTTTCTAGTTGTGGAGTTTCTAGTTGCGGAGTTTCTAGTTGTGGAGCTTCAAGTTGTGGAGTTTCTAGTTGCGGAGTCAGTAGTTGTGGGGTTTCTAGTTGTGGAGTTTCTAGTTGTGGATTTTCTAGCTGTGGAGTTTCTATTTGCGGAGTTTCTAGTTGCAGAGTTTCTAGTTGTGGATTTTCTAGCTGTGGAATTTCTGGTTGCAGAGTTTTTAGTTGCGGTGTTTCTAGTTGTGGAGTTTCTAGTTGTTGAGTTTCTAGTTGCCGAGTTCTTTAGTTGCGAAGTTTCAAGTTGTGGAGTTTCTAGTTGTGGAGTTTCTAGTTGTGGGGTTCATAGTTGTGGGGTTCGTAGTTGTGCAGTTTCTAGTTGCAGAGTTTCTCGTTGTGAAGTCTCAAGTTGTGGAGTTTCTAGTTGTGGAGTTTCTAGTTGTGGAGCTTCTAGTTGTGGGGTTCGTAGTTGTGGGGTTCGTAGTTGTGGAGTTTCTAGTTGCGGAGTTTCTCGTTGTGAAGTTTCTAGTTGTGGAGTTTTTAGTTGTGGAGTTTCTAGTAGTTGAGTTTCTAGTTGCCGAGTTTCTAGTTGCGAAGTCTCAAGTCGTGGAGTTTTTAGCTGTAGAGTTTCTAGTTGCAGAGCTTCTAGTTGCGGAGTTTCTAGTTGCGGAGTTTCTAGTTGTGGAATTTGTAGTTGTGGAGTATATAGTTGTGGTGTTTCAGGTTGTGGAGTTTCTAGTGGCGGAGTTTCTAGTTGCAGAGTTTCTAGTTGCGGAGTTTTCTAATTTTGGAGTTTCTAGTTGCGGAGTTTCTAGTTGTGGAGCTTCAAGTTGTGGAGTTTCTAGTTGTGGAGTTTCTAGTTGTGGAGTATCTAGTTGTGGGCTTTCAAGTTGTGGAGTTTCTAGTTGTGAGTTTCTAGTTGCGGAGTTTTCTAGTTGCGGCGTCTGTAGTTGTGGAGTTTCTAGTTGTGGAATTTCTAGTTACGGAGTTTCTAGTTGTGGAGCTTTTAGTTGAGGAGTCTCTAGTTGTTGAGTCTCTAGTTGTGGAATTTCTGGTTGTGGAGTGTCTAGTTGCAGAGTTTCAAGTTGTGGAGTTTCTAGTTGCGGAGTCTCTAGTTGTAGAGTTTCTAGTTGCGGAGTTTCTAGCTGTGGAGATTCTAGTGGCGGGGTCTCTAGTTGTGCAGTCTGTAGTTGTGGAGTCTGTAGTTGTGGAGTTTCTAGTTGCGGAGTTTGAAGTTGTGGAGTTTCTAGCTGTGGAGTTTCTAGTTGCAGGGTTTCTAGTTGCGGAGTTTTCTAGTTGTGGAGTTTCTAGTTGCGGAGTTTCTAGTTGCGGAGTTTCAAGTTGTGGAGTTTCTGGTTGTGGAGTTTCAAGTAGTGGAATTTATAGGTGTGGAGTTTCTAGTTGTGGAGTTTCTGGTTTTCGGGTTTCTAGTTACGAAGTTTCTAGTAGTGGAGTTTCTAGTTGTGGAGCCTTTAGTTGAGGAGTCTCTAGTTGTTGAGTCTCTAGTTGCTGAGTCTCAAGTTGTGGAAGTTCTAGTTGTGGAGTTTCTAGTTGCGGAGTTTCTAGTTGCAGAGTTTCTAGTTGCGGAGTTTTCTAGTTGGAGATTCTAGTGGCGGAGTTTCTAGTGGCGGCGTTTCAAGTTGTGGAGTTGATAGTTTTGGATTTTGAAGTTGTAGAGTTGATAGTTGCGAATCGTCTAGTTGTTGAGTTTCTAGTTGCCGAGTTCTTTAGTTGCGAAGTCTCAAGTTGTAGAGTTTCTAGCTGTGGAGTTTCTAGTTGCGGAGTTTCTAGTTGCGGAGTTTCTAGTTGTGGAGTTTTTAGTTGTGGAGTTTCTAGTTGCGAAGTCTCAAGTTGTGGAGTTTCTAGTTGTGGAGTTTCAAGTTGTGGAGCTTCTAGTTGCGGGGTTCATAGTTGTGGGGTTCGTAGTTGTGGAGTTTCTAGTTGCGGAGTTTCAAGTTGTAGAGTTTCTCGTTGTGGAGTCTCTAGTTGTGGATTGTCTAGCTGTGGAGTTTCTAGTTGCGGAGTTTTTAGTTGCGGAGTTTCTCGTTGTGAAGTTTCTAGTTGTGGAGTTTCTAGTTGTGGAGTTTCTAGTTGTGGAGTCTGTAGTTGTGGAGTATCTATTTGTTGGGTTTCAAGTTGTGGAGTTTCTAGTTGTGGAGTTTCTAGTAGTTGAGTTTCTAGTTGCCGAGTTTCTAGTTGCGAAGTCTCAAGTCGTGGAGTTTTTAGCTGTGGAGTTTCCAGTTGCGGAGCTTCTAGTTGCGGAGTTTCTAGTTGCAGAGTTTCTAGTTGTGGAATTTGTAGTTGTGGAGTATATAGTTGTGGTGTTTCAAGTTGTGGAGTTTCTAGCTGTGGAGTTTCTAGTTGCAGGGTTTCTAGTTGCGGAGTTTTCTAGTTGTGGAGTTTCTAGTTGCGGAGTTTCTAGCTGCGGAGTTTCAAGTTGTGGAGTTTCTAGTTGTGGAGTTTTTAGTTGTGGAGTCTCTAGTTGTGGAGTCCCTAGTTGTGGAGTTTCTATTTGTGGAGTGTCTACTTGTGGAGTTTCTAGTTGTGGAGTTTCTAGCTGTGGAGTTTCTAGTTGCAGGGTTTCTAGTTTCGGAGTAGCTGTGGAGTTTCTAGTTGCGGAGTCTGTAGTTGTGCTGTCTCTGGTTTTAGAGTCTCTGGTTGTGGAGTTTCTAGTTGTGGAGTTTCTAGTTGCGAAGTGTCTAGTTATGGAGTTGTAAAGTTTCTAGTTGTGGAGTTTCTAGTTGCGGAGTTTCTAGCTGTGGAGTTTCAAGTTACGGAGTCTCTAGTTATGCAGTCTCTAGTTGTGGAGTCTCTGGCTGTGGAGTTTGTAGTTGTGGAGTTTCTAGTTGTGGAGTCTCTAGTTGTGGAGTTTCTAGTTGTGGAGTTTCTAGTTGGGAAGTCTCAAGTTGTGGAGTTTCTAGTTGTGGAGTTTCTAGTTGAGGAGTTCCAAGTTGTGGAGTTTCCAGTTGTGGAGTTTCTAGTTGTGAAGTTTTTAGTTGTGGCGGATCTAGTAGCGGCGTTTCAAGTTGTGGAGTTGATAGTTTTAGATTTTGAAGTTGTAGAGTTAATAGTTGCGAATCGTCTAGTTGTGGAGTTTCTAGTTGCGGAGTTTTCTAGTTGCTGAGTCTGTAGTTGTGGAGTTTTTAGTTTTGGAGTTTCTAGTTGTGGATTTTCTAGCTGTGGAGTTTCTAGTTGCGGAGTTTCTGGTTGTGGAGTTTCTAGTTGTGGAGTTACTAGTTGTGGAGTTTGTAGTTTTGGAGTATCTATTTGTTGGGTTTGAAGCTGTGGAGTTTCTGGCTTTGGAGTTTCTAGTTGTGGAGTTTCTAGTTGTTGAGTTTCTGGTTGCCGAGTTTCTAGTTGCGAAGTCTCAAGTCGTGGAGTTTCTAGCTGCGGAGTTTCTAGTTGCAGAGTTTCTAGTTCCGGAGTTTTCTAGTTGTGGAGTTTCTACTTGCGGAGTTTCTAGTTGTGGAGCTTCAAGTTGTGGAGTTTCTAGTTGCGGAGTCAGTAGTTGTGGGGTTTCTAGTTGTGGAGTTTCTAGTTGTGGATTTTCTAGCTGTGGAGTTTCTATTTGCGGAGTTTCTAGTTGCAGAGTTTCTAGTTGTGGATTTTCTAGCTGTGGAATTTCTGATTGCAGAGTTTTTAGTTGCGGTGTTTCTAGTTGTGGAGTTTCTAGTTGTTGAGTTTCTAGTTGCCGAGTTCTTTAGTTGCGAAGTCTCAAGTTGTAGAGTTTCTAGCTGTGGAGTTTCTAGTTGCGGAGTTTCTAGTTGCGAAGTTTCTAGTTGTGGAGTTTCTAGTTGCGGAGTTTCTAGTTGCGAAGTCTCAAGTTGTGGAGTTTCTAGTTGTGGAGTTTCTAGTTGTGGAGCTTCTAGTTGTGGAGTTCGTAGTTGTGGGGTTCGTAGTTGTGGAGTTTCTAGTTGCGGAGTTTCTCGTTGTGAAGTCTCAAGTTGTGGCGTTTCTAGTTGTGGAGTTTCTAGTTGTGGAGCTTCTAGTTGTGGGGTTCGTAGTTGTGGGGTTCGTAGTTGTGGAGTTTCTAGTTGCGGAGTTTCTCGTTGTGAAGTTTCTGGTTGTGGAGTTTCTAGTTGTGGAGTTTCTAGTAGTTGAGTTTCTAGTTGTCGAGTTTCTAGTTGCGAAGCATAAGTCGTGGAGTTTCTAGCTGTGGAGTTTCTAGTTGCGGAGCTTCTAGTTAGGGAGTTTCTAGTTGCGGAGTTTCTAGTTGTGGATTTTGTAGTTGTGGGGTATATAGTTGTGGTGTTTCAAGTTGTGGAGTTTCTAGTTGCGGAGTTTCTTGTTGCAGAGTTTCTAGTTCCGGAGTTTTCTAGTTGTGGAGTTTCTAGTTGCGGAGTTTCTAGTTGTGGAGCTTCAAGTTGTGGAGTTTCTAGTTGCGGAGTCAGTAGTTGTGGGGTTTCTAGTTGTGGAGTTTCTAGTTGTGGATTTTCTAGCTGTGGAGTTTCTATTTGCGGAGTTTCTAGTTGCAGAGTTTCTAGTTGTGGATTTTCTAGCTGTGGAATTTCTGGTTGCAGAGTTTTTAGTTGCGGTGTTTCTAGTTGTGGAGTTTCTAGTTGTTGAGTTTCTAGTTGCCGAGTTCTTTAGTTGCGAAGTTTCAAGTTGTGGAGTTTCTAGTTGTGGAGTTTCTAGTTGTGGGGTTCATAGTTGTGGGGTTCGTAGTTGTGCAGTTTCTAGTTGCAGAGTTTCTCGTTGTGAAGTCTCAAGTTGTGGAGTTTCTAGTTGTGGAGTGTCTAGTTGTGGAGCTTCTAGTTGTGGGGTTCGTAGTTGTGGGGTTCGTAGTTGTGGAGTTTCTAGTTGCGGAGTTTCTCGTTGTGAAGTTTCTAGTTGTGGAGTTTCTAGTTGTGGAGTTTCTAGTAGTTGAGTTTCTAGTTGCCGAGTTTCTAGTTGCGAAGTCTCAAGTCGTGGAGTTTTTAGCTGTAGAGTTTCTAGTTGCAGAGCTTCTAGTTGCGGAGTTTCTAGTTGCGGAGTTTCTAGTTGTGGAATTTGTAGTTGTGGAGTATATAGTTGTGGTGTTTCAGGTTGTGGAGTTTCTAGTGGCGGAGTTTCAAGTTGCAGAGTTTCTAGTTGCGGAGTTTTCTAATTTTGGAGTTTCTAGTTGCGGAGTTTCTAGTTGTGGAGCTTCAAGTTGTGGAGTTTCTAGTTGTGGAGTTTGTAGTTGTGGAGTATCTAGTTGTGGGCTTTCAAGTTGTGGAGTTTCTAGTTGTGAGTTTCTAGTTGCGGAGTTTTCTAGTTGCGGCGTCTGTAGTTGTGGAGTTTCTAGTTGTGGAATTTCTAGTTACGGAGTTTCTAGTTGTGGAGCTTTTAGTTGAGGAGTCTCTAGTTGTTGAGTCTCTAGTTGTGGAATTTCTGGTTGTGGAGTGTCTAGTTGCAGAGTTTCAAGTTGTGGTGTTTCTAGTTGCGGAGTCTCGAGTTGTAGAGTTTCTAGTTGCGGAGTTTCTAGCTGTGGAGATTCTAGTGGCGGGGTCTCTAGTTGTGCAGTCTGTAGTTGTGGAGTCTGTAGTTGTGGAGTTTCTAGTTGCGGAGTTTGAAGTTGTGGAGTTTCTAGCTGTGGAGTTTCTAGTTGCAGGGTTTCTAGTTGCGGAGTTTTCTAGTTGTGGAGTTTCTAGTTGCGGAGTTTCTAGTTGCGGAGTTTCAAGTTGTGGAGTTTCTGGTTGTGGAGTTTCAAGTTGTGGAATTTATAGGTGTGGAGTTTCTAGTTGTGGAGTTTCTGGTTTTCGGGTTTCTAGTTACGGAGTTTCTAGTAGTGGAGTTTCTAGTTGTGGAGCCTTTAGTTGAGGAGTCTCTAGTTGTTGAGTCTCTAGTTGCTGAGTCTCAAGTTGTGGAAGTTCTAGTTGTGGAGTTTCTAGTTGCGGAGTTTCTAGTTGCAGAGTTTCTATTTGCGGAGTTTTCTAGTTGGAGATTCTAGTGGCGGAGTTTCTAGTGGCGGCGTTTCAAGTTGTGGAGTTGATAGTTTTGGATTTTGAAGTTGTAGAGTTGATAGTTGCGAATCGTCTAGTTGTTGAGTTTCTAGTTGCCGAGTTCTTTAGTTGCGAAGTCTCAAGTTGTAGAGTTTCTAGCTGTGGAGTTTCTAGTTGCGGAGTTTCTAGTTGCGGAGTTTCTAGTTGTGGAGTTTTTAGTTGTGGAGTTTCTAGTTGCGAAGTCTCAAGTTGTGGAGTTTCTAGTTGTGGAGTTTCAAGTTGTGGAGCTTCTAGTTGCGGGGTTCATAGTTGTGGGGTTCGTAGTTGTGGAGTTTCTAGTTGCGGAGTTTCAAGTTGTAGAGTTTCTCGTTGTGGAGTCTCTAGTTGTGGATTGTCTAGCTGTGGAGTTTTTAGTTGCGGAGTTTTTAGTTGCGGAGTTTCTCGTTGTGAAGTTTCTAGTTGTGGAGTTTCTAGTTGTGGAGTTTCTAGTTGTGGAGTCTGTAGTTGTGGAGTATCTATTTGTTGGGTTTCAAGTTGTGGAGTTTCTAGTTGTGGAGTTTCTAGTAGTTGAGTTTCTAGTTGCCGAGTTTCTAGTTGCGAAGTCTCAAGTCGTGGAGTTTTTAGCTGTGGAGTTTCCAGTTGCGGAGCTTCTAGTTGCGGAGTTTCTAGTTGCAGAGTTTCTAGTTGTGGAATTTGTAGTTGTGGAGTATATAGTTGTGGTGTTTCAAGTTGTGGAGTTTCTAGCTGTGGAGTTTCTAGTTGCAGGGTTTCTAGTTGCGGAGTTTTCTAGTTGTGGAGTTTCTAGTTGCGGAGTTTCTAGCTGCGGAGTTTCAAGTTGTGGAGTTTCTAGTTGTGGAGTTTCTAGTTGTGGAGTTTTTAGTTGTGGAGTCTCTAGTTGTGGAGTCCCTAGTTGTGGAGTTTCTATTTGTGGAGTGTCTACTTGTGGAGTTTCTAGTTGTGGAGTTTCTAGCTGTGGAGTTTCTAGTTGCAGGGTTTCTAGTTTCGGAGTAGCTGTGGAGTTTCTAGTTGCGGAGTCTGTAGTTGTGCTGTCTCTGGTTTTAGAGTCTCTGGTTGTGGAGTTTCTAGTTGTGGAGTTTCTAGTTGCGAAGTGTCTAGTTATGGAGTTGTAAAGTTTCTAGTTGTGGAGTTTCTAGTTGCGGAGTTTCTAGCTGTGGAGTTTCAAGTTACGGAGTCTCTAGTTATGCAGTCTCTAGTTGTGGAGTCTCTGGCTGTGGAGTTTGTAGTTGTGGAGTTTCTAGTTGTGGAGTCTCTAGTTGTGGAGTTTCTAGTTGTGGAGTTTCTAGTTGGGAAGTCTCAAGTTGTGGAGTTTCTAGTTGTGGAGTTTCTAGTTAAGGAGTTCCAAGTTGTGGAGTTTCCAGTTGTGGAGTTTCTAGTTGTGAAGTTTTTAGTTGTGGCGGATCTAGTAGCGGCGTTTCAAGTTGTGGAGTTGATAGTTTTAGATTTTGAAGTTGTAGAGTTAATAGTTGCGAATCGTCTAGTTGTGGAGTTTCTAGTTGCGGAGTTTTCTAGTTGCTGAGTCTGTAGTTGTGGAGTTTTTAGTTTTGGAGTTTCTAGTTGTGGATTTTCTAGCTGTGGAGTTTCTAGTTGCCGAGTTTCTGGTTGTGGAGTTTCTAGTTGTGGAGTTACTAGTTGTGGAGTTTGTAGTTTTGGAGTATCTATTTGTTGGGTTTGAAGCTGTGGAGTTTCTGGCTGTGGAGTTTCTAGTTGTGGAGTTTCTAGTTGTTGAGTTTCTGGTTGCCGAGTTTCTAGTTGCGAAGTCTCAAGTCGTGGAGTTTCTAGCTGCGGAGTTTCTAGTTGCAGAGTTTCTAGTTCCGGAGTTTTCTAGTTGTGGAGTTTCTACTTGCGGAGTTTCTAGTTGTGGAGCTTCAAGTTGTGGAGTTTCTAGTTGCGGAGTCAGTAGTTGTGGGGTTTCTAGTTGTGGAGTTTCTAGTTGTGGATTTTCTAGCTGTGGAGTTTCTATTTGCGGAGTTTCTAGTTGCAGAGTTTCTAGTTGTGGATTTTCTAGCTGTGGAATTTCTGATTGCAGAGTTTTTAGTTGCGGTGTTTCTAGTTGTGGAGTTTCTAGTTGTTGAGTTTCTAGTTGCCGAGTTCTTTAGTTGCGAAGTCTCAAGTTGTAGAGTTTCTAGCTGTGGAGTTTCTAGTTGCGGAGTTTCTAGTTGCGGAGTTTCTAGTTGTGGAGTTTTTAGTTGTCGAGTTTCTAGTTGCGAAGTCTCAAATTGTGGAGTTTCTAGTTGTGGAGTTTCAAGTTGTGGAGCTTCTAGTTGCGGGATTCGTAGTTGTGGGGTTCGTAGTTGTGGAGTTTCTAGTTGCGGAGTTTCAAGTTGTGGAGTTTCTCGTTGTGGAGTCTCTAGTTGTGGATTGTCTAGCTGTGGAGTTTCTAGTTGCGGAGTTTTTAGTTGCGGAGTTTCTCGTTGTGAAGTTTCTAGTTGTGGAGTTTCTAGTTGTGGAGTTTCTAGTTGTGGAGTCTGTAGTTGTGGAGTATCTATTTGTTGGGTTTCAAGTTGTGGAGTTTCTAGTTGTGGAGTTTCTAGTAGTTGAGTTTCTAGTTGCCGAGTTTCTAGTTGCGAAGTCTCAAGTCGTGGAGTTTTTAGCTGTGGAGTTTCCAGTTGCGGAGGTTCTAGTTGCGGAGTTTCTAGTTGTGGAATTTGTAGTTGTGGAGTATATAGTTGCGGAGTTTGAAGTTGTGGAGTTTCTAGCTGTGGAGTTTCTAGTTGCAGGGTTTCTAGTTGCGGAGTTTTCTAGTTGTGGAGTTTCTAGTTGCGGAGTTTCTAGTTGCGGAGTTTCAAGTTGTGGAGTTTCTGGTTGTGGAGTTTCAAGTTGTGGAATTTATAGGTGTGGAGTTTCTAGTTGTGGAGTTTCTGGTTTTTGGGTTTCTAGTTACGGAGTTTCTAGTAGTGGAGTTTCTAGTTGTGGAGCCTTTAGTTGAGGAGTCTCTAGTTGTTGAGTCTCTAGTTGTTGAGTCTCAAGTTGTGGAAGTTCTAGTTGTGGAGTTTCTAGTTGCGGAGTTTCTAGCTGCAGAGTTTCTAGTTGCGGAGTTTTCTAGTTGGAGATTCTAGTGGCGGAGTTTCTAGTGGCGGAGTTTCAAGTTGTGGAGTTTCTCGTTGTGGAGTTTCCAGTTGTGGAGTTTGTAGTTGTGAAGTTTTTAGTTGTGGCGGATCTAGTAGCGGCGTTTCAAGTTGTGGAGTTGATAGTTTTGGATTTTGAAGTTGTAGAGTTAATAGTTGCGAATCGTCTAGTTGTTGAGTTTCTAGTTGCCGAGTTCTTTAGTTGCGAAGTCTCAAGTTGTAGAGTTTCTAGCTGTGGAGTTTCTAGTTGCGGAGTTTCTAGTTGCGGAGTTTCTAGTTGTGGAGTTTTTAGTTGTGGAGTTTCTAGTTGCGAAGTCTCAAGTTGTGGAGTTTCTAGTTGTGGAGTTTCAAGTTGTGGAGCTTCTAGTTGCGGGGTTCGTAGTTGTGGGGTTCGTAGTCGTGGAGTTTCTAGTTGCGGAGTTTCAAGTTGTAGAGTTTCTCGTTGTGGAGTCTCTAGTTGTGGATTGTCTAGCTGTGAAGTTTCTAGTTGCGGAGATTTTAGTTGCGGAGTTTCTCGTTGTGAAGTTTCCAGTTGTGGAGTTTCTAGTTGTGGAGTTTCTAGTTGTGGAGTCTGTAGTTGTGGAGTATCTAGTTGTGGGCTTTCAAGTTGTGGAGTTTCTAGTTGTGAGTTTCTAGTTGCGGAGTTTTCTAGTTGCGGCGTCTGTAGTTGTGGAGTTTCTAGTTGTGGAATTTCTAGTTACGGAGTTTCTAGTTGTGGAGCTTTTAGTTGAGGAGTCTCTAGTTGTTGAGTCTCTAGTTGTGGAATTTCTGGTTGTGGAGTGTCTAGTTGCAGAGTTTCAAGTTGTGGTGTTTCTAGTTGCGGAGTCTCGAGTTGTAGAGTTTCTAGTTGCGGAGTTTCTAGCTGTGGAGATTCTAGTGGCGGGGTCTCTAGTTGTGCAGTCTGTAGTTGTGGAGTCTGTAGTTGTGGAGTTTCTAGTTGCGGAGTTTGAAGTTGTGGAGTTTCTAGCTGTGGAGTTTCTAGTTGCAGGGTTTCTAGTTGCGGAGTTTTCTAGTTGTGGAGTTTCTAGTTGCGGAGTTTCTAGTTGCGGAGTTTCAAGTTGTGGAGTTTCTGGTTGTGGAGTTTCAAGTTGTGGAATTTATAGGTGTGGAGTTTCTAGTTGTGGAGTTTCTGGTTTTCGGGTTTCTAGTTACGGAGTTTCTAGTAGTGGAGTTTCTAGTTGTGGAGCCTTTAGTTGAGGAGTCTCTAGTTGTTGAGTCTCTAGTTGCTGAGTCTCAAGTTGTGGAAGTTCTAGTTGTGGAGTTTCTAGTTGCGGAGTTTCTAGTTGCAGAGTTTCTAGTTGCGGAGTTTTCTAGTTGGAGATTCTAGTGGCGGAGTTTCTAGTGGCGGCGTTTCAAGTTGTGGAGTTGATAGTTTTGGATTTTGAAGTTGTAGAGTTGATAGTTGCGAATCGTCTAGTTGTTGAGTTTCTAGTTGCCGAGTTCTTTAGTTGCGAAGTCTCAAGTTGTAGAGTTTCTAGCTGTGGAGTTTCTAGTTGCGGAGTTTCTAGTTGCGGAGTTTCTAGTTGTGGAGTTTTTAGTTGTGGAGTTTCTAGTTGCGAAGTCTCAAGTTGTGGAGTTTCTAGTTGTGGAGTTTCTAGTTGTGGAGTTTCAAGTTGTGGAGCTTCTAGTTGCGGGGTTCATAGTTGTGGGGTTCGTAGTTGTGGAGTTTCTAGTTGCGGAGTTTCAAGTTGTAGAGTTTCTCGTTGTGGAGTCTCTAGTTGTGGATTGTCTAGCTGTGGAGTTTTTAGTTGCGGAGTTTTTAGTTGCGGAGTTTCTCGTTGTGAAGTTTCTAGTTGTGGAGTTTCTAGTTGTGGAGTTTCTAGTTGTGGAGTTTCTAGTAGTTGAGTTTCTAGTTGCCGAGTTTCTAGTTGCGAAGTCTCAAGTCGTGGAGTTTTTAGCTGTGGAGTTTCCAGTTGCGGAGCTTCTAGTTGCGGAGTTTCTAGTTGCAGAGTTTCTAGTTGTGGAATTTGTAGTTGTGGAGTATATAGTTGTGGTGTTTCAAGTTGTGGAGTTTCTAGCTGTGGAGTTTCTAGTTGCAGGGTTTCTAGTTGCGGAGTTTTCTAGTTGTGGAGTTTCTAGTTGCGGAGTTTCTAGCTGCGGAGTTTCAAGTTGTGGAGTTTCTAGTTGTGGAGTTTCTAGTTGTGGAGTTTTTAGTTGTGGAGTCTCTAGTTGTGGAGTCCCTAGTTGTGGAGTTTCTATTTGTGGAGTGTCTACTTGTGGAGTTTCTAGTTGTGGAGTTTCTAGCTGTGGAGTTTCTAGTTGCAGGGTTTCTAGTTTCGGAGTAGCTGTGGAGTTTCTAGTTGCGGAGTCTGTAGTTGTGCTGTCTCTGGTTTTAGAGTCTCTGGTTGTGGAGTTTCTAGTTGTGGAGTTTCTAGTTGCGAAGTGTCTAGTTATGGAGTTGTAAAGTTTCTAGTTGTGGAGTTTCTAGTTGCGGAGTTTCTAGCTGTGGAGTTTCAAGTTACGGAGTCTCTAGTTATGCAGTCTCTAGTTGTGGAGTCTCTGGCTGTGGAGTTTGTAGTTGTGGAGTTTCTAGTTGTGGAGTCTCTAGTTGTGGAGTTTCTAGTTGTGGAGTTTCTAGTTGGGAAGTCTCAAGTTGTGGAGTTTCTAGTTGTGGAGTTTCTAGTTGAGGAGTTCCAAGTTGTGGAGTTTCCAGTTGTGGAGTTTCTAGTTGTGAAGTTTTTAGTTGTGGCGGATCTAGTAGCGGCGTTTCAAGTTGTGGAGTTGATAGTTTTAGATTTTGAAGTTGTAGAGTTAATAGTTGCGAATCGTCTAGTTGTGGAGTTTCTAGTTGCGGAGTTTTCTAGTTGCTGAGTCTGTAGTTGTGGAGTTTTTAGTTTTGGAGTTTCTAGTTGTGGATTTTCTAGCTGTGGAGTTTCTAGTTGCGGAGTTTCTGGTTGTGGAGTTTCTAGTTGTGGAGTTACTAGTTGTGGAGTTTGTAGTTTTGGAGTATCTATTTGTTGGGTTTGAAGCTGTGGAGTTTCTGGCTGTGGAGTTTCTAGTTGTGGAGTTTCTAGTTGTTGAGTTTCTGGTTGCCGAGTTTCTAGTTGCGAAGTCTCAAGTCGTGGAGTTTCTAGCTGCGGAGTTTCTAGTTGCAGAGTTTCTAGTTCCGGAGTTTTCTAGTTGTGGAGTTTCTACTTGCGGAGTTTCTAGTTGTGGAGCTTCAAGTTGTGGAGTTTCTAGTTGCGGAGTCAGTAGTTGTGGGGTTTCTAGTTGTGGAGTTTCTAGTTGTGGATTTTCTAGCTGTGGAGTTTCTATTTGCGGAGTTTCTAGTTGCAGAGTTTCTAGTTGTGGATTTTCTAGCTGTGGAATTTCTGATTGCAGAGTTTTTAGTTGCGGTGTTTCTAGTTGTGGAGTTTCTAGTTGTTGAGTTTCTAGTTGCCGAGTTCTTTAGTTGCGAAGTCTCAAGTTGTAGAGTTTCTAGCTGTGGAGTTTCTAGTTGCGGAGTTTCTAGTTGCGGAGTTTCTAGTTGTGGAGTTTTTAGTTGTCGAGTTTCTAGTTGCGAAGTCTCAAATTGTGGAGTTTCTAGTTGTGGAGTTTCAAGTTGTGGAGCTTCTAGTTGCGGGATTCGTAGTTGTGGGGTTCGTAGTTGTGGAGTTTCTAGTTGCGGAGTTTCAAGTTGTGGAGTTTCTCGTTGTGGAGTCTCTAGTTGTGGATTGTCTAGCTGTGGAGTTTCTAGTTGCGGAGTTTTTAGTTGCGGAGTTTCTCGTTGTGAAGTTTCTAGTTGTGGAGTTTCTAGTTGTGGAGTTTCTAGTTGTGGAGTCTGTAGTTGTGGAGTATCTATTTGTTGGGTTTCAAGTTGTGGAGTTTCTAGTTGTGGAGTTTCTAGTAGTTGAGTTTCTAGTTGCCGAGTTTCTAGTTGCGAAGTCTCAAGTCGTGGAGTTTTTAGCTGTGGAGTTTCCAGTTGCGGAGGTTCTAGTTGCGGAGTTTCTAGTTGTGGAATTTGTAGTTGTGGAGTATATAGTTGCGGAGTTTGAAGTTGTGGAGTTTCTAGCTGTGGAGTTTCTAGTTGCAGGTTTCTAGTTGCGGAGTTTTCTAGTTGTGGAGTTTCTAGTTGCGGAGTTTCTAGTTGCGGAGTTTCAAGTTGTGGAGTTTCTGGTTGTGGAGTTTCAAGTTGTGGAATTTATAGGTGTGGAGTTTCAGAGTTGTGGAGTTTCTGGTTTTCGGGTTTCTAGTTACGGAGTTTCTAGTAGTGGAGTTTCTAGTTGTGGAGCCTTTAGTTGAGGAGTCTCTAGTTGTTGAGTCTCTAGTTGTTGAGTCTCAAGTTGTGGAAGTTCTAGTTGTGGAGTTTCTAGTTGCGGAGTTTCTAGCTGCAGAGTTTCTAGTTGCGGAGTTTTCTAGTTGGAGATTCTAGTGGCGGAGTTTCTAGTGGCGGAGTTTCAAGTTGTGGAGTTTCTCGTTGTGGAGTTTCCAGTTGTGGAGTTTCTAGTTGTGAAGTTTTTAGTTGTGGCGGATCTAGTAGCGGCGTTTCAAGTTGTGGAGTTGATAGTTTTGGATTTTGAAGTTGTAGAGTTAATAGTTGCGAATCGTCTAGTTCTTGAGTTTCTAGTTGCCGAGTTCTTTAGTTGCGAAGTCTCAAGTTGTAGAGTTTCTAGCTGTGGAGTTTCTAGTTGCGGAGTTTCTAGTTGCGGAGTTTCTAGTTGTGGAGTTTTTAGTTGTGGAGTTTCTAGTTGCGAAGTCTCAAGTTGTGGAGTTTCTAGTTGTGGAGTTTCAAGTTGTGGAGCTTCTAGTTGCGGGGTTCGTAGTTGTGGGGTTCGTAGTTGTGGAGTTTCTAGTTGCGGAGTTTCAAGTTGTAGAGTTTCTCGTTGTGGAGTCTCTAGTTGTGGATTGTCTAGCTGTGGAGTTTCTA